>NC_090934.1:872290085-877290085 GCF_040938575.1 Ambystoma mexicanum | reverse complement strand
GGATGCTGCATGCTATCAGAGTAGAGTCTACAAGCAGTGTGGCTTCAAGGACCCCAGTGGAGTCTGTATAGTAGTGGAGAAGGGTCTGCAAACAGCACGGTGTCAAAGACCCCAGTGGGAGTCGTAAGCAGAAGAGAAGGGTAACACAAGAGTAGAGAGATAGGATAACAAGGCATATAGAGATAGAAATAGTCCGAAATACGGGGATCCGTTAAAGTAAGTATAGGAAAGAAGAAGAGTAAGGATAGAACCGTGAAGGCTGAAAGTAAGGAAAACAGGGTAAGGTAACAAAAAGATATACCTTACCTCCTCCGTGCAACTCAACAGAAATCAACCCCCGAAATAAACCTCAAAGATGCAAACCTCTGAAAGTGACCGAGCGGACAAAGACCGCTAAACAAAAGGTGCGGCAGAAAAAGTAATAAGGGCAAGTACAAGGAGTAAACAGAACACCAGCGTATGGAGTTGAGAAAACTTTGATACAATGCATCGACGTTACGGTGCGTGAGATGTAAATACGTTTCAGCGGCCATCTTGGAAAAGGCATAGACCACTAAAGCGGAATTACCTGCAACCATATTAGGTGTATCTCCATTTGAGCCAAACCCTCCATGGCTGATGCATTACACTTAGTTATCCAATTCTGTAGTATAGAGACGCTTTTGTTTGATAGTAACAGATCTCATTTATAGGGATTTCATAGATTTTCGAGTCCACAAATTTTTATGTTTTCCAGCATCACCTGCTGGCTGTTGTATGGCATTTTAGTGTCCAGAGTTTGCACAAAGGTGTGTTTATCATAAGATGCATTATCATATGGTTGCTCCATAGTCTCGGGAGGATAGCTCAGGGGCAACACGCTCGCCTTGGAAGCAAGACAACATGGAGCCACACAGGTTTGATCCTTGGGTATGCTCTTAAAAACCTCTGGGTATTAAGCACATTATAAATAACCAATTATTATTATAGTACTTCAATGCATTGGGGGTGGTTATCAGACCCTTTTCACAGAAGGTTTGGACCTGCAGTGTTATAGCCCCTATACCATGCGTTTAAGGTGGAAGCCAGCCATGCAGGTTTTTGAACTTCTGGGTGCTGATTCCATTTGTTCCATGATAAATAAAATGCTGAAATCTCAGACGATGATTAGGTGTTTGTGTTCTATCAACAGATCTGCAATGATGTCTGAGAGGTTTTTTTGATAAGGCTGAGTTATGTGAGAGTGACCTGTAAATAGGTGGGAAAGAGTGGTTGGTGTGATGATTAAGTGCAAAGTGAATTAGGAGTCCCTCCAGGCTGCTCAGTCTGAGTCATGTGAAGTCAGGATTTTGAGGTGTTCCATGTGTGCTACGGCAACACCACCTCCCCTTTTGCCAGTCAAGTTGGCTTGGGTGAGTTTAAAGTTGTTGGGGAGGGATTTGTGGGCTATTAATTCATCTAATAACCATGTTTCCATTAAGATGAGCATGATGGTTTCTCTTTTTGTAAGAATTTAATTAATCTCTTGTCTGTGCTTGGATATGGAGAAGACATGTATCATGCCATGGTGCATCTTGTCTCTTGCCTGTGCATACCATGTTCCTGTCATTCACTGCCTTGTATTGGTCCTGCCCACTCTGTGCATATCAGGGTTCGGTTAGTCATGTCGTTGGTTAGTTGTGGGAGTGTGCATCTGTACTTAGGCTGTTGCTTCCTTGATAAACAGGACCAATAGGTTGCAAGTTGGATCTTTTATATGGTGTTGTTTTCCTGATAGATTGTAGTCGTCTTTTGGTCTTCAGTGATAAAGGGCATGTTTAAGTCAAGGATTCTTCTTAGGGCCATGCGATCTCGAACATCTGTGCTGTGATCATTTCCAAAATGGATGTTCCCAGGCCAGTTCTGTGTGTCATTCACCTTCCGTATTGACTGTGAACGGGTTGCTGGGTTCTGTTTCTTTTTTTTCATGTTTTGACTTGCACAGTTGTGCGCAGGACATGCCAGTAGCTGAAGATGTAACGTGAGAGGGAAAAGGGTTTGGGGTCTGGCTTTTATGGGCACAGTTGCCAGGTGTTATGATGGAGAGCCGTTTGGTGGATGCTTGGATGTTGTCCGTAATATGAGTGGTTTGTCTGTTGATTAATTCGCCTCTGACATGAATGTATTTCTTTGGGTGTCACATTAGAAGGTTCTACTAATAATATGCACTCAACTGAGATAGTGGGAATTTCCTTGGGTGTTAGGTTTCATTCTCTTTGCCTTGAATTGCCAGCATGTTACTAAACTATATAAAAGAGGCCATCTTCTTGAGCAGAAATGTTCATGGCAGTCAAGTCATGAGTTTATAGGGCGGCGATTTAATAGTTGTAATAGTTATTCCCTGTGCACGAGTAAGTATTTCTAGGTATAGACTGAGTGCGCAAGCTGTGTCCTGAGCTAGAAAGACCTGGTTAAGCAAAGATAAGCTAAAGCAGACCAGTAGAATGCAGTTTAGGATGTTTCTGACTCAGACCCACAGCTAGTCAGTTTAGAAAAGGGTCAGTGCTGTGTGCTTAAACTCTGGGACATTTAGAAGCAAGTACAGTGTTTACTTTCCCTTGACCTGGAAATAGAAGTACACTATATAATGTTTTTATTATGAGAGCCCTGGGGCTGAGCGATAGCATGTTATGTGAAATGCTTGAACCATGTAACATGTTGATGCAATTCACAGTAGGATACAATGTGCTTAGTTTAATCCCGGGAGATTTGGGAGCAAACACAGTCAGTGATTGCATAATATGGTTAGCCCTGGCAGCACCTGAATGCAAGACACAATAGAGTAAAATGCAATACATTTTTCTTTGGGACACCTAGATACAGAACATGATATAATACAGTGCTGGGCATTTTAGCCTGGGGACACACAGTTACAGAACACAACGTAAATACATGCAATAGGCTTCTTTTTTTGGGACAGCCAGATGCATAATACTCTGGGATACCTAGAACAGGAGACAATGATGCAAAATGCTGCAGCATGCTTTACCCAACGAACACCGAGATGCAGGACACAATTTACTATAGTGTGGTGAACTTTACAGTGGGTAACAAACAAACAACAAACATCAATGTGCTGGTATTACTGGCACATTAGATTACTGCCAGTAATACCAATGCCACCAGCCAACTGCCTGTAAATACCAGCACTGGAAATAGCATCAATGTCGGAATGGAAAGGTTGGCCGCGGCCACTTTAAAAGAACAACTCATCCTGAAACCCCCACTTCCGGCTGCCGTCCAGTCCCAGAAGTGCAGCTGAATCATGTCCCAGCAAACGAAGTCCCAGGCACCAGATCTCGGCTCTGCAAGCCTACATTTTCGGAGGCGGAGCTCACCACATTGTCAGATGCTGTGGTACAGCATTCAGATGAACAGTTTGGAAATAAGCACCGGAAGATCAGTGTGCAGAGGAAGAATGACATATGGACATAAGTCATGCCTATGGCGACGGCTGTGGGAACTGTCCCCTGCAGTACCATGATTTGTCTTAAAAGGAGGGACTACCTGAAGGCAAGGGTCCGTAGCCTCATTGTGAAGCACAGGAGAGAGTGCACCCTCAACCGAGGAGGAAAAGTGGACCCCCTTCACCTCATGCCATGGGAGGAGATAGCCAGCAGCATCCTGCACATGGAGGTCTCGAGGAACAGGGAGCGCAGAGGCTGTAGCAGGGACACAAGGTGATGGCAGTAAGTACAGCTGCTTGTACATAATGCCAGAAGAAAATAAGCACCCGGCACCCACTTAAAAGACCTTTCAGAGGTAGCTTATGCCTGCTTACATCTCATATGGACCTAGTAGGAACATTTTGCAAGTGCAGTTTTCATGATTTTACACTGCTCTAAGTTTATATTACAGAACATTTGAGTGTACTTTGGATGTATGCGTTAATACACCACATATTTGATCTGTGCCAAAATGTAGTGCAGCCTCACGTGAGTGTTGACTTGTTTTCACCTGCCAACAATGGCTGCAGTCTGGGATGCACATGATGTCATTTTTCAGTTAGATGGATACATATTTGGTGATTGATTTCACTCTTCTTTTTTTACCCAGACCATGTACCTATCAACGCTGAACACACACAGAGGGTCCTCGATAGGAGATGCATGCCCAGCACCACACTAGGGAATCGGGCTGTTGCCAGTTGGTTGTGGTGCCCCCTTTATGTCACTCCAGGAACGGTGTGATTGTTGACCACACGCTGGGTTAATGGAGACTCATTGGCCCTCATTACAACCTTGGCGGAGGACCATGGTGCTATTAGCACCATGGTCCATGCCACTAAGGTTGCAATTCCGCCATGGTGGTAGGCGGACTTACCGCCCCATTCCGAGGTCGGCGGGGCGGTAAGTCCCCAATCCCCATTTACCCTTCCCCATTCCCATTTTTGCCCCATAGGGCATAATGGGAGTGGGGAAGGCGTTAATTACGCCACCGTAAATTACGGTGGCGTAATTAACAACAAGGTCCCTTAGCGCCATGGATTTTAACACCTGCTAAAAGCAGGTGTTAAAACCTCCATGGCGCTAAGGGACCTCGGAATCAGGCGGTAAGGGTCGGCGCTGTTTACACCGCCGTAAACCCCTTACCGCCTGGGTCCTAATGAGGCCCATTGTCATGTTCGCTTCTATTTGCTTGAACATTTAAAAACGCTTTGTTTTTTGGTAAACCTGTAATCCAATGACTAACCTAGAATCTTGGTAGTGTCACACATTAGTGACATGGGTTATTTTTATATTTAGCTTTAGGCACCTGGCCACATAACAATTTGCCCTGATGAGACGTGGCCGGGATCTATGTACATCTCCAGTAATTTGACCGAGACCAGTGAAAACATATAACTGTTCTGCAGCACTGCCCCCACTGCGTCGAAACACGTGTCAGCCTTTCACATACTGTTCAGATGTTTCCACCTTTACTTGGGCTGGTGTTCCATTAGATGATTAATCATGTTCTCGCTTCTGAAGATTAGTGATGAATGAGTGTATGAACGATTAAATCACAGATCAGGTTTTTTCCATTTAATTTTAATTTGTGCATGGAATCATGGAACCATTTCTGTTTTTGAAATCATGAATATTGTTAAAATTAAATGATACACATGCAAAGATAACGTGTAAGACTATATTTGTGGCTCTGGGTATTACTGACAAGTATCGAGATGAATAATATAAACACCTGTCTCTAAGCATGAATTATATAAATTCTCTAAGAATAAGCGGTGAACAACTGCCTCGGTTGGTCCATATATACGGTATTTGATGCATGTGCATGTAGTCCCCAGTTGCATGCATCAACCAGCATAGATGCATGGAATGGGCATTGGAAACAGCTTGGCACATGGCAGGCACAGCAATTGGCCATGCAGCACACACACACACACGTGACAGGGGATGCGTGGAAACGTAACAATGCACATGCAATGTAGTTGAAACGTGCATGCTTGCAATGGACACATGAGTAGAACCCATGTGTGCCAAGATCGTCCAAGTCAGAAAGTGATGCCCCACCACACCCACGACAAAAACCCACCTTGGTGGGCCAACAGGCAATGTGCACATGCATACCCTATGTACACACTTAGCAGGCACCACGGCCACATACATGCTTGAGTACTCATCAGAGCAAGAGCACCCAAGCAATCAAACATGGCAATGTCGGGCACCCACAATGTCGCATGAGCGTAATGGAAGCCCACAGACATGTTTGCTAGATTACTAACATAACTAACAGCATGTCATTACATTTCCAACAGGAACATAATCCACGGATAGTGAAGAGGCCGGACCCCCTACTGCAGCCACATCAACTGCTCCCACCCCTGCACAGACCAAACCACTTGCCAGCAGGCGCAAGCAGCAGGGCAGGGCTGCCGGGCCACCACCACCAGTACCAACTCCAGCCCCTCCACCAACTCCACCTCCACCACCCCCACCTACCACTGCCGCGGACATACCATCAAGCATTGAGGGGGACACAATCCCCATGTCAGCAGTCAGGGTCCCCCCACCAGCCAGGCAAGTGACACAGCTGTCACTGCAGTGCCCAATGCCATGCTACAGCCACTGCCTGTAGTTGCACATATTGTGCCATTCACGGCAGTGGTACACAGACCCCAGGGAGCCAGCATGCCATCATCTCCATTGCGTGGAGTGCAAACACTGGCACATCGTTGCAGTGGCCATTTCCCTACCACTGCACAGGAAGAGGAGGAGGAGTATGAGCGTAATACTACACCATGCTTCAGCCCGGCCCACCCACAAAGCCCACACAGCCCACCACCACTGGCTGACATCGACATTGCACAATATGAGCGAGGCTGAATGGCATTGAGAGGCAGAAGGCAGACTTCTACTCATGTGTGGGCCAACAGCTGCAAGAAATGCAGGCCACGAGGGACTGCTTGCAGGGGTGGCCCCACAGGATTGCCCGCTCACTCGGCCATGCCACCGCAGCCATGGTAACACTGGGCCAGAGAGTGCGTGAGCACACAGATTCTTCCTCGGCAGAGTCGCTGAATCAGACCATTCAGCTAGCCCTACAGTACATCCAGGTCCAGGGCTCTGAGCCATACACTTCTGTTACCCCCTCAGATGGCTCACTATTAAGCACCTCAAGGCACCATTCTCTTCACCACCTCACCTCCAACTAGCAGGAGCAGGCCCCCAAGACCAGGAGGGCCAGGAAATTACATTTGGACTCTGCGGGGGAGTACCGGGGGTGGGTGTTTTGGGGAGTGTGTTTTTGAGGGTGGGTGTTTTGGGGAGGGGTGATGCTGTTGTGAGGATGTTAGTTACACATTCAACGTTGCACGATTTTTCAAAATTCACTTGAAGCAATGATGGGACATTCCTTATTGAGTGCAAGTGTTTAATGTGTGCAGTGACTTTTTACTTTACATCGGTGCAAGTGGAGTGTAATGTGATGGCTTCATCCAAAGAAGTTGTCAATAAGTTCCTTGTGAGCCAGTCACCCGAGTCTGGCCTCTGCATGTTTAGTGAGTGCATGTGTGGCAGCCGCAGTCACTGCATTCTCCTCCTCAGGGGTGTCATGTCCACATCCGGGGGCAGGGGAATGTTGCGCTGGATGCAAATGTTGTGCAACATAGCACATGCCAGCATCATCTGGCCCACCTTCTCTGGCCTGTACATGAGCATATCCCGAGTCCTGTGTAGACATTGGAAGCAGGCCTTCCACAGGCCAAATGTGTGCTCGATTGACACCCCTGTGCCATCAGGGGAGTCCTTAGAGGAGTCATGTACCCTGGAAGCTGTGGTTATCCAGAGTCCCCTGCAAGGGGGATAGACATAGATGTACATCATGGTGATCAGTGGAAGCATTGCCGGTAACAGCAGCATCTCAATTGACAGTCCATGCATGTAGCAGGATGTGTGATGTTGCATTATGTTACCTGTAGTCCATTGTGTGGGGCTGGCCTGTTGGGAAGCATGTCCTGGCCATTCACTGATGGATTGTGTGTGATGCCCTACTCCTGTGGGTTGCTGCCTGTCGTATGTTGGGTGTGCACATGGGTCCTGCATGTATGGGGCTTTGCTAAGGCATGTGATCTCTATGTTTGTGTCCCTCCCTTGCATGTCATCTGGGACAGGAAGGTTATTGTGATGGTACATGTACTCACCCAATATCCTGATCTGTCGGCCTCTATGAACCTCCATGTATGTTGGCAGATTGCTGTTCCACAGGACCATGGCATCATGTGATGATCTGGGGAACCAGACACAGCAGTGGGTGATTGTGAGGTGAGCATCACTGATGACCTGGACATTAAGTCAATGGAACTGCTTCTGGTTCCTGTAGACTTCCTCCGAGGCCTGAGGTGCCATCAGCTCTAAATGCATGCAATCCCAGGCTGCCACCACATTGGGCAGACATGCAATGGCATGTAATATTGCATTTTTGGCGTTAACCTGTGCCAGGGTGGTGGGGAGTGGAATGTGTTTTCCCACATATTGCAGGAGTGCGTCCAGCACTTGACCCAGCACTCTGGAGAATGCAGGCTGTGAAAGGTCATGCACCTTGCTCACCGTGCGCTGGATTGTGCCTGTGCCAAGAAAGTGTAGGAAAGACACCAGCTTTACCAGCAGTGTTATGGTTGTCCTGATACTGATCCTGCTCCCTATGTCTTCCTGGATCAGGTTGAGGAGATCTACAATGCTCTCCCTGTTGAGACGGTACAGGATGAGGATTTACATGTCAGTGAGTGTCTGTGGTGTAGCACTTACATGGACTATGGTTGCATGACTTGTGTCACGTCTCCACCTTGCAATCCTCCTCCTCCTCTTCCTCTTCTCCACTGCATCTTGTTCCCTTTGGTGGTCCTACATCTCCATGTTGACCTGGAGCAGGTGCATGTCAATGCTGACTGTGATCATGGCAGCATGGCAGTGTAGGGAAGTGTGTTTGGGGAAGGTGTGGCCCTTCTGTACTCTTTCAGGGTGAATTGGGTGTACCTGGGAGCATTGGGTACACCTGTGGCCTCATTTCCCACACCTGTATGCATTTACTTCCTGCTTTCAGGTATAGCTACGTACACCTTGCTTTTGCCGGTATACTGGCCACCTCGTAATGAGCCCCATTAGGGCAAACTTTCAGCCCTATGTACCAAGTCAGGCTCTGCGCTCTGCCGATGCCTGTCTGTTGCCCATTCCCATGGTGAAATACAGCCTCATTGGGGGGTCGTTCTTTTTCTGTGGTAGCGACAGTCCTCTGGAATGCCCTACCCTGCCCTCTTAGAGTGACAGTTAATCATCTTGCTTTCTGTAAAGCTTTGAAGACTTTTCTATTTTCATGGTTTCTCTACATCTTCCTGCTAGGTAGCGCCAAGATGCCTTCGGGCGAACGCTGCACTATATAAATGCCTTTCAAATCAAATCAAATCATTATCCAGCAGTATCACCCCTGGCCAGGGATGCTCAGCCTTCACATGCAAGTATGGCCTTAAACAGTCACTTAGTGGTATCATAGCACACTACTAGCCTCATATGCCAGGTAGATATATCATATGTTAGCTGCAGTCTCGTGTATCCAGGTGCTGCCATCATACTCCAAGTGCAGCGCAAATGCCGGCATATGGCTTTCCTAAGCCACGCATGCCAATTGTAGTGCTCATATGTAAGATGCCATGTTTAATCGTCATGCGAAAGGTCTAGCCTCACATGTCCAGATGGCACCATAATTTGCTGAATGCACCCTCAAATGCCCAAGTGCTACTTTTGTACTTTAGAAAATACCTTAAATGCCATGTGTAGCCACCAAATGGAAGATGTAGCATTGCAGGTTTAATTCTTGCCATCACATGCCATGCTAAGGATAAACAATGCCCTAGTATTGCACTGTTATGTGATATGTATGTGTGTAGCTTCACACATGCAGGTGCTGCTATCACATGCCCAGTACACCCAGGCACTGACATCTTATTACAAATAAGGGCTCATACGCCCCAGTACAGTAACCATATAGAAGGTACATGCGTACATGCCCAAGAGTTGCCATCATACCAAATGAGACCTAAAATCAGCATACTCGTAAGATCTCGTCTATTTTGCATATTGATGATCCTTTAAAGTCTGTGGGGGTAAGCTCATCAACAGCTCTAGAATATTGTCCTTCTTGTGCTTGAAAAGGCATTTAATTGATGTGTGTGGCTGTGGGCATTTATTCTCAAAGAAAGATGTTGATGTACACAACCATTCACTCCACACTAATAACTCATCGAGCACTTCAAAGGTTAAATATACTTTGCCGCATTTGATCACATTTCCTTTGCACCTTTGTATAAAACGAGTACGTCACTAATGCATGCCAAACCCTCTTAAGATAGGAGAGCACCTGAGTCTGATGTTCAGAGAGGTTGAGGAGGCCGGCTGCTGCCTTGCACAGACCCAGGTGGCCAGCAGGAGTGACCAGGGCCTCCTCTCGGAGAAACCTGTACACATTTGCGTCACATGCCAGGGATCCACACCCAAGCTCTAAAGTGCATCTTGTGCAGATGAACAATAACTACTGGGCAGGCACTGCTGCTGCTCTTGCCTTTTCCTCTCCTTTTCCCACTCACACCACATCAGCATTAACTTGGTGACCATGTGTGTTCAAGAAACATAATTCCCCACCCCGGTCCATTCCTCTGCCCCTCAAGGTGGGGACATTACTGGTGCAGGACCTAACGATAAGACCTTTTGTGCGCTCGAGCTTGCAACTTGGGCCCGGCCAAGTACCTAACCGATAATGGTCCCCACCCTGAGGCATATTGCTTAATGATATATTCCAATTGATAAAAGCCAAATTGAGGTCCAGCATGAGTTACATCTTTGGCATGTATATTGTAGAGGTGTCACAAATGCCAAAATGCACTCTACACAAGAACACTTAGATCCCAGGAGAGCAGGAGAGGACAGAGAGCTAACCTAAATCACCACAACCGTGCCTAATGACATTATGTATGGACACTTGAAAGACCCAATGCAAATATAAATGTTTAAAGAAAGACCATAGGATCACCACAGTGACACGACCCTACACTCTACACCTCGTCTGTGCTCTCAAAACCCCCACAAACGTGATAGGAGAAGCACTTGTGTAGAGTGCATTTTTAGTTAATGACACCTTGCCCAATGCATTTTTTCAAATCCGTGTTGGTTTCCTGACCATTTTTAGGCCTCCTTGAACTGTATGGCCTTGATTTCATTGTAAGTACAGCTTGCATGAGTTTGTAGTTCTACACTGTATAATTGTCTGTATAATTTGTGATTCATGTATTCCCAATATGTTCTTGTAGGACGGTTGTTTCCTCCCCTGATGAAGACGTTGCAATTAAATCATTAACGTTGAAACCGGGCGGTACTTGTGGATGTAGCCGTGAGACATTCATATCATTCTAGTTAATTTGGACTCCCCCAGGCTACACATATTTATAATTTTGTGTTATTTGTTCAAGTGAGGGATTTGTGGTTGTGAACTTCACAAACGGTCTTCTTGCTTGTTGAATTAGCTCATATGTACAGTATGTTGTGGATGTATTGTTTGTGTATATGGTGTGTATTGTTGTGATGTATGTGATGCTGATTATGTTTCAGGCTGAGTTATTTTTATTGACAATTTATGCAAGACAGGGACTGCTGCCTTTCTGTGCACCTGGTAAGGACATGAAAGCCTCGGCTTTTGTATGTGCCTGAGTGACAGCCTGACAACGGCCCTGGTAACCAACAGGAATGCACAGCAGGGACTGCAAGAGGATTCTCCTGGCCAGGGGTGTTGCTAGGTCTGGAAAAGACCCGGGGCTAAGCTGATGTCAAAACTGTTGGGCCTGGGGGCTAGCTAGTATTTTGGCTGTAGCTCCTGAGATTCTATCCGGGGCTACAACCAAAAGATCAGGGGCTATAGCCCCCTTAGCCCCCCCCCTAGCAACGCCCCTGCTCCTGGCTGAGCCCTGCTTTTACATGTCAAAAAGTCAGGAGTTCACACACGGCACCTGCTAGTTGCATTCACCTCGACTTTTCCTTTATAAAATAAAAATAGCAGTTCTCAAACTACAGCACCACTTTTTCAATTTGCCAAAAGTTTAAAGACACTTTTGCAAATTAGAAAAGTGGCAGTCTTTTAAGAAATATGCACAGTGCCAGTGGAGCACATGTTTTTTGCACAATTAGAGATTTTAGCAGCTTTTGCTGCTGGAAAGCACAACATATCCCCTCTGATCGCTTCATCCAGCTCCAAATGTTGGTGCTGGAAACTGGAGGGGAGATTGTCGGCTTTCCTCACTATTTTAATCACGATCTCACAATCGGGCCCTCAGTCAGTTGCCCTTTTACCCCCCAATTTGAACATTTTCTAAACCTTGTTATAATTTTTATAATACTTTAAGTAAAAAATCTACCTTTTTAATAATGAGAAATTCTTGCTTTAATAAGCAATTCCAACAATTTAAATCGCATTTACCTTTTATAAATGTATACAAATAAAGTTGGTGAACTGCCTTTTTTCAAAAAGGTTGAACCATTGGATGTTTTACTAAAATCTCCAGTTGTCCACATACATTTTCCTTTGATCAACAAAATGTCACCTCGCTCCTCTTTCTCAACACACTCCGTTGTCTACAAAGCAATATTTCCACCTCTCCCCCCACCCAAAAGGATTTCAGAAGTATCCTCATCTCCCCTTTCATGCGTTATCATCTCACCCTGGGAGATTTGTTGAAGGCCGATGCTGGGCATGGACTCAATTGGTGGTTTCATATTTTGGAGCTTCTTCCTGCTCGGTGGGGAACATTGGGGTATCCTGTTTAGGTTCTGTGAAGGCCGGTCGCATACCGTAGAACTGCTCTTGAATTGAGCAGGAGAGATCGGCATCCAGGTGGCAATGACTATGATTCTGGGGAATCCGGCATGGGACATGCCATATGGAGGGAAGACTCAGGGCCTCATTACAAGTTTGGCGGAAGCCTTGCCGGTAAAACCGGCAGACTGCCGCCAAACTTGCAATTTTTTCCGGCGCCCGCGAATGGGCAAATACCGGGTCATTACGGCCCTGCCGAACCCGGTAATTGCCAATTCGCGGGCGCCTGAATGGAATGCTCCCATTCCCATTTGGGCCCCATGGGGCTCAATATAAATGGGGAGGTCGGATGCAATGGTGCCGGTGCATCCGACATGCTCTGCTCGTGGGTGCCGTTACGGCAGAACTCGTAGTTTGCCGGTCCAGGAACTACGGTACCGGCAAGCTTACCGGTACCGTAGTTCCCAGACCGGCAAACTTGTTATGAGGCCTTGAGTGTTTTTTAAAACAAAATATTTGCATGCGTGCTAAATGTTAGCCCTACCCAGCAGGTCTCGGCACACATTACATGGTTCAAAGGTTCCAAGATGGGTGCTGAAACAGAAGTTACAACATTGCTTCAGGATAGGATCGAACGATTAGGATAGACAAGCGGTAGCAGTGTAGTTGGAGGGGCCAGATTACGTGTGGTATGTTTTGAGGCCCTTTCGAAAAGTGGTAAAGGCGGGTGCAGTGCGAATGTGTAGGGTATTCCTTGTGATGGGTGCGCAATGACATTTTATTTGTTTTTTATTGAGATCTCCTGCAGTGCCATACTGTGTATCATGTATTTTCTTTTTTTGGAATGGTCTCGGTAGTGATTACTGTAACCAGTTAGGGCAATTGCATTTATCCAGTGGGCGTGTGCTGCATTCTACTGGCACTCCTATTTGGCATGAGTGCAATCCTCAGCACTCTAACTGAGCTACCGGCCAATGTGTTCTGTCTGGATTGTACACTCTGCTCTGGTGCGCTACTAGGGATTTAACACGTGTGGCTCTTTTCCTATGTGATAAGCTGTGATGGAACCCAGAAAACATATTTTCACACTGAATCACATCTGTACAGTGCAAAAGTCTGATGATTCAGACTGATTGAATCTGCTTGCTCCCGGGAGGTCCTTTGTGTCTACCGCACAGCCACGTATGATCCCAGAGCAAAGAGTTCCATTGGGGGACAAGGCTCTTTGCTAAAAAGAATGAGGTGGGTGCCAGGGTCTGTACGAGAGTGCCAAGACTCTTCTTCTTTGTCTGCAGAGGGTGGTACTGATGAGAAAACAGAGGATTCCCAAGGGCAAGCAGCGAGGAGATCCTCAACCTTTCAAGACAGAACATGAAGTGTACAGCTCATTCTTCCCCCCATATCCTTTTGGCAGTGTTCAGAGAGTATGCGGTTTAAGACGTCCACCCCGCGAAGCTGCCCAGGCTCTTAGCCTGAAAGAGGGGACGTACCATGACATGATGTGCATTGCTCTCTTTATTCTTTGGGCCTATGAATTTTACAGCTGGATTCCCTCTTGTTTGTTTTGCCAGGAAAACGTTGGTGGCTCTTGCAGTTATTTTTCCATGGCATCCAGTCGATAAGAGCAGGTTATGTGGCAGTAAAAAAGTGTGCTGCAGGAGCCACCCTGACCTTGATGAGTAACACGTGTGTAGTTGTTGCAGTTTATAAATTGCTGTGAGTTGTATCTTTCTGATATAGTCTTAATGCTATCTAAGCAATCTCCTTTATAGCCAGAGCCGCAGAGTCGAACTATTGTAACACTGACTAACGGGTTTGGAAGATGGAGGCCATAAAATGAAATGGAGACCTAGGTGCTTGGTGTTTTGTTTCCTAGTTAAACCTGGTTAGTTCACTTATGTGGAATGAGAGAACTTATCAGTCTTGTTTGAAAAGGGTTTGTAGTGCTCAGACCCACGAGGTCGAAACACGTGTCGGCTCACCCCTACTAGGACCAAGAGTCCATACCGAATACAAAAATAAATCTGCACTTGTTAAAACCGCAAAGAACGTGGAGAATCACATTTTCCAAAAATCAGAATTGCAAGGTAACCAGGAACCCCCTTTTCCTAACCATACAATGAGGTGTGGGCTTCAGCTCAACACAAACCTGTGACCTTGCAGTAACTCTAATAACAGCACCAAATAGCTAGAGCCTAGCACAGGAGTGTTCCAACTCTAGGGCCCAGCCTCTTTTTCTTTAGGCGTAAGAGGTCAGAGAAAAGAAAATGCAGCAGGGAGAAGAAGGAAAGGAAAAAGGGGTTTCTTAGTGTTCATGTCTGTCCCTGATTGGTTAGGTGGGCCTACGTGGAGCCCCCTATGTAAAGCAAACATTTGTATGCAGCTAAAATTGATGTCCGGTATGACTGGGGTGCGGCTTCTGTAAATTGTTCTGCTGGATAGCAAGCTGAGGGGGAGATCGATGGGGGAGGGTTAACAGTTCTCTTGTCGAGCCTAGCAGTTGTGTGTTAATTAATTAAGGTTGGTGGCATGGGTATGATCAGTTTTGTAGGAAGGATGACGTAGCGCTGAGAACATGAGGCAAGATGGGTAGTGCCACCCACTTTAGTGCTGATTGCAGTATGGTGGTTAGAATGTGGCTGAGGTGGTGGTTTTAAATGTCATTAGCTGCTTACATTCATTAGAGGGGCTTGTGAGTTTAAATGGTACCATAATCTTATCTAACCCACTTGCAGGTTGTTACTGGGATATGTTGTTAATGGCCCAAGGTGGTCAGGGCGGAGCTTGGATCAGGAAGTGCTGCTTAGGTTGCCCAAGACTATGGGGTAATGCCAGTCCGGTTTACGTCGATTCATTAAATGCAGGCCTTGTTAGTGCAAATGCGCATTGAGGTTGGGCTGGGAGTGAGCCGCAGTGGATTGTGAATGAACCAGTGCATGATAGCTGTAGAAATGTGGAAATATAGGAGAGAACTGCGCATTAATACCCTCATTAGTGTGTCTCAGCTGAGGGAGACATGTGGGTGTGATAGGGGCCTCCTCCGTACTAAGATGCGGGATAGTTATATGAGCGATATATATGGTTTGGGATTGAGCCGAAGAGAGCTGCGAATGACCCAGTGCGTGAAAGCAACATCCATTTAGACATGGGAGAGAGAGAAGCGCATGAAGCGGCTAGCTTTGAGTTCTCGAATTCTTGTGTCTCAGCTCTGAAAAACGTGAGTGTGCGATGGGGTCCTCATCCTTTCTCCTCTCTAACCACTGGGACAAATGAGCACTGTCCTATGGGAACTAATAAACCGGCAGCAGGATCAATGCTCTAAGAATACGTTGATCAGGGCATCACCCCAGTGTTCCTAGTGCTCTATCTCATACCGTATACATAAAATAGAATGCCTTTCTCGGGCAGCAAGTTCCTCATGGAGTATTTGAAGGATGGAGTTACTGGGTTATTTCTGGAGCATAAGCATGGACAGCTTTAACTGGCTTGGTAGAAACCTTTGGATATGTTATGTTAAAGGTTCTTATACCGTGCACTGTTGCCGCCTGCATGGGTTTTTGTCTGAATATGTCAAGTCACAGCCTCAGTCCCTTGAAAAGGTGTCCCTGAATGTGGCGGGCTCAGACACACTCAAGAAAATCCAATAGAATGTCTACTGCTCTATTTTCAGCACAAATGGATGCCATCAGACTCATGAATCATGAGTATTTAAATAAAGGGCCACATTACTCTTTTAAATTCAAGTCTCTTCATTGGGATTGAAGGTGATTATCAAACCTTGACCTTCCTTCCAGATGAAAGGTTCTGTAGCACATTATTTTCTTGTTTCTCCAAAATAATGCAATTATTCTGGTTCTAGTTCCCTTGGTGGACAAAAGTGGGTGAGCAAGTTTTGTCAGTATGATTCACTTTCAGATGGAGACTATGATCTATGCATTTCATTGTTCCTCCCAGAGAGTTTCTTACCTTTCTAGGCTTGCAAGAGACAAGACCTCATGCGCTTTCCACCCCTGCTCAGCAGATGCATATCAGGTTTGCAGTTCAAGGATCCTGTTTATAGTTTGTGATGCTTCCTTTCGGAACAAAGTTTGCCCTGTGCGTTTCTACAAAGGTTTATCCCATGTCATAGTGCTTTTGAATGAGTAAGATATCACGTCCACCCTGTCCTCCGTAATCATTGTGAAAGAAATATTACACACGCCAAGGAGGGCAACAATGGCACAGCAGATGGCACTGAAAAGGTGCGTTGGGAATGACATGACACCGGAAGCACAGCGTAGAGGCAGGCTGAAATAGGGGTGCAAGGAGGAACATGGACAGGAGCATGTGACAGGAATAGAAGCAGGAGGCAAGGATTGGGCACAAACCAGATTGGACAGAGGGTGGAAGAGGAAGACCAGGCCCAACGAAGATTGGACCCAAATAAGTGGCGCAGCTGAAGGATGAGAAGGAAGAGCCATCTTAGTGGAGGTTCCAGGGGGCTATCCCGGATGGTGACAGGGCCCACCAGTCAAAGAAATTGAGGCAACACATTGTGCAAAGGGGACTCACAAAAGGGGTCTGTCCAAAGGAAGTCATGTGCAAAGAGAACTCAGGACTTGCCTGCCACTAGAAGACTTGCACATTAATACTGCTTTGGCTCCACCAGACCTTGGAAGTTGCTCCGAGCTCCCGGCTTCTTACTGAATCCAGGCAGAAGTTCCCCAAGTCCCTCTTTGTGCAGGCTCTTCTTTGAGGCAAACTTCAGAAGCAACCGATGCTTTTCTTGCCCAGCAAGAGGCCTTAGCTAGAGATATTTTAGGGATTCCGAGTGACATGGCAGCTATGGTTGTTTTAGTCCTGGGACAAGAAAACCTATGCATCCCCTGGTGCATCATGTTCTAGACTTATGGTCTCTAATTTCACAGAATTACTCAGAGATTCACAGAAATATAAGGCCTTGCTTCAGGTGCCTTATATTTTGAACGCTCAGCATCCGTTTGGTTTGGTCCCAGCAGTTCAGTAGTGTTGGATCATCTGTCTGCTCCCTCTCTGTAGGTAGTGACCTCTGATGTGCTTACCTGGGCTGGAAGCTACCCAGTGGGGTTGTTTCACTCCTAGCAACTTCTCGAGAGTGGACACAGTTTATACCACTTGGTGAGAAGTTGAATGTTTTTCTGAGTGAGCAAGCAACAGCAACAGAGTCTCTCAGTTCAGGTGATATCAGACAGCACAACGGTGAAGACAGGCCTACATCAACACACCAAGAATTTTTCAAACAGGACATTTGGGGGTAGTGGGATTTCAGATTAGGTCATGGGGCAAGCATCATCATATGTCCCCCAGTATAGTTCATGCGCTAAGGGAAGGCAATGTAGTAGCAGGCATTTGAAACAGGGCTTAGCTTTCAACTCAGAGTCTTACTCTTACTAGGGACATTATCAATTACATGTCTGCTATTTTGGGGATCTGGATGCTTGTACCTTTTTGCATCCCATCCCATTTAGAATCTCCTGTTTTAAGACAATTTGATGAATCCATTATAATGAAAAGAGAAACATGGACAACCTGATGATCTGCCCAGATGCCTGTAATAATAAAGAGCAAGGTCAATAGAAAAGAGGAAAAAGGGGGTATTTAAAGGAAGAGGGGTGCAAAAGATGGGGTAAAGTAAAGAAAATGAGAGGATAGAAGTAAGCAAAGTTGGATTTGCGGGTTGGAACACCAGTTGTAATGAAATGACAAATTTGTCAAAGAAATCAAATGTCAAAAAGGAGATTTTTCCCAATTTCAGGAGAAACAAGGAATCCCTATTCTGACATAGAACCAAATGTACTCTATGAATGTCTCTGGTATCAGGGATCCAAAATCATGAGCGCTGACCACTCTTTGCCTTTCGTGATCCAGAGGGATCCATAATGAATTTCCCTCTTTCCCTTTGATGCCCAAGATCCTGCAGAAGATCAGGGATTCCCTTTTAGTGGTTCTGTACTTCAAAGAGTGTATAGCACTATTGAAGTAAATGACAATTGCCCTAGTTTCCCCTACCAATCCATCTAAATTCCCTGTTATCCCCTCAACTTCCAGTCAACTTACTCTTTTGGCTCATGCAAGCAGGTTGGGAGATCACAGGATTTCACTCGAGAGGGTGGTTTGCCCCTTCAATATGCATTATCAGGTCAAGGGTATCCTGCAATTACTGCCCTAGACTCTTGCTATCACAACTCGGATTCATTTATTGATCAGTGTTCTTTGGTTTGCTTAGGTGGGGCCTAATGGAAGCAGACCCCTGCTTCCATCAGTGCATGACCAATGGGTCTAAGTGCTTAAGGCCTCTAGAGATCCAAAGAGCAGGATGTCACCTGCAGAACCCTTCATTTTTCATTTGTTGCAACGTTTTATATAAACTCATGTTTCAATGGAGCTGCTCTACCCGGGATCGGTCTATGGCTCTGCAGATTTTGCAATTGCATTGAATTAAACCTCTTGATTGAGCGTGTTTGCGGTTGCTTTCCTGGGGGCTATTACTTTTCTTAGATCAGGGGGGGTTTATGAGTTCTTTTTTCCTTTTTCTCTTCTCTGCACTTGGTGGATGGAGGGGTCTGCACATATGGATCGATCCTGCGTTTCTTACTTGTTCCTTTAGTACACCTTCCTCTCCAGAAGAAACCCTTCTGCACTGGTTCGTCATGTCGAGGGCGCTAAACCTGTATTTGGACTAAATGGCTCCCATCCATGCAACTTATCATTTTATTTAAGCCCAGGAGATATAGGGTTGAATCCAACATACCATTTTCTCGGCAGGTGGCTGATGTATGCCATGCCCCTTGTTGATTAAACTCTAGGACAAGGATCTGCCAAAGTCATGGCAAGCAAAGCTACCTGGGAAATGTATGCCTCATGGGTTGGACTATGTGAGGTGTCAGTCCGAGATGTTTGCGCTGCCACCACCTAGCCATCCTCGGGAGCATTTTTTACCCACTCGTGTCCTCATGTGGCATCGCCTTCCGAAATTCCATTTGGATGTGCTTCTCTGCACAGTGCTCCTCATCAATGGGTTCTAATCATGTGATACGTCCATTCGGTGTACATAGTTTTGGCCGGTCTGTGTTTGTGTTGTCAAATCTGAAGGGTCTGTTTAACTGCTTGCCTGAGCACAAGGTATTGAGCTGGGCAGTTGTTGGGAAGGGGGTGGGTAAGGGAGTCGGGTAGTTAGTTGGGAGTTAGCCTGTGGGTCTGCACTGTATATACTGAACTCGAACGTGTACACTGGTTTGCTGATAGGTGTTAGTAGCTTCAACTGTGATGGGGGAACTTATAATAATATCCTGGAATGTCAGGGGCCTTAATAGTTACACCAAACATAACAGAATTATTAACAGAATTATTACTTATTTATGTCGGCAGAAAATCGATATTGCACTCTTGCAAGATACTCACCTTACAACTGAGAAGTAGACTACTCTTGCTAAGGAATGGAGAAGCACAACGCTGGGATCGTCATACTCTGCCTATGCTTGAGGTGTATTAATATGGGAGCACCGTCTACACCTTTCAAGGTACTTGAGGCTTTCAAAGACAAAGAGGGCAGAATGCTTGTACTATGGGGGAGGGTTGAATAGAGGGAATGCTGCATAGTCAACAGATACGCACCGAATCAAGAGACAGCGGCTAAAATTAAAGTTATATCCACTCATTAGTCCACACAGAGGTGGTACATTGATATTGGGAGGCAACTTTAATTGTAGGCTTAACCCTGTACTGCACAGGTCAGACCATAAATTCATGCACCCGGTCCCCTTGGCCAAAGCCCAACACACACTGCTGCAAGCATTCAGGCTCTCAGACATATGGCGGGCATTGCACCCGCAGGGCTGGGGATACTCGCATTATGCAGCTCCCCAGGACCTGCACACTAGGTTAGATTATATTTTCACAGGAGAGGACGCCGTTGGGGAATCTGGGGAGACAGAATATAAGACACGAGTGTTAGCAGATCATGCCCCGCTGGTGGTTATATGGCGAGTGACCCTCCCAAGAGCGTGTATACCGACGTGTCCCTGAGAGACGAAGCGTTCCGGGAACAGTTAAGTGGAGGGGTACAAGAGTACTTTAGGTACAATACAGGAAGTGTAGAGTCAGCAGGCATGTTATGGGAGGCCTTTAAGGTGGTGATCAGAGGGATTGCAATAGCCAAAGTGAACGGGGTCCAGTCTGCAATAGAGAATGATTTAAATAAGGCGGAGGCCAAACTAGAAGCCATAAGCGGTCAAAGCAGTGTCCAGAGCAAGAGTACGCATGAGGTAGTTGCCCTGCAGAAGGAGTGTTTATGACACTGGGATAGATTAGGCAAACTGAGCTATAGGAAATATTTGGAGCAGCAGCACGCAAAAGGAGATAAACCTGGGCGCCTGCTAGCTTGGCTGTATAAAAGTGAGACAGAGCGGAGTATGATTCGAGCAATAAGGGCAAGCGATGGAGAGATGTGTGAGATGCAACAAGACATAAATGTTTCTCTGAGTATTATAAGCTGTTATATGAGTAGACATCAGTCACCAGGGAGTCAGATATAGAAGAAGCTTTAGAGCTAATCGATCTCCCCAAGCTGGATGCAGAGGAGGCAGACAGGCTGGAGGCCCCCATAACTAAGGAGGAGCTGGAGCACATCATTAGAGGGCTGCCATCAGGGAAAGCTCCAGGAGCAGATGGACTACTTAGCAAGTTCTATAAAGAATTCATAGCGGAAGTTACACCCCCATTATTGGCAATGCTGAATGAGTCTCTGGATAAAGGCATTTTGCGGTTGTCATTAAGAGAGTCAATCATAGTCCCATTATTGAAACCTAACAAGTCTGATACTAAATGTAGCTCTTACAGACCCCTCTCGCTGCTTAATCAAGATGGGAAAATATTGATGTGCCTGATGGCTTATAGGTTGAAGCCAATAATTCACAAACTCATACACACAGACCAGTCAGGGTATGTCCCAAATAGAAATATCACAGGCAATCTAAGATGGTTGCATCATGCCATTGATCACACCCAAGACAGTGCCCAGCTCCTGGCAGTAACCTTGCTAGATGCAGTGAAAGCTTTTGATTCGGTTAGGTGGCCATGGCTATTAGCGGTGCTGAAAAGTTTTTGCATGGGCCCAACCTATATCAAATGGGTGAAGCTCTAAAACAGTAACCCGATGGCTAGAGTCAAGACTGGCAGCCCAATATCTGAGCAGTGGGAGTTAAGCAAGGGCACCAGACAGGGTTGCCCCTGGTCTCCAATGCCATTTATATTGGCCTTAGAGCTGTTAGCGGTAAACCTGCAGAAATAATTTCATGAGGCTGGCATCAAAATAAGGGGCGACGCACATTTGATCTCCTTATATGCCGATGATATGCTCCTTTACCTACAACAATTGGAGATTAACTTGCAAGACACATGGGAGGTGTTTGAACGATATGCAGACCTCTCAGAGATTACGATAAATGCGCAGAAGTTGAGCCTATTCCCCCTAGTGGGGTATAAAGGAAGGCCCAAGGGGGCCCTACCAGTGTTGCCAATTAAATAGGAAGCAAACACATTTCAATACCTAGGAGCTGACATCTTTCACAAACCTGAAGTAGAACATAAGCAGAACACAGAGAAAGTGGTGGCTAAAATTGAGAATTCTGTAAAATTTCTGGCCAAATTACTGCTATCCTTGATGGGGAGGGCCGCGCTGTTGAAGATGGTAGTGCTTCTGAGCTTGCTGCATTATTTCACCATTGTCCCATATAATATACCCATAGCCTTTTTTAAGGCGCTGAACACCAACTGTCAGAGTTTCCTATGGCATAATTTGAGGTGTAGATTATCATTGGAGAAACTACAGAGACCATACAAACAGGGTGGGATAAAAGTGCTAGATTTTGAGGGGTATTTTGTGGCGTGCCAGCTACAGTTTGCCGCGTACTGGCTATCTGATGAGCAAACCCAAGATACAGGGTTACTGCAACCGGCATGCACCCCATTCTTCTTGAAAGAGATGGTGTGGACCACGTTACCACGTGACCCTAAGCCTCCTCTGTTGCTGAAGCTAGGCATGACAATATGGCACAGGGCCTGCCGATTTATGGGCAAAGACGCACCCTATTCACCCCAGCTTCCATGGATGACACGTAAGAAAGAGGACACGCAATTTAGACTAAATATAAGGAAATCCTGGGAACCTAGGGGGGGTAGCGACACTGGGAGATATACTGGAGGAAGACCATTAGTGAGGTCTCTGCAGAATCAGGAATGCAGGTTGTGCAACATATAACCCACTCCTCACTTCTACATGGAATGAAGTTGAAATGGCCAGGAATAGAGGGTGTATTAGTGGAGGAGGAAGCAATAGAAACATTCTACGATACCTCAGAAGGGGGACACACAGTACTGAGACTATATTAGATTTCGATGGTGAAGCCAGGTGGCAATCTAATACAGCTTAAACAAAGATGAGAGGGTGATTTGCAGGAACAGTTGTCAGACGATGCTTGGAGTAAGACCATGGGGTATCATAAGAAAGTGTCCAGGAAAGCAAAACTACAATTGATTCAATTATATGTTTCACACACAGCATATTTAACTGGGAAGAAATTTGCAACATTTAGTAAGGCGTCAGAACAAGTATGCCCAAAATGCAGATTGATCAACGCAGACCTGATACATATGTTCTGGGCCTGTGCGGACATATGATTCTTTTAGGAGGGCGTGACCCAGACCCTAGCCAGGATTGGTCTATCGGCAGATTTGGTCTCCCCCAAGGAGTGCCTGCTAGATATTTTCCAAAGACCAAAGCAGATGAGGCATGTTAGTACATTGAGAGACTTAGTGTACATCTTGGCAAAACACAGGATTGCAATGGAGTGGGAGGCGCGTAATGGCCCAGCCACTAGCGGGTGGTTGAGAGACCTCCAGAAATGGACAGTGGCAGAAACTGCGGTGTGACAAGAAGCATCCCACCATGGTCAAGAGGAGCAGAACACAAGTTTAATGGCTTGGAAACATATGATACAAGAACTGATGCCCCCTGCACAGGACGACACGCACATGCAGACACATGCAACATTACAAACAGTGGGAAAGAGTGAGGGATATGAGTTCTAGCAGGTTATTACACAATATTGATTGACAGCACAAGTGGAACAGGTGCTGGGGAAGAGGAGGATAGTTTTGGGGGAGTTGAGATGCACAGCATGATGTAACATTAATGTCATTTACATTATTGTATGTTAATTGTTTTAAAAACAAATAAAAATTGTTTAAAAAAATAAAAAATAAACTATGCATGAATGCTTGCATGTCCTACACGCGGCCGCAGGCCTCATCAAGGGTCTACGCAGATACAACCACATTACCCCAGCCCTCATCGACCTTCACTGGCTCCCACTGCACGCACAAATCACCTAAGAGTCTTGCTAAATCATCTATAAGGCAGTCACCCACTAACTTGCAGAACAACTCATCGTCTTCAGAGGACAGCTCACCACCAGAAGCCATGACACGTGCAGACTTGAAATCTGCCACTGCAAAAAGGAAAGTACCGGAAAACAAGCCTTCTCTGCCTATGCCCCAAGACTATGGAAATTCCTCCCCAATGGCATCAGTTCGCCCCCACGCTGCTACAATTCAGGAAAGAACTCAAGACCCACTTCGTCAAAGAGTCTCTCCTCCTCAACACCTAGGCCATTATGTTGCCCCTCATGCCACCTGACTTGCTAGACGCTGCCCTCCCTTCTCCTCCCTGCCACCCGGCCATCATCTGTCCCCCTCTGTATCCTACCCACCCCCGCTGTATATCTGTTCTGAGATTACCATTGCAAAGTGCTCTGTTATGCATCTGTAATGTTGTACACCTCTGTAAAGTGTTCTGTGATGTATATTGGTGTATACCTCTGTAAAACGCTCCGTTGCTTCTCGAAGCTAGGTCCGCGCTCCATAAATACCATAATAATAATAAAAAATAATATTGAAATATGAAACATGCGTTTTCTAGCTTGGTTGCTACAAACGTTATGTTTTTAATGTTTAAAGCAACCCGCAAAATAATAATAGTTTTCCATTTCTAGCAGTGGCATTTTCTTTATTTCTAGCAAAGGCAGTCATATTGGTGCTGGGTTGGGCTATCCCTTCGCTTCCCCCAGCGGTATTCGCGAGCCCTAAACGGGGCCCTAAATGAAATTCAAACATTTGGAAGTCACTCACAATTCTATGCAGGGGACCCACGAATATTTGCTCTTCACATTTTAACAAGTTTGGCGTTGTCTAATATAAAAGGGTTGTAGGTCAAATGATCGAATCTAAATGGTCGACAGGACAAATGGTCGACACCAAAAGGTCGACAGGTCAAATGATCGGATTTTTTTTTTCACATTTTTTTTTTGGGGGGTTCCCTCTCAACCCCTTTTTTTGCTAAAAAACACTTTTTTTCCCTAAATGAAAACCTAAAAAAATATATATAACTAAAAAGAAATTCGATCATTTGACCTGTCGACCAAATTGTGTCCACCATTTGTCGACCATTTGTCTGTCGACCATTTGACTAGACACCATATAAAAGCAGTGCCCACGTTTTTCCTCCTGAAAAACGTCTGCCAACAATTAACTTTGTTCAGCGACATTTTGTGCCAGCAACATCCCAAAGAATTCATTTGCACTAGAGTAAACATGTACGCATTTGGAAAACGTTTGCATTTTTCCAATTTAACCATCACTCCATTGTTCCACAAGCTAACACACATCTCTGTTTAATTTGGATTTCTCTTCATGGGCCCTCATGGTCACGATTTTGAGGAGAAATGTGCAGATTTCAGCCGCTTCCGGCCCCACGCTATGCCCGCGTTGTACAGTATCTATTTGGACCTCATGTGCAACAGATGTGGTAAAATGAGGGCGCACGTGGTTCGCGTCCAGACTTCCGCATTGTTACATGCTGTCCTAACATTAAAAGAACGATGGCACGCAGCGCAATCAGTGCGTCGTTTCCCCATTTGCAGTAAATGTGCCGCAGATGGGTTTAGTCATCATTGCAAAGTCCTTGATGGGGTGCACACATCCACCAATCCGCCACAGATTGTCATATGCATGAGTTTCATGTAAATTCTGCCCGGTATCGGTGCAGGAGTCACTCGACGTCTAGACTAGTAAAGGGCGGCCGACTTTGATCATCTACTGTACATATGACGTGTAAGGCGCATGGCCTGATTATGTCACCGTCGGCCACGCTGCTGCCTGCCCAGGATCGCGCTGCTGAGGCTGCACTCGGATTGTTTGTCATCTCCACCTTGCAGCAATTACATCAGACCTACTTAAAGAACACGTTTGACAAAACATGGTCATTAGAGAGGGAAAGCGGACCATTGACGCACGACTTGTTTTTTCAGAGGTGGATTGCCTTTTGCAGGCGTAATACCCATTATCCATTTTCAAAAACACATCTGCTTTAGCATACACACCGGAATCACATATTTACACACAAGACACTGCTGCAGAGCCTTCCCAGCCGTACAAGTAGTGATGTCACTAGAAATGAGTGTTTGGGGGGCTAAATGGGGGGGGAACAAATACATCAAGGGGCGTGGCGGTGGGACGGTGACACTTCAAATAAGGGTCAACAGGCCAACCTGGTTTACGTGTACCTATATTTTACCAAGCTGGTTAAAAAAATGCGCCATTAAGCATGTACAAAGTAGGTTTAAGACAACAAATGTTTTGCATCAAGTTGATATACATACTAAAAAGTTGACCAGCATTCAACAATTGCAAAAATGCCCTTGCACTCAGCAAGAGACTGTTTTTTTTTGTGTACTCAAGCGGGCATCTTCAAAAAATGTGTAGTTAAAGGTGGTATTTAGCATAATAGACATAATAGACATTGCTTCCGGCTCAGCTTTATATAATAGCCAGTAAAACAGTCAGTTTAGCAGAAGAGATATCACTCATACCTCAGTTTCAAATGATAGTTAAGCACAGTCTAACAGATGACATATCACTTACTGGCACTGAGTACACAGGGAAGGAGGCACCTGCTCTCTTGGTTCTTTAGCAATGGTTGCAAGAATCTCACTTTGCCACCATAGAATTGTTTACAGTTTTCCGTTTCTGGCTGTACACCCCAGAGGTGGCTGGTCAATTCTTTACTAGGAGGGGCATACATAGTCCCCCAAAATGCTGAAACCAATCGAGGGGATGGGGCGGGAGGCTAGAAATCTTTTTAAATTATGGCTTAAAATTCTGCATTTTACAGCACAATTGGTATAAAGCCAAACAGTTTGAATTGTTTTTCTGGGGTAACTCATGCAAAATTCCATTAGATGCAAGTCACTAACAGACCATTTCCCCAACACATTGGGCCTCATTACGACCCTGGCGGAAAGGGGTTTGCGGCAGCGTTAGCTGCGCCAACCCCTTTCCGCCAATTACGAGTTCCCTGTCCGCCATGGCGGTTTTTACACCTGCTTTTAGCAGGTGTAAAAAACCATGGCGGTAAGGGAACTTGGTGTTAATTACGCCACCGTAATTTACGGTGGCGTAATTAACGCCTTCCCCACTCCCATTATGCCCTATGGGGCAAAAATGGGAATGGGGAAGGGTAAATGGGGATTGGGGATTTACCGCCCCGCCAAGGTCGGAATGGGGCGGTAAATCCCCTTACCGCCATGGCGTAAACGTAGTTTGCGCCATGGCGGTAAAGTCACGGCCCTGGCGGTAACTTACCGCCAGGGTCGTAATGAGGCCCATTGTCATGATGCCTTTGCCCACAATATATGCCAGTATAAAAACATTTTCATGCTGGCTGTATCCATACATTTTCATGCTGGCTGCACCAATATTTGCCAGTATTCCCATATAAGAACATATTCAGATGTGCTTTGAACAAAATGCAATTAATGATACTATAAGAAAGTATGTCTTCACTTGCTCTGGCAAAATATGGCAGTATCCCCACGTAAGAACATATTCCAGTTGGCTTTACCATTAAAGTCCCATGTCACAGCATGAAAATATGTCCAAACTGACTGCATCAAAATGCCGGTCTAGCAGCAATGTAATACCACTCATCATACTTCCTTCATAAAAGATGCCCAATACACATTGTCATGCCACAGTAAATAATGGCTAGATTGGCTGCATTAAAATGACTGTCTAACCACATAATAACACTTCTCATGCTTGCTTTATGAAAGATGCCAGATACAAAATATCATGCCACAATAGGAAATGGCTAGACTGGCTGCACCAAAATGCCAGATTAGCTACAGCTACATAATAACACGTATCATGCTTGCTTTATCAAAGATCCCCAATACAAAATGTCACACTACAGTAAGAAATGGCAAGACTGGCTGCATTAACATGTCAGATTAGCTACAACTCCATAGTAACACTTATCATGATTGCTTTATCAAAGTTGCTCAATACAAAATGTCATTCCACAGTAAGAAATTGCTAGACTGGCTGCATTAACATGACAGTTTAGCTGCAGCTACATAATAACATTTATCATGCTTGCTTTATCGGAGATGCCCAATATAAAATGTCACGTCACAGTAAGAAATGGCAAGACTGGCTGCATCGACATGCCAGTTTAGCTACTGCTACATGATGACCCTTATCATGCTTGTGTTATCAAAGATGCCCAATAAGAAATGTCATGCCACAATAAGAAATGGATAGATGGGCTGCATTAAAATGCCAGTCCAGCTACAGTTACATACTAACATTTATCATGCTTGCTTTAATGTAGATAACCGGAAAAACATGCCATGTCTGCCCCTACAGCCCCCGGCACCCTGCAAGCACATAACATGATTATGTGTGCATGCAAGGTGCTGGGCGGCCCAAGGGGCAGGTATGGTATTTGTTACTTGGCATCTCTGATAGATGCTCAGTAATAAAATACCATGCCTGCTCCTGGTGCTCCCAGCACCTTGCACTAGGATCTGATTTTGGCAAGTGGGGGGTGGGGTTGTTGTGCAACACACTCCACCTGCCAAAATCAGCTCCACCCCCCAGCACAAACTCATGCACACACACACATTAACACATAGCATGCATGCCCTCATTCAACCGAGCACCGATTATATACACTCACTCATTACACACAACACAAGCATAAACGCATACATACACATATTTGAAATGAACGTACCTTCTGTCTGGTCCTTAGGTTTCCTCCCAGTGCTCCATTTCCCATGTAGCATGAACAGGAACCAGGAGGCAAATAATGCTTCCTGGTCCCTGCAAATGGGCGAAAGATCTAGAGCACTGATGACAAAGTGCCCCATTCTGTTTGTAGGTGTGGGAAGGTGCAGGAGCACCCCCTCACACATACAAACATGCAGTTCTTTTGCCGGCATCCCCAAAGAGCCAAGCAAGGTTGGGGATGCATAGCACCCTGGCTTTGCATGACACATTGGACATGCGTGGCTGGGGAAGAGAGCTGTCAAACGGAAATCATGTTTCCCTTTCATAGTTCAAGCGAGCCTAGGAGTGCTCCCTCACCTAGCTCCTTGGGTCCTCCATAATGGGAGAGGGTGCTCGTGGGTCAGCACACCCCTCACCCATTAATGACAAGCTGCCAGTAGTATACCCCCATTGAATCTGTGCCCAGGGTCTGTGTGGCAGGAGATGAAATGCTGTTGACCTTGAAGTCATGTACATGAACTACACTCTTGCTATTGCAGTGATCTCTAGTACATTAAGGGATCCATAGACACACTCTGCAGTAGAAGGCTACCAGGGTAGCTCAGTAGGTTGAGCAACAGTTGCTGGGATGTTATATATTTTAAACTGGTTGTTAATCATATACCTTTTTGCCATTCCTTATAAAAAGCAAGAGCTATAAAATGTGTTCGGCCAGGGGATGGGTTGAGCTGGTACGCTTTCTTATATTCAGGGCGGGGTTGGGTAATTGCTGCCCCTGTAGTGAAAATCAAAATTTGGCACCCATTAACCCACAGTTTAATTTCCTAATCGCGGCTATCAGCACAACAGAAGCATGTATTTGTGAATAAGCTGTTTGACAAGTACATACCATCATTATAAATATATCCTGTGTTAAAAACTCAAAGAAAGGGGCACAGAAATCACACAGTATTTGTGTGGTAGCCTGACAAAAAAGAAACACATTTAAAAGAAAACTAGTGAATGGAGGTTTAAGCAGCATTTTTCAGTTTGGAAATGTATTTATTGTTTTTTTCTATGCAAGTGTAATCTGCACATTTGGAAAACAATAATGTGTCCAGTATGTAGTAAGACTGCTTTTAGCAGAGATGACCCTCTACCCCAGTGATATTCCTAGCCTATTCAATCCCATGGTGTCCCTTTCAGGCCACAGGAAAGAGCACATGTTTTAAACTTTGGAGATTTTGTCAGGCATTTTAGTTTGTGAAACACATTTGTTTTAAATTGGACGTTTTTCTTCCTTTTCTATTACTTCCTCGACACTGTCCAACTTGACTTTGTGCACTTATGTGCTGAGCGAAGTGTCCTCTCTGTGGCAACCGGTGAGGCTGCTTTCCGCAAGCACTCTAGTTTTCGCAATTATTTAAGAATTGTTGCTTGTTTACACAACTGAATATTCAGATAATAGGACCTTTCACGGAGGGGGGTTGCATATTCCATTGTGTGTTTTAAACTGGGTATTTTATTTTTTTGAAACACATTTGTTTTAAATTGGAAGTTTTTCTACCTTTTCTATTACTTTCTCGACACTATCCCAGATGACTTTATGCACTTATGTGCTGGGGCGAGATACCGTGCAGTGGGCATGCCTGAGGCATCCAGGCCGCATCGAGTGGGCACAAGTGCGGTCAAATCCTATACCCGCACTGAGCTGCTGGCTCTAGCTCCTTTAGATGTGAGCTTTCCTTATAGATTGCCCGAGACCCATGCGGTAACTGCAAAGGCTTATATGCTCAACGGCTTCCCCTGCGGGAATTCTTACTGGCTTCCTAGATAATACCAGATCAGCACTCGCTCACCAACATGATATATATTCCCTATTCAAGACTTCTCCCCTGGTCTGTTATGATTGACTGAAACATGGTTTACCCCTCCATCGGACCCAGATATTGTACCTATGCTTCCACCTAATTACAATATTTTCCACTTAGATAGAGTCCCCCTTGCTATTGGATTATCACTGGCTCTGAGCCATCTAGCTTCTATAAACTGTGTGCCATTTGCTTTGGCACATAATTTACTGTGCACATTTCACCTAATTCGACTTCAAATGTCACCCCTGGCCTCCATGTCTATTTTACTGATTTATCGCCCTCCTTCTCAATCTTTAGCTAACTTAATCTGTGACTTTGTGCAGCTTAGCACCAACTTGGTTTTAACCTATCCTAGGATGATTCGTAGGGTAGACTTTAATGTTTGGCATAACAACTCAACCGACTCCCACTCAAAGAACGATTGCTAGTCCAGCTGACGTGTCCTTTGAGTTACGCAATTACCTCCCCATGCATAATTGCAAACATTTTCTTGACTTGGTTTTCTCTGACACTTCTTTGACAACTGTTTTTAACTGCCTGTCCCTTGGACTGAACATTCTGTTCTCCTTTTTACCATTTCTCTTCCCACTACCTCCCCTTGCCTCTCTAAAGTTTCTCAACCTCGCCGTTACTGAGATAATGTTGGTCCTACTTCTTTGGCAGATCATCTTTGGGTAGATATTGATCATTTTATTATGGTTGAAAAGCAAGGACCATGCAGCGCTCTTTTTAAAAAACTGGCAGATGCATCTGCTGTTATTCGTTATATTCGAGCTAAACCTTCAGCCCGTTGGTTCTCCCCCAACCATCGGGCTCTTAAAGGAATGGTTTGGTCATAAATATTATTGTCCCTATGGTTTGGCCATGTGTTTTTAACCATAAATCGATCGATCGTACAATGCACCTTACCCGATTTTCGTCTCTTGAACACAAGCGAAATCAGGCAGCAGGGCGCGGCCATCTTGTGATAATCTTATCACTTGCCGCATCGCCATGGGTGACCTGCGTTTGCAGCACTAAATCATATCCCCTGCCCCTGAGCCTGACATCAGCAAATAATTTATATTATCCACCTCTCTCCCTGACGTTACTGGGCAGCGTAGCCAAACGCGCCCATTCGTCACCTACGCGACAAGATGCGGAACCCGGAAAACAACACACATTGTCTCACAGCACAGCGCGTCACAAATAGGAATATGAAACTGTACTTTAAAAGGAAACATCAAGACTGACAATTGGTAAAGTACATTCATTTCACATTAAATGTTTCGATAACATTCAGCGTCTGACATAATCGATCAAAATGGGACTTTTTTCCTTTGCTCTCGATCCGCAAATCCGCAAATGTTTATCTTGAGTCACACGCTGTTCCTTTTTGGTACACAGGGTGTTCGTTTTGTCTAAATGAAGCACTTTGGTCGACCGGTGAATTTCAAAGCTGGTGCATGAACTTGGCACTAGACCACCGTAAAGGTTGTTATGTTGCTCCTTATCGCTGCTACCGCGTATGGGCATATTGGACCTTGTCTGTCGTCCCAAAAGACAGTTAAGTAGATCCAGTGATTGACATGTAGCGGCAGCTGGCGGTTGAAGAATCCATCGGTTGGGGTCTGGAATAGATGACAATCGCAGAATGGCACGATGTACCTGTTTGCAAAACATAAAAACAGAAATGTGTCTCAGTAGCCGATCTTTATTACAGTTAATAATTTTCTTTATTAGCGCAGAGGTGACACAATGTGAACCGAGAGAATACAACGTGGAATCTCAAAGTACTCCGCTATTTGCTTCCGAGGATAGTCCAATGGGGTATGTTGAGCTCTAAACATAATGCGTAAACTGGGGCAACAATTCGAGGTGCACAAACAATGTAATGATTTATTAGTGTAGAACCAGGGAGAAATGAATGGTGATCTACATGCATCTACATGCTGGCCTGCCCATGTGCCTGGTAGATATCCCAGCACACAACGGTTGTACTATCAGTTGATTGCAATATGCTACACAGAATGAACAAGTACAATGTGACCCAGCAATAATGGTCAGCTATTCATATTTTGACTAGTTCTGGTATAAAATCGTCTAAAGAGAAACTTACATTATATTCAGCATTTCCATTCTCTTGGCGTAATACAGACCGTAATACAGACTCCTGCGTTCGTGTCAATTAAATTTCATAAATTGAACTTATATGTAACTAGGTCCAGTTTCAGAATGGGAAACCTTATCATATCATACGCTGTTACACCCCCCCCTTCAATTCAATCCCTTTCGGAATGGTCCCTGCCTCTCAAGGTCAAAAAACAATACAACCTTATACTGTGCGCGCGACGCGTGGGTCTCCCAGCTTCGAAGCAAAAATTCAAAGCTGTTGACCTTCACTTCCAATGAACATACTTTCTTACTTTGCAACATCCAATGTCAACGCATCAATGAGAACATGATTTTTGAAGCACGGGCACAGGATGAAAACATTTGGGGCTGTCACTGGTCGTTGTTCGTTGCGCTGCTCTGGTGTATATGGGAAACTTGCCAATGACAGAATGCCCCCTACTCTCAAATTATAGTCGATGTAACACAAAAACGGAGTCGAAATGTGTCTAGTAATAGGCCCACCTCTGCTTATCTCATGGCCTCCTACCCCATGGCATGTTTTCACAGTCAGTACTTCTTGCGTGCCTAGAATGTTTTGTAGCCTAGGTCTAATCCCTTTTGTGTAACGCGCACATATTCAGCTGTTTGGGGAAGTTTATGGCAAGGCAACTGCCAAAACCCAAAGATTCTTACACACTGTTATCCATTGGTCATTTACATGAAAAAGGAAGGTCCCACAGTAGCTCGACTAAACTGTGAAATGGGAAAGCAATCGTAATAATTATACTATTTTTTAAAGAAAAGGACTAAGAGGATAGATTTCAAAAGACAAATTGCATACTTTATTTGTACAGATTATAAAACATTTTTGTGAAAAATAAAAACAGATGGTAGTCATTTGAACCGGGTTTTCAACGATTGAACGAGCTCTGCATTGGGTGGGCATGGCATGTTGGCAATGTTTTGTGGCAGTGTATCTGTGCTCTGAACAGATTTGTGCACAATTCCATGAGTATGCATCTCTATGACATTAACAATAAGATCTTTCACAAAATCGAATTCCATTTTGTCATATACTGGTTTGACAAGCCATTTTTTGCTTCTTTTTGTAAAGGCCATAGTGTAGCGAAGCATCCCTAAATTTCCTGCAGTCCTAGATTATTCCTGGCCTATATTCTCATTATGCGCTAATACCGCTAGTAAAGTCCTAGATTTCATCCCTTGGATGCCGAAATGCAATCTTTTGGCCTGTACTTTAGGCACATATTGTGGAACACCTCCAAATCTCCTGTGTGACATAATTCTATAAGTCCCTTCATATCTCTTGATAGAGTTTTACCAAACACAATCTTCTCAAGTGCTTTGTGTGGAGGTGAAGATGGGATCAACCACTTCTTATTCCGTGCCTCCTCTGAGGACAATGGACCATGTTCACATTGGTGGAAATGTTGGTTTTCTGTCCAGTGGTGAACGTTGGAACAGTGGTGCATTAGTGACCGCCATTTTTCCAGTAGAATTTCCACAGACCCGTCACATGTTTTGGAACTCCACCAAAGATGGTTGCTGAAAGACTGGGACCATTGTGAAATACTTTCAAAAACTTTTTTATTCCCTGCCGCCGTGATTTTTTTATTGATTGATTTGGCAACATGCCATACATCAAATTGATGTGTAATATTTGGATACTGCTCTCTCATTGTTTTGGCTATTGAAACGTGTCTGTCCGTGGCTATGAGGACGATTTGCATTCCCCTCGATTGTAGATATTGCAGTGATTTTATAAAACCAAGTTTCTCTATGGCCACTGAGGATTTACATTGGGACACCTGCACAACCACCAAACTCACAATTTTCTTAGTTTCCATGTCCTGAAAATGGCAGGTGCAGTACTTATCAGAAAATCCGGGGCTGTCACACTGTCCATCGCCGGCTAGCCTGAACCGTTTGTCGGAGAATGTACTTTGAATAGCCAATTGTTCAATGTTCCAAGCTTCACTAATGACAGGGAATAGATAATCACGTTGGTATTTGTAGTATTGCGTTTTAGAAATGAAATGGAGTCCCACAAACTGAAAGAAACTGGATAACTTCGTGGAACTAGAGCCACTGAAAAGTAAAGCTGCTGCACACGGTAAATTGCTAGCTGGCACTTTCCCCAGCATCAGTTGAGCGGACCATGAAAATGTTTTATGTAACTTTTCACAGGTGGCATGTATTTTGCGGTTACTGCCTTGTGTTAGATGAGTCACGCACATGAATGGCTTCCCACATACTACCCCTCCCACTGAATGCACACATTTTGGCATCTTTATAATCCCCATCAAGCTGCTGTCGAATACTATGTATTTGGCCCCTTTTATTAGATTGTCATCCGCCATCACTGTTGTTTCGGACTGAACCGTTGTTCACTTATCAGCCAAACTGGACATACTATAGTCAATATCTTTGTCTGGTTCGTCGGTCAATAGTGTTGATGCTTCAGTCTCTGTCATTTCAACATCTGTTACGTGACCATGGATAGGAGAAAACATCAATGTGGACTGTTTTTTGGGGGCCATTTCTTTGGTGGGTGTTGATTGTGTCAATTGCTCATCGAGTAATGTAAAACTATCTTCTATAAATTCACTTTCACCTTCATCTGTCGGAGCAGGCACATTGTAGCAATGGTCCAAAAACACTTTGCTGGATTCGCCGGTCATATTAAATTCATTTTCTGGCCATTGGACATAGGCATCTCAAGTGTGAACACGCCGCGCCTCCGTTAATACTTCCTCCATGGTGAAAACAGTTTGGCAAGCAGCATCTGTCATTTGTATCGCTGTCTGTGTCTTCATAGTCCGTACTCCATCGGGCAACTACAGGACGGATAGGAGAAGGGATGTTCAGTGTAAATCCAACATACAGTGTTGTACAATTTACATTAAAAAAAGCATATAATGAAGGCCTCAGCACCCAAAAATTGCTAAAAAAATAAAGTGTATATAACTAACCTTATTTTTATTTCTTTTCTTTGAAACCTTCTTTACTCTAACATCTCCATCAGCACGCTGGCCCACCGAATCAGATTCACATGCCTCCCGTTCAATATACAGATCTTGTATACATCCCTACAAAAAAAAGTATCCTTTTAAAATAAATCATTTGTATTACACATATAATAAGACTGACTTTCTTTCGTTAGATGGTACTGTAAGTACGCATACCTCTGGCTCCAGATCAACTGTAAGGTCTGGTTCTGAAACAACTTCAAGGGATAATGTAATTGTAGAGGATGCTCCAGCATCTCCCTGAAACACAGTACTTGCATTAGTAAGGATGAAAATATTAGAGAATGGACACACAATTTGGAAAGACGACAAAGGTACATTTGAAAAGTAAAGTACGAATGAAACATTGTGTAAAACAATTACACGATATGTAAATATGATCAGATTATCTCGTTCAATTGAACTGCGAAGACCCATACCTCTGGCACCAGATCTACTACGAGGGATGTTGTAATTGTAGTGGACGCTTCAGCATCTCCCTGAAACACAGTACTTGCATTAATAAGGACGAAAAATTGGAAACTGGCCAAACAATTTGGAAAGACGACAAAGGTACATATGAAAAGTAAAGTATGAATGAAACATTGTGTAAAACAATTACACGATATGTAAATATTATCACATTATCTAGAATGCCGTGCATAAAAACAGTCTGGAAAAGAATAGCTAGGTAAGATTACCTGATACACACTTGAAGTGGTTGATGACTCCAGGCAAGACATGGATGTTGAATCTTGTTGCTTCATATTCGGTGGATAGTCATGGAGTTGTAAAGGGAAAGTATTATTCCATTTAGAAATTCCAACATTAAAAAGTGGCATGTTTGGAGACTGAAAACGAGAAAATTATGCTTATGTAAATGCATAATATTGTTAAGTGACTTCAATTCAGCAACCCCACTAAGTCAGTGCCTCGTCTGGGACGCCCAAGGGAAGCCCTTATTTATATATTATTATGACAAGTTATAATCTGGATGATGAACCCTTATATAACACCCCTCTCTTAGAATCCCCCTGACCCCACTGAGCCAAGAAGTAGGTTTGTTTTGCAAATTAAAAGGTTTATTTGAAAATTTAAACAATATATATATATTACACTTTTATAATAAATTAATATTTGATATCACACTTAGACATATGACAGTGATCAACAATGGGTGATGTTATACTAGCACACTGGTTTAATTACTTAGGAGTAGTAAAGAGGATAAGGTAGCTGAGAATGCTTTATATGGTACAAGGAAATGCAAGGTGGAAAAGAAGCAACACAGGAATAAACTTGATATGATTTCAGCAAAAGATAATATAATCACTTTTCCCCTTTTGGCAATTCACCCCCCGGCCCTTTTGCAATGTAAAAAGATGGAAATGAGAGCACACCGTTCTCAGGAATACAATCAATGTAGTTCAGTTCCCCCCTAGCAAGCTTAGATCACAGGGATGATTTTAAAACACAGGCAAAATCCTTTTAAATGTGGTGGCAATGAAGTAAAATATGCTAAAATGGTTTTTAATTCCCTATAAGAGATTCAGGGTGGGTGATAGCTACTTTAAATTAGTTCAGGATCACTTTAGCAATGCTCTACGAATGATTGTCAGGTTGCAAACGAATTTCAGCAAAGGAAAGCAAGAAGCTGCTATTTTGACAAGTGAAGAAATTTGAGCCAAATCGCAAATCGCTGCACTTTTTCCGAGTGCGCCGAACGCGATTAAGGAAAAAGTATAATGAATAGAAAGTCGGTTCTGGGTTCGTTGGAAAGCCTAGAATCTTAGCTTTTAAATTAAATCTCGCTTCTAGCACAAACGGTTCAAGAGATACGGACGATTTTATGAAGGTAGTTTTTCAGAAATGAAATAATGATTCAAATGGCAAATGACACTTTTACAGATTTAGAATCGGAGAAGGGACACACGATTCTATGATGCAGTTTTCGACAGGTTAAATGTTTTGAATCAGATTATTTTAAGCTAAGAGATGGATTCTGCACAGTTCTAGCTGGGTACTCACACTATGAATTTGAAATAGGCCGTCAGGGACTGGTCAGGTTGGGACTGGACTCCAGGCAGTTGGTTCTGAAGTCACAGCTATCTGGGTGAGCTCTGCTCTGCTGGTCTGGTCTGGATCTCTGGTTCTGGTCTCTCTGGTTCTGATCTGGTCTGTGGTTCTGCTGTCAGCACTTCTTTCTCGGTCTGCTACCGGTTCTGGCAAAAGTTCTTGGCAAAGAATTCAACAGCTCGCCTGGCTGTAGAATAGTTTGGTTGGATTGCTGGATTCTGAAGGCCTGCTGAAAAAGGATTTAGCTGGTGGTCCAGTCCTCGCTGCTTTAAGTTCTGGAGTGAAGTTCTGGAGTGAAGTTCTGGAGTGAAGTTCTGGAGTTCTCTGTCAGCGTGCTGCGCAGGAATTCAGTTGAAGGTTGGAAATTGAATGTCCCTGTCTGGCTTCCAGTGGCTCTTTTTAAGTCTTTTGAAAATGGGTGTGGATGCTAACTTTCTGTGCCCACCCCACTCACGATTTGATAGATCAAGGATTTCTCTTTGACCTAATTTGAGAAGGGAGCAGTGAGTCATCAGGTGTCATCTTTATGGCATACAGAAAGAACGCTCCTCTTTGCTTTTACCTTAGAAAATCATTTTCATAACTAAACACATTTCCCAGATACACAAATGGTTGACATTACATATACACATCATATATCACATAAGGTAGTCTCTGTTCCAACTCTGATGTTTCTAAGAGCTTGGATTAAGAAATGACAACATTTTGCGCTTTTTGGTTGGTTTACCAATATTGGATTTTTACCAAAAATGACACAGATGTACCCCGCCTCTCTACACATACTCCAGTAAATTTTCATTTTTCTAGCGTGAACCCTGTGTCTGCAATCTCAATAATTCATGGGGTTTTGCCTCAGAACATGGTACAGAGTTCTAACACCTCTTAAAATGTGCACAGAAAAATCACAAGAATAATGATAATAATTATATAATTTTGAAAAGTCCGTACTATGAACTATCCATCTTTTTAAAATTATGCTCTGGCCCAGAGGGGTGTGGTTTCCCAAAGCACATGGTAGAATTTCTGGTTTGTCCACTTCCTCCAACTCAAGTTGCTCACAGAGGCACTGCCCCTCCCCGTTTCTCTCAAGAGGAAGCCATTTACGACCCCCCCTAATTTAACATTTGCCTGAGATCAGGAAAGCTCATTGTTCAGTTTCCTGCAGTCCCCAGCTGCTCCTCCCCTAATCCAATCAGAGAGGTATCATCTCCCTTTGGTGGGGGCAGCAGAATGCAGCCAGGCCTGGGAAGAGTGGCTGAGCAAGTTTCAACTCCTGTCGGGGGTAGTTGCCTGGCAGAATTCACTCTCTTCAAGCCAGGCTTCAGCCAAATGTCACTTTTGTTCCCAGTTTTTCTTCATCCAAATCAAACTTACAATTCTTACACATGCAGCTAGAACGTTGATTCTAAGTTCAAAACTATGACATTTAACAGTTGCAAACTATGTGACACTCAACAGTAGGTCACTCATTTATTTTAAACATTTAGATTTTAGTGTCTTTCAGTCCAATTTCACTTCCGCTGCTGACATCCACAGCTCAGCCAGTTTTGTTATAAACATTGATTAGGGCTCTTCATCTTTGCAGATTTTGTATGCACACAAGACTACATTCTGCCAAATGTCTGCTGGTGTTCATTGAGATTTTTGAATATCTTGCAATGTTTAAAATAGGCATTTTTAGCTTGCATTTCAGAGAACAAATGTGATTTCAAAGCGCTTTCTGAGCTAACCGGCACTGCTGCTTTTCCTTTGGCACACATTTCACCCATGGCACTCCTGGCCCATCACGCTCGCACTGGTGGGTGGCAGGTCAGGGGAACATTTTGGTGTGCACCAAAACTGCGCGGATTTCCTGGATTATGGCGCAACGTGTGCTTTTCGGCCATCTTGGATTTTCTAAGCCCACAGCACCAAATGTTGCAGCATAATAGTCCAAACGTGGTCATAGTTATCTGTCCCCATAAATCAATTTTCTATGTGGGTTCTCAAAAACAGGGACTGATGTTTAGCAAAATAGTCATTATTTAAACAGCTATTCAATCACATAAATACCAAAAGTATTATAAGTTTCATTAACACCATAAATACAGGCGTAAAGCTTAATTTGGAAGCGTGACTAGCCTGTGGCGTCATTTTCACGAATAGAGTCAGAATCGCATTTGGTAGCAATTTACGAGTTGTTCTCAGTTGGTTCCTCTTTGTGTACAAGGATGTGTCGTACATATCCAGGTTGAAGTGCAGGCTGCAGATGCGATATCTATGACCCCTCTTGTCCTCCAAGACTTGTTTGACTCCACTTTCAAGCTCTTCCAGTGGTGATCCGCAATATCTGAACTATTCTCTTATTCGATCAACAGTCTTAGGGAATACATGCATTGTAATGCCTTTGGATTTGTCATGGGTCTTCGAAGGGCAACCGAAAATATAAACATGCAGGAATTGTTGTAAATTCTGCAAAATAAAGGTCAATATTATTAGAAAATTATTTTGCATAAAAATGTGAGAAAGAATGAATTGGACCATACATTGTTCATTGCACGCTTTCTTTTGGGCACCACAGCAAAACCAATGCAGCGTGGGCGGCTGTATTATAGGATAAATTTCACAAACGATTCATTGATGTGTTCAAAATCAGAACATGTTACTCGTCCCTTGCATGTTCTATCATGCACGAAAAGGAAACATGCTTACACTATAGACACGGACCATGAAGGATGCAATACGATACCAATTGACACTGATAGAAAATTCATATATCGATAACATAACAAAAAGAAACTCATATCAATAGCAATAAGACAAATTAACATAGCACTAGTGAGTACGTTACTTCGAAATAGATATAAATTTACAAATGAAGGAGATATGATTAGGATGCATGCCCTTACCTTGACCAACAAACAGTTGGATTCAGCAAGCAGAGTAATTAGTGGCAGGAGAACAGGGAGATGTTCACAGGTAGCACACTGACGAGTTCACTCGAAGCGGTCACAGAGTAGCATGATCATGAGTTGACTTGCAGTGCTCAAATATGTTCTCATGGTAAATATCAAGTGGTTTATAAAGAATAACAATAAGGGGTGTGTTTGTGAATGAATGACATGTATATGTTGTGGTATTATGTGTATTGCCAGGGAGCACCCTGCTTTAAGGGGAGCCTTCCTGGGGACAGAGGGTCTGAGGAGGCCATGTGAACAATGGTCCCTGGGTGTAAGATACCTTTTGAAGTGTGCATGTTGTTTGGCACCTTGGTCGTTCGCGCCCCTGACAGCACACCTTGGCAGCGCACATCCACTGGTGCAAACTGCCTTTGATAGTGGAGGGGGGATGGATGGGCCTGGGGCATGCAGACAAGGCACTGGAACACTGCTGAATGGTGACACACATATGTGTATTACCGGGGAGAGCCCTGCTTCAAGGGGAGCCTGCCTGGAGACACGGGGTCTGAGGAGGCCATGTGAACAATGGCCCATGGGAGTAAGATACCTTTTGAAGTGTGCATGTTGTTTGGCACCTTGGCCGTTCGCGCCCCTGACAGCACCCCTTGGCCGTGCACATCCAGTGGTGCGAACTGCCTTTGATAGTGGAGGGGGGATGGATGGGCCTTGGGCCTGCAGACAAGGCACCGGAACACTGCTGAATGGAGACACACTTATGTGTATTGCCGGGGAGCGCCCTGCTTCAAGGGGAGCCTGCCTGGAGACACGAGGTCTGAGGAGACCATGTGAACAATGGCCCCGGGCGTAAGATACCTTTTGAAGTGCGCATGTTGTTTGGCACCTTGGCTGTTCACGCCCCTGACAGCACCCCTTGGCAGCGCACATCCAGTGGTGCGAACTGCCTTTGATAGTGGAGGGGGGATGGATGGGCGAGGGGTGTGCAGACAAGGCACCGGAACACTGCTGAATGGAGGCACACTTATGTGTATTGCCGGGGAGCGCCCTGCTTCAAGGGGAGCCTGTCTGGAGACACGGGGTCTGAGGAGGCCATGTGAACAATGGACACTGGGCGCAAGATACCTTTTGAAGTGTACATGTTGTTTGGCACCTTGGCCGTTCGTGCCCCTGACAGCACCCCTTGGCAGCGTACATCCAGTGGTGCGAACTGCCTTTGATAGTGGAGGGGAGATGGATGGGCCAGGGGTGTGCAGACAAGGCACTGGAACACTGCTGAATGGTGACACACTTATGAGTATTGCCGGGGAGCGCCCCGCTTCAAGGGGAGCCTGCCTGGAGACACAGGGTCTGAGGAGGCCATGTGAACAATGGCCCCTGGGCGTAAGATACCTTTTGAAGTGCGCATGTTGTTTGGCACCTTTGCCGTTCACGCCCCTGACAGCACCCCTTGGCAGCGCACATCCAGTGGTGCGAACTGCCTTTGATAGTGGAGGGTGGACGGATGGGCCAGGGGTGTGCAGACAAGGCACCGGAACACTGCTGAATGGAGACACACTTATGTGTATTGCCGGGGAGCGCCCTGCTTCAAGGGGAGCCTATCTGGAGACACAGGGTCTGAGGACGCCATGTGAACAATGGCCCCTGGGTGTAAGATACCTTTTTAAGTGTACATGTTGTTTGGCACATTGGCCGTTCTCACCCCTGACAGCACCCCTTGGCAGCGCACATCCAGTGGTGCGAACTGCCTTTGATAGCGGAGGGGGGATGGATGGGCCTGGGGCATGCAGACAAGGCACAGGAACACTGCTGAATAGAGTCACACTTATGTGTATTGCCGGGGAGCGCTCTGCTTCAAGAGGAGCCTGCCTGGAGACACGGGGTCTGAGGAGGCCATGTGAACAATGGCCACTGGGTATAAGATACCTTTTGAAGTGTACATGTTGTTTGGCACCTTGGCCGTTCGCGCCCCTGACAGCACCCCTTGGCCGCGCACATCCAGTGGTGCGAACTGCCTTTGATAGTGGAGGGGGGATGGATGGGCCTGGGGTGTGCAGACAAGGCACCGGAACACTGCTGAATGGAGACACACTTATGTGTATTGCCGGGGAGCGCCCTGCTTCAAGGGGAGCCTGTCGGGAGACACAGGGTCTGAGGAGGCCATGTGAACAATGGTCACTGGGCGCAAGATACCTTTTGAAGTGTACATGTTGTTTGGTACCTTGGCCGTTCGCGCCCCTGACAGCACCCCTTAGCAGCGCACATCCACTGGTGCGAACTGCCTTTGATAGTGGAGGGGGGATGGATGGGCCTTGGGCCTGCAGACAAGGCACCGGAACACTGCTGAATGGAGACACGCTTATGTGTATTGCCGGGGAGCGCTCTGCTTCAAGAGGAGACTGCCTGGAGACACGGAGTCTGAGGAGGCCATGTGAACAATGGCCCCAGGGCGTAAGATACCTTTTGAAGTGTACATGTTGTTTGGCACCTTGGACGTTCGCGCCCCTGACAGCACCCCTTGGCAGCGCACATCCACTGGTGCGAACTGCCTTTGATAGTGGAGGGGGGATGGATGGGCCTGGGGCGTTCAGACAAGGCACCGGAACACTGCTGAATGGTAACACACTTGATTCACTTAAAAACTGAAACAACAATTGATAAAAAATATGATGTTTTTTATTTGGTTTCTTATTTTGATGGCACAAAAATACTACACATTGTAAAGGTCTTGTTGCAGCTCAGTGAGGGAAAATCCCCTGTACAGACTGCTGTCACTGGGGAAAGTTTGTCTAATGGCACCAACGACACAGGCGGTTATTACTCGTCGAACGTGGTGTCCAAGCCTCCCATGAAGCCGCCATGTGTACAAACGTACCACCTGTGAAATAGAAAGATACAAACTGTTTTTAAATGATCAAGATAAGTGTATTAAACCTTAGTTGTCAATGACAATTCTTTTATGCAATGGCAGTTTTGCCAGGACAAATGCTTACTAGACACTGCACAATATTGGATGACTTTTATGCAACTATTACTAGAGAATTGCAAGACTAAATTGATATGACAATTATATATTGAAGTTACGAGAATACAGGGGACAACCATGAAATAGTAGTGGCCTAACTGACATCACAACCAGACTATACTTACTCATTACTGGGATTACAAGGGCAAACTGTTGAGCGAAGTTTGTGCATAAACACCATCAAAATCCTCAACACGGACCGTGTGAGGAAGACTGCCGTGAAGTCTGGCAGCTCAGTAACGCATTGCTGTGGATCGCCTTGCGATATGTAGGACAAGCATCCTGAGTTTCCTCAGCAGCAGCACTTCTCCTCGGTTGGCATTAGCGCGCACTGATTGCAGGTGCACCAGGTGGAAACACCGTCCATGCGACTAGACCCAGGCTCTTCACCTGTTGAATCCTCCTCCCAACTGGTGTCCAAAGCCCCATCGTTTCCACATCTTTCTCTTTCCAGTAATTCCTCCTCGGGATACTCAGGCTCATACAGGTAGGGCATTATTTTTGCCATTGTGTGGTAAACAAATGAAAATTATTTATAGCGGAGGTACTGGTATCTGTTCACACGGGCTACAAGCAACGAAGGTAGCTGACCAGAGAACAGAAATGAGTCACAGAATAGTCAAAGAAATACAGTGAGAGGAATGGAAAAGAAAATCTGCTGTTGTGTGTTGTGAAACGGTCTGTTTATACTTATTGAGGAAAGAGGCTTCCTGCCGTTTCCATGGCAACACGTCATTAGCTGATGGGCAGAGAACGTTGACACGAGATGTGCTTTGGCGTTGTGAAATGGATGATATGCGTCTAGTGATGTCAGGCTCAGGGGCGGGGGATATGATTTAGTGCCGAAAACGCAGATCACCCAGGGCGATGCGGTAAGTGATAGATTATCTCAAGATGGCCGCGCCCTGCTGCCTGATTTCGCTTGTGTTCAAGAGACGAAAACTTGGGTAAGGTGCATAGGAAATGTTTGTACGATTGATCAATTTATGGTTAAAAACACATGGCCGAACCATAGGGAAAATAATATTTCTGACCGAATCATTCCTTTAAGCAAGCCTGTCGCTGTTCTGAGCATAGATGGCACATTCACTACTATACACAATCTAAACAGATTTACAAGCAGTCATTGCTTCAATATCAGGAAGCCATCAAACTAGCAAAATCTCAATTATATGCAAACCATATATTATTAGCTTCCTGCTCCTCACCTGAACTATTTAAAGTAGTCAAGAAACTCTCAATTCTGCCCCTGTCTACAATGGATCCTTCATGACCACAATCACAATTTGACTCGATTAGTTTGTTTTTTACCGAGAAGATCCACAAGATTCAGCAATCTAATGCTGGCAGTGATTTGAATCTTTTTGATGATACCCAATCATTCCAATCTTCTAGTAGGACAAAAAGCCCTGAGATGTTTCAGATTGAACCGGTTACTGACGATGCAGTCCTGGCGGCCCTACATGAGCTGAAATCGGCTTCCCCTGCTGACCCCATTCCTCTATGGGTCATCGAGTGCTGGCCGCAAAGGAAATTGCTTTGTTTACTGCAGATCTCCATTACTCTTTCACCATGGGTGCAATCCTGGCTTCTCTTGAGCATGCCATAGTTACCCGCTTTTGAAGAAGTCACATTGGGATGCTGCTCTTGCAGCTATCGACCAATATCTCTGTTGCTGTTCCATATGAAGCTTAAGAAAACGTTAGCTATTCCGCAGCTTTTCATTTTTTAGAATCTCAGCACCTTCTGCATCCTTTTCAATCAAGCTTTCATCAGCACGGAGTCAGTCATGATTTCTGACCTGGATGATCTTGCTTTACTCCAGGACCACAGAGAGGTCGGAGTTGTGCTTCTCTTTTACCTGTCCGTGGCCTTTGATGCCATTGACCATCGTATCTTTCTCCGGAACCTTGAAGAGGCAGGATTATCTGGTCCCCAATTTACGTGGTTTGCGTCATTTCTCAAGGACCATACTCAAACAGTCTCCCCATTTCAATCTGCCCTGGTGGCTCTTTCCTGTGGGGTTCCCCAGGGATCCTCATTATCTTCTTTTCAATGTTTATTTTTTCAACCTTGGCAGATCTCATCTATGAGCATAAGGTACGCTTTTGTACAAATGCAGATGACTCACAGCTGCTTTTTTTGCTTGGACTCTCCTGCATCTAATCCTCGTTCCAAATATAGAAATTCTTTGGCTTCGATAGCGGACTGGATGGCCAGCAATTGGCTAAAGATAAATGGATAAAAAACAGAGATCCAGGTACTTGCCTCCTCCTCCATTTGGCCAGACTCTTTGGGACCTTATCCAAAACCTAATACATCCGTAAAGAGCCTTGGTGTTAAACTTTTACCATCAGGATCTGAAGCAGCTCAATTCTCGTCTTTGTGTAGCACAGGCTTTCCTAAGATGACAATCCCCCAACAAAAAATGTGCCTTTTCTTCCGACCGTGTATTGGACTAAGGTAGTGACTGCATTCATTTTGGGTTCTTTGGACTACTGACATGGAATCTACCATGGCCAGCCAGCTTTTCTGATTCGGCGTTTGCAGCTTTTCCAAAACTCAACAGCCCGTTTGGCTCGGGTGCCCATCATCTTTCCCACTCTCTGAGCCTTTTTTTTAGACAGCTTCAGTGGTTCTTGGTGAACAGTCGCATCACATTCAAGATTCTCTGTATTGTGCATTGTGCAGCTCATGAATCTGGAGCTGAGTATCTCTGATCCAATTGACCACCTATGTTCCCGTAAGGTCACTACGCTCTTCTTCCCAGAATCTGCTGAAAGCTCCCAGATATTGAAGAGCTCGAGCTGGAGGTCGTTCTTTCTCTGTCCTCGCCCCGTCTCTGTGGAACTCTCTCCCACTCCAGCTCTGAAAAAGTGTTGACCACTATAAATTCTTTTATTGTACTTCTCTTGCTCCTCCGAGGGCCTCCTGCCTGTATGCCCAGCGCCTAGATGCCCTTGGGCCGTATAAATATAATTACATTACAATGGGCCTCATTACAAGGTTGCTGGTCCGGACACAAAGGTACCGGTAAGCTTACCGGTACCATTGTATCCGGACAGGCAAATTACGTGTTGTGCCACGGGTGCCTTTCATTCCACCAGGTTTGCCCTGGCGGAATGAAAGGCAGCCACGAGCACAGAATGCCTGTAGCACCTGCACCGTTATGAACGGTGCCGGTGCTACAGGCATCCCCATTGAGCCTATGAGCTCAAATGGGAATGGGGATATACCGGCTCCGACACCCACGAAAGAGCAATTACCGGGTCCGGCTGGGCCAGAATACCCCGGTAATTGCCCATTCAAGGTGCCGGACTTTCATGCCGGTATGGAGGTAGCCTTGCCGGTTTTACCGGCAGCGCTATCTCCAACCACGCAATGGAACTTCAAAACCTTATAGCAAGCAGTGCCAAGTGGGACGCAAAACACGTTATTTTTGTTAATGAAGAGCTCTGAGGAAGGTAAGAAGGGCAGGGTGGAAGAGCTTATCTTGAGCAGGGTTGTATTGGGGGAAAAGTGTCATCAAACTGATGCAAGAGAGTGACAGAGGACCATTTTCAAAATGGATAATGTGGCAGGTGAGTCACCAAATGTATTAATCTGGACCCCGGCTTAAAGAGATGCCAGGTAGATGTTTTCGGGCGGGGAGAGGCAAGAAGTGGGTGTGACCAACCATGAAGATTAGCATAACCAGGGGCAGTCATGGGTGGGAACACAACCAGGCAGCACCTACGAGCGTTGTGGTTCTTACCCACATTCTTTCGCCCTACTAGCTGTTCGCCAGTACATCACCTAATAGCCAAAACTAAAAATCCTGGAATGCGTGCAGGACCAGGCTGGCAATGATAAACAGAAACAAGATGGTGGGGTGAGTAGGTAACTGGCAACTGCAGCAACATATGTGGTCCCTGCATCTGCTGAGCAGTGAACACCCTTGCAGGTTTGACGGAGGAGAGTGCAACAGAAATCATACTTACGTCTGTGGGGGTTTTAGTCACAAATAAGAGCTTGAATATAAGTCGAACGAGCTGATGGTTAAAGTAGCGTGTTGGAGCACCTGTTGTGTGAGGACATTTTTCACCGCTAGTACTGGTACTGCTGTTACCAAAGCTGTAAATGTCATATACAAGAGAATCTCCCTTATTCCAGCCTTTGATGTTGATGTGGTTGTTCAGTGGAAGTGAAGCAGATGCTACTGCTGTGTATGTGTTGGTATTGTTGTGCGAGAAACTGTTGCCCTGCTGCTTCCGGTTCAGTACCTGCTGTGCCAGGGATGATTGCCCTGCTGCTTCCGGTTCAGTATCTGCTGTGCAAGGGATGATTGCACTGCTGCTACCTAAGCTGTATCTGCTATGTGTGTCCGAATCTTGCAATGCTGCTGCATTTGCTCAACCTGTTGAGTGAGGGTCTCTTGCAGTTACACTTGCTGTTGATATATTGTGGCTGCGAGATGTGCATTCCTGCTGCAGTAAATTGTGCTCTGCAGCTTCCATGGCTGCACCTGCTACGTGCAAGAAAATCGTGCCCTGCAGCTGCATGCTCTGAATTCTTCTATGTGGTAAGCTGGGCCTACTGCTGCATGCGATGCACCTGTTGTGTGAATGAAAGGCACCTGCACTGCTGCCACATGTGTTGTATCCTTCCTGCTTTTGCAATGTAGCATGCACTTCTGCTACACGTGCTATACATCTTAAATAAGCGTGAGTAAGCTTGAACTGCAGGTGCCTGCGCTGTAACTGGTATGGCAATTTGAACAGCGGCATGGCAATTTTCTGAAGCCAACACGGAACCTGGCATATCAATGGGCCGTGCAATACATGGGCATGGGAGACTGAGCATACCCATTCCAAGATATGCATACTAGGCTGTGCCTGTGCATGTGGTATTGTATTCGGTATTTGAGGTAAAACTTGGGCATATGAAACGTTTTACGATGCCGTGTGTGGGCATGGAACAGTGCACCTGTGAGCCTGAACCTTGGTGTTTGAAGCTGTTCTGTCATATGTTGGTGGCATATGGCCATTTGAGAAAATACCTAGGCATGTCATATTTGAAGTTGAACATTGGCATGCTTAAGAAGGTGATCCTGGCAATACATAGGCATGGTTGTCTAAACTAGGGCATGTGAAGGTTTTACAGGCATAAAGCAGCTGATCATGAAGCTGAAGCTGGGCACATGAAGCTGTTCCTGGCATTTCATTGTAATATGTTGGCATGAGTGGCTGAAGCTGGGCATTGGAAGCTGGTACTGGCATACGTTGCCCAGAAAGTTAAAGGCTGCATCTGTGCATACAGAGGTACCCCCAGCATTTTTGATGGTACAGGGGAACGTGGGCATTAGTAAATGAGAGTATTTGAGGACAATCTTAAACTGATGTCTGCTCACACTGTGAAGGGACATTGGGCAATCCGTTCAAATCCCCCTTTGAAGTTGCTCTCTGAGCCCCACCCAAATGTGAGAATCGCACGTGCCACACTTCGGCTAACCTACCCTCTAATCTCGAGGAACAACACTGGCTACAGAGTGCTGGGAATATGGAATGGAGGCGCTGTGGCAATGGGAAGCAGTGTTGCTCAGCTCTAGTCCAATGCTGTGTGAGATTAAGAGGGGCGCATCTCCCCATAAAGTGCATGATTTCTTATAAAGAAAGATGAATATGACCCACATTTCTCTTCGGTAAATATGCCACAGGAAGGGAAGAAGCATCAAAGCTTACTCGTGTTATGACTAACCACCCACCGGAAGTCAGCATCGCTGCTTTTGCAAAACTGTTTCAGCAAAGCTGCGTTTGCAAAACTGCCTACCTGCAGAAATAGTGATTAAACTTATTTTCTAAATGCATGGTTACTTGCATAATATGTTCAAGATGAGATGGTGGTAATGGTTATGTTTCAGCCATTTTTTTTATATTCTTGTGTGCACGTTTGCATTTTATTAGGTAATGTCCTTTAGAGAGCCATGTACTTTAAAAGGCAGTGCCACAAGATTTTGCCATGTCTTTTGGCCATCTTGTACTTTGGCCTTCTTCCCGCCCTGACTGGGATGCATTTCCCATATAGGATAAGCCCTTTCCGGGCAAAGCCTCAACTTTCCCTGGCAAAGTGCTGGTAGATGTTTGTGGCCAGATGTGGGGGCTGGGACTGTTTGGTCCCAGTCCATATCCCGGCCAAAGTGTGTCAGCTGCTGTGCAGATTGGACCTTTGAATAGTGTCGATCCTTACCATTGGTGGGCCTGCGGGCGACTCCAGCTCCAATCCTGGATAATGGGATGACTCCTGCAGCCATTCTACATATTGTCATTGTAGCCAAGACCTCTTCAAAGAGGAACATCCCACTGATGACCCGGAACTCGCTGTTGCTGCCGTACAGCATTGCCTTCTTCAAACCATCCTGGTGAAGCTCTGCTTCTTTGCTGACCTGCAGAATGTCTTCATCGGTGTTTTGACCCCTGGACCAGTGAAAACAATTAGTCTCATCACAGGCTTGAGGATCCTTCCCCTGGAAGCCTTTGGAGGTGTCAAAGGAGTATCCTGTTGGTTGACCAGCTTTTTCATGGGCTACCTCTCTGCATCGGTTGTCCTGAGTTTGGACTTGGGGGCACTGCAGACCCTAATCTTGTGGAAGCCATCCACAATATAGTGATCCTTTCTTCATAATGCCAGGGTGAACCAGCTGTCCAGTGCCAGGAACCTTCTCGCAAGAGCATGGAAACGCTTACTAACTGGGCCTAAATGATGACCAAGAAGGTGACATTAGCACCAGGGACAGCCATACCTCATTTTACTGAACCAAGAAACAAAAAAAGGGGGCCCAGTACAGGGGCTGAGGCAACATACCCATTTCTATTCTATTACTTCCATAGAATTTAACGTATTTTAAGCTTACCTCTCCCTTGCCTGATCATGACCATGATTGGTAGAGCCCTTTTTAAAACAAGTTTTTAACACTGTGACAAAAACATTTATCATACAAACCTACAAAAACAAATTACATTTTAAAATACATCCCAACCCCCCAAACCCCCTACACCCCTCGTTCTCCTCCACCTAAGTTAACATTCAATCTCCTCCTCAATACAGCATTAGGAATCTTCCCCAAAAGGCTCTGTACAGTTCAGCTTTCTTCTGAGCCCTAAACATCACCCTTTCCATCAAGGACACCTTGTGAATCTCATGTATCCAAGCCTGCACCGTAGCATGGGGTGTAAACCTCCAACCCCTGAGAATCAACTTCTTGCCCACTAGGGCTGCTGGGAACAACCAACGCATTTGTGGCCTAGAAAGATCCTCCAACAGAGAATCTTCACCTATGACAAAGGTCTCAAAGTCAAAATCCAAAGACACCCCAAAACTCGGTTACAAATCCCAATAAAATCACTCCAAAAGAACCTCACTCTTGTGCACTCCCATAACATGCTTTCAAGGGTCCAAGTCAAATTTGAGCAACCCCAACAGGAGTCAGAATCAACGAGCCCACGCTTATACAGTTATTCAGGCGTCCAATACACCCTAAGTAAGATTTTAATCTGCAGAGCTCTCTCTCTCCCAAATTTAACGAGGAGAGAGACACATTACCACAAATCTAATTCACTGTTCTTCAGTCAACACTTCACACTGTCTCCTAGAGCTGTTCTCTGATAAAGACTCATCCACTTCTTGGGCCCCGATTAGAAGCTTCTACATTTTAGGGGGCAAATGTCCTTGAGGTGAATTTTCGAAAATAAAATCTCTGTCTACTCTCCTCAAATCCCTTACCAGGATCGATGACCTTCTTCAGTGCACGCAAATCACCCAAAGTGCAACAAAGCAGACCCTTCTCCACCCTGAGTTGGTGAAAGCTAATCCACTTACCATCCACAAGCAGATCATCGATCATCTTGATGCCACCCAAATACCATTCAGGGCAAAACAGAACTTTATTCCTCTCCTTAGTTCCTGGATTTTACCAAATAGCCAACTCCAACTTCCTGTAGGGGTCGTGGCCCAGGGCACAGGCAATCTTTCTCCAGGTTTCCATTAAATAATAAGTTAACGGGCTAGTTGCACAACTGCCTATTCTTCTCGTGGATAATAATATCCTTGGCTCCAGCAGACCAACTCTACTAGACTCAGAAAGACACCAAACATCACAGTTTTCTTCCAGAAAAGGTAATATATGCCTAACATCAAAAGCCAGACGGTAAGCAGAAAATCAGGCCCACTCAAGCCCACTTTATCCCCGGTCAATTGTATCTTCCATAATCTAATGCGTGGAGGCTTATTACCCCACACAACCCCCAGCATCAATCTGTTCAACTCAATCTACACTCCCCTCCTGGGGAATGAGAGGATCATACTCAGAATGTAATTCATTCTAGGTGTGCTTATCATTTTAAGGGTGTGTACCTTCGCCCAAAAGGACAGATTAAGAACTCTCCACCTTTCTAGGTCATTTCTCAGGTTATCTGTCATGAGACACCTATTCTCATCCATAATTTTGTCCACATAGTTTAACAGCCAAATGCCCAGATATGTCAAATGTTTGCTCCACTGGTGAACATCAAACTGCTGGAGGTCCTCCCTTAGAGAGTCACTCGATGCCGGCAAAGCATCGTACTTCAATTAGTTTACTTTATAACTAGAGACCTTTGAAAATGAATGGATATCCTCCAACAACGCCGGAAGGGAGCTGTCCAAGTCCTTAAGTACTAACACCAATTCCTCCGCATATATCCAAACCTTTTGAGAAGCTCCCCCCAACATTCACCTCAACAAGACTGCCATCCCTCCTTAATCTATCAGCCAACGGTTCCATAACATAACAAAGCAGGACAGCGACAACGGACAACCCTGGGGTGTCCTTTTCTTCCGACAAAATGATTGATAACGTATCCCATTTGCAGAGGGGACCAACCATCTTCCAGGAATTTATCTCGATCAATCTTGCACACAAGTAATGAATTGTTTGCGAAAGCATTGACCTGCAAGCCATTACATGAAATGACCATGCCACGCAATAGGAAGTGCAGTACACATGCAAAATGTATATGATTACAAGTAACTACCTTTCAATAACTCACTCTCTCTGTTGGTGATCCTGTGCATTATCGTTAAAGCCATTTTATAGGACAATAAAACCAAGAACATAAACAACAACCCAAAACAAAAACAATGGCAGTGAACCTAACCAACACATTGCTCAGGGCTGCAGGCTTCTAAATACCACATTGATAGTAGATCAATCCTACATCTTTGAGTGTGTCTAAAGTTGTCATATGACAGGAAAGGTGTGTTCCTATTGCCCATACAGTCATCCCCACATCACTCCCACTCTTACCCTATTCTGCACCTCCTTATCTCCCGAGCTGGGTCGTAAAAGGTTCTCCCACGTCATTAGTAAAACAGCTTCTTTATCTCTCGCTCCATGAATTAGCCAATTAAATGAGGCAATGGTAACCATTTCTTGTTCCCACATGTCTATGGTTAGATGTGCCACTGAGCTCCAGAGTCTTACAATGATCTGCTTTTCCACCATTAAAGCCGTGTTCAAACATCTTCCTTCTGCCCTATGGACAATCAACAGCTCTGACATGTCGTGCCAAATACAAAGCCTCAGACTATTGTGCACAGCCCATACCAGTGAGTCCCAGACAGTCAGCTTAAGTCTTGCCTCACAGACACCCCTCTCAAAGTTACTCAACATATTTTGCACTGTTTCTTCCGTGAAGTGCACCCCCCAGCAGTCTTTCCACCTGTTCCCAATTTCTTCCTTGCTCCACTGCGCATGCAGTGTCTGGATCAGCGGTGCGTACAGCGCTCCCACCAAACCCTTTTCACTGGTCCAGTGCCTGCGGAGATACGTTATTGGGGAGCTCCTTAGAGAATAGCTTTGCACCTTAGAAGCCTCTCGTGAACAATGCACCAGCTGCGTATATGTCTATGCCTCATTTTCTGCCAGCCCAAACCTACATTTAATTTCACTGAAACTCAGACAGTTGCCCCCATTGATTATATCTTTTAATATAATCATGGCTGCTTGAAATCACTTCCCCAAAAGGACCGGCTTCCCCCCAACCTTAATTTTCTTGTTACTCCAGATGGCACCTCCAAGTGCCAATACCCATATACTTTGAGAGGCGAGTGGACCCTCACCCATGTGTCCACATTCGTACTCGGTATGGGGTGAGCCATGTTCCTTCCATCTTCATTAAAGACCAACGCTGTGCCTTTCTTTTGACTGATTTCGTGTTCCAACACCATCCAGGCCGGTTTACACTCTCCATCCCTAAAGAATACCACGATCATTGAGAGCTGCTGTGCTAGACAGTATAGTTCAACACAAGGACATTTAGGCCATTGGGGCACAAGGTTTCTCAACTTTTAGTCATGGCCTCCTGCTCCCCCATGCAAACGACTTAATTGTCTGGGTGATTTTTTTCAGACGCGTACTCAAAATCTTTAAAGGCAGCAAGCCAAATATGTAATTTAAACGTGCTATGACCACCATTTTGATAATCTGGAGTCAACCCCATATGGATAGATTCAGCGACGACCACCTCACCAAATCTGACTGTATTGTGGACCATGTTGTTTCTACATTATCTTTCATGACACTTACTAGGCCTTAATTCAGGTAGATCGCCAAATATTTCAGGTCTGTCTCCACCCAACACAATTTAGTTTCTTCGATACAGACCTTGAAAGTACTATTGTTCAAAGGCATAGCCTTGCACTTATCCCAATTGATTTTGCAACCAGAGAAAGAGGAGAAGGTGTTACTCACTTGAATCAACTCTGCCACCGAGCGTGCAGGGTCTGCCATAGTCAACTTAACATTGTCGGCATATAGCAGCACTATTTTTGTTTTTTTCCTTTTTTCCCCTTGTAAATGATGTTGTAGCTACTGCTTCATCGTAGCCCCAATCTTTGCTCTCTGCTAATACTAAATGTAAATGTTTTCTGCTCTCCTCTGTTCCACCCCCCCCCCCCCAAGTAGATCTCAGGTGCTATCCTTGCACCTTCTATCATGGCTCAGGATAAGGTGTACATTCTTCTTTAGTTTATTCCACCAGTCATCTTGCACACGGCCCATTTCCTCGGTTCCCAAGTAGCCATCCGTTCCCCTGCTGCTCAGCCCATGTAAAATGGAGCAGCGCCTCTCGCTCGCCCATTCGATTCTTTCCCAGGTGGTCCCACAGCACGAGCACTCCCATCGCTGCTTCGTGCCACCCTCATCCCCTTCCTGCCTCCTCACCTCGGGCGCCGCTCCCTGGACTTCCAGCCTCCACTGCACTTGCCGGCCTCCGGCGCACTTGGCAGCCTCCCCTTGCCGCTGTTTGTTCCCTGTTTCCCGGGATAGCCGCTCTGGCTTTCCGCAACTGCCAGCACTGTCTGATCACCCTTACAACATCTCCGTCCACCATTTTGTGACCTCGCCCAGGCAGCCATCAACGTTTCTCGGTTGTCGACAACCAGGGCACTCCCGACACAAGTAAGTGCCCCCACCTTATGGTGGAAGAGAGCTCATGTTTGCAGGCACTGTAGCGGTGTTAACACAGAAAATATCAGGAGGTTAGAGGGGTCAGTGGGTAGAGCTCTTCAGTTAAGCAGCCATTTTGCAGGCAGCCGGCCCCACCCACTGTGTATTGTGTTTACACTCCTTTCTTCGTACATATCACTTGTGTAATTGGGTCATTACTTGCCTTGTCTTTTCTTCTCTTACTTTGCTATTCTACAGTGCTCTATTGCTGATCCTAATGTGTGTAAAAGTAAAGTTTTGGAGCTCTGTAGCCAGATCACCCCAAAGGTGAATGCTTATATAATATTGGTGTATGTCTAGGGATTTACTTACCCATGCTTTTTAATTGATAAGCGTTGTCCAAGGCCTAAATAAACATATTATTTTTATACATACTGCCCAACCTGTGGTATTAAGAGAGCTATGTGTGTGTTTCGCTGATACCTGCACCCCTTGCACACTCTCCTACGGCTGAGTCACAGATATTTGGATAGACATTAGCATCTTTCCCTGATCACCAGACTAGGGTGGCCTCTCAGAATATGTGCAGAGAGTTGATTCTGAAAATACATTTTACCAACAGCCAGGGGTGGAAATGGAAAAAATCTGGTGCGGGATCCCATAGCACAAGGGCCGGGATGGAGGAGGAGTTGGGGTGGGGGGCGGTGTCTGAGGGGACGTGGTCTAGAGGGGGCAGGGCTCGTTGTGGACATCCAGCAATGCTGGAACACGTAAAAAAAAAAAAAAGACATTTAAAAAACGCCCGCGACGGCTGCATTGCTTTTTACCGACGGCTTTGGTGCCAAAGCTGTGGTAAAAGGCAATGCTGCCGTTGCGGGCGCTTTTCTTTTAATTTCTGGACGGATCTCAGATCCGCGGAGAGCCGGCCCAATGACCAGCACTGCCAACAGCCAAGTGCTCAGTCTGGGAAGCAACAAATGAAAAAAGCCTCTCTAGCCAGTGAGGCTCTGAGAGCTTTGCTCAAAGTGTGAGGCACGACTTGGTACCCAAGCAGCAACGTGCTGCTGCAACTGCACTGCCTGGAGCTTGTCCGCCACCAGGTCAGGTTTTACATCCACATGGCCGGCATTGTCATATCTAAAGGGGTCAAGAGAAATGCACGTGCCAGTGATATCAAGTCCTGAGCACGTTTAAGCAGTCGCCGGAAATTGCTTTAAAAACATTAAAGTAAACGTTGTGCCTTTTGGCTTTGGGTGTGGGAGGAAGGAGGAGTGATTACACTCTCTGTGGGCCCTCGGACCTGGAATGAGAAGCAGATTCTGAAGGCATGCGGCTGCAGAGGTGACACGAAGCGACTTCTAGCCGCAACCTGGGGTGTGGTTGGCTGCTCCCTCTCAGAGGAACCGTGGCATAGGGTTGGAGGATACTGGCGTGCAGGCATTTGCGTTTGTTAGAGGGGGGTGCTGCAAGAATTGTCCAAACATCACATCGTGATCTGCCGTTCGCCCTGGTCAGAGGATGGTAGGTAGTGTCAGGGATATTGATAGTAAACATTTAAAAAAGCATCCCACGCCTTTGAGCTAGAAATTCTTGCTCTTGTGCTCAGTTGTTGCTATTAATTAAACCTGCTTCCACTGCCGGCGACCACAGGCTGCCAGTGTCAGACCGCTGCTTCTGCTACCTAGTAATCTGCTTTAATTCCGATGCACTCCTTCTCTGCTGAAGACTAACCATTCAATCAAGCATCCTTCTTTCCTCCATGGGGGAATTCAAGTATAGCAGGTTTGGGTCAGTAGAGATTGTAGGAGAAGGGTGGGCGTACATATAAACATTAGGATACGAGCATTAAAACATGCTGTCCCGTTACATCTGCGTTCCTGCAACCCTGTATCTTAGGATACGTGTTAAAGGGGTATATTCCTGTAGCATGATCTCAAAATGATTATGACTGCATGCCATCTGCCTGCGAATGGCATTTCAAATACCTCAGCCTTGTATGACACACGATGCTCACATACACAGTAAAGAAGTACATATGACAAGACTAAAAGAGGATCTCCTCTTGGGGCCAAAGGGTCACATATAAACCTATCCCCATACAGCTGCATTGCAGGACTCCAGGGGGCAAAGGTAAAAAGTTCTCCCAAATAAGTGCTGGGTGAAACCCATTGCCCCATGGGGCCCAGGTAGTATGGGCAACATGCTTGTCCCCTAAGGGACCCTAGAAATAATGACACAGACACCAGGCTAATGCATACATTTTTGTTAAATGTGTGATGAGTGCTTTTGTTTTATTTATAAATGTGTGCTTTATGTGCATGTATTTTATTTTATTAATGTTTATATAGCGCCACATGCCTGTAGGCCTCAGGGCACACAAAAAACACTAAACAAGACAAGCAAGACAAACAAACAAAACAAATCTGGGGGCAGCCAACAAACAAACCATCGACAATATAAAAAGCCTGGACCTGGAATATCAATCAGTCAGGCTGAGACCTCAGCCAAAACTGAAAAGATGAGTCTTCAGGGCTCGTCCACACTAAAGTAACTGTGGAGTTGCTCTGAGGCCACCAGGGAAAGAGTTCCAGGCACGCGGCGCCACAGTATCAAACAGTGTGCCACCTTATCGCTGAAGCTTAAACCGTGGCCGATAAAGTTTATTATCATTATTAGAATGTAGGGTCCTTGTGATCGGGGCTGCCTGAAGTCGCTTGGAAAGATACAGCAGGTTAATGTGAGATCCGGTGCCTGGCGGGAAGCCAATGAAGTGCCTTTTCTGAAAAGGGTATCGTGCTCTCTTCGTTAAAAGCTATCCATTGCCCTGATAGCAACATTTTTAATGATTTGGAGCTTTTGAATACTAGAGTTGGGGACACCAGCAATAAGACTATTGCAATAGTCTCAAGTGAACAAGGACACAGGCAAGTACAGAACTGTTTTTTTTCCAGAGAAATATGGCCTGATTTGCCATAAATGTTTAAGAGTGTAAGAGCATGAAGATCTTGTATAGCTCACATGCCTCTGCATAGACATCTCGGAATCAAGGTATGCACCAAAAGTTTTAACATGGCCAGCCACAGGCATAGGACAGTTAGCAATCAGAAATTGTGTATACAAAGAATCAAGCTTTTGTAAACGAGGGCCAGAACCAAGACTCAAAAGCTGAGTTTTGCTATTGTTAAGGGCAAGAGGGTTAGCTGGTATCCAAGCCTGAATGGAAGAATACATGTAGTTGATTGTCTCTGTATCAGTACCATGGTCACCTGTAAGTGTCACCAAAAATTGTGTGTCATCTGTGTAGCTCATATAACTAACACCCCGCTCATCTAAAAGATCAAAGAGGGTGTGTGTGTGTAGATGGTATAAAGTGTTGGTGACAGGCATGAGCCCTGCGCGACACCACACAGGTTTAGAACAGGATCGGCCACGTTATCATCAGCACAGACCCTAGCAGTACAATCACTTAAGAAAAATTCAACCCAAGCCACTGCTTCCTGGGAGAAAGTAGCTACCTCCTAAAGCCGATTGATAAGTAGAGTATGATCAACCAGGTCGAAGGCTGCTGACAAATCCAGCAACATAAGCAGAATTGTATTGCTATTTACTATATTTCCAGACATGCTGGATTTAAGATCGAGCAGAGCGGTCTCAGTGCCATGCTTGGACCGAAAGCCTGATTGTCGTTGACTCAGGACTCTATTTCTCTCAAGGAATTCCTGGACCTCAATATAAGCAATACGGTCCAAGATCTTCAGAAGGAGTGGGACATTAGTTATTGGATGGTAATTGCTCTCCCCTGCAGGGTTAAAGTGGAGTGATCCAAGCTTCCTTCAAAGTAGCATGGATGGTACGTGCTAAAAATGAAGCATTCACCACTTTGGTAAAAAAAAAGGAAGTTGGACGTGTAGTGATTATTTAACAACATCTGCCGGCAGATATCACCCTTGCAAGATGTAGGCTTCATGCTTTTAATGATGTTAAAAACTTAATTTTCCGGCACCTGCTTAAAAAAAGAAACAAGTGGAATTTCCCTGTAATATAGGAGCAGTGGGGGCGGCCGTGGAAACAGGCCCCCATGCAGGGATTGTATCTTTCTAATATTCAACTGATGAGATTAACATTTTTTCCTTCATCACATTTTGAATCTCTTGACACCAGGAATCAATCTTATCAATAATGACTTTAATATTCTTTTTACCCTCCAGCTTTTTCAGGATAACACAAAGTTGTTTAGAGCTACAATTATCTTTCTCTACCCTTGAGTTACAGGCGAACTGCTTGGACTGAAAAATTGCCTTTTTGTAATGATCCATAGCTGATTCATCAGCAAGGTAGTTGTCTGGAGTTTGGACTGAGCAGCCACACCCTCTCACAGGCTCACTTGACTTGTTGTGATTTTATAATATCCTCACAGAACCATGTGTTATGTTTTACCTCTGTTTTAACAGTCTTGACATCCTCTGGTGCAAGCATGTCAATAACATGAGACGTAACATGTTTGCATTGACTTAAACGCTCTCCAATATCAGAAGTTACAGGCAAGGAATCAATAATGGGCCTTGCAATTGAAGCAAAGGCAGATGGAATAACTCTCTTAAAATTCCTGTATTTCCGGCATATTCTGGGGTTGCTATCAACACGTGCTGGCTTGGTAGGTAAAGAACGATCAAATGGCATGACAAAATGATCTGACCAAGCGCACTGAGAGATTGCAGGAGGAGAGATAGATACGTTGTGAGATAAAACCCAATCAATGACATTGCCTTCTATATGATATGGGGTATTGATATGTAGTACAAACCACACAGCAATTAATGACTGTAAAAGAGAAGTAGCTACGATGTCAGAGGTGTCGTGCCCAGAGATTATAATCGCCAACCACCAATACGTGTGTTGAAGTCTTGATAAAACTAGACAACAAAGCCAAAATGGTTCCTCAAATCATGCATATTGTTGGGTGCTCCATATAGAACCAGTATGCTAACAGCAGTGTTAGAATTAACGCATAGTTTAGTTAATACATGTTCACGATTATCTTGCACTGGAGTATCTGCTGCATGGAAATTCAAGGTTTCGCTGTAGATAAAAGCAACCCGCCAACTTTGGAAAAGGTTTGATTCGCCCCAATGAGTCTATAACCATCTGGAGTTACTAGAGAGACTGCATGTAAGGCAGCCCCGTGAAGCCACGTTTCCGTAAGGGCTAAAATGTCAATATCATTATCTACAATATGGTCTGCAAGTTCCGTTGCATGTTGCACGAGAGAACAAGTACTGGGAAGTGAGAATGTTAATGCTGGAGAGAGGGGTAAAGTTAATTAAGATGCAGACGATGTAGCTACGGAGACATCCGTGGTGCTCTGCTGAACAGTTGAGACTGCATTATCAGAGGTCATTGACATAGCCATTGGAATATTGGGTGGTTCAATAAAGACTGGACTTAAGAATTGTGCTGCTGTTACAACCAGTTCAATGAGGACCGCAGTAGGACCAGTTGCAGTTGTCTTGGGAGGATAGCTCAGCGGCAACGTGCTCGCCTTGGAAGCATGATGACACGGAGGAACACAGGTTCGATCCCCTGGTCCACCCTTAGAAACCTCTGGGTATTAAGCGCATTATAAACAACCTATCATATCAGCAATAGGGGGAGTTCTAAAAGTAGAGGGAATGAGTGTCTGCCCCATATCTGGGGAGAGTCAGGAGAAATAACAAACACTCCATTCTTATTTGAAGTGTAAGACCCATCCAGTAATGGAAGGGAAGTAGTGCAGATAGCAACCCCATGATAGTGCAACCCATGGCGGAGACACACGCTAATACAAAGTGAAATATAACTTTGTAAGGGAGGGTTCCCCAACTTGGCAGTAACAGGTGCTGAGTAGGTGGTTGGCGATAAGTGCCCCCTCACGTCCTACATCTTGCAATAATTTCAGCAAAAGCAGATCGCCCAGGAGGGGAGGCATTTCTAAGGTCTGTACTATTCTTTTTAAGATCACGAATCCTAGCGTTAATTAGGAGTAAAGGATGAGCTCCAGCCTTAGTCGCCAGCTTTAGAGAAGCGGTATAATGTAGTGTATAGAAATAAACGTGTTCCCCCAATCAGTAGTAATCACAAGTAATCAGAATATACACTATGTGAACGGAAAATACACAGCCCCCCACTCACGCCACCATGCCGTGTGCGCTACGCTGTGTGGCACTCCAAGCCAACTACCACTCACCAACCAACTACCCTAATCCATACACTGGAGGGCAGAAAGGATCACCCACCGCAGCTCAAGATACCGGAGAAATGCTGCACCGCCCTCTCAGCCATTCTCAGGTGCGCACGCTACCCTGTGCGGAAAGCTACAGAGCGAAGAAACGAGGAGGAAGAAAGAAAGCCACAAGGAAGTAACCCTACAACGTGCCTACCTGCCTACAACAGCAAAGTCCAAAAATGTGTTTTAGTTTAAACCATCCAGCCCAACATGGGCTGGATGGAATGTTCAGAAGGAGAAAAAAGAGAGAACAGAAGAATGAAACAGAACTCACCTGCTGAAGAATGGCCTGTGCAGGGGGAAAAGAATCCAAAGGGGATTTAAAAAAAAAAAGAAAAATGACAGTTAAAAAAGTCAGTTGAAAAGAGAGCAGAAAGGGGGTGATGAAATAGAAAATAACCCACTTGTGAGGCTGCTGACTGAAGCACCCCCACCCCTAGGTCCCAGAGACTGGCAGGGGCAGCTCGGGGCAGCTCAGGGGCAGCTCGGCCACTCCGGGATCATGGTGGGAGTCGGCCCGCCTGGGGGCCAGGATGGACGGGCCCATGCATTATGAAGGGCCTGGGGCAGCGTGCATGGAGCTGCCCAGGCCAAAGAAGAACAGCCCAGTCCATGCCACGTGAGGGTGCGGCCTGAACCTTGCGGCCTGGCCATGCCCCCAGTCTGCTTGTCTTGTCGCCAGCAAGGTGGGCCATTTATCAAAGTCCTGCAAGGTCGAGTATGTCAGGCGCAGCCTGGGAGGTGAAGCGCACAAGTGGAGAAATGAAGAAAGTCCCGGACTGACTCGCCGGACAGCCTGGGTGAAGAGCGGGCCAAGGATGTCCCAGGCTGCTCCGTTGGGCAGCCCATGTGAGAGACAGCCCTTAGCTTCCTTGCAGAGCAGCCTGCATGAAGTTCAGAAGCCTGCCTGCTGAGTCTCATGGTGCTTTGCAGAGGTGGTGGGCCAAGAAGCCCAGCATGCTGCGGCCATGCAGCAGTGAATGTTGGCGGCAACCCTGTTGCCATGCAGATGCCGCCTAATCCCAAAATGGCCACAGGAGCGCAGTGCTGAGTGTGGCAGTGTCCCCACAACACATGGGACGGCTCCTGAAACAGTAATGGCGGCCACGGGTTGAGGGGATGACATGGGCAGACCTCACACCAATGGGGCAGGAAGAAGATGGCAAATAAGCTGCGGGCATGGTGGTGAGATCGGGTGGGCCCCCTCGCCAAGGGGGCACACCCTGAAGAGAGAACGGCAGCTGTAAGAGCGGCTCAGTTGTGGCTGTAAGGCCTGCTCTCCCACTCCCATCAGTTAGAGCCTGGCTGTGGCTGTATGAACAGCTCATTGGCGGGTGTGAGCCATATTCTCCAGCCCCATTGGTTAAAATCTTGCAATGGGTGTAAGACCTGATTCAAGACCTGAAACTGTGGACCTCATCAATCAGGTCTCCGTCGGGTGTAGCATTAACTACAGCTGCTCTCCAGTAGGCCTACTCATTTGACAGTGGCAAAGGCAACCACTGGTCTAGGAGGGCTTAACCCCAACCCCCCAAATTAAAGAATTTGAAGGCATAAGGGAGCACTACTTGTGACACTCAGTCCCTGGGGTGCGGGGAACTATGTTGCAGGGGCGCTGCACAAGTCCTGTCAAATGTCTCACCTATTTGAACAATCACCAGCAGGCAGCAACAACAAACACACAGTTTCAGAGGACAAAAGAGAGTGCTGCCATATCAATATACCCCCATGAGGCAGCCAGTGACTTAACTGCTCTGCCCAGCTTTTAGATGGCTCACCACACCACAACGATTAGCATCTCTTTGTGAAACGAAATCTCATCTGAATTGGGGTGAAAGCAGTGGCTCCAATGAGCAAAAGAAAGGCGTGAAAGATGTTTAGCCTTCTGGCCTCCGAGGACAACGGCCAACAGCACAATAGGCTAATGCACTTACTTCACATATCTTTGAGTGACCTTCATGCAACATATCCAGTTCCTGGTGAGATTCTAATACAGTTGTGCTTGATATGCTGGGACCCAGGGGTGTTGCTAGGTCTGGAAAAGATCCGGGGCTACGCTAATGTCAGGACTGTCGGGACTCGGGGATAGCTAGCCTTTTGGTTGTAGCCCCTGAGATTCTATAGCCCCCTAAACCACCCCCTAGCAACGCCTCTGCTGGGACCTGTAGTTACCTCACGTCACTTCCAGAAGGTGCCATGTTTGATTCCAAGCACAAGTAACTTACCAACACTGACCCCCATGCGCCACTTTAATCGGCTCCTTTATTTGGCATAGAGACTGCTTATCTGTGAGGGTTCCTGAGGCCAGGCAAAACTGACAGTGGGCTGGTGTGGTTCTTGGAGGTTCTTTGGGTGATCACTGACGGCCCCAATCGTGACCTCATTTCTAAAACTGTCCTCGACCCGGACACACAGTTCCGAGGCTTGGCTCCACCCCTCTGAGTGGACGTCGTGCAGCTCTCAACCCTTCCATCTTCCCCATTCCAATCAGAGCCCCTCTACTGCTGTCTGAAGTCTTCTGCAGCCCTGGTCAGTGTGAATCAGTGCCCGTGTGAGGCCAATGAAACAAGCTCGGCAGCGCCCCCTCCAGGTAGAACTGTATTGGTTCACACTCCTCCACAAATAAGGAGACTTCGGATAAAGCTGGCCACTATCCACTCCAAAATCATCAGACCAACGTTAAGACTGGGTTTAGAAACTCTTTGGGCAGCTCTACCTATGCTGGTATTTTATTTATCTGTATTTCACACAGATTTAAACAAATACGCGTAATCATAATATCTAACACACTTGTACAAGAGTCAAAGTGGCATAGACGTCTATTGCAGCACTAGCAGCGGACTTGTTCTCCCTTCCAACCATGGGCAAAACATGACTTACACTTGCTGCCGAATATATAATAAGCAGGTTTCAAATAAGGAAAGGCCAGGGTCTCCACTGGTAGGCGGCGGCCTGCCGCGTGGGCGGGGCCTTGGCATTATTACTGAATCATCTGTGGCAGTCTTGCCTGCTCATCGTGTTGCTTTTCGTTTCCCTTATTTGTCTCGCGCTCTAAATAGGAGGCGCCACTGATAGTGTCGGTATTCATAGGCTCGCCGGCTGCGACACAAACCTCCACAGCTTTAATGTCTGCTCGTGTCTGTCAGCTCCGAGGGAGCAGCGCCCCCTGAGTCATCTCCAGGCAGGAAACATCTGTCTGGAAGACAGTTATACCAGAACGGAAGTTCAAAAGGAAGAGGCAATGAGCAACCGCATGGCCCCTCCTTCACCTCATCAATCCACCACCCTCTCAGGGTGCTGCAATTTCTAATTTTAGGATTTGTGATTTAGCGGAATATGTCGCGGTCCTTCGCCCGTGTCCCACCATTATTCGTCCACTCGTGCTATTTTAGTGTAAGTGTTCTCATCCGTCCTGTCGATTGTTAAAGTGAAACGTTCCAACTTCTTTGGCGACCTCCAGAGCACTTGTAGACAAGGCAATGTCAACAATTTGAGTTTTTGTGCAAGCATGGGAAAGACACTTGCCAGGCACTGCCGTAGGGGTATTAACTGGCCTGACATTGAAGGTAGCAAATGCAAAAGGGCGCGAGTACCTGGGCACCAAATAGCATTGCCTGGCAAATGCTGAATACACTTAAACACAAGCCAAAACGGTTGGCTTTGTTAATGCTTGTTTTAACAGGACTTCAGTGAAGGGCGCGATAGTGCTGCTAAGTTGAGTGGCTGAAGGCTGACCTGTTAAGACATTTTTTATTGCACCAGTTTATAACACCGTTTATAACATCAATTAAGTCATTAACTCTCAGAAGACTGCTTTGGAAAAATACTGCCATGCACTTCTAGTGGAGAGTTTGATTGTAAACCCTGATGAACTCGAGCTCAAAGAGTTCCCATGAGGAGATGTTTTGGGCGGGCAGGGGCAGGAGCTGTGTTGGAATAGCCATAGAGATTAGCATGGCAATGGGTGGTCAAAGGGTGGGCAAATAACCAAACAACACCTACAAGTTGTGTGTCCCTCCTCATGTGCCATTTCCCCCTATCTGTACTCTAATGCAGTAGTTTATGCTTATAGGTGGTGCAAGCACCACCTAATCTATTTTTATTTATTTTGTTGATCATTTGTAAGGTTTATACAACAGAATGGAGTTTCAAAGCGCTACATGTCTAAATGAGAAGGGAACAGGGGACATAATAACAGTGGCAAGAATCAAAAAGCAGCAATAATATATATGCAGTTGTAGTCCTACTAGACCTTGTGGCATTCGGTCATGGAAGTGCATTATTGAGAAGTGAAATGGAGAGGGATGGAAAGGGGGAGCAGAGGAGTGGAGAAGTGCTGGATAAGGGCCCAGAGAGGGAAGTGCTAAGGGGACCAGGAGGAGAACTTCAGGCTAAGTGCTAGCACAGGCAGCTCTCAAGGGTGGCATGTGGAGTCACCAGGCAGGGGCCCAAGGGGCAATGCAGTCGGGGTGCTGGTAATGAGGGTGGAGTAAGGGCCTGAGAGCCAGTGAGGTTTATGAGGATCAGGTCACCAACCACAGCAGCAGTGGGGAGATTAGCAAGGAAGGGGAAGGGGAAGAGGGAAAGAGGTAGAGAAGAGCAGAGTTGTGAGCAGTTTCAGGAACTCAAGGAGCTCCAGCTCAAATGTAATAGCCTAAACTAAAAAAAATCTGCATTGTATTTAAGTGTGGCACCTATGTCTACTGTGATGACATCATAAGACAAGAGCATGGTGCTCACGGAAAATAATTATTTCATATTGCCGCTGACATTTGTAATGTGTGCAATTTTTAGATACATTCTTAACAAACCTCCAACCAAATCAGGTAAACATGCAGAAAACTAAAAGTGGAAACATTGCTTTTAGTCTTAGGAGCATGTAGTCTTGGATTGGTGCAATGTTCACTATTCTTGATTAGTATAATGAGGACTCTGTTCATTTTGGGTTATTTGTAATGTCGGCTGTACAGCCACTGTGTAAAATATGTGTTTTTTCTGCATGATTTGGTAGCTGCATGGTTTGTGTGTAGTCTGGGTTGGAAGTAGGCCATGCAAGGAGTGATCTAACCACTGAAGTCTTAATTCAGTCTAATCTCCTTTAAATGTAAGCAGAAGATGGTGTGTTCTGGGTTGTGTGTTGTGTTGTCTGGGCTGGATGAACTAGTCAACGCTGAGTGTAGTCTGAGACAGGTGTTGTCCATGATGATTGTAGTCTGGGAGGTGATCATATCTGCACGGTGTACCAGTTGTCCATCCTGGATTTGAAGGGGGAAAAGTGCCTACCTAATGTGGGAGAGGAAAAACAACACATTTAGAATATCTAGAATTAAAATCTCAGAACTGGCACCCTGCATAGCTCTTCCAAGCAGATCACTGGAATAGCACGGGGCTGGATATGTTCTGGATTAGATGTAGTGTGGCTGGTTGTAGTAAGGACTGGGCACATTCTGCCCCATGGCTGCTCTGGGTTGGTTGTAGTGTGCTCTGGGTGCACTGTGGTTTACACACAATTTTTGATGGGTGTGTTCAGGATTGGTTGTAATAGAGTTTAATTTAATCTAGTCTCAATGTAGGCTGGGTTGGTTCTAATCTAAAATGGGTGCAGTGTGGCTTAGGTACTATCTTGGCACATTGTAAAGTAGACTTCAGTATTGCCGTTTGCAGCAGAGGCTGGTCGCTGTGTGGACCGGCTGGATTTCAGTGTCAATTAGATTTAGTGTGGACTGATTTGGTTAGTTTGTGCTTGATGGTGTCCATCTTGAATGTTTTCTGGGTTGAATATAGTCTGTGATGAAGGCAGCCTAAAATGTACTTTAGAGTGAATGTAATCTGCATTAGGCGTGCATGGTGCAGCCTGGAACTGCCATTGTCGTAGTTGTATGTAACCTGCTCTTAATGTTGCCTGGGTGCATAATAGTTTAAGATGGGCTTAGTCTTTCCAACATGTAGTCTGATTGGAGTATAGTTAGACTAGCTTTTAAATAGGGCAGGTTGTGTAGCCTCAGTTGCCTGCAGACTGTGACGGTTGTGCTACAATCTTGTTGTGCACAATGTTCAATCTAGGTGTGAGCTTGGCGTGCTTTCGGTTACAAGTGTTCTATGCTTGGGTGTGGTCTGGGTAGATGCTGGGTAAGTCTGGAATGAATGAAGGCAGGTCTTTGTGCCAACTTGAATGTTATACTCTGTTTTATGTGCACTGTGTGAAGCCTAGGCCAGGCATTACGTGGGTCAATTGTCATCTGGGATGGTTGCAGTCTGTTCTGGATTTTGTGAGACATGGGAATAGTTCATACTTAGGATGGTTTGGGGTGGTGTAGAATGGGTTCTGCCTTGTCCGAGCTGGGATTTGTATGGGCAACTTGCTTGGTGTGCTATTACTTACATGCAGAACTGGATTAGGTGCAGTCAGAGCTTGCAGACTATGGGGTACATGTAATCTAGCCTCTCTGTAGTATGGATGGGTGTCGTCTGTAGTTTCTGTAGACTGTACTATATGTTTTCTGGTCATTGATCATTTGAAGTGTTTAGAAAAAAGAGGGGATGAGGCGCGCACTCTAGTTCCCAGCTTTGTGTACCTTCTGCAGTTCAGATGCTCTTCTCCTCCAAGTGCTTTCATGCCTCTTGCAATCTTCAAGGAGGCAGTCTGTTCAGGTGTTGCTGATTAGTGACAATTTTGGCCTCAGGGAATTCTGGTAGCAGTAGTCAATACTGGTAGCCAAGAACGAACTCCCCTCCAATAGCAAAATATAAATCCCAAGGTAGGGGGAGGGGGGAAAGCCAGCATTATGGCTCTCCTAAGTGGGACATGGGTCACCCCGGTGCTGCGCCTCTGGAGCCCGGGACTCCCGAATCAATATTTAGAAAAAAGAGGGGGTGAGGTGCGCACTCTAGTTCCCAGCTTTGTGTACCTTCTGCAGTTCAGTTGCTCTTCTCCTCCAAGCGCGTTCATGCCTCTTGCAATCTTCAGGGAGGCAGTCTGTTCAGGTGGTGCTGATTAGTGCCAATTTTGGACTCAGTAGCTGTAGTCAATGCTGGTAGCCAGGAACCAAATCCCCTCCAATAGCACAATATAAATCCCACGGTGGCGTGTGGGGGGAAAGCCAGCATTATGGCTCTCCTAAGTGGGGCATGGGTCACCCTGTGCTGCGCCTCTGGAGCCTGGGACTCCCAAATCAATATTTAGAAAAAAAAGGGGGTGAGGCGTGCACTCTAGTTCCCAGCTTTGTGTACCTTCTGCAGTTCAGTTGTTCTTCTCCTCCAAGAGCTTTCATGCCTCTTGCCATCTTCCGGGAGGCAGTATGTTCAGGTGTTGCTGATTAGTGTTAATTTTGGCCTCAGGGAATTCTGGTAGCTGTAGTCAATGCTGGTAGCCAAGAACCTTGGAGAAGAGCAACTGAATTGCAGAAGGTACACAAAGCTGGGAACTTGAGTGTGCGCCTCACCCCCTCTTTTTTCTGATCATTTGAAGTGGTTTTTGTATGGGTTGGTTGTAATGTGAGTAATTTACAATATGGTCTGCATTAATTGGGTCTGGGCTTGCTGCACTATAGTCCTACTGTCCTACCCGCATGCAATTCAAAAAGGAAAACAAGGCCTTCTGCTTCGAGCAAAACTCTTTTCACACCAAATAGCATACAGCACATTCGAAACACTTGTGTACAGCACGTTATAAATGCCATATCCTATCATATAATATCATATCATATCATTCGCCAAAGCAGCCCAGAATCACCCCACACTGATCCTCAACATTGTTTCATGTTTTCCATTAATTGTTATCTATAGATATATATTTCAACCATAAATTGCATTCTGGTAATACACGCTATGTTTTAAGGACGTGCCCCCCTGTTGCCATCTAATGTATGCTTGTAGAGACTACCAATACCCATATACAGCTAGGTTTGCACTCAAATTCTACCCAAAATAAAATGCTAAATAAAAATGCTTATTGCACCCATCAATGGGATTTCGTACAATCAAGCTGCTATGGCCCCACTTTAAGACGTGTCTTGGATTTGTTTACTCAGAACGTATGGATATTTTCTTATCACAAAATATTTTCTGTAACCCTGATAAAAAAAGACAGGGAGAAAATAGGTGGCAAACTCCAATCCCATCCTGAAAGAAATGAAAACAAAAGCAGGTTAAGAAAGTGTAAAAAATCAGACCATTTACCATTGCCAATTGTTATCAAAAGAACGTGGTAATGAATTTTCAAAGACTGGACACCTATTGCGGTAAAGCAAGTGAAAACAAGCACTTCCCTCAGCCATACTATTCAGTCCCCCCCCCAGTGGAGGAAGTGAACTCCATGATGAGGCCCATTACTCTGGTGCACTACTTTACACCTCGTCAGTGGTGGAAATGGAAAACATTTATTGGGGGAACCGTCACTTCTTAGGAGGTGCGTGGCTTTGGGAAGGAGGGGCGGGGCCCCCTGCCAGATTGCGCAACACAGTATCTCTATATAGAACCCAATCCTGGAGATTCATATAAAAGCAAAGAGCATTATGGGAACAACATAATGTCCACAATTCTAAATGTTAAACATGTTTTATAGTGATTGAGTAAGAAACCCTTTTAAGCAAATTATGGACTCTTCTATATTCACCCTAATAAAAAGATGTCTTTAAAATGCAGGACATATACACCAGTTTGAAAAGATGCAAAACAGTATGTGAGGCTTCTGAACTCTTGTTCTGAGTGCTCTTAACGAGCAGACTGCTTTCAGAAGAAAGCGGTCTGCATGAGGCACAGAATAAGAACAGGTTGTGCAGCGAAGCGGCCTGCGTGCACCACAACCAGCAGGGTGCTTTCAGGAAACTCGGCACGAACGCAGAGTCTTTGGAAAGCAGTCTGCTCCATGAGGCACAGCATCTGCGAGAGTCGTGGCTGGGACCCGCTGGGTTAGGAGGACGGAGCAGGGCTGGCTCTGGGAAGACATTTTTTGGCCGCCGTACCGGCCCATTTCCTGCACCTCGTTTAGACCTTAGAAACTTAACTGAGATGCTTCCTTTACCCCATGTGTCACTCATGTATTCGCTGCTTTACTGCATACTAACAAAGCACCTGAAGAAGTGTGAGGACTTCCACCTTTCATGATCATTTTAACCTTTCATTGAACATATAGTTCTTTATATTTTTCACCTCATTTATCTGCTTTCTTTGGTGTCCAGCCATAATGTTTTCTGGAAATTTGGAATTTCAAGGAGACAAAATTCCATGTGTACTTATTTCAAGCCAACAAAGCAGGTTAGTCCTAATTTAGCTTCTGGATGGTCTCTGCCTGTGCACGTACAGCCAAAATGTCATACCATTGTTTTGTTGCATCCATTTTCTGTTTTTCAAATTGTTAATCAATCATTCTATCTTGCCCAGTTAACAGCACAGATGGGACTACACTTTGCTGCTTTTGTTTCTTCCTGGATGATCGGACCCAAAATATTGTCCTCAATTGTTTCTACTGCTGCCTATAATGTATTCTGACCTGGAGTTTCACTCAGGGCTCATCTCTTTCACCAATTGTACTAATCCTCTGGCGACTGTCATGCTCAAACTCACTCCTACTGCTGTACTGGTGAGATTCATATCAGACTGTTTATTTTGGGACCTAGTGTAGCTGCGGATTTCCTGTTGGTTGAAAAGGGTTGACTAGCATCTCATTGGTTAAAGTTAAATAAGGAAGAGTGTGAGCTCTCAGTGATAAGTGGCACCTAGGAGTTGTGCCACTTCTCCATCTCGTACCTTGCAATGGATGCATGCCAACCTTGGTTTTAAGCCTGATGTAGAGGTCCTTATTGAAGGGTCTCATCACGAGTTTGGCCCAAGCCCTTAAATGCAGCGGTAACGGTATTACCACTGCTTTTAAGGGTTGGCAAAATCACGAGTTAGAGTGAAAAATGGCCTTTTCACCTCCATTTTCGGGCCGTTTTTAACCTTTTTTGGTGCTTTTGTAGCCTGTGCAATTACCACTGGTGGTAATAGTGCTCCCCAACCCCATTGGGTCCTATGGAATGGGGATTTACTGTCCCCCGCAACTCGTGATCTGGCAAAAATTGTGCCGGTCCGAGTTGCGGTAGCGTAATTAGGGTTGGGTGATATCCTGGTGTTACCTCAGGCCTCATCACAAGTTGGGTGATAGCCCTTAAATGCAGCCTCAACAGCTGGTGTTATCACAGTTGACTTTATTACAGCCGGCAGTAATACCGCCGTCAACACAAAGCGTTTTTACAGACCTATTACTGTGAAAATATATCTGACATAATATTGCCTGATAGTAAATATTGGCCTAAGCACATTCACATTGCACTGTAATATCTCATTGAATGAACCTGAAACAGGCTGACTAGGCCGCCATTTTGAGTTGTCCACCATTTTGATCGCCTCCCGCTTTCTGTTCCATGTTCAGAATTTGTGTATTCGGCTTCAACAGAGCAAAATGAACTTTGTGCTGCTTTCTGATGTTAACAGAGATAAGAATGTTGAAGCTTCTAAAATGGATTGTTTATCCTACACTGAAGAACCTTGGCGCTAAATAAAACCTGTACTAATCAGTAATTTAGATACCATCTGTCCCAACAGTGCCTTCTCTGTTCAAACAGCAAAGTAAAATAATGAATGGCTAAACATGCTCTTCTGCAGAAATCCTTGTTTTCTCTCCTTGGAACTAACTGACTTCAAGCTCAAGAACAAATGGTAGACACATATAAGTGAGTAAAATGAGGAATGTTACCTTTGTTTCTTGTATTTGGAAAACATGTGAATTGTTTGATGGAAAACAGCAAACTATGCACAGATGTTTAAGCATGAATTAGTTATGTGGTTAGGTCACAAACCAAAGGTTATGTATTACATGAAGAGGGGCTGGACGATGTGTCCAAGGCTGTGAAGAATTTGTATAAATATATGCATTTGCGGAATGTTCAGGACTCTCTCATCTCACAGTGTCTGCTTACACACACTGCGGGGTGTTGAGAACCAAGCAGCTGTTTGTCAATAAAGTACAAGTGTAACTTTGACCTCGTGACTGGCGTATTTCTATTATGCAGTAGTAAGCCTTGATATTCTTTAATCATTCAGATGGTGCCCGAATAGGCACCCTCAAGATTGATGCCACATCGCTAGGACGAAAACGAGGCCACGGGACTGGGATTGGAGAGTGACAGGGCGCCCTGCAAAGTGTGACGCGATTCCTGCACAGTACTGCACACCTGATCCCTGGACGGTGGGCAGCATTTAGAGGGCATCACGACGAGGCTCCCCGTATCGCGGCTTGTTGGACGAAAATGCCAGCCACGACGATTTGATGTCTATTGGACCTTTTTTGGTTGAAATCAGGTGAGTCGTGCCCCGATTCCTAAAAATCCAGTATTTGTTTGGTTGAGAGTGTTGTGTTTGCAAATAAACTTCGCCAGGTAAGATTGTAATTGAACTATGCCTGCGAAATTGTCATCCTGCTTCGCAGTATCTTTCTGCAGGGGAAGGCAATCTTTGGAACATGGCCAACCGGCACCACCCGAAGGTTCACCGGCTTATCATGTTTATTATAAATACGGCCTGGGACTTATCGTATTTAATGCTATTTGGCACAGACAGACCAGCCATGTTCCCGAACTTCAGTGGCCAGTTCATGGTAGTTTTGACATTGCCCACCTAGAGCATTTAGAATCTGTATTGTTGAAAAAAAGGCTAGGCCTGCAGCATTTGATGCAGTTAGAGATTGGAGGAAGGAAGCTATGCAGCAAATCAAGAGAAAAGCATGTGCGTAGGCATATGACAAATGCTGAGAAAGCATTGTTGCATGATCAGCAGAAACAGTCAGAATCCATTAGAGGTATGGACAGGGCTTTTCAACTAGATGTGCAAAAGACATACCCATCTCAGGATTTTCATTCATCAGATGAGTTAATTAATACATTATTGAATTATCATAGAACTGTTTCAACTGCACCGCCTCCTTATGTGCCTCGTCCCGTTCCTGTTCCTCTTCCTCCCGTTGTTCCCCCTCCTCCTGCACCTGCACCCATGCCAACAGTTGCGTACCCATAGTTCTGTCTGCACCGGCAACGGTATTTCCTCTGTCGCCTACTGAACGAGAGTTGCATGCCAGGTGGTTCTGCTCCACTTGTAGTGGTTTAAGGGGCGGGAGCTGATTCAAGAATAGTGACTCGTGGCACAGTAACTAAAGACAGAAAGAAAGAATTGTATACGTGGGCTGGGAAGTACATAGAAGAGGGCGATGAATTGGCTGCTTTACTTGTGATTTTTGACCAAGGGTGTATTCCTGAACAGAATATTTTGATAGAATGGATGGGAACGTATTTAGTTGATATATGGAGTGATTTGACGGACATAAATGTCCCACAGGGGTTGCAGGATTTGAATGTACTTGCCCGCTCAAGGGACACTGCGGCAAAAGTATTGAAACCAACAAATGAAGAAATGCGCATTTACACAAGAGACGCTCTTAGATGGATTTCGGATGTTTAAATTTCTCCCATTGAAGTGCATAACATGTTTAGTCAGTATGCTCCGGCAATGCAAAGGAAAGTGTTACAGGTGATGGTTGATTATTTACAGGATGAATGTATGAAGAAAAGCGTATGTAATCCCACTGATTTGATGGTTTTCATAAAAGAGCATTTTCGCCAGATACTGCATTGACTTCTTTGTCACTCGATTTGGCCTTACTACTTAATAGATGTTCAGATTTGCCTTCTTTACAATTGCCGATGAGGGAGGTTCCTCCGACATTTGTTCCAAAAGTAGAGATTCCTGATGATTCCGTAGCAAGAACACCTGCCACTACTATTGCAGCACATTATATCTCACAGTTTGTCCATGTCTCGTTTTCTAGGCAGGAAGTGACTACCATTAGCCAATCAATTCCTGATATTAGGAAGAATCCAACAGGATTTTACAAAGAAATAGAATCTGTCTTACATTCCTCAGTTTTCACACTGGGTGATATTGATTTGTTGTTTCCCATGATCCTTCCTGCTGACTTGTGGAAGCAGATTATAACTATAGGTGATCAGGCAGGAATGGGTGATAGATGGGATGCCTTAGTACAAGCAGACGAGGAAAGGAAAGCCAGCGAGAAACCGCCACAAGTGATACTGATGTTGCCAGATAGAACAAAACTCTGGTACCTGAAAAGAGAATTATATGGGATAAGCTTACAGCTTGCATGCAAGGGAAGTGAAAGGGTGCAACAGAGTATTTTAACAGATTTGAGCAAGTATTTTCAGATTTTAGTGGTCAACATTTAAGTAAAGAGCTAGGAAAGAGGTTGTTTGTTGATAAATTTGTGCATGGAGTGTTGTGTGAAATCCAATCACAGATTATGACTTCTGAGAGTGCATGGCAAGCGAAATCACAATCTGAAGTGTTACACATGGCTCAGTATTATGAAAACAGGGTTAATACGGAGAAGGTGGAAAAGAAGAAGGCAGACTTGAAGACTAGAGTGTTGTTGCAGCAAATAGCTAGAGGAACCAGAGGTGGGAATACATAGCCCAGAGGCCAATTTACACCACAGGGTGGCACACAACTGGATCCCGTACACAAAAACCAGTGTGCATATTGTAGACAGGAAGGTCATTGGCGAGCACAATGCCCGCTCCTTCAGCAGAGATCGAATAACATGCGTGGCGCCATGGGTAGACGATCCAGAGGCTGTCCTGGTATGGGGGGTCCTGGTAGAAATCAGTTTGTACAGAATCAACAGGCACCACCACAAGATAATCGGCAACAGAATGTTAATAGTGGGAATATTTTTTATAATCCTTCGAATGTCTATTTTTCTGAAGATTTTACATCTGACGATATACTGTTCCATTAGGGCAGCCTGAAGCAGGGTCTGGAACCAATACCTATTCCCATCGATCAGAGAGGGCCCTATGTTGAAATGAAGGTGGGCAATAGGGAGCACCTCTTTTTGATAGACACAGGAGCACAGAAGTGTTCTCTCGATCATTTACGGGTTCCAGATATTGCACTGTCAGGGCAGAGAAACATTTCTCTAGGGTTCTCTGGTATGCCAGTGGATAGTCCTGTCTCTCGGCCAGTACCAATTGCACTGGGACCATTTACTGATTCTTGTCCATTTCTATTGACAACAAATTGTGGCGAAAATGTGTTGGGATTGAATTTATTGAAGAAATTGAATGCTGTAATACATTCCCCATGGCTCAGGCTCACAGGGGTGGCCTAGGTGCACTGTGTCAGTCACAATGCCCAGCTAATCGATATTCACACTGATGGACAGAGTGATGGGATGTTCACATAACATTTGGTATTTGGGGCGGGATTGACTCACCTTCGGCCTCCTGGGTGGCAGCGCCTGTCTCCACCCACTCCTCCAACTCCCTCTATCCCTGCCATGTCTATGATGCTGCTACTGGGCTCCTCCCATGGTATGCGCTGTGGTGGTGGTGTTGGTGATCCACCTCCGGTTGCCGTGCAGTCTGTCCTCTGCTGCACTCGGATGTCCCGGACTTGCAGGTCATTGAAGCGCTTCCTGCAGTCTTCCCCATCCCTGGGGACAAGGCTGACTGCAGACACCCTCTGGCTGATGGTGCCCCAGATGTGGTTGGGGTGCTTTGAGCTAGTTTTTTTATGGTCTTCCCCGTACATATCCTCATAGTTCCCTAACACCTCCTCCATAAGGACATTGAGCTCAAACTCTGGACATTTCAGCTTAGAGAGCTGATCCTGGGCTGACTTGCCTCTTGTATGCCCTTATGACATTTCTTGTGTTAATTTGCTCTGATGGCTGCCAGGGGCTATGATTTTTAATTCATTGTGATTTCCAAAATGGCCATCGCTGTGTTTCCCCTTCCGGCGGTTACGCACTACATGCGGGCTATTACCGCGCGTCATTACCAAGCGCTATTGACATGCGATGTTGGCTGCCGGCAGCGCTAGCGCTAGAGCTATATAGACTGGAATTTCAGGCGTTAGCACGCTTTGGGCGTTATTTGTTTTGAGTGGTATTTGCATTGACGCCGGGGGCAGGTGTGTGTGTCGGCCGACTCATGATATTGTCCAACTCGTGATGAGGCCCTATAGTAAGGCCAAAGAACATCCCAGCTTTGTGACAGCTGCTGTCTCTCATTGAATGGATTATGGAAATTCCTGGTCACCCTTAATGTTTGATCAAGATGATGTAGGTCCTGCAGACTGCTGTGACCTGACTGCTCACACTCACCAAGCAAACTAATATTATTTCCCCTAGTTTTAAAGGAAATTCAAAGGCTTCCTGGGGTGGAGCAGTGTATTCCCTCAAAGATATAGGTCAATGAGCAGAGAGCTTGTGAAAGCCATGGCACCAAATGTATCAATGCGAAATTAGACCAATAATGTCCTTCAAGGTCCATATCGTCCAGCTCCGAAAAACTCTTGAAGGATGCTCGTTTCCATTTCAAGCTTAGGATTGGCTGAACCCTCTCTGTTTTGCACTCATCACTCTGGAACACATTTCTCTCATCTTTGTGTGTGGCTGGAAGTCATTTGTTCTTCAAGCACCCTTGTAAAACCTGGTAACCGTGGCTCCCATTATGATATGTATATTTTGGAAGATAACCTATAAAACAACAATAATTATATAAAATCCATGACATCTTGCAGAATTGCATTGACAAGACCAGTGCCGTACATTGAATAAATGCTGTACATTATTTATACGTTTACATTATTAGACTCATGTCAAAACAGTAATTGCTATCGACAGGCTATCACACAATTCATAACAATGATCAAATCCATCCAAAGTACCAGTGCTTAAAACCCCTCTGTTACGACCAATACTAATAAGTACCATAGGAGCATATGATTCTGTTTCCGGGTTCACCCTTCAATATGCACCAATCGTTAAGCTCCTATGCTCCTTGCCCTTTTCAAATAATTTACATACTTTAAGTGGTTGCCTGCAATTTCATGCCCACACGATCCTCGAGATTTTTATCAATAATATCATACAACGGGCAAAAGAAAAGAAAAGGAAATGTAACACAACATCCCTGCCAGACGAGAAAGAGGGGCACATTCCACCACTGTCATCCCTACTTTGCCAAATCGCAATTTGAGAAACAGCGCCCTCATGTGACTAGGTTCCATAACAGTGAGCTATTTCTCTAGGGTTAGACTGTATTTGACACTAAGATAATGTTCACCCAGTTTAAAATGAAGACAAGACTCCACCGTAGCTTTGTACAAAACTCAGAAGAATGTTTTGCTGCCTGTTAAAAAGTAGATACGGGACAATATAGTAGTTAAAGACTTGTTTATTTAAGTCTACTTCAAGCGACAGCAGGCACCACCTGGAGAGGCAGTACCCAACTGAAGATTTCAGAACTCCATAGAGAACTCCACAAATAATAACACTCTAAGAATACACATGCCTTAAATGGAACACTGACTATAATACATGAACAGAATATTGTGATTGGTCTGGATCCACACTCAGAACTATATTTCACTGTTAATCATGGTTCAATACAAGCCTACCTAAATAACACATAGATAAGTAGACTCAACACACCTTCCCCCTTTCAATAACACCGAGTTACTCTAGCACATAATCTCGCAACCAAAGAGGTTTACCTCTCCTTCTTTCTGTACTGGTACTAACATCTGTGTCTTGTTGAACACTCTTACTAACTCCTCCAGCTTCATACACTAACTCATTGTCATTGCCATTGTCATTTCCATCACTATTTTCTCCATCCTCTACTGCTTGACCATTGTTATTACATTTCACCAATTTTGACATGGACCAGCATTCCCCACCTTCCATTATGACCACATTCCCTCTTACTACCGCTATTTTCTTAGGCCCAATAAATTTGCTCTCGATGCATTCAGGGGACAACCTGGGGTTTTTTACATACACAAGTTCACCTTCTCTCCATACCAAACTCTTGGATTTCTATTCGGTGTCAAACCTTTCTTTGTATGCATTTTGGGCCTCTTTAATAAGTGTCACAATTTTATTCCTATCAACATTCACACTCTTGGCCAAATCCAGCCACCCTGGACAGAGTTTAGTACCTGGCTGCCTGCCCTTGAGAGACATAAAAGGTGAGACTTTAGTAACAGTGTGGGGCGTCGTGCAGTAGTTCCAAACCATTTCCCTCAACGCTTTCTGCCACTCCATCCCTGCCGCCATTGCCAACTGCAAGCCTCCCTTTACAAATCTGTTTGCCCTCTCCACCAGCCCATTAGCCCTGGGTTGATAGAGTGCTGTTCTGTAGTGCCTTATACCAAACTTTTTGAAAAACTCCACCATCTTGTCAGAACAAAATTGGACACCATTATCTGAAATCAATTCCGTGGGAAAGCCTTCCCTGTAAAATGTTTCTTCAAAAAATGATATCATTTGGGCCGTGGTTGCTTCACCAATTGCCTTCCACTCTATCCACTTTGAGTGGTAATCTACTAACACTATTAAGTATTTGAGATTCTCCCCCAAATTCTGTAGTGGGCCCATCAGATCCACAGCCACCTTTTTCCAGGGTTCACCCGGAACACTAACAGGTCTAATGGGTGCTTCCCTAACCACCTTACTTTTATCACTCCTCTCGCACCCTCTGCAGTTCTTCACACACCTCTCTACTTCACTGTCAACTGCCGGCCACCAATAGAATTCCCTGATGTATCTTTTGGTTCCTCCCATCCCTAAATGGCCTTGGTGAGCTATACTCACTAGCTTGGATCTGACATTGCTGGGTGGAATCACTTTGGTACCCTTCCTGAGTTTTAGACCGTCTTCTGATAAATTCAGCTCATCCTTTATGCAGTAAAAGCAGTCAAATTGTTTTTCTACAATGTTTTTGTGAGGCCACCCTGTCCTGGTCCACACCTTGACTTGATTCAATATAAGATCCTCACTATCAGCAATCTCCCATTCATCTCTACTTATGGCATTGTATTCAACCTCAGAAATACTCACGCCCTGCTCTAAGGATGCTTCTTCTGAATCCTTGCCCTCTACCGGTAACCTAGACAAACAGTCTGCTACTACATCGTCTCTACCTGCTATGTACACTATTTTGAAGTCATTGGCTAGGAGTTCAATCATCCATCTAGAAATTCTGGGTGATCCTTTGGCCCACTCTACACTGCCTAGTAGTTGGACTAAAGGTTTGTGGTCAGTTTTTGCCATAAACGTTTGACCCCATAGATAGAATTTGAAATGTGCTACAGCCCACAAGACCGCTAATGCCTCCCTCTCAATCACTGAGTAGTTTTCTTCTGCTCCCTTCAATGGCCTTGGGGCAAACGCAATTATATGTTCAGTCTTACCAGAGTCCACCTGAGACAAAGCTGCACCTAGAACCATATTGCTTGCATCAACCGATAAAACAGTTTTTCTTCACGACACAAACCCTCCCAAGGAGAGTGCTTGCACTATGCACTCTTTTATTTTCCTAAAAGCTTCATGGCATTCACCCGACCACACAAACTTCACATTCTTTTTCAACAACTCTCTTAACGGAGTGGAGATGGTGGCAAAACCATTTACAAATTTGTGGTAGTACTCCGCCAGCCCCATGATAGAACGCAACTGATCTTTGTCTCGTGGCTGGGGAACACTGCTGATACTATCAATAAGAGACTTTTTCGGAGCAATACCATCGCCACAAATTCTATGACCTAAATAGTCTACTTCTCTAACAGCAATCTTGCATTTTTTTCTTGGCACAGTCAAACCAGATTCTTTGAGTCTGACAAGGACAGCCCTCAAAATCTCATTATGTTCTTCTTCATTCTCGGCAAACACTAGTATGTCATCCTGAAACACTGTTACTTTCCTTAGCCCTCTAAGCACTTCCTCCATCACGCTTTGAAAAACAGAAGCAGCGGAGGCTAACCCAAAAGGCATGCAATTGTATTTGAACACTCCCTCGGGAGTGATGATTGCTGTGAGATGCTGGCAACTTTTGGACAACGGAACCTGATGATATGCTGCTGACAAGTCAATGATGGAAAATACCTTCAGTTCCCCCAGGGTGGAAAGAGTCTCCGATATGTTAGGGAGAGGATGTCTCTCTACAACAATGTTCCGATTGAGACTGCGTAAGTCTACACATAGTCTCAGATTTCCATTTGCCTTGCCTACTAGTACAACCGGCGATAACCATTCTGTTGCTGTCATTGGCTCAATTACTCCTTTGTCTACCAAGTCATTTAATTCTACACGAAGCTTACTTCTCATCTTCAATGGCACTTGTCTAACTTTGTGTATCACCGGTTGTGCATTATTTTTTAGTTTGATATGGTGCACAAAATTTCTAAGTTTCCCTAATTTCTCGGAAACACTTCAGGGAACTCTTTGGTCCACAGGTCATCTTCTACTTCAGCAATAGATATTGGCTGGGGGGCATTTGCCTGTATTCTTACACCCAAGTTCTTTTGTTCTTCCCATCCTAATAAAGAAGCTCCCTTGTTTGCTACCAAAATGTTGGCCTGGCATTCTTTTCCTTTGTAACTGACGGATGCAGAAAATTCCCCCAAGATTTCTATCTTAGATTCTCCATATCCACATGCTCTAACATTAGTGGGTTTAATTGCCCCTTCACCCTTCTTCAATATGTTAACAAAGGTATCCCTTGAGATTATGGTCTAAGGAGAACAAGTGTCTACTTTCATGACTAAACCACGCCCATCAATCAGGAAGGTGTCTGCCGGACCTTTAGCCTCTCCTGAGATAGCTGAAATTTCAAAAACAAACTTGGCACTTGGTTCCTGGGTGGCTGATACTTCTTGAATGTTGTAATTCCTCCTGACCGATTCTTCAATGCTGGCCCTGTTCTCTACTCTGGGTTCGAGGAAATTTATGGAGGTAGCTTTACATACATTTGCAAAGTGTCCTCTATTCTTGCACTTAAAGCATTCGGCAAATTTGGCAGGGCACGACGGAAAGTTTGCACCATGTCTGGGGTTACCACATCTTGTACATGCATTTCTCGCAGTCCAATTCCCTTTCTTTCCGCTGGAAATGTTTGATCTTTTCTTCTGGTCTATTGCACAGACTGACATGGTGGTCGGATTCTGTTTGTCACCCTTTAGCTCCTTAACATATAATGATGTCTGTTCGATGCTCCTGGCTAATTAGAGCGCCTCATCCAGTTTCATGTCCTTGGCCAGTAGCTTCTCTTGGATCCTTGCGTTATTGGTGCACCTGAGTAACTGATCCCTGATTAGAGAATCAGTCAGGTGCTCAAATTCACATGAGTAACTTAATGACCTTAAACAGGCTACATATGATTCAACCGGCTCTGACTGTTCTTGTACTCGCTGGAAGAATTTATGTCTTTCAAAGCTGACATTTTTACTGGGCTCAAAATGGTCCTGTAGTTTTTTGAGAGCCAATGCATATTCATCAGCATCACCCGCCTCCAACATATGGTCTCCAGTCAGCCCATCGAAGATCCTGCGTCCTTCTGTGCCCAAATTGTGAACCAACAGAGCCTTTTTGCGAGCTGAAGAAAATCTGTCACCGCCCATTGCCACCAAGTAATTCTCAAATGTGTCCTTCCACTTGTCCCACCTGAGAAGGGGGCGGCCGTGTTCATTGAGGAACGAAGTAGGTGGAGGAATTGATGCTGCCACGGTGAAGAAAAATGTACAGCTATGTGTGTGTAGGAAGTGGCAGTGGTGGCTGTGAGGCGGTAGGTCTTCAACTAATTGATGCAAAGAACCCAATAGTCAAATTTGTTCACTAAATGAACACTTTCCTTTGATGTACAGGCTCCTTTGTTCACTGTATGAACACTTTCCTTTTTATCTCAATATACATTGTGGAACAATTGCAATTGCAGTGTTCTTTTTTTTTTCCGTGAGAGTTTTGCTGGCGGTCAGTTGACGTCACAATGGAGACCGGGGCTCTTGAAGATAGAGCCGAGTCGTTGCTGGGCAACTGGTGTCACAATGGAGACCGGGGGCTCTAGTTGACACTCCCCCCACAGCGTGTGCTGCAGCGCGTGTCTGCGCGCGCCAGGACCAGCTGAGAGCCGCGTGCGCTCGCACGCAGGCGGCGAGGGGTGGAGCTAGCGCACTAACAGCTGTGAGCGGCTCGTTCGCAGCTCGCGAGCCTGCTCTGCTGCCTGTCCTCACGCAGCTCCTTTGCATCTCCCCCGCGGCTCTCCCCCCGATATTGCCAACTTGCCTGATCGTGTTTCCTCCTTCAAAATGTTCCTTCCGTGTCTCTTAGCAAACGCAGGCGGTGAAGGGGGTCTGCGCTCTGGCAGCTGTGCGCGGCTCCCTCGCGGCTCTCTTTTCCAAAATAAGAGCGGACTTCGCTGAATGGCCTGTCTCCTCCTTCCTTTCTTCTCCGCCCTCGATCTGCCTCGCCTGCTGTCGCTGGTACGGCGGAGAGGTACGGCGGAGAAGACACGGTGTCAGCAGCCCAGGAGGACACAGGGATAGAGCAGCTGGGGCCGGCGTCAGGGTCCGTGAGACAAATCCTCGTCGCCAATGTTAAAAAGTAGATACAGGGCAATATAGTAGTTAAAGACTTGTTTATTTAAGTCTACTTCAAGCGACAGCAGGCACCACATGGAGAGGCAGTACCCAACTGAAGATTTCAGAACTCCATAGAGAACTCCACAAATAATAACACTCTAAGAATACACATGCCTTAAATGGAACACTGAATATAATACATGAACAGAATATTGTGATTGGTCTGGATCCACACTCAGAACTATATTTCACTGTTAATCATTGTTCAATACAAGCCTACCTAAACAACACATAGATAAGTAGACTCAACACTGCCCATTTCATCTGGTGATGATTAATATTCACAGGGTCATCCCAGCTGTGCTCATAACCAAGTTCTATGGCTGAATATATAATGTTATGGGAGCAAGGTAGTGGGCGGGCCCATGCTGACTTGATGATAGCCACAAGAGCTTCTTTATATTTCAGTATTACATTATAACTCCAAATCTTAATCCAGTATGAAGATATGAAACCATACTTCCAGGTCTATTCCTTTGCAACCCAGTTCCAACGGTAAAAGAATATTAGGATACCTTTTTAGTAGCAGTGAAAGGTATTTCAAAACCACATTTCCCCAGTGGCAAACATGAAGTGGTAAAATTGCCTCAAATCTCTACCTAGTACCACCTGGGCCTTTTATACCCCTAGGTCAGAGGAGACCCCACCCTATCTCCAAAACGTTGAGCAACACTAAGAGGATCCCTGGCCTCATCTGGAGAATACAATATTACTGTTCTCGTTGTGTTCTCTCCATGTACATTATTCGCTAAACTGCATTCCATGTAGTCAAAGAAATGTAATAATACATCCTGGGATGTTTGGTATTAGGGCAGCATCATCCACAAACAGAAGAGCCCCCAAATGTTCACCACTTAGTATGGGGCATTGACATTCAACTCAGCTAGGTTATCAGCAAAACCCCTTAATGTATAAGGAAAACAATAGCAGGGGCTTCAGTTGGTCTCGCCACACCGCCTTTGACTCTGGAAATGGCTTAGCGGTCGCCTCACCAAGAATGCACCAGACTGCCACGCGGTTATCCTTATTGACGCATGATGCCATCTATCCGTCCCATCAGCCAGTGCCTCAACCCGCTAGAGTAAACAAAGGCTGGGACACCGGCAGTTGGTGAAATACATCACAGAGGGAAACCGCAAAGGGAAAAAACCTCTCTCCCAGATGTGCAGAAAACTCAACAGGATTACTTTTGGAAGAAAACACAACCACGCCCTACCCCCACCGCCCCTATATACGAGTTAGGGACCTGGAAGTGAAAAGGACAACAGGAAGTGGGGAAATAGCCATCTTGGTTTGGGAGCGTACAATATTAGATATCAGAGTCCATCTTGGAATTGAATAAACAAAAGGAACATCCACCAATTTGGACTGGCTCCTTTGTAACAAGACAAGTGCTGTAGCTGTAGAAGTGGGCACACAAGGAATGTTAGTGGATACAACCCAACTGGAAAAATGGGCATCTTGATCTGCTGTTGAAGCTGAGGTTGGAGTAGGGGGCGTGGCTGTGTTCATAGTTGTGGTTGCAGTTGTTGTCCTAATCGCAGTAAAATCACATGTGGGCACCATGTCATAGGTGAGGGTAAGTGGGGATCTGCTTGAGTTTCATGGTAGAGTTTTTGACCTGAGTCTCCAATAAGTAGTTAAGAACACGAACATGGTTTCCACTGTGGGGTCTGACAAATGTAAGTATTGCATTAAAATCAGAGCAACAAATGGGACCCATATAATAGGTTTGGCTTTAAAAATATGTATCGGTATCTTGTCTGGTCTAGAAGGTGTCCCCGTGTTTGAGAATCTATAAATGAATTTACTTCTTGTATTGTGAATGCTCGAAGTTCACTTTGGGGTTGTAGAATATTATCACACCCCCTGCACAGGGTGGGTCACGTGTACACAGCCGAACACGAAGTCTCTAAAGTGAAGGAACCGGAGATCTTCGATGATACCTGAATCCATTCACGCAGTGGATTCCGCTTCATGTCTGCTGACAATCTGCCGGAAATGACGTTGGTTCTTAGCTTCAGGGGCCCATACGAGCTTCCTCCATGTGAGTTCTATATGTTCCGACTTTTTGTCAACATTCAGGGATTTGTACTTTATCAAAGGCTTCTAAATATGGGCCCATCCCTCCCTTCAGGATCTTTGAGGGTCTATAGAAGTTTGCGCTGTTATGTATGGCACTCTTCATCAAACCAGATATGGAATTTCAAAGAGTTTCCTTAATCAGTTATGCAGAGTAGGTTTCAAGAAAGCTCACTAAATAGGCTAGGTCTTCATAAGCACTACTATCAAGGATGACTACAATAAGAGAGAAAAACACCCGACTTCACAAGGGAAATATTGAATGATACATTTTAGAGATGCCCACATCTTGGTCCAATGATGGCCACATTACCCTCGTTCTATTAATCATTGTCAACTTCCCAGAATAGTTGTTTCCATGGAAGGTATTCACTAGGGCTGTATATGGTGACTTAAAAAAGGGGGAGGGGGTATGTCCTATGCAAACTCCTCTATTAAGTCCCAAATGTATAATAGCCACATCATGTAAACTAGATGGCTGGTGTGCTTAAACATGGTGTGTTTCTAAACATGGAGTGAGTTTTAAAGTCAGCCAGATATCTTCTATTGTTCGCTCCGAATCCAAAGGTATTAACAAAAGTGACTAAATTCAGAGCATGCTCATATGACCGGCGATCTGGGGGGAGTGTGGAGATCCAGGATGGCCAACATCTTCAATAGCTGGTGTTCCAACTCAGTATTGAAATCCTCACCAATGTTTATATGTCTATTGGGACGTGAGGTCATATCTTGCATTGCCTGTGGGCTCCTGGGATGAAAGCATAATATTACCACTTCTGTTGTAAGCATAGGCTAATTAGATCACAAAACCTTCACCTGTCCCGATCTTCAGGATTAATATATCATGTGTCTAAGAATCAATGACAGAAACGTCAGTCTGCAGGTGAACAGCAGCCACACTAGTAACCCACCACTAGGCCAATTTCTAATGCCGCTCCAGGAAGGAATGAAAGGGCAGATTAACCGGGTTTATGTGCAACATTTTGAGACCAAGTCTCTGGCATACACATTATCTGGATGCTTTGCAGAAAGCAATAGAAGTCTCTATAAGAAAGGCCTGCAACATTCCATGATATAAATATTTTAAAGCATAAAGCATTTGTAATCACTTGGGGACATCTCCCCACCACTGTAATCTACTAGTGGAGAAGACATCTTAAATGTTATCAAGTCAGGTGTAGCCATATTCTCATTAGTTACACCTCCATTGATCCTGCTACCTATAAGGGGAGTTGTCTTTACTACTATTGGAATGCTGGAGTATTCACCCATCACCCCTACACCAAAATATTTTCACCTGATTTGTGGAGCTTTGTTGTGGTACGGTTCAAAATCTAATATGTATTATTTATTTATTGTATTGTATTGTGTAAAGTTCTGTGCAGGGTGTGGGTAGCCAAAGTATGGACTGGCATCTTAATAGTAGCAAGGGACTGAGAGTTATGATCTGTGCATCGTTCTGTACATCCAAAGGAAAGGTTTCTTGATCAGGCGTTGTTGAAAAAGCCACATTTTTAGAGATTTGTGAAATTGGAGACTTGTGGGGGTATTCTGAGCTGATACTGGGACCGAGTGCCAAAGAGTGGATATGTGACAAGACAAGATTTGTTTGTGGGTCCTCTCTATGCAGGCGTGTTGTTATCTGAGCCTTTGGCTGATTTGGTGCACAAGGAGCATGTGCCACCACATATGTGGAGCTTAGCTGCCGGCGTGCTCTATCTGACTGCTTTGTAGGTAATACATGTAGCCTCGAACAGTATCCTGGACTGGTAAGGAACACAATGTAGTTCCCGTAGGAAAGGGGTGATTTAGTCAAATGTCCTTGCACCTGCAATAAAACGTGCTGCAGAGTGGTGGACTGCTAATAGGGGCGCCGAGTCAGAGGCTGGGAGCCCTGTCAGAAGGGCATTTCCTGATCAGATCAGATCAATAGCCAGGAACATTTCAACTGATTTATGTGTTGGAACCCTTCGTACATATAGTGTTCAAAGTGGGATGACACGTAGCCAATGGATGCATTTCTTTACTTGTGTGCCACCCTTTTCTTTGGCATTTACATGTAGGTTGGGAATGTCTTCAATCAAAGCTATGTTAATCCTTACTTTAAGGTGGCCTGATTTATTCTTTCAGATATAATCACTCAGCTTTGGTCGGACAATGCCATATAAAACGAAATATAAACACAAAATAGGAATAATGAAGAAACAAAAATGCAATTTTCTGATAACTCCAGTAAAATTGAAGAAATAATTATTTAAAAAATATACATATAATATATTGAAAAGTTAATAATTAAGCAACAAGCCCCGAGCCGTGGGGGCATTACCTCATCAGGTAACGCCCCGGGCCCATAGTTACCCGCACAAGCAAAGGGCTGGCCTTAACAAAGGCCCCTGGACATTGCCAGACACGTTAATGCCCCCCAGCTTCTTGGTATTAGTACCCCAGCCCGTTACACCGTGGTACTAATAGTTACTTTCTTAAAGTTGCTTGATCCCTTGCGCAAATGAAAAAAATAAGGAAACAAATTGCCGCCACACAGAACAGCGAGAAGGGACTGTGTATGTAGTCCCTTACCTCTTTCCCTGGCAGCCACTGAAAAACGAATTAAAAAGTAAACAATAAAGATGGCCACCGTGGAAGGTGGAGAAGGTACTAGACGTAGTCCCTTTGTCGAACTGGATATTAAATTATGCCTCCTATTATAACGATTTGTATGTATACTGGCCTACGCCAAGTTGCTTAAAATTGTACGCGAATAACTCTCTACGGCAAGGTCTTGACCTTAGAAATTGATGTAAGCCGCCATCTTGAATGAAGCCTCCATTTTAGGTTAGAACCGCCATTTTGGGGTTTTTGTACAAAGTCACCCTGTAATCTAAAATGGCGTCTCGTGTGCCCTTGTTCTTGCCATAACTCTCCAACCTCTGTAGGAGAGTTAATGTCCAACCTGCCTTCAGGCTACATGTTAGGGTCATGTAGACCTTGTCCTTTGTTGACCTCGGGAGCAGGGGATTACTTGAATTAGCAATGTTAAACTACAAGTATACAAGAACAGTAATGCTATCCGAATATAATATGTGAAACATTTGTTTGGTCTGTATTAAAACAGCATGTAAAGAGTGTAAATGTTAAATTAAAGAATAATGGAGTATGTTAGTAAATATATTCAAAAGTAAACCGCATGCACGAGATATGTAAATTAGGAAAGTGAACCTGGCGCGACCCTAGCCCAGTGTATAATTAACCTGTAAGAGGCTGGACATCATTTTACAAATTGTATAAATGCGTCGATGTCCAGCTAGGAAATTCTGTTCACTGCTCACATTGAACCCTGCTGGTGGTCTCTGTGATGTATTGACGCCCAAATAGCTATTTGTGTACTTTGTTGAATACTGTTCAGTTTTGTAATAAAGATTCTGGGAATCTTTACAAGCCCTTGTCGGTGTATTTTCCTTTGCTTGGTGTAACAGCCGTAATATTGTATTTTTTCTGATTCCACAGATGGTGCCCGAATAGGGACCCTCAAGATTGACTTTGTCTCATTGAAGGTTGGCTCGGCTATCGGACCGGGATCGGACGGTGCTAACAGAAACGGCCACTCTAGACGAGAAGCGAATTCCTCGACGAAACTGCACGATCCGATCCCTGGACGGTGAGCTGTAGCCTGAGACGACGTCTTGACGTGGGTCCATATATTTGAGGTGGGTAAATTTGCCGAAAATCACCAGACAAGTGGGTCCTTAGCATTGTCCTTAGTAACCCGATCGGGCCTCCCAGTCCTTTGGTCAGGTGAATCGTGCCCCGATTCTTAATCTAACCCTGACAATTTGAATTTGGAGAATTGTACTCGCGAGCACAATTATTTAACCAGGTAACACCAGAACTTTGATATGCCTGGGAAATTGTCTGCCTGCTTTAGGGCATTATTCCGAAGCGACAGACAATCTTTGGAAGATAGCCGTCCCGCACCACAGGAGGGGTCGCTGGCATGTACTATGTACTGTAAGAAAGGCTTTGGTAGTATAGCATTTAATGACATCTGGCACAGACAAACCAGACATAATTCTAATCTTCGGTGGCCAACCAATGGTAGTTTGAAATCCCTCGTATAGAATATTTAGAGTCTGTATTAGTAAAGAAAAAGGCTAGACCTGCAGCATTTTACGCGTTGCACAGTTGGAAAACAGAAGCTTTGCAGCAACAAAAGAGTAGAGAGAAACACATGCTTAGACATATGACAAGTGTCGAAAAGGCAGGGTTATATGATCAAAATAAACAATTGGAGTCAGTTAGGAACACGGACGGGGCGTTTCAATTAGGCATTCAAAAAATCTACTCTTCAAAAGATTTTCATACGTCAGATGAATTAATTAATAAACTTTTGCATGAACGAAGGCCTGATGCCTCCGTGCCACCTCCGTATGTCCCTCTTCCTGGCGCTTTGCCACTTCCTGTTGTAGTTCCCCCTCCTATAGTTCCTCCAGTCCTCCCTTCTGTTCTTCCTGTTGTTCTTCCAGCCGTCACCCCTTTGCCTCCCCCTTGCCTTCACCTGTTGGTATTCAGAATATGCCTACTCTTCCTCTTCCAAGTGATTCTGCATCGCTTGTAGTAGACCAGGGAGCAAGACCAACGGTTGTGACTCGTAATACTGTGTCCCCAGACAAAAAGAGTGAATTGACTGCTCGGGCTAAACATTGTATGGAGAAGGGTGAACAGCTGATGTCTTTTCCACACTCGAAAATTTAAAAGATATTCCTGAGAAAAATGTTTCTATCGAAGGATTAGGTACTCATTTGAGTATAATGTGGAATAGACTAAATGATGTAGTTTTCCACAAGGGTTACGGGATTTGAACGCCTTAGTGTTGTCCAGAGATACTGCGGAGAAGGTATATGAGCATGTTGAGAGGATTTTTGAGTATAGGAAGGAGTTGGAAGAGTTACAGAATGAGGAAGCAGATGGTGGTAGTTTAGGTATTATGTACTTACAGAAACGGTTTTCTCCTTGTCGAGAATTAAAAGGAGAGGAAGCGCACATTTGTATAAAGGATGCGATAAGATGGATTTCGGATATGTCGATAACTCCAGATGAAGTATATGTCACATATAGTCAGTATACGTTAGAAATGCAAAAGAAAGTGATACAGGTGATGGTAGAGCACCTGCAGAATGAGTGTGTAAGAAGAAAGATTTGTTGTCCCGCAGAATTGTTGAGTGTTTATAAGAGAGCCTTTTCGATTGATACTTCTTCGACTGCCTTAGCGCTTGATTTGGCTCTGTTGCTTAGTAAGCGTTCGGACCTACCTATTTCTCACTTGCCTATGAGAGAGGTCCCTCCGACATTTGTCCCGAAAATTGAGATTGCGGCCGATGCTGGACGAGGAATAGTCGCCGGAGAAATTCCTGCACATTACGTTTCACAGTTTGTTCACGTCCCATTTTCATGACAGGAAGTGAACACCATAAAGCAATCTATTCCCGATATAAGAAAGAATCTGACCAGATTCTAAAAAGAAATAGAGTCGGTCCTACAGTCGTCGGTATTCACTTTAAGTGATATTGACCTATTATTTCCCGTACTCCTGCCAGTTGATTTGTGGAAACAGATTAGGACTATAGATGACATACCTGGGTTGGGAGATACATGGGATAACATGGTTAGGCTAGACAGAGAAAGACCAGCTGGCGAACGACCACCTCAAGTGATATTAACCTTGCCTGATAGAATTATTGTAAAATTGAAAACTATGGTTCCAGAAAAAAGAATCATTTGGGACAAGTTTATGGCCTGTGTCCAAGGAAAGTCTGAGGGTGCTACCGATTTCTTCAATCTGTTCGAGCAGGTATTCTCAGATTTCAGTGGACAAGACTTAGGCACAGAGTCAGGGAAAAGGTTGTTTGTCGAAAAAATTTGTATGTGGATTGCTGCCTGACATCCAGTTACAGAGTATGTCTTCTGAAAGCGCTTGGCAGGCGAAGTCTCAATCAGAAGTACTGCATATGGCTCAGTACTATGAAAATCGTGTAAATACTGAAAAGGAAAAACATGAGAAAAAAAGTGTGACCTGAAAGCTAAAGTTTTATTACAGCAGATTGTTAGAAACCCTAGAGGGAGTAATCAATTTAGAGGTCAGTACATTCCACAGGGAAGTGCGCCCTTTGCTCCGGTAACCATTAACCAGTGTGCCTATTGCCGGCAGGAAGGCCACTGGCGCGCACAATGTCCGACCTTACAGCAAAGGTCATTTGGGAACATGGGTAGACGATCCAGAGGTCGCCCAGGTGCAGGGGGCCCTGGCAGAGGTCAGTTTACACCAGACCCACAGCAACCTCCTTCACAAGATAAGCAAGTTTCGAATGTGGATAATAGAAACAATTTTGATCACCCTTCTGCCGCGTACCTCTCTGAAGAGCTTCCTTTTGATAATATTTTGTTTCGCTAGGATTGCCCGAAGCAGGATTTGGAACCTACGCCTATTCCCGTTCATCAGAAAGGCCCCTGCGTTGAGATGGCGGTGGGAAATAGGAAGCATCTATTTTTAGTAGATACGGGAGCACAGAAATGTTCCATTGATCATTCACGGGTTCCAAATATTCCCCTGTCAGGGCAATCCAACGTTTCCGTAGGGTTTTCAGGCACACCTGTAGTTTGTCCGGTTTCTTTGCCGGTACCGATAACATTGGGTCCCTTCTCGGAAAAGTGTCCATTTCTACTTACCACAAACTGTGGGGAGAACTTGCTGGGGCTAAATTTGTTGAAGGCATTTCATGCAGTAATACATTGTTCTCCGGACGGAATTCGGTTAACAATTTCACCTCAGCAATCACTCGCCTCTCAGTTTTTGACTCGACCTTGACCGCCAGAATTTAGTAATGTTCCAGAATGCTTATGGGCAATTGATGATAATGATGTGGGCATTCTTCAAATTGAACCTGTTAACATTATTTTGAAACATGGAGTAAAATTGCCTCGCATCCCGCAATATAAGATCTCAGTTGAAGGCGAACAGGCTTTGAAATGTATAGTTTCTGATTTTGTACATCGTGGAGTATTTGAGGAGATTACGGGTAGCATATGTAACGGTCCCATTTTGCCAGTATACAAAAAGGGTGATAATGCGATTCCCTTTCGTTTTACAATTGATTTACGCGCTATTAACAAAATTGTGGCTCCTCAGTTTCCTATCGTACCTGATGTTACAACGATACTAACCATGATTCCGGATTCTGCCACTCATTTTAGCGTTGTTGATCTTAAAAAAGCGTTTTTCAGTATTCCCATTACAAGGATAGCAGGTATTTGTTTTCGTTTACCCTAGGTGGACGCTCGTTTACATTCACTCGTGCACCACAAGGGTACACTAAGAGTCCAAGTATTTATAGTAGGGCATTGAAAGAGCAGCTCGATACCCTCGAGTTGCCTACTACTTGCACATTACTGCAGTATGTAGATGACCTCCTCTTGGCTGCTGATTCTGAGAGCGCCTGTAAAGAAGGCACTGTGTTGTTATTTTGTCATCTAGCAAAACATGGCTACAAAGCTTCACTTAAAAAATTCCAATATTGTTGTCAGGAGGTCGCCTATTTAGGCTATCTCCTGTCAAAGGAGGGTAGACGGTTGACACCTGAACGAATAAAGACAATTTCTGGCATGTCTGTCCCAAATACTCAAAAGAAAGTTAGAGCCTTGATAGGTATGGCTTCTTATTGTAGATTGTGGATCCCTAACTTTTCGTTAACGATTAAACCAGTGCCGGTTTTGACAAAGAAGAGCATTTCTTTGCCATTGCCATGGACTTTGGAACACCAGACAGCATTTGATTTGCTCAAATCCGCGCTGTGTTCAGTGCTGGTTTTAGGAACTCCAAATTATGACAAGGCCTTTGTATTGTTTGTGCATGAACGTGATGGATGTGCTTTGGCTGTGTTAACGCAGGAACATGGAGGGAAGAATAGGCCATGCGGCTACTATTCCTAAACCCTTGATCCTGTAGCATGCGCTTTGCCAAGATGTTTGCGCGCTGTTGCTGCTGCGTCTGTACAACAGAGTGAGGGAATGGTCCTGGGTCATGCGTTAACCCTAATGGTACCTCACTCTGTAGATATTCCATTGAATAGAACTCAAACGCAATACCTCACTTCTGCACGATTGACAAGATATGAACTAATCTTGTTTGCCCCCCACATTCAAATTCAGAGGTGTTGTGTATTAAATCCGGCTGAACATTTACCTGTCTCGCAAGATACTGTTGATGGTGACGATACGTCACACGATTGCCTTTATATGACAGAACATGAGACTAAAGGCAGAATCGATCTGAAAGACACACCTTTGAATAGCCCACAAGGAGAGCTATTTTGTGATGGCTCTTGTTTTAAACTTCCAGACGGTACATCCACGGCTGCTTATGCTGTTACTACTTTAAGCACGGTTGTGGAAACTAAAAGAATTATGCATAACTCTGCGCAGGCCGCAGAAATTATAGCGTTAACTCGAGCTTGTGAACTTTCTGAAGGGCTTACAGTGAATATATATACTGATAGTCAGTATGCCTTTGGGGTGGCCCACAATTTCGGTAGACTTTGGAAAGAATGAGGTTTCTTGACCTCGCACGGAACGAAAATCCAGCATGGCACTTTAATAGTGCGATTACTTTCAGCACTTTCACTCCCTGTTCAGTTAGCTATTATAAAATGTTCAGCACATCAAAAGGTTACAGATGATGTAGGAAAAGGGAATGCTTTCGCCGATCAGATAGCTAAACAGACTGCCACTGATTTCAGTTCAGAAATGTACGCTGTGAAAGAAATTGTAAATGTTTGCACTTTGGGTGAAAGTATCAATGCTGTAAAAGATGTTCAAGCAGATACTACCATAGAGGAAACTAACAGATGGATCGAGGGTGCAGGGAGTGTTACTGTCGATGGGAACAACCCCTCAAACTAAGACTGGGCTCTCTCCCTTTGAGGTGGTAATGGGGAGACCTGCTAATATTTGGGGTATGCCAAAAAGTTGCTCATTATGGGATATAGAAAATGTGCTTCTTTCAGATTACTGTAACCAGTTGACTAAAAATCTGTTTTTAATTTATCACCAGGTGCGAGAGGCATTACCTGTGCGCTACGAGGGTCCCGGTCACAGTCTATGACCGGGGACTGGATCCTCACGAAGGTTTTTGAGAGGTCGTCTTGCCTTGCACCTCGGTGAAGGGGTCCCTACCAAGTCCTGCTAGTCACCCAGACTGCTGTACGGGTAGCGGGTCGTAAACACTGGATCCATGCGACACACAACAAATGGATCCCACAGCCCGTGCCATACGATACAGAAGACACAGAATCCCTTCCCACTGCTGTAACTAGCGTGCCTGAAACAGCAACAACCAACAAGGGAGAATCGGAGATCGCTTCAGAATCCGCAAGGCCGGACAAAACAGCCATCTTGTCTCCGCACTCACCAACAGTGGAACTTCCGGATCAATCCTTTTCTGATCCCATTTCCGTCCATTCGCCACTTCCAGGAGGAAGTGACGACACTTTGTTCTCACCAGAAATGGCAAAATATAATTTGCGCCCAAGGAGGTAAACGTACAGCATGGTCTGAATGTGCGATTGAGAATATCATTTGAGGGCTTGCCTTTTGGCCCGACTGTGCGGGAAGGATCTGTTGGCTAAGGGTTGTGGGAAAGACATTAAGAAGACGCGCGACTGGAGTCGCCAGCAAACAAACAATTGGTATTTTTTGGTTGAAGACGACAATGCCTGCACCCGCTACCGCTCGTACCGAACTTTTAGATAAACATTTGATTAGCAGAGACAATGATCAAGCATGTAAGGGGACCCCCAAAGTATATTGTTGCCTTTTTGTGATAATTACTGGATTTTTAGTAACTGTTGGGTTTGGGTTATGATATCTGGAGGAAGCATATCCATTAGAGGACTTTTTACCTATTGAAAATGTATTTGTTATTCCCACTCCTTCTGTGCAATTGCATACTTTGTCACCTAGGGATTCTTTGCATAGACGGAACTATCAGAATAATACCCTTTTGTTAATAATGAATCCCACTCATGCAATTTTTAATAAGACCAATTGCTGGATCTGTACACATCTACCGCAACATGGGGATAAGGGGCTAGGTTGGTATATTTATCCCTTACCTTTGACAACTGCCTGTTACGCTTCTCTTAGAGCACTATTTTTTGTGCGATGGAATGACAGCATCTCAGGGAACTTTGATGGTACAAATTTAAATAGTTTTGAAAAGAATGTTTTGATGCCCCTGGGATGCTCGCTTTTTGCAAATAGAAGTAAGCCAAACGTTGCTTCTGTTAGGCCCTCTGATAGATTGTCTCGTCCCTTTCAGTCTTTAATCTCTTACAAAATGACTCCTATAGGCAATAAGGATGCCACGCCTCCATCTTATTCTGTTAATCATAGCCCCGATTCAGTATCCTTCTGCATACAGAGGAATGGAACACGGTCAATGGGTAATTTTAGAAAGTGCGCCAACGTTGAAAATTTGACTAGTGAAAACAGACCTCTGTACGTAGGCAAACCTGTCTATTTTGTTTGCGGTAATGTGGCATTTCCATGGTTGCCCAGGGATTGGCAAGGAACCTGTTATTTAGGGATTCTATTACCTGGGGTATTTATTGCCAGTACTGTAGAAATTTCGAAGACTCGTCCACGACGAGGTGTAAAAGGGGATACTCCAGCGCAAACTCTAGGAGATATTATGAAATCCTTTGTGCCATTTTTTGGGCAAATTACGGATTCAGAAGATATCAGGGGACTAGCGAGAGTATTGGAGAGAACCATCAACCGGACCACTGACATACTCTATAATATGACGTTAGAGCAGAGAGCGATAAGATTAGTGGCTCGTCAGAACCGGATGGCATTAGATGTCATCCTGGCAAAGCGAGGAGGAGTATGTAAATTAGTGGGGTCCGCTTGCTGCGTTTACGTACCAGACTCCTTTCCGACGATCTTTAGGGCTATCCAAAATCTACATGTTCTTAGTTCAGAAGTACATGTTCCTGAGGGAAACTGGGAACTTGGTACATGGTTTTGGGACCTCCTACGGTCATGGGGATGGAAGTTGTTTTCAGCCCTGCTGATTATCTTGGGAAGTTTTCTGTTTCTTTGTTGTTGTATACAGTGTCTCCCTGGTATATGCTCAGTGTTAGGGGGATGTTGCGCGCAAGCAACAAGTGTATTAGGGCATAAAATATACGCGACAAAGAAGGTTTCCAAAGAGTATGTGTTGAAAGAAACTCTGGTGTCCGACAATGATTTGGGGTGTATGGACGATGACGTATGGAGTTACTTGCAAGCAGATCAGAAGTAGTGTTAGCACTTGGCATAGGCCAAAAGGAGGGTTTGTCGAACTGGATATTAAATTATGCCTCCTATTATAACGATTTATATGTATACTGGCCTACGCCAAGTTGCTTAAAATTGTACGCGAATAACTCTCTACGGCAAGGTCTTGACCTTAGAAATTGATGTAAGCCACCCTCTTGAATCAAGCCTCCATTTTATGTTAGAACCGCCATTTCGGGGTTTTTGTACAAAGTCACCCTGTAATCTAAAATGGCCGTCTTGTGTGCCCTTGTTCTTGCCTTAACCTCTCCAACCTCTGTAGGAGAATTAATGTCCAACCTGCCTTCAGGCTACATGTTAGGGTCATGTAGACCTTGTCCTTTGTTGACCTCGGGAGCAGGGGATTACTTGAATTAGCAATGTTAAACTACAAGTATACAAGAACAGTAATGCTATCCGAATATAATATGTGAAACATTTGTTTGGTCTGTATTAAAACAGCATGTAAAGAGTGTAAATTTTAAATTAAAGAATAATGGAGTGTGTTAGTAAATATATTCAAAAGTAAACCGCATGCACAAGATATGTAAATTAGGAAAGTGAACCTGGCTCGACCCTAGCCCAGTGTATAATTATCCTGTAAGAGGCTGGACATCATTTTACAAATTGTATAAATGTGTCGATGTCCAGCTAGGAAATTCTGTTCACTGCTCACATTGAACCCTGCTTGTGGTCTCTGTGATGTATTGATGGCCAAATAGCTATTTGTGTACTTTGTTGAATACTGTTCAGTTTTGTAATAAAGATTCTGGGAATCTTTACAAGCCTGTGTCGGTGTATTTTCCTTTGCTTGGTGTAACAGCCGTAATATTGTATTTTTTCTGATTCCACACCTTCTCCCTTTCCTTGGTGGCCATTGAAAAAAGTAAATAAAAAAGATGCCTGCTGGGGAATGGGGAGAAGAGTCCCTTCTACCTTTCCATGGCGGCCAGGACGCAGACGTGACTGGCACTACAACAGCATTGTCGGCTGGTACCGACCTTGCAAGGGCCGATGATCTTGTTTGTTACAAGCTCATTGACTCTCGCCAAGTACTAATGTATTGTAAATAATTCTAATAAAACACTGATGGCCTAACTACAAGTACAGTAGATTTTCTGCCCTGATTATTATATATAGGATTACTGTTGAATCATGCAATAATCTAAGGGCCTGTGCATAATTAGGGCTTTCCCACTTGGCAGAAACATAAACATTTGTGGGTCTACTTCGTGTAGTATTTCCAAAAATCTTCAAGTTATGTTATGTTTCCTGTTTTGAGGATGGAAATGAATTGGTTACCGTTGCTTTTCAAACCACAACCCTGCCATGTTTAAAAATGTGCAAAGGGCCAAAATTAATACTTTTGTGCATTTCACTGAAAAGGGAGGATAAGAGGGCAATGCATTCCCTAGGTGAAGGGATGCGCTCTGCTAGAGCTTCGCTTTTTGTATTTGGAACAAAGCATTTTCAACAGCTGGATGTGTTCTAAAATGTGGATCCCCAATTGGAATGGTTTCTAGGAGTTATTCGACCTCATAATCATGCTGTATATACAGAATGCCATTTTTTCGAGAACATCGCACACAGTAAATACTGCATGGGCCATAGTCAGGCAGGCAGTCATTTTAATACTCCAGGTTTTATCATGACCGCCTGACGCATAATGTTGGCTTAAGCTGTGTAAACGACTTAAACGTTGAAGCCATAAATACGCCATAAATGTACAACATTAGATACAAAGAACTAGCAGGTATGCAGTCATAACGAATGAAAAAATAACGACACTGTTTTCGATATTTTCATTATTTGAATGAAATGTACTATCCAACACTTTCCCCAAATACAGCAGTCCTAAAATATGTTGGGGAGGGTGTTTGGTGCATTTTAATAAAATAATGAAAATATCGAAAACGCTGTTGTTATTTTTTCATACATTATAAACACATGGAACCAACTAGCACAGGAACATTTCAATCATATTGCAGTAATGCTTTTAAGAAACGGTCATCAGCATAGGTAGTGGACATTTTTCTATTTTACGGGAGCTGGGCAGTGTGCTAGAGGGGACAGTGCCTGAGAGAAGGGATCTGAGAGGTCTAAGATATGATTGTCACATTTTAATCACAATGGGCCTCATTACAACAGTGGCGGTAAGGCAACAACGGCGCCTGTAGTGCTACCGGCGCCTTTGTTACCATGCTGCCACATTCCGAGTTCTGCTTGCGGGTGCCGCTCTGCATGCCTGGCCAGACCACGCGTGCAGAGCGGCACCCGCAAGCAGAGCAGGATGGTAACAAGTGTACCGTTATGTACGGTACCGCTGCAACCATCCTCCCCATTCCCATTGAGTCCTATGGGGGCTCAAATGGGAATGGGGACGCACCGGGTCCCGCGCAAGGGGAATTACCAGGCCCACAAATGTCAGAATGGCCCGGTTATTCCCCTTTCGCGGGACCCGGACCCGAGTTTGGGGGTAGCCATGCCCTTTTTAAGGGCATGGCTACCTTCAACCTCGTAATGAGGCCCAATGTATTTTATTGGTTTATGTAGCTACTATTCATTTCAATTCTCCGTGTGTGTTTTATTTACAGTGGTTCAATCATTATTTTTGGTAGTTTTACCATTTATTTAAATTTTCTTTGTAAATGTGATATTTTTACCTCAGAATTTATACTTAGTCGTTTTTACCATGGGTTATAATTTCGGAGTTATTATTGAAACATTATTGCCTGTGCTGCAGGACAAAGGGAATGGCATGAGTGTTGAAGTCTGCCTTATGCTTAGGCCAAGAGGAAGTGCTAAGACAACTTCCATATTGTCCAGTGGCTACTGGCCATTAGTACCCATTGTGTGCTTTTCTTAGTGTTAAAAATGCACTGATTGGTTTGTTTAAAAGCCTTACCAGACGGTAAGCACCCTCATGCTATTGCACGTTACTCGCACCAGTGTTTGCTTGGTTTTTTTTGTTCTTTAGGCCACCATGCAAAAAGAGAAGAGAATACACGTAGTCCCTTCTCCGTTTCATAGCGGCCATTTTTTTGTTAACTTTTTTTTCAATTTTTTTGAATGACTGCCATGGAAAGGGAGAAGGGACTATTTGTAGTCCCTTCTCCCCTTCTATGGTGGCCATTTTCTTTGTTTACTATGGACACCATGGAAAGAGAAAACGGACTACATTTTCCTGGTGGCGGCCATTTTTATGACATTTTTTCTGTCTGCGAAACGCAAAGCGTCTTACAGCCAAAAAAAACAGCATTAGTACCCCTGTCTAACAGGCCGGGGTACTAATGGCAATAAGCCCAGCACCTGCAGGCCACTACCGCATACGGTAATGCCCCCGGGGCATGCGTTCAGGCCTTCGCTACACTCAGGCTGTAACTATGAGCCCTGCAGGCATTATCTTATGCCAGTGGTCTTCACTTTTTTGGCCTCGGCCCCCTTTGAGCAAAATGTGGGCAGGCCGGGTCCCCCCAAAAATGAAAATGGACAGCATGCACAAATAGCTATGAACAATTGCACGCTATCACTGCACCCTACTCCAGCATAGTCCCTGGTTTCCCCCACCTGCTCCCATCACAGCCGCTGGGCTCCCTCATCCCACAACTACCCAGTCCCTGGGCTCTCCCCACCCCATTACAGACCCTGGCCTCACCCCACCCTGCTCCCACCTCTAGCCCAGTGCTCACTCCCATCCTGATCTCACCACAGTCCCGGGGCTCCCCCCACCCCATTCCCAATACAGTCCGAGGGCCAGTGGGAGCCGGTGATTATTTTAAGTGGCAGGGCATAAATATTTCCCCCAAAATAAAATGCCATAGTGACCGAGTGCAGTGAGGGAGCCCAAACCAATCAAAGGGTGTTCTGGGGGGGGAAAGGGGGTCCCGTGTGAATCTTTTTAAAATAATTGGTTAAAATGTTGCATTGTGGAGCATACTTTAAAAAAATTTGGTAAAAAGCCAAACAGTTTGCAATTGGCGCTGGGTGGGCAAGGGGGAAAGCATGGTATTTTTTACTGGACATCTATGATAGATATCCAGTAAAAAAAATACCAACCCTGTCCCTGGGATCCACAGCACATCAGAAGGAGAGCTGATTTTGGCAGGTGGGCAGAGGGATTGTGCAACAACCCTCCTTCCCTCTTCTACCCCTCACTCACCAAAATCAACGCAACGGACCAAAAAACACACACACATTCACACAGCAATCACTCTATCAGTCATAGGAACACCCATCACAATACACTCACTCATAACACAAACATACACGCATCAATACACAGCGGCCTGCGCGTGGGTCCGGAAATGTCCCGCTCCAGGTTGCTCTGTCTGTATGTGTGAGGAGGCACGTGAGCTCCTCCTCGCACATACAGACATGCAGTGCACCAGCCAGCATTTCCAATGAGCTGTGCAAGGCTGGCGAAGCAAAACGCCTTCAGGGTGTTTTGCGACACCCTGACCACCACGCCCATTCTATGTGCCAGCTATATGCCTTGACAATGGACCATTGGTCTGAAATGCATAGGCTTTGTAGCTGTTTGGCATTGACTGCAGTATAATGGTCAACATATTGAATACAGTATTGTTTTGTCTCAACACAAATCTCTTGTTATGTATTTTTTTCAACCTAAGAATACTATAAGATCACCAACACCATTAACATACATTGCTCTGGCTCTTTAGCTAGACTAAGGGTGTGTTACCCACACCGCTGGCTTTCACTAGCCAAGGTCCACAGTTCTACTATTCAAACAGTGTCACAAAAGGAATGAATAGCCATTTGCAACTGTGGGCCACTTTTTCACTGGTACCCGGGACAATTGTATAGTCCAGTCCGACCCTGCACTCATCCTGAGCTTGAGCGAGACCAGATGTCAGATTGGGCTGTTGGCTCCTCAAGAGCAGTAGGCCTGGGCACACTACACAGACAGCATTGAGTGGCATTGATTGGTCGACTATCACAGAGGTCCATTACACAAGCTGAACAAGCACCTCTCACACTCCCAATCTTAGTGACGATTTCTAACGCAGTCAGTTGTCACACGTCCATGCAGAGGACATTATGCGAGTCCCCCAGGAGACAGATCTGTCATATGCATGTTTCTGCTCGATGCTTACAAGGACCCCATAAAGTGCTTCAGTCGGCGAGTTTTCAACATAAGTACCCCACAACTTTGCATTATAATTCCAAGTCCCCAAATCTGAGGTTTTTCAAGCCTAGAAAATGACCTCTAGTGAGTCGGCCTAACCCTAGTTTTCACCCATATACAGTGGAATGATTCAATCTTTGTATTGCTGTGCTGCCAAATCAGATATCACATTTCCTGCCTAACAACACAAGGTTCTCTGAAAACCTTTTGCAGGAAATGTTGTTCCAAGAAGTGCCGCAGTAGTTCCAGCAACCTCCAAACCACCATGGCCATGTTCATCTGTGCTGAACTTTTTCAACTTTATTCAGGGTTCGAGAAAAAAAGCTCTGAACGATTTCGACCCCTGCCTGGGAAAGGCACCTGCTTTTGAGGTTCACAAACAGACCATAGAAGGTGTTAGGGGAGTCACGGGGATGTTGTTTGTGCTGCTGCTGTTATAGGGAATGGAAATCAAATGAGTATTACAGCCAGGCCGGTAGATCGGTGGTCTTTTAGATACACTAGAGGGATCTGTGACCTCGGGGTCACAGGTTCAAGCCCCATCAGTTCTACCAAACCCTGCATCTTCCTGAGGTTTATATAATTTAATTTTTATTTCGAAGTGTTTAAGAGCACCAATGTGTGGAAGTATTACTTCAGAGTTCTGTAACTGGGAAAACAATATAGACAAGAAACAGTGAATACTGAAAGGGATGGGATAAGCTTACAGTCCTGAGAAGTAGCTTGGCATTTATACACTCAGAAAGACAGATATGGTTGGCCTGAGGTAGACAGGCAGGGTAGGGATCCAAACGTGAGGAGGTCTTTGTGCTTACAAGGTTAAACTGCAGAAGGTTTAATAGGGCACCGAAATAAGTCAGGTGAGATGAGCTGTAATAGGGAGAGTACAGTAATGGGTAAAGCATTGTCCATCAATCTAAAAAACTAAGGAGGGAACAGGTTCGGAAATGGTTTACAAATATGAAGTTAACAGAAGGTAGTGAGAGGGTACCAGTGTCATGTCACAATTGAAGTGTTAAGGTTGAAAGAAAAGTGAGCTGAGAGGGGGAGGGTGCTGGGGTCTTGGCTGTGAGCTGATTGCAGGGGTCCAGAAGAGGAGACGACAAGGGTTGCTAGTTGGGTACAAGGCAGTGAAAAGCTGTTTACGATATTTGTTTTAGGAAGCCAGATTCTAAGCATAGTCTTAAATCTTTGAGGTTGGGCTCAGTTTTAAGGTGGGCTGAGGCTGTTCCTTTATGTTGTGTGAAGAATGGATGAAGATCTGCCTCCATGTCCTACTTCTTTGGAGTGCGGTGATGTGAGGTCATTGCTAAGGCTGTCTCTCAATGATGATCTTTCAGGCATGTATATATTGACATGGTTAAAGTAGCGCAGGGTAATTTACCCTCTTTTATAGATCCAAAGCTGAAGCTGAGTGTCTTTATCCTTTTTTGTTTCTCAATCAGGAGCCACTCACAGGACAAGTCTGCGGTATTGAGCGACACAGGTGCGCAGGAGAAGCGGCCTGATGAAACATAGCATGCTTTGCTACGTCCACGCATCCGCGCCTATAAGAACCGAGGCGCAGACTCTCTGTGGCAAAGCCCTTGCAGGACGAGACCGCACTATTGAGAAATGCAGATGCGCAGGAGACGCAGCCAAACGAAACATAGCACGCTTCACTACGTCCACGCATCCGCGCCTATAAGAACCAAGGCACTGTCCCTCTGTGGCAAAGCCCTCGCAGGACAAGGCCGCTGTATTGAGCGACACAGATGCACAGGAGACGCTGCCTGATGAAACGTAGCACGCTTTGCTACTCCACGTGTCGGCGCCTATAAGAACCAAGGCACTGACCTTCTGCGGCAAAGCCCTCGCAGGACAAGGCCGCTGTGTTGAGCGATGCAGGTGCAAAGGAGACGTGATAAAAACTGATGTGCGGACCCTCTGAGGCAAAGCCCTCACAGGACAAAGCCATGGTGTTGAGCAATGCAGTTTTGTAGGAGATGCTGCCTGACGAAACATAGCACGCTTCGCTACATCCATGCTTCTGCACCTATAAAAACAGAGGCACAGACCCTCTTTGGCAAAGCCCTCACAGGACAAGGCCACAGTGTTGAACAACACAGGTGTTTGGCAGCAAAGGGGATGTGGCGTAGACAGTGAGTGCGGATGAGTCACCCTCCTGTCTGCGCCTGGCAGGTAAGAAGTTGCGGGGAGAGTTTTAGCTTGCTTTACTCCACGTAACCCACTGCCCTGGTGCCCTTTCTCACCCTTGCACTCACATTGTGACCTGTTCTTGGCTCCCTCCCTACCCCGTGCTCACTTCGCTCACTCGCACCATAGGCCATGCTTGCTCCCTCTTATCTTAGGCCCTTTCAACCTGGGCTGCTTGCGTTCCCTTGCATTCTAGGACTGCGTACGCTCTCTCATGACCTTGGCCATATGCATTCCCTTGCAACTCTAGATTGCATGCGCTCCATCACTTCCTAGGCCGCTATGTGCACCCGTGCTTTCCTTGATTGCAAGCACTCCTCGCTTCTTAGGCCACGTGCGCTCCCGCACAATCGTTGATCATGTGGCCTCCTCGCCTCCTGGGCCGCGTGCGTTCCCTCGCATTCCCTGATTGCGTGCGCTCCCTCATGCTTGGGCTGCGCGCTTTCCCTTGCATTCTTTGATCGCATGCGCTCCTCGCGCCTTGGGCCATGTGCGTACCCTCACATTCCTTTATCGTGTGCACTCCCTTTCAACTCTAGACCTTCTTCTCCACTTGTGCACGCCCTCTGCTTCCCCTGTGAGCCTTTCCTTCCCCCTCCCAACACCCTGAACCTGACCTACTGTGTCCTTCTGTGATTTTGTTCTCCATTGTTTGCTGTATTTTTTCCCACTAGGTTCCCTTGGTAGTTGTCCTGCCTTGGGTTGTTTACTATCCATGGTTGCTTGCTTACATCGCACTGCCTGCATCCTTGCTGATCCTTCTTTTTTCTAGGTTCCCTGGTTGATTGCTCTGTCTTTGGCAGTTTTGTTTCTCCTGATTGCCTACATCCCTGCTGTTCATTCCTTCTTTCAGGTTCCCTGTTCGATAGTTCTGTTTTCTTGCTGTGTTTTGCTTCTCCTGTTTGTTTGTCTATATTTTGCATCTGATTTTGGTAATTGTTTTGTCCACTGTGTGCCCCTCATCCCTCTGTGTCCTCCCCCCATCCTAGTGTTTCTCCCTCCCTCCTGCCTGCCCCCTAGCCCACCCCATCCACTCTCCACTTCCACTTTACCCCCCTCTGCCCTCAGCACCCTCTATGGTGCTCTCTGTATCTCTGAATCTCTGATCTTCTCTAACTGTTTTTCTATCAACTATCCTATCCTTCTCACTAAGTCTGGTAGGAAGAAGTTTAAGAGGGATCTCCTGGTCTCCAACCTAGGCCTCCTCCATCACTGATACCTACAGCAGTGCTTCCTCCAGAAAGACCCTTACCGACATCTTCTTTGTCATTCCCTCTCCACGCCGATGGACCCGACCATTTGGTCTCTGTTCTTTCTCCTTTTTGCCTCTTCACCCATTAATGGTGGCACCCGATGGGAGGCCCTTCTGGCCCCCTTCCTCTCCTCCAAGATCATCATTAATGTTTACCTAAATGGCACCGTCTTGGTCCAAGCCCCTCAGGGAAACCTCCTCCATTTTGATAGATGCTTTCCGCACCTTATCAACTTACTTTCTTCTCCTGCTGTCCCTTCTCTCCCCTCTTTGACTCCCCTGCCTCCTTCTTCCTCTTCCACCTCTTTTGCTGCCTTTGCCTCTTCTCTGGCCACCGTGCTGCCTCTTTCCTCTGCCACCCCTCTGGAACCCACCTCCTCTTCCTTGGCTACCTTGCCCTCTCCTCCTTTCTCCTCTGTCCATCCTTGGGCACCTTCATCACTTCCTTTGGGTGTACCTCTGACCTACACCCCTTCACGGACGTCTTTCAAAGGGGGCAACCTGCTACACATTGCCACTCTTAACTCTCACTCAGCTGTCAAACATTCCTCTGACATCTGCCGTCTCCTGGAAGAACTCGATATGGATGACCTCGGTCTTACCGAGACGTGGTTCACGGCTAGATCTGTAATGAGCTTTGACACTTTCCTTCCTGATGGCTACAGGAATCTTTCCGTGCCCAGAACCAACTGTCCCGGTGGGGGTGTAGCCTTGATCTTCCCAGAGTGGATCCCTGCTTCTTTCATTCCTATGCAGGACTACTCTTCCTTTGAATGCCTGGTCTGCAGCCCCTCTCTCTCTCTCCTGGCCTTCCTCTCACTGTTGCCACTATCTACCGGCCACCCGACCAGGTAGCCACCTTCCTCTCTGAGTGAGCAGATCTCTCCTCCTCCCTCCTCACCTCTACCTCCCAATCCACCTGGATGGTTCCTGTCCTTCTGTAAGACTCTTTGGCAACCTCTGCAAATCCCTCTGTCTCACTATTCTTCCCTCTTGCCTGACTCACTATGCAGGGCACACCATGGACGTTTTGATCCCCTCAGACCTCCCCCTCTCCAACCCTCTCACAACTCCTCTCTCCTGGAGTGACCACTTTCTCCTTTCCTCCCATCTCTCTCTCTCTACCCCTCGGGCCAAGCCGACTCCAGCACTGCCACCTACCTTCTCAGTAATTCGACCCATGAAGCGTATTCAGCTGAGGCTTTTGCCGCTACTTTTCTCCTTCTGCATCTTTGGCTGACTCACATCCAGACACAGACATCTCTAACCTCCATCTTTCTATCTCTGACACTCTTGATGTACTTGCCCCTGTCATGAGGATCCGCTTCAAGCCTAAATCCAAGTGCAACTCTTGGTATGACCTGAGACGTAGACAGGATTGACCCTGAGTGGGAAATGCCCACCCACACTCTGTAAATGCCCACACAGCCACGCTGTGTGTGCATTTACAGATGTAATGTCACTGCGGTGGGCCCAACTACCTTAGCTTCATACCCCATTTTTTAGACAATCCTGGCTACGCCTCTGGGTATGACTCAGAATTTGTAACCCTCAAACGCAAGTGCAGGGTGGCAGAGACGAAGTGGAAGGCTACAGGTGCAACCTCTGACAAACTGGCCTGCCGCCTGATCCAAAGGCAGTACAGACTATTTGCCCTCACCAAGAAGAGAGCACACATCCAAGCCTGTATCTCTGAAGCATCTAACAACTCGGCCATACTCTTCAAAATCTGCAAGGAGCTGGCCAACCCTGCTGCAGACTCTACCACTCGTGTTCCTTCCCGGGCCCTCTGCAGGGCCTTGGCCTCTCATTTCATCACTAAAACACACAACATCCTGTCCACCCTCTCTTCCTCCTCCTTCTCCTCCTCCTCCAATCCTGGCCTGCCTGTGGCCTCCTCTCCTCCTCCCTTCTTTTCCTTTCCCTTGTTCACCCCAGACGATGTTTCTGGACAAGTCCAATCTATGAAAGTCTCATCAAACAGTTTCTTCTCTGTTGTTCCAGAACCATCAAGGACCACATCGACACCCTTGCTCCAGCCCTGGCTGATTTCTGCACATTTCTCTTTTGCCACTGGAACTTTTCCCTCCCCCCTGAAGCACTCCCTTGTGCACCCCCTCCTTAAGAAGCCCTTTGCTCATCCTTCCTCTCTGGCTAACTATCGCCCAATCTCTATCACTCATTTCCTGAGCATACTCTTAGAAAAGCTGGCCATCTTGCAGCATAACCTTCATACTGAATCTGTCGGTTCTCACTATGACCATCAGTCTGGCTTCAGAGCAGTCAGAAGCACTGCTCTCCTAAACATGAGTGAAGACCTGCTCTCCAAACTGGACTCTAACCTTCCTTCTGTCCTCATTTTCCTTGATCTTTCTTCTGCTTTCAACACGGTAAACCATGCCATCCTGCTCAAGCGCCTCTGTGATAGCTTGGCCTGGCTGACCTCCTTTCTAACTGACCAACCTTCTCAGGTCCAACTGGAGTCATTCCACTATTCAATCCATCTGTCTGCATGTGGTGTTCCCCAGGGGTCTAACCTCTCTCCCTGGCTGTTCAACCAATACCTGGCTCCTCTTGCCCACCACATCGCTGCCCTCTGCAGCAACTTTCAGTGTTATGCGGATGACACACAGCTCTCTTTCAAGCTCCCCTCATCTACCTCTACTCCTTCTCTGATTCCTGACTGTCTGCAATTCAGTAGTGGTGGGCTGCTAATGATCTTCACCTTAATGCCAGTAAAACAGAGATCTTCCTCATCGGAACATCAGCTCCCTTCTTTCCTCTCTCTCTTTAGCAGCCTACTCTGGGTCCTCTTCTTGCTCCTACGCGTGAGGCTAGGAACCCTGGGGTCATCTTCAACTCCACCCTCTCCTTCTATCCTCAGAGGTATTCCTCCTTTCCCCACTTTCCCCATGAAGCTCACTGTCTCCAGAGCTCTGGTCCTCTCAAGGCTGGACTGCTGCAGCAGCCTCTTTCTAAATCTTCCTGCCTCTTGTGTCAGTCCTCAACAACTTATCCAGAACAGGACTGCAAGACTTGTTCTTTCGAGCTCTGAAATCTCTTCATTGGCTCCCAGTGGCGGCAAGGATCAAGTTCAAGACTCTCTGCATTCTCCACAAGACTTTCTGGGGCCTGAGTCTGCACTACCTCCAACTCTCTCTTCCTAAGGATCTCCCTTCTCGAACTCTCGCTCATCCACCTCCAACTCTCTGAGTGTGAGCCGCTTTTCCAAGCAAAGAGTTGGGGGCAGATCTCTATCTTCGGCTGGGGCCGACCACTGGAATAGCCTCCCTGCGTCTCTCAAACTTGAACAGAACCATCATTGGTTCCAGAAGCATCTCAAGACCTTCCTCTTCGATTCCGCTTTCTTCCTCTCCCCTGCTGATAACCCGTCTGTTCCACGCACTGGTCACCAGCCTACTCTCTGAACTTGGGCCCAGGCCCCTGCCTGTCCAATTGCACCTTGCACTGCCTCTTGGCTCCTCAGCACTTGTGGTCTTTATCTGTAACCCTACAGTCCCCTCTCTCTTCACTTATGAGCCACCCCCTGGCAGCACCCTCTATTTACCAGTACCTAGCCACCTGTAAGCTGCACTTGGTTACATGCACTTATCCATCCCCCCTTTGCACTTCTCCACCCACCCCTTTTTTGCACTTCTTCCCTACCCCTTCCCTGAGCTTGCGCGATCTGAATGAAATAAGGCCTAATAAGATTGTTGTTTTGTCCTCCCTCTATTTCCCCCTCCTTGTCTTATCACACATAGGGGACCTCGTAATCAGGCATCCCGTAATGAACGGTGCCGGTCCCGTACCTGCACCCTTCATTACGGGAGCGCAAGCCTCGTACTGAGGCCCCACGAGTCTTTTTGATTAGTCCGAATTTGCTTGGCAGGGTGATTGGTGCATACATGTTTGTTTGAGTGAATGGAAAAACACAGTGATTAACTTGATTGATAAACATAAAACACTTGTTCTGCCATGGAGCAGAGTATTACAGAAACAACTTCATTGAGTGTTAGAGAATGTAGTTGATTTTTCTCTAAGAGATCAGAGAATCAAAGTGATTTTTGTTCATAGTCACATGCACATATTTTTCCTGAGGTTGAAAATGAACACAATAACAGCCTTAAAAGTGGCATAGTGGATTGTTTCATAAGGGAACAGAAAACGACATTCAATGGGCCTCATTACGAGGTGGGCGTTAAGGGATTACCGGCACTGGTAAGGGCACCGGTGCCGGTAATCCCTTACCGCCCTACTACGAGTTCCCTTTGCGGGTCCTCCCTAAACGCCTGGGTTTTCCAGGCGTTAAGGACGGGACTCGCAAAAGGATACCGGGGTCAATAACGGTACCGCAATTTGCGGTACCGTAATTGCCGCCTTCCCCCTTCCCATTGAGCCCTATGGGGACTCAAACGGGAATGGGGAAGGGCCCTGGTGAATGGGGAATTACCGGTCCCCAGGGGAGTTGCTAGGTCTGGAAAAGACCCGGGGCTACGCTGATGTCGGAACTGTTGGGACTGGGGGCTAGCTAGTCTTTTGGCTGTAGCTCCTGAGATTCTATCCGGGGCTACAACCAAAAGATCAGGGGAAATAGCCCCTAGCAACGCCCCTGCCGGTCTCGCCAACCTTGGAATGAGCCGGTAATAGCTCCATTCACCAGGGCAGAGTCGGTAAGGTTTTGGAGGCAGCCATGGTGCTAATAGCGCCATGGTTACCTCCAACCTTGTAATGAGGCCCACTGTCTTCATTCGGAGTGAGAAAGGTGGATTTTCTCCGAGGGAGCAACAAAATCAAATGTTCTTATTTCAGTGTGACACTTTTCTTTTGAGGGAGGATACAATGCGAGATTCCTGGCGGTTCTTTGTGAGAGGTAGAAAAACACAGTGACCTGGCTATAGATTAGGAAAAGAGAATGTGAACATGGCCCTTTAAAGAGCCCTGTCTTCTCTCAGAGAAGGGTCATGTTTGGCTGCCTGGAGCCCCCAAGCATTAATGTCTGGAACTCTTTCTTGACATTTTGGCTTGAGTTCCAGCTTCAGAGAAAACAGCAGGGTCCAGCGAGTCTAGTCAAACTCCCATCAGAAGTGTTTTTCTTATTCCAGAAAGAATTGCTGCAAATTTGGCTGGTCTTCTTCGTGGCATCAACACGTGCCAGTAAGAGAATTTGAAAGTCAACCTCAAGCAGATTCAGTGCCAAATGTTGTAGGAATGTTTATTGAGAGTTCCATTTATTAGGTTTGCTCCCTAGTAAAACAATAGAGGACGCGTAATATTCTCTGGGAGACCTCATACAATTGCACAGCACATGTTTACCTTGCTGGGTAAAAAAGGACTGTTCTGAGGCCTATTTAGCTGAACTAATGGGTCCCACCAGGATTGTAAATTACGTTTACACATCAAGATTCTCCTGCACTGAAGATCTTTTAATAAAGGTCCAATCTAATTTTTTGTTTTACATTAAAAAGTCTTTTTTCCTTAGTTTGCTTTGTACAAAGTTTTCAATCGTGCCGTCAGCACGATCAAAGGATTTGGAAGAAAGCAAACTGTTTTAATAGTACACCTGCTTGTATGCACTTAATGCATGAGTTGGGTGCACTATGCGCTATGTCCACGATTTGCCACACAATCTTGTTTATGCACACGCTTGTTACAAATGCAGTTGCAAAGCTAGGATGGGCTGTCATCATTTTGCAGAGTAAATGAATGTTTGCCCAGAGAACATAAATGCCCAAAATGCCAGACCGCATCAAAAAGGAGTGCAGTCAAGTGAAACAAGCATTGACAATGCCAAAAGTTTGGGCTTTGGTATATGCATGGGAAAGGCACTGCCATAGTGGTATTAACCGTCCATTGATGGTAGCAGGTGCAAAATGTAGTGGCTATCTGGGCATCTAATAGCAGCGGCTGGCAAATGCTGTATACTTATGCACAAGCCAAAACTGCTGGCTTTGCCAATGCTTGTTTTTAACAGGACTTCAGTGAAGGACCCTGATAGTGCTTATGTAAGGTGATTCTCCCTATGATTCTGTATGAATGGGTGAGCAGCAACCTGTAGGAGACCTGAACATGGGATACTAACTCCTTACTGCATACATTTGCAAATGAAAACCCATGGGGATGATTGATGAACCAATTGAAGGTCTATGGCAGACCTCAGTATATGCAGGCTGCCCTGAGGGAGAGTTGGCCTATGGTAGGTCAGCCCTGATGACTGACAGTTGTACCTGAGAACCTGGATACATAAACAGACACAGCCTTATCTCCTTTGCAATGCATGAACAGCCTTTTTTTAAACATAACTGAATGTGTATAACGGATTCTCTTTATCACGTGAGTAACTTACACCTCTGTGCCCCTAGAGTGGGATGCTCTCAGTTAATACATGACATAAACCATTACTCAAATGACATTGTTTCAATACTGCAGATGATAAATAATTAAATAGCATCAATTCAGACACCTGGATGGAGGGGTGTTTGGATGGGGACATTTCATAAATAAATTAATAAATGAGTAGGCAGCATGCGTTCATTGACATCTGACAATAAATAATTAAATAGGATCAATTCAGTACTCTGGGAGGAGGGGTGTGTGGCTGGAGATATTTTACAAAAAACTATATACAGGGCTAGGCAGCATGAGTTCATTGACATCTGAAAATAAATTATTAAGTAGCATTAATTCAGTCACCTGGCGGAGCGGTGTTTGGATGGGTATAAATAAGTGACTAGGCAGCATGAGTTCATTGACATCTGACAATAAATAATTAAATAGCAACAAATCAGTACTCTGGGAGGATGGATGTTGGGCGCAAGTTCATTCACATGGGACAAATAGATAATTAAATAGCATCAATTCAGTACTCTGGGAGGATGGATGCTGGGTGCAACTTCATTCACATTGGACAAATAAATAATTAAATAGCATCAATTCAGTACATGCCGAAGGACTGGCCTACCATTGTCTTTGTAATACCTCGAGCCCACTCCTGTAATCCTAAACCCCCTAGTAGCTGGAGACTACCACAAGGCACACAACATCTATGACACAGACCAACATATGCTCTAACGCGACAAAGACTGAGAGAATGTTTTCATCGTTTTATACTTTGAAACTGGTACTGTGCGTCTTACGTCCAAGAAGAACGGAATATATATAAGAGCACCGCCTCTTAATTAAACTCAGAGGACGAGTAGAGCCAAAACCTTCGTCCCCCTTCCTGCGTGGACCCCCTGGAGGAGCCCAGGGTTATGATAAAGTACAGGAAGCCAGGTTTGGGTCCTGCCACCCGTTCCTCTCCTTCACCACATGTCATTCTCCTAATGCTTACTCACTGTTAACCGACAGAAAGGCCCTGCATCATAGAGAGGCTGCACACGCTCTGGCGTAAGGTGCAGGAAACTGAACTGAGCCAACTGAGAAACACCTGTAGCTCCTAAACTGTTTCTCCAGCTGTGGCGCAATACGCTTAAAACTGAACAAGAAGGGAACCCAGGGAGGGACTCTGCAACTAAATCCCGGGCCAATGCCGACCCCGGAGGAGAAACTGTCTGTGGCACCGAAAGGGTCGGTGACCACCCCCTCTCCCTTTCTTCCTTATCTTAACTGTGGCCTTCTACCAAACCCAGCACCCCAGAGGGGGTACCCTTACTGGGCTCAGAAGAAATCCCTCATCCACATATATTGTGGGCCCCGTGCAAGACAGGCTGCCTCGTGACCCACGATGACCAGCCTGGTTTCAAACCGTCAATATTTTCGGAAAGGAAAAACTTGGGAAGAAGTACAGCAAGAACCCGCCGTAGTATTCCCCGATCCTCCCCCTCACACATTCCCCCTCCTACATGGATCCCGAAGCACAGCGAGGGAAGGAAGCAGTAAGGCGCTGTCCCTCGCTGGGATCACATGGCACTCAGAACAAGCACTGGCTCCCTTTCTCTCTTGCTCACATTTCGGGGCTCACCACGCTTTCTCAACCCTGAGAAGGGGAGAGCAAGAGACAAGCCCGGCAAGCACGGCCTCTGGGGATGTTCCTCCTCAGCAAAGGCAGTAACTGCCCTCCGTGTTCCCTCTCTTCTCCCTCTCCTGTTGTTCTCCTATGAGGGGGCACCCTCTGGGTTTTTATGTCCCCTGGGGACTTTCCACCTGCGCGGCTGGCAGGGGAGCTCCAGCCTCACCTGATGTGGAATCACATCATGCATCAGCCCGCTCCCCCTGCTCGTGGAACGTTCCAATAATCCACCCTCACACTGCACACATGAAGTAACATGACAAACGCCCGCCAAAAACACAGCATGCTCACACAGCCCATTTAGACCCACAGAAACCCCCAATTATTGCAAGTTTACACACATAAATCGGGTGCCTAAAGGCAGACCTAGTTAAGATATTTTTATTACACCCACAGCTCGTTTACAGATCCAATTAAGTCATTAACTCTCAGAAGACTGCTTTGAAAAAACACTTGCCGGCACTTCAAATGCAAAGTTTGATGGCAAGACTTGATTAAAGCAAGCTCAAAGAGTTCCCATGAGGAGGTTTTTTGGGTGGGGAGGGGCAAGAACTGGCTGGGATTAGCATGGCCACGGGCAGTCAATGGGTGGGCACTTAAACAAACAACACCTACAAGCTTTGTGTCCCTCTTCATATGCCATTTCTCCCTAACTGTACTCTCATGCATCAGTTTCAACCTATAGGTGGTAGCGCCACCTCATAGGACAAACTACAAAAGAAATCTGAAACTCAGTTACATCCAGGTAGTCCCGCTCCACAGGAGAAACGCAATAAAAATAGTTATGCCAAAAAACACGATTATGTACACCTTCTAGATTCATGGATCTTCGTGCTCCTGCTGATAACACCATTTACAAATTCCCCTCAAACCTTTAAATCGATGTCGGTACATCTGAAAACCCTGCCCCTCGCAGCTACTTACCAGGCCTTCTCAGGGCCAAAGCCACTAATATGCACAATGGTCACCCTGGGGCGACAACTGTCCTGTGTCATTCAATTGTTCTAGAAAATGAAGGAGGTTCCCGAATTCCCTCTGCTTGGCCAGCAAAAAGGCCTCTAATCACAAGTTACATTTTTTACAATTTATCTCTATAAAAAGCTTTCCACTCTATCTTTTCACATGCAACATGCACCGGCATCTCCTCTGATACTAGGAACCATTCTGGAATAGCAATGCACCCCTCTCATCTTTATCTGCCCTCCCGACAAACAAAGAAATCTCCCAAGTAAGGGAAACATCTGATGGACGTGCCTTTATTTGAGAACCCCAGAACTCTGAACGGTTTTCACAACTGTACTGTCCACGGGCATAGCCTTGACTTACTGGGATCGCTCAGTGCGTTGTTATGCGTCTTCAGGCATTGTGTTAGTCGCCTCTGGTCTTTTGGGGCCCTAAAGGACCAACATCAATCCGGCAGTTGCTTTTATGATCAGAATAATTAAGGCTACAACATTCCTCACACAAGGTTGCTGTGTCATACTTATAGAACGGCGAACATTAAAGCTTTGTCCATAAACATCTGAACGTTGGCATGCCAAACAGCTGGAATTCATCCAAGTGTATGAGCAACAAATGAAAGTCTTCAATTGTTATGGTGCTATGCTAGGAAAAGGCTATACAATTCCTTCTCGTAATGCCTTCCATTTTTCAATGATGCCCTTGACCACATCTCAAACCCATCACACAACCACACACAGCTCATTTGTACTTTAATCATTTGCACAGACCTCGCACAAAACATTCACCAACCACGGAACCATCCCCTCACACAACACTTCTGTTCCAGCGGTTCCATTCCCATTTCCTTCACCCCCACCCCATTTTTTTCATCTGCACAGGACTATGTCGTATTACTCCAGGCAGGGGCACAATATAGAATCCAGACAAGCTTCTTTGTCCATGAACCCAACAGTGTTAGGGATTTAAAAAAATATATATTTTTAATTATTTATTGTTATGGCTGAAACCTTTCAACCTTTCAATATTACATATACTATATAAAAACATAATTAGATCCTACAACAGTTAACATCTTCACAAGTAAATTGTCATTGATATATATCCTCAAGAGTTAACAAGAGAAAGCAATAAAGGATCATAAAAAGAAAAGCAAAAGGAAAAAGGAAAGAAAGAAAACACGTTTTCAATTAAAATATAACATCAGCTGTAACCTTTGTGATGCTGGAAATGCATTGGAGGGACAGGGCCTCCATATCCTTGTCCTTTATTGATTTTTATCATGTGTTCTGACTTGTTTTCCAGATAGGAGTTCGTGTGGGACTCCTGGCGGTGCGGCTCTTCCTGTATTTGGTTTGGTGAACAGACCCTTAGGATAACCTTACGGCACCCATGGGTGGGAGTACGACCGTGTACTCCTAGTGTATGTTTTTGGGCACCTGTGTGTGGCCCACAGACCAGGCTACAGGCTGGTGGCAGCTCCATGCTGAATTGACAGGTGCCCTCTGCATCCTCTATTTCGGGATGGCCAGGCCCTGTCATTGGAATCAGTGGATTCCTGATAGGAAACAAGATGGGCCCTGTGGCCTCTTGCTTTCTATCGCCTGTTACCTTACTTTTCCCAAAGTGTCGGGAAGCCCTGGCTCTGTCCCTTCTCCCTGACCAGCTGTTGGGTGGAAGTTCCATATATGGTGTGGTGGGGAAGTCCAGGCCAGACTGGCTGGTGCCTTCCCAATGACTGTATGTTGTGGGTACGCCCGTGGGGTGGGACCTGGGAGAATGGAGTGTGTGACGAATACGCATTCTGTGTTATGGGTGTCTAGAATCTGGTGTTTGACACAATGGGCCTCATTACACGGTAGGCGGTGGACCAAGGTGCTATTAGCACCTTGGTCCATGCCGGTAAAATACCGGCACCGCCTTGGAGGAAAGGGGAATTACCGCCCTATTCCAAGGTTGGCGGGGCGGTAATTCCCCCTTCCCCCATTGCCCTTCCCCATTCCCATTTTTGCCCCATAGGGCATAATGGGGATGGGGAAGGTGCTAATTACGGTACCGCAAATTGCGGTAGCATAATTAGCAACCTGGTCCCTTTGCGGGTTGGTTTATAACGCCTGCTAAAAAGCAGGCGTTAAAGTACCAACCCGCAAAGGGACCTCGTAGTAAGGCGGTAAGGGTTAAAGGTCACCGGTACCATTACCGGTGACCGTTAACCCTTACGGCCTTCCGTGTAATGAGGCCCAATGACTGAGACAGGCCTGCCCGAAACTGGTATGAATGCAGTGTGTAGTGCTAAATGGCTGGGTACTTGTCTGAATCCACATTCTGTGTTGTGAGTGTCTGGATGGAGAAGAATGGCCTGAATGCACGGGGCGCCTGATTGGCTGCCTGACTGCCTGAATGCCCTTCTGAGTGATTGGTTGCCTGAGTGTGACCCAGCAGAGTGAATGGGATATCAACAGTATATCTGGGGGCCTCTCACTGCTAGAAATCGTTCAGAAGCTTAAGTTGAAACTGACGCCTAACTTTGAAGCCCACTGGAAGAAGAAGAACTGCTGCTGCTGTCCTTCACTAATCTAAAAGCTGCTGTGCCTTCAAGGAACTGATCCAAGAGAGGACGAGGCTAGGAGACCTCTCCCCAAGCTATGAGGGACCATCGTGCACCAGCTGATCTTTGGCAGACCTACAAAAGGCTGCCAACCGGAGACGGGGACCGCCGCGGAATCACGAAGAGAAGCACCGGACTGCCATCCACCGTCGACGACCGCCGTCGCTGACTGGAGCCGCAGTGCTCTTTTGCCTAAGAACATTTGATCCAGGGACTCCCTTGTTCATCCTCGTCGACCACTTTCATTCTGCTGGAGAAAGTCAAGGCTATCGACGACCGAGGAGAATCAGCCAGTGGGTTTCCCGCCACCCGAAGACCGCAGAGACACCGAATGACTCGACGCCCTTGCTGGGCCAAAGTTCTTCAGTAACTCTTTGCGGATACGAACACTTATCGTCGAGGTGCCCCGCACGCCTCAGCTTGCATGATGTTTTCGACTGATCTTCAATGAACACCGCAAGAACCGAAGCTGCTGCCGCAGCGACAGTGTTCACCCTTTTTCTTCTCTGAATCTCGACGACCTGTGGTTCCTGCCTGAATTAGAGCAAACTCAAGAAGGGCCCGTTGACGACTCATTGAAGAACTCTACGTAACCAGGTACTTTGGGGTCGTAGACCTAGTTAGAAGGAGCTAAGACTCTTAAGAACAATATATGGACTGTGCTTGTACGATATCTCTATTTACAGGTTTCCCAGGTGGGGAGATCACCACACAGAACTGTGACTTAGTAGCTAAAGTACTATTCTGCCTTTTATTCTAACCAACTGCTTTTCCTCCAATGTCTATCGTTGGTTCACTGATTTATTGATTTATGTGACATTTAAATTACGTCTAGTTAATGCACTTTAAAGGAATCAAAGTAATTGCGGTACCACAAAGAACTGTGTATATATTTGCCATTGTGAGTTATAGTGATTGTGTATATAATCTTGAACCTTAATTATATAAAGACTGTATTTTAATTAATACAGTGTGTGGACATTCCTTTGTGGGTGCTTGGGGACTACACTGTACTTAAGAACCAGCCCACATCACGTCCTGAGAAGCTAGGCCTTGATTGCTCGCAACGTTTACCAATATAGAGATTCTTGGCTGGGTCCTCTGTGCATCTCCTCTGCAATATAGAGAGCAGGAGTACAGACACCCCCCTCCAGTCCTTTACAATCTTAGCCTTCTAAAACGTTTTATCTTCCAAAATGTGAATTGTCAATTAAAACCTCACAATTTCTAAAAATGTGTGATATGCGCCAACACGCATGCTCGGAACGGAGCCTTTATTGGATTTCCCTATCGGAGGAGCTCTACAAATCTACCCTAGCGCTCCACTGGCCAAGCCCTGCTGACCCTGATTAAACAGCGTTCTTGGAGCATTTTGCCTGATCTATTCAATCCATCAGTAATCATCAGAGCAAATTTGAAATATGAGACTGAACAGACGACAGTCTTCCCCCAATTCTCAGCCCAAGACGCAGAGAAGAGATATTAGAGTTAAAGAATCATCTAGCCACCAAACGTGTTCTGAGAACGACTCCCACTGCCTGTAGCACCAGTGTCCTGAGGAATGTTCTGAGGCCTTTGTTCAAACTGTGCCAATCAGAAATCTTTTTATGCAAAGCCCCCGAACTGGAAACACGCAATAGTGTCAACAGATGACATGTGTTGTTACTATTTGCAGCACACAAAATCACTTTCTGTTGATAACCGAACCTCTTCAGAACCTAAACGTTTTTGTGTTGTGAATATTAAGTCAATGGGCCTCATTACGAGTCCGGCGGTAACTGAGCCGGAAAAACCGGCAGGTTACCGCCAGACTCGTATTACCATTACGCCTCCGTGATTCCCGGAATTACTGGGGCATCATGACATCGGTGTGCTGGGAATTCCGGAGGTGGAATTCTGTAAGTCCCTATTCCCATGGAGTCCCATAGGACTCCTTGGGGATGGGGACCATGGAAACACTGGTTCCGTCTTTGACAGAGCCGGTGTTTCCATGTCCGCCTGCAGGTGGTTGGTGCCGGGAATCACAAAGTCGGAATGGTAATACGAGTCCGGCGGTAACCTGCCGTTTTTTCCGGCTCGGTTACCGCCGGACTCGTAATGAGGCCCATTGTTTTAATTTGTAACTGTATTTCAAATAAAAATGTGTTTAACAGTATCTCAACCAGTGAGTGAACTTTGATCATGAATGGCTAAGTGAATTATGTCTTAGGCCCCTGTAGGTATTTATCGCACTACCTGTGCGTCGAAGGGAGGTGTAGCCTTGAATCCTCTATTTCTTTATTGATCATGATAAAATGATTAAATAAAGCAGGGGCCAAAATGCATCCCAGCTTTAATCTCCTAAGTGTTGGTATCTCTTTAGTTAATAGACTTTGCTGGTTTAACCTAACTTGTATCGTAGTTTGTGTATACAATCCCTGTATCATCATTCTAATATACTGAGGACAATGAAAATCTTTCAGTTTTTGAAATAGCCTTTGACCACAGTCAGAAGCTAGCTTAAAATCTATAAAAGCTTTATAAATTGGTTGCCCTGTCTTAAAAACATTCTTCTTGACTAAATTTAATGCTAACATGTTATACGTGGTTCCTAGTCCAGTCACAAACCCGGATTGATAAAAATCCGGCCTGCCAGATTCCTTAACCCATCAATTAAAATCTCTCAGGAGTAAGTGCCCACATAATTTGCCAGGAACATCTAAAATAGATATTGGGTGACAGTTCTGAGGTAGTTTCCTTGTTAAACCATATTTGTATAAATACTGCCTGATTATAAACATTGGCCTAAGCCATTTCGCATTTGTATTAAAAACCTATGTTTAACTAGATCTAGACAGAAGTGACTTCACGTCCATTTTGGAAAACATCTGCCATTTTAATTCTGACTCTTGCTCTCTGTTCAGAAATGATTAACCATGTTTTCAGCTGCCACAGCAGACTGACCTTTGAGCCTATGTTAACACTAGAGGTGCCAAGAGCAGACTATTTGTTCTGCGCAAAGAGACCTTGTAGTAAGAATGAACTCTCATTGAAAGTGTTATCTATGTCTACAGACTCATCCTCCCTCAAACAGTAACATACAATGCAAAGTAACTAATGCTGAATGGTTTGGAAGAAATCCTTTGTGCATTTCTTGGAACAGGACTTATCCTAAAGCTCAAGAAACAAGGAAAGATCTACACAGCTGAATACAACAGAGTTTGCCATTAACTTTAAGGAACTGTGGAGCTACAGTGAACCTCAATTCAAAGTGTTGTCTGCATCAATAGCATCAGCCATATACAAACATCGGAACTGAATGGTAGACAAACTAAAACTATGTGCCTTAGCAGTAAACTATTGAATTTGTTTCTTGAAGCTAGGATCAACCTAAGCTGGAGAACCAACATCAACATTGAATCTTCAAGGATAGGACAACATGTCAAAAGTGTATACTAATATTGTTATGGTTGTTATGTGAACTGGACTAGAAACCACATTTGTAATTTATTAGTTTGGAGAAGGGCTGGGCTATGACCAGGACTGTGCATAAATACTGCATGCTTTGTGATGACCAGTACTCACACCCCTCACAGTCTCTGCTGGTACACACTGCGAGGCGCTTGGGAGCCAGATAGCTATCTGCTTTGATATTTCAGTCTGTACAGAATAAAGTTATATTCATAACTTTGACTTTGTGACTGGCGGATTCAATTTTTGGTGATACTAAGCCTCAATATTCCTTGCTGATCTATCATCCTGTCAACCTTTTTAAAAATAGGAATTATTACTCATCTCCTCCTAGAATCTGGAAAGGATCTTGCAACCAAAAACTGGGAGAATAAGGTCATTAGAATCCTGGCCCAGGCCTCAGGATGTGATTTAAGCATTTGGATTGTTTGGCCATCTGGGCCCAGAGCACAGGAGGAACTTAACTTCATGATAAAATTCATAATATCATTGTAATCGAATGATAGGTTCCATTCACAATTAATTTCCACCATACCGACCAAAATTGTCCCAGAGACAAACAAATTAGTAAAATTGACCATCACAGTTTCCTATGAAATCGGATTAGGCTGCAAAGCCAGCTGGTGAGCATCATTACATGTTTTTAATCGACACCCGATGGCTGACCTATTTTCCGCGGACATAGCTCCCAGCAGTGTTTCCACATCCTGCTGGGCAATATGGTATCTATGGTATCTAGACCAATTCCTATATCTTAATTTTAGGATTTTAACCCAATCTATTCTTGATTTAATATCTAAAGAGTTCAAGGCCCAGATTTCCTTCCTTAACTGAGTATTTTTCAGTTGCACCTTAGAATCAAACCTATGCTTACGCCTGAACAATCTCCTTGAATTAGTGCCACCCTTCTGCACCAATAAATGTAATATTGCCACATAATACTTACATTCTCCCAACACCCCCTGATAGGGGCGATGGAAAGATTGGAGTTAGCCAAATAGCTATGGAGAGACTCTAGGCTCCCCTCGTTCCACCTAAGTCTGTTTCTTCCTTCTGTAACCTCCAATACAGGAAGATAGAGACCCGCTGAATTCTTTTCTATGCCAAACCTCCATTTAACCCACAGAAAATCATGATCGCTGGTGGTTTGAGGTTGAACATTCAATTCACTTATGGCCATAAATAAATTAGCAGATACTTAAAAATAATCTATTATTGTAGCCTGGGAGCCCCTTCTCCATCTTCGATGGGCAGGGATATCTACCTTAACGGCCCCTTTTAACATGCAGAATCCTCTATCTTTCATTAAAGCCCCCAAGCTTTTAGAGCATTAATCATTACCCCTATTAACACCAGTCAGGCACTAGATATTCAAATCATCTGCTATAATTGTTGCCAAAGTCCTAGGATCTTCTATACTTGAATTCAACATATATTCCACAGCCCAGAGATATCCATCGGGCAGAAATTCCATCCGGGTTCCAGTATAGGTTCAACAAACCAAAGTGTCCATTAGTCACCCCTGCTTCATCATTCCAATGTAATTTGGATAATTGACAGAAAGGGCTGAAGGTTGCCAATAATCTAGATGATGGTCTCCTCTTATCCACTTTGATCGCCTTCACCAGATTATTAGAATATCCATCCCAAATAGATGTTTGCAATAACCAAGTCTCTTGGAGAAAAACAATGTCCAAGTCGACCAGTGGATTATCCCTTAATGATAACAAATGTCTAAAACCCCTGGTAATCATTGAACCCATATTCCATATTGAGGGGAGGGAGGCTGTGGAATCCACTAGTCAGTGTGATCTGGCCAGCCAACACCAGTCTTTGCTCCTTTCTTAACATCACAGTTAACCAATTTCATTTCCCATCCACAATTCCAATTTACTGGACAGGTCACTGTTAATGAGAGGAACGATGTCTTTCTCTCACCATCTTCCGGGTCTTCCTGTAGGCAAGCCCCCCTTGGTATTTGTTCAGCCTTTGCAACTTTAGATATTTTGTATCTCAAGGAGTGCAGCTGATCATTTGCAGCGAAAAACAGATGCTGGATCAACTTCGAAGGAATATGCAGGTGAACCAGTTCCACATATTGGCTGTTAATAAATTTGACTCAGGCAGTGTCATTAGATTGAATAGATCTCAATCTCGGGATGTTGTCCATCAATCTCAGGATATTCGACATTTTCAGGACAAACACCTCACCAGAGGTGCCATGTTTTTCAAACAAGAGACATTGAACTGTTACTGAGGATTTTTTTTATTTTAAATTCATAAGTATTGCTGGTAGTCTAGTTAACACACCCCTCGTTTGCTTTGGGGAATCTCTAATTATGAAGGCCCCTTTTCCTCCCAAGTCATTGCCTCTCTGTACTTCTGGGTTCCTGGCAGTTATGTTCTCCTCAAACACCAGATTGTCATCCAATTCATCCAATCTTTTAGGGTGTTTAATTCTAGTAGCATGAAGTAGTCTTTGTTCCAAGGTAAGAAATGGGAGGAATAGTTGTGTAATTGGTGACCTCCCATCTGGCACAGCACATTACCTTGGTAATTCGGCAAATGATTAAGATGAGGTAGAACCAAGTCATCTTGCTGAATCAATGGCGAGTCAGCATTATTTATCGAGTCTACAATCGAATTAGTTGTTAAATTCAGCAAGTCGGTACCTTCCAAATGAGAAGGAAATCGGTCTAAACAGACTACTGGTACCATTTTTAACTTGTTTGATTCTGAGACTGTTTTTTTCTTGATTCCCTCTCGAGTTCTTTGATTTTTTATTCACACCTTTTTGACCCCCTTTGCAGAAAACAGACTATGCGGGGGTGTTGATAATGTTCTGAGGAATTTTCTAGATCCTGCCATCGAAGATCTACCTAGAAGCCTTTGATTTTTGGGTTTTTTGTTTTTTGTAATATATTTCTCCCCATCTTGTTCTTTTTACATATGGTGAATACCTGATGTGAAGAACCCTTGGAAGAACCGTCTTCACAAATGTTCAGGAATTTGTGATCAGATACATTTTGTTCCAGTTGAAAATCATCAGGGGATATTTTTATCTGCTCCCTGGAGGTTGCAGAGGTAATATGGAGCTCATTCTCTGGGTATACTATTGCCAGAGTAGGTAGTTGATCATCAACAGTTATAATGTCTGGTTTTGAAATTTCTGCCACTCGTGGTCTTGGTATCAGTGCACCGTTTCCTAATTTACATACTGAAGTTTCAACCAGAGTTAATTTCAAAATAACAGTGTTCAACAACTTTGTTTGATCCATTCACATAATGCTGAAAGACTCATTTATGTTACTCATTGCCAACAGACTCATGTTCATTGCTGAAAGGGTTACCTCTAGCATCGTGGTCTCCCCTGACGGTAGGTGAAACGACTGCCTCTGCATATGCTGCACAAACGATATTGACAAATTCTCTTAAGAATCCAATGACCCTGGGTAAAGATTCAGAGAGCCTGAAAGGGTCATGCCCCTAAAGTCAGATTTTGTCATGGGTATCAAGCAGGTAGTTGGGGCAAGCTGGGTGGAGGCTTGGCAGGCCTGGCATAGGCACACAAAGAACCAATAACAAATCCCTCCTTTCATTCCTTCCTAGTGTTTGTAGTAACTTCCTGGTTAACACTTCCTGTTGCCAAACAGGAAGTGAATGATAACTCATGAGCTCTCTAGTGTTTGGGTGTGGCTGGCTATATAAGCCACACCCAAGATTCCTCCAGTGCTTCGTGTTGTTTACTGTGAGCTGTATGAGCAACACACTTGCCGTGCTCTGGATCAGCCAACATCTGCTTACCTGCTCCGGATCATCCTGTTTCTGCTTACCTGCTCCGGATCATCCTGCTTCTGCTTACCTGCTCCGGATCATCCTGCTTCTGCTTACCTGCTCCGGATCATCCGACTTCTGCTTACCCGCTCTGGATCATTCAGCTTCAGCTTACCTACTTCTTACTTCACGCTGCAGCTATCTCCAGTCAAGAGGGCACTTCTACACCGGCACCTGTAAGAACAAAGAAGAACAGCGTTAACACGCGCACATCAGTAACGCTGCGCATACTCACTGAATCTTCCCGCGACGCTGGAATCCAGATTAGTTGCACGAGCGCACACACCCCTGTAAGAAAGAAGAGACATTATTCATTGCGCTTGTTCCAATAACGCGGACATTTATTTCACTGCGCTCTCTCTCTCTCTCTAAGCGGTGCATACTTACCAAAAGCTTCCGTGCAAACTTACCTAAGCACCAAGTCTCCAGTAGCGCTGAACCCAGACTCAAGGCGCTAATGCCACATAATTTCTCCTGCAAGGGAAAGGGAGAGACATTACCAGGCACGCTCGAATTGAAGGCGCTGCGCAAACCTACCAGCAGCTAGCTTCTACACGCAGCGCTACTCACCCACAAAAATACCGGCAAACAAAGACAATACGGACAATTTTGGACACTCAACATTCTCCGCGCAACGTTCACTTGTGGGAAGGACTTTCTAGCTAGTGAAGAAACTGGCACCTTGAACTCTCGGCCTCGCTGTGAAGGCATAAAACAGCATTTGGCATCTGAACTCAGCCTATTGACATTGGCACTAATCACATGAGTGAATCGCGCCCATGGAAATGCAGGATGGAGTGCACACCCTACTAAAGATCAAGGTAAGCCCATGGGGGACATCACAGCACACAGTAAAGAGAAGGGAAGGGCCCACGGGAATCAGGTGAATTCAGGTCTGAGTGTACACCTTGTATTTGACAGCTATTCCTCCGGGTGAAACAGGGGAAGTGCAGACTCGGGGTCCAGGGAAGCTCGTCCATCGCTGCTTCAGAGACACAGGTGAGTGTGACAGATTTCGGCAAAACGTAGGAATCTTGAACTAATATTGGCTCATTTAAATCTCTTAATAGGAACAATGATACCTTAACTTCAGAGTTATTTTCCCGAGTATGTAATTCCACGCCTTCTGATACAGATATTGAGGCTTCATTTTCCAGTAGTTTGTAATAATCCGTTGGAGCATCAGATCCTCACTGTGTTCAAAATGTACTTGAGCAACGGTTAATGGTAGATCCTCGACAACCTGTAATTCTACCCAAGTCATGATTCCCCTTCCTCAATCGGCTCTCAATTAACAAAGAATGGCCTGTTAGATCCATTACATTTTTTTGACCAGGTGATTTTAAAAGGGCAACTTCAATCATTGTCACAACCTTTAAGAATTTCACATCCGGGATATCTTCAAATGAAATAAGTGGGAGCAATATACTATCCGGACCCTGATCAATAACCAAAGATGGCAGTGTTGGCAAGGGCTTTTTGGGGTTAATGACCTCGAGAAATCACGAATGTCTGAACCTGTAGTCAATGTTTGGACCACTTGAACACCCACCTGGGATTTATTCCCAATTCCTGACAGCTGTTTCATTTGATTAGAATCTTTTTCATGTAAAGCTCTCTCCTCCTGAGGAACTGTTTTCGGCATTTTGGACTTAAGGGTATATGCGTATGACATTTTGTTATAAGACTTAGCAAATTCACTTTTTCACTTTGTTATCAAATAAGTGTGTAACAAAAGGATTACTAGTCAGTCCTTGGCCCTTGACAAGCCAAAAAAGCGGAACAGCACTTTCGTGGCACTCATTGTGTGCGGGCACAAGGTTTTAAATGTGCTGAGACTCTGTGGGTGTGGCTTCTGTTCCTTTGTTAATAAATAGAAAAGTCTTGGCAACACATTAATAAATATAGCTGCAGTAATTCAAGATATGTCCTTTGAAGTAAAAAGAGTAAGGAGAGACGCTCTATCTATATCACCAGGCAGTCAGCGTCTCGCAGCCTTGGTTATTAACATAAACAAGCAGGGTGACCATCAGGGTAACGGACAGAGGAAAAGCACTCTCGTAGCACTCGCCGTAGGGTATTGTTAATGTAATTTTACTTATTTACTAATAATAAACATACTTAAAATTACTTTCTAAACACCAAATATGAAACAAACACCATTTTATTGGTACCATTTTCAGGTGTACTTTTGCTTAGCCTTTCTCTTTTTGTCCTTTGTCTCCAACCCTCCTCCTTTAACTGTTTTCTCTTCAATTTGCATCGTGGTGGATTGCCTTTTTTGACATCTGTTTGTTTCCATCATCAGACCCTCGTTTTTCCATCTCTTTGATGATATTGCCTTGTTGACTCTGTACTGCACACTACTCTGACTCCTTGCCGTTTTCTACTGTACTCATGGCGCTTGCAGAACTGTGTGCGAACTGTGAGATTGTTCTCCCCCCATTAGTCTCCTTCCAACCGCAGGGCCCCCCAAAACGTCCCACCAATATAGAACATTCTGCCACAACCCATTTTTTTCACGGAACTCCTTCCTCCTCCTCACACCGGCCCTGCACCTACCCTGCGCTGGACTGTGACACCTACTCCATCTTCTGATGGGTACTCCTAGCCAGACTTTGTCCACCAGTCATAGTGCCTCTCTTGACAGAGTTTGTCAGTTCCTCCACCTCAGTGTAACCAGTAAAGCCCAAGAATTTCATTTTCGACCTCATCCTCAAAAAGCCAATGGCTGATCCTGGTTGCCCATCTCTGAACACTCTTAGATGCATCCAGCTCTCTGCAGACTTTAAATCACAGGTGTAGGAAAAGATATCACTCAGACAAAAGCCTTTTGCATATCAGGAAATCTGAGGCACACATGCTTGGATCGCCCTGATCCACTGGTAGAATAGATCTTGAAACATCCTGGTGGCATGCAGTGTGTTACAACAAATCATAAGGAAATGAAAATAAATACAGATATTAAAATATTGCTCTATTGTCATTGCTCACATTGCTAACCCTGATCCCCTTTTCCCAATGGTGCCAACACTCTTCTAGAGCTTGTTCAGATTTGTGGGGTTGGTCCGGGGTACAACTTCTTATGTCTGCGACCTACGATCACTTCCGTAGCGATGTGTCGCGTTGGTGTGAGAGATTATTGAGGAACCCAAACCCCTACCTCCTTAGTTAGTTAAGTAAAGGATTTTATCCCACACAATAACTGTGCCACACTGTTTAGATTTCTTTTTTCCAAATAATTTGAATTTTGAAAATTAAATTGAAACAAATATTGTTGTGCCCTTGGGTTTACACGTGTTTCGGCTTCCTGCAGATCTGCAAGACACTAGTCCATTGAATTTGGCCTAGGCCTATTGAACTGAATTGAGTCCTCTAATGAACTAAAACTATTTGCACTGCCTAAGAATGTATTTGTGATCTATTCTGTTAACTAGTGCCATTTTCCTCCCATTGAAAGTAACTGAAATGCCATTTTGCTCCTATTTCAGGGGAGCCTAATTTGTTCAGAACCTTATTGGTTTGGTATTGAAGTGTGTTTGTGTATAATATTAAGTTGCCGCCTTCTAGTGAATGTTTTCTAAATGATTGTGTAATAAAATAATGTGTTTACCAAGAAATCTTGAGTGTAAGTGTCTACTTGAACCACTGTGATTCTAAGACCTCTGTGTAACATCCTTGTACTGCTCACATTCCCTCTTGAGATAAGCCTGGCTGCTCAGCTTGCTATCACAAACTGTGTAGTACAGACTTATACCAAAGGTTGGTTTTTGCTTACACCTGTAGTCCTAATTGTATGCGGTGGTCCCAGAGGGTACTGAATGCAATTCTGCCTAACACTCCCAAAGTGATATTACATTCAAGACAGATGTTCGATTAGATATGTCACATTTCCTGGTTATAAACAGGAGCTTGGTGGGTGAGGCTGCAATGCTGGGGGAATCATACAAAGCATATCTGAGCGGAGTATGCATATCCAAGGAGAGTGAAGTACTCAAGTCACTAAGAACGGACACTCGAGGCAATAACTGAAATAGTTGAGAACAGAGTGTAGCACAGAGATTAGGAGGCCAATGTGAGTGCATTTATTTTTACTATTACTCGGATCTATATAGTGAACCGCTGGTCATGCAGAATGGCAAGCTAATACACTACCTAATAAAATCGAAATAGCATAAATAGTTGCAGAACACCACGATGAGCTGGATGCCCCTATTACAGTAAAAGAAGTTGGCTGAGAAATTCGAGACCTCCCCAATGGTAAGACTCTAGGCCCTGATGACATTTCAAAAGAATGCTATGAGGAGTTCTGCCCCTCAGTTGCTCCCTTACTGGTTGAAATTTATCAGGAAGCATTGGATAAGCAGATGCTTCCTCCCACCATAAGAGAGGCAGTCATCACATTGATCCCGAAGCCTCAAAAGGACAACTGTCTGTGCACACCATATAGGCCCCTATCCCTAATCAACATAGACAATAAGATACTTGCCAAGCTACTGGAAAACAGGCTATCTCCCCTGATAAGTAAGCTGGTGCTTCCGGATCAATCAGGCTTTATAGCAGGGAGATCTACTCAGTTCAATCTCTGCAAGATCTTTGCAGACCTCACCCCAATAGACCCGGAAACACAGGTGGTGGTGACGCTACTACATTCTGAAAAGCCGTTTGACTCCTTGTGCTGGACTTTCCTCTTTGCAGTACTCCAACAAATGGATATTGACACCTATATGTTATCGTTAGTCGAACTACTGTACAACAAACCTAAGGTCAAACCGATTATAAACAGAAGTACTTTGCTGCTATTCTAGCTTCGTAGGGGCATGCGGCATGGCTGCTCCCTATCAGAGCTCCTATTTGGTTTGACCATAGGGCCCCTGGCGTGTATCCTGCATACAGAGCACATACATAGGCGGTGTAGCTTCTATACACAGAGAGAACTAATCACCCTCAATGCAGAGGACCTCTTGATCTAAGTATCAGACCCAGCGGACAGTGTTGATCCCATTGTGCAAGATGTGGTCCTGTTTGAGGAATATTCTGGGCTCAGGATAAATTGGGCTAAGTCTGAACTACTCCCACTCACACCCAACATGACTCAGTTCCCGACCGCCTGGGATTTTAATGTTGACCAGGGTACGATATTTGGTCGTTCAGGTTTGCACACACCAGCGGTCTCTGTTTGTAGACAATTGCCTTTCAGCCAGTAATGATATGGAAAATAAGTTCAATAAACTGGCTAGGCCTCCGCTGTCCATTGCCGCACGCATAACAGTGATAAAAATGCTGATTCACCCTACATTTCTATACATATTTCTTAATGTTCCGGTTAAATTGGCCAGAGCATATTTTGACAGACTGCGCTCCATACTGCTTAAACTCATCTGGGCGGGCAGACAGATGAGAGTAGCCTGGAAGATACTGATCCTCCCACTTGAAGAGGGAGGACGGGTGGTGCCAGATTTTGAGATGTATTACCAGATAGCGAAGGCAATCCTGGTATGATGTTGCTCTGTATGCTCAAGAAGTAGCCCTAGAAAGGACCATTGTGTCCCCGAACAGGCTTACCTGGGAACTGTGGCGAAACCTTCACACATGACACAATAAGATAGACACAATTCACATTTCCCTTGTGGCTCTGCGCTGCCTGCATACAAAACACGACCAACATGCCTCCTTACCAACAGATATCATTTTCAACCGAATAGGAGGCTTGCACCGCACATTTGACCCAGTACACGCAGAGAACTGTCTGTGCTGGGGTTCATTAAAATAGAAGACTGGTTCAGAGAGGGCACATTTATCACTGCCAAGGAGTATGAACAAATGGTGAGGGTCAGGCCCAGACAGCAAATAATCTACCACAGGGTTAAGGGGGAGATGGAGGCATTACTTAGCACTTTTCCACACATACCTCAGCCATCCACGATGCTACATCTTACGGGCGATGCTCAGCCCCAACACACGATCGCAATAATGCATCCAATGGCCCAGGGGTGGCGAACTGGCAAGTCGCAGACAGCCAGGTTGAAATGGGTTAGCACCCTGGGGCATGACATCACAGACGGCGACTGGGGATAGAGGTGCAGGCATGTCAGAAAAATGTCCATGAATTACCAACATAAGCTCCTGCAATACAAGATCACGCATCACGCCTTTGTTATCCCCCAAAAAATTCAATAATTTGACCCAACGTCTCAGGGAGCATGCGAACCATTGCAAAATATATATGTCAGGCTTTTTAAATATGGCTTGGTGTTGTTCTGGTGTGGCCCCATACTGGAGGAAAATACAAACAGCAGTCGGGAAAATTCCCAGGTCTGACATCCAAATAATCCTGGAGATTTGCCTAGCGGGCCTCACCAGGTAGCGTCCAAAGGAAGACCACAGGTTTCTAGGAATTGCTTTATGGTTAGCTATAGGTCGTATCACCATGGGATGGTGGCTGCAGTAACCCTCAGGTCTGGATCACTGGTTGAGCGGCCTTAATTGGTGAAATGAGCAAGAGGACACTTACAGAGAATTTGTGGCGCCTTCCACACGAGCCCAAGGGCTACTGGTCCAGTTTCAGGCCATACCTCAGTGGCAGGGTGAATCTCCAATGAGGGATGTACCACCGGGACTGATGCTTAAATGACAAGTGCGTGGGAATTGTGTTGTGGGAATGGACAGGGAAGTTTGGAACATCTACTATGGGAATGTGTACGTGTAAAGGGATTCTGGCATGATGTTTGTTCTGCCTGTCTACGTGTTTTGAATCTGGATGTGGATTTGGATTTTATGACCATGATTTTGGGTGGTGGGGCTTTGCAGGAGGATCTCTCTATGTCACGGAAGAAGTTTCTACTCTGTGGTGCTAGTATGGGCAAAAAACTGGTTTTGAGGGGCTGGAAATCACAGAATGCTCCAACTCTTGATGATTGGATTGAGGGAATGTCTGCCCTGGCATCCATGGAAAAAATGATTTTTAAGAGGCAAAAGAAATTGAGTGTATATGGGAAAATTTGGAATGATTTCCTGAATTTCTACTAAATTTATTGCTAGTTATGAATGTATAATGTTCTGCTGTTCTGTATATTCTTACTGTATCATACTATTTGTTCTGATTGATTTTATCGTTTATCTACTTGTGAAACTTTATAAATAAATAAATAAATTTTAAAAAAAGACAAGTGCGTGCTCTATGGTGGATTCATTGCTGGCTGCTTTGTTTCCTAGGTGATACTGCAGTGCTGTATTTGATTTGTTCTCTCCCATATAGGATCTGTGTACTATCAAAATCAAATTGAAAAACAAACTGTTTTTAAACAATGGGAAAATCAGCAAAAAATATTTTGGCAAAGTGGTATTTGGAGTAGAGAATGTGAGGAATAGCCATAGATCTGTTATTACTTTCTGATGTTTTGCATTGTGAGCTGATTCAGCAACAGAAAATGTCTTCGCTCACTGCTGCACCTTCTTCACTCTGATTCCTGCTGGCTTCCTTCCACCTCCTCAGAGGCCCTTCCCCTTAACCCCCATCTCATTTGCGCTTCCTGTGCGCTCTTTTCATGGACATGATACATTTGTTTCCATGTTTGCCCCGGCACTGATCCTGGCCTCATGCTGCTGGGGATTGCAGATCTGACCCTCGCTTTGTATTTCTTCTGATAACTACTCAATGTTGCCTCGCTGGGGATGTAATCAACGGCTAATGTTTCCATCTTACCTTTCAGTCCTTTCCATAGGAGAGTGGGGTAATGGCGTTGAACTCTCCAGTACACCAATGCATCAATGTGTGAAGCATCATCACACAGCTCACTCTTCCCTGGTGGTGACCGGCAGGCAAGCATGGCTGCTGGCAGATGGGGAGCAGGTGCAAGTGGATCTAGGTCACCTGGCCTAGGCCGCCCACCTGGTGCCTTCCTGCTGCTCTTTTCATCGCTTAGCAAGCCCCACCCACCTGATGCCTTCCTGCTTGCCGCTCTTTTTCCCTACTTAAGAAGCCCTCGAGCCTGTTTTCCTTTGCAGATGGGGAGCAGGTGCAAGTGGAACTAGGTCTCCTGGCCTAAGTACCACCCACCTTCCTAGCCCTGCCTCTTCCGTCCTGCTCTTAACTATTAGATCAAAGGAATCTCTCACCCGGGCGTCCTAAGCGAAGGGCAGATGAAGAAAAGGGCAATTCCTCTTTGGACCTTTTTGGACCAGAAGGGCCCAGGGCCCGACCCCCTGCTCAGACAGCAGGTAAGCATGCACCAACATGTGTTACTCCCTCTGTCCCCACAGGCCATTCCCACCCCCTCTGGTCCCCCAGCGATGTTCCCTTGTCACCCACCATTCTCGCACACAGGTGTTGCCTGTTTTGCTTGATTCTTCTACCCTGCTCCCCCTTCCCCCTCAAGCCTACTTCTGCAAGAGCCTGTCCTGATACATTCTGGTTTCACCATCACCGTCTTGTGGCCAATGCAGGATATGACTTTTATGGACTTCATTGATTCACGGTGCGTCACACTTTCTCAACTCTCATGCTGGACTTCCTTTGTATCTTGTACTCATGGTGGCTCTGAATCATGATGTTCCCACCTTCATCTTGTATCCTGGCTTGCAACATTATGTGTTACTATTGACTTCTGCAATTGTATTCTGTAATTGAATTCAGTCCCCCCTCTAGCTTCTCCACTCTTTTGACTGCTAACTCTCTGTTCCCTCCTCCTTTCCCTTCTCCCTTTTCCTATCTCCTCCCCTTACATTCTTCTATGCGCTTACTCTATTAGAATTGTCCCTGGACCTAGTATGATAGCAACCTCGTCTGTCTCCTCCTCCTCTACTTACTGGTTTTTTCCTCCCCACCTTCCCAGCACTATCTGAAATGTTGTCAGGCCTAGTATGATAGTCGCTTGTTTTGCTCCTCCCCTACCTTTCTGCACCCCTCTCCCTCACCTTTTGTTTTTCTCCGGCTCTACCAGAAATGTCGTCAGGCCTAGTATGGTAGTCGCCTGTTTGATTCCATTTCCTTCCCACTCTCCCCCTCCCTTCCTTATCTTTGTCTTAGCTCTTGCACTATCTGAAATGTCGTCAGGCCGAGTACGATAGTTAATTTCACATCCTTACAGTTCATGGCCTGTAAGAATGTCATTCTATTTTCCCTTGTTCCCTCCCCTGCCTTGAAGCGCTTTCAAACACTTTGTGTATAGGCACTATATAAATAAACTATCATATCATATCATATCACTATCATAACTCAATTCAGTTGTATGGCTCCTTTGTCCCCATTCTCCTTCCCCCTGCCATACAGCTGGCTTGGAAGAAGATTAACTCTTTCTGCTCCTCGGCAGTGGCATGTCCAGGCAGTGGACTGGGGTTGCACGTGCTACCCCTGGAATCTCATTGGCCACCACGGGTGGCACCCATTATCCTACACTTTAAACAGAAGAATCTAAGAGACTAATGTTACAAAATAAAGTAGATTTCGGTAGTGGAGACAAATAGTAAATGAATGCTATTCAGACACGTGTGTCTGTACGCGCGAGCGCGCACGGCCATACTTCATGCCACCCCTGCATAAGTCAGTGCCCCACTTGGGCCGCCCCAGTCAAAAGAGTCTGAAAACGCCACTGCTCCTCGGATCTGCAATGGTCTACTGCATTGTTGCCATTTCCCTGCTTGGCAACATTTCAATACCCCGAGGCAGACAGTTTCATTCTCTAATTGGGGTAGCCCAAGGGACAACGTATCAAATATCTCCCTCTCTGGCAGCCAATACAGTGTCTGCACTGGCAGCCATCTTACTGGAGACGAAGCCAGCTGAGATTCGATGCCAGGAGGCCACCCCTCCTCGAGAACCCCCTTCAAAAACACTGTAAGTGGAAATGGCCGGGAAGCATTTTTACGATGAGAGTCCGTGGAGAGGGACTCTCCCGTGTTATATCAAAGATGCGTGTCATGTCTTCTTTAAGGGAAGCAGTTACTGTCTCTTCAGTTACAGTACATGCTTATTTTAGTAAGGGGAAGAGGTCGAGTGAAGGGGATTATTAATAAGATAGGTAGTTTTAAACTTTAAGAAGTTGAAGTGGCAGCAAATGTTCTTACTGTGAGAGGCAAAAAGAGAAAAATGATGTTAAAGACAGCACCACGTGCTTTAGTGTTAGCAGGGCAACACCTCTCACTTTTTTAAAAGTTGAGCAAACAGAGCTAAAACAGCGAGTAGGCTGTTGCATGCCCCGGGAGAATCGGAAAACGTCGCATAGGCATAACCTGGACGCACACAAGGGGTGTACACAGAAGTTTGGGGTGGGGATCCTTGCTGAATAAGCTAATATTCTACTTGCACCCAACACTCCCTGGGGAATGCATATGTGTATATCATATTAATGCATGTTCCTCTTTTGGGCTCGCTGACAATATAACCATCTATCTGTGAGGAAGCTCAGAGGAGAGACCAAAGGATGCAATGTTTTTTTGTTGTTGTTTTGGTTGCAACTTATACGGGTATGGAAACAAGGACTTGAAACGACGTAGTTAAAGTCAGACAAGCCACAGTCCTGCTACAACCGATACATAATTCACCAAACAGTGACACCCCCTGCACTTGCGCGATCTCAATGTCACCTGCCTGGCCTCGTAAGATCCTTGTCTCTGTCCTCCCTCTGTTCCCGCTCCCTTGCCTCGTCGCGCCTTGAAGCACGTGTGTATAGGCGCGTTATAAATGCCATATCATGTCATATGTGGAACTGCATGTCTCGGAGAAACACATTTTATCTGCCCACCTAAAAAAGCATTGCAGATCTGCTGAGAAGATTCGTTCTTCTTTAAATAAATAATCTAAGCACCTTTCCAAGTCTGCGTCTGCAGCTTCGCTTCCCAGTGCTATATCACACCGGCTGGAGCAGCACAGTACATTCATAGGAATGAGGCCGCCTTGTGATCTTGAGTGACAGTGACAGAAGACATGATTTTACATTCCATGAAGCATCTTCTAGAACCTCAAGGTTTGGCATGGCTGCCTCAGTTGAAGATTTAAAAAAATGTTGGTGACACTTAAGACATGAAGAGGAAAGCCCCAAGAAACGTTTGGGAAAGGGTTGCCACTAAACGCCAATCTACTCTTCGAAGTGTTCTTTAAAGAACACGGTTGTAATTACAAGATGCAAAATCTACAACTGTTGCTAGTTTTAGAGAAAAGAGCCATGCCAACACTCAGACACTGACACACCGTAAATACAAAGGCACAACAGTTGTTTTGTGACCATGAATTTCAGCAAGTTATGTTTGTGTACAACACCCAGAATCAGAAAATCTGTGCATGGGAAATGTTTTGTTTACAGGCAGCCCTGCCTCTGGCCTCTGTGCAAAGGCGGATACACCGCACCCCCCCCCCCTCCATGAGCGAAGGGGCTTCCTGTCAGCGAGTAGGGATGCCTGTCCTTGCAGAATAATGGAAGGTGCTTTTCGTGTCCTGCCAGTGACACCGTCATTCAAAGGAACAAACAAAATGTGCTCTTATTGCTTCCAATCCTAAAGAGAAGAGATCACTCTGCTTGGCTGCATTTCTCTTTTACTGGCATATCTTGGTGTGGCCAGAACCAGTTCTTCCTGCACAATATTCCAACACGAGGTTTTTTTCCACAAATCCACACATGACGGTGCCACGTGGCAGCATTAGATTTCTGAGAGGAGGGGGGCCCTGGCCTATCATGTCCACCTCGGACCTTCTTCTGTGGATTGCCCGAGATAGTCATAGGGCAGCTGGATCAGAGCTACAACTGGAAAGCTTGGTGAGGAAGGATAGCTCATGGGCAATGGGTTTGTCTTGGAAGCAAGAACGCAGCGCAACACATGTTTGAATCCCAATTCTGTGCTTGGAAACCACTCTTTTGTATTAAGCACGTTATAAAAGAGCGATTATAAATTATTAAGCAATCTTAGGTAATAATAACTTATGACTGAGACTGAAAGAAAAGCAAGTGTTAACATACTGACAGAGAAGAAAAACGAAGAAATGACATAACAGCCTGCTTGGTGGGATGAAAAGGAAAGTGATACTCAACATCTTATTAAGAAACAGAGCACACATGAAGACACACTGTCCACATATGAATACTGTCCTTTCCTCATATGAATACTGTCCTTTCCTATTTCAGTAGACTTCAGAAAATGCCCTAAAGGAGTAGGTAAACATTCTAATTTTAGTGGCCAAGTGCTGACCCAATTTTTGTATCATGCCAACACATCTGCTTTTCAGCCATTTACCATGCACCAAGTGTGAATGATTTCCATCTCCCAATGGTGTAGAAGCCCTGGATTTTTAAAATGTTATTAATAATAAATTGATTCAGATAATCCATCTCAGAAATTAGGTTCTGCTAAAGAGACCCTTCTTTCAGAAAGTTCCATGCCAAAAGCATAGTGTTCATCTGTGCCCTTCTGCATTCGCCTCCTAATCTGCAACTCCTGCTCTTCAGTGGCACAGATAAAGTTCAAACAGTTGCTGTGACAGCAAATTCACTGCAATATAGATTTCATTTACATCTGCACCTCTAATCCAAAATCATAACCATGATGAACTATTAGTCTGGTGGCAGGGCACTCTCTACCAATAAGCTATAACTGGATTTTTGTATGGTGACTGATAGTTCACACAATTATTATAGCCACTGCAAATTTGTTTCACAGACTTGTCAACAGTATGGGCCCAGACCAGCCATGGAAAGGCTATGTGGATTCTAGTCTGTTTGCCTGTCGCGGGTCAGTCAGAAGGGCAATAGAAAGGAAGGCTGTGTCAACTTTAATCCCTTGGGAGGTTGGGTAACTCCTCAGCAGCCAAGGAAACTCCCAGCATGAGCACTCCCAGGAACGAAGTTTCAAAGTGGCACACCCGCAACGAAAGGGCTAGCCCAAAACCAGGTTGTTGCATATCGAAGATACTTTAAAGCAGCAGCCTTAGGAAGGGGTGGAGTTAGGAAAGCCAGAGAGAGCAGTAGTATTGGAGGGAGGAATGTTTGTGGGGTTCTTTTTTTGTTCCTGTCTCCTACACTTCTGGCAGAGCAAAGCACTTTGGATATGATGCACAAAGGCAAACGCCACCTGTAAATTTAAAAGGGATTGGGCGCCTTAAAGCTAGCTTGCTTTTATCCAATCCCCTGTGAACTTTTGCCATAGTAAGGAAGGGGTCTCCCACTCCTTTGATTCCTTTTGGACCTAAAAGGCAAGAATGATTAGTGGGTACCCTGTTCGGAGAGCAGTCCTTTACAAAGTCCTCCAGCTCTAAACTGAAGGAAGGTGTTACAAGACAGCTGCCAGCTCCGTCTCATAATTATCCACAGTGAAAATTGGGGGTGACCTGCTGTTGGATCAAGACTGGCACTCTCTTTAAACTGGACCAGTAGGCTCCTCTCTGGAGGTGAAGGCTCCCTGCAGCTGGTGTCTACCCTTCTCTGTGTGGGAGTGAAGAGAAAGAGTACCAATCTTGTCTCTGGGCCCCTTAATTGGGACTCACAGAACCAGAAGAAGCTAAGCATCTGCATCCTGCATTCTACAGTTTCAAACAATCGCTATGAATGAGCCAACCATGATCAATGGTCTTTGAACCACCAGGACCTGCGGTACTGTTCTTGGCACTTCTTTGAACCGCTGTTGCTGCATTTATTGACTTGGCTCAATGCTGAAATGTACCAGTTTAGCATGTCACCTGTTCAGCTGGAACACCCGCTTGCTACTGTGCAAGCCTCTGAACCTCTGTCTTTTCAAACAACACATTGAACCACCAAGGTCACATCACTGAAACACACTGGACCTCAGATTAAACCACTGGAAGCATCGTGCCACTCGCTGACTGGACCCAGCAATAACCATAGCATTGAACCTGCTTCACTTTCAGATTGACCCTGATGTGCTCACTAAACTTCATTGCTCCAATGGCACATTCGAACAACCTGGAGCTCTGCTGCAAATTGGCTTTGATGCTATCTCGCCAGCACAAATCGTCATATTAGAACCTGCTGCAACCCACAATGACAGCATCCCTAAGCCTGGTTCGATGCTGTTGAATTGCCTAAGAACAGATTAAGGTACCTTTCAGAGGCCAATGCCCCTTGATCCACTTTTGGGACCATAGTGACTTGTAAGCCACCCATTTGCACCTTTTTCAACAAGACATGTTCATTTTTGTGACATTGTTGGCAGTATCATGCCTTTCACAGTACACCATGCTTGCAACTCTGGGAATTAGCATTGTCAGGTGCATACATCTAAAACGGTTGCATCTCCGAGGTGGGTGAAGCGATGAATGTTGGGTCAGTGTGCCTATTGAAGAATATGAATAGGAAGCATACGTTGAGGGGTGATGAGGCTTTGCTTGGAATGTGGGACAATTAAAAGTCTCTGGAAGACATAGTCTTCTTTGGTGGGTCTAAGTGAGTCCAGTTCAGGGGACCGACCCCCCAAATGAGGGTGAGTTAAGAGCTATGCAGATGGCATGTCTATCATGTGGTACCAGGGTTGCTATTTTACACATTCATGTGTTTTTTGCATTGGAGAAGCCCAAGAGTCAAAGGCCATGGAAACCACAACACGTAGACCAATAGAAACGGCCCTTTACCTTCAATAGGCAGATTCTTGCCCCCATAACAAAGACCACGTGACTGAATACGCTTTGGTTCACAGCATGTTTAATACATTCTTCAAAGGTGCAATCCCAGAAAGTGCAATGGCGTCCCCCTCGCCCACTCCTTCTACCCCCTCTGCGGCGGCCCTCTTGGCGCTCTAGTTGCAGTAGTTCTCCAGCTGGTAGAGGGTGCACGTGTTGTGGCAGCACTGCTCGACGATGCCGCGCTTGACCTTCTGGTACTCCTGCTGCTGCTGCTGGAAGGGCATGTCGTCCACCTCGTTGAGCTGAGGTCCATTCACTGCAGGGAGGGAAAGCAAAGCCTCACTTACACGTTGCAACAGGACTTTTTGTAAAGCATTATTCTTTTTAACAATGTTCTCCGGGCCTACTCAGTCCTAGCGGCCCTGGTGCCATTTTGTGGTCCCTCGACCTTGCTCTCCACCACCTCCCCTTTTCTGTTTTGCTGCTGGCCATCCACTAATCAAACAATTGTGTGCTCTGCCCATCAACACCCCATTTTAGATTAGGGTGCAGAATTGGAAATGATATGAGCAAAATGGACTTCAATTGACCTTTTCCTACTCTGCATATATGGTTTGGGTCTATTTGACCTAAAACATTTGACCGAATCACATTTGATCGAATTTATTTCACCTTTTTTTCAGTCTAAAATGCGGGTGGCGACCCCCCGCAACCTCTCCACTTCCCCTTAACCGAATCTATACCCTTACCCACCCCCATACTTACATTTAATTAAATTTGACCGAAAAAAAGGTAAAAGAAATTCGATCAAATGTTTTTGGTCAAACGTTTTAAGGTAAATTATGCTAATACCGCCTATATTATGCCACTCATCCTGAATAGTGAGGACGCAAGAGAAAACTGTGGAAAAAAGTATGCGGTTGCTAACACTCCTGCCCCATTGCCATGGCGAGAATTCCATGCATGAAGGTCCTGCGCAGGGCTACTGAACCGTGCAGGGAATACTCGAGTCACGCCAAGGGCTGGACTTTCGCAGACTGTGCTCAGTTTTCCTGCACTATGAAATCTAGTGGAGTCCATAGAAATCAATGAGGCATCGATGGCCACCGGGTTGGTCATGGTTGCCACCATTGCTGATGGGAGAATGCACATGTATGCCTGGAAGTGATTACATCCAAATCAACACATGCATGGGGGTGTAGACACCAAACACATGGACACACGATGGAGTAGGCCCTACTGCCCTCATTCTCTGGACTCATAGCATGACAATGAGGCTGTCCGTCTGTATTGTGGCATGTGCCATTGCTGCAGGTTTGCACATACCTAGCCCAAATGTGGCAACACTGCATGGAGCACCTCATTTATTACTAGGGGATCTGATTCAGCCAAGCACAACTGGCCTGTCATGTTGCCCCAGATATTACCAGACACAATACCACCATTTGCATTAGTGTAGACTTAAAATGGAGCCCACCATTTGAATAGCACTACCTTGTGCTTTGTCAGGGTATAGCGCTGATAAGGAAATTAGGACTTGCTGCATACATGTGGAAACAAATGGGCCCCAAAAACTTGCACACAAATATGATAACTCCCATAGTCTGCATGCAGACTACGGGTAGTGTTGGGAATGCCCCCAGGAACAGCTTAACCACCTGATGTAGCAATGGTTGGGCTATGTGGCGTGACCGTCAGCCCTTTCTTGATTTACGCTGTCAGTGTCACAGCCCCACTGCCTTTTCGTGGCTGAAAATGTACCTGTTGTAAAACCTGCTTGGTGGGCATCAAAAAGTTGGCGTTGTTCGATTTGTGTCCAACTGCTCAATAGAAGTCTTCTTTAACAATGATAAAGCACAATAAATGTCTTTCTTTCCCCTCATTAGAAACTCAGCCAAGTCACACTCTAAATGGTCACTGAGTGCAGAACATCACTACAGCACCAGTCAGTCACCAGCCATTGTCACCCGGTGACAAACCCCTGAACCTTGTGGTCTCCTGGTCTTGGTTTCCCAAATTCCAAACCTGACAGTGGATTTCCTGCAGCCACGGTGCTTTCCTGTTTACGCCCTCCAGCCATCATGCACAGCTGAACCCGGTGGGAGTCTCCCACTTCCGGGTCATCTGGGGCACGCGTGTGGAGCTCTGCTTTGGAACGGCACCGTGAGTGAGCACGAAGGCTATTGCTATTCATTTGCTGACAAGGCAGCCTGCTCGTGTTATGGCATGACCATGCCTCAAACTTTGTTCTGACTTGGCATTGTCGAAGAAAGACATTTTTTCTGTTTTCCGCGTGTAGTGGAGAGTATAGGGCACAGATCAAGGCAGCTATTGAGAATAGTTGCTCATTTATGTCACGGAATCTTCTATGACTGCGCCCATCCCATCCTTAAGGTGATTAAGGTGTAGAGGAGCATTGGGGCAGGAGGTAGATGCATGACAGCTTGTATGCAGAACACTAGTTTATTGGTGACCTGACAGTATCCCAATGGTGGATAAGATCAGTCACAAGTAATTGTTTATTTATAACTCGCTTAATACTCAGAGGTTTACTAAGTGCGGACCTGGGGATCGAACCTGTGTTTCTCTGCGTCATCTTGCTTTCTAGACGAGCACGTTGCCTCTGAGCTATTGTCTGGAAAAGATCTTGCTACACTCATTTTGGGATTGTTTTGGTTGTAACCCCCTGAGCTTCTATCCGGGGCTACAACCAAAAGACCCAGGGCTCAAGAATCCCCCCCAAACCCCCCCCCAGCAACGCCTCTGCGAGCGCGAGACATACCATATTCAATCATGTAGTGCCCGGGCATTTTTCTGTTGCAGGGACTATGATATTTATTCAGTTTAGACACAGGCCTCCGGACCTAGAATGAATGTTAAATCAGTCGAAGTTTCTTCTTTTGTGACGCATGAGCTAGCTGTACTCTCTTCCAAGGAAACCTTTCGCAATCGCCAAAACATATACACAAGACTCAGATAGTCTGTCGGATGAAGAGCAGAACCCGTCAAGCCGCTCGGCGGCGGGCCCTCTGTTCGCATTTTTAACCGACCAGATAGAGGGCGCCAGCTCCATGGCAATTCCATACACCTGCTATTTTAGTGACGCATGCGTTTATGTCGGGTTTACGCACCTCTGGTTGTACACGTGCCCTAAAGGCCTGCTGATGTATCTGGCTCTGGTACAACATTATTTCACCACCCCCCCCCCTTAACCCCCATGGTGATGCACAAATCCTTTGCCTCCAATCGCACCCTTCTGGAAAATCCTAATGTTTGCAAGTCTCCTAAAGTAACCACAGTCGCACGCATGCTCCAACAGTGCCCTCTGCTGGCTGGGCTTCGCCAGCACTGCAGAGCCTTTATGATTGTGAAGAATTCCAATAGATGGGGTTGGGCTCCAGCTAAGAAATGATTTGGGAGATGAATCTTGTGTTTCCAATTATGTATCACATTTCACGATTCTTTAAAATGGCGATGCCTTTTGTTTGGAGAGTAACTGTTTCGTGTGGGGGCTCTCTGCCGTCATTGACAGAGGCTGCTCTTTGAAGAGATGAATCATTTGCTGCAAAGGACTCCTCTCGTGATATGATATGATATGATATATGCTATGCTATGGCATTTATAACGCGCCTAACACAAGTGTTTCAAGGCGCAACGAGGCAAGGGAGGGGAAACAGATGGAAGACAGAGACAGCGATCCTACCTGGCCAGGTGACATTGAGATCGCGGAAGTGCAGGGCAGGGCGGAAGGGGAAAAGTGTGAGGGGGGGCGAGGGAGGGGGCAGTGCAATATATAGGATAGCAGTAAAATAAAGACAATCAATACAATAAATAATATGTTCTCACTTTACTCATTGAAGCGGCCTCACATGCAATAATTGTTCCAGTTATGGTGGCCTCGCCGGGGTTGCTGTGCCTATTCTGCAGACCCAGAGTGTGGTATTGAGCCCGCTTCTGCAAGCCTCACCGGAAATAGAATGTTTATATCAGGGACCTTGAGGCCCTCACAATGAGTATTATTATGTCGTTCTGGTGGATACGACCTGCGCATTTTATCCATTTCAGGGGACTGGCATACATTACGCAGAACCCAAAAGGGACATCGGGGTAAATAACATCTTAGGTTGAGAGCACGTGGGAGGCATAGACCATGCCTGTTTTACATGCCCTCGTGTCTGCATTCTGGCAAAGTCTTTAACCACTGGGTAAGGCGAGTACCATGCACATCGAATCAGAAAGTGACCTACTTAATTGCCATTGTAGGCAACAGTTTTTGGATTCATAATATACCTCAAAAAATAAATAAAGGGGCGCCTGGCGGAGTCCCAATATGCCCAGGAGGGTACCTGTAGTACAAAATGCTAGAAATCAGGGTGAAAGATCCGTAGGCAGCTATCAGGTTTTGGATACTATAATGGTTGCAGCCTCTCATGGCCGAAACACTAAAGTGTCGATGTTCCGTGATACTTACCTGTATTTCCTGTGTTTAAACAAAATCTGTCCGTTAAACATTCGTGCTTATCGAAAGTCATGTAAACATTTAATTTTATCATCTGTGCAAAAATTGGTTTGGAGACAAAATAAAATAGTATCCAAAACCAGATAGCTGTCTACGGATCTTTCACCCTGACTTCTAGCATTTTGTACTTCATAATATACCTTCCACGCCAACCTAGAATACAATCAAAACCGCTTCTAATGGGCGCTTGGCCCTCACTGGGTGGAGCTCACCAGGCCCTAGAACAGTGACTTCCAAGCCTTTAATGCGAGGCCTCCGCCCTTCACTCCCTTGAGAATAAACATGCAGCGTAACCCTACCCCACGCCACCTCACCAGTGGCTGGAATTGCTAGTATTAGCTTTCCTTTTCGAAATCGTCTCCCCCCCCCTTCCCCCTCGAAGTCCCTGTGTTCCTTCTTTGTGGACCAGCCACACAGTGTGAAAGCCCCTTGCTCACAGGCATATCTTAGGGGACCCACACCCAGAGCCACATCTGAAGGATATTCAGGAGAGGTTGGGGCCCTCCCTGGGAGCATTGCGTCGAGGTCTGGGGCCTTCCCTGCGAGGTATTGTGCCCATTTTGAGGGTCTTCACTGAGAGTATTTAGTCTCGCTCTGGGACAGTAGGCGGGAGTGTTATGTCCAGGTCGGGGACACTCGATATAGGTGTTGAGCCCAGTTTTGGGCCTCGCTCCCCCCTGGGATTATTGTGCACAGGTCTGAAGCCTTCGCTGGAAGCATTGTGTCCTCTTCTGGGGCACTTACAGGTAGTGCTTTGGCCAGGTATCGGACGGGCCCTCTGTGGGAGGAGTGTGTACAGTTCTCAGGCTCCCATCCACTTTGTCCAGTTCTGGAGGCCACAGTCTAAGAGTTGCGTCCAGTTCGTGAGGTTGTATCTGGAGGTGTTTGGCTCTTTATCACCTAGGGCCCAATCCATGGAACTTTCAGCACGTTCAAAGTGACTTTGCACTGCCAACACACACCCGGATTCACAGAGCGGCGGTAGTGTATTTCTGCAGTGCAAGGTCACTTTGCACTAAGTACTCTTTGCACTGTGCTAAATGGCCTAAATCACGGGGAAAACAGGTACTTTTGCAGTGCAAAGTGACTTTGCACTGCCAACACACACCGGGATTCACAGAGCGGCGGTAGTGTATTTCTGCAGTGCAAAGTCACTTTGCACTAAGTACTCTTTGCACTGTGCTAAATGGCCTAAATCACGGTGCAAACAGGTACTTTTGCAGTGCAAAGTAACACACCCGGATTCACAGAGCGGCGGTAATGTATTTCTGTAGTGCAAGTCACTTTGCACCATGCTAAAAGTTCCATGAATCGGGCCCTTAGTGTGTTTTGTCCAACTGTGGAGATCACATCTCTAAAAGAGGTGAGACATTTTGGAGACAGGCCAGAGAAGAGTTCCCAAGAGGGTACAACGTATGCATCAGAAACGTATGAAGAAAAAAACAAAGGGGCCAGACCTGACAGCTAGGTGTGAGAGTTCCTGCCACATGGATAGAGTAAAGGTGACAAGCACATGCAATCAGAGCATTAATCCTTATACAGGAGATTATGATATTAATCTCATCCGTGGACATGGTGGGTTCAGGGAGCATTTTGCAAAGATTTTGAATTTTTAAATGCTCAACCCCATCTTTTAGTTTAATATATCCATAGAGCCAAACTTCAGCTGGAAGTTCTAGGCTCTACAGAGTAGAAAACCAAGTGCAGGGCCTAAGAACTGACAGATGTAGGCCAAAGGAAGGCTGAGCAGAATAGCCAGGTCTTCAGGTGCCTACATAGTTAGAATGATAGCGCACACGTCTCAGCGTGCACTGGAGGGATTTCCACAAGTTTGTGACCTGGTGCAGCTATGAAAATTGTAATTGTAATTGGTTATTTACAACGCGCTTAATACACAGAGGTTTCTAAGCACGGACCAGGGAATCGAACCTGTGTTGCCCCATGTCGTCTTGCTTCCAAAGCGAGCACCTTGCCCCTGAGCTATCCTCCAGACCGGCAGGGGGCTGGGTTTTTAGCCTGAAAATCTAGCCACCAGGAAGGATGGAACACTTCCATAATATCATGCAAAGGCCTAAATACCAATGGACTTCTTCACCAGAAACCAATGAAGGGAGTGCAGTGCCAGAGAGACAAATAGAAAAGAGGGCGAGTTGTCGTATTCTGGATAAGCTTCAAACTCATCACAAGACATTTGGAAAGTCCCAGGTACACTGTGTTGCATTATATATTTATGTCTCTATAGGATTTGCAAAGCGTAAACATAGCTGGGAAGCATGGGGTTGCAGGTCGGGTGCAGGGGCAGGAGAGGTTGCAGGAAGGGCTAGAGGAGCAGCTCTGGTTGGGAGGAAGTAGTGTTGAGTCGTGCAATCAGCAATTGGAGAGGTTTTCTTTGAAGAGTCGGGTCGTTTGGTCCACCATGAAGTGTAGGGTGAAGGGGGCTAGTCTCAATCATCATTACGACAAGCTATAAATGCATTGACAACCGCAATGTGGTCCTCCGGTGGGACAGACACCATTGGAGGATGTAGTGTTTCCAAATGTATGAAACAGAATTAGATTAAATAGTGTATCTGGGAGAGAGCAATAGATCGGAGTCTTGCTGAATCCCAAGATTGTAACCCCAGTGCACGTGGTTAGGATATAGACCTAAAGTGTGTGGTGACACATTAGAATCCCAGATCGATGATCTGTTTTCGAAAGTAATGATTCTGTTTCTTATGTATTGAACCTTAATTGGTTATGGTTCACCTGTTTCTTTAACTCAGTCATGCAACAGTTACAATTAGCGGGGACCATGACATTTAAATTTAAAGCAGACTTCGATGCAATTTGTGTAAGTAGAAAGGTAGAAACTAAAAGAGCGTATAAGACCAGCCAGTATGTGTGGGGGCATGCTTAAAAAGCACAGTGTGCAGTTTCGAGCCCTGAGAGACAACGCACAGTGTCACTCTGGCACTAGACTTAAAAGAAGGAAGTGACACAGTCAGTGCTGTGTCCAACAGAAATGATTGGTTCCTTTCTGCATTCCCATCCTGAATACCTGCCCGATAGAAATAGCCTAGGAAGACAGGGTGGGCACCAGAGCCAAACGCTGCTGATAGGTAATAGAATCAGGGCACCAGAGCTGCCCGCATCAACCATCCCTCTAATATCTTCCAGTGATATACTCCCTACCTGCTCATCCCTTCTCAAAAACCTACTTGGATGTGATAGAGAATTTGAAAATTAACAAGGGGGGTCCTGGGAGTCCCTCTGCCAGACATTAGTCCTGGTTGCGAGAGACTTACCCAGAGTCTTTAGCTCACTATCTTTCACAGAGAAGAAATATCCTAAACATATCAGTCTTTGTCCTGCCCTGGGGCAGTCCAGCACCGAAATGCTAGGCAATTCTCCTCTGAACAAGAGTACCAACAGCATCCCCAGACACGTGTTTCGGTCTGGTTGGACCTCATCAGTAGGGAGGAGCTGTGCCTCTCTAAGAATAGTGAGCAAGGGGTCCACGTCTGGATTCCCCTAGTAACTTAGGGTGAGACCCAAAGTTACTTGCATATGCAAATTAACAAGGGGGGTCCTGGGAGTCCCTCTGCCAGACATTAGTCCTGGTTGCGAGAGACTTACCCAGAGTCTTTAGCTCACTATCTTTCACAGAGAAGAAATATCCTAAACATATCAGTCTTTGTCCTGCCCTGGGGCAGTCCAGCACCGAAATGCTAGGCAATTCTCCTCTGAACAAGAGTACCAACAGCATCCCCAGACACGTGTTTCGGTCTGGTTGGACCTCATCAGTAGGGAGGAGCTGTGCCTCTCTAAGAATAGTGAGCAAGGGGTCCACGTCTGGATTCCCCTAGTAACTTAGGGTGAGACCCAAAGTTACTTGCATATGCAAATTAACAAGGGGGGTCCTGGGAGTCCCTCTGCCAGACATTAGTCCTGGTTGCGAGAGACTTACCCAGAGTCTTTAGCTCACTATCTTTCACAGAGAAGAAATATCCTAAACATATCAGTCTTTGTCCTGCCCTGGGGCAGTCCAGCACCGAAATGCTAGGCAATTCTCCTCTGAACAAGAGTACCAACAGCATCCCCAGACACGTGTTTCGGTCTGGTTGGACCTCATCAGTAGGGAGGAGCTGTGCCTCTCTAAGAATAGTGAGCAAGGGGTCCACGTCTGGATTCCCCTAGTAACTTAGGGTGAGACCCAAAGTTACTTGCATATGCAAATTAACAAATGGGGTCCTGGGAGTCCCTCTGCCAGACATTAGTCCTGGTTGCGAGAGACTTACCCAGAGTCTTTAGCTCACTATCTTTCACAGAGAAGAAATATCCTAAACATATCAGTCTTTGTCCTGCCCTGGGGCAGTCCAGCACCGAAATGCTAGGCAATTCTCCTCTGAACAAGAGTACCAACAGCATCCCCAGACACGTGTTTCGGTCTGGTTGGACCTCATCAGTAGGGAGGAGCTGTGCCTCTCTAAGAATAGTGAGCAAGGGGTCCACGTCTGGATTCCCCTAGTAACTTAGGGTGAGACCCAAAGTTACTTGCATGTCATTCAATAAAGAGCTGAAATTGTTTCCCAACAGTGCTTTCAATCACGTTATTTATTTATTTTGTATTTCTTTTTTATATTTCTAATGTGCTGAAAGCCCACAGGCATCAGGGCGCAGAAGCAGAAAGGAAAAAGGTACAAGAAATTGCCTTGAGATAGCTGAAACTGTTTCAGAACTGTGCTTTCAATCGCTGTAGCTGAAACTGTTTAATTACTGTGCTTTCAATCACGTTATTTATTTATTTTGTATTTATTTTTTCATTTCTAATGCGCTGAAAGTCCATTGGCATCACGGCACAGAAGCAGAAAGGAAAACGGTACAAGAAATTGCCTTAAAATAGCTGAAACTGACACTGTTTCAGAACTGTGCTTTGAATCGCGTTAGCTGAAACTGTTTCACAATTGTGTTTTCAATCATTATAGGAGAAACATGTAGGTGTGGTATGGTTTGGAAATTACTAGGATGCAAAGACTCAGGAGGAGCGCTTGTTGCGGGGATAATAACACTGTACTAAAGGCTGCTGGTAAATATACCTGGATAAAGAGGAAATTGCAATGGCTCTTTGACCATCCTTTATGAATCAACAGTGCCCCTTTGCCAGTCTAGCCAGACACCCATCATAAGGAGCTTTCAAATTAACCTTTTAAATTAACCCACTCGCATTCACCCTTTGAATCATGAAACCTTACAAACGTTACATAACAAAGCTTGAAAGGTGTCATGATGACTCAAAGAGTAAAAACTGCAAAGAAGAGGGTGATTTAAAAAAAAAAATCCCACTATGCGATTTGCTTCTGCATTAAGACCCTTTTTGGGTTATGTATGTGGATCGCTTATCCAGATTCATGCAACTTTCAAGCAAAAGGTATCGGTCAGATTGTTGCACGGTTCTTGTGACATTTCCATAGGGTTTGCTGATAATACTTCTGCTTGTGCTCCATCTTTATCCATGGCTTTATGTAGTCATATTGATAGAAAGATTGTTTTAGCTTTAAGGAAGCCCCTATGGTGATGGCGAATGTTGCTTAATTCCGTTTGGAGAGTTGACATTACGGAGCTCTGCATTTATGTTTAAGCCGTGTGAGCCAAACTTTGATTCGCTCTCATCGCTTCTATACCATGTCTGCAAGACTCGCATGCTGATGTTGAGTTTGACAGATTTCATTGGAACTGCAGAATTCTGTGCAGGGGTGAGTTTAGCTTGTGTATTACTTTGTGTACGGCTATTCTGGGGTCTTAAGCCTAAGCATTGTGGACTAATGGAAAAGCAAAAAGAACTGGCCTGAGGAATGCAAAGTATTACAATTCTGATTGAATAGCCACTTATTGCCATTGGAAAACACACATATGAAAGGAACCCCCAAATCATGAGTGCAGCTGATTTGTTTATTTTTTCTGGGCCATTTCAGATGGAAAGAGAATCTGCAGACACCTACAAATAAAAATTAAAAAAAAAAACACTATCAAGAGTATGGGCAGGTTTATGGGTCTGGCTGAAGATGTTTTTTGTCAGCCCAAGATCTGGAAAACTCTCAATGAGGGGCTTTGTGGAAGAATGTATAACATTTGTAATGTCACCATTAAAGTTAACCAACCTAATTAGCTTGGAATCAACAGCAATACTAGCAATCACAATGTCATCAAAACTAGAGTGCCAAGTAGACACTTACTTGGGGGTATCTATATAGTAGGGGCAAAATCATATGAAAGCATTCATTAAATTAACATTTAAAACTCGGTGGTAGCAACACAATCAGGAAAATAATTTAAAATACTGCTGCAACCAGTGCAGAGCAATGCCAGTGGCAGATAAGACAGAGCTGGAGTCTCCGAATAGTCTAGGATGTGCTAGTAAGCAGGGAGAGGGCCAGATGGAATGAGCTTTATCCGCCATCTAAATGCATGAAGCACTATACCTATTTCCTTCATAAACACTCTACTATTGGGAACATTATTTTCATACATGCCACCTCTTACATGTATCTTATTTATTCATAAGAGTTCTTCTATTTAAGATTAATTATTTATCTGCACAGAATTATATTTTAAAAGATGAAGCCTTTATTCATGGAAAGACATATGCCCTCATTACAAGGTTGACAGTAGGCCACTGGTAGCACCGGCAGCCTATCGGCAACCTCGGCTTACCTTTTCTTCCGCCTGATATCTCGGTACCGGTAATACCGGGATAGGAGTCTGCGGGAATGGGAACACTGAGGCACCGTTGCTAATGGTGCCAGTGCTTATGTGTATTTTCTGCCGTTCGGTGCCTGAACTACCGGCAGGTCAGGCCTGCCGGTTGTTCACTGCCCCTACCAGCAGACTCAGAGTATGCCAGTCCAGGAAAGCTGCCGGTAACCGTTGTTACCAGCACTTTTTTAGAGACCGGCCTAGCTATAATGAGGGCCATAGTTTAAGGAATAAAATGCTTTATTCCGGCATAGTCTCTTGCACCTGGTAAAAAAAAAGAGGTGTATTTAGTAGTGTTACATGGTTTGCTGGGGTTGTGCGTCACAGCAGCGTCAGCTGTAGATGCCTAATGGCTGCCCGGGATGTAGGAAAGCCCAAGATATTGAGTGGAAGGAGAAGCTATTAACTGCTTCGTTTTCGATGGTGGAAGTTAGTGGGGTGGGTGGAGGTGGGCAATATGGGGCACCTAAGGGGTTGCTGGAGACGCCATCTCCTGGGGAAATATATCTCAGAAGTCATGGGGTGTCCTCTTCGTCCCTCTGGACCATTCAGAACCTTTCATTTGACCAAATGTTTCTTTCTGGCAGCTCAGGGTTTGCAGAAAGTGAGAGCAACACGTTTGCCCACCAACTCAGACGCGAGAAGAATGATACTGGCCCTAGTGACCTCTGGGTTGCCAATTTCAAAGTGCCCCATGATGCCCTATTGGCTTTCCCGGATGCAGCCCATTCAAAGTGCCACACGGGGAGGCAGGGATTAAAGGACTACCACGTGCAGATCCCTACAGATTCCTGCAGGCCTGGTAGGAATGAGAGAAACAAAAGAGGCCCAAGCGCCCAACCGACAGATGCTAACATTGGCCAATGGCAAGTCATGAGATTCCATCACCGAGTGTGACTCAGGCACATTTTGGGGATTTGTGGTGTGTTTTAAAGCATATTGCAGCAGTAACTTCTTGTACAACTACACGTTGCACAGTTTACAAGGTCATACACTGGATCACAATTGTCTGGCCCAACAGACTTTGCCCCGACATTGCCCTTACAGGTAGTACTGTCATTGGACCAGATCTTCCCGGATCTGGGATCCGGTAAACAATGTCTGCCCAGCTTCTCAATCTTGGGGAACCCATGTGAACTCTTCTGCGCACATTACATTTATCTTCGAATGCTGCACTGTGTTCCGTGCGTTCGTGGTGGGGCCAGGATTTGGCCATGGTTGCTATGTTGAGAGGTGAGACACTTCCCCACAAGACCACTTGAGGGTCTGAGCAGGAGGGCTCTGAAATCCCATGCCAATGTTGTAATGCACAGGAAATAGCGATGTGCATTTTTTTGGTGTTTAAAAGATGTGCACATTTTGTACTTTGCTGACAACGTGTCGGCTATTTTCCTGCTGTTCTTGAGCCATCATCTGAGGGACTGAGAGGCACATGTATATAGGGCGATTAAAATACCCCCCCCCCTCTTTTACCCATGCACTAGCTGGGATCCCCCAATAAAAAAGTCAATTTCCACCACTGGCTAGAGGCCAATATGAAGCTGCTTACAGGTTGCCCATGACATGGGGGCTTGGCTTAGGAATGCTGATCAATAAAACATACCAATCGGAATGTGCCTAGCATAGTCCTTGGAGTATTTTTCCTTTTCCATTCCCTCTATTAATGTGCCATCTTTCTTAAAGAATTCCCCCATACCAACGCATTATCAGTCTTTGGCTTCTTCTGTATTCTCCAGTTACAACCTGTCAGCGCTTCCACAATGCCTACCAGATAGTGACAAGATAACTTAGTAAGATGACCTCCTGCAGAGAGACTTACACACCAGAGGATTGAATTCGTTCATCTTTAGCTCAGACCTTCATACTTTTGATGCGGATTGCATGAGTGACATGAGTAAATTAATGATATCACACATTATTCAAGCACTCAGGGACAGGCGAGTTAACACCGCGTGATATCTGCATACTCAGAGATGTCCATTGATGGGCTTACCTTGGGGCTGCTCGATGTCTCGTCGGGCCTTGGGGATGTAGAAGAAGCCACGTTCTCCACACACGAGGTACAGCGCCTCCACTAGGTGGGACCCACACAGGTGCTGGTTGGTTATAGCCTGGCTGGTGGGAGTGCAGAGAGCACTGAGGACCAGGAGTGCTAGGGCACGCACCCAAAGAGCCATGGTGTGAGAGGTGGGATCTGTAGAGTAGAGCAAGAAAGGGGGAACCGAGGCAGACATTGAGGAGAAGGAAATGAAAGAGCAGACCAAGGATGCAAGCATGGGAACAGCAAACACAAAGATGTGCCAGAGTAGAAAGAGAACAGGCCAATGGGAGAGCAGGCACAGACAAAGTACCAGGAATGTGTACATGGAAATGTGAGGAAGTGCCAGCAGGGAGAGTAGGGAAAGGGAACAGGAAGAAGGTTCACACAAGGGAGAGATCCAGCCATTAGGAGATCAAAGAAAGACAAAATACCAAGAATGTGTACATAGAAAGGAGACAGGGTGCCAGGAAGGCGAGCAAGGACAAGGAGCAGGAAGAAGATTTGCAGAAGGGAGAGATCCAGCCAATAGGAGAGGAAGCAAAGCGTCAACCCACGAAGAAGGTACAAAGTCGGAAATGAAAAGTGTATCCAAGGTGGAGAGAAGGCAAAGAGGAAATGGGAAGAAGGCACAGAATAGAAAATAGGAGGTGCCAAAGCGGGTAAGCAATGGTAAAACCCAGAAAGAAGGTAAAGAAAACGACCAAACATTCCAATGAGAAGAGTCAAAGTAGAAACAAATGAAGGTTGAAAGCGAGGAAGGTACAGAGAAGAAAAGTATAGTGAATGTGAGAAAATGGGGAGGGAAAAAGGAGAAATGACATAGCACATGAATGTCGACTTCTAATCTTTCATAGCACATACAGATTCCTGATCTCTATGGAGCCTGCGTCACAAAAGGAAACAGTCATCACTCACATAGGGGGCATTCAATAATATATGATATATTGACAATGCTATTAGCACCGCAAAGATCCGTTTAATTATATATGAGCGAAAGTACTTTCTCAGAGCAAATTTAGGCCATTTCAATGCCAAATAGTCTCAAATGGGAACATATGCAGGCAATGGCAATTTACACGCCAACAACGATAGGCCACAGCCCTTGCTGCACTGTATTTGATTTTGCATATGGGAAGAGCACCAATACCCATTCACATTATGGGGTGCATGCTGTCCATTGTTGCTGCTCCCGCAATAAGTGCATAAGAAAGTACTAAAAAGCAAAAGCCCCGGCCGCGTCTGCCAGACTACAAAGACCATGCAGGGAAGTAACCTATCCAACATAGAATGGCCCCGGTTGCCCACCACAGTATTCATTGCTTGTCAAAGGAAAACCAGCTCCCATAGAAGAGCAGGGGGAGACAAGTGTAGGATTGGAATTTGATTTTCCATTCAATTAAAACAAATTGCCTTTGAGCTAGCTATTTTTGCTGCATTTGGTTCCTAGTTGGAAATGATGCCAGATTGATGGGAACATTGTCTGACTCCATAGTTTAAAGTAAATGGCAAAAATGCAACCAAATCACTTTGTATGAAAATCACATGGTGTGTAATTTAAATGAGCATGTGACCCTGGGAGCCACATAGTGAAATTCTTCGATATGGGGCCCTAGCAGATTAGCATACGTCACTCTGTGTGTGTGTGTGTGTGGTCTCATTCGCTGTGTAACAAAATGGGCCGCACACTACAAAAGGCAGCGAGGCCCCTGATATACTCTCAGCATCTCGACAGTGAACAAAAGATGCACGTCGTCTATAGTGAGGACTGTAAGACAGCAGCAAAAGCAGCAGAGTACCTGGCAGCACGTCACACGATAAGGCACCCAAAATACCAGGGAGTACAACCAAAGCTGGCGAATATATATATATATATAGACCAAATACAACCGGCCTATTTAGATATGTATATAATCTACGTTTGACAATACGTGTTACCTTTAGTTATGCCAATAAAGCATTATTATATTGCATATCTCTGTCACCCATACAAATATACTGGCCTTGAGCTACATTGTTGGCTCCAGTGAAGTGGGTTCGCCCTGCAAACCTGGAGCTAAAGGGCTATCTTTTAAACTCTTGGGACTCAAGGTACTCTGGGATATTGTGATGACACCCATCTCTGTACGGCTTTAGGTATAACCAGGCTCAGACTGGCCAATAGGGCAATGCCCAAACCCAAAACACAAAATGCTAGTGTGGGCCATTTTTTGTTCAAAGTGGGCCACTTTTTTGGTCAATGTAAGCCAGTTAGATAAGTTACTTCAGCATGCAGCTAGTAGGTTTGATTGGTGTTACTTAATAAATATTCTTTAAAATGCACAATTTACATCACATTTTATTACAAACCTCCCCCTTGGGTACCACTCAAACAGTGTCACAAAAGGAATGAATTCCCATTTGTAACTGGGCCACTTTTGTATTGGTGCCAGAGACTATTTTATGCCCCTGTCCGACCATGGGCATAATTTTTATCTGAGGGAAGCTACACAGATGCTGTGCATTGTTTACTGCGTCACCCTCTGAGCAAATGTCCCCTGAGGTGAGCTGCAGTGACTGCTTGCTCTCTGTGAATGAATCCACGCCACGAGGTACAGCTGCAGTACCTTCATCCCGCTCAAACCCTCCATGGTCACGTGACAGAACACATGCTCAAGCAAAACAGGGAGGACATGCGCAAATCAGGATCCTCTGGGAAAGAGCGTGCGCATTCCAACAAGGCCCTGCAACCATATCACGTCACAGCTTCCAGCGGATCATTGAATGGCCTAGAACGCAGGCTCACGGCCACGTGACTATACCCAGCACATAGCCCGTTCTCAAATGGCAGACGAGATAGGTGCTGCAGCTGATCCCGAAGGATGGACCCAGGCAGACGTTCACAGCCATTTGATACCCTTCATCAAAGTGCTGACAAGATTACACTACACCCAACACAAGAACATAATTTCATTCAGTGCACTACTCCCGGACCCTAAGGCCCTACACAGAAACATTTTATGAGAATTCAAAGCAAACAATCTGGTCAACATATACGTTTCTGGACTTTTGCAGTTTCTATCGTAGACTGTGGTCTTCCCAGAACAGGGGACATCTTTCAGCGTGGCATGCACCTGCGCCCGATCCCACCCTCGTGCAGCTTCGGTGGTGGAAGCGGAGACTCACCTGGGTGACTGCTGGAAGAAGGAGAGCGAGGCGATGTTGCTTCGAGAGGCGAGAAGGGTGCGAGTGACTTCCCAGGGAAAGCTGTCCGCATTTATACCCTCTTTGCCCAGCATTACCCTCCCAACTACGCCCCTTTCTGAGAGCATTTCTGCTGGCTAGACACATCAAGATGGCACGGGTCTCAGGAGGGGGGGGGGCTGGGCAAAGAGACAGAAGACAGTTCATTTCCATGCCATTTAACCCGCAACCCCAAGAAGGACGAGCATGTTTCTTTTTACATGGGCACCGTTTAGCCGGAGATAATGCGGCTAATAAACAGCCAACGAGGCACTTTCAGCTGCCCATCGCCAGCCTAGACAGGTGTGACAGCTGCCCATCTGGAGGGCTGCCTCCCTTAAGTGATAGCTGTGTCAAGACAATTAAACTAAGCAAACACTCTGCCACCAGCCCAGTGCTGAATTGGCATCGGCTTTCGGAAACTTTCTCTTGCTCCGGAGCTGATGGGAGACGGGGTGCACCGAGCTGGAAGGATTGAGTTATCTGGCAGAAAACAAGCAAGAAAAACAACTCCGTAAGTAGGCATGGGGCATGCTGAGCAAGGCATGACCAGGCCATCTGTAGCGAAGAGCAAAGAGAGAAGCGAGGACGGCCACCCTGTCGCCAGGGGTGGGCTGGCCCACAAGGAACTCTGGAGATTTCCCGGTAGGCCTCTGCACCCTGGGCCTCTTTTGTGTGATAACCTATTTTATTTCCAAATATTCTCATAGGGAAAGGCTTGGGCTTGTTGAAAATGTGTAATATGGGGGGCACTTTGACCATTATTTACAGGGCCTCTTTGGGTTCTCAGTCCACTCCTGCATGTCACACAGGAGGCGGGAGCATATCCCTCTCAGTGCGGCATGGTGGTGTGTGGGGGCAAAGACAAACCACTTTACGTGGCAGTGCATGGGGTTAGAAACAAACCACACACCTATCTGTTACGCCAAGCTATGGCGGCGCACAAGATGAGAGACAGACCACAAACACATGAGGATAAGTGACCTTAGAGAAGGAGCATCCACTTTCCTCCACTAATGGGCAATGGAGATATGTAGAATTAGAGACAGACCACCACAGTACACCAAACGACCGATACACGGTGGTACAGGCAGCCAGACACAGACCGCACATGCTCTTATGCCAGGCCGTGTTTGTGGAAACCGGTCGCTCAAACACCTTACACACAGACAGGATGGTGTTTGCAATTAGAGATAGGCCACCCACACAACTTGGTTTTATTTCAAACCACTCATAGCATGTATTATGGGATATGGTGGTACATACTAAAGAAACATGCTAAATATCCCCTTCATATCGAAAATGTGTGGCTTATGTGATGATTGGCAGGCTACGGACATCTTTACATTGAGGCCAAGTGGTTTAGCAAGGTGCAGAACGATCATATGGCGTAATGAAGAAACATGTAATACATTAGATTATTGACAGAACACACATCCCCTCTGAGACATACGGCCACATTGGACTATAGAAATCCCACACACTTCCCCTACCCGGAATCATGATTGTAGAGAGGATGGCATGAGCAATACATCTCTCCCTTTCACTGTGAAACGAAATGGGATAAGAAGCACACCGCATGTGTGATATGTGCGGTTAAATATAGACTGGCACCCATACTGAGTCAGAAAATAACATATGCATGTACCACTCCAGGCAAAGTATCACACTCTGCATTCGTGGATCTCGTTTAACATTTTCAGAGAAGTATAGCTCAGACCAAATATGAGCAGAGCACCCCGAAATACTGGAACTACATCACCTGGAGGCATAGAGTGACAGATAAGGTGTGCAAAACAGAACAGGGAATTCTGGGTAAACTCCCATTCTGTATGGATCTCATTCCAAGGGAAATATATCTATCACAAAAGCAATTCCCCCTTTCACCCCCTGGCATTTTGACGGTTTACTTCAATTTTGGATTAAGGAAATACCATTCACGAAAAGAAGGTGACATGAGTGTTGTACACAGAGGGTTACGTTTTACAGCCTTTGGCCTAGTAAAATACCTCTAAATTCCAACAAATCTAGATGGTTACTCTGATGTCCGGATCATCATTCTCTCCACTTGGATGGTAAACCCTGATGCTTCTGGCACAGTTTCAGAAACTGTTCTTAAAAGGTTGGTGCTGAGGGTGATAGATGCTGGGCGATATAGACATACTGGCATGGTCTGCGCCCATGGTTGGCTGAGTTGTGTCATTGCTTTTTGCGTGTTTTAAATGTATGACCGTACCTAATTTTAAAAAAAAGAAAAAAAGAAAAAGGCATACTGAATCGGGATGGGGAGAAGAAGAGGTGAGTAGTTTTTGGCTTGGCTGGCAACCAGACAACCAGGCACAACATAGCCCCCCACCAAAAAATATGTTTTTCATTTAAATGATTAACTGGACGATGTGTCCTGGCTATGTCTTTTAGTATGTATGGCCTCTTGTCTTGCCTGTGTCACTGATAATCCATCCCAATTCCTTTTGGGGTTAGATATTTTTCTTCTCTGTAGCTCATATCTCTTGTCGGTGCTTTGGGTAATTTCCCAAGTAGGAGTGCTTCTGCCGCTCACTCACATTATAGCTTCCTTAAAAATGCCTTAAAGATGTCTAATCTTTCAACCATCTGAAACTGGCCAGCTCTTCCTACTACACTCTGGCATTATGATGTTTACTCCCCACCCTTTCGTAATAGATGCTTGCTGCTGAGCTGGAGGACCAGGAGCACCTGTGGTGAGTGGTGACAGAGCAGAAGCCAGGGTCGCGAGTCAGCTTGATTACGGGAAGATTTCTGTGTCTCCTCCAACATAAGCCTGTCAGATAGCACAGTGGATAGAGTGCTCGTTCTGACATCAGTGCAGAGCCTATTGAGGCAGTTTTGAATCTCGACAGGGCCAAACTCAGCCCTTCATCCTTCCAAGGTCGATAAATGAGCACCACAAACTCTGTGGGTAATAAGCAGCGCTCAGATGCCTGAGGGTTCGTAGCGCTATATAAATGCTAATTATTATTATAAGTCAAGTGGCTACCGAAGTAGACATCTGACCTTGATTTGGAACTCCTACCCACGCTGTCAATGTAAAACTCGTTTTCTTCATTGCCGATTGGCTGTACCTTGATCATGATGACTTGTTGGTTTGGGTGCCCTGATGGTAAGAGCACTGGAGGGGGGCTTGGCTTACGTTGATGAAGCAAGAGCAACCACCATTAGACATGTGAGCACTGGAGTATTCTGTAAGGCATTGCTTTCGATTTCTTACTGCAACTTGCCAGGGGCACTTTTTTCTAATTCCACCTCCTCAGCTGCACCAGTTTTCCGCCAACATAATTTACTGTTGATGGGAGTATTTGGAGACAGCATCAGCCTTATGGTAGAAAGCAGACATTCGGCAGATCCTGACACATATCTTAGCAACAATGCACACAGGGGGAGCAAGTCATGACTTTGAAAATCTGGACGACATGGTTCAGGTCGAGACCTTTTCTGGTTTGTGGTGAAGGTACAGGTGATTTAGGCAATTCTGTAGTTTCATTTCGCATCCGTTCATCAGGGATTGAAATTAAGATTTGTCGAGCAGGATCTCAAAACAGCTTTTGGGTGATCACCAGCATCACCCAGAAAGTAGGTGCTCTCCCGGGGGAGTGAGGAGCTAGTGCATAGCATGCAGCATATCTAATTTCTTTATGAGAAGCAAACAGTAACCTTGTGTCCTTTGTATATGAACCATTATTCCTTAATGTCATCTAAGTAGTCATAATTCTTCTTTAATTACATTTCCAAAAACACAGATATGACACTTGGGTATATTTGTATGCCATCACTTGGCCTGACGAGGATTTACCAGACCTCAAAAAGGAGCTAAATAGCTCCCTGCAATTTCAAACACTGAATCAGTGACACGTGGTATGATACAAAGACACAATTGGGGAAATAGATTGCTTCTAGCTGGATCTTTCATGCCCCAACATATGACTATCAACACTATCTCGTATGGTAAAATGTTTCTTTAGCATAGAATTCCTAATATGTTTGTTTAATGGGCAGAAAAGCTAAGAAAAGTTACCTTTTCCACTTAGAAAATAACCAGTCTATCTTAAATGAATAGGATAGTATTCATCAAGCAGGTCATACTTCGGCCTCAACATTGTGGGGTTAAATGGCCCCTGGATGCGAGAAATAAAGAGGCCAGAGTCAGTTGTGAGGACTCACCAAATTCCCAGGCCTGTACAGAAATGATGTCCAACAATAGGCCTATGGAACCAAAGTAATAAGGAGAGAAATTGGGCCTAAAAACATCCAGATGATAAAAGATGCAAACTGTCTTGCAAGAAGGAAGCAAAACAGATGTGGCCCCAACGTGTTAATAAATCTATGGAGAGCTGCACTGATGTTCTCTGGAAGAGCAGTGCACAGCATCTTAAGTGAAATGCCAGAATTGTGTTTAAAGCCACCGTAGTGAAATGAAGCATTTTGCATGGCAAATAAATAATAGCATGTTGTTTTGTTTGCTGAAACTGTGCGCCTTATAGTTAAATGACAATTTGCAGCTGAGTGTGAAAGGCCTTGTGCTGCTTGTCATTTCTTCAAGATATGAAACAGCATTCCAGGGTCCCTGTTGTCCTGGACATCTAAGCCGCAACTTCAAACCTCAGCACCTTCCCTTAAAAATACAATCTTAAATTACTTTAAAGCTCTGAAATGTGCGGGGTGTGGCCTGGTGCTCATGGAGTGAGGAGGCTGAAATCCCGAGCTCCGGCCGAGCCCGTAATCTGATCCTGAATAGTGAGTCCTATTATAAGCAGCACCGAAAATTAAGCTGACCCAGCCGAAGCTGGGACGAATCCCCCTCCTTTGCAGCTTTGTCCGACAAAAATCGGAGATCGGGGCCCGAGCACGAAGCCTGGCCCGGCGTCCCCCCTGACCTTGGGTGAGACGCGCAAGATGGCGGCCGCGACGGCCTAACACCGTGGACCCGAGCAGCGAAGGCAGAGTAGCAACAGCAGCAGCGGTCAGCTGCGACCCTTCTTCGGCTGCCGCCCGGAGGAGCTCGGCAGACCGGAGGAGGTGAGACCCAGCGTGGACCTCTCGGAGCCCCTGCCGGCGGGCGCCTGAGGACCGCGGCGCCGAGCACTGCACGCCCGCTGGAGACCGGGGTGAGGCAGCGGCCTACATCTGGGTGGTCTCGGGGGAGAGGCCCCTAACGCCGCCAGCAACATGCAACCCGGGCCATCCAGGTCGCGCAACAGCGGGTGGGAGCCCTTTTGCGGAGCCTGTGGCGGAAGTCACCCAGAGAAGCGGAGTAGACCTGGGGCCTGCGGGACACGCTGAAGGAGGAGCCACCGGGGGTGACCTTGGTCGGCGGTAGCCTTTGGGGATCTTCTCCCGACTAAACACGGTGAGACGCAACCCTGAGACGGCGCGGAGCACGTATTAAGAACTACGACAATTTGCCAAACTGCGGGCCCACCTGGGGCTGGCCTGACCTTCTGGGCCCAGAAAGCCTGGACCTGGGCCGCTGCCTCCTCCACCCTGAGGGCCCACAACTGACTGGCACACTGGGGCCACAGGCGCTGAGCGCCCTCCACCATTAGCCTCTACAACCAACAGGGGCGGCCCCGAGTGCGGCGTCCTGCCTACCTGGCCTTACTGGGACACCACCCCCAGCCCATCACGAATGTGGGTCCTCCACCTCCGAGGCGGATAGGTCCCTGGGACTGCACGCCCGTCGGGGGCCTCCCCCGGCTACTTGAGCGAGGCAATCCAAGGCGAGGGTGTCCTGTGGGCCGCAACACGGTCCACAAACCTGGGCAGGACACGGCCCTGTCTCTGGCGCCATCGAGCTTTGAACGGCAAGGACCTCGAGGCAGCACGCACCCGCTACACCCGGAGGTGCACCCAAGGGGACTCATATCCTCCTAAACGCTGAGGCAAGCAATATCCCAGTAACTCGCCTCTTGGACCGGACCACCGACGTTGCTAAGGCGGCCTCTAGATAGTAGACCGTCAGCGGTGTCGGGCCAGGTACGGCGCACACCGCAAACACTCGCCACCACGACAACACGGAGCATCGCAGGTGGGTTCACTGGCAAAACAGACCGGAGATAGACTGGAGGGGCCGCAACCCAGCTTAAAGAGGCGTAATAGCCGCCCGCACCAAGCAAATAACATTACAATGTCCACCCTGAGAAATAAGCCCAAAAACGCTACAATGGACCCCTTCCTCACGACCAAGGCTCACCCCGCCACCCAATCTACCCCAAAGGGGGCGGCGCCACAGGACACCCAGGGAGAGAGCCCTACAAACAGTCAAGTACTGGAAGCAATAGCGGCCCTAAGGGAGTTCATAGACACTAAGATAGGAGAGGTAAAGGCCGACATCCAGCTCATCCGTCAAGATGCCCGCAACCTGACAGAGCGTGTCACCAATATAGAATCCACCCAGAAGGAAACGATGGAAGACACGAAAGACCTTAAAGCCGAGGTGGCAGATCTCAGGAGGAAGGTGGGCATCCTGGAGGCAAGGTCGGAAGAGGCGGAAGGACGTGCCAGGCGCAACAACATCAGGATCCTTGGTGTCCCTGAGGGGACAGAGACTTCCGACCCGACTGCATATGTGGAATCCTTAATCCAGCAGGAGATTGGGACGGAGAAGCTGTCACAGGGCTTTGCCATAGAGAGAGCCCACAGATCGCTCCAGAAGAAGCCTCCCCCAGGCTCCTATCCCCGACCCATCATAGCGAAGGTCCTCAACTTCCGAGACAGGGAAGTGATCCTGAGATTCTCGAGGGAGGGTGGGGTGATTGACAGAAACAACTCCAAAATCACCATCTACCCAGACTATACACAATCGGTACAGAGGGCAAGGATCTCCTTTGTCCCAATTAAGGCCAGACTAAGGTAATTAAACTTGAAGTACATGCTGCTGTACCTATCCAGACTAAAAGTGATCCACAAAGGGAGAGCGATATTCCTTGAAACCCCGGATGCGGCCGCCATGTGGATGGAACACAACAATCTGGCCGAGGTCCCTGAAGAGCCCACCATTGAAGACCGCGTTGCAGCCCGCAAAGCACGATAGCCTGGACCCAGAGCCTCTTTCTCCTGATGCGCACATTGGACCTCACTCTAGAATGACACAACGAGCACGCTGGAACACCAGTATGATACGAGAACGCAACATGATTACGGGGCCCGCCAGGCCTCCCACACATGAGCACGCAACGACAACCCCCGAAAGATCAGTGCAGGCCCGTTGCCAGCACGACCTCGCTCGCGCCGGAAACCCTGATGGGGCCAGATAGCGCGAGAGCACCTGAGCACTGCACTTCACCGGCAGGAGCTGGGTGCACCAGTTACAGTTATTTTTTATGTGTTACCGTTGAGACCGTCCCGCTACCTGGAACCACCCAAGTAACCAATGAGTATCCGACACCGAGAGATGCATCTGGCCGACTCGCAGAACTAGAGCAAGAAACGATGCCTATTAACACAAGATCATGCGGTGGAGAGGCGAGGGGCCGCCCCCGACAGCAACTGCATTCAAGCGATGGCACCACAACTTAACATAATTACATGGAATGTCAGGGGGATGGGATCCTACGTAAGGAGGAAACGTGTTCACTCATACCTCAGGCGCAAGAAGGTCTCAATTGCACTCCTCCAGGAGACACACCTCCTGGCAGACACCACACACAAACTGGCAGACTACTGGGGGGGCAGGGCAGCGGCGCATCTTACTCCAAATATGCACGGGGTGTATATACATGGGTGAGACCAGACACACCATTTCACCAAATGGGAACAGAAGTGGATAAGGACGGAAGATATGTAGTGGTGTGGGGCATGATAGAGAACACACGGATATGTATTGTAAACTCATACTTTCCCCAGTATGGGGAAACAACTATGCACTAGAATCGTGCACCACAGAGACGATACCTTCCTATGGGGGGAGACTTCAATTGTGTTATGAATGAGGAGATGGACAGGTCTAGGATGCCACAAACCACCAACAACTCTGTCTCAAGGGCACTTCGCAAAGCAGTGGAAGACTTGGAGCTGGTCGACATCTGGAGAGACCTTCATCCAGCCGACAGATCCTACTCATTCTTCTCATCTCCACATGGCCTCCACACCAGGATAGACTACTTTTTCATCAACGGCGAACTCATCCCACAGGTGCACTCTGTGGACTACTTGTGCAGGTCGATCTCGGACCACTCTCATCTGCTCATGCAACTAAGTCTGAAAGGCCCCAGGCCCCCCATCCCGATGTGGCGTATGCCTACGGAGACCCGGGTGGATCCTTCCTTTAGGGACACCCTAGGAGAAAAGTTGGAAGAATACGTAAGAATCAACACGGGGTCAGTCGAGAAGTGGAGCACGCTTTGGGAGGCAATGAAGGTAGTAACCAGAGGCGAGGTGATAGCAGAAGCTGGCGGAATTAGGAAGCAACTGAAAAGGGAACTTGAGACTAAGGAAGAGGAGATTAGGCAACTGGAAAACAGCCCGACCCTACCCAGTGAGAGGGAATCCAAGCCCGCAGAAATCAGGGACGAATGCCGACTCGTCTGGGATAGGCTATCCAAATTTGGCTTTTCCACATGCACTGCTAAGGCACACAAGGAGGCGGACAAACCGGGCAGGATACTGGCCTGGCTGTGCAGGAAAGAGCAACCAAGGCAGGCTCTCAAGGAAATTAAGGACGAACCTGGAGCAACCCAGAGGACACAACAGGCAATTAACGATGTCTTCTCAAACGTCTACGCCAAGCTCTATGCTCACCATGAACAGGTCCCAATGGAAGACATTCGTGACACCCTGGCTGAAGTGGGTCTCCCCAAACTGAGCTCGGAGCAGCGAGAGATGTTGGGAGACGCTATCACGACAGAGGACATCTCGGAGGCAATTAGGTCCCTCTCTACATGCAAGACTCCTGGAACCGACGGCCTCACACCAGAATTTTATAAAGCCTATGAGGAGATCTTAGCTCCGATGCTACACGGAGTATATGAAGAGGCATATGAGACCGGCATATTATCTGGCAGCATGAGAGAGACACTTATAATGCCAATGCTTAAACCTGGCAAGCCCATCGACGAGTGCGACTCATACCGCCCCTTGGCAATGTTGAATTACGACAGCAAAATCCTAACAACCATACTGGCTAAAAGGCTGTCTAGGGTGATGGGGTCTATAATACACGAGGACCAAAACGGCTTTGTCCCGGGACGTAACACCATAGCCAATCTGAGAAGGCTCCAGCACGTTATAGCTCAAACCGCAGGGAGCACGGAAGATCTGGCGGTGCTCTCACTGAAGGCCATAAAGGCGTTTGACTCAATATTTTGGGAATGGCTGATTGAGACTCTGAGGGAGTTCGGACTCGGCGAGCATTTCATCCGGTGGATCAAGGTGCTCTACAACACCCCAGTGGCGAGGGTAAAGACAGGGGGCGTGGTGTCTAAATCCTGGGATATCCGAAGAGGAACAAGGCAGGGATGCCCACTGTCACCAATGCTGTACGTCCTTGGCCTGGAACCAGTAGCAATCTATTTCAGGAAGCAGCTCTTCGACGCAGGGATCAGAACGGGTGAGACGGATAACATTATCTCGCTGTATGCAGATGATGTCCTCTTATATCTGCGCATCCCCCGAATGAATGCACCGACAGCAATAGACATCCTCGACAACTTCGCGAAATACTCTGGGATAAAGTACAGCAGGCAGAAATCATGCTCCTTCCCTCTGGCCGGGCTTCGAGGGAAGGAAACAGAAGAGCTACCCGAGATTGGGATTCAGTGGCAGACGGAAGCGTTCCGCTATCTTGGACTCACCATTACGCACATGCCTGCTTCCACACACGAAAGCAACATGGAGGCAGCAATGCGAGGGGTGCGCAAATCCACCAAATTTTGGTCCCGACTTCCACTCTCTGTGATGGGCAGAGAGGCTATCACTAAAATGATAATACTACCGAGATTCTTGTATTATTTCACCAACATAACGTACTATATACCTCCCCCTTCTTCAGAAAATTGGAATCCCTCCTTAGAGAATTCCTGTGGGGCCCGGCCAGACACAGGCTTTCGCTGCACACCCCCACACTCCCGTACAAAGAGGGTTGAATCCAGCTGCCCGAATCCCAGAAATACTACCTCGCAGCACAATTGACACACGTTGTTAAGTGGTTGTCCGACAAACCAACAGCTGAGACAGGCCTCCTTCGCCAACTGATAGCACCAATGCATCCCAAAGAAGTAATATGGAACTCACAAGTCGGGCCTCCTGATCTGCCCATGCTGGTGAGGCTGGGGAGACAAGTCTGGAACAAGGTATGCTCATCGCTCGGCCCGAGCCAACCATACATGCCTGAAATCCTCTTGCTCGCTGGTGTCTGCAAGACACCCACCGATTTACCTGCAATGAGGAAATGGGAGAATCTTGGCCTCTACATGTGGGGGGACATGTTCGAGGATGGAAGCTTCAGGGACTTTGACTCACTACAGATGAAAGAAGGGCTTGCTGCTGGTCAATTTTTATGGTACCAAAGGGTGAAACAGGTTGCTAAGAAGACCTGGAGCACATGGCTTGAGGAACCGGAAACCCACCCCCTTGTGCAAGAGATGCACAACTTAAGCGATGGCTGGAAACCCACGTCGAGACTGTACGCCCAACTGAACGACAGACGCAACCCGAGGAGCGCACTCCTGAAGGAAAGGTGGGAGGCAGACCTGGAGACTAACATCACGGAGAGCGAGTGGGACAGGGCCCTGATTACCCGAAGGAAGTGTCCCGTAACGCCAGGTTCAGGCTCATCCAGCTGAATTTCCTCTACAGGACTTACATGACTCCACACAGGGTATCCACATTCAGCAGAAAACCCCTACCAGTGTGCCCATGGTGCACCAGCGAGCACGCAGACCTAATCCACATGTTTTGGACCTGCCCCAAAACCAAGAAACTCTGGTCCGCTGTCGAAAGGACTTGCAGGGGGGCCGGACTGGAAAGGTATGAGTGGACGCCTAAGGAGTGCCCCCTGGGCACATATACCAGACTGAGTAAAATTAAGCACATAGTGAAATTAATGGACATGGCATGCATCCTAACGAAGAGAACGATAGCAATGGGCTGGAAATCTCCTGGAGGCCCCAGATATGAACCTTGGATCAGGGAAATGGAGAGATGGACCAGTGCTGAAACCAAAGCCTGGGAGGAGGGGAACAACCAAGGAGGCGAAGATGTGATTGCAACACTGGAATCCTGGAAGGCACTCCTGAGAGATATGATCTTTTTGACGGACTTCAAGCCCCTTTGAGCGCATCCCTTGCCATGGACTGTTGACACAAAACAGATTTAAAAACGACATCCACAACAACCCTGACTCTGTGACTCTAAGGGACAACTAGATGGTGTCTGGAGCGAGGCCTGAAGCGGGGCCGGCAGGTACCCGCATGATGGTGGGAGGCGGGACGGTCAAGTTACTGTTTGTTTTTTGTTATTGTTTTGTACTGTTTATTATTATTATTCGTGACACTCCGGATGTTGTTATGCATCCATGTTTAACTGTTCTCTGCCAATACAAATGCCAATAAAAACATTTAAAAATAAATTAAAGATCTGAAATGTGGGAAGACCAGATAAAAACAGATCTGTTCTCCAGCCCTATTGACTTTAGGGTCACAAAATTCACATAAAAAGTGCATTAGTGGTCATTACCTCTTGGAGGGCTGAGCTTATATAAACACAGATTCCTCTCTTGACATCATGTGCTCCAGGAGGGTGGGGGCCTAGCCAGATGAGGAGTGAGATTGCACATTGACTACAATGGGAGAAATGCATTTTATTGTGTAAAATTGACAATGTTCATCGCACCAAAGTCATTGTAGGATTTTTGGAAAGATGACAGTAAACTCCTTCTGATCATCCCAAAATGATTTTTGAAGTTATTCATGAAAATGTGATGTGGCCCTCCTTGTAAATTCCAGAGACATGAACATTTGATAAAACATGCCAATCATAATTCCTATGCCACCCATAAAATGGCATGTTTTACAATGCTATGGCTTCGAAGTAAATGAAGAAAAACTGTAGCTCTGCACAGGAATGGCATACAGACATCTGATTAGTGTCATTTGACTCGCAGTAAAATATATTTGTCAAAAATGTATTCATACATGTAAAGATTTGGAAGTTAAGGGTACTTGCAAGTTAGTGAGATTTTAAGTACAAAAACATGACCAAGCCCAACTGTCAAAGTAAGATGATGAAGTGCTCTCCTCCCCTAGTGTCCCAAAGCACTCCCGCATTCCCTTGTCCTATCAGCTCACAGGAGGGAGTGGGGTAGGGGGCATTAACAAATCCCTTTCACAAGAATCATGACACATTAGTGATGTCATGTGTCCTATAACTAAGCCAATTTGCCTCAGAGCAGGACTTTTGCCACTAATCCGATGAGGTGACCTGCTGTCGAAGTCTGGTGTGAACATCCCAGCAGAGAGAAGCCTAATCTTCCAGGGGAGCCAGGAGACTTAGAAGCTGATCTGGGACCCCTTGGTGGACTCAGCATAGACCTTGACTGACTCCCTTTTGCTGTCTGAGCAGTGCCCTGATGCTCCCTGATGTCCAGTCCAGACCTCTCCTGTAAACAGAAATACCCCAAGCCATTCATTGTGTATGCCCTACATTCTTTCAGCATTGTTTTAGTAATTTCCCCATTGAAAAAGCCCCTGCTTACCTGTGTATTTAGTTATTTCCCCAATGAAAAATCCCCTGTTGGCCCGTGTAGATCTTTAGCATATTTATCAAAGTAAATCAATTCATTTTGCCATTTATTTCACTGGATCAGTATTGTTGGCATTCGAAACCAACCATCTTTTCCCAGTGTATTATGAGCCGGTATAGTCATAAAGAGTTGACCAAAAGAATTAATCCCATTGTGATCTGCAAAATAAATTTGTCCCTGTGTTTCAATTGTGCTCCGCAAAACAAATGTCCATTTTCATTTCCTTTTCCCATTGCATCTGTCATCCTAAACGAAAACCGATTTTCCAATTCTGTACTGACCATAATCCTAAAAGCATGTGTGTTATTGTCAGGTGCATCAAAACGAATTTTCCACTTGCCTATCTTACTGTCATATTGTTTCAGTGATTCACAACCCAAAACCGATTTGTCCATTGTGTGCTGACTAATATTCCCCAAAGTCCTGCCTGTCCTTTTGGTGTAACAAAACACATTTCCCATTTCTTTCTATGCTTTTCCATTGCAACTGTGTTAGATAACTGAAAACCGATTTTGCCATTCTGTTCTGACCATAATCCTAAAGCCCTGTGTGTTCTTATCAGGTGTAGCAAAACAAATTTGTCCCATTGCCTTTCTTTCTTCCCTATTGTTTCTATGACCCACAAGTCCTAAATCAGATTTTTTCCTTGTGTTACCCACTTCCATTCAAATAAATCAAGTCATATTGATGTTTGAAGGGTAAGGGTTGCTAGGACAAAAGTATCACGTTGCTGTCTGTTTGCATTCATTTTCCTGGTGTGCTTTGAACTGTTCTCTGATTGTATTGGGGGTGGTGGGGTGGAGGTGATGTAAAAGGTAGCTATTGTAACTGCATAGTCTGGTGTCAGCTGTGTGGTGGTACTTTACCAAAAAGGATATTTTGTCTTTGTGTTGTCACAACATTGGCGGCTGCTGTAATCTGTTGGTTCTAATTTCCTTAAATAAATACATTAATAAAAATCTTGTTAATACACACCGGCCTGGTTCCTAGTCCATTGTGGCACTGGGTGTTTGTTGAGGTTGTATATGAGACGGGTTGGAGGTCACACTACACTGAACCAACTAAAAACTCATTGTGATTTGTTGTGCGCCACATTCATTGTAAGGAAGAAGCTCCCTGACTTGATTGTCACTGTACAATAAACCACAACAAAACTCAGGGTTTGTCTGGGATGGTAGAGAGCTTTCACTCATGACAGTGCGGCAGAACAGACTATTCACTGAAGGTATTTGTACATTCAGTGTATAGAAAGTTGTGTTGCTTTGTGAAGGCGGCATCTAAACTTGTACCCTGGGTTTCAGGGTTGTGTGTATAGATAAAGGTAATTGTTAAATTATCATTGTGAATGCAAACTATGGAGGGGCACGGTTTAGATGTTGCCCTTGCATAGAGAGCATAGTCACTGCAGAACACATTTCATAATGAGCACCGTAGAAATGAATATGGCTAGGAAGCACATTCTATCCTTCTATATTGTTTATTAAATGTGAATGGGCAGAACAGGAGAATGGAATGTGGCAAGCTAGAATGATGTAGGAGGTTGCCTCTGTAAATATGGATATGTGGCAAGATAATGGTCTGTTACATCAGGCCCTGATAGACTTTCATATGACACAGACCAACAGAGACGAGCAAACTAAGATGGCTCAGCTCAGAGCATATATGCACTTCCATATGATGATCGTGGAGGAAAGATAAACGGTTAGTGTAGCCTTGGTACAAAACCAATCTGAGCTTTTAGATCAAGCACAGAGAAAATTAAAACAATTAGAGGAAAAAGTGCAACAGAGCCAACATTCATTCTGAGGTAAAATTTGAAAACATTATTCAGCAGCTAAAAGATGAGTTAATGGCACAGCAGCAAAATAGTTTTGAGCTAGAGTCTCAATTGTCTGCACTGAGAGAGGAACATCAAGAAAACCAGAGAGGGAGTCAAAAGAAACTGAGTGAGCAGGTAGTGCATACTTGAGCCTGCCTAGTGGACATTTGTGCACTCACTTCAAATGCAAGTTGAACAAAAAAAAGATGAGAATAGCCAGTGGATCATAAAGGACGTTGATTCCCAGGTGGAATTTGATCAGGAGCGCCACAATCTGAATACTCTGAAATGACAGTGAGATCACCTCAGTGAAAATAATAGTAAATTGTGTCAGGAGAAAAGTGCCCTGTGTCAGGAAGTGTACCAGTTAAGGAAGAACATGGAGAAAAGCGAGCCATGCTCTCAGGTACTGACAGATATGAGGGTAGAAAATGAAAAAATAATGGGACATGTGAGGCAAGCATAATTTTATCTAGAGCAGGCAACACAGGCCCAAAATGTGCAAAGTGAGGAGATTAACCTCCTGCAAAAGAAGAGGTTTGAGTATGCCCAGATAATACAGGCCTCGCAGAAGGAAAATGAGTCCCTTGTTGAGGAGAACACGGGACTCAGCGGCCAAGTGGTGGCACAAAACAAAGTGATAGAAGCTACTCAAGCCTTGATTGCAGAGGTCAAAACTCAGGTCTCTATATATCAACAAGAGATAGGGGGGTGCGAAAGATAAATCTGAGAGATTGGAGAAAGAAATGGCTAGATACAAACAGGCTTTGAGACACCCTGAACAGTTAGATTATGGAGGGGCACCCTCTGACCATGGTGTGATGACCTCCTTACAAGGGACCTCAAGCAAACTCACCACATTATATTGGCAGGGCACTGCTAACTTAATGCCTACCAGTTTGCAAAAACAGGGAAACATGAGGTAGCTGGCTCAATCAGGCCTAGTATAACTGAGCCGGAAGGCAAGTCCCATCAGATATTGACGGACATTTATCTTTATCCATATTTAAAAACACCCTGGCATATACTTCTGACCAGGAGGGCTCCTATGATGAGAGGATCAGGGAGTTAGACTGGCAGAAACACAAGTTACAAAGGGACCACTTGGTCTGCTTTGCAAACTGAGTAGAATTAGAATCCAGGCCTCAGAAGAGCATCTTGAAAACCTTCACACATTCAGGGAGGCGGGGGAGTTCTCCACCACACCCAGAATGAGGGATGAGGAAGATGAGTACTCCCCAATGCGAAAGGGGGAGCCCAAGGGAAGTGGTCCAGAGAGCCCACAGCACCACAGGGGAGAAGAGATCAGACCCTGTCATTCTGGGAGGGATTCCCAGTCTCAGGGAGGCAGGGAGCACCTAGAGGGCAGGGAGTGGACCACAAATAGCAGCAGCTCTGAGTCAGAGGGCAAGTGGACTCAGGTGCAGTAGAAAAAGAAGGCGGACAAACAAAAGAGAGCTTTAGTAAAAGACACAATTCGGCAAATAAAAGCCATTAGAAACTGTATGACACCATTTCACAAAAATGCCAAATATTCAGTATGGGAGCATCTGGATCTGTATGACCAGATGATGACATCATTTGGCTTTAAAAATGATCACAATTCCATGGAGTGGAGTTTGTCAAATGGACATTCCCCCAGGAATACTCCAGCTTCTTTGCTGGGCTGGAGGATCAAGACCACCAAAGAAGGTCGACCTACAAGGCAGCCATTTTAAAGCACTTCTCTGTGCACAGGAACCCTCAGGAGGCCTGCAAGGCAGCCTACAACCTGCAGTGCGGAGAAGACCAGGCACCTAGAGAGTTTGTGCAAGAACTGAAGTAGGCATTTGCCCAGACCTCTAGACGGGTGCGCACGGACAGCCTGGAGTTCATCAATACTTATTCCATGCACTCCCAAAATATATAATGACCCAATTGGTTAGGGACTTCCATGAGCGTAGGACCCTGGATTGGGTAATAGTACAGGCTTCTCAGATTAATGAAGTCCAAAGGCCAGTGGAAAACAAAAATAACCCCAAACATTCCAAACCCTCCAACACACCCACTGCTGCAAAGGTGGCAGAGGTGAAGAATCCCACCATTTTGAACTAGGAAATGGAGGGGCCTAAGAATACTCCTCCCTCTAACAAGCAGAATGAGAGGCAGAGGATTCCCTCTGATCAATCCCAATCAGGTGGTAGCCAGACAGGATATCCAACCAACTCTTCACCTCTAACTGAACATGGCTGCCCAGAACAGCTCAACACCTGGATCTTTTGCCCTGGAGCAATGACGGGGAGAAAACTCTGATAACCAACAGGTTCCACAGGAGGATGCCCCGGGGGAAGGGAGATGTAAAGCCCTAGAGGAAATTTCCTTTCTCACCCGTGAAAAACCCCTAGAAACCTCTGAACCTGAACCCAAATCTCCTACCCCCGAAAATCTGCAACCTAGGGAACAGAGGGTAAGTAGCAGAAATCAGAGGCAGAAGAAAACCCACTCTGTGGAGGAGATCCTTGTCATCCCGTTTGAAGGGGAAGAATCCATGGAGGATTCACTGAAGAAAATCTTCTCTTTCAGGGATGCAGGGATCCCTCCAAAGGATAAATGGGTCCCAAAAGACCCTAACTGAGGCAGACCCAGAACCACCAATTCCTAAACCCCACCAATGTCACCCAGATGACTCTGAAATCAATGAGGGATCCTCCCCCCATACCGGTTCAAGTGATTTTCACCAAGGAAAAGGGGGACACCAGAGAATCATGGGAAAAAGGGGACTCCACAATCCCACAGATATCTGGGTGCCACATTTTCTTTACAGATTCCCAGACTCTGACACAGAAAACTGTCCAAAATCACACAGTGTCAGAGTTCAAAATAAAGACATTAACTGCCAAGCTGGCTCAAAATGCACGTTTTCTTTGCTCCGTTGAGGAGAGGGAACCGAGATGTTATGCCTCCATCAAGGTCCAGGGTCAATGTGCATTTTCTGCGCTGGTGGATACAGGATCCAACGCCACCCTTCTGTCCAAAAAGGCCTTTGACTAAATTAATTCAGGAAGGGAGGAGAGTCACCAAATCCCCCTGACACCTCGTTCTGGACAACTTTAAAACTTCGATGGAATTTACATTTTTCCGTTGAGGGGACTGCGGATCTGGAGATAAAAAATGGTCGACATAGGGTAAAACACCCGGTAATAGTCGTCGCTTCAGAGGGCACACCTTATCTACTGAGGAATGACCTCCTGAGGAGGTTATCACCCCTGATTGACTGCGTGAACATGGTCCTCTGGCCTCAAAGTAACTGGTCAATCAAATTGAAACAAAGTATGAATTATGTGAGTTTAAATGGCACATGCCACATGATTGAACAACGGTCTGACCAAATAGAATTTCACTTTAGGAACGATCAAGTCCCAGACATCACTGTAATCTCTGTAGGAGAGCAAATTGGTGATGGGTACCGTTCTCCATTTTCAACCTTCCTCCCAGTTCTAAGTGACATTCCACACTGGAAGGAAATTCCCTGAAATTTGATCCCAATCCCCAATCAGAGAAGAACCCAAATCCCATGACAAAAGATGATGAAAAACCAGCGCAAGGTTTGGCTGATATCCAGAAAAAGGGTGAACAGTTGTTTCTCCCCATTTAGGTAAATTAGGGGGGAGCCTCCTCTCGCCAGAGTATGGCTGAATAATGGAAAAAGCTTCATCAGCAAAGCGTCTTTCAGGAAACTCCCAAAAGTTCAGACCATTTCCACATTTAAGTTAATTAATAAGTAAGAAATGGGCCTGAAAACTCCCAATTCCAAACATCTCCTGCCTAGCAGGTGCATGCTAAAGATTTCCTTCGGCGACAAAAGCATAGAACATAATTGCTGGGTTGTGAGAGATGTCCCCTCTGCGTTTTACTTAGACAGTGACATCCTCAATCGATTCACAATTAATTTGGACCTAATTAATTACAGAGCCTGGTCTAATTGCTGTCATATGCAGTTGAAGTTCAAACGGGAGAAGAGGTCACCATCCAAGGACAGGTACAACAATTCACAATTCCCCTAAAAAATAAGCGAGGGCAGAACCTCAAATAATAGGGCGCTTATATAAATTTTAATTACCACCTCCAACTGCAAGGGTTGTATTTCAACCTGACCCCACTAGTTGACCGAGAACATGACACCATTTGAATATTGGTGGATAACAGCAACTCTAGAAGTATCACTTTGGGTGCAGACACCTTTATTAAAATGGTGGTTGATGCTCAACATTGTTCCAATGACTTAGGGAATGAGATCATGGGACCAATTCCAAATGACTGTTACCACTGTGATGACGATATACCTACAGAAAAGATTTTCACCCGGCAAGGGGGGGGGGAATTTCTTGGTGTACTCTTCATGCCCTTGTGGTGGGGAAGAGGTAACCTGTGACATCAGGAAGGACGAGGTGGTATTTCAAGTCAACAGCGACTGCCTCCCCTCCTTGAAACTACATGTCCAAGCCAACAGCATAACAAGAGATCTCTCCACTCAACTGGAGGATACTGCAGAAATTGTAAAACCTAAGGTATTTCCAGGCTTCAGGCAGATGATTGAGGAACAAATCAACCTCGCAGATGCCTATGAGACCAAGGAGCAAAAGCAAAAGCTGAAACAGGTGTTTTGGGATTACCAGGAGATCTTTGTCTTGGGCTAGTATGACTGTGGTTGCACCGAGATACATTCAACCCCCATACCAACAGACCCTGGGATGTCTCCTGTATTTTAAAAAAAATTCTGGTTGCCTCTCGTGTCTATGGAGTCACTCACAGAGATTATAAAAAAATATAGAATTTTGTGGGATCATTCGTCCAGGAACTCAAATACTTGCTTAACAGCCGTATTATACCAAAAGCACGACAAGGTCAACAAAGTCCTCTCGCATGCGAGTAAGACTTTGTCCTCTGTGGAGGAAAAATTCAATGATTGTGAAAAGGCACTCCTGGCAATGGTGTGGGCATTGAAGAATTACAGCCTGTTCATCCAGAGGAAGCACATCATTGTCTACACTCCTCACCAGCCCTTGCAATTTCTACAAAGTGACCGAATCTGAACCGGGATCTTGAATAATTCCAGAATTTCTTCCTGGATTTTGTCCATGCAAGGCTTTCCTGTGGAGGTCAGATATGGCCAAAACAAGAAGAGTCCCCTCACGCCCGGTTTGGCTGACTTGCATGACTGTGCTCAAGAAAACTGTCTGAAGGACAAAAGTCTAAAAACCCAAGACAACATGGAGGCATATCTTACTTCCCTGCACAAAGTCTATGAGGAAGACACGTGCCAGGGAATACCCACAGTTTATGTGGATGGGTGCTCCTACCATGTTGATAATCATGGGGAAAAGGAACTAGTGGCTGGCATTGGGAATGCCTGGGTGACTGATGCCCTGGAGCCCTCTGCTGGGTGTAGATCGGTCCCCGAAGTAGTCAGGTGGCTGAGTTGATGGTGGTACACCAGGCCATCCTCACTGCCGTGCAACACCAACTCCAAGAACTGGTCATAATCACTGAATCAGATATGGGTTCATGGAGCACCTGATTAACTGGAAAAATCGAGGCATGCTTTGTGCAAATAACAAACCGCTTAAGCATGGAAAATTAATACAATCCATTGATGATCTGGTCACCTCTAATGAGATGACCATCTACTGGAAAAAGATCAAGGATCACTCCAAAATAGAGGGACCGGACAAAACTTGAAATGACTTGGCCGACCAGTTGTCCAAAACCAGAGCCATCCACGGGCATCTCATAGAGATCGAGTCCCTGTTGCGGGAAATCCAGGTCGCTGCTGTCACCAGGACGCTAACACATGCCCAAAATGAACTCTCAACTGCCCAGTGGAGTAAGGAAACCCCTGATGCTGATTTGATTACGGCCCAAAAAGGGGATCCAATTATTGGCAAATTTTATCAAAGCACTGAAGACGCCACAAATTTCCTCTGACCGAATCCAATTACATCAGGAAAGAGGATCTGCATGTGCTGAAGATTTCCAAAATGTTCCGAATCCAAGACGGTTTGTTGGTACAGAGATCCATCTCTAGATGTGACCAGTGGGTGGTACCTGCCTCATTCCAAAGCTTGATGTTATGCCACGACCATGATGCGGCCACAGCCGGTCATAGGGGGGGTTCATACAACTTTGGAAATCTTGCGAGAGATCGCATACTGGCCACACATGGGTCAGGACCTCAACCAATACTTGAAGGGGTGTCTCATGTGTGCTCAGTTTCAGCCAAGTCCCCTCACACATAGAGCTCCCCTACAGAAAAGGGGAATGATACTGCCATGGTCCAATTTGCAAGTCGATTTCATCGGGCCCGTGATTGTTTACCAAGTGGGTGGAATGTCTCCCGGACCCACATTGCAAAGCAGAAACAGTTGCTGCCCTAATGATCCATCACATCTACTCATGTTTCGGCCTTCCCCAAAGGATTGAGTCAAAACGAGTAAGTGATTTTACCAGTGAGGTGATGAAAAAGATGTGGGAGATACTCGGGTTAAAGAGAAAACACCACATTGCCTACCACCTAGCCTCAAATGGAGGAGTTGGGAGGTACAATAAAACCATTGTGGGCATCCTAAAGAGGTTTGTGGAAGACTCTGGGCTTAGTTGGGAGATCCGACTACCACTTGTCCTGATGGCCATCAGGCCTACACCATCTTCTGCGACACAAATGTCCCAATTCAAGCTCATGACTGGATGAAAAATGGTGCTACCCCAGCATCTGCTCTACCGAACTCAAGAGCAGACCCTGATCAATGTGTCCACAACCCATGAGTACATTGAGAACCTGCAAAAACACCTTCAGCGCACTTTTTCTTACGCTCAGCGAAATCTAGAAAAGTCGTCAGAGGGGATGAAAACCAACTACGACTTAAAGACCACCAAGAAGGAGTACCAAGTAAGAGATAGGGTCTACCTGTACAATTTTTAAAGGAACCAGACCAAAGAGCAGAAGTTCTTCCCATCCTTGCGCGGTGCCTTTGAAATTGTAGATCAAATCTCACCTGTCACCGATAAGATCTGCGTCCCTAAAGGAGAACAAACGGAAGAGAAATGGGTTCACATCAATTAGTTGAAGAGCTGTCATCCCAGGCAGAACTTGCGACTGATTAAAGAAACTAGTGAGTGTAGAGCCCAGGAACCATCTGATGAGTAAAGGTACAGAATGGCAACCCGATGAAGAAATCATACATTTACCGGGAGTAGAACAACTTGTATTTATTTTGAAACCATTACGAATATTTGTCATGTAAAACATTTTTGTGATGTATAAACTAGAGAGTGTCTCTTGTTATTTTGTTGTCAATTTTCATGTCCCTACTGAGGAAAATAGTATTGTATGAAATACTTAATCTCTCCATTATTCTTGGCAGATTAAATAACTCCTTGCCTCTACAGGCCAGAGGTGGAGCCGCCGGAAAGGGAGGGATCAACGACCTAAAAGCCTAAAGATCAAAAAAGAGTTGATTGCAGACCAGAGTAGCATTCCATCAGGACCAGGAAAAAGAGCAGATGCACTTCCAAAGGGAGGCCTTGGACAAACCCTGGCCACAGTGAAACGGACACCCCACTCTCTCCTGGCTCTTCTCTCTGCTTAATAAATCACATAGCCAGGAAGGGGTATTTTGTGGGGTGGAATGGCCCCTGGATGTGAGAAATAAAGAGGCCAGAGTCAGTTATGAGGACTCACCAAATTCCCAGGCCTGTACAGAGATGATGTCCAACATAAGACCTATAGAACCAAAGTAATAAGGAGGGAAATTGGAAATAAAAACTTCCAGATGATAAAATATGCATCTGTCTTGCATGAAGGAAGCAAAACACACTTGGGTCCAATGTGTTAATAAAGCTATGGAGAGCTGCACTGACATTCTCAGAATCAGCAGTGCCCAGCGTCTTAAGTGAAATGCCAGAATGGTGTTTCAAGCCGCCATAGTGAAACCAAACATTTTGCATGGCAAATAAATAAAAGCATGTCGTTTTGTTTGCTGAAACTGTGTGACTTCTAAGAGTTTATTTAAAAGTGAAATTTGAGTTAAAAGGCAATTTGTGGCTGAGTATGAAAGACGTTCCGCTGCTTTCTATTTCTTCAAGATGTGAAACTGCATTCCAGGGTCCCTGTTGTCCTGGAGATCTAAGCATGCAACTTCAAACCTCAGTGCCTTCCCTTAAAAATACAATCTTAAATTACTTTTGAGATCTGAAAGGCAGGAAGACTTGATAAAGACCGATCTGTTCTCCAGCCCTTATAACCTACGGGTCACAAAATTCACATAAAAAAGTGCATTAGTGCTCATTAGCTCTAGGAGGGCTGAGCTAATGTAAACACAGATCCCTCTCTTGACGTCATGTGCTCCAGGAGGGTGGGGGCCTAGCCAGATAAGGAGTGAGATTACACATTGATTACAATGGGAGAAATGTATTTTATCATGTAAAATTGACAATATTCATCGCACCACAGTCGTAGGATTTTTGGAAAGATGACAGTAAACTCATTCCGATCAACTCAAAACGATTTTTGTGAGATAAACACAACTGAAGTTATTCATGAAAATGTGATGTGGCCCTCCTTGTGAATTCCAGAGACATGAAAATGTGATAAAACATGACCATCAGAATTCCTATGAAGCCCGTAAAATGCCATGTTTTTCAATGGTATGATTCTGGAGTAAATGAAGAAAAACATAGCTCTGCACAAGAATGACATACAGACTTCTGATTAGTGTCATTTGACTCGCAGTAAAATATAGTAGTCGAAAATGTATTCATACATGTAAAGCTTTGGAAGTTAAGGTTATTTGCAAGGTAGTGAGATTTTAAGTGCAAAAACATGACCGAGCCCACCGGTCGAAGTAAGATGAATAAGTGCTCTCTTCCCATAGTGTCCCAAAACACTCCCACATTCCCTTCTCCTATGAGCACACAGGGGGGGGAATGGGGTAGGGAGCATTAACCAATCCCTTTTGCGAGAATCATGACACATTAGCTGTTTTCCCTATAACTAAGCCAACTTGCCTCGGAGCAGGACTTTTGCCACTAATCCCATGAGGTGACCTGCTGTCGAAGTCTAGTGTGAAAATTCCAGCAGAGAGAGGCCTAATCTTGCAGAGGAGCCAGGAGACTTAGAAGCTGACCTGGGACTCCTTGGAGGACTCATCAGAGACCTTGACTGACCCCCTTTTGCTGTCCGAGCAGTGCCCTGATGCTCCCTGTTGTCCAGTTCAGACCTCTCCTGTAAGTACAAATAACGCAAGCCATAGATTGTGTGTCATACATTCTTTCAGCATTGTCTTAGTGATTTCCCCATTGAAATATCCACTGTTTGTCTGTGCATTTTAGTTATTTCCCCATTGAAAAATCCCATGTTTGCCTGTGTATTTAGTTATTTCCCCATTGAAAAATCCCCTGTTGGCTTGTGTAGATCCTTAGCATATTTATCAAAGTAAATCAATTAATTTCCCCATTTATTTCACAGGATCAGTATTGTTGGCATTCAAAAACCATCCATCTTTTCCCAGTGTATTGTGAGCTGGTATAGTCATAGAAAGTTGCCCACATGCACTCAGATCCATATTTGTTCTGATAGAGTGAGCTTGCTGGGCATTCAGAGAGAGCAGACTAAGTTAATGTACTGTACCTTTGTATACCAAGTATACATTCTCCAGTTGGAAGGAGATGTTATGCATGCTGTGTTATTGGGATTTCTACCATGCACAGCTGCCATTTGCAATTGGCTGAAGACTTCGCTGCACACACCTTTGCAGCATTAAAAAGTGGTGAAATATTAGGAACGGTCTAAATACCATTTCCCCAAGTAGATACATTTTTGGGTTGAAGATCCTACATCTACATATTCTGTTTGTTCCAGTGATCTTCAGGCAACCCGCCTGCCCCTCTCCAGTGCCAGCACAGAGAGCTGGTTGGTCCAGAGGCATACTCTAAAGCTGAGAACAGCGGGCATCTCAGTAGATAATACTGGGTCTTGAGATATCTGTGTACAATATTCTCAAGCTGCTTGTAGTTGTGTATTGTTGCTAGGCGAGTATAATTGTTTAACTAGTCCTGCTGCTGTATCTCGTTCTTAAACAGGAACTTCAATGTTTCAAACCCTGGGCCCTGTGCAAAGTCTGTATGCCACTCAATCATGGAAAAACACACCTCGTTTAATTTGTTAAAGTCACCCCCCTTAGGCCATGTGTTCACCTTGTACAGGTGCGGGCCATTATAAATCACTTGAGATAAACTGTATACTATGTTCCTTAGTGTAATTTAATTTGCTCTTCTAGGTGGTTCTGGCTTTCATCCTTCCTCTGCCTTCAAGGCAAGATAGATGAGACTCCTTTGAGGACTGAAGCATCGATCGCAAGCGTTAAGCTGGTACTTTGCACTGTAGCAAAGTCTCCTCCTTCCCTTATGTATATTCTTCTAAATAGTATGCCTAGAGACAGGCATGACAGTAAAGTGTGCTATAAAGAGTAGTGATACACCCATTCAATCACTTGCTCACTCTCCCTCACAGTACTGATATTTAGACACATCCCGATAGTAGGGAATTTGTAGTTGCATTATCAGTGGAAGCTCTATACAAAATGCTCCTTGATTCTAAGCATCATGATCAGGAAGCACCTGGCTACTAGTGTCTCATTCTAGGAGAGACAATTTCAAAAGGTCCGGTGATGTTGCTTGTATAGAGTCTATAGCTTCTCTTCACAGAAGCTTCATATCTAGTTCCAGAGGGTCAACGGCATTCCAGAGGGTCAAAGGAATATACAGTTTGTATTATGCTGCTGGCATTCGATTGACTTACCTGCCTTTGCCCGTAGGGTTAAGGACAAATGTAGTAATAAATCTCCTACTACCTTATCTGGGCTCTCTCATTCTTTGCTTGAGACAGCCGATGACGTGGCTGCTCTTAGGCTTATTCAACCGTGAAGACTGCCTATGGAACCCTGGTTCTCTGAGACCCTTCAGGTTCCTGTATAAAGCCTGTGCCACTTCTTATGAAGCTGCTATCCGGGCAGTTTAGAGGACTTTCTACGCCCAAAAATTGAGTCTGCTCTTGGTCAGACTAAGACCCTCTTTTCAGTAGTGAAATCTCTTTCTTTGGATGCTAAACTTATGCCATCTGTTTACCCGACACAGGATCTCCGTGATTCGCAATACTTCACTACAAAAATTGAGACAATCCACACCAACCCCTGCTTGTGATTGGTTTGCTTTTATAAGGCAGTCAGCGTTGGATGTTTGGTCATCCTTTCCTATCTTCACAGAAGATGCAGTCTTTACCTCTTTGCAACACATTACGTCAGGGGTTCCCTCCGAGATTATCCCTCTTGTGGTGATGAAGGATATATGTCCGGGGCTGCTGTGTGAAATCACAGAGGCAATCAATAATTCTTGTCAGTCGGGGATTATTCCTTCAGAGCTCAAGGCCACCATTGTTATTCCTCTTCTGAAAAAGCCTTCTCTTGATCCTCTGTTACCCTTTAATTATCATCCTATTTCACTGCTTCCATTCTTTATGAAACTCCTTCAGTCTTTGGTCTCTCCTTTACTCTATGCTTTTATGGAATCCACTGCTCTCTTTGATCCTGCTCAATCTGGGTTCAAGCCAGGATTGGGGACCGAGAGCGTCTTGGTCTCTGTCCAAGATGATATGGCCAGACTGGTTGATGCTGGTGGCATTGGGGCCCTGATTTTATTAGACCTTTCAGCAGCATTTGACACCGTAGACCACCCTATGCTGCTCACCCGCCTGGCCCAATCTGGTATTTCAGGCCAGGTACTGACTTGGTTTGCCTCATTCCTAGCCAATAGAACCCAAACTCTTTCTCTTCCGCCCTTTCTTTCTGGCTGGCTTTCTCTTTGCTGTGGTGTCCCTCAGGGATCTGCCTTGTCTCCTATTTTCTTCAAAATTTGCATCTGGCCTCTTGTGTGTCTTATCCGCTTCTTCGGCATCAGGTGCTATTCATCTGTCGTCGACACTCAGATTCGGAATCCGGTCAGATCAGGATCAGGCTGCGATGTCATTGTGTCTCTACCCCTTATCCTTTATTATGGGTGTCCTCTTTTTGGCCCTCTTTTCTTGGCCCTCTTCTAGTCCATACTGAGAAGGTGAAGAACTTAGGTGTCTTGATGTCCTAGTCCCTCACGACGGACTCACAGGTCGCGGCAGCCTGCCAGTCGTGCCACTTTCACCTTAACTGTAACTCTCTATATTTGTCTCACCCCAAGGGCCTAGTCCAGCGGCTTCAGCATCTCCAGAATATGGCTGCCCAGGTGGCAACTGGCTCCCCTTATGGAGCTCATATTTCCCAGGTGCTGCGCTCGCTCCACTGGCTGCCTGTCAAACAGCGTGTCACATTCAAAACTGTTTGTTGCATCACGCCCTACATGTCCAAGGGGCAGAATACTTCTGCAACAAGTTCAGTCACTACTTCCCCACACAGCTTCTAAGATCGGCAGCTGCTCATCTGCTTGTAGTCCCATCGTTCTGGCATGCTCGGATCGGAGGTCAGGCTTTTTCATTTGCTGCGCCACAGCTGTGGAACAATCTCCTGCTGGCCATGAAAACTCATTCTAATCATTTGGCCTTTAGAAAATCTTTGAAAACGCATTTATTTGGCTAATTCCCGGCTTCAGGTTACTGCCTCCTCCTTTCTCCAGCGCCATGATGCCCTTGGGCGACCGTGCGCTCAAAAAGTGCCATTAACATAACATCCCGGGCCCAAATTCTCCTAGTGAAATTCAAACACGTAGGAACAATGCAAGGCCTTTAAGAAGTCAATCATATTTTGCACAAGGAATATTTTTACAGTATCCATGTTGGTATGATAGACCATTGGCTTGAGTGCTGCGATCTGTGTGTGATCTGCAGGTCTCAGGTTTGAATCCTAGAAAGGCCAACTCAGTCTTCGATCCTTCCAAGGTCAATAAAATGTGTGTGGGGGATACATGCTTATACAAATGCTCTATGTAAAATGCTTTGGCGAAAGCGCTTTGTAAATAAATTGTTATCACTAATATCTTCGATGATGACTTGCTTTCAGACCCCATATGCAGTGCAAGCAGAGGTTTTGGTTTGTTCTGTAGATCTGCAGGCCGTCTACTCATCCATTCCCTTCAAGGAAGAATACAGAGAATATTTCAGGTTTGTCCCTGGAGAGCAGTACTTCTAATGGATTATTTTTGTCCCAAACGTGTCCCAATGGTGCTCCCAGACAATCACAGCAAGCTTGAAAAGGAAACAACTATACCTCTACCTCGATGATAGATTGAGCCTGGCTTCCCAAACAATAGTTTCTTGCCAGTCTCCTGCTAGTTTGCAATACATTTTTGAGACTGGGATTCTGGATCACACAACCTGGCTCTTTTGATGGAACCCACTTTATCCAGAATGGTCTAGTAATCTCATTAGACATGACCTTTCCCCTTCAATGGAGGGTAGTGACCCTTAAATAAACAGTAGCTTATTGTCAGCAACATCTCAACACAGCAGCATGTTCATTGGACAGAAAGCTAAAACTACTGTGTTTATCGTTTGCCAGAATGAGCAGGAATCTAGAATCTATTTCATTGGGATCAAACATCAGATACTGCACGCAGACATCTCTCCTCGGGTTTGCACTTTGCTCCTCTTATTTTTGTTTCTAGAGAGTGTTCAAAGAAGAACTGGGCGGTCATTGCCAATCAAACGATACTCGCGCACACAGCCTGCATACCAACATTTTAAAATGAAAGGCAATATTTTGTGTGGTCCGGAAAAGCTTTCAATCTCTTCTCCAAGGAAGCAGTGTTCAGATTTACAAGGGGAACACCAAGCTTAGTTCAGTCTGGGCAAACATGGTCGTCATGCTTCCTAATGAGGTTGAGTTTGATACAATGATCATGGAAAACCTTTGGTGCTTTTCCTCCGAATCCACTAATCCAAAATAAATCACAGAAATGCAGGGACATCAGCAATGCATTGAAGATCATAAATGGCAATCAATTGGTAAGGATTTCGTTCTTTGGGCGAATTCAGTCTTGATTTATTCAAAGAGTTGAATACTAATCTATGAGATTGGCACAATTGGGAGTGTACAATTTCATTGAACATCAGCAATTCATGTCTGATTCTTGCATCCTTGCTATGGCCTCACACTAGTGGCTCTTGGACCATGACTTACGGACCTATAATGACTTAAGGTAAATTCAATGGGTTGCAGATCTTGAAGCACATTCTAACAGTCTAGTACACCCTATCACTCCGTTTTCTATCTCTATCCATAACGCACGCTGCTCTATAGAATTCAGCCAAGAAATAGTTCAAAGAAAATCACTGGGATTTTGTCAATGGCTTTTGGGAAAAAAGGTATCTTTCTTAGGCTAATATTGGTGGCCACTCAACTTTCTTTTTTTTGTCTGGCACTGAAATTATGTTACATTCTCATAGACTCTGCCTTTCTGTCACCTCAGTTATCCTCCTTAGACCCGATGTCCACTCTCTTGAAGTAAGTGTGAGCAAAACTTGATAATGATGATCTGGTGTATCCTAGTTTGGGAACTTGCTGTTACACTCACCTGGTATCCACGGGGACGCCACTCAGCCGTATGGACACTGGTATCCTTCTCTGCGGTTCCCAGATGTGGCCAGTGGGGGAGGTTCTGCCTGTAATACAGGAGGGCTATGTTCAAGACTGGCCAACTGGGGTAATTAGCCCCCCACCACCCTGTATGCCTTCAGCCCCTCTGGGGCCTCTCCTCACCTTATTGTTGATTTAGGTATGCTCTCCTTCCTGTCCTCTTGGCAGGGGCACATTGTCCTTTGTGGGCGGATGCGATCTAGTTACTTCACTGATGCCAGCCCGTTTGAAGTCTTTCAGGTAGGTCTTATTGCTGTTGTATATTGTTGTTATTCCTGCATGCCTTTCTTGGTTTAATAATGTCTCTTTCTCTTCCTTAGATGTGCGGAAGTCCATTGTGGTGCATTGGCTGAATTGGGTCTCACGGTAAATGATGGCATGTAATGAGCGCTATGATGCGGTAAGTAGGCACTATGCGCAGAGCAGTGATGCCTTGCCTTTGCTAACCTGTTTTCTTTTCTTTTCCCATAGATCGCTGTGTTCACCCAGGGTGTGGAATTCCGAGGCGATGCTGGTCAAGGGGCGACCTGCGAGGTAAGCTTTTCGGCACAGTTCGTTATGTTGTAATGTCTCTAATACCTTGTTTCTTTCCTTTTTTGCAGATCCGTCTATCCGGGAGACGTGCTGATCCTAGGAAGTTGTTCGCAGGAACTGTGGGCAGCTGAAGATGAAAAATTGCAGGTAAAATGCTGCTGCTAGCAATGTTCCTTTTGTCTCCTTACAGGTGCTGTTTCTCCGAGGTTCGCGGGTATAGCTGGACACGGTGAACGTCACGTTGCAGGATTGCAAAGCAACGCGAAGCATGTTATCCAAGTCGGGTGTTGTTTAAATAGCTTCAAGAAAGGAGTCCAGGTAAAGTAGTTCCTAGGCTACCACACCCAAAACACTATACCGCATAGCTTGGTTCCTAGGAGCCAAGCTATGTGGATGCCTCCATGGTGGCTGGCAGCTTCAAAATAAAGTAGTTCCCCAAACACATGTCTTCACTCTGTATGAGCCTGGTGCCATAGGCACCAGGACTGGCTCCAAGAGGGCCTATGCAGTGGATGCCTAGGTTTATTGGAGACCCGAGCCAAGACCACTCCTGGTCCATGCGCTTGCCAGAGGGGTTTTTGGATGTGGGTCGTGACACTTGACCCTAAATTGGCTTCTAAGTGGGTGAAGCTATCTACCAATCATAGGCACTCTACAGGCCTTGTCAGCCGTCATCAAGATTGTCTCTGTGGACATTGCTTGCTTAGTGCCATAACTTAAGCCCAAAGCGTAAGTGAGCCTCAAGTTCATTCTTTTCATGAACCTAAACATACTTTTTTTATTAAATGTTTATTGGTTAAACATGAAAAAACTGTCACTTAGTTTGGCATGTTAAGTTAACCATTTACATTGACATTAATTAGATAATGTTCCTTCCATAAAAAGAAAAAGGGAGTACAACCAAAAAAAAAGAAAAACATTAAAAACATTTCACAAGTCAATTTCATTAGACAGTTAGTAATCAATATGATACATCGAAAGAGGAATAAAGTCCACAAAAAGAGGGAAAGATGATAACCAACTCCAAGTTTGGCTAATTTTGATGATCTTATATGCCCATGTTCTCTTATTTAGCATCAATTACTCCTCGTTGGTCTTTGCTAGAATGGCTTAAATAAACTTAAGGACTTCAAGACATAAGCAGGTGCTCTCCCCCATGATCATCCACTCCCACCAGTTCTGATCGCGTTCAATATTGTCAATCTTTTGGGTTTTCTTTACATATGTCGTTCGTAGGGTTACTAGCTTAGGGCAAGTGGGTACCCAATGTACATGAGTTTCCACCTTTCCCTCTGATCCACAAAATCTACAATGAGCTTTGCTCGGATATATTAATTTCCTCTCTAGGGCTATCTCTGGAGTGTCAACTAAATTCAATCTTGCTCTTAGCAAAAGATCTCTTTAGATTGGTGATGGAAATTTTTTCAAATACAGTGGTAGCTCATTTAGCCCTTTTTTTTGTTTTTCTGTGCAGGCCTTTTCACGTCACGATTTCTCATCTCTATAGTTTCAATCCAATCTGGCTCTACTAACTTTTTTTTTATTTTTATAGGGTTGGTAATCAGTTGATTCTCGCATAGGTCATGCTCTTTCATTATTTTCTCGATCTTGGTCCACCATTTCTGAAGTATAGGGTCTTCAATTTCACCTTGACAATTGAAAATTTCCAAGGGTGAGTCCAGCTCTGATATTTTAGTTTCCCGATATAATGGGCCTCATTACGAATCAGGCGTTAAGGGGTTAATGGCGCCGTAAACGGCGTCGACCCTTAACGCCTGATTACAAGGTCCATTAGCGCCATGGTGATATTAACGCCTGCTTTTTGCAGGCGTTAAAATCCATGGCGCTAAGGGACCATGGTGCTAATTACGCCACCGTAATTTACGGTGGCGTAATTAGCGCCTTCCCCACTCCCATTATGCCCTATGGGGCAAAAATGGGAATGGGGAAGGGTAAAATGGGAAATGGGGATTTACCGCCCCACTCACCTTGGAATGGGGCGGTAAATCCGCCATCCACCGTGGTGTAAACATAGTTTACACCATGGTGGTAAGGGTACGACCCAGGCGGTAACTTACCGCCTGGGTCGTAATGAGGCCCAATGTAATAAACTTCCATAATACAATACTTTCCAGAGTTTGTAGTCTAAGTTCATGGTGAATAACTGCCATTTGGAGTGCATGGGGTAAGCGCAGATATTTCCGCCAAAATAGGCCTTTTAGAAGAGACCAGATTTTCCATGGTAGACATTGCATTCCCTCTGAGCCGTATGTCAGGATTGCAGCAACCATTGGCGATACAATGAGCTACGCAGAGTTATGGAGTATCTTCCGTACTTTTGGAGGATTCTTATGCCCAGAGCTGCTAGGCGTTTGTTTTCGAGTCAGAGAGCATGATAGTGAGCATTCTCATCATAGTTCTTATTTATCAGGACTCCCAAATACATCATCATATTCACGACGTCCACCTTCACCTCATTTATTCTCCAATTTAGGTCCCTTTGCTCTGGCACTCAGCTGAGGACATGATCAAGATTTTGGATTTATTAACATTAATTTTCATGTCATTTGTTTCCAAATATTGTTGGAAACAGTCCAGTCTCCTTTGTAGGCCTATTGGTGTTAGGTCCATAAAGACAATATTGTCTGCAGAAAGTACCCATGGTGTTGGTTTCCCATTTATTCTAGGGTGGAAAGCTCTTACATGCTCCTGAGGCACTCCTAAATCAGCAATATATAAACTGAACAAGAACGCAGCAAGGGGGGAGCCTTGTTTCAGGCCTCTGTATGTTGGAAGTTTCTCAGATAACACCCCTGAACCTTATAACCTGACCTGTACAGAGGTTTTAGTGTAGAGGACATGAATCGCCTCTATCAGGTCAGGTGGGCAGATTCAAGTTCTTAATTTGGCCCATAATTTGGAACGATTTACACAATCAAACGCCTTTTTCCAGGTCTAGGAATACCACATAAGTTTTCGAACTGGATTCTAATGCTCTTAATTTTAGAGTTTCAATGATCAGATTGTTGAGAGAGGTCCCTACCCCTTTAACAAAGCCTGTTTGATGCGGGTCCAAAATTTCAGATTTTTCTGTCCAACCTGTCAGATCTCTCAGTAATATTGTTGCAAACAATTTTCCCATTGAGTCTAACAATGCTATAGGCTGACAAGTATTTGGGTCTGTTCTGTCCCATTTTTTATAAATCGGAACTACTATAGCTTCGCACCATGAGGCTGGTATTTGTTTTGTGCTCAGGACTTGTTTAAAAATGTGAACCAAGACCTTACTCCATTCAACCGGATTTTGTTTTAGTAGGTGGTTCAATACCCCATCAGGGCTTGCTGCTCTTGATGAGCTAACCTTCTTAATTTTGATCTTGATGTCTTCTCGGTCAGTATCGATAGCTCATGCTGTGTGTGATGGTGGGCTTTCGTTTGGCAAGTTATCGCCAGAATTGGAGAACAGCTTCATATAGTGCTCCCTCCACTTCACTGCACCAACTTGCGCGAGCATATTATCTGCTCTGAATGAGCCTCTGTTGTTTAGGAGTTCCCATAAAACCCTGGTGTTTTTTTGCTTCTTTTCTGCTTGTTGTTGTACTCGCTGCAATTTAGTAACAATCAACCAATTTGTGAACATCTGTTTCCGTTGTCTAATCATTTCTGTCCAATCTGGAAGATTTACATTTTTAATTTTCCTTATATATGCGCGCAGTTGGTTTTTTTTTACAGTGAACTAGCGGGTCATAAGGATTCTTATGAGTCGCAGGATGCACTTTACATGGTTTAGAAAAGTCTCTCAAAATCCACTTGTAATCTACTAGATTTGTGTGGGCCTTTACAGCTTGCTTGAATGTACAGCCGATCTTCACGCTCTCCCTCCTGTCAATTTCCAATCTATTTTTCGCCAATTGTTAACTCAACAGGGGCCATTACTTCACAGAACTTTCATGCTCCATTTACTTCTAGAGCTATTGCAACCAGGTCATAATCACTTGTAGTTTGGGTTTTTACTTCTAGGGATTTGATTTAATTTACTAAATTTCCAGATAGAAAAAAGTAATCTAAACAAAATCTCTTGTTTCCTCCGCCCCATGTATTTCTCCCAGGTATATCAATGGGGGTTTGTCCATTGAGCATATGCTGATCTCTTAAAGTTAATTCTTGATACCATATCAATGCTTTGCCTTGTAGCTCTTGTTCAGTTTTTGGGATACCTTTTTCATCAAGTAGATGTATATTGAGGTCACCGCAGATTATCACTAGGGCTTCTTTCCATTCAGCTAAGGCTTCATCAATCTCATGACATATGGCTCTGATTAAGCTAATTTCCTGGACTGAGTTGACTCGCCAATATGTATTTATTAATATAACAGTTTCTAATCTGTTCATATTTTTCTGTTGAAGCTGTAAGATCTGCATGTATGGGTTCGGATATGTATGTTTAACTGTTTGATAGACTGAGTAATTTTTCACCAGGGTCAAAAGCCATGAGTATGGTCTTCCAAGGAGGCCTTTACATGCTGCATTTAAAAAGGCCTCGTAACCATCGCATGATGGGGTGTTCCTTATTCAGGTTTCCTGGGTACATATGACCTTGTATTTTGTTAAGTTCTTCAACTCATCCATAAACAGGGGTTTGAATCCTCTTGTGTTCATGGTAGTTTCCAAGAGTCCTTCTCTTCCACTGTACTACTCCTCACTTCTTTTTGATTGTTTCTCACTGTGAAGCGCACTTGGCATTGGTCGTTCTTGCTTACTGTATTAAAACTTACTGGATTTTTAGTGGGTGAACATGTCTTAACAGAATCTCGTTCTCTAGTTTCTAATTGCAGGTGTTTATTCTTTTCCCCATACCTCTCCATTTCATGTCTCTATTGGGTATCTTTATGAGGCATTTGGATTCTATCATTTTGATATAGACTTTTTCTAACTTTGCTCCAGAATTGTGGTTTTAATTTTCCATCTTGTCAAATGTAACAACACTTGATCGATCGATTTCTCAGAGAAGAATTCAACTATTTTGATATCATCAGTGTATATGAATCTTAAACAAGGTATTTGTGCAATAATTTCATTGCTGCCAGTCTATTTAGAATCGGAGCATTGCATCCTTAATCAATCCATTCCAAATATATTCTTGGAGTATTCTACTCCTGCAGTCTGTTAATCACTATTGGGCTTTTTGCTTGTGTTCTTCTCGCTTGTATCAGTAGTTATTTTTCTTTGGGATTCAATTTATGATGCTTCTCATCCATTGTAAGAAATTCTTGTGTCTCTTCCTGTTTCTTCCGATGTGGTGTCTCTCTGGTTTGCTTTTCAATCGTCTTCTTTTTACTTGAAACTTCTGATATCTCAGCAGCTGTGTGTTCGATATCTGCCCATTCGGATTCTGATAGATTATTCCAGTGAGCATCTTCTTCTTCCTGCTCAAGGGTTTCTACCAAATCACTAAGGCATGTTTCATCTTCAGCTTCACATTGATCCTCTTCCAAAGGAATCTGGACTTCTGGGAACATAGTTCTTTTTTTTTCTCCACTGCAGGCTTTTCAACTTCCTGTATTACAGGTTCTTTCCTTTCTCTTTTTGGTGTTTGATCTGCTTCGAACATTGGCGGAATCCTTAAATTCCTAAGGAAAGCTCTTGAGCCATCACATTTATTTTTCTTTTTCGTAATTGTTTGGTTTTTGGTTTTACTTTTTTCCTTTTTCGGCTGGGGTTCTGATATTTTCTCACTCTCTCCTTTAGGTTTCGCTGGGTATTTTTCCGTAAAGATGGAAAAGATGTTTCCTATGGCCTTATCTCCAAGGTCTGGTTGTGTTAGCTCTACATCTGTTATGGGAATATCAGGTTTTTTTTAAAATAGCAGCCGGGGTATCCATTTGGGCCAACGATTCTTTATGATTCAGCTCTTTCTACATGGATCACATCCATCTACAAACTTCTAGTATTGCTTCCATCAGGATGGATTTGTCACTGGATTCTCTACAGGCTAAATCATATAGCTGATTTTGCCGAAGTACTGACATTTCTGCTTCTTTATCTAAATGAGATTCTACCTTCATTGCTAAGGTTTCCACTGTTGTTAATTTGGTCTGTATCATGGCACTCAAGGTGCATTGATCTCTCATCGCCTCATTAACTGCTTTATATAATTTTAAGAAGGGCGATATTGAAAGTGTGATGGATGCTAAGATGGTTCTCTGCAATTCAGATGCGTCCTTGTTTGGGATGGGGGGTTTGTATTTCCATTCTCAGATTTCCAATCTCCTTCCTCTTGACTAGAGTCTGATGTATTCGTAGAGTCATTAAACTGATCTGACATATCGTCTATTAACTCAGAGCTTATTTTACAGATGTTTCTCAAAGGTAATGTCAGACTGTCATTCACAGGATATCCTGTTTCATCTTTTTGTTGCCTATGTTCATCTTTGAGATTAGTTTTTTGGATCGAGGCCATGCTCTTCCTCTTTTGTGTTGAGATTTTTTCTGCCAAAGTTGAAAGGTCTTTGGCTAATTGCGCAGGAAGCTCAGAATTATTACATTTTATCGAAGGTTCTAGAGATTCACTTCTGCTTTCGTTGCTCAAGGTTCTGGGGCGGATTCATGGAATTTATGCACCGAAAAACGGGGATTTGTGCGCCATTCTGCCCGCAAATCCCTGTTTAACAAATGGGGATTTGCGGGCAGAATAGCGCACAAATCTGTGTTTTTCGGCGCACAAATTCCATGAATCAGCCCCTCTATGTTTTAACTTACAAGGTGATAAGAGAGTGGAGGCTTCTCATTTATCTTGCTCCTCCCTTTCTTTATTTGATGCTGTATCACTCGATGACACTGGTTTGCTAGCGAGATCAGAAGTCTCAACATTTAAGAAGACTTCATCCGAAATAGAGAGGTTCATACTCATGTTACTTTCAGCTTAATTCATAGTTTCATTTAGTCCTCTATTTGGTATTAGTTCATTTTCAACTTGCTCAGTGTTTGGATAGGGCGCGACTTCAGTCTCCTCTGTTGGTGCCAATTCAATTGAATTTGTTTCAATCGCTTGTGAAATTGTGCTTGTGTTAACGGGTGTTAGCATGTACACCTCTGATTGTAACTCATCAGTAGTCTGTGTTGGTATTTTTTGTTTAGTTTAAGTTGGAGCATTTAGAGGGAACCTCTTTTTATCAGGAGACCTCTCGTTGCTTCAGGGATCAGGGGGCCTTGCCCCACAGTCTCCCCGCCGCCACAAGATTTATTACAAGTAACGAGTAGTCAAAAAATCTCCTACTCTCCGTCAATTCAATTTTTCTTTGCTACTTACAGTTCACTGAACACTGCCGCTGGCCCGCGGTCTTCCAATGATCAGCTTGTCAGAAGGCAGGCTTGTGAGAGGGCAGCCATCTGGCAGCCAGCAGTAGCAGTAGCGGAGGGACCACACCGCGTCCGCTCTCCGCTAACTGCGAACTGTCACTTTACTCACTTCGCTCAGGGGATGTACCAGCCCCAGCAGGGTGCGCTCGAGGGACATCCCACATAGCGTGGGCGCCCCTCTGGCAGCCCCACCTCCCCCTATGGAGGTTCCTACCCCTTCCGCTTGACCACGAGTGGGGACGGGAGTCCCCAGGGCTGGCATTTCCGGCCAGCCATGTGGATGGGCTACAAATACGGAGGAGGACTGCAAGAACGGCCTCTTTGCAGTCTTCCTTCATCGAATTGCGGGTTTGCGGTAGACGTGGCCCGACAGCAGATTCATTGCCATTTTGAGGGGTCTATAGGGCAGCTGGAAAGGATCACTTCTTAGGCTGAAGAAGGTACAGTGGACAGCGGTTACGCATCGGTAAGGTGTTTTTGCTTAAATGAACGGGTGTGGGACTTTCTAAAGGGTTAGCAGGGGGTCAGAGCCAAGAAGTTGAGAAGTTTAAAATCAGGTTAATATGCTGGAAGTGAGGAAGCAAATGTATGGTAAACAATGTGTTCTTAATTTGTCATCCAGTTCTAGGTTTGCGTAGAGATGTCTCAGATAGAGTCACCGGATCAGTTTTCAGGGGTAGAGATAGTTTTGGACACATCGGCCAATGAATTTGATGAGGAAGCCAGGTTGTTCTCATGATTCCAGGAACAAATGCGGGCGAGAGGAAAGGACTGGGCAGAAAAAATGCTGAGCGAAGGACAAGGGCCACTTCCCCATCAGAGCGCGGTGTAAGCACAAGATCACGCTGTTCCAGATACCCCCCCCCGCTCACTGAAGTACCACCGGCAAGTGTCCAAGCTCCTAAGAGGGCACCAAGCACCAGGCAAGGTAAGGGGCAATTGGTGGTACCCGTAATAGAGCAGGCGGGAGCAGGGTTGGGGGTTCGGATTACACTGACCCCAAAGAAACGGGCGGCTAGAAAAAGCAGGGTGACACAGCCATTGATCTGCCCTCCACAAACACCAGAGGAGCAGCCAGCCCACATGAGAGGGCAGTCGCCAACTAGTGCTTTACGTGTGGGTGAGCCTATCCCAACTGCCCCAGTTAATGATTTATTGAGTTCATTTCCGGCAGTAATGTCAGGGATGAGCCCTACATTGAATGAAACACTGGGGGAAATATTGAAATTATTGCGGGGACCCATTTTTCAACCTGCAGGTTCACCTAGTAATGGGTTAAGGGAAGCGTGGGGAGCCCCAGCACAGCTAGCAACTGGGGGTGTTGTGGGGGGAAGCACGCAGCCAGGAATTCAGCTCCTACAGAGCCAAGCAGTATTTGGGGGCACTGCCCTACAAATCCTGGCAGGAAAAAGCAATGTCTCACCAGGGTCTGAGGTTGCGGGACAATTGCAGGTAGGTACGGGGTAGCACGGCAAGTATCACAACACCAGTGTTAGCGGCAGTGGTCCCAGCATCCACAACAACCACACCCACACAGTTGACAGCCCAGCAACCAGGGGTGACAGTCAGTGTGGCCAAAACCGCCACAGCAGTCAATGTGGCCACAACCGTCACACCAACCATTGAGGCAGTAGAGCCTGCCATTCAGCAGGTTGCACACTCTCCCTTAATAACTTCCACTCTTGGGGTTGCTTGGCACGTGTCTAAGTATTTTAAAGAAAGAATATGGGCAGGGAGCAATGTGACATACTGTGCATTCTGGAGACGGAAAACACAGGACCTGATTTTAACATTAGCAGGGAAGAGGACAGGAAAAGGCAGAAGAGGGTAAGACCAGAGGAGAACATACAGAATTGGGAGTTGGCATTTGATCTGTTGGCAGCAGTCTGGTTGGAGAAATTCCCAAACGATGGTCAGGCTTTGATGATATATAAAAAGGGAATAACGACTGAGCATAGAAAATATGGGACCACGGGTTGGATAGACTATGATAGGGCCTTTAGAAGAAGGATGGCCCGGGAACCAGAGATGAGATGGGATCACAAGGATGTGGATGCATGGATGGAGTTCATGGGAGGTAAGGAAAGGACCAGCATACCCAATGATGTGCGGATCAAGGGAGCAGGGTGACCATGGGTGAATAAGTTGGAGGCGAAGAAGGAGTGGCAGCCATTTCAACCACCCCCTCCAAAGCAGGGAGGGGGGGAACAGACCAACAGGGGAGCCGTGGAAGGAAAACAGAGACAGGAGGGGAGGGACCAAACAAATGGAGGATTCAGCGATGGGAAAGAATGTAGGTCATTTAATGAAGGGTCTTGCACATGGGGAAGCAAGTGCTATTTCTCTCATCAATGTTCAAAGTGCAGAGGCAGCCACTCAAGCATTTCATGCTTCAAAACAGAGGGGGCACTCAGGGTGGGGGAGGACAAAAAGGGGGTCAATGAAGGGGTTTGGGCAATGGGGCCATCCCCGGTAGACAGAGGGGTGCGTCAGGATTTTCTGCAGGAATACCCGAGTACCGGAGATAGGGATTTGCTGTGGGAAGGTTTCTCCGAGGTATTCAGGATTCCTTATGAAGGTCCCTTGACGGGACGGATGGCGAGAAATCTCCCCTGGGCACTACAACATCCTCTGGTGGTCAGCCAAAAATTGCAAAAGAGGTGGAACTGGACAGGGTGGTAGGCCCTTTTTCCATTCCCCCTCTCCAAAACTGCATTATCTCCCCACTAGGTATTGTGCCCAAAAAAGAGAAGGGCAAGTTCAGACTAATACACCACCTGTCCTATCCCAAGGGGGATTCAGTGAAAGACTGGTTGGACCAGGGCAAATGTTCAGTACACTATGCATCATTTGATCAGGCCATGTTGATGGTTGCCGCCACAGGCCAGAGGGCTCGCTTGGCAAAAGTAGACATCGAATCTGCAGTTAGACTCCTACCGTTACACCCAGAGAGTTTTCATCTATTGGGTTTTCAGTGGGAGGGACTTTGTTACGTGGATAAGTGCATGCCAATGGGTGGCTCAGTAGCTTGTTCTTATTTCGAGGCTTTCAGTACATTTCTAGAATGGGCCGCATGGAAGGTTGAGGGGAGCGGGGACATGATACATTATCTGGATGATTTCCTGTTTGTGGGGCAGGAGGGGTCTGGGCATTGTATGTGGGCTCTGTCCTCTTTTCAAGGCTCGATGGCTAGAATGGGTGTCCCATTAGCGCCGGAAAAGACACAGGGGCCCACTGCGGTCTTGACTTTCTTGGGCATTGAGATAGACACAATCCAGGTTACCTGCAGACTGCCCTGAGACAAGGTAAAAGAATTGATTGAGGAAATTGGGACCACTTTGGAAAAAGACAGGACAACTTTGGAGAGGGTCCAGCAATTGCTGGGGAAGCTTAATTCTGCGACAAAAGTGATCAGTATTCGCACGCAGGCTAGCCAGGGCAACAGCGGGGGTGACAATGGCACACCATCAAATCCGCTAAGGGGCAGGTCTGAAAGAAGATCTGCGCATGTGGAGGGCATTTCTCAAAGACTTCAACGGGGTCATGTTGTGGAGGGGCCATTGGCAGTCGAGTGAGGAACTACAGTTATACTCTGATGCCTCAGGGAGGGAAGGCTTTGGGGTGATACTGGGCTGTGAGTGGTGCGCCCAGAGATGGCCAGGCCAGTGGCATAAACAGGGAAAGGCTAAGAATATCATGGCTTTGGAGCTATTGCCTATCGTACTGGCACTCATACTATGGCCCGTTGAATTGGGCAACAGAAGGGTGCGATTTTGGTGCCACAATAATGCAGTGGTTCAGGCCATCAACTTGCAGTCAGCATCTTGTCTGACAGTTTTGAGCTTACTCAGAAGGCTGGTGGAAGTGTGTTTGAGAAGAAACATTGAATTCAAGGCCAGACATGTATAGGTTGTAGTACAGGGGGCTGACTCTGTTTCTCGTTTCCAGTGGCACAAGTTCCGGGCGGCACATCCAAAGGCAAACATGGAGGGGATGGCCTTTAGGAAAGAGTGGTGGCAGCTGGTGACGTGGACAAGGCGCTCTGGGAAATGTGGGAGTTATCGCTCACGCCAGGCGTCAGATCCCGGTACAGGCAGCGCTATGGTAAATTCACCCACATGATTGAGAACAAGGTCATTGTGGGTGGTTCTCTGGAGGAACAGGTACAGGCATTTGTGGTATGGGTGCATGGTAACGGTAAGAGCAGGAGCTGGGCAGCTGCCCACCGGGCTGCCATAGCATTCCACTGCAGACTGAAGGGCTTGGAAAACCCAACAGGGGGTGTAGGGTTTGCATGGCTTTGAAGGGATAGGGCCGGGCGGAGGGACCTAAGCGGGACAGCAGGAAGCCAATTGACTTAGATTTGTGGAATAAGCTAATTGAGGCATTACCAGGAATATGTTTTGATGGATTTGAGGCAGCACTCTTCGGGGCCACATTTTCACTGGCATTTTTTGTTACCTTTAGGATCAGCAAATTAGTGGCAGCAGGGAAAGGTGATGTTTTGGGCAGGGTAGATAGCAGTGGGGGATGTGCAAATCTGTCCAGAGGCGGACGGGGTGAAGCTAAGGATTGGAATACGAAAAAGTAAGACGGACCAGGCGGGGAAGGGGAAGACAGTGGTGCTCCACCAATGCAACCATAACAGCAGCTGTCCAGTGCGTTTGTTAAAGCGGTACCTGACCTTGAAGCCCCAACAGCTGGGTACGCTACTGGTGCACCAAAGCGGTTCACCACTGACTAACTACCGGTGCACCAAAGCGGTTCACCACTGACTAACTACCAGTTTAGAAAGGTCCCGTCTACAACATTGGGGGCTCTAGGGATGAGGGAACAGGGCTGGTCATCCCACAGCTTTCGCATAGGGGCTGCCACGGTGGCATTTTTACATGGCATTCCAGCACCCGATATCATGAGGATTGGGAGATGGCAGTCAAACAGGTTTCAGCTTTATGTAAGACCTCAGGGGTCTGAGGAGCACCCAGCAGCGGGGACGTAGGTTTGCCGCAGCCATGAGAGAACTGGATTACTGCATGATACACTGTTTTATGTTTTTCTTCACAATTCCTTTTTCTTAACTCTTTGAAACTTTTTACCCACAGATGACACAGTATGGATTGTGGGACATTCCTTTGTAACAAAGGCTGAGGTCGTAGCCCAGCAATGGCACTTAGGTTCCAACCTAGGGATCAGAATAAAATATTGTGGTCAGGAACATCCGGGATGCAATGGCACTCTCTTTTGCCGGCCGTACACAGGCATTTACAATGGAGGCCTGCTCCTAGGGTGCTAGTGGTCCATTTGGGTGGCAATGACCTCGCAACCATGGGAAGGGGAGGATTATGGGCACAGATCCAAGTGGGCTTACGAGCACTCGCTCAGGAGTTACCAGGGACAGAAGTGATATGGTCTGAGTTGGTGCCCAGGCTGCAATGGGGCGGGAGTGAATCACAGAGGGCCATGGAACAATCTAGGTGCAGGCTCAATAAAGGCACTGAAAGGTTTACACTAGCAAATGGCTTTGCCTTTGTGAGGCACACATTGCTAAACTCACTACCTTCCCACTATATCGCTGACGGCGTGCATCTATCGGAGAAGGGATACAACTTGTTCCTTACGGCCATCTTGGGCACCCTCTTGAAGGTCGGATGTAAATGAGTGTGATGGTAAGTTGGTATGTTTTTGGAGCATGGAGGCATTGGGGTAGTGGGGGGCAACCCCCAAAGCGTGGCAGAGTTAGGAGCAGTCCTAGCCTAGGGGAGGTGTTTGCCACGGCTTGAACCGTGGGCGGTTTCCCAATGGCCGTACCCGAGCCAAAGTCGGACGACGGGCATTGGATCCCTATGGACACTGGAGACTCCTCACCTTCATGTGCAGTGGCTCGAGGGAGAAGCACTCTGTGCATCAATCTGCCGCAAAGGTCCGGTGCCTTGCGACATGCATGGAGGTGGCAAGGGGACACCGGAACAGTCAGAAGTTGTGAACTTTTTGGGGGCTAGGTGTTTTTTGTGGTATAGATGGTCATGAACCATGGTACTTTAGGGCTGGGACTGCCCCCATTTTGGTATTGTATGCTCCAATAAACTGTGATCTGTGTTTCGGAAAAAGGTTAAATGTTGTTGGACTCTTATTCACTGACTGCTCAGGCTTTGGTTTCCAAGATATGTCATCCTCACACGACAAGGGGGGGGGCGCCAATGGGGGCTGACACCGCTATGCTTTGCGCTTTAGTGAGCTTTTGAATCCTGGTGAAGTGGGGGAGGAGCCCACAGTGTTCGTTGGTAGTTAAAGGGACCAGGTCCTTTCACACACTGTTGTACCAATATGCAGAGCGTTGCAAAATAAATCACTGCACATGCGGAATCAAGTGAGTTCAGGCAGCTATGGGGTTCTGCCAACTGCCACTTTACTCACTTCCTAAACATTCCCTCCACAGAGGCAATGCTGTCTAGCCTCTTTCTTCCTTTATGTCAAACGTAGTGTTAGATATTTAGCTCAAATTGAAAACTATACCTGATGTTTATCCATGGACCTCATTCCTGGCTAATGTGTAACTAGAAAACCCTGCATACCTCCAACGCGTTACAATTTCATCTTGTAGAGATAAAATCCGATAAACAACCAGGCCATCGTTTTAGTCAATTATTGCCTATCCTTCCTGTCAGAAAAACAGCTGTGTGGATCACTGCTGGATGGGTTGTCCCAGCATCCTTCACATATGTGAGCTCAAAATCCTCTCAATATCAGCTTACTGCTCCTCCTACCAAAACAAAAGGCAGCATCTGCGGCTTTGCCGAGGCATGTGCCCACCCCAGAGGTTTAAGGGGCCATGTTGACTACTCTTGGTGAGCCTTTCAAGCATTAATTAGTCCCTGGATTATTTGGCCAGGCAAAATGGTTTCTGTGTCCAGGAGGGCCGCTCAATGCGTTTGCTTGATTACTGACATTCACATGCTGTTTCCCTCTATCAGAGGAAGGATAGCTCAGGGGAAACATGTTTGTCTCGGAAGCAAGACAGCAGCTCAACACAGGTTCGAATCACGATCCCTTGCTTAGAAATCACTCATTGGTATTAAGATGTTTTTTAAGCGCGTTATATAAGAATAATTATAGTGTAAAATCTATCCCTAAAAATGTGTGAGGGGGCAACACTTAACTGACTATTCCAATGCTCTTTGTCCTCACTCAGCATCTTCCACAAAACCACTTGTCCATGGATGGTCCAACTCAATGACATTAACAGGTGGTGGGATGTTGTACCATAGTGGGACGTGGCACACACAGACCCCCATTTCAACATCACCAACTGCATCAAGACCAATAACACAAATGCCCTACCTACGGCCTACCTACGTCTGTGAACATCAAGCTCAAGACGCCAAAAAATGGAGCTGTCCTCTGGTTTGCTACCTCAAAAATGAGACAATTTTAACAGTGGCTGCCAGAGGTTCTCTACAATCGCTTATGTTTCATAAGTTGTTCATGTCAAAAATGACCGTGGCTTGCAGGTGCAAGGTTGGCCTAGCGTCCTCAGGAACAAGAACACAAAAAATGTGCCAGCTCACCCAACTTTGCGGCAGCAATCAGTTCTTACTGCAATGCCCCAAGGACAATTTGGCTTTCCATTGCACCATAGGGTGAATAGAGGAGAATGGCCGTAGAGAGTAGCAGGGCAGATAAGTGATTTGGGGCAGAGGGATGCAGGATTTAGATGCCTCGGGGCAAGGGGAGGAATCTTGCCACTGAAACACAGGATGGCGGCCCAAGGGAACGATGTATGTGGCCAGGATGGAAACAGGCTTTCATTGATGGATTCAGTATGCATTCGTTGTCACCTTATTGGCTGGCGCCTCTCCGGAGGGTGATAATATGGAGCTTTTGCGCGTCGGAGTACGGATTTGTAAAAACACCATATTTGCGGAGACACAGGAAAAATAAGGTCTTCTTTTTGTACACCGGAAGGTGAGCTGGATGGCAAAATAAGGATACTCAGTTATATTAAAAGTACCAGATTAAAAAAAAAAAACGGATTATAAACGTGACATTACAGTTAAATATTGAATCGAATTGTTGCAGTTGGTTTGACGTACATGCGTCATCATGCCAATGCCATACTTTAGTTAGGCATCAGGGTGCACTGGGCCATCATCTCATTTGCTCGGTTCCCACCATTTAGGTTAATCCCTGTTTAGTTTTTGTGTAAAATGTTCCCCTCACTCGTTATGTATATGTCTCAAAATGGAGTGATAGCCGGATAATGTAGAATAATGACACAAAGTGTGAAGCAGGGCTCAAACGTTTTCTTAAATTACTTTTGTTTTTTGAGCTACGTCTTAAAAAAAACACTATCTAAGGTTTCATCGAACCGCGCAGCAAAAAGAAAAGATATCCTCAGGCTCCAATGATCACAATGCAATGCAGTCCCCGTTTTACAGCGGCCAGTATTAACAGCGCAGCCATACACAGGACCAATGTGCACAGAATAGGACTCCATTGAGGCCAAGCTCAAATGTCCCCTGGCAGCAGGTTAGGTCAGCCATCTTGAGTTATCTATGCCTGCAAGAGAACAGACTTATGAACTGTACTGGGCCTACATTCTCCGGGGTCAACCTTTTGCATAAAAGGCCGACACAAACTCCACTTCCCTGATGTCTTATCCGTGGCCGTCCAGCCCTATCAGTTCATGACCACTCCCTATGTAGAAAGCAAGCTCGATGCACACATCTGACAACAAATGGTCCCTCGTCTGCAGTAGACCATGGCTAAAATGCAGGGAAGAGCAATATTCCTGGAACATGAGCATTTAAATTCAACACGACGCTATTTACTGGGCAAATAAGAGACAGTGCTGGAAAATCCGAGCAAATCCGAAAGAATTCAAATGGAGCCCCCGGTTTTATACCGCTGGGAGACACTTTAAACTTACCCCTGACCAGTAATGGGCCTCATTGGAACCACCCCACAGTCCCAGACCACCTGGACAGGGGAAGCGCCGAGCATCCTGAGATTTAAAGTTGTTAGTACAGGATATGGGCCACAATCTGGGCTCCTGATATTCAATAATGCATAGTACACTGGAGGGGGAGTTTTTTTACTCTTGCAGGCTTTTTTTATAAAAAAAAAAAACAAACATATTAACAGGTACCTCTCTGTCATTCAGTGCTGACCCCACACCCTATTCCCATTCTGTGTTTGCTATTTCATTTTTTTTCCCCGAAGATTCCCTGCTTAACAAACCCCAATCTCAGTGAACTTTGAGTAAGTTGCTCATCTCACATCCCTCTGGGCTCCATCCCTTCATGCCAAACCTCCCACCTTCCCCAATATTGTTTTTGTTGCAATCATTTGAATAACATTGCCAGCTGTAGACTGCCTTTAACTGATAGACTAAGTACCCCCCAGGATAGTCATAGTACATGTACAGCACCTTCAATCTCTTTCTTTGTTTCTTCTTCTGTTCCTCTACTGCCTTGACACCCCCGCTCTGCCGCGAGTGGCTGCCATGGGCTATATATATACTGTGCCTCATTACGAGGTCGGTGGTAAGGGGTTAATGGCAACGGTAAGGGTGCCGTTGCCGTTAACCCCTTACCGCCGCATTACAAGGTCCCGCTAAGGGTGCCTGGTTTTACCAGGCACCCTAAGCGGGAGTCGCTAAGGGACCAGGGAGCTAATAACAAGCCTGCTAATAGCGGGTCCGTTATTAGCTCCTTCCCCATTCCCATTGAGCCCTATGGGGGCTCGAATGGGAATGGGGAATGGTTCTCAGAATGGGGACTTACCGGGTCCTCTAAGGTTGGAATGACCCGGTAAGTACCCATTCCGAGAGCCCAGACCCGGTATGCGGTAAGGGGGTAGCCATGGTGCTAATAGGGCATCACGCACATTCTTAACCTGGGCCGCTGCGTGCCGCGTGGCCCAGGACTTTTACTTCCTACAGTCTGTCCAGTCTGACCCCAGACAGATCATATTCGCACAGACCTCGTCCTGGTTCGAGGACACTCGCACACACGGACCCAGATTGGGGCGCTATCTTCCTTGGGCCGCACTTGACACGTGGCCTGTGCTTTACCTTGTCCCTGGCCCTGCCAGACTGGCCCTTGGACAAACTATTGCCTCCCAGGTCACGTCACTGATCTTGGGGTCGCACCGCACATGTGGCCCGGGTTCAGGGAGTTATCTTCACCTGGGCCGCACCCCACATGTAACCCGCAGCTTTTGATCTTTGCTGGGTTTGAGCTGGCTGAAGCTGGCATACGCAGCCTGGCTAGCCAACACCTGGATGCCCTGGGGGGCCACCCGAGAATGTGGCCCCCCAGAGAGTGCTAGTCTTCTTTTTCTCTTCTTTTCTTTTTCTTTTCTTTCTCTATATCTCTGTGTCTGACTTCCTCTGTATTTTACCTTCTTCCAACTGTCCCCTTGTTACTGTCTTTTTTAGAATCCTGGGTTCAGTTACGTCTATAATGGTTGGCAGGGGAGAACTGCCTATTATTGTGAGTGCCAGAATTATATGTGTCCCCCATGGTGAGGACACAGGGTATGGTCAGGTAAGTCCGGTCAAGCACATACACATTAAATCAAAACTTTTAAAACTCCTTTGCCTTGGTGTTTATTTGTCTTCTATAGCTACGTATAATGTTTTCCCTACCTGCACCTGTACATAACCCGCCTCCGTGACATGGCCCCATTTGGGCCGGGGGTTACACAAGCTGGGCTAGAGAATGAACAAATACAGACAGGTTTAACAAAGAAGAGTCAGAAACTGGGGCATTGCCCGAGATGGCACGAATAAAAGCTATCTACACATGTATTTAAATATTGTTTATAGTTTGTGTATCACACACGTCACGCCCCGTATTGCCAATTTGCAGCACTTGAGCTGTTGATTCTAGAATGAGAAGAGAGAGTTAGGAGACCTGAAGGAGCCTGGAGCAGGCAGTGTACGAGATGGAGCAAAAGAAAAGGGGAGCGAAAGATCGAGTGCGATACTGAAGGCAGCACACAGTCCTTGCACCCCAAAGGCAGACTGACCCCAGAACATGTTCTTCCATCTACCGAGCTGCACTTAGCTCACACTGTCCTTTCTGCCAATAGTGCTGATTGAGTCCAGACCTATGTTTCGCTTTGTATATGCTGGCACGCGACCACATCCTCTCTGCCAAATCGTCTACAAATAATGCATGGTACACTCCAGGCTTGCTTGACTTCAAAGGACAGCGCAGATCATTAGAGCACACATGGGGTAAAACACATGAGCCAGATGACAAAGTCACAGCCTCCCTCCCTAATAAATGTACATCTCTGATTACTGTAGAATGGAAGAAAAAAACACCAATTCACTACATTTTCAAAAAGTAAAATTCCGTCAAGCAACGCTTCAAGATACTCCGAACTTCTAAGCATCCATCGTGTCTGGGAGACATCCTCCCTAAACTCACTCACCAAACCCTTTCTCCCTCCTCAGACCAATCCTATTCCTGCCCCTGCTTCTCTGCACCCTTCCTACTCCTACTGGCTCCATAAAGAAGCCTGCTATTGCCAATACTCTGTCCCTGCACAAGTCACTAACCGACTGCAATGAAGCAGAGGGAAATAATGACTTTCCTAGCTTGAGTGCCAGGCCAATCGAGAGGGCATAAAAGGCCCGGAGGCTATGCTTGTGCAGAAATACACTTTCTTCCACTGCAGATGCCGGTACTTTGCAAGGAACCAGGGCTGGACTGGGAACCAAAAGCGGCCCTGGAAATAATGTTCAAAGTGTCTCCATATTACACATTTTCAGCAATGCCAACCCTTTTCCTATGGGAAAATATGGAAATACCACACAGAAGAGGCCCAGGGTGTCGAGGCATACCGGAAAATCTCAGGAGTTTCCTACACGTCAGTCCACCACTGCAAGGAACACAATACAATCCAAAGATTTTGAAACGTGTAACTAAGCTGCAGGCAGCAACAACGGCTAAGTGCGCCCAAGTCATTTAGCTCTAAATTAAATCTTCATTGAACATTGGAGGAAATAAATGTGTGAAGTTGCAAAAGACAGCGTCTCCTCCAAAATGAAGGAAATGCAAAACCAAGTAATTAGAACACAGCCCAACCGTGCTGCAGACTATGACGTGACCTTTGAGATGACTTAGCAAAGGGAACCCCTCAAAACGTTGGGAAGACTGGTGGGAATAAGGTGAACTTTGTTTCCTTGGATAAAGTGTAATATTTTCAGTCAATCAATCCCTTGAATCCAAGATCAGAGGCCGAATTGTCTATGTCCAATGAAGAGTCATGCTCTTTAGGCTTTAAGTAAAGCGTAGTGAAGTTGGAGTTCTTGGCTTCAGTTTAGAATTCCCCCATTGTTCCCTGATGGAGAAGCTTGCTCTTAGTCTTTGCGTCCCTGGTCAAGTGTACCTGAATACACCCATTGAGCACCGGCGTCCCCATTCATGGACCTGCCAAAACATGCCAGGGTGGAGGCCTGAAAGTGTCCTTAAGGTTTCAAAGATAAATTCTGCTACACCTTACCACAGATACAGGAGCTCCGTGGCACGCCCACTGCAATCTATCACCAGCATGGGCAAGAGTTCATTTCAAGGTTTTGAGTTTAACATCCATTGTTAAATGTTTTGTGTGTGTGTGTGCGTGCGTGCGTGCGTGCGTGCGTGCGTGCGCGCGCGCACACACGCGTCAGTTCAGCAATGATTTTTTCACATGCATTCTTTTTAATCTAGTTCCATGTGACTGTTTAGCTCACCTGTGTGGCCACAATGCTACACATATGGGAGGAGTGAAAGACTTTTGTTTGTATTGACAATTCTTTCTTGGTTAAGGCTAACCTTTGGTGCTTATGGGGGGATGGGTTCCTGGTTATCTAAGGTTATGATATTGACAGGCCCTAAGCAAAGTAATTGCCATCAGCGTGGTCTCCCAGTACGAGAAGCCGTAGACTGTATGGACGGCAGAGCTACAAGGAGAAGAGCCAGGTCTTCAGTGCTTTCCAAAGAGCAAGATGTTAATCATAGTCCCTAAGATGTTGTGGAAGCGAATTCCACAGCACTGGGGCATGGCGGGAGCAGTGGTCGAAGTGTACGAAAATAAGTAGTGGAACTATGTTCCCAGCTGGCCTGCACCCGCTCCCCACAAACACCATCGCCACGCCCCCTCCCACACACAATACAAACTCCAAAACACATGCACCTTCTGTTTATGGGAACGTTCAGTGCAGTGCACTGAAAGTGCAAGTTCCAACTTCTCTTAAAAAAAGTAGAGGAGCACCGTTCCCGACCGCTGCCGCTCACTTCGATCACTGGGCGGGAGAAGGACGAGCCTCCCTACTGGGCATGTTTAAAGCAGGGGATTGCAGCCAATCTGTTCACCCCAGAACACAGTGTTTCTTTTTTGTAGGAATGTAGGGTTGGTTACTCACTCTAAGGTACTGGGATCCTCTATTATGCATAGCATTGAGGGTCATGTCTGAAATGTAATGCAATTCTCCACAGACACCCAATGCAAGGAATTCAGGGGCAGGTATATATGATCCGACTGTCTAATACGAGTAAGACAGTGACTGCTACCTTCATCAAACTATGAAATCTGTGAACCAACAACCTTGGGGAAGACAGGTATATATATATCCCTTTCAAAATTTCAAGATGACGAAGCAAAAAGGAAATCACAGCCTGTTTCTGAGAGGGAGAGGGTCCAAAAAAGGGAATAAATTAAGAAATAGGTGAAGAAAAACATCCTGTTTTGTGAGGTCACAAAACAGCTCTTTATCCAGAAGAACACCTAGATTTTTCGCTATGGAATGTGGCTGAGGGCGGTGGTGGGTACATTTTTTAGAACGCTGCTGTTCATACAAAGATCAATCACTTTAATAAAATCTGCAAAATTGTCTGGATGATGAAGAGCCGAATAGGTGCAAGTGCTGAACACGGATACACTCCACACTTTAAAGGAAACTCTTCTGAGGAGATAGAAGAGGCAGAAACATAGTGTGATCTTTCTGCCAAGAACAGCTCCAACCAGGAATGCCAGATATTCCCGAGGCACTCAGACATCCGATCAAGATGTTGTGATTCACAAGAGCAAATAAATCGGAAGCACCAGTGCTCCAGTCCCAGAATGATCTACTATCTATCTCAAGCTGCCCAAGGCAAATACAACTACTGACTCTGTTTCTCTTCCAGGTCTAAAGACCCCCTCATGAGAGTCAAGTTGATTAGCGATCTCAGTAAGCATTTGAAGCTGTTTGATCACCACGCTGTCCAGCAGCTAAGCAGGGAGCAGGCGGTTCATAATAGGATAGAAATTAACAAGCTCTCTATGGCTGAGAACTGTTTTATTTTAGACATGAAATGCTCACAAATATTTTAAAGAATTGTGTACCGTACCTGTTATCAGAGTCTTGTTAATCATCAACACAATTGATTTGGCTTGCGTTTAGATGAAAAAGCGGGTATCAGAAATATTTAGCAGACCGAGGATCTTGTGGATAACTGGTAGTTTTACCCGAGGAAAGCAACAGCAAGAAATGAAAGTCAGTCGTTTGTTCAATATTTAACGGAAGGCACTGCTGCAGGTCTGTCAGGTCGGTGCGCTTGAGGGTAAGGCCAGAGATTGAGATGTGAAATAGATTTAAATATCATCAATTTGGGCTTTTAAAAAATAGTAAGAGACTCAAAAAGTGCTAACAATTGCTTGTGGGGTACAGGGATATTAAGCATTTCATTTTGTGGCAACAAATTAGTTTTAATCCATAAGGTGCAGTATTCCTTTGTGTCCAGTGAATGTGTGTTTTTATAGATAACGAGATTGACTCTATGTGTAGAGCAAACGCTTTTTCTCAGTGGTTCTTTTTAGTTTTTTTTATTATTACGAGTGCTGTGAACGAAGGGATTATTTATATTTTCGAGCCGTTAAGAAACTGGTTAGTGGGACAGTGTTGGACAAAAATTCTGGTTCCGAATCAGAAAGGATTTCTTTTCAAGAAGACAAACATTTGTCCAATATCTAACATTACAGATTAACTTTAAAATTAACCAATTTAGAAATCACAAAGTTATTTTTGATCTTCTGAGGATTTGCAATGGAAATAGACTGAGTATAGTTATTTGGTCTCATTGAAGGCAGGCAAGTTCATCGCGTAATGGTTAGTCTAGGTTAAGGGTGTTGAGACCTGTCCGATAGGAAAGTCTGGGAGGCTGAATGTTAAATCCAGAAGATGGCGTCATTTTATTGCATCCACGTGTGCAAGGCCCTCTGCCTAGATGTTGAAGTCACCTGTGATGACTAAGTGGGGTAAGCTCAAAATAATGTGGGCTGTGATATCTGCTAGGCACCCTGCAAAGTTATTAAAGGCATTTGGTGGTTTATATAAACTCAAAAAGTAAGTTATAGATGTATGAGGGAAAATACACACTGAACACTGCAGACTCAAACTGGAAACAAGGTTGAAGATAAAAAATGTACAGGACATTCGTTCCTGAAGATGAGGGCAGTGCCGTGACCTGGACCTGCTAGGAGCTTAAATCACAAAATATGATAAATGTCAGGGAATAAATCGTTTACAGAAATAACACAAGCATTGAAAAACCAAGTTTCCTTCACAAAGAGATGATCAATAGTGTCTGGCAGCAGAACATCAAATATGTCATCCTCATGGGCAGATCCTAAACAGCTGTATGCTAGCACCCGGTTCCAAGTTAATGCAGGTTCTGTAGAATTAACAGAATGTAAACCTGATGATCTCACTAAATTGCTATACATTGGCCCATGTCCTGAGAGTTTGGCTGTAAAAACATTTAGAGAGAAAAGGCAAGCAATAGGGAGACAAAGCGGGGAGTGTCTACTATCTTTCCTGTGACAAGAAATCCTGACTATACATAAGGCGTTGTCTGGGCAAGTATGATTTACTCTACCGTGACTACTCTGCAGAAGCGACTTGCCTGCTACTCTTGCTCACTGAATGGTTGGTAGGCCAGCTTGCACATGACGGAAGAAATGAGCAAAGTGACCGCGAGCTGTCCAGGGGGCTCGTCACCCAAGTCAGGCAGCGGCCATATTTAAAGGTTTAAAAGGTTTCAATTCTATATCATTCCCTTTGCCCTCAATACCCACGTGAATTCCCCTTTGGTAGCCTTTCACCCATTCTACAAACAGCCATGTCAGACTACCTTATGAATTAACATTTCTGTGAACTACTTTACTGCTGAGCCAGTGAAACTGGAAGAGTGCCCGGTTTATCTATGTTCTTTCATTGCTAGTGACATTGCATGTGCCTGAAATCAGGGCTGGATTGGCTGTAAGAAATCCTGGCTCCTTCCACTTCCGTCGTCATTTTCATGGTGCATCCTACCACATTCATCAGTTCATCATCTTGGCTGCTAGTTCCATCTCTATTTTTTCGGGTGGGGGAAGAATCCCCCCAACCCTGGCATTCCTCACCCAACGCCTCTTACAGGCTCGTGCTCCCATGGGGCACCCCTTCTGATTCCAAAAAAGAGTCACTCTTTCGTCGCTGATTGACTAAGCACCGCCAAGCTTTCCCTCTGAGTCAGGCTTAATGACCCACTTCAGTTGAAGGTCACATCTTTCCTAATGACCGTCTCACAGTATTGTACTGTCACTGTAACCCCGTTCATTGCAAATAGTGGTTCAGGAAGTGGTGTTTGTTTATGGCCTGTCCTCTTTCCCCTCTCCTAATATACTTTGGCTTTTTTGGGAAATTCCTAACCTTGACAGGTTTACACTCGTCCTCAATCAATAATTCCTCCCTCTGTAACACTACAGGGACACCTGCCCAAATGGGCCACGGGCCTCTTGATATAATTATTAATATGGTAACAAATAACCACATAAAAAAAAAAAATCAGGTATACAAATTCAGTTACTACAGCAATATTTGATCCTGTAAAATACCACTACTTGTGTACGGGCGCGATAGAAATAAAATGTTATTTCAATTCAATAAAATACCACTAGTTTTTGAGCCACTTCCCAAATATTCAAATCTTGATTTGGGCAGAAGAAAGTGTGCAGGTTTGAATGGAATTTCAAATGGTTAATTAATGACTAGATTCTATTGATTGCACTGTAAGAGAAACCTTGTTGAATTACAGAAGTGCTGGGTATGGCCTGCCTCCTATCTTAGGGATAATTCAAGAGAATTCCTGGGCATAACAAAAAAACTGCCAAAACCACATGGAAGAGTATTTGGATCAGCACAAACCCTTTTTAGAGCCCATTGGGAAATGGGATCAACGTCCTGGGAGGATAGCTCAGAGGCAACACGCTCGCCTTGAAAGCAGGATGCTGCAGAGCAACACAGGTTTGATCCCTATGTCTGTGGTTAGAAACCTCTGGGTGTTAAGCGCGTTATAAATAATCAATTACAATTCAAATGTGATGTGGGCTAAGCAAGAACCTTACATTGTTGGGATCCTGTATTTGTGTGTAGCTCTGTGACTGAACGGTATTTTCAATGATGGTGACCCTGGATGTCGTCCTACTACATCAAGAGAATGCAAACCAAACAGACTAGGAAGTGTACACCTCACAACCACAAGAAACGGGGTGGGAAACGCAACTTGGTGAAAACAATAAGGCACCGCGGAAAGATCAACCAGTGGGCACGCACACTGCTGGTAGCATTCCCTCAAAATTGAAGGTTTTTCTGGTCACAAACAGAAATCAGTATAGTGAATTAGTCATGCGTCAAATACAGTGTTTACTTTACTTCCAGACTAGAGGCAATTGTGTGTTGCACAGAAGACAAATTCCCCACATTTAAAGTGACAATAGATGATCCATTGTTTGAAGTTCCACAGGTTGATGGCATGCTTTATCATGTTCTCCAAATCAATGACACCTTCTTTATGTTATGGATCTTATACATTGTATCATTGTTGCACTTAAATCTTCATCTGTACTCGGCACTATATGTAACTCTAAAGCATATGAGGGTAGGCATTAGTGCTGCTGTAACTAGACATTTAAGGTAGGACTTTCTCACACTTGAAGGACCTGGGGACGGGCAATTTATCACTCTAAGAGTTACACAGAGGGCGAGTATTTATTGCACTTAGGTTGCATGTGAGACAAAGCACTGCTCTTTGTACCTAGATGGAATCCAGGAAGAAGACATGTTGAATGTATAGCTAACCCATTTATTTATTTCACACTCCACACCTTTGAAACCTAGCCAAAGGCACAGCTTCACTGCCACATACATCTGCGCTCACATATAACTCAAACACTGTTTCACAGCACCTTGGCCATAAGAATGCTACCTTTCACGACAGAAAGTGGAACTGTGGTGGCTCACATAATCTTTCTATCCACTTACACCCCCCTCCTGCTTAGCTCCTAGTATGCCTCTTTTCCACCCATCCTCATGCCATTCAGACATGGGTAATTAGTAGAGTCTTGGCCACCCTCTCATAACTTTAATGGCAGAATTGCACACACTCATAATAGTACTTCATGCATAAGTCCCTCCAACAGCATTCAGCCACCAGTGCATTGGGGCTATAATTATGGTGAACGGTGCTACACAAATGACAAAATTAATGAATGAATTTCCATTTCCATGGTCTATTGGAACCATTGACCTATAAGAGGGCCAGAGGTGAGGTGGTTAGTGGTTAGTGGGGTACCGGGATGAAGGCAAGTTGGTGTTTGCTCAAATATGGGTGCAAGACATATCTGAAAAACTGAACTCTTCGTGCAGGTAAGAGTCTTCGTATTAAGAAGCGACTATTGGGAGGTATGGCTGATGCACATGGAAAAGAACCACCTAGATTAGATCTCATGCTGGGCTGTGGTAATGAATTGAATGTATTCTCACATGGAATTAACAGGTCATGGGCAATGACCGGCGAATAAGGTAGCACGTACTATTAGCGATACTGTGGGTAGGTGACGGTGTATCCTCAGCTGCGACAGCACAGCTGGGTGAGACCGGCTGCACTCCAATTTGTAAATCTGTAAAAATTATTGGGATGTCAAGATCGCACTGTAGCAGAGTGTTAAGTCTTGAGGGGGAGGCCAAATTCGGAGGAAACCGAGTGTCGACAGGCCTGTAGTGGACAAGTAAATGACCTCGGTCACCCATAAATTCGAGGCACCATGGGACACTGCAGGCTAGTTTGAGGGGATTTGAGCACATTGATTTCAGTGAGGTGCTGTGTTGGGAGGGACTTGTTTGCTTGGAATTGGTTTGACTGGCTAGCCACCTCAGGAGAGATCTTACAGGCAAAGGGTCCACATATTAGGAAGGATGTTTGCTTAGAAGCACACTAAGAGAGAGTGAATTAATTGATTGTCTATTTGAGACCTCTACGGACCGAGCCCATGTGGGCTACCGATATCAGTCCATGGTCCGAACAGATCATTGAGGGAAGGTAGCACCATGTCAAAACAGGGAGAGACCAATGTATCAATAAGAACCTTCCCCAACATAACATGGATTGAGATCAATAGGAACAATCGCAAATGTGGCCATGGTTGGATAGAGAGAATATTCTGTTGAAGTAGTCATAATGTGAGGTTGCTGAAGAAACACTGTCCACGGAGCTTGATTTTTTTAAAATAAGGCATATAGAAGATGCTTTGTTGGCTTAGAAATACCAAGGCTTGCCCCAGTGAGACAAGACCCGTGAGGCCTTGGGCCGCAGACAGCTTGTTGCGGATAGGCCTATGGGTTTGTTGGAGATAGCTCTATTAGGAGTGTCACCATGGGGCTTTGAAAGAGAGTGAGAATGTTCAACCATCGAGTAAGGAGTTGCTGAAATTTCTAAACAAGGTCCTGAGTGTCATGGTAGATACCAAATATAAAATGGGCTAATTGCAGGTGGCACAGAAGCACCTGCGGCTGAGATGAACACTTCTGCCCAAGTGGACGTTCTGACAGCCGACCATCAGGTATATCACAATCTAGTCATTGATTCATGACGCTGAAGGGCAAGCCTTGATAGAATCCAAGGACGAGTGCCACGATATTCCAACAATGGGCATACTTCCAATGCTAAAATATTTATATCTTCACCGTTGCGAGAGCTCTTTGGGATCCTAAATGGAGTCGTTTTTTAACAGGACAGCGTACACTGTACATTGAGGCGGTGACTAGCCCCCATATCAGCCACCAAAGATATTCCTAGAATGCTTTGCAGTGATTAATGCAAAGGAAGAGTCCATGACCACAGTCTGTGAACAGAATGCAGTGTTGTGAAAGGTGAAGGCGCTCAGGTTCTTAAAGGATTTGTTCAGAGGCCTGCAGGACAAGGGCATGTGCTTCAGAGGAACCTGGAAAGACTTACCTAATGTAGAGACTGAAATGCATCGATAGAGACTTGTGATCTCCCAGAGAGGCGAACACTTTCAGTTACATTAATGGAAAAGGGTCAAAGTCTCCTGAGCATTGGTGGTGGGTGGCGGAGGGATCTGCTTTGAAATGCTTCAGCAGTTATAAGGAAACTTAGTGATCTGGTGTTTGTTGTTGAAGGTTTAGGGCCTGATTCACAGAAGCGTTTTATAATGGTGCAATCCCATTGAAAACCCCTCTGTGAATCAGGCCCTTATTGTTTTGTAAGTCCCTGGCTGTGCACATAAACTGGTGGCAATGTATCTTACTGGATCCAACTCCTATGAAGGTTTGAAAATATATGAGATGGCAAAAGAGGTCAGACTGGCTTTAAGGGGGAGAAGGCAATGAAGATAATTAACTAGTTCTTAATCATCATCTGCGCCCAGATGCAGTTTCTGCCTAGACCCCACAAGGTATGCACATTAAAAATGCCAAAATCAGAATCAAATCAAATCACATATTCTCTTCACTGCCCAGATGTATTTTATAGATCTGTGCAGCTGTTTGGACATGTGCACCTAGCCAGACATGGGGTGGATACCCTTAGCTTAATTATTGATGACAGCACATGCTATTCTCTCCCCATTCTCACTGAGTCCTGCCCGGGAACATGAATGGTCTCAATGGCCGAGTCAAATAGAAGTGAGTTCATGAACAATCGATTGAGTTAGCGTTTTTGCAGGATATCCCATTCACATCTATGGAACATTACAAGCTTAGGAATGGATGGTTTAGAAGCTGCTACTTCTCAAAGATTCATGTGATGTACATATTGAATAGAAAATGTAATTCGTTTAGAAAGATAGGGTGCTGTCTGAAAATGAGAGACTCTTGGTCATTGTGCTAGGACACTTGAATGGAAGACTGGGTGTTGGTTTTAATGCATGTTCTGAATGAGGAGCAGTCAGAGACAAATGATACATCATTCTTGGGATCGATTACAATGAGGTTCCTGAAGGTACCAAGACCTGGACAGATTAAACCCCAGCAGATAAAATGAGTTCAGTCACAAATGGCACTGAAACGCATGGCTAGGGATCTGGCACTGGATGCTATTTTGAGGAATTCACTCCCTTTAGACATGGAGTATGCTGTTCTATCTCCTGTCCATGGCGTACTCTACAGGATAGGTTTATCATTGCTTCAGGTAATGTTTTAAACCCTTGGTGGATGTGAAAAATGTGGTGGCAGGCTTGCCAGATCACTCACCATTTGTGTTCGTGGTCTGGATGGGCTTGCCAGATCACTCACCATTGGTGCTCGTGGTCTGGATGGGCTTGCCAGATCACTCACCATTTGTGTTCGTGGTCTGGATGGGCTTGCCAGATCACTCACCATTTGTGTTCGTGGTCTGGATGGGCTTGCCAGATCACTCACCATTGGTGCTCGTGGTCTGGATGGGCTTGCCAGATCACTCACCATTGGTGCTCGTGGTCTGGATGGGCTTGCCAGATCACTCACCATTGGTGCTCGTGGTCTGGATGGTACATGCTCTGATAGATGGAGATTTAATAACTTGATGCTGGAAAATGACACAATTAAAAGAGTTTTAACAGCAAGCATGGAAAGGTTCTTTGAAGATAATGATAATAGGGAGATGAGTCATGAGTGACCCAGAAATGTAGGGAAGGTCATTTTGAGTGGGCTATATGTCACCCACTGTTCTAAAGTCAATAGAGAGGAAGCAGACAGACTAAGGAGGAGTTAAGGCAAAATTAAGTAATTGGAGACGGACGAGTTAGGAAACTGGTGGATCTCCAATTGGAAAGGGCTGGACTTAATGATATTTTGGCCTTGTTATGGGCCTCCTGCCTCCTTTCCGATATGCAGTATGGATTCAAAGAGGAGGTGGGTACCCAGGAACAGATATTAAATCTTCTGCTGATAATAATGAAGTTCAATGCCGGGTACGGGTCGCAGATTTCTTCACATTTTTTGGACCTTCCTAGTGTTTTTGACCACATTCACGGGAACTTTCTATGGCCATTAATACAAATTAATTCAATTCCTAGCACCTCATTAAAAATGTTGAAGGTGCTGTATTCAGATTTAAAAATGTGTAACCAATATGGACTATCTGGAGAATTAACGTCCTCCTTCTGTTCACTAAAAGGAGAGAAACTGGGGTCCGTGTTGGCACCTGTACATTAATGATTTGGTGAGCGCATTTTTAAAGATTACAGATGTTCCGATGATGGCTGGCTGCCTTTATCCTGTGTTATTATACCCAGATGATGCAGGCTTGCTGGCAAGGACCCAAAGGCACTAAAACTTGTGAGAAATATATTTGCAAGCTTCATGGATAGTAGGGGTTCATCGATTGACAAGGCTAAGCCCAAAGTTATGGCCAAAGATTTAACAAAACTGCTCTCTCGATGGAAAACATGCAAAGGAGAGTTGCTGGAATGGGTTGAGAATTATGACTACGGGGGAATGCCATTTCTAATAAGTTAACATAGACACAAAATTCATATCTCTCAAGATATCCACGTGCAAGAGACTGGGAAACGTGGCTCTCCTTTGCTTTGTTAAAGAGACAGGGAGTATTCTTGTAGCATCTATAATGAAGGCAGAAGGGTTGGTGTCTAATACAGCTAGAGACTGGGGATACTCAGACTTAGCAAAGTTGTCCATAGTCGAAAATGCATTCCTATAGAGCATTTTAAATTTGTCTCAGTCAACTTAATCACTGATCTGCCTTTCAAAGCCTGCCCCACCCTACCCAGAGGATCACATTAAAATACAAGCGTTCTTGACATGGTGCTCAATCTGGGTAAATGCAGAAGTGGGAACTACCAAGAAATTGCTTGTAGGTGTCAGGGACAGTTCTATAGCAGGAAGAATAGTCTGGCTCTCCTATGTTTAAAAAAGGGCTTAAAAATAGGGTTGGCCACTGGTTTAAATATCCAAATTTTGTTCACTGTAATTACAAGCAGATTATTAAAGCTTCATATCAAGATATATACAAAGCTACACGAGAAGATACATATATAATAATCTCATCAGTAAGAAGGTATTATCCATTAAACACGTTTCTGGTATAAGAACCATATTTATTATGGGGGAAATTGCTGGTCAGTTCTGACTAAATTCAGGACTAATGCAGCATTTCCCCTGTACGAGGCAAGGGCAGTATGGGAAGATGGTGCTCCAGAGGAAAATATGCATGTGCACTTTAAACACGGAAGAGGACCTGTTGCATTTTATGTTTTTCTGCCCAATTTGCCATCTCACATTGCTATCTATATTAAGAAAATATGGAATTAGGCATAATTAGTGTGTGGGAACTTTTCTTTTATTATTGAATGATCGTTTAGTGTGCAATGCAGTTGAGAGGTTTATAGTTGATAGCTTGAGAATTCGTTTCAGATGTTGATTTTGAATATTTTTGTTTTTTATTGTTTTATTGTTTATAGATGAGTTTGATATGAGCTGCACGTTTCTGCAATTATGGACATTTCCAGAATAAAGTTGATTGATCACTACATCATATTAATACAATTAATTATGAACTGAGGGAAGTGGGAGGCAATTAGAACACCTGTTCAAGGAAGGAAGGTGGGGTACACATCACTAACAAGTTAGGAAATTAACAGCCTAGTGTCAGGAACAGTTAATATAGTTCCAAAAATGTTCTCCCAGAAAGACTTTAAACTGTTCTCCGAAGCCCTTGAGTTGCCCCCGTTAGATGCCTAACATTTGGAAATGGTGGTTTGACAAAGCAACAAGGAGGAAGTTGAAATTACTGCACAATATCTCAAGTTGGCAGGCCGCTTGTGACGGATTGGTTTACCTGGAATTGTATAAACCTTTGTCATGGAGTTACCTCCATATTGACCTGTCTGTACAATATGATATTTTCAGATGTTTTTCCCCCTTGAATCAATCACTTAAACCATGATAACATTTATCCCTACGTCTGGGACAGACCAGATACTCTGGTGTTTGCAGTAAGGGAGTGTTCCAAGAAAGAATGCTTTCTCTCACTACTTGCTGAGAAGGAATTCAACTTGCTGGAATGTCCCTCTTTGATAGAAGCCTTGCTCTGATCCGGGGTCCTGTCAGTCTTCACGGATCCAGACCGTGTATGGATCTGCTACAGTAGAGGACAAGACAAATAGATTGATCTTTTTTGTGTTTTCTTTCAGAAAAGGAAGTAGACAAGCTTATCTGCTGTGACATCTGCTCTTTGCTATGGCAATGTAGCCACTGTCTGCATCAATCAGCATGAGCCATATAGCTTTCTGAATCCATTAAATAAAAAGTTAAATAAAAACATTCACCCACTTATAGTTCTAGATTTCGAGGGGAGACCACAGCCTCATTTTCTGGTCTTCTCTGGGTCTCTTCCCCTTGGTTCTCTGTCCCGTCTTTTAAGGAGATCCTGAACCCTTCTTCTGTGGTCTTCTCGGACGTCTTTCCACTTGATTCTTAGTCTCGGGTTTAAGGTGTTTCCACACCCTTTAGCTATGGTCTTCTAGGGGAGTCTCTCCGCTTGGTACTCAATCTTGGGTTTAAGGATTCCTTGCACCGTTCCGCTATGATATTCTATAGGTGTCTCTCCACTTGGTTCTTAGTCTTGTGTTTAAGGTGTTCCCACACCCTTCTTATGTCTTTTAAGAAGTAACATCTCCTCCTGCGTCCCAGCTCCAGAATAGAGCCTGTTGGCAGCCTTGGTACGTTGTGTTGCAAACGAGCTGGACTTCAACCAAGGCCCACAGCAGCATGGTGTCTGGAGGATGCCTTAAGCTCTGGCCATGGCACTCCTTAGGTCTCTAAATAACATCTTCCCCCCACAATCCTGGTTCTTCAGCCAACTACTCCAATCCCTCTCCCAAAATCAGTGTCTCAACTGATGTCTTGTTCCTACAAGGTCCTGCACGGGACCCTTCTCTTTTTCTTTGTTTATGCTGTGCTTATCCTGCTTCCCCTGAATGCCTCACCACAAGCTTGTGCACCCATGCCTCCTTGGAATACCTCCTGGGTTCTTAGGATCCACCACTTTCATCTCCTCACTACTGTTCTTCAACCTCTCTGCTGATGCAATGTCTAATATTTTAGCAATATTCTCTTTCTCTGCATTTCCTTCTATCCCTTCCTCCTCCACCTCCTTGATGTACATCCAGTTCTCCTCTTCACTTCCTTCCAACGCCTCTTCCTTGATTTGATTTGATTTGTTTATTGTATGGCACTCCAAGCCCAGAGGCATCTGGGTGCATTTCTTACATAGAAAGGTTACAGACAGTACAATGACAGAAATTAAGTTTGCACAATTTACAAAACATACATTTGTCATGAAATATAATTTGCAAGGTTTACAGAATGAGATTACTTAATTATATTTTTTACATATGGTACATTTATATGGCTGCCTAAAGTAAGGGTCGTGAGGCAGAGGGGTGTCTAAGGCTCTTGAGCGAGAAGCCACGTTTTCGCATCCCCCTTGAAAGGGTGGTAGGCCTGTTCAGTTTTTAAAGGTAGGGGTAGAGTGTTCCATAATTTGGCTGCTAGAACAGGGAAGCTGCTACCTCCTGCCGTTTGTTGTTTTAAAGGATTTTAAGGCAATGTGCCTGTGACGATCTCGTTTCGCGATCCGAAGTATTGCATGCAAAGTTCTTAGTCAGGTATCTTGGAGTTAGGTTAGCGAGGCATTTGTGGGTAAGTGAAAGGTTTTTGAAGGCAATCCTTTTCTTAACCGATAGCCAGTTCAACTGCGTTTTACACCAGATGTATGTTGTGATTTAGGGATATTCAGAGCAGCCCTAATGGCATTATTTTGAAGAACTTGCAACTTTTTAAAATTCTGTTGACTGGTTGCAAGGTAGAGTGTGTTGCAATAGTCTAGCTTGGAGAGTGCTAGAGCTCTAGCTATGGAGATACAGTTAGATGTGGAGAGGAACGGTCTGCAGGCTGTGATGAGCTTGCAGGTGTATGCTGTAGAAGGGGCCGATGCATTGACCTGTCTTGATAGATTTAAGGATGAGTCGATCTAAATGGCAAGCATTAGAGTTACCGTCAATATTAAAGGAGTCAAATTGTTTGTCTACTCTGTTGAGTTTAAGCTTGGAGCAGCCTAAGAGGAAAAGCTCTGTCTTCTCGTCATTGAGACAAAGGGCCTCATTCCGAGTATGGAGGTAGTCATGGCGCTATTTGCGCAATGACTACCTCCCATATGGTACTGTGTCCAGTTTGGTCAGATGGGGATTTACCGGTCCAGTCTGACCTTGGCGGGACCGGTAAGTCCCCATTCAGCAAACCATTCCCCATTCCCATTTGAGCCCCCATAGGGCTCAATGGGAAGGGGGAAGTAGCTAATAACCGTACCGCAATTTGCGGTACCGTTATTGGCTCTGATTTCCCTTAGCGGTTCCCGTCCTTAACGCCTGGTAAAACCAGGCGTTAAGGAAGGGACCCACTAAGGTAACTCGGGCGCAAAGGGATTATCGGCACCGGTCCTTATCCTTGCGAGCTCGATAAAGTAAGTACCAATTTCGATCAGGTAATAATAATGTATGTAAATATGTGCTATGTACAGCACATTGGATCAAAGTGCTATATAAATATCAAATTATTATTACATTATTATTTATTCTTCCAGCTCTCTTCTCCTACCCAGCATTCCAGGTATTTCTCCTCCCAGCGACTTGAGTCTTTTTCCTTCTAGACTTCTGGGTCTTTCTTCTTCCTGCCCTCTTGGTCTTTTTCCTCCCAGCCTTCTGGATATCACTCCCTCTAGCTTCCCGAATCTTTATTTTCCCAGCTCTCTGGATCTCTAAATTACCCAGCTCCATGGTCTGTATTTCCTCAGTCTCCTAGGCCTCCCCTATAGCTTTCTCTCTCCTTCTTACTCGAACCACCTGGACTTCTCCTCAAGTCTCCTGTCTCTGCACCAGCTCATTCTCCAGCTCCTTTTCCTCAAATCCTTTGCCAAGCCTGTATACGCTCTTCCCCCTAACCACCACACCATTCTTCTACAGTCCCTCTGCTTTTTATAGGGCTCTGGTTCCTACCTTTCATCCTCTCGCTAGTGTGACGAAATGATAGTGTATTTTCTTTGGCACCTGGGAAGGAAATTGGCTTAGAGGCCACTCCCTTGGAAGTTGGTTAAATTTCAACTGTAATACTTGGGGTTGCCTCGTCCCACCCCTTGGGTAGTTCTCGCTCTGCCTGCCACACCTGGCACTGCCCTCTGGGTGGACTACCTTAGCCCGACCACTCATATCTGTATGAGCATGGAACCCTTGGGGGGTGACTAATGGATTGCTTGCATTCTGTTGCCTCATTCAGGTCACACACTCTCCCCCGCTGTTGGATTTCGATACCTGCTTGAGGAGGTCATAATGCTCAGGCATGGCCAACGCAACAGGATTGAAGATCGTCATTTCCCTTAAAGGAGCATGGGCATCGACACTGACAATGCAATGAGCCCCTCCCTCCCACGCGTGGCATTGTGTGGGTAGCCAGAGGGTCAGGTTGCTTGATCTGGTTCATGGACTCCTTGATCACCCCACCATCCACCAGCAAGGTCAGGAATGGGGCTTTGTCATACACCCTTCAAAGAATGGAAAACGCTACCTTATTTGGCTCAAAAAGACAACCTCCTCGTAAAGCACATGACAAACATTGAGGGTAAGTTCAAACCATGCGGAAGAGGACTAGATGAGGGAGGTTGCTCCACAGTACCCAATGACAACCATTAAATAGTAACACTCTGAATAGATGAGTAAAGGAAACAATAAATCTCATGGGACTGCTAAGATCTTGGCAGTTTCCCTTTTTATCTATGATGCCTGTCCAGTAACGGAGAAGAGATGGTCTCTTGTCCTTGAGGGATGCTATTTGATGTGCTATTGCTGAAAAAGAAGAAGCTGTCTATGGGGAATCCCAATTGACTCCAAAATAGCCTCCATCCGCATACTGCAGGAGCATGCCACACCATGTTCAAGTCAACCACTGTGATGTGTCTGACACCCTGTAAGTGTGCACAAACGTAGCAGCACCATGAGAACGAAACGAGGGCCTGTGGAGGGTACACAAAATAAGTAACACATGCATGGCAGGGGTTATCACTCTTACCTTCCAAGATAACAAGCAGACAGTAAACTAGCATAACAAAGAATGGCTGAGAACTACCTTTAGAAATAAAGACGTTGTGTGGAAAGGGAGCCATCCAATAGGAAGCATGAATACCTGGAATAAATTGTCCAAAGGGGAAAAGGTTAGAGGCAATATTTTATGGAGAGGATGAGGGTTTGTTAGCGATAGGGAGTTCACTTTCTGAAATATATTAGGGTAATGAAATACTATAATAGTTTATAGGGACTCTAGAGTAAAGGGTTGAAGTGGAAAAGTGAACGGGACAAAAAGGATCAGGAGGCTCCAAGGTAAGGGCTTTTAATTTAACAAAATGTTTAGTGTTTTGAGTAGCAGCAATAAAGAATTTGTCGGCAGCTGTTTGGCAGACCAGATTGGTGACACCAAGGCGAATGCCAGGTTTCTGAAACCTTTGATTGTCTTGTGCCTTTTCGAATGTACAGCTCTTAGGGGTTAATAACGTGATTGTTCAGTCTAATGGTAGCCTGTCACCAGGCAAGACAAACATATTTTCCTTGCTAATGTATCATCTCTAGCATGCATCTCAACTAAAACTGATGTGTCTGCACACAATATCCAGCTTCATAAGAGAAGGCAACGCGTAACTTATTTTGAAACCAATATTCTACCACAAAATACTCTTACTATGGCTAATTATTAAGCCTGCCCGTTGCCAATATGGCCGCTGACTGTCCACTTTGTTCAATCATCCCTAACACGGTCGCCTGTTCTTCACTTGTTGAGGGAAACCTGGAAACCTTGGGGGCCGAGGAGAGCCACAAACTCTCTCGGTTGCGACCCCTGCAGGAGGTAGATGGGGAATCCCAGAGCCATCCAGTCCTTCCTTGGGGAACCTTAACACGTCACCCCAACACTACCGCAATCGTCCGAGACCATAATCATTCAGTGGGACATGTGTTTGTTGAGAGCAGAGCATGATGTCATATCACTGAGCCTCCAAGTCAACCACAGTGCCTGAGGGAGAAACCAACAACACAATGAGAACAGATGACAATTGTGCACAATATAAACGGTGGGCACGTGCAATAGCAGAGTTGTCAGCACTTCATTGTGATCCCAGGCACAGAGCATGGTTCAACAAACAGCGCACGCTGCGTGCACACGCTCAGCTCAGGACCAAGGATGGGCACTGAAAGAAGGATCAGTGCCAGAGAGAAAAGCCATGTATAGGGAAAGCTAACGCTCCATGTGAAGGAGAAATGAAACCACAAAAAAACAGGGGAGCCAGAGGGATGGGGCAGAGGCCTGCTGGGAAGGCAACCCCTGATCCCGACATAGCAGAGCAGGTTCCTTTAACCTCAGACAGCGGGTCACAAGCAATGGACTGATTTCTATTGTTGAAACATGCACACCGCTTACAAACAAAAGAGAATAGATGGCACACCCATGGGAAGGATGGGGAACTATTGGAGAACAACCTATCATGAAGCAGGCCCTTAGTGGTAAAATGGACACATGTAACAGTTCACTCAGCGAAGCAATCACTCTCTCAGCACCTGTATACAGAAAGGCACCAGCCTTCTAAAGGTGCGGGTGTCAGGACTGTGTTCCAGAGATAGTATGATGTTATAGTGAGTAGACAAGCAGAGCAGCAGAACCTTTGCTGGCCAAGCCAAAAAGGGTATGTAATGACAGATAGAAAAGGGGAGGATGGTCAAATTAAGCTGCAGCCAACCGGAAGCTGAGTTGATGGCAGAGGCTAGGCTAGGAAGCCTGCTGTGAACCTGGACCCAGAGGCTAGAAGGAGCCAAATCCTAAGAAGAAGTGCTCAGCGAAAGTCTGCTGGGTGCTCCAACCCAGACACTGGTGGCAACTGCAAGGTCAGCCAAAGAAAATAAACTTTAGAACCCAAATGGGGGAGGCAGTGACAAAATCCTGTGATAGCTCCCTACATTGAAAACGAGAAACCCCTATGGCAGGAAAGGTGCAATACAGGGCTTGTCCCACTAGAGGTTTTGAGGCCACCATCTTGCCCTGAGGATTAAAGACAAAAATCAAGCAAAAGACAAGCATGAAGATATTGATAATGAAGTGAGTCACTTGGAGAACACTGTCATGACTGGCCCCTCAGTAATTTGGAATTTACTCTAGGAATTGGACTCTGAACATTATGTCCTACAAGATTAGGCTTTCTACTGCACCTGCTTGACACCTACTTCCTCTCAGTGTTTAGCGTGGAATCTCCTACTCGAATTGGTTCCAAAGTCCTACAGTCCTTGAAGCTCTGGCTTCAGGGAGAGGCCAAAATGCACTGTGGTAGATGCAATGACGCTACGCAGGACTTCTAGCCATATGACAGCAGTCTACTCAATGTCCAGGTTTCTGGTGTGGGCGTGGCACATTAGGCAAAAAAGGGTTTCAAGAGACCCCTCTTAACCAGCGTTGTCAGCTCGATGGTTTATGGGCCGGACGGGGTGGGTGGAACATCTGCTGGAGGGGTGTTGAACACTAGTCAGATCAAGTTGTGATGAGTTTATTGCTTCAACTGGCTTCAGCTAGTTTGTGATATAGAATATTGCTGCACACTATCCCTGGTATTGTGTATTCCCTTATGTAAATATCAAAACGTACAAAGCATGTTACTGTCCCCTGAGTATTTCTCTATGACAGGCCGTAAATTGGGTATTCTATAGTATCAAATTCTGGGTACCAAGTTATTATATATTGATTTATGACCTGACCAGGTAGTTACCCGCTATATTAACTAATGCACGTGCACAACTGTTTTTAATGTTGTCTACTACCTTTAATTGTGCAGCTACATATTGATTTTGTGACATGTGTTTGTAACTATTTGATGGTTTTTATATGTACCTCTTGTTACAGTATCTAATAATTGTGATTTATTAACTGGGATTTAAAGTTGTGTTGTTTTTATGATATGTTCTATCGAAATAACGCTGTACTGAACAGAACTGCAAACTAAAAACGAGCACTGAGGAACATACCATTTTAGTGAAAATGTGTCCTGTGGAGAATAAGAACTAGCCAACCCCAGAGCTACCCCCTGGGCGCTTAGGGGAAGGCAATTACTTCTGTGGATATTCAGGTCTGTAAATGCATGACTTTATTTGTTAGTAATCCTCCAGTCGGAGTCAGGGCATTCTGATACCTATTTTCCCTGATGCCTATTCTTCCCTTTGAACCCAAGAATAACACCTGTTCAGATCAGAGTGATTGGAGTTCGAGGGTTCTGTTCCTTCTCCTCATGACACATCCTTTCCAGTCACTGCCCCACTGCCCTTTGTCAGGTCACATAAACATCCTTGGAGCCTTGAAACACCGCTTGGTGTATAGGCGCCTTACAAATGTCTGATAAATACAATAAATACATTCATTCTTCTGTCAGGATTGGCTCCGTTTGCGGTCATTCCCAATGCCAGTTGGTATACTTTGGGGCTTTTAAAGTATTGGTCTCTGCTTCCAGACCTTGTGGCAGTAGTGACCCGGAAGCTTTCTGTTGTGAATTTAAGAATACTCTTCTGGGTCCATTTCGGGAGACTGTCAGACTATTTCTAAGCAGAACATCTTTGGTTGACAGGTGCTTCTGTAGGTCACACATTAGGCAGGTCATCATCAGTGAATTTTAGAAGTCTCTGTGTCATTCCACCATTGGCCTATGGTGTGCTGTTCTGGTTGCTTTTGTGACTGACTCCCTTGGTCCTAGGTCGTGACATGGCTGAGTTTATGAATGTAAAGTTTGCTAGGCTTTTCTACGGCTTCTTGTTTCAGTGGTTCACACGGCTTAGCAAGTCTCCTATGTTCTGAGATGGTTCTGTTTTGATCTTTTTTCCTCAACCGGCATTATTGGTGGGCATCCTTGCTCCTGAACAAAAACAGGTTTGATGAATACCCTTGTTTCCTGACCCTGCCCTGAATTTCAGTGATCCCTGTTTTTGGAACGTTCTTGACTTGGCGAGTATATCTATTTCCAAATCTGGTTCCCTTCTCCTTTCCTTCCCTGGGAGAGGGGTTGTTGGGTTTCTTCTTTGTGTTTCCCTACCCCTGCTCTCTAGATTGCCAGCTGTTTATTGGGTGTTGCATTCTTTATTTTTACTTGATTTCCGCTGTATGATTGTCTCTCTTTTCCATTCTGCCCTGTCATGCCCCAGTTCTGCTTTGCTGCTTCTGCACCATTGGCATGTTCACCAGCCTTTGTTGTTGCGTCGTTTCCTGTTTCGTGTGATTCGCAGGATCCATGTCCACAGCTAGCATTCCAGCTGACGTGTCTTGTCCTTGTGTGCAATGTCTTTAAGGTGCTGCATGTAACACCCATCAACGTTGTCATCTTCACAAGCACTGTCATTGCCGCCCTATGTGTGGAAATAGCATAAGCAGTAACTATACCAGAAATTGAGGGCGAGGAGCTAGAAGAAAGAACCTCTGAGTGCTTACCACAAATCCTGATTAGTTTTTTTTTTGTCATAAAGTTCTTATCTTGTAAAACATACAAGTTAGTCTTGTGTATTCATTGTGCGTGCATGTTTTTGATGAGTGCATCTCCCCTTTACACCTTTGTGGAGAACATACTTGTTGTGATGTGATTCCTTCCCTTATGTTATGTTGTGAGCTGCCTGGATGCCTATGGAATGTTGTTACCAAGGGAACGAAGACAGGCCCCTTTAAGGAGGAGGGACTCAGGACAATGGGAGGGGTGGGAAGTGGGAGGAAAGGGAGGGACAAGGGAAAGAGCAGGACAGTATGTAGAGGAGGAAATAAAGAGAAGGTTCATGGCAAGTCGGCCCCGGTGTCGTCCATGATCGGGGCCTAGTCAATGCCTAAAAAATGTGAGTCATGGAATGTTGATGCGTTTTTCCATGTGAGTGCTCTATATATGTGGGTTGAGAGTTAGCTCCCTGAGTGAGAGGGTGCTGGTGGACGTCTCTGTGTCCGACAAACAAACTCATCTAGCTCTAACACATTTGGCCATTATTTCTCTACCAGGCAAAAGCTCTGGTCTCTAGTTTACTTCCTGTATACCTCAACATCCATGTTCCTTCTCTGACGGAGAAACTAGCCAGAATAGCCTTCCCATTTTCTGAAATGGCACAGGACCCTTTACTTTGGAGTGTACTATTAGGAATGCATCATGAAGCCTTTGCTCCCTGTGCAGAATAGCTGTAACTGAGACACAGTGGCAGCATGTGAGACGTATTGGTTTTGCTTTCTTAAGTGCAAAAAGGGCGAACAGTCCCCGTCCATACATTTCTCTGTAAGTGTGAGAGGTTTCCATCTGCTACATAAAGAGTTACCTGCAGGTTTGCGATTACGCTTTTGGCATGGCATGCTCATCTAATGTAAACAGGCCATGCATGGAAACAGACACAGAACTAACGAGTTGAGTTTCTGGTCGCCCACACCCACTTTGGACTATGATAATTCTGATATGCACCAAACATTTAAGGCACAGACACATTGAAGGGCTGTACATCAGTCCCCAGTTGGATGACGAGTTTAGTGGCGTCCTTAGCAGAAGAAACATGACATACTCTGGGAGTTGGTGAAAAGAAATAGCCAGCAACTCAAAAGGGAGAGAGACACTGGTTCTCAATGAGAGTTCCCTGTGGAGATTGGGATTAAAAAGACTGACAACCTGATCTGCCCATTGTTGTGGCTTTGCTCCCGGGTTAAATAACACACGGAGTCCATTGACATGTTTAACCTTCTTTAATCTCTCCCTATGTGACAACTGACTTCCCTTCCATCTGCCCCCCCTCTTCCCTGTTCCCACGTGCCCTCCCTTCCCCACTGTCCCTTCTTTAAAAGAGGCTGGTGTGTCCTTGAATCCACAACATCCCCCACACTTATTCAGGCACCTCTCCGGTCACATTTGCTCAATGGGTCCTGGGGGTTTCCGAATGACTCGATTGGGTCACCCAGGGGATTCACAAGTCTCTCCTGATCCTACCTCATCCATTACTGCAAGGTCTTCAGCGGATGGTTCTGTCGCTCTCCCTTCTGGTCTTCTCTCCATTATCTTTGTCCTCTCTTCACTTCCTTCTGGTTGTTCCCAGGCATCAGCATCCGATGCATGCAGTCTGTGGAAGAAGGAGGCATTCCGGGTTATGTTCTGTCCTTCCCTTGCTGCCGTGACCATAGACACCTTGACTTCCATTACTTGAAAGGGTTCGGAGTCATACCCCCTGTCTGTCTGTCTGTCTGTCTCTGTTGTCTCTGGCCTACTAGAGCTTGCTCTCCCACGGGTAGCGGTGGCTCTCTCGCACCTCTTCATTGGTCAGCCCACCTCTTTGCCTTCCTTTTCCTCACTGTGTCTCGCTCCCACGTTTCTGCATCCTGTTCCTCTGTGTAGTCTTCAAACTGCTGCAGTCGAATTTGAGGCTTGCATCTGATCATGATCTCTGTCGGGGTTTTCCCTGTGGCATCATGGGGTGTGCTCCAATAGCTTCTTAGACTTTGGCACAAGGCTTGTGGGTATGACATTTGCTCAACTAGCACCTTCTGGCTGGTCTTCTTAATGGTGGACATGAATCACTCCACCATTTATTTTAATTTTATTTTTTAAATGTATAAAGCGTACAAACAGCCCAAGGGCACCGAGGCGTTGTTGCAGGGAGAAAGCGAATTAGTTACATGGAGCATACATAATATGTTGCATAAATAATCACTACTTACAGTTGCATATTGTCATAGTACACATTACATGACATTACATTTTTATGTGTGTTGGCTAATCAGCTGGCAGGCTCAGGCAAATTGGCTTGTGGCTAGAGTTGTGTCGTTTTCTGATGTTGGAATCCTAAGTGTGCTGTGAACTTCCTGAAGTCATATCATTGGAATGGGGGCCCATTGTACATCTTCACAACATTCGCTACACCTCACTCAGTGAGTAGTTTGTCTAGGAACCCCCAACTACATTATGGAATGCTGTCGACTGGACCAGCTTTACTTCTGGGAACTGGGAATATTCATCCATGGCTACCAGTAAGTGTCCTCCTTCTTTTAGGGTCCCATAGAAATCTATCGCTACTCGTTGCCATGGGCCTTACAGAAGTGGGACAAGCCTTAGGGCTGAGCTTAGGGCCCTTTAGGAACGTGAATTCAATGGATTGGTTCACAGAATAACTATGAGTCCAAATAACCAAACCAACTCCGGAAGATGGAAACGTACTGTTTTATTAACAATTATCTAAAACAGGGAGTTAAAACGAACAACAACAGATGTACGCTCAATTTCTCTCAACAACTTTTTCCCACAACATAGACTTTATACGAAAAATATGTCAGAGGTGATGTCATACTATGTGGCAAATAATGAAAAATCTACTGGGCATCGGGATAGGCTTAAGAGGAACATCTAAGTACACATTTTATAGGAACTAGGATTGTGATTGGTTGCCCACTGTCAGGTGGGCAATATATGCCTACCTCTAAAACATGTAATCTTCAAAAACATCAAGTACACGGTTTCTGATTGGTCTTAAAACTATAAGGTCCTTTGTTATATGGACCACTACAATTGCTTGGCATGCTTGTGCCATGTCTGGAACATTCGGTTCATTTAGCAGCACGTAAGCCCAGACCCAGGTGCAAGGAGATGGGCCTGACACTACCTCCCCACCCAATTAACCCAATATCTCTCATCGAGCATGCCTTCTGCCATGAAGATTGTCTTTGAACTTGGCCTTGCAAAGTATCCTTGTCTCTGGGAATACATGGGAGTGCAGGCACTCACTATCGTTGTTCTAGGACTCCAAGTTCGACTCTATTTTCATTCTTGGCTCACATGACAGGAGACCATGATTTGGTCCATTTTGCAGCTTTTAAATGTCTTAAATGGATTATACTTGGTACTCTTGGCATTCTTTCTTTGCACCTTAACAAGGGATGATTCAAACCTTTGTATGTTTGCTCCTTTCTAGAATAGATAACCAACCTTGTCTGCTTCAATCTTGACTTCAGGCCAGACACCCTCGCCATGCGGCTCCATGATTTCAGCTTATTCTTGCTGCACCACAATTCCCCCTTTCTTATTCATGGGTCCTGGCTTACTAAAATTCATGATACCATTGTCCAACTTCTACATAATGGTGGCTTTGCTTACATTCTATTCGCTACACAGCTTCTATGATGACTTTGTCTACCTTGCGTTTCAGCGTCTGTCCAGTTATTGAACGGTTGATTCTCTGCAGCACTTCGTGTACATGTAATCTTCTTTTTCATATTTAAGAGTTCACTTGATTCTTTACTTCGTAATTAGTTTGTGTAGGATCCATACTTCCTTATCAGCCAATATTTTTGAGACGTTGTTCATACTCTCTTATGATGTCACAGACTTCTTTCCTTGCTCTTTTTTATATTCCTTCAGGGAGTTCCCTCAGATTATCATCTCTTCAGGGTTACAATAGATAGGCTTGTCTCAATGTGTATCTGCTTTAGAATATACGCTGCAGTATTGGTACAACTGCTGGTGACAAACATGGCACAATCTCAGGTTTCCAACATATAGGAGGTAGGGGGCGGGATTTCCTACAGAGGAATCTACTACTGCATCCAGGTAGGGGACCCACTCTTGATTCCACAGTATCTTATTTGTGTTTGTTAGCCCTCTCTGGCCCTCATGAACCAGGCAGGTTCACCACAGTTTTTTGTAGTGCTTTGGGTACTGCCAGCCGATTCCCTCTCAGAAAGATGCCTTGCTCAGTTGTCGCCAGTTCAACCTGTATTTTGGCCATCCTCATGATCTCTTTCATGACCACCTCCTCCTGTTGTAGTTCTTGTCTGTGGTTCCACCGCTTGTTTGTGTTGGTTTGTGCTTGACTGTGGCCTTAATGGTGGGGTCCATTCTACTTTTGTCCATAAATGTGACCAGGGAGAGTGTGGGGGCAGCGCATTGTCTGAGAGATATTGAGTGAAGTGTTCAGCCTCTTTTTGGATATTGTCTTTCGCTTGTTCTTCCGGACGTCTGGATAAATAGTCTGCTGGGTTTGCCTCCCCCCGGTTTATGAACAATTTGCAAGTCATACTCCTGTAGCCTGATGCATCATCTTTCTATCCATGGGGACATTATGGGCTTTGGGTTGCCAAATAGCGATATGAGTGCTTGATGGTCAGTGACAAGGGTGAATCGGTGACTGATGACAAAATGATGAAACTTCTTGCATGCCCTTACTGCCTCAAGGCTCTCCCTTTCAGCTTGAGAGTATTCCCTCTTGGTGGCCAATAGGACTCTGCTGGTGTAGGCGACAATGTGTTGTCCAGGTCGCACTGATTCACGCTTGCCCAAAATTGCACCCAAACCCACCGGTCTGGCATCCACTGTAATCTCTGTTTCCCAAGTGGGCTCAAAGGGCACAATTCTGCGGCTAGTAACCAGTGTTGTCTTTATATTTTGCAATGCGTCTCTGCACTCCACTCGAATGTTACCTTCTTCAGCAGGTTCCATAGAGGATCTGTGAGCGTGGCATAGCTGGGTAGTTATCGGACACAGTACCCTGCCATGCCCAGGAATTACCTGAGTTCAGAGATGTCTACAATTGTGCTAATCCTGTCTGGGTCAGCCGTCATCCCTTTATCAGAACAAATGTGCCCAAAGAAATTCAGGCTGGGCTTGCTGATGTCACACTTGGCCCTGTTCAAGGTGAGGTCTGCCGTTTGTAGAATCTCACAGACCTGCACCACAGCTGTGTCATGCTGGCGTTTGGGTGTGCCGAACACCATGATATCATTGCTATATTTGAAAGTGGCCACTACTGGTGAGATCAGTTGGTGGATTGTTTCTTGAAATATTTCTGCCGCAGACTATATTCCAAAATGAGTTCGCTTGTAGCGGAATAGCCCTTTGTGCATTGTAAAGGTCATGATGGGCCTAGAATCAGGGTGGATGACCAGCTGGTAATAAACCTGATTGAGGTCAGGCTTCATAAAGTGCACACCACCTGGTTCAGCCTAATAATCATGTCCTCTATGCTGGGACCGGGTTGCCTTTCCATCTATCGCCATGTTCAATATGCACATCTTGAGCTCTTTGGAAACTTGTGCTTGTAGATGAAATCCAACTCGGCGCAGATTCTGGGGGTACCAGGGTCACTGTCGGATCTATGTTGAATGTTATGACAGAGGCCTCAAGCTTGCCCACGCACTCAAACAGTGGCAAAAATGTCATTTGTATTCGCTGGATCATCATTTCTTGGTGTGTCACCAGGTTCACCTTTTCGCCTTGTTGTTTCTCGCTGGGAGCCCTGTCACCACCTCTGACTGATCATAATGGATGTCAATGAGGGCGAAGGCCTTTGCTGCACGGTAAATCACAGGCATTGGCCAGCGGCGGGACTCTGGATTACATGTTCGGTCACAGAGACTATGTGCCCCTTATTATGCAGGTCGCACTGGAATTGTCCTGCTGACGGGAGCGGGTATGGAGCACCCCATTGGAATATCTTCACCTGAGAGGATGCCAGCAGATAGAGGTCACTAATCATTTGGTAGAGGTTCTCATTCATCACGTTGACAGTGGCCTTCGTGTCTACGATGAATTGGTGGTTAAGTCCCCCTGTCTGGATGATCACTCTTGGGGCTGTGCCATCATTGGCCTGTGCACTGATTAGTCGGACATATTCCCTGATGTATTGATCATGTGGACGTAGTCCCCCTGATCATACGTGCCTTCTTCTGGCTCTGTCAGAGGATTTTCATACAGGTCTCTCATGTAACTCAGGTCATATGTTTTATGGTGGCGTGCATATGGTTTCACAGGATTGTGTGGGTACTCTTGCTCCAGGTGATACTGTAATGGCATCTGCAGGTTGAGGTCCTCCATTGCTCTGACAAACCTGGGCCCTCGTCAGGTGGGTAAATTAGAAACCGCACCTGTCGAACTACTTGTCCCCTTGTCCCCTTGGGGTATCTTTGATATGGGCCATATTGTCTGGCTCTACTAGGACCACTTTGACTACTGAATCCCCCTGATGACGCAGTTTGTATAGTACCCACCATGTCTGCTTTCTTGGGATTTTCCAAGGCGGCAGCTTGGATACCTACTCTTTCATTTACCCTGGCCAGATCCATGATTTCTGATAGTGACAGGGATTTTTTAGCAGGTGTTTCCTGAATATCAATGAGGTGCACCCCACTATTATCCTGAGCCAGATGGCCTCCTTCTCTGAAAAGCTTGCAAAGTCACAGCGTGTACATTTTTTTTGGAGAGTAAGTATGAATTCCCCTATTGTCTCATGGGGAAGCTGAACACACTGATTGAAAGAATACCTTTTATATTCTCGATTGGGCATCACCACCAGTTTCCTGCTTACCGCTGCCATCAGCTTTGTTTACGTTGTTGGTTCTTGCAGGGGAATTGTCTTTATGATGCTTTCAATTTCTTTCCCTGCCAGGTTGGTAAATATATCTGCTATACTGGGTGATCCTTGGTCACCCACTACCTTCATAAAGTTGTGGAACTCTTCCATCCATTCTTCCCATCTTTGGCCTTGGTCGTGCTGAGTTTGTAGTGAAAATGGGCATGGCCTCCTCCAAAATGTTGCTCTTTAGGACATGTTCACTAAATTGTTAGCTGGCGGCCTGCTCCCACCTGCGCCCCAAGATGTGCAGCTGCCTGCTCGTTGTCCACCATCTTCTTTCTCCTCTCCATTCGCAAATGGGTGTCGGGTGTGTTCTTCTTTGTCTGTTTCTGCCCCTGTGGATGTTTCACTGTTGCTCTCCACTGTTGTATAGCCCCTTGTGCATAGGCAGGCCTTGGGTGCCTTGTGTCTGTTATGTAGACTGTGCTGATGTCCCTCTGATTTGCTTTGTCATCCTTCCTAGTGTTCTTGTTTTATTACTCTGGTTGCCTTTATTATGTGTGGTAGTATTTTCTCCTTGGCCCACTCTCCCAGGCCTATCAATGTTCGTCTTGCCCAACGGCCAGGCAGGCAGTCTCAGTTTCTTGTGCGCCTTTATTGTAGGTTTGTGACACCTTTTGTCGGTTTAGTTTGTTTTCCTTCTTTTGGCCCACTCCCTGGGCATAGTAATGTTTGGTGTGCCCCTCCTTGGCAGGCCTGGCAGGCAGTCTGTCTGACTGGCATGTGCGTGCTCCGTGTTCCTGGCCGATTTCCTAATTTGCCTCCTTATACTCACTGTCATTGACCGACATTTCCTTACTTTTCGACCAGTTGCAACGGGACACATGCTGCAGTGCAGCGTGCCCCTCCACGGCACTTCCTTGGGTCTCTTTCAGCGGGGTAAGGTGCTGTGTTATACCCATTCACCAGCTGGCCATGGGTATTGCCGCTCATCGTCAGCCTCCACAGGGACCCATCAGGTTGGTTTCTCACCGCTCTGCTGGTGCCTTTGTGTCTGCGCTTCCTCTGCCGCACAGCCCTATCTCGCAGCTCGAGCATCACAGAGCCCACCAGCCTGCAGCCAGACTTCCTCACTGGCAGTCTTCTGATGTGGGAAAGAGAAGAACATCCAAAGGTTGAATCCTCCCGCCCCCTACGCACTTTCAGTTACGGTACAGAACAGTCAAAATGTTTACCATGAAACATTCCACACTCTAGTTTAGAGAATTAATCAAACAAGACATGTCTATCCAATTTATGTAGAAAACATGTAAAGTTTTAATATTAAACAGTGTTAGGCAAAACAATGTGCAAGTCTGATTTCTTTGGCTTACGCATTTCGAGGTATGTACCTCTTCTTTTTGACCCTTACAGACTGCGGAGAAAACATCATACAAAAGGACATATCAGACACATATTCATTCAAAAGTGGTGTGCAGTCTACAAAACTGATGAATATAGAGGCTTAGTGTTCAAAAAGTCGCTATACCTACATTGATCCACTAAAAGTATATAGATCATTCCCTCATGGAGCCATCTGGATGTGTCCCAATGTATTTGTAACAAGCCTATTCATTGCCAAATTATTTAAAGGTGTGGCTCAACTATCATCATTCTCATATCCCATATGCCAAAAAACAGCAAGTAGAGGTATAATACTGATCAGTAACTTTCTTTCGAGTCGTCTCAGAACTCTTGTGTTCCTAATGAATGTCCCAATGTCCTCGTGGAACTTCACCTTCTATATATTGAACTGAGTTGCCAGAATTATCCACCACCTAAAGGCAGAGGACACCCCATTAGTGATTGTAGGATATGTGACTTAAAAGCACTGTACGGTACACCGACTGTTGTCATGTTCTGATTATATTTATGCTATTGATGGACTCAGGAGATGTTGCACAAGAAAGATTGGACAGTGAATTATAATCACGTGAAGATATGTAAACACTCACCCCGCGGTAGATCTCACTTATGGTGGTGCATTCCAGTGGTGTGTAAAACAAGGGGAAATATTGTTCTTCTAATAGGCCTAGTTCACACTATGGTTCTAGAACTCACAATGCGGGTCATCCAAATCCAGGAAAACGGTAAACGATTTTGTTTACTAATTAGGGTTCGTTAACCTACTTACTCAAATTGTACAATTCCCACAAGCACATTGTACGTGGTATCGTCTATAATTCAATAGAATCACTTACCGCCATCTGCTCATGACCGCTGCTGTTGCTTGCGGTGTATTAAATGGAGTCTGTCTCCCCGGTTATATCACAAGTTGTGTGTTACGACCACTCTGTACGGGTCAGTGCTAAAAAGGATATAGGTATAATCTGTAATGTACTCGCCCAGTTATAAATGGAGGCCCTTTTAAACATGCATAACTCTATTCAACTCCCAGATCAGAACATGTCGCACACCTCTGCTGGCTATAGTCTGCTGCTATGCAGTGTAGTCTCGAGAGCGATGGCGTCAGTAACCTCGGCAACAGCACTCGCTGTTAGCTCATGGCGCGTGCCATCTTGGGAAAGTTTAAAAGTACTCGAGAGCTAGTGTGTAAAAGAAGGACTGAATGTTAGGTATCCCTCAGCCCGATTTCCATCTTGGAGTGGAGTTCTCCACTCAAAAGAACTACGATGGATCTTTAGTCCCAGTGCTTACAACATAAATGCAAGTAATTCCACATGAAGTATATCAAGTGCACTCAACATACGCTCAAAATAAAAAACTGTATGGGTATCCAATTGACAACAATGAATTAAGAATATTATGGCTCTGATTTGGCCATTGTGAAAGATATTCACAAACCCCCCCAAGAAAGTCCGAAAGCTAATTGTGAGATGAGATAACAATTGAAAGAAGACGAGATGCCTTACAACAGCAATTTAGAATAAAAGACAGACACAACGGAGAAGAACCTAGGAATGACACGGAAGACCCATAAGCAAGTCAAAACACTAAGACCATCAATTTCAGCATAACTGACTCAGAGTGTTAGAGAAACATAGTCTGACTTGGTTTCCTGGAACACCAAGGACTTCACACACTTGTTTCAGTCTTTCCCTCTTCCATTGGACAACAATTTTGCAATCTGATCCAAGAGACATGGCTGCGTGAAGCTCCTTCAAGAGATGGTTATTCGATGTTGCTAAATCCAGCAGGAAAAAATCTTCTCGGTCAGCCATTTTCTGGACTGCTGACTATGATTAATAATGCCAGTGGATGGAATATCATAGACTCACTGAATCCCAATTTATTTGTCCAGGGCACGGTGCTACATCTTGATGACAGTCCTCTTTTGAACACCAAACAGCTTTTGCTAATAAACACTTACTGGAACCCTGAGATGATCTCGACTACACAATACATGTCATCAATAACTGAAATGATTGACGCTAATATGTTAAAATATAAGGAGTTGTTGATAATATTATGCAGTGACCTAAATTTCACATGGTTCGACTGTGATATGAAGTTCAGAGATACACACTTAAACAGCCAACCACTGAGTAGGTGCAGAGGATAGTTGTTCAAAGATACATTACTGGCAAGAAATTGTGAAATGTTAAATGGTAGGATAAAAGGTGACATTCCGCCAAACTACACCTGGCACCGCAATTCAAGTAAAAGAATAATAGATTACATCTGGATCTCAAATACCTTGTGGTCGAAAATCGAGCATCTAAAGATCCAAGTGTCAACAACAAGCGATCACAACATTCTAAGATATTACTGGATGCTCCCTAATATGACTCCAGTATCAGAGATTTCTTCACATCTTGGTTTGAATCAAGGGGGCAATAGACTAAAAATGAATGGTTGCCAAATCAAGAAATTACAACAGATGATAACATCAGACAATCACTCAGTGCACTCCAGAATAAATTATGCTGCCCGTTTAATGCAATTCAAACAAACATCCACAATGAATAAACAATCAATAGTGAGTTAATAAATCAACAAAAGAAACAACTACATAAATATCTATGGTTGTTGAAAAAGACGGAAATTAATATTCAGCCACAGATCAAACAGTGCAAACAAAAATACTGTAACTGGTTGAAAAACTTAACAATATGCAGAGATCAAGAATGTGCTGAAACGATCCTAAAATGTATTACCTGTCATCAAGCAAAAGAAATTTGGAACATCATAAATAATAACTCGAATTTCTAAGATAATAAATTAATTCAAGTAATCTCTAAATTGTGTTGGCAAAAGCACTTTCGAGACGTACTTTACCATTAAAAACGTCCAATAACCAAAAGAAATACATCGGAGACTGCAAATGGGATACTAGCGAAACAGCTGAAGACATTGTCGCAGTCATTAAACAATTGAAAAACTTCCGTGCAGCTGGCCATGATGGGTTAACAAATGTGATTTTGATATCAAATACAGACCACTGGGCCAGTTTGATGGAAGAATTATTCAAACTGATTTCCTGTCACAAGGTGCTCCCTAGCTCATGGAAAACTGCAATAATCATTCCTGTATCTAAGAAGGGCAGTCAAGATGATCTGGCAAATTATTGCCTGATATCCTTACTTGATACAATGGGTAAGATTTTTGCAACATTTCTACAGCGGAAACTATCAGCATGGGCCACAAACGCTGCCATCTTGGATATTCGTCAGACAGGATTCATAAAAGGAGTAGGAACGGAAGTACAGCTTCTAATACTAAATATTCTAAAATTGGAAGCTATAAAAAAGAAACAACATCCATTCCTCGCTTTTGTAGACATGCGGAAAGCATTCGATACTATAAACCGGGACACACTTTGGAAAAAACTAAGACAGTGGTCATGCCCGCTGACATTGCTTCATCCCATAATGGCTTTGCATGAGGAGACAACAATCAAAATACGGCTCAACACAATGGGAGACCTAACAGACGAAATCATCACCAATAAAGGAGTTAAGCAGGGTTGCCCACTGGCGGCGATCCTACTCACACTGTTTACGTCCGATGTCTCAATAGCCTTAAAAGAAGTCAATTGTTTTCCACCAAAAGTCAATGGGCAGCCGATCAGCTTGGCTTTTTATGCTGATGATATAGTCCTCTTAGACACTACCCCAATTGGCTTGCAAAGACTACTAACAAATTTACAAGGCTTTTTAAATCAGAATGATCTTGCAATAAATATAGGAAAAACTAAGATCCTTATCGCTAGTAAAATGTTAAACAAAAAAGACAAGAGTTTCAAGTGGTATATCTCAGGAACACCAATTGTACCATCTATTTGTTACCTAGCCATTCAATTCAACAAATCAATCAGGGAAAAATCCTGGACGTTGGATTTAAAAAATCAAATGATTGCATTTTCACTACTGTGAGCAAAATTACATGCTGAGTATGGCAAATTTACTATAAAACCTGTTTTGAATTTTTTTACTCAAAAGGTGGTTCCATCGATAACATTTGGGCCCTCATTACAATACCGGCACTAAACCATGGCGCTATTAGCACCATGGTTGGTGCCGGTATTGTAACGAGTCCGCCAATGTTGAAAGGGGAATTACCACCCCATTCCAAGGCTGGCGGGGCGGTAATTCCCCATTGAACATTGGCCCTTCCCCATTCCCATTTTTGCCCCATAGGGCTCAATGGGACTGGGGAAGGCGGTAAGTACGGTACCGCAAATTGTGGTACTGTACTTACCTCAAGAGTCCCTTTGCGGGTCCCTATTTTAACGGCTGGTCTAGACCAGCCATTCAGGTCAGGTCCCACAAAGGGACCTCGTAGTAAGGCGCTAAGTGGTTAACGGCGCCGCAGCCTTTTACGGCGCCGTTAATCACTTAGCGCCAGGGTCGTAATGAGGCCCTTGGTGCTGAAGCAGGTTGGAACATCGAGCCCCAGATGTGGAATGCTCTAGAAGGGCAATTTTGGAGAAGAGTCTTCATACTTCCAGCCTGTATATTGATTACAACTGTGTGACACGAGCTAGGAATTGACTCAATGTATGGAGCAGTTTTGTGGAAATCGGTAGCAGCACTGAGGAAAATGTCCTTAGTCGATCAAGTGACGGCATATCAGATATTAGCCTCGTCTGCTATGTTCCCTCATTCTGGCATTCTGCAAATTTGGGCAAATAAACTAAAGCTCATCCTTGATTACGCAGAGATAAAGTACGAAACTGTAATGCTGACTCCACAGAGCATTTTCCTAAGTACTTAGCAAAATTTCTGTCGCAAACCCACCAAAATCAATTTTTAAGGATACAGTTGAATGCATGCAAAATGAAAGAAATATTGTTTCACAGAAAGGATAAGCAAACATTCGACAACATCTGTCGGTATTGTGGAGATGCAGTGGAGTCCTTAAAACATTTGATCATAGACTGTTTAGAATCATCACAGTTAAGATCCGCATTTTTGGGCATATTTGCTCCATTGAATGGGAATTTGGATAAGTGGTAGTTTTATGTGTTATCAAGCAATCACATTCCTCTGACATGTGCCGTCGTGGATGTTCTAGGAAAGATTTTGTTGACTGCTAACAATCTTGACAGTTAGCTAGATAACCGAGACATTTCCCTGCAGATGGTGTTAATCATAAGGCAATATGTAGATCATCTGAGCTATCTTGTTTCTTTATCCAGCCACTTCTACGATGGCTCTACTGATCTTCCTTCTCTGTTTTGATTCAGATCTGTCACCGTTACCTTTGTAGTTGTTTTGCATGCAATCGCCTTTTATCTGATTTTTTTATACGGATTATTGATCATGTTTAAGAAAAAATTAACACATTGCTGAGAAGAATTGTAATTGAAATTTTTGATCAAACTATATGTTACAAGTAAAATTAAAATAAAAATGTTTAAAAAAAATTATCGAAAGTGGAGACATGTGTAATGAATGTCTAAAGAAGAGGCCTAATTCCACTTGATCAAAAGATGCTGCGAAACCCAGTTCTTCCAATTATATAATTGTAATTATTATAACGGGCCCACATCTAGTTGGCTCACATGTTTCTAGCAACAATGCCTCACTTTTTGATAATGACCAATATTGGTAACCATCGTCTTGGCTTAATCCATATATTTCAAAAATTACCTTATAATAGGAACACACATCAGTATATTCATGTACTTTCCATGTACTTCTGATGCGGTCACCAATGCCACTACTGCTCCTCAGGTACAGTGAAGACTGGCAAGGCCCTTTATGCAACGTGGGCCGCCTCGTCACCAGTTGTTGGGGCTTTGCCCGGAGTTACATAACACACACAGAGCCTATTGACACGTTTAACCTTCTTTAATCTCTCCCTATGTGATAACTGACTTCCCTTCCCTCAGCGCTCCCCTTCCTCTCTGCTCCCAAGTGCCCTACCGTCCCCAGTGTTCCCTCTCTTAAGGGGCTGGTGTGCCCTTTAGTCCACAACACCCATGATGGAAAATGGAGGGATTAGTAGCCACTGAAGCTTGATAAAGGTGCAAGAAAGACGCAAAGCTGAAACAGAGAGAGTGAATATTCAGCGAAGCATGGACCTATTTTATAATGACCCACCCATATCAAAGGACTGAGGACTGCTGCAAACATCTACAAACACCACCAACACAGATGCAAATGTATTAAACCAGGAAAATATATGCATGAAGAGTGCATTACACAACTCTTTTGCACGTGGGTCTACCATCCCCTACCCCAGCAGTGCTCCCGGGACCCCTGTTGGGTTCCATGTCCCTCTATGGAGGGAAAAGCTCTAAAGGTGCCCTGCTAGAGCTCCAGTGTGGCCAGCGGTGCTGGCCCCGGCCTTTGGCACCTGTCACCCATGGGTCGACTGTCTGCAAGCCCAGAAGAGGTCCTGGGGAGCCCCGGCGTGGTCGCTGTTCCTCCCTGGAGGGAAAAGCTGAAATGCGGAGGAACAAGGTCTAAGGTGGCCAGGCAGGAGCTCCAGGATTGCCAGTGGTGCTGCCCCTGGCCTTGGACGCCTTTCCCCATCTGGGTTGACTGTCCCCAAGCCCAGTAGCAGTCCCAGGGAGTCCCAGCGTGGTCCCTATTCCTCCCTGGAGGGGAAAGATCTAACGCGGCCTGGCCAGAACTCCCGGACGGCTGGGGATGCTGCCCCCGGCATGGGGTGCCTGTCGTGTATGTGGGTCGACCGTATCCAAGCCCAGCAGCAGTCTTGGGTAGCCCCAGCAGAGTCCCCGTCCCTCCCTGGAGGAAAAAGCTCGAACACAGAGGGAAGAGATCTAGCATGGCCTGGCCAGAGCGCCAGGATGTCCAGGCGTGCTGCCTGCCTTGTACGTGGGTCGAATGTCCCCTAACCCAGAAGTGGTCCCGGGGCACCCCAGAGGGTTCTCCATCCCTCCTGGAAGGAAAAACTCAAACGTGAAGGGAAAAGCTCTAGTGCAGCCCGGCCAGAGCTGCAGGATGGCTGGGGGTGCTGCCCCTGAGCCTGGGACACCTTTCTTACACATGGGTCGAATGTCCCCAAGACCAGCAGTGGTCCAGGGGAGACCCGGCGTGGTCCCAGTCCCTCCCTTGAGGGAAAAGCTCTACCACAGACGAAAAAGCTCTAAAGCGGCCTAGCCAGGGCCCCAGGACAGCAGGCGTGCTTTGGAAACCTGCCTTGCACAGGGGTAAACTGTCCCCAAGCCCAGCAGTGGTCGTGGGGAGGCCCACCATGGTCCTCGTCCCTTCTTGATGTGAAAAGTTCTAACCCGGAGGGAAATGCTCAAAGGCAGTCTAGCCAGAGCTCCAGGATGGCCATGGGTACTGCCCCTGACATTTCGTGCCTGTCTCGCATGTGGGTTGACCATTCCCAAGCCCAGTGGCGGTTCCGGTGAGCCCAGGCTGGGTCCCGTCCCTCCACAGAGGGAAATGCTCTAACACGGAGGGGAAAGCTCGAGCGTGACCCAGCCAAAGCAGCAGGATGGCCAGGGGTGCTCCCCGGGGGTGCTTGTGGCACCTGTCTTACATATGGGTCAACCATCCCCAAAACCCGTGGCGGTCCTGGGGAGCCCTGGTGGGGTCTCTGTCCCTCCCCAGAGGGAAACGCTCTAAAGGTGCCCGCTAGAGCTCCCGGGCCGCCAGGGGTGTTGGCCCAGGCCTTAGGTGCCTGTCTTCCATGTGCGTCGACCATCCCCAAGCCCAGTGGCCCAGTCCCTCCCTGGAGGGAAAAGCTCTAATGCAGAGGGAAAAGCTCTAAGGTGGCCCAGCCAGAGCTCCAGGACAGACAGGCATGCTGCCCTTTGGGAACCTGATTTGCACATGTCTGAACTGTCCCCAAGCCCAGCAGTGGTCCCGAGGAGCCCCACCATGGTCCTCGTCCCTCCCTGGAGGGAAAAGTTCTGACGCAGAGGTAAATGCTCAAAGGTAGCCTGGCCAGAGCTCCAGGACAGCCACTGGTGCTGCCCCTGGCATTTGGCACTTGTCTTGCACGTGGGTTGACCATTCCCAAGCCCAGCGGCGATCCCGGTGAGCCCCAGCAGGGCCCCCGTCCCTCCCCACAGGGAAATGCTCTAACGTGGAGGGTAAAGGTCTAAGGCGGTCTGGTCGAAGCCAAAGCTCCAGAATTTCTGGGGGTGCTGCCTGGCACCTGGTTCAAATGTCCACACGCCCAGCAGCCATTGCAGGGGGCCTTGGCGGGATCCCCATCCCTCTCCGGAGGGAAACGCTCAAACGTGGAGGGACAGGCTCTAAGGCAGCCCAGCCAGAGCTCGAGGATGGGCCGGGGGTGCTGCCCCCAGCTTTGGGTGCCTGTCTTGCACATGGGTTGACCATCCCCAAGCCCAGCGGCAGTCCAAGTCTAACACAGATGCATAAGCTCTAAGGTGACCTGGCCAGAGCTCCAGGCTGCCTGCCTCGCACATGGGTCAACTGTCCACAAGCCCAGCAGTGGTCCCAGGGAGCCCCGACAGGGTCCCAGTACCTTCTCAGAAGCAAAAGAGCTAAAAGGCCCCCACTAGAGCTCCAGGGTGGCCGGCAGTGCTGGTCCTGGCCATGGGCACCTGTCTCCCACGTAGGTCGACTGTCCTCAAACCCAGCGGCAGTTTCGGGGACCCACGATGGAGTCCCCAGAGGGAAAAGCTCTAACACAGAGGGAAAAGCTATGACATGGCCTGGCCAGAGCTCGAGGACAGCCTTTGATGCTGCCCCCTGACCTTGGGCACCTGCCTATCTTTTGACAGGGGATCCAAAGGCCCTTCCCATTCAGGCCCATTGGAATTCATTTCAATACCAGATGACCGCCCTCTAAGGCTGGGCTGCTCAGGATGTCTGGATGGGTGTCGATTTTACATTTATTTCCAGTTGCGTCTATAAGGAGCCTTGATACATTTGACAAGAGGTCCCCCTCTGTCACTCTTAGTACACAGATTACAAGAAAGCTTAGTCCCCTTCCCCGGATTACTATAGACAGGGTGTGAAGGACCTTTCTCTGCTCAACTTGGTTATCACTGCCCAACCTGTGCTCCATGATGAAACCACCACACCTCCAAGCTGGCCAAGGGCCATGCCCCATGCAATGCCCTTGCAGAGATTGGCCTGCTTGGGGTGCTCTTCTGAGAAGCCAATTTTTTTTCCAGGGTGGCCTGCCCATCTACCTCCCTGCACTCTGTGATCAATTTGGCACACTTGGTCCGTCTAGGGTTGGACTGCTTGGCCAGCCTTGGCTGTTGTTTCAAGCAATTAGCTTCCACCCACCTTGGGACCATGTCAAGGGTATGACCCCTTGGGGAGTGCTCCCCTATGTAGTCAGCTCTCCCCTCCAAGCAGAGCCAAGGCCGAGCAGCCCGCCAGCTCCCTAGTGGTCTGATCAGAGTGAACAGGGTTGGGTGGTGCTAACCCCACTCAGGGCCCCATAAGCCATGCTGTGGCCCCTTCTCCACTGAGCATTTTTCTCCAGCAGTTCAGAACGAAAATTCTATGGGGTGCTGACCTCCTCTGTCAGCACACCAGTGGTGGCGTTTGGAAGAACCCTATACCGCTTTAAATTGTGCCTGGGCCCAACCTCTCCCTCCCACCCCTTTGTGGCAGAGTAGGCTGGGCCACTGGTGCCGCGTGACTGATCTGTCCAACCAGCCCACACACGTAAGGTGATGCTTTGATGCTCGGGTCCCCCAGACAACCCAGAGGGTGCGAAGGTCACCCAAGGTGGGTGCGCGGCACCCCTGTTGCCACCCTCCAATACCTGATTAATGCTGCCAATAGCATATGCTTGTCTCAAAGATTAAGCCATGCACGTGTAAGTACACTCGCAGTGAAACAGCAAATGGCTCACTAAATCAGTTATGGTTCCTTTGATCTCTCCATCTGTTACGTGGATAACTATGGAAATTCTAAAGCTAATACATGCCGACAAGCGCTGACCTCCCGGGATGCGTGAATTTATCAGACCAAGGCCAATGCAGGCATGCCCGCCCACTTTAGTGACTCTAGATACCCTTGGGCCGATCGTATCTCCCTGTGACAGCAACAATGCTTTCGGATGTCTACCCTATCAACTTTCGATGGTACTTTCTGTGCCTACCATGGTGACAACGAGTAAGGGGGAATCAGGGCTCGATTCCCGACAGGGAGCCTAAGAAATGGCTACCAAATCCAAGGAAGGCAGCAGGTGCGCAAATTACCCACTCCCGACTCAGGGAGGCAGTGACAAAATATAGCAAAACCGGACTCTTTCAAGGCCCTGTAATTGGAATGAATACACTTTAAATCCTTCAACGAGGATCCTTTGAAGGGCAAGTCTAATTCCAGCAGTAATTCCAGCTCCAATAGCGTGTATTAAAGTTGCTGCAAAATGTTCTTAGTCAGATCTTGGAATCAAGCTAGTGGTCCACCGTGAGGCGAGCTACCGCCTGTCCCAGCCACTGCCTCTCGGTACCCCCTTGATGCTCTTGATCGAGTCTAATTGGGTCTGAAGATTTTACTTAGAAAAAAATAGAGTGTTTAAAGCAGGACAGTCACCTGAATACTTCAGCTAGGAATAATGGAATGGGACACTGGCTATATTTTGTTCGTTTTTGGAACTGGGGCCATGATTAAGAGGGATGGCTGGGGAAATTCGTATTTTACCACTAGATGTGAAATTCTCGGACCAACGCAAGATGAGCCAAAGCATTTGCCAAGAATGTTTTCATTAATAAAGAACAAAAGTCGGAGGTTCAAAGTCGATCAGATACCGTTGTAGTTCCGACCATAAACGTTACCCACTGCTGACCCAGCAGTGTTATTCTCATGATCCGCTGAGCAGCATCTGGGAAACCAAAGTCTTTGGGTCCCGGGGGAGTATGGTTGCAAAGCTGAAACTTAAAGGAATTGATGGAAGGGCACCACCAGGAGTGGAGCATGCAGCTTAATTTGACTCAACACAGGAAACCTCACCCAGCCCGGAGACGGAAAGGATTGACTGATTGACAGCTCTTTATTGATTCTGTGGTGGTGCATGGCCGTTCTTAGTTGGTGGATTGATTTGTCCGGTTAATTTGAATAACAGACAAGACTCCTCCATGCTAACTAGTTACGCAACCCCCAGTGGTCGGCATTCAACTTCTTAGAGGGACAAGACAAGTGGTGTTCAGCCACACGAGATCGAGCAATAACAGGTCAATGATGTCCTTAGATGTCGGGGGTTGCACATGTGCTACACTGAATGGATCACCCTGTGACCACCCTTTTCAATGACAGGTGCAGATAACCATCTGAACCCACTCGTGATAGGGATTGGGGATTGCAATTATTTCCCATGAACAGGGAATTCCCAGTAAGTGCGGGTCATAAGCTTGTATTGTTTAAGTCCCTGCCCTTTCTACACACCGCATATCACTACTACCGATTGGATGGTGTAGTGAGATCCTCGGATCAGCCCCACCGGGCTCAGCAATGTCCCTGGAAGAGTACAGCGAAGACTATCAAACCTAACTATCTAGAGAAAGTAAAAGTTGTAACAAGGTTTCGGTAGGTGAACCTGCGGAAAGATCATTAACAACAGAGCAGCCGGAGAGAGAGACATGGGCCCAACCTCGGTGGCATCCCTGACATGGACATCGACAGCCTGGGGCGCCCCTTGCTTTATGGTCTGGCCAGTGGAGCAGACCATGCTGGGGTGCATGGGGGACCAGGCATCAGTGAGTGGTAACCCTTCCACCAGAGTGGGGCCGGCAACCCAGTAGACAGACGGGGACGTCCAGCAGGTTTGGGTTAAACTGCTGGGACATCCACAACCATGCACCGGAGAGGGAGCACCTAGTGGCCCCCTCCTCTCTGATCTGGCCCCTGAGCCACTGTGCATGCCAGGTGTGCTGTGCTCTCTGATCCGCCAGCGGGTAGGTGTTGATGGGTGCACCCCGGTCAGAAGGGAAGTCTTGAGTGGAGGCAGGGAATCCTGGCTTTTCTTGAAGGAGGCCTCCCCAAGCAGGTAGAGGCCCAGTAGGCTTGGAGAGCTCTGAACCGTGGCACCACTGGGCATACTTGATGGGCGGTAATTGAGGTTCTGGCTGCCCACTGCTGTGGGTGATTGATGGCCAGGCTTGCGGGCACAGCAGGTGACCTTCCCTCATGCCCTGGTACCTGGAGCTCGGCCGCATGTGGCTTGGCTGGGGTTTGAAGACTCAAGCGGTCTCACCCGACCCTTTACCGATGCTGTCTCCGGTCCTCCTCTCCTGCCCCACGAAAGGGGAATGGAAGGCCACGGTTGGAAATGGATAAGTGGATTGTCTGGGTAGGCCAGCAATGGAGCAGCCTTCCTCCATCACCGTGGGATGCCTGATCATGCTGCTGCAGACGGCAGGTAGGCTTCCCAGGCTAAACGCCTGGAATTCTTTTGTTTTAAAACCACGATGGTCTTGGCTGACTCCCAAGTGGGGTGAGCATATGGCCCTTTGGGTATTGTGCATGCAATGGATGGGGATGTAGAATAACTCCAACACAAATAATCATACAACTCAGGAAGATGGCAAAGGTGTTGTTTTATTAACAATTATCTAAAACAGGGAGTTACAACAGACATCAATGGACGTTCGCTCGAGCTCTCAGTGCATTTCTCATAAAAATATGCAAAAATGACGTCAGACGTGACGTCATACTACATGGCAAATAAGTAAAACCTACAAGGGGCTGTGATACATTCAAGGGGAGCATCTAAGTAAATCTTCTGTAAGGGCTGGGATTGTGATTGGCTATCTTCTGTCAGGTGAACAACTTATGCCTACCACTAAAACATGTAATTTTCAACACTATAAAGTACACAGTATATCATTGGCTCTCAAACTATAAGGCCCTTCATTATATGGTCCCATACAATTGGTTGGCATGCTCATGCCATTCTAGAACATTCGGTTCACTTAGCAGCAGGTAAATACAAACCCAGGTACCAGCAGGTGGACTTGACTTTACCTCCCCACCCAATTACCCCAACATCTCTAATCACGCAAGCCTTCTGCCATGCATATTGTCTTTGAACTTGGCCTTTCAAAGTATCCTTGTCTGTGGGAATATATGGGAGTACAGGCTTTCACTATTGTTGTTCTAGGACTCCATGATCAACTCTATTTCCATACTTGGCTCATGTGACATGAGACCACAATTTGGTCCTTTATGCAGCATTTAAATATCTTAAATGAATACAACTTGGCATGCTTGGTGTTCTTTCTTTGCACCTTAAGGGATGATTCAGCTTCTCATATTCACTGCCTTCAAGAATAGATAACTGACCTTGGCTGTGTCAGCTTTTGATACCAGGCCAGACATCCCCGAACATTCGTTTCCATGATCTTGGCTTATTCTTGCTGCAACACAGTTGTCAGCCATTCCTCTCCCTGGGCCCTGGCTTACTAATTTCATGACAGTGATGACCAGTTTCTATATAACTGCTGCTTCGCCTGCAGTCTATTCACTACATATAGCCAGCTGCTATGATCACATAATGTACTTGCGTTTCAGCGTATGTGCACTCATTGAACGGTTGCATTTTCTGCAGTGCTTCGACACGTGCAATCTTATTTTTGCATATGAAAGTTTACTCGATTCTTAACTTCGTCATCATTTTCTGTAAGATCCATGCATTTTCTTCATTCAATATTCTCAGGGCGTCACGCTCTTCTTTCATGATGTCACCAGCTCCTCTTTTTGCTCCTTTTCATATTCCTTTGGGGAGTTCCTCCCTCAGATTGTCGTCTCTTCGGGGATACATTTGATAGGGTTTTCTCAGAGGATATGTTCTCTCAAACATTCACTGCGATATAGTCACAACTGCTGGTGTTCAGCATGGCACAATCTCAGGCTTCCAACATATAGGAGGTAGGGGGGCAGGATTTCCTTCAGAGGCATGCAACAGCTCCTCTACAGGGGAAGCTAGATGGGGCGCTGCCCCATCTCGCAACACACAATGGTGGGTCAGGTGATGCTGCCTCCCCCAGCCTCTCCTGCAATGGCACATTCGAGCCGACGTCTGGAAAAAAAAGTTTGCTGTGACTCTTGGCGGTGGATCAATTAGCTTGTGCATCAATGAAGAACACAGCTAGCTGTGAGAATGAGTGTGAATTGCAGGACACATTGATCATTGACACTTCAAACGCACCTGATGGCCCTGGGTTCCTCAACATCAATCGCCCTGGGGTCTGTCACAGGGACCCCTATGGTCAGACCCCGATCAGCACCATCGCAGGACCCGTGGAACCTGATGCGCAGGCTTGTTGACGGTGCATCCTGGCCTCCCCATTTCCCCAACATCGTGCAGTTCAGGAGGGCAAGGCACCCGGTGTGCCCCGGTGGTGGTGGTGGCGGTGAGCCTAAAAAATCCTGGCACAACTTCCCCTACCCCAGGACACCTGGCCATTCCACGTGTGGCTGTCTGTGATGTCACACAGCTGCCTGCACAGGACAGCCGTGGAGCACAGGCCTAGTGACTACATTCATCAGGAAACCTCCCCCCGGGTGGGCTTTGCCTGCAGAGTGGAAGAGCGCACACTGGGCCATGCCAGAGGCACAGGGCTGGAGCTAGCCCCATACAGCCCGGGCTCGAGGCCGGCTGCCCGAGCTTCGGCTTCCCGACAACGACCTCAGATCAGATGTGGCGACTCGCTGAATTTAAGGATATTACTAAGAAGAGGAAAAAAAAGTAACCAGGATCCCCTCAGTAATGGCAAGTGTAGAGGGAAAAGTCCACGACCGAATCCCCGGCTGGTGCGGGAAAGGTGGTCTACAGAAGACTGACTCCCGGCATCGCGCAGGGTGCCCAAGACCTTCTGTTCGAGGGTCACCCCACGGACAGTGTTAGATGGTTAGCGGCCCCTGGCACCCTGGGATCGGGTCTTCTTGGGAATGCAGCCCAAAGTGGGTCGTAAACTCCACCCAAGGCTAAAAATTGGCACAAGACCGATAGCCAACAAGTACCGTAAGGGAAAGTTGAAAAGAACTTTGAAGAGAGAGTTCAAGATGACGTGAAGCCGTTGAGAGGTAAATGGGTGAGGTCTGTGCAGTCCTCTAGGAGGATTTAACACAGCGGGCAGGTCCATCACCCAGAAAGGCAGATTGCCTAGTGCGACTGCGCCCAGATGCACCCATGCCTCTATGGTGGTGCACCGCGACTGGCTCTGGGTCGGCTGGAAGGCCCCGGGGAGCAGGTAGCTCTCCACTCTTGCGGAGAGTTTTACAGCCCCCTTGCAGCATTTTCAACCTGTCCGCGGGGCTAAGGGTGATTGACCACCACCGCACACTCCTCCAGCAACCATCCCAGCCCCTCTCTGGGGTCGCCGGGGTGGCGACAGGGAATGGGGCACCCTGCTCCTTGTGCGACTGTCTACTGGTTTGGACTGTCCTCAGTGTGCCCTGGCTGCATCATGCCACTGGGCAGGGAGGTCCACGAAGGGTGCCAGGGGTCTGCAGTGATGTCAGTTACCCACCTGACCGATCTTGAAACAAGGACTAAGGAGTCTAACACATGTGTGAGTTGGAGGGCCGAACGAAACCTTGAGGTGCAATGAGTGTGAGGGCCTGTGTACACCGTCTGAGGTGAGTCCCTTTGTGGCGGCGCACCACTGGCCTGTCTCCCCCACTCTGTTGGGGACGTGGGGAATGAGTGTGTGTGACAGGACCCTGAAAATTGTGAACTATGCCTGGGCAGGACAAAGCCAGAGGAAACTCTGGTGGAAGTCCATAGCAGTCTTGACATGCAAATTGGTTGTCCGACCTGGGTATGGGGGTGAAAGACTAATCGAATCATTGTGTAGCTGGTTCCCTCCGAAGTTTCCCTCAGGATAGTTGGCACTCGGAATCCCCAGTTTTATCTGGTAAAGAGAATCATTCTTGGGGCTGAAATGATCTCAACCTATTCTCAAACTTTGAATGGGTAAGAAGCCCGGCTCGCTGTTGTGGACCCAGGCATCGAATGTGAGTCCCCAATGGGCCACTGTTGGTAAGCAGAACTGGCGTTATGGTATGAACTGAATGCCCAGTTTTGCGCCCGATACCGACGCTCATCAGACCCCAGAAAAGTTGGTGGTTGATATTGACAGCAGGATGGTGGCCATGGAAGTCAGAATCCACTAAGGAGTGTTTAACAATCTATCTGCCAAATCAACAAGCCCTGAAAATGGATGGCGCTAGAGCATCATGCCCATTCCCGGCCATTGGAGGGCCATTGTGGTGCAGACAGAAGACCTGGGCGAGGGCCCGGGTGGAGCCGCTGCAGGTGCAGATCTTGGTTTTAGTAGCAAATATTTAAACGAGACTGTGAAGGCCGAAGTGGAGAAGTGTTCCATTTGAACAGCAGTTGAACATGGGTTATTTGGTCCTAAGAGATGGGCGAGTGCCGTTTGGAAGGGACATGCTATGGCCTCCGTTCCACTCTGCCGATCGAAAGGGAGCCGATGGAAAGGGAGTCTGGTTCAGATCCCCGAACCCGGAGTGGTGGAGACGGGTGCCCTTGCGTCATCCAGTGCAGTAATGCATATGATCCAGGAGAAGAAGGCGGGAGCTCCGAGGAGAGTTTTCTTTTTTTTGTAAAAGGGCAAGGCACCCAGGAATTGGTTCGCCCCGACAACGGGGCCCGAGTCTTCGAAAGCGGTGCAGTTCCGGCAGTGTCTGGTGAGCTCTTGCTGGTATTTGAAAAACCAGGTGAAATGGTGATTTTCGCACCTTGAAACACTTGTGTATAGGCGCATTACAAATGCCATATCATATCATATCATATCGTAAGTCTCACGCTGGGCCGTACCCATATATGGAGCAGGTCTCCAAAGTGAACAGCCTCTGGCATGTTTGAACAATGTAGGTAAGGGAAGTCGGCATGTCAGATCCATAACTTCAGGATAAGGATTTGCTATAAGGGCTGTGTCAGTCGGGCTGAGGTGTGAAGCGGGGCTGGGCACGCGCTGCGACTGGATGAGGAGTCTCCCTCTGGGAGCTGTCCCGACTCTGGATGTGAGACCGGCCCTTCCTGTGGATCTCCCCAGCTGCAGTTGTCACCTCTCTCTGTTCCCCTCTTGGGGTCTGGTGCCAGCATTCTGCCTCAGCCAATGCCTAGCAGCTGACTTTGAACTGGTGCGGAACAGGGGAATCCAACCATTTAATTAAAACAAAGCATTGCAAAGGCCTGCATTGTTTGTTGGCACAATGTGATTTCTGCCCACTGCTCTGAATGTCAAAGTGAAGAAATACAATGGCACATGAGTAAACGGCGTCGGGAACTATGACTCTATGAACCTTTCTCAGTCATAGTGACCCTTACCTCCGTAAGGACCCACTGGTAACTATCCATGCTGGATGAGTCCTGTATTCGAGGAGTCTGTTTGGGGATAGGAAAAAAGGGTATAACATCTCCATCTATGTTGGCCATGGTCTGGTAGCTAGGTGTGCCAAGAGAAATGGTAAATCGAAACTAAACAATTCCATATGATGTATTTCCTGGATCAACAAAACCTTGTTAGGAAGTTGGGGTTCTTCCTTTCACAAAACCAAACCCTGCACTAGTTTTGACAGACCAAGATCGAGCTGTGAGAGAAGGCAGGCGCAGATGGGCATCGTAAATTGCTTGCAAGAAACGCAACCTCCTAGTCTAGTTGGTGATCTGCAAGGTGTCAAGATCTCAGCATTAAGGCACGAAGAGATCGATGGCGTTCCTTATGAAGGAAGACTACCCAGAGATGGTCTAGCTATCGAAAGAAGACTGCCAACATTCATGAATCAGCTAGAGCACTCCAGGATGCCTGCCAGATGTAGGACCTGTGACGAGCTCCAGAATCTGGATGGTTAATGAAGGTCATAGCCATGGAGTAATAACTGTATCCGTAAACCATGCTCTCTCAAAACCAAAACCTAAATTCATTCTGTTGATGGATCCAGAATCAGACTCTAAACTATCATCCCGATGATTTTGTTGGACCATGACTCTAACGGGGCACCTGCCCTCCAATATGACAGACTTAGGTAAATGTTAGTAATTCATTATTTATATTGTTAGATAATATTGTTAAGAGGTTTCTTAAGTGATTTATTGTTACATATATTTTCATGTGTTGTATGTACTGCACCAGGTATGCTTGTAGTATGCCTTGGTGTTGTATATGATTCTGCTCTCAGCTTGTTAAAAAAACAATAAAATGTCAGCTGATGGGCAGCCATTAATCTAGAATGAGCCACTCTGCTGTTACAAAAATAGCCAAATGTCTTGTCATCTAATCAGTAACACGCATAAATGGATGCACGAGATTCCCACTGTCCCTACCTACTATCTAACGTAACCAATGCCAAGGGAACGGGCTTGGCAGAATCACTTTGAGCATGGCAATAGTCTGGCACTGTGAAGAGACATTAGAGGTGAAGGATAAGTGGTTGCCATTTGGCGGCCAGTGAAATACCACTACTCTTATCGTTTTTCCACTTACCCGGTGAGGCGAGACCCGTGGGGCTCTTGCTTCTGGCTCCAAGCACCCAGTGCCTACCGTGCACAACCCTCTTTGGGGAAAATGACAGGTGGGGAGTTTGACTGGGGCAGTAGACCTGTCAAAAGATAACGCAGGTGTCCTAAGGCGAACTCACGGAGGACAGAAACCTACCAATGAGTAGAAGGGCAAAGCTCACTTGATCTCGATTTTCAGTATAAATACAGACCGTGAAAGCGGGCCTCATGATCCTTCTCACTTTTTGTGTTTCAAGCAGGAGGTGTCAGAAAATGCACCACAAGGATAACTCGCTTGTAGCAGCCAAGCGTTCATAGCAACGTCGCTTTTTGATCCTTCGATGTCAGCTCGTCCTATCATTGTGAAGTAGAATTCACCAAGCGTTGGATTGTTCACACACTAATAGGGAACGTGAGCTCGGTTTAGACCGTTGTGCAGTAGTACATTTGGGCGTTTCTCAGGCGCACAATGGAATTACCGTAATAATGTATCTCGGACCCAAATAACCGGACTGACTCAAAGATTATGGAAAAGTATTATTTTATTGTCAGCTCAAATAAAGTAGGGAAATCTGGTGGCCATACGAATTGCAGCTCACTAACTCTCAGTTACTTTTCCATTACACAAAGGCTTTATACTTCGATGTACATCAGCTACGATGCCATCCTACGTGGCAACAGTAAAACCTATCGAAGGGAGGGATTGGTTAAGGGAACACATATATCTATAGTATGCATAATTGTTAATGACATCATTGGCTGCCTTTTATCTGGTGATCACGCCTCAAACTACCTCTAAATACACATAATACAGACAGATTATAGAAAAACAATGACAATAGGTTGGCTTCTGCAACATTGTATACCATGCTGCTGCATAGCCCTTTATGATTGGTTGGCATACTCTCCTAACCTTGGACATTCGGTTTGTTAGCAGCACGTAAGCAAAGCAAAACCCAAGTACAGGGAACAACGTCAGGCCACTTCCAACATTGGTCATTTAGCTGACCATGTCTCATCAGTTTGACCCTGAGCCAAGGCTTCTCATTTCTAACTGACCTTGCTGACTGTTCTCTTCTCTGAGACTTTTCAGGGAGTGTAGGTACATTGTTATCTTCAGCTGGAGCTTAATGGATAGGCATTGTTTTCGAGTCTTGTACCAAATGTCAGTAGATCACGAATTTGTCAATTTCGTCCTTTCATTTAGTGCTATTTGATTCAATTATACTGGGTGTTATTACTCCTCTTGGCCTCTGGAAACTTGGTTGCTCCATTTTACATATGCTTTCTGCATCCTTGATTGTTCAATATTTGGCACTTGTAAATGTTTTCGCTTTTGCTTAGTCTAAGAGAAATGTGTCCTTCATTCATAGCTTATCCATGTTGACTCCCTCTGTACCTTCCAATTATTTCTTGATGTGCCATCCTCAGTCTCAGCCAAACAAATATACTTTGTTTCTTGCACAAAACTATTTCTTCTGCATCTTTCAGCCTTGGCTTGTCTCTGAGGTAGTTTTGACACAATTTGACATCCATCTTTCCATCATGGCTGCTTCCCTCACGTTATAGTTTCTACTGCAGCAAGCTTCTATATTTCGTATCTAACTTGTGTTTCTGCATATATACATTTGCTGAGTATCATCTCACTTGTCTTTTCATCATAGATGATTTCTCTATCTCTCTACATTTGATTACCTTTACTTCATTTATCACATCTTTACTCTTTAAGTATCTGCATATCATTTCTGTGTGTCCTTGTGTCTTCTCTTTACAACGCCACTTACAGCTCTTCTATGTTCAACGGTGTATGCTGAAATTCTTTCACCACATCAGTGTGAGGGTACATTCGATACAGTTGTCTGAGTGTGTAACGTTTCATATATCTTTGATGCGGTTTTGGGATAATACCTGGTGTCATGCACATAGTCGTCCTGCTATTCTTCCAGTATGACAGAGGTTAGGGGGCAGGGACTAGAGATGACATCATCTGATGGTTAAGCACTTTCTAGAGAAGGGACATACAAATGAGGACCTAAAATGGGATATTCTCCAAAAAATCCATGGTTCAAACAAACAAGAGACAGACAGGAGACTTTCCACCTTTGAACAGAAGATGATATTTGAATGCCAGAGCCACATTAAAGGGCTTAATGAGGAGGCAGAGTAGCACCATGTACATCTGTGATACGTTTGATTAATCTGACATATTTTTTATAGAATTTATATTATTCTGCTGTTCTCATACTGTGCAAACGTTTTCAAGTGGACAGAATAAGTATGTCTAATTTTCATGTGGTCCAGGTTTACTGAATTGTTGACATCTATAACTGCACATTCTGTGATTAAATATTCATTTGGAATTACAATGTATACACAGACATGTCATTAGGATTGCTGCTCTAATACCTTTCACCACCATGTGACTAGGATGTAGTAAGATGCCGCATGTTGGGTTCCGTCGAAGTTTTACATCTGTAACTGTTCACCGTGTGTTAACACACACTGTTGTCTGGATGCTGCGCTCTATCCATATACTTCTTATCGCACATTTATACCTTTTTAGTTGTGGTTACACTTTTTTCACCATCATGTGACAAGATCTAGTGAGAGGCTGTGTGTCTGGCTCCTTTTGAAGTGTTTTCAGGTGCCTGACGCTGTGAGAGATGTGTGGACAGCGATAGTCCTTTGTTTGTGTTGCTTGCTCCTCACGCGAGTGTCTTTTAGTCCAATCTTAGTGTCTGCTTTTGAAACGTTTGTACGTCGGCGCGAAGACGACGTAACGTAGCTTACGGACATTAGTCTCGACTGGTATAGCGATGGTTAAGCGAGCTTTTCCGTGTAACTTAGAGGTGTATTTGGACACATTTCACGTGTATTGAGCGGTACCTGAGACTTTAAGCAAGCTCACGTCCCACGTGCTAGGTAAGGGGCATGTGCTGAGTATACCTGTGTAGGCGTTGCTTTATTTGATGCTACTTGGACAATTATGTCTTTTGTATGTGGACTACGGCTGATGGGAATGGTTTTCTTTTTCCCTTTTGCCGCCATGTTTCAGTTTAAGGGTATGCTGGACTCCTTTGCGGTCTCCCGTACGTTGACATTAAGAACTGGGTGCCATAGTAAAGACTAGAGGTAATATATGTGTATCTCAATGGGTGATGGTGCATACATGGGTGCTTTCAAAAAGTGGGTGTCAATATGTGGCGCACATCTCTCAAAGATGACATTTTAGGAGCACATGGTGTGGTTTCCTGTAGTAGCTTTGTTATTTCAGTTGGTGCAACGGTGGTGGTAGTTACTATATGTTATGTTTGTTTTAAACTTGATATGCAGGTCGTAAATCCAGAAGGGTGATTTGGAGTGCCCAGTGACTAAAAGAAAACTTGATACAAGAAGTTTTGATGCTATTTGATGGGACAGCGTCCCAAGCGCTACTCACCAACACTCATAGAGGTATAGTAGCTTGTGGTTTTTAGGGGAAGACTCAATTTTGTGGTTTTCCTCGGTAATCCATTACTTTGAGCAGCACTTGTGCGGTCTAGACGGGCTCTTTGGATAATGATAATCTCATGGCTCACTGTCTGATGCTTGTTGTTTGGATGTCATTTGCAGGTGACTCCCTGCTTGGATTATCGCTCCAGGTTACTCAGGATCACATGGTGGTGAAAACTTATGAAATAAGGTTCTCCCCTGAAGAAAGTTCTAGCATTTGGAAGCTTGAAGAACAGAAACATGTCGGGATATATTGATAATCGACACGTTGTGTAAATGTTTAGCGGATGTTAAATGTTATGTGTCTGTGAAATCTTTGATGTTGTAAATTGTTTGTGGTATAATTTTCCCATTAGATTGGTGCTATACCCACCATGTGGGTCATAATCTTGGGTGGCACAAAGTGTTTTTAAACAAGTTGTTCTAACAATGTTTTATTGAATTTTGAATATATGAAAATTAAAAAGATCTAAGGTTAAATTTGTGTTACAATCCTAGTCCATTTTTGTCAGGACTTAAAGGTATGGGTGACCATTAATCATCTCCTCTCAGACAGATGAGCAATCTAATAGACTAAGGTTTTACACTCTTCCTCCTTTGTGTATACGTATTTATGGTCTGCCTCGAACGGTGGAGTTAGATTTTGTACGGGGTACAGCGATCTTATGTATAATGATCATCTGCTTCTCCACATTCCGCCCTCTAGTCGAGTCCTTCACCACCTCCTCAATTTGCTCCACCTTCTCTCCACACTGTAATTTCTTTGGAATCCATATCTTTGTCACGCCCCCTGGGGTGACCTGAATTAGTTTATGTGCTCATCCACACTCCAAGTCATATAGCAGCGCTCCCCAGATGGTTGACAGAATACCCAATGTCCGATATATTTCTTATGATCCTTAGGGTAATAGAACTTTGTTCGTGGGGATGCTAGGCTACTTCTTTTTATATGTTCACGGGTGGTGCTCTCAGTTTGCATGTGTTCACCAGTTTCAGCATTTATGTCGATCATTATCTTCTTTCCAATAGCCTTCTTTGCTTTCTTCTGACACTGTCCAATGATGATTCTCACAATGCAGAATCCCAGCATCACCAACACTAGTATTGCTCCTAGTAGCTTGAAGGCATTTGCCATGCAAGTCGGAATACACAAAAACATCTCCTTCAGTCTCGTCTATTTCTTCTTCCATTTTCATATGTAGGTTTGACATCATTTTTATTGCCCCTGTTAGGGTTCCATTGCTGTAATCAAGTCCAAGACATACCTGTTCTGGAGGGTCATCAATATCCTTATTTCTTCTCGAATCACATTGAATACTTTTATTGTTGTGTTAATTGTTTATAGCAGCTCCCATCTGGTGATTTGTAACCACTTGGCATTCACTGCAGTCTGAAGTCCAAGTATAGATGTAAATATAGTTGCCATCTTGCCAAATAGTTTATGGTAATCTGGAATATTCTCCTAAACCTGTATCGATTTTGCTGAGAAATTGTTCTCTCCCTTCAGCCAAAAGAGTTTCAGTGACCTCTTCTTTCTTTGGTGCAAATCCATTTTTGGAAAATCTTCAATGTGGAGGTCACTTTGGTGAATCACCAATGCAGGAATACGTCTGATCACTATAGAACATATTCCTCCCCAGTTTTTAGGCAACTGCATATAAGCTTTGGATGCACAGACCCAATAGTGGTCCAGAAGTACGGCATTTCCTCCATTCATTCCTGGAATGTCAATGATCTGTTTGCATTATTTATTTTCTCCAACTTTAGTCAATCCCCTATTTCGAAAATATATTGTGGCATTCTTCATTGGTAATATTGACCCAGCCCCTGCTTCATCCTTGCCCCATGTCAATAATTTGGTATAGTTGGCCCATGATTTCAGACATTCATCATTCACTATTTGCAGAATCTGCACTGGTGCTGTCATCAATAAATGTGTGCTTCAAGCTAGCATTCCATCTTCCCATCATGTGCTGGTTGCCACTCATCCATATATCAACATCTGAGGTCTCACCCAATATCCGGGCAATCCTGGCGTATCCCAACTGTCTGCACAATTCAATAATTTCTGTGCGACCATCCTTGCCTGGTCTCCAGTCATGCCACTGTGTGTGCACAAGAGCATTCGGCTCACCCAAGTTGGATCTTTCTCCATATTCTGCATTTTTATGTATTCATCTTCATATGGGAATGTCTTTCTTGACCCCCATCTTAGGGTTGCACATGTTCCTTCAAATTGTCCTCTTGTTGTGCAAGCTGCTATATGTAAAGGTATTTCTCTTGCCATAAATGTTCTGGCTGTGCTCGTGGCATAAGGAATGAGAGAACACACGTAACAGCTTTCCTCTGACTTCCTCCTCCCCACCTTCTTAATGTGCTGATACCACATAGTACTCTTTAAATGTGCAGAATTATCAAGATATGAGTGTATATCCTCATTGTATTCTTCAGCATCTCTTTATGCCCAAACAATTTGTTCGGAATCATTAGGGAAAACATTGTTTATACCTATGTTAGGGATAGTCATAACATCATCCCTTAATATTTCATCTTCATTATTAAAAATCAGCTGTCAAAAGGCTCTAAAAGGAGGAGAAAAGACAATTAATTGTACAGAATGACAATACAAGCAACAATCCAAATTGGTCTTCTCAGTGACATGGTATCTCTTTTACTCTGGAACATTCTCATTTTCTTTTTTCTCAATATATGTACTTTGGTCACCTTTATGACGTATTCCTTTTTACAACAAGAATTGCAGACTAATCGCAATAATGATTCTGACATTGAAAGGGCTTTTTTAGGATCCCCAAAAAATGCAACAGCATCCACATGTTGTCTTACTAAAGCTGGGTAAAACCAGGACATATAGGTAAAAAATAGCATACAGAAATGTGTGCAATGTTACAATTATGGGTAACATGAAGTGTCATATGTGTATGCTTTGTTGCTTTGTTTCTGGAACAATGTTCCTTTTTACTAACTGAAATTGTTCTGGAATTACTGCAAAATTCACTTCCCTTAGGACTTGGGAATGGCTGAAAAGTTCAGAAATATTCTTTATTCTGATAAATCTTTGTTTTGGCCCTTGGCAGCCGATCCTATTGTCATCCTTGGAATGTCTTCTCTTGCTTCACTGTCATCGGTTGCCAGAGGGGTAGGGAACTCTCCTTTATAGAATGTTACATCATGTAGATGCAGCAAGGTTCTTCTGTTTTTTTATTTAACTGTTGTAGTTGTGACCTATTTTACTAGGTATGGTCCTTCAAAGTGGGGGTTATTCCAGTGCGCACAAAACCTTGTGCTAGCACCTAGTCCCCTGGGTACAAATTAGACTGTTTTCACAATTTGCTGAGATCACTGGTGTGGCTGTCTTCTTCAATCTTCTTTGACCCTTCCCTCTAATGTTTGATTTGTTGAGAAATAAAAGAAATACTAGCGGTCAATGTTTGTTAAATAATCATGCATCTCATCAACTAAAGCCTTTGCTACACTGTGGGCCTCAGTTTCTGTTCGAGTGGTAGGAACAAGGCGTATTCTCATATGACATCCAGTCACCAACTCATGAGGAGTCAGGTGGTGATCTGAACCAGGCTGGTTTCTCAATGCAAACAATGTGAGGGGCAGATAATGTAGCCACCACTTTTTCAGAGTTATTTTTAATTTAGCTACCCCTTCTTTAAGAAGTCTGTTTAATCTCTCACAGATACCATTGGCCTGTGGGTGATAAGCAGACAAACACTTGTATTTTATACGTAGTAGAAGAACTATGTACTCAAAGAACTCATTTTCAAAGTGTGGGTCATTATCAAACCGAAGGACTTCACACATACCCCATCTAGAAATCACCTCATGCATGAGGAACCTGGCAGCGCATGTGGCATCGGGGTGCGTGCATGGACCTGCCTCTATCCATCAGGAAATGGGACAAACTACTACTAACATGTACCTGTATGCATTGCATATTTGCAACATATCAACATAATCTATATGAAGTGTTGTTGAAAAGGTCCATTAGGACTTGGGATTGCTCCTCTCACTGTTCTTAAGGTATGTCCTGCTGTGAACTTCTGGCATACAATACAGTTCACAATAAACGGTGCCACATGTTCTAATAAATTTGGTGAGAGCCAGTGTTCTGCATTTGTGGCAGCAAGACTCTCTCTTGTTGTGTGTGGGATAGTGTAGCTGTCCCAGCACTGTCTTCAATAATACTAAAGGCATAACTAGCTTTCCAGTGCTATCTTTTCTCCATGTAGCCTCAGCAGGGGAAAAAGAACACCCCCATTTGTTGTTATTCTCTTGGGTGTCGATCTTTTAGTTCAATTAACTGTACAATAGTTAACATATTAAATCCTTCCTTCCACATCATGCACCAACCTAACAATTGCTCAACACTCTCTATGTCAAAATCAGAAATGTTTGAGAAATATGCTGCCCTCTTGGCTTCAACATCTGCAGCTTCGTTACTGCTAGAAATCAAATCTGTCCTTTTAATATGCGCAGCACACTTAATGACTGCGATAGCCAATGGAAGCTTGAATACATTAATGAGCTTGTCCAATAGTGGCGCATGTTGCACTGTAAGCTGTCTGTGCAGAGGAAACCGTCCTTTTCCAGCATGACAATCCTGCATGTGCAGTTCACACCACGTAGGCAGAGTCAGAGTACACTGTCACTTCCTCATCCTCATATCTCTAGAGCGTGACGATGAGCGCCACTAATTCTACAGTCTGTGCTGAGCAATGCAAAGGGAATCTCGCTCTTGTCACTACCTTAAAATCACCATTCTTTTTTAACATCGCTACTGCAGTCCCAGTATGCCTTTCACCAGTCATTTGGTCAATTTTTGAAGAACCATCAATAAAGAGAACTTCCCCCCTCTGAGCGCATTTTGTCTAACGTGGGGAACATCATTATAAAACTCAGTATACATTGTGCAATCATGTACATAATCCTCTTTCCGTACCAACTCTGCTGGAAATGTTGCTGGATTCACTATTCTACATCTAACAATTTTAATTGCTGAATTTGAAATAATGACTTCATATCTGATGCTCTTTGTCTAGTCAATGTACATTTAGGTTTGTCTAGATTGGCAAATAGGGAGTACTCGACAAATAATGTCATTGAGTGCCCTATTGTAATGCTTGCAGCTTTTTCAATCACAAAAGCAGCAGCCGCTGAAGCTTGTTCGCAAGCTTAATGTCCTTTAATCACTGGGTCTAAAATCCTGCTATAGTAACCTAATGGTTTGTGTTCATTTCCTAAAGTCATTTTCTTTGTGAGGACTGCTGTCATTACCTCTCCATCTGAATGTAAATACAAATAAAACTCTTTATTACAATCAGGGTTTCCTAGCATAGGGGCTGTGCAAAATGCCCTGTATAATTCTTCAAATCCCTCTGTCATTTCCTCTGTCCATATTATCTTGCTCTTGCCCACCTGTGTTTCCTTGAGTCCTTTTAAAAGTGATCAAATATATGTACTGTGATAAAAAATGTAGGCCCTATAGTAGTAACATAGGCCTAGACATTGTTGCAATTCATTAATGTCTCTGGTTTAGGAGTCTTCTGAATTGCCTCTGCTCTCTCGGGTGGTACTTTTCTCCAATCTTGATGAATTAACTGTCCTCTGTACAGGACCTCTTCCTGATAATATTGTACGTTCTCTTTGTCTACCTTATATCCTTTCTCTGCTAGTATGGTCATGAGTTGAACAGAGTTTTTTCTTCATCTTTCTCCTGCCTCACTGCGCACTAGTATGTCATCTACATACTGAATTATTGCACTCTCATGCTGTACATTACCTAGGTACATCTGGACCACCCAATTAAAGACTGAGGGGGACTCACAGTACCCCTGAAGAGGTTGAGTGTGTTTTATGAACTGATTTCTATGTGAAAATGAGGTCAAATCCTGTGAGTCCTCATGAAGGGGAATTGAGAAGAACGCATTTTTTAAATCTATTACTGTGAAATATTTAGCTGCGGCTGGAATATTGTATAATATTGTAGCTGGATTTGGGACTAGAGGAAACTCTGCTTCGAAAATATTATTCAGAGGACAGAGATCCTGAATAAATCTCCACAACCCCTCTTTCGATTTCTTCACGGGGTACAGTGCCATGTTACATGGAGATTCTGATGGCACCAGTATTCAATGCTGCATTACAGCATAAATAGTTTCATATATGCCTTCATCCGCTTCTCTGGACATGGGGTACTGCTTTGCTCATGGCAAGATAGCTCCAGGCTTGAGCTTAATTCTAACTGCTCCTACTCCACTAAATAGACCTACATCGTAAGGACTACAAGTCCACAGGATGCTTGGCACCTTCTCTAAGTCTTCCTGATCAAATGACGGTTTCTTTTTCACTAATGCCATTCGCTATGATATTTCTCTACTCTCTATTTCAATCCAATAAGTAAGACTTATAAAAAATACAAATTATCATCTGAATAATCATCTCTGAACTAATCCTCATCTGTAAAGTCTGTCAAACTATATCCTCCACTGAGGGCTATCACTACTCTCCATCCTTTTCCCTCATCATCTGTCCCATGGATGACCACCCTTTCTTCTCATACTGCTGCTGCTTCTGACTCTATGGGAATTACCGTCCCTCTTCACCTTCCATAGGTATTTCTGGTCTAAACAAAAATTCATCAGGTATTCTCAATATTTTACCTACTAGTTTGGAGAGCCAGTGCAACAGAACAGTTATTCCATACAAAAATTCTTCTGGGTCTAGGGGAACCCCTCACAATACCTCTTGGCCTGCAAATGCCAATATTAACTCTCTTACATTCAGGAAATGTATTCATAGACTGAAACACACAATCTTTTTTTTTATTGATACAGCTGAAATAAATTAACTTTTCAATATAATTAACTGAACTCATTTTACAAAGAACAATATGAAAACATACATTAAAATGTGTCAAAACAAAATAGGCAGAGAAGTATAAAAAAAGAAAGAAGGAAAAATAATTCATTTAGGTTAAATACTGTTCAATTATATTCATATAAAGTTATTCAGCCTTCTTATCCAGTTCTAAAGCATTCAGAAATCCAATAAGAGAAATCTGGATAGAAGTTGATGATGAAGATAAAAGTGAGGTCCAACAATCATGATCCTCAAGTAGTCCAAGGGTATTGCAATGTTTGGAAAAATTGATTCTACGTAGAGCTTTGAGTGCTGGCCAAAGTGAGACTAGATGTTCCACTGTCTCATGAAATGTTTGATCGAGACAAAACCTACAGTAGTTCTCTTCTGGTAATATTATTTTGCAAATGGCCCAGAGGTCACGTGTGGGCCACAGATTAAAGTGAAGACATAACATGGAGGAACAATGGCTTGGAGATGGAGCTTTTTGCAGGTAACTTGCCATAACATGCATTTTTTTAGGGGCAAGTCATAGTTTTGTGGATTGTTGATATGTAAAACATTTTTCTGAGTTCCTTATCCAGTCACATTCATATATATGAAAGTTTTAGCTTTTATAGGATTCAATATCAACATTTCAATGGATACATCAGCACATACAAGGATATGAATTACCCCTGAGGTCCAATTCCTTGACATTGATGTGATGAAGAAAACAAATATGAGGCCAAAACTTTCAACATTACATTATGGGAAGTTGAGACGAGACATTTCCTGAACAAACTGCATAGTCACCATTGATAAAGGGCGTATAAGGAAGAATTCCCAATTCGTACTACAGCCAAGAGATGGGAATGGACTGTGGGAGACATAAAATTTGTTTCCAGAATTTGGCCTCAAATTTGTCTAAACAAGACTGCGGTAGATGTACACCAATTTCAAGGACATAAAGCGGACATGGTGTGGTTTTTTGATTCCAAAAATGAAGAGCTGGAGTAATGGAAAATTTGCCATATTGTCGCAAAATGATTTTAGGCTGGGAGATAGCAGTGGCCAATTTGCTGTCGACACTCTCCATCTGACCTTTGGCTGCGGTAGTACCCTCAAAAACCATGCCTAGATATTTGTAGTGATTAACTATGGTTAATTTAACATTATTAATAGACCAAGTAAATTGAGATTTCTGGGATCTGACTGGGGCATAGACAACAATTTGTGTTTTATCTGTGTTAACCTTAAGTTCATTTAATTTAATGTAGATGTCAAAAGCAGATAGCAGTGTCTGATGACCAATTTGAGTCTTGGAAATTAACACAAGATTGTCTGCATAGAATAGTGCCTTGATCGCCTGGTTATTGAGTTTTGGAGAATCTGAGCAAACATCATGTAAAATCATTTTCGAATCATGCAAAAAATAAATGAATATGGATGAAGCAAGCAGACAACCTTGTTTGAGGCCTCGAAAAGTTGGAATTGAAGCAGATAAGAGGCCTTCTAGGTTTAACCGGATTTGAATTGAAGTGTTAAAATGAAAAGCATGAATTATGTCACACAAAGTGTCAGAACAATTATCTCTTTGTAATTTGGTGAACATTAGAGAGCAGGACACAGAATCAAAGGCGCAATTCAAATCAACAAATGCAAAGTAGATTGGTTGTTTGGTGGTGTGACGTTGTGCTTTTAGTGCATTTAGGCACTTTAAATTGATTGCTGTGCCCATGCCTGCAACAAACCCTGATTGGTTGGGATCGCAGTAGTTTTTCGATAATGTCCAGGTGTTCAAATCTTGTAAAATTAAGCTAGAAAATAATTTACCTGGGGCATCAAGACTTGCTATGGGGCGATAGTTCTCGGGGCATGACCTGTCACCTTTTTTAAATATAGGGACAATGACAGAGGAGGTCCAAGGAGGTTGGTAATTTTTTGGTCAATAAGATTTGTTGAAATAGTTTGTGCAAAACTGTTGCCCACCATGTTGGATTTGATTCAAACATAAAATTGTTAAGGCCATCTGGTCCTGAAGCTCGAGAAGAACTAGATTTTATGATTAGTTCTTCTAGGAGCGAGACAGAACATTCAACGTCCCAAGAAACAGCAAATTTGGTGAAACAAGACGATTTCTGAAAAATTTCATCAGTATAGAGGCTTGTGAAATACTGGGTCTAGGGGAACCCCTCGTAATGCCTTTTGGCCTGCAAATGGCAATATTAACTCTCTTACATTCAGAAAATGTATTCGTAGAGTGAAACACACAATCCCTTTATCAATAAAAAGATACTGTTATGTTTAATGTTGTCATCAGATCGTGTCCTAATATGTTAACTGTTGTTTGTCGAGAAAACAATAGTGGCATAGACAGATCATGTTCTCCTATAGAAATTGGTAACTCAATAGTGAAAGAAATTCAACTTTACACCCCAGAGAACCCCTGTGCATTCATGACAATGCCAGACACTGGGTATTTTCCCTCTCAAACACAGGAACCAGTCGCTCCAGTGTCTACAAGAAAAGAAAATGTCTTACCTCCTATCGTTACCCTAACCCTTGGTTCCTCTTGGGGGTCCGGTGTCACATAAAGCACAGGTCCCTCTGTGGGCTGTCCTATTGTGGATATAAATTCATCACAGTACCAGTGAAATGGTTTCCTCCTACCACAGTCACACTCCGTATCCTGGGCATAGATGCTTGTGGGACTCCTGTATTCGCATTCCACTGTGGTGCCATTGCCTGCTGGGCCTGTACTTGCTGTGTTTGTATAGGGGCTAGCTGTAGATGCCCTTTTGGCATTTGCACTTGTGCTGGGCTGTATTTGCAGTGCATGTGTCTGAGTCTGTGTGTGATCTTGGGCATAATATTCCTGCGGTTCTGTATCATACTGTGAGGAATAGTCCACCCCCCCCCCTTGGAGCCTGCCAATTCTGCACATGTCCCCTCTACATCTATATGTTCAGGCTATGTGTCCCATTCTCCCACAATTCCAACATTGCTGCGGCTGTCCTCCATTAAAACCTCCTCCTCATTGGGAGTTTTGAAATCCCACTAGTCCGCTTCTAGGCCCATTCACTCTGCCTTTTAGCCAATTATATCCACCTCGATATGTATCCTTTGTCTCGGGAGGATAGCTCAGCAGCAATGTGCTCGCCTGGGAAGCAAGACAACACGGAGCAACACAGGTTCGATCCCCGGGTCCGCGCTTAAAACCTCTGGGTATTAAGAGCGTTATAAATAACCTATCATATCATATCATATGTAGGATATCATATATTGCCTGGCTTTGTTTCTTGTGTTACGACACCTTTGCAACATTTCAATACCGCTCCCTCCATAGCAAATTTCAAAAGCAAATTCTGAACTAACTTTTCTTCTTCTTGCTTTCTACCCTCAGCTTCCTTCTTGTTTTTCTCTTGCAACAATGGACAATGATGTACAATAGTCAACTGTATTTCTGGCCATGGCTTCGCTTCCATTCCTACCTATTTCTTCATCTGCCATTGCACTGGCTCAGGCAGTCCCTGACATAAAATATGATAAAATAATGCCACTGTTTTATCCCATCGTTCTCTCGTCTCGAGCCACCAACATTCCTGAATCTCTTTAATAAAGGCAACAGGATCTTCATCCTCACCCATATTCCTGGTCATAATCGCACCCATGTCTGATGGGTCAGCAAACTGTACTCTAAGTGGTCTCCATACATCTGCTCTACAATTATTAAATGGTGTTCCATCATGTATCATGTTTTGTGCTGCTATGCTAGCATGCCCTGCTCATCTCCAAATATCGTCAGCTCTCTCTCCCTGGATGGCCGCTAGTAAGCCTTTTATGTCACCCACTGCTAACGTCATTCCCGCTGTCATTCCTTCCAACTCATAAATCCATGTTCCTGCACATTCAGTCAAACTAGCATATTCACATTTCAAGTTGTCTTTATCCATTTGTGGCCATGGTATATACTGTGATCGTTCCCCCCTCTTTCTCTAATAATGGGAATTGTGTATACCCTCCTCCATAATCATACCCTCCTACACTTCTTGTTTTCCAGGTGGCGCTTGTTTCCCCCATCTGTCTTCCTCCTGGCAGGGACCTTAACTGGCTCACATATGGCAGTGATATATCCCCTGCAATGTACAATCATGCTGACGGCCATTCAGAATATGGTATTGGTTATGGTGTTTTTTCTTTAGGGTCTTCTTAGTCTGAACACTTTATCCCCTTTCCTATGCTCGGGTCTATCGAAAAACCACATGCACCCTCTCTCTGTGCTTTATAATTTTGTTCCCCATGTTCATCTGACATCATTAAACCCCTGCTTGTATGACTATCGTCCCTTTCCATGTCATCAAGATCTAACCCACTCAAGGACGGTGCACTAGGCTCGTCTTCCATTATCTCATCCAATCTACTTCCTGTTCCTTCTAATAGAGATCCTTTGATATTCCCTTTGTTTTTGTAACCATCCTTATCCCTCATTTGCCTATATAAATCCCCTATCCTTTTCCCTATACCTTCCACCTCTTGCTCGTCAGCCCATGTCTGCATTCTTGGTATTCCCTGAAACTCTATATGGGGCTTTTGTGACCCTCTCTCTTCTTCTGAGTGTTCTCGTGCTTCAACTGGCACCACGCATCTGTTAACAAAGATAGTCTATCTCGTCATCTTTTTGTTCCCTGCTCCTTCTCATTTCTTCTTCCTTTCTCATCTCCCCTTTCTCTTCTTCCTTTTGCTTTCTTTTCAAGCTCTGTTCTGTCATTCTTTGTTCTTCCTTTCGCTTCCTCTCTTTCCCTTCTCTTTGTATGCTCGTTCTTGTTCCTTTTTTTCTCTTCCCTGTCTTCTTTCTTCCCTCTCTCTAACACCATCAATACCCTTTCTGTCTAACTTGAGTAGTATCTGTCCTCCCATCCACTTGTTTTGTACTATGATCCCTTCCTTGGTGCTATCCTTCCCCTCTTTCTGTCTCTTAACTTCCTCCTCTATTTTTATCTGTCTGCCTCTTTGCTCATCACTCTCCTTATGTTCATCGTGTGTGGAAATATATTTACTTTCTTTACTCTTACTTTCTTCCATGCTGTCTTCAGTATTATAAGTGGGAGGGGCGTATGTTGGATTAACATACCCGCTGCTGCCTTTAAATCCTTTAGAGGATAAATTCCCTGTTTATCTTCCATCATGTTATCTTTTTTAGGAGGAGAAAGAGGAGTAGTGGGTGTCAGGTCCTCATCTTTATACTGATTGAGCATCCACTCCTTCTCAGGCAGTCTTCTTTCTCACTTTGACACATCTTCCATAGTTCTAATACAACTAAACATTTTTGCAGTTTCTTCCCCATGTATGCAGCATGCAAATATGTTGTCATGTGTCACAGTGCTGTTTTTGATCATGAGCTTTCTTGAGGACACGGCATAAGTGTTTTATTAGTTGTGCCTTTTACCCACTCAGCGTGGTACTTCCTCATTTTAGGTGTGTATCTTGGTAGTGTCCTGCATTGATGTAACAGGGGACTGTTCCCCAATATGACAATTCTATTTCAACTGCCAATACTTACCAGGTTCTTAAAACACTCACAACAAAAAAATCGATTTGGGCAAGCACCATGAATCATCACCCTTTATCAAAAAAGACCAATATTTTAACCAATTTTAAAGTCTTTATGATATTGTTTCTCTTTATGTCTTTGTTTATAAGTCTATTGATTCTTGCTGGCCTGTTATTCTATTACTGCCACTGCAGGAACCTTTATTTACTTCATTATTTTTTCTCAACTTTTATCCTTCTCTGATTGACGTCAATCACTTGATCCTAAAACCTGATCATCAATTAATTTCATTACTATTGTTTTATATTTCTTAGTTTATACACAATCAAAGTTTTACACTGACATATGTAACCCCAAATAAATGTGCATTTTTCTTTTTCAGTGATCACCTTCCTTTACTTTTCTCTTAGTAAATGTATCTCATCTCAATATTTACCCCATTTTGGAGTGCAACATGCATTCTTCATATTGGCACTTTGCCTCAGGAATCCCTAACTTAGAGTTGAATGCAAGCTCTTATGCCTCTGTGAAACTAGGAATTAAAGGTATCTCTCTATCTCTTTAAACACAAATCCTGTTACTATATATTTACACTTATAATATCGCCCCTCCCCTTACTTTCAGTGTTCTATTTACACCCATTGGTCAGCTCGAGTCGCTCAGCATTGGCTCTTCCCCAATCAACCAGTTCGCCTTCAGTTCGGGGGGCACTTGTGGGGACCAGACAGGAATTTCTTCAAGGGGGGACAGGCTGACCGATTCTTTCCACATGTGTGTTATGTTCACCATTCTCCACAGGAAGCTTTGCGATCTTCTGGCAAATGGAGAAAGTCATCTATTGTCTGAGAGTCTAGATCAGGGTCCGGGTACTGAATCAGAACCATCCGCACCGCTACCAAAATGTGCAGTAGCACCTTTGGGTGTTTCTCATGCACAGAACAGAATTACCATAATAGATTTTCTCGGATCCAAATACCAGGACATAGTCAAAGAATATGGCATAGTACTACTTTATTGTCAGCTCATATAAAGTAGGGAAATCTGGTGACCATATGAGTTGCAGCTCACTCACTCTTTATACTTCGACGTATGTCAGCTATCATATCATTCTATGTGGCAAACATTAAAACCTATCGAGAGAAGGAATTGGTTAAGGGAACACATACCTATAGTATGCATAGGTGTTAATAACATAATTGGCTGCCTTTTATCTGTTAGGCACGCCTCAAACTATTTCTAAATACACATAGCACAGAATCTAGAAAAACGATGACAGCGGATTGGCTTCTGCAACATTGCATAGCATGCTGCTACATAGCCTGTTAGGATTGGTTGACATACTCTCCTAACTTTGGACTTTCAGCTCGTTAGAAGCACGTAAGCAAAATGAAACCCAGGTGCAGGAAACAATGTCAGGCCACTGCCCACATTAGTCAGTTAGCCTACCATCTATCATCAGTTAGACCATAAGCCAAGGCATCTCCTTTGTAGCTGACCTTGCTAACTGTTCTCTTCTCTGGTACTTTTAAGGGAGTATCAGTAAGCCACAAATTTGTCAATTTCAATCTTTCATTTAGTGCTAATAGAATTAATTATACTCGGTGTTATTACTCCACTTGGGCTCCGGAGACTTGGTTGCCTCATCTTACATATGCTTTCTGAATCCGTGATTGTTCAATACTTGGCACCTGCAAATGTGTTTGCTTCTGCTTAATCTAATAGAAACATGTCCATCATTAATAGCTTATCCATGTTGACTCGCTCTGTACCTTCCAATTATTTCTTGATGTGTCATCCTCCATCTCAGCCAGATATAATTTGCTCCTTGCACAAAACTGTTTCTTCAACATCTTTCAGCCTTGCAGCCTTGGTTTGGCCCTGAGATAGTTTTGACGCGATCTGACTTCCATCTTTGCATCATGGCTGCTTCTCATACGTTATAGTTTCTACTGCAGCAAGCATCTATATATCTTATTGACCTTGCGTTTCTGCGTACATACATTAGCTGAGTTCATCTCATTCGTCTTCTCAGCATAAATGGTTTCTCCTTCTCTCTACATTCAATTACATCATTGATTAAATCTTTACTCTTTAAATATCTGCATATCATTTCCTTCTCTTTACAACGTCACTTTACTCTTGCCAGGATCAGCCATTTGCTGTATGTGCTTGGCTGAGGAGCCAAGGGAGCAAAGCTACCATCTGTGGGACTATGACTGAATGCCTTTAAGTCAGAACCCCCTCGAAAGTGTACTGATACTGCAGTGCTGTGGAGCCTCGGTTGGCATGTGTTATCCGGCCTCTGGGCTGGTGCATGGAGATGCTCACCTCAGGACTTGAGTGTTGACAGAAGCGGGCCTTGTGGTCTCTCACCCATAGGGAACCTGGTGCTAAATCAATCATAGACAACCTGATTCTGGGTCAGCTACCTCGCTGCGTTCTATTGAAAGTCATCCACTGAGCCAAGCTTTTGTCAAAGGTGCAGCAGTGGTGACAAAAGCATCTCCATCCTTCCTCCTGCTGAGCCGCGGGGCACACTTGAAATTCCAACCCACCGTGGGTGCACCTGCGGGGGTGTGAACTGGGTGGGGAGTGTTCTTCTCCCTTTCCAGTCAGCCTAGCAGACCAGAGGGCCTTGGCCCAGCTGGCGGCAGGTAGAGTAGCTCGACCCAGCTCTTGGGAGGCAGGGAAGAGAGGTGGCAGCTTAAGTCCCGGCCCCAGTGCACATAGGTGGTACCTTAAACCCTAGCCCCTGGACAGTGACACTAGGGCGGGCATGGCCCAGTGGCCACCGGGACATGTGGTCAGGGCCCGACCGGCCATCTGGTTGGGTCTTCTGGCAGTAGGAATAGATGACCCGAGTTGCGGCTGGCCCGGCTGACTCCAACATTTGTCTGTGGTCGGGTTCCATAAACCCCCTACTTTGTGGGGGCTTAATAGTCACTGTGGAAGTCTCTCCCTGCGGGGCGGCTCTATGGCACAGGCGGCAGAGGCCTCCTCTGCAATTGGACTGATGCAGGGAAGAGAGGCTGGCCTTGGTTGCCGATGGCAGCTTAGTGCGTCCACAGAGGTTGTACCTTAAATCCCGGGTCCAGTGACGCTATTTCTGAGGGCAGTTCTTCCACGGAACACATAAATGGATGTTGGAAACAGAAATTCTCGCCTATTTCCGACTAAAGTTTCAACAGATATACTGCAGGACGCAACAGTAAAACCACCATATGGAAATTCTGCCAAACTCGTAATAAGGTTCTTTGTTTTTAATTATTTCATGGTGCCACTCGATTCATTTTTGTTTGAATTAATGAATCTAAGGCAAATTTCTTTGATATCACCTCCCTTGGCCAGGGCTGTCTTAGGGCCTTTCATGTTTTTCAGTTGAAATGAACAAGACAAAAAAAAAACGTATGAACCTTGCTTAAGTGGTCATTTAGGGTTCCTGCTTCCCCACAAACCGACTTTCTTTGTTCTGCTGTGCAGAGCCAACACATATGTCACACTATGATCCACAGCCACTCACCACACCCTCCATGACATTATCTATTTGCCACAGAATGAACCCATACATTGAGTCTGTTGATATGCACGCATTCCCGAAGGAAGAATCAGAACTCACAAACTAAAGGCTGTGTCATTTTAATGTGCATTTGCTGGCAAAAGACAGACATCTAAAAAAGGTGTTCAATAATCACAGACACGTTTCACACTGCGTTCAGCTCCTCAGTGTGAGGCAGCGCATAGTCTTGCTACAAAAGAATTTTAAGGTGGTCCTCATGTTATTCAATCTTCATGATAAAACCAGAGAAATCACAATTGCTATTTACTTTAGGAAATATATTCTCTATTAGCACCCGGGGCAGGGGGCACAGCCAATCATATTCCGCAGAACACAGGCTGAAATCTCTGATCTCAGCCAGCATTCCACAGAAGCCGCAGACTGCCTTCTCGCCGGGGGCCATCATTTTTTAAATATTGCCCAAACCCCCTTCCATCCACTTACCTTTTGGTGGCTGTGGTTGGCTGATGCCCGCAGCTGCTCCCCACCATCCTGAGCGCTCAGGTTAGCCACCATGGAAAGGGAAGAGAGGCTCCTTAGGAAGCTCTACTTCACTTTTCATGGCGGCCATCTTGGGAAAGGATGTTCCTTGGTTCAACGGGACATGCGGGGCATCCCGTTGAACGAACTAAAATGTTTTTTTTACCACATCGGGTTGCCACTTTAGTAACCGGGGTGCTAATTGCCTTAACACCCGCTCCGTCCTGCCAGATCGTCTGTTAACGCCACATTATAATCTGTGCACCGCACAGGTTCCTCTCCCAACCACAGACTTTTAAAAATGTTGGATTGAATTAACTTCCCATGTATAAGCGTATACTGATTGTGTGACCAGAAATACAAAACTGCACCAACCGATACTGCTTGTGCCGTAAAAAACATATCTACCATTTTCCATTAGATTTTTGCACTTGAAAACCTTAAACTAAACAAGACCAATGCATTTTTGTCGTTATCGTGCAGGCAGGTTTTTCAAGCTGTAACAAGACGGCCAATAAACATCATTTTGAAAGGGACCCTTCACATCTTTTTCAGAGCCTGCCCCTGGCCCATCTAAACCTCTCTACCTCACAGTTCTCGGCCTCGGATATGTCCTGCCAACCCAATGCTCTTCTAGAGGGTTACCCACAAGCAGGCGTGGTTTAAGCAATGTGCTCGAGCTGAACACACAACTTTACATAGCAATGACAGATGCAACATGTTTTGTCATTGTAAACATTGGCCCTCATTACGACCCTGGCGTTGGACCATGGTGCTACTAGCACCATGGTCCATGCCGGTCTCCGCCATGATGGATGGCGGAATTACCGCCCCCATCACAAGGTTGGCGGGGGGGGTAATTCCCCATTCACCATTTGCCCTTCCCCATTCCCATTTTGCCCCATGGGGCATAATGGGAATGGGGAAGGCGATAATTACGGCACCGCTAATAGCGGTTGCCGTAATTATCGCCATGGTCCCTTTGCGGCACCCACTTTAACGGCTGGTCTACACCAGCCGTTAAGTACGGGTCCAGCAAAGGGACCTTGTAATCAGGCGGTAATGGTTTAACGGCGCCGCCGCCTTTTACAGCGCCGTTAAACCATTACAACCTAGGTCGTAATGAGGGCCATTGTAGAAAACCAAGAGCCTCCCCATCCCTAAAGCCTACTTTCCTGAGCCCCCCAGTACTATGCATGTGTACACAAATATGTTCTTGAGCTATGCACCCCCTGCCAGGGATTCAGAGACGTTCCTTACTGTGAAAAGCCAAACAGGCATGGACTCTCAGAAGAAGAGTTTCGAAAAGACCCGGAGAGCAGGAAGCCTGGCAAGCATAGTTACCTTACAATGCTCTGAGTAAAACAGGTGTAAAGGCACTGACACTTTAGCTCACTTCAGAGCTTTAAGCCAGAGCAATAGAAATCGAAAGAGTCTCGGCAGCGAAAAGCAACGTGGCCTTCCCGAGTGCCTATAAAATCAAGATACAATCAGGGCAGGGAACATGTTCAGGGAACATGTTCAAAGGCCATCTGCCGCCGCTGCCAAAGACCCAACAGCCAAAAGAGAGAAGACGCTAGAAAAACAAACCTCTCCCACATGATGAAGATCACAATCATATTCTCTTTGAAAAGTAATACTATATGTACAACAAATCTTTTTTCAACTATTTATATCTATTTATGGATATATATGTTTATGAGAAAGACAAGTCTTTCATAAGGCGTTTCGTTACTACCAAGATGTCTAGAAATGTTTTGAAGGCCAAGGCCAGGGATTACCACTCACCCCAAAGGGAGCAAAATGGAAAGTTTGCAGACATTAGAAATGTTGAAATGTAACCTTAACTCACACTACACAAACGCATGAGGACAAGCATTTTGTTTATAGCACGGACTGGGGTTACCTAAAAGTTAAAAAGAGTATTGTGAATTAGTGGTGTAGTTTGAGTTAAGGTTATCTTTGTGTGTGGTGGACTTTATAATGTATTATTTTATTTAGTTGCAGTTAACCTTTTGGTGGCCATTTTAGAAGAGTAAAGAAAAAGCTTGAGGGATGGGCGCCACTGTCATCTTTAATTTGTCATACAGTAGATTTGTCTTGTAGCGCCCCGTTTTGATATCCATTATTTTAGTGTGTTTTATGCAAGTGGCTGATAGCTCAAAGGCACTTGCTCATGGATGCCATTTTATGAGGGATCAAACATGAATTGATACTAGCAGATATACCCTGCATTGCCCGGGCTACAAAGTAACCAAACTTTTCATATGGTTTTCCACTGCTGCCTTGGCTGTGCCCTCAAGCATCATCCTGTTTTTTGGTTTGTCTCTGTTCTGGTGTGTCCTGCTGTCTCAGTGCTGCCTGTCTGCTTGCTGGTGCTTGGAGTCTTTGCTGACGTTGTTAAACTGTCTCTGCTGCCCTGGTTGCCTCTTACACTGAGCATCAGACTTTCCAAATGGATATCATCTCTTGCGTGCAGGTATGTCATTTCACCAAAATGCCAGGGGTAGCTGAAGTGACAGCACATGACCCTTGACCTCTGAAGATATTACATGACGTGATGTCATTTGACCCTACCCCGAAGTGACATCACGGGAAGCGATGGAACACAACAGTTTACCCCTTGACAAAACAGGAAGTGGCATCACATAGCATTGTTTCTAAGTAGACCATGAAAAATATGATTACAATATCACTGTAACGTGATATACATTTCATACAAGAATGGATCACCATACATATCGACAGAAAAAAACATGCTATAACTGCAACTTGCAAAAAGCAAAATCCATATTCCAAAATGGATGCTTATTCTACTATAAATGCTTTTTGGAGGATTTTGTCTGCATTGTGAATTTGAGGTGTTTAAGAACAGACTTACAGGCCGATTCATGGAATTAATGTGCACGGAAAATGGCAGCACAAACGTGAAAATCGCAGCGCAAGCATGCCAAAGCCGTGCACATCGATTCATGGAAGTCAGTGCGCGTGTAAATCCTGGGATGTGCGCTAAAATTGCAGGTGGCGCATGCGGGCGCACACGTCATCAAACGGTGTGCACTACGCGCACAGCGAAAGCGCACATAGCGCAGCACACACAACAAAAGTGGGCAGAACACGGGGCGTAACACGCGGAATGGGGAACAACACGTGAAAATGTGGGCGTTACGGGGGAAGTACAGGAGGTAAATGCTCGCAACGCCCACACGCGTGCATACAACACGTATTCATGGAATTGAACAGGGGAAACGTGTGCGCCAAAAAAGACACGCTAATCCGGAAACACGTACGCCAGCAGGAAGCAGGCGTACGCGGCCCTGCGCAGCATAAATGCGTGCGCAAACAACAAACAAGCTCAGATGCTACGATTAATATACCGTTCCTCGCAGCAGTGGTCGTGGGACACCGCAGGAGGAGGAGGATAGCCAGGCACTGAATTTTTACACCCAGGGCCAGCCTTTTTGGGATGCCTGATGACCAGGTGTATGGGAGCTACATGTTTCCACCACACATAATACTCGAGCTGGTGAGTGAGTGGGAGGATGACCTCACATCACCCAACCTGTGCTCCCAAGCACTGAGCCCTTTGGAAAAGGTGCTCAATGTACTGCACTTCTTGGCCACTGGTTCATTTCAGCGGACAAGTGCCATAGTGGGGGGGTGTCACAGGCCACGCAGTCACGCTGCCTACACCAGGTGTTGGCCATCATGACTGCACGCTCCTCAGTCCGCAGGCACATATAGATGCCCAGAACACCTGCAGAAAGGCAGGCTGCCGTCCAGGACCTTTACGGGGTGGCACACTTCTCCAAAGTGCTAGGTGCCATTGATTGCACCCATGTGGCTCTACGTCCACCCAGGGCAACTGAGCACATCTATAGAAACCACAAGCACTGGCATTCCATCAACGTGCAGGTAGTATGTGATGCCAAGGGAATCATCACCTCAGTATATGCCAACTATCCAGGGTCCACCCATGATAGTTTCATTTTCAGAATGTCACCCCTAAACCGGGAACTAGAAGCTGGGCAGCATGGCGATACATGGCTGCTTGGTGGGTATAAATGCCTCTGCACATGCATGCATGTCAGATACTGAGTAATGTCACAACCCCACTAATGATACCCATCATCACCTGCCCAGGGGACAGTGCCTACCCACTGAGCACCCACATGATGACGCCAATTCGGAACCCCACCACACCACCTGAGGTAAGATACAACCCAGCCCATATTGCAACCCGGGGCATAGTGGAGAGCACATTCAGAGTGCTCAAGTCACACTTTCGCTCCCTTGACCGCTCTGGTGGGCAGCTGCTATACGCGCCCCCAGTAGTGTGCAGGATCATAGTGACAGCATGTGTCCTGCACAACGTTGCAACCTGGCGCGGCTTGCCGGTGGACATGTTGGTGCCCCCACATCCCCAACCACATACATGGCCGCTGCGCATGGGAGGTGAAAGGGCACGTGGTGAGGCAGCCCGTACACAGCTGGTGGCAAATTACTTCACCTAAAATCCTACCCCTGTGAAGTGCACACAGTCCTTGCACATACCAGCTGACAATTAATGATGATGACATAAGGGACAGTCAACTGTTACAACCATACCAGCCTGAGATTGGTCACCTGGAAGTGTTACATTGTGTGCATCCCTACCTACTTAAAGACAACCAATGCTGTGTGACAAAAAGACACACATTCATGCTGCATGCATGAATGACTACCCCCTTGAATAATACAACATGAAAATAGTGCCATGTCACCAAACCCCTCCCCATCTCAGCTACTCAACACACCATGCATGTCTTGCAATGTGAAAGCAACAAAATGAATGCACAACACATGACACAAGTGTCACAAAGTGCACTGTCCCAAATTTAACAGGCCACAGACAATATTCTCCCAGTAATCAATAAGAAACAGCACACATGACCAAATACTTACCAGCAACACAGGATGAAACAGTGTAAAAATACAACAGTACAAAATCAAAGTAGTGCAAGTCTCACAACCTGACTAAGCCAGCACATCAACCCCTTCCAACTGCAGAGTGTTGCTGTCAGGCAAATGTGTCAGTGTACTGCATACAACATGAACTGCATCTACAAAGGAGACAGCCTTGTGAAGACATGAAGAAGGTACATGTGAATAAGGAGAAAGACATGGATGCACAAGCACATATCAATACACCATGCAGTGTTCAATCCAACAACAATCGCCACTAAGGATGTACACACAGTTTTGACTACAGATGGCCGCCATGAAAAGTGAAGTGGAGCTTCGTAAGGAGCCCAAAGTCACTGTGTAAGTTACTGTCACTTGGTCACACCCTTTGCAAGCCCATGGAAAGGGGAAGCAGGAGGGGTGTGTGTGTCAGGAACCCAAGCATCTAACCAAAAGACAGGACAAGCCCGCTTGTGCCCAGCTGGAATACACAGTGAATGCCCACGGGAGCCACATAAGGCAACACACTGTAAAAAAAAAAGAATAAAAAAAAATATCAAAAATGGCCATGTGTGGACCGGGGGGAGGTGCACCCAGGAGGTTCGAGGACAGGGTACACCCCAACACCCACCTGCGTGGATGTTGAGAAAAAGAAAATACCTCCATGGGCTCATGGCCTGCACGGCTATGCTAATGTGGGAGAACTGCTGTCGCACTCTACACCCTCTGCTGCTACATCAGGAGGTGACCGTGCTATGGGAGGCAGCCCACGCAAAGCCCTGGTATGGTCCTCCATGGCAGCAAGCATGCGGGCGTGGAAGGTTTCGTTCTGGAGGATGATGGTGCAGAGATCCCCATGCAGCACCTCACAGGAAGCCCTCATTTCTACCTGCATGGCCTGGCATGATGCCCGGATCTCCGCACGGGTTGCCTGGAGCTCTGCTGAGAGTGAACGTGTGAGCTGCTCCAGCTGCTGTTCTGACCTACAATTTCAGGAAGCCTCAAGTTCACCCAGAGTCTCCCTGAGGAAATGGTGTTCTCACCTCAGGGCTTCCCTGTGGCCCTGTGACTCTACAGATATGGCTTTACGCAGAGTCTCCAGTGCCGCTCGTCGGTCCCTGTTGGACGCCAAAATGTCCTCCCTGTGTGATTGGCAAATGGAGTCTGTTGCCTGCTGTTGGAGCTCCATCTGCCTTTCAGGGCGGAGAATGGAAGTGGTCACCCTATCCATTGCTTGAGCCATCATTTCACACGATGCTCCCTGTTGTGCTACTATATCGTACATGGAGTTTTCTGATACGTCAGCGGGCACCACACCTGTTTGGGGCAGGGCGATCTGTACCTTGCTGTGCTGGCACTGCCTGAGGCTGCAGGACTGCATTCCCCCTCTGATCTGCTGGCCCAGGAACAGGATCAGATGTTGTGGAGTGTGACCCTGCATCAGTAACCGCCAAAGGCGGAGTTACCAACACTGACATCCCCATAGAGGGACCTACCCCTGGTGCAGGGGGGTTGGACAGAACAGCATCCCTCCCAGAAACACTCACCTGCGATGGCACATATGTCTCACTGTCCGATTCAGCACCTGAATCATAGAGGTCTGTGGAGGTGTACCCAGAGACACCCGTGGACAGTATGGTCTGCAGGAGGATTGGGCTTTCACCCACCACCACCCCACATCCTCCACTGGTGCCCGGTTGTGGCTGAGATTCCTCCTGGGTCTGCAAAATTTCCTCTACCTCAACAGCATCAAGTGCGTCATCACCTGCATAAACATGAAAGACAACAAATGGAAACAGGCATGAGCACCATAGCACACACATAGGCCTGACAAGCCAGAGATCCAGTACATGAATAACACATGTCCCACATGACTATAATATTGCCATGCATGCACTGTCAATGAGTTGGAAGAGGAGACAAAAAGCAGACACTGAGGACTCCAAGATGGAAAAGCAACACATTTGCTGCATGCTGGATAGCACTGGCATCACACATTAGCCTGTGAGTGGGATGTCCAATACACATACATGACACATGCCAGCACACAGATGGCATGTAGCATAGCCATGGTACTTTTGACAAGTACAGCCATATGTTAGTGAATGAGTACTGTCACCCATCCATGTGAGATGGACATGATGAGATGAAAAATTCAAAATAGTGTGACAAAATACGCATGTGCCACACACTGCAACACATGCATTTAACAATAATACAGTGATGGCAGGCAGATGAATACATCAATGGTTCAACATGACAGGAAACGACAGTAATGTTCCACATACAAACAGGCCCCAAAAATTAATGTGAGCAGGCCCTTACTCAATCAGTCTGAATGGTCAAATCATTCCTACAACAAGGTAATACATGTGGGCCATTGTGGGGTGTAATCTATGACAGAAGCATGTCACATATGTGGCATTAGGGCAGTAAAATGCGTTGCAAAAATGGGAGGATTGAAACAATCAGGCAGAACAAACACTGAAAATCTTGAGCAATGTTGTTGCAAGATGACAGTTCAAGGGCAACTGCAGTAATGTGGTGCCAATTGGCTACTGTGGTCAGAAGGGATACTGTCATACCCAAATCCAAGGCCGGTGAATGGTTTGGAGGAAGCACATGGGTGACCCATACCACTCAGGAGTACACACCCTCACCTGGCACTCAATCAGAACACATCACCCAAGCAACATACACATGGATAACACACACATGCATGGACACTCACCGGACAATGCTTCACAATCTGGTAGGTCTCCCACGCCTTGGATCTGTTCCTCTGTGACGAAGGTTCCAGCAACAGACTCATGTTCAGTGAGTTGGTCGTCCTCTGGTGGAGGCTCACTGCCAGTCACCAGAGTAGAGGCATGATTGGAAGCCTGCTTGTTCTTTGCTCTGCGTTTCAGGTCCTTCCACCGCTTGTAGCAATCATCAGCTGTGCGCCTCACAAATCCAAGGGCACTCATGTGGTCTGCGATGGTCTGCCAGTGGGCCCTACGTTGAGCAGGCGTAGACTTGCAGCCTGCAGTCACCACCATTTTGCGGCTATGTGCCAACACATAGGCGACAAGTGCATCAAGTTCGGCGTCATTGAAGCTAGGCTTCCTTAATGTGCCGGAGTGTGTAGCCGTGTCTGGGGTCTCAGCCTGTAGTGCAAGAGCATCCTTCTTCTTCTTCTTGGAAGGTGGTGTGGACCCTGAGTGGCTTACGCCGCTCTGGTTAGTAGGGGCAGAAGTGCAGGTGGACTGGGTACTTGAAGTTTGCGAATGCACAATGACCAAAGGTCTTGGTGCAGGCATTGGCTGCAGGGTGATGTTGGCAGGGCCAACGTCGGTGTGATGGACCTGGACCGACACTGTCCCGGCTGGGAGACTCGGAGCTGGGGTGGTTTGAGCTGCAGCTGCTCCTGCAGCCTTCTCACCCGGGCTACTTGAGGCAGCAGATGACATTGCTGCCCCAGATCCACGTGCCCTGAAACTTGCACCGCCACACGTGGCTTAGACTTGGTGACCTGGCAGTCAGCCTGGGAGTCATCCTGTGCCGATTCAGTTGACAAAATGTGCCGGTCCAAAAAGGGCTGAGCTGGGATGGTGTCAGCTACATTTCCCACAAACATGAGGGGGCGGTATAGGTGGCCCCGATTGGTCGTCCACACACTGGGCTCTAGGGGCATCCTGCAAATCCTGGCCACGTCCCCTACCACGCCCACCACGTCCACCTCTTTGAGGTCGGCCACCTTTGCCTCCCTTACTGCTTGGGCGCCTCCCAACCATGGCACTGATGTTGTTGTGCGTATGGGAGTTGCAGTAAACTATTGTCCTGGGCAATTGAGGTCAAAGGGGTAGGGTACTAGATGGAATTCGTACCCTAGTGCTCTAGCAAGGCTGTCTGTGACCCCTGGGGAAAGATGACGGGTCACGCAACACACAGGCACCCCAAAAACAAAATTACACATGCACGCAACCCCTGGTAGACCACGTGCATGGAAAAAAGAACCCGCACTACGCTGTGGCACCCAGAAACACAAAAATAAGCGTACGCGTGTTACACGCAGCCTACAATGACCTCTGAAGGGGTACGCGACACACGGGGGCAACCACAGTTGGAAAATATGTGTGCGACTCACCTTCTGCCTTGAAAAAGAACGTGAAAAAGATGTGCGTGTGCGCGTTGGCAACATCCCCGGCAAAAGAAGAAAAGAACGCAGTCTGAGGAAACAGGCAGTATGAACTGGAAACGTTGTGAAGTAATCGCGTGTGAACCGACAAGAAGTACAAGAATCACCTGCTCGCTCTCCACAAAAAGCACGTACAAGGAAATGGCGTCCTACACGTATCTTTTAAGCCTGCCCACACGTGCAATGTCACAGACGTGCGTACACGCTAAGGCCCTTTTCTCCAATAGCACGCTGACGTGCATTATTCTCACGTGCTTATTCACAATGTACCCATGTTGTGGGAAACGCACGCGCACGTAATGTCACAGACGCGCTAACACGCTAAGGGCCTTTCCTCGGATTTCACGCTGACGTGCAATTTATTCACGTGCCAAATCACTCTGTATCAAGCTGGCCACACACCAACACACGGAAGACCACGCTCTTGCCCAGAAGGCTGAATTACTGCCCCCCAGAGCCCCGAGCACGCTCCCACCTGCCATCTGCTGCTGCCTGCCTGCCTGCTGGCCACGTGCCCTGCTATTTGGTGCCTGCATGTCAGCCATCTGCAGGGGTCCAGTTGCTGTGACCATCCATGCTCGAACAGTAGACTCCCGACTGGTGTACCATCTTGCTCCAAAGCCCACCCACACCTGCCTCGGGGTTTGCCATGTCGGACACAACACCATCTGGCACCACTGGCAACCCCCAGTCAGAGAGGCAGAGGGCTACCAGTTTCACTAGTGCAGAAGTTTGTATCCTGGTGGAGCAAGTCCTGGGGCATTATGATGCCCTCTTTGGAAGTTCACGCGCCAACAATAAAGGACGGAAGAGGATCTGGACAGACATCGTGGCTGCCATCAACGTGGAGGAGGTGGTAGCCCGCGACTTGCAACACGTCCAGAACCGTTGGGAGGACTTCAGGTCCAGGACCCTCAGCAAGGCCCAGCGTCTCCTGAAGGCAAAGCATGGGAAGGGGTGCCGGGTCCACCTTACCAACATGCAGATGAGGGTCCTGCAACGTATAGGCCCAGCGCTCCACCTCCAGGACCCCCGCCTCGGGGGTTGCCATGTCGGACACAACACCATCTGGCACCACTGGCAACCCCCAGTCAGAGAGCAAGAGGGCTACCAGCTTCACTAGTGCAGAAGTTTGTATCCTGGTGGAGCAAGTCCTGGGGCATTATGATGCCCTCTTTGGAAGTTCACGCGCCAACAATAAAGGACGGAAGAGTATCTGGACGGACACCTGGCTGCCATCAACGTGGAGGAGGTGGTAGCCCGCGACTTGCAACACGTCCAGAACCCCCAGCAAGGCCCGGCGCCTCCTGAAGGCAAAGCATGGGAAGGGGTGCCGGGTCCACCTTACCAACATGCAGATGAGGGTCCAGGAACGTATAGGCCCAGCGCTCCACCTCCAGGTCCTTGGGAGGCAGACCCGTCCGGAGTCGAGCGGTAAGTGTGCATGCATACTGATTGGATGCTGTGCATGTTGAGGTGTGGCAGGTGTGTGCAGTTTGCACATATGTCTTTGAAGGACCATGTATGTATGTGCATGTACAGGGACATGAGCCTGCCGCATGAGACTCCAGTCATGTGTGAGGCACATCAACGGTGTATGTGTACGAAAGCATTAGGGCTAAATGCATGTTGGGGTGTACACATGTTTACATATCTGTGTATGTACCATGGCATGGTTGGGGTGTGACACATGGATGCGGGTTCCACCTTCATGTACGTGCATGGTGTACATGTGTGTGTGAGGGTATTTGACATGTTGCCACTGTGATACACCATGGATGCATGTGACACTGACATGTAGGAGGCTGATTGGCAGATGTGAAATGGATGCCGGGATTGCACTGCAAAAGGTGGTGTAGATGTACAGATGCATGTACGTCTGGTGGCGTGTGTGCATGTGTTTGCCAATCCCCATGTTGCATGTGATGTCAGGCTAACCTTCGGATGGTCATGGTGTGGTATGTGTATGGATGGTGCTGGCTGCTGCAACATTCCAGTTCACTTTTGCCTGAGTGTTGATAGAGATGATATGTGCGTTGGGGAGTGTGAGGCCATGTGTGAAGGTTGAGTCTGCCACTCATCTGCAACTGTCATGTGTGTATCAGACCACTGTACAGTGCCCTGATGCCTGTGTTCTGTCTCTCCTTGTCTGCAGCGTCAACTGATGAAGAGGGCGGAGATGGTGCTGTGGAGCACACAGGCAGGGATCCCACCGCCAGCCAGAGAGGCAAGGCCCAGGAGTCTGGTGCCACCTCCGCGGCCGCAGCTGCCGGGGGTAGGTCCAAGAGGCGGAGGTCAGAGGTGGACTCCTCGGCAGCAGAAGGGGCAGCTGAGACCTCACAGGGCCCTACGTGGGAAGATGGCAGAGAGTCATCCAGGTTGGTGGGGGGTTTGGTTGAGGGGGAGGCCGTGGAAGTCACACACACGGGGCCTGGAAGGGGGGATTCCACTGGTGCCAGTGGTGCAGTCCAGGGACAGGGACAGGAGGTAGCACAGGCTGCCGCGGAGGTGCCTGTGTGTAATCCTGTTCCCGATCCTGTGACTGCATCATCCGGCACCAGCAGGGATGCCTTCGTCCAGACCCGTCTTCTGGGAGGGGATAGCCGCACAACAACTGGCCTTCCTCTCCCTGCAGACGTGGCAATCCGGGACCGGATTGAGCCCGTCCTGGGTGGGGTGGCGTTGCGTGTTCATGACATTCGGGATGATGTGCGGTGTTCTCGTGAGGACAGCGCACATCATTTCGAATGTCTCAAAGACCCCCGTCAACCTACTGGGCGGGGTCACCAGTGCTGGGTTCCTCCGTGTGCTGGAGCTTCTGCTGACTGAACTCCCTATGCGTCAGTCGTCCTCCATGACATCTTCCTGCCCAAGTGTCACCCGGGCACCCTGTGGAGCTGTCCCTGACCCAGCGGCCAGGCTGGTGGAGGACCCATCCCTGCCATAGTCGGGAGTCGGAGGTCCAGCAGGGGTGGCCACCTCAACAACTGGACCCCAGCAGGTGGCTGACATGCAGGCAACAACCGGCAGGGCACATGGACAGCAGCAGCAGGCTCAAGGTGGGAGCGATGATGTCTCGGGGCCAACAACATCAGAGGGGCAGGCTTCGGCCGGAGGGCAGGAGGACCCTGGATTGCAAGTGTATTCCGTGTGGCAGCGGTTGGGCCAGGCCACAGATGCGGAGCGGGGGCGGGCAGAAGAGGTACGGCTCACAATGGTCAGGGCGGAGAACTCCATGTGGAGGGCACTGATGTGGGCCGAGTGCCTCGAGGCAATTCGCAGGGAGTTGGAGTTCAACATGGCATTGTCCCTGCGAAACCTCGGGGACATGGAAGAGGCCCGCCTCCAGGACATAGACCAGGAGTTCGATGATGCCCTGGCCCGGGAAATCAGGAAGTGAGCCATCAAACTAGCCTGCCCCCATTGTATATAATTTGTAGTGTTAGGTTTCATTTTCATTTTCATTTATTTTGGGGTGATTGGACTATGCCCCACACTTTTGTATATAGTTATTTCTTAGGTAGTTTCTTTGATAGGTTTCAGTTCTTTTGTTGGGCTCATGGACCCTTTCAAAATTGCTTGTACATAGTTGGACATTGGATTCATGTGTACATTTTCTTTGGATTTCACCATGGAGCAATGGAATTTGATTATTATGTTTTCTTTGGATTTGTTTTGTTGGACAGTGAGTTTGGACCATTTTTCTTCAGGAATTCTTTGGATTGGATCTACATTTCCTTTTTGATTTTTTTGGCTTTCATTTCATTACATTGTTTTTGTTCATAATATATTTTTATATTTTAATTCCATGTGTGGGATTCGCTCATTGGGTTCATGCATGTCAAAATGTGGGTTTACACAATCTATGGCAAACAGTGTGTGTGTGACGGAAATGTGTTGATGTACATGTTTGACTTTTGATTTGTGTCCTGACATAGGCATGTCGGTGTGGGGTGGATTGGTGAAATCATTGCATGTCAAGACTGGGGGGGCGTGCTGTGGTATTTTGGTGCACATGAGGGCCATGATTGTGCAGCTTTCTGTCGTGTTGCAGGGGGACATGAGTCGGGGCCTGCTGGCAGGTGCCCCTCACTGCTGGGTGGATGGGGGTGCTGGGGGACATGAGTCGGGGCCTGCTGGCAGGTGCCCCTCACTGCTGGCTGTATGGGGGAGCTGGGGGACATGAGTCGGGGCCTGACCCTCAATTCTGGGTGGGTGGGGGTGCTGGGGGACATGAGTCGGGGCCTGCTGGCAGGTGCCCCTCACTGCTGGGTGGATGGGGGTGCTGGGGGACATGAGTCGGGGCCTGCTGTCAGGTGCCCCTCACTGCTGGGTGGATGGGGGTGCTGGGGGACATGAGTCGGGGCCTGCTGGCAGGTGCCCCTCACTGCTGGGTGGGTGGGGGTGCTGGGGGACTTGAGTCGGGGCCTGACCCTCAATGCTGGGTGGGTGGGGGTGCTGGGGGACATGAGTCAGTGCTCACTTGTGTGTGGTGACATGTGGGCTGGCTGGGGGGCTTCGCCGGGGTGGATGGGCTGCCTGTGGGGCATGGCCATGGGTGCAGTGTGTACCCCTGTGTTGGGGTCTGCCTGCAGACCCTGGGGAGGGGGGAGAGAGCACACCTGGGAGGACACACACTGTCAATTTGTTGGGGCACACCCGCAATACACGTACCACCCGCTCGCACAGGGCCAATCGCATGTGAAAATTCCCGCGCACCCCCGAAATACACGTACCCCACTCGCACAGGGCCAATCGCGTGTGAAAGTTCCCGCGCACCCCAGAAATACACGTACCCTGCTCGCACAGGGCCAATAGCGTGTGAAAGTTCCCTGCGTACCCCCGAAATACACGTACCCTGCTCGCACAGGGCCAATCGCGTGTGAGAGTTCCCGCGCACCCCCGAAATACACATACCCCGCTCGCACAGGGCCAATCGCGCGTCAAAATTCCTGCGCACCCCGAAATGCACGTACCCCGCCCGCACAGGGCCAATCGCGTGTGAAAGTTCCTGTGCACCCCGGAAATACATGTACCCCGCTCGCACAAGGCCAATCGTGTGTGAAAGTTCCCACGCACCCCCGAAATACATACATCCCACTCGCACAAGGCCAATCGCGTGTGAAAGTTCCCCCGCACCCCCGAAATACATATACCCCTCTCGCACAAGCCCAATCACGTGTGAAAGTTCCCACGCACCCCAGAAATACATGTACCCCACTCGCACAGGGCCAATCGCGTGTGAAAGTTCCCGCGCACCCCCGAAATACACGTACCCCACTCGCACAAGGCCAATCGCGTGTGCAAGTTCCCGCGCAGCGCGGTATGTGTATTCAGAGGGGTGTGTGGGGATTTTTACAGACGTTTTCGTGGTTGGGGGGGCTTTATGCTGGTCCACTGGCCTGTGCGCCATGTATGGGATTTGTGCGCTGTTCATGGCACACGGGGAGGGGTTGGGGGCGTAACTGGGTTGCTGCGTTACTCTGCGCCATGGATGGTTATGGATGTTGAAATCCATGAATACTCTGTGCGCGGAAATGGATTTTGGCGCACGCGGCTGGCGCAGACTGCCATAGACTGCCGCACGCGCACACTGTGAGTCTACCAATTATTGTATAGAATTCCAGAAAGACAACTTGTTATTCCTATTCTTTCTTATTTAGGGTCACTGCTCAAAGTGTTAAACTTGTGAAGCCTAAACAAGAAAGCCAGACACTCTAGAAACTAAGAGCCACAGGGCATTGGCCACAGCCTAGGAGCTTCAATTTGTAATAAAATAATAAATAAAATAAAAATATATAATGTTTTAAATATCTTTGGGGGTACCAAGGTAGACCACAGGGGTAGCCAGGGAGATCTCAGGGGTTGCAAATGCGACCTCTGCCGACCACTAAATGACGTGCCTGCTTGTGTGGCATGATGACTGAATTACAGTTTTTTTGTATCTGTCAATATGTACTTCTTGTGCGTCTATAAGACACAGTTCCAGGATTGTCTTGTATTAATTTTCCCAAAGTACTAATGTTTGGCACTTTTATAGCTTTTATTATGGTTGTTTGCTAAGTAAATATGTAACTTTTGTCATGGTTGTTGGTTAAACAAAATAATCATCCGTTCTACTTTCATCCACCTGGCGTGCCAGCTCAGCAACTTTATATTATGCAAAATAAGCATTTGTTTTGATGCTTTCCACCAGGGGTGCCGCTTTGGCAACTTTACACCACACCATTACATTCCTTGTGAAAAGTTATCCCTGTTGGACCCCTTTGCAGCCCCCTAGCAGAAAACACATTTTCCAAAATATATATTAGACTATTGTGACATCCGTTGTGGGTCCCATTTTATTATGATTTATTTATTGCCTTAGTTGCAGTTCATTTTTCTGGTTGACCTTTTAGGAGAGTTAACAAAAGACTTGTGTGATGGCGGCTAATGTCATCTTTAATTGAGCATACAGTAGGTTTATTATAAGTTTTAGCATCCATTATCTTATTTGTAAACATAAGTGGCTGATAGCTTCAGGGTATTTTTATATGGTGTCTACCTTAAGAGGGTCAAGAATGTATTGACACTTTCATGACAGCCACCACCTTTAATATTGTATATGATAGTTTTTTCATTTATTTGACATTGGACCAACAGTATAGGTAGATCAGGGAACATAGTCAGATGATGGGGTGTGGGGGGCGGGGGGCTTAGCACAATTGGACAGACAGTGTGAGGAGTTTAGGATACAATGACTGACCCTGTTTTTTTACAACACATATAAAATGCATGAAGCTTGCAGTACTTGGATACACTGGCAAACTGCTAGCTAGTCTGGGTCACATGGACAGTTACTTGCGGTGCTTGCAGCACATGAGAAGATAGGGTGAGGAGTTTGTAGCACCTGTAAAGACAATGGGAGGCATCTTAGTTCTATTGGCAATATGATGAGTTTTCAATGACGTGGGCGACTTTAGCCTCAAGCACCCACAGACTGTCACCTTTTGCAGGCACTAGACCCCAAAAACCAAGAGTCAATGATGCTCACTGCGTGTAGTGCATACAAATATACATCTTCTCTGTTATTTGCTGGATTTCACTTGACAACACGGCGACAGCACTGCGACCCTACTATTTTGGCTCAGTTTCCACAGCGGCGACTAGGTCTTCCTTACATGTTTTCTCTCAGTGTCCACAGCGGCGACTGGGTCTTCCTTACATGTTTTCTCTCAGTGTCCACAGCGGCGACTGGGTCTTCCCTACATGTTCTCGCTCAGTTTCAATAGCGGCGACTGGGTCTTCTCTACATGTTTTCGCTCAGTGTCCACAGTGGCGACTGGGTCTTCCCTACATGTTCTCGCTCAGTTTCAATAGCGGCGACTGGGTCTTCCCTACATGTTTTCGCTCAGTGTCCACAGCGGCGACTGGGTCTTCCTTACATGTTTTCTCTCAGTGTCCACAGCGGCGACTGGGTCTTCCCTACATGTTCTCGCTCAGTTTCAATAGCGGCGACTGGGTCTTCCCTACATGTTTTTGCTCAGTGTCCACAGCGGCGACTAGTTCTTCCGTACACATTTTCGCTCAGTGTCCACAGCGACGACTAGTTCTTCCGTACACATTTTGGCTCAGTGTCCACAGCGGCGACTGGGTCTTCCTTACATGTTTTCTCTCAGTGTCCACAGCGGCAACTGGGTCTTCCCTACATGTTCTCGCTCAGTTTCAATATCGGCGACTGGGTCTTCCCTACATGTTTGCGCTCAGTGTCCACAGCGGCGACTAGTTCTTCCGTACAGATTTTCGCTCAGTGTCCACAGCGACGACTAGTTCTTCCGTACACATTTTGGCTCAGTGTCCACAGCGGCGACTGGGTCTTCCTTACATGTTTTCTCTCAGTGTCCACAGCGGCGAATGGGTCTTCCCTACATGTTCTCGTTCAGTTTCAATAGCGGCGACTGGGTCTTCCCTACATGTTTTCGCTCAGTGTCCACAGCGGCGACTAGTTCTTCCCTACCCGTTTTCGCTCAGTGTCCACAGCGGTGACTCGTTCTTCCATACACATTTTCGCTCAGTGTCCATAGCAGTGACTGGGTCTTCCCTACATGTTTTCTCTCTTTGTCCACATCAGCGACTGAGTCTTCCCTACATGTTTTCGCTCAGTGTCCACATCGGCGGCTGGGTCTTCCCTACATGTTTTCGCTCAGTGTCCACAGCTGCGACTGGGTCTTCCCTACATGTTTTCTCTCTTTGTCCACATCAGCGACTGGGTCTTCCCTACATGTTTTCGCTCAGTGTCCACAGCTGCGACTGGGTCTTCCCTACATGTTTTCGCTCAGTGTCCACAGCTGCGACTGGGTCTTCCCTACATGTTTTCGCTCAGTGTCCACAGTGGCAACTGGGTCACTCTCCAAAACTCAGTGCACCTCAAAAAAACTCAAGCAGGATGTACTAGTAATAACTCTCTGAACCAGATTTCTACAGTTTGTACATCACTGTTATCACATCACCTATTGGTTGCCCTATAAAACATTTAAAGTACTCAAATGTGTTATACATAGGGTTCAATCTCCACAGTTTTCACTGTTTTATAACTGTGTAGCACCCGTGTGTTCATATTTAAATGTCAATGTTCACTCATTAGGATTTTAAAATACCTGTGCTCTTTTTCTTTATTTTCCTTTCTTTTTTGTATAATATATTTGTAAATGATATGCATACTGTATTGTTTTCCTATAACATAATGCAGAATTGAGCCTGCACCCCCCTTTTCGTTTTTTGATACTGTCTGAATAAAAAAGCCTTACATTTACTCAACATGTGTTTTTGCTCCCATCCCTCTTAATGCAAGTGAGCCAAGCCATAAAGCTCTATATATACTTAGCATGAAAAATGTTGAAATCTTTACAGTAATTTTTTTAGTAAAGAAACTGAAATGTATGTGGTAGGACGCCACCTCTTTGTATCCACAGCGGCGACTGGGTCTTCCCTACACGTTTTTTCTCAGTGTCCACAGCGACGACTGGGTCTTCCCTACATGTTCTCGCTCAGTTTCAATAGTGGCGACTGGGTCTTCCCTACATGTTTACACTCAGTGTCCACAGCGGCGACTGGGTCTTCCTTACATGTTTTCTCTCAGTGTCCACAGCGGCGACTGGGTCTTGCCTACATGTTTTTTCTCAGTGTCCACAGCTGCGACTGGGTCTTCCTTACATGTTTTCGCTCAGTGTCCACATCGGCGACTGGGTCTTGCCTACATGTTTTCGCTCAGTGTCCACAGCTGCGACTGGGTCTTGCCTACATGTTTTCGCTCAGTGTCCACAGCTACGACTGGGTCTTCCCTACATGTTTTCGCTCAGTGTTCGCCGACAGCGGCGACTGGGTCTTCCCTACATGTTTTCGCTCAGTGTTCACAGCGGCGACTGGGTTAATCTAGTCCTCTTGAGATGTTCTCCTGGCTGCTCATCGTTGATCTCACTGTACTACAGATTTGTGATCTGATATATTCTTGAGGCATAGTCCAAGGTTCTCATTTATTTATTTGTGTATTTATTAGTGGTGTTTGGAATGCGCCTCCACTTCTTCGGAGCATTAGAGCCAGGGAGGAGGCAGGAGAGAAGGTCATCAGGTGCGTGCATATAGAGCCAATCAACAGTCTTTCAGAAGCTGCTATCAAGAAGGGGCTGTGTAGGCTTGGCTGATGAGCTTCGACGTCAGGCCTTTCTGCTACTTGCATAAGTCCCCCGTGAGTCAAATGGGCAGAGATAGTGAATTCCATGTGTGTGTGTCTTGAGAATGAAGGTAACACCAACCTCCCCCCCACAATAGATCATTTTAGCAGCGGAAGCAAGATTCAGACTACTGAGGCTGATTTCCAATATCTTCTAGCCTCATATGGGATTAGAAGATTCATTAGTGAGAGGCGCTCCCGTCCACTGATCTTTGTACAAGGCAAAGGGTTTTCAATTCAACTAATGCTATTTTGAATTAATCTATACATTTCAGTTCAAGGATAAGGTGAGCTACAAAGTTCTGTGCTGTTTGGAAGAGTCTCATGGTTGGAGCTGGTAAATTCGCCTGTGATGGAGTTGCTGCAGTTTATCACGGCTGATGAGGGTGCGGGTGAGGGGCAGTGATCCCAAACTACTCTGGCTGAGTCCGAGTCTTACCTCCTTGGCTTATGCAGCTGGGACACTGATGGGGCTACATGGGACACGTGTGATTGCATCATCAGTCTTCTAACAAGCTCTTTATTCCATTCTCTCCCAAGGGTGTGCAATGCTTTCAGGCTCATTGCCAATCCTTGGGGGAGACTGAGATAACGCTTAGGACAGTACTGTATTTGTATGCATTTGAAGAATTGGAATGTCAATGTTGATCTGAAATGACTTACAAATGCACATTTGCAGTTGGCGGACGCAATCCCAGGAAGGGTACCTGTACAGAAGCAAAGAGAGGAGAAACAGCGTTTGGTTCTCCCATTGGATTGTACTCGGGTAGGTGGTTTTGCTTGGTCTCATTTGATGGTGTGGCATGCAGGTGTCCCTCGGTACATTTGCTTTAAGGGCTCGGTTTGTAGGCATCAATGAAGGCAACCGTTGCCTGTTGATGGGGGGATGGAGCTCTTCGTGGGCCATCCTCAATGTCGGCTACTTTTTCTCATCTTGATTGCGGGTGATTTTATGAAGCTTTTCAAAGGAACTTCATAGACTAGGTTCATGGAGTCGCATCCATGTTTCTAGGTACATACATTAGTCATGATTTTTGGCTGCAAATAAAATTTTCCGAACATTCACTGTTACCTGCTTCTGGAGTGGTGTCCCGCTCCAGCATTGCCTCCTCATTACTATGTTTCCCTTCTGCCCAAGAACATTTTAATACATTTACTGTTTTGTTGTTTCGTGTGTTCATTGTCTATCTGTTCCATTGGAAAATCATTGTGCAACCTAACATCTCTGACCCACCTGCACTTTGTCAGTTTCACCTTTATGAGGACTCCCCTGTTGAACCGAGCAGTCTTTGGGCCAGCTTCTCAAAAAATGTTGGCGCAAGCGAGGAGATGCGCCTACTCATTTCCTCACTTGCGCCAAAAAATGGCAGCCCAATTCACTAAGGGCCTCGTAATGAGCGTATTTTAGATGCAGTCACTCAGAAGACCTTTTTTCCGTCCCTTTTACGTATTTGTGCACATGAGGAGGCATTTTCAGGGCATTTAAAAGTGCATCTCGAATTCACAAATAGGATGTGCTTTTAAATGCCCTGAAACGAGAGGCATCCCAATACACCTTTTAAGACAGCGCACAGGGAGCTGCGAATCATGGCAGGGTCGTTTCTCATCATGAAAGGATTTGCATTTCAAGAGTGACACCCACACGTTAAACCATGGCTGTCACACTAGCATTTCCATCCGCGAAACTTTATTTGTGTCGTTGTACTGAGACAGTCTCCATAACGCCCGTGTTGGTGAAATGCGCTCCCAGGCAATCACGTGGTTGCTGGGAGCCTGTCATACATTCGAACGCTCAGACACTAATGTATGTAAAGTAGCAGGACAGCGCAGCTTTGCACCACTGTCCAGCCACTCCTGAAAGGCGCAGGTCACCTTTGATCACAAGGTGATCTGTGCATTTCTAAAAATAGCACCAATGAAACAAGCGCATTCCCTACTCTCCTTTCATTTGCACCATTTTTTGGTGCATCTTCCCCACTAAGTTCATTCCTTTTGGAATGTGAGTTTCTCAAGCATGTCCACCAGTATCTACGTATATATGTATGTACTGATGCTGTATGCTGATTCTTAACTCCAGTACCACCCATATCAGCTCTGGTATTTCTAGGGCACTGGGGGACATTATTTGGTTCTTTCTCTTTCTGTTGTCCGCGCCTTCATGCCTGAGGGTCTATAGTGCGCTATATAAATACCTTGTAATGTAATGTAATGTAATGTACGTACATACTTACGTGTGACATTTCTAAAACACAAACCTATCTGGAAAGCACCAGAGTGCTGTACATAGTGCATTCACCCGGGGGATACGAGTCAGGTAATAGGGTAACCGTGAACTGGGCAGGAATGACCTGGTGAGCTCAGGGTTGAGTGGAGTGATCAGCGATTGGCTAGATGTTGTTTGGAGATTAGGGTCTTCCTGTTGCTCTTTAATTGTAGGCTGAAGGGGCCAGTTTTATCTGCATTGCTAATTCTTTCCAGAGACATATCAGGAAAAGGCATTTTTGCCATGTTCGCTCTCTTGCAGTGCTTTGTGTTGATCCTGGTGATGTTCTGGGGCTTCCTGTGTTGCACTGGCCTCTGGAGATGTTGAGTTTCTGGGCTGGGAAGATGACGTTTAGATTTCTACTGCTTTGTAACTGATGCAGGCTGTCTTGAACGTGACACATGCTTGAATGTGCAGTGTGGGGGTGAGGGTGTATTGGGGTGATGTGGTTGAATTTTCTTTGTTTTGTGATGAGGCATGCTTCAGCATGCTGGACTGCTCTGGGAAGGGGTAAAGGTGGAACCTCTAACTCCTGTGTGTAGGTGGTTTCATCTGTGGGCGATGACCAAGGCTAGGCCAACTGAACTCGAGGCAGGGATGAAAGACTTGATTTTGCAGATGGGTGCAAGCTGGTAACATGCTTGTTGGGTCTACTAAGTGATGTGTGTTATGCATGAGAGGTCACCGCCTATGACAAAGCTGGGGGGGGGGTTTACACTGGGATACAGGTGGGGTGTGCAAATGTTTAAGATGTTGAGCCTTTTACGACAAGATTTATGATTTAGATAATTCACCATTCTCGATGCCCACCTCTGGGTTGTGTCCAGCTTTTCTTAATTTTTCTGGCAATATGGGCTTTTGTAATGAATACAATAGACAAGGTGTGCTCCCCAGAACTAGACAAAAAGCTCAGTACGTGGCCCCTCAGGTGGTACACAGTGCTGGATACAGGACCACCAGAAATGAACACAATATTACATGTTTGGGCTCCCAACTTCACCAAATCTCTCACTCCTGGCCCTCAGGAGCTTCATTGAATACATCAAATGTGGCCACCAGGTCTGGACACAACGTCTCAGGCGTTGCTTTTAGAGAGAGACCTAGGACCAGATTTGGTCTCCAGAACTAGACACAATAATCCTAATGAGGCCTCACAATTAATGAACCCGGTAGTTACACAAACCATGTACATTGTTTCCCCACTTTAAGCTCCTCGGGTGGAGGCAACCGGCGGCTCTCCTGTTGTTTTAGTCTACAACTCCAGTGGTCGCAGTGTACGAAAACAAGTAGTGGAACTTTGTTCACTGCTGGCCTGCACCCACTCCCCACAAACCCCCTCACCATGCCCCCTCCCACACACAATACAACCCCCCAAACACATGCCCCTGCTGTTTAAGGAAACGTTCAGTGTGCTGCAGTGAAAGTGCAAGTTTCAACGTCTTCCTATAGTTTTATTTTGAAACGAAACCATTCCGGGCCAGTTTCTTTAAAAAAAACAAATGTATAGGAACAGTAAAACGTAATTCTTAAAAGTAGAGGAGTACCGCTCCCAACCGCTCCTGCTCTCTTTGACCACTGTACAACTCCCATTTGCTATTGACTACAGTGGCTAGCGAAGATATGATTTGTAGGCCAAAACTTCTGGCGAGCCAAGATTTGCACCCCCCTGCATTGGAACAAGTCCAGGATGCCTCCTCTGGTGGGTGACCTTTTAGTTGACATCACCCAGCCTGTCCTGAAAGGTCACCCACCAGAAGAGGAGTCCTGTTGGGCTCTGCATGCATGTTTTTGCCCTCGTTTTGATTAACCCGTGTTCGTCAACTCCTAAACCACTCTTCCACAGTTCCTAAATCACAACCCATGTATTCACTCCCTCAGATTCATTAAACATAGCACAGGTGTGTGAGTCATTTGAGATAGGTGGAGTTTAACTGCAAACTACTATGTGATATTATTATCTATGAATGCTCTATAGAGAATTGCTTTGCATTGTGAATCATTCCAATTTCCTGCACTCTCCCAGTGCCATTTTCACGCTCCCAGATCATAGCCAGCCGTATCTGTTCAGCTCTGTCTGTACTAAGGCTCTGAACATGTGGACAAGTCCTGCGTGTAGAATACGTCTAGAGAATCTTCTCAGAAGGCATCCACAAATACTCAGGAGTCTGGCTCCCAACATTTGGCAACCGCATATATTCATGGGTGACCGGGGATCCCAGATAATTGGAGAGCCACTGCTCAAAATCAAGTTTCTATTTAAAACAAGCCTGGTGGGTTAACGCGAGCCCCTGCACCCTACGGGGCACAGCGCTGCATCTTTTTTTTTTTTTTTTTACATAAATCCCCCATCCCACACCAGCAGAAAGTCCAGCACCATCACCGACTCAATTGTGGAAGTAAACATTTAAGGACTACCACCACCTTGCATGTCTATAGCAGGAGGTAGCCCTTCTTCCAAGTTTCCTCCTGCAATCACCGGGCCCTATTTTCTGTTACTGCTAGGGGAGGCGTTAAAGAGTAATGGTATTCATGTTAAAAAAATGTACTGCCCTATGAGGGTTATGGAGGGCTGTTCTCAACCCACAGGGATTTTAGGAAGAAAAATGGAGAAAAAAGAATGAATCACCAAAGAAGTTCAAGCAAACCATCTGAAAAGCATCATCTCTTTATCCCATTAAAGCCAGTGAGGCGTGTGTGGCATCAGTGACTTGACTAACTGGGTGGGTGGCTACCTCTCAAGATGTTGGTAGTAATGAAGGCCTTTTGCTATTTGATCTATATGTGGTAGGGAAATATATTGGTCATTTATGTGTCAAATCACCTGTATGTGATGGGATGCTCCCTCTCGCCCCCAGGGTCTATATGCATAGTGTAATATTATGCTCAAGTGGCAGGAACCCCACTTCCACCTGCTCCCCTACGCTTTCTGTTACATGTTCTAAATGTGGCATTTGACACCGCCTGGGGTGGTAAGGTTGAATCCAGGTATGTAGTTGTCTGCAGTCTTGAAATATGTCTATCCTGGGATGATTACGCAATGTATAAAGTAGCACTGCCCTGTAGCACTAAGTTGATGTTCTAGAGCAAAAGGCTTGCATTTGAGCTAATCTGCATACCCACAATGCCTTGCTGTTGTGGCTTTAAACTGAATGTGAACTTCCAGCGATGATTACTATGTGGCATTGTGGCATGTGTGACTTGGCTCAAATGGAATATCAATACATATTGGAAAAAATACTTTAAAACAAAGAGTTACGGTTACTCTAATGAAAGGACAAAGAATTAAGGGTACAAACAGTAGAAAAACAATATTAAAGTACAAACACACACTATAACCCTAAATATTCAACCATGAAACACTCACTCCATACCACTATAAATGCAACCTTATCAATCTCTTACACTATAAGGTTATACTGTCTGTTGCGTTAGAAAATATATGATGGTAACCTATCTATTGCAATTAGAAGATCTACAAGTTAGCCATTTTAACACATAATTATATATGTGTTACAATGGTTAACTTGCAGATCTTCTAATTGCAATGGATAGGTTACCATCATATAGTCTCGAGCACAATATGTCCTGATATATGCAGGTATCCTTGGTATTGCACTAGAAGATGCCTGAAGGTAGCCTATTATGGAACTTAGACGATATAGAGTAAGGGCCTGATTCATGGAATTGTTTGCACGATGCAAAGTGACTTTATTTATTTATTTTGCAATGTATATAGCAGCACGGTGCAAAGTGACTTTATTTATTTATTTTGCAATGTATATAGCGTACCCAGCCCCAGGGCATCTAGGACACAACAGTACAAGGTTACATAGTTACACATACATAGGACAGGCAAAGTAAGTCAAGTTGGCTATATTGAAATTTTACTAAACTTGTTACTTATGGGGCTGGTTTGCTACTTGATAGTCTGGACTTAGTAGCAAGTCTCCTTTGTAAATAGCCACATATTCAATTGTTTTTGCAAGGCCCAGAATGAGTCTTCTGGCCTTAATTTGGCTGGTAGGGTGTCCCAATGTCTAGCAGCTATTTATGGCAAACTGCTGCCTCCAACTTTGCACTGCCAACAAACACCCTGATTCATCGAACAGAGCAAAGTGTATTTTTGCAGTGCAAAGTGACTTTGCACTACCAACAAACAAGACACTTGGCACTGTTCCATGAATCAGGGTGTTTGTTGTCAGTGCAAAGTCACTTTGCACCAGTGAAAAGTCACTGCACTGTTCAATACATTCCATGCAGCAGGCCCCACGAATATAAAGGTAGTCTATTGTGCTAGAAAATCATATGCCCAAAGATATTAAGGCAGCCTGTCTGGCACGTTTAGAAGACAGTAAAAGACAGCCAGTCTATTTGCGCTTAGAGGACTTTGAGGGTAGCCTGTCTATAGCACCTAGAAGAGCACAGTAGGGTAGCTTGTCTTTTTTTTTACACAGACGATCGGACCGCACAGCGAGATCAAAGAAAAGCTCAATCTGAGCGCTTAAGGAATGTATAAACTCACCACTTTGGTGGACATCTGCCTCAGGCACGGCTATCCATCCACACACTTTAGAATGCAGCTACAACGTCGACAAATTCGGTCTAGCTGGACATGTAATGACTTCACCCCTTACACCAGACATGCCTCAACACCTCTGTCATTAGAATACAATAACAACCTATGACACTTTTCGGCCTAGCTGGTCACACATTGAGTCTCTTTCACTAGTGCTCTGTTATGACCTTCCTCTGCACCCATCCACATACTTGACCTCTTGGGTTGCTTACTGGAGCCTCGCCAGCCCACCGAATTCCTAATCTTGGGCAAATGCACACAAACGATCTAAGCCTTTTCTGAAGATGTTCCCATACCTGGACTTCGGTCTCTGAGGGCTTTCCTACCACAAAGCGCTTTGAGACCATACAAATGAGAAAAGGTGCTATATAAATGACAATTACTACTACTGCTACTATAGTATTAATGTAAGCCACCTAATATTTAAAGTAAGTGTTAAGGTTGGGTTATTTTTGGTATGATGTCAGTGTTTACATTTCAAGTTTCATGGATGAATTTGTAGTGGCATAGAATAAGAGTCTGCACCTTCTTTTTGTGATTTCTTTTCTTTGTTTTAGTGCATTGAACAAACAGTCCATTCAGTAAATGCAAATGATCAAAAGTCTACAACCATAGAATTTTAACAAATCCACTGGCTCTATTTGCGGCCATTTGTGCGTGTATGTTCTATGTTATTTGACACATATGTTATCTTGGTCTGTGCTGTATGATCTGTATGTGACAGCTCTCTCAGTCACATCTCCTGCGTCTGTTTGTTTTTCTATGTATGCTTTTCTTAAGGTGTTTTCCTTGGTGACTGCCGTCATTCATTTGACGATTTGCTCCCACTGCTGCTAACTACGTCCACCAGTTACATACTTCCCCACTTCCCCGTTTCACCCACACATCGCAATATCACCTGCTCCTTTTTGTTCTGTTTGTCACTCCTCACCTCCCGCAATGTCTCTTATATAGCTAGCCTCTATTCCCAGCCTCCTTGGGTCTATGCTTTGTGTTGGATTATCTATATATGGTGAGCTGCTTCCAGTGACTTCTTTGCCTGCATGTTCTGTTTTATTTGTTTTTTTATATTGGAGGAAGTGCTACCACCATCTGTTTTCGGTCTGGAGTTTAAATGATCTATGTGTGACAATATGGCCACTCCTACCCTGCCTTGTGGTATGTTGTATTTATGTGACATGAAACCTCTTCACAGCCCATTTTGTATAGCCTTGTGTTAAATAATGTACCTGTGACAAGAACCACTGTCTCACCCCCTGTGTCAGTATGCGTTCTGCTGTATTTGGCAGTGCACTTCTTCTCGTCTGTACTATGCTAACAATATGTGGCAGGGAGTTCGCTCTCACCCCCCGTACCTGTACACTTGCGCTATATGATTTACATGTGGCTTCATGCCCCCTCTTTGCCCCAGTGCCTGTATTCTCTATGTTACAATATCTTTGTATAGCAGGGTGGTACCCCGTATTCCTCAACCTAGAGCCTGTAGCAGGAGCCTTCCCCTTACCATTGATCTTGCATGCCTTGTGTTAAATGATGTATAAGTGGCTGGGAGCTCCCTCACAAATGACACAGTGCTCCCTTTAGCCAGTGTCCCCATGTTTATTGTACTGCATAATGTATATGTGGACGGGCACATGCTGTACCTCTAAGTGATGGGTTCCCCCCAATGCCTGTTTTCCTCCTGCTATACCTTTGTGTGTCATATTTTCATTGTAAGCTCTCACAGATGGCCTCAAGAGCACACCAACTCTCAAAGACATGTTAAGGATTTTTATTAAAAGGCTGGAGAAGGGGCTCTTAAGGGCCGCCCGTCTCTCTTTCATCTCCTTTCCACTGTTCCCTCCCTAGCCCGGGCATCCCTATATTCCAAGATGGTCACTAGAGATAGTGAGCCCCTACTATGAAGTAGCTGACTGGATGGTCGTGATGGCCTAAAAGCAAATTCTGCATCTGGCTGTTTCCCTCTGGGATTTTCTAGGTGGATCCTCTCCAGGTGTCCCACAAAATGACAGTGGTCTTTACAATTGGAATAGGTCCATCCAATTAATCAGGCTTCACTTATCCATCCCTCTCACACACTCATATTCTTTGCTTTGATCTTGTCTCTGTCTCCTTTTCCTTCCTCCTACTCCCATCACCACTCTTCCACCCACCTTCACGCCCCTCTTTCTTGTCTCCCCTTTTTCTATCCTTCTGATGTTCTCTCTCTCCACTGCCTGCTCTATATGCTACTACTTTCTCTCCTCATACTATTCTCCACTACTTTCTCCTCCCACTACACTACTCTCTCCTCCGACTAGTCTACTCTCCCCTCCCTCAATGCTACACTCCACTCCTCCTTTTACCATAGTCACTCTCATTTCACGCTCAACGACTTCTCCTACTTAGCCTTTATTACTCCCCTGCACTCCCATTTAATCTCACTAACTCCCTCACTCTCCCCACCATGCACATACCCTCACACCCAATTACCACTTACTCTAATAAACCAATACCACACTTTTCACATACTCAATACCATCCTTCCTCTGCCTAGTCTCTCAGTCTGCCTTCTCCTCCCTTGACCTCACCTGAACAATCCACACTGCCCTACGTCCCATGTCCGCTTTTATGTCCTCCCACTCCCATTGGTCCAGACACCCACATGGATCGCTGGGCCATTCATTTACCTGTACTTGCCCTAGAGTTATTTTCACAGGTTTGAGGCTTTAAAAGCCCCCTGAGGCTCTGCCCCCCTCCTCAATCGTGGGGCCTGATGGAGTTTTACCATGGCAGCCCCGCCACCCACAGTCAATTTCGGTGTTGGTAGATATGTGTCATTAAGTGCAAGTCAGCATGAGTCCTGAAATTGTGGCCCAAGCTGGGTACAGTCTCTAGCCTAGCTCTATTGTAGTTTTGCAATGGCGGCCCCCAACTATCAATTTTTTTTACACCAACTCCAAGTTCTCAGGATCTCATTACCATAGCGTGGATTTTCCTGATTGCCAATTTGCAGGCAGATTATCTGCGGTCCTGCTGTTCGCTGCCAGCTCTATCACGGGTGGGTTACTCACTCTTTCCTCCACCTCCACGAATTCTGGGAACTGCATTCCTATGGGACTATGTGAGAAAAATGGCCAGCATTGTGCATAACAGGTATGGGTTATGAAGAAGTGGCACTTCCCACATTTAGCCTTGCGCAGGTTAAGGACAAAGAGACTGAGGCCCTCCCAACTCCCACACCCCACTTCTGAGGCAGTACTGTCTCTGGTAAATATACAGGCAGGCCTACTGCCCCAGATTGAGAGGGGTCATCTTCTCCCCTTGACAGGGTCAGGTCCCAGACCCTCCAATAATGCCTACAGGCCACTACGCTGGGCGATCCATGCAATAACTGCTTCAACAGGGGGAATAGCTCAGAACCCCACAAACAAAAAAACATCACTCCCTTCTCAAGAAACTTCACTCAGACCCAAATGACCTAAACAGTTTTAACCCTATTGCCCACATCCATCCATGCATCTCAAAGATCCTAGAGAAAATAGCAACCACCCTCCAAAAAATGACAATGAGGAATACTCTTTCTTATATAAACAAAAGTCCCCTTTTGGATCAGGCAAACATACTGAATCCACCTTCTTCTTCAAGACTACTGAGTGCCATGGATAAAATATCCCCTTTTTATTAATCCAATAAGGCCAGTCAGAAGCATATGACACCATCACTCATGTCAAACTATGGCAATGCTTAAATAAAACGATGGCCATTATGGGGAGACGTCTGACATCTTTCCTCAGCAACCGCTCAGCGTTAGTCCTCCCAAATAACTTTCTTTTGGTCTACCATCTCTTTCATCTGAAAGAGCCACTGGGGTCTCATATATCTCCATAGCTGTTTAACAGCTACATGAATGTGTTAGCTGACATCATACGCTTACAGAAAGGAAATACTTTTCATTGGGGTCCTAACTCCAAGAGTTTCTAACATTGTTCTATAATGATATATTTATGGACTTCCCTTATATATCTTTTTTATGATTCAGTCTAGCCCTGTCTATGACTCATATAGCGCCACATAGATCCTTCCCCTTGTGCTACAAATAAGCCAAGAACCAGGCCGGGGTACAGACAGCACATATATTTATTGAATAATATGTCCAATGAATATTTGCAGCAAATGATAACACATGCCACCTTCTCTGTGGCACAAAACAAAGCTTCAATGCAAAAACTCACTTTTGGGGATTTCTCTTCTGGGACTCATGTACATGGAACACAGGCCAAATAAAGAGTTGAACCCTCCTGTCTCACAACAACCGCTGAATGTCAAAATTAAACAATACAGAGGAACATTAGAAAATCATGAACTTGGTAATCCTTTTCTGAAGTTGTATTGAAATCACAGCACCACTGTTCATTTGTGTAAAACACGTTCTCCCGTGCAGTGTGCTTGACTTATAATCTCCCTGTGCACATGTCAAACTAGCAATATAAAAGCACATCAAACTTTGAAAAAACAGCACATTTATCACACATGCAAACATGCCCTCCTTTACCCTGAAGCAATACAATACAAAATCTCACTTCTATCAGGGTCACTTTCACTTTCTCACTTTCAGGAGAGAATGTATATTTCAATTAGGGACTTCACTTTATTTCATTTAGCAAGACACTTCCCCAGATCTCTGGGTTTGGTGATTAGGAAAGATATCAGCATTTCTGGAACTTATCTTGGGGAACAGAGGGTTCCGGTCAGGCCCTCCAGTCAGTCATAGCCACCAGCATTCATCCCTCTATTTAGCTTTCCTTCCAGAAATCCCATCGTATGTCTGTATTTCCCTGGTTCCTTCAGCAATCACATGAGCAGTTCTAACCCAGGCAGTGTCAGGCAATCATCCACGCGCTGTTAAATCTCCATCAATATTTCCACCCAGATCATTTTAGGTAGCTCTCTCTTCATTTCCCGGGCAGATCCTTGATTTCTATTGTGTGACATCTTATAAACCCATAATCACACCCACAAAAATGTCTGAATTATCATATGCCAGTTTATTGGCTATTCCTTTTCATTGATCAACTATTATCCATCGCCTTCTTGCACGGCTGGACCCTCCGTTCTGATTGGCCCCTTCAGTTTACCAAGGCCAAATATGGGAGGGGATCAGTCCACCCTCTTGAATTTACTTTTTACACATTTTAATTTCTTCACTGAAAAAGTCTCTACATGACAACGTTCTCTAATTTCTAAATAGACCTAACAATATATACATTTTCTAATTCTACTCACCCTGCCAGACTAAATAAAATGCATCTGGCGTGTAGATGACATTGCATGTGCAAACAACAGATTTTTGTGGATAATGCGACAATTATAACAGTTCTCGACATCACACTTTCTAACCAGATATTTAATTATTTAAACTATCACCTCCCTGAATCTCCACTTTTCCAGAGTAAATCAACAAAATCTGATTTTAAATGTAAACTAATAGCAACATAATTATATATATATATATATATATATATATATATATATATATATATATATATATATATATATTCATATTTTGTTTAATTGGTACATTACGTTTTGCTTCACCCACTCAACTTGAGCCATAGGCATCTGCTTTCTTAGTTGACTCAGGCTGGTGCAAATCACTTAAACATTCATGTATAGTCAAAGGCTCGGATAATGGTTGCTAAAGCGATCTTATCTCGCTGTCCAGATGGGTTTACAGCCTCATGTGAAAATATTGAGAGCAGGCAACGCCCCACCAGTCAGCCCAGAGAGGGACCACATAAGTTCTTGAATTTTGGGGATTTTACAAGGTTCAACTAATTAATGGTGGCCTTTCTGTTGACCCGGCCACACCAATAAATTCCTCGGCCATACATGAATACAGATTCATCTCTGGCCCTGACACTTCAAAGCGAGAGTCTTTCAGATGGATAGCCTTATTGGGCAGGTCACTCTAAAATCAGTCCACTGGGTTTATACAGTGTGCACATGTCATTTATGGTTTCCTAGGCTTCTGCAACCTTTGGCTCTTCGGAGATGTTTTTAACTACAACTCCCATCAGCTCTAGCCAGCATAGGCAATGATCTGGGATCATGGGAGTCATAGACCAAAACATCTTGAGAACCGCAGGATTCAGACCACTGTCTTCACAGAAGACATTGGATCTATAAGCAAACTAGTGATACTGAGGAACAGAAGGAGATTGTACGCATGTTCTTGTATTTAATGGTTAGTATTGAAGGATCAGACCTACTACACATGTTTCTTAAAAACACAGTCACAAATTAGTCCACACAAAAACACACCCTGTCTTGCCCTAAATTAAATTGCATTATTGCGAAGAAAAAGGGAATTCAGTTTCCAAAATGTTCAAAATGTAACAACTTTTAATTCTGCATGCTTGAGCTTGTTTGGTACTGTTGGGTGATTTACTGTTGGGAATAAGTGCTTACATCAGCCTGGCATACAAACACATGAACAAGGCCGCTTTGCATGTACACACTTTTAATAGGCTACAGGAAAATGTACATTCATGATATACAAGATGAATTCATGAGAAGACAAAGACGATCCAGGCTAGTACCAAAGGATGAGGACTAGAACCAATAAATGAACATTGTTTTTCCACATCAGTGTAGTGCAGCCACTGCCTTCTTTGGCCTCCGATTTGTGTTTGGGGTGGGCCATTTGCTGCGTGTGGCAAAGTGCTCTCTTTTCTGTTCTTGCTCCGAAGGCACTAACTGATCATGTTCAGAGCATCAGTTAGGCCTTGCAGTGTGTCCTTCACTCCGCCCAGGGAGCAGCAGATCTTGTGTGGATTATCCAGGATGTGAATGCTGAAGGTGTACGGGTCATACTGCACTGCAAAAGGGCGCTTAATGCGTGCTGCATAGCTCCTGCAAAGGGTAAAGAAGCACCACATGGTCTGTTATTCCGTATAACTCACACCATAAATTTCCCTAATCCCATGCCCTAGGCTCTGCCTTCTTTGTAGTGACACTTAACTTTGATTAAATGAATATCCCTCCAACTGAGTGAAACCTGTGCGATTTGAAGCTGAGTTTTAGGCAGCTCAAGACGCCTCTGCCTCCACTCACCCTTACCCCCAACGGACTCTTAACCACCAAATCTAACCCTCCTCAACTGCAGCAACTTTAAACAGCAGTTGAGTCCCAATGAAGTCTGAAGTAAGACTGACTGCTTCCTGTTGTGCTACAGAAAAGGGATGGCACGGCTTACTCCCGAGGCTAAGCACATGAATGGTCCAACACTAAGAACGCGATGCAGAGAGTGAGGATCATTCAGCTCATGCAGAGAACAAGGCCAGTCCTGAAAATCTCTCACTTGGTCATCGATGGCAACATGTGAAAGCATCATGCAGATCACATATTCCTCACACTCAGGGATTGTTGGTGATGTGTGGCAATATGGCACAGATTCCATAATCCCGACTGCTGTGGGCGGTTGTTATTCCCTTCAAATATGGTCCCCAGGTCATGATCCCAACTTTTGAGCATTGTTGGGCCTATGTGAACATGACTCACACATTCCCATAATAATCACTGTTGGCTTTTGTGAGTGAGGCCTGTGGGCATCATATGAATTCTATAACCCTCAATTTTGGGGGGTTGTTTGTGATTTGCGCACATCACTCTGTCCCTGGAATCCTCTCTCTTGGGATGAGTTAGTCAGGTGTGCCCACGCCACACTGGACTTGCAATCCTTGTTGGGTGGCGCTATTGTTGATCTGAGTGCACATTAACACTGGTCCTGAACTTCTGACTGCTTAGAGCTGTGGTTTAGGTGCTGGATACATTGCTCTAATACTGGCAGCCCCCTTGCGGAAAATATTGATGTTTTGTTAAATTTGTATAATAAAAATGAGGGCATTCCAGTAAGAGAAAATGTGATCACCAGGGGCTTATAACATTCACATATCACATTATCACTTCCTCTAGTGCCATTTTCTTGGCAAACATTGGTTCAGAGGAAGCTCAATTAGCTGGATCAAATATATTGTGCATTTGTTTAGTAGTATTTTGAATTTTCTGTGTATATTTGTTCTCTCTTTACCGTACTCATGTTACAACTTATGCAGTCCTTCATGGAACACGGTGGTGCGATGCACAGGTTGCTCTGCGGTCATTATTGGGTTTTAGCAGCACAAAGGTGCAAGGAAATGGTCTAGATTTGGGTCTTACAGTCAGTGACCCATTGGGTCGAAAATAAAGCTGCTCTTGCACTGCGAAAACCGGTATCCAATTAAATTGTCGAAAACATATTTTCGAAATGCCATTTTGTCCAAAAAAATGCGTAAAAAAAAATTCCGAATGATCTTTTTTTATTTTATGTTTTATTTTTGTTTCGCTTGTAAAAAAAAAAGTGTCTATAAAAAAACGGGGGGTTGGGGAGGGAACCCGCCATTAAAAAAAACATTAACAAAAAAAAACATTTTCCGCCATTTTGATGTTGAAAAAATGGCATTTCGAAAATATGACGTTCAAAAATGTCACCATGAACCGCGAAGACCGTACCAGTGCTGCCACCCTCTCCAATCACCTTTGCCCTTGCTCCTCAAATGTCAGCAGTCAGTCTTGGAATTTAGCGCATTCATGTTTTTCACATATGTCCTTTGTTGTACTTACTATTGGCCACCCAGTTTGTATCTTTAATGTGTCCCACTACCACTTTGCTCTCTTAAACAATCAGTGGAGTAACTTTGCTGAAAATGTTGGGGGGGACATGACATCTGAAGAAAAGGTGCCCCAGCCAAATGAATGGGGACAAAATGGTGTTCCATGAAAGTTGGGGGGGACAAACACCCCTGCCCCCCTAAATATACACCCATGTAAACAATATTGCATATGATCCTTTTTTGGTCTCCATTTTCCCAAATCTCACTCCTTGCCGTCTGCTTCAAAGACATCAATGTTTCTCTGACTCCCTTGCTCTCCGCCAACGCTCTACCTCCGTTACCCCTCACCCCTTCACATGCATGTCGCTTCTATCAGATCATTACCGAAGCTTTTCTTTGGCATTCTCAAAACTTTCAGAAACAAAGTAGACGGGCTGGTAGTTCTGGTCTTGGTATGGCTGCAGGGCTGCTGCATCCGGGTCAAACTCTCGGACCTCGGGTTCATCGGACAGACAGTGCTGGGGGATAGAGGAGCACAAAAAGCATGAATAAGTCTGAAAACCAGGTTGGTTGGCATTAACTTGTGACATAGGGAGGAACTAACTTAGGCAACCAGTCAAGAATTGTTACAAGTCTTAAGATCCAAACCTCATAGCAACATATGTCCACCTAGGCGTAGCAGGATCCTGAGCTCGGCGAGACGGTGCAAATGCCACACTATGGCCCAAAATGCCACACCAAGTGCTCACCTGCTCATAGCACTCTAAGACATTTACAGCGGGATTGAACATGTCGCATTACTGGTGCTCAAGCCTACATCCTTTCAATCATTGTGCCCAAAATAATCAATTAAAATAAATATGAACTGAAGATGTGTTCCCTAGCTGACAGCCGTGCATGTTGAGGATTGCCAGAGCTATGGCTGTTAAAGGGTCATTAGTTTGGTGAAATATAGCTTGCCACACTCTTTAAGGGCCCTGTCCAGATTTTGTGACACAGTCTGTGGGATGGACAAGAGGTGGTGCTAACATGGCTCGCCTCTCTTCAATCTGGGTGGGGGAGGAGAGAGGAGTCTGCACTCTCCCCTCTGCCCAGCCAAAACAGGAGTACTAAAGAGGTCATCCTCCATCTCCTTAACCCCTGCCACTCCAGAACTCCTCCACTGTCCAGTAAAATGGGTCTGGCGTCGGGGTAGTGTCAGGAGTCAGAAGGAGAAAAACATACTCCCAACAGCAGGACTCTGGCATTGTAATGCCATTTTTTAATGAATTAGCTGTAATCTCACGCTTCTTTGAGAAACCATGCATTACATATCAGACGTTTCAGCACTGCTCACTGATCAGCCCCCTTAGCATAACTAAACACCAGACTGGCATTGGTCAGCACCCTGGCAGCACGTTGCCACTTTTCAGCCCCTCTGGCAGTAATGCCCATCAGCATGACACCGGGTAGCCAACCATGATGTGACTGAGCAGTACTCTAGGATGAGCAATCCACAAGGCATGATTAAGTGAGCAGCACTCTGGCAAATGGTTTCCCTCAGATATACGTGACGGTGTTCTAGCAACACCCCTGGCACAATTCAACATCCCCATTGCCGCTGTGCAGACCCAGAGTATTAGAGCTACACTCTGTTATCTGGCAGTCCCATTGCATGGCAGATCAGCACCATGGCACTGGCAGGTGGTAACCACACTGGTAACACCCACAATATAGTTGTCCTCAATAATTTGGAAATTAAACATGCTTCTATATAAAAGTTTCTAGAATAGCATTCGGTTGGCTAATTGAAAAATTACAAAGTCCTGGAAAAAATATTTTAAAAAAATTGAAATACTATTGAAACCGTCAAATCTGCTTTCCTAGTGACACTACACTATGTGACCCTTCAGATTGGCTACACTGCTGCCAGTTGTAGCACTTTGCTGGTGCCTGTACGGTACATGGCTGAGTTCAAACACGCTCAGGCGATAGGCAGTCCACCCCCCATCAGCATAACTGAGCATGTCCTCTGTATATTTCTGCAGTGACACTTGGTAACCTCTTCACCCTATTTACATAACTGAGCAGCATTGGGCCATGGGCAGCCACTATGGAATCTTTAACATGAATATTGGCAATGGTTATTCCGCCTGACATGACGGCACAGTGCTTGAGCAGCCCCAATGGATGACTGAGCAACCCTATTTTTCCCTGGACAACTCCCTTGCAGGGCTGAGAAGCATCTCAACACTCATCTTTCCTGCAAATCTGGCAAGAGGCCTCTCTCTGCCTTGTAAAATTTAGCAGTATTTTACTCTAGGTTGCCAATTGGGTGCAAGTGAAAGGCTCCACGTATAATGGGCTAGCTATGGCATGATTCTGGAGCCTTCTTCACCTGGGCAGCCCACTCTCTAATTTGACAATAACATTCTCTCATTCTTGGCAGTGATTCCAGCATTACCACATCCGTGGTCAGAGGATTGGTGTTGGGCATGCACCTGATATAAATGAGAAGACAACAGGCACCCGCTGCTTCCTTGGCAAAACTGAGCAGCACTCTGGCCATGACCAGACCCCACCCCCGCCGTGGCATAACTATGTAGCAGATTTGCATTGGACTGCATTCCTAAATGAATGATCAGCATTCTGGTAAAGAAAGACCCCTTCCCCATGGCATAATTGAGCAGTGCTCCTGGCACCGGGCAATTCCCGGGCATAATTTGGAAGCACTTTGGCAAAGCAGAGACATTTGGCAGCCTCTTTGGCATAACCTACCAGCAATCTGGCCATGGACAGCTCCCACTGCTTCTCCTCTGATATTTCTAAGCAGTACGTTTGCACCGGGTAGTCCTCTGATATGACTGAGCAGCCCTCTGGTACAGTAAAGCCCACAATGGCATAACTGAGCAGTACCACTGGCACTGAGCAGTTCCCTGGCATTATCTGGCAGCACTTTGGCACTTATCAGATCATTAAGCTTATCAAATGCACTTGGCAGTGTGTTCCTAATCCAGCATAGCTGGACAGATATCAATAATTGGGTAGCCTCTAGCATATAGGCTAAGAGCTCACATACTTAGTAACTCCTTTACTTGGTTTGTTGCACTAGGTTTCCAGAGTGGAAAAACTTAAGAAGCACCACTGCACGTTCAGAGCTCCCTCCCAGAAATAAGATCATCGGTATGGCCAAACAGCTGGCCCAATTAAGCAGCTCTCTGGTGTTCCTGAGCAATTATTGCTACTCTGCTATTTCCAGAATCCCCCCCCGACTCCCTTTGCTATATATCGACACGACACAAATAAGCAGAACCAGTGGAAACATGGAGCATCCCCTCTTGTAAATGAGCAGCATGTTTTGACATGACTAAGCAGTGCTACTGGTATAACTGAGCAGCATTGCTAGAATACACGAGCAGCACAACTGGCATAATTAAGCTGAACCACTGGCATAACTGAGCACTGCTAGCAGCATGTTTGAGAAGCAGCACTGCCACTGTTGACCAGCAACCCTGACCGGATTGAGCATGCTACCGGAATACATGGTGGGACTTTCATATTTCCCAGTGATCCTGGGCTACATGAATAGTACCAAGACATCTTGCCCCCTTGGGAGATGAGCAAAGCAAGCATGTAATTCAGGAAGACGTGCTTGCCTTTTTTAGTCGCATCCGTTTGGCCCGATGTTTGGCACTCTCTATTCATCATGGAAGATCATAGTACCGCTAATAGCTGTTCACACTGTGACCTCTAAGTTTATAATAACGAAACAAGACCTAGGTGCTATTGCAGCTAAATTAATGCACACAATGTCCACAGCTTCTTCTCCATCTTCCGTCACTTGGTACTGCTCTCTAAATCACACCTTCAGTCTTTTCCTGTTGCCTTTTTTTTGTGTTGCTGTTAGTGTTCTGTCACTGTAAAATGTGCCGCCGCACTTGGTTCATTCCTCTTTTTACGTGCTCCCTCTTTACCGCTCTGCGCTCACCCCTTGTCACACCTACTGGTAGACCTTCTTTATACTCGCTCTCCGATCTATCGCCACCCGGTAGATTTTCTTTGTACTCGCCCTCCGATCTTTCGCCTCCTGGTAGACCTTCTTTATACTCGCCCTCCGATCTATCGCCTTCCGGTAGACCTTCTTTATAATCGCACTCCGATCTTTCGCCTCCCGGTAAACCTTCTTTATACTCGCCCTCTGATCTTTCGTCTCACGGTAGACCTTCTTTAAACTCGCCCGCCAATCCATCGCCTCCCGGTAGACCTTCTTTATACTTGCTCTCTGATCTTTAACACTCTCTGTCGATTCTTACTTTATCTCTCGACATGTTTCTCATCCTCCTGGCACCCTCTTTCTGTAACGCTGTTCGAGGAATGTTGGATGGGTCTATTGATGCTGTCTACTGGTCAAAGGGACTGGCCACATTCCATCCAGTGCTGAAGATAGACACTGATTTGAGAGACTGCTGGTCTCAGCAGATGGGCTTCACGTGCCACTATCAGATTCAGATTTCATGAGAACCTTGATTTTCTCCAAGCTCGATGCAGTGGCATAATACTTTACGCGAAGGACAGCTGCCTTCCTTCATGCTCGCTGACACTTCTAAAAGTGCTGCGTCATCAGAGAGGTTGACTGAAGCGATGCTCCTTTTTGGTCCTTGCTCCCACCCTGTCGAGCACGCTCTCATTTTCCCTTTTGGAATTTGAAGACCACCTTCTGTTCTGCAAGGCACTAAAGAGTCGTCTTTTTTAAACATTCTTCACGATTTGGCACCTCTTCCGGAATGTCTGCTTTTTTTTACTCAGCACCTAGATGTCTTTGGGCCATTGTTTGCACTCGGTACAATCCAATCCAATACAACTGCAGGTTTCTGGGAATTAATTGCTGGTTTCTGGGAAGCATCTTTGGGGAGTTATGTTAGAACGGCCAGATGTCACTTCCTGTATCTTGGCTTTTTACTGACTGCTCGTCTAATGTTGTTATAATTGGCTCACAATCCACTGTTCATGAGCAGAACCAACCATCATCATGCAGGCTTGACTCTTCATCAGATCTGTTGGGTTAGGTGTGATGCAGCATTTATCTGAGCTACCATAGATGCGGATGGGATGTGTGAGGGCGATGTGTGGGCAGCTCTAACACTGGTTCTATCCCATCCAGTGACTCATCCTCGTTAGGCTCTGGAGGATGGCTCAGGGGCAACGTGCTCGCCTTGAAAGCAAGACAACACAGAGCAACACAGGTTCGATCCTCGGTCTGCGCTTAGAAACCTCTGGGTATTAAGCACGTTATGAAAAAACAATCAAATATCATTGCATAGTCTTTGTGCACAATGCAGCCGGGCAAGCAGGGGTGTTGCTAGGTCTGGAAAAGATCCAGGGCTAGGCTAATGATGGGACCCGGGGCTAGCTAGCCTTTTGGTTGTAGCACCCGAGCTTCTATCCGGGGCTACATCCAAAAGACCAGGGTCTATAGCCTCCACAGGCGCCCCCACCCTAGCAACGCCTTTGCGGGCAAGTCTGTTGCTTTGCTCTGCACTGCATATACTTACTGAGTATGTTGCAGTGAGGTCTCGATCAAGGAGGTGCAATTGACTTGCCTCGTGAATATTGGTGAGGCGAGATTGCTTCAGGTTTCATTGTGCCATGAAGTAAACACAGGGCCAGAGGTCTACAAGGGTCAATTGAGAAGCAACCCTGGTATCATTTTTGTAATGCGCTTACACTGATACCCCTGCCTCTTAGAAGAACTCAGAACTCAATGCCACAACTAAAGGTGCAATGGGAAATAGCGCATCAGTGGCATGTTACAAAAGATTGTCTAATATTTTCTCATGATTGCCAATGTTTTCAATCAAAGCGTTTGTCAGAAAAGGTGCCCAGGCAAAGGCATGCACAAGGAAGGGAGTGTGGCAGTGTGTCATATGTGGAAGACTTGCAAACAGGCATGAGGAAAGCGTGCAAGGCCTGGGGCACGTGAAGGGTCAAGGAGCTTCATGGGGAGCTCCCTCCATATGAAAAACGAGAAAGCTTTGGCAGAGGCAACAGTTCTGGCTTTTTGTGTAGGCATTGGATCCACATTTTCCAGTCAATGCCATAATGGCACTGCTGACGCATGTGCAGTACTAATCGCACCTTACACCAGAAAATTCCTGAATACCTGCAAAAGAAGATCTCTCAAGACAGACCCACCAGACACCTCAGATCAGCCTCTAGATCACTGCTCATCATCCATGTGACAAAACACACACAGATCGGTGGCTCTTCCTTCTCATTTCAAGCACCGGCAATCTGGAGCTTACTCCCTCGAAACATCGACAGCATACAGGACTACCTCCTCTTCAGGAAAATCCTGAAGATCTGGTAGCTCCCTGCCATCCCCCGGAGCCATATAATTCCCCTTCTAACTTAAATCCTAGCCAACATTTCCCTCGATCATTTATATAAGCACTGATACTCGCTTACCGCTTTAAGCCTCCTGTTCTGCCCTGTGTTTGTCCCACCCTTAGCAACACTTGCCCTCTGCCTTCCTCCACACTTTGTCTGGTTTTCCATGGCCTAACGCACGGACATCCTTAAGGCACTCACCGATGCCAGTCCCAAACGGTGGCACACACACATTGACCCACTACTCTGGGGTGCATTTAAACACTGCAACCAAAAACGGCCTGGCTTTTGTTTTCCCTTTCACATGAACAGCAGCATTTAAACACTGTAACCAAAAATGGCCCTGCTTTGCACTTATTTCACATGAGTGGCAAGAATTTAAACACTGCAACCAAAAATGGCACTCTTTTGCGTTTATTTCACATTAATGGCAAGAAGTTATCCACTGCAACCAAAAACGGCCTGGCTTTTGCTTTTATTTCACATGAGTGACAAGAATTTAAACACTGCAACACAAACGGCCTGGCTTTTGCTCTTTGTTCATGTCAAATTAAAGAACCATGTGAAAAGGGGATACCCATCATTATCAATGGACAAGCAGCAATATAAATGCACCCAAGAAGGATACATCACAGAATCATGTGACCTGCAAGACAGGATTTTAAACATTAAAAGCAAAAACAGCCTGCACATGTGTTGCAAATAAAAACGGCTTTAAAAAGCCACAATTGAAAAAGATATCACTGCTCACACAGAAAATGTCAGGGAAGCATATTGTGGGGGTGACCAAAGTAAATTTATATTAGGTTCTACCCACACAACTCCTGTAACGTGTGAAGAGACACTACATCAGGAAAAAACAGTTCTGGCTGAGGCAGGCACTTCACAATGAAAGCCCCACATCCAGCTGGATATCACACCTCTCCTCTAAACAATCCCGCAATATAATGTGATGCTGCTGAGGGCGTCAAAATTCCCTATTCTGCAGACATGATGGCAGGAGCCCACAGATTTCAAAGAAGTCAAAATGTGGGTGAAGCCTGACACAAAGTTGTGTTTCATTGTAGCACCCACTTCAAAGAGCAAACTGCCAATTTTAAAGGGACTTATAAAAAAAACTCTGGTCACAAGCGAGCCCAGGGAGACAGATGGCTGTGGGGGATGAAGTGGCCCTTCCATATGTTGAACAAGACACTCCCAGTTAATATTAAAATACTATTTCTTTTTAGGCATTTTGAGCAGCCATCAGGCTAAGGATTTTATTTCCAGTTTATGCCATTTTTCATGTAATTTTGATGCGGTTTTAAGGATATAAATTGCATTTACCTGGGACTTGGGAACTGTAATGGGCAGTTAGATTCGTTTTTTGGCTTATCTGAACATGTGACAATTATGAGATTTCATAAAAAGATGGAAATTGAAATTAGGAATATGCTTGATGATTTACATATTCATAACTGTTGTACATTTTATGAACATGACAAAAATGTCCACATCGCCATCGTACAGATTTGGCGATCGGCTTATCTAATTCCCCAAGATTAATGAAAACCGAATATGTTTCATATGGCAGTGGCTAGTACAATTATGAAGTTATGATATATAACTCGTTTTTGCCAAAAGGTGGTAAGGGGAACAAAAGGAAGATGACAAAGACAGATGATGCTCTCCTCCCCTGAACCATTCCCAACTGGGGGTGGAGAGAGGGGTGGTAGCTGTTCAATCCTAGCAGCAGTGCTAATTACAGGGTACCCCCCTAGATTGTAAAGTTAGTGATGTCATTTCAGCTATATAAGGGGGACTGTACTAGGACTCAGGACACACACAAACTGGGGAGACAGGAGAATGAGACAGGAGAAGGAGGACGGAGGGAATGCTGCTGAACCTTACCATCCTAGAGAGTGCAGTGACAAGATCCCTTGCCCTATCCGTACAGAGTGTCCTGAGATCCAGCTTGCTTTCTTGAATCCTAAACCAAGGCTTGCTATGCAAGTAGCATACAACACCAGCCCTAAATTGCATAAACCCTTAATTTGTGTAGCAGTGCATCCAATATTTCCTCATTGAAAACCCCAACTGCCCGTGTAATTTATTAATCTCCCCATAGAAGAATCTCTTGTTTGCCTGTGTTTGTTAGTATATCTCCTTTGAAAAACCTCTCAGTTGTTTGTGTAAATCCTAAGTATTTTTGCAAGTAAATCAATTAATTTCCCCATTGAAATTCACCGTTCATGATTGTTGCAATTAGAAATCAACCATCTTGTTCCTGGTGTTTTTATTTAATTGTTATAGTCAGTGAAGTGTTGCCTCAAAAGAATTATTCTCCTTGTAACTAAAAACCGAATGTGTCAGTTTATCGTGAGCATTACCAATAAAATGTATGTTTGCATCTGTTCAATTAAACCCAAACTGTTGTTCCCATTTTGAGCAATCCCTTTTGCCTAGAAGTCTACCTGTTATGAGCCTCTGTCCTTGTCACTGAAAACCGATGTTCCTATTGTAAGCTAAACCTCTTCCATGAGCTGCCTGTCATTGTAAGTCCCAGTAGAAATGAATTTCCCTTTGCCACCGTATTTTCCCTTTGCATTTGCTTTTTCTCAAAACCGATTTTCCTACTTCATTTTTATTTTGCCCTGGTGTGTGGATTAGTATTCTCTAAAGCTATGCCTATCTCCTAAGTGTAAGCAATGCACATTTTCTTCTATTCTGTCCCCTAGCCGTTGTGAGAAATAATCAAAATCCCATTCTTCCATTCGGCTCCAAAAAATGGGATTTCCCTTTCTTTGCTGGCTTCCCATCTTGTGGTGGTGACACCAAAACCGATTTCCCCCCTATATTCCTACTCCTTGCCACTGCCTTCCATTCAAAGGAATCCAGTCCAAATTGATGTTTGGGTGTGTGTGTTGAAGGGGGGAGTGCTTTACTGTAGGTGCTATCACTTTGTGTGGAATTGTTATTTTACTGGTTTGTCATTAAAACAAAAGCGAGTGTAACAATCTATTTCAACTTGATTGTATTTTCCTGTTTGTCATTATAACAAAAGCGAGTGTAACAGCCCATTTCCATTTGGTCGCCCTAGATAGGATATTGCATTTGTGTTGACACAATTTTGGTGGCTGTTGTATTTTGATTATCCTCATTTACATTGAATAATAAATGAATAAAACATCTTATTAATACACACCGGCATGGTTCCTAGTCCATTGTGACATGGGGACTCATTAGGACCCTGGCGGTACGGAGTGAACAGCGCCGTAAAAGGTGCCGGCGCCGTTCATTCCATACCGCCGCATTACGAGGTCCCCTCGCGGGACCCAGGAAGCAATGCCTTGGAAACCAGACGTGCTTACCGGGTCCCGCGAGGGGAAGAGGGAGCAAACAACGGGCCATCTCGTAATGGCCCGTTGTTTGCTCCCTCTCCCATTCCCATTCAGCCCCATAGGGGCTGAAATGGGAATGGGGAAGGACCGTGTCCGGGTCATTGGAGGGAGGAATTACCGGGCCTTCCGAACTCAAAATGGGCCAGTAAGTCCTCATTCCGAGGACCCGGGCCCCAACGCGATTTCGGCGGCAGCCATTCATCCAATAGCGGCATGGTTACCGTCGAACTCGTAATGAGGGCCAAGGGGTTTTTGTGGCGGTTGGGTGCGAGACGGGTTGGAGGCCTACTCAAAAGAATCTGCAGTATATTAAAAAGAAAAAGCATTTTATTATGTGCCACATTCATTGTAGGGGAAGGAGTTCCCTGGCTGGAGTGTGCCCTGTAATAAACTGTGACAATAACAATCCCTCCCCCACCTCCTTGCACACTGTCCTCTCTTCACCTCTCTGTTTGTCTCCACGTTGGATCTGTATGTGACCTTAATCCTCATTTCACATCGATCTCTCTGACACCTCACTCTTGAAGGGCCTGATAGCCCTCTCACACGATCAATCTAACAGAGATGATGGAGGTGTATTCCTGGGCCAGCATCTGCCAGTTAGCCATACACCTCCTTTAATGTGCTCTTCTTCAGCAATTGCCTCAATGCCTCCCCTGCAAGGATCCTGGTTAATTAGCCAGGACAGCATCTCTGACCTCTCTCACTCTACAAGCTCTGCGCCTCACCTCCCCTCGCCTCCAAATTTCAATTGGTCCTTTGGCAGCGAGGGAAGAATACAACCACCCGGAAATGCAGGTAAATCGAGTTAGTTTGTTTACTCCATTGAATGCCACAACTCAAACAAATCAGTGCTATATGGTATGTCCTACCTTTTTTAATTCAGCAGCCACGTGCCTGGCGCAAGGCACACAATGATTAAATCAGAAAGGTGCTCCTTTGGCATGTCTTCAACATCTGTCTAGCTTTTTCTTTCCCCTGTGCTGTGTCCCATAGAATACAGCAGGGTGCCACAATAAATTTGGTCCAACTATATGCATAGTTTTGGTCCGTTTTTTTCAGTTTCTCAGCTCCTCAGTCCTTCTGTCTTCTCCAGCTTCCAGCCTTCTCAATCTTTCCCTACTTCTTTCTCTGCTCTTCTTTAGCCTCCTACTTGTCCCTCCTCCCCAATCTCAACTGTACACAATGTGTGGCTACCCTCTACTGTCACAAGCACCTTACTACTCCTCTGCTTGCCTCTGGGACAGGCACAGTACTTCGACGCCATGAATTATGGCAGGGGGTGCTATACAATTGCAAGTTAACATAACATAACATAATATGACCTCAACTGCCAAATTTTGGTAGTACCTGGGCATATTGAGGCTGTGTCTGGAAAATACCTGTCTAGTGCATATGGTTTGACCAGGGACGTCATTTGGGGTTCGCCAGGGGTCGCAAGTGTGACCCCCAAGGTTTCACTTGGTACCCCTGTGGTCTCCCTTGCTACCCCCCGCCCAAAAAAATAAGGTATTAGATTTCTTTTTCTTTTCCTTTTTTTTACATTGAAGCTCCTGGGCTGTGGCAAGTGTCATGTGGCTTTTTGTTTCTGGAGTGAATGGAATTTATGTTGAGGCCTATTTAAAAAAACAGGAGGTTCCACACTTGTAATATTTTGAGCAGTCACGGTAAATAAGAATAGGATTAACACATAATTTGTCTTTCTGGAATTCTATCCAATAATTGCTAGACTCATTAAAGGGGTGAAAGGTCATGTTCTATCGCTTCCCATGATGTCACTGGGGTGGGGTCAAATGGCATAACTTCCTCTCATGGCATCAGAAGTAAAGGGTCATGTGATGTCACTTCCGCTACCGCAGGCATTTTGGTGAAATGACGTCCCTGCATGACGGCCGCATAACTTGAGTTTGCAGCCCAGGAGACTGCTGCCTGCACCTCAGATAGGGTAGGTGCTCCTGCAGTCAAGTGACCCGCCATGCACAGCTTTCACTTTGCGGACATAATGATGTAATCAGTTGGGACTGACGAGCGGTTGCATAGCCTCTCTTTCCTGCACGCTGCTAGAGCCGCAATGTGGGTAGTGCTGGACGAGAATGGGGTTGTGAATTTCAGGGCCTCCTTTGTACATTGGCAATATGTGCTTGGCATTCACAGGGCCAGTCCGGTTACTCAGAGCCGGCCGCCTAGGGACATTTCCAAATGATGTCCGGGAGCCCCCTTGCCTTCAGCTCCTCCATGTGACAGCAACAAAAGTGCATACATGTGAGTTTTCAAAAGCGAACGAGCAGTGTAAAAACGGTAGCGTCTGTATTGTGTCTCTCCGATGCACTTTTCAGGTCACGTGATCAAACTATAATAAGGAATGAGAAGTAGTATTGGTACATGTTCTGTTTTATGTCTTATCCTGCTGGATTCCAGTTCTCCTACACATCACGAAGGATGGGGCTGTCATGGGGACCATGTATCCGTTCCCCAGTTTCAGCTTGTGTCTGATTCTGTGGCACAATTCTTAATAAAGGAATGCAGTGAGGAAGGGTGGCCTGCAGATAGTCAAGGGGTGTGTACAGCAGAACAGAAAAAGACAGCCGGCAGGGGGGCAGCAGGGCAGCTAATACCCCAGTGAACTCTCGCTTAAAGACCTTAAGCTTTCTTTGTCAGAACGACAGGGGGCCACACAGGGCCTGGGAGTCCATGTCATTTGCCAACGCCGAAAGGCCCAGAGGCCGGCCCTGGCGCTAAGCTGCAGGGGCTTCGCACAAGCATTTTTCCTATTGTACATACAACCCATGGTCCAGTGGTTACACTGTGGCTGTGTATCTAAGAGTCCCAAACTGTAGCTCCAGCTTCTCTGTACGATCACATTGTGACAAGCAACATCATCTCTTTGTGCCTGGGGTGGCTCCATTAGGACTGCCTAGAAATACAAATGTTCCACACCTCAGAATTACACATAGAAACTGAAAATTCCCTCGAACACAACTATGTTTCTTGACTCTCTTTTTCCCCTGAGCTGAAATGCTGCATCCACGTTCGTGCAGCAGGACGTGTGTTCTGTGCCCTGTCATTCATTGTTGGTGCTCAGCCTGTGGAGTGTGCATGGGACTGTGCAGCTCATTTCAAGTGGAGACCCCACAGGGCCATAATTACTTTGCAGGAGGTGGATTCTGCACCCACTCAGAGGAGGTCTTGAAGCACTCCCGGTATATCCGCTGCTAGAGCAGGCGAGAGAAACTCTCAGTGCTTATCTGTGCATTCTCAATGCTGATAACTAAGTACATGGAGTGGTGGGCGGGAGAGGCGGCACCAGCAAACATGCTGACTCCAGCACGGCTTCACCCACGCATGCATTCAGGAGAGGAGGAGATGAATACACGCGAAAACAGCGCGGCCACCAGTAAGCTACCTTTCTCTAATTGTTCTGTTTATTTAATCACAGTAATACTGTGCAGGACTTTTATCCGAAGTGCTTTTAGAAAAGACGTGGGAGGAGGGATGGTCTGGCAAACACCACATGTGCAGCTTTATTTGTGAAAAGGGAGGGTTAACTTGAGGATGTATGAATTAAGCGGACATGCAGGCTTTACAAAAATGAAATATGTTGTTCCTGACTTTGAATTTTGCGGCATGGTTACCGTCGAACTCGTAATGAGGGCCAAGGGGTTTTTGTGGCGGTTGGGTGCGAGACGGGTTGGAGGCCTACTCAAAAGAATCTGCAGTATATTAAAAAGAAAAAGCATTTTATTATGTGCCACATTCATTGTAGGGGAAGGAGTTCCCTGGCTGGAGTGTGCCCTGTAATAAACTGTGACAATAACAATCCCTCCCCCACCTCCTTGCACACTGTCCTCTCTTCACCTCTCTGTTTGTCTCCACGTTGGATCTGTATGTGACCTTAATCCTCATTTCACATCGATCTCTCTGACACCTCACTCTTGAAGGGCCTGATAGCCCTCTCACACGATCAATCTAACAGAGATGATGGAGGTGTATTCCTGGGCCAGCATCTGCCAGTTAGCCATACACCTCCTTTAATGTGCTCTTCTTCAGCAATTGCCTCAATGCCTCCCCTGCAAGGATCCTGGTTAATTAGCCAGGACAGCATCTCTGACCTCTCTCACTCTACAAGCTCTGCGCCTCACCTCCCCTCGCCTCCAAATTTCAATTGGTCCTTTGGCAGCGAGGGAAGAATACAACCACCCGGAAATGCAGGTAAATCGAGTTAGTTTGTTTACTCCATTGAATGCCACAACTCAAACAAATCAGTGCTATATGGTATGTCCTACCTTTTTTAATTCAGCAGCCACGTGCCTGGCGCAAGGCACACAATGATTAAATCAGAAAGGTGCTCCTTTGGCATGTCTTCAACATCTGTCTAGCTTTTTCTTTCCCCTGTGCTGTGTCCCATAGAATACAGCAGGGTGCCACAATAAATTTGGTCCAACTATATGCATAGTTTTGGTCCGTTTTTTTCAGTTTCTCAGCTCCTCAGTCCTTCTGTCTTCTCCAGCTTCCAGCCTTCTCAATCTTTCCCTACTTCTTTCTCTGCTCTTCTTTAGCCTCCTACTTGTCCCTCCTCCCCAATCTCAACTGTACACAATGTGTGGCTACCCTCTACTGTCACAAGCACCTTACTACTCCTCTGCTTGCCTCTGGGACAGGCACAGTACTTCAACGCCATGAATTATGGCAGGGGGTGCTATACAATTGCAAGTTAACATAACATAACATAATATGACCTCAACTGCCAAATTTTGGTAGTACCTGGGCATATTGAGGCTGTGTCTGGAAAATACCTGTCTAGTGCATATGGTTTGACCAGGGACGTCATTTGGGGTTCGCCAGGGGTCGCAAGTGTGACCCCCAAGGTTTCACTTGGTACCCCTGTGGTCTCCCTTGCTACCCCCCGCCCAAAAAAATAAGGTATTAGATTTCTTTTTCTTTTCCTTTTTTTTACATTGAAGCTCCTGGGCTGTGGCAAGTGTCATGTGGCTTTTTGTTTCTGGAGTGAATGGAATTTATGTTGAGGCCTATTTAAAAAAACAGGAGGTTCCACACTTGTAATATTTTGAGCAGTCACGGTAAATAAGAATAGGATTAACACATAATTTGTCTTTCTGGAATTCTATCCAATAATTGCTAGACTCATTAAAGGGGTGAAAGGTCATGTTCTATCGCTTCCCATGATGTCACTGGGGTGGGGTCAAATGGCATAACTTCCTCTCATGGCATCAGAAGTAAAGGGTCATGTGATGTCACTTCCGCTACCGCAGGCATTTTGGTGAAATGACGTCCCTGCATGACGGCCGCATAACTTGAGTTTGCAGCCCAGGAGACTGCTGCCTGCACCTCAGATAGGGTAGGTGCTCCTGCAGTCAAGTGACCCGCCATGCACAGCTTTCACTTTGCGGACATAATGATGTAATCAGTTGGGACTGACGAGCGGTTGCATAGCCTCTCTTTCCTGCACGCTGCTAGAGCCGCAATGTGGGTAGTGCTGGACGAGAATGGGGTTGTGAATTTCAGGGCCTCCTTTGTACATTGGCAATATGTGCTTGGCATTCACAGGGCCAGTCCGGTTACTCAGAGCCGGCCGCCTAGGGACATTTCCAAATGATGTCCGGGAGCCCCCTTGCCTTCAGCTCCTCCATGTGACAGCAACAAAAGTGCATACATGTGAGTTTTCAAAAGCGAACGAGCAGTGTAAAAACGGTAGCGTCTGTATTGTGTCTCTCCGATGCACTTTTCAGGTCACGTGATCAAACTATAATAAGGAATGAGAAGTAGTATTGGTACATGTTCTGTTTTATGTCTTATCCTGCTGGATTCCAGTTCTCCTACACATCACGAAGGATGGGGCTGTCATGGGGACCATGTATCCGTTCCCCAGTTTCAGCTTGTGTCTGATTCTGTGGCACAATTCTTAATAAAGGAATGCAGTGAGGAAGGGTGGCCTGCAGATAGTCAAGGGGTGTGTACAGCAGAACAGAAAAAGACAGCCGGCAGGGGGGCAGCAGGGCAGCTAATACCCCAGTGAACTCTCGCTTAAAGACCTTAAGCTTTCTTTGTCAGAACGACAGGGGGCCACACAGGGCCTGGGAGTCCATGTCATTTGCCAACGCCGAAAGGCCCAGAGGCCGGCCCTGGCGCTAAGCTGCAGGGGCTTCGCACAAGCATTTTTCCTATTGTACATACAACCCATGGTCCAGTGGTTACACTGTGGCTGTGTATCTAAGAGTCCCAAACTGTAGCTCCAGCTTCTCTGTACGATCACATTGTGACAAGCAACATCATCTCTTTGTGCCTGGGGTGGCTCCATTAGGACTGCCTAGAAATACAAATGTTCCACACCTCAGAATTACACATAGAAACTGAAAATTCCCTCGAACACAACTATGTTTCTTGACTCTCTTTTTCCCCTGAGCTGAAATGCTGCATCCACGTTCGTGCAGCAGGACGTGTGTTCTGTGCCCTGTCATTCATTGTTGGTGCTCAGCCTGTGGAGTGTGCATGGGACTGTGCAGCTCATTTCAAGTGGAGACCCCACAGGGCCATAATTACTTTGCAGGAGGTGGATTCTGCACCCACTCAGAGGAGGTCTTGAAGCACTCCCGGTATATCCGCTGCTAGAGCAGGCGAGAGAAACTCTCAGTGCTTATCTGTGCATTCTCAATGCTGATAACTAAGTACATGGAGTGGTGGGCGGGAGAGGCGGCACCAGCAAACATGCTGACTCCAGCACGGCTTCACCCACGCATGCATTCAGGAGAGGAGGAGATGAATACACGCGAAAACAGCGCGGCCACCAGTAAGCTACCTTTCTCTAATTGTTCTGTTTATTTAATCACAGTAATACTGTGCAGGACTTTTATCCGAAGTGCTTTTAGAAAAGACGTGGGAGGAGGGATGGTCTGGCAAACACCACATGTGCAGCTTTATTTGTGAAAAGGGAGGGTTAACTTGAGGATGTATGAATTAAGCGGACATGCAGGCTTTACAAAAATGAAATATGTTGTTCCTGACTTTGAATTTTGTATCGTCTGCCTTTTTCTCAGTGGAAAATCATTCACATCAGCCTTACATTCAATATTAATATGTGCATTTTTAGTTTTGGCTGCTAGGTGGCACTTTAAGCCAAAACTATTGCATTAGAGTATCCACAGCTTAACTCCCCATTGCCATGCTAATCCCTATGGCCATTCCCACCCACTTCCTGCCCCTCCCACCCAAAACACATTCGTCTTGGATCTGTTTGAGCTAGCTTTATTAATCCTTACCATCAAAGTCTGTTTTTAAAGTCCCTGCCAGTGTTTTTTTTTCTTCCCAAAGCAGTCTTTTAAGAGTTAATTGGAGCTGTAAACACACTACAGTGTAATACACATCTCTTAACCAGTTCTGCCTTCAGCCAATCAATTTATAAGCACTATGCGTTCCTTCATTGATGTCCTGATAAAAACAAGCATTGACAAAGGCAGCAGTTTCGGCTTGCATATAAGTTTTAGGCATTTGCCAGACACTGCTATTATTAGCCTAGGTATTCGCACCATTTTGCAGATGCTACCAGCTATGGACAGTTCATACCACTATGGCAGTGCCTGGCAAATGCATTACCCATTCCCACACAAAAGCCCAAACTGTTAGCATTGCCAATGCTTGTTTTTTTATGTTTGCCCTCCTCTTTGGGTGCTGCTTTCCAGCCCTTAAAGAGAAAGAGACATCAGAGAAGGAGTGGCAGTGCAGTATGCTAATCCACTATAGCTCTAAAGGGAAAACTACAAGTGCGTGATTTCTTTTACTTTACACCACCACGTTAATTACCTACTCATCCTGTCCTACCCATAGCAGCAGTACCAGGAATAGTATTGCTATTTTTATTAGTAGTAGTCTTATCCCACCACTAGCGGCATTAGGAGTTCCTTTACTAGTAGTACTTGATATGTAGTCATAGTAGTAGTAGAAGCTACAGTACTATTATCCGCCACAGCAGTATCAGCAGACGTAGTAGCAATATTACCAGAAGTATTAGTAGCAGCATGAATACTAACAAAAACAGTAGTATTTATCACCATTGGTGCTAACACTACTAACAGCAAATGGCAGTTTTTGCTATTAGTAGTACTACAACTACCAGTACTAATAGTATTGATACCAGCAGCAGAAGTAATCCAACTACTACTACCAATATTAGTATTACTGCTATTGCTACAGCTACTACAGTACCGCTATGAGTAGTACTGCTACCATCAATAGTAGGACCAACAGCACTGCTGCTAGCAGTATTGCAGGTAGTATTTGTAGTAATAGTACTTCCAGGAGTACTACTTCTGATACTGTTAATAATGTTAATACTGATGCTGCGTCTATGATTAATAGTAGTACTAATGCTTCTTGTAGTGCTACTACATCCATAGAAATAGTCTTAGTATAACTGGTAGTAGAATCGTGGTACTAAAAGTACTGGTTGCAGCAGTGATAGTATTAGTGCTACATTTGATAGCAGTGATACTAATGTTGGTAGTAATAATACACCTACTACTACTACTACTACTACTACTAATCTTATCACCACTAGCGTTCATACTGCTACTAATACTACTACAGCGGTTTCACCTACTACCATTACTACTACTGCTGCTCGTTGTACATTATTAGTAAGGAAATAAACATGTTGGTGTGAAGTAGTATTAGTGTTTCTACCACTGCTGGCACTAGTTCTGCTATGGCTGCTCATACTGTGGTAGTAGTTGTACTGCGATACCCACTGTACCTCTCCCATACTATTGTTTGCATGTGCTGCTACCTCCACAGATCACCATGTGAATACCCATGGCATGGGCACAATGCTCCATTGAGGGTGTTGGTACAGTACTCCAACTCCTGGAAAAGCCCCAGCAATGTGAAACCCCCAGGGTGCTGATTTCACACAATATGAAAGGTTTTCTTATCACAACAGAACTACTACTGGTAGTAGCAGTGCTAGTACTGTTACTGGTAATAATGCTATTACTTTGTGTAGTACCTCTACTATTTGTAGCAACACAATGTTGGTATATTCCTGTTGGTGGGTTGAGATTTGGAGGTTAGTAAACTTGTTGGTGTAAAGTAAAAGAACATGCTAACGTGTCCTGTGCTGCTTTGCTTCTATGCTGTACCTGCAGGCAGCCACTTCTGCTTTAAGGGCTTGAGAGCAGCTCACGGATTGGAGGATCATAGTAAGTAGAATGTTCAAAACTAATAGGTACTTATTTTCAATGGAAGATATGCAGAAGATAAAACATTAACAGTAAGGATAGATTCTAGCCGTTACTATGTTTTCCCAAAGAGAGAAAAAACCACACTAAAACATGGTGCTGCCACTTTATGTTTTTTTTTTGGTGTCACTAAGTCACATTTGAACACACATGTTGTTTTGCATGGGTGAACACAAAATCACAGAGTGGCAAACTTCTTTTTGACAGAGGAGTAAACTAAATCATAGAGAAGCACACATGATTTTTGGGTGGAGGTGTACGCAACAAATTGTTGAATGAGAACATCAGATCACATTATAGCACACATTTCTTTTGGCAGAGGAGAACATACAATCACTGATAGCTGTATATGATGCTTTGGCACAGGGGAACACAAAATCACACACGAACACATGATCTTCTGGCAGTGGAGAACACAACCTCACTGATAAGCGCACATGAATTTTTAGCAGATGCAAACAAAAATGACAGCTAAGAATTTGTGATTTTCAGCAGAACACGGATATACAAACATGTTTTTAGATCAAGGAGAACAACAAAACAGACTTTTTTTGTTGCAGGAGAACACACAATCACAGTGAGGCACATATGATTTATTGTTGCAGGGAATCTCACAGGATTTTCTGTTGGTGGAGAACAGACACAAAATCCAAAAATAGGCACATGTACACTGTTGGCGTAGTAGAATACAAACTCGAAGATGGCCATACTTGATTTTATGGTGCAGGAGAACAGCACAGATATGCACACATGTTGTTTTGGGTGCAGAAGATCACACAGACCACACAGTGGCATTCATGCGTTAATTGTGATGTGGAGCATAGCATCACTGAGGTCCCTCTTTGATGTTTTGAGAAGAGGAACATTCAAAATCACATAGAGGTACAAATAGAGAATACAACATCAACTGAGAATCAGCTGTGACCTTTTGGAGTGCAGCAGAACACTAATAAGTCACAAGGCTCTCTATGTGATTTATTGACACAAGAGAACAAACACTACAAAGAATCATATCTGATTTGTCTGGGTGGTGAACACAAATTTACAGCGAGGAACATGTAACATTTTTTGGTGGTGCTGACGAAAAAGTCACATATAGACATAGGTGATATTTTGTAGCAGGAGAAAACAAAATCATAGAAAGGCATAGATTATGTATTGGCACAGGGAAACACAATATCACTGAGAACCAACCCTGATTTTTTTCAGTGGAGAAGAACTCAAAATCACAGAGAGGCACACACGATTCATTGAAGCATCTGAAGCAGAAACTCACTGGTACGCTCAAGTACTTTTTTGTGAAGGAATAAGAGTAAATCCCTTATATCCACACTTCTATCTGTTGAGGGCGAACAACAAATCCCAGATCGGGACATGCTTTTTTGCAGGAGAAGATAAAAACACAAAAAGGCACAAGTGATTTAATGACCCAAGGGAACTCAACTTCACTGAGAAGCAGCTGTGATTTTTTGGGTGCTGGAGAATAACAAGTCACAGTAGCGGAGTGTGTCGAGTGTTTCCTGTGTGGGGAGACCGAGACCTGCCTGCTGTGCGACACGTCTGGGAAGAGGAGGAGTTTGCCTTCAAAACACCCTGCTACGCGAAGCGGAGTGTGTCGAGTGTTTTCTGTGTGGGGAGACCGAGACCTGCCTGCTGTGCGACACGTCTAGGAAGAGGAGGAGTTTGCCTACAAAACACCCTGCTACGCAGAGCGTAGCAGAGTGTGTCAAGTGTTTCCTGTGTTCCCTGGTGGTCCCGGGCGGCCCGGGGCCAGGTGGTTTGGGGGGAAGAGAGAAACCCCCCCACTTGTAATAGCTGCCAAGAACTCTGCGGTACGCAATTCCCAGACCTCCTGCAGACCTGCGAAATAATGCAGGGAGCAGGAGCTCCTGACACACCGAGAACGACCTTCAGCACCACTCGGAGGCGGATCCCCTGCAACTGATGGAACCACCGGAGCTGCTGGAGCCACACTGAATTCTGCGGAGTCACTCCAAGACACACCCCCAAGGAGAGCGAAGGTCGCCGGGGAAAAGAGGTAAGCCCACTGTGCTCCTCGCACCAGACTCGAAATATTTGAAATCCACCACTCCCGCAGCTCAATTCCATCATAAAGGAGCTGATGGGAGGGGTGTGGATATACCCCGGACTACAGTCATGGGAAAAAACATTTCTGAAAACAAAAAGGTCCCCCCTCAGATGCCCGCCACCATCCCGCATAACACCACGGACATTATGGATAGTGTGAAATCCACACAGGGCCAGAGCACCGCTTCAGCAAGAGGTTTACCAGCTCGGGCTACCGGAGGGTGGACCGACTTGGACCTTGCTCTGGCCCTGTGCACCAACCGCCGAGGGGGGCGGCCAGAGGCGCAGAACGACCTGGAGGTCAGGGAAAGTCTGCTCTGGGGCACGCATGGAAACAGCTCCATAGACATGACCTCCTACCTGTACCCCCGAGTGATCACGGAAGGGGAAAAGGAAACAAGTCTGACATTGGGGGAAAAAAAGAACTCAACGGAATCCAGCTGTCCACCAAACAGCTACACAGAGCCCTCACCAGAAGGCTCAGTAGACATGAGGCCGGGAGAGAGAAAGTTAACAGATTCAGAGCCTCCACTGTTAACAGAAAAGCCGGTGTCCTCAACTAGTGCCTTTATCCACATCTCCAAGGCGATACAGGTGGCAGCTGATCCGAATAATGAGCCGTACAATCTTACAGGGGAACCTAGCCCCAGACAGGATTTGACTAATCACCATTTAAACAACGAACCAACAAGGTCATTAGAGCAGAGTATGACCATGGAGACCAGGGCCGTGTCGACTGACCAAGTGTCAAATGGCTCGAACAATGACACGGGAGACAGGGCAGATCTGGGGACCCCAGTCCATGTAACCACCACAGGGCCAAAAAAGAGCTCCAAACCTGGCAGCACTAAACGACAATATATCAGGAAACAAAAAGGAAAAACAACAACGTCAAGTCTATCTGAAAACCAAAGTCATCTAGACGACAGAGTACTTACTAATAAACAGAAAAACCTAGCTATTAAAGACGCAACCAAACCAAACACTGCGACAGGGAAAAAATCGGCAGCAGGATCTCGCACGACTCTAAAGCCCCGAATTTCGAATGCCCTGTTTACCTACTTCAAGACGCAACAAAAAAAACGCACACAAACGAAATTCAGAGACAACCAAAAACCGGTCCAGTTCCCATAAAGACTCAAGAGTGTTCAAATTAGAGCAAACGTCATGTAAAAGCAAATATATGATACTTAACAGGAAAACGGTACTGCAAATACTAAGCAAAATAAATTGTTTAAAACATCTGGAATCTGAAGATTTCGTACTAATAGAACCCTACCACCAAGACCAAAAGGCAAATACCTATCTCCATATTCTAACTAAGGCACTAAAAGGGGTTCCGGATGAAGCATACAAGGACCTAAAACAAGCAGATTTCACCTTGATGGAAATATGCATAACGAAGACTGATGAAAAGCCGAAGATGTCAAAGGAGGGAGTGGATCACAAACGGCATTACACATCCAGAACAATAGATCTCTACAATAGAAAAAGGCAAGTCCCCAATGATAGCGTGGAACAGGAAAACCACCGAGATTATGATTGGGAAAAACGGGACGCAAGAAATGAAAGTTACAGACGGTTAGAACCCGAAGCCAGAGAAAAACAAAAGGCTGAACGATCAGGGTATGGGGGTTCTCCCCACGAAAGAAGGGAACGGTATAGAGTGGAAATCCCGGGACAGTCAAAGACAAGAAGAAACAAGAGAGAACTGTCGGAAGAGAATCACAGAAATGGAAAAAATTGAGATACGAAGAGCGAAGACAGCTAAGAAGCCAGACAACCAAAGGGCCCATGGAACTGGTTGAAAAAAACTCTAAATTCTCAAAAAGACAAATAGCAATCACCGGGAGGTGGGACTAGAATCACACCCCCTCAAACAAACTACTTAGCAATGATACCTCAAAAACTGATGTCAATGGCCTCGTGGAACACAAGAGGTCACCAGCATCTGACGAACCCTGAAAACCAAGATTTGGGGGCTTTTGACATTCTCTGTCTCCAGGAGCACTGGTTAACAGAAAAACCATCTCTAGACGGCTTTGAGATAGCTTTCTCTCCGGCATCAAAAGGCCTGTTTGGACGGCCTTCCGCAGGGATACTGATAGCAATAAAGGCGGGGTCCGGAATCTCCTCCGTAAAACAATAACTGAATCATACGGCATACTGGCAGTTTCAACGACATGGGTCCAGGAAGACGGAAGACGAAAGCAAAGTGTCAAAGAGTAATTAGCCCTCATAACAACATATTGGAACCCAGAAAAATCATCCACAGCAGATTTTTGCAACCAAATTGCAAAAACAATTGACGACATCACCATCGAAGATCCAGAAACACACATAATAATCTGTGGTGACCTTAATGCAAAGTGGAGCAATGAAATGGAGAACTTGGAGAAGAAGTCAAAATCCCCAGGGGAACAAAGGGGATTTGCTTGGATGACGCTGATGAAATCGAGAAACCTACATAACGTGTCAGCACTCAAATCCTGGAATATCAACACTCCCACATGGGAACGGGGGGAGTCCAGTGCAAACATCGACTATTTCTTCATTTCCCACAGCCTAGTGGCGTGCATAGAAGATTATTCAGTGACTAAAACACAAGAAAAGCGACCACAACTTGCTGGCTATAAAATGGAAAAGACTACGATCTCCAAATGACTATTACAGCCACTTGATCGAGTCGAACAATCAACAAACTCGGATACGTCTGACTGCGACAAACATAGAATGTATCACTAAAAAGTACAAAATAGGCACCCGGGTGTATGGGGATAAGATCCAAAGTCCGGATTACTTATCTTTTCTACTACAATACAAGACGAACACATTAGGTAAGAACCGAATGGTTCAACAAAATGCCCATACATTCGATAAAATGGTCGCGGAAAGAAAGAGATTACTGAGAAAACTGAGGAGACAAATCAAAAACGACAATTCACCAACGGCATGGAACACATGGAGACAAGAAAATTCTAAATATAAATCCTGGATCCGAGCCCAAAGACATGAAATGTTCTAAAATGGCGCAGAGGAAATGCTTCGCGCACTAAGCTAAAAAAAAACTGGCGACTTCTGGGCTCTTATTAAAAAACCAGCTAAGAAGATGACAAATCAAATCGTAAACACAGTGAGCGAAAACTTGTGGGCCACATTCTTTGAAAATCTGTTCAGGGCTCCATCACATCACGCCCCGTTGTTCAAAAGACCTGCTTCAACTACATGGATCGATCTGTCTCTGAGAGACGACATAAAGGGCGCCATCCTCAAATTAAAGAAATCTAGAGCCCCTCGGCCAGATGGCCTCTGCAACATTGACCTAAAACAGAACCCTGATCAATGGACCATCCCCATTAGCACGATCTTTGCCCAGTGCGGTCAGTCAAGATCTACCCAACGCGGTGGTGGTCCCGATTTTTAAACGAGGGAACAGAGAAGACCCGGGTAATTACAGACCCATCGCTCTTTTAGACATAATAGGCAAAATATTCGCTACCCTCCTCCTGAACCACTTCCGTAACTGGGCAAGAACTTTCCCGGCACACAATCCTTTTCAAATGGGATTCCTGAAGAAAGGGAGTACGTCAGTAAACATCCTAATGCTCAATCTGCTAAAAGCGAAGGTCAAGCAGGGTTCACCAACTGTGTTTTTGGCATTTGTAGACCTATCTCAGGCCTTTGACAGAGTTGACAGGCAAATGCTGTGGAGCAAACTAAAAAAATGGCACTGCCCAATGGAAATACTGGATCCCTTGATGGCTCTTCACACCAACACTAAACTAAGAATTCGCCTAAACAATCAAGGCCTACTGTCACGCGAGATACCAGCGGAGCGAGTAGTGAAGCAGGGGTGCCCACTGGCACCGGCGCTTTTCACTGCTTTCCTAGGAGACATGAAAGACTCGAAACACTCAGTCAAAGCGTTTCCACCCAAGCTGGGCAAGGTACACATATTGCGTCTTCTTTACGCAGATGATTTGATCCTATTAGATCAAACCCAAATTGGCCTTCAACGCCAACTTACAAACCTGGCGCAATACATGGAACTGAACAACCTGAAAATAAACAAATCTAAAATGAAAATATTGATCCTGGGTAAAAGTGCAAAGAAGACCAAAGCACGATTTTCTTGGGCACTGGATAAAGTTGAAATCGAAGTGGTCTCTAGCTTCAAATATCTAGGAGTTCCTATTGACCACTCAGCAAAAGAATCAACAATGCAAAATATGCTATGGGGAAAGCGAAAAATCTCGCCGCCCAAATGAAAATCATCGACAGAAAATACGGCAAATTCTCCTTAATCCCAGCGATATCCTTTTACAAAGGGAAAGTGGTGCCAACCCTAACCTATGGCATGGGGGCAACATTGAGCATTCCAAATGACATCTGGTGGAAATTAGAGAGTCTGATTTGGAAGACGATCCTTGGACTGCCTAATTCAACCTCGATGGATATCATCAGAAGAGAGTTGGGCTTGCTCTCACTGGAAGCGACGGTGGCCCAAAATGCAATGCAACTGTTTAGAAATACTTTAATTCCAGACAGTCCTTCTGTATATAAGATCATAGCCGAGGAAATAACACACCGTCAATTAACCATGCTGAACAAATGGAAGGACAGGCTCAAAGAAAAGCTCACTGACATTGCTTGCACAGAAGAGGATCTAAAAACAAACTCAGTAATAGTGAAATTGAAACTCGAGGCACAAGACTGGATAGAGACTCTGGACAAAGCACAAACAAATAAGCTGACTAAAGATCTGCCACCAAACTTCAACAGACTAAAGGAACCCATCCCATACTGTACCAAATTCCCCAACCAACAGCTAAGGAAATTATATATGAGAGCGCATTTCAATCTCCTTCCGACGCGCGAAATTATGGCGATCAGGACGCAATCAAATATCAATACATGTCGTCTCTGTTCGGAACCTTCCAAGGCAGAAACAATAAAACATCTTCTCCTCAAATGCCCGGAGCTAAGAAACGTAAGAGCCACAAACCTGACCAACCTTCGCACAGATTATTCAGGATTTCTAGAAGAGGAAGACTCAACATGGTGGAACAGGCTGATGTCAGGGGAAAAAACGAGATGGACTATAGCGACTGTAAAAATCCTGGAGAGCGCGTTCGAAATGATCACCCTTCGCTCTTCAACGGCATTTACTCTTTAAGACCTTGACGTGAGAGGGTCTCCATTAAAGAGTCATGCAGTGGAACGCTCTCCGGCACGCACTGGAACGCTCTCTGGCCCGATAAACTGGATGCATGCTCGGTCGACTATAAGTCCGCCTTGTCTGCTTGTGTTTAGTTTTCTCTTTCGTCTGGTTTTCTCCATTTATGTGGCTCTGCCTAGATGAGCAGCAACAGTTTTGTAAAAACTTGCTAAAGCAATTATAAACAAAGTAAATAAAAAAAAAATAACAAGTCACAGTTAGGTGCGTGTGATTTGTTGAGGCAGGAAAACACAAAATCACAGAGAAGGATATGCAATTATTTGAGTGGATGCACTGGTTGTGTCTGGGCGGGGTTGGAAGGTTTGTTAACTGAGTGCACCTTGTTATAACATGTCTGGTGATGAGTAGGCCTATCATTCGAGGGGGAATTGACAGACAACCTGATATCATCACGTGCCTAGAGAATGCTGTGATGGTGTGGTCAGTGGCAGCTGTCTACGGCAGATGATCTGTGAAAAGCGTATGATGCACTGTACCACTATTGAGTGTGGTGAGCATGGATTGAGTGCCTATTTGACAACCCTTCGACTCATCCCCTGATTGTCTAATTTATTGTATTTGATAGGGCCCTATGGTTTATTAGGTGTCAGTTCTTGACATGCAGTGAGTATCACGCAAGTTCGGTCCAGCAATCAGGCAGATTGTACAATCTGCTTGTATGTTGCATGCAAGTAAACCAGAGCTCTCAACTCTAGACAGTTGCCCTAGGGACCTGTACACATCATATTCACGCTACCTTTCCTTGCATAGCGCTGTTCCCCATAGAATACAGCTGAGTCCCATGAAACACTCCGGTCCAGCAGGGCACATAGTCTCTTTCAGCTCAATATAACTCATGCTCTTTTCTAGCCACCGTTTGACTTCTAACAAATCTACACCAGACTTTCTGCCTCTCTGGAAAATTAAGAATATTCCTGACACTAACACTGCTGCATATTCTGTTATGATCCTTTCTCTTGCCTTTCTCTCATCTTCTCAGATTGTGATCTCCGGAAGTGCCACAGCCCGAAACGCTTTGGCACCATAACATATTGCATGAGAGGCTATACAACAAGATAACCTAACATAACATATATTTGTGAGCTATTTACAATGTGGATATTTTTTGTATGGCTTCTTGGAGGGAGAGGCTGGAGTCCATCTGCCCGAGCAGAATGCCACACCTTCTCATTCAGCTGTCTTTGGAGATCACCAAGGAGGAGAAAGAGGCGGACCTGCGGTTGAAGGTGCCACCAGTTCCATACACAACCTTCAGGCAATTTGTGAAGTGGTGTTCTTCATGGTGAAGGACATCACCCTGGATGCCTGGCTGATCTCTTGAGAAGTTTCGTGCATCCTTTTGCTCTGAAGTTGTGCCAGCCAGCTGATCACTGTCCTACTGAGGTGAAGCTCCTGCCACCTGAATTGTGGTCTGTGGCCTGAATGTATAATGTCTGTTTCAAGATTTGCATCTCACATGGCTATGATCTGGTGCCTTGCCAATTCCTCCTGCGTTAAATAGCTCACCACAAAGGCCTACAGCACCTCATGATTAAGTGGTGTTGCTGCTCTGGGGTGGGCGGTGTGCAGGCTGAAAAGCCCATATAGCCAGCAGCTATTGCAGTGTTTCCAGCCATGACAAGCAGTCCTCATAATAATGTGTGTCATCTACAGCACCTGTGTCACCGTTGTTGCAAGTTCCACTCCCTGGTAGAGATATGTGTGTGATTACCACTATAGTCTGGCATACGGTGGTGACAGAACAGAGGCTAGTTGTAACTGCAGGCTGCTCACAGGCTGTGGGTTGGTCCTACAATTCTGTGATGGGTTGAATCTGGGCCTACTTGCAGAATGAGTCTTTTTGCAACAGCATCAGTGCTGGTGGTGGTGATGGTGGAGGCCCGGTGGCAATTGTACCTTTGCAGCAGGGTGATGATGGTGGAGTTAGTGGCAGTCACATCAGTGCTGCTGGTGGTGTAAGTAGTGGCAGATGCAGCAATGCTGGTGAAGGTGGTGGCATATTTTACAGCAACCTGCTGAGTGTCATCAGAATCCTCTGAATCACCCCAAGTTTCAGGCCCTGTGAGGACACAGTGAATGCACCTGAAGAAGCTGCACCTCGGTGCTGATTGTGCACCTAACATTACACATTACATTTGGCTTGCAGTCTTCCTGCGTCTTGGAAATTGTTTTTCGCTGTCTGCATAAGATTCCTTTTCTGATTTTTGGTGGGTACTGTTCACGAACCCAAGCATCCATAAGTCATGTGTAGATTTGGTGTGAGAATATGCACATTTTGCGCAACATTTTCAGGCATTGAATTGGATTTTGAGTGGGACCTAATCCTCAAAATAGCATGTGGTATGCTCTCAGTTCAGCACATGTATATTTTCAATACACATGCAAGTCATGTTGTGTTTTGTTCCTTAACTCACCTGTTGCTGTAAAGGTTCACCTCCGAGCTCCTGGTTTGTAATGCCTTCAGTCTCAGTGACGTCAATCATTGAGGCTGCCTTCCTGTCCTCGGGTTTCTTGACTAGGGGTTGCGCTATCACTACCCTGGTTGCAGTCTTCTCTTTCCTTGCTGAGACTGAAGTTTCCCTGACCGAGGTTTGAGGTAGTTCCATTTCTTTTTCCATACACTCCTGCTGCAGGAGTTGGTGGATCCTGCACAGACATGGTCTCTGAGGTTGTTGCATACATGTGTGAACTTCATACACCCTACCTTTCTCACCTGTTTGCCAAGCAGTGGATAGGCCTTCTTTGCCCCCTCCTCGGTGAGTACAGGCTGTTTCTGGTCACAGAACTTGATATAGAGTGCCCTATTTACATATGATGGGATGTCTCTGTAGCTGCCTGGTTCTGTGATTCTAAATTGATTGTGTTTCTTGTTATTAGGATGATTGCTGCAGCGCTTCCAGTATACCTGGCACCCATTAACAGTATTTACTGCATGCAGGTGTGGGCTGGGAAACAAAAGAGGCGCTTCAAATAATTTTCAAAGTGGCCCCATAATACGCATTTTGTGGAAGTCCAACCCTTTTCCCATTAGAACATTTGGAAATACCACACAAAAGAAGCCCAGGGTGCAGAGACCTACTGGGCAACCTCCAGAGTTCCCCTTAGGCAAGTTCACACCTGGCTGCATGTGGTGGTGCGATTGTTTACGTGTGCAGTGTTGTGTTACCAGTGTATCAGCCGTATATATCTTGCACCCACACACTGGAATGCCCTACCTCCCACTATCCGAGGTGAGGCCTCCCTCATCGCCTTCCGTAAAGCTATGAAAACCATCCTCTTCACATAAGGTCCCCCGCATCAGCATGAATACTATACATTTGACCCACTGCATAAGCTGGAATGTAATGACCAATCGCATAAGCTGTAAGTATTGTATTATGTCTGTAATACTTATAATGTACCAACAACTGCTACCATTCCTGCACCTCTGTAACTAAGCTCTCACAAGTAACAGCGCCTCAATGCTCATGGGCTGCTTGCGCGCTATATAAATTTAAATAAATAAATAAATAAATAAATAGTCATAATTAGGCAGAGACCTATATATCACAAGCATTCATTGTATTGTATTGCATTCTGCTGTATTCATAATTTATACAGCACCCTTTCCCCATTTGTGTTGCCTCAATGCGCTGTGTGGTTGGAACTCCCTCAGTGACGGGAGTCCATGTGTGGGAGGTTCTAAGAGTTCAATTAAAGATGCGTATGTGCATTTTGGCAGGTTCGGACTTAGGTGGGATGGCTAGGCTCCAGTAAGCAGCCCAGACGTCAGGGACGTGGGCGGTTGCTGTTGGTCATTTAGGATAGAGTGCTAGTGCCAGAAATTCGATGTGTGCCCAGCACGACTGTATTTTCTTTTCGTAGGTTGTTGCTGTATACTATTGGCATGGTTGTTGAGGTATGTCAGGGGTTTCAGTGTGGACGGCTGTGCAAGCTGCTAGACCTGAATTTCATAGCCATAGCTGCATTATAGGCTTCATGAATGGGTGGCTGTGCCTGTGGCCTGTGTCCACAGACGTGGTGCAATGTATACATAGCTTAAGCTTGGGTGCAGTTTGGCTTCAATGTCATATTTCTTGGTCCAATGAATTTGGCTGGTCTCGCTAGTTGTGGTCTCCCTGGAATGAGATTCTGAGAAGTGGGAGAGGGGTCCGGAGGGATGAAGGGGGTGATGTACCATCATCTATCAGTGAGTATGTGTGGGGTGAAGAAGAGAGTTTGTCACAGTGTGCCGCTGCGAATGCAGCCACAAGATTTGGAAGTGGGAGTATTTTACTCCCTATTTTTTTAAGTTGGGAGTAAAATGATTTTTTGAGGAGTAAAAATGCTCCAGTTCCAAATTAGAGTATTTTATAAGCAAATAAAAATATGTTTTACCTGAAAAACTGAAATGTTCTCATACTATTTATTTATTTGCACCTAGTTATTTATGCACTTGAAAAGATACATGTTTAGTTCTTCCAAACAGGCAGTTAAAATAATGGTTTCTTCCTGTGGTACTACGTGCACTACTGGTCCAAACACATCCATGGAGCTGTGACAGTGAACGCAGGGGCACAAGATTCTACATGTCTTTTTCCTATTATTTTGTTGGGGGTATTTTTACTTCCCATTTTTATTTTTGGGGAGTATTTGCCAATTTTTACAGAGTTAAAGTGGCCGATACACTCCTTTTTTTAGGGCTGGCTGCCAGCATCCGGGGGGATTTTGGTGGATAGGGGTGTTTTGTTTGGGTCTAGATGATCGGATAGAGTGTGAGAGGGTTTCAAGAGGAGGAAGGGAAGAGCCAAGCTTTGAGGGCGTTTGTGAATGCCAAGTGATTGACAATATTGTGGATGTGCAGGGGTAGGGAGTTCCAGATAATAGGTGCTTGGAAGGAGAAAGAGGATCCGCCCAGTCTGGTGGAGTTGTAATGTGGGATGACTAGTAGTGATGCTGTGCCAGATCTGAGCATCCTTGAGGGGTGTTAGTGAGTGTCTTTGTCTTGGAGGAATTACCGGCCAGTGTTGTAGATGGATCGGTGAGTGATGCACATGGCTTTAAAGGTAGTGCATCGACCAAAAGGAAGCCAATAAAGGACTCTTAGTGTAGAACTGATGTAATCTCTTGGAGGTAAGTTAATGAGCAGACGGGCCACAGCGTTTTGTATTCTTTGCAGTTTCCTTAGCTGAAACACTGGTGTGTCTAGGTAAAGGCAGTTTGCATAGTCTAAGCGGGAGAGGATGATGAAGATGATGGTGGTTAAACGGTGAGGATACGTGGGGTATGGGAAGATACGCCTGAGGATTCATAGATGGAAGAAACAGGTTCTGAATACGGAGCTGATGTTTTGGGAGAGGGATAGATTTGTGTCCAGTGTGCATCCCAGGTTTTTCATTGAGGTGGAGGTTGCTGTGAGGGGACTAGGGATTGGAGGCCCGGGAATAGGTTGGGGAAGGAGCGCTGTTTTTCCGCAGACTAGGATTTCTGTTTTCTCAAGATTGAGGATGAGGTTGTTGGTCTTCATCCAGCAGTCAATATCCGAGAGGCATGATGACAGATCTGGATGGATGGAACCTGGTGATTTGGGGATTTTAAGGATGATCTGTTTGTTATCTGCGCAGTTGTAGCAGGTGAGATTGTTGGAGTGGATGAGTGGGGGTAGAGTGGCTTTAGATAGATGTTAAAGGAGAGGAGAGCTAGGGATGCTCCCTCTGGGACCCCATTTGTTACTGGTCATGATGTGGAGGTGAACGGGTGGAGGAGCATGATTTGTGAGCGGTTATAGATGAAAGAGGAGATCCAAGAGAGGGGAGTATCTTTGATTCCTAAATAGTGTAGCATTTCTAGGAGGATGGTGTGGTTGATGGTATCGAAAGCAGCACATAGGTCAAGGAGGATGAGTACTGCACAGATTTTAGGTCATCCCAGATGGACACTAGGGAGGACTCTATTCCTCTGAGCAGTCTGAAGCCAGATTGGGTAGGATCAAGGGTGTTGTTGGCTTCAGTGAAAAGGCTGTGCTGCATGTATGCGGTGCAGTCCATGAGTTTGGCCGTGAAGCAGGTGTTGGAAATGGGCTGGTAGTTTTGGGGGAGGAGTGGGTCGAGGAGGGGTTTGATGTAGGAGGTCGTTAAGGCTTCTGGGAAGGTTCCCAATGTTAGCGAGTGGTTGAGAATTGAGTGTGCGATACTGGTTGCACAGTTTGAGACTAGGACGTTTTTGAGGAGGGTGGGTGGGCAGGGTTCCTTAGGGGAGCATGAAGGTCGGCTTTGTGCTAGGGGGTTTGGACAAGGGTTGGGCTGTGGGTGGGTAGGTGACAGAGGAATGTGTTCCAATTTAGAGATGATGGCAGGGTGTCTGTCAATAGCAATGTTGTGAAAGTGTTCTGATAAGGGGTCACATAGGAATTGGGAGTTGGGTGAAGGGGGGGGGTTGGAGCAGCCTGGAGAATTGAATTTAGAAATTATTCTATGCAGTTCCTTGCTCGGGTTGCAAGGGTTTAGGTTTTTGTTTCCATAGAATGCTTTCTTGGTTTTTCTGATTTGCAATCTATATGCTCTGGTTGGTCTTGCTAGGGGGATTTTGTTCTGGGAGGCAGGATGGTTATCCAGTCCCATTCCAGACATTGCTTGAAGGCTTTCAGTGATTTGAGGTTGGCGGTATACCACCTGTGTTTGGGTTCTGATATCTGAGATGGCTGTTTTGTTGGGATGAGGGGTGCGAGGGCACTAGAGAGCCAGAGGTCAAATTGTTTGATGGGGGGACTGCTCTCCATAGTTTCACTCTCGATTGAGCAGAGCGAGATCTATTTGGAGGATGTAGCAGGTGGGGGAAAGAGGGTGAACAAGTGAGGAGAAGGGACGTGTGCCTTGGAATTTGGGAGCAAGGAGGGCAGTGAGACGAGGTGGAGGGTTGGGATGTTGGGCTATGTGTTGGCAATGGTTAGGTTAAGGTGTTGATGGTCTTGCCAGACCTACTGGCGCGCCTGCGTGCGGCTATGATCTGGGCAGTTTATGACATGGTGTCTATCCTCTGGGTGGGAACCATCCTTGGTTGGGAGGCTGCACATACAGAAGGTGTGGTTAGGTCAGGTGTAGGAGTAGGGGAGGTGGTTATGTCGGTAAGTGTAAAAACTGAAACATCTACAATTGGGACACCTGAGTAGAGGGGGCACTTCCACCAGGAGCGTCTAAATGGGAATGAAGCAGCAGGCAGCAAATGCAGTAACACCTACATTAGGGAAACCTGGATCGATGGAGTAACACCCAAATGGGGGTACAGCAGTAGCCAGTAAACGCAGTAGCACCTAGATTTGGGACACCTGAATCGAGGGAGGAACGCCTAAGTTGGGGTAAAACAGTAGACAGTGAACACAGTAACACCTACATTAGGGACATCTGGATAGAGGGAGTAACTCCCAAATGGGGATACAATAGTAGCCAGTAAATGCAGTAGCACCTAGATTTGGGACACCTGGATAGAGGGAGAAATGCCAAAATGGTGGTGCAACAGTAGACAGTAAACGCAGTATCACCTACATTATGGACACCTGGATAGAGGGAGTAACTCCCAATTGGGGGTACAATAGTAGCCAGTAAATGCAGTAGCACCTAGATTTGGGACACCTGGATAGAGGGAGAAACGCCAAAATGGTGGTGCAACAATAGACAGTAAACGCAATATCACCTACATTTGAGAGACCTAGATAGAGATAGAAACACCTAAATGGGGGTACAACAGTGTACAGTAAATGTAGTAGCACCTAGATTTAGGACACCTGGGTAGAGGGAGGAATGCCTAAATGGGATGAGCAGTAAATGCAGTGCCACATAGATTTGGAACACCTGGAAAGAGGGAGACATGCCTAAATGGGATAACAACAGTAGACAGCAAAAGCAGTAAAACAAAGATTTGGGAAACCTGGATAGGGGGAGAAATGTGTAAACGGGGGTACAAAAGTAGACAGTAAAATTAAAATGATGGTCAACTAAATGATTTGCCTAAGTGCGAGATATTGCTACCTGACCCAATCAGTTTGACTGTGAGATGTAGCTGACTAACTCAATGATGCAAGATATGGCTGCCTAAGATAATCAACCTAGATGCAAGATATGTCTAACACAATCTACCTAGATGTGAGATATGGCTGACTGACACAATCTACCTAGATGTGAGATATGGCTGACTAACACTATCTACCTCAATGCATATTTGGTCAGCTAAAACAATCTACCTAGATGCAAGATATTGCTGGCAAAGACAATCTACCTAGATGTGAGATATGGCTGGCTAAGACAATCTACCTAGATGCAAGATATGGCTGATTAACACAATCTACTTAGGTGCGAGATTTGGCTGTCTAAGACAATCTACCTATATGTGAGATATGGCTGACTAACACAATCTGCCTAGATGCAAGATATGGCTGCCTAACACAATCTACCTAGATGCAAGATATGGCTGTCTAAGACAATCTACCAATATACAAGATATGACTGGCTAAGACAATCTACCTAGATGCGAGATATGGCTGGCTAAGACAATCTACCAAGATGCAAGAGATGGCTGGCTAAGACAATCTACCTAGATGCGAGATATGGCTGACTAACACAATATAGCTAGCTAACAAGCACAGTTTACCAGATATGAGATATGGCTAATATACAACCGTGGGTTTCATACAGAAGACTACACGTTTTATAGGTAGGACAAAGACTGATATGCAAATGGATATTTCCCATCTGTGAAAGGCACAGTGAGAAAAAGCAGTGTCTGCGAACTCTCAAGTCGTTAATAACCACTGAACAGGTTATCAAGCCTTGTTCTATCGAGAGAGGGGCGCGCGCTACCTTTGCAAACCACACGTTTTATAGGTAATAAGATAGGTCAGACAGTTTAATGAGGAGCAGTATTGGCTGTTGCCCCTGTCGAGACCTAAATGGTAAATAATGAATGTGATAATCTGATACAGAATACTGCCATACTCGTGATGAGGGCCATATCATTTTAAATACCACGTGTGGTTAAGACACCAGCCACTTATGAGTTAGAAATCACATGGGTTACCTAGAAATAACTGCATTAGGACAAGATGTGCTATTTGTCCCATGCAGTAAATGTGCATGTGATGACAAGATTAGGCAGAGTTTTAAAAATAGGTGGCATTAAAAATATGTGCCTTGTTCATAACGATGGCATTAGTGTCGAATACTAAAAGACTCAACAGTTTCTTTGTCGTCCCATAGATCTTACGACATGTTACCAGGTTCAGACGCCCAAAGTCCAGATACAACATGTTTATGTGGGCTCATTTTTTGGGTTCAAATAGGGCAGTTTTTTGCCCAAAGTGCCTCAGTAACATGGAATTGTTTTTATAGCCCATCTGGTCGTTTTGACCATTCAACGGACCAAATCGTTTTTTTTAAATGTATTATTTGCAACACATTTTATCAAAAACAACCCCCCTGGGTGCTACTGAAACAGTTCATCATGAAAGGAACAAACTGGCGTTTGCAACTGTAGGCCATGTTTTCATTGCGGTTTTGGACTCTGGATTTGCAAAGTTTGAAACATGCCTCGGCAGTGGCTTTAATGTCACAATAGTACTCAGAGCAGCAGCAGGCGTGTGCAGCTCGTTCTTAGGGCTTCTGGTGGCAGCCTCTATTTTGTACCAACCAAAGTGTTGGTGAGTGGGGGGAAGGGTGGGTGGGTGAGGTCAAAGGTCATTTATATATCGCGCACTGTGAATTAGACCGCCTCTTGCCAGGCATTGCGAGATGCACTGCTAGAATCTCAGTCACGTCCCTTCATGCTTTGCCATTCATTCGAGTGATGTATTTCCCAGTCGCCCACTGAAGTGGCACAAAGGAGAAGCCCAGAGTGTGCCCTCTACACACCATTTTCTATATTGAATCTTGTACTTGAAGAAGTCTATGTAACACTGCACCTCTCACTCTGTATCCCCCGAACATGCACATTTTTTTCACAACACAATATCAAAGGTGGACACATGAAGCCATCCTAAGCACCCCTAGGCTGCACTTTCCACAATGCTGTACGCGTCCGAAGATGGTTACATCAATCTATACACAAAGGCATCCCTACTCACCCCAAGGAAAATGGGATAGTGTGATAGATATGTCTATAGGGGATGTCTATGTCTATGAGGATATATAGGTGAATGTAATATTCGGTTAGTTCAAATGTACAAACAGTTCTTGCATTCGCAATGGCTTCCTGAATAGTCCTGAATCACTCAACATTACGATACAACTGGTCCAGGATACGCTATTATTATTGTTATTGTCAGCAGCCAACCCTGGCCATAGTTCTTTACCCCCAGCGGCTGCAGTGCATGCCCTGTGTTAAGCATGGACCTGGCATACACGTGGCGTTGCGAGATGCAATGCACCTGCCTACAGTGGCCGCATGGCCTATGCCTTGTCCTTTGGGCACTGCTCAGGCAGGCCTGCAGCCATGCTTGGTGCATTTGCTTCTTACTGCAGTGACTGCGGGGCATGACCTATGCCATGTCCTGTGGGCACTGCTCAGGCAGGCCAGCAGCCATGCTTGATGCATTTGTTTCGTACTGCAGTGACTGCAGGGCATGACCTATGCCATGCCCTGTGGGTACTGCTTATGCAGGCCTGCTGCCATGCTTGATGCATTTGTTTCTTACTGCAGTGACCGCAGGGCATGACCTATGCCATGTGCTGTGGGCAGCCATGCTTGATGCATTTGTTTCTTACTGCAGTGACTGCACGGCATACATGATCTATGCCATGTCCTGTGGGCACTGCTCAGGCAGGCCTGCTGCGTTGCTTCATGCAATGGCTGTAGCACACCACCTGCAGCCCTTTGCCTCAGTGCCCCACCGCACACCGAGCCCGGAACATGTTACTTTGCCAGCTAGAATAGTATATGCGTTCTTGTCTTAAATGTGGTGTCCATACCTGTCCGAACACCATGTAGCGTCCCATTTTTTTTTTCAGAATGATGTTCACAAACTGGCAAATGCATCTAACAGCTTTGGCACAGATCGACCAATCTGATTCGGGGGTTAGTTTTGCATCCCTAAGCGTCCACAAAAACAAACATCAAAATATCCTTATTTCTGTTAGATGGATTTACACCAAACTAAAAAAATCATTTTAATAACAGCCAAATTCTAACTCCAAAGTTTGGAGTAAATCTATCATCTGTTTTTGCTGTAGTGGGGGGATAACCTTCCTATAGCACTTTGAATGACCTGGGAATGTCACTTGGAGATCAGCCCTCTGTGTACTGCAATCCCCTCCTCCTGTGATGACACTGCACTAAGGTTTATTACATAAATGCACAGGTAACTAAATAGGGGAGATTGGTCTAATGGCGCTAAAGTTATTAATACCCACAACTAGAGGGGTGCAGTCACCGCCACACTCATATCATGCAAGGTGAAAATATTCCAAAATATATGCCTCGGACGACGAATCTATCATACGCGAAATGACTACAAGGACATGAACGATACTGCAGTCAGCAACATAGTGAAAAGGGCTTGTCATTTCTCTGCTGGCCATCCAATCGTCCATACACCAAGCATATGTCACTAATGTGCGCACAACAGAGCAAACAGAGGGACAGCTGGACATGTACATGTGCAACCTCAGCAAATGCAAGAGTGGAAGCTCTTTCCCATTAGCCTCCACCTGCCACTCACGACACTTGATTCTGCCCCCCTGCGCCGCTGAAATCTTGGGAAATAGGCCAATGGGTCTCTGTCGCCACAGCAGCGAGAAGGCAAGGTGGAACGGGCGCCATTATGTATAAGGAGGGATGACAAGCAGAAGCAAATGGAAGCAACGCCAACTATTCATAAAACAATGTCAGCACCGGAAGAGGGCAGGAAGGATGGCAGCCGTGCAAAAAGCAAAGAAAAAATACAGGGAGATCAGATGTGCACCCTGTCTACACCCAAGCTCTGCCACCCATGCCCTCAGCTAACCAACCCGATATCAGATGCATTTTACCTCCTACACTGGCATTATGCACACATATGTCAGATACATGGCCTGCTACAACCTAGAAAAACACTCTCTCTCTCTCTCTCTCTCTCTCTCTCTCTCTCTCTGTCTCTCTCTCTCTCTGTCTCTCTCTCTGTCTCTCTCTCTGTCTCTCTCTCTCTCTCTGTCTCTCTCTGTCTCTCTCTCTGTCTCTCTCTCTCTCTCTCTCTCTCTCTCTGTCTCTCTCTCTCTCTCTCTCTCTCTCTCTGCAGAGTGGAGCTGGAGATGCATCCCTTTGTAAGGGGAGGGGCTACCATCTACAGGTACTGGAGACAGTATAGTGCCATTACCCACCCTTTACTCTCCACATGTTTTCGCAAATAAGCGATTATGGGGAGGCATCCTATACAAACTGCAATTCTCAGCCAGAAGCTGTTGCCGTCGTGACCTTAGTAAAGTCATAAAGGACGCCATGAGGAATGACCTAAGTTGCTGCTTTTTAGCTAACGTGAAACAAGTGCAGTTTTGCATAGCAACTGGCAATGTGTAAAAGTCATGAGAGCATGGATCTCACACAGACTAGCAGTCCAGCATATATATCACCCGACTGGTGATAGAGGCCTTTGAATCCTGTCACTTTTGTACTGCTCCTTGCCTCTTCTGAATGTGTGGGAGAAGTGAAACGTGGTCTAAGGGACTGTAAGTTGCCACTTTGTATTTAGGAAAGGTTATACACATCTTCTCAACAACGCATGGCTGTGTAAATTGTATTGCAGTTGTCATTTATATAGCCCCATTTCCCAATTTGGATGACTTCAATGCGCTTTGTGGTTGGAACGCCCTCAGGGACCGAAGTCCAGGAATGGGAAAGTTCTAAGAGTTTACTTTAAAATGCGTGTGTGTATTCTGCACGGATTAGCACCTAGGAAGGCTGGCTAGGCTCCAGTAAGCAACCCAGACATCATGTACGCGGGCGGGTGTTGTCAGTGGTTAAGACAGAGTGCTAGTGCAGGAGACTCAATGTGTGCCCAGCTAGACAGAATTTGTCGTAAGTTGTCGCTGCATACTAAAGGCAGATGTGTTGAGGCATGTCAGGGGTTTCAGTGCAGATGTCTATGAGAGCAGCTACACCGGATTTGACATAGCTGTAGCTGCATTTTGAGTACATAAATGGAGAGCCATGCCTGCGGCATGTGTCCACAGATGTAGTGCGATTTATACATACAGTAAACGCGATATGCTGGTCGTTTGAGTGCATCTTCTGGTGGGGTTAGCATACTACCATTGGGAAGGACCTGGCTGGTGGCATTCTTTGAGTGCAATAGGCAAATATATGAAATAGACATTGCCACCTATGGCCTAAAACCAATGGTATCGTTTCCCATCCCCAAACGAAAGAAACTTAGTGTGTCATTATTTGCCCCCCTGGGAGTCTTAGTTCATCGCTATTCCCACCCCCCAAAAGCCATCTAAGTGTGCACGGTGTCATATAGCCCAAGCTGAATGGTGCATTTTCCCTCTATCTCCAGTGAAACCTAAGAGTTGAGCATTCTGATAATTAGGTAGGGTGGTCTGACTGAGTGCGTGACATGACCTGTCCAGTTTGGCAGTTTGCACCAGTTATAGTGTTTGAGGACCGGGGGGAGGGTGGAGGTTGGGGAGATTGATATATGATCATCTGTGCAAGTGAAAAGAGGCGAGTTTATAACTGTGTGCCACTGCCAACGCTGCCGGCATTCGCTCTGGTTTGAAATTGTTGGTGTTTTGTTGGGTCTGGCTCAGTACTTGTGTCCAAATAGCAATCAAAGGATTGTGTGGGAGAGGGATTTCAAGAAGATGAAGGAAAAATACAGGTTTTGAGGGCATGCCTGAATGCAAGGTGATAGTCAATTCGGTGGATGTGGAGAGGGAGAGAGTTCCAGATGGTGGGAGCTTGGATGGAGAAGGTGGATCCACCCAGTCTCGTGCAGTTATATTGTGGGATGATTATGAGAAGTGCTGTGCCAGATCTGAGGGTCCTAGACGGTCGGTAGTGTTTGTGTTTATCTTTGAGGAATTTGGGACTGATGTTATGGATGGCATGGTGAGTGATGCACAGGGCTTTAAAGGTAGACCGTCGACCAATAAGGAGCCAGTGTAGGACTTTCAGTGAGGGGCTGATATGTTCTCTGAATGGGAGGCCAATGAGCAGGCGTGCCGCAGCATTTTGGATTCTGTGGAGTTTCCCACATTGGAATGCCAGTGTGCCTAGATAAGGGCAGTTTGTATAGTCCAAGCAGGAGAAGATGATGGCGTGGATGTCAGAGATTCAGTGTGGCTTGGTGAGGTATGGGAAGATTTGCCTGAGGATGTGAAGGTGGAAGGAGCAGGTTGTGGAAAACAGAGTTGATGTGTTGGTTAAACAGCCAGGTCCCCTCCCCTGTGTGGGTTTGAACACTTGCCAGTTCCCTTTTGTCTACCATCTGGTAAGGGATGGGAACTCCTTTTCTCATGCTTCATTTTCCAGCACACCTGCTATCCACCTCTTCCTCATTCTTGCTTTTGTTCAACTAGTCCATTTTTTTTTACTTAACTTTGGAAGCTCATATTCTTGCTATGACAATCCATGTTGCAGCGCACTCGGCACTCAATACAATTCCTTTTTTCCCCACATGGAATTTGCAGCAGCTTACCCCATTTGTATTTTATCAGCTGCCTGTCAAACAGGTGGTCCCAGTGCATGGCTGCGCCCTTTCTGAAACAATGACACCCAACAGCTGGTATTATTATCTACCTTAATGGTACTCAGTTTGCCAACCTCCACCTTCACAATCAAGAGGGTGTCCTATTCTGTATTTGTGAAAACCTGAAGTATTCTTCAGTTGCGCCAGGCTACAAAGAGCGATATCTGATTCTCGAGAGTTGATTTCTCAAAATGTGTTAACATGCATATAGACTGTATTGCATATATCTTAATGTCTTTTCAATAATCAATAGGATGCCCCTTATTTATTTTTTTGGAACCAATTTATTAAACTTTAACATATTATATCAGCGAAACAAAACATCACAATTCTTAAATATATACAAAACAGTGTTAGTGAGTAAAATAATGGAGAAAAAGAGGAAAGAAAGAGAAAAAAGAAAAAAAAAGAAGAAGGGGGGGCAAAAAACGAACAACCAAATGCAATCAATTGCAATCCAGAATGCACCCACGAAGTCCAGAATCTCTTAGAGAGTACCAAATCACGAAGCATGCAAATCACAATACTAAACTTTACAATAAAAATAAAACAGGAATGTCTACTTATCTTTGCACAGGGTAACTTGATACAGGATGCAAGGTCAGATCAAATTTGTATCTAAGAAGGCCTTCCAGATCTTATCAAAAGTAGGCCTTTTCCTTTGCACTGAATATTTCACACTTTCAATATTGCATGTACGATACATCTCCTCCACCCAATTGTTTTTTTTGTTAGATAAGCATCTGATTTCCAGTTTCTTAGGATTAACTTTTTCACCAACATGGCCCCCTCGTAAAATTCATGTGATCTGATGTTGCCCCACAGACTTTCACGGTAGCACCAGCACCGTTATGAACGGTGCCTGTGCTACCGCCATCCCGATTCGCATTGAGTCCTCGGGTCTTAATACCCTGGTAATTCTGGGAAGCCAGGCACCGGAAAAATCACGAGTCCGGCGGCTAACCTGCTGGTTTTACTGGCACGGCTACCACCAGACTCATAATGAGGCCCCTAGTCTTTTACAACTTATAAGGTCCTCTCTTATTAGAGTGTAACAACCATAGACTGTTCTCAACCAGTGGGCGCACTTATTTATAAGGCAGTCTCCAGATTCAAACTAATCAATGGAACATTTGGGAACCCAATACATATATACCATTCCCGTTCTTCTGGCCACCCTCTGGTGGCCATATTCCCTACCTAGGGCTTCAACATTTGCATTTTTGAGGCCCATGTATTTGGTGTACTACGAGTGGCTAATTCTGGGGTCACACTATAACCAACATCTCCAACAAATCCCCTCGGGTATGCTGACCCCCTTTTGCCAGGTCCTCGCAGCCCCCTCCCTAAAATACTTTTTTTGGGGTGTTTTATCCTGTGGATTGATAGTTGTGGAATTGGTGCCAGCATTGATTATCCCCTTTAGCCCTGTGACTGCCACTACTTTGGTGTACATGATGGGGCCCTGCAGATCAGACTGAGTCATGTCCGATTTAGGGGCAATTCCAGGTTTCTTTGCAGCTGGTTCCAGCCCCATAGTGATTTCCTCCCTGGGAAAGTACAGCTCCGCAGGGATATCACTTCCTGTGCTCCTGCTGTTTTGAAGAATCCGTAACAGAAGCTTCTTCAAGGCCGCTAACTTGAGAAGGACCAAGGAGCATTTGCAGCTCTGGGCTGATTCGTGTGAGTTGGTAACTGAGGCAGGGGTAAATGGTGTTCCTGGGGGATTTATTCAGGGGTGTTTAATGCCCAGCAAAGGAGCTTTCCCAGCAAAAGGACCACACACATCCTTTCCAGGGTGGTCAGAGTCATCCAAGGGTATCAGGAAACTGGTCCTTAACGTCAGGGGTCTTGTCTCCTACAGCCCATGAGTGTAAGAGCTTGAGGTTGAGCTCCTAGAAATGTCGGCTGCATGCCCCTCTAAATTAAGGTTCACAGGTAACTTGAAGGCCTCAGACAGAGTCGAGGACAGAGTCATAAGTGCACTTCACGTGGGGCTGGTTCTCAGAGATCCGAGGAAGGTTCCTCCCAGGCTTGAGCATGGAAATGGTAAAAGAAGAGGCTGCAGATGCATCAATTAATGTCAGGGCCGCCAGTTCACAGGTTCCCCCCAGGGAGGCCTTAGATGAGGTGGGCAGCCCATGGCTCAATAAGACCAGAGGAAAGGAGGCACTTCCCCCAAGAGTGGATACTGAATGGGCCAGACTGGTGTCACCTACTCCAGGAATGGATGGTGCATGGGCTTTCCCCTTGCTGAACCAGTCAAGACTGCCCTCTTTGGCAAGTTCACTTGTGTTGTTCCCTTTGACATTCAGACGTCCTTCCAGGAAGCAATTAATTTCCCTGATTAGGTTATAAGTGTACGCTGTTATCATGGTAGAGCTGTGGGCCCTTGCTTTGCTCGTATCAAGGTCAGTGTCTAGAGAAGGTGGGAAACAAACAAACAAACAACCAACCACTACCGAACCAGAACAAAGAAACACTTCTGTCAATGTAATTGAGCTCCTGAAGAAACAGAGGCCCCAGCCACAATATCAGCGAACAGCAGCCTCACCCAAGAAAGAACCTCAGGAAAAGAAAACCCAACAAACACTACCGTGACTGAGACACAAGAAATAATAGGCAAAAAACGAACAAGGAAAAACACACTTCACTCTAGCCTACTCAGCATAAGATTGATGGCAAAACACAAAACAGAAATGTATGACCTCCTAAGCGAGGCTGGCACCGATGCACTATTTTTCACGGACATATAATTATAGGACAACTACAAAATAATCGCACACAAAGTGATACCAGACAACTTCAAACTAATACATGGCAACAGAGAAAATGAAAAAGGAGCTGGAATCGCAATGGCACACAAAGATCACATCTGTGCCACACCAGTATCACCAACTGACATAGAAGACTGAAAATCCCTCCTAATCAACATCAAGCTCAGCGACCAAGTCAACTTACTGTTTCTCCTGATCTACGACTGTTATCCTACAACCAACATTTTGCAATGAAGCTCACTGACTCCATTGCCAACCTTACCACTTATCATTATCACATAATTGTCCTGAGGATTTAAACATATGGTTTGAAAGTGAAATCAAAACCACAGCAAACTCCCTCAGTGCCCTTCTGAAAGCACTCCACTTCAAGAAAATAGTGATTGGACTCCCCCACAGTGCTGGACACACTTTGGATGCAATTTTCTGCAGAGACAGACTCTCAACCACTAACCCATCAGTACCAAGCATATGGAGTGATCACCGCTTGATCCCATTCACGGTCATACTCCCAACCCTCATACTGCCCAGAAAAACAATACTGCATGCTACTAACAAAAGAAATGGGAAGAATCTTGATCTGGAATCCCTAACAGAACTGATGGAATCAACCAAACCAAATATCTCCCAGCTAAACAGAACAACCCCTGACTTAGTGGGAAAAATCTTGATGCCTGGATCACAGAGGCCATATACCAATTGGCACCAGCAAAACCGTTCAAAGCCACTGTGAAATAAATGTCAGCAAGATGCTGCGCAAAAGAACTGTGGGAATTCAGATAAACAAACCGCAAACTGGAAAAACTATGGAAAAATCATTACAACCAATCAGCCAAAATTAAATACCACTGACAACTGAGAATGTATAAATCAACAGTCCTAAAAGCAAAAAAGACACACTACACCACAAGAATCCAATTGGCAATAAATCCAGAAAAAGAACTATTCAAAATCATCAAAGAAATCAAAAACCCAACATCTTCCAATAGAGATGCTATATCATCACAATCACTATGTGACAACATCACTAACTACCTAAAACCAAAACAGAATCAACCAACAGACCACTGACACAAGCTATGCAACAATAAACATAAATACGGAACCACCAATAATCAGCACACCACCAACCGCAGCATCACCCGACCATTTCAGACCCATAGATGAAGAAGCTTTCATCAAACTAATAAAATACACCAACCTCATTGCTACCCCAGTGATCCATGCCCACCAAGTATCATCAAAGAAATTCTCACCCACAGCAACCCAGCATCTTACTTCCACCTACTGATGAACTGATCCTTAAACACAGGAATAGGAACTAAAACCTTCAACTCAGCATACATCAAGCCGTTCCTAAAAAAATGAAAACAGGAAGTGTGGACGACCCCACCAACTAAAAACCTATATCAAATCTACCCTATTCAGTGAAACTATTGGAGAACCACATCTTACAAAATCATACTCAACCACGTAGAAATGTTTGGAACACTCGACCACTCGCAAGTCGGCATCAGACCCATGAGAGGAACAGAATCAGCACTACTATCGATATGTAACAATCTAAAAATAAATGCAGACAACAGCACCCGATCGGCCCTTATACTGCTGGATATATCAGCCTCCTTCAACACAATCAGACACATAACATTAATGGAATGCTGCGTAAAAGATTCTGCTCGCCAAAGGTTAAAACCTTTCCTCACTAACCAAACAGAAAAATATACCTACCGCCATTTACTTCTAACGCCAAAAACATCTCCTGTGGCATACCACAAAGGTCTAGCCTCTCCTCACTCTTCTTCAACATATACATGTCTGCCCTAATGAAACTCATTCAAACCCATGGACTGACCTCCTACAACTATGCAGACGATACTCAACTCATTGTCAAGATAACCTCAAACCAAGACCCAAACAACCCCCTACACAATTCCCTCACAAACATATACACCTGGAAGACAATCAGCAATCTAATATTAAACATGTCCAAAACAGAAATCATGATCTTCCCACCAGAGGATAATGTACCTGCCACACAACTGAACTGCCCACCAGGCATGGGAACCCAACCTCAAGCATCTGCTATGATAAAAAAAGCTGTGAATACTCATGGACAAGGTACACTCACTAGAACCACAAGTCAACGCAATGGCTAAGAAATGCTTCTGCCTCCTGAGACTAATTAGAGGGATCCTACCCTACTTCTCGTTCCCACACAGAACAATCGCAATCATCTCCTTAGTTTTTATCAAGAATCGATTATGGACTGCAGAACGACTCACTCAAAAACTCCAACGCATCCAAAATACTGCAGCAAGCATACTCCTGAGACTAAACGGAAAAGACCACATCACACCAGCCCTCCGAAGCCTACACTGGCTATGAGTAAAAAGAAGTATTAACTTCAAAGCCCTCTGCATCACTCAACAATCACTACACGGACAAGGAGCCACATTCCTCCAACCCAAAATCAACAGCTACAAACTAGGAAGAAAGGAAGAAACCTGAGATCAAGCAATGGCCTGCAAATGGGTTCCATGTGTTAATATCCCCGCAAAAATATTGTGATACAAAAATATTGCCATATTTTTGTGGCGATACTGAGCCATGGACACTGAGGGGGGACAACCCTGCAACCACCGCATTATTTTTAAATGTGCGGGGGGGGGACACCCAAAACCCCTGCTCCCACAAATTATCCCCCCACAAAAATATCGCCTATGGCGAGACAAACAACCATATGTCCTGAAGCCTTTGGGTTAGTGGCGCAATACAAGAATGTAGATAGATAGATGTACGGCAATATTTTTGGTGGGGATAATATGTAGGGATACCCTGCAAATGGAAACACAACACTCAGAAAAAAGGAAATTCAGAGGAATCACATTCTCCCAACTAATAGCCAATCTATTTAACAAAATCCAAAAGGAGCTACGAATGACCTCAGAAAATGACTGAAGACTTCACTATTCAACTCTCAGATATAAGCATAAAGCAGGCACCTGCCACAATATTACTGCAAACCTGAGAAAATCAAGCGACAGTATGTATCATGTATCCTGGAACCAACAACTAAACAACCACACCATACTAACCATTACCCACCTATTCTCCTCGGTCCTCTCCAGCATACCCAACACATACCTCACATGAACAAATGCACCAGCCCTACCTTACACAAAACACACAACTCACACGTCTGTCAAAAGAACAAACTGCTGCAAGTAAAAAACCCAAACACTGAAAGTTGCCCCTCTGGACGCAATGGGCCTCATTACAAGTTTGGAGGCAGCCATGGTGCTGTTAGCACCATGGCTGCCTCCAAACTCGGGTCTGGGTTCCTTGAATGAGGAATTACTGGGTCATTCCAACCTTGGAGGACCCGGTAATTCCTCATTCAAAAAACCCATCCCCATTCCCATTCGAACACCCATAGGGCTCAATGGGGATGGAGCTAATAACGAGCCCGTTAATAATGGGCCCGTTATTAGCTCCCTGGTCCCCTTGCTGGACCCGCAAAGGAAGGACGTCTGGTCTGACCAGACATTCTGAGCGGGTCCCGCAAGGGAACCTCGTAATAGGGTGGAATGGGTTTAAGGGAACCAGCACCATTACCGGCGCCGTTAAACCCATTCCGCCCACCTCGTAATGAGGCCCAATTACTCCATTGCACACAATTCAAACACACTCAGAAATTTGACACGCACAGATGCCAGTTTTTCCTGGTTTTACAAGCACTGGCAGAAGAGAACAACCTCCAATCTGTCCCTCTTATGTCACTAACCTAGCCAACTCACTTTCTTAGAGAGCCACATGAGCACCTGAAGACCAGGCAATGGCAATAGTTCACGGTATTGTGGGGTTTAATGACAGCCAAAACGATATAACTGAAAGGCCAAGATAGCCTTAACACAGCGTAAGGACCTGGTGTATTATGAAAATAAGTGTCTTTCTGAAAACAATACAAAGAAGTATCTATAGATGGGAAAGTCACATTACAGTGTTGACTGAGAGACAGAAGCAGCATTTTTCATTGAAACTGCCACAAAGAAAAATGCTGTGCACTCCGAAAAATAAATATCACCAAGAATATTCTAAGATGAAAAGTGCCTATGGTGAAGGAGGAAAGGACCAACTGCCTTTCAATTTCAGATTGCCACCTGAATTCATAAAATGCTGCACAGGGAAACAAAGTAATCATTAGACATGCTATTTGTGTTTCAAATACAACATGTGAATCTCCTTAAACACAGACAAATGTGCTTCTTGTTGTTGGGCAGATTCTCAAGTGCCTGCCTGACTCCTTATCTGGAAGGAAAATCTCTGTGAAGCAGAGGCTCACCATCTATTTACAATGGACCAGCTTAATACAGACCGGGCCAGGGAGGGTGAACATGATTGAAAATACAAAGCCTTAGATCAAAATTGTTGTCAACCTAAGATTGCAGGGACACAATGGGAGATGCCAGCAAGCCTCCTGATGTCAGAGGCCAACTGGTGCATAAGAAACTCCTCAGCACATCAACCCTCCAGAGAAGAAAGGCTGATGGGTGTATTGCAGGCTGCACCAAAAATGAGGCCACGGAGCTTGGGAGAGCATTTCATGAGAAATGAAACCTATATGGAGAAATGGGAGTTAAGATGTGCATACATGTTGAAGATTTGCCATTAGCTTAAATAGACTGTCATAACTGTTGATTTTCTCAGCAACGATAAGTTGCACCAAGTTCATGCCAGTGTAATTTTAAAGCTAATTTCAATGCAATTGTGTTGCCACAATTTTCATTCACCTGCAATTTCTGGAACTCAAGTTATAATTGAAAAATGTTTTCAACTTCCCCGAAAATGTCCTGAATTTAACTATTATACTTTTTGAAGAAAGGGCAGAAACCCATAGCACTCCCGTGCTATGGCATGCAAAAATGAAAGTGACCTCTCCTGGTCCGTTGTGAGGAGGGAAATATTAATATCTATGGGCCTCATTACAAGGTGGGCGGTAAGGGGTTAACAGCGCCGGTAGAGGTGCCAGAGCCGTTAATCCCTTACTGCCCTATTACGAGGTCCGCTCGCGGGACCCGCTCTGGACACCTGGTTTTACCAGACATTCTTAGCGGGTCCCGCGAGTGGCCCAGCATGCTACCAATGGGCCCATCATTAATGGGACCGTTATTAGCATGCTCCCCATTCCCATTGAGCCCTATAGGGGCTCACATGGGAATGGGGATGGTCCGGGTCTGGGTTCCCTGAATGGGGAAATACTGGGCCCTCCAAGGTCGGAATGACCCAGTATTTCCCCATTCAGGGAAAACCGGACCCAAGTTTGGAGGCAGCCATGACCTTATTAAGGGCATGGCTACCTCCAAACTCATAATAAGGCCCTATATATCTTGTTATTTATTGGTAAATTACAAATATTTGTCATGTAGCCACTTTTAGGGTAAAAAGCTGACAGCTAAAAAGAAATTGTGTAAATGACAAAGGTGTATGCCTCTCCACTTCACTCAGGGAACTCCCTGCGTTATCGGCAGACAGGGGTTAGCTATGGGGACGAGTAAGAGAGGATAATCATCCAATTAAATCTTAGCACCCTAGACCTGGCACCTGTTAATTGTAATAATCAGAGGTGTGGCTTGGACATTGAAATTCACCTGCTCTATGCAGAAAGGGATCAGGAGAGCAGAATTTGATCAGACAAGGAGAAAAGCTGCCTAAAAAAAACATCAGACGATAGGAGTTCAAATCTTCCAGGGACACTTTCCTAAAATTACCTGGGGGGAAAAGCTGAATAGATATCTAACCCTTGCCTGGGAGGACAGCCATTGGGGAAGCCTAAAGCTGAGGGAAGTCAAAGAGAGTGGAAGCTGGTGCCTACCTTGGGCTGACGTATCAGGCCCAGATCTCTGAGTTCCCACCAGAGAGGATTCTGGAACCTGGCTGACTTTCCTGTGCACCAAACCCAGAGTAATCCCATGTAAGTAACTTGCTCAAAATGAAATTAAGTGTGGGGGGATCTGCTTGCCTTAATATTCTTCCCTTAATAGTGGGTGGGGTGGCAAACTGTGTAGACCCTTAGCATATTTGAATGACAATTAATTCAATTAACTCCCAAATAGATTGAAACAGTGGGTACTTGGAGGAATTCAAAACTTTAACCCTCTTTCCTACCGGGAACGCATATTAAAATCATTTAAATAACTGGGGTGTCTCTTGCCACAAAACGAAATTGATAATTGACTTCCTTCCCAAACCTTGCCATTGAAATAGAAAGGTGCTGCTGCAAAACGAAATTCCCAACCGTTACCACTTCCCAAAACCCTGTCTTTCAATGAAAGGTGACCTTGCCACAAATGAAATTGATAATGTTCACATTCCCAAACCTTGCCTTTAAAACTAAAAGGTGCTGTGCCACCAAACAGAATTCCCAATTGTCACACCTCCTTAAACATTGTATTTAAACTAAGGGGTGCCCTTGGTCCAAAACTAAATTCCTAAACTTTCCCCACCCTCTAGAGCTGGCATTTAAACATAGGGTTAAAGTAATATCACTGATGCTTGGGTTTTTGGTGCTGGGGGAGAAGTGCTTTGCACAAGTGAGACCTCATGTATCCAACACTGAATGTGTGATCTGTAGCTTGTTTTAAAATCAGACCTGTGTTTACTTTTAATCAAAATTTTGGTCATGTAATATTTGCCTGTGCATTACGAAAAAGAAAGTAATTGTGTGCTGAAGCTTTGTTTTGTGCCAAAAAAATGGTGGTGTGTGTAACATAAACAGAACCTCATTGAATCTAAACTATAAATAAATATGTGTTTAGTCTATACCCCTGCCTGGTTCATGGATCAATGTTAGAACAGAGTGAGGGATCTACGTGGCTCTATATGAGTCATAAATAGGGCATGTTGAATCCTAAATAAATGATCTATTGTGGTCTCATTTAATTGGGACGGGGGGGACTCCCTATGTTGATCGTGGTCTCCCAATATTTCATCACAGTATGAATCAATTTAACATAACATAACAAACCTTTCCCTCTGGACAGGAATTTATGAAGTTTACTTAGCACAGTCCATACCTAGTACAACCCCTTGGACATTTCCAGGCATTGTTTTGTGCAATGCAAGAATACAATTATTGTTAAGATATACTTCTCAAAATAGAATAGCAGGTGCAACTGATGGCTAAAATGCCATTGCCAATTGGTTCTATCATGGCTGCTGCATTGACAGAGAGAATAATGGTGGCAGCATGCCTGAATATCTATGTAAAGGCATGGAAAAGTGAAAGAAAAATAATATCCTTCACACACCTTTCCTAGTAGAAAAGCACTTTGGACACAGTTGGATATTACCTCTCCTCAATGTTCCATGGAAAAGTTCCCCCCCTCCCCCCACCTCCCCTCCAGCCGCCTTGGAAATGCCAAACGTCATGTGGGTATCATGCTGGAGAAGCAGTAAAGAAACAGTCACAGAAACAACATTAAGAATTATGCTGTAACCCAACACGATGTAGTAGTATCAAAGAACAAGAAGATTAAATATAAGAATTGTGTAAGAATACAACAAATTGAGATTTTATGGTTATAGAATGAAACCAAAGGAAATGACCATAGGAATTTACAATGGGCAGCCCTGAAGAAGCTTGATGTGGAGTCACTGCTACACACATAGCAAAACATGTGTAGACAGAGTGGGGTGTTTTCTTGTAATTCCCCATTTGGTACTTGATATTCATTGTGTCAAATATAACTTGTGTTTGGAATACAAGTTTATGTAGAAGTGTGACCAAGAAAACATTGTGTTTCCTTGGAGAGGAATTGTGTGGTTATCATAATTTGCAACCCTTTTTGGGAGCAAAAGACAAAAAGGACATACTGGGCCTAATTCACAGAAGAGCTTTATAATGGCAAACCCCCATTGGAAAACACTGTGTGAATAAGAGCCTTCATACCTTGAAATGGCAAGGAATAAATGCAAAAGACTGAGTGCAACAACGTTTGTTTGCCTGTTTGTCAGTTACTTTTAAATACCTCAAAATGCCCAGATCAGATATCATGCATATTACTACTCAGTGTCTACTTGAGCTTGCACGTTTCTACGGTATGGCAATGTGTGTTGGTGTATATGTCTGTGTGATGCTTGTCTGGTGGTATCAGGTATGGGTCAAGGCTCATGCTAAAATGTATCACTTCATCCTTGATTCTCAGGACTAGAAATGTATTCCACAAATCTCTGTCCAGTAGATATTTTGAGATAAGCAACAGTTTGGTCTTTTGAAAAATATGATGTTAGTTCTGTAATTACTGCCTTGGCAAGAGGATGGTGGGATATTGAAAGCTTGAAAACAGTCCTCTCTACTACCCTATAAAAGTTAATAAATTGTGTCTCTCGTCAAGCAAAGACTGATATTTCAGGACACATGCTTCTTTCGAGCTCAACTGCTCCCTCTTTAGTGTAAAACAATGCTTTATGCCAAATGAAAGGTCTTGAGACTTACAATTAACTCCCCATAAGATGACAGGAGACCGGCACCATAAGCTTTGAGTGAACCGTTCTGCTTGCACAGTCCAAACTCCACGGTAAACCAGTAAAGCTGGAAGACAAACAAAATGGTGGTTGGTCCAACACTCCATTCTTTACTCATAAACAAGAATAAATCAATGGGCTACATACAACTGCTGAAAGAAACATGTGCCAATTATGAAATTCATCCATGCTAACAAACTACAGGTCTACCGGAAATGCTTCCACCAATGGACATTGTGGCGATAACTCACATATGCGGATTGATTCATGAATTGCACTGGCAAATTTGCTTAGGGAGGGGAAGATCATGGGCAGAGAGCATAGGTTTGGGGCCCCATCAAAAATGGGGTTACAACTGTTCTAGGCAAGTGCCCAAGAGGCAGTGAGGAGTGGAGAACACCTCTCATTGTCACCTCTTTCATAGCACATGGTCAGATGGTACGCCGGGCACTGACAGTGCCAGCGCGAAGGTCGATCAGGATTGCTTCAGTTACCCCTTGCTTTAAAATGTTGGAAAAGGGGAAGGATCAGACAGATCCACGTGAGGAGTGGAGGCTGCCCCTATGCATTTACTCGTCAAGAGCCTGTTTGATACTCTGATATGGGCATGGCCTTCACACTCAGAAGCAATCACCTTACACTCCCCAAACGTCCGAGTCATATTTCAGCACAACAGAGTCCAGCAACCACATGTCAGGTGATCTTTGGTCTAGCAACTGTAACCGTCCCCACCTACCGTCGAGAGCTTTTCAATCTCCTCATCGGACACTCCCAAGGAAGCGAGGCCAATATCCTAGCAAGGAGAAGAAAAACGACGATGTTACACAAAGAGGCACCCCAACACATAAAGGCATGCATCCATTCAATGCATCTTTTATAATCTTCTTATTTTTTGCCTTTGGCTACAGGTTTAACAATTGCCCATGGCGTCCCTTGCTGAGAGAGGATCAGTGGATCCCAAGGCTCCACATTAGGTCCTTGCAGTGCCTCCTCTGAGGATATACAGATAAAAGGCCTGGTCAAATCAGAATGTTGGGGTCAACAGTGCATCCTGGGATAAATGGACCTGAGCATAAGTGAAGGTGGTTTCATTATAACCTCGGGAGGGGGATTTCTATTAGCTGCAAATAATATTGTGTGGAAATGGTACGAAGAATTGAAGTTGCAGCCAGTAAGCATAGTCCAATTCCTTCTCCCACCCTAGTGAGTAAAAATCGCCAATTTGCACTGAGTGTTCATTATTTGATACACTCAGCCCCTCCTCCTTCCGAGGTCAATAATGTGGGTGCCATTACATGTTATTGGGTAATAATAAGTACCATTATTACAGCGCTTAGAAGCAATAGGTATCTGGCAGACATCTTTATGTAAAAATAAAAACCTGACATGTAGCTTTACTGCAAGCAAGAAACCACCCCTGATCATGTTGTTTACCATACAGCCAATGCCCCAACAGCATTCAATCATATCAGCCGCGACACTGTTCTTTCTTCTCAGAGTGCACTCTTACTCTCGCCAACAAAGCCAGTCATGTTACTATCATCCCATTGCTCCTCTAGCCAATGAGATAGACAGTACTGCAGTAACTGTACCCCTGGAGCTGTGTCTGTGGTCACTGAGACATCCAGCACTTCTGGTGCTGTGGCATAAAGTCATATTATGGTGTGGCTCTGATCACTGTGGCAGGCAGCAGTGATGATACTGTGGCAGAGAGGCCTGGCAAGTGATTGGCTGTGGCCGGCCAGAGGCCCAATGACCACTTTACGAGTTTGGAAGAATTTCAAGAGTAACCATCATCTAACATGAATACAGTTACCTCATGGGATCAACATGCGGCAACAGGAAGGGTCTTCATGATTTAGAGTCATGCAGATCCTTCAGTTATTCCCCATTTTGGAGCCCCATTGGGCTGCATTTTGGAAATGCGATATTACTGCATACAGGAATGCTTTTTTGTGGAGATGGGCATCATAACAAGTTGGCTGGTACATTTTAAAAGTTCAGGCAATAGCGTTTACCAGCACTATAAAAGAATATATATATTTTATTAACATTTTCAAGAACAAGTAATAAACATTAGAATACATTCAATGCAATGCTCTACAATATTACAGAATTCATACTAAGTGAAGGGCCCGCAGAGAACGACAATTAAACTAATCCATACATAATAATAGAAACCCAGCCCAACAAACAGACAAAACTAACAAGACTAACAAAAAAATATATATATAAATACAAAAATAACAGATGATGTTTAAAAGAAGAGAATGCAATGATGAGTATGTCAATGTTTGGGAGTCCTTCAATGATTTATATGGGGATTGTTTAATGGTTCTTAACTATGTGTTTGTGCATGACTGGTTTTATCTATTTGTTCACCAGCAATCTTACAGGACCGGCCAACTACAACTTTGCCAGTAGGGGTGAATTATTTACCTCCAGCTAAAAGCTGGGGTAAATCTGACTCCTACTGGCAAACAAATGCCTATAATACCGGCACAGTAATAACTCTGTTGGGAAATAGCAGCAAAATCCCCCCATTGAAGTCCTAGGGGACTCCATGGAATGGGGAATTACTGCCTTTACCGGTACTTGTAATCTGCCAGTAATTCTGGCAGAACATGTGCCGGTAACAGCAATTCTGTTTGCCAGTATCCGGACGGCAATACCGCCAGGATAGAGTTAAATCCCTAATGAGGCCCCTGCACAAATGCAAGCGTTTTTACAGGGTGCCTGTATCGGAACCCATAAAAGTGCAGTACGCTAAAACTTGCAGTATTCTGACATACTGCATGTTTGACTGTTACCACCCTACTCATAATGAAGCCGTTAGTGGTGGAAATAGACAAACCATGATCCGTTTACCTGTGAGAACTGCGCAAAAGTGTGGTCCGCTAGCATCGGCACGTGTCCAAGGAGCTCGTGGCAGCAGTCGCTTAATAAGAATAGAAAGCAAAGAGGTCAGTACACTTCACTTTGAAGAAGGCACGTTTTCTAACTTTCTTGTTCTAAGTGATACCATTTATCAATACATGAACTTGCCTACATTTGTTCCGGAACATGTCTATACTGGAAATACTTCACATAAAAAATAAACAAGTGGTAATTAAAAACACAAAAAAGGCAGATGCCTACATAAAGCGTGAGGAGGGGAGAAGAGCACAATGAACTTGGGGACATGACTAACAGATTAGACAACAGTGCATATGTAAAAAGACAATAAACACCAGTACCTAAATATGAACTAAGTTGCTCAAACTGGAGGACAGACCTAACATAGTTAAACGTATTTATAGAGCAAGAGTGGATGTTCAATTTGATAGAACGGCCAATGCAGTGCCAAGACCTGCTCCCAGAGTACCTTCGGGGAGTTCTTGCTGTATGGCTGCCAGTGCAGTGTCAGGACCTGCACCCAGAGTACCTTGGGGTCTTCTTGCTGTATGGCTGCCAATGCAGTGCCAAGACCTGCACCCAGAGTACCTGTGGGGAGTTCCTGCTGTATGGCTGCTAGTGCAGTGCCAAGACCTGCTCCCAGAGTACCTTCGGGGAGTTCTTGCTGTATGGCTGCCAGTGCAGTGTCAGGACCTGCACCCAGAGTACCTTGGGGTCTTCTTGCTGTATGGCTGCCAATGCAGTGCCAAGACCTGCACCCAGAGTACCTGTGGGGAGTTCCTGCTGTATGGCTGCTAGTGCAGTGCCAAGAGCTGCACCCAGAGTACCTTCGAGGAGTTCCTGCTGTATGGCTGCTAGTGCAGTGCCAAGACCTGCACCCAGAGTACTTTCAGGGAGTTCCTGCTGTATGGCTGCCAGTGCAGTGTCAAGACCTGCACCCAGAGTACCTTTGGGGTCTTCTTATTGTATGGCTGCCAGTGCAGTGTCAAGACCTGCACCCAGAGTTCCTTCGGGGAGTTCCTGCTGTATGGCTGCTAGTGCAGTGCCAAGACCTGCACCCAGAGTACCTTCAGGGAGTTCCTGCTATATGGCTGCCAGTGCAGTGTCAAGACCTGCACCCAGAGTACCTTCGTGGAGTTCCTGCTGTATGGCTGCCGGTGCAGTGTCAAGACCTGCACCCAGAGTACCTTCGGGGAGTTCTTGCTCTATGGCTTCTAGTCCAATGCCAAGACCCGCACCCAGAGTACCTTCGTGGAGTTCTTGCAGTATGGCTGCTAGTGCAGTGCCAAGACCTGCACCCAGAGTACTTTCGGGGAGTTCTTGCTGCATGGCTGACAGTGCAGTGTCAAGACCTGCATCCAGAGTACCTTCGGGGAGTTATTGTTGTATGGCTGCTAGTGCAGTGCCAAGACCTGACCCAGAGTACCTCTGGGGAGTTCTTGCTGTATGGCTGCTAGTGCAGTCCCAAGATCTGCACCCAGAGTACCTTCGGGGAGTTCTTGCTGTATGGCTGCTAGTGCAGTGATAAGACCTGCACCCAGAGTACCCCATAAGACCTGCACCCAGAGTGCCTTCGGGGGTTCTTGCTGTATGGCTGCTAGTGCTGTCTATGGGATGTCATAAGCCTTCCTTTAAAACTCTCCTGGCTATAGTAGTAGTTTGCTCTTGAGAGCCATTTCCAACGTGGGCATTGATTATGTAGACTGCATGCTAGGGACAGGGCTGTTGCATTGAAGCAGTGCTCTGGGCAGCAATGAGCGGAACTGGAAACTGCAAAAGCAGTATGGCAGTGTAGTAAGTGGATGAGGGGTTTGTTAGTGGAGGGAACATTCATTAGAACCTCTAGAGGGCAATAGTCTGTGTGAATGAGAAACTTCAAGGTCATGTAAGGATATGACAATGAGGGTGATGGGAAATTTGAACAGGCCCTCTTTTGACTTGAGCAAAGGATGGCGTGGCTGTAAAAAGAAATGGGAGGTTGTTGGAAGGACATTTGACAAGTTGCAAGCTTTCTCAAGGCAGCGGAAAGCATAAGGTAGAGGCCAAGCAGAGGGCTGTTACAATAATACAATCAGCTTCATTACGAGTTTGGTGGTATGATATGATATGGTATTTATACCGCGCCTATACACAGGTTTTTCAAGGCGCGACAAGGCAAGGGAGGGGAAACAGAGGGAAGACAGACAACGATCCTACTAGGTCAAGTGACATTGAGATCGCGCAAGTGCAGGGGAGCGGGAAGGGGAAAGTGTGTGGGGGAAGTAGAGGGGGCAGTGCAGTAAATAGGATAACAGTAAAATAATAAAAACAATAAATAAAAGTTCAGCCAGCTGGTGGCAAGCGCAAGAGTAAGAGCAGATCATCAGGGGTCAAATGCTAGTAGGGGCTGTAGGGATACAGAAACAGTCCCCGAGTGCAAGGGTCGCCAGGGGGGCATTGCAGGTGTGCAACTGGCAGGGAGGGGAACTGGGCCCGAGATCAGAGGGTGGCCAGGTAGCCAGTGCAGTTTCAGATTCTGCCAGGAGATTAGCAGGGGAGAAGATGAGAGAAATCAGAAGCAATGAGGGAGGTCTTGAGGTGCTTCCGGAATTGGAGATCGTTCTCCTCAAGTTTCAGAGAGGTAGGGAAGCTGTTCCAGAGGGAGGCCCCAGCAGACGAAAGAGATCTACCACCAACCCGCTGTTTGGAGAAGCGACTGACCCTGAGGGAGTTGGAGGTGGACGAGTGAAGAGCTTGAGAGGGAAGATATTTAGGAAGAGAGAGTTGAAGGTATTGAGGTCCCAAGCCCCAGAAGGCCTTGTGGACAATGCAGAGGGTTTTGAACTTAATCCTTGCCGCCACTGGGAGCCAGTGCAGAGATTTCAGTCCTGGAGAGATACAATCCCTTGGCTTGAGGCCAAGAATAAGTCTTGCAGTTCTGGTTTGGATGAGTTGCAGAGGGCGGAGAGTAGAGGCAGGCAGATTTAGAAAGAGGCTGTTGCAGTAGTTCAGCCTAGAGAGAACCAGAGCTCTGGAGACAGTGAGCTTCTGGGGAAAGGAGAGGAAAGGAAGAATACCTCTGAGTAGGTGCAGCTGGTACTGTGACTTCTTAGAGACGTCAGAGATGTGAGGAGGGAAGGAAAGTGTGGAGTCAAAGATGACCCCAAGGTTTTTAGCCTCACAGGTGGGAGAAGGAAGAGGGCCAAGAAAGGCTGACCATAGAGTGACAGGAAAGGAGGGAGCAGGTGTGCCGATGAGGAGAATCTCAGTGTTACTGGCATTAAGGCAGAGTTCATTGGCGGCACACCACTCCTGGATGGCGGACAGACAGTCAGAGATGAGAGAAGGAGAAGAGGTGGCGGAAGGAAGCCTAAAAATTAATTGAGTGTCATCCGCCTAGCACTGAAAGTTGGGGCACAGATCAACAATGCAGTGGGCAAGAAGTCCCAGATATTGGTTCAACAGCCAGGGAGAGAGGTTAGACCCCTGGGGAACGCCACAGGTAGAGATAGAGGAGAGGAAGGGCCCAAGTTGGACCTGGGAGGGTCGATCAGAGAGGAAGGAGGTCAGCCAAGCCAGGGCCTGATCAGTGATACCCAGGTTATCACGGAGACGGTTGAGCAGGATGTCATGGTTGACCATGTCAAAGGCAGAAGAGAGATCAAGTAAGATGATGACACAGGGGCTGTTGGAATCAAGGTTGGAGAGCAGGAGTCTAATACCACTGTGATACCACCAAATGGTATTACTGTTACCACCACTTGGTTCAGCAGTATTACCACCCGGGGTGTTACCACCAGAGCACAAGTGGTGGCAGGCAGTGTTAGTCCCCATCAATTGGAGTTCATAGGACTCCATTGGGATTTTGGCAGTAATACCAACAGAAGCATTACCACCATTCTGCTAGAGGTGTTTCCTCTGCCTTACTTCCAAACCTGTAGTTCAGCAGTGTGGTAATGTGGCAGTAATTCAGTGGTAACTCCATTACCACTGCATTACCACCATTTATTACCACTCCACCAAACTCATAGTGAGGCCCAATGTGTTAAATAACAGAGAAACTAATAGTTCTAGTATAATGGAATGTACTTCAGCTAAATTGAAGCCTGGTTGCTGGAAGGTTTTGAATGAATCATGAGAGCATTAAATATGGAACCCCATGGAAACACATTACTTAGATCAAGCACTTACTTTCTTGAGTTAATCCGAAGACATTAGGACATTTGCTTCCTCTTCGCCATTAAAAGTAAGCAACTAGAACAAACCCTGTTCATAGCCAGAAAGATGTCCCTGCTTACTTATTAAACATAAACAAAAGACTAATCTGATAAATATGTCAGTAAATGTCCTGAGACTTCAACACAAAAAACAGACTTTCTTTATGTTCTAAAATAGTCTTTGAACGCCAATAAAATAAAGAATATAATTCAAGAAAAATGGGACATATTTCAAAATGATGACAAACTAAGCAAATGATTGTCTGTAGAACATTATTTTCTAACCAACAAAGTAAACATTTGAGAGACTATTTTTGGTGGCTAAAATCCTTTCAAAATCTTCCAGACATCACTGTTCAGTTTGTGTAAAGTCACCCCGTGTGGGAAGCGTATGCCGACATATGACTCCTGAGCTTGCTGTACTTAGATGCCCAATAAGGCGAAACATGCCTGGCAATTCTTGTGATCTTGTACAGAAGGTATGTTGCTTAGCAGCTCAGCCTGGGCTTCCTCTTTTGGGGCGGGGCCGAGCCTGATTTGCATATGCTCTTTACCCTTCTGTAATGGCACACCAGAATGAATGGACGGATGCCCAGGACAATTCCAGAGGTTTAGACTCACACAAAACCTTCCAGCTAATACTCTGTGTTGCAAAAGTCCCTCTAAGCGGAACCAGTGATCCTAGGCCTATGGCCTGCTGCCTCTGCCTGGAGATCCAAACTACATGCACAGTAAAGCTGAAGCATGCCTTGGATTGCTGGTAGTATCCCGCAGAATGGATGAGTTCTAGCACTTAGAGATGGGCTGGTACTTCTGGGATGATATCAAGCCTGATTTGCATATGGTCTTTCCCCTTCTGTAACAACACACCAGGCTGAAACTTTGCAAGCTGTAGGGTTGCCCAAAGCAATGCAAGTACTTTAGATTCCGTCAAACCTTACCAGCCATCACCTCTCAGTGTTCGTAATGGACTGTGCATCAGGACCCTTAGCACTTTCAAACACGCCTCAAACACTCACAGAGAAAGGTAGAGCGTGGGTGGCAGCAGTGCAACCTTCCATCTCACATCAGCACACGCACCACGTCCACGCGCACACGCGCACACGCACGCATACATTCATAAATACCGTTTTCCTCCACGTTGCAGCCCACATCAACAGCCCACTCCCTCAAACATCAACACCGTACAGCATGGCAATCAGCCGTGCACGCCTCTCCCACACACAAAGGATGTATCTTATCACAGGCAACAGTAGTGCAGGCTTCCATTAGACACAATAATAGATTCAGCACTCCCCCGCCCCCACAAACACACACAGGCACCACGTAAACATAGGAATCCATAGGGAAGCTTGCACTTCACACAGCAGAACAGATACTACACTATGGGCAGCAGCAGAACAATGTCTATTGCACACAAGACACAGTTCTATCACAGGCAGCAGCAGGCGGGGCTTAATTAACATCAAACATTTAGGAACATGGGCTGTATCCGTGCAAGTTTGTATAACATACAGAAGAGGTATGCATAGGCAGTGTCACTGTAACATTCACATATGCCCATCAAACGTGCAACATGGCCAGCAGCACTGGAAGCTTCACGTCACCTTTTGCATTTTATTTGCACCCTGTTTTGGGTTACTCGTCCGCACCACACATGTCGAGTCAGGAAATTGAGTAAACATGCGGACACGCATAAACAAGCACTAGCCTCTGTCACTGCCTACACTATGCTTCATCAACTGGTTATATTCCATTTTCCTTCATCTGCTCCCACTTTGCCTTCCTGCGTCTGCCTTCCAGGGGTGGACTGTGAAACAAAATAGGCCCTGGAAATAATGTTCAAAGTGGCCCCATATTACACATTTTCGGCAGTCTCAACCTTTTTCCTATGGGACCATTGGAAATACTACACAAAATGTGCCCAAGCTCAGAGGCCTACTTGGAAATCTCCAAAGTTCACTATAGGCAAGTCCACCCCTGCTGCCTTCCCTGCTGCCTTCCCTGCTCCTCTGCTGCTCAGACTCTGGTCTACACATACGAGGTGTTGCACAATTTGCCAACCTGCAGACATGCCTTAGTGTTGTGATAGCACTACCGTGGCAACTAGTGCAATATAAAGTATTTGTATTCATATTCAAAAAGTGCAGCAAAGTGAAAGTTGTATAAGCATCACATGCACAATCAAATACACCAAGAAACCCCAGGCGCACAGAAAGAACAGCGCGAGCAGGGTGTGCGTCCTCTGCACCCGGAGGAGGCACAGCACTGTCTGGCAGCAGTAGGTCAGGTTTGTATCAAACCAAGAAGATGCAAAGCACACAAAGAAGCGGTGTGCTCATGTGCACACAACAGCACGCATTGCTTCTGCTGGTGTCCAGGTTGCAGCTAACTGCTAGGTGTTTTCCTCACTGAGAAGTGCTCGGTGCAATCAACATTTTGGGGTCCTCAGTCCATAAAGGGATAAAAGGGCGTGGATATACAGTAAGCATAGTAGGGTTCGCTATGCCCTGGGAAGGTCATTTTCCAGTAGCCTGCAAATAAAATGGGCCTCCTCATTACAAGTTCACGGGTGTGGTAAAAATATGGCAGTAATGGAATCACCACATTTTCTGGCGGTAATGTATTTACTGTCCCTTTAACCGCACCACCGGCATCCCAGCTTGACCTTGAAGTGGAGGATTTGCCGCCAGCATCATGTTGGAGGTAAGTCCTCCACTTGTGGGCCAAACAACCAGCAGATTTACAGCATTGAATAACCTCTCACGTTAAATCCGCCAAAAATCCCCATTGAGTCCTATGGACTTCACAAGCGGGGATTTACACTTCCTTACCACTGTTCATAATCCTACGGTAATGCCACAGGACCAAGTGGCAGCAACAGTAAACGGTCTTTGCACATTTGTTGCAGATTGGACGCCAAACTCGTAATGAGGCCCATGTGTGGAAATGGTTGGAAGAATGCAGATGTGGCAGGCATGCTTATCCTAAAAGGATGCTCTCCTGGACTCAAGCTACTCAGTTGGGGAGAGTCTCAGTCAGCACTCATGTTTAGAAAGGAACATTACAGCCAGCTATTAGTGAACCCTGTTCAGAGTCACTGCGTGACAGAAAGTACTGACAATGTCCCATATGAAAGCTAGTATGCTTATTCTGTCAGGACATCACGTTGACTAGATTCTATGTATATATGTATTTACCTCTGTATATATGTATGCAAGGAGTTGGTTTCTATAGGGCAAAACATACCTGGAATCACCAGAATGCTTCACAAGAAAGCAAGGATCTGCCACGCTAAGCGGAGGGTGATGATACGTGCTCAATAGGAGAGAACTATCAGGATTCAGTGATCAGAGGCTAATGAGTTCTTCTCTGATGAGTAGAGTCTTTCTTTATTTCCTTCCTGAAAGGCAGGATGTAAAGAATTCTCCTGACCTGTACTAGTAGGAGATTCCATAGCAGTGGAGTTGTGAAAAAGTGGGGGAACCTCCTGGCGAGGAGTCCATTATCAGGGATTTATAGGCCTGGGACATCTGGCCTACCACAGCCCACAGACCCAGCTGCTGCAGAAGGAGGGGGACATTTACAAGGCCCTCACCCTACTCAAGCCACTCATCTGGCGCATACCATGCATGATCCACCAGCATCTTGTGGAAAGCGCACCACAAAGAGATCAGTAAGGGACATATACACCTGTATAGATAACTCCATATTTATGCATGCCAGCTCGGAGCAGTTTCAGACATCCGAGGACTTCTATGAAGAGATATGCAGCCATGAACATAACATCCTTTCCTGTACCCGATGCAGCAACCAAGAGGTAGCAGACAGGCACTGAACAGGAAATCTGGAGGAAACAGGGACCAACAGGGAGAGAAGGGAGGACCTGTTGAAGCCAGGAAACAGAAGCACTGAACTGCCTGGTCAACAGAAGCCTGCTGACACTTCACCTGACTACATCATTTCTCCCAACTTGCTTAAGGACTCTCTGCAAAAATATGGATGCAGCTGATGTAGCCGAATACATGTGCTATGTACAGCACAGAGGCAGTGTTCTGTAGCCTCTAGATCCTGACAGGCTGGTCATGCCACAGTGTGAGAGTATGGACAGTCTGAACCGGCAGTCAGACCAAAGGTGCCCTAAAAGCAGGTGACAAAAGAACAATTTATGTGGGTAGCAACAGAAGTGTTTTCAAATTAGTGGAATGTTGAGAAATACTGTACTTCAAAAATGCATTGAACTATATGGCCAGCCATGTCTTTGTGTTCTTATTTGTCAGCTCAGATTGAATACTCATGTTGCACACCATTGTTCCTACCACCTGTTATTTTCCTATACTGTACATTGATTTGTTTTTCAGATTTCCTGGTACCAGGAGCAGGAGGAGGATGCCCCCTCCTCTGACTTGATTCAGCCCTGGAGGGGTAAGTGGCATGTGTGGATGTCTTAAGCTATGAATTCACTTTACTTTGTCCTAAATCATTTTGTAACTTTTTCACCCGTGTTCAGGCTCACACATTTTTAATTCCAAGTCTCACAGATTCTTTCACAAGCTTTCCAGTCATATACTTTGTGTCACAAATCTATGGTACGGTATGGTAATGTTTATTTGTAAAGCGCCTATACACAAGGCAGTGTTTCAAGGTGCTCATGGAGGGAGGGAACAGGGGAGAAAACAACAGTCATTCAGAGCCCTTGAGTTTCTGAACGATAACCAGTCAGCCCAGGCAGAGTAAGTGCATAGATACAATTAACAGTGAAGATAACAACAAATTGGTCTCACGACGATTCTGCAGTTTTTACAAGAGCATAGAGGCACCACCATGCAGGAGGAGGGACAGGAAGGGAAAAATAGACGATCTTCAAGGCATGGTACGATCAGATTGTGCAAGTGCACAGACAGTACAGGAGAGGGGAGGGAGAGGAGGGCAAGTGCGGGGGGGGGAAATTCAGATGCGCCCAGTTGGTCAGAAACTGGGTAACTGCTGAGAGATGCCCTTCTCAATGGGTAATTGACCGAGTGCAGTAGCAATGAGGCAAGTGCAGGCCCTGATGCAAGTGCTGGAGGACTGGCAAAGATGCCGGGTACCTGTGAGACTCTGAGGTGCTCCCACAGCCAGTTGGAATGCTGTGTGGAAGATGAGGGAGGGAGGGATAGTGAGGGGAGAGAGGTTAGCAGAGTAGATAGGGAGCGAAGGAAGAGGAGAAGAGGAATGTCTTAATGAGTTACCAGAACTTAAGGAGATCAGGCTCTTGACAGAGGGTGGCAGGGAGGCTATTTCAGTGGGAGGCCCCGGCTGAGGATAAAGATCTCCCTCCAAATCTCTGCTTAGAGAACTGGCTCACTCCTAGCAGGTTGGAGCTAGATGAGCGGAGGGCTAGGGAGGGGCAGTATTTAGGAAAGCATTGGTGAAGATAGGTAGGTCCCAGGCCCCAGAAAGCCTTGTGGTCAATGCAGAGGGTCTTGAATTTGATCCTTGCAGCCACAGGGAGCCAGTGGAGGGATTTCAGTGCCATAGAGATGCGGTCCCTTGGCTTGAGGCCAAGAATAAGTCTTGCGGATCTGTTCTAGATGAGTTGCAGAGGGTGCAGAGCACAGTGGCAGGGAGGTTGAGAAAGAGGCTGTTGCAGTAGTCAAGCCTTGAGAGAACCAGGGCTCTGGAGACAGTGAGCCTCTGTGGGAAGGTGAGAAAAGGAAGAGTACCTCTGAGGAGGTGCCACTGGTAGTTGGACTTTTTAGAGATGTCTGAGATGTGAGTTATAGTTATTGCACCCTCACTCAGGGTTTGGCACTTCGTAGATCCTTCTTGAACTTCCCCTGTACTTGTCCTTGGTATGTTCCCAGACTCCTGAAACCCATGCCTTGGTTTTGCACACCTATTTTACTCCTTCTATGGTACCCTATTGCTGTGTCTCCCTGTTAGTTCCAGGCCCTCTTCCTGTCATGCAAAGCATCTCGCCGGCACCGCGTACCTGCTCATCGTTGTTGCTGTGATGTGGAAGCCAGGCTGACGCAAAGGTTTCTCCAGAAGAATGCGTAGTGTGAGAAACCAACCCAATGCTACCCTTATGTACAGGGAAGCGCTAAATCAGCTCCCCACGCCACCAGACGGCACTTCCCTGATTAGCCTGATGTAGGGACTGTCCTGGGCACTGGCAGGGAAGGCCACTCAGGATCCAGATGTACAAAGTGATGATGCTGGAGAGCGGTGTGCTGGGTTAAATTGATGGTGCGGATAGCCGTTTACAGTATTGGACAGATGATACTCGACAAGCAGCTGGTAACAGCAGTAAGGTAAGGTAGCTGGAAAGGAAAACCTTAAAAGAAGCCGAAGGCACGACACGGGAAACAGTCTGTCCCAGAGATAAGGCACAAGGAAGGAAAAAATAACAAAGAAGAAGAAGGAAAGCAGAACTGAAGGCTACTGATGGAACCCACCCAGGAAGGAAGGAAGGAAGGAAGGAGGAAACCCCAAAGGACCAGAACAGAACAAAACTCAGCCTAGAATCAAGTTCACGGGGTGAAGGCACGGACAAGGAGGAATCTGTGTTGAGACGCACAGACTTGTGTCCTAACAATGCTTAAATAGGAAGCAGGAAGAAAAAGAAGCTGGGGACTCTGGTGGCTGTTGCTGTGTCAACCCAAAGTGCTCTACCAACTGCATATGTACACAGCGCCAAACATAGCCTCCCGTGCATGCACAGACCGACAGTAATGGCTGTGCCCACCGAGACTGGTGCCCATACCACACAGGAACAGACACTTCTCCAGTGTGGGTAAAGCCACTCAGAGGGCACCCGAACACCTATTTGTCGATACCAAGTGAGTGGTGTGACAATTCCAGGGAACCTGGTGTAGCTGTGTCCCCTGCTGACCTGCAGCTACCTCAGACTGCAAGAGAGCTGTTCCAGGTCCAACACCTGAGAATCAGAGAGGAGCAAGGGAGAAGATCGGCAACACGGCAGCTACTTCTGCCTGTCATGTTCACTGGAGCACTCCAGCTCTGGTAATTGTAAGGAGAAGGAAGGTTGCCGTGACTGCCATTTGCTGCACCGTGACAGCTGCAGTGTTCGAAGACCAGAAGAGAAAGGAAGGGTCTCCCGATCAATGGGGCCTGGTAAGTTTTATCTCTGCTCTGCAGGAAGGACCTGTGGTAGAGTGCTTCTGCCGCCTGTCCTGCACCGTCAGATACCCAGCATAGCTACTTTTGGGCACTTGTCTCTCGAAGATGTGTTTTACTCATGTGAAATATATAAAGCAGTTTATAGTTAACAGTGACACCAAGTGACTTTTAAAAAAAAAAAATACAGTATGTTGTTCTAAGAAGTATCTTGTGTCTGATCCATTATGGAACTTAAATATGTGTCCACTCACTAACTTTCCAGTATTCCGGGGAGTCACAGATATCAATGAATGATTTGGCATCTCTAACGAAGAGTACAAAAAATCAATAGCCCAATGGTTTTCAACTGCACTTAGCATGGCGTAACAAACCATCTATCCTATAAGGGCAACATACATGCCCAATGACCAAAAATAAATCAGTACAAAAATCAGCAACTGGGATGGTTTTTAAAGAAAGGTCAACACTCCATTGGAGGTGGCATCTGATACAATAGGCCTCATTACACGGACGGTGGTAACCATGGCGCTATTGGCGCCATTGTTGCCGCCGGTATTTTACCGAGTCCACCTTGGTGAACGGGAGAATCCCTTAGAGCCATCCGTGTAATGAGGCCCAATGTAAAAATAATGATGAAAAACAGAGGGTGATACATTCCCTTTACTGGTAGCCATAAGGACTGACCAGAGCACACCAAACATAATGAGAGTAGCAACTGAGTAAGGCAAAAGTGACTCCCTCCCCACAAAATCCTAAAGGATCCAGACAAAAGGCAGATATGCTGGGGGACTCCAATGAAGTAATTACAGGAAAGTTGCCAAAATACATCCTTCCTAACAGTAGCTTTTTCAGATGGGAGCAGAAAAGTGAAAGAAAGGGGGTGGAGCATAATTAGGGGGATAGGGCTTTCCATAATCTAGGGCAATGTTTGAAAGAAGGAGTAAGCACATGGAGAATGTGGATTTCAGAGAAACTGCAATCAGATTATGGCCTACAACAAAGTGAACAGACAAAAGAAGTGTCATTTCTGAACGAGAGAGGGAGGGATATTCATAAGAGTTGGATTTCGCCTATTGCTCGTTGCCATGTTTAAATAGGATGCCCTTGCAAAGTGTAAATACATGCAGCCCACTAACAATTCCATCCATCTGAAAAAGAATATAATAAAAGGCTGAAACCATTTCTAAGGATTTGAAACTAAAAGACTGGTTTGTAGATAGTAAGGACATGGCCCAAATCTTTGGAGTGCCACCACTTGTACATGAGATGATTTTGTAACCTTCAAAGGGATACAGCATGCAACAGAATGTGCATTGAAATCATCTGACTGTTAAGTTTCAGGTAACAAGTACCAAAAACAGAGAATGCACATTCTACTAATGTAACTAAACTCTATTTAATATCAGTTACTGGTTTTGTAGATGTTTTGTAGATGTTTCATTTTTACCCAAAATAATGTGAGATGTAAAGTCAGACGGGAAGCAGCATTTAAAGTTGTATTTTATCCTGCCATGCCTGTAATTCACTTCAAACCACACTGTATTTACAACTTGAAGTTAACATGCACAACCATATTGTTTATTAATCTTGAGGTGAACTTGAATCGGTTTGAAGATTTGCATTCCCAAAAGACTAACCGCAGCTCAGGAATTCACAAAACAAAATCATGATCCCTGGATATACCATGCAGAAGCTGGTTACCGAAAGAGCAGCCCAAAAAACCACTGCCACATATTAGTTTAATGGATCTGGGCTCTGAGCTTCAAAGGACGCTTGTCTTATCCATTAAGCATAGGATCATTAAACAAATTCCATTAATTACATTTGTTTGGCATTTGTCTAATATCCAAAAGAAGCCAAAGACGCTCTACCTGGACATATACTGGCATCATGAAAAACACCTATGCAGGAGACATATGATAGGGCCCTCTGTAGGATGAAGCCAACATTTCCTCACTTCCAAACTGGATAGGAAAATACATGCTGCCTGTTAAAACTCAAATATGTAATTATTACAAATATTGTAGATCTGTGATGCAACATCAAATTGACACAAAATAAATAGCATTTTGTAGCCAGAATTATATCTACGAAACCATGGAGAAATGTACAATGTGTGCCCATGACAAGGCCTTCTCAGGAGGGGGAGTGATGGGCACCAACCCTTATCCCTTCTCTCGGTGCAGACCGCAATGTCAGCAGTATCCTTGTTTTCCCCACCTTATATCAGGCGCAACGTGCTTGCTGAGCCAATGAGAAGATGAGTGCTGCGTCAGTCAGAGGATGAGACAAGCAGTGGCACTCTGAGAGTACACTGACCTGCCCTGGACTACCAGAGAGGAGAAGGAGGAATCCCCCAGATGTGTTGATGTGCGTTATACCGGAGGCAGAGGAGCAGTCCCATTGCAACTAGCCAATGCAAGCCTGCAGAGGGGAAGTGGGTGGGGCTGAAAGATATTTTAAAGATTACCCCCCCCACAAATAAACAAACCTGGAGGTGGGAGAAGCCATCTTAATGGTTAGGCAATAGTGTCCAATCAGTAACCATGAGGGGAAAATAGGAGACAAGAAACTGGAAGTGTGGGTTATCCGGTTGAGGTCAGCCATGAAGTGTACGAGCACCAAGAGACCAGAAGAAGGAAGGGACGAGCAGCAGAGTGTGGAGGTGGATATTGAAGGTTAGATTAAGTGTAGTGCTTGCAAGGGATACTGCAATGTGAGAGTGCGTGTTTTTGTGGTGAGTGTAACAAAATGTTAGTGTAGACATTGTATGTGAAGTAGATGACAGCAGGGGTCAAGGAGGGTGAAGTGGCAGTTGGCGGAGGAACAGTAGAGTGGATGAGGAAGTGGTAGAGTGGAGTAATAGTAGTAGTAGTAGGAGGTGAGTAGCAGTAGTAGTGAAGTAGTGAGAGGAGGAGGTGGTGTGGTGGTTTAGGAGGGGAAGTGGTAGTAATCGAGTAGGAAGAGAAATGGTTAACATTAAAGGGAGGCAGGAGGAAGGCAGAGAGAAACATCTGAGGGCAGAAGTCTGGTGTGGAGGAGGTGAGAAGAAAATTACAGAGTAGAAGGGTAAGGCTAGAGTGAGCATGATAGGTCTTGGGGGGACTGCAGACACTGTTTACAATGTTCCATAGAACTTGAAGTGGTGTTAGGGTAGAGATAGCTAGCAAGTCCCTGAGGGAGACAGTGATACTGCATTTAGGGAAAACCACCCTAGCAAAAATCGAGTTGAGACAGCAGGGGTTACGGATCTCTAGCACTAACCAGGAGTTATGGATGCCTGGGCTAGTGCGGACATCCCAACGGAGCCCAGAGAGAGATGTCTGGCCCTAAGGAAAAGCCTCCAAAAACCCTAAGTCATCTGGTACCCCATACCTACCAAGTCTGTCAGCCGTTCATCGTTGATGTAACAAGAAAGCTCCATACCTCCTGTGATATTGGTAATGAAAGTCCTTGGACTGTCTGTAAGGCCCAGTGTGTTAATGTACCTTCTGTGACAGTGCCCCATAATGATTTGGAGATGGGGAAAACATGTAACTTCTCCAAATTGTATCACAGCGCAATCATCCATACATGTGATCGTGCACACAGATCTACAGAATGTGATAATATTACTTTTATTAATCTTGCATGTTCACATCCAAGGTAAGGCCACACAAACGAAATTGTCATGTTACATGAAGAAGTGAGTTCCTCCCTCCCATCTGGACCATGGACCTGGGAAACCACACCTCTGTCAAAAGCTCAGTGGAGAAGCAAATGGCTTTAATAGGTATGGACACACAATAGAGAGAAGGTTAAGATTGGGAGATGGACATGGAGAAAGCAGACAGCACAGCAAGGACCTTGCTGGGTGTAGCAGTCCCAGAGAGAGGGTCTTGGCCGATTTTCCCAAATGAGAAGCCAAATTTTAAAACCTAAATAAAACCCCAATAAATCCAAAATGTCCCTATAGACTGACGAGGATAAATCTCATTGCTACAAAAGAAAATTGACAGCAAAAAAACACTCCTAGCAGAAAAAACACTCCCGACCATCACAGTGAACCCATCTAACACCCTTCCAATTAATCCATTTAATTTCTCACCGGTCTCACACAAGGAAGTGCTAAACACTATAGCCAAACTCAAAGCCTCTAACTGTAAAGAAGACCAATTCCCCTCCCACCTAGTCAACCTCTCTGCCCCTACCCTATCACCCATCATTACCGAATTTGTCAATGCCTCATTCAACACAAACACAGTCCCTAGTAGTATAAAAAAAAGCATGCGTAACCCCCTCCTCAAAAAAACAACTCTAGATCCTTCAATCCCCACTAACTACCGACCCATTACAACAGTCCCATTTCTCCTGAAAATAATTGATACAATAGCATATTCCCAAATACAAAACCACTTAGTGCACCACCAATTACTGGGGGACCGACAGTCAGGATCCCACACTAACCACAGTACGGAGACAGCGCTTCTCGACCTAAAGATCCAAATGGATGCCTCCAGAGAAGCAGGTAAACTCTGCCTACTAATGCTCTTAGATCTCTCAGCAGCTTTTCATTTTGTCGACCATGACAAACTCTGTGATACACTAGCCAACAACTTCAACTTATCCAAAGATGCCACCGACTGGATTAAATCCTTCTCAGCAGATAGGACCTCAAGAGTGTCTGTCGGCAAAGAATCAGCTGACCCCATACCAGTTCTCATAGGTGTCCCGCAAGGTTCATGCCTATCCCCGACCCTATACAACGCATATACTAAACTGCTGTTTGCAGCTCCGGATGCCATGGGTGTCATCTACACCAACTTTGCAGATGACACCCAGATCCTCATTCCACTATAAGGCAACCATGAGCAAGGCTCTCTGCTCATCAACCAAATGTATGCACTAATACAAAACTGGATGGTGAATAATAGCTTATGCCTCAATGATGTCAAAACAGAGCTACTCATACTAGGATCATCCCACAAAATTGAGTCTCTACATCCTGTTTACACGTCCTTCATCATTGATGGCACCACTACTCCAGTGCTTAAACAAGTTAAGACACTTGGTGTTTACTTAGACGCCACCCTAACCATGTCCAAAAAAGTTAACACCCCAGCCTCCTCCACTTCCTACACATCCAAACTCATCTCCCTAAGTCGCAAATTCCTCACTCCTGATAATTAGGTCACACTAGCAAGAGCATTAATACTATCCAAACTTGACTATTGCAATATCCTCTTCCTTGGCACTTCCAACACCAACATAGCCAAACTCCAGCTTATGCAGAACAAAGCCCTCTGAGCCGCATTAGGCATAAAAAAGTCTATCATATATCCAACATCAGGAGAGACAATCACTGGTTCCCCATCAAAGCTAGGATACTATTCAAATCCCTTAGTATCACACACAAATGTATTGCTAATAAAGCTCCCAAATACCTCATCAATAAAGTTATGAAGAAATCCCACACCAGAGTCCTTAGATCAAATAACAATGCACACCTCGAAATCCCAAGATACAAAAGAGAAAAAGCGTGGGCAGCAGCTTCAAAGTCCTCGCTCCTAGACACTGGAATGCCTTACCCACCAATATCAAGATCAAGACATCTTACCCACAATTCAAAAAATCACTGAAAACCTGGCTATTTAACCAATATTAGTTGAGACCCAACCCCACACTACCCTGACCTGACTATGATTTGACCTCTACCATCATTTGTATATATATTGTATGTACTCCCACATCTGTTTTGCTGTGTTTCTTATATAATTTAGACTGTATTTCACTGTATTTCTTTTATTAATGAAGATTGTATTTACCCACTGTCTATAACTACGCCATGATAGCTACGGGTCTGGGCATATAAAAAATGCAATAAAATAAAAATAAAATAAAAATCTATATATAAGTACAGAAAGGAGCAGCCGAAGCAGCAAACTTGAACTCCAAGCAGTGAAAAAATGCCAGAAAACCCCACAGAAATGAATGACAATAAGTTTATTAAGAATAAAAAGCAAAAAATGCAACACGTTTGACGTGTTTTGCGCTTTACATAGCGCTTGTTCACAAACAGGGGGCAAAACAAAAAGAGAGCTTAATACATGAGGATAGTCTGTTCACTGTGTCGACTAACTGCACAACTCTCCATTTAAGTAGGTGACACCAACGGCAGGCATCGTGTTGCATAATAACACGGTAAAATAAAACAAGTAAAACATGCATGCCATTTTGAACATCATTCTACACATAGCCCACAACCGACCATATATATATTGAATTTAAGTGAATGCTTACATGTGGACCAATAACAATATTCAGGCATGCAAATACAATCTGTGTTATTTTGGTATCTATAGCATTGCAGTGTTTTTCAGGGTAAAGCTGGAGACCACTTCCATCTGAATTTGAGTCATTTATTCAAATATCGTTGAGTTTTGAGAAACACACTATCTATTTTATTGCCCTGAATTGTGGGGTGATTGCTGGAGATGTTATATTATTGTATAGCACTACCTTAAACAAAAACAAATACAAATATTACAACCGGGAACAGAGAGATAAGTTTGGAAAGAAGAGTGAAGAGTATGCACGATCACAGAGAGCAAGAAGAGCTTATAGATAAATAGGGAGGCACAGCATTCATTCATTTGTAGATGATACAGATTGAGTGAAAACAAAGCAGGAGGTCTTACACAGGCCAGTGATAAGAGGCAAGAGCAGGGGAGATGTGAGAATGAGTTGAAGATTGATTTAAGGCGGGAAGGGTAGAGACAAAGCAATCAAGAAACATAGCTGATCAACAGTCAAGTCGAGAAAACATCAAATTGAGAATAAAGGTCTTTGTGGCATGGAACATGTTAAAGGGGCTTATTCTGGCAATAACACCCGATGTGGTGGGCTGGACCGGATGGTAAATGCCTAGAGTCCAAGTTATAGCACAAGGGCCTTAACTATGGGATGCAGTGCCGTTACCACCAGATCCGGTGGGCCGGATCAGGTGTTGTTGTCATTAGCACCCCAGGTTTCCAATCCAGAAATCCCAGGGTGCGGCTAGCAATGCATTTTGAATGAATGAACGGGACACGCTCGCGGCGTCCCGTTCATTCATACAAAATACTTACCTAAGATGGCCACTGTGGAGCTGGAAGATGGGGCTCCTCTTCCATTTCCATGGTGGCCTAGGTAGCTGGAGTGGCGGCAGCAGTTGCACCACCACCAAAGGAATACGGTAAGTGGGATAGGGGAGCGGGGTAGATGGAATTGGTCACCAGAGAGGAGGTAAGGGAGGGATAAAGATGGCAGGGCAGGGAAGAAGCCTTCGGGCTGCTCAGAAAGCAGGTTTGGATCGTGTGATTCAACCCACAATAGAACATGATTGGTTGGCTCCCTAACCCAGGGTGCTAATTTAGCATATTGTAGAGTTGAAAATGGAAAATACAAGCCACAGAGGGAATCTGAGAAGAAAAGGAGAGGAAGAATATTACCTCACAGATTATGGGCAGAAGTTGAAAAGGGAAAGGAAAAAGAAAAAGAAGACAAAGCAAAAGGCACAGAGACAGATGGAGATAAAGAGGAGAGAGAAAGTGAGGGCAAGATAGTGCGCAGAGCGAGATAGAAAGAAAGACAACTAGAAAGAAAGAGAAGTTAGGGGAAAGAAACTGGTAGAAGGTGGTGTGAATGTATGGGGAAAGGAGAGAAAGACAAGAATTTCGACTTTGAATGAAGTGATGTGTTGAAGGGTCATTCAGTAGTCAATTGTGGAAAACATTTGCCGGTAGAAGAGCGTAACTCATCAGAGAGAGATCGAAAAGAGAGGTAATTTGAGTGCAGTCAATCTTGGAATGACAACTTAGGTATTGAGATGAGATAATAAGGAAGAGGGGGATATTTCTGATAACAGAAGTGTACCAAGAACAGAGTCTTGGGGCACTTCAGCCCATAAAGGGAGGAGTGACAACGAAGACCTAGTAGTATGCAAAAATAGGAATGAAACTAAATGAGAGGAGTTTCAGAAATAGTGAGCGAAGAAAGAGAGGGGAATTCGATAGAAGGATCAACCGTGTCCAACACAGCAGATGGATCCGAAAGTATAAGAAGAGAGGAAGGTTTTTCATGATGAGCAGTGATCAAAGAGTTACAGATGTGTAAAAGAGCAGTTTATGGAAAACAAATGGCTCAAGCTAAGTTTGTTTCAGGACTGTCAGATAGTGTCAAGTTTAAAGGATTGAGGGGGATACTGGAAGATGAAAATATATTGAAAAAAATAACTAAGTAGGGCAGAAGACATGGATATACACATGAGATGAGCATTGAAGGAAGAAGATCATGAGAAGCAGCTGTAGGATTAGCAAGTTGAAGACCGAAGGAGGAGATCAAGCTCATCCTTAGCAAGAGGGCAGACGCAAACAAAATAAAAAGAAGGGGTAGGGGCCAGAAAGCCAAGTAGTAGATGATGCATCAGTAGAAGAAAGTGTGTCAATTATGAATATAATTAAAGAAGACAAGCCTGTGACCATCAAAGTAGAATGACTATCAAGGTCTGGAGTACATGGTCTTGCAAGATTGGTGAGTGGGGTAAATAAGCGTTGGGATTTGTGGAACGAGAGAAGTGATACGTTACTGATAGTGAAAAGTTTTTACTGAACAAGGTAGACGTCATGAGAGGAATGAAGTACAGACAGATTCAAGAGATGGTAGGAGAGCTTAGGCTGAGAAACTAAAGGCTGAGGCTGGTGGGGCTTCAGAGAAGGGACAAAAGTGGAAGCAGAGTGGAGAGATTCCACAACAGAAGAAGAGGTTCAGGACAACATGTCATGAGAAGTGTCAGGGAGGAGGCAGGAGAATTCAGAACATGGGGGAAAGAAATGGAATCGTTGTATAATAAATGAAGACATTTGCTAGCAATGAACATCATGTTAAGCTAGAAGCAAAGAGATGGGAGAAAAGGTGGGTGAAGAGGGCAAGGTAAGGAACAAAGAGGAAGTAATGGGCCAAAGTAAGAAATGTGAATGTATTGATTGGGGAGGTGATGGGAAGATTACAGAAGACTGGATCATGGTAAGAGTCACAAGTATGAGACGGAGGAGTGCTTAATTAGAACAAGTGAAACAAGTCAATAAAAGCCAGGTTAGAGCAGGCTGCATGCAAGTTTAAAGAAGACAATTGACATCTGAATAAGGAGAAAAGGAGTGTCAGATGGAAGGAAGCAAGAGCTCATCTTAGAAAGCGAAAGGGTCGGACAGGCAATACATGAAAAAGAACACAAGAAGTTGCAGTTTTTGAGGAAGAAGTGAAGCAAAATGTGAGCGTGTAGTATTCCGGAAGGGAGGAAGAAAGGTGACCCACGAGGAGGGGCACAGAATACCTGTACCACCACCAGTGAGTGGAGAGGTGGGTAGAGTCAAAAGAGCAGGAGTGTGAAACAAGACCCAGATTTAGTTTAGTTTAGTTTATTTGCTTGTATAGCACGCCAAACCCAACGGTATCTGGGCACTTTTGCTTGTGGTTACAGAGGTTGTTACAACATGGAAATGCAATTATCACTACAGACAAGAAACCTACAATGAACACGCAGTGCAGTCCCAACATGGAAGGCCACTGTACATGAATCGTGATATAAAAGTGCAATAGAAAATATGGAAGGCAGCTGTCCTGTGTTACAGATCAGGACGCATGTCTTTGGAAAACGTGAAGTCTCCAGTGCATTTGTCTAGTGTTACAGATATAGGCGTAAGTCATATTAAAAGCAGGTTAAGCATTCATGAAGAGACAGTGGTGTATTGGCGACATTAGTTAAGATGAGAGAAGAGCCAAGATTTTACCTTGTTTCTGAAGGATGGGAATGAAGGTTCGACTCTGAGAGCAGGGGGGCAAATAATTCTTAGTCTTGGCTGCCAACACTGGGAAGCTAGATCCTCGGCTTTGTGCCGTTTGAATTTGGGGATGTTTAGGCAGTGAGAGTAATTGGTTCTGGTAGGTCTTGTAGATTGTTTTCTAGAGAATTTGTCAACTAGGTACTTAGGTGCCAAATTTGCCAGGCACGTATGGGTGATCATCATGGTTCTGAAAGTGATCCTGTCTGGTATAGGGAGCCCGTTGGTATCACATCTGGCTGGAGAGATATGGTTCAATTGAGGAATGTTTAAGGCCGATCTAAGGGCGTTGTTTTGCAGCACTTGTAACTTATTTAGGTTGCGCTTGCTAGTGCCTAAGTATAGAGTTTTGCAATAGTCCAATTTGGAGAGCATGAGCGATCTTGTCACTGTGATGCAACTGTTAGTGGACAAGAAAGGTCTGCATGCGTTTATTAGTTTAGCGGTGTATGCTGTTGCTGAAGCTGTAGCATTTACATGTTTGGATAGGGAGAGGGTGGAGTCCATATAGACTCCTAATATTTTAGTATCCTTGGCCACTTTGATGTTAATCCCATCAATGTTGAATGAGGTGTGTTGGGCGTCTAGTTTATTGAGTCATTACTTGGAGCCGATGAGCAGAAGCTCGATCTTGTCATCATTGAGACAAAGACAGTTTTTAGCCATCCATGCTTTTATTCTAGAGTATATTTCGTTTAGGAGTGTGGAGTCTTTGTCGTATGAGACTGATAAAGTAATGAGAATTTGCGTATCGTCCGCATAATTTGTGTAGGATACGCCCAGTTCATCTAGGTGGTTCAATAGAAGCTTTGTGAAGAGGTTGTAAAGGGTTGGGGAGACACAAGGGCCCTGTGGGACTCCGCATGTGATTGGGGAAGGTTCTGCTGAGACTGAAGGGGCGAAGGCCCTCATGGTTCTATCTCAGAGGAAAGAGTGGATCCAGGCAGAAGCTTTTGTGGAAAAGGAGGCAGCTGTAGTTAGATGAGTTGTTAGGATTTTATGATCGACAAAATCAAAAGCTGCTGATAAGTCGAGCAGGAGGAGTATGGCTGGATTTCCAGTGTCTTTAGCATCGTCCATCTGGATTTTTAAATCCAGGAGGGCTGTTTCTGTGCCATGTTTGGGTCTAAACCTGGATTGTCGAAGGCCCAGCAGATTATTGGCTTGGAGAGTGTTCTGTATTTGGATGTAGGCTGCTTTGTCTAAGATTTTCAAAAGGAAAGGCACAGTTGTTATAGGTCTGTAATTGGTAGGAATGCTCGCGTCAAGATTGTTTTTTTTTTAGGAGAGACATGACCAATGCGTCTTTGAGATGTTTGGGGACAGAGCATGAGGCGAATGAAGCGTTAATGAATGAGGGGATAAAAGGAACAAATTCCTTAGCTCCATCCTTTATAATAGAGGCAGGGCAAATGTTGCCCTGGCATCTAGATGGCTTTAGGCTCGTGATGATCTTTTCTACATCCTTAGTGGTGACTGGGGTGAAGTCAAATAGGCGGCAAGGTTTTGGAAGAGGGGAGTGGTGTTCACTTGGTTTGGCTGTAGATGAGAGGCTCCATTTTTTTTTGCTTCGATTTTAGCTTGAAGTAGAGCAATTTGATCTAATAGTGCCTTTTGAATGTTGGCACGCCAGAGGGAATCTTTATTGCATGAGTCCGGAGGAGAAATAGGTGACTCAAGTTCCTTGAGGATGGTAAAGAGTTCTTTGGAACTGGACATGGCATTTTGAATTCTATGATTGAAAGTGTCACTCTTAGTTTTTAGAATAACAGCTTTGTAAGCAGAGGGTTCAGAGCTGAAGTTTTCCTTACTCTGGACTGAGGGATTTTTTTTCCATCTTTTGGCTTTCCGTAGGGTCTTTAGTTCTAGTGAGAACCATTTGTTTTGGTGTGCTAGGATCTTAGCATTTCTTGATTTAAGGGGAGCTATATGGTCTAGGGCTTGGAGTAGATTCCGGTTGTATAAATTCACCAGTTTGCAGGACTTCCTATTTAATTTAAGAGTTGGGAATTTAGGTGGCGGAAAAGAAGTTTAATTGTAAACAGATTGAGAGGTCTAAGGAGTCGGGGAAATAGTAGGAGAAAGATTAGGTGATGGGAATACATACGAATAACCAGATAATGTTACAGTTTTGGGAATGACCAGCAAGTCATATTGAAAAAGGATGTGAAGAAAATGAGTGGCTGCTGGAGATAACAACTGAGAACAAGTAAGTGAAAGCCCATGAAGCCAATTATGATGCTGGTTCAAGGTCCAAACAGGTAAAGATTGCTGACCCTTTGCATGTGGGGAATACAATGTCAAATATTAAATCAAATATTTTAAAAAACAACATTTACATCAGTCATAAGTAGCAACCATTTGCTGCTTAGCAGCACATTGTGAGTAGTTAAAAAACGAGAGCAGTCATTGGAAACTGCTACAGGCCTAGTTTCAATGCGGGAGAGGTGGGCAATTGGATTGTAGTGGGTGTGGGTGGCGGTGTGGGGGCATCAAAAGATGGTGTCTGAGTGGTTAAGAAATTATCCAGGTGCAGAGGGGAGAAATAGACAGTGAACAAATAGTGGGAGAGGCAAGAAATTGGAGATCCAGACTGATGTCGAGGGCTGTTGAGGCATGGGCAACCTCCAGTGCTATATCAATAAAGAGGGTTTGGGTGAAGTGCCATAGAAAGAAAACATCCACACTGCAGGACTCTGAAGATAGAATCTGCATAATAAACGATGGTGAGGCAAGCATTCTTGCCCTGCTAGAGAGATGCTTTCAATACAGTAGGACATGAAATTACATTGAGCATCATGAAAACATGCATGTGCATTGATGCCAATGTCCTCGGATGGTTTTTATCAGAGCTCGTCAAAATTGAGAAATGCAAGCTTCCCCATGCCAACAGTGTTTGGGTTTAGACAGGGAACCACTGTTTGCTCTGTGCTTTTCCACCTTTGAATGTGCCACCTTGGAGCTTTGTTGGACAGCTGTGACTTCTCAAGCTGCCAATATGCAACGCACACACAACTGTATCTGAAAGTTACAGGAGACAGAAAGATTACCATCTGTCAGAGAGTTATCAGCCAGCACCTCTGAAACACCAATCACAACTCAGGAAATCACAAAGTATTGTCTGCAATGACAAATAATTAGGTTTCATTGAGGTCTGCAACCTACCTTGACCAAAAGCAGCAATAGAATGATGCCAAGTTAGAACAAGAAACCCCCCCAAAATCATCTCCAAACAGCTGTACAGGTGCTAACCCTCTTCAGATTATACTATGAGAACCCACTAGTCGAAGACGTCCCAGAAATCAGCCTTTCACCACCCAAAACTATCTTATGTGATATAACCCGCTATGATCACATAGCACAATCTTCTTGCACAGGCTCCTCAATGAAACGTTCTCCATCATCAAAGCAAATTACCTGACTTGCCCAACCATTGCTCACAACTCTTCAAGTTGTTTGACATGGCTTATTAGAGCTTTTGGTCATGCAAGAAAAAGCAGTGGCAATTGTGGCCAGAGACTGTTGAATGCATGTGCGTGATGGTAGGATCAGTGTCTAATGCGTCATCACGTTCTTGCTGGGGTATGAAGGCAGCATGATGAGGCAGTAGGGTGTCAGTGAGAGTTGTTGGAGAGGTAAGTGGTGAGTCACTGATTGATTTGTCTGATGAATGAGAAGGCACCTGATGGGCACTAGTGAACAGTCACTTTGGTATAGGGGAGGAAGGATAGCTCAGGGGCAATGTGTTTGTCTTGGCAGTAAGGCAATGCACCACAGCACAGGTTCGAATCCCGATCCCGCACTTAGAAGGTCCTTGTTGGTATTAAGCATGTTGTAAATTAACAATTATTATTATTATTATAATCTAATAAGGTACAAGGGTGAGAGTTGGATGTACTTAGGAAATAAAGCGGCATACTTGTAAAATGTGGCATTAGTTTATATTTGTATTCGTATGTTATTTATTAAGTGTACAGGGTGTTTCATCCAGAAACACTTACAAAGGAAATCAACAGTAATCGGGCCAATCCTTTATCAGGTGTCGTACAATAGCAGAAAAGTTAGCGACTAAGTAATTGGTGGATGTTGAGGAATCCATTGTACATAAATGGGGTACAAGGCAAACCGGTGATAGACAGTGGACCAAGTAGAGAGACTACAAACAAGGTCGTATGCACACTGGCTTTAGGAGTGGGATAGTGTGGGAGGACGAGAAGGCTGGGAGAATGTGGAGTGTACTCTTTCTTGATTAAGAAGTTGGAGCTCTAGTGTATTTTTAAGTGAGTGGATAACAGTGATGTTTTAACATGTTGGGGAAGGACGTTTGATTGAAGTGGGTCAGAAGGGAAAAGGAGCAGAAGTGAGAGAATGCACAGGATGGTCAGGGACAGAGGTTAGGGAGTGCGCTGGAGCAGCCGATGCAAGAGGATTACTGAGAAATAGTTCTAACAGGTAGGGGGTGCAAGTGCGTGCAGGGATTCTAACACACGCAGACATAATTTTGATCCATATCAGTTATTCATGAAAAGCCAAACAGCATGTAGACGTGGTTTGCAAAGGTGAGTACGTTGTCAATGGAGAGGAAGAGTAGAGGGGCAGGCTGGCACAGTAGTTGAGGCAGCTGAGTACCAAAGCCAGTATGAGGGTTCTAATAGTGTTGTGAAAAAGGAGAGGATAGAGGTTCCTGATATGAGCGGGTTGATCCTCGTCACAGTGGAGGTAGTGCTGATAACACTGTCAAAAGGAACCCCAGGTTGCATGCCTTAGAAGAGAGGGAAAATCATCTGGAGGAAAAGACCTGGGTGAAGGAAGGAGATGGGGCACTGGGCGCAGGAAGACTGGTCACTTGGGTCTTCAAGGGGTTAAACAAAAGACAATAAAGTGCCATCTAGTGCTGGATTGCAGAGAGACAGGCAGATACATAAGCAAATAGATTAGAAGTAGGGAAGGAGAAGAGGATCTACTTGTCCGAAAAGAGGTAGTAGAAGAACCAAAAGGAGGATATCCCAAGGGAGGAGGTGTAGAGAGTGAATAGTAGTGCTTAATCTGTGGGGGTGTGTTTCAGGGCTGAGCCTCGAAACTCATTTCTAAGCAGCGGCTCATATTGTTTCAGATCCATTTCTCCATTATGATGTGATGTTTTGCAAAGTATTTTTAAGAGTCAGTCTTAGTCACACGAAAAGCAACAACAGCAAGGTGAGCCATGCCCATTCTGCTGTGCTAGTTATCCAGGTTCAAGAATCACAATGTCATCAGGTGACAAGGCTGGGCGCTGAAGCTGGTCATGTCAGCATTCACATCTAGACAGGCTACATGTTATGTTTCCATTGCCACTAAGAGCAGGTGGCAAATTGTTCCACAACTTTCTAGTGGCGTTCGAAAAGGCACGTCCACCAACCCTGGACAGCCGGAACCATGGCACTACAATCAAACAAGCATCCAGGGGTCAAAGGGAATACCTTGGAATATAGGGAACAAATCTGTCCTGTAAATATTCTGGCCCATGCCCATAAAAGGCGTGGTGGACAATGTACAAAAATCTGCACTCGACTCTTTTATCAACACGTAGGCAGTGGAGACACTGTAACACCGGGGAAATGTGTGCACCATATGGTGATCCTGTAGCCACACAGGCTGCTGAATTCTGAAGAAGTTGCAGCCAGTATGTAAGAAAAAGAGGCTGAGCCAAGAAGGAAGCCTTGCAGCTTTCATAACGGCTAAGTACCATAGCGGCAACCACCCGTGCTCGTGATTGAGTTGGGAGGTAAACCAGGACATTATGAAGACCTCCGAGGTGGAAGTGACCAGTCTGACATATAAGACTATATTGTGCTTCCATGGACAGAGACTTAGGCCCTCATTAGGACCCTGGCGGAGAGGGTTTTACGCCGGCGTAGTGCATGGCGTACCTCTCCGCCAGACTACGAGTTCCCGTAGCGCCATGGATGATTTTTACGCCTGCTTTTTGCAGGCGGAGAAATCCATGGCGCTACGGGATCTTGATGTTAATTACGCCACCGTATTTTACGGTGGCGTAATTAACGCCTTCCCCACTCCCATTATACCCTATGGGGCAAGAATGGGAATGGGGAAGGGTAAAATGGGGATTGGGGACTTACCGCCCCGCCAAGGTCGGCATGGGGCGGTAAGTCCGCCAAGCACCTTGGCGGAGTTGGCAGCTTTGCGCCATGGACCATGGTGCAAATTGCACCATGGTCCTCCGCCAAGGTCCTAATGAGGGCCTTAGAAATTTAAACGCTGTGATTTTTGACTACTTCAACTGGCACAGGAAGAGCACCCAGTGAGGGTGGTCAAAAAGAGGAAGTTCACATCAAAGAAGCAGAGGGAATAGAGGCGGGCTGACATCCAGGACCTTTGTCTTATCTCCATTGAACTAAAGCCAGTTGTCACCTATCCAGTGGCCCATGGCCCCCAAGCACTCCCAGAAGTACGACAACACCTCAGATTGGGACAGGTCAATCCAAAAAATAATCTGAGTGTCGTCAGCATACAAGAAGCATCAGCGGCCATGGGAGTGGGTGGATGAGATGAAGTGGCTGCATGTAAATGTTAAAAAGTATAGGAGACGAGGCGGATCCCTGGGGGACCCCACAAGAAAGAGAGCAAGATGAAGAGTTATAGGGTGGCAGAGAAAGGGACTGAGAGCAATCAGAAAGGAGGCATACCGAGATAGTACTGAACCAGAGAGCCCTGCCAGTGCCAGGCGGTGCAACAGGAGTAAGTGATCAACCATGCCGAAAGCTGCTGATAAGTCCAATAGGATCATAGCTCCCAACCTCATTGATCCGCCAGCCGAGATAGATCGTCCATCAATGACACTAACACACTCTCTGTGTCCCGAAAACCTGACTGATGAGGATCAAAAAAGTTGGTGGTTTCCAAGAAGGAGCTGAGAATAGGCGAAACTAAAGATTCAAGGAGTTTCATGAAGAAGGAAAGAAATTAAATTGGACAAAAGTTCGCTGGAATTGTGGAATCAAGTGAAGGTTTTTTGTGAAGAGGATAACAAGTGCCTGCTTCAAACTAGCAGGAATACTACGCAGGAACATTTTAGGTTTTGTTAAACTGGGTGCTTCACTGTTTTCTACTGATATGCAGCCATTAACGAATGAGCCAAAATACATGCACATACCAGGCTACCAACAAAATATACGGAAACATGTTTGGTCAGTGTTATTAGTGGAGCAGACGGGTACCCAGCAGTCACCAATCAACTGCATCAAGTGGGGCAATGCCAGGGAAAATGCCACTTTTAACAAGGGGTGCCTGAGCTGAGTGCCACCCTTTAGAAGACTATTTTGCTGAGGAGAGGAAGGCAGGTACATCAGCACAGTGATGCACAATGGACATCGCTTTACTAGAAACAGAACGCACTTTTGCTCTATTTTCTGTGAATAGACAGTCAAAGGCCCTCATTATGAGTAGGGCGGTAAGGGATACCGGGCACCGGTAAGGAGACCGGTGCCGGTAATCCCTTACCGCCCTACTACGAGGTCCCTTAGCGGGTCCCTTCCTTAACCCCTGGTCTGACCAGGTGTTAAGGACGGGACCCGTTAAGGGACCTGGGTGCAAATAACGTACTTGGCATATGCCGGCCCGTTATTTGCGCCCTCCCCATTCCCATTGAGCCCTATGAGGGCTCAAATGGGAATGGGGAATGGTTTGGTGAATGGGGACTTACCGGTCCCGCCAAGGTCTGACTAGACCGGTAAGTCCCCATTGCACCAAACCGGACACTGTACCGTTATTGGTGGCAGTCATGGCGCAAATAGCGCCATGACTACCACCAACCTCGGAATGAGGGCCAAAATGTTCCATTTAACACTTGAAACATTGCAGAAAAAGGATAATGCTAATAAGGTAATGTTTAAAGAAGCAGCTAGATGTTTGGGTCCCGATTCATGGAATCCTTTGCATGGTTCAAAGTGACTTTGCACTGCTGAAAAATGAATTTGCACTGCCGACACAAACCCTGATTCATGTAACTGTGAAAAGTGTATTTTTGCAGTGCAGTCAGTTCAAAGTCACTTTGAACCATGCAAAACACTCCATGAACCAGGCCTTTGGTGTTTCATTTAAAGGCAGAACTACTAGGTTGCTTTTTTTTGCACATGTCACCTCCAGTGAACTGGTGACAGTTGCAGCTGCAACCGCAAATATGTTTGCTGAGAGGAGAATTGGAGAGCGCATGGGCAGCAGGGAGGTTTGGTATGGCGCCTCTATGTGGCACAGGCATGTTAGAAAATATTTGGGCCCTGGCACCTGTTTATTTAAAAATAAAGTGCTAACTCGAGGTTCTTGTTTTCCCTGAGATATAGAAGGACAGATGGGACAGGTAAGAGGCTCATCAGTCGCTACAATTGCCACAAGCCGCATTCTTGTGCCAGTGGTTATGTCAAAACCAAACACAATTCTTAGTGCAACGTAGAATGGCATACCTAATACATTGCCACACAACATTTAACATTTAAAAAACGCCACACCGATCATTTGCACAGCCTGCAAGCACTACCAATGGATAATTGCGTGGTGTCGTCTGCTGGTTCCTTTTCAGGGCATATCCCCCTGGTGGGTGGGGGGTGATAGGGTCTTCTGACTTATGCCCACACATTGCTCATCATTAGTGCTTCTTTGGATGAGTGTATTTTTAGCTTTGCGATCAGTACCTGTGTGTATCTACATTTTAACATTGTATGCCTAGACTTTCAATGTTAAAGGATATTTATACCGCACGCTAACACCACCGGAGTGGTCCCCTGGTGCTCTGGCGGATCTGAAAGGAAAGAGGGTGGGGTGGGTTAGTAGGACTGAGTGGGAGAAGAACAAGAGAGCTGTGATGTGCTGCTGGCAGCATCTATTCGGTTAACACCGTATGCTGAGCTTAAGTGTGCGTTTCGGTTGGTTGCCGTCAGGTGCTGTTGTGCGAGACTATAAAACAACCTGTGATGTCCTAGGAACAGGGAGTCATTCTCAGTGTTACTGGCGGCGCCCGTGCTGATGATCGATGGGATACTGCATTTTCCAGTTCAATTTCCTTCCGCTGCCCAGGCACTTAGTTGCTGTGGGCAGGGTATTTGGCCAAAGACATATGAGCTGGCTGCCTAATGCATGCCGAAGATGTGTTTGCATTAGATCAAATGAGAATTGGCTTACAAAGGCAGCTACCCAGGCGTGATGTGTATTGTCCTCGGATATTTTTAAGCAAATACTTTGAAATCTAAAACGTTGGTGTTTTGGCAGAGGGCGGTCCAACTGGTCTGGTATTTGTGAAGTCCCAATGGAACAGGTGCCTGCCTACACATATTTGGGATTGATGTTACTCCTGCACTAATCCGGAATTCACATTTTGAAAACACAATGAACTGGTCTCATTCAGCTGTGCGGGTATTGCATGTTTTAATGATAGATACGTGGTATTTCAGGGTAGCCAGTCTTGGCCCGCTGATGACTGCTCCTGTGACTAATCAGGCCTCTGTGGGGACTAGAAAAGATCAAGTACATGGTAGGGCAGATTCAGGAAGTCAGCTTTTGGGTTTCCTCCTGCACTGCCAATTGAGACCATCCACTAAAGTCTGGTCCGAGGACCCTGCTAGCCCAAGCGAGTGGCAAGACTACAATTCGAGATAGTATTAAAATACGGGCCCATTACCCAAAAAGCACACCCACGGTGTCCTATTAATAAGCTGGATCTACAGGACCGTGTGAAGTAAAATAAATCAACAATGATTTGATTTACAAACGCTGCATATAAACCCATATGTTCTGTGAATTCAAAAAGAAGGTGACTCAAATCCCAAGGATAACTACTAAAAGGCAGCGCCTCTAACCAAAGCTCTGCACACAACGCACACCCCTGACATGGATCTCGGATGGAAATACTATTTAAAGCACTGCCCCGTCTCCCCACAGTGAGAGGTCTTATGTCTACATGTTCACATGCATTGGGGATTGTAGCACATGAACCAAGCAATAGAGCAATGGAGGGCAACACAACAGGGGAACTAACCACCCACACTAACCTTTTAACATCACCAAATCACTCTCAAAACCACAGTTCACTATTTCCAGACCTCCATCCACCTCAGTATGCAACTCCATCGTGGACTACTTGAACTCTAAAATACAAAGCGTCAGACAAGCCCTCCCCTCTGCAGTTCTAATTCCATCGCCTACTGCGAAACTTTCCAACAAATGGGACAGATTTAAATTACTGACCGAGACACCCTTATCACTCTCACAGACAAAACAAAACCAGCGCACCTCAGGCTGCATCAAATTGCATCACCACACTGGCTGCACACTGAGTCAACATCACTGATTCCCTGGCTATCACATGGTACAATACCCTTCACTGTCAAAACAGGACAAGACCCACCACCACTCAAGAAGCCACTCCTAGCCCTACACACCCTGAAAACTATTGACCCCTCAATATGCAGCCACAGCGCACCAGAATAATGGAATGGTTCATCACAAACCAATATCAACAACACATCACTGCAAACAACCTCATCAACCCCTTTAAATCAGGCTTTCGACCCTACCACAGCACACCGGCTGTTACACTTCACATCCTCGATGCCTTCCCAACAACACTGACAAAGGAGACACAGCCCTAGCCTGGGATACCATCGATCACTCTAGTCCCTAAAACATTTTATCTAACAGGATGAAACTCTCAGGCACTGTTCTAGACTGGTTGACCTTCTTCCTCACTAATAGAACACAGTGTTTCCCCATGACCCTATCAATTAAACCGCAGTCAAGTATGGGGTTCCACAAGGAGCCTCCCTGTCTCCCCTCCTCTTCAACCTGAATGTTAAATCGCTCGGCAAACTCTTAGCAGCCACAACATCCACTGTCACCAACAGGCAAATATCACACAAACATACTTCCAAAACTCCTCCCCCTCAAACCTCTGCACCCTCAGAAACTGTCTCTTCACCAATACCACCTGAATGGCCACCCGCTCAATCCATCCAAAATTAAATACCTCCTCATCTGGCCCCCAGGCACAAACCTCACATCAACCCCAGGATCAATGAACTCACCACAGACATCCCTCTCCACGCCATAAGAAACCATAGGCTTCACCATTGGCACCCAAGTATCCTTGAAACACCACATAGCTGCAGTCACCAAAACATGCAACCTGTAACTACACCTCCAACCAAGAGAAGACACTCTTTCCTGCTGATGACTTATGCACCACAGTCCAAGTATTAGTTAGGTCCGAGCTCGACTACGGAAAACGTAATCCTTACTGGTCGTCCCAACAACACCCTGATCCCCTTCAAAACAGAATGCAGCAGCCAGATTCATTATGCACCTATCCAAACACTCACACACCCTCCCAGCTCTCTCCAACTCTACTGGCTTCTCATACCCCGGATAATTGATTTCAAAGGACAAACACAACCTCAGACACTTGGTACTCTGCAAACAACCCTGCACACAGAAACAAACATTCAGCCAATGAGCACCAAGACCCTAGGATGCACTCGCACTCCAGCTCCATTCCACACTGTCCATCATCACTTTCTAAAAAATCCTCACAGCCATGCACTGTCTATCCTGATATTCCAATCCTGTTCTGAAAATGATTGAAACTTCACTCTCACCAACCTCCTTTAGAACTTTGTACAGTGCTGCGAGACCCCATGGGTAGGGTTAGCACTGGATAAACATTCTAATAAAATAAAGAAATAAGAATCACCCACAGAGCTTGTGTGAGAGGGAAGAGAGGTTGGAGAGTGCTGGCTGGGGGAGCAAAGGTATATCTATAAGTTAAGTCACATTGGCATGTGTTTCTTAAAGCTCTTTCTTTGAAACAAGCAAGTGTCGGGAGTGAAGGTACACATTAATGTCACGTGGGTGCGCAAGATACAACAAGTCAGCTCATATTTATATCCTCTGCGTAGGTGCAAGATGTACATTTTAAAGGACAATCTGTTTCAACTGTGGCCTTTTAATGATAGAAGCTTGTCTTTTTTTAGCTTTTATGAAAAAGTAGTAGATTCAAAAGCATATGCAAGCTTCTTGACTGTAGTATAGAGAAATCAAATAACTCACTAAAGGAAACTTCTAGCAATGTTTGCTATGGTAGTGTTTTTATAAGTGAGAAGTATGAAACGTCCCCAGGCTGCTTGTGAAGGAGTGAGGCAAAGAAAAGGTGGCTAAAGACTGACTCTAGCAAGGCTCTCAAATTCTCCTTTTCCAGAGTATCACCAACAGAAGCAGGACTAAGGCCTCCTCCAGTATCCTTGGTTGAGCTACTAGAACCACAGGCTGAAATAAGGGCGTAACTGCAACAGAGTTCAAATGCAGTTAAAGAATAAGGAACTTAACGTTCAAACAATTTTCATCATACATATAATAAAATGCCAGATGTACATTTATTCAAAGCTGTCCTGACCGCTTCGCCTCTTATCACCGCTAGAGGGAGTTATATAAGTATATAAGAAATAATGGAAAGAAGCTCATTTCCGTTAAAAGAGTAATTTGTTGGCGCTGACCCATTACGTGTTGACATATATGTAGGCAGCTCCCAGCAGCCACATTTTCGTCATTTGCACAGCAAAGTGCAAACGTGCAGGGCAAACGTGGTGTACACATGTGTATGCCGCCTTTTGCCCAGCACTTTTGCACTCTGCCATGCAAAGTAAGTAAACACTGCTTGGCATGCTTGCATGCAAGGCAGAGATTACTTTTAATTGGGAGCGCTGCTTGCCCTGCTCACAAGGCAAGCAGTGCTCACAACTACAATAAAACCCTGCCCGACATATGAGCATGGCAGGCAGGGTTTAATAATAACTGTAAACACTGCCTAACATGGGAGCATGGCAGCCAGCATTTACAAAGGATCCCTATGATGTCCTCCTCCTTTTTGCTGGTGCATAAAGCTGGTGGACTCCGTAGGGATCGCCAGCATTTCCGCTGCATGCCGGGGCAATGATGGAACATTTGTATGGTGGAAAGGAAGAAAGGTGGCGGAAACGCAAGTTGAGTTTTGCTCCTCCTCTCCAGCATACAAAGGAATGAAAATGGGGGTAACATTAATGTAAGGCTTAAAAGCCTAACTTGAGCTATTAACGTTATGCCCCCATTGAACATGAGCTCCTCAGTGTTAATTCACAAACAATATGGTCAAGTGATTGAAGGAGATTCATCGGAACACTGTGAGGGTCTGTGGAAGGATAGTCCAAGTTGGAAATTGTTAGAAGTGTCACTGCAGATCTTTTGAAAGTGGATACATTAGCTCTGCTTCAAAACATGATTACAGGGAAACGCTGTGCCTGGATGGGAGGTGGGAATCAAGAGTTGAGGATAAACTTACCTTGGGGTTTGGAATTAGAATAACTGATGTGCTTTTCACTTCAGCAGGAGTGGATTACCGACATTGTCCAAATTGTGCTAAGTACACTCAGTGGCAAATGCTCACAATGGTAGAGGCTGAAGCAGGATGTGTAGGTGGCTGTACCCATGTGTGCACAAATATTCTTGGGTGCAGACATCTTCAGCAAGTGCTGGTCACCCAGGGACATAATCCACTGATTGGGCTAGAGTCTAGAATATGATTGGCAGGGGTCATAGGTCCTTGCACCTTGGAGAAGTCTTAATAGGTTGCCAGGTAGTTGGAGGGGCATACGAGGGGTGCTCGCATTAGATGAACTCTGAGGGTGTAACGGTGGTTTGGTGCAGTGATGAAAATTGCATGCAGATGTCCTTTTTGAATTCTTCTACCACAACTCAAAATTCTGGAACTGGCAATTTGACATTTCATGGCTATGAATGGAAAGCTGCAAGATCCTGCTGCTTGTTGACAGAGTCATAATGGAGTACTTATCCAGCACCAAAGCATTTGGTCCTAGTGTCCAGGTCCTACTGTGTTCTGACCATATGACTTTGAGGAAAAGTTTGAAAGACATTCTGTGTCTTTCTGCTGGCCGCTCAGAGAGATCTATTGGGCCTCATTACAAATATATGATGAGATGGGACTGGAACGAATCTCCCAAGAAGGAAGGGAAGATGAGCGCTTAGAGAGCACTCAGTTATATGACACTGAGGATGTCACCTGAAGTAGTGAGAGTAGGGGACGTTCCCTAGATAGACTAGAAGATGGGCAGAACAAAGATGATGTAAGAAGTTATGCAAACTGGGAGTATTCAGAGTCAGACTCCGATGGAGAAGAGGAGAAAGTGATGTATGACGAAGGGAGGTGGTGCAAAACGCGGCTCCCAGGGAGTCGAGAGGTATGGTGGTCAGACGCGGGCGAGTCTATAAGTAGGACACCGAAGTCCGCTGGACAGTCCAGCCGAGATGAAGACACGCACCCCGGTCAGAGGGGGGTGTCGGCACCTGCCTATACTGATAGATTAAGGGCATTGCCAGGTAGACGGCAAGGCAGGAATGCCACCCCGGCGAGAGACCGAGGAGGTGTAGAGAAGGGAAATGAAGATTGTGCATTCCAATTCCCACTGTTAGAAAAGGGGAGAGCAAGACCGCAATATATTCCATGGCCACACATGGACCGAGAGAATCTCAAAAATAAGCTTCCAATGTTGACATCGGGAGCCGGGAAGTGGATACATGAGCTAGAAAAGATGACGCGGGGCGTCACCCTAGCCATAGGGGACATCAAGGGTCTCCTAATTGCTATACTCGGAGAAAGAGCAGACGATGTGTGGAAAAGGGCAGGCTACCCTAGGGTAACCATAACTAACACCTCTCATGACGGAGCGCCATTTAATAACTGTAGAGCAGCAGTATGGAAAGTGCTGTGTATGCTATATCCAGACACGTCTGATATGGGAGCTATAATGACTCGACAAATGAAGGAGTCAGAGGATCCGTTACTTTATATCCAGACTTTTCAAGACGCGTGGGTGCTCGAAACGCATGAGTCTTGGACGAAATCGATCCCTGTATTCTACCATATATTGTGCCAAGGGTTACCTGAACTGGTGCAAAAACAGCTCAAAAAATTGGTAGGAATAGAAGCTAAACCGTGGGCTGAGATCCAGTTGACAGTTGCACATTACTGTAGGCTGTTGCAAGAAAAGAATCGAAAGAAAGAGGCAACGCGTAAGGGAGAAGAGGCGAAGCTGGTGCAGAGGAAGCTCTCAAAATATGCTCTCGAGGGAGCCATGCTAACAAGCCCAGCCGAATCAAGTGCACAGCGTGCAGCTAACCCGCCCCAGAGTAATCAGGGTAACGTGGGATATTTCCCGAGAGGAAGGGGATTTGGAGGAAGAGGATGGCAGAGCAATCAGGGAGGCTTTAGAAGTAACCAAGGAGGTTTTCAAATTGTTCAAGGTGGTATCCAGAGCGCACCAATGGGCAGTCCAGCTATGCCAGATAGACAGATGGCCCGACCACCACCAGTGTGTTGGCTATGTGGAGTGACAGGACATGTGCAGAAGCCAAGGCATGTGGGAGAACAACCAAGGGATGGGGACAGACATGGTGAATCAACCTGCTACCCCACAACAGCACAATGCACAAAACTGTACTGTGCAGCAGCAGGCAGCTGGCTTGCAGCAAAGTGCACAGCAAATGGTCCCACCACTGAACATGGGGAATGTACCGCAGGAACAACCCCAGCAGACACTGCCACAAGTGGTTCAGGACACTAATTCAGGTGGAGGAAACCCACAGGTGTACAATGAACCGAACCTATATGTGAAATAGGACGGCTCACAGGGAACTCTGATGTGTTCAATCCTATAAGTGACACCAGACCCTAACAGGGAACCAAAGGTAAATGTCACCATAGGGGTGAAAGAATATTCCTTCTTAGTTGACACGGGTGCAACATGCTCGTGCATACGAGAAGGCAAGTTCTCCTTGTCCGGCGAGGCAATATATACCCAGAGTTTTAATGGAGCTCATAGCAGAGTTCCCTTTACTGATGCACTCCCAGTTTCTGTGGGAGAGTGCGACATGAATGTACCATTATTGTATTCTCGTCAGTCCCCAGTAAATATCATGGGTCGGGACTTGATGACAAAGTTGAATATGACCATCTCATTCACTGAGGATGGCATAGTGTGCTCCACCCCAGGAATGCATTATTCAAACGTGTGACGATGAGGGCAGACCTTGGTGTGCGATTGTCGCCATTGAAGAAGGGTATCGAGTGACTGACGTCACCGATGATGATCTGTTCGAAGAACACCATGACCTAGAAGAGACGTGGGTGGAAGTGAGTCTCATATTTTGGGTCAAAATGATCAGGCGGGAGGTACCGCAGAGGATGATGTTAGCATTAGTACGTCCAGAATACTTTGATAACGACATGGACCTGGTGCCGGCCAAGATATGGACTACAGGGCCCTATGACGTAGGTCTCCTGAAAGGCGCCGGCAAAGTAAAAATTAAATGGAAACCAGGAGCAATTATGCCACGGGCACGACAGTATCCTATGTCCAGAGAAGCGGATGAAGGGATTGCAAAGACAATCCATGCCATGATGGAGCAGGGCATCCTTGTGACGTCAGAATCACCTTGCAACACAGTGATTTATCCTGTCAAGAAATCAAAGGGAGGGTTTTGGCGTTTAATCCAGGATTTACGAGCATTGAATGACATAGTCGAAGCTGAGTTCCCTCTAGTCCCGAATCCATCCACAATTTTGTGCAACATACCCACTGAGGCAAAATACTTCACGGTGATCGATTTGAAAAATGCATTTTTCTCAATTCCATTGCACCGTGACTCACAAGACCTGACATCATTTCTTTCAGACAAATGCGTCTGAAAAGTATGAGGCTGCCACAGGGGTATTGCGAGTCTCCATCCATTTTCGACAGAGTCCTGCAAATGGACCTAAGCAATATTGCGGTGGACAGTGTTGTTTTGCAGTATGTAGATGACATTCTAATCTGCAGCATCACTGAAGAGCAATGCCGACAGGACTCTGTCCGGCTATTGACTATACTGGCTGAAAAAGGATGCAAAGTAGACAAGGACAAGCTGCAGTACTGCCAACAGGAGGTGTTGTACATAGGGCAACTAATCTCACATGAGGGGAAAAAGGTAACCCCAGAAAGGGCCGAGGCTATCATGCACACGGCCATGCCTCGTACAATAAAGCAAATGAAAAGCTTCTTAGGCTTGTGCAATTATATCAGAGCATGGGTCTTTGACTACAGCTCATATACCAAGCCCTTGTTACAAACCCTTAAAAAGGCACAGGCAACAAGAGAAGAAATTGAATGGAATGAAGAAATGGAGAAGGGGTTTACAGAACTCAAGGGGGCAATTTGTAAGGCCCCAGTTCTCGGGATTCCTAATTATGTGGAGGAATTCTATCTGTTCTCTCATACCGATGGCAGTTTTATGACCGCAGTGCTCACGCAGCGAACCTCATTGGGATATAAACCCCTAGCATATTACAGAGGGAGATTGGACCCGGTCATGAAGGGCCACTCCCCGTGCGAACAAAATTTAGCTGCCACCGCGTTCGCCATTGAAAAGGCGTCATCCATTGTGATGGGGTGCTCCATGACATTATATGTTGAGCACTCACTATTCGCCATACTAGAGAAGCCAAAGGACACGCTGACTTCGCAAAGAGCATCAGCCTACGAGGTGATTATCTCTAATCCATCGATCAAAATAGTGCGATGCAAAACGGTGAACCCTGCTATTTTTATAGCCGAGCCAGTCACAGAGGGAGAACCTGTGCATGACTGTGCAAACTATGAAGAATACTTTGATGAGATCCCCAGGGTCAAGGAAAATGCCCTGCCAAGTGGATAGATCGTCTTTATTGACGGGTCATCAAGAATTGACCAAGATGACAGGCAGAGGTATACAGGCATGGCCGTAATCAAACACATGGCGAATGGAGAGTTCTGAGTACTTGTCAGTGCCCGAATACCATCTCACTATTCGGCACAGGCTGCAGAACTAGTGGCATTGATAACCGCCATCGAGAACCATGCAGACCAGGAAGTAACAGTGTACAGCGACTCCACCTATGTGACGTCAACAGTGCACGCAGGATTAGCGTGCTGGAAAAGGAGGGGCTACCTCCGAGCAGACGGCACGCCAGTACAACACGCAGCCTTGTTGGACAGGCTGATAAAAGCACTACAGCTCCCAGTGGGCATAGCGGTCATAAAATGCACCGCTCATACGAAAGGGACAGATTTTGTGTCACGTGGAAATCATGAAGCGGACATGGAAGCCAAACGGATGGCATCCAAAACTGAAACAATCATGGACGTGGAGGTGGCACGTACCCATGAACGAATGATGGTAGCATGAGCCACTCCAGAAGCCTACAGCAATATGAGGCAGTCTCAATTGATGGAGCTCCAAGGGGAGGCACCTCAGGAGGAGAAAAATGTATGGAAGCGTTGAGGGTGTTCTTTAAAACTCTCTGACGGATTGTGGAGGCAAGACAGCACTGGTAAACTAGTAATGCCTGTCGCCCTTCTAAAAGTAGCGCTAGAACAGCTTCAATACCCCATTCACATGTCAAACGAAAATCTTGCTGCAACGCTCGCGGAAGACTGGTTTATACCGAATTTAGCCGAGCATGTTGCATTCTTTATGGTAAACTGCATTATCTGCCAGCAATTCACTTCTGGGTGCATATTAAAAGTAGTGAGAGAAGTCATCCCCAGACCAAATGCCCTTTCCAGCACCTACATATTGATTATGTCGATATGATTCAGGTGTGTAATGGGTACAGGTATCTACTTGTGGTGGTGTATCCCTTTTCCAGATGGGTAGAGGCAGGCCCCTGTACACACCCTGACGCTGCCTGTGCTGCTAAATTCCTGGTGAGTGAGGTTTTCCCTAGATGGGGGGTGTGAGAGGTAATGAGATCTGATAATGGGGCACATTTTGTAAATGCAGTATTTGAGCAGATTAGCGTGTTGCTTGGTATAAAGCACAAATTCTCGTCGGTGTATCACCCAGAGGGAAACGGGATATGTGAACGGATCAACGGCTTACTTAAGGAAAGGATAGCCAAGTTGAAGCTCACATTAAGAAAGGGATGGATGCACTGCCTACCACTGGCATTGTATGCTCTTCAGAACCAGCCAGGCTCCGACCATCATCTAACGCTGCACGAAATAGTAACGGGGAGAAAGATGAGGACCCCTCTTACTCACCGAGACAGAGCTAGATGTGATGCCCAGTCAACTAGGGAGGTTCTGGGAGAGGAGATGAAGGCCTATCTGGATTGTCTCACATCCAGTTCCACTCTCATTTAAGGCCAGCTGCAGCGACGGCAGAAAAGAGACAACACAGCACAAACCACAACAGACAGTGCTGATGCCGACGCAGCTCATAGCCTATGCGTGCCTCTTGTCTTCCCTGGAGATTGCGTCCTCGTGAAGAATTTCACCAGAAAAAGGTGGGACGAGCCGAGGTTTAATGGCCCATTCATCGTAGAGGACTGCAAACCGTCAGCTGTCAAGCTCATAGGCAGAAGAGCCTGGATCTTCACGAATGATATAAAACTCTTTATAGGAGAGAGCACTCCTACTACATCTACTGCCGAGGAATCCACAGACAATGGGGAAGGACCGCAGCACGTGCAGTCAAGATCTATGGCAAGGAAGAAGAACGAATGAGCAGACAAGTTACAAGAATGAAGAAAAAAAAATACAAAACTGAGACTTTCAAAACAAGACTGTTCTTCAAACAAAGAGAAAGGTGACAAAAGGACAATTAAATGAACATTCAATGTAGCCAACAAGAGAACTTTTGTGAAAATCTTGTCCACGCTGAACCTCTACTTTAGGCATAAAAAAGACAATAAGAAGCATGCAAACACCCTGTGCAGCCAAAGGTGCAGGGTAAAAGAAGAAAATCGCGTACTCATATCAACAGAAGCGCTAATCTCATGAACATTGAAAGCCACACAAAGCATTTAAAGCCTAAGACTCTGATAAGAAGCAAAGTAAGATCAAGGCTTTATTCATGGACATATGGTTCATCCCAACAGAAGTCTCAAGTGGGATGAGCTCACATATTTTCAGCTGGTAGTACTGTCCTACCCTTCATTTATAGGCAGAGAAGCCAGTGTTACTGAATTCATTCAGGACCCTGCAAACTAGAAAATAATCCGAAAACTACTGACTGTCATAATAGAAACTTTCATTACACTTCCCGAACACAGCGGAAAAAACACAGATGCTTCCACCAAAAGTTATCATTGACGAGATCACATATACTTTGTTCTTCCGCATCATCGAAGAATGTCCAGGACTTATCGGGAGAACTACAGATACATTGACATTTATTAGAGATCCAAAAAATAATGACTTTCTCAACCAAGTGTGGTACAAGCTGAACCATGTGGTTGAAACTCACGCAGCAGGAAAGTGCAAAACTTGTTTGCATCAAAAGAAGGGACTGTGATTAGGACCCAGAAAATGAGGGAAATGTCCCTATCACCTGAGGTTACCAGGCTGGCACACAACGTTTTATTTTGATTAGTCACAGACTATACGGAAATGGTGGGGAGACCTGCAGATGTTGACGTCATCACCTTTCTTAGGAATCCGGCCAACGCCCCACACATGGGCGCACTCCTCCAAGGCATCATGCTCCAGGTGGAGCTGTCCAATTTCCAGCGAGAATTGCTGAGAGGATTTCAGTGAGACTAGCCGACGGGGGACAGATCGAAGAAAAAAAAAACAACTGATCACACTGCAAGAGAAGGCCTGTGACTTTAGAGCCAAAGAACCAGACACATGTCATTAACACCTGAAGACAGTCGTTATGCTTTTCGTGTTTTCTTTCATCTCATCGAAAACTTTGCAGAACTAGTGGGCAGACAGCGCAACATTGATGTGCCTGCCTTTCTTTATGATCCAGCAAAGAATGCCCAACTGAACAGGCTCCTAAGAGCTATGCATCACAACTCAGAAGCAACTATGGACATCCATTTCTAAGAAGAGCCTTAGAAATGGGCGTTCCAAAATAACCCTTTTCATCATCCCAAACCGGGGACAAGGCAAGAAAACAAAAGACACAGTTCTTCATGCTTCCAAGATACGACAGATCGAAAAGAGCGGAAACAAGGGTAACTACATCCGTTCTTATTTTTCTTGTTTTGTGTTTTCTATTTGTTCATCATTATCGCGCAGGAGAATAAATGGGTGAGAGAGAGACTGTTCACCAACTCGTCCTCGAAGGACCAAGTGAAAGGAACAGAGACATGGACTTCACTGCCGTATTTACCTTTTTCAACCTTTTTTTAATTTTTTCCTACCTTCTCATATGTTCACTTTTATTTTTATTTTTATTTTTCAAAATGTTATTTTGCGTGATTTGTAGTGAATCCATCCTTTCATGGTGTCACAGCAAACAAGGTCCTGTATGTCCCCAGGGCCAAAGATAGTTGGAAGAGTGCCCTGGGAATACGCTGGCCATACAAATACAGGATAATTATGATGTGCTGAAAATGATAGTGTAACCTTTTTCCATAGTCTAGCAAAGGAACTCTACTCCATACTCAGAGACTATCATCATCATCACTTGTAAGAGCGGGGACATTGATCTGCACCTGTCACTTTAGTGTTTATTGAACTTTGAACGACGAAAACAGAATAAGAAGAAAAATAAACTATTGACTGTGGACGTATTTGAAATGGGGGCCCAAAACAGTAACTTAGTTGTGCCACCAGCGGAAGGGCGCCCCCAGTTTCCCGGAAGGAGATGCTGTAAAGTGTCTTTTAAGGCCTTCATATGTATATGCATTGTGACTATTGTAATATTTATATCGTTAACTAATAGAAATGCATTTTTTATTGGTGCACAAAGCATCCCAATGTCTGTGCTTCCACCAGGTAATGAACATCTGGGGCCACAAAAGCACCCAGACCTTATATTGTCATCCCTGTTCCAAGAAAAACTCATGATAAAGCAAACAATGTACAGTTGAATGTAATTAGCAGTAACACGCATACACTTGAAGTAATGAATGGTGAGAAAGACTGGAGACAGGGTCAGCACGGAATGAATGATAACATAGCACTGTCTACAGCACGCACCCATACACTGAGTGCACACGAACAAGGGCAAGTGTCAATGGCTACGAAACCGCAGGCCAAACCAACTGAAAGAGAGAAATCACCTGTGGAACAAGCAGCTCCAGAAAGCAGGGAGCAACATGAGAAACCGAACAGAAGTGAAATAGCAAAATCACTCAATAGAACAGAGGAAGCAACAAAAGAACTCACTGAGAAAACACATGCGGTAGTTGAGTATGTGTTTCCACTCATGCTTAGAGCAAAGAAGCTACATGAGGAGCTGAGCAAGACAACCACCACAACTGTGATAGCGAGCACACCACATTCAATGCCAGAAGTAACTACCGAGCCTACGACACAGCCACGTGTTGGAAGGATGATAAATCATATGCGGTGGGAGGAGGTCTACAAAAGAATGCAGGAGGGAAGGAAAAGAAGCGCAAAACCTCCCCATATTACTGCAGGGCAGGAAATGAAACCTGCCCCTCCAAGGATAACGCCCGAGAGTCTGCCTGAATGAAAGAGCAGTATAGACGCATTCAGAGACATAGTGAGAGCCAACCACAGAAAAACGCTAACGATCAAGAGAAGTCCATATGAAACCGATAACGAGTTAAATGATTACTTGGACAGCATGGCCCATCTTGGAAACAACATATGGTACCAGCACATGAAGGAAGTTGGACGAGGTAAATCATAAGGAGAATGTTTTGTCTGTGCACTCCTGCCGTACAGCATGGGCAAGTCCAAAATCTTTGTGGCTGTAGAAATAGATGTCCCCATAGCACACTGCATGTCACATGTGGCAATGTGTAATACCAGAGGACAATTCATGGGGAGAGACGCCTCGTTGATATGGGCCAACGAAAAGTACTACCCTGCTGGAGACGGATATGTCCAGGACATCAAAACAAGAAACAGGGCACACACCATGCGATTAGATATGAAAACCCTGGTGTCAAGGGATCAGGAATAAGGTGGGAAATAAACTCAAGACTGAACGTCCAAGGGAAAATGGCAGAAGAAGCCCAAATATGGAAACACCGAGGACAAATGCAGATCTGGGGATCAGTAGTCTCTCCAGATGGATGGGAAGAAGGAGTAGTAACCTGCCGAGCTTGGATGGTCCTTGGAGCCTGCAAAGAAGCAATAGAGAACTCACAGAGATATGCAGACCAGTGTGGCCAAAATTGGTAAAGCTGTTGACACGGGACGAAGACAGAGGAGGACCCTTGCAGATAGTACCGCTGGAAAACCCGAAACTGTGCTTTAGAAGTAATGGCACAAGGAAAATGGGGGAGAATCAAAACTGCGGGTGAATATACAAAGCCCCAGGGATGTCGCAAGGGACTGCAGTCCTGATGGACCACTATTGAGCATGTGGATCCAAGGCATACATAAGGCTACCGAGGAACTGGGGAGGCATATGCACACTGGTGAACGTACACGTTCCAGCACTAGTGATTCCAAAAAATGAACTGAATTTGGACAGTTTCCCAAAAGCAGACGCTCACCTGAGGAAAAGGAGGTCTTTGGAACTTATGTCAAGGATGAAGAGAGAGAATTACTTCTCCGCCAAATCAGCGGCCGCATTTTATGCCATTCCCTACGAACACAGGCTGTTCAGCCTAACTTCATCAGTATTTACAAAAATACTCTTGCCGCATATCCAAGTTGGTGTAAACAGCAAGTGGTTGCAGATAACGAGATGGGAGTTACTGCAGACCATCAACACCACAATAAAAGGATTCAATGCGATCAAAGAAGAGCTGAGAGCAGTCAGACTGATGACCCTCTAGAACAGATATAAGCTTGACATGATCACCGCAATGAATGGAGGCGTTTGTGAAAAAATTGGAGAATCATGTTGCACATTTATACCATCACATGATGAAGAAAATGGAACCCTCACAGAGGCCATAGACATGTTAAGAACCCTGAAAAACCAGATGACCGATGAGACAGATGAAGTGGACGACGACAGCTGGTTTGGGAACCTATTCTCATGGGTCCCGCAATGGATGGCAGATATATTCAAGTTCCTGGGAGCTTTGCTAGCAATGGTGCTGCTAGGAGTCTGTGTTATCAAGATAATTATCACACAGTGCCAGAAAACAGCAAAGAAGGCCATTGGGATGAAAATTATGGTCGATGTCGAGCCAGGCTGGAAGCCCATAGACCTGACAGATGAGGAGATAAAATACTTTGTGAAGGCACGTGAATTTGCACCAGAAGGAACAAAATTCACTTATCCCAAGAAACGAAGAAGGTACGAAGGCAAAAGAATTTACTGCAGTCCAAATGGACAATGCCAGTTGATGACCTGGAACAAAGATGAGCATGTGAGAACAGTAGGAAGCTTGAAAGGGGTGATAAAGATATGGGCCCTCATTACAACATTGGCGGAGGACCATGGTGCTATTAGCACCATGGTCCATGCCGCTAAGGTTACGATTCCGCCATGGTGGATGGCGGAATTACCGCCCCATTCCAAGGTGAGTGGGGCGGTAATTCCCCATTCACCATTTGCCCTTCCCCATTCCCATTTTTGCCCCCATTGGGCATAATGGGAATGGGGAAGGCGCTAATTACCGCACCGTAAATTACAGTGCCGTAATTATCTCCAAAGTCCCTTAGCGGGTTGGATTTTTAACACCTGCTAAAAGCAGGCGTTAAACACCAACCTGCAAATGGACACTTGTAATCAGGCGTTAAGGGTTAACGGCGCCGACGGCGCCGTTAAACCCTTAACGCCTGAGTTGTAATGAGGGCCATGGACACCAAAATCGCATACTTTCACGCCTTCTTGTGTAAACCCAGGAGATGATGAGCGAGAAGCTGAGGAATCAAAGAAACTGAATATAAAGGAGGAAGTAGGAGTGGTCGATGAACCGACCAGAGGGGGGAGTGTAGAGGAGGTCCCAGGTATGACCCGCACCCCTGCCCCCCAATGCGAGTTGCCAGTAAGGTACTCGCCGTGGTACGTGACGTATGAGGAGCAAATGAACCAACAGAGAGCCACACTGGGACTCTGCCCCTTGTACGTAAGGAGATCAATACCGGTTGAAGCAGCCATAACACAAAACAACCCTGGGCAGCACGGTACCCTATCAGACAGCCATACCAGCCACTGATAGGGAATGAGGATTACCTGCATACGGTCTACGAGGAGACCCCTAAAGCCCTAAGGAAAGGCCAATGAAAATAAACCAAGGGCCCGAGCAGCCCCGAGAAAAAACAGACTTGGCTACTGAAAACACGAATGCCAGTACTAGTAACTGCAAGGATAATGATAATGGATGCAGGGGAGAGAACAGTTAAAACATAAGAGAATGGTGCCACAAGGCAAGATGGAAGCAACCGCCCTGTTGAATGTGTGTAAATAAGCTTGAAATGCAAGATGCTAAGAAATTGATACTGCTTGCAATGCTTAGTAGAAGGGTAGAGCGGCAAGCGCCAACCATATATCTACATCAATACTGCACAATGTACACGTGCGACTCCATTTTGTGAAGGCAGAAATGTACCCAGGCGGCCAAAGGCCTGACAGGCTGAGTTTAGAAACCCAGCAAAGACCAGAGAAGGAGCAGAATCGAAACTCAACAAAGAGAGGCTTATGCCTGGGAGATCGAGGTCAACCAGAGAAGGGGAGGTGAGCATGAGCTCACGAGACTCCAACTACAGAGAATACCAGCCCGCCCGTGAAGGTCAAGATAAGAGAGGCTCATGCAGGTGGCCAAGCGCACACAGAATTAAATGCACAAAAGGTTGGAAACTGAAGCAGATTCACCGTGAACCAACATGTGACCAGACAGGGGTGAAGATGTACCACCGCCTGATGTCATCCAGAACCAGAGGGTGCCACAACTTTTCCTGATAAGAGACTACAGATCCGAGGCCATACCCAGCCAACTAATTGACACACAGCCCTAAAACACTGATTGATGGAAGACAGGAAGGGTGAATCTTGGGACACTAGGCACCTGGGTGTCTACTCTAAAGCAGCTAATTAAAATCAAGATTTATGTTTAGGAGTGTAACTTGCCCAATCACAAGGGACCATGTAATCTAGGGTCCTATAGACACTGTAACCAATGAGACGTCGTACTTGTAGTGATGTCAATCACGTGAGGTGCAGAGGGAAGGGCGTAGACGCCCACCCGATAAGAGTTATCCAATCCACTTGCGTCATTTCTATATACAGATATAGCACCTATACTTAAGTTACCTTTCCCAACCAATTGTATTGCATGATGATTTTTTGTAGAATTAGACGTTGATGATGACGGATTTTGCCCATAAAAGAGGCTGTTGGACTAATGTTCGAGGAAGTTGGGGGGAGGCAGGTGTTTGTGATGCTGCTGATGTCCATAAACTGATGTATGTATCATTAAACAGACTTCCCTTTGCCAATTTAATGAGTGCTGATTATTGATCCGTGCCGGAGTATGTGAATCCTGCACTCTGTCCTCGCATGGTGCAGCTATCTTGTATTACTAGTTTTCGAGGGTGAGTACTGACCAATGGGCCCGTCAGTAATTTCCTCTCCTCGTCAACATCGGCACTCGCGAATGGGCAATTACTGGCCCATTCATCTCGTAATGGGCCGGTAATGGCACATTCGCGGGTGCCAGTTCTGGTACCGAGATTGGCAGTAGCCATGCCCTTAATAAGGGCACGGCTACGGCCAAACTCGTAATGAGGCGCATTGTCTTGTCACCTATCTGCTCTCTTGATGGACAGACTCCATAGCTTTCAAGTAGCTTCACAAAGGGCTTCCACGTACGTGCCACAATGAGACAAATGCAAGGCAGGTGCAAGGCTTTTAGAAGCAAGGCAGAAATGTCCCAATTGCCCTGGGGACATTCATGGGGTTGCTCAGTATCTCTGCTCCCCCAAATTTCTGCTCTATCATCTTTAGCTCATGGGCACCCTCATACAGTGTATAAGGATTAGGAAAGCTTGTTTAGTGGGGACCGCAGTCATCCAAAGGTATATCCCATATAATGTCATTCATCCAGACTCTACAGAGTGTACGTTATCTTTGAAGGCACGTCTTCAGTGCACGGGATGCCTGTGACCAGGGAATTCTCATTGGATAACACCACAATAGGAACCCGCCATTTAGAGGCAAAGACAACTTCCTGGAGAGGGAGGTTTTGACAGTTTGAGCTAGCCATTGTGTTTCTTATTGGCCGCTCTGACAAGGAGCCCACATTTTCCACCCTCAATCCCAGGCTCCAAGGTCTTCATCATCACTCCTTCCCTTAGGAAATCATGTAGATATGTTGTTCCCCCCGGACATATTACTGACTCTTCTTCATGAGCTAACCAGCCCATTTTAAGACTAAACAGAAGATTCCATGGGGTTTCCTGGTCAATCCGTGGTCTTTGCTCAGACAATCAGTGCTTCAGTTAAGCTCTTGTTGCACCTTTGAAATCCTGAAAAAGTAAATAGAGGTCTACCAAAATATCTTGCTGGGCGTGGGTACCAATCCCTTGCAACATCCTTATCTCTGGCTGTTTTAAAAATCCTCTGGTGCAAAATCTGTGTAGTAAATATTGATCTGCTGGCATGTCATTTTGAGTGTTATGGTTTCCTCAAGGACTAATCTGCGGGTGTATGTAAAGCAAAGGAAACAGATGTGCAAAAAAAGATGCCAACAATGCCTTCTTGCATGCAATCCTTTGTCTTGTCATGGAAGGCATTCATGTTGCGAGCCCAGACCAGTAGCCAACACAAGCAGTAACTATTTTGAACCCAGTCTAGACAAAGACAACAGCTTTCGAACCTTTTTATCATTTTTAAAAACATTTTCCAGATCATCATTTCCTTATTTTCATCGAGGCTTCAGGGGACCTTTTACTTTTCAATGTCAGCATTAAAAAGTGCAATGATGCTTGTGGGAATTTCCAAATCATAGGATGTAACAATTTTAATAAATCAACTCCTTTGTTTCATACCTCGAAACAAGGCTTTGTGGCATATGTTCTGGCAAACATAATATGAGATGAATCAACCCAGACTTTTATCTTTATTTAACCAGTGGACCTTCATACTGCTCACCAAGCCCTTTTTGAAGCATCTCCAACTGGCTGTGTTGAAGAGAAGTCAATGCATTTCTGCCTTTTTAGTTTTGAATAGTATGTGGCACGTTAGCCGAAACTATTGCATTGGAGTATGCTAGGAGGGAAAGGGGATGTGAGGATGGGCAACACGAGTATGGGTGTTTTTGGTTATTTACCCATCCATTGACTGCCCATGGCCATGCTAATCCATATGTGCCCCAAAAGCACCCTGCCCCCGGAATCTCTTTGAACTAGCTCTATCAAGCTGTAACATCAAATGTTGGCCTGTCAGTGTTATTTCTAAGCAGCCTGCTGAGAGTTAATGGCTTAATTGCAGATGGAAACGAGTGACTGGTGTGATAAAAATGTCTTAACCAAGTGTGCCTTCAGCTAATTGATTAATATCTGTTCCTTGCACTGAAGTCCTGTTGAAAACAAACATTGACAAAGCCAGCATTTTTGACGTGTGTCTATATATTAGATTTGAATTTGCCAGCACTCTTTTATATGCCCTACAGCTCACAATATTGGGCAGATCTTGCCATATTATTATGGCAGTCCCTTGTAAATGCCCATCGCAAGCCTACGCAAAAGCCACAACTATTGTTTTTTTTTGCCAATGCTTGTTTGACTTCAGTCACTAGCATTGATACATTCCTAATGCATGTGCCTGTATTCCTAGGTTAGGGTCCATCTTGTTATATCTTTCTTTTGCATTGTTTTGTTATGTTGACATCTAAGCTCTTCTGAAAGAAAACCTTGCACTCGTTTTGCAACCAACAGCCTAAGCACCAGCATGACACTGAAGAAGTCAGTGCTCAGTCACACGAGGAGTCTGCTGTCCCTCCTACATTGTCCTGCCCACAGCCGGCTTTTGAAATCCTCAGCGTGTGATACTTTTGGACTCATTTTACGATGTGTGTATTTCTTTAAATGTATTTATGTATTGGGTTTTTATAAGGTCACTACCCCTGACCAGTGCCATTTCGTAGCGCCCTCTGCCCCCGCCCCCCTCCATGTTAAATCGAAAAATGAGGAAATCTGATCTGTCAGTCTCTGGGAACATTCTGATTGGCTAAGTGCATTGGTAAAGGAGTTGGAATTAGATCCTAGTACTTCACAATTTCCAAAGCCAATGGTGGGGGAGGGCAGCAGAGTATCTGGAACACATGAGTACATTGACAAAGAGAATTCTGCCAGAATTCGTTTTCTACCAGCCTAAGGAGTCTGTATAGGTGTGAATGCCCAGCAGTCAACCCCGTAGGCTTTCCCGAAGAGGACAGTCTTCACTCTTCTCTGAAAGTGGAGGCGGTTATGCATTTCTCTGACGGCGACCAGCAGACTGTTCCACAGGCTGGAACCAGGTGCAGCCATCCTCCTGCCAGCTAGTTCCTTTCTCTTGAAACCTGTGGCCACTTGTGTTTTGGAACCTGAAGATCTCACAGGCCTCACGCGGAGGTATATTGTAACTTTTTTTATGAGACACAGTGGGTCCTTGCCCCACTTAGCTTTGTGCATCAGGCAGAAGGCTCTTCAAGACGACAATACGAGCTCTGACCTGGGCCAATGGTTCGCTCAGGATCTGAAGGGCTGTCATGAAGTGGACCTCGTTAAGTTAACGGTGTTCATTTCCTCTACCACATAAAGGTCCCATCTCATGTTTGCAACAGTTGCAACATGAGAATCAGTCAAGTTTGTGCATGCTCACTAACACACAGTAATGTATGTCTAAAAGTGCTATTGATACTTTAGAGTTGTACGCAAGCGTAACTTGCCTGTTCCAATGGGATGAGGGAAGGCTATCAGCCTAGTGTCAGCAACTAGAACACTTCATACTTGTAAACAGTGACTCGCTCATGTACTCACCGATCCCTAGGGGAATCAGTCTTCTCAAGTGCTTGGAGGCCAAATGTCTTCTGACTACAAGTTGCTTACTGATCTCTTGTTGAACACAGTGTGTTTAGAGATCAGAGACAGTCAGGCCAAAGAACTTGCGAAAGCCCTGGCACTGTCAGGTCTGTGCCAAGAAGTCTCCACATCCAGGACCTCTTCCATAGTATCTCCATGGTTAAACATTGAGGGTTGAAATCACTCCAATGACTACTTAGATGCAATAAAAGAAGCTAGAAAGGCCTAATCAATGACAACACAATCTTCAAAGGGAAGTGGTGGTCAATTCTTTGTAAAAGTTAACAAATGAAATATATTTTTGGGCTTGTGCTTTTCAATATTGCCCACTGCGGGCTTTGCTAAGTAGTCTATGTTCTTGGGGGTTCATTGGTCCTCTATTCCAGAATGTAACAAATACCTCCTGTGACTCAATTGACCAATGGATTCTGTAATACACCAGTGTACATGTTATGTTGCAAAGTTTGTAGTGCGCCAAATCGCACTGCTTAAACAATAAACCCAACCTCCAGGGCTTTACCAGCCAGGTAATGCTCTGGGCAATTTATAAGCCCAAGCTAAGAAAAGCCGAGTGTTCCTGGCACCGGCGTGGGACAAAGGAACACAAAGTACATGGTGAGGGGATGGGTGGAGGATGTAAACATTGGTGATGGCGTGGGGTAAGGAGGTGAGCGGAGATACGGGGGGCACACTTACCTGATTCCGCCAGGAAAGATGTTGGCCTCACTCTTTGAGGAGGCTCGGATTGGGGGTTTTACCATGTGGTAAAAGCCCCCGTTCTGAGCCTCCTGTTTGGTTTGGAGGCCGCCACACCCACCCGCCGTTTACTAATAAGACAGGGAGAGTCTGTGGGATTCAAGCATTCCTGGATGATGCACTGCACTTCACTTCCCCCAGCGCAATGATACACTGTATATGCCAAGCCACATATTGTGATGCAAGTGCTGCTACACGTCACTTATTTCGATAAGTCACATACCCAGTCTTTTTGCTAATTTCCCATCCATCCATTGTGATTTGTATTGTGCGCCAAATAGCACAGAACGTTTAATTGGAAGACATCTGCTTCCCCAATTGGATGATATAAAGACCTGATTTACTTACTGGTAATCTTTATTACTCAGAGTCATCTCTTCCTCTTCAGAGTTAATGTGACATAGGATGTGTCCAAACCTCATGTAGTATTGCTATGACAAGGAAGCACTTGCAACGAAGGTAATGGCCTTACATTTCTACCTTAAAATCATAAAGCCTTTGAGGAAATCTCAATAGCTAGAATTGTATCCGAAATGTTCTTTAGAAAAACCTGCTTCAGATGGCAAGTGTATGTATAGAGAGCACATTATCTCTTTTCTTAGGAGAGACAACAGCACCCTGTCACAGGGGATTGTGAAAAGCCAGAGAGAGCATCCCGGATACACAGAAATGCATGCGTCCCTCACAGGAAAGTGTAATGAGCGATTGAGGCCATTCTTCAGTCAAGGATAGATGGGTGCTTTGGGAGAGCTACTCACGGCTCTGGGGAGTGCATAGGGGAGGAGGCGTGGCGGATGTACTGAGTACACTGGAATACGCGGAAGGCCAAGCTGGACAGGAAGTCACGTGCGGAAAGCAGACCAGCCACAGGCCGGAGCTGGAAGCCAGTCCTCTCTGATGGAACAAAAAACAGAAAAAGCGTGATATAATTTAAACAGCCGAAGACAATGTTTTAATTAAAAAATATTCCTACATGGAGTACATTTCTATAGAAGAAAACAGGATGGTCATATGATAAACAATGTCAAATGTTAATTACTTTTATAATTATCTCTGCAACAAATTAGACTATTAGACTTGCCTTCTGCAGTAGCATTAAAATGCAGCAGCATATATTGTGTGGGTGCCTATAGTGGTTTAGCAGGGGGGTGCTGCATGCAGGATTGGTCTTCATTAGCAAAGCTACATGTTGATTCTCGCACTGAAATATAAGTGTGCACTGGTCCTTGACGGGGGTGCTTTGCCAAAGCGTCTGCGTGTCTATGTGTGTGCTTGTGCACGTGTGCATGACCTACTTTTCTTTGCTCATTCCCCTTCCCTTCCGCCAGAGTGAAAAACCTGGGGGTCAAGATATTGTCCTCTCTGTCGATGGCTGATCAGGTTGCAGCGGTTAGAAAATCTGGCCATTTCAAACTTCACATTTTGAGGAAGGTTCTTCCCTATATCCCTGATCAATTTCATGCTCCAGTAGTTGCCGCACTGGTTCTTAGTACATCAGAATATCGTAACTCGCTCTACTTCGGCCAAACTATCCATTTGATAAATAGACTCCAATTGCTTCAGAATGCTGCACTAGAGCAATTCTTAATCCTCCCCCAAGGGCTCATATGTCCCCTGTGCTCAGACAGCTCCACTGGCTTCCGATGGAGCAGCGGATCTTGTTCAAGTTGATGTGTATTGTTCACTGTGCCTTTTACAAGCAGGGAGCAGAAAATCTCCAGGAAAATTTTCCGCAGTATGTTCCTTCCCGCTCTCTCTGTTCTCAGTCTGACTTCCTGCTATTGGTCCCGCGGGTCAGACTGTCGGATAGCAGGATGTGCCTTCTCAGTAGCGGCTGCGAGGGCCTGAAACACACGTCCTCTCACTCTACAAGCCACCATGGACCATCTTTTCTTTCGTTGCTCATTGAAAAATCATGTTATTTTAGATCAGTTGTCCCTGCTGATTAACTTCTGCTTGCTTTTGTGCCAAGATGCCCTCTTGGCGATCGTGCGCTGTATAAATAAATATAACATAACATAACATGTGTGTTGGTGTGTGTATGCAGATTAGTACTCTATAACCAACATGAGCTGGGGAAAGTCTAGGATTGAGCTGAGCTGGCAGAGCGGCTTGTGAGCCTCAGTGATTGGGTGACTGTGGTGATGTTATGTGGTGGATTGATAGTAACAGAATATCATGTTTTGATGTGTTTAGGATGTTTTGTGCATATTTAATGCACGCTTGATGTAGAGGATAAGGCAAAGCATCTCAACATGTAATCAGGACTGAAGATGTCACACATCCTGGGATACCAACTCCTAAGGCCATGTTGCAAACTGAAGATCAGGAAGTTAACATCTAGCTAAGATGTGGATCTGGCAGGACAGATATGTCGGCAAAGGATGCCTTCTTAAACTTGATCTTGAAATCCAGGGACCTTCTGTAGAAAAGCTTCAAAATCGGTGTAATTTCCTGAAACTTCCTGCATGAACAACGCACCGGCCAGGAGCATGGACAAAGCCTTGAGAGGAGAGAGTACAGCTTTGGATAAAGCCACAAAAACAGAGTTTCCTGAACACGAACAAGAACGGGGACAAGGAGATGTAAGGGATGAAATCATTTAATTACAACCTTTGGAACATTCAGAGTGTTCTCATTGGACAATCTGCAGGCTATAGGATCCAGTATAGCCTGCAGATTGGTTCATATAGCCAGAACTCTATTCAGAACACTTCATACCAAGAAAACCGGCAGTGTACTGTATATCCACAGCCAATTCGCTGGGAGCGCAATGCGCCCAGGTTGATTAATTTAATAACAACTTGTATATACTTGTGTAAAATATACTAGCAAGAGTGACACATGATATAATAGCTTTATGGACCCCTTCTTTGGGGCAGGTCTTTAGGCCCATGCACCGTGTTAAATGGCCTAAACACCTGCTCTGAGGTCTTTGCAGACCATACTGCCTAATACGCCTTTTGGACTGGTTCTATAAAGCTCAATTATAAAATGATTTACTTTGAAAAATGTGTATGTTACAAACATTATATGCAAAGAAACTTATGTTAATGCCTGGGAAGGATAAGCACAGTCGATCACACATGTACCACTGTGGCCCAAAGGACAGTAACGCCCATTCAGGATAGCTTGCCAGGGCTGTGTAGGAACTGTGCAATTATTAGCCACCATCGCTGGCGTTGGTTTGTCCTTTTTCAAAATTGTGATCTTAAATTACCATTCAGACTCCTGGGGTTATCCATTGAAAATACTGTATCATGAAGCACATCCCTTTAGCATTAAAGATTAAACATCAAACGTGATTTGTTTGTTGCATGCAAGCCCTGCTGAAAGCATGAATACAGCCGGGTGCCATTGATAAACATGGGGAGCAAAGCATGCTCACCACCGCCCAAACAGTTTCTGATAGAAAAGGCAGTGCAATGCAACATGGTACCCTAAGCATTTATCTCCTCACCTTATTGGGTCATGTGACAAGAGCTCAGCCACTGAGAATTCTGGGGATTCAGGTAGAGCAGAGGACCAGTTGCCAAATGCGACCAGTTGACACAGGTCATGGGACTCCACAACTATGGAGTGAAGTCACGAGTCCTATGAGAAGGGGAAGAGGTGCATTCAAGCTGTGTAAACTCCGAAGAGGCAACACAACGGTGGCAGCTGTGGAGGCCTGCAGAAGAGAGGTCCCCGACAGCTGCGAAGAAGGGGCACTTTGACTTTGGTTGGGATGAACCCAAGTGGAGGACTGCACAAGAAAACCCAAGTTGTTGGAAGGGTTCTGAGAGCTGGATGAAGTGGTGGGAAGTTGGCAGGGAGGCCTGGAGACAGCATTGCCCGACAAGGGGAAGAAAGTCTCAGGATGTGCAAGTACAGACTGCCTGTCAGGAGGCTGCCTGTCAGGAAATATGGCAAAAGTACCGCCAGCGTTCTTAAGGTACAAAATAGAGAGCCCTGATGCTGCATTTTAGAAAAGGTCATGAAAGTGCCTTGTTGACAAAAGTCTTCGCAAGACTCCTGACCCTGCCATCTGGGAGATATAATAAAAGCACTAAAGCGTCCAAAAGACTTTGCGAGACAATTTGAATCTGAGCACTTCTGGGAGACATAATAAAAGTATTAATTCATCATAAAGACTTGGCGAGATAAAGAGACCCCTTGCGCTGTCTTCTGGGGGACATAATGAAAGTACTTAAGCATCCCAAATAGGACTTTGTGAGGTAAAGAGAACCCTGTTGCTGCCTTGCGGGGCATATAGAAAATTACTATAAAGTACCAAGGACTTTGCAAGCTAAAGGCAAAACCTGTTTCTTCTTCTGGGAGACATACTGAAAGAATTAGCACGCGCTAAAGACTTTGTGAGATAAAGGGAGCCATGACACTTCCTCTGGGAAACATCATAAAAGTACTAAAGCATCCTAATGACTTTTCGAGGTAAAGATGAATCCTGACGATGCCTTCTTGGAGACACAATGAAAGTATTAAACAGGTCCTAAAAACTTTGCGAGGTAAAAATAACCTTAACACTGACTTCTGGGAGATATAATGAAAGTACTAAACCATCCTAAAATCTTTGCAAAGTAAAGAGAACCCTGATGCTGCCTTCTGGGGCATGTACATAAATCCTGACACTGCCTCTGGGAAACATAATAAAAGTATTAATGCATCCTAAAGAATTTGCAAGGTAAAGAGAACCCTAAAACTGCCTCTGGGGGACATAATGAATGTACTAAAGCATCCTAAAGACTTTGCAAGGTAAAGAGAAGACTGGAACTGCCTTTGGGAGAAATCATGAATGTACTAAAGCATCCTAAAGATCTTGCAAGGTAAAGAGAACCCCGAAACTGCTTCTGGGCGATGTAATGAATGTACTAAAGCATCCTAAAGACGAAGCATCCTATAGACTTTGCAATGTAAAAAGAACCCTGATGCTGCCTTCTGGGGATTATACATAAATCCTGACACTGCCTCTGGGAAACATAATAAAAGTATTAATGCATCCTGAAGACTTTGCAAGATAAAGAGAACCCTGAAACTGCCTCTGGGAGACGAAATGAATGTACTAAAGCATCCTAAAGACTTTGCAAGATAAAGAGAACCCTGAAACTGCCTCTGGGAGACGAAATGAATGTACTAAAGCATCCTAAAGACTTTGCAAGATAAAGAGAACCCTAAAACTGCCTCTGGGAGACAAAATGAATGTACTAAAGCATCCTAAAGACTTTGCAAGGTAAAGAGAAGACTGGAACTGCCTCTGGGAGAAATAATGAATGTACTAAAGAATCCTAAAGACTTTGCGACTTAAAGAGAACCCTGAAACTGCCTCTCGGAGAAATAATGAATGTACTAAAGAATCCTAAAGACTTTGCGACTTAAAGAGAACCCTGAAACTGCCCCTGGGAAACATAATAAAAGTACTAAAGCATCCTAATGACTTTTTGAGGTAAAGATGAATCCTGACGATGCCTTCTTGGAGACATAATGAAAGTATTAAACAGGTCCTAAAAACTTTGTGAGGTAAAAATAACCTTGACACGGCCTTCTGGGAGATATAATGAAAGTACTAACATCTTTGCAAGATGAAGAGAAGCCAAATGCTGCCTTCTGGGGCATATACATAAATCCTGACACTGCCTCTGGGAAACATAATAAAAGTATTAATGCCTCCTAAAGACTTTGCGAGGTAAAGAGAACCCTAAAACTGCCACCTGGGAGACAAAATGAATGTACTAAAGCATCCTAGAGACTTTGCAAGGTGACGAGAACCCTGAAAATGCCTCTGGGAGATATCATGAATGTAATGAAGCATAATAAAGACCTTGCAATGTAAAGAGAACCCTGAAACTGATTCTGGGAAACATAATGAATATACTAAAGCATCCTAAAGATTTTTTGGCTCAGAAATGTCATTTCTTTCCAAAAATTGGAATTCTTTCGAAGACCCAAAATACGGTAAAAAAGAAATGTAGGGAAAATGTTTACTTCAGGAGGGAAAACGTCAGAAAATTAGTTTTTCTCATTTTCACTAATTAAATTTAAAAAAAACTAAATGTAAAGCTGCAAAATGCCTGAAGGGGCCAAATTTGCTCTGTTGTCAAAAGTGGCAAATCGGGTAAATTTTGCCAGGTATTAGCACATTTTTTCCACTGAACGAACATTTTGCGAACACCATGGTCCCCAGTAGGGATTTGCCAATTTTGCCTGTTGAGTGGATTCAGCCATTTCCGACCTTTTCAAGCCGGATGTTCCGTTTTTAGAAATGTTTTAAATTTCAGACTTTTTCCCAATAAAGAGTTTTTTCCCCATAGTTTACGTTTAGAATTGTTTTTGATGCCCTGAAATTTCATTTTTCCCCATATTATTATGGTTCCAGAATTCAGGAAAAACGAAATTTCTGAGCAAAATAATTCTGCCAAAGAAATGTGGAACAGGAAAAAAATTGCCAGGCTGGCAAAATGGAGTGGTGGTGAATTTCGCCAATTCCATTTAGCCGGCAGTAATTTCACACACTCCTAAACCTCAGTAGGCTCTGGTCCTGTAGCATCTGACTATCTCTCTTCCTGGGCCGACTGGCCTATTCCCGGTTTAGGTGTTCCAGTTATTAAATGGGTGACCAGGTCATGGTTTGCAGGGTCCACATTACCAGTGGCCTCTACATGGTCGCACTTAAGGTTCTCCAACGGGAATGTTGCCACCATGGCATTTGTAGCTAAAGTGAACTCTAGGAATGTGATGTCCTCATGGTCATAGGTGGGCTATAGTGATCACCCCTCCCAAGTCCTGTCCTCTGAGTTTCTTCTGGTGGTTTGAAAGCCAGAACTTCACATTCATTCTGGTGATTGCGCTGCTTCTTGTATTCGGCCCAATCGGACTACAGAGTTGGGCCAACTCTATGGACCTCATTATAGGTTTGCCGGTGTCCTACAGTAATTCCGGTGGGATACCGGAAAACCTGCCTTACCGTCGTTGCTGCCCGATATCCCAGTATTATTGGGATATTATGGTCGGCGGAGAGCCGCTAAATTCAATTCCCATGGAGTCTCATAGGAACGCATGGGATGGGATTGCCGGAATCACCAGCACCGTTAGCACCATTTGTGCCAGTGATTCAGGCATTTATTTGCTGGTAGTGGCCTGATCTCCTGGTAGGTCAGGCCTGCTGGGAGATCCATGGCCCCGACAGCAAACTTGAAATGTGCCGGTCCGGAAATAATGCCGGAGCCAGAATAACTGGCATTTGTTCCGGCATTTTTCCCAGACTGGCACACTTATAATGAGGACCTATGTCTTCGCCCACAAGAGCGCCCATTTTCTTGGTGATGATGTCCCTAAGGAGACGCGTCCCTTCCTTCACCATATCAATTGCCAAGAAAAGGCACCTTGTCACCAGCGAACGCGCCCTTGCTAGCATAGATGTACCCGCATTGCCCCACTATGCGGACACCTCCCATTGATGCCAGGGCATGACTTTTCCCTGTGGATGGCTCACAGGCTCTTACCATAGAGGTGGATGTAGCTTGCCTAGTATGCCTTTTCTGGTATCGCTTGCCTGGAAACCTTGCAGTAATAATGCACTCAGAGGTGACGCCTGTGTAGTGCCAAATGCAGAGGTTCTGCGGATGTTTCCCACTCGGTCTATAATTCTTATCACCACTTCAGCGCCAAACTACACATTGATCACGTTTTCTGCTGCACTTGCTGCGGTGTCTACAATTCTGTTCCACGGATGGGTAGCTGAATTACACCTGCAGCACTTGACTCTAAACGAAGACCTACGAATGGAGACAATGGCAACTTATACAATTGCAGAACATCGGTCTCCAGAGCCTACATTAAAATAAACATGTCACTTCACTGAAGCCTCAGACTGACCTTTTGAACTGACTGTCTCCAATTTGGCGAACCAGAGAGCAAAGAGTGAAATCAGTGCTTGACATAAGATATCACTGCACAAACCTGGCTGTGGCCACGTTAAACTATGCCCTGGTTCACAGGCCCTAGACACCTCAAGTAGGGTTCCTTAGGGTGGGACTGATCTCGTTTGTTCCCAGTGGATTATTTTTATTGCAGAAAATTAATTGACCACGTGGTGGCGCAACAACACCAGTCAAATTTACGATTGCAAATGTCTTTGTGTGGGACAGCTAAACTGAGGCAACAATCTTGTTAAGTGTAAATTGTCGAGCTAGGGAACAGATCTAACTAGGTGTCCATGACAACAAAGGGTACTCTCCAGAGGGGTGTGAAGGTGAAGGAGATGCACGCTTGAGTGGGGCGAGATTCTTTCGTGTAACATCTGTGAACCCCAGGACTGTTACACCATGACTAGGGTTGGCACCACACCTTGAAGTAGGGTGCAATCACTGCCAGGCCAGTTCCTGGATTCGAATCACAAACTGAGCACACAATCCACTATCTACTAAACCAGGCCCAGCTTTCCCAACCACAGTACTATTGGGGTAGTGGCAGACGCCCCCTCCGTCCCCCCGCCACCCCCCAACTAATTTCCTTCAAATTCTGGTGCCACTTCCTGTTACTGGCAAAGTAATGAAATGGTGTAAACAGATGCCAAGTGAGATGCCTTCACTGTCTCTTGCACCAAGCCCCCCTCCACTACTACAGACTAATTTCAGGATTCACTCACTATGGCACCAGGTCCACAATCTGGAATACCAGACCACCTTCAGTATCAATTCCCTGACATCCCTGGTGCAAGGGTTGAACATCCCAGATCAAGTTAATTATTCCTTAGCTCACATCCCCTGTACCAGGTTTGAGAATCCCACACCAGGCTCAGTATTCACTCATTAACATCCATGGTGCCAGAGACGAGAATCTCCTTCCAAGTGCAGCATCCACTCACTGACTTGTCTGGTGCCAGGATGAAGTATCCCAAACCATGTTCATTATACCTTCAAGGACATCCTTGGTGCTAGGGCGAAGAATCCCAGATTAGGTTCAGTATTCACTAACTGGCATCCATGATTCCAGGGTCGAGATCCCCAGAACAGATAATTATTCACTCTCTAGCATCCATGCTGCCAGGAACAAGAAACCCAGAACAGATTCATTATTCACTCTCTGGCATCCATGCTGCCAGGAACAAGAAACCCAGAACAGATTCATTATTCACTCTCTGGCATCCATGCTGCCAGGAACAAGAAACCCAGAACAGATTCATTATTCACTCTCTAGCATCCATGCTGCCAGGAACAAGAAACCCAGAACAGATTCATTATTCACTCCCTGGCATCCATGGTGCCAGGAACGAGAAACCCAGTACAGATTCAGGATTTACGTCCTGGCATCCACGGTTCCAGAATGGAAACTCCCAGAGCAGGTGCAGCATTCACTCACCGACATCCCTGGTGATGGAATCAGGAATCCCAGATCAGGTTCATTATTCACTCACTGACAACCCCAGTGCCAGGATTGAGACTCTGTAACTAGGTTCAGTATTCACTTTCTAGCATCCACGGGCCAGGATGGAGAAACTCAGAATATATCAAGGTGCCGGGATTGAGAATCCCAGAGCAGGTTCAGAGTTCCCTTGTGGACATCCATGAAGCAAGAATTGGGAATCCCAGACCAAGTGCATTAACCACTCATTGACTCCCCTGGTGCCAGACTCAGAAATCCTAAGCCAGTTTCAGCATTCACTCACTGACATTGCTGGTGCTAGGATGAAGACTCCCAGACCAAATTCAGTATTCCCTCACAGACATACCGATTGCCAGGAATGGGAATCCCAGACCAGGTTCAATATTCAATCACTGACATGTCTGGTGCCAGGATAAAGAATCCCAGACCAGGTTGGTTCAGTATTCAATCACTGACATATATGGTGCAAGGATCAAGAATCGCAGGCCAGTTTCAGCATTCAGGCACTGCTATACCTGGTGCCGGGATCCAGAATCCCAGACCAGATTTAGTATTCAGGCACTGCTATACCTGGTGCCGGGATCCAGAATCCCAGACCAGATTTAGTATTCAGGCACTGCTACACCTGGTGCCGGGATCCAGAATCCCAGACCAGATTTAGTATTCAGGCACTGATACACCTGGTGCCGGGATCCAGAATCCCATGTCACGTTCAGTATTCAATCACTGACATCCCTAGTCCCAGAACCAGGAACCCTAGACGAGATTGATTATTCACTCACTAAAATCCCGGGTGACAGGAACAGGATTCCCAGACGAGGTTCAGTATTCATTCACTGACATTTCTGGCGCCAGGTTCGAGAATCCTAGACCACGTTCAATATTCCGTCATTTACATGAGGTCTCTTTATCTGTATATAGCTCACAATTCCGAAGCAGGGTGCATTGTCAACACCAAAAGGCAACCAGTCCACCGTAACACTCTGGCACCCTTGGCCACCTCTTACGAGGATAAGTAAAACTGGCAGCAAGAGTGGGGGTGGGAAGTGTCTGTAAAAAGAAGACTAAGGACAGTGAGGAGAAAAGGGACTTATGATGCTGTACCCGGCTTTAGAATTAAAACGGAGAGTCAGACCTCAGCAAGAGGCTCTGAGGGTTCCAATAGGTAGACCCAACACATAGAGGTAATGCAACTGATACCCACAGCTCACACAAGCACACATAGTGACACCACTTCAAGAACAACAGAGGTTTACTTATAAACCTGTTTTAGGCACATGCCAGACTCTGAAATATGTCTGACCACTTTACAATAAGGTCACGGGACTCCCTGAGAGCCCATATAACAAATGTCATGTTTTTCTTTTTTTATTAAATAAGTGCATTTGGTTGTACAACATTTCGCACAAAAAACCTTGCAAAAACTCATCATATCATACAAGCAATACAATAAAACTAAAATATTGAAAACATTTCATAGCTTAAAATATTTAAAGTGACTGAGTAAATGAAGAAAAACATGATTAAAAGGTAATAAACAAATTCTTTGAACATTTCAACACAATAATAAAGCGACGAGGAGGGAGAAAGTAGATGTGTACATTCTATGCAACCACATCCTAGTCCAAAACAAATCCATCATAGATCAGAGAGCAAGGAGTCAGGCATGACCGAGCAGATTAGTTCAGGATACATAATGCACAGTAGGTTACAGTTGAAGAAGGGGCACCACATAACCAAAGTTTAATAGTTCTTCCTAAAAGGACAATCTTGACATCCACTATGCGAAGACAATGTATGCACTTCTTTAGGTTAAATACAGTCCATATGGATAGGTTTGAACCAGCCATGCAAGCCGGCAGTGGGCATGTGACAAAATAACTTCTACTCTGTAGGAGAGATGGGATGAGTAGTGGGTCCTAAAGACCTACCAAGCCTCCCATTACTGCCATACCAGCAGTGATCCCAATCATAAAAGCGAAACGGGCACCACATGAATTGTACACCTCTGTTAAGAGGGGGTGTGAGCCAGCAAGGAAGCATCCAAAACAACAACAGTACTGCAGTACCAAAATAAAATAAATGTCTAATCAAAGTTCTATAAACATTCAAGAGTTTCATCAAACTAAAAGGATGGACAAACTATTAAAACCACTGACAGCAAACCCCTGTAATTCAATACACAGAATATCCAGACTTTTGGTGGAAAGGGGCACACAGTGAATGATGATAGGGGTAGGCAGGCAACTGTATTTGCAGCACTGTTCAAGTTTATATATTTAAAAAAGAAAATGTAAGGAGTGAGGTCTTAATTGTCACCTAGGCCATTAAAATAAGGCCAGGGGGACAGAACCATTTTATATACCTTTAATCTTCATCTCTCGGTGCTACAGCACAGAGTCAGACTTCTGGGTACTTTCTATCGGTGCAAGTCACTGTTGAGGTGGTCGAATAGGAGGCACACACAGTGCTCTTCAAGAAGTGTTAATTGGTTCAAGGCTCGAAGGTTGATTGAAAACAAAGGATGTGAAAATCCTTGTAGTACGATTTCTCGAACTGTTTTTTTTTTCCTCGGCCCAATGATGCGATACGGTTCTGAAACAGTGATTGGCTCAATGGAGCTAGAGAACGGTCATCAGGCAGTGGATGGTGAAGTTAAGTGGTTTGAAACAGTAGAATGTCAATGGCAGCTCCATTGAGCATTTTAGTGTTCGGAAATGACTTGATATGGGTCGAGTCAGCTTGAAAGAGGTCAGAAGTGGGAAACATGGCTCCTTTGTGGTTTGGGGTTTCTGTGAGATCCTGGGTCAGGTCCCAGAGGAACGGTAAATCATTGGTCTGCCGCTCCTAGCCGGGAGGGCTGCCATACATCACTTGCAGGTGTGCCACTTCTAGTGGGCAGAATCCTGGATACCGGTGTTTAGTCTTTCAGCAGCAGGAAGGCTTTTCCAGAAGCAGGTCACCCAAAATGTTCCACTAAAGTAGCTGGATAAAAGATCTTGCTCCTTTTTGCAAATCCCTACCTTCAGCCCAATGGCAGGGGAATTTGGGAATACTGATACCTCAATAAGGTTCCAATTAAATCCTTCTTCTTCTTAAGTCCAACATCATTCATCTAAATTGTTATCCTAATTTTGCCACAATGAATTGGTCCATTTCAAGCTGTCCATAATGGGTTAATCTCAGCTGTTGCAACAAGACTTTCTGCCTTCTGATGTCAGCTCCAGGAGTGTCTTGTCGTCAAGAACATGGGAGACAGAACAGAAAGGAGTAGTGGTTAAATATTCCCAAGATGACGGGACCCTTACTCTCCCAAGCTCCCCTTTACTACACCCAGTCTTATCTGCCTAACCAAAGAGAGCCCTGTACTAATCCCCCCGGTGTGTCTTCCCATTTCGCTGGCAGAGTTTCCTTTGTACCACTAACTCCCACCTTATCCCTCAGGAGTATGTCATGTTCCTCTGGGAATTGTGTCAATCCTTCCCAGAAAATAACACATTGAGCTTTGAGGACTGGGCCCAAAACCTAGTTGTAAAATACAAAGATTATGGCAACTGCTGGAGTCACAGGGTACATTCTGAAAATAAAAATCACATCAGATGGTTTTGACAAAGTGTGATTGTATTTCCTCACAGGCCACTATAGCAGATATAGATTTATATGTAGATTTAAACAAACATATAATTTTAATTATTGTTTCCAGCTGTTAAGTGAAGCACATGTTGTTGGCATAGATTGTATTCCAGCAGGGTGTTTCAGGAATGTAACTTTTACTCTGAGGGTATCATGTTGCCAAACTGCATGGCAGTTGCTGGGATGTCAGTAGACAGGATCCAGCAAAGAGAACACATGTGTACTATACTTTTTTTTAGCATGGAGCATTAAAAGTGCAGAGGTCACTTTCTGAGAAAGAAAAACCAGCAGCATGTTGCAAAGTACAAATCAAAAAAGCTTGTTATTGCAGCCCCATGCAGATGGACTTCTTCACAATTTTAAGAATCAACGAGCCTTGTTTGCTTTGAGGATTTTGTTTGAGGTAATGGAGGACAAAACAAGGGGTTCCGATACTAAAAATGAAACCATAGTCATTAGGTTTAGATCACTGCTGGTGGTGATGTCTATGGTTTGCCTGGTACATGCCAGTCAGGGCTGGGTAGGGGCTCACACTTAAACAACCCAGACATATACTGCTGACATCTGCTGTTGTATTATCATAGATCATTATATGCTGCCATCGTTGACCAATTCCAGTGCAAATTACACCTCATGCACAATCCACAAGAACGTAAATAACAACCAAGACCCACTTGTGGAAATGTAGTCAATTGAGTCTCTTTAAAACCATATACTTCTAAATGCACGCTCGGTGGTCTCTAATGCCACGTCCATTGATGATTTAATTGAATCTAACTTTTTAGATCTTTTATCAATTTCTGAAAACTGTCTAAAGCCTCCTTTACTTCCATCCCCACACAAACATTCAAATGTTACATTTTGAACTCCAATTACTCAGGTGTATTGAAGTCCTTCTCACTTGCTCTTTATCTTTCCCCGAATTACACATTATCTATTCTTTTGTTGTAAGCAGCCCCTCCCGTAGTTAGAACAACACTTTGTTCTCTCTATGATTTCATTGCATTCAGTTCAACTTTATACCCTGCTAATCGTTTTCTGGGTGGTTTCAATATTAACTGGAGCAGCCAAGATGACCCACTAATATCATTCACTAAGCACGCGGGGAAAAGGGCACGCGAGAAGCCCTGCTGACAGCCCAGCCCAAGACCCAAGAAGCTCTGTTGGAGGCCACGCCCCCTATTCTATTTTCATTCCGGCCTCCTCTCCCAGGGTGAAGCCCGCAGTGGAAAGGGCGAGGGAGCTGCGTTGCTGACAGTCCAGCAAAGCACCTAGGAATTTCTGTTGGAGGCCACACCTCCTTTTCAATTTTCATCTCGGCCTCCCCACGCAGGGTGAAACCTGCAGGGGAAAGGGCGCAGGAGTTGCTGTGCTGCCAGCCCAGGAAGGACCCAGGAATCTCCATTGGAGGCCACGCCCCCTTTTCTATTTTCATCCCGGTCTCGCCGGCAGGGTGAAGCCAGTGGGGGAAAGGGCGCGGGTTGGCATCCGCAGGGAGTTTGCAGCTGGCAAGCTTCTGATGACTCTGGGATTGTTTAAAAGAAGGAGCACTGCCTACTGTGTTCGCTTTGATAAGTGGGCCAATCGATGCAACCAAGCAGTACTTTGGTACTTGTGAGAGGCAATTTGGGAGGAGGTGACATAAGGCTGCTACCAATAAAGCTATTCCAGGAAAAACAAGGCCGTTGATTCTGGACGAACGGGAAGTGACGATTATTATTCCTGTATGTTTTCTCAGCCTCCCGGGACTCTGATCAATCTCTTTGGTGCTGTGTCTGCTGTTGCTCTTGCTGCTTTTGTTGTTCTTCCTGCTGTTGCATCTTCCAGCCATAGCAGCCCAGAACAGTCCCATTTATCTGCCACTACGAATCCTTCCCCAGCTGGAAGGGAGGGTTCTTTGTCACCGCCACTACCAATCCTTCCCCAGCTGGAAGGGAGGGTTCTATGTCACCAGAGTCAACCTTTCCTGATGAGCCCCCTGACTCCCTTGAACACCATCTAGGCCTGCATGGCCCCAGGAATGAGTCAATGCTGGCTGGAGACATTTGCTTGATTTTTTATGGGAGGAGGGCGGTAGGTGGCCATGACGGTTCAGACAACGGGATGCTAAAGCCCCGCCCCATCCAGGGAACTAGTGGCAGAATATTCACCCATGCGGTCCGGGGAGGGGGATCTAGTATCTAAAGAGTGTCAATGTAGTTCTGTCCTTGCTGAAATTCTTATACTAAAGACTTTGGTTTTATCGTTGGTGTATGCTGTCGGGAAAGGTCTGAATGTGGGGGAGATAGTGCACCATCAAAATGATGGAAAAAAGGACCTAAATCCCCTGGTAGAAGCTGGTTCAACCCTGTATGAAATATGTCCCAGTAACACCTGAGTCACTACAACCACCAACCCTACTGTGGGTGAGAAGGAGTCGAGAAATGGGAACAAACCAAGCAGTAGCCCTCTGCCTGCAATTGCAGGCAAAACGTCACTTGCAATGGCCACTACTAGCTGTATTGGTTACAAGAGTAATGAAGAATCATTTTCGACTTTAGTGCCCCAGACAACCAAATTGCATGTAGCCAAGGAACACAGCCGAACATATGTACCTACAAGGCAGAGAGCAGAATGGGTTACCCTCCCAGGACCCGTTCTGGAAAACCTGCAAGCCAATTAGCACCTCAGACCGAGGGGACTGTATATTTGCATAGTGTCTCCCATATTGGTGACAAGTGATCATGAACCCAGGGAAGCACTCGTTAAAAAAGGACATATTTGACATTACACTTTACTGACAATGCTTTTCACCAGGAATATTTTACTACCACTGTAGGATTACACAGTCATTTTCTTCATTGTCAAACTGGCCTAATGCCCATAACTCATCATTAATCCCTCGACAAGCCTACTGACATGGCATTCAACAGTGTACCTCCCCCTGTATTCTTCTTGCCCGAAGTTGGTGAGCCCACAATTCCATTGAAAAGGTGGATTAGGTCATTCGAGCATTATGCCAACGTGGTCTGTGGGCAAAACTGCAGTGTGCAAAGGAGGAAATAACTTCCATTACACTGTCTAGGTCCACCAGGACAAGAAAAGTTTGAAGATTTGCCGTAACTCCTGGAAAATGAAGGGGAAAGTCTGAACGCCTGTGAGAGAGCAGGGAAAAGATTGCCAAACACTATAAGAAGAAACTCAGTACCATTCTGGAACAATACAAATTTGGTAAGAGAACATGGTGAGAGCGTGCAGCATTATATAACAGCGCTACAGAAGTTGGCAAGAATCAGCAATTAGATGAGCGTCTCCGGGACCAATTTATACTTGAGTGCAGCAATGCCAAAGTAAGGGAGAAACTATGGTCGGAGGATGACCCATCATTACAAGTGGTTTTACGTGTTGCCAAAGAGGTGGAGCACTCGGATATGTGTGTTAAAATGTTAGAGAGCAGAATAAACAGTATTAACATCAGCACTGAAGAAACCAAGAAGAATCCCACACGTGTTGATGCTTGCAATATGAGTGTGAATGTTGCACCAATTGAAGATGCCTTCGGAAAGAGAAAATACTATGAAAAGACCCGCCTTCCAGATCAGAGAAATGACAGAAGAGGTAGAATGTCGAATCGAGGACGAAAAAATGAACAGCCACAAGAGAAGCAGCCCAAGCAGATGTTTTCGGTGCAACACTGTAGACCACTAGGCAGGTGATCCTGAATGCCCTGCTTTAAAGATCATTTGCAAACTATGCAAGGGGAAAGGACATTTATTGAAGTGTTGCAGAGTGAAGAGGCCCGCTGCCAACAACATTGGCGATGAACACAATGAAGAGGTAACAAAGGATTGTGTATATATGGTAATTGACGATGATAATAATGAAGAAGAAATTGAAAGCCCCAGATCCTCTGTATTTGTAGATGGCACGAAAGCTGTTATGATGTTAGACTCTGTTGCAAAATATACACTGCTTCCATTTGATGATTGGGATCAATCCAAACATGAGTTTCTTCATGAACCAGACATTAACCCCAGGGCGTATGGAAGTGTTGCAATTGATGTATTAGGATGGCTCTGGGGCACGTTAAAATTCAAGGAGAGAACAGCTTGAGGAAAGATTCATGAGACATGTAAGGGTAAGACTCCCTTATTGATTTGGACCCATCAACATAAACTCAAAGTGCGACTTGATCCAAATGCTATAGACACAGTGTTTGCAGTGGAAAGTTGTAGTACCCATGGAAATACCAAGGATATGCAAGTTATTAAAGAAAGGCTTTTCCGTGATGAGAATGGATGCTTACATGGATTTGTCCACAAAATTCAGATGAAAAGAGACCATTGTCCGGTGGTGCAAATGTTGCGGGGCATTCCTTTGTCCATGAGAGACGAAGTAAAGGCTGAATTGAGGAAATTGGAGGAGAAGGACATCATTGAAAGAATAGATGCCAGTGAGTGGGTTTCATCCCTTGTAGTTTTGAGAAAGAAAACAGGGAAGATCAGAATATGCGTTGATATGAGAGAACTCAACAAATGTGTGATCCCCGAGAGGCATCCTCTTCCTAATATTCAGGAGATTGTGTCCATGATTGGACCAGCCAAGTTTTTCTCCACTCTAGCCCTAACGTCTGCCTATCATCAGGTCAAATTGTATTGAGATTCCAGATACCTCTCTGCATTTATTACCCCAGATGGGTTATTTCAATATAAAAGGATGCCTTTTGGTCTTGTGTCAGCGGCCTCAGTTTTCCAGAAGATCATACATAGGTTATTTGATGGAATAAATGGCATAGTGTACTCCCAAGATGATATACTTGTGTTCGCCATCACTCCATACTGGGCCCAAAACATCCAAACCCACATTGTCCCATGGCTTCTCTGGAACGTCAGTCATAACCATAGGATGCTTTGAGCTCACACACGCCTTTTCACTATTACAAAAAAGGATACAATTGCGAACTGCCCTCTCAATTTGGAGGTTGCATCTTGGCCACCAATAATCACTCCTCCATCCTCTGTTTGGTCTTAATAATTCCTTGATGTCCCTCATGGCCCAAGTCTATTATTCTTGGTCGTACATTCATAGGAGGAATGATCTTGTCTCTACTCATCACTAAACCTTCCTGAATGTTCAAATCATCAATAACATTCCAATAGGATGCTAAACTCGACTCCTGAAAGTAGCTTTTCCTCTGTGTACTGTCACATTGTATCCGTCTTTCAGCATGTTGAGTGATTTGTCCTCTCTCATTGCCTGCTCCCATTCTTCACGTGGAACTGATGCAGAATTTATATTAAACAGTTTGCCCGTGTTATTAGTGGCCCCATAGATGCAGGCTTGGATATGGAATCTCTTGTTCAAGTGGATGGAGAGTCTGTATTACCTATGCAGCAGGTGGCAGGCCAGTCTGTAAGAGGATGTGCCATAAGCCCGCCACTTCCTCTCAGCAAATCTGCACTTGTGTTTCAGAGAGGCCAGGTCAGAGCCATACCAGGTGTTGCACTTGGAGGAAGGCTTCATACAGATCCTCATGACAGGGGCAAGGATGTCCAGGGTATTGGTGATAGAGAGGTGAAGATTTTCAAGGGCAGAGTCAGTGTGGGAGTCTGCGGCAGGAGTGAGAGGGGGAATGAAAAGTGTATTTGCAGACAGTATTTTATTTCACTGAAGGGCTAATCTGTGTGTTCCTGTAGCTGTCTGCAATAGTCAAAGGGCGTTATGGAGTCCTTTAAACATAACAATCACACAAACAACTGACCAGGCATAATAAGATAGCACAGTCTTTTGAGTTCCAGTTGCAGAATCCTTTATGCAAGCTGTAAATTACAAAATTAAATCTTGGCATGGTTCACTCAGTCACTCATCCTATAATTACATGGGGTAACAATTTAAATTGTTAGGCAAGGAAATATCAAAATTCTGTTCACTTCTTTCTTTGACACACACACCTTTCGCATTACACCTTCTTTCCCTCTGGACAATCCGACTACCCTCATTCAAATCTGTCCTTGTTTCTTTCACGTCGGAAACACTCTCCACACCTCTCACTACACACACTCTTTCCATATTCCATACACGTCCATCATCCACTCTCACAGTATGTTTAAACACTTCAGAAACCAGCAATGGTCTGGACCATTCTTGAGGGCAGGGGGAAGTTTAATTCTGACAGTGTCTCTTAAAGCAGGTGACTTTTTCTTGGTTCTCGTTAACCCCACTTTGTACATATTTGACCACATAATTTAATTCTTGTAATTGGGTCACCCATCTCCTGATCTAACCAGATACCTTGTCCAACATTTCGATGTATATATCTCTACTAAAGGTTTGTTATCAGTACGAAATTCAAATTCTGTACCTCATATGAAAGTTATAAATTTGTCGGCAGCCCATTTACTGGCTAACGCCTCGTTTTCAATAGTGGCGTAAGACTTTTCTGCATTTTTTAATAGTCTGGACGCAAAAGCAATGAGAAATTCTCTGCCATTTTCCTCGACACCATATACTTCTTTTCATATATATAATAGTTAAAATAATAATAATAACAATAAAGTACATGTTGTACTTACATTTCCTGTTTCCCTTCATCTTTGCAGCTCTGAGTGGTAAGAGGGTGCTTATTTGCATCACAAGAACACATTTTGAGTTGATTAAGGGTACGCCAGAAGGTCAGTAATGCCCTTGATTCTGTCAAAATTGTTTTCAAGAGTCCAAGCATAGCTAAGCGCATACTGAGTTTCCTGACAAGAAGTCATCGCTCTGTGAACAGTGTAAGCACACCTAGTGGCTATGATCAGGAAAACATATTAAGGAGGCTAGTGTTTTTAGGACCGAATACTATTCCACTTGGTAATAGGTTTATAGTTGACACTTCCCAGCCGAGAAAATGCTTAAACAATTATACTGTGTCCTTATCCAGGGTCTTCTTGTGCTCTAAACCCAATTCCCTGATTGTTACATCAGAACTACATTTCTTAATGTTCAAGGACTGGGCTTTGGGTTTGCTGTATAACTTGTTCAAAATTGATTGAATGTTCCCTTTAAATTTGTCCTTCTCTTTCTATTGTCCTTTTTTCTCTTTTAATAGCTTTATTGTTTTATATCTGTTTTGCAATACCTTTATGGCGCAACGTCAAAATAAAGCTATTGACTGACTGACTGATCCTTCACTAATGCGTTGATTAGCCTTAAACCAGTACAGGATATTCATAATGCAGCGCATTGTCACAGTGATGTATTGGATTTCTTGATTTCCCAGCAACTCTGTATATATGTCCTTTCTCCTGTCTCTTTACCTCAATCCTACTCATACCCTGTACCCTCAATCTTTGAATAATGTCTCTGTCATAGCATTGGCTGCGACCAAGATAGTTTCATTTTCAACCCAGATACCCAGGTGAATGTGATGATGCACGAATGCCACTGCCATGCCTCTCATACTGCTGTTGAACTTGCCCCTCTTTCAACAATACAAACGAAAACGTGTCCTTCCCATGGTACACTGCAGAGTCAATTATGATTGTTATTATTATTATTATTATTTTTATTCGTATTAGGATATTTATTGAGAGCAGACTTAGCTTCAGGAAGCAATGAGTGTGTTACAATCATAGGGGGAAGAACACAGTGAAGGAAGCCAAGAAAAAAGAATCAGGGAGCTAACAGTGGGTGCGCGAAGGGGGGCAAATGGCAGCAGGGGATCTACTAGCAACCCCAGGAGGAGACACCGAGAAACAGGAAATGGTTTATATGCCCGATTGAAAAACATGAGCAGCCGATATGCATCGGTTACGAATTGATCCCCTGGCTGGAATCATGCACCGTAAAGATCCTCCTATCAAAAGTCTCCAAAGAAAATGGAAAAGTACCTGGACCGTTGAGAAGCACTTTAACAAAAACCTAGATTAAGAAAGATACATTTTGAACCCAGCATGCCGAGAAGATCGTGAGCAAAAGACTCCTGTGTGATCAGACTAAGAGAACCATTAGCACCCTATGAATTCCACAAAGGAATGAATGAAGAAGCAGTACGTGGCATCCTACATGCGGTGGCGCCGCAAGGAACGTATACCACTTGAAATTTTAACAGGGGGAAATGAAGCTGCAGAAATGGGAGCAGGAAGGTGCACCTCGTAGAAAACAGCAGAGGGCCCCAGCACTATTAGATTAGGATAAAGTGTATACTCAGAAAGAAGCCTAATAGGAGCACAAAAGTCCCCAGGCACTGGTGCTCACAGCAGAACTGTAAATGACTACACTAATGCAACAGTAAAGTTCCAAAGTTCCAAAGTTCCAAAATGTTAAATAAGTCTTTTTATGATCTATATAATCCATATGGTTAGAAGCAGACAAATAAAAAGACCAATGCATTTTGGATTAAAAATTCTTCATCAGGGTGCTTGTGAGCACTGGCTGGATTTGGGGGGGTTTGGGAGGGGGGGGGCGGGTGTTTTTTAGGCATGCGAGTGGTCGTTTGTTGGCATGTAGTATTTGTTTCCAGTCATCTCTTGTGAGAACGATCTGGCTGCTGGCCATTGCAGGTGGAGGCTCAGGCACTGATTACTTTAACCATTATTCTTATACAGTCCCTCTGCATGTTTCAGGCATGTTATCAAGTCCTTTTCAACAGGGGATGAGGGCTGACTGTCAGGAGACAGTGTGGTGGTAGAAGGGTGGTCATGTTGATTTGTTTACACTGACATTTGCCACATAAACAATACTCCACAGAAATTTGGGGGAACAGCGTGCTCTGTTATTGCATCAAAACTTTGGAACTCTCTCCCAAAGGAAATACGAATAACAGAAGATCACCTTAAGTTCAGGAAATTGCTAAAAACATGATTCGTTAACTTACTGAGCTAAACAGGAAAACCCAACAAAGGGAAACTGCCAACGCATCACAATGGAAACACCAAAACAACCGAACCAAAACATTACCATCCAATGAAATAGAACATTCCAACACGATATTCTACCACAAATCACCATAGGATAGCATGAACTCGACAGATCAACATAACCACAGCACAAAAGAATGCAGACGAATCTCTACTAACCCTTCTAAAAACTCTCCAATATCCTGCATACTCACCCGCAAAGACTGATCCAAACACACACATACCTCTACCACAACAAAAATCTAAAACCACTGCAAACTGCGCACACTCCACAACACACAACAGAAAAATAAATCAATTACACACACACCCATACACCAAACACCACATAATGTCTACCAACTAAAAACAAACAAGCACACAGTGACTAGCTTTTCCAAACTGAAGCTACCAACAGCACATCAAAGCTCTCTTGCGCTTCTATCTCTCACTTCCACTAAGCCCTCTGAGCCCTCCTTCCTTTTCAGATCCACCAGAGCGCCTGGAGATGATGAAAAAGGCAGTGGTGTGCAGTAGAAAACACAATAACATACCACAACTGCATGTAAAGCTAGCAACAGCAATTTACAATTCGCGACCTGGGTTGCAGGTTGTGGGCCCTATCATATGCCTTTGAGGTCCAAAAATGACAACAACCCTTACAGTGGTTTATTTAATGCAGGATGTATAATTGTATAATGAGTAGTGACTCATATATAATTTCAAGTGAATATAAAAAGGAATTGAATTTGTCGAAGTCAGATTTATAAAAGAGATATTTTATTATAAAATTCCATAAAAATGACATTTTGGCACTTAAAAATATAGATTGAAATGCTGAATGCATTCACAGATACTAGCTATATAACACAATCTCAAAAACAATAGGAACACTGCCCTTATTTTGAAAGTATTGTAGCAGGATAACACCTTGAAGATACAATATTGAGTGCATTACAAGTGTACCAGATCTGTAATATAGAGCAGAATCATTACGCTCAGGGTCATCATTGCTGAAACGCAGGGTACCCGAGACAAGGATTGACATTAACCCTTGCACAGATACAGGCGTATATGAATAGAATTTGCTAAGAGAGCACCATTTATTTCTCCAATAGAACAGTAAGAATGAGAACTTTGTAAATTGGGAATGTAATAGCTACGGGCATAAACACATGCCCATCTCATCATTAACCTACACTACAGTGTTAACTGGAATAGATCTATACATTAGTGGACAATAATAGGCCTTCAGTGAAAAACGTGTAGGCAAGTCCTAGGCTTATACTAAGTACTCAGAAGTCAAACTACCCCAGTTTTTTAAACAAGGACACTATTTATTCTGTATAATTAACTCATAGGAAATACCTTTTTATACATAAATGGCGTTATCAATTTCTCCTCACAATACAAGCACATTGAGAAACAAAGTACTTGCTGACATTCTATTTACCTATTGTAGAGGAGCAGTTACATGCCTTTGCTGGAAATCCGGCCCCCTACCTCCTATATATTGTTAACGTTAGATTGTGCCATGCTTAACACCAACTGTTGTGACCATAGCACAGCGAGTATTCAAAAGTACCCCCTGAGAAAACCCTATGAAATGTATCCCTGACGAGACGACAATCTGAGGGAGGAACTCCCTGAAGGAATATGAGAAAGAGTGAAAGAGAAGCCAGTGACGTCACAAGAGATGAGCGTGATGCTCTGAGGCAAAGAGCTTAGAAGAGAACGCATGGATCTTATAGAAACTAATGACAAAGTTAAGAATCGAGTAAACTTTCATATACAAAAAGAAGATTGCATGTGTGCGAAGCACTGGAGAAAATGCAAGCCTTTCAATAACTATGCAGATGTTGAAACGCAAGTAGACTAAGTGATCATATAAGCTGGACATCTGTGTCATGAATTTAGTAAGCCAAGACCCATGGAGAGGAAAGGCGGAGAACTGTGTTGCAGCAAAAATAAGCTGAGATTGTGGAAACAAATGACGAGGCTGTCTGGCCTGGTATCAAAGGTGAAGAAGCCAAGATCGGTTATCTATTCTTGAAGGCAGTGAACGTGTGAAGCTGAATCATCCCTTGTTAAAGTGCAAAGAAAGAACAGCAAGCGTGCCAAATTTTATTCATTTAAGACATTTAAATGCTGCAAAATTGTCTAAATCGTGGTCTCCTGTCACATGATCCAAGGATGAAAATAGAGTTGAGCATGGAGTCCTAGAACAGCGATAGTGCATGCCCACAGACAAGGATACTTTGCAGGGCCATGTTCAAAGACAGTCTGCATCGCAGAAGGCATGGGGGATGAGAGATGAGAAGCTAATTGGGTGGGGAGGTAAGGTCAAGTCCACTTCCTGGCACCTGGGTCTGAGCTTAAGTGCTGCTAAGTGAACTGAATGTTCCAAACATGGCATGAGCGTACCAACCAATTATAGAGGGCCTTATAGTTTGAAGACCAATGATATACTGTGTGCTAAATAGTGATGAAGATGACGATGACATGTTTTAGAGGTAGGCATAAGTTGTCCACCTGTTACTAGATAGCCAATCACAATCCCACCCCTTATCCCCTTATAGAAAGTATACTTAGATGTTCACCTTGAACGTATCACAATCTCTCATAGGTTTTTCTTATTTGCCACATAGTATGATGTCACGTCTGACATATTTCTTGCATAAAAGAATGGTTTTATGAGAAATGCATAGAGAGCTCGAGCGAACGTCCGTTGATGTCCGTTGTAACACCCTGTTTTAGATAACTGTTATTAAAACAGCAACCTTTGCCATATTCCTGAGTTGGTTAGATTATTTGGTGTCAGAGTTATTCTGCATCCCCATCCATTGCATGCACGATACCCAAAGGGCCATATGCTCACTATCAATTCAGGGTACACTTGCCAAGTTTGTAAAACATGCTTCTGTTTTCATACACGATGACTAGGCACATTTAAAGAATACTGTAGCTATGGCAATCTAAATTCTATCCTTTTAAGGTTAGCGCTAGAGCCTCGTCTGTCAAGTAAACCCCCCTCGTCACTTTGTTTACATAGTAGTTCTCACTTCAGCCCTAGCTGTTGCCTGCAGACTGTTTATCAGTGTTTAATTATCTAAAGAAGGCCATTTCAGTCAGAACCACAAACAGACGATGTTCCCCTCACCACAATATCTCCCTCAAGAGAGAGGTGTGCATAATAAATCTAATTTATTTCCTTCAACTGCTTCACTCAGACCCAACCCACCTATGATTCAATATTTTTTCATCTGAATGGCCACCCTGCCATATGTCATGCTTCCTTCATCATCAAATGAATCCCGGAACATGCACTGCATGAACCATGTATATCAGAGAACTTGCTCCAGAAGCACTCCAAATATCAGTATGGTGTCTCAGTACCTCGCATTGCACATAACCAACTTTCTATTAATCTGATCTGTTTGCACCCTCACTAGTAAAATCCTGCTTCCAAGACCTAGACACCACCTGGAGTTCGCTAATGAATTGTTCCCTTTCTCAGGATTCTTTCCCTAAGGCAATGCGGACTAGTCACTCCAGCACTACTCAAAAAAACTTCTCTTGACCCATATTGTATGGCATATTAACAGACAAGGTATTGGTTCAACCGCTGCGCGTAGACCACTACGCGTTGACCATTGATCAATCCTCTCCTTAATATACAGTTTTATCAATAGGTATCAGTATTCTTTCCAATTTTTCACAAATTAGAGTTTTCAACAGATTCTTCATGTTCACATTTTATTTCAATTGGTGATTAATATGCTCCGACCAACACATGTTTCGAACTTGCAGAACACAGGTCTTCTTCAGGGCCAATGTATCACCTTTATTTTGTTTAAATATTCTAACTAGATAATGGAATGATTTCCAGCAGCTGGACTAAGAGATCTAATCCCCTTTGTTTATTCAGAAAAGCATTTTTTTCTCCTTGGATTGGAGTTGCACTTCTTAACCTTTATAATGCTTCCAATAGCGTTTTGATGCTGCCTGCAGTGGTCTGCTCTGCACGTATTATTATATATTATATTATTGCTACATCACTGCAGTGACTTGTCTGAAGAAACACATGGGGGGTCATTCCGAGTAGGGCGGTAAGGGTTAACGGTCACCGGTAACGAGACCGGTGCCGTTAAACCCTTACCGCCCTATTCTGAGTTCCCTTTGCGGGTTGGTACTTAACGGCTGCTTTTTGCAGGCGTTAAAAAACCAACCCGCAAAGGGACCTAGGAGCTAATTAAGGCACCGTAATTTACGGTGCCGTAATTAGCGCCTTCCCCATTCCCATTGAGCCCTGTAGGCCAAAAATGGGAATGGGGAAGGGCCCATGGTGAATGGGGAATTACCGCCCCCGCCAACCTTGGAATGGGGCGGTAATTACGCCATTCACCATGGCGGAGTTGGAAAAATACTGGCGTCAAACAAGGCGCTAATAGCGCCTTGGTTAACGCCAGGGTCGGAATGAGGCCCATGGAGTGAGCAGTCTCGATTTAGCTTAATAGGATTGTCACCTATGACATACCTCCTGCTCCTCACCAGTCTGGCTTCTGCAAAGGCTTCATTACCAAGACTGAGACTCTGAACCTTCAATTTCTGGATGATGTTCTCTATGTGCTGGATGCCAATAGGCTGTCGCCTGGTCTGTTTGCATCTCCACATAGCATTTGACATGATACACCTTAAGGTCCTAGGATATTGGATGGAGTTCAGTGAGTTTGTGAGTTGGCTTTCATCCTTCCCGGCCGGCCCTTACCATGTGATCCAGGAGAGGGATCCTGAATTAGGCCAACTACTTGTTCCCTTGATAGCGCATCTGTGGTCAATCCTGTACGGTATGATCTTCTCCCTGTACATTGAGGCCCTGCAGATCTACTCACCAGTAGGGCAATGTCAGTACACCATTATCTCTTGCTGAAGGTGTTCTCTGTTCTGGGCATCAAATTACTGATGATTCTTTTTGGAAGAAATAAACCAATGGATGGTGGAACACTTTCTAATACTTCACCCCATCCAGACAGAGAACCTGTTTACCAGATGATTAGCTATGGGAGGACACACATTCATGGTCTAGGATGTATAATGCTATGATGATATGATATAATAAGTCATTTCTAATGCACCTGCAGACAATGCTGGTATGGGGTAACCAAGGCACCACAAATGGAATCCTGCAGGAGGTTTGTTTAAAAGAACTTGGAAAAAACATATTTGGAAAATCCCAAAAGAATCTTTAATAATCTGGCATAAAAGATCTCTTCATAGTGTCGCCAGCAACTTCAACAAAAGGTTCAGGAGGTAATGCACCATGAATCTTCAAACCTTCCTAGGCACACATGCTTACATAACCTAAAGTAACTTAACAGCATCAATGGTATTCCAGCATGCACATTAATGTTATGATTCTAATGTGACATGTTTAACCGTTACGTACTAAGGGCCACACTATTCTGTACTTGCTTTAGAAAGGAGCCCAATTCATGGAGAATTGTTCTTAAAAAGAATTGGTAGGAATTGGGCTTTAATATCTTTTGACATATATTTTCTTTGAATTCACATTTTAATTGAAACAGTTTATATTACATCAATGCATACAAGCAGGCCAGACAAACCAAACGTGACAAGCATGTACGTGAGATCCAGGAATCTTGCCCAGATCTCTGCATATAAATCACCCTTCTTTTGCCTACCCAGGTTGACCGGCTCAAGACTTTTTCAGACATCTTGTGTAGAGTGGTCTTAGTGGTACCAGTGGCATAGATGGAATAAATCGATTTGAAGAGGAGTGCCCAAGGGCACCCCCCCCACCGATTGCAGGGATCATTTGCTAAGTGTGGGCCTCTTTTGTCCATTCCAAACTCAGGGTAGCCATTGTTACAGGCAAGTAGCTTTATTACTCCGAATGCTACCTCTGATCAAACTGTCATGCCTTCCTGCCAAGACTCACACAACAAAAACCATGGCACACGTATTCCCACCTTTTATAAAGCGCGAGACGTCCTCCAGTTGGGGTATGTTGTTCTCGCTGTAGCCGCAGTTCCTCTCCAGCAGTCCCAAGGCGTCGGTGTGCTCCCTGCATGCGTGCGTGGGGTACAGGTTCTTCAGCATCGAGTACACCTCTCTCCTGTGCCAGTCGGGGAACAAATCACAGGTGAGTTCACAATTAGCTCAGCCATGAAGTACACTGACCAAAGCTATGCCTGGGCCCCAGCACTGAAGTATCAGATATCGCTGCACTTCCTGATGGCTGTGGATTGGCAGGTCTGCAGATGGGCCATGTAGATGATCTAAGAGGAAGTGTTCCAATCCTTGGTGTCTGTACCCTTATGCTCATTCTGTGTGTGGGTGAAGCTTGCATTGCTCCTGTCTGCAATGTTCCTGCGTGCGTACGCGTGCGCGCGTGTATCTGTGTGTGTGCTTGTGTTATTTGTGAACCTTGCAATGCACCTATCTGTGATATCCCGTGTCTGTGAGGGGCACTGCTCCTTCCTGTGCTGTACCTTTTCTATGCATACGGGAAATATTTTATAGTACGGTCTGTGAAAACTATTCTGTGTGTTCAGAAATCTTGAGCTGTGCTGTACCTTCAGTAGTTGTAAGGACAGTGTAAACATTCAAATACTACTCAAACGGTAGTCCTGTTCTTAGGGCAGGTGACTATGTTGGCTGGAAAGGCTCTCAAATTGACAATGCAATCGCACTGAGCTTTCTAAATGCTTAGCTGGAGCACCTGCTGAAATCAGAAAGGTGTTTTTCAAGGGCACTCCTCTCCATTGACTGTCCATTGACTGTCACACTTGGCCTTTTCTCTATCATGTCGTTTCTTTTTAGTTGACTTGTTTAACTCAAAAATTCACTTTTAGTGGTTTCTTTTAACCATGCAAACCTGGGGGCTAAGCTCCACTTATCTGGTGGCACATAGACCAACCGGCTCGAATTACAACTAGTCTGCAAAGGGATTACCTGCAAACAATCCTTTTCTTGTCACGCACCCACCATGTGGAACTCAATCCCGGTATCCGCTCGCAATGACCCCACAATTCTCCAATTTTGAAAATCTCTCAAAATGTGGCTTTTTCAAAACACCTGACCATGGACTAATCACAATGGAGGGACAGACTGCAACTCACAGTACTGCACTGCTGGTAAAAGATCTGAAACGCTGGCGACCCACACCATGTACAGAGTTCCGCTGCGCTCAAACATTTCTTGCGTTAGGTCCATGCTTTATACAATAATTTCAAAAATATATGTCTATGACCTATAAGCAGATAATAACGTCAAAGTTGAAATATATCAAACATTTTATCTTGCTGTATTAGCCTCTCTTTTCAGTTTCCTCTTTCACAATACTGTTCACCAATTTAGCTGACAAAATATTTATCGAATAGCACTAGAGGCACACGGGGATCCCCCTCAGACACACATGCCTCTCTGCTTTCATCCCAGAATACCGCCCCAGATGCAGAGTTCAGGGCACTTCCTGTCTGCAGGCATTCATGCAACAGCAAAGAAATCTTTCATTGTGCCTTTCTACCCAGTAAACTAAACCACATCATCTTTGTTTCAGATTTGCCAGAGAGCCTGGAGACCACGCATGGCAGAGGAGCCCAATATACATCCCAGAAACATAACATAACATAGAAGCCTAATCATTCTCGGTGACTGCGCTTTCTGGATCGACTGAGCGGGTCTGAAAATACAAAGAAATATGCTTTCGGCCCTATAATCTGTGTACTTCACACAACTAAGGAAGGGTCAAACTCCTGTGGTGCGTCATGTGACGGGCATGCTATTTTGTCTGAAAGAGCACCTTATCCAGATGAGCTCCTGATTCCAATGGCATTGGGTGCCCACGGACCCTTTTCTTGTCATATATAAATATGAGGTCACTCCAAGTATTAGATAAAGACACATTCCAATAGCAGGTGTCAGCGATCCCTCTTAGTTTCCATCAAACCTCTCCTGTAACTCTGATTCCGTCTCCAGTTTGTCTGCAGTCAGCCTTGGGAAAGCCATACCACTGGAATGCTGCAAAGTGTAAGAGTATGTAGCATTTTACTAAATATGATGGCATTTTATGGTGTTTTGTTGCAAATGCAGTGGCATTTTTTTTGTTGTTGTCAGCAGCAATATGGCCCACATATACATATATATAGTTATTTTTGTGTTGCCAGTATAACATGTGAATATGTTGTTGGTGGCATGCAAGGTACAAAATTCATATCACAGCAAAAGCTCAATGTGAAACTGCAGAGAATAAAGTGCACCATTTCTTTTTCTTTTTTTTTCTTTTGATACCTCATACATAGAAGACTATATTATTTATACAACTGACTAACTTAATTAACATTAATTAAACACTCATTCTAACTTCATTAACATTATCATGTAGTCTTGTGTGCAAAATGAGGTGAAATTACATATTTTGGTAGCACTGCTATAATTCGTTTTTAAATGTACACTGGCATATTTTTTATTTCTCTCTCTTTCTGTGTTGGGATGCAGAAAGCAGAAAGTATGCACGGCAGGAAATAAAATTGAAACAGTTGCTCAGTGAGCAAGGATCCCATTGTATAAAAGTGAAGGGTTGTGCTGAAAACATGCTTTTAACCTGATTGGAGGAAAGTGTCTGCAGACATACCACGTAGATAAAGTAGGAAGGTTCCGAGTTCTGCTAATGGCAAAACCTACGGAGAGAAGTTAGCTCGGGCTGACTGGGCTGTGAAGACAGAAGTCCAAGGTGTCACAGAGCACTGGCTAGAGAGTTTCTCGTCGTGCTTCCCAGACACGCAAGATTACAGGAGCCGTTCGTGCTGACTGGGCCTGTTTTTGTGAGGCGAGTGAAACAAGGTTGCGTGGGGGAACTTCAAAGAAGCACTTTTGGTAAGAAGATATGTAGAAGTGAGGTCACTGTGTAAGGTTGCATGGATGACTGAGCTGTAGTACAGTGCAGACAGGATAGGAAATCTCTCCATCTTTATTTCGTCATGTTCAGAATGTGGGAAAATTGAACCCAGATTTTAAAAGGCTTGTTTGTTCTGTATTCTCTTTCTTTTGTTTTCCAGATGATGTTGCGATGTTTTCATGGTAAGAATTAATAATTGTGAATTGTATTTGTATATAATATAAAGAGAATATATAAAAACTTTGCATCTGTGAATTTATTCATATACCTATACAGTATACATTACAGGGGAGGTCCATTTCTCTTCAGTAGTGCATTTGTCAATTTGCTCCTGCAGGTAAAATAACAACCCAGACTAAGCTGATAATATTCAGTGATAAAGCAGGTTTGTGTGTTTTTGTGTGTATGCATTCCTTGCATGTTGTTTGGAAGGAATCTGATATAATATATAGATCGCTGATGTAGATCAGCCAGTGATACCCTGGGGCGCATAGATCGCTGGATGTAGATAAGCCAGTGATACCAGCCACAACCTATAGGTGGCGCTGTATATAAAATTGTTGGGTTTCTATCACGTACATAGGTCCAAGGCTCTCTATAGACCACTGGTAGGTACTCTAATAGAAAGGAAGGTTTTGTTTTATGATGGGGTTATAATATAGGGAAGAAAACTATTCTCACCACTAAATACCGCAAACAATATATCACTAGATTCCCCAATATAATATAACAAGGTATGGTCACTAACATAATATGAGGCCAAACCCAATCTAAATGCAAGGCTAATTTACCACCAAACTACCGCTCATATTTTGATGGTAAGAAAATACCGCCAAACCCCAAATTTACCCCAATAAAACAAAATATCCTACAAAAGTGACCATAGCAAAAGTGCATTGAGATGGTTTGCTCAGATTATTACAAACGCAAGACAAAAGTCCTCGTTGGCAAGAAAGCAAATCCCTTGATCACGAAACTCCAACACACGACGAGAAACATTCTGTTCCACCTCAATGATTCAATTTCTGCTCCCCGGAAAAGACTTCTGGCAAATTTTAGCTGAGACCAGACACCCAGACTGTGCAAAAGCAAAGCTTGCCTTTTCTCAATCTCTCTGTGAGTCGAATGCAGTTTTTCTTTTTTTTACTCAAGAAAATCTCTCTCATTGACAGTGAAATTGAAGCCAAACCTAGAGAATACAGAAGCAGTTGTGCAATTCCTGGCTTGTGCATTGAAATCCCGAGCATCACAGAGCACTGCCTGGGGCTCACTCACTTTGCTATTCACGGGTTCGACTAAACATGCATAAAGAAACTCTGGGATACACCAGTGAAAGATGTCTTGCACACATCTTTGAAGCACTCACTATGCTTCCTTATCTGGCAAAAATCTAATAAAATTGTATGCCCCTAACTCCCCAATGAGATGATGGTGGACCCTTACAGCCATCTTCTCATATGTTACCATACTCGTTTCGCTTCTTTCACACGATCCACATTTGTGTTATTAGAATTCTACTATATTAAAAAAAAGGCTCATCAGTGGCTGCTTTCAGTAGCAAAATAAGCCATACCGTTCTTCCCTGCCCCCACACAGAGCCAATCATGGCTGGCTGGCCTGTCTGGAATGCTCAGTCTCCCTACACATTTCATGTGTCTTTAGCATAGTACGGATTTATCAGCGCATTATTTCATAGTGCTTTGTTGCAGTTCTGGATTGTGATGGGTCAAAGTGGTAATTGCTAAGCATTTGGGATCGGATCACTGATTTTTCAGTTCTCTCTTCTCTACTAGATTATCATCTTTCAGGAGGTTGACACATTTTATCCTTTCTCCTGAAAGGATCCCAACATTTAGACTTAAAAACCAATATGTCTCTGGTTTGGACAATCCAGACTTTGAAAACCGAACTGCAGGAAGATGCATGCTAAAGATTAATATTGAACAGAAAACCATCTACCACAATGTGTGGATAGTAAGTGGAACACAAAATAATTTTTTACATGGGCAATGATATCATGCACAGAATGTGTATGGTGTTAGCTTTCCTTAATCAAAAAATATGGTCCCGGCTAGGTGGGCTTGCACCTGAATTTGAAGACAAGAGAAAGGCTTATCATTGCACACAACCGGTCCCATATGAATTACAGGTGAAGAAGTATGTTACCATTCCTGCATTCACCAAACAGACCACTATAACACTAAAGTGCAAGAATGGACATCGAATGAAAGATTCTGATGAATTTGTGTGCTTGAATGAATCCATAAAACAGCAAGGCCTGGATTATGAATACACCCCATTGATAGATGTTGGAGAAGGATCTGTCAAAATTATGGTGAATAATAAAGGGTGTCAGCATATTCATTTAGAAGAGAATTGTTTATTAGGAATGGCCATAGAAAAATCCTATTATACTGCAGATTTCAATAACATGGTTATATCCCTGAGAGATATGTAGATGCACAGGGTGTGTTGCCAGAATATCTGGATTCTCAGCCCAAAGGGATCTTTAAAATTCAATCTGTGTACCCTTATGATTCCAATGAGAGAGTGTGCTGTCACCAAGAGAATTGTATAGTATTTGACTTAAATGAAAATGAAATAGAAAATTAGCCCATTGAAGTGGAGGCTGATATGCCAAGATATTTAAAAGTGGCAGCTTTACAGAGAGACACAGCCACACAGTTGGAAGAAAGCACAGAGATTCCTCCACTGGAGGGTTTCCCAGAATTTTCAAAAATGTTAGAGAGGCAGATTTTGTTGGCAGATGCATGTGATAGTGATGAGGATAAAAATGAATTGAGGAAAATATTTATGGAATTTAAAGATGTTTTTGCTAAAGATGCATATTATTTCAGCCTAACTAATTTACATGTTGCCACATTACCGGAGGGGTGTGGTAGAAATCCAGTGTTTGTGCGCCAATATAGATTACCACTGGCATGTTTAGAGTCATTGGCAGAAATAAATAAAAACTTGGAGTCTCAGGGAATTATCAGGCCCATTCATAGCACATCCAACACTCCTATTTTGGGTGTGTTAAATCCAAATGTTCAATGGTGTCTATGTGCAGACTTGAGAGAGTTAAATGAAAGAGTGCCAGTGTCCAGATGGCCACTGCCATTCATTGATCAAGGCCTTGCTCAGGTGTATGGCTCAAAGGTATTTACTACCTCAGATCTCACATCTGGATATTGGTGTGTGCCACTGGCAGAGGATATTCAGAATATGTTTCATTTTCATTTGATAAAACACAATATGTATGGGCTCGAACACCATTCGGGTATGTCAATAGTGGGAGTGAATTTGGCATATTTTTGAGAAAGGTTTTGCCTGATGCAGCGGAAAGAGGAACTATAGTTTATGTGGATGATGTCCTGATAAAAAATGAAAGCTTAAAAAGCCATTTTGATGAAATTAGACATGTTCTTGGTCAATTGCAAAAATGCGGGTGCCAAAGTATCTTTACAGAAAGCACAATGGTGCAAGAAAAAGGTGAATTTCCTAGGCCATGAAGTAACTGAATATGGACTAAACCCACAGAAGAAAAAGGTGGAGGCCATGCAGAAATTAAAAGACCCTAGAAATGTGAAAGGTTTAAAAAGTTTATTTGGAATGACAGGATATGACAGTGCAAAATCATATTTTCTCTGTTGATGTGAGGCAAGCTTGCACCTGCTATTATCTGTAGTAGGATAGCTTACATGGGCGAGGGAAGCTTGCACCTGCTAATATCTGTAGGATAGCTCACATCTGCGAGGAAAGCTTGCACCTGCTATTATCTGTTGGATAACTCGCATGTGCGAGGGAAGCTTGCACCTGCTATTATCTGTAGGATAGCTCACCTGTGCGCGGAAAGCCTGCACCTGCTATTTTCTGTAGGATAGCTCACATGTGCGAGGGAAGCTTGCACCTGCTATTATCTGTAGGATAGCTCACATGTGCGAAGCAAGCTGAAAGTGCTGCTCACACTGTGCCTGTTTTGTATGTGTAGCTTGCAGTAAAGCCGTCTGTGGTTAACGAGCTGTGTGTACGAGAGAAGCGTTCACAGCTCTCCGTGCTGTCTGTCCGTCTGTGCAGGTGTGCACTGTTACTGAATTGCTTTTGATGCAGTGCCTGCTTCACGTGTGAGGTGCGCTCATGTTGCTCTTGACTTTGCCGTTCTGAGCCAGCCACCCCTGTTTTGTCCCAAAATGTTATCCATCTGTAAGTCCCTTTATTTTCCATAATTCTCATCTGTAATGATTCAGCGTTCTTCTTTCCACTGCTTTCTGAACTTGGACAACCTTTTCACCTGCTAAAATGACATTTCTGCAGAATTCACGTCTTCTAGTTTTCTCTTCACCTCATGTATGAGCTTTTCTTTGTCTCCTTGGGTTATCCTTTTTGCTCTGCCGTGGCGTTCCTCAATTACTTTATTATATCGAGGCCCGTCTGCATCATAAACCACTTCTTTTCCTGGATCAATATTTTTCATTTATTTGTCAGCTCTAATATGGGTTATAGGAGCCTTAAAAGGCAATGCACCCCAGTGCCTTCTCTTCTTGCCATATTTACATATTCCATATACTTTTTACCAGCAGTAGATTCCTTTTATTGATAGTAATGGCTGAAACAATAGGCTAATTTTCCTTTAAAAATTTCTTGCATTTGATATGACAGCGTCTACTCTGCTGGTTTCGTAGAGGTGTTTACTTATTTTGTTTCCATCACTTTTCTCTGATTAACCAGGGATGGAGATCGTAGCCCTTATTTTTCTCATTGATCTCACTCACTGGGTATTTTGGATTTCTTTTTTAAAGCTATTTTTGTTGTCCTTGGTTTCCCACAGAGCTCCTATCCACAGATCCACGAGATTTCTAAACATAAAATCACAGATCTCATTTGCTGTTTCTAATGAGGAGCATCACCAGTAGGAATTGTTCACTTATCTTTATATTAAAGTTCCTCTCCGTTTTTTAATCCCCCCACAATGTATGACCCGATCATAAGATTCTTTCTTGAGACTTTACCTTTTGTTATCTTTTGTAGTTCTGTTTCATGTCGGGGATTCCTTTGATGCTGTTTTTTCTGATTCAATTCTGTTTAGGTGTGTATCTGCTGAATTTCTAGTTTAGAATACCTATCAATGTTTCATTACTTGAGAGCTTTACAAACTGTTCTCTGGAGTTTGGGCTGATAAAGGGGGTTATTTACGACCCCCTGAATGTTTTCTCTTTCATTGTGTCTGGGTTAACATCTCTTCACGGTTGAGTCCTTGTTAAACCCACTTGAAGAGAATTGCCCTCCATCCCCTGATTCACACCTCCGCTATCTCAGCAAGATTTTACTTCTTCAATATCCCCTGTACGCGTCTTCCCAGTTGATGAGAGGCATTGGGGGTCATTACGAGGTTGGACGTAGCCATGTGGCTGCCTCCAAAAACGTTCCGACTCCGGTCTGGTGGGTGGAGCAATTACCGGTCCATTCTGAGGTCGGCGGGAACGGTAATTCCTCATTCACCAGAGCCATCCCCCATTCCCATTTGAGCCCCCATAGGGCTCAGTGGGAAGGCGGCAATAACGGTACCGCAAATTGCGTTACCGTTATTGACCCCGGTATCCCTTTGCGGGTCCCGTCCTTAACACCTGGTAAAACCAGGCATTAAGTAAGGACCCGCAAAGGGAACTCGTAGTAGGGTGGTAAGGGATTACCGGCACTGGTGCCCTTACCGATGCCGATAATCCCTTACCGCCCACCTCGTAATGAGGCCCATTCAGTATTGCCCATTTGGAATCCACTTGCTAGGTTGGTGACTATTCCTTGCTCACTGGCTGGGATTTTTAAGTGTTAAGAGAGCCCCTTTTTGTTATAGAATGAAAAGGTTTTAGTTTGTGACTGGCTTGTCTTAGGGAAGAAGGAAGAAAACTATTAATTGACAGAGTTGGAAATTATACCTTGACTGGCCCTCAATACCTAGCCCCATCTGTACTGGGCAGAGTCCTCCTTGTGGAGATGTGTGGGGGGTGACTGTTCACAACTTCTTTCTGTCCTTAATGCCTTCATCTTCAGTTTCACCCTGCTCTGCTTTTCCTGCATTGAGAGTGAAGATGGCAAAGAAGTATTCACATGCTCTGGCTGCCCTGACATGAAGGCCATTACATTTTCTGGATCCTGAAAGCACTGCCTATATGCTATGCATGCGTTGTACCATCATCCTATGATATTACACAAGCAGACATGTATGTAGAGGATCATGAGGGGGTCCTGCTCTGTTATCATCATTGGTTACAGCGGGGAATTCCTATTGAAGTTGCTCTTTCTCTACGTTGAGTAGATGGAGGACCCATCATCAGGGCTGAAGTGTAGCGCGTAAATAAGAATGCATGAATCGATTTGCTGATCTGGGCCTCCGTCAGATTCTGATGATAATCGCCATGGGTTAGCAGAGTTTAAAGAAGTAACTGAATCAATTGTTAAAACGGATACAGAAAAAAAAACAATGGGGCTAGCAAGCCTAATGCCACAGAGAGTAAGGAGGAAAAGGGTAGGCTGTCATGTATCCTTATCCATCTTCAGGTCTGAAGACCCCATGCCTGTACTTCTAAGCATTCTTACTGCTTCACTTGTGTATCTTTGCTTTGGCAAATAGACCAACACTGCATGCTGGTACCCTCAGGTCATGTGCGTAATGTGGGAGGTCATGGATTCAGAAGTAAAGGCAGTGCAGGCTGTAAGTACATTGAGGACTATCCGTTTTATTCTAGTGTTTCTCCCCCCCTGCTCTTTTCTGCAACTCGCCTTCGCTTACCCATGGCGCTCCTAATCCCACACAAACAATGCTTCCTTCTCTGTATGTCTCTTTGTCAAAGGACTCACCCTGGGAGGCCCTCTACCGAGAACAAACATGGACAAATAACCTGTTCTATGCGTAGGTTCCCATCGGAGGCTCTAGAACCACGTTTTCTGTCAAGGGAGGCTTCGTGGGGCATCCCCCTATTCTTGCAATGTCCCTTTAGTGACGTGGAATACCCCTCGAAGAAGATGTTGCATCTGCATCTCACCCCACTGCTCTGCTCTGCTCCTCACTGCGACAGAGCATGGAATAAACAACAGCGTGAACACCCACAATTCAATCAGTGTTGTTTTTTGCTCTTTTATACCAAGTGATGAGGGACCCCATTGTATTCCTTTCCCGGGGGATTTGTCTTTTAGTAACAAGGCCTTGGTCGTGACTCCTGCCCACAATCTCTGAAATTGGTTGCTTGGTTCATGGGGTCTTTCCTAATGGATGTCTTGGAATTATCTTGAAGTAGCCTAGACATGCCTCAGGCAGCTCGAAAGGACTCATCTCTAATAGGTACCGTTGCAGAAGGCTTGCGGAAGAAGGTACGCTCTCATAGTTGTCCTCTAGAAGATGTTTTGCCATTTGTTCCCCTCCTGTCCAGGTCAGTTGTCCACATACACGCATGCATATATTTTCTGGTGGTCTTTGGCGTTAAAACAACGCAGGCAGGTTAGGACTGTGGTATAGCATTGGCTCGGGCATCAATGGAAAAGTGGCCCACAGCCGCAAATTACAATTTGTTCCTTTTGTGACAGACTGTTCAAGTACCACCCATGAGGCGGGGGTGGGCGGGTGGGATTAGTAAAAGGTTTTGCAAATGGTTAATTGGTCAAAACTACTAGCTGCGCTGTGAAGTAACTGGCCCACGTTTGCCGGAAATCTGGCACATTGTGACCAAAGAAACTGTCTCAGGCTTGTATTTTGGACCTGCACTTCAGGACCAGCCCTGTTGCCCTGTAAGCCAGCCCAAGCCTGAAGGTTGGTCAGACATGTCTCTAATTACAGAATACAATGTTAATCGCCATTTGGAGGAGTGTTCCACCTGTCCCCTACACTTTTACAGGCCACGCCTGATTGAGATTTGAACATGGCTCTATTCCTTCATGCACAAACCTTATGAACTAAAGACAACCAGGAACGTGTTCCTTGTGACTGGTTACACATATTCCATTGTTGCTGTTACATCATCTTGGAAGCCGTGCACATTCTGCTGCATTGGGAGTGCCATGCAAAGGGTGCGATCTTTTGCCGTCAGGGCATCCATGCAATCAAGACAGAGGTGTCTTCAGGGACTTCTCGAGGCCATGGCCCTCGCCTCGTTATCTATGAAGCCGCCCTGTGAGCTCTTCCTCATGCATTCTACAGTCACTCCTCTTTGGATTTCCTCCCTGGGTTGGGTTCTCAATGTGGTCAAGCCCTCCTTGAGAAACGACATGGATTAAATGCTGTGAAGTGTCAGCTGCCTCGCCCAGTTGAAGGTTGGAAGCTTCCCATGAGTTTGGAGGGAGAAGGGACTGGTCACCACATACGTGTCTAACCAATGTGACCCCTGCACTGCCTGTTCCTAGGTATTCTTCCTCCATGTGACCAACTCACTGAAGACCCCTCTGACCCACTTGCTTGACATTTTACTGCTGTAGCATATACATTATCTGTGATAATCATTGAAAACGTAAGTGCTGCAACTTGTCCTTACCAGTGGCTGTTGCGGGTGTGAGGAAAGCTTGCCCTGCTATTATCTGTAGAATAGCTCACATGTGCGAGGGAAGCTTGCACCTGTAATTATCTGTTGGATAGCCACATGTGCGAGGGAATCTTGCACCTGCTATTATCTGTTGGATAGCTCACATGTGCGAGGGATGCTTGCATCTGCTATTATCTGTAGGATAGCTCACCTGTGCGAGGGAAGCTTGCACCTGCTATTATCTGTAGGATAGCTCACCTGTGCGAGGGAGGCTTGCACCTGCTATTATCTGTTGGATAGCTCACATGTGCGAGGGAAGCTTGCACCTATTATCTGTAGGATAGCTCACATGTGCGAGGGAAGCTTGCACCTGCTATTATCTGTTGGATAGCTCACATGTGCGAGGGAAGCTTGCACCTGCTATTATCTGTAGGATAGCTCACCTGTGCGAGGGAAGCTTGCACCTGCTATTATCTGTAGGATAGCTCACCTGTGCGAGGGAAGCTTGCACCTGCTATTATCTGTTGGATAGCTCACATGTGCGAGGGAAGCTTGCACCTATTATCTGTAGGATAGCTCACATGTGCGAGGGAAGCTTGCACCTGCTATTATCAGTAGGATATCTCACATGTTCGAGGGAAGCTTGCACCTGCTATTATCTGTAGGCTAGCTCACATGTGCGAGCGAAGCGTGCACCTGCTATTATCTGTAGGATAGCTCACATGTGCGAGGCAAGCTGAAAGTGCTGCTCACGCTGTGCCTGTTTTGTATGGGTGGCTTGCAGTTCTGCCGCCTGTGATTTACGAACTGCCTGTGTGTAGGAGAGAAGCGTTCACAGCTCTCCGTGCTGTCTGTCCGTGTGCGCATGCGTGCACTGTTGCTGAATTGCTTTCGATGCGGTGCCTGCTTCACGTGCGAGGTGCGCTCGTGCTGCTGTTGGCTCTGCGCTGTATCTGGAAGGGAAGCTGAGAAAGAGCACTGCCAGTAATGCCCCTGTTTTCTTTATGTATGTGTGATGCTTGTACTTCTGAAGCGTGTGCTGCACTGCAATTCATTTTTAAAGGGCCCCTTGCGCTGTTACTGTCCATGCTGCCTCTGTCCTGCATACGCAACGGATCTTTTCAATTTAGTTTGTTAACTTAGCCTTAAAAACATTTCTTTTCTAGGCTTTTGCACCTTTTCCGGTCTTCTAGTAGCGCCCAGATGCCTTAGGCCAGGTTTTTCTTGCGCTTAACAAATCTAAATACATTCATACATACATACATACATACATACATACATACATACATACATACATACATACTACTTGTTTCCTGGGGGTCCATGTAAAATGTAGTGCTGCTGCTCCTTTCGAAGTTGTTTTGCCTGTGAGAAAATGTTCATTGTAGCATAATATACGTGGGTGTATGTAAGCGCGCGCACACACGCCCACAAGCATTGTTAAAGTGTTTACTGCTGTTGCCTTTATTGTGCCGTTCTGTTTTTGAGAGGGAATCTTTCACTACTGGTGCCTTTCTGATACTAAGGGAAGCTTGCATATTCCAATATCCTGCATCATGTGTCTGAGCATTCATGTGGAATGACTACCCTGCTCTGCATGGGAGGGAAGCTTGCACTCCTGACGTTCGTGTTGTACATGTTTAGCATGTGACGGAAACTATCACAGCTGATGCCCCTGATGAACCTGTGCTGCATGTGAAGGAAGCTTGCAATGCAGAAGTTCACTACTGATGCTCACGCTGCACCTGTTCTGTATGTGAAGGAAGCTTGCACTCCTGATGTTCATTTTATAGTCTCGGCAGGATAGCTCAGCGGCAAGGTGCTCGCTTCGAAAGCAAGACGAGACAGAGCAACACAGGTTCCATCCCCAGGTCCGCGCTTAGAAACCTCTGGGGATTAAGCCCGTTATAAATAACCTATCAGATCATATCATACCTGTGCAGCATGAGAGGGAAACTATCACAGCGGACGTTTATGCCCAACCTGTTCTGCAAGTGAAAGAAGCTTGCAATGCAGACGTTCACTACTGATGCTCACGCTGCACCTGTTCTGCAGGTTAGGTAAGCTTGCACCCCTGATGTTCAAGATGAACCTGTTCTGCACATGAAGGACGCTTGCTATGCAGATGTTCGTGCTGACCTGTGCTGCATGTGAAGGAAGCTTGCTATGTAGATGTTCACTACTGATGCTCATGCTGCACCTGTTCTGCAGGTGAGGGAAGCTTGCACCCCTGATGTTTAAGATGAACCTGTTCTGCACATGAAGGACGCTTGCTATGAAGATGGTCATGTTGACCTGTGCTGCAAGTGAAAGAAGCTTGCTATGCAGATGTTCACTAATGATGCTCACGTTGTCCCTGTTCTGCATGTGAGGTAAGCTTGCTCTCCTGATGTTCAAATTATACCTGTGCAGCATGTGAGGGAAACTATCACTGCTTATGCCCATGCTGAACCTGTTCTACACATGAATGACGCTTTCTATGCAGATGTTCACTGTTAATGTCCATGCTGTACCTGTGCTGCATGTGAGGGGAATTATCACTACTGACAGATGTTCACGTTGCAACTGTTGTGCATGGAGGGAAGCTTGCACCCATGATGTTCATGCTGTACCTGTTGTGCATGGAGGGAAGCTTGCACCCATGATGTTCATTCTGTACTTGTTCTGCATGGGAGGGAAGCTTGCACCCCTGATGTTCATTTTGTACCTGTTCTGCATGGGAGGGAAGCTTGCACACCTGATGCTCATGCTGAACCTGCTATGCACGTGAAGGACGCTTGCTATGCAGATGTTCACTACAGATATTCATGTTGTACCTGTGCTGCAAGGGAGGGAAACTCGCACCCCAGATGCTCACACTGTATCTTTTCTGCAAGTGATGGAAGCTTGCACTCCTGATGTTTATTGTATACCTGTGCAGCATGTGAGGGATACTATCACTGCTTATGCCCATGCTGAACCTGTTATACACATGAAGGACACTTGCTATGCAGATGTTCACTGCTGATATTCATGCTGTACCTGTGCGGCAAGTGAGGGAAACTCACACCACAGATGCTCACACTGTATATGTTATGCATCTGAGGAAGGTTTTCACTGATGATGTTTATGCTGTATCTGGATTGCATGACAGTGCTGCTTGTATGACTGCTATTTGTGCTCTACCTATTCTGTGTGTAGGGGAAGCATTCACACCTGATATACGCTATGTACCTGTTCTGTGTGTGAGGGAAGCTCTCACCCCTGATATTCATGCTGTACCTGTTCTGCATGTGAGGGAGTCTTTCAATGCTGATGTTCATGCTGTGTCTGCACTGCGTGAGAGTGAATCCTGTATCGCTGTTGCTTGCACTCTTCCTGTCCTGTGTGTGAGGCAGGCTCTCACCCCTGATATACAAGCTGTACCTGCTCTGTGTGTGAGGAAAGCTCTCACACCTTATATTAATGCTGTACCTGTTCTGCAGGCGAGGGAAGCTCGCATACCTGATGTGCATGCTGTATCTGGGGTTTATAGTCATAATGTCGAAAAAAAAATGTCGACAGACAAAAATGTCGAAAAAAAAATGTCGAAAATAATAATGTCGACATCCTATACTTATAATGTAAAAAGTCATTTTTTCGGAAAAAAAATGTCGACATTTTTTTTTTGACATTATGACTATAAACCCTTAAAACTATCAACACCTCACCCAACACCCCCCTGCCACCCCCCCACACCCCCCCAACCACCCTTTCACCCCTCATACTCAACACATACCAATTATTTATTTATTTATTTATTCAATAAATAAATAACCTAAAAAAGGATCATTTACTATGGGGGGGTCCCCCCCCAACCCCCCTCACCCAACACCCCCCTGCCACCCCCCCACACCCCCCCAACCACCCTTTCACCCCTCATACTCAACACATACCAATTATTTATTTATTTATTTATTTATTTATTTATTCAATAATTAAATAAATAAAAATTGTATTTACTATGGGGGGGTCCCCCCCAACCCCCCCTCACCCAACACCCCCCTGCCACCCCCCCCCCACACCCCCCCAACCACCCCTCATACTCAACACATCATATATATATTTATTTATTTATTTATGCATACACTAAATTAAATTTCGAAAAAATATCGAAAAATGTCGACATTTTTGTTTGTCGACATTATTGTTTTTCGACATTAATTTGTCGACATTTTGACTGTCGACATTATTGATGTCGACATTATGACTGCACACCGTATCTGGATTGCATGAGATTGTCTCCTGTATCACTGCTGTTTGCGCTCTACCTATCATGTGTGTGGGAGAAGCTCTCACACCTGATATACACGCTGTACCTGTTCTGTAAGTGAGGGAAGCTCACACTCCTGATATTCATGCTGTACAGGTTCTGCGTGTGAGGGAAGCTCTCACCCCTGTTATGCATGCTGTGCCTGTTCTGTGTGTGAGGGAAGCTCTCCCACCTGACATTCATGCTGCATCTGGATTGCATGAGAGTGATTCCTGAATTGCTACTAATTGCGTGCTACCTGTTGTTTGTGTGAGGGAAGCTCTCACTCCTGATATTCATGCTGTTCGTTGTTCTGTGTGTGATGGAAGCTCTCACTCCTGATATTCATGCTGTACCTTTTCTGTGTGTGAGGGGAGCTCTCTCCCCATATATAGATGATGTACCTGTTCTGTGTGTGAGGAAAGCTCTCACTCCTGATATTCATGCTGTTCCTGTTCTGTGTGTGAGGGAAGCTTTCACCCCTGATATGCATGCTGTACCTGTTCTGTGTGTGAGGAAAGCTCTCACGCCTGATATTCATGCTGTTCCTGTTCTGTGTGTGAGGGAAGCTCAAAGCCCTGATATTCATGCTGTACCTTTTCTGTGTGTGTGGGGAGCTCTCTCCCCATATATAGATGATGTACCTGTTCTGTGTGTGAGGAAAGCTCTCACTCCTGATATACACGCTGTTCCTGTTCTGTGTGTGAGGGAAGCTTTCACCCCTGATATGCACACTGTACCTGTTCTGTGTGTGAGGGAGTCTCTCACCCCTGATATGCATGCTGTACCTGTTCTGTGTGTGAGGAAGGCCCTCAACCCTGATATGCTATACCTGTTCTGCATGAGAGGGAGGCTTTCACTGCGGATGTTCAAGCTGTATCTGGATTGTGTGAGAGTGATTCCTGTATCGCTGCTGCTTGCACTCTGCCTGTCCTGTTTGTGAGGGAAGCTCTCACCCCTGATATTCATGCTGTGCCTGTTCTGTGTGTGAGGGAAGCTCTCACCCCTGATATTCCTGTTGTACCTGTTCTGCATGTGAGGGTGGCTTTCACTGTTGATGCTCATGATGTACCTGTTTTATGTGTGAGGGACGCTCTCACGCCTGATATTCATGCTGTACCTGTTCTGTGTGTGAGGGAAGCTCACAGCCCTGATATTCATGCTGTACCTGTTCTGTGTGTGAGGGAAGCTATCACCCCTGATATTAATGATGTACCCACTCTGTGTGTGAGGGAAGCTCTAACCCCTGATATTCATGCTGTACCTGTTCTGTGTGTGAGGGAAACTCTGACCCCTGATATTCATGCTGTACCTGCTTTGTGTGTGTGCGAAGCTCTCACCTCTGATATTCATGATGTACCTGTTCTATGTGTGAGGGACGCTCTCACCCCTGATATTCATGCTGTACCTGTTCTGTGTGTGAGGGAAGCTCTCAGCCCTGATATTCATGCTGTACCTGTTCTGTGTGTGAGGGAAGCTATCACCCCTGATATTAATGATGTGCCCACTCTGTGTGTGAGGGAAGCTCTAACCCCTGATATTCATGCTGTACCTGTTCTGCATGTGAGGGAAGCTCTCACCCCTGATATTCATGGTGTACCCTTTCTGTTTGTGAGGGAAGCACTCACCCCTTATATTCATGATGTACCTGTTCTGTGTGTGAGGGACGTTCTCACCCCTGATATTCATGCTGTACCTGTTCTGTGTGTGAGGGAAGCTCTCGCCCCTGATATTCTATATTCTTGCTGTGTCTGTTCTGTTTGTGAAGGAAGCACTCACCCCTGATATTTATGATGTACCTGTTCTGTGTTTGTGGGAAGCACTCACCCCGTTATTCATGATGTACCTGTTCTGTCTGTGAGGGAAACTCTCACCCCTGATATTCATGATGTACTCGCTCTGTGTGTGATGGAAGCTCTAAACCCTGATATTCTTGCTGTACCTGTTCTGCATGTGAGGGAGGCTTTCACTGTTGATGCTCATGCTGTACCTGTTCTTTGTGTGAGGGAAGCTCTCACTCCTGATATGCACACTGTACCTGTTCTGTGTGTGAGGGAGTCTCTCACCCCTGATATGCATGCTGTACCTGTTCTGTGTGTGAGGGAGGCCCTCAACCCTGATATGCTGTACATGTTCTGCATGAGAGGGAGGCTTTCACTGCTGATGTTCATGCTGTATCTGGATTGTGTGAGAGTGATTCCTGTATCGCTGTTGCTTGCACTCTGCCTGTCCTGTTTGTGAGGGAAGCTCTCACCCCTGATATTCATGCTGTGCCTGTTCTGTGTGTGAGGGAAGCTCTCACCTCTGATATTCCTGTTGTACCCACTCTGTGTGTGAGGGAAGCTATCACCCCTGATATTCATGATGTACCCACTCTGTGTGTGAGGGAAGCTCTAACCCCTGATATTCATGCTGTACCTGTTCTGTGTGTGAGGGAAGCTCTCACCTCTGATATTCATGATGTACCTGCTCTGTGTGTGAGGGAAGCTCTCACCCCTGATATGCATGCTGTGCCTGCATGTGAGGGAGGCTTTCATTGTTGATGCTCATGCTGTACCCGTTCTGTGTGTGAGGGAAGCTCTCACCCCTGATATTCATGATGTACCTGCTCTGTGTGTGAGGGAAGCTCTCACCCCTGATATTCATGATGTACCTGCTCTGTGTGTGAGGGAAGCTCTCACCCCTGATATTCATGATGTACCTGCTCTGTGTGTGAGGGAAGCTCTCACCCCTGATATGCATGCTGTACCTGTTCTGCCTGTGAGGGAGGCTTTCAATGCTGATATTCATGCTGTATCTGGACAGCGTGAGAGTGATTCATGTATCGCTGCTGCTTGCACTCTATCTGACCTCTGTGTGAGGGAAGCCTGAGCTGCTGTTGCAATAGATTGAGGTTTTCCCACTTGCACACTCACCAAGTCGAGATTTCCTCTGCTGTGTACTCCACACGAGGGATGGGGTCTCCACTGTCAGGATAAGAAATGAGAGACCATGTTATTAGGGCCAGCCTTTGCACAGACAGCACCCTAGGTGAAATCATATTTGGTGCCCCAAGGTGATAAATACATTCTCAACACTGTACACTTTTATACGCAACACTTTAAAGCACGGAGACAAACAATGGTTTGTCTTCATTTGAATGGTCAACTTAAAGACCAAAAGCAAGAAACATCTATTACAAGGGGACCAAAACTGCAAAGATATTTACAATGAAAATACAGGTGAAATGCAATGGGCCTCATGACAAGTTTGCCGGTCCGGAAACAAGGGACAAGCAAACTACGTGCGTGCCTGCTGCGGCTGCTGCGCCCGACAGGTCTGACCCTGCTAGCGCAGCAGCCATGGTAGGCAAACCCTTCATGGAAGCGCAGGCACCGTTAGCAACGGTGCCAGCTCTACTGAGTCCCCACTCCCATAGAGACCTATGGGACTCTATGGGAATAGGGACTAACATTTTACCGGCACCTGACTTCCCGGGCAGCCGGACTTGTAATCTCCTCTGCAAAGTCAGGCGCTGCACCAGCAGGCTTACCGCCTGACTCGTAATGAGGCCCAATGTCTTTCATAAAATGCATTTTGGACTGGCATGAAAACAGCACTGATGACAGTATTTGTGCTCAGGGTTTAATGAACAAAGTGTGAATGTTACCTACTGCACACAAATCGTTTGTGACAGTGCATAACAATAGTGCGTATTTGTTTTGTGCCGTTTGTATAGGTTATCTGATTATTAAATAAAGTACACATCAGCAGCTAGATCCACTAGAAATGAACTGAGATATTGCACCCTGCTTGTAGGTAGCATCTACTATCTCACACAGTTCACCTGAAGTCAAAGTGCCTTATTATAAATTCCAGTTGAGTATTGCCAAATGGTTTCTACTGGATCCACCTGCTCAAAGATCGGTGTCCATACATCTTCTGAATTTCTATCAACGAATGTCTAGGGTTGATTGTTTTATTTTATATGGTGAATTACATCATTAAAACCCATATGTTCCAACTGGATTCAGTAGAAATCATGACTTCTATGTTAATTGGAAGTTTCGCTGGCATGAGCTACTCAAAGCTGTCACCATATCTGCCTTTGCTGTCTTAGGTTTTTATTCTTGAAGGTAGGATGTCTTGGTGAATATTCCCATGATTATTTGCACGTTGGATCCAGTACTGGCGCACAGGTTTTTGTTCATTTTCTGAACTGCCATGAAGAAAGTTTAGTGTCCATTTTTGTCAATCCCTATATGCTTTCCCACCCTCCATCTCCCTGCCCTTGAACCTGTAGACAGTAGCATGCAAGAATTACTCTTTCCAGTGCCAATCACCACCTTCTTCCCCTCTCCCCTCTCTACCTTTCTTAAGCAGATATACCCAGGATCACACAATTGTTTGACTTGGTGAAGGCAACATATCAACCGTCCATTGTTTTATCTGTCAGAGAACCATCACAGCGGAAATCTCCCCACCCACCAACAAACTGCAGTAGTCTATCTGACCTTTTTGGGAAAGCATTATGGCTCATAGAGCCAAAATATCAGAAGTTAACTAAGAAACATGTTAGGCAAAACAAGCATGGTTCACTTGTACAGGAAAAATGAGCACAATAAATAATAAACATCTGTAAAAAGCAGTGCAGTAAATTAGGTGGATTAAAACATTAGAAATTGAACTGTCGTATTCTTCTAAATGAAATGTCGATGTAAGTACAGAAACACACATTTAATTAAGATTTGAGAAGCTGATAAACTTAATTAAAGGGTACATAGTTCCATATTTCAATCAGGGTGATGAATTGCACCACATGAAGATATAAGAAAGCCTGCTCCCAGCTTCAATGCCAGCACATAGCTGTTGGCTTGATAGCTCTATTACATTTAATTGTGCCCTCCCACACTGTGAGAATACCAGGCAATATAGCCCAGCATATGGTTTAAGGTAATTAAGAAATCAACAGATGGATGGGAGAAGGAAAAGGGCCCGGGGCGTGAAGTCTGAGGGGAGGAGAAGGAAGGTGCCTGGAGCTGCAACTACTTTCTCCTCATCCCATTCATTTATTGATTTCCCCCCACACTTGACAGTTTGAATACTGGGTGTCATGTCAAAGGGGGTGGCAGCATCCAGCATAGAGGCTGTCAGGTGTGGGGGAAAAGCAAATGGATTGGGGAGATGGAAAGGAGTTGCAGCCCTAGGCACTCCTCTTCCCCTTGACTTAGCACCCGGAGCCTTCACTCAGGCCGACCCTGTCAAAGGCCGACCCTGCATGTTAGGAGGCATTTTGGCACGTTGGGGAAGGGGCATTTTGAACTTGTGTATTGGTGGCAGGGTAGAAGCCACTTGCCCTGAAGAGCAAAATTGAACATTTTCTCCAAAAGGGAGATCGATCTGAAAGGCCGGTAGGACTGAAACTAAATCAGTCATATTTAAGTTTTTGTCTCTCCCCAGTACTTTATTTTTGTAGTTGAATTATTTGCTTCGTATAAACCTTCAATACATATTTCAATTATCACACCTTCAATACTGACTATTATTATCATTATTATTATCATTATTTTATTATTATTATCATGGCATTGATTGAGCATGGACCTAGCTTCGAGAAGCAACTCAGCTCTTTACACAGGTATACAACAATACAGATACATAACAGAGTGCTTTTCAGAGGTAACAATAGAATAGATATACAGCAGGGGTAGGATACAGAGGGGAACAGAGGAGGGTTACAGCTGTACTGGGTGGCAGGGATGAGAGGGGCGGGTGCGTCTAACGAAGTGTTGGCCCAGACTTTGACGCAGAGAAAATCCTTGAAGAGATGGGTCTTGAGTTCTATTCTGAATTGATGGAGTTTAGGGGTGAGTCTGATGCTGGAGAGGAGGAGGTTCCATATTCTTTGGGCGTAGGCAGAGAAGGCTTGTTTTCTGGTCCTTTTCTTTTTGCAGTGGTGGATTTCAAGTCTGCACATGTCCTGCATCTGGTGGTGCCCTCTGCAATGCACGTGGGTGACTTGAGGGCGACTGCCTTATAGATGAGACATGAAGATGATGTGTGTGTGAAGTGCGAACCAGTGAAGGTTGATGAGGGCTGGGATGATGTGGCATGTCTGCGTAGACCCTTGATGAGGCATGCGGCCGCGTGTAGGACACTTCTTAGGGGCATAAGGGAGGACGACGGAAGGCCTTCGAGGAGTGCATTGCCCTCATCCGCGTGGGATAGGACCAGTGCTTGAACGGTGGATCTAAAGCTGTCCGGAGGGAGGAAGGGCTTGACTTTTTTGCAGGAGGGAGAGCTGATACCAATCTGTCTGAATTTTCTTAGCTATGTGTGTCTTGAAGGGGACTTGTTTGTCGATGTGAAACCTGAGGTACTTGGCCCAGGAGATGAGCTCAAGTGTGAAGCCCTCAGAGTTCATGGTTGATAGACAGGTCTGTATGTCTGGCTGTTCGGACCTGTTGGTGAAGAGTAGGAATTTGGTCTTGGAGGGGTTGAGCTTCAAGTATGCACTGGACATCCAAGACTGGATCAGCGAGAGGCAGGTTTTGAACCTGTGGATGTCCTTGATGGGGTCGATCTTGAGGTATATCTGATTATTGTCTGCGTATTGGTGGATGTGGATGTTGTGTGTGGCTAGAAGGGCTCCCAGCAGCTACATGAATAGATTGAAGATCACTGGGGAGAGGTTGGAACCCTGTGGGACTCCACAGGTAACAGGTAGCATTGGTGATCTAGAGAAGTCCATCTGAACAAACTGCTGGTGGTTGGCGAAGTAGGACTTGAACCTAGCGTAGGACAAGGTTGCTGGTCCCGATGCACAGATGTAGGGTGTCTGTAAGTGCCTGGTGGTCTACTGTGTTGAAAGCGGCCAAGAGGATGAGTTGAACCAGGAGGCAGGGGTGGCCGCCATCAAGGATGCTGAGGGCGTCGTCAGCCACCTGTATGGTTACTGTCTGTGTGCTGCATCTGGGTCTGAACTCGGATTGGTGGATTTGGATGAGATTCTTGGTGTTGATGTTTTCCTGCAGTTGTCTATCTACCATTTTCACGATGATCTTATCTAGGAAGATGGGTGATGGGGCCATACTAACCTAGGTTGTCGGGATCAACAGTGGGTTTCTTTAGTAAAGGGAGGATTTGTCCAGTTTCTAGGGTCGATGAGAAGGTGCCTTGAGTTAGGGAGCTGTTCATTCTCTCCAAGTAGGGAAGGAAAGCTCAGGAGGGTCTTGAGGATGGATGCTGGGAGGATGACGACTGTATACAATGTGGCTTTGAGGGCAGCCAGATTTTCTACCAGGGCCTCTGTCAAGAGTGTCTTAAATCTGGTCCAGTGTGTGGAGATTTCGCGAGGAGGGATGTGAGGTGGGTCTGTGGAAGCAGAGCTGGTATCTTGCTGATTTTGTCAGTGAAGAAGGTGCTGATGACAGTGGATTTTTCGATGGAGTGTGGTATGGTAGGGATGGGTAGCAGGTTGACGCAGTGCTTGGCCACTTTGAAGAGGGCTCTGCTTTTGTTGTTAGCTTCTGCTATGGTGTTCTGATAGTAGGAGGCCTTGGCTATGTTGATGAGTTGTAGGTGGGTTGCTCAGAGTTCCTTGAGTAGTGCTAGATCGGATGCGGGCCTGGAGCGGTGCCAGGTTTTCTTTTGTTTCCTGATGACTCTTTTTCTGATATTGAGTTATTGAAAGTAACAGGGTGCTGATGGTTCTCGGTTTGCAGATGCGTGTCAGTCGATGCATACTGAAAGGTTGGCATTGAGTGCTTCCAGTAGAGAGTTGCAGTTCGGTTTCGGGTAAGGTGGAGTTTGGCGAGGTCTTCCATGAGGGCTTCCACTGGTAAGTTCTTGAAGGACCTGAAGAGAAAGTCTTCAAGATCCAGATGCTTTTAATGTGTCTAGCAAACAACTAGAGTTTCAAGTTATATATTCTCCAATGCAAGGATCAAGGAAAAAAGAGGAAGAACAATGTCCTGGTCAATGGAAAATTAGACAAACTTATCAAATATTTTAATGGAAGGATCACTTGCTCCAAAGCAGAAGAAAGATGTGGGGACCAAAAAGACTGCCACAGCTGAAGGACTTTGGGGTCAGACACACAGATTTCCAACATTCACCAGTTATTCTTGAGAAAAGACTGTAATAGACTAGGAATGGCCGATTTAGAGGATGTATGTTCTCCCATAAAGTAGTGAGTAAATGGGTGAAGATGCTTTTTGAGTGCAAGCATTTACAAAATAATCTAATCTGCAAAACTAATGAAAAAAAGGGGAACTGGGACCTATTTCTCTTAAACAGACACAACAATGTCCAATCCGGATATACATGAATCAAAAATCACAGGAGACACCTCTCTAGAGTGGTAGGGAACCCCAGCAACACAATTACTGACATTTTCACACAATAAACAAATATTGTATTACATACTTATAGCACACCTTTTGGCTTACTGCATCCCTGCATATTTCCAATCTACACCCACCAGCGTAGGTAACCCACAAATGAACAATATTCACCAATACTGACACACCGCAAACCACCACTGATAGCAGGGATAGTTGGTGCTCCTTTTGCTTAAACGTAGAATGAATTGCAACTCACCTTGTTCGCCCTAAATAATACAGAATTGGGGTTGGCATGCTTGTGTGTATTCACCATTTTCCAGGTTTTAGGCAATATAGACCACAATGTATGTTCTTAAAGCTAATTTCAGTTGTTCCTACGTCTTGGGCTTTACATGATGACTTTGTAGTGTTATCTTCCTTCTTTTATGCTATGGAAACGTATTTTATAGTAATGTTGTACTGTTGTACAATTTGTTCTGACTTGTAAATGTATGTTATCATGGTATACTTTGTTATTTAAACTGAATTGAGTGAAAGTCTCGCCCAATGAGACCAGCAGTAGCCAACAGTCTGTGAAACTGGCGAACTTTGCACTATGCAACATTTCACAGTACATCTGCGAAATGCTTGAAGGTGGGGAAAAACAGACAGAAGCATTCACCTACCAGTTCTGAGTGTGCACTAGAGATGGCAAGGAGGACATCAGCAAGCGCTCTTCATGGGATGCACAGAAGCCTCTGACTGGAAGGGTAAGCCATTGGTGATGGAGATAAAAGTTCAACCTTTTCAGTGGGCACTCATGCAATGGCAGGCACTATATGCTAAGTGGAACACCCTTTCTGCATTCAAATATGCTGTTAATATTTGCACCCCACAATCTGGGGTCTGCCCATATGGCTAACCTGCCCGGTTGGTACTAACCACAAACAACAGACACTCGGTTATTTCTGACCTGCATCCATAAACACCAAAGGTTTCTGCATCTGCCGCCACCTAAATAACGCCCTCTGCCCTCCTTTTTAACAGAGCCATGTGCGGCGAGGCCAACATTACTGGCAGAAGGTCGCTATACAAAACCACTTTACATTGTATTACATTACACATAATAGCAAACATTTTTATCAGTGAATATAAATGAGGGTAGTATACTAATTGACCTTTTCACAATTGACCTCATGAGAATTGACCTCGGGAGCATTCACCTAATTTAGAAGGTCAACTAGAACATATATGCGGGGGGAAACCCTCTGAACCCCCACACCCAATCCAAATCCCCCCCACGCAACCACCCACCCAATCCCCTTATATTATTTATAATCCAAAACCAACCCAATACATATATAAAATAACTAAAATAATATAAAGGTCAATTGTGAAAAAGGTTAATTGGAAAAGGTCATTTTGGGTAATACCTAAATGAGCACTTCTGCCCCAAGTGTTATACAATGAACTTGCATTTATGTATTCATTTATGTCCTTATTGTTCACTTGTTAGGCGCCTATAGAGCAAGTAAATACTGCTTCAAAACGCCCACACGGCAAAGTGAGGGAACAGGGAGTGAAACACATAAAAAAACACAAAATTATTAAAAACCCTGGTGGAAAAAAAGGAGAAAGAATGAACCTACTGTGCCTTGTGAGTATTCAGAACGTGCGAGTGCAGCAAGGAAGAGGGCAGCGGGGGATGTGCTGGAGTGTCCGTGCTCGTGGGTGAGTCACAGAAAAGTGCATGGTAGAAGTGCATGGTGTGATGAGTGCTACACGGCCTGAAGCCATGATGGATAAAAGTGTGAGCCTTCAAGGCAGAGGGAGTGACAGTGCAAGTGTTGAGGGTCTACAGGAGCTGGGACGATAGGCTGTGGGAGGTCATGGGCCCGAGTATGCATGTGGGCCCAGGACACCAATGACAGCAACTGTGAAATTAGCAGGGGAGAGAAGAAGGGAAGGAGACGGTAAAGAGGAAAGTCTTGAGGAGCTTCCAGAATTTAACAAAGTCATTCTCAAGCCGCAGAGGGAGGGGGAGGCTGTTCAATAGGATGGAGCCAAATGAGGAGAGCAATCGACCACCTACCCTCTGTTTAGCAAAACGCTTTACACACAAAGAGTTTGTGCCAGAGAATCACAGAGGTCTAGAGGGAAAGTATTTAGTGAGATGAAGTTGAAGATAGTGGTCCCCGGGCCCCAGACAGCCTTGTGGATGAAGCAGAGAGATTTGAATTCAGTCCATGCAGCAACTGGGAGCCAATGAAGACAGTTTAGGGTAGGGGAGATGTGGTCCCTGCGCTTAATGCCAAGGATACGTCTTGCTGCCCTATTCTGGATTAGCTGAAGGGGTTGCAGAGTGAATGAAGGTAGATTCAGGAGGAGGCTATTGCATTAGTTAAACCTAGAGAGAACCAGGGCTCAGGTTACATTGAGACTCTGGGGGAAAGGGAGAAAAGGGAGAATTCCTTTGAGAAGGAAGAGCTGAAAGTGGGACTTCTTGGCAATGTCCTGAGTGTGAGGGAGGAAGGAGAGAGAGGAGTCAAAGATGACTCCAAGGTTTATGGCTTCAGAGGAAGGAGCAGGGGAGGAGCCCATGGAGGAAGGCCAAACCGAGGGGAAGAAGGAGGGAGCAGGGGTCCCAATGGGACAGATCTCAGTTTTACAGGCATTCAGGCAGACATCATTGGAGGTGCACCAGGACTGGATGGCACATAGCCAGTCAGGGATGATGGAAGGTGCAAGAGGGTCAGCAGGAAGTTTGAAAAAGGGGTTGTGTGTCATCAGCATAACACTGGAAGTTGGGGCAAAAAGAGATGAGGCGTGCAAGCTGAGCAAGGTAGATTTTAAAGAGCCCAGGGGAGAGGATAGAGCCCTGGGGGACACCAGAGGTGAAGAAGGAAGTAGGAGAGGAGAAGGAGCCCAGGATGACTTGGGACAAGCAGTCAGTTATTAAGGATGTCAGCCAGTCCAGTGTCCGATCTGAGACACCAAGGACATCATGGAGTCTTTGTATGAGGATGGAGTGGCTGACTGTGTCAAAGGCAGAGGAGAGATTGAGTAGGATGAGTACAGCTGGGGAGTTGGAGTCAAGCGATGCAAGCAGTTCCTCACAGTTGTTCATAAGAGCAGTCTCCATGCCTCTGGATGCTCGAAATCCAGATTGATGGTCATAAAGACCACCAACAAGTTTGGTGTGCAAATTGAGTTGGGGCAAGGCCAGCTTCTCCAGAAGTTTCCCCAGGAAGGAGTGATGGAAATAGGGTGATAGTTTGCTGAACAGGTAGGGTCTGCTAAAGGTCTTTTCAGGAGGGGGTGCACAAGGGAATGCTTGGGGAGGAGGGGAAAGATCAAGTGGCAGAAGAATGATTACAGATTTCAGCAAGTGCAGGGGCAAGAGAGCCAGTGGTGTCCTTAATGTTCTGGATGAGCAAGGGGAAACCTGTTTAGAAGAGACCTTCATGGAGCGGGCAACTCTGGTAACTTCTTCAGGTGTGACAGGGGATACGGACGAGAGGGGAGAGGGAGGAGGGGCCAAGGGAGGTGAGGGGGGTGTGGGATGGGCTGGGAGGGTGAGTAGCAAGGGTGTCCAGGATGTCCTCAGTTTATGTGGATAAGTGAGTGGTCAGTACATTGCAGAGAGCCTGGGAGAAGGAAGGGGATGAGGAGACTGTGCAAAGGTTCAGTCGTGTTGTGCACTGGAAATCAGTGCCTGTATGTGGGCTCCTTTCTTGGCATGGATGGAGAGTCTGTATTGCCTTTGGAGCAGGCAGCAGGCCAGTTTGTCAGAGGATGAGCCTGAGTTTTGCCACTTACGTTTGGCCGCTCTGCACTTAAGTTTCAGGGCCGCAAGTTCAGAGTCATACCACATGTTACGCTTAGAGGAAGGTTTCAGGTGGATCCTCATGACTGGGGCAAGAATGTCTAGAGTATTGGTAATGGACAAGTGGTGGTTGCTGAGAGAAGACTCGTGGTAGAGTCAGAGGTAGGGGGCAAGATGGAATGAAAGTGGAAATAAAGGCATCAGCTGACACTCATTTCATCGGGTGGATGTTAGTGAATGAAGTTGGCAGGCTTGTCAGGGGTGCGGTCAGAAGGCCAAAGGGACCCAGGTGGGAGGAGAGGAAAGAATGGTCTGACCATTAGAGAGAGGTGACAAGTGGGGAGGAGCGAGAGAGGTCAGAGTGAATGAGGGTATCAAGAGTGTGTCCAGCCGAGTGGGTTAGACCAGAAAGGAGAATGGAGAGGGATAGTGAGGTGCAGAGGTCAATAAAAAAGAGTAGATGCTGCGACAGGGGTGTCCAATTGGATGTTGAAATCCCCCATGAGGTGCCGATTGGAGGTGGATGAAAGTAAGGAAGAACAGAAATCAGCCCATTCAGAGAGGAACTCGGTGGTAGCACCTGTAGGATGGTAAATGGTGGCAATGTTCAGGGTGGAGGAGGGCGAGATGACCAACTTGTATACCATACTCTCAAAGGAAGAGTAGAGCTGGGTGGGAAAGATGGAGGAAGGAACTCACTCAGGGAATATTAAGGCAACCCCACTGCCAGCGCAGTGATGTCAAAGCTTGGAAATGATTTTGAAGCCATCAGGGAGGAGGGAGTTAAAAGCAATTACTGGGCTGGCACTGAACCATGTGTTGGTAAGAGTGAGGATGTTGAGGTCAATGTCTTCAAGAAGGAGGCAGATGCCAGCGGAGTGTTTGTTGGCTGAGCGGGTGTTAAGAATCGCCAGGTGAAAGAGGTCTCTGCCTTTGAAAGTTTTCAGTGGAGGTGTACAAGGGTGTGGTGAAGTAGTAGGAAGGGGAGGGGTAGAGAGAGTAGTGGGAGGAGAGGCAGGAGAAGGAAGGAAGTTAATGAGAGATGGCAGGATCTGGTCAAAGACAAGGAGGTTGGGTTGAGGAACCTGAACCAAGATAGTGCCGGTGTGGTAGACATTAATGAAGCAACATGAAGATGAGAAGCCGCCAAGAGGAATTCCCACTTGGAACCACTGTTAATGGGAGAGGATGAGGAAGGAGAGAGAGTAGAGATTATATGAGGGGTCCATAGATCTGGCGAAGGGACAGAGAAGAGGATATTACCAAAGTCCTCTCTGGAAGAAGCGCTGACATAGGTGTCTGCGATGGGAAGGCCAAGGTTTGCACTCAAGATGTCTTTTTTGTTTTTTCCCTTCCAGACTTCATGAGAGAGGGGGGATAGGTGGCAGTGAAGCAGTTACAGAAGATGGGTGAGATGGTGTGATTCATAGGGGTGGAAGAGATTGGTAGAGGAATGAGGAAGAGTGGCTGCACTGCACAGTTCTATCTAACTCACCAGGTGACCTAGGAGACACAAAGGCAAAATGCAGTCGAAAAGGAAAGGGACATTTAAAAAATAGGGGCTCAAATGCAAAGCAAAGAGGTGCAGGGATGATAAAGGAACACACACAGCTAAATGCGACTTTAAAACAATAGGGAGGCGCACAGATGAAAAAGGCACACACACAGCTAAATTCGACTTTCAGAAATAGAGACTTAAATGCAAAGCAAAGAGGTGTACAGATGAAAAAGGCACACACCCAGTTAAATCCGACTTGTAGGACATGACTAGTATGGTGTGACTTTCAGAATGAGCCTCCAGTAAGTAGGGTTTTGGTCAGGGCTTTGGTGGGCCTTAGTCATATCTGGAGTAATCCTGCACCAAGTGGGAATCATTGGCTTCACAATAGACTCTCACTCTCCTTTGGTAGCGGGTCAAGGCATTGTACCTCTCTAGCAAACGTCGGTGGCACAGTTATGGACTGGAAAGGACAGGATTAGCAAACGTCTCCTAAAATAGCATAGTTTGCTCTCCTCAAGGGACAGGCTTCCTGCCTTGCAGCAGTTTCAGGGGCAGCAGCGGTTTTCCTAGCAGCTCTGCAAGGGAAGCTCCCTGTGATCCCATGGCCACCGTTCCGCCTCATCCATCACCTGAGGCGGGAGGATTGGCAGGGAGCGTGCAACCATTAATTTCCCTGACTTTTCAAGGGTACAGCCACTGCTCTGTTCAAGCAATTAATCAACTCTTTCCTTACAGAGTAAGCAGACCCGGAGAAGGGGCGATTTCCAATCCTGAGGGAGCCTACCCTGCTGTTACCAGGTCTCTCTGACTGATGTTCTGTGGGGGTGGGGCTGTTACTGAGGTTGAAAGAGTAAGCGATCCCGCCGATACCCCGGGGATGTCAATGCCAGCCGCCACATGATCTTGACTCAGGCCAACAGAAAGATACAAGGCCTACTTTATCAAGAGGGGTCAGGGTTCACACTGGAGCTATATACGAGATACAACAGGTTTACAAGAACACCTGGGCCCAAGCTCTGTATAAGGCATCTGGACAGACCGACTACACAATGTCTCATAGATGCACTTGCAATCGATAGATAAGGTCTTAGCAAGTCATTATAAAAACCCAACCTTTTGGTCACAGAAGAACCTCAAACAGAGTATACCTTAGAAAATCTATGGATGTTAAAATACATCAGAATAGAAAATGTATTACAGGTCTTCAAATAACAGCAGACTTTCAAAGTTTGGGAGTATCTCACTCAAGTAATAGCGGTATACGAATTAATTCACTGGGAAACTCTGGCAATGATAATCCAATGCCAAGTCTCATTGCGGGCTGGAGACTGGGATTGCTCATGGCAGTACACGTTGAAAGGTGGGTACTCATTCAATGTGCCGGCACTACAGGTCTTCGAATAACAGTAGACTTTCAAAGTTTGGGAGTATCTCACTCAAGTAATAGCGGTATACGAATTAATTCACTGAGAAACTCTGGCAATGATAATCCAATGCCAAGTCTCATTGCGGGCTGGAGACTGGGATTGCTCATGGCAGTACACGATGAAAGGTGGGTACTCATTCAATGTGCCGGCACTACAGGTCTTCGAATAACAGTAGACTTTCAAAGTTTGGGAGTATCTCACTCAAGTAATAGCGGTATACGAATTAATTCACTGGGAAACTCTGGCAATGATAATCCAATGCCAAGTCTCATTGCGGGCTGGAGACTGGGATTGCTCATGGCAGTACACGTTGAAAGGTGGGTACTCATTCAATGTGCCGGCACTACAGGTCTTCGAATAACAGTAGACTTTCAAAGTTTGGGAGTATCTCACTCAAGTAATAGCGGTATACGAATTAATTCACTGGGAAACTCTGGCAATGATAATCCAATGCCAAGTCTCATTGCGGGCTGGAGACTGGGATTGCTCATGGCAGTACACGTTGAATGGTGGGTACTCATTCAATGTGCCGGAATGGCATTGTTTTGAGGCGGGGCAAGCTTTTAATCCAATGGCTAATGGCATAGACATTAGGACAGACCTATGAAAGCAAGCCATGCACTCCATGCGCTCTCAGGACTTTGCATTAGCAGTTAATCACCTTCTCACAATTCCACTATCCTGCGACAAAGCGGCGCTGCTTGGGAACCTCCTGAGGCACTTCCTGTAACAGCAGTCAACCTCTTATGGCGTGCCTCTGGGTTCATTTGAAGGCTTCACTGACAGGTTTTGTGACATCGGTTTTGGGTAAATTCTCAGAAATGTATGAATTCCTTCAGGACAAGGTTAGGAGAAGGGAATCATATCTTTTCGTAGTTAATTCCCATTGAGGCTGGGCTTGGCCTGTGTGGGCTGGAGCTTGAATGAACTCACTGAAGGTGTGGATCCACTGGGTGTCCTGGCCTTTCTGTTCCACTCTGTTATCCAGGACTTCCTGAACTTCTAAAGGCTATTTGTCTGTACTGCACTTGCAGCATTTTGCTCTTCCCTCCTCGTCTATTTACCATGCTGACTCTGCAGCTCTGCACTTGTTTTCTGTGCTGCAGCTGCATCACGTTGCTGGTTTTTCGTGCTGCATCTGCATACCTTTACTTGTTTTCCATGCTGACTGCAGCTCCTCACTTGTTTCCCCTGCTGCATCACTTTGCTTGTTTTCCATGCCAACTATGCAGCTCCTCACTTGTTTTCTGTGCTGCATCTGCCTCACTTTGCTTGTTATCCATGCAACATTTGCCTTACCTTGCTTGTTTTCAGTGCTGCACTGGAAAGTGCCTTGCCTTTAGACATCTTGCCATTCATTCTTTCCTTGTTCCTGGCAGACTACATTCCCTACACAGGAGCTCTCTCGTGAGTTGTGTTGCTGGACTGCGGCTTCTAGTTATTTGTTTTGTGGACAGAAACTCCACTGTGTCTTGAGATCCATCCAGTGACCTTGTCCACATATTCACTGTGTCACTGCTGTGCCCCTCAATTCATTGTTCCTCCTGTGACTCTCTGAGCCCTCAGCTCACAGCAGCTTCCTCCAGTGTCTATCTGTGCAGGAGACTCACTGATTCCTCTACTGACTCCCTGCATCCTGAGCTCACTGTTTCCACAAGCAAGCCCCTGCCCCTGCTCCATGAAGTCACTGCTTTCTTCAGTCACTCTGTTTTTAACTTACTGTCTCCTAGAGTAACTTGCTGTGTCCACATCGCACTGCGTACACGCCTATTTCTGCTGGAGTATTTAATCTGCACCTGATCTGCATTTGAAAACTGAATCTCACCATTAAGGCCTGTGTTATTGCTGACATTACCCCGCCCCATTTTACCGAACCCTCTCAGAACGACCATTGGTTGAAATGGATAATATTAAAAATACCATTAAGAACTGTAATGCCATAGCCTTCCACCTGAACTAACCTCTTAATGGATATAAAAAGATGAAAAAGTACTGCCTCGACAACAGCTCGGACACACCTTATGGTGACTGGTTGTAGGGCCATAATAACAAAGAATGGTGCGCTGACATTTTCATTGTATCACCTACATCTCTGGCAGATGACCTTTGCATCTTTTTCAGTTAATTTCTTCGACCCTTATAGGTGCAGGACTGCACTGTGATGCAATTACCCAGCTACACAAAATCAGATAAACAGTCCATAAACGCATACAATAAACTATTATGCTCCAGGGTAAAATTCCGACCTTGCACTTCACTTGGCGACCAACTATCTGAAATGATCAAATGACTCAAGGACAGAAAGAACCTCCAACTAACCCTTAAACCTTAATGCACCTTAACACCAACCAACTCAGGAAATCAACCAATGCCAGCAACTAGGAATCCCCCAGAACCCAGCATCAAGAAGCAATGCAGATAACCTCGGGAACAATGCAAAGACTCCAACACCACCAAAATTACAGGGTAGCCATACCTACGGTGCCAGACCGTACTCTGGCTATCAGTTAAAATCCTGGCAAAAACTTACTATCTCCTCAACCATGAAGCCATAACCCACATCTCTAAAAACCTGTGCAGTTCACAGTAGATCATCTAACAAAATGCAAACAATGCCTGCCAATGTAAAGAGGAATTCAATAGGCACTTAGAACTAATAAAAGAGAAGGAGGAATAGCCCTCAGCTACATAGAGAGACTAAGGATATCCCAGGCGAACACAATTCCCACTCGAATTTTTTTAAATGTAGTCTATAATGTCTACATGAACAATATCATCTCTATGACAGATACTATGGTCTACCACCTTTCAGGCTCCAACCTCCCCTTTCCCTACAAATGGTCAGAATCTATGGCTAGTATACATGCAATTGCAAATAAAATCCTGGTAATTGAGATGTTCGCATCCGGGGAAGGGTGCTCAGCCAATCAGGTGGCTGGAACGGTGGGTGAGAATACACAGTCTATACCCGCTGTTCCCAGCCACCCAAGACCCTTCCCTGTGTGGCACCATCTTTTTTTTATGTGGGGAGGGAACTCCCCATCCCGCAAAACAAAACAAACCCCTTCCACACCCCCTCCCCACTCAGCTGTTGGACTGGAGCTTTGTGCTCTGGTGCAGGTGCTCCTCCTGCTTCCGGCTGCCACCATAGACATGGAAAAGGGACTTTGTGCCTTTTGCGATGACGGTGGTATTCGCAGCCCTCGCTTTTTTTCTCTGGCGATTGGTGTCACGCAATAAGTGAAGCAAATCTCAGGAGAATTTTTATTTTTACTATTTTCACCCTAGATAAACCCTGGGGTGCAAATAGCAATCACACCCCAGAAGGGGTACGTAAAGGCCGGTAACGGCCTGCAGGCCCCACAGAGGCCCTCTCTTCAATCAGCCCTGCCTAGGCTCGGGCTGATAGGCCGGTACCGGCCATGTATGCCCCCCCCCCGCTGGGTGTAATTGCTGCATTATCCTATGGCTTAAAGAACCAGAGAATCAAAATTCAAAACAATTCACTCAAACCATGGATACTCTGTCTGTCAAACCTTTGAGTAACAAGCCTACACACAAAGATCGCCATGCCCTGGACATCATACACTCATTTCAGCGACACCTCAAAATTAAACCATACATGGGGAACTGTCATAGTTTGATCACCACCGCCTACTAAATAAATGGGGGATCCATAACCATTATGCAACTAAAAGGACAACCTAAAACACTGAGTCCTGATTAGACACACTAAAAAAGTCAACAAACAAAATTTGAATGACAATTTCACACTACCCAAGAAGGCATTAATACAGAGAACAATCTCTTCATTGTCGGAGGTGGACTGGCCTATAGGGAACTCTGGAGATTTCCCGGTGGGCCTCTGCACCCTGGGCCTCTTTTGTGTGGCATTTCCACATTTTCGCATAGGAAAAGCATTGGGCTTGCTGAAAATGTGTCATATAGGGCCACTTTGAACATTATTTCCAGGGCCTCTTTTAGTTCCCAGTCCACCCCTGTTCATTGTACTAGAATAACTGAAGGTACAATTCAGCGTGTCACTGTAGATCAGTATGCCAAATAAACTGTCCTCTCCTAAAAGGGCATGCCACAGTCTCAGACACTCATAGAAGAAATCAACGTCACCTAGTTGCCCACTGCCGTGCAAAATGCACAGTAAGGGCTACCATAGGACCATGCAAGAAGTAACACATACATTATCAAAACAAAGGAGTTTTCACATTTTACAAAGAAATCCCACTCACTACAAACTAGTAATCAACCCAAACTCTTGGGCGAACTAGGCAATTCTTTTACTAGGGCCTCTTGAGATTAAACTACCAAAATTCAAACCTGCATTGATCACCAGAAGTGATCAGATAGAGCGGCCATCATAAACAAAGCCCTTCCATCTAGGCTTCTGGATTTCTACTGCATCACAACCAAAAAGCTCATTAATATCAATAAAAAACTAAACACCTGCACTGAACAATCTGACCACTACCCAGCCACACTGATCAAGGAAAACCACTGACCGAATAGTGTAACACATCACGAGCATCAGGCAGAATTTTGACATCCCTAAAGACCGTCACCATAGCACAGCTCCTAAAAAAGCTGAGTGTTGACCTGGATACCCCAAAATTACAAAACCAAAGTTAACATTCCTTTTATTGCTAGAATCCTGCAATAAATTACTAGCACCAGGTTTTTGGTGAAACAGGAGTAAGAAAACACGTCCCTGTTCATTAAGAGAGTATATTCTAAACACGTTTGACAACAATACACTCTACAGTCCCATTACTCTTTCATCTGTCAGCTGCCTACCTTAAAGTCAATCATTAGACACTAATACAACGATTAAAAGCACAGCTAGAAATAGATAGTATTGCTGTGAGTGTTTCAGCACTCCTCAGTTAACCTTACAATCACACCTTGACAGTTAAAATAGAACACTTGCATATTTAATGTTCCCCTTAATTTGTGGTTATCACCAAAACTCCATTTTATCCCATTCGCTATTTGTTATTAGAGGCAACCGCTAGCAGACATTATCAAACTCTTTTCAAAATATTTCCTATTATACATGGATGATTCTTAGATACTATTGCACTTGGAACCCCATAACAACAATCAAGATAGATAATGATCTCTGCCTTAACTCCTCTATGACAGAGATGATCTTTGGGATCCCAACTCCTGCAACACTACCAATCCTATGCCTCTCTTATTGCTATGGCACATATCCCACCAGACCCAAGAACCTGGGCACCATTTCAACACCAAGATTTCATTAGAATTACAAACAGACTCCACAGCATCAGTAGTCAAATCTTGGGGCCCACACTCACACGCCTATTATCACCAACTTTGTGAAAGCACCCTTTAATACTAACCTAGTACCAACAAAAATTAAAGAAGCCTGGGTCACACCCCTCTTGAAAAAATCTACTTTAGACCCTACTGTGCCCACCAATTACAGGCCAATAGCAACCGTCCCATGTTCTACTTAAAATACTGGATAAACTAGCATATAACCAAGTTCAAGCTCACCTCGAACAAAACCATCTCCTTGGCACGAGGCAATCTGGCTTCCGCCCCAACCATAGTACAGAAACTGCACTCCTGGACTTAAAAATCCAGATGGATGCCATCAGAGACTCGGGGAAACTTTGCATCCTCCTCCTACTCGATCTCTCCACAGCGTTCGACCTAGTAGACCACAACAAACTGTGCTCCACACTAGCCAAAGACTTCAATTTCTCCACCGAAGCTACTTCCTGGATCAAATCCTTTCTTGCTGAGTGAACTTCCAGGGTCTCCCTAGGTAAAGAAGCTGCCAACCCTATCACAGTGCCCATAGGGGTCCCCCAAGGCTCCTGTCTCTCACCAACACTATACAATGCATATACTAAACTCCTGTTCTCAGCCTTAGACGATATGGGTGTCATCTACACTAATTATGCAGATGACACCCAGATCCTCATCCCACTATTGGGACATTACACTCAAGACACCTACACCATTAACAAAATATATGCCATAATCCAAAACTAGATGGCACTAAATAGTCTCTGTCTCAATGACGAGAAGACTGAGGTTCTCATTGTGGGCTCCCAGTCTAAAATAGCAGCGTTACATGCTGAATACTCATCCATCAATATTGATGGCACCAAGATACCGGTGCTCAAATAAGTAAAAACACTAGGTGTCTACCTAGCGCCAATCTCACCATGACTAAGCACATTAATGCCCTCTCTTCTTCCGCATCCCACGCCGCCAAACTTATTGCCGTCAGTCGCCAATTCTTGACCCCCACCAACTGCATCACGCTGGTAAGAGCGTTAATTCTATCCAGACTTGACTACTGCAATGTACTCTTTCTGGGCACTAACCTAAATAAACTCCAGCTCATTCAAAATAAAGCCCTTCGAAGGGACTGCCACTGGCTCCCCATCAAAGCCAGAGTCACTTTCAAAACCCTGTGCCCCCATTTACCTCAACCACGCCATCACCAGAAAAGCATCAAAGACACCCCTTAGATCCAACAGCCAATTACTCCTATCAATCCCTCGCTACAAGACTACCAAGGCAGGAGATAGCAGCTTCCAATACCTAGCCCCCACACATTGGAACAATCTTCCCCTCCTCATTCAAAATGAGGAAACATTCTCAGGATTTAAGGAATCCCTGAAAACGTGGCTATTTAACTAAGTCTAACACTCCATTCCATGCCTCAGGGAAAATGTCTGTATCCATCTTTCACTGACACTCTGTACATAGATTTATCATGTATGTTTTGTCTTTATATATATGTATTGTGCCCGATTGGCACCTCTTAACAACTGTTTTAACCAAGCTGTCTGTAACCTCGCTGTGATATCCAAGGGTCTGGGCATGTAATAAATGCAATAAAATAAACAAAATAGCCCATCAATTGCACTTTCATCTCCACATCTTTGGGAGAATGATCATCAACTTGCAAATGGCAGAGAAAATTGAGGCGATCTAGAGCCCTTCTCCTCTCGCCTAGACTACTAAAATAGTCTCTACCTAGGACTAAACAAAAACCAACAAAACTAACTGCAACATATCCCAAAATGAAGCAGTTACACTTATTTTAAGACTCACAATCCTAAACCATAACCCTGTTACAAAGAAAATAACACACACAATCAACTGCAATACTTTCCAAATCCTCCTTAAAATGTTTCCTAAATACCAGAAATCTAGACTACTAAGATCATCACAGGCTAACAACCCAACCACACCCAGATTCAAATGAATGACATATGTAGGGAGATCCCTTGTAGTATTAGGTCCAAATATCAGGTGTGTGCCCCGCCTGACAACTCTAAAAGCAGAATATACCCTTAACAATTTGAAAAGGAATGTGAACATCTGGTTCTAAGAACAGAAGTTCTAACTCAGAAATAACTGTGTACAATAACTTAATAACCTTCCCTTATGACTAGTGTTCAGATGGATTTCTAGACTCTGACCTGTTAGGCAGAAGTTTAGGAGGCCACCCTAGTTTAGTGGAACAGGGTAACCGTCTGGGCAAACTAGACCAATCTACGGTAGCTTGGCAGGCGGTCAAAGCTAAGTCTCAGGAGGGGTAAGAGTGATCAATACAAAAGCAGGGGTCAGACGGGACAACAGCTGGGTCAGGGTGCCAAACCTTCCAGCATGTTACCGGCCTTTTCACAGGTCTGCGATTTCATTTCAGGATACTTGGCTCCTTCTGTAGTTTGATGTGAACTTCAGGTGATCGACCTGGAATGGATGCAGAGCCCCTTCTCTTATCGAAGATTTGTTTCATGCTCAAATCAGGGACATCCAATGGAAGATTTGCTCTCTTGCATTCAGGCATTCCAGACATACTGCCAACAGTAGTGTGGATTGGGACCAGACAGTCCCAACCCTCTTCTTGGGCAATAGCACACATGACATACAGGAGCCTGTGAAAGATGTGGTTTTTGCAGGAGGCTGCATGCCCAAATAAGGACTACCCTGGTCACTCGACCTTGGAGAAGGCAAAGGGACAAAATGGCTAAAGGACAGAACAAAAGACTTTGTGACATGGCATTTTCGGCACTGGCCACAGTCTTGAGCCAAATGCAGTTAACACATTTTGGTTCATTAAAAAGAAATACAAATACTTTAAAAGTAACTTGCTGCCACCAGTTCATCAAAGGCACACTTGTACAACCACCAAAAAAATAGTAGATGGTGGCTAGGGCCATAAAAAAAAAGACCCCTATGAGCGGTACTATAAGGTACATAGCTCATAGATATAAAGTTACCAAGAAATGGCAACATAGTCAAAGACCAAGGGAAACATAGTTTCCCAGTACTGATAGCCTGAGGACGTGTCAGTTTCCCCATAACAGATGAGCAAAAGCCCAGAGGAGGGCATCTGAAGACTGTGCTCCACTGGAAAAAGGCAGATTAGGTAAGCTAAACAAAAGCAAAATGTTTGGGGGGTCCATAAAAATTGCACATAAGGGAAATCTTTCCCAACACTTGCGCCTCCCAGACCAAAGACAGGGAGAATTAATCCACCCCTGGATGAGTCTCATGTTCCGGTCGACTAAACATTCGGGACAACCCATCAGTGTTGCTATGTTGGACACCTGGTCTCTGCTCAATGGTGAAGTCAAACCCTTGCAGGCTTATGGACCACCTGAGCAACTTCGGATTCTCTCCCTTCATATTCATTAGCCACTTTAAAGGCTTATGGTAAGTTTGCACAGTGAAGTGGTTCCCATAGGGGTAGGGCCTCAGCTTCCTTAGGACCCAAACGACAGAGAAACATTATTTCTCTACAGTGAACCACTGAAGCTCTCTGTCCTTAGGATGGTGACTAATGAATCCAATTGGATGTTCCGTGCCTTTCTCATCTACTTGTGATAATACAGCGCCTATCCCAGAGACATCTGTCTGCACAATAAAAGCATGTTTGTAGTCGGAAACCCTGAGAATAGGGGTCTGGCACATAGGGTCTTTTAAGCCACTGAAAGCCTTCTCACACCCCTCAGACCAAGAGACCTTCTTGGGATTCTTCTGAGTAGTGAGAGCAGTCAGAGGGGCAGCTATGGTACCACAGTCTGCCATGAAATGTTGGTAATTCCCAGTGAGACCTAAGAAGGCCTTCACTTGGATTTGTTTAATGGGGGTAGGTCAGTCTTGCATTGCTTGTACTTTACTGGGTAGAGGCTGAATCCTCCCTCCACCTACTTCATGTCTAAGGTAGATCACTGATCCTTATTCATTCTGGCAACATAGTTTCCCAGTACTGACAACCTGAAAGACATGTCGGTTTCCCCATAACAGATGAGCAAAAGCCCAGAGGAGTCAGGTTAGGTAAGCCAAACAAAAGCAAAAAGGTTCGGGGGTCCATAAATGGAGGGAACATTGTACCTAAGGGAAATCTTTCCTAACAACTAGCACTTCTGAACCATTGCTGCATTTACAGTTACTTTGCGTGTACCTACATCCACTTGTTTTTTGTTTGTTGTAATATGATTAACCTGCAAGCAGCAGAATGCCTGAGTATGGTGTCTTTACAAAAACACCACCCATACTATGTAACCCAACTGTCAACTCAAAATCTCAAATGCCACTGTAACTAAGCAGACTGCTTGGGTGTGTAACCTCAACCCACGATTTGTTTTCCTTGTATATATGTCAAACTTCGGTATTATTCCTGATGTCCTGTTTTGTTTCTTCCAGGTGAATTAACCCCGGTCCGACCTTGCTTTGTGTACAGCAGTATCCTTAGTGTGACCAATGTTTGACACTGCTGTATGCCTGCTGTTAATGGGAATCTGCTGGCTTTAAGCTCAAGGGCTTCCACATAACTACCTGAAGGCCACCTATAGTACACCAGCACACCTGTTATCCTGATCAGACCTTGCAACTCAATGGGCCTCATTACACCGTAGGAGGTAACCATGCCGCTATTTGCGGCATGGCTACTCCCTTACCGCATACCGGGTCCGGGTAGGCGGTATGGGGACTTACCGGGTCATTCCGACCCTGGAGGACCTGGTAAGTCCCCATGCCAAATACCATTCCCCATTCCCATTCGAGCCCCCATAGGGCTCAATGGGAATGGGGAAAGAGCTAATAACGGGTACCGCAATTTGCAGTACCGTTAATAGCTCTGAAGTCCCTTAGCGGGTCCCGTCCTTAACGCCTGCTCAGACCAGGCGTTAAGGAAGGGACCCGCTGAGGGACCTCGTAGTAGGGCGCTAAGGGATTACCGGCACCGGTGACCTTACCGGTACCGGTAATCCCTTAGCGCCTACCGTGTAATGAGGCCCAATATCTCTGCTTTCAAGTGTTTTCACTTAGAGTCAGTCTGCTGCAGCTGACATGACCGCTTTGCCCTACCTGACATCAACTTTAATGCACTGTTATAGGAGGTAGCATCTCAAGATTTCTCTGCCGCTGCCCTGACTACCTGTGGTCTCTGGCACACATTAGGCAATGTATTCAAAAGAGCAACAATGTATGGGCTGGATACAAGGTTGTAAGGGTCTCAGTTGGGTACAAACAATTCCCAACCTACAGAAGCCAAAAATGTAAACCAATGGGGTTTGTTTTAGCTCCAAAGTCTCAGGGACGGGTGTAATTAATTCATCTTTTATAACATGCTCAATACCGGAGACCAGTCTCTAAGTGAGGGACCAGAATTCGAACCTGTATTGCTCTGCTTTGTCTTGCTTCCAAGACAAGAGCGGTGCCCCAGTGCTATCCTCCCACGAGACTCCCAGGTGCACTGGGACAGCACCCAGGGACATCATTTAGGGGTCGCCCGGGTTGCACTTGCGACCCCCGATGTCTCCCTTGCTACCCCTGTGATCTCCCTTGCTGCCCCTAAAAATTAAAAGAAAGTAATATGTTTTTTTTTAACAAATTGAATCTCCTGGGTTATGGCCAATGGCATGTGCCTCTTTGTTTTTTAGAGGGGCTGGCTTTCTTCTTCAGGCTTCTTCAAAAAACAGGGGGTTCCACAAGTGTAACACTTTGAGTAGTGACCCTAAATAAGAAAGAATAGGAATAACAAATAATTTGTATTTCTGGAATTCTGAACAATAATTGCTAGACTCATTAAAGATTTATTTTAGGCAGATTTCAGTGGGAGAGTCTCTGACTTACAATGCGGACACAATCCTCCAAAAAGCATTTTGAGTAGAATAAGCATCACTTTCGGAATATGAATTTTGCTGATCGCAAGTTGCAGTTACAGCATGTTTTTTTTTCTGCCGATACATATATTAATCCATTCTTGCATGAAATGTATATCACGTTACAGTGATATTGTAACCATATTGTTCATAGTGTACTTAGAAACAATGCTATTTATTTATTTACAATGTGATATAGTTTAGTTTACAAACTTTACATATAATACATAGAATTAATACATATAAACAAAAAAATACCTAAAATTTGATTTCATTTTAAAATAGTCAAATGCAAATGACTCAACAAAACAAAATCTTAATAGTTGATTAGAATCATACACATTTAAAAAATAAAAATAAAATATAAGACCATTTATGAATAACACAGCTAATAAGGCAAAACAAAATATATCACAAATTCCAAAAATAGACATCAAACTGTCATAGGGAGCAATTTTCCAGCCTGTACATTAACTCTGACCAATCCATAGCACTGCCTAGCAACTTAAACACACTGTCTGGATCTTACTGATTAGCCTATGAGCAATGACAAGAACATGCTCAGCAATGGTTCCATTCATTTTACACAGGTTCTAACCAGTAACTCTCCAAGTGACAGGGGAACCAATCATCATGTATCCCAACCCTCATAGTGAGATGCTTAATTTATTTTCAATCCTTAGCCAGATATTATAGAGAGTGGTTAATAGGTGCATATTCCTTGTATTAGTGCACTACAACCAGGAAGACATTTCCCCAATTGTTTCCCTATTGTGAGCATATTTGCCCAGATAATACTCAATAGGGTTAGGGATTATGTGGCATTTAGTCAGTAGATGTCTAGCTGATTCTAAGATTGTAGGATCTTTACAATGACGGCAAGACCTTTCTTCCAAAGATACCTTATTTACAGGTCCTGTCACTGTCAAGGTGGGAAGCTGGGCAAATCTTAATAACAGTATAAACAGTCTAAGCCTCTGTGAAGGGCAAAGGTCAAGATAGCCCTGGAGCTTCTTAAACGTATAAGATCTATATTGGACGAATTGGTACGTTTTAAATGTATTCAGATCGGCGTAATTCACCAACCAGTCCCACCATTTGATGCGTTTTACTAAATCCTTTTGTATTTCTTCAGAATAAATCCCTGCTCTAGGTGACCAATTAATCTCTGCAAAGAATTTATCCATAGCAGTTTTCAATAAGCAGGTAGTATGCTTCCTGGGTGTTTCCTGGTAAATAGCTTCCAACAATAAGTTCTTAGTGCCGGACCACATCTTTAAGTAAGAGATAGCCCTTTTCTTTAAGAGACATGCCTTAAGGGAAATCAGCCCCAACTCTAACCTAATCATGGCCATTGGTACACCGGGGGGTAGGCCTAAGATCTTCCACCAAAATGTCCCTTCTAGTACCTGGAGCCAATTAAGATCTAGATGCAATAGAGCTTCCAAACCATATACAACCATGGGGGAAAAGACTCGTATATATAGTTGACGAGTAGCCCACCAGGTAAAACCCCCATGTGTCTTGGTGAATTTATAATTCAACGCGGTAACTTGAGCCGCTCTTATGGCGCATGTACGCTTACATGTGACATAGTCTCCACTAGGTTCAAATTCGATTACGAGATATTTGTAATAGGGAGCATATGTAATTACTGCATCATGTATTTTAAGGCTTACACGAGGAGCTGTCTTGCTGGAATATTTAATTAATTGTGTCTTATCCAAATTAATGCTAAGACAATTTTTATTTGCATACTCCCAAAGAGCCTGGGCAGATGTGCGGATCCCGCTAAAGGTGTGGTCAAATATGACCAAATCGTCCGCATATGCTAATACCGGACAAGGCGCCAGACCAATTCTGGGTGGGCAGTTTTCATCAGCATTAATTGCCTCAGGGATATCATGGACATAAAGGTTATAAATAAGAGGGGCGGTGACACATCCTTGCTTCACTCCCATATTCTGGACTACCTTGTCCGTCATATGCCCTTCTAAGTCCAATAGAAGTGTAACCGAAGTATTTAAATGCAATAATCTCAGATAGTAAAGCAACCCCTCCGGGCAGCCCATGTTCTCTAGCTTAATCCAAAGCCTGTTTCTCAGAATCTAATCAAACACAGCTCTAAAGTCCACATATAATGCATACAAAGGAGGATTGCCAACTTTCCGTGCTCTGGTACACATGGTGTCCATCACCATAAAATTAAGGGTTGGTAGAATACCCTTGCCTAAAACCACTTTGGAACTTATCAAGGACTTGTCCACCCATGCTTGTAATTCATCAAGTAGAAGAGAAGCAAAGATTTTAGCAGTCGAATCACGCATTGAGAGCAGCCTGTAGTTTTTTTGGGTCTAAACGATTTCCCTTTTCAAAAACAGGGATAAAAATGGCCATCTGCCATGACAGAGGTATGTTGCCTTCTACTAGGATTTTTTAAACATAATAGATAGAAGACTAGCCCAAAAGACGGGCTGGGATTTAATGACTACATTTGTCAGCCCATTAGGTCCTGGTGCTCTAGAAGATTTTAATAGCTTAATTTTACCTAAGATTGACACATATGATATATCTATCGATGTAGGCCGAGGAGCAATATCCAGAGGAATCGGCTGTTCATCAATCGGGGGCGTTACGAGCCTCTGGAAAGTTTACCCATTCCACAGAGCCAATAGGATTAATCTGCTGGGCAGATGTATTGCCCCTTGCTTCGCCTAGGAGAGCTCAAATGCTCGGTGTGTTTTTAGAGCATATTATTTGCACTCATTTTTGACAAGCTAGAGTTCTCAAAGTTCTTCTCCTGTATTTAATTGCCGCTCAGTGTCTGTTCATAATTTTACTAACTATTGCATAATAAGACTCTAAAGAGATATTCCCATTTTTAGCATGGTAAAGCTCAGCTCTTAACTTCCTCTTGATATCTCTGATTATTCTATCGAAGGGAAGAGCCGTCACAGCATCCCTAGTCATTGAAGTGACAGGGGAGGATGCATATAGATAAGAGAATGTGCTTATCCACTTCTCCATAGAGTTTATGGACATGGTTAGGAATAAGGAAAAATTGTATGAGTCTATTGCCGCAAGCGTTTCGGCTGCTTGTTTTATGTTTTTGTCAGACCAACTAATTCTGGAGCCTGCCCCATTTATCTTTAAGTTTCCCAGGGGCATTGGTGCAGCGTAAGGCCTAGCAACATTAAACATGCACAACAGGGCGTCATGATCACTCCATACATTGGGCATGACTTTCATGTCTTTTATTAGATGTGTCATTTTTCGGGCAAGTAAATAAATAGTCCAAAGTACCATGACTCACTAGATTCTTCCATGTGTAATTACCGGGGTAAACGCTTATCGTTCTCCCATTAATCATGGTGAATTCACAAAATTCAAAAAATGTCTCCCATCTTTGTCCCTCTTGGTCACTTTTAGTATGGAGCATACTACATTGGACTTTAAGTTTCAAGTTGTTAAACTCACCACTCATCCCAGACATGTGGCAATTAAAGTCTCCAACTACTACCACCGCTGAGTACCCGGGTCTGTCACCCAGCTAGCCAAGAGATCATGAAGAGCATCCTGAATTTGTTCTCTAAGGGTAGCCCGAGGGTGTTGTATAAACCGACAAGCAGTAGCCTGTCAGACTTCCCATATGCAACTTCGACGGCAATCAAATTGCTGTCACACTTAGTTGCAATGCGTCTCGAACCTACATCATGGGCCCCCCTATGAGCAGGCCACCAAAGGGTCTACCGCTTTCTCCCTTCGAGGCAAAGAACTGGTGGATCATATAACCATCTAAGAACAGTGTCATCATGGCCCAAGTCTCTTGTAAACATATACATGTGTATTTAGTGATGTCTTGCATCGAGCCATTGGGATCCAATAAATTTGAAAAGCCACGACAGTTCCAAGAATAAATTGCAAATGCTCAATGTTTACTCAGCACATCCGGCAGCGAGTCTTCCAACCATTTTAGCACATTCTTCACATCAGTTAGTTCGATTTTATTCCCTTTGGGAAATGCGGGAAGAGAGATCTTGTTATTAGAAATGTCTGTGACTGAACTAGACCAACTAGGATCTTCCTCGTTTGGATCAGTGTCTATTTCAACATCCACTGCCTTCATTTCATCCTTGTATCCTAAGCATTTGGGCCGTTGACAGAAATTTACAATGGATTGCAGTAACATTAGGGTTAGGTCCCGTCAGCGGTTCCACAAACTGGAAGTCATTTGAAGTAAGAACTCTTAGTTGGGGGACTGAATGGAGCCCGACCAGAAATTCCGTCCGAGACAGCCATCTATGTTCTTTTTCTCGATACAAGTTCTTTATCAGACAGATCCGATTACCCGAAGTTCCATCCATATTGGCCCCCGTATTTGCTGATGTCTTCACTGGAGCACTCTGCATTGGCACCACTGATTGAGGGTTAAGGGAAGTCTGCAAATTAGTTTCTGCCTTATATTGAGAATCGCTAATGGAGATTTCCAAATTTTCATCCAATAATGAATCAGTGCCCTTTTCAGATAACAACCAACTGGTTAAACGACTTTCTACAGTGGCAATCCTTTTTTTAGTCCTGGCTGCTCTTTTCTTGGCTTTTTTAGAGCGCACTACTGGAAGACCAGATTCAGCAAGTGGTGAAGCCATAACACATGGCCTTTTACTGATTTGCGCCCTTTTGGCCAATCGGCGCTGTTTCCGTGAATACAACGCCTCTTCACTGACTGAAGGATAAGTGTGAGGATCCTCCTCTGGTTGTTCTTCTATCTATTGTGCTATATGGATAGCTTCAGATAGATTACAATCAGCCTCCTCCATCTCTTTGTTCCTAGTTTTACTAGTAGCAATAATCGTGTTTGTATTAGCCAAGATGCGCCCAGACATTTGAAGCAAGATCTTGAGGGCGAACTGAAGGGCCGCCACAGAAGATTGTATTTCTGAAATTGCGGCTGCTCCAACAGATAAACCTCTGTCGGCCCCCGTTTCACTTTCAGGTGCACACTCCGTTAAGTTTATAGCTAAATCCAGGATGCTGATGACCTGTTTGCGCTCAACGAATGACAAGATGGTCTAGCGGTAGTATCAAGTTGAGGCTCTTGATGATAACTCTTGTTGGGACCAGATAGCATAAGCATTGCCAGGGTCATGCTCCTCTGTATGCTTCAGCAGAGGTCGAGCAGTGAGTTGTTATCTATGTCTCCAAGATTAATGGAATTCTGAGACGTGGTACCATTGTTTCCTGATGGACCCACTTCCTCTATTATGGTTGAGTTAATTTCTGGCAGAGGATTTAGCGGAAAGAAACCTGTGATGACTCCTTGGTCAGGGGGCGGTGCTTTCTTTCATTTTTTGTTCATCTTAGTTCTTGCCACAGTTGGCTCTTCATTCGGAATACGCTGAGTTTTTGCTGAATCCTTTTGTTTTCGTAAATTATATATAGAATGGGGAGCCTTTTTCGTTGGTGGCATTTCAGATCTACGGGATATTACACCACTGGTGTCAGGTACAGAGGCACTTAAGCCCTCTGTTCACTAATTTGAAGATAATTAGCCCCGAGACACCGATCCAGATAGAATACTCCTTAGGGCACGGCTCCACCCCTAATTAGGGATGAGTAAGTGAAACCTGCCAGTAATTACTAAGTTTCACCACATCCCAGTACACCACAAAAAGAAAACAGATGGAAGTCCTTTGCAACTCAGGGCTTTCCTATCGATGGTACCAGCCTGTTGCCGAGGGGAAGACAGGTGCTCCTCAGCCGCTGGCTTCTCACCCCCTTCTTCCTTCTAGGGGGGAGCGAAGCCACCAACTCAATAGGGAGAACAGCCACACCTCAAGTGGAACTAATGCTCCGGGCTGCCACTAATATCCTTCAAGATACCCCTGGCTGCCCAAGTAGGCCAGTATACAGAGATTTCTATGTCCCAGCTCTTATCTCATGGGGCCAGTGGAGAGTCTCCTCAGACACAACCGACTGAGCAAGTCGCTTACGTGTACCCAGCCCTCAATCAACCAATAGGTTGTCCAAGGGACCCACAAACACAAGTATGAAGGACGCACTGCAATCCGATTTACCGATACACCAGTGTATCTCGATACCTCTACTGTATCACTATACCTTCGTGGAGCCTCCTTGTGCCTCCTTATGTTGCCGTCACCAGTGCCTCCTCCAGGGCTCCGTCCACAGATCAGTCAAACTCGGACAACGTGGTCCGATACGAGCAGTTTGCTCCTTGGTTCTCGCTCCTAGCTTCCCCGCTTTCCCCAGAGGCGGGGTTAGAGGAAATGCGGTCGAGAAGTCAAGCCGCGCTGTGTTACTGCGAGACGCTCTCACTCATGCTCTCGCTCTCACTCGCTCTCGCTCACCCCAGCTGCTTCTGACTCTGACGCAGACTTCTCCGTGCTATGCTATACAATGCTATACAATGCCACTTCCTGTTTTGTCAAAGGGGAAAATGGTTGTGTCCCATTGCTTCCTGTGATGTCCTACGGGGTGGGGTCAAGTGGCATCACTTCCTGTGATTTCATCAGAGGTCAAGGGTCATGTGATGTCACATCCGCTTCCGCTGGCATTTTGGTGAAATGACGTCCCTGACAGCACCAGATGCTATGTTAGACCACACATTTACCCGCGGTGCAGAATCATAGCAAAAAGGGTTCTCTATCCCTGTGACTAGGTCCTGCAAGACGATACTTTTGGCAACAGCCAAGTTGAAATCTTTTCTTATTAAGGCATTACAAAAAGATGCCAGACCCAAACACCTAGTCATGGGTACTGCATAGATAAGGCCTTTGTACAGAGGGGAGGTTTGCAGGGCTCTCCACTCTTGAAGGGTGGCAAATCGGTTGGGTGCCATGAAACAATATTTTCTTTACAACAGGTAACTATTTCAAGATTAAGTAGTCTTCATAAGACTGATGTGGGTGTTCAGAATAGGGAGTGTCCACAGTAACACATGGCCATGAGGAGATGGCTATTCTCAGCTCTGCATTAGGGGTGCTGGCAAGAAAGCATAGTTTGTAGGAGCAGTTCCCCCTTCTAGTGAACCAGAGATGAGTATCTGCTGCCGCTCTTGAAGTCAGCAATTTTCAGCCATGAGTGCCCCTTATTTTAAAGAGCAAACAAGTGGCATCAGCCATTATACGATAAGATATGGCATTTATAACGCGCCTATACACAAGTGTTTAAAGGCGTGAGCAGATCCAACCACTTCCTTCTTACGCCGCCAGGAAATATTGGAGCACATAGTAAAATTCCCACCGAAATGAAGCTGGCATCTGTGAATCAGGCGTTACTGCAGGGTCCATTGATAGGTGTGCCTTCTCTGGCTACAACTGGGGGGTAGTCCCAGTGAAACGCACCCAAAGTGTAATTTAGACTTTGTGTTCTCTGGCCTGCAGAACAAGTGTACCTTAATTGAGAGGTAAAGGAACATCACGTGTTATCTGATGGGTCATCAATTTGATACGTTTTACAATAGTTACCTGAAATTTGACCACGGTGGACCTTTCCCTGGGGAAGTACATTAATTTCATGAGATCATCCTACAACACTGTGTTCATGCAAAGGGTGCTTTCCTGAACTTCCATATCAAATAAATAGAACATCCCCAAACTGTTTTACAATGGTGTTCATCCAGCCAAACGCTGTGACCTCTCCTAAATAAATGTATACCAAACATCATATATGTTCTTTGTAATAATGTCAACATGAACCCATGGTCATGGGTTTGGCATGTGAGCAATTTTCCCCCTCAGAGATAGAGATGTGTGTTTATCTCTATACAATACACAGGCAATGGGTGGTAGTGCCAGCACCCTCTCAAAACATCAGGAATACATGACAACATATGGGGTGGGGGTCACAGCTGACTCTTAACATGGTCTTACACTGTGTGCCACATCTATTCATTCCCAGTCGGGGAAAGAGATCAAGAGGAAGTGACAATAGAAATGAAGGTTGGTTCCACTTATAGCACTGCTTTAGACGAGGAGCCATTTGCCTACTAATGTTCAGTTGCCTGTCGGGCATGCGTTGATATGTTGCTCATCAAAGGCTAATATCATGTACAGGTGCCAACTCGCACTAAGAAGTTTATGGAAGCACATTCAACCTAGTTCTTACACGATCTCTGATGGTGCTGAATGCTCACACGGTTATTGCTGACCTGTTGCTTTGATTAAAACATATGGGCCTCATCACGAGTTGGGCTGTGTTCCCGGCTGTAATACTGCCGACTGTAATAGCCCTAGCACCGACCGGTCCGGTGGTATTACCACCGGATCACGGGTTGGGCCTTAACGTTAAATCACCATTTCGGATTGGGTCCATTGGATCCAATGGGGAATTTTCGGTTCTAATACTGCGGGCTAATACAGCCAAAAACAGGTATTTTCACCTCCAGAAAAAAGCTGGAGGTAAAACAGCCGGATTAGCGCCCAACTCGTGATAGGGCCTGCCCTTAAATGCGGCGGTAATACCGTTACCACCGCATTTAAGGGCTCCAGCCCAACTCTGATGAGGGCCATATGTAATGGAAGTTGTCGTGTATAGCACCCTTCTGCCACTGTTGGCGGCCTTCCTGTGCTTGGCTCTGTAAGAGAACATGTGGGTGGGGACGTTGATTAGTGGGAAAGTTGGAAACACAAATGCAAATTCTGTGGTGTTGTTGGGGGCAGGTCGGGAAAGTAGCCGGCTCCTGATTGCCAGTCTGCTTTCTATGGGTTTGGCTGATGAACATGGGAGTACGTTATCCACTGAGAAGAGTTCAAGATCTGAGAGACTAGAGTGCTTTGGGTCTGGATGGCCGCTGATATGGAAGAATGTAACGGGGCTAAACAGTAGAGCTTAGTTGTGGCTCGCTTAGTGTTGATGTACTAACGGTTAGGCCTGTGGTGGCCATCTTTGGGGAGGGGGTTTGCATGTGGAGATGTTGTTAGTTGGGGATGGTGAAAGTAGGCTTTGCAAGGAAAAACAACCTGCAACCCGGCCCTCCTTCCCCAGGCCATTTGCAGACCAGTCCCATTTCTGTAGATCCCAATGGCACCTACCTCTCTTCTCTTCTCTCTCTCTCTCTCTCTCACACTCTCTCCTTCTCTCTCTCTCTCCCTCATTCTCTCTCTCATTGCCTCGCTCATTCTCAAGATACATTGGTGTCCATGAGGAACAAACAAGCATCTGGGAGTTGGCAGAAGAAGTAAAAGGGCAGATGAGGGAACGGGAGTGTGTGGAAGCTCAGTCTTTACCATAACCTGCTAAGGTTCATCGGAGGCAGGAACTTAAGGGTCAGTCGGAGGGTAACTTGAAATTTGAGAACCATAGTCCCCCACTTCACCTTCCTTGGTATGTTGGGTAGCAGGCTGGGAGATACCTCAAGCTTCCCGCTAACAAGCTCAGGTGCTATGCCCAGTGGCCTACTGGGACATTTTCCTGTCAAGAGCGGGATCCATCGAGGCAGGTTTTGGTAAAGGGAGGGGCCAGAATCCCTGCTCATTTTGCCCTTTATTGTGATCATTCTCGTGTTCATGCAACTACAGAGCTGGCATGAGCCTTTACCAGCCCTGTACACCCGAGTATGCGGGGGAGATCTCTTTCCACACTCAGGGCTCCATCCAGGGTTCAAATACTTCTTTTTAATTAGAAATGGACTCTGCACTCATTGTGCATGCCCAATTTCCACTTTAGAAAAATTCAAATAAAGGTGCTTGCCATCATGGCAGATGGAGAAGGGAATACGTTCCTTTTGTATATCCAGGATGGCAAGGAAGATGTTTGGGAGGTCATTATGGATCGTCCCTGGAGAGGACAGGTAAGCGGGATGGCTAGGGAGAGTGGGGACCTGGGTGCGTGTTTCCATGGGAGCTGGGGAGGGGTAAGTGGAAAGGGGGCTGATGAGGAAGGCCAACAAATAATGACTTACATCCAGGTGAGGAGTTCGGATGGCTGAGAGAACACAGTCTTCCACTGGCATATTGGTTAATGCACTACCCCGACCGCGAAAATAGATTTCAAACATCATTCTGTTATTTGCTCACAATTGAACATATCTTGTTCCTAAACCGAAGCCATTTTTTTAAGAAAACGTGCAGATTCGCAATATTCTGTCTTGTGTACAAGAGATAGTTTAGGTTGATTTCCTCGAATACATTTCCTCGAAGGAGACTTCATTGAATTTTCTTTTTTTTTTGACAGTGGGATTTTGCTGCATAAATATGCGGGGGGAGAGATCCGCCGTCTTCCCTTACATTTATTATTCCCCTAAATCCATCCCCCATATATATGTGGGAACATCCACTGTAAGAAATGTGACAAATTCTCCTTCAACAAAATGTACTGCGGGAAAAACTCCCATTCCCCAGAGATGACCTACAATCCTGCATGTAGGAGAAGTGTGAGGAGCTTCTCACTGCATATCTCACCTCTTATTTTTCAGGAGTCTCTCTTCAAAAAGGAAGAGGGTATTTCGCTCACCCTGAAACCGGCATGCTTTCCACACATGTATACACCACACCTGGAGATCTGGCTTAGATAAAAGAACCGCCTGGCTTGGTGGCAGCTTATCATAGACGGGGCAAGGTGGTGTGGGGGCGGGATTAGGATCTTAGAGAAGGCCCCTCCATCTTCTTATTGAGCAGGCCAAAGAGTCGCTGCCTCCTTGCAATTCGCTTTGAGCCCTAAGCAGTGTGTTGCTGAAAAGCCGATGAGGATGGCTAGTAGGCAGTTGCAAATGTTTTACACAGCGTACATTAGACTTCAAATATGTGAACGATTCGTGAAATATAACTCAGCCACGGAAGTGACCTATTAGATGTTGGCTAAGGAAGTAAATCGTTTAGAGGTTGTAGGCCTCTGTGACAAAGTTACGAAATAGCATATTTAAGATACATGCGTAAGTCTGCTTGAGACAGCTTGGCCACATGAGGGCAAAAACTCTGGTCACGCAGTTTCGGCTTATACTTTCTTTTTAGAGGAAGTTGGCCTCTCCCTTTCAACTGCACAGGCTTTCAGGGAACTGCTGAAATATGCCAGGTCATATCAGGCCAACAGGTGATCTCTGAGCTGGCAATGTCAGTCCATTTTACAGGCAACCCAAAAAGGCTCTACTGGCTCCTGTTTGTCCAGGTTGGTATGTGATGGGAAAGAATATTTGTAACATCTTACTGTTTATAGTTGAAGGCAATATCTGTGATCATCTTCCTTCTTTTCCTGTACTCCTGGTCAGAAAAGCCCTGTAAAAACAGAGGGAGAGTGAAGAGGGTGGGGAAGAAAAGACTGAAAAAGAAAGGAATGGTTAAAGTGGAATAAAAACTCACCGGGTGGTCCAAATCCATGTCCGGGTCGTACTTGGTGACCAGGTGGTGGCACTTGTCCAACTCGGAAATTCGTTTGGGAAACCAGTGAACTGAGAAAAAAAGAAAATCAGAAAATAAGAATGCACAACTAGCCACCACTCCCTCCCGAAGGATGAGGCCAACACAACAGCGTGTGAGAGTATTCTTCTGTGCCACTCCTTTATAACGGGTGGGAACCATTTTCCTCTAGCTTAGGGCTTCTGATAACTATCGCACCCTCTATTCTACCCACTGAGAACTACAGCAACCTCAATTGAGCCCTCGGTCTTCTGAGTACCACTGTACCCTGTGTGTACCTGATGAGGATTAGTTCATCCTCTACTCAGTCCACTGTCTGCTGAGATGTACTGTACATTATGCATGCCTGCTGAGAAGTGGTTTTGAGCTCACTTGAGCGCTTTGTCTGCTGAGGACTAGTGTACCCTCATGAATATCTGTTGGGAACCAGTTGATCTTAAACTAAACTCACAGTCTGCTGAGGTTTCCTGGCATCACGTGTACCGCCTGAGAAGGAGTTTGGCCTCACTTGAGCCCTCAGTAGGCAGAGGATTACTGCACCAAACAGGTGGATCGACTTGGAGGGAGTGGATACTTGGAGGGAGCCTGTTACTTCTGTACGAGTCGACCCAAAGCGACTTGATTTGATTGGGTATATGCTATTCCTTTTAGAGTCTACTGAAACTGACTTGGGCACTGCTCTGAAGGAACTCTTTCACAGGATGTGTTTTAGTTCCTTTGTCTGTAGCTCATACAGCTAATTATGTGTTATGTTATGTTATGTTATGTTGATTTATACCACGCATCGCTACCCCCCCAGGGGCATTCTCCAGTTGCGTACATGTGTGTAAAGTTTTCCAAGCTATACTCTCTTCCATAGGGGAACAATGGAATGGCTTCTCTTGTTGAAATATTTCAGAGGAAGCTGTAACGAATATCAGTCCCTGTCCTTTAACAAAGTCAGTATTACAGCCCTGCCATCAAGAGCAGCTGTCTTGCACAGATGAAATCTCTGGTTTCCCAACATACATGCCTTCTGAAACATCCCTTTTTGGGGCGGAGTCTGTTCGGTGAACAAATTGATGAAGTCATGAAGGAAACATATGAATGACATCACCATGCCTTAACCTATGATCCTGTGACCAGGCCTGACTCCTGACAATCACAGGAAATTGGGTGTTAGGCCTCCTCGATTGCTCTTGCAGAAGGGACTCTCCAGCCCTCTCCTCTTTCTCAATGAGTTGCGTTCTTTACTGTCACATGTCACGGATGCCCGCAGAGCCAGGATTTCAGATGCTTGCAACAGAATCATCACCAGAATCTATTAAACTGAATTCTCTTCTATCCATCCAAATGCAGGAGTTCTGGGAAATCTTCTTCCCTAGGACCTGAACAAGCGAAATCTCCTCCTAAAGGAATCCACCAGTTGTCAGAGAAAGAGGCTTTCATCCTGGTTGCAGTAATGGATAAAGAGCACAGTTTATTGCCCATCCTTTTACTAGTCCCAATGAATCAGAGGACTGGCACCTTGCTCTGCACCTGAAGTGGGTAAAGACGTTTATTCCTGACATTACATTTTAAATGGCCTAGGCTCCACTAGGGAATTCTGCAGGTGAACCAAGAGTGCTTTCTGCATTCTCTAGATATGCAGCACACATATCTGTACATTGCTTTTTGGCCTCCTCATCATGGCTTTCTTTGCTTTGCTGTACAGAGGAGAAGCAACAGTTTAAAGGTTATACCTTTCAGGCTGAAGTCGGGTCCATGAATGTTATCAATGATCAGGACTCCCAGTGTGGGTCTCCTTCAAGGCAATGGTATCCTTTTCCACCCGTACTTGGACTATTGGATGATATAAGCTTCATTCCCACAAAAATCAAGTGACACATTTGTAAAGCAGTCTAGAAACTTCAAGGAATGGGTCTGCTCCTAAAGTGTCTTGAATACTCTCTTCTCCATTGCAGGATCTACAATTCATAGGAACTTTATTCTGATCACCTCTGGTCAGTGGTCGAAGTGTACGAAAACAAGTAGTGGAACTATGTTCCCTACTGGACTGCCCCCGCTCCTCACAAACCACATTCATTGCCACTCCCCCTCCCACGCACACTACAAACCTCCAAAAACACGTGCCTCTGTTTAAGGGAAAGTGCAAGTTTCCATTTCTTCCTACACTTTTATTTTAAAACGAAACCATTCCGATTCAGTTTCTTTTTAATATAAAAGTATAGGAACAGTAAATATTTATTATATAGAGTAGAGGAACACTGCAACCAACCACTCCCAACCGCTCCCGCCCACTTCGACCATTACCTCTGGTGTTGCAAAAATGATGTTATATAACATAAAATATGAAAGGTTAGAACTAAGGTTGTCCGATAGTATGGTCAGTGCCACCATCTTTTTAACCTCTGCTCTAGGTATGATTATGAATTTTGACTTCAATTTCAGCATGCCATTACTCTCCACTCAATCTCAGAGGAAACAATGAACCTGGACTTCAACTCCCAGCATGCAATGACTCTCCACTCAGTCCCATCCTCAGAGGATATGTGAAATTGGGCTTGGATCTTAGAAGTCAATGATTCTTTACTCTAGTCTCATGCACAGGGAGTCTGGGAACTTGGACCGAAATACCCATAAGGCAATGATCCTCCAGTCAATCTTTTTCTCAGAGGAATTTGGGGATTTGTAATTCAGTTCTCAATCTCTTTTTTTCCAAAGCATATGAAAGCTTGGCCTTCAATTTCCAGAAGGCACGGATTCCCTGCTCAGTCTATTTCTCGCAGAAATCTATGAACTTGGAATTTATTTCTCATTGTATCATTCTCCACAGATAATTTCGCTGGGGAATCCTGGAACTTGGACTTCAATTTCCAGAAGACAATAATTATCTACTCATGCTCATTCCCATGGGAATCTCAGAAGTTGGATGTTCCAGAAGGCAATGTTCTACCATTCAATATCTTTCTCAGCAGAATCTGGGAATCTGGAATACAATTCACAGTGTACGATGATACTTCACTTAGTCTCTTACCTGAGCAATCTGGCAACTTGGACCTAGTTTTCCAGTGTGCACTGTTTCTTTAAGTCCCATAAGTCAGTATTTCTCATTTCAGAGTCATAAACACTCAATGTCCCCAATGGGTTAATCCTGCTATCGCCACTTCTTATCATTTGGTCTCCATCACCTCTAGGCTTACTCTAATTTCTGCCCCAACTCAGTCTTTGTCTCCTCATCTTCTCCATCTGCACATAATCCCCACTTCACCTCCTCCATTTTTGATCTCAAGTGACACTCTTTGTTCTGCAACTTTTCTGGCAACTCTGCTTCTCTTTGATGCCTGGCCCCTCATTCACTTTCCTCACTGAACTGACCATCTTCTCTGTTCTGCACTCCCGCCACTTCTCCTCTCTGTTAATCACCTCTCGCCCCACAACTTGCTCCATATATATCTGGCTGGCCAGATCAGTTATTTCAAAGCTCATAAATTCACTTTATAATAGTTTGTGTTGCTTTGGTATTCCTTCCCAGAAGAAAAAGATAAAGAGGAGAGGGGGAGTAATGGTCAGATTTCATTTGGCAAAGCTTATTACTCTGAGTCCTGATATTTCACATCCCATCACTTTCAGCTCTACCTGAGGATAGCCCACAAATCTGCCTTTCTTCGAGGCTTGGGTAGAGCAAGGATATCTTTTGGGGCTTTTGTCTTTTCTATGAGTATTCAGAGATCAGCCAATTTAAAGAGGCTGAAGGAGATTTTGGTGTCCAGTGGATATTGTGTCTGTGGATATCCTTCGAGGTGCTATGAATAGAAGGATGTAGAGAAGACCTTAGCTAAATGAGGATCTGTATAAATAAATAGAGGATTCACTTAAACTTACTTTCATCTATCATCCCTTATAAGGCATAATTGAGCTAATTGGCCCTCCTTACCAATGTCAGCTGAAAACTGGTGTGTCCTTTATTTCTGCTGTCAGAGGTCGTCTGTTCCATAATGTATTCCTAGTGGTGCTGTCATACCTGCTAAAAGTTAATGAGGTGAGGTTTACATATTGACAAAAACCCTTGTGCTGTGCTGAATATTCTTGTAAAGTCTGCAGTTGTTCAGTGATACTTAATGTTACTCGGGTGTTACTGTTAACTCATCAGGTGGTGACAGAAGGTAAAGGGAAAAGTGAAGTTTTATGAAGAATTTCAAGTGTCGTAGTGATAACAGGGCAGCCTTGCCTTGCTGCACTTTTTGAATATAGTACTCAGTCAATGCATCATGGCATTGATTTGTTGAAGAGATTATATTGATTATAGTGATTATGATGACCCTTAGGGATTAGCTTTAGGCTTAGCCTAAAGGCTTTAGGATTATTCCCCCAGAAGCTCACAGTCTCAAGAGCTCTGGTCCTCTCTAAACTGGACTATTTCAAAAGCCTGTTTCTAAATCTTCCTGCCTCTACTCTTTGACCTTTACAACTTATCCAGAACAGGACTGTAAGACTTCTCCTTGGCCTCAAGCTCAGGGATCGTATCTTTCCAGCTCTGAAATCTCTAAACTTGCTCCCAGTGGCTGCAATGATCAACTTCAAGACCCTGTGCTTTGTCCACATGGCTTTTTGGGGCCTGGGACCTCTCTACCTCCAACTTCCTCTTCCAAAACATCTTCCTTTTCGAGCTCTCCGCTCATCCATCTCTCTGAGGGTCAGACACTTCTCCAAGCAAAGAGTTGGGGGCAGTTCTATGTCCTCGGCTGGGGCCTCCCTCTGGAACAGCCTTCTTGCCTCTCTCAAACTTGAGCAGAACCCCCTATGGTTCCGGAAGCAACTCAAGACCTTCCTTTTCGCTTCTGCTTTCTGTCTTCCTCTCCCTTGCTGATGCACCTGACTGCTCCACGCACTGGTCACCTGGTCACCTTCTGAACTTGTGCCCAGGCTCTTGCATGTCCAGTGCCCTAGCACTGCCTCCAGCACTTAAAGGTCTGCATCTGCAACACTACAGCCCCTTCTCTCTGCACTTATGAGCCACCCGCTGGCTGCACTTGCAGTTAACAGCATTTCCCTAATCCCCTCGCCCCTGGCACTTCTCCCTGCACTTGCGCGATCTGAATGACACAAGGCCTAGTAAGATTGTTATTTCCCGTGTTTCCCCCTCCTTGTCTTGTTGCACCTAGAAACAATAGTGTACAGGTGCGTTATAAATGCCACATCATATCATATTAAACAGAGGGCTGAACAGAAAAAGACAGGGCGAGGTGGTGCATTGCAGTAACTAAGGGCTATTGAGCAAGCTGGTGTGCAGGAAAGGAAATCAAGCAACCAGACCAGGAGAAGGATAAAGTCAGGGTGTTAACCCAGGGCTCTTACCTTTATCTTCTTTGGTGCTTCTGAGATCCTCGCACACCCTTTTCACTGAGCTCACCATCGTGCCGAGGTCCGAGCTGTGTATCTCACAGCGGACCAAGTACTCAAGGTCTGTCACCACTGAAGCACTGGGGGCTTTTTTACACAGACGTGACTCCAGATGCTGGATTTTTGCTTCAAATGTCTGCATAGGGAAACAGGTCAAAGAGCAGAAATAGACTGCAGGTCAACACAGAGTCCCATAGACAGCAATCTTAGGCAATATTCATACCTGGCTGTACGTTAGCTCTGTAAACAAGTGTGTTGACGTTCCCTAGTCGACCACCAATGAACAGGCACACTGCTACCTTATAAAAATAACTTGTAACTAATCCCCCAAAATTGCGAACTCATGAAGACCTGAAGCACCATCTTGAGTCGATCAGAGAAACCACCATTCAGGGACATTTTAGTCTCTACCTAATTCTGCCGTAACTCTTTGGAAATAAGAAACCCTCTTTTCAGCGGCCCTTAATGCTCATTCTGGATTGGCGTTTTGGTGTCCCGGTGAAAATGAGCACAATATGTATGTTCAAAAACTACTTTCTGGACCCGTTGTTTGCCTTACATGCCCATTTCACCACATACACACAATTGGCATCATTACGATATGGGTGACAATTCAGTGATTAATCCGCCAAATTGCTGTCAGACTCAATTACTATTCCTGCCACTTGGTCCCATGGAGTTACCGTGGGATTGCAAGTGGTGCAAATTCCCCTTTTGGGAGTCGATTGGACACTCCATGGAGATTTCTGGTGGATATACTGCAGATGGAATTACCATTCTGTAAATCTGACGATTTTTGGCAGTAAGAAGGAAGATTTACCTCCAACTTTCAGCTGGAAGCAAATCTTCCTACCTAATGTCAAACTCGTAGTATGGTGGTGCAGTAATGCAGCGGTAAAGTGGCGGCAACAAATGTACTGCCACTTTACTGCCGTTTTTACCATCATACTTGGAACGGGGCACATAGACCTCTGTGTGCAGCTGATGGAAATGTTTCTCATGTTTCAAGAACTCCTCTATGTTGTGAAGAACAAGGAGCCTCTGTTTTACACCGACAATCCACAGCAATGTAAACAGAAAAGCACGTCAAGACTCACAAGAGTCGTGTAGCATACTAAAACCCTTTCTCTGGAAATTACTGCTATCATCTATATCAACATGGAGAAATAGACAAGTAACAATAGCGGGCTACCACTGATGTGTGTCTTGTTCAAATGTAGGAAATGCCAAGGCCATTCTTTCTGTAAACAAACAGGTGAACTCACCCCTGGACACTTTGCCAGACAGTCAGGGAGCTCTTGTGCTGGGCATGGGGCAATGGCACCCACCTTCCTTTGTGCACTGTTTATGATATCCTAAATGTAGAAGCTGGTGAATTGAGCAGGTGATCATGTGATCCTCTTGAGAGGCTGCTACATAGTTAGCAAGTGGGGAATCATAACTTGAGAAGATGCAGGACACAGGTATATTTCCAACACAATTTAATATGCATAGGTTATGCATTGATGGATGGGAGTAGATATTACTCTGCAAAAGGACATGTTCATGCTGCAGTGTTTATATTAGTTCCAATTGGATTGTCACCCCTGTCCTAATGCTCAACTCAACATTGTTCTGCAAGCTCTACAATACACTGAGGCTTTGATGGCTTCTGATAGTTTCTTGTAACTTCAAGACAACCCAAACAGAATTATTTTTCTTACATTTTGGGATCCAGAGACTACGTTAAGAACTACTTAATCTTTGAGTGAGGATAATGTTTCTGTTGCAGAAGCAGGCTCAGGCACATCACACTTCTCCACCAATGTTGTGCGGTTCCATGTCATTTCATTGTGGGATGTTTTTTCGTGGGTTTTTTTACTGCAAATATTTTAATGAAAAAAACCCATAAAATTGTTTTTTTGGGGGGGTTCCCCCCAAACCCCCATTCCCTTTCAGTTTTCATCTATTCCCAAACACCCACATCCCATATATATAATTTTCTAACCCCCAAAATAAAATTTGATGGATTTTTCATTAAAAGATTTGCAGTAAAAAAAACGCAAAAAACGTCCCGTGATGAAAGGACGTTGTACCTGTTGTGCTTGGTAGCAGGGTCCCTATTTGTGTGATTGTGTGGGGGGTGTCTGTAAGTATGCACATATGTGTGGGGGTCGTCAGGGTACTGCACAAAGGGCAGCATTCTGAGGCCACCGTTAAGTGGCATAGATAAATATTGTAGTTAAGTTTATGTTAAATAGGTTATGTTGTGGAAATGCGAGATAATGTCTTTTTTAATTTTCTTAATCATAAAGTAAAAAGTCTTTGTTACAGCTGCCTCTCGATATTCAAGGTTAGCTTGCTAGACCTCTGAATTTAGGTTGGGGCATTGTCCAAAAGTACTTGGCCAACATAATGGTGTACATGTGTTGGGTTTTTCATCTAATGTCAGAATTTCAGTTTTGTCTGGATTTATTTTTAGAAAGTTTAGATCCCTCCAGACTTTGATGGCAAGAAGACTCTCATCTTAACATTATGATTGTAATTTCCTTTATTAAGGTCCAGGAAAATCCGTGTATCATCTGCATAAATTAAAAAGGTTACACCAGATTGGTGTAGAACATCCAATAAAGGGCTAAGGTACACTTTACAAAGGAGAGGTGACAATGCTGAACCCTGGGGGACACCACATTTCAGGCATCGAGTTTGTGTGAGAAATGAACCCAGGTGTGCTGGTTGAGTTTGTTCCCCCACAAAACATTTGATCCAATTCAACACAGTACGTTTGATTCCCAGTTTACGCAGCCTCTCAAGTAGTATTTGGTGGTTGACCGTGTCAAATGCCACCAATCAGTCAAGTATTATTAAAGCGCCTGTTTAACGTTTATCTTCTTTCCATCTTCAATGGTCGAGGTTTGAGGTAGACGCCTAAAAAACACTAGCTGGGCACTTTCTATAACATTTGAAGTTTCCACAACATTTTGGAGCTAGGTAACAACATCCCTCTCCAATTGTTTCAATAAACGAAATGAAGTTGGGATATAGGGTGATAGATAGGCAAGTCTGTGGGCTCCAAAGAAGGCTTCTTTTAGAGTGGTATAATGACTGAGCATTTCCAGGCATCAGGGACAGTACCAATGGATAGGGAAGCGTAAAAGAGAGACACAATCTTGTCCGGGAGAGCTGGGCTTATATCACAGGCAATGGTGGGTGGTATTAAATCAAAGGGAGACCCGTAACCTTTATCAGATGCCAAAATGAGGTTGATGTCTTGGTTGTATTGTTCAGTAAATGAGTCAAAGAATTCATGGACTTAGGTGTTCTGTTGTCTGTGTCCCGACTGTGGCTGTGCCTCACTTAGGTTAGTATGGTTTATCTCAGGTCAGATTTGTTCAATCTTCACTGTAAAGTGAGAGGCCAAATGTTCAGCCAGCCTTTCAGATGGAGCAATGGTGGAAACAATAGATTTGTTAAAAAAGCTAATTTACCGCTGCAAAGACCTCTTTGATTTTTTTTGGGGTCAGTAGCTATTTTATAGACACATAACATGCTTTTTTTTAAAATAAGAAATATAGAAGTGCAAGGGGGTCATATTATGATTTTCGGTGGCCATCTGAAGTGGAATAGGCTAAGTTTCTGTGTGCTATTTAGAAATTCGCATGGAAGGGTGTTCTTGGGGCAATGCAAAGTGTCATGGGATTTATCTAAGGGAAATGGGAAAGTGGCAGAAGGCGATGTTCTGAGGCAATATGAAAGTAGCACAGGCAATGTTCTGAGGGAAGTGTAAAAGTGGCATTGTGTAATTTTCTGAGGGCAAGGTTACAGCTGTGTGTGGTTCAGTGTTCTAGGGGAAAGGTGAAAGTAGTAAGCAGTACTACTCTTTTTTTTTTTTGGAAACTTTATTTACAAAACTATAAAATCACATACATTACAATACACTCCATAAGACATTTAAAGTACTTGAAACCATCAAAACACATTTTTTTTTAAAACAACTAATTACATTGAAGCATATAACCACACATAGCCCCCAGCCTAATTCACCACATCCCCAGTCACCTCCCCCAGCCCCTATTTACATAAGTACAACACCAAGTCTAGTATAGCTGACGAAATTAAATTTACCCCAAATGTTCTCAAATAAAACCAATTTCCCTTCCCTTCTGTAAAGTGTCCTCTCCATAGCCGCCAAGTCATGCATTTCAGTCAACCACGTCTCAATATTCAGAGTCAATACCGACTTCCAGTTCCGCAAAACAATTTTCTTACCGATCATTGCCCCTCGGAACAACCACTTCTTCTGATTCTGAGTACTACTCTTGAGGCAATGTGACAATGCCAAACGGCAATGTTCTTTGCAAACCAAAAAGGGGATTGGTTATATTCTGGGGGAAATGTGAAAGTGGCAAGGGTACGCTCAGGGTCAAGTTTACAAGGCATGTGTCAATATTCTAGGGCCAGGGTGAATGTGGCATAGAGCAAAGTTCTGGAGCAGCGAGAAAATGGTATGGAGCAATTGTCAGAGGCATTGTGAAAGTGGCATATTGCAGTGATCTGGGGAGATTTGAAAGTAGAATGGGACAATGTTCTGAAAGCACTGTGAAAGCAGCAGGGTGTGATCCTGGGGGATTGTGGATGTGGCACAGTGCAGTTGTCTTGGTTAATGTGGCACTGGGCAATTTGAGAGGTACAGTGGGTAATCTTCTGCCCATTGCCAAAATGGCATAGAGAAATCTTCTTGGGTAATTTGAAACTAATGGCAATATTTTGGAGAAAATATCTAAATCGCATGGATTAATGTTCTTGGGGAAACATGAAAGTGGCTGAAACAATGTCCTGGTGAAATGTCAATGTGTTCTGAGTCAGTCAATCTGCTAGGTGCAAGGAGAAGGAAGTATGAGGTAATCTATTGAGGCTATGAACAAATGTCATGAGCTCAAATTCTGGGGACTATGTTAACATGTAAAACAAACGTGTTGGGTCTGGATGAAAGTGAAATGGGGAAATGTCAAAGTGCAATGGGGTCGTATTCTAGGACAACGGGACGTCCAGATGGTATCATGGTTCAGTGACAGTGGGAAAATGGCATGGACAGCCAGGGGTCAGGAGCTTCACAGAGAAACCTGATTGTATTACAAAAGCCCAAACAAATGGGCTAATTTTTAAAAAAATAATATAAAGGTTCCCTGGGCCATGTGAAAGTGGCATGAGAAAATGTTCTGATGGCACACTGATATGATATTGTTAGAAATGGAATTGCCAATTTCTCGGGAAACATTAAAACGAAAGTCATAATTTTAATATTGATATAGTGCGTTGATTCAAAGTGCTTGACATAGCACATATTTACACATATTATTACCCAATTGAAATTTGTAGTCACTTCATCAACCATGAAAGAATGAAAGGCTGAGTTGACCTTGCTGGGGTTTGAACCTGCGTCCTGCAGATCAAAGACAGATCACAGCAACGAGCACTTCTCCCGTTGATCCATTTTACTGGCAAAACGCGTGTATTCTGGACATAATTTAAAAGATAGTATGACAGTGTGCTTAAGGAGGACACAAAAAAATAGGATGATACTTTTGAAGTTAACATGGTAGTTACCTTGGGGAATATGAATGTTGTAGGGCCATGCTCGCAGGGGCATGTAGAAACCGACATGGAAATGTGCTTAGCATGAGCAAGACTAACCTGAGACTGCTGAGAACAGCATGCCAATGATCTGGGTGTAAAGTGGTATGTTACTTCTGGGGTCATGTGAAACTGACGTTGTCATTTTATAGGGCAAATTGGAATCCAATGTGATAACACAGTGGGAATGGGGAAATATTGTCATGGCACTGTTGAAATTGGTATGGCAGATGGCAGATTTATGGCGAGTTTCTGAAACTAGCATAATCATAATCTGTGAGTGACAAGGACGGTAGCAAGAGGACGGTAGCAAGAACTGGGGCAAAACTGGCATGCCATTATTGAAACTTGGAGGGTGATTATCCTAAGCATTGCGACCCCTGTTCCACTGGCAAATGTGGAAACTAGCATTGATAGGTGAACACTTGCATGCGCTCTTAAAATTGGGAAAGCCATTTTCTGTGGAAAGTGTGAATCTGGCATAGATATTTTCTAGGGGCATAATAAACTGCCAACATATTTTTCATTGGGCAATGTAAAAACTAGAATGACAATGCTTTCAATTGGGCATAAATATATATAATGAACTATGGCACTTTCAAACTGCTTGCCAATATTCAAATAGTTATGGCAATTTTGAACCAACCCGACTTGTACATTAACTAAATTTTGGCACATTTGAGGGCGCTATCGTGTATGTGACCAGCACGCTTGACTGTTGGGCACATTGAACATCTTGGCATTACCAATAAATTTGAATATTTGACAACATCCTGATAATTTTGACAATGACCTGTATTATTTGAAAATACAAATTTGAGAAGAAAATGTTTTGGAAGTAACTGGCCATCTTGTATCCTTGCTTGTAATAGAAACTCTGCTTGCATTTCATTTTCTGGTAATTGAGATTTGTGTTTTAGCAACAGGCACAGGAACAATGATGTGCCTGTTGTTCAAACAGGCACGTCATTATGCCTTTTGACATAGTATTTTAACATGGCATACTTTCTATCTACTTCACATATTTCCTGGGTTCCATGTGTTAATATCCTCGCAAAAATATCGCCATACAAAAATGGTGCTGTTTATTTCAACAATATTAACCCGTGCAACCCCCATCATTTTTTTTAAAGGGAGCAGGGGACACCCCTGCAAGCCCCTCTCCCACTTACCCCATAAATTATCCCCACCAATAAAATAGCCTATGGCTGTTCCCGACAACCATATATGTGGCGATATTATTGGTGGGGATAATATTACCTGGTACCATTTCCTGCGGGTACATTTTCTACTGACATTGATTGTATGTTACCCATGTTTGCAGTGTCACACTAGCAGGCACTGATTCAGTCATGCGAACAGATATGTATATTCTGCACATCCGTGCTTGTGTCAAGGATAGATCTTTCAGAGAAATGCTTCTGTGTACTGTGGCAGATCTGGCATTGGATGCATCAGAATATCAAGCAGCATGTTACTCTTCAGACTTACGAATCCTAATGTTGTGTATCCTGTACATAGCTCCATCCTGCTCTCAATCCCGGGCACATCCACCCCTTGTTTAATTACACCTAATCATGGTAGGTGTGTATGGCCATCTTGTTCGAATGTTCGCCAGCTGCCACCGAACACAAGTAAAGGTTGAGTTGACGCGGAGCGGGAACAGCACATCTCCATTGGAAGCAGAGCGAGTGCAGCATATACCGTGTCACAGGCAATTGAATTTCCCCGGATGTTTTTCAATACACCTTCGAGCCCTGCTGAAGCTGAGCCTCGCTATAATCAACGTGCTACTATTAATTTATCAGTGGGGATTAGATTACCTGCGCTGTGAGCGCCCAAAACACCTCAAGCCTCCGTACACACGCACACACCCTTAGTGCTGTCTTTTTCCATATCCTTGTGCCCTCCAGGTCCTGAGCTGGCTGAAAAATGGGTAGGCACTGCCCTCTGAGAGCTTCTTGCAGACAATGTCCATTGGCCCTCCTACTTTCTTTAGTGCAGTCTGTTCTTTATCCAAAAGGGTGAAGAGAAAACACACATCAAGATGTGAATGAGGGTTTCTGGGATTGTTGCAGCAGGGTAGACTCAGAGAGCAGGGCTATTATATGCAACACCCCACCTTCCCTCCTCTGCAAGAGACAGAGGTGCCGCAAATTGGGTGCTACTCGAAAACTGCTGGGCTCTTACCAATAGCAGGACTACTGTGTATGTCTCTCATCCTAGGAAAACTGCTATAGAGTAGCAGAGAATTTGTGTTCTTGCCATCCACTTAGAAACACTTGTGCACAGGCGCGTTTTAAATTCCACATCATGTCATATTTCATCATATCATATCACCTATTGCATCTGGTAAACATGCTGGAATTAAGAGATTGCTAGCAACAGGATGCGACCCCCATAAGTGGGTTCCATGTGTTAAAATTGCAGCAAAAATGGGCGTTTACACAAAATATCGCTGCAAAAAGGCTGTGGTTTTGCCGTCGCAATCCATGTAAAGGATGTGGGGGACACCCCCGCAACCCTAGACCCATTATACCCCCGTGAACCCTGCGCCCCTAAAATGGTATAATGGGGTACACCTTTGCCAGGTCAAACCACTGCATTTTTGCAGCGATATTTTTGTAAAGGCATTATTTTTGCCGCAATTTTATTACTGCGTACCCATAAGTGGGGTCGGAGGTTTGCTTAAGGTATTAAAATGCTCTATGCCAATAAAATGGCATTCACAAAGTTCTGGCTGGGACTCATAATACATTAATCACAAAATCTAGTCGAGAGACTCCAATCTGGATGGCACGATGAAGAGGGTACAATTGCTAAGCACAGCCTCTTAGATCCTCTTGCTCCAGGCAGGGATCATAAAATGACTATAAAAGCTAGGGTTGGCTATATAAGCCTCATCTAAAAGTACAAGCGAGACTATGAAGCACATAACTGGAACCAGATTTTATTGGCAGTCAATAATAAGAACAACAGAGACCTTTGGGGAAAATGTTGAATTGTGTAGCCCCAACTCTGTTTTGTGTTTCTGAAAATGGCAAAATGGGAAATAGTTGGCTAGAGTATTCTGTGGCCCGATGATAGTAGACCACACATAGAAAACAATGGTGGCAACGTCTGTAGAAAATGATGGGGCATTTTCAGTATGGAAATTCAAAAATGCCATTTGAGAAGCAAAAATGCAGCCATTCTACTGGTCCAGAAAGAATTGGAAATTTGGGCCCCAGGTGGCACCGTGCTCCTTAATGCAACTAGGTCATGTAAAATGATGCTGGAGTCATGGAAGATAGCAGAGATCATTTGCCTATACAAGTAAGGTGAAAGAACAGCCCTGGGTAACTATCGCCCCATATCCTTGATAGATTCATAGGAACATGAATGGGAAGTTTCTATTGGATGGATCAATGGGTTGTAAAAACAGGAAACTGATCTTATAGCAAGCAGGTATCCAATAAGGAATGTGCACTGTAGACCTGGAATTTAGGTTCATGTTGAAACAACCCATCAATTTGTGCTTAACAGAGAAATCTTCACATCGCTTCCAATTTAAGATCTAGAGGGTGTAGTGGGCGGTGTGCCAAAGAGTGACATTCTCCCAAGTCTCTTGAACAGTCTTATGGACCTGCACACGGATATCACCACTTCTGTGTGATATGGGTTGGGTGGAGAGACCACTGAAATGTTTCCAGGTTCTAGGGAGACACGTCAGGGCTGTGTGTTCGTCCCCTTATTATGTTCTCTTTGCATACATGATCTGGCAGTACAGATCGGCAAGTTAGCTGCTGATGCTCCAACTCTGAACGGACACACAATTGGCATCATGCATATGATGGCACTTTGGTGTCTAAATCTCCAATTGGCCTGAAAAACAGCTAGTGGCGCTTCCTGAGCTATGTAGGGTGCAGAAATGAGTATGACAAAAGCTAAGTTCTCGGTATACAGGCCTCATAAGAAGAGAGTAAAGAAAGTGAACATTTACTTAAAAGGATAACAGATAGATGAGGTTGAGTACCTTGATCATGTATGTCTCATATATTACAACCAAGGAGACTGGGGTCACATAAAGAGAAAAGCTTGTAGATATACTCTCTATGGAGTGTTTGAGCAGTTCTACATGGGCAATGCTTGTTCGGGATACCACCATAAAATCTCACTAAGGGTTCAAGCCAACAGGGTCGCTGCAAAGGATTGTTTCCTTGCAGATTACTGAGAGGCAGCAGTCAGCAGTGTGCTAGGCCATCAATATCTGATATTCAAATCTTCAAGATCTGCTTATACGAGAAATATAAGATTAATAGGAGATCGATGTACCTGGAAACGAGATTATGTATACTGCCCCTCGCTTTGGTCGAGAACAAGTGGATAGATGCAGTGTTAGCAGGTTGTCTTTGTGTAAAGGGGTGAGAGCGACTTTGCAACATTTATTTTTATTTTTTTTGTCCAGAATATAGAAATGTAAAGGATAGGGGTAATCTTCATTCTAGCCCAGTACTGACTTTATGCTCAGGAAGATTTCATGTAGAGTCCTTCATTCTAGGCCCAATGCTCAGTGAGCTGTTGCGGCTTACAGTACTGGCACAATGCTCAGCATGGTGATGGTGTATATGCTTCTTCCTAAGCAAGTACTGACACACTGCCTATATTGGTGCTAGGAAATACTATTCTTTTCAAGCCAGTGCTGGCCCAATACCCAGGATGGGGTTAGGGAGCACTCTTCCTTCTAAGCCAGTGCTGACCCAATACCCAGGATGGGGTTAGGGAGCACTCTCCCTTCTAAGACAGTGCTGACCCAATACCCAGGATGGGGTTAGGGAGCACTCTCCCTTCTAAAACAGTGCTGACCCAATACCCAGGATGGGGTTAGGGAGCACTCTCCCTTCTAAGACAGTGCTGACCCAATACCCAGGATGGGGTTAGAGAGCACTCTCCCTTCTAAAACAGTGCTGACCCAATACCGAGAATGGGGTTAGGGAACACTCTCCCTTCTAAGCCAATGCTGAATCAATACCCAGGATGGGGTTAGGGAGCACTCTCCCTTCTAAGCCAGTGCTGACTCAATACCCAGTATGGGGTTAGGGAGCACTCTCCCTTCTAAGCCAGTGCTGACTCAATACCCAAGATGGGGTTAGGGAGCACTCTCCCTTCTAAGCCATTGCTGACTCAATACCCAAGATGGGGTTAGGGAGCACTCTCCCTTCTAAGCCAGTGCTGACCCATTACCCCGGGTGGGGTTAGGGAGCACACTTCCTTCTAAGCCAGTGCTGGCCCAATACCCAGGATGGGGTTAGGGAACACTCTCCCTTCTAAGCCAGTGCTGACTCAATACCCAGTATGGGGTTAGGGAGCACTCTCCCTTCTAAGCCAGTGCTGACTCAATACCCAAGATGGGGTTAGGGAGCACTCTCCCTTCTAAGCCAGTGCTGACTCAATACCCAAGATGGGGTTAGGGAGCACTCTCCCTTCTAAGCCAGTGCTGACCCATTACCCCGGGTGGGGTTAGGGAGCACTCTTCCTTCTAAGCCAGTGCTGGCCCAATACCCAGGATGGGGTTAGGGAGCACTCTCCATTCTAAGCCAGTGCTGCCTCAATGCTCAACGAGGTGTTAGATGGTATTCTTTATAAGCTAGTGCTGGCCAAATACGCAGGATGGGGTTAGGAAGCACTCTTCCTTGTAAGCCTTTGCTGGCCAAATACCCAGGATGGTGTTAGGGGGCACCCTTCTTTCTAATCCAATGCTGACCCAATACCCAGGACGGTGTTAGGGAGCACTCTTCCTTCTAAGCCAGTGCTGGCCCAATACCCAGGATGGGGTTAGGGAGCACTCTTCCTTCTAAGCCAGTGCTGACTCAATACCCAGGATGGTGTGAGAGGGTCTTCTTCTAAGCCAGTGCTGGTCTAATACCCGGGATGGTGTTACAGGGTCTTCTTCTAAGCCAGTGCTGGCCCAACACCCAGGATGGTGTGAGAGTGTCTGTCTTCTAAGCCAGTGCTGGCCCAATACCAAGGATGGTGTTAGAGGGTCTGTCTTCTAAGCCAGTGCTGACTCAATGCTCAGCGAGGTGTTAGAGGGTCTTCCTTTTAAACCAATGCTAGCCCAATAGCAAGGATGGTGTTAGAGGGTCTTTCTTCCGAGCCAGTGCTGACTCATTGCTCAGTGAGGTGTGTGGGGGACTTCTTTCTAAGCCAGTGCTATGGCCAGCATGGTGCTAGGGAATGCTCTTCTTTCTAAGGCAGTCCTGACCCAGTGGCCACTATGGTGTTTTGTGCTACTCTTCTTTGTAGTCCAGTGCTATCCTATTGCCCAAAACTATCGCAAACAATGGCACAGAAGGCTGCTTGAGGACATTCTTCACTATGAGCCCATACCGCTTCCATGCCTGAACTTGATGTTGGTGTGCAGTGTGTTCTTGGTGCTTCCTCACACTCTGAAAAGTACTTATTCAGGAAGTGAGCATAATGTTACGAGCACATTTCCTGCTATGCCTTTATGAACCAATGCTCCCATTGCTTCAGCGGCAAACTTCATTTAACGCTATTTATTTATTTAATTTAATTTCTCCTTTTTGTAAAGCGCCCAAACCCTGAGGCACCAGGGTGCTGTTACGAGACCAGTTGCATGAGGCATAATAACTTAAAGCAAAGTGACATGTACATGCAGATAAAACAACAATGCAGGTAAATAACATATGTCATAGCTTGTGTGTAGGAGGAAGTCTGTTTAGGCAAACAGCCAGGTTTTCAGGGGCTTACGGAAAGTCCAGTATAATTTACTAATTCCCATTAGAATGTGCATGTTTTGCTCCATGCCACACAGACCGATGGTCAAGCATGGTGTTAAGACCAACATGCTCCTTGTGCTAGGGCTGAGCTAAAACCCAGCTTGGTATTAGGGGCACTTTTCACTCTGGGCAATGCTGCAGTGCCTCACAAAGCGAGGAAGGGTAACTGCTGTTACCATCAGCAGGCCCGGAGAGGGACAGCACAACCTCTGCCCCTCCTCTGCTCCTCTCCTCCCCCTCCAGTCGAAGAGACACGCAGTCTGTCCAGCACAATGCTGAGGAAGGGTGAGGTGTGAGCAATCACCTCACCCTTCCTTCATGCAACTAGGTGCTAAGCACCTAAGGAAACCAACAGGCAGACAGGGACCAGGTTCAAAGATCTGCCCCCTCCGGGGGGCCAGACAGTCGGCTATCCACATAACAGCCCCCACTACTACACATATCAAACACCCAAGGCTCCCCTGGGTCTTGTAAATACAAAGCGGCATGCTCTAAGAAAGCACAATTAGTTTGTGGACCCTGAACGGGGACCCAAACACACAGGAGGTGCACTGTTTACTCATTGCCTTCCAAACCTTTGCTTCTTTAAGCCTCTTAAAAGTTTGTTGCATTTTGCTGCGTCTTTTTCTCTCTTTAAACATTGACCTGTTCAACCCGAAGAGAGCGTGCAATGAATATTGGCTGTAAAAAAACAAAGTCTCCCGGGAGGAATCGCGGAAAGCAGCAAGAACAATTACCTGAACAGAGCAGAAGAAATCCTGCATCGCGGCTCGGCGAGGCAGCGGCATTTCCAAGCATACGTCTTCGTTACAGGGTAAGCGGCCACGCCGGGCCCCGTTCGAGCACATTAGATACTTTGTTTTCCTATGCGAGTAGGTCAAAATAAACATCCACAGTCAGCCGCTCCCCCCGGCAAGACGCTGGACACGCTCTGCCCGGCTATTCTTACACAAAGTAAGCACAGGAGCATAAGGGGGAGAGCCCAGCCCGGGAAATCAACATTTCTAGTAGGATAGCCTTTCGCAGTGACACAGTTAAGTAAGTGTCAGGACTCATATGTGAAAGGGGGGAACTTTTTTCGACAAACCTCCAGCTTCAACAGTTCTGAAGGGGTGGTTACAAATTATTTGTTTTAGACATCACCAGACACTTTCCCAGCACGGGAGACAGCAATTTGGGGCAGTGCAACAGAAAGAGGGCGCCAAGTAGCACAGCGAGAGAGCGCTCTTTCTTTGACATCGGTACAGGAGCTGCTAACGCAGTTTTGAAATCTCAGCAGGGCCAAACTCAGCCTTTTATCCTTCCGAGGTCGATAAAATAAGCACCACACACTGTCTTGCTTTAAAAATAAGCAGCGCTCAGATACCAGAAGTTTCGTAGCACTATATAAAGGCCAAATTAGCTGAAAGACATCTATACAGACAGACAAGAACAGGAAGCTCAATATTTTGATAACGGTGCCGAATTTGCGGTCACAGCAAAGATCATTCATTTTTATCTTTCCAACCTAAACAGGGAAAAAGAAGACATGGAAACTAAAATTACGGGATGCCAACACACCAGCACAAAAACCCAAGTCCCCACACCTGTTGGCAGCCACAGAAGCAGCAGAGCATTACGGTTGGCCTTGGGTGAGGGAGAATATTTACGGCCTGCCAAGGGATGGGATAACCATGCCACTCATCCAAGATGATGTCGCTACATCGTCAAAGAGACAGAAAGTGACGGAGGGCCCCAAAAAAGGTAACAAAAAACTGGCAAAATTGTGCGAGAACATGTCTGAAATGCAGCAGTTATTATGGGAATTGAGGGAGAAACAATTACCTCAAACAGGGGAGAAAGGGGCAGCAAACACCAACATAACTTTTGAACCTAACATATTGGTACCACCCCAGCACCAGCAACAAGCCAAGCTATCCCAACACCACCCACAGCACACCCACAAGTGCCAGCTGCACCAACAACAGCCCCTACAGTTGCACCAACAGCAATCACGGCAGACCCAACAGGGGCTCTGAAGGCATGGTCAACTCCCAATACAGTTGCAGTAGGGCAAACGGGAGAGAGCAACAACAATCCAACAGACATAGCAATGATATGCGCTGCCCAATTAGATTTAAAAATGAAATCTTTTCAGAATGAAATACTGAACAGATATAAAAGATGCCTTGCATGGAATATCGATATCACAATTAAAGAAGCCATATGGGCCAAAGAATTCATAGAAATCTTTTCATTAAAAGAAGCCCAACGCAAAGGAAAAGATGCTTTTAGAGACCCCAAAAAGATAGAAGAAAAAGCCATAGCCAGAAACGCACAGGTAGAACAGAACTGGGACAACTGGCTCCAAGCAATCGCCATTTTGGCAACAATCTATGAGGAGAAATTTCCTCATGATGGGAGAAAAATATGGGCCTACATGGATAAATTAAGAGAGATGAAAGTCTCACAGAAAGGGAAGTCCGGCTAGCATACAACATCAGATTTAGGAGAAGCATGTCAGAGAGGCCAGCCATAGAATGGGACGAGGTCCAAAACGATTTGTACATGTTAAATGCTGAACCCCCAGCGGAGGATGAGGCCTCCCCGAACCCTTCCAAAAATACCAAAAACACAGGTCCCAGAAATAGCGATAATGAAAAGCCCAAAAAGGGAGAACAGCCTTTTTGTAAAAACCAGCCGTGGGCGGCTAAGTCCAATACCCAAAGGCAAAAAAAAACATAATTCAAAAGCCAACACTCCTTGCAGGAATTTTAGGAAAAACCAGTGCTCTTGGGGTAAGGAATGCTGGTACAAACACACTTGCACAAACTGCAACGGTGATCACGCAGCAAGCAACTGCACCAGACTGCCAGCCAAAAACCCAAAAGACTAGTGCCAACCACTTTGGTTCGACCACCCCCCTGACCCCAGGTAATACACCAATCAACCCAAACAATTTTAGAGATGCGCTATTGAACTACCCAGACAGGGAAACTAGCGAAAACATTTTGCAGGGTTTCGTTGAATGTTTTTTCATACCATTTCAGAGCACAGGGTCACAGAACATCCCACTGAACCTAAAATCAACCAGGGATAATCCCCAAATAGTGGAAAGCAAAATCAAGAAAGAGCTGCTTTTAGGCAAGATCGCTGGACCCTGGGACCACATGCCCCTCAAAGAGTTCATAGTATCACCACTAGGACTGGTCCCCAAAAAAGAGTCAGGAAAAATGAGACTAATCCACCACCTATCCTACCCCAAAGGCCTATCTCTAAACAACGGCATTCCACACACGGAATCTGCAGTATCCTACACAGACTTCCAAGAGGCGGTGAGACTCATACAGGAATGTGGCAGGAACACCTTGATGGCCAAACTAGACATTGAATCCGCTTTCAGATTATTGCCTGTCCACCCAGACTCCCAGCAATGGTTAGGTTTCACTTTTAACAACAAATTCTATGTAGACAGATGCCTCCCGATGGGGTGCGCGGTATCCTGCGCCCTATTTGAGCAATTCAGCTCCTTTTTCCAATGGGCCTTTCAAAAACAGAGACCAGGGACCAAAGTAGTTCACTACTTAGATGATTTTAGGCTTATGGGCCCAGCAAACTCAGTAGAATGCAACAGGGCCCTTGCAAAACTGGAAGAAATGGCCGCTCACTGGGGCATACCCGTAGCAAAAGAAAAAACGACCAAACCAGCCACCAAGATAATATTCCTGGGCATTGAAATTGACTCTGCACAAGGGCTATGCAGGATCCCCAAAATAAAAATCGCATAACTCTTAGAGAAGACTCAAGCCCTGATAACTAAAGACAAGGGCACAGTCAAAGAAATTCAATCCCTAGCAGGCAGTCTCAATTACGCTGCCAGAATCATCCCTCAAGAGAGGATATTTTCCAGAAGCCTGGAAATGGAAATCAAATCATTTACCAAACCCCACCTACACATCCGACTAGGCACAGAGGTGAAACAAGACCTGGAAATTTGGAGGAATTTCTTAAAGAATTTCAACGGGACCTCGCTTTGGTGAACACCTTTGAATGCATGGACAAAAAGAGTCCTTTTCACCGATGCAGCCGGGAGCAAGGGGTTTGGAGCCATAATAGACACAGAGTGGGTGGCAGGACACTGGCCCGACTCATGGCAACAGGCAGGGTGGACAAGAAACATCACCCTCCTAGAAATATTTCCCATCTGGCTAACATTACACATCTGGGGCAGGCAGCTCGCTAACACGGAACTCTTGGTGTGGTGCGACAACATGGCAGTAGTAGACTCCATAAACAGAAGGTCTACCAAATGCCTTTTAGAGCTAAAAGTCCTACGAGCCACCACAGCAGTTACATTACAAGAAAACATTGTGATCAAAGCTAAGAACATTGCTGGGGCAGATAATAACATTGCATGCCTTATCTCGCTTTCAGTGGCCAAGATTCTGGGAGCTAGCGCCTCACGCCCAGGAATGGATGATGCCAATACTGGCAGAATGCTGGGAAATAATGGGAAAACAAAAATAACGGCATCAACGTCAGCGCCAGAGAGATCAGCCCGGGATGCACAACATGAATCAGGCACCTCAAAAACGGGCGCAAATAATATGACGGCATCAACGCCAGTGCCAGAGAGCCAAGGAAGGGATGTCCAACAAGAACCAGGCACCTCAAGGTTGGGTGCCAACACCTCCCTAGGCATCCTCACGAAAATGGCAACTGGCAAGCACCACTGCAGCGCAGTACTGTAAGTGCTTACAAACAGTTTTTAAAGCCACAGGCATAAAACACGTAGAGTTAATAACGATGAAAGACATAGAAACATTTTTAAAATGGGCACATGAACAAGGCTTCAAGAGGGACTGGGCTAAAAGACATTTAGTCGCAGTCTCATATTTTTCTAAAATTCGGGGTGATTCAGACCCCACCCAAAGTCCCCTCATTACCTATGCATTAAAAGGTTGGGGCAGATTAGAGGGCTCACAGGTAGACACCCGCCGCCCCCTTGATTTCTGCAAACTGGCACAAATTAAAAACCAGCTGGAAGCCATATATTGGCATCCATATGAGATCTTACTGTTCAGGACAGCCTTTTTCCTGGCATACTTCGGGGCTTTCCGGGTGAGTGAACTCATTGATTCCAGCACCAAGGCCAGCAACAGGCTGGGTGTCATGGAAGTCAGGGTCAGACAGGAGAGCATCAGCATAGAAATACAACAATCAAAAACCGGACAAGAAGAACCATCAACATTTGCTGTATCGATGAGGCAGTAAACTGCCTGGTATGTATCACCAACCTCTACTATGCGCAAAGACCCAAGGTTGGGGGGAGGTTCTTGATCCATAAGGATGCCTCTGCACTAAGCCGCTACCAATTTAAAGGGGTGCTGATGAAAGCAATCAACAATGCTGGGTGGGACCCCAGGGGTTTCGGCACCCATTCCTTCAGAATAGGTGCCGCCACCTCAACATGGCAGGGAGGTTTAGCCCCACAGCAACTGAAAAACATAGGGGGCTGGAAATAAGATTGTTACAAAAGATACATCAGACCGCAATTTATCTAGCCTGCCACACTCACCTCCTTTTCTTTCTCCCCCACCCCATGCAGAACCACCAGGCGAAGGGAGAACCATGCTTCAGTCAGCATGGATAGTCGGCCACTCTTTCATCTTCAGGACGGAGCGATGGGCAGAGGAGACCAAAGAAAGGCCACCATTCACGAAAACCATTTCATCATGGTGGGGCTACAGAGGCCTGCGGTGGGCAGAAATTCCTGAAACATTAGCTAGCAGAGCTGGTCGCATACAGAGACCCGGGATAATTTCTGATCATACACTTAGGTGGCAATGACCTAGTATCAGTGGGGAGGAGGCAGTTACTCGAGGACATGTGTGCCTCCCTTGCAGGCATTGCACACAATTGGAGAGGAACGGAAATATACTTCTCAGCCATCCTACCTAGAAAGAAATGGCAAGTGGCCAAATGTTACAAATCTGTAGACATTTCCAGATGGAAAATCAACAGGGAGCTAGAGAAATTCTGCACAGCAAGAGGACTGGGCTTCATAAAGCAACCAGCCATTACACTGGGTGATCCAGACTTTTTTCACAAAGACAGCACCCACTTATCAACCAAGGGCATGGAACATTTCTTTCGAGAAATTACAGCAACTCTAGCTTCCAGGGGTTGTAAATAGGAGATACTTTCGGGGGAACGCGGTCAGCCATCAACCTGCCCACGTGTGGCAGCACGGGCCAGAGGGGGTAACCCCAAGACCCGGTGCCCAAAATTATTGTGTATTACCTTATGATATGTGATTATTGTTATTGGCATAACCATAGCTGTACAATAAAAACCTATGGCCTTTTATTGCCAACACTTGACAAACAATGTGTCAGCCAAATTATTCTGGGTAAGGGTATGGTTTCGGCAAAGAACAATGATGCATGCATATGGGTTCAGCAGTATTGTACCAGTCCAGAAATAATGTCCAGCTTGTTATTACGGACCTCTTATTCTGTGGCGGCACTCCCCAAGAACCACAGCATGGTGCTTCTGGCACCTTTTTCCTTGTGCAGGTGCTAACTGCATTTGTTCTGCATGTTGTCAGAGGTACTTTGCCAGTGCCCCCGTAGTGGCAGTGTTCGGTGACGGCTCAGATGGAACCTGACTCCTTGCCCAGCTCGGCGTAAGTAACACATTTCCAGCATGGTTCAAGGGATATCACTTTGTACTCTTTGCCAGCAGATCGAATACTTCATACAAGGTATGAGGAATACACTGCCTTCTGTGCAAGCGCTCAACACAGCGCTTTAAGTGGGGTCAGAAATCGAGATTGTAGTGTCCCCAACACGAAAAGAAAGCCTCTGGTTTATTGTCCAGTACTGGGATTTGATCCCTGCTGCTGACATGCCATTGCCTCTTCGCACTGTGCTATTTCTTAAGTACTGGCTTTTTGTTTCATTCAATCAACGTCAGGTATATTGAACAAAACAAACGAAATGCACCATCTCCAAAACGCAGATTTGCACATTAACTTATTATAGTCATTCATATCAACCCCTTCTCATACAATGTCCTTGAGTCCTCAACAATACTTTAAAAGGACAAACTGTAGTACAGAAGTCATTGGCACTTATAACTGATCAGAAGCCAAGCAATGGACACATCCTTTTCACTGTTGCCTGTTTTCCCTTTGCCTGGAAAAGGTTTACCAGTGTAGAGTAAGCAAAGTAGCTCGTTCAGCAACCGTCTCGAAAAGGCCATTGGGAACCCACCAGAAAAAGTCATTGATCAGTTTACAGATCACACCTGAGCAAAAGAGCAGACAGAAATGTTTCATTAAAAAAAAAAAATTAAAAAAAAACTTCTCCATCCTACCAAGTCTCCCCCAACAACGGCAACTGCGAGTGTCTGCAGGATCCATGGCAGTGCCTCCCTGGAAGAGCTGCGGATGCTGCCCTGCAATGTGTGGGCAGGGAGGGAAAGATGGCAGAGGTAACAAGCGGCAGCAGGGTGATGAGATGCGGTGCAATTCTGCAGGTTTGTAAACATGCAGCCCCGGCCATTAGAATGCTGCACTGAAGACAACACCGAGGCCCATCGCCCCTCTTTGGATTGAATCGACAATAATAAAAATAAAAAAAAACAGGTGGCCTTCATTGCCTTTTTTTTAAAAAAAATTGTGCCGTGCTGGCGATTCAAACAAAGTTCATAGGTGCTCAATATCTTTTGTTTCATTCAATAAACTGTTTGACACAAAGCCAGTTTCAAGCAGCTTATTGAATAAGAAACACAAGAGATCTGCCGTTCCGAGATAACACAGTGTGATGTGACATTGGCTTGTAACCAGCAGGGCTCTGTTTTGAATCCCGAGTATGGGATACTAGAAAAAAAAACTGTTTTTCCTCACTGGTGGGGGTGTGGGAAATGAAAACCCTGCCAGTACCCTGGCTCAAGCAAAGTTCAGGCAGACTGCTGGGGTTCAGCCCCTGCTGGCCCTGGCCCACTTAAAGCCCTGACTCAACATAGGGTCAGCCTAGCATCCAGATACTCTTCCCTGTCTGCGAACATTTAATTAGTCGGGTATTTTGTAGCGTTTTTCGAGGTTCCTCTCTGCCACTACAAAATGCTTATTCCCCTTGGGGACAAGTTGTCAAGGTGGACGTTCAGGCCGCGTGTTGATTAGCCACCGCAGATCTCTGATTACCCATTAGGTTATTTTGACTCGAGTTTAAGGTCAGAAGAGTTTTCTCTGACTAGTGCAGTGGTGCCTGATCAATATAAGGTAAATAGGTCACGGCCCCTCCTATTTCCGGAGCCTGCTAGGTCCTGAACAGTATCCTGGTGGCACAGATAGCAGCCTTTGTTTAATTTGCATTATGGAGCGAGTGCCTTTCTTTTTCTCCATAATGTAATGTAGTCTTTACAATGTAAAGAATTAAGGGCTCATCACCGCTCCCTGTGGCTGTCTGACTAAGGACGGTGGGGGCAGGGAATCAGAGTGCAGATCCCGCCAGCGGCAGGATTTTCATAGCAGGGAAAGAGAAGGGTAAAGGAAAGGTCCTAAAACCTGACCTACTGCTTAGTGCTGACACATGGAGGAAATTCAGCTGGAGAGGGAATGTGCCACCGCACTGCTCTAGGAAAGGTAAGTGTTTGCTTTGCGAGCATGTGTTACTGAGGCAGTGTGCGTGTTTGGGTCTAGTAAGTCTATCTTCATATAGATACGTGTGCATGTGAGTAAATGTCATGAGGTTGGTGTAGCAGATCTGGTGTATGTCCTACAGTTGGGGCCCAATGTTTGCAGAGTGAGGGAAGGGGAAGTTGATTATGGGGGATAATTGATCTGCACCTGTGCTGGCAGTCAAGCGTTGGGGAGGGAGCCAAAAGTGTAGCAATGACATTGCCTTCTTATAGGGACAATATGGCATCAGGGGATGTGAGTGTGCTCTTAATTGGAGAAGATGGAGGTCCAGGCATGGCCCACATGACCCCCACACGACTCTCAGCGCGAAGAAAGAGATATGACAGATGCACCTCACTCTTATGCCCTTTACCACCATCATCGATGTATCGCAGATGTGAGAAACGTTATTCTCTCAGGCAACCATTCAAGCCATTCCCAATCGATGATCTGGAGGAGACGGAGAGGCCATCAATCGAACAAGTTCACTGACTACAAATCAAGAAATCAATAACATCATCACTGACATCACGACGTAGCCACACTTATACATGAAGTACATAGCCATCCATTCACAAAGTTACATGAACATGCATTAGTTTATTGCATATACACATGAAATACATGCTTATGAGTCATGCAGGTAGATGACAGACACACATACATATCTCTATATATATTCACACTCTTTGCCAAAGCTGAACCGCAAGACGCCAAGGTATACATATATGTAGCTTGCACATGCTTGACTGCCACTAACATGGAAAGCCATAAGGACAAAAATGGAAGCTATGAATGAGGAAGGGGAGACAAGTTTTGAGTACATGGAAGGGCTGGCATGCTGGCTGCAGCCAGAAGCAAGCACAAACAATGCACCCAGCCAAGGACCAGTAGGGATGGGAAAGTTCCTGGTTACCAAAACGATAAGCCACCTGGAAGAAATTCAGGCTAAAATCCTCATAATTACAGGCAAGAGATTTTAATTCTGTGGTATCAACACACGTGATCCAGCAGAGCAAGACAATGCCCATTCAATCAGGGTGGATAGAGAGAAGCTGTTTCCACCAAATCAGAGGTGAAAAGACACAAGTGTTGTTCATGAACTGCCAACTGAATGCACTCTCCCAGGTTTAAGTGATCAGAGATGGCAACATTAGGGAACACACAGCCCCTCCATGTTCATTCTCATTGCCTTGAGAGGATACACTCAGCCTGGTAACCGTCCAAGGCCCCACGGCTGGGAGGATCCATTCTGCCCAATCCAGAGTCACTTTTAACATGAAGATATAATATGTTGCAGGAGCCAATGGTCTCCCTGCGACTCTGGAACATTGCAGATTGAAACATGCAGAGATGGTCCCAGGAGGAGCCACCAGATCTGGCTACCGAATAGTAGAATTAACCCATATAGGACACATACATAGATCGCCTAAACTGACCAATGTGAATGCCAGATCGCTTTGGGATGGAACTTTGTTTTGTGAAGTCACACCTGGATAAACCCAGGTGACACATGCTCAGAAGGCGAGATACCTTGAGAATTCATGTTTTTCTAGTGTGATCCTTGTCGTTTTGTTAGATAATTAAGACAGTAAACTTTGCCCCATGGTTGAGTCTTCCATTCTTGCGTTGGGGAGTTTTTGATTGGCCCCAGTGTCTCCCTGCTGGTAAGTGAGGTGACTGCTATAGAGCCCCTGCCGCTCCAACAAGTGGTAGCAGAGGGAATGATCACTAAGTCCTTTCGGCAGTAAGCCACCTCATCCCATCCCATGCACAAGGAGCCACGCGGCACCCCACGGAAACTGATGCCTAAAACTATCTATGGTCAAAAAGAGATGAGGTTGATAGGAGCTGCCTTCTGAGAAAATTCCTGTCCACTTCCCATGGGACACCTAGAAGACCGGACGGCAGAGTGGCATGTTGTGGGAGAGTCGTGTCCGAGGGGCTTCAGCAGACCATGGAGTGTAAGTATAGACTCTACGATATGGAAAATGTGGGGGAAAGAAATGTTCCGCCTGATGTTTTGTGTTGTGGTTTTTGACCTGTGCAAGGATTACCTGTTCTTTAGGCGGCCAGGTTGGGCGGTCAGCTTAGATGGTCAGCTTAGTTTGCAGATGAAAAAACGTTGAAAAAATAAATAAATCATGGTTTCCTTGTGAGTTAGGCAATTTAACTTGGTTCATGGATTGTTATGTATGGTTTACCTCTTTGAGATATATTCCAATATGGTGATGCTATAGAAGAGGGACCATGTGACTTAATGGTTCACCCTGTTAGTGAGGCAGAAGATGGCCGTGCGTGTGTGTAACATCATGTTTGTCGTCATGTTTGAGTAATTAGCAAGTGGACATATATGCTGAAGGGTCAGGGATCGTGAATTGTTCCTGTAGGGTATTGGTGACGTTACCGGGGATGTTGTTTGATAGGACTTGAGGTGCACTGGAAGTGGTGAATTTCAGTGATTACATTGTTAATTGGGTTTAAGAACCAGTATTGTGCCACTGGGGCAAAGCTTGAGGTGTGCACGAGTGGACTTGTGATTTGAGCCTTCAGGGCGAAGGGCCGCATTGGGGCGGTGCATGGAGCACACCCGCATTAATGGTGGTGAGCCGGAGAGGCTAAGGAAAATACTTTATTGCACTATCATTATTTGGAGACATGGTATTTTGAGAGACCGTATTGAGATTGTGTGTTACAAAAGGTAAAATTGGATGCGTCAAAATCAAGATTTGAGGGAAAGTAAGTATTGACAAGTGTTACATAAGGTGACGAAATGAGGGATACAGCTCTTCAACACTTATGCAATTCCCTCCTGCGGCATTAAGACAAAATACAGAAGTATAGCGCAGAATGGACTTGCGATACCGAGGGCAAGTTGGCAAAGCCATGGCCCAAAGACGGAAGCTTTTCCAAATGTGTGCAGCACCAATTGACCACTTATTTAAATGTAGTGTATAAGGGAACAAATTTAGCAAGCAACTGACCATATAAGAGTTATGGAAAATGTTTCAAGAAGAGGAAGGGGACTCGATCCAGCAGCATTGGGTGCTGAATCAAGGGCATAAGGAAGGTGAACACGCAGGTAGATGCATCAACAGAAAGTGAAGGATTTTACCCCGTAAAGGAGTTAAAATCAGCGGCGGGATACACCAAGCCCACATTCACACCTTCAACGTATAGTGGTGGGCATGCACTTAGTGGCGCAAAGCAAGCAGGTAAAGAAACGCAAGATATCAGGAGCACAGCGAACTGCAGGCGAAGCTAAACGAGAATGACTTGGGGAAGACAGAGCTTAGAGAGGGCCAAGAATTGATAGTTCCAAAATGAATGGATAGGCAGAGTGATATTACTCAAACTGGACAGGAAAGCCACAAGTGAGACAGGGCACATGAGGAAGAAACTACTGAATAGTAAATACACAGAGGAAGAAGCTAAGGAATGGGCGGAGATAATGGAAGAAGTGCATAGAAGGAAAGGGAAGAGAAGGAGGAAAGTGAAAGGTTGTGAAAAGAGAGAGAGTGAGCAGAAACACAAGAAAGAGATGAAAATGACAAGAGAAAACAAAGAGATCCAGAGACATAGCAAGGACGAAAGCAGAAAAAGAGCAGAAAAAGCAATTGCAAATCTGGAAAGAGAAAAGGAGGTTAGAAGTTGAGCGGCTCGTTAAAGAACACCAATGCAGGAAAGAAGAGGAGCAGAGATACGAGCGGGACAGAGACGAGGGCAGAGAGAGACGCTCTTTTAGGGCGTGGGGGATTAAGACAGACTTGGCACATTTAGATGATGTGGATGCGGAAGGGATATGAAGAAGGTTAGGGGAACTCTACAGGAGTAGGAGGAACAGCATGGCTGCCTCACAGGCAGACAGGAGTGCTACTGGGGCCTCAGTGAGGGGGGAATGCAGGATTAAAGATCGAGGCAAGGGAAAGCAGCGGGAAGCCCCAATGTTAAGGAGGCTTAGCTTCGAGGATGAGAGAGAAGGGGACAGTGACAGTAGTATCGGCACCATGGGGTCAGACATGGATCCACAGGGCAGTGAGCATGACAAAGAGGGAAGACCCTATCCCTGCAGCAAGGAAGCAAGCCCTGATAGAGACACAGTATGGGGAGGTGAAGAAGACACGAAAAGAGGAGAGGAGTACCTCAAAGGGTGACTGCTGCATCCTAGGGGAGGATTGCACAGTGTGGTGATATTACTCCGTATGAGCAGAGGCTCAGGATCCTGTGACGACGGAAATGGACAGAGATGGCAAGGGTGTTCACTGCCACTAAAGACATGGGGAGACAGGGTGGAGGGACAAGACTGATAAAGTTCCCATTATTGGAGAAGGGTGGTGGGCAGCATCAGTATATTCTGTGGCAGCAAATGGATAAGGACAATTCAAGAACCAAGCGACCTTCATTGACTGCTGGGGCTGGGAAATGGATTCATGAGCTTGAAAGACTGACAGCAGGAATGAGATTAGCGGGGGATGACATGAAGCCATTTTTGGGAGGTAGCAGATGACGTATGGAAAAGAGCAGGGTAACCCGGAGTGACTGCGCAGAAAACGGCACACAATGGCACACCATTCAATAACTGCAGAACGGCCTTATGGCAAGCTCTACGGTGCAATACCCAGACACCTCACATATATGCACGATTATGGCACGCAAAATACGTGAGGATGAAGACCCACTTCAATATATTAAAAATATTCAGCAGTAATGTTGTCTCGAAATGAGAGAGCTGTGGGACAAAGCAGTGGGGTTATTTTACCACATATCATGTCAAGTGTTGCCTGAGCAGGTGCAAAAACAGCCTATGAAGCTAGTGGGGATGGAGGTTAAGCCGTGATCAGGATTCAGGTAACCATAGTGTACTATTGTAGGCTAATGCAAGAGAACACGAGAAAGAAGTGTGAGGAGAGAAAACAGGTGAAGTTAGCACAGAGGAAATGATCCAAGTACACAATGGAAGGGGCACTGCTAACGAGTGGGGAAGGAGTAGTTACTCAGCATGTGCAGAATAGACCACAAATAGCAGGGGGGGCTTTGTAGGGTGAGGGGATATGAATCAGTGGTCACAGGGACAAGGAGGGGCACCTCAGGGAAGAGGGTTTGGGTATCAAATGTAACAGAATGATAGCAAAGACTGACAGGGGTCCTGTACAATGTTGGGTGTGTGTGCAAATTGAACACGTATCTCTAGGTTGTAGGAACAGGGGTAGGATGCACCAGAATGAGGGAATGCAGCACCAACCCACATATCAGACAGAGCAGACTGTATAAGAGGACACCCCCCTAATAAAGAAACAACAATTCCCGACACAGATTCTAGAGACCAACCCGCCGCTAACTCATCAATCCCTGTGACACCACCCAGCCCTGGAACATCGAGTGGTCCTTTTTTAGGATTAAGAGACAAACAAAAAGAAAAATGAGGAGAGGCAAAGGGTCAAAACAAAAGAAAAAACAAATGACTGAAAACCTAGTGGTGAACCTATCCAGCAAAAACCTCACGAGTGGGCAATTGGACATTCTTAACCGTGGACTATCATTCGTACCCACCAGCAATACCACACTTTTTGAGGAAAAAGTGTGTTTCCATAGGTTATTGCGAAAATTGAGACTCAAACTCTTCTTCAACTCTGATATGGACGGGGAAATACCACCACTGGGCACCGATACTCTTGAATTCTGCCCGAAAAGCTACTTTGACCCATTCACACAAAATTCCATGCTTAACCTATTCGAAAAAATGGTAATGAAGGATCTGGAAAGGATCAACTATCAGAAGAATACACCAAGCAATGTGAAGCGGTGTCAATTGGAACATATTGAAACACTGGCCAAAGACAAAAATCTAACCATCAAACCCGCCGACAAAGGGGGTGCAATTGTCATAATGGACACAAAAGACTACACTACTAAATGCCTTACACTGTTAGATGATACCAACACTTATTCCAAACTGGATGGGGATCCTATCAACACAATTAAGATTCTTATCAAGAAGACCATTGAAGAAGCATTAGATCTCAACATGATTGATGTTAAGACAAGTGAATTTTACTGAATTTACATCCCATTACACCCGTATTCTATGGTCTTCCGAAAATCCACAAGGACCCTTCCAATCCTCCACTACGACCCATAGTAGCTGGCACTGACAGCATCTTCGAGCCTCTTGCTATCTACGTGGATAAATCTCTTCAGAAATTGGTACAGGATACCCCCACTTATCTGAGAGATACAACAGATTTCTTGAACTGTATTAACAACATCACGGCTCTAAGCACATAGTGCATAATTTTCAGTATGGATGTATGTAGTCTATACACCTCCATCCCCCACACCGAAGGCCTAGATGCAGTCCAATGGCTCATCTCCAATGGTAACAACAGTAGGTCCAACAACAATCTGGTCATGAAATTTCTTGAAATTATACTCTTTAACAGTTACTTCAGATTCAAAGGGAAATTCTACCTACAAACTACTGGCACTTCTATGGGCTCATCCATGGCCCCAGTCTACACAAACACATTCATGTACAGATTTGGACACCGACATGTACTGGACCACCCGGAATGGCCCTACAAGATACTGATGTGGAAACGCTACATAGATGACATTTTTGCCATTTGGTGTGGGACACGCGAAGAACTGGACGCTTTCCTCACCTATATGAATTCTATTCATAACACCATCAAGTTCACCATGGAGATAGGTGAACCCCGCCTACACTTCTTAGATGTGGACATGGAAATTAAAGAACACCGGATCTGGACCACGGTTTTCCACAAACCTACTGACGCAAACAATCTGCTACACTTCACAAGCCATCACCCTATATCTATGCTTAAAAGTCTACTGTAGAGTCAAGTCCTGAGACTAAAACGCATAATCTCGGACCCAGCAGGTTTAGACACAGAAAGCAACACACTATTGGATAAATGTTCAGCCAGAGGCTATCCCAACACCATCCTAGAGGAAGCCAAAGAAAGATCTGGACTAATTAATAAAGAACAACTACTGGTACCTAAAACCAAATCAAAGGATACACCATTACTTCATATCAGCAAATATTCCAGACAAAGCTTCCAGATAAGCAAATCCATCAGGAAACATTGGAGCATTCTCCATAATGACCAGACTTTGAAGGAACTTTTCCCTAAAGCTCCCATGATGGCCTTCAGACGTGGTAGGAACCTTAGAGACACTTTGGTCAGAGCAGATATACCACCAAAAGACAAACAGAGGGTCCTACAAACCAAAAAAATGGGTACCTTCCCATGCCTCTTCTGTACTCACTGTAACAACGTCATAAAAAGTGACAAGATTGTCCACCCATATACTGGAAAGAACATTAAGTTACGACACTATGCCACCTGCATGTCATCTGGGGTAATTTATGTGATTAAATGCCCTTGTGGCAAAGTATATGTTGGTCAAACCACAAGACCTGTTAAAGAAAGCATTGCGGAACACAAATCGAACATTAGATGCAAAAACACTAAATCCCCCCACTCAAGACATTTCATGGAAAACAATCATACAATTGTACAACTAAAATTCAAAATCCTTGAAATAGTCAAAAAAAACCCTAGAGGGTAGGTGACTATGTATCAATGCTCTCACGGAGAGAGAAATATTGGATTCACACACTCAACTCATTATTACCAAAGGGTCTTAATTTTCTTTGAAATGCTTTATCTGATATGTTATACTGTTGTCTCTCTATATACCTCAGCTCTGTATGCACCTCATGGATCTCTTTACATTGTTTTAGTACTAACATTTAACATTGACCTTTGTTCTCCCTGCATCATTACATGATTGTACTTCCCCCATTTGATATCACATGGTGTCCATTTTGGAAAAATACTGTCATCATACGAGAATTAAGTACTATCCCAAGTACACTTATTTGTTAAATACTGTAAATCCAGAGTCACCACATCGTAACCCAGATGACTGGTTTCCCTTCCGAATTGATTTATTCCAATTTGTCCAACTTTAGACTATTTTAGTCTGCACCTACACTAAGCATGTCTTCATCTACATTTATACATTGTTCATCTTCCAAGATGGCCGCCTCTTTTTACCAACAGTCTACTATTTAGATTCACTCCAATAGTCCTACAACTATTGTTACGCACATCGGCCACGCTTCACGGACCGTCGCTGCACTGAGGGTCCTGCATTGGCGTATGAGCATCTCACGCATACCAACAATCTCCGGGGACGTCTTTTCTCTTGGATGGGCTTGGACGACCTCCATTCACTCCGCACTCTACGTTTCGTCTCCCGATGGCACACTAAATACAAACACAAGTAAGTAGCATTTAATAATACGAGGCGATTTTCGCCGTGATACTGCAGTGCTGTCTGCATACGTGTCACACAGACACCAATTTACAGCGGCCGCTATTTCTCTTATAGGCCCGGACACCAGACTGCCTAAAACTTTAAAAGTTAGACTACGAGCCACTCGTGCACCGCCACGCGAACTCACTGGTCATGGTGTGAGCCTGCTGGGCATCCCTCAGTGGTGAGTGTTTGCCCTTTTACTGTTTCACTCTCCTTGACGTGCCGCTTATGGCATTTTACACTTAACATTGCACTTATTATTTATTTTCTATAGTGTACCTGACTTCCTTACTCTCCATTGGATAAATCTCGTTTGAATTCCACTCAGAGTTTTTTCTCCACATATATGAAGCGGTTTTCTTTATCCATTGAAGTATGGGACTTTTCTAGTCTTGGTAAGCAACATACTTTACTTTATATTTTTTTCTGGTGGTATACCAGTGCCCTTGTAATCTATTATGCATTCCTAATAGATCTTTGGATTAGCGGCCTTCCCTCGTTTCGATTGTTTGTGACTCTGGATACAATTGAATCATAACTGCTGGTCATGTTGACCTATTATAGTTACCTCATCTTTGTTTTCCTATCAAAAAAGCTTGAAGATTTTGTTGATCAGATTTCTCTGGGAACACACTATTAACTCAACATTAACTCCAAATGTATGATGCAAATAACTGGAGAGCTCTAAAATATCTGATTGTATATATTTCTCTATTTTCAGTGATTGATTCATTGTTCTGGGCTCTTGATGAAGAGAATGAATTTCTCGAAACGCGTCACATCTAATCGACTATTGTATGAAACTGAACTTCAAGGCGTCACATTGATGCAACCCAAAGGTGTACAGGGGACGGGAGGGTTCCGTTTTGGATCCTCTTTTCTCTCCTAGAGCAGACTGACTATTATGCCCAGGATCAAATGCAAGCACAGACATACACTCTGCGACAGACGCACACACAAAGAACATGCACATGCAGCCATATCAGCCCATGACACATGCATCGCAGACACAGAGACACATGCAGCCGTCACAACCAGCACAGCAGGCACCAGCACAGCAGAGCGTCATAACCTCAAAAATGCAGACTATGCGATGCAGACTCCCATGCGAAAGCTGTGAGTTAAGAGATGACTGTTGTAGGGGTAATCTATTCACAGGGACTGGAATATCATTATAACTACAATAGGACAGCCCGCAGACAGACCCGATGTGTTCAATCGTATCCATTACACCCAATGCGACTGAGGAACCAGGTATAGGGGGGACAATAGATGACAGGACTTTTTCTTTTCTCGTAGATACAGGGGCGACTCCGTCCTTTATTAGGGAAAGAAGATACCCAATGTCAGGCATTGCCATGAATGCACAGGGATTCTCTGGGGCTACAGACTCGGTTCCTTTTACCGTCAAATTTCCACTTTCTGTAGAAGAACACGACCTTACCATGCCAATGTTATATTCCCGACAGACACTGGTCAACATAATCGGTAGAGACATGATAAGCCAACTTAACATGACCATTTCATTCACAGACCAGGGGATAGTGTGCTCGACACCAGGAATTCATCACATGAACATGAGGGAACTCATTCAGGCATATTGTGGGCAGACGGTACAGATGGGAGTGCCAGCAGACACTGAGTTTTTTTAAATGGAGTGGAAGTGTTGAAAGCGTGGCTCCAAGTGATACAGGGCATGCTGTTACGCACACCCAATGAGTTCTTATTTAGACTAGAGATTCCCCTAGATGAGCAGGAAGGAAAGTTGATCCCAATAAAATTTGAGGCAGTTATAGTGAAAGACGAGACAATAGTATTGCATGGGACTGATGACATAGGACAATAAGAGAGAACTGTGATTGGATACAGGTTAACTGATGTGACAGATGAGGGACTATTTCAAGATGATGAATCAACCCACATGGTGATGTTTGTCATAAGAATTACATACTGGTTGAGAATACATTACAGGGAAGTGCCGCAGAGAATGCCGTGTTTTTGAGAAAAGCACCACCACCATTTCTCGAGGAAGACTTGGGGCGATTACCCAGTGTCTTATGGATGAGTGGTCCCTATTTCATGGGTTTGCTAAAAGGGATATGGTCAGTGAAGATAAAAAGTAACCAGGGGCTATTTTAGCAAGACAGTTTCCCCTATCAAAGGAAGCAGACAAAGGTATTTATGAGACGATCGCTGCACTCGGGAAGCAAGGCATTCTGATACCCACAGAATCGCAGCGTAACACCGCAGTGTAACACTGCAGTGTAACATTGCAGTGTACCCTGTAAAAAAGGCAGCCGGGGGTTGTGGCGTTTTATTCAAGATTTGCGTCCCTTGAACCAAATTGTTGAAGTGGAATTCCCGTTAGTTCCTAATTCAGTGAAAATGCTGTGTAGTATCCTGACGGAAGCTACTCACTTCACGGTAATAGACTTGAAGAACCCCTTCTTCTCTATACCACTTCATGAAGAGTCACAGTACCTGACATTTCTATATAGAAACCAGAAGTGGAAAACGCAAGATTGCCACAGGGGTACTGTGAGTCACCTTCTATCTTCAGTAGGGTCCTCCAGATGGATCTCAGCAACATACAGATGGGGAGCACCATCATACAGTATGTCAACAACATTTTGATTTGTAGCAAGTCAGAGGAGCAGTGTCAAAATGACTCAGTATACTTGTTGACAGTATTGGCAGAGAAGGATTACAAGGTAGACAAGGCAAAATTACAATATTGCCAGAAGGAAGTGCCATATATCAGGCAACTGATATCGCAGGATGGTCAAAAAGTGACCCCGGAAAGGTTGGAAGCGATCTGCGGAACGCTGATTCCACAGACAGTGAGAGAACTGCAGCAGTTCTTGGGCCTCTGCAGTTATTGCAGAGCCAGGGTGTTTGACTATAGCACCTATACGAGACCCTTGTTGAGCTGACTCAGAGAGGCACAGAGAGGTGACGGCAATCTGCTATGGATGCACAAAATGACTGTAGCATTTGAGGAGCTGAAGAAAGCAATATGCACAGCTCCAGTGTTAGGGATCCCAGACTACCATGACAAATTCTTATTTGTTATCACACTCCAATGGAGTAGAGATGACTGTGGTACTCACACAGAAGACAACCCTAGGGCACAAGCCACTGGCCTATTACAGTGGACGTTTAGGCCCGGTAATGAGAGGACATTGTCCATGCAAACAAGCTCTGGATGCTGCCGCATTTGCTGTAGAAAACCCAGCGTGTATTATAATGGGTTGCAGCAGCACACTTTATTTTATTTATTATTTTATTTTATTTAAACATTTGTGTAACACCCAGACCCACAGGTACCACCGCCTTTGTACAGGGTAATAATAGAGTAAATAACAGAGTACAAACTTTACAGATAATTGCGTTAGTAGGAAGTAGTATGGGCATAGTAGGAGACAGTTCTTGTTTAGAGTGTTAGCCACACTTATTGAACAGCCAAGTTTTCAACAGTAGCTTGAATGCTGGGTTGGAGGGCTCATTTCATAAGTGTTGAGGTAAGGCGTTCCACAGGCCGGGGACTGTGGTGCTGAAACTAACCCCTGCTGCTCTGACTGGTTTCAAACGTGGAGCAGCTAGGGTGAGCGGAGCAGAGTGAGTGACAGTGCTGTTTCTTTTGTGATGCAATGGTTGAAGAACATGGGGGCTTCATTGTAGATGCATCAGTGCACTATAGTGAAGGTTTTGAAGTCAATCCATGCTTTTATTGGTAGCCAATGGACCTCTCGTCAAGTTGCAGAAATGTGGTCCGATGTGTGGTGGCCCAGAGCTGCCCGGATGGCTTTGTTTTGAAGCAGCTACAGCTTAGCTATATTGGACGCGGATGTGCCCTTGAATAGAGCATTACAATAGTCTACTTAGCTCAGGATAATGGCTCTGAAAAGCATAAGGCAGTTTTTGGGTCTTAGGAATTGTCTGTTTAATGAGATAAGTTTGGCGGTGTGGGAGGTTGAGGATGCCAGAGCATTGGCATGCCTCGTCATGGTTAATTCTGCATCGAGGTAAACTCCCAGGGTTTTGACATGTTTGATGACAGGGATGGTAGAGCCGTCAATGGTAAAGGAGGCGTAGGAGGGGTTGAAAGCTTTGAGGCGAGTTGGAGAGCCTCGACTGAGTAACTCTGTCTTCTCATCAATGAGGCAAATGTTATGGGTAGCCATCCAATACTGAATGATGCAGAAGACTTTGTTAATGGTGTTATAGTCATTAGTGAAGTTGCTGGAGAGGGTGATGAGAATCTGCGTGGTGTCCACAAAGTAAGTGTAGGTGATGCCCAGGATGTCAAGTATGTCAAAGAGGGGTTTAGTGTAGGTGTTGTAGAGGGGCGGGGAAAGGCAAGAACCTGTGTGGTTGCCAATGAATACTCTGGAGGTACGGTCACTTAGGAAGGATTTGATCCATCGGACTACCTCGGGTGAGAAGTCAAAGATCCCGGAAAATTTTTGGCAGAGTATGTCCACGATATGAAATGCAGTGGAGAGGTCTAGGATCAGTAGGATGACAGCATTGCCAGCATCTCTAATACTGTGAAGTTGCATTTTTAGATCGATAAGCGATGTTTCAGTACTGTTTTTCTATCAGAAACCAGATTGTCTGACGCCAAGGAGAAAGTGTTGTTCTAGGAATTACTGGCATTGTAAGTAAGCGAGGCAGTCTAGGATTTTGAGGAGGAATGGTACTGTGGTAATGGGCCGGTAGTTGGTAGGTACTGTCAGGTCTAGGGAGGGTTTTTTAGTAGTTGGGTGACCCAGGCTGCTTTAATAGTACTGGGTATTTCGCATGAATTGAATGAAGAGTTAACACATTCTGTAATGATGTTGGTAAGACTGGGGGCACAGAGCTTTATGATATTGCAGGGCAGGTATCTCCTTTGCTATTGGAGGGTTTGAGGCCAGGATGGTTTTCAAAACAGCAAATTGGAATACAGGTTTAAAGGAAAAGCTAGGGACTGGTTTCGGACGGGGATGGGGGGATAGGCTTGGGCGGTATATGATGGACCGGTGTGTGGGTTTGGCAGTGAGTATGGCTTTCTTAGTCTTTATTTTGTTACAGAGTAAATTGATGTTAGAGCACTTTCAATAGTGGTGCACCAAGCTTTGTCACACTGAACTAGGGAGGTTTGTGCACAAGGGTTTCTAATTCACGCAAGATTGCGAAGAGATCCTTGGTGTTGAAGCTTGCCATGCTAATTCTGTTGTCATAGGAGGAAGCTTCAGTCGCAAAAAGAGTGGCCTTGTAGGTAAAGGAAGTGGTGGAAAAAAGGGAGGCATTCTTGGTGGTGGGGTGTTTCTTATATGTAGATGCTCAATGGCTCTTTTTTGTCTGCAGAGCAGAACTATTTCATCTGTGAACCAGATGTTAGTGGGTTTGAAAGGTTTCAGAGATTTGTTTTTGAAGGGAGCATGTTGATCTAGCATGACTGCGAGGCTGTCGTGGAAGTGGTTGGTAAGGGCCGTGGGGCTCTTGCAGTTGAGAGGCTGTGTTTCAATGAGAGTAACCAAGGTGGGTTTTAGAGTTTCATGAGTGAGCTTCCGGGTACTTCTCACAAGGATTTGGAATTGTGGTGGTCGGGTGTTGTTTTTCGGTGGAGCTTGAGTGATGTAGTTTAAATTCAATCAGTTTGTGATCGGGCCATGGGACTGGACTGATGAGAGATATGTTGATGGTTGAATAAGTTTTAAGTATCCAGTCGAGGGTGTGTACTTTCATGTGGGTATAGGCAAAGACAAGTTGTGAGAAGTTCATGTTGTGGAGGGCTTGGACCACGGTGGTAGCTTTATGATCAGTGGGATCATTGAAACCCAGCTTGAAGTCACCTAAAATTATGCATTTGGTGGCTGGTTTGAGTAAGGGTGTTATGAGGAGGCGATTTCAGAGTCAGATGAGCTGGAGGCATTAGCTTGCAGGTAGAGCAGAAGAAACAGGCAAAAATTCAGGGGATTAATCTTAAGTTTAAGTAATAGCGTTTCATATCCCTCAGTAGGAGGCAGAGGGATGGAGCGGATATGGAGGTCAGATTTTTAGATGACAGCGACTCCGCCACCAATGGCATTAGCACGGTCAGTTCTGTGGATGGAGTAGTTGGGGGGAATAGCAATGCTTCACATAGGGCCTGAAGCATTATGTAGCCAAGATTCTGTGATGGCTAGTAGGTCAATTTGGTTTTTTGATGATACAGTCATGAGCTTCTAGAGCGTGGGTGCCCAGGGATCTGATGTTAATAAGGACACAATTAAGTGGCTTGTTCTGGTCAGTAGGAGGTGATTGGTTGGCATGCAGACTCATGGTAGGGGGAAGGTGTTCGGGTAGTGGAGGTTGTGAGGTCCAGCTGGATAGCCTAAGCATTCTGAGGTTGGTTGTGATAGGGTAGGAGGGCTGTTGGAGATCAGCAGGGTGCCAGGAAGTTCTAGAGCTTAGGTTGTGTAATCTTAGAGCTACTGAGGGGGAGATAAGTGGTCATGGGTTTAGGTCTGGGGGTGCAAGTCAGAGCAGGTAGTAGGATACTCATGGGCATGGGTAGCACATCTGGCAGGGCACTCTTGGTTTGTTGGGATGCATGTGTGGCAGGGTACTCAAGGGCTTGTCACCTCAGGAGGTGAGGCACTCATGGGCTTGGGCAGCACAGGAGGCAGGGCACTCATGGGCTTGGCAGCGCATGAGGCAGGGTACCCATGGGCTTGGGCAGTGCAGGAGGCAGGGTACTCATGGGCTTAGGGCAGGTAGGTGACGGGGCACCAGTGCCGCATAGTGAGCTTGAGTTGCTTGCATGATTTGACAGGATGTAGCTTGGGTAGGGCGAGATTGCATAAGAGTCGGGGAGGAAATGTGGGATTTTAGACTGAATTAAGGATTTAACAGGGGTCAGGAAGAAAGTGGACCTGATATGTGGGTCTCTGAGCATATCTCCTACACCAGTAAAGGTGTTCAGGGCTGCAGGGGGTACAGAGACAGAGTTCCCAGAGGAGATGAGCAAAGCAGGTAGGCCATAATTAGAGGCTAACAGGTTGCTGGAGTGCATATTGTTATTGGGGGAAACACCCATAGCAGAGTCCTGGGAGGAGGCACAAAGAACATTGTAATCAGAAGGAGCACACAAGGCAGTGCCATCATGCAAAACACGTGATGCTTTGTAGTCAGGTTGGGCACATTTCAGTCAAATATATGGGGCGGCACACATGGCAGTGTTGAGAGGTGGGGCACACACGGCAGTGGTATCTAGCAAGGCACGCATCGCTTTGTAATGAAGTGGAGCATGTAACGAGCAAACAATTGGAGCTGCTGAGTCATGCAAAGCAGTAACACCAAGCGAGTTGTAGATGAGGTCCCAAATAAAGCCTGTGCTCCAGTCGCCCATTTTGAAGTACCAGGAACGTTCACACCAAGATATGTGACGTATGATGAGCAAATACATCAGCAGAGAGCCGCAGTAGGGCTCTGCCCAGTACCTATTAAGAGAGTAACACCTATTGAAGTACCGACACCAAGAAAACCATGGACAGTAAGGTATCCATTAAGGAAACCTTACCAGCAAATGAGATGAAATGAAGATTGCCTAAGTACAGTCCCGGAACAAACCAAAAAGGTCTTAATGGAAGACGAATGGTGAGGTCACGAGGACCCGGACTGACGTACAAGTAGAAGAAATGACAATCTGAGAATGACACCCAGAGACGAAATGCCATGGATAAGGATATCGTGAACCTAGAAGGGGAGAACGATGTTGAAATACAAAGAAGCTCAAGCTGTAAACAGGATGAAGATATTCAACCAGCTAACACCTGTAGATATGAATGGAACTACAAGAAGGCTAAGAAAACAATGTGGCTTGCTATGCTAAGTAGAAGAATAGTGCAGCAAATGCCATTATACGTAATCCACCTCAAAACGAAGCACACTATTATAAGTGCGATTCCACTTTGCACGAAAAGCAGAATCAACCCATCTTACTAAAGGCCGCATGAGCAGAGATTCATATTCTAGAAAAACGAGAAGCGACGGCTGAATCAAAACTCGGCAGATGCAACTCGTGCCAGGAGAGCCAAGGTAATACCAATAGAAGGAATGAACAGTAGCTACATATAATTGAAACTTAAGAACAAAATATCCTGTCTCTGAAAGGTTGAGATAAGGAGGCGTAGGCAGGTGGCAAGCTGAATAAGAATCAAATACACATATTGAGAGAAACTAGACAAATTCACTGTGTGGAAAGCACGTGAGCAGCCGAGCAAGGAGAAGCATGGGCTCACACCTACGCTTGGCATCCGCCCAGGAAGAGATATCAGAACCTTTCCAGACAGAAGATGCAGTTTCGAGGCCAACCACAGTAAAATAATTGACACATAGTTGCTAAAGTGATGATTGAATGTAACCTTAATTAGAGGAAGGCCGGGTAACTAGGGGGCACCCTGCACCTGGTTGAACATTCTGCGTGCTGCTAAGCAAAGTGGAAATGTATGCATGGGGTTGGTGCCAACCCAATCACAATGGACCAAATAATCTAGGGTCCTATAGTGAGTAGAACCAATGGGATGTCGTACTTTTAGTGACGTCTCCCGTAGTAATTTTTGAAGGAAGGGCTTAGACGCCCACCTGACAGTTTTTACCCAATTCCCTCACTCCGTTGCTACATACTGATATAGTACCTATATTAAAGTTACCTTTTCCTAACCAATAGAATTGCATATCAACTTTTGAGTGCTATATATCAATTATGACGAGTTTTCAGTATAAATGCTATGATTTTTATGAAGTTCATCTGAGTTGAAGCGAGAAGGTCGATCACATCACTGCTGATTTCCATGACTCCCTGTTTTTTGTACTTGTCATTAAATGGACTCCCTTTGCCAAACCATTGAGTTGTCCTTGTTGATTGGTGTTGGAGTAATAAATCTGCACCCCCATCCATTTCAAGGGTGCAGCTATCTTGTCTTAAAGTACTTTGGAGCAAACCTCGGCTCTATGGTCCGGCCGGGGGTCTCCGGAGTACACTTGGTAGCAGTGATTGATAGTTTATTGATTATCGTTTATTGATTAGAATAAGACACCCATTGACCGTCGACATAAAGTAACTCTATGTCTTCGGCAATATCAGTCCTTTGCCATTCGGCCGAGTAGACCGTGAAGTTCCCCGTAGACAGTGGTAGTGTAAGAAAAACTGCAGACCAGGGTCTGAAGGGACCCGTGTTCCCCACACATCCCTTCCCATTCCTACGGGCAGCTGAGCAGGCGAAAAGCCGAAGAAGGTGGTAACAAATGCGGTGATCCCGAGGGTCCAGAGAGGAAATATGAGAACGGTTAGTTAAAAAGATTTAATGTTTTGGCAAAAGTGCTTGCTTTAGAACAAGTAAAGGGAAAAGATAATGGAGGGAGGTGGGAAAACAAAATATAGTTAGAAGTAGAAAAGAATGTATATATATATATATATATATAAGGGAATAATGAATCAAGAATAATTAAGTAAATAGAGGTTACCGGGTAGGACACCTGAGAAGAGAGAGAGGGTACCAGGGAAAACACCTGAGAAGTGAGAGTATTCGCCTTATTCCTATGCTTTTAATACAAGCAGCTAGAAGAAACGTGTACCTAGAGTCCCAGTCAAAAGGGGGAACTATTAGACTACCACGACGGTTAAAGGCGTCGTGAAAGGGATATGTTTGGACTCCATGAAGGGGTAATGATTAGAGGCAGAGATATCTGTGACCAGCTGGTGTTCGTCTAGTCTGTTAAGTGTCTGTTTTACATGTTTTTTGTTGTGACGTCATACACCAAAAAATGTTCTTGTAGAAAACTGATTTAAATTTTATGCGATTGAATAGCCGAGATAATACTGCATACGAGTTGATGTTTTTTGAGTAATATATTACGTATACAATATTGTGAAAAATCGAGATTGGAGCTTGCGGTGGTTGGTGCTCGCTCATATTGTTGGAACTGTTTAAGCCACACAAAAGTGTTGCCAAGTGCTATATAAGAGGAAAGGGAACAGATTTGAGCATGGAGGACATAACTCCATTGACACACTTGTGCAAACAGTTGCTGAAACATCGAAACATGCACCCAAAATGAAGAAATACAGTACAGAGTTTGTTAAAGAAACTGCCCAAAAGATGTTTATGCCATAGCCACAGGGTGGGTCCTTAACTAAAGCTGTCTTGCAACACATGACGACATATGTGCACACCACATATACGGGCAAAAGGTTAGACAAATGCCTCGCTGTTCTAGAACTTTGGAAAATGTATGAACAGGGAAAGGAAGAACAGCCACCAATAGATTGGATACTTAATGTATACTCAGAGGGGGATGAGACACCTACCGCAACAACCGCCCCATCCGAAACGAAAGTTGAAGAAAGTAAAGATGAGGGATTATACCCGCTGAGAGAGCTTAAAGCAGACACGGGGTACAGCAACCCAGCATATGAGTCACCTACGCAAAGTAGTGACGAAAATCAAGCAAAAGATAAGGACAAGGATATTGCCTCCATGGTCCCAAAGGACAAGGGGAGACGTGATGATGAAAGAAGGGATCAAGCACAGACAAACGCATCTCTCAATAACGAGAGAGAAGTGAAGAGATGGAAGGGAAACGAATATAGGACTGATGAGATTGCATTCACAAAAAACAAATGGATGTGAGGACACATTTTATTGAAACTTGATGGCAAAGGCATTGATGACGTAAAACGAAAGGAGAGGTTAGATGAGGTACAGTGAAAGGGAAAAGAGAAGGAGTTAAGAGATGAAAGAATAAGAAAGAAAGACAGACAAAGGCGAGAACAGCTATATCGCGAAGAGCAAGAAAGACAGCTCGATCACAACCCAAGAGCAGCCAATGATCAAGACAGACAGAAGCAGCAGAGGTTAGAGGAAGAGCAAAGGATACCTGAGAAAAGAATAAAGAGACAAAGAGATGAGAAAATTTGAAAGGCAGATGGATGTAGAAATGAAAAGAAATGGAAGAAGATAGAGTCAGTGAAGAGGCGAGGAAACGCAAGGAATTTGATGACGATGTAGAACGTAAGCGAAAACAGAGAGCACGCGATCTTGAATATCTGGGGAGAGAGGTTAACAAACCAGAGCCAGTAGTAGATTGGGAAGACATTGAAGAATTCTTTCCTACGTACGATTCAGTATCAGGCACGTCTAGGACAAATATGGAAGATGACTTCGACACTAGGAGCATCGGAGAAACGATCTATAGAATATATGATGAAATGGGGTTAGAACAAACACCCCAAGGGGAGGGGGAAGACGAGCGCCTGGAGAGCACACAGCTCTACGACACTGAGGATGTCACCCTAAGTACTGGGAATAGAGAACTATCCCGAAATAAATTAGAAATCAGTAGAAACAATAAAGATACAAGAAGTTGCACGAATTGGGGACAGACAATATCCGACTCGGAAAGGGAGGAACGCAAGGAAAATGAGGCAGAGAGATGGAGCGAAAGACGACTCCTAAGAGAGAAAGGAATAAGATGGTCAGACACTAGCGAGTCTGCACCGAGGACATCAGACACAGCCACGCAGTCTGACCAACATGAAGAAGTATCTTATGGTCAGAGGGCAGGTGTCTTCACCGCCCTATCTAGACAGGCTCAGGACATTTCCAGGCAGACGGTGATGTGGGAATATTACCCGTGCAATAGACAGTAGAACACTGAGAGAAGAGAGAGAGGGCTATGCATCTAAATTTCCGTTTGCACGAGAAAGGGGAAGTAAGACCACAATATATTCCATGGCCACACATGGATCGAGAAAATTAGAAAAACAAGCTTCCTATGCTGACATGGGGAGCCGGAAAGTGGATACAGGAGTTAGAAAAAATGACAGGAGGAAACACTTATCTATAGGGGACATTAAGGGTCTCCTAATCGCCATACTTGGTGAGAGAGCAGGCAATGTGTGGGCAAGAGCAGGCTACCCTGGTGTAACCACAATTAATACTGCACATGATGGAGGTCCATTTAACAATTGTAGAGCCGCAGTATGGAAAGCACTATGAGTGCTATACCCGGACACTTCCAATATGGGAGCTATAATGACACGAAAAATGAAGGAGTCTGAGGATCCGTTAATTTATATACAGAATTTTCAAGATGCATGGGTACTCGAGACTCATGAATCTTGGACGAAATCTATACCTGTGTTCTACCATATATTGTGCCAAGGGCTGTACAGAAACAGCTCAAGAAATTGGTCGGAATTGAGGCTAAACCTTGGGCAGAAATACAGCTAACCATTGCCCACTATTGCAGAAAAGAATCGCAAAAAAGGAAGCTGCACATAAGGGTGAGGAAGCGAAATTGGTGCAGGAGAAATTGTCAAAATATGCTCTTGAGGGAGCCATGATAACTAGCACAGCTGAATCAAGCATGCAGCAGGTGACTAATCCACAGCAGAATAATCAGGGCAATATGGGGTTTTACCCCAGGGGAAGAGGATTTAGGGGAAGAGGATGGCAGATTAATCAGGGAGGTTTCCAAAATAATCAAGGAGGTTTTCAAATTATGCAAAATGTTAATCAAGAAATGTCAAACTGGCAAATGATCCGACCACCGCCAGTATGTTGGTTGTGTGGAATGACAGAGCACTTAGCTCACAAATGCAGAAACCAGAGCATGATGCAGAATGGCCAAGGAACAGGAGCAGGCATGGCGAATCCACCTGCAGTTTTACAGCAGGGTAGTACACAGACTCACACGGTGCAACACCAAGCACCAGGAGCACAACAAGGCGTGCAACCACAGAGCATTGGGAATTTTCCACAAGTACAATCCCAACAGGCACCATTGCAACTATCGCAGACGATGAGCACAGGGCAGACCCTGAACCCTGGAATGGGAAGTAACAATGCAAATGGGGGAAATCCGCCAGCACACAGTGGGCCAAACTTGTATATGGACTAGAACAGCTCAATGGTAACCCTGATGTGTTCTATCCTATCAGTGACACCAGACCCTCACAGGGAACCTAGAGTGGATGTCATTATGGGGATAAAGAATATTCCTTCCTAGTTGACACGGGTGCAACACGCTAGTGCATACGTGAAGGCAAGTATTCCTAATCCGGCAAGGCCAGGAGCTACAAGTTGTGCTCCCTTCACAAATGCACTTCCAGACTCTATAGGAGGATGTGAAATGAATGTGCGGTTACTATATTCACGTCAGACCCCAGTAAACATTTTGGGTAGAGATTTAATGACGAAGTTAAACATGACAATCTCGTTCATGGAGGAGGGCATAATATGTTCAACTCCAGGAATGCACTATTCAAATGTATCTGAAATAATCAGAGCATACGCGGGACACACAGCCATGAGGGCTATACCATTAGAGCCAGAAATATTTGCATATGGTATGCGTGTGCTTATGACAGGATTGCCAGGCCTTGCAGACAGAATCATGAGAACCCCTGATGAATTCTTATTCCGGCCAAGAATTATGATGCACGAGGAAAAGGGACAAGTATTTCCCTTGATGATACACACAGCTGCAGTACGAGGGAGGGTGGCCTTGATTGACGGTTATGATGACGAAGGACGACAATGGCGCTCCGTAATTGCCATTGAAGAAGGATATCGATTGACGGATGTCACCGATGATGATCTGTTTGAAGAACAAGCAGATATCGGAGAGACAATGGTGGAAGTGAGTCTCACCTTTTGGATGAAAATGATCAAAAGAGAAGTATCTCAGAGAATGATGTTGGCACAAAACCGTCCTGAATATTTTGATGACGACATGGCCCAGGTGCCTGTCTCAGTATGGACTACAGGACCCTATGATGTAGGCCTATTGAAAGGCGTGGGAGATGTGAAGATTAAACTGAAACCAGGAGAAATTCTACCAAAAGTCCGACAATATACCATGTCCAGAGAGGCAGATGAGGGGATTTTTAAGACAATTTCTGCAATGATGGCATTTAGTGACGTCAGAGTCGTCCTGCAATACCGTGGTTTATCCAATCAAAAATTCAAAGGGAGGGTCTTGGAGGCTAATTCAAGATCTAAGGCCAATAAATGATATTGTTGAGGCCGAATTCGCTCTAGTCCCTAACCCTTCTACGAGTATATGTAATATACCCATTGAGGCAAAATATTTCACAGTGAATGACTTGAAAAATGCATTTTTCTCAATCCCGTTGCACCGTGACTCACAAGATCTGACGTCATTCAAATTCAGACAGATGTGCCTGAAAAGCACAAGGCTACCCCGGGGATATAACGAGTCTCCATCTATTTTTAACAGAGTCCTGCAGATGGACTTGAGCAATATTACACTAAAAAGTGTCGTCCTGCAATATGTGGATGACATCCTAATTTGCAGCACAACAGAAGAACAATGCAGGCACAATTCTGTTCAGCTATTGACTATACTGGCTGAGAAAGGATATAAGATTGACAAGGAAAAGTTACAATATTGTCAACAAGAAGTGCTATACATAGGCCAGATAATCTCACATGAAGTAAAGAGAGTGATCCCAGAAAGGGCTGAAGCCATACTGAACAAAGCTAAGCCACACACGATAAAACAGATGCAGAGCTTTCTAGGCCTATGCAACTACGTTAGGGCATGGTTCTTTGACTATAGCTCTTACACTAAGCCTTTACTTCAGGCCCTAGAGAAGGCCCAAGTGATGAAAGAAATGATTGAATGGTCTGAGACCATGGAAAAAGGGTTTGCTGAACTCAAAAGAGCTGTTTGCACAGCACCAGTTCCAGGGATCCCCAATTATGCAGAGGAATTTTACCTGTTTTCACACAGGAATGACAGCATTATGACGGCAGTGCTCACACAGAGAACCACCTTGTTGTACAAGCCCCTGGCATAATACAGTGGGAATTTGGACCCAGTAATAAGAGGTAATTTTCCCTGCAAACAAAGCTTAGCTGCCGAAATGTTCACCATAGAGAAGGCTGCAACCATTGTGATGGGATGTTCCATAACACTGTACGTCGAGCACTCACTATTTGCCATTCTAGAAAAACCAAAGGGCACATTGACATCTCAGAGAGCTTCAGTTTATGAAGTAATCATATCAAATCCATCGATTAAGATAGTCGATGCAAGATAATGAACCCAGCTATGTTCATAGCTGAGCCAGTCACTGAAGGAGAGCCAATACACGACTGTGCAAACTAAGAAGAATTCTATGATGAAATCCCCAGGGTGAAAGGAAATGCCTTGGCAGAAGGAGAGATTGTCTTCCTTGATGGGTCTTCGAGGATCGATCAAAGTGACGGACAAAGATATATTGGCATTGCTGTGATGAAGCACACAACAAATGGAGAATTTCGAGTACATATTAGTGCGCGAATACCATCTCATTATTCAGCACATGCTTTTTCGTCTAGTCACTGACTTTCCAGACCAAATGGGAAACCTATCGATGTTGACATCCTCACATTCATCAGAGATCCAGCTAATGTTGCACAGATGGGCATGCTCTTGCATGGAATCGTGTTACAGATAGAGCTCTCGAACCATCAACAGAACTATCTGAGGAGATTCTAAAAAGCTTTCCGCCGAGGGACAGATCGAGGAAGCAGTGTCAAGAACTTCACTCATTACATTTCATTATCATTCTGTCCGTACTCTTCATATTGACCAGCGTACAATATATATGTCCTCAGTACTGAAGCAAATCCGAGGAGTGGACTGGGAGCTTACTTAATTTGAATATGCACAGTAAAAGGACTTACTGAGGTGTTAGTTGATTTGATTTTTCCCATAGTCTAGCAAAGAAATTGTATCCTGAGATAAGAGACAACTCATCATCCGCAGGAGGGGGGACACTTTTGGAGCACTTGACACTCTTCAACACAGAACTCGAAAGACGATATTGGTTAAGGGAATACAATAAAATTGACATCTGGTGAATGATCGAGATGGGGGTCCAGAGCAGCAATCTGGTTCTCCCGCAGGAGGAGAGACAACCACGCTTCTCTGGAAGTAAATGCTGCTGCCTGACATACAGGGGCATAATGTATCTATGTATCATATTCATCATTGTTTTACTGTCATTAATGATCAGAACTGCCTTTTTTATTGGTGCACAAAGCGTTCCAATTCCAGTGCACCCACCTAATGATGCACGTATGAAACCCACAAAAGCACCCAGACCTTACATAGTAATTCCAGTCCCAACAAGATCTGATGGTGTAGTGAATGAATTTAAAATCAATGTGATTAGCAACAATATACACACACTTGTGGTGACAAACAAAAAGAAAAGCTGGAGACTGGGTCGGCAAGGAATGAATGGAGAAAGATTTTAGACAACCACACGCACGCAAACACTGAATGCACATGTAACAGGCCTAGTGTCAGTAACTGCGGAACCACAATCCACAGCATTAAAGAAGAAAAGACTGCACACTATAAGAAACTCCACAACAGACATTGTGGAAAGACAAGAAGAATCAGTGAAGAAACCAACAGAAAGGATAACAATAAACACTGCTGAGAGAACACTGGTGTAGACAAAGACAAACTCAAACAAGATATCACAAGCACAACTAATAGTAGACGCAGTATGGCCGTCATTGGCCAAAGCAAGGAAAATACAAGAGGAACTGAAGAATAAAACTGCATAGACTGTATTGTCAAGCATATATATTCCAACACAAGAGACAAGTACCAGTTCCACAGTACAACCATATACTAGACCAATGCCAGAATGGATACGAACATTTCTAGCCCGACAAAGAAAGATGTATGAAGAGAAGGAAAGAGCTGCCAGACTCTTATCCCCTCAAATTCCGCAGATGAGGAGGCCTGCACCATGGACCAGGATACCTGGGAATCCTCCAGCAAGAAAGAGCCATACAGATGCATTCAGGGATGTAGTTATAGCGAACTACAGGAAAACACTAAGAATAAAGAGAAGCATGCATGGAGATGACAATGAACTAAACGACTACCTGGACAGCACAGCATATCTGGGAAACAACATCTGTTACCAGCACATGAAGGAAGTTGGAAGATGAAGTTCAGAAGAGGAATGCTTTGTTTGTGCACTCCTACAATACAGCATGGGGAAATCCAAGATCTTCGTAGCTGTAGAAATCGATGTCCAGATAGGACACTGTCTCTCGCACATAGCAATGTGCAAGACCAGAGGCCAGTTCATGGGTAGTGATGCCTCACTGAAATGGGCAACTGAAGCAACTGATCCAAATGAAGATGATTATGTCCAGGACATAAAGACAAGAAACAATGGAAAGACGAAACACATTTTGATCAGATATGAGAAGCCTGGAGTTAAAGAAGCAGAAATCAGAAGAGAAGCAAACCAGAAGCTAAATGTCCAAGGAAAAACTCCAGAAGAAGCTCAGAGATGGAAGAATCAAGGCCAAATGCAAATCTGGGAACAGTGCTTTCACCAGACGGATGGGAGAAAGGAGTAGTGATATGTTGAGCATTGATGGTCTTCGGTCACTATGAGTCCACCATCAACATAGTGCAAAACGGATTCAAGCCATTGTGGCCGAAACTTGCAAAACTATTGACATGGGTCGAAGACAGAGGAGGACCTTTCTTTGACGCTCCAGGAATGGTGCATGGAACTGCAATAATTATGGATCATTATTGGGCATGCAGATCCAAGGCATACATCAGACTGCCAAGAGACTGGGGTGGAATATGCACAATAGTGAATGTCCACGTTCCAGCACTAGTGATCCCAAAAAGTGACCTGAATATTGACCGTTTCCCGAAAGCAGATGCTCATCTGAGGAAGAAGAGATCTGTCAATTGATAACTAGAATGAAGACAGAGAATTACTTCTCGGCTCCCATATGAACGCAGGCTGTTTAGCCTCACCTCATCAGTGTTCACAACGATTTTCATGCCAGAATCCAAGTTGGAGTAAATACTAAATGGTTGCAGATAACCAGATGGGAGTTACTGCAGATGATCAACACGACCATAAAGGGATTCAATGCGATCAAGGAAGAGCTAAGAGCCATCCGACTGATCACTCTTCAGAACAGATATGTCCTTGACATGATAACAGCCATGGATGGAGGAGTTTGTGCAAAAATCGGAGAATCATGTGCACATTTATATCATCTCACAATGAGGAGAATGGAACCTTAACAGAGGCCATTGGTATGCTGACAAACCTGCAGAACCAGATGATCAATGAAACTGATGAAGTTGATGATGATAGACTGTGACCCTCATTACGACCCAGGCGGTAAGTTACCGCCTGGGCCGTGACTTTACCACCATGGCGTAAACTACGTTTACGCCATGGTGGTTGGCGGACTTACCGCCCCATTCTGACCTTGGCAGGGCGGTAAGTCCCCAATCCCCATTTACCCTTCCCCATTCCCATTTTTGCCCGATAGGGCATAATGGGAGTGGGGAAGGCATTAATTACGCCACCGTAAATTACGGTGGTGTAATTAACTCCATGGTCCCTTAGCGCCATGGATTTTAACACCTGCTAAGGGACCTCGTACTCGTACTCAGGCGGTAAGGGTCGGCGATGTTTACGGCGCCGTAAACCCCTTACTGCCTGAGTTGTAATGAGGGCCTTTGTGTTATCAAGGTAATAATCTCTCAGTGCCAGAAGACTGCGAAGAAAGGCATAGGGATGAAGATCATGATTGATGTCGAGCCAGGATGGAAGCCCAAAGACCTGACTGATGAAGGAATAAGAGACTTTGTGAAGAACAGCATTCACGCACCAGAAGGAACAAAGTTTCTCTATCCTGGGAAGCACAGAAATTATGTGGGAAGATGGGTTTACTGTAGCCCAAATGGTGTGGAGGGTTTTGACCCATGTGGAATCATTAGACGGGGTAAATATGGGGATTAAGCTGTCGCTGCCCATCATTTTACCCCAGAACAAAAATAAATCATTGGAGTGCGTAAAGATGGGGATGCGCTGTCGCCGCCCATCATTTCATCCCAGAATCCAGGAGAGCTGCGCAGTTGTGCGCACACCAAAATGGTTACCTAACTTGCCACCCACCAGTGTAAAGAAAGGTCTTTGTTAACAAAATCCACTGTTACTGATGTCAAAAAGTTGCTGAAATCGTGACTCATTGGACCACTTTAAAGATTCAACCCTTTTTGTGGGGTTCCACATAACCATCTTACTGTAAGGAGCCCCATCAAAACAATGTTAAGCAAGGATTTACTACCATGTAAGAACCATTCCTGTTTAGAATGCATTAATCCAAGAAAATCCCAAAGTTGCATGCAGTGCCAACAAAATCCTCAAGGGGGCGCTGGCGGTCTAAACTCTGACAGGAGAACTGAGTGCAGTTGCTGACAAAGGGATTTGACTCAGCTGACTTCAAAGGCTGCATTTAATTAAAAATTAGCCACATGCTGTTCCCAGAGGCCTGAAGCCTGGGAAACCCTCTCACCTCCAGAGCTTTACACCAGGAGTTAGAATCTCACATGACCTCTTGATTGATAGAAGGCAGACTGGCTGGGAGCTTCCCAGAGACCACACAAAGGACCCTTTCCTCTGAAAGGAATATGTTAATTCTGAATGTTTAATGTCAACAAAGCCCTGCCAGCCAGCAGAGATCTGTGACTGACCCACCCAAGTCTTGGAGGCGGACCTCAACACTCTGAGGACTGAATTGAAAGTAAAATATATAGTTTACAAAAACACTGATAACTCTTTGTAATCAAATGACAGAAATGTATAACTTTGAGAGCCTTACTTTAAAAAATGTACCTTTAATTCAAGCCCAAACTCGAATTTGTGTGATGTTCTGGGGCAAAACCCCATTGTTTATTAATATTACAGACTCCCTGTTTCAGCTAGACAAACGAAAATGCATTGGTATGTGGGTAGATATGTGAGGAACAGTTGTATAAAATTTAATGAAGATCCAATGTTGTTCAGCATATGAAAAAGTGCTAGAATGTGCCATTTCTGAATGCAAGCTCTTAGAAACAGCAGATTTGGACAGAGACATGGCTAAATTCAGCCACCCCATGTATATGTAATTTCAAACAACTGTGTAACTCTGAAATATGTCTTTTATTATCAAATATAGAATGTGTGCAATCTGACAGAGGAGTGTCCTATCTGCAAGCCATAAAATGACATCCCTCTGACTCACAGTTCATTCCCCAATCAAATGATAAATGGAAGTTTGACCAATTAGAAGTTGAGAGAGAGGTAGGGTCAGTGATGCTAGAACACACCCACATTCTAAACACATAAAAGCAGACAGACAGGACAGATAGGGACCTTCAATTCCATTTGCTGCAACGCACTCTGCCGGACCATACAACATCCAGAGATCCAGACTTTACCTCCATCAAACCTCCAGAGAGCCAAACTAGAGACTTCAATCTATCCAGAACTAGAGACTAGACCAGAGGGAGAAAGCAGTGCTGTACCCAGAGAGAAAGCAGTGCTGTGCCCAGAGAGAAACCCGAGCCCAGTCCAAAACCCTGACCAGATCCATGGCGAGGCCCATTTCACTCAAGAATATAGTGTGAGTACCTAGAAAACTGTGCAGAACCAATCTCTTAGTTAAAATAATATAATTCAATCTATTTAACCTAAGTAGAACTGCCTCCTAACTGTCACTTGTCATTTTCTAGTCGCAAGCTGCACTTGTCTTTTTGAACTTTAAAATTTAAAATCTGAAAAACGACCTTCACAAAATCGCTCATATCTCCGCAACCGTTTGTGCTAGACTTGCAATAACTTTTATTTGAAAGCTTAGAATCTTAGCTTTGAATCGCACCTAGAACCGCATTCCTACCCCTTATAGTTTTACCGCAATCGCGGAACACGCATCCGCGAATTTTGCAGCGATTTGCAAATTTCTTCACATGTAAAAACTGCTGCTGCTTGCCTTCCATTTGCCAGAAATTCGTTTAACCTGCTAACTATCCCTGCATCATTGCTAGGGTGAGTCTGGACTAATATTAACTAGATACCACTCACCCTGAACCTCTGAAAGGGAATTAAAAAGCATTTCCAGCATATTTCTCATCCATTGCTAGCACATATCAAAGCATTTGGGCCTGTGTTTTCAAAACTCCTATCTGTTTTCTGTAAGCTTGCTGGGATTGAACTGAATCACATTTGATTGCATTTCTGAGAACTGTGTGTTTCCTTCCATTTCCTTGCCTTGCATCAAGGGGGGGGGGGAATTGCCAGAGAAAAGTGATTACATTGTTTTGTTGAAATCATATTGAGTATTTCTATACTGCATTTCATTCATTCAACCTTGCATCCATTTGAACTCTATAAAGCATTTTGTACCACCTTCTTCTTTTGTTCCTATTTACCAGTGTGCTACCTTATCCATTTCATGTCAACTCATTAGTGATTATAAGAAGTGTGCTAGTGCCAGATTCTCCGTTGTTGATCTTTATCATATCAGATTAAGTGTGCTATTCAATTATTAATTTATTATAAAGTGTCATATATATATCTATTGTTTAAATTATCAAATAAACCTTTTAAACTTGCAAAACAGAACTACTTCTTGGCTCAGTGGGGTCAGGGGGATTCCAAGAGAGGGGTGTTATATAGGGGTAGTCATCCAGAACGCATGAACTGGACCTAAAGATATATCAATAAGGGTTTTCATTCAGTATTCTAGACTAGGCGTTAACTTAGCTGTAGTGCTGAATTGAATCCTCTTACAAATTGGGGGCTCGAGCCGGACGTTTGGGTTAGAATACCACTTGTGCAGCTTAATACAGTGTGCTAACTGACGGGATACATACATCCGGTCGTATCACCACGCTGCATTACGCTGTGAAGCACTCCTCAAAAGGGACACTCCAAGAAAAGTTCTGTTCTGCAAAAATAAAATACAAACTTCTGTAAGTCAGGACAGAGACCAATCTCTAGAATGACGACCTTAGTAGACATGAAAATGGCCAGAGAGCACCTCTTGCATAAGCTATTTGTGAGAGGTGAATGGACCGAACAGGGCCAGGATGCGTGGTTGCAGGCAATCACACAACAGGTCACTGAAACAGGGTCAGATATATATAGAGATCAGGGTCCATTACATGTGGCACTGAGTGAACTATATATGGCTCCTAAAGCCAAAGAGGAACACAATAAGATTGCCAGGATAGCAGCATACCTGTACCTATATATGGGAGACATGCAGGATAGATGTGCTGAAAGCCAAAATCTGGCAAATAGGCAACAGATGGTGTTAGAGAAGGTCCAATCTGACCTGGTCTCTTCTGAGCAGAGGCTGCAGAGGAGCCAGGAGTGAGAAAAGGACAGCAGACTGTACATCACTAAAATAAAGGAGGATATGGATGTGCTGCAAAAGGAAAAGTCAGAACAGGATACCAGATTTCTGGCCTTGCAGAAGGAACACCAAGAAGGTTTGGACTCCCTACTGCAAAGCCAGAAAAAGCTGGAGCAACAGCTAGACTTCAATAGGGCATGTGCTGAGCAGGTAGTCACCCTGCAAAGCCACCTAGATAGAGAGAAGGCAGAGAGCCACAAACTAATTCTGAAAGACCTGGATACCCAGGCAGAGTTTGATGAGGAGCGCCAAAAAGCTGGTGCCCTTCAACGGCAAAGGGACGACCTGGCGGCACAAATGCAGGCTCTTAGTCAGGAAAGAGACGCCATAGGCCAGGAAGTCTGCCATCTAAAAAGAAAAATGGAAGAAAATCACCTGGCCCACCAGGGACTGGGTGACCTCCAAAAAGAACACCAGAACTTGTTAGAGCACACCAGGAGGGTGGAGGATGCTCTAGCAAGAAAGGAGCAGGCCAATAGGGACACAGCTCAGGAGGTAACCCTCCTGCAGCAAAGACTGGCTCAGTGCTCCAGGACCAATCAGGAAACACAGAGAGAGAATGAAGCTCTCTGCCAACACAATGATAGGCTCCAACAACAGGTAGCGATGCAGGAGAGACTGATAGAGTCGAGTAAGGCCTTAACAGAGGAACTGAAAGCACAAATGCAGGCTCTTGCATTGCAACAGGGAGCAGGGGCGGATAGAGATGAGGTTCGCTGGGAAAGGGAAACTCCGGAGCATAACCTCAGGAGCACTAGTACCAGAGGCCCTCATACCTCTCAGTCCCTGGACTCTGCCACCCCCATGTCCCCTGGCGCACATAAGCACAGGGCTGCAGGGATGGCAGATTACTATCCAGCTAAGAGTATGGGGCTCATAGGCCAGTACCACTCAGGAATGGAGGGGTGGGCATCCGGGTATGGGCACCCAAGTACAGTACAGTTCAATGGGGAACCCCAGGAGAGTAGGCCCATTAAGGGCATCCTGAAAACCTCTGCCCAGTTAGGTCAGTGGAGGGGGTACCCATCAAATCCTGGCAGCAAGGAGGAATCTGAAGACTCCTCTGAACTGCGCAGGACACAGGAGACCAGGTCCCCACATTCTGCCAGCCATTCCCAGGCTCGCAGAATCCGGGAAAACCTGGAAGAACAGATGGGAACCTCTGGGAGCAGTGCCTCTGAGTCCGAGGAAGAATGGACAAGGGTTACCCGAACCAAAAAGGCCAATAAGGCAAAAAGGGCCTTGCTTAAGGACCCCTTAAAGCAGATTAAGGCGATCAGGAGCGTCATCACGCCTTACCATAAGAACGCTAAGTATTCTGTTTGGGAGCACTTAGAGTTGTTTGAACAAATGATGGAGACTTTCCATTTGAAGGACAGCCAAAGCTGTATTCAATATGTAAAGTGGACATTCTCCCCGGAATACTCCAGTTTCTTTGCGGGGCTGGAGGACCAAAATCATTTAAGATGGTCCACATATAAGGCGGCCATCCTGAAACATTTTTCTGTTCACAGAAATCCTCAAGAGGCTCGCAAGGCAGCCTACAATTTGCAATGTGGGGAGGATCAGGCCCCACAAGAATTTGTGCAGGAGTTAAAGCGTGCTTTTGCACAGACCACAAGAAGGGTGCGCACGGATAGCAGGGAATTTATAAATACGTTTTTCCATGCCTTGCCCAAATATATCATGACCCAGCTCGTGAGGAATTTTCACGAGAAAAGATCTTTAGACTGGGTCATTGAACAGGCTACCCGGATCTATGAGGTGCAGAAACCGGTAGATAGCAAAAGTAATGCCCAGAAAAACCCCAAAGCCAACAGCACCCCTGCTGCTGCCAAGGTGGCAGAGGTAAAGGTCACCCCCGTTTTGGATTTGGAGATGGGGGGGCCTAAAAACCTGCCTGCACCTAATAATGCTAGGCCCAGAAGGTCCTCGGGCCAGTCACAGACAGGGAGCCAGGGAGGCAGCCCCACAAATGGGGTCCCTCGCTCTCCTGATTATGTAAGTCCCCGTTACAAGGGAAATCGACCCATCCTGGGTTATGTGTGGACTCCTCCAGCCCAAAGGGGGGGATCCAGCCAAGCACCTAACCCAGGGAACCTCCCTCCAAACTTCCCACAGGAGGGCAGAAATTTACCAAAACCTGGGCAGAACTTTTTCCCCAGATATCCACCCGACTTTCAGCCCCAAAACCATCCATCCTTCTTTCCCCAATTCCCTGAGCCCAGACCACTGAATCCGGGAGAGGGGAGGCCAAGGGTGGAGGGGTACCCAAATCTTCCCAACCCGGGGTATTACCAGAGGAGGGACAGCTACCCTTCCCGGGATCAGCCCAGGGGAGAAAACAGGGCCCCGTATCAGCCTGAGCGGGTTTCCCAGTTAGAGCGCCAGGTTCAAAACATGGCGCGGGATCTGGGTCACATACTGAGGGCTCAGCAGAACCCTCAGATGGGCGTGCCGGCGCAGAACGCACCCAACTCTGGACCTGGTGCTCCAGAACAATGACGGGGGCAGCACCCCGATAACTCACCGGTTCCCAGGGAGGAGGCACAAGGGGAAGGGGGGTGTAAAGCCTTGGAGGAAGCTTCCTTCCTCACTTGTAAACAGCCCCTGGAAACCCAGGAACCGGAAACAAAATCCCTTGCCCCTGAAAGTCTGCCTCCTAAGGAGCAGAGGGGGGGTAGGAGAAACAAAAGACCCAAACAGACTCAGTTTGAGGAGGAAGTACAGATCTTCCAATTTGAGGGAGAGGGATCCTCAGAGGATCCTGGGAAAAGGATCTTCTCCTTCAGAGAGGGGGGAACTCCCCCCAAAGAAAAATGGGTCCCTAGGGATGCAAATCCAGACTGGGGAGATGTGGAGACTGAGCTACCGCCGCCCACCATCTCATCCCAGAACCAACCGCAAGAAAATCCCCTGGTTCAAACCCATCCTGGGGACTGCCTCCAAAAAGGGGGGGGCAGCCCAGAACCGGAACCAGGGGAACCCACAATGGCTCTGATCTCCAGTTGCCAACTTTTTCTTTCAGATTCCCAAGACTCTCCACAGAATTCTGCCCAAATCTCTTCGCTATCGATATCCAAAACCAGAAAGTTAGCCCACCAGTTGTCCAAAAATGTGCATTATCTGTGCCCCCTTGAGGAGAAGGAGGGAAGATATTATGCCCCGGTACAAGTACAGGGGCAGGGTACAATCTCGGCACTGGTGGACACGGGATCTCAAGCTACCCTTCTGTCCAGAAGGGCCTTTGACGAACTGAATGCAGGAAGGGGAGAGAATTACCAAATTCCTCTCACCTCTCTTCCTGGACAACTGCAGAACTTTGACGGGAAGGAAATTCCCGTCGAGGGGACGGCAGACTTGGACATTAAGATCGGGCGACACAAGTTGAAACACCCGATCATAGTTGTGACCCCAGAGGGCACCCCTTGTTTACTAGGGAATGACCTCCTGAGAAGGTTGTCACCCCTAATAGATTGCGTAAACAAGGTCCTCTGGACCCAGACTAGCCGACCAATAAAGTTGTTTAGTAGGCACCTGCCACATGGTTGAACAAAAATCTGACCAAGTAGAATTTCACTTCCAGAACAACCAAATTCCAGACGTGACAGTAATAGCAGTAGGACAACAGACTGGTGATGGGGGGTCCTCTCTATTTCTGAAAATCAACCTTCCTTCCAGTCTAAAGTGGTATTCCACGCTGGAAGGAAACACTCTGAAATTCTATACTAATCCACAATCAGAAACTCCCACTCCTATAGTCCAGAAAGATGTGAAATCAGCTCAGAGTCTGGCTGATATTCAGCAAATTGGAGAGCAGTTGTTCATCCCTGTTCAGTTAAATGATGGGAAGGACTCTGTTCTCGCTCGAGTGTGCGTGAACAACGGTAAGAGCTTCATCAGCGAAGCCATTTTTCGCCAACTCCCAAAAGATCCAGCCATTCCCACATTGAAACTGATAGACAAATGGGAAATGGACCTGGAAGCGCCTAATTCCAAACATCTCCTGCCAAACAGGTGTATGCTCAAAATCTCCATTGGCAACAAGAGCATAGTCCATAATTGTTGGGTCGTGCGAGACGTCACTGCCGCCTTTTACTTAGGCAGTGACATTCTCAATCGCTTTGCCATTAGTTTGGACCTAATAAACTTCAAAGCTTGGTCCCGATTAGCGGATAATCCCATGGGCTTTGATGATCCAGAAAAAGCATTTAGGTCAGCTCAATTGCTACCGTATGCAGTTGAAATTCAGGTTAAAGAGGAAGTCACCATCCCAGAAAGGACCCGACAATTCTCCCTGGAAGTGAAAGTTAAAAGGGGACAAGAGTTGAAAAACCCTGATGCTTACATACATCTAAATGCTTCTCTCCAACAGCAAGGGTTGGGGGTAAACCCAACTCCATTAGTCAACATAGAACATGACACCATTCCAATAGAGGTGGATAACAGCGACTTAAAGAGTATTACTCTAGCCGCAGGCACCATTATTGGAATGGCGGTTGATGACCGACATTTCTCCATTGATCTTGTAAATGAACTGTTAGGACCAATCCCCAAGGACTGTTTTGACAGTGACAGTGAGGACCATACAACACCAGACAGGATTTTTACCCAGCATGGGGGGAACTTCCTGGTGTACACTTCCTGCCCCTATGGTAAGGAAGATGTGACTTGTGATTTCAGGAGGGATGAGGTGATTTTCCAGGTCCATGAGGGCTGCCTTTCCCACCTGAAGCCTCCAGTCCAAATCAGCACTCTGACCAGGGACTTCTCCACCCAGCTGGAGGAGGCCGCTGAAATAGCCAAACCAGAAGTCTTTCCAGGCTTCAGGCAGATGGTGGAAGAGAGAGTCAACCTAGCTGATGCCTGTGTGACTCTGGAACAAAAGCAAAAGTTGAAACAAGTTTTCTTGGATTTCCAAGATCTCTTTGCGGTAGACTCATATGACTGTGGTCGCACTGACATCCACACAACAACAATCCCCACGGACCCTGGCATGACTCCTGTGTTTGTGAAGCAATATCGCTTGCCTCTCGCATCAATGGAGTCCCTTACTGAAATAATTAAGAACCTTGAGTCCCGGGGAATAATCCGTCCCGTCCACAGCACCTTCAATAATCCGGTGCTGGGAATATTGAAGCCAAACGGCCAGTGGAGACTCTGCGCCGACCTTAGGGAGCTCAACAAACGGGTCCATACTTCCCGATGGCCTCTGCCCTACATTGACCAAGGGCTGGCCCAGATTCAGGGGTCACAGGTATTCACTGCAATAGACCTGACCAATGGATACTGGACCGTGCCTGTCAGCAGGGAGGACCAATACAAACTGGCTTTTACCTTTGGGGGCCAGCAGTACACATGGACCCGGACTCCCTTCGGATACCTCAACTCCGGCAATGAGTTCAATATTTTCCTACATAAGGCCATGCCCGACCTGGGCGCGAGGGGTAACCTGGCTTATGTAGATGATGTCCTCATCAAAAGTTCATCTGTGGAGGAACACATAGCGGAGATCCGTTATGTTCTGACGCAGTTGAGGGCCGCCGGAGCAAAACTTTCCTTTCAGAAAGCACAGTGGTGTAGAACCCGTGTTAATTTCTTGGGGCATGAGATTACTCCTCAGGGTCTCTGTCCCCAGGAAAAGAAAGTGGAAGCACTTCAGAAACTGAAAGACCCCACAACTCTGCGGGAACTAAGGAGCCTCCTTGGACTGACTAATTACAGCAGAAAGTTCATTGAGGGCTACGCAGAGATCACCAGACCCCTGATTCATCTCCTGAAGGGGGGGGTCAAGTGGGAATGGGGTCCAGAACAAGCCGAGGCAGTAAAACAACTCAAAAGAAGCCTCTCACAAGCGCCTTGCCTAGCTTACCCTGTCAGAAACAAGGAGTTCTTCCTGGAGACGGGGTTCTCTGATACGTGCTTGATGGCAGTATTATACCAAAAGCATGACAAGGTCAATAAAGTTATCTCCTATGCGAGCAAAACTTTATCCTCTGTGGAGGAAAAATTCAACGATTGTGAGAAGGCACTCCTGGCAACGGTGTGGGCATTGAAGAATTACCGCCCGTTTATCCAGGGGGAACACATCATAGTGGAGACTCCACACCAGCCTCTGCAATATCTCCAAAGTGACAGAATCCGGGCCGGAAATGTGAGTAATTCCCGAATTACTTCCTGGATTCTGTCAATGCAAGGCTTTCCTGTGGAGGTCAGATATGGCCAAAACAAGAAGAGTCCCCTCGCGCAAGGTCTGGCTGACTTGCATGATTGTGCCAGAGAAAACTGTCTCGAGGACGAAAGTCTAAAAATCAAGGACAACATGGAGGCATACCTTAATTCCCCACACAAGGTCTTTGAAGAAGACAAGTGTGAGGGAATGCCCACTGTCTATGTGGATGGATGCTCTTACCATGTTGACAACAACGGGGAGAAAGAACTGGTGGCCGGCGTAGGGAATGCATGTGTGAATGAGTCCCCAGAACCCTCCGCTGGATACAAAATTGGTCCCCGAAGTAGTCAGGTGGCAGAATTGATGGCTGTGCATCAGGCCATCCTCACTGCTGTCCAACATCAACTCCACGAACTGGTCATAATCACAGATTCGGATTATGTACGGAACGGGTTCGTGGAGCACCTGGTTAATTGGAAAACCAGAGGCATGTTATGTGCTAACAACAAACCCTTGAAACATGGGAAGTTGATCCAAAACATTGATGATCTGGTCACATCGAATGGGATGACCATCTACTGGAAAAAGATCAAGGGTCATTCCAAAGTAGAGGGACCAGACAAAACTGGAAATGACTTAGCTGATCAGCTGGCCAAAACCGGGGCCATCCAAGGGGATCTAATTGAGATTGAGTCCCTGTTGGGGGAAATCCAGGTCACTGCTATCACTAGGTCCCAGGCAAATGCTCACAACGACCTTTCAATTGCACAATGGAGTAAGGAGACCCCTGATGATGATTTGATTACCGCTCAGAAGGGGGATCCAATAATTGGTAAATTTTACCAGCACCTTGAGGACCCTGAGAACTTTCCCCTGACGGATACCGATTACATTGGGAAAGAGGACCTAAGAGTGTTGATGAAATGTCCAAAAATGTTCCGGATCCAAGACGGTTTGCTGGTAAGGAAATCCAAAGCTGGCCACGATCAGTGGGTGGTTCCTACCTCATTCCGAAGCCTGATGTTAAGTCACGCCCATGATGCGGCCACTGCCGGTCACAGGGGGTTTCACACAACATTGGAAATCTTAAGAGAGGTTGCATACTGGCCACACATGGGCCAGGACCTCAACCAATATTTGAAGGGTTGTCTTGTGTGTGCACAATTTCAGCCGACATCCCTCACACACCGGGCGCCTTTACAAAAGCGGGGGATGACACTGCCATGGTCAGATTTACAAATCGACTTTGTAGGCCCTGTGATTCGCTCGGCTAGGGGGAATAAGTACATGTTGACTGTGACATGCTTGTTTACCAAGTGGGTGGAATGTCTCCCAGCCCCAAATTGCAAGGCAGAAACTGCAGCTGCCTTGATGATTAACCACATCTTTTCCCGTTTTGGTCTACCTCAAAGGATTGAGTCAGACAGAGGTAGCCACTTCACCAGTGAAGTAATGACAAAGATGTGGGAGATACTGGGGGTCAAGAGAAAGCTGCATATTGGTTACCGGCCAGCTTCTTCTGGGGCAGTAGAGAGATATAACCGGACAATTGTGAGCATATTAAAGAAGTTTGTGGCAGATTCTGGGCCAAGTTGGGATATCCGATTACCTCTGGTCCTAATGGCCATCAGATCTACCCCTTCATCTGCAACCAAAATGTCACCATTTGAGTTGATGACTGGACGCAAGATGGTGCTTCCTCAGCATTTGCTCTACAGGACCCAAGAGCAGACACTGATAAATGCCTCCACTACTCATGAGTATGTAGAGAATTTAAGGAAACACCTCCAACATGCTTTTGCTTATGCTCAGCGGAATTTAGAAAGATCGGCTGATAGCATGAAGACCCATTATGACCTGAAAACTTCCAGGAAGGAATATCAGGTGGGAGACCGGGTCTATCTATACAACTTCCAAAGGAACCAGGCCAAGCAGCGCAAATTTTTGCCTACATGGAAGGGACCCTTTGAGATCGTCGATAAGATCTCCCCTGTGGCCTACAAGATCCGCATCCCCAAAGGCGGTTCGGCAGAGGGGGAAGACAAGTGGGTCCACATAAACCAGTTGAAATGTTGCCATCCCAGGCACACTCTGCAACAACTGGAGGAATCCTCTGGAATCCTAGCGGGTACTGTCTCAGACTAATTCAGTTCCAACCATAAAACATACCACATCTAGTCTCTAAAATATTGTGACTTGCATGAAACTGTCTCTTAGTTATACTGTTTTTTTTTCAAAATAAGAATGTAATGTTTCATTATGATAAAATGCATATGCTGCCCCACTATCTCAACAGTGGTGGAAAAAAAAAAAAATTGTCTATGAGTAGATATTGCCGCTTTTGCTTTATCATCCTAGGAGAGATGAAACCATGAAGAATGACCAAGAAGGACGATCCGGAGACCGGGAACGAAGATCCAATGGGCCCAGTGGACCGCCCAATACTCCCATCAGGACCGGCGAGGAGAACCGATCGATCAGTACCAGATGGAGGAAAAGATGCTGAACTGTGCCATCTACAGAATTGGAAGAAGATAATGTGGACATACCAGCGCCAGGGTTCAAAACCTCCCTTGCAACCGACTCCCCCTCGACTCAAGTCAAAGCGCAGTCGGGCGGGGGGGTTTGTGGAGGGTTTTGACCCATGTGGAATCATTAGACGGGGTAAATATGGGGATTAAGCTGTCGCTGCCCATCATTTTACCCCAGAACAAAAATAAATCATTGGAGTGCGTAAAGATGGGGATGCGCTGTCGCCGCCCATCATTTCATCCCAGAATCCAGGAGAGCTGCGCAGTTGTGCGCACACCAAAATGGTTACCTAACTTGCCACCCACCAGTGTAAAGAAAGGTCTTTGTTAACAAAATCCACTGTTACTGATGTCAAAAAGTTGCTGAAATCGTGACTCATTGGACCACTTTAAAGATTCAACCCTTTTTGTGGGGTTCCACATAACCATCTTACTGTAAGGAGCCCCATCAAAACAATGTTAAGCAAGGATTTACTACCATGTAAGAACCATTCCTGTTTAGAATGCATTAATCCAAGAAAATCCCAAAGTTGCATGCAGTGCCAACAAAATCCTCAAGGGGGCGCTGGCGGTCTAAACTCTGACAGGAGAACTGAGTGCAGTTGCTGACAAAGGGATTTGACTCAGCTGACTTCAAAGGCTGCATTTAATTAAAAATTAGCCACATGCTGTTCCCAGAGGCCTGAAGCCTGGGAAACCCTCTCACCTCCAGAGCTTTACACCAGGAGTTAGAATCTCACATGACCTCTTGATTGATAGAAGGCAGACTGGCTGGGAGCTTGCCAGAGACCACACAAAGGACCCTTTCCTCTGAAAGGAATATGTTAATTCTGAATGTTTAATGTCAACAAAGCCCTGCCAGCCAGCAGAGATCTGTGACTGACCCACCCAAGTCTTGGAGGCGGACCTCAACACTCTGAGGACTGAATTGAAAGTAAAATATATAGTTTACAAAAACACTGATAACTCTTTGTAATCAAATGACAGAAATGTATAACTTTGAGAGCCTTACTTTAAAAAATGTACCTTTAATTCAAGCCCAAACTCGAATTTGTGTGATGTTCTGGGGCAAAACCCCATTGTTTATTAATATTACAGACTCCCTGTTTCAGCTAGACAAACGAAAATGCATTGGTATGTGGGTAGATATGTGAGGAACAGTTGTATAAAATTTAATGAAGATCCAATGTTGTTCAGCACATGAAAAAGTGCTAGAATGTGCCATTTCTGAATGCAAGCTCTTAGAAACAGCAGATTCGGACAGAGACATGGCTAAATTCAGCCACCCCATGTATATGTAATTTCAAACAACTGTGTAACTCTGAAATATGTCTTTTATTATCAAATATAGAATGTGTGCAATCTGACAGAGGAGTGTCCTATCTGCAAGCCATAAAATGACATCCCTCTGACTCACAGTTCATTCCCCAATCAAATGATAAATGGAATTTTGACCAATTAGAAGCTGAGAGAGAGGTAGGGTCAGTGATGCTAGAACACACCCACATTCTAAACACATAAAAGCAGACAGACAGGACAGATAGGGACCTTCAATTCCATTTGCTGCAACGCACTCTGCCGGACCATACAACATCCAGAGATCCAGACTTTACCTCCATCAAACCTCCAGAGAGCCAAACTAGAGACTTCAATCTATCCAGAACTAGAGACTAGACCAGAGGGAGAAAGCAGTGCTGTACCCAGAGAGAAAGCAGTGCTGTGCCCAGAGAGAGACCCGAGCCCAGTCCAAAACCCTGACCAGATCCATGGCGAGGCCCATTTCACTCAAGAATATAGTGTGAGTACCTAGAAAACTGTGCAGAACCAATCTCTTAGTTAAAATAATATAATTCAATCTATTTAACCTAAGTAGAACTGCCTCTTAACTGTCACTTGTCATTTTCTAGTCGCAAGCTGCACTTGTCTTTTTGAACTTTAAAATTTCAAATCTGAAAAACGACCTTCACAAAATCGCTCATATCTCCGCAACCGTTTGTGCTAGAGACTTGCAATAACTTTTATTTGAAAGCTTAGAATCTTAGCTTTGAATCGCACCTAGAACCGCATCCCTACCCCTTATAGTTTTACCGCAATCACGGAACACGCATCCGCGAATTTTGCCGCGATTTGCAAATTTCTTCACATGTAAAAACTGCTGCTGCTTGCCTTCCATTTGCCAGAAATTCGTTTAACCTGCTAACTATCCCTGCATCATTGCTAGGGTGAGTCTGGACTAATATTAACTAGATACCACTCACCCTGAACCTCTGAAAGGGAATTAAAAAGCATTTCCAGCATATTTCTCATCCATTGCTAGCACATATCAAAGCATTTGGGCCTGTGTTTTCAAAACTCCTATCTGTTTTCTGTAAGCTTGCTGGGATTGAACTGAATCACATTTGATTGCATTTCTGAGAACTGTGTGTTTCCTTCCATTTCCTTGCCTTGCATCAAGGGGGGGGAGGGAATTGCCAGAGAAAAGTGATTACATTGTTTTGTTGAAATCATATTGAGTATTTCTATACTGCATTTCATTCATTCAACCTTGCATCCATTTGAACTCTATAAAGCATTTTGTACCACCTTCTTCTTTTGTTCCTATTTACCAGTGTGCTACCTTATCCATTTCATGTCAACTCATTAGTGATTATAAGAAGTGTGCTAGTGCCAGATTCTCCGTTGTTGATCTTTATCATATCAGATTAAGTGTGCTATTCAATTATTAATTTATTATAAAGTGTCATATATATATCTATTGTTTAAATTATCAAATAAACCTTTTAAACTTGCAAAACAGAACTACTTCTTGGCTCAGTGGGGTCAGGGGGATTCCAAGAGAGGGGTGTTATATAGGGGTAGTCATCCAGAACGCATGAACTGGACCTAAAGATATATCAATAAGGGTTTTCATTCAGTATTCTAGACTAGGCGTTAACTTAGCTGTAGTGCTGAATTGAATCCTCTTACAATGGACAATGTCAATTAATGCCATGGAATAAAGACGAACATTTAAGGACAACAGGAAGCCTGAACGGAATAATAAAAATATGGCCTCCAAAGAGACACTTCTTTAAACCATCATGTACAGACCCCGAAGATGAACAAGAGATGAACCCTGGCAATGGAATGAAGATAAATACAGAAGAATCGAGTAAGTTGAATTCAAATATGGAGGTGAAAGTGGTCGATGAATTACCCAGAGGGTGTAGTGTAGAGGAGGTCCCAAATAAAGCCTCCACTCCGGTCGCCCATTTTGAAGTACCAGGTCAGTTCACACCAAGATATGTGACGTATTATGAGCAAATAAATCAGCAGAGAGCAGCACTAGGGCTCTGCCCAGTACCTATTAAGAGAGCAACACCTATTGATTTACCGACACCAAGAAAACCATGGACAGTAAGGTATCCATTAAGGAAAGCTTAACGGCAAATGAGACAAAATTAAGATTGCCTAAGTACAGTCCCAGAAGAAAGCAAAAAGGTCTAAATGGAAGACGAATGGTGACGTCACGAGGACCCGGACTGACGTACAAGTAGAAGAAATGACAACCCGAGAATGACACCCAGAGACGAAACGCCATGAATAAGGATATCGTGAACCTAGAAGGGGAGAACAATGTTGAAATACAAAGAAGCGTAAGCTGTAAACAGGATGAAGATGTTCAACCAGCTAACACCTGTACATATGCTTTGAACCGCATGAAAGCTAAGAAAACAATGCGGCTTGCTATGCTAAGTAGAAGAGTAGTGCGGCAAGCGCCATTATACATATTCTACCTCAAAACGAAGCACAGTATTATAAGTGTGATTCCACTTTGCACGAAAATCGGAATCAACCCAGGTTACTAAAGGCTGCATGAGCAGAGATTCATATTGTAGCAAAATGAGAAGAGATGGCTGAATCAAAACTCGGCAGATGCAACTCGTGCCAGGAGAGCCAAGGTCATACCAATAGAAGGAATGAACAGTAGCTACATATAATTGAAACTTAAGAACAGAATATCCTGTCTCTGAAAGGTCGAGATAAGGAGGCGTAGGCAGGTGGCAAGCTGAATAAGAATAAAATACACATATTGAGAGAAACTAGACAAATTCACGGTGTGGAAAGCATGTGAGCAGCGGAGCGAGGAGAAGCACGGACTCACACCTATGCTTGGCATCCGCCCAGGAAGTGATATCAGAACTTTTCCAGGCAGAAGATGCAGTTTCGAGGTCAACCAAAGTAAAATAATTGACACATAGTTGCTGAAGTGATGATTGATTGTAACCTTAATTGGAGGAAGGCTGGGTAACTAGTGGGCACTCCTGCACCTGGTTGACCATTCTGCATGCTGCTAAGCAAAGTGGAAATGTATGCATGGGGTTGCTGCCAAGCCAATCACAATGGACCAAATAATCTAGGGTTCTGTAGTTAGTAGAACCAATGGGACGTCATACTTTTAGTGAGGTCTACAGTAGTCATTTTTGAAGGAAGGGCTCAGACGCCCATCTGACAGTGTTTTCCCAATCCCCTCACTCCGTTACCATATACAGATATAGTACCTATATTAAAGTTACCTTTTCCTAACCAATAGAATTACATATGAACTTTTGAGTGTTATACGTCAATTATGACGAGTTTTCAGTATAAATGCTATGATTTTTATGAAGTTCATCGGAGTTGAAGCAAGAAGGACGATCGCATCACTGCTGATTTCCATGACTCCCCTTTTTCGTACTTGTCATTAAACGGAATACCTTTGCCAAACCATTGAGTTGTCCTTATTGATTGGAGTTGGAGTAATAAATCTGCACCCCCATCCATCTCAAGGGTGCAGCTATCTCGTCTTAAAGCACTTTGGAGCAAACCTCAGCTCTTTGGGCCGGCTGGGGGTCTCCAGAGTACAGATTCATGTAACAAAATAGAGATAGCATCAGGTGCATTTGGAGCGCCAAACGATATACAAGGCTGAAGGCATTTACACATAGTTTCATTGCGTAATCAGCTGTTAATGATTTGGAGGGTACTGGGGTGAAGGAATGCAGGCAGTAGGGGCAGGGCATATGCTGGGCATGGGTAAAGGTAGAGAAGGTTGCTTCTGAGCAAGATTGTGTTTGCTGGCCAGGGTGGTGACTTGATATGTACCGCTGGGAGTACACAATGCTGAAGAGTGCAATGCTGTGAGGGCAATGGTCGGGACTGAATGATGCAGTTTGTGCAGCTAAGAGAGAGGGTTAGGATAGTGGGTGGTAGCATGCAGACACATTGTGAGTGGCAGAGGGGGCATGTTATGTGTTATGGGTGAAACAAGGAGCCTGGATGCAGGGTTGAAGCTGAGATGCTGTGGACAGACAGAGGCTTGTAAGAATCAGCCTGGGATTTACCAATGTCAGAGACCACAGAGGGGCCACCACATGGTAGGATTTGTCTGATGGGCAGCGTGGCAGCGAGGGAGCATGTAAGAGAGAGTTGTGCCCATGTTTCCAGGTCCTGACGGGTCCCAACAGGAACTGGCCTTGCTTCTGGGCCTTCCTGAGCTGGGCAGGGCCTGCCGCCTGTGGACACTGGCAACAGATAGGCTGATACTGGGCCAATCACAGTGCAGCTGAGGTGGGAGCTGTGGAGCTGCACTTGGGGAGGGCTCTCAAGAGCACATGGCAGCTGTAATCTTTTCAAGGAGCATGCCCTCTTTGCAATCCTTGAATGACCCAAGAGTACGCAGATCACACAGAGAGCTCCAGGATACGAGGTAATTATCTCAAATCCAACAATAAAGGTGGTGCGGTGCAGAACTGTAAACCCGGCAACATTTCTAGCTGAACCATTGGAGGAGGAAGACTATGTACACGGCTGTAGTACGTACATGGAACAGTATGACGACCTTCCCAAATTGTGAGAGAAGCCACTTGAGAGGGGGGAAGTACTTTATATTGACGGGACTTCAACGATAGACCATACAATGGGAGAAACAGATACGAGGAAGGCAGTGGTGAGAATAAAGACGGATGGGACAGCCGAAGTAATAGCAAGTGCAAGATTGCAGTCACATTTTTCAGTGCAAGTGACAGAATTTGTGGCTCTCATAATGGCATTAGAAGTGCGGAGAGACCAGGAAGTGACAGTGTATTCCGATTCAGCCTACATGAAGTCTACAAAACACTCTGGGCTGTCACAATTGGGCAGGCTCATAGACGCGCTTCAACTCCCATCAGCCATAGCGGTCATGAAGTGCCTAGTCTCCCGAGGCAACAAAACCGCAAACGCAGAAGTGAAGTGACTGATTTTAATACCCAATCGAACACACGTATCCGTCTGCGCAATATGATCCTAATGGAAGGCTATAATACCTTGACAGCCACATAGATAATGGAATTTCAGATAAGGGCACAAGTAGAGGAGAAAGAATTATGGGTGAGAAGGGGATGTTCAGTATCCCCCATGGATGCTTTGTGGTGACAGGAAAGCACAGGCAAGCTAGTAATTCCAACAGCACTATTATAGATTGCGCTCACAAAACTGCACTATCCGACTCATCTGGGTAAGGATGTACTTGCCGCACACTTTGGAGAAGAGTGGTTCTTCTGTCCAAATATGGCAGAGCATCTAGCCACATTCATGGAAAACTGTGTCACCTGTAAGAAATGTACAGCCCTGCATATGTTACGTGTAGTGAGAGGAGCCATATTCTGCCCAGTCAGGTCTTTCCAACACCTCCATATAGACTACGTAGACATGATCCAGGTGTGCAAGGGCTACAACTATATGATAGTGGTTGAGCGCCCATTTTCTTGATGGATCAAAGCCAGTCCCTGCTCACACCCTGATGCTCACAGAGCCATGAAATTCCTTGTCAGAGAAGTAGTCCCACGATGGGGGGGGGGGTGTGAGGTCTTTCCGTCTGACAACGGACCTCATTTTGTAAATGAGAGTTTTGAGCACATCACAGCTCTATTGGGGATACAGCACATATTCTCCTGTGCCTATCACCGGCAAGTGAATGGGGTCTGTGAATGCCTGAACGACCTGCACAAAGAAAATATTGCAAAAATAAAAGTCACTCTAATAAAGAGATGGCTCCATTGTTTTCCGTCAGCCCTGTACGCACTGTGCAATCAGCCCTTATCTGACCACCACTTAACACCCCACTTACTACAGCACTGGCTCCTCCCACTAGGGCATTGAGGGACGCCCATGCCACCTCTGGTGTATTTGGAAAAGAAACTCATGAATATGTTGCTTCTTTGATGACTAGTGCCTCTTTTATTTCTCACCAACTGCAAGTATGGCGGGAGAGGTCGAAGAACAGCGAGGAAGATAACACCCCGTAAATGAATGAAGGACTCCAAAAGCTGCCACTACTTTACCCTGGGGACACAGTCCTGTTGAGAAACTTTGTCTTGCCTTGGTATAAGCCAGGGTTCGAAGGACCGTACGTTGTATAGACGGCCACAGATCGTGCAGTTAAGCTGAGTGTTAAGAAGGTTTGGAACTACATTGGAGACGTTAAGCTCTGCCGAGGTGAGACTTCCTCTGCGCCCAAACCAAGACTATTTGATGCGAGAAGAACAAGACAAAGAAGAAGCACCACAACTGTGGCTAATCCGGTCCAGGACCAAAGTGTTAGGGAAGGACAATACACACCCCTAGTTTAGGCACATTGGGCTCTATCGGGACCATGGTGGTCTCTCTGCGGTAAATCCGCCGGGATATCACCAATGCAAATTGCATTACCGCAGATCGGTCCAACACTATTAGCACCAGATACCGAGTTGCAGGGGCGGTGGTAAATCCCCATTCCCATTGGATCAGTTGGAACCAATGGGACATTATGGATGCTATTACCACTGCGCTATTAGTGCCACAAATGGGCGTAAAGTGCCAAAATGTACTTCCAGCAAAGCTTCCACTTTCCAAACAAACTCAGGATTGGGCGGAGCGGTAATGTGGCGGCAATAGTGTTACCACCATATTTTTGCTGATTTGCCCAACCCGTGCTGACCCTCAATCTTTTCTTTACAATAGGTATTCATCAGGAAAGTACAGACTATCCAAGATATATGTTATCCAATCGACATATGTCCCCTCAGGGATGAGTCATTAGATTTGTGATGCAATCAGAAACAGAGCAGATGATTACCTCACCATTGTTTTTCAATGATTTTCTGCACTATGTAGCTCAAACCTACCCAGAGTTGACCCACAGAGACCCATTCATCATTGACTTGCTAAGTGATTGTGAATCTGTATAGTGTGGGAGCGATTGTTCTATGCAGCACTTTTGAGGCTTTTCAGGTGAGTTCTTACAGATCCTTGGAGCAATGCAAGAAAGTACTCAGTAATAACAAAATAGAAAATGTAATTCAAAATGTTGTGATCATTATTTGTGCTTTCTTCTGTCTCTACATCTTTACCCTCCTTGTTCTATGAAGACTGTTATTGTCACTTGCACTAGCTTTAACCCCTATCAACGTAACCCCTATACATGCTATCATGGAAACCATATCTGGGAAGCGATAAGCACTGCTAAGGAAGTAAGGAGAGTTGGGCACAGTGCAGACATAGACTTCAGTCAGTTAAATTCCTATCTAACTGAATATGCCCGTATTTCAAACAACATGTGGTATAAACACATGGCCAAGTTAGGAAAGAAACCACTGAAGAAAGCTGTTATGTCTGTTATCTCATCCCCTATGCCATGAATAAATCCAGGATATTCATTGCAACTGAAATTCCAAAGGCCAGAGCATAGTGCCTCATGCATTTATCACTCTGCGCAACAAGAGGACGATTCCAAGGGAGATGAGCAGCACCAAGGTGGATGTCCAGAAAGACATTCCCATATGAAGATACTTACATCAAGACTCAAGAAATGATGGATGTTTACTGGATTACAGACAAGACCATAGAATATGTCACTGAAGGTCCACAAAAAGGAGAAACAAAGGTAGTGACACAAAAGGAGTTACAGTGCCCCAAGACAGGACCGAGGGAGGTTTGAGGAATGCCAGGATGCTGCGAATGACCGCTGATGCATATGTATGAGCAAGTGTACACAGCAGATTGGTGGAAGCAAGGAGTGCTTGGGAGCCAAGCACATGCTCTCCTAACAGTTCCAGTGCAATATGTGCAAAAGGAAAATGACAATTGTCTCAAAGAATGGGAAGCAAGTGCGAAACTGCTCACATGGGTAGAGTGCGGTTCTTTATATTTCCAGAATTATGGTCCAGTAAAGGTTGGAGAGAATAAAGGATGTTAGCAGATCTCGGAGATACCAGTCATGAATGTCAGAACTGCAGTGCTTATGGACCACTACTGGGCCTGTGGGTCGAGGACATACATGCAACAGCCACTAAACTGGGAAGGAATATGCTTACTCGTACAGTTGAACACACCAGCATTGGTAGTGCTCCCAAAAGGACATACAAGCAGATGAATTCACAAAAATGGATAGTCGCCAAAGAAAGAAGAGATCTGTAGGGTTGACCAGAGTGAAAAGAGGGAACTAAGCATCATCAAAGATGGAGGAGGCCCTGGACACAATGCCAGCCTAGCACATGCTGTTCAGCAGAACAGAGATGTTTTTTGCGTCCATCGTTACAACAGTCCAAACAAGCACAAACACCAAATGGCTCAAAATAACGTGTTGAGAATTAATGCAGACAATAAATTCAACGTCAAAGGGTTCAATGCCATCAAGGAAGAGCCATGAGCAGTAAGGTTAATGGCTCTCCAGAACAGATATGTTAGAGATCTTCTCACAGCCGTGGAGGTAGGCATGTGAGCCAAGATTGGTTCTTCATGCTGTATGTTCATTCCTGCCCACAATGAAGACAATTGGACCCTGACAGAGGCCATTACCCAGGTACCAGAGCTGCATGCCAAGGTGAAGGCAGAAATGAACCCTTTAGGAAAGGACGAATGCTGGCTGTCATATATCTTCTCATGGATACCAACATGGATGGCCAATGGACTGAAAGTACTGTTGTTTGCCTTTTGTGTCATCAGAATAGCCATTATGCAATGCAAAATACCACTGAAAATACCATAGTGATGTAACTATCAGTAGACTGTGAAGTGTTTGCATTCTCATTCAATACCCATGACTATTGGGGATGGGGAAAATGGGTTTGGTGCAGCCCTGTTGGAGACTGCAGTTATCTGACATGGAGTTTGGATGACCATGCAAAGTACCATGGACATCTTGGAGTGATAACAAAGGATTGCCTCTCAAAGTTACACGTGAAAATAGAGAGTTCTGTAGGTAATGTGGTCCACATGTCGACAAGAGGGGGGATTGATGACAGAGGTCCAGGCATGGCCCTCATGACCCCCACATGACTCTCAGCCCAAAGACAGAGGCACAACAGATGCACCTTATTCTTAGGCCCTTCACCGCCATTAATGATGTATCGCAGATGTGAGAAATGTTACTCGCTCAGGCAACCCTTCAAGCCATACCCAATTGATGATCTGAAGGAGATGGATATCCCATCAATCGAATAAGTCGACTGACTACAAATCAAGAAATCAATGACGCCATCACTGACATCCATTCACAAAGTTACACGAACATGCATTGGTTTATTGCATATAGACATGAAACACATGTTTATGACTCACACAGGCAGATGACAGACACACTTACATATCTCTGTATATATTCACACTCTTCGTCAAAGCTTAACCACAAGACACCAAAGTATACATACATGTAGCTTGAACATGCTGGACTGCCACTAACATGGAAAGCCATAAGGACAAATATGGACATTATAGGCCCACTGAAATGAATGAAGAAGGGGAGACAAGCTTCGAGTACATGGAAGGGCTGGTGTGATAACTGCAGCCAGAGGCAAGCAGAAATAATGCATGCAGCCAAAGACGAATAGAGACGGGAAAGTTCCTGGTTACCAAGACGATAAGCCACCTGCAAGAAATTCAGGCTAAAATCCTCATAATTACAGGCAAGAGAGCTCCATTTCGTGGGCTAAAAACACGTGACCCAGCAGAGTAAGACAATGCCCATTCAATCAAGGTGGACAGAGTGAAGCTGTTCCCACCAAATCAGAGGTGGAAAGACAAAAGCGTTGCTCACAAACTGCCAACTGAATGCACTCTCCCAGGCTTAAGTGATCAGAGATGGCAACATTAGGGAAGACACAGCCCCTCCATATTAATTCTCATTGCCTTGAGAAGGTATGCCCAGCCTGTTAACCGTCCATGGTCCCAGGGCTGGGAGGATCCATTCTTCCCAATCCAGAGTCACTTTTCACGTGAAGAAACAATATGTTGCAGGAGCCAATGGTCTCCCTGCGACCCTGAAACATTACAGATTGAAACATGTAGAGGTGGTCCCAGGAGGAACAACCAGATATGGCTACCCAATAGTAAAATTAACCACTATCGGACACATGCATAGATTGCCTAAACTGACCAATGTGAATGCCTGATAGGTTTTTCTAGTGTGATCCCTGTCATTTTGTTAGCAAATAAAGACAGTAAACTTTGCCCCAAGACTGGGAGGGGGTTGTTGATGGGCTCTGAGTGTCTCTCTGCTGGTAATTGGGGTGAGTGCTTTAGAGCTCATGCTGCTCCAACAGTGGCAAAGCTAAAATGTATTGGCAAAACCAGCATGACAATGGGTCTGCCATTATGAAGGGCACGGCTGCCGCCGGTAATGATTTTCACCGGGGTCCAGAAAAGGGCAATAACCGGGTCATGCCAACCTTGATGGACCCGGTAATTGCCCTTTTCTGGGCTCCGGTAAAAATGAATCCCCATTCCAGGGCTCAAATGGGAATGGGGAGGATACTAACAATGGGTCCGTTAATGACGGGCCCATTGTTAGCATCCTGGTCTGCTAGCAGGTCCCGCTAAAGACGCCTGGTCTGACCAGGCATTCCTTAGCAGGACCCGCTGCAGACCTCGTAATAGGGTGGTCCGGAATGAATGGTGCCAGTCCCTTACTGGCACCGTTCATTCCATGGCCACCTGGGTCCTAATGAGGCCCAATGTCTCCTTACAGGGACCGTATTTCATTATTGGACACAACAAAATTGAGAGTTCTTAAAGTGGTACTACTGTCATATTTTGGCACAGCATGTGGAGTATTTTTATCCACGTCACTGCACCACACTGCACTCCTTTGCCAATGGGGAAAGGAAATTGCCAAAAATGGAGGCAATAACCCCTGTGCGCACTAAGTCGGCAAAATTGCGCCAAGTTTATAACCCATCAAAAGAGCTGCACGCCCTGCCACATACACCGGCAAAGTGGTGTAAAACCAGGAAACACTGCCGTCATCTGTCATCACTGCTGTCATCTGTCATCGCTGCCGTCATCTGTCATCTGCCATCTGTCATCTGTCACTGGAAACAAGCCCACAGAATGGCTAAAATCCGAAAATGCCCCTAGATATAGTATAGGAATCTTGTCTGAAGCCAATCCACATGTGAACTCTGATCTGACAGGGCCTGGCCTGGGAAAACTGACATCTCCGTTGACACTCCTTTGAGAACAGGAAGGCTATGGCTGTTAATGGTTCACACATAATCCCAGCAAGCCACACATTGGGGCTGCATTAGACATTCTTCTGCGGGCTGACCAAAGAACAAGTGACATGCTGAGAATTGCCCTCTGCAAGGAGGAGCTTGGTGTGGGGGAGGTTTCTCAGTGAACTTCAAAGGACTGGCCATCTTCTCACTTTGGAAGCAAGAAAAAAAAACCTGGACTGGATTTTGAATGGAAATTACTTGTTTTGCCTCAGAACTTTATGACATTTAACATGACAGCCAAAATAAGTAGACACGTGAAAAATACAAACTTATAAATCTGAGCTCATGCTAGACAGTTGAAGATGTGGTAGGAGTTCTTATTACATAAGGGACAAAAGATACACTAAAACACTGATTGTGGCAAAACTATTAATGTTGCAAGCTTAAAATTGTATGTACACGATCCACTGATCAGCGCCCAGAGATGTGTCAAATTAGATATGATTAATCCAAAGTGTTGTGGGTAAAACTGATAAAAATCCACAGAATGACCAACAAAGCTCTCACAAAGATGGAAATTGAACGTAAATGTAGACAGTCAAATGTGAAAAATATGTGTCTAATTTCATGAGGGTACATAATGGTAGAAATGTACATTTGTGCAAAAGTATGTTTTGGGTAAAAATCCAGGTAGGGAGTTCCTAAATCCTGTCATAAAATGACAGCTCTGTTTAGGCTCCCAACCAAAACAAAGTGCATCCCTGTAGCCACTCACAGACATGGGGTGTGTTTTGAAGTTCTGCCCATGCCATAACATTTGCAATGGATAAATATAGGAGCTTGACTACACATAGACAGACACTGCTTCCAGAGAGACTACTTCCAGAAGACCCTGCTTCCAGAACCCATCCAGATGTCCGTGCAGCACCTTATTGCAGAACTTTTCAACTTGTAGCTGACACCAGAATTCTTTGAAAGATCCAGACTTCTTGGCAGAAATCAGATTCTAGCATTGCAAAATTATTGCTAGCCTGGCCCCATTGCAAAAATCCAAAACTTGAAGGGACTTAATTTTAATTCAGCTTGGCTGACTACCATTAGGCTTGCCCGCTGAAAACTTCCATCCGGCTATCTACCGTGTCCAGTAATCAGAAGGAGCCCTTCCAAATCCAGTCTGAGGTGCAGTCCAAAATTGACCAGAACTGCGCCGCTGATCCAAATCCCTCCAGAAGTGCCCTGTGCCAGTGGACCAGACCTAATTCATTGACCAGAGCTGACGGTCCAATTTAATAACATATTCTGTAAGTATTAATAGGAAAAACAGTAAACCATAATATATCTGCATCGTATGATCCCAATCTCAAATCCATCCCATCTTTAATTCAGAACCATAGTATTGTTAGAACTATCCTTGTGCTGACTTTTCTCTCATGTGTGTTACCAAACCATAACTTCTTATTGATTTGATTAAGAAAAGTAATTCCCAAACCAAACGGAAACTAGAGCATCACGGATGAATAGAGTTATGATCGGCCGTGAATAACTGATTCCTGTGTGGCATTCTCTTTTTCGTAGTCCTTAATATAGTATAAGAAAACCTATCTGTCATTTTGAAACCCAAATTTCTGTTTTCCATTTTCGTGCCTATTTTGCAAAAACGCCTCTCACAAAAACATCTATAACTCCTTTAGTTTTAAAGATAGAAACGGAATTGCAACTCCCACTTGTACCTAACACCTGTAGCTATCTATGGAACCCAAACCACAGTGCTAAACAGTGTGTTTGACCCGTTATATCAAAAACCGCATAAGTAAAAGTTTGCCATGAATTGACATTTTGAAAAGCTTTACACGTGTGAATTAGCTTTAAATTATTTCCCACTTTGAATTTGAGATATCAATTGTTTACTTTTGATTAAATCATTGCTTTTGTTTGCTTGTATCTGTTCAAAGTGGCTCCCATAGAAATTTATAATAATTTAAGCATTTTTTGCCACATTTGGTGTTTTTGCTCAGCCAATTTCAAACCCATGCTGACAGTTGAAAAGTCAATTCCGTCTTTCTCTTGTGTTTAGAGGGGGAAGGTGGGAGTGATATTCAGTTTGAGCTGTGTTATTCCCGAGTACCTGCTCTCTCCTCACATCTATTTAAATTGCCTATTGGTGGGTTGAGGGGTGTTGCAGGGGGAACCTCTAACCATAGAGCTATCTGTTCCAAACCAACCCAAAAGTATTTTTTTCTGTGCTGTATTTGTGTGTTTGTTATTTGATTCCCATTGCATTAAAAATATTATTCAGTGTTCTGTCACCCCATTGGTGATTGTTGTTACCTATTGAAATATATTGTGATTTAAATTCTAAATATATGAATAAATATTTACCTTAGCAAACTAGCCTGATTCCTGGTGCAGTGTGACGGGGGGGTCTCAGGAGAAGGGTGTGACATGAGTGGTATATCGTTCAGAATATTGAACTTACAGATCAAAATAAATAAGGGTTTCATTTGCGCACTACATGCTGGGCGAGACTTGGGTGTGTGCCAGATTGAAATCACTTACAAGCCAGCATAACAATGTTTTCATACAGTAGCAGTATTGGCATCATCAGGCACAACCAACATGAGAATGTTCTTACAGTAGCATCTATTGTTTTTTTTCTTGAATGACATTTTTAACCAATTATAAATTGTATGGGTTTTTACGGAATCCCCAACCCCTGAATACCCTGTTGTTGGTTTGGGCTCATTCGTTAGGCTCAGCTGCTCAGTTATTACTGGGAATAATTTAAAACATGAAGTGTATTAGTGGGGTACAGTCCTTTAGCTCAGGGTGTAGACTGAGGCCAATCTACTATTTTGCAAAAACTATGCTTCAGTTTCCCTACCCATAATAAGACAGACCCCTTATGGATAGTAAAGTTGCCCGTTCAAACCGAGACCGTAATGTGGGGGGAGGCTTTACCATGAGCCTCATACTAGCTAATGTGGAGGAAAGGGGCACTGGCACATCTATGGGCATTGGTCATTGAACTCTTCGGGGCAGGGCAGTGGAGACAAATTCATCCAATGAAAGAACATCACATATCAACCACCAATGTTGAATTACATACATTATGTACTCCTAGAAACTTTGGCATACAACAGAAAGAGATGGAGGATTGTCATTCACCAATGGCATGCCAAACTCTGAGACACCCTCCCAAAATGATAAAGGCCTGGCTTTTGAACACACCTTTCTGGCCAAGGCACCGGCCGAACAATTGCCCACTGGACTTCACATGAAAGGCCCCACTGTTATTCCACCCAAGACGCCCACTCAGATCAGAGCACATGGTACATGCTCCCTGGTACCCAATAAAAATTGCACCTGGTGAGTTTTAAGCCAAGGAGCCTGGGAATGTGTCTTTGTCTTGTTTGCCTTGATGCCCAACCCAGTCAGAACTTAAAGGTGCTCCTTCACTGTTCTGTGTAAATTTACATGAACAACTTCTTTACCTTGTGCCAGGTACTCACACACATGCAGATATCTACCAGTACCTGACCCAAACGCCACCAGCTACAAAATCCCTACTCACATGCTCGATGTCAATAAATCTCAATCACTGTCTTCTTGGTACCAATGGCTTCGTGTTCCTTTGTTTCACCGCTTTCCAGTGTTTATTCCCAGTGTTCCCACTCTCGTCAAAAACATACCCCTTCGCACCACCCCCTGCCAGAGGTAGTGCCCACACATTGTAAGCAAGGTCGGACTGAGGCATACAATTGTCTCAGGCACCAATGATAAAGTGGCCCACAGTGCAAATGGCAATTAATTCCTTTTGTGACAGACTGTTTGAATAGTACCCAAGGGGGAGTTGTTTGATAAAATGTAATGCAAATTGTGCAATTCAAAGAATATTTATTCGGCAACATTGGTCAAATCTACTATGCGCCTAGTGAATTAACTAATGAAACTGGACCACAATGGGCAGAAATGTGTCCCACTTTCAGCAAAAATACTGGCCACACACTAGCTTTTTACATTTTTGGTTCGGGCATTGCCCTGTTGCCCTATAGGCCAGTCTGAGCCTCTTTGCAAACTATCTACCGGGGACTCCTCAGACCTCCCAGACAAACATCCTCAACTTTGACACTCAAACATCTATCTATCTATTGTATTTTTTGTATAGCGTCCAATCGCCCATAGCCTCTAAGCGCTCACATAGATGAACAACAGAAAACATATCTCAAGTCGAGGAGAAGCTAACAGGATGATGACTTAAGGTTCTCCGTCATCAAACAAGTATGTCTGAAGCATTTTCTTAAATATGGTAAGAGACTCGCTGTTTTTAATCTGCACCAGTGTTTAGTTCGAGATCGCAGGAGCCCAATGAGCAATATTAGTGCCAACTACTCCTTCTAGAGTTTTACGTGGTTGCTGTAGGTTATGCTTATCATTGGAACAAAGTTTTTTTTGGATGGGGGCCATAGTACATTTTTTTGCAAGATAGCTGGGAGCAGTACCAGCTAGGCACTTGAAGATCATAACTGAACATTAAAATTGTATCCGTTGCTGGACTGCTAGCCAAGGAAGTTTCCTTCTGGCTGCTGAGATTTGTTCCCATTGATTCAGTCCAGAGACAGCCCTAACTGCACCATTCTGAATTGTCTGCATTTTCGTGGCATTGCTTTTAGAGTACCCATCAGGAGACTATTGCAATAGTCAGGTTTTGCACTGATTATTGCTCCTCCAATCAATGCTAGATTTTGTTGGGTCAGGTATGGTCAGATTTTCCATATAAGATTAGTATAAAAGGCACATGTTGATTTCAAATATGAGACATGTCTCTTATAAGAAAGGTGCGAGTTCATGAACATAGCGAAAGTCTTAACATGCTCTATAACATGAGTAGGGTAGTGTTTCCTTGTTTAATAATACTGGTGATGTTAGCTTGAAGATCCAAGAGAGCGGTTTCCGTTCCATGCTTAGCCCTAAATCCTGATTGCTCATTAGCCAATAGGTCATTTGTATCCACAAAACTTTGGTATTGTAGATAGGCCATCCTATCGATGATCTTGAGCAAGAAAGGTACATACGTTATAGGCCTAAAGTTGCCAGGAATTGATGGATCAGGGTTTTCTTTTTTTATGAGAGGTGTGATCCATGCTTCCTTCAAGTCTGTTGGAACATAGGCTTCTTTGAATGATTGATTCACAAATTGTGGTACCCAGGGTGCTAAGGTATCTGCAAAATCCTTAAATAATTTTGCCAGGAAGATGTCCCCTTGACAGGAAGATGGTCTTAGCTTATGGATAACCTCCAGAACCTCTGAAACAGAGACCTTTTCAAAGGAGAAAAGGGCTGAGTGGCTATCCAACTGATCATTCTTAGTAAAGTCTGTCATGTGGGGGGTATTCTTGTCATCAGAAAACTGTATTTCTTTGGGCTTCTGTAGCCTGTGAATTGCCTGACACCATTTGTCACCCTCTTGACCTAAATTGGTAACTGGAGGGTTTTTCAATTCTTTAAGAATTGAGAATATTTCTTTAGACTGTGGTTTGGCTTGTTGGATTCTCTTATTGAAATGTTCGGCTTTAGCTTGAAAAATTATCAGTTTATAGGCTTTAGCAGCTAGCTTGTACGATGCTAGTCGTGTTGCAGACTGATCTTTTCTCCAGAGATGCTCAGTTTTTCACTTAGCTCTTCTGGCCTCTAAGATATTGATAGAGAACCATTTGTTCAAGTTATTAGATTTATTATTTTTGTCGGGTTTAAGTGGAGCCAGTTAATTGAAGGCTTGGTTAGTGGCTTTTCTAAAGGATTGGGTAAACATATCTAATGGTATATACTGATGTAGTGAAGGCAGAAGGGGGCAGACCTTTTCTTTAAAGGCCTCACTAGTTACTGTCTTCCTATTACGCCAGGTTTCAAGGGGTTTGCTCCTTATAAGATGTTGTGGCTGTCTGTTAGCAGTGTGGCATATAAAATTAACCATATGGTGATCAGACCAGGCACATTCTAGAGTTGATGTAACAGTTATTTGCTGTTTTTTGTTAATATCCAATCAATTAACAAAAATATAATACCAGCATTGTGAGTAGTATTTTTTACTACCTGTTGAAAATTGATGGCCTCGAGTGATGTTTTAAGCTCCTTAGCCATTATGTCCTGAGGGTTGTTATCCCATAGGTTCATATCCCCAAGGACGATAAAAGCTGAAGAGTTCTTGGAAATTTTGCCAGTACTGGCCAATAAATGGTCATCAAAATTAGGAGTTGGCCTAGGTGGATGATATAATAATAAAAAACGTATAGATGACACATTATTGACATGAAGTTTAACATGAAGGGATTCATAATATTCCAAGTCTGGGGTACTAGAAGTATAAATATTTAACTCCTTTCTAAAAATAATAATAACCCCCCCCCCCCACTCTCTCCCCACAGCTCGATCTACATGAAGCATTGTGCGACTTTCTGGTGTGGCCATACATACTATACACATACCAATATGCCACACACACACAGTAATTTAAAGATCCCCCCCCAGTCTTCAAACAACACAACACTACACCTCTACAACCAACTTACATACCACCACCAGGGCAATGAATCCCAGATGCATGGGTATTTGAGGCTTCCAACTGGAGAGAAAATGCCTCTGTGCTCTAGATAAAAGCCTCTTGAAACAGACCCACAGCCCAGAAATCAGGGTACTTCCAGTCTGTACACATCCACACAACAGCAACACTATCTTGCATTTCCATCTCTGCCCTCTAGCCTATCACTCCCCTCTCTGTTTCAGATCTGCCATAGCATCTAGAGACCATGCAAATGGCAACAGTGTGCGGTATGAATCCCATTAATATAACATGACACATCTCTCAAATGGGCTTTAGTTTGTGGCCCGGCATTGTTTGAAACTGTCTTTTTCTTTGAGTTATTTGCATATTCAAACCCGAGGAAGAGTGCTCAGCCAATCAGGTGGCTGGAAAAGCAGGGGAGAACACATTGTGTACTGCTTGTTTTTTCCAACCACCCGAGGCCCTTTCCTGAGTGGCGCCATCTTGATTGTAGGGAGGCAACAGGGAGCCTTTTACTGTTGTCTCATTACGTCCTCAACCCTCAAAGACTTCCTGCACCATTTCTCCACTCCTTCCCTCCCTCCCCACTTACCTGTAGGACCGTTGCTCGGTGCCCCGATCCCAGTGCTCCTCCTGCCTGTGGGCGCCATTGGAAATAGAAAGGAGACGAGGTTCCTTTTCCTATGGCAGTGGCCATCTTGTTTACGCAATATGTACGGAGCCCATTCCCCATTAAAAAAAAAAAAAAGATTTGCACCCCGGGCAAACCACGAGGTGCAAATAGCAATCATCCCCCACCCACCTGTTAGGGGGTGCAAATGGGCAGTAACGACCCACAGAACTCGCTGAGGCACTCGCTACATTCAGGCTTCCCTATGCTCCAGGCTCATGCTGGAGGGCCGTTAGCGCCCACGTATGCCCCTGACGCTGAGGTATTGCTATAAACTAGCCTTTTCCATATTTTGTTCTGGAGCTGCATCTGCGTTCTCCATTCAAAAGAAACCAGTGGGAAATCGTGTGACCGACAGGGTAGCCAGAGGAGGTTATTAGAAGCCAGAAGCCTACCCTTCCAAGGAAGGGTCATATTTTGATGAACTGAAGGAAAGCAAGAGGATGCCAGTTCACAAATGCATGTCTGGATGCATGGTTTGGGCGAGGGTTGCATTTTCCTGGGTGAAGAAGCATTTATAACTGTTGTAGGTTGAATGCAAAACCTCATACCTTTTGGGGGGTAGAGTGCGTGTGGTGTGTGGGGGGGTCTTTGAATAGTGCTGCCTAAAGGGTGCACCAAATTGTGTAGGGAAAGAGAGCAAGAACAGCCCCATTGCCTCACCCACCCCACATGTACCCAATAACCCCAAATATACACCCTCCAAGCAAGGACTACTTCTCTCCTGGTTCAGTTTGATGAGCTGTGCGGGAAGTGGGGAATGGAAAACCATCTGCACATTTAAATAAGCTCTGCTCCTTCCCTACCCTCACGTGGTTGTTAATGTTAGCAGAAGTCCATTGCTAAAGGCCTTCCATCTTTGTGATAATGCGCGGTCAACCCTTGCCTCTATGCCAGGTCGTAGAGCAGGCCCAAGCAATCTCATCAAGATCCGGCTGCTGTTACGAGGACACCATTTCCAGGCGTACAGGTATACAGTGGCAACATTTCAAGCACTTCGATGGTGCCCCTTTTCTCGAAGCATATAAGATAAGTTCACAAGCAGTGTTAGTGTTGAGATGCCATGTTTGGTGGTCATGTACTCGTTATAAGAGCATAGTAAAACATAACATAGCACACAAGAGCGGCATAAAAGCAAAATGTCATAACTGCATGCATTGGCATAATAACATGGTATATAATAACAACACAGACAATGTAACAAGGCACACAAGCCATAGAGTAACAATGATGCACACATCGAAATGTGTGCTACATAGTGGTACATGAGTGAATACCATAGCATGAAACATATGTTTACACGAGCACGGCGTAACCATAGTAACGAATAACATAACCTTAGATAGCAAAACATAATTGCATAACTTACCAGCATCGCATGTCATGACATAACAACAGAGCATAACATAGAACTTTCGTTTTTTTTTTAAAGTGAAAATATAGATAGACAAGGTGATCCCAGGGAAACCCCTCCATTTAACCCGTCACTTACCTGGAGCCCAGCAGGCTGTTTACGATACTTGCCCCCGAGCCAGCAATGGGACGTTAATCTTCATGTTGTTTTGGGTATCTCTCTCTCTTTCTCTGTCACTCTCGCTCTCACTGTCTCTCTCTCTCGCTCTCTCGCTTGCTCTCTCCCCGCTCCCCTCTCTCTCTCTATCTTTCTCTGTCTCTCTCGCTCTCCCTCTCTCTCTTGCTCTCTCCCCCTTTGACTCTCTCTTTCCCTCTTCTCCCTCTCTCTCTCTCTGTCTCACTCTGTCTCCCTCTCTCTATATATATATGTATCCCTCGTTCTCTCTTTTCACTCTCTCTCTCCCTCGTTCTCTCTCTTCTCTCTCTCTCTTTCCCTCTCCCTCTTTCTGTCCCCCCACCCCCCTCGCTCTCTCTCTCGGACTCTCGCTCTCTCTCCGTCTCTCTCTTTCTCTCTTGTTCATTAATTACCCAAAGACCAACTATTGTTGGGGCCACTCTTCTACACCAAACCGGTACTTGCCATGAGAATAACCATAGTTTTAGGGACTCCCTTCCCTTTTTTTAAGCCAGCACCAATCCCATGACACAGAATTGCACTAGTGCTCTATTTTCCTCAGGACAGCCCTTAGGATAACTTCGGCCACTTAAAGCTCTGTAGTTGGGATCAGGGAACAGTGGTCTTGCTCACCTTTGTTTGATTTTCTACGCATGGAATGGAATGTGAGAATTCCCAGAGGTATTATCTGTCTCCTTTCTGCCTTTGCATGCGTCTTTGAGCATTTTACATCAATATTATGGTGGGTCTACCTGAAATGGGAAAAGTGAAAACGCCATTTCAGATAACAAGCCACACAGGCCACAGTGCCGTGGCACAGTGCCACTATGGCATACGTGACTTGTTCGCTGATATTCCCTACTGTCCAATCACCATTCAACATGAAAGATGCATCATTGGGGCTGTTTCCGAAATCTACGAGTGCAACCTGGATTTGTATATCAATGATATCACAAATCTTTTTTCCCATTTCCTTTGACTTCAGAACGAGGTTCAGCCAATCACTAGTAACCGAGCTAGCAAACAGGATTCCCATCTGCCTATCCACTTCAGGTGCTCTGTATGTACACGCAGCTATATTTAACGGGGGTTCTTCGCTGTATAGATTCCAACAAAACCTGGGTTGAGTTTTCAGAAGCCTGCACCTTGGCCAGGTCTCTTGTAATGACCAATTATTTGATTGAGAAAACCAGTGGTGAGCAACACACCTCAAACACCTTGAGTGTGCGAGACAATGATGCAGTTTTGCCTCCACTCAGTGTGAAGATAAGGTTTACGATAGCCTTTCCGTTCTGCTCTTCAAACACGAGTGTCTCCAAGGTGTCGCCAGATTCTGCCATGGCAGCCGCAGCAGCTGCAGCGGCCTCCCGCTCCTTTCGGGCATCTTCGATGAGGCTCTGCTTCCTGCCCTTGAACCTCGGAGACTGCAAGAGACAACAATACAAAAACATAAGGCAAGGAAAACATAAAGGCAAGGAAAACCACTGTAACCAATCCATCAGGCACTGCACCTCTTTGACAGTCATCTTTCCCAACCATCGCTAAGCAGCCTCATGGTCACACAACTTGCATGCTGCTTTTATAATCTCTTTATTGTGGCCTCTGTTTCTGTTTTTATGCAGGGGTTGATGGGGTAATAGGCTGGGTGATGAAGACCATTGCAGGCCATGTAATAGACAAAGGAGCCATGTGACAGACAAAATAACACCAGCAAGTTATAGTTATATTTCTCACAGCTGCATCCAATTATATCACACAAGTGGATATGGCTCTTGACAACTACCTTGAAAAGATGTGCCCAGGTGGGCAGTTTTACCTTTTAAAACAGGGGGTTAGGAATACCTACAGAGTGTCTAAAAATGATCCACAGATAATCCCTCTTTCACTGTCCCAACCAACAAACCGCAGGAACACCTTTGACAGCCAAACAGCCTCCATGCTTTGAAACAGAATGTATTTGCTGTATAAGCGCCTAACAAGCAAACAATAAAAAACAAATAAATAAATAAATTCGGAGCCATAAACAAATAAATAAATAAATTCAGAGCCATCAAATGCAAGGCCTTAATTTTCGTGGCTTTGGACTATCCCCTCTTAATGGTTCCGTAATTCAGCAGAGGACTACAGTACTGCTAGTGGGAAGTGGTCAAGTTGCATCATGTAGCCTAGTTGTTTGGTATGGTGTTTTCCACTACGTTGGCAGAGAAGCATAATTTGGCACTCACTGCATTTCCCTCCAGGATCTATATTAGACAATAATGTACCATCAGCAGATATCCATGGACAGTTCTACAACGGGGTGCCTCCTTTGAAGCTGTTTGAGCACTTTATATTGGAATAATAAGGGCATGTTGATGTCTGCACAGGATCTGAGATGCTTTTGGGGTGCATCCATTCAAGCTTGATGTGTTTTGGGGGATGCATATAGTGTCTCAGTATGTGAGTCTCATTGAGGATTGCTGCTTATCAAAAGATGAACAAAAGGATATTTCTATGCCCGACGTTCCCAGTGAAAGTAATTCATATTATGAAATTATTTCCCTCATAAGAATATCTCTACATAGTCACAGGTTTTCTCTCCCTCAGGAAGATATCCCTGGTTTAAGAACAGTGTGTGGATAAGAGCATATCAATTCCTTTATTAAGTCTCCCCATGGATGTAATTCTTGATGTGCTTTCTGACCATCTAACACGATGCCATTATGACAGTACATGGGAACATCCATTAAATGGTTAAATGATTCCTGTAAGAGTCATGTTGTTATTGGATGCCTGCATAAATGCTGCCTGCAACTCTCTGCACAAAAGATATGGGCAACTCTGAGAGGGAATGTGTTGAATCCTTCATGGTGGCTGGAGCTGTGCAGCTCTGCTTCGCTATAAGTGATGGAAGGTTCATCCAGTGTTAAGCTGACAACATCCTCTATATGGGAGCAGGTTTAGACCTCTACTGAAGGCCAGCTATCTATGAGGAGAGACCACTGCTATCCACATGTTAGAGTCCAAAACAGTCCAAATAAACAGAGGATGCTTATCTTGAGAAGCCTTCCTGTTCTTGAAAACATGTGTTCACTACTTTGGCAAAGAAGTGTTATCTTGTGGCACCCTTTGAAATCCTGTCCTGTGGGAGACCCCTTAAGAATAGTGAACATGCGACCGTTTCTATGTGTAGAGCCCTACCAGGTGAAGCACCTACATTTACCTTCAGTAGCGCTTCTTAGACACTTCCAGTAGTCCAAAGAATGTTGTTGCTAGATTCAGCCACATCTGGGCTCATATCTCTTGGAGAAGAAAGCCCTGTTGTGTGTACACTGCAAAGATAGCACATGTGTGGTGCCACATAACAGTTGTCACCATTTAAGCTCACCTAGAAGACAGACTTGTGTGTCAGAGCTTTCATTTTGACAAAGGATATTAAGCATACCGCATATGAGCTGCAAATTGCTTGCATCTTAATGTGCGATTTACAGCCTTGTGTAAGTCCATGCACTGTTTCACTTTTCGTGAAGTTGATTAGACACATTGGCTATGGTGCTGCATAATCGTGTCCAAAGTCTTGAGAAGGACTTCGAGAAGCATAAGGGGAGGCCAAATATTTCTATTTACTTTGTCTTTGTAGAGCTTTATCCTCCAGACTGCGACCACTCTACACTAGTACAAGACTCAATGTGGGAGCTGGGGTAGTTGAACCGGGACCATACAGATACTGCCTACATTGGTGTAGCCAGTATGGACTTTTTTTCACACAGTACGTAGCATTTTAACTGGCATTATGAGTTTTCTTACATCGTGATACACGCCAATTTGGGCATGCTTTCCTATTGTGGCATTGCATTTTTACTGCCATTATAAGCAAAGGCAACATGATGATTCTTCTTACCTGGAGATACTGCAACTAGTATGGAGATGTTTTCTTACAGAAGCATAGCATTTTGGGCAAAGTCAACATGACAAGTGCTCTTAGGGAGGCATGTTGGCTTACATCAGTGCCGCCAGCATGGACATAGTTGGGAACAGCCAGCATGGCGTAATTGAGTACAAAGGCATTATGAACATGTATTGGAAAATGCTCCTGTGCACTGTGACCTGGCATCTATTGGATTTGTTCATGTGGTACCCCACAAAACCCATTGTAAACTGTATGACTTTTTACCCAATTTTTCTCAGAAAGTGTGGTTTAAAATGCACTATTTTAATTCATTATCTTAAAAGGATTTCTTGTGGGAGAACCACCCCAAACTACTTTTTGTGTTTTTCACGCTGTTGCTTACTCACATTCATGGGAATGTGTACTTCCCTCTACTCTCTGGATGAGGATGCACTAGCAATCCATTCCTAGTGAAAAAGGCAGCTATTCGTTCAAAAGCAGAGAACTGAGTGAGGCCACATTATCTCTTCCAGTTCCTTTCAGTTATCCTGTAATCTGAGGGACCCATTCCAGACTAGCAATGCACTTGTCATAAAAAAAGTAAATTTTTACTGCTTCATGCAAAAAAACGAACAACCATTCCCCTATACACGCAGTGCCTCGACATATTTGAAAATTAAGTTCAAAAAGACATTTTTATTGGATCTCATTTGTATTCCTTTGTTTCTTTTCAACTCTGGAAGGCATGGCTTTTTGGTCTGTGGTGTAAGCTGTTGTGCCAGTACCCTGGACAGAAGGCTGGCTTCTTATGCTACTTTAATAGATTATTTAGGACTGAAATACAGTAACGAATCATAACGTTCCAGATAATGGGCTGGGTAACCTTATGTATTCATGCAATGCAATAGAAATCGTAGTCACAGAAGGAATTTAAGACGATGTGCTCAGTTCTTACAAATAGCATTAATATCCTAAGGATCTGTGATCACTGCGACCGCCGAAAATGGCGACTTTTTTTAACACTTTACACCACATATATATGCTGGGGGAGACCCCCGAAACCCCTTGATATTAATATTATACACTTAACCCCCCCCATATATATATGGTGTAAGGGAGGGCTTAAAAAGAAGAAAGAAAAAAAAGGTCGGCATTTTCGGCCGTCGCAGTTCCCAGGTCGACATTTTTGTACGATGGAACACGTGTTATTGTCGATTAGGTTTTACTCATGTACACTTTTCCTAGATAGGCCTTTGGCTGACTTTCGTTTTGGTATATGTTCATGTGGGGGTAGAGAGATGGTGGTGGGGTCCGGGGTGAGTGGGTGTGGGTGTAGGCTGGAAGGGAGGGTTGGGACACCCAATTAAAATTTAAAAACGACCAAAAGTACATTGAGGAATAGTGCACGAGTAAATTGCACACAAGTAAAACATAGTCGACCATAACACGTAGAATCCTTTATAACATAACCTGGCTGTAAAGCAACCAGCTCAGAAGAAGAGCGAGAATAGGAAAGAAAGTGAAACATAAGAAAGGGGACTGAAAAGAACGAGAAGTAACTGGTATAGAATGGAAACAAAAGTGGCCCTCTTGGTCCAGCCTGAGTTCATAGCAATCAAGCGCAAACCAATGTGTTGCATTCCTTTCTGAGAAGAGTCACATATTGCGACAGTCAGACGGTCTCAAAGAATACACAAACCAGTTGCTGACATACATTGAGCAGTTGACTTTTTGTATACATGTTGAGCCCAGCTGCGGATATTTAGACTTGGCTTGGGAGTTCATGGTAAGTGCTGGGCTTGTGGCCAGGGTGGGAAGAATCTGACATGTATGGGGTTGTAGCAGAGTGACCCATTTTTGGCTGAGATTTGGGAATCAAATGGAACACAATCGAGATTGCATCTAGATGCCACATTTTCCTACTGTTGAGTGAACAGTTGGCAGGCTCAGCCTGGGGAGTTTGGGATGCTGTGTTTAGTTTGATTGTAGAAGCTAAGAAAAAGATTATGTGAGAATGAAAGAGTAGTAGTAAACCCAAAGCTTCAGGACTTGACCAAAGAAATGTGGTTGGAGTTCCATTATGAGTTATGTTTGTGGTTTGGGGAGTGCACTGTAAATGTGGTCACGTATTGGCCCCTTTTGCATAAGTTCGCAATTACCGCTCGGCATAAGACAAAGTACCTATAAAGGACCATTTCAGATGTGTGACATAAAACCTAAGCTTGAGCACTGGAATGGACTGCTGAGGGTCACCCACCCTTCATAGCCGCCTTCTTTGTCACTTCCTCTACAACCCTTCTCTCTTTTCTGCTTGCCTAGCACAATAAGCTGACAGTATTGTTACTCGGTTGAAGTATTATCTTGAATTTGCAATTGCTGAGACATGTCACAGATTTCCATTAGATTACCAATGTAGAAAAACAAATCAAGTCATCTACGAATGGCCCCCTGCAACAAAAACAGAAAAACCTCTTGACCGCCCCTTCATAAATGTTTTTTTTAAAATACACGTGTTTATTGTGCACTTCACAAAAGAGCCCTCAAAGAATGTACTGAACAACCCTGCTAAAAGACTCCAGTAGATAGCAGAACAGGATGTGCGCCACATCAATGAAACAACAAACCTGCCAGGACTCGCGGGTACTTATCACACTCCATGTCTATGGAAGGCACCCACCAACACCGTTCTGCAATCATACACTGCTTGAAGACACATCTCAGAACACCTCTGCCATTAGAATGCAGCTAAGCCCAACAACAAAAACTCGGTCTAGCTGGACACATCATTAGTCTCCTGGACTTGCATACTCTCCTGACAACCTCGCAGCCTACAACCACAAGCCAGCTCGACATGGGTCGCTAGCAGGGACTTTGCCACTCCTACCTACCTTTGTATTGGCTTACATGCACACACACATTCTAAACTCCTCTGACAATTCTCTGATACCACAGGCTTCGGTCCACAAGGTCATTCCCCTTACATTGCTTTGAGACCATACTAATGGGAATAGTCCCTATACTAATGCTAAATTACAGTACATTACATTACATGTAATCCATATGTGATCTTTTTCATTTGATGCTAATGTGACCCTTTTATCCAACAAAAAGACAGATTCAGGAGCCTCCGATTTCACTCATCTTGAAAATATATTTAGCTTTTGTCCACATGTATGCCTTTGTGAGCCACTTTTTTGGTATTTGCCTCGTTGTTTTTGCCTAGCTCACTAGCATATGCTAAATAATTAAGCACAACAAGGGTTATACATTGGGTAAAGATGCTCTTAAAACCCATTCTGATTGTGCTTTTGGTGACTCTGTAGTCTTTCAGGTTAAGACATGCCTGCAGTACACGCACCATGACACTTTTGGGCAACTACACCTGACTGCATTGTACCTTAGGTCCACCATCCACATATTTAGGAGGGGACAATATCAAGCATGCAGGTTGTTGAAAATGACTTGGATTTACTTAACAAGAAGGTAGGCACTAAACAGGAACTGCTGCCTATGAGGACAACTCCAATGAGCAGAGCAATCCCTTTACAGCAGTTTTAACAAAGGGTCAAAGTGATAATTGAGCAGTTAATGATCCAGGCGGTGAATGGGGAAGATTGCAGTGAGAACATGGACTGGGGTCAGCACAGACTGATCATAACAAATGTGCACAATATAAATATTTACATTTGATACATTAATTTCCAGTTACAGTAGACCGTTTTAAGAATCCTTGTTTCTAAAAGGTTTTCATATACAAAGAGACTTGTCACTCCAGACTAAAGGGACAGCCATGGGAACCTTGTTTGCTCCAAATCTAGCCAACATTCATCTGGCTAATTTAGAAGATGTATGCATCTTCTCCAATTGTTACTATTTCAAAGTAAGGCTTTGTAAACAGTTCATTGATGATTTCCTGATGCAGTGGAAGGGCACCAAGACACAATTTATTACTTTTTTTAAATGGTTAAATCCAGGAAACAACAGTCATACAGCCTCATTCATGGAATTATTTGAGTGAAAAACGCAGATTTGCACGCCTTTCTGCCCGAAAATCCCTGTTTGAAGTATGGGGATTTTCAGCCAGAAAGGTGCACACATCTGCGTTTTTCACGCAAATCATTCCATGAATCAGGCAGTTAGATTCACCATGGCACAGGATAACACCCATATTGGATTTCATCCTTGACCATTATTATCACTCACAAAGATAGAAAAATGTGCACAATTTGGTTCTGTAAAGCCACAGACTGCAGTAGGCTATTGCAATTCTCCATCCAGGCCCCTACCACCATCAGAAATAACCTCCTTTTTGGATGATTCTTAAGCTAGGATGCCAACCTTCTGAAGGCAAGCAAGAATGGCAGCAAAGGGTTATCCCAAACAGCTAAAATCCTGGGCATATGTGAGTGCCAGAAAAAAGGTATAACATGTTATTACTAATAGAAAAGTCAGTGTCAGGGAAATAATCTATATTGGTCTGTGTTACTGCCTTCAACAAATCATATCCATTTATTGGGAACATTATTTTGACTATTTTAAGTTTGACAGAAAATCAGAAAGGGAGTGAGGATAGACCCATGTTTGCTTGCAATAAAAAATACATTTGTGAGACTACCGGCTCCATTCAACAGCAAAATTAGAGACACTTCATCAATAAAGATATGCTGTGGAGTCACAGAATGTCCATGACAACACCTCTGTTTTAGATGCACAGCTTGTCTGTTCACTCAGAAAAGTATTGAGTTTATCCATGACTTCAAAAATGTCTACTGTATAAAATGCCTATGTGTCAAGCTATATTGAGGAATGACTACTAGAGAATTGAGTAAATGCATATTTGAACACGGATCCAAATTTAGATTAAAGGTGACACAGACACTAACATTGTACCACTATATCACCAAAACTCATACAGAAAAAATAACAAATGTGAATATTGAACCATAACACAGGGCTTAATGAACAAATCGAGTGGCCAGCTCTCATAAATGTATATTAAAAGAGCATTAACCCCTGACAAATATGGATTCAAGACTTACTTTACAAAAATAGGAACTGTTCAAACATAGCCTTGAGAGAGTGCAGATTATTTTAATTTCAAGATTCACTTCCTCTGCTACACCCAACTCCATATGAAATATGGCTCTTACTATAACCCTCAGAAACACTTTACAAACCATTTTGGAAACCACGAGTTCCCCCTTACATTCCCTGCCATGCAAAGTGCTCTCAATTTTATTGACCAGAATTCCTTTGACTCGTTCTAACCTCTAGCATGCCAGCTTCATAAGTAGGCAGAAGCAACATGGTGCCCATGACTAGATACAAAGATTTATGTCCCGTGAACACTAACTTTAGTGCTTTATCCGCCCTAAATCATAATGGAAATAGACAATATACTTTGCATGCACACGTTAGAATAAGGCAAACGTCTTTACCACTTTATAGTAATAGAAAGTCCATTCTTCCAATTCCTGCCCTTAGCTTTCTGTACAGGCAGTTTGGCTAATATTCTTTCAATAATAAGGAATCCATTAAATTGCTTGCAGATGTTTCCGCCTATTTAAATAAAGGACTAATGACTGTCATCATATGGCATACATATTGTCTGCCTCAGATTGAGCATCTCCTATTAAAAGAAAAGTCTTCTGAGGTAAGAAGGCTCACCAAATGTGCCCAAATAGTAACGTGTAGGTCAAATACTCCTCCTCCCCTCTCCCACTCTGGTCTAGTTTCCAATCTTACAGTGTCACTGTCTTATTATTTCAGGTTACAGGCTTACCTCCAGGATTTATTGATAGTCACAAAGTATATGTTAGGATCCATTCACTTCACTGTGGCTACCAGTAAATGATCCCTTTTTGCTGTGAACTGAAGCTTAGAATGAGCATCAGAAACTACATCTTCTCTTGAAGATCTTAGCTACAGAGCATCTCTTCCTGGTATTTACATTAAACGTATCAGTGTTGTTCCATTCATCCACTTTTAGTGGTATACTGTGCACCCCTTCCGGTGACAATTTAATGTGTGAACACCCTGAAGAAGAATGGCAACAATTCAGCCCACCGTTTGAAACGTGTTAGTGGTTGAGGTTTAAGCACCTCATCAACGTTGAAAAGGTTACCAGACCTAAATGTGATTGATAATAATCTAAAAGAAATAATTAAGCCCATATTTTGCAAATACATTAATTAGGACAATGAAAACAAAAGAAATGTAATTGTATTTTCTGGTTTGTATTAAAGGTATGTGAGTAAGGTCTGGATACGATGTAATGTGACTGAACACATGAGGATGGACTGAGATATTGGGGCTCATTATGATTTTGGCGGTGGCTGCCGCCAAAATCGGGTCTGGGTCCGGGTTCCCAGAATGGGGAATTACCGGGCCATTCCGAGTTCGGAGGGCCCGGTAATTCCTCCCTCCAGGAACCCGGTCCCGGACCTTCCCCATTCCCATTTCAGTCCCCATAGGGCTGAATGGGAATGGGGGAGGGAGCAAACAACGGGCCGATAACGAACGGCCCGTTGTTTGCTCCCTCTTCCCCTCCCGGGACACGGTAAGCACACCGGTTTGACCAGGCGTTACTTACCGGGTCCCGCAAGGGGAACTTGTAATGAGGCAGAATGGGTTTAACGGGTCCGCTTCCTTTAGCGGGTCCCGTTAACCCGTTCCGCCTCACTTGTAATGCTGCCCATTGATTCACTGCGCTGAGTGGTTTGTTTTTTCTATTTAAATACACTGGGCCTCATTACAAATGTTGTGGTAAGGCAACAATGTTGCCGGTATTGCTACTGGTGCTGTTGTTACCTCACCGCAACATTCCGAGTATCCTCACGGGTGATGTTCTGGAACACCTGGTCAGACCAGGCGTTTAGAGCGGCATAGGAAAGCATTGCCGGATAGCAGCAACGGCCCGTTGTTGCCATCCTCCCCATTCCCATTGAGCACTATGGGGGCTCAAATGGGAATGGGGACGTACCGGGTCCCGCGAAAGGGATTTACCGGACCCTCCAAGGTCAGAATGGCCCGGTAAATCCCCTTTTGCGGGACCCGGACCCGGGTTTGGGGATAGCCATGCCCTTATTAAGGGCATGCCTACTTCCAAACTCGTAATGAGGCCCATTGTGTATTAAAAGAAGTTTCCTTTTCTGAACATTAAATATTCAGTGGGTCATTAAGTGTTTGTTTGTAAACATAATTCTGTGTGGTGGTATTTGCAAACTACCACAGGAATTACCTTCTACCCGGTTCATGATTTGGAGGTATTGCAAGTAAAGTCTTCTGGTGGATTTTACCCGCAGGCTGCCCATTCTTGCTTACACCGGATAGGTGGAGGGACTATTCTAAATTGGACGCTAAACATTTCGATTTTTTTACTGCAAAGGATGGAATGGGGCATGCTTAGGAGGTGAAGTGCTGGGAACCTCTGATGCCCCCTCTCTGTATCTTACCCACGTCATGCAAAAAAGGATCTGTGTTGACCCTTTCCTGCGTATTGAACCTTTCCTTCATTAAACATATGTCGAATAGAGGTATGACCCACTATGGTGGATTATACATTTCCGCCAATCCATTTTTTTAAATTGCTCCTGAAGTTATCACTGGCAATAGTGGTATTTCACGAATATCACCACAGATATTTCAGAAATAACTCCTCCGACAGTGGTAATGTCTGAATAGGGAAGATTTTCAGAAATACTGTCAGTGGGGGTGGTATTTGCATCAAGTGGTATTTCTGCAAAAAACGTCAGCTGAACTCGTAATGACCGAGTTGGATGGTTTTATTGTTTGTGTTGGTAATTGTGCACATATGATAATTAACAAAATGTGCACACATATACCTCAATTTATACCGACAATGATATGTGTGGCCTTTTGTACCAGCAATATTGAATGGGTCATGGTTTCATATGGCATGGCCCTCTTTGTCCAGCCCAGTTCTCCAGTCTTTGTACCACTCATGATGAATATCCTGTGTTTTGCTTCTCAGTTAATAATGTGTCTATGCAGTGTTGCCGTGGCATATGATTTCCATGCTTGAGACACAGTTGCTCTTCATTTCACAGAATGGAAGCTTCTGGCCTCCTTCACCTAGGCATTATGATCAAGGAGGGGGCCTATTACCGGTTGGGTAATGCTCCCGTGGCTATATTTAGAAGCACGAGCAAAGCGAGGGCTTTAACGGAGCCCCGACAGCATTACTCGACCGATAATAGCCCCCCACCGAGGATCATATTGCCATTAGTACCCCGGCACATCATACCAGGGTACTAATGGCAATTTTTATCGAGTCAGGAATGCAACAGTTTCTCGACTTGAGAACCAAAATGACTGCCATGGTTCGGGGAGAAGGGACTATGTGTAGTCCCTTCACCCTTTCCATGGCCACCACTGAAACGAATGGAACAGGGAGAAGGGACTGCAGGTAATGCCTTCTCCCTTCCCATGAAAACAATGGTCGCAACCAGCACGAGAAGCACACTGCAACGTCAGAGGGATTGCCTTTGGGAAAGACTTGGAATCACACCAATTGGTGCATAGTTGTTTTTCTGGTTTTACAAGAATTTGGCTATATTGGTCAGGTCTAGCATGGCGACATATTTCTTCTGGTAATTATTGAGAATGTTATTTTCTCTCTGTTGAATTCAACCTTCGGTCGCGTCCCCTTGGGTAGTGGTTTAGCCAAGCGAAGACCAAATGAAAAATGTTTAAAGCAAGAAAGAAATCCCAGGTTAAGACTGCGCCCAATTTTTCAGAACATGGTTTATTATATGAATGCCCTTTCTGATGACACGTGTTTCGGTCCCTTACAGGACCTTTTTCAAATCAGGGCTAATTTTGTATATAGCCGAAAAATCATATAAGTATTTTCCAAACACAACACAAGCAAAATTAAAGATAAAAATGTTCATTCACATATTTAACAAAAGATACCACTGATGAAATAAGAACAATTTTTGTTTGTAGCAAAAAATATATAATAGTTATTGCATCAAAGAAACCAAAATGCCAGACAAAAATGGAGTGGGGGATAGAGAGGGATGTTTGGGGTCAAGAAATAAACAAGAACACATTTCCATTAGTCACTGCTAGATGTATTATCACATTGTTAATCAAAAATAAATTTAATTTGACTGTTTTACCTTATTTTCACCTACTGCCCCTTAATGGGTTAAAGCAAATAGTAGCTGTTTTGCTGATTGCGGGGCACTGGGTACTAATATGCATTTCAATGTTGCCATAACTGCCAGTACCTGAAGGTGTCCTTTCTCCTATTAGGATCCTTGACTTATCCCAAAAGAAAAGAGCCTCTAAATGTTTGTATATGTCCCAGTAATACTGCATGGTGAATTGTATTTCTTCATATCCCCATCTTATGAATTGAATCCCACTCCTGCTCCGAAAGATAGTGCAATGTTTACCCACTGTGGCATGTTGTGTGTTTCCAAAAGAAGGCTGCTAGTTGTGGACTCGCTTTGAACAGATCATACTGCTCCACATGGACACTACGACCATGACTGCTTCGAGCTTGTCAGTGTTTAGCCTAGCCCTGACTACTCCCTAGGAATTATTTGATGGCCTTCGTGATTTTCCCCAGTAAAGTTGGTTGAATTTAGAATGTAGATCGTGGATTGGTACACTGTTTGTGTCGGAATTGACCATAGTCAATTTGGCCGCAAACCCAATTTTGACGTGGCCAAAATCAACTAATCCATGCCCCTCTCCCATCCCCCAATACATCCCTACGCTCCCCCAACGTACCTTTCAGCGCCCGCTTTCCATCTGACCCTGTGGCATCAGTTCTATCCCTGGAACAGGGGTCAGAACTGATGCTGCAGGGTCCCTTTCTCTGTTTTTTTTTTCTTTTTTTTTAAAAAAGTCCCCTGCTTCTAATGTCCCAGAAGCAGGGGCTACCCCTGCAACCGCTGTTCCCATTATAGCAAGCAAGGGGAGCGGGGGACACCCCTGCAATCCCCGTTCCCTTGGACGCTATAATGGTTGCACAATCTTTTCGTACAGCCTAAATTCGGCCAACTAGGCCAAACAGTAAAATAATTTTCGGTCAAATTGGCCAATTCCGTAGATCACACTGAAAACAAAGTTCTGTGTCTGTACATCTGTATAAATTGCAACCTCCATCGAAAAGAAGATTGAAGTTTGTCCCATCTAAGAGTAGCCTTTTAATAAATCGTGACAAAATTATTTTTGTCATCCCAGCCAAGCACCAGACTATTTCACTTTGGCTCGGGGTGAACTATTGTTTTAGTGGTATCTGCATTTCCCACATTCCTGCATAGATCTAATGGCAGATTCACATTTTAAGAAAGTGCCAGAGGAAGGACCATATGTAGGCTTGAAAGCAAAAAACATAAAAGAAGTTAACCTAATCAAGCTTTCACCTCAGCAAGAACTCATGCTGTTCTTGCATTATTTAAAAACAAAGGAAACCCATGTACTGCACATTTTCAGTGGACTATTTTATGTAATGTTTTGCCGCCTCTCGCTGTGTAATCGTCAAGGGGTGGTGTGTAGAAGTCAATGTGATGCCAGTGTCAGGATGGGCTCTAGCAGGCATCATTGGCAGTGAGCAAGAGAGAGAATATACTATATGGTGGGGTCTCTGTGCTCGTAGCAGCGGGCCCCTCTTTACTTGGAAGTCTTGCTGGCGAGGGGAGACTCTGTTGATTGGGGTGGCCCAAGGGGGGCACTTACTTATGCAGGGGTAGCATGAAGAACGAGCGCAGACACACACACTTAGGATAATGGGGTGGCAAATCAGTTTCATGGGGTTGCGTGTCCCACCCCCGGCTACTCCCTGGACACGCCTCTGGAGAGGACCTGGGCTAAGGGAGGCCCGTCCATTTGCAAAGTGATAGCATTGTCTTGCAACGATCTGATAGGTGAAGCATAGATTTTCCCATAATTCTTGGACACTTGCCCACTGCCGTCACTATTTTCTAATACCAACCCCTCTGCATTTGTAGTGTTTGCACATTTATCAGATAAAGAAAGTACAAGAAGCACTGAACAGCAGTCAGTGTGGATGGATGTAGCAGCCGCGTTGCTGGGCTATTACAGTTAACACGTTAAATGGCTAGTGCGGGGGAGGAGCTTGGACACTGTAAAGGGAGGGGGCGGGCTGTGCAAGACCGACAGTACATGCATGTTTGGGAATAACAGTAATACAGCTGGGCACAGCTATGCCATCCAGTGGTGAGGCAGGTTGGGTATGATTCTGGTGTGGGTGATACCACTATATAGGAATATGCAGAAGAGCAAACAGTTTAACGCAAATCTATGGGACCCTCAGATTTTTAGGTCAATCCTTACTAATTGCTTATAATTCCACAAAACCGCCAAGACAGGGATCCACTGATCCAAAAACGCCTTGCGTTCAGCTTTTTGCCCCCATCATGTGTTAAAAAACACAAAAGCTGAGCTTCTGGCACAGAATGAGATATGCCTCGTTTTACCATATAGAACAAACTGGTTCAAAGCCATGATCGCCAGTAGCTTGATCTAAAAGCACTACACTGTAAGGGCTGCTCCTTTTTTACTTTGACGTTTATGATGAAATCCTTTGAAGCAGGCAGAGCAGAACTGTTAAAAATTGCATTTCCTCGTTCTGCTCACACAGACAACAAAAGGAACCTTCCGTTTGGGAAAATAGGAGCAACGTGAACATCGGCTTAAGTCTTAAGATATAGTTGGGTGGTCAACCATAGCTTATCTGTGAGTACTTTTCACAGGTGACTAAGCCGGTGGTAACTTGTACCCCCCAGCAGGCCTTTGATATTCTGGCAGTGAAGTCACCACGGCTCTGCCCGTGAGCAGACTTCAGTGTCTCTTTGCACCTGGGCCATACATTGTGTTACAGTCCAGGGTGCTGTCGAAATGTCATGTTAACAATGCTACCTTTCTGCCGGCCTTCTTGCCGAACCCCTCCTGGTGTGAAGAAGGTGTGCATGAGCCGAATATGTCTAGAGCTTTAAAGTGTCATCAAGATCGAAAGAAAACCTCACAGGAGAACCAACAATATTCTGCTATTGAATGTACATCATGTGGGAGCCAAGAAAATACGGCCCGTGCAAAAGCAGCCCCACAGGTCTTTCTGAGGCTGGCTCGGCTCCTGTGGAGGGTGTCTGAAATGGGGTCTTGTGGGCCGATGTCCGCTCTTTTTGAAGTATCACACCTTGGACGCCATCCCCAAAAAGGATGCTGGGGTTAGACAGTCTGAACATTGTTATTGGCAACAGTGGCGTAACGCAAAATGTGGGGGCCCCCTTGCAAGCCGTTCTGATGGGGCACCACCCATTGCCACCTCATGGCATGGGCAGCATGGGGCCGCCTGGACCTCGTGAGCTGCGGGAGCCCCTGTTACGCCAGTGATTGGCAAGGCTAGGCCCTTTATGTTGCCAGCAACATTTCAGCAGGATTCCTTCATCACCCCACGTGGGTGCAGAGGGACAGGGAAGCGATTGGTATAACATGAGCCTTGTACTCCAAGGCTACTGTTCCATTTCCATCAAAGGGACCTCCACCCGTTCCCGGGAGGGGTGACACACGCTCCCAGTAGACCCTAGAGGGATAGAAACAGAATGATGTGGGCATCCAGACGGCATGTGATGGGATGGAGTCACGGGTGAAGGGGGCGGGCATGCACCCTGGCTTCTCAATGCTTTTAATACTTCTCAGGAGCAACGTTCTCTGGTTCCTTCTGGGGCAGATATCTCTTGAGCATTGAGAGAGGGGAACTGTGGCCTAGGAGTACGCGTGTCACTAAGGTGGCTTCATTAATGGGCCTCATTACGAGTTTGGTGGTGTATGGTCAGTAAATCTGCCCAGATGCCACCAGACTGTATTACCGTTACAGCCACTTGGTCCAGCCGTATTACCGCCAGATTACAAGTGGCGGCATAAATCCCCATTTTTTTGTCCAGAGGACTCAATGGGGCTTTTTGCCGGAATTTGCCAGAAAACGGTCACATTTACCTCCTGCTTTTAGCTGAGGTGAATCCTCCAACTTTCTGCCAGAGTTATAGTTCGGCGGTGCTCCACATGTTACCCGCACGCCCAACTTGTTATGAGACCAACTGTCTTTTACAACCATACCGTTGTGCCTCAGGGTTCTATGTCATTTCATCAACACCCCTTTTTACGATGGGTGTTTTGCTGCCGGAATTTTGCAGAACATTTTTGGGGAATTTAAAAAAAAATTATTTTGGGGGGTACCCCCAAACCCTGTCATTTACCTATTTTTTTATTCCCGACTCCCCAAACCTTTACATGCACTTGCCCACCCCCTAAAACAATTCGAAACGTGTTTTCCTTCTAAAATGCTGCGGCTAAACACCCGACATAAAAACGGGTGTCAATGAAAGGACGCTATACCCTCATTTCATTTTCCTGCCAGGAAGCTTGGTTTAGTCAATTTTTGGAAGTGGGAGCTCCTGAAATGTGCCCCCCAATCGCCCTCCAAGGAAGTGTTTGTTTATTTTTTCATAAGACTACTATAAGCCTTTTGGCATCAAGACTATCCATGACACTGGGCTTAACAGTTCTGGCTGTGTGAGAAGGACAGGGTCCTCCAGCCCTGTGACGTTCGGCAATAGAGGGACAAGGCCACCCCAAGATGGCACGCTGGCAAGCTTGATGAAGGATGTGGTTCATATTTAGCTGACTCACTGTGGGCCACTATAAGGGTGGGCAGTCGTGAAGGACAGTTATTATAGCAAAAGTTTTTCAGAAGCGATCTGTCTGAAAAAATGTCTTAGGTCTGGATGCTCACATCTCACAACTCCATCATACCCTTTGATTTCTGAATCCTGATTGGCTGCCATTTCGATTAATCATATAATATCTAGGTTGCCACAAACAAGATACTGAGGTCCAAGCTAAGAGGGGGAGTTAGAGAGGTTGTGCTGGCACTTCCTGGGGAGCTCAGCAAGCAAAGCCACCTCACCAGTAGCCAGAAAGAGTTAACGGTGGTGCTTCTTGCTCTTGTCTGCTTTCACGCTTGGCTTCTTAGCCTCTTGAGCCCTGATCACAAACCACTCAGCCACGCATGATCCTCGGCGCCGTATCATCACATGGACACATTTGCATAATTGCAAGCATGGACACGCGCTTGCATTGCCAGCTGCGTCGGAAACAGAGAGGCGCTCCAGAAGGAGGGCCAGCCCCTCGCATAAGCGCCGCGGCAAAGAGGCACTTAGAAACTGCGCTTCCGTCCAGTGGCCCCGCGTAAATGCGCACATGACGATTTACCCAAATGGCGAAATGCAAATAACATTCATCGAAGCGGGGGTCGAAGGGGGACTCTGCGAGAGTTTACACGGAAGCAGCCTGTTCGTTTTGTTTGAGGAGGCGAGAAGCTGCGAAGCTACAAAACCGTGAGAATGAATGTGGATTACATCTGATAAACAATGTCCGTAACAGAGGCAATGCACGTGTTAACACAGCTTCTTGCCTGCACTAGTGGCCTGTTGGTCATTTCGAAAACATAAGTCTTTGCAAGGAGAGGGGCCAGTACGGTAAACATCCCTTAGTGATGGGAGGTGGAAGAGCTGGCAAGTGAAAAACAGAGAACAGAATACATGGAATTATGTCTGGGCAGCTGCCAAATAACGCGATATATTCCAGCAAGCATTTCTAGCTGACATCTGCTAGAGCGCAAGAGCGAAGCTCGAGTAGTCTCCGGTGTCTCTCAGCGACGCCCAGGTGAGAAGCACCCCATACCTGAAATCTACCCATCTATGATGTGTATGGCTGCCCTGCTTCCCCCTTGCCAAACTGCGCTGTCCCTTGTGGGCCAGATGTGCAGGGGGTTCATGAGGGACTACATACAACATACCAAGGGCCATATGTCAGTAACGTTGTGGACATTTCATTACTGCCTTTTTTCTGCACATTTCCTACACTGCCCAATTCCAAGTTTGGGGCTAATGTGGAGAAATACCTCCAGCACTCATTGGAGGTGTTTCCTCTAGTCTAACCCCATAAAATTGAGGATTTCTCATGGGCAGAATAATACCACAGGCGGTAATCATCCAAATGCACAACAATTCCTAAAACATGGGATTAATACTATCACTGTACTACTTGAGCTCACACGTGTTTTGCGTGATTGATAGTGGTGGCCATGGTAAACGAGTGGGACAGTAATTCCACAGGAAATACCTCCAAATCTGTAATTAGGGCCCACGTTCCCTCTTCCTCACCCCACATCACCCTAACATTGAAAAAATAACTTCATAGCAGTTGATTATGGCTTTCATCATTCTCTGCTATGACATCCCAGGGGGGAAATAGAGCATCTGGAGAAAATAAATAGTCGCTCATACCCAGCAACATGGAGGATGGGGACCTATCTATACGCTATGGACGTTTTCTCAGCTGCAGCACCTGCAGTCAGGGTTGGGCTGGGACAACGCATAGCTTGTTGTAACAGCAGAAATAGCGGGCCACCACAAATCCTATCACAAATCGTTTCACAACCAATTGTTTGAGCAGCATGAAGCAGTTGCAGGCGCGGCTTTGGTGCAGCGGGGACTTCTGAGGGGCCACTGCCATTCAATGGCAGGTCTGGCGGCTGCTGACTTTTTTCAAGGAAGGGTGTAAATATCAAGGGAGCCCCAACCGACCAAGAGGGATTTTCTCCACCGGGAATATTCTCATCAGTTAAAATGATTCACATGTATTGATAATATGCCACTATTTAAGAATAATCTTCTAATTTCAGAACGATCGAAATTAAAGTGTCTTGAATAAATACCATTGTTTAGAGCATCACGTTTTAATAGGCTGATTACAACAAGCTATGCGTTGTCCCAGCCCAACCCAGAATGCAGAAATGAAGTGGCCAACAGAAGTGCAATGGAAAAGTGACTGTAACATGGAAATCCACGGTTCTGAATGGTTGGTCATTTGTAAGAAAATTAAACAAGTAATTACATCAGCAAATGTAACCCAAACATTGTTTTTATTTATTCATCAAGCCTTCATCACTACTTTAAAGTTATATGAAAGAAAACTGGTTAATGATGGGAACAGCTTGTCATGTCATACCACTGTTGGCTCTTTCAGGCATATGTTCTTTGTGTTTTTATTTAAAAAATTCTGGATACAAGTTTGAAACTATTTAGCTCTTATATTTAAGTGGATATTCTCTTACTTTTGTTAATATCCTATTAGGTAGCTAATCTTTAACTTCACTAAGACTGGAAGATCTCTATTTCCCAGCTGAATAGGCTGTCTCATCCTCCCTTCCTCTTGTCTCTTCTCCTGGCCACCTTCCTTACTCTGCTGATGGACGGAACATAGATTTGTGGAGTTTGGTTGCAGTAAAATTGCATTTGTGGCAAAATTGACTACGGTCTATTCCGCCGTGAACAATTCTGCCACGGCCAAACAACACAGATCTGGTTAAGTCTGGCTTTGGAGATGAAGATCAAGAAGTTGTGTAATGGGTCTAAGATGACACCAAGGTTACGAGCAGAAGCAGAGTAAGGAAGGTAGGCAGGAGAGAAGAGGAGGAGAGGAAGAGACAGCCTGTTTGGCTGGAAAATAGAAATCTTCTGTCTTAGTGAAGTTGATCATGAGCGAGTGAGACACCATGCGACATTAAATGGAGGTGAGAGAGTTTACAATTTTTGACAACAGCTCATTGGATAAGGAGTGAAAGGAGAAGAAGATCTGAGTGTTGTCAGTGAAGAGTTTATAGGAGAAGTCATAAGAAAAGACCAGGGCACCAAGCGCTGAAATATAGAGAGTGAAGAGAAGTGGACCAATTACAGACCCTTGGGGAACTCCATCAGTAAGCGGGTGAATGAGGAGTTAAGGTTGTTCCAGGACATCTGAACGTGCTTGCGGCAAGGTATGAAGCAAACCAAGCAAGGGCCTTATCTCTGATGCCAAGGAGACATAGGCCCTCATTCCAACCCAGGTGGTAAGTTCCCTACTTTACCACCATGGTGTAAACTTTGTTTACACCATGGTGGATGGCGGATTTACCGCCCCATTCCAAGGTGAGTGGGGCGGTAAATCCCCAATCCCCATTTACCCTTCCCCATTCCCATTTTTGCCCCATAGGGCATAATGGGAGTGGGGAAGGCGCTAATTACGGCACCGTAAATTAAGGTGCCGTAATTAGCGCCAAGGACGCTTAGCGCCTTGGTACTTAACGCCTGCTAAAAGAAGGCGTTAAGGTGGAAATCAGGCGTTAAGGGTTAACGGCGCCGACGGCGCCGTTAAACCCTTAACGCCTTGGTTGGAATGAGGGCCATAATGTAGAGAGAAGGTCAGAATGGTCGACAGTTTCAAAGGCAGCAGAGAGGGCGAGAAGAAGAAAAATGGATGAAAGGTTTGCATGCCAAGCAGAAGAGATGACGATGCTGACATTGAGGAGAGCTGTTTCATTAGAATGCAGAGGTCAGAAGCCATATTGAAGAGGGTCCCAGTGATTGTGAGTATCAAGGAACTCAGTGAGTCGATTGAATACTACTGACTCTAGGTTTTTTCAATACTGTGGTAGAAGAGAAACAGAGCAAAAGTTGCAGGATAGTTAGGATCTAGACCAGGTTTCTTAAGGAGAGGGATAATAGTAGCTGTTTTATAGAAAAGTGCATTGTCAAGAGAGGAGTTTAAGAGGGACATAAGATGTGGAGCAACTCTGGAAACCATGTGCTTCATAATTTGCGGGTATAATGGGTCAGTGGGGGCAGATGAAGGGTTAGCCTCGAGGAGTAGGGCAATAATATTGCCAGGGTTGGTGGGGGAAAAGGAAGATATAGAAGTGGGAGAGGAGGGTAGGAGTGACAGAGAAAAGTGACCTTGAGGCGGCCATAGAAGGTAATTAGTGAGGGTATTGTGAATGGTAGAAGTTTTAGACACAAAGCAAAGAGCAAGATCATTTGTGGAAACAGTAGAGTTGATGGAGGTGGGTTTAGGAGGTGAGAGAGCTGAGTGGAGAGATTTTTGGAGCCTTAGGTTGTGAGGATTGAGACAAAATGAGAGCGATAGAAGTCCCTTTTGGGAGAGTCAAGAATAGAGGAACAGTTTTAAAGAGCAGTGAGATAGAGTTGGAGATTAGAGCAGTGTCTTGGCCTTTACCTAATACAAAGCTTTTTCTGCATTGTTGTTCTCAGGGGGCGGATGAAAGGTGTAATCCAGGGCTGTGGAGGGGAGGATTTAGAAGTGAGTGTAGTAAGAGGGTAGTGAGAGGAAAAGGCAGCATAAAGATCATTGTTAAATTTAGTGAAGGCTTCTTCAGTGGATGGAATGGTGAGTTCTACGTAGGAGGAGAGACAGTTGTGTAGGTCAGAGTGGTAATCAGGGAGTTTGGAGGAGGGAAACCTGCTCTTAGTAATAGTTGTAGTAGATGGAGAGAGAAAGGAAGAAGCAGGAGTGGAGATTGGGGCACAGGAGATAAAGTGATCAGAGGGAGAAGGCACAGTGGGGATATTAAAGTGTGGAGAGTTGAGAGGAGAGGAGATTATGGCCAAGGGAATGTTACATTTGAATGGGTGGGCAGAGAGTGGACAGAGTGGATAGGTATAAGATAGTTTAAGTCAGTGGATAGAGCAGCATAGAGAGGGGGGGGTTGACATCACCAAGGACAATGAGGTGGTGATTGTGAGGGAGAGAGGCAATTAGTTGGGGGAGGTGCTCAAATAATTGACCTACTGAACCAGGTGACTGGTAGAGAGAGATAATATGCATGCCATAGGTGGCAGTGACTGTGGAGATAGTGTATTCAAATGAGGGAAAATGAGCAGGAGATAGGGTAGTAGAAGAGATAAGAAGTTTGTAGGATAGGATGAAAACAGTCCTTCACCACCACCCTGTCAGTGGAGTGGGCAGAGTGAGTGAAGTGGGGAGAGTGAGCGAAGGTATTGGCAGAGTCATGAAGAGCAGCACAGGTTGCAGAGTCAGGGGAAGAGATCCAGGGTCCAGTAAGGATAATGAGGTCAGGAGAAGGAGAATTAGAAAGGAAGAAGTAGGAGGTAAAGGAGGCTTCATTGCAGACAAACTGTGCATTTTTAAGAGCAATAGAAAGAGAGTGAGATGTAGAAGCATAGCAACGTTGAGTCTGAGAAAAAGAGGGGCACTGGTTATAGATGTGAGAAGAGAAGGTGTAATGGAAGTTAGGGTTGGAATAGGTTTTGTGAATAGAAAGAGTAGTAAAGCGAGAAGAGAGGTGGCACCAAGGAGAAGAGTAGAAGGGAAAGGGAGAGATAGCATGAGAAGTACATGTTGAGGGTGCAGCTGAGAAGAAGCACTTAACTGTACTTACAGACAAGTAGCAGGACACAGCAAAGCAAATGTTCATAGGCAAAGAGGGTGGTCAATGGCTGGTCTTCACACTTCACGGTTCCATCATTAACTGGGACACACATGGCTGGATGCCCCTAGGGAATTCCAAAGGGAATAACACATGCTCTTGTCACCTGATCATGTAATCCATCAGTGATTGGTCTCTCTGATATTGTCCCTGGTGTTGCTGGGATGAAGTGATTTCTTCCTGATTGGTGTTACCAGAGGAGCCTCTTCTGGCCTCAGGCTGGAGATTGGGCTGATCCAAGATGGCCACCAGAAGTGATGTCACTGATCCAAGGTGGCTGCTGGAAAGTATGTCACCAATCCAAAATGACCACTGGAAGTGAAGTTCCAGACAGAATGTAAAGCCAAAAATCAGAAGTGATGACACAGCTCTCATCACCTGACAACTAGTTTATCAGTGGTTGATCTCTCTGATATTGTCCATGGTGTTGGTGGGATGAGGCGGTTTCTTCCTGTTTGCTGTCCTCGGACAAGCCTCTTGTGGCCTTCAGCTGGAGATAGGGGCAATCCAAGATGGCCACATGAAGTGATGTCCCAGATCCAAGATGGCCACTGGAAGTGATGTCACCAATACAAGATGGAAGTGGATTTCCAGACAGAAGGTGAAGCCAAAAACCAGAAGAGATGACACATGCTCTTGTCACCTGATCACTTAGTCCATCAGTGGCTGGTCTCTCTGATATTGGAGCTGCTCCAATTTTAAATCAATGTAGTGGTCTTAGTTCCAAAATCATCACGCTATACTCTTTAGTAAAATCATGAAGAGCCATGTCTTCTATTTTATTACTGAGGCTTAGGCGTCCTTTTTTGATATAGCGCCTGTTGGTTTATCATGCCAATGCATTTCGGACATTGTCCGTCATCAGGGCTCTAGGCACTAACGCCATCATACGCCCTACCGCAGATATTATGAGACAGCTGGAGAATTTATTGGACAAAGCAGAGGAATTGGAGTGGATTAACGACAAAACCAAAGCTTTTCTATTGAACAGACATCCACGAGTACCGAATTTCTACACACATCCAAAGGTACATAAACATCCTACGCTGCCACCTGGCAGACCGATAGTGTCTTGTATAGACAGTTTACTACAACCTCTGGGCCAATATATAGATTTCTTCCTTCAACCGCTAGTACAGAAAACGTGTACCTACACCAAAGACACCGCACACTTTTTGGACCGCTTGAAGGACACTGGCTACATAAATAATTCTATCATGTTTACTATTGACAATAAGAGTCTTTATACATCGATCCCTCACAGCATGGGGCAAGAAGCAATAGAATGGTTCCTTGTGAATGAAGAAGGAGAAATGAAAGCAGTAAAGGAGTTCATCGTGGTTCTACTTGAGTTTATTGCAGAAAATTCCTACTTCCAGTACAAAAATACGTTCTTTCTCCAAACCTCGGGAACATCGATGGGAGCGATTGTTTCATGCATAAGTTCGAACAGGAACACATTCTGTCACAAGCAAACTGGAAGGAGAGCATAGCACTTTGGACAAGGTATATTGATGACATTTTTGGGATATGGACAGGGTCATCTGATACACTACATCAATTCTTTATATACCTGAACTCTATAGACTCAAGGATACAATTCACTTATGAGAGTTCTTCAACAGACATCCATTTTCTAGATGTTGCTATACAGGTCAAGGAAAATAGGTATGAAACAAACAGTTACCGCAAAGAAACAGATCGTAACAACTTGCTACATCGACTCAGCTTCCACCGCGTTTACCGAGGAACCTACCGTACAGCCAAATGAGACGAGTGAAACGTATTGTTAACAACCCCACATTGTGTGACAAAGAGATAGAGATAATGGGAAGAAAGTTTGAAGTCAGGGGTTACAAAAAGACAGAGGTTACAGCAGCAAAAGAATGCCTGTCATCACAGGGGCCTGTATTACAAGGAAGAGAAAAACCTAAAAAATTGGATAATCCCATGGTGTTTGTATCATGCTATTCTCTACAGAGCAGTCGGATAAAAGCGGTTTTATTTAAGAACTGGCAAATACTGAGGAATGACACAAGGGTGGAACATCTATTCAAGGACAACCCCATTTTTGCATATAAGAGGAGCAAGAACTTAAGAGACAAATTAGTTAAGACAAGACCTATGATACAACAACCGGCAACACAGAGAACGGGCACATGCCCGTGTCCGCACTGCAGCAACTGTAACTTCATTACTAAGGGTAATATCATCAATCATTCTCGCACAGGAGAAAAGATTCATTTAAGGAGTTTCGCAACATGTGATACCATTAACATAATTTATGCCATAAAATGTCCATGTGGCATCTACTACGTGGGACAGTCAACGAGGTCGGCCGAATTCGATGGAATGAGCACAGATCCTGTATACGAACAAACAACAAGAACTCTGCAGTAGCAAGGCACTGGGAAATGAAAAAACACAATATCAACCAAATCAGGATTCAGGTCATAGCAGTGATTAAACCAAGAGATAAACACAAGGATATCACTAAGAGACTCAACCAACGGGCGTCCTATTGGATAGGTAGGTTGGACTCATTAGAACCGGGCGGAATTAATGAAGAAATAAATTATGTATGCTTCTTATAGTATACAATTGAGGAGAAGGAAATATAGAAGGATCTAGGGACCTTGAGTACTGATTGATGATAATTTCATTTTAAAATGTTCATCTCAACATCTGAAGGTTGTAAGGTTGAATTAAGTCTGCAACATTGACTATGGGGTGACACGCCCGTTTAGGACTGCAGTCCAAGCGGGACCCAAGGCAGAGACAATGTCTGCTGCCACAACACACCGCATAATTGTGAACGATATACTTTAATCATATATTGTTGTTACACAATCTTGCTTTGAAATATTGGATGGTTTTAATGTTTCCTTACGTAACCCAGTGTGTGAAACACACATATTGGGAGAGGCACTTGGTTAGTACACACGGAGGGGAGCAAACCCCCGTATCTAATCACTGGGATCTGGTTTAAATACAGTGATATGCCCACTTTCTTTACCGAGGTATGAATTGCAATTGTAATTTTGCATTAGGCACATTATACAGAAATACACATGACTATCGCACTCAAATACAATATACCATTACTGCTGTCATTTTAAATGGAATTGTAGCCGGCGGCTAAGCCGGCACGCGGCGAATGTGAGAAAGTGAAAGTAACTTCCTCCCTCAGATCCGCGCATGCGCGGGTCACCTAGTAATAGGAGTTAAACAAAGATAACCGGAGTCTGCTCAGGACGCGGGTTTTTCGCAGCGAGGAGCGCCGCGAGTGGGGAATACTGGTAAGCAGAGAGAATGGTAATGCATAGAATAGGTTTAGGGATATGTGGGGCACATAAACATGACTATGGTGGTGTGATTTTTCACAGGTTACCCCTGAGAACATAAAACTGAGGCACAGCGGAGTGATACAGGAGAAAGGACAAATAGTGCCACTGTTAAAACAGGTACACAACACGCACCAAGAGTACAATTAACTAGAGATAAGTGTCCGACAATGAAGCTTACTTGTATTTTTTCTTTTGTTTACTTTTGTAGATTTACATCCCGTGATTTGAAATAACTGGATAATCTACGGAAATGGTATGTGTTTACATTTACTTGATGGGTTTTTGGACAACTATGATTTAAATGCCACTGACACTTGGTAATATGGACGCATGAATTTATGAATAACATTGTTAACAAATTGACATGATATGAATGCTTTTGTACTCATTTTCTTGGTATATAACATTGGATTGGGGCTAACTATTGTTTATTGTTTTTTGACATGATAAATGTTGGCTAATTGTTTTTGATAATGTAATATGATGGCGTTAGTGCCTAGAGCCCTGATGACGGACAATGTCCGAAATGCATTGGCATGATACACCAACAGGCGCTATATCAAAAAGGACGCCTAAGCCTCAGTAATAAAATAGAAGACACAGCTCTTCATGATTTTACTAAAGAGTATAGCGTGATGATTTTGGAACCAAGACCACTACATTGATTTAAAATTGGAGCATCTCCATTAGGAGAGCGGGGGAGAGCACACCTAGGGCCGGATTCAATTCTGATCCCTTTTCTATTGCTCATACTTTACCTTGTGGCAGGTTTTCAAGGTGTGCCTCAAATATATAATATATGGATCAAGTTTAAAATAAAGGAACTTCAATCAACACAGTGGTGCCCACCCCTTTCGACTCAACGTGGTCTCTCTGATATTGTCACTATATCCATAGTTGTTATTGCTGCTGGGATGAGGTGATTTCTTCCTGATTGGTGTTCCCAGAGGAGCCTCTTGTGGCATTTGGCTGGAGGAGATTGGGCTAATCCAAGATGGCCACTGGAAGTGAATTTTCAGACAGAAAGTCAAGCCAAAAACCTGAAGGGATGACACATGCTGTGATCACCTGATTGCCTAGTCCATCATTGGTTGGTCTCTCTAATAGTGTCCCTTATGTTGCTGGGATGAGGCGATTTCTTCCTGATTGGTGTTCCCAGAGGAGACTCTTGTGGCCTTAAGATGAATATTGAACTGATCCCAGATGACTGCAGGAAGTGACACGTATTCATCTGCAGGTTATTTAATTATATATTTAGTTAGGTTTATTAACTAGTCTGGTCATTAATAAACTGTGATGTTATGGATATGTAGTTTATAATATTGAATGAATTAATGGCTAATGTCTGAGAATTTAATTATATGTGTTTACAAATATCTTAAAACCTTTACTTTACTGTATAATCTGACAATTATATATGATTTATATGCTTAATAAAATCAGATAACAAAAAGAATGGTGCATATTGCAGCACACTTCTAATGAAAAAGTCGTTAAAAAGCCACAACATTTGCAATCAGTTTGGGAGGATAACACAAGAAATAAACACACAAAAGGCGCACCGGAGCATTTCCCAACACAATTCGATGATGCTTTTGCACACAATATGTGCCAGTATTGTGGCAATCTAAGGAGACATTGTCATGCTGGCTGTGCCCATATGTGCCAATATCCACATGTAAGAACACCCACTTTGGCTTTGCTCTTACTGCCACCAATAATGCTATGCCTCGTCAAAAATACATTCCATGTTGACTGTGCCCATGGTAGTTTCCCCCCTTTGAGCACTCACTTTGGTTTTGCTTTTATTGTCACTAAAAATGCTGTACAACATTAAGAAGATATGTCATGCTGGCTCTACGCATGACAGTATCTTCAAGTAAGAGCACTCCCTTTGGCTTTGCTTGTGATGCCAGTAATAATGCCATGCCTCTTCGAGCAAACATATCCATGCTGTGACTATGCCAATAAGACACAGTTTTGCTTTGCTCATAGTGCCAGTAATAATGCCACACCACTTCCAGTTCACATGCCCACGATGTGGTGGCTGTGCTGATTAGAGCAGTAGTCACACGTAAGAATACTCACTTTGGCTTTGCTCTTAATGCAACTTATAACTGCCATGCCACATCATGCAAACATGTCCATGCTGGTCTTGCCAATTACAGTATCGCCACATAGAAACACTCACTTTGGATTTGCTCTTAAAGCCACTAATAATGTCACTCTTCAATCTCCACCTGCACATACATAGGACCACTGGAAAGCAGTGTCCCATACCAGAGTGCACAGGAACATGGGCCACTAACCCAGAGTCACCAGTAGCACCCCAGCCAGCACCAAATGCATACCTAAGAGATCTCCCTTCTCACCCACAGATGCACGATCCTAAGTTCTACCACTCCTTGGCCAGATGTCCCGCGTCAAACAGGGGCTCTGTATAAAACCAAGCTCCGCAATGGCCTAGGACCAGCATGTCTACCACTACTCAGGCTCTAAGAGAGTACCGCTTTATTTGAACACCTTGTAGCAAATTTCAAACATGTTGTCCTAAAAGTGGCATATTCCAGCTTCACCCCAGCACCCAGGACCTGTGGTTGGACTCCCTGCTGTCTACTGTACGTCCCCGGAAATGATTTATGTACATCCAGGTCAGTCGACTCAACTTTAGGTCCACATATTGAACATGGCTGCCATACCTAATATTTTGATCATGATATCCGGTAACAACATTCCAGGATTCAGATTCAAATTAAAGCCTATAAATCCTCTGCTTACCCCATGGACAACATTTCTTTATGTTTTCTGGGCCCTTTTATGTTTTTTGACCTTTTAATTGTACTTAAAAAAAACTGTGGACAGACTTCCACCAAACCAAAAAAAAGATTTCAAGTCAGACCAGAATCCAACATTTGATCCCCTCTTGCTGTTGGTCAATCCAGACCTTTTTGTGGTTTGTGAGAGCATATCACTTTTCCCCCTTCCCTTTAAGGAATCTCACCAATCATTCATAAAATCTCCAGCGCGGTCTATGTGTTTTGTTTCACAAAATTTCATTCTGTTTGTTTAATTTGGGGGGCGGAAGGGGTAAAAGTTATAAGCCTCTCAAAGTAGTATTTTTAACTAAAAATAAATAATTGACCCATTACCACGAAGTCACTACTACATCTATATGCGGAGACTTGAAATGCTAGTCTGCATTGATCCTCAATTTTGTTTTCCTAGATGATTTTATCCTTTTTTCCCCATGGTTGTGACACAATGTGGAAACAGCCTTTGCAGCGGATGCATTTTATTTCTGAGTCAACTCAATGGGAGGACTGCATGTTTTCAAGTTGATACTATGGTGGCTAATTTATGGAGAAAGTATATCTTGTCCTGAAAGTGTAAATCATTCTTTATTAGACATCATCCATGAGTTGGTGGAGGTGATCTAAAAGAAGAGATATCATTTTTGTTATAAATCAATATAGAGAGGGCACAGCATTTTGCTTCTTTACCTCATATAAAAAATATCTCAATTAAAAATTGATAAAGTGTGCATTTTTCTGCACTTTAAATAGCTCAGACCGTTCTATTACCGAGTGATGAAACATCTGTGTAGGACAGTGTTATACGACCCACCAAATACAGTTTTTCACACTTTTTTAACACTACTCTTTGTTTTGACACTTGTATACTTGAGGGTGCAGTGGACATCTCTAGCTGTGACAAAAGTGGTCACAATTTTCAGTGGCGAATCAAACAAAGCTTGCCTTTAGCGGGGCCCTGCACTTTGGGGAAATTCCTTACATGATTTAATAATGTTTTCTCAACTTGCCAAAAGGGTAGGAGCTGCTTATATTTGCTTTGCTAGAAATGTGTGGGGGGAGGGGGTGGTGGGGTTCATTCCTCAGAAGCAAAGTTCTCAATATCTTGAATGTATCTCTGTTCTCCACTGTGTTTTGAAGTTGAAACCCATTGAGCTGGACCAACAGTTTATGAATTCGCTATAGGAAAATTGTATTTCCTTAATGCGCTTACTGATTTCCTGATTAACTATGTGAGAGATATGAAAGATACAGGTTCCAATCCCACCAATTCCCAATCCAAATAATATAACTAAGTGGATTATATAGCTGTTGCCCAGATCACAGTCATTTCCAAACCCTGAGTAAAATATCTCAGGATGTATTGTGCCTGCAGCAAAGAGCTGTGTTTAGCCTGCAGGCCACGGTTATAAAGCAAGTAAGATAACTTAGTGGGAAGTGTGCCTGTGGCAGAGATGTCCTTATAATTTCGATACATTGGTTACAACTCCTCGAAACTGCAAATTCTAGCACAGCAGATTTGGCACTGGCCGTTTGCGCATGGCTCCTTTGGCACAGCTCCCATTCAGGCGTGCCCTATTGGCAGCAGCTGTCGCCATGGTGCAGGGAGATATCCGTGTCGGGATTGCACTGCTAACAGTAATATGCCAGTGCAGAGACCTATCTGCACCAGGATATTACTGTTTCCTTACATATATTGCCATTCAAAGCACTCAAAAATGCAGTTCTTTGGAAGACACTGGCTGTTGGCTTAAATATATACGCACAGGACATGGAACCATTTATAGATGGTGCTAAATCGGCTGTGCCAAAGCACAGTGTACCGACAGTTCCTGCCCTCCAACTTTTTCATGTCGCCAAAATGAGTCCCTTTGAGTGGAATCAAAGTGACAGATGTTACTAAAGAACATGCCTATATTTATTTAACCACAATTCCAGTCTGTGGCAGCAGAAATATTCTCCCCAACATTACAGAGTTAAAAAAAGGGATATCTGTGTATTAAAGACAAGGAGATACAAGTTTACAATTTGGAAACATTTGACCAAATGGATGTACAAGTTAAACAAATAAGTAAAATAAACATGCCCCTGCCAATTAAAGATATGAACATCAGCTTTTTCCCTTCTCTATAGGGTCAGCCAAGAACCATGTAGGACTCAGAATTCCCTATATATCTTTGTCTGATGCCTTTTACCATGCCCCAAAACACCACAAACATAGTCCACCTTACAAAGAAAGAAAAATAATATATATTAATGAAAACACAGTTTTCAAATACGTCATCCCCACTCAGTAACACAGGTAGAAGGCATGGTTTTAGCAATCCAAGGGTTTGTATTCAGTAGCATGCCAGCAATCAGGAGGGTGCTAATTGATGCAATTACTCATTTTGTGTTTCAGTGCCATGCTGGAGCCAAAGGGCTAAAGATTGGCAGGCCCAAAAGGAACATTTGAAAGTATGAAGAGACACATCTCATTCTCCCCTCACAGTGATTGTATATACTATACTATACTTTTGCGCTACTCTTAGTTACTTGAGCCCTGCCCAACAAGCAGCACCTATGAACGATGCACAAAAATACAAACTATGCTATTATTGAACCATTTATTTTCTGATAATGTATCCCTTTCATAGTTTACACAAATATCTTCCGTAATTTGCAAAGCATTTTTCTTTTCTACATAACTTTATTAAAAAGGCAATTATTCAGTTCCGTATTAGGCTCTGGCCGAATACATGCCCAACTATTCGGTATTCACCCCAATATTTGGTGCACCCGTTCTTGCAATGGGACTGATTGGCTCTGTGTAGTTCCTTGAGGAGAACACTACTTAAAGCTTATAGAGCCAGACACACCTGTGCACAGACATTTTGTCTGGATGCTGTTCCCACTGGTGAAGCAGTGGTTAATTTGTGCTTGGGATGCCTAGTGTTCAGCCCTGGAACATATGTTGAAGGCAGGGCCGAGTAGTGGTACTTCCCACCGGTCAGAGCACTCATTTCACAGCTGCAGCAATTGAGCTTAATAGCTGCAACTGCCTGCAACCCACCCATAATAAAACTGCTGCCTGGTAGAGCAGCGGTTGGTGATGTCTTTATTAGTGTGGAGTGTGGCCTGGGTGGGAAGCACTGCATTGCCAAACTGAACACTGCCTTTCCTCTACAACTGAAAAGGGCTTCAGTGACCGGAAGCAGAAAGCAGTAATGGAGTTGCCGCAAAATATTGTCACCCCGGAGCTAGGGATCAGGCCTTCAAAACATTAATTTGACACATTTGCCAACAAGCCACCAATGCCTTCATGATGACTGTGTTTTTAGTGCAACATGTCAGGGACAATTCAGACTTCAAGCAGCTCAATATTCACAGCCAGAAGGCCTTACTTTATTTGGACTTTTATTTTATATTCAATTGGTATCTGGCCTTGCATTAGGGTTACCTGGGAGTGAGACATACATGCCAATGTGCTCCATTCCATTTGTAAGATGGTAGTTCATCTTGGATTACCTTTGCATTCTGGGACTTGTAGCCCTGGATTTCCCTATTATAAATTCAGGAATACAAATCCCAGACTTCAAAGTTAAAACCAGGACTGGGCTAACCCAGGAATGTGATCGTTTTAGCAGTGGAGAGGGTATCAAAAGAATGATTATGCGGCATTGAGACAATGTTCCAGGCAGTGAGTTGGAGGCTTCAAGCAGTTACTTGAGTCAGTTGCTTCCCCAGAGTCGAGCCAGCGATCAGATTGGTTTGATGTGGTCCGTTAGAATAGGTCTAGCTGATGTCTTGATGGCTTGAAGAGCAGGTCAGAGATTCAAAGACTGTAAAGTGTCAAAAGCAGCACAGTGAGTCCTTTCGTGGCCCAAAGAGAGTTGCACGCTGATGAGCCGGCTTAAAGATGTTTCAAACTGGTAAAACAAGGTTCCAGCTGCTTAACCCAGGGATTCTGGGTAATGGAGAGGCACAATACAGGTTCTCCAGGGCCAACATGAGCCCTCTGTTCTGCCCGTCCACTCCAGGAAGCTTGATGGAACCTACAGGAGTTCCTTCACGTCCATTGCACAGGCAGGAGAGAAGTCTTGGTCCAGCAGCAGGTTATCCCTCCCATGTTCTCTGGAGATGGTTAGGGAGCAGAGCTTTACACTTCTTTGTAACTCTCTGTCTTCACCTGGACTTTGCGATAGACTGTCCCCCATCAGAGTTTCAGGTCAATAAGTCTACTTCTTCTTCTTCTTCTTCTTCTTCTTCTTCTTCTTCTTCTTCTTCTTCTTCTTCTTCTTCTTCTTCTTCTTCTTCTTCTTCTTCTTCTTCTTCTTCTTCTTCTCCTTCTTCTTTGAATCAACTAAGGACAGGATTTCCTGTCCTTATAAAGGTAAACTGCAACTAAAAGATTGGCCTGTTTTCAGTGGTCCAATCCAGGCTGCTGTACGTGTGTTTTGCCTTCTGACATCATGCCCAGAATTCTTTGTCTGTGGAAAGTGGGGATGGACAGAAAGTTGTAGAGAGCCCTAGCAGAAACCAAGATGGATGAACCCACCTCCTGGCCTACTCTCTCCTCTGGGTTGCTCTAACTCCACACTATTCCAATGGCTGCTGCCTACAAAAGGACTTCAGTGATCAGCAGCCTGAGTTGAGAGTGGTTTTATTATGTATGGGTTGCCTTTTTTTGTAATGACTAAATAACACAGGACCTCCCTGGGAAAATTCCTGTGCCCTGAGATAAAAACGTGGCCTTCCTTGGTGAGATCAAAGGGGCGCCTTGCTGGCCATTGGCCCTCGGGGCTATGGTGGAGCCATCCAGCCAGACAACTAAATAAAGGGCCATCTTATAGCTAAGGGTTCTGTGAACCAAGTTGACACAATAGGATATCCAAATGCTGTGGCAGTGTAATTCTGTGGTTTTAGCAGCCGCTGTGCCACAACCAAGCATGACTTATTTTTACAGTTTAACATGCCCCCAGGCTGACTAGTGTACAAAGATATTATGTTTTGAATCAAAGGTGCAGAACATTAAAGGAATGGTTCGGTCAAAAATGTTTATTGCCCCTACGGGTCGGCTATGTGTTTTTAAGCCTACGTCGCTCGATTTTAGAAAAATTTCCTATGGACCTTACCCGAGTTTTTGTCCATTAAACGCACGCGAAAACAGGCACCAGGGAGCTGCCATTTTGTGATAATCCCATAATTTCCCCCATCACCCTGGCTGACCTGCTTTTACGGCACTAAATTATATCCCCCGCCCCTGAGCCTGTCATCAGCAGACTAATGATGTGTCGCCATGGAAATGTCAGGACGCCTCTTTCCTCAATAAGTATAAACAGACCGTTTCACAACACACAGCAGCAGATTTTCGATTCCATTCCTCTCTCTGTGTTACTTTGAGTATTCTGTGACTCATTTCTGTGCTCTGGTCAGCTACCTTCGTTGCTTGTAGCCCATGTGAACAGATACCAGTACCACCGCTATAAATTATTTTAGTTTGTGTAACACACAATGGATACAATAATGCCCTACATGTGCGGGCCCGAGTAGACTGAGGAGGAACTACTGGAAAGGGAAACACGTGAAAACGATGGGTCTTCGGATGGCAGTTGGGAGGACGATGCAACAGCTGAAGAACCTGGACCTAGTCCATGGACGGTGTTTCCACCTGGTGCACATGCAATCGGTGCGAGCTAATGCCAACCGAGGACGAGAACTGCTGCTGCTGTGAAAACTCGGGATGCGTGGCCTACATCTCGGAAGACGAGCCACGACCGCAACGCATCACAGAGCTGCCAGACTTCAGGGCAGCCTGCTCACATGGTCCCTGTTGAGGATAATGATGGTGCTTATGCACGAACTTCACGCAACCGTTCGTCCTCGTAATCCGAGTAACGAGTAAGTATACTCTGCTTGTCATGCCACTCCTATTTCATAGTCTTCTACTATATCCAAAATTACATATACATATCATTGTAACGCACGAAAGTCATTCAATAGTCTGCAGTGTCTAGATAGCATTTGTCCGAGCAGAATGTCATTAGTTACAAGAATTGTCATTGACAACAAACGTTTATTAAACTTATCTTGGTCATTTAAAAACAGTTTGTTTCATTCCTTTTCACAGGTGGTACAGGCTGGTGGCCTATCGTTCCTTTACATGGTGGCTTCACGGGAGGCTTGGACACCGCGTTCGAAGAGTGATACCTGCCTGTGCCGTTCGTGTCATAAGAGAAACGTTCCCGAGTGACAGCGGTCAGTACAGGAGATTTTCTCTCGCTGTGCTGCAACCTGAACTGTACAATGTGTAAAGTTTTGTATTTTTGTGTCATCAAAATAAGCTACAAAATAAAACACCACATATATTTTAACAACGGTTGTTTTGATTTTTTAAATCAATCAAGGTCGCTGTGAAGCGGGGTGGTCACTATCTAAGCTAACATAATATATTTTCAATAATGCATGCACTAAATAACACTTGTTCAAAGTCTTTCAGTCGGTTATGTCTCTATAAAAGTCACACATATATCAATACTATCAATTAACATTGGATTATACAGGCCTTAGGTCAAGGTCCTGACCACTATAATACACTGAAGTGTGGGTCTGTGCTCACAAGAATCTCTGATTTGTGGCATTTGTTATTGATAAGCAACGATATACTGCAGTAGGGGTCTAATGTTAGTTGGGGATCTGCTAGGTGGGCATCATGGCGTTGTCAGTGGTCTAGCACATGAAGAGAATACCTTGCAGGGACACAGGGTCAGAATGGCAGTAACTTTCCACTGGCGAGGGTGCGTGGGCAAGGACACGTTTGTGGAGATGAACGAGCCATGTGCTTGGTTCAGGCCGGTTCACATGCAGGACCGTGATCTCAGAGAGTGATGTGTTACATTTATTAGCTGTTGCAAATACCTCTGGAGTTTTCCAGTCAGAGTGGGAAGGAGGCTGTGGGCCATGTGCTCTGCGCGCTGTACTATCGCAGTGAGGCCTGGACACCAAAATGGAGTGGAAAGGGGGTACAAAAATGGATGCCCCGTGTCCTGCTCAGTGTTCCCATCTACGTGAATGTTATGCAAAGTTAACATCACATAACGGCAAGGGACGGGCGCAAAAGGCCAAGGTGCCAAACAGCATGTACACTTCAAAAGGTATCCCACGCCCAGGGGCCATCGCTCACATGGCCTCCTCAGACCCCGTGTCTCCAGGCAGGCCTCCCCTGAGGCAGGCCGCCCCCCTTGCAATCCACATAAGTGTGTCTCCATTCAGCAGTCTTCCTGTGCCTTATCTGCACGCCCCAGGCCCATCCATCCCACCCCCTCTATCAAAGGTGGTTCGCACCCGGGGATGAGCGCTGGCATGGGGGGCTGTCACAGGCGCAAACGGCCAAGGTGCCAAATAGCATGTACACTTCAAAAGGTATCCCACGCCCAGGGGCCATCGCTCACATGGCCTCCTCAGACCCCGTGTCTCCAGGCAGGCCTCCCCTGAGGCAGGCCGCCCCCCTGCAATCCACATAAGTGTGTCTCCATTCAGCAGTCTTCCTGTGCCTTATCTGCACGCCCCAGGCCCATCCATCCCACCCCCTCTATCAAAGGCGGTTCGCACCAGGGGATGAGCGCTGGCATGGGGGGCTGTCACGAGCGCAAACGGCCAAGGTGCCAAACAGCATGTACACTTCAAAAGGTATCCCATGCCCAGGGCTCATCGCTCACATGGCCTCCTCAGACCCTGTGTCTCCAGGCAGGCCTCCCCTGAGGCAGGCCGTCCCCCTGCAATAAACATAATACCACGCCATACACATGTCATTCATTCACAAACACACCCGTTTCTAATACTTTATAAACCACTTGATATGTCTCATGAGAACATCTTTGTGCTTTGCAAGTCAACTCCTGAACCTTCTACCTGAGAAGCACTGAGATCTATGCTAATCTGCTCGTCGCCGTGCTATCTGTGACCGCTTCGAACAAACTCGTCAGTGTGCTACCTGTGGCCATCTACCTGTTCTCCTGCAACATACTGCTCGGCCTGCTGAATCCAACTGTTTGTTGGTCAAGGTAAGGCCATGTATCCTAGTCATATTTCGGTCATTTTTACATTTCAATCTATTTGCTATTACAGTACCCAATAGAGCTATGGTCATTGGTCTCATTGCTATTGACTTGAGTTTCAATTGTTATGCTATCAATAGATCTATTTATTTTCATCTGTGTCAATTGTCATCGAATTGCATCCTTCGGGGGTCCAGTCTATAATGTAAGCATGGTTCCTTTTCGTGCAAGACAGAACATCCAAGGGACGAGTCACATGTTCAGAGTTTAGTCACATAATTTAAAAAAATTCTGTAACTTATGCAAATACTAAGCCGCACATGATGAACTGGTATAGTTCCGGCGACCAAAACAAACCTTGCATTGGGCATGGTATGGTTAATTTACTTTTTTATGACATTTTTATTCATCACGGTTTTATAATAATCTTGATATTTACTTTTCAGAATTTTCAACAATGCCTGCCTGTTCGATTAGCGGTTGCCCTTTGAAGACCCATGCTAAATCTGAAGGCACTACAATGCATGTATTCCCGAAAACTGTTGATCGAATAAGAGAATGGGTCAGACATTGCGGATATCCACTGGAGGAGCTGGAAAGTAGAGTCCAACAAGTCTTTGAGGACAAGAGGGGTGATCGATACCGCATCTGCAGCCGGCACTTTCCCTCGAACATGTACACCACATCTTGGGTAACAAAGAAGAATAAACGGCGATCGACACGAAAATTGCTCGCAAACCTATTCCCACTCTATTCGTCCACAATCCGCCACTGGTGAGTCAAGTGTCCGTTTTTAGCTTTAGGCCTTGCGGTAGTGTGTAGGTAGCCGAATGGATTCATTGATATTTCAGGTGTTGTTTCCAATTTGTAATACTTTCGACATTGATATGAGTGTATAGCTTTTTGAATAATGACATTTATCAATATATTATTTTTAGATTTCATAACCCACAAACGAAATCTATATATGGGCACAGGGAACTGTGCTATATTGCGCATTACTCAAGTATTCTGTCTCCTTACATGGCAATTTTAAATATTGGCATTTCATTATCAAACAATAATTTACCTTTACAACTTCTTGACTATCCCTTGAATCTGAAGCAAGAACATTCTACTTCCGTCACGTGCTCGCCGTTATCAACCACTTCTAGCGCGTATCAGGTAATCATACTTGGCTATTCCACTACAGACTTGTTTTATGCATGTCAAGTAATAGTTTGTATGTATTGCGTGATTATTTTACCAATTGTTTGGTTAGTGCTTTCCAATTGATGTACACCTTAGTTGTCGTCCCCTGGTGTTTGTTTTCAGTTATAATTAGTGTTATCCATACTAATGCAAGTACTGTCTTTCAGGGAGATGCTGAAGCGTCCACCACATTGACAACAGCCCTAGATGTTCTTCAGCAGCCCGAGGTATGGATACTGACAGCTCAACTGACCGTGATCATCAGGACTGGAACACTTGTCGTTTGATTGTTCTACACCATGTTTCATTTGTGGTTAGCCGTTGATATGCACCTGTGCGGTCGACCCCAAGCGTGTGTTGTGTTTTCAATATTGTAATCCTTACTAATGCAAATACTATGTTTCAGGCAGTTGTTGAATCGTCAACCCACGCACTTGATGCAGAGCCTGACATTTGTGGGATGTTTTTAGCCATGCATCCGAGCCCTACCTCAAAACTGTGCATTACTGGCATTGAAAACATCATAATGGCCAGAGCTCCACAGAAAATGCACAGGAAAATTCCATTTCGCCTATGTTGTGAGCTCAGAGAGGCAATGCTGGTTGCCAAAAGCAAACCCATAACTGTTGGGAATTCATTTTTTCTTGAATGTCAAATATGGCAAAATCATGGGCACAGAATTACTTTACTTCAGAAACACACCAATGCCATGTACTGAACATGGACAATATACTCCATGTAATATCACTTGCTGAAATGAATCAATCTAAAAAAAAATCCCAAGGATGGATGCAGTAACCACAAAATCCTGATGGTGGCGCTAGCGGTCTAAACTCTGACAGGAGAGCTGTCTTGCAAAACTGTCTAAGTGCAAAGAAAGGGGTCCCATGTCATTAAAAGTTCAAAGGGGTTGCCTGTCCTGAGAACTCTTGACACTTCAGAACTCAACACAAGAAGCCAGGAAATAACAGGGTTCTGTTAATTAAATGCAAAGTGGCTCCCTGGCCTCCTGATCTGAGCTTGCAGGACACCACACAAAGGACCCTTTCCTCTGAAAGGAATATGTTAATTCTGAATGTTTGCTGTCAACAAAGGCCTGCCTGCCCAGAGGACACCTGTGACTGACCCACCCAAGTCTTGGAGGCGGACCTCAACACTCTGAACTGACTTGAAAGCAAAATATATATTTTACAAAAACACTGATAACTCTTTGTAATCAAATGACAGAAATGTATAACTTTGAGAGCCTTAATTTAAAAAATGTACCTTTAATTCAAGCCCAAACTCCAAATTGTGGGATATTCTGGGACAAAACCCTGCTGTTTATTAATATTACAGACTCCCTGTTTCAGCTAGACAAACGAAAATGCATTGGTATGTGGGTAGATATGTGAGGAACAGTTGTATAAAATTTAATGAAGATCCAATGTTGTTTAGCACATTAAAACGCGCAAAATATTACCATTTCTGGATGCAAGCTCCTAGAAACGCCAGAGTCAGAACAGGGGCTAACATCAGTAATGCCTCATGTGTGTATGTCATTTTAAACAAATGTGTACCTGTGCAAATATGTCTTTTGTTATCAAATATAGAATGTGTGCAATTTGACAGGTGAGTGTCCTCTCTGCAAGCCATAAAATGACATCACTCTGACACAACTTAGTTCCCCAATCAGGGGAGAAATGAAAGCTGGACCAATGGCAAGTGGAGAGGGGTAGGGTCTAGTGATGCTGCATACACACCCACTCTCAAAACCCATAAAAGCAGACAGTCAGGACAGATAGGGACATTCATTTCCATCTGCAGCGGGACGCTCTGCCGGAAAAATCCATACTTACCTCCATCAACCTTCAAGGAGCCAACACTTAGACTCCAAGATAAACAGAGACTACAGAACCTTAACCAAAAAGGCCACTGCCAGCAAGAGTATTTGTCAACAGGCCTGAAAATCTTTTTGCAACTGAACTCTTCAGACAGCCGGCTGACGCCGTCTGAATTTTGCCAAGAACTTTTGCAAGAACCCGGTGACAGAAATATCCAAAGAGAAGGCAGGACCCGACCCAGAGAACCAGTGCCTAGCAGAGACCAGGCCATTGTATCCAGAGTGCTGACCCCGATGCTGTGAGCAGTTCCAGAGGCCAGGCGCTGTGAGCGGAACTCGGGAAGACCTGACCAGACTGAAGTCCGTGACCAAGTCGCTTTCCGGTTCAAAATCTCTTGTGAGTACTCAGCAAAACTCAGAACACATCTCTTAGTTAAAATCATATAATTCAATCCATTTTTAATCTAAGTAGAACTGCAGCTTAGCAATTGTGTTATTCTGCCATCATTTTTAAAGCTGAAAAAGTGTTGCGTTTAAAATTTGCAAAACCAAAAACGACCTTCACTAAATCGCTCATATCTCCGCGACCGTTTGTCTTAGAGACTTGCAGTAACTTTCATCTGGAAGCTGAGATCCTAGGCTTTCTTAGGACCCCAAAACGATAGTGATAGTCCTTGTATTTCCTCTGTAATAGCGCTCAGCGCATTTGCGAATTTTACCGCGATTTGCAAATTTCTCCACGTGTAAAAAAATCTGCTGCTGCTTGCCTTCCATTTGCCAGAAAATCGTTTGCCTCATAAAAACTATCCCTGAATCATTGCTAGTGTGAGCCTGAGCTAATATTAACTAGATACCACTCACCCTGAACCTCTAGAGGGAATTCAAAGCATTTTAGCATACTTTTCTCTTCCTTGCATACCATATTAAAGCATTTGGGCCTGTGTTTTGTTTTCAAAACTCCTATCTGTTTTCTTTAAGAGTGCTGGGGGGGAACTGAACTGAATTACATTGTGATTGTATACTTGAACTGCGTGCTCTTCCTTCCATTTCCTTGCATTGCATAAAAGGGGGGGAGTGGATTGCCAGAGAAAAGTGATTACATTGTTTTGTTGAAATCATATTGAGTATTTTCTATACTGCATTTAATTCATTCAACCTTGCATTTCCTTGAACCCTATAAAGCATTCTCTACCACATTATACTTCTGTCCCTATTTACCAGTGTGCTACCTTATCCATTTCATGTCAACTCCTTAGTGATTATAAAGAAGTGTGCTAGTGCCAGATTCTCCGTTGTTAATCTTTATCATATCAGATTAAGTGTGATATTCAATTATTAATTTATTATAAAGTGTGATATATATATCTATATTGTTTACAGTCTCAAATAAACCTTTTAACTTGCAAAACAGAACTACTTCTTGGCTCAGTGGGGTCAGGGGGATTCCAACAGAGGGGTGTTATATAGGGGTAGTCATCCAGAACGCATGAACTGGACATAAAGATATATCAATAAGGGTTTTCATCCAGTATTCTAGACTAGGCGCTGACTTAGCTGTAGTGCTGAATTGAATCCTCTTACAAATTGGGGGCTCGTGCCGGACGTCTGGGTTAGAATACCACTTGTGCAGCTTAATACAGTGTGCTAACTGACGGGATACATACATCCAGTCGGATCACCACGCTGCATTACGCTGTGAAGCATTCCTCAAAAGGGACACTCCAAGAAAAGTTCTGTTCTGCAAAAATAAAATACTAACTTCTGTAAGTCAGGACAGAGACCAATCTCTAGAATGACGACCTTGGTAGATATGAAAATAGCCAGAGAGCACTTCTTACATAAACTATTTGTGAGAGGTGAATGGGCTGAGCAGGGCCAGGATGCCTGGTTGCAGGCCATCACGCGACAGGTCACTGAAACAGGGTCAGACTTATGGAGAGATCAGGGTCCATTACATGTGGCCCTGAGTGAACTATATATGGCTCCTAAGGCCAAAGATGAACACGACAAGATTGTTAGGATAGCGGCATATTTATATTTATATATGGGAGCCATACAGAATAAATGTGCTGAAGGCCATGATCTGGCAAAAAGGCAACAGATGGCGTTAGAGAAGGCCCAATCTGATCTGGACTCTTCTGAGCAAAGGCTGCACAGAAGCCAGGAGTCAGAAAATGAGACCAGGCAGTACATCACTAAAATAAAGGAGGATATGGATGTGCTGCAAAAGGAAAAGTCAGAACAGGATACCAGATTTCTGGCCTTGCAGAAGGAACACCAAGAAGGTTTGGACTCCCTACTGCAAAGCCAGAAAAAGCTGGAGCAACAACGGGACTTCAACAGGGTATGTGCTGAGCAGGTAGTCACCCTGCAAGGCCACCTAGATAGAGTGAAGGCAGAGAGCAACAAACTAATTCTGAAAGACCTGGATACCCAGGCAGAGTTTGATCAGGAGCGCCAGAAAGCTGGTGCCTTCCAAATGCAAAGGGACGACCTGGCAGCACAGATGCAGGCTCTCAGTCAGGAAAGAGACACCATAGGCCAGGAAGTCTGCCATTTAAAAAGGAAAATGGAAGAAAATCACCTGGCCCTCCAGGGGCTGGGTGACCTCCAAAAAGAAAACCAGAACTTGTTAGAGCACACCAGGAGGGTGGAAGAGGCTCTGGCAAGAAAGGAGCAGGCCAATAGGGACACAGCTCAGGAGGTAAACCTCCTGCAGCAAAGACTGGCCCAGTTCTCCAGGACCAACCAGGAAGCACAGAGGGAAAATGAGGCCCTCTGTCAACACAATGATAGGCTCCAACAACAGGTAGCGATGCAGGAGAGACTGATAGAGTCTAGTAAGGCCTTAACTGAGGAACTGAAGGCACAAATGCAGGCTCTTGCATTGCAACAGGGAGCAGGGGCGGATAGAGATGAGGTTCGCTGGGAAATGGAAACTCCTGAGCATAACCTCAGGAGCCCTAGTACCAGAGGCCCTCATACCTCTCAGTCCCTGGACTCTGCCACCCCCATGTCTTCTGGCGCACATGAGCACAGGGCCACAGGGATGGCAGATTACTATCCAGCCAGAAGCATGGGGCTCATAGGCCAGTACCTCCCAGGAATGGATGGGCGGGCATCTGGGCATGGGCACCCAAGCATGGTGCAATTCAGTGGGGAACCCCGGGAGAATAGGCCCATTAAGGGCATCCTGAAAACCTCTGCCCAGTTAGGTCACTGGGGGGGTACCCAGCAAATCCTGGCAGCAAGGAGGAATCTGAAGACTCCTCTGAACTGCGCAGGACACAGGAGACCAGGTCCCCACATTCTGCCAGCCATTCCCAGGCTCGCAGAATCCGGGAAAACCTGGAAAATCAGACAGGAACCTCTGGGAGCAGTGCCTCTGAGTCCGAGGACGAATGGACAAGGGTTACCCGAACCAAAAAGGCCAATAAGGTAAAAAGGGCCTTGCTTAAGGACCCCTTAAAGCAGATTAAGGCGATCAGGAGCGTCATCACGCCTTACCATAAGAACGCTAAGTATTCTGTTTGGGAGCACTTAGAGTTGTTTGAGCAAATGATGGAGACTTTCCATTTGAAGGACAGCCAAAGCTGTATTCAATATGTAAAGTGGACCTTCTCCCCGGAATACTCCAGTTTCTTTGCAGGGCTGGAGGACCAAAATCATTTAAGATGGTCCACCTATAAGGCGGCCATCTTGAAACATTTTTCTGTTCACAGAAATCCTCAAGAGGCTCGCAAGGCAGCCTACAATTTGCAATGTGGGGAGGATCAGGCCCCACAAGAATTTGCGCAGGAGTTAAAGCGTGCTTTTGCACAGACCACAAGAAGGGTGCGCACGGATAGCAGAGAATTTATTAATACGTTTTTCCATGCCTTGCCCAAATATATCATGACCCAGCTCGTGAGGGATTTCCACGAGAAAAGATCTTTAGACTGGGTCATTGAACAGGCTACCCGGATCTATGAGGTGCAGAAACCGATAGATAGCAAAAGTAATGCCCAGAAAAACCCCAAAGCCAACAGAACCCCTGCTGCTGCCAAGGTGGCAGAGGTAAAGGTCACCCCCGTTTTGGATTTGGAGATGGGGGGGCCTAAAAACCTACCTGCACCTAATAATGCTAGGCCCAGGAGGTCCTCGGGCCAGTCACAGGCAGGGAGTGAAAGAGGTAGTCCCCCCAATGGGGTCCTACGCTCTCCTGACTATGTAAGTCCTCGCTACAAAGGTAACAGACCCATCCTGGGTTATGTGTGGACTCCTCCAGCCCAAGGGGGGGGATCCAGCCAAGCACCTAACCCAGGGAACTTCCCTCCAAACTTCCCACAGGAGGGCAGAAATTTACCAAACCCTGGGCAGAACTTTTTCCCCAGATATCCACCCGACTTCCAACCCCAAAATCATCCATCCTTCTTTCCCCAATTCCCTGAGCCCAGACCACTGAATCCGGGAGAGGGGAGGCCAAGGGTGGAGGGGTACCCAAATCTTCCCAACCCGGGGTATTACCAGAGGAGGGACAGCTACCCTTCCCGGGATCAGCCCAGGGGAGAAAACAGGGCCCCGTATCAGCCTGAGCGGGTTTCCCAGTTAGAGCGCCAGGTTCAAAACATGGCACGGGATCTGGGTCACATACTGAGGGCTCAGCAGAACCCTCAGATGGGCGTGCCGGCGCAGAACGCACCCAACTCTGGACCTGGTGCTCCAGAACAATGACGGGGGCAGCACCCCGATAACTCACCGGTTCCCAGGGAGGAAGCACAAGGAGAAGGGGGGTGTAAAGCCTTGGAGGAAGCTTCCTTCCTCACTTGTAAACAGCCCCTGGAAACCCAGGAACCGGAAACAAAATCTCTTGCCCCGGAAAGTCTGCCTCCCAAGTAGCAGAGGGGGGGTAGGAGAAACAAAAGACCCAAACAGACTCAGTTTGAGGAGGAAGTACAGATCTTCCAATTTGAGGGAGAGGGATCCTCAGAGGATCCTGGGAAAAGGATCTTCTCCTTCAAAGAGGGGGGAACTCCTCCCAAAGAAAAATGGGTCTCTAGGGATGCAAATCGATGTGGAGACTGAGCCACCGCCGCCCACCATCTCATCCCAGAACCAACAGCAAGAAAACCCCCTGGTTCAAACCCATCCTGGTGACTGCCTCCAAAAAGGGGGGGGCGACCCAGAACCGGAACCAGGGGAACCCACAATGGCTCTGATCTCCAGTTGCCAAATTTTTCTTTCAGATTCCCAAGGCTCCACAGAATTCTGCCCAAAATTCTTCTCTCGCGATGTCCAGAACCAGAAAATTAGCCCACCAGTTGTCCAAAAATGTACATTATCTGTGCCTCCTTGAGGAGAAGGAGGGAAGATACTATGCCCCGGTACAAGTACAGGGGCAGGGTACAATCTCGGCACTGGTGGACACTGGATCTCAAGCTACCCTTCTGTCCAGAAGGGCCTTTGACGAACTGAATGCAGGAAGGGGAGAGAATTACCAAATTCCTCTCACCTCTCTTCCTGGACAACTCCAGAACTTTGACGGGAAGGAAATTCCTGTCGAGGGGACGACAGATTTGGACATTAAAATTGGGCGACATGAGTTGAAACACCCGGTCATAGTTGTGACCCCAGAGGGCACCCCTTGTTTACTAGGGAATGACCTCCTGAGAAGGTTGTCACCCCTAATAGATTGCGTAAACAAGGTCCTCTGGACCCAGACTAGCCGACCAATAAAATTAAAACAGAGTGTCAACCATGTTAGTTTAAACGGCACATGCCACATGGTTGAACAAAAATCTGACCAAGTAGAATTTCACTTCCAGAACAACCAGATTCCAGACGTGACAGTAATAGCAGTAGGACAACAGACTGGTGATGGGGGGTCCTCTCTATTTCTGAAAATCAACCTTCCTTCCAGTTTAAGGTGGTACTCCACACTGGAAGGAAACACCCTGAAATTCTATACTAATCCACAATCAGAAACTCCCACTCCTATAGTCCAGAAAGATGTGAAATCAGCTCAGAGCCTGGCTGATATTCAGCAAATTGGAGAGCAGTTGTTCATCCCTGTTCAGTTAAATGATGGGAAGGACTCTGTTCTCGCTCGAGTGTGTGTGAACAACGGTAAGAGCTTCATCAGCGAAGCCATGTTTCGCCAACTCCCAAAAGATCCAGCCATTCCCAACTTCAAACTGATAGACAAATGGGAAATGGACCTGGAAGCACCTAATTCCAAACATCTCCTGCCAAGCAGGTGTATGCTCAAAATCTCCATTGGCAACAAGAGCATAGTCCACAATTGTTGGGTCGTGCGAGACGTCACTGCCGCCTTTTACTTAGGCAGTGACATTCTCAATCGCTTTGCCATTAGTTTGGACCTAATAAACTTCAAAGCTTGGTCCCGATTAGCGGATAATCCCATGGGCTTTGATGATCCAGAAAAAGCATTTAGGTCAGCTCAATTGCTACCTTATGCGGTTGAAATTCAGGTTAAAGAGGAAGTCACCATCCCAGAAAGGACCCGACAATTCTCCCTGGAAGTGAAAGCTAAAAGAGGACAATATTTGCAAAACCCTGATGCTTACATACATCTAAATGCTTCTCTCCAACAGCAAGGGTTGGGGGTAAACCCAACTCCATTAGTCAACATAGAACATGACACCATTCCAATAGAGGTGGATAACAGTGACTTAAAGAGTATTACTCTAGCCGCAGGCACCATTGTTGGAATGGCGGTTGATGACCGACATTTTTCCATTGATTTAGGTAATGAACTGTTAGGACCAATCCCCAAGGACTGTTTTGACAGTGACAGTGAGGACCATACAACACCAGACAGGATTTTTACCCGGCATGGGGGGAACTTCCTGGTGTACACTTCTTGCCCCTATGGTAAGGAGGATGTGACTTGTGACTTCAGGAGGGATGAGGTGATTTTCCAGGTCCATGAGGGCTGCCTTTCCCACCTGAAGCCTCCGGTCCAAATCAGCACTCTGACCAGGGACTTCTCCACCCAGCTGGAGGAGGCCGCGGAGATAGCCAGACCAGAAGTCTTTCCAGGCTTCAGGCAGATGGTGGAAGAGAGAGTCAACCTAGCTGATGCCTGTGTGACTCTGGAACAAAAGCAAAAGTTGAAACAAGTTTTCTTGGATTTCCAAGATCTCTTTGCGGTAGACTCATATGACTGTGGTCGCACTGACATCCACACAACAACAATCCCCACGGACCCTGGCATGACTCCTGTGTTTGTGAAGCAATATCGCTTGCCTCTCGCATCAATGGAGTCCCTTACTGAAATAATTAAGAACCTTGAGTCCAGGGGAATAATCCGTCCCATCCACAGCACCTTCAATAATCCGGTGCTGGGAATATTGAAGCCAAACGGCCAGTGGAGACTCTGTGCCGACCTTAGGGAGCTCAACAAACGGGTCCATACTTCCCGATGGCCTCTGCCCTACATTGACCAAGGGCTGGCCCAGATCCAGGGGTCACAGGTATTCACTGCAATAGACCTGACCAATGGATACTGGACCGTGCCTGTCAGCAGGGAGGACCAATACAAACTGGCTTTTACCTTTGGGGGCCAGCAGTACACATGGACCCGGACTCCCTTCGGATACCTTAACTCCGGTAATGAGTTCAATATTTTCCTACATAAGGCCATGCCAGACCTGGGTGCGAGGGGTAACCTGGCTTATGTAGATGATGTCCTCATCAAAAGCTCAACTGTTAAGGAACACATAGCGGAGATCCGTTATGTTCTAACACAGTTGAGGGCCGCCGGAGCAAAACTTTCCTTTCAAAAAGCACAGTGGTGCAGAACCCGTGTTAATTTCTTGGGGCATGAGATTACTCCTCAGGGTCTCTGTCCCCAGGAAAAGAAAGTGGAAGCACTTCAAAAATTGAAAGACCCCACAACTCTGCGGGAACTAAGGAGCCTCCTTGGACTGACTAATTACAGCAGAAAGTTCATTGAGGGCTACGCAGAGATCACCAGACCCCTGATTCATCTCCTGAAGGGGGGGGTCAAGTGGGAATGGGGTCCAGAACAAGCCGAGGCGGTAAAACAACTCAAAAGAAGTCTCTCACAAGCGCCCTGCCTAGCTTACCCTGTCAGAAACAAGGAGTTCTTCCTGGAGACAGGGTTCTCTAATACGTGCTTGACGGCAGTATTATACCAAAAGCATGAAAGGTCAATAAAGTAATCTCCTATGCGAGCAAAACTTTATCCTCTGTGGAGGAAAAATTCAACGATTGTGAGAAGGCACTCCTGGCAACGGTGTGGGCATTGAAGAATTACCGCCCGTTTATCCAGGGGGAACACATCATAGTGGAGACTCCACACCAGCCTCTGCAATATCTCCAAAGTGATAGAATCCGGGCCGGAAATGTGAGTAATTCCCGAATTACTTCCTGGATTCTGTCAATGCAAGGCTTTCCTGTGGAGGTCAGATATGGCCAAAACAAGAAGAGTCCCCTCGCGCAAGGTCTGGCTGACTTGCATGATTGCGCCAGAGAAAACTGTCTCGAGGACGAAAGTCTAAAAATAAAGGACAACACGGAGGCATACCTTAATTCCCCACACAAAGTCTTTGAAGAGGACAAGTGTGAGGGAATGCCCACTGTCTATGTGGATGGATGCTCGTACCATGTTGACAACGACGGGGAGAAAGAACTGGTGGCCGGCGTAGGGAATGCATGGGTGAATGAGTCCCCAGAACCCTCTGCTGGATACAAAATTGGTCCCCGAAGTAGTCAGGTGGCAGAATTGATGGCTGTGCATCAAGCCATCCTCACTGCTGTCCAGCATCAACTCCACGAACTGGTCATAATCACAGATTCGGATTATGTACGGAATGGGTTCGTGGAGCACCTGGTTAATTGGAAAACCAGAGGCATGTTATGTGCTAACAACAAACCCTTGAAACATGGGAAGTTGATCCAAAACATTGACGATCTGGTCACATCGAATGGGATGACCATCTACTGGAAAAAGATTAAGGGTCATTCCAAAGTAGAGGGACCAGACAAAACTGGAAATGAATTAGCTGATCAGCTGGCCAAAACCGGAGCCATCCAAGGGGATCTAATTGAGATTGAGTCCCTGTTGGGGGAAATCCAGGTCACTGCTATCACTAGGTCCCAGACAAATGCTCACAACGACCTTTCAACTGCACAATGGAGTAAGGAGACCCCTGATGCTGATTTGATTACCGCTCAGAAGGGGGATCCAATTATTGGTAAATTTTACCAGCACCTTGAGGACCCTGAGAACTTTCCCCTGACGGATACCGATTACATTGGGAAAGAGGACCTAAGAGTGTTGATGAAATGTCCAAAAATGTTCCGGATCCAAGACGGTTTGTTGGTAAGGAAATCCAAAGCTGGCCACGATCAGTGGGTGGTTCCTACCTCATTCCGAAGCCTGATGTTAAGTCACGCCCATGATGCGGCCACCGCCGGTCATAGGGGGTTTCACACAACATTGGAAATCTTAAGAGAGGTTGCATACTGGCCACACATGGGGCAGGACCTCGACCAATATTTGAAGGGTTGTCTTGTGTGTGCACAATTTCAGCCATCATCCCTCACGCACCGTGCGCCTCTCCAAAAGAGGGGGATGACACTGCCATGGTCAGATTTACAAATCGACTTTGTAGGCCCTGTGATTCGCTCTGCTAGGGGGAATAAGTACATGTTGACTGTGACATGCTTGTTTACCAAGTGGGTGGAATGTCTCCCAGCCCCAAACTGCAAGGCGGAAACGGCAGCTGCCTTGATGATTAACCACATCTTTTCCCGTTTTGGTCTACCTCAAAGGATTGAGTCAGACAGAGGTAGCCACTTCACCAGTGAAGTAATGACAAAGATGTGGGAGATACTGGGGGTCAAGAGAAAGCTGCATATTGCTTATAGACCAGCTTCTTCTGGGGCAGTAGAGAGATATAACCGGACAATTGTGAGCATATTAAAGAAGTTTGTGGCAGATTCTGGGCCAAGTTGGGATATCCGATTACCTCTGGTCCTAATGGCCATCAGATCTACCCCTTCATCTGCAACCAAAATGTCACCATTTGAGTTGATGACTGGGCGCAAGATGGTGCTTCCTCAGCATTTGCTATACAGGACCCAAGAGCAGACACTGATAAATGCCTCCACAACTCATGAGTATGTGGAGAATTTAAGGAAACACCTCCAACATGCTTTTGCTTATGCTCAGCGGAATCTAGAAAGATCGGCTGATAGCATGAAGACCCACTATGACCTGAAGACTTCCAGGAAGGAATATCAGGTGGGGGACCGGGTCTATTTATACAACTTCCAAAGGAACCAGGCCAAGCAGCGCAAATTTTTGCCTACATGGAAGGGACCCTTTGAGATCATCGACAAGATCTCCCCTGTGGCCTACAAGATCCGCATCCCCAAAGGCGGTTCGGCAGAGGGGGAAGACAAGTGGGTCCACATAAACCAGTTGAAATGTTGCCATCCCAGGCACACTCTGCAACAACTGGAGGAATCCTCTGGAATCCTAGCGGGTACTGTCTCCGACTAATTCAGTTCCAATCATAAAACATACCACATCTAGTCTCTAAAATATTGTGATTTGCATGAAACTGTCTTTTAGTTATACTGTTTTTTTTTCAAAATAAGAATGTAATGTTTCGTGATGATGAAATGCATATGCTGCCCCACTATCTCAACAGTGGTGGAAAAACGTCTATGAGTAGGTATTGCCGCTCTTCCTTTGTCGTCCTAGGAGAAAGAAGACCTTGAGACTGGCCAAGGAGGATGACCCAGGGACCGGGAACGAAGATCCAATGGGCCCGGGGTACCGCCCAATATTCCCATCAGGACCGACGAGGCGAACCCATCGATCAGTACCGGATGGAGGAAAAGATGCTGAACTGTGCCATCTACCGGAAGAAGATGAGAACTACATCCCAGATCTTGCGGGTCCCACCAGTGAAGGATCAGATGGCCACCGCAAGAAGGGGGGCTTGTGGGATGTTTTTAGCCATGCATCCGAGCCCTACCTCAAAACTGTGCATTACTGGCATTGAAAACATCATAATGGCCAGAGCTCCACAGAAAATGCACAGGAAAATCCCATTTCGCCTATGTTGTGAGCTCAGAGAGGCAATGCTGGTTGCCAAAAGCAAACCCATAACTGTTGGGAATTCATTTTTTCTTGAATGTCAAATATGGCAAAATCATGGGCACAGAATTACTTTACTTCAGAAACACACCAATGCCATGTACTGAACATGGACAATATACTCCATGTAATATCACTTGCTGAAATGAATCAATCTAAAAAAAAATCCCAAGGATGGATGCAGTAACCACAAAATCCTGATGGTGGCGCTAGCGGTCTAAACTCTGACAGGAGAGCTGTCTTGCAAAACTGTCTAAGTGCAAAGAAAGGGGTCCCATGTCATTAAAAGTTCAAAGGGGTTGCCTGTCCTGAGAACTCTTGACACTTCAGAACTCAACACAAGAAGCCAGGAAATAACAGGGTTCTGTTAATTAAATGCAAAGTGGCTCCCTGGCCTCCTGATCTGAGCTTGCAGGACACCACACAAAGGACCCTTTCCTCTGAAAGGAATATGTTAATTCTGAATGTTTGCTGTCAACAAAGGCCTGCCTGCCCAGAGGACACCTGTGACTGACCCACCCAAGTCTTGGAGGCGGACCTCAACACTCTGAACTGACTTGAAAGCAAAATATATATTTTACAAAAACACTGATAACTCTTTGTAATCAAATGACAGAAATGTATAACTTTGAGAGCCTTAATTTAAAAAATGTACCTTTAATTCAAGCCCAAACTCCAAATTGTGGGATATTCTGGGACAAAACCCTGCTGTTTATTAATATTACAGACTCCCTGTTTCAGCTAGACAAACGAAAATGCATTGGTATGTGGGTAGATATGTGAGGAACAGTTGTATAAAATTTAATGAAGATCCAATGTTGTTTAGCACATTAAAACGCGCAAAATATTGCCATTTCTGGATGCAAGCTCCTAGAAACGCCAGAGTCAGAACAGGGGCTAACATCAGTAATGCCTCATGTGTGTATGTCATTTTAAACAAATGTGTACCTGTGCAAATATGTCTTTTGTTATCAAATATAGAATGTGTGCAATTTGACAGGGGAGTGTCCTCTCTGCAAGCCATAAAATGACATCACTCTGACACAACTTAGTTCCCCAATCAGGGGAGAAATGAAAGCTGGACCAATGGCAAGTGGAGAGGGGTAGGGTCTAGTGATGCTGCATACACACCCACTCTCAAAACCCATAAAAGCAGACAGTCAGGACAGATAGGGACATTCATTTCCATCTGCAGCGGGACGCTCTGCCGGAAAAATCCATACTTACCTCCATCAACCTTCAAGGAGCCAACACTTAGACTCCAAGATAAACAGAGACTACAGAACCTTAACCAAAAAGGCCACTGCCAGCAAGAGTATTTGTCAACAGGCCTGAAAATCTTTTTGCAACTGAACTCTTCAGACAGCCGGCTGACGCCGTCTGAATTTTGCCAAGAACTTTTGCAAGAACCCGGTGACAGAAATATCCAAAGAGAAGGCAGGACCCGACCCAGAGAACCAGTGCCTAGCAGAGACCAGGCCATTGTATCCAGAGTGCTGACCCCGATGCTGTGAGCAGTTCCAGAGGCCAGGCGCTGTGAGCGGAACTCGGGAAGACCTGACCAGACTGAAGTCCGTGACCAAGTCGCTTTCCGGTTCAAAATCTCTTGTGAGTACTCAGCAAAACTCAGAACACATCTCTTAGTTAAAATCATATAATTCAATCCATTTTTAATCTAAGTAGAACTGCAGCTTAGCAATTGTGTTATTCTGCCATCATTTTTAAAGCTGAAAAAGTGTTGCGTTTAAAATTTGCAAAACCAAAAACGACCTTCACTAAATCGCTCATATCTCCGCGACCGTTTGTCTTAGAGACTTGCAGTAACTTTCATCTGGAAGCTGAGATCATAGGCTTTCTTAGGACCCCAAAACGATAGTGATAGTCCTTGTAGTTCCTCTGTAATAGCGCTCAGCGCATTTGCGAATTTTACCGCGATTTGCAAATTTCTCCACGTGTAAAAAAATCTGCTGCTGCTTGCCTTCCATTTGCCAGAAAATCGTTTGCCTCATAAAAACTATCCTTGAATCATTGCTAGTGTGAGCCTGAGCTAATATTAACTAGATACCACTCACCCTGAACCTCTAGAGGGAATTCAAAGCATTTTAGCATACTTTTCTCTTCCTTGCATACCATATTAAAGCATTTGGGCCTGTGTTTTGTTTTCAAAACTCCTATCTGTTTTCTTTAAGAGTGCTGGGGGGGAACTGAACTGAATTACATTGTGATTGTATACTTGAACTGCGTGCTCTTCCTTCCATTTCCTTGCATTGCATAAAAGGGGGGGAGTGGATTGCCAGAGAAAAGTGATTACATTGTTTTGTTGAAATCATATTGAGTATTTTCTATACTGCATTTAATTCATTCAACCTTGCATTTCCTTGAACCCTATAAAGCATTCTCTACCACATTATACTTCTGTCCCTATTTACCAGTGTGCTACCTTATCCATTTCATGTCAACTCCTTAGTGATTATAAAGAAGTGTGCTAGTGCCAGATTCTCCGTTGTTAATCTTTATCATATCAGATTAAGTGTGATATTCAATTATTAATTTATTATAAAGTGTGATATATATATCTATATTGTTTACAGTCTCAAATAAACCTTTTAACTTGCAAAACAGAACTACTTCTTGGCTCAGTGGGGTCAGGGGGATTCCAACAGAGGGGTGTTATATAGGGGTAGTCATCCAGAACGCATGAACTGGACATAAAGATATATCAATAAGGGTTTTCATCCAGTATTCTAGACTAGGCGCTGACTTAGCTGTAGTGCTGAATTGAATCCTCTTACACATTCAAGTAATTCCGGTGGAAGCGGGACCATGCGGATACGAATCGGCGCAACAGCCCTAGATATTCTTCAGCAGCATGAGGTATGGATGCTGACAGCTCCATCGAGCGTGATCATATAACGTGATTCCATTTGCTATACTTTCTTCCCTATTAACGCAAGTACTGTGTTTCAGGGAGATGATGGAGCTTCCACTACAATCACAAGATCCCATTTAGATGATGCAGATGTAAAGAAATCGGAGAAATAAGTCGACTAAATCTGATCATTTTAAAATATTCCTTGATTCTTTTAGACAATGCAACATGTGTGGTTATCTCTTTATATGTACCTGTGCCGTCTACCCCAAGTGTGTGTTATGTTTACGATATTGAAAACCATACTAAAGCAAGTACTGTGTTTCAGGGAGTTGCTGATACCTCCTCTTCAATACAATCATTCGTGGCAGTCCATGTAGAGCCAGAGGTATGGATACTGACAGCTCCATCGAACTAGATCATCAGAGCTCGAATACTTGTCGTTTGATTGTTCCACACAATGTTTAAATCTTGTTTGGCTATTGAGATGTACATGTGTGTTCGTCCTCACGTGCGTTTTATGCTAACAATATTTTGATACACAGTAATGAAAATACTATGTTTCAGGGAGTCGATGGAGCCTCATTCTGTGCTGTCTATGCGGATACAGAAAATATAGTCGTTGCAGCGCAAGAGGAAGGGGAGACATGCGGATACGTATCGGGGCAACAGTGTGCAGATGTTGAAGGTCGAGTCAAAAAAGTTGCAAAGAAAAGAAACAAAAATAAGGTTAGTTACAAACAGTTCATAACTTTATGTTTTTTTCCAGTCAATTGTACTATACTTTATCTTGTGTTTAAACTGAACATCCCTTTTCCAATCTGTCCTCTAGTTACCCGTGGGTCTACGAACTATACATACACAGACAGTGAAGCGAATGAGAGATGTTGCTTGCCAGACCATTTACACTATGGAGGAACTATTAATTCAGACGCGGCATGTTGAGACTCGGGATGCTCATGTCCAATGGCCAGAACATGAAATGAATGTGTCCAGAGAATCCAGCAAAGTTGTATTGGACCATTGCTACAGTACGACCGCACCGCCGCAACATGATACTGGATGTATTGAAGATAGCTCTGAAGTAGTCGCAGATCAATTCACACAATCTACACTCGCCAAAAAATTGCCACCAAAAAAGCTGTCGACATTGTTGTGTTCTCCCATCAATGTTCAGGTAGCAGATGTTGAAATGACAGAGAATGAACCAGCAGCAGCATTCACCGACGCATCAGAACTTGATAGCAGCGATATTTCTTTCAAATGTGGTGATATGTCCTCAACGTCACAGGCCGAAACAACTTTGACGCAGGATGACAGTCTAATGAAAGAGGGCAAATACATGGTATTCGACAGTTGTTTGATGGATATTATAAGTATGCTAAAAATGTGGGCATTCCGTCAGAGGGAAAGTATGTGGCAAGCCATTGATTCATGTGACTCGTCAAAAACAAGGCAGTAACGTCACAATACATGCCGCCTGTAGATTACATCATACGTTCTCATGGTCTGCACAACTGATGCTGGGGAAACTGCCAGCAGGCAATCTACTGTGTGCAGCTGCATCACTTTTTAGTGGCTCCAGTTTTAGAAAGTTAGAGTCTTTCTTTCAGTTTGTGGGACTCCATTTCATTTAAAAAACGCAGTACTACAAATACCAACATGATTATCTGTTTCCGGCCATTAGTGAGGCTTGGAAAATTGAACAATTGTCTCTAGCAAGTACATTCAAAGGCAAACGATTCAGGCTAGCTGGCGATGGACAGTGCGACAGCCCTGGATTTTCTGCCAAGTACTGCACCTACCACTTTCAGGACATGGATAGTAAGAAAATTGTGAGTTCGGTGGTTGTGCAGGTAACACAATGTACATCCTCAGTGGCCATGGAGAAACTAGGATTTATAAAATCAGTGGAATATCTACAATCGAGGGGAATGCACATCGACCTCATAGCCACGGACAGACACGTTTCAATTGCCAAGACAATGAGAGAGCAGTTCCCACATACTAAACATCAATTTGACGTATGGCATCTTGCTAAATCAATCAATAAGAAAATCTCGGCTGCAGGGAAAAAAAAAGGTTTGGAAAGTATTTCAGAGTGGTCCCAGTCTATCAGCAACCATCTTTGGTGGAGCTCCAAAACTTGTGAAGGGTCAGTGGAAATACTACTTGAAAAATGGCGGTCACTGATGCACGACTGTACCAACGTGCACCGCTGGTCAGAAAACCTACATTTCCACCAATGTGTACATGGAGGCACGGAAGAAGAAGTGGTTGAATCCATCTTCACCGAAACACAAAGCCATTGAGAAGATTGTTTTCGATAAAACTCTATCAAGAGATTTGAGGGGACTGACAGAATTCTGTCACACAGTAGGTTTGGAGGTGTTCCACAATATGTGCCTAAAGTACAGGCCAAAGCGCTTGCATTTCAGCATACAGGGCATGAGACATAGGACTCTACTTGCCGTCTTGGCCCATAACGAGAATCTCGGCGTGAACAATCTAGGACTAAGTGTAATGTAAGGATGCCTCGCTACACTAAGGCCTTTTCAAAAAGAAGTAAGCAATGGGTGATCAAACCAGTCTATGAGGAAATGGAGTTCGACTTTGTCAAAAGCCGTATTGTTGCTGTATTAGAGAAGCACAGATTGGAATTTTGAACGTTTCTGTGCAGAGCACTGATCCATTGCCACCCAACATTGCCACTTTGCCATGTCCACCCAAAGGAGAGCTGGTTGTGAAGTACAAATCCTGCTTTAAAAAATTGTAATACGATTGTCTTTTTGTAAATAAATTTTATTGTACAGTGTGCAAACAAAGTACGCTAACCCTAACCCCTACCTTCACTATCCTGGGTGCTGAACTACCTGGGTGTCATCTTTGAATTCTCTCTCTATTCACCTCATATTGCTGACCTTGTCTATATGTGTATGTATATATTTTTGCTGATGTAACTAATTTTCGCAATCTCTTATAAATGCTGGGCACTGCTAACCGAGGGGAGGCTTGCGTATTGCAAATAATAAAACAAACAAACAATAAATCTCACTTTCAACTCAACTCCTCAGGTACTTTATACTTTCCCTGACCTTCCCCAAAAAATTAAAAGTCTGAATAGTTATGGTTCTTTGGGGCTTCAAAGCTTGCAGACAACGAGGACAGAATTGGGGCCTTAGAACGCGCCAAGCAAGCCGTTGCAGATGGGAGAGAAGCCAGTTCACATTTGCACATTGAGGCGCACTACATAGATGGATTCGAAACTTCAAGTTCTCACAGATGGCTTTACTACGGGATGTTGCAAAGAAAGAATGTATGCTCATTTCTAGTGAAGGTCAGCGGCTTTTATTTTCAGCTCGCGCCCTGAAGAGTCCCACAACTCGCACTGGCAGTATAAGGTTCTATTGTTTTTTGACCTTGAGAGACAGGGACCATGCAGAAAGAACTTCATTTGAAAGGGGGATTTGGGGGTGCAATAACGTAAGAGACGATAAGGCAGAAAATTCTTAAAATAGACCGAGTTTCATGTTAGTTCAGTATACGAAAAATCGTTGTCAAGAGCACAGTGGGATTTACGGACTGCATTACGCAGAGACACAATGGAAATTGCAAATATAATGTAAGTAACTTTTTAGACGCTTTTATACCGGAATGAAGAATTAATGAATGGATGCATTAATGAATGAATGAATGAAGAGCTTTGAAAACGTTTGTGGGATCGTCCTTGAAGCGGGCACATGGGCATGCAGGTCCACATTCCACACGCATTTAGACAAACAGTCGTTTCTCATTGTGTACTAACCTCGATTTATTTCATTAGTTTTCGCATTGATTTTAGAGCCGAACATACTCCATTGCACTATCCTTGAAAGCAAATAGTTTCAGCTCGGCCGTAATAAATAAAATGAATAATATTAATAAAGATCAGCTGGCGACACTAATTATAAATTTTATGTTTTCAAAACAGGTATATACTGCCCTTTTGCCACTGCCACCAGTTTCAGACACCGGCAGACAGTTTTTTTAACCGCCAGCTGCAGCTTAATGTAAACAACTGCACAATCCTGATGATCTTATGGGACGATCGCCAAGGGCCCATATGCCCTTACGCGGTACAAGCGGCTAGAAGCAATATATCAACCTTTACGCTGGCCTAGTGCCTACTTGATGGAACAGCCTTGCAGTTCAACGTGTGACAAAAGTGCTTCTTTGAACGAAAACCAACACCCTGTGTACCATAAAGGAACAGCGCGTGACTCACGATAAAATTTTACAGATTTGCGGATAGAGATAAAAGAAAATAAATGACTTTCGGAGTTCATATGGCAATTGCTGAATATTCTATAAACATTTAATGTCAAATAAATGTACTTTACCAAATTTACAGTGTTGCTGGTTGATTTTAAAGTACAGTTTCATATTCCGAATTGTGGCGCGCTGTGTTGTGAGCTGATCTGTGTTGGTTTCCGGGTTCTGTATGAAGTCGCGTAGAAGACGACTGGGCGCGTTTGCCTACGCAGCACAGTAACGTCACAGAGAGAGGCAGGGAATATGAATGTTTTGATAATGTCAGGCTCAGGGGCGGGGGATATGATTTAGTGCCGCAAAAGCAGGTCAGCCAGGGCGATGGGGGAAATGATAGGATTATCACAAAATGGCAGCTCCCTGGTGCCTGTTTTCGCGTGCGTTTAATGGATGAAAACTTGGGTAAGGTCCATAGGAAATTTTTCTAAAATCGAGCGACTTAGGCTTAAAAACACATAGCCGACCCGTAGGGGCAATAAAAAAATGTGACCGAACCATTCCTTTAAAAAGCCACTGCTGCCTGTTGGAACTTTCTGTTTCAATAGTTGTTGGAATTTACATGTGTTCTTTGAACCAGCTCTGCTGCCACTGCAGAGAAGGTGCTGCAGATGTCAGAACATAGTCACAGCCAGGCACATAGTACACTATAGTTTTACTAGCATAGAGCATTTTAGGAAAGCACGTCTGATTAGAAGAGTTTGCTTATAGATACAGAATTACCCACATAATTGTATTCCTAAAAATCAAAAAAGGGTCAGGCTATTTTGCTTCCACCAAATGGCCATTCTACCACACTGCTTCTTCCCCCCTCTCTCTCTATCTTTCTTAAACTCTCTCACTCTTAATGTCTTTATTCTGATGCAGAGTCTCCCCTTCAAAATGGGGGAGGTTTATTCTGATACCAAATTTCCCCCTTGAAGAGGGAGGGTTTATTTTATTACAGAATCTCCCCATCCAGGGAGAGAGTTTATTTGGATACAGAGCCTTCCGTTCAAGGGAGAGTATATTCTGATACCGAATCTCCCCTTTCAAATGAGAGAGTTTAATTTGCTACAGAGTCTCCCCATCAGGTGGGATAGTTTATTCTGATACAGGGTTTCCCGCTTCAAGGGGGAGAGTTTATTCTGATACACAGTCTCTCCTTGTAAGGGAGCATATAATATGATATAGTTTACCCTTCAAGAGGGAGAGTACATTCTGATACAGAGTCTCCTCTTCAAGTAGGAGAGTGTATTCTGTTACAGAGTTACTCCCGTCAAGGGGTAGAGTGTATTCTGTTACACAGTTCCCCCATCAAAGGGGCAAGCTTATTCTGTTACAGAGCCCCCTACCTTTAGGGGGAGGCTCAACAATATTTCAAAACAGAGACTTTCTTTTCCTGACTGGACTTTTCCAACGCTTTACCTAGAAGTGTAAAGATACTGGGCCTCATTCCGAGTTTGGAGGTAAGTTCCGTTCATTACTGGCATGGTGCAAATAGTGTGACCGAGCTGGCAATAGACCGCTAAAAGCGCCCTATTACGAGTTTGCGGGCACGAGCTTTGCACCATGCCGGTAATGAACCTAGCGCCATGCCACAAAAACGGCTGAAAAACCCTCTACCGGCATGAATCGAACCATAGCGAACACTACCGCCTTAGAGTAATGCAGCATTAGCGGTGACCGTAAATAACGGTCACTGTTATTTACAGTCACCGTTAAATTGCGGGATCGAAAACAGCGTCATCGAACAGGAACTGGAAGGAGCATGGCGGCAAAAACACAATCCATTGCCATCCTCACCAGACAGGACCCCAGGCAAACTTTCAACACTGTGGAAACATCCCATCATCAAGGAGGAATGCCCAAAGCACCAAAAAAGGGCTATGGTAGCACAGAAGGTGAGCTCCGTGGGCAACACCCCCCGCACCACTAAGGACTGCAAAAAAAAGTGGGACGACCTGCGGCTGAGGGTGCTGAGCATCCTCTCGGTTAATAGAGCGAGGCCCTGGAGACAGGAGGAGGGCCAGGTTCAACCATGAAATTAATGCTGTGGGAGGAGACGTGTGCGGCCATGATAGGCCCCAAAGCCATCAAAGGGGTTGGAGATATGGAGTGCGGGGCAATGTCATCCGTTGATTGAGGTGAGTGTCCAAAGTCAATACTGCCAACGCAAATGTTATGAAAGTCACTGCTAAGGGCTGGGCACGGTGTCACGGCATGGTCGGCCACACCCCCCCCTTAAATCATGTCAAAACAAGTGAGACCCAGGCTAGTGCCAGGTGCAAGGCCGTAACCTATATGACACATACCACACAAAGAGGCCCATTCCGTGAGGCGCACAGGGCAGTTGATGTAAACAGTGTGCATGTAAGCCAGCACAGTACCCGGCCAACATGAGTGACACAGACATAGGCATGCATTTACCACCCAAGCATAGATTAATGTGCCGTTCACCACCCAAATGGTGATAACCCACTAGAATCTAATTGTGATATTGTAGGCCAAATGCTGGCTTTCAAATCATCACTCATGCCGTCCCTCTCTTCCACCCCCACAGGCAGCAAGGACCAGGCAAGCAACCGGCCCAGCACCTCCAGGAAAACACGTGGAGGCACACCACCGGCTCCAGCAAGGCCTGTGGAGGGTGCACATCCCATACCCCTACCCCACCCTGCACTGGCGGCAGACACATGCCCTACGCTGTGCTCTGAGGAGTCTAGTGTGGCTGGGAGATTGCAGCCATAGCCCCCCTCAATATTGCCGACAGCCCCTTATCCATATGTAGAGCAACTGAGGAGGACACATATGAGATTGTCCATACCCCTGATGGCCAAACCAAACACCAGGTCTCATATAGTGACTCTGGTGAGAGTGACACACCTGGGCTTACGGGCAAGGAGCAACACCGGAACATGCCAGTCCTGTGGCCAGTTCCCTTAGTGAAGCGCTGGAAAGACATGTGAGCCCGATTCCCAGCGGCCCAACAACATCAGCCATTGATGTAGAGCTGGCTCAGCAGCTCACAGGCCTCATAAATGACTTCATACAAGACAATCGGCAGGCCAGGGTGGAGTGGCGGAATGAACTGAGGGCACTGGGCGAGGTCATTACAGACAGCACAAACCGGCTATGCGAGGTCCTTGTCCGGATAGCAGATGCCCTGGAGGCTGCACCTCCTGCACGACAGCCCCAGCAGGAGGACACACCTTCTCAATGCTCCTCCACCCAGACCAGCCCGCTCCGTTGGTCCCAACGTACAATGCGCTGCCAGGACATGCCTCCCCCTGGCTCTGGGAGCGCACAGTGACAATGCTGACATCCACATGTGGCCTATGTGGTCCTTATGGGACTAGTGTGGGGTTGTTGTGGTGGGAGGGGGAGGGGGTGAGGGTGTGTTTGGGAGTTGTGGTGGGAGGGGAGGGGGGTGAGGGTGTGTTTGGGAGTTGTGGTGGGAGGGGAGGGGGGTGAGGGTGTGTTTGGGAATTGTGGTGGGAGGGGGAGGGAGGAGGGTGGTGGAGGGTTCGTTTTTCACATTTGAACCTTCAATTTGAATACACCGGTAGTTCATCTAAAAAAAAAAACAGAGTGGACATTCATCATTGCGCATGTGTCATTCAATATTGCACAGTGCATAGTGTACATGTATCCCCACAACCAGTGCCCGATGTCCTCACATCCTCACACCCTCTGCTGACTTGTGTGTCATAAATATTGTTCAATCAATGCTTGCTGCACGGCACGTCCCTCTTGTGCATCGGCACCATGATGCTGTCCTGCCCCTTCTTCCTCCTCCTCCCCTTCATCATCATCAGGTGGTAGCAGTTCCATGTCAGGGGGCAGGGGCACGTTCTGACGGATGCACATGTGTGCAGCATTACACATGCCATGGGGATCTTGGACACATTCTCATGGCTGTAGAAGAGTGCCCCACCCGACCGGCTGAGGCAACGAGATTGTGCCTTCAACAGGCCAAAGGTCTGCTTAATCACCACACGTGTACGGGTATGGGAACGATTGTAGTCCTCCTCATGCCTGTTCTCTGGGTTTCAGACAGAGGTCATGAGCCATGGCGTCAAGGGATAGCCACCATCACCTGCATGAGAGGGGAATGAAGGTAGGTTTTTGTGCACTCATGGTGGACAGCTGAACTAGTCTTACATGGCAGCAGGTGATTTCTGCCCATACACACATGTACCTGGATGCATTGACCCCATTTCTGGCCGTGCTATGTGTCCTGTGCAATGAAATGATGGAGGGGGTAGCATCTTCAAGATGGTTCATGGTGTGCACTTACATCTTGTAGCACGTGCATCGTATATGCATGCAGCAGTCTTGGGGTAAAATCATTGATGTGCTGTGTTCTGTGAGATTTGGTAGTAGGGAGTGTTGGCTGTAGTCAGTAGCATATTTGTCATTCTGCACTGATCAGTACCATGGTGACTTGCAGCACTCCTATGGGTGTGCGGAACCAGTGGCACGCTGTGGTATCCCTGTTGGGCTCACCTCAATGCACTCCCAGGGATGACTGTCCTGTGTGGTGATATGCTGAAGGCAGCGACATAATGCATATGCAGTGCATAGTGCTGGAAGCCCTTACGATGTGTGAGGGCCACTGATGAGTGGTGCATGTGTTGTTGAATGCAGCCAGGTTACCTGTTAGTCATGTAGTGTTAGGTGTCGGCCTTACTTCAACACTGTGGGATTTGGTAGTCATGTGCCGTTTCACTTGCTTTGGGGCACAGTGTTTGGTGAGGTGCACATCGTGCTCTGGCTTCAACATTTCCAACCAGGTGGAGTATGCATCTCCCCCCCCACCTTCCCACCCAGGTGCAGCATGCATCTCCTCCCATCCCCCCCAGGTGGAGTATGCAGCCACCCACCTCACAACCCCGATGCACTGCCATGGCCCGGTCAGGCAACACACCAAGCAGCCATGCACGTCGTCCAGCATGTCGCTCCATATAGCGTGGTAGCGTGGAGTCCCGCAGTACTAAAGAGTCATGACTTGATCCTGGATATTGGGCACAGCAATGTGTGATGATCTTGCTGGCGTTACATACCATCTGCACGTTGATGGAGTGGTATTGCTTGCGGTTGCGATCCGCCACCTCCATGGCATGCAGGACCACCAACTCCACATGGGTGCAGTCGAGCACACCTACACAATTTGGCATGCATGCCAGTGCATGCACAGCAACTTTTGTATCGAATATCTCCTGGGGAGTCCGTGGTAGGGATATGTAGTCCTTTGTGTGCTTCAGGAGGGCATCCAGCACTTGGGTCAGTATCCAGGAAAATCAGGGTTGTGATATTCCATGCATGTGCCCCACTGTGTGCTGGTAGGAGCCTGTGGCAAGGAAGTGCAGGACAGACACTACCTTCAGTAGAGGGGGAATGTCGGTGCGTATTTCTATGAGGCTCACTATGTCGGTGTGTATCAGGTCCACTATGGTGGTGATGGTGTCACGGTCAAGCCGGTACAGGGTGTGGATCTGCTCAGGTGTTAGGTTGAAGGGGGTGGTTCTGATGTAAGGGATTGGGGCTGCAGTCATGGTAACGGTGGCTGCACTGGTAGGGCATGCTGGGCCTGTCTCACCCTCCTTCTCCTCCTGTGTCTCCTCTGTGGTGGGGCCTGTTGTTGTTGTTGTTGAGGCCTTGCAAGCAGGGCCTCCTGCTTCAGTAATGCTACCACTATTGGTATCATCTTGGTGTGGGAGGGGGTGTGGTGTGTAGGTGTGCTCCTTTTGTACTGGGCCTGACTCCATTGCCTCCACCCGTGCTGATTGTGTGCACCTGTGGCACTTTAAAACACTGCTCAGGGTTCTTAACACCTTCTTGGAGATGCCAGTATTTTCTCGGCCTTCAGGAGGCCGTTATTTGCATGTCCGCATCACTTGGGATCAGCACCGGGTTACGGCATGCCGCTAATGTCGGCTTGGTGTGTGTCGCACGCGCGCCCTGACCGCTATTTACGGCATCGTACTTTACAGTGCCGTAAATAGCGGTCTGGTTGGTCAGAATGGCCCGTAGCGGTAAGCGACGCCGGTAATCCTTTACCGGCATCGGTTTTCCCTTACCTCCAACCTCGGAATGACCCTCATTGTTTAAAAAAAAAATCCAGGTGGGGAGGATTTTAAATGGTGCAAAATTAATTTCTTGTCATGGGGGAGAAATTTTTCAAAGGGGGAGATTCCATTTCTCAATAAATTCTCCCGGGGAGACTAAGAAGGAGGGTATATTTCAAGACACAGTCCTTCCATCACTAGCAGGAGGCTATGATTCCTGACCGGCTTCCCTCCACAACCTTCAGCAGCATTTAGCATTACCATGTCAGGCAAGAAGGCGGGGAGCGAGCGAGCGGGGTTTGTGGGAAAGGCAAGCATACATAACACTTACTGAAATGAGGCCAGGTTATCATACCTTTCGGTAAGCACAGTAAACTGGATCACAACACACTGAGTTCATGCGAGATTGTTATGCAACTTGTTGTTTGCCATGTTGCCTCTCAAGAAAATGCACTAAGGTGTAAAAGTGTGCACTGGCCAGCAATGAAATAAGATAGAAACAAATAAAGATTCTGAAAACCAGCGGTGGTCCTGTTAATGAGATGCGTTCACCCTTGGCAAAAGTGGGTGAAATGTCATACATAAAGAGAGAATTCAGAGAAAGATAGCATGGTGCTTAGAGAGAAAAACAGGGAGGTAGCAAGAAACATGGACAAGGAAAGAGTGCAGGGAACACTGCAAAAAGGGGGAAGACCAAAACAGAGAGACCAAGAGACAGAGAAACTAAAAGATAATTGGAGGAGAGAAGGAAGGATATTAGGAGAGAACGGTAGCGGTAAAAAAAAAAAACTTGAAATGAAGAGAGAAAGAGGGCAACAGAGGAGAGGGGACACTGACATGAAAAGAAGATAAAAGGGGAACTTAGACATCCCGAAAGAGTGGGAAAAGTGGAAATGGTAAGAAAATCAGAGCTGAATGAGAAGAGTGATTTCACAGGCCGGACCCTTGTGACTAACAAATATGCCAAACCAAAACTGGTCAAGTTCAACTTCTTTGTTTATAAGGGTAGTGTGCAGGGTTCCTACCAAAGGGAAAACAACACAACAACCTCAGAATTACCTTTCTGCTATCTATCTCTCTTTTATTTTCCTTTCCGGTCCACACCCTACAGGGGAAAGTGGTCAGGCCTCTTTTGTCACAGTTCTGCTGGCACAGTCCCAGTTCCACTGTTCCAAAGGGGGCTACATCACTCTACTTTTCAAGTTCAGAAGGCTCAACGTCCCCCACCCCCAGTCCTTTGCTCAGGTGATCCCTCAAGCAGGCTTTTCAGAGCCCTCTGTGAGAAACCAGAAGTTGTTTAACCCACTAGTCCCCAGGGTCTGTCATCCAGGTGGCAGGGACACAGCCATCGCTTTTGGGTCCAGTTCCTAAGGGTTCACCAGTGTGGGAGGATCACCTGGGTGCAGGGTCTTCGGGAGTGGGACACCGGATGGTGAGACGTGGTATCCCCTTCCTTGCAACACCTATACCCTATCCTACCCGGCAGGACATTTAAGAACTTTAACCCCTCCCCCCTTTTACAACACAAACACTTTCTCACTGACAGCCCGCTCTAAGGGAAAACAGACTAACACCCGAGCCGTATACCTGACGTGTCCCAATACAAATGTCAGGCAAGGTCAGGCAATTACTGACCATCACAAATACCTGACTTCCATTACACATCCTCATACGGATAAAAGGCGGAGCACGAGAGCACACTCTGAGCGAGGCAAAACACATGAGGAAACAGCGGCTCCAAGATGGCAGTTTAACGAGAGAAGAAAGACGGTGGAAAGCGTAAGACCAGGAAAACAGGCTGAAGAATCCTGCATTGTGTGTCAGAGACACCCGGGGCCCTCCCGCGCTGGGATAATTACCAGCCACAGTGGTACTCTCCTTGTCTCCAACAACAAAGCAGTGCCAGTGAAAAGAATACAGCAAGTGAGTTGGGGAGAGCGATATGAGACCATTCTGTGTTGAAGCCAAGGTTGCAAGCAGCAACATTGTTTGGCGAGAGCTGGAATAAACATTGTTAAAACGCATGTGATAAGAGACACGAGTGAAGTTAAACTTCTGACGAGTGATTGAACTTTAAAGCAAGCTACAATACCTTTGACAGAGTGGTTTGGCACCACTTGGGTGCTCAATCGAAGGTCACTGTAAGGTATCCAGCTGAGGAGTAACAAAAGTAGATAAATTTGATCTGAGCCCGGTGGACAGAGATCATTTGAAAGTGAACAAATAAATGTGAATAGAAGTGATCCTGAAAAGGGTCAACCAAAATCCTGCGCACAGTTGAAAGTCTTCAATTTTGATGAAATAGAAAAAGTTTGGGAAATTACACAAATCTGGTACGAGCCCGGCAGAGGGAGACCAATTGAGAATTTTGTGTTGAAGTGGGTCTGGGCCCAGCACAGGGGGATCCTGTGTGAACAGTGAATTACCTAAGAAGGTTTTGTATTGAAGTGGCTCTGAGCCCGGCAGAGGGGGACCCAGTTGAATCGAAAATTACCCAAGAAGTTGCCACATGAGAATGTTGAGGAGAAAGGAACTTTTGAATGTTTGTTTGTTGTATCAGGCCCTCTGAAGTAAAGGAATTTGAATGCCAAAGAGACTTGAGTACATAAGGACCAGATGTTGAGATTTGAACTGCATACTCGTACAAGAGAACCCAGAGACTGTGCTATGCTCGAGTGTGCCACCTTGTCCCGTGCTGAAAACATGGGGAAGGGAAGCCAATGTCTTCAAATATCCTAACAAATAATTTCTTGAACACTTTTCTTTTGCATAACACTGTTTCCCACACTATTTGTATTTAGAAGTAAGGATTGGCAATAGGTTTATTAGTATGGGCCCTTTTATTTTGACAAGATACCACTAGGAATGTGTTTTATTATTTGATGGTCGTAGCTTGCTCCCATCTTTAGATTTAGGATTAGATAGGCATTTTTCAAACCCAATTGAAGTTGAATAAACACTCTTGAACTGTGGTCATTTGTGTCTGTCTTACTGTTTGATACCATGCCTTCCTTACACCTGTAACTCAAGACTAAAGACATTCCTGATATCCAGGAGGATGGTCTGGGATTCCTCACTAGTGGCATTGGGGTCAACCAGGAGTGAGATTAACCGATCATTCCACACTATCTTTCCTAGGAGAGTCTGCCTTCCAATCACTTCCCTAGGCCATCGTTAGGCTGCCTGGCCTCCAATGGATCTTCCTCCTGCCTTCTATACTTGCCAAGGATCTGACAAATCTCCTGCTTCTGGCTGATCTTATTCCCGCCCTCAAGCTCTCCAATCAAAGGCTCGACAAAGAACAGATCTCGTTTCTCTATTTCCCTTTCTTCCTTCCTCCACCTCTTATCAACATATTGTAGCTCCTCCCACGCTCATCTTTCTCACTCAAGCTCTCCCTGTCTGAAGAACCTTTTTCCTCACTTTACTCTTTATTGTCCACCTCTTGGTCACTTTTATACAGTTGTGGCAGAGAGTTTCCATAGACAGACAGTTTCTTCCCTATTAAGAGTAGAAGGAAAGTGAAGAGGTTACTAAGGAACCCCAATGAACAAGTTAGAGATGGTAGGAAGAACTCTCATCTCCAGTTTATTCTGTTGGCCAGTCTCTATGGGTGCTGATGGAGGGAACCAGTGAGCTTGGTATAGTATAACAAATCTTGGCTGCCCTATGTCTCAATGATGTCATGTTCTGACTCTGTATTTCTGCCAACAGCGTGAGGAAAAAGTGCCTAAAGACAATTTTTCACTGATAAGATGGCAGAGAGGAAAGAGAGCAATGTGTCATTACAGGTCAGGTACATTTATATGCGCCTCCACTCCTGTGTCCTTCATTACTGAGGGCAGGACAGAAAAGATTATGGAAAAAACCACACACAGCACAAAACAAAATGGTGAACGGCGTGACCCATGAGGAGCTAGCTAAGGACCTTGTTAGAAAAGATTCACAAAACATTTCTGTGCATTGTACCCCATCGTTTACCTTGACCAGAACATGCAGATCCATAAAACTGTATCATAGACGGTTGACTGGCGATCCTCCTGGCAGAAGCACAACATAGCAGCATCTGACTTAGCCAGGGAATTCGGCAGGTGCAAGTGTGAAGAGCACTACTCCTGTGTCATCTCTTTTCATGTGGCACCCCTAGCGTTGGCAGCAACGTAATAAAGCTCCATGAGTGCAGGGCAGGGAATTGGCCGTAACAAGCCAGAGTGGCGCTCTGGCAAAAAACGTCTTGCCAGACCGCCGTTCTGTCCGCTAGACCCAGGAGCTAGCACATGACAGTCCCAGATCCTGCGCCTCAGCAGGCAGACCACTTTCAGAAGATCTGGCACACAGCACTGCCTAGTCTTCCGACATCAGTCTGCTCATCGTGGAGCAGGTTGCTCATGCCTGCAGAGTGCCTCCTGTGACTGGCAGTGCACAGCCCTTTCCACAGACGAAGGGGCCCGCACAGATTACTTCCAACCTAGAAACCGAACTCAGGTATTAAGTGTGTTATGTGTTATAAAAAAAAATAAACAATTAAATTAAATTAAATCAAATCTGAAGCTGCATTATCACACACATGAGTAACCCACTCTTCAACAAGCTTTGAGAAGTTTCGAAACTGCCATACAATGTTGCCGCTGTCCAAACTGATATATGTGTCCTGCAATGTACATACATCTCTTTATTAGGGTGGACATTGTGACCAATCAAAGCAGAAAAGTCCATTATTCATTTAAAGGGTTTCTTACTGAATCACTATAAGACATGTTTACCATTTGAAATTGTGGACATTATGAAGTTCCCACAATGCTCTTTGCTTTTTTGCAAATAGCCAGGAATGGGTTCTATGAAGAGATACAGTGTTGCGCAACCTGTCCAGGCCCATACCCTTTGGCCCCTTCCTCCCACAGCCCCGCCCCTCCAAAGAGGTGACAGTTTCCCCAGTACATCTTTTTCTTTTCCAGCACTGCATGAGTGGCAGGAAGCCCCAAACTGATGTGCCTCACCCCTGGGACTCATGCAGCTGTCTTCAATACACTGCGTCCACACTCAATATCATATCTCCCAGCCACCTCAACTCCCACAAGTGCCTTTTTGAAGAGCCCACAAGGGATGATCATTTAATCCCCAATATTTCCTCTGCCTCGGGAATACAAGCACGGTTTCTGTATCCCAAAGCACCCCTTGATGCACATGCTGCCACTGTTTCACATTGTGCCACCAAATTGTAGAAAGTGTGGAAGAATGAAAAATATGGGCAATGGAGACCGCTAGAGAGTGTGGTGCATGTACCTTTAAGGGCAGACACGCGGCGGAGTGACGTAACTACGCTGCGTGTGTGCAATAAACGTGGCGGTCCTGGGATTGCCAGTGTGACCGTGGAGCCCGGACAGTGAACACCGTGTTGCGTGTGTTCTGTGTGCTCGGGGGGCTCACAGGGCCGGGTGGGCATACTGGCAACATTCTGCAGAGAGCACAAACCAAGATGGCCACACAGGATTGAGCACCTTGTTTTGCCTGAGACGCTGAAATGTAAAGCCTACATGCAGACGCCGCCCAATATATGAAATATTAAGAGAAAAGGGACTAGACCGATCCAAGTGTACTCTGAAACCACAGTGAGCTGGTGCAGAGGTCAGCGATGGGAAAGACGATAGCCGATTGTGGGAGAGGCCGGGAGGTCACTGAGACCATGGCACAGCAAGCGGGCAAGCAGAAGAAGTGCCAGGGTCACACGTGGGATAATGGTTCCCAAGAAAATAGTCGTCATCAGTCAGGGGGGTGATGGGGTCTGTGGAAGGCCACACAAGCGAGGATAGACACCCCCATGGCGGCAGCGGCAGCACTGGGTGAAGGAGCCCAGTGGAGAGAATACTGGAGGATCTCAGGACCCTCCAAGCTCCGAAAGGAGCAGCGAGTGGCCCAGTGGACGGAAGGATATTGTGCTAACAAGCACTGAGTACATGTTATCAAACGGGGGACTTTACCCGTACTGCTCGAACAACAGGGGCAGGAGTGTCTTTTTGACGCTATTGTGAATCTGCCTACTCAAATGCTTACAAAAACAAACAAAAAATGGGAATGAGTGCTAGGCGGCAGAGATTCTGTCTCCTTTCCAGCTGGGCGCGGGCTTGCTGAAGTGTTAGCATTCATCCTGAAGGAAATACAGAACAGCAGACATAGCAATTTCACCCCTACAACTGCGACAAGGCATCCTCAGGTAGGAAGAGGAGCAGTAGAGCAGTGTAGGTTGGAGGGTGGTGCTGGAGCAGAGGCAACCTGCACAGCTGCAGCACCAACATCACTAAAGGAGGGCTGGTGAGTGTAGAGGCAGTGGTCACTGAGGAAACCAGGTCATGTGGAGAGCAGCGGTACAGCTGGACGCTGCTGTGACCAGTGCCATCCCTGGGAAGAATACAGTGGGCAAGGTATTAGAGGGCACAGTAGCGGGAAAAATAAATAAATAGAAATAGGCCACACACCCCATAGCAAAAGAATGGGGTGAAAAATCGTCTCTTGAAGAAACACACGGGCTATAGAATGTGTGGATATATAGTGAACAGCAATATACACAGAAGAGAGAGTGACACAAATGAGAAACATATTCTGATACCGGCCTTTTGTGTGTAGAAGGAGTCTCCAGGCCATGGAGGATAAATAAATAAAGACAAACACCACATTCCAGCATCACACCTCAGGGGGTGGTCTTAAAGGCCACCACTGAGGATAATGGTCTGATTGCTACTACCCCACTGCAAAAAAGCACGCTTGGAGACCAGTATCTCAGGAGAGTGCCTATAGTGGAAAGCAGAGAGCCGGCGACACAATACAGGATCATGAGTCTGGAAAAATCCAGGAGGACCAAAAATGGGTCTGCAATGTCCACATTAGTCCACTTCACTGAAATACTCCCGAGCCCCCAAGTCTGGACCACTACAAAAGAGGACATGATAAGCATATTGAATGAGATTCATGGCAAAATACTTTCCCTATTTAGGAAAATGATGGTTGCCCAATAGGATACCTTGTGGTGGATGTTATGACCCCTAGTTGTGAATTAAAATATGAAACCCTTAACAAATGGCAGGAAGTTTGCCAATCAACTCTGAATTTAATGGAGGCAACCCGACAGATGTTGACATCTAATCCTAATAATGTGAAAGTAAAATTTTGGAGAACAGATTGGATAATTACAATTAAGGAATTTAAGAAATACAAACTATTCTCGTACGTAGCAATTCAAGAGAAGCAATTAAATTCAATCCCGGGATATCTTATTAAATTCCCAGATGCATGTTGGAGAGCAGAATATCTTAGGGTGCGCTTCAACTTATTCCCGATTTATGAAATATTAGGCTTGCGGAACAAGGTTGAGAGACACCTTAGGATCTGCCACTTTTGGAATGCCAAACAAAATAGAAACGCTCTAGTATTTATTATTAGAATGTCAAACTTTATGTTATCTCAGATTTCAATTTTTTGGGAGGCTTCTCAGTGAGTTCAGAGTAATTTCACTAGAGGACTTGTGGAATAAAATAATTGCAGATTCGCAGATTTCATTGAAAATAGCAGCCCGTAGATTTGTAAAGTCATTATTTCCAAATTAATTGGTAAATTAACTAAAGGTTTATAAATTACCTTGACATTTCAACATGAAATTTATTTGTACAGAAAGAATATATACTGGAATGAGTCCAGTAACATTTTTCATAAGTGGGTGATAATATTTTTAAGTAGATAGTTGATTTTATTTACATATTTGTTTTCATTTTGTACAATCTCTTTGTCTTATATTTACGGTTGTTAACTAATGGGAGTTTTAATTCTTGTATTACTTTTCATGTATTATGAAAGGTTTACATGATAAACCAAAACACACATTAAAAAAAAACTATGAATGAGATTTAAGCCATCTGAACTGACATGCAATCCTCCATCTCAGAGTTTAAGTGCAAAATGGGCAAAGTGGAGGACAGGCTGGAAGGGAATGAAAACATGAAACTATCCTCTGACTTAATGGAAATGAAATACAAGGTGGGAATGATAAATCCGAAATTCAGAGAATCGGAATTGACCCTGAAAGTGGATGATATGGAGAATAAATAAAGAAGGAATAATCTGAGAATTCTGGGTCTGAATGAAGCTGAGGGGGACGCCTGAGAGGAAGTAGAAAGGAAGATGAAAAGGATAATTAAAGCACTGTTCAAGGTTGTAGGGGCAGGGAGCTGACCCTAGACAGGGCGGGTAGACGAGGAGGCCCAGTCACAGGCCCTGTATCAGTGGTCATGAAATGCTATTACTTCAAGGAAAAATCAGAGATCTTGGCAAAAGCCAGAGTAAATAAGTAATGGACTTTGGAGTTTCCAAAATACAAATGTTCCAGGATCTCTCCACTCAGATTCTTCAGAAGAGGACACAATATTGTTCTCCGTGCACAATATTAGGTACAGGTGGGCCTACCTCTTTACCCTGGTCTTTGAACATAAGGGAGAGGACTACAGAGTTACTACTTAAGGGGAGGCAACTCAAGCCCTCAGACATATAGAAGACTCAAATCAGGTAATTGGCACTACCAGCAGTGTGGCATGAAGACAACTGAAAAGGAGCAGACACAGAAAGGTGTACATGAGAAATAGTATATATGGCTCAAGGAAATTCATGAATATGAGCTCTCCTTTGCTGGGGAAGAAATCAAAGACAAGAATGGGGGGGATACTAGAACCAACTGAAGCAATTTATTACAGGAAAGAAGGAACCTTGATGGTAGCTGAATAAGGGAAGAAGGGGTATTGGGGTTTGAAAGGGGGTAAAGCACATTTCTCACTTAATTTAATGGAACAAAGTCTTATGGGGTAAGGAGCTCGACCCCAGTAGCCGACTTCAAAATTAGTGTGTCATGTTATTGTAGAGAAGGAGCTAAGTACCCCCACCTCAACCATCTTGCCCACAGCACCTGTATGTTGTATGCCAGAGTGTGAGACATGTGCAGAACCAGTGAATATACCAATACCGAGGAAAATCTGGGAGGCAAGGTTCCCATTGGAGAAACCATACTTGCATACGAGACAATATGATGATCATCTGAATGAAATCCCAGAAGAAACAGGATGGCTGAATGACGAAGATGAATGGTGACATCACCACCACCGTCATACAGAGCAAAGTTGACGTATAGAGAAGAGATGCAGGGATGAGAGAATGCAGACAATTCTTTAAGGCATCAAGAATGTATCAAGATAAATGACATCTTGGGATCAGGATGAAGAAAATTATGCTACAGAAATAATGAAGATATCAAGTTATTTCACATGTGTACACATGCTAAGAAACACAAGCAGATGAAGTATTCTTAAAGGCTAGCTTTATAGTGAATAGATTGCGGCATGTGTCAACATGTACATTCATATATATATATTGGAGTCAGTAAAGGATGGATGTTCCCACTATGTATGATAGCAGAACTGAGCAAAAGAAGGAAGGCCGCATTTTTCAATTTTTCCATGTGGGGCTCGCTTAGAAAACAAATGAATTACATGCGAAACTCAGAAAGGCGAGGTTGGATGTGCCAAGGCCATATCAGACTGGGGTGAGCTGACATTGGATACAAATCGTGTGAAATAACAAAGCTCCTGTTTAGAAGGCATGGACAAAAACAAGAAGATGTCAGAGGTCTATTAACGAATAGTATTTTTAATACACTGAAAACTCAATTTTATGGTCTTTAGTCACGTGGGGAGAAGAAGTTGGACGAGCATGATGTTCACACCTACGCTTGAGGGCAGACAGTCCCTTCACTCCCCTGAATTCCCCAGAACAAAGAACATGTTCAAGGCCGAGTTCAAAGACCTAATTGACAGTGGACCATTGAGGTGATGATGGATGAATATGCTAACTAATTGGTGGGAAGCGATGGTTAAGACTAGCTCACCCGCACCTGGACTTTCAGCCTGCGTGCTGCTAACGTAGGTTGGGAAGGTACTGATGCAGGTTAGAACGTAACCAATGATAGAAGACTGCATGATCAAGGGTCCTATAGTTGTGTAGCCAATTAGATGTTGTATATTTAGTGACATTCATAGTGACACATTTTTATGGAAGGGCTTAGTTGCCCCACCTGATGCTAAGAAGCAAATCACTTTGGTCCACTACCCTAAACAAGTATGGATCATATACCTAGATGATCCTTGTAGAACATATCACAATCACCATTAGGTTTTTATAGTTTTCCACCTAGTATGACGTTAGTGATACTCAGGTTAAACGTCAGTGATGACAACATTTTACAATAAGAATGTAATTTTTTATTAAATGCTTTGAGAAGTCTCGAGAGAGATTATGATGAGGGATGTCTGTTGATGTCCATTGTACTCGCTGTTTTAGATAATTGATATTAAAACAGTATTTTTTGCCGATTAACTGAGTTGTTTCTTTTATTGATGTCTGAGTAAACTCTGCATCCATAGTCCATCTCTATGGTATTGCTAACCCATCTTAAAGGGCTGGGAGAACTCCCATTTCATTATAGTTCACAGTTTGGTGATTTAATAGGCAAGTGATTCTGTATTTGCATGGTTGGGCAGCACAGAGAGCAAATCTGAGTTTTACAAGTCACACTCACAGTAGGAAGTGGCAAAGGTACAAGAGAGTTGACAAAGGAATGCACAGATAGAAGGCATGTGAATGGGGCCTAGGAAGAGGGGGGAACAAACAGGTTGTATGAGAGTTGGAACACTGAATGTGAAAGGATTTGACTCTGCAAAAAAAGATCTTTGGTCTCCAGGGATTTCAAGAGGCAGAATCTGGACAACTTATTTATTTTATTTTGTATTGAAATTTAGCCGAAATGAATCTACTTTTTTCAATTTAGATATAAAAAAAGGAAAACATTTACATATATTATAGTAATTACAATAACAAATAATAAATATAGAAGAAAGAAGAAAAGGAAAAAAAAGAAGAGATCTTTTTAGACAATTGTAAGCTTATTATAATATCAATCAATTGCATAAATGCTAGGTTACAGAAGGGAAAACAGCTACAATAGTTTTTTTACAGCCTTATATTCTTAACAATTTACATAACTATTGTATAAAACAGTCATAAATGACATAAAATCTAAAAAACTTAACATTCGCCTATTAGCCAATTTCATTATCATGAAACAAAGCAGTGAATAAATTTGCCAGGGCTATATTTAGACTTGTCTTGGTAGAATTGAGAAGAAAAGCCCATCTGAATTCAGGCTAAACATTTGCAACTGAGGACATATGTTTCACAAACAATTTGTTTCTCAAAGGAATCAGCACTGTGCACTCTATAATTAGATGTTCTAATGTTTCTTTTTGTGCCAAATCCGAACAAAATCTACAAAAATTCGCTGAACCATCGATTTGTTTTCGTTGAGTTAAGATATCTCGAGTATGCCAAAGATTGAAACACATTTTTACCATGGCCATGCGAATATGTGGGGGCGGTGTTCTGATCAAATATGTTTCTATACCTCCCATTCTCTTGTCAGCATAGCACTTAAAGTGCTTGTACTGCAAGCATAAAGAGCGAGTTAGAATCCAATCTTGGAGGAAGATTTTCTTTTTTGCTCTTACTGGATTAAATATAAGCGTTTGCAAATCCACGTCTGCCATTACTAATACTTGATAAACATATCTTGTCCATTTCTGGATGAGAACATGATTTGACGTAAATAAATTAGACGCTAGAATTGCTAGAATTGATTGTTCATTAGTGTTGACAAGACATTTACGCAAGAGGGCACATAATTGCCAATGATATTTCGCTCTTAGAGAAACCAGGCCCAACTCATATCGCAAACAAATTCCGGGAGTAGATTGTGGTACTTTAAGAATCTGTCTCCAAAATTTGGCCTCCAATTTATTCAAGAAATTGGGGGACGTTATTACTCTCGATTCTAGTCCATATAACAACACAGGGGAAACTTTCTGTTGCCAAAACACAAGTGCAGGATTGATGGTAAATTTACCATACTTGTATAATATTATTTTTGTTTGAGATATGGCACATGTTAGCTTATCTTGTAGCAAATTTGAATGTACTGAAGCAGAATTGTTACCTTCAAAGGGTAGGCCCAGATATATATAGTAAGGCACAATATCTAAGTTAATATCTTTCACTCTCCATACAAATTGATTTCTGCGTGTTGGTCTAGGAGTAAATGCTACAATTTGTGACTTTTTGACATTCATTGATAATTCATTTTCATCAAAATACATGGTTATAACATATAATAGTTTTTTTAATCCTGTTGGAGTTTTAGATATGGGAACAAGATCATCGGCATACCATAATGCCTGTATTGGAATTGTGTTTAATTTGGGTGAATCAGACGCAATGTGATTAAAGATGTTTCTGGCGTCATGAATAAAAAAATTAAATAAGGCAGAGGCCAAAATAAAGCCCTGCTTCAGGCCTCTTGCAGTTCGTATCACGGCGGACAGCAGGCCCCCGAATGTCAGACGGACCTGAATAGAGGTTGAAGAGTGCAACCTATTTATGCAAGAAACCAGATTGAAAAGAGGCAGACAGAGGGAAGTAGGTGGGGGCCTAACTGGTCAAGTGTTTTGTGCCTCTAGGGATCACAAGAGGGGAGGAGGGGAAATAATAAATAATAAATCCATGAAAGTGACCATGGTGAAAGTTGAAAGGGCGATGGATGGAAGGGTATTGATGTTTAAGGGAAGGATTCGCACGGTGTAGGTCTCACTGCATCCCATTTATTGCCTCAATCAAAACCAATCAATTTTCTTTGTGAAGGCAATGGAATAAATCCTCAGAGTGACTGAAGCCCGGTTCATAATTGGAGGAGATTTTGATATGTGGGCAGATCCAACTATGGACTTGCTGGCCCTAGGAGAAAGAAGAAAAACCGGGATCACAAAAGATTATGACAACTTCAAAAACACCTTACCAAAACACTTCCTATGTGACAAATGGGGGGCATTGGAAATTCTGTATGGCCTAGAATGTACCAATTACGCGGCATGCACCTCATTTTCTTAGTGAAGCTGCACATCCAGCAGCTCTCTTGGTGCGGTGCTCCCGTGATGAGACGAAGCGATGTGCCATGAACCCTGCCACCAGTGCTGCACGGTTCTCAGCACGGCACTCCCACTTCTTATGGGAGAGCTGTGCTGAGTGCCCTGCCGCCAGTGCAGCTCCCAACCTTGACAGACCAGGCTCAGGCATTCAGTATCCACTGCCTTTCTGCCCTTCATACCTTAATCAGATGGATGATGGATGGTTCTACCCCCATGCAGACAAGCTTTGCCAGGCCGTACCTGGCAGATGCGACCCAACTTCTCAGTGGTGAAAACTTTGCTGACAATGTTGGGAGAGATATGACATCTAAATAAAAGGGGCCCCTACCAAATGGGTGGAATAAAATGGCGTGCCACACAAGATGGGGGGGCTAACACCCTTGTCCCCGCTAAAATGACACCCGTGCAACTTCTCCATCTTTGCCGCCCCAAACGCCTTTCACTTGCCTTGCCAGTATCCAGTCATAATACCGACAAAGATTCAGAGTGGTACGTTTTACTGAAGTAAAAAATACTGAAAAATTACAAAAAATAAATAAATATATATATATATGCTAGTGGGGTCAGGGGTTAAAATGGGTGGAGATGGGGTTAAAAGGGGAGGAAAACAGGGGGCTTGGAAGGACCCCCCCAAATAAAAAATAAAAAAATGGTTTACCCAGCAAAATTGACCACTGAATTTTACTTCGGTAAAATTACATATAACTGGCTTGCCTTGATATCATATGATATGATATGGCATGTATAATGCACCTTTACACAAGTGTTTCTAGTCGCCACAAGACAAGGAGGGGGAAACAAAAAAGGGAGGACAAAACAATGATCTTACTAGGTCTTGTGTCATTCATATTGCGCCAGTGCAGAGAAGGGCTGCGGGGAGAAGTGACGAGGGTGGGGGGAGGATGGAGAAGTGCGGGACAAAGGAGAAACGAGAGTGCAGCCAACAGGTGGCAAGTGAGGGTATTACTAAGTGCAGCCAGCGGGTGGCGAGTAAGTGCAAGAGAGGGGACTGTAGGGTTATAGATACAGACCACAGGTTCAGGGGAGCCAAGAGGCAGCGTGGGATTGCAGCTGGACAGGCCGGGACCTGGGCCCGAATTCAGAGGGTGACCAGGTAACCAGTGCATGGATCAGGCAGGCGATCAGCAAGGCAGAGGAAGAGAGAAGGCAGAAGCAAAGAGAAAGGTCTTGAGTTGGTTCCGGAACCGGAGATGGTTCTGCTCATGTTTCAGAGAGGCATGGAGGCTGTTCCAGAGGGAAGCCCCAGCCGGATCTGTCCCCAACTCTTTGCTTGGAAAAGCGACTGACCCTCAGAGAGTTGGAGGTGGGGGAGCGAAGAGCTTCAGAAGGAAGATACTGAGGAAGAGAGAGCTGGCAGTAGTGTGGTCCCAGGCCCGAGAAAGCCCTGTGGACAATGCAAAGGGTCTTGAACTTGAACCTTACCACCACTGGAGCCAGTGAAGCAATTTCAGAGCTGGAGAGATAAGATCCCTTCGCTTGAGGCCAAGGACAAGTCTTGCAGTCCTGTTCTGGATGAATTGTAGAGGATGGAGAGTAGAGGCAGGAAGATTTAGAAAGAGGCTGCTACAGTACTCCAGCCTAGAGAGGACCAGATCTCTGGAGACAGTGAGATTCTGGGGGAAAGTGAAGAAGTGAAGAATACCTCTGAGGAAGTGCAGCTGGTAGTTTGACTTCTTAGAGACATCAGAGATGTGAGGAGAGAAAGAGAGGGTGGAGTCGAAGATGACCCTGAGGTTCTTAGCATCACTGGTAGGAGCAGGAAAAGGCCCACGGTGGGCGGCCAGAGTGCGAGAGGAATGGAGTGAGCTAGTGTTCGATGAGGAGGAGCTCATTGAGTATAAAGGAGTCTATTGTTTTGGGTTCTATTTTGGCTTAAGTACTTTTTGAATACATTATATGTTGCGCAAGCTCCCTGAGTAAAATGGAATGCATTGGTTTTCACTGAGGAACTTTCGAAATCTAGAGTCAGTGCCTTATCAGATATTGACTGTTGCTAATGGTTTACCTGGCAGTTGTGATACAAAATACAGGAATGATTATCCCGAGGATATATTAAAGGTATGCACCCCTTAGGGTTACCTTTTCTATTTCACATTATGTTTATGGTGACATCACTAGATTTGGGACTTTTTCACAATTGGTGACTTTTTTTTCAAATATGTCTGGTTGGGTACTCACTAACTGTTGGTCCATTCCTTTTTGGTGTCATCACTTCAGACTTATTTGGATGAAATATTAATGGGATCTGCAATCCATTATATCATGCGAGAAGGTGCCTCTATGCTGTTTGTCTCCCAATGACATATAATGTGCCAGGATTATGAACCTGTGGGCATTTGTTATTTCTTGGTGTCATAGGTCTGTCCTATCTATAACTTTGAAATTGTTTAGAATGTGCACAATCGCAGTGCACCTAAATTGATTGAGGGCACCAATACCATCAAGAATCAGATGAGGTATTGTGTGTTCTTAGAGATGAGAAATTGAGTTTCAATTTGATAGAGTGGTTGATGATGCAATAATTTATGGGAGAGCACATGTTGAGTTTACTGTGTTTTATGGTTGCTTTAGACACTGGTTCATGAGTGGTTAAGAAGTGGATGTCTGGTCTCATCTACACTGCATTCACCTGATCTACTCTAATTCATGTTTGACGCAATAGATTTATTATCTCGGGAGCAATTGTGAAATTTCGAAGAAACTTCCAAATTGTAGAGGGAGCATTTATCGGAGAGGATAGATAGGAGATAAATTACAGTGGAACAAACCTCTGAAGAATGTCCATCATTTGTAGTCTTATGGACAGAAACATGTTGGGCTTTGGCATAATACATAATATGTTTTGAAAAGAAAGAGATTGATACACCTATGTAATCATTATTGTTTAATTGAATTAGATAGATTAGATAGATTAATGTATTGATATCATTTATATACAGTTTGCATATCATCTCCTACATGTGTGTTTCGACACTTCTTTACTATTGATATGTGTTTATTTTAATCTATGCGTAATATCTGTACTTTTTCATGTTTTCTTAATTCTGTAGAATAAAATGTGGATTATTTTTTTAAAAATGTAAGTTCATCCCATTATCCTCTCCCATTTCTTTGTTTGCCTTTTTTTTGTTTATGGGGACTATAATAGGAGAATACCATAATAAGTGAGCTCCAAACTCAGACACTTGCCACTTGATATCTGGGTACTGAGCACACATTCCTTCATTTGTCAGCCAATGGGAACCTCCCTCTGATCTCAACCTATTCATGGGTGGTTGGTCAGGCCCCCACCCATATGGGTTCCCCTCTGTTATCTTGTACTGAACAGATAGGCTGCATCTTTCCATCTCATTAGTAGCAGGTTAAAGGCAGCAGTCCTGTTCAAACACCCATCGTAAAGTACCATTAAAGACCAAATTCCCTACACTAATGGGTTACAAAGCACATTATTTGTGACTCTAAACCCTGAATGCACGTGACAGAGTGTGCTGGTTTAAATTACAGCCTGTTCTAATCCCTGACTGCACGTGAAGGAGTGGGCTGGTTCAAAGCCCTCAATGTATGAGAAGAGGAGTGGTGTTGTATAATAATCAGGGATGAACCAGATGTATTAAACAACTTTCTTTGCTGTGGTAACAATCAGCAAGTAACACTGACAAAGGTTCCTTTAATGTCCATGAACAAAGGTGGTAATACATGCAGGACAGGGTGTCCTGAGCTGCTCTGCAGTCCTGAGGCAGTCTTTGGTCTCTAATTAGGAGGAGCCCCGGGAGCACAACCTGCTCCGGAGCATTGACATCTTAATAATGATTGCTGGCGCGCTCTGCCGGCTCTCACCAGTTCGCGCGAGAAGTCTTGCAAGGCTACGTAGTCTTGCGAGGTCCCTACAAGTGGGCTGGTTCAAAGCCTGCTCTAATCCCTGAATGCACGTGAAGGAGTGAGCTAGTTCAAAGGCTGTTCTAAACCCTGACTGTATGAGAAGAGGAGTGGGCTGGTTCAAAGCCTGCTCTAACCCTTCAATGCACGTCAAGGAGTGGGCTGGTTCAAAGCCTGCCCTCACCCCTGAATGCAGGTGAAGGAGTGGGCTGCTTCAAAGCCTGCTCTAACAACTGAATTCACGTGACGGAGTGAGCTAGTTGGTAGCCTTCTCTGAGCCCTGAATGCACATGAAGGAGTGGCCTGCTTGAAAACCCTCTCTAAGCCCTGAGCACACCCGAAGGCCCACCATTCCTCGGGCCTTGGTTTATAGCCTGCTATAAGCCCTGAAGGTACAGGAGGGAGTGGGCTGGTTGAAAGACTGCTCTAAGCCCTTAATGCACGTGAAGGAGTGGGCTTGTTCAAAGCCTGCTCTGAACCCTGAATGCACATGAAGGTGTGGGCTGGTACAAAGCCTGCTCCAACCTCTGAACTCACAGGAAGGATTGGGGTAGTTCAAAGCCTGCTTTAAGCCCTGAAATCACGTGAAGGAGGGGGCTTGTTCAAAGCCTGCTCTAAACCCTGAACTCAAGTGAAGGAGTGGGCTTGTTCAAAGCCTACTTTAAGCCCTGAATGCACGTGAAGGAGTGGGCTGGTTCCAGGGCTGGACTGGGAACTAAAAGAGGCCCTGGAAATAATTACTGGGGACCAAAAGAGGCCCTGGAAATAAAGTTCAAAGTGGCCCTGTATGACACCTTTTCAGCAAGGCCAATGCTTTTCCTATGAGAAAATTTGGAAATACCACAGAAAAGAGGCCCAGGGTGCAGGGGCCCACCGGGAAATCTCCAGAGTTCCCTATGGGCCAGTCCACCCCTGGCTGGTTCAAAGCCTGCGCTCTACGCCCTGAATGCACGTGAAGGAGTGGGCTAGTTCAAAGCTTGTTCTAAGCCCTGAATTCATGCGAAGCAGTGGACTGGTTTAAAAGCCTGCTCTAAACCCTGAATGCACACGAAGGATGGACTGGTTCAAAGCCTGCTCTAAGACCTGAATGCACACGAAGGAGTGGACTGGTTCAAAGCTTGTTCTAAGCCCTGAATGCATGCGAAGCAGTGGACTGTTTTAAAAGCATGCTCTAAGCCCTGAATGCAGGTGAAGAAGTGGGCTAGTTCAAAGCCTGTTGTAAGCCCTGAATGCACGTGAAGGAGTGGACTGTTTTAAAAGCATGCTCTAAGCCATGAACGCATGTGAAGGAGTGGGTTAGTTCAAAGCCTGCTCTAAGTCCTGAACTCACGTGAAGTGGTGGACTGGTTTAAAAGCCTGCTCTAAGCCCTGAACGCACCGGAAGGCCTATCCTTCCTCAGGCCTGTAAGTAGGCAGGGCCTGGCCTTTCAAGAACATGGTAACATCATTGGCAACATGGAATTGCTGCTGACGTTGCTCAGTGTGTGGTGCATTCTTAGTTACTCTTTTACTTTTAGACTTGCATAAAATGAAAGTGTAGACTAGATACCGTTCAGTGGGCTGAATAAAAATGTGATGCTGGGATGGTATCACAAATTCACTTTCTAAGTCCTATAGACATCTTCATCAGATGGCGGGCTCAAAGTGACTGGGTGTATGTGGTACTGAGGTGCTGGTGAGGGGTGATCCAGGCCCAGCTAGAAGGGGGCTCCGCAGGTGAACTCGAGTGCGCCGCTACGGGTGTAAAAGGGGGCAAGGAAGGTTCGGGAGCAGGCGATGGTTGAGGACGAGTGCTTGTCCCGGGGCGCTGCTCTCGAGCCTTCCCTGCGTGGGGCCTGGTCAGTTCGTGAAGGTTGAGGTTGGAGCTATTGAGTGTTAGAGTGGCGTATTGTAGTGGGGGTTGGGTGTGAGTTTATGCTCAGTGCATTTATTTCAGGGATATAGCCGGGGGTACTGTAAATAAAGTACCCCCTCCACCTTACCTTGTCAGGTACCCCTTGGTGGGCGCACCTGCGGTGTGCGTTGGCACCCAGTAGAGCAGAGTTTTGTTGCGCCGTCAGCGGGCTCTGTAGGGTCTCAAGGCGCTGTTGGGTCGGGCGTTGTAGCTGGGTCGGGCCGCGCGGTCAACCTCGTGGGACTGGAGTTGTGGCGGGATGGTGCCATGGGTGATCTGGCGGTGGCAGCAGGGGTTTGGGGAGAGAGCTTTAGGCGTTTTTTCTAGGACTCACCCTGCGCGTTATCTAGCGTGCCCGGGGTAGACCTTCGGGGTGTCCTAGCCCATGCAGAGAGTGCAGTGCCTGCCCTGAACATACAGGGGGAGGTGTTCCCACTTTAAAGGGCCAGCACATTTAGGGGCTTCAGGTTGCAACCTCGCGGGAATCGTGTAGGCTGCCGCCGGGGGCAAAAGTAGTGCAGTGCCGTTCCGGTACCGCCAGGGGGTAGTGCAAGGACCCCATTACAGCACATTCTGCCTAGCAGATCGGGGGCACTAATTAAATAATAGTAAAAAAAAATAAAAAAAATACAGGACTAGACAAAATATAGTTAATAATTTTAGTAGTAGTAGTTAGGAGTCAGTCAGGAGGACTGGCACTCCTCTACCTTATTGTGGGGCGAGCAGCAATGGGCATTTGCACCCAGCTGAAGCATTGCTGGTGCGTCAGGATGGTGGGACAACGGTCAAAGAAGAAGGGTTTGGTGGATGCCCAGGCGCTGAGGGAAGCCCTGGATATTATTAGCAGGGCTACAAAAGCCCAGCTCGAGGGGGCAGTGGGGGAAGTTACTGGGGAGCAGGTGGCTGGTGGGGGGAAGCCACAGCAGAGGGCGACAGCAGATGGGGCTCTCGCTGCAGTGGTGGCATGTAGCCCTGTGGCTGGTAGAGGGTAGGTTTGGGATAAGGGGGTCAGAAGAGGCAGTAAGGAGAGGGACAGGAGAGCGTCCAGGGGAGGAGGAGAGGTAGGTGAGGGGTCAGGAAGGGTGGGGGGAGAGAAAGAGCCAGTAGTGGTCCCTGGTGGAAGGGGACGGCAAAGGGGTTCAAGGCAGGCTGGGGGTGATGCTGGGGGTGCCGGGGACCAGAGAGGGGCAGCGGTGTGGAGGGGTAGGGTAGGTAAATTCCTGCAGAAGAGTGCAGGTGGAAGAAGGAGGGAGCGGTCGCTGGAGAGTAGTGAAGAGAGGGAGAGGTGCGGAACGGCCTCCGCAGCTAGGGGGGCTTCGGGCGCAGGGCATAGTATGGCCCCCATGGTTCTGGAGGCGGAGATAGGAGAGGGTTTAAGAACGGCCCCTCTGGAGGATATACGAGGACAGACTAGAGGGTGCAGCACGGCCCCTAGCATGGAGGACCAAAGGGTGGAGGAGAGGACCCCTTGCCCGAGAAGGGAGGACCAGGCAGGGGTTTCTACGGCCCGCCGAGAAGACACCGACGGAGCAGCGGGGCGGACACCCCGGGCTCACCCGAGGAGGAGCTGCCCGGCATGAGCATGTGCTCGCAACAGCCATGGTATTACATCCGGCATGATGAAGGGAAGGAGGAGTATGTGGGACAGTGGGAGGATGAGGGGTATTGTTTTGTAAGGAGGAGGGAACGGTTGAGAGTGGGTTTAAGGTGGGAAGGGGAAAACCAAGAGTGGGGGGCTAGGGTGCAGGGGGGCAGTGGGGAAACTGGTTAGGTGAGACTGCTGATATGTTTTGTCCCTGCAGCCGGAGCCCGGTGAGGAAGGAGATGAGGAGTGTTGGAGTTGAAGGCCAGGCTGCGGCTGGCCGACGGCAGGGCAGCAAGAGGTGAGCAGGAAGGGGAGTTAGTAGCGGCCTGGCACAGGGAGGACACGAGGTGGGGGGCAGGAAGGGAAGGGGTTGGGGTAGAGGGCTCAAGAGGAGGAAAAGACTTACGGGCCACAGGGGCCGTGGAGATGGAAAGGAGGGTATCCTCGATGGAGGTGCAGACAGACAAGGTGGACGAGCCTGTGGCACCAGAGGTAATACACGCCCCGAAGGAGGGGGCTGTGGAATGTACCAAGAAGGATAAAAGGTTGCCATATATGGGCATTATGAAGCCATTTGGTGCACATTTGATGGGGGCAACAAAGGATAAGATATGGGCTGGGGAATCTGTGGACCTTTTTAAGCTCCTACATAGGGAAGTAAGAGAGAAGGCGGGGTCTAAGGAAGAGGAGAAGGAGTTGGCCTCACGTCCAAAGGTGACGGTTAAGATTGAGGATTGGACGTCAGCTTTTATTATTTATGCAAGCGTTTATTGCGAGAAGTTCCCAGAGCGGTGCATAGGCCTGTTGAAATATATGGATGTGATAAGGAAGGCATTCACGAGTTTTGGGGGCTTTGCGTGGGTACGATATCACGAGGAGTTCAGGGAGAGGATGGCAGAGGACAGCCAGATGGTGTGGGGTGGATCTCTGGCATCAATGGATGGCGCCGACGAAGCCAGCTTCAACTTTACACACAGCGAGTGGTTTACCTGTGCCTTACCGGCCCTTTCTTGGTCGCCCCACCCTGGAAGCCGCGGGGGGAGGAGGCAGAGGTCAGCCCTCAGCGGCATGTTGGGCCTTCAATAAAGAAGGCTGCACAAGGACAGTGTGTAGATTTAGACACGAAGGCAGCACCCGCTCATGCAATGTTTCCAACAGGGGAACAAGGGGAGAGGGTGAGGAGCGCGATGGGGGGTTGTGGGGAAAGGCTTTTACTCCAGTTAAGGTGGAGGCTCTGGAACAGTGGCTTAGCTTTTACCCGGACAGGGAAGGGGCGAAGACTTTGGGTGAGGTTTTTCGTGAGGGTTTTAGGCTGGGTTATCAGGGTCCAAGGTTGAGTCGCTGGGCGGAGAATCTGAAGGCGGCCAGGGCAAATGCTGAAGTGGTAAGGGAAAAATTGCACAAAGAAGTAGCAGCGGGAAGAGTGATAGGGCCATTTTCAGACTTGCTGGGTGACTTGATAGTGTCCCCATTGGGGTCGTGCCCAAGAAGGTGCCGGGGGAATTCAGGTTAATTCACCATTTATCCTGGCCAGAGAGCATGTCAGTGAACGATTTATTTCCCCAGAGGATTGTGGGGTATTGTATGAAAGCGTGGATCAGGCGGTGGGTTTGGTAAGCAAAGCGGGTTGCGGGGCGTTCATGGCCAAGTGCAACATCAAGGTGCGTTTTGGCTGCTACCGGTGCACCCAGAGGATTTTTGGCTGCTGGGAATACAGTTTGAAGAACGCATGTAAATAGACAAGGCTTGGCCTATGGGATGCGCAATTCTTGTGCCTTGTTTGAGCGTTTCAGTTCCTTTCTTCAGTGGGTCTTTATATATGGTTCGGGATCGGAAAGTGTATTGCATTACCTGGATGATTTTTTGTTCATTAGTGGGGCGGGCAAAGAACAGGAATGTGGAAGGATGCTTGGGATTTTTCAGGCTCTGATGCAGGCGTTGGGCGTGCCGTTGGCGGAGGACAAGACTGAGGGACCCGCAGTGGTGCTGACCTTTATAGGGATCGAATTGGATTCGGTGGCCATGATCTCACGCTTGCATGAAGATGACATTACTGGAGATGCAGAGGCTAGTGGGGCATTTCAATTTTTACATATAGGGTAGTGGGTCCTGGGTGTACTTTTTGTAGGAACATGACGCGGTCTATGGCGGGAGCGAAATGGCCACATCATCGGGTAAGGGTGTCGGGGGCGGTTAGGGAAGATTGTCAGATTTGGCTGTGTTTTCTAGAGGGATTTAACAGGGTGTCCATGTGGCTCCAGGGTGATCCAGTGTCATGGGAAGTGCAAATATTTTCAGACACTGCAGGCGTGGGGAGTTTGGAGTTTTATGGGGGGGCAGATGGTGCGCTGAAAGGTGGCCACAGCAATGGCAAAAAGAGGGCAGAAGTATAACGTTTGTGGAGTTTTTTCCATTTTCGGTTGCAATGGAGTTGTGGGGAAGGGAATTGAGAAACAGGAAGGTAAATTTCAACATTGACAATGAATCCGTGGTTAACGTGATGAACAGGCAGTCGGCAAGGGACCAGAGGGTAGTGAGATTAATGAGGGAGTGTGTACTGCGCTGTATGGAATGGAATGTGATGTTTAGAGCGATGCATGTGCCGGGGAAGGATAATGGCATCGCTGATGCATGATCTCGTTTTCAGTGGCAGAGATTCTGTGGACTGGCACCAGGAGCGGAGCAGAGAGGGCAGCGGTTCCCAGAGGAGCTGTGGAGGATAGGAAATTAAGAGCGCTGTCTTTAGTGGAGGGTTCGCTGGCCCCGACGTCTATGGCTGCCTACAGGAGGGCATGGGTTGATTTTGTAAAGGGGGTAGCACATAGCTGGAAGGGTAGGGAGAATGCAGAGGAGAGGAGAAGGGATGATGTGATCAATTTCCTGTTGGACTGTATGGGCAAAGGATGGTCGAAAGCAACAATATCTGGGAAGCTGGCGGGCATCACTTTCTATGGGAAATAGCTCTGGGGCTTTTAACCGAGCGCTGGGGAGATGGCAAGCAGTATGTTAGAGGGCTGTGTGAGGGCAAATAGGAGGGAGTAGGACAGCAGGAGGCCGGTGTCGGCGGCTTTGTTGGTCAGGTTATGTCAGGCTTTAGAAGGGGTCTGCTGGTCGCCTTGGGAGGGGGTTCATATTTTCAGCATGCTTCACTTGGTTATTTTTTGGGGCATTTAGGGCGTCCGAAATGGTTGGGGGGAAAATAGGGGAAGGAAGACTACAGTGGGAGGATAGCTATTTCTCTGAGCGGGGTTTGGATATAAAGATTAGAAAGTCAAAGACGGACCAAAAAGGAAGGGGTTCTTGAGTGATGCTGGGGTGGGGTAGTAGGGAGCAGTGCCCGGTAAGGGTAGGTTTGGCTTGGAAAGAGACATGTGGGGGAAGAGCAGGTTTGGTTATCCAGCATGAGGACAGGGCGGCAGTGTCGGCAGCACAAGTGATGGGAGTTATGAGGAAGGCGTTGGTGGCCGTGGGAGAGAAAGCAGAGGATTTTGGAACTCATTCGTTCAGGATGGGGGCGGCATCCGAAGGTAACAGGTTGGGGTTATCAGAAGATAAGGTTAAAAGCCTAGGTCGGTGGAGGTCAGGGAAGTACAAGGGATATATCAGGGATTTTGGGAAAGGGACGGCCTGAGGATGTGCACTAGCACAAGGGGGGAGACTTGGGGGGATTTGGGGAGGTTGAGGAGAGAAAATTCCTAATATAATTTATTTTGCAGATACGGCTTGGAGGAGGGGTGAGTTGCTGCAGATTTGGATCGTCGGACATTCAATAGTGAAATGGGGGGAAGGAGGCGGGGAGAAGGATTTTTGGTACTCAATTGGGTTGCAGTTAGAATGAGGCCTTAGTGAGATGGTCGGGTTTATGGGGGCTTTGGTGGGACCAACTGCTGCCCATGTTGGCGGGTTAGAAGGAGAGTTATGGGATACCGGAAGCGATAATACATGCCGGGGAGAATGATTTGGCCCAAGGTAAGTTTGGTTTGGACAAAGTTGTTGCCGAGAAGAGTTTGGAGGGGAGCAGTGAATGAGGGGGCAGCAGAGAGAACCAGGAAGAAAATTAATAGGGAGATGGGAAAATGTTGTAGTGTGGCGGCGGTGCAGGTACTGGAGCACAGAGAGATAGTGTATGAGGATTTTTTTGGTTTTCCGTGAGGATAGAGTTCACCTGTTGGTATTTAGGAATAGTTACTACCTAGTGGATGTGACATTGCAGGTGCCGGAAATGATAAAAAGTTAGTCGTAGAAGGAAACGTGGGGTGGGGGGCAGAAAGAACACCTCAGAGGAGGGTTTTTCTGGTGCCGGGGGCATGGCTCTTTGGAGAAGGGGAGGCACAATGGGGTACTAACGCGGGAAAGTAGGGGGTGGTGCAGTTTGCACGAACAAGCTACCCCGGGGTACAAAGAGGGGGAACAGGTATTGGAGATGGAGGAGCATGGCCACGGGGAGAAGATGGGAGAAAGCGGGAAGGAAGGTTTGAGAAGATGCTATGGAGACGGTAGGGAGCAAGGGTGTAATGTTTCGTTATGATGAAATGCATATGCTGCCCCACTATCTCAACAGTGGTGGAAATGTCCATGAATAGGTATTGCCGCTCTTCCTTTGTCGTCCTAGGAGAAAGAAAACCTGGAGACGGGACAAGGAGGACGATCCGGAGACTGGGAGGATGACACAAGGGGGCCCGGGGTACCGCCCAATTTTCCCATCAGGACCGGCGAGGAGAACCGATCGATCCGACCGGATGGAGAAAAAGATGCTGAACTGTGCCATCTATTGGAAGAAGATGAGGAAACATCCCAGGTCTTGCGAGTCCCATTCGTGAAATAGAATGGCCATCGCCAGAGGGGGGCTTGTGGGATGTATTTACCCATGCATCCGAGCCCTACCTCAAAACTGTGCAGTACTGACATGGAAAACATCATGATGGCCAGAGCTTCCCAGAAAATGCACAGGGAAATGCATGAAGAATAGGCTGCCACTCATTTTTGCCGATGTTATGGGCACAGAAGGACGCTGCCTAAAACCACCATTGGACTACCCACACAGTAGTCTGAAACCATTGGGAGTGGCAATGCTGATTGCCAAAAGCAAACCCATAACTGTTGGGAATTCATTTTCTTAAATCCCAAAAAGGGGTGCAGTACCAGTACTCACCACTATCCAAAAGCCGGCGTTTTAAAACAACACCAGATTTTACTTTTTGTAGAAAACTGAATAAATGAACCCAAAACATGCCAAAGAAAGACATTTTAAGAGGTGGATCCAATGTAAAGTTATATTCTGAAGTGACTTGAAGGTTTATAACAAGACTGGCTGAGCTGTGGATTTCAGCAGTTTAAGTAAATTTGGACTGAAAGACACTACAAATCTAAATGTTTAAAAGAAATGAGTGACCTACTTTGAGTGTCACATAGGTTGCAATTGTTTAAATGTCATAGTTTTAAACTTAGAATCAGCATCCTAGCTGCATATGTAAAAAAATGTCTTGACTTAAACTGGGGAACAGAAGTGACATTTTATCTGAAACCTGGCTTAAGGAACTGAATTCTGCCTGGCAACTACCCCCCATCAGGAGTGAAACTTGAGTCACAGCTGTGTTCCCAGGCCTATCTGCCTTTTGCTGGCCACACTAAGGATATGCCATCTCTCTGATAATTGAATTAAGGGGAGCCCCCACAGAATACAGGAGCTCTGAACAAAGCCCTGTCCTGACTCAGGCAAATGTTTTATTGGCGGGAGTCGTAAATGGAGCTTCCTCTTGGCAGAAGCTGGGAGGGGCAGGGTCTCTGAGCTTGGCAGAAACTGGAAAGACTGGTTTCTGTACCATGTGACATGAAAAGACACACCTCTATAGCCAGAATATGGTTTTAGAAAAAGATGAATAACTCATAGAGCGGACTTGTGAAAATTATTTAAATGACACCATAATTCTTGTGATTTTTCTGCCCACATTTTAAGAGGTTTTTAGAACCGGTGGCATGTTCAGCGGGGTTTTAGCGGAAAAGAGGATATTACTCAAAATGTGTGCATGTGAAAAATCTGACACTTCATCAACTAATGTCCATACTCCTTGCGCACATGTGTGTAAATTTGGGGTAATGTCCGGTATTGCAAACCAGTTAAAAAGTGCAAAATATTGCCATTTCTGAATGCAAGCTCTCAGGAAGAGCAGAGTTTGAACAGGGTATACCTCCTGTAATGCATGATGGGTGCATATGATTTTAAAACAATATGTACCTCTGCAAATATGTATTTGGTTCAAATCTAGATTTGTGTGCAAGTTGACAGGAGGAGGGGACTTTCTGCAGGCTGTAAAATGACATCACTCTGACACAACTTAGCTCCCCCAATCAGGGGAGAAATGAAAGCTTGGCCAATGATAAGTGGAGAGGGGCTGGCTAGTGATGCTGCTCACACACACCCATTTTCAAAACACATAAAAGCAGAGAGACAGGACAGATAGGGACCTTCAAATCCATTTGCAGCTGGAAGCTCTGCCGGGAAAATCCATACTTTACCTCCATCAACCTTCAGAGACCCAGACCAGACCAGCAGAGTAGAGCTGACCTGTTAGCAGAACCAGAGAGAGCTGACCCAGATCACTGTGAAGTGCAGAGACCAGAGTCCAGTCTAAAACCTGACCAGATCCGTGGCGAGGCCCATTTCACTCAAGAATATAGTGTGAGTACCTAGAAAACTGTGCAGAACCAATCTCTTAGTTAACATAATATAATTCAATCTATTTAATCTAAGTAGAACTGCCTCCTAACTGTCACCTGTCATTTGTAAAGCTGTCACCTGTGATTTGCTAATTGCAAGCTGCACTTGTCTTTTTGAACTTTAAAATTTCAAATCTGAAAAACGACCTTTATTTAATCGCTCATATCTCCGCGACCGTTTGTGCTAGAGACTTGCAGTAACTTTCATCTGGAAGCTGAGATCCTAGGCTTTCCTCAATATTGCTAGCCCTTGTAGTTCCTCTGTAATCGCACCAGACGCATTCGCGAATTTTGCCGCGATTTGCAAATTTCTTCACGTGTACAAATCTGCTGCTGCTTGCCTTCCATTTGCCAGAAATTCGTTTAACCTGCTAACTATCCCTGCATCACTGCTAGAGTGAGCCTGGACTAATATTAACTAGATACCACTCACCCTGAACCTCTAGAGGGAATTAAAAGCATTTTAACATATTTTCACTCCATTGCCAGCACATATCAAAGCATTTGGGCCTGTGTTTTCAACTTCTGTAGTCTAAGTTGCTGGGTGAACTGAATCACGTTTGAATTGCATTTCTGAGAACTGTGTGCTCTTCATTCCATTTCCTTGCATTGCATAAAAGGGGGGGGTGAATTGTCCAAGAAAGTGATTACATTGTCTTTTGCTGAAATCCTATCAAGTTATTTTCTGTACTGCATTTCATTCCACATTGCATCCATTGGAAACTATAAAAGTATTGTTGCTATCTTATCCATTTCATGTCAACTCCTTAGTGATTATAAAGAAGTGTGCTAGTGCCAGATTCTCTGTTGTTAATCTTTATCATATCAGATTAAGTGTGCTATTCAATTATTAATTTATTCTAAAGTGTGATATATATATCTATTGTTTAAATTATCAATTAAACCTTTTAACTTGCAAAACAGAACTACTTCTTGGCTCAGTGGGGTCAGGAGGATTCCAAGAGAGGGGTGTTATATAGGGGTAGTCATCCAGAACGCATGAACTGGACATAAAGATATATCAATAAGGGTTTTCATTCAGTATTCTAGACTAGGCGTTGACTTGGCTGTAGTGCTGAATTGAATCCTCTTACAAGGGATAGGAAGGGAGGAATTGGAACTGCTTTCATTATTTAATTGTTGGGGGAATGGAAAGTTTTTAATTATTAAATTTGATTGGCAATTTGATAAAAACAGATATGTTAGTCTTTAAGGCCAGGGAGCCAGGTCAGCGTTTATTTGTGAGCTGTGGCCTGTCACATTAAAGCAACCTTTTCCACTACAAGCGTGTCTGGGTGTTTTTGTGCAGTAAGCCCAAAAGGAGCATTGGACGCGTACAACCGGATCTGCAGAAGTTACAGTGTCGGTCAGGGATAGAAGCAAGTTTGCTTCACACAGGCCTTTGCTGGCGTCAGGTCACGTCTGGCCAGGCTTGGATTTTAAACTGCCACAAACTGGGCGACGACTTAAAATCACAGGTTACAGCATTGCACAGACCTTTGAGCCCACCCAAAACGGTGAGTGATTTTGTAATTTGGATTGTAACGTGTGCTATTCGCAGTGCTGTAAGACATTGTGGCAGCAAACACTGAATAGGTATAAATAACAGTGCTCCTCAAGACCTCCTAATAAGAACAGTGCGCTATTCGACAATCCTTTTTGAGGATAGCTCAGTATTCGACAATCATTTTTGACGATAGCTCAGGGGCAACGTGCTCGCCTTGGAAGCAAGACGACAAGGAGCACCACAGGTTCGATCCCCGGGTCGGACCTATCATTACACATCCTTCGAGATTTGCAGCGCCGAGGCTTCGGCTGGGGCCCACAGACCCTAGAATGTTGGATACTCGCCTTGAACCGTGCGTGCTTGTTTGCACAGGTGGTTAATATAAAAGGGCTACATTAATGCTAACACAACACAGAAGGGGCGCAGCACCCACCCACACTGTGCCTTTCGCCTCCCTTCGTTGCCGAGGCCCAAGCCTCAGGCGGCCCGCGATTCTCCGTTTATCTTCGTGAGCTACAGAGAGGCTTTTTAAATGTCAGGTTAAACTGGCATTTATTTAGAGAGTGGACCGACGTGCTCCTGGCAAACAGTTTCCCAGAACAGCCCGCTGTCCCCTCAGGGGCCGGTGGCTTTACTCAGGAGCGGCGATGCTTTCTCCTGTATCGATTGAGCGAGACAGCTGCTGCCCTGCCTTGGCCCCAGCCAGGCCAATGGCCGCCGCTGGTGCTGCCCAGCTCTCCCTCCGACACTGGCTGACAGCGGGGTCACTTCTACCGACATCTTATGGGGGACTAGAGCTCCACTGAACGCGGGCTTGGAGGGGAGGCTGAAGGCTGAAGCACCCATATTTTTGACTTAAGTATGGCAACATAGCCCCAGAGAGAGTCCTCACAGCGCGTCCCAAGCCTGCTCCTTTTTATTTAAAGCGGTGCTTCTACAGGTCTGTGGCAGACACCTTAATCATATTCTCTAACAATTTCCAGCATCTGTTGTGTCTGTCGAGTGGTAATGTTTTGTAATTAGCAGTACAATGGTGCTGGTACGTTTCAAAGCCCCCAATCATTCTGTCCCTCCTTTAAAGCAACCTGCAAATAATGACTAAAAGCAGGTGACTTCACAACATATGCTCTTCTAGACTGATTCATGGAATTATTTGCTTGAAAAACGCAGATTTGCGCGTCTTTCTGTCCGAAAATCCCTGTTTGAAGTATGGGGATTTTCGGGCAGAAAAGCGCGCAAATCTGCTTTTTTCACGCAAATAATTCCATGAATCAGGCTAAGTAGAATAAAGCGTAAGGCAGCGTATAACAATGTCAAGTTATCTCTTATCAGGTGTGAAATATTCAGCCAGTCCTGGCTTTTAGGCATACTCCGCATTGCATTCTGGTACTTGTATTCTTGCTTTTATAATGTGAAAAGCATGAGTACTATACCAAAAGCGAACAATGCCATGCGAGCACGTGCTAGGACTGCGGACTGCTACTTGAAACCTTTACTGTAAGCTGTGTCATCACTACTGCTGCTCACTAGGGAGGTTAGGTGAGAAAAGTGGGTGTTGGTTTGTCAGCATTGCTAGTATCTGGGCTTTTATGTTCGCATACGTAGGAGTTTTGCTATTCTTCATCACATGCACATACTTCATAAAAGCATTTACTTTTATTTATGTATTTAGTTTCACATAGCCTAAATAAATACACCTTAACACAGTTAATGCATTAACAAAACAACTAAAAAGGCATATTTACACTATTCATTTCGTGGTTGCTCTTTCCCAATGTCTAGTCATTCAATGCAAAATTCCAATTAACATTACAATAAAATACTCACATAATTAAGATAGCCCCACCGTTCCATTACAAACCAATTTAACATAAAAAAGAATACAGAGCAATTGACAGTGATCTTGAACAATGGTCTAAGTAAAGACGCTTGCGAGGAACTCTCAGGGTTCTAATCTAAGACCCTCCACAAATCGCCCAAAGATGTCATTTCTCAGTGCAGTCAAATCTTGACCTTCGCATACCAGAGGTATCAACGGCTCCACAGAAGACAGGCAGCGCTCACAATGGGGGTCCTTCACATTGTCTACTTTCCAGCGAAATGTATTCTCCTTCATGTGTAGCAAATGGCGGCACAAGCGCAGAATGGCGCAGAATGGTTCTAGCAAAACCCCACGTGGGAGAGAGTGGTAAATGCTGTGCGTGGAGTCCCCGTTTACGATGGCCCTGCTTAGATCAGCAGAGTTCTTATATTTCGCAGGTACTTGTTGAAAGGAAGTCGGTTCTTCCAATGGTACTAGGTTCTCTGGAAGCGTGCAGTGGTGTATGTGCAACCTGCATGCTTGACCGTAATTTTAAGGGGTGACAGGGGTATTTGCACCCCCCGACTTTCATGGCACTCCATTTTGTCCCCATTCATTTTGGCTGGGGCAACTTTTCTTCAGATGTCATGTCCCCCCCAAATTGTTCAGCAAAGTTACTTCAGTGCCTGCATGGGCATGCTCTCATCGTGGCAGAGCTGTCTGCCTTTCATGCTGCTGCAGATTGAGTTGGCTCTGTTTAACATCTGTCATTTACAAGGCCCGGAAGCAGCAAGCACGTGCTAGTGAGCAGTAGAGTAAAATGCGTATTTATTACGGAAGCGAATTACGTCAGTTGAAGGTGTTCCTGGAGTATGGCGGATGGGCACTTGCACGCAAGGCTACATTTGGCGTATGTGGCGTTACACGTGAATGTGGGACATTAGTAAATACACTTTACGCCGATGTTTATGGACACTCCTAATCGTCATTCTATGATCAGTAATAATGCCATTTAACTTGTCTTTTCGCCCCTCCAGACTCAAAAGAATAGCAGCTGGCTTCATCCTTCGGGCATCGGGGGGCTGGGGGGGGCATAACAGTCTAAGTTTGAGTGTGATGATCGGTGGTGGGGTTGGTAGTCACAAAGAATTCGATAATGCAAAGTGACAAAAAGTCACATTTCACACCAATTATTAGCAGGGACACTTGCTCCTGTTAAAAACGGTGCACAGACTTGTAATACTCAGTGTAGCACCAACATGTACATGCACATGTCGAGCCATTGGGTGAGAACACAACTCCTGTTTAGATGGTCGTTGTGCCGACACTGGAATGAATGAATCATTTGCAGGGTAGTGGTTGTGGTTCCCATAATGAACGCTGTACTAAAGCATGCCTTTGAAATGCTCCAAAATGCTCCACGTAGCACACTCTACGTGTGAATGTGTTCCGAGTGGGTGCACTTACTTTGGCATGGGGAGGTAGGATCGCTCAGGGTCAATGTTGAAGCTAAATAACACAGCACAACACATGTTCGAATCCTGATACCGGCTTAGAAACCACTTGTTGGTATTGCGTGCGTTATAAAAGAACAATTATAATTAAAGTTCCCAAATTCTCAGGAAAGCTTATGACATGCCCATAATGCCCCACTAACTGTGGAATTTTCCATTCCAAATGCACCCAGTTCACATTCTTTGGTAATGGCACTTTGCACTGTCGTAGATCATAAACTCTCATAGTGGCAAAGATGGTCCTCTAGCATGGACCGTCCTGTCCATGTGAAACTTCTCATGAAACGTCTTTGGAATGGGTGAAAAGTTGGAAGTATCGGAGGAGGGAATTAGTCATTCTGCAGTTCAACAAATTGAGGATCGGACCAGAATCAAGAACCTTCAAGAGAACGGGGTTTGACATGAGTCGTATGCACTGTTTTCATGCACACGTTGCAGTTCTCAATGATTAATAATGCACCAATAGCATGCCTTGCATTTTACAGTTCTCCTCTAGCACACATTGAATTTTCTACACGCCCCAACAATGCACTCCCTACATTCGGAACAGTTTGTCAAGTCCCATTGAGGCTGATGTCCAGGGGGCTTAATACTTTCCAAAATTCCATTGTGTGTTGTTCATCCCGCATGGCCGATAACTTGGGCTGCTGGGCCATTATCTCCCGTTCTACCCCCCTGGAATGGGGGATGAAGGCCTATTAGCACCCCAGGTTGAAGAAGCGGTAACCCGGGGTGCTAAAAAAGTATTTTCCTTCCTAAAATGGGGCGCACGCAGCGTCCTGCTGTAGGAAGGAAAATCCTTTTCCAAGAGGGCCGCCTACAGAGCCCCTCTTCCCTTTTCATGCAGGCCTACGGGAGGCGAAGAGAAGGAGCGGATCAGGTGGCAGTAACTGCTGCAATAAGGTAGGTAGGTGGTGTGGGAGGTGAAAAAAAGAAAAAATGGGACAGACGGTGGGGAGGGGGGAGATGACGGCAGGAGGAGCCGGCCGTCTGGCGGCTTGGAAAGCGGTTTGCACTGGCGGTTCAAGCCCATGTTCCTATCCACCTTATTGGCTGGCTCCCCTGCCCAGGGTGCTAATGTGATTTATTGGGCCCAGTCCCATTTGTTGCTTGATTACGCTTATTTATTATTGTTAATAGTGTTTGTTTCCACCACAGCAAGCTGTTGCTAGTAGGGCCAGGTGACCATCTTGTAGGTATATGAAAACCACCCAAAAAAGGGCAGGGTCTGTCAGGTCTTGCCTCTTTGGAGCTGCTTTAGAGATTACCAGGTGCCACGAGTGTAGCGCCTCGCTGGAGAAGGTGAGGAGGACCAGGAGAGAGCGTGGTACTGCCTCTTGCCTGACCCTGTGATGCTGCAGTTTCTGCCACGGTTTGTCTCGGAGGCTGCTTTAGAGCTTACCAGGTGGCACAAGTTTAGCGCCTCGCTGGATTAGGTGCGGAGGACCAGAAGACAGCATTGTAGTGCCTCTTGAGTGGCCCTGTAATGCTGCAGTTTCTGATGCTGCTTTAGAGATTACCAGGTGCCACAATTCGGAATCTCAATACTCACATCCAGCAAATCCTATATACAACTCTTTAGAATCATTGCGAAACTGGTGTCAAGATCACCAGTGAGATTCATCCAAATGTAAGGCATTATGGCATCGAATATGGTTGTTATCACAACCACACATTACTTGAGAGGTTTAACTATTGGCCTGATTCTTGTAAATGGATAATGTAGCTATGTCTTCATCTTTACTCACTGACTAAAGGCATTATCGATATAAGGGATATAAGATTATTGCAATGCAATTTCCAACATGGCATATGAAATCTAGGGATTACATACAAAGTCAAAAGCAATACTTTTGAAACATTCAAAGACATGTGATGTGGCACTTGAGTGCATGTTTCAATGTGGGTCCACCATGTTTGTGTTTATACTATTTACTATGATAAAATAATTCAACATGAAAAATAGCATTTCAGAAGAAAAATGTTCTACTTTTAATCACACTTGTCCGATAATAGGCTATATTCAGCTTCCTTTTTTATTTTTTCCAAAAACAATTTATTAATTTTCACACATAACATAAATAACATCAGTAAAAGTAACAATGTCTCACATTAATCAGAGAGAATAAAATGTACAAAATAGCATAAGCATCATAAATAGTTCATACCAATGAATGACCAACCCTAGTGAAACACATTCAACATATTGGCATGAACATAGAAAAGACAACACAAACACAAAAGTCAACATGTGAAAAGTTAAAACATGTAAGCATATATTTTTGAAAAAATTCAGTAGCGTCTTTTTTATTAAGAAGGTCAAATGAGATGAGTAAATCCTTTCTTGTCGATTGGTGTCGGCGTTTGTGTGCCACCTGTCCAGTCTTCCGTCATGGAAATGGGCACATATGCATGCTGCTAGTGGTTACAGTGACCGGAAATCTGGTGTGATTGCTCACTGATCAAAGGGTTTGGATCCAATATAGTAATTGATTTTCCACTACCCAGGCCTGTTGCCTGCGGCCTGCTGTTTGGTCGTAAACAGAAGACATATATAAGTCATTTAATTTGCAAATGAAATCATTAAAAAAATGGAGGTGTCTTGGGGATGTTTTTCAATTGAATAACATTGAACCACTTCGAACCAGAACATGAGAAACCTAAAGAGGACAGGGCGGTAAGAAGGGTAGGGGGAATGACAGTACCAAAGGCAGCTGAAAGATCAAGAGGATTAAGACAGTGCAGGGTGTAGGGTGTTGAGAGGAAAGTAAGTACTTAGTGACATATAGGCGGGCAGTTTCCATTGAGTATGCAGGACAGCAATCAAAAAGAAGGAGAGGAAGAATAGAATGGTGGTCAAGATAGGTTGTCAAATGAGGGCAGACCATGAGTTCAAGCATTTGATTAACATTATATTAAAATACATTAAGAAAACAAAACAAGTTAACTGGAAGTAGGCAGAGTTAGACATGTAAGAAAAAGTATAGGAACTGTGACTTCTGTGTGGGGAGGGAGGAGAGACACCTGGTGCAACACATATATGAAGAAGTTGGGAGTGAGACGGGTGAATTGCCAAGCGGGTGTGATGGTATAGAGGAGGAGCCAAGTACCTCGACTGGAAGTCCTACCCCCATTCTGCCTATATGTTGGCAACTGGAAATTGCAACATGCGCAAAGCCAATAATGGTACCTGTACCGCGAAGAGTCTTGAAACAAGGTATCCATTGAGAAAACCCTATATGTATCCACAGAGAAATGACAGTCTTCTGAAGGAAGTTCCGGAAGAAGTGTGAAAATGAGTGAAAGAGAAGACTGGTGACGTCACAAGAAGCTGAAATGACGCCCTTAGAAGAGATGCCAATGAAGAAAGAATTCAGACTTTATAGAATCTGATGACAAAGTAACAAAGTAAGCAACGTTTATGGAGTGAAATGAAGATTGCACGTGCGGAGACGCACTGAAGAAAATGTAAAGCCATTTTACAAATGTACAGATGCAGTAACGCAAGTAGACACAGTAATCATGAAGCTGGCTACGTGGTGAATAGATTGCAGGTGGTGCCACCAATGTATAAATATAGGAATGTATAGAATCTGGATGTTCCATGATGCATTTTAGCAAACGTGGGCCCCGTGAATGAAAGGGATGGAAGTGTGACGCAGATGAATAAAATAACTGACGATGAATGAAGATTCGAGAAGGCTTGCCTGGCCCAGTGTCAAGAGTCGGGCCACCAAGAGCCTAGTTATCTATTCAAGAAGATACAGTGAACGTGCAAAGCGAGCTGGGCTTCTGTTTGAGGTGTAATGGAAAACCCCAGGAAGGGCCAAGATTTCTTCATGTAATACAACGAAGGAGCTCAAAACGTGGTCTCTAGTCACGTGGTCAGATAAAAATAGACTTTGGGGTGAGCTACACTGAGACCATAAAATAAGGCCATGCCTTCACTCCCTTTTAATCTCAGGCACAGGGAGCCTTCGCAAGGCTGAGTTCAAACAAAGTAATTGAATGGCAGACCGCAGGAGTGATGATGAATGGAGGGCTAATTGGGTGGGGAGGCATGACCAGGCCAAGCCCCCAGCACCTGGGGTACCAAGCTTGCGTGCTGCTAGCGTCTGGAATATTCTAGAAGGGTACATGCGTGCCAACCAATTGTAGAGGGCCACATATTAAGGATCCCTATAGTTTGAGAAGCCAATAGTATATTGTATATTTGTCTAACACAGAAAATGACTTGCACTTGGGATAGGCTTAGTTGTCCACCTGATCTCAGAGACCCAATCACGACCCTATACCCCATAGGAAGTATACTTAGATGTTCCCCTAAGTCTAGTACATCCCCTAGTAGGTTTTCTTATTTTGCCACTTAGTATGACGCCACTTATGATGATTTTTTTGTATAAAGTTATGTTTTCTATGAAATGTTTTCGAGAACTCGTTGAGCGATCTGTGCGGCGTCCGTTGATGTCCGTTGTAATCCCTGTTTTAAAGACTTGTTATTAAAACAGTTAATGTTTGCCAATTCCTGAATCGGTCTGATTATTGATGTAATAGTAGGATCTGCATCCCCACCCATCTCAGATACTATTACCTCGCCTTAAAGGACCCTAATAGGTTCAATGGGCAACATAATGGGCCTCAGGGATTTGTTTCCATCTTGCTCTTTTTGGTCACAATATATTTTTTCTTAGATAGATGTGCCTTGAGGGTTTTTGGGGAGTGTTTCCTTCTGCAAATTGTAAACATTGCAGAAAAGGGCAAGGGTGACATTTTATATTGTTTTAAAATGCTCATGTGACATGTTATATTGTCGCTCAACATAGCCACAGTCTTTAAATATATAGTTCTTCAAATATAAAGAACACTAGTGGTACAGTGACCTCTGTGTGTTCTAATAAAATACTTTTGACGGGAAGAGAGAAACTCACAACATTTTTAATGAAACACGACAATGTAAGTCAAATGTACAGGATCTTTTGGGGATGTGCCGATAAATAATCGAAAGTGGTCCATGACAACAGTAGGTTTACAAACCTTTTGAGTCAGCAAACAAAGCAAAGTGTCACACAGTAATAGCAAAAATATATCTAAGCCCACGAATCACACTTTTTGTTTGGACTTTTAGGGTCCTCCGAGGGTTTTTAAGAAGAACAAAACGCAAGCACAATATGAAGAATGTGTGCTGCTTCAGGTCTAGGCATGGTTTTCGTGCTTGCCAGTTCTGCAGGAGCTGACGTGAACTGATTAGCATCAAACAGTGTGTCAAATAAAATACACAGGCTGCTTTAAATGCATAACAAACAGTTCAGTTCCGGAACTGTGACCATGGTTGTAAAAAGTAGTGGATATGAATTCCCTGCGTTCCCGTTCACTACCACATCTCTAATGAGCAACGAACATTCCCTCTCCAGTATTTTTTAAAATGCTTCTGCAGTAGGTTAAACCAATGAATTGCCAATTATAAATGCCATATGTATGAATAAATACAAGCCTACACAATTTAGGGGCATGGGAACGGTCTAAAAGTGCTCAATTTAATTATTTGGAGCCGCGGAAACGTGCTGAATCAGCACGTGAATGGTTGCGGGTCACATGACACGGACCGGAAGTATAGTATAAAAGGGAATTACAAAATGGTGGCTGCGTTGAAATTCACAGACGTGGGCTGCTAATAAGACTGGATATGGAGGTAAGAGGCGTGTATTGGTAATTTGAATACCAAAAGAAGCCAGCCTAGTGCAAGATATAGGCCGTTACCCTGGCTTTATATAAAGATATTGGATAAGGTATCTATATTTTCTGCCCGATTCATGGAATTATTTGTGCTGAAAACGCAGATTTGCGCACCTTTCTGCCCGAAAATCCCTATACTTCAAACAGGGATTTTCGGGCAGAAAGGCGCGCAAATCTGCATTTTCGGCGCAAATAATTCCATGAATCAGGCTGAATTTAACAAGTTACTTACATATAGGAGAGGAGAAACTGACCCTAAGAACCTTAGTTTACCAAACGATATTTATACTAAACTCACATACTAATTTGAATAATTCTGGTTTTACTATCAAGCTATAAATTCTTTCAGATGAATCAACAATAGGATGCGCACATGATGTAGCTAACATATAAGTTTGGCACATTGCTTGGAGGAAGCGACTATGAGGCCTTACTTTTTTGTAAAAATATGATTTTTTCATAGATGGGAACTATCCCGCTTATAAGTGGTTAAAGGAAATAAACGAAGGTGTACCAGTACGTCGAACATACAATGTGAGTATTATATGGCTAAAGTTTATAGATGAAACAAAGCATACAGTGGAGAAACGGAGTGAATAATGGGAACTAAATTATACAAAATCATCTAATGAGTTATCTAATGAACATAGAGATCATACTCTGATCTGTCAATGATTTACCATTGAACATATTATACTAATACGATATCAACCCTTTGTCTCTCTTCCCTGAACAATCCTAGCCACCACCAACCCCAACTTTCTTTCGGTTCATTTGTTTTATGATTAATGTTTATTAACAACTAAACACATGCCATTTTGAGCAGACATTCAGTACATCACAACTAATTCTAGCCCTGTTTTGAAAAAAGTGCCTTTCTGCTCTATGAAGCCAAAGGTGAACATGCTGCACTGAAGCCGTGAACCAGTGCTGCGGAGAATGTCCCTTAGGAACAAATGATGATAATGGACAAAGGAAATCCAGAGAATATTAAATAGAAGCATCCAATGGTCCAATAGCTTTATCCAAAGCAAGAGGAAAAAACATTCCTAATTTGGAGGATCAGATAAAATTAGGTCCGATAGGGTATCCGTGAACCGGTAAAGGAGATCCCTAATAAAGAAAGTGGAAGGGGAAGCAGCAGGGGGTGGAGGGGGTTTTGAGGCAGGAAATGATAAAGTGCACGAGAGTAACAAGAGGTCATCAGGCGGAAGATGCAAAGAACGGAGGGAGGTGAGACTGAATATCTCAGAAGAAACAAAGGTCATATCTAAGGTGCCCCTTTCAGTGTAAGTTGGAGGATAATAAAGGAAAGAAAAAGTCTGAGAAAGAATAGACAGAGCAAAGGATGTCACACAAGAACACATGAAGAGTAAAATCCACAAGAACCAAAAAAGGAACGGAAAGGGAAGAAACACATGAAAGAACTAACTCAAATTCATCATACAAAATTGCCAAAAGGAACCGAGGGACGGTAGATAACAAGAATAGCTGAGGGAAATGGTGAGACAAAAAAATACAATGACATTCGAAAGGGTGAGCAGAAGGAAAGGGCAGCTTACATGTACTAAGCTTCCAGTGAGGCCAAGAAAAATGCCAAAGCCACCACCTGTGCCACCAGGACAGGGCAAGGACACGGGGTGTGAGGAAAAGCCGAGAGAGCAGAAGTCAGAACCAACTGAGTGACACAATTAAAGGGCCTGAGCCAAGTTTCAGTGAGACAGAGAAAGGATAACTGAAGAGAAATAAACAAATCATGGACAATCTTTGAAACAAAAGAATGGACATTCAAGAGACTACAATTGAAATAAGGAAAGGTTTGCAAGGAAACTGATGGATAGATAAGATGGGATATATTCGAACCATTACAATGATAGCAATGGTCATGCTGAGTACTATGTATCGATGTAGTCATTATAAAGCCTAATTCAAGCACAAAGGGAAACATAGGGTAAACATCATTGAATGAGATGAGGCATACTACCCAACTGGAGAAGATGATGACATGCTTGTACCAGTGCAAACAGTGTCAGACACAGCAAGGAGAAACCCCTTAGCAGGACCATCCTTGCCCGCGACACTGACCACTTAAGGGATTGCTTGGACTCATTGCATCAGGGTCAGTGAACTGTTAAAAATGAATCCCACGTTCTTGACTTTTTTGCTCTGTGGAAGATGGGCCCCCAGAAGAGGAGGGATAGTGACAGAATGGACGTGATCGTGCCTACCTTTCCCGGAGAAGGTCCATTCAGGTTTTTGCCCATTACATTGGAGGACATGTGACTTCATATTCCAAATCTGTACCAAACACCCGAATGTACATCGGGGTGTTCTCTGCAAACGATTGAACAACCACCAAGAAATTCTTTAATAGGTCAAACAGGGGAGACAGGTAAATATTAACAAGGACAGGAGGGAGGAGATTAGGGGTCGAGGTAAACAAACTTTGCTGTGTTGGATCCTCGGATGATGTCTTAACATTTCTGATCCTGTAATCCAGCTGTCAACCAGGTTGGGAAGATGTCAAGAGAGGGGAGAAGTAATTTCTTAAATGCCACTCCCTGCCCCTGAAAAGTACAGGTGATTATGAACAGGCTGATTCAAGGTCCCAAGAGGTGAGAAGAAGCACTGGGGGGCTAATGGCGTCTATGGAAGTGCTTCACAAAGAGATAGACCATGATGAAACATGTGTAATGTTCAGAGAGCCAGCAACTAAGAACTACTTGTGCCAGATCCAAGGAGGCAAGCAAATAAAGCCAACAGTGTTGACTTTTGTTTAAGCAAAATGGTACTGCAGATGCCAAAATGGTGTGAGTTCCTGGACATATGATGCCTGGCAAAAGCTGATCTTATTCCTAGATACAAGCCACAAATGTTGGCTTTGGCATTGCTGTTTTCAACAGGACTTTAGGGCAAGGGATAGATTCAAGGACACACATATTGCTTATAATTCAAGTGGCTGACGGCACACTTGGTTAAGACGTCTTATTTATTACACCTATTCAGCGACAATCAAGGCATTAGCTCTAAGAAGACTGCTTAAAAATAGCACTGGCAGCTGCTATACAGCACAAAGTTTGTTAAGGCATAGCAGAGCTAGACCCCAGGCAGGTGTGTAGTAAGTGAGCAGGAGCAGGTGGTGGGTGGGAATGCCACAGGGATTAGCATGACCGTGGGCAGTCAATGGGTATCTAAATAACCAAAAAAGCCCACAGGCTGTGAGTCCCTCCTCACATCCCATCCCCCTCCTATCTGTACTTCAATGCAATAGTTCTGGTTTATGATTGGTGCTAAAACACCACTTAATAGCCGCAACTAACCAACAGGGACTGCAAAAGACTGTTGTGCAGGTTAAAGATACTAAAGGGCGAAATACCGAAGCAGATGTCAAGCATTTGCAGAGTTTTAATGACAATGTGGTGGGCGCCATTTTGATGCTGCACTCTAAACTGCGAAAAAGTGGGAAGAACGGCAAGACAGTCAATGTCAGTGTCTGGGGGGTCATCTGCTATGGCTGCTCCAATACAGGGACCGAGTCTGGTCTGGTTGGATTGGGACTTACCGGGTCAGGACCCGGTAAGTCCCCATTCAACCAACCATTCCCCATTCCCATTTAAGCCCCCATAGGGCTCAATGGGAATGGGGAAGGCGCTAATTACGGGTCGTTTCTGGTCTCCATCCACCCTTTGATCATAATACACTAATTCGACAGTAAAAAGATAAGCCCCTACTGGCACCTCCTTCTCCACCCCACAGCTATGCCGAATCACTAGTCTTCCTTGACCCGGGAACCTAGCACCTGTCCCAAAACGCCCACTGTTCCGTGCACATAATATACTTTGCACCCACATGCACATACATAGTCATGCTAAAGCGCACACATTCACATGGCATACATTCACATGCACGCATTCACTGACACGCGCACACACACACACACACACAACTCCGGGAATGCATGCCCATGTGCACATACACGCACACAGTTAAAGTTTGATTTCTTTTGACACCTCCTTGCTCGTCGATGCCTCATCGCTGGACTCCCCCAGCAACACATTTGCTCTGGATGGCCTGTCAACTACAGGCTCAGAGAAGGTGGGGTGAATGATGGGGCGGGGGCGGGCGGTCCTAGATGGAAGTCATTTGATAGAGCATTGATAGAGCACCCGAGAACTCTGGGAGTGGCTGGTTGTGCCATGGTTGCTTCTGGGGTATTCTGGAGCAAATGCGGCTGTCGTTTCTGGTCTCCATCCACCCTGTGATGACACACCTGGGTCACCTATGATTGGTGATGCAACAACATATAAAGGGCTGTGCGCCACTTGCCAGCACAGGAAGTAACGTTACACAAGTCCTGGGAGGATAGCTCAGTGGCAATGTGTTCCCCTTGGAAGCAAAAGACATAAAGCAGCACAGGTTCGATCCCCGGATCCGCGATTATTAAGCATTATAAATAAGCAACTAAGACAAAAAAATACAATTACACAACAATAGAAACAGTAACAGTGTCGGACAGTGTGAGCTATGCAACAAAAAAAAACTGTAACAGTGCCGCTATGCCCACGGGCTGTGTGAGCGCTTTAAAAATATAAATAAATACAGCGTGACCTGACCTGTCCCTCAGACGTTGAAGCATCTGATTTAAAAAGGAACTCGAAGTTGGTATAATTTTTAAACATGCGCTCATTTGATCAAATGGTGGACAGCCACAAACATGAATGTACGGTGCTTTTCCTGAAGCATGCCTAAGCATTGCCAGTTGTCATGTCAACCAAATACCCGTGCGCCTACCCCCCCTTATCTCTCTTATGTCTGTGTAGCAATGGTTTTGCCAGACATGGTGGCAATTTGAGCCACTGAAATGCACCAAACACCACAACAGGGTCTGCCTCTGGGAATGAATTTGATTTATATGTGTCTTCTGATGATAAACAATGGCCCTGAGTGACAAAGATTTACACGGGAACAAATGATATGCCCAGGAACCCCTGTGAGCACCTGCTGGTTCACAAAACCTAAAACTGGAAGAAGTCTGGAGCAAGATGGCAGCATGTGTGAGGTGTCCATGTGCACATGTGACCCACAAATAGACTCTCGCAACTGTTCCGGGCATCTTCAGATTTGTTCCAGTATTACACTTTGTGAATTAGGTACAGGGTAACAGGCGCACACCAGTGATGCACAACACATCTGTTGATTGGCTCCAGTAAAAATCTATCCAAAACACGCACATGCGCACACGCACATCTCCGATGAAAAAACTAAAATTAATGTACAGATGTGGCTTCTGGCAATTTCTAGACAGACTTCAATAGAACATTGATGTCACAGGCGTGGGGAAAGTATGGGATGCAATGTGTGTAACTGAGCGAGGGAAAAAAAAAGCTTGGTAATCGGAGGCTCGCCCTGGCAGTCCACTGAGGCCGCAGGTAATCGTGGTGCAATAGATCTCCGCGTTGTCCCCTGACACCTCCGAGCGCGCGTGACTGGTTCTCGATGCGCCACTTGACAAGCCGCTGTGCACACAGACGGAGGCCGATCTGCCTCCGCCACACGGCGTAGGCGAATTCACGGCTCCAAGAGAGCAAACACGTCCTTTTGTGCTCTCACGTCGCTGCAGGTTGAGATTCTCTTGTGCAGAGCGAGTATGTACTTAAGGAGCAGAGCCTGTTGCAGCGGGATTGATCAAATAAAACATGTTTTCAGAGCAGCGGAGGCCTGCGGGACCTTCTCAGTTGCTCAACATGGGATCCGGGGAGATCTCAGAACCCTTTGGGAAAGGGTTTCCTTGCAGATTCGGGCCAATGCCATGCACAGAAATATGCTTCACGTTTCTATTCTGGTGCAGTTCAACGTCAGTTCATTTTCCAATGCGTTATAAATAATTAAATAACCACATTCGAAAAATGAGTTTGTTTCTAATGAGGCTAAGGCGCTGTAAACGTGTACTGGGGAAAGAAGGAGGTGGAGAGTGGGGGTAAGGGCGGGTAGGGGGTCGATAGTACGGGACATGCAGAGGACCTCAGTCTGATCAGGCCCCATCCTAGTGCTGTGTCACTTGTAGATTCTACTCACTTACTCTGGCTCCAGCCCTCAGCTATTGCTCCCCTTTTGTGCACAATAGTAGATTTTAACTCTACTCCAATGCTGAACCCAAACCAGACGTTGGTTTGGTGCTTTCAGCAGTGCTAGAAGTCCGACTAATTGTAAAGGGAACTTACTATCATTCATGTGTTCAGACTTCGAAAGAGCCAGTCCTTGCCACCATGTGCCCCGTTTCTCTCTATCCAAATGCATCCAAATAGAGGTATGCTCTTGCTATGGCACTCCCCCCCCCCCATGTCTCTGTCTCTCTCTCGCCCTCTGTCTCCCATAGCTTTGCTGACTATGATCTCCAAATGCCAAGAGGATACCCGAGTGCAGGTGGCATCTTGCCCGGGCTCAAGTGATAATCCTGCGGTGACCCTAGGAGGAGGGTAAAAGGATGAGCCCACAGCCATGCTGGAGAAGCTGGCATGTGAATTATTTATTTATTTATTTAGATTTATACAGCGCGGAAAACAGCCCAGGGGCATCGCAGTGATGTTACAGGGGAAGGCTAATTACAATGGCCGGCGGTGACACCTTATGATTACAGAGGAGAGAGGGAGCCGGCTCTTTAGGACCCTTGTATACAGGCCATTGAGCTGACTCCACCCGGGAGCCCTTCCTCTGAATGTGGGACTATGTGGATGCGTGACAAAGCTGACACAGTTCTGTCCAAGGCCAGTCCGTCCTGGTTGCTTCGGACCTTTCACCTCTAGGGTGGAGATGAAACGCCACCCTGTAATCTGCGATTGTCTACCTCCGGTATCAAAGCCTGCAATGGGACGGGAGGTAAAACCAGAGGTATTTCGCAAATACCGCCACCATTCCTTATGGAACCTCTAAGAAACTTCCAAACTTTGTTTATATGGATCTACTAATAAGCAATATATTCACAAACTATACTCCTTATTTCCTAGCGCAGCAATAGACCTAACTACCCCAAAAACAGCTCTGAGACTTTAATGGCCCCTTATTGATCACTATTGCTACATTATTGGCCTGATAATACCATTTTGTGCTGGGTCACATGTTCCTTTCTGATGCGTGTGAGTCTTTTGGAGGCTGTACGTACACACAGAGTATATTTTTGTAGAAGCCCTGCTTCTGTGTGTGCTCTTTTCCTTGCTTCTGATTTTCAGATACACCCTCAAATATGGGTCACTTCAAGACCCGAGAGGAGGGTTATCAACCCGCCGGCATCGAAGGGCCCTTCTCCACACCCTAGCTAATCTTTCATTGTATACACGTGAGGAAGGAAGGAAGGAAGGAAGGAAGGAAGGAAGGAAGGAAGGAAGGAAGGAAGGAAGGAAGGAAGGAAGGAAGGAAGGAAGGAAGGAAGGAAGGAAGGAAGGAAGGAAGGAAGGAAGGAAGGAAGGAAGGAAGGAAGGAAGGAAGGAAGGAAGGAAGGAAGGAAGGAAGGAAGGAAGGAAGGAAGGAAGGAAGGAAGGAAGGAAGGAAGGAAGGAAGGAAGGAAGGAAGGAAGGAAGGAAGGAAGGAAGGAAGGAAGGAAGGAAGGAAGGAAGGAAGGAAGGAAGGAAGGAAGGAAGGAAGGAAGGAAGGAAGGAAGGAAGGAAGGAAGGAAGGAAGGAAGGAGCGAGCTTATAAATGGCCATTACAGCATCACGTATGATAGGTACAATTGAAAGTAAAGTAAGCAAGTACTTTGGAGATAGAGTGGCCCTTGTGAGTGGGGTATCTGGACTGATTTAATTCCGCACTTGTTTACAGTATTCTGTGAATTTACATGGTTTTTTCTTATGTGGATTTTATGTTTATGAACTTTTCTATTCTGTATAAATTGAAAAAGTTGATGTAATTTCCACTATATTCAATAAATAAATGGATGCAGGCCATGTTTCAGTGCATCTGAAACAGGGGCTGCATCCACGTTCTTTAGGCGATGCATCTGAAAACATGGCCTGCATCCACGCCCTTTAGGCAGTGCATCTGAAACATGGCCTGCATCCATGCCCTTTAGGCGGTGCATCTGAAACAGGGGCTGCATCCACGCCCTTTAGGTGGTGCATCTGAAACATGGTCGGCATCCACGTCCTGTAGGCGGTGCATCTGAAACATGGCCTGCATCCACGTCATTTAGGCGGAGCGTCTGAAACAGGGGCTGCATCCACGTCCTTTAGGCGGTGCACCTGAAACATGGCCTACATCCACGCGCTTTAGGCGGTGCATCTGAAACATGGCCTGCTTACACCTCCTTTAGACGGTGCATCTGAACATGGCCTGCATCCACGTCCTTTAGGTGGTGCATCTGAAACATGGCCTGCATCCACGCGCTTCAGGCGGTGCATCTGAAACAGGGCCTGCATCCACGTCCTTTAGGCGTGCATCTGAAACAGGGTCTGCATCCATGCCCTTTAGGCGCACTATCTGAAACATGGCCTGCATCCACGTCCTTTAGGTGGTGCATCTGAAACATAGCCTGCATCCACGCGCTTTAGGCGGTGCATCTGAAACATGGCCTGCATCAACGCGCTTTAGGCGGTGCATCTGGAACATGGCCTGCATGCACGTCCTTTTAGGTGGTGCATCTGAAACAGGGGCTGCATCCGCGTCCTTTAGGCGGTGCATCTGAAACAGGGGCTGAATCCACACCCTTTAAGCGGTGCATCTGAAACATGGCCTGCATCCACTTCCTTTAGGCGGTGCATCTGAAACATGGCCTGCTTAGACCTCCTTTAGGCGGTGCATCTGAAACATGGCCTGCATTCACGTCATTTAGGCAGAGCATCACATGGCCTGCATCCAAGCCCTTTAGGCAGTGCATCTGAAACAGGGGCTGAATCCACACACTTTAAGCGGTGCATCAGAAACATGGCCGGCATCCACGTCCTGTAGGCGGTGCATCTGAAACCTGGCCTGCATCCAACTCCTTTAGGCGGTGCATCTGAAACAGGGGCTGCATCCAACTCCTTTAGGCGGTGCATCTGAAACATGGCCTGCATCCACATTATTTAGGCGGAGCATCTGAAACAGGGGCTGCATCCACGTCATTTAGGCGGAGCATCTGAAACATGGCCTGCATCCACGCACGTCATTTAGGCGGAGCATCTGAAACATGGCCTGCATCCACGCCCTTTAGGCGGTGCATCTGAAACAGGGGCTTTATCCACGTCCTTTAGGCGGTGCATCTGAAACAGGGGCTGCATCCACGCACTTTAGGCGGTGCATCTGAAACAGGGGCTGTATCCACATCCTTTAGGCGGTGCATCTGAAACAGGGGCTGCATCCACGCACTTTAGGCGGTGCATCTGACACATGGCCTGCATCCACGTCCTTTAGGCGGTGTATCTGAAATAGGGGCTGCATCCACGCCCTTTAGGCGGTGCATCTGAAACAGGGGCTGCATCCACGTCCTTTAGGCGGTGCATCTGAAACAGGGGCTGCATCCACGCACTTTAGGTGGTGCATCTGACACATGGCCTGCATCCACGTCCTTTAGGCGGTGCATCTGAAATAGGGGCTGCATCCACGTCCTTTAGGCGGTGCATCTGAAACAGAGGCTGCATCCACGTCCTTTAGGTGGCGCATCTAAACATGGCCTGTATCCACATCCTTTAGGCGGTGCATCTGAAACAGGGGCTGCATCCAACTCTTTTAGGCGGTGCATCTGAAACATGGCCTGCATCCACATTATTTAGGCGGAGCATCTGAAACAGGGGCTGCATCCCCGTCATTTAGGCAGAGCATCTGAAACATGGCCTGCATCCACGTCATTTAGGCGGAGCATCTGAAACATGGCCTGCATCCACGCCCTTTAGGCGGTGCATCTGAAACAGGGGCTGTATCCACGTCCTTTAGGTGGTGCATCTGAAACAGGGGCTGCATCCACGCACTTTAGGCGGTGCATCTGAAACAGGGGCTGTATCCACGTCCTTTAGGCGGTGCATCTGAAACAGGGGCTGCATCCACGCACTTTAGGCGGTACATCTGACACATGGCCTGCATCCACGTCCTTTAGGCGGTGTATCTGAAACAGGGGCTGCATCCACGCCCTTTAGGCGGTGCATCTGCAACAGGGGCTGCATCCACGTCCTTTAGGCGGTGCATCTGAAACAGGGGCTGCATCCACGCACTTTAGGCAGTGCATCTGACACATGGCCTGCATCCACGTCCTTTAGGCGGTGCATCTGAAATAGGGGATGCATCCACGTCCTTTAGGCGGTGCATCTGAAACAGAGGCTGCATCCACGTCCTTTAGGTGGCGCATCTAAACATGGCCTGTATCCACATCCTTTAGGCGGTGCATCTGAAACATGGCCTGCATCCACGTCCTTTAGGCAGTGCATCTGGAAAATGGCCTGCATCCACGCCCTTTAGGCGGTGCATCTGAAACAGGGGCTGCATCCACGTCCTTTAGGCGGTGCATCTGAAGCAGGGGCTGCATCCACGCACTTTAGGCAGTGCATCTGACACATGGCCTGCATCCACGTCCTTTAGGCGGTGCATCTGAAATAGGGGATGCATCCACGTCCTTTAGGCGGTGCATCTGAAACAGAGGCTGCATCCACGTCCTTTAGGTGGCGCATCTAAACATGGCCTGTATCCACATCCTTTAGGCGGTGCATCTGAAACATGGCCTGCATCCGCGTCCTTTAGGCAGTGCATCTGGAACATGGCCTGCATCCACGTCCCTTAGGCGGTGCATCTGAAACGCGGCCTGCATCCACATCCTCTAGTGGGTGCATCTGAAAGGCCTGCATCCACGCCCTTCAGGCGGCGCATCTGAAAGATGACCTGCATCCACATCCTTTAGGCGATGCATCTGAAACTGGGGCTGAATCCACGTGCTGTAGACGGTGCATCTGAAACTGGGGCTGCATCCACGCCCTTTAGTCAGTGCATCTGAAACAGGGGCTGCATCCATGTCCTTTAGGCGGTGTATCTGAAACATGGCCTGCATCCACGTCCTTTAGGCGATCCATCTGAAACATGGCCTGCATGCACGTCGGAGGTTTAGTGCCCCGATGGGGGGTTCCAACCACAGATCTATTTGTAGACACTACCCTTATGTTGGGGTGTCTGACTGCTTAAGTGTAAATTATTTGTAATAACAAGCTTCAATTAGTAAGCCTAGTATCTTAATGAACATGCAATCTCTGCCAGGAACTCTGGTATCCTCGCATTTTTTGCCTTCTTCATTTATTTCCTTTCCTTGACCGATGGTTTTGGTCCTCTGTATATAAAAATTAAAATTGCATCTTGGTTTGCTGTTTCTGGCCTTCAGGATACAGCTAAGCAGAGCATGTCTCTCTGAACCTGAGGCCTGACAAACCATTGTTCATTCATACTTCCTAGCATTTGAAGCCTACATGAAGAATATGGTCTGGGGATTAATTATCTTTACCCAGTCCAGATCGAACTCTATTTAGTTCATTAAACAAATCCTTAGTCATTTAGAGCTAAAACCAGGCGACTCAAATAGCCTTTGCCAAAACTCCATTTGGTTACTATACTTTTTGAACCATGTTATGCAAATGCTAAAAAGATTTGTTCGTTATACTGTATTAACCTTGTGCTACTGTTTTATAAAAAGTTCTTTACTTTTCCTTTGATGTTGGACAATGAAATTTGCATCACACAAATGTTACTAACACACTAAGTTTGTGATCTATGGACAACAATAAGATGTGCTTCCCTTTTGTGTCCTTTCCAGATGTCCCAAGTGGGATAATGTGTATGATTTCTGTTTCCATATAAAAGAAGTACAATTTGTACAACCAATAAATTGAACCTTATTAATTTTTTCACACAAATAAGGGGATTTGTGCCTTATTTGCTATACTAAGTGATGAGATTGCATATTCATTAAGATACTAGGCTTACTAATTGAAGCTTGTTATTACAAATAATTTACACAGAAGCACTCAGACACCCCAACATAAGGGTAGTGTCTACAAATAGATCTGTGGTTGGAACCCCCCATCAGTTCCCTAGTGTATATTAGCCCTCATCCATCCACAGTAGGGGCCATCCCTTTCGTTACCAAGTATCAAGTTGCAGTCTGACTGTAGTAGGGATTCAAGATTTGTTTTAAGATTACTCTTGTAAAAAAGTGGTCAATGGACCACTGAATTTGTGATAAAATTTGTTCTAAGAGATTTTATCTCTTTGGAACTGCGTGCTGGCCTCACTGGGGGAACCGTGGACATCTCTGCCAGGAACTCTGATATCCTTGCATTTTTTGCCTTCTTCATTTATTTCTTTTCCTTGACCGATAGTTTTGGTCCTCTGTATATAAAAATTAAAAATGCATCTTGGTTTGTTGTTTCTGGCCTTCAAGATACAGCTAAGCAGAGCATGTCTCGCTGAACCTGAGGCCTGACAAACCATTGTTCCTTCATACTTCCTAGCATTTGAAGCCTACATGAAGAATCTGGTTCTGGGGATTAATTATCTTTACCCAGTCCAGATCGAACTCTATTTAGTTCATTAAACAAATCCTTAGTCATTTAGAGCTAAAACCAGGCGACTCAAATAGCCTTTGCCAAAACTCCATTTGGTTACTATACTTTTTGAACCATGTTATGCAAATGCTAAAAAGATTTCTTCGTTATACTGTATTAACCTTGTGCTACTGTTTTATAAAAATTTCTTTACTTTTTCCTTTGATGTTGCGCAATGAAATTTGCATCACACAAATGTTACTAACACACTAAGTTTGTGATCTATGGACAACAACAAGATGTGCTTCCCTTTTGTATCCTTTCCAGATGTCCCAAGTGGGATAATGTGTATGATTTCTGTTTCCATTTAAAGGAAGTACAATTTGTACAACCAATAAATTGAACCTAATTAATTTTTTCACACACATAAGGGGATTTGTGCCTTATTTGCTATACTAAGTGACGAGATTGCATATTCATTAAGATACTAGGCTTACTAATTGAAGCTTGTTATCACAAATAATTTACACACAAGCACTCAGACATCCCAACATAAGGGTAGTGTCTACAAATAGATCTGTGGTTGGAACCCCCCATCTGTTCCCTAGTGTATATTAGCCCTCATCCATCCACAGTAGGGGCCATCCCAACATTTTGAAACATTTTGAAAGCATTTCTTTAGAAGCAGCTACATTACATTTCAGCAAGTTATATTTCTCATTTCTTAGCATTCACTAAACGTTTAGCTATAGAATGCTTCTCAAATGTCTTGAAATATATTTTTCCTACCAACATGTACTTTTCAGTGATGTCATAAATGATACATTTTGTGATATTATCAGGGTGCATTAGTATCCAGTGATTTCATCAATGATGGCGTAAGTGATGTCATCAATGTGCTCATGCTGCGCAACAGGGCGGCTCTGATTTAAGATGACACAGCTTCCAACACCTGCTGAATTTCAGGGACATGTTGCATTAAACTGGAACCTTAGCATCACTTCAACTAAAGATTTTTCATTTAATTTCAAGGGTTCTGTTGCTTCGACTGATTTAATTTAAATGTCTCCTAATGAAAGCGTTTTCAGTGAATTTCAAGGATGGTGTTATGTCAAATTTCACACCACCTGTAGATCTAACGTTTTGTATTTCTTTTGCTATCAAAGCTAATGTCATATGCAATGTCTTAAGTGTGTTTTGATCCTATACATTATGGGGTTTTCCCCTTTGTGGGACTGTGGGCATCGGGCAATGGCATGTGGCCCTTTCACCCTGGGAAATGGACTTTGACCATACTCCTTTCCCCTGCTTTGCCACCAATGAGGAAGAGCAAGAGGCACTGCAACATGGAAGAAGAAGTGGGAAAATAAAGCAGAGGAACAACAGAGGCGAAGAAGGACTGTGATGAAGAGGGACTGTGACAAGGATGCATGCAAGGGACTGGGACAAGGATGCACACAAAAGACAAATTGGGCGGTATTCTGGCAGTAGGTCCACTACAATACCACCCAACGGAATCACTGTTACTGACACCTGGTCTGGCCTAGTCACTGGCACATTAGAAGTGATGATGGTGGTGTTAGTCCCCATTAATTTGGAGGCCATAGGACTACATTGTGGATTTTGGAACAATTAATGCTGCATTAATTCTGCCAATTTTGTCAGTTTTTCAGCAGAAAGTGGGAGGATTTTCCTACGACATACCCCCTCCAGTCCAAGACACAATTCTGTGATGCATGAGTGTCGCCTTACTTCGCGTCTGGGTTATTAAGTGATTACTACTTTCCGGAATCGGGCTATGTTCCCATGGACACATTTTGGTGTTTCCTATTATCAATTTCCCCCACAGCACGTATTTGACTTATATGTATGGAGGAACCACATCAGGGTATGCATGTGCACCCACATGTTCTGGGACAGTGTCCATTGCTGGTTATCTGGGATGGACAGGCAGTTCTCCCTTCTTCTTAGTTCCCTCTCTTCTCGCTCCCACACTGGCCTCCAGGGTTGACTACACATTGGGTCAATCCAACCCCTATGTTACGTTGGCCCACACTTTTATTTGTATATTTACACACGTTTTAATTTCTGGAACAACTCACAACCTATTGACTAATCAAAGACCTAGGCCTAGTCACAGATGAGTGACAACATTCAATTTTTGTGGGATTTTTACTACTTTCAACACACATCTGTGTGCCCTGGCAAGACGTAGCCGGCCTACTCAAGAAATACCTTGTCTGTCTGACTGAGACGAGTGAATAAGATCAAACTGATCGACAGCACCGGCCCCAATACATCGAAACACGTGTCGGCAATCCATGATATTTCTTATTTAAGACATCTTGTGTGTCTGTTCTCATGATATAATAGATGATTTGTTTTTGTTCAAGACCTGAGCTTTTGCCCACACTTTCTTGTCAAAACTAGTAATGAATGAATGCATGAGTGATGAATGACAGACCAGGTAGTCACCATTTTTTTAATTGTATATCATAATTACTTTTGCCTTGTGTAACCACTGATATTACCATGAATATATGACAGCTTTATATATAAAAATGAAAGTGTGCAATACTGTGTTAATTGCTTTGGCCATTATTAATAGTTAACACCCATTTGTTAGCTCAAATTATGCAACAAGCACCTTTAAGATAAGTGACTAATGTTCGTCTCGTTGGTCAATACATTTCTTTTTTGGTAGGAGGATTTACCTTCAGCATGATACTGGAGGTAAATCCTTCACTCGAGGGCCAAACTCGTAGTATGGCGGAACGGGAAAAGTGGTGGTAATTCTGTTACTGCCGCTTTTTCTCTGAACCGTCATGCTCATAATGAGGCCCAATGACAAGGATGTACACATGGGACTGTATTGAGGATACGCACACGGGAATGTGATGCGATTGCATTTGAGGAACTGTGTCAAGGATGCATGCAAGGAAATGTGATGAGGATATGTGTTTTGGACTGTGACATGGATGTGGGCAAGGGACTGTGACGAGGATGCACACTAGGGACAGTGATGAGGATGTGCTTGAGGGACCGTGATGAGGATGTTTGCAAGGGACTTTGACAAGGATGCATGTGAGGGACTGTTACAAAGATGCACGTGATGGACTGTGATGAAGAAGCACACAAAGGTGTGATGAGGATGTGCATGAGGTACTGAGATGAGGATACACAAAAGGGACTGTGACAAAAATGTGCAATGCAGGGATAAGGGTAGTGAGGGACTGTGATGAGGAGGGGCGATGCTGGGGTAAGGGTAGTGAACGACTGTAAAAAAGAGGGGACTGTTGGAGTAAGGGTAGTGAGGGATTGTGGTGAGGAGGGGTGATTCTAAGGAATGAGTAGTTAGGGTCTGTTATAAGGAGAGGGTGATGGAATAAGGGTCTAGAGGGACTGTGTAAGGGGGGATGCTGTGTTAAAGCTATTGAGTGACTGTTATGTGACTGTTATGAGGCAGGGGATGCCAGGGTAAATTTAGCGTGTGACTGTGAAGTGGATGGGGGAGGCCAGGGTAAAGATTGTGAGAGACAGCGATGAGGAGGGGGTTACTCGGATAAGGTTAGTGGAAACCATGATGAGAAGGAGTTGCCAGGGAAAAGGTCGTGAAGAACTCTGATGAGGCTGATGCTGGGGTAAGGATAGTGAGGGACGGTGACGAGGAGGGGGATGCTAGGAAAAGCGCACTGTGTGGCGGAGAAGTGGATGGTCGAGGAAAGGATAAGGTTTGTGAGAGACTGATGAGGAGGAGTGTTGTTGGTTTTAGAGTAGTGAGAGTCATGATGAGGAGGGTGGTTCCAGGGTAAGTGTAGTGAGGAACTGTGATGAATAGGAGGATTGCTGGAGATGGGGTAGTGTGGGGCTGTGAAGAGGAGCATAATGTCAAGGTAAAGGTAGTGAGAGACTGTCACAAGGAGGGGTCTGGGGTAAGGGTAGGGAGTGAATGTGACATAAAGAGGTTGGCCGATGTAGTGAGAAGAGGGGATGCCAGCCTAAAGGTAGTGAGGGACTGTGATGAAGAGGGGGGATTCGAGAATACACATATTGAGGAACTGTGAGGAAGAGTGGGATGCCAGGATAAGTGTAGTGTGGAACTGTGAAGAGGAGGGGTTACGATGGGCTAAGATTGGTGGGGGACTGTGATGGGGAGGGGAGATGCTGGGGTAAGGGCAGTGAGGGACTGTGACAGGGGGTCCTGGGGTAAGGATTGTGAGGGACTGTGATCCTCCCTCCTGGAGGGATCCTGGGGTAAGTGTAGTGAGGGACCATTATGAGAAAGGAGGTGTTGTGAATGTTGTGGTAAGTGACTGGGATGAGGAAGGGGCTGCCAGGATAAGAGTACAGAGGGACTATGTAAAGCAGGTAGATTCCAGGATAAGTGTAGTGTGGAACTGTGATGAGAAGAGGGTGTGACGGGATAAGATTAGTAAGGGTGTTGAGGAACTGTAACAAGTAGGGAGTTGCCAAGGGTAAGGGTAGTGAGGTACTGTGGTGAAGGTTGGTGATGCTGTAGTATGGGTAGTAAGGCTCTGTGACAAGGAGGGGGGCAGACAGGATAAGGGTAGTGAGTGACTGTGATGGTGTAGGCTGGGGTAAGAGTAGCAAGGGACTGACGAGGAAGGGAGGTTACAGGGCAAGGTTAGTGTATAACTGTGAAGTGAATGGGGGAGGTCAGGGTATGGGTTCTAAGAAACTGTGATGAGGAGGTGTTGCTGGGATAAGGGTAGTGGGGGGCATGGGGAGGAGGGGGTCCGTGGTAAACGTTGTGAGGCATTGGTGAAGCACAATATGTGAGGGCCCCCTGTGAGCTTTGCTGAGGACCCCTCTAGCTCGGCAACAAATCACGAGTCATGCCTGACTCTGGGACGACCTAGACTACTACGCCCAGAATTACCTCCTCATCTCTCTTCCTTGTCCTACTTACATAGGAGGCACATGGACGAGGAAGAGTGGGACTAGGAGCAATGAGGATTACTGGTAACTAATCCAGAGGATGCTTCCATGTCCCTCTACCTCATCCCAGTACTTGTGTATGAGGCATAGTGCCTCTTACACAAGTACTGGGACCAGGAACAGTAGGGCTAGGAGTAATGAAGATTACCAATCAGTAATCCAGGCATTAAACACAAGCACACACACCAGTCACCACGTCAGCATGCACACCCAGCCACCTGTACATTTGCTTGTGCACCATTTCACCATACACTCACACACACACGCCCAGACAGGCAGACACCCATACATCATGCATTCATACACATTACATGATATGATTTGATATGGCATTTTTAAAGCGCCTATACACAAGTGTTTGAAGGCGCAACAAGCCAAGGAAGGGGGAAATGGAGGGAGGACAGAGACACCGATCTTACTAGGCCAAGCGACATTCAGATTGTGCAAGTGCAGGGGAGGGGAAAAGTACCAGGGAAAGGGGGAGGGGCAGTGCTGTACATGGGATCAAAACAATCACAAGAAGTACGGCCAGCAGGTGGCAGGTGCAAGTGTAAGTGCAGACTGCAGGTGTGCAAAAGTGCAGGTAGGGGGACTGTAGGGTTACAAATACAGACCCAAGTCTGTATATACATACACACACACACTTGCATGCACGCACACACATATAAACAAAATATATTTTCTTACCTTTTTGAATCCGTTGGTCCAGGGAATGAGGCCTTCAGCTCCCCGTAGCAGCCAGGAATGTGTGTTCCTGTCATTTCCAGAGGATCTGGCGGGCCCCATGTCATGGGGTGGGGAAGCCCTGTGACTTCCAAAAGAAGGTTTCCTTTTTAAACCACTCTGAAGGCAGAGTGACTTCAAAAAGAAACTCTTTCTTTTTTAATTCTGAGGGGGCCCAGGCCCAGGACATATGGCAGCAGGGCCCGCTGCACCACAGGGGCTGCAGGAGCCCCCGGTATTCCAGTTTAGTGAGGAACAATAATGAGGTTGGGTTAAAGGTAGTGAGGGACTGTGACAAGGGGGATGCTGAGGTAAACAGTGAAGGGCTGTGACCAAGAGGGGGATGCCAGGGTAAAGATAGTGAGAGACTGTGACAAGGGGGATCTTGGGGCAAGGGTAGGGAGTGACAAAAAGAGGGGTGCTAGGGTATTGAGAAAATGTTAAGAGGGGAGGGGTAGCCAGCCTATGGGTGGTGAGGGACTGTGATGAAGAAGGGGGATGCCAGCATAAAGGTAGTGAGAGACTGTGACTAGGAGGGGTACGTGTAGGGAGGGTTTGGGAATGCTGGTGTAAGGATAGTGAGGGACTGTGAAGAGGAAGGGGATCCCAGGATAAGTGTAGTGAGGACCTGTGATGAGGAGGGTGTATGATGGGGTAAGATTAGTGAGGGACTGTTTTGAGGAGGGGAGATGCCAGAGTTAGGGTAGTGAGAGACTGTAACAAGGACAGGGTTGCCGGGTAAGAGTAGTGAGGGTCTGTGATGATGAGGGGTAATGCTGTGCTATGGGTAGGGAGGGACTGTTAAGAGAGTGGAGGGATTGAGAACGCTCTGTTAAGGATAGTGAGGGACTGGGATGAGTAGGGTGTGCCAGGATAAGCGTAGTGTGGAACTGTGATGAGGATGAGGTAAATTGGGATAAGATTAGTACATGTAGTGAGCAACTGTAGCAAGGAGTATGTTGCAGGGGTAAGGGCACTGATGAACTGTGATGAGGAGGCGTAATGCTGTGGTACAGGTAGTGAGGCTCTTTGACAAACAGGGGGATGATGGGGTAAGGATAGTGAGGGACTTTGATGAGGAAGGGATTTTCCATAGTAAGGTTAGTGCATGACTGTGAAGTGGACGGCGAGGACATGGTAAGGGTTCTAAGAGACTATGAAGTGGAAGAGGCATTTCTAAGATAAGGGCAGTCAGAGGCATGGGTAATGCTAGGTTAAGGATAGTGAGGGATTATGATGAAAGTTTGGATGATGGGGTAAGGTTTGTGTGTGACTGAGAAGTGGATGGTCAAATCAAGGGTGAGGTTTATGAGAGACTTTGATGAGCAGGGCTGTTGCTGGTGTACATGATGAAGAGGGGGCTACTGGGGTTATGGTAGTGAACTGTGATGTAGAGGGTGTTGCTAGAGTAAGGGTAGTGAGGGACTATGGCAAAGGGGAGGATGCTAGGGTAAAGGTAGTGAGGGACTGGGACTAGGAGGGGGATCCTAGGGCATGGGTAGGGAGGCACTGACAAAAAAGGGGTACCAAAGTAGTGAGGAACTGTGAAGACGAGAGGGGGAGCCGGCTTAAGGATGGTCAGAGACTGTGATGAAGATGGGAGATGCCAGGGTAAAGATAGTGAGGGACTGTGGCTAGGAGGGGAGATCCCAAAGTACGTTTGGTGAGGGACTATGTAGCAAAGTGAAGGATTGAGAATGCTAGTGTAAGGATATTGATGGGCTGTAATGAGTAGGGGGTGCCAGGGCAAGGGCAGGGAGTGACTGGGATGAAGAGGCAACCGCCGGGAGAAGAGGAGGGGGAATGTGTAATGAGGAACTGTTATGAGGAGGAAGTATGTTAGAGTAACATTTGTGAGGGACTGTAATGGGGAGGAGGGATGCTATTGTAAGGGAAGCACTGTGGAAAATAGGAGGATGCCGGGTAAAGGTAGCAAGGGACTGGAATGAGATCAAGTGTTGTTGGAGTAAGGTTAGTAAAGGACTGTGATGTGAAGGGACTGCAGAGCTATGTGTAGTGAGGAACTGTGATGCCAGAGCAAGAGTAGTGAGGGACTGTGATGAACGGAAGAATGCCAATATAAGGGTAGTGAGGGGCTGTGGATGAGGATGTGGGGTGCAGTTTAAAAAGTAGTGAATGACTGTGATGTTATGGGGAATGCAGACATAAGGGTACTGGGGTATTGTGACAAGGAAGGGGTATGCTGTGTTGAGGGTAGTGAGAACCCAAAAAGGAGGGGACTGCCAGGGAAAGAGTAGTAAGGGATTGTGACAAGGAGGGGGATGCCAGGGTAGTGGTAGTGAGGGACTGTGATGAGGAGGATGAAGGCTGGTGTAAGAGAGTGTGACGAGGAGTTGGGATCCCAGGGTAATGGTAGTGAGGGACTGATATGAGGTGGGGATACTGGAGTATGGGTAGTGAGGGACTGGGGCAAGGAGGTGAGGCACTGGTTTAAGTGTAATGGGAGACTGGGACATGTAGGTGTTGCAAGGGTTATGATAATGAGGGACAGCGATGAGGAAGACAGTTGCAATGGTGAGGGTAGTGAAGGACTGTGACAAAGAGAATAGATGCCATGGTAAGGATAGTGAGTGGCTGTGGCAAGGAGGGCACTCAGGGCAGTCAGGGCAGTCAGGAATGCTGGAGTAGGGGTAGTGAGGGACTGTGGCCAGAACCTGGTATGCCGGGTATGGATAACTAGAAACTGGGATGAGGGGGAGTGGGTGCTAGGGGAAGGGTAGTAAGGGAATGTGACCAGAAGAGTGGATACCTGGGTAAGGGAAGTGAGGGACTAGGATGAAGAGATGCGAAGCTGGGCTAAGGGAAGCAAGACACTGCGACAAGGATGGAGATGCCTTGTGTAGGCTAGTGAGGGACTGTGATCAGGAAGCCTTTATTTTGCAGTACAATTAATAAGGTAGTGTGATGAGGAAGAGGGTTGCTGGAGTAAGGTGAGTGAGGGACTGTGCCAAGGAGGAGGGATGCTGAGTAAGGATAGCTAGGGACTGGGACAAGAAAGAGAGGCTGGGGTATGGGTAGTGAGGAATTGTGTTGAGGCAAAGGGATGTTGGGGTAAGGCTGGTGAGTGACTAGGACATGGAGGGTGTATGTTGGGGTATGTTAGTGAGGCACTGTTACAAGAAGGGGGATGCTGGGATAGGTGTATTGACGAACTGTGACGAGACAAGTATGTTGTGATAAGGTTAGTAAGAGGCTGTGATGGGGTGAAGGGATGCTGGGGTAAGGGTAGGGTAGTAACAGTTGGAATGGCCTGTGGTGAGGAGGGGGGGTGTTGAGGTAAGGGCAATGAGGGACTTTGATGAGCAGGAAGGTTTTGGGGTAAGGGTAGTAAGGGAGAGTTATGAGGAAGGGGATGCTGAGGAAAGGGTGGTGAGGGACTATGGCATGGGGTGGATGAAGGGGTTAGTTTAGCTAGGGACTGTGCTGAGGATATGGATGCTGTAGTAAGGCCAGTGAGGGGCCATGACAACTCCTTCAGAACAAAGCCGTCAGAGCAGCTCGGGGGATCAACAGAAGAGAGCACATATCTCAACACGGAAGGGATGCCCACTAGCTCCCTGTACAAGCCAGAATTTTCCACAAAACTCTCACCATCTCACCATCACCCATAAATTCCTCTTAGATAGCGTCACCATCTACCTCAGCCAAAGCATTTCCCGCAAGACCACAGCCAGAGCGCTCAGATCCAGCGCCAACACACACCTCCACATCCCACGTTTTACAACCTCCAGAGCAGGCATCTGAAACGCATTTCCCGCTCACCTTAGTAACGAAGCCTCCCTCCCGAAGTTGAAGAAACTACTCAAAACCTGGCTCTTTAACAAATACTAATAGCGCTAGCCCAACCTAGTATCTCTCCTTGGCTGCATGTCCTCCAACCTGCCTCTACTTTGCATGTTTGTTGGAACGCTCCTGCCCCCTTCATTCCTATGTAACTCTACAATATTGCCCAAGAATGTATGTAACTGCCTAAGATGACAAAGATGTAGCCGACTAAGATAACCAAGATGTATGTAACCTACGCCGTGACACCTAAGGGTTTGGGCGTGTAATCAAATGCAATATTTAAATAAATAATGGCGGATTCCAGGTTAAACGTAGTGAGGGACTGGGATGGGGAGGGGAGTTGCAGGGGAAGGGGTAGTAAAGGAATGGGGTAAGGAGGAGAATTTCAGGGCTAAGAGTAGAGAGGGACTGAAATGAGGAGGGGGCTGCAAGGGTAAAGGTACTGAGGGACTGGGCTCAAGGAGATGTGATGCAGGTGTGATTGCACTGAGAGACTGGGGCAAGGAGGAGTGCTGCAGGGCTACGTGTAATAAGAGAGTAGGGTGAGGAGGGGAGTTGAGCAGGTAGTGCATGAAGGGGAGTGGAGATGTAGGGGTAAGATAATGAGTTACTTGGATTTCCCTGACAATCTGGGACAGCCATGACATTGCAGAGTAATGCACAGCACTCCGCGCATGCCACTGAGGGGAGGGCAATATTCGGGAGCTCAGACCAGTGAATAAAATAATTATAAAGAACTTCCCAATGAAGCTTAACACTCTCTTTGAAACTATAACAATCGCATCCACTGGTTTACAAATTCATATGAAAACGCAGAAATCGTAAGGCTTTGGATGTGAAAGGTATTCACTTGCTTAATCAGTCACGTGACTCACAAGTACACAGGTAGACTTTGCAAAATGAAATTATTAGATATGGAGTTGGAGCTGTTCTAGGAGTTTTGCCTCTGGAAAAAAAAACTGCCCCTCGGCAAAAGGCAAGGCATGATCGGCAATGCATGCAACATGTTGGAGCCGGAGGCTCCATGCTCTCTGTCAAATTTGGATGGATTGCCGACACGACAACAAAGGAATGCAATCCTGCACCGTCTGCCAACTCTCCAAACACATTTGGCGAAAGTCCGTTTGGCTGTTCATGCTGTGCACCTGTCTAAAAACGGCGCATTACCCTCTAGGAAAACCAATCCATGAAGTTAAAAACCCACCTGATTTTCATGCGTTATGTTAGGCGGATTTCCACAAAACCTTTCAGTTTTTGGGCCCTTGGGGCGAACAATACCGATGCATTCAACAGGGTAAATGGTATTAGCCATATCATTTTGGCACATCGAATGGCTCATAGCTTTCACCATAACCATGCAGCATAAAACCGGTCTTTTTATACTGAAAGCAAAGATGCAATCAGTGTTAGATTATACATATAGTCATTGTTTGCTCGCTGAAGAAATGCTGCTTAAAGTGCCACCTTACCCCTCTCATCACTCACGGGTGGACTGGCCTATGGGGAACTCTGGAGATTTCCCAATAGGCCTCTGCACCCTCGACCTCTTTTATGTGGTGAACTGTTCTATTTTCAAATGTTCTCGGAGGAAAAGGGCTGGGCTTGCTGAAAATATGCAATATGGGGCCCCTTTGAAAATTATACCCAGGGCCACTTTTGGATCCCAGTCCACTGTTTTTAGTTAAAAGAAAATAGGTGGCAAATAGGTCACACGGTTGTGCTCACTTACTGGTTTTGGATGCACTATGCTAAGAAAATGTTGGATGATAGAGTGAGCATGGCTATATTTATGAGGTAAGCCAATCGGAGACTTTGATGAAATAAAAAAAAGAGCAACTCTCAGTATACACTTATTTTTTCATTTTTAGATGTAAAACTCTGATGAACAGATTTTTAAAAGAGCACCATGATGTAGCCGGTGTTTGTTACACATGTGCCACCCACTAGACTGTAAGACTATGCTGCACTGATGATCCCTAAAAAGGTTGAAACCAGGTATATAGTTGTCTACAGCCTTGAGCTGTGTCTGTCTTGTGTTGATAAAGCTATGTTTATGGTAGCATTTCCCCATGAGACAAAGAAAGTTTTCTGGAGCAGAAGGTTTGCAGTGTACTAATTTGCATACCCACAATGCATTGCTGATGTCGCTCTAAACTGGAGGTGAACTGCTAGCAAGGGTTACGAGGTGGCATTGTGGCTTGTGTGACTTGGCTCAAACTGATTATTCTACTTTCACATTTAAGGTGAAAGAGTTTTTTTCAAGCCTTATATATAATATATATTTCAGGTTTCTTGTACAGTGTTAGCCATAGTAAAAAGTGTTGCTCTGAAACAAACAACAGGATGCAACCTTAATTGGGCTAACAAAGTCATGTATTTATTTGCAAGTGAGAATGAGGCTCTTGGAATAACAGGGCAGCTCAAGGATTCACCTCGGTCCTATCTGTTGATGTCTGCTTCTGATTTGTTTCCTTCACAAATAGCCTTACACTTTTGAATTTCCCCCACACATCCCAGCCACAAAGATTTAAGTGGGGCAGTGAAAACTACACGCAAGAAGGCAAGAGAAAGAAACACTGCAGGGATGATCTCAAAGGGGCATGGAGGGGTGGGGTAGTATCAGTCATGGCATGTGCAAAAATAGTGAAGGCTGATATGGTTTCAACATAGTCTCAGCTACACCTGTTCCCCACCATGCCCACCCAATTTACAGCCTGGGATTGTAAATATAGCCAATCACTTGTTGGAGAATTTTATTTAAAACATTATTCAGGCTTTTAGCCTCATTTCCAGGGTACTACCCATTTTGACTGAAATAAATCGATCGAATGATACAATTTGACCAATTTCGGCCAGCTCCATTTGATCGATTTTGTAAAATACTGAGCATGTGGAGAGAGGGTGTCCCCTGCCCCCCATGTTCAGTATTTTTGGGCTTGGGGGTTGCAGGGGTGTCCCCCGCTTCCTCAAAATTGGAAGCGGGGTACTGAAAAAAAGAGAAAAAAAAGAAAAAGGGACCCTGCGGCTTCAGATCCAACCCACGTTGAAGGGACGAATCTGACGCCGCAGAGTTGAAGGGGAAGCGGCGTCGAGCAAGCAAGTAAGTAGGGGAGCTGGTGGTGGGGGTGATGAAAGGTACATTTTGGGTTGTTTGGCAGATGTGCTAATCGATTCGCAGCGAAATTGACTACGGTCAATTCTGCCACGAATAATTACACTTACCTCAAACAACCCAGATCGATTTTCAGGATACCCACTAAAAGGCTGACCAGACTGAAATACAGAAAGCCATTTGATGCGCTGATCCCTTAGGGTGAATGGTGAAGGCACAGTTATCCACATGTTGATAGGGGGGGGCATTAGTCATGGTTTGGCCCTTTGGCTTCTGAAGACTGGTGTGAAATATATCATATGCATGGTGTTATTTGTATCAGAAGTAGTTCAGATCATTTGTTCTTGCATGTGAAAGTGATCAATTTCGCTAATATGTCTCCAAAGTTAGTGACTCAGTGTGTATCAGTATAAGGCAAGATTTCATGAACAATGTAAATTGATACCTCTTGATTGAAGCTGATTATGTCACTCTTCATTAATTCCTCTTTGCAATTTACATCCCAATTGGGAACCACCTAACAAGTAACAGCTGTATCCTCAACAGCCAGCAACTAATAACCATGTGAAGCAAATATACAACCAATTAACAGCGATCCATACAAAAGTCACATGTTAAAGGGCTTGGATAAAGCTTTGTAAGCAATCAGACTAGTGATTTGGAGTTCAATAATTCATACATCCAAGTTCATGACCTCAAATGAGAATAGCTTGCTCTGGTGCCATTGTTGCTCACATTGTGCTCCACAGTTTATACTCCATGAACAAGAATTCACGATCCCAAGTGAGATGAACATCTTTGGCCATCATTGTTGCTAATATTGAACTCAAAGTGCTTTTCATCCATCCTGTCAGTAGATTCATGATCTCAAGTGGTTGGCTGACAAAGGGGGAGTGAGATCATACACAAGACCATGATTCTTTTTTCTTTTTTTCTTTAAAAGCTGTATTCTTTTCATAATAGCCAAACATTGTATATTGTGCACCCTGGACCTAGTGTGCATGGAGGCTCAGGATGTGGCAGGTAATTTGGAGAAAGAGCCACCAGAACATCTAAATGAATGTCAAAAGTCCCTCATCTGTATTATGTCCACAGGGAAATGTGGTGTTCAGATTCGGAATCAGTGTCCATTCGGATAGTCACAGGGTTTTAGTTCTATCACCTCCTCTGGACTGCGAGACACATGTATAGCACCAAAGAATGAGAAAGGTTTCCGATTACTCTGATGCTTTTCGGGAGAAGTGGAAGGCCTATGCCACATTATTTACTATTATGGCTGTTGTGTGTTGCAGTATTCTCATTTTCAGACTGCAGGTGGTACTTCCCCATACCACTGCTTGCAGGTATATTACTGAATATATAGACCACATGTCGTGTCACAAGTTATTCTTTATTTCTCATCTATCACAAGGTTGCTGTCAAAGGAGATATGTGTTGCATGTCTATAGGCTTTACATTATGAACATTTGAAGAACCTATTTTTAGGTGTGGGGTGCCAGTCTGTAGACATTCCATCCTTTTTGTTCGGATAGATATGTAGCACCATGCAGAGGCGTTGATAGGGGAGGGTTGGGGGGTGCGTAGGGGAGGGGGGGTGGTTCTGTATCCCCAGGTCTTTTGGTTGCAGTCCCAGATAGACACTCAGAGGCTACAACCAAAAGGTTAGCTAACCCAGATCCCGACAGTCCCGACATTACCGTAGCGCCAGATCTTTTCCAGACCTAGCAACACCTCTGACAGCATGTATAGCTTTGGCTATTAGGTGGTGCTTGAGTGACACCTGAAAGCCCACGGTATTGCTTTGGAGTACAGCTAGGGAGGAGATTGCATGTGAGTTGGGACGCACAGCTCGTGGGTGTTGTTTGGTAATGTACCTAAGCATTTACTGCCTATGGCCACCATGATAATCCCTATGGGCATTCACACCCAATACCTGCCTTTCTCCGCTCAACACACATCTCCTGAGATCGCCTTGGTTTAGCTCTATAAAGCAGTACCTTCACATTTTGATCTGTCAGTGTTATTTCTAAGCAGTCTGCTGAGAAATAATGGTTTAAGTAAACCACTGGTGTAATACAAATGATTTAAACAAATATGCCTTCAGCCATTTGATGTATATATGTTCCATGCACTGAAATCCTGATAAAAACAAGCCCCGACAAAGCTATCGGCTTTGGCTTGTCTACAGGTATTTAGAGAGACCTTTGTCAGGCATTGCTTTTATAGGTCCAGGTAATTGGACCATTTTCTATCAGTTGCCAATTTATGACCAGGCAATGCCATTGTGGCTTTGCATGGCAAATACCTGCCCCATGCCTTTACAAGCCAAAACTGTTGGCGTTGTCAACGCATGTTTTAAATGAGGCTGGCATTCAAAATGCCACCTTTACATTGCATTCAAGTTCAATATTAAAATCTTTGCCCATTTTCAAAATGTGCCACTGCGTGTGTAATAAACTACTAGGTGGACCACAATTGTGTGTACTTAGTTTGTGCACCCAGTCCCCTCCGTACAATTTGCAATGTTTGCACTCTGAAGTTCAAACAATGCTGAGAAATATGGGCAGACCCGAGTGTCTTTGCACGTTTGCAGTTTCAACTGCAAACAACCATGAATGCCTCGCGAGACCCACGTGTATGTTCTGGCGCAAGGCATTCACATAGATTTCTTGTTAATCAAACAGCTTTTAGCAGGTGTTCCAAACAGACAGATTCCTAGGAACCCAGTGCATTCCCGCCAACTTCAAAATAAGGTACTAGCGGAAATGCATTCAGATTTCTACGGTAGAACAGGTGGGGGGGGGCAGAACTGAGACGTGGTTTCTGCGCTCCTGCTGTGCCATACAATCACCTGTGTTAGTAAGAAGCAAGTGTGGACGCTTTACGCACACTATTTTCTTACAGCGCATGGTGTGCCAACAGTACACAGGAACTCCTTTTCCAAGGCTGCGTACATTGCCGCGAGGGGACCTACTACATCTCACTTAGGTGAAAACGGGTTCATGCAGGCCAATTTTTGTCACTTGCACTGCACATCTAGTACAATCACTCAGACCTAAGCGTGACCTATACTCTCACCAACTTACAATCCCCGCCTTTAACAGAGCCAAAGACGGCGGGGCCAGTTTCAAAATGCTTGCACCAAAATCATGGAACTCACTAGCACCCAAACTCAGAAAAGAAACCTCCCTCATAGCTTTCAGAAAGGCACTGGAAACCATTATTCAAATAGACTGTATCCGCTCTGCTGTTCCACTGTAACCTTGGAACATGAATATTGTCTAAGCTTTAATGAACTTGTACCTAAGAGTTGTACCCTTGTTTTGCTTGCACCTAAATGAATATTCTGTAACAGCGCCACAATGCCTTAGGGTAGTTGTGTGCTTTATAAATGGAAATAAATAAAAAATAAAATAAATACATTCTGAAAAATAAAAAACGTGCAGTGACATCACTGAGGCACGCAAGCACGACAATGTTGAGTAGAACCAGACCCCTGACAGTGGTTTCATTGCTCTCCACAAGCGAAAACACAAGCCAAGGCAACTTATAACAGAAGCATTTTAAAAGACCAACATTTAAAAAGAGACAAAAGTTCAATAAAACGGTACAAAGGCGTTTGTGCAATGTAAATTGCATTCCTCACTGGCTTAATTGTATTTATTTATTGGGCATTTGTATGGCGCCAATGCACACATTTTTCCAGGTGCCACAAGACAAGTTGGTTGGGGGGGGACTTGGGAAAGAAGTAGAACAACACATGGCTATATTGGCCTTGTGACAATCCACCGTGCAAGTGCAAGACAAGGCAGTAAGTGCAAGGCGAGGGGGAAGAGGGAGAAGTGCAGGAGTGGGGTGCCCAAAGGGAGTGGGGTGGGCTAGTGCTGGGGGCGGGGGGCAAGGCAGTAAGTGCCAGTGGAAATAGAGGGGGAATGGAGGATGAGTGCAGTGGACAGGGAGGACAAAGTTGGGGCTAGTCCAGGGAAGGGAGTGCAAGGGCAAGTGCTGGCAAGGGATGCTGTGGGGACTGCTAGGGGGTGGTCTGGCCCCTGTATGACTCTGAAGGGACCAGACCCCAGTCACAGTGGCAGCGGAAACGTTAGCATGGGAGGGGGAGAGGGAAGGAAGAGGAGAAAAAGAAAGTCTTGAGAAGTTTCCGGAACTCAAGAAAATCCGGCTGAAGTCTTAGGGGGGCAGGGAGGCCGTTCCAGAGCGAGGAATCAGCTGAGGAAAGGTATCTGCCTCCTGCACTCTGCTCGGAGAAACGTGTGCTCTTCCCACACACACAAAAAAGGAAGATCAAAATCCGACATGAATGGCTTGCCCCCAAATATATTTTCTAAGCTTTGCCCAGCAGGTTTGCTTTGGTTAGGCATTAGCCAGTGCACAGAAATAACGCAGACATTCAAATGATTGTGTCCCTGAATGAAATGTTCAATTAGCATGACCAGACAGGTCCCTCTGGATGTTTTTGAGAATTGAGACTGAAAATGTCATTAGAACAAAAAGACCTTTACAATGACAGCAACAATATTTGTTATCACATCAACCAAAGTGCGCCCTGTCAAACAGGTGATCAAAGGAAATTCCAGCGAGGGGGTGGAGGCCGGACTGCTGCCAACAGAGGCGTTGCTAGGGGAGGGGGTGAGGGGACTATAGCCCCGGGTCTTTTGTTTGTTTTATTTGCTTATATAGCAAGCTGAACCCTGAGGTAGCTAGGCGCTTATCTTAGAATCCATTATGTGGTAAGAGCAGCCCCTAATAGTAACATCTCTCCAGAGTCCCATCATGTCCCCCACTATGGAATCACTCCTGTTTGTTATCCTACTGGGATCTGTGTGTGAGTGGCTTAGTTATTATGCAATTAGTGTGAGCGTAACAATAGAGAATTCTAGTGCAGGGAGTTTAGTGAACGGCGCGGTGGGCAACTAGGAGCATCCACCATGTCCCAATCTACGGAATCAATCCCGTTATTATGTAACAGGGATTTAATTGTGTGCAATTGGCTTAGTTATTATGCATATAGTTCAGAAGAGGGATTGGCACTAGAACCCGGTGGTGGCTGCGCCTTGACTCAATATAGTGGAACTGATTATGTTGCACTTGCTGCCTGTAAGTAGAAACTGCAGGGCCCGTGCTGTTGGAGCCCAAAACGTAGTCAAGGGTAACTGTGTTGATTTTTTACTTGAGTGAGGCTAGTGCACTAAGTCAAAGAAAAATTCCTTCCATTCACTTTAGTTGTGCGTAGTGTGTATGGTACACACAATTCCTTTTTTGTGTTTAGTTGATGATTTATTGAAGGTAAATTGATTGGAAAAGGTGCCGACACATGTTTCTACCAACAAACAGGTCTTTATCAAGGCTGGGTTGGGTATCTGGGTAGGAATAGTGGATGGAGGCTTTGGCCGTACCGGAGGGATCACTCTGCCATATACAGATGCCCTCGAGCCAATTAGGACTCTTTGACTTCCAGGCTACACAGCCCCATGAATATTGTAACATCCAGACCCAGGCCAACACCTCCATCCAATTGAACACATTACATGATAAGAACACGCCTAATGTTAATATCTCTTCAGGCCCCCAACATATTCCTCCCTACGTAATCAATTGTCATATGAGCACACCCAAAGACGACAGCCTCCTTGCATGGGGTGTCAGCATGCACCTAGCACCTTATTATGCTACAAAAATGCTCCCTAAACTAACATCTCTTTATGTCCCCAACATGTACCTTTCAATGGAATCAATTCTGTAATAGGAATGCTCCCTAATATTAGCATCACTTTACGTTCCCGAGCATGTCCCTTCTTATGGAATACATTCTCTATTAGGAATGCTCCCTAATGTTAGCATCAGTTTACTGTCCCTAGCATGTCCCGAGCATGTCACTTCCAATTCCATCAATTCTGTAATAGGAATGCTCCCTAATATTAGCATCACTCCACGTCGCTAGCATGTCCCTATTATGTCCCTTCGAATGGGATCAAATTAATTATGTAATAGGAATGATACCGAATATTAGCATCAGTTTACTGTCCCTAGGATGTCCCTTCTTATGGAATATATTCTCTAATAGGAATGCTCCCTAATATTAGCATCACTTTACGGTCCCTAGCATGTCCCTAGCATGTCATTTCTTATGGCGTATATTCTTTAATAGGAATGCTGCCTAATATTATCACCACTTTACGGTCCCGAGCATGTCCCTTCTTATGGAATACATTCTCTATTAAGAATGCTCCCTAATGTTAGCATCAGTTTACTGTCCCTAGCATGTCCCGAGCATGTCACTTCCAATTCAATCAATTATGTAATAGGAATGCTGCTTAATATTATCATCACTTTACCGTCGCAGGCATGTCCCTAGCATGTCCCTTCAATTGGAATATAATTTGTAATAGGAATACTCCCTAATATCAGAATTGCTTTACGGTCCCTGGCATGTCCCTTCTTACGGAATATGTTCAGTAATAGGCACGGCTCAAGTCGAGGGTACACGCGGGGGGACGGAGTCCACCCACTTTATTTAGAGGGGGGACTCAGTCCCTCCTAGCTAAAAGAGAAACATTGGATGTCTTTTTTTAATTAAAGCCGACCTCGGGGATCAAACCGCAGTCATCAGGTTTGTAGGCCAGACACTTCACTATATAACCTGATCAAAAACAACAAACAACTAAAGCTGAAATCTCCCATTTCGGGACTGCTATTCCCAAGGAAAACATTTGTATTTGTTCTTGGAGCTTAAAACATGCACACCTTTTAACGTTTTCAAAAACACTATTAGACAAAAATATCCTGTCTTGGTTTGTGTTTGGGTTGACTTTATGCAAGGCAAATGCCATTCGTCCTGTTCAATTTGGGTGGTTACGCAAAGCCAATTTAATTAAATGTGCATATTTCTCCTTGATATGTAAATTTCTGGCGACATCACATTGCATTGCGTTTGTTGATGAGTCCCCCCACTTTAATTTTTAGGACTTGACCACTGGTAATAGGAATGCTCGCTAATGTCAGCGTCACTTTACGGTCCCCAGCATGTCCCTTCTTACGGGATGTCCCTTCTTACGGGATATACTCTCTATAATGGGAATGCTCGCTAATATTTGCATCGCTTCACGGTCCCGGGGCCAGCATATCCCTCCCAACGCAATCAAGTGTCAGGAGAGCATGCCAATGAAAATGGCATGGCTCCAAACGCGGGTACCCGCACCTACCTCTGTAGACAATTCTATTACCATATGTCTCCTCGCCCAAGAGCATCTCTCCGACTCGAGGTCCCTGCCTGTCCCCCCGCGTGCAAGTATTTATATCAAGAGTCGCTCTTTGTCCCTGGTCCTGTTTTGAAACGTGGCTTTTCCTGGCATCGCGGGTTTTCAGAATAGGTGAAGCTGCATTGGGTACGACTGCTTTCACCCACTCTGCCCCCCCCCCCCACGCTCACAGGTTGAAAGCACTGTCTATCCCGTGTGGGCAATGGACACGATTAGAGCCCTTGCGGCGCGCGGTGTGCAGGTGCCACCAGCCTGCCCCCACGCCAGCTACAGGGTATACCACAGAGGGCAGGCAGGGCAATACTCCCCCGGGAGCCCCCGCCGAGCCCCAGCGCCCCGGTGTGCAGTGAGGGTTCATTTCAGAGAAGGCATCTTAACCATGCGCCTGCGTGGCAGCGTTTAAGAACTACATGCAAACATGCTGTGTTGACGATCATGAAAAAATGACCACAATATGAATAATCCAGTGGATGCCAACATGCGTGGCCATCACAGGACCTGACACCATCAAATCAGACGCCCGGGCACTAGAACGCCAAACTTCTCTTTTAACTGATTAGATAGCTCAGTGGGTAACGCGCACGATGGTTGCTGCCAGCGCTCAGCATCTAAGTACGATCATGTATTCCAAGCACTAATTCTGAAGTCGATCAGCTGAATACCAATACATGTATAGTTTCGCCTGCGGTGTACAGCGCCCTGAAGACGGAAGACAGTGGCAGCAAGCACTACACAAAACACGTCATTCCTCACAAGTTGCCGACAGTTATGCCTGGCACAGAAAGGAGGCACGCCGGACGCGTGACTTACCATGATGGCTTCTGCCTGCCTGGAGTCCAGCTCGGACACGGCCCGGCGGAAGCTCTTGGGGGTTGAACCCGTGGGGTTTGACGTGGGCATCATGACCTTTTCAGCGTTGTCCTGCCTGTGTTGAGACTGGGAGCCACTGCTGACCGCTTTTATAGAACCTGCCTGACGTCAGAGCCACTTTCACCCCCACCCCGCGCTGCAGCCCGAGGGGGAAGGAGGGGGTTGGTGCACTTCTGTCCTATTACATCTAATTGCCTGAATGATTGCGGACACCCGCCTCAGCAAAGCGCCAATTGCTGCCATCTTCCCAAAAGCGTTCCCCAGACCGACCACCTGTAACAGGCGGGTTGGTTCTGTGCTGTGCTTTCATCTGCTGGAGGGACCGCCGCTGGCATCCCACCGAGGGCTCCCAGTCCCCGTTCCAGAATGTGGGGTAGAGCAATGACGAAGAGACCCACAATGGAGAGCCAAGGGGGGTGTGTGTGGGGGGTCTCGAAAAGACCCCGATGGGCAGGCGCGAGGGGTGGGCGCTTGGATGTCCAGGTGAAGAAACACCTGGTGGCGAGGCACTCCTGAAGGGTATTGTAAACCGAAAGAACCGGAGGAAAAGGGAAAAGGAAATACAAAGTGGTTAGAGTAGCTACTTCCCACCGAGGGGAAGTGAACATTAAACAAAGAGGGAGAACAATAAACCAGAACGTTAGGAGACGAATGGGATGAAACAGGAATAAGGAGCACAAGAAACAGCGAATACATGAACAAGAGAGAGAAAACCTCAACGGTAGACTAATGCTATCACGTGCTGTAGGGAACTAGAGAAAGGGAAATTGAGGACAGTAGAAGGAAAGACGAAGAAAGAATGACGGACAAACATTGATGAAGACAATAGTCTGTCAGGTTTTGAGTGACGTGCAGAAGGAATTATTGGCGGAGAGTTGCGCTGCTGTGAATGGCTTTTAAATGTGTATTTGTATTAGTGCATATACGTTTGCATGGCTGGGGTGTTGATTACATGACCACATCAGGAATGTTATGAATGTTACTGGGTCTGTTATACAGCATCCTCTGCCATTTGCAGGGCCTCTTGGGGGTTTTGGTGCTGTATGTCGCAGGGGGATGACCCTAACGCCCTTGGTAGGAGACAGGTGTAGGTGGGCACAATACACTTTGGGCCTGATTTATAGAAAAAGTGCAAAGAACCTGCAAAGTATTGTTTGCCTGAAACGATTCTGTGATTACTTGCGCGCAAAAGTGTCTGTGCGCGTTCCGCCTATTCATGGAATTCAAAGCACAAAGTAACCCGATGCACAAAGAAATCTGAGTTGCACCCGGAACGCTCACAACACGCCCCCACGCAAACTAAAATCATTGCCAAATAACCTTTGCACCTACCTTTGCCTCACCATCCAGCAGCCCGGCGAAATTGTGCATGCCCCCCCGCACTCCCCGGTAAGTCAAGACTGCACCTAATGAAACTGCGAACCGCATCCTAGCAAAACGCGAACTGTCAGTCCATAAGTCAAGGCTGCCATCCAGCGAAACTGCGAACGAACCCCGGAAGTCAAGGCTGCACCCCAGCCAAGTTGCAGACCGCCAGCCCATAAGTCAAGGCTGAATCCTGGCAAAACTGTAGACCGTCACCCCGCAAGTCAAGGCTGCACTGTGGCAAAACTACAGACAGTCATCCAGTAAATCAAGGCACCCAAACTGCTGGCCTACACCGCTAAGTCACAGCAGCACCCTCAAGTAATGACACCACCCCCACTCACCTCTGGCCCAAGTTCCAAGCATCCCCCTAACAGTGCAGCCCCTCCCCACACCTCCTTGACCTCTGCCCGAAGCCCCAGATATCCCCCTGAGAGCGCAACTCCCTCCCCACACCCTCTTGACCTCTGCTCCAAGTCCCAGGCGCCTGACAGCGGAGCCCCCTCCCTACACCCCCTTGACCTCTGCCACTAGCCCCAGGCACCCCCCTCAGTGTGCAGTCCCCTCTCCACATCCCCTTGACCTCTGCCCCAAGCCCCAGACGTCCCCTTGACAGCGCAGCCCCCTCCCCACACCCGCTTGACCTCTGCCACTACACCTAGGCATCCTCCTGACAGCACAGCCCCCTCCCCACACCCGCATGACTCCCACCACTACCCCCAGGCATGCCCCCCACAGAGCAGCCCCCTCAACACACTACCTTGAATTCCGCTCCAATCCCCAGGCATCCCTTTGAAAGCACGGCACCACACACACTCTTGACCTCCACCACTACCCACAGGAATCCCCCTGACAGCACAGCCCCCTCCCCACACCCCCTTGACCTCCGCCACTACACCCAAGACTCCCCCTCACAGTGCAGCCCCCTCTCCACACCAACTTGAGCTCTGCCCCAAGCCTCAGGCATCCCCCTCAGAGCACAGCCCCCCTCCCGAACACCCCCTTGACCTCTACAACTACCCCCAAGCATCCCCCTGGCAATGTAGCCCCCTCCCGAAGCCCCCTTGACCACTTCACTATTTCAAGGCATCCCCCTCATAGTGCAGCCCCCTCACCACACCCCCATGAACGCTGCCCCAAGCCTTAGGCATCCCCCTAATAGCACAGCCCCTCCCATACGCCCTTGACCTTCTGCCACTAGCCCCAGGAATCCCCCTCAGAGCTCAGCCCCCTCTCCACACCCCCTTTACCTCAGACACAAGCTCCAGGCATCCCCTGACAGTGCACCCCCCGCCCCACACCCCCTTGACATGCGCCACTACCCCAAGCATCCTTCTCAGGGCGCAACCCCTTCCCCATAGCCCCTTGACCTCTGCTCCAAGCCCCAGGCATCCCCATGACAGTGCAGTCTCCTCCTCAAACCCCCTTGACCTCCACCACTAGCCCCAGGCATCCCCTCACAGCGCATTCCCCCTCCCCACACCCCCTTGAACTTCACCCCATGCCCCAGGCATTCCCCTGACAGTGCATCCTCCTCCCCACACCCCCTTGAACTTCACCCCATGCCCCAGGCATTCCCCTGACAGTGCATCCTCCTCCTCACTCCCCCTTGACCTCCACCACTACTCTCATTCATCCCTATCACAGCACAGCCCCCTCCCAACACCCATTTGACCTCTGCCCCAAACCCCATGCATCCCCTGACAGTGCAACCCCCTCCCTACACCCCCTTGACCTCCACCACTACCCCCAGGCAGCCACCTGACAGCAGAGCCCCCTACCCACACCCCCTTTACCTCTGCCACTAACCCCAGTCATACCCCTGACAGCACAGCCCCACCCCACTCCCCCGTGACCTCAACCACTACCCCCAGGCATCACCATCACATCACAGCCCCCTCCCAACACCCATTTGACCTCTGCCCCAAACCCCATGCATCCCCTGACAGCACAGCCCCTCCCCACACCCCCGTGACCTCCACCACTACCCCCAGGCATCACCATCACAGTGCAGCCCCCTCCCAACAACCTTTTGACCTCTGCCCCAAGCTCCAGGCATCCCCCTGACAGCACAGCCCCCTCCCCACACCCACTTGACTTTTTCCACTACCCCAGGCATCCCCCTGCCAGCGCAACTCCCTCCCCACACCCTCTTGACCCCTGCCCCAAGTCCCAGACACCCATCTAACAGTACAGCCCCCTACCCACACCCCTTGACCTCTGCCACTACCCCCAGGCATCCCCCTGGCAGTGCAGCCCCCTACCCACACCCCCTTGACCTCTGCCACTACCCCCAGGCATCCCCCTGGCAGTGCAGCCCTCTCCCACATCTTCAATTTACCTCACTTGTCTGGCCTGACAGCACCATGAAGTTTACTTGTCACATTTCACCATCCAAGACGATCAACTAGGAGCACGGCAGTTGAATCCTGCCCTTCATCATATGCCATTACTCCCTAGTGGACCACACTCATCTGCCTATCAACAGGATAGCACACAATGTACCTGTGACATGGTACTCCAATGCAAAGTTGAACATTCAATAGTGTCTCTGTGCCATTGCAATGGCCTCAAAGCACTGCAACTGAATTCCGCTGGAGGGCAGAAGTCCAAGGACTCCCAGAATGTGCCTAATCATGAAAAATGGCTGGGTGCATTCTAGCCAGGGCTAAAGAAGAGAGGTAGGTAGGGGTGTCAAATTCCAGGCCAGCTACCAAAGCAGAGCAGGCCTGTCACGGGATGATGTGAAGCATGTCAGAATGTGTGCGACACGGGCATGATAGCAAGTTCATCAGCAACACTGACCACGAATCATGGGACTCGTCTGCATTCCAGTGGCAAAGCTGATGTATGAAAGTAGAACAGGAAGTGGCTGATTGCAGATGTGGGTGGGTGGTGTGCCGTACCTTGTGAGGGATTCAGCAATCTTCCATTGACTGCATACGTGATGAGCGCATCCCAACAAAACACAGTGAACACACACAAGGAAAAATACCCAGTACAGTGGAATAGGTGTCTGCACTTCCAGATTGATAATCAAGTGTCAAAGGAACCCAAACCATCAGAGGACATGAAATTCACCCAACATACAATAAACCATAACTCCAGTAGCCAATGTGCAGAGGTGAATGATCCATCACTAGACACAACACACAAATAAACAGAGTGGAACATGAACCAGTGTGCATGCATCCCTAATGGGAGAGCACACACAGACATCACACATCCCACACATCAACACAACGAATGCACACCAGTACAGGCACACCCCTAAAACGCATTCCATATAACACCATTACAATAATACTGAACACACAGTGACCCAGCAGAAGGAATAGTGACAGATAAACAGCAATTGCCACCTCAAGCTTCCTGATGGACACATTCCTAGATGTGAACTGCATGTGCACATGTCCATGTCAATCCAAAGAATTCAAACATGTTATGCAAGACCCCATGATATGCCCCCCTGACAGGCACATATCACCTCCAAGCCACACCTCTGTGTCACCCATAAACATACCTCCTCAACATCAATGTACCATTGCCACACTAATGGGTCCAGTCAATTTCTAATGTACATCAGGTACATGCGATATATATGATATTGAAACACAGCAGTTGCTTTTGAGGTGTATATTTGTTCTGTCACCTGCCCCTATGGAACGCCTTGTCAGGATGCATTTACATGCATCCTGTACTGGCACATTGTGTTGTGACCAACCTGCTGGGGTCAGAGTACCCACACACCACTGCCTTGTTTTGTAGCCATTATGTTGAATGCACTTGTATATTACATGGGGTGACACTCGTCACAACATAGGTTGAATGATCTGATGGTATGTCATCATTCAAAGGTGGAGAGTCATGTACTCTGCTATTGAAATGTCTGAAGACAACCCATGAGAAAGTGTATGGGGATGAATGACAGCAATGTGTGTACCTGTCTGCTTGTCTTGTCATGAATGTGCATGTTGTAATTGACACTTTGATCACTGTGCTCTACATTCAAATCACCAGTCTGACATGAAAGGCACATATGTGGGATTCAGTGAATACATGACTGTGCATGAATACATGACTGTGCATGTCAGCTAAACTATGCATCCGTGATGCATGACTAAGTGTGCAAAGTCACGATGTGTGATGTATGTGTGTCTAGCCATTTTGTGTATTTTTGCATTGTAATGCGCATGTGCATGTTTGTCAAGGTACTCATGACCCATTATATTGTTTTCTGTCCATGTGCAGGTGATGATGTATCAGATGGAGAGGAGGAGGAGGAGAAGGTCGTACATCAGTCCACCAGCCCACCAGTGGAGGACATGGTGTCGTACGCCATTAACATCCACAAGTTCTACAGACAATCATCAGTCATGGCCCTGACTCTACAGACTCTTCTGACTCTGCAAGTGACATTGCAGAAGCAGCTGTGGATTACCCATTGAGGTAGCACGAGGCTACCCCAATGGGCAGGTTGGGTGGGACCTTGAGTCTGTGGAGGTGCCCCAAGCTTCACAGGTCCAGTCAGTAGTATGTTCCACATCTGCAGTGGTTACGGCTGCAAGATCCCAGTCCCCTGAGTTGGGGTCAGATTCTGGGACTGCTGCCCAATGGCATGTTGAAGACCTGCAGCCAACAACAGGGTTCCTGCTGCAACAGGACTGTATCCCAGCGCTGTCAGCCGCGCACACATGGTCGACTTGTGCATTCTGGAGAGATGGTGTGGGAGCAGAAAATGTTGCGTGAAGCCATCCGGCATCGGGACAAGTTGCAAGACATTTCCGGGGAAATGCATCGCATGGTCAGTGACATGCATTCCACGGCCATGAACATCTCCTTACATGCTGGCCTTGATGCACAGAATCTGGCCTCTCAGAGACATTAGCAGCAACTTGTGGCCAGCCTGGAGAAGAAGCTGCATGCTGAGATGTGGTTCTCAAGGCTGTCCCACAAACTGGGTGTGGAGGCCAGCATAAAGGGCTGATCTAAAGTGTCTGCAGGACTCCCTGCATGCAGATATAGTGGCACATAGAGAAGCCTTAAAGCAGGAGATGTTGGCATCTAGAGACACCCATCGCCATGAGAGGGAGATCTTGAGGGGTTCACTGCACGAGGAACTTTCTGCCATGAGGTCCCAGATCCACAAAGAGATGGTTGCCTTGAGGCAGGTGCTGTCCCTGCAAGTGGATGCATCACAGGTGAGTGCACATGCAGACTCTGTGGCCATTTGTGAAGAAGTGCATCATGACCTCGCCACCTTTGGGATGCTGGTGCATACATCTGTGTTGCAGCTGACCCTAGTCAATGAAGACCAGGCATGGCACTGCATGGACAGAATGCACCACCACCATCAGCTGATGATCCACTGCAGGATGGCAGTCACATTCCACCCATGCCACCTCAACCAACTATGCCGTGATGTCCATTTGCCCATGGAGGGATTTACATTTTTTTTATTTTTCTTTGGTGCTGTATTTTTTTGGTCCACTCACATGAACATGGACAAACTCCCTCTCTCCCCCCATCCAGCGTGGAAATGTTTTCCTCCCCAGTCCAAGATGGACATTTTGTTTTTGTTTTGAACCTGACCAGGCAGGTCTTTTTCTCTAATTTTGGCCCCATGTTCTGGATGGACATATTTTTCATTTTGGTAACCCTGTACGGGTTGGACATTTATTTTGTTTTTTTCAACATTGAGAGATGTGTTGTTGGCCTCTTGAGGGATTAATGAGTGAAGTACTGGACATGCAACCACGCACACTGCTGTCAACTGGCATGGTTCATTTGACTGCAACAGGATGACACGCACAGGTAACAATCAGTTAATAGACTTTTTTGCACATATGTGCAGTATGCATGATTTACTCCTATGGCTGGTGCAATGCAATGTCACATGTTGTTGCAGTGATCGTGATTCATCCAGTGACTGCACTCCATGAGAGGTCCACCCTGCACCCTTTCACCTCCCAGTCCCCATGCCATCTGCCGGGCACTGACCACCCATTCACAAATGTGGAGGAACAGTTTCTGGTGGATGGGATGAGGGAATCACATCAGGGCAGCTCTGTCAGCAGGTACGGTTGAGCACTATCGATCATGTATAACACCTGTTTTAGTGTGCCCCACAATCTTTGCATCCTTTTTCACTAATTTAATTTTCAGCGGGTGCAGTCATTTTGTCATGGTGAATATCAGTGCAGATGTGTGTTTGTCCTCATGGATGTGTGTGTATGTCCCTTTGAACATCCATGCATGATCATCAGTTTTCCAGTCTGAACCAAAGGGAAAATTGTTGCTGTGCCAGAGGATCTAGACTGGGTTAGTTTATTTAAATAACCGCTCTATGTCAACCTCTATCTATCCAGAAAACAAACTTTTATTTTAAAGTTACATTATTTTCTATTTTATTAAAACCAATCATATTCAAACCTATTGACAAGAAGAAAGAAACAACACAAAGAGGATAATTCCAAATCATTCTGTATTCAATCTAGTAAGTAAAATAGATGAACATATATATTGATTGAAAGCAATTACTGTAAACCAAAAACAACATCAGACATTCAAAGACATTTTTTGAAAATATATTTTTAACATACAACTGAAGTGTGTTGAAATAAAATTAATGAATTAATTAAAAAACAAACAGACCTAAACATGTGTTATACAAAGAATCATCATGAAACATTGGCCCAAAAGAAACACACAAGGAGGAAAGAAAGAAGAGAGGAAGATAACATTAGGGGTGATGGGGAAAGGGGCAGGAACATTCAATCCTTGCCGCCTAGTGAAAAAACACTGGAACTAAACAAACCACTTGGATAAAGTACTTAAAGTGTGGCTCATCTTAATGGTTGTCACTTGTCAACCCTATATCTCGGGGTCAGCTCTGTTTCCTGAGGTTCAATCTGCCGCCTAGTGAAAAAACACTGGAACTAAACAAACCACTTGGACTAAGTTCTTAAAGTGTGGCTCATCTTAATGGTTGTCACTTGTCAACCGTATACCTCGGGGTCAGCTCTGTTTCCCAAGGTTCATTCTGCCAACGCAATGGGGGAATTTATTTTTAAGAATGAAGTCAAAGTCCTGTGTATTGGGTATATTCCAGAGACCTATAGGCCCCTCACAGATCTTGCGTTTCGGCTGGAAAAACCAGAATACAGTAGGTAAAGTTTCCACCTTCCTCAGGGCAGCAGTCTTGAATTCTCTATTCAGAATAAGTATTTTAAGATAATCAGAAAGCAGAGTCCTGTGCGCTGGAACAGTTCTATTGTGCCAATTCTCATGTGTTGGAATGGCTCGGACATCAGTCAAAGTGGTCTGACATCGAGGGGCAGCAAAGCACTAACTGCCTAAGAAACTGTTTGGGCGTCTTGAATGTAGTCGCCGTCGGTACCCCTTGACACACTTGAAAGGCTCCCAAAGTAGGTGGGTATCCAGAAAGCAGCACAGGACGCTGTGTGCTTACTGTAGTGTTCCTATGAATTTGTAGTTGCACGCCAGTGTCTAAAGCTGTGCAAGAGGAAAGGAGCAGGCACGCGATAGCAGCTTGCAGTTAGATCTGTCGGAGATCGATTTCTCCTGGAGCTGGAGATCTATGTGTTCTGGACGGGTGATGGTTGCACTGCCACACAGGACGGTTGACTCATGGGAATGTGCAGCACTTATCACACTTGAGCCATTGTCAGTATTTGACACATTCTACAACAACATCATATACAACCTCAATTCTCTGTACTTCATGACTCTACATTGTGATTGGTCACCTCTTGCCACACTGACCGTGTTGATGTCTTCTTTCTACCACCCTTCTCCTTCCCAACCCCATGTGTCCTATGGGGTCCTGCAGGTGTACTCTCTGTCCACAGTACTCTTTCACTTGTGCCAGCGCCCCTTCCACACTCTTATCCGCTCACATGACCTGCCCTGCTACAACTACACGTCTTACACACATATCCACTCACAGATCACCAGGGCCTCAGCTGCTCCCCTTCGTGACCTTGCCCCTGGAAAAGCAGATCTTGACATATGTCTCCATGTACTACCCAGGACAGGTATGGTGCACATTGTGCATCTAGATTTGTACTGGTTTGTACATGTACAAATGCCTGCCGGCTTTAACCTGTGTTCCCCATTTAAGTCACTTTTTCATTGTTGTTGTCTGTATGTTCTCTCGTCCTGAATGCATTGCATGATTTTATTTTCCAATACTTGGACGGCTGGTACCCCGGAAGTTGATTAGTCACAGTGTGTCGTCGAACGTTAATATGTATAGGGTGTGACTGTACTCTTATTGTAATTTAAAGGTACAGTGGTGTGAGGCAGATGGTGTGTGTAAGAGTTGAAGTGGAACAGGATCAGGGATGTTGGGTTGAGTAGGATTAGAGGTTTGTTTCTTTTTTATTTGGGTTTCACTCACCTAATATATTTACGCTCTACCCATGTATTCTTTTTGTTTTTATCATGTGAAATGTTAGATCTACAAATTTACATATTCTGTATACTGTATGTTGATTTGTCACACACAACACTGGTTTCTCCGTGCACTCTTGGTTTTACCTTTCATTGGGGCTCATCACGACTTTGGTGGTAACCCTTAAATCCGGCAGTCGCGCTATTACCGCCAGATTTAAGGGCCGCCGAATCAAGACTTCGGCGGATTTCACCCCAGCTCTTGGCTGGGGGGAAATCCGCCAAAAATTCACGCTATTACCGCCGGCGGGAAATCCGCCGGCAGTAAGAGCGCACATTTTCCCCATTGAGCCCAATGGGGACTGGGGCATTCCCGAATGGGCTCAATGGGGAATGAGAAATTACATCACTGCCGAACTCGTGATCCGGCGCTATTAGCGCCAGGGAGTTTGGCGGTAGGGCTAATACCGCTGGCGGTAATAGCCCCGGCGTTACCGCCAAAGACGTGATCAGGCCCATTGTCTTGAAAAAATGACAAATCATACAAATGAAATAAAACACAACAACATTCGATCTTGCCCCCTGTGGATTTAGAGTGGTTTACAAGTTCAATGATGGTGAGGGGATAATGAAAATAAAATCCCCAATTTAGTAAAATCAGATTCGAATTATTAGACAAATGGTTCTCTTTTGGCCCACTGGTAGACCCCTGATGGTTTTTATTTCAGTGAATGTTGCCCTCTCTGCCACTGGACAAATAGGGCCACCGATACCTGTTTTCTCTGGCAGTCATCTGTACCATTTCCTCCTAGGTGGGTCATCTGTGCTATTTCCTCTGCAGTGAGGGTCACTTTTGATGTTTGCACTGTAATTCTACTCCTAGGTAGGGTCACATGGGGCACATGCTCCTGGGTGTGGTCAACAGCGATATTTGAACTGTGAATTTGCTCTTGGGTGGTGTCATCTATAACATTTGCTCCTGAGTGGCGTCATCTGTGATATTTTCACTGGCAGCATTGGGAAATATTCTTCCAGGGTGTGTATTGTAATAATTGTACAGTGATATTGCTCCTGACAGACTCCCTCAGGGACCTTGCTGCCACTATCTGCATGGATAGCTCGGAGAGGATTTCAAAAGGATAGCTCAGGGGCAACGTGCTCGCCTTGGAAGCAAGACGACATGGAGACACGCAGGACTGATCCCGGGTCCACATTTAGAAACCTCTGGGTATTAAACGTGTTATAAATAACCAATCATATCATATCATATCAATGGATCCTCCACTTTGGAAATGTGATGTTCCTGCCAAACAGCATAATATAAAAGTAATTGCATCTAAAGAGGTCACAGACTACTCACCCATGACCAACTCAAACAGACCCACTGTTGAAGCACTGTGGCGTTGAGCACTACCCAGATCCCTGGAAGACCATATAATTTAACACAAGCCTTTTAGACCTGATACTGCACAACCATTGTCTCAACACAGAAACAACCCACCCGCTCGACACCAAAGGAAGCCCATTACATATACTTGCTCTCAGGACTCACTGCAAGATATTTTGCACATTTGAATATGCACCTTGGAATGACAACACTAAACAACAGATTGCCCAGAGAAAACTTGTCTGCACCGATATATGATACACCAAGACCCTAGGCAAACAATGCACAGACCCTAATGCTGACCTGTATGCAAAATCATATCTACGTTAGAATGTAAGGAAATGTGACTGACCAAACAACTACACGAAGCATCGACTATTGATCGTCCCACCTACTCAAAACCAGTTATCAAAATTGCCAAAGGAAATGACACAGAGAACAAACCATAATGCACAACCAAACCAAGAACCCTCAACAACTAGCGCTACTTCTCAAACCACCCACAACACATGCAATTAAACCCAGCAGCACAACCAAGATAAATGAACCAGGGAACATGCAATACAGGAAGAAAAGAAGAAAACTAGAGAATTTCTACACACTTTACAAATACACCAGCACTGAGGAGCGAAAAACAAATACACAACCCAGATTTCTTACCCAACAAGAACCTGAAATGACAGGATACCCAACACCAACAAAGACCTGTCACAGAATTTAGTCAGAAACTCTTCAGTCACACACTTCATATAGCACAAGGGACTGGCACATCCACACCTCAGCAAGTCTTACTCCCCAGGATATCAATTTAAAGAAGAATAACAAGACTCAAAATGAAATATCTTGGAACAGCTTGATGAGGAGCTCCACAGGGAAAAACCATGATAGCACAAACCATCTTCACCCCCCACCCCCAAGATCAGCAAAAGGCATATGCATCAGCTCAATCAGCTCAACAAGTACAGAACCACCGGACCTCAGTCCAGATCAGAGAGGTGACCACCTGCAGACAAAAGAATACACCTCCCAGCCAGGCACAAGCATAACATAGTAATGGGGCACTGCAACATTTCCTTTAAAGAACAAACTCAGACATCAACTATGTTACTGTGCTCCTACATCTGGAATCTACAAATCAGGCAGCTGGTAAAAGGAGCAGCCCATACTGCAGGAAGCACTTTGGACTAATTTCTGCCCGGAGGGCCTACAAGAACAGCCCCAGCCATGCACATGTGTATTTATGTATATTTATTTGAAGAACATGGATGTCAATTTCTAGCATAAATGACCTATAATAACACATTTGCAGATGGTGGTGGCATTCCCACAAAGGGTGCCTGAACAATAGCACAACAATCAGAACAAGCGGTGAGCCAGTTTATGAAAGTGTAAAAAAATTGGATATATACAATGACAAAACAAAAGTAACAACAGAAATATGTGTATAAGAAAATAGGTGACTTTCAAAAGTAAAATTGACCTAAGGGGGCAAGTGCTTCACAATTAAGAGTAGTATGATTGAATTATACAAACGCACATTTATTTTACATTTTTTTATTAGTGCTTATGGTTTACATAACCCGTGCACCAAATTATAATTTTAAAATCCATGTGAAACAGTTTGGTTAAACAAGTTAAAATCATCTCTAAATTGATAGATAGGCCATACAAAATGTATAAGAGCCAAAAGCATAAAAAGACAACGGCCAGAATATCATCTAACCATTTTTAGAAATAAAGTCATTTAAAAAAATAATTCATAAGGTCATAGGTCAACTTTAGGGAGTTTCCTGAAAAAAATCCAGCACACAAATGTTCCCTAAACGCACAGGAAAGGATTGAGACAAATTCACCAAAACATACAATTCGAACTTACAATAAAAATTGGAACGTGTGCTTCAAACTCTCAAAAGCCTTGCTACAGAATCTACAGTGTGAATCAACTCATTTTCCCTGACCACAGGCTCAGAATTTCCGTTGTTTTCATTTAAACCTGCATCACACCAGTGTGCTACTTGCAAATTTCGATGGTGATTGCATCAGGTAGCAACTTCTTTCTCCCATCTCTTCCATAATGACAATGCACTGAGACGTTGTATATTGTCTCATGTTAGACACCAGTCCTGGGATTTCATTATTCTCTTAGCCTTTTCTAGAGTTTCTAAGAAAGACTCCCAGGCAGCAAGTACTGATTCACATGTTTCCATCAGATTGGATTCATATCTTGCCATGTTCTTCCCAAGAAATTCATAAAACGAATGCAGGTTGTTTAATATGTTTCCAAATTGTTAATCTCCTCCACAGAACATCAAAGTTAAATTAGGCCCAATGTGTCGAAAAAACAATAAGTGATATGCTCAGGGTAATATGGTTAACAGCTGTCCTTTTTATTATACAAAAAGGACAATTGAAATCAAATGGCTTAGCTAGCAAATCATTGGAGTCATATTCCAATATGAGACTATTTAAAGACATTGGCAGTACATTGCAATCACCAAAACGTGAGCCAATTCAAGGTAGTACACGATAAACAATGAAGAAAAAAGCCTGAACACACATGAAGGCTACATGGGCTGATGGAGAAACAAAAGACAAACTTGTTTTGACCTATGGCCGAGTTTAAGGCCGCCTTTGTCAGGGTCCGTATAGTGTGTCGTCCTAGTCTATATAAAACATAAATGTATCTGCCATGGCATACAATAAAATGTATTTACAAATCCAGTACAAAGCCATCACCACAAACACCAAAACATCACACACAGGCCATTCTAGTCATAGTTGTGGCACAGGCATAATGTGTTATTGTTGTCCACTTTAAGTAGACCATAACACGGTAGAACCAACAATCAGTTCATCAAAGAACAGTCATTAATTAAATTCAGAATTCCATAAAATCTTGGTCTAACATTGTGTTGAACAAATGCCTCAGCCGGCAGAGGAGAGTAAAATCAAAATATAAATAAAAATAAAAATAAAATACTATTGTAAGCAACAATCAAAATAGAAAAAGGTAGGAAATATGATCAAAGCATAATAATACTGAAGCAGTGATAAACAGTAGTAAACAAAAGACAGAGAAGAGGAATACAATATCTGTCAAGAGAAAGACAAATTACCAATGATCCTGGTTGCGAGTCTATCTGCCATGCCTTCAAGAGGTGAAGTGTGCACACAGGATGCAGGAAGTGAATCAAGGTTCCAAGACTGTGTTTGTAACAGCAAAGTCAAAAACTGAAGGGTGGAAGGCAACAGATAGTTCTTAGAATAGGAAACTCTAGCAAATAGTACATCAGAGTGTACAATCTATACACTAGTTATGTAGGAAGCAGGCTTACCTAAGTTCTGTACTCTGTAGGTATAGACAGAGTACCCCAAGATCCGTCCAACTCTCTCCGAACCAAGCAGCTTCTGCACGGATTAGAACTCCTGAGAAACCGGGTGCCCATCACGCATTGTCTATATAGCGCAAAGGTATGTGTGGCCTGAATTACTAGTGGCGAAAATCGACACCATCTTTAAAAATGTGAATTAACATGCACTCGGTATAAAGGCATAGACTAAAATGTATGAAATTGTCATCTAAGTGGGGATCAAAATTACTTATAAGAATGCAAACTTGACTACTGATTAGAAACAGCATACACAGATGTACAGCAAAGACACAAGAATGAAAACGTAAACGTAATAAACAAATATAATTTAAAAGAATGAGGAGAAAACTTGTAACAAAATAAAAAGAAAAAATAGATTTAAAAAATAACATAAGAATTAAGAAAATGGCATTAGAAATATGCAAAGGAATATGAGTAAAAAGGGCATTGCATTCAATGAAATGGCAAACATCGTCAAACTGGGTAAAACATATTACATATGTAATGGCACCAAATGGCTCAATTGAATCATAGTGGAGCCGAATTTATGTTATCATTCAGGACAGATACGTGGCTTTTGGTTTTATGAATCCACTAATTTTCTAGGTGGCATGACATGTTATGTTCTCTTTTACAATGATCATAATTTTTTACCACCTGAAGCACAACCAACATCAATCATCTGGGTGTCCACTTTCATCTTAGTCATTGAGGATTATGTACTACATAGGAGTGACACCCGCATCTTACCTTTTCTGATTGACATGCCATCATGAACCCTCTTGGTGCACATGAAAACAAATCCCTGATCAGCCATAGACCTTGAAAAACAATGAATTTAATGGAAATTGACACATTCATGGAGAACACCAAACAGAACCCAGCAGCACAGATGCCCAGAGGATGTAACACAGATCCTTCACAAATTGATCATCAGGCACTAAACACATTAGCTCCCATCATACAAATAACAAGCAAGCTAACATTGTAAACCCTCAAGAAAATCAATAGGAACCTGGACATGTTTGGAGGAAGAGATACAATAAGCAAGGCAAAGCAACACATGAATGACACATTTCATACTACAAATCAGCTGTCCTAAAAACAACGGAACTCCACTATAAAGAATGTATCAGAAAGAATGGCTCCACGTGCCACAGAAAGAGATGCAAAAACTAAACAATGGAATAGGAAACCATAACTCATAAATAAACATAGCACAGATGATCCAAGGGCTATAGATTTAGCACAACCAGATGGAAAATGGAAATGAGCACAAGAAGACGCCATGCCCAAAACAACCCTGCCCAACTTTAGACTAAACTGGAACTGATCACATAAGTAAATGCATACAAAGCAAGCTCACCAACAGACTCCTGGCCCCCAGTCATTTACAAAAACATCCTCAGAAGTGAAAGCCTTCCCACCCTCTACCTGGAACATATGAACTCATCTCTGACATAGAAGTCGTTTCATGATATTTCAAGGGTGCCTATGTCTAACCACTACTCAAAAACACTATATGGACTACAAAAGACCCCAAATACTACAAACCTGTTTCCAACATACTAAATCCATCAAATGTTATTTAGAGCTAGAGATAAACAACCAAATCATTCAAAACATTAAGGGGCCGATTCATAGAATTCAGCGCACAAGTGGCGCACGCGGCTGGCGCACAGTGTGCGCGTGCGAATCCCTGCGCCAGCCGCGTGCGCTAAAATCCATTTCCGCGCACAGCGTATTCATGGATTCCAGCCACCAAAACCAGCCGTGGCGCACAGTTGCGCAGCGACCCTGCAGCAGCGCCAGTTACGCCTCCAAGAACGCCTCTCGCGCAGGGAAAAGCCATCAAAATCCCCAACCGAGCGCAAAGGGCACCAGCAAACGCAGAGCTGGGAGCGTGTATTCCAGGGGTGTGCGGGTGTTTCCATACGCGACTGGGCTGGGTACGTGTATTTCAGGGGTGCGCGAGAAAGTCTACACGCGATTGGCCTGGGTACGTGGATTTCAGGGGTGCGCGAGAAAGACTACACGCGATTGGCCTGGGTACGTGGATTTCAGGGGTGCGCGAGAAAGTCTACACACGATTGGCCTGGGTACGTGGATTTCAGGGGTGCGCGAGAAAGACTACACGCGATTGGCCTGGGTACGTGGATTTCAGGGGTGCGCGAGAAAGTCTACACGCGATTGGCCTGGGTACGTGGATTTCAGGGGTGCGAGAGAAAGTCTACACGCGATTGGCCTGGGTACGTGGATTTCAGGGGTGCGCGAGAAAGTCTACACGCGATTGGCCTGGGTACGTGGATTTCAGGGGTGCGCGAGAAAGTCTACACGCGATTGGCCTGGGTACGTGGATTTCAGGGGTGCGCGAGAAAGTCTACACGCGATTGGCCTGGGTACGTGGATTTCAGGGGTGCGCGAGAAAGACTACACGCGATTGGCCTGGGTACGTGGATTTCAGGGGTGCGCGAGAAAGTCTACACACGATTGGCCTGGGTACGTGGATTTCAGGGGTGCGCGAGAAAGACTACACGCGATTGGCCTGGGTACGTGGATTTCAGGGGTGCGCGAGAAAGTCTACACGTGATTGGCCTGGGTACGTGGATTTCAGGGGTGCGCGAGAAAGTCTACACGCGATTGGCCTGGGTACGTGGATTTCAGGGGTGCGCGAGAAAGTCTACACGCGATTGGCCTGGGTACGTGGATTTCAGGGGTGCGCGAGAAAGTCTACACGCGATTGGCCTGGGTACGTGGATTTCAGGGGTGCGCGAGAAAGTCTACACGCGATTGGCCTGGGTACGTGGATTTCAGGGGTGCGCGAGAAAGTCTACACGCGATTGGCCTAGGTACGTGGATTTCAGGGGTGCGCGAGAAAGTCTACACGCGATTGGCCTGGGTACGTGGATTTCAGGGGTGCGCGGGTGGTGGGTGTGCGGGAAGTTCAAGACGTGAATTGGCAGTGTGGGTCCTCCCAGGTCTCCCCTCTACCCCCTCCACAACCTCTGCAGGCATCCCACACCACAGGGGACTACCCTGCACCCCATGTCATGTCCCACAGGCAGCCCATCCACCATGGCCATGCCCCCCAGCCAAGCCACATGTCCCCTTGCACCCCCACCCCCCAGCACTGTGGGGCACCTGCCAGCAGGCCCCCACCCATGTCCAACTCCTGTTCCCCACCACCCCCACCCCCCAGCACTGTGGGGCACCCTCCACCATGCCCCCACCCATGTCTCCCAGCACCCCCACCCCCCAGCCACCAGGGGCACCCTCCACCAGGCCCCCACCCATGTCTCCCACCACCCCCACCCCCCAGCCACCAGGGGCAGCCTCCACCAGGCCCCCACCCATGTCTCCCAGCACCCCCACCCCCCAGCCACCAGGGGCAGCCTCCACCAGGCCCCCACCCATGTCTCCCAGCACCCCCACCCCCCAGCCACCAGGGGCAGCCTCCACCAGGCCCCCACCCATGTCCGACTCATGTCTCCCAGCACCCCCACCCCCCAGCCACCAGGGGCAGCCTCCACCAGGCCCCCACCCATGTCTCCCAGCACCCCCACCCCCCAGCCACCAGGGGCAGCCTCCACCAGGCCCCACCCATGTCCGACTCATGTCTCCCAGCACCCCCACCCCCCCAGCCACCAGGGGCAGCCTCCACCAGGCCCCCACCCATGTCTCCCAGCACCCCCACCCCCCAGCCACCAGGGGCAGCCTCCACCAGGCCCCCACCCATGTCTCCCACCACCCCCACCCCCCAGCCACCAGGGGCAGCCTCCACCAGGCCCCCACCCATGTCTCCCAGCACCCCCACCCCCAGCCACCAGGGGCAGCCTCCACCAGGCCCCCACCCATGTCTCCCAGCACCCCCACCCACCAGCCACCAGGGGCAGCCTCCACCAGGCCCCCACCCATGTCTCCCAGCACCCCCACCCCCCAGCCACCAGGGGCAGCCTCCACCAGGCCCCCACCCATGTCCAACTCATGTCTCCCAGCACCCCCACCCCCCAGCCACCAGGGGCAGCCTCCACCAGGCCCCCACCCATGTCTCCCAGCACCCCCACCCACCAGCCACCAGGGGCAGCCTCCACCAGGCCCCCACCCATGTCTCCCAGCACCCCCACCCCCCAGCCACCAGGGGCAGCCTCCACCAGGCCCCCACCCATGTCTCCCACCACCCCCACCCCCCCAGCCACCAGGGGCAGCCTCCACCAGGCCCCCACCCATGTCCAACTCATGTCTCCCAGCACCCCCACCCCCCCAGCCACCAGGGGCAGCCTCCACCAGGCCCCCACCCATGTCTCCCACCACCCCCACCCACCAGCCACCAGGGGCAGCCTCAACCAGGCCCCCACCCATGTCCGACTCATGTCTCCCAGCACCCCCACCCCCCCAGCCACCAGGGGCAGCCTCCACCAGGCCCCCACCCATGTCTCCCAGCACCCCCACCCCCCCAGCCACCAGGGGCAGCCTCCACCAGGCCCCCACCCATGTCCAACTCATGTCTCCCAGCACCCCCACCCCCCCAGCCACCAGGGGCAGCCTCCACCAGGCCCCCACCCATGTCTCCCAGCACCCCCACCCACCAGCCACCAGGGGCAGCCTCCACCAGGCCCCCACCCATGTCTCCCAGCACCCTCACCCCCCAGCCACCAGGGGCAGCCTCCACCAGGCCCCCACCCATGTCTCCCACCACCCCCACCCCCCCAGCCACCAGGGGCAGCCTCCACCAGGCCCCCACCCATGTCCAACTCATGTCTCCCAGCACCCCCACCCCCCCAGCCACCAGGGGCAGCCTCCACCAGGCCCCCACCCATGTCTCCCACCACCCCCACCCACCAGCCACCAGGGGCAGCCTCAACCAGGCCCCCACCCATGTCCGACTCATGTCTCCCAGCACCCCCACCCCCCCAGCCACCAGGGGCAGCCTCCACCAGGCCCCCACCCATGTCTCCCAGCACCCCCACCCCCCCAGCCACCAGGGGCAGCCTCCACCAGGCCCCCACCCATGTCCAACTCATGTCTCCCAGCACCCCCACCCCCCCAGCCACCAGGGGCAGCCTCCACCAGGCCCCCACCCATGTCTCCCAGCACCCCCACCCACCAGCCACCAGTGGCAGCCTCCACCAGGCCCCCACCCATGTCTCCCAGCACCCCCACCCCCCAGCCACCAGGGGCAGCCTCCACCAGGCCCCCACCCATGTCTCCCACCCCCCCCACCCCCCCAGCCACCAGGGGCAGCCTCCACCAGGCCCCCACCCATGTCCAACTCATGTCTCCCAGCACCCCCACCCCCCCAGCCACCAGGGGCAGCCTCCACCAGGCCCCCACCCATGTCTCCCACCACCCCCACCCACCAGCCACCAGGGGCAGCCTCCAACAGGCCCCCACCCATGTCTCCCACCACCCCCACCCACCAGCCACCAGGGGCAGCCTCCACCAGGCCCCCACCCATGTCTCCCACCACCCCCACCCACCAGCCACCAGGGGCAGCCTCAACCAGGCCCCCACCCATGTCCGACTCATGTCTCCCAGCACCCCCACCCCCCCAGCCACCAGGGGCAGCCTCCACCAGGCCCCCACCCATGTCTCCCAGCACCCCCACCCCCCAGCCACCAGGGGCAGCCTCCACCAGGCCCCCACCCATGTCTCCCAGCACCCCCACCCCCCAGCCACCAGGGGCAGCCTCCACCAGGCCCCCACCCATGTCTCCCAGCACCCCCACCCCCCCAGCCACCAGGGGCAGCCTCCACCAGGCCCCCACCCATGTCCAGGAACAGAGACTTCCATGCTGTCATGTGTGCAATCTGCACAGGGCTCCCCATGTCACAATCAAACACATGCAACAACCATGCGGTTCACACATTACAGGTCGCACATGCATTACCATGATGTCCCTGCACACATACATGCGTACATGGCCTATGTCACACATGCAGGCAAGTATCAGACAACCAGCACACTGCAACATGTCCTGTCTCACACAGCAATGCTTGGCCACTTACCGCTCAACTCCAGACGGGTCTCCCTCTCAAGGACCTGGCTGTGGAGCGCTGGGTGTGCGCGTTCCAGGACCCTCAACTGGATGGAACTCATGCGGCTCCGGCCCCCCTCCACAAGGCGCCGGGCCTTCATGAGGGTCCTGGACCTCAAGTCCTCCCAGCGCTTCTTGACCTTCTGGATGGTGCGGGTTGCCACCCCCTCCGCGTCCTCTCCCGTCCTTCCCTGTTGGCGCATCATACTGCCCCAGGACATGCTCCACCAGGACACCAACTTCGGTGGCAGTGAAGCTGGTGCCCCTCTGCCCCTCTGCCCCTCTGGCCGGGGGTTGCAACTGGTGTCAGATGTGGATGTGCTCGACATGGCAACCCCAGGGGCAGGAGTGGGTGACCAACTGGGTCCTGGGACTGGGCTGTGGAGCGATGTCATTTGAGTCGGGACTCTTCTGTACCAGCAGGGGTGGACACAGCAACTGGACCCCTGCAGATGGCTGATGTGCAGGCACCAAATGGCAGGGCACGGTGGCAGCAGGCAGGCAGGCAGGCAGCAGCAGATGGCATGTGGGAGGCTGCTTGGGGCACTGGGGGCCAGTGAATTGGCCTTCTGGGCAGGAGCGTGGTCTTCCGTGTGTTTTCGCGTGGCCAGCTTCATACGGAGTGATTAGGCACGTGAAAAATCTGCACGCTGCGTGTAATGCGCGTAAGCGCGCGTGAAAAACTGCACGTCCGCGTGTAATAGGAGGAAAGGGCCCATGCATAAGCGTGCGCGCGTGAAAAACTGCACGTCCGCGTGTAATGCGCGTAATCAAACGTGAAAAAGTGCACGTCCGCATGTGACGTGACGCGCGCGTGCGTTTCCCTCAGCACGGGTTAAAGGTGAGCGGGCCCAGCAGTTCGCTGTACGTGCCTTTCGTGGAGACCGACGTGTGTTGCTGCTTCCAGTTGTTTCGCGCGCCATCTACTTCACAGCTCTCAAGGACGTATCTCTTCTTTTGGCGGGGGTATTGGCTACGCGTGTTTTTCTGCATCGCGCTAGTCAGACGGTGAGTCGCAAACGCTCCTTTTCCCACTGCGGGTGCCCCTGTGTATCGCACCCATTTTCGATGTCATCGTAGCCTGCGTGTCCCACGCGTACGCGTTATACGTGTTACTGGGTGCCACCGCGTACTGCGGGAGGTTTAATCCACGCACGTAGGCTGCAGGGTTGCGTGCACGGTTTTACTGCAGTTTTGGGGTGCCTGAGCGTTGCGTGACCCGTCAACACATCACCGGGGTCACATACAGCCTTGCAGGTGCAGGGGGGCTGTTAACATCTTGCTTCCCACCGCCTTCACCCCAATTGCCCAGGTCAATTGTGCTGTACACCTCCCATTGGCACCACTCCATCTGTGCCAGCACTATTACATCTGTGCCATGGTAGGGAGGCTACCAAAGGTGAGGGGCGCCTCAGCTGGGCGTCCTCCTCGTGGCGGGCGTGGTCGGGGACGTGGCCGTGGTGACCAGGGAGTAGGGGGACTCCAGGGTGTCCAGGGCAGCCACAGAGGGGGAAGAGGCAGGGGTGCGCCACTTGAGCACAATGTTGTGCCATGTGTTGGTGCAGCCATGCCACCACCCCCTGTGGTTCAGGGGGATGCAGCTCCTGCATCTGGCACTGGCACCCGTATGACCCGGCAGTCCGTTTCATCGACTGCCACGGGCCCAAGGGTAGCGGTAGCTGCAGGTGCAGTTGTGGACACCGCCACCCAGGCTCAGGGTCTGCCATCGCAGGCTGCGTTGGCACTTGAAGAGCCCTTGGTAGATCTCCAACAGGCCAGGGGGGAAACCATTGGGGCAGGCCGGGCTGCTCAGACCAAGACACGTGTCCCTGGGGCAGTCATGTCATCTGCTGCCCCGAACAGCCGGGTGTTGGCAAGTGCAGGGGCAGATGCACCCAACAGCACCCCGGTTGTGAGTCTGCCAACCAGGACCGTTGCGGTCAATGACCCTGCCACAGCTGATGTTGCTGCGCAGGGTCCATTAGTGGGCACCCAGCTGCCACTGACACAAGTCAGGCCTTTGGTCATCCCTCCACCTGCCACTCCCTCGGCTCAATCCACCCAACCCACTGGCCATACTGGTCAGGGCGGCATTAGCCAGCCAGGGTCTGCGCCACAGTCCAAGAGGAGGAAGGTTGCATCTGCAGCACAGGCTGGGACCCCACACACAGCCACTACCTCCTGCACGTCGAGGAAGAAGCCTTTCTGTAAGCAGGAACTGGACTTCCTCGTGGACTACGTGCGGGGACACAGCCGTGACATGCTAGTGGGTGCCAATAGTCAGACTACGGCTGCCCAACGTGACACCCACTGGAAGCATGTGGCGGAACATGTCAGTTCATTCGGCCATGAGGTGCGCACGGCGCAGGAGTGCAAAAAGCGCTGGAATGACATCAAGCGCAGCACTAAGGCCAAGCGTGCCTCAAATTACAACTTGACTCTGGTGACTGGCGGTGGGCCTGCACCAGAGGAGGAAGAACTCACTCCGCATGAGGCTCTCATTGCGGAGTTCATACCACCAGAATTGGTCGAAGGTGTGGGAGAGATGCTGGACTTTGATGCCCAGTCCAGTGAGTGTTGATGCGTAGTTGTTGAGGACGTGTGTGTTTCACTTGTGGGATGTGTTGTGCATGATTGCTGCTACATGTGACCTGTACATGGTTCTGATGTGTAAGTAATGCAATGCCACCGTCATGCGTGTCTCCTCTGCCTGCATGCGGGACTCCATGTGGCCATGCTCCCTTGCCCCTCCTCCGCCACTCTGCACCCCAGTTCCACCTTTGCACTGGTCTGCTACATTCTTGCCAATGTGTAGTTTCATGTTCATGTGTCCTGTGTAGATGCTAACTTCCAGCTTAGAAACTGCCAGACATATGCCGTGTGGTACAGCCTTAGTACTCGATGCAGGGCATCCCACTTGTACTGTGCATGGGTCAGATGTCCCGCAGGGACATGAGTGCCCATTCATGCTCCATGTGCATTGCACACATGCCCCTATGTGTCCTTGACTGGATGATCACTGTAATATGAGTCCTTGGTTACATACATTGCCTGCCATATTATCGGCCTCCCCATGTCAACTGTGGCTCAGTCCTGCGTTGCACACATGTTTAGGCTCTGACAATCTGTGTGGCTCACAGGCCTCAGCCTGTTCAATGGCCAATGACTCTGTCCAACTCTTGTCGTGTCTTCTTCACACGTGGCCGGCCTCCGGATCTTCCATCATGTGTCCTGCCCACTGTCCCAGCATCATTTGCAGTGTTGTAATTGAAATCACATTAAGCTGTTGATGCCAGTCAACACTGCTTGTCAATACACAGGTGTATGGTCAGCCTTTTGATACCATGCTAGGCATCCCTGCTTTGGTACTGGGGTGGAGGGGTGCTTGCCTTCTAGACATGGTACACATTGAATACACAATGCACGTGATGTCTGATTTTGACATTGCACTGCCTTCACATTTCCTGGCACACACCATGGAGTGCTTGTACATGTAGGTAGTGAGTGGCGTACACATTTTCTGCACTGCTTAGACCCACTTCCATGCAAACTGCCACCTTTCAACAGGTCTGATCACAGAAGCTATTCTAAGTAGACCCAGCATGCATGCAAGGTCATATGTTGTGTGTCACATGTCTGCCAGATGCCTTTGCTGTCGGTGTGTGTGTGTGTGTGTTGTGTGCTTCTGACATGTGTACTGACCTTTTCCTCTCTATTTTTCAGGTGATGACGCAATGGATGCAGAGGATGGTGTTGTCATGCCAGACACAGGGTTGGTAAGACCACATCAACCCGGCACTAGTGGGGGTCATGGGGTGGTAGGCCACGAAAACCCCCAAGTGCTGCAGTCCATCCTGTCTCTGGCTGCCTATGAGTCCAGCCTTGATGACGACTCTGACGTCCATGTTGAGTTGGATGACCATCAAGTCCATGTGTCAGGGGTGAGTGATTCTGATGTGGACACTCCTCTGTCTGCGACCCCTGCACTGAGGGATCAGACAGTCTTGGTTCCTCCGCCCGTGGTGGATCGGGACGCAGGGTCACCCTCCACACCAGTCACTGATGTGCCTGGGACATCACGTCGACACGGGCATGTAGTCGTGCAGCCGCAGGCGGTGCCAACACAGCGAGGACCCCCGGTCCTTGGGTCCCGCAGGGGTCAAGCCCGGCAACGCGGTCGCCGCGCGCAACCGCTGTATACTGAGTGGGAGCAAGACATGACTGCCAATTCAGAACGGCAGGGGGCAGCAATGGAGAACATCGCTGACAGCATGGAGCGTGTGGCCCGATCTGTGCTCCCCCCTGCTAGGCAGGTGCTTCTCCAGCAGCAGGCGGCACGGTCAACGGCCCGCTCACTCAGGCTGGGCATGGCGGCCTCAGACAGGGCACGCCAGGCTGAAATGTCGTCTCTGCGTCAAGCAATTGCTGCTCACGCAGAGGCGCACATGGATGCCCTGAGGGAGGAGTATGCCTCCCTCAGATCCACTCTGGGTGTCCTTATGATGTCCCAGAGGCAGCAGGCAGAGGAGAGGTTTGCACAGCTTGAGCGCACCATCTCGGCTGAGCTACAGGCTTGCCGGGAGGTGCAGCGGTTGTCCAGCCAGGCCTTGCAGGAGGAACTCCGTGTTACACGTGCTACCTTGCAAGAGGAAGCACGTGTATCACGTGAGGTCCTGCATGCAGACCTATGTAACATCGCCACACAGAACCAGGCTCACCTGTCCGGCAGACTTGCTGCCGACGAGGGGCAAGCTGCGGCTAGGCGTGGCCAGGCTACTGTGCCACGTCCTCCTTACCAGGATGAGCCAGACTCGGACGACCATCTATCTCCCACATAGGTCGTGCTGTGAAGGCGTTGAGCCCATGGAGGTATTTTTTTTTGGCTCAGCATCATCGCATGTGGATGTTGAGCAGCACCCTGTACCTCCCCCCTCCTGGGTGCCTCCCCTCCCCCCCGGGTCGTATGTGGCCATTTTTGATTTTTCTTTTAGTTTAGTTAGTTAAGTTTCTGTTTGATAGTTAGTTTAAATAGGTAATGTAGGTTTTCCATAGTTAGTGTAATTAGTTAATAGTTGAGTTAGTTTAAAATTTGTAGTCTATTGTGCTTACATGTGACAGTGCGGTGCCTTGTGGTTTTTGAAGGCATCCACTGTCTGTTCCAGCTGGGCCCTTCATGGTTGTCTTGTGTATGTGTTTGCTGCTTGGGTTCCTTGACTCACATATGCCACTCCTGCCTCCCTTATCCATGGGCTCGCAAGGATGGTTCGGTGTAACAGATTTTTACACAAGGGCTTTGGACTGTCATATCTGTGGCATGTCTGGTGCTTTTTGACTTGTGTTGACACCCCTAGTGGGGATGATTAAGGTGTAATTGTCCACTGTTCAGCTTTTGCTAGATGGGGCGTGTCATGATTAATGTGGACATTGATTGCTATGCATTGTGTATTATGTTTCATATCTTTCCTGTACACGTGCTTGTTGCAAATCATGCTGTAGATAGTGTTCCACACTTTGGAGGTGAAAGACGGACTGATGGTGTGATTTGTGATGTGACTCTCTGACATGGTCAAGTAATGAGATGCATGATGAGACACACACAGATCACTTTGATGCATTAATCATGTGTTTCATGCACTTTCTGCAGGGGGATGAGGCACCAGAGCACCTTTGCCAGCAGTCATGGCCCATTGGACGACGTAATTCCTGACCCGTTTGTTGGTGCCCACATGCACATGTGTGCACAAGCAGAGCCACAGTGATTGCAGACCCACATCCTAGAACTGCTGACATGTTCCAAGGAACTCCAGGCAAGGTGAGCATCACAGGGGGGCCACGAGACAGCAAAGCTTGCACCAGGCGAGTTGCACGTGCAGGCTTAGTCACAGCACTGAGGGTGAGCTTAGACAAATATTGGTGTTGAAGCACACAATGCAGCTCAGATGTGTTTGTGGACTGATGGCTGTTGATAGTAGGGTTGTCTGGGACACATGCGGGGGCAGTGGCACATACCCTGCGGTACACCAAGGTTCATTGAGGCACTTGTATCAACCATGTAGCCTTCCAAGACATGGAAAGGGGCAGCTCACAGGGACATACAGCAAGGGACATACTCGGGTGCAGTGCATGTCTATTCCACGTACTTCATGATAAATGCACTGGCAACTTTGTTTTGGTCATGGTGGTACGCAACTTGCTCTGTAGTCATGGCTTGCCATATGGGTCTGTCTGCTTACCCAGGGAACATTGCATGTTGTGTGAATTGTGACACATTGGTGTTCCATTTGCCACGCACCCACCAGCGGCTGACTTACTGCATTAACTGTGAATGACCCGTCACAGGGGTGATGTTATATATGGGTACGAAGCATGGAGCACAGATTGTCTGTTTATAGAGTTGTATGTTGTTATGGGGCATGTTTTGTGTTGTGTTTTTGTGTAATTGGCACGTACAGGTTGCTGACTGTGTCTCTCTTTGCAGCATTGCAGTGCTCCTGTAACCGGACCTGAGAGTGCGCAGGCAGGAGGCCAGCACTCAAAACCAGAGCTAAGTGTCTTGTTGTATTTTCTTACAAACTGCCCTGCATAGGCTTGCTGGGGAGTGTACTGATGCATGGATGTATGTGTGGTCCTATTTGGTATGTTTTTTACCCTAATCACCCGTGATCCTATGCAATTTCAAAACCTGTACCCTCTACCCGGTGTTCCTGCTTCCCATGCCTATCCAAGCAATGTTCCCTGACCCTCTTTCCCCACTGGGGTTGCGGATGCCTGTGTAAGCCCCGAACTTGCAGGCGCCAAAACCCTAGAGGGGGTGGTTGGTTCGTACCACTCCTGAGCCTGGACTACAGAAGGCCATGACAATGATGTCCAAGTTTGTTTGGATTGTGCATGTGTTCATGCAGGTTGTACATTTTCGTGCATTCCCTGGTTTCATGTGTCATTCCTACTCCCCTCACCTGCCACGCATTCCAGTCATCCAGTGTGTCTACACCTGTCCCGACTGCATATCCCTGAACCTCTTTCCCCACCAGGATCTCAGGGGCCTGTGTGAGTTTGACCTTGCAGGCACCCGGGACATGGTGTGGGTGGTTGTTTCATGAGACTCCAGCGCCTGTACAGGGGATCTGTGACAGTACACATCCATTCATGGTGCATCATCCTATGTCATGTACCACACATGTCTCACATCCTGTCGTGACATTGTTTTGCTGTGCTACCTTGGTTGTTGCATCATTGTGGTAGTACTTGGCCTTTGAGACGTACTGCTATGTCAAGTCATCTACTGGAGGGTGTTTGGGTTCCTTTTCATGCCTTGGATTATGTGATTTTGGAAATGAGTGTGGATTCTGAGGGTTCAGGCATCTCTTTACACACAAGGTGGGAGATGGACACGAAGGGTAAAGGTGATCCTGTGGCCAGGTGGGAATGAGGGTTGGAGGCTCCATGACCCAGGTGCAGTTGTTCAGTGGGTCATGGTCATTTGCGAGGGGGGCGGGGGGTTGTTGTTGATAGTTGCGTTGCCCTGCAGTGTGATGGGAACTCTGACATTGTAATGTTGTTGTCCTCTGTACATGTTGTGTTCTGCTGATCAATGCCTGTTCATGTGTTGTGTTTTCCTTTCAGGTGCGAGGGGATAGTAGTGGTTTGACATGCTGGGGTGTACACATGGTGGATGTTCACATGTGATGTGTAGGGAACACTGATGGTCACTTGAGTGCACATGCATATGTGGAGTGCATGTCCTTGCAGAACCACACACTTGCACTCGGATGCACTCCATGTACTCCCACCCTTGCATATCCACGTGTACACTGTTTGCCTTCTGGTGCCCACTGTGTCCCACCAGCACATGTTCTGTGACCGATTATGGTTCGAGTACATGCCTAATTTGATTTTTGATGTAGTCTGTCACTTAGATGTGATGCTCAGGGTGTGCATCACACGCAATGGCTGTTCACTGTGCTGTGCGCTGAGCAGTGTGATGCAGGAGTAGGACATTGCACACATGAGCTGCAGTGTTCATTTTGCAATGCATCATGTGCATATAGCCAGGCATTCATTGTGATGTTACGTCTACGACTGTTGTAATGCATTTGGAATCGACTTATTTTTGGTGGGACATTTTGTTGGTCTGTCATTTCATCGGATTCCGGGTCAGGCATCATTGTCCGATGCCACTGTACATTTAGGACATGGAAATGTGTACCTTATTGTTACTGGGTCGGTGTATGGGTATTGCTTGCCATGTCATGTTGATGTTTGGGAGGGTTTGACTGACATGACAGTGATGGCCATGGCCTGTTTTGCAGGTGTGTGTGATGCACACCTTGCATGTCCAGGTCATCCGCTTCTCAGAGCAACTAGCTGGGGGTAGGTTTCTCTCCGCAGCAGGGCCCTCCCCCTCGAACAGACTTCCTGACTTGAACTTGAGGGGAACCATCTCTAGTTCTGGAAGCACCTCAAGACCTTCCTCTTTGCTTCTGCTTACTCTCTGCCTCTCCCTTGCAGAATTGTTCACTGGAACTGCACAGGAGCTGCAACTGGGCCACTCTCACCAACCTCGGTCCCTGGCCCAGCCACTGTCCACTTGCACTGCCACCCTGGCAACCCCTGCACTGCAGTACTGTCTCTCTATCCCTACAGCCCTCCCTTCCCAGCACTCGTCTGCACTTACCTTAGCAGTTGCCACCAGGCGACCTATGTATAATTTTTTGGCCTACTTCCCCTGTACTGGACTCCCCCCCACCCTTGCACTTTTCCCTTCCCCCTACCCCTGCACTTGCACAATCACAATGACACCTGGCCTAGTAGTACCGTTCTCTGTGTTCCCTTGTTCCCCCCCCCCCCTGCCTCATTGTGCCTTGTAATACTTGTGTATGGCTCATGTCATGTCACATGTCATATGTGTGCATTTTGGTTGCACAGGATAGCTTGTGTTTAAGTAGCTAGGGATGCAGACGATGTGGCACTTCCATGGCAACTATCTCAGGGTGGTAGGGTTGTGACAGTTGACTGTCACTTTGTCATCATCGATTGTCACCTGGTATGTGCCAGGCCTGTGTGCACTCCGCAGGGATGGGAGTTTAGGTCAAAAATGTGGGCACAAGCTGGGTCCGGGCTACCTCGCCACGTGCCCTGTCCCCTCCCATGGGCAGCGCCTGTGCCTGTGGTTGGGGATGTGGGGGCACCACCATGTCCACCGGGACGCCCTGCCGTGTTGCAACATTGTGCAGGACACATGCTGCCACAATGATCCTGCACACAACTGCTGGTGCATAGAGTAGTTGCCCACCAGAGCGGTCAAGGGAGCGGAAACGTGACTTGAGCACTCCGAATGTGCGCTCCACTATGCCCCTGGTTGCAATATGGGCAGCGTTGTATCTTACCTGGGGTGGTGTGGTGGGGTTCCGGATTGGCGTCATCATGTGGTTGCTCAGAGGGTAGGCACTGTCCCCTGGGGAGGTGATAATTGTTCAGATTATTAGGGTTGGTATATTTGTCTGTGTGTGACTTGCATGCATGTGCAAGGGCATTTGTACTCACCTAGGAGCCATGTGTCGCCATGCTGCCCAGCTTCCAGGGCCCGGCTCAGGGCGGACATTCTGTATATGAAACTGTCATGGGTGGAGCCAGGGTAGTTTGCATACACAGAGGTGATGATTCCCTTTGCATCGCATACCACCTGTACATTGATGGAATGCCAGTGCTTGCGGTTTTGGTAGATGTGCTCAGTGGCCCTAGGTGGACGTAGGGCCACATGGGTGCAATCTATGGCACCGAGCACTTTGGGGAAGTGTGCCACCCTGAAAAAATCCAGGACAACGGCCTGCCTTTCTGCGGGTGTTCTGGGCATGTATATGTGCCTGCGGACTGAGGGGCGCGCTGTCATGATTGCCAGTACCTGGTGTAGGCAGCGTGACTGCGTGGCCTGTGAGACCCCCCCCACTATGGCAGTGGTCCGCTGAAACGACCCAGTGGCCAAGAAATGCAAGACATTGAGCAGCTTCTCCAAGGGGCTCAATGCTTGGGAGCAAAGGGTGGGGGATGTGAGGTCATCTTCCCACTCCCTGACCAGGTCTAGGATGATATGGGGTGAAACCTATACCTGCCGTAGACCTGGTCGTCAGGCATCCCAAAAAGGCCTGTCCGTGGTGCAAAAATGCGTGCCCTGGCTATTCTCCTCCTCCTGCGGTGTCCCACAATCACTGCAGCAACAAATGGGGCATTCATCGTCGCTGTATATACGCGTTTGTTGTTTGCGCGCACTTTTATGCTGTGCGCGGGCGCGGGACGCCTCCGTGTGGGCGGACTCGTTGGTTTCCCGTATTCGGGTGTCATCGCGTGTGATCGGAGGGGAGCGAGCGTACACACGATTGGCCTGGGTACGTTTGTTTCGGGGTGCGCGGGTAGTTCCACACGCGATTGGCCTGGGTACGTGTGTTTCGGGGTGCGCGGGTAGTTCCACACGCGATTGGCCTGGGTACGTGTGTTTCGGGGTGCGCGGGTAGTTCCACACGCGATTGGCCTGGGTACGTGTGTTTCGGGGTGCGCGGGTAGTTCCACACGCGATTGGCCTGGGTACGTGTGTTTCGGGGTGCGCGGGTAGTTCCACACGCGATTGGCCTGGGTACGTGTGTTCCGGGGTCCCGTGAACTTTCACACGCGATTGGTTGGGATTCACGTGTGTACTGTCATCACGTGCAATGAGGGATACTCCCTCGCACGTCACGTCACAGACGCGCTCACGCGCTGAGGGCCTTTGGTCCAATGAAAATGCGTATGCGTGCAGACGCGCTTACGCGCTAAGGGCCTTTCCTCGAATTACACGCTGACGTGCAGAATTTTCACGTGCCAAATCACTCCGTATCAAGCTGGCCACGCGTAAGCACACGGAAGACCACGCTCCTGCCCAGAAGGCCGAACTACTGCCCCCCAGAGCCCCGAGCACGCTCCCACCTGCCATCTGCTGCTGCCTGACTGCCTGCTGCCCACGTGCCCTGCCATTTGCTGCCTGCACATCAGCCAGGGGTGCTGTTGGTGTGACCACCCCTGCTGGAACCAAAGACTCCCGACTGGGATTCCATCGCTCCACAGCCCAGCCCCAGGACCCAGTTGCCCACCCACTCCTGCCTCTGGGGTTGTCATGTCGGGGCAAATTCCATCTGTGACCACTAACAACCCCCGGCCAGAGAGGCAGAGGGGCACCAGCTTCAGTGCCACCGAAGTTGGTGTCCTGGTGGAGCAAGTCCTGGGGCAGTATGATGCCCTCTTCGGAAGTTGCCGCGCCGACAAGGAAGGACGGACTCGGATCTGGACTGACATCGTGACTGCCATCAACGCGGAGGGGGTGGCAGTCCGCGACTTCCAACATGTCAAGAAGCGCTGGGAGGACTTCAGGTCCAGGACCCTGACCAAGGCCCGGCGCCTCTTGAAGGCAGCGGATGCCAAGGGGCTCCGGGGCCACTTGTCGGAAGAACAGATGAGGGTCCTGGAACACATATCCCCAGCGCTCCACGTCCAGGTCCTTGAGAGGCAGACCCGTCTGGAGTCGAGCGGTGAGTGTACATGCATCCTGATTGTGAGCAGTGCGTGTGGTGATTGTTCAGTAGTGTGCAGGTTGCACATCTGTTTGTATGGGGTCGAGTATGGGTGCGGGTGTACAGGGCCGTGGGGCTGACACATGCGAGGGCTGTAATGTGTGAGACATGGATGGTGCCTGTGTGTGTGGGCTTGCATGCCAAATGCAGTTGTGTGGGCACACAAGTTTGTATGAATGTGTATGTGAGTAGACATGTCCGTGATGTCACGCATGTATGTTGTTTTCAGCTGATTGTATCAGCGCTGTGTACATGTGCATGTGTGTGTATTTGACAAGGGTGCAACAGTGATGCAACATGGATGCATGTGACAGCGGTATGTGGAAGCCTGATTGGCAGATGTGACATGGATGCCCGTCTGAACACTGCGACACTTAGCAGAGGTGTACACATGCATGCAAGTGTGGTGGTTGGTGTGTACATGTGTGGTGCACTTCCTGTGTTGCATGTGATGTCTGGCTCACCTTTGGCTGCTGATGCTGTTGTATGTGTATGGATGGTGTTGGCAGTTGCAACATGGCTGTGGTATGGCTCGTGTGTGCAAGTTGTAATGACATGTGTGTTGGGGATTGTGATGACATGTCAGAGGTTTGCCAATGCCACTCATGTACAACTGTCATGTGTGTATGTGTCCATTGTACAGTGCCCTGATGCCTGTGTTTTGTTTCTCCCTGTCTGCAGCGTCAACTGATGAAGAGGGCGGAGAAGGTGCTGTGGAGCACAGCGGCGGGGATCCCACCGCCAGCCGGAGACGCAAGGCCCGGCTCCCCTCCCAGGTTGTCATCTCGTCGGGGAGTGAGGAGTCCGGTGCCGCGTCCCAGGCCGCAGCTGCCGGGGGGAGGTCCAAGAGGCGGAGGTTGCAGTTGGACTCCTCGGCAGCAGAAGGGGCAGCTGGGACCCCACAGGGCCCAACGGGGGAAGATGGCACAGAGTCATCCAGGTTGGTGGGGGGTTTGGTGGAGGAGGAGGCCGTGCAAGCACCGGAGACGGGGTCTGGGGGTGGGGATCCCACTGGTGCTAGTGGTGCAGTGCAGGACCAGGGACAGGAGGCAGCACAGGCCGCCGCGGAGGTGCCTGTGTGCAATCCTGTCCCTGATCCTGTCCCTGCATCATCTTGCACCAGCAGGGATGCCCATGTCCAGACCAGTTTTCAGGCAGGGGATGAGCTGACGTCAACTGGCCTTCCTCTGCCTGCGGACGTGGCTATCCAGGCCCGGGTTGAGCCTGTCCTGGCTGGAGTGGCGTTGCGTCAACGGGCCATGCGAGGTGACCTGCAGTCTTTTCATGAAGAGACTGCACATCATCTCGAATGGCTCGTTGACCACGTCAGCCTGCTGGGACAGGTCACCCAGGCCGGATTCCTCCATCTGATGGGGCTTGCCACGACCCCCTCCTCAGCTGGACCCCCTACGCGCCAGTCGTCCTCTGTGCCATCTTCCCACCCATCAGTCACCTGGGTGCCCTGTGGAGCTGCCTCTGACGGTGCGGCCAGGCTGGTGGAGGAGGCATCCCTGCCGCAGTCGGGAGTCGGACGTCCAGCAGGGGTGGCCACGTCAACGACTGCACCCCAGCCGGCGGAGGATGTGCAGGCAGCAGGAGGCAGTGCAGGGGCAGAGGCACAGCAGCAGCAGCACCATGGTGGGAGCCATGAAGGCTCGGGGCCTTCGACATCGGAGGGGCAGGCATCGGCCGGAGGGCAGGAGGACCCAGGACAAAAAGTGTCTTCCGTGTGGCAGCGGTTGGGCCACGCCATAGATGCGGAGCGGCAGCGGGCGGAAGAGGCACGGCTCTCAATGGTCAGGGCGGAGAACTCCATGCAGAGGGCCCTGAGGCGGGTCGAGTGCCTCGAGGCAATCCGCAGGGCTTTGGAGGTGGACACGTCGACGGCCCTGCGGACCCTCGGGGCCATGGAGGAGGACTGCCTCCGGGACATTGAGGAGGAGTTCGATGATGCCCTGGCCCGGCACATCCAGAAGTGAGCCGTGGAACTAGCCCGCTGCCCTTGTACATAGTTATGTAGGTAGTGTTAAGTTTCATTTTTGTTTTTATTTCATTTGGACCTTTTGGACATTGGCCACATTTTTGTATATAGTTTTTTTTATTAGTTAGTGTAGTTAGTTAGGTTTCCTTTATTTTGTTGGGATGATGGACCCTGGCTTCTTGCATTGTACATAGTTGTGGACTTGTACATACTTTCTTTTTTAACATTATCCATGGATCAATGGCTTATAATTTTTTTTTCACATTGGATTTTGTTTGGTGGACATTGACTTTGTACTACATTACTTTGGATTTCTATATTCTTTAATTTTTTTTTTATTTTGAACGGACATGCTTCTTTTCATTTTTTTCCATTCACATTTCTGTTTCTTCATTTTTGTTTCTATTCATCTTTCCTTTAATACATTATTTATTTGTTGCACTTCAATGTGTGGTGTCTCATTGTTTTCATGCATTTCATGTTATGTGTTTTGAGAATCACTGACACCCATTGGGTGTATGTGAGGGACATGTGTTTGTTTTGGAACTTGCAATTGGTGTTCTGTGATGTAATTGCAGAATATGAGTGGGTGGATGCAATACTCGGGTGGGTGTTTTGCATTTGGGGGCTGACCATAGAGACCAGGGATCTGGACTGTGATGACATGTTGGGTGGGGAACATGAGTTGGACATGGGTGGGGGCCTGCTGGAGGCTGCCCCTGGTGGCTGGGGGGTGGGGGTGGTGGGAGACATGGGTGGGGGCCTGGTGGAGGGTTCCCCTGGATGCTGGGGGGTGGGGGTGCAGGGGGACATGTGTGGGGGCCTGGTGGAGGGTGCCCCTGCACTGCTGGGGGGTGGGGGTGGTGGGAGACATGTGTGGGGGCCTGGTGGAGGGTGCCCTGCACTGCTGGTGGGTGGGGGTGATGGGTGACATGAGTGGGGGTCTGGTGGAGGGTGCCCCTGGATGCTGGGGGGTGAGGGTGCAGGGGGACATGTGTGGGGGCCTGGTGGAGGGTGCCCCTGCACTGCTGGGGGGTGGGGGTGGTGGGAGACATGTGTGGGTGCCAGGTGGAGGGTGCCCCTGGATGCTAGGGGGTGGGGGTGCAGGGGGACATGAGTGGGGGCCTGGTGGAGGGTGCCCCTGGATGCTGGGGGGTGGGGGTGGTGGGAGACATGAGTGGGGGCCTAGTGGAGGGTGCCCCTGGATGCTAGGGGGTGGGGGTGCAGGGGGACATGAGTGGGGGCCTGGTGGAGGGTGCCCCTGCACTGCTGGGGGGTGGGGGTGGTGGGAGACATGAGTGGGGGCCTGGTGGAGGGTGCCCCTGGATGCTAGGGGGTGGGGGTGCAGGGGGACATGAGTGGGGGCCTGGTGGAGGGTGCCCCTGGATGCTGGGGGGTGAGGGTGCAGGGGGACATGTATGGGGGCCTGGTGGAGGGTGCCCCTGCACTGCTGGGGGGTGGGGGTGCTGGGAGACATGTGTGGGTGCCAGGTGGAGGGTGCCCCTGGATGCTAGGGGGTGGGGGTGCAGGGGGACATGAGTGGGGGCCTGGTGGAGGGTGCCCCTGCACTGCTGGGGGGTGGGGGTGCTGGGAGACATGTGTGGGTGCCAGGTGGAGGGTGCCCCTGGATGCTAGGGGGTGGGGGTGCAGGGGGACATGAGTGGGGGCCTGGTGGAGGGTGCCCCTGCACTGCTGGGGGGTGGGGGTGATAGGAGACATGTGTGGGGGCCTGGTGGAGGCTGCCCCTGGTGGCTGGGGGGGGTGGGGGTGCTGGGAGACATGAGTTGGACATGGGTGGGGGCCTGGTGGAGGCTGCCCCCGGTGGCTGGGGGGGTGGGGGTGCTGGGAGACATGGGTGGGGGCCTGGTGGAGGCTGCCCCTGGTGGCTGGGGGGGTGGGGGTGCTGGGAGACATGAGTCGGACATGGGTGGGGGCCTGGTGGAGGCTGCCCCTGGTGGCTGGGGGGTGGGGGTGGTGGGAGACATGGGTGGGGGCCTGGTGGAGGCTGCCCCTGGTGGCTGGGGGGTGGGGGTGGTGGGAGACATGAGTGGGGGCCTGGTGGAGGGTGCCCCTGGATGCTGGGGGGTGAGGGTGCAGGGGGACATGAGTGGGGGCCTGGTGGAGGGTGCCCCTGGATGCTGGGGGGTGGGGGTGGTGGGAGACATGAGTGGGGGCCTGGTGGAGGGTGCCCCTGGATGCTAGGGGGTGGGGGTGCAGGGGGACATGAGTGGGGGCCTGTTTGAGGCTGCCCCTGCACTGCTGGGGGGTGGGGGTGGGGGGAGACATGGGTGGGGGCCTGCTGGAGGCTGCCCCTGGTGGCTGGGGGTGCAGGGGGACATGCGTTGGTGGGCAGTAGTGCTAGTTGATATGTGGGTTGGCTGGTGGGCATGGCCATGGTGGATGGGGTGCCTGCAGGACATGTGCTGGGTAGGCCCCTGTGGTGTGAGCCACCTGCAGGGGCCGTGGAGGGTGTAGAGGGTACACCTGGGAGGACCCACACGTGCAATTCACGTGTGCTGCTCCCCGCGCACCCCCGGAATACACGTACCCCGCTCAATCGCGTGTGGAACTTCCCGCGCACCCCTGAAATCCACGTACCCGGGCAAATCGCGTGTGGAACTTCCCGCGCACCCCTGGAATCCACGTGCCCGGCCAAATCGCGTGTGGAACTTCCCGCGCACCCCCGAAATCCACGTACCCCGCTCAATCGCGTGTGGAACTTCCCGCGCACCCCTGAAATCCACGTACCCGGCCAAATCGCGTGTGGAACTTCCCGCGCACCCCCGGAATACACGTACCCCGCTCAATCGCGTGTGGAACTTCCCGCGCACCCCTGAAATCCACGTACCCGGCCAAATCGCGTGTGGAACTTCCCGCGCACCCCTGGAATCCACGTGCCCGGCCAAATCGCGTGTGGAACTTCCCGCGCACCCCCGAAATACACGTACCCCGCTCAATCGTGTGTGGAACTTCCCGCGCACCCCTGAAATCCACGTACCCGGCCAAATCGCGTGTGGAACTTCCCGCGCACCCCTGGAATCCACGTGCCCGGCCAAATCGCGTGTGTCACTTCCCGCGCACCCCCGAAATACACGTACCCCGCTCAATCGCGTGTGGAACTTCCCGCGCACCCCTGAAATCCACGTACCCGGCCAACTCGCGTGTGGAACTTCCCGCGCACCCCTGAAATCCACGTACCCGGCCAAATCGCGTGTGGAACTTCCCGCGCACCCCTGGAATCCACGTACCCGGCCAAATCGCGTGTGGAACTTCCCGCGCACCCCCGAAATACACGTACCCCGCTCAATCGCGTGTGGAACTTCCCGCGCACCCCTGAAATCCACGTACCCGGCCAAATCGCGTGTGGAACTTCCCGCGCACCCCTGGAATCCACGTGCCCGGCCAAATCGCGTGTGTCACTTCCCGCGCACCCCCGAAATACACGTACCCCGCTCAATCGCGTGTGGAACTTCCCGCGCACCCCTGAAATCCACGTACCCGGCCAACTCGCGTGTGGAACTTCCCGCGCACCCCTGAAATCCACGTACCCAGCCAAATCGCGTGTGGAACTTCCCGCGCACCCCTGGAATCCACGTACCCGGCCTAATCGCGTGTGGAACTTCCCGCGCACCCCCGAAATACACGTACCCCGCTCAATCGCGTGTGGAACTTCCCGCGCACCCCTGAAATCCACGTACCCGGCCAAATCGCGTGTGGAACTTCCCGCGCACCCCTGGAATCCACGTGCCCGGCCAAATCGCGTGTGTCACTTCCCGCGCACCCCCGAAATACACGTACCCCGCTCAATCGCGTGTGGAACTTCCCGCGCACCCCTGAAATCCACGTACCCGGCCAACTCGCGTGTGGAACTTCCCGCGCACCCCTGAAATCCACGTACCCGGCCAAATCGCATGTGGTACTTCCCGCGCACCCCTGGAATCCACGTACCCGGCCAAATCGCATGTGGAACTTCCCGCGCACCCCCGAAATACACGTACCCCGCTCAATCGCGTGTGGAACTTCCCGCGCACCCCTGAAATCCACGTACCCGGCCAAATCGCGTGTGGAACTTCCCGCGCACCCCTGGAATTCACGTACACGGCCAAATCGCGTGTGGAACTTCCCGCGCACCCCTGGAATCCACGTACCCGGCCAAATCGCGTGTGGAACTTCCCGCACACCCCTGGAATCCACGTACCCGGCCAAATCGCGTGTGGAACTTCCCGCGCACCCCTGGAATCCACGTACCCGGCCAAATCGCGTGTGGAACTTCCCGCGCACCCCTGGAATCCACGTACCCGGCCAAATCGCGTGTGGAACTTCCCGCGCACCCCCGGAATACACGTACCCCGCTCAATCGCGTGTGTCACTTCCCGCGCACACCCGGAATACACGTACCCCGCTCAATCGCGTATTTTACTTCCCGCGGCGCCACTTTTTTGATGCGCTGGGACTCTACCGCCTGCCTTCGTGTGGCGGACGTGTTTCAGCTTGTGCGCGGCTTTGGCTGTGCGTGGGTTTGCCCTATTCCATTCCATGAATACGTGTGGTTCGTGTGCGTGTGGGCGTTACCTCTGCTTCCGTGCAGTGCATCCCCAGTTACCCCCTTATTTTCGCGTGTTGTTCCCCATTCCGCGCGTTACGCCCCATGTCCCGCCCACTTTCTGCTGTGTGCGCTGAGGTTGTGCGCTTTCACTGTGCGCGTCGCGCACCGTCGCGCACGCCTTTCGCGATGTTGCAGTGACTTGTGCGCCATGCACGGGTTTGGCGCACATCCCGCGGTGAACACGCGCAGGGACTTCCATGAATCGCACGCGTGCGCGTGCGCCTGTTTTTTTCCGCTTGCGCATGCTTGCGCATGCTTGCGCCTAGATTTTCGGCGCACGTTGGTTCCATGAATCGGCCCCTTAGTCTTAAACCATGCTAGACCACAATTTAGTGTACTTCAAACCTATGAGGAAAACCGAATCAACACCTCTACCTATGTGGGATGAGCTAAACCCCAAATCAGACACAGATATCACCTCAAAGATTGTACTCCTATACATCTCTGCGGATTTCTGATTAATATTCAAAACACTCAAGGATGCATGAGTGGGAAACACAGTATTATGAACAATGACTTCCTCCTTTAAGGATGGAATCAAGCCCAGTTGCCTACCCCCTTACAGATGAAACCCATTAAACATTGCCTATGAAGTACAGCAAGGGTCAACTCTATCACCCCTGCTTTTCAATCTATACATGGCCTTACATGCTGCAGCTATTCTGACATTGCAAAATCATCTTCAGACTCACAACCAACAAAGATACAGTTTGAAACCTCACAAAATGTCTAACTCAAATGCACTAGTGGATGACCAGGAAGAACCTGAAACTCAACCCAAACAAAACAGAAATCATGGTCTAATCTTCAAAAGCCTCACCTCACAATATGATCTCAGCAGATTTTGGATGTTAATTTGAATCTGAATCACATCTAGAAAACTCCTCATTAAGAATAGTACTGAGATGACCTGCCTGCACCTCTTGAGGATAGCAAGGTGATTATCACTGTGTCCTACACTGGGCTAGCACAGTGATTATTATCCTGCACCTCACCACGATAGCCCTGTGAATATTGGCCTGCGTCACATCAATAGAAAATTGACATGAAGGCCTTAAACATATCTAGAAAGTGACACATTGAGATAGCACTGTACGCATTAGCCCTGCGACACTGAGATGTGACTGTGACCACTGGCCTAAGAGAACGTATCTCTTGTTGTGTAGCCAATTGTCCTTGTTGGAGACTTGCTGGCTTGCATTTGTAGAGTTGCTATCAGCTTCTTTACCTCACAAGCCTAATCAGCTTGTGGCCCTACTTTGATTTCTTCTATTCTACAAAGACTTGAAAAACATTGTGAAATACTTTCTACTTACCTGCAATAAGTGCTTCAGTCCACCTTGACTTTTGCTAAATTAAACATTGGCTGGCCTGGCTCCCTGGATAACTCTTCTCTCCTTTGTTTAAGTGTTTTTGCCTTCCTTCCAGGAAAGGGTTAACTAACTTTACATTGGGGGGTTATTGAAAGCACTTACAAGCTTAAGAATCATTGTGTGAATACTTGTTCTTTTATGATCCCTCTTTTCCTTAGAATGTCTAAATGCAAACAGTGATACATTAGTGTCTAGAGCACCCTAGCAATTGAAGTCACCTGAGGGTGTAGGTAGTGTCTGTGAGCCATCCCAAATGGGTGTTTGCTGATTTAGAAAACTAAGAGTGTGTATTACTTTTTAAGTCTATGTGTGTGTTCCTTAACATTGCTTCCTTCAGAAGAAGGCTTACTATAACTTACTGGTAAATACATTAATAATTGTTTAATCAAGAAACCTTGTGTGTAAGAGTTTAGTTGGACACTTGTCACTGTGGGCCTCATTAGGACCCTGGCGGAGAGGGTATTACGCCAGCGTAGTGCATGGCGTACCTCTCCGCCATACTACGAGTTCCCGTAGCGCCATGGAGGTTTTCTCCGCCTGGTTTTACCAGCCGGAGAAAACCATGGCGCTACGGGACCTCGTTGTTAATTACGCCACCGTATTTTACGGTGGCGTAATTAACTCCTTCCCCACTCCCATTATACCCTATGGGGCAAAAATGGGAATGGGGAAGGGCAGAATGGGGATTGGGGATTTACCGCTCCGCCGAGGTCGGAATGGGGCGGTAAATCCGCCAACCCCCATGGCGCTATCGGCGGCTTTCCGCCATGCTTCGCGGTGCATTTAGCACCGCGAAGTCCGCCTGGGTCGTAATGAGGCCCTGTGAATCTCTGTGTAATCCCCTACAGCTCACATTGACCCCTCTTGAGATAAGCCTGGATAATCCACCACAATACCAACCTGTGTAGTACAGACATATACCAAAGTTTGGGTTCCTATTACCAGCAGGTCAGGGTTGTTGTAGTGCACCCAAAGGTCACTGCATACAATCTTACCTAACACTGGTGGCAGCGGTGGGTTCTATTGTAGAGTTGTTACAATAAGATTTTGTTTTGCTTTTGTTCAACTAAAAAGCTTCACAAGGCTAAGCTCCACTAGAATAGCAATTGTAACATGCCAAATACAGATAACTTCAGTCAGGAAGCCCTGGTCATTCTAACAGTAGAGCAACTGAAAGAAACCTGTACGGCCAGGAGTCTCCCTGGTAAAGGAAAGAAAAATGAATTAATTGCAAGATTGTTGAATCATCAAAGTCTGGGTAGTAGGCGTGTCATCGCTACTAACCCATGAAATGTGGAAATGATATTGGGGATGATAATTCAGAGTCTAACTCTAATGTTTTAGAGGAGTAAGAGGAGGACGAGGAGTCTCAGGAAGAGAGCCCCTCTTTGCCTCAACAGGCCCTTTTGCCTCAACCTTTAACCACTGGGACACCACAAGGTGCATCACCGAGTCCAGAATTGGTGTCTCTTGAGAAAATGACAGGAGTTAGAATACAAAAGATTACAAATCCAAGCTGAAACCAAACATCAGGACATCAAATAAAGGGAAACAGAAATACAGAATGCTCTTGAAATGAAAAAATTGTCTCTTGAAAATGTTTTTATCCCAGAGTCTTCTAGGTCTTTCAGTCCAAAGAGACTTTGCATGCCCAAAGAAGCAGTGAGTATGTATGATGTGAAACTTTATATTTTGGATTTCTTGGGTGCTTTTGAATATAACTATGGGATTCAGGGTTTCACAGGGAATCAGTTGAATCCTTGGCTTTTGTCTAGGCTCACCCAGGTTGCAACTGGTGCTGAAATGGAGGTGAGGGAACTTGAAAGATTGGAGTATGAAAATGCGAAGCTAGCTTTTATAGCTGGATTTGGGAAAACCCATTCCCAGTACCCTTAGAGGTTTAGGACCCTCAAAAAGACTGATGGTACCCTTGGGCTGTCAAATGAGAAATTATATTGTGCCTCCTATCGCAATAAATATATGTATATTGGCCTACGCCAAGCTGCTTATAAATTGCTTGCCAAGAAATCCGTGTTGCAAGGTCCTGACCTTAAAATCAATGTAAGCCGCCATTTTAGGTAAATCCGCCATTTTAGGTTCGTTTTGTAAAGTCACCCTGTGAGTTAAAATGGTGGACGATATCATTCCGAAATACAACATGGCTGTCTTGACCTCTGTATGTAGCTAATATGTAACTTGCCTGCAGGCCACTTGTTGAGGTCGTGAACTGAGACCTTGTCCTTCGTGGACCTGTGTGTAAAGGATTACTCGTGCAATGAAACTAATCCACAAGGATATGTTAAGAAAAATGTATTCAAATACTGAACTTAGAACACTTAACTACATTGTATTAATGTTTCAGAAGACCTGCATGGGAAATCCCAGAATACACAGTTGCCGTATAGGCTTGTTGATATATGTATTCAAAGCAAACCAGTTACATGTGGATGTGCGAAACTCGGCATGAACCCTAGATCAGTGATGTATTAGCGGAATATTAACCCGAAGTAGGACTGGACATCGTGCTCAGAAAGAGTATAAAAGACCAATGCATTCTAATGTACAGCGTCTCTCACTGAACACACTGAACCACGCTGGAGTTCGTTGTGTTGCACTGAGGGCCGATAGCTATCTGATTTTGCTCTGTTCTTCGTAACTGGATTCAGTATAAAATAAAGCACTTTGTATGTTCCTTTGTAACCCGTGTTCGGTGTATTTCCTTTTGGGGTACTCAGCCTCGATAATTTTGATTTTGTTTTCACAGTTGGCGCCCGAATAGGGACCCTCAAGATTGATGCCGGATTGTTGAAGGTTGACGCAGGCTATCGGACCGGGATCGGACAGTGTGACAAAAAGGGGCCCCACTGAACGAGACGCGACACCTCAGCAGCGCTGCATGACCCGATCTCTGGACCATTAGCTTGTGGTCCGAGACAGCATCTTGACGAGGGTCCACTTATCGAGGCGGGCAGATTTGCTGAAATCACCATACACAAGGTAAGATTAGTTAGGTAAGATTCTTTGAAATCCGATCGGGCCTCCTTAGGTTTGTTCAGGTGAGTCATGACCCGACTCTTAATTCAACCCTGATAATTTGAATTTGGCGCATTGTATCTGCAAACACAATTATTGACCAGGTAACACCAATAATTTGATATGCCTGCGACATTGTCTACCTACTTCAGGGCGTTGTTCCGCAGCGATAGACAATCTTTGGAATTTAGCCCTCCCGCACCACAGGAGGTGTCGCCGGCATGTACTATGTACTGTAAGCATGGCATTGGAAGAATAGTATTTAATGACATTTGGAACAGACAAACCAGACATGCCTCTGAACTTCAGTGGCTAATCAATGGTAGTTTTGAAATCCCTCGTATTGAGTATTTAGAGTCAATTCTGTTAAAGAAAAAGTCTAAACCTGCAGCTTTTGATGTTTTGCAGAATTGGAAAAAGAAGCGTTGCAGCAACTTAAAAGTAGAGAAAAACATGCACGCCGTCATAAGACGAACGCCGAAAAGGCATTATTGTATGACCAAGATAAACATATTCAGCCTGATTCATGGAATTATTTGCGTGAAAAACGCAGATCTGCGTGCCTTTCTGCCTGAAAATCCCCATACTTCAAACAGGGATTTTCGGGCAGAAAGGCACGCACATCTGCGTAGTCGATCGAGGTGCAGGGTCGAAGATTGTCACTCGCAATACTGTACCACCAGAGAAGAAACGTGCTTATGTTTTTGCCACACTTTGTTATATGGATAATTTTCCTGAGAAAAATAAAATGTTTTTATTGAAGGTTTAGGGATTCATTTATGTGTAATGTGGAGAAAATTGAATAATACAGATCTCCCGCAGATCTCCCGCAAGGGTTAAGGGATCTAAATACTTTAGCGTTTTCTAGAGACACTGTGGAGAAAGTAAATGAGCATTTCTAGAGGTTATTTGGGTATATTTGGGTATACAAAGGAGTTAGAAAAGTTGCAGAATGAGGATGACGAGGGGGAAAGTATGTATGTGCAGAAACGGTTCCTTCCTTGTCGTAAATCGATATCTGAGGAAGCACGAATTTGTACAAAGGACGTGCTTAGATGGATTTCAGATATGTCGATAACTCCAGTTGAAGTATATGACACATATAGTCAGTACACACCAGAAATGCAGAGGAAAGTGATAACTGGTAATGATAGAGTACCTACAGGATGATCGAGTAAAAAGAAAGATTAGTTGTCCCACAGAGTTATTGAGTATCTATAAGAGAGATTTTTCACTTAACACTTCTTCGACTGCTTTAGCGCTCGACTTAGCTCTGTTGTTTAGTAAGCATTCGTAGTCACCTACTTCTCAGTTACCTATGAGAGAGGTTCCTCCGACATTTGTCCCGAAGGTTGAGATTGCAGCTGATCCTGCAACAAATGTAGTCGCTGTGAACATTCCTGCACATTATGTATCACAGTTTGTTCATGTCCCGTTCTCAAGACAGGAAGTGAATACTGTTAGGCAATCTATTCCTGATATTAGGAAAAATCCGACAGGATTCTATAAAGAAATAGAGTCCCTCTTGCAGTCCTCAGTGTTCACCTTAGGAGATATTGATCTGTTATTTCCTGTACTCCGGCCCGTAGATTTCTGGAAACAAGTTAGAACTATAGACGACATGCCAGGGTTGGGAGATACATGGTTGAATATAACTAGACTCGATGGAGAAAGGCCAGCTGGTGAAAGACCACCTCAGGTGATACTAACTTTGCCTGATAGAATCATTGAAAAATTGAAAACTATAATTCCAGAGAAAATAATTATTTGGGACAAACTTACAGCTTGTGTTCAAGGGAAGTCTGAGGGTGCTACCGAGTTCTTTAATCGGTTCAAACAGGTATTCTCGGATTTCAGCGGACAAGACCTAGGCACAGAGTCTGGGAAAAGGTTATTTGTGGACAAATTTGTGCGTGGATTGCTGCCTGAAATCCAGTCACAAATTATGTCTTCTTAGAGCGCTTGGCAGGCGAAGTCCCAATCAGAAGTACTGCACATGGCTCAGTACTACGAGAATTGTGTCAATAATGAAAAAGATAGAGTTGAAAAACGAAAATCTGTTTTGAAGACTAAAGTGCTATTACAGCAAATTGTTAGAGGCCCCAGAGGGGGTAGTTCTCAGATTAGAGGTCAGTATGTCCCGCAAGGGTATGTGCCCTTGGGTCCTGTGAACATTAACCAGTGTGCCTATTGTGGTCAAGAGGGTCATTGGCATGCACAATGCCCCGTCCTTTGACAAAGGTCGAACAACACATTTGGGAATATGGGTAGACGATCCAGAGGTCACCCGGGTGTAGGGGGCCCTGGTAGAGGTCAGTTTACACAGGATCCTCAGCAACCTTTTTCACAGCATAATCAGACTCCGAGTGTGGATACGAGGAACATATTTGATCATCCTTCTGCTGCATATTTATCTGAAGAGCTTCCTTTTTATGACATTCTGTTTCGTTAGGATTGCCCAAAGCAGGGTTTGGAACCTACACCTATTCCCGTCAATCAGAAAGGTCCCTATGTTGAAATGATGGTGGGAAATAGGAAACATCAGTTTTTGATAGATACTGCAGCACAGAAGTGTTCCATTGATCATTCACGGGTTCCAATTATTCCACTGTCAGGGCAAACCAATTTTTCTGTAGGGTTTTCTGGCACGCCAGTTGTTTGTCTGGTTTCTTCGTCGGTACCCATTTCTTTGGGTCCCTTTACGGACCACTGTCCATTTCTGTTGACTTCGAATTGTGGGGAGAACATACTGGGGTTGAATCTGTTAAAAGAATTAAATGCAGTGATTTATTGTTCTTCTGATGGAGCGCGCTTGAGGATTTCACCACAGCAATTTTCTGTCTCGCAATTCTTGACTAGACCTTTGCCACCAGAATTCATTAATGTACCAGAGAGCTAATGGGCTGTTGACGGCAATGATGTTGGTGTTTTACACATTGAACCTGTTAAGATAGTTTTGAAACATGGAATTGAGATGCCACGCATTCTCCAGTATAAGATTTCAGTTGAGGACGAGCGAGCTTTGAAATGCATTGTTTCCGATTTTGTGCATCACAGAGTGATTGAAGAAATTTCAGGAAGTTTGTGTAATAGTCCAATTTTACCCATGTACAAGAAAGGCGATAATGCAATTCCATTCCGTTTCATAATTGATTTACGTGCCATTAATAAAATCGTCGCTCCACAATTTCCAATTGTGCCTGATGTGACGACAATCTTAAACATGATTCCAGCTACAGCTACTTACTTTAGTGCTGTGGATCTAAAGAATGCTTTCTTTAGTATTCCTATACACAAGGATAGTAGATACTTGTTCACGTTCACCTTAGGGGGACGCTCATTCTTATTTACTCGTGCACCCCAAGGGTACACAGAGAGTCCTAGCATCTATAGTAGGGCTTTGAAAGAACAAATTGATACCCTTGAATTGCCCTCTACTTGTACGTTGCTTCAGTACGTTGATGACTTGCTTTTAGCTGCTGATTCTGAGAGCGCCTGTAAGGAGGGCACTGTGTTATTGCTTATCTATCTAGCTAAGCATGGTCACAAAGCTTCGCTTAAAAAGTTTCAATATTGTTGCCAGGAGGTCGCCTATTTAGGCTATGTCCTGTCAAAGGAGGGAAGAAGATTGACACCTGAAAGAATAAAACACATTTCTGGCATGTCTGTCCCAAATACACAGAAGGAAGTTAAAGCCTTGATAGGTATGGCTTGTTACTGTAGGTTGTGGATCCCAAATTTTTCACTAGTGATCAAACCGATGTTGGCTTTAACAAAGAAGGGCATTTCTTCGCCATTGCTGTGGAAGGCGGAACACCAGCAATCATTTGACTTGCTTAAGACTGCATTATGCTCTGCACCAGTTTTGGGCCACCAAACTATGAAAAGGCCTTTGTGTTGTTTGTGCATGAATGTGATGGATGTGCTTTGGCTGTATTAACACAGGAACATGGAGGGAAGAATAGGCCGTGTGGTTACTTTTCTTCCACCCTTGATCCGGTAGCATGTGCTTTGCCAAGATGTTTGCAAGCTGTCGCTGCTGTGTCTGTAAAAAAGAGTGAGGGAATGGTCCTAGGCCATGATCTAACCCTAATGGTGCCTCACTCTGTAGATGTTTTACTGAACCGAACCCAAACGCAACACCTCACTTCTGCACGGATGACGAGATATGAATTGATCTTTTTTGCTCCTCACATTCAAATTAAGAGGTGTTGTGTTCTTAAACCGGCTGAACTCCTACCTTTCCCTCAAGGCACTACTTGCGGCGATGAAAAGTCACATGACTGTCTGTATACTACCGAACAAGAGATAAAGGGTAGAATTGATTTGAAGGACACTCCTTTGGATAATCCGCAGGGAGAGCTGTTCTGTTATAGCTCCTGCTTCAAACTTCCGGATGGTACATCCACAGCTGCTTTTGCAATCAACACATTAAGCACGGTCGTGGAAACCAAGAGAATCATGCATAACTCTGCGCAGGCCGCAGAGATTATAGCATTGACCCGGGCTTGTGAACCTTCCGAAGGGCTTGCAGTAAACATATATACTTATAGTCAGTATGCCTTTGGGGTGGTTCACAACTTTGGGAGACTTTGGTCGGAGAGAGGGTTCCTAACTTCACATGGCACTAAAATCCAACAAGGCTCCCTAATAGTACAACTACTCTCAGCGCTTGCGCTCCCTACTCAGTTAGCTGTTATGAAATGTGCAGTACATCGAAAGATTACAGATGACATAGGAAAAGGGAATGCTTTTGCTGATCAGATAGCTAGACAAACAGCTATCGAACCCCTTACGGAGATGTATGTTTCAAGGGAGACTGTACATGCTTATGCAATGGATGAGGGTGTTGGGTCTGTACGGGATATCCAAGCTGGTGCCACGTTAGAAGAATCCAAGGGTTGGGCTGAAGGCTTGGGGAAACTTGATGAAGACAGGTGTTGGGTGGACATAGCATAAGGGAAATGGCTGCTCCCTGACGCGTATAAAATGATGATGGTCATCATGGCCCATGGTCTTTTCGCATATATGTGCCCAGAAGATGACAACGATGTTAGAAAAAGTTTGGGCAAATGACAAGGGGATAGCAACTCCAAGGGGAAGTTTCGGCAACCCTCTGTCCCCTTTGAAGTTATCCACTTTGTCTTTATTGAAATGGAACGATGTAACAACAAAAAATATGTGCTGGTGGTCATCTGTGCTTTTAGTAAATGGGTTGAGGCTTTCCCCGTTAAAGATGCTACAGCCATGATTACTGCGAAAACCATGTTAAGGGAATATTTTCCATGGTTCGGGCTACCAAGAGCCATCTGGTAGGACAATGGTCCACATTTTGTCGCTGCTGTAATTTTGCAGATATGTGCGGCATTACAGATAGACAAACAGGTCCATTCGGCCAGACATGCTGAAAGCGCCGGACTAGTAGAAAGACACAACGGTATCATCAAGAACAAGCTCGCTAAAACGTGTGCCGGCACTAAATTAAAATGGCCAGATGCCTTACCGATCGTGTTATTATCCATGCGTACAACCCCTCAAACTAAGACTGGGCTCTCTTCCTTTGAGGTGGTAATGGGGAGACCTGCCAATATCTGGAACCTTCCTAAATGTAATTCGTTAAGAAATGTTGAAAATGTATTACTTTCAGATTATTGCTGCCAGTAGACTAAAAACCTGTATTTGATTTATCACCAGGTACGAGAGGCTCTACCTGTGCGCTACGAGTGCCCGGGCTGCAGTATAGGGCCTGGTAGTTGGGTGCTCATCAAGGCATTTGAGCGCTCTTACTGCCTTGCACCTCGCTCGCGGGGCCCGTTCCAGGTCCTGTTGGTCACCCAAATAGCTGTGCGGGTCTCTGGAAGAAAGAACTGGATCCACGCGTCCCATGTCAAAAAACTTCCTCACCCAGTGCCACACGTTACAGAAGAAACAGAACCCCTCACTAATGCTGCAACCAACGATCCCAAAGCAGTAAATAGCGCAAAGAGTGTGTCGGAGAATATTTCTGAGCCCGTGAGGCTTGGGGAAACAGCCAGTTTGTCACCACACTCTCCAAAAGTTTTTCATCCGGAAACTGCTGTTCCAAATTCGGCATCTTCACTTGTCTCTGATACGTTGCTTACAACGGGAAGTGACGACACTTTGTTTCCGGATCAATCAGTACCAGGAAAAGCAAGGTACAATCTGCGTCCAATAAAATAGACTTATGGCATGGTTTTGCTGTGCATCTGATAGACTTACGGCACGGTTTGGCTGTGCATTCGAAGAAGGAAAGGATCATCGAGGGCTTGTTTTTGCCCAAATTTGAGAAAGGGGATTCTGTTGGCCAGGGTTGTGGAAGGACTAAGAAGTCGTGCGGCCGGGAGGTCGCCAGCAACGAACATTGGGTTTTCCGTTTGAAGACTACAATGCCTGCCACCGCTACCTCTCGTATGAGACTTGTAAATGATGGGGTGACCAACCGGGACAATGGACAATATGTCTGGGCCCCGAAAACGTATTGCTGTGTTTTTATAATGATATTTGGTTTTATAAGAGTCACTGTCTTAGGATTGTGGTACCTGGAGGAAACGCATCCTTTAGAATCCTTGTTGTCTACTGAAAATGTACCTACTGTTCCTACTCCCTTTGTAAATTTACATACTCTGTCCCCTAGGGACTCTCAGCATAGACAAAGGTACCACAATAATACTCTGCTACTTATCATGAATGCTACGCATGCCATTTTTAATAAGTCTAACTGTTGGTTCTGCTCACATTTGCCGCAACACGGGGATAAGGGGCTAGGTTGGTATATTCATCCTTTACCTTTGACAACTGCTTGTTATGCTTCTCTTAGAGCACTATTCTTTGGGCGTTGGAATGATAGCATCTCAGGGAACTTTGACGGCACTAATTTGAATAGTTTTGAGAAACGTGTTTTGACTCCCCTGGGATGCTCGCTTTTCGCAAACAGGAGTAAACCTAACGTTGCTTCTATTAGGCCTTCTGATAGACTGTCTCGTCCTTTTCAATCTTTGATTTCCTTTAAGATGGTTCCGATAGGCATTAAGGACCCCATGCCTCCTTCTTACACTGTTAATCATAGCCCCGATTCAGTTTCTTTTTGCATACAGAGGAATGGAACTCAGTCAATGGGGCATTTTCTAGGTTGTGCCAATGTTGCAAATTTGACTGGTGAAACAGACCTTTGTATGTAGGCGAACCTGTCTACTTCATCTGCGGTAATGTAGCATTCCCATGGTTGCCCAGGGATTGGCAGGGAACCTGTTATTAAAGGATCCTGTTACGTGGGGTGTTTATAGCTAGTACAAAAGAAGTTTCAAAGGCTCGTCCACGGCGGGACGAGAATGGTGACACTCCAGCACAAATCTTGGGCGATATAGCAAAATCAGTTGTGCCATATTGGGGGCAGATAGCAAATTCCGAAGATATCAAAAGACTAGCGAGAGTACTGGAGAGAACAATCAACCGGACCACGGACATACTCCATAATATGACCTTAGAACAGAAGGCGATAATACTAGTAGCACTTCAAAACCGGATGGCATTAGATGTCATTCTGGCTGAACGTGGTGGAGTGTGTAAATTAGTGGGGTCCGCTTGCTGTGTTTTCGGACCAGATTCCTCCCCAACCATCTTCAAGACAATACAAAATCTGCATGTCCTTAGTTCAGAAGTGCATGTTCCCGAGGGAAACTGGGATCTTAGCGTTTGGTTCTGGGACTTCTTGGATCTTGGGGTTGGAAAGTACTTTCCGTCTTGCTGATTATTTTGGGAATCCTGTTGTTTCTTTGTTGTTGTATTCAGTGTCTACCTGGTATATGCTTGATGCTAGGGGGATGTTGCACACAAGCAATAGGTACGATAAAATACGACATAAAGTGTAAGCCTCAGATAAAACTTCCAAAGAATATGTGTTAAAAGAATTTTTAGCGAATGACCTGATGGCAATAGATATTTCCGACAGCGATTCAGGGTGCATGGACGATGATGCATGGAGTTATTTGCAAGGAGATCCAAAGTAGTTTTAGCACTTGGCATAGGTCAAAAGGAGGGTTTGTCAAATGAGAAATTATATTGTGCCTCCTATCGCAATAAATATATGTATATTGGCCTACGCCAAGCTGCTTATAAGTCGCTTGCGAAGAAATCCGTGTTGCAAGGTCCTGACCTTAAAATCAATATAAGCCACCATTTTAGGTCAATCTGCCATTTTAGGTTTGCTTTGTAAAGTCACCCTGTGAGTTAAAATGGTGGACAATGTCATTCCGAAATAGAAAATGGCTGTCTTGACCTCTGTATGTAGCTAATATGTAACTTGCCTGCAGGTCACTTGTTGAGGTTGTGAACTGAGACCTTGTCCTTCGTTGACCTGTGTGTGAAGGATTACTCGTGCAATGAAACTAATCCACGAGCATATGTTAAGAAAAATGTATTCAAATACTGAACGTAGAACACTAGTTTAACTACATTGTATTAATGTTTGAGAAGTCCTGCATGGGAAATCCCAGAATACACAGTTGCCGTATTGGCTTGTTGATATATGTATTCAAAGCAAACCAGTTACATGTGGATGTGCGAAACTCGGCATGAACCCTAGATCGCTGATGTATTAGCGGAATATTAACCCAAAGAGGGCTGGACATCATGCTCATGAAGAGTATAAAAGACCAATGCATTCTAATGTACAGCGTCTCTCACTGAACACACTGAACCACGCTGGAGTTCGTTGTGTTGCACTGAGGGCCGATAGCTATCTGATTTTGCTCTGTTCTTCGTAACTGGATTCAGTATAAAATAAAGTACTTTGTATGTTCCTTTGTAACCCGTGTTCGGTGTATTTCCTTTTGGGGTACTCAGCCTCGATAATTTTGATTTTGTTTTCGCAGGGCTACCTGAGTATGTGAATGCTTGAAAAACTTAGATGGTTGGGTTAAGGGTTACAGAGTGAACTCCTTTGAAGGAATGAGAAATGTATTTTCGTTGGAATCTATTTATGATGCCTGCCCTCCTGAGCTTAGACAGCACTTGGCTGACTCAATAGAGATTTATCCCAAGAAGCTAGCAAAAGCTGCTGACTTTTGGGTTGCCAACAGGGTCACTCACAAGGGTTCTGGGGACACTCACAAAAAGGATGAGGGGAAGAAGCACAACAAAGATGACAAAGAGAATTCTAAAAGCTCCCATCCAAAAGAGGGCCACAAACATAAGAAGGGCAAATACCATGGGAAACCAGGTCAGTCTAGTGAAACCTCTGGTGCCAAACCAGAGGGAGGTCAGCAGAAACCTCCATTCCAGGAGGTATTTGGTAAATGTTATGGTTGTGGGTCTACTGACCATGTGAAAGGGGATCCCAGATGCAAGAGTGAACTTTCAGGGGTCCACACTGCATCCTTAGCCTTCATCCCTGAGGGCGAAGTACATATGGCGAGTGGAAACTTTCATCTATTGGCTGAAGAACCCCATTGGAGTCTCAGCCAGTGTTTCTTTAGTGTCCCTAGGTCTGTGGAAACAGCAGAATGTAGATGTGTATAACTCTATTCCAGATAACACAAAATAATATTACAGGTACAGTGTACTTGTGAATGGTCAGGAAACCCCTGCCATTAGAGATACTGGGGCCAGCATCACAGTGGTTGATGAAACCTTTTTCAAACCTGAGGATGTTGCTAAGGCACCCAAAGGCCCCACTAAGCTTGCTGGAGGTCCTGTCCAGATGGTTCCAATACTACCAGCTCTCGTCCAGTGCAACAACGTGACTGTAAGAATACCTGTCAGTGTTCAGAATGAGGTGCCTCAGAGAGTCCTGTTGGTGAATGACTTAAAGACTCTTGGAGTTGTATATAGCACCCCGAGGCCGGCCAGTAAAAGGAAACAGGAACAAACTAGGAAGGTCAGAGAGCTCACTTTAGATGACTCTCAGTGGGTTGTTACAGAGGAACCTGTAAGACCCAGTCCGCATGAAGGACAAACTTCTACTTCCAGGAAAGGAAGGACAAAGGGGAAACCCAAGGTCTCAGTAAACAAGAAGAGTAGCACTCCTATGCACAAAGCCACGACATCCCAGAGAGGAAAGTCCCAAGTCATACCTGTGACTCCTCCACCAGCTGAGGCTGAGTGTGAGAAACCACCAGAGGATGGTGAGTGAGCTACTGATGACACAGAGCTGGAAGAAGACCGTCCACCTGCTGGAGATCTGGATCCTAAAGACCATCCGGAGCTGCAGACTTTGCTTGCAGAAGGTGGCCCCAGCAGAGGTAAAGAAAGTGTTCTACTCTTGAAGGACTTCGCCAAAAGGCAGTTTCCTACCTGGAAGGGAAAGAGCCAGGGAAGCACAGGTTGTAGTGGGAGGATGGCCTCCTCTAAAATGAACCTATTGAGTCTACTGCAGGGGACTACAGAAGACTTGTAGTGCCTCAGGAGGTGAGACCCCAGTTTCTACAGTTAGTCTATGAGATTCCTCTAGCTGGTCACTTAAGTTTTAAGACAACCAAGGAAAGGATTTCTCTGTATTTCTACTGGCCTAAGATTGGGTCTGATGTAGATACATTCTGTAAAATCTGTCACACTTTTCAGACATCTGTCAAGAGTGGAGCCAAGAATGTGGCAGCTTTGGTGCCTCTCCCAGTGGTGGGAGTCCCTTTTGAGAGGGTAGGGATCAGCATTGTTGGTCCTTAGACCCTCCCACATCTTCAGGCAACTGATTTATATTGGTTGTGGTAAACCGTGCTAGCAGATATCCTGAAGCCATACCTATGAGGACGGTTACTGCTCAGGTAGTGGCTAATGCCCTACTTGGTATTTTTAACAGAGTAGGTTTTCCTAAGGAGGTTATCTCAGACAGTGGGGCAATGTTATGTCCCACTACATGCAAATCATGTAGAAAAACTGTGGAGTGACCTACAAGTTCTCAACAGCCTACCATCCGCAAACCAATGGATTGGTAGAGAGGTGTAATAGAACTGTGAAGAGCATGAAAGTTACTTTAGAAGAACGCCTTAGAAGAAAGTGGGACCTTCTACTGCCATGCCATCTCTTTGCTGATAGGGAAGTCCCTCAAGAAGCGGTTGGCTTAAGCCCCTCTGAGCTTCTCTATGGTCAACCGGTTAGAGGTCGATTGGCCCTAATCAAGGAGGGGTTTGTAGAGTGCTCCTTCCCACAAGCCAGTGAGAGTCACTGACTATGTGTTAGGTCTCCGGAGGAGAATGACACATATGATGACAGAAGCTTCAGATAACTTGAAAGCAGGTCAGGCTCTGGTTAAACATTAGCATGATCAGAAGGCCAACATGGTTGAGTTTACTCAAGACCAGCTAATTCTAGTTATGGTACCTACAAGGCAGAAGACCTTGGATTCAATGTAGTGGGAAAACTTGGAGAAGTCAATTATTTGGTGGATTTAGGCAATCCATAGGAGGCCCCAGGGTCTTTCATACCAACCGCCTAAAGTCCTATTACTCTAGACCAGAACTGGGAGTTTTGCTTCTAGCATCTGCTCAGGAGGAGGAGAGTGAGCCTATACATGACCTCCTCAGGGGACATCCTTTAGATGGAAAGATAGAATGAGTTAATCTCTGTTCTGATTTGACACTGGAACTAAAGGAGGAGTTAAAAAAAAGCTCTGTTGAATCAGCTTGCCCCTCTGTTTTCACTAACACCAGGCTTGACTCCCTGGGGCCAGCATTCTCACTGGTGACTGTTTACCTGTTAAAAGCAGAGGTTACAGAATATCAGACCGTATAAGAGCCCACATAAAAGAAGAGGTCAAGAAGATGCTTGATCTTGAGGATGCCCATCCTTTACCTAGAGCAGAGGATTTGGTGGACACACTTGGTTCAGCCAAGTACCTCAGCACATTTGACCTAACCGCATGCTATTGGCAAATAGCCCTGACCGACCATGCTAAGGAGAAAACTGCATTTTCAACCCCAGGAAGCCTCTACTAGTTTAAGGTTATGCCTTTTGGACTAAAGAATGCACCTGCTACATTTCAAAGGATGGTGAATCATGTTCTGAATGGGATGGAGGACCTGCATGGCATACTTGGATGACATTACAGTGTTCAACCCTACTTGGAAGGAACATATTGACCACTTAGGATATGTATTGCAGGCTCTTGAGCATGCCAATCTGACCATAAAGCAAGTAAATGTCAAATTGATCAGAGTAAAGTGGTCTACCTTGGACATGAGGTAGGAGGAGGTGAAATAAGGCCATTGCCTAGCAAAGTTCAAGCTGTTCAAGACTGGGCCGTCCCTACTACTCAACCCCAAGAGAGAGCTTTTCTAGGTCTCCCATGTTACTATAGGAACTTCATTGACAACTATGGGACCATAGCTTCTCCCTTGAATGTGATCTCCTCACCCAAATTCCGCAAGAATGTCAGGTGGAATGAGGAGTGCACCAAGGCATTTGAAGGACTTAAGAAAGCCCTTTGTCAAGCTCCAGTCCTAAGAGCTCCTCACTACAACCGATCCTTTATTGTATAGACAGATGCTTCCAATACAGGTATAGGTGCAGTTTGAGTCAGCTGGATGAGAAAGGCAGGGAACACCCAATCTGCATCATCAGTAGAAAACTGAAGGACCCTGAAACAAGGTGGGCAACCATAGAACTTGAGTGTTTTGCAATTCCGTGGTCTTTGAAGAAGTTTAGACCATACTTGTATGGATCAACTTTTGTAATTCAAACCACCCACCTACCCTTGAGATGGTTAATGCAGATAAAGGTGGAGAATCCTAAATTGTTAAGATGGTCAATCAGCCCACAGGGGTTTGATTTTACCATAGAGCACAGGTCAGGGTGTAATCACCAAAATGCTGATGGTCTCTCCAGAAAGTATGACCGACTGGAGTAAGGAGATTCATCCAGGGGTGGATTAAATCCTCCTGTCCCTTAGTCTGGGGGGGACGAGTGTTAGGGAGAATTCTCAGAAATTAGTTAATTTGCTCTACTTTAGAAACCCCCACCAACTTTGCTGGATTTTGAGGACTTGATTTTTGTAACCTGGAGAGAGTGAGACCCTTTTTTCCCACTCTCTCATGTATTTTAATGTGATGTTGAACACTGTGTTTCTTTTGGTTGTGGAGTCTAACAAAGTCCATAGGCATCATCCTTTACATCATGTCACACAGCACCTTCAGTACAGTGACACAGTCAAGTCTTACAGATTTCTCCAAAGGTTTAATACATTCTCTGGGATAAACTACTGTTTCCCAGAGCAATAAAGTGAAATTGACATTATTTATATTTGTAACCTTCTAGACTTAGCACAAACTATCTTACAATAGGGTGCTGGAGGGGTTACTTAGTATCCTCTTTGTCTAGCTTTTCATGTAACATTATTATGTTACCCTTTCCTCGATGAATGGCTGGTGGCAGTGGTTTACTTTTTACTCCCATTATGGGATTTTACCGCAGGCTGCGTTCACCAGTGACCAGGAACCGCAGTGGTGCTATTTGCCGTAGACGCAAGGAGCTGAAACACCAAATTGCCACTTGTTTGAAGATTGCCGGTTACGAGCGGTGACCGTCCCATTGCAGTGCATGATTCCCCAGATGTCCTCCCTCTTATCCCCACGATTGAGGCCCAGGCAAGCAGGATCTGCAGTGCTGCACAGGAACAGAAGTTATCTGCTGCACTTTTTCTTCAACCTAAAGGTACTGTACAGTCTAAGAGAACTTACCTCTTGTTGTGTAGCCACTTGTCCTCATTAGATACTTTCTGGGTTGCATTTGTAGAGTTGCTATCAGCTCCTTTACCTCACAAGCCTAATCAGCGTGTGGCCCTACTTTGATTTCTTCTATTCTACCAATACTTTAAAAACATTATGAAATACTTTCTACTTACCTGTAAGTAGTGCTTCAGTCCACCTTGACTTTTGCTAACTTGAACATTGGCTGGCCTGGCTCCCTGCTAACACTTCTCTCCTCTGTTTAAGTGTTGTTGCCTTCCTTCCAGGAAAGGGTTAACTGGCTTTACATTGGGGGTTATTGAAAGTACTTACATGCTTAAGAATCATTGTGTGAATACTTGTTCTATTCTGATCCCTCTTTTCCTTGACACTCTCCTAAGAAAGTATAAATGTAAACAGAGATATATTAATGTCTACAGCACCCTAGCAATTGAAGTCACCTGAGGGTGTAGGTAGTGTCTGTGAGCCATCCCAAATGGGTTTTTGCTGATTTAGAAAACTAAGAGTGTTTATTATTTTTGAAGTGTATTTGGGTGTTGCTTAACATTGCTCCCTTCTGAAGAAGGCTTACTATAACTGACTGGTAAATAAATTAATAATAGTTTAATCAAGAAACCTTGTGTCTAAGAGTTTATTTGGACACTTGTCACTGTGAATCTCTGTGTAACTCTGCTACAGCTCACATTGACCCCTCTTGAGATAAGCCTGGCTACCCGACCACACTACCAACCTGTGTAGTACAGACTTATACCAAAGGTTGGGTTCCTATTGCCAGAAGGTCAGGGTTGTTGTAGTTCACCCGAAGGGTACTGCATACAATCTTGCCTAACAATATCCCAAAACCAAGAGAACAACAGTTACATTCCCATGTCGGTGGAACTGGGAACCACGCCCACACTGTCTAAGGTGGTAAAAAAACCTGGGAGGCCTAATGGACAATGCTCTAACCTTAGACCCACAAGTAAATGCAATAATTAAGAAATGCTTCTTCCTCCTTCACACAACAAGAAGAATCCTACCAGTCCTATCCTTAACCCACAAAACACTGGCAATCGTCACCCTCATCAAGTCAAGAATCGACTACGCAAACATCCTCTACCTCGGGATGCCGGAACACCTCCTGAAGAAACTACAACGCATCCAAAATGCAGCAGCTAGACTACTTCTCAAACTATCCAGAAGAGACGACATCACTCCAGCATTAAAAATACTACATTGGCTTCCAATCAAACATCGTATCACTTTCAAAACAATGTGCGTAACACACAGGGCAATCAGCAGACAGGGAACAATCTACAAGCCAACAAGACTCCTGAGATCAAGCAATGAAATCCGCCTGGAACCAAACAAACACCAGGAAAAAACTAGGGGGCACCTCTTTCTCATACCTAGCCGGTAAAACCTGGAACAACCTCCCGAAAGAAATAAGAAACACCAAAGACCACCTAAAATGTAGGAAACTTCTAAAAACCTGGTGCTTCAACATCTCGGAACCAAACTGCAACATTTGAAACAATCAAACACAAAGAACAATCTGACAAAATGTATGATGAAACAGACAACACCTAGGGCTGACTAAGGGAAACTACTACAAGAACAAGAGAGACGATGATAGGTGAAACAGAACGCGAGTGACAACCCTATGAAGACAGAACCATAGCAAACATGCCTAACAGTACCATCAACCTACCCACTCAGAAAGGGCACAGGGTACAGACGCAGTCCGCAAGTAATTTCAATCTAAAAGGAGTAGATTGCAACAAAAACAAACTAGGATAAATGGGTGTCCATTTTAAAATTGGAAACACAAGAATAGCTGACTTAACCTAATGACAGGGAGATGAGACAGCCTTATCAGGCTGAAACTTTATCAGCAAAAGAAAGACAACCTTCTCTAGATTATGTAGGAGACACAATAGGCGTGTGCATTTCTCCAATGACAAGGCCACTAACCAACCCCAAAAAGTACTAAAAACCTCACCACTCCTCACATGCCTCTCACACTCCACCCAAACACAACCACATCTCTTTAAACCGCAGCAAGCCACACGCATTTCACCACATCGCAACAACAAACACACCACACAGACCTACACACAACAGCGCACGAAAGACTCAGAACCGAATACCACACCAATATGCTCGGCGAACGGTGTGAACCGAAGCTGCCAACAGTACTTCACAGCTCCCTTGCTCTTCTCCAAACTTGTCCTACTAACATGCCTAACCTACCCCCCTTTTCTGTTTCAGACCAGCCAGAGCGCCAGGGGACCACTTCGGTGGTGATAGTTCACGGTACAAATGTCCTTTAACATTAACATTAACATTATATAAGCAGGTTGAAGGCAAAATATTGCTGTGTGTTTTTTCAGAAGTGTCTTGTGAGCTCATCTAATAAAGACTGCTGTGAAAACCACCCAGGTGTCTGTTCTTTTGTTCTTGTCTCTTTGCCAGAATTCATGGATGTCAGAAAGCTTGATGGGAAGAAATCTCCATGTTCACTCCCATAATACTGGCTTTGCTGTGGCTCTCTCCCATTAAACCCTCCTTGAGGGATTTGAAATCCACTTGGTCCTCCTCTAGCTCCATTCCCTCTACCTCCTGGCCAAAGATGATACCTATTTTGATATATAGGATACCCTATATTGTTTGGTTGTACTGACTGTACCACCCATGTTGTCACACCTTCACCACTTGTCAACACTGTTCCTTCTATGACAAATGTTGAAAAACAATTCTGAACCAACTTTGCCTCCTCCTGCTTTCTACTCTCTGCCTTGCTCTTATTGCTTTCTTGTAACAATCGACAATGATGTACAATAGTCAACTGTATTTCTGGCTAGGGCTTTGCTTCCATCTCTACTTGTTTCTTCTTTTGCCATTGCACTGGCTTGGGTAGTCCCTGAAATACAATATGATCAAATAATGCTACTGTTTTATCCCACGATTCTCTCGTCTCAAGATGACATTGTTTTTGCATCTCTTGAACAAAGGCAGCAGGATCTTCATCCTCAACCATTTTCCTTGTCATAATCGCACCCATGTCTGTTGTGTCAGAATATTGTACTCTAAGCACCACCATACGTCTGCTCTACAATTATTAAATAGCGCTTCATCGTGTGGTGTGTTCTGTGCTGTCACACTCGCATATCCCGCTCATCTCCAAATGTCGTCAGCTCTCTTCTCTAGAATAGCTGCTAGCAGGCCTTTGATGTCACCAACTGCTAATGTCATGCCTGCTGTCATTCTTTCTAACTCATAAATCCATTTTCCTATGCCTGCAGTCAAACTAGGTAATTTACATTCCAAATTGTCCATGTGCAGCCACGGAATATATTGTGGTTGTCCTTGCACTTTCTCTAATAATGGGAATTGTGTGAATCCAGGTCCACAATCATACCCACCTCCGCTCCTTGTCTTCCAGGTGTGGCTATTTTTGCCTTAATCCGCTTACATATGGTGGAGATATACCCCCTGCGCTGCATGACAATGCTGGTGGTAGTTCAGTATATCGTGCAAGTACTGGTGTTTTCCCTTTGGGATCTTCTAAATCTCACCACTTTACCCCTCTTTCTATGCTTGGGACTATAAAAAAAACAAATGCACCTTCTCTTCACGCTCTTTCATTTTCCTCCCTTTCTTCGTCTGACATCTTTATACCCCAGCTTGTATGGCTGTCATCCCTTTCCTCATCATCAAGATCTTGTCTACTTAAGGACATCTTCCTATGCTCGTCCGTTTTTTTCTTTTATGTAACATTAGTTTATTACAAACTTTTTATTACATTACATTACATTTCCATTTCTCTACACATCCTCAGCTTTCCTTTAAACAATTAAAATAATAACTCTGTCCCACCTGTGGTTCGTTTGGTGGTTTAAATATATCCAACCAGTCCACTTAGTCTTCCACTTCAGACTTCCCATTAATGATAATGGTCCATCTTTCAATGGGCTTTTTTATGATTTCCCCAACTTTTTTCAGTCATTTAGCTCATCTTCCTGTTTTAACATTGCTTCCATAAACTCAACTATTGCACAAGTGCGCATGTTATTATCTCACCGCAGGATTTGCTGCCACCATTCATCCATGTCCATGTTACCAGATGTCGAACTGATTCTACTTCGTCTTTGCAGAATCGGCAATGATTGTCCCTAACTTTCCTTGCATGTCTCATATATTGAATTTCTTTTTTTGGATAGAAGTTTAACCTGAGACGTAGAAATTGATCTCGATCATGTCTACTTGGGAATCTTACCAGATATTTAATTGTGGTTTTTACTGCACAAGCTTCACCCATTAAGTTCAGAGAGGAGCTAAATTCTGCTCTTCTGTTAATGGTCTCAATCCATTCTCTCTGGATTAACTTCCTTTTGGCGGGGCAGGGGTTCTCTCTTAGTGTTCCTACTGAGACGTCCATGTACTCAAGTTGATCTTAACATCTCTTGTGCCATGGGTTAAACTGTCCTATATATTTTCTTGTTGAGTCTTGACCCAGTATATGATAAGGTTTAGCAGATGATGACATAGACACTTTCCGCATCAATGAAAGCGATTTCCATAGTGCAATCGATTGCAGCCCCAATCATACCAAATTGAGACAATGGGCACACATGTTGGTAGATGCAAGACCCTTCTCCAAAAGTATCCCTCTAGGATATTCCATATGGTCCAACTTAAATTCAATCCTGATTTGTTGCCAAATGTTATTGTTGCTGTGACCTTCTTTGTATAAAACATAATTAAAGGTTTCATGGTAAATTTGCCGTATTCAGTATGTAAGATCATTCCCAGGGACGCCAACATTTTGATCTTGTATTTCAAGTCATGTAACTATTGCCATTCTCTTATAGATTTATTGAATAGAATTCCCAGGTAATGCAAGGAACTATGTTGTTTCAATCGGTTCAATGCCTGCTCTCCATTGGAACCTCCGTCTTGATCTTCCTGTCTTGCTACAGAATGCCATAATTTTTTATTTGCTTGCATTAATCTCAAGATAATTTCTCCTGAGATAAACTTGAAGCAAATGTATCTGTTGCTATAGGCCTACTTGGTTCATGTCTAATAACACCAGATCGTTGCCATATATGACAGAAGAAAGGGCTGATCCATTTACTTTAGGCATTTCCTTTAGGCAGAAATATGTTCTCGTTTTTTAATACATCAGGCAAATCAGCTAGATGCAGCTTAAAAAGTAGCGACGCCAGTGGCCATCCTTGCTTCACTCCTTTCTCAGTTGTTATGTCATCCGGTAAGTCACGTTCAGCATTTCATCGAATGCGTATTGTTGTATCGGAATGAAGCGCCACGATTGCTCGTAGCACATCTTGCCAGCATTGCCATGACTTAAGTTTCTTCCACATTAGTGATCTATTAACGCTGTCAAAAGCTTGACCCAAATCAATGAAAGCTAGAAACAATGTCTGATTTGCTTTAAATGATTTCAGTTTTAGGAGATTTAATAGGCATAGATTTTAATCTATCCCTACACCCTTGGTGAAACCAGTCTTTCTTATATCTGTTATCTTGTTTTCATCAGACCATTTAGCGATGTCTCTTTGTAGGAATGAGGTGAATAACTTTCCAATTACATCTGATAGAGCAATAGGCCGGGATTTTTCTCGCCTTAGAGATTTGTTGAAACAGGACTTCATTGAAGTATGCCCAGGCAGCTCCGGGATTCTTTAATTTTGAAATTGCTTCCTCAATTTCATCTTTCTTGAAATTAAAGTCCCATTTCACTTCAGGATCTTCCCATGTTTCATCCGGGAGCAACATTGACCTTGAAAAGACATTTGTAAAATGATTGACCCATTTTTTCCGCACTTGCGTTGTTACTTAACGAAGATTTTTGATTCAAGGTGCCTTCATTTAATATTGCCCATGTGTCTCTTGAATTATGTTGGTAGATGGACTAATATTAACATATTCTCATCTTAAAGGAGACATTTCAATTACTGTATCTTTGCCTTCTTTTGTTAATTTCTTGGGTCTGATTTGGAATCACAACCTTCTTCAATTCGCTGATGTCTTTTTGTATTTTCTTTTTTTGCTCCACTACTTCCTGACTGTATACATGTTTAGGTTTTTGATAACTCTGTTTGAACCCAATTTTGGTTGTTTTGCACATTGCCAGGAGTGGGAGGTAATTTGGTTCCTGATTACTCTGATTGTTTCGGGAGTTGAGGTTCCTAGTTAGATTCTCCATTCCTCTTAGATTCAAGCATAGGTGAGTTTTTCCTGTATTTATTTTTAGGTCACCACAATATCTCACCGATGTTTCTGGCCCCTTCATCTCCCACCTCATGTTTATAGTATCATGGTCACTGCAGTTCATCTCAATGACTCGAAAGTCTCTTATCGTATGGTGAAGATTATTCGATGTCCAGATGTAATCTAGTGTTGCTTGGCAGTTGTTCTGGTGCCATGTAGGTTTCCCAGTGATATCTCTACTCATTTGTCCATTTAACATGACACAATTTCTTGCCTTCATTTCTTGTGCCCAGCGGTCGCCTCTGTCTCTTCTGAGAATGATTCCATTGGTTGTCTGCCTTATTGGAATCCCTTCGGTGTCTATGCATCTTATGCAGAGGTCTCCGCACAATATAATCAATATAATGTACAGATTGTGGAACTCCCCGACCCACTCACCAATCATCTTAGTTACTGAGTTAATCAATTCTTCTGTCGCAATTTTGGCTGAATTCAAATATGTATTGATAATCAATATACATCCTGAGTGTTTAGTCTCTTCATTTGCATTTTTCAGGATTGTTCCCTGTACAAAGAGATTTGGATTTAGGCACTTGATCACTGATAAGCCAGTGTTGTTTCTTATCATTGTTATTAGGCCTCAGTACGGTCTACTATTTTGATTTTCCCTACCCGTGTTGAGTAGTGTTGTAAATCCATCAATCACTGGAGGTTCACGCAGCCAGGTTTCCTGTAGATAGATGAAGTTATGTGCCTCTTTGTTTATTCCCATCTTATTAAACAAGTGCACAAATCCACGTGTATTCCACGAAATCAGAGAACCTGCACATCATTTCCTTGATGCCTTTAGCTAGAAGTGATGTGATATTTCCTCCTCTCTATTTTTTTTGTCGATCTAGCTCTTGCATTTGGTTTCTTCCATCAAACTTTTTTTTTAGAAACTCTCTCCTTTGCTTGTTCTGAGATTTCCTATTTTCCTCCTTTAGCCTTTGAGCCTTGCTGGATTTTCCTTCTACCTCTGTATTTGGCCTACTCCTTGATAGATCATACCCCAGGCAAAGCAGGGCATTCATTGTTTCTAATAGCGTGAATGTTTGGGGAGTTCACATGTAAAATTACCCAATCTGAATGAGCTTCTGTGACATACTCAACTATTTCAATGTCATCCAATGACAGTGTTCTCAATGATGGGATGCTATGGAATGGTTTCACCACATTTCGCCTGTTTAAGTTTACTTCATTTTTTGGGGATAACATTTTCCAATTGTAGTTTTCCCACGTCTTCTCTTGAGAAGTCCTTGGTAAAATTCTCACCCCGACATGACTCTCTTCTCCTTCATTCTTGAGACTCTGTATACTTTGGGTTTAGATTTGCTGTTGGTCTCTCTTTACAGCTCTCTCTTTCTCGCAAGACATTGTGTTTCACTTGCTCCTTTTTTTGCTTAGGAGGCAAGAACTGCTGAGAGATGTATCTGCCCTCCTTCACTGGGCCTTACTTCTGCTCTTTTTCTTGCTCCAGGTTTGGATTTCCCAAATTTCATTTGCACTTGTTTTTACTCCAACGCTTGGGTTCATCAACATCCTTCCCTCCTCTGAGTCTTGCGTGGAGATCAATGACCCTTGTTTATCGTCATTTTCCAATAACTAATTTTCATCCATTGGACTTTTTTTCAGAGCCTGCCTCCTCCACTCTTGGCCTTTTTTTTGTGCTGGCGTTTAGTTCTCTCATGGGATGCTCCAAGAACACTGACTTCTGAGAGGAATCCCTGTTAGCTAGCCTCCCTTTCTCTTTCATGCATTGGAATAAGGTTGCTTTAGGTGGAGTGGTTAGGTTTCTAATGAATGCTCTAGATCCTTTTGACTTTCCTTTGTTTTTGATACTTTCTTTTGCTAATTCTTTTGCACCTCTCTTTTGATTTTCATTTCCCCCTGCCTTTCCTTCCACGGGTGTATGCCATTATTTTTTTAGAAAATCCTGAAGCTTTCTGGCACTTTTTGTGCCTGGAATTGAGAATGGATTTTTAATATCCTTTCCACTGGGGTTGGAGGTTGGACCTTTGGCTATCGTGTTTTGTATTTCAACCACAGTTTTAAGATGAGCCTCAAATGCTGCTCTCCTGGTTGATAGTTCTTCCAAAGCCACTTCACTTGCAATTTCCTTATCTTCCTCCCTCCTCTCCTGCAGTGTCCCACTCAATTCGCTTTTCATTCCTTCAGGAAGACAATTTACTTGAATATTAGTTACCTTGTATACTTGTGTGTCAAAACATTCTTTTCCACCATTCCTCTCGGGTATAAGGCTTCTTTTGCACAGTCCATCAATATTATTGCCCTTACCACCTTGCTTGTGCATATCTCTAATTCCTTTGAGTAAGGGATTCTCACATCCACACTCATGTCCTACTTTTTTCAGTGCCATTTTGTCAAAGTTATGCCTCGTCCATTTTGTGGAGTCTATCACTGCCTCCATTCGATCCATCTTTTCTGCCAACTAATTTCTGACCAGGTCACTTAGTCTGTTATTCCATTTGGTGGAATTTTCCACTTCGATGCCCAGTCTTTTTTGTATGTTTCAAGAGAATCTTCCAGACATAAGAGTTTTTAATGAACCATCATGATAATGGTCTCATGGACTTTTAGGCTATCATTCAATGATTTACATAATTTTACGAATGGTGACATTGAAATTGTCAGTGCCGCAATCACACAGTTGGGAATTTGAATACTGGTGGCTACTGATAACTGTCCTTTTGCCCTCTCTTCTGTGTTTGCCTGTGATTGCCAATTGGATGACAGGATAAATGTATAAAAGATGCCTGGGACATCCGAGACTTTTCTTCACTGGTGACGCGTGCTCTCTCCTGATCATGAGCCAATTCATGGTTTGATATTTCCCCTCTCGCTTCCGGTATTTTTCCTGGTGTACTTGTTGGTTCGTTTGTGGCCATATTCCATCTTTCCCAGGCGACTATTCATTGATCTAATAGGGAAACTTGTTGATGATTGGCATTGATACTTCCACCAGCACTTCTCTGATGCCAATGTGCGTCTACCGCTGTTACTTAATTTGTCTCTCAAGATTACAAAATTGGAATGAAGTTGCTCATTTAGAAAAGCTTCTCTCTGTACTTCCTCATTGTAATTCACTGCGCATGCCGTCTCTAACACAGCTCTTTCTATCTCCTTGGATCTCATGGTGGACGCCACTTGTGAAGAGTGTCTTTTTTCACCTAGTACTACTTTGCGCAGTAGAGGTCTGTCTTGCATTTGTAACTGCCTCTCACCTCCTTCTCTCCTTTGCAACTCATCCTACAATTCAGTGACTTTCTCTGACAACAGTTGCTGGTGAGACTTGCTGACCAGACTTGTGATCACCACCTCACTGTGTTCGGACACTTTTCTATTTGTGTCTTCATTTTGGCCTAAGGGGGGATTCCTTTCTGCATCTCTCTCTCCGGCTGATATGCACCTTGCATCGATGCTATTTGGACTGGGCTGAGCCGAGGTATTAACCCTCCCTGCAACCTTTCTGCTGGAATAGGTTGACCTACACAGTCCAGATCTGGAGGTGATATATTATTCACCTTATAAACCTCACTAATTTCCCCCCTGCCTTCAACATTTCCCCACTATGCTCTTGAGAGTATTCAGCCTCGAGCAACTCCGTGTCTGTGACCGCCTCAGTCATGTCTGCCCTGCCTTTTTTTAAGCAGTCCCTTGTTAACCGATTCTGAAATGAGACTCCCTCCATGTTAAGGACTTCGCTTATGTTAGTTTTGCTCGAGGTTGGCAGGGAAATGATAATTTCACAATTGTTTGTTAAGTTAGCTTGCCACTCATCTCGTGTTTATTAGAGGAGTTGCAAGCTATCGTGGTGTCTGCCATATCGACTTCATACAAGGGGCTATCAGGGGCTAGCAGACTCAGACACCACACTGTTCGGGGGGATGTGTCAATATGAACTGCCGCAAAGGCAATCAATTACAGATGCACCTCTGCACCCCCTGCAACACCTGTAACCCTGTCAAACACTTTTCTCCACTTATCTTGAAGTACTATACGCATACAGCCATATAACAGGAGTGTCCCTCCTGTGTGTAGTGTGCAGTCCCAGCAATCAGTACTGTTACCCCGGCATGGGTAGGATATGGAGTCTGGCAGCTTGAACCAAGGCATGTGTCAGAGGGATGGTGATGGGACAGGTAGATTGCCAAGTGAGTGGGATGGACAAAATTACAGCGCCATTCTTAATTATTTTTCATTTTATTCTGTGCAATCGAAATAGATATCAGTTTAGATGTAAATGCTATTAGGGCTTTGGGATGCTTCATCATGCATATAATAGACATTGCAGAGGAAGTACTGAGCTGGTGGCCATTGGTCAGCAATTATATGGCCTTTTTATGTAGATGTAGAGCAGTTGCAAACTTTTTCCAATCCTATTAGTTCACGTTTAAAGAAAACTAGTGACATAGTGACCTATTTAGTTTGAAAAAGACAACATTCCCTAGGAGTAGGGAACGTCCTGACCTTTTAATGCAGCATGACAAATTTTCTGCATCTGCCCCTCTTCCTGTGTGTAGGGTCTTGGTGATGCTTCTACAGAGGCCGATAATGACCCTAGAGTGTTCCAGAAGTAGTTTGTTTGTTTGTTTGTTTATTACTTGTATTGCGCTCCAGACCCATAGGTATCAGGGCACATTGCAGAAGATAATTTACAGCTTAGTAACACACATAAAGTAAACGCGTACAAAATGCATCTTAGTTACAAAGAGTAAAATAGAACGGCTGGGTAAGAGATAGGTCAGTCACTAGTCTGAGTTTTTACTCCACGTTATAAAGTTCTGATGGAATTTGGGATATAATTGATCCACTCGCAGGAGAGGAGGTAGTGAGTTCCAAAGAAGAGCTGCTTTAACCTGAAAACTACATCCCCCAACTCTAGAGAGTTTAAATCTAGGAACTGCGAGACAGTTATTGCTAGATGATCTAGTGTATCTGATAGGAATAGATTTGATGAATCTCTCTGAGAGATAGCGAGGAGCAGTCTCATTTAAGCATTTGAATACGAGTAAGGCAACTTTTAGCTGAATTTTTTCCTTAGTTGTGAGCCAGTTGTTCGATTTTCTAGTTCCAGATATATGATCTCGTCTCGAGATTCCAAGTGCTGCTCTCAGAGCGTTATTCTGGAGAAGCTGGATCCTCTTAATGGTTGCCTTGTTAGCTCCAGTGTAAAGCATGTTACAATAATCCAACTTCGACAGAATCAGCGTTCTGGCCAAAGTGATACAGCTGTTGTTGGAAAGGAAGGATTTCCCTGCTCTGATTAATTTACAGGTATATGCGGTCGCAGAGGCCATCGCACTAACCTGCTTATTAAAGGTAAGGGTCAAATACAGGTAAACGCCTAGAGTTTTTACTTCCGTGGCAGCTGTGATAAGGTTATTGTCCACATTGAACGCGGAGTATCTGGGTCTCAATTTCTTTATGGTGGAAGAGGTGCCCAAGATGAGAATCTCTCTTTTATCATCATTCAGGCATAGTCCATGGGTGGCCATCCATGCCTGAATGATGAGATACACACTGTTCACCAATGCCAAATCCTTTTCGTAATCTCCAGTAAGTGATAGGAGAATCTGGGTGTCAATGGCATAGTTCGTGTAGGTGACACCAAGATGATCCAGATCATCGAAAAGGGGCTTCGTGAAAATGTTATATAATGTCAGATATAGGCATGAACCCTGGGGCACTCCGCAAGTAATGGGGATAGGGTCTGCAGCTGCTGTAGGGGAGAAGACTCTCATGGTCCTATTGTTGAGAAAGGATTGGATCCACACTATGGCTTTATCAGAGAAATTAGCAGCTGAGTCCATGTGATTACAAAGAACCTTGTGGTCCACGAGGTTGAATGCAGCCGATAAGTCTAGGAGGAGGAGTAAGGCTGGTTTTCCAGAGTCCCTGAGCTCATCAATTTGGGCCTTTAAGTCAATTAAAGCTGTTTCGGTTCTGTACTGGGGGCGGAAGCCAGACGGTCAAACTCATAACAAGTGGTTGGATTCCAAATGTTTCTGAATTTGTGAGTAGGCCATTTTATCTATGATTTTTAGGAGGAATGGTACAGTAGTAATAGGGCGATATGGCTGGGTCAAGCGTTTGTTTTTTATTTAGGGGTAGTACCGAGTATTCTTTGAGATTACTTGGTATGGTGCCCGTGGAAAAAGAGGCATTAATTAGTTTAGTGATTTGGGGGGCCAGGTCTCTAGCTGCATCCTTTATTAGTTGGGGAGGGCATAGGTCTCCCTTGCAGTTAGATGGTTTTAAGCGTGAGGATAGTTTTTTGGGTCTCAATGATAGAGACTTTAGAGAATTTGAATTGAGGACGGTCAACATTATTCGTGGGAGAAGGCGGGGGGTTATTGTCTGCAGGAGTGGTAGAGAGTGAAGCTTTTTTCTTTGTGATTTTAGCTTGTAGAGTTGTAACTTTATTGGCTAACGCTTGCTGTATATTTGAGCACCAACATTTATCTTTGACACAGTTGTTAGGTGCTGGGGTGGTAGTTTCTAGTTCCAGTTCCTTCAAAATGATAAAAAGTTATTTTGTGCTTGAGATATTCTATTATGATAGGGATTGCGTTTGGCCAGTAGTATTTCCATTTTGTAGAGAGCCGTTATGTTACTAAGGTTAGTTTTATTTTCGTCAGAGGGTAGTAATCTCCAAGATGCTTCACATTGTCTTTTTTTTGTACGTAGGGTTTTTAAGTGCGGTGTGTACCATGAATTGAGGTGAGCTTTAGGCTTACCTTGCCTAATTTTAAGAGGTGCGATATGGTCAAGTGTGGTAGACATTATTTTATTATACTCATCCACCAATGTTTCCGGGACCAAGGTGTCCGGTAAAGAGTTGAGTCTAGGAAGAATCATAGGGATTTGTTTGTCAGGGGTAATGTTCTTTTTATTTCTAGTTGGAATGGGCGGCACCATTTGAGAAAGAGTAGATATCGGCCTTTTGGTTGTTAGGGAGAATGCCACAAGGTAGTTGTCTGTCCAAATTTGAGGGGAGATCGACAGGATAGAGGCGTTGCAATTGTAATCTGCCACCCAGTCTAGTGTTCTGCCTTTATTGTGTGTAGGGTGGAGTACTCTTTGGGTGAGGCCGAGTTCGGATAGAATATTGCCAACACTAGTAGCATGAGGGTCTTTGAGGTCATTAAAGCCAAGGTTTAAATCTCCTAGTAGAATGACTTGAGAGGAGTTTTCTAGGTTGTGCGATAAGATATTTGATAAGTCTTCCTCGAAAGTTCCAATAGGGCCTGGAGGTCGATATATCAGATGGATAGTGAGAGTATGGGAGTTGTTAATGAGCAACTTGGCTGTGAGAGTTGTATTTATGTGGAAAAAGTGGAAAGTGGGAAAATATCACTACACCAAGCATGCAGTGAAATAAGCTACCAAGGTTCAGCCAATATTTTTAAGAACACAATGAATGCATTATGCAACAAACATATGCTTCTTCATTTATGCACTATATTTTCCAAAATGTGACTTTCAGCAGAGAAAGTTCTCCCTGCTAGCCCCTACCCATGGGTCTTCAACCTTTGACTCCGCAGATGGTTTGTCCTACAATTGCCATCAGCCTTATCCTGCATAGTCAATGGTACAGCATCCCAAGTGTTGTAGTCCAAAACATCTGGAGAGCAACAAGTTGCAGCCTCCTGTGCCTACATACTCACAAGTGAGTGAGTAAGAAGCATATAGCTAGGTTTTAGACATTGTTTTACTTTTCAACAAGCTTCAGGAGACCAAGCAAAGTGAATAGCTTTAAAGGGCCTAGTAACTAAAATGAAGAGGTATTGTTTAACTGCAAAATGAAAAGTTCTAGAACTGTGAAAATGGTTGTAAAAGGTAATGGAATTATAAACAGTAAACTATAGAAGCCATTAAACTTTGTTATGGTTCACTTCAACCTTCAGTGGGCCTTAATAAATGATTATCGCACTGACAGGGTGAGGTCTCTGTTTTAGGGGACTCAGTTTGGAGTGGAAAGAATGCATATGGAAAAGCCAAAAGCTAACTGTAATTCAGTTTGCACAGGACAGGGCGTGAGTTGCAGACACATGCAAGCAGACCGACTTCCTGGACTATTTTAAGAGTGGACTCAGTCTCCTGTGGCCAGTTGAGGGAAGAGGGGTGTCACATTATATTAAGACCACCCTTAACCTGGGGAGTTCCTTCTCACCCCCAATCAAGAATAACTGCTTACTTTTTTAGCACTGGCCTTACTGAAGACTCATATAGAGTCACACAAATCTTCCCCCGTGCCCACAGCGAGCCAAGAACCAGGCCGAGGTATAGGAAATGTATTTGTATTTATTTGAATGATAAATAATGGAGATCACACTAAAACGAAACACGCCTCCTTCTTTGTGGCTCACAATTAAACTTCTGGTTACACAAATAAATTACACAGGTTGGTTGGGAAAAACACAAATCACAATAATTTACTTTATGCCAGTTTCACTTCCAGAAATAATCATCACTGGTCAATGAACAAAAGCAATTTTCATATGTAGTGCTGTGCAATTTCGATGTTGCTAAATGCTTAAAAGGCTAGCAGTTTGGTTTACAGATTTGTACAAATGCATGTGGCAGTTATGGTTTCACCCACACTCTTGCGTTAAAATAAACACATGATTTAGCGGTTTGTTTTCAGACCCCACTGACTTAAAGGTCTGTGTTGGAGAAGTTGGACAGTAAAAATTGGGATGATTTAAGAATTTTTTATTTTCAGCTCCCCCTTTCACTTAAAGGCATGTGTTTGGGGAAGCTGGACCCATAGGATTACCAAATCAATTTACAGTCTATAGTGTTCAGCGCACACTGCGAATGAGCTTTGTTAATTTTGAAATTTAACAAAACTCACCCTGTGGTGTTCTGCCAAGGAGAATTAATTACATTAATACGTTTTATTAAATAGGTTAAGGATCTGCACAGTTTTGCCTTGCCCCACCTCAATCCACTATAAAGGGAAAAGATTTAAGGCAAGCAGACTCCCCCACCTTTTGTTCAATTGGCTCAATTCTACTAACATTGAAAGCCTCTGTATAAAGTTAAGAAAAACCAGCTGTATTTCAGGACCTTCTTGGAAGACAGGACAGGGGTCTGGTCACACCACTCTCAAGAATGGTCCCTAGCTCTTCACCATAGGGCTCAGTCAGTTTTTAGGCTCCCCAGCAACAGATAGCTCAACCTGGATGCAATCCCAGCAAAATATCCTTTTGGTGTTTCCTCGCGGCTGTCAGATTGTACTTTTTTAGCAGCTCTCTCCCTTCTCTCAGAGTGTATCCACTTTATATACCAGTGATGACACCATCAAGATCTCAATATTGGGTTGTGCCCTGCAAGAGGTCTCACAACCAGGATTGGACAGTTACCCTTCTCTCTGCTCCCAAGTTCATCCCCTCTCTATGGATTGGTTTAGGAGTCTGGAACAGACATATGGCAACTCTCATTTGAAATCCGCTTTTGTTTTCAAGTCAAATTTTTGGAACAAATCAGTTACGTTTGGCAATTTTCTGCTGTTTTTACAAAAAAGCATTTTCATTAGAAACATGCAATTTGCTCCCGACATTCCTTATTTTACCCTCCACCAGTTTAGCTACTCTCAAATTCAGAACATGTTCAGAGCAGCCAGGAACACCTTTTAGCTGTTCATTACATTTCCCTATGTTGCAGGTGGACACATTTTATTTCAACAAATCGCCTTGACATTTTCTAAAAAATGAAACATCCAATTATGCAGTGCAGCTTGTGGTTTCTGAGAAAATGCAACAATTGTGACAGTCTATTTAAACAAAGAGAATCTTCACATGTGCACATATGAGCCTGCCTTCATCCAGGCCATGTGTCTAACCCTTGGCCAGCCTGTTACCAGAATTATTTTTTTTATAAGCCTCTTTGTTGTTTGAAGTTGGTAGCTGGTGGTCATAAACACATGGCAGGCCTTGGCAACACAGAGATCCCCCACTACAGATAATGAGCTAGGCTGGCCCTGTGATGTCACAAGGACCAGCAGCCATCTGGCATCATGTGCTCTTATCTGAAGAGGACCACTATTTCACCCTAGAAAGCTTCTATTTTCCTATTTTTTTCCCCAGAGTTCAGCTTTGATTGCAGCTCCTGTTTTCACACCTCCCCCATACATTCCAGGAATGCACTGGCTAGGCTATATGACCTCCACAGAAATAAACTTTCAGAGACTCACAATCTGGGGGAAGATTGTTTTCAACACCGTTAGCAGCCACACTTTATTGTAGTTATAAACACCTGGGATGCAATCCAGACTTTCAGTGGGGTAGTGATTTGAGAAATGTACCCCACAACAAGCAAAAGGGTCTGCCTCGGGTCTACAGGAACTTTTCATGGAAACAAAGTGGGCTTTTATTTTCAAATGTTTGCTGGTATTTTGCATGTGAAGCATGAAATACTTTACTTTTTGTCAACACACATACCATGTATTTTCCCTGACATTTTTATGTTAGGAGGGGTACATTTTTCTCATGTCTTACTTTAAACTACAAATGCCCATGCAGTGTAATGTTGGTGTCAGTGTTTGAAAATCCTGCTTTCCATGAAAGGGGCATTTGCATTTTTTCTGACACTGTGAATTAAAATGCTACTTTTCCTTTTGTAGTGACAGGTAGGCCTTTCTCACATGGCACAATAACTAAAACCAGGTGACTTTATTGCATGCACTTTCTGAGTGTATCTACGTTTGCAAACAAGTTGGCGAGTTTTGTAATCTGAAGGTGTTGCTGGCCATTAGCTAAGATCACTTTACATTCTGGTACTTGCGTCCCCCCATTTATCAATGGAAAATAACACTACAAATAACTTGCAGCAATTCAAAATGATATGTGATAAAGGACATGCTTCAATGATCCAGGAGTGGCATTAGGTGAGAAAACCTGGCAATAGATTTTCAGCATTGCTAGGTTTATTGGAATGCAGAATTTCCTCCTCAGCAGTTACTTTGCATACAGATCAGTACTGTGTGGAAAAAGAGAAAACAAGTTCTACTACACATCAAGCAAATGCATCCGCCAGAGGCCAAGCCTACTAACCAGGTGCCATTTACTAGAAGGGGCTGGCATTTCCTTGCTGTGACATCACGCAGTCTGGTGTCACTTCTGGTGGTGTTGCTGATTCTGTATGCCAATCCCCTCCACTTGTTTATGAAGCACGTGGGCCCAGACACAGGGCATTGCTAATAAAGCTTGGCTCACCAGTTTTTCACCTGAGTGTCTTCTGTTCCTCACGCTCGCCTTGCTTTTTCTTCCATACTCTCTCATATTGACCATATGGTCATTTCTCAATTTATCACTTCTGTATGTCACTCTCAACGCCGTTTTTTGGCCCGGGTGGAGCGTGCGATGTCCCGGGGTGCAGAGCTTAATAGCTCAGGAGGAGCACGCAGGAAGGGGCCCACCCAGAAAGCTTCCTCTGAGATTACCAGACAAAAGATTAAGCAGCCAGCTATGCCGGTTTGTGCTCCTCTGAGATGTTCAGCTCAATGCTCTCTGCTGACTTGAGGATGACTGCAATGTGTTCAGAATATGTATACAAAGGAATGCATATTCAAAATGAAGCGTGAGAGATGCTCTGGAGTCACACACACTGTCCCCCTCATTCTTTGTGTTGACAGCCTTTCAAGTGGGGCAGTTTATAAGTGATGGCTCATCCATTAATTTTTAAAAAGTATGTGCTTAACATTTCAGCGTTAAGAACTGAACATGGGGCAGTTGTATTCAGAAGGGCAGTACAGTATCGATTAGCTGACAAAACCTACGGATTCTTCAAAGAAAATTAACCTGCCACACAGAAAATGTTGTAAACTCTTTTTTTATTTCCATGTCTCTTTATTATATATATATTTTTTGGTATATTACTTTTTAGTTACATATAGCGCATCCCTGGGAAGGTTAACTGTATTTGTCTTGCTTAAGTACTCTAGTGGCTTCTTTGGGATATTTACTAAATGCATCTGCCCAACATCAAAGGTCTTTTAATTTTTTTAAACAATTCAACTACTGCCTAGCACACACACCAGATGGCACCTCAATGTCACTTGACACCTTCACTAGGAAAGCAGAGTTCATTGCACATATCACTGCATTGCACATATCACTTCATTGCACATATCACTGACACTGACTACATAGACTACTGTCTATGGCAAATCATTGCAGTGATATGTGTGTAATGATGATTTTTGTGCTGCAAAAGTCACTACCCTGTTGGTTAATGGCGTCTATGTGGTGCTCCTGTATGTAACAGCACATATGCCTGTTTTTGTCTGATGTGTCCAATGTCCATGCAGTTCTATGTCCATTCTTCGCCTGTTTATTTTCTAGCAGCACTTTTTGGCAAAAATCTTTTGCTGAAAAAATTCATCGACTTTCTTACTCTAACGACCCCCAATACCCTAACTGCCCTATTATTTATTCCCTATACACCACCCACCCTACCCCTTATATGGCCCCAAAAGAAATTAGGCAAAAAGTGTCACAAAAAGAAAATGGGTGATGAATGAACATGGTACCGTCCATACAACAGCACACGGGAACTTTTTGTGTATGTGGCTCTTACGAGAATGCCATACTGTGCCCACACTGAAACATATAAAGCAATCAAAGAAGTTGCCTCAAATAGTACATCCACTAGACCAGACACCCCTTTCTATGCTGCCACCCCATGACTTTCACTAGCTGTAGGACAGCACTAATAAGAGATGCGAATGCCATCTCTGTTAGATAAAGCACAGGCCTGCTCCTTTTTGCAGACATAACCTGTAAGGACTGCGAAAATGGTGAGGAGGAAGTGGCTGAGGAACTGTGAACCCTTTACCATGCATTATAAGCTTGTTATGTGTAGTGTCTTTACCTGTGCTCCCGTGTGAGTGTTAGCTAGAATGGTGAGTATGTGTGAGTGGAATGCATGCTGCGTGGAAGGGGAGATGCATGTAACTGGAGAGCCGGTTGGAGTGAATGGTGGAGGGATCATTGGGTCGATGCATCATTGGTAATGAAGTAGTTATAAACTTTACCAGAGACTCCAGCCCATGATTATTCAGTTAATTCAGTTGGTGACGAGAATTCCAATGGTCTTACAAGTAAGCAAATAACCCACGCAGCAGAAGCGTTGCTGGGGGGAGGGGGCTGAGGGGTCTATAGCCCTGGTTCTTTTGGTTGTAGCCCCAGATAGAAGCTCAGGTGCTGCAACCAAAATGCTACCTAGCCCTGAGTCCCACCAATCCCGCCATTAGTTTAGCCCCTGATCTTTTCCAGACCTTGCAACACCCCTGCCATAAAGGCTGAAAAGGTGAGACCAGATGGCGTGTGGGTTGATTGGCACCCAGCTGCAGCTCTCTACTGCTGAGATTTCAAGTGTACAGGTGGGCCACAAGTTGAAAGGCAAAACACGTGCATATAAGGCAAAAGCGCAATAAGGACAGTTGAAATTCTGACCTAGCCTGCACACGCACAGACTCCTTCAGCAACAGCTGATCTGCATTAGAGTAACAGACCATTAAACATCATGTAACGTGCCGCCATCCTGGATTTGAAACTAGTTGAGGCTTGGGTGGTAATCCACATTTCTCCCAACCCTCATTTCAGTCACAGTACTTTAAAAAATATATATTTTTCTTTTTCATTTTCTTAATTGAAGGGCATACAGAAAGGAGTTTCGCCTGAGTGGAATCCTGCCTGGTACTGACAGTTCAAGTGAAAGAAGGGATTTTTGTTTTGGCTTGATTCCCATCCCTAGTAAACTGGAGTGAGTGGCAGCACAGTTCAATATGCAAGGCATTACGGTACACCCACCACAGAATGTTTTGCGAATTCAGGTAGGCCAGCCATTTTGTGGCCACAGTGGAAAGAATACTGGAAGAATTAAATTAAGACAGTTGAACAAGTGAGTTAGACCTCAAAGAAAAGGAAGTTACTATTGCTACATGCCTTGGGGCCTGAGGGTTAACGCAAATGCCAGAATTTCTGGTGATGAATCTGAGGATTTGGATGAACACAAACAGACTTTAAGACAGTTAGATAAGTATTATGGCCCAGAAATTAGTGTTGCCATCAATAGGCACAACTTCTGCACTAAGTTGCAGAAGGAAAATTAATCAGTAGAAGAGTACGTCACAGCCCTCAAGAAGCTGGCATTTTGTGTCGATTTTAGTGCAGCATTACGTTGGATGTGTTAATCAGAGATCAAATCATCATACACACCAAGGACCTGTGGGATGTATTGACCCACTCTGCTATGCAATGCGGCATCACCCTGCTAGTTATGGTGAAAGAAACTGCTACAATTGCGGCAAAATGCTTGTGCGCGCCAAAAACCTACAAAAAACGTGTGCTTCAGCACACAAAAAGAGGGATCTACAACCTGCCAACCATGGTGCATGTGCGGTGGAATAGAGCATATCCTGCAGAAAAGTGCCAGTGGGCTCCATGACCAGCAGAGTGCAGAGAGAGAAGCAGCACTTTGCAAGTGAAACCCCAAAACGTGCCTACAAATGACATTTGCTTTGTTGTTAAAAACTCAAAAATGCCTATAACACAACACTTCTCAACATTCAAAATATTGCCTGGTGCTAAAATTCATGTCTCTAATGAAGTATTGTGAACATACAAAGTCCTAATGTGAAGAGCAAAACATTCTTCAGACAAACTGGATTGTCTGAAAACTGACAGCCCATGCCAAAATCTGGGTGCAGTACCCTGGGCTTCCTGATGACAGCTGTCAGATGAGTTACTGATGAAACTTTAAAGAGATCTAAAACTAAAATGTCTGCTGGATTAGCAAAAATGAACAGGATTTTTTGCAAAAAAGAATATAGATCTTGTTTGCTCTTTATCCCACAGATTTTAAGTCTAAGAAAGTAATGTATTTATGTTTGATGCAACAAGTTTGGTTTTGCTGGATTTTAATTAAGAATAAATCAGCTTGGCTAAGCTGCAAGAACTGGAAAAGCAGGTTCCCCCAGGGGGATGGACATCCCCTCAGCTGAAACTCACGGGGAGGTGCTAATTGCTGATTAGCCCAGACTCTTGTCTATAGAAAGATAAGGAACAATGACTTAGCTTCAGTCCAGGAAACTGGACATGTGAAGGTGGTCGTAAAAGCCTCCTGGAACGAACAAACAAGGAGGGGGATGCCCATGGACTGCAGGGAGACAAAAAGGGGTGGACCATCTGTTGCTAAACATGAACAAAGAACAATTCTTAAAAGACTTATAACTTGTCATCCAAAAGGGTGAAACATATGCTAAGGACAGAGTTGTGAATCTAATTTTCGGCTGCACGTTTTAAGAGGTGGCAAAACCGTGTAACATGTTCTCGACAGGAATGGCAATATATGTGGTTTTATGCAAAATGTATTAATGTTAGAATTGTGAAAATTTACACACACATTCCTATGTTAAACATACACAATTGTGGACATTTGCATAAATGTCGGAAATTGTGTTCATAGCGAAAAAGACAAAATTCTGTAGAAAGTTGAGAGAAGATCCCACCGCTGCAGGGTTTTGAGGAATAGCTGCTACATAAAATATGGCATCTCTGTGTGTGATTTGTATAAAGGTGACCAGTGTAGAAATGTACATTTAGTATCAAATCCGATTTTGAGACCAGTGGCTAAAGGGAGGTCTCTGAGGACTGTAAAGGAAACCATAAAATGTGATATCATCCGGCCTTGATCCAATCACTCAAAGTGCAAGGGAGAGATTAAGTTTTGATCCTATCCCAGCTCACAGGGGTAAGCTTATCTAAGCCGGCCCATACACCCACTTGTGATGTAATTTTATAGCATAAATAGAGACAGCTGACAACACATAGGGACTCACAGATCCACTCACTCTCCTGATTCCAGCAAAGCACTCTGATCCAGCATTCAGCTTTCTATATCCAGCTTTAATATTCTTCCAAATCCTCAAATGTATTCTCTCCACCCGGAAAAGCGCTGTGTGGTGTGAGAAGGCCTTTTGAACCAGTATCCTGAAATTCTCTGGCTTGCCACCACTAGGCTTGCCTGAGGAACTCGCTATCTAGTGGATTAAAGCACCCACAAACTAGGAGGCCAGATCCTGTGCAAAGCCGGCAACCGGCCTAGCTGATCCAGTACCGAGCCTGATGAGCTGTCTTTCCTAGACCAGACCCAATCCAATGACCGGAGCTGACGGTCCCATTTAAAAACTTATACTGTGAGTATTAATAGGAAGAACTGTGGCCCATAGTATATTTGCATTGCCTTATCCCTATCTGAAACCCATCCTATCTTTCATTCAGAATCAGTATTGGTAGAACTATCTTTGCGCTGACCCTTTTCTCATCTGAAGAAGTCGAGTTTCCACAGTAGGTGAGTTACAATGATCACGTGACTGTAAGGTCCCTCTGTGGTATTTGCATTTTCATATTCATCCACTAGTCTAAGTAAACCCATCTTTCATTTTCAAAGTGCATTTCTGTTTTCCATTCTCGCGCCTATTTTACAAAAACAACCTTCTCTAAAACTTGTATAACTCCCTCAGTTTTTTTGATAGAAACATAATTTCAACTCCTACTTGTACCTAAATCTGTAGCTATCCTGTTATCATGAATATCACGCAAGGAAAAGTTTGCCGCGAATTACAATCCTGAAAGGTTTTTACACATGTGAAATAGCTTTAAATTGTTTCCGACCTGGAATTCAAGATTTCAAATGTTTTCTTTGGGCTAAATCATTGCTTGTGACTCTGTGCAACTGTTCAAAGTGGCTCCCATAGGAATGTACAACCATTAAAGTATTTTTGACCATATTTGGGGTTTTTGCCCAGTAATTTCTAAAGGCGCTTTTAAAGCCATGCTGACAGCTGAAAAGTCAACTCAGTTTTTCTCTTGTGTTTGAAGGGGGAATGTGGGACTGATATTCTGTTTGATTTGTGCTATTCCTGAATACCTGCTCTCTCCTCCCATCTCTTTACATTGCCTATTGGGGGTTGAGGGGTGTTGCAGGGGGAACCGCTAACCGTAGTGCTATCTGATCTGAACCACCACAAAAGTATTATTTTCTGTGCTGTATTTGTTTTGCTCATTACTTATTCCTAGTGTATTAAAGATATTATTCAGTGTTCTGTCACCCCATTGGTGATTGTTGTGTATCTACTAAAACTTATTGTCATTAAATATTTAAATACATAAAATAAATATTTACCTTTGCAAACTAGCCTGATTCCTGGTTCAGTGTGACCGGGGGGGGGGGTCCAGGAGAAGGTGTGATATGAGTGGTATATTGTTCAGAATATTGTACTTATAAACAAAAATAAATAAGGGTTTCAGTTGTGCACTACACGCTGGGCTTTGACTTGGGTGTGTGCCGGATAGAAATCACTTACAGCTTGGGCTCGTCGCGAGATCCTGAATTAGACATACCACTTCTGACAGTCTAACACAGCGTGCTAACTGACGGGGTACACACACCTTGTTGGGTAACCATACTGTGCTACACTGTTTGAGCACCCCTCAAAAGAAATACTCAAATGAGTTGGGCCTGTTTGCAAAAGTAAAGTAACCCTGAGATAAGCCGAAGGAAATTAATATTTTCGGAATGGCGACCCCAGTGGAAATCAATATTGCAAGGGAACAATTACTGTACAAATTGTTTGTCAGGGGTGAATGGCTAGAACAGGACGAACAGGTATGGCTGCAGGGAATAAAGCAAGAAATCACTGAAATCAACCCTAATGTCTGGCAAGATAAGGGTCCATTACATCAAGCATTTAGCGAATTGTGTATGACCCCTAAAATAAAAGAGGAGCAATGCAAAATTTCCAAAATAGCGGCTTACCTGTACCTCCACATAGGCGTCATACAGGAAAAGTATGCAGACCATGTAGATTTCACAAAGAGGCAAGGGGAAGCACTGCAGAACATCCAGAGCAATCTGGACTCTGCAGAGCAAAGGCTCCAGGATAACCACACATCTGAAACAGAGGCTAGGCAGTATGCCCCCAAACTCCAAGAAGATCTGGCTCTCTTACTACAAAAGAATGCAGAGCAAGATGCCCAGGTAAAGACACTGCAAAAAGAGTGTCAAGAAAGGTTGGACTCTTTAAAACAGAGTCAACAAAAGCTGGTGCAACAATTAACCTTTAATAGAGTCTGCGCAGAACAGATGGTCATCTTACAAGACCAGATAGACCAATTAAAAGAGGAAAATAATAAATTAATTCTTAAAGACCTAGAATCCCAAGCAGAGTTTGATGAGGAGCACCAGAAAGCTGGTGAATACAAAAAACAGAGGGACGACCTGGCTGAGCAGAGGGGCACTCTAAGTCAGGAGAGAGACGCCTTCGGCCAGGAAGTCAGCCATTTAAAAACAAAGTTAGAAGAAAATCACCTGGCCCTTCAGGAACTTGGTGAAATCAAAATGGATTACAAAAAGCTATTAGAGCACACCAGGTGGGTGGAGGATGCCTTGGACAAGAATAATCAGACCAGTAAGGACCAAACTCAGGAGGTGATCTCCTGCAGCAATAATTGGTTCAATACTCCCAATGCAGGCAGGAAGAACAGAAAGACAATGAGGCTCTCTGTGAAAAGAATGACAGGCTCCATTAACAGATAGCCATGCAAGAACAACTCATAGAGACTAGTAAGGCCTTAATAGAGGAGCAAAAAGGTCTGATATTGGCATGTCATCAGGAAATAGGGGCTGAAAGAGATGAGGTAAGATAGGAAAGAGAAACCCCTGAGCATAATCTAAGGAACCCTGGCATCAGGGACTTTAATCCCTTCAATTCCATGGACTCTGCCACCCTAATGTCCACTGGCTCATATGAACCAAGGGCCATGGGGATGGCAGACTTCAACACAATGGGAAATATGGGACTGACAGGTCAGCGCCTCCCAGAAATGGATGGGCGGGCATCTATGTACAGGTTCCTAAATGCTAGGTCCAGCTTCTCTGATCAGGGGGACTCCAGTGAGGGGAGAATCAGAGAACTGGATCCTCAAAAATATCACCTACCAAGAGATCAGTCAGTCAAATTCGGTGGGGAATTCCATGAGACTAGGCCCACAAAGAGCATTTTAAAATACCTCTTCCCAGCTAGGACAGTGGGGGGGTACTCATCCAATCCTGGGTGCAAATAAGAGTCGGATGATTCTTCTGAGTGCAACAGGTCTCAAGAGACTAGGCCACCACATTCTGCAGGCCATTCCCAAGCCCGCAGAATCAGGAAGAGCCTAGAGGAACAGACAGCCACCTCTGGTAGCAGTGCCTCTGAGTCAGAGGATGAGTGGACCAGGGTGACCAGAACTAAAAAGGCCAACAAAGTTAAGCGAGCCTTACTGAAAGATCCCCTGAAGCAAATCAAGGCTATTAGGAGCGTCATCACGCCCTACCATAAAAATGCCAAATATTCAGTTTGGGAGCACCTTGAGCTGTTTGAGCAAATGATGGAGACTTTCCACCTGAAGGACTGCCAAAGCTTTATTCAGTATGTCAAGTGGACATTTTCACCTGAGTCCTCCAGCTGCTTTGCGGGCTGGAGGATCAGTGCCACTTAAGATGGTCCACCTATAGGGTGGTTATCTTAAAGCATTTGGCAATCCATAGAAACCCTCAAGAGGCCCGCAAGGCAGCCTACAACCTGCAATGTGGGGAAGACCAGGCAGCAGAAGAATTTGTCCAAGAGCTGAAACGTGCCTTTGCGCAGATCACAAGGAGGGTGCACACTGACAGTGGGGAATTTATTAATACCTTCTTTCATCCACTCCCTAAATACATTATGACCCAGCTGGTGAGGGACTTTCATGAGAAAAGATCACTAAACTGGGTCATTGAACAGGAAACTCGCATTTACGAAGTATAGAAGCCAGTAGAGAGTAAAAGTGCTAATAAAATCCCAAAACCAACCAACACCCATGCTGCTGCTAAGGTGGCGGAGGTGAAGGTTGCCCCCATTTTAGATCTGGAGATGGGGGGGGCCTAAAAACATTCCTGCGCAGAATCCTACTAACCCAAGACCCAGAAGGCCCTTGGGCCAATCCCAAACAGGGAGTCAGGGAGGTAACCCCACAAATGGGACACCTAACTCCCTGGACTACATCAACCCTGGTTACAAGGGCAACATACCCATCCTGGGCTATGTGTGGACTCATCCAGCCTAAGGGTGGGGGATCCAACCAGTCAGCTGCCAACCCAGGAAACTTCCCTCCTCACTTTCCCCAGGAGGGCAGTAATCCCTCAAATGTCGGGTTGAATTTCTTTCCCCGGTACCCGCCAAATCTCAACCCCAAAACAACCCTTACTTCTTTCCCCACTTTCCTGAGCCCAGACAGCCCAATCCGGGAGAGGGGAGGCCAAGGGTGGAGGGGTACCAAAACAATCCCAAACAAGGGTCTTATGGGAGAAGGGACAGTTACCCTTCCCGTGATCAACCCAGAGTAGACCAGAGGACCCTGCACCAGCCAGAGCTGGTATCCCAACTGGAGCACCAGGTCCAGAACTTGGCACAGGATCTGGGTCACATGCTGAGGGCTCAAAAGAACCCTCAGATGAGCATGGCAACTCAGGACTCTTCAAATCAAAGGTCTAGTGCTCCAGAACAATGACTGGGAGAAAATCCCGACAACCCACTGGTTCCCAGGGAGGTGGCACAGGGGGAAGGGAGTTGTAAAGCCTTAGAGGAAGCTTCCTTCCCCACTTGTCAAAGGCCCCTGGAAACCCAGGAACCGGAACCAGAATCTCCTTCCCCTGAAAGTCTGCAACCTAAGGGACAGAGGGTGCGTAGTAGAAATAAAGAGCCTAAAAAGGCCCATTTGGTGGATGAGGTGAGAATCTTCTAATTTGAAGCAGAGGGGTCCTCAGAGGATTCTGGAAAAAGGATCTTCTCCTTCAGGGATGGGGGAACTCCTCCCAAAGAAAAATGGGTCCCAAGAGATCCTGATCAAGACTGGGTAGATGTGGGGACCGAGTTAAAACCGCCCATCATCAAACCCCAGAATGACCAGCAAGAAAATCCCCTTGTTCAAACCATTTCTGGTGACTGCCTCCAAAAAGGGGGGCAGCCCAGAATCAGAACCAGGGGAGCCCAAAACTCCCCCCATATCCAACTGCCACCTTTTTCTTACAGGTTCCGAAGATCCCAAACCTAATCCTGCCCAAATCTATTCTAGGGACTGCCTCCAAAAAGGGGGGCTGCCCAGAACCAGAGGAAGAAGAGTCCCTAGCTCCCCAAGCCCTTCTGAGGACTGTCTCCAACAAGGAAGGGACAGCCCTGAATCAGAAATGGAGGAGCCTGAGACTCCTCAAATCACTGAGTATGAAACTGTGTGCTCAGATACCAAAACTATCCAACTCCATTCTGGAGACCGCCTCCTAGAAGGGGGGAGCAACCCAGAACCAGCCCAAGAGGAACCCCAAACCTCACCAACCACTTCTGTTGACTGCCTCCAGAAAGGGGGCAGGGGGGCAGACCAGAAACAGTACAAGGGGAGCCCGAGACTCCCAAAATAGAAGGTGTGTCAAAATTTGGTGCCAGATTCTGCAACTCAGACACCATCTCTTGACCCAACTATCCCGGTGTCAGAGTCAGAAATAAGCAAATTGACCATCAAGCTTACCCAGAGAACCCATTACCTTTGTCCCTTGGAGGAGAAGGAAGGGTAATTCTATGCCTCCATCCAGGTGCAAGGGCACTGTGCAATTCCAGCACTGGTGGACACTGGATCCCAAGCCACTTTGCTGTCAAAGAGAGTCTTTGAGCAGCTAAATTCGGGAAGGGGGGAGAAATACCAAATTCCACTCACCCTCTTCCTGGACAGCTCCAGAACTTTGACGGGAAGGAAATTCCTGTTGAAGGGTCTGCAGAGCTGGAAATTAAAATTTGGCGACACAAAATGAAGCACCCGGTCGTAGTTGTGGTGCCAGAGGGAACCCCCTGTCTATTAGGGAATGACATCCTCTGCAGGCTGTCTCCCCTCATAGATTGTGTAAACAAGGTCCTCTGGACCCAGACGCACCGGCCAATTAAATTAAAGCAAAGCGTCAACCAGTTGAGTCTAAATGGCACATGCCACATGGTTGAGCAAAAACCAGACCTAGTTAGGTTCTACTTTCAAAACAATGACACACCCCACGTCACCGTCATAGCTATGGGACCACCAAACGGTGAGGTGAACTCTTCTCCATTTCTGCAAATCAGCCTTCCTTCCAATCTCAAGCGGCATTGCATCCTGGAGGGAGATACATTGAAATTTGATACTAATGTACAATCCGAAAATCCCCAGTTCATAGACAAAATTGACATCAAACCAGCACAGAACTTAACTGGCATTCTGAAAAATGGTGAACAGCGCTTCCTCCCAATTCAGTTAAATGATGAGAAGTAGTCTGTCCTCGCCCGAGTTGACTTGAATAGCGAAGAAAGCTTCATCAGCGAAGCATTATTAAAAAACTCCCAAAAGTCCAGACCCTAGCCTCCGTAGAGTCAGTGCAGCAATGGGTACGGGATCTGGAAGTGCCCCACTCCAAACATCCTCTGCTTAGCAGTTATATGATCAACATTTCTAGGAATGACGAAAGCATAATAGATACTTGTTGGGTTGTGCGAGGTGTTCCTCCTGCCTTTTATATGAGCCGGGACCTCCTCAACCAACTTGAGATTAATTTGGACCCTCTTTATTAATGGGATTTCAGAAATGTTGGAGAGGTGACCATCCCAGGACTCACCTACAGAATCCACCTGTTAAAATCATTAGTGAACATAGATGGGGAATATCAACAATTGCAATCAATGTAAGTGTCTTTCCCACTGCTGACATCCCCAGATGATGTGTGGACACAGTAGTGTGAAAATATCCATAACCATGTTATGTTCTATCTTCTAGCATCTGGACTAAGAATCATTCAAACGATTGCCAAGGAGGACCACTCAGGGACAGGGAGGAAAGACCCAAGGACCCCGGAGTGCCGCTCCATACTCCCAACCAGAGCCAGCAATATGTCCAACCAGAACCAGCAATACTCCTGACCAGAACCGGCGAGGAGAGCGGATCGCCTACAGCACTGACGGAAGAAGCGACTGGAGCTCCCCACACGGACAGAAAAAGAACATTCCAATCTCCAGACTTTCTCTTGAATGGAGGTCAAAAGCAAGTCAGGGGGATGTATTGACCCACTCCGCTATGCTATGCGGCATCACCCTGCTAGTTATGGTGAAAGAAACTGCAACAATGGCGGCAAAACCCTTGTGCGTGCCAAAAAACTACAAAAACCTACAAAAGCCTACAAAAACCATGTGCTTCACACAAAGAGAGGGATCCACAACCTGCCACCCAGGGTGCATGTGCGGTGGAATAGAGAATACCCTGCAGAAATGTGCCAGTGGGCTCCATGACCAGCAAACAGAGTTCAGAGAGAGAAGCACCACTTTGCAAGTGAAACCCCAAAATGTGCCAACAAATGACATTTGCTTTGTTGCTAAAAACTCCAAAATGCCTATAACACAACACTTCTCAACATTCAAAATATTGCCTGGTGCTACAATTCATGTATCTAATTGTATTGTGAACATACAAAGTCCTAATGTGAAGAGCAAAACATTCTTCAGACAAACTGGATTGTCTGAAAACTGACAGCTCATGCCAAAATCTGGGTGCAGTACCCTGTGCTACCTGAATGACAGCTGTCAGATGAGTTACTGATGAAACTTTAAAGGTATCTAAAACTAAAAAGTCTGCTGGATTAGCAAACATAAAAAGGATGTTTTGCTAAAAAGAATATAGATCTTGGTTGCTTTTTATCCCACAGATTGTAAGGCTAAGAGAGTAATGTATTTATGTTTGATGCAACAAGTTTGGTGTTGCTGGATTTTAATTAAGAATAAATTACCTTGGCTGAGCTGCAAGAACTGGAAAAGCAGGTTCCCCCGGGGGAGGGACATCCCCTCAGCTGAAACTCACAGGGAGGTGCTAATTGCTGGTTAGCCCAGACTCCTGTCTATAAAAAGAGAAGGAACAATGACTGAGCTTCAGCCCAGGAAACTGGAGGTGTGAAGGTGGTCGTAATTGCCTCCTGGAAGGAACAAACAAGGAGGGGGATGCCCATGGACTGCAGGGAGACAAAAAGGGGTGGACCATTTGTTGCTAAACATGAACAAAGAACAATTCTTAAAAGACTCATAACTTGTCATCCAAAAGAGTGAAAAATATGCTAAGGGCAGAGTTGTGAATCTAATATTTGGTTGCACGTTTTAAGAGGCAAAACCGTGTAACATGTTCTGGACAGGAATGGCAATATATGTGGTGTTATGCAAAATGTATTAATGTTATAATTGTGAACATTTACACATATCCCTATGTTAAACACACACAATTGTATACATTTGCATAACATTTGGAAATTGTGGTCATCGAAAGGACAAAATTCTGTAGAGAGTTGAGACAAGATCCCACCGCTGCGAGGTTTTGAGGAATAGCTGCTACATAAAATATGGCATCTCTGTGTGCGATTTGTATAAAGGTGACCAATGTAGAAATGTACATTTAGTATCAAATCCAATTTTGAGACCAGTGGCTAAAGGGAGGTCTCTGAGGACTGTGAAGCAAACCATAAAATGTGACATCATCCGGCCTTGATCCAATCACTCAAATTGCAAGGCGGAGATGAAGTTTTGATCCTATCCCAGCTCACAGGGCCAAGCTTAGCTAAGCCAGCCCATACACCCACTTCTGATGTCATTTTATTTCATAAAGAGAGAAAGCTGAAAACACATAGGGACTCACAGATCCACTCACTTTCCTGATTCCGGCGAAGCACTCTGATCTAGCATCCAGCATTCGACATCCAGCTTTAATATTCTTCCAAATCCTCAAATTTATTCTCTCCACCCAGTAAAGCGCTGTGTGGTGTGACCAGGCCTTTTGAACCAGTATCCTAAAATTCTCTGGCTTGCCACCACAAGGCTTGCCTGAGGAGCTCGCTATCCAGCGGATTAAAACACCCACAAACTAGGAGGGCAGATCCTGTGCAAACCCGGCAACCGGCCTAGCTGATCCAGTACTGTGCCTGATGTGCTGTCTTTCCTAGACCAGACCCAATCTAATGACCGGAGCTGACGGTCCCATTTAAAAACTTATCCTGTGAGGTTTAATAGGAAGAACTGTGGCCCATAGTATATTTGCATTGTCTTATCCCTATCTGAAACCCATCCTATCTTTCATTCAGAATCAGTATTGTTAGAACTATCTTTGCGCTGACCCTTTTCTCATCTGAAGAAGTCGAGTTTCCACAGTAGGCGGGTTACACTGATCACATGACTGTTAGGGCCCTCTGTGGTATTTGCTTTTTCATAGTCATCCTCCAGTGTAAGCAGACCCATCTTTCATTTTCAAAGTGCATTTCTGTTTTCCATTCTCGCGCCTATTTTACAAAAACGACCTTCATTAAAACTTCTATAACTCCCTCAGTTTTTATGATAGAAACGAAATTTCAACTCCTACTTGTACCTAACATCTGTATTATTAAGTATTTTGACCATATTTGGGGTTTTTGCTGAGTACGTTCTAAAGGCGCTTTTAAAGCCATGCTGACAGCTGAAAAGTCTACTCTGTTTTTCTTTTGTGTTTGAAGGGGGAAAGTGGGACTGATATTCTGTTTGATTTGTGCTATTCCGGAATTCCTGCTCTCTCCTCCCATCTATTTACATTGCCTATTGGGGGTTGAGGGGTGTTGCAGGGGGAACCTCTAACCGTAGTGCTATCTGATCTGAACCAACACAAAAGTATTATTTTCTGTGCTGCATTTGTTTTGCTCATTACTTATTCATAGTGTATTAAAGGTATTATTCAGTGTTCTGTCACCCCATTGGTGATTGTTGTTTATCTATTAAAACATATTGTGATTAAATATTTAAATACATAAAAATAAATATTTACCTTTGCAAACTAGCCTGATTCCTGGTTCAGTGTAACCGGGGAAGGGGGTGGGGCGGGGTTCCAGGAGAAGGGTTTGATATGAGTGGTATATCATTCAGAATATTGAATTTATAGACAAAAATAAATAAGGGTTTCAGTTGTGCACTACACGCTGGGCTTTGACTTGGGTGTGTGCCGGATTGAAATCACTTACAGCTCCCGTGATTCAAGATTGCTTGTGGATGGTGGGAAATCCTTCACTTTCAGAAGCCATGGCCATAGCTAGCAGAGTTGAGCATACACATCTTTGCTCAAAAGAAATTAAGATTAAGAAAATGGAGGTCCTTCAAGCAAAACTGGAAGTCAGGTGGAGAAAGAGTCTTCAGAACAACCTCTTGTGAATGTAGAAAGGAACAAGAGGGATAAAGTGAATGGCAACAAAACTGTACCAAATGACAAACATTGAGATCAAAAGAACAGGATCGCAAAGAGGTCAAGAGGGAGGGAGTGAAGAATCCTGCATTCAAGAGCGAAAGCAGAGGAAAGGATAGATGTTTCAGATGCAGCAAAATATGTCACTATACCAATTTGAAAAGCTGTCCTGCTTTCAATCAAAAGTGTGCAATTTCCAAAATGAGGTCTTATTTTGCTTTGGTCTGTAGAAATAAAAAAAGAGTATCCTTACTGTAAGACCACTCTGGCTCAGAAGAAGAGCGTGCAGCATTAGTAGTACGTGAGTCAACCAAAGTAGAATTGAAATGTCCCAGATGTGACATAATGATTGAGAATTGGAAGTTGTCAGTGATGGTAGAGAGTTGTTCCCCATACACTATTGTGACAGCTGGAACATGGGAAAGACTCAAAAGCCAAGGTTTAAGAACAAGGGTTCATAAATCAGACATAAAGAATCCAAGAGGGTTCGAAAGATCGAAGATTCATATCACAGGTTGGTTCAAGACCCGAAATGTGGAAGAAAAGCCGGTAAGTATTATGGCTGTTAATCAGGCTTTCCTTCTGTGTTCTTTCTGCTCACCTTTTGTTTCTTCCTCTCTCCCCTAGGTGCAGAGATGTGGCGTCCGATGCTGACAGCCGCGATGGAGCCGGGAGATGTCTCGAGGACAGGTGAGTGAAGCGTGGCGCTGCAGCGAGCAACGCGATGCTTTTAAATGGAAGTCTTTCTTCAGGGATGCTGGCGAGAAGATTCCAGATGCAGGTAAGAAGTTTGAAATAGTCCTTGGTTTTCACCTTTCTCTTCTCTTCCTTCCTTGCAGGTCTTCCAGGTTCGAGGCGGGCGTGGCTGGAGTCCAGGAGCAGGAGCAGACACGGTGAGCGTTAAGCTGCAGGAAGCAGAACAACGCGAAGCATGAGCTGCTGTCTGGGCGTGGCTTAACTAGCCTCCAAAGAAGTCCCAGGTATGTATCCTTCCCCAACTAGGTATGTATCCTTCCCTGGCCACGCCCGAGTGAAAAAATAGTCCCTATGAAAAAATAGTCCCTTTCAGGTCTCAGGGAGGCCTGAAGCGTGCAGCATGGTCTGCATCAGGTAAGTGCACAAAACACCTCCCTTTATGAGCCTGGCGCCTATGGCGCCAGGACTGATGTCCAACATGAGCCTGGCGCCAAAGGCGCCAGGACTGAGTCCAAAGAGCCCCTATAAGGGGCCGCTGGGCTTTTACCCGAGGGCATGATGCCTGCTTCCGGGGTGCTGGCCCTGACCTGGTGCTCCGGGGGTAGGCATCATGACAGCACTCCCCCCCAAGCCCTCTCCCAAGGTCGTTCCTTCTGGAGGTTTCGGTTTGTTTGGGAAATTCCGATGGAACCTTTTTACCAGCCGAGGTGCATGTACGTGATCACTGGGTTCCCAAGACCTTTCCTGAGGCCCGTACCCTTTCCAATCAATTAGATAGAAAAGTTTTGATTTTGAGATCTTAGAATCCAAAATGTTCTTCACCTCGAATTCAGGGTCCCCATCTATCTGAATCGGTTCTGGTGGCTTTGTTAATCTGGTTCCTGGTTACACTGGTTTCAAAAGTGACACATGAAAAATGGGGTGAATCCGCATGTTAGCTGGCAGATCGAGCTTGACTGCCACTGGGTTGATTATAGCTTTGATCGAGTAAGGGCCTAAATACCTTGGATTAAAAGTTTGAAGCCCCTTGAGTGATAGGTGTTTGGTAGCCAACCATACTTGATCCCCTATTTGGTATGGAGGAGCCTCTCTTCGATGCAGATCCGCATTCTTTTTGTATTTCCCTTTCGCATGTTGCAAATGTGCAGTTGCATCCTTGAAGGCTTGAGTAATCGTAGAATGCAAATGGTCCACTGCGGGCATTTCAAGGCTCAGAGGTGAGTCCAAGTCTGAAGTACGAGGGTGATGTCCATATAGGGTATAAAAGGGGCTCTGACCAGTTCCAGAGTGTATCGAGTTATTGTATGCATATTCTGCCACCCATAAAATGTCCTTCCAATTACCCTCTGATTGGTGCAACATACATCGTAGATATTGTTCAAGGGTCTGGTTCGTTCTCTCCGTCTGACCATCGGTCTGTGGGTGGTGGCTGGTCGAGAGTCTTACGTCGATTTGTGCCAGTTGACAACACTTTTTCCAAAAATGAGAAATAAACTGGCTTCCCCGATCGGAGACTAGTATGGACGGGAATCCATGCAAACGGATGATATTTTCGAGGAATTCTTTGGCAAGAACAAAGGCTGAAGGTAATCCTTTCAACGGAATAAAGTGGGCCATTTTGGAAAATAAATCCACCACGACCAGAATAGTATTGTAACCATTACAAGAGGGCAGGTCCGTGATAAAATCTAGTGACAGGGTGTGCCAAGGTGCTGGTGGAATGTCTAAGGGCTGAAGAAGACAGGCGGGTCTTGTCTTTTGACCTTTGTTTTGGGCACAAACTCCACAGGACATCACGAAAGATTTAATATCCTTTCGCCAGGAAGGCCACCAGAATTGTCGTTTAACCTTTTCCTCTGTTTTGGCAATGCCAGGATGTCCTTCCATCAGGGTATCATGATGACGGGAAATAACCAGTTCTTGCAATTCCTTTTCTGGCAAAAATAAGCGTCCTTGGAAGTAAGGTAAGCCATCTTTGACTGAAAAGTTAGACCCCCTTTTGATCCAATCCTGCAAGACTGAAGAGTCCAGGAATTGTTTCACTCGTGCTTGAATGTCTTCAAGGGTTTGTAATGTGGTTATCCCCAAAATTCTTTGTTCTGGAATTATCGGCACAGGTTCTGAGTTTGTGTCTATTTCTTCCATTCCAATTCGGGATAGAGCGTCCGCCTTACCATTCTTATAGCCGAGGCGGTAGGTGATTACAAAATCGAACTCAGCAAAGAACAAAGCCCATCGGAGCTGTCGAGACGATTGAGCCTTGGCAGTTTTTAAATATTGTAAATTTCGGTGATCAGTGATCACGGTGATGGTATGCCGGGCGCCGAGGAGATAATGCCGCCAAGCCTTGAAGGCGGACTTAATGGCTAATAGTTCCTTATCGGTGATCGCATAATTTATCTCCGGCGGCGAGAACTTTCTGGACCAACATGCTACGGGATGCAGTTGGTTGGTTTCAGGGTCTCTCTGAGACAGGACAGCTCCCATGGCTAAGCTGGACGCGTCGGTTTCGACTATATATGGGAGATCGGGACGCGGGTGCTTCAAAATAGGTGCGGACGTGAACTTAGCTTTCAACTCCTGAAAGGCCTGTTCGGCTTCCTCGGTCCATTCAAAACGTTTATTTTTTCGCAAGAGTGCAGTGATGGGTTGCACCACACGTGAAAACTCTGGGATAAACCTGCGATAAAAGTTGGCAAAACCAAGCATGCTTTGGACACCTTTCACCGAACTAGGTGATGGCCATTTGAGGATGGCATCCACTTTCCGTGAATCCATTCGGACCCCTTTAGGTGTCAGGATGAATCCGAGAAACTCAACCTCGGTGGTATGGAAAACACATTTTTCCAGCTTGGCAAACAGTTTGTGCTGGCGCAGTTTCTCTAGGACGGCCCTGACATGCTTTCTGTGATCAGATTCCGAAGAGGAGTACACAAGAATGTCATCGATATACACGACAACACAGACATCGATGAGTTCCCAAAGGACATCGTTCATGAAGAATTGGAAGGCTGCAGGCGCGTTGCACAACCCGAAAGGCATCACGTGGTATTCGAATAGTCCATATTTTGTACGGAAGGCCGTTTTCCATTCGTCGCCTTCTTTTACTCGTACCAGATGATAAGCCCCCCGGAGATCTAACTTGGTGTATACGCAAGCGTCCTTCACCTGGTCAAGGAGTTCAGGGATCAGAGGCAGAGGGTAACGATTTTTAACAGTTATCTGGTTCAATGCGCGGTAATTGTTACAAGTTCTAAGGTCGCCTTCTTTTTTAGGCACGAAGAACAAAGCTGAGGATGCCGGGGACTTTGACGAGCGAATGAAACCATTGGCGAGGTATTGATCTAAATATTGTCTCAAATGCAGATTCTCTGGTTCAGTAAGGGCGTAAATCCTGCTACAAGGGGGTTGTGCACCGGGCACCAGATCGATTTGGCAATCGTACGATCTGTGGGGAGGTAACGTGTTGGCCTGTTCCTTTTGGAAGACGTCCTGAAAGTCTTGGTACTCTGGAGGTAGTTGCACGGGGACAGAGGTTACTGATGCTAGATTAATCTTTGGATTTTCTGGGTAGCAGGTTTGTGCACAATCCGGGAAGGTTATTCTCTTCGCTCGCCAATCAATTCGAGGATTATGTGTCTCTAACCAAGGGATTCCGAGAATAAGCTGAAACTGTGGAGCCTTGATTACATCAAACACAACTGCCTCCCGATGGCCATCCGGACCTACAAGTGTCACCTCAGCTGTGGAATGTGTTACCGTTCCAGAGGCAATTTCGGTTCCATCTACTGTGGCGATGACATCTTTGTTGGTTTTAGGACGCAGAGGGAGGTTTATCCTAGAGACCAATTCTCGATCCACATAGTTTCCTATAGCCCCGCTATCGATGTATGCCTTTATAGCATGCAACCGTTTAGGCTGTTCCGGATCTATGAGGACCATTGGCACAATGAAATGCGAGGTCTGAGAGTTAGTTTTCAAGCTCGGCAAGCGGACCCCTACGCTTGCCGGGCGTGGTCGTTTCCCGATACAGAGTTTCCATGGATTTTATCAGCGGCTCCTACCACTTTCTTGGGCGGTTTAACCGGGCAATCTCGTAGAAAGTGTCCAGAGGACCCACAATAAAGGCATAATTGCATCTGTCGTCTTCTTTCCCGTTCTTTTTGAGTTAGGGGTCCTTTAACACCTCCGATTTGCATAGGCTCCGAGGCATCAGCCCCCTTGGGGTTAGCGTGGGTCTTGGCCAACACCCGGGTTTCAAACCTGGACCGATCTGCTTTTCTGTTTTGCAGCCTGTGATCCAATTGGACCACTAAGTCTATATATTCAGTGCATTCTTGGGGCGGATTTACAACTTGTGCCAGGACATCTTTAAATTCTCCGCGTAGACCTCAATAGAATAACGTGATTCTTTTATCCTCTGGCCAACCAGTTTCCACAATTAGTCTATTGAAGGTTGCAATGTAGGATAGAAGGTCTTGATTGCCCTGTCGCAGAGATAGAAGTTCGTCATCCAGAGCCTGTCCCTGGGAGTGTTGAGCAAATAACCTTTCCATGCTTGTTTGAAATCCTTGAAAATCACGAAGAATTGGGTCATCTTGAGCTACCAGTGGGACTGACCAATCGGCAGCACAGCCGCTGTGTTATGACAACACAAAGGCTACCTTGGTCTGATCATTAGGGAAGGCCCCAGGTCTGCATAGGAAGTGCAAACGACACTGATTCATGAATACGGCGAATCGTTTGGGGTCCCCAGCAAAGCGTTCAGGTGGGGCCAGCGGCATGTTTCCAGATAGATTAATCTGCACCGGGTTACTGGAAACCACAGGAGCGGGGTTCCCCCCGGAACCGGGTAAAGGAATTTGTCCAGCTTGACCTTGCAAAAGCTGTCTAGCCAGGTCATCAGCTCTATCCTTTATTACAATCACTTCCCTCCTGAGGGCACTAGTCTCTTGATGAGCGGCGTGTACTTCGGCCCGTAATTCCCCTAGTAATTGGGCCAACTGGTCAGTTCCGGAAGTTTCCATAGCGCCTGGGTGGGAATTTGTAGGAAGGCTTTGCGTTCTGTAACGCTCACCTGGTTCCCACGGGGGCGCTGGTCTAGTCTGGATTGCTGTGGCCTCTTCTAGCGTGATGCGCAGGACCCGTAACACCGATTGGACAGGACCTCCAAATCGTGCTTGCCTGGCCCGTAGGAATATCCTTCTGCAGATGAGAAAGGGGATTAACAGTCTGCAGAATGGTGTGCTAGCTCCCCCCTTTCCCCCTTCCCCCTTCGTTCCTCTCTAACTTCCTCCAAACCCCGGTTTAAGCTCACCTTATCGTTTGGAAGGATGAACTCTCCATCCTGCTTCTGGTGCAGGGGCGCGTGTCGTCCAGTTACTTCACTGGTTTTCAGAATGGCGCTGGCAAAATCCACTTGACTTTCCTGAGCGATGCGCCGTAAGTATGAAAGTTCAAAGTTCAAGCGAGGCCCCCTTTATGTTGTCTTTCTAACCTGTGATCTGTCCTTTATTTCAGGTGCAGAATGAAGGCGATGCGTCGAGGGGTTAAACTGCCGAGGTGAGTAGTGATGAGGGCGATCCCTCTAAATGTCCTTATCATTCCCCAGAAATGTCTTTTGTCCTTTCCCCATAGGGGCCGGGGTACGGTACCTGCCAACGGGGCGGCGCCGACCCGAAATGTGGAAGAAAAGCCGGTAAGTATTATGGCTGTTAATCAGGATTTCCTTCTGTGTTCTTTCTGCTCACCTTTTGTTTCTTCCTCTCTCCCCTAGGTGCAGAAATGTGGCGTCCGATGCTGACAGCCGCAATGGAGCCGGGAGATGTCTCGAGGACAGGTGAGTGAAGCGTGGCGCTGCAGCGAGCAACGCGATGCTTTTAAATGGAAGTCTTTCTTCAGGGATGCTGGCGAGAAGAATCCGGATGCAGGTAAGAAGTTTGAAATAGTCCTTGGTTTTCACCTTTCTCTTCTCTTCCTTCCTTGCAGGTCTTCCAGGTTCGAGGCGGGCGTGGCTGGAGTCCAGGAGCAGGAGCAGACACGGTGAACGTTAAGCTCCAGGAAGCAGAACAACGCGAAGCATGAGCTGCTGTCTGGGCGTGGCTTAAATAGCCTCCAAAGAAGTCCCAGGTATGTATCCTTCCCCAACTAGGTATGTATCCTTCCTTGGCCACGCCCGAGTGAAAAAATAGTCCCTATGAATAAATAGTCCCTTTCAGGTCTCAGGGAGGCCTGAAGCGTGCAGCATGGTCTGCATCAGGTAAGTGCACAAAACACCTCCCTTTATGAGCCTGGCGCCTATGGCGCCAGGACTGATGTCCAACATGAGCCTGGCGCCAAAGGCGCCAGGACTGAGTCCAAAGAGCCCCTATAAGGGGCCGCTGGGCTTTTACCCGAGGGCATGATGCCTGCTTCCGGGGGTGCTGGCCCTGGCCTGGTGCTCCGGGGGTAGGCATCATGACAGTAAGGCAGATTCCTTTTGCATTAGTGGAAAGTGTTGAACAAGAGCTCAACAGACTTGAGAATGAGGGCATCACTGAAAGAACTGAGTCTTCTCAATGGGTGAGCCCCATTGTTGTCGCATTCAAAAAGAAAGGAAAGTTGAGAATTTGAATTGATCTCAGAGACTTAAATAAGAACAACTTGGTAGGCAAGTGTCCGCTGCCCATAATTTCGGAAATGTTCAATTGCATGGAGGTGGCAGATCTGTTCACCACGTTAGACTTGTCTAACTCGTACCACCAAATTAACTTCACTGAAGATTGTAGGAGTTTGACAGCTTTTCTCACACCCTTTGGAATGTTCTGTTACAGAAAAATGCTGTTTGGTCTGCAGCTGTGGTATTTCAGAGGGCAATGATGCAATTTCTGAAGGATTTAAAGGGGACTTTGGTCTACCAGGACGACATCATTGTTTTTGAAAAAGGAGAAAGTGAGCATGATGAAAGTCTGCACGAGGTTGAGTGATAATGGCTTGAAAGTAGAAAAGAGTAAATGCAGGTTTAAGGAGCCAGAGGTGGAGTATTTCAGCCATGTTGTTAGTGTCAAAGGGTACAAACCCAAGGTTTCCTCCATGAAGGCTATCAAGTGTGCACTAGACCCCCAAAACAAAGAGGAGTTCAGATCATTTCTGGTTTATCTGAATATTATAATAAGTTTGTGTGAAAATTTGCCAGTTTGAAAGAACCTATGAAAAGGTTACTCAAAAGAGACATGAAATTTGAGTGGAACGATGATTGTAAGAACTCTGCTGAGTGCATAAAGAACAGTTTGTATTAATCTTTGAACCTAGGAGGATTTGTGATTGGTGTGAAGACCAAGCTTATGGTTGATGCTAGTGTTATTGGACTTGATATGATATGGTATGATATTGCATTTATAACACGCCTATACACAAGTGTTTCAAGGTGTGACGAGGCAAGGGAGGGGGAAACAGAGGGAAGACAGAGACAGTGATCTTACTAGGCCAGGTGACATTGAGATGGCGCAAGTGCAGGTGAGGGGGGAGGGGAAATGTGCAGTGGGAAAAGGGGGAGGGGGCAGTGCAGTGCATAGGATAAACAGTAAATGCCACTTGGGGTGGTATTGTCTCAAGTGATGGAGGATAGACACGAGAGGATTGTCTGTCATGCTTCCAAAGCTGTTACAGAAGTAGAGGGTATGTACTCAGTAATTGAAAGGGAGTTACTAGCCTGTATCTTGGCAGTGAATCATTTTAGGAAATATGTCTAGGGGAATAGGTTTACGATTTGCACCAATCATAACCGCTTGTGGGGGTCCTGTCAGTTCAACGAATGTGCAAGGTAACATCCAGATTTGAGAGGCTGAGTTTTTGAGGCTACAGGACCATCACTTTGAAGTCAAGTATGTGCCTGGCAATTGTAATAAGGTGGCTGATTTTCTTTCCAGTTTGCCCCTAAAATTGGAGTGAGGTTTTCAAATTGAGGAGTCAGAGGTAGTTGCTGTAGTTTTGTTTGGATGTTATTTGGGTCCATACAGCAATTTGGGTAGTGAGAGGAGGTTTTTGATTGTCATGGTGGATTATTGTTCAAAGTGGCTAGAAATCAAAATGGTGCAGAAGGTAGCTACTTCTGACATCATAACGTTTTTGGAGGAGGTTGTCAGAAGAGAGGGTTATCCAAAAACTGGAGAAGGGAAGGTCTGGATGTTGTTGGTCAGTGTTTCAGTAATGAGGAGTGTAATAGTAATGATTTGGTTAATGTTGATGTTGCAACATGGGATAACAGGGTTGGAGCTGTTGGTTCGAGAGGACGATTGAGGAAACCTCCAGTGTGGTCGAAAGACTATGTCATGAAGTAATGCATGAAGAAATCTTTCGTAAGTTTCCACAGGAACACTGAGGGGTCATCGCTAAATCCATCTCTTTGAATATGTGTTCCTGTATTGTCTCTTGATTGTAACTTGGTAGTTCTTTTTGTTTTGTAAGGGAAAGATGGGTGTGTAGTGTCTTTACTTGTACTCCGGCGTGAGTGTTGAGTAGAATGGTGAGTGCGTGTGAGTGGAATGCACGATGCATGGAAGGGAAGATGCGTGAGGCTGGAGAGCCGGTTGGAGTGAATGACGGAGGGATCCCAGGGTTGTTGCATCATTACTAATAAAGTAGTTATAAACTTTACCAGAGACTGAAGCCCGTGATTACTCAGTCACTTAATTTTGTTTAAAACGCTTCATCAGCTTATTACTGGTCAGGCTAAAGTAGAGGTACAATCCTTTCTGTGTAGCCTTTCTGTGCTTTGTTTATTGGGTGTCTCTTGTACGGTATCCTGTCCTGTCTATAGATATAATTCCATAAATATGTTTCTGTATTGGGGGTTGAGCATGCTCACACTTAAACCCAGCCCTTCCTCATCTAAAATTCTCCAGAAACAAGAAGATAAAGAGCCCTTGTACCCTATCTGAGTGGCTGATATGGCAGCCATTTCATACTCACATCCAGAAACTTAAGCTATCCGAATGAGTATGTATAGGGCATGATTACAAACATTTTAAAGTTAGGGTGAGTGTTGTGAACAATGATATGAGCATCAAGCCATGCATCTGTTATGAATTTGGAGATTCACACATGCAATCCTTTTATCACATACTTGTTTATCAAATATAGAGATCTCTGATTACTGTTATGCTCCTGAAATGCTCTGTGATTTAATGCAAAGCATACAGGATCCCTCATTGGTGCTATTTGTCCCCTTTCCCACTCGCATAGAGCTATTTTAAAAGAGTACAATAATAGTGTACCAGACTGTCCATCTTGGAATGATAACCTTCTATCAGAAAATAATTGGCACCGTTACTCTAGTACTGCCCCTTGCAAAATACAAGGTAGGTGGCATGAACAGAACACCTGCAAAACAGGGCCAGTGGTCAGTGGGCCCTCAGACCCCGTAAGGCTGATCATACCGCAGTGTGCCAGTACGGACAGTTTGAAACTACATTCAGGCAAGGCCTTCCCTAAAGACAGGTGACAGAAAAAAACATGTACTTGGGCAGCAACAGCTGTGTTTTCACATTAGATTTCTTCTGTAAGGTACTTTAATTACCATGTAAAGAAACCAGCTTAATTTATATTGGAATTATCTATTGCTATTGAGTTGGGGTTTTGTCCCACGACACAGAGGCGTAGCCTAGGAGTGATACATGCCATTCTGGGGGTGCGGTGGTGGTGAGCGGCGCATTCTGGTGTTTCACCATGGGCACCAAGTTGGCTAGAAACTGCCCTGGTCACTCTCCACCTAATTCCCGGACTCCAACACCCATTCTTGTTTTCACCTTCCTGCTCTGACTCGCATATTCTCTCTCGTTCTTTGCCCCGCTCCCTGCCCCTCTGTCTCTCCCACCGCCACCCATACCACTCAGCCCTCACTCTCTATTGATCCCCCTCTGCTCCCCCTTCTGTGCCCTCTGCTAATTATAGTTTGCCACACGAAGCAATTACAGCCACACTTTGCCTGTTCCCTTTAATTCAGCCGTGCAATTTTGTGCGTTCCCAATTGCCGAATGATAGAAACGAATTTTAATAACCCATAATGACAGTGTAGTTAGTTACCCACTGCCTTGGCGTCACAGCCGCCGCCTGCTCTCCCGGGCTTGGCAGCCTCAAGCGATGTCGCATTCTGTGTCCCTGCTTCACACACCCCGATCCTGATCACTCCGACGTGACGCGCGGGCTGCACGTGTCCAGTCGTGTTACGGCTATTTGCAGAGCACGAATCTACAATTTGCAGCGGCTCTTCCTGGGGTCTCTGTGGGACAAGGGAATCACCTACACCCACCTGGAAACCGGAGTAGCAGCAGGGCCGTTCCTGCATTATCCGAGATGCCCAAATGATGTGCACTGGCACCCAAAGGGCATAGCATTGCCAACACTGGAAGTGGCATCACAGAAAAGGATCTCAATCGCCGTGATATCAGCCTTTGAGGGCATCATGGGAAGTTACAAAAAATGACAACTGTGCCAAGAGACTAGTACCTGCGATATACATGAATGGTCACTATTATCATTCATGGAACACACCTATATACCCTGAAAACAGCATCCGTTCCTCATTTAACAGCGAAGCCACACACAATTTTGGCACACAAAGCAGTGGGATAACATGATTCGGCCAGGATCACACACTTTAGTAGACGTTTGACCACATCTAGTTAGTTTAAGTTAGTAGAAAATACAGTATGCGTTAACATTTGGCTTCCATCTGCTAAAATAATACTCCGGTTTAAAGAGATGAATTGACAAGTACCCAAACTGCAAAATAAGCCAATCTCAGAAATATATAAATCACTATAGAAATATGTTGATCATAAACACTGTTGTGATTCTAGTTTTATGTTTCCCATCATGCCAAGAAAATGTGAAGATCCACTAAAAAACCTCTGTTTGTGTCAAACTAGCAGACAGACATCATAGTAATAAACAAGAAAGTTTCAAGAAAGGGGTTAATTTTGTGATTCCATTTGTCCTGAGATAAAGCAGGTTTGGGGTAAGGAGGTTTCAGGCACACGTGTGATAATCGTAGTTCTTGTACCCAAGCGTTTGCACTTGGCCGGGGACTTGTCTTGGGGAAGGGTCACTGGCCTGTATCGACGGCATGAGAATGATGGCTCCAGCCTTCGGAAGATGAACCTGGAAGCCGCGACGCCCCCGCACAGGCTGCCCTTGCGCCAATCACACGTAGTCACGAAAAGATTTCCTGCGCGGGAAATGCGCACAGACAAGCCATTTAGCTCACGTTAAGCAAACAGACTGGACAGCAGTTTCATACGTCCAGCCAGACACACAATGTACTCAGCAAATAACGCAATTTCATTATTCCCTAAAGCGAGAAGCCCATTCCTAAAATTGCCAAACTTAATTAAATAGTATTGTTTGTGTTGAGAAAGCCCCGTCTACATGTGTACGCGTCATTACCCTAATACATGCCAAGTCGTATTCCTTCAATAATCACACACACACACACACACACACACCCACACACACACACACGTCTCATTAATAGTCCTTATATTAAGTCTTTAATTGGGCGTCTTTTCATGCCTACCCGTGTTCTCTAAGTCACTTAAGCGAGAGTGGATCAAAATACCCATTCTGTCTGTTGTGTGCATTCTGCAGGCAGCGCTTCATTTGTGTGAGGGGCTTGCCAGGGCTCAGCCCCAGCAATTATTCCTGAGCCCTGGTACTTACTTATAAGCCCAGCTTGATTATGTTGTGGTGTTTTGGCAACTTTATTATTTCAGGGCCTCTGCATGGGGGGAGGGGGAGAGGAGGTTGGCTCTTGGTATTCACAACGCTGATGACCCAGGTTGGTGGGGAAGGACTATTTATACATGTTCATGTAAAACAATGAGCTGCAAGGTGACAATCCTGGGCACTGGTGCTGGCCATGTCCACACCCTGCTCCACTCAGCCTGCATGACATTGCACATTCCCTAGTGTAATAACCAGCAGGGTGGGTTAACAACAATAGGACAGTCAGCAGCCAGCAGCCCCAACACAGGGGCAAAGTCAATGAAACGACCCATCTCGAACAGGAGAGCCAGTCATGAGTGCCAATCTTTGCAAGGCGATCTTGCTGCAGTGTTTGACAGGCAACTCATCAGTTCAGTAAAGCATTTTCCTTCATTCATCCACCAGTTTACCATAGGAGGAAAGCATGTTTGCTCTTTTTTCTCTGTGTTCAGATGGTTAGCATGCTCTCCTTGATACTGATAGGATTAGAGCAAAATGTTGACCATGATGTGTTAAAAAAAACACTTAAACATGTATTTTATTTCAAGACACAGCTAATATGTTATGTTGATTTCACCCCCAATGAACCGTTGGGAGTTGGAGCATTAACCCAAAATATGTTGACACTGTATGGAGCAGCCATGGAAACACTGTATGGAGCAACAGTGGGTGGTGTCAACAGTAGACGGGGAACTGCCCCTCCACCCATGCAAGAAAATATTAGGGCTGTGGCATTTCTTCTCTTGCAAATAAAGCACTAGCCGCAGGGCTCTGGCTTTTTGTCCAGATATGAGTCTGATTTGCGGAGCGACGTTGCGACTTGTGTGTTGAGACTGGCCTAGGCGTGATCCATTGTGTGTTTTGTTACTTGGGGTGGGATGTCCTGGGGGAGCTTAGCGTCCATGGGCGGTACTGTCATGCGTTGGCTACCTCATTTCCGTTCTTTGCCAGTGTGGTGCCAGGACAGCATGTGTCAGAGACGGTGGAACCAGGGAGAGTGAAGGGGAGACTTAGCCCCCAAATTCCCAGAGTGGAGGTGTGCAGGATGACATGTCCCCTCTACTTTCCTATGTGAGGCACTCGTGTCCTTTTCTTTTATCAAGTGGTGCCTGGGAGTCACAGGTAAACAGGGTTTTGATCAGGTCCTACAACTCTTGAATGGCAAGTCTATTCATCCAGTGCCTGCCAATTAGCATACAATCAATTATCTGTGAGATGGAGTCAGAAGAGGGTGTCTTTGGAGCAACAACATTTTGCACTTTGGTGTGCTCACCATTATGGCCTTCTTACCGGTACCACGGGCCATACCGGGGTAACGACCCGGCAGCCCAAGGAAACATCCTGAGTGAAGCGAGGGTGGTTAACGAGGGCATCGGATTACCAAAGCAGTAACCTGGGGTGTTAAAAAAGCATTTTCATTCATTGAATGGGACGCCACATGAATCCCGTTCAATGAATGAAAATTATTTGCCAAGATGGCCTCCATGGTATGTACGGAGCCCATCTTCCATTACCATGGCGTGCGGAAAAGGAAGAGGCTGGAGTGCTGTGGCGGCAGGTGACTCTTCCACCACAATCAGGTAAGTGGGGTTGGGATTTTTTTTAAAAGGGAACAGAGGGTGGGGGCCTGGAAGACGGGCTAGATCGGGAGTGTCATCCTGTGTTTCCAGGCTCCTGATTGGCCGGCTCCCACCCGCAGGGTGCTAATTACCTTTAAATTGAAGTATTCAAAATGAGCAATTTCTCTCCAGTCAACCATATGCCGGCCACTTCTTCATGAATGACAATATATCTATATGCCTTAATGGTAGGATTTGAGGAAGAGGCATTTTGTTTAGTGTGAATTAAAAAAAACAGCTAGAAGCAAAAACATGTGCTTGTAATCATGTTTACAGGTTGTGCAATATTTGAACAAACTACAAGTCAGGTGAAATGTGACTGTGTTCGTAAAACTCGAATAAATCGGTTCTTTTAAATTGACCTAGGGCTAACATTTAAATTAATTTAGCAGAATACGGGGTCCCCCAGGCTGCTGTAGTCATAGCTGCATTATTCAGGCTGGGCTGACCTGGGTTGTTCCCAGGCTTCGCATTGCTCACTTCCCGCCAGAATTTTAGTGCCATCTGCACCCCTGCTGGGAGTGGACCCTGTCCTTCATGTGCATTGTGTTCTCTTCCACTGGTGCATACGGCGAATAGCCAGCTGAAGCCCTACCAGATACTGCCAGATGGAATCTAGCCGTGCATAATGAGGCAGATGTGTATGCATGCCAACATAGGTCTATATGCTGGTAAATGTCCCTCTGCGCTCCCAGAGATACAATGGAAAAAGCCATACATGCCCCCAGGTCTCCAGGCGAGAGGAATTTGATAAAAAATCACGAAACAGGGGGTGAGAAATAATCCAGTAATGAGCCTTAACGAGAGCAGGGAGAATCTTGTAAACAGTACGGAAAGTGATATCGATGTGGCCGCCATCGTGCAATCCAACAGCGCTAATGTCCCTTTGGATCAATGCTAAGCACTTAAGTGCAATCAGGTCCCAGGCCTGGACAGCAACTGCAACAGCAAGAGAGGCTGAAGCAAACCTTCAGCTGACAATGTGACCGTGCACAAAGATGCACATGTCTGACTGAACCATGGCGACAAGTCCGACAGACACCTGTGGCGGAGGAGCAAGTGAGCTAGAGAGAGGACACTACAAGTTCAACCAAGAAGGGAAGGAGAAGATTGAAAGAAAATAGAAAGGCTTATATTTTTGGGGTTTCATCCTAAATTACCCAGGGTAATCCAGACATGGACCCCTTGCTCACTGTGCGAAGAGAAGCTCAGCTTCACCTCACTGATGAGGCCCAACTAGGCCGAAACACGTGTCTAGGGTTGGTGTTGGTATTCTTGTTCAAAGAGAATTGCCTAGCATTTCGGTGCTGGACTGCGCAATTGGGTGGAGCCAGACTGATATGAAAATGGCTGTTTTTCCTCTGTGAAAGGTACAGTGGGCTAAAACGTGGTTTCAGACCCTCCCGAGTGGGCACCTTCCCAGCGAACAGATTCTTTGGCAGTGTTTTTCCCAGTAGAGAAGGCTCCTAGACCCTTTTTTGAATTTTTAGGAACTTGGGGTTTAGCCCTACGTTAACCTGGGTAATCCAGATGTGGACCGCTTGCTCACTGTGCTTAGAGAGGCACAGCTTCACCTCACTGATGAGGCCCGACTAGCCCGAAACACGCGTCTGTGGTTGCTGTTGGTACACTTGTTCAGAGGAGAATTGCCTCAGATTTTGGTGGGGCCAGATTGATATGCAAATGGATATTTTTCCTCTATGAAATGTACAGTGAGCTCAAACGTGGTTGTTGACCCTCCCAAGTGGGCACCTTCCTGTGTTTGGTCCCGGTAGAGGGGCTCCCAGACCTCTTTTTTGTAAAAAAAAATGAATATTGTTGGCATGGTGTTCCATCTAGAGAGCTCTATCAGCATGTTTTAGATCACGGACGTCATTTACGGGTCGCCAGGGTTCGCAGGTGCGACCCTGAGGTCTCCCTTGCTACCCCTGCAGTCTCCCTTGCTACCCCTAACAAAAAGTGTTTTTGTTTTTTTCTTCTTGGACGTCTGCTTTCATGTTTCATTCACAGTAATTTGGTAATGTGGGCCTATACACACTGATATTAACGATACAAATAGTGATCCATTCTTGTATGGAATGTCACATTATAGTAATATTGCAACCATATTTTTCATAGTGTACTTGGGAACAATGCTATGTGATGCCACTTTTTGTTTTGTCAAGGAGTGAAAGGTGGTGTTCCATCGCTTCCCGTGATGTCACTTTGGGGTAGGGTCACATGACATCTCTCCCGGTGATGTCATCAGAGGTCAAGGGTCATGTGACATCAATTCTGCAACCCCAGGCATTTTGGTGAAATAAAGTCCCTGTTTTAGATCTAGAGGAATCACAGCCTCCTGGCCCTACCATACACCTATACAATTCACACCATTGATAACGTTGCTGCAGATATGCTTCACTATCAAGACTTCAGCAGTCATTATGGTGCTGACCAGTAGAACAAACCGTCTTTGATTCATACTTGTCAGAAGGCTACTAATACCTTTGATTGGACTACTTTGCTATAGCACCATTATGTGTCCACGTCTAAATGTCCAGAGCTGCCCAGATTCCATGAATGTGCCCATAGGCAAGAAACGAGCACTGAGAGCACTTACACTGCCATGCGTAACCCTGCCCTTAAAGTTGGGTCTGTCAAAGGCTGTATATTTAATTCGGATTTTGGAAGAACATAAAAATGACAAAACCTCTGTGCAAGCATGTTGTATAATTTATGATGTGTAAATAAATTGTTGGAAACCTGCGTCTGCATGAAATTCGGAATTGCCAGGTCAATCTGGATTATCCTCTGATGGATGTGTATTTCGTCAGTTCAGTGGGGATTTGTTAATAAAACATATACATATAGATTAGTTATCATATATGTGTTGTGTTTTTTTGTCCCCTTTGTCCCCTTTCCATGTTTTGGAACACACGATAATGGAGGGCGGTGGTCCAGCCCGCCAGTAGGGGGATTCATCTCATTCCTGAGGAGAAAGTTTGAGTTATACAGCTGGCCCCCTGAGCCCACTGCTGGCGAGATTGGTTTAAGCCAGGGACAGAGAAAAGCCCGGAAATTGGTGTGACACGCAGAGAGAAGAGAGCAGTTAATGCAGGGTGTTGACCCTGTGGTAGCTCTGGCCCATATAGAAGCAGGCCGGTTTGGCTTGTCGGGTTCTTCCCACAAACCCTGTCCAGGGAGTGCTGAATGTGCTAGCCTATCGATAAATTCTCTCTCCCCAGGAGAGAGGATGCAGAGAAAGAACTGCAGACCTGAGAGAGGTCGTGTCAGCGTGAAAGGGTCTGCCAGGCCTATTCCCCATTTAAAGCAAAAGTCTGCTCAAAAATATTATTGTCCCAAAAGATGGGCAATAATACAAAACATGCATTACACATAATTTTAATGGAAGTTCCTATGTAAACATTTGAGCAAACGAGGCTCAAAGCTTTTACACAGGAGCATCCATTTTGCCATTTCAGGCAGCCTGCTCAGCTCAGGTTAAAGGAATAGTGCGCTCAAAAATATTATTGTCCCAAAAGATGGGCAGTAATACAAAACATGCATTACACATAATTTTAATGGAAGTTCCCATGTAAACTTTTGAGCAAACGAAGCTCAAAGCGTTTACAAGGGAGCATCCATTTTGCCATTTCAGGCAGCCTGCTCAGCTCATGTTAAGGTCTGCCCTGGCGGCACTAAACAAGCAGCAAAAGCCCCCTACTGGGAGCTTTTGCTTACTGCAGCCAGAGCAGAGCTGCATGAGCTGAGGAAGCTGCCAGTGCCTTCATGTTCATTTTACGTTTTTGGTGCTCCCCAAGCCAACGGAAGCCCAGAAAACGTCAAATGAAATGCAAAAAGCAAAGGCGCAGCAACTATAAATATAACATTGTTGTATTTGTGACTGTAGCGGCTTTCGCTTTGTGTCTTCTGGGCTCCCCCGGGTCAGGGGAACCCAGGAGACTCAAAGTAAAAGCAGCCGCAGTCAGAAATACAACGTGGTTGTATTTGTAAATACCGCAGCATTTAGAAATACAACAACGCTGTATTTGTGACTGCAGTGAATTTCGCTTTGAGTCTCCTGGGCTCCCCTGGGTCGGGGGTGCCCAGGAAACTCAAAGTGAAAGCCGCAGCAGTCAGAAATACAACGTGGTTGTATTTGTAAATGGCGCAGCATTTACAAATACAACGTTGTTGTATTTATGACTGCAGCGGCTTTTGCTTCCGTGTCAGGGGAGCCCAGGAGACTCAAAGTGAAAGCCGCCGCAGTCTGAAATACAACATTGTTGTATTTAAATATGCTGCGTTTTCTTTCTACAATTCCCAGGATCCGGGAAACGTAGAAAGAAAACCACAGCATTTTTAAATACAACAATGTTGTATTTAGGTTTGCTGTGGCTTCAGCTTTGAGTCTCCTGGGTTCCCCCAACCCGGGGGAGGCCAGGGGACTCAAAGCTGAAGCCACAGCACACTTTAATACAACGTTGTTGTATTTAATTATGCTGTGGTTTTCTTTCTACGTTTCTCGGGCTCCGGGAAACGTTGAAAGAAAAACGCAGCATATTTAAATACAACAATGTTGTATTTATGTTTGCTGTGGCTTCAGCTTTGAGTCTCCGGGGCTCCCCCGACCTGGGGATATGAGGGATGTCCACTCGAACCAAGCACAGGGCCAGTGGTGAATAGGAGAAAGGGTATCTGCGAGTGTCAGGCTGTCAATGCTGTCAAGTTTCCGCCTCTCTTAAAAACGTAGAAATCAAGGGTGATTTAGGTGAGGAGAATCCATCTGATTTGTCACACGAGAAGACACGTTTTAGTTCCAGTTCACAACAGAAAGACTCGGCCATGTGTTCTTTTTCTTCTTTCACCATGTGGTTCTCTCGCTAGTGAGTGTTACGTCCATTATCTGAGGGGCACTGGAGAAGAGACTATTTGGCACAGGTGGTACATGTAAGCGGGAGCAGGAAAAAAGGAGGTATCTCATTTCAGCCAAGGACAGATTGGCCATGGTATGTTTATTTGTCCAGAGAGCAGTTATTTTATACCAAATTAAGGCAACACAAGTGCTCATCCCTTCTGTGTTGCTATCTAAATGTGAGATAGTGGTTTCTGTTTTCCCTTATCAGAAGTGTAGGTGTGTGTTATGTTTGTACTCATGGTAGGTTGCAGCTACAATAGGAGATTAGTGTAATGGGTTTCTCCCTAAGTCATTTATGTTACCCATCCTTATCCTAAGGCTGGGAAGTTGTATAGCAATTTGGTACACAGTGAAGTTAGGGTTCATGCACTGAAGTTAATCATGTATTTATGTATTTGTGCTTGATGAGACGTACACCCCTCATCAAATGTTAATGAATTGATGCTGCTTATTTACCTATTTATTCTATGTCTGAAATTCAAGTTCCCAACACCCCTCATCAAATGTTAAGGAACTGATGCTATTTAATCAATCACTTATTTTAATTCTGTAATTTAAGTGCCCAACCCACATGGGCAGTGTATTGTTGCAATTTATTTATGTAATTATGTGGGTTTAATATTACATGGCCTGCGGTAGCGGCCATGTAGTTATGGTTAAGTTGCTCATCTCATAGGAAGAGCACTTTTCGGCCGGCTTATAACTTTGCTTCCCCTAGACGAATCCTCACCAAACTTTGCAAAAAAAAAGTATATGGCCCACTCTGAATATTTTGGTGAGGTTTGGTCAAGTGGGGCAAAGTTATAGGAGGGTCCCAAAATGTCTTTTTTTCCCATAGACATAATGGGAAAAAACTTTGCTCACGCCTACAGCCCAAACCGCTGGACGGATGTTGACCAAATCTGCGGCAGGAACGGCGGCTTGGTCCCGAAAGCATGCTTTTGTTAATTTGGTGTAAATCTGTCCAGTAGTTTTTTTTTAAACAACCAAAACGCAAGGCAAAAATATTTGTGATATCTATGTCCATTCCGCTGACACATTTCCCTGTTCACTCTGCGGACAGGGCACTGATTGGTTAATCGGCTTGCGTCATGAAGTTGGTTGGCGTGAAGTGTGAGGTGCGTCAGGTTTTTGGAAATGCCTGCCATCTTGGATTTGCAGACATCGGCCGATGTCCACGGATATTGCAGTAAAAACAGATTGCAGTAAAAACAGATTAAAAAACACAACATTGCACTTGTCAAATTTATCAAATAATCTCTGGGGAGGTGAGGGGTGATGAGGATGGGATGGAATATGGCTGCAAGAAGCAATAAAACGGGTGGGATTTGCCGCGAAAGTCTGCGAACAGTTCGGATGTTCGCGAACAGTCCTGAGAAGTTCGGGGACAGTTTAGATGTTTGGGGGCAATTTTTGGATGGCATATAACTTTGGCACCACTCAATGAAACCACATGAAATTTTGCAATTATATTCCCGTCCTGATTCCGAATGTGTTTGGTGGGATTCTGTCAAGAGGTAATAAAATTAGAGGGGGGTCTCAAAATAATGTAAAGGCTTATAAATGAGGTGCCATTTGATGAATGTACACGTAATTTGGCAAACTGATAATAGAACTCGATATTAATGTTTTTGCGACGTTTGGTGGGATTTTGTCAAGAGGGGCCAAAATTTGAGGGGGGTATCAAAATATTGTAAAGGCTTATAAATGTGGTGCCATTTGACAAGTCTCCACAAAGGTTTGCAAAAAGATTACATATCTAGATATAAATGTTTTTGTAACGTCTGAATGGATTTTGTTTTTTGACAAGTGTCATAGTGTAGGTACAAAAAATTGTGATTTACCTTTGGTGACTGAGGTGTAGCCTATGGCCATGGGCAGTGGCCAGATTGTCTGGGTCATGGAATACGGTCATGATCCGGAAAATCAGGCTACTGGCCATGACCACGAGGGAAAACACATGGGGTTAAAGTGGCCATGTACACCTGGGACTGGCTTTGAGGTAAAGTTATTTGAAATTGGGATAGGTTTTAAAGGAAAGAAAAATGTGCTTGTAGTAATATGGTCATAGGGTTCTCTTTTCGCCTTCTGCAGGCTGCCATGGAAAGCGAAGAGGGGCCCTGTACGGAACCCCTCCTTCCCTTTCTATAGTGGCCATCTTGGAAAAGGATTTTCCTTCCTACACCGGGACGGCGCAGGCGTCCCGGTGTAGGAAGAAAAATCCTTTTGTTAGCACCCTGGGTTCCCACTTTGGGAACCTAGAGTGCTAATGGCCTTCATCCCCCATTACAGGGTCTGGAATGGGGGGATAATGGTCCGGAGACCTCGTTATCCACCCTCGCTTTGCTTGGGCTGATAACTTGGGCTGCCAGGTCGATATCCAAGAGGCACCAAACACTAATTTGGAGGGGCAGGTGGACAGGGGAAAATGTTGCGCGTGTGTTATTTCTAAGGTAGGGGCAATGTTTTTCATGCTCCTTGATTACAGCAGTGGTGGTGTCTCTTGGGGAGAATAGATGGCATTAGCTGATTCCATTTTAAGATAAATAGCAGTTTTGATAAAAGTTTGTACTGTGTACTAGATTGTTAATGGATGAGTAGGAATAGGTGTTGGAGCTGGGCAAGGGAAATTTTGAAGTTGAAAGTTCCTATATCAGTAGAAAATGCAGTTCCAAACTGTCCGCGAAGCACGGATCGTATCGTGAAGTGCGGACGGGTTCTCGGACACGTCATCATGCTGCACGCCAGCATATGGTCATGTGGCACTGTCCGGAAGGTGCGCAATGAAGTCAGATGTTTGTAGACGTTATGGTTAAGTTGCACTAATAAAACCTATGAAATTAAATGAAAACACTTTGTTAAGGGGACGTTATGGTTATGTTGCGCTAATAAAAACCTATGAAATTCAATGAAAAAACGTTGTTAAAGGGATGTTATGGTTAAGTTACGCTACTAAAAACCTATCAAATTCAGTGAAAAAACATTGTTAAAGGGGTGTTATGGATACAAGTAAAACCGAAAAACCCCTGAAATTCACCAGTTATGGTAAGATAAGCAACCATAACTCGCACCACCACCGTGCACTGCTAAGAACTGCTAAGAATAGCACCCATGACATCAAAGATGACATCACAAATATGATTGATGACATCACTGATTACATCACATGTCTAGCCCCTTCTTTTTTTGTTCACTGACATATCTAGGCCAGGTGAGTTTATTCACTTACAGTCAAAAACTTAAAATTCAAGAGGTATTACATTTGTAGACGTTGCTATTCTCACATGTTCTTACAGTACTTTCCTTAGAATTCAGTTGCATGTTATGATGCACATACATAGGGAAAGAAGCAGGCCTGAAACACAGCAATCTTTTCTATGCGTAAAGATAATCATGTTGGTTATACACAGTGGCTCATGATACTGCCTCTTGTTTACTTACTTTACTCTCCCTGTATTATCCCCATATTTGTATACATTGTGGTCTCTTACAGTTTTGTGTGTAGTAGTACAAGTATGTAGCAAGTGATGCATTATTACCTACTTAGTATATGTTTCACATTATGCAAAAGTGTGATACAGAAGCATTCACTGTTTTACTATCCAACAATGGAAAATTAGAAATATTACATCTCTAGGGTGCATGCTGCAGCCAATGCCTATGTTTCTGTATGAGTAGGTTCCTGTTCTAGAAACAACACTGCAATGGAATGTTCTTTGGAGCAATACATTGCATAATCAAGTATGTGGTTCATCACACATCTGCAGATGACCTCTGACACTTTTTTGCCAACATTGCATTCACAACCCCTTGTAGGGACTTCCTATGAAAATTAGATGCATATGTGATGTCATCAGTGGTGTCATCAATCATATTTGTGATGTCATCTTTGATGTCATGGGTGTTATTCTTAGCAGTGCACGGTGGTGGCGTGAGTTATGGTTGCTTAGCTTACTATAACTGGCGAATTTCAGGGGTTTTTCGGTTTTACTTGTAACCATAACGTCCCTTTAACAACGTTTTTTCACTGAATATATATAAAGTCAGTTCCTGCATTGCCAATGAAATAAGGCTATGGGCCTCATTACGGGTCCGGCGATAACCTTGCTGGTGCTACCTGCTGGTTGCTGCCGGACTCGTAAAAAACGACCAGCACCTAAATTCCAACAGGACTCTATGGGATTGGGGAAACGGGAGCACCAGCACCGTTGATAACGGTACTGATGCACCTATGAAAACTCTGCGGGCGGGTGCCCGGCAGAGGTGTAGTGTGCCGGTGCGGAAACAGCGGTACCGGTAAGCTTACCGGCACCATTGTTTCCGGACCGGCACACTTATATTGAGGCCCTGTGTCTTTTTATTTATTCAGGTTCTCAGATACAAAGGTCAGTCATCAGTGCTGACCAACCATAGGGCAGGGCCAGATCCCATGCAAACTACCCTGCCAATACTAAAGGTCTGTATAGGTTTGTTCACAGATCATACCCCTGGGTTTCATTTTACACATTTGCGCGGTAAGGTGTAAGTGCCCCAACTCAGGTTTACCTACAGGTTGCTGTGTACTCCTTCATAAAGAATTAAGGGCAGAGAGACCCTACACATGCATAGTACATCCAGAGGTTTCACCATAGCCACAGGTCAGAAGGTACTCCAGAGGTTTTTGCAAGAGCTCTTGGCCAGGACTGATGTGAGATGTGACCAAGGTGTGTCCTTAGCTGAGTATTCATGAGGTCTGGCACCTCTGAACTGGCAAAGTGATGTTAGAGATTAAATCTGCATGCAAGTTCTGAGCTACAGCACCCAATACACTTATTATCTGACGCTCTCCCATGCTTGCATCTGCGTTAGTCAGTTGCCCCCCCCCCATCACGGTTTTATTTTATGGCCCTGTCCTTTTTACACGTTCCAGGTGGAAACTGCAGTAGTAGCACCATCCCATATATACCCTTATAAATAAATTTCTTCTTCTTCTGTTAGATATTATGAGTTTCTGATTTGTGCAATGAATAGGGCACCCTTTGTGCAATTTGAGAAATGGTATTGTAGAATCCTGTTGCAACTCATACCCATCCTCCTCGTTATGTGAAGGGAGGGACTGCACTTGGTTGGAAGGGAGAAAGTGACGTGACAGGAGGAAGAACAGGGGGATTATGTAGTACGAAGTAAAGAACAAATAAAGAAGTGTTCTTCCCAACTCGGTTTCCGTACTTTCATGGTCCTCGAAAGTGCGGTGTGGGGGACTAGAGAGGTGAGCCTCCCAATGACGGACTCGTGGGGGAGAGGGTTTGCCCACCATAACAGGGATGTTACCTTAAAACTCGACAAGAGAAGTATGAAGTAAAGGGGTCCATATACAAACATTTGCCACAAATCGGAATAACAGTGGCTGGTAAGTGGCAGCGAATCTGTGAGACGCGGATGGATGGAGAGCAATTAGCTGTGGCCTATACGCCCTGCAGCGGCCGGCCCCAGCCCCCAGCATGCCTAATTGTGTTTGAACAGAGCAAGTCAGGACAACCCGCGTCCCGCAGAGCCACTCGGCAAACTGCGGGACACAGTCCCCAATTACGGGACAATCCCGCAAAATACGGGACAGTTGGCCACCCTAGTAGTATTGTTATGGAGTAAGTAGGTGACCATAAAGCATCAAGAGCCCTGCTAATGTTTTGCAATACGGTATCCAAGTGCAACTACCATGCCCACATGCTCGAGAAGAGAGAGCGTGAAAAAGGACTTACCAAGAGTGGCGATAGCCGTAGGGAAAACAGACTTCTCATTTTACATGACCACCTTCTGGTCACTGAATTAACTTTAGGTATTTCTTCCCTTGATCTGAAGAATACAAGTTATACTGTCAAATTAGTCATGCATGTAGGCCTGACCATTCATTTTCTTTTATGTGGGACATATGAATTTGAGAGGTAGTAGTAATAATAAGGACTGTAAATAAAACCTGGCTGGTTGCTTTTGGCAGTGTTTTAGAACAAGCTCCCTGTTCCTCTTAATTAGAGTACCAGTTTGCACGACCATAACACTCAAAAGGCACCTGTCCGACTGTACAAGGAGCTACTCCACGGAGGAAAACGAAATAACACTCAGAGCCACACCCACAGGAGGCCGATCCACAGGTAACCCTTAACAGAGCTGCGTCTCCACTATGGTGACTCACTGACCTGTTCTGCGGTAATCATTTCACTATTCTCGAGTTCTGTAGTTCTTCTGTTCCTTATAGTGCCTGTGCCTAGCATAATAATTGTGTACATTAAAATCATCTCACCTTGTCCTGTAACAGCCAATCGATATGGCCAGTCCACTTACCAGCAGAAGTTGCAGAATCCTTGGGCACTTGCGTCCTTTTACAATATTCTATATGAATCCACATGGTTCCATTCTGGCACTTGACTGCAGGGTGTGTGGTCAATTAAACCTCTCATTCCCCCCTCCACCGAAGGACCGGCGAGTTCTTGTGCTGATATAACTTGAGAAAAACCTCCAGGTTCCAGCTAAAGACACAGTTGCTCTGGCTTTTTCTGGAGTGCTTCATGGACCTGCGAATGGATACATCTGATATTTTAATATGTACTTTGCAATACCATAGTAAAATGGCATTCTGTGTTAAAAGTATATTAACCTAAATAAGAGGCAGTGGGGGGAAATGAGAGATGCACATTGGATGGCCAATCAGAATCTCATGTGTACCAAATCAAGTTCTTTTCATGATCATCAAACTCAGGGGCAAAGCATCAGGCCGTTTTTTGGTTAGTCTGAACAAAGGGTTTTTCTATTTTGTTTTGAATGCCATTATTTTGTCTTTCAACTCCTCCTGCGATAATGGGGGATAAGTGTGGGTGATAAGTGTGGCGTGTAGGCAGAACTCCTCATCTTATTATGAGAGGAGGGAGATGCAAGTGACAGGGTTGGTGTGGCCGCTACCCAATGTGCCTGGCAGAGGGTGGGTGTAGTAGGACCCCACAGGCTTGACTTCCCTAACAAGATGAGGTATTACCCATCCAAGTACATCCTTGATCCTCTCTACCAGCTGGGAAAAATAACTTTCAAGCCCTTTCAAGCCGTGCAAGAACAGTTTGTTAGATAAAGCAGAACCCTGTAAAGAAGTGTTTCATATCCGTTACCAGACCTGCAGAGTCCACAGATTGAGATGGTAACATTCTCCCAATTAACTGACAGAAGAGAGAAGAAAGGCGACGTGACTGTGAACCAAGTGGTTGGGCAGAGATTTTTCAGCAGTCCTCTCTATGAGCCTGGGAGAATGTGGTATGCTGCGGCAAAGAGAGGTGGTACATGCAGATATCCAATATGCCACCTACATTGCGCAACATCTATAAAGCCATGGAATCGCCAGGGGACATTAGTACTGCAATTAACCAATACAGACAAGTTGCTTATTACAATTTTAAGAGTGCATTGGGGGAACCTTGGGAGAACTTCAATAAAAATACACAACAGAACAACCTAGCCACCCGAGCCAATCACAAGGGGTAGCACGCATACAGGCAGCGCTGATGCATTATAAAAGAGCGATTGGTGAACAGAACCAAAACAGCAGCAGACCAGGAAGAGGACATGTTCCTCACTGCTCTTCACTGCTCCCTGTCAAGACAGGGTGACCACAACTTGGAACAAGCTGACTACTTTAATGGAGACCTTAGTTATCACTTGATACAAGAATGAGCCACTGCCAGGATACTAGGAGAGACCTAAACATTGAATGCTGAGAAAGCAGAGGCCTACATGAACAATGAATGCTGAGAAACTCGAGGTCTATAAGAGGCCTAAGCACTGAATGCTGAAAAAACAGAGTCCTACGAGAGACCTCAACACTGCCTAAAGTCAAGAGGTGTGGAAGAGACCTACCTTGTGCTTGGGAAAGACCCATCAGGGCAAGGAGAAGCACTGGAGGAACACTCAGTACACACTAGAAGACCAGAGTCAGCGGAAAAGCCTAAGCGTGAAGACGGAAGGTCCACATGCCTGCGAGTGGTATAAAAGTGCATCATAAAAGTATGAAGACTGAAGAAGTGTCCAAGCTGTGAGTATTTGGAGAGCCTTTCCCAGAAGAACTCACTTAACGTTGTGTCATAGACTAGAGCTGGACATTTAAGAATAGGAGTTGTGAATGCTTTTGTTGGCCAAGTCTTTGAAGATTTGTGTTTCAGCATTGGGTTACTTGGGAGGCTAAATACCTGTTTAGAACAGGTTTGGGATATTTCTGTTGGCCCCCTCTTTGGACATTGGCTTGTAGAATAGTGCCTGGAGACACAAGGACTCTTTAGAGCTAGGTACAAATGTTATTATGTCAAGGAATTGCAGCGGCAGCTCTAGGATACACAATGAATAACCCCCTTTATGTGCCCCATCCCTAGCTCTGTTTCATTAGGAACCTTTTTATTATTTATTAATCTTCCCCTAGTTTCTATAGGCCTTTGCTCCGACCCCTTCCCTGATTTAACAAATACACTGTACCTATACTGTGTTAATTGTATCGTAGCTCAGCCTCCTGGTATCACGCATCGAACTTCTGATATTCCCATTCCCTTGTGACGAATAGCACACCAGCTTCCTTAGCCAGTCGAATTAAAGGAAATGACTAAGAACACATGATCTTCCATACACTACCTGGCAGGAAAGCAGGGCAGCTGTACCAAATACCCTTTTAACTATGAGGAATACCATATTTCTTCGTGTTCTTCTTTGCAGCCACTCTGAGCACTTCAACTTCGTTGGACTAAACAGTTTACGGACCAAATACTGAGCACCACAGGGACTGCTCATGTTGAAGAAGGGAGGTGCATCTGTGAGCAGCCTGGCACATAGGTTCTTTCCTCTAATAGAAAAAGAAGTTCCCGAGCACAGAACCAAAATTCCAGCTCAGGTTCCTCACCGGAAAATGCAGACGCAATCCCATGTAACAAGCTGCACATACAGGGAGGAAACTAGTTCCTGAATCTGCCAGATATAGGACAAAATGTTTCATCCACTCACATGTGATCACTCAATGAAAGCTGGCACCAGCAGCCTTCAAGTTGGCATCAGAATTCTCCTCACACATGCGGGCGGTGTCCAGACATTTGGTCAACTGAAAACTGGTCGAATGACATTTGGTCGACGCAATTTGGTCGAAAACCAAATGGTCGAATTTTTTTTCTATTATTATATATTTATTTTTCGGGTTTTCGTTTTTAAAAAAAATGGGTTTTTAGAAAAAAAGGGGGTGGGGGAGGACCCCCCCCAAAAAAAAGGGGTGAAAATAAAAAATAAAAAACATTCGACCATTTGGTTTTCGACCAAATGTCTGGTAACCCATGCAGGCAAAATCACAGTCTCAAGGGAGCTCTGTGAGGGCGCAAGGTCCTCTCATGCACACGCAAACTCAGTGTCCTCAGACTACTGACCTCTTACTAAACATGAATGGTACCATTGGCAGGCCTGGGGATTCTTCCGCGAGATCACCAACCAGCATAGTTCTAACGCACACACAGGAATGTTTAGGCAGCTAATTCCAAGGAAGATGCTCCATCTTCCAGGACCAAGGGCAAACTTCAACTGTTTTGTGTCCATGTGTGCATTCACATTCCAAGCCTACCTTTAGTCCTGGAAGGTGAACACGCAATACAATACAGAACATGGAACTTTCAAAAGATGCAGGCAGGAGGTAAGAGGGCACTGGCACTCCATTGCTCCATCTCCCCATTCACTAGGCCTAGCCGCCTTCCCTTCACACCCCCACTTCACGAATTCCCAGCCCAGTGCTTAGACTCTGCCACAGCAGGGCCTGCACCACCTTCGCATCCCCCTTTAACCTTAGCCTACACATCGCTGATGCTGTATTTGGCACCCTCCCACTTTGGAACCATTCCCTGTGGTCCCATTAATCAAAAGCCCTAATCCAGGTGTCTGGGCTCCCCAGCCCTACTGCCCACAATCTTTGCCACCCTTCAGAAACTTGACCATGAGTAGCCCTTCTGTTGCTGCCAGAATCCACCCACCGCTCCCCATCTTCCTCTACGATCCCATCAGCCTTGAATGGAACTTCAATAAGTAGCATCTCATTTGCTGCTCCAAAATCCCAGGAGTCCACACCCCACAGTCCTGCTTCCCCAGACCTCTGCTGTCAGTGCATATTAATACTCCAAGAAGCCACCACTCCTGCAGTCCTAAAATGCTCCTCTCACCCTCAACTCCCTTCTGTTCCACAAGACTCACTTGCCAGGGGGTAGTAGCCACAAAGAAATGTTAGGAACCACCACTGTAATCACTAGACATTATGGGTACTTTTTTATTTATTAGTTATTTTATATCATGCTCACACACATCTACTACTGGCGGCTACAAAGCACTCCCTGCTGAGTGAAACGCATCTGGGGTATGTTGTTCTCATGAAAATTTGTGGGCCGGTGAGGTCTCTGTAGATGACCTCCCACTGAACCAGAGAGATGACTATAATGACAATGATAGAAAGACCCTGGGGTCAGAGGACAGACAGTGGGCAGACTCATGGGGCAGTGGGACTGAGGCTACAGAAACAAAGACATGCTAATGTCAATAAAAAAGAGCAGACTAAACATCATGGACAGAGGCCATACATAAATGGCAATGGGCAATAGACCCTGGCCACCAGATGTATCTTTCGGTTTCAGAAACAAATGACGAACTCACTCAGAAGCAACAACAGTATCAGAGGACAGACTCACAACAAAGGGAGGACAGGTTAAAAGAAAAAACTGAGTAGATACACCCTGTCCCTATTAGTAGCAATGAGCAGCCAAAAAAGAAAAAATAAGCAGTACCTGTGAAATATACATGTATCCAAGTTAAAACTAAAACAAGCATTGGCAAATCCAACAGTGTTGGTTTGAGTGTAAGCATAAAATAGTAATTTTCCAGGCACTGCCATACAAATAGAGATGGCAACATCTGGAAAAATGGTGTCATTACCTGGGCATAGGATTACAGTGCCTGGCAAAAGCCTGCCTAATACCTATACACAAGCCACAACGGTTGGCTGGGTCAGTGCTTTTATTAATGGGACCTCAGTGCCAGGAACAAGTGTTCCTGGCAAGTGACTGAAGGCACATCTGGTTACAGCATTTGTATCAAAAAGGTTCTATATGTGGGAGAGCAATAATGTGGATTCACTCGACCAGAGTGGAGGGGGGGAGGGGGTTGGAGTCAAGGAGGACAGTTCCTCACCGTACCTGTCCCTAAAAGAAAGACACCCTGTCCTTAAAGGGAATGCCTAGCCCCAGGTTGCGTGTATGCTGGTGCCTGTCTGGCAGAAAGAGGGGAAAGGGCTAGCTCTAATCAACTAGACTGGTGACTGTAATAGGTCTTCAGAGCTCTCTAGAACTGCTGGGAATTCCTCCTCATGCGACCTATGTGCAAATATTAAAATTGATACAAGAGAAGGAATAACAGACAGTTGACCTCTTCCTAGGTCTTTTCAACAACATCCAGCCAGCCACATAATCTAATCCACAGTTCTGGACATTGCTGAACTAAACACGAAATTGGAATCGCCCCTAACTTTGGAGTTCTTTAGTATTTTGAAGATGGAATAAAAAATCTCTACTCTTTATGCGTTTCAATGTGCTTTGAATTTCCACGCCAGTCACCAGTCTAGTTGATTAGGACTAGACCTTTCCCCTATTTCTGCCAGACAGGCGCCAGCATACACGCAACCTAGGGCTAGGCACTCCCTTTAAGGACAGGGTGCCTTTCTTTTAGGGACAGGTATGGTGAGGAACTGTCCTCCATGACTCCAACCCCCCCCCCTCCACTCTGGTCGAGTGAATCCACATTATTGCTCCCCCACGTATAGAACCTTTTTGAGTCACTTTTTTCTGCAAAACCGTTGTTTTTGTGATACTACGTTCATCCTGTTAACGGTTAAAAGGATCCCACCGGCTTGCCCGTGGTTTTTCTTCATTTTTACATTAATTTACCCTGTTTGTTGTTATACAGCATTTGTATTACATCAATAGTGCACTTAGAGCTGATATTAAGCATTAGCTCTCACCTGACTACCTAGAAATAGCACTGGCAGGCAAAACTTTCATTTGTTTTGAGTCATCTATAACAGGCACAAGGACGAACCAAATCGTATGGAGGCGCAGGTGGTAAGAAGGAAGGCGATGATTACCAAGCATTAGTCAAAAAGAGTAACTAATCGCAAAAACCCTAAAGTCAATTTTAATAGACAAATCATGGCACCATCACTTTGATGGTGATGCTTGATAGAACTAGCTCAAAGTGATCCCAGGAGGATGTGGTTTTTGTAGGGCAGAGTAGTTAGTGGTTGGGAATGGGAATAGGGCTTAGCATGACCCTGGGCAGTCAGTGGGTGGGTATTTAACCAAACAACATCCAAAAGTTGTGTGCCCACCTCGCATGTGTAGAGAAGCACCTCAATGCCCAGAAAATACAACCCACTAGGGAAAAAGGCCTGGCACACCTCTTGCAAGGAGAACAAGGTTTATTCTAAAAAAAACAATTACGCAATAGCAAAGAACTCTGCTGCCATGGAGCACACTGATGAAATCAACATGGGCAATAGCGTATAAAGGAAGAAAGTGCCACAACTGACGTGCATCACATAGGTCACAAATCCACAGAGCTGGTTGGTGCGACCCGATACATAGGTGGCCTGCTCCATAGGGAATGCCAGGTCATAGGTTGCAGCTTCTCGTGTCCGTGTTCTTCCACGTGGGGTTCTTCTTAGCAAGTCATCGGGTGCACAGCTCCCGATTGCCAATTATAAGTACCAATCATACAATGCCCTATCTGTGACCTAAAGTGCACCTGCTAATGCAGACATGGGCTCAGAGGATACTTTCGAGGTCACACTATTTTATGAACCCCAGCTCCATTCCACACATGTTGGTGCCTTTCCAGTTCTTCCCACTCCAGGCGTAGATTTGTTACTTTGCGTCCCTGGCTCCTCGCAGCACACATTACAGGGACCTTGGGTACTCTGATATGATCTTTCTGATAGATTGGTGATCTACCAGCTTTATGGTCGGTTGTCTGGGACTGACCTGCACTATGGAATATTGGGGTCTTGGGACAGGGGCATCTAGACGCTATAACTTGGGGTTTGGGTTGGGATAACTGCTCACAGGGAGCTCTCAGCCCTCTGATGGGCTTGTAGGGCACATTCTTTCTGAGTTACACCTGCTATTAGTATGAGACAATGAGAGGTTTATGAATCCCCGTGGATTTGGCCTTCCGCACTGCTGCCCGAGCTGCAACCAGCTTCTGCATTCACACATGTATTTAAATGTTTTGTTCCTCGGCCTACTGCCCTGGCTGCAGCGCAGTGCCAGGCCTCAATTTCAAGATGGCTACTGTTTTCTAAGATGGAGTTTCCTTTTCTAGTGCAATCTACACCCAGTCACATACTAATCTACCTCCAATGCAGCTTCTATTGACACCCCTTGCCCTACAACCTCCCCCAATTATCTACAACACACTGTTAGGCCTCTGCTGCATTTGGAATCACTTCGTCCCCGCTTCCCAACACATGTAATCGGCCTTCTAGCTGTACTACAGTGCAACAGTTTCAGTGGGTAGGTGGCACTAATGCGCCACTGAATAGCTAAAACTAAATAGTGAGAACTAGTCAATAATCTAAGACACTTTTACATAAGAGTATTAATTAACTTATATGGACAACAAAGAAAGCACATCTACACTGTCAAATTAAACTAAACATAGTTATTAAATATAAACATATACAAAGAGTAAACAAATTATCTGCACTGAAGACAGTACAATTAAAGTAAATAAACAAGGATCTACAAGGGGGGGGGGATAGGAAACAGGCTTACGCACCCTGCCCCTGGAGCAGGTCACCAAGACAAATAAGCCTGGCCCTCAGGAAGGACCAGAATATTAAAAAAAAACATCTTTCCAATCATTGATAGCTCCACTCACCCCTAATTCTCCACTTGTGGCGCTCCTCCCTCTCCTGTATGTCTAACCCATTGCAGCTCCTCTACTAGACCCACAATGTTACATGTAATATCTTGGGTGTGTCTCTTCAGTACAGTGCTCCATTGCTTCCCATCTTCCTTTGCGCTTTATAATCCCATACATAAATACATACATATAGATACAAATTCATTTTAACATCAAATTCTATCACAAGTGAATGGATTACCAATACTAGAGAAAAAAGGAAGATCAACAGTGAACCAAGGTAAATCCAAGCCTTCAGTGGTGGTGGTCGTGTTACAGAATGCATTCAATGGCACTGGCAGTCATTGAAGTCGCATTATATCCCATCTAGGGATTATTTTGTAAAAGAAAAATGCACAACACATTTTTAAATGCATGCCTTGATATAGTAGAATTTGTTTACAAAATTAAAACAATTAAGTATTAATTAGATTCTAATAACTCAGTTTATAGGTTAATTGTATATTGAAGTTATCAAGAGTATGGGAGCCCCTCTACTGAAAACGAATATGGCTCAAATAACCGGTTCTCTGGAATGTAATTCACTTAGGAGGGTCTACAACCACATTTCAGCTCACTGACCCTTCCATTTGCATGTCAGTCTGGTCCCACCCACTAGGGCAGTCCAGCGCCGAATTACTAGGCAAATCTCCTCTGCACAAGAGTACCAACAGCAACCCCAGACACGTGTTTCAGCCTAGTCGGACCTCATCGTTGAGGTGAAGCTGAGCCTCTCAAGGCACAGTGAGCAAGGGGTCCATGTCTGGATTACCCTGGGTCCTTTAGGGTGAAACCCCAAGTTTTACAAATTAAGTAAGGATGTGGGAACCCCTCTACTGAGAACTTGCATACTTTTATAGTGAATGCAAAGTCCATGCAGGTGACCACCAACATTTTCACTTATGTGCTAAGCGCTCATTGCATGTCATTTTAAACATTCGCAAGGCAGAAGGAATAACTAAAGAGTAAAATGGAGTGCATCCCTGTTTGCTCTTCAGTTTTCCTCTCCGTCTTAAGAAATAAATATTTCCATAAATCAAGCTTTGCAGGTGGTATTTATTAATGGATTCCTATAGAATCCGCCTGGTCATGAGCAGGTGCAAAACCCAGATGAATTCCATAGGAATACGTTTGTTTAATGCTGCATGGAAAGGTCATGTAGGTGCAAAACGAAACGCACTGACAAGATGGATGAGCTCCGCAGAGCAGAGATGTTATCTCCGCTCCGTGCCCGTCCTCCGCCTTCTCGGTGCTGGGAAATGTGGCGGAGAGGTAAATCCAGGCCTTGCTTTTATGCCCTGGTTTTTTGACTTCGCCCCTTTTAAAATACCACTTAATGTGAACTGTCGAAAAGACACTGACAAGTTCGTTCTTTGTACTGGTTGAACATCTTAGACGTGCATCCTTTGTCATGTTTTTTACTGTTATCAAAATAATCGTTGGATCTGAAACTCTTTTTAGGATAAGAGGGGTGCAAGAGTTATGCAGGTGCGTGAGTGTGTGTGTGATATTGTTGAGGCTGTTGGGAGAAAGAAGGAAGTGGGCTGTGTAGTGATCGAGCGAAGTGGTGTTTCCTTCAGTATTATCTAAAAGGAAGGGGCGTGTACTCGGGGCTATGAGGGAGTTTCCTCATTAAAGTAAAGTAGTTCAAATGCTGATTCCTCGGGAAATGGACTGCATGCATCTCAGCACCAAGAGATGTACATGCCTCTGGCAAAGTAACATTGAGAGGGTCGCATGAGTTTCAGTTTGTTGAGGGATTCCAGCAGCCAAGATGCAAGATTTGAGGTGTGTGTCTCCATAAATTAGGTGAATAAGGAGAGGGATCTAGTGGGCATGCCCAAGGAAACATGCGTGAGGCTCTGGAGAATCGACTGACTTATGCATACAGGAATTGCCGTCCTGTGAGCAGACGACAGCAAGATCACAAACTAAACACACAATGTTGTTGCATGAAAGTTTACTCTCACCTAAAGAGATCATAGTTGAAGGACGCCCTCCGAGTACAGGCTCCCATGTCTATGGAGTGCAACCCATTTTCGTGCACAGAGAGTTGAAACTGGTACAAACCATGAAGTTTCAATAACATGAGGACAAGGATGGTTCCTCCCAATCCTTCTGAAGAAGCACCTGGACAAATACAATATTCTTGTGGTACAATATCAGCTGTTCAAGGGCGAGGTAGTCTACATGGTCTCTGTGGCATTCTGTCTTGCTTATTCTGATTTTGAGATGCTGAGCAAATACGTTAGGACTGGAGCGCGTTATGTCACTAACAATGTGGTGAGAGTGGAACCTGCGCAGATGTTCTAGTGTTCTGTTGACATCTCAGCAGGACAGCTCAGGGGCAACGTGCCCATCTTGGAAGCAAGATGACATGGAGCACCACAGGTTTGATCCCGGGTCCGCTCTTAGAAACCGCTGGGTATGAGGCACGTTATAAATAACCTATCATATCATATCCTGAGATGTTGCTTATTGGTTGTGCTGGCGAATATCTCTTCTATGAATCCTGACTTATTAGCCTGCTACTTCTTCATTCTTCTCAAACCTCATCTGTTGTCACACAATCGCTGCTTTGGTTTTGCGACTTTTGCCAATTGTCTTTTTTTGTGTGGCAACGTTACAACATTGTTCCTATAGCTTTCACTTGCTTGTCTATCTGGAGTGCGTTGGGTGGCTTGGCATTGGGTGCCAGTGACCGAATGATCCTTTTTGAGGGATGGTTGGAGTAATCTTATGTGAGTTTCCTTTGGCCATCCTTGTGCCCAGTGTCACGCTCATGGAGGGATTTAAAATGTACTCTTTTGACGTCCTCTCTCCTCAGTGTGTCGCATTGGTCTTGTATCAACAACAGTGTAGTGGTTTTAGAAGGGTACATTTCCTGTGTCCTTCTCATGATTGACATGTTTTCTCCGGGAGGGATTGTGTGGTGCTCCTACTTTCCACCCACCATGTCCTCGGCACATCTTTGTGTGGGCAGCATGGTACTAGAAGAGTATGTGAGTGATTGCGTGTCTTGCATCTGCAATGCACCTCCTGTTTTAAGGGTGCTATGACGGTACTGAGTCATCTCAGGAATTAGTGACTCCTGCAACTTCTTTGCACTATGTGTTCAATATATAGAGGAGGAATATGTGTCACCCTTCTTCCAAGAGCTGTTGTGTGATTCTAGTAGCACATGGAATGTGGTGAGAGTGGACACATTTGCATTTTCCGAGTGTTGCCGTTACACCCAGAGCTGCTGTACAGGGGGTGGCCCTATGTATTCTGACTTAAGTGCTACTTCTTCTTGTAACAACAAGAGTCTGGAGCCTACCTATGCCTGAAACTGTGGGAACAGGAAGTTTCACTGAACCCGATCTCGCTCCTCCAAAATGCGAAATGGTCTCGTGCAGAAGGGATGCGACCTAGCAGTTCCTGTTGGACTTCCCTTTCTTGGGGTGGAATCAATTCTGATTTGCATGTGGTCTTTCCCTTTTCTGTAGTGGCTTGGTAGGCTGATGAACTATGGTATGGGGGTTTGCCTAGAGCTACACCAGAGGTTTTGATTAATTCTAAACCTTGCAGCCATCACCTGTTTTGTTTTGCTTTAGTCACCCCAGTGGGTCCCTAGCCTGCTGGGCCGAGTATCGCAAGGTATTCCCCACTGATAACGGCCAGTGAGACGGAAGCATGTCTGGGGATGCTTGTGGTCTCATGCAGAAGGGATGTGACCCAACAGTTCGGGCGGGACTGACTTCCATATGATCTTTTCCCTTTCTGTAGTGCCTTGGCAGACTGAAGAACTATGGTGTGGTCAGTTGCGCAGAGCCACGGCAGAGGTTAAAATTCTTAACCTTTTAGCCATCACCTCTTTGTTTTGCTCCTAAATGTAATAGGCACTCATCATAAAGGTCTAAAGATCTGTAAGCAGACAGCCAGACTATGCCTTTAGTTAGAGGAGATGGCCTGCATCACCCTGGCTTTGAAAAGCTGCAATGGCTTCATTTAGAGAAAAGAATGAAATTCAAGAGACGATCCATGGCTCTGAAACATCTCGAATGCGAGGCTGAGTGACCCACAGAGCCAAATGTCCTACAGCAGAGTCCTTGAGTTCAACTTACTCAAAATGATATTTAACATTCACTGAGGTATCACTGGGACTACCCTCCGCTGACAAGACTGGACCTGTCCCCACAAGTTATGCAGAAAAAACACAAGACTTGCAGCATCTGAGACCAGATGTGACAGACCTTTAAGGTGCTGACCTGCATTGCTTCCACCACAAAACTAAGGGTGCCCATTTAAGCCCCAGTAAAAAGACTCTCAAGAGATGGACCAGACGGCAGAATTATTGACATTTTTTTCGAGAGGAACTATTGGAAAATACTTCTAGTATTGGCAAAATCATTTTCAACAACTGCACTAGAGAGTGACATCTCGAACAGTTCCTGTGGTATGTAACAAAATGAAATATCTCTAGATCTTAGAATCTGATCAACAAGGCATTGAAGGGATACCTAGCCAGGCAAAAAGTAGTGCAGTCTCCCTGGGGCTAGTTGCCCCATACCTGCGATAGCATACCTGACACCCTGTCCCGCAAAGCAAGTAGGTACGTCTAAAAAGTGTGCACACACCCTAAAATCATCTGACGCAGTGCTGCATAATGAGCAACTTCCCCATGGTAGGACTATCAGAACTATCATTAGACCCACCAGCATAACTACTACAATTATCAGACCCACATAAATGGCTGTTAATGCACTAGTTTGGAGCAATAGTCTATTACATTCAAAGATGGCTTGCGCGGATGTGATCATCAGCAATGTATGTTGCTGTACCCCCTGGAGTTGTCGATAGAAACCACCCTGCTGTCAAGTCTGGTGAATCCAACAGTATCGCCACAGTTTCCAGTTGAACACGCCTACAGATCCCTGGATCCTAAACCCAGACCTGGTGCACCTCCACGGCCCTTCATTGCCCATATTATTAATTACCGGGATCAAGACACTCTCCTACAAGCGGCCCACTAAAAAGGAGACCTTATGTTGGGATCGAACAGAATACAGATCTACCACGATTTGTCGGTGGCTGTTCAGCAAGAGAGGAAATCTTTCTTTTCACGTTACCTGACGAAGCCATGAAGATTCTGAATGAGACCTTACCGGCATCCTGAACACTGAGTGCGAAGACAGGTTGATGTCCTTGTGAAGGTGACCTACTCTCCTCTGTCCTCTCATGCCCCGTGTTACCCCTAGCAGGGACAGTTACATAAGAAGTACGTGAACACTCATCCTTTTTTCTGTGTGTAATCCCTGTGTTGGCCCGGTTGGACCTGTGCACCAGCTTCCCAATGCAATGTTGTGTTAATAGTTAACTTCAACCATGCTAAATACTTTCATATGCTATGGGACTGCCCACAACTTGTGACTTTCTGGAGAGATGTGGGTGTGTGAGACGCTGTCCAAAATGACTGGTAAGGTTGTTGGCCCCCTACCATTGCTCTGCTTGTTTCATATTTCTGACGCATCATTGGGCAATATGTGCAAGTTTGTGTGGCTATGCCTCATTCTAGCCAAACTCTGTCCATCCATCCATTCCATCCATCCAGATGGCAACAACCTTACCAGTCATTTTCGGATGACTGTATTACGCTGTATTCTTCTGTGCTGGACAAATGTGAATGCTCCCCACAAAGACCACTGTCTGAAGAATGTAGTGTGGGCTAACGATATGGAAGAGCAATGGGCTTGTCCTAGTACTAGAGTGGTAAAATTAGGTTTTAGTGTTCATCACTCCTAGTCATCTCTTCCTCGTCCCAATGGCACCTGAGAAGAGGATCCAGGATGTAGGAGTGAGGATACCCTCAGGCCTCTCCAAGACCTCATGCATACAGGAGATTGTTGGTGGGGATCCAGGATTGGTCATTAAGGTAGGCGTAGCCTACACCAATCACTGTGGCCCATTTGGCTTTAAATGAGGGCTGAGCCCCTCTTCTGGGAGATCATCTGAAGACTTTGCAAGAAGTAGCAAAAGGAATTCAGCATTGCACCCTGGCAGGTACAGTCTGCCTTACATCTTCCGCCAGTGAAGGAAGACATGGGCCTCCAAGACATAAACAAGATCCCTCCCCTAAACATCTCCCAGGAAACAGTGGGAGATACTGAATCCAGAAGACCCTACAGCAGCTCCAGAACCGGTACCCAGGCAGCACACAGCGTGCCCTGCTAGACTCTGCAGCAAACTTCTTAGGTGGGAAGCGCCAGAGAGTCTATGAACCAAACCAAGGACAAGGCAGCAGCCTGCAACACTCTCCTTAGCTTTGAGCATTCCACCTTAAAATATGACACAAGCCCACTGAAGAAGCTAGGAGAAGTTCATCGACAAGCATCAACCGACGTCTGCCTTAAAGGACATTTTCGAGCCAGTCGAGCAGCAACTGACTGCACCGCTGACTGTTGTTACACCGCAGTCTCTAAATCCTCGACCAGTGCTTCAGAACCACAGAAAAACACTGAGACAATGAGTCCTGACCCCAAGCCGCCCTGCAGCCATCTGCCCAGCCTCACTCCCCAAACTGTCTGCCGCCTGATACCCACAACTGTCTCCCATCAACGCACCCTGAAATCCGACTTGAGCACCAAGAACTCCTACACAAGGTACATTGTGGTTCTGTCCCCATGGTCCTTCTCCAAAGTCCCCTAATGACATTGTATGACCCATTGCTCCCTTTGTGTTGAACTCAAGTATCCTTGAACTATTGTGATAAATTACTATACTGCATAGCCTCCTGGCAGTATCCAGAGTGCATCCCTTTTCCTTCTTTGAAACTGTCTGTCCTCTGCATTCATTTACAGGGTGGGTTGTATTTTATAGTGTGCTGCAACTGTCTGTTGTGATAATAATAGAATAGATATGTTTATACATCTTTGACTGGACAGTCCCTTTTATCATTGGGTAATAATTGTATTTTTGCTGTGTTGCAAATAAACATAGATCCATGACCTTTCGGAGATAAGCCTGCCATTCCCTCAATGTTACCAAAATTAGACAAGGAAGTTTATAATTTGCTTGTTTTTCCAATCTTTCCAAAACCCTTCTGGTGTACTAGAGGTGTGGGGTTGACTAATGGTTTAGAAACCGATATTCATCCCTGGACCACCGGTGCCCTGGAAGTTGATACATCACATGTGTGGCAGGTGGTCAGATCTAGCTGTAGCCTTGCACACAGCTTAGTCACCTAACGATAAAAGTACTGTTGCAGGCAACGTCTAGACACTGCTAGGTATTTGCAATAATCATGGATCTTGACATAGAGACTGTAAAAGGCATGAACAAGGATGTCCTGCTCATCCTATATCAAGAGAGGAGACTTCCGGACAGCACTAAGGTTAATAAAACTGACTTGGGGACCAGCCTCCAAGCTTGGGTAAAAGCAAGGGCAGTTGGGGACAAGACCCCAAGGCACAGGTTAGACCTTGTGTACCCAAATGAAGAAGATCTTCTGGGAGGGCTGGTGGAAGTTGGCGAGGAAGAAAACATGAGTAGTGTTTCTCTCCAACCATCCTGCCGGGGGGCAAGTGTGGTTTCTCAACACTCTAGAGTGTCAGTGAGGTCAGGGACTAGTGTGGAATCCCTCAGGTCCCAGGCCTTGGCAAGGTCTTTAAGTGGCCCTGTAATAGTTCTGGCTGTTAACGTGGTAGCGGCTAGAACGCTCTTGCTAGAGGAGAGGAGGAACAAAAACAGCAGGCCACAGTCACCATAGTCACCATAGAGCTGTGCAAACTGGTGTTCGAAGAGAAGAAGGAGGGCAACATATTCACCTCTAGTGAAAGCAGCAGTGTGGCTCAAACCAGGGTGCCTGGGATAAGCCCCGGCAGCACATCCGAAAAGACTTAGTGCAGGCTTACGAAGTGGGGGAAGGATATTTTTGACTGCTTTGAAGCACTTGAGCTTGATTTTCAAGAGGTGGGTGAGGTACTGTGGGTTGCAGCCCTGATGAGCCGCTTACCGATACCAGGGACTGATGCAATTCTTCACTTAACTACAGAGGAAAGGCCTGTTTATGAGAGCATGAAGGCGGCACTCCTCAGAAAGTTCTGTATACCCCAGAACAGTATCTCAAGCGCTTCAGAGAGCTTGGAAAGAAACGTGGGCAGACATTTGAAGCCTTCACACACTTGTCGTTGAAATATCTGGGCAGGTCAGTGGCTGCTTACAAAGTTGACACATTTAAATGGACGTACTATTTGATTGCATGTGAGTATGTACTGAATTGTGAGGTTGACCTACGCCAGCATCTTGTGGACAAGACTATCACAGATAGCTTGCAAAGGCTGGCGACAGGTTTGTGAGTACTTGAGTCCAGAAAAAGGCTCAGGCGAGCACATCCAAAACAGAAGAGAAATCTTCAGAGAAGAAAGTTAACAGGGATGTGAAAGACAAATGTCCAACCCAATCCTCTTCGAAGTCTGGTCCCCAAAAGAATGCAGGAAAATCCCAAAACGTGAGTTCATCTGTAAACACTGTGAAGAAGAGCTTGGGCACCTGCAGCACAGGGACACCTACGTTCTAATCACACAAAGGTTGTTTAGTGTGTAAGGAGCTGGGACATAGGAAAGGGGATCCTGCTTGCAATGGCTTACCCAAGCAAGCCATAATGACTGTTGGACTCATGGAGGAGGCCATCATTAGTGTGGGCTTCTTAGAGGAGGACTTCCCACTAGGCCAAGGAGTGGCCAAATGTGGTTTGGTTACACTGAGTGGGAACAGAACCGGGTCTCCATGAGAGATCCCAGTTCCCAATAATACTCAACTCTATTTAGAACATGTGTATATCTTTATACAAAATCCCTGCGGTCCGAGACACCGCGGCTAGCCTCACTGTTGTCACTTGGCAGGCCAGTATATTGATGGGCCTGATTGTAGCATCATTGTGTTTGATGGAAAGAATAAGTGCCCCCTGGTGATAGTAGAATTTAGCTGGCAAGTTGAAATGACCCAGCGCTGTGTAGCAGTTAAAGACTCCATCCCTGTCCCATGTCTGTTGGGTAATGATTGTCCTGATCTCCAGATAGTTGCAGCGGCTACCTGACTGAGGGCCAACGAGATTGCCAGAATTAAGACTCTCAGAGCCTTAGGGCCTGGAGTGCTTCCAGAGCACTTGTTGGAGGGACCGGCATGGCGGGTAGTCCGTAGTCCAGTTCCACAGACTGCTGAGTTACCTACTGCTGCGAGAGAGGGGCAGTAGCCACTGTGGACCCCAATTTGACTTCAGAGGTGCTTGATGCAGCACAGGTACCTGAGGTGGAGGACCAGGTGAGCTCATATCTGAAGGGCCTGCCCACCTGGATGAGTTTACTTCAGCTGTGGGCCCAGATCAGACTGACTTATTTAAAGCACAGAACAGTGTCCCACTCTGGCGGGCCTGTGGAAGCAGGCAGAGGAGCAGGCTAAGGGTGAGGCCCCTCCCTGTTCAAAGTGTACTGGGAGGATGGACTCCAGTACAGTGAACCAAAAGTCTCTGAGGGCACCAGAAGCTTGGTGATTCCCCATGCCACAGAACGTTCCTTTTGGATTTGGCTCACCAAATTCCTTTAGTGCAGCAGTATTCAAACTGTGGGGCACGACACCCTGGGGGGACGTGGCCTCATGTCCAGTGGGTCGCACACCCATAATTTGAATTTTAAAAGAACAAACCCCTTTTTTCCTTTTAAAGATGGAGTATAGATTCTAGACTAAAAAGACAATCTGGTCTTCATCATGGAAGGAATATCATGTGTAATTGTACCATTTACTTGCATATGGCTATCATTACACATAATATTCATTCCATGCTGAAGACCAGTTTTAGCATATAGCATAATGCCCACAACATACAGTATTGGAGCTGCACATTACTGGGCATTGGATCTTGCATGTTCTGTTAAACCATGACATTAGTTAAGTGTGTTATTTAAAAAACAGGCGATTTGAGGAGCACCATAAAAAGGGATTTACACTCCACAGGATACCCGTCTTCATATGCTTGATAAAACATATTACGGCTTCCTGTTTTATGTGTTCTTTTTTTTTTAACTTAGGCTGACATTTTTTCAAAGCTTCTTTAAAAATATGTGATCTGCTTTGATAATTTGTATTGTCACGAAAAATGGCAAACAGAACAAGCTTTGACAAAGCCATAGTTGGCTTTTTTTTTTATAGCTATTAGATAGTTTGCCAACCACTGCCATGCATATGCTAAGGTACTCACATGATTCCCCTGCTGTCGCCATCTTATCTACAGATGCCACTGTTAAGGTAGTGCCTGCAAAGGCCTACGTCCTTTCCACACAACAACCAAAACTGTGGGCTTTATCACTACCTGTTTAATAATGTCAGCGTAGGTTTGTAAAGACTGCATGTTAGTGCATTGTAAAGGAAAGAGAGGCATTTATCACATTATTCATTCAGTTCAAATATTTGTGAGTTATTGTACCTTGATGTCGCCAGCAGCCACTTCAGAATGCTGTTTTATACATAGGTGATTTATAAGGAGCCATATGGTGCAATCGTTCATGTCATAGCACAGGGTACTTGCTCTCTAGGTGTCATATGTACACAATAGGTTTAGTGGGGCTTTTTCCTTTGGAAATCAGGGAGCACTGTTGGTCACAAATAGGTGCAACTTTAATTTTTTCAACAGAGATTTCTTTCCAACATTAGAATGTTAGGTGTTTGACAGTCCAATGGCGAGTGTGAAGATACTGAAAGAGTACCGTCATTGCAGGTCCAGAACAAGTCAGCCTAAATAAGGGAACACCCACCGAGACACCTACAAAGAGATTTGTACACATGTTGCTTTTTTCTTTCCTTCTACTGTCTGACATGATGACCCTTTTTCTAGAAAGGCTTGTTAATAAACTGTGCAGTTTAGCAATGGGAGGTAAGAGTGGTAAACAGGGTTAATTAAAAAAGGGCTGCTCTAAAATGCAGCATTTTAATCCCATTGTTTTAAAACAATTCCTGGGGGGGAGTACACCTCCGAATCCCCCCTTGATTGGTTCAGGCTCCCTCACTACACTTGTTGCTATGGAATATCTGAGGAAAATATTTATGCACTTCCACTTAAAAAATTCACCAGCTGCCGCTGGCCCTAGGACTTTGGTGGGAGCAGGGTGGGGGAAGCCCAGGAACTGTGGTGGGAGCAGGATGGGGGGGAGCCATTGTGTGAAAACAGAAAAAGAATATCGAGGCTGAGTACCCCAAAAGCAAATACACCGAACATGGGTTACAAAGGAACATACAAAGTACTTTATTTTATACTGAACCCAGTTACAAAAACAGAGCAAAATCAGAAAGCTATCGGCCCTCAGTACAACACAACGAACTCCAGCGTGGTTCAGTGAGTTCAGTGAGAGACGCTGTACATTAGAATGCATTCGCTTTTTATACATTTAGTGGGTGCGTTGTCCAGCCCCACTTCGGGTTAATATTCCTTTTAATACATCACTGATCTAGGGTTCGTGCCAAGTCTCAAATAACCGCATATAACTGGTTTGCCTTTAATACATGTATCAACAAGCGTATGCAATAACTGTGCATTCTAAAGTTTTCCATGCAGGCCTTGTTAAACATGAATACAATGTAGTTAAACAGATGTTCTTCATTCAGTATTTGAATACATTGTCTCAACATATGCTCGTGGATTAGTTTCATTGCACGAGTAATCCTTCTACACAGAGGTCAATGAAGGACAAGGTCTCAGTTCATGTCCTCAACAAGTGGCCTGCAGGCAAATTACATATTAGCTATGTACAGAGGTCAAGACGGCCATGTTGTATTCTGGAATGACATCGTCCACCATTTTAGCTCACACAGTGACTTTTACACAACGAATCCTAAAATGGAGGTTTTACCTAAAATGGCGGTTTACATGGATTTAAGGTCAGGACCTTGCAACACAGATTGCTTTTGCAAGCGAATTTCGAGCAGCTTGGCGTAGGCCAATATTAATATATTTATTACAATAGGAGGCACAATATACTTTCTATTTCGACAAACCCTCCTTTTGGCCTATGCCAAGTGCTAAAAACTACTTTGGATCTCCTTGTAAATAACTCCATGCATCATTGTCCATGCACCCTGAATAACTATCAGAAATATCTATTGCCATTAGGTCTTTTGCTAAAATATCCTTCAATACGTATTCTTTGGAAGTCTTATCTGGGGCATACACTTTGTGTCCTATCGAACCTATCGCTTGTGCGCAACATCCCCCTAGTATCGAACACATGCTAGACAGACACTGAATACAGCAACAAAGAAACAACAGTATTCCCAAAATAATCAATAAGACCGAAAGCACCTTCCAACCCCAAGATCGCAAGAAGTCCCAGAACCAAGCGCTCAGATCCCAGTTTCCCTCGGGAACATGCACTTCGGAACTAAGGACATGCAGATTTTGCATTGTCTTGAAGATGGTTGGGGAGGAATCTGGTCCGAAAACACAGCAAGCGGACCCCACTAATTTGCATACTCCACCATGCTCAGCTAGAATGACATCTAATGCTATTCGATTTTGAAGTGCTACTAATCTTATCGCCTTTTGTTCTAACATCATATTATAGAGTATGTCCATTGTCCCGGTTGGTCACCCCTTTATTTACAAGTCCCATACGAGCGGTAGCGGTGGCGGGCATCGTAGTCTTCAAACGAAAACTCCAAAGTTTGTTGCTGGCGACCTCCCGGTCGAGCGACTTCTTAGTCCTTCCACCACCCCAGCCAACAGAATCCTTTTCCTTCTCCGAATGCACAGCCGAACCGTGCCGTAAGTCTATCAGATGCACAGCAAAACTGTGCCGTAAGTCTATCTTCGTGGTCGCAGGTTATATCGTACTTTTCCTACTACTGATTGATCCAGAAACAATATGTCATCACTTCCTGCTGGAAGCAACGTGTCGGAGGCAAGTGATGGGCTAAATTTGAAACAGCCGTTTCCGGGTGCAAAATTTGTGGAGAGTGTGGAGACAAAATGGCAGCTTCCCCAAGCCTCCCCGGCTCAGAGATATTCTCCGACACACTCTCAGTGCTGCTTACTGCTTTGGGATCATTGGTTGCAGTATCAGTCAGGGGTTCTGTTTCTTCTGTAGCGTGTGGCACAGGGCGAGGAAGTTTCTTGATGTGCAACGCGTGGATCCAGTTCTTTCATCCAGCTACCCGCACTGCTGTCTGGGTGACCAACAGTACTTGGAATAGCCCACGCCAGTGAGGCACAAGGCAGGAGGTGCGCTCAAATGATTTGATGAGCACCCAACTTCCAGGTCGTATGCCGTTGCCCGGGCCCTCGTATCGCACAGGTAAAGCTTCTCGTACCTGGTGATAAATCAAATACAGGTTTTTTGTCAATTGGCTACAATAATCTGACAACATTCTTTAAAGTTCGACATTTTGGAAGGTTCCAGATATTGGCAGGTCTCCCCATTACCACCTCAAATGGAGAGAGCCCAGTCTTAGTTTGAGGGGTTGTACGCATGGCTAGTTACCCAATACCCTCTTCCATTACATAGGCATCTACAGTCTCCCTTGAAACATACACCTCCGTGAAGAGATCTGTGGCAGTTTGTCTAGCTATCTGATCAGCGAAAGCATTCCCTTTTCCAATATCATCTACAATCTTTCGATGTGCTGCACATTTCATAACGGCTAACTGAGTAGGGAGCGCAAGCACTGAGAGTAGTTGCACTATTAGGGAGCCATGTTGAATCTTGGTGCCATGAGAAGTTAGGAACCCTCTTTCTGACCAAAGTCTCCCAAAGTTGTGAACCACCCAAAGGCATAATGACTATCAGTATATATATTTACTGCAAGCCCATCGGAAAGTTCACAAGGTCGGGTCAATTCTATAATCTCTACGGCCTGCGCAGAATTATGCGTAATTCTCTTAGTTTCCACAACCGTTCTCAATGTAGTGATTGCATAAGCGGCTGTGGATGTACCATCCGGAAGTTTAAAGCAGGAGCCGTCACAAAACAGCTCTCCTTGCGGATTATCCAAAGGAGTATCTTTCAAATCAATTCTACCCTTTGTTTCTTGTTCGGTCGTATACAAACAATCATGTGACTCTTCATCGCCGCAAGTAGTATCTTGCGGGAAAGGTAGGAGTTCAGCCAGATTAAGGACACAACACCTCTTAATTTGAATGTGAGGAGCAAACAAGATCAATTCATATCTTGTCAACCGTGCAGAAGTGAGGTGTTGCATTTGAGTTCGGTTCAATAGAAAATCTACAGAGTGAGGCACCATCAGGGTTAGATCATGGCCTAGGACCATTCCCTCACTCTGTTTTACAGATGCGACAGCAGCAGCGACAGCGTGCAAACATCTTAGCAAAGCGCATACTACAGGATCAAGGGCAGAAGAATAGTAACCGCACGGCCTATTCTTCCCTCCATGTTCCTGCGTTAATACAGCCAAAGCACATCCATCACATTCATGCACAAACAGCACAAAGGCCTTTTCAAAGTTTGGTGTGCCCAAAACTGTTGCAGAGCATAATGCAGTCTCAAGCAAGTCAAACGACTGCTGGTGTACCGCGTTTCATGGCAATGGCGAAGAAATGCCCTTCTTTGTCAAAGCCACCATCGTTTTGATCACTAGTGAGAAATTCGGGATCCACAACCTACAGTAAGATGCCATACCTATCAAGGCCCTAACTCCCTTCTGTGTATTTGGGACAGACATGCCAGAAATGTGTTTTATTCTTTCAGGTGTCAATCTTCTTCCCTCCTTTGACAGGAGATAGCCTAAATAGGCGACCTCCAGACAACAATATTGAAATTTCTTAAGCGAAGCTTTGTAACCATGCTTAGCTAGATGAATAAGTAATAACACAGTGCCCTCCTTACAGGCACTCTCAGAGTCAGCAGCTAGAAGCAAATCGTCAATGTACTGAAGCAAAGTACAGGTAGAGGGCAATTCAAGGGTATCAAGTTGTTCTTTCAAAGCCCTACTATAAATACTAGGACTCTCTGTGTACCCTTGAGGTGCACAAGTAAATGTAAACAAGCGTCCCCCTAAGGTGAACGCAAACAAATATCTACTATTTTTGTGTATAGGAATACTAAAGAACGCATTCATTAAGTCCACAACACTAAAGTAAGTAGCTGTAGCTGGAATAATGGTTAGGATTGTCGTTACATCAGGCACAATTGGAAATTGTGGTGCCACAACTTTATTAATGGCACGTAAGTCAATTATAAAACGGAATGGAATTACATTATCGCCTTTCTTGTACACGGGTAAAATCGGACTATTACACAAACTTCCTGAAATTTCTTCAATCACACCGCGATGCACAAAATCGGAAACAATATATTTCAAAGCATGCTCGCCCTCAACCGAAATCTTATACTGGGGAATGCGTGGCAGCTCAATTCCATGTTTCAAAACTATCTTAACAGGCTCAATCTGTAAAACACCAACATCATTGTCGTCGACAGCCCACAAGCTCTCTGGTACATCAATGAATTCTGGAAGCAAAGCTCTAGTCAAAAATTGCGAGGCAGAAAATTGCTGTGGTGAAATCGTCAAGCGCACTCCATCAGAAGAACAATAAATCACTGCATTTAATTCTTTTAACAAATTCAACCCCAGCAAGTTCTCTCCGCAATCCGAAGTCAACAGAAATGACACTAGTCTGTAAAGGGACCCAAAGAAATAGGTACCGGCATAGAAACCGGACAAACAACTGGTGTACCAGAATACCTTACAGAAACATTGGTTTGCCCCGACAGTGGAATGTTTGGAACCCGCGAATGATCAATTGAACACTTCTGTGCTCCAGTGTCTATCAAAAACGTATGTTTCCTATTTCCCACCACCATTTCAACGTAGGGACCTTTATGATTGACGGGAATAGGTGTAGGTTCCAAACCCTGCTTCGGGCAATCCTAGTGAAACAGAATATCATCAAAAGGAAGCTCTTCAGATAAATATGCAGTGGAAGGATGATCAAATATATTCCTGGTGTCCACACTCGGAGTCTGATTGTCCTGCGAAAAAGGTTGCTGAGGGTCCTGTGTAAACTGACCTCTAGCAGGGCCCCCTACACTCGGGCGACCTCTGGCTTGCCTACCCATATTACCAAATGTATTATTTGACCTTTGTTGAAGGACGGGGCATTGTGCTCGCCAATGACCCTCTCGATGACAATAAGCACACTGGTTAATATTCACAGGACCCAAGGGCACATTCCCCTGCGGGACATACTGACCTCTAACCTGAGAACTACCCCCTCTGGGCCCCCTAACAATTTGCTGCAATAGCACTTTAGTTTTTAAATCGCCTTTCCGTTTTTCAATCCTATCTTTTTCATTATTGACACGGTTCTCATAGTACTGAGCGATGTGCAGTACTTCTGATTGTGATTTCACCTGCCAAGCGCTCTCAGAAGACATAGGGCCTCATTAGGACCCAGGCGGTAAGGGGTTTACGCCGGCGTAAACCATGGCGCCCCTTACCGCCTGAGTACGAGTTCCCTTAGCGCCATGGTGATTTTAACGCCTGCTTCTAGCAGGCGTTAAAATCCATGGCGCTAAGGGACCTTGTTGTTAATTACGCCACCGTAATTTACGGTGGCGTAATTAACGCCTTCCCCACTCCCATTATGCCCTATGGGGCCAGAAATGGGAATGGGGAAGGGTAAATGGGGATTGGGGACTTACCGCCCCGCCAACCTCGGAATGGGGCGGTAAGTCCGCCAACCCCCATGGCGGAGTTGGCAGCTTAGCGCCATGGACCATGGTGCTAATAGCGCCATGGTCCTCCGCCAAGGTCCTAATGAGGGCCATAATCTGTGACTGGATGTCAGGCAGCAATCCACATACAAATGTGTCCACAAATAATCTTTTCCCAGACTCTGTGCCTAAGTCCTGTCCACTGAAATCCGAGAATACCTGTTTGAACCGATTAAAGAACGCGGTGGCAACTTCAGACTTTCCTTAGACACAGGCCGTAAGCTTGTCCCAAATAATTCTCTTTTCGGGAATTATGGTTTTTAATTTAGCAATGATTCTATCAGGCAGAGTTAATATCACCTGTTGCGGTCTTTCGCCAGCTGGCCTGTCCCCATCGAGCCTAGTTATATTCGCCCATGTATCTTCCAACCCGGGTACATCGTCAATAGTTCTAACTTGTTTCCATAAATCTACGGGCAGGATTACAGGAAACAACAAATCAATTTCACCTAAGGTGAACACTGAGGACTGCAAAATGGATTCTATCTCTTTATAGAACCCTCTCGGATTTTTCCTAATATCGGGTATAGATTGCCTAATAGTATTCACTTCCGGTCTTGAGAACGGGACGTGAACAAACTGTGATACATAATGTGCAGGAATGTTCACAGCGACTATATTATTTACAGCATCAGCCGCAACCTCAACCTTCGGGACAAATGTCGGAGGAACCTCTCTCATAGGCAACTGAGAAATAGGTGACTACGAACACTTACTAAGCAACAGAGCCAAGTCGAGCGCTAAAGCAGTCAAAGAAGTGTCAAGTGAAAAAACTCTCTTATAAATGCTCAATAACTCTGTGGGACAACTAATCTTCCTTTTTACACATTGATCCTGCAGGTATTCTAGCATTACCTGTATCACTTTCCTCTGCATTTCTAACATATATTGACTATATGTGTCATATACCTCAACTGGAGTTATCGATATGTCTGAAATCCATCTAATCGAGTCTTTCTTACAAATTCGCATTTCCTCGGATATCGGTTTACGACACGAAAGGAACCGTTTCTGTACATACATATTCTCCTCTTCATCATCCTCATTCTGTAACTTTTCTAACTCCTTTCTATACCCAAATAACCTCTCGACATGCTCATTTACCTTCTCCACAGTGTCTCTAGAAAGCGCTAGAGTATTTAGATCCCTTAACCCTTGCGGAACATCCGCATTATTTAATCTTCCCCACATTATACATAACTGAATCCCTAAACCTTCAATAAAAACATTTTTCTCAGGAAAATTATCCGTATTACAATGTGTGGCAAAAACGCTAGCTTGATCATCCTTCTCCATACAATGCTTAGCCCATGCAATTAACTCACGTTTCTTCTCCGGCGGTACAGTATTGCGAGTGACAACTTTTGTTCCTGTACCTCGATCGATTACAAGCGGCTCAGGACCACTTGGAAGAGAGGGAGCAGGCAAATTCGATGGAGGTACTATAACAGGTGCGATAAAAAGATGCGGAGAAGCAGGTGGAAGGACAAAAACCGGAGAAATAGGAACAACAGGTTGAGCAGGAAGAGCAGGAATAACAGCAGGAGGAGGTACAGCAGTGGGAAGAGGAACATACGGAGGTGGCGCAGAGGCACCAGGCCTTCGTTCATTTAATATTTTGTCAATAAACTCATCAGAAATATGAAGATCTTTAGAAGAATAGGTTTTCTGAATTCCAAGTGAGAAAGCCCTATCTATATTTTTAGTCGCCTCAGACTGTTTATTTTGGTCATATAATAATGCTTTTTCAGCGTTCGTTTTATGACGACGTGCATGTTTCTCTCTACCTTTAAGTTGTTGCAACGCTTCTTTTTTCCAATTCTGCAAAACATCAAATGCTGCAGATCTAGCCTTTTTCTTTAACAAGACTGACTCCAAATATTCAATACGAGGGATCTCAAAACTACCATTGATTGGCCACTGAAGTTCGGAGGCATGTCTGGTTTGTCTGTGCCAAATATCATTAAATACTATACTTCCAATGCCATACCTACAGTACATAGTACATGCCGGCGACCCCTCCTGTGGTGCGGGACGGTTAAATTCCAAAGATTGTCTATCACTGCGGAATAATGCCCTAAAGCAGGTAGACAATTTCCCAGGCATATCTCAAATTATTGGTGTTACCTGGTCAATAATTGTGTCTGCAGATACAATGTGCCAAAATTCAAATTGTCAGGGTTAAATTAAGAATCGGGTCACGACTCACCTGACCAAACCTAAGGAGGACCGATCGGTACTTCTAAGAATCTTACCTAACTAATCTTACCTCGTGTATGGTGATTTCAGCAAATCTGCCCGCCTCGATAAGTGGACCCTCGTCAAGATGCCGTCTCGGACCACAAGCTTATCGTCCAAGAATCGGGTCATGCAGCGCTGTTGAGGTGTCGCCTCTCGTTCAGGGGGCCCCTTATGTCACACCATCCGATCCTGGTCCGATAGCGTGCGTCAACCTTCAACAATCCGGCATCAATCTTGAGGGTCCCTATTCGGGCGCCAACTGTGAAAACAGAAAAAGAATATCGAGGCTGAGTACCCCAAAAGGAAATACACCGAACACGGGTTACAAAGGAACATACAAAGTACTTTATTTTATACTGAACCCAGTTACAAAAACAGAGCTAAATCAGATAGCTATCGGCCCTCAGTACAACACAACGAACTCCAGCGTGGTTCAGTGTGTTCAGTGAGAGACGCTGTACAGTAGAATGCATTTGCTTTTTATACATTTAGTGGGCGCGTTGTCCAGCCCCACTTCGGGTTAATATTCCTTTTAATACATAACCGATCTAGGGTTCGTGCCAAGTCTCAAATAACCGCATATAACTGGTTTGCCTTTAATACATGTATCAACAAGCGTATACAATAACTGTGTATTCTAAAGTTTTCCATGCAGGCCTTCTTAAACATTAATACAATGTAGTTAAACAGATGTTCTTCGTTCAGTATTTGAATACATTGTCTCAACATATGCTTGTGGATTAGTTTCATTGCACAAGTAATCCTTCTACACATAGGTCACTGAAGGACAAGGTCTCAGTTCAGGACCTCAACAAGTGGCCTGCAGGCAAATTACATATTAGCTATGTACAGAGGTCAAGACGGCCATGTTGTATTCTGGAATGACATTGTCCACCGTTTTAGGTCACAGGGTTACTTTTACACAACGAATCCTAAAATGGAGGTTTGACCTAAAATGGCGGCTTACATGGATTTAAGGTCAGGACCTTGCAAAACAGATTTCTTTCGCAAGCGACTTTCGAGCAGCTTGGCGTAGGCCAATATTAATATATTTATTACAATAGGAGGCACAATATACTTTCTATTTCGACAATGGGATAGTGGTGAGAGTAGGATGGGGAGAGCCCAGGAACTTTGGTGAGAGCAGGGTGGGAAGAGCCCAGGGTCTGTGGTGGGATGGGGTGTGGAGAGCCCAGCGACTTGGCTAGGAGTGGGATGAGGGAGTCCAGAGACTGTGATGGAAGCAGGTGGGGAGCCCAGGGATTATACTGAGAGCAGGATGTGGCGACGGCGTGCAATAGTTCATAGCCATTTGGACTTACTGTCCATTTGGCATTTTTGGGGGGTTCCCGGCCTGCCCACATTTTGCTCAGGGGGGCCCAGGGCAAAGCAGTTTGAAGACCACTGCTTTAGTGGGTCACTTGGGAGTGACGAAAACATCGGGCTGGTTGTCTGCTCACTTTTACTGGACTCAGTTTGGCGTAAAGGTTAAGAAATTTGTCCGGTCCTGCCGACTTGCCAAGCTTCTGGCAAATCAGGTGGTGCCACAAAGGCCCCCTTCATTCCACTACCCGTGGTTGGGCAGTTTTTGGAGATAATAGGCATGGTCATTGTGGGTCCCTTGGATCCTCAAACCATCTCAAGGAACAGATACATCTTGGTGGTGGTAGACCACGCCATAAGGTACCCTGAGGCTGTTCCTCTGAGGAGCATCAAAGCCCCTGTTGTTGCAAAGGCTCTGATTGGGATATTCTCCCATGTTGGTTTCCCCAATTGAGTTGTTTCTGACATGGGGATCAAACTTCATCTCAACATATATGAAGGTTATGTGGGAAGAGTGTGGAGTCAGCTACTGATTATGATATGATATGACAGGTTATTTATAACGTGCTTAATACCCAGAGGTTTATAAGCTCGGACCCAGGGATCGAACCCATGGTGCTCTGTGTCGTCTTGCTTCCAAGGCAAGCACGTTGGTGCTGAGCTATCCTCCCGAGATAGGTTATCTACACTCCTCCATCCACAAACAAACGGGCTTGTTGAGCGGTTCAACAAGACCCTAAAAGGCATGATAGGTGGCTTGGAAGAGCACCTCCGGAGAAATTTGAATATTATCCTGCCATGCCTTCTGTTCACCTACTGGAAGGTACCACAGATCGGAGTAGTGTTTAGCCCATTTGAGCTTCTGTTAAGACATCCTGTACAAGGTCCCCTCACTCTAGTGAAAGAGAGATGAGAGTCAGCCCTTCATCTCCTACGTGAGATGAGGTGGACCGATATGATAAGTCATTTATGACGTACCTGTACACAAGTGTTTCTATGTGCGACAAGACAAGGAAGGGAAGACAGAGGGAGGACAAAAAAAATGATCTTACTAGGCCTTCTGTCATTCAGATCATGTAAGTGCAATACACAAAGAGCAGGGAGGGGGAAGTGCAAGGGGGAGGGAAGGGGGATGTGCAATCAGTGCATCATTGCTCTGAGTTAGTGCAGCCGGGGAAGCACGGCTCTGGATAAGTTCAAGGAGGGTGGGGACTGAGGGTTCCAGATTCAGCCCCTAAGTGTGCAGTAGGCCCGGAGGCAGTGCTAGGGATACTGGTGGTGGAGGAGCCTTGTACACAGTGAGATTGTGAGGGTAGCCAGGCAACCAGTCAGCGCAGCAGACAGGTAGGTCAGCAGGGAAGAGAGAACAAGAAAGCGGAAGTGAAAAGGAAAGTCTTCCGGAACTTCTGGTGGTCCAGCTCACGTTTGAGAGGTGCAGGGAGGCCATTCCGGAGGGAAGCACCTGCAGAGGTGAGAGATCTACCCCCCACTCTCTGCCAGGAGAAGTGTCTGACCCTCAGAGAGTTGGCGGTGGGTGATTGAAGGACTCTAGAAGGAAGATGTTTAGTAATAAAGAGTTGGATGTAGTGCGGGCCCGGCTACAGAAAGCCTTGTGGACAATGCAACGAGTTTTGAACTTGCTCCTTGCAGCCAATCCGAGCCAGAAAGGGAAGAGTACGCTTGAGGAGGTGAAGCTGGTAGTGGGACTTATTGGCAACATCCAAGATGTGAGGAGAGAAAGAGAGAGTGGAGTTGAAGATGACACCAAGGTTTTTTGCCTCACAGGAAGGCAGGGGTTGAGGGCCCAAGGAGGGTGGCCAAAGTGAGAGAGGGAAAATGGGAGCAGGGGGCCCAAAGAACAGGATCTCTGTTTTACTGGCATTAAGGCAGAGATCGTTGGAGGTGCACCAATCCTGAATCATGGATAGACAGTCAGGAATTAGCGAGAGAGGAAAGGAGCATGAGGAGGCTGAAGGGAGCCTGAAGGAGAGCTGAGTGTCATCAGCATAATACTGAAAGTTGGAGGAGAAGGTAGAGGTCGAGTGGGCCAGGACAGAAGAAATGCAGGAATCAAGGTTGGAGAGCAGATCTTCACGGCTGTTCAGGAGAGCAGTTTTGGTGCCTCTGGCAGCTCTGAAGGCAGTCTGATGGTCATGAAGACAACCAACAGATTTACTATGGAGAGTAAGCTTGGAGATGGCCAGATTTTCAGGAATTTGCCCAGGAAAGGAGAGATAGATATTAGCGATAGTTAGCCAGACAGGTAGGATCCGCAGATGGCTTCTTGAGGAGTGGGTGCACAAGGGAGTGCTTCAGGAGAGTGGGGAAAGTTCCAGTGGTGAAAGAGTGATTACAGAAATTGCCCAAGGCTGGAGTGAGGGTGTCAATATGGACCTTGATGGTTCTGATGGAGCATGGGAGCACCTGTTTAGACAAGACTTTCATAGATCGGACTTGTTTCAAAGCCTTGTCAGGTGTTGTCAGAGAGAAAGAGAAGAAAGGAGGAGGGGAGGGAGAGTTGGCCAAAGTGGGGCCGAGAGAGGAAGAGGGAGAGGAAGAGGAAGAGGAGATAGAGGACATGATGTCCTGAGTTTTAGAGGTAAAGTGAGAGTCCAGAGCCATACAGAGGGCCTCGAAGGGAACAAGAGAGGTAGAGACTGCAGTGGGATTGGCCAGTTCCTTGCAGATTTTAAAGAGTTTGGCCGTGTTGTTAGAGGCTGCAGGGATGCAGGCTTGAATGTGGGCTCTCTTCTTGGACAGGACAGAAAGTTTGTATTGCCTTTGGAGCAGGTGGCAGGCCCGTTTGTCAGAGGATGCACCCAAAGCCATCCACTTCCTCTCAGCTGCCCTGCACTTGTGTTTCAGGACAGCGAGGTCGGAGTTATACCAAGAGTTGCACCGGGAGGTAGGATTCTGCTGGATTTTTATGACAGGGGCAAGGATGTCCAGAGTGTTTGAGACAGATGTATGGCGATTAGAGAGTGCTGCGTCAGAGTGTGATTCAGCTGCAGGAGTAGGAGAGCAGAGAAAGTAGTGACAAAGGAATCCACATGCTTCATGTGTCGAATGACCGCGAAAGGCAGGTGGCAGTGCTGGGGTGGGCTTTGCCTGAGGGATAGAGAGTTTCAGGTAAGAGGAAGTAGAAAGTGGTCAGTCCAAGAGAGAGGAGTGGTGAGAGGTTTAGTGAGGGAGATGTCTGAGGGGAGAGAACATCCAGAGTATGTCCGGCAGAGTGTGTCGGACCAGAGAGCAGAATGGAAAGAGAGCATGTTGCAGAGGTTGCAGAAAAGACCAGAGAAGGGATTACAAGCATCCAGGTGGATGTTGAGGTCTCAGAGGAGGAGAAGATGAGAGGTAGAGGCAAGGAGAGAAGAGGAGAGGTCAGCCCATTCTGAGAGGAAGAGGGCAACCTGGCCAGGTGGCTTGTAGATAGTGGCCACAGTCACAGAGAGGCCAGGAGAGATAGAGAGCCTGCAGATCAGGCATTAAAAGGAGGAGTAGACAGAAGCAGGGAGCCACACAGGAAAGATCAGAGCTACTCCACCTCTGTGTCAGTTTGTTCTGGGCTCAGAGAGGATCTTGTAGCCATCAGGGAGAGAGTGTCAAAACTCTTGACAGAGCTGGCTGTGAAGCATGTCTTGGTGAGAGCAAGGACATCCAGGTCAAGTTCTTTAAGGAGGAGGCAGATGTCAGAAGAGTGTTTCACAGCAGAGCAAAAATTGAGAGTAGCGACGTGGAGCAGGTTGACATGTTTGAAAGACTTCTGGGATGGGGTACAGGTTTGAGGTGCACCTAGCAGAAGTGGAAGAGGGGCCCGAGAGTGGGCAGAGGTGGAAAAGAGGGGTGACAGAGGAGCCAGTGAGGTGCTAGCAGGAATAGCAGGGGAGGAATGAAGTTGAAAAGACGCTGGAGATGCCTATCAAACAGGAGGATATTGGACTGAGGGCCCTGGATAAAAACGGTACCATTCAGATAGACATCAATGATGACCTTGGAGGAGTAGAAAGAGGCCAAGAGGGCCTCCCACCAAGTGCCACCATTTAATGGGAGAGTAAGAGATAGGAGAGAAAGCCAAGACCATATGAAGGGTCCATAGGTTTGGTGATGGAACGACAAAGAGGATGTTGATGAGAGTCTGTCTGGAGGAAGCACTGATGTAGGTAATAGCGATAGGGAGGCCTGGTTTGTGGACCAGGATGTCCCTCTTGAACTTCTTCCTTCCAGACTTAGTGAGAGGGATAGGATAGGAGATAGAGTAGCAGTTAGAGAAGATGGGAGAAACAGAAAGCACCATAGAGGTTGCGAGGAGAGGAGGGAGAGAAAATTGAAAGGAGAGACGCACAGCCCCATGCCGCAATGCAGGAAGTACAAGGGGGTGAGAAATGGTGTCCCACTGGGGGTCGAAGCAATGGAGTACACAGGTGGCACACAATAGTAGAACTGTAAGTACTACAGTGCAACAGAAACAACAGCAGGGGGAACCTAGAGGTGGGAGATAGCCTAAAGGGGCACAGATTCACAGATCAGTGCTCGGGAGGATAGCTCAGTGGCAACATGCTCACCTTGGAAGCAAGATGACATGGAGCAACACAGGTTTGATCCCCGGGACTGCACTTAGAAACCTCTGGGTATTAAGCGTGTTATAAATAACCAATCATATTACATCATATCAAAGTAACACAATCAAAGTAACACAATAGAAGGGGACCTAGAAGTCGGAGAAGCCTGAAGGGACACAGATTCACAGTGCAACAGAAACCACAGTAGATGGGACCTAGAATTGGGAAAGAGGCTAATGCGGCACAGATTCACAGATCAAAGTAGCTCAATCAAAGTAACACAATAGACTGGGACATAGAAGTGGGAGAGAGTCTAAAGGGGCACAGATTCACAGAGCAACAGTAACACAGTAGAAGAGCGGGAGATGCACATAAGACACAAAGTAGGGCTAACTGCTAAGGGGGGGAGCCTAATGTTACGTAATGACAGAGCGAAATGTCAGCAAGATTAAGGCAAGTACATACAAAGGCCAGGTAGTTTAGTAGGGAGCAGTAGTTGCTGCACGCCTTTCCCACACCTTCCTTACCATTCGGTCGCTGACGACTGTGTCACGGACTCACACACTGCGCCGAACCCCTTTATCACCAAACACCTGCGGCGCTCAACACTGCGTCCTTGGCTTTTGCAGGTTTTGCCACAGAGGGTTCAATAGGCTGGCTTTAAAGGCCTGATGGCGTTAACATTGTGGCATAGGATAGCATGACGTAGTCCCAGGGAGCGTCGATCAGGTAGTGTGACCGGCGGACCTGTGGCGTTTAACACTGCCCCCTTGGCCTTTGCTGGCCTTGCCACAGAGGGTTCAGTAGGCCGGTTTTGAAGGCCTGATGTCGTCAACGTGGTGACATTGGATAGCATGGCCTAGTCGCAGTGAGCGTCAATCGAGCAGTGTTACCTTCACACTTGTGACGTTCAACACTGCGCTGGCCTTTGCAGGCTTTCACACAGAGTGTTCAGTAGGCATGTTTGAAAGGCCTGATGGCATCAATGTCGTGGTGTAGGATAGCGTGGCGTAGTCGCAGCAAGCGTCGATCAGGCAGTGTGACCTGCGGACCTGCAGCACACAACACCGTGTGCCCTTGGCCTTCGCAGGCTTTGCCACAGAGGGTTCAGTAAGCCGGTTTTAAAGGCCAGATGGCATCAACGTCGTGGCGTAGGATAGTATGGCATATTCGCAGCGAGCGTCGATCGGGCAGCGTGACCTGCGGACCTGCGGCACTCAACACTGCGCCATTGGCCTTCACTGGCTTTTCTACCAACGTCCTCCTTAAAGGACATTTTCATGTCAGTCGAGCCCCTTGAGCTGCAACTGACTGCACCGCTGACTGTTGTTACACTGCAGTCGCTAAAGTCATCCGAGACACCTCGACCAGTCATTCAGAACTGCAGACCAGTACTGAGACAACGATTCATGACCCTGAGACACTGTGTACAGGGTCGGATCGGCCCCTCGGCCTTTCTGCCGTGGCCAGGCCGAAATTGTCCGTGGGGAGTGGGGGCCGGTTTCTGGCCATGCCTGGGCCGGTTTGGAATAAAAATGTTTAGAAAACAAATATATGTTTTTTTCCACATTTTTTTTTCTTTTTTTACAAAAGCCTGTCATCCTTCTTAGGTCGATAAATGAGTACCAACACAGATTAGGTGATATTGTATGCATATTTGTTCTATAAAAAAGAGCTTAAGCGTAAGTGCTATACAATAACATATTATCATTTGGCCTTGGACGTCTGCTTGGATTCACAGTAATTTAGTGTACTTAGGTACAATGCTATTTGATGCCACTTCCTGTTTTGTCAAGGGGTGAAAGGTTGTGTTTCATCGCTTCCCGGGATGTCAGTTTGGGGTGTGCTCAAATTACATTACTTCTGGATGTCATCAGAGCTTGTGAGGCGAGGGGTGGGCCACTTTTTTTGAGGCGAGGGGTGGGCCACTTTTTTTTGGGTGACCGGGCCTATTTCTTGTCCCAGTCCGACCCTGGCTGTGTAGACCAGATGGCAGCCTTCCATTCAGCCTCGCTCGCCGAACTCAGGAGGATAGCTCAGGGCAACGTGCTCGTCTTGGAGGCAAAATGGCATGGAGCAACACAGTTTCGATCCCCGGGTCTGGGTTTAGAAACCTCTGGGTATTAAGCGTGTTATAAATAACCAATTATAATTATAATTATTATTATAACTGCCTTTCGCCTCATAGCCGCAGCTCTCTACAGTCTTGAACTCTGTCACAGAAGTTGCAAAGTACCCTAAAACCAACTTGAGCACCAAGATCTCCTACAGCACAAGGTACATTATGGTTCTGTCACCCTGGTCCTCCTCCAAAGGCCCATAGTGACATTTTAAAACCCATTGCTCCCTTTGTTTTGAAACCAAATATCTTTGAACTATTGTGCTTAAATGCTATACTGACTACTCTCCTGTCAGTGGTGAGAGTGCATCCCTTTTCCTTATTTGAAACTGTCTGTCCTCAGATATATGATATGGCATTTATAATGTGCCTGTACACAACTGTTTCTAGGCGCGACAAGACGAGGAGGAGAAAACAAAGGCGGGACAAAACAACAATCTTACTAGGCCTTGTGTCATTCAGATCCCACAAATGCAGGGAAGACGGAGGGCAGAAGTGCCAGGGGGAGGGGAGAAGTGCAGATAACTCAATAAGTGCAGCCAGCGGGTGGCTCATAAGCGCAGAGAGAAGGGACTGTAGGGCTGCAAGTACAGACCCTTAAGTGCTGGGGGAGCCTGAGAGCAGTGCAAGGGCAACTGGACATGCAGCAGCCTAGGCCCAAGTTCAGAGGGTAGCCCATTGACCAGTGACAAGAGCAGTCAGGGAAATCAGCACGGGAGAGGAAGAGAGGAAGAGAGAAAGCGGAAGCAAAAAGGAAGGTCTTGAGTTGCTTTCCAAACCGGAGGTGGTTGTGCTCAAGTTTGGGAGAGGCAGGGAGTCTGTTCCAGATGGAGGTCCCAGCTGAGGAGAGAGATCTGCCCCGTACTCTCTGCTTGGAGAAGCATCTGACCCCTAGAGAGTTGGAGGTGGATGAGTGGAGAGCTCGAGAAGGAAGATATTTAGGAAGAGAAAGTTGGAGGTAGTGCTGTCCCAGGCCCCAGAAAGCCTCTGCATTCATTTACAGGGTGGGTTGTATTTTGTACTGTGCTCGAACTGTCTGTTGTGATAATAATAAAGTTGATTTTTTCATGCAACCTTGACTGGACAGTCCCTTTTATGTTAGGATAATTGTATTTTTGCTGTGTTGCAACTAACCAAAGGTCCACAACCTTTTGGAGATAAACCTGGCGTTCCGTCCACGTTTTAAAATTGGGCAAGGAGGAGGTTTATAATTTACTTGTGTTTCCAATCATTTCTGATCCCTTCAGGTGTACTAGAGGTGTGGGGCTGATTGATGGTTTAGAAAGCGATATTCAGTTCTGGACCACTGGTGCCCCCCGAGGTTGGTTCGTCACAATACCATATATTACATAACAACGGACCGACTACAGCAAAAGCAGCTTGCAAGGCGACAAAAGCAAAGTGCACACTGTAAGCCCCAGAACGTAAGTACTATATAGGGGATTGATTCCCGGCGTGGGACAATCAGATTGTAACAATCAATCTGATTGGCTGTCGCCGGGTCGTTACCAGCCCAACAAAGACTTAACTGCTCTCGTCCCATGTGCTGTGTCCCTCGTTCTTCCTTCTCTTTCTGTGACTGGCTGCCATGGAAAGGGAGAAAGTCCCATATGTAGTCCCTTTTACCCATTCCCTGTCGTCCATTTTCTTTGTTTACTTTTTTTAAAATCACCTTTTTATGGCCTCCATGGAAAGGGAGAAGGAACTACATTTAGTCCCTTCTCCCTGATACATGGCAGCCATGTTTTTGCTTTGTTTTCTTGAGTTGAGAAACGGTCTCCATGCTGCTTTTAAACTCGATAAAAATACTATTAGTATCCCGATACATTGTGCCAGAGTACTAATAGCAATAGAATCTGAATATTCAAAAGGCTTAGTAGGTTCGTCTTTTATCCTCCAGTGTATATATTGTTTTCAATCCCAAGTTCCCTCCCTGTTGCCCTGATGGCGCTTTGAAACACAATTTACTTGTTGTATAAGCGACTAACAAAGGCACAATAAATAGAACAAATAAATCCTCTGGGGTTTGGGGGGATACATTACCGGTTTGGTAATGCCCTGGGGAAAAACCAGACCGGTAATGCTTCCTCCTCAGGTTCTGATGTTTAAGTATATTGCTGTCTGGCAATATGGGGGCAGTTTGTGAGGGCCCTCTGGGGCTCGATGCCCCTTTCATTTGAAAAGGTCAAAGGGCCTGACCCCGTCCCTGCTGGTGATGATATCCAGTCACCCCTTTCTATAAGGCACACCTGAAATGTGTCACTGGACTCTCAACTGAAATTCATCATTATTACTCATGTAATGCCACTCATTGTGAAAGTACCAGAAGGGTAACTTTCTAAGGTGGGAGAATTCGTGCTTGTGCACTGCAGCAGACACTCAACACACTGAGCTATCTTAACTACTAATGATTCCTTACTACTTATTCTGCTTTCCGGTGCCTTAGTGGCTCCCACCCGTGTGTCCTCTCAGGGCCCCCTCTCTATGCCATTCTCTCTCACGCTACCCTCCGTGAGCGTGGTGCCGTTCCACATTTGACGCGCGCCCCCGCCCCCTGTGATCCCGGAAAGGCTAGCCGTTGCCTGCAGGATCTGTCTGCTCTCGAGCCGGATAATGTTTGAGCGGGCAGATCGCACACAGCTGGAGGGCATGTTCTACTCGGTAAATGTTTCCCATCTCCCGCTACCTCACAGATGTGAGGGTGGGGGCGCGGGGTTAGTAACGAGGAGGCAGGATAAGGTTATTGGTTGGGAGGGGGTCCATTAGAAGTGACTTATGGAAATTATGGACTTTTAACAGAAAAACCCGTGCTAGTTACACAGTTCCCTGACATTTGCAGTGCGGGGCACCCACTGATCGCTGCCTGCCTGTGATATTTACACAGATTATCTGTTTCCCAGTCTTTCCTTTTTGTTTCAACAGGGCTTTCAGTTTTAACCCATTCTGTGTGTTTGGCCCAACAGGGCCCCTGTAATAGTTGCAGGTCCTCAGCACGTGAACTTCGCAATCTGGCTTCCTCACCTTGAGCCACCAATGTGCGACCTGGCTTTGACACCTTTAGGAGATGCCCGCAAACCTCTGCGATTTGCACCTGCTACCTTATACCTGATTCACGAAGTCTAAAACTGGAATTAGGAGATGCCCGCCGAGTCTCTGTGATTTGCACCTGCTACCCTATATCCGATTCACAAAGCCTAAAACCGGAATTAGGAGATGCCCGCGAGCCTCTGTGATTTGCACCTGCTACCCTATACCTTAGTCACAAAGTCTAAAACTGCACCACACCTGGAGATGCCAGGAGCATCTTCAGAATGCACACGTGCAACTGCTGTTCACTGTAGTTTGCTCAATGTCATCAGCAGATTTGCTCCAGTTTTAGGCTTTGTGAATCAGTTAAACGGTTTTGCAGGTGTAAATCAGAGATGCAATGCTCTTGGGCAACTCCTGATTTGCACCAGTGAAAATATTGACCAGACCATCTATGCTCCTGGGGCGCAGTTAGCAACCCACCGCACTACTATCAAAGAGGAGTTGGTGCTTGGGGACAGGAGCTAATCGCAAGATAGTATTTGATAAAATAATGTCAATCTGTGCATTAGAAACAATCTTTGTAAATTAATGGGCTTAATTAAAAGGTGTCAACTGCATTGTTAGGGTAAAAGTCTCCCACCCTTTGACAGTACAGGAAATTAAAGGGTTGGATCCAGCAAAAGGAGGTAAGCTTAAGCTTGAAGACATGTGCTGCCAACCCCATGCCATTGCCAGCCTCCTATCCATCTGACCGTCCTTCCAGGTGTGTACAGGGAACCAAAAGAGGCCTTGGAAATAATGTTCAAAGTGGCCGCATATTACACATTTTCAGTAAGTCCAACCCTTTTCCTATGAGGACATTTGGAAATAAAGTAGTTTGCCAGACAAAAGAGGCCCAGGATGCAGAGGCCTGCCGGGAAATTTCCAGAGTTCCCTGTAGGCCAGTCCACCCCTGCATCCTTCCACCCTAGGTTACAGTCACTTCATCAATAGAGGTATAAGGTTTATAGAATGGAGGTTGGGGATACAGTAAAGGCTGTGATGAATTAAGAGGCCAGTAGCTCTACAGTAAGGAACCTGTTGGTAATTCGAAATCCAGTGTCTTCCTAGGTTTCCCTGTAGTTTGACACTCCTTCATTTTCTAAAGGCATGGAGCTTACTACGACCCCAAAGGTAAGCTAACAATATTCTCCAGCTCTAGAGATGACTTCCAATGTATAGAATTGTTAGAAGGCATATGTCTAAGGAATATGCCAAGTTGCACTTATGTCCACTTGGGCATATGCTTGCATGCCTCCCGTTGGATAACCTCTAAAGGAGTGTGCCATTGAAAAAGCACTGCCATTGCCTGATCTTTTCTGCGTTCTTACTGAGAACTGTTGGTTGCTGGTACTTGGAGTCAATATCCCCTAGTCCCCATGGCACAGGGCACTTGCATAGAACTGTGTTACCTGCTGGAACCTGCAGTCAAAGTTCTAAGAATCCCCGTTGCCATGGGAAAGATCTATCGCAGTAATCGTAGACAACCCTGCGAAGAATAAGTGTTATAGCAACCGTGAAACAAGAAATACAGTTCTCAACATCCTTCCAGTTTCTAAGCTGCTGAATAACGGTATGGTAAACTCTATTTTCATATCTCTTCTGCTTATTTTGCCTCACACTCTTTCAAAGTGGGATTGCGGGCGGATTTGACACTAAATCCAACCCACAGAAAGATGAAGAGAGCTATAAACACGACCCACTCCAAAGATTAATACTGGGGTTCCCCAGGCCCACGCCTAAGGAATATATTCCTACTAAAGGTGCAGGGTGAGCAAATTATGAATGCCAGGTCCCGAATGCTCACCAAATAGCTCGTACTATACCACCCCATAAAACCACACAGGCCAGTATCACTACTGACAAACAGCCACTTACAGCCCCATCCCCAACCTATTTCTCCCTCCCTAGCTCCTCTCTAAACGTGTGCATGTTCTTCATTAACTGGAAATATTAGCTATTCCTTGCTCCCCTAATTGGCATGCTGCTAATAAATGCTATTTTGTAAAGATGGTTCCCCCTTTAAACCTCTAATGTGTGCCTGGAACTCCTACCAATGGACCATTGCTTCCCAAACCTGGGTTTTCACGCACTAACTACCGCAAACGAAATAAATGAATCAAGGCACAATGGGGGTCATTACGACCGGGCGCGAAGGGATACCGGGCACCGGTAATGACACCGGTGCCGGTAATCCCTTTGCGCTCTATTCCGAGGTCCCTTTGTGGGTCCTTCCTGAACGCCTGGTTTAAGAAGGTGTTAAGGACGGGACCCGCAAAGGGATACCGGGGTCAAAAACGGTACCGCAATTTGCGGTGACGTTATTGCCGCCTTCCCCCTTCCCATTGAGCCCTACGGGGGCTCAAATGGGAATGGCATTTCAAATGGGGACTTACCGGTCCATTCCGCCCTTTGCGCAAAGGGCGGAATGGACCGGTAAGTCCCCATACCACCACGTCGGTGGCGGTACTGGTATTGGTGCTAGTCATGGCGCTAATAGCGCCATGACTAGCACCAACCTCGGAATGAGGGCCCATGGGCCTCATTCCGACTAGTGCGGAATGGGTTTAACGGTGCCGGTAATGGTGCCGCTGCCGTTAAACCCACTCTGCACTATTACGAGGTCCCCTCGCAGGACCCGCTCGGGACGTCTGGTTTATCCAGACGTCCCGAGCGGGTCCCGCGAGGGCACCAGGGAGCTAACAACAGGCCCGTTTGTAATGGGCCCGTTGTTAACTCCCTCCACATTCCCATTGAGCCCTGTGGGGGCTCGAATGGGAATAGGGAAGGACCGGCCCCGGATTCCCTGAAGGAGGAAATACCGGGCCCTCCATACTCGGAATGGCCCGGTATTTCCCCATTCAGGGAACCCGGACCAGGACACGATTTTGGAGGCAGCGATGCACTTATTAAGGGCATGGCTACCTCCAAAGTCGTAATGAGGCCCCATGCCTTTGTGGGGCAAGCTCCAGTGGGTTCAAATGCCCAAATAAAGCAGGTATTGTTTCCATGGGTTGTAACCACTGTCACAGGTCTCGATTTAATAAGAAAACAGAGAAAGACTTAAACCAACGCTAGATCAAGAAGAAGCCAAGTGCTACCACGCTCTCACACCCAGTAGTCGAAGTGAGCGGGAGCGGTCGGGAGCGGTGCTCCTCTACTTTTTTTAATTTAGTTTATTAGCTCCTATACTTTTATTTTAAAAAGAAACCGTTCCGGAACGATTTCGTTTTAAAATAACAGTGTAGGAAGTAGTTGAAGCTTGCACTTTCAGTGCCCTGCACTGAACATTCCCTTAAACAGCAGGCAAATGTGTTTGGGGGTTTGTATTGTGTGTGGGAGGGGGCAGGGCAATGGGGTTTGTGAGGAGCGGGGCAGGCTAGCAGGGAACATAGTTCCACTACTTCTTTTCTTACACTTCGACCACTGCTCACACTATGGTTTTGAACGATCTCAGGGAAATTATTCTACCGAGAACCGTAAGGAGGAGCTATGAGGAATCTTTACCAAACTTAACACTGGGCAATTAATAGTACCAGAACTTCAAACCCAGCTCCATACATTTAATGCATATCAGGTTTCCCGCATTCACAGCGCATGAAAAAGGGCGAGTCGCACGCAGTCCGTCTGAGTATATAAGAACACCGTGTGATACTTCCACACGAGGTCCCTGAAGTCTACTGGCCCCTTGTCTTGGGGCTTCAGACATCCGCTGATTTATCGCAACCTGAAATTACTCCATTCACATCGGACAATTCCAAGAAATGCCCCAGTCTTCAAGCCTTCCCCAAGAATTCCCTATGCCTACAAACTGGGGTTCGGCTTCTGCAGCCCAGCTATCAAAGGTCACGCAATCTACCCACCAACCCACAGTTGCAACAGAATACAGCATCCCAATGGCCTGGGGATGTCTGATGTTGCCTGCTGTAGGGAGCCCTGATGCACAATATTGAGCCTCATAGGATGGTCAGCAAACCAACCGGTGAAATAGGTCTGCTTAGCCATACAGTCAGCAAAATAAAACATTAGCAATTGCAGCACTCCTTGTAATTATGGAAACTGCTGCAATAATGAATAACACCCCATACATTATCCAGGAGAGACAAGTGATCTCAAAGAGCAAATTGAGAAGATCAGGGTGTGCATGGTGCAGAATTAAAAGTATTTTGAACAGCATAGTCTGATGGTGGAGCAGAGGAACAATGTCTTGAGAGTGTCTGCAGAGAACCCAACAAAATCCTACAGGAAGAACAAGCAAATGCTGAAGTGAAAGAGGATCTGACGACTACCACTGCCCAGGTCGCATCGTCACTCGAGCTAAAAAGTTACCCGAACAAGGCGATTCTAATGCAGCCCATAAGTACCAAAGAGGAGGCTGGCCACCTTATATAGGCAGTTAACAGCGATCCAGGAGACATCAGAGCAGGCTCAGTTGTGGATGAAAGAGGATAGACAAATACATGGGCAGCTAGAAGGGGGAGAGGCTACCCAGGAGAGTTGATGGACCTGCCGGTGAGAGCCCTCTAAGAGGAAGAACAAATCCAAGCTAAAGAGCCAGCAGCCCGAGGATGTGATTAAAGAGTTTCACCAGTCGTACTAGGCGGAGCCGGAGAAATTGAAACAACTTCTAAAGAAGACTAACATTTCGACTAGTCGGGTTAGTGTTGAGTCGGCATCGATTTTGCCATCTAAAATGGCATCACATTGGCTGTTGAAGGATAATGACATCCAGACTCAGTTGAAGAGCAAGATGTGCCACTGTCGAGGCAGTCCTGTGAGTGGGGAGACCGTCAAAAGTACAGACTCACTCAGTGGAAAGAAGAGCGATTGGAATTCAAAGAGAACAACAACAGTTTTGGTGGCTACAGGAATAGGATCAAAACGCCACTCAAGAAGCTGGGAAAGAGTCAAGATTCAGGCATTGACCTGAAATGGCTGGCGGGGCCATTGGAATGGAAGACCCATGGGGTCATCCAAACCCAGAAACTGCAGATCAGAGCAACAACAGCAGGAAAGCGGACTGCCCCAAAAGTTGGCTTCCCTTCTCCATTAGAGATGGCAAAGCTAATGTAGAGGATATGTGTTCAGGTGGTCTACAGGAGAATGGAGAAAACACTGAAGTATATGTTTAGGAAGTAAAGCTGTCTGCCGGAGCCTGAAGGTATACAAGAGTTCTCCCGCAGGAGTAGAGACATTTCCAAGGACTCCAACTTTCACCAATCGGGGTATTTTACTTTGTTTTCTTCATTACGTGATTGCTGATATTGTGCACTGAAATTCATTGAATAAAACATAGCCTTGCTGAAATCTTTAATGAACACCATTGCGATTAGTCATACACGTATTCCAATTATCATGCATGTCATTATAAAAGGCTGAGGGCAGTTTATTTCCACAGAGGAAGTGGGAGCCGACAGGCAATGAAAGGCCCCATTTTTAAGGCCTTCATGCCTGTCTGGGTTACACTTCAATATCAAGCCCTTTATTGCAGGTCACAGCAGCACACTGCAGCAGAGTATAGACCAGCCTGCCACAGACTCCAGGACACCTCCAGCGACCATTGTACGGTGGCAGATACTCATTGCAAAGTGAGCGTTGCTGCTGCCCATACATGTGCTCAGGAGCAGGTGTTCCATTACAAAAATGGTCCCTGCCATTACCGCAGTCCTGCCTGGGCTTCCCTTTACCAAGTGCCCGTTCCGGCCATTGCGGATAGGCTGAGGGCAGTTTATTACCACAGAGGAAGAGGGAGCCGGGATGCGACACCGGCCCAATTGCAAGGCCCCTTATAAGGCCTGCAACCCTTGGCTGGGCCTGTCCAGGTGTGGACGGGCCCGCTACAAGAGTACTGCCTTTGAAAGCCTCCTGGTTTGCTCACTCCGCTGCGTGTCATGCAGCGACAGGCTCCTTTGATGAGTACCGGCATTCATACCTTACCTTACCTTGCTTTTAGCCTTTTTGTTTAAGGTGGCGATAGAACACATTTAGCTTAATTGTGTACGTTTGCCTTACATTGTTTTTATCCCTATGTGTTAGTCAGCCATAGCTCGCATTTAGCCTAACTGTGTATGGTAGCCTTGTCTTGTTTTTCATCCATGTGTATTTGTCAGCCATAGCTCGCATTTAACCTAATTGCGTAAGTTAGCCTTACCTTGTTTTTACCCCATTTGTGTTAGTCAGCCGTATATCGTATTTAGCCTAATTGTGTAAGGTAGCCTTAACTTGCTTTTAACGCATGTGTGTTAGTCAGCCAAATCTCACATTAGCATAACTGTGTAAGTTAGCCTTACCTTGCCTCTAGCCCATTTGTGTTAGTCAGCCAAATCTCGTATTTAGCCTAATTGTGTAAGGTAGTCTTAACTTGCTTTTAGACCATGGGCCTCATTACACGGTATGCTGTAAGGGTTTACCGGTACCGGTAAGGGCACTGGTACAGGTAGACCTTTACTGCCTTACTACGAGGTCCCTTTGCCGGACTCGACCTCAACGGCTGGTTTTACCAGCCATTAAGGAACGGGCCCGCAAAGGGACCTTGGTGCTAAGTACGGTACCGCAATTTGCGGTACCATAATTACCCCGTTCCTCATTCCCATTGAGCTCTATGGGGGCAAAAATGGGAATGGGGAAGTGCCTTGGTGAATGGGGAATTACCGGCCCCGCTCACCTTGGAGTAGGCCGGTAATTCCGCCATTCCACCAAGGCAGACATGGTAAAATACCGGCGGCAACCGCATACCGTGTAATGAGGCCCCATGTGTCTTAGTCAGCCATATCTCACATTTAGCCTAATTGTGTAAGTTAGCCTTACCTTGCCTGTAGCCCATTTGTGTTAGTCAGCCATATCTCGCATTTAGCCTAATTGTGTAAGGTAGCCTTAACTTGCTTTTAGCCCATGTGTATTAGTCAGCCATATATCGCATTTAGCCTAATTGTGTAAGTTAGCCTTAGCTTGCTTTAAGCCCATTTGTGTTAGTCAGCCATATCTCACACTCAGCCTAATTGTGTAATGTATCCTTACCTTGCTTTTGGCTCATTTGTGTTAGTCAGCCATATCACGCATTTAGGCTAACTGTATAAGGTAGCCTTATCCTGTTTTTCGCCCATGTGTATTTGTCAGCCATATCTCGCATTTAGCCTAATTCCTTAAGTTAGCCTTACCTTGCTTTTGGCCTATTTGTGTTAGTCAGGCATATTTTGCATTTAGGCTAATTGTGTAAGGTAGCCTTACCTTTTTTTAGCCCATGTGTGTTAGTCAGCCATATTTCACATTTAGCCTAATTGTGTAAGTTATCCTTCCCTTGCTTTTGGCCCATTTGTGCTAGTCAGCCATTTCACGCATTTAGCCTAATTGTGTAAGCTAACCTTACCTTGCTTTTATCCCATGTGTGTTAGTCTGACATATCTCACATTTAGCCTAATTGTGTAAGGTAGCCTTACCTTGCTTTTAGCCCAGGCGGGTTAGTCAGACATATCTCACATTTAGCCTAATTGTGTAAGTTATCCTTACATTGTTTTTGGTCCATTTGTGCTAGTCAGTCATATCTCGCATTTAGCCTAATTGTGCAAGATAGCCTTACCTTGCTTTTAACCCTTTTGTTTAAGATAGTGATAGCATACATATAGCCTAACTGTGTAGGTTAAAATTGCCTGGCTTTTAGCACACATGTGTTAATCAGCCATTTCTCACATACATTTAGCCTATTCTGAAAGTTAGCCTTACCTTGGCTTTAGCTCATTTGTGTTAGTCAGCCATATCTCGCATTTAGCTTATTTGTGCAATGTAGCCTTACATTGCATTTAGCCAAGGTGTGTTAGTCATCCATATCTCGAATTTAGCCTAACTGTGTAAGGTATCATGCATTCATCTTGCACTTATATTACCTGTGAAACACAGCACTGCTCCATGTACATAGAGGGAACCCAGGAAGTAGACATTGTTGTTTATAGAGCTTACCCTTCTCTCCTCTCGCACACCACACCTTCGCAATTTAGCGGAAGGAACAGGCTAACTTCCACTGAACCTGCACTCACATATAACACAAACACATTTGAGCATCACGTTTGCCATATGAATGAAGCTTCTTTTAATGACAGAAATTCGAATTGTAGCTTCCCACATAACTCTCTAAATCCTTAAACACAATTCCACCCCCTTTAATCCATAGTATACATCTGCTGCGCCCGTACACACTCCATTTAGACATGGGTAACTAGCAGGGTCTTGGCCACCTTCTCACAACTTTAATGGCTGAAATGCACTCATGCATAATAGCACCTCCCAAATTCTCCCAAATCTTTGGCCTCCGGTCCCTCCGAGGGTGGTCAACCAAAAGCGCGTTAGGACCATAAATGTGGTGAAAGGCACTATAACAAATGAGAAAAAGAATGAATTAATAATCAGTCAACTTGTGTTGACGGAACTCCTTATAAATTGTGTCAATTGTAGCCCATCTTCACCAATGGTCAAGTCATAATTAATCCAAATAAACACCAATGAACCCATCACATCATGTTCACAAATATCTGAAAAACTGCATGGTACATAGATTTTAAATAAGTAGAACACAATCTACCTTCACTCAGCAAAGCAATGGCTTCTATCCTGACACAATGATTGTGCCATCACATTAATCTAGCAGCCATAAAAGCCAACAAAAGCAGCAGCACCATTCCATACTCACATCCCATCTTCCACTCTAGACATACATTTCAATTTTCTATTGAAACATCTCCCAACACAAAAATTATTCTTAGTACAATGTATAACTTGACCATGTCCACAAGGTAAACAAAAGGAGAGAAAAACGGGACTTAGTGAAATGTTGGACACAAAGGGCATTCCTGAGACAGTCAGCATTCTGTTTGTATTTTATTTTTGTTTGAAAAAAATCTTTTATTTGAAATTTGTAATACAAGGCAATACATAATATCAGTGGATCTAACAACTGATGATGTCAGGAATCTGATTTGGGGTAGAGGATGGCGCTTCTTGTTTCCCAAGAGGCGATAAACTACATTTCTTATCGGGCGTTGGGATGCGTGTAGTTCCTCTTTCCCGCGGTACGCCAGCTGCTCATTAGCAGTAACTGTTGAAAACTCACCGCTGCCCGTGCCTCGGTGCAGGTAATTACAGATTATCAGCACGGGCGGCGGCAGCTGAAGAAGCAAGAGCATGCGGGAACGTTTTGGATGCCGAATGACTTTTGGAGCTTTCCCCGGGCCGCGACGGTGATTAGCAGCCTAACCAGGAGAAAAAGCAGTTGCGGGCCACGGCGGTGAATCCGGCTCCTTCCCAAGTGTTGGGCATCGAACTTCAGGGTCCGGATGTCCTCGTGAGGCATCCGGACCATCAGTTAAGTGTTCTACAACAGTGTTCATGTTTCGGTGTTAAAGTATACTTATTTTCGCTTGTCGATTTATGATACGAACACAGCAGGGAGTGTGGGATGAAACACGCCATGTGTAGGATACAAGCCATAAGTGAGACATGCCATGTGTGAGGAAACACGCTATGAATCTCAGAACTGACAAAACAGTGCCCTGGGAAAATAGGAGACTATCCTTTAAAGCATACTTGTTTTGGAATCATTCTTTAGGGTCCACACAGCACAAGGGCGTGTGTTTTGTGTATTTGTTCTAACCCTTGTTTGTTGCTTCAGTGGGCCCAGTGGGCCATGAGTCTTGTATCTTCGGGACAACCCCTTTTGTGTGTGCCATGTTGCTTGTAGGCAACCCTATGTGTTTTCATAAAGTATACGGCCCAAGACGCATGTTATGTTATGTTTAAGTTCTATGTTCAAGTTTATAATCCTATGTTTTGTGGTGTGCAAAGTGGAGTCGTATAGGGCCACTAATGAGGTACACTACTGTGGGTATGTAGCAGATGCATTACATGTATAGGAGGTCAGGCTAGGTGTTCAGGAAGTAGAGGTACAGGTATAGGAGTATTGCGTATATTGTATGTACTTGCTTGTTTATGTTCCCTTCCTTTCCTTTGTCACTCCATCCCCTTTCCCTAACTCCATCTTCCCCCCATTGGCTGCCACGTGGCTACCTGTGATATCATTTTCAGGCGCCCGTGCCAACCACGGTGGGAGGGGGCAATCTATTTGGCTTCTGTGGTTCGGAAGAGGGTATCGAGACCCCTATTCCCTTATAAGTTTGACAGATGATATGACAGTTACTACAAATTGATCCACATATTGGTAACAGGAATTAATGTAAGCCAAGTAACCGTATAAGATTTTATGAAAAGCAACACATTGAAATAAAGACATACAATAGCCTCAAATGAAAAACAGACATATACACAAAAGAAGGGCAGACAAGGGCAGACAAGGGCAGAATACTATAATGAGGTAGCGTACATTATGAATTAGGAGCAGCATTAAGTAAAAAGCTGAGTAACACCTTCTACTTCAAGTCATGCTTATATACAAGAGATGGGGAGGAAGCATTACATCATTCCAGTCTATGAATATTGCACATGGAATTCCACCAAATTGTATGATTAATACGATCAAGGTTTTTCTAATTGTTCAAAATAGTTTGAATTGTAACTAAGATGAAGAGATCGAACAAATGACAGGCATTACTTTTTAAAACTCCTCATAAAAGAGCACTACCTAGTTGAAGGAATTTAATATAGAAGTCATGTTGAATCTTGAAGATAAGTTTCATTGTATTCCACACATTTTTCCAATACATCTTCACAAATTCACAGTCCACAAGCATATGTTTAAATGATCCGTCAGCATGTAGGCAGCTCCAGCATGTGTCGTTTTGAGCTGCTTTGCACTTGAAGAGTTTAGTAGGAGTAATGAAAACTATGTGATGGATATATATAGGGTTTGGAGTAAGCTGGCTGATGAAGTAACCTCGGAAATTATTTTCCACACTGGGGGTCAATTGTTATCTTCATTGTTTACTTTACACTCATGCTGCCATGCAATTTGTGACACCCACACCGGATCAGGAGATGTTTCAGCAGATAAGACTTTATAAAACATGGAGACACTAAAATTAAGATGTAGCATGTGTTGTAATCTTTCTTTATGAGGAGCAGGTGAATTAAATAATAAAACATCAAAGTTTTCCATTAGTGCATTCATAATTATAGCATATTGGTGAAAATAGGAAACCGCAGTAGAGAACTTTGCAGCACATTGATGGAAAGACAATGGCACTCCATGAAAAAATTACTGATCTACATACTTAATCCCCTTAGGGAGCCATAGCTTCCAAAAGACAGACTTGCCATTTATTTGTACTAAGGGGTTGAACCAGAGAAATTGAAAACTGAACTGCAATGAGTTAAGAGTAGTAGGATGTAAATAAGTTCTGGGATAATGAGTAGATAGGATAACACATGCGTCTTTGATAAATTGATTCTTTCCTTTAATAGTATAACTATCAATGAGTGGCAAAGGTATTTCGGATTTATCAGCATTAAGTTTATAGCCATAGGCTAGTGAAAACCGTGAAATGACATCCAACAAGCATTGTATACTAGTGTCAGGATTTTTAAGGAACTGAAGGACATCATACGCATATGCCACAAGTTTTGCTTGCACTCCACTAGAATCTATTTCTTGTATAGTATTATCTCGTTGAATTGCTTTTAGAAAAGTTTCCATTGCCAAAATTAAAAGAAGGGGAGTCAAAGGACAACCATGGCATGTGCCTCTAAATAGAGGAAAGTATGAGGACATTTGTCCATTTGCAAAAACAGCTGTTTTAGGATTGGAATATAGCATATTAATCATGGAAAGAAAGGGGGCACCCATTCCATGACACTTGAGCGCATTAAACATATAATCCCGTACTACCCTATTGAATGCTTTTTCTGCATCTCGAGCCACATCTGTGCACGTATCTTTAGACTTATGGATAACATCTAAAATATCATGGAATAATCTTGAAGAGGGTAATCTACCTTTAACATGCCATCCCTGGTCATTTTTTATCAGATGAAGTAAGAAAGGGAGAAGTCTATTGGACAGAATATTAGCAAAGATGTTACAGTCTTTGTTTATGTGGGAGATTGGTCGGTAGCTTTGGGGAAGTTCAGGATCTTTGTTAGATTTAGGAAATGCAATTAACATGGCTTCTGAAAAAGTGCCCTGAGTTTTTTTCACTGTGATAAAATGAGAAAAAAGTGCTAAAGTGTACAAACAAATCAATGGGAAATCCATCAGGGCCCGGGGCTCTAGCTTTTCTAAGGTCTCTAATGGCTTAGAGATTTTCATCTTGAGATATGGGGTTATCCAATGTTTCTGAGATCTACATCAGGATATGTAGAGTCGGAGACTTGCCCAAGGAATTCTTGCCAATGATGATTATTAGGCTGTGACTACGAAAAATATAGTTTTTGATAGAATTTAGAGAAAACATTGATTATATCCTTATCTAGAAACTTTATATTACCCATCTGTTCTTTAATAGGTGCAGCTCTTGCTTTTTCTTTTTTAATTTTAAGATATGATGCAAGTGACTTACTAGTTTTATTTGAAAATTGGTATATCTTTGCCTTATATTTTTAAATGTTTGCACTTGAGGATTCTGAAATAATGTGTTACATTAAAGTCTTAGTCGAATTATATTATTACGAATGGAGGGAGTATGGCTATGTGAGTATTGAGATTCAAGGGATTTTAATTGTTTGAAAATTGCATCTGATTTTTGCCTTTATTTTTCAATTTCTCTTAGCAACAAGGGATATAATTTGGCCTTAAAGTACAGCTTTATAGCAATCCCAGTTATTTACAATAAATGTATCCTGACTGTTGTTTTCATAAAGACATTACTTTGTGTTTCAGCTATAAAAGGTGCAAATAACTCATCCTTCAGAAAAGCAGCATTAACTCTCAATCTATTAGATTTCTGGCTATTTTGTGTAATTGCTAGCTGGATATGAACTGGGGCATGAATCCATATTTATTTTATTTATTTATTTATTGTGCATTTGTAAGGCATTTATACAGTGAGTATATTGTGTGCAGAAGCACCCAGTAGGTAACGGGAAGGGAGCATGGGAAAGAAAGGCAAATACAATAATAAAAGAAAGAGAGAGGTGGTCCTACTAGGCCTTGTGAGCATTCAGAATGTGCAAGTGCAGAGAGAGAGAGAGAGAGAGAGAGAGAAGGGACGGGGATGTAAGTGCTGGGAGGGCCACGAAGGAAAGTGCAAGGCAGTAAACTGCAAGCAACTGTTAAGTGCCTGGCAGAGATCACTTGTTGCGAGTGGTCAACTGACAAGAAAACAATAAGTGTAGGTCTGTGAGATGTCACAGGCCAGTGTGAGCCCAACGGCAAGTGCTGGGGGTGGGCAGAAATACATATCAGTATGATATACAATCTATACAATCTATCCGGGCATCTAGATTAATATTTAACATGGAATTCGAAAGGAACATAGAGTCTAATCTAGAAAAGGAATTGTGGGGGTTAGAGGAAAATGTGTACTCTAAATCAGATTGATGGGTCATGTGCCATGCATCCATGAGGCCTAATTCTGATATGAAATTAAGAAATTGCTTTGGTGATCTAGCATATTTAAAGGCCACACTTGATTTTCTGTCAAGAAAGGGGTCAGTCACTCTGTTATAGTCGGTACAAGCAACTAAATTGTGAGAATTAGATTTAATTAGTTTCTTAATGACAGCCAAAAGGAACGATTGTTTGTTTTAACGATGCTGCTTAAAACTAATGCACACACTTCTGTTTATTAAAATAGCACTGATTGCCTCGACCTCTACATATTGCCTTCAGATCACTGTGATTATATCAAGATCCAAAGTAAGTGAGCAAGCATGTGGAAGTGTGTTGAATGTAATCTACAATGCTGGGGGTGGACTGGTGGGTGAGCGTGGGTGTCCGGTTTCGGTGGCGCAAGTATTGCACAGGGCCCCCTCTGAAACAGCTCAGACCGAGAATGACAACAAAAGTCCAAGTAATAGTGAAAGGAAAGGTGCTTAGACGATTTGTCGGCACGAAAACAAGTTCAACATAGCCAAGCATGTCTACAAGTATTGAGGACCCGCCCACGGAGAGCAATACGAGTCGGCTTGAAGCCTCGGGTTACGTAGCCAATAGTGCTAAGAGTGCCAACACTCTGGGTAGTAATCCAAGTAATGAGTTTGCCATGGGCAATAGTGAGGGAAGACAACCTGAGTTACAAGGCCCACCCAAGTTGCCCTTGGAAATAGTGGGTACAACCTCTTCCGGACCCAAGGAGCAGTGTAATCCCTTGAGGTTCACCTACACTCATAGAGACTGTCATGAAAATGAAGATGACGCCGTATTTAAGGAAAGCATCGAGGATGCTATCGAAAAAAGAGAGAATAACATAAGAGAGAAAAGCTCAAATGAGCTTGGTCCTTCCCCTACGATCTATAGTCCAGCTGATGGAGACTTTCAAATGCTGCTCTGTTTTTGGAATGAGCCATAAATAAAACAGAATCTATTGAACAACAAGGGCACTGATAGAAATGAACTGAGAAATTCTGTGGCGGTCGCTGATGCCTCCTACTTGAACTGATCCAGATGAACAAACAAATAAATGCAAATAAGGAAGAACTTGCTGCCCAGAGAACAGGCGGCGCAAAAATAAAAAAAAATGAGAGAGTGTTGAACGATACGAGTCCGACGGTACAAACTGAAGCTGAGAAACTGATGAGGTGAGGTCTTGATTGTAGCACCTTGCAAGCAGCGAACAATCACAACAGTGAAAACAACAAATGTAAACAATATTTTGGGCGAAAACAACCAGAGAAAAGAAAAAGAATTGACTCGAGCCCTTCGTCTTCTGTTTGCTGTTCCCAAAAAAGACTCACAAGGAGAGAAGTTACTAGGATGTACAATAAGTGAAGATCTGCCAAAGCAAATACAAAGCACCCAGAAACCTCAGAATTGTCTCCAGAAAGTTCATCCTCAGACGCATCTGATGGTGACTCATCTCAAGTGGGGAATAGTTACAGGATTGCAAGGCAGCTGGGAGCAGCTAAACTGAAAAACAGGAGAATAGAAGGATGTCCTCCAGATTGTACCAAGCAAATAATTGAAAGTATAATAAATGAGCTAAAGCTCATCCTAATGTCTGCTACAACAATAGCAATTTCCCCCCTGGCCAAAATATATGAGCAGTTCAACGAAAGCTACAGAGACCAAAACACTCTCATTGCGCTAGTGAATGCAAAAATGATAAAAGTTGAAATGTACATTCAAGAACTTAAAATTCAGACCCAAACGGATAGGTACAAAGATGAGATGTCTGCGAACATCTTAAGGGATGCGCTAAAAACCTCAGGTGAGGATAAGAGACTATTAGCAGAGGTGGTGAAAGAGGCTCTTGCTCTTCTTTAAAAAAAAGCAAAGAGCTGAGGACAAAGAGTATGAGGAGAACACAGACTTAGAGCTAAGGTAGATGCCAGTACAAGAGAGATCCATAGAGCGAAAATCTACTCAGGATCAGGGATTTGGACCATCTGGTCCTGAGAAAGCCAAGCCCCTGGTGAGTCAGGAAACCAAAAAAGCCCTTCTGCAGCAGCCCTCCACGTCCAAGGAGGTGGTGGGCCACTCCGTTGACCCGGAAACAAGGGCTCCTGTGAATATGATCCAAGATGATTATCAAGCAGAGTCTAAAGACAAGGTGGTTACCCAGCCATAAGTGATTGTTACAGAAGACAATCAAGCAAAGGACAATGACTCGATACCGTTGGTTGATCAAGATCCGACTCCGACTGTAAAAGAGACTTACTCTATTTTTGGGAAAGAAAAAAAAGCAACAGAGACATCATCAAATGTGGCAATTGTGGCACCAGCTGGAAGCAAAAGAATGAGAAAAACAAAAAACATGACAAACTGTAAGAACTATACTGCCAGAAATGCTGGCAGGTTTTTGAGAAACCTGAAAGCCCTGAATGTGACGATCCAAACCAAAGTGGAGAAACTGAAAGAAAAGCATGAGCCTACCGTAAACAAAGTTAAGGAAAAACGGCTGATACAGTGGCTAGTGTGCTCTCAAATCTGCCACAAGATAGTGATGAGATGGAGACCGTCGGCGCTATGGATGACCTCTTAAATATGTCGACATATGACATCTCCGATGAAGAAGATGAAGACGTAGTGCAAGAGGAGAGCCTTAAACAGCGAATCATATCCCCATCTGAGGTCAAAACAGAGTTGGAAATAAAAACAAAACCAGTAGATGGCATGCTGCAAGAACAAGTCTGGAGAAGGGTGGTATTTGAACCTTCGCCCATTAAAGCAGGGCCCAATGCGCAGAAAGAGAGTGCTCCTGCGAACGATCCATATGATTTCAAAACAATCGTGGATCGAAGAAAGATGGGAATGCATAAAGCTCTAGGCTTCTTGTGAGTAGGCCTAGCTAAGAAGTTTAGTATGAATGCAGACCAACCAAAGGAAGCTGATAATAAAGCTTACCCGAAAAGAGTGGCTGAACAGGTGACTAAGAAACAAAAACGTACCATTTCTGAGGATAATGAATCCTGGATAGTTGATGGACGATTAAAAGACCAGATTAAAGAACAGATCCTGCGAAAAAGGGTGGAGTGGGGCTGTGGCTGTGCGAATACTTCTGGAAAGAAACAAACTAGTCAATGATGGATTGACCATTGACAGGTTTAATGTGCTGCAATTTTCTTCACCATGTTCCTGCCATGAAAAGGATCTTGACTGCCGGCATAAAAACGGTGGAATTCATTGAAGACACTTCATTGGACATAGTAGTGTTACACATTCAGCCTAAAATTGTCGGAGACCTTATAATGAACAATGCCCAGGACCTTTGAGTCCTTTGGGACCTAGGATTCAATGCAACTGAGATTACATCAAAGAAAGTTGAAGAAAGAGCTTGAGATGAGATGCCTGCTAGAAGAGGGTCTGTTTCCGTGAGGCCAATGGCTCATTCACCATTGCCAGAAGAGCATAAAACGCTCATCGAAAATAACTCTCACGAAATCGATGAACAAGAGGCAGCACATAAAGAATTTATGGAGTTCAATAAATTGAAAAAAACATTTAAAATCACAATTGAAACTCAGCGGCGAGAGAAAGACCCGGCTACGAGTAGTAAAATCATAAAAACTAGCAACATGGCTGAGGAAAATTGGACCTGGATTGTGGGATCTCTCAATGCCAAGAATGAGAGCTAACTCCCGGTCCCAAAGGAAGATGACCTGAAATTATTCAGCTGCTGGAATACCCGAGGCTTTGGGCATTTGATATTGAGATCTTAAAACCTTCTATTAACGCTGGACATTATATGCCTCCAGGAGACATGGATGAAAGATCCACCTATTGTTGAGGGGTACGAAGTAGCATTTAACCCCATGATAACTCAAACCAAAGGACGACTATGGCCGGATTGATCACCCTAATCAAACAGCAAAGCGGATTTGAAATCCAGAAGTCAAGTAACCAGGTGACCACGATTGGGTTGAGAGATTATGCTGAAAAAGACGGTTATAGGTCATAGTACCGAATCAAAAGGATTGAATGACAAAAGGGTTGAGTCAATTCGACCGAAAAAAGGATCAAATTATTATTATTTTTACCCCCCCTCCCCAAACCCCTGTTTTTGGTGTAAAAACACCCTTTTAAAGCTAAACTAGAGCAACAACAAAATAAATACGTTTTAAAAATGTTTTTGATCCTTTGGTTTTCGGTCTAATGCACTCTCACCTTTTGCATTCAATCCTTTTGTTTTCGAAACTTTAACTGGACACCGAAAAAGACATGACAACAATTAACATCATGAATGTCTATTGGCAGCATAAAGCGGCAGGTAAGATGGAATTCATCTAACAGATATGTGAATTGATTGTCAACATAACAACTGGGGAAGCCAATGCTCGCATTATTCTGTGTGGCGATCTCAACGTAGATCTCTTATCTGAACCAAGGAGACAAAAGGGAAAGACACTGAATAAGAAACTACGAACATCGGTACTTGAAGAGTTAGATGCCAGAAGTATGGATATACTTAATGGAAATATAATGGGTGACATTCCCCCGAAAGCAACATGGGAACGTGAGGAGCAAACCCCAATCCTTGATTGTATGATCACCTCAAAAAACATGACATCTAAGATTTGTGAATTAAAAGTCATTAAAACAGCACAAAGTGATCATAATTTTCTCATCACCTCGTTTGAAAATGAAGTGGCGAAAACAAGAGAATGTTGAGAACAGAAATTAGAAGTTGTACCTGGAAGAAATCGACTAACACTAAATAGCCAGAAAATCATTAATCTGACTGAAGCTTTGGTAGACCAGCAGATGAAAGATGAACAGAGTGGTCTAGAATATAACGTCTTACTAGAACTATACAAAACCCAGAATCCAGGAAACTAAAAAGCTGCAGTGAGGGAACATGTGTATGATCCAAATGTAGTACACAAGAAAAAAGAACTGCAAAGGAAGTTGAGAGAAATAGAGCAATCTCTCCTAGGTAGAGACAAACAGACCATTGAAAAAAAGAAGGCCAAAATAAAATACAAAAACTGGCTAAAAGGGCATAGAATGAGCATGGAACTAAATGATGCGGAACAAATGATTGGCTGTCTTGCACAAAGAAACTCTAGAGATTTCTGGGCAACAATAAATGAAATAGAGTGTCCCCAGAACTCCAGCATTTGCAATGTGGTGACCGAAGAAAAATGGATTAGACATTACAGCAAGCTCTTCCAAAAACAACACCCTTCTGAAAACCTATAAAAACAAATAGCAGAACCATGGAATATCGATATCACAAGGGAAGAGATTTATGACAATATCAAGAAGCTCAACTCTTTGCGAGCCCCAGGACCTGATGGTCTTACAAATACTATACTGAAAAATGAAACAGAGGAATGGGCGGACTTTTGTTATAACTCTTTAAGATCATATTAAACAATGGGCAAGTCCCAATAACATGGAAAAGTGCCATAGTTGCCCCATTTTTAAAAAAGGATCAATGCTTCAGCCAACGAACTACAGGCCAATAGGGCTACTTGATGTAGTGGGGAAAATCTTTGCTACTCAGCTACTAGGCCAATTAACAACGTGGATTATGCATGCTGGTGTTGCTGACTTGAGACAAACTGGATTTGTTAAAGGCGTGGGTTGCAGTTTAAACTTGTTTATTCTAAATGTCCTGAAAATGGAGGCGATAAAGAAGAAGACACTGATATATGTTGCCTTCATTGATTTGCCCCACGCCTTTGATGGTGTGGACCGTGAGCTCTTATGGGCAAAACTGTCCAATGAAGGCTGCCCTCTGAGCCTAATTGGTGCCATAAAAGTGCTCTATTCAGAATTCAGAGACATCAGTACAAATCAGGCTAGATACAACAGGACATTTAACTGCACCCATAATAACATCACTAGGAGTGAAACAAGGGTGTCCGCTGGGAGCGGCACTCTTTAACTTCTTCATTTCAGATGTGGAAGGTCTGTTGAAGAAGCCTGTTCCTTTCCACCAAAAATCAACGGCACGCATGTTAGCACATTGATTTATGCTGATGATATTGTTCTCCTTGATATGACACCATTCGGCCTCCAAATGAAAATCAGTGCCTTGAGAAACTATATTGTTGAAAATAGTCTTGAGATAAATGTAAAGAAATCTGAGATATTGGTGTTTAAAAATCTTCAAGGGACGAAAAAGAATACCAGAACAAAGAAGTTTATTTGTACGCTTGGAAAGGAGACCCTAAATATGGTCAAGGAAGCAAAATATTTGGGAATCACAATAAACTCAAATATTAACGATGAACCGATGGTGAAGAAAATCACATCTAAATGCAACCAGTTGGCTACATGAGCCTCTAGGCTGCATATAAAGTATGGCAAGTTCTCGATGCTTCCTATCATTCGCTTCTATCGGAACAAAAACATTCCAGTCTTCACCTATGGTATGAAGACCCTGTATGGCTGCCATTATGAGATCTGGACAAGATGTGAACATGCTATTTGAAGAAGGATCCTAAATCTACCAAAAGGCTATCCAACTGCCTGTACAAGGTACGAGGTCAGCCATTCCTCTATGACAGCTGTAGTGATGTGGAATGCTCTGGTGATATATCGAAAGATGATTGGCGGTGACAACATCCCTCAATTTAAAATACTAAATAATGGCACAGATAATGAGATGGACGACAGCCTCATAAATCAATGGAAAATTGCTTGCGAAAATATACTAGAGCAGCTGAACACTGAACGAGGAATGGCTAATATGTAATCGAAATGCAATAAAAAAAATATATGAACAAGATTTGATTGAAACAACCGAAAAAAGAATCCAACACGCAAGAATGAGAAACACTCCGGTAGAAACTAAAAAAACTGCACGCAATACCTTAATATATGGTTAAATTCCCTTGTAAGAATATAAGAGCAACATTCTTGAAGTTTAGACTGAACCATCTCGACACACGAGATGTTGGATATGCCATGACGGATGTGGAAAAAAAACTAATCTTACATGTAGGCTATGTAATTGCCAAGAAGAATCCCTGAAACATCTGGTCTTATTCTGTCCCAAGATGCGAGAGGAAAGAACGAGACATATGGGATCTGAACTGGGAAAATATCCAGCTCGATGTGCAGAGAAATGGTGGCAGATTCTGCATGAGGGCACTAACAACAAAATAACATTTGCACTATCTGTTTCTCTGGATAAGCTGAAACAGAGTCTCTCGAAAGCAAATGAGCAAGAGGACTGAATGAGAGTCTGAGATGTTGCTCATAATATCTTAAATTTTTGTTTTTTGTCTTCTAAATGTACCTAGCTGCTATCTGTAAATAAGATCTATCATGAAAATTGAGCTAACATTTGAAACAGTTTGTAATAAACTAATTAAAAAAAAATCATGCCCCAACCTTGCATTCCTCCCTCTAGGCATCCAAGATCTCTTCAAAAGATACGTCAATCTCATCCATGGTTTCCAGATAAAAGTACAGAGAAAACCATGATAGAGCTGGATGTTGAGTATGCTTGGGTGAGTGCTTCGTGCAGATGTCTTATCTTGGCATCTTGAAAAAGAGCCCCTTCCCGGACCTGTCTATCACATATTGTCTTGAGATTAGCTCAGGGGCAACACGCTCACTTTGGAAACAAGACAATGCAGAGCAACACAGGTTCGATCCCCGGGTCTGTGCTTAGAAAGCTCTGGGTATTAAGCATGTTAAAAATAACCAATTACAATATAATGTTTTAAAAGAAACAAAAAGTGGGCACCCTTTCAAGCTCCAACAAGTACAAAAAACACTCAGCATTTTCCTTTCTGTCCCATTTGAGATGACATAAAGGGCAAATTTCTTTCCAGAATTTAAGATAAAACAATCGCGTTTGAAGAACCCACATTTCATCAAGATCAGGTTCCTACCCCTTATAAGACTTCAGTTCAAAATACTGTTTCAGCCTTGGGTCTCGTTGAGTTACTTCAAATTGTCCTAAGGTAATCATTGCCCCAAAAAGCTCATTTAATTAATTTAAAGTCTGGCAGCTGTAGGGAGTTTAAGGCTCAGTAAGCATAGATGGTTCTTGGTGCTGACTAGCCGTTAATCAGAGGTGGGAGGGTGTCCCTCAGAGGGTCATCAGTTCCTGGGGGTGAACCTTATGAACCATTGCACCCTCTGCTGCCCAACCTTATGAACCATTGCACCCTCTGCTGCCCACACCCTTGCCCATAGGAGGACAGGCTTTAATGCTGCCTCCTTGCTAATTAATTTAAGTTCTTGCCCCTCTAGCACCAGTGCATAGAGCAGGGAAATTATGAGGCCTACTATGGTGCTGAAGTTACCTACTTATTCGGCCAGCTTCTTATTCACTGGCTAAATTTGGGAATATCTGTTTTTTTTTGAGAAATTCATATTTTGTTCTGTTTTTGAAATTCATAATTCTCAAGCTGTTTGGCACCAAATATGGCAAGCTCCGTTCAATTCAATTCTATGGAGAGAAGTCCAAATGAGGAATTAGAATTTTCTAGGGGAATATTCACTAGGCTTCTTTATGTGCGCATAATCCAACAACTCACTTGCATAAACGTAGACACAGAGGCATGTAGCTACACTTCTACTGATTTACCCCTGTCATCCTGGTTAAACATTAGGACACACCCCGTACGCGCTTGAGGGCCAAGCAAATCACTTTAATCTATGCTCTCCAGCTGCCTGATGACGAGAGGCGAATCCCAAGATACTCAAACTCCTGAACACAATTTGCCTCAAAGGTCATTGCAATTCCGTAGCAATTACTTTGCTAATCCACCCATTTATCTACAGAACCTTTATTTTGCAATGTACCTCAAAACCTTTCATCAATTTAATCAATCCATTCTCAGTTGGTGATGACAAAATGGAAACGTCTGCTAATGAAAGAACGGGGATCTTAACATCACCCATCATTGGTGTGTTGGTTTCAGCCACTTGCAGTGAAGAATACATATAATTTATAAAAAGACTGAAAAAAGTTGGGGATAGGATGTGGCAAATCAACTTCCGGGACACCAGGGGTCCAGGAATGTATATCGGTTTCTAAACCATCAATAAACCCCACACCTCTAGTACACCAGAAGGGATCTGAACAGATTGGAAACACAAGCAAATTATGAAACTCCTTGTCCAATGTGGGTAACGTGGACGGCACAGCAGGCTTATCTCTGCAAGGCAGTGGATCATTTATTAGTTGAAACAGAGCGAAAATACAATTATTACCGAATGATAAAAGGGACTGTCCAGATAATTTTGTATACAAATATCTATTTTATTATTATCACAAGAGACAGTTCTCGCAACACTACGAAATACAGCCCACCCTGTAAAGGAATGAAGAGGACAGACATTTTCAAAGAAGGAAAAGGGATGCTCACTGGATACTGACAGGAGGGTAGTCGGTATAGTAATGAATCACAACAGTTCAAGGATACATGGTTTCAGCACAAAGGGAGCAATGGGTCCAAAAATGGCTTTAGCGGCCTTTGGAGAAGGACCAGGAGGACAGAACCACAATATACCTTATGCTGGTGCTCGACAGGGTCAAGTCGGATTTAGTGGGCTTTGCAGCTTCTGCAACAGAGTTCAAGATGGGAGACAGCTGCAGCTATCAGGCGGCAAACAGTTTGGTAAGCAAAGCTGGACGAACGGCTGCAGGCTGGCCTACACAACAGCTCATGGTCAGGAATCCTCTCAGTGCTGGTTGCGATTTTGAAGCACTGGTCGAGACATCCTCGATGTCTTTATGCGACTGCGGTATAACAACAGTCAGCGCTGCAATAAGTTGCATCTAAAGCAACTCGACTGGCTCGAAAATGTCCTTTAAAGTGGATATCAGTAGATGCTCGTCGACGCACTTCTCCTAGCTTCTTCATTGGGCTTGTGTCATCCTTTAAGGCGGATGGCCCAAAGCTGAGGAATGTTTTGCAGGCAGCTGCCTTTTCCATGGTTTCAGGTTCAGAGACTCTCTAGCACATTCCACCTAGGAAGTTTGCTGCAGTGCATAGCAGGGCCTGCTGTGTGCTGGCTGGGTACCGGTTCTTGAGCTGCTGGAGGGTCCTCTGGTCTCATTATCCCCGTCTGTTTCGTGGGAGATGTTTAGGAGAGGAATCTTGCTTCCCTCTTGGAGGTCCTGACCTTCCTTCGCTGGCGGATGATGTAAGGCAGACTGTACCTTTAGGGTCCAATGATGAGTTCTTCCTTCTGCTTCTGGTGAAGCCTTCAGATGCTCAGCCAAAAGAGGGCCCCAGCCCTCTTTTAAAGCCAAATGGGCCACAGGGGTTGGTGTATGCCAAGACTACCATAATGAGCCAATCCTGGAAACCCACCAACAATCTCCTGTATGTGGGAGGTCATAACCAGAGTGCTTTGCAACAGAAAAGGTAAAGGGGTGAAACATGTAATACTAAGTCCTGCCCATCTTCTGTCTGTTGTGGATCAAAGGGTCCATCTGGTTAATGGCACTCTCTGTGGTTCCTGATTAAAGTGGCAGGTCTTCCTTGAAGCTGCGGTGAGACCAGACTTTCTGGCTCCGTCAAACCACATCCTGCGAGGATGACTTCTATAAACATGAAGTCCCAGATATGACATTTCACTGTCAATCGATACTGAGGGCGGGAGCTGGCATCAGGTTGACACAGTTACATTTGAAATGCTGTTGGAATTTTCTGTCTTCTTTCTTAGCCTCTGTAGCCAGGCCCCATTTGAGCCTGTTTGAATTATTTTCTGATTAGTATGCACATTTCTACCACCAGCTACAAGGCCCAACAAAAGGACATGGTGGAGCCATGGAGCTTTTGTTAGTTAATTAGGCTGGCCATGGCAGGGGGAAGGTTTGGCCCTCCGTATTCTGGAGATGCATTATGTACTCCTCCTGTCATATTCCAATTAAATATGACAAGAGGGACTGCACCTGGATACTGTGTCAATTCAGAGTACACAGGTCTATGCATATGTCAGACGGTGAGCCTAGGAAAATGTGAGCAGATTAGCCCCTCACATTTTCCACCGGGTGATCTACCATCATTCAATTTAATTTACAATTTCGAAAAAGCCCAGGAGAGCGCACACCAACTCTGCGGATGGTTGAATTCCCCACATAGGGCTAGCCCCTTTTTCAATAGAGAAATTTCCCATAACCTCATCCCTGCAAACAAACCTATCCCACGCTCTAGTATTTTCATGAATGGACCAGATTCGGGATAATTATTCCGAATTCCTAACTCTGCCTCCTGAACCTCCCAACAAAATGTTCTGATCCACAGAATAAAAAGTAACCCTTGGGTTCACGCAGTCAACAAAACCCAAGCACAACATACCTTTATACAAATTAACATACTTCTCACTTAACAGCAATAACCTGAACCCCTGTTCCATCGTTCCTGCCTTTTTCCTAAACCTCCTGGGAAGGGGAGAGGACAAAAGCTCCATCCATCCACCTCTGGATCATTGCAAGAATTAGTTGACCAAAAACCTTGCACGTGAAATCCAAGAACGAGGTGGTTTCTATAATTACATGGTGCACTTTACTTTTTTTCATAGAGACAATTTCTGCTTCAGCTGCCATATCCTAGGACGTGGGAATATTCCCTGTTTCCAAAATAGAATTGATTAAACTGCAAGGACTGTACAAATTAGCTGGTATGTATCAAGACCTGGCCTTTGCAGATTTTAAAGATTGTATTCCTATACACCACACTAAGCATCTCTGTTAATTGTATTGTTTAGCCATCTCTCACTTCTCCCTAGGAAAGTTGCAGTGTTTGCATTACTGTTGTGTTTAAAACTAGGCCTTTTTCCCTCTTATCAGGAACATCAAATTTGGTTGATTTGCATTGCTGTTGTGTTTAAAACGATGCCTTTTTCCATCTTTTTAGCAAAGTCGAATCTGGGTGTTTTGCATTGCTGCTGTGTTTAAAATTACACATTTTCCCCCCTTTTAGGAAAGTCAAATCTGGGTGTCTTTGCATTGCTGCTATGTTTAAGACTAGGCCTCTGCCCCTTTTGGGAGGGTTGAATCTGTTTTCTCTCAGTGCATTGCCCCCCACCCTTGTCCTCCATCCCCGCTGGTCCTGCGTTTCCCTGTGGTGTGATAACTGCGTGTGCTTCCTGTATGTCCCCTTCTGTGTGAACCCTCCCCCTCCGGTGCTTCCTGTGGTGTGTGGCTCTGGGCTGTGCTTCTTCTCCTCCCTCACTCTCCCATCTTTCCTCCCCTCACCCTCTATGGTGCTCGGAATCTCTCCCATCTTTTCAAACTGCTACTCTATCTCCTATCTTATCCCTCTCACTAAGGGCCTCATCACTAGTTGGGAGGTAGCCCTTAAATGTGGCGGTAAAGCTATTACCGCCACATCCTGATGAGGTCCTAAGTCTGGAAGAAAATACGTTCAATCGAGATATCCTGGTCTTAAACCCAGGCCTTCCTATCGCTGATGCCTACACCAGCGCTTCCTCCAGACAGACTCTCACAGACATCTTATTTGTCGTTCCCTCTCCAGACCTATGGACTCATCATATGGTCTCTATTGCCTCTCCTTTCTCCTCTTCACCCACTAATAGTGGCACCATGTGGGAGGCCCGCTTGACCTACTTCCAAACCTCTAAGACAATCATCAATGTCTATCTAAATGGTACCATCATGGTACAGGGCCCTAAACCCAATCTCCCCCTTCTTGATAGGCGTGTTATCAATTTCCTACCTTCTCCTGCTACTCCTTCCACCACCCCATTGGCTCTTCTTCCACCTCCATCCTCCTCCCCTGCCACCTCTCTGGCACCCCCCTCTTGGTTCACAGCCAGCTCTGTCACAAATTTTGAAACTCTGCTCCCTGAGATGTACAAGATGGCTCTTCGCAACCTTTGCAACTCTTTCTCCCTCTCCATTCTACCCTCAGTTCTGACACACTCTGCCGGACACACCTTGCATGTTCTCATCTCCTCAGACATCCCCCTATCTAACCCTCTTACTACTCCTCTCTCTTGGACTGATCACTTTCTGCTCTTCTCCCACCTGAAACTTCTTGTCACCCAGGCAAGGTTCTCCCCAGCACTGCCACCCTTCTTCTCGGTCATTCGGCCCAGGAAGCGAGCGTCAGTGGCCACCTTTGCCTCAACTTTCTCCGCTCCTCCTACTCCTCCAGCTGACTCCCACCCTGACACAGCCCTCTCCAACCTGCATCTTTCTATATCCAACGCCTTGGACATCCTTGCCTCTGTCATGAGAATCCGCCTGAAGCCCACCTCTAAGTGCAACTCTTGGTATGACTCTGACCTCGCCGCCCTGAAACGCAAGTGCATGGTGACTGAGAGAAAGTGGAGGGCTTTGGGCGCCTCGTCTGATAAACTGACCTGCGGCCTGCTCCAAAGTCAATATAGACTATCTGTCATCTCCAGGAAGAGGGTTCATATCCAAGCCTGCGTCTCTGTGGCCTCAAGCAACACGGCTGAAATCTTTAACATTTGCAAGGAGTTGGCCAACACTGCTGCCGTCTCCACCTCTCCTGTTCCCTCGCAGGCCCTCGGTACGGCCCTGGTGTCTCACTTCACCACTAAAACTCAGGAAATCCTATCCTCGCTTTCTTCCTCCTCTCTCCCTCCCTCTTCCTCTCCCAGCTCCCCTTTGGTCTCCCCTTCCTCTCCTCTTCCTTTCTCCTCCTTCTCTCCAACAACACCTGATGATGTTTCCAGACAAGTCCAATCTATGATAGTGTCATCCAAACAAGTGCTCCTCTGCTCCTCCAGAAGTATTAAGGACCATGTTTCCATCCTCGTACCAGGCTTGGCTGATTTCTGTTATCATTCTTTCGCCACTGGATCTTTCCACTCTCTCCTCAAGCACTCACCTGTGCACCCCCTCCTAAAAAACCTAAACAAGCCATATGCCCATCCTATTTGACCGGCAAACTATCGCCCAATTTCTATCACTCATTACCTGGGCAAACTCCAGGAAAAGCTGGCCATCCATGACCATCAGTCTGCTTCAGATCAGCCAGAGGCACGGAAACTGCTCTCCTGAACACCCGTGAAGATCTGCTCTCTAATCTTGATTCCAGCTCTCCCTCTGTCCTCATCCTCCTTGACCTTTAGTCAATCATGCCGCCCTGATCAATCAACTCCCTGAGAATCTGGGCATCACGGATCATACCCTGGCATGGCTGACATCCTTCCTCCTGGACCGAGCCTCCCAGGTCCAACTTGGGTCCTTTCTCTCCACCACCTCTCTCTCCACATGTGGTGTCCCCCAGGGCTCTATCCTCTCACCCTGGTTCTTCAATGTCTATCTGCCCCCTTTAGCCCATCTGATCTCCACTTTCTCTTCTAATTTTTTGTGTTATGGAGATGACACTCAGCTCACTTTCAGGCGTCCCTCAGCCTCCTCTCATTCCTGATTGTCTATCCATGATTCAGGATAGGTGCACCTTCAACAATCTCTGCCTTAATGCCAGTAAGACTGAGATCATTCTGATTGGGACCCCTGCTCCCACTTTCCCTCTCTCACTCTGGCCTCCCTCCATGGGCCCTCTTCCCTCGTCGTCCTATGAGGCAAAAAACTTGGTGTCAACTTCGACTCCACTCTCTCCTTCCCTCCTCACATCACAGACCTTGCCAAGAAGGCCCATTCCCAGCTGCACTTCCCCAGAGATATTCTACCTTTTCTCACCTTTCCTCCAGAAGATCACTGTCTGCAGTGCCCTGGTTGGACAACTGCAACAACCTCTTTATCAATCTTCCTAACTCTACTATGCGTCCCTTACAACTAATCCAAAATAGGACTGCAAGACTTATCCTTGGCCTCAAGCCCAAAGACCGCATCTCTCCAGCCCTGAAATCTTTCCACTGGCACCCGCTGGCAGCAAGAATCAAGTTCAAGAACCTCTACCTCGTCCACAAGGCTTTCTGGGGGCAGGGCCCTCACTATAGTTGCCACTATAGTTGCCTGTGCACCTTTATCCCAGGAGAGAGGTCAGGAGGCCTTCTCCTTCTCCTGCAACCGGTTTCTGGAGAGGCGCTGCAAAGCCGACCCGACTTGCATTGTGATTACTGCTCCAGGGTACGGCTAAGTGTGCCTGCTTTATCTAAGTACTAACTTATTTACATCCTACTACTCTTAACTCATTGCAGTTCAGTTTTCAATTTCTCTGGTTCAACCCCTTAGTACAGAAGGACATCATACGCATATGCCACAAGTTTTGCTTGCACTCCACTAGCATCTATTTCTTGTATAGTATTATCTCGTTGAATTGCTTTTAGAAAAGTTTCCATTGCCAAAATTAAAAGAAGGGGAGTCAAAGGACAACCATGACATGTGCCTCTAAATAGAGGAAAGTATGAGGACATTTGTCCATTTGCAAAAACAGCTGTTTTAGGATTGGAATATAGCATATTAATCATGGAAAGAAAGGGGGCACCCATTCCATGACACTTGAGCGCATTAAACATATAATCCCGTACTACCCTATTGAATGCTTTTTCTGCATCTCGAGCCACATCTGTGCACGTATCTTTAGACTTATGGATAACATCTAAAATATCATGGAATAATCTTGAAGAGGGTAATCTACCTTTAACATGCCATCCCTGGTCATTTTTTATCAGATGAAGTAAGAAAGGGAGAAGTCTATTGGACAGAATATTAGCAAAGATGTTACAGTCTTTGTTTATGTGGGAGATTGGTCGGTAGCTTTGGGGAAGTTCAGGATCTTTGTTAGATTTAGGAAATGCAATTAACAAGGCTTCTGAAAAAGTGCCCTGAGTTTTTTTCACTTGATAAAATAAGAAAAAAGTGCTAAAGTGTACAAACAAATCAATGGGAAATCCATCAGGCACCGGGGCTCTAGCTTTTCTAAGGTCTCTAATGGCTTAGAGATTTTCATCTTGAGATATGGGGTTATCCAATGTTTCTGAGATCTACATCAGGATATGTAGAGTCGGAGACTTGCCCAAGGAATTCTTGCCAATGATGATTATCAGGCTGTGACTACGAAAAATATAGTTTTTGATAGAATTTAGAGAAAACATTGATTATATCCTTATCTAGAAACTTTATATTACCCATCTGTTCTTTAATAGGTGCAGCTCTTGCTTTTTCTTTTTTAATTTTAAGATATGATGCAAGTGACTTACTAGTTTTATTTGAAAATTGGTATATCTTTGCCTTATATTTTTAAATGTTTGCACTTGAGGATTCTGAAATAATTTGTTACATTAAAGTCTTAGTCGAATTATATCATTACGAATGGAGGGAGTATGGCTATGTGAGTATTGAGATTCAAGGGATTTTAATTGTTTGAAAATTGCATCTGATTTTTGCCTTTATTTTTCAATTTCTCTTAGCAACAAGGGATATAATTTGGCCTTAAAGTACAGCTTTATAGCAATCCCAGTTATTTACAATAAATGTATCCTGACTGTTGTTTTCATAAAGACATTACTTTGTGTTTCAGCTATAAAAGGTGCAAATAACTCATCCTTCAGAAAAGCAGCATTAACTCTCAATCTATTAGATTTCTGGCTATTTTGTGTAATTGCTAGCTGGATATGAACTGGGGCATGAATCCATATTTATTTTATTTATTTATTTATTGTGCATTTGTAAGGCATTTATACAGTGAGTATATTGTGTGCAGAAGCACCCAGTAGGTAACGGGAAGGGAGCATGGGAAAGAAAGGCAAATACAATAATAAAAGAAAGAGAGAGGTGGTCCTACTAGGCCTTGTGAGCATTCAGAATGTGCAAGTGCAGAGAGAGAGAGAGAGAGAGAGAGAGAGAGAGAGAGAGAAGGGACGGGGATGTAAGTGCTGGGAGGGCCACGAAGGGAAGTGCAAGGCAGTAAACTGCAAGCAACTGTTAAGTGCCTGGCAGAGATCACTTGTTGCGAGTGGTCAACTGACAAGAAAACAATAAGTGTAGGTCTGTGAGATGTCACAGGCCAGTGGGAGCCCAACGGCAAGTGCTGGGGGTGGGCAGAAATACATATCAGTATGATATACAATCTATACAATCTATCCGGGCATCTAGATTAATATTTAACATGGAATTCGAAAGGAACATAGAGTCTAATCTAGAAAAGGAATTGTGGGGGTTAGAGGAAAATGTGTACTCTAAATCAGATTGATGGGTCGTGTGCCATGCATCCATGAGGCCTAATTCTGATATGAAATTAAGAAATTGCTTTGGTGATCTAGCATATTTAAAGGCCACACTTGATTTTCTGTCAAGAAAGGGGTCAGTCACTCTGTTATAGTCGGCACAAGCAACTAAATTGTGAGAATTAGATTTAATTAGTTTCTTAATGACAGCCAAAAGGAACGATTGTTTGTTTTAACGATGCTGCTTAAAACTAATGCACACACTTCTGTTTATTAAAATAGCACTGATTGCCTCGACCTCTACATATTGCCTTCAGATCACTGTGATTATATCAAGATCGAAAGTAAGTGAGCAAGCATGTGGAAGTGTGTTGAATGTAATCTACAATGCGTGGGTGTCCGATTTCGGTGGCGCAAGTATTGCACAGGGCCCCCTCTGAAACAGCTCAGACCGAGAATGACAACAAAAGTCCAAGTAATAGTGAAAGGAAAGGTGCTTAGACGATTTGTCGGCACGAAAAACAAGTTCAACATAGCCAAGCATGTCTACAAGTATTGAGGACCCGCCCACGGAGAGCAATACGAGTCGGCTTGAAGCCTCGGGTTACGTAGCCAATAGTGCTAAGAGTGCCAACACTCTAGGTAGTAATCCAAGTAATGAGTTTGCCATGGGCAATAGTGGGGGAAGACAACCTGAGTTACAAGGCCCACCCAAGTTGCCCTTGGAAATAGTGGGTACAACCTCTTCCGGACCCAAGGAGCAGTGTAATCCCTTGAGGTTCACCTACACTCATAGAGACTGTCATGAAAATGAAGATGACGCCGTATTTAAGGAAAGCATCGAGGATGCTATCGAAAAAAGAGAGAATAACATAAGAGAGAAAAGCTCAAATGAGCTTGGTCCTTCCCCTACGATCTATAGTCCAGCTGATGGAGACTTTCAAACGCTGCTCTGTTTTTGGAATGAGCCATAAATAAAACAGAATCTATTGAACAACAAGGGCACTGATAGAAATGAACTGAGAAATTCTGTGGCGGTCGCTGATGCCTCCTACTTGAACTGATCCAGATGAACAAACAAATAAATGCAAATAAGGAAGAATTTGCTGCCCAGAGAACAGGCGGCGCAAAAATAAAAAAAAATGAGAGAGTGTTGAACGATACGAGTCCGACGGTACAAACTGAAGCTGAGAAACTGATGAGGTGAGGTCTTGATTGTAGCACCTTGCAAGCAGCGAACAATCACAACAGTGAAAACAACAAATGTAAACAATATTTTGGGCGAAAACAACCAGAGAAAAGAAAAAGAATTGACTCGAGCCCTTCGTCTTCTGTTTGCTGTTCCCAAAAAAGACTCACAAGGAGAGAAGTTACTAGGATGTACAATAAGTGAAGATCTGCCAAAGCAAATACAAAGCACCCAGAAACCTCAGAATTGTCTCCAGAAAGTTCATCCTCAGACGCATCTGATGGTGACTCATCTCAAGTGGGGAATAGTTACAGGATTGCAAGGCAGCTGGGAGCAGCTAAACTGAAAAACAGGAGAATAGAAGGATGTCCTCCAGATTGTACCAAGCAAATAATTGAAAGTATAATAAATGAGCTAAAGCTCATCCTAATGTCTGCTACAACAATAGCAATTTCCCCCCTGGCCAAAATATATGAGCAGTTCAACGAAAGCTACAGAGACCAAAACACTCTCATTGCGCTAGTGAATGCAAAAATGATAAAAGTTGAAATGTACATTCAAGAACTTAAAATTCAGACCCAAACGGATAGGTACAAAGATGAGATGTCTGCGAACATCTTAAGGGATGCGCTAAAAACCTCAGGTGAGGATAAGAGACTATTAGCAGAGGTGGTGAAAGAGGCTCTTGCTCTTCTTTAAAAAAAAAGCAAAGAGCTGAGGACAAAGAGTATGAGGAGAACACAGACTTAGAGCTAAGGTAGATGCCAGTACAAGAGAGATCCATAGAGCGAAAATCTACTCAGGATCAGGGATTTGGACCATCTGGTCCTGAGAAAGCCAAGCCCCTGGTGAGTCAGGAAACCAAAAAAGCCCTTCTGCAGCAGCCCTCCACGTCCAAGGAGGTGGTGGGCCACTCCGTTGACCCGGAAACAAGGGCTCCTGTGAATATGATCCAAGATGATTATCAAGCAGAGTCTAAAGACAAGGTGGTTACCCAGCCATAAGTGATTGTTACAGAAGACAATCAAGCAAAGGACAATGACTCGATACCGTTGGTTGATCAAGATCCGACTCCAACTGTAAAAGAGACTTACTCTATTTTTGGGAAAGAAAAAAAAGCAACAGAGACATCATCAAATGTGGCAATTGTGGCACCAGCTGGAAGCAAAAGAATGAGAAAAACAAAAAACATGACAAACTGTAAGAACTATACTGCCAGAAATGCTGGCAGGTTTTTGAGAAACCTGAAAGCCCTGAATGTGACGATCCAAACCAAAGTGGAGAAACTGAAAGAAAAGCATGAGCCTACCGTAAACAAAGTTAAGGAAAAACGGCTGATACAGTGGCTAGTGTGCTCTCAAATCTGCCACAAGATAGTGATGAGATGGAGACCGTCGGCGCTATGGATGACCTCTTAAATATGTCGACATATGACATCTCCGATGAAGAAGATGAAGACGTAGTGCAAGAGGAGAGCCTTAAACAGCGAATCATATCCCCATCTGAGGTCAAAACAGAGTTGGAAATAAAAACAAAACCAGTAGATGGCATGCTGCAAGAACAAGTCTGGAGAAGGGTGGTATTTGAACCTTCGCCCATTAAAGCAGGGCCCAATGCGCAGAAAGAGAGTGCTCCTGCGAACGATCCATATGATTTCAAAACAATCGTGGATCGAAGAAAGATGGGAATGCATAAAGCTCTAGGCTTCTTGTGAGTAGGCCTAGCTAAGAAGTTTAGTATGAATGCAGACCAACCAAAGGAAGCTGATAATAAAGCTTACCCGAAAAGAGTGGCTGAACAGGTGACTAAGAAACAAAAACGTACCATTTCTGAGGATAATGAATCCTGGATAGTTGATGGACGATTAAAAGACCAGATTAAAGAACAGATCCTGCGAAAAAGGGTGGAGTGGGGCTGTGGCTGTGCGAATACTTCTGGAAAGAAACAAACTAGTCAATGATGGATTGACCATTGACAGGTTTAATGTGCTGCAATTTTCTTCACCATGTTCCTGCCATGAAAAGGATCTTGACTGCCGGCATAAAAACGGTGGAATTCATTGAAGACACTTCATTGGACATAGTAGTGTTACACATTCAGCCTAAAATTGTCGGAGACCTTATAATGAACAATGCCCAGGACCTTTGAGTCCTTTGGGACCTAGGATTCAATGCAACTGAGATTACATCAAAGAAAGTTGAAGAAAGAGCTTGAGATGAGATGCCTGCTAGAAGAGGGTCTGTTTCCGTGAGGCCAATGGCTCATTCACCATTGCCAGAAGAGCATAAAACGCTCATCGAAAATAACTCTCACGAAATCGATGAACAAGAGGCAGCACATAAAGAATTTATGGAGTTCAATAAATTGAAAAAAACATTTAAAATCACAATTGAAACTCAGCGGCGAGAGAAAGACCCGGCTACGAGTAGTAAAATCATAAAAACTAGCAACATGGCTGAGGAAAATTGGACCTGGATTGTGGGATCTCTCAATGCCAAGAATGAGAGCTAACTCCCGGTCCCAAAGGAAGATGACCTGAAATTATTCAGCTGCTGGAATACCCGAGGCTTTGGGCATTTGATATTGAGATCTTAAAACCTTCTATTAACGCTGGACATTATATGCCTCCAGGAGACATGGATGAAAGATCCACCTATTGTTGAGGGGTACGAAGTAGCATTTAACCCCATGATAACTCAAACCAAAGGACGACCTATGGCCGGATTGATCACCCTAATCAAACAGCAAAGCGGATTTGAAATCCAGAAGTCAAGTAACCAGGTGACCACGATTGGGTTGAGAGATTATGCTGAAAAAGACGGTTATAGGTCATAGTACCGAATCAAAAGGATTGAATGACAAAAGGGTTGAGTCAATTCGACCGAAAAAAGGATCAAATTATTATTATTTTTATTTTTTGGGGGGGTCCCCCCGGGGACCCCCCCTCCCCAAACCCCTGTTTTTGGTGTAAAAACACCCTTTTAAAGCTAAACTAGAGCAACAACAAAATAAATACATTTTAAAAATGTTTTTGATCCTTTGGTTTTCGGTCTAATGCACTCTCACCTTTTGCATTCAATCCTTTTGTTTTCGAAACTTTAACTGGACACCGAAAAAGACATGACAACAATTAACACCATGAATGTCTATTGGCAGCATAAAGCGGCAGGTAAGATGGAATTCATCTAACAGATATGTGAATTGATTGTCAACATAACAACTGGGGAAGCCAATGCTCGCATTATTCTGTGTGGCGATTTCAACGTAGATCTCTTATCTGAACCAAGGAGACAAAAGGGAAAGACACTGAATAAGAAACTACGAACATCGGTACTTGAAGAGTTAGATGCCAGAAGTATGGATATACTTAATGGAAATATAATGGGTGACATTCCCCCGAAAGCAACATGGGAACGTGAGGAGCAAACCCCAATCCTTGATTGTATGATCACCTCAAAAAACATGACATCTAAGATTTGTGAATTAAAAGTCATTAAAACAACACAAAGTGATCATAATTTTCTCATCACCTCGTTTGAAAATGAAGTGGCGAAAACAAGAGAATGTTGAGAACAGAAATTAGAAGTTGTACCTGGAAGAAATCGACTAACACTAAATAGCCAGAAAATCATTAATCTGACTGAAGCTTTGGTAGACCAGCAGATGAAAGATGAACAGAGTGGTCTAGAATATAACGTCTTACTAGAACTATACAAAACCCAGAATCCAGGAAACTAAAAAGCTGCAGTGAGGGAACATGTGTATGATCCAAATGTAGTACACAAGAAAAAAGAACTGCAAAGGAAGTTGAGAGAAATAGAGCAATCTCTCCTAGGTAGAGACAAACAGACCATTGAAAAAAAGAAGGCCAAAATGAAATACAAAAACTGGCTAAAAGGGCATAGAATGAGCATGGAACTAAATGATGCGGAACAAATGATTGGCTGTCTTGCACAAAGAAACTCTAGAGATTTCTGGGCAACAATAAATGAAATAGAGTGTCCCCAGAACTCCAGCATTTGCAATGTGGTGACCGAAGAAAAATGGATTAGACATTACAGCAAGCTCTTCCAAAAACAACACCCTTCTGACAACCTATAAAAACAAATAGCAGAACCATGGAATATCGATATCACAAGGGAAGAGATTTATGACAATATCAAGAAGCTCAACTCTTTGCGAGCCCCAGGACCTGATGGTCTTACAAATACTATACTGAAAAATAAAACAGAGGAATGGGCGGACTTTTGTTATAACTCTTTAAGATCATATTAAACAATGGGCAAGTCCCAATAACATGGAAAAGTGCCATAATTGCCCCATTTTTAAAAAAGGATCAATGCTTCAGCCAACGAACTACAGGCCAATAGGGCTACTTGATGTAGTGGGGAAAATCTTTGCTACTCAGCTACTAGGCCAATTAACAACGTGGATTATGCATGCTGGTGTTGCTGACTTGAGACAAACTGGATTTGTTAAAGGCGTGGGTTGCAGTTTAAACTTGTTTATTCTAAATGTCCTAAAAATGGAGGCGATAAAGAAGAAGACACTGATATATGTTGCCTTCATTGATTTGCCCCACGCCTTTGATGGTGTGGACCGTCAGCTCTTATGGGCAAAACTGTCCAATGAAGGCTGCCCTCTGAGCCTAATTGGTGCCATAAAAGTGCTCTATTCAGAATTCAGAGACATCAGTACAAATCAGGCTAGATACAACAGGACATTTAACTGCACCCATAATAACATCACTAGGAGTGAAACAAGGGTGTCCGCTGGGAGCGGCAATCTTTAACTTCTTCATTTCAGATGTGGAAGGTCTGTTGAAGAAGCCTGTTCCTTTCCACCAAAAATCAACGGCACGCATGTTAGCACATTGATTTATGCTGATGATATTGTTCTCCTTGATATGACACCATTCGGCCTCCAAATGAAAATCAGTGCCTTGAGAAACTATATTGTTGAAAATAGACTTGAGATAAATGTAAAGAAATCTGAGATATTGGTGTTTAAAAATCTTCAAGGGACGAAAAAGAATACCAGAACAAAGAAGTTTATTTGTACGCTTGGAAAGGAGACCCTAAATATGGTCAAGGAAGCAAAATATTTGGGAATCACAATAAACTCAAATATTAACGATGAACCGATGGTGAAGAAAATCACATCTAAATGCAACCAGTTAGCTACATGAGCCTCTAGGCTGCATATAAAGTATGGCAAGTTCTCGATGCTTCCTATCATTCGCTTCTATCGGAACAAAAACATTCCAGTCTTCACCTATGGTATGGAGACCCTGTATGGCTGCCATTATGAGATCTGGACAAGATGTGAACATGCTATTTGAAGAAGGATCCTAAATCTACCAAAAGGCTATCCAACTGCCTGTACAAGGTACGAGGTCAGCCATTCCTCTATGACAGCTGTAGTGATGTGGAATGCTCTGGTGATATATCGAAAGATGATTGGCGGTGACAACATCCCTCAATTTAAAATACTAAATAATGGCACAGATAATGAGATGGACGACAGCCTCATAAATCAATGGAAAATTGCTTGCGAAAATATACTAGAGCAGCTGAACACTGAACGAGGAATGGCTAATATGTAATCCAAATGCAATAAAAAAAAATATATGAACAAGATTTGATTGAAACAACCGAAAAAAGAATCCAACACGCAAGAATGAGAAACACTCCGGTAGAAACTAAAAAAACTGCACGCAATACCTTAATATATGGTTAAATTCCCTTGTAAGAATATAAGAGCAACATTCTTGAAGTTTAGACTGAGCCATCTCGACACACGAGATGTTGGATATGCCATGACGGATGTGGAAAAAAAACTAATCTTACATGTAGGCTATGTAATTGCCAAGAAGAATCCCTGAAACATCTGGTCTTATTCTGTCCCAAGATGCGAGAGGAAAGAACGAGACATATGGGATCTGAACTGGGAAAATATCCAGCTCGATGTGCAGAGAAATGGTGGCAGATTCTGCATGAGGGCACTAACAACAAAATAACATTTGCACTATCTTTTTCTCTGGATAAGCTGAAACAGAGTCTCTCGAAAGCAAATGAGCAAGAGGACTGAATGAGAGTCTGAGATGTTGCTCATAATATCTTAAATTTTTGTTTTTTGTCTTCTAAATGTACCTAGCTGCCAACTGTAAATAAGATCTATCATGAAAATTGAGCTAATATTTGAAACAGTTTGTAATAAACTAATTAAAAAAAAAATCATGCCCCAACCTTGCATTCCTCCCTCTAGGCATCCAAGATCTCTTCAAAAGATACCTCAATCTCATCCATGGTTTCCAGATAAAAGTACAGAGAAAACCATGATAGAGCTGGATGTTGAGTATGCTTGGGTGAGTGCTTCGTGCAGATGTCTTATCTTAGCATCTTGAAAAAGAGCCCCTTCCCGGACCTGTCTATCACATATTGTCTTGAGATTAGCTCAGGGGCAACACGCTCACTTTGGAAACAAGACAATGCAGAGCAACACAGGTTCGATCCCCAGGTCTGTGCTTAGAAAGCTCTGGGTATTAAGCATGTTAAAAATAACCAATTACAATATAATGTTTTAAAAGAAACAAAAAGTGGGCACCCTTTCCAGCTCCAACAAGTACAAAAAACACTCATCATTTTCCTTTCTGTCCCATTTGAGATGACATAAAGGGCAAATTTCTTTCCAGAATTTAAAATAAAACAATTGCGTTTGAAGAACCCACATTTCATCAAGATCAGGTTCCTACCCCTTATAAGACTTCAGTTCAAAATACTGTTTCAGCCTTGGGTCTCGTTGAGTTACTTCAAATTGTCCTAAGGTAATCATTGCCCCAAAAAGCTCATTTAATTAATTTAAAGTCTGGCAGCTGTAGGGAGTTTAAGGCTCAGTAAGCATAGATGGTTCTTGGTGCTGACTAGCCGTTAATCAGAGGTGGGAGGGTGTCCCTCAGAGGGTCATCAGTTCCTGGGGGTGAACCTTATGAACCATTGCACCCTCTGCTGCCCAACCTTATGAACCATTGCACCCTCTGCTGCCCACACCCTTGCCCATAGGAGGACAGGCTTTAATGCTGCCTCCTTGCTAATTAATTTAAGTTCTTGCCCCTCTAGCACCAGTGCATAGAGCAGGGAAATTATGAGGCCTACTATGGTGCTGAAGTTACCTACTTATTCGGCCAGCTTCTTATTCACTGGCTAAATTTGGGAATATCTGTTTTTTTTTGAGAAATTCATATTTTGTTCTGTTTTTGAAATTCATAATTCTCAAGCTGTTTGGCACCAAATATGGCAAGCTCCGTTCAATTCAATTCTATGGAGAGAAGTCCAAATGAGGAATTAGAATTTTCTAGGGGAAAATTCACTAGGCTTCTTTATGTGCGCATAATCCAACAACTCACTTGCATAAACGTAGACACAGAGGCATGTAGCTACACTTCTACTGATTTACCCCTGTCATCCTGGTTAAACATTAGGACACACCCGTACGCGCTTGAGGGCCAAGCAACTCACTTTAATCTATGCTCTCCAGCTGCCTGATGACGAGAGGCGAATCCCAAGATAATCAAACTCCTGAACACAATTTGCCTCAAAGGTCATTGCAATTCCGTAGCAATTACTTTGCTAATCCACCCATTTATCTACAGAACCTTTATTTTGCAATGTACCTCAAAACCTTTCATCAATTTAATCAATCCATTCTCAGTTGGTGATGACAAAATGGAAACGTCTGCTAATGAAAGAACGGGGATCTTAACATCACCCATCATTGGTGTGTTGGTTTCAGCCACTTGCAGTGAAGAATACATATAATTTATAAAAAGACTGAAAAAAGTTGGGGATAGGATGTGGCAAATCAACTTCCGGGACACCAGGGGTCCAGGAATGTATATCGGTTTCTAAACCATCAATAAACCCCACACCTCTAGTACACCAGAAGGGAAGCAAATTATGAAACTCCTTGTCCAATGTGGGTAACGTGGACGGCACAGCAGGCTTATCTCTGCAAGGCAGTGGATCATTTATTAGTTGAAACAGAGCGAAAATACAATTATTACCGAATGATAAAAGGGACTGTCCAGATAATTTTGTATACAAATATCTATTTTATTATTATCACAAGAGACAGTTCTCGCAACACTACGAAATACAGCCCACCCTGTAAAGGAATGAAGAGGACAGACATTTTCAAAGAAGGAAAAGGGATGCTCACTGGATACTGACAGGAGGGTAGTCGGTATAGTAATGAATCACAACAGTTCAAGGATACATGGTTTCAGCACAAAGGGAGCAATGGGTCCAAAAATGGCTTTAGCGGCCTTTGGAGAAGGACCAGGAGGACAGAACCACAATATACCTTATGCTGGTGCTCGACAGGGTCAAGTCGGATTTAGTGGGCTTTGCAGCTTCTGCAACAGAGTTCAAGATGGGAGACAGCTGCAGCTATCAGGCGGCAAACAGTTTGGTAAGCAAAGCTGGACGAACGGCTGCAGGCTGGCCTACACAACAGCTCATGGTCAGGAATCCTCTCAGTGCTGGTTGCGATTTTGAAGCACTGGTCGAGACATCCTCGATGTCTTTATGCGACTGCGGTATAACAACAGTCAGCGCTGCAATAAGTTGCATCTAAAGCAACTCGACTGGCTCGAAAATGTCCTTTAAAGTGGATATCAGTAGATGCTCGTCGACGCACTTCTCCTAGCTTCTTCATTGGGCTTGTGTCATCCTTTAAGGCGGATGGCCCAAAGCTGAGGAATGTTTTGCAGGCAGCTGCCTTTTCCATGGTTTCAGGTTCAGAGACTGTCTAGCACATTCCACCTAGGAAGTTTGCTGCAGTGCATAGCAGGGCCTGCTGTGTGCTGGCTGGGTACCGGTTCTTGAGCTGCTGGAGGGTCCTCTGGTCTCATTATCCCCGTCTGTTTCGTGGGAGATGTTTAGGAGAGGAATCTTGCTTCCCTCTTGGAGGTCCTGACCTTCCTTCGCTGGCGGATGATGTAAGGCAGACTGTACCTTTAGGGTCCAATGATGAGTTCTTCCTTCTGCTTCTGGTGAAGCCTTCAGATGCTCAGCCAAAAGAGGGCCTCAGCCCTCTTTTAAAGCCAAATGGGCCACAGGGGTTGGTGTATGCCAAGACTACCATAATGAGCCAATCCTGGAAACCCACCAACAATCTCCTGTATGTGGGAGGTCATAACCAGAGTGCTTTGCAACAGAAAAGGTAAAGGGGTGAAACATGTAATACTAAGTCCTGCCCATCTTCTGTCTGTTGTGGATCAAAGGGTCCATCTGGTTAATGGCACTCTCTGTGGTTCCTGATTAAAGTGGCAGGTCTTCCTTGAAGCTGCGGTGAGACCAGACTTTCTGGCTCCGTCAAACCACATCCTGCGAGGATGACTTCTATAAACATGAAGTCCCAGATATGACATTTCACTGTCAATCGATACTGAGGGCGGGAGCTGGCATCAGGTTGACACAGTTACATTTGAAATGCTGTTGGAATTTTCTGTCTTCTTTCTTAGCCTCTGTAGCCAGGCCCCATTTGAGCCTGTTTGAATTATTTTCTGATTAGTATGCACATTTCTACCACCAGCTACAAGGCCCAACAAAAGGACATGGTGGAGCCATGGAGCTTTTGTTAGTTAATTAGGCTGGCCATGGCAGGGGGAAGGTTTGGCCCTCCGTATTCTGGAGATGCATTATGTACTCCTCCTGTCATATTCCAATTAAATATGACAAGAGGGACTGCACCTGGATACTGTGTCAATTCAGAGTACACAGGTCTATGCATATGTCAGACGGTGAGCCTAGGAAAATGTGAGCAGATTAGCCCCTCACATTTTCCACCGGGTGATCTACCATCATTCAATTTAATTTACAATTTCGAAAAAGCCCAGGAGAGCGCACACCAACTCTGCGGATGGTTGAATTCCCCACATAGGGCTAGCCCCTTTTTCAATAGAGAAATTTCCCATAACCTCATCCCTGCAAACAAACCTATCCCACGCTCTAGTATTTTCATGAATGGACCAGATTCGGGATAATTATTCCGAATTCCTAACTCTGCCTCCTGAACCTCCCAACAAAATGTTCTGATCCACAGAATAAAAAGTAACCCTTGGGTTCACGCAGTCAACAAAACCCAAGCACAACATACCTTTATACAAATTAACATACTTCTCACTTAACAGCAATAACCTGAACCCCTGTTCCATCGTTCCTGCCTTTTTCCTAAACCTCCTGGGAAGGGGAGAGGACAAAAGCTCCATCCATCCACCTCTGGATCATTGCAAGAATTAGTTGACCAAAAACCTTGCACGTGAAATCCAAGAACGAGGTGGTTTCTATAATTACATGGTGCACTTTACTTTTTTTTATAGAGACAATTTCTGCTTCAGCTGCCATATCCTAGGACGTGGGAATATTCCCTGTTTCCAAAATAGAATTGATTAAACTGCAAGGACTGTACAAATTAGCTGGTATGTATCAAGACCTGGCCTTTGCAGATTTTAAAGATTGTATTCCTATACACCACACATAAGCATCTCTGTTAATTGTATTGTTTAGCCATCTCTCACTTCTCCCTAGGAAAGTTGCAGTGTTTGCATTACTGTTGTGTTTAAAACTAGGCCTTTTTCCCTCTTATCAGGAACATCAAATTTGGTTGATTTGCATTGCTGTTGTGTTTAAAACGATGCCTTTTTCCATCTTTTTAGCAAAGTCGAATCTGGGTGTTTTGCATTGCTGCTGTGTTTAAAATTACACATTTTCCCCCCTTTTAGGAAAGTCAAATCTGGGTGTTTTTGCATTGCTGCTATGTTTAAGACTAGGCCTCTGCCCCTTTTGGGAGGGTTGAATCTGTTTTCTCTCAGTGCATTGCCCCCCACCCTTGTCCTCCATCCCCGCTGGTCCTGCGTTTCCCTGTGGTGTGATAACTGCGTGTGCTTCCTGTATGTCCCCTTCTGTGTGAACCCTCCCCCTCCGGTGCTTCCTGTGGTGTGTGGCTCTGGGCTGTGCTTCTTCTCCTCCCTCACTCTCCCATCTTTCCTCCCCTCACCCTCTATGGTGCTCGGAATCTCTCCCATCTTTTCAAACTGCTACTCTATCTCCTATCTTATCCCTCTCACTAAGGGCCTCATCACTAGTTGGGAGGTAGCCCTTAAATGTGGCGGTAAAGCTATTACCGCCACATCCTGATGAGGTCCTAAATCTGGAAGAAAATACGTTCAATCGAGATATCCTGGTCTTAAACCCAGGCCTTCCTATCGCTGATGCCTACACCAGCGCTTCCTCCAGACAGACTCTCACAGACATCTTATTTGTCGTTCCCTCTCCAGAGCTATGGACTCATCATATGGTCTCTATTGCCTCTCCTTTCTCCTCTTCACCCACTAATAGTGGCACCATGTGGGAGGCCCGCTTGACCTACTTCCAAACCTCTAAGACAATCATCAATGTCTATCTAAATGGTACCATCATGGTACAGGGCCCTAAACCCAATCTCCCCCTTCTTGAAAGGCGTGTTATCAATTTCCTACCTTCTCCTGCTACTCCTTCCACCACCCCATTGGCTCTTCTTCCACCTCCATCCTCCTCCCCTGCCACCTCTCTGGCACCCCCCTCTTGGTTCACAGCCAGCTCTGTCACAAATTTTGAAACTCTGCTCCCTGAGATGTACAAGATGGCTCTTCGCAACCTTTGCAACTCTTTCTCCCTCTCCATTCTACCCTCAGTTCTGACACACTCTGCCGGACACACCTTGCATGTTCTCATCTCCTCAGACATCCCCCTATCTAACCCTCTTACTACTCCTCTCTCTTGGACTGACCACTTTCTGCTCTTCTCCCACCTGAAACTTCTTGTCACCCAGGCAAGGTTCTCCCCAGCACTACCACCCTTCTTCTCGGTCATTCGGCCCAGGAAGCGAGTGTCAGTGGCCACCTTTGCCTCAACTTTCTCCGCTCCTCCTACTCCTCCAGCTGACTCCCACCCTGACACAGCCCTCTCCAACCTGCATCTTTCTATATCCAACGCCTTGGGCATCCTTGCCTCTGTCATGAGAATCGGCCTGAAGCCCACCTCTAAGTGCAACTCTTGGTATGACTCTGACCTCGCCGCCCTGAAACGCAAGTGCATGGTGACTGAGAGAAAGTGGAGGGCTTTGGGCGCCTCGTCTGATAAACTGACCTGCGGCCTGCTCCAAAGTCAATATAGACTATCTGTCATCTCCAGGAAGAGGGTTCATATCCAAGCCTGCGTCTCTGTGGCCTCAAGCAACACGGCTGAAATCTTTAAAATTTGCAAGGAGTTGGCCAACACTGCTGCCGTCTCCACCTCTCCTGTTCCCTCGCAGGCCCTCGGTACGGCCCTGGTGTCTCACTTCACCACTAAAACTCAGGAAATCCTATCCTCGCTTTCTTCCTCCTCTCTCCCTCCCTCTTCCTCTCCCAGCTCCCCTTTGGTCTCCCCTTCCTCTCCTCTTCCTTTCTCCTCCTTCTCTCCAACAACACCTGATGATGTTTCCAGACAAGTCCAATCTATGATAGTGTCATCCAAACAAGTGCTCCTCTGCTCCTCCAGAAGTATTAAGGACCATGTTTCCACCCTCGTACCAGGCTTGGCTGATTTCTGTTATCATTCTTTCGCCACTGGATCTTTCCACTCTCTCCTCAAGCACTCACCTGTGCACCCCCTCCTAAAAAACCTAAACAAGCCATATGCCAATCCTATTTGACCGGCAAACTATCGCCCAATTTCTATCACTCATTACCTGGGCAAACTCCAGGAAAAGCTGGCCATCCATGACCATCAGTCTGCTTCAGATCAGCCAGAGGCACGGAAACTGCTCTCCTGAACACCCGTGAAGATCTGCTCTCTAATCTTGATTCCAGCTCTCCCTCTGTCCTCATCCTCCTTGACCTTTAGTCAATCATGCCGCCCTGATCAATCAACTCCCTGAGAATCTGGGCATCACGGATCATACCCTGGCATGGCTGACCTCCTTCCTCCTGGACCGAGCCTCCCAGGTCCAACTTGGGTCCTTTCTCTCCACCACCTCTCTCTCCACATGTGGTGTCCCCCAGGGCTCTATCCTCTCACCCTGGTTCTTCAATGTCTATCTGGCCCCTTTAGCCCATCTGATCTCCACTTTCTCTTCTAATTTTTTGTGTTATGGAGATGACACTCAGCTCACTTTCAGGCGTCCCTCAGCCTCCTCTCATTCCTGATTGTCTATCCATGATTCAGGATAGGTGCACCTTCAACAATCTCTGCCTTAATGCCAGTAAGACTGAGATCATTCTGATTGGGACCCCTGCTCCCACTTTCCCTCTCTCACTCTGGCCTCCCTCCATGGGCCCTCTTCCCTCGTCGTCCTATGAGGCAAAAAACTTGGTGTCAACTTCGACTCCACTCTCTCCTTCCCTCCTCACATCACAGACCTTGCCAAGAAGGCCCATTCCCAGCTGCACTTCCCCAGAGATATTCTACCTTTTCTCACCTTTCCTCCAGAAGATCACTGTCTGCAGTGCCCTGGTTGGACAACTGCAACAACCTCTTTATCAATCTTCCTAACTCTACTATGCGTCCCTTACAACTAATCCAAAATAGGACTGCAAGACTTATCCTTGGCCTCAAGCCCAAAGACCGCATCTCTCCAGCCCTGAAATCTTTCCACTGGCACCCGCTGGCAGCAAGAATCAAGTTCAAGAACCTCTACCTCGTCCACAAGGCTTTCTGGGGCCAGGGCCCTCACTATAGTTGCCACTATAGTTGCCTGTGCACCTTTATCCCAGGAGAGAGGTCAGGAGGCCTTCTCCTTCTCCTGCAACCGGTTTCTGGAGAGGCGCTGCAAAGCCGACCCGACTTGCATTGTGATTACTGCTCCAGGGTACGGCTAAGTGTGCCTGCTTTATCTGCACTACCTTGCAATCCACCAACGTTGGAGCCCACAACAGAGCCCTGCTCTCAGCCGCAGCTTTTATTTGTTGTTTCTTTGTTTTACTGTGTGCATGCACATGTAATTAGCAATAAAATGTCCGCCGTTGAATCTGTTTCCTTCATCACCTAGCAACCATCCCGGAAGCTTTGCCTGATCTGATTGGCCTGAGCAAGCTACTTCAAGCCACCGGTAGGACCGGAAGGCGATAGCCAGCCCTCTGCACATAAGGCCTGCCATAAAAAGCCCTTGCCTGTCTGTGCCGGCGCTAGTTGCCTGCGCACCTTTATCCCAGGAGAAAGGGCAGTATCCCTTCTCCTCCTTCTGCAACCGGCTTCTGGAGAAGTGTGGCAAAGCCGACCCGACTTGCAGCGTGATTATTGCTCTAAGGTAAGGCTAAGTGCGCCTGCTTTATCTGCACTACCTTGTTCCACCAACTTTGGAGCCCACAGTAGAGCCCTGCTCTCAGCCGCAGCTTTTATTTGTTGTTTCTTTATTTTACTGTGTGCATGCACATGTAATAAGTAATAAAATGTCCGCCTCCAAATCTGTTTACTTCATTGCCTAGCAACTATCCTGGAAGCTTCGCCCGACCTGATTGGCCTGAGCAAGCTACTTCAAGACACTGGAAGGACCTGAGGGCGATAGCCGGCCCTCCGCACATAAAGACCGCCATAAAAGGGCCTCGCCTGTCTGTGCCTGTCAGCGCCGTACAGGGACCATGGGGTCTTACACTCTACCCCTCCAGCGTGAACTCTCAGCACCCACCTGCCAGACCCACAGGTATGCCATCTCCCAATCCACTCCTTCTAGGGTAGCATCTTTCGCTCCCGCACTCACTGCGTGCATACCAGCTTTACCACCTCTATGCTCCCCAAGGGTACCCCCATCATACACCCAGCATTGTGCTACTGTAGCTGTTACCTGTAATGTCCCTGCATCCCACAATTTGAGCCGATACTCAGCGGTATCCCTCATCACACTAGGCTTTTTGCTCAGCATCACGCCCACCTTCAACATTGACTACGGTCTGCACTTTATGCCGGAGCGGCCCACTGCTACTTTCTGCACATGTACTAAGTCACATTGCCACCTATGACCCAAGGTGTAGACTTTTCCCACTGGTACTATGACTGTCCTTGATCACGGTGACTGTACACCGCCACTTTGACTACTGTTGTTATCGCACTGCCCACTGCTATTTGATTGTCTGTGTTATTGCATCTGCCTATAGCCACTGTGATTGCCTTTGTTAGGGCCTCTGCCCACTGCCACGGTGACTGCCCTGTGTTATGCACTGACCACTGCTATTTGATTGCCTGTGTTATTGCATCTGCCTATAGCCACTGTGATTGCTTTTACTGCCACGGCGACTGCCCTTTGTTATGCACTGCCCACTGCTATTTGATTGCCTGTGTTATTGCATCTGCCTATAGCCACTGTGATTGCTTTTACTGCCACGGCAACTGCCCTGTGTTATACACTGCCCACTGCTATTTGATTGCCTGTGTTATTGCATCTGCCTATAGCCTCTGTGATTGCTTCTGTTAGTGCCTCTGCCCACTGCCTCTGTAATTGCCTCTGATAGTGCATCTGCCCATAGCCACTTTCATTGCCCTTGTTACTACATCTGCCCAACTGCCACTGTGACTGCCTTTGATAGTGCAGCTGCCCATAGCCACTTTCATTGCCCTTGTTACTACATCTGGTCAACTGCCACTGTGACTGCCCTGTGTTCTGCAACTGCCCACTGCTACTGTGCTTGTCTGCATACTGACCACCCGCCGACCATGCTGCCACAGTCTCCTAGGTACCCTAACACCTGCCCAAAGGCCTGCAGCCGGCCCACTCAACTTAACACACACCTCACTACTTTAACCTGGCATCTGACTCTAGCCATAGCGTGTGCCCTTTTCGGCCACCTCAATTCAGCCCCCGCAAACACCATTGAATGCTAACTCAACCCTCCCCACCCGTTCTCCTCCTCTGCAGTGTAGCACCGCCACCACTCTCTACCTGCCTCTCACCTCCCCATGCACATGGACCCGCCTAGGTGCCCACCTCGACCGGCCTCCCGGTTCACCCAGCAGACAGGCTCCCTAGACTCAGGGCTCGCACCCTACTTCTACTACACCAGAGCCTCCCCACACCCACAGCTTCAAGGAACCCCAGGTTGGGCACTCGTTCTCGCTTTTCCCATACACCTCTTACCATACTAGAGCCTCACACACATTCTCCCTATTGGAAACGCTACCCTCTCATTTTCCTGCAACCCTAGCTAATACATCCACCCCAGCCCACGATCATAAACTGCAGCACTGTACCTGCTATAGCCCGCCCTTGGTACCTCCCTCCCCCTCACGAAAGCCCCCCCTCTCGCCCCACCAAGAAAAGCACACTACCACGCCCTCTCAAATGTGCACTCATAAATGTACGTTCCATTCCCGCTCATGCCCTGGAAATCCACGACCTCCTAACCATTCATGACCTTGACCTACTTGCCATCACAGAAACGTGGCTACACTAAGCGTCTGGCCCAGACATCGCACTAGCCCTACCACCTGGATACTCCATCCTCAGACAAGACAGACCGCTTCTGAAAGGAGGAGTAGTAGCTCTTATCACCAAGGATGCACTATCCATTAGGCCGAGCAATCTCCCGTGGGATGGCAATGCCGACATTATATCTGCCAAACAATCCATGTCCCCCAACTGCACCATTAACATACATATCATCTACCAGCCGCTGGCCTACCCTTAGACTGCCAAGGACACCTCCTCCACCTACAAGGTGAAAACATAAAAAGCTCTACTAAAACCATTCTTCTCAGTGACCTGAATCTAGGTCTTACTGATCCTAAAGACAAAGCCGCCTCAGCCCTAGCTAAAGAACTCAAGGATCTAGGATTCACACAGAAAGTGACACACCCGACCCACACCAAAAGCTGTACCTTGGACTGGGTGGCCGAGCACAACTGCTCCTCCATTGTCAGCTCCAACTCTGCCTACCCTTGGCACGACCATAACTGTATCCAATTCACCATTCCCACAGCTCCAGCAACAAAAGCTCTCACCTATGCTCCTCCAGCGCAGGTAAGAAGTCCTAAAAAATTAAATAACGAAAACCTTCGTCCCCTCCTGGAAGTTCCAGAATGTAGGCTCCCCTTCTCTAATGACACTGGCACTCTAGCCGATATATACACTGCCAGCCTCACCAAAACTATCAATGCCATAGCTCCGATCGAATGCAAAAAAGAGAAAAAAAACATGCACATAAACTCATGGTTCACAGAGGAATTACAGGCTCTACGTACTGGTAAACTAGAGGCACTAAACTGGCAATCCAACCCAAGTGACCATGCCATGGAAGTCTTCAAAAAGATATCCACCCAATATAAAGAAGCCATCACCAAAGCTAAATCGAATTCCTTCAACACACTAATCGCTAAGGCCAATTCTCAAACCAAGGAAATTATCGCCATCTTTAATGAATTCATCGCCCCCTCCATCAGCCCGGACGAGATCATTAAAGATAAAGCTGGATGCTCGAGTATACAAATTGCATTGCTTGCAAAATAGAATTACTCCAAGAAAAAATGTAGGCTCATTGCAAAGCCTTACCTAACCGCCACCTGCGTCCACCACTAGCTCCCCTCTCCAGGAACTCCAACGACCTGCTATTCTCCTTCCATGACATCACAGAACCAGAAGTCATCAACCTCCTCCAACACCTAAAACCATATATGTGCAAAGGAGACATCTGTCCGCCTATCATTAAAGAATGTGCCGACTCTTTAGCCCCTCTTCTAACAGCGTTCATTAATGCCTTATTCAAAACAGCCTCTGTCCCCTTAAGCCTCAAAGAAACCTGGGTGCGCCCTCTCTTAAAAAAACCTGCCCTTGACCCCACCTCGCCTAGTAACTACCGGCCAATAACCACAGTCCTGTTCCTCTTTAAAATCCTGGATAAAGCTGCCCACAACCACATTCAACACTTTCTCAAATCGAATTCCTTCCTCGGAAAAAGACAATCAGGATTCCGTAAAGGCCACGGCACAGAAACCACCTTGTTTGATCTTAAAAATAAAATAGCTGAAATTATGGACAAAGGCAAGCCAGCTCTCCTCCTACTCCTGCATCTCTTGGCTGCCTTTGATCTTGTGGATCACAAGATCCTCATATCACATCTCACTCATGCCGCAAAACTCTTCAAAAAAGCCTCTTCATGAATCACATGAATCACATTGTTCCTTGACTGCAGAACCATGAAGGTTTTCTCGAACCAGGCGAGTGCAGCTCCCACTACCAACCATTGCGGAGTCCCTCAGGGCTCCTGCACAGCGTCCACTCTTTACAACCTGTTCACAAAGCCACTCTTCGACAAATTGGACACTCTTGGCATAGCTTATACTAACTATGCTGATGCTACACAGGTACTCCTAAGACTCTCAGGCTCCTATGGACAAGATGCTGCAGCCCTCCAACTAAAATACACCACCACCCAGGCATGGATGGCGGCTAATGGGCTTTGTCTCAATGGAGACAAGACTGAGATTATTATTCTTGGTCCCAAAGCCACGCTAGCCAGACTCAGTAACCAATACTGTAATTTCACCATTGATAACTCCATCTTCCCGGTCTCCTCTTCAGTAAAGACTAGGGGTCTACCTAGACTCCACCCTATCTATGACGAGGCAGGTAAGCACCATTGCCTCTGCCTCCGCCCATACCACCAAACGTATTAATGCGGTAAAACCCTTCCTGTCCAAGCCGAACTGTCTTTCAATAGCCAGAGCCACCATCGGGGCCAAACTAGAATATTGCAATGCCCTCCTAGCAGGCACCTCGGCAAAAAACATAAATAGACTCCAAGTCATTCAAAACAATGCTCTTAGAGCAGCATTAAGCATCCCTAAAAAAGAATGCATAGCACATGCCAGGTGAGCAGCACACTGGCTTCCCGTGAGGGACCCTATTACCTTCAAGACCCTCACACTTACTCACAAGTGCTTAACTTTCACAGCTCCCCTCCTACCTATCTGATACTATCTCCAGAACAACCTCTGCACGCCCTAAAAGAACTTGCTACTCAAAACAACTTCACATCCCCACCATCAAAAAGTCCAAAGCAGGCGGGATTGGCTTCCCATACATAGCCCCTAAACTATGGAATGCCCTACCCAACTCTCTCAGAGCCGAAACATCCCTGCTAGCTTTCTGGAAAATGCTAAAAACCACTCTTTAACTAACAAACCCTTCCCCGCCCCTGCCCCTACTCCCCCCCTGTTATGTGTGCCACTGCCAGAGCCCCCACAATAATCCTGGGCCCGTCGGTGACATCAAGGGGAGTGCTCCAGCAGGAGCAGTAAGAAAGAAAGATACATGCTCCCTGACGGAGAGGAAATAAAGAAAGTATGGTCCTCTGAAGGCCCCGGGCCACATGGCGGTGATGGTTTGTAATGCTCCGGTGTCTGAGCTTCTGCAGGAAAAACGCGTGGCCCTCCGAAAGCCGGGCCATGGGACGGGTCACATAGGGAATTGCTCCGGTCTGGATCAGTGAAAGAAGTGCTGCCCCTCCAGGGGAACTCAGCTCTGTGGTCTGGTGGCCACACAATCAAGGTAGAAGTGTGGCTGCTGCCTGAGCGAAGGACAGAGGTGTGCCCCCCCCTGCCTGGGGGGGAGATGTCGAGAGGGCCTCATTGGTGGGTCAACAGTGCCCCACTACCACACGTATCCTGGCCAATCCAATACCTGCCTCAGCACTTTGTCTTACAAGTGGCACAACACAATGCCACAGAAGCCACCCTGACTGCCTGCCCTATTAGGTGGCCCCGCCACCGAGCCACTGCAGTCACCCTGCCTGCCACTGGCCAGGAAAGTGATGACCTGCTCCAGTCGGGAGCAGTACAGTGAGAGCAAACATACCCCTGTACTCCAGGAAGGTGTGCAGAGGAGACGGGGCACAACTATAAGGTGCTCCAGACCAGAGCAGAAATGAGGAGGCAAGTTTGCTCCAAAGGCACCAACATGGAGGGCAGGTTGGGATGAGTCCGATCCATCCAGGGGAATATGAGTAATCACATACTCCATGTCAACACATGCCACAGTGCAGAGCTAATGCACCAGCACCACATCATAACTCCAAGCCCAGACTACCTGAGTGCACTGCACTGCGCTCTGCGCATCGTATACCTCACTACCAGTGCACTGCCCAAGATGCTGCACGCAATGGACCAATGACTGTGCACCAAAGACCACCCTGTGCAATTGAAGTATGGCATTGACCCAGCACCAACAATGGCCTCACCGTGGCCGACATTGGACCTTCACCCTAATGCCCTTCCGGTTTCACAAATATGAGCACCACCCACCCCACCAGAACGAATGAGCAACTGATGCTGCGTGCACAGGGCTGAACAAAGTGAGGGGCCCCAACTCTGAGGAGGAGGCGCTAGGTGCTGTCAAGATATCAAAGAGGGGGGCTCCCACCATGCACCTGTGATGCCAATCTAGCCCAGCGGTGCCAGCCAGACAAGGACTGGTGCACTGTAACATCAAGCAAAAGGGAAGGCAAACCAGCAAAGAAGTGTTCGTCTCCTAGCACAGCGCCAGCGGCACACAAGCCACCCTGCATGCCGTGCCATCGAAGGACCAGGCTAAACGGGGCTTTGGGGGAATACCTGCCGGACCCCAGGAGTTCAGCCAACAACTTGTGTCCGACCAGCGAACAGGGCAAGAAATGGTGAATCGGGCAAGAAATGGGTTGCAGCTCATCAAGAGTGCTTGTGCGCCCTCCTGCGCTCCTGGAGGAAAGAGACACTCCAGACTGGGGGAACATCGCCGAAGAGGGGGTGAGTGATGTCCTGTCACCCTGTGCCCTATCAACAGCACCGTGCCCTATCAACAGCACCATGCCTTATCAACAGCACATGGAGCAGCGTGGACGCCCTGCGACCTGCGTTTCGCTGCTCTGCTCTGAACATCAAGGGACTATGCCGATGTGGCCCCTGGTACCTGCCAGGTGCAGCTTTGCCGGCCATAAACTGTACCACCAAGGGACCTGGACCCGGGAAGTGACTCCTGAATGGACGCTGATGGAAGACGACTGGTATGCTGCAGTCCTGCAATTTTTTAAAAGAGGAGTCAGTAATCTTGTGTGTTTTGATGCTGTGAACCTGCATGGTAGTTACATGCTTAAAGTGGTCTCAGTAAAGAACGCCCATGGGAAGCTGTGATCCCACAGTTGCGAGGTGTGCATATAGTGCCAGCCGCCGACCTTGGCGTCTTGTCAGTAGTTGCAGTTCCGAACCCCATGTTAATAAAGGGTTTTGTAAACTGTGGTGTAAACGGCAGCTCGATGACCACAACTGTCACCCGCTGAGTATGTATTAAATTGGTTAGTATGTGTCATGTCTGTAACTATTTGAGTTAGCTATGAGTTAGCTATGTATGTGTGAGTGGCGGTGGTCAGTCAAAAGGCCGAAAAAATAATACCGAATTACAAAAATCTCGAAAAAAAAATCTCGAAAAAAAAAATATCGAATTATTTATTTATTTATTTATATGTGTTTTTGGGGTCAGGTAAGTAAAAAAAAGGGTTAAAATTAAAAAAAAATAGAAAAAGGGGGGTTGGGGGGGAACCCCCGCATTTCGAAAAAAAACTCGCTATTTTTTTTCTTCGGCCTTTTTTTTCGAGATTTTTTTTTCGAAATTTTAAAGTTCGGTATTATCACTATGAACCGTGAGTGGCATATGCTACTGTCTACCCTGCAAGTTCTAAAGTGATAAGTATTTTGTCGTTCTGTAACAGGTGGGATGCATGTATGTCTTAGCAGTGTTTGTTTGTTCGTTATGAAAAAGGTGGAGTGTTATGTGTGACCCTTCCATGTGCATTGCCCCTTTAAGGGGATGTGTCCCTCCCACGTATATTGCCCCTTTAATATGGGCCATGACTGTGTCATGGCCCAAGCTAATAAAAGGAGCCCCTGCAGGCACGTGCAACAGAATGGCTGCAGACTCCAGAAGAGGAACTCCTGAGACGTGTCTCATTGCATGTAGGCTGCAGGCCTACACGTGGAGGCCCAGGCCTGCAGGCTCTGATGCCGGGGGACCCTCATGCCAGGACATTGGCAGAGGTCCGCATGGTCAGGGGCTGGACAGGCTGTGCCCCCACTCCCCAGGGGTGCCGATGACCCGAAGTACCATGGGGCCTGCCGGATGTTCAGGGCAGGCCCCAACCCCCACAGGCACTGGGCCTGTCATGTGCTTAAGCGAATAGTACCCGGGGACCCCAAACACCCTTCATCCCCTCATCCTGTACTCTGGGCTACCATTATGATTGTATTTTTGTAAATAAGCCATTGTACTATGTAACTAAGCATGTTGTATTGTAACAGCGCCACAATGCCTCTGTGCTGTTGCGCACTACATAAATGTTAATGAATAAATATGTCCAACTCTCTCTGCCTAAATAACTTCCATCTAGAGCCCTTCGCTCAGTTACCTCTAACTCTCTGAGTGTCAGATACTTGTCCAAGAATAGAGTAGGGGGTAGATCTCTCTCCTCTGCAGTTGCCTCTCTCTAGAACTGCCTCCCTGTCCCTCTCAAACTTGAGCCGGACCATCTGAAGTACCGGAATGTGGCTCAAGACCCTCCTTTTCTCGTCTGCCTTCTCTCTCGCTTACTTAACATACCTGTGTGCAGCACCGACTGGTGCCTTGTACCCTCAGACTCTCACTGGTTGACAGGCTCCTCAATGACCAGTCTTCCTTGCACTGTCTCCTGGCCTACCGCACACGTGGAGCCTTTAACTGTAACCCTTTCAACCTCCCTGCCCCCTTGCACTTACACGGAGCAGCGCTGCCCAGGCTGCACTAATTTAGGGCCATGCTGCCCTGATCACACTTCCCCCTTCCTTTCCCCTGTACTTCCCCATCTACCTTCCTGCTCAATTGTCACTGTCGCACTTGCACGATCCCAATGTCACAAGGCCTCGTGGGATCGCTTGTCTTGTCTCCCACCTTGTCTTGTGGCACCTAGAAACACTTGTGTACAGGTACGTTATAAATACCATATCATATCATGCATACTTCATGCACTAGCGCCAAAAGATGGCTTGGGCGCAGGAAATAGCCCCGCTAAGAAATACCTTGATGAGCAGACCTTTTATACAGCCACTCAAAATGGGCCTCCCATACGCCAGCTGCCATAGTACTCTGCAGGCAGCTGGGCGGGAATACTCTTTAAACCCTCCCGCCCACACACCTGCCTAATGCCAGAAGTACCTGAAATCATTTCCTCCCATGCCTGCCGCTGGCTTCCCTTTTTTATGTGGACCAGCACATGATATTGTTCTCTTACTTCCTTTGGCTCTACGAAACCAGCTGGCAAAACCACTCTGACTTTCCTAATCGCCTGGATAAGATATTTCTTCCCTGCCTACAATCAGTGTCAACCCAGGGATAGCGAATTTTCATCTGAACTCAAATCTCCCCTTTTTGACAAACAGAATTTGCAGACAATAAGTAGTGCAATATCGTCAGCAACACCCAACTTTTCTATTGAAGAACCGATCTGGTATAGGGGAAGCTTTAGTTCTGGGAGGATTGTTTTATGTGAAAGAGGGAGCACTTTGTAGGTTGACCCTTCACTTGCTCAAACTTCATGTCCTCCACTGCCTGCTCACGTGAAATATTGCTCTCTTTATTCACACGGGGACTTTGCTGCCTCCTCTCAGCCCCTGCCAAATAATGGGCGCCGGCAGGGCTCAGAAGTGAGATCCACCGCCACACATTATTGACCTGACAGCGTAGATAGGCTGAATGACAAGAGAGGACTCCTCTTCTGTTAGTCAGCATGTCAGTTAGCATGTTCACGTTGCAGAGACCCGCAACGTGAAAACGCTGGCTGACAGGAGAGGGAGCTTCACTCCTGTTAGGCAGCATGTCTATGTGCCCGAGTAAAGGGAGGGCCATCCGGTCCTCCCGTGGCTGCGCGGGTGCTTATGTATGGTGCATGGAGGTAAGGTAATTGTTTTAAATTTTAAATTAAATGTGTATAATGTGTATTTAAATAAAATGTGTATGTATATGTGTATGAATGTGAGCGTGTGTGTTGGTGTTTATGTTTTTGTCAATGATACGTTTGATTTTAAGTATGCGTGCATGTAAGGAGTTGTGGCTTCGGGCTACTAAATTGAGGTGTGTAGGCTGGCATTCTTAAGCCAAAACTATTGCGTTAGAGTACAGACAGTGGTGTCTTTTTTTTACTGGGAGATCCCACCTAGTGCAGGGGAAGGGGGTGGGTTCAGTGAGGGGAGAATTGGGAGGGTGAAAGGCAGGTATGTTAGTCACCCCCATAAACATTTGCCTCTTAGCCCCTCAGAAGATGTATCATGAACACCTGGAAAATAGCTCAATTTCTTAAAATGTTGTCAGCAATGTACAAAATCTGCACCCGTTTTAAACCAACAAATATTTCCAGTTCAGTGCAACATTGACAAGGGATTTCACAAGGCTCTTGCTTAGTCCCTTAAGTGGTATTGTGGGGAAGTGTTCTGTCTCTGAACATAGCGACCACAGCATATTAAAATAAATGTATAGTGCACATAGATTTCCCAGGATTGTGGAGCTGGATTCTGCCGGATTCGGTAAGATCCAATCCAATGACAGCACTGAGTACAGATAGGGAGAAATGGCATATGAAGCTGAACACAAAGCGTGTAGGTGATGTTTGGTTTGTGCACAATCTTTGACTGTCCATGGCCATGCTAATCCCTATGGCAATTCCCACCCAGTTCCTGATCCCCCCTCCCAAAACATCTCCTCATGGTAACTCTTTGAGCTTGCTTTACTCAAGCCTTACCAGCAAACATTCCACTCAAATGGGGTGCATTACGAATTGGGCGGTATGCGGTAAAAGTGGCAGTAAGGAATTAATACCACTATTACCGTACCGTTGAATTATGAGTTGGCGTTAATTCTGCCAGCAGAATTAGCCTGCTCAGAATTACTGCCAACACACGGCAGATTCAACCCTAGTGCTAATTCCGCTGGTGGAATTATCACCCAGACAGAAAACAGTATTTCTGCCGTATTGCAATTAGAAATACTGCCGAAATACCACCAAAAATGGGCGGTAATTCTGTCAAAAACATAGTGCAGTTACCTCCACCAAGGTAAATGCATACAGGTACTGGAAATGAAGCCACAGGTGCACCCAATCCATTCAAGAAGGGTACATAAGGAACATGCCTTCCCCAAACACACTTTACAACCCCATGCTGCCACTGGCCATTGCGACCTGAGGCATGCAGCTGCACCTGCTCCACATTGACCTACAAAGGCAGAAAGAGCAGCACAGGGCACAGGGTGCAGAGAGGAGGAGGCACAGGGGATGGAGATGGAATGTAAGGGGAGCGCCCGTTCCCCGGGTTTGGCCCTCACCCTGGACCTTGACTGACAACCAGCTGGTCACCTTGTACCAGCTGGGCACCTTGTACCAGATGAACAGGGAGGCCATAGCTGAGCTGCTCACCCTAATCCAGGATGACATAGAGAGCAGGATCTACATAGGAACAGCGGTACCCCCTGCTTCTGAAGTTTGTGTCCGTCCTACAATTCCTGGCAACCTGCACCTTCCATCACTCTGTGGGCATGCTGCATGGAATGTCCCAACCCACATTTTCCAACATGCTGTACAGGTGGTGGAAGCCATCCTGTGCCATGTGTCCCAGTACATCTCCCTGCCCACCACCTTGGCACAGGAGCATACAATGAAGGCACGTCTTTATAAAGTAGCCCACATGCCCAATGTCATTGCTGCCCTGGACTGCACCCAAGTGTTGTTGGTGGCTCCCAGGCATGGGAAGCGGTATACAGCAACAGGAAGCAGTATCACTCCCTCAATGTCCAGGTCACCTGCAATCCTGGACTCTTCATCACACGCTGCTGTACCCACTTCCGTGGTTCCACCCACAATGCCATGGTCCTGCTGAAACAGCACACTCCATGGAGAGGCACAGAGGGCAACGGACGTTTACATTGGGTGAGTAAGTGCCATCACACATATTTATCTTGCAGCACTGCCGAAATGCAATGTTAAGGTGGGGGGTTGCATAGCCGCAACTCAACAATGCATTCCCTGTCAAAGCCCTGTACATGAAGGATCTGCCATGCACATTACAGCCTACAACCCACAGGATTTGGACATGATGCACAATGATGCATGAAGTCATAAATGCACATTACCCTTTGAGGCTACCAACACACACACATGACTACAGGTACCACAATGCATCATTACCAAGCCCCATTCATTGAACCACAGTGTACAACACTGCACCAAAGGAATTGAACCCAGGCAGTAGTAATCCCATGTACTCCGGTGGATTAGACGCCTACATGACAAACCTGCAGAAGTACAACTCAACAACCATCAGGAACATGCATGAGAGCAACACACAGACCCAAACCAGGCACCATTGCATCCTATCATGACACCACAGAACCTGCAAGCAAATACTGCTGGCCGTGAGCCAGTTGCATGGTGGTACATGACAATGCTAATACTGAATGATTCCACATGCAAGTACTGTTATTGTAAGACATGTAGTGTGACAATACCTGTAGAATACATGCACAGAAAGTCAATCAACATGCCATTGCGAAAGGACACACATCCACAATGCTCTGTGACTGACACCTTTGACTTTTTTCCTTGCAGGTGACCCTGCATACCCCCATCTACTAGGGCTAATGACACTTGTGCGGGATCCACAAACTCCACAGGAGGTGATTTACAACGAGGCACATGTCCGGACCAACCTCTGCATTGAGTGGTCCTTTGGCCTGTTGAAAGCTTGTTTCTGGTACCTTCACCGGACTGGAGGGGCAGTGATGTACAGGCCAGAAAAGGTGGGACAAATTGTACTTGCCATGCTGCACAAGATAAACCTCAGGTGGAATGTCCTCAGCCCCCTGATGTGGACATGCCACCCCAGAAGAGGATGACTTACTGCCTGTAGGTGATTCACTGCCTCACAGTGGGCTGGAAGAGGGCAGGGATGGATGTAAGGTTTGGTAAGAACTCTTGGACAATTATGTATGTGCACATTGATATCCACATGCTATACTCCACTGTAAATATATTCACATCATGAAATAAACACATGCACACAAAAAGGAATGTCCAAGCATTGCTTCAAGTGAACTATTATTTAATGTTGAAATGTGCACACACCCTCCCTCCTTCCTCCCCACAACACCATACCCGACACACACAGCTCCCCATTTCCCAAACCACAATCCCCAACACGCAGACACCCTCCCCACAACACTATCCACGACACACACACTCTCTTCCCCCTCCCCACAACACCATCCCCAACACACATCCTCCCAAAAACACCATCCCAGACATACCCCTCCCCTCACACAGCCATCCCCAACCCCCATGACCCCTTCACCACAACACCATCCCCAACACTCTGGCTATCCCCTCTCCACAGCACCATCCCCAACACACAGACACCCTGCCCTGTGCCTGTATACATATGTGCTGTCACGTGGGTGGCCTCTTGTCCTTAATAGTGTCCTCCAGCACCTTTGGAGGCAGATTCCATGCATATCTGTGCCTTGGGATGCTGAGCAATGATCCCTCTTTGGGGGTGACAGCGGTGGATTAGTCTGACTCAGGCCGCCAGTTGAATTGCATGGCCAAGATCATGCTGGCCTGCATTGCCTCTGGAAAGGCCAAGATGCTCACTGTCATCTCCCTCACCCTCTGTCCGACAACAGTGTGGCAGATGTAATTATTATTTTTATATTTGTATTTTGTATTGTGTCACATGGTTTATAAACATTTACAACCTTAACACACATCAATGTAACAATATGCAATTTCACTCACAATAATCAAACACTATAACAATTTAAATATACAACAGGAATCAGCAGAAGTTAATAACAATCCCCAATTCACCATTGGTTCATTAAACTCTATTCCCTATTTTAAAAAAATAACTAATTTTAAAGCAGCAAGAAATTGGTAAAGTGCAATTAGAATGTCTAATGAGAAACAATCCATAAAAACTCCCACAGCGATATCTTTAAATCCTGAACATACTTATAAAACTATTTTTTACGGAGCTCTTGCATAGCCCAGACTCCACTAATACATTATGTAATGTCTCTGAACCAGCCCCACAATGTCGAGTATCTGGTCTTACTATTTCCTTAAACATATATCGATTAGCAGCTGCAGGCAATATATTTCAACAAGAACGTATTATATAGCTCTAGCAAACCTTAAAGATGGAAACGTAATCAAGTAATTGGCAGGAGTACCTAGTGACCTTTGAGACTTTACTAAATCCTTATACCTGTGTATTTTGACACTTTGTCAACTGTATTAGACCAATCTTGTCACCATAATAGTTGTTTGCACTGCAGTGAATCACTGCAATGCTCCTCCTGACTAAAACCCATCCTTTGCCATAAGACATCACATTTCTTGTCCCAAAGTTTAGCAATTTTTACAGTACTAACATTTAAAACTTCATTCATAGAAAGAATAAATTGGGGGGTGGGGGTTAATCAACTTGTTGTTCTGCTTAATCCTTTTCCAGGGGATTATTGCATTCAGGGAGACCAATCCAAGTTCATATCATATACAGACCTCGGAAGCCCCAACACACCTGTCCACAGTAGACTCGCCAGTACATCAACTTCGAGATCACTAAGCAAATGATATATTTCCAAACCAAAACACTAAGTGAGACTAACTTTCGACTCATAAAACTTTATAACTAATTTAAAAAAAAAATCTGCCAAAACAATTCCTATAATGCTTTAATTGCAGAAACAGTTGTCTTGCTTTATCATAAAGATATTCTGTTGTTAAACGATTTATTCATATTTGTTTACATTTGGTAGCCCAAGTACTTTAATGTTGTAGACTCTTCCAGTGTTTCCTTGTTAAGCTTCCATTTTTGAATACATAGTTTCCTCAAAGCTGTAAAGAGCAACATTTGTGATTTAGTTGTGTTTACAATTAAATGGTAGACCCTGGAATATTGCTCAAATGAACATAGCAGGCGATTTATTCCCACTTTCGTGGTGTCGAAAATCAAGATATCATCCACAATAGTGATCCCACATATCTTTTGACCATATAAGGTCGGGGGTACAAATGCGTACAATGAAAGAGCTTCTCCTAAGTTTTCCAGAAAAAGATTGAATAAAAAAGGAGCAGTGACACAACTTTGTCTCAACCCATTAAAAGTGGGGCTTGCTTTCGTAGCATTCCCAAACTGACTTAGTCTAACCCTTAAACTTATATTTCTATGAAGTGCAATGAGTATACTCAACAAATGTGCAGGAACACCCCATCTCTGCAACTTACACCATTGCAAATTCCGAATGATCTCATCAAAATCTAATGATAAGAGAATGCTAACGGAGTAGATTGCAGATACTTGCTTTTGCCAGGCCAATTGTTGCACATAATCCACCATGATCCCTGCAGTATCAGTGCCGACATTCTTTTGAAAGCCCACCTGGTAAGGCTTCAGGATTCCACATGAGTCCAACCATTGCTTTCATTCTTTCAGCACCAATGAGGCAACCACCTTTGAATCCGCATCCAGCAAGGCTCTAGGCCTGAGGTTGGTGGGGTCGCTTGTATTACATTTTTATGAATAGGTAAAATAGTGGCTGTGGTCCATGCAGTGGGCAATTTCCTCGACCGTATTATATCCTTAAACACATCACATAAAACTAATGACCAAAAACCGGGGTCTGCTTTAAATACTAGATTGCACAGACCATTTGGGCCAAGAGCACGGGAGTGGCTACACTTATTAATTAGGTATTCAATGTCTTTCTGATCAAACATTAAATCCCATCTAGATGTAATATTTACTAGAACTTTTTTTCTACTGGAAAGTGCATACACATTCTCAAAATGAGTGCCCCATGCATTTTCAAGAATAGGATTCTGCTGCAATAATTGTTCAAACTTACTGCCTGAGTTAACCAGTTTCCAATAATTAGGATCTGAATAAGACTTTGCAACATAGATTCCTCTTCCCACTGTAGTCTATGGTGGTATCTCGCTTTAATCCTATTTTGATACCTCTGCCTCTCTCAACAGATCAGATCTATTTTTCCCTCTCACCCTTTTACAGGATTTCATAATATATCATATGTTCGATCTCATAATCCAATTAAAATCCTGTATTTCATAATTAAAAACACCCGCTCTGCATTTTTTATTATGCACAATAAAGGTGGCATAGATTAGGGAACGTTGAATACTTGTAGATAATTGAAGAATCAAACACCCCAAAATTCTATTCTGGTCTGGCGTGTTCTGAAATGTTTTCGTAACTAGGCTCATACATTTCTTCGCCACCCTGTTGAACCACACTAACCGGTTCTTCCCACCAGGGGTGGACTGGCCTCTAGGGAACTCTGGAGATTTCCCGGTGGGCCTCTGCACCATTGACCTCTTTGGTATTTTATTTTCCAATTTTCTCATAGTAAAAGGCTTGGGCTTGCTGAAAATATGTAATATGGGGCCACTTTGAAAAGTATTTCTGGGGCCTCTTTTGGTTCCCAGTCCACCCTTGCTTCCCACCATTAATATGAACCTGCAGCATACAGTACTCAAAAGAGTATTCCATTGACTGAATGAATTTACCCAGTAAAATTTTATGATCACTCAGAACCCCTTCATGAACTGAGAAATGCGCACATACTTGAAAAAGATTCTCCAATGCCAATACAAAATCTATCCTCGAACGCTGTAAGCCTCGACTCCAAGTGTAATGACCTTCCGTATCCCCCTATCACATTCCTATTCAGGAACATCCGATTCCATTTCTAAAAGAAGGCCCCCTAAAATAATCCTAACTTACTCTTTCCCCCAGCTCTTTCCCAATCAAGACTTCCTCATTATAATACAAACAATCAGTATTAAAATATCCAGTTAAGATCACATACAAGTAATTGCATTAAGTATACCATTCCATAAGTACATTTTCAATTTTACCATGTAAAAGATTTTTGGAAAATTCTTGATGACTGCAGTATAAATCGATAACTAATATTTCTCTCTTCGACGTTCGTGTTACGACCCGTGTGATCAGAAGACAAGGAGGATACGAATAAAGAGTTTGAATATCCCCTACCCATTGAATATTAACTGCTGCAAAAGGCCACCTCGAGGCCTACCCAGGTTTCCCTTAATGGCCTGTTGTTGGCTCCTAAAATGGCCATCCATAATTACAGTATCTATTGACAACGTTTCTTGCAGTACAATCATTTCTGCAACTCCCAATCTAGTAACAGGATTACATTGGTAAGTAAGATGCTGAAAGCCCCATGAATTCCAACATAGTTTGTTAAAAACCCGGCATCTTTAGCCAGTCTTTAGGATTTGAGGCCGTAGGTGCACCCATAACCCAGGACCAATCCTCAGATACAGGGGTTGCATGTTGCATTTCTTCTGATAAAAGTACAATTTGAATGGAATTTTCTCCCACCGTGCATGAAACTAGCAAAGTGGAGATAGAGCTATGTCCTGGTTTTACCGGGTGTCGAATTCCATTTACTTCCAACGGTCTCAAATGAACCCACATAATCTAAAGTCGTCTACAGATTCCATGAGACATTTACACACAAGTGGTGAAGGTGCGTCTACAATAGCATTATCAAGCATATCATCTAGCAGAAGCTCTACACGCGTTATGTCACCAGAAGCAATAATTCTCAGCGACGAAATATCATATAATAAAGCTAAAATAACCTGACAATTCATAACCAAATTGTCTTCCTTGGGGAATAAGGACTCGAGAATATACCACTTTTCATTACCAAGCAGGGAGGCCAATACTTGCTCTTGAGACCTACAGGGACCCGCCAGTTTTCGCTCATATCTTGTTAACCCTTCCATGACACTTTCTGAGGCAGCATGGGCACAGGGATCATGGTTTTATCCAGCTAAAGCTGTTACAAGCCCATTCCCCATACCCTTCTCCTCAGTACACAGATCCCCAATTCCTGAGGTCAAGATAAAGTCTCCACATTGCATTGAAACACTTTGCTTATTCCCCAAAGCTTTACTGGAATTCCCTCTTAATTCCTGTGTGGATATCCTAACGGTCGGAGTATGACAAGTCACTGACCTATGGTCCCCCAAATCATAATTAAATCAATAATAGTTTGAGGGGGGGAGAACATGGTATCTGCGGAGTTATTTGAGGGAGCCCCTCAGCGATGATCACAGTTTGTGCAAGACACGATGGATTGCCCACTAAATCAGTTAAAACCACTCCAAGTTACTATGGATCTTAACCCTTCATCTCCTCCGATGACTCCTCCTGCCTTTTACTCTTAAATATGAGTCATTTCGACTTTTTCTGATTTAAAAGAATCGACACAATGTTATTACCTTCATATTTCCAATATATAGTCAATTATCAATTATTTTATCTCTGCTCGTTAGGCTCAAGGCATGTTTGAAATGTGTTGCTTGGCTCTTATTAATCTGTATGCATTTCATGTTTTTAGATCTTTTAACCTGTGCCTTGTTCATATTTTACCCCTTTTACTAGCATTCAAATTTCCCTCCTAACTAGAAGAGGCAATCACAAAAGCCGGGGGAGTATTATCGTCCTCACTCCCAAACGGTAAGGCAGCCATTCCCTGTAATTCATCTAGAAATAATTTAGAAGGAGGAGTGTCAATTGCAAAGCAAGGCAGCAGCTCAATCTCATTACTCACAGCATCTTCCTTACTTTGATTATCATATTCCTGACTTTGATTATGTGTCAAGACCTTCATATACCTAATACATATTGCTAACTTAGTTTGAAGGTCTGGTAATTGAGTCAAATGAGTGCTGATTCAGCTTTGATAAAGTAAAAAAGTTTGACGAGATAATTTAAAACAAAATGTAATGCTACTAAAATCCCATGATTATCAGTATCCAAAGCTACATTGGCCTGAGGCCTGACTTCCATAGGGTAATATGGGGGAGTCATATTCACAGCCACCCCTGGGCCAAGCAGACCCTGAGTTTCAAACAGGGCTGGAGTATCTAATAATGAACTCTGTGCAGGAGATACGGCTGGACCCGTACATAATACCCAGGTGCCTCTAAGGGAAACAACTTAATAGCAAGCACTTCCCTTGAGTATGCCTCCTTGCTCCAAATCCCTTGTGTGGTGTAATGACAAAGGAAGGGAGGAGTCTGCTCAGAGATCTCCCAGACTCATACTCTGCCCTCTCAGAAAGAAATGTTCCTTTTTATGGAGGTGGAGGAGAATGTATAAACCAAGAAAAGAGGTGCAGGGCAGCAATGCATGTATTGTCAGATTCTACAGTGTCTCTTTCAATGGCCCTCACTCCAAAGAGGAAATGGACGCTACGCAGACATTATGTAAGGATAATGGCTTTAATAGTAAGAAGAGATGATTCCGTATGTTCCTGGATGCACTCAGGCAAATAGGCTCCTAAGTCACGGCTAGCAGCTGACCTGCAGACTACAGACTTCCGCTGTGCACTTGAAAAAGCACTTTACCATATGCACGCTACGCGCTGCCATGGTTTTTTGGTTTTTTGAGTGTGCTTCCAGGCAGGAAGCACTAGGGCATGCCAAAAATCCAGGTACATATAATAGATTCCTGATACAGGGGCACACAGTAATCACTTCCCTCTCTCCTTAACTGCAGACTGTCCACTTGAAAATGCACTTTACCATGTGTGCGCTATGTGCTGCTGTGGCCTTTGAGTATGCCTCCAGGCAGGAAACACAGTGACATGCCAATAATCTAGGCAAAGACAATGGATTCCTGATGCCGGGGCACACAGTAATCGCTATCCTCGCTTCTTAAATGCACACTTTGCACTTGAAAAGGCACTTTACCACACACGTGCTACACGCTGACATGTTTTTTTGAGTCTGCCTCCAGGTAGGAAACACAGCAGCATGTAAAAAATCCAGGCAACAATAATTGATTCCTGATAACAGGGCACACAGTAATCGCTTTCCTCCCTGCTTAACTGCCAACTGTTCACTTGAAAACCAGGGTGGCAAATGTAGCTGACTGCCGTCGTTCCCACTCCAAGGCCCTCACTATCTTCCGTGATGCACCCTGTACACAGTCATGGACGTCTTCAAGGGTGTTGGACCTGTGCATCTGCAAGTGTCCCCATGCACACCTGGCACTGCTCCATGTCATCTAGCCTCCTCCATATGGCATCCTGTTGTATCAGGAATCCTCCAAGGCAAGTAACAAGTGGAACACCAAATTAATCCAAAAAGGAGAGTACACCAAGCAGGAAGTAACGCATTTTAATTAGGCCCAGACACAGGCTCAGAGAGCACGGTTCAAACAGCATGGTGGAACAGAACTGAGTGAAGAGAGCTGTCAACCCTGCCCACTGTGGGCCAGCATTTTATACACAAGCGGCAAAATTTACATACAGAAAGTTGAAACATTTGTTAAAACATCCTAGGAAGCTAATTGGTAGTACTAAGGTCGTCCCCTATATCTATGCATACATTGATTATTTGTAATTGGCTCATGCCATCCTGGTCTCCATCATCCAACAACACCCATCGTGGCGCCCCAAACCTTCCCACAATGCCCCAAAATGACATTTCATAGCATTACCTGATTGTGCTGACCACCGGGACTTTATTCATCTGATATGATATGATATTATATGATAATTCATTTATAACGCGCCTGTGCACAAGTGATTCTCGGTGCAATAAGACAAGGGAGGCAAGACAGAGGGAGGACAGAACAGAACAAACGATCTTACTAGACCTTGTGTTATTCAGATTGTGCAGATGCGATATAGCAATGTGCAGGGGGGAGAAAGGGAGGTGCCAGGCAGAGGGAAGGGGGAAGTGCAATCAGGGCAGCATTGCTCTGAGTATGTGCAGCCAGGGGCCTGGTACCCAGTGAGACTCTGAGGGTAGCCGGGCAACCAGTCAGCGCAGTAGACGGGTAGGTCATCAGGGGAGAGAGAGAGAGAAAGCAGAGGCAAATAGGAAGGTCTTGAGCTGTTTCCAGAACTTTAGGTTGTCTGGCTCTAGTTTAAGAAGGGCAGGGAGGCCATTCCAGAGGGAGGCATCTTCAGAGGAGAGAGATCTACCTCCCCACTCTCTGCCTGAAGAAGCATCTGACCCTCAGAGAGTTGGAAGTGGCAGAGCGAAGGGCTCGAGAAGGAAGGCATTTTGGAAGAGAGAGTTGGATGTAGTGCGGGCCCCGGCCCCAGACATTTTTGTGGACGATGCAGAGGTTCTTGAACTTGATCCTTTCAGCCACCGGGAGCCAGTGGAGAGATTTCAGTGCTGGAGAGATACAGTCCCTGGGCTTGAGGTCAAGGACAACTCTTGCAGTTGAGAAGGAGGCATGGTATCACAAATAGACACTGAGACAAGAGCCTTTATTGATGGTTTAAAAGGGGTTGGAAAACTCTGATCTTGCCCTATAAATAAGATGGGATTATTCTCGACCATCAAACAAAAAGAAAATACAGTTCTAGTCAGTACTTAGTCAAAATAAAATGGCACGTACTAACAAGCCTATTACCTGCCCTCTTTCTAATACAATAAATGTGTAAAGGGAATGTGGAAGGCAAAAAGGAAAATCAGTTTTCAAAAGAAATGTCAGTATGGCCGAGTAAACTCCCTTCCCCACGTTTGTAGCACACACTTGGGTTTCGGACACAAGAATGCAGCTCGTTTCGTGGACCATGGCCCACTTGTCCTTCCACGAAAAGTTGCTAGTTTATCCGCTGGACCTCTCGGATTTCTCTCACTCCTGTCGAGATCACCTTTTATCTTGTAATACAGTTCAACAAACGTTTGTTTCCTTCTGGTTACCACAATTCTGTACAGGTTTACCTCTGCCGGGCTCAAACCTTTCAATCACAATTTGTGGGTGTTCCCTTCCCCAAGTTTCAATCACACCTTCATATACTTCCCTCAGTCAGGCTCAAGTCTCCTTTCAATTTCCTTCCACTGTCGAAGACTTTTGAAACTGCGTGGCTTTTGCTCTTACATCGGCATGACCACTGCAACCTTCTTTCCTCAAATGTCACTTTTCCTCTCCTACACCGAGGCACCTTGTTAAATGTAGTTTTGAGCACAATACTTATTTCAAAGTTCAAAGATATCTCTCACATCCAGGTTTCCCTCTGCCGGGATCAAACCTGACACTACAAAGACATCTTTCATATCCAGGTTTCGCTCTGCCGGGAATAAACCAAACAGTTGAGGGTGTTTCACTGTTCTGGATTAGATGCAGAGGGAGGAGAGTAGAGGAAGGCAGATTGAGAAAGAGGCTGTTGCAGTAGTCCAGCCTAGAGAGAACCAGGGCTCTGGAGACAGTGAGCCTCTGGGGAAAGTGAGAAAAGGAAGAATACCTCTGAGGAGGTGCAGCTGGTAGTGGGCCTTCTTGGTAAGGTCTGTGATGTGAGGAGAGAAGGAGAGAGTGGAGTTGAAGATGATAGCAAGGTTTTTTGCCTCACAGGTAGGCAAAGGAAGAAGGCCCAACGAGAGTGGCCAAAGTGAGATAGGCAAAGCATGGGTCCCAAAGAGAAGGATCTCAGTCTTGCTGGCATTAAGGCAGAGATCGTTGAAAGCACATCAATCCTGAATCATGGATAGAGGGTCAGGAATGAGCGAGAGGGAAGAGGAGGCTGAGGGAAGCCTGAAAGAGAGCTGAGTATCATCTGCATAATACTGAAAGTTAGAGGAGAAGTTAGAGAGAAGGTGGGCCAAAGGGGCCAGGTAGACATTAAAGAGCAAAGGTTAGAGGTTAGAGAGCTGGGGAATACAACATGTGGAGAGAGAGCTGGTGGACCGAAAGGATCCAAGTTGGTCCTGGGAGGATCGGTCCGGGAGGAAGGAGGTCAACCACTCCAGGTCCTGATCCATGATACCCAGGTTCTCATGGAGTCGCTTGATCAGGATGGCATGATTGACGATGTCGAATGCAGAGGGAAGCTCAAGGAGGATGAGGACAGAAGGAAGGCTTTAATAGAGCTACGTGAGCAGATCTTCACAGGTCTTCAGGAGAGCAGTTTCTGTGCCTTTGGCTGCTCGCTCTGAAGCCAGACTGGTGGTCATGGAGACTACTAGCCGATTCAGTGTGAAGTTTGCCCAGGAAAGGAGTGGCATAGATGGGGTGATAGCTTGCCGGGCAGGTAGGATCGGCAGAAGACTTTTTAAGGAGAGGATGCACAAGGGAGTGCTTGAGAAGAGGGTAATGTTGCAGTGGCAAAAGAGTGAGTGCAGAAATTGGCCACGGCTGGAGCAAGGCTGTCAATGTGGTCCTTGATGGTTCTGGAGGAGAAGGGGAGCACCTGTTTGGATGACACTTTCACAGATCGGACTTGTCTAGAAACATCGCCAGGTATAGTCTGAGAGAAAGAGGAGACAGGAGTAGGGGATGGAGTGGTGGCCAGAGGGGGGCTGAGAGAGTTAGAGGGAGAGGAAGAGGAGAGAGAGGACAGGATGTCCTGAGATTTAGTGGTGGAGTGAGAAGCCAGAGCCATACAGAGGGCCTGGGAAGGAACAGGAGAGGTGGAGACTGCAGAATGATTGGCCAGCTTCTTACAGATTTTAAATATTTTGACCGTGTTTTTTAGAGGCCGCAGAGATGCAGGCTTGCATGTGGGCTCTCTTCTTGGACAGGACATAGAGTATCTATTGCCTTTGAAGCAGGCCGCAGGGCAGTTTGTCAGAGGATGCGCCCGAGGCCCTCCACTTGCTCTCAGCCACCCAGAACTTTCATTTCAGGGTGGCAAGGTTAGAGTCATACCTAGAATTGCACTTGGAGGTAGGCTTTATATGCATTCTCATGACCGGGGCAAGGACGGCCAGAGTGTTGCAGATAGAAAGATGCAGGTTACGGAGGGCAGTGTCAGAGCATGAGTCAGCCGCAGGCATAGGCGGAGCAGAGAAAGTGGTGGCAAAGGCATCCACTGACACACGCTTTATTGGCCGAATGACCAAGAAGGTAGGTGGCAGTGCTGAGGTGGGCTTAGCATCGTTGACAGCTTTAGTTGAGAGGCGTGCAGAAAGTGGTCAGTCCAAGAGAGAGGAGTGGTTAATGGGTACAAGAGGGGGATGTCTGAGGGTATGACAACATCCTAGGTATGCCCGCAGAGTCTGTCGGACCAGAGGGTAGAATAGAAAGAGAGAGAGTGTCACAGAGGTTGTGGGAGAGCCCACATAAGGGATTAGAAGCATCCAGATGGATGTTGAGGTCTCAGAGTAGGAGAAGTTGTGAAGTAGAGTCAAAGAGCGAAGAGGAGCGGTCAGCCAACTCTGAGAGGAAGAGGGCAACCTGGTCAGGTGGACTTTAGATGGTGGCCATAGTCAGAGAGGGGCCAGGAGAGAAAGAGAGCCTGCAGACCAGGCATTCAAAGGAGGAGTAGGCCAGTGTACGATTGACAGAAGCAGGGACACACTCTGGAAAAATCAGAGCTACTCCACCTCCTGCTTCTGGGTTCGGAGAGGATCTTGTAGCCATCAGGAGTGAAAGTGTAAAAACTTGTGACAGAGCTGGCCATGAACCATGTCTCAGTGAAAGTGAGGACATCCAGGTCACAGTCTTCGAGGAGGTGGAAGATGTCAGAGGAGTCTTTGACAGCAGAGTGAGAGTTTAGAGTAGCGACATGGAGCAGGTTGCCACATTTGAAAGACTTCCGTGGTGGGGTTCAGGCTTGAGGTATGCCCTGAAGAAGTGGTAGAGAGGCCAGAGAGTGGGCACAGGTGGTAGAAGGAGCTGGCATAGTATCCAGAGATGAGGAGGAGGGTGCCAGAGAAGTGGCTGAAGAAGGAGGTGGCAGAGGAGCCAGAAAGGTGCTGGTATGAGTAGCAGGAGAGTTGTGCCATTACCGACATGGTCTGCCTGCCGCCGAGGTGCATTTCACCATTAGCACTTTTGGCAAGTTGATCACACAGGGGAGACACCTATCGAAAAGGAAGAGATTGGGCTCAGGGCCTTGGACCAAGACAGCTCCATTCAGATAGTCATTAATGATGGTCTTGGAGGAGTGGAAGGAGGCCAAGAGGACCTCCCATCAGGTGCCACCATTAATGGGTGAGGAGGAAAAAGTAGGGAGGACAGAGACCAAATGAGGGGTCCATAGGTCTGGAGAGGGAACAACAAAGAGGATGTCGCTGAGAGTCTATCTCGAAGAAGCACTGATGTAGCTATCAGCCTGGTTTGGAGGCCAGAATGTCCCTCTTGAACCTCTTTGTTCCTGACTTTTTGAGAGGGATAGGATCCGAGATCGAGTAGCAGCAAGGAGAAGATAGGGTAGGTGGAAAGCACCATAGAGGGTGCAAGGTGGAAGTAGGGGGAGGAGGGAGCGAAAGAGAGAGGAGAGATGCATAGACCAAAACTGCACAATGCAGGATGTGCAGAAGGGGGTGGGGGGTCACACAGTAGGGAACACGCAGAAGGAGCAGACAGGTATACTCAACAGTACAAACAGTACCCCCAGAGGAGTGGGGACCTAGAGAGCGGGAGAGAGTCTAGTGGAGACAGTTTACAGTACAACAGTAACCACAGTGGATGAGACCCCAGGGAGTGGGGACCCAGAGAGAAGGAGAGATCCTGGTTGGACACAGATCACAGTACAACAGTAACTACAGTGTAGGGGGATCTAGAGAGTGGGTGAGAGCCTAAAGGGACACATTCTCATTCAGCAAAGGGACACAAAACACAAAGTACAGCTAACTGCTAGAGGGGAGAGCCTAGGGTTGCACAGAGACAGAGTATGTTAATGCAGACAGTTAGGTGGAAGTACGCACAAAGGCCAGGAAGTTTAGCAGAGAGCAGTAGTGGTTGCTCCCCCTTCCCGCAACTTCCTTACCTTTCGGTCGCTGATAGTCGATGGCTGCACCTCACACTCACATTCTGCACCGCTACCCCTTCTTCGCCAAACAACTGCGTTGCACAATACTGCAGCCTTGTCCTGCAAGGGTTTTGCCTCAGAGGGTCCGATCCACTGTTCTTGAAGGTTTGGATGTGTGGACCCAGGCACAACACATCGACAGGCAGTGCCTCCTGTGCACCTGTGTCGCACAACACTGCAGCCTTGACCTGCAAGGGCTTTGCCACAGAGGTTTCGATCCTCGGTTCATAAAGGTTTGGATGCATGGACGTAGGCACAACGTATTAGCTATTGAGAGGGAACGTCTCATACGCACCTGCGTCACACAACACCGTGGCCTTGTCCTGCAAGGGCTTTGCCGCAGAGGCTCCGATCCTCTGTTCTTAAAGGTTTGTGTGCGTGGACGTAGGCGCAACGTATTACGTATCAATGGGCAGCGTCTCCTGTGCACCTGTATGGCATAACACAGCGGCCTTGTCCTGTGAGGTCTTTGCCGCAGAGGGTCTTCCATTGGCCAGTTACCACCAACCACACAAGACAACCTGAGTTTGGCAAAGGAGAGACATCCAAATGGCGTCCGAACAATGAGGTGCTCCGTGGACATCGGCAAAGACACAAAACAGCATTGTTGCACCATAGGGACACTGAAACCTCTCCTAGGATTGGTGCCCTGTTGCTCGTCCCCTTGATACATAGCCCTCATCCCATGACTGTCTGCCAAGGGGCGATTTGAAACTGCTTACATCACCATGATTCGGATTTGAGTTGCCTGCATTTAATTTTTAATTCTCTAAACTTCGCAGCGAACAACCAGATGCCTGGCTCACTGGCCTTCAAAGTGTGTGTTGGTCTTATTCCTCTGAGGCTGCGTTCTTCTAGGAACATCCAACTTGCAACATTTCTCCAGCACATAGCTGCAGCTCAGCACTCGAGAAATGTATGTTTGCTCAGGGCACAAGGCCTGTCGCTGCGAAAAGACAAATGCTTTTCTTACCTGTGGCCTATACTTCAAAATGGCTGCTATGTAGTTCATATTGTGCTACACTACCACTTCTACCAACTCCCACTCCCCCTGCCCCTTATCCCTATCCGCAGCATACCCCTCTGCCCCCATCTTGGTTCCCCTAATCCCTACACTTCCCCGCTGACTTCTCTGGCTTCACCTGCGTCCATGACGCATAAGCGACACAGCACAGCTGCCGATGATGTCCTCACCTCCAGGAGTAACCCCCCCCTTCCCCGCTTCGTCCCCCCAGCAATCACGTAATTGACAGGTGTGCCCCCCCCGGCAACGTTGGATTTGCACCTTTACCGCACTGTGATGCATGGTTTATGGGATTAGGGCTATGGGGAGGGCTGGGGCTGAAGCAGGGTGAGCCATATGACCTTCCATCTCTGTCACTCTCTGATTTATGGAAATGCTGACCAAGTGGCAGGGTGTCCCGCTCAGGTGATGAGGGGATATTATAGACCGGGTGAGTGGGTCTGTGCAGTGTGTCTTCTGCGTGTCTGGCAGCATCTGTCTCCCCTCTCAAAATCATGGTGGCCGGCTGTTGGCGGTTGGTTGCGATGATGGGTGTGCAGTGCCTGCCACTGTGTTACTAGGTTAATCCCAGACACTGCCAGTGCTGGCATGGTTGGCAGTACTGGACCCTGGTGTCCCAATCCTACCCTTACTTTTTCCATTTCAACCGATAGGCGGTAAATGGGTGGTGCCTGTTGGTGTTGCCCTGGATGCCTGGCCATGGAGTGTGGACAGGCTTGCAGTAGTGTTCTCCTCCTGTATCGCCTGTGAATCTTTTGGGTGAGCAATGACATGCTGTTACTCATCATACATACTTTTACGTGGGCTTGCTAGTCATAAATGCTACATGGTCGCAGGCCATATTACACATGTAGACTGAAGGGTATGGTCGATTGTAGGCCTATGCGTAATGCCGTAATGAGGGTGTTCAACCCATTGGCATGTGGTGGCATCTTCCTCTGTCCATTGGGCTCAACTATGCCGAGGGACACATGGTTGCGATGGTCATGTGGCCAGTACATTGTCATGGGAAGGGGGTGGGATGTTCAAACTCACCAGATTCGATCCCCTCCATATGGAGGATGGAGTTGGCCTTCTCCTCTCACGGGGTCAGGACTACGGAGTCCACGGTGTCGCCTCCTGTGGTCAATGACTCCTGCCGATGGCTGGACAGGAGAAGGCAGATCCTGGCCTTGAGGTCATTAGACCTCTTCCTGCAGTCTTCAACATCCCATGGGACTCTGTCTACAGCAGTGACCTTGTCACTGATGACTAACCAGATGGCAGTCTTCCACTGCACCTATGTTTTGCGATGCCGGGAGCCATATGGATCCTCTGCATGGGCCACCACCTCATCAACGAGGACCTGCAGCTCCACCTTGCTGAACTTTTGCCTCCTGCGCATGTGGTCAGACACCTTCCGCTTTGATTTGTCCTGAGACATATTTTCACTCTCCTGTGGGTCTGGATGTGCTTCCCATTCTGGCGATTACGCTATTTTCGCCGACGGTAATTCCATTGGTGGAGTTGCAGTTGAATGTATAGCAGTAACAGTAATTCCACTGAATATGGGCGGAATTACTTTTGTGGAGCCAGGTTTGTCAGTAATTCTGTTTGGTTACTACCAATGATGAGTGCGCGTTATCGCAAAGTTGTAATATGGTGGAGATTCCGCCCGACAACACAGTGGTAAATCCAATCCCGTCATATTACTGCTCAACGTGTGATGAGCACAAAATGCCTGGCAGTGTTTTCCAAAGAGAGTAAATACATTTATGGGAGTTGTAAACATGCCACTGCTGTAATAAAAATGCCTTGACCAGGTTAACCTTCAGCCACTCAATTTAAAAGTGCTATGCATATCCTTCACTGAAGTCCTGTTAAAAACAAACCATTGGCAAGACGCTCAGTTTTGCCGTGTGCATAGGATTACTAGTACACAAAATATAGGGTCGACCCTTAGTGTTAGTGTGGATTCGGGGCAGTATACAATATTGGACAAAAGGAATGAGAGTTCACACTTTAAACAACACGGTTTTCTGTCATAAAAACATATGGTACACAGCCAGCCTGTATATACTTGCTCCATGCTCTCTATCAGTGGCGGCTATGTGCATTGTTTCGTAAATGTCTGATTTTAACACCTACAGATAATATTTTAAAGATCTTATCTACTTACCTGTGTACTTCATCCCATAAATTTGTACAAAGTTTGACGAAGCAAGTGTACACCATCCTTGCCACCTCGAATGTCACTATTGAAATATTGATTTTGACCCCAAACAAAGCAGAAGATATGATATATTGTTGTGATTGGATTGCCACTCGGACCCAATGCTTACAATATAGACATAATTATGGACAGAGATTTTTTCCCAAACATATTAAGACCATGGAACCATATCGGCTAAAATTTCCAGAAGTGAGGTCTGGTATCCGTAGATTACGGTTCGATCTTTGGCCTACGAGACTGATCCCGGTCAGGTGCAAATTAATACCCAACCACATAAAATGTCGGTTTTGCCTGAATCAAAATTCTGAAGAGTCACTTGAACATCTGATAGTTGATTGTCCAGCCTTGGTGGAATTCAGAATGATTTATTTTGGGTGTCACTGTATCACCATAGGCTTATTAGACAGTGATTTGCAATGGTCATATTTATTATGTACATCCAATGTCTCACCGCAAATAGCAACTGTGAATTTCTTAAATGCTTTGAAGCTAGGCTTTTAAATATTACAACAAACGTTATATAAATATGTGAAATTCTACACTTTTTCCGCTTCATTACAAACAGCAATAGTCACTTTCTTAAGAGTTTGGAAATTAGTTTTGTAAATAGCCGAATATAATGTCATGTGAGCTTGTGATAAGTTATCTTATTTTTTTATATTAATTTTGTTTTCTAACACCGAGTTTGTCATGTTTTTAAATATTAGGGCATGCTTAGATTGCATTTATATTTGACAGTAACGTGGTGTGTATACAACAGTGTAATTTGATCTCCAATGTAAACTGTTTTATGATGTAATTCGATTTATGATATTGTAGTATGAGTTTTATTAATTATTTTTCCTTTTGTAAATACATTGAAAAGCTGATTACTCTCAGCTAAATCAATAAATGAAAACAATATATATATATACTTTCTATGCCATGGCTTTTTTACTGGCTGGGAGTCCTTATATGGTAATACTGGCTTGTATTGGTGCAGCATGCACGGACATACATGGGAACAGACAGCATAAATATATTTGTATACTATGTTGTGGGCAAAGGCAGATGAAATGCATTGGAAAATGTTCCTGTGCACAGTTGGTAACTTGCAACTATTGTTTCTTTTTCTCCATGTGCTACCATCCAAACCAATTGCAAACTGTATGCTGTTTCTCTCCTCCTCCTCCCTCTACTCTCTCCTCTACCTCAGGCCCTACTGCGGCCACCTCTCCTCCATCTTGCTCTGCATTTCCTCTGTTCTCCCCTGACAAGGTTTCTAGACAAGTTTGATCTATGAAAGTCTCGTCAAAACAGGTTCTTCCCTGTTCTTCCAAAACCATCAAGGACCACATCGACACCCTCGCTCCTGCCCTAGCTGATTTCTACAAACACTCCTTCACTTCTGGAGCCTTCCCTTCCACCCCGAAGCACTCTCTTGTGCACACTCTTCTCAAGAAACCCTCAGCCGGCCCCTCCTGCCGGCTAACTATCACCCGATCTCCATCACTCCTTTCCTGGGCAAACTCCTGGAAAAGCTAGCCATCTCCCTGCTTAATCTTCACACTGAATCTGTTGGTCGTCTCCATGACCATCAGTCTGGTTTCAGATCAGCCAGAAGCACAGGCACTGCTCTCCTAAACCTTAATTCTATCCCCCCCTAATTTCCCCTCTATCCTCATCTTACTCGATCTCTCTTCTGCCTTTGACGCGGTCAACCATGCCATCCTGCTCAATCGTCTCCATGATAACCTGGGTATCACCGATCAGGCCCTGGCCTGGCTGACCTCTTTCCTCTCTGATCGACCCTCCCAGGTCCAACTTGGGTCCTTCCGTTCCTCTATCTCACTCTCTACCTGTGGTGTTCCCCAGGGGTCTAACCTCTCTCCCTGGTTGTTCAACCAATACCAGGCACCTCTCACCTACCGCATTGCCACTCTCTGCCCCAAGTTTCAGTGCTATGCAGATGACACCCACGCTCATTTTCAGGCTCCCTTCTGCCACCTCTTCTCCTTCCCTCATCTCTGACTGTTTGTCTGCTATCCAGGAGTGGTGTGCCACCAACAATCTCTGCCTTAATGCCAGTAATATGGAGTTTCTCCTCATCGACACACCTGCACCCTCCTTTCCAGTCACTCTCTGGCTGGCCTCCCTTGGCCTTCATCCTGCTCCCACCTGTGAGGCTAAGAACCTCAGCGTCATCTTCGAGTCCACACCCTCTTTTTCTCTTCACATCTCTGACATCTCTAAGAAGTCAAGCTACCAACTGCACCTCCTCAGAGGTATTCTTAATTTCCTCTCCTTCCCCCAGAAGCTCACTGTATCTAGAGCTCTGGTTCTCTCTAGGCTGGACTACTGCAACAGCCTATTTCTAGATCTGCCTGCTTCTACTCTGCGCCCTCTGCAACTGATCCAGAACAGGACTGCAAGACTTGGCCTCAAGCCCAGGGATCATATCTCTTCAGCACTAAAATCTCTGCATTGGTTCCCAGTGGCTACAAGGATTAAGTTCAAGACCCTCTACATTATCCACAAGGCCTTCTGGGGTCTGGGTCCTCAATACCTCCAACTCTCTCTATGTAAATACCATCCAACTCAAGTACTTCGCTCCTCCAGCTCCAACTACCTCAGGGTCAGTTGCTTTTCCAAGCAACGAGTTGGTGGTAGATCTCTTTCTGAGGCTGGGGCCGCCCTCTGAAACAGCCTCCCTGTCTCTCTGAAACTTGAGGAGAAACATCTGAGGTTCTGGAGGCACCTCAAGACCTTCCTCTTTGCTTCTGCCTTCTCTCTTCCTCTCAACTGCTGATTTCCTGTTTGATGTTGCATTGGTCATGTGGCAACCTTCTGAATTCGAACCCAGGTCCCTGCCCACCCAGTTGCACACCTTCACTGCCTCCTGGCAACCCTTGCACTTGGGTCTGTATCTGTAATCCTACAGTCCTCCTACCTGCACTTTTGGGCACTTGGCTGTCTGCACTTATCCTTGAACCTGCCACCTGCTGGCTGCACTTCTTGTTATTGTGTTGATCCCATGGACAGCACTGCTCCCATCCCCTGGCATTTTTCCCTGCTCCCCTTCCATGCACTTGCGTAATCTCAATGTCACTTGGCCGAGTAAGATCGCTGTCTATGTCCTCCCTCTGTTCCCCCTTTCTTGCCTTGTCGCGCCTTGAAATACTTGTGCATAGGCGCGTTATAAATGCCATATCATATCATATGGCATTCAACCCAATTTCTCAAGGAAAGTGCTGCAAAATGCACCATTTTAACCCACTGTTTCAAACATTTTCTTGGTAGTGATAAACTCTGAAGCACCCAGTGTTTGGTTTGGGCTCCCTGACTGTGCTTAATCGATCCCGCAGAATTGGCGCACACATTTAAGCCACTTCAGTAGAAAAAATTCACCAGCCTCCACTGTACATCATCTATTTCTTACTGTGTATGATGCGGGTTTAATGCCCACACATGGGCTGTGCTTTAATGCTGGTGTTACGTACCAAACAGTGTCATGGCTACCTATCATTATATGTATGCATATAATCCAAAAAAGTGTCTGGGATTAACCTTTCTTCATTAGATAAACCTAACTTTGCTGTAGGTGATTTGCAATTGTAGGAATATACCATATTTCAGTTCCTCCACACATAAACTCAAAGGGAGATTTCTTGCTTCTCTTGTTTTGCGGTGGTGCCGCTGCTGTCCCAGTGCAAAAAATTGTAAGGGGGTCTCACAACACCTTGTGACAGCCCTGCAATTTAACATATGAGGGGTCATGATCATTTCAACCCAGAAATATCTACCCAATCCCAGTACTCAAACCAATAAAACAATAGTCAATTAAGGTTGTTCCAGGTAAGCTCTGAATGTATAAATCTATATGCATCCGGAAAATCATCTGGTAACCTGCCATTTAATGCTTGCATCTCGAATGATGCAGGCCAGTGTCTCATTTGGGAACCCACAATGTTGTAATACTATAAGCATATGGACAGGACATGATGGGGAACCCCCTGAGAAGGTCGCTCTCTATTATCTCTTCATCATTTGAGTCCTACACCATCCCCCCATTGAAATCCCCCATTTCCAGGGTTGGTCTCTTCTCTGGATTTAACTCACATCTGTCCATTATGTCTGATAGGTCACATAGGGTTTTGGAGTTTCTATCATTGCCTAGTCGTTCATTACAAATATTAAACATCATCACCATCCTATTACAAAGAAGTTAAAGAGAGAAACTAAGAGCTTTGGGGGATCGTGTTTCGATTTGCCGGCAGCTAGTCATAAGCTTTGCGGAAACCTAACAGCCCCTCTCTTGGGTGCCCCTTACTTGAAATTTAACACAGTCAACGTTATGTGCTAGGTTAGTGCCCAGGCTTCTTGAAGGGCAATTATATCACCCCCTTAAATAGAAATGTCAATCTTCACCGCCCAAGCGAGCTAGTGTTCAGCCAATACACTGCTTTGTTCAATAAGCATGCTGTGCACTAAGGTCTGCCCTCTGGTAATGTCAGAACGCCACTCATAAGTACAAACAGTGTCACTGCTGGGTTTGACTTCAATAAAGAGTCCAACGCCTGATCTTTCAAGTATGTAGAGCATTCTCCCCTTCCATTAATTACCACTGCATTGCCGGCTCTATGAGGATCTTTGTTTGAAAGGGCCAGCCCTTGATCGAACCCATAAGCTGCAGGACCCTGGGCAGGCATTACCTCCCACCTCATGTGGTTTGGTGGGGCTAAAGTAGGTGGAGAGATCAAATAGCGTTGCTACTGTCCCTGCAAGAGTTCTGCCCTTAAGGAGAAGGCCCAGTCCTGGATGTAGGGCAGTTGTAAAAAACACCATGAGATATTGGGGACCTGTTATAGATGTGCCCGCTGAGGTGCGGGATTACCTCTGGACGCGACGAGTAGCCATTTCACTGTCGAGCGGGATGGCGCATGAGAACGTCTTCTCATCGCCAGTTTTTATGTTGTGTGCAAAAGTGCTATGGCGCTGAACTGGAGTGAAGGGTTCACCTCAATGACACACAGCTTAACATTTCTCTTTGTTCTCCTCTTCCATTCTCCTCGTTTCCCCCTCTAGACTCCTCCCCTTCTTGCCTCTAGCCCATGCCTTCCTGCTCCTTCCTTCTTAAAGATATATTCCTCGCTTCCAATACACAACAGGACCTACCCTCATCTGAGTCAGTCTTGAATGGCTTATCACCGTATTCCAGAGTCGCCACCTTCGTGTTTAATTCATCCATCCATGTGGATACTTTATCCAAGACAATCTTTAGGAGTTCCATAACGGACATCATTATGGTCAATAGATTTGCACAAATTCCCCAACTTTCCAGGCACCCCACGTGATCTTTCAAAACCAAAGTCATCATTGATACCCTGTGTCGTATATTTCCTATTCCTGACACTCCTTCCCACCATCTTCATCAAGTTCAGGTACATCAGAGGAGTTAACCCCATCTGGGGCCGGCAAGTTGGGGACGGACGATGTAGACTATTCTACTGGATAGCTGTTGTTTAACACACAGACGTTGTTGCCCTCTGAAATGTAAATGCGGGGGGAGCCTCTACTTAACCAGAATTTGTGGCATCATTTGTAAATGCCCTTTGATGTTTACTAGAATTTGGTAGTTGGTGCCCACACTCTCTTTTTACTTGGGATGGCACCTTGGGGCCTATCTTAATGCCTCTCTTCTCCGTCATTAACTCACAAGTGAGTTCTTTAAACACCTTAGCTTGACCATCATGACTCTGCCCTCACTGAGTCCTCGACACAGGAAATGGAACTTAAAGAGCACTTAGTCAACACTTGATCAATTCTTGCTAAACACTTACTAAAATAATATGAACATTTAAATAATTTGCAGCTGAAAGCCAACAGGATGGCTAAAACTCTTATGGTCTATTGTGGCTCACACAGAGGTGCAATCACTTCAAAAGGTTTATCTTCGGGCAAGCCTACAGGCTCAGAACACCATCCACTATTCTCCACCTACCCTCCTAAAAATTCTCAAATGCTAAGCTGCAGTCGGCTGCACTGGGGAGTTGCAGCTACAGCAATGAGCCCACCATCCAACATGGTCTGTGGGCTGTCACCTCCTCCTTGACCTAGGTCCAAAACACCAGGCTCCAAACACAGCCCTTTGTGTTGATAAGGATTTCAATCGGGTGACACACCTTGGTCTTATCCTAGTATGTAGTGCACAATTGGAATGTTTTCTCTTAATATTCTACAAATTCAATTTGAGATGACACACAACCCGTCCCACACCCCCTTTTTCAAATAACCCGACTCACAATGGACCAGGAACCAGGCCAGTTTTTGTGAATGCAATATTTATTTATTTTTAAAATTCTAAGGAAATCATACAAATTTTAATATTGGGCAGCAATCACCAATGGGGTGATAATTACAATGGAAACTGAAACACTTTTTCTCTTTGGGTAGATCGCACCTGAGTAAAGATTCCCCCCTTCAATGCTCTCCCAAACCCCTGGGAATCAAATTTGGAGTGGACAGAAAAAAGCAGCAGGGAGTCAGGAATATTGTGCAATAAAGAGAATCAAAATCTGACCTTCCCTCATAAAAGAGGCAACAATGAATTTTAAAGCCCTTTGCAATGGCACAAAATGACACTCGAAAATTGACAAATAAATAATTAATGTGCAGTTAAATCTATGAGGTAAATATTATTTCTCACGATAGCAGGAATGAATAAACACTAGCAATCAAAAGGCAAGTTCTCAACAAAAGGCGTACAGTTCAATAACAAGTTGAAAGTAAGAACAGGATGCAGCCGAATCACATGTTGGAAAGTTGCATTTTACATGGATGCAGTTTTAAATGTCGAAAAACGGTTTTATGAAAAACGTGTGAAATACACATATTTGGAATGCGGTTTGTGGGCTGGGGAATAGATGTATATCACAGGGACAACATAAGAGTGAAAGGATGGTTGTAGCTGAAGATTTGGATGAGATTTGCAAGATCATAGGAGGTTCGATTTTGGCAAAATGAAGCCGTGAAAGGGGAAAAATCGGCTGGGAAAGAAAGACAGATTTTACTTAAACTAGATTATTAAGACTATATTGTTAAAGAAAGACACAGTAGGATCTTGGGTGAAATTTGCAACTTAACCCTTTTATCCCGCATTCAGATCTATATGGGAATTAATTTCAATTATTCCAAATATCGCTAAGTAGTTACAAGATCGGGTGAATGAAAGAATACTGCTAACACTAGGAAATCACAGACAAGATGCACAAAGAATTCTGACAGTTGGACAAATTACCAAGGCACGGATATGATGGCTTAGAGAGTGAATAAAGATAATAGGGTCAGAATGGTTAGGCTAAGTGTTTCTATGGGATGGGAAACACTCACAGTCCACGCTTGAGTTTTGGGATTTTGGAACAGTCAACCAGGTCTGGTGACCGCACAGTGGGTGCCCCTTGCAGCAAACAGCTGGGCAATTCTGGTCACTGGATGGCACAGGTACAGCTGGATGCAGTAAGTGGGCAGCAAGCCGGTCTGGTCACAGGCTGCTAAAGGTACCACAGATTTTCCCCAGGTTAATAGGATTTTAGTGGGATTTCTAGATCAAGGCCTTGCTGTGGAATCTGGAATCTGGCAAGATGGATGTAGAAGATCAGGAATGCAGGTGCTGGGAATTCAGGAGAGAGTCTGTCAAGAATCCTGTCAGCCACCCTTTATATAAAGCATGGTGATATCACAGAATTATATGGTAGGGTAGGCTTAGCTGAGTATGCCCCTAAACAACTGGATTGGTCAGGGGTGATTGTTACTGCCCTCTTGTTAACTGATTGGACTCTTAGAGACATGACATCAGCTTTATGATGTGGGTTTACTATGTACAGAACCTCCCACAGTTAAGTTTGCCACAACCCAGTTTTGACATAAATGGGAGATTTTTACAGTTGTGGCATCTTTACAAATCACATGGGCAGATTACATTTTTTATATAGAGCATGGCAGTCCAATTCTCACAGTTGTAGGACCTTGTTTTGTGTGTTTAACAATTTTTCGTAGTTTTCAGTGTGAAATATTCGGCCTAAAATTCTATAACTCTATACATGTGTATAGATTATTATTAGGCATATCAGTATTGAATTTCACAATGGCATCATGTACACTTTCCTCAGAATGTCCACTTCTCTGCCATTTCTGTTCCCATCATGGCAGTGAAAGCTACCACGTCTTAAACTAAAAACCACATAATGACATTTACACTGTTAACTTTTTACATTTTTGCAAAGTCCTGTTGCAAAGATAAAAGTCTTAACATTTTATTAATAAAATAGTCTTTGTAAACAAATGGGGCGGGCCTTTGTCTTTCACTTGGCCCATTTTTTCTCAGCTACCACCAACTGTCATTTCAGCCCAGGGTGGGGATGGGGGTTTCCAAGTTTGATTGAATGTTTATTGTGACTTTTCCACTTCGCAGGTTGGTGTCCCAGAATTTCTATTGTAAGAGGCCTCAGCTCAGACAAAAGTCTTCCAAGGTAGCAATTATCATCCATGTGTGCCCTAGAAACTACTGTGAGGGGCCTCTGTTGCTAGCAACCCCCAAGCAGAAACCTGTTTGGGGCTGATGTTCCCCATGTAGCCAATGCAATTTAAATCCTTATTTTATTTATTTTTGTTCTGAATCAGAAGAAAGCCGGTTGAATAAAACCTTCCATATATGTTTCACAGCACATACCCCTTTACATTGCTAGATAAGGGCAGGGCCTTATCCAACCTACAATTTTAAACAGGTATTTTTCTTATTTGCAAAAGTACATTCAAACATGTTGTGACTGCTGGCATTTTCCTTTCAAATTTGGTTTTTCCCTTTCATCTGAATTCCCACATTGTTCTGTAGCCATAGTTAGTTTTGTGTATGCAGCAATTTATTTGAAACACAGATGCACTGAAATTGACATAGGCCCAGAGAGCTGGGGCTTCTTTGAAGCATTGATCTTTTTGACATTTTGTGAATCAAATGTAAAGCATTTTCTATGGCTGGAAATTAGGTTTCTTTTGATATTTTCCAGATTTGGCTGGCACAGCCTGTCATTCAGGGTACATGCTTTCTTCTGCTGAAGCACAATGTGGATATGGATGGGCATGGAAGGGTCTTTTTGATAAAAAAACAATGTGATGTGGAATAGTTAAAAATAGTGTCAAGGCAGCATCCTTTTCAGAGTAAAATATTCCCTTTTCAATGGGAACGTTTTGCAAGTAGCAGAGCAGTGCTGCTTTGATTCACTTCTTTTGGGTGCACCTAAGAACACACTGGCACCTTCCTCGCCCAATAAGGGTTTGGCAAGATGGTGCAGCCATCCTTTTGTCACTGCAAAATGCAGTTTTGATGCAATGGTGCTCCAAGGAGCCAGCGCAGCCATTTTGCTGTTGACTGCAAAAGCGCAGCTTGGTTATAAATCAGAATTCTGCTGAGTCGGTCAATGTAGCCCACAAATCACACCCGGCTATTCTGAGATTTCTTATCGAGGGAGATTAGGGCAAAGTGGGGTTCATTGGTAGGGCAAAGCAGGGTTCATCATGTAGGAGTCCTTCTCCCATCAGGGAGTGGCACGCCACAATCCTTGTGTTGTCTCTTGTTGGATTATGGAGCGACACCCACAGCTTTCCCTGAGGTCTTCCTTTGTTGTGTTGAGCGACAACCCCAGCTTTTTCTTTCATCTCTCCTTTGCGGGTATCTGGGGAGGTCCTCCTTGGTCTATGAAGGGTGCAACCAGTATTAATCTATTGAAATAGATAAGAACTGGTTACTACATTTTCCTACTGACTGGCTTCCAGGACAGCAGTGGGACACACATGCATTGTAATAATGACAGTATTCAGACAACAAGACAAATTCTCACTCACAAGAAACAGATAACTATGGATTTGGGTAGAATTTTTGGGAATCCCTTTCGTCTTGACAATGAAGCAAAATACTCCCTGTTATTATACCTATAAACTTATCTGTTCCCTTCTGGTTCTTCTTTTTCTTGTTCTTATTCTCCAGATGTCTCCTTTATTTTGTTTTCTCTGGGCACCTCAATTTGCTGCAAAGTGTGCCTAGGGTGACAATTCTTTAGATGATTAATATGGACCCATTTCTCTTCTGTCAGTTCTCCTTTGGGGATGCAGTTTCTATAGGCGACAGGTGAAATTTTATCTAAAATTTCAAAAGGACAGCGGCAGCTTGGTAAACATTTCTGCTCTTTGGTCTGATTCCTTTGGAAATTGTACAAATAGACCTTGTCTCCTACTTAATATTCATTTTTGGTTGTTTTTAAGTCATATTGAGTCTTCATCCTTTCTACAGATCTTTTCAGATTCCGCTGAGCGTACATAAAAGCATGTCAAAGGTGTTTTCTTAGATTCTCAACATGCTCATGAGTTGTGGAGGCTTTTATCAGTGTCTGCTCTTGTGTTCTGTTGAGCAGAGTCTGAGGTAGCAGCATCCTTTGTCCAGTCATTAGCTCAAATGGAGACATCTTGGTTGCAGAAGAAGATGGAGATCTGATGGCCATCAGGACAAGCGGTAGTCGGATGTCCCAACTTTGCCCAGAATCTGCCACAAACTATGTTTTGAATGCTCAAAATGGTTTTATTGTACCTCTCAACTCCCCCACTAGAGGACTGGCGGAATGCAATGTGCAGTTTCCTTTTTACCCCAAGTATCTCCCACATCTTTGTCATCACTTCTCTGGTGAAGTGATTACCTCGGTCTGACTCAATCCTTTGTGGTAGGCCAAAACGCAAGAAGATGTGGTTGATCATCAGGGCAGCTGCTGTTTCTGCCTTGGGGCCGGTCGACCTTCCACCCATTTGGTAAACAAGCATGTTACTGTTAACATGTACTTGTTCCCCCTAAAGGAGCGAATCACGGGCTCGATGAAATTTACTTGTAAATCGGACCAAGGCAGTGTCATCCCCATCTTCTGGAGATTAGCTCGGTGTGTGAGTGATTTTGGCTGAAATTGTGCAAACACAAGACACCCCTTCAAGTACTGGTTGAGGTCCTGCCCCATGTGTGGCCAGTATGCAACCTCTCGTAAGATTTCTAAAGTAGTGTGAAACCCCTGATGACCGGCTGTGGCCGCATCATGGGCATGACTAAGCATTAGGCTTCGGAATGAGGTAGATATCACCCACTGGTCACAGCCAGAGATGGATCTACTTACCAACAAACCGTCTCTGATTCAGAATGTTTTTGGACACTTCATCAAAACCCCGAGGTCCTCTTTCCCAATGTAATCGGTATCTGTCAGAGGAAAGTTCTCCTCAATGTGTTGATCAAATTTCCCAATAATCGGATCACCTTTTTGTGCCGTGATTAAATCAGCATCTGGGGTCTCCTTAATCCACTAGGCAGTTAAGAGTTCATTTTGAGCATTTGTCTGGGACCTAGTTACAGCAGTGACTTGGATTTCCCCCAACAGGGACTCAATCTCAAGGAGGTCCCCCTGGATGGCTCTGGTTTTGGCCAAATGGTCAGCTAGGTCGTTTCCAGGTTTTTGTGGCCCCTCTATTCTGGAATGACGCTTGGTCTTCTTCCAATAGATGGTCATCCCACTAGAGGTGACCAGATTATCAATATTCTGGATCAGCCTGCCATGTTTAAGTGGTTTGCTAGTAGCACATAACATGCCTCTGGTTTTCCAATTAACCAGGTGCTCCACAAACCCGTTCCGGACATAATCTGAATCAGTGATTATGACCAGTTTGTGGAGTTGGTGTTGGACGGCGAACTGCCATCAACTCCGCCACCTGACTACTGCGGGACCGATTTTGGAGGTATTGCAAATGCTTGTGTATATTCTCCTCTATGATGTGATCCCCCTGGATGAATGGGTGGTAATTTTTCAATGCCCACACCGTTGCCAAGAGTGCCTTCTCACAATCGTTGAATTTTTCCTCCACAGAGGATAAAGTCTTACTTGCATAGGAGATGACTTTATTGACCTTGTCATGCTTTTGATATAATACTGCTGCCAAGCATGTATTCGAGAACCCTGTCTCCAAGAAGGACTCCTGGTTTTGACAGGGTAAGCTAGACAAGGCACTTGTGAGAAGCTTCTTTTGAGCTGTTTTACTGCCTTGGCTTGTTCTGCACCCCACTCCCACTTGACCCCCCACTTCAATAGTTGGATCAGGGGTCTTCTGACCTCTGCGTAATCCTCAATGAACTTCCTACTGTAATTGGTCAGTCAAAGGAGGCTTCTTAGCACACGCAGAGTTGTTGGGTCTTTCAGTTTTAGGAGGTCTTCCACTTTCTTCTCCTGGGGACAGAGACCTTCAGGAGTTATTTCATGTCCCAAGAATTTGACACGGGTCCTGAGCCACAGTGCCTTTTGGAAGGACAGTTTTGCTCTGGCAACCCTCAACTGGGTCACAAAATAACATATTTCTGCTGTGTGTTCCTCCACAGTTGAGCTTTCTATCAGGACATCATCCACACAGGCCAGGTTACCTCTTTCACCCAAGTCATGCATGGCTTTATGTAGGAAGATGTTGAATTTGTTGCCAGAGTTTATGTAACGGAAGGGAGTCCGGTTCCGCTTGTACTGCTGCCCCCCGAAGGTAAAGGCTAGCTTGTATTGGTCCTCCCTACTGACAGGCACGGTCCAGTTCCCATTGGTCAGGTCAATGGTAGTGTATACCTTTGACCCCTGGATCTGGGCCAGTCCTTGGTCAATGTACGGGAGAGGCCATCGAGACATGTGGACCTATTTATTTAGCCCACTAAGGTCAGCACATAGTCTTCACTGGCCATTTGATTTTAAAATCCCCAGCACCGGATTATTAAAGGTGCTGTGGACTGGACGAATTATACCACGGGACTCAAGGTTTTTGATTATTTCCATCAGGGACTCTGTGGATCTGAGAGGCAAGCGATATTGCTTCACAAACACTGGAGTCATTCCAGGGTGTGTGGGAATTGTTGTAGTATGGATCGCGGTGCGACCACAGTCGTACGCGTCCACAGCAAAGAGAATTTGAAAATCTAAGAACACCTGTTTCAACTTTTGCTTTTGCTCAGGAGTCTCACGGGCATCAGCTAGGTTGACTCGCGGTTCAACCATTTGACTGAAGCCTGGAAAGACTTCAATTTTTGCTATCTCAGCGGCCTCCTCCAGCTGGTTAGAGAGGTCTCTGGTTAGAGTATGACCTGGACAGAGGGTTTCAGGTAGGAGAGGCAGTCATTGTGGACCTGGAATATCACATCATCATGCCTGATGTCACAGGTCACCTCTTCCTCACCGTAAGGGCAGGAAGAGTACACCAGGAAATTCCCTCTTGCCGGGTGAAGATCCTATCTAGTGGTAAGTCATTGTCACTGTCATTGTCAAAACAGTCATTGGGGATTGGTCCTATCAGTTAATTTCCTAGATCCATGGAAAAATGTCGGTCATCCACTGCCATTCCAATGATGGTGCCTGCGCCCGGAGTGATCCTCCAGAGGTCGCAGTTATCCTCCACTTTTGGAATGGTGTTGCGTTCCACATTGACTAATGGTGTTGGGTTTAACCGCAACCCCTGCCGTTGGAGATGGGCATTGAGGTGTACATATGCGTCAGGATTTTGCAGTTTCTGTCCTCTTTTAATTTTTTAGTAAAAGTGGGAATTGTCGGGTCTGTCCTGGGATGGTGACTTTCGCTCCAATTTGAACTTCAACTGCATACGGCAGCAATTGGGCCGACCAAAATGCTTTTTCTGAATCATCAAAGTCCAAGGGATTGCCCCCTAGTCGGGACCAGGCTTTGTAATTAATCAGGTCCAAATTAATGGCGAATCGATTGAGAATGGCACTGCCTAAATAGACTGCAGGAGGGACATCTTGCACCACCCAACAATTAAGTTCTATGCTTTTGTTTCCGATAGAAATATTGAGCATACCCCTGCTAGGGAGGAGATGTTTGGAATTGGGAGTTTCCAGGCCCATTTTCCACTTATCGATCAATTTAAATGTGGGAATGGCTGGATCTTTTGGGAGCTTTGGGAACATGGCTTCGCTGATGAAGCTCTTTCCGTTGTTCATGCACAATCGGGCAAGAACAGACTCCTTCCCCTAATTTAACTGAATAGGGATGAACAACTTTTCTCAAATTTTCTGAATATCAGCTAAATATGGAGCTGGTTTCTGATCACTTTTGCTATAAAATTGGGATTTTCAGATTGTGAATCAGTATAACATTTCAAATTATTTCCTTCCAGTATGGAATGCCACTTAAAACTGGAAAGAAGGTTGATTTTCAGGAATGGAGAGGCGTTCCCATCACCAGTTTGTTGTCCTACAGCAATTACTGACATGTCAGGTATTTGACTGTTCTGGAAATGAAACACAATATGATCAGGTTTTTGTTCAACCATGTGGCATGTGCCATTTAAACTAACATGGTTTACACTTTGTTTTAATTTTATTGGCCTGTTAGTCTGAGTCCGAGGACCTTGTTCACACAGTCTATTAGGGGATACAACCTGCGCAGGATGCCATTCCTTAGTAGACAGGGTGTTCCCTCTGGAGTCATGACTATAACCGGGTGTTTCACTTTGTGCCATCCAATTTTTATTTCCAAATACGTTCTCCCCTCGACAGGAATTTAATTCCCGTCGAAGTTCTGGAGCTATCCAGGAAGAGGGGTGAGAGGGATCTGGTACCTCTCCACCTTCCTGAATGTAGCTGCTAAGAGGCCCTTTTTGACAGAAGAGTGGCTTGGGATCCAATGCCCTCCAGTGCTGAAAATGTACATTGCCCTTGTACTTGGACCGGGTCATAAAATCTACCCTCCTTCTCCTCAAGTGGACAAAGGTAATGTGCATTTTGGGCAAGCCGGGTGGTCAATTTCTTTATTTTAGGCTCTGACCTGGTGGAGTTTTGCACAATTTTCTGTGCCAGAGTCTAGGGATATGTTATGAAAATTTGGCATCCTGAAATAGTGGACATTTTGGAATCCCCTGTTTTCCTTAGCTCTGCGCTGCCCCCGCTTACTGAGTGGCAGTCACTACAACCAATTTGTTGGGAGGTTCCCTCCATTACTATTTTCTTCTCAAGATGTCAATTCTGGGGTTCAGGGATGGGTGACTCTGAATCAGGCCCCACGCCCATCAGGTCTTTATTTATATCTCTTGGGGCCCATTTTTCTTTGGGTGGATCCCCCCCGTCCCCGAAGGAGAAGATGTTTTCCCCAGAATCCTCTGAGGATTCTTACCCTTCAAATCAGAGGACACTAACATCCTCCACAAAATGGGCCTTTTTACTGGCTTTATTTCTCCTACCCACCCTCTGTTCCCTGGGTGGCAGATTTTTGGGGGCAAGAGATTTTTGTTCCGGGATGTCCAGGGTCTTTTCAAGGGTGAGGAAGTAAGCTTCCTCTAGGGCTTTACACCCTCCTCTGCCCTGTGCCTCCTCCTCTGGAACCGGTGAGTTGTCGGGGTTTTTTCCCAGTCATTGTTCTGGGGAGCCAGACACTTGGTTTGAGGGGTTCTGAGCCACCATGTTCATCTGAGGGTTCTGTTGCGCCTTCAACATGCAACCCAGATCCTGGGTGAGGATCTGGACCTGGTGCTCCCGTTGGGACACCCGTTCCGGCTGGTAGGGGGGTCTCTGTTCAAATCTAGGTGGTTCATAGGAAGGGAAACTATCCCTTCTCCTGGAGTACCCTGGATATTGTGGATTTTGGTAACCCTCCACCTTGGCCTCCCCTGTTCCGGATTGGGTAGTTTGGGCTCCTGAAAGTGGGGAAATAAAGGGGGGTTGTCCTGCAGGTTTTCGTTTTGTAGATACCGGGGAAAGAAACTTAACCCAGCATTTGGGGGATGACTACCGTCCTGGGGGAAGTTAGGAGGTACATTTCCCGGGGTAGGACTTACCTGATTAGGTACCCCCTTGGGCTGGGGGAGTCCATACATACCCCAAGATAGGTTGGTTGCCCTTCTATCTGGGACTTATATAATCAGGAGAGTTAGAGGTCCCATTGGTGGGATTGCCTAATGTTTGTGATTGGTCAAAGGCCTTCTGGATCTCTGTTTTTGCTGGTTTAGGATTGGTGCATTTTTAGGCTCCCTCATTTCTAGGTCCAAAAGGGGAGCAACCTTCACCTCCACCACCTTAGCAGCAGCAGGGGTGTTGGCTGGTTTGGGGTTTTTGGTCTGGGTTTTATTTTCTGCAGGTTTTTGGACTTCATAAATGTAGGGTACCTGCTCTATTACCCAGGCCGGAGATCTTTTATCATGGAAATCCCTCACCAGCTGGGTCATGATATACTTTCGGAGCGCATGAAAGAAGCTAGTTATAAACTGCCTGCTATCTGTGCGCACCGTCCTAGTGGTTTGTGCAAAGGCGCGTTTTGGCTCCTGCACAAATTCTCGTGGGGCCTGATCTTCCCAGCCCTGCAAATTGTAGGCCACTTTGTGAGCCTCTTGGGGGTTTCTGTGAGTGGAAAAGTGTTTCAAGATGGCCGCCCTGTAGGTGGACCATCTTGAATGGTTCTGGTCCCCAGTACAGCAAAGAAGCTCAAGTACTCTGGAGAAAAAAGTCCACTTGGCATAATCTATGCAATTCTGATTGTCTTTAAAATGAAAAGTGTCCATCATTTGCTGATAGAGTTCCAAATGTTCCCAGACAGAGTATTTTGCGTTTTTGTGGTATGGGGTTATAAAATTCCTAATGGCCTTAATCTGCTAATGGGGTCTTTTGCCATAACTCTCTTTAGTTTATTTGCTTGCTTTGGCTTTGTTACCCGAGTCCACTCACCCTCAGACTCAGAGACGCTACTGTTGGAGGAACCCTCCTGATTTTCTAGGCGCTCCCTGATTCTTTGAGCTTGGGAGGGGCTTGCACAATGGTGGGACCTAGTTTCTACTGCCCTGTGGAGCACAGGAGAATAGTCTTCTGACTCCTCTCTGCTTCCAGGGTTGGCGGAGGACCCCCCCACCCACTGTCCTGATTGGGTGGAGGTCTTCAAAATGCTCTTTTTTGGGCCTCATTTCATTCATTTTTTCTACAAATTGAATCAACTGGTCCCTTGGAAGGTAGTATTTGTGCAAATCTAATTCTCTGACTTTCCCCTCATAGGAGACTTTCTTGTCAGAGACATCAGCCATAATGTTTTGGTAACTATACAGAGACGCTCATCCATCAATTTCTGGGGGGGCGCTGACTTGTCAGCTCCATCATGCTAGGCCTATTTAATTCTAATGGCCTCATGGTTTTTGGCTCATGTGAACCGGTAGCCATGAAGTCAGCAGTGCGCAAAGATTTAAATGGGTTTGAATCCCTTAGTACAGAGGTCATCATACTATGATCAGGGGTTGCCCTGTGTCTCTCTACCTGTTTGGGGTCCCTCCAGTTTGTATTAGATCTAGGATACTCTTTCTCCAACCTCGCTAGTTTTTCCTTCTCAGCCCCTATCTCTTGATAATAGGGAAATATCTGAGCCTTTTGCTCGGCTATCAGAGCTTTACTGGCCTCTATGACCCTCTCTTGAGCTGCCACTTGCTTGTGGAGCCATCTTTCTCCTCACTGAGGGCCTCATTATCTCTTTGTGCTGTCTGTATCGTTTGGGAACATTGAGCCAATTTTTGTTGCAGGAGACTCACCTCCTGAGTTTGTGCATTTTTAGTTTGAGTGTTCTCTTCCAGAGCACCTTCTACCTGTCTGGCGTTTTGAGTTCATTTAATTTTTGGAGGCCCAACTCACTTTCTTGTAAATTTGTTTTTAAATTGCTTACTTCCTGACATAGGGCATCTTTTTCCTGATTGAGGGTGCCTTTCTGTTCCGCCAGGTCATCCCTTTGTCGCATGATGGCATTTAGTTTTTGGCGTTCTTGATCAAAGTCAGTCTGGAGGTGAAGCTCTCTATTTATTAATTCCTTACTCTCCTCTTCCAATTTAATTTTTCTGGTCCTGTGAAGTGACTATTTCCTCTGCGCTGACGTTATTGTATCTCATTTATTTTCATTTCAGTTGCATCTCTCCCAAAGAGTCAACGTTTTCTTGACACCCCATTCTTAAGGTATTTAATTGGGCTTTTTGGTCTACATTATTTTGCTGTTGGAGGGCCAAGTCCTCCTTTAATTATTTTTATGTAATTCCCAGATTCTGCCTCAGAATTTTGGCTGTTTTGCAAGTTTTGTTCTGCTAATTTTAGTTCAGTCTAGATTTTAGTTAAGAGTTCAGATTGATTTTGTGCAAGAGTTGTATTATTCCATGCTTTTCCTGCATCACTCCCATATGGAGATACATGTAGGCCGTGATTCTTACAATTTTAATCTGCTCCTCTTGAAGTCATGTATAACTCGCTCAAAGCTTGATGCAATAGGCCACCGTCCATATTTATGGCGGTGACCTGTTGTATCATTTCTTCTAGCCAGACTTGTCCATCTTGCTCTGGCCATTCCCCTCTGACGAATAACTTGTGCAGAAGGTGCTCCCTGGCCATATTGATCTCTACTGTGTTCATTTTGGAAAATGTTCTTTCTTTATTAATTTATGTATGTAAGGGTAATCTGTATTCTATTGTTTTTTGTCTATTTTGGGGTTCATTCAGTTTTAATTGTATACACAGGCCTGGTACTTAGGATGTTTGGTTCGGGGGGCGTGGGGCGCTTTTACAGTGTAACCCAGTATTCCAACTAAATAAAGTAACACTACCTTGCAGGTTTTTCTGCTGTGTTAAACTGCCAAGGGTGACAACCAAAACCCAAACCCCGGCTATGAGCCCCCAAGTTTGTTAAGGATTTCAATCGGGCGACACACCTTGGTCTTATCCTAGTATGTAGCACACAATTGGAATGCTTTCTCTTTATATTCTACAAATTCAATTTGAGATGGCACACAACCCATCTCACACCCTCTTTTTCAAATACCCTGGGTCACAATGGACCAGGAACCAGGCCCGTTGGTGTGAATGCAATATTTATTTATTTTAAAAATTCTAAGGAAATCTTACAAATTTTTATATTGGGCAGCAATCACCAATGGGGTGATAATTACAATGGAAACTGAAACAATACACTTGGTTAACCTTCTACCAGAACATATACAAAGCACAAATGAATGGGAACACTTTTTCTTTTTGGGTAGATAGCAACCGAGTTAGGATGTCCCCCTGCAATGCTCTCCCAAACCCCTGCGAATCGAATTTGGAGTCGACAGAAAGAAGCAGCAGGGAGTCAGGGATATTGTGCAGCAAACGGGATCAAAATCTGACCTTCCCTCATAAAAGAGGCAACAACGGATTTTAAAGCCCTTTGCAATGGCACAAAATGACACTCTGAAATTGACAAATAAATAATGAATGTGCGGTTAAATCTATTAGGCAAATATGATTTATCACGATAGCAGGAATGGATAAACACTAGCAATCACAAGGCAAGTTCTCTTACCACTCTTACTATACTGCCGAAACGTCCGCAACACACTAAACCCAGAGTTGTTATGGGTAGTTGTCATGTTGTGTTGCCCTTTGAATTGCTAACATTATTCCTAGACGTAGACCGAATATAAGGTCAGACTACAGCCGGGCATAAGAGACCAAGATATACTGTCTCTTTTACTCACACTTTCACAGTGTGTTTGTTCCTTTTCTTTTCATTGACATGGGGCATTGTACTTTTTAGATAGTGTTCACGTGCACAAATTACTAACCCACATCCCAGGTCACAAATACTATTGGCCAGTGAATGTCTAATTATGTACATGATTTTCGGACATTATGGTTTGTAGGTTTGTAATGTAAAAATTATGCAATGTAACCTTTTAACTACTGCATAAAAAAAGTAAACAAACAGCTTACAATAACAAGCTAAATGAAAAATTGAAAAATTAAAAAAAATGTTGTTGTATATACTGTTAGAGTTTTGTGTTTAGTACCAGCTATCATGTTATTTTGCTTAAATGGTTGCCTAGAATGACATGTGCTCCCATTTGGGTTAATAAAAATTAGTGTACTTTTAACTAGTTACGTACACCCCTTAGACTTACAGAGGGGAGGACAACCCCCTTGTTACAGCTTTGCCAGCCCGCCAGTCCTTCCCGCCTCAGGGCAGTCTCTTTTTGTTATATTAAGTTCTCAACCAAAGGCATACAGTGCAATAACAAGTTGAAAGTAAGAACATGATGCAGCTGAATCACACGTTGGAAAGTTGCATTTTACATGGATGCAGTTTTAAATGTCACAAACGTTTTTTTGGAATGCGGTTTTGAGGCTGGGGAATAGATGTATATCACAAGGACAATATAAGAGTGAAAGGATGGTTGTAGCTGAAGATTTGGATGAGATTTGCAAGATCAAAGGAGGTTCGATTTTGGCAAAGAAGCCGTGAAAGAAAGAAAATCGGCTGGGAAAGAAAGACAATTTTGACTTAAACATGATTATTAAGACTATATTGTTAAAGAAAGACAAAGTAGGATCCCAGGTTAATTTGCACCTTAACCCTTTCACCTCACATTCAGATCTATATGCAAATTAATTTAAAATATTCCAACTATCGTTAAGGAGTTACAAGATGGGGTGTATGAAAAAATTGCACTAACACTAGGAAATCAGAGACAAGATGCACAAAGACTTCTGAAAGTAGGACAGATTACCAAGGTTTGGAGAGTGGAATAAAGATAAAAGGGTCAGAATGGGTAGGCTATGTGTTTCTACGGGATGGGAAATACTCACAGTCTACGCTTAAGTTTTGGGATTTTGGAACAGTCAACCAGGTCTGGTCAGCACACGGAGCGCGCCCCTCACAGCAAACAGATGAGCAATTCTAGTCAGTGGATGGCTCAGGTACAGCTTGATGCAGTTAGTGGGCAGCAAGCCGGTTTGGTCACAGTATGCTAAAGGTACCACAGCTTTTCCCCTGGCTAATGGGATTTTAGTGGGATTTCTAGATCAAGGCCTTGCTGGAATGGGTCAGCTGTGCTTTGGCCTGGCAGTGAAATCTGGAATCTGGCAAGACAGATGTAGAAGATCAGGAAAGCAGGCGCTGGAAATTCAGGAGAGAGTCTGTCTAGAGTCCTTTCAGCCACCGTTTATATAAAATATGGTGATATCACAGAATTATATGGTAGGGAAGGCTTAGCTGAGTATGCCCCTAAACAACTGGATTGGCCAGGGGTGATTGTTACAGACATCTTGTTAATGGATTGGACTCTTAGAGACATGACATCAGCTTTATGATGTGGGTTTACTATGTACAGAACCTCCCACAGGTAATTTTGCCACAACCCAGTTTTGACATAAATGGCACATTTTTACAGTTGTGGAATCTTAACAAATCACATTGGCAGATTACATATTTTATGTAGAGCATGGCAGTCCAATTCTCACAGTTGTAGGACTTTGTTTCGTCAGTTTAACAATTTTTCATCATTTTCAGTGAGAAATATTCAGCCTAAAATTCTATAACCCCATACATGTTTATTGATTATTATTAGGTATATCAGTATTGAATTTCACAATGGCATTGTGTACACTTTCCTCAGAATGTCCACTTCTCTGCCATTTCTGTTCCCAAAAAGGCAGTGAAAGCTACCACGTCTTAAACTAAAAACCACAAAATTACATTTCCCTGTTAACTTTTTACATTTTTGCAAAGTCCTGTTGCAAAGATAAAAGTCTTAACATTGCATTAATAACATAGTCTTTGTAAACAAATGGGGCGGGCCTTTGTTATTCACTTGGCCCATTTTTTTCTCAGCTACCACCAACTGTCATTTCAGCCCAGGGTCGGGATGGGGGTTTCCCAGTTTGATTGAATGTGTATTGCCACTTCTCCACTTCACAGGTTGGTGTCCCAGAATTTCTTTTGTAAGAGGTCTCAGCTCAGACAAAAGTCTGCCAAGGTAGCAATTATCAACCATGTGTGCCCTAGAATCTACTGTGAGGGGCCTTCTGTTGCTAGCAACCCCCAAGCAGAAACCTGTTTGGGGCTGATTTCCCCCATGTAGCCAATGCAATTTAAATTCTTATTTTATAAATGTTTGTTCTGATTAAGAAGAAAGTCTGTTAAATAAAATCTCCCATATATGTTTCACAGCACAAACCCCTTTACATTGCTAGAGAAGGGCAGGTCCTTATCCAACATACACTTTTAAACAGGTATTTTTCTTATTTGCAAAAGTACATTTAAACATGTGGTGACTGCTGGCATTTTCCTTTCAAATTTGTTTTTTCTATTCCATCCGAATTCCGACATTGTTCTGTAGCCATAGTTAGTTTGTTGTATGCAGCAATTTGTTTGAAACACGGATGCACTGAAATTGACATAGGCCCAGAGAGTTGGGGTTTCTTTGAAGCATTAATCTTTTTGACATTTTGTGACTCAAATGTCAAGCGTTTTCTGCAAAATAGCGTCAGGGCAGCATCCTTTTCTGTGTAAAATATTCCCTTTCAATGGGAACTTTTTGCAAGCGGCAGAGCAGCGCTGCTTTGATTTGCTTCTTTTGGGTGCACCCAAGAACACACTGGCACCTTTCTTCGTGTGCCCCCTTTCCAACACTCCCAATAGGGGTTTGGCAGGATAGTGCAGCTATCCTTTTGTCACTGCAAAACGTAGTTTTAATGCAATGTTGCTCCAAGGAGACAGCACAGCCATTTTGCTGTTGACTGTAAAAGTGCAGCTTGGTTATGAATGGGAATTCTGCTGAGTGGGTCAATGTAGCCCACAGTGTCTCCTCCTATCCCCATCCACCTTAAACTGACTGCGTGTGTGAGCGGTGCACAAAGCATTTCTGAAACCACACACTCTTGAACATCAATCTGGGAGCCACCACCAAGACCTCCACTCAAGAGCTACGACAACGTGTTGTCTATGTTCTTATAAATAGATGATTGTGAATTGCAGTGGTTATGCTTGACAATTTCTCTAAGGTTGTAACTGTGTAATCAATATGTGACTTTTCATGTCCCACAGTATTCAAATAGTAAAACATAATGTTTAATATATAAAAGAGTGCTTTCTATACATTTTTAAGCATTGCAGTTGTATGGCAGTAGTCAGACAGGTAATAGAATATACGTCATGGTACAAACAGTGCACTGTAGGTTGTTAGAAATAATACCCCATCTGTATGTTCCTAGGAACTATAATAATAGGTGGTATTACCAATATTAATGGCACTCATTGATTCATACTTGGAAGGATGAGTGACAGAATCCAAACATCCCACCTGCAGGATACACACACGCATTTCTGTACAGGTGCTCAGCACAGGGAGCTATATTAAAGGCAAAAACTTGGTATACCATGTTATTCTGGTGGCAAAGAATTTTTGCTTACAAGCGCCTCTCATAAAATTCTGCACCATGGCATTCGGACCACTGTAAAGAATACCCTAGCATGTGCCAACATTGCCAAATCTCTCATTATAGCTTCCTACCCCTCGCAAAAGTAGTACGCTCCTATAAAGTACCACATTTTCTGGCATAGCTATTTTAAAGGTAGATGCCACATAGGATGTATGGTTGTCGTAGATATGGAAATAGCAGCTATTTTATCTTACTGCACCCGTCACCACCGTAGTGGTCACTGGTACCTTGTTAGAGAAACTGTCCTATTGTGCCCCTCCAGAGTTGAAGGCACACCACCCTTTCTTGGCCTCTTGGTTCTAGAGGTTAACTCTGCAAGCCTTGAGAGGCACCACCGGCAGAGGGGATTGCGAGTTAGGGACCACCCTCCATACCAGTGTAATGCTTTTGCCACATCCAAATGGACACATTTCTTTGAAACTATACTCTTTCTCCACCAGAGATTTTGCCATAAGATCAGTAAATGTGAAATGCATATCAATTGGCTATTGAAAAGCCAAAACCATCACACGTGTTAATGCTTGTTTCTTATCAGCTGATATGGTAGACCGGTGAGTTAAACGTTTGCATCATTCTTGGAACCAGCCGGAAGTTTGTAGGATTTAATCAGGCATTGCAAATTGAGCCCATCATCTTTATGAAGTCTATAAATCGAGTACCATTTAGTTGGGTAATAATAACACCTATCATTACAGTGCTTAAAGGTATGAGGAGTCAGACATAAGGCACTATTTAAATACATGATATTATTATTGTATTACCATGCCTTTCAGTATGGAAATGTTTCCTTTGCTTAGCTGGACATCCTTGTTTTCTGGAACAACCTTGCTCGACTCTGCACTGCCACCATTGAAAATTGTTGGGTCGTTGGAAGATTTGTTGGAAGTTGACTGAAGCTTTAAAGAAAGCTTAAATCTTCCTTTGCTACTTAAGGCTTGCTCAGGGCACATAGTGGTCATCCAGATCAAAATTCTATAGAGAAACCATTTAATTGCAGCAGAGGTTGATGTCCAGCCATAGCAGAAATGCTTAAATTCACAGTTCTCAAGGCTACCCTGAACTTTTGGTTCTTTAGTATCGTGCATGCGATGGATGGGGTTCGCAGAATAACTCTGAGTCCAAATAATCAAACCAACTCAGGAAGATGGCAAGGGTTGCTGTTTTATTAACAATTATCTAAAACAGGGAGGTTACAATGGACATCAACGGGCGTTTGCTCAGTTCTCAACAAATTTCCCATAAAAAAAATATAAATCAGCAGTGACATCATACTAAGTGGCAAATTAGAAAAACCACTGAGGGATTGTGAAAGGTTCAAGGGGAACATCTAAGTATACTTTATATAAGGACTGGGATTGTGATTGGCTGTATACTGTCAGGTGGAAAATGTATGCCTACCTCTAAAACACATCATAATCATCCCAGGCCCGCAAAACCTTTGTAGAGGAAAGTCTAACACAGCACACAATAGCGCAAGTCTCCTGTAGCAGATGTCAAAGGTACATGGGTCAAGCTTATGCTCATAAGCAGGAGCGAAGGCAATCACTCGCGCCTGTGGTATCGGCCTTGACTCCAGAGAAGCCAAAAAGCCAAGCGGTTCATCACAACCAGAGTCGAGGGGAGAACCGACAAGAACCTGGCTGTGTTGAGTGACAATCGCAGGAGTGGCAAGCTTCGAAACAAAGCTATTGAACTTTGAATTAACTGTAAAATGTGTAATGGGGAAACCAGTTACAGAGGGAAAGTGGCACCACGTGGGTGCTAACTCGACAGACTTTGGTCGAGTCCCATATGAGAGAAACTTCAAGAACCAGAAGTCCAAAGGAATGCCAGCAAAAAAGGTCAGAGAGGTCATACAGACGATCAAGCAAAATCCTTGTACAATCAAAAGACGTTGATCTACAAGCACTGTGAAAGAAGGAGTAGGGAATCCCAAAACCATTGAACTGTATAAAAGATAAAGAAAGTGAACAATAAAGATGAAGAGGGGTGAACCACTTTCATCCTGATTGGGAGCCACAGTAAACCAGAAGGTGTGAAGGGAGACTAAGAATCATGAGGGGTCGAGCCCGGCAGAGGGGAATCCAAGGGTGAAAAGTGGTTAAAAACCCTGATTGAGAGAAGTAGAAATTGAAGAAACAGCAAGGGTGAACCTGATGGAGGGAACCAGAGATGAAGCTATCACCAAAGTACTAGCAGTCAAGAGGGGTCCGAACCTGGCCGAGGGAGAACCAGAGGTGAAGCTGTCATCCAAGACAAGAAGAAAACTGATATATAAATCTGTGGATTACGGTGAGCCCAGAAGAGGGGGGCCCAAGGGTGAAACCATCACCCTATCTAAATTTTGGAATGCAATTAAGAAGGGTCAGCACCCAGACCAGCGGGACCTTGGAACATTGGAAAAGAACTTTCATTTGTTAAAGGAACCTTTGTTTTTGTTGCTTGAACATGTCAGGTCCTCGCAGGCAAGAGACTTTCAAAATAAACAAGACTTGGCTGTCGACGGCCCTGATTACAGAAAGCTTGAGGGTTAAAGCCGAACTGTCATGTCGTGCTAGACAAACCTGAGAGTGTGTCCTAAGAACTGTCATTGGAACTGTTGTCTCGTGCTGTAGAGGCCCGAGACCGTACTGTGCCCCAAGCTCCCATCTTATCCCATGTCCAAAATGTGGGGAAGGGAGACCCAGACTACTGCATCCTGACATATTATGAGACAACTCCTTTCTTTTCATAAGAAATATTCCACACCCCTTTTTGTATTAGTTGTGAGGCTTGGCAATAGGTTTCTTACTATAGGCCCATTTGATTTTGAGTTAAAGCAAAATTGGGGGCTTTTTTTCTTTAAACTGGTTTGCTTGGCGACTCCTCCAATGGTAGTTGCCTAGTATTGTATTATGTTCTTGTCGCGTCTCAAAAGAGTATAACGGCGAAAAGCCAAATACTACTCCTTATATAAGTCTAGTAATACTCAATGAGAACATGCACCAAGATTGTTACACCATCACCATTATTTATTCATCTGATAATGAGTGCCCTTTGGATGACACGTGTTTCGGCTATCCGCCTTTCTCAAATCAGGGCATATTTGGTTCCCTATCAGTGTTGAACATAAGCATTATTTCCAAATCATAACAGTAAATTTGTATACATGACAGTCGGCTTCTTTGTAACCCTTAATCACGCCTTCTTAAACTCTGACATAGCGCCTCGATGCCTGCGGGCTGCCGTGCGCTCTACAAATTTAAACAAATAATTAAATAAATTTAGTCAAAAGCATACATAAAATGAATTAAGAATCTAAATAATAAACATGACAGACAATTCTGGTTGGGAACAGGGAGGAGTAGAGGAAGTTTCAGAGAAATACGTTTCTCTGTGGTAAGGTCTCGTACCGGTATCTCTCTACCTGTACAATTGCAGCAGACTGATTCTCTAGCCATTTTTAGGAAGCAATTGAAAACCTATTTGTTCAGATACATTTCCTGGGCCGTTAGGGCCTTTAGGGCAAGTCTATTATGTCACTAATTAGTTAATCTGCACCTAGATGCAGTTTTCTGCCAGGTTCCTCTGTGGATATGCGCAATATACATTCAAAAATCAATCAAATCAATCACTGGTTGTAGTCTTTGGGTGGAGGAGATTTTACTGCTACCTCCCAAACCTATAAAGTAAAAATTGATTTCCCCACAAAGTTTTGCGCTTGTCCTTTTATAGTATCAAATGAAGCTTCAAATCAACAGTCACCAAATTGTGATATGTCATTCTTTTAATAAATGCGCTCTGCCGGCACTTGTTTCAATCACTGGTCGTTTTCAAGGCTTTAAACATGTGCTGTCATATTGTAAGTGCACTTCTGTTATATAGATCCCAACAAGGTTTTTAAATTTCCATCATTTTGGTGAACCATAGAATTATAATAAATCAAAGATGCAAGAGTCATTAAAATTATTAAGAGGAGATTCACGGAAAGGTATCCAACATGATTGTGTTGCCATCATGACACATGAAAAAAAAATCAAATTTTAATTTGGAATTGTTTGCAATACAAAATATGAAATATGATAATAATAAAAATAAATAAAATTATAACAAACACAATTAGAGATGTGAATAATAAGTTTGAGTCCATTTGGCCTTACCTCCAGACTATATAAGAAGCACATTTATATATAAGAAATGTGCAACTTCTTTCACAGCTCGCGGCGCCATTTCTAATTTAAAACCCAGTAATAATAAACATGGAGAATGAATATAAAGGAAGGCGCAAAGTATTAACAATGTCCTCAGTGTACAAGTCAGACTAAGACTCTATCTCTCTGATTATATTAACTCCTAGGAGGGATCTAGCCCGTGACTATCACACACTCTTAGATGAAGGAGCTGCAAGACAAACAACCAAATGACAAAGTAGCTTGGTAAACTACAAATGATAACTAATGTTATGATTTAATATGGTCCCCTAAAAAAGGGTTTGTCATTAAAATTACACCAGAACTAATGGGGACCACCATGGTCTTTTCTTTTTCTTTTTCTCTCCCCATAATCTCTTATGTTCTGCTTATTATTTCTATATTTGTATATTCATTGTTTTCTCAAATGGTATTTGTACCTATATGCACTTTCCCTTACCCAATAATCCACCCCTTCCCCCTCCCTCATCTCAGTAACAAATAATTTTTCAATGCCATTGCAATAATTATTTTCATTTGTTGTTTATTTATTGAAATATGTACATTTGTATTGTTTTTTGCTATGCTTATGGTGCATGATTTGCTGAAACTGTTTTGTTAACACAGTGGACATTAGCCCTGATTGAAAAAGGCACAAGTACGTGCTGAAACACGTGTCTCAACAAAGGGCCACATTTTTTAAATATAAAAAAAGCATAAACTTTACAATTAACAATGATAGCTTTTCATTGATTATTGGAGTGCCGCTACCAACAAGTGAAAGAATTTTCTTTGTCTTTCCTGTTTACAACGGAGCGAGGGGACGTCTCCGTACTTTGGTGGCAGCGACACAGTACCCCACAGGGCGCGGAACAACTAATGTTGATATTTAAAGACCCCCTTTTTTAGAAATCAAGATTAACTATCATATCAACAGCTCTGCAGCCTTTGAACATCTGTCCTCAAGATATAGGAAGATGACTAACTATCTTAAAAACCGCGAGGAAGATGCAACAAATCTTTTCTCACCAAGAGGGAGCACTTTACATGCATTCAAGAGAATTAACCCTAAGAAAGAAGATCTGAGATCCAAATTTGTTAGATTAGAGAGAGCTTCCAAGAAATAAGTAGATAAATACTGGGTGATGATTTCACTTCAGAATTACTTAACTAATGAACAAATACTAAAGAAAGGAGGTTGTGGGAGTAGGGCCCAAAGCAGGAGTGCGCACCACTAGAAATATTGATAAGCAAGTTAAGTAATATTAGAGCTGCTGTCGTGTAGGTGGTGAGGTGATCTACCACTATCACCTTAGAGTAAATTAAATTATTGGGAATGACCATCTACACAGGCTGCGCTTGATAGCTATGCAAAACCCCTGAATGTGGTAATTTGGCACAAAAAAAGGGATGGGGAAGTGGTCACAAATATGTTCAGCCGTTTTTTTATATTTTATATTGAAGAAACAACCCGCCATTGTGCATACGAACATTAGGAGCCTATGCCGATTACGGTCGTTATTACGGTAGTTATTAAAGGTGAAGCACGCTAAACACGTGCGCTGTACTTCATTTCTGCTGCATCAGCGGCACATCAGTCGAGCAACAATCACGGCTTGACTGCAACAAGCATAACCAAGAATTAATCAAGTACAATCACAACAAGTTGTCTTTGGACTATTTATCAAGCTGTTTATGTATTTGTATGCCCTGAGGACGGCCTTTTTGGTTGAAACACGTGTTGGCATTTCTCTAGTAATAAGGCATTTCTCTAGTAATAAGGGCACTTTGTGCAAATTTTGAACCAACAAATTGGATGTGTGTGCATTTCTTCAGTAGTAAGGGCACTTTGTTTGCACCAAGCATTTTTTCGCAATTGTAGTGGCATTGCTCTAGTATTAAGGATACTGTGTTCAAATTTTGATAGAACCAACATATTGGATGTGTGTCACTAGTATTAAGGATACTGTGTTCAAATTTTGATAGAACCAACATATTGGATGTGTGTCACTTTTTCTGTGAATATACAAGTTTTACTCTGAATAAAAAACCGGCTGAACATATTTGTGACCACTTCCCCATCCTTTTTTTGTGCCAAATTACCACATTCAGGGGTTTTGTATAGCTATTAAGCGCAGCCTGTGTAGATGGTCATTCCCAATAATTTAATGAACAAATACCAAGAGGTTTACGTGTATTAATATTTCCAGACTTTATTAAAGACGATGATAAAGACCTAGCAGAGTTATGGGAACGAAATTTAAATCACAGCTCTAAAACCATGCTAGATCTTTTGGTAGAGCATGCTACAAGAGAACATAAAAGAACCACAGAATTAATAGAAACCATCAACAAAAAAAAATCACGGAAATCCAAGCTCCAGATGCAACTAAAGAACGTAACTATACCAAGATGTATGAAATTCTTAGAGACTATCAGGAGGAAATAATGATCAGGAAACTGCGAAAATTACCTGAGAGATGAAAGAGTCTACCGGGATGATCGTGTTTATACTTTCCAGGACAAATATAACCAGTTCAATAAACCTGCATCAAGGACTAGTACACCCAATACATCATCTGGAAGATCCGATATTGATTCAGAATCAGAGAAAGACAAATAACTGACACCCAAAGGGTCCAGGGACCAACCAAAACTAGGCTTCCTCAACCAAATAAACCACCATAACAAAGGCTTGAGGAACAACAATTATACCAAGCAAGTCAATTTTCAACTCCCGAATACAACGGACAAGAATTTATACACACCAGGAGAAGAGGCAGGCGAGGGAAGGGGAAATACAGTAAATTCCATAAATTCCAAAGACCAACGGAGACAAACCAGAGTGAGCACAGAGGAAGCAGCAAGAAGAAACAAGTAACCAATCTGGTACTAAACCTCTCAGACAGAAACCAATCAACTCATGAAATATCAGTTCTAAACAAAGGCCTTTCATTTGCTCCATCTACTAACTATGATTTTACAGAAGTGCATATTGACCTATTCAGATTTACATGCAAACTAAAACTGAAAAAGTATTTTGAAACCCAAGTAACTCATACAAGGCCCACGCCATTAACAAAACCTATCAGTGAACTCACTATAGAAGAACTGGACAATATTTATACCATCGATCCTTGCAAGAGCCAGATACGTATCTTGTTCATCATACACTACAAGAACTTACAATTACACCCATCTGCATCATCAACGAAGAAATGAAACCAAACTCGAAATGTACTCCTCAGTTAACCCCTGATAATACAATAGATGCTTTTTATAAAGCAGTAACGAAGGTCTTGGACAATAAAAAACTGGAATATAATAGAAAGAATACTTTGAAAGGAGGTCTGTCTAACCTCACTACACTTGAACGCCAAGCATTGAAAGAATTGAGGAACGACAGGAAAATAGTCATTAAAGAGGCCGATGAGGGCGGAAATATTGATATTATGAATCAAAAGGACTATAATAAAATGTCAACAAATCATCTTCACACACCAGAATGTTATGAGTTGCTACCTAACAACCCAAGACAAGACATCATGAAAGATCTGTATGAACAAATTCAAGGATGGTACATGAAAGGTTTAATAACTGATGAAGAGAAAACATGCCTATGGGTAAAACAACCAGTTTTAACAATAATGTACTTCCCACCGAAAGTACACAAAGCATACGAGGGCATACCAGAAGGAAGACCTATATTTAACGGTATAGGATGGGCAACAGAAAGGATCTCTGAATATATGGATAATGTGGTCAGACCAAAAGTACCGAAGATTCGAGCATACCTGAAAGATACGACTGACACTATTGTTAAACTGGAAATCATATTGTGCCTCCTTTCTACTGTATATTGGCCTAAGCCCAGTCGCTCTGTGAAGAAAACCATGTTTCAAATGTTCCAATTTTAGATTGACTTCGCCGCCATTTTGGGATCATCCGCCATTTTGATTTCTGTTCAAAAGTAACTCTGTGTTCTAAAATGGTGGACTGTGTTTCCAACTTGTAACCGTGCCTTCCGGAACTTTGCACCTTAGTTAATGTTTAGACTGTCCGCGAACCGAATGTTTAGGCTGAGTAAAGAGACCTTGTCCCATGCCTGACTTGTGGTCCTAGGCTTGTCTGCACCAATAAGCCTGATCCACGGACATACATCGACACAATGTAATGCAAATATCGAACGTGGACACTGGCTGAACTGCATTGTGAAGGGACATGTGCTAAGGCTTATTGCTAAACCTGGGAATACACTGTTGCCATTGTGACTTATTTGTATGTAAACCAAATGTAATCCATGTGCATATTGTCGTACAAGCCATAAGTGAACTCGGCACGAACTCTAGACCATGGATTATTAACCTGCAGAGGGGCTGGACATTGTTACTAAAATTGTATAAATGCGTGAATGTCCAGACATCCAGTACGTCTCACTTCTCACACTGAAGGGCTGGTATTCACTGTGATGTACTGAGGGCCAGATAGCTATCTGATTCGTTTCTTTGTAAACTGCGCAGTAGTAATAAAGATCTGTGAATCTTTATAAGCCCGTGTTTGGTGTATTTCCTTTTGTGTTACTCAGCCTCGATATTTCCTCTTGCTTTTACAGATGGCGCCCGAATAGGGACCCTCAAGATTGATGCCATCTTATTGAAGGTTTACGCGGCTATCGGACCGGGATCGGACAGTGAAAAAGGGGGCCCCTTTCTTGGATGAGAAGCGATACCTCAACAGTACTGCACAACCCGATCCCTGGACGGTGAGCCCACGGTCCGAGACGGCATCTTGACGAGCGTCCATATATCGAGGCGGGCAGTTTTGCTGAAATCACCAACCAAGTGGGTCCTTTGTGTCCTTAGAAATCCGATTGGACCTCCTTTATCCTTTGATCAGTGAGTCGTGACCCAATTCTTAAGTATCCTGATAATTTTTTTTGGAGCATTGCACTCCCGAGTACAATTATTGACCAGGTAACACCAGTAATCTGACATGCTTGAGTAATTGTCTGCCTGCTTCAGGGTGTTATTCCCCAGTGACAGACAATCTTTGGAATTTGGCCAACCGGCGCCACAGGAGGGGTCTCCTACATGTACTATGTACTGTAAGCATGGCATTGGTAGTATAGTGTTTAATGATATTTGGCACAGACAAATTAGACATGCTTCCGAACTTCAGTGGCCAACCAATGGTAGTTTTGAAATTCCTCGTATAGAATATTCAGAGTCTATATTAATAAAGAAAAAGATTAGACCTACATCATTTGATGTATTACAGAATTGGAAGAAAGAAGCTGTGCAGCAACTTAAAAGTAGGGAAAAACATGCGCGCTGTCATATGTCCAACGCCGAAAAAGAGTTGTTGCACGATCAAAATAAACAGTCTGCGTCAGTTAGGAATATGGATAGGGCTTTTTCACTTGGTATTCAGAAAATGTATCCGTCTAAAGACTTTCATGTGTCTGATGAACTAATTGATAAACTTCTAAATGAACGAAGGCCTGGTCCCACTGCGCCACCTCCGTATGTACCTATTCCTGTTGTTTTGCCTCTTCCTGCTGTTGTTTCTCTTCCCGTAGTTGTTCCTGCTCCTCCTATCGTTCCTCTTAATGTTCCTCTTCCTCCGGCTGTTGTTCCTCCTCCTATCGTTGCTCTTCCACTTGCTCCTCCGCCTTTGCCTACTGTTACGGGTTTGGTAGATTTTCCTTCTGCACCAGTAATAGCACCTTTGTCACTGATTGTACAAGATTTGTCTACTCTTTCTCTTCCAAGTGGTTCTGTCCCACTTGTAGTTGATAAGGGAGCGGAATCAAAGATTGTAAATCGTAATACTGTATCTAAAGTGAGGAAGCGCAATTTGACTGCATGGGCTAGACAATTCATTGAGAAGGGTGAACAAGCTGATGTTTTTGCCACACTCTCTAATCTAGCAAGTTTTCCTGAGAAAAACATTTTTATTGAAGGGTTGGGAATTCATTTATGTGTAATGTGGAACAGGCTAGAGGATATAGATCTCCCACAAGGGTTGAGGAATCTGAATATTTTAGCATATTCAAGAGATACTGCGGAGAAAGTACATAAGCACGTCAAGAGGGTTTTTGAATATAGAAGGGAGTTAGAAAGGTTACGGAATGAAGAAATTGATGGGGATAGTTTGGACGCTATGTTTGTACAGAAAACGTTTCTGCCTTGTTGTAAATCGATAAATGAGGAAACGCAAATTTACACAAAGGATGCGATTAGGTGGATTTCAGACATGTCGATAACTCCCGTAGAAGTATATGACACGTATAGTCAGTATACACCAGAAATGCAGAGGAAAGTGATACAGGTAATGGTAGAATACCTACACGATGAATGTATAAAAAGAAAGATTTGTTGTCCAGCAGAATTATTGAATATCTACAAGAGAGCTTTTTCGTCTGACACTCCATCAGCTGCTTTAGCGCTCGATTTAGCTCTGTTGCTCAGTAACCATTCGAAGTTTCCTATCTCTCAGTTGCCTATGAGAGAAGTCCCTCCGACATTTGTCCCAAAAGTTGAGATTCCAGCGGATCCTGCAACAGGTGCAGCTGCTCAGAATACTCCTGCACATTATGTGTCGCAGTTTGTTCACGTCCCGTTCTCAAGACAGGAAGTGACCACCATTAAACAATCGATTCCCGATATTAGAAAGAATCTGACAGGGTTCTATAAAGAGATAGAATCTGTCCTGTAGTCATCAGTATTTACCTTGAGTGATATTGATTTGTTATTTCCGGTGCTCCTACCTGTTGATTTGTGGAAACAGAGTAGGACTGTAGACAATGTACCAGGGTTAGGAGACACATGGGTCAATATAGTTTGATTAGATAAAGACCAGCTGGCGAGAGACCGCCACAGGTAATACTGACTTTGCCTGATAGAATAGTCATAAAATTAAAAGCTATAATTCCTGAAAGGATTATTTGGGACACATTTACTGCTTGTGTCCAAGGGAAGTCTGAAGGTGCTGCTGAATTCTTTAATCGGTTAGAACAAGTGTTTTCAGAATACAGTGGACAAGATTTGAGCACAGAGTCTGGGAAACGATTATTCGTGGACAAATTTGTGCGTGGATTGTTGCCTGACATCCAGTCACAAATTATGTCTTCTGAGAGCACCTGGCAAGCTAAGTCTCAGTCTGAAGTATTGCATATGGCTCAGTACTATGAGAACCGAGTCAATAACGAAAAAGAAAGAATTGAAAAAGAAAGGGAGACCTGAAAACTAAAGTTTTATTGCAACAAATTGTTAGAGGCCCTAGAGGGGGTACTTCACAATTTAGGGGACAGTATGCTCCACAGGGAAATGTGCCGTTGGGTCCTGTAAACTTGAAAAAGTATGCTTATTGCAGACAAGAGGGTCATTGGCAAGCACAATGCCCGATCCTCCAGCAGAGGTCGAATAACGCATTTGGTAACATGGGTAGACGATCCAGAGGCCGCCCTGGGGCGGGGGGTCCTGATAGAAGTCAGTTTTCTCAAAACTTGCAACCTTTTTCACAGGATAATCAGGCACTGAGTGTGGATAATAGAAACATTTTTGACCATCCTTCTGCTGCATATCTCTCTGAAGAACTTCCTTTTGATGACATTCTGTTTCGCTAGGATTGCCCGATGCAGGGTTTGGAACCAATGCCTATTCCCGTTAATCAGAATTGTCCCAACTTTGAAATGATATTGGGAAATAGGAAACATCTATTCTTGATAGATACAGGAGCACAGAAGTGTTCCATTGACCATTCACAGGTTCCAAACATTCCACTGTCAGGGCAAACCAATGTTTCTGTAGGGTTTTCTGGTATGCAAGTAGTCTGTCCGGTTTCTTCGACGGTACCTATTACTTTGTGTCCATTCACGGACCACTGTCCATTTCTTTTGACTACGAACTGTGGAGAGAATTTGTTGGGGTTGAATCTGTTGAAGGAATTAAATGTTGTAATTCATTGTTCTTCGGATGGAGTGCGTTTGACAATTTCACCACAGCAATGTTCTGTCTGTCAGTTCTTGACTAGACCTTTGCCGCCAGAATTTAGTGATGTTCCAGAGTGTTTGTGGGCAATTGATGACAATGATGTCGGTGTTCTACAAATTGAGCCTGTTAAGATCATTTTGAAACATCGAGTAAAGTTGCCACGTATTCCTCAGTATAAGATTTCGGTTGATGGTGAGCAAGCTTTGAAATGCATAGTCTCCGATTTTGTACATTGTGGGGTAATTGAGGAAATTGCAGGTAGTTTGTGCAATAGTCTGATTTTGCCTGTGTACAAGAAGGGCGATAATCCAATTCCTTTCCGTTTCATCATTGATTTACGTGCCATCAATAAGATTGTTGCTCCACAATTTCCCATTGTGCCTGATATGACGACAATATTAACCATGATTGCAGCTTCTGCTGCTCACTTTAGTGTTGTAGATCTTAAGAATGTTTTTTTCAGCATTCCTATACACAAGGATAGCAGATATCTGTTCGCGTTCACCTTAGGGGGATGCTCGTTTACATTTACCCGTGTGCAGCAAGGATACACGGAAAGTCTGAGCATCTATAGTAGGGCTTTGAAAGAGCAGCTCGATACACTTGATTTGCCCACCACTTGTACACTGCTTCAATATGTAGACAATCTACTTTTAGCTGCTGACTCAGAGAGTGCCTGTAAGGAGGGCACCGTGCTGTTGCTTATTCACCTAGCAAAACATGGACACAAAGCTTCACTCAAGAAGTTTCAATATTGTCGACAGGAGGTCGCCTATTTAGGCTATCTCCTGTCAAAGGAGGGAAGAAGGTTGATGCCTGAACGGATGAAATTCATTTCTAGCATGTCTGTCCCAAATACACAGAAGGAAGTCAGAGCCTTGATAGGAATGGCTTCTTACTGTAGACAGTGGATCCCAAACTTCTCGTTAACGATTAAACCAATGTTGGCTTTGCAAAGAAGGGCATTTCTTCGCCATTGCCATGGAACTTGGCACACCAGCAAGCTTTTGATCTGCTCAAGACTGCACTGTGTTCAGCACCGGTTTTGGGCACACCAAATTGTGAAAAGGCCTTTGTGTTGTATGTGCATGAACGTGATGGATGTGCTTTGGCTGTATTAACGCAGGAACATGGAGGGAAGAATAGGCTGTGCGGCTACTTTTCTTCCTCCCTTTATCCTGTTGCATGCACTTTGCCAAGATGTTTGAGAGATGTCACTGCTGCTGCTGCGTCTGTAAAACAGAGCGAAGGTATGGTCCTAGCCCATGCTTTAACCCTAATGGTATCTCACTCTGTAGATGTTCTATTAAACAGAACACAAACAGAACACCTCACCTCCGCATGATTAACGAGATATGAATTGATCTTGTTTGCTCCGCACATTAAAATTCAGAGGTGTTGCGTCCCGAATCCAGCTGAACTTTTACCTTTCCCGCAAGGTACTGCTTGCAGTGACAAAGTGTCAAATGACTGCCTCTACACCACAGAGCAAGAGACTAAAGGCAGAATAGATTTGAAAGACACTCCTTTGAACAATCCACAAGGGGAGCTGTTTTGTGATGGCTCCTGTTTCTAACTTCCGGATGGTACATCCACGGCTGCTTATGCAATCACTAAATTGAGCACGATTGTGGAGAGCATAACTCCGCGCAGGCCACAGAGATTATAGCATTGACACGAGCTTGTGAACTTTCCAAAGGGCTTAGAGTAAATATATATACTGATAGTCAGTATGCTTTTGGGGTGGTTCACAACTTCGGTAGACTTTGGGCAGGCAGAACAAGGGTTCTTGACCTCACATGGAACTAAGATCCTGTACGGCTCCTTGATAGTACGGTTACTCTCAGCGCTTGCACTCCCTACTCAGTTAGCAATCATGAAATGCACCGCACATCAGAAAATCATAGATGATGTGGGAAAAGGGAATGCTTTCGCTGACCAGATAGCCAAACAGACTGCCACTTATCTCTATTCAGAAATGTATACTTCAAGGGAAGCCACAAATGTTTGTACTAGGGTATCGAATCTGTAAAGAGTATTCAAGCTGATTCCACATTACAAGAATCTAAACAAAGGGCTGAGGGTTTGGCAAGATTGGATGATGATGGGTGTCGGGTGGATAAGTTAGAAGGAAATTGGTTGTTGCCAGACGCGCACATTACAATGATGGTCGCTATGGCTCATGGCCCCACCCACATCTGTGCACAGAAGATTACCAAAATGTTACAAAATGTCTGGGTGAATGATAAAATCTCCAAAGTAGCTGAACGTTTTGTTCAAAGTTGTATAATTTGTTTGCAGCATAATATGGGAAAGGGCACATCGACTCCAAGGGGAAGTTTTGCTCCACCTTCTGTCCCCTTTGAGGTTATCCACTTTGATTTCATTGAAATGGAGAGTTGCAACAATTGTAAGTATGTACTAGTTGTTATTTGCACCTTTAGTAAATGGGTTGAAGCCTTTCCTGTTAAAGATGCCACAGCAATGACAACGGCGAAAACCATGCTTAAGGAATATTTTCCTAGGTTTGGTTTGCCAAGGGTCATCTGGTCGGACAATGGTCCACATTTTATCGCTGCTGTAATTCTCCAGATATGCGCAGGATTACAGATCAATAAACGGTTCCATTTGGCTAGACATGCTCAAAGTGCTGGTTTGGTAGGGAGACATAACGGCATCATAAATAACAAGCTCGCAAAGATGTGTGCCGGCACCAAACTGAAATGGCCGGACGCCTTACCGATCGTGTTGTTATCAATGCGAACGACCCCACAGACTAAGACTGGGCTCTCCCCATTTGAGGTGGTAATGGGTAGGCCAGCTAACATTTGGAACCTGCCTAAGCCCCGATCTTTGCGTGACATTGAACATGTACTTCTTTCTGACTACTGTGACCGATTAACTGAAAATCTCTATTTGATTTATCAACAGGTGCGAGAAGCCCTCCCTGTAAAATACGAGGGCCCAGGTCACAAAATATGGCCTGGGAGCTGGGTGTAGGTTAAATCATTTGAAAGAGCATCCTGCCTCGCACCGTGTTGGCGGAGCCCGCATCAAGTTCTATTGGCCACACAGACCGCAGTACGAGTGTCGGGGCAAAAGCATTGGATCCATGCGTCACACATCAAGATGATTCCCTTCCCTTTGCCACACTATACAGAAGACACAGAAATCCTTACCAGCGCTGCTCCCAACGATCACGTAGCATCGCGCAGCATCGAGAGTGCTTCGGAGACTCTCCCTGAGCCCATGGGGCCTGGGGAAACAGCTGCTTTATCTCCACACTCTCCTACAGATCCTTTTTCGTCATTGTCAGGGTCTATCACGGATCCGCCACTTCCATCAGAAAGCAACGACACGTTGTTCTCATATCACACAGTACCAGGAGTTACAAGGTACGATCTGCATCCACGGAACTAGACTTACTGCACGGTTCAGCTGTGCCACCAGGAAGAATCATCTGAGGGCTTGTCTTTTGGCCCTGTTCTTTTTGTACGTAAGGAATTCTGTTGGCTGGGGTTAGGGAAGGACTAAGAAAATGCGCGATCAGGAGATCGCCAGCAAACAAACTCTGGAGTATTCGTTTGAAGAAACAATGCCTGCAACAGCTCTCACTCGTATGGAACAAATAAGAGACTGTGTGCCCGATTGTAACAATGAACAATTGAATGCGTGGGCCCCAAAAACGTATTGTTGTCTTGTGATTATGTTAACCGGCTTCACGTAATTGCCTTAGGATTTTGGTATTTGGAAGAAGTACATCTGCTTGAAATTCTTTTGCCTAATGAAAATGTACCTACTGTTTCTGCACCTTTTGTGCATCTGCACACTCTATCTCCTAGAGACTCTCAGCACAGACAAAGCTACCACAAAAACACTTTATTACTCATAATGAATGCCACACATGCCATTTGTAATAGGTCTAATTGTTGGGTCTGCTCGCATTTTCCGCAACATGGAGACAAGGGGTGGGGCTGGGATATTCATCCTTTACCTTTGACTACTGCATGCTATGCTTCTTTGAGGGCACTATTCTTTGGCTGATGGAACGATAGCATCTCGTGGGAACTTTGATGGAACGAATTTGAATGATTTTGAGAAACGAGTTCTAACGCCCCTGGGATGCTCACTGTTTGCAAATAGGAGCAAGCTTTGGTAATGAAGCTTTCCCATGGCTACCTAGGGATTGGCAGGGAACCTGTTATTTAGGGATTCTGTTACCCGGGGTATTCATAGCAAGCACCATAGAAATCTCTAAGGCTCGTCCAAGGTGGGACGAGAATGGCGATACTTCAGCGCAAGTTCTGAGTGACGTAGTCAGATCCTTTGTACCATTTTTGGGGCAAATATTAAACTCTGAAGATATCGGAAGACTAGCGAGAGTATTGGAGAGGACCGTCAAACGGACCACTGACATACTCTATAACATGACTTTAGAACAGAAAGCGATAAGGTTAGTGGCACTTCAGAACCGGATGGCATTAGACATCATCCTGGCTGAGCGTGGTGAGGTATGTAAATTAGTGGGGTCCGCTAGTTGTGTTTTCGTGCCAGATTCCTCCCCAACCATCTTTAAGGCAATACAAAATCTGCACGTCCTTAGTTCAGAAGTGCATGTTCCCGAGGGAAACTGGGATCTTGGCGCTTGGTTCTGGGACTTCTTACGATCTTGGGGATGGAAGCTACTTTCAGTCTTGCTGATTATTTTGGATATTCTGTTGTTTTTCTGTTGCTGTATACAGTGTCTTCCTGGCACATGTTCGGTGTTAGGAGGATGTTGTGCACAGGTGATGGGAACATTAGGACAAAAGGTACGGGCCCCGGAGAAAATGACAAACAAATTTGTGCTGAAGGAAATTTCTGTTTCTGACCTTATGGCGATCGATATCTCTGATGATTGCGATTCAGGGTGTATGGACATTGAGACGTGGAGTTACTTGTAAAGTGACTACAAGTAGTTTAGTGCTTGGCTTAGCCCAAAAGGAGGGTTTGATAATGGGAAATCATGTTGTGCCTCCTTTCTAATGTATATTGGCCTAAGCCCAGTCACTCTGCGAAGAAAACTGCGTTTCAAATGTTCCGATCAACCCCGCTCATACTTTTCCACTTGTGCTTAGCAGCATCCAGAATAGCCGGCCAGGTGCAGGGAGTTTGTCTGCACCCCAGTTTCCCTCCAATTATTGTTACAATCAATCATCACCTCAGTGGTCATGTGTCAATAATTTTTTTGTGGTTGCCTCGAGTCTGCTTCTTGGTCTGGGAAAGTTAAGGCTTCTGGGTATGGCAAAGGTCCATGCGTAGGTGTGAAAGTTTCATCCCTTTCTGCTTGCCTGGTCACGTGATTCCGACACTGTGAAATCAGCCTTTCCTTCATGCAATTTTGTGTATTTGTTTTAATTCTGCCAGTCGTCTGCCATCTGTGGCTTATCTTGACCTTTCCTGAACAGGATACTCTGTTCTTCTTTCTCTTTAATTGTATCCACTGTTGGCCCATTCCAGCTGTTACGACATTGGCTTCTTGGCATGGTTACCTGTCTGAGTTTCTCTCTGCCTTTAATTCTCAATTTGTTTGCTGCAAAACATCTCCTCTTGAGACCTTTAGTAACCTTTGGTTGATTGTGCTCTTGTGCGTAGTGGAAGTATACTTATATAAAATGCTCTTTTGAGGTAGATATATGTATAGGTGGTGCCTGCCGCAATCTAGCTTACTACTAAGCATAAGCAAGCCTCACGATTTCTTGTCTTCTTGTGGTTTCTTGCATCTGTACACGTTTAAACTAACTGGATATCTTCATCGTGCATGTGGCATAAGTTTCTGACATTTTGGCATAAATTGTTTCACTTTAGGCTCAGGATGTCGCTTATCCACTGTATTTAGTCTCTTTTGTTATCATTCTCAGGTCTTTATATCTTCTATACGTGAGTCAGTCTGGATTCTTATGACGTCACCATTCGTCTTCCTTTAGTATCTTCTTAGCTTCTTCAGGTATTACATTCTGACAATCGTCATTCTGTCTCACTTGTCGATATAGTTTTCTCAATAGGTATCTTACTGTCCAGGTTTTCTTAGGTGTTGGTACTTCACTTCAGTAGGTACTGTTATTCTAATAGCTACTGGACAGAGCCCAAATGCGTGTCTCTGCTGGTTTATTTGCTCATCCATAGGTCACATATTTCGGCGTGAATATTCCTGGTACTTCAAAAGGAGTGGCTGGAGTGTGAATCGAGCTAGGCACTTCGTCTTCACTTCCCCCTCTGGGCGTATCATAGACCACTCTCACGTCTTCCTTTGTATCCACCTTTATTTCATCCTCTGGATCCATACATAGAGGTCTGAAGAAATGTCTCTTTGGGGTCCATATCTTTATGACTCCCTTCAAGCATCCTGCTGTTCTTACGTGCTCATCTTTGTTCCATGTCATTAATTGACATTCTCCACTTGGATTACAATAGATCCATCTTCCCATGTAATTTCTGTGCCTCCTTGGATACTGAAATGTTGTTCCTTCTGGTTCATAAATGCTGGCTTTCACAAAGTCTCTTATTTCTTCATAAGTCAGGTCCTTGGGCTTCCATTCTGACTCGACATCAATCATGATCTTCATCCCTACGGCCTTTTTTGCAGTTTTATGGCACTGAGATATTATTATCTTGATAACACAGAATCCAAGCAATATCATCACTAGCAGGGCTCCTAGGAATTTGAATGCATCTGCCATCCATTGCGGAACCCATGAGAACAGTGGTCCAAACCAACTGTCGTCATCAACTTCGTCAACTTCATCTATCATCTGATTCTGTATTTGTGTCAGCATTCCTATGGCTTCTGTTAAAGTTCCATTTTCGTCATTGTGTGAAGGTGCAACCAGATTCTCAAATGTTTGCACAAACACCTCCATCCATAGCTGTGATCATGTCAAGGACATTTCTGTTCTGGAGAGTCATTAGTCGAATCACCCTTAACTCTTCCTTGATTCCATTGAATCCTTTTATGGTCATGCGGATGGTCTGCAGTAACTCCTGTAAGTAACTTCAATTCAGCAATCCAACTAAGTCAATGCCTAGTGTGGGATGCCCAAAGGAAGCCCTTATTTATATATTTTTATGTCAAGTTCTTAAATCTGGATGATAAACCCTTATATACGCCCCTCTCTTTGAATCCCCCTGACCTCACTGAGCCAAGTAGGTTTGTTTTGCAAATTAAAAGGTTTTTATGAATAAATTAATATTTGATAGCACACTTATGAGCATGAACAGTGATCAACAATGGATAACATTACAGTAGCACAATTCCTTAATTACTTAGGAGTTGGTATAGAAAGGATAAGGTAGCAGAGAATACTTTGGGCCTGATCACGACTTTGGCGGAATTAGCCCTATCACCGAACTCCCCGGTGCTAATAGCGCCGGATCACGAGTTCGGCGGTAATGTAATTCCTCATTCCCCATTGAGCCCATTCGGGAATGCCCCATTCCCCATTGGGCTCAATGGGGAAAATTCATGCTCTTACCGCCGGCGGATTTCCCACCAGTGGTAATAGCGCAAATTTTCAGCGGATTTCCCCCAGGGAAATCTGCGAAGTCCTGATTTGGCGGACCCTTAAATCTGGCAGTAATAGCGCGACCGCCGGATTTAAAGGTTATTGCCAAAGTCGTGATGAGGCCCTTTGTATGGTTTCGAGGAAAAGCAATGATGGGAAGAATGTAGCACAGAAATAAACTGGATATGGTTTCAACAAGAGATAATCTGATCACTTTTTGCCTTGTGACAACTCACTCCCCCCCTATGCAATATGAAGAGATGGAAATGAGGGCACACAGGTTTTCAGGAATACAATCAAAAGCAGTTCAGTTCCTGTTCCCCCCCAGCAAGCTTAGAGAAACAGGGATGATTTTAAAACACATGCCAAATACTTTTAAATGTGGTTGCAATGAAGTGAAAAATATGCTAAAAATGATTTTAATGATTTAATGATTTTAATGATTTTAATTCCCTATAGGAGATTCAGGGTAGGTGATAGCTACTTTGAATTAGTTCAGGTCAACACTAGCAATAATTCAGGAATGATTATCAGAGTGAAAACGAATTTCAGCAGTGGAAAGCAAGAAGCAGCTATTTTTACCAGTGGTGAAATTGAGTTAAATTGCAATTCGCGGCACTTTTTCCAAGTGCGTCGATCGCGATTACGGTGACAGTTAAATCTCGCTTCTAGGACATACGGTTCAAAAGATACAGATGTTTTGTGGAGGTAGATTTTCAGAAAAGAAGTCAAGATTTCAGAATGACAGATGACACTTTTGCAGCTTTGAAATCACAGAATGGACACACGATTTCTATGCAGTTCTAAATAGGTTGAAATGGATGGGATGAGATTACTTTAGACTAAAAGATGACTATGAAAAGTTCTTGGCTGGATACTCACTCCTCGTTTTGGACTGGAATGGGCCTGGGACTGCACTCCCAACACCAGACGGTCTCTGGCACTGGTTCTGCTCACAGCGGGGCCTCTGGTCTGCTATCGGCACGGCACGGCACGGTGGTCTGGTCTGGGTCTGCTATCGGCACTGCACAGCGGTCTAATCTGGGTCTGGATACAGCTCTGCTTTCTGGGTCTGGATATGGTTCTAGCCAGAATCAAACAACTTGCCCGGCTGTTGAATAGTATGGTTAGGTTGCTGGATTCTGAGGCCTGATGAGAAGGATTCAGCTTTTGGTTCAGGCCTCTCTGCTTCAAGTTCTGGAGTCTATCTGGAGTTTAAGTTCTGGATATGGTCGGGCAGCGTGCTGCGCAGAAATCGATTAAAGAGTGGAAAATGAATCTCCCTATCTGAGTCTCAGTGGCTCTTTTTATGTCTTTTGAAAGTGGGTGGGAAGGATGACTTTCTATGCCCAACCCTCTGAGGATGCTGATAGGTTAAAGGATTTAATGTGACCTGACTGGAGAAGGGAATTGTGAGTCAGGATGAGTCAGAGTGATGCTATGTTTATGGCTTGACTGAGGTTCCTCCCCTTAGCATTTACTTAGAGAACAATTTTCCATAGCCAAACATGTTTCCAAGGTACACAAGTTGTTGAGAATACATGTACACATCCCAGATTAATTTAAGACAGTTCTCTGTTCAACCCTGATCTTTCTAAGAGCTTGGGTTCAGAAATGACACCATTTTGCACTTTTAGTGGATTTCGCCATATTGGTTTTTCATCAAATCTTCCACGGAGGCACACCCTATCTGCGCATATTACAGTAAGTTTTCATTTTTCTGATATAACCACACTGTCTGCAATATTAATAAATCGCGGGGTTCAGTCTCAGAACATCACACAACATCCAGCTTAGTCTCAAATTGTGAGTGAAATTGTCATTTTAAGAATCTCCAAATTGCACATTTTTGTCCGCTTGGTATAATTAGTTATCAGTATTCTCACAAAACATATATTTGCTGGACTCTCTGAATCCACAGTTGTTTGTCTACACCCCTAGAAACTTGGCTTGACTCAGAGATCAGATGTCCTGCCTTCCCCCAGAGCAGTGTTGACAGTTCACACCCAAAATCAGCATACCCTATTCAGCTGAAGGCATAATTTGTCTGTTTTTCCTGCTAGCAGGGCATCAGTCCAGGGCGCCACTCTCCATCTGATTAAGAGAACCACGTGATTTCCTGCCTTCTTGCTGAGAATACTAGGTGTGAAGACATCTCATGGACAAGCAAGCCTTTGAAGTCCCAGCTAACTCAGGTTCACTGTTTAGCTCCTGAAATACAAGTCTCCTGTCAGAATTTAGATCGCTAGCGCCGGTTAGTGGCGGACACCGGTATTGCACCCATTTTTGACAGCTGCCTTAAATTAATACATTTCAAAACGGGATTTTACTTGATAGCATATGATCCTTGCTAACATTGTATTGATGTGGATTCTGCAGTAGAGTAATGTAGAACACCCAACCAGAAGTTGGATTTTTTTGGTGGTTTCATGCCCATGATTTTAGCAATTTTTGACATCAGTTAAAACGGATTTTGTACAGCACCATATTCCTTTGCACTGGTTTTGCTCTGTGTGCAGCCAAAGGATAGGGTCTGGCAATGGTCTCCTGTATTAACACTGACAGAGGCAAAAGAAGATGGTGGCCTATCTGTCAGGTTTTCACTGTGCATTTTTTGATGATTTCTGGCAGGCAGCATGCTTTCTGGTGGCCATTATGATGTTTCCGCTGCCAGTAATGTACTGCACAATGATGTTGTAGGGCTTGGATGAGTGGGTTGAAACATCCCACACTCGCATCTGGTTATCTGCAACCATTTAGTATTTGCTCCAGTTTGAATCCTTGGCATCAGAATTGTCGTGAACACTGATGAGGTTAGGCTGAACAACATGTGTTCATACGGGATCGCATGAAAGGCTTCTTCTGATTTGGCAGAACAGTAATTCTCTCTCTCCATTCGGCTCATCAGTTCCACAGATCTCTTCTTTCTCAGGTGAGCATCTGCTTTCGGGAAACTGTCAATATTCAGATCACTTTTTGGAATCACCAATGCTGGAACATAGACATTTACTAATGCACATATACCTCCCCAATTCTTCGGTAGTCTGATATATGCTTTGGATCCACATGCCCAATAATGATCCATGATCACTGCTGTTCCATGCATTATTCCTGCAGCATCAAAGATGTGTCCACAGTTCTGAATTTCTCCCATTTTTCTTGTACCATTGTTTCTGAAGCATAATTTGGATTCTCAATGGCACTATCTGTAAGTGTCTTCGTTTATCTTCGACCCATGTTAGCAGTCTTGCAAGTCTCGGCCATAATGGCTTGCATATTCTCTGTGCATTTTGAATTGTTTCTTTGTAGGAGCCAATGACCATACATGCTCTACAGATCACTACTCCTTTCTCCCATCCGTCTTGAGAAAGCACTGTTCCCAAAAGGTGCATTTGGCCTTTTTCTTTCCATCTTTGAGCTTTCTTCTGTAGTTTTCTCTTGGATATTCAGTCTTTTGTTTGTCTCTCTTCTGATCTCGCTCCATTAACTCCAGGCTTCTCATATCTGATCACAATGTTGTTTTTTTTCCATTGTTTCTTGTCTTTATGTCCTGGACATAATCGTCTTCATTTGGATCAGTTGCTTTAGTTGCCCATTTGAGTGAAGCATCACTTCCCATGAACTGGCCTCTGGTCTTGCACATTGCTATGAGTGATAGACAGTGCGCCGTCGTGACATCTATTTACACAGCTATGAAGATTTTCGAATTCCCCATGCTGTGTGGTAAGATTGCACAAAGCATTCTTCCTCTGAAGTTCGTCTTCCAAGATCTTTCATATGTTGGTACCATATGTTATTTCCCAAGTGTGCTGTGCTATCCAGGTAGTCGTTTAGTTTGTTATTGTCTTCTTGTGTGCTTCTTCTGATTCTTAAGGTTTTTCTATAGTTTGCTATAACCACATCTTTAAACACATCCATATAGCTTATTCTTGCTGGAGGATCCTCAGGTATCTCCATTAATGATCCAGACATTTTCATCTGTACCATTTGAGTAGGAGAAAGTTTAGCAATTATTTCTTTGTCCTCTTGCATCTTTTCTGCTCTGGTTATGCATGTCCATAATGATTCTGCTATAGTCTCAGCATGTGGCTGTATTGCAGGACTCAAGCTTGACCCTTCCATCGCTGGATCAGGTGTGCTTGTCAATGCTGTCTCTGTTCGTTTATTCTCTAACTCCTTTTGTTTCTTTAAATGTTCAGCTTTCTCCATTTGTCTTTTTGCTTCTCTTGGTGTGGAACTTCTCATCGTTGGTTGTCAAAACTTCCCCCATTCTTTGGAATGTGGTTCTGCAGTTATTGACACTAGGCCAGGGGTATATACACTCATCAGTTGTGTGTGTGTGTTTTTCATTAACCCCTTCTCATGTTTGCTTTGCCAACCCTGTCTCCGGCGGTTCCATTTATTTGTTACCACAAGTGTTGGTGTGTTATTGCTAATCACATCCATCTCAAGTTCACTCACTCCTCTATCAGACCTTCTAGGCACTGGAATGACTATTTAAGGTCTGGGCACCTTTGTGGATTTCATGCGCACATCATTAGGTGGGTGCACTGGAATCTGAACGCTTTGTGCACCAATAAAAAATGCAGTTTGAATCGTCAGTTACAGTAATACAATAATGAACACTATGTATAGATAAATACTTCCTCTGTAGGTCAATTTACAACACATATTCCTGGCCCAATATGAGCATCTCTCCTCCTGAAGGAGGACACGATTACTATTTTGGTTGCCCATCTCGAACATCTAAGGAAATAAGACTAACTCTTTAATACATTTTTAGGTAATGTCGTTATATCCGGGTTCTGCTGTTTCTGCTTGTAGGTTGCAGATACTGGAACGATTATTCCCTTTGCCTGAATAATAGATTGTCTCTTGTCTCTGGAAACAGTTCTCTTTTCCATATACGAAAATGTCAAATAAGGTCATAAGTTCAGCAAGTCTTTAATTTGCTTGTTCAAAATAAACAAGCTCCCAGTCGAAGCCCCATATTTGTTTCACTCCAGTCAACATGTTGTTTCTTTGTCAGCATAAGCAGGAGTGAAGCCCTCTGGCAACACTTTCGCAATCTGGCCCTCGACGGAAAGTTTACAATCTTCTCCGGTAATTCTGATGATGATTAGAAAGTTCGACCTGCATTACAATACCATGCAGGAGCATGCTCATCTGTGTAGAGTTTGCTGGGTCTCTGATGAAAGTGAGGACATCAACACTGGCAGGTCTCCACACAAGCTCTGGAAAGTCCTCAATTAGGTGAAAAAACACATTGCTTGCTAGTCTGCTTTCTTCTAATGACAGGGACATTTGTCTGGTCTTCCCTGTAGTCAGGAAGCAAAAGGAACTGCTCGGCAATCAAGATGAGCAGCCTCCTTATTGTCTTTTCATTTTCAGGATTTCAGGATCTTGAAGAAATGTGGTGATGTTAGAGAGCCTTCCCACTAGCGACGGGTACGACCTCAATACTAACTCAAAATAGATCAAAACGTCCTTAGTAATGTCACTACTGTGTGACACCATAAGTGAGTCCAAATAAGGCTTCTGTGTTAAAAGAGTCAGGATATTGTATTCTCTTCCAATTTATGTGTCCTCGACCAAAATTTGCATATCTTTTCTTATCAAGGCTTCAGTGTGCCTCAGTCCAAAGTTCAAAGTCAACAAGCTATGTTGTGGCTTATACGTGCAATTTTCTTCTTCACCCTGCAACTAGGATGTACAGAGTGTTCGTGTTTTTATGACCTTATCCCCCTATTTTGCTCAGAGGGAATGTCCAAAATTAAGCCACAACTTTTCACAAAAGTTCTTTGCCTTTGCTTTGCTGGTCATGCGTCCTTCTTCCTTGTCATGGATCTCGTCTGCAAGTGCTGTGGTTGTTCACCGTTGTCTGTAGTCTCTACGCAGTGGGGTGAGGGCAGAGTGCCCTCTCCGATGTATGGCTTGATGTCACCCAAAAAGTTCCAACCTCTTCTTCCCTGTAACTTGACTGCAGAGGGAGTGACGTCCTCCATTCTGAAATGACCATTGAACCTTGGCTTGTCCCACTTTTTTCTCGTATGGTTTCTAACCAGGACCGTGTCCCCAGTGAACAATTGTGGTATACGTAAAACCTGAACTTGGTTTGTTGCAATATCTCCTTCTGTGTTCTGTGCTGCCCTGCACCCTTCTTGTTGTCGCTGCAGCTGTCCTGAAATTACAGTAAGACAAGATGTAATGCAATTCAAGTAATTTTGCATTTCTGTTCCTAAAACTTCCTCTGTTGGCTGAGCATCACATCTAGCTCTATCTCGGGGTGTTAGTGGCGTGTGCATCCTTCTGCCTGTCACAATTTCATACGTCGTGAGATGGTGGTCAGAACCAGGTTGGTTTCTGAGCGCATACAGTGCCAGTGGAAGGCAGTGAAGCCATCCCTTCTTTAGAGTAAGCTTCAACTTGGCTATCCTTTCCTTTAACAAGCCGTTGAGCTTCTCACATATTCCATTCCCTTGAGGATGATATGTTGAAGAAAACTTGTGCTTTATACCAGGCAACAAGCTGATCTGTTCAAATACTGCATTAACAAAGTGAGGTCCATTGTCTGACCTCATGACCTCACATACTCCCCATCTGGGAAATACCTCCCTCACCAGAAATTTGGCCGCATAGGTAGAGTCTGGGTGTGTACGTGGACCTGCTTCTATCCATCTAGAGAATGGACACACCACAACAATTAGGTACCTGTACCCGTTACATGCTTGAATCATATTGACATAATGACATGCAAGTGCTGAAAAGGTCCCTTGGGCCTTGGAATGACTCCTCTAATTACACGTAGTGTGTGCCCAGCCATGAACTGTTGTCAGATTATACAGTTCACAATAAAGAAAACATGTTCTGCCAAGTTCGGTACAAACCAGTCTTCGGCAATTGTCACTGCTAGATTCTCCTTTGTCATGTGTGCTGGATAGTGTAACTGTTCCAGTGCTATTTTCAATAAGGCTATAGGAATCACCGGTTTACCAATGCTGTCTTGTCACCACAAGCTCTCAGAGGGGTTTAAAGAACACCCTTGTTGCATCCAGAGGTTTTTCTCTTCTTGTGGTGCCTCCTCTTGGAGCACAATTTACTGGCTTTTCTCCATATTACTGTAACCTTCAGGTTCACTTCGTGCAACAATTATTATCTCATGCACATCGGTTATTTCCACATTCATTATTATTTCGTCTTTGGTTGCCACACTCTTGGCTTCCATGTCTGCTACTTGATTTCCACGTGAGATAAAATCTGTCCCTTTCGTGTGGATGGTGCATTTCATGACTGCTATGCCCATTGGGATTTGTAGTGCCTTAATGAACCTGTCCCATAAGGCTACGTGCTGCACTGGCGTGCCATCCGCTCGGAGGTAGCCCCTCCTTTTCCTGCGCGCTAGGCCTGCATGCACTGTCCATGTCACATAGGCAGAGTCACTGTACACCGTCACTTCCTGGTGTGCGTGATTCTCGAGTGCGAGTATCAATGCCAATAATTCTGCAGCTTGTGCTGAATAATGAGATTGTAATCATGCACTAATGAGTACTTGAAATTCTCCATTTGCCGTGTGCTTCATCACAGCAGTGCCTGTATATCTCTGCTCATCATTTTGATCAATTCTCGAAGAACCATCAATGAAGATGATTTCTCCTTCTGCTAATGCATTTTCTTTCACTCTGTGAATCTCATCATAAAATTTGTCATAGTTTGCGCAGTCATGGATTGGCTCTCCTTCAGTGACTGGCTCTGCTATAAACATAGCTGGGTTCACTATCTTACATTGAATTATTTTAATCGATGGATGTCATATGATCACTTCATAAGCCGAAGCTCTCTGAGATGTCAATGTGCCTTTGGGTTTCTCTAGAATGGCAAATAATGCGTGCTAGACGAACAACGTCATTGAGCATCCCATCCCAATGGTTGTAGCTTTCTCTATGGCAAACGCTGTGGTAGCTAAACTTTGTTCGCATGGGAAGTGACCTCTCATTACTGAGTCCAAAATCCCACTGTGGTATGCCAGGGGCTTGTACCCCAAAATGGTTCTCTGTGTGAGCACTGCTGTCATAACACTGTCATTTGTGTGTGAAAACAGGAAGAATTCCTTTGCATAATTGGGAATTCCTAAAACTGGTGACGTGCAAATGGCCTTTTTTAATTCAACAAATCCTTCCTCCATGGTCTTGGTCCACACAATTTTTCTTTCGTCACCTGTGCTTTCTTTAGGGCTTGTAAAAAGGGCTTGGTATATGAGCTGTAGTCAAAGACCCATACCCTGACATAATTGCATAATCCTAGAAAACTCTGCATTTGTTTTGTCGTGTGTGGCTTGGCTGTATTTAATATGGCTTAAGCCCTTTCAGGGTAACCTTTTTCCCCTCATGTGAGATTAGCTAGACTATTTACAGCACTTTTTGTTGACAATACTGAAACTTCGCTTTGTCAACTTTATATCCTTTCTCAGCCAATACAGTCAATAGCTGAAAAGAATCGTGTCTACACATTTCATCTGTCGTGCAGCAAATTAAGATGTCATGCACATATTGCAAGACAACACTCTCTAATGCAATATTGCTTAAGTCCATATGCAGGACTCTGTTGAAAGTCGAAGGAGACTCGCATTACCCGAGGTAACCTTATACTTTTCAGACGCACTTGTCTGAATGTGAATGATATGAAATCTTGCGAGTCTTTGTGCAATGGGATTGAGAAAAATGCGTTTTTCAAGTCAATCACTGTGAAATACTTTGCCTCAATGGGTATATTACATAGGATTGTGGACGGGTTAGGGACTAGAGGGAACTCGGCCTCTACAATATCATTTATTGGTCTTAAATCCTGGATTAAACGCCAAGACCCTCGCTTTGCTTTTTTGATAGGGTAAACTGTAGTATTACTTGATGACTCTGATGTCACTAAGATGCCCTGCTCCATCATAGCAGAAATTGTTTTGAAAATCCCTTGATCTGCTTCCCTAGACATGGGATACTGTCATGCTTTTGGTAAAATTGCTTCTGGTTTCAATTTAATATTTACTTCTCCGACTCCTTTCAGTAAGCCTACGTCATAAGGGCCTGTAGTCCATACTGAGACAGGCACTTTTGCCATGTTGTCATCAAAATATTCAGGACGTGTTTGTGCCAGCATCATTCTCTGGGGCACTTCTCTTTTGATCATTTTCACCCAATAAATGAGCTTAACCTCAACTGTCATTTCATCTACACCTGTTTGCTCTTCAAACAGATCGTCATCAGTGGCGTCAGTCAATCTGTATCCTTCCCCAATGGTGATTACTGTGCACCATTGTCTGCCTTTGTCATCATAACCATCGATCAACACCATTTTTCCTCACACTATGGCTGTTTGTATTACCAAGGGAAACACTTGTCCCTTTTCCTGATGCATAGCTATTCTTGGCCTAAATAGAAATTCATCTGGGGTTCTCATTGGTTTGTCTGTAAGGCCTTGTAGCCTTGACATTAATATAGATACTCCATACGTGAATATTTCTGGTTCCAATGGAACCGCTCTCTTAGCCGTTTGTCCTGTGTATGCTCTAATCATTTCACATACGTTCAAATAATGCATTCCTGGAGTTGAACATACTATGCCCTTCTCCGGGAATGAGATTGTCATGTTTAACTTCGTCATTAGGTCTTGTGCCAATATATTTACTGTGGGTCGCCTTGAATACAGCTATGGTACATTCATGTCACATACTCCTATGGAACCTGGAAGTTCTTTTGTAAAAGGAGGACAACTTGTTGCTCGTGTGAAGCCCTGAGTATTTATGGCATCGCCGGACAAAGAAAACTTGCCTTCATGTATACACAAGCGTGTTTCACCTGTGTCAACTAAGAAAGAACACTCTTTATCCCCTATAAGGACATCTACTCTTGGTTCCTGGTGAGGGTTTGGTGTCATGGATAGGACAGAACATATCGAGTTTCCCAGTGAGCTGTCCTAGTGCATAGATAACTTTGGCCCATGTTGAGTGAATGGACTTCCTCCATCACCAGTGTCATTTCTTATTCCAGAATTCCAGTACCTGCCATGTAGTTGTTGTTTGTAAACGTTGCATCAGCGACTGTTGAGACTGTCCTTGCAGAAAATGTGTCACATTCTGAGGTTGCAAACTTTGATATACTCCTGGCGCTTGCTGCTGCACCGTGTGATTTTGTGCAACTCCATTTCCACCCTGCTGTAAAAACACAGGTGGATTCACCATCCCTACTCTTGTACCTTGGCCATTTTGCACCATGCCATGACTTCTGCATGTGCATGCTAGATGCTCTGTCAACCCACACGTCCAACATATTGGCGGTGGTCTGATTATTTGCCCGTTTGACATATCCTCATTGTCGTTTTGCATGTTTTGAAAACTTTGCTGATTACCTTGAAAACCTCAGTGATTACTCTGCCATCCTCTTCCTCGAAAGCCTCTCCCTCTTGGGTAAAACCCGTTATTGCCTTCATCAAACTGCTTTTGATTATTGATCTGCTGCATGTTTGATCCATCTGTGTTAGTGATCATTACCCCGTCAATGGCATATTTTGGCAATTTCTTCTGCACTAATTTTGCCTCTTCACCTTTTCGTGCAGCCTCTTTTTTGCAATTTTTCTCTTGCACCAGCCTGCAATAGTGTGCTATGGTCAACTGTATCTCAGAACACTGTTTGGCCTCAATTCCTACAATTTCTTGAGCTGCTTCTGTACTTGATCTGGCAGCCCTTATATATGGTAGAACATGGGTATGGATTTCCCCCAAGATTCACAAGTTTCCAGCCCCCAGGTGTCTTGGAAATTCTGAATGTAAAGCAAAGGATCATCTGACTCCTTCATCTTACGTGTCACATTATAGCTCCCATTTCTGAAGTATCTGGGTACAGCACTCGTAATGCTTTCCATACTGCAGTTCTGTAATTGTTAAACGGCGCTCCATAATGCGTAGTATTAACTGTAGTCACTCCAGTGTAACCTGTACGCGTCCACACATCATCAGCTCTATCACCGAGTATGGCGATTAAAAGACCCTTAATATCCCTGATAGCTAATCTGTTCCCTCCCTTCATTATTTCTAACTCATTTATCCATTTTCCGGCTCCCGATGTCAACATTGGAAGCTTATTTTTCAGATTTCCTCGATCCATTTGTGGCCATGGTATATATTGTGGCATCGTTCCTCCTTTTTCGAGCAACGGAAATTGTGACACATGGCACTACTTTTCCCCTCTCATCATTTTTCTATCCACTGCAGGGTTAATATTCCTGCATCGCCGTCTACCTGGCAATGTCCTTCGTCAGCTCACATAGGGTGGTGGAGACCTCCCGACCGTAAAATACTCATTCGTGTTGGTCTGATTGTGTGGCTGACTCTGATGTCTTTGGTGTAGATCCACTAGAATCTGACCATTGTATTCCCTTTCCTCTAGAAAAGCGGTCTTTGCATCTTCTCTTGCCTTCTCTTTCATCACATTCTTCTATTTCTGCATCCGATATTGTCTGTGCCCAACTCGTGCAACTTCTCTCATCCTCCTCATTTCTGGTTAGCATCCACCTATCTAGGGACAGCTCTCTTTTTCTGGTACTTCGGGAGGAGTCCTCAGTGTCGTACAACTGAGTGCTCTCAAGACGCTCACCCTCTCCTTTTCCTTGCAGTACCTGTTCTAGCCCCATTTCATCAGATATTCTATCGATCGTCTCTCTGATGATTCTGGTGTTGAAGTCATCTTCCATATTTGCCCTAGATGTGCCTGGTACTGAATCGTAATCAGGAAATCATTCTTCTATGTCTTCCCAGTATACTACTTGATTGGATTTTTTAACCGCCCTTTTCAGAAATTCAAGATCCTGTGTACTCTGTCTTCGTTTGCGTTCTATGTCGTCATCAAATTCTCTGCACTTCCTCGCTTCCTCTCTGACCCTATCTTCTTCTTGTTTCCTAGCATCACTTCATTCATTTGCCCTTCATACTTCCTCATCCCTTCATCTTTTTATTCTCTTCTCCCATATTTCTTGTTCTTCTTCTATTCTCCTTTGTTCCTGCTTGTCCTGGTCATCAGCTGTTCTCTGCTTATGATTACGTTTTCTTTCTTGCTACTCACGATATAACTGTTCTCGTTTCAGTCTATCTTTTTTCTTAGTTCCTTTGTCTCTCAATCGGTTTTCCCTTTCCTTCTTTTTCCTTTTTGATTCATCTGGCTCTTCCTTTTGTCTAATGTCCTCAATGCCTTTACCATCGAGTTTCAATAAAATCTGACCTCCCATCCATTTGTTCTGTGTGAATGCCAGCTCATCAGTCCTAACCTCATCTCCTTTCCATTTCTTTCCCTCTCTACCCATATCTAGAGATGTGCTTGCTTGTGTTTGATCTCCTTTTTCCTTTTAGAGTATCTCCTTGTCCTTCTGGACTTTGGAGGAAATATCTCTTTCTCTGCTTTTCTCTGGGCTTTCGTCACTACTTTGAGAAGGTGATTCATATGACGGGTTGCTATATCCCGTGGCTTCTTTAAGCTCCCTCAACGGGTATAATCCTTCGTCTTTACTGGCTTTGCTTTTTGTTTCAGACGGGGCGGTTGGAGCAGAAGGCGTTTCACCCCCCTCTGTGCATATGTTAAGTATCCAATCTATCGGCAGTTCCTCCTCATTTTCCTCGTGCTTCATCTTCCAAAGCTCTAAACTAGCCAGGTGTTTGTCTAACTTTTTGCCAGTATACGTGGCGTGCAAATATGGCGTCATGTGTTGCAGGACCGTTTTAGATAGTGAGCCACCTTGGGGCCATGGCCCAAACATTTTGTTTGCGGTCCCTTTAACCCATTCTGCACTGTACTTCTTCAGCTTAGGTGCATGTTTTGGCAACTGTTTGCACAAGTGTACCAATGGGGTAACGTCTTCCATGCTTAAACCTATTTATCCTCTCCTTATATAACACTTTATTATGCTTTACGTTTCACAAACAAGGTCAACAATATGAGCGATCACCAATCGTCGCAAGCTCCAATCCCATTTTTTCACAAAACATTTTACTTTTATTTTTTCAAACAACCACCATTAATCCATACCATACAACATTTTGTCTATTCAATCGCACAATTTTCATGCTATTTTTCCCAAAAATGTTCTTACCTCATGACGTCAGAAAAAAGAAAAACACAAAACAGACAAGACAGCCTCCGGTCGGCTACATAAATCTCATGCCATCAGCTTCCTCAGATGCATTCTACCCATATAGATATTCTGAAATGGAATGTCAGCCCATTTCTTTCAGAACGTCTTTAATCGATTCTGGTCTCCTACGTCATCCTATTAATTTGGGAATTTAAATGAAGGCTTCTTCTAGCGCTCTATTAAAACCTAGGTATCTGGGAGTATACTCTGCTCTCGGTTATTCTCCCGGTATCTCCATCCTCAAGTCAATATTTTCTCCTTCTATATACATTATACTCTTACTCTGTCTTTATTTGTGTTCCTACTCTCTCCATAATCTTCCCTTTACTTGTTCTAAGGCATGCAATTTTTTGCCAAAGCATTCAGTCTTTTTCACTCACCGTTCACATTTTTTCTTCTCCGGACACTCTGGATCACCGCCTTCGTTACCGCCTCTACTTGCTGCTCGTCCGATCAGCTGCTCGTAGAAGTGGGAAGGGATTCTTGGGGGAAAACAAAGGTTCTTTCAGACCTAACCTGCAGGGTTTTTTACTTAGACTAGCCACTATCTACGGGGAGCTTATCATTTTACTCAGCCGGATGGCAAAGGACTTGTGATATTGCTGAGGACACAGAGTTACTTATGTCGATGGCCAATGGGTGTCTTATCTAATCGATTCTAATTGAAACCATCAATCTCTGCTAACAAGTGTGTAGGATGGACCCCAGCTGGCCCATACGACTGGGGGTTTCCAAACAGCACTTTAAGATGAGCAGCAGCACCTTGAGATGGATGGTGATACAGATTTGTACTCAAGCACCAAATTAATAATGACAACTCAATAGTTTGGCAAAGGCACCGTGAAATCGGCATTTCCTTCATGCAATTTCGTGTATTTGATTTAATTCTGCCAGTCGTCTGCCATCTGTGGGTCATCTCGACCTTTCCTGAACAGGATACTCTGTTCTTCTTTCTCTTTATTTGTATCCACTGTTGGCCTATTCCAGCTGATACGACCTTGACTTCTTGGCATGGTTACCTTCGTCTAAGCTTCTCTCTGTCTTTAATTCTCGATTTGTTTGCTGCAAAACTCTCCTCTTGAGACCTTTAGTAACCGTAAGTTGATTCTGCTCTTGTGTGTAGTGGAAGTATACTTATATAAAGTGCTCTTCTGAGGTAGATATATGTATAGGTGGCGCTTGCCACAATCTATCTTAATACTAAGCATCAGCAAGCCTCACAATTTCTTGGCTTCTTGCGGTTTCTTGCATCTGTACACGTTTAAACTAACTGGTCTTGATCATGCATATGTCATACGTTCCTGACCTTTTGACATCAATTGTTTCACTTTAGGCTCAGGATGTTGCTTATCATCGGTATTTTGTCTCTTTTGTCATCATTCTCAGGTTGTTATATCTTCCAAATGTGAGTCATTCCGGGTTCTTATGACGTCACCATTAATCTTCCTTCAGTATCTTCTTAGCTTCTTCAGGTATTACATTCTGACAATCGTCCTTCTGTCTCACTTGTTGATATGGTCTTCTCAATGGGTACCTAATTGTCTAGGTTTTCTTAGGTGTCAGTACTTCAGTAGGTGCTGTTATTCTAATAGGTACTGGACAGAGCCCAACAGCGGCTCTCTGCTGGTTTATTTGCTCATCATACGTCACATATTTTGGCGTGAATGTTCCTGGTACTTCAAAAGGGGTGACTGGAGTGCGAATCGTTCTTGGCACTTCCTCTTCAAGCCTGATCTGAGACTATAAGGCAATCCACTTGAATAAAAGGGGAACAGAGTGTGGCAACCCATTTAAACCCAGACTTGTGTTGTCCCGAGTCACTGGAAGGCTCATTTACTTTTCATTTTCCAGATTGTTGTTTTGCTCCCTCTATGTTATCATCCCCAAAATAAGGAATTGCAGTTTAACTTGTATTTCCGTCTTAGCCCATTTATAGTTCTCAGTCACTCTTGTGACATCCCTTATGTGAACATGGACTTCAGGAGCAACATAAGAATTACTAGGTGACCTGTACGTCAAAGAGCCATGAAGAGCTACGACAGTGGTAGAAGGGGCAATATCAAAGGTTTAAAGTGATGAATTAAAGAAGTGCAACATGCACAGGTAGACAATATATCCTCCCGACCACATGTCCATTAAACCAACTATGAAGTACACCTTGTCGATAACTTATAGAGTAGACGGTCATAGATTGGTAGAAAATCAATTGATCAGTCAAGCAGTAGCTTGATGCATATAGTGGTGACATATCTGAGGTGAGAGAGCTCAACGCGGTAGAGATACATATGAATTCCTTTGCATCTAACGTGAATCATGAGCTTGGTGAATACAGAGGGAGCAGAACTCAAGCCATAGAAAAGCACCTTGCATTTGTATAGCCCCACCCATTGGAAACAAGTACCTAGGAACCTTAATTGGCTGCCGGTAGGAATGTGGAAAAACACACCTTACAATGTCAAGGCTATGAGCTATTGACTATCCACAGTCAAGGTGAAGGATCTGGGCAAGGGATGACATCATGAGGTTATACATAGTACTTTTGCTGTGTGCTGCTATCTTCTAACTCCCAAGTACTCCCAAGCTTCCTCCTTTTTTTTAACACACTATTGTGTCCTTCTTCATGTGCATATTTATTGTTGCAGTTTCACACTGACTCCAGGCCGCTTGTGGCACACTTTGGGTATTGCACTTATCACAGTCATGTAATAATCTGGGTAGTCCAATTTCACATGGGTGCATGCTTTTGATGCCATTGGTTTGTGCGACTAGTTACCCTTTCCGTTGTCTTCTCTTTCTCATTTTCCTATTTTTAAATCTTCCTCAACTGGACTTTGGACCTTCCATCTCCCACCCCTCCGATAGTCCACCCCTCCCACCTCCTCTACAAGCATCCCCACTCCTCGTGCTGGCTCACTGGTTAGTTGTTTCCTAGCTATGTTTATCTAGCCTAGGATCTAAAGGCTAAAGACCTTTCATTGTGGCTTGAATGCACCTGATCTCTGAAATGAGGCACACATACTCTACTGTAGAAAGACCAGCCATGTCATAGGATTTTACAAACTGCCTTATGCAGATAGATAGTACTCACTTATGAACTCACTCGGAGGTCATGCATGTATGTGTCATGATGCCTACCCCCAGGCATCCGGACCTAGCCCATCAGCCCGGGGAGCAGGCATCTAGACATTTAGTAAAAGCTCAGCAGCCCCGGCTAGGGGCTATCTGGGTTCAGTCCTGGTGCCTTAGGCGCCAGGCTCATAGTAGGAATCAGTGCTGGTGCCTAAGGCGCCAGGCTCATAGTCATTACTTACCTCAGACAGACCATGCTGCAAATGACTCCAATCCAACATGAAGCCTGAAAGGGACTATTTTTCTACAGGGACTATTTTCTACTTGGGTGTGGTTCTAGGGACTTCTTACCTGGGACTACTTTTGAGGCTATTTAAACCACGCCCGACCAGCAACACACGCTTCGCGTTATTCTGCATACAGCAGCGTAACACTCACCGTGCCTGCAGCCTGCATCCAGTCTTCAGCCACGCCCGCCTCGAAACCGGAGCTTCTAAAACAAAGAGGAAAGAAAGGGACAAGGTGAGAAAACAAACTTATTTCTATTCCACACCTGATTCTAGATTCATCTTGTCTCCGGACCTGTAAAGAACATCATTTCTGCATGCGCCGCACCTCTAGCTGCAGCGCCGCGCCATACTCACCAGTCTTCACAGCATCCTTTGGGTTGGCGCTGCCTCCATCATTTCTTCGCCGAACTTCGGCACCTAGGAGACAAAAGAAAACCACAAGGTGAGCTGAGGGAACCAACAAATATAATTCTTACCACCATAGACTTACCTGATTTACCACCGGAGGCATCCTTTTGTGACTCTCCATATTTTCACGTGCCGCATCTGTAAAGAGAGACAAAACAACACGTTTTCCTCGTGCAACATTTACTGGACAGCGCCTGGTAATACAGACTCTTACCTGAGCACCACCAGCTGCCACAAGAGCATCTTTTCACGAGCCAGCTGCAAGACAAGAAAGGAAGGGGGGGAACAAGAGTGAACATCGGACATATTGAACTCTATGAACTTAATACTTACTGGTCCTCACCAGGAACCTCAGAGTCAATACACTCTGGAACTCTCCCGAGCTTTCAAACCAGTGAAGTAACTGGAATCGACGAGCCCCTGCAAATCCACGTGGGATGGAGAGCTCATCTTTCAGGAATATAAGGTGAGATTGCTGTGAGGGCATTTCGGAGATGATTAGTTGGGGAGGACTGTGGGGGTGCCATCACTTGAATCCACAAGTGGCTAAATCCATCTCTCCACTTGCAGGAGAATATTTCTATGGGTTAAGCAGCTAACATTAGGAGGGCAGATCCAGTCAGTCATCTCTGCACTACGCATCACGTGGGTGGAGACCGCAGCTGTCCGGGTCCGACCGACGCCCCTGTGGGAGCCAGGTGAGCGTAACAGAACGTGAAGCCTATCTACAAATCCCCACCCGGGCGTTATGGAAACCTCAGAAACCGACCAACTAGCCCTATTGTTAGGGGAACTTAGGGCAGAAGTGCACTCCGCGCGCCAAGAGACTAATGCCCTCCGGAGAGAACTGATTGTGTCAAAGGAGCGCACTGATGATCTTGCTAGACAATTACTTTAAAACCAAGCTGGGCAAACACCATTACCTGGACTCGGGGGGAATCCAACTCCTTTTCATCGAGCAATCCTGTGCAAGTGGTTCTTCCAGGGAGCATTCCTTTAGCTCCACCAAATGTTTTGCTGGGGACCCAAAAAAGTTTGCCGTGTTTATGAACCAAAGCCGCTTGCACTTTTTATGCAGACCTGGAGCCTTTCCGAACGACCAAACCAAAGTAGCCTTTGTACTATCATATCTTAGTGGCAGCGCAGCGTATTGGTCAATTCCATTAGTTAACCAGGATGACCCTCTTCTTCAGGATTTTCAAGGTTTTCAATTGAGCATGGAAAGACTATTTGCCAGACATTCACAGGGACAGGCCCTGGATAACGAACTTTTATCATTACGACAAGGTAACCAGGATCTACTAACCTATATCGCCATTTTCAATAAGGTTAGTGGTGGAAACCGGATGGCCAGAGGTAAAACGAATTACATTATTTCATCGTGGACTTCGGGGTGAACTCAAAGACGTTTTGGCCCAAGTTGTGAACCCACTTCAGGATTGTGCAGAATATATAGACTTAGTGGTCCAGTTAGACCACCGACTTCAGAATAGAAAGGCTGATCGAGCTAAGTTCGAGAATCGGGTATTGGTTAAACCCAAAGTTACCCTCAAAGGAACAGATGTATCAGAACCGATGCAGATCGGGGGGGTCAAGGGACCCTTAACTCAAAAGGAAACAGAAAGAAGACGACAGATGCAATTGTGTCTGTACTGTGGGGCCTCAGGACATTTTCTACGGGATTGCCCTATAAAAACATCTAAAAAAGTAGTCGGAGTTGCTGATAAAAATCAAACACAGCCTGATTCGGGAAACGACCACGCCCGACAAGCGTAGAGGTCCGCTTGCCGAGCTTGAAGAAGGAAACTCAGACCTCGCACTTCATCATACCAATGGTCCTTATAGATCCAAGGCAGCCATCACGTATGCACGCAGTGAGGGCATACATTGATAGCTGGGCCATAGGAAACTATGTGGACCACGAGTTGGCTTCTAGGATGAATCTATCTCTCTGCAAAAAGACCACTTCGGATGTCATCACCACAGTCGATGGAACTGAAATTGCCTCTGGGCCTGTAACTCATTCCACCGCAGAGATGACATTATTGGGTCAGGATGGGCATCGAGATACTATTGTGTTTGATTTAATCAAAGCCCCGCAGTTCCAAATAATACTGGGGTTACCTTGGTTGGAAACACATAATCCTTGTATTGAATGGCGAGAGAAGAGAATAACCTTCCCAGATTGTGCACATACTTGTTGCCCAGAAAAACCTTTGACACAAGGCCTGGCCACAGTCGCTACTCCAGTCGTGCAGTTACCTCAGGAATATCAAGAATTCCAGGATGTTTTCCAAAAGGAACAGGCAAACACCCTACCACCTCACAGATCATACGATTGTCAAATCGATCTCATACCCGGTGCACAACCTCCATGTAGTAGGATCTATGCCCTTACGGAACCCGAAAACCTTCACCTACGACAATACTTGGACCAATACCTTGCTAATGGCTTCATTCGTCCATCCAAGTCCCCTGCATCTTCAGCTTTGTTCTTCATGCCTAAAAAGGAAGGTGACCTCAGAACGTGCATAAACTACCACTCATTAAATCAGATCACTGTTAAGAACCGATACCCATTGCCTCTGATCCCCGAATTACTAGACCAAGTAAAGGACGCTTGCATCTACACTAAATTAGATCTCCGAGGGGCATATCATCTGGTACGTGTAAAGAAAGGCGACAAATGGAAGACTGCTTTTCGCACTAAGTACGGGTTATTCGAATACCAGGTGATGCCCTCCAAGTTGTCCAATGCACCAGCAGCCTTCCAGTAGTTTATGAACAATGTCCTTCGTGAACTCATTGACGTCTGTGTTGTTGTATACATAGACGATATTCTAGTGTACTCCTCTTCAGGATCAGACCATGTGAATCACGTTTGTGCAGTCCTTGAGAAACTATGCCAGCACAAGTTATACGCAAAATTGGAAAAATGCGTTTTTCATGCTACAGAAGTTGAATTCCTTGGATTTATCCTGACTCCAAAAGGAGTCCGAATGGACTCTGGAAAGGTGGACGCAATCCTGAAGTGGCCATCACCCAGTTCAGTTAAAGGGGTACAAAGCATGCTCGGATTTGCTAATTTCTACCGCAAATTCATTCCGGATTGCTCACATGTTGTACACCCTATCACAGCACTTTTGCGAAAAAACAAACGCTTCTTGTGGACCGAAGAAGCTGAAAAGGCCTTCCAAGAGCTGAAAGCAAAATTCACGTCTGCACCTGTCTTAAAGCATCCACACCCCAAACTTCCATACATAGTTGAAACTGATGCATCCAGTTTAGCCATGGGAGCTGTCCTGTCCCAGAAGGATCCTGAAACCGGTCAACTTCACCCAGTAGCATTTTGGTCCAGAAAGTTCTCGGCACCCGAGTTAAACTATGCGGTTACCGATAAAGAATTATTAGCCATCAAATCCACCTTCAAGGCTTGGCAGCATTATCTTCTCAGTGCCAGGCATACCATTACGGTAATCACCGATCACCGGAACTTGCAGTATTTAAAAACCGCCAAGGCCCAATCGTTGCGTCAACTTCGATGGGCATTGTTCTTTGCTGAGTTCGATTTGGTGATCACTTATTGACCAGATTGTAAAAATGGCAAGGCAGATGCCTTATCCCGAATAGAGATGGGAGAAGCATATGCGAACCCGGAACCGGTGCCTATAATTTCAGAACAAAGAATTCTTGGCATAACCACTCTACAGACACTAGAGGATATTCAAGTAAAGATCCAACAACTCTTCGATCCAACAGCCCTGCAGGACTGGGTGAAGAAAGGCCCGGACTACTCAGTCATCAATGACCTACCTTATTATCAAGGGCGACTATTTCTACCACACAAGGAACTACAAGAACTAGTCATCTCCAATTATCATGACACCCTGATGGAAGGACACCCAGGTATCGCAAAAACTGAAGCTAAATTTAAGAGACAATTCTGGTGGCCCACCTGGCGAAAAGACGTAAAGTCATTTGGAATGTCTTGTGGCATTTGCGCCCAAAACAAAAGTCAGAAGAAAAAACCAGCTGGCCTCTTACAACCTTTGGATATTCCACCTTTACCATGGCACGCCTTATCGTTAGACTTTATTACAGATCTACCTCCATCTAATGGATTTAACACCATTCTAGTTATTGTGGATCTTTTTTCCAAGATGGCCCACTTTATTCCTCTAAAGGGATTACCTTCTGCTTCAATTCTGGCCAAGGAGTTCCTCGAAAACATTGTTCGAATACACGGATTTCCTTCCGTATTGGTCTCTGACCCAGGTAGTCAATTCATTTCACATTTTTGGAAGAAATGTTGTCAACTGGCGCAAATCGACGTGAGGTTATCAACCAGTCACCATCCCCAGACTGATGGTCAGATGGAGAGGACCAACCAGACCCTTGAACAGTACCTACGTTGCATCCTACACCAGACCGAAAGTAATTGGAAAGATATTTTATGGATTTCCGAGTATGCATACAATAATTCTGTACATTCAGGAACCGGACAAAACCCCTTTTATACCATATATGGACATCACCCTCGAACCTCAGAACTAGATTTGCCTCAGCATTTAGAAATGCCTGCAGTTAGTCATTTGCATTCTACTATTACACAAGCCTTTAAAGAGGCAACAGAACATTTGAAACAAGCAAAAGAGAAATATAAGAAAAATGCTGATCAACATAGATGTGAAACTCCACAATACCAGATTGGGGATCAAGTTTGGCTGGCTACAAAACACATACCTCTGAAGGGAACTCAGACTTTTAACCCTAGATATTTGGGACCTTACACTCTTAAGGCCATTATCAACCCAGTAGCCGTCAAATTGGAATTACCCTCTAATATGCACATTCATCCTGTCTTTCATGTTTCACTTTTAAAACCAGTTCAACCAGGAACAAGGTTAACCAAACCACCCGACCCCATCTTGATAGATGGAGAACCTGAATTCGAGGTAAAAAATATCCTGGACTCCAAGATGGTTAAATCAAAACTTTTTTATTTAATCGATTGGAAGGGCTACGGACCACAAGAAAGGTCATGGGAACCTAGTGACCACGTCCATGCACCTCGGTTGGTGAAAAGATTCCATCGGAACTTCCCAAACAAACCAGGGCCCAGGGGAAGAACAACTTTAGGAGGGGCCTTGGGGGGGGAGTGCTGTCATAATGCCTACACCCAGGCATCCGGACCAAGCCCATCAGCCCCGGGAGCAGACATCTAGACATTTAGTAAAAACTCAGCAGCCCCGGCTAGGGGCTATCTGGGCTCAGTCCTGGCGCCTTAGGTGCCAGGCTCATAGTAGGAATCAGTGCTCATAGTCATTACTTACCTCAGACAGACCATGCTGCAAATGACTCCAATCCAACATGAAGCCTGAAAGGGACTATTTTTCTACAGGGACTATTTTTTACTTGGGTGTGGTTCTAGGGACTTCTTACCTGGGACTACTTTTGAGGCTATTTAAACCACGCCCGACCAGCAAAACACGCTTCGCGTTATTCTGCATCCAGCAGCGTAAAACTCACGGTGCCTGCAGCCTGCATCCATTCTTCTGCCACGCCCGCCTCGAATCCGGAGCTCCTAAAACAAAGAGGAAAGAAAGGGACAAGGTTAGAAAACTAACTTATTTCTATTCCACACCTGATTCTGGATCCATCTTGTCTCCGGACCTGTAAAGAACATCATTTCTGCACGCGCCGCACCTCTAGCTGCAGCGCCGCGCCATACTCACCAGTCTTCACAGCATCCTTTGGGTTGGCGCTGCCTCCATCATTTCTTCGCCGAACTTCGGCACCTAGGAGACAAAAGAAAACCACAAGGTGAGCTGAGGGAACCAACAAATATAATTCTTACCACCATAGACTTACCTGATTTACCACCGGAGGCATCCTTTTGTGACTCTCCATATTTTCACGTGCCGCATCTGTAAAGAGAGACAAAACAAAACGTTTTCCTCGTGCAACATTTACCGGACAGCGCCGGGTAATACAGACTCTTACCTGAGCGCCACCAGCTGCCACAAGAGCATCTTTTCACGAGCCAGCTGCAAGACAAGAAAGGAAGGGGGGAACAAGAGTGAACATCGGACATATTGAACTCTATGAACTTAATACTTCCTGGCCCTCACCAGGAACCTCAGAGTCAATACTCTCCGGAACTCTCCCGAGCTTTCAAACCAGTGAAGTAACTGGAATCGATGCATCCCTGCAAATCCACGCGGGATGGAGAGCTCATCTTTCAAGAATATAAGGTGAGATTGCTGTGAAGGCATTTCGGAGATGATTAGTTGGGGAGGACTGTGGGGATGCCATCACTTGAATCCACAAGTGGCTAAATCCATCTCTCCACTTGCAGGAGAATATTTCTATGGGTTAAGCAGACAAGATTAGGAGGGCAGATCCAGTCAGTCATCGCTGCACTACGCATCACGTGGGTGGAGACCGCAGCTGTCCGGGTCCGACCGACGCCCCTGTGGGAGCCAGGTGAGCGTAACAGATGGCTCTTGGTGGGTGCAAGCCAGCCCTTCTTCCCTCTTCCCATGTTACTCGCTCCCTGTACTCAACTTTACACCAGGTTTATGAACGTTTGGTATTAGCCCAAGATTATTTCCCTGGGGATTGTCAGGGGAAGCCTCAAAACATTCTCATTGAAATCAAACCGCCACATTTCAAGGGTATACTTAAGCACATTTGGAGTCCATCACACCACCATGCTATGGCTAATTTTAGTATCACACCCCAAGTAATAGAAACTGTCATCAGTGAAAAATGTATTATACCAAAAGTTCTTTTATTTGTAATCTCTTTCTGATCAGCATTCTGTCTGATCCACTGCCACTGACAGCACATGCAACCCTGCTTCCACATTCACACACATTGTCCCTCTACCTCGTGCATCTTTCCACTTGCTTTGTCTGGTTGTTTGTTTGTCCTGCTTTACCACCGTCTTGCCTTTTATCCTCTTTCTTTCTTCCACAAACTGTGGTCTAGTTCCCGAGGTTCAGGGCACACTATACTGCTTTCCAAACATGCTCCGGAACTGTCGGACCCCTACAGTGATGATTGGCGCAGTATAAAAGCCTTTCCATCTACCATTACAAGAAATGGTGATTGAAGAGATACAGACTTTGCAGACTCTGTTTGTCCACAATCAAATTCCTTCATGCAGTTTAGAAGCTCTGTTTCCAGCATCCTTTCCAAAGCACTACGTTTTAATAGCCTATCCTCCACGTTATGTTATGTATATTTCTAAAGCGTAAGTACGCCCAGGGGCATCATGGCGCTCAGTAGAGCGGAGGGACGGCGACAGAATGAAGAAACCTAGTTTACATAAGTCTTCAAGGACCGGCGAAAGATCAGATGATCGTCAACAGCTGGAAGAGACAGAGGGAGATCGTTCCAGGCTTTTGAAGCAATCACCAAAAAAGCACGTCGCCTATGCGAGAGAGTCTGAAGCGACGGACAGATAACAGAAGGGCAGACATAGATCGCAAAGGACAGGACGGAACATAGCAGGGGAACTTTTCCTGGATGTATTCTTCACCCTGCTTATAAAAGGCACGGTGTATGACACACATAGATTTAAAAAGGATCCTCTTCTCAAAGGGGAGCCAGTGAAGCTGTCTAAGGAGCGGGGATATGTGTGCTCGTGAAGGGGGGTGAAGGTGGGTGAAGCACTGATCTGGCAGTGGCATTTTGAAGTAGCTGAAGCCGATTTCCCTCCCCCTACAGGCTATAGGATGCAGCATGAGGCTGAGGATGCAATGACTGATTTGTCTGAGCATGCAACATTGCCTGTGCTGCAGACTCACCCAAACAAGTTATCTATGTATCTTCTGTTTCTTCGCAAAATAAGTCCAAAACGTGTGCAGTACATCAGATCTCGTAATGCTCCCAAGGCAGACACATTCCCAGAATTGTTTTGAAAACTATAAATGCTGAAAGCATGAATGGTGTGTATAGGCCCTACTGGCCCTTCGGTGGCGGCAGCTGCTGACTGATTTGCACATGGCTGGTCCCCTTTTGCAATGGCGCAGACGGGCTAAAAAACGGCGGTGTGGAAGGTTGCCCAGAGCAATTGGCAGCAGTTTAGATTCATTCGAAACCATCCACCCATCACTTTTGTGGTCAGTTTGTTTCTCCTTGTTAGAGAGGGTATGCCCAGACGTGGGTTACTTGCTCGCATCGCCACAGGGAACCAGACTGCACCTCACTGAGGAGGTCCAACAAGGCCGAAACATGTCTGTGGATGCTTGGTTTTCTGTGCAGAGGGGACCTGGCCTAGCAGTTCGGGGTGGGCTGCTACCTTCGGTGGCGCCTGCTGCTGACTGATTTGCACATGGCTGGTCCCCTTTTGCAATGGCGCAGACGGGCTAAAAAACGGTGGTGTGGAAGGTTGCCCAGAGCAATTGCCAGTGGTTTAGATTCATTCGAAACCTTCCACCCATCACTTTTGTGGTCAGTTTGTTTCTCCTTGTGAGAGAGGGTATGCCCAGACGTGGGTCCCTTGCTCGCTGCGCCACAGGGAACCAGGCTGCACCTCACTGAGGAGGTCCAACAAGGCAGAAACATGCCTGGGGTTGCTAGGTTTTCTGTGCAGAGGGGACCTGGCCTAGCAGTTCTGGCTGGGCTGCTACCTTCGGTGGCGGCAGCTGCTGACTGATTTGCACATGGCTGGTCCCCTTTTGCAATGGCGCAGACGGGCTAGAAAATAGTGGTGTGGAAGGTTGCCCAGAGCAATTGCCAGTGGTTTAGATTCATTCAAAACCTTCCACCCATCACTTTTGTGGTCATTGTATAGGCCCTATTCAATAGAGACTCCTTTTGGGTCCTGAATCGTACCGGGACAGGATTTATTTTAATACAGGCATTAAAAAATGACAAGGGTGGATGATAAACAGGAGATAAATCTCGTTTGCAACATTTTAAGAAAATGAAAATACACTGTGCCATCGGGCAAGATGAGAAGCAGTACCGCTGAGCAGCAAATATCTTCAGAGTGGAGAATATGTTCTGAAGATGGAAAGAGAGGCAGCACATGTTGGGTTGCTGGAGGTTGCATCTGCGACCTCTGGCCCCGGGTGCAATCTCTGTGACTATCACTGAGACCGCTGAGAGGGGATGGGCTCAGGTGCTCTCAATGGTTCCCGCCCCTTGTCCTCCGCCTAAAAAACCTCAGTTGCATCTCAAAATAGTACAAACTTTGGTGTTAAGTTCAGGTTATGAGATGTGATATCACAATACAAACGGTTCTAAGGAGAAACAACTGCAAACTGGTGTCTAGAAGAGCAAGTAAGGACTGGCTGCAGGAGGGGGGAGTCGGGAACCTGCGTTATGTAGCTATCTAGCCCTTATTAGAAGAACACCCTGTCCCTACTCAAGGGTGCCTATCCCTAGGCAGAGAGTGGTGCAACGCCTATCTAATAGGGATAGGAAAGGAAGACTAATAGGGATAGGAAAGGAAGAAAACTATCTCTCAATCTAACAAAAATGAGTGGGCGCCCCGACCTGCATTAAGGAATTCTGGACACAGGATGTAGCAGTGAAGAGCAACCATAAAAACACCATACCACTCCAACGTTTCTTAGTGCGGCAGAGCTGCTGATTAGATCGCTGCCCAGCACAGCTAAATAGCTTACATGAGTGTTCCAATGACCATGGGATTTTCTATGTATGTTTTATTTACCCTTTATTTAAGCCTCATTTAGGAGTGGTAAATGTTGTAAACATCTAAAAGGGCAATTCAATTGGTGTGGGTACATCAATGCCTGTAAGTGTGAAACACTTTAAAAGGCTCACTGTGTGTGAGTAATGAGCATGGATTGTATTATTTGTAAAGTATTGCCCGTAGTTATTGGGGATATCTACAAGATGGCCATGGTATCACCCATGGCCAAGTGGGTTGACCGGTTTCGATGGAGTGGGATGTTCAGACTATCTTCTTCAGGACCGTTTATTCAATCAAGCATCAGATTTGTCTTCCAAGGCGTGCCCAAAACTTGGGGCACAATATGGATGGGCTGCTCTGTCTCCTGTAGAGGAGACAAAAGATAAATAGACCAAAGGAAGGTAGTCAGTGAACACAATGGGCTGTCTCATGATGTAACGCACAACTATGTTAAACATCAGAGAGCATGAAGGAACTGTATTAGGTGCCTAAAGTCACAAAGGGGAACAATAAAAATAAGTAGGGCTGCTTTCTGAACAGCCAAAACAGCTGTGCCTAACACTCCTGGGATAGAGGGGGGTTTGGGTAGGGTGAGATAGTGAGGGAGTGCGTGGAAAGCAGAAATAGTGCAAGGTAGGTGATCTTGATAGTGACCCCCCAAAAAGTGGCAATTGTCAGAATGTCCACCTTAATTTCTAGTAACTTGGGGAGCGTTCAATTGTGATGCCCAGCCGGGAGAAAGGCTTGTGTGGCCAACCAGGTAATGTAGAAGAGAAAATGGAGGTTTTGAATTTTGAAACCGGCATAGCAAGTGTGTCTCTGTCCCGGTATCTGGCTGGTAAATAATATTTCTGAATGCCTAACATGCCATGTCCGCAGAGCACATTTTATGATCACATTCGGGGGGAGTACCTGTATGTAAATAGTGCGGGAACTGAGGGTAGCAGCCTAAGGGTAGAAGCGCGAGATGTGTGTGGCTCATCTGCGATTACGCGCACTAGGAAGGAAGACTTCCTGGTCGTGCGACGTGGAAGGCGGGGTGATTGGTGTGGGCCAATCAAGGAGCGCCACGTCAAAGTGATGCGAAAAAGCCGCATAATGATAGGTGGCTGGGACCGTGAGTTCCAGATGGCATCCACGGGTTGTAAGGGCAGAACGAGTCCGCAGAATGATAAGTGTGTAGTGCACTGGAATGGCCCACTGTCCGCACTAGAAGATTATGAGCACAATTGAATCCGGGACACTCGAGGGAGGGGGGACTGGAAGGGGGGATTTGCTGGGGGGAGGGAGGTGAAAGGAAGAACATAGGAAGGGTTTCTGGAGCTAAGTCAGATCCTGGTGTCAATGAGGAAAGGCCAGATGTGCAAGCTAATTGTGGCACTCAGGATGATCACAGGTTGGTGTGGTCAGAGGGTCATACTTGCAACGCAATAATGGGAGTGGCAGCTGCTGTTGAGCCATAAGAGGACAAGAGTGTCTGCAACAGTTAGTCACATCCTAATACCATAAGGAAAAGCCAGTTGTAAAAGTCAAAGCAAGGAATGACACACAGGAGGGTGGCGTGCTGATATGGTCAAAGGGACCTGCTAAAGTCCGCGGCTGCTGCTGAGCCTGACATTCAAAGGAATGATTCACTGAGGGAAAGGGGCAACAGAGGCAAACCAGATGGTTACCGTCCTGGAATGATTGCCAATTCTTGCCACTGAATACATTTGTTTAGGCCTTGATGGCAGGTGTCTAGTTTAAAGATCAATTTTTGTTCGAGTCTAAACAAGATGTCATGATAGTTCCCCCATCTTGCTGGTGGTCTTACTTTTTCTAATATGGTCCATTCAAAACTGTCCGCTGTATGTCCCTCAGCTAGAAAATGGGGGGGTCACTATCAAAATCACCTACCTTGCACTATTTCTGCTTTCCTTGCACTCCCTCACTATCTACCCTACCCAAACCCCCTCTTTCCCAGGAGTGTTAGGCACAGCTGTTTTGGCTATTCAGCAAGCAGCCCTACTTATTTTTATTGTTCCCCTTTTGTGACTTTAGGCACCTAATACAGTTCCTTCATGCTCTCTGAATGTTTAACATAGTTGTGTGTTACATCATGAACTAGCCCATTGGGTTCACTGACTACCTCCCTTTGGTCTATTTATCTTTTGTCTCCTCTGCAGGAGACAGAACAGCCCATCCATATTGTGCCCCAAGGTTTGGGTACGCCTTGGAAGACAAATCTGACGCTTGATTGAATAAATGGTCCTGAATAAGATGGTTTGAACATCCTACTCCATCAAAACCGGTCGTCCCTCTTGGCCATGGATGGTAACATGGCCATCTTGTAGATATCCCCAAAAACCACGGGCAATACTTTACAAATAATACAATATATGCTCATTACTCACACAGTGAGCGTTTTAAAGTGTTTCACACTTACAGGCATTGATGTACCCACACCAATTGCCCTTTTAGATGTTTACAACATTTACCACTCCTACATGAGGCTTAAATTTCCCTAGGGTAAATAAAACATACATAGAAAATACCATGGTCATTGGAACACTCATGTAAGCTCTTTAGCTGTGCTGGGCAGAGATCTAATCAGCAGCTCTGCCGCACTAAGAAACGTTGGAGCGGTATGGTGTTTTTATGGTTTCTCTTCACTGCCACATCCTGTGTCCAGAATTCCTTAATGCAGGTCGGGGCGCCCACTCATTTTAGTTAGCTTGAGGGATCGTTTTCTTCTTTCCCGATCTCTATTAGATAGGCGTTGCACCACTCGCTGCCTAGGGATAGGCACCCCTCTTCTAATAAGGGCTAGATAGCTACATAACGTTGGATCCCGACTCCCCCCTCCTGCAGCCAGTCCTTACTTGCTCTTCTAGACACCAGTTTGCAGTTGTTTCTCCTTAGAACCGTTTGTATTGTGATATCACTTGTTGACCTAACGGTTGAGGAATGAACGTTTTTTCCTGTTTCATTTGAAAATTACCCTGATGTTTTGTAAAGTTCAGGTTATGTTCATGGTATTTGCAGGCTGATGGCAGTTTCTGTAACAAGTGGCCTGGTGTCAGATTCTGCTGACAGCCACTTTTAACATTTGGGGGGTGGGTCAAGGAAGCTGGTTGCTGAAACCCCAGAATGAGAGGCTTCTCCGCTCCTGGTTATAAACAGAGGGCCCACATCGGCTGAATCCCAGACAGGGAATATTATCTCTGCTCGCTTGCAGAACCTAAACAAGGTGCCATGGATCAGCAGTTGTAGGGGTACGAAAAATGAAGGGTAAGTAAAGAGGAATTAAGGGTATACTGCCCCACCGTTTGTATGGAAGTCTCAAATAGAAACAATACCTGTCGCCCCTTGCACCTCTGTTGAGCCAACTTTCTGCAGGAAGCAGGTTGCCGCACTCATGTTGATGGCACTGAGAATGACTCAAAATGGAGGTCCATTAACTCATAAAAATTATGTTTCAGGGTGTCCTGTCTGAAATCCTCATTGCATTAGTGTTACCCACAGCGACTATACATTCCTGAGTAGCCCCAACATTTCCTCCCCCTCACAGAGTTTGCAAGCACCCTCAGAAGAACACAAAGCTACATTATGCGCACTTTACCATGTAAGAATACCCACAGACCATTCAGAGGAACATGGATGCCATGGAATGTCCACATTGCCACATTGGAATTCTTACTGGGACTCATTTTACTAACAACACAGTATTAAAAGCAGATTCAAGCTTGCCTAAGATGTCATGCTCACCAATGCGCAGGCCGGCCATGAAATCTCACAATTATCAACTTCATATGTACCTATTTTATCAACTTCATGAAGATGAAGTGCAGAGACATTCCCATCCAGATTCAAACCACGGACCTGCACATTTCAAAAGGTTTTCGGCAGGGTCGGACAGGGACAAGAAATAGGTCCGGACACCCAAAAATTATTATTTAACAGTAGGCCAGTTAAGTTCATCTGCAGGTCTGGTGCAAAGTTGGCCGCATGTCAAGCCTGCGTGCATCTAGTTTTCAGGCTTTTAGGCACAAAGATTTTGTCAAGGGACCGAGGACACCAAGATGGAATGTCTTGTGAATGTCTTGTTGTGATGATCGTAACAAAGACAACGGCAGAAAAAACATGCTGTTACTGCAACTTGTGAAAAGCAAAATACATAGTCCGAAAATGGATGCTTATTCTACTCTAAAATTGGAAGTTTGTGTCCGCATTGTGAATTTGAGGTATTTCAATAGGGAGTGATTTTGAATATAGCCACCCGGCATTGAAGTGGTGCAAGGAGGTAGGCAAGTCCTGGTGTTGTGGATAGCACAGGTTGAAGAATACATGAGTAAAGGCGTGTCCCATGAGGAGGGCTGAGCCGTATTCAAGTGTGATGAGCACTAGTGTGCTGATGTGTGTGGTTGAGTGATCATCATGCACATCATAGTCCAGGCCGGCACGGAGTGTGGCGCGGCCCGTGCTTTGTGCTGAGCTTGGGAGGGCCCCTCATCATGATGGAGGCACCCACATTTTGGGTTCCGCCAGTTATGGGACGAGAATGAGGGGGGAAGTGTTATTGTGCACAGGCCTCACATATCTTTGTGCCATCTGGGGATCACAGTTCAAAACCCTGATACTGGGGCCGGGCCTAATTCCCAGAAGAGTGTTCCAATGGCAAAACCCTATTGGAAAATGCTCTGTAAATTAGGCCCATACCATAGGGTCAACAAGACAAGATTGCATACGCTCTATGAGCTTAAATGACATCTATGGCAAACGCGCTTCAGTGTTTATCTAGTTTCTGCCCTGCAATGTCAGAAATAAAACCTCGCTCATCCTGAAGATGGGTGCTGTAACCTAGCAGTGGCAGTGGGTGAGTTTTCTCACCCTGTCTCCGCGTGCCCGCCCAACGACTCACCCCCAAGGCTTGGTCTGGCCTATAGGGCAACAGTTCAATGCCCGAAAACAAAAACACAAAATGCGAGTGTGGGCTTGTTTTTATGGTCTAAGTGGGGGGGGGGGCAGTTTGATAAGTTACTTCACCATGCAGCTAGTAGTGTTGACCATGTTACTGTGTAACTATTCTTTAAAATGCCCAATTTGCGTCACATTTTATCAAAAACCTCCCCCTTGGGTACTACCCAAACAGTCACAAAAAGAACGAACTGCCATGTAAAACTGTGGCCCACTTTTTATTTGGTGCCACTGCCCGAGACAAATCCAACCCTGGCTCTGCAGTTAATTATTGCTGGTTACACTGCAGCCATGTGCAGGCAGGCGCAGCTTCCCCCGTGCGCCGCACACAGCAGTAAGTGTTGTTGCAGGGCATGCAACATGTTAACTCAATCTTGAGGGCAATTCCGTGTTCCCAATGGCCATGGTTTTGGGCAGTGGTCTTTGCCCACTGTATATAGATTTGGGCACAGAGCATGGCTGAAAACGATGCCCCGGCCCCAGGCTAGCAGTTGCTTTGCGTGCGAGGGGAGGACACCCATGCACCTTGGCTAGAGCCTAGCTTATGGGATAATGGGCAGTGGGAACTTTGGGTGGTTTGGGGGTACAGGGGCACTGGTTATAGTTGCAGAGTTGCAGACCATGTACAGGGGTCACTTTGAGTGGCTTATCACCAGATAAATAGCCAAAGCAGGCCACCATGCCACAGGCCCATGGCCATGGGCACATGTTGTTATCAGGTCACTTCTGGGGTCATGGAGACCACTGCTTTGGTCTGCAAACCATTGTCGTTGTCCACTGTGGGTTAAGATGATATGCTTGGGGCATTGCCAAATGCCATGGGTAAAATGAGCACTACTCATGGTCCCAAACCATGCCCAGTGCCTCACATGCATAGGTTCTCTGCAGTACTTGGCATGGTGGAAGGCCATGTCCTAGGCATAGTTACCAATGGCCATGGCCGCAGCGTGGGTGGCTTGGGGGGACACTGAAGTCCATGCCAATGGATGGAGGCTACTACGGCTAGTGCCACTTTCGCCGGGTTGTGGAAGTCCCGAGTATGGACTTCCCGTAAAGATTTTCTGTAAACCCTGTGGTATAAGAAGAGGTCACTAAATGGTATGTTTAGTTTAATGTGTTGAATATACTATAGAACCTGGTGAGGGAGAGTCACCACTGTAAAACCACAAGTGCACTTAAGAAATGAAAGGTATGGTGAAAGAACCTATTGAATAATCATGTGTGCCGTGCCATCCCCTAAGTCCTGTGTCCTACCAGGGAAGTCAAAGGGTTATACAACCTCAAATAATGCACCAACATAAAATGCAGAAGACATATTGAAAGAGAGTACTGATTCGTCATAATGTGTCTCGACGTTCTCTGTAGTGGGGATTTGAAGCAGACTCGTGAGAGACTGTATTGCATTGATTAGGCATGAAGGAGTGTGATGTAATCCCAATTCACAAGAGTCTTGGAACTGTTTGGGGGGGACTGAAGGTTTTAAGTCAGTGTCTTCCTATGGGACTGCAACAGAATGGGACAGGACTCTGCATCTCTGGATGAGGAGATAAATGGAGCCAGCAGATTCCAGGGCACTCTCTCTTGGAAGCATAGGCTTTGCAGTCAGATTGAAGGTCGCTGTCTGAAAACGTCTTCTTTTGGAGCACTACCACTCAACGGTTCCAGCCACCCACCATGCCTGACAGTTCCCTGCTGTACGGACCATCATGGGTAAGCGGAGAGTAAAGGCAACCGAGCTGGCAGTCAACGACCCAGGAGGATACAGGAAAGAAGAGATGGACCGATGAGCACCTGGCCCGCTGCGTGTTGTGTGAGAGTGGTCCCCCATGCACGCAGCTGCAGAAGCAGAAATGGGATGTGTCCCCAGAGAATCTCTCCAATGAGAGGTTGGCTTTCTGGGAAATGCACAGTGCAAAGGTATGGAGGACACCACACTGTAGCGCCTGGTTCAAGGATCCCGGGACCAAAGGCCCCGTTGTGCAGAAAGCTAGTCAAGTGTGTGGTCCAATTCTTAATAGCTTTGCTTAATTTTTCCTGTTCAGCTGCTCAATTTTTAGATGTCTTCGCTCTTCTCCATCTTGAGTAGCAGAGACATTTTTCCACTATCCCCCGCTGCAGAACTCCAACAGAGTAAATTTGTGGGTCTTGTAATCTGGAGTCCAGACTAGAGACTGATTTAGTTTGGGGGAGCTCGGGAGAATTATCGAGTGGACACGAGAAACAGTGCTTTAGATATATAATTACCAGGTTAATCTACTCCATTTGAAACCTATATATAAAGAAAAGGGCACAAAGCCCTTTCTAACCTGCCGGGTGATATGCATGTCTTCTATTGTGTTGAATTTTCTGGCTTTGTGCCTTAATACCCAGGTGGAGATACATTGGCCTCATTATAAGTCTGCCGGTCTGGAAATAAGGGTGCCAGTAGCAACGTACGGCACCCTTTCCAAACCGGCACACTACAACTGCGCCTGCCCGCACCATTGCACGCGGCAGGTGTGAACTGTTGGGTGCAATGGCACCAGTAGACACAGTTGGCATGGAAGCACTGGTACCGTTGACAACGATGCCGTTGCTTCCGATTACCCATTTCCATGGAGTCAAAGGGACTCCATTGGGATGGAGACTAACATTTTCCAATGCCTGATATCCTGGGCAGCCAGGACTTTTAATGTTCAAGTGGCACGGGATCTCAGGCGGCGGACACAGTTTTAGTGTCCGGCGGCAACTCGCTGGTTGCACCTGCGGTTTTACGCCAGACTTGTAATGAGGCCCATTATCTTAAAGTAGAACATTACTGACTTAGGCGGCCTCCCGTACTATAACCTTGCGAATATTGTACCTCACTCTCTCCACTTATGATATGATCTGTCACTTATAACGCCCCTGTAACCAAGTGTTTCTAGGCGCGATGTACACAAGTGTTTTCCAGTGCTGCACCAGATCGTTTTTTAGCAACATCCGGCAGAAATCGGTTACTTTTCCCCAATTTGAAGTTATCATTTCAGTCAGCCTCATGTTACATGAAGCGGAAATCGAATGCACGAGACCACCAGCATTAGCCCTGGAGTGCTGCGGGGTCCCAGGCATGCAATTTTAAAGGTCTCTGAGGCGGACTGGACAATGAAAGAGCAAAAGCGAAACAAACTCGCCTTTACTCTTCTATTTTCTGCTTTGTCTTGTGGAAACGTAAACACTGCTTGCAAATATGCTTCCTAATGAGTTCCTGTGAAATCGGCTTGCCTTTAACCAAGCGCAAAAGCGAGGCGGAGTCCATGGATGTTTAAAATGAGGTGCTCTGATGAGATAGAGACGGTGAGCACAGCGTAGATCTGTTCCCTGCTTCATGCCCCCAGGAGGAACATGGTGCAGAGCAGGAAATGGGGGCATGCATGCACTGCACCTCGCATTTACCTCCACTGCAGGCCCGTCCTTAGGAGGGGGCACGCCGGGCGACCGCCCGGGGCACCACGCCCCCCAGGGCGACATTAGCCCCCGACTCGCCAGCTCCGGGGAGTCTTTCAAGGGCTCCCCCGAGCTGCCGTAGCGGGAGAAGGAGCAGCAGGCGGGCGCATTCAATGTCAATCTGGTGCTCAGCAGCCCATTGCCACCAAATGAGTCCCACCGCCACGGGCGCCTTCACCAACAAAAGGCACTGTTAGCCCCCCAACATGCCAGCTCGGGGGAGTCCTTCAAGGGCTCCCCCGAGCTACCATAGTGGCGGCAGGCGCCTCATTGTTAGTCAATGCGCCCGCGGTAGCGGAGCACATTTACCAACAATAGGGCGCTGATGCACCCGTTTCATAGAATTACCTCCTCGCAGAAGCGAGGAGGTTTTAAAAAAAAAGTGACACTTCGTGGCCACGCCCCCTGTTGACCGGGGGCGCTCAGGGAAGGGGGGGGGGGCGCCAATTTGCCAAGGGCGCTGCTGCCCCTAAGGCCGGCCCTGCTCCACGGCCCTTGAAGGAGGCTTGCACAATTCAGGCTGCAAGAATAGTTTCTGGGGGCCTGTGAAGGAGCTCGAATGCCCAAAGAACCACATGTGAAATAGTTCACCCAGGCCTATGACTTACGGCACTGTGTACCCCATAAGTCCATCTGCACCGTACCCCATAAGTCCATCTGCAGTATGTATCGCCTCACTTTGTTCATTTTACATTATAGCAAATTATTAATTGTTGACGCATTGCACTGCTATGGCTGCCATACAAATCACTGGCCTTTTTTTTTCTCCTAAAAATTTGAATGTGTTCAAACATACACTAACACTAGCTGCGCTGAAGCAGGTATGAAGATTTTCTGTTATTGCCCATGCCATTGTTTAAAAAAAAATATTCCTCAACAGCTGCTTTCTGACTACAACGATGTCTACAACCCTAAAGCAAGACACGTGCGTTAGGCCCCTCCTTGACCAGGTAGCACAGCTCTTTGAGTTCCTTGAGTAGCGTGTTCAGCTGGTAAGTCTTGGCGTTTCTCGTGGTTGCTGAGGGTATATATATATATATATATATATATATATATAGAGAGAGAGAGAGAGAGAGAGAGAGAGAGAGAGAGAGAGAGAGAGAGAGAGAGAGAGAGAGAGAGAGAGAGAGAGAGAGAGAGAGAGAGAGAGAGAGAGAGAAAGAGAGAGCTCCTCACTGTCCAGGCAGCTACCCATTCTCTGTTAATTGTTCTGGGGAGCTCTTTCTTTGCCTCTAATATCCCTGCGCAGTTCCACCCGGAAGCCAAGTGGAGTGGCTAATTCCCACGTGTGTGACAATTGCTGCAGACTGCAGCGTACTCCGTATTGTGTTGCAGCGTCTGAAGGGAAGTACTTCATGCATGACAACGGACAAGAGGAGCTCTTTGGCGAATGACAAGGACTCTGTGGACTTAGGCAGTGAAAACCTGGACTGGCAAGGTCTCCTGTGGGTTCCAAGGGATGTGTGAATTGCCCTTTTGGGCGCCATCTGCCACTGGTGACGGTGGCTTTGGTTGCTACTGCATAAGGGGAGTTTCACAGTGAATTACAGGTGCTTTTGTGAATTCTTTTGTTGGTCAACAAAGGCCTGGAATACTTCAAAACTTTGTCTATCCAGCTGCCCCACATGGGGGGTCTGTCAGTCGCCTCTGTTCTGGGATCTGTCAAGCTTTCCTGGTGGTTACAATGGGGACTGTCAAGCTACCCTGTTGGTGATCACGAGGCCTTCCAAACTCCTCTGTTGCCTACTAGCGGTAGAGGGGAGCTCATCCTTGGGTGGTCGGCGAGCACCTCGGTTGCATGGCAAGATTTAAAATATAGTTTTTTGGTAAAGGGATATAAAGCACGCATAAATTGCAGTCATTGCGTTTCTGAAACAAAGGAGAAACCCGATGAAGCTGTTAGTATTCCTCTGTAATCATGGCCCTAAACACAGCACATAAAAGAAGGTATTGTGTGTTCTGAACCCCTGTCCCCCAGTGCTGTGAAACCAGATCACCACACAATCCGATCTTTCACCGGCCTCAAGCTCCGCTTTGGGCATGTGTTCCCAATAAATAACCCCAGGAAAGCCCCGTGTCCAGAGTCCATGCTCTTGGCTGAGGAATGAAGCATAATAAAAGGTCAAAGGATAGGAGCACCATGTCTAGATTGGAAACTTAATGGGAACACAACCTCCTTGTAAAAGTCTCCCTTTCCCCCGCTCCATTATTCAAGCTAAATAAATATATATGTTTCTTTTGCGGAGGGTCCAAACAAAATCATGTGGAAATCCGGGAAAAAGCCTATGGCTGTTTCCATGCCTTACAGGATAAACATTTTGTGCATGTGTTTATGTTTCTTTTTTGTTGGGAAGGGTATGTCCTTACCTTTAATAGAGAGCACTGTACAATTGTTTCCCGTGACAAGTGGACTAAGCCCCCTCCACCCGACTGGTATCGCACACCATGAATTGATTTGCTTTCTCCTGACACGTTGTGGCAATAAAGATTTCGCTGTGGGGTATTTATTTTATCATGCTTCTATAGCGCTTAGGCTGAAGCGCCTGACCAAATCCAAAGTGCAAAAGTGAAAAACGTATAAATGAACCATAATGAAGCCAGTACAAAGGACAAGAGCGAAATATCCAAATGAAAGGGAAAAAAAACAGAACGCAAACGAAATGCATTATAAAGCAGTAAAACATGACATGAAACCAATACAAACGTCGTAGAATCCCGCCATTTCCACAACCGAACTGCACAAGCCCGCATATCCCGGTCAACTAGACAGGGAACCTCTGATAGTCAAAGTGGCCAAGACCAGAAACAGGAGAGAGCCCGTGTCCAAATCTGCAGAGGGAAACAGCAGCAACACAAATCCGGCGAGCGCCAAGACCCAGGGTGGCCTCCAGCTCCCAGAATGCACGGGGATGATATTGGATGGACACCGAGGAGGAAGTTGCAAGAGCCCACGGGACACTGACCCACACGTGGCTGAAGGAGGATTGAAGGAGCAAGTTCTGCCATAATTGTCACATCTGGGAAAATACACTGTATCTGCCTATTACATAGTATATTGAATCAGACATTCCTCTATCGTTGCTCGATAGATTGGGTTCTCTTCATCCACGTTGCAGTGACTGTAACATGGCCTGCTAAGGGGAAAGGGTTTGTGACTGGGACATGATGTCACCACTGTCCGTAATAAAAAAAAAAAGAAAAGTGTAATAAACAACAAAAGTGACTGGCCCAGCAGAAAAGGAGGGACCAGGACATCACGTGTCGGATGGAGGGTGGCGCAAAAGGGACTTTCATGCCAGAAAGGGTAGAGAGCGGATCTCGGAGCTAAATGCGTCTGAGAACATTACGTGCTCTGTGCCGTTACCAAGGATGCTCACCCAGATTCCAATCTGCCTGGAATAAAGAAACTAGGTGTTCTTGATCCTGTGGCTCATGTTCTACCCCCGCTGTGAACTCTTGCGTGTATCCAGGTTCCACTATGGGACACGACACAACTGGTTAAGACAGAGATGGGAACGTCCGAACACCGACATTCTTGCACGTTCTGCCGTTGCTTCCAGGAGCCACAGGGGGAAAAGCAGCTGTGTGCAGGGCCTACTTATATATGGTTCCAAGTTCCAAGTGTGAGACTTCGAGCCAGTCCTTATTTTTGTTTCCAATTGCATACTGGAACTTGTAGTTTGTTTTTTCCCCATTGTTAGAATGGGCCTAAAAGTCCCAGCAAGCTGTGGGAAAAAAACAGGACTGGCTCGAGGAGTCAGGCATGGAAGTGGGCAACCTGTCAGCAATGTATTAACCCAGCGGCAGACCCGCTGTGCCTGAGAGGCCGTCATAGCTGGCCAGGGTAGCTGCCCCCAACCTTGAGTGCCAGCCTCAAATGCCACTACCCAGCGGCAGTCCCCACATGCCCCTCTAGGTTTCCCAGCCCTCCCCAAGGGGCAATGGTTTATGGCATCTGCGGTAGCGCCCCAGACAGCAAGAGGTGCCAACCAGCCCTCGCATGCCAGGCTCCCATGTGGAGCAGTGGCCCCCAATCCCAGCAGCAGTTCCCTTGGTCTCCAGACTCTCACGTTGGGTGGTGGCCCCCTAACCCAGCGGACCTGCCTGGAGGGCAATGGTCTAAGGTGTCAAGGCCGGAGCACTGGTCAGTTGTGGGGTGTGCTCCCCATACCCAATTTTCGGTCCTCAAATACCCCGGCTGTTTCCGGAGTTCACACCTTTAATGAAGCCCAGCTAGAGCCCCAGACGACTCGGGTGTTGCCACCACAATTTGGGCACAAGTGGTGTGGCCTCCTCAGTAACACAGTGGCTTTCCCTGTGCATCTCAGTGTGGTCCCCGGCCCTCTCTGGAGGACTAAGCTCTTACGTTGAGGCCAGAGCCCTGGACGGCTGGGGGTTGCTGCTCTTGCCCTTGGGCACCAGCCTCCTGTGTGGGGCAGCCTCCCCACCAACCAGCAGTTGTCCCTGCATGCCCCGGCAGGGGCCTTATCCCTCCCCTTATGTTAAAGCTCTAAGGTGTTGAGGTCAGGCTTTCACGCAGGGTGGCAGCCCCCTAACCCAGCGGTGGTCCTCGCATGCCCCAACAGGCTCCCTCGCCCTGCCTGGAGGGCAATGTTCTAAACCATCAAGGCCAGAGACTGGGATGGCTGGGGGGGGGTTCCCCCACCCTTGGGCACCAGCTGCCCATGCAGGGCTGCCACAGCGACGGTCACTGCGCACCTTGGGAGAGCCCCTAGCCTTCTCCTGAGCAAAACACGTTCAAGCCAGAGATTATGTTTTTCCCCTGCAGTTTGGGATAACCATTCCATCGGGTGCCTACTGCACTACACTGATGGTATTGGAATGCAGGAATTCCTCTCACATGATCAGGTTGTGCCTGGGCCCAGCTTCTACCTCCCACCCCTCCATGGCGGAGCAGGCCATGCCGCCGTTGCCTAATGACCGACCTGTCCACCCAACCCGCACGTGTCTGGGCATGCTTGGGTCCAGCAGACTGCCTAAAGGGTGTAAAGGTCAGTATGAGGCATGCGCGTGGCTCCCCAGTTGCCACCCTTCAGCAGATGCGGTTACCTGCTTGATCCTGCCAGTAGCATATGCTTGTCTCAAAGATAAGCTTTACACTTGGAAGTACACACAGCCGGTATGGTGAAACTGTGAATAGCTCATTTAATCAGGTATGGTTCCATCTGTTACTTTGAAAACTATGGTAAATCTAGAGGTAATACATGCCGACGAGTGCTGACCTCCTGGGATGTGTGCATTTATCAGGCCAAGACCAATAGAGGCTCCCCTGGCCGCTTTGGTGACTAGATAACCCTGGGCTGATCGCACATCCTCGTGGTGGTGACGACACTTTGGGATGTCTGCCCTATCAACTTTCACTGGAACTTTCTGTGCCTACCATGGTGACCATGGGGGAGGGGGAATCAGGGTTCAATTCCAGAGAGGAAGCCTGAGAAATGGCTGCCACATCCAAGGAAGGCAGCAGGCTTGCAAATTACCCTCTCCTGAGCGGAGTGAAAGTCCCCATGCCACATGAGCAGAGCGGCCCAGGTAAGGTGCTGCCAAGTGTTTGGTGATGATCTGGAGTGGCGCCTAGTGGAGCATTGGTGGAGAGAAGTAGAGGCACTGTCCCAGGCTCTAATGAGCGGTGGTCTGGTAAACACCTGTGACTCATGCCTGATACTTCCAGCCCCAGTGGCTGCGTATGTAAATATTTGAGCATGATGGGTTAGCTGCTCAGCCGGGGCCATAGAAGTGGGCAGTCATGGCGTACCATCTGTGGTGCCCCTTCTGAACTTGAACACTAGTATGATTGCTCAGTCTTGTGTTGTCAAAGCATGGCAATGGTGGTGACCACCCTCCCAGTGTTGGAGGCAGGGATGAGAGGGAGTCACCCACAACAACACTGCCTAGTGCCCATGGCAGTGCAGCAGTGGACTACCATGGGAGGAGTGTATTTAGGGAGTGCCACACTAAGCCTGTGGCTCTGAAGAGAACTTCCAGATTGCACAGGGCAACCTGGAGCCACCCTCCCTCATTGTCCCCTAGACTTGTTGCCAAGGAGGGGGTGGGCAGAGAAAATGGTGGGAGCCAGTGAGGGACCTCAAGCAGGTGCAGGGATGAAGTGAATCCTCCGGAAGCATGGACAAATCCAATTTTGGCTTTCCTTGGCAGAGCGGGATCCAGGCACCAGAAGAAGAATATGGAAGAACAGAGAGTAAGGGGGTAGATGGTTAATCGGTGTACACACATATGTAAATAGTTGTGCCAGTGTGTGAAGGATACCTCATGAAACAGTGCAAGGTCACCCTACACAACTGGGATGGTAGTTTGCAGCAGCCTTCAGTTTTGGCTAAACATATATACATGGCTATGGAAAGACTGTGTTTGTTACAGATTGCCATCTGCAACAGTGTGAAATCCCTAGCTTTTCTGATTTTAATTAAACTAAAATGGTGCAGGTAATTCTGTTTCCTAGAGGGGAGTCAGTTCATCATACGCCTCTTTCATAAAGCTCTATGCCAAAAACATCCATGCATGCATGTACCTTTCCTGCACCAGGCCCCTGACACCTGACATCTGTTGTCACTGCTCTCCAGTTTCATATGGCAGCTTCAAAAGCTGCATTCACATCCTTGGCATTTGCTGTGACCCAAAGTCATTGCATCCAGAGGCAGCATTTTAACTTATGCGCCTCTAGACTATAATATATGTATTATTGTGTTATCAGTTTAGTGGCAGGGTAATCTTATTACAGTGGACTACAGATATGATCAAACAGTTCGGCAATACAAAAGAAGTAATTAGTTGAGCACCCGTACAGGCCACCCCAGACTACACAGAGGAATTGTACTTATTCTTGCATTCAGATGGCCATTTTATGACCGCAGTGTTGACACAGAAGAGCACTATGGGCCGTAAGCTTTTGGCCTATTACAGCAGCACTCTGGATTCAGTAATGCAAGGGCAGTTCACATGTGAACAAGCATTAGCAGCTGCTACATTTGCAATAGAAAACAGTCTACTATTGTAATGTGGTGCTCAGTTACGTTGTATGTGGAACACTATCTATTTGCCATCCTGTAAAGGTCAAAATCCAGCCTTACTACACAGAGATCTTAGGCGTACAAGATAAAAGCCCCACATTCATGTGGTTAGATGCAAAACAGTGAATCCTGCCACCTTCCTAACAGATATGCCCACTGCAGAAGATATAATGGTGCACGACTGTGCCACATACAAGGGGGAAGAGGATGACATCGCCAAAAGCAAAAGATTGCGCATTGACTGAGAGGGAGGTACTGTTCATTGATGCGTCATCCATCATTGACCAACAGAGTGAACAGAGGCATTCAGGGGCAGGGGTGGTGTGACTTGAAGAAGTGGAGTACGAGACAGTGGTTATGAAAACATTGCCTATGCATTATTCTGCACAGGCGGCAGAACTTATAGCACTCATCAAAGCATTGAGAGTTTCCCAAGGGTGCCATGTCACAATATATTCAGACTCAGTGTACATCACAACAACTGTGCATGCCAGTTTGTACGCCTGGAAGAGGAGAGTGTTTCGGAGGGCGGATGGGTCTCCAGTAGAGCATGGAGCACTGCTAGAAACACTGATAGAATCATTATCCCAGCCATCTGATGTAGCAGTCATCAAGTGCACCACCCACACTAATTGGACAGAAGAGAAATCAATGGGGAACACAGCCACAGTTGCAGCAGCCAAAATGGCGGTGTTTCTGTCAAATAAAATGCCTGTGGAGTACAGCGAACATCGAATACCTTATATAGCAATTCCTATCCCCCAAATAAATGAATTACAAGGAAGGGCACCTGAAAGGGAGAAAGAATTGTGGTTACAGAGGGGATGCAAGCAATACCCAACAGATCTATTGTGGAGACAAGAGAGCTCCAGGAAGACAGTAATGCCCTGGGAGCTGCTAGCAGTAGCCTTTGAACAGTTACCCATACCAAATATTCAGGAGAGCATCACAGAAATGGTCATACATTGCACCACATGTCAAAGTTTCATGACATGGATGACACTACAGATGTTACGGGGATATTGCCCCGCCCTACTGGCCCATTCCATGAATTACAAATAGAATATGCTGATATGGGTGAGCGTTGCAATGGCTTCTGGTACCTCATAGCAGTGGTTTGCCCTTTGTCAAGGTGGGTGGAAGATTCTTGATACGTGAAGTTTTCGTTCGATGGGGTGTGTGCAATTTTAAGGTCAGACAACAGCACACATTGTTTCAATGCACTATTTCAGCACGTCACAGCACTACTTGGTATTAAGCACTGGATGTTTTCAATTCACCACCCACAGGCCAATGGCATTGTGGATAGGATCAACAGGCTTCTCAAAAGCAAATTGTCCAAACTGTGTACCACGTTGAAGAAGAACTGGATGCACTGTTTTCCCCTGGCCCTCTTCAGTCAACGCACACAGCCCAGCAAAGACCACCATTGGTCACCTCACGAGGGGGTCACTGGTCGGTGTATGCACACCCCCATATCCACTGTAAGTAGAGCTTCAGATGCATATAGGGCAGCAGTGGTGTTAGGTGGTGAGTTCAAAGATTATTTGACCATTCTAACATGGGCAATTAAATGTGTCTCCTGACAGATTGCACCACCCAGAATTGAGACAGCAGACACACCGGTCATAGCAACCATGGCAGATCCTGAGTGCATGACCACACAACCACTGCTGCCTGGTGACTTTGTGTACATTCGCAATTTCGTTCATAGATGGAACAACCCTCGGTTCAACAGGCCCTACAAGGTGGTGTTTTGCACTTCCCTCGCTGTGAAGGTAAAGGGCTGGCGATATTGGGTCCACCTCTCTGACATCCACAGGGCACCTCCAGACAGCACTTCGGCACATCAGTTATCTTAAAGGAGGGGCACTAGTACCTGCACTAGTACCTCACCGGCCTGTCCAGGAATGATATGTGTGCTCTGTCACACTCTGGTGATGGGCCAAAGCTCAGCTGCTAGCTCCATATTCTTCTTTTTTCCAGAGCTCTTTTTCTCTTTCTCTTTCTTTAGTTTTCTCATTCTCTCTCTCTCTCTCTGTAAACGTGCGTCTTGTATGTCTCTCCTTTTCTTTGTTTTGTGTCTTTTGCTTCCATTTCAGGAGAGAAGACGATGAATCTCACTGATGTAAATAATTGTTCGTTAAGTAGAGATCCAAAGTGTAGATGCAGAACTGACAATATATGACCATTATTGATATGATATCATATAGCATTTATAACGTGCCTATACACAAGCATTGCTGGTATATGTATGATATTGATGGCACTATTGGGACTTTATTGGGGAGAGTATGTTATAGGGGAAGGTCCTATAAAGGGGGGGATGGGGCTGTATATTTAAATGGGACAGTACATATAAATATGAATAATATTAGTGGATTTACACATATTAGTAGTAACATGAATATCAACAATAATAATGGAAATTAATATTGGAGTAGCAATAGTGTTGATATGAGTGTTAGTGATGATTATAGCAGGACCAATACAACAGCGAGAGTACGTGCACATTTGGCAATGAAGGTGATAATGAAGAACTTGTTTCCAGCAATTTGTGGATCATTTTATAATTCAAAGCAATATGATGATATTTTCGATGGCACTGTTAAAGCTGGCACCGCTAAGAGTGTGTATAGAATAATGAAAAAGGAAGCACTGCCTGCTGAGGAGCCAACTAGACCTCCCGTATTTGATGAAGAAGAGAAAAACCTGTTGTCCACAAAATAGCTCTGCATCCTGTGAGGAAACGGACAGTTCCAACAACTAAAGAGGACAAAACTATCAAATTACATATCCAAAGACTCTTCCTCATTGCTTGCTGAAATACCAGAAGAATACAGACTCTTCAGCTCAGCAGAATCTTTTTTTGCATCTCTACTGTTGCCTGGAGTGCAGGCCATAGCAAACACCAAATGGTTGCAAATCTTGTGCTCGGAGCTGGTCCAGCTCCCGAACGATACAGAGAATGGGTTCAACATGATCAAGGTTCAATTGCGTGCATTGAGGCTTATGACGATGCAACACAGCAATATGATGGACATGTTAACATCAATGGAAGGCAGGGTTTGCATAACGTTTGGCGATTCCTGTTGCACGTGAGTGCCTTCAGAGGATGCAGAGAACGCATTCTTATCTCACATCATTTCAGCCGTCCATGGCCTGGGTGTCATATGAAGAAGGAGGGAGGAGTCCAGGAGAGTGACTGGTTCAACATGGCATTTGGCTGGGCCAAGTCATGCCTCGGAGCAATCATGAAGATGTTGATGCTATCATCATGTTTATCCTTGTTATCTTCTGCACCTGTCAACTAGGCCTTCGATGTTGTGCCAATGTGACACCCAATAGTGCAAGAATTATGGTATCAATTGGGGTTTCAAAAGCACCTTGTGAGACAACAAATATTGGAGCACAGACTGATCTCCCACAGTGTGGCCCTAAGCATGAAATGTTCCCCGTCCCATATGGAATTGAAGTTGACCACCTATATCACACTATCATTACTCCACCCCCAGATATATAGAATTATACAGAGGATAGGGTGGACCAGGCAGGGGGTGGGAGATGCATCTATTTGACTTTCTCACCTGAGGAACATGCGTTTAAGGGGGAGAGTTTGCGGTCAGTATGCAGGGCGTAGGTACCAATAAAGGGAACACAGCCACATATGGAATCAGATAGGAGACATCAGGAGTGCAGGGGTGTTAAGGAATGTGTTACTGTAGAAGTAAGAAAAGCGGGGAATGTTGGAAAGGGGTGACCCCATCACACCCCCCCTAAGCACTTTAGAGAAAAGGAAGTGGCATTCAAAGCACTTTGATGGGCCAGGGGCTAGGGGGGACAGTGGTAGGGCCCCTACCCCAATATAATCAACCCACATAGTGTAGCCCAAGGCATGAGCAAGACTGTATTTTGTATAGATATTAGTGCATTCTGTGTAGATATTAGTAACCATAGTTTGGAGACAAGGCCTGCAGGTCGGATGCTGCATTTCATGCAGTAGGCCCCAATTGCAAGACAAGGGAAATGACCAGCCATGCCTGAGCTCCTATGAGGACAACCATACCCCCAACTTCCATAACACTCATTAATTGTTCTAACAGTGTTGCAAAGATGTTTTTCTATCCACAAGGAGTGTGCCCTACAAGGCCATGATCATAGACCGTCGCCTGGTGTGCATGCTATCTCAAACTGGCCAAAGCATGACCCGGCCCATTCCCAGGTGACCACGAGTTATAGCTCATATAACTGACTAAACCTAAAGATCCCTGAATTCCATGGCACCAGGTTCCCTTTGACCACCAACCCCAAAGCAACAAGTCCTGAAATTTTCAAAGAGGCCGGACATTGCACATCTTTGAGATACAATCATATGTTTTGTATTGCAAGGTGCTGGGAGGGATAAATTATAGTTCAAATTGAGGGGGAGACCTCAAATCCTGATTGCGTGGAAGGGAGTGAGTGAAATGTGTGTGTGGAAGTTAGAGTGCCCCAGAACCTCCTTTACGCCAGTCTTAAAGCCTGCCAGGTGCACCGTATAATGATAAAGTAGCATTGTGTTAGGAGTGTAGTTAATTTGTTCTTTGACCTTCGTCAGTGAGAAGAAGATGATCTCTGCAGCACCCAAGTGATGGAAGACGGAAGGACTGGTCTGGAACCAATGACCTGGCATCCCTTATGGGGCAGGTAGATACTGTATAGGCGCACATAAACCAGCCGTGCGCGTTGTTACTGTATGTATTGCATCACAATGACAAGGTGTTCCCTCTGAAGCCTCTGCTTGTACCCGATTTTGGCAGAATATTCTTAGCAGAATAGTTCTTTGCTGTTGCTCTCATCTGTGTGTGAGATTAAAACTTGTTATCCTTACAAGATCGACTTGGGCCTTTTTTCCCTACCAGATTGTATTTGTTCTGGTGTGTGCGTTCAGAGGTGTGCCTTCACTGGGAGGAATGGTAACACCTTCACTTACTGCACATTGCTACTCTCAACTCGCGTTCAGCTGTCAAACACTCCTCTGACATCTGCCATCTCCTGGAGGACCTTGATTTGGATCTACTCAGTCTGACTGAGACTTGGTTCACAGCTAGCTCTGTCACAAGCTTTGACACTCTCCTTCCTGATGGCTAAAAGATCCTCTCTGAAGCCAGAACCAACTGTACTGGTGGGGATGTAGCTTTGATCTTCCCAGAGTGGATCACTGCTTCTATCATTCCTATGCAGGACTATACCTCCTTTGAATGCCTGGTCTGCAGGCTCTCCATCTCTCCCGGCCTTTCACTCACTGTGGCCACTATCTACAGGCTGCCTGGCTAGGTCGCACCCTTCCTATCTGAGTGGGCAGACCTCTACTCCTCTCTCCTCACCTCTACCTCCGCCTCTGAGACCTTAACATTCGCCTGGATACTACCTGCCCTTCTTCAGGACTCTTTTGCAACCTCTGCGACTCCCTCTCTCTCTCTTTTCTTCTCTCTGGTCCGACTCACTCTGCAGGGTACACCCTGAATGTTCTGATCTCCTTAGACCTCCTCCTCTCCAACTCTCTCACCACTTCTCTCTCCTGGATTGATCACTTTTTCTTTCCCTCCCACCTCTCTCTTTCTACCCCTCAGGCCAAGCCGTCTCCAGCACTTCCACCTGCCTTCAAGGTCATCCGACCCATGAAGCGTGTGTCAGCTGAGGCTATCACTGCTACTTTCTCTCTTCCTTCTGCACCTTTGAATGACTCACACCATGACAGAACACTATATAGCCATCATCTTTATATCTCTAACACTCTTGATGTACTTGCCCCTGTCATGAGGGTTCGCTTGTAGCCCAAATCCAAGTGCAACACTTGATACAACCCTGACATCGTCACCCTCAAATGCAAGTGCAGGGTGGCTGAGAGGAAGTGGAGGGCATCAAGTGCACCCCCTGACAAACTAGCCTGCCACCTGCTCCAAAGGCAAAACAGACTCTCTGTCCTCGCCAAGAAGAGAGCCCACATCCAAGCCCACCTCTCTGCGTCATCTAACAACTCAGCCTAACTCTTCAAAATCTGCAAGGAGCTGGCCAATCCTGCTGCACTCTCTACCTCCCCTGTTCCCTCCCAGGCCCACTGTATGGCCCTGGTGTAGAGATATCGCGAGAGACCCCGCTCTCGCGAGATCTCGCCGCGAACGATAGCTCCGCCCCCGCGCGCTCCGCGCGCATTTTACGGGAAGAGCCAAGGACGCGATAAGGTGCGTCCTGCCGGCTCCTCCGAGAACGGGGCCCACGGCCCACACTCATTGGACACGGACAGTAAGGCAGCATCTTAAAGCCACGTTAGGCCCGTTGGCCTTTGTTATTGAGGCACGCAGTGGGCGTGCACTGTGCATGAGACCTGTAAGAGAATAAACACAGCGTGACAAGCCCCGCGACTCCTGTCTTCATTACAAGCAAGTTACAACATAAATTGGCGACGAGGATCACCACTAGAACTCACGGAGGATCATGCAAGGGGCAACGCCACCGCCACCTTTTCTACAAACTCCAGGTAGGCCTGTCATCCCATGGCCACAATGGCAACCCCTATTCACAACATATGTGGAGGCTCTAGGAGGAGCAGGGTTCTCAGCGGCAAGGCGCAGGGCCATGCTACTCAATGCCTTGGGAGTGGAAGGACAAAGAATATTCGAGAGTCTCACCCCGATACCGGTGGCTGGCGACAATGACGATGTTTTCAAGGAGGCGGTCAGGAGAATCATAAAGAGATTTGCCAGTAAAGAGAACACAGTGCTCCACAGGATACGGTTTTACACTCGAAGGCAAGAAATGTCTGAACCAGTTGAAGATTACGTCACCAAACTGAGGGAACTAGCGGCACTGTGTAGTTTTGGCAACAATGCAGAGAGCCTCATATGTGATATGTTGCTCGTTCACACTAACAGTCGAAAAGTCCAAGATAAGTTCATTGTTGAAAAGGAACTGCAGTTGGAGAAAGCAATTGAGATCGCCAGAGCAGTCGAAGAAACGGCGGGAAGATGAAAGGAGCTTACAGGGGCCCAGAGTTCCGCTGAAATACAAACAGTGGGCTTCCATGCAAAAAAAGAAAGGCCGGCAACCGACACGAGAGAAGGGAGAGGGAGCAGGAAAGAACCCCTCAAGTGTCACAGGTGCAACAGCACGAAACACCTAGCGTTCGACAGGGAGTGCCCAGCCAGAGACAAGGAGTGCTCCATATGTAACCGTATTGGCCATTTCTCAATCGTGTGTCGGTGGAGAAACAAGAAAGTCTCCAGTCTCAATACAGATCGCAATACGGAGAAAGAATCTTCCTCAGAAGATGAAGGAAGACCCACAGTCATTATGGTGAACAGCACAAGAGCAAGGAGGGAGAAGCCTCACTGCACAATCAAAATTGATGGCATGGAAACAAGGGTCATGGCAGACTCTGGTTCGGATCTAAAGATCATTCCCCTTAGGACTTATAAAGACATGGTGGGAAAAGCAAAGGTGCAAGTGTTAACGACGAGGCATAAACCCACGGTGTTTGGAGGGGCGTCAGTCGAACTGTTAGGATACATCAAGGGCAAAGTGGAATTCAAAGGAAGGGAAACCACAACCAGAGTCTACTTCAGTCACGAAGGTCCAGCAGTGCTAGGTTGGGATGACCAAGACAAGCTGAAAATCAGACTGGATCCCAGCACCGAAGATCAGGTCCTGTCGGTTAGGGTGATGAGCGGACCCGTCGTTAAAAGCGACTACCCAACACTTTTCTCGGAGGAGCCGGGGCACATTAAGGGCTTTCTGCACAAAATAGTGCTCAAAAGAAATGCAGTCCCCGTAAAGCACCGCGTGAGGCCAGTACCAGCCACGGCAAGGGACATCCTTAGATGTCAGTTAGAAAAGATGAAAACAGAGGGGGTCATCGAAGAAATCGAAGCATCCGAATGGCTGAGCCCCGTCGTGCTTATAAAGAAACCCCCATCACAGGAACTCAGAGTGTGCATAGACCTGCGCAGTTTAAACTTGGAAGTCATCACAGATAATTACCCCCTTCCAAGCATAAACGAACTCATTCTGTTAATGAAAGAAGCCAAAATATTTTCGAAACTGGACATGAGGAATGCATACCACCAAATACAGCTACATGAAGAGTCGAAACCCCTCACGGCATTCATCACTCCGTTTGGCACATACCAATTCACCAAAATGCCATTCGGGTTGTCATCAGCAGCATCGGCCTTCCAACGCATGATGGATGTCTTGCTACGGAAAGTTAAAAATGTGGTGTACTTCCAGGATGACATCCTCGTGTATGCGGAGGATGAGCAAACGCACAATGCCACGTTGAGAATTGTCCTAAACAAGCTACAAGAAGCAGGTGTGCGATTACGTCATGGAAAATGTTTGTTCAGGGTGAAAGAAGTTGAATACTTAGGGTATAAGATTTCAGAAAAAGGAATCAGTCCCAAACAGAACCTCATGCAAGCAATCATTAAAGCACCGGAACCCACCAGCAAAGAGGAAGTGAGGTCATTTCTGGGACTGGCTGAGTACTATGCGAAGTTCATACCGAAGTTTTCCGAGACCACGGCACCCCTCCGCGACGTACTCAAAAAGGGCTCGGAATTTATATGGCAAGAACGCCAAAAGACGGCGATGGAGAATATAAAGCAACATATCATAGATGCACCATGCCTTCAGCCATTTAATCCGGTGTGGGAAACAGTCGTCACTACAGACGCCAGTGCATATGGACTAGGAGCAGTGCTAACACAAAAGAAAGGTGACACGGAACATGTTGTGGCCTTTGCTTCGAAGGCATTATCGGAGGCGGAACAGAACTATTCCACCATAGAAAAAGAAATGTTGGCCTGCGCATGGGCAGTGGAACATTTCAGGACATATGTATGGGGCACAAAATTCAAACTAGTGACTTATCATAAGCCCCTCATCCATATGCTCAGCCCGGGAGGCACTAAAGTATCCACACCCAGATTAGCACGCATTGCAGCCAAACTGCAAGAGTACACGTTTGAGGTCCAGCACATCTCAGGCTGGAAAAATTCGCAAGCTGACTGCATGTCGAGACTGCCGGAGGGTAAGGATAAAGCCACCACGTTCCTTCATGGAGAATGCATAGTTGCATCCGTCACGGACTTGAGAGCACCAGATTACCTAGAACTCAGTGAGAAACACTGGGAAGAGGAAGACGGGAAAGACCCCACCATGGCCATGATTCGCAAATGGATCAAGGAAGGCTGGCCAAGTGAAAAGACGCTGCCCGAGGGCATGAGACCCTATTGGAAGGTGTCAGACGAGCTATCTGAAACGGAAGGGATAATAATGAAAACCGATCAGATTATTCCCCCCACAGGAATGAGAAATACCATTCTATATAGAGCCCACGCGGGCCACTTGGGAAACACGATGACCCGTCGCAGAGTGAGAGAGGCCTACTGGTGGCCATCCATGGACCAAGAAATCCGATCCATGATAGAGCGTTGCCATGAATGCCTCAATAGCGACAAGAGACTTAAGGTCCGCCAGGCACCCCTAATACCCACGGAAATACCAGAAGCCGTGTGGTCAAAGGTCGGCATCGACTTCATAGGGCCTTTGGAGGCAATGGCACCTGAACATCGGTACGGCATAGTACTGGTTGACTACCTATCAAAATGGGTGGAGGCGGAGTTTGTCCCAAACATAACTACAGCAACAGTGATAGAAGTACTTACAGAAATTTTTCAGAGGGAAGGCCTCCCCAAGGAAGTGGTTACAGACAACGGGGTGCAACTGATCTCTAAGGACATGGAAGAATTCTTAAAAAGAAATCACATTAAACAAAAGAAAGCTGCCCTATATCACCCCCAGGCCAACAGGCTTGTAGAGAGGGCCAACAGGTTCATAAAGGGCGCCATCCAATTGGCAACGGCTTCGGGTATGGACCCGCTCAAAACCACCAAGGAGGCCATAGCGGCCCACAGACTCACTCCTAATGGGATCACGCAAATATCCCCGTTCAAAATGTTGAGAGGGAGGAGTGCGGCATCCACGCTGATTCCACCATGGTTGTCGAAAATACGAGAAGACGAAGCGGTTGACATGGCAGAAGTAGTCTGGAGAATCAAAAGCAGCAAGACGCGCATGAAATCATGGAGTGATCGGAGAAGAAGAACCAAGCAAGTGTCCGACATAGGAAAAGGAGACTTGGTCAAGATCAGACTACCGAAGAAAGATCAGGTCACGGGGTCTCGGTTTAGCCGACCCATCAAAGTGATTCACAAAGGAGCAAATCATGTTTGCACGGAAGACGGGTGAGCGTGGAACCTCGAAAGAGTGGCACTATACCAGAAGACTCGAGGAAGAGCGAGGACTCCGGAGAGATCACGAACGGAAACCGAAAGAGACTACGGAACAGGCGAAGAACGAGAACCAGAAGGAGACGACAGAGAGAGGGTGGAAACCGAGGTCGAACCGGAAGCACTGAGCGCAGATCCCGAACCGGAGCAACAGGAAGCTTGCGCCGGAACTGAAGATCGGCCCACAAGAGAACACAGAAGACCCGTGAGATACAATGACTATGTTTTACAGTGATGTTGCTGTGCATTGAAAAAGGGAGATGTGTAGAGATATCGCGAGAGCCCCCGCTCTCGCGAGATCTCGCCGCGAACGATAGCTCCGCCCCCGCGTGCTCCGCGCGCATTTTACGGGAAGAGCCAAGGACGCGATAAGGTGCGTCCTGCCGGCTCCTCCGAGAACGGGGCCCGCGGCCCACACTCATTGGACACGGACAGTAAGGCAGCATCTTAAAGCCACGTTAGGCCCGTTGGCCTTTGTTATTGAGGCACGCACTGGGCGTGCATGAAACCTGTAAGAGAATAAACACAGCGTGACAAGCCCCACGACTCCTGTCTTCATTACAAGCAAGTTACAACACCTGGCTTCTCATTTCATCACTAAAACTCAGCAAATACTGTCCACCCTATCTTTCACTCCCCCCTCCTCATCCTCCTCCACTCTGGCCCACCTGTGGCAGTCTCTCCTCCTCTCTTCTTTTCCTTTCCCTTGTTCATCCCAGATGAAGTTTCTAGACAAGTCGGTCTATGAAAGACTTGTCAAAACAGGTTCTCCCCTGTTCATCCAGAACCATCAAGGACCACATTGATACCCTTGATCTAGCATTGGCCGATTTCTGAAATCACTCCTTTGCCACTTGAACATTGCCCTCCTCCCTTAAGCACTCCCTTGTGCACCCCCTGCTCAGTGGCATAACACAAGATCTAGGGGCCCCTTGCGAGCCATGCTGAGGGGGCCTCCCCAACTCGGCAACAAATCACAAGTCGCGCCACACTCTGGGCCGGCCTAGATTACCACGCGTGCGCAATAGGCATGAACGTGCTGCTGAAGGGGTATACCGCACACTGCACTAGGAGAAAGATATAAATATGTGTTTTAATGCAATATACACCACACTTTCTGAGAAAAAGTGGATAAAAAGCCACAGTGTTTGCTATTGTTATGTAGGGTAACACCAACCCAATACATGCAAGTCACCAACAGTGCACAGGAACATTAATGCTTTGCTATTAGAAATGCATGCCACAATGAAAACATGTCCAACTGTCTGCACAATGAAGACCATTGTAGACACGTAATAACATTACAGTAAAGCATGCCAGGCCACATTTGGACTTTCCTAGACTGGTTGCCCCAAAATGCAAGTTGAAGCAATTACACTCATCAAGAAGAGAGCACACATTCAAGCCTGCATCTCTGCGGCCTCTAACACGGCCAAACTCTTTAAAATCTGCAAGGAACTGGCCAATCCTGTTACAGTCTCTACCTCTCCTGTTCCCTCAACAGGCCCTCTTTAAGGCTTTAGCCTCTCACTTCTCGGCTAAAACTCAGGACATCCTGTCCACTATCTCCTCTTCCTCGCCCTTTCTCGACCCCCCTTTGGCCATCTCTCCCACTCCTCCTCCTTTCTCCCCTTTCTGTCTTACACCTCACAAGCTTTCTAGACAAGTCCCATCTGTGGAAGTGTCGTCGAAACAGATGCTCACCCGCTCCTCCAGAGCCATCAAGGACCATATTGACACCCTTGCTCCAGCCTTGGATGATTTCTGTAATCATTCCTTTCCCACTGGAACTTTCCCCTCTACTCTCCCAAACTCTTGGAAAAGCTGTCCATCTCTGAGCTTACTCTCCACACTGAATCTGTTGGTTGTCTCCATGACCGTTAGTCTGGCTTAAGAGCTGCTAGAGGCATGGAAACCGTTCTCCTGAACACCTATGAAGATCTGATCTCTAACCTCGATTCCAGCATTCCTTCTGTCCTAATCCTCCTTGAACCTTCCTCTGCTTTCGACATGGTCAACCACACCATAATAGTCAATTGACTCTGTGAGAACCTGGGCATCATGGATCAGGCCCTGGAGTGGCTGACCTCCTTCCTCTTAGACCGCCCCTCCCAGGTCCAATTTGGTCCCTTTATCTCTGCCACCTCTCTCTACCTGTGGTGTTCCCCAGGGCTCTATCCTCGCACACTGGTTTTTCAACCTCTTCTTGGCCCCTTTGGCCCACCTGATCTCTAACTTCTCCTCTACCTTTCAGTGTTATGTGAATGACACTTAGCTTTCCTTTAGGCTCCCCTCAGCTTCCTCTCCCCTCTCGCTTGTTCCTGGTGTCATCTTCAACTCTACTCTCTCTTTCTTTCCTCACATCTCGGACATCACCAAGAAGTCCCACCACCAGCTGCACCTCCTCAAAGGGACTCTTCCCTTTATCACTTTCCCCCAGAAGTTCACTGTCTCCAGAGCCCTGGTTCTCTCTAGGCTGGACTACTGCAACAGCCACTTTCTCAATCTGCCTTCCTCTACTGTCCGCCCTCTGCAACTAATCCAGAACAGGACTACAAGACTTATCCTTGGCCTCAAGCCCAAGGACCGTATCTCTCCAGCCATGAAATGTCTCCACTGGCTCCCGGTGGCTGCAAGGATCAAGTTCAAGACCCGCTGCATTGTCCACAAGGCTTTCTGGGGCTGGGATCTGCACTACATCCAACACTCTTCCAAAATACCTTCCTTCTCAAGCCCTACAGGTAAGATGCTTCTCCAGGCAGAGATTGGGGGTAGATTTCTCTCCTCTGTAGGGGCCTCCCTCTGGAATGGCCTCCCTGCCCCTCCCAAGCTTGAGCCGGACCACCTGAAGTTCCAGAAGCAGCTTAAAACATTCCTCTTCTCCTCTGCTTTTCTCCCTCCCCTGCTGACCTACCTGACCTACCTGACCTACCTGCTGTACCAACTGGTTGCTTGGCTACCCTCAGTCTCACTGAGTCCAAGCTCCTTCTTGATCAGTCACCCTTGCACTGTTCTTGGGCCTACACGCACTTAGGGGCTGTAACTGTAACCCTACAGTCCCTTGTTCTTCTTACATTACCCAGAGCCGCACTGCCCTGGCTGCACTTACTCAGAGCATTGCTGCCCTGTTGTCCCCTCCCCTCTCCCGTGCACGTCCCCCTCCCTTTCCCCTTGCACTTCTCATTCTTGCACTTGCATGATCTGAATGACACAAGGCCTAGTAAGATCATTTGTCTTGTCCTGCCTGTTTTCCTTCCCTTGTCTTGTCGTGCCTAAAAACACTTGTGTACAGGCGCGTTGTATATGACTGATCACATCATATCATAATTTTATCACAGATGCCCAGAAAAATATACCATGCCCCAGTAAGAAACGGCTAGACTGGCAGAACACAAATGCCAGTTTAGCCAGGAATTACACTTAGCAGGACTGCTTTATCAGAAATGCCCAGTTAAAAAAAGTCATACCAAACTGAGGAATGACTAGACTGGCAAAACCAAAATGTCTCTCTAGCCACTAATACCACATATCCTGCTTGCTTTGCATGGACATGGTCGACCATTTTGATTTATTGCACTATCCTGCCCCCCCACATATCCCCTCTCCCTCCCATCCCCTACCCCAAACTCCAAAATTGGCTAATTGGCCCAGAATTACCTCCACATCTCTCTTCCTTGTACCAGTGCTTACATATGAGGCTCCTTGCCTCATAGGTAAGCACTGTGATAAGGAAGAGTGGGACTAGGAGTAATGAAGATTACAGGTAGCTAAGTCAGCCCTTACCTTCATGTACCTCTACCTCATGCCAGTACTGAGGCATAGTGACTCATTCACAAGTACTGCCTCATACGCAAGTACTGGGATGAGGAAGAATAGGGCTAGGACTAATGCAGATTACCAATATGTAATCAAGGCATTAAACACAAGTAATGGTGCAACACCATTGAGCTGACTGGGCGTCAGCACTCCCCCCTGAAATTGTGGGCTATGTTGACTTGACCTGGCTGACCTACAGAGCAGTGCCGGACAGAAAAGGACACAGATGTTAAACAGCACCTGGGTTTCGCTGTTAACAACGGCCAGGCCCAGCAATTACTAACGTACATCATTTCACTGTTACTACCTGCATTCAAATGCCACATTTTTTAGGCAATTGAAATTGTGATATGAGTTTAGTACTTGCATGCCAGCAGAGTGATTGGAAGGGTAGAGAGGGAACAGGAGACCAGTCATTCTCAGAGCAGTGGATAAATGGGTGCTTGCAGACTTAAAGGAGAGAGTGAACTGCGTGTAACATTGAGGCTGCACTAGAATAGTCTCATTAAAATGTGTAAAGAAGTTAGATGCCCCCACACAAATAAGTTTGCTCCTCCCCCACCACACGTGAAGTTAGCGCCTCTCCCAACATTTGAAGGGTTAGCCCCCCTGAAATGTAGGTTTTGTTGTGCCCCTGAACACAAGCACACACACCAGCTACCAAATATACGCACACACACCCAGCCATCCATACATTTAAGTGTGCACCCTTTCACCATACAGGCACACCCAGGCAGCCAACCGTACATTTAAGTGTGCACCCTTTCACCATATGGGCACACCCAGGCAGCCACCCATACATTTAAGTGTGCATCCTTTCACCGTACAAGCACACCCAGTTATCCATACATTTGTGTGCACCCTTTCACCATACACTCACACAGGCAGCCACCTATACATTTAAGTGCGGACCCTTTCACAATACACTCACACAGACAGTCACCTATACATTTAAGTGGGCACCCTTTCACCATACAGGCAAACCAAAGCAGCTACCCATACCTTTAAGTGTGTATCCTTTCACCGTACACGCACACACGCATACCCAGCCACCCATACCTTTGTGTGCACTCTTTCACCATACACTCACACACGCAAATGTCATGCGGTTGAAGGGGGCATAATACTTCAAAAATCAATTGTTTCCTTTTGAAGTGACTCTGATTTTATAAAGACATTATTTTCGTTAAGGATCGAACCATAACGGAAATAATTTCTTTATGAAGGCAGAGTGACTTCGAAAATAAACTATTTTTGAAGTCATAGGGCTGCCTCTACCTCATGACATGGAGGCCTCCAGCCTAGGGTCTTAATCTCATGGGGTGGGAGTAGCCCCAGGACTTCAAAAAGGAAGTTTCTTTTTGTATTTACTCTGCCTTCATGAAGAAATTATTTCTGTTACAGATATAATTTCTTTATAAATTCAGAGTGAATTAAAAAAGAAATGTAAAAAAATGTTTTACTCCAAGTGGGGCCCCATTCCAGGACATGTAATTGAGGGGGGCCCAACACCGTGGGGGCTGCGCGAGTCCCTGTTACGACAGTGCCCCTGCTAAAGAAGCCCTCTGCCGATCCTTCCTCTCCGGCTACTATCGCCCGATATCCATCACTACTTTCCTGGACAAACTCTTGCAAAATCTGACCTTCTCCCAGCTTAATCTACACACTGAATCTGTTGGTTGTCTCTGCAACTACCAGTATGGTTTCAGAGCTGCTAGAAGCACAGAAACTGCTCTCCTGAACACCCATGATGACCTGCTCTCTAGCCTTGAATCTAACCTTCCTTCTGTCCTCATTCTCCTCAATCTCTCTTCTGCCTATTGTATGGTCAACCATACCTTCCTGCTCAATTGCCTCTGTGATAACCTGGGTATCACTGATCAGGCCCTGGCCTGGCTGACCTCCTTTCTCACTGACCGACCCTCTCAGGTCAAACTGGGTCTTTCCTCCGCTCTATCTCTCTCTCTACTTGTGGTGTTCCCCAAAGGTCTAACCTCTCTCCCTGGCTGTTCAACCAATACCTGACACCTCTTGCCCACCACATCACTTCCTTCTACTCCAACGTTCAGTGTTACATGGATGACACCCAGCTCTTTTTCAGGCTCCCCTCAGCCATCTCTTCTCAATCCAGATTGTCTGACCGCAATTCAGGAATGGTGTGCCACCAATGATCTCTGCCTTAATGCCAGTTAGACTGAGATACTCCTCATCGGAAAACCAGCTCCCTCCTTTCCTCTCTCTCTGTGGCCACCTACTCTGGACCCTCTTCCTGTTCCTACCTGTGAGGCTAAGAAACTTGGGGTCATCTTCGACTCCCCACTATCCTTCTCTCCTCACATTTTTGTCGTCTCTAAGAAGTCAAACCATCAGCTGCACCTCCTCAGAGGTATTCTTTCTTTCCTCACTTTCCCCCAGAAGCTCACAGTCTCCAGAGCTCTGGTCCTTTCTGGGCTGGACTACTGCAACAGCCTCCTTCTAAATCTTCCTGCCTCTACTCTCTGACCTCTACAACTTATCCATAACAGACTGCAAGACTTGTCCTTGGCCTCAAGCCCAGGGATCTTATCTCTCCAGCTCTGCAGTCTCTTCATTGGCTTCCAGTTGCAGCAAGGATCAGATTCAAGACCCTCTGCATCATCCACAAGGCTTTCTGGGGTCTGGGACTCCAACTCTCTCTAACTAAATATCTCCCTTCTCATGCTCTCTGCTCATCCACCTCCAACTCGCTGAGGGTCAGTCGCTTTTCCAAGCAGAAAGTTGGGGGCAGATCTCTATCTTCGGCTGGGGCCTTGTTTTGCTTCCCAAAATGTGTAGGGACCTCAGATTAGTAATGCATACACCACTTCACAAGGTGAAAGTTCTTGGACACAGGGAGGCAATTTCACAAACTTAGACCAATAGTTAGAATATAATTGCCTCTTTACAGGTCCTTTATTCACAGTTTCTAACAAACAGCATGCAAAGGAATAACTGTTATTTATCACACAAAGAGGTGGGCAGAAGTTTAGGAGGCCACCCTCGGGTTAGTGAAACAGGGGAACATTCTGGACGAGCCAGACCAATCTAGATAGCTTGGCAGGCGGTCAAGATTAAGTCTCATGAGGGGTGAGAGTGAGCGGAAGCCCACAATGAGCACACACAGCAATGAACCACAAATTACTCTTAGACAAGTGCATATGAAAACATTTATACATTTATTGTCGGCCGGACCAAATAGACACAAGTAGCTTTAGCAATGAGAAAAACAAGTATCACACAAATCCTTAAACTATGCAGTATATATATATCATATTTCCTAGTGCAATTCAGTTATAAGCTACAACCTGCAAAGAAAGGGTTAAATTTAGTATACAAATGGCAATAGCTAATCCTTCAGAGTTCGTCCCCTAACTTTCGAGTCCAAACCTAAGAAGAGGGGAGCCTTGTGCTCAGCAGTACAGTGGTGTGTGAAACTGCACAATCGCATGGATGAAACAAAAAGTGGGTCTTCTTTGTAGGGCTGTAGCAAGTCAGGAAGGGGCTTGAGGCAATGAAGAATACGTTCCCACTATTCAAGTAGGCCCTGCCCTTGGCAACAAAGCAGTATCCAAGTGGTGAGAATAGCTTGGGAGTGCAGGCTAACCAGTGATGTCATTTAGGGGTCGCCAGAGGTCGCAACTGTGACCTCTGAGGTCCCCCTTGCGACCTCTGTGGTCTCCGTTGCGACCTCTACTTTTTCTTTTTTTGTGGTATTGCAAGCTCCTGGGCTGTGGCCAGCACATGTGGCTCTTTACTTCTGGAGTGGCTGGCTTTCTTGTTCAGGCCCCTTAAAAAAGAAGAAAAGTAAGAACAGGAGTGCCACAAGTCTAACACTTTCAGCACTGACCCTAAATAAGAAAGAATAGGAATACCAAACATTGTGTCTTTCTGGAATTCTATGCAATCATTGCTAGACTCATTAAAGGTTTATTTCAGGCATACCTCAGGGGGTGAGTCACTGATTTAGTCTGTTCTTAAACGCCTCAACTCAGACTTTCATCCTTCTGAGGTCGATAAATGAGTACCAACACAGGTTGGGTGATATCGGGTGTATATTTTTTCTATATAAAGTGCTTAAGCGTAAGTGCTATATAATAACACATCATTATTATTTGGTCATGGACGTCTGCTTGCATTCACAGTAATTTGGTAATATGGGCCTATATACACTGATCTTAATGATACATATGGCCATCCATTCTTGTATGAAATGTACATCACATTATAGTGATATCATAACCATATTTTTCATAGTGTACAATGCTATGTGATGCCACTTCCTGTTTTGTCAACGGGTGAAAGGTTGTGTTCTATCGCTTCCCGTGATATTACTTCGGAGTGGGGTCAAATTACATCACTTCCTGTGATGTCATCCGGGGCCAGAGGTCGTGTGATGTCACTTCCGCTACCCCTGGCATTTTGGTGAAAAGACATCCCTGAGGCTAACCCAGCCAAGTTTGACTACTTTTAAGGGATACTTGTGTGTAAAAACACTCATATGTGCCCTAGGGCCACCAATAAGTTATGAAATTACTAACTGACCCTCGGCACAGTCCAGACCAAACTTTGCTAGTTTATTCGAGGTCGCTAGTAGGTTTGAGTCCTGCAGTTTTACGTTGCTCCATCTCTCAGCGGCTACGGTGGAGAACGATTGTCTGTGTCCAGACAGTGGTCTTTTCTCAGGTTCCTGAAGGAGGTATTTAGAAAAGTCTGGTCCAGGGGGGGCTCTGTTGTGCAGCTCGCAAGATGGCCTGAAAGTGCTCCGTCAGAGGCTGGAACATTCGGATGATATATAGCCTTCAACACCTTCACCTAGCTGGGATCCTGCTGCCGTGCTGCAGCTAAACACATTTGGCACCCGTGGGTGCAGCGGCGGTCCAGCAGCACCCGAGATTTCCTCATAAACCCCAGGCTCCTGGGTTCGGCACCACCAGTCCCTGCAGCCCTCGGCGGGAGGACCATCCCCCCGCGGTGTTCGCCATGGCGGGGGCTTGCGCCTCGTCGCTAATCTTCAATATTCGCATCTCTTTTGGTTTGCCCGGAGCACCCTGTGAGGCAGTTGGCCTCCTCCCTGCTGTGGCCGCGGTTCTGCGCTCAGCCGGGTACCGGGCCCTGTATGCTCAGAGGCTGGTGGGCCCAGGCTGCGGAGTGCGGATCCTCAACCACCCTGGAGACCTGTGGGGGTGTGCTGGCCCACCTGTGGAGGAAGTTGTGGCTCCTGATCGCGCGGCGGCGGCCTGACTTTGGGGGCCTTCCATCGGGGGAGACCAGCCATCCCGGCTGCAGCGCTTGACACCCGATGGGGGCTGGTGAGGGGGGCTGGAGAGATCCGCCAGTTACGCGGGCCGGTTTGCTGCTCCTCCGGTGGACGTGCTCCTGGCCCGTCCTTGCCTCCCTCTGCACCACAATGCCCTCAGACGGGCTCAGAGTAACTCTCCCAGGTAGAGAGGTGGCCGGTATTTACAGCACACGGGCCCTCCCCCCACACTTCCTGCTTGTCTGTTGCGTCCCCCCCCAGCAAAACAGAAGGCGGGATCCATCTGAAGTGCCTCCTCTTCCGTGGGAATCTGCTGGATTACGGATCTGCGTGCCCTCGGGCAAGGCTTCATCATGGTGTGTGCCCCTCAACCTTTGTTCATAGTTGTACAGACACTGCACCTCTGGGGTACCCTCAGGATTCTTCGGACAAGCTTGGGTTTTCTCTAAACAACCAATGTCTATTGACAAGGGGCTGGATGTCTATTGACCATGGCGCTATATGTGAGTGCATGCTGCTCCAGGCTCGCTGCCGTTGAGTTTGCCCCACAACTGGCTAGATCAAGCGCTTCACCGGTGCATAATACATTGTTTGGTTCTTGCCTCATATTATTGGTGGGGGGTCGTGACGCGGCGCAGGGGGATACCCTCTTGCAACTGGGTCTGGGCGCCTGGGTCCCTTGTGGAAGGACAGTATTATATGTCCCGATGTGCCCCAAATACCGTGTTTTTACCGAGTGAGTTCAACCTTGCGCTCGGATCCTGGCTCCGTGCCCACTGACTTCCCCGTCAGGACCACCATAAAGCGTATCCACTCGGGGTGGAGGTGCTCTCGTTTGGTTCCTACCGCCCCGTCCTGCACAGGTGGCATCTGTCACAATACAGCCTCCTCTGTTCCTCCGGCTCCACCAGGTCACCCGGATTTACCTCTCACAGACGTCATCTCGACGGGCCGCCTCAGGGTCCACTTCATGAGTCCCTCGACAAGAGGTTTAACCTGGGGGCATGAGTGACAAGCTCTGGCTCATCATACCTGTCCCCCTTACTGAGGCAGATTCCATAACAAGCGGCGTCCCCCTCGGAGAGACTGATTGGAATGGGCAACCAGAAAAAACAGTCGAAAATTGAGCAATTTGTCAGACCAGACCGAGACCCACCAGAACAGGAGGCTATCCCCTGTTCTTCACACATTGACATTGCAGCTCTCAATCAAACCCTGTTGGCGCTGAAAGGGAGCACGGAAAATCTAGGGGCTAAAATTGACGCTTTATCATGTAAGGTAGATGTATCGGTGGTACAGATTGACAAGCTGTGTGGAAGAATGGCCTAAGTGGAACATAGAATCGGGGATGGTGAGGATAAAATCGCAGTGCTCCAGCGCGAAGTCGCCTCCCTCCAGCAAACTGTGAAAAAAGTTGTAGCCAAGAACGAAGATCTTGAAGGTAGATCTAGGCAGAACAATATACAGATCACAGGGGTGGCAGAGATCACCTGGATAGACAATATGGAACAGTTTGCGGAAAAGCTACTCATCGAGATCCTCGATAACCCCCCGGTCACAAACCACTTTATGGTAGAGCGGGCTCATCGCTCGCTGGCGAATAGACCTCCGACGGGGGCCCCTGAGAGGGCAATCATTGCCCGTATCTTCAATTACTGTGACCGGGATACACTGCTGAGAGTGGCGAGAGAGAGGAAAGTCTTGAGGTGGGGTTCATCTACGATACTTCTCTTTCCAGACTTCAGTCAACAAGTGCAGGACCAGAGGAAGCAGTTCCAGAATGTGAAAAACATCCTCAGACCAAAAGCTTTGCGCTATGCCATGTTGTATCCGGCTAAGCTACGGGTGGTCCATGAAGGAAAAACTCTGTTCCTCACTTCCCTCGACGCTGCAGAGAGATTCGCAACTGAAATTGTGGCCCCAGATGGGTCCCCGCGGGGCTCCCCTTGAGTTGAGAGCTCGGTGGATTGTGCATTTCTCCTGCAGGGTGTGCCTGCCCCTCCGGGCCATATCCTTGACTGGTTCCATGTAACTATTGAAATGACTGTTGTCATATGGTTTTTCAATGCTTTCTAAGGGATATGGTAAAGCCTCCTGACACTAGGAGCCACAGCGGCCGCCAGCAACCCCCAGGTCCAGCGGCACAGTACCTTTACTTGGAGTTCTTGGATTTGGGTGTTTGTGTGGGGGTAGGGGTGTAATGGCTGGTAGATTGGGGTTTCTGGCATGGGTGGAGGGTGGGGAGGAAGTTCTTGTTCAAAGTTCAACGAAGGTTACAGTAAGTATTGCACAGGGTTTTGTAGGGAGGTGCGGGAGGGTTCCCTCTTCCATGTCAATGGGATTATTTGCACTCTGGGCTTCCACTAAGCACCCACTAATTCACAGCTTCACCCATCCTAACACAGTAGTTACCTTAATCCACATTCCCGGTCCCTTAGTGACGTGACTCAACGTTAGGGGGTGGTTTCCCCCCTCAATACTGTACTCACTCTGGTCACTCAGAATATTTTGGGGTTCACTAATGGGAAGACGACTCGCCTCATTTCAAACTATGTCAGGAATCATCATTTGAATGTCCTATGTATTCAAGAAACCCACTTGGGGAAGGAACACAAACTCCCAGCACTGGCGGGTTGGGGAATATACAGGTATGCATCCTCCTACTCCACCCACTCAAGGGGGGTTGCAATATACATCCACCGATCGCTAGAGTTTAAACTGCACAAAGTGATCACTGATACGGAGGGTTATTTTGTCCTGGTGGCTGGGGAAATCGGAGGGTGGCCCACCCTGTTTATAAACATATATGGTCCCAACTATGACTGGCGGATTTTTTTCAGGACTTTGCTGTACATCTGTGTTTCTTCCAGGATTACGAGGTGGTATGGGTGGGGGACTTTAATGTGGCTATTTTTCTCACGCATGACAGGTCCTCGACAGCTCGGGCGTCCCTCTCCCGTGTGGCGACAAAATGGTCTTCAATAGCTTTGGACTACTCCTTGGTCAATGTTTGGTGCCTTCAACACCCGGATAGACGGTAGTTCACTTTTTACTCAAGCGTACATGGGAGCTCCACCAGAATAGACTACATCTACATGTCCCCCGAATTAACCCGGTGAACCTCGAAAACATGAATCTTACCTCGTACCCTGTCCAATCACTCCCCAGTGCTAGTGCAATTCACAGGCCCGACTGTCCCTCCCAAACAAGTGCGATCGAGATTTAGAGCTGGGGCTCTGCAAGACCTGGCATTTCGCGAAGTAATTGGTCTAGCCATCTCAGAATTGTTTCAAATGAACACTGACTCAGTTTCAGACCCGAGGGTGGTCTGGGAAACATTTAAGTGTTTATTCGAGGTTGGTGTATCACTCAGGAAGGCAGGGTTCTGAAGTGTATCCGTAGAACATTTTTTATTTAAGGAAAAAGATTTGATGTATATGGAGAGGCGTCTCGCACAGGATGACTCCTCCGGGGTCTGGGCTAGCATTGAGGCTAAGAAACAGGAGATCTGCTCCCTGATAGCCGATGAGGAGAGATTCTTGGGGGACCCAATTATGGCTGCCAGATACGGTGAGGGTCACCGCCCGAGCAAAACTCTGGCTTGGGCCATAAGGCAGGAACGACACCTACTACCAATAGTAGAGGTGGTGACTCCTGAAGGGGAATCCACTAGAGACTCTGGCCGGATAAATGAAACATTTAGGAGGTACTACAATATGCTGTATTCCTCCAAGTGCATGGCAGGGCATGATGATATTGTGCAGTACCTGGATAGGATTGCTTTGGGATGGCTTGACCCGGAGGTGGGCACGCTGCTGAATGTCCCCCCCTCGGATGAGGAACTGCTTAAAATAATTCAATCTCTTCCGAATGGTAGGGCCCCAGAGACCAACTGTATTACCTCTGAATTGTACAAAGCTTTTCCGTCCCTACTCATTCCACATTTGCAAAGTATGTTTGAGGTATCCATCTCGGTTGGGGTGCTTCCAGAATCCACCAGGACGGCCCTGATGTTGGTCCTGCTTAAACCAGAAAAAGACCCCACTCAATGTTCATCTTATAGGCCCTTGTCTTTGGTGAACACCGATAACAAGATCCTAGTGAAGCTCCTTGCAGACAGGCTCTTGCCCCACATGCCTGCCCTGGTTCTACCAGACCTGGCCGGCTTCATACCGGGTCGGTCCACACAGAATAATCTACGCAGACGGTTCACTCTGATGCATTATGTTAACCCAGAGGTCCCTATAGTAGTGGCAGCACTGGATGCCGAAAAGGCATTCAACTCGGTCCAATGGCATTTTCTGTTTGAGGTTCTTCGGCGGGCAGGTCTGGGCACTATGTTTTTGCATTGGGTCTGTCTGCAGTATACAGCCCCCGGGCTTTGGTGTACATTAATGGTATTCAGTCGGACCCTATTCTTCCATCTCGAGGAACCAGACAAGGTTGCCCCTTCTCCCCCATCCTATTTGACCTGGCCATAGAGCCAGTGGGCTGTGTCCTAAGGGAATATCATGCCCATAGAGGGGTAACACTTCGCCCTCATACCTCCATTGTCTCATTGCATGCGGACGACATGTTGGTATACATCAAGAAACTGCAGACTAACCTGGAACCGACGAGATAGCTAAGTTTGGGGCTCTATCCGGCCTTCGAATCAACTGGACCAAATCCAAGGTGCTTCCACTCACCCCTGGAGTTTCCCCCCAAGAGGTTGGGGACTCCTTTGCCTGGTGCTCGTAGGGTATCCTTTACTTGGGTGTCTGTGTTTCCACATCCCCAGCTAGGCTATATGATTTAATAGGGTGTCAAGCTGTGCTTCGAGAACTTGGTCACAGTGCTACCGTTGGAACCCTCTGCATGCTGGGCATATGCCATAGACCATTGTGCATTAAAAAAATCTGTTCACAATGAATGGGAGAGGAAGGGGAGCGTTTGGGTGTTGGGTAGTAGGGGTCTTTGACCCCTTGTTGTTTCATGTGGGTCTTGTTTTCTATGCTCTATTTATTATGTAAAATGTTAATAAACATTTAAAAAAAAAAGAAAAGTCTGGTGCAGCTGGCTTCAGGGCACAGGAGAGAAAGTCACCACCAGGCAGTGACGTGGGAATCATGGATGTGGGCAGCATTACACACTCTCCTAATTTGGGACCCAGAGGAGCTAGGCCTGCGAAATGTGGCAGAAAATGCACAGGATTACAAGCAAGCAAAGTCCCAAGTCTCAGGTCCGCACTCGAGACAGCAGCGGTGTTGTGGGTTACCCAGAGGTAGAGCTGGACAGTTTGCTGGATGGCCCAGCTCTTTCAGTGGATAAGCATGGGGCGCCGAGAGTAGTTGTTCCCACTATGCCAAAGGAGCAAAGCACCTCGGTAGGCCTTCTTGATAGAAGAAGAAAGCAGGGGTCCGACGGGACAGCAGAAGGCTAAAGGTGCCAAAGCCTTCCAAAGTGTCTCAGACGGTTACACAACTCTGTTTCTTCATGTTGGAGACTTGGCTCCTTCTGTAGTTTGGTGAGAACACAGGTGATCAACCTGGAATGGCTGTAGAGCACCTTCTCTTATCCAAGATTAGGTTTGTGCCAAAATCGAGGACTTCCAATAGAAGATCTGCTCATTTGTAGGCATCCCAGAGGTGAACCATTCAGCCCACAGCGGTCTCAGTCATTCAGGCACTCCAGACATCCTGGCGCCAGCAGTGTGGATTGGGACTAGACAGTCCCAGCCATCTTCCTGGGCACACATGCGTGACAGGTACAAGCCTGTGAAAGAGATCGGTTTGGCCGGGAGGCTGCATGCCAAAATAAGAAAAACCCAGGTTACTCGAACTGGGTGAAGGTTAGGGACAAAATGGCCATGGGACAGAACAAAAGACTCTGTGGCTCGGCCATTTTCAGACTTGGCCCCAGCCTTGTGCCAAACATGGTAAACGCTGTTTCACTTAGTAAAAATAAGTAAACCATTATTAAAAGTAACTGCTGCCATCGGTTTTTGCCAGGCACACCCGTACAATCACCAAAAAATCCTACGAGGGTGTCTAGGGCCATAAAATAAAAAGGGACCCCAGAGCACAGTACTGGAAGGTACTGTAACGCTCACCTGATTCCCACGGAGGCGCAGGTCTGGCTTCGAGTGCAGATGCTTCTTCAATGGTGAAGCGCAGGACTCTGAAGATGGACAGGAAGGGCCCTCTACTCTGGCTTCTCCGGCTCGCAGGAATATTCCCCTGTGCGTGAAAAGGGAGTATTACCTACTGACTGAGTTATGCTCAAACCTCCCACTCTCTTCCTACCCTCCACGATACCCTTCCACGATTCCCCGTGAAGTCTCACCTTAGGGTCAGGAAGGATGAGCTCTCCATCCTGCTTCTGATGCAGGGGCGCGTTGAAACCCAGTTACTTCACTGGATTGAGGATTGATGGGAGTTCAGGTAAGCTTGACTATTCAGGTAAGGCTCTGTAAAAGTTCTGTTGCAAGTTCAAAAGTCCAAGCTAAATAATAATGTTCATTGTCTTTTTGCAGCAAGCGCTAATGCTTATGTCTTTTTTCCCCTTAGGGGCCGGGGTTCGGAATGCCGGAGATATGGAGCCGACCCGAAGTGAAACGTGCAGTTCCAGTTCCAGTGAATGGCAGGTTAGTTCTGGATGAGCGCTCGGGAACTGTCTTTGCATACGCTCATTCAATGTCTTTGTCTTTTTTCCCCATAGGGGCCGGGGTCCGGAAAATGCCTGGAAGCGGCAAGACCCGAAATGAAATGGGAATGACCCAACAGGTAAGTCTTATTCCCTTCCTTCTCTCACCTCTTATTCTTGTCTTTTTCTCTAGGCTCTGGGAAGTGGCTGTGTATCCGGATGATCGCTGCTCAAGATGGAGGAACCCAGGAAAGGTGAGTGAAATGCAGCGCTGCAGCGATCGTAACGAAATGCTTTTAAAAATAATGTCTTCCCTTTCAGGATCGTCGGTGATGTCTCCGTGGTGCAGATTTTGCTGGTAAGGACTCTTGTCTCCCTTTGCAGGTGACCCAGGATGCTGACAGGCGTGGCTGAAGTCCAAATGCAGGAGCTGACACGGTGAGCGTCCAGCTGCGAGGAGCAGAACAACGCGAAGCGTGAGTTGCTGATCGGGTGTGCTTTGGTAGAGAGTTCCAAGTGTGTATCCTTCCTCCGATCAGGTATGTATCCTTCCCGACCACACCCGGGTGGAAAGTAATCCCACAGGTAAAGTAGTTCCATTCAGGCCTCAAGAGGGCCTGGATGTGGCAGCATGGTCTGCATCAGGTAAATGCACATTAAAACACTTGAACACATGTCTAGCTTTATGAGCCTGGCGCCTAAGGCGCCAGGACAGGGGTCCAACATGAGCCTGGCGCCTAAGGCGCCAGGACTGCGTCCAAAGGGCCCCAGCTTAGGCCCGCTGGCACTCCCCTGGGGGAAATGATGCCTGCCTCTGGGGTTGCTGGGTCGGACCTGGCTCCTTGGAGGTAGGCATCATGACAGGTACATTGTGCACTGTTAAAAAGTTACCAAGAAATGGCAACATAGTCAAAGACTGAGGGAAACAATGTTTCCCAGTACTGGCAGTCTGAGGACGTGTCAGTTTCCACATAACAAGTTAGAACAATTCCAGGGGAGTTCAGCTGAAGGCTGAAGGATAGCCACACAAAAGCAAAACGTTGGGGGGTCCATAAATGGAGGGGAAATTGCACAGAAATTAAATCTATACTAACAACATACAATGACAAGAATATAATCTAATACATCACCTTAGCGCAGCAGTAGAGAACCCCTTCATCTCGCCTGGCACAACACTGCAAAGCCCCAAGGCAGGTAGGCAGATAGAACACCTCAGCTAACGAGTCTGGAACGGAGCGTCGTCCTTCTCAATGAGACTTTCCCTTCTAGCTCAGCGGATTTCCCCACTCTTCTAATTTGGTCAGAGTCTCCGCCTGCCACAGGTTACTGAATGTCTTCAGCCAGAGTGACAGCCAGCAAGCATCAGAGGCACTCTCAGAGTGAAAAAATCCAGACAGTAGAAAAACCCATCTCATGTTACCATGCTCCCATTCCGAGCACCCTTATCAGTGCACCTGCTCATCTCAACCTCTTCTCGTAGCTCGTCCTTGAATGAGCAATGCAAAACTATCCCACGCAATGAAGTCTTGCGCTTCTCACTAGACTGGCTCTGATAAAATCATGTTTGCCTTCTGAAAGGGTTCATCACAAAATGCAGACTTTCACTGTGGTCGGAAGCAAATGTCCAAAATGGGCGCTTACCGGTGCCATGTCGTAGCTCATTTTTCACTCAAGCACTACAGGCCTCCCTCTTGAACAGCCTCCCTGCATCTCTCAAACTTGAGCAGATCCACCTCCGGTTCTCGAAACAACTCAAGACCTTCCTCTTCACTTCTGCTTCCTCTCTTCTTCTCCCCTGCTGATGTACCGACTGCTCCACGCACTGGTCACCTGGCTACCCTCTGAACCTGGGCCCATATTCCTGCATGTCCAGTTGCACTTTGTACTGCCTCCTGCTCCCCTAGTACTTGTGGTCTGTATCTGCAACCCTACAGTACCTTCTCTCTGCACTTATGAGCCACTTGTTGGCTGCACTTTTTGAGTTACCTGCACTTAGCCGCATGCTGGCTGCACTCTTGCTCTACATGCACTTCTTCCTTCCCCCTCAGCACTTCTACCCTTTCTCTTCCCTGCACTTGCATGATCTGAATGACACAGGGCCTAGTAAAATTGTTGTTTTGTCCTCCCTATGATTCCCCCTCCTATTCTTGTCGCACCTAGAAATACTTGTGTACAGGTGTGTTATAAATGCCATATCATATAATATCATGTCACTTAGGGCACAACAGTGCCCATTAGGAAATTTGCAGGAAACCCTGCTTCAAAGGGGCACTCATATAACAAAGGCAAGCCTCACACAAGGATGCTGCAATACAGAGCAGGTATGGGAACGGATTGGAGTTAGAGAAGCCAGAAAGGGAAAAGTGGACCTGAAAAAGGGTTCCACTGTCGTGAGTTTCTGTTTTGGATCTTTCCCTTTCTATCCCCTCCATTTGCTGCTTTTTCTGCAGGACCAGGCACTCTGGCTATGATTTAATAATGCCAGGGTTTCCTGTTATAGCAAGAGGGATTGAACTCCTTACAGCAGGGTGGGGTCCCAGTAATATTTTGCCTCGATAATGAAAGGGTCTCCTACACATTCAGTGATTCATCTTTGGACTTTCATGAAGGCAAGAATAATTCACTGGGCCTCCATTGAGGGTGCAGTTAATTCCATTCCAAAGTAATCCAACAGTAAAATGAAGATGGAAATATTCAGGGCAGTGGAGATCTCTGCCCCATAAGCATCCCTTGCTGAGGACCAAAGCCTGTCACTCTTTTTCACTAGACTAGAACAAGGGAGGAGAACAACAAGCACGCCTATTTAGTTGTGGAAATTATTTAGATATAGCTGTCAAGGAAAGTTGTTAAATTCACTACCAGATTAAAGATTTTTTAAGGTGCAGGGAAGAAGTGCTCAGCCTTGGTATCTAAGCTTGGGGGAAAACATAAGACAAAGATTTCCAGATTTGGATATGTCTCTTGATATTACATAATTGACACTTATACCAATTAGTGATATGTCTTCATAGGCACTTTTCTTTTAAGAGGCCCTCCAACCGCACTAGATACGCGGTTTATACATCCCAGGACACCCGCAGAAGCTGATATCTATCTACCCTCTTCCAACGGGTTTGTAGTACTAAAACCTGTTAACATAACATAGACAGCGATCCCTAAGAGGCTATGTTGAAAACAGAAGAAACTCCTATGGAGTGATAGGTAAGAAGGTGATTTCATACTTATACATAAGGGCACCCACATGGCCTCTAGAAATTAAACAGAAATGTTTTTCTAAAACAAACCTGCACAGCTAGTTGAGTTACTCCGGAAGTAAAGGTTTAGTTGAGATTGGATTCCCTCATCTGTTGGAATATCTTATCACTAGCATTTATTGATGTCAACCAAGAAGACCTATAGACCTGACTGTAAATCTGTGGATTGGATATATAAAAATACGATTATCTATAGATACTCAATTTTCTAAACATTGTATACTAATTGCAGTACTTGAACTTCCTGTGATGCAATGACTATTAGCCGCAATTTGGCGATATTCCTCATAAATATATAACCATGAATAAGGTATAGAAACTGTAATATACTGAAGCTTTTCATTGAGTCATGTAGTCAAAATCTAATTGTTACTAAAATGTTTTTTCTTTATAGAAATTGAATGAAAATGAATGTTTGCCCCTGGTGAAGAGTGAACTTTACTCGAAACATGTTGGGCCAATTGTAGAATAAAGAAACACATTGTTTTTTACATTTTCTCAACTGGTCAAATTGTATAATTGCTATATTGTGTATGTATTTCATGCTATGATGTCACAAGACACATTCTTGAATTAATATCCTACATTATCCTGAAAATACAGGATGGTCTATACAGTTTTCTCCCCTAGTTGGGGAAACTGATACCAGACTGTACTTCATAAATACTACTTAGGCTTTGGCCATTCAAAAAGTGTGCAGGGGATGTGGGTTTCCAAATCTGGAAATCTTTGTCTTATGTCTTACTCTTTTGCACTAGACCCATGCTCCTCCATGGATGTGAACGAACTCCTGAAGGTGCCAACCAAACTCACATGACTGGGAAAGCAGAGCTAGAAGGACTCACATTGTCCTTGAAGCACTTGAATTGGGACTCACAGCGACCAGAAAGCCCAGGAGCAGATTTAATCAGATTAGCACAGCTTTGAACCATTTTAGTACCATGATTGATGCCCTTTGAACGGACACAGGACCCCGGTGCTGCTGTTGGCACTTCACAGCTTCAAACTGCTCACCTGCATCTTTGAATAGGCGTGATGCAAATTTCACACCAGTAGCATTATTCACCCGCTCGACTTGAACATCGGCTCACCACTGTGGAAGCCTTCGACTTACAGCTTCTTCAAGCACCACATCGAACCAACAGCTCATCATGATCCGAATCGAACACTGACTCAAACTGCTGGAAGCCACATGTCACATGCTGACTTGATCCAGCAGTAACATTCTCTCGATTTGACTTGACCACTGATCTGAACCTGTTGGACCCTTCAAATTGAATTATCTTGAAGGCAGACTCCAACCACATGGAGACCCTTCTCTAAGCCAAGTTAATGCCAACTAGCCACATGTCTAATCCAGTTTGGGTACAAAGTAAGCACAGAGAAGCTCAGATTGATGCTGTCGAACCACCTATGAACAGAAAAAAGCTTCTGTTAAGATGCTCTGTCTCCCTGGTCCACCTTTAGGACTAAAGTGACTTATAAAACCCCCTTTCCAATCCTTTTTTTCTTGAAGGACATATCCTGTGAACTGTGACATTACTGCAATTGCTAACCTGATCACAGCTGCTCAAGTACCAAGGCTGTGATTCTGTACCAGTTCTGCATTTTCTGTGTTCTCTCACCAAGGGTGTATTTTTGCTAGGGTGTTTAGTTAGTTGATTGCATTTGTGACTGTTTCAAAAAGGTATATATTAAACGGCCCACAGTAGCGTCCGTGTAGTTATGGTTAAGTTGCTAAACCCATGGGAAGAGCACTTTTTGGGTGGCTTATAACTTTGCTCCCCCTGGACGAATCCTTACCAAATTATGGAAAATATTCATATGGCTCTCTCCGAATATTTCTGCAAAGTTTGGCGAGGTTTCGTCAAAGGGGGCAAAGTTATAGACGTTCCCAACATTTTTATTTTTTCCATAGACTGAATGGAGAAAATCTTTGCTCACGCCTACAGCCCAAACCGCTGGAGGGATTTTCACCAAATTTGCAGCAGGAGCGCGGCTTGGTCCTGAAAGTGTGCATTTTGTAAATTCGATGGAAATCCGTCCAGTATTTTTTTTTTAAACGACCAAAAAGTAGGTCCAAAAAAATGAGTGATATCTGAGTCGGCTCCGCGGACACACTTCCCCACTTCCCCACTTATGCCATGTCCATGGACAAGCAACGTGTTCGCTGATTGGTTGGAGTTAAGTGCGAGGAGCGTCACATTTTCACGATGCGTGCCGCCATGTTGGATCCACGGATATCCGCGGACAGCCCGGCGTGGCACAGAGGAGAAATCTAATTTTGGGGAGTGTGTTGGTGTGGAAGAGTGGCTGGAGAGGGTGGGGGAGTGAGAGATAGGTCAAATGCTGTATTTGTTTAGGTGGAAGAAGGCTGTTATGTGATCGCAGTGTCTGCGGTCTTGGCAGTTGTCTGCAGACATACCAAACACTGGCCGCACTACTGGGTATTTTACTATGCTCTGATGTATTGGTTTTGGGTAGTTAGTAGAGTATTGGGTGAAGAGGGTATGTATTGAAGAGTTTGTACATTGGCTGTAATTATTGTTTTAGAATGTTAATTGAAGTGGATAGGTTTTGAGATGGTTGTGTTATGTTTTTGGGTTGTGGTCAGTGACAGGTGTTTGCTTGCATGGGTGTGTTATGCTGCGGTGGTTGTGGCCAGGGCCTAGATTCTTGGGTGCTTTGGCCAAGCACCCAAGACTCTAGGCCCTGGCCACAACCACTGCAGCATAACACACCCATGCAAGCTGTGGTATGTGGGCTGCATGGGGGGTATGTTTTCATAACTTTGTGTACTAGTTGCCAGTAGTGTAATAGTATTTATAGGGCAGTGGATATGGTGTGTGGTAGATGGTTTGTTGGACTGTGTTCAGAATGTTGGTACCTAAGACTCTAGGCCCTGGCCTCAACCTCTGCAGCATAACACACACATGCAAGCAAACATTTTGGGTTGTAGTTAGTGGTCAGGTGTTCGCTTGCATGGGTGTGTTATGTTGTGGTGGTTGTGACTCCAATCAGTGTATACTTACTGTTTGCTTTGTTGACGGTGTATGCAGTTTTTTTCATGGTATGGAAAATTGGAGCAGACATTGTTTTTACATTCTCTGTGATAAAAGAAAATATCACATGTTAGTGTAGGTAGTTTGTAATGAGTTATTGCATTGCATAGTAGACATTTCTGTACTGTGTTGACCGTCATAGTTAGTACTTTACAAGCACTATGCTTCAAACCAGTGTACTGTGCAATTTGCTCAGTTCCTGTGTTTGTTCGGAAAAACATTGGGTCTGTGCAGGTTTTAAAAAAAATTCTACGTTATGGTACAATCTTTTTCGGTGGTTGATTTCAGTAGGAGGAATTGAATAGGTGTATGGTTTTTGGTTTGGAAGTGGTGGTACTATTGTTGCAATTAGGTACCAGTTGGCATATTATAAGTGTTTATTTCTTGTTACATTTTAGCAGTATTCATTTATCTGTTTGGTTGTTGCAGAATTTTGGGGCAGTTGGATACCTGTTGGCGTATTCTAACTGTTAATAGTTTTGAAGTGGTTGAGGGTATTTCTAAACCTAATAAGTGTTGCAGGGTTTCCTTAGAAAAATTTATATTGCAGTTTTCTGGTTGTAGTTAGATAACAGTTGGCGTATTCTAACTGTTTATAGTTTTTCACTGTTAGATAGCTGTTGTCCTATTCTATTAGTTTATGGATTTAAAGGTTATTGAGGACATTTTGTAGATGTTTATACTCAGATTAGTGAATACATTTTGGTTTTAAGAATATTAAGTGAGCGTTTACAAGATTTGCTGGTAATCTCTGTGTATCATTACATTCGAACCATCCACATTTCTTTTTTATGTATGCAGTGTAGTGACCTGCATTGCTTGTGGCTCCGGCGTGGTAGATTATGCCTTTTGTTGTGAAGATTTTCTTACCAAGTGATACTTGTCCATGTGTGAATCCAGCCAGTTTACAGTTGTTTTTGGTACCATCTGCATTTAAACACAAAATCATTACTATTGCGTATTCACTATGTGACTGTATTTGTAAGATGGAATGATTATCGGAATTGCAAGTAGTACATAATTTGCCATGGTTTGCATTTTGTACAAGTTACTGAAATGGAATGGATTCACAGTTAGGTATGAATACATACACAATGCGTTCATTAGGGACTTGCTCCTGTGCCACATGGCTGCAGAGAGTGCATGTATGTTTCCACATGTATGAAATCTGGAACATTTCATTTAGGTATGTTTTTGTTTTCTAGTACTTATAGTAAGTACGTTAGACATTCTTGTGGATCTTCTTGTGTGTTTATAGTGAATCTGACCATTCCAGTCCATTAGTCCAATACCTGCCTTATTCCAGAAATACTGTAAGTGTTAGAGTTGTTGCTTGCATTTCTGTGAAGGACTAACATTTGCAAACATAATTTGTCTGTCCCGTATAAGTAAATGTTTTCAACAATTGGTGGAAATTGGAATAGAATAATGATTGCTACAATTGCATAGCAATTTACACCAGTTGTATTGGAAAATGTGAATGGACCAGACAGGTCTGTGTCTAAGTTATTTGTTGGAAGTGTGTGTTGTTTCTTTGAAGAGGTAGTTGGTTTTGTTTGTGCAGTAGATCCTTCTTTGGTTGTGGTCATTGATGAAGTATTAGCTTCTTTTAATTTCTTTGGAGGTATTGTTGTGAGATCCTATATAATCTGAGTCTGGACTAGTTTTCTTTTACAAACTTTTGCTTTTTGAGGAACAGGATAGGTTTTGAGATGGGGTGCATATAGTGCACATAGTATATTGTTTTCTACAATGCAAGGAATATCAGTGTTTACTTTACTTGCATCAAAGTTGACTAGAAATAGTCCTTCAAGTGTACATAGGTGTGATAGTGCTACATAGCTCATGCCTACTTTAAACACTGTGCTGCCAATATCTATCAAAGCTTGATCTAAGGTAAGACCTTGTGAATTATGAATGGTGACTGTGTATACTGGAGACAGAGAAAATTGTTTTCTGCGTACATACATGTCTTTGAAAAGAAGGAATCGGGTTGTTGAGCCATCCTATGATTTTAACTTCTGACAGTTTATCAAAGTGAATATTGACAAATTGAATGTTTTGTCACATGGGTATGTTTGAAAGCCAACAACTGTACCAAGTGCTCCATTAACTAGTCCATGCTCCACGTCAAGGTTAGGTTTGAACATTACTCTACAGTTCAAAGATAATTTTAATATTTTCTCTAAACCAGCTGTGTTAGAGATTAGAGAGAGAGTTTTCTAAGGTGTTTAGGCGTGCTGTGGCTTGTTCACACATGGGTAGTGTCACACTGTGCACGTCCAGTTTGCCTGTGGAGTAAATTCGAATTATTGGTTGCATTTCTTTTTTCAGCATTGTTTCATTGAATTGTGCACAGCTTGCAAGAGTTGGCATCAAGGACATACATTTTTTTACATTTTTACATTTTTGTGTGCTAATTGTTCCATGACATCGTGAGCACATGAGTTATGCCCGTAGAGTGCAAGGATGTGACTGGTATTTAATATAGATTGTGCTTCTTTAGATAGTACTCCAACCCAAATACTTCTTAAAATTTTAGCATAGGTGAGGTCTGCAGACTGACGCATGTTTTCAGTTAATTCTTTGTATTGGGAATGTTCCCAAAGATTGACATTTCCTATGCTGCCAAGAGTTTTCCTGCATACTTTGTGCCCTAAGGTTTTAAAAATAGGTTCACCTTTAACTGGTGTTAATGTTAATTGAAGAGGATCTCTGAAAACAGTAGTGTGTTTTCCTCCAAAGAGTTATTTGCAGTCTGTTTTGATGCCCCCTTGTAATCTGAGGTGAATAAAAGCCAACATTAGTTTGGAGACCATGCTCACCTCATCTACTAGCAGCATTTTCATTTGTTTCAAAACTCTGAGGAGTTCCTTTGCAGCTTCTGGAGAAAGTTTGTAGTAGTCTAATTTGTCTTAGTGTTGTACTGGAAGGAGTAGTAATCGGTGTAAAGTGACACCGCCTATGTTGTAGACGGCTAAACCTGTGGGGGCAGTTACAACAGCTGACAGTTAGTTGTTTGTCAATTGTTGGAGGAACTTGCTGATGATTTATATTAAGAATGTTTTCCTTGAACCAGCTTGACCACTCACATATAGCAATATAGGTTTGTAGTCTTCACAGGTACAAGTTTTAATGTCGTGCTGAATACCATGTTCAATTTGTTTAGTTATTTCTAGGAAAATGCTATGCTGTTCATTGTTTAATTGTGATTTGAGTATAGCAAAGTCTACTGTAGGCCCTTCATACTGGTACATAGTGTTTTCTACTTCAGGCATGGTGAATTCACCCTCATTTGCTATGAGTGGCTGTCCAAGTGGTTCTTGTCTTCCTGTTAAAGAAGGTTGACTGTTGTCAGCAATGTCTATATTTACTTGTGCCTGGGGTTATTCTTCGTGTTGCTGTTCATTGTCTAACATTGTTTTGGACTGCGTAAAGTTTATATCTGTTGTAGTTGTTTCATTTGCTTTGAAAGCATCTTCATAGGAGGCATAGGTATCTAATAAATATTTGTCTTTTCTCCGTGGTTTAAAAAGTTGTAGTACGGACATGTAATACAGTTTTTTTATGTTGAGGATTTTCTAATGACAATTTCATATGATTAATTAGGCTGCATTTGGTAAGTTTCACTAGGCTGCCTTCACAATTTTTGACTCTGTATCTACCTTTCTTCTCATCTGGTTTAATATCATTTTTGTATGTGAAGTTTTGGGCGACACATGTAGACACATGGTTTCCAAAGCGGTACTCCTGTTTGTGTAGTATGTGTCTAGTAAGCTCAAAATTTCTTGGCTGCTGGAATCATTTTTGGCTATTGTTTCTATGTCTTCATATGATTTGAGAACTCTTTTTCTGGATTTAGCAGGACTAATGCTTAGCCATACTATGTTTTCAAATGTTTCATACAAGGCAGTACTGGTTAAACGGTCTGTGGCTTCCAAGCAGCCACATTCTCTATGGGAGAGCATTTGTATGCCTAAACTGTACAATTTCTGTGACAGTGTTTTGTCAGATGATTTTTCTGCTTTGGTTAAGTAGGCTGTGACAAATCGTGCAACTGCAGTGGAATTGTCTGCAATGTATTGCACATCTATATTTGCATTCCATAGGAGGGCAATGATTGCATTGTAATCATTGATGTACTTTCATCCTTCTGTTCTTTTTATGCAGTAAGTGTTCTTAGGTGATTTACCTTTGACACTATGACAGTATAGCAATCCTTTTTCCAGTAGGTGTTGACCACTTGAACCTTTTGAAACACAAAAAAACACCACAAAAAGGCTCTTTTCAGAGCCACCACTTCCTCCCAGAGAAGAGTGCAATGGTTTCGATAGCGCAATGTACCCCAAAAACATCAATGTCTGCGGACTGTCCGAGGACTTCTAAAAATGCACAGGGCCCTGCAGCATTTATTGGCACTTCTATTTTTAAACTGTGAAAGGTGGCTCTGAAAAGAGCCTTTCTTTTGTTTTTTGTTGTTTTTTATTTTTTTGGTGTTTTTTAACAAGACACACAAGGCAAGGAAGGAAGGGTAAGGAAGGGCCACCAACCACAGGAAAAAGAAAGGGCAGGTGGAGAGAGGAAGATGTTGGGTGGGCCTTAATCCGGTAGGTGGCAGATGTTCTCATGCTCCCGGACCGTAGCCTCCAAAGTACTTAAAAGTGTCTCCCCCCTGCAGAGTACCGTGTCGCAGTACATACATAATACTGTGACCCTCGAAAGGTAAGGTTCAACTGCGTCGCTTATGGCCTGCGAGGCTGGTTCAGTGATGCACTCCCCCACAGGAGTGTTTTCTTGTGGTGGCAGGAGCAGAAACAGAGGATGTTCCAGAGGAACTCAACCTACTACTTTGATTGAAGGGGACAACCCTCTGAATTGCCGCCCTGTGGAATGACCTTAGTTGTCGCCACATGGAAGTGGTCTCGTAACTGTACAAACCAGGTTTGCTACTACTGAGCACAGTGTTGCACTCAGTGCAGCGCACCTTGTGTGCATGTACCTTGGGTACCCCTCCAACGGTGGCAAAGAGCCTCCACACCCAAGACTCACAGTGGCGGGCAGTAGTAGGGACTTCCACTACCTCATTATCGTCACCCTCTTCATCACTTTCTACATCTCCATGCCTGTTCCACTCTACAGACCCTTGGGAAGGTGGTGGTGGTGGAGGGGCTGGAGGTGCTGCTGAGGTAGAGGCAGTAGCAGCAGAAGTCATGGGATGCCATCAGGAAGGTTATCAAGAATCAGGAACCAGAAACAGCAGGAACACAACATCAACCTGCACAAATTGTTCTGATGAGCTATTAACAATAGCTGTGAAGTAATGCAGCAGTCATGACAGCAATGACCACCAATGCCAGCAAATGCCCAAAGAGAAGCAGTGCTCTGTCTTGGAAATCCAAAAGCAGAATAAGGAGCAGCTCTGGGGTGCAGCCTTGTATAGGGGTGCTGGGGAGAGTTCCGTGAACAGCTATGCTGTCCGTAAACATTTCGAACACCAAAAAGGGCTCAAAAATTTCCAAAAAGTACCCTGATCGGTAACGGCATAGTATGGGACCTCTACAAGGGTGGTTTCTATTTGAAAACATCTTGGATTGCTCAAAAAAGTGCTTTTTCTATGTCCGGGGGCGCAGACTCTGTCCGCGGTCGAGGGCCGATGCTTAGCGTTGGTGCGGTCACATGATGACATAGCAGACACGTTCGCAAATAGGTTGGATGTCTGCAGGACACCTATTGCGCAGGATCGGTTGTACGCATGCGCACAGGTGTTCTCTGGACAGGGTTTGGGTCCCCAAACTAATTAAAAGTGAGACACACATGCAGTGGACAGTTATGGACAGGAACGATGTTCGTAGGTCCCCGAAGGTGGGATGCACATGCGCACAAGTGTCCGCTGGACAGGGTTGGGGTCCCCAAACTAATTAAAGGTGCGTCACAACTTTGCAGATATGCGGATGTCTTATGTGTTCTACAGACACCTCCATTTTAATTGCAGACAATACGAACAGAGAGAGTGTCCTTAGGACACCCCCATTTTGGTTAATTTCAGACAGGCGGTCAGGTAAGCTGTCCTAAGGACAACTCCAATTTGATTGCGGACAGTACGAACAAGCATAGTGTCCTTAGGACACCCCCATTTTGGTTAATTCCGGACATCAAGGACAGTCGCACCGTCCGTGGACTCCCAATGGCCTTTTTATTAAAACAAAGCACAGACACATATAGGGACACTATACATAATACTTTATTCATATACAACAATATAGAAATTATGAAAGAGAGGGGGAAGCAGAAATGGAGACATATACAGGGGAATTAGGGTTTTCTACATGTAGGATGGTAGGGGAGGAAGGGATTGAGGTCTCATCATATCGTTTTTGGTGATCAGGAATTTTTGGGGATGGTTGATTGGGACATGGAGAAGGGCTACAGGTGCACATGGGACAGTGATATTACATATTTTCCATGATATGGTTTTCTACAAAGTTCTTCAAAATAATTAAATTGGTAATTCATTGATCTATTTTTGCTGTAGATGATTTTCCACAGTGTCTGTTTGTTGTTCCATTAGTACATGATGTACTGTTTGAGTATTATTCTTATTTTCTGTATGTATTTTTAAAGAAAAAAATGTGTCAGGTACATGTGAAATAATGTGCATTACTTGGCTTACTTTGAAAACTGCAGTGTCTACCATTAGTATCAGTGTTTTCACTCATGTTATCCCGGGGAAAATGTTCTTCGAGCCACTCCAGAGTGCTATCCATTTCTGTGTTAAAAAAAGATACATTAATTTTTAGTGTATCCTACTAAAGAAAGCGTGTAACTATAGGAATTAATGTAGTGTACTTACCAGTTTGTTTTTCAGTTTTGCTGTTACTGCTTTGTAGGTGTGCTGTTGATAGTTGGTTTGCAGTTTCTGTATGAAGCATCAGTGAGGTAATTCTACTGGAGGCATGTTTTTGTTTTGTTGGTATGTTCCATTATGTTTCATATGCTATGTAATTGGACTGTTGGTGTCTTATGTATACAGTTTGTACTTCTTATTTATTTTTTAATGTAATGTATTTATATGCTGCACTTTGAACATGTTCAGTGTGTTTGTTGTATGATACAATAATGTAAGCTACCCCCTGAGCTTTTGGACAGTGTTGATATTGACCGAGTCTGCGGACATTCACCTAGTCCACGGACATTGCAGCAATTACCATGGGACAGCGGGTTCAGTATGTTATATGGTAAATCTATATAAACTAAGGGTATCCTAGTAAAAACCTAATTCATGATATCTGTATCTATTTTCAGTGAAACAAAAATGATTTAAGGGACGTCATTGTTAATTTGCGCTAGTAAAAAGCTATGCAATTCAGTGAAAAACATTGTTAAAGGGATGTTATGGTTAAGGGGCGCAACTAAAAATCTATGAAATTCAGTGAAAAAACGTTGTTAAAGGGAGGTTATGGTTACAAGTAAAACTGAAAAACCCCTGAAATTCGCCAGTTATGGTAAGCTAAGCAACCATAACTCGCGCCACCACCATGTACTGCTAAGAATAGCACCCATGACATTAAAGACCTTCCAGAGAGTGTCACATGAACATATGCTGGCGCACAGCATGATGACGTGTCCGAGAACCTGTACGCACTTCACAATAAAATTTGTGCTTCACGGACAGTTTGGAACTGCATTTTCTACGGATCTAGGAACTTTCACTTCAAAATTTCCCTTGCACAGCTCAAACACCTATTCCTACTCACCCATTAACAACCTACTACACAGTACATAGTTTTGGCAAAACTGCTATTTATCTTAAAATGGCATCAGCTAAGGCCATCCCTCCTCCCCAAGAGATACCACCACTGTTGTAATCAAGGAGCATGAGAAACACTGCCCCCTACCTTAGAAATAACACACACGCAACATTTTCCCCTGTCCACCTGCCCCTCCATATTAGTGTTTGGTGCCTCTTCCCTCATTTCCCTCCCCACCTTTCGTTCTAAAATCTCCTGCCAAAAAATTCCATCCAAAAACAAAATAAATATTCCTTTAGGAACCACCTTATACAGTTAAAAATAGAACTAAAAAAAACACATAGATTCCATCTACTTTATAATTCTCAGTAAATTACATAGACTCAATAAGATTTTCCAACATTGCCAGGGACTGGAACAGTGGATACCGGCCCAGCAGCCCAAGTTATCAGCCCAAGTGAAGCGAGGGTGGATAACGATGTCTCTGGACCATTACCCCCCATTCCAGCCCCTGAAATGGGCGATAAAGGCCATTAGCAGCCTAGGTTCCCAAAGCGGTCATCCATGCTACTAAAAAAGAAGATTTTTCATCCTACACCGGGCCGCCTTTGGTGTCCCGGTTTAGGAAGGAAAATCCTTTTCCAAGATGAACACCATGGAAAGGGAAGGCGGGGGTTCCATACAGGGCCCCTCTTCACTTTCCATGGCAGCCTGCGGAAGGCAAAAAGAAAACCCTATGACCATATTACCACGAGCACATTTTTCTTCCCTTTCAAATCTATCCTAATTTCGAATAACTTTACCACAAAGCCAGTCCCAGGTGGACATGGCCACTTTAATCCTATGTTTTGTCTCTTCTGGTCATGGCCAGTAGCCACATTGTCCGGATCATGACCTTATTCCATGACCTGGACATTCTGGCCACTGCCCAGGGCTACAGGCTACCTGTCAGTCACTAAAGCTATACCGCATTTTTTTAAACTACGTTATGAGACTTGTCAAATAAGAAAACACTGCCATATTTGCAAAACCATGCTTTTAGATCCTTGCCAATGCTCCTTATGCAAGTTTGCTAGAAATCCACCCACGTTTTTTTTTCAGAACTGTCAAATGAATGCACATACAATCGTCATATAAGCTCTGCACAAAATCCCACCAAACTTTGTAAACTCATTCGAAATCACGTCAGAAATATCCCACCCATCACCATCACCCCTCACCTCCCCAAACATTATTTCGTAAGTTTCACAAGTGCAATGCTCAAAAACTTTTATTGTCCCGAGGGTTTGGCCCTGTATTTCTGTACATACTTCGATCTATCGCAAATATTTCCAATTCACCTTACCTCACTTTTCCTCTTTTAAAAACATATGAAATCTGGCAGCAGGGCGTGTCCATCTTGTGCTATTCTTATCCGTTGCTGCATCTCCCTTAGGTAAACTGCCCTGATGTCACTAAATCATATGCCCCGCCCCTGACCCTCACATCACTAACCCTAGTGGTATTCTACACCTTTCTCAGTGACGTTCCTCTTCAGCGTAGCCAAACACGCCCAGTCATCACCTACGTCACGTGACGCAGAACCCGAAAATCAACACACATCCACTAACAACACAGCACGTCACAATTCGGAATATTAAACCGTACTTTAAAAGAAAACAATAACACTGTACAATTTTTAAAATACTTTATTTCACAATAAACGCTCCGAGAACATCCAACTATTGCCATATTCAATCAAATTGCAAATGTGTTTCTTCGCTCGTGATCCAAATTGTTAATCGTGAGGCACATGTTGTTCTTTTTCTGTACACAAAGTGTTTGTTTTCGATAAAAGAACCGCTTGGGTCGCGCAGTGAATTCTAGGGCTTCTGCATCAACTTGAGCCGAAACCACCATAAAGGATGTTGTGTTACTCCTGATCGCTAGTACAGCGTACGGGCACATTGGTCCTGGGCGATCGTCCCAAAAAGCAGTCAGTGTGATCCAGGCGTTGACAACATTGTGCAGCTGCCGATTAAAGAAGCCGTCAGTTGGCATCTGGAATCTATGACAATCTCAGAAAGGCAGGATGTAGCTATTTTGAAAACATAACATAAAATGTGTCACAATAACCGGACTTTATTACAATGTATCTATTGACTTTTTAATTCGGCATAGAGTTTAAACTAATGATTAGCACACACATCAAACAATCTCAACAAACAGAAAATAACGTGGAAACTGATACACAATTCGATATGGTCATACATGACATTTTAATGAAATATTAGCGTTGAACCTGGGTGAACCTAGTGATAGTCTACATGCACCTCGATCCTGCACTTCCAATAACCACGTAAAAAAGACAACTACACACAAAGATAGTACTTGCGTTACATTGCAATAAGCAACACAGAACAAACTAATAGAATATAACCCAAAATTGATCTTCAGATGATAATAGGTTAATGCTCATTCCGGTATACAATCGTCAAAATCAAACTTACATTATATTCACCATTTCCATTCTCTTGGCGTAAGTCAGACCGTAACGTTCACTGCGCTCACACCAAAGATTCTTCATGAACTGAATTTACATGTTCCTTACACACTTTTGGAATGCATAACCTTATCAAATGTTCATTATTACAAACCTCCTCTCATTGCATTCCTTACGGAATGGTCCCTTTCTCTCAAGGTCAAAATCAATTGATCCTTATACTTTGTGTCCCATGCATGGGCTTCCTTAGCTTGCAACCGAAAATTCAAAGCTGGTGACCTTCACTCAGAATCTAAATACATTCTCACTTTGCAACAATATGGCTCACCGTATCCATGAGAACTGTTATTCTCATTCACGTGCAGGGCCGCTCTTTGCATCCCACACTGCAGGTGGCTGCCTCAGATGCCAGACTCTAGGGGGCGGCAGTCTGACTCCATTATTATTTTAAATACATTTTAACACAGACACATTAGTCCTTCGCCTGTACTTTACGCACATTATATTGTGGAACACCTCCAAATGTACTGTATGACTTTCGTGACAAAAAAAACACTTCTTGCTGCCATATCCCATCCCATCTTCATCAACCCTCACCTCCCCAGACAGTATTTGATAAGTTTAACAAGTGCAATGTTGTATTATTTAATATGTTTTTGCGGCAATATCAAGATGGCAGGCGCATCGGAACAATCTGACGCACTTCACGCTCTTCACCATCCAATCAGCGAACGCGTCACATGTCTGAGGGCATGACACAACCGATTAGCCAATCGATATCTTGGTGGAGCAAACAGGGAAGTGTGTCCGCGGAGCGGAAATAGATATCATGCATTTTTTTATACCAACTTTTTGATCATTTTTTAAAAAAAACTACTCGACAGATTTTCACCACATTTACAAAAGCGCGCTTTCGGGACCAAGCCCCTGCTCCTGCTGCAAATTTGGTGAAAATCCGTCCAGCGGTTTGGGCTGTAGTCGTGCGCAAAGTTTTTCCCCCATTCAGTCTATGGGAAAAAAAAATGTTGGGACCCCCCTATAACTTTTCCCCCCCTGGACCAAACCTCACCAAACTTTGCAAAATAATTCAGAGTGCACCATATACTTTTTTTGCAAAGTTCGGTGTGTATTCGTCCAGGGGGAGCGAAGTTATAAGATGCCCAAAAAGTGCTCTTCCTATGGGATTAGCAACTTAACCATAACTACACAGCCACTACTGTGGCTGTGTAATATATATATATATATATTTTCCAGGAAAATACTTTAGTTGCAGAACCTAGCACCAAAAGAAAACATGAAATTCAGCTAAAGCCACTTTAACTTTGTGTCCCTTGTTGTGCAGCCTATGACCACAATGACAACATCATAGATGACATCACTAATTACATTACAACAGTAACCAGCATTAAGGATTGTTGGTGAGGTCTGGTATAGCAGAGGTCTGGGGGTTACTACGAGCTTTCCCGTTCAGCTCCCAGGGCACAACAACCCTTCTCCCAGAGCAAACAGAGGACTCAGCCAAGGGCAAGTTAGAACTGTCGTTTATTACAAAAACCAACAGGGATCATCCACAACATGGGCCCTTCCCCCGAAAAACCTATCCCACCTTCTGGTTGGGTACTCGGAGTGGTATACCATATCCCTTGCCCCTATGGATCTTGGTTGATTGGCCGTCTCATGTCAGGTGGCTGGCCTGCATTGTTGCAGGGTCGCAGTATTACCATTGGCCCCTAACCCCTGTTATTCACCACTGGATTTCTGTCCCCTGATTGTCTCAAACTGGTCCCCCCAGGCCTGGGACCCAGCTCTGTTCTCAGCACTCTGTGCACCTCTTCAAGGTGATGAGAATGAATATGTGTTCCCAGTGTATCTGATAGCATTACCACTTTTGCCTGTGAGAGGGCTCTCCACGTTGCAACGTTGTTCACGTGGTTCACAAGTTCATGTATGACTTCATGTCTGTGTGGCTGAGAAGTGTTAGTCTTCCCACCGCGGGTGAATAACCATTGTATAGAAATTGTCTAGAAATTGTCTAGAAATTGTGCTCTTCTGGTCTGAAATTTATGAGGATTTATTCAATTTTTCTGCAGTGGCCCCTTGTTGTTTTGAGTTTGGACTGTGCTGCTTGTGTCTGACCTCGGCTGCGAGCCCTGGCCTTCCTGTTCTGTGCCGCCTGGTTCTGCTTTCCCTCATCTCTCGTCCTGTGGTCTGTGGCCTTATGTGATCCTTGTTATACTTATACAATGATTTCTACATATCTATACCATCCTATGTCTCCCTAGGTTAGTTGTATTTGGTCCTTCTAGGTTCCTTATGTGGACCTGTAGATCCATAACGTTCATTGCCATACACATCTGCAAGCTTGCTCTGCATCTCTTTGTTGCCTTGCGTTCAGTATTTCTGCACTTAGCTAAAGAGAAAAATAATACAAGCTTTTGGCAGATTGTATATGTATCTGTCCTCTATGTACAGAACTGTGTAAGCATGTTCTTCATGTATTCACGTGTGTGCTTGTGTAACTTTGTGCATGTCTGCAAGTGTGCTTCGTGACTAACGTGGCTATCTCATGGTGTCACTAATGATGTCAGCACAGTGGTTTCTCTGCATTAGTCAACATCATCCATCGAGACATTTGGGTCCATGACCAATGTTGAAGCACCGTTATCCATAAAGACATTCACTGGATAAGGTTTTAATGGGTGTCTGAGAGAATATCTTTCGGCATACGTGTCAGTCACTGGTCCTCCTGGGGCCTGTCCGCATAGTGAGTGACTTTGTGCGTTTTTGATTGTTCAGGCCTGTCATGTTCATGGGGATGAGGAGGGGCATTCCAAGGACCCTCTCTTCAGGGTGGCCTTCAGCCATGGTCATTGTTCATGGTCAAATATATTTTAATACATTCATGGGTACTAATCATGGCCTTCAATCATGGACACCGGACACAGTTTTCACTAATGTGCGCTGTATATTTTAAAACACTAACAGGCCACCAACCATAGATTTTGGCCTTCTCCAGTGGCTACAGCGTTCAGCTGTGTTCACTGTATATTATATACACTAATCAGCTACTAGCCATGGGTTTTAGCACAATACTGGCCAGTGGCCACACTCTTTGGCTGTGCCCACTATATATTCTACTATATAAATGGGCCACTAGCCATGGCATGATTAGTTTGTACATCTAACATGCCACAAGCGATGGATTTCAGATGTGCCCACTGTGCATTATACATTAACCAGCCCCTTTCTATGGCCTTCGGCTGTACCCACGGTATATTATTGACACTAACTAGCCAGTAGACAAGGTCTTCAACACAATACTAGGAAGTGGCCACAACCTCTGGCCGTGCTGACTGTATATTCTGACATAATAATGGGTACTAGCTGTGGCCTTTGACTATGGCCACAGACCACAGCTTTCAACGTTGCCCACTGTATATTTTAAAACAGTGACAGGCGACCAGGCATGGCTTTTAACCATGCACAATGGAATTTTGCAACAGTAACTGACCCTTAGCTATGGTGTTTGTTGGTGATGGTCAATGACCACAGCCTATGTCATGGCCATGTCCATGGCCTAAATTGTTGTTAAGAAAATCAAAGTTTTTATGAGCTTACTTATAAATCATATATCTAATGCCATTATTGATGCAATCTGTTAAATAAAATGTAATTAGTGTTGTCACTAGTGATGTAATCCATGATGCAATTTGTGATGTTATCAGTGTTCTTCTACAACATGTAATTAGGGATGTCATCAGCGATGTGATCTGTGATGTCATCATTGTGGTCATAGGCTGTGCAACAGGGGGCATGAAGTTAAAGTGGCTTCAGCTGAATTTCAGGGGTTTAGCTGGGTTAATTTCTCACTAAAGTTTTTACCTTGAATTTCAAGGGTTTTGTTATGCCATAGATTTCTTCCACACATGACCAGTGGTATTGTTATGTATAAAATATTGCAGGCTTTGAGAACTCACAACGTTTTTAGGCAATGTGCAGTGAGATTAAGGGCCTAATTCACAGAGCGTTTTCCAATATGTTTAAAAAAAAAAAAAAAAATGCTTCTGTGAATTAGGCCCTAAATGTTTTGCTGAGGAACACATACTTTGGTTAAGCAGCGTGCTCCAAGCACCTTGTTTTATGGCCGGTCTCTCTGTGACTGTTGTAATACATCGCACAACCCCAACTAACTGCATTTAAGCAGCACGGAAAAAGGGAAATAATTACCAGCTGCAAGAATAACATATGCCCAGGAAGTTTTGCTCCATAGCAAAAATCTAAAGCCTGCACCATTGAATATATGCACAGTAAGTGAACATATATCTTAAAGTGAAATATACAAATGTAGTTCAATAGACCTTCTCCTTAGATGAAAGTGCGCAAGACAAAATAGCATTGGACTTTTTAAAAAATAGTAAGGAACACGAGAACAATAACAGAGAGGAAATGTTCCAATAAATATGCTGGTAAAGTATGAAAGGTGCTCACCTTTTAAACCCAGCAATCTGTTGAAAAATATTCCCTGGAAAACTAAATACCAATACAAAACAATTGCTTGCGGTCTTCTGAGTAAGCGTCTGCACTGGAAAAATGACAACCTGAGTAAAATCCTGGTAGCCAAATACTTGAGCAAGCTTGCCAAACTTGAAAAAACCCAAGGGTTTGCTTCCGCCCTCTGAAGAAAAGAAGAATTACACTGTCCACCCACATGTGTCCTTTCTTTGTGTCCTGAAAAGCAGTCACAATCAGGGGGAAATATCTGCACCAGTGTCCAGGATTGAAAACTCTCTTGCCACATCATAGGCAAATACTCATGACTTACTTGCCCTCCCATAATTTCCCCATCTCACCCCCCTGTCTGGCTTTGAACAGTACTCTGCTTTATAAAGATAACTTGAACAGTGCACATACCATAGTGTCACTCAAATCTATAAATCCTTATTGTTAGGCAAAAAGTGTACAATTATGGCATTATTCCTCCCATCTTGACTGAAAGACTACAAATACCAGAATGCAATTCAGGAAAAGGCAAACAATTGATCTCTCAATGGAAATCTTTCAAGGACTGACAGTAGCACAGTTTGAAAATAAACTGCCTGATTCATGGAATTATTTGCACCATAAACGGGGATTTTTGCACCATTCTGCCCGCAAATCCCCATTTGTGAAACAGGGATTTGCGGGCAGAATGGCACACAAATCCTTGTTTTTCAGCTCAAATAATTCTATGAATCAGGCAGATAATGTGCATCTCATTTAAAACTAGGAAAGCACATGGTATTCAGAAATGTGGACTCTCAGCCAGTAACCTGGACCGACCCTGCTTAGTTTCAACGTGAGGAAGGATATGCCCCCTCAGGCCATGTTGCTGTAAGTGGCCTTGTAAGGTGGGATCATTTATTAGGAAACATGGCCTTAGGGGGCTTACCCCTTCCTCACTTTGAAGCTAAGCAGGGTTTGTCCCAGTTACTGCATGGATGGAAAACTCATTGTAGCTATACAACTATATATATTTTTGTATTATTGACTGGGAGACTACAAATACCATAATACAGTTCAGCAAAAGGCAAAACAATGGTCGCTGAGTACAAATCTTTCAAGGACTGACAATAGTAAAGTTTTAAAAAAATAAATTGGATGCCCATTTTGTCGCCCATCCATGCAGCAACTGGGACTGACCCTGTTTCACTTCAAAGCGGGCCTGCCGCTGCTTAGGTTCAAAGCAAGGAAAGGGTCAGCCTGTTCCTCTAAGTGGTCTTGTAACTTTGGCTTATTTATCAGGCAACATGGCCTGAGGGGGCAGGCCCATTCCTCACTTTGAAGCTAAGCACAGTCTGCCCTGGTTAATGCATGGATAGGAGAGCCAGTGATTTTTCATGCCCGATGTCACTATGGCTGTATGGCTGAAAAGAAAAATACTTTCCTCTCCTCCCAGGCTCTCACCAAGTCCCCCCATCATCTTTGCCAGCTCCCCCCACTACCCAGATGGCCTCCTTACCTCCTCTGCCCTCTCCCTTTACCCCCACAACACACACTGTTTTGCTTTGAGATGTCAGCTATAGCTGGCAACAGAAAGCTTTGTGTTGCAATCTCAGTCCCTAGACCCCTTTCAACTCCCAGATTTCACTTGGTGCCCTCTAGCCCCCTCCCCGTCCGCCCCCTCCTGGCTTCCCACTGCTATTACACACACCTACATTCTACACACTCTGCACCGCTCCGCTGCAGGTGCTGGGGTTTTGAATGAAGAGGGGTTCCCTCCAAAAGCATCCTCCCGGAAACAGCTAGCTGCTTGTCGCTCGTTCCAGAACAGCAACAGAGAAATGTCACGCTCTCCAAACTCCCTCCACTTGCAATTTTTGGTGGAACAAACGCAATAGGGCCCAAATATTCTCTCAAGTCAGACAGATATAAATTAAAGAGGCCGGGGGGGAAAAATGCACCCCTGCCTGAGCCCCCTTCCAGTAGAAGTGGCATTTGAAACAGAACCCTTCATGTCAAGCCTGACTCTAAGCGATGTTTGTGTGTAAATGGATGTGAATTGCCAAAAGAGTTTCTGGGAAGTTCAACTTTTTTAATTTATCCCAAAGTAGCAATATAACCACCATATCTAACTCTTGAGTCGGGTCCACACAAGCAACATGTTGAGGGAAAGCCCCCTTCCTACTGACATTTTCTATAAGGGCATTGACCAAAAGACCATTCACCCCCGTCTCCATACCCCTCCAGAATCCATCTTGCAATTTGGATAAGTGATTTGTTTTTTCGACAACCATTCTTCAACTTCATTCAAGATACGTGAAAAGAAGATCTTACAATCCACATCCAGGAGTGCTATGTGGTGATAACTGACCGGACAGTTACGGTCTCTCTTCTTAAAAATATGGATGATAATTCAGTTTTCTATGTTAGCGCAATGGTTCTAGTTTTCAAGATGTTATTAAAAAAGTGTTAGGAAAATCTGGGCCCAAATACCCAGTGCTAGCTTCATCAATGTGTTACTTAGGCCTTCGCCTAGGAGCTCCCAAATTCTATATGCTTCATATTATTCCTAAAATGTGGTCTTCCAATAAGGTCAAAGTCAATTGTCCCACGTTAGGACCTTGAAAAGGAGTCACTAGGTTTCCTTTATATAGCTCCAAGAAATGTGCTATCCAGTGACTCTTGGCCTCTGTATTAATAAATCTCTCAAACTGAAAGTTATTTTTATTCTGTACAAGCACCCAGAAATTCTTAGATTTTTTTAAATAATAACCTCTAGCATGTGTTGCTTCAGCTTCCTCATTCTTTCCATCCTCAATTCTGCATCAGTAAGTTTGATATGAGTTGTTTTCATCTCTTGTCTCAATTTTCTTCTGACTTTGTACAAATTCATCTTACTTATGAGGGCTGGTGGGAGTTATAAGACACTGTCCACTCTTACAAAATTGCCCATTTCTATTCATAATATAGGTGAGAAATATCTCTGAAGAGAAGGCTGTCAATTTATGCTATAGCATAGACATGTGCCAAAACCTACTCATTTCCATATTGAATAGATCAGTCATTTTGGGATTCCAAGTGATCCGAGTCTTTCTATGATCAACCTCCAAATTCCTATAAGAATATGAGTACAATGATTGGATACCCATCTAACTGTTGCAATTAACATGCAATAATTGCTATCGCTAGTGTTCCTAATTTCAAAATGCTCACATTTGTGAAAAGATGGTCAAAAGGTTGGACATAGTCAATCCACGTGCATAACACCTTTCTATGCCAAATGGGACTACTGGTAATATTACCCATCACATGGCCATTTAACATAAAAAGGCCCCATTCACTACACAGATCACACCAATATTTCCCAAAATCTAGCTGCGGTTAATGTACTCAAACCCCCTAGCCATGCCAATTCTCCCTACATTTCTCAGCAGATATACATATAGAATTCAAATCCCCAACCGAGATGATCTCTCCATCCAGTGAGCAAATTTTGAAGCCACCAAGCAAACACCTTAAAGTGGCAATGAAATCATCTATCATAGAATGTGAGGGGTGCCAATATATTTTAATCAAAAAACATGGAAAGGACACATCCCCCTCAGAAAAACACATACTAACAGCCAAAATGCCCTTTAATTTGTTGGAGATTAGTTTGGTAGATTGACTCGATCTATTATCAATGGCTGTAATCAGACCAGTCAATGGTCTTTCCCCCTGTGAATTGGTGGCAAACTGAAGAGTTGATACCGATCCTACACAAGCTGTTTCTGGGCACAGTTTTCCTGGAGAAACAGTATTGAATGCTGGGTCAGTAGAAAAACTAAAAAGCTATTATGGGTTAACTTATCATACGCCCTCACATTCCATGACAAAAACAACAAACTGGTGCAATCATTGTTTGTAAAATGTAAATCATTAAAGACAGTGGCCTCATTACAAGTTTGCTGGTAGCCTGTTGGTATTACCTGCGGGATGCCGGTAAACTGGAGTATCGTTTCTACCACTTGCCGTGCTGGAATTACCCCAGATTCCAAGTGGTGGAAACGCCAGTGAATCCCCATTCCATGAAATCCTATAGGTCTCCATGGGGGGATTTTCCGGTATTACCGGCACCAGTGTTACCTAGCCGGTAATACTGGCAGTGTTTTGCTGGTACAGCGGCAGATATACCTCCAGTCCCCCTACCCACCCACATATGGTGGGCCGGTCCAGAAAAGTGCTGCTACACGTTATTACCAGTACTTTATTTCCAGACCGGCAAGTTTACAATGAGGTACCTACCACCCGCCTTCATTTCATTATATACAGATAAGACGGCCGGCAGCCATGACTAGTCCCCCTCCAGCTTGGACTGCTGTTTATATGAGTAAGCAAAGCAAACCTCCCTGGTATTATTGCCTGTTCAATAGGACATTTTCATACCCTTGTCTATGCTCTGATGTCCCTCCGAGTCTTTACCAACAGCAGATATATTTTCCCTACCAGGAACAGAGTGTACCAGGCTCACAGTACTTGGGAGTAAATCGTAGCCCATGGTTCTTAGAGACTCCACCTTTTATAACAGCATCGCGTAGACAGCCTGAGAGGGAACTTTGATGGCCACAATGTCTGTTCTTTGTCATCAAAGAAATCACAAGGTTTTATATCCTTTGTTGAAATTAGCCTTATACGGGCTAAGCAGGGCCAAGATATTGGAGCAATTTAGCAGCAAGTGATTTTTTGTACCTAGCATAAATTCTAATATGAAAAACTGAGAATAACCAACTCCCACAGTAGCTGTAAGCCCCGCTACCACATATCCACAACTATCAGTAACCGGGAAATAGTTGTTCAACCTGTGAGACAACGTAGAAACTGATTTCTCAGTTATTTGCCCCTATAGATTCCTCAGGCACAAAAGCTCGGGGGATTTGCATGAGAGTAACCGCTTTACCAAAGGAACTGAAGTTCACACTCAAAGATGAAAATTCTGCCACATACTTGGTAGGCGTATTTTGCTTGGATGTAGAACTGGGGCCCTAGTGAGAAGATAATAGAGGGCCTGCAAGATTCATTGAAACCGAGAGGTCTGAGGTTCCACGAGACAATTCTGTGACCCTGCTTTAACCTCAAGATCCTCTTCCCGAGAACAATGGACCTGAATATTTGTCTTACTGGAACAATTACTACCCAAACTCAAGATAGTAGGAACCCCCCTACACTGAATAGATGCATCTTGCTTCAAGGCCACCTAGAACCCACACATGATAATAAAGAACATACAGGAAGCACTGCAACTCGTAGAGGGGGGCTCTTGTGGTTTAATCATCTTGTGCATTACAATCATTGTCCTCCAGACGTAAGTCTGCATCACTTGGTCACTACTTGAGCATTCCTTTCACTGTGTGTTTACTTCTGGTGAGGCAACTATAATGACATGGGCTGTATTTGTACCTATCCGCACGGTTTCCTCCTGTGAGACTTTGATAAGCCACTTTAAACAACGCTGTTGAACACAATTAAAACTACTGGAACAGCACCAACAAGACTCGTTTGACACTGTCAAACCACCAAGAACAATAAGAAGGGACTATTGACTCTTAACTGCTGCCTTTGTCCTGTTTTGGGTCCTAGAGACTAGTAAGGTCATTCATTCCCTTTTTGCATCCAAGAAACATATCCATATTAAAAAAACATTGTGGTTTTACCTTGCCTTATACCCCTGATTCATCACTAAGAGTGATTTATAGTGCTATCTTTGATTATTCTCTGTTCTTCCGTCAGGGGTGGGTTTTGGGTGGTGTTTTTCTACTTAGTTTGTAGATGGTGTGTTTCATCAAAGTATATCTATTTTTAAAGACCCTTGATTGGACATTACCTTTATTTTGGACTGTTATGTTTTGCTGTTTGGGTTGCTACTGAATCACAGTCACACCCCTCCTAAGAGCATAGCCTTTCTTTAGCCTGCATTTCCACAGAAGAGAATGGCAGTAAATCTCTTAACTGTGACTGTTTTACCTTTATGATTGTGTTGGCTCTTGGTTTGTAGCAGTGTGAGGGAGGAATGGGCCTTTTAGCCTATTCTCAGCCTTTTACTTCTGAAGGGCAAAATCCAATTCATCACATTGGTGGCAGCCTTTAGAATTTGATGCAGACTGCACCTACAGCTTGGTCAGCCAAAATAAAAGTGTGCAACAACATTAAACTCATTGCCAATGTATTTTTTAATTACTATGATTTTGGTTCTCCATGAACATAGTGGAGGACCTGGGAACAGGGTGTCTGCACAAGCTCACATAGTAGGGGTTGAAAGACTGAATTGCTGAGAAATCTCAGAACATTACAATGTGCTGGGGGAATTTCATTTGATTGGGAAACTCACAAAACTTCAAGTGGGGAAGGGGGTATCTCAGGTGATGGCACCGAAGAACATCCTAGGAACCATATCCCTAAGGATGCAGTCTAACCATCTGAGGTGGTGACTTAACCTTTTGAGGCATTTACACATCAGTCCTTAGACTCTCAGTGTTGATGGGCGCAGGTAACAAGGTTGACACAACTCCAGGCATATCTAATTTGGACCATGTGAGAATATCATTGAGAATTGTGAGAATGAGTTAAACCAGTGTTTAGGGGACATGAGTGGCACAAAGCCTGTAGAGCATGAGAAGGATGAAGGCAGGTGCATGAACACTTAAGTCCAGCAAAATAGGCTAAGGCACATGCACCGAAAGGAATGGCAACTGGACAGAGGTTCTGGTCCTTCTTCCAAGAAAGGTTCCCAAAAATCCTAAAGGAAATTCTAGAGCCATTGTAGGTCAACTCCTACCAGAAAGCAGAGTGCAGGCACCTCTATCAGTGAGGCGCCCACTCACTCTACAACCATGGGTTGTTTTCAGTGTGGACATTTGACATTTAGGAAGGGGAATCCTGCCTGCAAGGGGAATCCCAAGAAGGCCATTGTTACTGAAGGTCCCCTCGAGGAGGAGGCCACAGTCAGCGTGGGCATCTTAACAGATGAAGTCCCACTAGGCCAGAGAGTGGCTGAACGTTCCTTCACTCTGAGTGGGAACAGTACTGGGTCCTTTGAAAGGGACCCAGCTGCTGCCAAGACTCAAATGTTTCTGGACTGTGTGGCACTGCTACTAGTGTCACAACCGTCCAGTAACTGGTGATGGCATGGAAGTATACCTCCAGACCAAACTCACAGGTAATAGTGTTTCACGATATGAAATCCTGTCCCATGGAAATTGTAGGGCTTAATTGAAGGGGCACACCCTCCCTGCACCATATTGAAGCCATGGTCTTGGATCCAGGAGGGTGTCTTTTAGTTGTCAGATGCAGTCATGGCAGTAACTTGAACAGAAGCTCTGGGAGCGGCACAGGAGGAAGTGCATGAGAGTCATGGCCCTGAGTCTTCCTTAACCGGAGAGCACAAGGGACCGGTGTCCACAGTAGCTCCCTGTCCCCTGACGCACATACTCCTGTGAGAGAGGGCCCAGTGGCCACTGAGGTAACTATTGTGTTAGCACCAGGTTCAGCAATCTCAGGATTACCTACTTGTATAGAAAAGGAACCTCAGGTGGTGGATATGGTAGTTTCTGGCCTCAAGAGTACTCCAGGTTTGTGTGCATTGTCACTGGCTTGTGTGCCAGGGCAGGCTGACTATTGCCCAGAACAGCAAGGCTGTTCCACTATACTGGGTTTGTTGAAGGAGACCAGTAAGCAAGTACAGGTGATGGCCCTGAACTACTCCAACAAAGAGTGAAAGCCCTGGCATTTCAAAAAAACACAAGGATTTCCCACAAACATGGATACACCTTATGACACCCTTGCTGGTCACTTAGATGTAACTGGATAACTGACAGTTTGTCAGATGTGTGGATTAAAATATAGAAAATGTGCACCCTGTCCAGTCTTTCCTAGGAGCTGACAGGGCAACAGAGGCGGTCTTGTGATTGGGTGGTCTTGTCGGAGGAAAGTAACTTTTCTCAGGTGGGATAAAGTAATTTGAGCTTTCCACCTGCCTGATAGTCTCATGGTGGTATGGGGCTGCTTGGGTGTGTTTGGCATTCAGCTCTTTCAAAAATTCTACCATCTCATGAAACACTAATTGGACCACATTGTTAGTTATTATCTAGTTTGTAAAGCCTCCACTTCTCATGCGCTTCATGTGCAATCAACATTTGAGAGAAACCATTGGTGCAAAGTATAAATGTATCCACTTAGATTGGATATTCCACAACTATCAACCCATTCCTGTTGTTGGGTTTGCATATAATGTAGACCTACTTTGTCACAGGGGTTTCTGGGAGTTCCACACTTATCAATAGGGCTTGTCTTGTGTGGAACTCACACTCACAGATGCATCAATGTCAGCTTCCCTTGCCATACTCATGGACTTTAACCATTTGCGCACCGAACGTTCCCTTCCTTCAGAAAGTGCCTTCCAATGTGAAACATGCATTGGGACACCTTACTCCCATCAAATCTCAAATGGAAAAAAACACACGTGCTATGTGAAACATTGAATTTCATTAGTTCATTAATGGATATCTATATTTCAGGCAATTAATTAAAATTACCCTGGCAATCCCTCTAGAGAGATAGAAGGAATTGGGATGCATTGTACACAGTGAAAGATCAATGCAAATGTGATTTTATAAACTCTAAGATACACAGAACCTATATTTATAAAATTGTGGAATTCTTCTATCTAAAAACCTGTAATTCAGTGAGGTCATATGCCAAGGGTGCTAGTAGAAAATGAAACTAGACATTAAGACGGGCACTTCTGCATCCAGGCTTCTTATGTTAATGAACCAATAGAAAATAAATGGTTGTGACGTGTGTTTTTTTTCCTTGGGTCTAGAGACCATTCAGATACACTGACCAATGGAAATCAGATTTACTCTTCTTCCTTGTATGGGTGGTGTCTGATTGGTATTCAAACTCAAACCCATAGAAAGAAGGGACAGTTCTGAGAAAACATAGATGTGTGATAACCTGTCCAACGGCTTCAGCTGGGAGAAAGAAAATTGTATTCCAAGTGGTACCAGTAAGGGAAATATCTTTAAAGGGCCTGATCTAGATTGGACTGAATGTATAGTCCTTTCCCAAAGCAGGACCTCATTTCCGTAGGAGGATTTTGGAATAGGTGCACAGAGAGATGGGAGAGCCTACCCGGCGAAGCTGTCTGGGGCTAGTCTTTGTCTTTCCTTGTCATGAGCCTTTCAAAGACAGATAGAAATAGTGGGTATCTATGGCATGAGATTATTCAGATGTTTTCCCAAAAAATAATTGAATCACAGATAGCATTTAAAAGTATTTTGGGATCTCTATTTAAAGGTTACATGAATGAAAAAGGGAACATAGTAAATCAAATGGAAATCCTAGGCATCATCATTATATAATGTCTTTCTCCTTCAATTTCTGATCCCTGGAAGCTTTCGACATCTCAAATTGAATGTGGAACTATACATCTTGTGATTGCTGCCTGCCTCAGTCTGAACTCTATTCCTTAGAGAACACATTAAACTAGCTGCTGTGAGGGTGAACGTGGATCTTTGTAAATAGCCCCACTTTCCCAGCATTCCAAAATCAACAGAAATTCTGAGAAATCCATGTCTTTACAATTGTTTGCAGCAAGTCTGACATCATAGACGATGCAGTCACGTTGTGTCTGTTCCCAACTCTTACATTATAGATTGATAACTCTGTTTTGTGTTAAGCCTTATTATGAGTACGGCTTCACCTTTTCATTTCAGCAGGGATGTGGGCTTAAGGTAAACATAATTCTCTGTGCTAGATAGTTTGATGAAATCAATGTCAAGCTGTGTGCCTACATATAGAATGAAATCAAACACTGGTTTAGGTGGAGATGCAGATGCTTCCAATTCTGATGCAAGTGGGCGACGCTGTCACATTATTTTGATACTATCTTGTTTAATAAAGTAAGCTTGTTTATTGCCTCAGAGTGTGAGGGTGAGATGTCACATGCTAAATTAGTAAACTGGGGGTTGTCTAAAATCTAAAAAATAGAAAGTCAAAATATAAATGTTGATTGTACTCATCTTCTTTGGGAGTGGGGTTTTAAGCTTCATTGGAAAGGTGAATTGATAAATAATCCAAAAAAAGTACCTTTCACATGGCTCCTAATCTGTGTGCTGTATCCTTTTAAGCTATGGGCATGTGCCTTTCTCATGCCATCTAAACTCAAAACGGATGTATGTATTTACTTCCGCTATTTTCACTTCGCCATGCATTCACTTAGTCACATTTACTTCTCCATACCTTTACTTTGCCTGCCTTTCACTTCCTCTAGCATTCACTTCGTCAATACAGGGGGAGACCCCTTTACACCCCCTGCAACCTCTTGACCCCAACCATAACCTTTTGCAATCCTTAACCACATGCATTGCCACCTTCACAATGTGAAGATGCAGACAAAGTAAAGGCATGAAGAAGTAAATTCATAACAGAGTGAATGTCTGGTGAAGCGAAGGTAGACTCAGTAAGTGGAGGCACATTTTCTAGGTTAAGTAAAGGGGGGATACCCACAAAACATACTGTACAGTATTTGTCCCGTTATGTTTTATATATAATCTGTGTCCTGTATCTATACTTATTATTCAGATTCCATCTTAGAAGATGGGGGTCTGGTAACTTTAAGGGAATGCCCATGCTTAATGAATTTCCATTGCTCCCTAAAGTATTGTTACAACGAACCTCTGCGATGTCTATGGGTACCTCCGTCCCCCAAGCTCCAGCGAAGGAGAAAAGGGCCGTGAATACGGGCACCAGGTACTGCAAAGGAAAAAGCAGGTGAGTGTAAGTACACGGTAAAGAATATGGGAATAATCAATAATCAAGATAATGGAGTGGGACCTACCAATCAGGAGGGGTAACCAGGACGGGAAGACAGCCGGGAAGGTAGGTGTTCAGGACCCCCACATTTAGGGGCTGTACGTGGTGCTGAGCCGAAGTCCAACCAAAACACCCTTGAGTCAGGGAGTTTCCAAGGCAGTTCCAAGTAGTGTCCCAAGAAAAACCGGGTCCAAAATCCAAGAGATACAATCTTTGAAAGTTCCAAAAGCCAAGTCCGTAATCCGTAAGCAGGTCCAATGATTCACGCCAGAGAGTTCCAAAATCCGTGTAAGCAATAGTTCAAGCAACCAAATCCAAGGAGCAGGCAAAGACAGTCCAGAAATAATCAGAAGCCAGAGTTCAAAAACCAGAGTTCCAAGATCCAACACAACGCCACTCGAATCGCCGGAAACAGCTCAGAAGCGCGGAGACTCAGCTTCCGCGTTCTTTTAAACCGGTGTTCGGGTTACGTGAGCGACGCAGCGTATCACGTGACCCTCGCAACCGGGGAGCAGCAACATGATTGGACGAGCGGGCCGCTCCTACTGCAACACGTGGGCGTTGCCTAGGTGACCAGGACGCCGGGGTGGTGAGGCTCAATCCACCCCAGCGCCATCGCAGCCACAGTCTCCAAGCTGTCACGCGCCGCCTTCCTCTTCCGGGGAGCCCGGCACCATGGCCTCTGAAGGGGGGCACTCAGCCAAGGCCACCGCCGTAGGTAAGATGTCGCTGAGAGTTGGGCGGTGTTGCGCTGCGCTGGGAGGTGGGTGGTGTTGTGCTGCGCTGGGAGGTGGGCGGTACTGCGCGGATCGTAACAGAACCCCCACCCAAAGGCCCACGTCCACGTGGGCAGGACGGATGCTCTCGATGGAATCGTGATACAAGCAGGGGGGCATGAACATGAGACGCAGGCTCCCAAGACCTCTCTTCCGGGCCGAAGCCAGCCCAATCAATCAGGTAGTACAAGACCCCATTACGAAGGCGCGAACCCAATATGTCCTTCACCTCATATTCATCGGAGGACCCTTGCACCAGAGGAGCCGGCGGTAGTAGTGGTCTCGTGAGGGGCCGGCACGGTTTCAACAGGGAGGTATGAAACACTGGGTGAATGCGCCAAGAGGAAGGAATGGTTAGACGAAAGGCCACTTGGTTAATGACCCTCGAAATACGGTACGGGCCAACAAAACGGGGAAGGAGCTTACGGCAACCAGGTATCCATAGGTGACGGGTGGACAACCACACCTTATCCCCAACCGAGTAACAAGGGCTCGGGGCACGATGTCTATTGGCCGCACGGCACATGGCAGTCTGGGCGTCCTTTAAATGCACCAGGGTCTGAGCATGTACGCTTTTCAGATCCCTAATGCAGTCAGCAGCCGCAGGAGTTAATGTATTGGAGAAGTCAGGAATGGGAAAGACTCGGGGATGTTGCCCATACATGGAATAAAACGGAGAGAAACCAGTGGCAGAATGAGGTGCGTTGTTATATGCGAATTCCGCAAGGTGCAAAACTTGGAACCAGGTATATTGATGTTGGAGAGAAAGGCAGCGGAGATACTGTTCTAGTGTCTGGTTACAGCGTTCGGTCTGGCCATCAGTCTCGGGGTGATATGAAGACGAGAAACGAGCATCAATTCCCAAGAGGCGAGTGAGGGACCGCCAAAACCTAGAGGTGAATTGGGAGCCCCTATCGGAAATGATTACTGAAGGTAATCCGAAGAGACAGAATACCGATTGGAAAAACAATCTGGCTAGTGTTGGTGCTGATGGGATGCCGGTGCATGGAACGAAACGTGCCATTTTGGTGAATGCATCCACCACAACCCAGATGGTATCATGACCCTGGATCCCCGGCAGATCAGTTATAAAATCCATGGTTACAGTGTGCCAGGGACGGGGAGGAATGGGCAATGGTTGAAGCAGACCCAACGGGCGTCCTCTAGTATTTTTACATTGAGCACAAATTGGACAGTTTAGGACACAGTTGGTTACATCTCGACGCATGGACGGCCACCAACACCATCTCCTTAATAGTGTGAGGGTCTTTTGTTGTCCCCGATGTCCGTTGACTGGGGCGTCATGAGACCATTCGAGAGCCTGAATGCGTGTGTCCGTGGTGGGGAGAAACAAGAGGCCTTGCATGAAGGGTAACCCTTCACGATACTCTAAATCCCAGTCACTCATTTCATCGGAGTGCGTAGAAGCCCAAGTGCGAATGGCACTGACTAGGTCGATTGAAGGGGTACATAGACAGATGACATGATTTTTTTCTAAGATGTGTTCAGGGAACACAGGAAGAGACTCTCCACCTTGTAGGCGTGAGAGAGCATCTGCTTTACCATTGTCAGGTACTGTTAGGATACAGTGACATATTCTGAGACATTAGGTCTGGGGAAAATTAGTATAGAAAGGTTTTTGGAAGTTATTATGAGTTTAATTTTAAAACAGCCAATTTTGCCCTTAACATTCATTGCAGTCTATGGAGAATGCCCCAAGCCAAGATGGAGGTCCTCAGTCTAAGTTCTGATTGGCTGGTGATTGTTTATAGGGAAGACAATGAACATTCTAAACTGCCTTTCATCGTCTTTGCCCAGCTGAGAGGTCGCGTATTAAGCTGCTCCTGCTTAACTTGTTCAGGGGTTTCAAGTTTCAAGCGGTCGAGCGGCTTATTTGGAAAAGCAAACAGGAATCTTTCGGAGATTCATTTTGGCACTGAACAGGAGTAAGAAGATTTCGAGTTATCCAAGAAGAAAAAGGTTTCAAAGACTCTTCACAAGATAAGTCCTTTTAAAACTCAAGACTCTTTCTATAATGTCATGGTAGAAGATTTAATCTGATTTTCAAGTTCATATGAAAAATATTTACTAAGAACTTTATTGCTGTCGCATGTTTGGCTTTGCTACGCTACGTTTTCTATCAAGCGCGTGGTTTTTCCGTTAACAGAAGCCTGCGCGTGAGAGTCTTCGCTTGAGTATCTAGCGCGAGCTCTTTGGTGTCGCGTGATACTCTTGTGCGTGTGTTTTTTCTACCCGCGGTTGGATTTCCGCGCGTGTGCATCTTGTTTTAAGCGCGTGTGGATTTTTCCCGCTTTTCCGACTTTAGCGCGTGTGCGTGTGATCGCATCTTGGACTAAGCGCGTGTGGATTTTTACCCGCGGTTTGTCGTCAGCGCGTGTGCTCGCATCTTGGACTAAGCGCGTGTGGATTTTTACCCGCGGTTTGTCGTCAGCGCGTGTGCTCGCATCTTGGACTAAGCGCGTGTGGATTTTTACCCACGGTTTGTCGTCAGCGCGTGTGCTCGCATCTTGGATTAAGCGCGTGTGGATATTTCCCGCGGTTGAACTTCAGCGCGTGTGCGTGTTTTCATTTAATCGCGTGTGGATTTTTTCCCGTGGTTTCGACTTAGCGCGTGTGAGTGTTTTCGCATTTTGGAAAAAGCGCGTGTGGTTTTTTCTCCCGCGGTTTAATCTACAGCGCTTCAACGATCTTCACTCAGTTTGGATCCCTATGCGAGTTCAAGAGATTTCCACGTGAGATTTTTGACGCAAGTTTCAAGAACTGTTTATTTAAGTAAAAACACTCTAAAAAGAAATTTATAAGAAGAAATATAAATACTTTCCAGAAACACTAGAACTTCCATTTACTTTTAATGAACTTAAGACTTTGTTCAAGCTTCTTGAGTTTAAAGAAGATTACCTGCAAAGTTAATTTCACATTCATGGACCTACTAAGAAGGCTGAATGATCGTTGAGATTCAAGTCAACTAGTAAGGAAGTCTAGTCAGCTTATCACTTCTCTGGGCATTTTGTAGAGAAGTTCCAGGTATGGTTTTTACTTTATTTGGTAAAGGATATTGATACTTAAGGTTAGTATAGTGCCTCATGAATAACAAGGTGTATTATATGTTTATGTTTTACCACAGGTGAAGAACCAGCTAGTCTTAGCTTCCAGCCTGGTGTTTGTTAATTTGTCCCTTCCCCCTTTCCCCTGGAAGTGAGGTAAACTGAGCAGTTTATAGTATCAGCTCAGAGTGCCACATTTTGGGTGGATTGTCGGGGGCTCAGCAGCTTCTGCAGACACCAGGATCTCAGCCTGACAGAATGAAAGGCCAATAAAAAAGAAAAAGTCTGCCCAAGCTGTATGAACCCCGACGAGACAGCCATGGAGGCGTTGGGAGAAATGGTTAGGGAAATTAGAGAAGAGTTACGGGTGGCTCATCGAGAATACTCAAATCTTAATAAAAGAATAGATGAGTTAAATTTAAAGGTAACACAAATACAAGAAAAGGAAGTTTCGGAAGGTGCAGGAAACCCACCTGAGTTGGTGAGAGTAGGGGAAGAACAAGAACATAGACTTTCCAGGGAAGTGGTGGGTGGTTTAGGAACTTTAGTTATGCCTGTTCCTTTGGCTGCTCCTGAGCGTTTTTTGGGAGATCCGAGAAAGTTTCAAATTTTTCAGACTCAGTGTGAATTACATTTCTTAAGGCGTCCCGAGTTATTTTCAACGGATGCTTCCAAGGTCACATTTACATTATCTTATTTATCAGGAGAAGCATCTGCGTGGGGAAGTCTCTTGGTGAGTCAAAAGAGTTTGGCTTTGAATAATTATTCCCTGTTCCAGGCCGAATTTAAAAAGATGTTTGATAAGAGACAGGTATCTCTAGAGGTAGATGGAGAACTACTGGAGTTGCGTCAGGGAGGAAAGGAGTTGATTTCTTATATCACTCAATTTAGAACTTTAATTTTAGAGAGTAGATGGCCAGAGGAGAAGAGGGCTTCCTTATTTTATCGGGGCTTAAAAGATGAATTGAAAGATGCTTTGGCTGGTGTTTTGGAACGACCACCTACTTTAGATGCTCTAATTGATTTGGTGGTTCGGTTTGATTTTCGTTTAACCGAAAGACGTTTAGAGCGTAGACGCTCTCAGGGGGAAGTTAGGTTTCCAGGAAGAGTAGAGAGATCTAAGGTTGAGGTGGTGAACAGGGAAGTTAAGTCAAAGGGAAATGAGCTGCAGAGTCGGGTGAGAGGTCCGTTGTCAAAGGAAGAGAAGACAAGAAGAAGGGAGAATAATTTGTGCCTATACTGCGGTAGGAGTGGTCATTTCCTTGAAAAATGTCCTTTTACCTCCAAGAAGATCTTCAATTCTTCAGGCAGAGTACAACAAGTTGCTAACACGATACAGACAGCTGTTCCTCATATAACTGTGAACGTATCCTTAATGTTTGAAAAGAAAATCTTAGGTTCTGGGCCAATTATTATTGATTCAGGGGCTACAGGAAATTTTATGGACAGAGGATTGGCAAAGAGTTTAGGTGTTCCTTTAGTGGCTAAGAAAGAAGTTGAGCAGGTAAGGGCAGTTGATGGTACATCTCTTTCTTCAGGTCCAATCACTCATAATACAGAGGTACTTGAGATGGAGTTAACTGAAGGTCATAAGGAAACTATCTCTTTTGAATTAATTGATGCTCCAATCTTGAAAATAATCTTGGGTATGCCCTGGCTTACTCTGCATAATCCTAGAATTGATTGGAGTGCAAGAATTGTATCCCTAGAATCAACTTTTTGTAAGGAACATTGTTTCTTAGGGAAAAGTCATGGAGAGGAAGAAAGATTTGTGAATTCTGTTTCGTTTTCACTTGCAGAAAGAGGGGCAATAGGTTTTGATGTTGGAGCAGTAGTGGGTGAACTTCCTACTTGTTATCAAGATTTTTGGGATGTATTTGATGAAAAGGAAGCTGGAGAGTTGCCTCCTCATAGACTGTTTGACTGCAGGATAGATTTGGAGCCTGGAGCTATTTTACCTAGCAGTAGGGTTTATGCCCTGACAGAAAAAGAGAATGACTATTTGAAAGAATACTTAAAGGAAAATTTGGCTAAGGGTTTTATTCGGCACTCTCAATCGCCGGCTGCCTCACCATTGTTTTTTGTGCCAAAATCTGACGGTTCCCTCAGAACTTGTATAGATTATAGGGCGGTAAATAGAATGACAGTAAAAAATAGGTATCCGCTCCCTCTCATCTCTGAGATGTTAAATCAAATTCAAGGTGCCACCATTTTTTCTAAATTGGATTTAAGGGGGGCTTATCATCTTGTACGAGTTCAAGAGGGGGATGAGTGGAAGACGGCATTTAAGACCAGATTTGGCCTGTACGAGTACCAAGTGATGCCATTCGGTCTTTCCAATGCCCCAGCGGCTTTTCAATTTTTTATCGATGAGGTTCTTCGGGAATTTCTTGATATTTTTGTTATTGTTTATATTGACGATATTTTGATTTTTTCCCAAAGTTTGGAGAAACACAAAATTCACGTTCGACAGGTCTTGAGAAAATTGAGAGAGAATAATCTTTACGCTAAATTGGAGAAGAGTCAGTTCCATACGAATTCAGTGGAATTTTTAGGTTTTGTGGTCACTCCTAGTGGTCTGGAAATGAATCCGAAAAAGGTGGAAGCGGTTCGTGATTGGCCTATTCCAACGAAGGTGAAGGAGATCCAGAGTTTTTTGGGATTTGCCAACTTTTACCGAAGATTCATTGAAGGCTTCTCCAGTTTGGTGACTCCAATTACTCGACTTTTGAAGAAAGAAGTTCCTTTTGTTTGGGACGTTAAGGCTAATGAGGCTTTTAAAGTATTGAAGGAGAAATTCGTAACTACTCCTATCTTGATTCATCCTGATACTTCCAAGCCATTTTTTGTAGAGGCTGATGCTTCCAATGTGGCAATGGGGGCAGTGTTGTCGCAGAGGCATAATGTTACTGGACAATTGCATCCAGTGGCCTACTTTTCTAAGAGGTTCTCACCAGCGGAAGAAAATTATACCATTTCAGATCGCGAGCTTCTTGCTATCAAAGCAGCATTTGAAGAATGGCGACATTTTTTAAAAGGAGCACGTCACACTGTGACAGTATTAACCGATCACCGAAACTTACTTTTTTTGAAGACAGCAAGAACTCTGACACCTCGACAACTAAGGTGGTCTTTATTTTTTGCAGATTATGATTTTATAGTTACTTTTAAGCCAGGAAATCAAAATAAAAAAGCAGATGCTCTGTCACGGCAATTTCCAGAAAGTGAAGTTAAGTCGGTTTGTGAGTCACTTCCTCTGATCGCTCCAGAACGTTTTGTTCTTGCTGGAATTGAGAAAGAAAACGAAATCTTTAAACAAGTACGAGAATCCATATCTGAGAGACAACTTGAACATTGGGTTTGTTTGGATCCAGCTCGCAAGATTAAAGATGGTTTACCTTATCTAGACGACAGACTCTATTTACCATCTATTGAACTTAGAGAAAAGATTTTGAAGGAATGTCACGATTCAGTTCTGGCAGGACATCCAGGATATCGAAAAACACTTGAGTTGGTCAGAAGACATTTTTGGTGGGAGAAAATTCGACAAGATACTCTTAATTTTGTTAAGACCTGTGAAGTTTGTGCTAGATCTAAGAACCTCATCGGAAAGCCTTCTGGGTTATTGGAACCGTTGCCAGTTCCACCGCGGCCTTGGTATTCAGTGTCTTTAGATTTCATCACGGATCTACCACTAGATAAGGGGTGTACATCAGTATTGGTTGTAGTGGATTTACTCACTAAAGAAGCACATTTCATTCCAATGAAGGGAGAGGTTACCGCTGATAGTTTAGCTCACAGTTTCTTACAAGAAGTAGTTAAACTGCATGGAATTCCCAGTCAGGTCATCTCAGACAGAGGGTCTCAATTTATTTCTAAATTTTGGAGAGCTTTCTGTAAGAGATTGGGAGTTGAGGTATGTCTATCATCCGGTTACCATCCCGAAACCAATGGGCAAGTGGAAAGAATAAATCAGGAGTTGGAGAAATATTTGAGATGTTATCTACAGACAGGGGAAGAGTGGGTAGATATGTTGTGGGTGGCAGAATTTGCATATAACAACTGTAGTAAGGATGCCACCTCAATGTCTCCATTTTATTTGGGACGAGGTTTTCATCCTCGTTTTCTTAGTATAGAGATCAATTATGATGCTGAAAACCCAGAAGTGGAAAAGAGACTAGAGATCATGAAAAGAAATTTGGAGAAGGCAAAAGGGGTGTTGGTGGAGAGTAAACAAAAATATAAAAGATTTGCGGACCTTAAAAGAAAGACTAGTCCCCAGTATAGGGAGGGAGATTTGGTATGGTTATCAACCAAATTTTTGAGAATTAAGGGAAGAAATAAGTTTTGCCCTCGTTTTGTAGGGCCGTTTGTTGTTGAAAGGGTGATAAATCCAGTGGCTGTTCGCCTTAGATTACCAAGACATATGAAAACTCATCCAACTTTTCATGTTAGCTTGTTGAAACCTGTGGTTAAAGGAACTAGATTGACACCTACTCCTTCACCAGTTGTATTTGAGGAAGATGATTCAGAAGAATTTGTAGTTAAGAAAATTCTGGACTCTAGAATAGTGAGAGGAAAGCTACAGTATCTCATTGATTGGGAGGGTTTTGGTCCTGAAGAACGCACTTGGGAGAAAGCAAGTGATGTACATGCTCCTCATTTGGTTGAAAAATTCCATAAGAAATTTCCATTGAAAAAAGGCCCAGGGACTGGGCGTTAGAAGGGGGGTACTGTCAGGTACTGTTAGGATACAGTGACATATTCTGAGACATTAGGTCTGGGGAAAATTAGTATAGAAAGGTTTTTGGAAGTTATTATGAGTTTAATTTTAAAACAGCCAATTTTGCCCTTAACATTCATTGCAGTCTATGGAGAATGCCCCAAGCCAAGATGGAGGTCCTCAGTCTAAGTTCTGATTGGCTGGTGATTGTTTATAGGGAAGACAATGAACATTCTAAACTGCCTTTCATCGTCTTTGCCCAGCTGAGAGGTCGCGTATTAAGCTGCTCCTGCTTAACTTGTTCAGGGGTTTCAAGTTTCAAGCGGTCGAGCGGCTTATTTGGAAAAGCAAACAGGAATCTTTCGGAGATTCATTTTGGCACTGAACAGGAGTAAGAAGATTTCGAGTTATCCAAGAAGAAAAAGGTTTCAAAGACTCTTCACAAGATAAGTCCTTTTAAAACTCAAGACTCTTTCTATAATGTCATGGTAGAAGATTTAATCTGATTTTCAAGTTCATATGAAAAATATTTACTAAGAACTTTATTGCTGTCGCATGTTTGGCTTTGCTACGCTACGTTTTCTATCAAGCGCGTGGTTTTTCCGTTAACAGAAGCCTGCGCGTGAGAGTCTTCGCTTGAGTATCTAGCGCGAGCTCTTTGGTGTCGCGTGATACTCTTGTGCGTGTGTTTTTTCTACCCGCGGTTGGATTTCCGCGCGTGTGCATCTTGTTTTAAGCGCGTGTGGATTTTTCCCGCTTTTCCGACTTTAGCGCGTGTGCGTGTGATCGCATCTTGGACTAAGCGCGTGTGGATTTTTACCCGCGGTTTGTCGTCAGCGCGTGTGCTCGCATCTTGGACTAAGCGCGTGTGGATTTTTACCCGCGGTTTGTCGTCAGCGCGTGTGCTCGCATCTTGGACTAAGCGCGTGTGGATTTTTACCCGCGGTTTGTCGTCAGCGCGTGTGCTCGCATCTTGGATTAAGCGCGTGTGGATATTTCCAGCGGTTGAACTTCAGCGCGTGTGCGTGTTTTCGTTTAATCGCGTGTGGATTTTTTCCCGTGGTTTCGACTTAGCGCGTGTGAGTGTTTTCGCATTTTGGAAAAAGCGCGTGTGGTTTTTTCTCCCGCGGTTTAATCTACAGCGCTTCAACGATCTTCACTCAGTTTGGATCCCTATGCGAGTTCAAGAGATTTCCACGTGAGATTTTTGACGCAAGTTTCAAGAACTGTTTATTTAAGTAAAAACACTCTAAAAAGAAATGTATAAGAAGAAATATAAATACTTTCCAGAAACACTAGAACTTCCATTTACTTTTAATGAACTTAAGACTTTGTTCAAGCTTCTTGAGTTTAAAGAAGATTACCTGCAAAGTTAATTTCACATTCATGGACCTACTAAGAAGGCTGAATGATCGTTGAGATTCAAGTCAACTAGTAAGGAAGTCTAGTCAGCTTATCACTTCTCTGGGCATTTTGTAGAGAAGCTCCAGGTATGGTTTTTACTTTATTTGGTAAAGGATATTGATACTTAAGGTTAGTATAGTGCCTCATGAATAACAAGGTGTATTATATGTTTATGTTTTACCACAGGTGAAGAACCAGCTAGTCTTAGCTTCCAGCCTGGTGTTTGTTAATTTGTCCCTTCCCCCTTTCCCCTGGAAGTGAGGTAAACTGAGCAGTTTATAGTATCAGCTCAGAGTGCCACATTTTGGGTGGATTGTCGGGGGCTCAGCAGCTTCTGCAGACACCAGGATCTCAGCCTGACAACCATGACCAATGCCAGGACGGTGTCGTATGATAAAGTCATAGGCGGAGAAAAACAGGTGCCAACGGACTTGTCGACTGTTTACGCATTTCAGGTTCGCCAGATCTTGCAGGTTGCGATGGTCAGAATAAACAACAATTTGGTTTTTTGCTCCCAACAGATGGTGTCTCCAAACCTGAAATGCGTCTTTGACAGCGAGCAACTCTTTTTCGGTTACAGTGTAATGTAGTTCGGTAGCGGTGAACTTACGGGAGTGATAGGCAACGGGGTGTAATAACCCCGAGATGGGACAATTTTGCGACAACACCGCACCTAATGCGAATGACGAGGCGTCTGCCTCCACTATAAAAGGCAGCTCCGGGTTTGGGTGTTGCAGAATGGGTGCGGAAGTGAAGGCTGCCTTTAATGTCTCAAAGGCCAGATCCTGTGCTTTCGCCCAAGTGTATGGTTCTCGAGGGCTGGTCAGGCGGGTAAGTGGTGCAGCTATGGAGGAAAACCCCGCAATAAATCTCCTATAGAAATTTGCGAACCCGAGAAACGATTGCAAAGCCTTGAGTGTCGTGGGTACAGGCCATTTCAAGACAACATCAACCTTGGGGGCATTCATGGAAAGGCCTTTAGGAGTGATGTGAAACCCCAAGAAATCCACTTCAGAGACATGAAAGAGGCATTTTTCAGGTTTGGCGAATAAGGCGTTGGTCCTGAGTCTATGGAGTACTTCTCTAACGTGAGTTACGTGTAAAGAAAAAGAAGAGGAGTATATCAGAATGTCGTCTAGATAGACTATGACGAATATATCTAGGATATCATGGAAGATGTCATTTATGAATCTCTGAAATGTCGCCGGGGCATTGCAGAGTCCGAAAGGCATAACGGTATATTCATAGAGTCCATGTCGGGTGCAAAAAGCGGTTTTCCACTCGTCCCCTTTTCTAATTCGGATAAGATTGTAGGCCCCCCTGAGGTCGAGCTTGGTAAACAGTACCGCGTGAGTAAGATTGTCTAAAAGGGGGTTTATTAAAGGAATCGGGTAACGATTCTTAATGGTGATTTGGTTGAGACGGCGGTAGTCTACACAAGGACGTAGGTCCCCTTCCCTCTTAGGAACGAAAAAGATAGGACTGGCAGCAGGGGACTGTGATGGCCGAATGTGGCCTATTCTTAAGGCGGTCTGTAAGTAGTCCTTGAGAGCCTGATCTTCCGTGGGTGACAAGGAATAGATCCAACCACAAGGAATTGCGGCCTCCGAGATGAGGTCGATGGGGCAATCATAAGGTCTGTGGGGCGGGAGTTCTTCAGCCTTTCCTTTATCAAAAACGTCCAGGTAATCCCTGTATTCTGCAGGGATGCCAGAAGCGGTGACTCCTATGACATGGTTAGGAGGATCTGACTCCATATCCTGCACATCCGTGAGCTGCAAGTGAGCCAAAGCACCCAGCACTTGGGAAGGAGAGGTCACCGATTCTGGGTATACCAAACAATGATCTTGACAGTAGGGGGATTCGAAGAACACTTTACTCTGGGTCCAATCAATGATAGGGTTGTGGGTTCGCAACCACGGAAGACCCAAGATGAGACCGTACTGTGGTGTCGTGATAAGATCAAATGACAAGGTTTCTTTGTGTTTTTCGTGGATGACCAGGGTTAAAAGAGCTGTCTGTTGCTTAATGGGGCCCGAAATGAGTGATGAACCATCAACGGCTTGCACAGGTTCCGGTCGTCGTTTGTTCAAGATGGGTAAGTTAAGCGAGGCAGCGAGGGCGATGTCAATGTAGTTCCCCGTGGCTCCTGAATCGATTGCCAAGCACACCTGATGGGCAGTGCTGCCAGGGAAAAAGAGAAGGGCCTGAATATGCATGGGTCCCGCAAATTTTGCAGGCGAGGAGGAAGAAAAGGGAGGACCCGTCCGAACCCCCTCATTTAGGGACGGGCTTTCCGAAAATCCTCCGCCTTAGGTTTAGGACGTCGAGGACATTCCCGGACATAATGTCCATTCAACCCGCAGTAAAAACATGCGTTGGAGGTCCGACGGCGTTCCCTTTCGGTAGCCGTAATGGGACTACGTACCCCACCTATTTGCATAGGCTCAGGAGGAGAATTGCTGGTATTGGGATTTGAAAAGGGAACGGGTCTTTTAGCCTCAACTCTTCTCTCAGCCCTTCGAGCATCGACCTGAAGTGTCAGATCCACGAGTTCTGGATATTGAGCTGGCAGGGAAGGAACTACTGCTAGTGCATCCTTCATTGCCTCATTTAGGCCGCGATAAAACACCACAGCCTTTTTATTTTCCGGCCATGCCGTCTCTACTGATAATTGATTAAAGCGAGTAATGTAATCCACTAATGAACTCTTACCCTGAACCAATTCTAATAATTCTAAGTCCCGGGTTTGTGCTTTGTGCCTAGTATCAAACACTCTTGTCACTTCCGTGATTAACAAATCGAAATCATATAATACGGGACTGTTTGTCTCTAACAGTGGGTTGGCCCAGGCGGCTGCTATGCCTCCCAGGTGTGAGAGCGTGAATGCTGCCTTCGTTGTGGAATCAGGAAAGGCTAAGGGGCGGCACAAGAAATGGAGTTTACATTGATTAATAAATGTACGGAATTTACTGGGGTCTCCATGAAACTTTTCGGGGGGGGCCAAAGGAAACGGTGTGGGAACATAGACCGGGGTAGAATTCGGAGCAGGAGCTGGTGGGATCATCTGGGGAATATTGTCCCCGAATTCCGGATCAGGGGGGAGTGCATGACGTTCGCTTTGTATGGTGTCTAGCCGCTGATGAATAGCTGCCGTGGCAGCAGACATGTCGGCTCTGAGAACCGTGATAGCTTGTACCAGAGCAGCTACCTGGTCCCCGGCGGCGGCATCCATAGCCAAAGCAGAGATGGCTTCTCAGTCTGTTACAACGAACCTCTGCGATGTCTATGGGTACCTCCGTCCCCCAAGCTCCAGCGAAGGAGAAAAGGGCCGTGAATACGGGCACCAGGTACTGCAAAGGAAAAAGCAGGTGAGTGTAAGTACACGGTAAAGAATATGGGAATAATCAATAATCAAGATAATGGAGTGGGACCTACCAATCAGGAGGGGTAACCAGGACGGGAAGACAGCCGGGAAGGTAGGTGTTCAGGACCCCCACATTTAGGGGCTGTACGTGGTGCTGAGCCGAAGTCCAACCAAAACACCCTTGAGTCAGGGAGTTTCCAAGGCAGTTCCAAGTAGTGTCCCAAGAAAAACCGGGTCCAAAATCCAAGAGATACAATCTTTGAAAGTTCCAAAAGCCAAGTCCGTAATCCGTAAGCAGGTCCAATGATTCACGCCAGAGAGTTCCAAAATCCGTGTAAGCAATAGTTCAAGCAACCAAATCCAAGGAGCAGGCAACGACAGTCCAGAAATAATCAGAAGCCAGAGTTCAAAAACCAGAGTTCCAAGATCCAACACAACGCCACACGAATCGCCGGAAACAGCTGAGAAGCGCGGAGACTCAGCTTCCGCGTTCTTTTAAACCGGTGTTCGGGTTACGTGAGCGACGCAGGGTATCACGTGACCCTCGCAACCGGGGAGCAGCAACATGATTGGACGAGCGGGCCGCTCCTACGGCAACACGTGGGCGTTGCCTAGGTGACCAGGACGCCGGGGTGGTGAGGCTCAATCCACCCCAGCGCCATCGCGGCCACAGTCTCCAAGCTGTCACGCGCCGCCTTCCTCTTCCGGGGAGCCCGGCACCATGGCCTCTGAAGGGGGGCACTCGGCCAAGGCCACCGCCGTAGGTAAGATATCGCTGAGAGATGGGCGGTGTTGCGCTGCGCTGGGAGGTGGGTGGTGTTGTGCTGCGCTGGGAGGTGGGCGGTACTGCGCGGATCGTAACAAGTATCAAGCTATTACAAAGCTTGCAACTGACACGAAGAGAAGGAGGGATATTCCTGGACTCCGTCATTTCTTTTGGTTTGGTGGGGCCCAATTATGTCTGTGCCGTGAGCCGCAAATATGGCCCCGAATAGAAGGGGTGAGTTTACACAGTAGTTGTCTGCTGCGAGAAAGGGTAGGCATCACACTGTGCCCTTCTCATCTGATGAAGGAAAGATGTGACTTCCAAAACACTTACTAGTCTATCTTTGAAGATACAAGCTGACTGCTTGCATGGTCCAGAGGTGTTCTGCTTTGCAACCACCGGTAAATCCTTGTTATACCTACAAGAATAAAACGTTGTAATATTCTACAGTTGACTTGCAGAGAGCAAAGGCAAGCACTGTCTTTTGGAGTCGTTCGCAGTTCACACGCACAGGAATGTAGATTCCCAGACATTAGCCATGTCAACTTTTAAGCATTTGTGATATAGGATTCGCCGTTATGACCTTTTCCCGCGATCATGTAGAAATGATGTATATACAACTTCCTATTTTGCAGTTACTGTAAAGTGCACTGCTAGAGAATCCCAAAATGGAAGCCCCAGTACTGAGACCCGGAATGCAAGTGCTACACCTGATGTACGTACGCATGCGCGATAGTCTTAAGGGGTTGTGTAACAATTTATAATAGTGTGCCTAATGCATCACATACAAATTGACCCTAATGTCAGGGTATATTTTCCTGGTTCCAGGTATGCCCTGCCAGACTGTGAGTGTTGCCACTTGATAACGCAGAGAGATAGCATACAGTGGCCATAAATCTGCTACTTGCACAACCGTAGTCATGTTGTCTATCTAAGCGACAACCCATGTGAGTAGTGCTGAAAATCATCAGCAACTCCACTATCATTAACTTTTAATGTTGCTGTGTAAAATACGTACATGGAAGTAAAGTAGGGGCACCAGTTCTAAAAACATCTGTAGTCTCTATTTGAGGAACTGTGCATACTCACTGGTATTCTGAACAATGCCACTTACTGCTTCATCCAAACCCCACAACCTCCTCTAATCCTCCTTCATCTAGGAATACAGACACCCGTTGAGACTTCCACTAGGGAGATGGTTATAAATCTTTGGCGGCCATTTTCAACATCTGCAACTGCAATGATTTTAAAACAGGGGTGCAGTAATTGATATTAATTGTTTATTTGTATAGCGCCTATACACATATGGGTTTCAAAGCACTTCAAGGCAAGGGAGGGAGCAAGGGAAAATACAAAAACATTCCTACAAGTCCTTGAGACATTAAGAATGTGAAATTAACTATTGCACTAGGCCTGACAACATTTCAGATAGTTCAAGAGGTTTGACAATGATAAGGAGGAGAGAGAGGGAGGGGGAGGTAGGAGATGAGACAGACAACCGACTATCATACTAGGCCTGATGACATTTCTGGTAGTGCCGTAGATTGGCAAAAGGTGAGGGGGGAGAGGAACAAAACAAGCAACTATTGTACTAGGTCAGACAACATTTCTGATAGAGTAAGTGCATAGAATATAGTGAGGGGAGGGGGGAGGGGGAGAGGAGAGAGGGAAAAACAGGGAGAGGAAGAGAAGACTCAGAAGGGTGAGTGTGGTAAAAGACAAGAAGAAGCAAAGCAGGTGAAATACAGTGTTATAGAACACATAAGTAAGTGGAGAGAGCACATCAAGTTGTTGAGGTAAATACTGAACACATAATGTTGCAAGAGAACAGCAAGTGCAAGCCAGGATTCAAGTCGTAAATGGGCATAGCATGATTCATGGCCACCATGATTACGTGAAGCTTAAAGAAGTCCAGCATGAAAACAATGAGATTCGAGATGGATGAACCAACATGAGAGACATGAGTCCAAAAAGTCAAATCAAAGCATCAGGAACAAGGCGGTGATGGTGTCAACAAAATGTGTCAATACAAACTCACGCAATGGCCAGAGAGGGATTGTTGATGCAGGGGAGATGGCAGGAGAGGGCTGCCATGGGGTGGAGGGGACAGCAATTTGAGCATACAGGTATCACATGCATACAACAGGGGGGGCAGCGAAATACAAGAGGCAGGCAGCATTACGGTAGCAGACAGGGAGCAGACAGGGGCCCTCGTTGTGGGCCTTAAGAGTATGGGCCAGCTCCCACCTCCCGGTTGCTCCTATTGTTTAACAAGGACCAAAGTAACCAATGGAAGGGGGAGCAGGGACTGGCCCAAGGCAGGTGGATCAACAAACAAAACGTAGCATGGGGCAGCCATATTGGAGGGCCTGAGAGTCAATCCGCATAATTTGCAAAATCCAATGGAGATGGATAAACCAAAACAGTGGGTGGCACACAAGGCGTGCGCTTCATGCCACATAGATGCACAGGTGCACAGATCAAGTACTTAACCAAATACAGAAAAACACAAACCCTGGCAAGAATCCTCCACCCACACTGGTGAGGGCACCAAGGCATTAGCGCCCCACATAATCATTAATTGGCCCCTAAGTATGGGCTCATGAACTGATCATTAGTACAACATGCTCTTCACCACAAGTGTCGGGAATTCTCCCTTTCTTTAGATGTGTATGTAATCCGATGACACACTCACCCGTTTCATCACTCCTATCTCTTGAACTCCTTCCCACAACCTCTTATTTGTCTCCTGCTTCTCCAGTGCCTCAAAGAAATGTCCCACTTCCTCTCGCTGTAACGATGGTAACGATGTGAACGCTCTGCTCTGATGAATACATTAGCAGCCTATATGATGCCTGGCAATCATCCACCAGGTACAGTAAGCGCCAGATAGAAGGCAAATTTTAAAGTTGATGCAGACAGTGGATCAAAGTCTAGTGTATATGAACTGCCTGCTCACAAATGCAGAGGGGTAGTCAGAAGGTTTGCACTGCCACCTCTGCCACATTGATTGTAGGTAATCAATAAGAAGAGTAGTGCCAAACGTGTTGCCAGTAGTGTGATGTGCGGGGCTATGGTAACATGATGCCTCCCTGACTAACAGCCTGGGCATGTGAGACTAATATGTTCATCAATGTACTGTAAGTTCAATGTAGTTTAGGGGAAAACACAACCGCCACAATGCATTGCTCCCAAATGTCATTGTTTCTCATTACTTGCCAAATGTTTTAATCCACAACTCTCATGAAATCTACACAGGAAATTCAATGGGAAAGGTTGATGGGAAATACAGTACTGACCCGTAGGCACTGTAGCAAGTTTAAATCATTCTCTCCCTGCCCCAATATGATTACAGTATGTACAGTGGGTGTATTAATGCATTAAATTCAGTACCACAGGAGTGGAAAGGGAATTGCATCTGCGAGAGTTGGTATCTCATAAAATAATAAACATACACGAATACCAATATGTAACAAAAGCAGCCCTGTCCCCCCCTAGTTAAAGAGGCTCACACAGATTCGAACCCTGGTACCCTGTCTATCACAGGTGCATCAGGTAGGGTTTGAACCCACAGCCTCTGATGCTACAGAGAGCAAAGGCCACTTGAACATCTATGTGCTTGAGAGGATACCTACATCACACACTCCTCACCATCTTGGAGTTTTTGTGGACAGAGCCGGAACATGAAGGGGCGGGTGCTTCCACCCACTTTGGATGTCAAGAAGCTACCTAGTTGTGAAATGATGAGCTGCGTCTCAAAAGACTGTGTATGACACATAGCAAAGATATATTGGTGCAAAAATAGTGTTCAGTTGTTTGGGCAATGATGCTGATTCACCCAATAAGAATTGATGCTTACAAACATTGATGACAGGTACTGTATCTCCTCCCGCCTCTGTTCAAGCAGTGGAGACATCTGTGTCATTTCTGGGTTTATTCACTTAGTGATGTTCTGATATATTGCACATCCTTTTAATGTGTGTTCCACCATCTCGCCAAAGGAGGGAACCACACGTTGTATATATATATGCAACAAAATTCAGAGTGACCCAAATACTTTTTTGCAAAGTTTGGTGAGGATCCGTCCAGGGAGAGCGAAGTTATAAGCCGCCCAAAAAGGGCTCTTCCTATGGAAACAGCAACTTAACCATAACTACATGGCCACTACTGTGGCCATGTAATATATATATTTTACTACAGTTAAACCGTGTGGGGTTTGTATTTGGTATTATAAAGTTCATGTGCTCCTCAGCCATGGATGGGGCACATGGACGGGTCCTGAAATAGATAAAGCCTTAAGAATAACTCAACTGGATTATGATCCGTAATTGGCATATGAAGAATCTAGAAATGAAAGTACTATAATCTTAACCCTACCGGTGAGAAGTGTTTGGTGATTAGTCTCTACCATAAAGTCTTTCACATACAACAACCTCTTTCAAGCGCCTTCTGGCATATGACATGATTATCTGCGGCATCAGGGTGATATTAATGCTGACCCAAGACAGCTCCTAATCCCAGTGGGTGGCATTCAGCAACAACCATTCAATTATATAGATCAGTGTCAAACTAAAACATGGACTCCACATATATTATGTTTAGTTTAATGATCATGAATGCATCGTACAGTCCTTGGAGTAGATACATGTCTGTCCTTATCAGACATCAAAAGGGAGTTGTGACTGATGCAACATGTTGAATATATATTGCACGATAATTCACCATTGCCGGGAAGGAGAATCATTCTAATTCTAATAGATGCTTGGGAGGTGAGCTATTGGGAATGCATCAATATGTTCAGGATTAATCTACATGCCCTTTCTAGAAACAATATGACCGTAAAACTTCAGACAAGGCTTAATGAACTGACACCTATCTGGGATCAATTCCATCCAGATTAGCAGTTTTCATCACCATGCATACCCACCTACGGTGACATTGTGGACTTCCTCTTTTGCCAAAAGCCATCATCTCATGGCAATAGTTGAGACAGTCCAGTCGAGGCAGTTCTGAATGTGACATATACTTTTCTGGATCTCTTCCTGAAAGATTAGGTGGCATATGAAACTGCAAAGGTGTTTCTATCTTGCATCTGTAGAGATCGGTGGCAAATGTTGCTATATAATGGCACAATGTGTCATACTCCACTTGGTTGTAACGTGATGAGGTCAAGTTTGGAAAAAATGGTGGGCCCATTAAGCAGGTGAATCATGTCATTTATTATGGGACCCAGGTAAAGTTCTCTTTGTATCGCCTGATTGGGCTGACTCATATCTACACAGATCCACATATTCTGTCCACCACCCTTTATTTGGGACAGGTACTATTGGAGACACCCAAGGTGTGGGGCTTCCTGCTGCCTCAATCATATATTGATCTAGAAGTGATTGTATTACTTCTACTTGATTTTCAAGTTGAACAGCACCACTTGTTAATGCTGCACTACGAGTCTTAGCGATTCCTCTTTGTGAAACCTGAATTTGTGACCTTTGAGTTTGCACAGTCCCTTTAATGTTGACAGGAAGAGTGTCTTAATGAATGAGCGACAGTCACCTTCTCCTGCGCATGAGCTAATATAAAATGTGAATGGGCCTCAGCTCAGTGGCAGAATTAATGGTTTGCATGCACCCACATTTCATTTCCACCCTGAGAAAACACATGTGTGCCGCATTTGCATGATCCATTTAGTGTGGAGTCCCCCAAACATTTCCTGTGTAAGAGAGTGCTTTATTAACCACAGAATGATATATATTGGTTCTGAGTGAAGGTTAGAGGTGGGCTATATCCAGCTTTTGTTAATCAGCTTTTCCAATCACCTTAACAGTGTCAGAGAAAATGACACATGAAATATTATTTTGGAGGGTGGTAAGGAACAGAGAGATGTTAGTACATCGCAGGGCAATATAAGAAACAGACTGACAGCATATTCCCTTCTCACCTTCCAGCAGCATTTTGACCCCACCCATAGAGCCTAATATTTATAGCATGAAACATGATAATGAGAAGAAAACTGAATCTTAAGATAAAGATAAAGAGTGGTCTTGACTGGCTCTGCGAAGAATCCATCCTCCGCCATCCCTCTAAGTTCCTTGTCCATTTCTGCCTAAGTGCATTGTTATCTCAGATACACTGGTCGTGCCAATCACATGACCTGGGTTCTTCTTGAAATGTCAAGTCTTGGTGGTAAACTTGGGCTAACAGCAGCCCCCTTTCGCATGCCAGTACCCTTCCAGTTTACACAGTCTCGGGAGGATAGCTCAGGGGCAACATGCTCGCCTTGGAAACAAGATGACACGAAGCAAGCAACACAGGTTCGATCCCCGGGTCCGCGCTTATAAACCTCCGGGTATTAAGCGCGTTATAAATAACTTATCATTTCCTTGCACTAACTCTCCATTGCCTTTGGAAGTCGAGACCTCGATAAGCATCCCACAACCAAGGCCTTAAAGTGCATACCCAGCATTCTACTGTGACAGCCACTTTAAGCTATGCTGGCACTGTGTTAATGCACCATCGCTTTCAACAAACGTGGTCACATGTTAGGATCTAGGCATCCCTAACAAATGCAGTCTCATAATCTGTTGAATATTAATTGCGCGATATGTCTACATTAATGTCCACGCTGAACAGACATAACCCTATGCGATGGCTCAAAATCAATTGAATAGAAGGCAAATTAACCTACACATAAGAAATGAACTGTCAGTTAATGACCAGTGAGCATGTTGCTGCAACTCCCCCTTCACACTTCACGTGCATCCCCCTCCTTATTAAACCCATCCCTTTGCCCTGCTACACACCTTCGATTCAGTGAGGTCAGCCAACACTGACTGATCTTCATTAGCCCACTAGCATGAAGTGTAAACGTTTAGGTTAATCAGGGTGGCAGCATTAACCTGTTTCTGGTAGCACCATTTGTCAATGTCACAACCGTTTCTGCATTGAGAATAGAATATACGGCTCTATGTCACGTCAGGAGGTTTTGTCACATACATGTTGCCTGCTCCTTTGCTACCACAACACCTACAGGAACACATTATTATTCCTGCAAAGGCAATAAATAGTAGGGTTAGGATAACCAGGAAATACACGTGAAAGGTCTTTCCTTGATACGTTCAGGAGCAAGGCATATCACGTGCCCAGGGTTGCATACCGCTAGGAGGCCTGGGAGGCTTTTTCTTCTCACCACATATTGTTTCTAGTATATGTTTCTATTTCCCCATATCTGCTGTTTGTTGGGCCTGGCACATGATCCCATAAAGATCCAAGAAACTATGGAGCAATAATGCTGACAACGTAAAGGGAATTGTATATTCAAGACTGGCCAATATCTCCTTTTCCATAGGCCAAAACACCTTGTGGGGTTTTGTGTAAAGAATAAAGTGTAGATCAGGAGGGGGCATTAAGCAAGTCTGACTCCTGTATACTGAACCCGTGAGCTAATCCCTCCCTACATATCCTGTTACCATCACTGTATGACCCGGATCTAATTTCCTAATGCATTGCAACGGTGGAGGTTTAACAGGCCATAATACTCAATTGTTTCCCAGACATCCAGGGTTATTTCCATGGCAACCAAGTGGGCTGTTCAGGAATCTTGCTCTGCCAAATATGACAATACGCACCTTCAGTACTTAATGCCTGGTGAAGGCCCAAATGCCTCCCATGTGCCCATGAGCCTGAAAAGAGCACTGTAAACGTTGGCAGCTCCAGCTGCTGTAGTTGCAGAGCCTTCTCCGCTGCCACAGTTCAGGAGACTTTCCCGACTCTTCTTTCAGCTCTCTGGGTCAAACCAACCTGGTGTTGCACATCTTCCTGAATCCTCAAAAACTACTCATTCAGGAAATCGTGGACTTTAGCGCAGGGGATATCCCTATCCAGTGCTTCTCTAGATATGGCGCCATTCTGGATCAGGCTCGTCAGCAATTCTTTGGTGACAGCACTAGGACAGAAATCACTTGCTGCTCGTTGACATTGGCATCAACCTTTCGCATGCGTGCCCTGATGATATGCCCCATTGTCTTTTCCAGGTGAGCCTAGTGGTCACGAAGTGACGAAGTGGCAAGCCCTACACACACTCCAAAGTGCAAGAACAGAGTTTGCCTCATTCCATATTTGATCCACCATGCAACACTTATTTTCATGGTGCAAAACGCTATCTGCTGTGCCAGGCGTGCAACTGCAACCTTGGAAAAATGTGGATACTGAGATATACCCTGGAAAAAGTGAGAAGCATATACTGCCTAAAGTTACATTCACAACGGTAGTCCTGTTATCTGACTTATGTAACTAGTTGCTGTCTCATACCACAGCTCCTGGCCTGCCACAGTGGGGGGGAACTTTTGGAAACACGTATCTTTCATTTAATAATGATCGCACTAGACAGGTGTTTGAATTAATAGAAATTGCACTTGATGAGGCAGTAGAAATGTCGTGGATATAAGAAACAACCAGAACATGTCTGTACAATTCACATCCTCATATGCCATAATAGGTTTATAGTCATAATGTCGACAACCAAAATGTCGACAGTCAAAATGTCGAAAAAAAAATGTCGAAAAAAAAAATGTCGACTTTTTTTTTAATGCATTTTTTTTTTAAATGGGGGGGTTCCCCCCCAACCCCCCTTTTTTATTTATTTTTTTTAATTTTTCCCTTTTTTTAACTCCCGAACCCCTAAAATAAATATATAATTTAAAAAAACGAAAGTCGACTTTTTTTTTCGACATTTTTTTGTCGACATTTTTGTCTGTCGACATTTTTTTTTCGACATTATGACTGCACACCGCCATAATATGTATGTTTTGCCCAATGTCCATAAACATGCCACAGAACCTTTTGGATAACTGTTTATTTCTGTTACTTGGAGTTTGCTTGAACATGTGTCTGGCTATATTGTTTCCGTTTTACAACAATTAATTCAGAAAATACATGATAGAATTAGACAATATTGATATGGTCTCTTCTTCAGATATTCTGGTGACCATAGATGTCACTGGTGTATATGCTTCTAGTCCACATACTGGTGGTTTAGACACAGCTGAATGTTGTTTAGTGAAAGTTGAAAATAAAGGAGCTTATAACATTTTTGTGATTACTTTATTGAAGTTCATCTTAAACATTTCTTTAGCTGTAAGGACAACACTACACTGGAACAATTATGGGACTGCAATTGGCGCCAACCTATGCCAAATTAATATTCCTTATTTTAGTTAAGACTCAATGAAAACTCATCTTAAATTCTACAAGATACACTTACATGACATTTTTATAATCTGGCATGATCTGTGGATTCTTTGAACTGGTTCTTTGAGGATTTAAACTTAGCGCAAGAATGCATTAAGTGTACCCTCGATTGGAGTAAGAATGCGATTAACTGTCTTGATGTCAATGTAATGTATATCCATAATCGCCTTAAACAGAGGCATTGCTAGGGGGGAGTGAAGTAGGCTATAGCCCCAGGTCTTTTGTTGGTAGCCCCGGATAGAAGCTCAGGGGCTACAACCAAAAGGCTAGTTAGCCCCGAATCCCGACGGTCCCAACATTAGCATAGCCCCAGATCTCTTCCAGACCTGGCAACACCCCTGCCCTTAAAACTAATTTACATGTCAAAACCATGGATAGAAATAACTAACTGTATGCCATGTGTACCCATCCCAAGCAAACCATTGAACGTCTACAATAGAGCCAGTCAGTTTGTGTCAAAAGAATAGTTTCCAGAAATAAAGATTTGGAATTACAGAATTCACTTTTGTTGAATACATTCAGAGAATGAAGATATTTTGATTAAACATCGCAACAAAGCTACAAAGGCATTGAGAATGTTTCTTTTAAAACCAAAGCCTGTTGGACTGTATACTAATTTTGTTTATATTTCTACTTTCTTTAGGCAACGTTTTAAAATTAAATGGATCTTAAAAATATTGGAATATTCTCTGACTTGATGACTTGCTGAAAAACATTTTTCGGAGATTTCAATATTAGATTATATGAAACAAATTATTTTTAAAACTGTTGGTGAGACCCAACAGAGTGAGACACAAAGATACTACTATGAAGAGAAGAGGTACTTTTCCATGGTTAAAGTGTCAACATTGTCATAATTTGATTAAAGGTGATAAAATTCAACATCCAACAGGCAAAAACATATACTTACACTCAGCAGTGACTTGAGATTCAAGCAATGTGATCTGTGCTATTAAGGGTCCCTGTGGATTTATTTTGTGGGTTTCACAAGGAAGGCAACATTGATGTGGTCTGAGCACCAATAGTGAAAATGCACTGGTGGCGATTCATTTTAAATTATTTCACGATAATTTGAATCAAATGAGATTTGTGATTTGGAGCAAGTACAAGTACTGAAAAGAGGGGGACATATCAAAGAATGTTGTCTCTACATGAAATGTTTTGGATAGATAATCTTCTTTGACATCTAAAGGCAAGAATCAGGAATGGCACTTGAGCTGTTTTTATAAGGCCATTTGACATACTATAACATTCGCCTATGTACGCATAGTAGTGATCTACATATTTGTTTGATGTGACATTGTACGCAACGGTGGTGATTTATTACGTTGAATAACTATGAAATTTCATCTATTACACATTTGAACTTATTGAGATATTTTATTAACTAGACCCAGTGTTGATCTCACAATTATTGACGTAGGCTTTGGATTTTCTCAAGATCCAGAGTTTAATTAGTGGTCAAGCCTTTAGAAGATAAAAGGTTTAATTATTGTAGAACAGTCTGAATGTGCATTCCTACCGAGATTAGGTCTAAAGTTATCAAAACTGTGTGATTCATAATATATGTTACAGACTTCTTTTGACACGGGAGTCTGCAGAATTCTAACATCTAGTTCCCTTGTCTGGATACTTTGTATATGGCAGTGTGCAGATTATATTAACATTCTAGTTGTTTCACTCTGAGTCACTTGACCTGTGATGTACTTCCTGCAACCATATTTAAAGCAGTCAAACTTAGAGACGGTCTGGCTGTAGAAGTGTTCTGTCTGGAGCCGATCGGACCGCCTTGCAGTTGAGGTAAAAGAGATTGTGACTTGTAGTGTTACAGGCATTTTATTCTTGTTGCTAAATAATGAAGGGTTTTTTTTGTGACTCTGTATTTTGTGTATTCAGAGATATATGTGTAAGGTGTTTCTGCCCTTGCAATGTGTTGCCTCAATATGGCGCCTAGTGTTTAAGGATGAATAATAAATAATAAAATAGAGGAATGGGCATGCACCTTACGCCGCACATGCGCTAGTCATGAATCTGGGGTCAGAATCAGAAGAAAAAAACTCCTCAGGCACGAGTGAGTATATATAAGTGCCTACACTGGGGCGACTAGTTGGGCTAGCCCCAAGTCCCTTTTTTTTCTTCTTTAAAAAGAACTGCAGTATGGCGATGGCATTAATAAGCATGCGGTAAACCGCTTATGGGTTCTAAACTATCTGAATGAAAAGAACTACACCAATGAAGTATTCAAACTTATGACCAGGCAATATAATGTTTATATACATAAATATAAAGGCATATGCATAGGAAGAAATAAATAAATAAATAAATAAATAAATAAATACAGCAGCACACCATAAACACTGCTTTGCACCTGGGAGGAGTAGTCACTACTCTAGAATAGGACAAACTAACCTCAGTGCATACAAGGCTGCACAACAATGTCATTAGGTGCCTGATAAATACAATACATCCATATACTGATTACATACCCAGTATTTTCACTAAGGTTTAAAACAGATGACTAATAGTGATTAGCATACATGAAGTTAATAACCTATGAGGCAGATGCCATAACGTCGAACAAATAAATACAAGTGCTTAGCATACATTAACGTTTTGGCCCTGGTAACAGATTCCACGTAAGGGAGAAAAATAATATTTGCGTTTTGCCTATATTATGTTAATGACATTATGGTTCCTTGGTAAAACTCTTTATCAAGAGAAATGCACGTGACCTACATATGTTGTGACATTCTTTTGGTCATGCAATATGCATGCTGAGGTTAGGGCTATTAATTCTACAGTTGAGCACGTTCCACTACTGGTTGAGGTGAAGGAAATGCAGTGCTCCTGTCCATCCCGGGAACATGACCAGGAACATGACCCATCAATAAAGACCCATCACCTTCAAGTCTTGCTGTATCATCGAAAGGCAGTCACCCTCAAGACACCCCGGTACCTCGCAGAGAAACTCAGCATCTCCAGCAAGCAGCTCACCATCAGAAGCCAGAACACGTGCAGACTTGAAATCCCCCAATGCAAAAAGGAAAAGACCAGAAAACAAGCCTTCTCTGCCTAAGCCCCAAGACTATGGACCCTCCTCCCTGTCATCATCAGAGGGATCCACACGCTTCTTCAATTCAGAGACAAACTCGAGACCCACCTCTTCAAGGAGTATCTCCACCTCAACACCTAGGCCATCACATTGCCCCTCACGCCACCTGACTCACTAGATACCGCCCATCCCTCTGCTCCCCGCCACCCTGTACAGCTGTACCCTTCTTCTGTGCCCCTCTGTACCCCACCCCCCACTGTATTTCTTTTCTGTTGTTACCTCTGAAAGTGCTCCATTATTCATCTGTACTGTTGTATACCTCTGTAAAGCGCTCCATTGCTTCTAGAAGCCAGGCCTGTGCTCAATAAATACAATAATAATAATAATAATAATAATAATAATAATAATAATAATAATAATAAATAATAATGAAGTATATTAAATTTGGAGTATCAAGGAGATATTTTCCTGGATAAATGAGCTTGTCTGTAACAGCAACTCAGTTATGGTGCTCATCGTCGAGTGAACTAGCCAATGGTGAAGGTGAATTCAGGAGTGGAGTGCATGTTGAGTTAACGTGTGAGGAGTTCAGAAGCACCAGCGTGTATTTAGTTAGACAGGAAAGTGAAAGGTGGTGTGTCTTGGTTTTCAAAAATCAGAGATGGCATGGAGGACAGCAACTTCCAACAGGGAATGTCTAATAAAACACTCATCATTGCACTGCAAGGGTGGTTGCAGCTATGGATTGACCCTGCACATACAATATAAACAGCCAGTTAATAACAAAGTAATTATGTTACTTCAGCAATAACCACAAAAGAAAGTGATGGATGGAAGGTTTTGAATGAATCTGAATCACTGGCATTGCTCTGGGCAACCTTCCACGCCACCGTTTTTAGCACGTCTGCGCCATTGCAAAAGGGGTCCAGCCATACGCAAATCAATCAGGTACTGCCACCAATGGTAGCAGCCCAGCCCGAACTACTAGGCCAGGTCCCCTCTGCACGGAAACACAAGCATCCCCAGACATGTTTCGGCCTTGTTGGGCCTCCTCAGTGAGCTGCAGCTTGGTTCCCTATGGCACAGCGAGCAAGGGACCCGCGTCTGGGCATACCCTCTCTCACATAGTGAGACAAACTGTGACCACAAAAGAAAGTGATGGGTGGAAGGTTTTGAATGAATCTGAACCACTGCCATTGCTCTGGGCAACCTTCCACACCACCGTTTTTAGCACATCTGCGCCATTGCAAAAGGGGTCCAGCCATGCGCAAATCAGTCAGGTACTGCCACCAATGGTAGTAGCCCAGCCCGAACTGCTAGGCCAAGTCCCCTCTACATGGAAACACAAGCAACCCAGACATGTTTCGGCATTGTTGGGCCTCCTCAGTGAGGTGCAGCTTGGTTCCGTGTGGCGCAGAGAGCAAGGGATCCACATCGGGGCATACCCTCTCTCACATAGTGAGACAAACTGTGACCACAAAAGAAAGTGATGGGTGGAAGGTTTTGAATGAATCTGAAACACTGGCATTGCTCTGGGCAACCTTCCACACCACCGTTTTTTAGCCTGTCTGTGCCATTGGAAAAGGGGTCAAGCCATACACGAATCAGTCAAGTACTGCCACCAATGGCAGCAGCCCAGCCCGAACTGCTAGGCCAGGTCCCCTCTGCACGGAAACACAAGCAACCCCTGACATGTTTCGGCCTTGTTGGGCCTCCTCAGTGAGGTGCAGCTTGGTTCCCTATGGCGCAGCGAGCAAGGGACCCACGTCTGGACATACCCTCTCTCACATAGTGAGACAAACTGACCACAAAAGAAAGTGATGGGTGGAAGCTTTCAAATGAATCTGAACCACTGGCATTGCTCTGGGCAACCTTCCACACCACCATTTTTTAGCCTGTCTGTGCCATTGCAAAAGGGGTCCAGCCATACGCAAATCAGTCAGGTACTGCCACCAATGGTAGCAGCCCAGCCCGAACTGCTAGGCCAGCTCCCCTCTGCACGGAAACACAAGCAACCCCAGACATGTTTCGGCCTTGTTGGACCTCTCAGTGAGGTGCAGCTTGGTTCCCTATGGCGCAGCGATCAAGGGACCCACATCTGGGCATACCCTCTCTCACATAGTGAGACAAACTGTGATCACAAAAGAAAGTGATGGGTGGAAGGTTTTGAATGAATCTGAACCACTGGCATTGCTCTGGGCAACCGTCCACACCACCGTTTTCTAGCCCATCTGCGGCATTGCAAAAGGGGTCCAGCCATACGCAAATCAGTCAGGTACTGCCACCAATGGTAGCAGCCCAGCCCGAACTGCTAGGCCAGGTCCCCTCTGCATGGAAACACAAGCAACCTCAGATATGTTTCTGCCTTGTTGGGCCTCCTCATTGAGGTGCAGCTTGCTTCCCTATGGCGCAGCGAGAGAGGCACAGCTACACCCTACTGTTGAGGTCCAACCAGACCGAAACACGTGTCTGGGGTTGCTGTTGGTACTCTTGTTCAGAGGAGAATTGCCTAGCATTTCGGTGCTGGACTGCCCCAGGGCAGGACAAAGACTGGTATGTTTAGGATATTTCTCCTCTGTGAAAGATAGTGAGCTAAAGACTCTGGGTAAGGCTCTTGTAAACCAGGACTCATGTCTGGCAGAGAGTCTCCCAGGACCCCCCTTGTTATTTGCATATATCAAGTAACTTTGGGTTTCACCCTAAATTACTAGGGGAATCCAGACATGGACCACTTGCTCACTATTCTTAGAGAGGCACAGCTATACCCTACTGATGAGGTTCAACCATACCGAAACACGTGTCTGGGGTTGCTGTTGGTACTCTTGTTCAGAGGAGAATTGCCTAGCATTTCGGTGCTGGACTGCCCCAGGGCTGAGAATCTCCCAGGACCGTCTAGTGATTTGCATATTTCAAGTAACTTTGGGTTTCACCCTAAGTTACTAGGGGAATCCAGACGTGGACCCCTTGCTCACTATTCTTAGAGAGGCACAGCTACACCCTACTGATGAGGTTCAACCAGACCAAAACATGTGTCTGGGGTTGCTGTTGGTAAACTTGTTCAGAGGAGAATTGCCTAGCATTTCTGTGATGGACTGCCCCAGGGCAGGACAAAGACTGATATGTTTAGGATATTTCTCCTCTGTGAAAGATAGTGAGCTAAAGACTCTGGGTAAGGCTCTTGTAAACCAGGACTCATGTCTGGCAGAGAGTCTCAAAGGACCCACCTTGTTATTTGCATATTTCAAGTAACTTTGGGTTTCACCCTAAGTTACTAGGGTAATGCAGATGTGGACCCCTTGCTCACTATTCTTAGAGAGGCACAGCTACACCCTACTGATGAGGTTCAACCAGACCGAAACACCTGTCTGGGGTTTCTGTTGGTACTCTTGTTCAGATGAGAATTGCCTAGCATTTCGGTGCTGAACTGCCCCAGGGCAGGACAAAGACTGATATGTTTAGGATATTTCTCCTCTTTGAAAGATAGTGAGCTAAAGATTCTGGGTAAGGCTCTTGTAAACCAGGACTCATGTCTGGCAGAGAGTCTCCCAGGACCCCCCTTGTTATTTGCATATTTCAAGTAAGTTTGGGTTTCACCCTAAGTTACTAGGGGAATCCAGACGTGGACCCCTTGCTCACTATTCTTAGAGAGGCACAGCTGCACCCTACTGATGAGGTTCAACCAGACCGAAACACATGTCTGGGGTTGCTGTTGATACTCTTGTTCAGAGGAGAATTGCCGAGCATTTCAGAGCTGGACTGCCCCAGGGCAGCACAAAGACTGATATGTTTAGGATATTTCTCCTCTGTGAAAGATAGTGAGCTAAAGATTCTGGGTAAGGCTCTTGTAAACCAGGACTCATGTGTGGCAGAGAGTCTCCCAGGAGCCCCCTTGTTATTTGCATATTTCAAGTAACTTTGGGTTTCACCCTAAGTTACTAGGGGAATCCAGACGTGGATCCCTTGCTCACTATTCTTAGAGAGGCACAGCTACACCCTACTGATGAGGTTCAACCAGACCGAAACACGTGTCTAGGGTTGCTGTTGGTACTCTTGTTCAGAGGAGAATTGCCTAGCATTTCGGTGCTGGACTGCCCCAGGGCAGGACAAAGATTGATATGTTTAGGATATTTCTCCTCTGTGAAAGATATTGAGCTAAAGACTCTGGGTAAGGCTCTTGTAAACAAGGACTAATGTCTGGCACAGAGTCTCCCAGGACCCCCCTTGTTATTTGCATACTTCAGTAATAACTGCATATCAACAAGGAATTCCTTGTGCATTGATCTGCAGTAATAAAGTGGGGCTGTCATCCGCGCATTCTCAAATCTCAGGCCACAAAATGCCCCACTGGATGACTGAACAATGCAAGACACTGCCAGCCCGACCATTCGTCCGGACAACATACTCTCTGGCAATGTCTAGCATCCATTTACTGGGGAAGCTGATGATGTGAGAAAACCTCTCTGCTTCCACAACTTACCAAAATCATTTGTCACACCAAAGGCAAAACGGGAGTCTGCATATATTGTGACATTCTTTTGGTTAGGTGATATACATGCTCAGGTTAGGGCTATTAATGCTGCAACCTGCAACCAGGCAGAGAGTGGGATGTAGATCTCTCTCTCCTCTGCAAGGGCCTCCTGCTGGAATGGCCTCAATGTTCCTCTCAAACTCGATGAGGACCACTTCAGATTCCAGAAGCAGCTCAAGAAATTCCTTTTCACTTTTGCTTTCTCTCTTTCTCTCCCTTTGTGACCCACCTGTCTGCTGCGCTGACGGGTTGCCTGGCTACCCCTCAGATCTCTACGGCACCAGGCTCCCCCGTGACCTGCAATCACCTGCACTGTGTCCGGGCCTCTGTTCACTTAGGGGCTGTAACTGTAACCCTACAGTCCCCTTCCCCCTTGCACTACCTTGTGCTGGCTCCCCCGGCTGCACTTCTTCAGAGCAATGCTGTCCTGACCGCATGCCCCTATCCTTCCCCCTGGCACTTCTCTCCCTCTCCCCCCTGCACTTGCACGACCTGAATGACACAAGGCCTATTAAGATAGTTTGTTCATCCTCCCTATGTCGCCCTTTCTTGTTTTGTTGCGCCTTGAAACAGTTATGTACACAGGTGTGTTATAAATCACTCATCATATCATATCTTATCATATCAAGCTTTCAAAACTGAGGGCAATCTCCCTGTCCTGGTTCACTTCTAATTTCTTTGAAAACAAAGTACAACATCTTGATTGTGATGCATGCTAAACAGATTTAAAATGATTGTTTTACCACTAGCTATCCTAGTGTGTCCTACTGCAGGCCACCCACCTTCAAGTGGGTAATCAATGCAACATTGGTAAAACTCAAATCTTTCAAGCTGGAGCACTTTTGCATCTTCAGTAAGCTTGAACCCCTTAAGTGCCAAGGACGAGTATGCTTGTCCTTTCTGCATAGACTTGCATAATAGCCTGGAAGTTAGAAGCCTTTGACCTGACTAAAGCTTCATGGAGCACGCATAGCTGTTGTAGTACTTTACTCCTGAAGATGGAGGAGCAGATCCATTCCTCTGGCTTAAGAGCCTCATCTCGAGAGTAGAGGTGAAAAGCAGAGTTTAACCCTTGCCTTTAGTTATACTACAAAACTCCACATTTTCACACTTGGTTGTATGGTAGGATACAACATGTATCTTTATGGTTAAATTTCTTTCTGGGAGTGAAATAGGCAGTTGTTAATTCTGCCTCACTCCCTTTCCTCATCAATTAAACCCATACCTGAAAAGAGAGCATCCAGCATAACCTCCTGGACCCAAGATTGCAGGACATGGAGTAGGTCCCCCCATCCCCTGCAGCCCCTACAGTGTGGGGGGGGGGGGCGGAGGGGGCCTTGGACTTCAAAAATAAACCGTTTCCTTGGTCTTCATAAAGAAATTATTTCCATTACTCTTTATGTAGGCAGAGTGACTTCAAAAAATAAACTATTTCTTTTTGATTTCATAGGGCTCCCCATATCCCATGACATGGAGGCCTTCGGGAGGGGCGGAGGTCGGTGGTTGTGCGCTAAATCATAATGGTCTTCCATGTCTAGGCTAAGCAGGCATGGTATGTGTTATTAGTGGCTAGACTGGCATTTTGGTGTAGCCAGTCTAGGAATTTCTAACTGTAGCTTGACTTTTTTTTACTAACCAACTCAGATAGAGAAGGTGTAATTACCTGGCTTGCCAGGCATTTGGGTGTAGCCAGTCTAGCAGTTTGTCAGTGGTGGCTCATCCATAATGGGCAAGGGGGCATCAGAGCCAGCCCAGTGAAACACTGAGCTCTCCCTCACCTTCTTTTTCCAGCTGAGGGAGAGCACCTAGACTGGCTGAACTGTAAAAGGGAAACTAGGTTTCACTTTGACAGTTCTGTTCCCCAGCTGCGCATCCTCAATAAGGCATGCAAGGCTGGGGGCATTTTGCTTCCCCAGCCTTGCATAGCCCATTGGAAATGCTGGCTGGGGAACTGCATGTTTGTATCTAGGAGGGGGTGCTCCTGCTCCTCCTCACTCATACAAAAAGAGCAGGCTGGAGCATGGCTTTTTGTCACCGATGCTCAGGCCCCTGCGTGCATATGCAGGAACCAGGAAGCTCTTGCTTCCTGATTCCTTTTCATGCTACTCAGGAGCTGGAGCAATGCAAAGAAACTTCAGGACCGGTGCAGAAGGTAAGATTATGTTAATTTAGTAATTGTTTAAATAGGTGTATGGATGCGTACATGCTTGTGTTGTGAGTGATGTATGATGATGGGTGCTCGTGTGAATGAGCAAGCACATGCTCTGTGAATGTTGTGTGTGTGCGTGTTTGTGCTGGTCTGGTGCTGATTTTGGCGAGTGGGGGGAAGAGGGTTGTACAACAAAGGCATTTAAAAAATGCTTTTGTTGCATAATCCCCCTCCACAGCAGCCAATATCAGCTCTCTTTCTGAGGCACTGTGGAGTTCAGGGGGCAAGGATGGTATTTTATTTACTGGCCATCTATCATAGATATCTAGAACAGAAATACCATGCTCACCCCGAGCCCCCAGTGCCGTGCATACACACATAACCACATTGATTGTGTGCATGTGTTAGGTGCCCAGGGAACAGGGATGGTATTTTTTACTGGACATCAATAATAGATGTCCAGTAAAAAAAATACGATGCCTGCCTTCTGGGCCCCCCAGCTCCTCACATACACATATAATCACATTGGATGTGTGCGTGTGTGCGGAGCTGTGGGCACCAGGGGGCAGGCATGGCCTTTTTTTACTGGTCATGTGTGATAGAGCAAGCATGATACATGTTATTATGTGGATGGACTGACATTTTGGTACAGCCAGTTCAGCTATTTCTTACTCTGGCATGACATTTAATATTGGGCATCTTTGATAAAGCAAGATTGATATGTTTTAATGTGTAGCTCAACTGGCATTTTAATGCAGACAGTCGCGCCATTACTTACTGTTGCATGACATTTTTTATTAGGCATCTTTAATAAAGCAAGCATGATAAGTGTCATTATGTGGCTGGACTGGCATTTTGGTGCAGCTAGTCTAGCCATATCTCACTGTTGCATGACAATTTGTAATGGCATTTTCAATAAAGCAAGCGTGATAAGTGTTATTATGTAGTTAGAATAGCAATGTAATGTAGCCAGTCTTTAATGCCCTCCCTATATCATACCTTATGCCATCCTCCTGACTTACATGAATAATGGGCCTCCAAGGTCTCCTGGCCTCTTACACATTACTTTTTTTCATAGGCTTCATATACTCTAACACGATTCGTTGTTTGTGGAGCATGAACAAGAGGATATATCGATTACACCCACTATATTTAAACTCTTTGGCCTGTCCATTTCCGTGTTTCAACCCTGCCCTCCTACTTCCCCCATCCCCCATGTTACTTTTCCTGTCCACGGTCTGTACCCTGCTTTACTCTTTTCATTGGATCTCTCATAGCCCCTCCTTCCTCAGTTATGGTCTCAGGGCTCTCTAGAATTACTAGAACCTAGGAGCTGGGCCCACTGGGCTGGTGTGCATTTTTGCTAATACAGCACCGCAAATGCCTCTCACTGCTCAGGGGGTGCACCAGCAGATAGGCAAACGGATAGGCTAGTAAAGACCAACCATAATGATAGGCTGACAACCCAGGAGAATGAGTGATCATGTGGCAGAGTAGAAATAGGGCATGACCCTAGTGGCTCCCACACCAGCCTTACAAGGTGGTTAACGAGAGCAACTGAAATATGCGCTGGAACCATAGATAAACAGGAGGCTTCAGCTGCTGACCAGTACTTTGTAAATGCAGCCCAGTGCCGGCCTTAGGGGGGGGGGGCGAGCCGGGTGACCGTTCAAGGTGCCATGCCCCCGAGGGCGCCATTAGCACCCACCACCCGAGCTCGGGGGAGTCTTTCAAGGGCTCCCCCGAGCTGGCATAGTGGGTGAAGGCTGCTGATGCGCCCTATTCATATCATTACCTCCTCGCCGGAGCGAGGAGGTTAAAAAAAAGAAGAAAAAAATTAAAAGGGGCACATCCTGGCCCCGCGCCCTGCTGACCAGGGGCGTGAGGGGGCGCCAATTCGCCGAGGGCACTGCTGCCCCTAAGGCCGGCCCTGCTGGTACACCCCCAACAAAAAAAACCCTGTCACCTGCAAAAGCTCCCTTTTTTTGCAGCTCAAGATTGGCAGATGTGCACTCCATCATGGATGGCGGGTGGAGTGCCTGCCACTCGGGGGAATTAAATACCGTTCAGGTTACACTCATGAACAAGCCTTTTATTTCACACTGCTATTGAATTCAAGCAGTGGTGGACTGGGACCCAAAAGAGGCCCCGGAAATAATGTTCAAAGTGGCCCCAAACTACACATTTTCAATAAGCCCAACTCTTTTCCTATGCGAAAATGTCGAAATACCACACAAAAGAGGCCTACGGTGCAGTGATTTACCAGGAAATCTCCAGAGTTCCATACAGGCCAGTCCATCCAACCCGTTTCTCCTGCATGGCACAGACTAGTGTGTTTTCACTTTTGCATTCCAGGTGTCTTCCCAGAACTAGCACATTCCTCACATTCAGAACGGCTACAGGTGTAAGAAACGTGTGCATCGGTTGACAATGTGAGATCGATACCTTACGATGATCGCCTATCATTGCTTCTGACTCCCCGCCTCTCCTGAATCCCGCACACAGTCTCCTCAAGAGCCCTCCATTATGGAGCCATTTCCTCTCGCAATTGGCTAGGAAATGGCCTCCCGTGCCAGGCATCCACAGGGAACGCAGGCCTCGAGAGGCCGTCTCCCTGTAATTGCTTGTCCGCCCTCAAGAGTTGGTGTGTGTGCCTTCTGCCAGGTATTAGCAATTAACATCTCCAGATGCAATCAAATCCGCCTGCAGAGGGAATGAAACCATTAGAATGGAGGGGGCGACCTTGTGAGGCGTGCCTTCCACGGACAGGGGCTCGGCTGGGACCTACAAATACAAGTACAGGATGCTTTCCCCAGATCCCAGGGGAACATGTGTAACACAACGGCACCAAAAGTTCAGCGGCCTTGAGACAGAGGCGCAGGAGACTTGGGGGATGGAGGGGGTGAGACATTTTAATTCCTGTTTTTGTTTGTTGAGCAGTTAAGACTGGTCAGACAGCCAGAGTCTAATTGTGCCCATTGGAAAGAGTTAATTGGAGGTACAGCTATTTCCTCAGGATGACCCCTATTTGATACTTTTTTTTGGGTGGGGGGAGTAGCATTGCAGTATTTCAAACCAAGACACCAATTACCAATGTAATTGTCATGCACACCAATCTAATAGTAATTCCTACATTTCTAAGAACACTGCATGGACAGGAGACTGATTACTTCGCTTCTATATGCTAGAGAAAGTATACTTACTTTTTCCGATGACACTGAGGAACAGCATGCTGAATACACGTTCCCAATTTCATGCACACTCTGACCGCATGGTCTGAAGGCACTTAATCAGTTAGGCACTCTAGGAAGTTGACCGGCAAGCAAGTCATTTTAAAAGATGGCCCACGCTTTGCTTCGGCCTTCCTGAAGTTACTACAAAAGAAAGATCTGCCATCCATTCAAGAAAGGTGTTGTATGTATGTGTGTATGCATTTAAATCTCTAAAGCGCAAAAACACAAGGCCCGAGGGCATCTGGGCGTAGGCGGGAGATGGGGCAGGAGAGTCAAGCCCTAAACAGGAAAGTCTTTAGTGCTTTCCGAAAACACTGGTGATCCGATACCTCGCGCAAGGCCCCATAACGCAGGCGCAAGGACACAAAAGGACCGAAACCCCATACCTTGCCTTGGGGAAGCACAGAATTATTAAGGGATTTTTACCAGCTGAACGAACCTTACAAGTAGGTACATAAACCTTAAGTTTAGACTGGAGGAAGGCAGGATCTACGGAGTAAAAGCCACGGTGCTCCATGCACAATACCTTGAAAGTGATCTGGCTTCCAACCAGGAGCCAATGAAGCTTATCAAGGAGCAGGGCACAATGAGCAGGTTTGGGTGCACCAAGCCCCAGCCAAGCTGCAGAATTTTGGAGCATTTGGAGTCTCTGGACCAGGAAATCAGCTGCCCTAAGTAGATTCCATTGCAACAGTCCAGAGATCCCATTATGGAAGCTGTGACTACCATAGCATGGTGGGCAGGAGGGAGAAACAGTTGCACTTTCCTCAGTATTTTTAGCCGAAGGAAACCCGCACTACAGACTGAATCGATCTGAGCCTCACAGGAGCCTGAGTGTTGTGCGCCATGTTAGCTGGATCCACTCTCCCAATGCATATTTTAGAGGGATGTATTATCCAACTAGGAAATGAGGGTCCCATTTGAACTGGAATAAGAACTATATGGGGTCTCCACCTGAACGTATGCCTCGGGACGCGGTTATTAGATACAAAGGGGGTGTATCAGGGATTCCATCCGTGGTCGAAGAACTTTCATTGATCCAGGATTTATCCTGGAATACCAGAATCAGAGACAATATGTATGATGTTCTTACTCAACCCAAGAGTAAAGCTGGAGACTGTGAGGGTTCAAACCCTTGCAGCCAAGGACTGATTGTGAACTATTTCTCTGCCCAGATGCCCAGAATGCTGACAGAGAAGTTCATCCCCAAACAGCCGTGAGAAGAAGAAAGACTCAAACACACAGCTCCACAACTCTGCCTTTTCAGCATGAAATATTCCTCTTTGAGGTCTAGGAAACTTAGATTACCCACATACTCAGAGAAAAGCAAATGACAACATGGAAGAGTTGGAGAGATAGTTCTGGACGGGCTGGGAGAGATTGGACATCTTTTTCCACAGCTGACAATTTCACTACTGCACAGATTTCATTCCAGGGTTGCCTGTACCCATCTATCTGGTCCAACATGTTCAGAAATGTTTAAAGCTGTTCTCAAAGAGGTGAAAGCACTAGGCCTCGATGTTTCCGTATCTGAACCGAGAAAGACCACTCTGACCCTATGACAACAAATGGACAGCCTTGGCCAGTGGTGTAACAGGTGTAATGAAGAAGGAAAACAACCATCACTACAAGATTGTTAAATGATCTGACCCCAGCGAAGATAAAGGCCAACAGGAAGTTGCGTTTCATTCCGTCCTGGTCATACTGACTCAGAAGGAAAACACTCTACTGGCTCTCATGCATGCACACGGGATTAGAGATGTGAAACTGGTAATGTCCTACCCTTCACCCTATCAGTTCCAAAAAAATCACAAAAGCAGGATCTGGGTATGTGGTGCAGGACTGAAAGAAAGTGGGAGTCGGCCTCTCGTGGAGTCATACTATGACAAGCCCGGAGCCCACAGACTCTTAGAAAGGAGGAGTCAAGTAAAGGAACATAAAAGGTGGCCCTAAAAGGAGGCATGTCTGGCAATAGCCGTGGCAGAGACTAGGAAATGAGAAGAGGAAGTGGCAGGAGTTTTTCAACGGACAAGTCACCCTGGACCTGATGACAGCACGCTTTCTATCTCCTTCCAGGTACATCCCACTACTGCAAAACGGTAGTGGGGACGGTGGGTCTTCTAGGAGAATAATTGAGCAATAGAGGGGCCCAGATATTTGTGCGGTCTCTATGCCAAGGGAGGAGACGTAATACAGCAAGGCATTTAGACAGACACAGCCTTTTCCCCCATTACATTTTCAGAAGTTCTGAGAGGCAAACCAAGTCTTCCACGTGGTTTACAAAAGCAAAGGAAATGCTCACCTGAGGACGTTGGCTGGGTGCTGACTTGCTCAGCACTATCATCTTTCCATAAGACTAAAAAGTGATATGATGTCAGTAAGGTATTGTGAAGACACACCAAATGTGCACTTAGAGTCCCCAGCTATCAGTTATGAGAATCGTGTGCGTGCGCACAGGGTTGGTCCAAGGCATGGGCAGTCCGTGTGCAGTGGCCCTGGGCCCTGCAGCAATGATAGAAAAGGGTGTTTTACCCATGTTCCTTCTGAGTAGAGGGGCTCCCTCCCACACTCTTGTTAAAATTGTAAAACTTGGGGTTTCACCCTAAGTAAACTGGGGTAATGCAGACATTGAGCTCTTGCTCACTGTACCTTATAGATGCTCAACATCACCTCAATGAGAAGGCACAACAAGGCCAAAACGTGTGTTGGTTTGCTGATGGTATCTTGATCAAAGGACAATTGCCTAGCATTTCGGTGCTGGACTGCCCTTGTGGGTGGTACAATGACGGATATGCAAATAGATAGTTCACCACTATGAAGGGTGCAGTGAACTAAAAGATAGTTGTTGACCTTCCTGAGTGGATGAAATTCTATACAACAGGGTATTTTAACTATGTTCGCTCTCAGAAGAGGGGCTCCCACACTGACAGGATAAGACATTCTGATAAAAAAAATGCCAATATATAAGCAGAGGTAAGGAGTTCCATTGATCAATATCACAAATCAAAGTGTATGTTGATTTTATAAGTCCTTGTTACAATTATTCTATTTGTAGTTTTTTGATTTTCAACAAGAATGGATGAGGAGAAATATTAGTGTGTGAGTGCAGTTTTAGCTCTTAAAAACCGGAGACAAAAATGTGCTCACTTTTCATGCTGGTTGTCAAAAAAGTGTCTTGGCCAGAACTGTGTAGCTAATTAAATATACAGTATTCAATTAATTTTAGAAGCAGGTGTTAGAGACTGTGGCATTATCGTAGTTGTGCAGCACCTGGATGCACAGATTTTAGCTTTTGCTGATTCATCATGTGACTTTGCCCTGCTAATCAAACAATGCATACTGATTTCTACCAATACAAATGAAATCTAGAATAGCTTTGGAGCTATTGGACCCTATTCATGGAAAAGTGCGCAGAGATCCTGCAAAGCCTAGCCGAGAACTCCTCTGTGTGAGCCTGTGTGCAGAGGTTATTCTGCGCGCTCTGCGTATTCATTGAATTGTTCACGCAAAGTGACAGTGCATGCAAAGTCGCGGCAGGAACGCCCCCGACACGCCCTCACGCAAAGCAAAAAGAGCCATGTACAGCTAGCTTTGCATGCTACTCTGGCGCAAACACATGCACCCTTGAAACAGTGCATGGGGTCTCCCGCAACCCGATCTGCACCTCGGGGACACTGTGTTGGGTCCCCCTTAACTATTACCGGCACTCCGGTAACATGCGTACAAATTTCTGTAACTCTGGTAAAACTCCAGAATATCTGCTTGCAAACCCCCATAAAAGATTCCTGTATCCTGCTACACTGCGTATGTGCACCCCTAACTTCTATCGGAACCCCGACTGCATGAACGCACCCCTAAATCCACTATGCAATCGTACCTCTGCACAGTGAATCCTATGCACAAATGTCTGTACGCCTGCCTGTGGTGTGGCGGTTATATTGAGTGCTTTGCCTGGTGATTTCCCCGATGTGATATTGCTCGGTCGGATCCATGGATACAATTTTCCCTGTGCAGTTGTGGGTGTGCAATCGCCTCGCGAGGGCCATCTGTCGTAATGCCCACATTTTCCTTTGTTCTTGCTCGTTTTGTGAGACCCGCCCCTACCCCGGTCTGCAAAGTGTCTTGCGCAAGGCATACAGCTGCTTGCAGAGATGTGTCACATCTGCTCGAAGTCCCCTCAGAGTACGGAAAAGTCCAGCGCAGTGTATTCCCTGAATCGACAAATGGGGTTTCGCACGCGATTTGATGTACAAAGACCTGATTTTACACGCAGATATTTCCATGTATCAGGCCCATTGTGTCTTTGAAAAGCAAATTGGGCCAAGTGCTCGATATCATCCAAAGTTCACACCAAGATCAAGCTGTGGCAGTGCCAAGAAGAGCATTGTGCTGTCTTCAAAGACTTGTCCCTCACCCTGGTGTGACATCCTGGTCTATTCTAATAGCAAGTGCTATTTTATAGACTGGGGGCTGGTGGAGTTGACATGGTTATGCAACATGGAGGCAGAACCTGGATTGGTGGTTCTTCCCTTGTTGTGTCTTTTATTCATCTGGCTTTGTCCTGCTGGTCACACAATGTTTACTGATGTTGACGAATGTGAATGGATTCTGGAATAGCTTTGAAGCCATTGTACCTTTGATAAGCAAATTGTCCCAGGTGTTGAATGGCTTGCAAAATTACATATGAAGATTAAGATAAAATATGCCAGGAATAGTGTTGTACTGCCTTAGGAAAGTTGTCCTACAACCCTGTGTGACATCCTGGTGTATTCTTACCTGGAAATCCAAGACCATGTGTCACATCAAACAGAAAAAGTACATACACATATCTGTCAATAGTAGATGAGATTGACAAAGGCAAATGGGTGTTTTGTGGTAACATTCAGAGAGCAATAAGGACATTGCCTGCTGGGAAACAGTCTTTGTAGCTCTTTGCCATTAACAATTGAACATTCTTTCAAAGAATAAGCATAACTACTTAAAGTCATAGAGTTTCCTACGCATATTTCTGACTATCTGAAGACATACTTGGTTATGAATGCATGACAATATAGTTGAGAGAACTCACCAGAGCATACTGGCCAGTCACAGCCATCAGGGGGAAAACACCCAATTAAGTATTAATATGTGCAACATTTTGCAACTTCTTTCAAATAATCAAGGGATTTCGTTTTGTAACTTTTGAAAAGGGACTCATAGGTCATCTGCACAGTGACTTTGAAACCCAACACACTACTCACCCCACCCACCATCATGTGCACACTCCCAAACTTACATATACATAATCTTTAGCTAGCATGGCATCTGCTTGTTGTTTGTTTCAAACCTTTACCAGTTTTTTTTAGTTTTAGTACAACGTTTTTGGGTTTGGAAAAGCCAGAAATGAATTTGAGAAGCAACAGATCAAGCACATCTTCCTCACAGTTTCTCTTCTAGAAGGCCATTCCTCCATCATATATGTTATGAAGCAAGACAGTGTCGGTGAGTACATTATATTCCTTTATTGCTTATTTGTTGGTACATTAAGCAGTGTAGGAACAATCCCCACATACATCCAGCTCATGCTGTTCACTTCCAACTGCCACCCATAGAACACCTCCACCACACCCAGATGACACCCCGCCATTCCATCTTGCTCTTCCTCAGGATCCCTTACAGACCACCACTCACATACACATACCCCCTCCCTTCCTTCATCATCCCCTGCACGATGCCCAGCTTCAACCCTTCACCTTTGCAACTCTCCCCATATTCCACACCTGACCACCCTCAATCCGAACCACTTCACACAACACCCTTTCTACCTTCACCGGCTCGCTATCCAGAGGTTCACCCTTCCTTCACACCACTCCCTTCTTTATCTTCACCAATTCACCCACATTGACACTTAATTATGTAACCTTTTTCCTTAGGTCCTCGGTACACTTCGGACTCTCTTTGCCATATTCCATTCTCCTCCTCACCTCCTCCAGGTTCATCTCCCTCATCCCTCCCCGATCCAAAAATGGTGGATAGTGGATACTTCCTGCTATTCCCCTTCCTTCCTCTCATCAATTCAACATGAACCACCCCAAGCACTGCATGTGGTGACATCCTCAACATACACACCCCTCCTTTCACTGCATCCTTCCAACTCACCCCCCCACATTAACACCATCATTATTGCATCCATAATACTCCTGTTTGCTCTCTCAGCAGCCCCATTGGAGTCAGGGTGATACAATGCTGTCTTTTTGTGTCTTATTCACAATTTCTTCAAATACTGACACACCCTCCTCACAAACTGAGTTCCATTATCCATGCACACTGCCAGGATACTCGTGCATCTCACAAACCTCATTCAAATCTCTACCACCATGCCTGCAAACACCTCCCTAACTATCTGTACCTCAATCCATCGAGAAAACAAGTCTACAAGTACTATAATGAATCTACCAAGTCCTCCACCTATGTTCACAGGTCCCAGAATGTCCACTGCCAACTAATCCCAAACTCCTTTGGGCACTGCCGGCTTCACCATGGGACGTGCACACACCACCACACTTTTCCCTGTCTCCTCGCATTAGACACATTCCTACAGCTTAATCTACGCTGCTCTATCAAAGACAGGCCACTAATAACCTGCCTTCAACTCTGCCTTAGTCCTAACAACCCCAATGTATCCCATGTGGGCTATTTCCAGCAACTTGTTTTATAACTCCACTGGACCAAGGACTCTCCCACACCTGTACAATAATCCTTTCTCCACACTCAACTCTCCTCTCACCTCCCATTATGCCTTGGCATCTCCGACACGTTTCCCCTTCTGTGGTCACATTGATTCAACACGATTCACAGCACATGCAAAATATCTGTCGCTTTTCATTGCCTCCTCCTATTCTATCCTACTTACCACTCTACCATGTGTCGAATAGACCTGTTCCAACCATTTCATCTTCCGCTCATTCTCTCTGCCTCCTAACCACAGCAAATGATCAGCAATCTCATTATCACTATCAGGTATCACCTTCACTTCAAAAGCATGACATTGCATCCTCGCCACCCATCCCACCACTCTGTAAGACACCTCATCCAATCTCTTAGATAAAAAAAATGAGAGGCCAGTACCTCCTTTTGCAAAACATAATACCTCTTCTCTTGGCCTTTTAACACCCCCAATGCATGTGCTATAACTCCCCCCTCCCCAGAGTCCTCCAACTGCATCATCACTGCCCCCAATCCAACCTCACTGAGATCGACAATTATGATTGTCCTTTTTCTTGTATCAAATTGTTCTAGCACCTTTGCCATGTCATTCTCCTTATTTATATTTTGAAATGTCCACTCACACTCCTCATCCCATACGAACTCCACACCCCTACTCGACAACAGCCGCATGACACTTACCCTGTTACTAAATTTCCTGAACATTTTCGAAAATCGTTTTTTGAAAATTATTCATAAAACTGATTGTAACTCTGACTTCGTCTGCAGAGTTTTGAATATGCTTATTTCCTCCACCATCTGTTTCTTAGGCCTCACACCATCACTGGATATCTCATGTCGTAAATAGTCAACTGACGACTCCCTGGACACACACCTGTCCTTCCTCAAAGTAATTTCCCTTGCCTCCAAATATCTAATACCTCATTCAAGATCTTAGTATGCTCCTCCAACGTCTCTCTACATATCAGTACGTCACCTTGGAAACAATTAACACCTGTAATTCCATCAAATAACTTGTGCATCACTTTCTGGGAAAGAGATGAAGCTGATACCAGCCGAAACAGCATCCTGCGGAACTGGAATATTCCCTCGTGAGATAAAAAACGCTGTCAATTTATGTGACTGTTGCTCTAATTCTATCTGGTAATATGCAGGGGCCAAGTCCAATTTCGAGACCACCCCCCTTTCCAATCAAGCTCAACGTCTCTGGCATGTTGGGCAATGGATGCCTTTACACCACCACACACATCTATTTGTCTCAAGTCCACACATAGCTGAATTTCACTGCACTGTTTCTGTCATGACCCCTTCCCCTGGCCCTAATAGATAAGGCATTGGGGCTAAGCTACGACCCTCCATCATGGCCATAAAGGCTTTGCCATCTCATCCAAGACTCTCCTGGAGTCAGTCCTGGCGCCTTTGGCGCCAGGCTCATATATAAGGTGAGGAAGACTTGAGAACTGGACTTGGCAATGGACTTTTGTACAACATGGATGCCCCTGCATAGCTCAGTTCAATGAACTGTGCTATGCGGTCTAGTGTTTTAGGTGTGGTCAGGCCTAGGGATACCTGGGATACCTGGGATATCTGTGAGCTATATAAGCCACGCCTGGGCAGAGAAACACGCTTCGCATTACTCCGCGCTCTGCAGCGTGACGCTCACCACGTTCTGCTTGGATCTTCGCCTGCCTTCCCAAAGCTGTGTACCTGAAAGAACAAGAACACCATCAGTATAACACTTACCTGTGAGTAAATCCTGCTGACCATCCATCGCTCTTTTGGTCCAGAGAACACAGCATCTCGGCGACGTCCCCTCGATCTTCGAAAAAGCCGCAACCTGAGAAGAAGAGAACGAAACAGCATTAGTAAGCGTTTATATTTCAATTTCCGAAAATAGCTAAAACAATCACACGCTTACCTGGGTTCGAGTCGCTCTTGGTCAACATGCATTCCGGGCCATAACAACAACCTGCAAAAGAGAGGAAACACAGATTAGCACATGAAAATTCAAGAAGGCGCCGCGTGCTACGCATTACTCACTGCTCACTATTTTCTCAGCCAGCATCCATTCTGGGACATTGCAGCGGCCTGCAAGAAAGTGAGAAAGACAGGTCAGTACAAGAAAAGGCAGATAGCGCCGCACATCGCGCTTTCACTTCCCATCTCGTGCTTAGCCCCCAAGCAGCACAACATCACTAATGAGCTCTTCTTGTGCCTAGAGGAAGAAGGAGAGACATTAACAGGGGCAATTGGAAAGAAAAGGACAAACTGCAAAAACCAGCAAACTTACCTTGACGAACTGGAGTCACAGCAGGTCTGGACTCTTAGGACCCGCACCAGTGAAGCAACTAGGTCCAACAATGCACCCCTGCACGGAGAGGCAGGACGGAGAACGCATCATACAAGAAAGCAAGGTGAGGAGAGAACTAAGGGGAAAGTTGAGTCCACAAGGGAGGTGGGATCCAAGCAACAAGAGACAGTAAGATTAAACCCGAAATTCCTGTATTTCAGGCCTGATCCTCGGTCGAACAGAGTCCAAGGGAGGGATTCGAGATTGCAAGCGGTCCAGTAAGGCTGAGTGGCGTCCCCGTGGATATCAGGTGAGCGTTACAGTTTCTTAGCTACCACCACTGGTAACACCCATTCCACCACATTCGCTCTCTCAATGATTCACATTTTGCACAACTTCTCTAACTCAGCTTTCCCACTCTCCCTCAAGACCAACAGCACAGGATGTAACATTGTAGCCACTGGCACACTACCTTCCTTTGAAACAATTCAATGTACAACTCCCTTGAGCTTTCCAATGTCTTTTTCGAACACACTTGTGTAGGACTCCACATCTCTCTGTGCATACTCCCCTTCTACATGCAACACCTGTTGAACCGTATTAGGGTCTAACCAGATATGTAACTTATTCTGCTCCCTCCAAACCAACAATGATGCTCCCTTTGCCGTGACAATATCCCAAGAACTCTATCCTATCCATGTATGACCCTTGAAGGTTTTTGTGGTAGTTGCAAAATGACTGCATTTCTTCCACTTGGTGCACATCACCAGTCTCCCTGGACACACACCCGAACTCGCTAGATGATTTTTGCTCCCACAAATAAAACACTGGTGTTCCCCAATCGTGGTGCACCCAGACGTCTCTGTTGTTTTCCTGTGCTCCATATTTCCTGGTGTCGCCCCACCCAGGCGCACTCCAGTTGTGTGATACTTCTTAGGGTTCTTCTCCTCCACGTTCACCCTCCCCTTACTTTGCCTTGTGTTCCACCTTAGACAGTTTGGCTACACATCCCAATGAACACTCAACACCTTTTACGATCTGTAATACCTCCTCCAGCCTTGGATCGTCCCTCAAATATACTTCTTTCCATATCTGATTGTTGTTACCATGTATCATAAATTGATCAGGGATGTGTTCATCTAGCATCTAGCCAAAATTACATGTCAGCGGCAAGTGTCATAGCATTGTGACATACTCCTTGACTTACCCCTCCGCCAACTCATTTGTTTCTTGCATGCCTAGTTTCATCAAGGTCAATTCTAATTCGTTCATATCTTCCGTGTTCATCTCTTTTGGAAAGGGCTGGTAAAGTCCCATACATTCTTTTCCCCTCATTCCGCAGGAAGTGCATTAGGAGGGATACCTTTCTGTCTACAGCAAACCCATTTCCACAGGTGGCCCTAACGCAATGTCTAAATCCTTTGCACCATTGAGCCCATTTTACCTTAGTTGGTCCTTGTGGTGGCATGAATAGAATGGGACCCAGGACAACTTGCATGTCCGCGTCTTCTTAGGCGCACTTATCTGCACTGGTGTACAGGGTTCTCTATTTATTTACGTGGTCATCAATTTCCAATCCTTGATCCACTTCTCCACAGCCTTTGAGTATACGCTTCGCTTCGTTGTTTGTTTGGCAATTTCTTGCTCGCTCCCCTGAGTGTTGCTGTGTTTCTCAGCAATGCTCCTGACAGCATTTCTTTGTTTTTGTGTTGCGCTGGTGGGGCAGCAAGGTCCTTTCCTCAAGGGTGTGCCAACATTCACTAAGGCGCTCAGGGAAGACTTGCACTCCATCAGCGCCACTGCGGGATCTTTTCTTCAAGGGTTGCCTCCTTCCATTGCAGGCACCTAGGGTAGGCCCGGACCCTATAACGCAGATTGGCTTACCGCATAGGTACCCACTATTGACTGGGGCTGATGGTTTCCAGTTGCGCTCCAAACTACCTCAGATCCTCGTTTCTGGTGTTCTGCATTCTGCTGCAGTGTCATGCTGGATTACTACAGGGGGTGCTCTTTTCCAGGTTCGCAGCTCGTCGCCAATGTTATGAAGCGAGACAAAGCCGGTGAGTATGTTGTATTTCTTTATTGCTTATTTCTCAGTACAATAAGTTTTGTATGAACAACCCCTATGCACATCCAGCTTCGTTTCTTCACTTCCAACTGCCACCCTTAGAACATCACCACTTCATCCAGATCACCCCCTCCATTCCATCTCACCATCACTCCCCATGACGTGCAGACCCCCACTGACATACACATAACACAATATTAAAGTCATTTTTCACAGCACATAGAAGTATTTTAAGTGTTTACGGTAGACATTGCTATGCATGGAATTTTTTTGGGGGGGAACAAGTCATAAGAAATTCCCAGCAGTACCCAATCTGCATCTCTCTAAGAATTGCCACTTTGTTGCAAGTGTTCCGCCTCTGATATTATTCCAGTGCCCAATCTGTGTCACCTCTGAGATTTCAGAGCTCCTCTGAGCATTTTCCATTGCTTATTTTAAAGATGCCCTGACTGAGAGAAATCTTAAGAGAGGGTAATTGTAATTGTAAATTTGTAAAGCGATTATACACAAGAGAAGTGTTTCAAAGCGCTTAATAAAAGTTGGTAAGCAGGGAACTGTCATCCATATCTGAATATGCCTTGTGCGCTTCTACCAGGACTTTGCTGGTCTCGTAGTTGATCCTTGAAATGCTTATCAGACCTGCAAATCAAGGAACAGTTGGCAGGTATGTGTTTTATGAATTTCATCTGGAGTATTCGGTTTGATGTTTGGTGATGCCTATTTTCTCAGTCTGCATGGTCCAGCATTAGAGTGGGTGCGGAATGGATGCCAGAGGTAACCATAATTAACATTAATGTCTAATACAGCCACCCAACCCACCATAAAAAGTTTCCATTAAGTGCATATCATCCCCAACCCTACCCCAACTATCTTGTGTCTGTCCCATCTCGCCATAGAGCCTATAGGAAACAAATACCTGGTGTAATCACACATACCCTGTTCAAACACCACCCGCTCCTATCAGCAGCTGAGGACCAAGAAATCCCTGGTGTCTAGTCACCCAGAACCAACTCCTTCATCTCTTTCCCTCAGCTTACCTAGAGTCACAGTTTTAGCAGAGTTGAAACTGTGCAGCACTTCCTCATCAATATAGATGTGCTGCTGAGCTCAGTCCTGCTGTGCTAAAACCTCCAGGGGTTGGACAAGTCCTGTAGCACTTCTGGGTGGGCAAGGGACTGCTGTAGAGTGCAAACTGTATCCTTAACCCATAGAAATTGGTATAAATGTATCAACCAAACAAGGATAAAAGACTGTGCCAGGCTTGCTTCGTATCTCGTGAACTTTTGAGCACACATACATCGAGGTTTTAACTTGCCTGCAGAGCAGTAGGATAGTGGCAGAAAAACCAGAACACCCAGCTTGACTCAGAAACTATTTTTGGGATATTATGGGACAGTGTGCTCTGCAGCTGGTCGTTTTGACCAATATTAGCCATTATCTATTATGGCATCTCAAATTCTTGCATATGCAACCAACCAGAATAACTCCTCAATTTCCAACAAAACACTTTATATGTATTGGATCATCAGGTGGCATTTCAGTGAGGAGAAAACAGTTGATGAACATGAAGGCAATACAATGATACTTTTCTAAATGTCAATAGCAATTTATAAAACAGTGAGAATGTATTCCATAACATTCACTTATTACAATTACAAGCACAAAAATATGTTGATCCTTTCAAAAAGTCTGGTTATTGAGACAAACTCTTTGGAGGCCTTCCACGCTTTTGAAACTGGCATAAAGTACAGACGAGCTTGGGAATTTGGGAATTCTTTGTGGATGGAACATACAACACATGCAGGGATCACTCGATGCACTATTGTTTCAAGATGGAAGTGAATTCACCAAATGTATGTACGGTATGCCACAAAATGGTACCATCTATTGAGATTAAATAAAATGTTTATTTACTGGATTAGAGACGTAGAAAATGGATGAAGCTTGTAAGACATTTTCAACATGATTACCCCTGAAACCTGATATTAGCCATTGCAGCCACCCCACCTAGGTATGACATGTATCCGGAATGCCAATGACACATTGATAACAGGCTTGGATAGGTGTCAAGGGAACTAGGGGAATGCACAATTTACAGAGCCATGGGAATGCACAATTTACAGGGCCATAGAGAACCTCTATTAGTTTGTTCAAAGTGGGTCATTTTGGTGAGTTACTTCACTGTACAGTTACAACTTTTGATCAGTGTCCTTGAACAAATATTTTTTAAAGTGCACAATTAAGAAGATATTTTACCCAAAAATCTACCTTGGGCACTAATCAAACAGTCTGCCAAAAAAATAATGAATTGCCATTCATGACCATGGGCTATTTTTTCATTGGTGGCAATCCAGACAGATGTAATCCCCCAGTCCAATTCTTGGTGGGACCGCTAATAACCTTTCATAATAAGGAGTAATTCACAAGCATGAATACTTAACTAAGATTCAATCGTGTTACCTTTGGCAATGGATGGATGGAGCGATAGATAGATAGATAGATAGATAGATAGATAGATAGATAGATAGATAGATAGATAGATAGATAGATAGATAGATACCAAATGTGACACATGTAGGAAGATATGACTGGCAGGCACCTGTTCCATTGGGCAGATGTCTGACAGTTCTGCTGTTGAGAGTACACTAATGTTTGAGTAATGTATTAATTAAATGCAATACTCACTCTTCACTCTTCAGTGTGTACTTCTCAGAGTATCCTTACTCCCTAGGTCACGCATTAATGTTATCAGAATACGAAGAATGGAACAGGTAATAAATGTTGCCATAGAGTCATTTTGAAGACCAATACATCATTGTTGGGGATATTCTTCAGGAGGATAAGAAAGCAAGCACGCTCGTTGAATTCTCCAGACATCAGATGTTTTCCTGTACTGTGGGCATCAACAGACACTGCTGACAACGGCCACAGGTTGATATTTATTTATTTTAAATATTTATTTATTTGCATTTTTAAAGCACTCATCAAGGCGCTGTTATTGCGTATTTATAATGTGCTTAATACCCAGAGGTTTACAAGCGCAGACCCGGGATCGAACCTGTGTTGCTTTGTGTCATCTTGTCTCCAATGTGATCACGATGCCGCTGAGCTATCCTCCTGGGACGATTGATATATAGGTTGATATATGAGCCATACCACTGGGTTGAGGAACAGGAATGTTTTTTTGCTGCCACTGCTTGTACCTGGAGTTTTTCTTGCTGCTATTTATGCATCCGTATAGTCAGGCTCAAACATAAACATGTGCAAAAATTCACAGCAATGTTTAAAGGGTAGGTCAAAAATAATTTGGTCGTCTGAAAGATATATAAGAAACAGTAAAGATCAACCATGCAATAGTGAAAAGATTTGAAATAATTTTATCAATGGAGATCACACTGTAAGATTAAGTTATCGTGAGAGATATATCGAGAACATGCTTACTGCACAAGTTGTTTCTGCAATATTGACAGTATTGTTACGATTATTTTTTTTTTTTTTAAATCACATTTCCTGAGAATGCTTATAAAATATAGAGACAACAGCCTGAGATCTTTTTTGGAGCCCTAAACAGTTGAATGAAAAACCCTTTGGTCCATCGATGCAATCTTCCTCCAATACATTATGCAACAGTGAACTATGTTTTTACTGTCCAACACTACACATGATGTACAGGATAATGGAGTCTGTTTTGCTTTTACCAAGATGTAGAAAGTGATTTGGTGGAGCACATATGTAGCCTGTATAATGTTTGCAGCCAATGGGAGGAAGCCATGAGAAAAGCAAATCTGGATGATAACATGAGATCTAGGAAAGCTTGCGTTGATACGCATTGGAGGCGAGAGCTCGTCCAGCTTTCCATGATGACGTGAGTTCATCCAGCTGTTGAAAGAGCGTAAAGGTACGACGGCCACAACCCCGGAACAGCTTGCGAAGCAGGATTCTTGTTTGAGGGTTTTCCTTCATAACTGTTGATACACATACTTTACATACATTTCCTTGCTGCCGGATAAGTAGATAAGGAAGATGTTTGCATACGAGGAGGCCTTCGGCCTTGACGTGGTTACTTGTTGAAGGATCCCAGTCACATTGCCCAATGCTGCCTCATTTAGCATTCGCCACGGGAAATGGCAGGAGATGGAGTCCGTTGGACGAGTCTTAAACAGCTATTTTGTGTGTCGCCATTCAATGACTAAAAAGTATCAAGTGCTGAGCCTATAGATGGGCTGTTGGTGCTTTCTCTTCGCCTTCAATTTCACTTCCGTTCAATTTAATACCCTCCTTCTCTGTCATCCCCTGGACCGGATGGAGCAGAGATGTGGTGATGTGTCAGATCATGGTTGTGACACAACTTTGTTGTCACTTGTGTCGTCTTGGAAAGTGACGTATCGGACAAGAGATGGGGCAGTCTAGGCTTCTACAGCTAGGGCACATGGACTTTATAGTTGTATTTGGCCTCCGGGTACACCCGAAACCTCTGAGGGCTACAAGACTGGGCGAACTGCGAGCTTTGCATACAACATATCGCAGGATTGAATGCTCGTTAGCAGAGCCATACGTAGGTGCTAAGCCAGAACTTTCAAAGTAATGGTCGTCAGAAGGGCGGTGTATTGGCAGAGCATAGTGGGTGTGCCATCAAGCTCAGTGCTTGAACTGCCTGTGCGGGATCCCCAGAGGGGCCCAGCAAGGCACCAGTGTCTGCCTCAAATGCTGTGTAGCTTCCATTTAAAAAGCTCACGAGGCCAGTGTCGCCACCCAACTTCCTGTGGCTCTCTCTCAAGAGAGAGACACCTGTTCCAATCGGCCCATCAAATGCTGCTGGCTCTTTAATGACTAATTATCACTTTCTTTCTTCAAGCAGTGCATTAAAGTGGGGGTGATTTAGAAAATGATAACCCATTTAAGAAACCATTGTTTTGGAGGAGAGGTTCGTAACGTTTCTGTGTTAAGAAATGCAAGTAGACATTTTCCTTCTGAAAGCAGACACAAAGCACCAGTTAACTGCCGAAAATCTACGCTCTCCTCCAGGTCAATTACAATATATCAAACACAACTGTTTTAAATTAGCTACATTATTTTCAGATGCTCATATTCAACGCGCCAAAAAGAGGTTTTTTTGGGTAGAATGTGGTATCACATCATATATTAACCCTGCATTTGTCAAACATTGAAATACAAACAGGTAAACTTTTCACACATTCTGTTGTTACACGTCTTGAAAATACATTTTCAAAACCTAACGGCCATTTTTTTGCATTTTGCTGAATTGCATTCTGGTATTTGTAGTCTCCCCGTCACGAAGGGGGAATGATGCCACAATTGTAAACTGTTTGCTTAACATATTTCTTGTAATGCTTTATATATTTGAGTGGGTACCTTACAATAGTATTTGTACCTTTCAAGTCATCTTTATAAAGCAGAGTATTGTTGAAAGCCAGACGTGGGGTTGAGGAGAAGAAATAATGAGAGGGCAAGCGAGTCCTGAAAATGTGCCCTCTAGGTGGCAAGAGAGGATCCAATGCTGTAGACTAATGCAGTTACTTTTCCCTGACTATGGCCATGTGCTGCTTTTCAGAGCACAAGTAAAGAATACATGTGGGTGGACGGCGCAACTTTTTTAAGAGGGAGAGCACAACCCCCATGGGTGTTTTTTAGGTTGGCAAGCTTACTCAAGCATTTGGCTACCAGGATTTCACCCAGGTTGTCATGTTTCCTGTGCAGACACTTACCCACAAGATGCATAAAATGATCATTAAAGCACAAGCTCGTACTGGGATGTTGTGTTCTAGGGAATATTTCACTACATATTGCTCGGTTAAAAAGGTTATTTTTCTGTTGTTGATGACTTTTTTGAAAGCCCAATGCTCTTTTGTCTAGTGCACTTTCTCCTAAGGAGAAAGGTGAAGTGAACTTAATGTGTATCTATCACTTTAAGGTATGTTCACTTACTGTGTGTATATTCTTGGGTGCCAGCTTTTGATTTTTGCTATGAGGCAAAAGTTCCCGCACAGAGGGGGAGCAGTGCTCATCCTCATGTTAAAACACCACATTTTATAGCACCAGCACATTTTGCAGCAGGAATAGGAATGATTTACAGGCAGGTCTAAACTTATAACATCTCAGCAACAGTCTCCCAACCTGCTTGGTTGCCTTTGCAACTTTCTGCTATAGGATCCCCTTCTATTCTACACCCTGCAAACAGTTTTAGCCTGCTCACCCACTCCAATTAAGGCTCATGTGGTACATTAATGAGGTTACCTTCTCATTTTGTAGTGAGCAGCACTTGATAAATTAAGTTATTAGTTGCTACTTATTTTTTGACAGTCAAAATAATCCTTATCTGTAGCTTCTGAAATAAAAGCATATTGCTAATTTGTACAATATGCCCAAATTTACACACAATAAAAATAAAAACAATTGTGAAACTTCTGCAAAAGCAGCAGTTTCAGTTAGCAAAACGCAATCACCATATGTTTGCAATGCCTTCCACAGATATTGTTTTTAAACCAAAGTTTCGAAGGGGGGTGCTGGGGGGAACGCGAAACGTTTCCCCCAGGGAGATTTTTGGCACTGCACAAGGCTTGCTTGGTGCATAGAGCACCCTAGGGGGTATTTAAAGGGGCGGGGAAGGTTCTGGAGCAGGCGATGGTTAGGACGCACATTTGTCAGCAGTCCAGGTCACCTGCTCCCGAGCCTTCCCTGCGTCAGGGCCGGTTAGTTGTGTGTCAGAGGTGAGGATTTTAGTAGCAGGGTTTAGCGGGTTGGGCAGGCAGTTATTCAGTTATATATAAAGAAAAACTAAAAAAAGGAACAGTTTGTTTTTGTATAGTTGTGGGTACCATACATAAGGTACCCCCATTGCCTCTCCTGTTCCCTTCCTCGTGCGGTTTTCCTCAGTCGGGCACCGGCGGGCCGGACCCAGGTTTTTGTTTCATCGGACTACAGCTGTGTTCTCCCATGGGCGGGTATCAGTTCCCATTTGTTTAGCTTGCTTCCTTGGGTGTGCGTGCAGGGTGAAGGGGGCTTTATAGGCAGCAGGAGTAGCGGTGTGCATTGCGCGGTCCCCACGGCCTGTTTTCCGGGCACCCGTTCTGGTTGGGGCGGGACTGTTTTGTTTAAAGGGCCCGCGTCTCTTTTTTGCAGCACCGCCCAGTGAACGGCATCCTGCTTTAAAGGTCACGGCAATGCGGTGCGCTCCTGGGGGGCAGTAGTGTTTTTCTTGTTAATCTGTTGTGAGGAACAGGGGCACCCTCTAGTTTTAGGTTTTAATTACAGATTTGTTGGGGAGCAGGTTTTGCTAAAGGGCAATTTGTTTTTTGGGGAATTTTCCAGCAGGTGTGCTGTTAAAAAAAAAGAAACGGGCATTCTTTATTATGATATTAGGAATGTATACGTTTGTATACATTCCTCAGTACATTTCTTATCATCTGTTTTGTATCTGGGGCATACCTGTTTTGGTAACCCGCCCTCACTTGTTATTCTCCACGGGTAGGTTTTGTCTCAGGGGTTAGTGCTTTTAGGGCAGAGCAGAAAGGGGCATATTTTGTAGCCCTGCTGTATTAATTTGGGTTTGCCATGGTGGGAGAAGGGGCCAAGAAGTGGGGATTGGTGGATGCCAAGGCCCTTAAGGAACCATTGTAGATCATAAGCAGAGCACCCAAAGCCCGGCTGGAGGAGGCTCTGGGTGAGGTTACAGTTGAAGGGGAGGACGGAGGAGAAAGTCCGCAATGGAGAGCAGCGGCAAATGAGGTGCTCGTGGCAGTGGTGGCTTGCAGCCCAGTGGTAGGCAGAGGGAGGTCTGGGAATCCAGGGGAAGGAAGATGAGGAGGGAGATTGACAGGAGAGCGTCTAGGGGGGGGGTGCAGTTGGGAGATGGGTTAGAAAGGGATTTGGGGGAGAATGAGCAGGTGTATGAAGGAGACGTTAGGAGTGTTCAGATAGGTGCAGGTCAGGGGGGTCATGAAGGTGGAGGTGACGGGGTACAGAGAGGGGTGACAGGACAGAGGGGCAAAGGTGGAAAATACCTGCAGAAGAGTGCAGGTGGGAGAAGGAAAGAGTGGTCCCCATCAATTAGTGAGATTAGGGAGGGTGCGGAACGCCCCCCCCGGATAGGAGGATTTCGGGGAAAGGGCACAGAGCAGCCCCTGCTGTCGCAGAGGATGAATATGGAGAGGGTTTAGGAATGGCCCCTCCTCAAACTGCGCGAGGACAGTCTAGAGGGCACAGCACGGCCCATAGCGAGGAAGAACACAGGGTGGAGTAGAGGACACCTCGCCCGAGAGAAGAGGATCAGGAAGGGGTTTCTGCGGCCCTGCCGAGAAGATGCTGAAGAAGTGGTGGGGCGGGCGCCCCGGGCTCACAAGAGGAGGATCTACTCGGCCCAAGCATGTGCTTGCGGCAGCAATGGTATTTCATAGGTGATGATGAAGGGATGGAAGAATATGTGGGGCAGTGGGAGGATGAAGAACATAGGGCGTTAAGGAGGAGAGGGAGGGTGAGAAGGGGCCTTAGATGGGATTGTGAAAGACAGGAGCAAGGGGGTTCAGGAGCAAGAGGTCGGGGGAATAACTGGCTGGGTGAGACCGCTGACATGTTTTGTCCACGCAGCAGGAGCCCATTAAGGAAAGAGACGAAGAGCATCGGAGTAGAGGCTAGGCTGCAGACGGGCGATGGCAGGGCGGAAAGAGGTGAGCGGGAAGGGGACTGGTCAACTGCATGGCAGAGGGGGGACACAAGAACGGGGGCAAGAAGTGAAGGGTCAGGTTTGCAAGGGGTAAGGAGAGAGATTGGTGTACAGGCTATTGGAGCCTTGGTGGGAGAAAAGAAAAATTGCTCGGTGGAGGTACAGACAGACAAGGTGATTGAGCCATTGGCGCTCGAGGTACAGGTTGCAAAAGAAAAAGAGGTTGAGGTGAAGGGTAAGGAGAAAAAGCTACCATACATGGGCATCACAAAACCTTTGGGAGCACACTTGATGACAGTGACTAAGGATAAGATTCAGGCAGGGGAATTTCTGTATGTTTTTAAGTTGCTTCATAGGGGAGTGAGAGCAAAAGAGGGGTCTAAGGAAGAGGAGAGAGAACTGGCCTCACAGCCAAGAGTACCGGTGACAATTAAAAATTGGACGTCAGCATTTATTATCTACACAAGTGTCTATTGCGAGAAATTTCCGGAGAGATGCGTGACTCTGCTAAATACATTGATGTGATTAGAAAAGCATTTACAAGTTTTGGGGGCTTTGCGTGGGTATGTTACAATGAATAATTTAGGGCAAGGATGGCAGAGGACAGCCAGGTGGTCTGGGGTGAAATAGACATGGATCTATGGCTGCAGTGGATGGCACTGACGAGGCCTGCCCAAACATTGCACACAGCAAGTGGTTTGCCTGTGCCTTTCCGGCCCTTTCCTGTTCACCCCGCCTATGAGAGTTCGGGGGGGGGTGGCAGAGGGCAACGCTCAGCGGCATGCTGGGTCTTTAACAAGGACGGCTGCACAAGGAATGTGTGTAGGTTCAGACATGAATGTAGCAAGTGTGCAGGGAAGCACCCACTTACTCAGTGTTTCCAACAAGGAGACAGGGGGAGGGGGCGAGGATCCAGCAGAGGGGTTGTGGGGAAAGGCTTTTACTCCAATTAAATTGGAGGTGTTGGAGAAGTGGTTGTAATTTTATCTGGACAGGGAAGGGGTGGAGATTTTGGGAGAAGGTTTTCATCATGGTTTCAGGCTGGGTTACCAGGGGCCAAGGGTGCGTCTGTGGGCAGAAAATTTGAAATCAGCCAAGGAAAATATGGAGGTGGTGAGGGTGAAAGTGGGCAAGGAGATAGTGGTGGGGAGGTTGGTGGGGCCAGTTGATGATCTGCCAGGAGATTTAGTGTTATCCCCACTGGGAGTCGTACCCAAGAAGGTCTCGGGGGAATTTAGATTGATACACCACTTATCATGGCCTGAGGGCATGTCTGTCAATGATTTTATTGCTCCAGAAGTTTGTGGGGTTGTATAGGCAAGTGTGGAACAGGCGGTGGATTTGGTGAGGAAAGCGGGGTGTGGGGCTTTCATGGCCAAGTGCGACTTTAAGGCAGCTTTCAGGTTGTTGCTGGTGCACCCGGAGGATTTTTGGCTGCTGGGAATGCAATTTGAGGACCGCATCTACATTGACAAAGCTTTGCCAGTGGGGTGCGCAATTTCTTGCGCCTTGTTCGAGCGTTTCAGTTCCTTTTTGCAGTGGGTTTTCACATACAGTTCTGGTTGGGAGGGAAGGGGTACTGCACTACCTAGATGATTTTCTGTTCATTAGTAGGGCAGACAGAGAGAGGGTAGTGGGGAGATGCTAAAGGTGTTTCAGGACCTGATGGGAGAGTTGGGGGTGCCTTTGGCAGAAGACAAAACAGAGGGACCGGTAGTGGTGTTGACCTTTTTAGGGATTGAATTGGACTCAGTGGCCATGACCTCACACTTGCCGCATGACAAGGTGAACAAAATGGTAGGATTGCTGGAGAAAACAATGGGGGCTCGGAAAATGATGCTAGTGGAAATGCAGAGACTGGTGGGGCATTTGAATTTTGCATGTGAGGTGGTGGCCCCGGGCGGACTTTTTGTAGAAACATGGCGCTGTCTAGGGTGGGACCAAAATGCCCACATCATCGGGTAAGCGTTTAAGGTGCAGTTTGGGAAGACTGTAGGATGTGGATGCATTTTCTAGAGAGTTTTAACGGGGTGTCCATGTGGTTGCAGGGGGATCCGGTGTCATGGGAAGTGCAGATATTTTCAGATGCAGCAGGTGCGGGAGGGTTTGGAGTATTTTGAGGAGGAAAATGGTGCACAGAGAAGTGGCCATCGCGTTGGTTGGAAGAGCATAGCATTTCTTTCATTATTTCCTTTGCTGGGTGCAATGGACTTGTGGGGGAAGGAGTTGCAGAACAGGAAAGAGAATTTCAACATTGACAACGAATGTGTGGTGCATGTAGTGAACAGGCAGTCAGCAAGGGATCAGAGGGTGGCAAGACTGATGAGAGAGTTTGTTCTGCGTTGCATGGAATGAAATGTTGTGTATAAGGCAACACATGTGCCGGGGAAGGATAATGGCATCGCTGATGCATTATCTCATTTTCAATAGCAGAGAATCCGTGGATTGGCTCCAGGAGCGGAACAGGAGAGGCAGTGGATTCCGGAGGAGCTGTGGAAGATAGGAAGCTGAGAGCGCTTTCCTTGGTGGAGGGTTCTCTTGCCCCGGCATCTAGGGAGTCATACAGGAGAGCGTGGGAGGATTTCATAAAAGGGTAGGGGTGATGAGAAAGAGCGGAGAAGGGATGATGTCACTAACTTCCTCTTGAGATGCATGGATAAGGGTTGGTCTAAGGCAACTATAACGGGGAAGTTGGCAAGGATCGCTTTCTATGGGAAATGGTTTTGGGTTTTTCAGCCGAGTGGTGGAGAAATGGCGACCAGGATGTTGAAAGGATGGGCAAGGGAGAGTAGGAGGGAAAAGGGCAAGAGGAGACCAGTATCGGCGGTCTTACTAGCCAGGTTGCGTCGGGCTGTGGGGGGGGGGGGTTGCTGGTCAGAATAGGAAGGAGAGTTGTTTGCGACTTGCTTCACATGGCTGTTCTTTGGGGCTTTTAGGGTTTCTGAGCTGGTGGGGGGAAAGAGTGGGGTAAGTGGACTTGGTTGGGAAGATGTTTATTTTACAGAGTCAGGGCAGGACATCAGGATTAAGAGGTCTAAGACAGATCAAATAGGAAGGGGCTCTTGGGTTTTGCTGGGTCTGAGGAGCAAGGATTGTGCCCGGTGCGGACAGGTATGGCATGGAAGGAGCTATGTGGGGGGAGGACGGGTTTGGTTTTCAGTATGAGGATGGGGCGGCAGTATCAGCAGTGCAAGTTTTGTGGATGCTACGAAAGGTGTTGGTAGCGGTAGTGAAAAAGGTTTAGAATTCATTCATGTAGGATGGGTGCAGCATCTGAAGGTAGCAGATTGGGCTTATCGGAGGATAACGTGAAAAGTTTGGGACGGTGGAAGTCCGAGAAATACAAAGAGTACGTCAAGGACTTGGGAAAAGGTGACGTTTGAAATGAGGTTTTGGGGATTTCAGGAGTGTCAAATGTGATGGGGTGGTTGTGATTTGAAAGTGATATTGTAATTTCTTTTTCAGATGCTGCTCGGAGGACGGGGATGTCGCAGATTTGGATTGTGGGCCACTCTATTGTTAAGTGGGCAGGGAAGGGAGCGGAGAAGAGAGTTTTTGGCAGGCAATTGGGTTGCAGCTATAAGGTGGCACTGGTAAGGTGGTCTGGTTTAGAGGGGGTTTGCTGGGATCAGCTGTTGTCTATGTTGGCGGGGCTAAAGGAACGATATGGGTCTCCGGGGGGGTGATAATTTATGCAGGGGAAAATGATCTGGTAAGAGATACTAGTGTGGCTCTTCTTAGGAAACTGAAAATGGATTTGGTATTGGTTCCGGGAGATGTAGCCCAAAGCATGGGTAGTTTGGTCTAAGCTGTTGCCGCAGAGGGTTTGGAGGGGAGCGAGAAATGAGGGAGCAATAGAGCGTGCTAGGAAGGGAATAAATAGAGAAATTGAAAAGTTTTGTGACTCAGCAGCTGTGAAGGTTTTGGAGAACAAAGAAATAGTTTATGAAGGTTTTAAAATTTTCAGGGATGACGGAGTTCACCTGTCCATTTAGGGGAATAGTTATTACTTGGCGGATTTGAACTTACAGGTGGAAGAGATGGTAAAGAGTTGGAGGTAGAAAGAAGTGGTGGGGATGGGGCAGAAAGAACACCTCGGGGGAGGGTTTTTCTGTTGGCAGGGGCATGGCCCCTTTAGATGAGGGGGAAGTGAAGCACAATGGGGGAAAAGCGCGGGAAAGGATGGGGGTGGTGCTGTTTGCACAAACGGGCTACCCCAGGGGAACAGGTTTTGAAGATGGAGGGGCATGGCCCGGGGAGAAAGCGGGATGCCTGGAGAAGATGGTAAGGTGACGGTAGTGGCCAAGGGATAGGTAGGGAGGAAGTGGATCTAATTAATTATTTTTTGGGGGAAATGAAAGTGCTTAATTATTAAATTGGTTGTTAAAACGTTTTGTTAGTCTGTAAGGCCAAGGAGCCAGGTTAGCGGTTAATTGTGACTTTGGCCTGTCACATTAAAGCGACCTTTTCCACTACAAGCGAGTCTGGGTGTTTTTGTGCAGTAAGCCAAAAGGAGGGACCAGGGGGGAACGTGAAGCGTTTCCCCCGGGGAGATTTTTGGCGCTGCACAAGGCCAGCTGGCCTGGTGCATAGAGTGCCCTAGGGGGTATTTAAAGGGGTGGGGAAGGTTCTGGAGCAGGTGACGGTTAGGATGTGCATTTGTAGCCTCCCTCCCACCCTCTTTTTTGTAGTAAGAGAATGTTTTTGAAATTTACAGGTAGGGGTAGGGTTTTTTTTTCTCGTTTTAATAAGAAGTTTGGTCAGTTTTTCCCCTCAATAGTTCCCATGGTAGTAATTGTTAAGGGCCATACAGAAGTTTTGGACAGTTTTGTTGTGATAGGCTGGGGCATTAGTTGGGGAAGTTGTGATGTAAAGTTTCTTTGCTGATGTGGCAGGTCAGCCTGGCTGCAGGTCATAGGAAGTAGGGGATTGATAAAGGGGGGTTCTATGGTATTTAGTTTGGTTGGTTGCTGGGGGCATGGCCCCTTTAGATGAGGGGGGAGTGAAGCACAATGGGGGAATAGCGCGGGAAAGGATGGGGGTGGGGCTGTTTGCACAAACAGGCTACCCCAGAGCAACAGGTTTTGAAGATGGAGAGGTATGGCCCCGGGGAGAAAGCGGGGCGCTTGGAGAAGATGGTAAGGAGACGGTAGGGGCCAAGGGATAGGTAGGGAGGAAGTGGATCTAATTAATTAATTATTTGCTGGGGGAAATGAAAGTGTTTAATTATTAAATTGGTTGTTAAACCGTTTTCTTAGTCTGTAATGCCAATGAGCCAGGTTAGCGGTTAATTGTGAGCTTTGGCCTGTCACATTAAAGCATCCTTTTCCACTACAAGCGAGTCTGGGTGTTTTTGTGCAGTAAGCCAAAAAGACCTTTAGCAAACAGTATTTCCATCAATTAGATCTGGGAAGAGACGTAGTTCCTGAAATGCAGACTGCTCTCAAATCCCAGCTTCTACGCTTAACCAAAGTGTGTGCTCCCGCATCTTTTATCACACTATGCCTTATGTGCCAAAATTAGAAGTCTGTACAAGGAATTCAGTTGTCTGCTAGTTCAAAAAATGCCTCACTCCTGATATTGCCACATGGGTAAATGTTAATATTGACAATTCATATAGTGGACGCCACGCCACAGTGCATTTGCCTACTACCTTCTACATTGTAACATGTTTTTAATTTAACTTCCCATGATACCTTGCGTACTAAAGACTCAGTCTGTGATATCACTGTTGTCACTATTTATGCAAACTAGAGGGACCCACACATCTTTTGCCGTCCTGGGCCCTGAAACTCCTAGGGCCGACTCTAGTTGAATGCCAGTGCTGGAATACAAAAACTGAATGACAAGGGGAAAATAACAAAAGATCGGTGAGATGGAGTTAGGACAGGACGTCTCGGAAAGTTGTGCTTTATATGAAACAGTGTAAGGGTTGCTTGCAATGAAACAAAGCCAGCTGGGTAGGGAACCGTTTAATGAAACGAATGCATGCAACTTCACTCCTCCCTCATTTCCATACATGCCAATCCTCCCGATTTAGGCAGGAGACTCCCAATTTTTCAGTTAAAAATAATGCCATTTTTAACTGTCCCCCGCCTAAAATCATTATAACCCCAATGCAGTCTTATGGGAAAACTGCATTCGCCAGATTTCTGTTTTGAAATCTCCCTCTCAGGGGCTCCACAATGTTGACATGTCTGCATTTCCCCCTCCCCCCACAAAGTAGCACCGTATCACTCAGTCCCACACGTGCAAAGTAAACATCTGTCTACGTGCGCAGCTCTTTGACGCGGAGCGGCTGCGCATCCTGTACGTCCTCGATAAGCGTTGCTGGGCCCAAATGGAAGCATCTGGCAGTTGTTCGGCGCTTGGTGTGACGCAGGTGCGCGAGCCTGGCAATGTCACTAATGGCCGCTGCAGCAGCCAGCTTGTGAGAGGCACATCGCCTGTCTGTTTGATCAGGACCCCGTGCCATTCAGAGTGTTTGATTTGTATCAGAATGATGTGAACCAAGTACCGGAACCTCCGTATTCTGAAATCGGACAGTTCCCGTATTGCATCTTTGGTCGCATTGCACGATGCTGTGAACTGTGACGTCTTTCGCTGCTTGCTGGACTCCGGGTTCATTAAAGATTCCGTTGCTCTCCATAAGGCCATTTATATAGTGCTCCAGCAACGTGAGATGTAGTCCATCATTCATGGCAATAGTAAAAGTTAATATGCCCCCACCCAAATCCGCACACCTCTGATATGAAGGGCTGCTGGCATCCATATTATTCTATGAAGGGACGACGGTGGCCGTACCCGACATTGGAATATTATAGATTTATTGTTCCCGGTTACACTCTTCTCACTGTATTCGTGGCTGAACTCTTGACTGTTTACCGTCCTTCGTGCTCAGTTCGAGATGCACGAAACGGCAGGCAGAAGGTTCACTGATGAAGCTGAAAGATTTCAAATAATCGCTCTCTTTCTTAGGTAGACACGAAGCAGTATATTTAGCTGCCGCCATTTTGTCGCAGCACCTTGGGCGCAGGGCCCTTTTAGCTGCACCTTTTGTTGGCCGCGCCAACAGGGAGTATAGGGACTTACCTGCCCCTGAATTTATGTTTTCCTTAAATATATTGCCACCCAAAGTACTAATAAATGCAGTGCTTCGGGTAAGATTTTATTTAAGCACAACACTTCACGATCAGTAAATGGATGTGTTTATAAGTGAACCCTCCATGTACAAATGGGTTGATGTGTCTAAAAATGCGCTCATGTTGCTGTGCCAAAACGTGCGGTGCCAAATTGGCCGCGCCATAAGATGGCGTAGCGTGTTGGACAAGTGTGCAGCACCATTGGGCTTTACCAAACCACACCCCTCGCTCAGGAAAAGATCTGCTCATCATTGCTAAAGGTGCCATCTCATTTTCAGATCTGTTATGATAAGGGCAAAATGCAGACGATAAACAACAGCGTCCGAGGCTGTGCGGCATGTCCCTTAACAACTGCTTCTGTAATACCTTTCTTTTCAGCGGTGCCTTTCTTATATGTGAATGGTTAGGCAATTAGCTCTGGGATGATCTAGTTCTTACTGAAAGAGTCCACACAGCTCCACTTAGCAAATTGGTCAGCTTCCAAGACAAATCAGAGCAATAAAGTCCCCTTCTGAAAATGAGTTCCTCTCCGCAATGTCCACTAGCCAGGGGCGGAGCCAGCCTCCAATATTTATGGGGCTGGATGGAAGTGCCTCCAATATTTATGGGGCTGGATGGAAGTTCAGAAAGCTGGCTTTGAGTGGGTGGTTAAACACACTGTGCTGTCAAACACCCCTCCCACAGAGCCCAGGAGGCTAAATAGCTATTACGCATTCGTTTGGCCCGTTAGATGCATTCTTCGTCCCAATTCATAGGCTATTGAGTTGCATAAAGCTGCTAATCATTGGAAACATAGGCCATCTAACAGCTGATTAGCACACTGTGCCTTCATCATGAGGGATCTATTGATAGTGCATGGGCAGGCTTTCGTCCTCTATTGCTGTTCCTTTGGTGCAGCCATCACGTTAATGATTGTTTGAATGGGTGATTGTGTAAAAACACGACTCCTGAGGTGAGACATTTGACAGGCTCTTGACCTCCCTTAGGATCCAAATATAGGACTGGGCATTACAACAGAGGGAAGCATTCTCCGTGAACGTGGCAGAGCTTAAGCCCTCCCCCTACGCCCCCCAGCCAGGGGCTGGAACAGCTTATTCTACTAGCTTGACATGCATAATAGGAGTTGATTGCAGATGTTCTTAACATCTTGCATAGCAGCAAACTGCAGGTTTGTAACAAATAATGTATACACACACGTGACCATATAACACCATTTATTTTAGTGTGTGTCTTAAAGTGCTAAAAGTAGAGTGGTTTAAAAGAGGAGATTTTTCGAGCATGCATTATTTTGCATTCTGGGACTTGAAGTTTTACAATCAGGGTTTCGAAAATAAAGCAACAAAGATATTATTTTGGCTTAACATCATACTATAAGGATTTACATATTGACAGGTTGATTTACTATGTGATTTGAATTTTTTGCACTACATCTCTATAAAACAGTATTATTGTTGTCCTTGAAAGTCAAACCTTAAATCCTTAGCCAAAGTGTGTTATCTTATTGTGATGTAACTGCAAAAAATGAGTCCTTAGAAGTGATCAGTTCACGCTATTAAAAAATAAAGACTCGCATACAATGAAGAAGATTTAAATATTTCAGGGGCAAAAGGGTGTCCCATTGTGTTCCTTCATTAGTGGCCCGAGAGGCTGTCACCTAGAATTGTGTTATTGTTGCACTAACCCACCCTCAGTCTTGATCACTTGATTTGACAGGCATATATATAGTCTCATCAGCCAGTTAGTGAATCAGAGATTCTAGCATATTAGGCTGACAGCAAGTGAGCTATCACTAACATCCTCCCCTACTTATGCCAGTTGCAAAAATTGCTTGGGCAGTACAGCCAGCCACACATCACATCAGAACCACACCAGGGCAGGTACCATTAATAATGTTCCTTTTGTCTTTAAATCCCATCGTATTTTTAGACAATGTCACTGGCACAGTGTGCTTTTAAGTGACACAATTTGCTTCTAATTTGACATCAGTACCCACAAATAGTCCTTGTGGAGCACGCAAAGTGGCCCCTACACAAGTAAGTTTGCCATGCTGACACAAAGTCGCTGAAGGTAGCCCCTCCCTGCTGGAGGATCACCTCTACTTAAGCTTACATTGTCAAGGCCTATTACACTTTGCCATGTTCTTAGCCACCTCTGGCAGTTTTCTTGCAGTAAAATGAACATAACAGGTTACACACAGATCTCTCCAGCAGCTACACAACCTACTGTGCTGTACACCCAAGCGGGAGAGCCAGAGAATTCATAAGTAGAATCAAGCCAGGAATCTCTGGCCTAACTTTAAGCGACAAAAAGAGCCTGGTTGGCAGGTTCAGCATCTTTAAAATTGAAATGGCTGCTCACACTTTGGGGGTGCCACTGGCAGTGACAAAGAAAGCTTAATAACTTTTCACAAGTGGTCTATCACTGTATCATTTAGAAGAAATCTGCAGTTTTTCACCTTCCCCTGCAGCACCTTTAGCCAGCCTTGAGGCAGACAGAGAATGATGTTGCAGATATTTCCCAGAAAACGTAGAAGAACTCCATATATTGTCCCCTCCCTCCCCCCACCCTAGGCAGCATACCATCTAATCTTATTAGTGACTGAATGGATACATATCTGCGAACCCACAAGCATTTCCTTTCAAAGAGAGCTGCCATGTTGCTATTTTAAATTGTAGTTTTAAATACGTCCCAATCAGTGCAGAACATACCATTTTTAAATCCCAAACCCAGTGTAGCCATCACAGACGCACAGGCGTGACACACACACCAGCCAACCCCATACACCCCACACACACCAACTCCCCTCACTTTATCGGGAAAACCCATTGCCCCTACAGACACTGAGTGGACACTCAGTAGTGAGCGTAAAGCCCTTTGGGTATCGTGCATGCAATGAATGGTTATGCAGAATAACTCTGACACCAAATAATCGAACCAACTCAGGAAGATGGAAAAGGTTGCTGTTTTAATAACAATTATCTAAAATAAGGAGTTACAACAGACATCAACGGACATTCGCTCAAGCTCTCAGTGAATATCACTTAAAAACACATTTACATACTGAAAATTCATCATATGTGACATCATATTACGTGGCAAATGAGAAAAACCTACGAGGGGTTGTGATAGCCTCAAGGGGAACATCTAAGTATACTTTCTATAAGGGGTATGATTGTGATTGGATATGTACTATCAGGTGGACAACGTATGCCTACCTCTAAAACATGTCATCTTCAACAATATTAAGTACACAGTATATCATTGGTCTTCAAACTTTAAGGCCCTTCACTATATGGCACTCTAAATTGGGTGGCACGCTCATGCCATGTCTGGAGCATTCGGTTCACTTAGCAGCATGTAAGCTCAGACCCAGGTGCTAGGAGGTGGACTTAACTTTACCTCCCCACCCAAATAGCCCAACGTCTCTCATCACCCATGCCTTCTGCCATGAAGATTGTCTTTGAACTTGGCTTTGCAGCATATTCTTGTTTCTGGGAAAATATGGGAGTGCGAGGATGCACTTTCGTTGTTCTAGGACCCCACCATCAACTCTATTTCCTTCCATCCTTCGCTCAGGTGACAGGAGACCACGATGTGGTCCATTTTACAGTATTCAAATGTCTTAAATGAATAAAACTTGACACTCTTGGTGTTCTTTCTTTGCACCTTAACAAGGGATGATTCAGCTTCTCACGTTTGCCGCCTTCAAGAATAGATAACTGGCCTTGGCTTGCTTCAGCTTCGGTACCAGGCCAGACAGCCGCGCAATTTGTATCCACGATCTCACCCAATTCTTGCTGCAACACAGTTCTTGGCCTTTCCTCTCCATGGGTCCAGGTTTACTAAATTCATGACACTGATGTCCAGCTTCTATACAACGGCGGCTTTGCCTGCAGTCTATTCACTACCTATTGCCAGCTTCTAAGATTGCTTAGCCTACTTGCGTTACAGCATCTGTACAGTTATTGAACAGCTTGCATTTTCTGCAGTGTGTCACACACATGCAATCTTCATTTAAAAAATTAACGTTTACTTGATTCTTTACTTCGTCATCAGTTTCTACAAGGTCCATACATTCTCTTCTTCATCCAGTCTTCTCAGTGCATCACGCTCATTTCTTGTGATGTCACCAAGTTCCTCCTTCTCTATTTATCATATTCCTTCAGGGACTTCTTCCAAGAGATTGCAGCCTCTTCGGGAATACATCTCATAGGGTTTTCTCAGTGGGTACCTTTTCTCTAAGACTCAAAGCGGAATAGTCACAAATGCTGGGGTTAAGCATGGAACAATTTCAGGCTGCCAACATATAGGTAGTAGGGAGCGGGACTTCCAAAAGAGGCATTCGACTGCTCCTCTACACTCCCCCCTCTGGTCGAGTCATCAACCACATCTTCATTATCCTCCACATTCTGATTTCTTCTTTTGAAGAAATGCTTTTTCTGGGTCCAGATCTTCATCACTCCTTTTAGGGACCCTGCTGATTTACATGTCTGTCTACACTCCAAGTCATGTAACTGCATTATCCATTTGAATTGCAATAGACCCATCATCCCACATACTTGTGGTTCTTTTGGTACCAGAACTTGGTTCCCTCAGGTACTACAATGTTGGCCTCTATATATTTTCAGATGTCTTCATCTGTCAATTCCTTGGGTATCAACCCCAATTCAACATCGATCATGATCTTCATTCCTACTGCCTTCTTCGCTGTTTTCTTGAACTGTGTAATTATTATCCTGATCACACAGAATCCAAACATCACCATTACTAGTATTGCTCCAAGAAGCTTGAAGATGTTTGCCATGCACTGTGCAACCCATGCGAAAATAGACATGAACCATCCGTCATCTATAATGTCTTCTGTCTCGTCTTCCATTTTGTCATGCAGGTTCGTCAGCAACGTTATACCCTCTGTCAAGGTCCTATTCTCGTCATCATGAAAAGGTATGAACGTGCAACATGATGGCCCATTTTTGGCGCAAACTCCTCCATCCATCGCTGTGATCATGTCCAGGACATATCTGTGCTGCAGGGTCATCAATCTTATGGCCCTAAATTCTTCTCTGATAGCATTGAATCCCTTAATGGTATGATATGATATATGATATGGTATTTTATTTGTATCGCGCTCGTACACAAGTGTTTCAGAGCACGACAAGGCAAGGGAGGGGAACAGGGGAGAACAAAACAACGATCTTACTAGGCCCAGTGACATTGAGAACGTGCAAGTGCATGGGAAAGGGTCCTCGTCTGCTGTAGTTCGGTGGAAAGCAGGAGTGTTGCCTGACCTGAAGGGGGCCCATTCGTCTTTGGTGGCTTGCAGGGCAAGCTATCTGGTTCACTGGCCTGCCCCTGTCTGTATGTGGATAGATATTACAAAACAAAGTTCCCAAGAAATGGGAGCTCCCATCCCTTGCTCACTTTTGTATGTCGCCCCTCCAAGGGGGAGAGTGGAACGTGCAGAGCAGAGGAGAACAGATAAATAATAATATATACAAATAAATAGATGATGAAGCAATAAACAGGGGTAGTGCGGTCAGCCAGTGGCAAGTGCTGTGTTTACGGCAGCTGAACTGGGTAAGTCTGATAAGTGCATAAAAGAAGAAAATGGGGGTGGGGGACTGTAGGTGTACAGCTACAGTCCCCAGTGTGAGGGGTGGCTGGGAGGCAGTGTAGAAGGGTGGCAGGGTGAGCAGGTGCCTGTGCCCGTAGGACAGAGGGTAGCCAGGTGCACAGTGCCAAGAGAGCAGATCAGCAGGACAGAGGGGGAGCAAAGCCAGATGCAAAGAGGAAGGTCTTGAGGTGCTTCCCAAACCGGAGATGGTTCTCCTCAAGTTTTAGTGTGGCAGCAAGGCTATTCCAGAGGGAGGCCCCAGCTGAAGACAGAGATCTCCCCCCAGCTCATTTCTTAGAAAAACGACTGACCCTGAGGGAGTTAGAGGTAGAGGAGCAAAGGGCTCGAGAGGGGAGGTATTTTCGGAGGGATAGCTGAAGGTATTTTGGGCCCAGGTCCCAGAAAGCCTTGTGGACAATGCAGAGGGTTTTAGTGGTGGTGTTGATGGTCTGCAGAAGTTCCCATCTTGTAATATGTAACCATTTGGCATTGGCTATCATCTGGATCCCAGGCATAAAGATAACCGGGAATATTGAGACAGTCTTGCTGAACAACCTGTGCTCAAATGGGATAGCATCAATGACTTCTATTGATTTTGTTGAAAAATAATTCTCTCTTCGTGTTCGATGAAGAAATTCAAGTGATCTTCTTCTTTTCAAATGAGCATCTGCTTTTGGAAATATTCCTATGTTCAGGTCCCTCTGAGGAATCACTAACGCGGGAACATGGATGATCACTAGGGAACACGTCCCTCCCCAGTCCTTGGGCAGTTTCATGTAGGCTCTAAACCCACAAGCCCAATAGTGATCCATCAGGACAGCTGTCCCTTCCTTTTTGCCTGGTACATCAAAAATTCGGCCACACTGGTGATTCTCTCCAACTTTCCGTGTACCTTTAAATCTGAAACATAAGGTGGCATCCTTCAGGGTAGTATCTGTACTGGTCCTCCTTTATCGTCGACCCATGTCAACAATCTTGCAGTCTTTGGCCATTGATCTTTGTATTCTTTTTCTGCATTAACCACAACAGTTTCCCATTGTCTAGTTAATGATGTTGCTCTGCACTCAACCAGTCCATCAGCCATTCCTTCATGAGTTAGCACTGTTCCTTTGATTTGCAGTTGACCTCTTTCCCAACATTCTCGTACCTCCTCTCCATTCTTGTCTTTGCACTGCAGAATCTTGTTTTCTTCAGTCTTGATTCCAGCACCATTCACTCCAGGCTGTTCATATTTTATTACGTGACACTTTGTTTCTGGCTTCTCTCTTGTCTTTAAATCTTGCACATAATTGACTCCTCTTTGAGATGTTGCTTTATTCATCCACACCAAGGATGCTGTTCTGCCTTGGAACTGTCCTCTTGTCAGGCAAATTGCAAGATGTGTTAGGTAATGGGCTTTTTTCACTGATACCTCTGTGGCTATGACTATTTTACAGGTTTCTAAAGCATAAAGTATTAAGGATCACACGAACTAACCTCCCCTAGATGTTCTCTCTCCCACCTTTTTCATGTGTTGATATCACATGTTATTACCCAGATGTGCTGTATTGTTTAAATAGGCCTTTATCCCTTCATTATCTTTCACTGCATTTCTCTTGTGTCTCCCCAACAGATGGGTTGTGGCCAATGGGAACAGCTCTAAAGCAGCTCTGCTCCTAGGTGACATCACAAAGGGTCCCGTCTCACCTGTAATAGGTGAATCAACAGCAGTTCCCATGGTGGAAGAAACTACAAGCGTTTCTGCTTTATTTGATATAATAAAACAGTGAGTGTGAACCAGGAGAAACAGAAAGACACAGAATATAGTTACACATATGTATATTATGACCCAACATATTAGCCCCCACCATTTGTGGCATTCTGAAATTGGTTGGGCTTGTTCATTCCCTAAAATCATTCCTCATTTCTCATATAATCATAAGAAAACACTTTTACTCCTGGTGTTGCAGTATATCACTCAATGAGTACAAGTAACAACCTCCTATTCACGGAGCAATTTTTAGGATTGTGTAAAAAAGTGTGAATATCAGTATGTCCTCTGACAAGAGCAGGATAAGCTTGAAGAATAAATACAAAAACAGCAAATACGACCCTATGCACATCCCTGCCTATTAAGATGATAGGGCTAACCAAATAGATACTCAGTGAAAAAAGAATCATGGTATTGTTCTCGTTTCCAGTTCTTAACTAAATGCTGTCATTTAGGCATGTTCGTAATACATCAATATTTCTCTAACGTTAATTTTCCAAAGATTCCTGTGACTCCCGCCAAAGGTTTGCACTTCTACTATAATATCTATAAGGAGTGTTCAATTGAGTCGCAGTCCAAATGAAAAATCTGCATTTAACAGCCAGTTGTTTTATCGTCCTTCTTCTTTGTCATCGATGGAGTGCGCAGATGCTAAAATTCTTCTACTTGTCTTGCTTCTGGATTGGCAACAGTAGGAGGGGGAGTTGGAGGGGCGGTCTCGCCGTTCTACAATTTTACGTTGTTCAAATGAAGCCAAGCTCTTCTGCCTTGGACTTTTACTGCTGAGGGGTTATATTTTCAACAACAAAGGGACCATTAAAATGTGGCTCATGTTACTTTCAGGTGAATTCTTGATCAGAACAGTGTCATCAACAAACAATTTGCATGCTGATAAAAGTTTAGGAGACTTGGTTGCTGGATTGTTTTAATCTGTGTTCTGAAACCGACCCCCCCCCGATGCCGAAGCTGATCTGAAATTAGATAGATGCTAGAGGTTACACATGTCAAATAATCATGCAGTTCATCACCTAACAGTTTCACTGTACTCTGGGCATCACTTCTACTCCTCGATGGAGGCGTAAGAGGCATTCTCATTCACCTCCCTGTCACAAGTTCATGTGGGGTGAGATGATGGCCTGAACAAAGCTGATTCCTTAGGGCATATAATGCTAGGGGTAGGCCATATAGCCATCCCTTCTTCAGAGTGCGCTTGATCTTGGCAATCTTTTCTTTAAGGAGGCTGTTGAGACTATCACATAATCCGTTTGCTTGTGGGTGATAAGAAGAAGAAAATGTGTGTTTTATATTTAATAATAATCCTATCTGTTCGAACATTCATTAGCAATAAGTGGCCCATTTTCGGATCTCAGCCCTTTACACAACCCCATGTTGGAAAGACTTCACATACTAAAAACATTGCTGTGCAAGTGGCGCCAGGGTGTGTGCATGGACCTGCCTCGACCCACCTAGAGAAGGGGCACACCACCACTATCAGATACCTGTATCCATTACATACATGCAGCATAGCAACATAATCAATATGTAAATGCAGAAATGGACCATACAGTCCAGGAATTACTCCTCTTATCGTTCTCAGTGTATGCCCAGCTGTAAACATTTGACACACGTTGCAATTCACTACAAAGAATGTAACGTGTTCTAACACATTTGGAATGAACCAGTCTTCCGCAATTGTTGCAGCAAGACTGTCCCTAGTTACATGCATGGGATGACGTAGTTGTTCAAGTGCTATTTTTAACAATGCTACTAGCTTCACCAGCTTTCAAGTGCTATCTTGTCACCATAATACTTCTATGGAATAGAGAACACCTTCTTTGTTTCCACAACTCCTGCTCTTCCTGCGGTGAGCTCCCTTGAATCTCCATTAATTGGGTCTTTGGCAAATGGATTAAACCCTTCTTATATTACAATCATTGTGACTACTTTCTCTTTGACATTTGGAGTGTCAAAACTTGAGATATCTGGGGAATATGCAATCCTTTTGGCTTCTGCATCTGTGGCTTCATTCCGACAAGAGATAAAGGGCCTGATTCATGGAATGTTTTCCTATGGGATTGCACCATAATAAAACACTTCCATGAAGCAGGCCCAAAATCTGTTCGCTTTGTGTGAGCGGAGCATTTAACGACCGCTGTGGCTAAAGTGAGTTGTAGTGCCTTAATAAGCCTTTCCAATAAGGATGCATGTTGCACTGGAGTGCCGTCTGCTCGGAGGTAGTCCCTCCTTTTCCAACACGCTAACCCTGCATGTACAGTTGACTTCACATAGGCAGAGTGACTGTACAGTATCACTTCCTGCCCTTTGTGTTTCTCGAGCGCAACAATAAGTGCTACCAATTCTGCTGCTTGCTCTGAAATGTGAGACAGTAGTCTGGCACTTGCTACAACTTAAAATTCTCAATTTGCTCTATGGGCCTCATTACAACTTTGGAGGCAGCCATGCCCTTGAGAAGGGCATGGCTGCCCCCAAAATCGTGTCTGGGTCCGGGTTCCCTGAATGGAGAAATACAGAGCCATTCCGACTTTGGAGGGCCCGGCATTTCCTCTTTCAGGGAACCCGAACCTGGTCCTTCCCCATTCCCATTCGAGCCCCCATAGGGCTCAATGGGAATGGGGAGGGAGCTAACAATGGGCCCATTATTAATGGGCCCGTTGTTAGCTCCCTGGTCCCTTCGCGGGACCCGCTCTGGACATCTGGTAAAACCAGATGTCCAGAGCGGGTCCCGCGAGGGAAGCTCGTAATAGGGCGGAATGGGATTAACGGCGCCAGCACCATTACGGCACCGTTAATCTCATTCCGCCAGCCTCGTAATAAGGCCCTATGTCTTAATAAAGAGAATTTCCCCTTCTGGCAAAGCATTTTCTTTCACACAAGGTATATCATCATAAAATTCAACATAATTTGCACAGACATGCACATGATCGCTGTCTGTTATTAGCTCAGCTGCAAATGTGGCAGGATTCACTATTTTGCATTTGACAATTTTGATTGTTGGGTTTGAAATCATTACTTCATAGGCTGAGGCTCTCTGAGATGTCAATGTACCTTTGGGTTGCTCCAAAATGGCAAACAGTGTATGCTCCATGAAGAGGGTCAAAGAGCAGCCTATAATACTTGTAGACTTTTCTATTGCGAACGCGGCAGCTGCCAATGACTGTTTGCAAGGGAAGTGTCCTTTCATAACTGGGTCTAAAATCCCACTGTAATACGCTAGAGGCTTGTACCCCGATGTAGTCCTCCGTGTAAGCACTCCTGTCATGACTGTGCCATTTGTGTGCAAAAATAAATAGAATTTCTCAGCATAATAGGGAATTCCTAAAACAGGGGCTGTACAAATCGCTTTCTTCAATTGCTCAAATCCTTCCTCCATCTCCACAGTCCATTCTATTTTAACATTATTCACCTGTGCTTTCTTTAAAGCCTGCAAAAGGTGTCTCGTGTACGAACTGTAGTCAAACACCCAGGCTCTAACATAATTGCATAGTTCCAAAAACCGTTGCATCTGTTTTATTGTGTGCAGTTTTGCAGTTTTCATGATCGCCTCAGCTCTTTCGGATGTCATGTTTTTTCCCTCATGTGAAATGAACTGTCCTATATATAACACCTCTTCTTGAAAATATTGCAGCTTCTCCTTATCTACCTTGTATCCTTTGTCTGCTAAACTAGTCATCAACTGAATCGAGTCCTGTCTATACTCATCTTCTGTAGTGCTACAAATTAAAATGTCACCTAAGTATTGTAACACTGCACTTTTCAAATTGACATTGGTTAGGTTCATCTGGAGGACCCTGCTAAAGATTGATGGATACTCACCATACCGCTGGGGAAAACAGGTGAGTTTTAGACTAGTTTGATGAAATATAAATGAAGTCAAATCTTATGAGTCCTTGTGCAACAGGATTGAGAAAAAGGCATTCTTCAAATCAATCACCGTCAAATATTGTGCTTCTACTGGGATACTGCACAGTATCATTGCTGGATTAGGAACCAAGGGAAACTCTGCCTCTACAATCTGGTTAATCAGTCTGATGTCTTGTATGAATCTCCACAACCCTCTCTTTTATTTCTTGATAGGATACACCACGGTATTGCATGACGATTCTGATGGCACCAGAATAGCTTGTTCCATCTGTGCTGAGATGGTCTTGAATATACCCTCATCAGCCTCTCGAGACATGGGGTACTGTCTTGCCCGAGGTAAAATTGCTCCTGGCTTCAGCTTTATTTTAACTTTCCCTATTCCCTTTAAAAATCTTAAGTCATAAGGGCCTGTAGTCATAAGATGCTGGGCACCTTCTCCAAGTCTTCTTCAAAAAATGCTGTGCGCTGCCGCATTATTGCCATTCTCTGTGTGATTTCCCTCTTCTCTACTCTTATCCAGTATGTAATGCTCATAAAGAACACTACTTCGTCATCTGTTTGGTCTTCTCTAAACATGTCATCATCAGTAATGCCAGTCAGCATATACCCTTCATAGAGAGCTATTACTGTCCTCTATGGTCTACCATCATCATCCGTTCCTTCGAGCATCACCATTTCCCTTCATACTATGGATGCTTCTAACTCTAGAGGAATAGTCTGTTCCCCCTCTTCGTCCATAGGTATCTGGTCTGAACAAGAATTCATCAGGTATCCTTATAGTCTTCCCCACTAAACCAGGTAGCCATGTTAATAGGATGCTCACCCCATAAAGAAAAACCTCTGGTTCTACTGGAATGCCTTGCAGAGCCATTTGCCCTGTGAATGACAGTATACATTCATCCACATTTAAGTAGTGTATTTCGGGAGTGGAACACACTATTCCCTCATCAGTAAATGAAATTGTCATGTTAAGTTTTGTCATCAAATCCCTTCCCAAAATGTTAATCGGTGTCTATTGTGAATACAACAATGGAACAGGCATACCACATTCTCTTATAGAGACTGGTAATTCATAAGTAAAAGGAGCTCTACTTGTAGCTCCAGAGAACCCTTGAGCATTCATGGCAATTCCTGAGATTGGATATTTTGCCTCTTGTATGCATGAACGAGTAGCTCCAGTGGCTACTAAAAAAAGAAAAAGATGTGCCTCCTCTCATCACATTAAGCCTCGGTCCCTCTTGGGGGTATGGTGTCACTGATAGTACTGAACAAATCAAGTCGTCCTGTGAGCTGTCCAATTGTGGGTACATGCACATACCTGTGAAAGGATTTCCTCCTACCACAGTGGCACCTCCTATCCTAGGTGTCAGTAAGTGTCCTGTGTTTGCATACTGTTGTGTCTGCATGGGGATGTGTTGCGACTGTCCTTGCGGTGGATTCATTTGTGCTTGCTCTGGTTGCTGTGTCTGCTGTATTCGCTACACTTGTGTCTGATACACTGTCTGATCTTGGGCAAACCCTTCCCTAGTTTGTGTGCTATATGGTGGAGGATAAGCTGTTCCCCCTCTTGAGAATTGGCAATGCTGTACATTCCATTGACTCCCACATATGCGTGCAATGTGCTCTTTCATCCCGCAAAGTTAACATACAGGGCGAAACCACCTGACTAGTCCGCCTTGGATGAATCCTCCTTGCACATTCTGATTCTCAGTCTGTGCATTCTGAAGTCCACCTTGATTATTTTGGAATCCACCCCTTCCACTATAGTTTAGTTTAGTTTAGTTTAGTTTAGTTTAGTTTAGTTTAGTTTATTCATTTGTATTGCGCACCAGACCCGTGGGTATGAGGGCGCAGGAGCAACAAGGTTATTCACAGCTTGGTTACACGTTATTATGCATTACGGTGTTACAAAATGACAAAAGGGGCAAAAATTTACAAGAATTTACAAGTTACAATGAGGCAAATAGTTTACAGATTTACAGGCAAGCAAAAAAGCATGTAGTTTACAAGATTACAAATCAGCATACTATATGGTATGTAGCAATGAGTTGGGCTAGTAGTATTAGTGGTCCTTGTTCTTTATCCACAGGATGTAGTTCCGCCTAAAGTGTGCGTAAGTTTGGGGTGTCCTGAGGGGGGGGGGTGTGAAGGAGTTCCAGTGTTGGGCAGCTTTCACCTGGAAGCTGTTGCCACCCATTGTGGTGCGCTTGAACCTGGGCACTGTGAGCAGATTTGCGTTAGAGGTTCTGGTGGGTCTGTCGGGGGTGTGTTTACTTATTCTATCGGCTATATAGCTTGGGGCGGCGTTGTTGAGGCATTTGTGTGTTAGGGAGGCTACTTTAAGCAGGATTTTGTCTGTGGTCTTGAGTGTTCTTCTAATGTTGGATATGTGTTCTCTCCTGGGGATGCTGAGCGCTGCTCTGAGAGCGTTGTTCTGTAGTGTCTGTATTTTGTTGGTAACTTGCTTGCTAGCTCCTACGTAGAGGGCATTACAGTAGTCCAGGTTTGATAATACCAGGGCTCTGGCTAGTGTAATGCAGCTCTGGGTGGATAGGAAGGGTTTGGCTGCTCTTATCAGCTTACATGTGTAGGCCGTGGAGGATGCCATGGAGCTAACCTGTTTATGGAAGGAAAGGGATGAGTCGATGTATATTCCTAAGGTTTTCACTTCTTTGGCTACCTTGATCGTGTTCCCGTCTATAATGAAGTTGGTGTAAATGTGGTCTAGTTTGGTTAGGTTTGCAGTGGACCCTAGGATGATGAGTTCAGTCTTGTCATCATTCAGGCATAGACTGTGCGAGGCCATCCATTGGTTAAGGTGCTTTTTCGGTTTGCACTTTCTTAGTTTGAGTGGTGCAATGGAGTCTAATGCTGTGCGCATGGATTTGTCGTAGCCTTCAACAAGGTCGTGGGGGTTGGAAGTGGCAGGGAACTGGTTGAGCGATGGGAGGATGAGAGGGATCAATTTTTCCACAGTTATATTTTGCTTACTTCTTGTGGGGATGGCTGAGGCTAGTACATTGTTGGTGATGGGGCTCGAGGCTTCAAGGGAGTAGGAAATCAGATGGTGGTCAGGCCAGGATTGAGGGGAGTTATTAGTGATGGATGCCAAGCAGTTATGTTCTGCTACCCAATCAACGGTTCTCCCTTTGTTATGGGTGGGGCTAGATACTTTTTGTGTGAAGCCTAGTTCAGACAGAGTGTTATTGATCAGGGTGGCCTGGTGGTCTTTAGGGTCTTTGTAGCCTAGGTTGAAGTCCCCCAGGATGAGACATTGGAGGAGTTTTTAAGTTGTTGGTGAGGGTGGCGCTGAGGTCTTCCTCGAAGGATCCTAGCGGTCCAGGTGGTCTGTAAAGTAGGTGAATGGATATTGTTTGGGACTTGGCAGTGGGCATCTTAGCTGTGAGTGATTCACATGATGGGAGGTGAGTAACTGAGTCAAGTTTAATGTTGAGGTGGGATTTGGCTATTATGGCCAGGCCTCCGCCTCTAGAATCTGTTCTATCCGCTCGGATGATGGTGTAGTCATTGGCGATGGCTAGCGAGAGGGCTGGGCCGGTGGCCGCATGGAGCCAGGACTCAGTTATGGCTAAGAAATCTAAGTCTTCAGCTAGAATGAGGTCTGCTATGTCTGTAGCATGTGCAATTATGGAGCGTGCATTGATAAGGGCACCTTTTATGGATGGGGTGGTGGGCTTGGTGGGGGTGGTCGCAATGTTATGCGCTTTGTCTTTGGTCGTTGTATTAGGAGGGCTGGGCTTGATTCTTTTCAACGTAGGGTTGGCACATGTGCTGATGGAAGAGGAGCGGTTGGTTAGTTTGGATTGGGTGGAGTCCCTGACTCGGGGCTCGTATATTTTCGGCAGTCTGGACCGTAATCTGGTGTTTCTTTCAGAAAGGCACGGTGGGATGACTAGGGTAAGCATGGCTATGGCGTGTGGCTCTGTGGGAGGGGGTGAAATGGTGCCTAGGGCGACCGTGCTGAAGGTGGTGCTAGGCAAGCATGCAGAGTTGATAGTGTAGAGGATGATTCTCAGCAGTATTGAGTAAATACCTGGGATGAACATTTTGTTGGTAGAGGGTGGGTAAGGAGTGCCTAGGTTCCAAGATCATATATGGGGCAAAATGCAGTGTGCAGGCAAATCGTACCAACTGAGGCAGCCTACCTAGATCCGAAAATCAAAAATAAGACAAAATGCAGTGTGCAGGCAGATAGTACCAACTGAGAAAGTCTACCTAGATTCAACAGTCATAATGTAGGGCGAGATGCAGTGTGCAGGCAAATAGTACCAACTGAGGCAGCCTATCTAAATTTGAAAATCAAAAATAAGGCAAAATGCAGTATGCAGGCAAATAGTACCAACTGAGACAGTCTACCTAGATTCAACAGACATTAGGTGGGGCAAAATGCAGTGTGCAGGTAGAAATTGCAATAGCGTAGATGCAAGGAGCAGCAGCTATGCGTGTGCTAATGAGAAGCTGCGCGGTAACAGGTGGGCCATGCTTAAGGCTCTCTCATATCTAGCGTTAATGAACCGTGCTGGTGGTGGCAGGTAGGCCGGCAGGTTAAGTAGTAAGTTTAGCAGTCAGATCAAACCAGACAGAACTGGGTGCAAAAGCGCAATTTTGGGTGGCATACAATGGTAATAGCGGTAGGTGCTAGGTGTTGCGGAGGCATACAGATAATCATGTGTAAGTACAATCAGGTGCATCAAGCAGCAATGAGTCACAGTGATAGCCAATAGAAAGGTTGTGCAGCCATGGGTAGCGTGCAGCCGACCATGGTAGGTTCATAATCCAATAGTCACGTGAGGATTGTGCAGCTACTATGAGCTCAGTGGTCTAGCAGTGCGCCTATGTGTACAAGGGAAGCATTACAATAAAGCGTTAATGAACCGTGCTGGTGGTGGCAGGTAGGCCGGCAGGTTAAGTAGTAAGTTTAGCAGTCAGATCAAACCAGACAGAACTGGGTGCAAAAGCGCAATTTTGGGTGGCATACAATGGTAATAGCGGTAGGTGCTAGGTGTTGCGGAGGCATACAGATAATCATGTGTAAGTACAATCAGGTGCATCAAGCAGCAATGAGTCACAGTGATAGCCAATAGAAAGGTTGTGCAGCCATGGGTAGCGTGCAGCCGACCATGGTAGGGTTCATAATCCAATAGTCACGTGAGGATTGTGCAGCTACTATGAGCTCAGTGGTCTAGCAGTGCGCCTATGTGTACAAGGGAAGCATTACAAAGGCGTTCATAAGCTATTGGGCCAGTGGCAGTCGGGCGTCTGGGGTGGCAGCCAGCTGGTAGGGTTAGCGCAAATAATATACTGTTGGCTAGCTTACCCGTGGTCTTCAGGAGCTGGTAGGCGATGGCACGCAAATGGGCTTGCGTGCTGGTGCTAGCCTGTGTGTACAAGGGGGACTGGCAGACGGCAGCTCCGGCAGGTAACAGGCCAGGGAACAGGAAGTAGCCTTGCATTCGAGGGCCTTGGAGTGAGAGGGCCGGCTGCGTCTGCCGGCGGCCAATCAGGATGTATATGGCACCGGCAGCCAATCGGGATCGGGTGTTGGCTGAGGTGGGCCTCGTCAGGCACTTTTGCCATTAGGCAAATATCGGGCGGCCATCTTTGAGCGTGGTTGCCTCGTGGATAGCTGGATGGAGGACAAGTAGTGTAGAAGCAGATCTTCTACCTTAGGCACGGCAGCCTATTTTCTCCCTCATATAGCAGCGTTGCTTCGTTAGTAGGAGCTTTGCTGCTTTTTCCGTGGTTTGTCCTTCGCGGCCATTATAAATAAAACGATCATGGATTTTCGGGCGCGGGTCCATGCATCATGCTGTGGGGTGCCCACTGCTCCTGCAGGGGCTGGATCAGGTTGGGGAGCTCCTGCTCATGGGGTGGGTCAGTGGGTAATAACTATAGCCCACACCTCTGCCTCGTGGCATTAACCCATTCCCTCCTTGTTCCACCGGTTGTTGATTATTCGCCTGCGATGCGCCCGCTGCTTCCTGCACTCCCAATCGTTCTCCGCTTGTCAAAACTGCCCCTTCTCTGACAAATTTTGGCAATTTTCTGTGAACCAATTTGGCTTCCGTGATTTTCCTAGCCTCATCTTTCTTCTTGTTGTTCTCCTGCAATAACCGACAGGGATACTCTATCGTCATCTGTATTTCAGCCCACAGCTTTGCTTCCATTCCCACTTATTACTTCAATTTTCTCTGTACTGGCTCGGGCAACCCCTGACATAAAATGTAGCAAAATAATGCCACTGTCTTTTCCCACGGCTCCCTCGTTTCAAGTTGTCAACACTCTTGAATGGCCTGACTGAAAGAAATAGGGGCTTCATCTTCTTTCATGCTACGTGTCATGATTGCACCCATATCTGATGTGTCGGGATGCTGCACCCTGAGAGCCCTCCAAACGTCTGCTCTGCAGTTATTAAACGGTGCTCCGTCATGTGCTGTGTTTTGTGCTGTCACACTTGTATAGCCTGCTCTCCTCCATATGTCATTAGCACTCTACCCAAGAATAGCTGCCAGGAGACCCTTAATGTCCCCTTTGGCCAGCATATTTCCTCCTGTCATTTATTCTAATTCATAGATTCATTTTCCAGCGCCTGAAGTCAAGCTCAGGAGCTTGCACCTTAAATTATCCTTATCCATCTGCGGCCATGGAATATACTGTGGTCTTCTTCCCCCTTTTTCGAATAAGGAAAACTGCGTAAAGCCTGACCCACAGTCGGCTCCCATCGTCAGCCTATCCACGGCAGGGACGATCGTCCCTTACTGCCTCCTTGCTGGTAAAGATCTTAACCGGATCACTTATGGTGATGATTCTCCTTTTTCACTATACGTTCATCCTCGGGGACGCTCTGGGTACGCTATAGGATCCAGCGTTCTATCCTTACGGTGTTCCAAATCTAACCATCTTACTTTCTTTTCTAACTGCAGGCCTTCTTCAGGGGTGCATGCGCTCCCCCCTCTTGCCTCATGGATAGACTCTTTATTCTCGTCTGACATCTTTTGTCCCAAAGAAATACAGCTACCCTTTCCTTTACCCTGGTCTAAGTTCAGTCTGCTTAAGTACAATGCCCTATGCTCCAGACAGAACAGATTTTCTTCTCCACTCTGTATCTACCTTCTTTTAATTCTTGATAGGCTTTATCGGTCCTATCTCCGATGCTTCCTATATCAAAGTTTTCTTCTTCTATTGCTACTCTAGATGCCCTTGACATTGATTCCTTTAACGGAAGAAACTCTTCTATTCCGCCCCATCGTATCGGTGATGTCGGCCCTACTGTCTCCCTTCGAATAAGGCTAAACTCTGACTCATGCTGCCTCCTTCTTCATTCTAACTCTTCATCTAATTCCCTTGTTTTCTCATGTCTCTCTTAGATCTATCTTCATCTTGTTTTTGCTCTTCTCTTCTCACTCTTGCCCTCCTTTCCTCTTCTTCTCTTTGTCTTTGTATCCTTTTGTTTCTTAATCTTTATGCTTCTTCTTCCTCTGCTCTTTCTCTTTCCAATCGATTTCTTTCTTCCATCACTCTCTGCCTATTGTCATATTTTCTTTGCTCCTCTTCCTGCTCCTGTTTTTTCTCTTGCTCCTCCTGGTACATCTGCTCTATACTTTCATTGTTCTTTCTTTTATGCTCGTCTTCCTTCAACCTCAGCTCTGGTTCTCTGTTCCTTCTATCTTGTTAATCCTTATCTTCTTTTTGCCTGACTTCCTCAATGCTTTTCCAATTTAGCTTGAGCAATATCTGTCCTCCCTCCATTCCTTCTGCACAAGCGGTACCTCGTCGGCTTTGTCTTTTTCCCCTTTCCATCTCTTGATCTCTCTTTCTATTTCTGTCAATATCTTCGACCGTTCGCTCTTTTCCTCTCTGTCTTGTATAGTCCTAAAAATCTCTTCTTTTCTCTTGCTCACATCTGGACTATCATCACTGCTATAAGAGGGTGGTTTGTATATTGGATTACTATACCCTGTTGCTGCTTTCAGTTCCTTTAGAGGGTACAACCCTACTTTTTCCGTACTAGCACCTTTTACTTCAGGCGAGACAAGGGGAGCTGAGGGTTCAACACCTTCTTCTTACACTGATTAAGCATCCACTCCTCAGGTAGTGGACCTTCCTTTTCTTCCTGGTACATCTTCCAGAGCTCTAGAATCACAAATCTTTTCTCCAATTCCTTCCCCGGTAACACAGCGTGCAAGTATGTGGTCATGTGTTGTAATATTGCTTTTCACAGTGATCCCACTTGTGGCCATGCCATTAACATCTTATTTGTCATGCCTTTCACCCATTCCACACTATACTGTTTGAGCTTGGGCACGTGCTTTGATGATGTCATACATAAATGCATCAGAGGAGTGTATCCCATTGTGACAAGTCTCAATTGATTGTCAATACTTACCAGATTTTATAAAATACTTTCACGACTTTTCAATATTCTTAAAACAACAAATATGAGCGCGCTCCAACAACAGCCGCTCAAGCCTCTTACTTCTCCAGTTATCTCTGTCTATCTCTGGATTGGTACCAACTATTTCCCTAGATAGTCCCTTTAGCTCCTTAACTTCATTTCAATTGACTTACAACATATATCACTTTTCAAAACTTTAACTCACCATAAATACAAACAGTCAGACTAGTCGACTTTACATACTTACTAAAATATACTCTGTGATCACCTTTCTTCTCCTCGTCCCAAATCAATATCCTGTCACAGGATTTAGCCCATCTTCTTATGTAAACCTGTTTACACGTAGCCTAAGGACTCTGGCTGGAGTATGGGAAGACCTCTCCTAGACTCCCATGGGCCAGGTTCTTGGGCACTTCTCTCTTCTTTTCCACACAATATTTCCTGTTACTTTTTAAAATGACCACAATTCCATCCCCTTAATTTCCCATTCCCCTCTTCTACTCACCATTCGGTCATTCTTTAACTCGAGGCCTTTGGTATCGTCTCACCCTCCAACTGACCACTTTCTCCTTCCATCTTTAGAGCACCCGTGGAAACCAGGTTGGGATTTTGTCAAAGATAGACCCTCTGCCCACTGTCTTGATTTTCTTGCAAGATTTCTATTTGGCCGATCACCACAGGAAGCTCTGCAATCTTCCGCCTACATGACGGGGGATGCCCAATCGTCTGAAGCTCTGGGACTTACCTGATTGATGGGTCTTTAACCATCCAACACTGCTACCTCGTGAACTTATGGCCCAGGCGATGTTACGCTCACCTGGTCTCTGCGGAGGCATTGGGGCACGGTTGCAGCCCTCCAGGGGGTGAGATCTCTCGGGTCCGATTTTGCCCTCTGCGCTTATGTGGTGACTGGTGGTAATAGGTGATGCTGCTCGGAACTGCTCCTGCGTGGAGAATAGGGGACGTGAGTATGCCAGCTTGTGCACCTGATCCCCTTCCAGACCCCTTCTCTCAAACCATGGTACCCGTGGGATGCACTGTACCTGGAAAGCTCACCTGTTGATTAGTTTTGGCGAGCACTCCATCCTGCTGCTTCTGGCAAAGGTGCTTGTATGATCTGAGCCGAGTTCTTTCACTGGTCCCTTGCACATGGTAGTCCAGTCCTGCTGCGACTAAGCCACTATATATAAGGTAACTGTTCCTGTTTGCCTTTGTCTTTCCTCGTCTGTTTTTGTTGTATTGTAAAGTTTGTTTTTGATGTTTGCTCTTTTGCTTTCTTCCCTTGCAGGTGATGTTGCCGGCCCGCCAGAAGCTGCAGAGCTTGAGGCGGCAGCCGGAGGGAACGAGGAACGAATCTGCAGCGGTACAGTAACTGGTAAGTTGTTAATTATGGGGAGCGCGGGGTTCAAATGCGGCACGCCCCTAGGACAGATGTTCTAACCTTGTCTTTCTTTTTCTTCAGAGGGTCCGAGTTTGTGGAAGCGGAGCGGGGTGCTGCAGCGTCGGGATCAAGATCACTGGATGTCAGGAGATGAGTCTGCAGATGAAGCGATGAAGCACAAGTTTCCTGGAGGTGAGTATGCAGGATAATACCTGCTTTCAAAGGTAAGTAAACTGGTCCAAGTGGTGGTGTGCGTCATGTTGCTCGCGAGGGCACAGTAACGTGAAGCACCGGCCTTAAAGATGGAGCAGTTTATATAGCTGAGCTTCTGAAGCCACGCCCACCAGGTTCGGCCTGCCTGCCACACCCTGCCACACCTGATGAGTCAGCACATGAAGACCAGGCCTAGGAAGCCACACCATATTATGAGTCAGCACATGAGGATGTTCTCTGGAATAAAGGCTTTCAGCTCCTGGAAAGTTCTTGTAAAGTAAAAGCACTCCTGCACTGAAATAAGGTGTTCCTGCTCACATCTCTATATGAGCCTGGTGCCAAAGGTTCCAGGACTGAGTCCAGCCAGTGCCCCGGTGTTTATGGGTCCCAAAGGGACATAAGTGAGTCAAGTGACCCATTGCCCCCATCACTAGATGGTGTGGCTTTTGTGTTCTGGGGCCTGTGACCATGACAGGCAAGTAGCGTGTCATGCAGTTGTTTGGGAAACAGAATAACTCTGTACTTCAAATAAGCCACTCAGGAAGATGGCAAAATCATTTTTGCTGTTTTATTATCAATTGTGTAAAATCGGGAAACCAGGTTGGGATTTTGTCAAAGATGGACCCTCTGCCCACTGTCTTGATTTTCTTGCAAGATTTCTATTTGGCCGATCACCACAGGAAGCTCTGCAATCTTCCGCCTACATGACGGGGGATGCCCAATCATCTGAAGCTCTGGGACTTACCTGATTGATGGGTCTTTAACCATCCAACAGTGCTACCTCGTGAACTTATGGCCCAGGCGATGTTACGCTCACCTGGTCTCTGCGGAGGCATTGGGGCACGGTTGCAGCCCTCTAGGTGGTGAGATCGCTCGGGTCCGGGTTTGCCCTCTGCGCTTATGTGGTGACTGGTGGTAATAGGTGATGCTGCTCGGAACTGCTCCTGCGTGGAGAATAGGGGACGTGAGTATGCCAGCTTGTGCACCTGATCCCCTTCCAGACCCCTTCTCTCAAACCATGGTACCCGTGGGATGCACTGTACCTGGAAAGCTCACCTGTTGATTAGTTTTGGCGAGCACTCCATCCTGCTGCTTCTGGCAAAGGTGCTTGTATGATCTGAGCCGAGTTCTTTCACTGGTCCCTTGCACATGGTAGTCCAGTCCTGCTGCGACTAAGCCACTATATATAAGGTAACTGTTCCTGTTTGCCTTTGTCTTTCCTCGTCTGTTTTTGTTGTATTGTAAAGTTCGTTTTTGATGTTTGCTCTTTTGCTTTCTTCCCTTGCAGGTGATGTTGCCGGCCCGCCAGAAGCTGCAGAGCTTGAGGCGGCAGCCGGAGGGAACGAGGAACGAATCTGCAGCGGTACAGTAACTGGTAAATTGTTAATTATGGGGAGCGCAGGGTGCAAATGCGGCACGCCCCTAGGACGGATGTTCTAACCTTGTCTTTCTTTTTCTTCAGAGGGTCCGAGTTTGTGGATGCGGAGCAGGGTGCTGCAGCGTCGGGATCAAGATCACTGGATGTCAGGAGATGAGTCTGCAGATGAAGCGATGAAGCACACGTTTCCTGGAGGTGAGTATGCAGGATAATACCTGCTTTCAAAGGTAAGTAAACTGGTCCAAGTGGTGGTGTGCGTCATGTTGCTCGCGAGGGCACAGTAACGTGAAGCACCGGCCTTAAAGATGGAGCAGCTTATATAGCTGAGCTTCTGAAGCCACGCCCACCAGGTTCGGCCTGCCTGCCACACCCTGCCACACTCGATGAGTCAGCACATGAAGACCAGGCCTAGGAAGCCACACCCGATGAGTCAGCACATGAGGATGTTCTCTGGAATAAAGGCTTTCAGCTCCTGGAAAGTTCTTGTAAAGTAAAAGCACTCCTGCACTGAAATAAGGTGTTCCTGCTCACATCTCTATATGAGCCTGGTGCCAAAGGTTCCAGGACTGAGTCCAGCCAGTGCCCCGGTGTTTATGGGTCCCAAAGGGACATAAGTGAGTCAAGTGACCCATTGCCCCCATCACTAGATGGTGTGGTTTTTGTGTTCTGGGGCCTGTGGCCATGACAGGCAAGTAGCGTGTCATGCAGTTGTTTTGGAAACAGAATAACTCTGTACTTCAAATAAGCCACTCAGGAAGATGGCAAAATCATTTTTGCTGTTTTATTATCAATTGTCTAAAATCGGGAGTTACAACTGACACCTACAGATGTTGCACAGCATTCTCTTGAAGTATTTCATAAAAAATCACTGTTATATAGTAAAAACTCATTGTATGTGATGTCACACTATGTGGAAAATAAGAAAAACCTACAAGGGATTGTGGTTGGCTCAAGGGGAACATCTAAGCATACTTTCTATAAGGGAGCGGGTTGTGGTTGGGTCTCTACGGTCAGGTGGACAACTCATGCCCTCCCCTAGTGCAAGTCATCTTCAACAGTTATTAGAGACAAGGTACATCATTCGCTTTCAAACTATAAGGCCCTTTTTTATATGGCCCTGTACAAATGGTTGGCACACTTGTGCCCTTCTGGAACATTCGGTTCAGTTACCAGCCTGTAAGCTCATACCCCAGGTGGTGAACTTGACTTCACCTCCCCTCCAATTAGCCCCACATCTCTCATCGCCCATGCCTTCTGCCATGTAGATTGTCCTTGAACTTGGCCTTGCAATAGATTCTCTTCTCTGGGAAAATAAGGGAGTATGGGCACATTCTTAACACAGTTCTGGGACTACGTGCCCAACTTTATTATCATCCGGGGTTCACGTGACAAGAGACCGCATTTCGGCCTATTTTGCAGCATTTAATTGTCTTGAATAAAAAGACTTGGCACTCATGGTGTTCTTTCTTTGCACCTTAATAAGCAATGCTCCAGCTTCTAATGTTCTCTGCCTCTGAGAGTAGATAACCAGTTCTTGGCTGCCTTTAGTCTTGACATCAGGCCAGACAGCCCTTCTTGATTCCTCCATGCTCCCAACTAATTCTTTGCTGCAACACAGCTTTCGATTCTTCTTTCTACGTGCGTACGAGTTTACTAAAATTATGACACTGATGTCCAGCTTCTATATAATGGTGGCTTTGCCTGCATTCTATTCACTACGTATTGCCAGCTTCTATGATCACTTAGTCTACTTGCTTTGCTGCATCTGTACAATTATTAAATGGCTTGCATTTTCTACAGTGCTTTTCACACATGTAATCTTCGTTTTGCACGTGAATGTTTACTCAATTCTTTCCTTCGTCATCAGTTTCTACAAGGTCCATACATTCTCTTCTTCATCCAGTCTTCTCAGTTTGTCACGCACATTTTTTGTGCCGTCACCAAGTTCCCCTTTCTTCTTTTCTCATATTCCTTTAGGGACTTCTTCCAAGAGATCGCCGTCTCTTCGGGAATACATCTGATAGGGTTTTCTCAGTGGGTACCTTTTATCGAAAACTCAATGCCAAATAGTCACAAATGCTGGTGTCAAGAATAGCACACTTTCAGGCTGCCAACATATAGGTTGAGGGGGGCGGGACTTCCTGTAGAGGCATTCGACTGCTCCTCTACACCTGCTCTCCTCCACATGTCATCAGCCCTTCCCACAAGAATAGCTGCCAGGAGACCTTTTATGTCCCCTCTGGCCAGCGTGTTTCCTCCTGTCATTTCTTCTAATTCATATATCTATTTCCCATCACACTAAGTCAAACTCAGGAGCTTACACCTTAAATTATCCTTGTCCATCTGTGGTCATGGAATATACTGTGGTCTTGCTTCCCCCTTTGTCCAATAAGGGAAACTCTGTGACCCCTAACCAGGGTTGGTTCTCGGCATTCGTCTATCCATAGCAGTGACAATTGTCCCTGTCTGTCTCCCTGTCAATAACAATCTTAACCTATTCACATATGGTGGCGATTCTCCCTTCTCACTTTACGATCATCTTCAGGGACACTCTTGATATGGTATGGGATCTGGTGTCCTATCCTTAGGTTGTTCCAGATCTTTCCATCTTACATCTTTGTCCAACTGCAGACTTCCTTCAAGGGCACACGTGCTCCCCCTTCTACCCCAAAACTGGATTCTCTTTCCACGTCTGATATTTTTGACGATCTGGACCTTCTTGGTATCACCTACACTAAGTATGCAGATGATACACCGATTCTCCTCCCACTTTCTGGGGATTATCATAAGGATTTAGCCTTGGTTAATAGGGTGTATATCATCATCAAGGCATGTATGGCAACCCACGGTCTATGCCTGAATGATGATAAAACAGAGCTCATCATCCTAGGGACTCACTCCAACCTCAAGAAGTTAAGCCAGGACTGCACCTCATTTGAGATTGATGGCAACTGCATCAAAGTTTCCAAGGAGGTGAAGACGCTTGGCTTCTATCTGGACGCCACCCTCTCTTTTGATAAACAGGTGAAGTCTCAGGCATCTGCCACCGCTTACACATGTAAGCTCATCAGAGCAGGCAAAAACTTCCTGTCTGACAATAACTGCCTTATCTTAGCGAGAGCCTTAATCCTCTCGAGGCTCGACTATTGTAAAGCCCTCTACATTGGAGCCAATAAAGCTATCACCCATCGAATTCAGATCCTACAAAATAACGCCCTGCAAGCTGCCCTTGGTGTGTCTAAAAGATCGCACATTTCAAAGATTAGGATACAAAACAACTGGCTGTCTACTGAAAATAAAATCCACTTAAAAGTGGCATCCCTTGTTCACAAAGCCTTGAACAATGCTGCACCAAGCTATCTTGTAGACAAATTCATAAAAAGAAGCTCTGCACATCCTGCTAGAACCTCTAATGCCAATAGCCTCATTATACCAAGATTTAGGCTAACTAAGGTGGGGGGAGGCAGGTTCCAGGTTCAAGCAGCCCAATTATGGAACTCACTGCCTCACCTTCTATGTGAGGAGCAGCCCTTCCCTAAATTCAGATCCAACTGCATTAATCTTCTGAAGTCTGCCTAGGACTAGTCCTTTAGTTTAGACTCCTCCTCACGAGACCCGTAATTTTGACACGCTACTGACTGGCCTATTTGTTGCCTTCGTGGACATTTCTACTCCACCCATCTAACCAATGAGTTAATGTCCACTTAGTGCCTGTACATATACTGTCCTCTGTGCATTGTATTGTGTATCCACTATGTATGTATGTAATGTGCAATTGCCTCTCTATTTGTAACTATATTGTATTTGTATGTAACCTATGACCCTACCTTGTAACTTAAGCCGCGCATTTTCCGTACTGCTGCGCCCGGATACCTTCGGGTCTGGAGCGCATTATAAGTGAATAAAACAAACAAACAAACAAAATGTGTCTTGTCCCCAACTAGTGTGACTATTATCCCCTTCACCTTGGTCTAAGTTCAGTCTGCTTAAGGACAATGCTCTACATTCAGGACTGAATGAAATTCCCTCCTCTCTTTGTGATCTAGGCATTAGGGATCCATCATCATTCTCTCGAATTTCATGTTCACTATTTCGCCTCAACTGTTGATAGTCCTTATTGATCCTTTCTCCAATGCTTCCCGCATCAAATCTTACTTCTTCCAATAATAATTTTGATGCCATTGGCATTGCTTCCTTTGTCAGCGAAATCTCTTCTATTCTGGCCCATTGTATTTCTGGGCTTGGCCCTACTGGTTCCTTACGAATGAGACTGGTATCAAGACTCTGCTGTCTTCTCCTTCATTCCATTTCTTCATATAGTTCTCTTCTCTTCTCGCATCCGTTCCAAATCTTTGTTCCTCTTGCCTTTCTTCTTCTCTCCTTATTCCTTCCCTTCTTTCCTCTTCTTCCCTTTGTCTCTGTATTCTTTTGTCCCTTAGTCTTTATGCTTCCTCCTCTTCTCTCTTCCTATCTCTTCTATCCATGTCTTCTATCGCTCTCTGTCCATTATATTATCTTTGTTCTTCTCCCTGTTCTTCTTTTTTCTCTTGCTCCTCCTGATATAGCTGTTCTCACCACTCCCTGCTATTTATTTTCTGCTCGTCTTCTTTCAATCTCTTCTCTCATTCTTAGTCCCTTCTTTCTTGTTCGTCCTTATCTTCTCTTTGCCTAACTTCCTCAATGCTTTTTCTATCTAACTTGAGTAATATCTGTCCTCTCATCCATTCTGTACGAGTGTTACCTCTTCAGTTTTATCCTTCTCTCCTTTTCATCTCTTAATTTCCCTGTCTATTTCTGTCGACAGATACGACCGCTCACTCTTCTTTGTCTTGTGCAATCTCATAGATCTTGTCGTTTCTCTTACTCTCCTCTGGACTATCATCACTACTATAAGCGGCAAGTTTGTATATTGGATTCCTATACCCCGTTGCCGCTTTCAATTCCTTTAAACGGTACAACCCTATTTCTTCTGTACTAGCATCTTTTACGTCAGGCAAGGTAAGGGGAGCTGAGGCTCAACACCTTCCTCCTTTCGCTGACTAAGCATCCATTCCTCAGGTGTCGGATCTTCCCTCTCTTCCTGATGCATTTTCCAGAGCTCTAGAATCACTAATCTTTTCTCTAATGCCTTCCCTGTGTACCCAGCGTTCAAGTATTTGGTCATGTGTTGTAATACCGTCTTTGACAACAATCCCCCTTGTGGTCACATCATGAAAATTTTATCTGCTGTGCCTTTCTCCCATTCTGCACTTTTTGAGCTTGGACATGTGCTTTGGCAAAGTTTTGTATAGGTGCATCAAAGGAGTATCTCCCAGAATGACAAGTCTCAATTGACTGTCAATACTTACCAGATTTATAAAATAACCTTTATACTTTTGCTTCAATCACCACTTTTTCAATGCCTTTAAAAACAACAAATATGAGCGTGCACAATCAATCGCCGCTCAAGCCTCTAATTGCTCAATGTGCTATCTCTCCCTTTGGATTGGTACCAAGCACTTTGCTATGGTAGTCACTATAGCTCCTTGCCTTTTTTCAATGTCTTCAAAATTTCTATTGCTCTTCGATGTTTTTACTCAACGAACAACATCCAGATTAGTTGACTTTACACATTGCGATCACTTTTTTCTCTCTTGCCTTTACTTAAACCTTGTACAGGGTTTGAGATGTCACCTTACGTGAACCTGTTCATGCGTTATATATTTATGTTCTACCCCCATTGGGATTTGAAACATCTCCTATCACAACCCCATTCCCCCTTAACCTACTCACCATTCGTTCGTTAATCGTCTCGAAGCCTTCGGTATCGATTCCTCCTCCAATCCGACCACTTTGCCTTCTGTCCGCAGAGGGCCTGTAGTAACCGGGCAGGGATTTTGTCAAAGGGGGACCTGCCCACTGTCTTGGTTCTTCTTGCAAGTTTATTTCTATTGGGCCACTCTCCACAGGAAACCCTGCGACCTTCCGGCTAATGGCAGAGTATACTCGATCGTCTGAAAGACTGGGGACAAACTAGTTTGGATCTTTTAAACATCCATACCGCTACCACGTGAGTGTAGAGACCATTGGGTATAGTGCATGCAATGGATGGGGATGTAGAATAACTCTTGACACCAAATAATCGAACCAACGCAGGAAGATGGCTTAGGTTGCTGTTTAAATAACAGTTATCTAAAACAGGGTGTTACAATATACATCAACAGACGTTGGCTCGAGCTCTCAGTGAATTTCACCTAAAAAACACATTTATATACTGAAAATTTGTCATATGTGATGTCATATTACTACACAAATGGGAAAAACCCACGAGGGGTTGTGGTAGGCTCAAGGGGGACATCTAAGAATGTCAGGTGGACATTTTATGCCTACCTCTAAAATATGTAATCTTCAACACTATTAAGTATACGTTATATCATTGGTCTTCAAACTATAAGACCCTTCATTATACGGCCTTCTATAATTGGTTGGCATGCTCGTGCCATGTCTGGAACATTCGGTTCACTTAGGAGCATGTAAGCTCAGACACAGGTGCCAGGAGGTGGACTTGACTTTTCCTCCCCATCCAATTAGCCCAACGTCTCTCATCACCCATGCCTTCTGCCATGAAGATTGTCTTTGAGCTTGGCTTTGCAGTGTATTCTTGTCTCTGGGAATATATGGGAGTGTGAGCACGAATTATCGCTGTTCTAGGACTCCACGATCAACTCTATTTCCATCTTTGGCTCACGTGACCGGAGACCACCTTTTGGTCCATTTTGCAGTATTTAAATATCTTAAATGAATAATACTTGGCATGCTTGGTGTTCTTTCTTTGTATCTCAACAACGGATGAGTCAGCTTCCCATGTTTGCCCTCAAGTATAGATAACCGGCCTTGGCTTGCTTCAGCTTTGGTACCAGGCCAGACAGCCTCATCATTCGTATACACTATCTCAGCAATTTTTTGCTGCAACACAGTTCTTGGCCTTTCCTCTCCATGGGTCTGGCTTACTAAATTCATGACACAGATGTCCAGCTTCTATAAATGGCGGTTTCACCTGCAGTCTATTCACTACATACATATATAGCCAGCTTCTAAGATTACATAGTCTACTTGCGTTACAGCATCTGTACAGTTATTGAACGGCTTGCATTTTCTGCAGTGCATCACACACGTGCAAAATGTTTACCCGATTCTTATCTGCATCCTCAGTTTCAGTAACATCCCTGCATTCTCTTTAACCAGTCTTATCAATGCATCATGCTTGTCTCTTGTGAAAGCTTCTCTTTCGCTCTTTTCCATATTCCTTCAGGGAGTTGCTCCCTCAGATTATCATCTCTTCTGGAATACATTTGATAGGGTTTTCTCAGTGGGTACCTTCTTTCGAATACTCGCCGTGGTATGGTCACAATTGCTGGTGTCAAGCATGGCACAATCTCAGGCTTCCAACATGTAGGAGGTAGGGGGGGCGGGATTTCCTCGAGAGGCATGTAACTACTCATCTACAGTAGGGTGACCAGATGTACCAGTTTTGCTGGGACATTTCCGCAATTGGGACCTCTGTCCCCCCAGCCCCATCCCGAGAAATTAAAAATCTATGTCCTGGTTTTAGGAAAGGGAGGGTTGCTGCCATTGTAATGCAACAATTCTAGCATTTTATATGACAAACTGTTTTCCAGCATCACCCAGTGTAGTTCGACCCTCCAACATTTTTGTCCACATTATGTGTTACTACTGATTTCTGCAATTATATTCGCTCTCCACTCTTGCTTCTCCACTCTTTTTGACTGCTTACTTTCTGTTCTTTCCTCCTTTCCCTTCTCCCTTTTCCTATCTCCTCCCCTACTTTCTTCTTTGCACTTACTCTATCAGAATTGTCCCTGGACCTAATATGATAGTAACCTCGTCTGTTTCCTCCACCCTCCCATTACTGTTTTATTCCTCCCCAACCCCTCTCTGGCACTATCTGAAATGTCGTCAGGCCTAGTATGATAGTCGCTTGTTTTGTTCCTCCCCTCCCTTTCTGCACCCCTCTCCCTCACCTTTTGTTTTTGTCCGGCTCTACCAGAAATGTCGTCAGGCCTAGTACGGTAGTCACCTGTCTGTTTCCATATCCTTTCCACTCTCCCCCTCCCTTCCTTATCTATGGGCCTCATTACACGGAAGGCGGTGAGCCATGGCGCTATTAGCGCCATGGCTCATGCCGGTAAAATACCGGCAACGCCTTGGCGGAAAGGGGATTTACCGCCCCATTCCAAGGTTGGTGGGGCGGTAAATCCCCCTTCCGACCATTGCCCTTACCCATTCCCATTTCTGCCCCATAGGGCTCTATGGGAATGGGGAAGGCGCTAATTACGGCACCGCAATTTTGCGGTGCCGTAATTAGCTCCGAGGGCCCTTAGCGGGTTGGTTTTTAACGCCTGCAAAAAGCAGGCGTTAAAGCACCAACCCGCTAAGGGACCTTGTAGTAAGGCGGTACTGGTTAACGGTCACCGTTACCATTAACGGTGGCCGTTAACCATTACCGCCTTCCATGTAATGAGGCCCTATGTCTTAGCTCTTGCACTATCTGAAATGTCGTCAGGCCGAGTACGATAGTTAATTTCACATCCTTACTGTTCATGGCCTGTAAGAATGTCATTGTATTTTTCCCTTGTTCCCTCCCTTGCCTTGAAGCTCTTTGAAACACATTGTGTATAGGCGCTATATAAATAAACTATCATATCATATCATGTCATAACCACACGCATCTACTGACTGTGGCACTAAGGCTGGTTAAAAAAAGAGTGTAGGAAAGCAGGTAACAGCAATCAAGGCAAACGCTCCTCAAAGCGCTATAGTAACGTATGTTATGTATGTTAATATGAAACGTGCTAGAAATATTTATTTGAATGCGTGATCCCATGAGGAGGGGGTGCTATAGGAGGAGACGTGACACAGTTGGGGTCAAGGGGGTCGAATCTGCTTAGGGTGATAGTCCTACTTTTATGTTTCTAACCGGTCCTGGTTTTCATTTTCAAAATCTGGTCACCCCAACACTCAGTCTCCCGCACTCTCGGTCCTCCCGTCAGCTAGGAGAGGTGATGTTATTAGCTGTCGGTGGCTGGCTGGAACACTGGTCCTCTCCAAGAGGTCATAGGGCTCTGCATTTAGGCCACAGAAAACAATCTGCATGTGTAGCCTTTTCCACCCCTCACACCATGCCGGCAAAGGAACAAGTGTATTGAGGGGACAAATGAAAGTGTCCCTAGCACACAGTGGTCGAATATGAATGCTTTTGCGGTATTTACCTGGATACACAGGGCGTGTGCTATTGCGATGTGGTATCACTCTCTCTAGCATAAACTTATCTCACACTCGCCAGTAATTTTAGTGCATTATTTATCATAATCCTAAAACATTATGAAGTTCTAGTCCTCTGGGCTCCGTGTTCACAATTCCTGTGCCTTTGCCTTAGCATGCCTCCTTCTGCACATGAAGTAAGGTTTATGTGCTACTTTGGCCCTCATTACGACCCTGGCGGAGTGGGTCTACGCCAGCGGTATTCGCGGCGGACCCGTCCGCCCTACTACGAGTTCCCGTAGCGCCATGGAGCGGTTTCCGCCTGGTTTTTCCGGGCGGAGAAATCCATGGCGCTACGGGACCTTGTTGTTAATTACGCCACCGTATTTTACGGTGGCGTAATTAACGCCTTCCCCACTCCCATTATACCCTATGGGGCAAAAATGGGAATGGGGAAGGGTAAAATGGGGAATGGGGATTTACCGCCCCGCCAAGGTCGGAATGGGGCGGTAAATCCGCCAACCCCCATGGCGGTATCGGCAGCTTTCCGCCGTGCTCCATGGTGCATATTGCACCACGATCTCCGCCAGGGTCGTAATGAGGGCCTTTGTGTGCAATATCTTGTGTCAGTACATTATTCCCCTTCCTTCAGTTCAATACATAGGCCCTTATTGCGAGTCTGCCGGTAACCCGCTGCTACCAGCGGGTTACCGGCAGACTCACCTTACCGTTTCCACCGCCCGATATCCTCATGTTACCGGGATATTATGGGTAAGTTCTCATTCCCCTGGAGTCCAGTAGGACTCCAGTAGGACTCCAGGGGAATGGGAACACTGAAGCACCGGCACCGTTAGTAACGGTGCCAGTACTTCAGTGAAAAATCTGCTGGTAGGGGCCAGAACTGCCAGCAGGTCAGGGCTGTCGGTAGTTCACAGCCCCTACCAGCGACTTGTAGTTTTCCAGTCCAGAAAAGGTGCCGTTAACCTTTGTTACCCACACTTTTTTCCTAACTGTCAAACATGTAATTTGGGCCATAGCCTGTGTACCTTTTAAGGACTGTTCTTTGCTCTAGCATAGTGGGTCTTCCTGGACTCACATTGTTCACTGTTGTACCTTCACTTTCGTGTTCTTCGACTTGTCTATATTCGATCTTGGCCTTTTCTGTCAGTCTTACTGGGATGTTCTGCTTCTTCAAAAACCTCAGTTTCAAAAGTTTCTTGATTTTTCGTCCTTAGCATCTCTTCTCCTGTCTCTGTGTGTTTGTTCTTCTCTGATCTTTCATCACTTGTTCTGGTGGGTGGCACACTTGCTTCCTGTACATTCCTTTAATACAACTCTACTTTTTCTTGATTCCATTTCTTTCCATTCATGGTTTGCTCATGTTGCTCTTTCACTTTACATATCTGTTTTGGTGTTCTCCAGCAAGGCAATGTTGTTATGTCCTTGTGTCGTAATCTCACTTTTACTTAATCTCCTTGTTACAGATCATGCGCTGTGATTGATTTTCTTCCATCATGAATTTCTTTTCTCTTTGATTTTCTTTCATTTTATTTACTCTTATTCCTGCCTTTTCCACATCAGGCTTCAGTTGTGTGTTCTTTATCCATTCCCATGGGGGAGATAATGACGTGTTCGTCTGCCTCTTTCCCATCATATAGAATTTTGATATTTCTGTTACAGTGTTTGGAGTGGTCAGCTGAGCTACCACTTGTTTGTGAACTTCTCCATGTGCAAGTACGCTGTGGTATGTAACTTCTATTGTGCCTTTGATATAGCTGTTCACTCTCTCAACTTCTCAGTTTCCTTGCTGGTGATATAGAGTGGATGCCTTGGGCTTGATATCATTTTGCTAGAGAAAAGCCGTTGTTTCTGATGTAAACTGAACTGTTATCTGTTACTAAATATTTTTGGGATTCTTTTTATCAGGAATATTTCATTGAAGAGCTCCATTGTTGATTTCATTGTAATTTTTTGTGCTAATTTATTTTCAATCCATTTGGACGTACAGTCCAAGGAAATAGCATTCCTCTGCTTTTCAGGTATTTAGTTCACTGGTCCTGTGAAATCGACTCATGCATGAACCCACACCTTCCTTTGCATTCTACATTTGCAACAGGCACTGGTCTATTTGTTGGCTTTGTATGACCTCCCTTACATACTGTGCAGTTACCCACTTTTCTTTCAATTTCTGTACCCATCTGCAGCCACCAGTAGCCTTCTCTTAACATCCTTTTGTTAGAGTGAAACGGGTGTGACTTCCATTTCCCGATTACATTCTGCGAGTTCCGATGGCTGCTGGGGGCATCATCACATTACTTCTCATCACTACTTCTCGTGGGGATATATTTCTGAGAATACCTTCCAGTAACTTTCCAGATCCATTAGAAGTGACCTTTCTCCAGGCCAACCTTTTCTTGTAAATGCTGTCTCTTTTTGAAGAGGAAAGTAATTTCTTAGTTTTTCGTGCCATTCTTCCAACATGACCGGTGGTCTTGTTGATTCCCATTGATCTCTATTGCTGCCACGCATTCTTCTTTCATGTAAGCGTCATTTTTATCTTACAATTTTGCCACCCTTGAATTTGCTCAATTTTGAAGTTATAGTCCAGCGTTTTTTGGACCAATCTTGCTAGTCTATGGGTGTCAGTCCCTATGTTTTTCTGCACTAGCTTATTTACCAAGGGCTTACAATCAATCTCCGGCCTGAATATTCTCCCACCTATGTCAGCCCTGAACTTGTTTACTGCATTTGCCTCTGCATTACAGACCCTATTGTAGGTATTGTGTACTCTTCCTCTTTATCCGCTTGGAATAATGCTTGTCCTATTCCATATACACTGGCATCTACTGCTATTATTTTGTCAAGGCTATGTTCAACGGCACCATATATGGGGCTTCTCCCATTTCCTTTTTGGATTGAAGGTTATTTTGCACTGGTCTGTCCATTCATACATGTCTCCCTTTCTTACGAGTTTCTTAAGACATTCCATTTTCATTGAAAAGCCACTTATGCATTTGGCATAATAATCTGCAATTCCCATGAATTACCTTAGTTGGTCTTTATTCTTGGTTTCCTGTGCTTGCTCGTTTCGTTGGACTAGGCTTTTTTTGGGTTCAATTCCATCAGCTGAAATGGAGCATACTAAAAAGGCCAATTTCCTTTTGTTTTCTTTTTATAGTAGAAATCTATTTGTCTTCAACTTCATTAAAACTTCACTTAAGGCTTTGTTGTGTTCTTCTTTCATTGTTCTATGGATTGCAATATTGTCTTAAAAGTGTTTTAACTTTTTGATTCCTTGCAGCATTTGAGCCATGCTTCTCTGAAACACTAAAGTTGCTGAATAAAGTCCAAACGGCATTCCGGTGTATGGATATGTTCCAAACGGTGTAACAAATAGAATTTAATGTTTCGAACAAAGATACAGATTTCTCTAATATCACTCCTGATATCTAGTTACAAAAACACTTGTGCCTCTTGAAGGGATGAAATAATGTCTCTGATGTTTGCCAGTGGAGAATCCTAACTCACTACTTCTTGCTGTAGAGCTCTGAGTTCTATGCACATTCTCCAATTGCTTGTGCCATTTCTTCCTGTTATAACTATTGGGTTCAGCCATTGTATAGGTTACACTTTTTCAATTATTTTTCTTATCAGAGTTTGAACCTGCATTTGAGCAGTGACTGGAACTGGTCAGACCTCTTGTTTCACTGGTGTGGCTCCGTCTTTGATTTCAATGTCATGTATATATCCTTTATGTGTGCATACTCAATGTGTGAACCCTTCTGCATGCCCTTGTAGTATGTTTTCACTGTATTTTCTGTCACTGCCATTACCTGCTCTTCCCCGTTTTGTTCTAACTTGATGTCTAGTTCTGCTTGATGTGGCCATCCCAACAGGGAATCTCCTTTATATGTGATATGTACTTTTCTTCTTATTTTACTATCTCTGAAATTAATGTTTGTTTTGATGTGTCCTATAAGTCTTATTTCCTTGCCTCTGCAACATCCTGTGTTGGCTTTGGATGTTCTTAGATTGTTTTCTTTGTCTTTCCATAGTTTTTTACAATTCCTCTGATATGAGGTGTCATCCTGAGGTGGCCATCATTCGTATTTGTTTTCCAACCACTACAAATTCACATAAGATTTGCTTTTTTTTTTAGTTTTCCTTTCCATCTGCACACTTACCACTATCCCTGGCACATGCTCCCCTTCTCTGTTTCTTTTGTGACTGTTGCTGTTGCTTACTTCTATATATTGTATTTTGACCATCTAAACTACAGCCATATATAATTAGATAGTAATAAGATGATGATTGACATGACACCAACAAGAATGACTTCTGATGAAAATCTTGGCAGCAAAGATACGTCCCCAACTCGGGACTCAACACGCCACCCGAAAGTCCCATGGGACTGGCTAAAGTCCGCAGTAAACGGCAAGACCAGAAAATAGCAACCAAGCTGGGCTAACACCACGCTAGCCCAAGACACATTGGAGTCCCGATCAATTTCCATGGATTCATGGAATACCAGAGGCCATACCCATCTAACAAGCAGCAACAACCAGACATTAGTGGGCTTTGACATCATATGCCTCCAGGAAACCTGGTTGACCGAGAAACCTTTCCTGGATGGCTATGAGATTGAACTTTCACCTGCCAAACAAGGCCTATTTGGGCGTCCATCATCCGGCCTACTGCTCGCAGTGAAAATAGGATCAGGTATTAAGATCTGGGAAAAGCTATTAGAGAGCTATGGAACATTAGCAGTCCTGACGTCATGGTCGTTTGAGGATCCGAGGTCCAAAAAAACGAACACCATTGATCTGGCGTTATTAAACTTGTACTGGAATCCGCAACAAACTTCAATCATAATTTTTTGTAATGAAGTAACAGAAGCGATAGACAACATCGAAATCGACTCTAACACAGACCATGTAATTATTTGCGGAGATCTAAATGCAACTTGTGTACAAGAAAATGCCACTGGTCCCAAAAACAGGCCCAAACTGTCGTCGGAAGAGAGAGGAAAAGCTTAGATGATTGCCATGAACTCAAGAAACTTTCACAATCGGGCTTGGTTACAATCTTGGGACAACATCTTACCTACGTGGGAACGGGACAACTCAAGGGCCACGCTTGACTATATTTTTGCATCTGAAAATCTATTACCTCTGATCAATTCATTCAAAGTCACACGGACAAAAGAAAGCGACCATAATCTGCTTGCAATAACCTGGTCATCTTTAAATCGTAAAAATAAGCTTTCTCTTCCCGCACTAGAAGCCAACACTCAGCGAACTAGACTTCGCTTAACAGCTACAAATATCAAGAATATTTCTGACACCTACGGCAAAAAAATTGCAGTCAACAGTAACGAGTGTGAAAGACCAGACTACCTTTCCTTTTTACTACAGTTCAGGTCTGATTCAAAGAATGGTGAAGGACCCAGTCGAAATCATCGGCATGTATTTGATCAGGATTTAGTTGACAGAAGAAAACTCCTGAGGAAAGCTAAAAGACAAGCAACTACTGAACAATCCGACTCGGCCAGGACAGAATGTTTTGCGGAAATCAACAGCTACAAATCATGGCTATCGAGTCTCAGGAGGTCAATGTACCAAAACGATGCAGAACAAATGCTCAAGATACTTAGCACTAAGAAATCTAGTGACTTTTGGGCCCTGATTAAATCAACAATGTCCAGACAGGAAAGCAAACTGGTAAACGCTGTCACAGAGGAAAAATTGACACATTTCTTTAAGACCATATTTGCCCCACCGAAGGACCAGTTAGAAAGTAAACCAGAACTGTCCAGTGACAGATGGACCACCCTCTCAGATGAAGAAGACATCATCAATGTCATTAAACATCTGAAATCCTCGAGAGCCCCGGGTCCTGATGGCCTGAGTAACATCGATCTGAAGAAACACCCGCAAGCCTGGGCCAGATTTATAAGTATCATATTCCGGCACTGTGAATCAGTTAGAGCCATTCCTTCGTCCTGGACACATTCAATAATTGTTCCGCTATTCAAACGCGGCAACAGGGAAGCACCACAGAATTACAGGCCAATAGCCTTGCTAGACATTATCGGCAAAATATTTGCAACGCTTCTGCTAAAAAACTTCCAAACCTGGGCAAAGGCATCTGCAGCACATGACCCCATTCAGATGGGTTTTCTCAAAAATGGCGGAACTTCTGCAAACATCTTGATGCTAAATCTAATCAAAGCCAAGGGAAAGCAGGTTCTCCACCGGTGTTCCTGGCCTTTATAGACCTCTCGCAGGTCTTTGATAGAGTGGACGGAGTCTCCTTTGGTCCAAATTGCACAAATGGAAATGCTCGAACGAAATACTACACCCAATAAAAGCATTACACAAAGCCAATAAACTTTGTGTCAGACTTGCAAACAAGGAACACTATTAGAAGAGATTCCAGCAGAGAGGGGGGTAAAACAAGGGTGTCCCCTAGCTCCAGCACTCTTCGTAAGCTTCCTCGGTGGCTTCAAGGACTCTGAAACCTCTGTTCGAGCTTTTCCACTGAAAATAGGCAACACCAACATATCTTGCCTTCTCTATGCAGATGGCCTACTTTTATTAGACCAAACTGAAATCGGACTACAGCGCCAACTGACTAATTTGGCAAATTACATAAAAGCAAACAACCTCGAAATTAACAAATCTAAAACAGAAATCCTGATTTTGGCGAAAAACGACTCCATTATGAACCGTAACAAAGGATGGTTCATGGAAAATACTAAGATCGAAATTGTTGACTGCTATAAATACCTGGGAATAATGATAGACAGCTCAGTTCGGGAAACATGTATGCAAACTACTCTTTGGGGCAAGACGAGTAACTTAGCAGCCCAGATGAGATCCATTGACAAAAGGTATGGTAAATTCTCACTGGAGCCTGTAATTCAATTTTACAGAGGCAAAGTTGTCCCAGCGCTAGTTTACGGAATGGGCGCGACCCTGTCAATGCCAACCTCAATCTGGCCAAAAATTGAAGGCTTACTATGGCGCCCAGTTTTGGTTCTACCAAACTCGTGGCTCTTGCAAACATCAGGTGTGATTTGGGCCTTCAGTCTTTACTGGCATCGGTGGAACAAAATGCTATGCAAATCTATTGAAAAATCATCCTTCCTGACACGCTCCCAATATTTAAATTGATAGCCGCAGAACTTTCAACCGGCCGTCTAAACAGTCTAACAAAATGGTTGCTAATACAGACAACAAAATTGAAGGAAATAGCCTGCACTGAAGCTGAACTGGTTGGAAACCCTCAAAAAATAAAAAGAAAAATGGAGCTCATGGACTGGATTGGCACAGTTGACAAGGCGCAATCAAACAAATTGACCACACATCTCCCTCCAACTTTTAACCAGCTAAAAATTCCTTTGCCATACTGCCAAAAATTTCTGGACAAAAAACTAATGAGGACCCTTTTGAGAGCTCATCTGAATCTAATGCCCACACGCGAAATCCTCTGCATCAGACTCCAGTCGGCCTCCAAAGAATGCAGATTATGTCAATCAGCAGATGAACCTGAAAATCTGAAACATCTGTTGTTGCACTGCAATGCGCTTAGTCAAGAAAGAAGCGCCTATCTCTCACCCCTTGGGATGTCAGTTTCAGTTCTAGATGAAGATGTGTGGTGGAACAGATTGATGTCAGGGGAAAAGTCAAAATGGACTATTGCAACAACAAAACTTCTGACAATCATTTTCGACAAAATGAAAGCACATGAAACATAGAGATGTGAAGGCAGTAAATAACAGTAACAGTAACTACTTTCACCAAGTCATCTCTGCGAAGTTTGCATCCAGAAACTTTTAGAAATCTTCAGAATTCATAGGAAGCAAATTGTCTTTGTAAAAATCACAAGTTGATTATATACAAATAAAAAAAAATAAAAAAATAAAAAAATAAGATGATTATAAGCAATCACTTAACTCAGCCAGTGTTGACATCAACTGCAAAATCTACATTACATTTGTTTTCAATTTCAGAACGATGAATACTGACTAACAAGTAGATGCTCAATAAACTGAATTCATACTGCATCAGCAACCGACAAAGTAACAACACACCATAGACATACCTACACAGGAGAGTGTCTCCAATACAATCTGGTGCCTGAAATGAACCTCCTCATATATGAGAATAATGATGATTCAGAGAGCTCTCTATGTCTGTAGGGGAAACAATTACATGAGGCTAAAGGAACATCCATGTGTTCGAGTGCTTGACTCTACGGTGGACCCGGAGGGTAGAATGGTGGTGGTAACGGGTCTCTTGGAAAACAGAGAAATACACATCGTAAATTTGTACACCCCCAATAACGATACAGCGGCTTACTTTAGGACCCTCTACGGTAAACTTGGCCCCCTGGTGGGGGGTACGGTAGTGTGGGGGGGGACTTTAACTGTACCGTAGACCCCAGTATGGATAGGTCCAAGGACAGGGCAGGAAAAATGGCACCGGTGGTTAAAGCGCTGAGTACCCTACTGAAAGACCTAGGCCTAGAGGATGCGTGGAGAAGGCTGCATCCCATGGATAGACAGTACTCACACTACACAGCGCCACATGATTTGTACACAAGGTTAGACTACATGTTTGTAACAGCCGGGATAGTGAGAGAAATAGAAGGAGCAGAATACAAAGCCCGAGTGCTGTCGGACCACTCGCCCTTGGTGGTAGACAGGAGACACCAGTCCCCACACCCGCAGATCCCTACATGGAGACTTAGGACCGAGGCTCTGCAGGATGAGGGATTTCGGGAGGGCCTGAGGGACGCCATTTAAGAATATTTTGATACAAACACGGGAAGCGTAAGCTCTGTGGGCACACTGTGGGAAGCGTTTAAGGTGGTGGTGCGTGGGGTAGCCATTTCCCAAGTTAAGGGGCTACAGGGGGGGTCAAAAGGGAGCTCCGGGAGGCGGAAAGGGAGCTGGAGGAGCTCACGCGTTGCGTGAGCACCGCTCAGGATAACAGAACCAAAGTAGAGGAGCTACAGTTGTCCTGCAGTGCACTCTGGGATAGACTATGCAGACGCAGCTACAGGAAATACACAGAGAGGATACACGCAGGGGGCGATAAGCCGGGCAGATTGCTGGCTTGGCTGTACAAGAGTGAGACCCCCCGCTCGGTGATTAGTGAGATTCAGGGCGAAGGAGGTAGCATATGCAACACCCAGAAAGAGGTAAATGAGGAATTCCTTAAGTTTTACAGACACTTGTATGAGGACTCGGGAGAGGATATGGGCCAAGACATATTAGACACATTGGGGGACATTGAGCTGCCCACCTTAGATGATCTAGAACGTTCTGAGTTGGACGCACCCGTCACCTCGGATGAGCTGGAGGTAGTGATTCGGAACTTGCCCACTTGCAAGGCGCCGGGTTCGGATGGGCTGCCCAGCGAGTTCTACAAAACATACCAGCAAGAGTTGCTCCAGCCACTGATGGCCACTTTCAACGAGGCCTATGAGAAGGGAGAACTCCCGTTGTCCCTCCGTGAGGCTGTAATCATCCCACTCCTGAAACCAGGCAAGCCGGCCGTGGAGCGCGGGTCTTACAGACCATTGTCCATGCTCAACCAGGACAGCAAAATACTAACGGCGTGCTGGCTAATAGACTGGAGAGGGTGATTAAGAAACTGATACACCCAGATCAGACGGGATATGTTCCGGGCAGGAACATCACCGATAACCACCGGAGGCTACACCATGTCATAGACCAAACTGAGGAGGGCACGGGCGAGCTGGCTATAGTGTCGTTAGACGCGGTCAAGGCCTTCGACTCGGTACGATGGCCCTGGCTGAAAGCGGTCCTGAAGGGGTATGGAGTAGGACCCGGATACCTCAGATGGGTACAGTTATTTTACAGCACCCCGATGGCGAGGGTCAAGACAGGGTCCACGGTCTCAGATTCTTGGCAACTGGGCAGGGGGACCAGACAGGGATGTCCCTGGTCACCTATGCTATATATACTGGTATTGGAGCCGCTGGCAATATGCCTGCGTCAACAATATGGGGAGGTGGGCATAAACACGGCCAGTGGAGAGCATCTGATATCATTATATGCAGATGATATGCTCCTTTATTTACGCTACCCAGAAGAAAACCTACAGTACGTCCTAGAGGTGATAGGGCTGGGAGATCTGGCACAGGACATGGAAGATTGGGGGAACTCGGAACCATACTCCCAGCAGGCCCCTTTGGCGGCTCTGTGTGGGAGCGACTCTCAACTATTGAATCGGTCCGCAGATACTGGGAACAGGTAGGCCTAGCCACCCTCGGGGACATATGGCAGGAAGGGGAGGCGGTGGACTTTCAGCGGCTGCAGGAAGAGACGGGAGTACATGGTGGCCAATATATAACCTACACTAGGCTGGTGAAAAAGACTAGAGAAAGATGGCCGGAGACAGTGCTCGCGGAGGATCCATATGCCTCCCTGGAAACCATGTATGATGTATCGGAGGGCGGGCACGAAATATCGAGGATATATGAGCTCCTGTGAGCAAGGACAGGGAAGGAGTTGCTCCAATTGAGACAAGTCTGGGAGGAGGAGGTGGGAGGACCCATGACGGATGGGCAGTGGGAACGGGCCCAGAGGTACCATAAAAAGGTGTCCCGTAACGTGAGATTCCAACAGCTTCAATTGTATGTTACCCACAGGGCTTATTTAACCCCCAGGAAGATTGCAAAGTTTGAGGGATCAGCTATACAGCAATGCCCTAGGTGTGCGGAGGTGAACGCGGGACTGCTACACATGTTTTGGGCTTGCCCGGAGGTGCATAGATTTTGGAACGAGGTCAAGATGAAACTGGCTGTCGGGGGGGGGTGGTGCTGGATGTGGAATCGGCCTCGTCATGCTTGCTTGGACTATTCCTTAGACCCCGGCATTTGAAACACATAAGCAAGATGAAGGACCTGGCCTATGTCTTGGCCAAACGTAGGATCGCCATGGGCTGGAAGGCGGCCCACAGATCTAGGGTGGAGTTATGGTGGTCAGACCTCTTGAGGTGGGCGGAAGCTGAATCTGTAGTCTGGTTTGAAGCGGTCACCAGGGGGGGCGAAGAAGAAGTAGGGCCCTTGCTGGCCTGGCGGCAATTGGTGGCCTCATTGGCAAACCCTCACCAGGGTGACAACGAAACAGAGGACCCGGGTGATGGCTGTCTAGGTAGTGTGCCACCCAGTGATGTTCCCGTAAACGATATGTGAGAACCGGCTCTGGTTTAAAGGGGGAGGGGGGAGTTGGGGAGTTTGAAAATGTGTTGAAATATGATGCTTTCTATGTTTTGAAACAGTTCTAGTGTGTTTGTTTGACCTTAGAAAATAAAATAAAAATATATTTAAAAAAAAAAGGAACATCCACGTGTCCGAAAACAATAGTATCAGATGTGAGAGTATTAGTAACATTCCTACAAGAGAATTATAGGCAAGACAGATGATACATTCACACTTAAAAGAAGTAAACTTAGATGATTTCATTTTGTTTGATGCTAGAGGCAGGTTTCTCTTTCTTCTCTTCTTTTTGTGTTTGTTATCTTTCTCCCTTTCCTCCACCATGCCATGATGCTTATTTGTATTATCTGCAATATTTGTTGAAATGAGGTTTTCTTTACATCCAATTTGTTTCTATTTCACAAAACACGAACAATATTGTATTGGGAATATATTTGATGATACATATATGGCCTGTTTGTAATTTACTTCATTTATAATACACATAAATAAACTGAATCATCATTTGAACTTTTGCCATTTATATAGCCTTGAAAAAGAACTGAGAGGTTGAAACACCTGTCGGCTTTAGAGGCTATACAATACAATAAACCTAAAATATCACAACTAATCTTCTGCGAGAATATTTACTCATGTATAGATGAATATATTCAGGTTTTAGCCAATTGATATGGGAATGACGTACGCATATAGGATACAATATATTGTGGACAAGTGTGTGCTATGTCACAAAAGATGAGACACAGATACTCAATAAATAGTCAATGTGTAGACTGTCAAACAATTGATTGCAGATATGAGGACGAACATGACCAGGGATGGCCACTCTCAAGGTCTCTGCAGCAAGGGTACAGGTTCAGGTAATCACGCGTTATGAAAGTGGAACAACACAAGACCAGGCATAATATCAGGTTGTTGTATATCACTTCCTGCCAGACTCCTCCTGCCAGTATGAGCTGAGGCAATGGTCATCATCATGCAATTAATGCCACCAGTTCTAACAACCCAAAAAGGACAAACTTCTGAGCCAAATCGCTGGGACCTAAACACACAATGATCTGCACGACCCCACATCAGAGGCGAATACCTAACTTGCAGAGCCATCTGCACAGGCTGACAGAAACCAAACAGTTACACAGTTAAAACATTTCTCACCAGGGAGGATGGAGCAGCGGTGGTGAAAGCTATGACGAACTCCCGGCTGGAATACTGCAATGCCCTCTTTGCTGGCCTCCCAGATTCTTCTATCAGCAATCAGGCCATTCAGAATGCAGCTGAGGGAATTACGCTAGATCCTAGGAAACATGATGACATCCCAGGCGGGAGTCGTTCGCTTCACTCACTTAGTTTAAAAAAATACATCTTATTTAAGAAAATGTGTCTCATCCATAAGTGTTTGGAGTGAAGCATGAGTTTATCTTCAATCTTTAATCCGTTGCTAAATTGGTCTCATTATTGTGGTTTATATAGCGATCAGGAACAGGAGTGTGCCTCACTGTCAGCCAACATGAAGAGCAAGAACCACGTGGGATGGTGGATTTTACTGTTAGTGTGAGGGACACTGAGAGGGCACTAAAGTCTAAAAAAAATGGGTAAGGGCGGAGAAGCAGATTCTGTCCCAAGAGATTTTTATTTGGATGAAATCACGATCTAAGCGCCGGTCTTGTGTAAAATCTTCAATGACATTATTGTACTAGGAAAGATGCCCTCCTTCTGGCAAAAAGCATTGATTACCTCCATATACAAGAAAGGAAGAAGAGACTCGCCGGCTAAATACCACTACTGGATAGCTCATGAAAAATATTTGGGAAAGATTTATTAAGCTATCTCCAAGAGTGGGTAGATTCAAATCATATAATTAGCAATCTACATGCAGGGTTCCAGACAAATAAGGGGACTGCAGATCAGTGTTTCAGTTTGTTCCTTTTAATTCAAAGGTACACAGTGTTATTGAAAGTCAAACTATTTGCAGTATTTTGGGATTTAAGGACTCATTTTGACAGTGTCTCTAGGGTTTGCGGGAAACCTTGCGCTTAAGGAAAGTCCCTACACATTTGATCATGTTAATACAACTGCTCTTCTGTGAGAACCGCGCAGCAGTTTGATTCAGACACAGAGATGAATTAACCACCCCTTTCATCATACAAGAGGTAATGCATGCACTATAAGAGGGGTGTCTGGACTGTCCTAAGATGAGCACTGAAAAATATCGAACTCTTTTCTACTCTGACGATGCAGTGATTCTGGTGACCTCACCACAAGGCCTGAATACCACCTTGAACGTCTTCAAGAGAAAATGCAAAGAACGTATGGAGGTAAACATAGGGAAGACAAAGGAAATGTTTTTCAGACCAAAACACACAAAACATTGTTCCCTAACAGTGGAAATAAATGATACAAAATTGGAGCAAGTAGGGTTTAAGCATTATTTAGGTGTTTGATTCTAGGAAAATGTGGAGTGGTCAGGGCATATAGGAAAGTCTAGCATAAAGCTTCACAAAACAGTGGGGCTACCAAATCCTTTTTCAATAAACATGGGTCATAAATATCAATGACCCCGACACTGGAATATACAAAAAACAGGCCTTGCCAGCATCAATATATGGGGAGGAAATTTGAGGATGTGGGGACACGAGGGCGTTGGACATGGTGGAACAGAATTTTATGAAACATTTATTGCTGCTTCCCCAGAGTGCCCCATCCGCACTTGTGCGCTTGGAATGGCATATCGTGCCAGTGGGTCATTACATAAGACTGAAACCAGCATTGTAGCACTGTACTGCGTGAAACTGTGGCACACAGAGGGATAAAAGAAACAAAGTGAGGCCTTAGGTCATCTTTTGTCTATGGAGAAAGCAAAACGTTTTGGGTGGGTGAAACATGAAAAGATACTGGCCCTCATTACAACCCCAGGCTGTAAAAGGTGGTGGCGCCGTTAAACCCTTGACGCCTGATTACGAGGTCCCTTTGCGGGTGGCACTTTAACGCCTGCTTTTAGCAGGCGTTAAAAAACCAACCCGCAAAGGGACCTTGGTGCTAAGTACGGTGCCGCAATTTGCGGCACCGTACTTAGCGCCTTCCCCATTCACATTGAGCCCTATGGGGCAAAAATGGGAATGGGGAAGGGCCATGGCGGCATGGGGAATTACCGCCCCGCCAACCTCGGAATGGGGCGGTAGTTCCCCATTCCGCCATGGCGGAGTCGGTAAGTTACCGGCATGGACCATGATGCTATTAGCACCATGGTCCAACGCCTGAGTCGTAATGAGGGCCACTCTCATTGCTTTAGGTGAAAGCGATAGCATGGGAGACTCCCCTGAGCGAGAATGATTTGACTCGCTCCAGAATATTGAAGGCGGCAGATGTAAAATCAAGAGATTATCTCACTGAAGCAGCAAATAGGTTAAAATTGGGCTCAGATTATTTATTGTACAAGTCAGGAACAGGACTTGAATACTACTTAGACCAAGTTACTCCCCCATTTCAAAGAGCAATTCATTTCTGATATAGGCTAGGAATATTGACATAGGCGTCATTTACAAACTCATGGCGAAGTGACAAGCAAAGTAGATTGCCCGCTCTGCGGGGCGAAAGCAGAAACAGTAACTCACTCACTCTTGATCTGTGCAACGCATCACAAATTTAGAGGCTCTTATCTGCGCCCAATTTTCAAAGCAGTAGGGTTTGCACAAGGGATGCATTGAATTTATGTAAACCCTCGGTAATGCCCCATGTAGTATTTGAAACTGCCCGTTAAATACATAGGACCTGGATATATATAGATCAAAACATTTGAATAATAGAGATCAAATGTCACAAAATGATCCCGAGCCATAATTGTCTGCCTGATAATAGCTTATGGTTAGTATTAATACCAAAGGCACAATAAAGAAAACATTATAATAATGCCATCATTTCCGATGGAATTGCAAGGCTTGCGAGCTTGCCTCCTCAATCACTAAGTTGGAAATTCTAAATTTTTGTAAAATGATATGTGAATTCTGCACTTTTTAAAAATGACTAACCAATTATTATCCTGAGAATGTATTCTTAGAAAATTGTATTTGATATGAATTATGGTTTCATGATGTGTTTGTACTTGATGATTTTAAAGCTGAATAAAAGTCAATGGTGATGATGATGATAATTCCCTACATGCTTTAAAATCTACCAATAGGGACCTGTTCAGTGTTCCGAAAGCCTCCTGCATTCCCCATGGAGACCTCAGTTTTTGGGATTTTGGTCCTCTAAACAGAAGAATGTGTTACCTGCAAATATTAGTCAGGAATCATGTCACAGGTGCTAAACTGAGGGGAAAATAAATAAGCAATCACTTCCACCAGTAGCTGATAATGCAGCCTTTTTACAAACATTTCTAGATTACTATCCCTGGGGTTGATACTAGGGTTGTTGGTACAGAAACATACCCAAAGGAGCAAACAAGGAAGCTCTCCGAACTAGAACCCCTCCGAAGGTCAATCGTACCACTCAATAAGGAGTAAGCCCATGAATGGGGATTATCCGCTGGTCAGCTTTCAGCACGAACGTGATTACCATGAACTACAGTTCCCAGTGTGCCTGCTACGTGATGCCTAAAATCTTCCGTATATGGAAACATGTCAATAAGCATTTCACTCCACAAAGACCCGATGTGCTGTTGCTCCCTTCATAATGAACCATCAAACTCTTATTTTTCATCCTTTTTCTGGTTCCTCGCCCTCACTACCACCCCTGATAACCACTGTCTTCTCTGTGTACTGACTTGTATCTGCCTTAAGGACTTATTCACCCATACTAAGGAATTGGTGACTATTTTCCTGGCTTCCTATCCAACAGTTTGTGAATTATTCAAATTTCAGCCACAAACTGTTTTCTTTTTTTTAAACTAGTTGATTCAATTTACCACAATACAAATAAATATCAGAATACATTCAGTTAATAGATAGTATCTTTAACAAATACTATACATAAAAAATTGTAATTCCCCCTCCACTATAAAGTGATCTGAAACATAGAAGGTTAAATGAAGGCGTGAAGACAAGAGGATGGAAAGAAAGAAAAGAGCAGAGAAAGAAAACAAAACACATCAAAAGAGAAAAATCAATCTACATGTGTTGTCACATTTCAATCTATGAATATTAATGCAAATTCACGGAATTATTAAAAAATGACTTTTCTTAATATCCAGATTTCATCAATTTGCCATCTCTTCTTTATCTTTACCAGTTTAATCTGATTCCAAATTCCGAAAACAACCCCATACTATAGCCTCTTCTTCTTCTTCAGGGACATTAAAACTCTTTCAAATATAACATATTGAGTACATCTCCTCCATCCATAATTCCGTTGTGGTGAATACAGGCAGTTTCCAATTATGTAGAATTATCCTTTTTGCAGCCAAAGAACCTTTCAAAATCCATGTTACTTGGTGAATCGTAGGTCCTCTAGATCAGTATTTTACCCAGAATCAAAGATTCAAGTTAAACTCCTTCTCTTCACTTAAAACCTTATTCATCACATCGGTAATCCCTTTCCTAAATACTCTCACTCTGTAGCAGCCCCAAAGCATTTGTACAAGAGAGCCTTGCGAAAGTCCACATCCACAGCATCCATTTGTTGAACTCAAACCTCATACTGTTTTCTTGAGTTGACCTTTGGATAATGGACCTGGACTTGTTACATCAGATTGTCTGGAATCTTTCCATTGACTTAATTGGATTGTTTTCCACTTTTGGTCTGCATTCAGGTCATTTTTGTTTCTTTGTTTTTCCTTCACCATTGTTCTAATTCTGGCGAGTTCAATATCAATCTATGCTGATATTCATTGTCTGCAGTTCCCTTGTGGACTTGTTTTTTACACAGCAGAGGTATTCGTTTTTTTTTTCTTTTTCCTTTTACTGTTGAATGTGTAATTGGTTCACAATTGACCAGAGCTCACTTTTTTTTCAGCCTTTGGATGGTGCTTGGTTTTATCAATTTAACCCATCATTTGTTGTGCTGTTGTGAAGTTGGCCAACGTTAAGAGTTTTATTCACTTTGCCAGCATAGTCAAAGTTTTCCGCTGGCTAGCAACTGCCCAGCATATCATTCCTGATAGAAATAATTATTCTTCTAAAAAGAGAGTAATAGAATTCTAAGACAAAAGAGACAATGGACCTGATTCACTGAGTATTTTTGTTAGGAACCCCAACCCACCCAACAAACCTGGGCTGCTCAGATGAGCGGAGAGGCTGTCCCATTCCTGGGTGACTTGGCTGCTCTGGAGATTAGGGGCCAGTAAGGAAACTGTTCATCTAGGCTCTGACAGTTCTAGAGACCAGAAACTGCCATATTTACGGGTTCTGACACAGTGCGTGTACACGCAGATGGGTTCCTTTCTCTAATCTGCTGCAACGCATGATGCACCAAACCCCAGGAGGAGAAGGAACTGAAGCAGCATAAAACGAGCACCACAGCAGTTGTGATCCTTTCTCGCAATAGTTATACTCCCTGGATGCAGCCTCTCAGAAGTTAACCATTTTTTCAAAGGACCACTCAGGCATATTAATGCTCTACATCAGTTAGAAGACTCCTTAGGTATTTAGTTACATTTTAGTTCCATATTGTATTTCCAGTCATGTCTGTCTCTTACTAGACTGTTATCAATGGACCCCAGGTTCAAGGCATGAAACTTCCAGCTATCAGGTAAGCCTTTACCTCTTGTGCTGCTGTCACCCTTGTATATTTATTTTCTCATACCTGTTGTTATCTCTCCTTCTCCAGCTCATGTGTCCCAATACTTACAATCATAGGAAGGGGGCATGTCAAGTAGCATTCCTCTCTTTATGGAACTGTTCTGCCATGTGGGGTTATCATTACTGGCTGGTCATTTACTTCAGGGTTGGATAGCATTAAGCCCGTGGCTCCTGAGGACTCTTCTTCTCATCATAAAGAAGTCCTGGTCACTGACAGTTTTCTAATGGGATTGTGCAATTACAAAACACCTCTGTAAATCAAGCCCAATATTATTATATGTAATTGCAAATATCTTGTTAGTATCTTGTGCGACCAGTTTGTGTGGCAGTTAAATTCTCCATAACCTACTGGCATTTATTCAAAACAAATCATTACCAGTACTGCAACAGCACAACCATATCTCCCCAACTATCCCATGCTTTCACAAGACAACCTGCAAATGTGCAGCTACTCTCTGTCCCCAAGTCAGTTCATGGGTGGGGAATCACACAGAATTGCAACAGCCATGAGATCCCCACCCAACCCGGGGCCAACACCGAAGACCCCAAGAATGGATAACCTCAACTGAACCTGCAACAACACAATGCGGCCTTGTATCATCCCACCAGCCTCTGCTGCAGCAACAAGACCGTTGCCCAGTCTTATGGGAAGTAGGAGGATATCCCAAGCTGAAGCCTGCGACTGCAGTTTACCAGTATTTGTCCCTTTCCTGCCTATCTCCACATGAGGAAGGCCCCTGAATTCCCTGTTTTCTACCTCCCCTAACACTTGAGCCCAACATCCACACCATCGAAATTCTGTTAGTTAACACATAACATTTGTCTCGAACATGTTCCCTGAAAATACTTTTAATGGCTTCATCAGTCTCAAAAAGACAGAACAAAAACAAGAAGTGATGTGGCGCAGACAGTTTTTATTCCTCTTAGAGGTAAGGGAGTGTGGGAAAAGTATATATTTTTTGGGGTATGGCAAACCACGGCTTGTCCTTCTCGGGAGGCAAAACACCTCATTTTGTTAGGACCGACAAGGAGGGGGGTGGGAGGTAATGTCAGGTACGCCTGAACCTTAACATGTAGTTGGCTTGTCCCTACCTTATCAGACTTTCAGGAGCAACACTCTTCAGGCAAATCCAGGTAGAGCAGTTCACTGATGTTGCCATCAAAATGTATCTGCAAAATGTCAAGGCAAATAAAAAAGTAAACAAAGAAATCAGAGTTCGGGAGGATATCTCGCGCTCACACCAACAGCTTATTATAAGACCTATTATCATTAGTGCTAATAAATTTGGGTTTCTCAGTCAAAAAGGGTAGCAGATCCTTATCAAGTCTCAAAATATCCCAGTGTCTGGACACCATTTTATACAGTAAGGATGAGTCTTGCGAAAATTGAGTTATTATTGAAATACAATCAGAGTCACGTAGTTCCATCGTGAGTGTCCCCGCAGAGTCCAGGAGAAAGCCAATTTTGGATAAAAAAATTTTGGAGTGTTAAGACCATTGGAACATATGGTATGTTAGGAACATAGACTTTCAGGGTCTACTATACAGAGACAGAAGATATAACCTATTGACATAGAGAGGCCTTGATAACGACCAAAGGTCGAAACACGTGTCGGCTGTTCTACACTTTGAAAATCAAAATTAAAAAAATATATTTGACAATTACTATGTAACTTGAGGAACTTTTGTACTTATTCAGAAGAACTTTAGCACTAATGATAATAGGTCTTATAATAAGCTGTTGGTGTGAGCGCGAGATATCCTCCCGAACTCTGATTTCTTTGTCTACTTTGTACAAACTTTGTGGGAAGTTTGAGGGAGTGATATCACTTGCTGCCGACCCCTCCGTATCTTCATTATATATATATTTTTTGAAATTTGAGAGTGGAAAAGAGCGCACGCAACTTGTTAGCGATCCCACAACTTTTTGTATTCCCAAATAAAAAAGTAACACTGCTCAGCAGGGCCGCTTGCTGGAATGAGCAAAGTGTGTGGCTGCACTGGGTGCTGTTACTTTCAAGGGTCAGGATGAGCTGTTGTTAGCCTTCCTAGCGCCCTGAGACAAACTTCTGAGCTCACTATGGAAGAGCTCTGTTTCCCATTATCTTTTTTCATGTTGCATTTCAAGCAGATGGAGAGAAACAGGGCGATCAGCCCATGTCTCTCAAAAATCATTTTAATATATCTCTTTGGTATCAACATAACATGTAATACTGAGGCTATCAGCAGTACTCATCTGCAGACACAACAGGGACTGGGGAATAGGACATTGCTAAGGAGTGTAGTTTGTCTCTGGCAAATCGACAAGAAAAGTAAATGTTGAGCGACTAAAACTAGGGAACCCACATCAAGCATTGTCTTTCACCATGCTGCTTTAAGTTTTAAAAATACAGTTGTAAAACCCTGAGGAGATTTAGTTCAATAAAAAAAGTATTTCGGATTTCTCCATTAACAATACACAAATAAAACACAATTAAAACAGCATAATAAATACAACATCAAACATACATTTCTAAAAACAGGCATTCTAATACATTTTAAGGCATTTAGGAATAAATCTAATCGCCCACATTCTGCAAAAAATGCGTTCTCATGTCTAAAGCTTTTTAAAAAAGAAAAATCATCCCGGTCATAAAGGAAGAAGGCATCCTCCGAGTTAAGAACCATAAACATTGCTTCCTTAACAACTCTGATCTGCATACTCTTAAAATGTGGCTTTAACCATTCCTTCATCAGGACCTGATATTGTGGGCAGATGAAGAGGAAGTGAACCAAATCTTCATCTAACCCTGTCTTGCAACCACATTTGCCATATCCATTCATCCAGCTCATCCTTTTAGACAGAGGCAATATTTTTAAGCACACTAAAATTAGCAGACTTCTGCCTACTGGGGAGTTTATTTTAGTAATTGGGCCTGGACCCAGCTTAAACATTTTCATATCGGAGTACCAGGCCAGGGACCTCAGAATCGCTGACCTTTCCCTTTAACCAGGAAAGAATACTAGCCGTGGCTTCTTTTAATGTGCCCAGTTTATGGTCTTTCCCTGATCCTGACCAGGACTCCTGCCTAAGAATTTGCCCTACTTTGCACAACTCATATTTCTGTGCATTCGCTGAGACCTTCATCTCTAGAAATCCAGCAGTCATACTAGCATTAGCAACACAATCTAGTTTGACCCTTGCCCAGTATGATAAGAGTCCAGATTGTACTAAAAGGTTAACACCCTTAATTCCCAGCTCTACCCTCAAGATGCCACTTGTTAAGTCAGGCGTTAGCCCAAGCAGCTGTCTCAAACAACGATTCTGAGCAGCCTCCAAAGCTCTTCAGTCTTGGTGGCCCTAAAGCTTGCTACCATACAGCAATAGAGATTGCAACCTTCAGTTTACACATTTCCAGACACTTGTCCAATTTCTGGGCCCCAAACAGATGGTAAAATTGTATTATGCCCCTTAACCTAAGGGACTCTCATGCTGCTTGATATTTTATATGGCTATCCCATCTCATTTACCCGATATAGAGAACAACAGGCCTAAGTAGAGAACAACAGGCCTAAGTACATGTATGTACCTAAATCTTCCTGAAGAGATGGTCCCAGGAATGTTGGTGCAACCCAGAAGGAGAGTGAGAAAAATATGGCTACCAAGAGCAAGAGTGACGAAGTATGAAGGATTGCTTGACAGCTCGACCAGAGAGGGGACTGAAGAGAGGGGCCCAGGAATGCCCCCATCATCCCCATGAACATGAGGCCCAGGAGAGTCAAGAACGTACAAAGTCACTCATTATTCCAACTACCCCCAGGAGCACCTGTGACTGACACATATGCAGAGAGATATTGGGCCTCATCACGGGTTTGGCGGTAGCCGTGCCCTTATTAAGGGCACGGCTACCGCCAAACTCGCTACCGGCCCCAGCACCCGCGAATGGGCCATTACTGGCCCATTATGAGATGAATGGGTGGTAATTGCCCATTTGCGGGTGTTGGTATGGCCGGCCTCCCGATCCCCATTCTGCCCTACAGGGCCGAATGGGGGTCGGGAGCATGGTTGCATTGGCACCGTTCATAACGGTGCCGGTGCAATCACGAGTTCTGCTCGTGGGTGCTGGTCTGCATGTCTGGTCAGACCATGCGTGCAGTCCAGCAAGCAGAACTCGTAATGTGGCGGAGAGGTAACAACGGCGCCGGTAGCACTACCAGCGCCGTTGTTGCCTTTCCGCCACATTAGTAATGAGGCCCATTGTCTCAGACAGCCATTCCAACCTTATCCAGTGAATGTCTTTATGGATATAGGTGCTTCAACAGTGGTCATGGATCCAAATGCCATGATTGACAACGTTAACTAAATTCAGAGAAAACACTGTGCTGATGTCATTAGAGGGAACACGACATAGGGGGTCATTATGAGGTTGGTGGTAATGGAAAAACGATGCCGGTAAAGGATTACCGGCACCGCATACAGCTCCGGGCTATTCCGACTCAAGAACACGGTATTAGCAGAGCCGCTAATACTGTGGGCGCTAATAGCGGCATGGGCGCGGGCACGCAACCATTTGGGCCGGCAATACCGGGATACCACTAACAGGAGGACATCACAAGTCAGGACATGCAAATACCGGCATCATGAAGGCACTAAAACGGGATACCGGCATGCCGGCAATACCAGCATCGCAAACCACCCGTAAAAAGCTATGTGTAGTGTTCCCAACTGCCACAGGTGCACACACTGAGTACAGGTGGAGGCAATGGAGCCTGGCCCAGCACAAAAGGAGCACACCCTCACACCACACCCCTTTCCACACCAAAATGATTCCACTAGTAGTAGCAATACTGGGGCTGGAGGACATGCTTGCATTGCTACACCAGCAACAACAACAGCAGGCACCACAGAGGAGACACAGGAGAAGGAGGGTGTGACAGGCACACCAAGCCCCACCTGTGCAGCCAGTGGTATCACGCAGGCAGCCCCCACCCCTCGCATCAGAGCCAGTCCATTCACCCTAACCCCTGAGCAGATCCACACCCTGTACCGCCTGGTCCGGGACACCATCACCACCATTGTGGACATGATACACGACACCATGGTCAGCCTTATTGAAATACGCACCGCCGTCCCCCCTCTATTGAAGGTAGTGTCGGTGCTCCACTTCCTGGCCATATGCACCTACCAGCACACAGTGGAGCACATGCATGGCATATCATAACCCTTATTATCTCGTATGCTGAGCCAAGTGCTGGATGCCCTCCTGAAGCACACAAGGGGCTACATATCCCTACCATGGACTCCCCAGGAGATCTTTGGCACTAAAGTTGGCTTCCATGCACTAGCAGGCATGCCAAATTGTATTGGTTCACTTGACTGCACCCATGTGAAATTGGTGGTCCCGCATTCAACAGAGTTGGTGTACCCCAATCGTAAACAATATCACTCAATCAATGTACAGATGGTATGTGACTCGTGCAAGACCATCACACATTGTTGTGCCTGATTTTCAGGATCAACTCATGACACAATGGTCCTGCGCAACTCCACGCTACCACGCTACATGGAGCGACATGCAGGACGACGTGCCTGGCTGCTTGGTAAGTTGCATGACAGGCACATAGCAGTGAAATGGGGGGATAGATGCACACACCACCATGGTGTCATTGTTGCGGTGACAGCACGATGGACACCTCGCAAAACACTGTGCCCCAAAGCATCCCAAACTGAACATGACAACCAATTTCCATAGCAATTAAGTAAGCTGCACACCTATCACAACATGCCAAACTAAAAACCACCCCACATCCCACAACACATGCACCACCCATCATCGGACCTCACCCTCCATAACACAATCCAGCAACATGCTGTGAGTATTCACTATGTAAATGCCTGCAGCAAATCACCACACAGGACAAGCATCCATGAGAGTGCCACCAAGGGTCCACTGCTTGTCACAGGGCCATCACCACAGAAGTGCAGTATGTCACCATGGGAATAATCAGCGCTGAATGGCAAATAATGCAGAGACTACTGCCAACGCTGCCAGTTAGAAAATCATACAGAACACTACACATCACATATTTAACACAAACACAGCGGCATGCGTCCACAATGCATGAGCAACATCAAGGCAGTGTACACTGTGTATCATCTTGAAGTTGCAATCCACACCATAAGACCATGGCACAGAACACATTAAGGGAAGGTAAAATGTGTGCATACAACCAGGGACATGTGCATGTGACCAACAAATATCTGCAGGCATGTGTGATAAGTACAGCTGTCTATCATGAATCGACTAACACATACCTTTTTTTTGCTCGCATGCAGGTGATAGTGGCTATCCCTTGAAGCTGTGGCTCCTCACCCCTGTCCGAAAGCCGCAGAACAGGCATGAGGAGCACCACAATAGTTCCCATAACCGTACCCGTGTGGTCATCGAGCAGACCTTTGGCCTGTTGAAGGCACGTTTTCACTGCCTTAGCCGGTCGGGTGGGGCACTCCTCTACAGGCATGAGAAGGTGGCCAAGATCATCATGGCATGTGTCATGCTACACAACATGTGTATCCAAAGGACCATGCCCCTGCACCCTGACATTGAACTGCAACCACCAGGTGATGATGAAGGGGATGAAGAAGAGGAGAAGGGACGTGCTGTGCGTCAGTCAGTGATTGTACAATATTTCTAACACACATGGGTGCAGAGGGTGACATGAAAGTGGGACAGAGGGCACTGGGTGTGGGAGTACATGTACACTATGCACTGTATAGCAATAAATGACACACATGCAATAAGCAATGCCCACTCCAGTATTTTTTCTGCTACACAACAGGTGTATTTAACTGTTCAATAGTACAAAGTGCTCATACCCTTCACCCCACACACCCTCTCCCCCCGCCGCCTCCCCCTATAACTCCCCACACACCCTCTCCCCCTCCCCCCACAACTCCCCCACACACCCTCTTACCCCTCCCCTTCCCCCACAACTCCACCACACATGGTGTCCAAGCAAATGCTGCAGGTGTCTATGTCTATTGTCTTAATCAGGCTGCCCCATTTGCATTCCTCCACTTCCCGCACGTGGTGGCGGCATGTCCGATCGCCGCAAGGTGCACACTGACCTGCAAAGGGGGCTAGTTTGAGTGGAGCTGGATGTGATGGGGTGCCCGCTTGCTCCAGTCTGGGGGCCAGACGCTCAGCCTCCAAGGAATCCGCCATGTGGGAGAGGACCTGCCTCAGAGCAGACACCTCCTCGCATATATGCGTAGTGCTGGCCTCAAAGGCCTGCCTCAGTGACGCAGTGCTGTTGCGCCCCTCCTGCCTTATCTGGGCACCGTCTGAACCAAACTGCCTGACTAGGTCTGTCAGCTCCACCTGGCGCTGCACTGTATGTTCGATCTGCTGCACCCCTGCCCGGACAACAGTGGAGGTGGATTGTGCATGTGTCACATCCCCAAATCCATGTGGCTCCTCTGTAGGGCTCATGCTCCTTTGACCTGTCTCCCCTCCAAACTGCTCCGGTGTGGTGTCATGGTTGGAGTACATAGGTGTGACCTGGGGTGATGGTGCGGGACTGGGTGTGGCAGGTAAGTCCAAAGAGTCATAATCCACAGGGACACACACCTGGCCCTGGCTCTGCGCGTCCTCGTCTGTCTGGGGTGCCATAGCTGCGCCTCCCAAACAGAGCTGTTCGCAGCTGAAAGGGCCTCATCGCCCACTGTCTCCTGTGCAGGAGACACAGGTGTTGCGGGGACTGTAGCAGTGACCCTTAGCGGCACCAATGCCGTGGCATCCTGTGGTGTTTGCCCTTTCTGTGCCTGTCGTGGCTTGGCTAGCCCTTTCAATGTGGAAGGCCTGTTGCGTTCTTTCCTGGCCCTCTTCCGGGGAGTTGTTGCCTGTGGGACTGAGTCCCAGGCCTCGCTGTCAGGATCTGAGCCTGTGGGGGACCGAGAGAGGGAATGCATCAGTGATGGTTCGGCAAGCATCATGCATACGTTGGTATTATTTCTGTTCTATACATTAGAGGGGATTGGATATTGGCGTTTTGACAATCATGTTGCTTGCTATATGGGTGGAGCATGCAGGCATCCGTCGGGGTCACTCATGTTGGAGCTGGCGTATGCTGTGTGACATGCATTTCTGTTGTGGACTGCATGCAGTGTGGTTTATGCCATTTTCATATTTGTGTGCTGTGTGTCAGGTATGGCATTGCCATGCTGCATGAATGTGGATGTTTGTGCTGAGGATGGCATCTAAGCAGGGATGTGTCAATGTGTATGTAATGGGCCATGCATTGCTTCTTTGGACGGACAAATTGGTGGACTATCATCATACTTTGCATTACAGTGTTTTCTTAGCACACTCACCTCCAGCCGCCGATGAGGTGGCGCCACGTTCCATCTCGCCCACACCTTCTATTGCCTCGATGCCACGTTCCATCTCGCCCACACCTTCTATTGCCTGGCGCACACTTCCTCCGACTGGCTTAGCTTGGTGGGTGAGCTAGGTCCACTGCCAGTAGCCATGGCCTGGCTCCGGTTTGCTGACATTATGTTCCTGACTCTCAGGCGCAGTTCGTCCCATTGCTTGCGCACGTCCTTGATTGTGCGGGGGTACTCCCTACTTCACTGAATTTTTAGGCAACAAGTGGCCAGATCTCTTTTTTCTTAATCTGTACCTCTCTCTTGAGGTTGTTGGCAAAGACAACCTCAGCATTATCTGCAAGTGTCTCTGCGAGCATTGTCAGCTCGTCCTCTGTGAAGCTCTCTTTGCGCTGCCGGGACGCGCCTTTTTTGACAGCCTTAGGCATGACGCTGGTGGTGAAGGTTTATTTCTGCAGTCAGAAATAGGCTCCAGGTCCTGTGTAGTGAGGTAGTGAGGATAGCAATGGATTGTGTTTTTCAAGATGGCCGCCGTGCTCTTTCCAGTTCCTGTTTGATGACGCTACTTCTGGTTCCGCTTTTTAGCGGGCCCCGCTATTAGCGGTCACCACTAATAGCGGTCACCACTAATAGCGGTGGCCGCTAATAGCAGTGCCCGCTAATGCCGTATCCATTGATGCCAGTCACGTTATTTAGGGGTGGACAGCAGCGGTAGTGCTGTCTGCGCTTTCCGTGATGCCGCTAAGGGGCATTTTTGGGACTTTAGCGGCATGCCGGTACTGTCGATACCGGCATGCCGCTATGCTCGTGCACGCGATCTCGAGGACAGTTTCTTACCTCCAACCTCGTAATGACCCCCATAGTCTCATAAGTCATGAAGTACACTTGCAACCATACACAGATTTACACAAACAGGCACTCGTATACATGAAGAACATGCTTATACAGTTCTGCAGATAAAGGACAGATACATATATATACTGTGAAAGCTTTTATTATTTTCTCATTAGCGAAGTGCAGAGATGTGGAACGCAAGGCAACGAAGAACTGCAGAGCAAGCCTGCAGACGCTTATGGCAAGTAACCCTATGGGACTATAGGATTACATAAGGAGCCTGGTAGGACCAAGTACAACTAACCGCTAGGAAAGATAGCACATTATAAGTGTGTAGAGATCGTAGTATAAGTCTAATGAAAATCACAGAAGGCCTCAAGCCGTAGGGCAAAAGACGGGGGGAAGCAGAAACAGTCTGCACAAAGTGGGAAGGCCAGAGCTCACAACCAAGGTCAGAGATAAACAGCACATTCCAAATGTCGAACAACAAACGGCCAGCTGCAGAAAAGCAGAATAAATCCTCATAATTGCAGACCCAGAGAGCTTGATTGTGTGGTCCACAACCACGTGATGCGGCCGAGCTAGACAATGGGCATTCACCCACGATAGGAAGATGGACAATTCTCAGCAACCCAGACAAGAAGTGAAATATGAACAAGTTAACAATGTTGCAATGTGGAGGGCACTCCCAAAGGCAAAAGTAGTGTCGCTATCAGATACAATGGGAACACATAGTAATTTCACATCACCTTGAAGGGGTGCACAGAGGGCTGAGAACCGAACTGGGTCCCAGGCTGAGGATACTAGTTCCAGCCAATCAGGGGACAGAAATATAGGGGTGGATGGGCAAAGGCCACTGGAAATCCTGTGACCCAGCAACAAATTATATAATAGATAGTTTCACAGGGATGGGGCAGGCCAGCCACTTGACATGGAAGGACCAGTAGAGTAAAATGTATATGGGCAATCTATCGGGTCTACTACTCCGAGCACCCAATGAACATGAGTAATAGGTTTTTGGAGAGGGCCCAAGTGCTGACACAATTCTGCATCAAACCGGGGAGACATGTCTTTTGGAATTGAAGATTCTGGAGATTTGTGAATGTCCTGTATGATCCGTGTAGGTTTTGTTTGTTATAAACGACAGTTCTAACTTGCCCTTGGTTGAGTGCTCTGTTTATTCTGGGGGAAGGATTGTCGGGCCCTTGGGAGCTGAACGGTGAGCTAGCAGCAGCCCCCAGACCTCTGGCAAACTGTGTCCTCTCCAACAAGTTGGTTACAGGGAACTGTTTGCTACACCAGTTCGGCAAAAAGCTGCCTCTCCCGCTGCAGGGACTGGCCTGCTGCGGCGTACCTCGCAAAGGCCGTCAGGAGCCAGCTTGGAAATATCCTGTCCGTGATCCACGAGGAGTCCAGCAGCAGGGAGGCGGGGCAGCTTTGGGAGACCCAGGAGCCGAACAGCGTCAGTGGATCACAGAATGTAAGTATTGACTCATCCACACACCAACTAAGGGGAGTGAGAAAGTAAAGGGTGATGTGAGGGTGGTACTGAGTATTGTAGAATATATGTGGAGTATTGTTGAGTATTGTCTAGTAGTGTTTAGTATTGTCAAGCGTAGTAGGAAAAGGAGCAGAGGTAGATGTCATTTTTGTGGCTAGTGTACTTTCGGTCTTGAGGTAACAGGTGCTGGTGAATAACCTATACTATTGACTTAAGGGCATGGATGACAGAAGTTGTGTGAATTTTGGATTCCCTTTGGGTTGGGCATTTTAGCTTGGGTCATAGATGATTGTATCCCCATGTAAGGTTTAGCAAAGGGAGCAGGCCTAGATTGCGAAAGGTGTTCGTCTGGTCAACTCTCAAAGAGACGTTTTATTTGCAAGGCGACGCTACAGATATAGATTGAACACAAAGAATATTTGTATCCCCTGTTAGGAGGCATGAAGGCAGCTGTGGGTTCATGTTGGGTTTTTATAAATGTTTGTGTAAGTGAGGCTTTAGCATTATGTGCACCGAAAGCGATTTTCAGCACTACCTTGTTTAGTGAGCTGATGATGTCACCCATTAGGGCTGCGCATAGGACTTGGAGAGCACAAGGTGTTTTAGAAACAGTATTAAAAAACTTAAGATTGACAGAGGAGGTTGTCCAGTGGTGGTGTGCAGAAAGCGTATGTGCAAGGTTGTTGGGCGTGCCTGATGAGGAGGAGAATTGCAGAAGGGCGGTGCACGGTGCACGCCTGAAAGGTTGTTTTGGGGCCACAAAGGCTCGAGAATTATTGCTAAAAGCAGTTATTTCATTGTGCTTGTGTAACAGCATAGTGTTGAAAGCCTCGAATTGAGGTCAAGTAAGTATGAGAGCAGTGTGCTTAAGAGAAGTGAGCGGGGACACCCCCTACAGCAGTTGTGCAAGACCCCTCCACGCTATAATGACAAGATTTGTAAACATAGCGTAGAATGGATGAAAAGTACTGAGGGTAAATGGACTAAGCCATGGCCACAATGCAGAGGTTTCTCCAAAAATGTACAGCAGCCACTACTGAAACACTTACAGGAAACTTTTAAAGGGAAGAAAGTAGCTAACCGTATGGTGATATTTGATGAGGGGGAAGTAGTGAGGCGTCAGTGGAGGCTGGGCCAACAGGAGACACCGGGGCCAGCGTCCCCGCCCTCCACTCCCCCACATTATCCTGCAAGCGAAAAAGAAAGGGAAACAGAAGACAAGCAGGGATTATACCTACTACGGGAGCTAAAGACAGCAGAGGGGTAAACAAACCCAGTATTTCACTCTCCACTATATTCCAAGGAGGAGGGGCAGAAATGAGTTGTACAACAGACAGTGGAAAGGGGGCATGCGGCGAGGCACAGACGAGCACCGAGGAGAAGCTAGAGGGCATAGCCTCAAATGAATGGGTCGGAGGGCAGATCCTCCTGAAGCTAGATGGGAAGACAACAGGAGAAGCAGCAGGGACGATCAAGGAAATAGAGGGCCTTAAGGGGAGCACAGAAGCACGAGACTGGGCAGAGATACTGGAAGAAGTAGAGAGAAAGGAGAAAGAAGAAGAGGAGAGATGTGAAAAGGCGCATAGGGACAAGCAAAGAGAGGAAGAGAAAGAGAGCGAGCAATGACAAAGATGGAGAAGGGAGTTCATTGAGATAGAGAGACGGAGGAGAAGGAGAAGCAAGTTTTAGTAAAAAGGGAGCAGAGAAAGAAAATAGAGCAACTCGCCGGGGAGCGCAAATGCAGGGAGGAGGAGCGTGCATTCAGAGACATAACGACAAGATGGGGAATGGGCATAGAAGATGATAAAATGGAAGGAAGTAGGTGAACAGAGCCAGACAGCACTAGCACACAGGACAGCACTGCCACTTTATAGGACAATATAGACATGGTGTCCTACGAGGAGAGGGATAGCAAGGACCTACACGGAAGCCCAGCGCAGACACGGCCTCTAGGAGGCTGAGTTTTGCAGAACTTTTTGTAGTGATATGGACACCGACTTGAACAGAGATGCAGAATAGAGGGAGGACAAGGGGAGAGGGAGCCCCAATCATAAGTCGATGGAGAAAAGCGCAGATAAGAACGTGGCATGGAACGTAGGAAAGGGGACAGGGGGATCTAGAGGTGACAAGGACGATTTATCACAATGTTACAGAGACACATTACACAATTTAGATGACCTGATTCCATATGTGCTGAGGCTTAGGGATCTTCCAAGGCGACAAAAGGGGAGCCAGCATAGGCATGCACTGACATTAAAGAAACCGACAGACCTGACAGACAGATCAGGCTGACACAAGGAGTGAATGGGGAGATTGGGTTCACACAGTTGCCCCTATTTGAAAAGGGAGGAGGCAACCTCAATACATACCATGGAAACACACAGACAAGGAAAACTTGAGGTGTAGGCTACCCTTGTTGACCGCAGGTGTCGGGAAAGGGATATACAAAATGGAAATGATGACAGCAGGACAGAAATTAGCTGAGGGGGCCGTAAAGGGGCTACTAGTGGCAATCCCCAGGCAAGCCGCTGATGACTTATGGAGAAGGGCTGGATACCCAGGCGTAACCACCCAGGACACGGCACACAAGGGTTCACCATTTGCAAATTGCAGAATGGCCATATGGCAAGCACTAAGGGCATGAAACCTAGACACATCAGACATTATCGCGATTATGGCATGCAAAATGGGGGAAGACAAAGACCCCTTAGACTACATCCAGACGATTCAAGAACTTTGGCGCCTTGAAACGCGAGAACCGTGGAACAAAACTGTAACATTATTCTACCACATATTATGCCAAGGGTTGCCACAGCAGGTGCAGAAGCAACTCAAGAAACTGGTGGGGATGGAGGCAAAGGCTTGGTCAGAAATACAGCGCACAATAGTACACTATTGTCGGCTAATGCAAGAGAATGCGAGGAAAAAGTGTGAGGAAAGAAAGCAAGAGGATGTGAAGTTAGTACAGAGAAAGCTATCTGTCAAGGAGTTCCCTCCTTCTCACCTGAGTCTGATATTTGCTGGATTTCTTGGTCGAAGCCTTCTTGCGGACGGATCGGGTCGTGAATAAGGCTGCACGAGTCTCTTCCGACTCCAGCGCGCGTTCAAAGTTCCGGGATGCAACGATCCAGGAATCCGGGAAATTAAGAAAATGCACTACTCAGCACACGAGTCCAGGAAGTAAGAAAGAAAGGAAAGGGACTAGGAATGGAGTTAGTAGGGACAGAATCAGGGAAACAATACCACGAGCTACGGAGCACACGTCTGGTCGATACTTCGCAATAGCATTGAGACGCGCGGAGCCACGGGGCATGGTCTATTAATAGAACACGCTATGTCCAACGTGTAGAGTGAGGAAGGTGTTTCACGCTGGACAGCCAGGTTGGGAGTACCAGGGAGTGCAAGCACCGTTGAGACAAGGACCAGGAAGTCCAAAAAGGGAGCGTTCTGTAGGTCATGACGGCATGCCTCCTCCGAAGACCCGTTCCTCCAGGTTTGCCCGGGTGTATGAGGAGAAATTTTCTGAGCAGTCGAGGGGTCTTGAGATTAGAAAGTGGTTCCCAGGTTCTTTCACTAGGAGGATATCCCTTCCATTCAACCAGGTATTGAAGCTGACCTCGTTTATACCTGGAGTTGCATATTCGGGACACTTCATATTCCAGTTGGTTGTTGACCAGCAGAGGAGGGGGTCTGCAGGATTTCCGGGAGGATTGGATGTAGGGTTTTAATAAGGATGTGTGAAAAACTGGGTGAATTTTCTTCCAGGAGTCTGGTAGTTTGATCCGGTATGAGACTGAATTTTTAATTTCCTTGATGGGAAATGGACCATAGTAACGAGGGGCCAATTTGTTTGGCCGTAGATGTCGGGGTAGTAATTTCGAGGACAACCAGACTTGATCACCAATTGCATAAGAAGGCCCTGGTCTTCTTTTGGAATATGCATACCTCTTAGTCTGTGTTCTGGCCTTCTCTAAGTTTTCTTTGGCCTCCTGGTGTACGTTGAAGAGGGTTTCGATCAAGGAGTCGACAGTAGGTATCGGTGTGGGATGAGGGAGAACAGAGGTTAGAACCGATGGATGGAAACCTTGGCTACAATAAAAGGGACTGGTCTTAAGTGCTGAATGATCGGAATTATTTTAGGCGAATTCAGCCACGGGTATCAGGAGCAACCAGTCATCATGAACCTTGGTGGCGAAACATCGAAGATACTGTTCCAGGGTCTGATTAGCACGTTCTGTGGCCCCGTTGATTTGGGGATGATAACCTGATGAGAGGGCGCATTGGATTCCCAAAATGCGACAGAGATGTTTCCAGAACTGTGAGACATACTGAGGTCCTCGATCAGATATGATCTTGGAAGGAAGTCCATGCAGACGGAATATGTGTTCCAGAAAGATTCCAGCAAGTTCGGACGAGGATGGTAGCTTACACAGGGGTGTAAAATGAGCCATATGAGTGAACAAATCAATGGTAACCATGATGGTCGTGTATCCTCGGGAAGGTGGTAATTCCACAATGAAGTCTGTAGCAATGAATTCCCATGGCCTTGTTGGCAGTGTAGGTTGCAGTAGAAGACCCGCCGGTCTCTTGTTATCATGTTTATTTTGACTACAGATAGCACAAGCTTGGATGTACTGCTGTACGTCGGTCTTCATTCCAGGCCACCAAAACTGTCTTTGTATGAGGCGGAGGGTGTTGCTTATGCCACGATGTCCGGAGAGAAGGGTATCATGACAGAGGTTTATTATTCTTTGTTGTAATTTCTGTGTAGGAATGACCAGTGCATTGTCCTTGTATAAATATCCTTCCTTGACTCTTAGATTCCATTGATTCTTCCTTGAAATATCCTTCACAGATCAGAGGATTGGGTTTGCACTTGAATTTCTTCCAGGAGATTGACTGCTTAAGCTACAAAGATCGTATGGGAAACATCATAAGATAGGCCCTATCTTCAGTAGTTACATTGGCCCTCATTACGACCCTGGCGGAAATCGTGGCGCAATATGCACCATGGAGCACGGCGGAAAGCTGCCGATAGCGCCATGGGGGTTGGCGGATTTACCGCCCCATTCCGACCTTGGCGGGGCGGTAAATCCCCATTCCCCATTTTACCCTTCCCCATTCCCATTTTTGCCCCATAGGGTATAATGGGAGTGGGGAAGGCGTTAATTGCGCCACCGTAAAATACGGTGGCGTAATTAACAACAAGGTCCCGTAGCGCCATGGATTTCTCCGCCCGGAAAAACCAGGCGGAAAACGCTCCATGGCGCTACGGGAACTCGTAGTAGGGCGGATGGGTCCGCCGCGAATAACGCTGGCGTAAACCCACTCCGCCAGGGTCGTAATGAGGCCCATAGTCAGGACGTCGAGATAAGGTGCCAGCAATCAGGTTTTGTGATCCGGGAAGAAGTAGGCCCAACGCGCCTGACGACTGTTCCTACACTCCAATGACTGTAGAATTTGAAGATTCCGATGGTCCGTGCAGACCTGAACTAGATGTCTAGCACCCAGAAGTAGATGTCGCCATTCAGTGAAGGCTTGGCGGATGGCTAACAGTTCCTTTTCCAGGACGGAGTAGTGTGTCTCACTGGGAGTCAGGGTTCGTGAAAGGTAAGCAATGGGGTGTTCCAGTTTATCCTCAAATTCCTGCTTCAACACTGCTCCTATGGTGTAGTTAGAGGCATCCGTTTCCACTAGGAATGGTCGATTTATGTCGGGTTGGGCTAAGATGGGGGCTTGCGTGAACTCTGCCTTTAAACATTGGAATGCCTTATCTTGCGGTGTAGACCAGATGAAGGTGGTGTCTTTCTTCAAGAGAGCAACGATTGGCTGAACGATCTCGGAAAAGGTGGATATGAACTTCCGGTAGAAGTTGGCAAGCCCCAGGAAGGATTGAACTTGTTTCACGGACGTGGGAGCGGGCCATGCCAGTATGGCCTTGAACCTTTGAAGGGTCCATACCAATTCCTTCTGGGCTAAGGATGAATTCTAGGTAGTGAAGAGAAGTAACGTGAAACAAGCATTTTTTGGGTTTGGCTAAAAGATTGTGTTCACTGAGTCGTTGTAATACTGCCTTTACATGTTCTTCATGCTTTAGAAGGTCCTTGGAAAAGATCAATATGTCGTCCAGATAGACAATGATGAAGAGGAATAACATGTCAGAGAACACCCTATCCATGAAACGTTGAAAAACTGCGGGGGCATTAGCTAGTCCAAAGGGCATGACTAGATATTCATAGTGACCAAAGGGCGTTCTAAAGGCTGTTTTCCATTCGTCTCCTTCCCAGACACGGATCAAATGGTAGGCACCCCGGAGATCCAACTTCGTGAATATTACGGCGCCTCTCACAGCTTCCAGGATATCCGAGATCAGGGGGAGTGGGTACCGGTCTTTGAGGGTGCATTGATTTAAGCCACGATAGTCGAGGCAAGGTCTGAGTTCCTTGGTGTCCTTCTTAGGAACAAAAAACAACGAAGCACCCGCTGGAGATTTTGAAGGTCTTATGATGCCATTTTCAAGGTTGGTATCCAGGTATTTTCGGAGGGCCTTTTTATCAGGTTCAGAAAGGATGAACATTCTGCCGAAGGGAATCACTGCTGAGGGATCTGTATCTATGGTGCAGTCTTCAGGTCTGTGAGGGGGTAAGGCCTGGACTATGGCAGTTGAAAATACATCAGCATATCCCTGATAGGCCTCAGGGACTTGTATGATATTGGAAACCATGAGTGGTGTTTGCTGGTCTCTTGGTGGTTCTTTAGGGGGTGTCAAGGATGGATCCAGGAATAGACAGTGAGACATACAAAACTCTGAGCCTAGAAATAGTGATCCTGCTGTCCAATTGATATACGGATTGTGCTTCTGTCACCAGGGCATACCCAATACCATGGGGTAATGAGCTGACTTAATGATGTCGAATCTAATCCGCTCTTGGTGATGGTTTATAGAAAGCTGGATCTCTTTAGTCTGCAGGCTTATGGGCCCTGAAGTGAGGGGTCTTCCGTCGATTGCTTCCACCGGCTGCATGATGCTTCGTGTCTCGTTTGGAATATGATGACTAACAACCCAATCTTGATCAATGAAAATTCCCATAGCTCCGCAGTCTACCAAGGCCAAAATGGAATAGGTCTTATTCTTGGAGGGCGATAGGAAGGCCTGCAGTATCACCAAATTGTTTTGTCCAGGAGAGTTCAAGGATGGAATTGATGTGGAGCAAACATCTCTCTCCCGAAGCTCTGCTCCATCTAGGATCGGGAGCTGGCGTTTCCCAAACTCTGAGGAGGGGCTAGAGGACACTACCTAACCAAGTGTTTATCTGAGGCACAATACACGCACAACCCTGTATGAATCCTTCTCATCCTTTGTTGCGGGGATATAGGTCCACGGAAGGCTCCTATCTGCATGGGTTCTGGTTCAGTGACTGAGCCTGAGTTTGTGTCCGTCTTGGTGGTGCTCTCAAAGGACACTTTCGGAGGATTTCCTCTGGATTTCTTCTTCTCTGCCTTCCTTTCATGGATATGAACGTCTATTTGCATGGCAAGGTCCATTAGTGACTGGAATGAGTTTGGGTGAGCCACTCTGGCCAACTCATCCTTAATCTCCTCATTCAGTCCTCTCCTGAAAAGGGTAAAACTCGCCTCAGGGGACCAATCAGCTTCCTTGGCTAATTGCTTGAATCGGGTTACAAAGGTGAGCATATCCTGGGATCCATGCTGAAAGTCTAACAGGCATTCCTGGGCATTATAGACCTGCTCTGGGCAGTCAAACATGGTTTTAAGGGCCTGTATGAACCCATCATAGTCATCTAGGAGAGCATCGCCGGAACTAACGAGGGGCGTAGCCCAGGTTAAGGCATTTCCGGAAAGGTGAGAAATTATGAAACCCACCTTAGCCCTGGGAGTCGAAAAGTAGTAGGGCTTAAAAGTAAAGTGGACCAAACATGAATCCAGGAATCCACAAAGGGTTTTAGCCAACCCATCGTATTTGTCAACTATGCCGCCCAGCAACACACTTTCTTTTGTGGCAGAATCACGGGATAGAACTAATTGTTTGAGAGCAGTGTTTTCCGCCTTTAGATTCTGTACCTCAGTTGATAGTTCTTGCATGCCACGCATCAGGTCCTGAACGGCCGCTTCCATGTCCATATCGAGTTCGGTCGGGTGGCGTATCAAACTGTCAAGCAGTTCCCCCCTTCTCACCTGAGTCCGATCTTTGCTGGATTTCTTGGTCGATGCCTTCTTGCGGACGGATCAGGTCTTGAATAAGGCTGCACGAGTCTCTTCGGACTCCAGCGCGCATTCAAAGTTCTGGGATGCAACGATCCAGGAATCTGGGAAATTAAGAAAATGCACTACTCAGCACACGAGTCCAGAAAGTAAGAAAGAAAGGAAAGGGACTAGGAATGGAGTTAGTAGGGACAGAATCAGGGAAACAATACCGTGAGCTACGGAGCACACGTCTGGTCGCTACTTCGCAATAGCATTGAGACGTGCTGAGCCGCGGGGGGCGTGGTCTATTAATAGAACACGCTACGTCCAACGTGTAGAGCGAGGAAGGTGTTTCACGCTTCGCAGCCATGTTGGGAGTACCAGGGAGTGCAAGCCCCGTTGAGACAAGGACCAGGAAGTCCAAAAGGGGCACGTTCTGTCGGTCATGACAATATCTAAATATGCTATGGAAAGGGCAGGACTGAGGAGCTTGGGAGGACAAGGGGCACCACAGACGCAGTTCACACCGTTGCCCTTGGGGTTGGGATTCATGGGGTGGTGGAATGTGCAGCACAGGTTTTAAGGAAGAGGGGTGCCACCTAGAGGACACGTGTACGGGCAACAGATGCAGCAGAATCAAGGGGGGTTTCGAGGGTATGGGAAACAGATGCAGCAGGGCCCAGGGGGATTTTCTGGGGGTTTCCAAGGGCAGGGGAGAGAGCCAATAATGGGTGTGCGTACAGATAGGACACATCTCGAGAGTGTTCAGAAGAAGAGGAATGCAACAGAATAGGGTAATGCAATACCAGCCAGCATACCAAGGGGGAACAGGACGAGTATTACACACAGGACCAGACACCACAACAAGGACAGACACTGAACGCATACCCGCAGACCCACCAGCCCATGGCACAGGCACCACAAATGCAAGTGCCTATGCAGCAGTATTCGTGTGCACCACACATGTCACACATGCACGGTAACACACAGCACGCATACACAGCACAGCAAATACCACAGATGCAGAATAGCACACAGTCAATGACAGGACAATGGCACGCATGGACTCCATGACAACGACTCCCATTAGGGGACACCATAGTAGGGGCAACCCATTCCTAGGGAATGGGATGTACTTATACCCTCAATAGGACAGCCCACAGATGGAATTGATGTGTTCCATTCTATCAATTACACCCAACCCTGCAGGGGAAACATGCATAGGGGTGACAATAGGTGACAACACTTTTTCCTTTCTTGTAGACACACAGTTGACAAAAACCTGCATCTGGGAGAGGAAACATAGTTTGTCAGGCGATGCCATGAATGCTCAATGATTCTCTGGGGCAACGGACGTGGTTCCGTTTACAGACGATATTGCACTTTCTATAGGGGAGCATGACCAATCCTTGCCACTACTTTACTCCTGATAGATGCCTGTAAATATACTGGGGAGAGACAATATGAGCAGACTCAACATGCCCATTTCATTCACTGACAAGTGGATAGTGTGCTCCACACCCAGGACACATCTTCTCAATGTGAGGGAAATCATTCAAGACTATTGTGGACAAAGGGTACAGAGGGGGTGCCAGTGGACGAGGAGCTGTTCCAATATGGGATTGAGATTGTAATAGTATGAGTTTCACGGAATCACAGAATCAGGAGAAGATGTGGTGCCTTCCAAATGAGTTCTTACTCAGGCCACAGATACCATTAGACGAAGAGGAAGGGATGATAGTGCCACTAGAATTAGAGGCAGCAATCATAGGAGGCGATTGGATAGCAGTGCATGGGATAGATGACACAGGGCGACCATGGCGAGCAGTGATCGCCATAACTGAAGGATACAGGTTGACCACGGTCACAAATGAAGAACTGTTCAAAGTCAGCAGATCAGATCATGAGATGGTGTTCAAAATGAGCATCACATATTGGGTGAACGTACATTACAGAGAGGTACCACTGAGAATGGCGATGGTGCGGAAAGAGCCTCCAACATTTCTCAAGGATGATTTGGCAAATGTACCCAGAATTATATGGACTACAAGCCCCTATGATGTAGGGCTTCTGAAGGGGATAGGAGCAGTGAAGATAAAGCTTAAGCCAAGAGCAATTTTAGGATGAGTCAAACAATACCCACTGTCAAGGAAGGCAGACAAAGGTATCTATGAAACCATTGCAGCACTAGTGAAGTAAGGCATCCTAGTGCCATCAGAATCACCATGAAACATGGCTATTTACCCTGTCAAAAAGGTGACAGCAGGTTGTGGTGTTTTTCTACAGGACTTGCACCCTCTTAATCATATTGTAGAAGCAGAATATCCTTTAGTTCTGAATCCAGTGACAATTTTGTGCAGCTTTCCTACGGAAGCTGCCTACTTCACAGTCATAGATTTGAAGAATGCCCTCTTCTCTATACCATTTCACCCAGGCTCACAAGACTTGACTTCATTTCTATATAGAAATAAGAAGTAGAAGCATACAAGACTGCCTCAAGGGTACTTTGAATCACCTTCCATATTCGATAGGGTCCTTCAGATGGACCTAGGCAACGTACAGATGGAAGAGCACGGTCATACAGTAGGTAGACAACATATTGATCTGTAGCAAGACAGAAGAACAGTGCAGAAATGACTCTTTACACATGTTGACAGTGTTGGCAGACAATGGATACAAGGTGGACAAGGCCAAACTACAATATTGCCTGACGGAAGTGTTGTATATTGGTCAGATGATCTCCCAAAATGGCTGACAAGTGATGCCAGAAAGGGCAGAGACAATATGCAAGACAGCAAAACCCACAACAGTTAGAGAGATGCAGCAGTTCTTCGGACCGTGTAATTACTGCTGGGCATGGGTATTTGACTACAGCACATAAACTAGGACCTTATTAAGTGCACTGAAGGAAGCACAGAAAAGGAATAAGTATGATGGACAACAGAAATGAATGAAGCATTCAATGAGCTGATGGAAGCATTATTCAGTGCTCCAGTGTTAGGGATCCCAGACTATCAAAAGAAGTTCTTCCTGTTCTCACATTCCGATGGAGTCATGATGACTGCATTACTGACACTGAAGACTAGCATGGGGCACAAGCCACTAGAATATTACAGCAGGAAACTAGACCCAATAATGAAAGGACACTATCCATGTGAACAAACACTGCTGCAGCCACATTCGCAGTGGACAAATCAGCGAGTACATGGAGCATGCCCTCTTTGCAATACTGGAGAGACCAAAGAGCACACTGACAACACAGAGGGGCTCAGGGTATGAGGTGTTACTATCCAACCCAGCTCCCAAAATAGTGATATGCAGACTTGTCAACCCAGTGACATTTATCGCCGAGGTTTTAGAGGAGGGTGACTACTGAACCCATAGACCTAGGGCCCTTTAAGACGAGGTAGCAATACTTAGAGATGGATGGGGATGCGGAATTTACTCAAACATCAATAATCAAAACCAACTCAGGAAGTTGGCAAAACTTTGTCTGTTTTATTTGCAATTGTCTAAAACAGGGAGTTTACAATAGACACCATCTGACGTTTGCTCGAGCTCTCAAGGCATTTCAGAAAAAAACACAACTTTCATAGTCAAAATATCTACTTGGGGATGTGATAGGCTCTCAGGGAACAGCTAAGTATACGTTCCATACTAACGGGGGTAGTGATTGGGTCTCTAATGTGAGGTGGACAACTAAGCCCTCCTCTAGTGCAAGTCATCTTCATCGTCATAAAATACATGACGATTCATTGGTAACATACACTATAGAGCTCTCTCAATACATGGCCCTCTACAATTGGTTGGCACGCTTGTACTTTCTGGAACATTCCACACGCGAGCAGCATGCAGGCTACCACTCTAGGTGCATGGAGGGTCGGCGTGGTCATGACTCCCCACCCAATTAGCCCAACATCTATCATCACTCTTGCCGTTTGCCATTCAATTAAGGTTTTGAATTTGGCCTTGCAGAGGCTCTCTGTGCCTGAGAATTAAAGGGATTATGGCATGGTCTTATCTTCTGGTTTCGGCGTAGCTCGACCAATATCTGTTTTCATCAGTACATGTGACTGGAGACCACGTTTTCGAGCTCTTTGCTGCATATAATACTATTAAATGATTAACTATTGGCACCTTCAGTGTTTTTCAATTTCACCTCAAACAGAAGTGTGTTGCTTTCTCATGTTCATTGTAACTACTTAATGGACAACCAGGCTCATGGTGGCCTCGACTCTTGATGCTGGGCCAGCCAAGCCTTTCTTGATTTTCTCCTTCACCATTTAGCTGTTTCCCAACTGCACTAAACTAAAAACCCTTTCCAATTACGGGGTTTCAAGCCTTGCTAAAGTGCATTGTGGAACATCTAGGTTCTATACATTCCTATGTGTATAATAAAATATTCACTATGTAGCCAGCCTTAAGATCACTTTGTCTACTTGCGTTACTGAATCTGTACAAATGCAAACTGACTTTGTATTTTCTTTAGCATTTCTTTGCATAAGCATCTTCATCTCGAGCCCAAAATGTTGCTCATCCTTGACACTTCTTCTTCAGATCTTATAGAATGTTTATGATCTTCCGTCTTACATATCATTTCAGGGTCAGTTCTGCTTCATATGACGTCACCATTCTTCTTTCTCACTCAATTTCACACTTCTTCCGGGACTTCTTCCGGAAGAACTTTATTTTTTTGTGCATGCATGTAGGGCATTCTCAATGTATACCTTGTTTCAAGGATTCTTAGCGGTACAGGCATTCTCACTGGTAATGCACGTGTCACAATTTCTGGTTACCAACATATAGGCAACATAGGGGTGGAGCTTCTGGTGGGTATATTTGACTCCTCCTCTACACTCCCCCCTCTGGGCGATTCATCGACCATTCTCTCATCACTCATCACATCTAGACATCCTCGTCTGAAGAAGTGCTTCTTCAAAACCCATATCTTTATGACTCCTTTCAGGCATCCTGCTGATTTTACATGTTCATGAACACTTCAGGTCATGAGCATACATGGTCCATTGGGACTGCAGTTGATCCATCTCCCCACATACTTCTTGTGGTTCTTTGTGTACAGGAACTTCTTTCCCTCAGGTGCATGAACACTGGCCTTCATGTAGTCTCTGATTTCTTCATCTGTCAGCTATTTGGTTTTGAACCAGATTCAACATCAATCACAATCTTCATTCCCACTGCTTTCATCGCAGTCTTCTTGCACTGTGTGATTATTATCCTGATCACACAAAATCCAAACATGATCATCACCAACAGGGCTCCAAGGAATTTGAAAACTTTTGCCATCCACTGTGGAACCCACGAGAAGATTGACCCAAACCAACTGTCATCAGCAATATCTTTCATTTCGTTATTAATCTTGACGTGTATTTTTGTCAGCATTGTTATGGCCTCCATCAAGGTGCTATTCTCGTCATCGTTAGAAGGTACGAATGTGCAACATGATTCTCTGATTTTGGCACAAACGCCTCCATACATGGCTGTAATCATATCCAGGACATATCTATTCTGGAGAGTCATCAGTCGTCGGGATCTTAGCTCCTTGATTGCATTGAATCCCTTTATGGTGGTGTTGACTGTCTGTAGAATCTCCCATCTGGTTATCTGTAACCATTTGGCATTCATAATTACCTGGAACCTAGGCCTTAAGATTGTCGTGAATATTGCTAACATCTGAATGAACAATCAGTGCTCATATGCAATTGCATCAAAAGCTTCTATCGATTTGGCTGAGAAATAATGTTCCCTCTTCATTCGATTCAAGACTTCAGTAGATCTCTTCTTCCTCAGGTGAGCATCTGCTTTTGGAAACTCGCCAATGTTCAGGTCACTCTTTGGAATCACCAATGCTGGAACATGAACGATCACAGAGAACATAGAACATAGTCCTCCCCAATCTCTGGGCAGCTTCATGTAAGCTCTAGATCCACAGGCCCAGTAGTGATCCATTATCACCACTGTCCCATCTTTCATTCCTGGTACATCAAAGATTTGTCCGCCCTGTTGATTCTCTCCAACTTTTCTTGTGCCATTGTTTCTGAAGCATGATTCTGCACTAGCCAAGCCTGTATATCAGTGCTCCTCCCAACAAGAGCAGGGTAAGCTCTGATTATAAATATGAACACAGCAGGAAGTGTATGTCTGTGTATGTCAAAATTGGTCAACACCATGAGCACCTCCAAAGAGAAACTCATGAGGTATGAATCGGGGAACTGCTCCCTCTTCCAGTCGTCGAACAGAAAGTTCAAATCTGGAATGTTTGCCTACTTCCGCACTTCACAGTCCAATGTCAGCAAACTCCGGTGGCTCAAGAACAGTAACTTGCTCACTCCTTGCTTAGCAGCTACAAAGAGTGTTTCAGGGGAACCACAGTCCAAATGTACACTTGTATCAGTCTACTGGACAGTCTCTGCGTCCTTCTTCCTCGTCATCAATCTAATCTGCACATCCTGAACTTCTTCTCCTGGACTTGCTTCTGAATGGGTCCGGGGTATGTCAGCCTCTCCAGTATAGACTTTCACATCTCCTTGGTGTATCCAAGCTCGTCTCCCTTGGACCTTGACTACTGATGGAGTGATATCTTCTACAATGAAAGGACCACTGAAACGGGGCTCGTGCGACTTTCTTGTGAAATTCCTGATTAAAACCTTATCTCCAGCAAATAATTTTGGTAAACATAGTTCTTGACCTCTGGTTGCTGTATTGTCTTCATCTGTGATCTAAGACCGACACCCTGTCCGTTTGACTTGATCTGAAATGACAGAGATACTAGCCGTCATACATGTTAAGTACACACATAGCTCATCTCCTAAAAATTCTGCAGTTGTCTGGGCATCCCATCTAGTCCTCGATGGGTCAGAGGCTTTCTCATTCGCCTCCCTGTTACTAACTCATGGGGTGTGAGGTGGTGGTCAGAGCCGGGCTGATTTCTTAAAGCATATAATGCAATGGGCAGGCAATGCAGCCACCCCTTTTTCAAGGTCAGTTCCAATTAAGCTAGTCTCTCTTTGAGAAGACCATTGAGTCTCTCACATTTTTCCGTTCACTTGCGGGTGATAAGCAGAAGAAAACTTGTGTTTAATGCTAAGCAATATGCTAATCTGCTGAAATACCTCATTCACAAAAATGGGAACCATTATCTGATCTCAACACCTCACATACTCCCCATCTAGGAAATACTTCTCAGACTAAAAACTTTGCAGAACAAGTGGCATCAGGGTGTATGCATGGACCAGCTTCAATCCACCACTATACCACTATCATATATCTATATCCATTACAGACCTGTAGCATATCAACATAATCGATATGTAAATGCTGAAAAGGACCATTTGGTTGAGGAATTACTCCTTTGATTGTTAGCAGTGTGTGCCCGGCAGTAAACCTTTGACATATGATCCAATCTACTACATAAAAAGCAACATATTCTAACAGGTTTGGTATGAACCAGTCCTCCACAATGGTTGCTGCAAGGTTCTCCAAAGTGACATGCCCAGGGTAGTGTAGCTGTTCTAACACCACTCTTAATAAGGCTACAGGCATCGCCAGTTTACCAGTGCTTTCTTGTCACCATAATGCCTTGGAAAGGTATAAAGAACACCCCCTTTGTGTCCACAGTTCCTTCTCTTCCTGCGGAGCTACACTTTGAACTTCCATTAGCTGTGTACGCAATAAGTGATTCAAGCTTTCATTCACAACCATTTTCTCTTTCACATCAGGAGTATCAAAACTCATTATATCATGTGAATATGCCACCCTTTTTGTCTCTTCGTCTGCTGCTCGGTTGCCACATGAAATAAAGTCAGTTCTTTTAGTATGTGCTGCACATTTAACTATGGGGATGGCTACTGGGAGATGTAGTGCTTTAATAAGCCTATCCAATAATGCAGCAAGTTGCACTGAAGTGCCGTCCACTCTGTGGTAGCCCCTCCTTTTCCAACATACTAATCCTGCGTGCACAGCTGACATCACATAGGCAGAGTCACTGTACACTGTTAATTCCTGGTCTGCATGTTTCTCCAGCATGACAATAAGTGCCACCAATTCTGCAGCGTGTGCTGAGAAATGAGATTTTAGTCTTGCACTTGCTACCACTTCAAATTCCCCATTTGCTCTATGTTTTACCAAAGTAGAGCCTGAATGCCTTTCTCCATCAGTTTGATTGATCTTTGAAGAACCATCAATAAAGAGAACCTCCTCAGCTGCTAAAGCATTTTCCTTCACTTTCGGGATCTTGTCATAAAATTCCTCATAGTTCGAGCAATCATGCACTTGCTCATCCTTTGCCAAATGTTCAGCTACAAACGCTGCAGGATTCACCATTTTACATCTGACTATTTTGATCACTGAATTTGATATGTCTACCTCATAAGCGGAAGCTCTTTGAGACGTCAGTGTACCCTTAGGTTTCTCCAAAGCAGCAAACAAAGCATGCTCAACAAATAAAGTCATGCAACACCCCATCACTATGCTTGCAGACTTCTCGATAGCGAACGTGGCTGATGCCAGCGATTGATTGCAAGGGAAGTGACCCCTCATTACTGGATCCAAAATCCCACTGTGATATGCTAAGGGTTTGTACCCGAGTGCAGTTCTCTATGTGAGCACTGCTGTCATGACTGTTCCATTTGTGTGCGAAAACAAACAGAACTTCTCAGAATAATTGGGAATTCCTAAAACTCGGGCTGTACAAATTGCCTTTTATAGTTCACCAAACCCATCTTCCATTTCCTCAGTCAATTAATTTTTTTTCTGATTCACCTGTGCCTTGTTCTAGGATTTGTAACAAGGGTCTTGTGTATGAACTATAATCAAATACCCACGCTGTGACATAATTGCACAGCCATAAACTCTGTTGCATTTGCATTGTCGTGTGCAGTTTTTATGTTTTCAATATCGTCCCAGCTCTTTCCGGTGTAACCGTTATCCCTTCATGTGAGATTAACTGACCTATGTACAACACCTCTTCCTGACAATACTGCAATTTCTCTTTATACACTTTGTATCCTTTGTCTGCTAAAATAATCATTAGCTGAATCGAGTCTTGTCTACACTCTTCTTCTGATGCGCTGCAGACCAAAATATCATCTACATATTGCAGCACGACACTTGGCAAATCAATATTGCGCAGGTCCATCTGCAGGACCCTATTGAAAATCGATGGATGCTCACAATACCCTTAGGGCAAACGTGTGCTTTTCAGCTTAGTCTGATGAAATGTAACTGGCGTGAGATCTTGGGAATTATTTTCAACAGGATTGAGAAAAATGCACTTTTCAAGTCACTCAACGTGAAATATCGCGCCTCAACAGGGATACTACATGTTGTTGCCGCATTCTGAACTAGAGGAAAATCTACTTCTACAATCTGGTTAATCAGCCGCATTTCTTGAATTCAATGCCATGACCCACCCTTTGATTTCTTGATAGGCTTCACTGTGGTATTACATGGTGACTCTGATTTCACTAAGATGCCTTGATCCATCATGGCTGATAAACTCTTAAAAATACCTTTGTTTGCCTCTCGAGAAATGGGATACTGTCTTGCTTGAGGTAATATTGCTCCTGGTTTCAGCTTAATCTTAAGTTCTCCGACTTCTTTTAACAGGCCTACATCATAGGGGTCCGTAGCCCATAAAGAAATCAGCACTTTCTCCATGTCTTCATCAAAAAATGTGGGACGCTGACGTACTATCATCTTTTTCTGTGGGACCTCTCGTCTTTCTGTCCTGAACCAGTATGTAATGCTGATCTCTAACACGACTTTGTCATCTGACAGGTCGTCTCTAAACATATCTTCGTCAGTGACATCAGTCAATCTACATCCTTCGCCAATAGCAATCGCTGTTATCCATGCCCTGGCCTTACCCCAACCTTCGTGCATGGCCAATTTCCCTCGTTCTATTGCTGCCTGCATTTCCAAGGGAAGAACTCGCCCCCCTCTTCATCCATGGTGATCTGTGGCCTGAACAAAAATTCATCAGGTATTCTCATAATCTTGCCCAATAAACTGGGTAGCCACTTTAAAAGAATGTGTACCCCATAGAAAAAACTTCGAGCTCTAACGGTGCTCCCCGTAGAGTTATTTTGTTAACCATTTAAGTGGTCATTTTTTGTTCTCTGTGTCTAAAAACCTCTCTGAACATCTTATGTGCAAATCTTAATAGCATTGCTCAGAAGTATCACTATACATTTTTTTATGCAGACTTTATGAACAATGAAAACATTTTAACCAATTTTCTTTTCTGTTTATAACAATAAATAATATGTATGACTGAATATATTTTTCGTGTTTGCCCTAATTGTTTTGCTTGGTATTTCCCTATTTCTTTCTGACCTCTTAAGAAGCAGAACATTCATTGGTTGGGAAAACTGAACCTTAACTTAGACCATAGTTGTTTGGTCAATTTATAGTGAGAGTTACAAGGATTTGCCTCCTATGGTAATGTAAACCCTCGGTTCCTCTTGAGGATTGGGTGTCACTTTTAGTACTGAACATATCAAATCACCCTGTGAGCTGTCCTATTGTGGGTACATACTTATTCCCATACCTGTAAAAGGATTCCCTCCTGCCCTCCTGCAACAGTGACACCTCCTACTTGAGGAGTCAGTAACTGTCCTGTATTTGCGCTCTGCTGTATCTGCATGGGTGCGTGCTGTGAATGCCCTTGTGGTGGATCCAATGGCGCTTGCTGTGATTGTAAAGCCTGTTGCGTTTGTGGTGCTTGTGGTTGCTATACTGTCTGATCTTGGGTGAACTCGTCCCTACTTTTTGGGCTAAATGCTGGAGGATAAGTTGCCCCCCTCTTGAGAATTGCCCATTCAGCACATACCCTTGGCTCCCACATGTTCGCGCAATATGTCCTGTCATTCCACATGTCAAACACACAGGAGGGAATCTCCAAACCTGCCCTTCCTGCATGCCTGGATTACCACCTTGGTCGTTCTGAAAGCCGCCTTGGTTATTCTGAAAGTTTCCCTGATTATTCTGGAAGCTTCCTCTTCCGCTGAAGCCTCCCCTTCCTCTCAGTATAAATCTGTACCCTCCTTGATCCGACTGCCGTTGGTTATTCACCTGCAGCATACCTTCTGTCTGCTGAGATCCTAGCCCTTCTCCACAGGTCATCATCACCCCTCATAAAGCATATTTCGACAGCTTCTTCTGCACTAGTTTAGCTGCCTCGAGTTTCCTAACATCTTCTCTCTTTTCATTTTTCTCTTGCAACAATCGCCAATGATGCACAAGGGTCAGCTGCATTTCTAGCCATGGCTTTGCCTCCATACCCACCAGCTTCTTGAGCTATCTCTGTACCTGCTCTGGCAACCCCTGACATAAGATATGATAGAATAAAGGTATCGATTTCCCCCAAGGCTCTCAAATTTCCAAAGACCACTGTTCTTGAAAATTCTGAAAATAAGCGAGCAGATATTCGCCTTCTTGCACCTTACATGCCATAATTGCACCCATATCTGACGTATCAGGATATTGGATTCTAAGCACTTTCCAGACTGCCGCTCTACAATTAATAAATGGCGCTCCCTGATGTGCTGTGTTCTGTGCTGTGGCACTTGCGTTTCTGCTGTTGTCAAAATGTCATCAGCCCTTTCCCCATGGATAGCTGCAGGAAGACCCTTAATGTCCCCCATCGCTGACATGTTTCCTCGTGTCATTTTTTCTAATTCATAGATCCATTTCCCAGAGCACAAAGTTAAACTCTGGAGTTTACACCTTAGATTACCCTTATCCATCTCAGGCTACACAATATACTGCGGTTTGGCCCCTCCTTTTTCTAATAAGGGAAACTGTGAAATCCCAAAATCGCAATCAGCTTCCATCGTCTGCCTATCCATAGTGGGGACAATGGATGGTTTGTTTGTTTGTTTGTTTGTTTATTTATTTGGTAATGCGCACAAAACCCTTGGGTAACTGGGCGCAACAGATATAAGGAGACTTTAAGCTTAGTTACAACATATGAACAGGTACAGTAGATACAATCAGGTATAGGGTACATACAAGGGTACAGTAGATGATTCAAAGGAATGCAATACATCTATCGTATACATCATAAGGCAGGTAAAAGCATTCGGTATAGTAAACATAATGGGTCTGGTACACCGATGTGTGGTAAAGTAGTGGATGGTTAAACATCATTTGAGCGTAGTCAGCTAAGCATGTTGTGTCTGAATCTGGTGTAAGGCTGTTCAGATCTGAAGGCTGGTGGAAGGCCATTCCAGGCTTGGGCTGCTTTAACTGGCAAGCTGGCTCCACCAGATTTGGTTAGTTTAAATCTTGGAATTTCTAGGCACAGTGTGTTAGATGATCTGGTGAGTCGGGTCGAAGTTTTTCTAATCATTCGCTCAGAGAGATAAGGGGGTGCCGCATTGTTCAGGCATTTGAAGGTGACAGATACAGTTTTGAGGAGGATCCTGTTGCTAATTTTTAACCAGTGATGATCTCTTCTGATGTTGGAGATGTGTTCCCTGCTTGGTATGTTCAGGGCTGCTCTCAAGGCGTAATTTTGTTGTGTTTGCATTTTATCTAATATATTTATTGGCTCCTATGTAGAGGGTGTTACAGTAATCTAGTTTAGACATTATTAATGCATTAGCTCGCGTGATACAGTTGGCTTTCGATAGGAAGAGTCTGCAGGCCCTAATGAGTTTGCCGGTGTAGGCAGTTGAGGATGCCATGGCGTTGACTCATTTTTTTAGGGCTAAGGTGGAGTCGAGGTAGAAACCGAACATTTTTACCTCGGTTACTGCTTTGATTGTGTTTCCGTCAATGTTAAATGTGGCATAGCTGGGGCTGAGTTTTTTTAGGTTGGCATCAGAGCCCAGAATCAGGATCTTAGTTTTGTTGTCATTCAGGCAGAGGCCGTGTGATGGCATCCATGCCTGAACGAGGAGGTATATCTTGTTTACCAAGGCCATGTCTTCGTCAAAATTGCCCGAAAGGGGTATCAGGATCTGGGTGTCATTGTCATAATTCGTGTAGGTGCCCTCCTAATTCCTGGTTGACTTCTTCCTGGTAATGACCTCAGTCTGTTCACATATGGTGACAATTACCCCCTCTCGCTAAGAGGTCGCCTTTTAGGTCACTCTGGCCACACTATAGACTCTGACGTCCTTTCTTTAAGTAGGTCCAAATCTGACCATCTTACCTGCTTGTCTGTCCGAAAGCATCCCTCAGAACTGCATGCAATTTCTCCCTCCTCCACACAGAAGGTTTATCTGCCCAAAGACAGGGCTCTATGCTTGAGGCTAAACAGGCCCCCCTCCTTACCTTGTGACTTGGCACTTTCAGATCGATCATCTTTCCCTTTATTTCTTGATTCACTTTTTGTTCTCATCTCCTGATAAGTCTTCTCGATTCTGTCTCTGTTGTTTTCTATCTCCAAATCCTCTTCTAGACTTCCTCTAGAGGGTCCTGGCATAGGTTCCTGTGAAGGGAGGAACTCCTCTATCTCCTGCCATGCCACTACTGGATTTGGTTCCATTAGCTCCTTTTAAATTCAATCAATGACATGTGCCCTCTGCCTTCTCTTTCGTTCCATTTCCTCATCAAATTCTCTTTGTTTCTTTGCTTTCCGCCTAATCCTTTCCTCTTCCTGTCTTTTTGCTTCTCTTCTTTCATTTGCCCTATGCACCTCGTCATCTCTGCGTCTTTGTATTCTTTTATCTCTTAATTTCTGTTCTTCCTCTTCTTCTCTTTTCTTTTCTAGCCTGTCTCGTTCTTTGATTGCTCTCTGCCTATTGTCACATTTTCTTTGCTCTTCTGCTCTTTCTTCATTTTTTAACTGTTCTGCCTGATACACTTTCTATTGTCTTTTTCTACTCTTTCTTTTAGACTTGTCTTCTTTCAATCGTTTCTCTCATTCCCTGTCTTTTTTTATCTTGCTCGCCTTGATCTTCCTCTTGCCTTAATTCCTAAATGCTCTTCCCATCAAGTTTCGAGCAATATCTGACCGCCCATCAATTAGTTCTGTATGAGCGCTATCTCATCAGCTTTATTCTTTTCTACCTTCAATCTCTGAATTTCTCATTCTATATCTAGAGTCATTCTCAGCCTTTCACTTCTCTCTTTGTCTCGTAAGACTTTAGAGAACACATCCCTTTCTGGTGTTTTTTCTTTACTCTCGTCACTGCTGTACGCAGTTAGCTCATGCAACGGATTAATGTATCCTGCCGCTGCTTTAAGCTCTCTTAACGGATACACTCGCTCATCTTTTGTGCTATCGCAATTTACTTCAGGTGCAGTGGTGATAGCATAAGGCTCAGAACCCCCATGTTTACACAGATTAAGGATCCAGTCTTTAGGAGGCGGGTGTTCCCATTCCTCCTGGTATATCTTCCATAGCTCTAGGCTAGCTTACCTCTTTTCCAATTTATTTCCTGTGTACGCAGTGTGCAACTACGTAATCATGTGTTGCAAAACTGCTTTTGACAGTGCTCCCCCTTGTGGCCATGGCATGAACATCTTATCTGCTGTGCCCTTAACCCATTCTGCACTATATTGTTTAAGCTTGGGTGCGTGTTTTGGCAGCTGTTTACACAGGTGCATGAGCGGAGAGACATCTTCCATCCTGACAAGTCGCAATTGATTGTCAATACTTACCGTTATTTTGCACAGAAAATAATTTTCAGAAAAACAAGACAATATGAGCGTGCACCAATCATCTCCGCTCCAAACCTCTATGTCTCCCTTTACTTCAATCTACCTATTCAATCACTACTCTTCATGATTAAATAAATAAATAATCTATTTTCATCCTTTTACCATAATCTATTATTTGTCGCTCTTTGACATTTTATAATTCCCTTAATACATATAACACATACAATACACAAACAGACAGACTGGCCGCCCCCACATATATCTCTGCAAATGCTCCTTGTGGCTACTCCCATCCCTAAAATGACTCCTGATGGGGAGTGTGAATTGTTTCCTTTCACAGATCTATCTGTTTGTAGCCTAAAATATCCACTTTGATTTTGAAACAACTCCTTCTAGACGTCCCTGGATGTACGATTCTAGGCTTATCTTATGCATCGGTCCTCATCCATATATCTTTACTTGACACTCTTCGCCATTAACTCAAATAACCAACCAACCCTCTGTTACTTTCTTCCCATTATAACGATCCCCATTTAATACACAATGGGCCTCATTACGACCCAGGCGGAGGACCATGGTGCTATTAGCACCATGGTCCATGCCGGTGTCCGCCATGGCGGAATGGGGAATTACCACCCCATTCCGAGGTTGGTGGGGTGGTAATTCCCCATGGTGCATGGCCCTTCCCCATTCCCATTTTTGCCCCATAGGGCTCAATGGGAATGGCGAAGGCGCTAATAACGGTACCGCAAATTGCGGTACCGTTATTAGCACCATAGTCCCTTTGCGGGTCCCTACTTTAACGGCTGGAAAAACCAGCCGTTAAGGTCGGGTCCCGCAAAGGGACCTCGTAATCAGGCGTTAAGGGTTTAACGGCGCCGACACCTTTAATGGCGCCGTTAAACCCTTAACACCAGGGTCGTAATGAGGCCCAATTATTTTTGCCAGCTTTCTCAATCTACTCACCATTCGCTTTTCAGCTCCTGACCCTTGGGATCGTCTCCTCCTCAACCAGCCACCTTAGCCTTCAGTCCGCTCAGCTGCCTTTAGAAACTGGGAAGGGAATTCCGTGAAAGAGGGACCCATCCCACCTGTCTCGTTGTGTCTTGCAAGATCTTGTTTTGGCTGCTATCCACCAGAAGCCTCATGGCCCTCCAGCTAATTGGCGGAGTACATCTGATATTTCCGAGACCCTTAAAAGCTTACTGGGTCAACGGATCCTGAACCAGCCTACCTCTGCTACCATGTGAACCCATAGACCCATAGACCTAGTGCCCTTTAAGACGAGAGAGCAATACTTACAGATGGATGGGAATGCAGAATTTACTCAAACATCAATAATCAAAATTGACTCAGGAAGTTAGCAAAACTGTGTCTGTTTTATTTGCAATTGTCTAAAACAGGGAGGTTACAACGGATATCAGCCGACATTCGCTCGAGCTCTCAATGCATTTCAGAAAAAACATAACTTTTATAGTTCAAACTTATCATCAATGAGGTCACACTACGTGGCAAACTACAAAAACCTACTTGGGGATGTGATAGGCTCTCAGGGAACATCTAAGAATACTTTCCATACTAATGGGGGGAGTGATTGGGTCTTTAACATCAGGTGGACAACTAAGCCCTCCTCTAGTGCAAGTCATCTTCATCGTCATAAAATACACAACAATTCATTGGTGACATACACTATAGGGCTCTCTCAATACGTGGCCCTCTACAATTGGTTGGCACGCTTGTACCCTTCTGGAATATTCCACATGCTAGAAGCATGCAGGCTACCACTCTAGGTGCATGGAGGGTTGGCGTGGTCATGACTCCCCACCCAATTAGCCCAACATCTATCATCACTCTTGCCGTTTGCCATTCAATTAAGGCTTTGAACTTGGCCTTGCAGAGGCTCTCTGTGCCTGAGAATTAAAGGGAGTACGGCATGGTCTTTTCTTCTGGTTTAGGTGTAGCTCGACCAATGTCTATTTTCATCAGAATATGTGACTGGAGACCACGTTTCCCAGTTCTTTGCTGCATATGATACTATAAAATGATGAACTCTTGGCACCTTCAGTGTTTTTCCATTTCTCCTCAAACAGAAGTTTGTTGCTTTCTCACGTTCATTGTAACTACTTAACGGAAAACCAGGCTCACGGTGGCCTTGACTCTTGGTGCTGGGCCAGCCAAGCCTTTCTTGAACTTCTCCTTCACCATTTGGCTGTTTTACAACTTTGCCACACTAATAACCCTTTCCAATTACAGGTTTTAAAGCCTTGCTAAAGTGCATCGTGCAAAATCCAGGTTCTATACATCCCTATGCATATACATTGGCGCATTTCCGCAAACTATTCACTACGTAGCCAGCCTTAAGATCACTTTGTCTACTTGCATTACTGCATCTGTACAAATGTAAACTAACTTTGTATTTTCTTCAGCGTTTCTTTGCATGAGCATCTTCAATTTGAGCCCAAAATGTTGCTCATCATGGACACCTCTTCTTCAGATCTTATAGAATATTTATGCTCTTCCATCTTACATATATTTTCAGGGTGTATCAGTTCTGTTTCGTGTGACGTCACCATTCTTCTTTCTCACTCATTTTCACACTTCTTCCGGGACCTCTTCCAGAAGAACATTATTTCTTTGTGCTAGTATGTAGGGCTTTCTGAATGGATACCTTGTTTCAAGGATTCTTTGCGATACAGACATTCTCACTGGTACTGCACGTGTGGAAATTTCCAGTTGCCAATATTTAGGCAACATGGGGGTGGAGCTTCTGGTGGGGGTATTTGACTCCTCCTCTACACTACGCACATGACTACACAGCAAACCTAGAAGAATTCCGTGACACTCGCAAAGTACAGGAGAATGCACTTGAGGGGGGAGACGTGCTCATTGACGGGTCTTCAACAATTGATCAGCCGAGTGGGAAAAGACATACTGGGACAGCAGTAGTGAAACTGAGAATGGATGGGACAAGTAGGTAGTGACAAGCGCATGACTGCCATCCCATCACTCAGCATAATCAACAGAATTAGTGGCCTTAATATTGGCATTGGAGCAAAGCAGGGCAAAGGAAGTGACAATCTATTCAGATTGAGCTTATGTGACATCCACTGTGCATTCTGGGCTGTCATGTTGGATGAGGAGGTGCTTCAGGTGTGCTTATGGGACACCCTTGTACGCATTCTTATTGGGCAGATTGGTAGATGTCATAGATCTCCCAGAGCGACTAGCAATTGTGAAATGCAAAGCGCACAGAAAAGGGGAGGATCCTATCCCAAGGGAAAATGAAACAGCAGATGTAGAAGCACATTTGGGGGACATTCTAGAAATGGAGGCTTTGCCACACGCATGCGATTATGCAAGAACTATGATACTCAAAGAGGGATACAATATATCACCAGCGACACAAATCATGGAGCTGCAGGGAGTTGCATCCAGGGAGGAAAAAGAACTGTGGCTTAGGAGAAGGTGGACCGTATGCCCAACAGATGCCTTATGGTGGAAAAACAACACAGGGAAAGTGGTAATGCCATTACAATTATTGCCCACAGCAATGACACAATTACATTATACAACACATACAGAGAAGGAGGTGCTTGCCGCCCATATTAGAGAAACATGGTTCTGTCCTAACTTGGCAGAACATATGGCTGAATTAATGTGTAATTGGCATGCAAGCAGTTTACTGCAGGTCATACATTGCTGGTTGTGAGAGGAGCAATACCTCATCCAGTTGGTCCATTCCAACATCTCCACATCGACTATGTCGACATGATCCAAGTCTGCCAAGGGTACCGCTACATGATAGTGGTTGTGTGTCCATTCTCCCGTTGGATAGAGGCTCGTAATTGTTCTTATCCTGATGCCCTTAGAGTAGTGAAATTCCTGGTCTGGGAAGTATTCCCACAATGGGGTTTGTGCGAGGTCCTGCGGTCTGACAATGGCCCTTACTTTGCCAATGAGATGTTCCAGCACATTACAACCTTGCTGTGTATCCAACAGAAATTCTTCTGTGCTTTTCATCCACAAGTGAACAGGGTGTGTGAACACCTCCATGGCCTGCTTAAAGAAGCCATAGCCAAGACTAAAAAGAGTTCAATAAAAATGAGTTGCTTTGACTAACCTTAGCCCTGTTCGCATTGTGCAACAAGCCCGGGTTCTACCACCATTTAACCCCACATGATGTGGTAACAGGACAGCCCTTGCAAGTTCCCCAGGCTCCTCCCACTAGGGCAGTAAAAGATGCCAAAAGTGCAATAAATGTGTTGGGTCAGGAAATCTATCAATATGTGACTTCCTTGATTGCTAGTGCCTCTTTTATCTCTCACCAGATACAATGACATCGGGAGGGACCTTAAGTCAGCAAAGAAAGTGACAACATCACCAGCTCAGAGGACTTACTTAAGCAGCCACCTGTATAGCTAGGAGACAAAGTACTCCTCCACAATTTCTCTAGACGGTGGGACGCACCCAGGTTCACAGGTCCCTACACAGTAGAAAAAGTGACTGAGAGAGCAGTCAAACTAACTGGGAAAAGTGTCTGGAATCATTTGGGAGACATAAAGCCCTACAAAGGTGTGGCCTCACCGGGCAACCATATCGACAGGGCCAATGATCCTCAACAAGGAGCGCAAAGAGACAATTCGGAATCAGCACTGCCAAGCAGAGGACACCCAATAGTTACTCGCTCACAGGCAGCAGAGTTAGGGCAAGGACTTCCTACACATCCAGAGTGAGCGTACACTGTCTGTTTGTTATTTTTCTTTCTGCACACATTACTCGTAACAGTGTGACCGTTTTATTGCATTTCTTCCATGCTGTCCACTGATTCACACCCTGAGACCTTATAAAGCCAATTTGTCAAATGCATTAGAGTTCCAACAGATTCCGAGCCCGTCCTCCTAATTAATGTATATTAGCACGTTTTCCTAGCATATTTGACCCAAGCTTACCCACAACTAGAACAAGGAAACCCATCTGTCCTTGCAGCCCTCAGAGATCCAGGAGCTAGGACTGCATGGGGATAACTATTCATTTTTGCCATGACAGATTATATGATCAACAGGGATTGAACTACTACAACACTAACACACTAGTGTTCATTTTATTACTAGGAGCACTAATATTAGTACTAGTGGGACTGTGTGCAGAAGATCTGCATTACACAATGTCACAGAATTACTGAGAAGACAATAGGGATGAAGTTGAAGGTGGATATGAGTGTGGAGAAAGAAATAGAGAAGATAGTAGAAGAACGAGATAACCTGAGGACACGGATAAAGGAAAGTCCACTGTTCCCAACTGAGATTATAACATTTAACGATTCATTAGACAACCACAGGGGAAAATGGGGAAGGTGCAACCCAGAAGGAGAGTGTAGATATATGACCTGGAGTTTCGATGATCATGCAAATTACTATGGACACCTTGGAGGGCTGACAAAAATATGGCTACCAAGAGCAAGAGTGATGAAGTATGAAGGATTGTTCGACAGGTCAACCACAGGGGGGACTGAAGAGAGGCTTGCAGGAATGCCCCCCATTATCCCCATGAACATGACGGCCAGAAGAGTCAAGAATGCACCAAGTCATTCATAATTCGGACACCACCATGAGCACCTGTGACTGACATGTATGCATAGAGATATTGGGCCTCATTACAACCCAGGCGTTAAGGGTTAACACCGTCGTTAACCCTTAACGCCTGATTCCAATTTGAACGGCTGCTTTTAGCAGCCGTTAAAATCCATGGCGGTAAACCGCCTTGGTGCTAATTACGCCACCGTAATTTACGGTGCCGTAATTAGCGTCTTCCCCACTCCCATTATGCCCTATGGGGCAAAAATGGGAATGGGGAAGGGTAAATGGGAAATGGGGATTTACCGCCCCACTCACCTTGGAATGGGGTGGTAAGTCCGCCATCCACCATGGTGTAAACATTGTTTACACCATGGTGGTAAAGTTGGTGTACTTACCGCCTGGGTCGTACTGACCCCCATTGTTTCAGACAGCCATTCCAAACTTATCCAGTGAATGGGGGTCATTACGACCCAGGCGGTAAGTACACCAACTTTACCACCATGGTGTAAACTACGTTTACACCATGGTGGATGGCGGATTTACCGCCCCATTCCAAGGTGAGTGGGGCGGTAAATCCCCATTTCCCATTTACCCTTCCCCATTCCCATTTTGGCATAATGGGAGTAGGGAAGGCGCTAATTACGGCACCGTAAATTACGGTGCCGTAATTAGCACCAAGGCGGTTTAGCGCCATGGATTTTAACGGCTGCTAAAAGCAGCCGTTCAAATTGGAATCAGGCGTTAAGGGTTAACGACGGCGTTAACCCTTAACGCCTGAGTTGTAATGAGGCCCAATGTCTTTATGGATATACTTGCTTAAACAGTGGTTATGGATCCAAATGCCATGATGAGCAATGTTGACTAAATGCAGAGAAACCACTGTTCTGACGTCATTAGTGACACCATGACGTAGTCGCGTTAGTCATGAAGTACACTCACAACCATACACAGCTTTACACGAACACACACTTGTATACACAAAGAACATGCTTACACAGTTCTGCAGACAGAGGACAGATATATATATACATACTATCAAAGTTTTTATTATGTTCTCATTAGCCAAGTGCAGAAAAGTGGAATGCAAGGCAACGAAGAAATGCAGAACAAGCTTGCAGATGCTTATGGCAACAAACCCTATGGGACTCCAGGATTACATAAGGTGCCTGGTAGGACCAAGTACGACTAACCTCAAGGAAATATAGCACAATATAAGGGCGTAGAAATCATAGCATAAATCTAATGAAAATCACAGGTCTCAAGCCCTAGGTCAAAAGACAAGGAAAGCAAAACCAGGCGGCACAGAGCAGGAAGGCCAGAGCTCACATCCAAGGTCAGAGATAAACCACACATTCCAAACTTCAAACGAAAGGGGCTAGCTGCAGAAAAGCAGAATAAATCCTCATAATTGCAGACCCGGAGAGATCGATTTTGTGTTCCCCAACCACGTGATGCGGCCGAACTAGACAATTGGCATTAACCCGCAGTGGGAAGATGAACAGTTCCCAGCAACCCAGATGAGAAGTGAAACATGAACAAGTTAACAATGTTGCAACATGGAGGGCACTCCCATAGGCAAAAGTGGTGTCGCTACCAGATACATTGGGAAAACATAGTAATTTCACAACACCTTGATGAGGTGCACAGAGGGCTGAGAACCGAACTGGGTCCCACGCCTGAGGAGACCAGTTCCAGCCAATCAGGGGACAGAAATCCAGGGGTGGATGGCAGGGGGCGAGGGCCAATGGTAATCCTGCGACCCTGCAACAATGTAATAGCTAGTTTCTCAGGAATGGGGCAGGCCAGTCAACTGACATGGAAGGATCAGTAGAGTAAGATGCATATGGGCCATCTATAGGTTCTACCACTCCGAGCACCCAATGAACATGAGTGATAGGTTTTAGGGAGGGCCCCGCTGCTGATGCTTTTCTGCATCAAAACGGGAAGACACATCTTTTGGAATTGAAGATTCTGGAGATTTGTGAATGTCCTGTATGATCCCTGTTGCTTTTTGTAATAAACAACAGTACTAACTTTCCCTTGGCTGGGTCCTCCATTTAATCTGGGGGAAGGGTTGTTGGGCCCTTGGTAGCTGAACGGGTGAGCTATTAGCAGCCCCCAGACCACTGCATACTGTATCCTCTCCAACATTTCAGTTGTTCCTCATTTATGTTCCAACTACAAGCTTTGGGTCCTCACAAAATATCATAATTTTTTATTTCTTTTTGTTTAATTTTAATCTGTAATTCTCAAAGAAAGAATTAGCATATACCAGACAAAATTGGAAGGAGCTCAGGGTCAGACCTAAAAGTACAGATTCGTCTACATATAATAATGTGCTATAGTCCATCATCCCCAGTTTTGGACAAAGGATTCTACCATCAGATTTAGTGGGGTCAAAACCTGCCATGAACAGCATGAACAACAAAGGGGCTAATGGATAACCATGTTTTATCCCCTTATTGGTGTTAAAAAAGGGGTAATTCCCCCTGCCCTTGTACACCAGACTACTGCCTTAGTGTCCCTGTAACGACCTGAATCAGTTTCAGCAATCACCCTGGAACCTCCATTCTATCCAGATGGTACCACAAAAATGCCCTCTCTATTGAACCAAAAGCTTTCTCGAGGTCCAGGAAGGCTGAAAACAGTGTTCCCCCTGGCACCGCAATATGTATTATTCAAAATAAAGAATTGGTCAATTGTTGAGAAACCCTGTCTGAAACCTGCATGGAAGTGTTGCAGAGCATTATTCTCTGGAACCCATTCCTTGAGCCTACGTAAAATCCATTTTGAAAAGATTTTTTGTGAAATAGGCAGCCGGGAAACGTGTATTTAACAGTTTGGGTCGTCCAATGCACCCTTTTTGAAAATCAGGACAATTATCCCACACCTCCATGGAGTTGGCACCTCGGCTCCCTCTAATATTGTGTCAAACAGTTTGCCCAGAACCGGTGGCCACCACTCTGGGAATCCAAAAGAAATATCTGAGGTCAACACATCTGGCCTGCAGCTTTGCCGAGCTTCATTTGACTAATTGCCCCTAGAATTTTTGCGTCCAAGAACTTTATATCTCCAACATACTCCCCCACTCTGCCCTCCTCATCACTTCAAGACTTGTCAAAAAAGATCCCCTGAAAATGCGACATCCAGGTATCACAGGAGATCGTACCTCCATCGGATCTCTGGCCCATGTCACCGCCCTTCGCCACCACTTTCCAAAATAGTTCATGGTCACTATTATAAAACGCTGTTGTCAAAGGGTGCCACTGGGTCTCTATATGCTCTTGCCTTTTGTTTTTAACACATTTCTTATATGCGCTTTTCAGCTGGTGAATTTAACCTGCCAAGTATTTCCTGCTTCTAATTGCATTATTCAAGATACCCTTCTGTTTTCTGCAATCAACATCAAACCAGGCGGCACAAACTTGAGAAGCGGGAAAACTCTTTGAGTTTTCATTGTGTCCTTGACATAGATTAGTATGGATCCTCTCAGTCAAAAAGAAGAAATGAATAGCCAGCTCCTCTACCATGGCCTCCTCAGAGAGTATTGAATCCCAAATAGCAATAATCTCAACTGAGGCTAGACACTTTCCCACTTGGATTCAACTTGGGTGACCAATAGATTGCCAACTCTCTTTATCCCTGACATCCCTGACATCCTTTATCCCTGACATCTATACCGTTTGAAAGAAAAACAATGAACAAGGATATAATCAGAGACTGAGGAGTAGGTCCCTCTTCTGAATGTGGGCTTGGGTAGGGCATTGTCCGTTAGTCATCCATTCAGTTCCACCAGGAAAAACACAGCCACCAGATCGGCCTGGAATCTGCCCTGCCGGTCCGTGGCATTAAAAACAAAGCTTCTGCCAGGAACCCCACATGAGCCTTCCACAGATCGTGCTTCTTTATGTCTCAAATGCATAGGTCCAAGTTTCATGTTCAGATCCCCATAATGAGTGAGCCACAAGTCCCCCCTCAGCAGAGACCTGGGTTAAGAAAAATGCAATTTCCTTTCTCCGCCAAAGCATCTCTGCTCTCTGTTAAACTATTAAACTGGCTAAAAAATGTGCATTGATAAGATCAAAGCGGACATTGCACACCCCACAGTACATACAATCACACAATATACGAATATGGGTAAATATTTTAAAAGAAATGTCAGTTAATCCTAACGTTTCTTGAATAGCTGCCACCAATGCCCATGTATAGGCATTGTTAATCCCATGATTGCAGCCTTTAAAGGACATGATTAGGTTCTGCTTCCTCCAATCATGCATTGGGTTGGTACCCTCATTTGGTCTCTGAGTTACACTCTTGCTGCTTGGTGAGGGCTCACAAGTCTCAAAGGTAGATAATCACCTTTCTCCTTTGCCTGGTATTAGGGCCAAGTTGCCCACCCAGGGCCATGGCTCCATCGGCATTGACATTTGCATTGGCATTGACGTCATCTAGTTTTGAGCCAGTAACACAGTTTGTGGTAAATTTCTTAAGTTCCACAGTCCTTGACTCACTGAGCCCGGCGGCGGAGGGCAGGGGGGAGGTTTTGTGGGGGGATGGGGGTTCGGAACTTCCAGTTGCCTTTTCATGGTTGAGTTCCGCCCCATCGGATGATTGTCTATTCCCGGTCCCCCCAATGCTTCTGACCACCGGTGTTTCCTTTCGGGGTATTGCCAAGCCCCTTCCTGAATTTGCAATATTACTGCAGCCTTTATCTGTCTGCAGAACTCTCGACTTCCATTTAGCTAGCTTATGTAACGACTTAAGCAAACACTGCCTATCCACAAGAGCTTTGTTTCTTTGAGTCGAGGTCATCTGCTTCAGCTCTCCTATGGTGAATTCCATCCTCTCTACATGTTGGTATAATTTGTCCTGCATGAATTTCTCAAATTTAAATGAGTTGTTATGGGAGGGCTGCTGGGATTACTCTATGCTCGAGATCTCCATCACCTCAGATTTAGTTAGGCTCACATTACTTCAACGATTGTACCTATAGAACTCTATTCAGGATATGTAAAAGAAAACTAAAGTCATGCCCTTTTTGCTCAACATGATTCTATAATAATTTATAACACTCTGTAAATAATATAATAACAGTCATGTTGCAACATCACCACTCATTTGTCATAAGAAAATGACATCAGTATTGAGTGTAATAGGTTATCGAAGATGGAAGGTGATGTCACAATGCTGCTGCCTGGTCATGCATAAAGTGAATCCTAGATGTCAGTAGAGCATTTCATATTCCAGCATTGAGTCTCTCATAGGTTCATATGCTGTTGAATATTCACAGTCACCAGGCTGGGACTACTCAGTACATTAACAATGCAATTCCAATATCAAAAACGAGACATTGCACTCAGTTTAGTGTTCTATCATACTAATTGTTGGCCATTTGCTCTCTAGCCAGTAGGCATTCTCCACTTAGCAACTCCCTGATGGCTATTTTCAGATTCTTGGAGCTCATGTATTAAGACTCTTGTAGGGACAGAGGAAGGGTCGCATGTGAATCTCTGAAAGATATCGATGTTGTAGAACCATAGATACTGGTAAGTAACTTTTTACTTCTCCAGCAGTGAATGTTTCATAGATTCACATGTTGTTGAATAGTTGAATAGATTACAAAGAAGAAAACATACAAAGTAGAGAGGGAGGAGTAAAGTAGGCTCGCCTCAGGAGAACAAGCTTCACAGGACTGTATGTCTGACCTGTACACCATATTTCTGCTAATGCAGTAAAATCTAGTGAAGGTATGCAGGGATCTCCATGTTGGTAGTTTGCAAATGTGTGAAAGTTGCACCCCCAACAAAACAGCCGTTGTTGATGACACAACCATTGTCGATGAACTCTTTGGCCTTCCAGGAAGCAGTTTATCCTCCTTTCCAGGACAAAAGGCAATGCAGGCTGATTGCCACCTGGAAATGGAGGCCTTTAACACCCCTTTACCACTACCATATATTTGTATTTTATTTTATTGTTTAAAACGTGGACATAGCAGGAGAGCAGCATAGCACTGAATAGTGTGTGGGTAGCCAGCATTTGGGCTCGCTTCTTTTAACAGTAGCACAGTACTGTGAGTTGTGGTCTGTGTACCAGTCTCTGTTTCCATTGGGATTAGTCTTCATCAGGTGTTATTGAAAAAGCAACATTTTCAGAGATTTGCAAAATTGGAGAGTTGTGGGGGTATTCAGAGCTGTACCGGGATTGAGATAAAGAGAGTGGATGCATGACAAGAGAAGTATTGTTTGACATTCTTCTCTTTGTGGATGAGTTGTGATTGGAGCGGTTCATTGATTTGCAGCATGTCGGGGTGATTCTCCCGGGGTCGGCTGAGCCGTCCGCGGACCTCCGGGCTGGGAGGCCCCAACTCCTCCTGTGCTTCCCAAAAATGAGTATGAGACACACACAAGGAGCAAGGTGGTTCTGCTGTTTATTATAACAACGGCAGGGATGGGTCTTGGATCGTACGCGTCTGTCCAGACTCACAAACTTAGTGGGGCTCGCAGGCTCTTTTTACAGCAGTATGACGCACTACTTGCGTCACCTGGGAAAGTTAGCGAAAAAACCTATTGCCACTTCGGATTGGTTCCTCGAGTGGTAGGGTTAGTATAGGATACATATGGAGAAGAATATTAGTGGTTAAGGATGAGTCAGGTGGTATACTTGGGCTGTCCCTTCTATTAGATACTTGAAAATTGTTACACGAAGACCCCTGATGATTGGCTAATGTTAGTGGCATCAGTGATGAGTCCCCCCATGTTCTGATTGGTCCTCTCGCGAGCCCCCAAGCCTGGGACCATCGTCATTCCCAGCTCGCAGTGTACCTGTCGCTAGCAACAATGTGTAACTATGTGTTTGTGCAGACAATGTGCGGGTTTGCTCATTGACTTGAGAGCAGGCCATTCCCATCGCCGTAGGTGTCCATCTTGCCATTTTGCAGTTGCAACCTGTGTCCCAGACGTGGGACCAGGGCAACTTCTGTCTCGTGGGTCTGGCACCTTGTCAGATCGGCTTGGTCACGTGTGGAGAGACCGTAGCTGGAATGGAATGCTGCACATTTAAAGTTGTATTTCGCTTCTGTGTGCTTGGCTTTGCTTACAGGTGTGACCTTGGCACCGGCTGGTAGCATACGAGTTGCAACATCGCGCCCTTGGCTACGAGCTCTCGCTGGGCTCGTTCTGCGTGATCAGCACTTGTATTCTTGCTCATGCAGTGTTCATGGTGGCTCTTGCTTGCGGCCTACTTGGGCCTATTTCATGGGTGGGGGATGCATAATTCGTGGTACATATGTCGCGGTTTGACATGGCGTCATAAGCAATATTATGTCTACATTATAGTGTCACCACGAGGCGAGTGGTGGGAGAAGCGTCAGCAAGTGTATACGTGAGTTCTTCATGCGTCTCGCGTTTCTGCATTACTATAAAAGGGCCTATATGAAAAATAAAAAAGATGCACGTCAGTGGGTGTGTCCGTCACCTACGTCATAGCACTGAATATGTTCTTCGTGTAGACTGGTGCGTGAGTGACCAGTGTGCATGGTGGCACGTGTGTTCTTGGCAGTTGGCTAGGTCGTTGTGGCATCTCTAACGATGTGGGTGTTCGCTGCTTTTGTCTTAGTCGAGTTCATCCATGCCGCAGGTGTCGGCTTGAGTCGGACAGGCTGGTGGGCATATCCTTATGTTCTTGAACCAGGGTATTTTGTCATCTGGTAGATAGGCAAACTCGTCTCGTGGTGGGTGCCTGGGCCGCGATCCTCTAGGCCTTGGCATGCGCGTCTGCTGTTTCATTTCCTTTCAAGATATAGTCATCTCCATTAGTGTGTGCCGGGCATTTAACCAAAGCTATCTCTTGGGGGTCATTCATTACTTCAATTAATTCTGCTAGTAAGAGGGCATGTTGCACTGGGATGCCATCAGCTCTTCTAAATCCCCTTCTCTGCCATTTTATCAGCCCCGAGTGGACGGTTAATGTGACATATGCGCTATCAGAATATATGGTAACTCTTGTGTCAACACTTTCCTTTAACGCCTAAATCAGCGCAACCAATTCCACTGCTTGAGCCGAATAATGCTGTGGCAATTGCACGCATTTCACCGGGACATACATCAAATCTTCTGTAATTTTTTCAACTGCTGCCCCAGTTCTCCTTATCCCATCACTTTGGTCTATTGTTGACGAACTATCAATGTACAAAATCCCCCCCCTTTAAGTGCATCCTCCTCAACTTTTCTTGTACATGAGTACGTTTCAATAGTCTGTGTGCAATCGTGAGCATAATCACCTTCCTCAACAACTTCCGCTATGAATCTGGCTGGGTTTACGGTACTGCATCTGACAATTGACAACTCGGGTCTAGATAAGATGATCTCATAACCTGACACCCTCTGTGTGGTTAGTGTGGACTTAGGCTTATTCAAAATTGCAAATAGCGCATGCTCCACAAACAGTGTGGTGGGGCACCCCATTGTAATCGATGATGATTTCTCCACTGCAAATGCAGCTGCGGCGAGACCTTGTTCGCAAGGGAAATGTCCTAGCATAACAGGGTCCAAGTGACCGCTGTAGAACGCTATTGGCTTGTGTCCCATGCTAGTTTTCTGAGTCAATACTGCTTTCATTACTGCTGAGTCGCAATGTGAAAAGATGAAAAATTGCCGTTCGTAATCTGGGTTGGCTAGTACGGGAGCTGTGGATATGGCGTGTTTCAACTCATCAAACGCCTCCTTCATTTCTTTTGTCCATCCCAATGTCTTGTCCCCTTTGTGTGCTTCTCTCAATGCCTCGAGCAGGGGTCCTATATATGAGCTGTAGTCAAAAACCCATGCTCTACAGTAGTTGCATAAGCCCAGGAACTGCTGCAGTTCCCTCACCGTTTGTGGTTGCTGCGTGTTGGATATGGCTTGTGCTCTTTGTGGTGCAATCTTTCTTCCGTGCTGGAATATTAGTTGACCAATGTATAGTACCTGTTCCTGACAGTACTGTAACTTTTCCTTCTCTACCTTGTACCCCTTTTCAGCCAACACTGTCAGCATTTTCACTGAGTCCTCCCTGCACCTCTCCTCAGTTGTACTGCAAATTATTATATCGTCAACATATTGCAGCACCGTACTTTCCAATTCAATTTTCCCCAAATCCATCTGTATTACTCTGTTGAAAATTGAGGGTGACTCACAGTACCCTTGTGGTAACCTTGTGTGTTTCCATTTTGTGTTCCTGTATGTGAAGCTTGTCAAGTCTTGTGAATCTGGGTGCAGAGGTATCGAGAAAAAGGCATTTTTGAGGTCAATCACGGTGAACCATGATGCCTCTGCCGGTATTCCACATAGTATTGTGGCTGGGTTTGCTGCTATGGGGTATTCTGCCTCTACAATGTGATTCAAGGGCCTGAGGTCCTGGATGAAAGCCAAGACCCTCCTTTAGCCTTGCGCACTGGGTACACGGCAGTGTTACATGGAGATTCTGATGGTACCAACATGCCATTATTTATCAGGCCGTTATGGTTTCATATATGCCCTCATCTGCCTCTTTTGATAGCAGGTTTTGCTTCACTCTAGGTAGTATTGCACCCTTTTTCAGCTTTATTTTTACTCCTCTGATACACTTTATGCAGCCCAAGTCATAGGGACTGGTGGTCCACAGTGATGCTGGAACCTTAGCCATATCTTCCTCGTAAAATGGTACTGGGGTAGATGCAGGTGCCTCGAGTGTCATAGCCATTTTCTGTGCCACTTGCTTGTATGTCCCCATCTCTCCTTCTCCACTGTCTTCTGAAAAGAGCCCTTCATCAGACACCTGAGTGAGCCTGCATCCCTCAGCCAGGGCTATCACTGCTCTCCATGCTCTCCCTTCCCTGTCTTGGGCATGTACTGCGATGTAATCAGCAGTTGCTATGATACTCTCGATGCTCACTGAAATCACCTTCCCCTCTGGTTCACTAGAGGGTGTCTCAGGCCTGAACAAATATGCTGCTGGCCTCCTCCAAATCTTTCCTTCTATTCCTGGCATCCATGCAAAAGCCATGTCTGTTCCATACTGGAACAGCTCACCATCCACAGGCTCAGCTCGAGCTACTGTCTGGTCACAGTACGCTTGTAGTATTTGTTGTGCAGTAAGCATGTTTATTCCTGGTGTGGAGCAAATTATGCCATTCTCCGTGAAGGAGATTGTCATATTTAACCTGCTCATTATGTCCCGTCCAAGTCTGTTCACTGGCGACTCCCTTGAATACAGGAGTGGGACAGACATGTCATAATCTCTTGTAGATAAGGAGATGTTATCAGTAAAAGGACCCAACCCTCTAGCCTCAGAAAATCCTTGGGTGTTCATGGCCTCACCTGACATTTTAAATCTACCCTCTCTTATGCAAGACCTGGTTGCCCCAGTGTCAACAAGGAAGGAGAATTTTTTTTCACCTATCGCTACCTCAATGCGTGGCTCCTCTGCACTATTAGGTGTTATCGACAGGATGGGACACACCAAGGACGTCTGTGGGCTGTCCTATTGTGGGTACAGTGACTGACCTATATAAGGGTTGTGTCCCAAGATAGTCACCCTCCCCAACTTTGTTTGTTGTAGCTGTGTATCGATGGAGGTTAATTTATGGTCCTGTATTTGAGTGAGCTGTTGTGTTATTGCCACCTGTTGCTGCGGTGGTGAGTATGTCTGCAACTGTTGTTGCGTTGCTAATTGCTGCTGTGTGCTGCTCTGTTGTGTTCCCGGCTGTTGTTGGTAACCTTGCTGCTCGCTCATAGGCCCTTTGGTCCTTGTTCCCCCCATACTGGTGGGGAGGGTCTCATTCTACACTTACGCGACATGTGTCCTAACATTCCACAAACCCAACATACAGGTGGTTCCCTGGTCTGCCATGGGAAACTCCCTGCATTGTCTTGGTACCCTGGTTGCCCATTGGGGTAGTAACTCCGAAATCCTCCCCCTTGCTTTTGTGCAGGTTGGCCATATCCCCTTCCTCCCATTATTCCGCCCCTTCCCCTGGTGTTATTATAATATCCATTTCCCGGTAGCATGCACCCTCCTCCTATGGGAGCCGTGTTTGGTGGGGGTGGTGGCATCTGTTGTGTTATAAGTCGTGGTGGTTTTGGTAGTGGTGCTATTTGTAGTTGTGAGGGATCCTGTGCAGCCACTACTTGCGTGGGGTTTGGTGTCATTGTTGTTGGTGTAGTTATTAGTGCTCCTTCCATTGTATACTTAGTTTTTTCTGCACTAATTTTGCCTCTTCTGCTTTCCTGTCTTCTTCCTTTTGTTTCTTCTTTTCTTGCCACATCCTACAATGACAATGGTGTACTACTGTTAATTGCATTTCTGGCCAGGCCTTAGCTTCCATTCCCACTATCTTCTTCAGTTGTTTTTGTACTGCCTCCGGAAGCCCTTGTATTAGTATGTGGTAAAAGAGTGCTAGTGTCTTGTCCCATTGCTCTCTAGTTTCCATGCGCCACTTCTCCTGAATCTCCTGGATATAATCAACAGGATCTTCGTTCTCACGCATCTTGCGTGACATAATTGCTCCTATATCTGATGTGTCTGGATACTGTACCCTCAGGGTTTGCCTTAATGCATGCCTTCAGTTCGCAAATGGCACCCCATCATGTGATGTGTTCATCATTGTAGCCCCGGGGAATCCTGCCCTCTTCCAGATGTCGTCTGCCGCGTCCCCTAATATTGATATTAATAGGCCCTTCACATCTCCTACTGCTAGTTTCTGTCCTGCGGTGTGTTTTTCCATCTTGTATATCCATTTTCCCACTCCTCCACTTAGTGATGGGAGCCTGCACTTTATATTCTCCTTATCGGCATGCTTCCAAGGGACGTATTGTGGTCTAACCCCTCCCCTCTCCACTAGTGGCATTAAATTGTGCCCCATCTGTCCCCCTAGTTATCGCGGGGTGGAGTCCGTATACTCCTCCTCTTCCTCTGTGTCAACTAGATCATCTGCCATGTCCATATTACCGCTGCTTGTAGCTTCTCCTTCATTTCTCCCCCTTCTCCTATTGGTTTCTTTATTTATTGCAGGTGTGTGTGTCCGTTCTTCCTGCCTGCATCCCGGGAGGTCTCTAAGCCTGCCGGCGTATGGGGTGTGTTCAGAAGCAGGTGTGGGTGGGCATGTTGGGCGTAATGATGCGGGTGTAACTGCACGTGACTGCCCTCCCGCCACTTCTCTTTCTTGCTCCTCACTTCCCTTCACTTCTTCCTTCTTCACGGCGATTCCCTGTTTGTGCGTGTGATGTACAATTTATCTAAGCTTTCCCTACTGCTGCTTCTTCCTTCTCCCCCCACTCCCTCTTCTTCTTCGCTGCAAAATTCATCCAGGAGCGACAAACCCCAATCTGTCCTTTTCCCCCCGATCGTCACAGTTTTTAAGTCTATTAAATCCGTTCCTTCCTGTTCTCCTTTACCAATTGCTCCCCTTTGCGCTGATGTTGTAGCTACTTCTGCATCCCGACGTACATATGTTCTTACCCCACCCCCCCTTTCCTTTCTCTTCTTTCCTCTTCCCCCTTCTCCACTATTTCACCACCTATTTCCTCTCTTTTCTTTTTCAGTTCCTCCATCACCTCATTACTTACCTTCTCTAATATCCTTTCTTCCTCTCTCCTCCTTTCCCATCTCTCCCTCTCTCTCTCCAATATACTTTCTATTACTTTACCTTCTTCGTATTTCCTGGTGCTCTCGGAGAGTATTTTCTTCTTCCATAATTCCATTTCCTTTTCTTTCTCTTCTTCCTCTCTTTTCCTGTCACGCTGTGCTGTTCGGGATACCCTTTCTGCTATTGCCTTCATTCTCTCTGCTTCCCTCTTCCTTTCTTCAGTTCGCTCCTTCATTCTCTCTAACTCATCCCTACTTTCCTTCCTTTCCCTCCTTCTTCCTCGTGCCTCTTTCTCGAGCTGTTTAATCAGTGCATTCCGCTCATCCCTTAATTCAGCCAATCGTTCCGCCAACATCTCCTCCTCTTCTTGTGACAGCTCCCCTTCTCCTGTGTTACTGTGTTACCTTCCTCGCCTCTTATTCCAGTGCTACCCGCGTTGTCCTTGTTCATTCTCCTTACCACCTCTTTTTCTTCTCCCGTTAATGTCCCCCGCAAATTTAAGAGCACCTGCGCTGCTACCCACTCGTCGTGTCCTATATTTGGGATGGGTTCTTTGCTGTTCTTCCCTTCCCCTGCGCGCACCTTCGTGCAAGTTGAGCCTACCGTGCTTGTCACCTCATCCCCCCCGGGTAGCTACCTGTAGCTGTATATGGTGGTGGGCTGTACATGGGGTTCGAATATCCCTCAGCTGCCGTTAGTTGTTGCCTTGCTGCTTCTCGTAGCTCCGTCACAGGATATAACCCACCTTCCTCCTTCTTCACTACTTTCGCTAGGGGCATGTCGTTGGTCCCTTCCTTCTTTACTTCTACTTCATGTACAGTGCCAGGTCTTTCGTCCCCCTTTCTGTCTCTTCCCACGCACTGTGCGCTACTGGTCTCCTTTTCCCCATTGCCCTCTTCCTCCTTAATCTTCTTCCCCTCCTTTGTTTCCTCACTCCCCTTTTCTTCTGTCGTCCCGTCCATAGTGAACATCCCGGTTGGCCCTGGTCGGGACCCCTGGAACATCCTCCATAAGTTAAACACCTCCACGTGATGCGCCAACTTCTTCCCTTTGTACGTATTATGTATGTGTGTCAGCAGTGAGTGTTGGACGTACGGGTCGAAACTGCCGTTAGGCAGCCAGGGTGTTGTCATTTTGTTGTCTGTCCCTTGTGTCCATTCTATGCTATATTTGATAGGTTTTTCCCTATAGGTTGATAGTGTTTTACAAATATGCTCAAGGGGGTAGTCAGGGTATTCCCCCACCCTCCCGATCCTAACCCGTATGACATGGTTACACTGTGTTTTTAGCTCCCTTCAGTACAGCTGTCGTTACCTGGCCCCGTAGATTGGGGACTTTCGACCGTCCGCTAAAAGAAAAACAGCCAAATATAACAATTGCAAATATACAGTCTTTTTCCTCTGTTTGTTTTCTTCCTTGATACCGTTACGGCCCCCTGCGGCCACAGCGCACGAAGCCCCCTGCGGCTGCGTGCCCTGTGTGACGTGCTTATACAGCCGTCTCACTTTGTCTCCTCCCCTCCTCCTTCCACCTCACTCAGTGTGCCGGCGTTCTCCGTGCGCGGTCACTTCCCCCTTTCCACCTGTCCCGTATTTGGGGTGGTCGGCGGTCTCCACGCGCACCCCCCCACTTCCCTCACCTCCGTTTCACTGCCCTTGTCCTCGGTTTACTTCCCCACCACCCTTCAACAACGCAATGTGGTCAAGGTGTCCTATGGAGGCCCTACGGGTGACGTCACCAACCTCTTTCAACAACTACCGGTAAGATCTTTTATACTTCAAGAGAGCACGCAATAAGTTTTAACTGCTTATCCCCGTTATCCCCACAGCTGTCCTCTTGTTACGCCCGGAACAAGGTAACCAACAATACACTCTTAGAATCGGACTGCGCATGCTGCGTTGCTTCGCGTGTGACACACCCCTCACCGGGAGGGCTTAACCAGCCAATTATCTTCCGTACTTGGCAACACTCTAGCTACCTCCTACAGGAAAACGTCATCTATCTATCGAGTTTCACTGCTCGATCAATAGGGATCCTCGCAACGAGAGGCCTTGGAACAATAAAACTGAAAAGGCAGACCTTAAACAGATCTCAGCAGTGCCTCCAACTTGTCGGGGTGATTCTCCCGGGGTCGGCTGAGCCGTCCGCAGACCTCCGGGCTGGGAGGCCCCAACTCCTCCCATGCTTCCCAAAAATGAGTATGAGACACACACAAGGAGCAAGGTGGTTCTGCTGTTTATTATAACAACGGCAGGGGTGGGTCTTGGATCGTACGCATCCGTCCAGACTCTCAAACTTAGTGGGGCTTGCAGGCCCTTTATACAGTAGTATGATGCGCTACTTGCGTCACCTGGGAAAGTTAGCGAAAAAACCTATTGCCACTTCGGATTGGTTCCTCGAGTGGTAGGGTTAGTATAGGATACATATGGAGAAGAATATTAGTGGTTAAGGATAAGTCAGGTGGTATACTTGGGCTGTCCCTTCTATTAGATACTTGAAAATTGTTACACGATGACCCCTGATGATTGGCTAATGTTAGTGGGGTCAGTGATGAGTCCCCCCATGTTCTGATTGGTCCTATCGCGAGCCCCCAAGCCTGGGACCATCGTCGTTCCCAGCTCACGGTGTACCTGTCGCTAGCAACAATGTGTAACTATGTGTTTGTGCAGACAATGTGCGGGTTTGCTCATTGGCTTGAGAGCAGGCCATTCCCATCGCCGTAGGCGTCCATCTTGCCTTTTCGCTGTTGCAACCTGTGTCCCAGATGTGGGACCTGGGCGACTTCTGTCTTGTGGGTCTGGCACCTTGTCAGATCGGCTTGGTCACTTGTGGAGAGACTGTAGCTGGAACGGAATTCTGCACATTTAAAGTTGTATTTCGCTTCTGTGTGCTTGGCTTTGCTTACAGGTGTGACCTTGGCGCCGGCTGGTAGCATACGAGTTGCAACATCGCGCCCTTGGCTACGAGCTCGTTCTGCGTGATCAGCACTTTTATTCTTGCTCATGCAGTGTTCATGGTGGCTCTTGCTTGCGGCCTACTTGGGCCTAGTTCATGGGTGGGGGATGCATAATTCGTGGTACATATGTTGCGGTTTGACATGGCGTCATAAGCAATATTATGTCTACATTATAGTGTCATCACGAGGCGAGTGGTGGGAGAAGCGTCAGCAAGCGTATACGTGAGTTCTTCATGCGTCTCGCGTTTCTGCATTACTATAAAAGGGCCTATATGAAAAATAAAAAAGATGCGCGTCAGTGGGTGTGTCCGTCACCTACGTCATAGCACTGAATATGTTCTTCGTGTAGGCTGGTGCGTGAGTGACCAGTGTGCATGGTGGCACGTGTGTTCTTGGCAGTTAGCTAGGTCGTTGTGGCATCTCTAACGATGTGGGTGTTCCCTGCTTTTGTCTTAGTCGAGTTCATCCATGCCGCAGGTGTCGGCTTGAGTCGGACAGGCTGGCGGGCATATCCTTAAGTTCTTGAACCAGGGTATTTTGTCATCTGGTAGATAGGCGAACTCATCTCGTGGTGGGTGCCTGGGCCGCGGTCCTCTAGGCCATGGTCACGATGAGATTGGGGGGAGCTTGTGCTCCCATTCTCCCACTTCAAGCACAAGGAGCGTCTGCCAACAGATATACAGGGCTTAGTCAACAGGTACTCAGGATGGCTACTTGTGACTGCTTTACAGATTCTACATGCAGTCTTGAACAGTATCCTGTTAGTATCCTTATCAGTACCACTGGGTTCGAAGGATATGAACAGTTAAGTGGACTACCGAAAGCACCTCGTCTGATCGATGTAGTATTTGAGTGCTCTTCTCATGTCCTGTGATTGCAGGGATACTTCTGCCAGCATTGTAGCAGCGTTGAAGGAAATGGGTATCACCAGAGGTTTGAAGGCATCACATGCAACATTAATTTCAGATTGGTTCATAGTGCTTAGTCATTTTGTAAAGAATTAAGTCTGATGGCAAAGGCTCATAATCTTTTTAATGGGCACAAATTCCATTTCCATTGAAAAATAAGTTTAAATGTGCTGCAATGTAACTTGTTTACCTGAACTTCATTCATTTTCTTTCCAAATCTCCTAAAATTGGTCAAATTATATTTCAGCCCGCTAAACCCTCACCTCAGACATCCACATGCAAAATGCAGTCACAAGTTTGAATACCTGTGAACACACTCAGCCCTTCACCGTTCCCAAGATGGTCTTTAAAATGGACAATAATACACCCTATCACTACTGTCCTGAGGAAATCCAGAAAGGGGGCGTGGCCAAGCACTGATGAAGATGGACGTCTGATTCCGAGCTCCCGTCCCGGCGTACTTTCATATAATTGCTTGTGCACTTTATAAAGAACTAATGGCCCCATAAACGTACCACCTCATATCATATCTCCATGAAGTGAAGGAGGTTTCCTGTGGCACACCAAGCCCGGCAAAGCTCTTTGCCTGGAAGCTGCAGCTTTCTACGCACCTCCGGAGGCATTGCCTAAACCAGCGAGGTTGCATAAAAAACACCCAACGTGTTTAGTCAGCTGGCCGGCTGACGCGTCACCAACACTCCGGTAAACAGAAGGAAGCATGTTTTGCCTACAACAAAAGCTTGCTTTCTGAATTTAAAGGCATAGCATCATAATTAAGCACTTTTTCAAGCTTATATTTGCTAAAACACTATTTTTTCCAACATACTTGCCAATCTTATAATCATAACTGACTGTAATTTTTAAAAATAAATTGGAGAAAAATAAGTACTTCTTGACTTACTTTTGTGTAAAATGGATTTATATATTTTCAATCTTTCAAACCCTAAGGAAAATCCTATGTCTTTTACAAAACACTTCCAGTGAAGAAATGTGACTTTTTGTCTATTCAGATGTCGGGATCGGAGTTAGCTCATGTAGCATTCTCATTGTAATGGCACATGTGCAAACTTACACAGAACAAGGTTATTTAGCTGCTGAATACCATATTTATATATACCTGTTTTATTTATTATTATTTTTTTTTGTACTCATTCTCGGCATGGTGTCAAAGAAAGGACCTACCAAGGATTTGTCATTTACGTCCACCAATAATGCGCCCAAAAGGAAAAAATGTTAATCTTCTACGCCAAAGGAGGACATATAGGACCAAGTCATGCAACCTATTTTGGATGAAATTAAATCAATCAAAAGATTTATGGAAGCTACGACAGCCAAATTACAATTGCTGGATGACAAAGGATCCTCATTTGAAACAAGGATGAATGAGGTGGAAAGAAGGGTCAGCAATGCTGAAGATGTCGCAGGAAGAGTGATGTTGCATGAAAATACAGTTACTTCTCTTCAAAAAGAAGCTCAAAATGTAGAGAATAGAAATAGGAGGAACAATAAACACATGGTTGGCCTTGCAGAAACAAATGAAAACGACAATCCTACTCAATTACTCTACCACATGCTTCCCCTACTTCTAGATCTTCCCACATCTATGAAGCTCAATATCCAAAGAGCCCATCATGTTGGACATAAAATGCCATCTAGGAATGTTCCAAGAACTCTAATATTTGCACTGCTTGTTTAAAACCATGTCCTTCTCATTATGGATAAAGCAAAAGAGAAAAAGTCACTCATGTGGGAAGGAACTAAAATCTTTATCACTCAAGATGTGTCCAGTACCACGGCAGTGAGAAGAAAGGAGTTATTGGCGTTTAGACCAGCGTTAAGGCAACTTAATGCCAGATATGGGATTATCCATCGAGCATCCCTAAAGGTCACCCTCAATGGCCATACATAAACCTTTAGAAACCCAAGTGACTTGCGCAACTTCATCCAGAGCCAAAGAAGAGTGAAGATGGACGCCACTAAACCACCACCTACATGAAATAAATATACGCACAACTTGTTCTTCTTAACCTAATCATTTCGCCGGGATGTGGTGAGGGACAGAACCGTCTGGATCTGGTTCTCCATCCCCTAACATTAATTGACTTCTTTATGAACATGGATTGGAGTGGCTGGTTCCCACTAGCCATTACTTGGTATTGTACCTGTAGGTTTATTTTGAAATTGCAAAATTCCATGTTCTTCTTGTTTGTCATTGCCTTTTCCTTGTGTTCCTTTTCCATTTATGTCTCATAATATCAGTGCTTTATTACAGACTACAAATTTGTTTTATACCGCTGTTACCATTATCCATGACTCTTAATATTGCCACATGGACTATCAAAGGGATTCATAATCCGGTTAAGCGGCAGAAAATCCTATCACACGTCAATAGAACTAAACCATCGATTGCATGTCTACAGGAGTCCCACCTCTCACAAGCAGAAGCTAACAAATTGAAAAGTTTATGGGTAGGTCTAGGGTTCTTGAGTGCAGCTGATGGGAAAAGAATGGAGTTATCACTCTTATTAATAAACATCTCCAATGCAAAGTTCTATCTACAGAATCAGATGATGTGGGAAGATGGATTATAGTTAAACTACTTGTTGACTCCACAGAATACTCTATTTTGAATATGTATAGCCCCACTAATTCAGACCCTACATTCTGGACACAGTTGAGGAACCACATTCTTAAATCCCACTCAAATAATCTTATTGTATGCAGAAACTGTAATGAGGTTATAGATCCCCACCTTGATAAGACGTCCAATGTGTGCTTTAAATCTTCCAAATCCAATATACAATTTAGAAATGTTGTCTCTGAATGAGGTCTCATTGATACATGGTCCATCCATACATCCATCAGATCTGAATTATACCTTTTATTCACCTCCCCATAACTCTTTTTTCGAGAATTGATTATATCTTTGTATCCAAATCCCTGAGTAATCACTTTTAAGATGCCAAAATAGAGAGTATTACATTGTCAGATCATGTTTCCAATCATGGGTAATTCATAGAATTTCGCACAAAAGTGGCACACGCGGCTGGCACACAGAGTCCCCTTGCGATACACTGCGCCAGCCGGGTGCGATAAAATCCATTTCATCGCACAGCGTATTCATGGATTTTAGCCTCCAAAACCAGCCGTGGCGCAGAGTGGCGCAGCGACCCTGCAGCAGCGCCAGTTACGCCCACAAGAACACCCTCGCGCAAGGGAAATCCATCAAAATCCCCAATTCATCGCAAATGTCTGCGCTAACCCTGGACCAGTTTACAGGGCTGCCAAACAGCAAACGCCAAGCGGGGAATGTGTATTTCAGGGGTTTGCGGGAAGTTTCACACGCGATCCCAACAGGGTACTTGTATTTCAGGGGTGCGCGTGAAGTTTCACACGCGATTCCATCAGGGCACATGTATTTCGGGGTGCGCGGGAAGATCCACACGCGATTGGCCTGGGTACGTGTATTTCGGGGTGCGCGTGAATTTTCACACGCGATTCCAGCAGGGTATGTGTATCTCAAGGTGCGCAGGAATTTCCATACGCGAATTCAGCAGGGTACGTGTATTTCAGGGGTACGCGGGAAGTTCCACACGCGATTGTCCTGGGTACGTGTATTTCGGTGTGCGCGTGAAGTTTCACACGCGAATCCTGCAGGGTAAGTGTATTTCGGGGTGCGTGGGAAGTTTCACACACAAATTCAGCAGGGTACGTGTATTTCAGCGGTGCGCCGGAAGTTCCACACGCGATTGTCCTGGGTACGTGTGTTTCAGGGGTGCGTGTGAAGTTTCACACGCGATTCCATCAGGGCACATGTATTTCAGGGGTGCGCGGGAAGTTCCACATGCGATTGCCCTGGGTATGTGTATTTCGGGGTGCGCGGGAAGTCTCACACGCGATTTCAGCAGGGTACATGTATTTCAGGGGTTCCGGGGAGTACTACACGTGAATTGGCTGTGTGGGTCCTCCCAGGTGTTCCCTCTACACCCTCCAGGGCCCCTGCAGGCAGCCCACACCACAGGGGACTACCCTGCACCCCTGCTCATGTCCCGCAGGCAGCCCATCCACCATGGGCATGCCCCCCAGCCAAGCCACATGTCACCTTGCACTACTGATCAACAACGCATGTCTCCCAGCACCCCCATCCCCCAGCACTGTGGGGCACCTGCAAGCAGCCCCCCACTCATGTCCAACTCATGTCCCCCTGCACCCCCACCCCCCAGCATCCAGGGGCACCCTCCACCAGGCCCCCACTCATGTCCAACTCATGTCCCCCTGCAACCCCACCCCCCAGCATCCAGGGGCACCCTCCACCAGGCCCCCACTCATTTTCCCCTGCACCCCCACCCCCAGCAGTGCAGGGTACCTGCCAGCAAGCCCCCACTCATGTCCCCCTGCACCACCACCCCCCAGCATCCAGGGGCACCCTCCACCAGGCCCCCACTCATGTCCAACTCATGTCCCCCTGCATCCCCACCCCCAGCAGTCAGGGGCACCCTCCACCAGGCCCCCACACATGTCTCCCAGCACCCCCACCCCCCAGCAGTCAGGGGCACCCTCCACCAGGCCCCCACTCATGTCCCCCTGCACCCCCACCCCCCAGCAGTGCAGGGTACCTGCCAGTAGGCCCCCACTTATGTCTCCCAGCACCCCCACCCCCCAGCAGTCAGGGGCACCCTCCACCAGGCCCCCACACATGTCCAAATCATGTCCCCCTGCACCCCCACCCCCCAGCACTGTGTGGCACCTGCCAGCAGGCCCCCACTCATGTCCAATTCATGTCCCCCTGCATCCCCACCCCCCAGCAGTCAGGGGCACACTCCACCAGGCCCCCACACATGTCTCCCAGCACCCCCACACCCAGCAGTGCAGGGGCACCCTCCACCAGGCCCCCACTAATGTCTCCCAGCACCCCCACCCCCCAGCAGTTCAGGGAACCCTCCACCAGGCGCCCACTCATGTCCCCCTGCACCCCCACCCCCCAGCATCCAGGGGCACCCTCCACCAGGCCCCCACTCATGTCCAACTCATGTCCCCCTGCACCCCCAGCATCCAGGGGCACCCTCCACCAGGCCCCCACTCATGTCCCCCTGCACCCCCACCCTCAGCAGTCAGGGGCACCCTCCACCAGGCCCCCACACATGTCCAACTCATGTCCCCCTGCACCCCCACCCCCCAGCACTTTGGGGCACCTGCCAGCAGGCCCCCACTCATGTCCAACTCATGTCCCCCTGCATCCCCACCCCCAGCAGTCAGGGGCACCCTCCACCAGGCCCCCACACATGTCTCCCAGCACCCCCACCCCCCAGCAGTGCAGGGGCACCCTCCACCAAGCCCCCACTCATGTCTCCCAGCACCCCCACCCCCCAGCAGTGCAGGGGCACCCTCCACCAGGCCCCCACTCATGTATCCCAGCAGCCCCACCCCTCAGCAGTGCAGGGCACCCTCCACCAGGCCCCCACTCATGTCCTCCTGCACCCCCACCCCCCAGCAGTACAGGGCACCTGCCAGCAGGCCCCCATACATGTCCCCCCAACACCTCATGACGATCCATAATCATGGCCCCCATGCCCCCTCATACACTGCCTACACCACCGCAGTCGGAACACACCACCAGGTATGACATCCACCCCACAAAGAAATCACCAGGACATGATGCATCCCAAATGGCTAGTCTGCACATCAACATAAATCCGTCAAACCCACACAATGACAGCATGTGAATGATAAAACACACATTGTGACATGCATGAAACCAAAGAGAGAATACCACACATTGAAGTACCAAATGATAATGTATTAAACAGAAAAGCAAGGCAATGAAATGGAACAGAAGAAAATGGAAATAATAAATGAAATCTAGCATGTCCAATAAATGAAAAAGATGCATGAAATCCAAATGAAAAGCAATCCAAAAGCAAGTCTCCAAAGTGTCAGTCTGAGAAAATAAACCCAAGGTGCAAAAATAATAAAAAAACCATTGATCCATCGGAAAATAAATTCAGCAATCCAAATCCATTGTCAAACTATGTACAAAGTGAACATCCAGGGTCCATGTGCCCAATCCTTTAAATGAAACCTATAAAATAAAATCCTACCTAATGAAGAACTATATACAAGAAGTTGGGGCATTGTCCAAGCGCCCCAAAACAAAACAAAACCGAAAGGAAACTTAACACTAAAGAACTATTTACAAGGGCAGCGGGCTAGTCCGACGGCTCACTTCTGGATGTTCCGGGCCAGGGCATCATCGAACTCCTGAACAATGTCCCGGAGGCGGTCCTCTTCCATGGCCCCGAGGGTCCGCAGGGATGACGACATGTTCTCCTCCAACTCCCTGCGGATTGCCTCGAGGCACTCGGCCCTCCTCAGGGCCCTCCGCATGGAGTTCTCTGCCCTGACCATCGTGAGCCGTGCCTCTTCCGCCCGCTGCCAATCCGCATCTATGGCGTGGCCGAACTGCTGCCACACGGAAGACACTTCCCGTCCTGGGTCCTCCTGCCCTCCGGCAGATGCCTGCCCCTCCGATGTCAAAGGCCCCGAGCCATCATGGCTCCCACCTCGTTGCTGCTGCTGCTGTGCTTGTGCCCGTGCCCTGTCTCCTGCTGCCTGCACACCCTCCACCGGCCGGGGTGCAGTCGTTGATGTGGCCACCCCTGCTGGACGTCTGACTCCCGACTGTGGCAGGGATGTGTCCTCCACCAGCCTGGCCGCACCATCAGAGATAGCTCCACAGGGCACCCAGGTGACAAATGGGTGGAAAGATGGCACGGAGGACGACTGGCGCATAGGGGGTTCAGTTGAGGAGGGGGTCGGAACAAGCTCCAGCAAACAGAGGAATCCGGCCCGGGTGACCTGTCCCAGTAGGCCGACGCGGTCAACGAGCCATTCGAGATGACGTGCAGTCTCCTCATGAAAATACTGCAGGTCACCTCGCATGGCCCGTTGACGCAACGCCATACCAGTCAGGACAGGCTCAACCCGTATCTGGATAGCCACGTCCGCAGGCAGAGGAAGGCCAGTTGTTGTAAGCTCATCCCCTGCCTGAAAATGGGTCTGGACGTAGGCATCCCTGCTGGTGCAAGATGATGCAGTCACAGGATCAGGGACAGGATTGCACACAGGCACCTCCGCGGCGGCCTGTGCTGCCTCCTGTCCCTGGTCCTGCACTGCACCACTAGCACCAGTGGAATCCCTACCTCCAGACCCCGTCTCTGTCGCTTGCACGGCCTCCTCCTCCACCAAACCCCCCACCAACCTGGATGACTCCGAGCCATCTTCCCCCGTTGGGCCCTGTGGGGTCCCAGCTGCCCCTTCTGCTGCCGAGGAGTCCAACCCCGACCCCCACCTCTTGGACCTCCCCCCAGCAGCTGCGGCCTGGGACACGGCACCGGACTCCTCACTCCCCGACGATATGACAACCTGGGAGGGGAGCCGGGCATTGTTTCTCCAGCTGGTGGTGCGATCCCTGCCGCTGTGCTCCACAGCACCTTCTCCGCCCTCTTCATCAGTTGACGCTGCAGACAGGGAGAAATAAAACACAGGCATCAGGGCACTGTACAATGGACACATACACACATGACAGTTGTACATGAGTGGCATTGGCAAACCTCAGACATGGCATCACAATCGCCAACACACATGTCATTTCAACTCGCACACATGAGCCATACCACAGCCATATCGCAACAGCCAGCACCATCCATACACATACAACAGCATGAGCAGGAAAAGGTGAGCCAGACATCACATGCAACACAGGGAGTGCACTACACATGCACACACACCACCACACTTGCATGCATGTGTACACCTCTGCCAACTGTCGCAGTGTTGAGATCGGCATCCATGTCACATCTGCCAATCAGTCTTCCACATCCCGGTGTCACATGCATCCATGTTGCATCACTGTTGCACCCTTGTCAAATACACACACATGCACATGTACACAGTGCAGATACATGCAGCTGAAACCAACATCCATGAGTGACATCACGAACATGCCTACTTACATACACATTCATTCAAACATATGTGCCCACACATCTGCATTTGGCATGCAAGCCTACACACACAAGCACCATCCATGTCTCACACATGAGAGCCCTCGCATGTGTTAGCCTCATGGCCCTGTACACCCCCCCCCATACTTGGCCCCATAAAAACACATGTGCAACCTGCACACTACTGGCACACCACCACACGCAGAGCTTACAATCAGGATGCATGTACACTTACTGCTCGACTCCAAACGGGTCTGCCTCTCAAGGACCTGGACGTGGAGCGCTGGGGATATGCGTTCCAGGACCCTCATCTGATCTTCTGACAAGTGGCCCTGGTGCCCCTTAGCATCCTCTGCCTTCAAGAGGCGCCGGGCCTTGTTGAGGGTCCTGGACCTGAAGTCCTCCCAGCGCTTCTTGACATGATGGAATAGTCGGACTGCCACCCCCTCCGCGTAGATGGCAGTCACGATGTCCGTCCAGATCTGAGTCCGTCCTTCCTTGTCGGCGCGCAAACTTCCGAAGAGGGCATCATACTGCCCCAGGACTTGCTCCACCAGGACACCAACTTCGGTGGCAGTGAAGCTGGTGCCCCTCTGCCTCTCTGGCTAGGGGTTGCCAGTGGTGCCAGATGTTGCAGTGCCTGACATGACAACCCCAGAGGCAGGAGTGGGTGGGCAACTGGGTCCTGGGGATGGTCTGTGGAGTGATGGAATCCCAGTCGGGAGTCTTCGGTTCCAGCAGGGGTGGTCACAGCAACAGCACCCCTGGCTGATGTGCAGGCAGCAAATGGCAGGGCACGTGGGCAGCAGGCAGTCAGGCAGCAGCAGATGGCAGGTGGGAGCGTGCTCGGGGCTCTTGGGGGCAGTAATTCAGCCTTATGGGCAGGAGCGTGGTCTTCCGTGTGCTTATGCGTGGGCAGCTTGATACGGAGTGATTTGGCACTTGAAAATCCAGCACGTCTGCGTGTAATTTGTGGAAAGGGCCTTAGCGCGTAAGCGCGTCAGCACACGTACACAAATTCATTGGCCCAAAGGCCTCCAGCGTGCAGGCACGTCTATGACGTTACGCGCACGTGCGTTTTCCATGGCGCGTTGGAAAAATAAGCACGTCAGAGTGTCATAGCGTGTAATTGGTGGAAAGGGCCTCAGCGCGTATGCGTCTGCGACGTGCATGCGCGGGTGTTTCCCTGTACACGGGTGCATGTTACATGTCCAATGACTGCACATCAGAGTGTCAGCTCGTGTAATTGGAGGATAGGGCCTTAGCGCGGAAGTGACGCTGGACGTGTGGGCATGTTTAAAAGGTACGCGTAGAACGCCATTTCCTTGTACGTGCTTTTCGTCGAGAGCGAGTGGGTGAAATCTGTACTTCTTGTCGGTTCACATGCGATTTACTTCACGGCATTGCAAGTTCGTACTCCCTGTTACCTCTGACAGCTTTTTCTCTTTTTGTCTTTTTCCTGGGCCTGTTTCCTCAAACAGCGTTCACTTCTTCTGTTGTCCTGTCTCCTCAGACAGCGTACAATTCTTCTTTTGGTGGGGGTGTTGCCAACGCGCACACGCGCGTCTTTTTCACGCTATTTTTCCAAGCAGACGGTGAGTCGCGCACGTATTTAACATCTGTGCTAGCCCCGTATGTCGCGTACCCCTTCAGAGGTCATTCTAGGCTGCGTGTGACACGCATACGTTCATTTTTGTGTTTCTGGGTGCCACAGCATAGTGCAGGTTTATTTTTCCACGCACGTGGTCTAGGAGGGGTTGCGTGCACATTATCTCCCTTTTTGGGGTGCCAGTGCGTTGCGTGACCCTTCATCTTCCCCCAGGGGTCACATACAGCCTTGCTAGAGCACTAGGGTACGAATTCCATCTAGTACCCTACCCCTTTAACCCCCAATTGCCCAGGACAATAGTTTACTGCAACTCCCATACGCACAACAACATCAGTGCCATGGTTGGGAGGCGAGCACGCGGTAAGGGTGGCAAAGGTGGCCGAGCCTCAAGAGGTGGGCGTGGTGGATACGGTAGGGGACATGGCCAGGACTTGCAGGGTGCCCCTAGCCCCCCATGTGTGGATGACCAGTCAGGGACACCCATGCCCCCCCCTGGTTGTGGGTAACGTGGCTGACACCATCTCTGCTCAGCCCTTGTTGGACGAGCCCATTGTGGCACCAGACCTGGCACAGGGTGACTCCATGGCTGACTTCCAGGTCAGCAGGTCTAGGCCACGTGTGGCGGTGCACGTTGGTGTCACCAGGCCACGGGGATCAGGGGCAGCTATGTCATCTGCTGCCCCGAGTAGGCAGGGTGGGGAGGCTGCAGGGGCAGCTGCGGCTCCATCCACCCCAGCTCTGAGTCTCCCAGTCAGGACAGTGTTGGTCCCAGTCCATCCTGCTGACGTTCCCCCTGACTACATCACACTTCAGCTAATGCCTGCACCAATTCCGATGCTCAGTGTTCATTCCCACACTCCTAGTACACAGTCCACCGGGGCTCCTGCCCCTAGTGTCCAGAGCGGCGTAGGACACTCAGGATCCCCACCACCTTCCAAGCGGAAGAGGAAGAGTGTTCGTCCAGTACAGGCTGATGCCCCAGACACGGCTACACAGTCTGGGCCACCAAGGAAGCCCAGCTTCAATCAGGCCGAACTTGATGCACTTGTGGAGTATGTGTCCGCACATGACAGCGAAATGGTGATTACTGCAGGATGCAAGACCACACCTGCACAACGTCTGGCACACTAGCAGACCATCGCGGACATCATAAGTGCCCTTGGATTCGTGAGGCGCACAGCTAATGATTGCTACAAGCCCTGGAATGACCTGAAGCGCAGGGCAAAGAAAAAGCTGGCCTCAAGTCATGCCGCTACTCTAGTGACTGGAGGTGGGTCTCCAGCAGAGGACATTGAACTCACTCCACATGAGTATGTTGCTGGGACCTACATCACGGAGGGACATATCCAAGGCGTGGGAGACCTGCCAGTTTACGAGGCATTGTCCGGTGAGTGCACATGCATGTGTGTGTGTCATCCATGTGCATGGTGTGTGTGTGAGGGCTTCTGATTGAGTGCCAGGTGAGGGTGTGTGTGCTTGAGTGTTTTGGGTCACCCATGTGCTTCATCCAATACATTCTGCGCACCAGGATTTGGGTATTGCAGTATCCCTTCTGGCAACAGTAGACATTTAGCCCAACCTCACGCCAGTTGGCCTTCAAGTGTCATCTTGCCACAACATTGTTGCGTATTATTCTGTGTTCATTCAGGCTGATTGTTTGCATTCCACCACTTTCACTAGGCATTTCTCAGTCCTATTGTCACATGTGTGACATGGCTATGGTACATGCCATCTGTGTGATGGCATGTGTCATGTATGTGTATTGGACATGCCAATCACAGGCCAATGTGTGATGGCACTGCTAGCCAGCATGCAGCAAATGTGTTGGTCTTCCATCTTGGTGTCATCAATGTGTGCCATTTGCCTCCCCTTCATACGCATTGATGGTGCATGCATGGGAGGGTTATAGTCATGTGGGACATGTGTCAATGAAGTACTGGTTCTGTTCCTTCTCAGCCCTAATTGTGTGCCATGGTGCTAATGCCTGTTCCCATTTCTTTTCTTTCATGCCTTTGCAGGGGATGACGCACTTGATACTGCTGGGGTTGTGGAGATGGTGCAGACCCAAGAGGGGTCTCAGGCCCGACCAGGCACCAGTGAGGGACGTGGTGTGGTGGTGGGTGAGAACCCACACTTGCTGCAGACCATTCTCTCAAAGGGTGTCTCTGGGTGCACCTCCCCCGAGCTCTATTCAGGTGTCGATTCGGATGATGAGACCTATGTGCCGTCGCAGGTAAGTGTTTCTGGGAGGGATTCTGTACTGTCCAACCCACCTGCACCAGGGGTAGAACCCTCAATGGGGATGTCAGTGTTGGTAGGTCCGCCTTTGGTGGTTACGGATGCAGAGTCACACTCCGCAACATCTGATCCTGTTCCTGGGCCAGCAGATCAGAGGGGGAATGCAGTCCTGCAGCCTCAGGCAGTGCCGGCACAGCAAGGCGCAGTTCGCCTTGCCCCAGACAGGTGTGGTGCCCGCCGACGCAGTGGCCGTACGCCACCTGGCAATACCGCATGGGAGCAATCCATATACGGTATGGCAAACCAACAGGCAGCATCATCTGAGATGATGGCTAATGCCATGGTTAGGGTGGCCACTTCCATTGTCCCCCAAGAAAGGCTGATGGAACAACTACAGCAGGCAACAGACTCCATTTGCCAGTCACACAGGGAGGACATGTTGGCATCCAACAGGGACCGACGGGTGGCACTGGAGACTCTGCGGGAAGCCATTTCTATTGAGTCCCAGGGCCACAGGGAAGCCCTGAGGGTGGAACTCCGTCAGCTCAGGGTGACTCTTGTTGTGCTTGAGGCTTCAACTGACACAAGGACAGAACAGCAGCTGGAGCGGCTCACACGTACGCTCTCAGCTGAGATGCAGGCAACTCGGGAGGAGGTCCGGGCATCCCGTGAGTTGTTGCATGGGGACCTCCGCACGATTATCCTCCAGAACCAGACCTTCCACACCCGCATGCTTGCTGCCATGGAGGACCAGACTAGGGCTTTGCATGGGCTGCCTCCCATAGTACCACCACCTCCTGATGCAGCTGCAGAGGGTGAGGAGAGCGACAGCAGCGATTCTCTCACAATAGGGTAGCCGTGCAGGCCATGAGCCCATGGAGGTGTTTTTTTTTCTCCCAAAATCCACACAGGTGGGTTTTGGTGTGCACCCTGTCCTCGGACCTCCTGGGTGGCCTCCCCACACCCCCTGGCCCATACATGGCCATTTTTGATTTTTGATTTTTGAATTTTGATTTTTGATTTTTGATTTTTGATTTTTTTTACAGTGTGTTGCCTTGTGTGGCTCCCGTGGGCATGCGCTGTATTGTGGCTGTGCACATGCAGGCTTGTCCTGAATTTGGGTTAGATGCTTGGGTTTGTGTGACACACACCCCTCCTGCTTCCCGTTTCCATGGGCTTGCAAAGGGTGTGCCCAATTGACATTGACTTACACAGTGACGTTGGACTCCCATTTGCTGTGTGGGCAGTCTGTAGTCAATACTGTGTATACATTCCTAGTGCATATTGTTGTTGTATTGTACACTGCATGGTGTATTGATATGTGCCTATGCATCCATTCCTCATGTCTTCACAAGGCGGTCTACTCTGGAAATGGAGTCCATGTTGTAAGCAGTGCACCTACACTTTTGCATGGCGCTAACACTGTACAGTTGGAAGTGGTTGAAGTGCTGGCATTATCAGGTAGTGAGACTACCAATTTTTTAAATCCGTACTGTCAGGTTTATGGTAGGTTTGAGGTTGTGTAGGTGATTTGTATTATTGCTAAATATTTGGTAATGTGTGTTGTTGGTCCTGCATTACTGTGAGCATTTCATGTGTGGCCAGTTTCCATTAGGGACACTGTACTTTGTGACACTTGTGTCATGTTGTGGGGATTACTTTGTTTGCTCTCACATAGCATGACATGCCATGGTGTGTTGTGTGGCGATGCCGGGGAGGGGTTGGGTGATATGGCACTGTTCTCATGTTGTATTTTGCAAGTGGGTATTCATTTTTGCTGCATAGAAGTGTGTCTTTTGATGACACTGCATTGGTGGTGTTTGTGTAGGTAGGGATGCACACATTGTGACACTTCCAGGTGAACAATCTCAGGATGCTATGGTTCTGACAGTTGACTGTCCCTTCATTCATCATAATTGTCAGATTGAGTCATCATTGATTGTCAGATGGTATGTGGCAGGGCTGTGTGCACTCCACAGGGGTGTGATTTCTATGTGAAGTAATTAGCCACCAGCTGCGTACGGGCTGCCTCACCCCGTGCCCTTTCCCCTACCATGCGCAGCGGGCGTGCATGTGGTTGGGGATGTGGGGGCACCACCATGTCCACAGCCAGGCCCCGGCGTGTTGCAACATTGTGCAGGACACATGCTGCCACTATGATTCTGAACACTACGGGGGGAACGTATAACAGCTGCCCGCCAGAACGGTCAAGGGAGCGTAAGCGTGACTTGAGCACTCCGAATGTGCGCTCCACTATGCCCCGGGTTGCAATATGGGCTGTGTTGTATCTTACCTGGGGAGGCGTGATGGGGTTCCGAATTGGCATCATCATGTGGGTGCTCAGAGGGTAGGCACTGTCCCCTGGGGAGGTGGTGATGGGTATCATTAGTGGGGTAGTGACATTACTCTGTACCTGACATGCATGCGTGTGCTGTGGCATTTATACTCACCAAGCAGCCATGCATCGCCATGCCGCCCAGCTTCCATGTCCCGGTTTAGGGTTGATATCCTGTAAATGAAGCTGTCGTGGGTGGACCCTGGATAGTTGGCATATACTGAGGTGATGATTCCCTTGGCATCACATACTACCTGGACGTTGATGGAATGCCAGTGCTTGCGGTTTCTATAGATGTGCTCAGATGCCCTGGGGGGACATACAGCCACATGGGTGCAATCAATGGCACCTAGCACTTTGGGGAATTGTGCCACCCCGTAGAAATCCTGGATGACAGCCTGCCTTTCTGCAGGTGTTCTGGGCAGGTATACGTGCCTGCGGACTGATGGGCGTGCAGTGATGATGGCCAACACCTGGTGTAGGCACCGTGACTGCGTGGCCTGTGACACCCCCTCCACTATGGCACTTGTCCGCTGAAATGATCCGGTAGCCAAGAAGTGCAGTACATTGAGGACCTTCTCCAGGGAGCTGAGTGCTTGGGAGCAAAGGGTGGGTGATGTGAGGTCATCCTCCCACTCACTGACCAGGTCGAGTATTATGTGAGGTGGAAACCTGTACCTCCCATACACCTGGTCATCAGGCATACCAAAAAGGCTGGTTCTGGGTGTAAAGATTCTGGCCCTGACTATCCTCCTCCTCCTCCTGCGGTATCCCACGGCCACTGCTGCTAGGAACGGTATATTCATCCTGGCATCTGAGCTTGTTTGTTGTTTGCGCACACTTTTATGCTGCGCGGGTCGACGTACACCTGCTTCCTGCGAGTCGACGCGCACCTGCTTCATGCTGGCGTACGTGTTTCCGGATTGGACCGTCTTTTTTGGCACGTTGTAGGCGACCGTGTAAATCTTCCTGCCCACCCCAGGAATACACGTACCCCACTCTCCCAGGCCCAGTCGCGTGTGGAAGTTCATGCGAACCCCGTAATACACATACCCTGCTGATATCGCGTGTGGAAGTTCACGCGAACCCCGAAATACACGTACCCTGCTGATATCGCGTGTGGAAGTTCACGAGAACCCGTAATACAGGTACCCAGCTGATATCGCGTGTGGAAGTTCATGAGAACCCGTAATACACGTACCCTGCTGAAATCGCATGTAAAACTACCCGCGCACCCCTGAAATACACGTACCCAGGCCAATCGCACTGCTGGGGGGTGGGGGTGCTGGGAGACATGAGTGGGGGCCTGGTGGAGGGTGCACCTGACTGCTGGGGGGTGGGGGTGCAGGGAGACATGAGTTGGACATGAGTGGGGGCCTGGTGGAGGGTGCCCCTGACTGCTGGGGGGTGGAGGTGCTGGGAGACATGCGTTGGTGGGCAGTAGTGCAAGGTGACATGTGGGTTGGCTGGGGGGCATGGCCATGGTGGATGGGCTGCCTCCGGGACATGTGCAGGGGTGCAGGGTAGTCCCCTGTGGTGTGGGCTGCCTGCAGGGGCCGTGGAGGGTGTAGAGGGAACACCTGGGAGGACCCACACGGCCAATTCACGGGTAGTACTCCCCGGCACCCACGAAATACACGTAGGCTGCTGGATTCGCGTGTGGAACTTACCGCGCACCCGAAGTGCACGTATGCTGAAATCGCGTGTGGAACTTCACGGGCACCCAAAAATACACGTACCCTGCAAATTCACGTGTGAAACTTCCCACGCACCTTGGAATACACGTACCCTGCGGAAATCGCGTGTGAAACTTCACGGGCTCCCCGGAATACACGTACCAAGGACAATCGCGTGTAGAACTTCCCGCGCACCCCGAAATACACGTACACGCTATTTTTCACACAGCGGGTGTCCATGTTTGTCGCGTACCCCTTTGCACCTCATTTGTCCTAGAGGGCCACAGTATGGATCATTCATCATAGCTGTATATAGGTGCTTTTTGCTAGTGCACATTTTGGCGCACATTTATATCAGGTGCAGGGACGCTACCGCCTGCTTTCTTGTGGCGGACTTGTTTGGCCCTGTGCGCGTCTTTGCCCGTGCGCTGGTTTGCCCTATTCGATTCCATGAATACGAGTTGTAGGCGAGCGTGTGGGCGTTCCGCGCACTTGCCTCCTGTACTTCCCCTGTGACGCCCATATTTTCACGCGTTGTTCCCCATTCCGAGTGTTACGCCCCGTGTTACGCCTACTTTTGTTATGTGCGCCGCGCTATGTGCAATCTCGCTGTGGCCGTGGCGCACGCCGTTGGATGACCTGTGCGCCGCGCACTTTTTCAGCGCACATCCAATATTTTTCTCGCGCACGGACTTCCAAGAATCGATGTGCGCTGGTTTCCCTGCGATTTTCGCACTTGCACTGCGATTCGCACGTTTTGGTACCTCTGCGCCGGAATTTTCAGCGCACATTAATTCCATGAATCGGCCTGATGTTTCCGTTCACATCACATTATCCAATGCACAAAATGTACATCATCCTAACAGATGGAGATTCAATTCAGCGCTTTTGAAAGATGAGCAATTTATTAACCTTATTCATCAACAACATATTCTCTTTTTTGATGAAAACCCCTCGGCTGAAACATCTGTACATAATAACTGGGATTGCTATAAAGCAATACTAAGAGGTCATATACATCATACTCTGCCACCAAAAAGAAAAAACTCAAAAAAATATCAGAAGAAATCCTTACAACTAGAACACATTTGTACTAATTCTGCCCCTATCCCTCAAAAAATTATGGAACTCAAAATACAGTAGAACAACTTACTGACTGAATACTCATGTGCAAATCTGTTAAAGTATAAGTCCATAATGTATCAATTTTCTAACAAAACTGGGAAATCATAATCGTCATATCTTAAAACAAAAAAAGACAAAGCAAAAATTACTGTTATTAAAGATCATGACGATAATAGAGTCATGAAAGAGAAGGACATTCTACACGTTTTTCTATACTTTTATCAAAAGCTATACTCCTCTGAAGCATTGCCCAATAATGCTAATGCTACTGAGTTTCTTAAGCATGTACAACGCAATTCCTATGCAAATCCTAACCTACAATCTCTAAATTCCCCTATATAATCGAATGAGGTACACAAAGCTATTAATGATCTTAAAAAGGAGAAAGCTCCAGGCACAGATGGTTTCTCAATTGACTATTTTGCCCAGTCCTTAAACTCAATGAACCTTGTACCTCCTGTATTGCACATGACAAAGCAGTTTCAACTTTTGCCGAAGCAATGCTTATTGTATTCCCTAAACCCAACAAATACCCTGACTTAGTTCAAATGTATAGGCCCATATCTTTAATTAATACAAACTGTAACATTTTTGCCGAAATTCTAGCTAATAGACTTATTCCCTTTTTTGTAAACTTAATTAAAAATGACCAGGTGGTCTACGTCCAAGGTAGAGTATCCTCTGCCAATATTAGACTCTTTATGAATATTCTCAGCATTATTCAAAACTCCTATAACCCATACGCGGCAATCGCGCTTAATGCCGAAAAAGCTTTTGATAGAGTAGAATGGAATTTCATGTTTGAAACTCTTACCTGACATGGCATTCCTTGTCCATTTATATCCATGATTACAGTACTGCACTCCAATCACACTACATTAGTATTCATAAATAACCATATATCTACCTTTTATGGTATTCCCCTTACATTTGATGAGTTCATAGCAAAATTGTATGTGCCAATGTTTTTTTTACTGCTTTATGCAAGTTTATTAGATGCCATTATGGAAAATTGTAATATGCTAATTTGTAATGCAAACAATTATTCAGCACAAAAACGACTTTATCTATCCAACCCTAATGTCACAGCAGCTATGTTAGACAAAGCCAGCTCATCTTCGCCAACAGATGGAGTCCTACATAAATGTCTAGAGGCCTGGAATTAAGACTGCCTTCTAAATGATTCCAAAAGGCTCTGGCCCTATGTGTGGACTAATGTTTCCAAGGTGATTGGTTCAGCAAGCCTACTTCAAACAATGTTCTTCTTTAATCACAGGACATACATTACTCCATTAATGCTTTACAAAGTAGGTTCATCCCAAGATGACAAATGCACATCATCTTTGAATGTATTCATGTTAAAGGTTTTTGAAAAAGAAGTGTGGGAATTTTTGGAGCGCATTATTTCAGATTCAGCTAGTCTTCTCCTTTACAGTCTTAATTCAAGGGAGCAAAGCTATTCAACCTGCCATTGATAAGAATGCATGTTACTGGTTTGTTCTTTTCGTAGTCATAGCCATTCAGAATATTACTTCTAACTGGGAAAATCTAAAAAAAAAATTACATTTTAAACTATTGTGGAATTCTGTATGCAACATTCATTGAATGGAATATGCAGTGCCTCATCCCCACAATTATTGCACAAGCATAGATTAAAATGGCAAGCTTTCCAGAATTTCTTAGATAACGTAATGCCCAGTTAATAAGAATGATATCATCACTAGTACCACATATCTTCACAATCACTGTCCCCTCCCACCTCCTTATGTTTATGTTAGTCTCATTTGTTGGTGTGTGTACTTAATGTTTTCTATCATAAATGTCTTATACAACTACTAGTTTAGGTTAATTCGAATTTTACTGCTGTAGTGCCTATCCTCTTATATTCTGTATACAAGGTTCATCTGTTGTTTAGTTATATTGTAGACAAACATCATGTTTAATAATCTGTTATACTTACAATGAACTCATTATTATGTTCTGTTTATCATACAACTCTTGCATTCTTAATGATATTAATAATAAATTAAACACAAAAAAATAACCATAAAGAAGTATTAAATAAAAACATTGTCAGGGTAGTCAAGAAGGGTCCCTTCTATTATGAGGAATTCATATTGTGAGCACCATATTGATGACTGGGGGTGCGACAAACCGATCCCAATTTACTTTTTGTTCATAACTGATACAATATTAGCTTGCACGTGCACGGGAAGATAAAGTGTCAAATCTACCAAATCTAAAAATATACATGCGCCTTAATAAAAATACATGGGAAATTCATGAATCTCAAAACAAATACCCTTTTCACAATGAATCAGAACACAGTGGTTAGGGCTCTCTTGCAAAACACACTTTGACTTCTAAACAGGTTTTCAGAAGGCAGGTAAATAAGTAATCTCAACTTTTTCAGTCAGCATCTGCAGAAATAGCCTTGAGTTTAAGGTATGATAAGTCTCATAGATAGTACATATAATCTCCTGCTGTTTAAGAGCGTGACCAAAAGAGTTGTGTTATTTATTCTGGTCACTAGTAAAACACGGGGTAAGCTAAGTTCCTAAAGCTATTTAGGAGTTTTCAGTCGTGCAATAAAATGGGAGCCTTTGGAGATGGGAATGTTTCAAGGGAACAGTGACCTGGGAAAAGAGTTAACTTCACAAATTAAGGGAAATCATTCATCCAGCCTCGTCATATTGTGGGAAATGTCCATACAAGGACCATGTGCAATCATACTTAAAGTTAAAGGTCTTAGGCCAGTTATTGCTAGCAATTAATTATGTTTTCAATGCAAATGTTTAACCATGTACTGATGTCAGGACCTACTAGAACGAATCCCAAGAGGAGGAGTGTTTTGATTATGATCTAAAGATAGTACTGAAGATAAGTCTGACCAATGCAAATGGAAAACTTGGGGAAAAATTGGATTTCTTTGGAGTGTTTTTTTCCAATCATATTTGGAGGGTTGAGGGTAATAAAAGTATCTGGGGGTGTTTAAAATTGTTGCAAAGAGTATATAAACAGCCAACAGATGTTATATTCTTGAGAAGTGGGTCAGTTTGGTCCTGCAACACCATCTAAGTCCTCCCCCTGCTTTATGTACAACCATGTACTCACTTCTTAAGTGGTGGGCCTGCTTTGGGTTAAGGTGATTAAAGGTTCATCCCCCACAACATGATGCCATCGTTATCATTAAATCTCCCTGAGCTATAGGGCAACTACCTGGCCAGCAAGCTGACAAATTGTGATTCAACCCTTTCAGTGTTAAGACGTTTTATACAAATGTCATATATACAATATTCAGTAAAAAAAAAACTTTGTTAAAGGGACATTATGGTTAAGTTGCGCTACTAAAAACCTATCAAATTCTGTAAAAAAACTTTGTTAAAGGGACGTTATGTTTCCAAGTAAAACCGGAAAACCCCTGAAATTCACCAGTTATGGTAAGTTAAACAACCATAACTCGCGCCACCACTGTGCACTGCTTAGACTAACACCCAGGACATCAAAGATGACATCACAAATGTCATTGATGAAATGTCTGAAGATAGTGAAACTAATGGTAGACACTTTTCTGATTAAACCCATTAATAAATATTATTTAATATACATTTAACATATACATTTTTTTGTACAGACCATACAAACATTGAAATTAGTAAACGAAAAGAAAGATTGGATAAGACTCTCCAGCACATGGAAGAAAAAATTGACATACTCAAGGGAAATTTCAACAATTTAAAAAACTTTGTGGAGGATCACTTGAAAGAAAAAACTAGATACCATTGTCCCACATGTACCTGTCCCCCTCACCATATCCCACTCAATTATCCCCAACCCCTCTCCATGAACAAAAACGTTTTGATGAGACTTCCATCCCTTCTTCACCTCAAATGAATCCTCTTCAAACCCCAATTCTCCTGTGTTTGTCTCGGTTTCTGCTTCACCCTCTCTGTCATAAATTTAACATCCATATATAATAAAGTAAAATTATTATATTGTGTCCTAATTCATTTCTTGTCTTTTTTTAAAAAGCAGTTCAGGTGTCCGCAGACAGCGCGGGTGTCCAGAATGTCCGTAAAGAAACAAAAATGGGGGCGTCCTAAGGATACAATCCCTGTCCGTACTGTTTGCATGCAAGTTGAAACTGTTCTAAGAACACACCTGGTGTTCGGGATGTCTGCCATTAATCAAAATGGAGGTGTTCTAAGGACACTTTACCTGTCCATACTGTTGGCAGGCAAGTTGAAGCTGTTCTAAGAACACATTCGGTGTACGGGATGTCCGCAATCAAACTAACAGACGCGGTGTCCTGAAATGTTCATAAATAAACAAAATGGTGGCGTCCTGAGGATGCTAGACCTGGCCGTGCTGTTCGTAGGCAGGTTGAAACTGTTCTAAGAACACATCAAGTGTCCCGGGATGTTCGTAAATAAACAAAATAGGGGTGTCCTGAGGACGCTATACCTGTCCGTATTGTTCGCAGGCGAGTTGAAACTGTTCTAAGAACACAAGCAGTATCCTGAAATGTTCGTAAATAAACAAAATGGGGGTGTCCTGAGGACACTATGCCTGTCCGTATTGTTCGCAAGCGAGTTGAAACTGTTCTAAGAACACACACGGTGTCCTGAAATGTTTGTAAATAAACGAAATGGGTGTGTCCTGAGGATGCTATGACTGTCCGTATTGTTCGCAGGCGAGTTGAAACTGTTCTAAGAACACACACAGTGTCCTGAAATGTTCGTAAATAGGCGAAATGGGTGTGTCCTGAGGACGCTATGCCTGTCCGTATTCTTCGCAGGCAAGTTGAAACTGTTCTAAGAACACACATGGTGTCCTGAAATGTTCGTAAATAAACAAAATGGGGTTGTCCTGAGGACGCTATGCCTGTCCGTATTGTTCGCAAACGAGTTGAAACTGTTCTAAGAACAAACGCCTGTTTGTAACTGTTCGTTTCGCTTGTGTCGCAGTTTTAATTCGTTTCAGGACCCGAACAGTGTCCGTAGAACACCAACGCGCATGCGCAAAACAGTTTCAGTGCATTTGGTGTCCTGCGGACACCCGTTCCCTTCGCGGACATGTACGCGAAGCTATCATGTGACCGCGCCCACGCTGAGCGTGTGTTCTGACTGCGGACACTGTTCGTGTCCCCGAACAATTTAAAACTACCTTTTCAGGCAATCCACAATATTTTTCAATAATAAATTATAGCACAAGTCCCAGACAGTAATCCTGACTTTCTACATACTTTTTGGGACTTTTTGATCCTTTTCTTGGTGTTCGATCTGTCCGCGGACAGCGCGGGTGTCCGCGAACCACGCACAAGCACCACTATAAAAGGCCAGACCTAAGAGCTCATCCTCATTGTGTTTCTGGCTATCTTACAGAACACAGTGCATTTCTGCTGCCAATTTTCCAGATTTATTTCTGAAACCTGATGGCATCCATGGCTCCCCTACTGCCACCTGGCGTTACATCTGCCACAGCACCACCCCCACCCCCTCCACCACCAACACCTTCCCAAGGGCCTGAAGAGGGGAACAGGAGTGAGGATGCAGAGGAGGATGAAGAGGATGACCAGAATGAGGTAGTGGAAGTCCCTACTACCAGCACTCGCCATGAGTCTTGGGTGTGGCGGTTATTTACCATTCATGGTAATGTACCTAAGGCGCGTGCAAACCAAGTCACCTGCAACCAGTGCAAAATTGTACTGAGTAATGGGACGCTTGGTTCGTACAGCTTTGGTACAACTACTATGAAGCGACACCTAAGGTCGTTCCACGCTAGGGCCATTTGCATGGTTTTACCTTGCGAAGAGCGTAGTAGGTTGACTTCCTCTACTACACCTCCGTTTCCGATCCTGTCACCACAAGGAACACTGTGGGACAGCGTATTCCTCCAGCTGCCTCACAGGCCATTCGCAATGCTGATGACCCTTACCTTTTGAGGGTCACAGTTGTGTGTATGTACTGTGACGCAGCACTCTGCAGGGGGGAGAGACTTGGAAGTGCTTTTGAGACTCTGGTCTCAGAGCACGAGAAGACCTGCACACTACCTAAGTAAGGCCCACCCTATATCTTCCTCTCTCCACCCACCCTTTCTTATCCCCGTGGTTGGTGTCCCCCCGTACCATCCTTTTCCTGCCTCTCCTAGTGTGTTGTGTGTAAAAAAACAAAAACAATATAAAACAACAAAAATAAAAAAAAGGCTCTTTTCAGAGCCGCCTTTCACAGTTTAAAAATAGAAGTTGAAAATAAATGGAGCAGGGCCTTGTGTATTTTTTGGAAGTCCACGGACAGTTCGTGAACATCTAACATTTTGGGGTGCTGCCCTATCATAACCATTGCAGTTTTATCTGGGAGAAAGAGGTACCATTACTCTAAAGCAGAGATTACCAGCAAATCTTACAAACGCTTATTTAATCTTGTTAAAACCAAAATTTATTAACTAAGCTATACTTAAACATTAACAAAACTTCTATTAAAAAACTATGAACTGCTAGAATATGCCAACAGCTATCTAACTGCCCCAAGATTCTACAACAACTAAACAGATAAATGAATACTACTAAATTATATTAAAAACATAGACAGTTAGAATACGCCAACTGGTCTCTAACTGCCCCAAGATATTTTCAATAGCCAAACAGATAAATCAATACCACTTCATTATAACAATAAATAGACAGTTAGAATATGCCAACAGGTATCTAACTGCCCCAAGATTCTACAACAACTAAACAGATAAATCAATACAACTACATTATAACAAAAAATAGACAGTTAGAATACGCCAACTGGTATTTAACTGCCCCAAGATTTTACAATATCCAAACAGATAAAATAAATACCACTTCATTATAACAAAAAATAAACAGTTACAATATGTTAACAGGTATCTAACTGCTCCAAAAATCTGCAACAAGCCAACATATAGAACATTAGCCAGAAACAACAAGTGAACACTGAAAACAAACAGACTGTAGCATAACAAAAAAAGTTTTTTTTTTAAAAGTCCAACATGGATTTTTGTTTTTCCCACAGACCCAATGATTTTAGCAACAAACACAGAAACTGAGCAAATTGCACAGTAGACTGGTTTGTAATCTACTAAATATGAGGGTAAAAAAGGCATAGCATCCTCAGGACACCCCCATTTTGTTTATTGATGAACATCCCAGGACACTTGATGTGTTCTTAGAACAGTTTCAACTTCCCTACGAACAGTAAAGACAGGTATAGCGCCCTCAGGACACCCCCATTTTGTTTATTTACGAACATCCCAGGACACATGATGTGTTCTTAGAACAATTTCAACTTGCATACGGACAGCGTCCTCAGGCCACCCCCATTTCGTTTATTTACGAACATTTCAGGACACCACGTGTGTTCTTAGAACAGTTTCAACTTGCCTGTGAACAAAACGGACAGGCATACCGTCCTCAGGACACACCCATTTCGTTTATTAACGAACATTTCAGGACACCGGGTGTGTTCTTAGGTCAGTTTCAGCTTGCTTGTGACCAATTCAGACAGGTCTAGCGTCCTCAGAACACCCCCATTTTGTTTATTTCCGAACATCCCAGGACACTTGATGTGTTCTTAGAACAAGTTCAACTTGCCTACGAACAGTACGGACAGGTATAGCGTACTCAGGACACCCCCATTTCGTTTATTTATGAACATTTCAGGACATCGTCTGTATTCTTAGAACAGTTTCAACTTGCCTGCGAACAATAGAGAAAGTCATAGCATCCTCAGGACAGACCCATTTCGTTTATTTACGAACATTTCAGGACACCGTGTGTGTTCTTAGGACAGTTTCAGCTTGCTTGCAAACAATTTGGACAGTTCTAGCGTCCTCAGAACACCCCCATTTTGTTTATTTACGAACATCCCAGAACACTTGATGTGTTCTTAGAACAGTTTCAACTTGCCTACGGACAGTACGGACAGGTATAGCGTCGTCAGGACACCCCCATTTTGTTTATTTATGAACATCCCAGGACACTTATGTGTTCTTAGAACAATTTCAACTTGCCTACGAACAGTACGGACAGGTATAGCGTACTCAGGACACCCCATTTTGTTTATTTACGAACATCCCAGGACATATGTTCTTAGAACAATTTCAACTTGCCTACGAACAATACGGACAGCGTCCTCAGGACACCCCCATTTCGTTTATTTACGAACATTTCAGGACATCGTCTGTATTCTTAGAACAGTTTCAACTTGTCTGCAAACAATACGGACAGTCATAGCATCCTCATGACACACCCATTTTGTTTATTTACGAACATTTCAGGACACCGCATGTGTTCTTAGGACAGTTTCAGCTTGCTTGCGAACAATTCGGAACAGTTCTAGCGTCCTCAGAACACCCCCATTTTGTTTATTTACGAACATCCCAGGACGCTTGATGTGTTCTTAGAACAATTTCAACTTGACTGCGAACAGTACGGACAGGTATAGCTTCCTCAGGACACCCCCATTTTGTTTATTTACGAACATCCCAGGACACATGATGTGTTATTTGAACAATTTCAACTTGCCTACGAACCATACGTAAAGATGTAGTGTCCTCAGGACACCCCCATTTCGTTTATTTAGAACATCCCAGGACACTTGATGTGTTCTTAGAACAGTTTCAACTTGCCTACGAACCATACGGACAGGCGTAGTGTCCTCAGGACACCCCCATTTTGTTTATTTATGAACATTTCAGGACAACCGCATTTTCCGCGGTCAGAACGAACACAACAGGGGTGCCTGCCACCTAAATAAATACAACATTTAACCCATTTTTTACCCCCCACCCTCCCCAAACAGTCTTACACACCAAAACACTTTACTAAATAGTATTTTTCCACCAAGTTTCACCGCGCTGTCCGCGGATGTCCGTGAATCGAAGATGGTGGGCGTTTCCAAAAATCTGACGCACTTCCCGCTCTTCACTGTTCAATCAGCGAACATGTTGCATGTCCGCAGACATGACACAAGCCGATTGGCCAATCAGGACACTGTCCTTGGGGCGAACAGGAAGTGTGTCCGCGGACCAAACATAGATATCACTAATTTTTAGTGACCTACTTTTTGGTCATTTTTTAAAAAACTACTAGATGGATTTTCACTGAATTTGCAAAAGCACACTTTCGGGACCAAGCCGCTGTTCCTGGTCCAAATTTGGTGAAAATCCGTCCAGCGGTTTGGGCTGTAGGCGTGAGCAAAGTGTTTTCCCCATTCAGTCTATGGGAAAAAAATAAGTTTTGGGACCCCCCTATAACTTTGCCCCGCCTGGACCAAACCTCACCAAACTGTGCAAACAAATTCAGAGTAACCCATATACATTTTGTGCAAAGTTTGGTGAGGATTCGTCCAGGGAGAGCGAAGTTATAAGCCGCCCAAAAAGGGCTCTTCCTATGGAAACAGCAACTTAACCATAACTACACAGCCACTACGTGGCTGTGTAATAAAGAAATACTTATACACACGCACACAAACAAATAGAAGCAGTTAAACCCCCAAACACCTTGCAAGAAATCTGACTACAACACATTCTAAGAAGATTTGGAAATCTCAAATCACCCCAAACGGAATTGGCTCTTACTGCTTAGTTATTGCTGGCAGGGACAGGCGCAGGTAGCAGAGGGTGTGCCCACTGCTCCATTCATTCGGTTATGGTCTGTGTGCCGGAAAAGGCTAATAAGCTACAGAAACGAAGCAATTGCATTACCAAAGACAGTCACATGTATCCGTTTGGCCTGTGTGTAGCACACAGCTGCCTTGATGATGATGGCTCTGATGTTTGGGCTAAGAAATTGTTATTTAGTGATAGAAAGGAAGGAACTTCTTTACAAATATTGCACTGACAATATTTAGGGCTAACTGCTCAATTGTATCTTATTGTCAGCCAAATAAAAGGAAAGCATGTTTGGCCATGGGAAAGATAAAAGGCTGTGACAGCACTGCTAATATTTAAACCTGTAGTATAATCGCTTCACAGTCTATACTTTCTATCTGGGTTCTCTTTCTATCATCATCCCTGCTTCCAACCAAGACCAAAAGCCAGCAGCATAGGGATAAAGAGAGCTATGCTGATGGAGTTATTAACACATCACACTCCTTTGGATGAGGCCATGGGAAGCCCCTTGCTGTGGGGCACCGGGTGAGGGTGCTGGTTGTGGGCAGTAGAGGGCTCCTCCTGTGCCGCGGTGCCTTGGGCCTCTGCCCAGGTCGCCCACCGCTAAGCCTGGCCCTGACTGGGACACAGAAAAGACATTTCTATGCCCCAAACAGGGGCGAAAAAAGTAACACTTGCAGCCATTGTTTTTGGTGCTGCACCTTCCATTGTTAGGAAAACGAAAACGGAACTTGAAAATTAGAGGGTAAGGGATTAGCACTCAGTAAGGTTAGAAGACTGGCACAGCCACTATATTTGGTGGTTCAAGTGTCGGGGCAATTTTCTTATTATTTACTTGAAAAAAACAAGTAGAAAACATACCCGACAAAGCCACAATTGCTTGCTTATGGATAGTGAAAATGTTAGTTTATTTTAAATAATCACTGTACAAGGAACCATGTATTATTTCCATATGTGTCTGTTGCTCCGAGAGTCACCTTTGAAGTTGCTGATTGTGATAGAAGTGCCTTTTAAATTAAAACTATTAGAAAGATATTCATGGTATTTAATGGCATAAGAGAGGTTGTGTGCACTTGTTCGACTTTCAGCTCGTAGCAAAATGATCGAAAGAATGGAGCGTGGATCTGTAATGAACCTTCACGGCAGCTTAATCTACAGGAGTGCCCTGTATTTGGACAATTAACATGCACATGGAATAATGAAAGTGGATTACTTTTCGAAAAACTGTTCTCTACCTTCCTGTTTTTTTTTCACTTTTGTGTACTTAAATTACAAGATAATAAAAACAACTTTGGGTTAAATCAGAGTTGCTTATAGGTGTGGGGATGGGGGGTAGTGGGGGTTGCAGAACGTCGGCCATTTTATCTCGACACTGCCCCCTGCACGTCAGTTTCAAAGGCGTTTCAGATCACTCTCAATGGGTGGCCATAGCAGCACAGAGAACACCAGTCACCGAGAAGGCTCCAAGAGGGGCCGTGCATTTGGTGTTGACTCCTGTGACAAGGCGCTGCAGCTAGACATACAATCTGATGTGTTTTTGTGAAATGTGCTGTTGTATTATTTTTAATTGCTATTAGTCATCAAAGCGTTTAACAGTGAAGCAATCAATTTCAGGCCAATTCTGTGTGACTGCATGTGTGTCACCGCCTGTCCTCTGTAATTTTCCCGGCTCCTAGCTACCAGGCAGGTATCTATTTATTCCTGTGACATTTCGGCTCTAGCTGGTGATCATCTGTGTCTTAAGCCCGCTGGGCAGCGGAGGGCAGACAGGAAATCCATACGCTAAATATGTGTTTTAAGAATAACCCCGCTGACCCACACCGCGCGCGCTGAATTGTAAATGCCAGTGGCATCAGCCTGTTGGTGACCGCGGCTTTACAAATGCAACAACAAGCTGTGATGTAGAGGGACAGCAGGGTGGCACTGACTACTACACAGTCCAAGAGCAGGCAGAGCGTTGTTTTCACTTCTCGACTCAAAGAACGCAAGGCACGTACGAGCGCCCGTCTATATGTAGGCCACCTTGGTGACATGTCACCACTAATTCAAAATTCATACAAATCTCATGTAACAGCGGCTCGATGCCTCTGGGCTGTAAGTGCGCCATACAAATGCAGATACATAAATAAATATCTAAACTAAAGCTTCACCGCAAGTCTGTGATATCAGTGCATATATCTGGACTGCCTGGCTCACTTGTATTATTTGAAATGTATTTATTGTCTTTGTTTCGCCTAGTGCCTTCCTTCTTTCCAGCCAGCAAATGAAAGAGGCTGAAGAAATGGGCTGCCAGAATCATTCTGTTTCACCAATTTTCTAGATTTTCATTGCTATATTTCTGGCTTTAAACTTGGTCTCACTTAACGCCCTCTTGCGCTTTTTGAAAAGCACTTAAACGCTACCAGTAACTAAGTTGAAGAGTACTCTCAGTGCTGGTCATTGGGACTCTCGTCGGATCCGAGATCCGGCACCAGATGTGTAGCCGAATCTCGGGGAATCTCGGGGTCCGGCCAGAGTCAGCCACTGCAAAACACAAATTATTTTGAAAATGGGATGAAAATTGTTCATTTTTAAAGAATATTTACTCAGCAACACTCGTCATGTAGTCAATGAGGATCTGGAGCTCCTCATCAGTGAAGTTCTTCTTCCTCTGTTGGCCAGTGTCATGTGCCGTGCCTTGGGGTTGAGCCTGTTTCTGATGTGCAGTGCTTCCCTTCCTACCACAAGTGGTACAGGGTGTTGGTGCTGCCCCTACATGGCTGGAAACATGTTGGTGTCTAGCTGCCAGGCCGCCTGTGGACTGGGGCCTGGCATGTCCTCCTGGGGCTGGTGCAGATGTCTCAACACCATGTTCCTGACCCCATGGGGCTGGTGCAGGTGTCTGCACACCACGTCCATGGCCCCTTAGGGCAGGGGCAGATGTTTCATCACCACATCCCCTACCCCAACCCTGTCTGCCCTCTTTTCCTCTTGGGGCCTTTCCACTCATGTCACAGGTGTAAGGGATGAATGGAAGGCACACCAAGTTATTGTACTGGGCAAAATGAGTAAGGGAACCGTCTACGTGATGTGCAATGTAGATGTGTGGTCCAGCAAGGCTCAAATGCACCCTAAAATGACAAAAAGAAAGGTATGCGATACTCAGTGGAACCTGGAAAAATGAAAATTGCGTATGTGATACCCATAATTCTTCAAAAAATGACAAAGCGTTGTGTATGCAGTGGCACCCCCAAATACAAAAATTGCATGTGTGATACCAGAAAGCTTCCGTTAATTCAAAAAAGTGGTACTCAATACACAGAGACACCCAGACGCACAACAATTTCATACGTAACACACCATATGCCTCAAAAAGTTCACAATAACATGCGTGTATCCGCAGAGGCAATCCGGCCCAAAGAAAAATGGGTACGTGGTGCCTGAAGGCAAGGATTCCGTAGCACTACCAAAAATGTCTCAGAAACATGTCAGGATCGTAACCAACACACGCACATCTAGTGATGCGCATAGCGCGACTTATATCACCCTGTCATTGCCGTGAGCGACGTAGGCGTGCAGTGTAAATGCGCAGCATAACCTCACGCAGGATGTAACTTGCATTTTAAGGGCTTTTACTCTGCTATTGGCTGCGGCAGATGCAAGATTCACACCACTGTTCCTCCTGTCTTCCTGCTGCAGCATTTGCCTCCTCTGGCCCTTTCTTGCCTCAGTCACTCCTATAGTGCTGCCTGGACCCAGGAAGCCCATTCCTGCCTCGGGCGGGCCATGTCTGCTGTAAGGAACTCATGGTAGCAACAGTAAAGACAGACACAAGTGATCACAGTTTAAGGGTTTTTTATTAAACTATATATGTAGGTTGGAAAAACTCCTAATCTAAACCTAAAACTAAGATGAGAGCAAGCTACAACCATCAAATAATAATAAGACAATTCTAGTGGCATCCTGTCAAATAAACGGGCTATACTAAGAAAAACCTATTGCCAATCCTTACAACTTAAAACAAAAAGAGTGTGGTATAGGGTTCACAAGAAAGAAAGAAGTGTTCACAAATGATAAGTCAGAATGTGGTAGCCGGGGGTCTCCCTTGCCAACATTTTGAGCACGGGACAAGGCGGGACTCCTGAGCACAGCACCCTCTCGAGCTTTCCCAGCACAAGATGACCGTTCCATTCTCAGCTATCAGGACCGTTGGTGGTTAAGTCTCTTTTCTACAAAAAGTCTCTTTCCTCAGAGGACCTGATGTATTCATAATAACAAACAAAAGTTATTTTCTGTATGTACTTTGGGTGATGACTTTTCACCCTTGGATCCCCCTCTTCCAGGCTCAGTTCCACAAAAGTTCCTAGTGATATCGGGACCTTCGGTGGTTACGTTTCTTGCTTCCGAGGGCCTGATAGGTTCAAAATAATAAACAAAAGTTCCTTTCTGATTGCACTACGGTGATGATTCTTCACCATTGGAGCTCCCTCTTCTGGACTCAGACCCCTCTCAAATGCCTGCCTCCCTCTGTCAGATTCACTATGGCTTGCATTCAAAACGATAACATCTGCTGCTTCATGTGTCATTGAGTGATGGCTTTTCACCCCTCGGTCCTCCTCTTCCGGGCTCAGACCTGTCTAAAATTCATGTGTTGTTGGGTGATGGCTTTTCACCCCTGGATCCCCCTCTTCCAGGCTCAGACCCTTCTTGATTGTTTGCCTCCCTCCGTGGGGTTCACTACAGCTTTTTCTCAAAACAATTTCACCTGTGGCATTCACAAGTTTGAATGTCTTTTTAAACAGTTCACTGTGGACATCCCTCTGTTGGGTGCACTCTTGTCAACACAATGTTCATTGGGGCATCAGGCTTCACCCCCTTCTATCAGTATCCCTCCATCGGGTTCCCTCTTGCCAATCACATAGTCTTTCTCTTTCCTCACTATGCGGGATTCCTCGCCCTTAGCTTTTCAATTACGTGCCGTTCAAATACATTCGACTGTAGAGTGGGTTTTGCTAGACCCCTCTATGACCACTTTGACCTCTTCTTCGCAGCTCTCCTAGGGCCTTCTGGTTTTGCTATTTTCAACAATAGGGGAATTTACCAGAGTCTCCGGAGTGAGCACCCATGTGTTGCTGGACCCTTCTGCAACTGGTTCTCTTATGCAGAGTAAATAGTACTTTGATTTCCCTTTACTTTGCCATTTGCAACTTTCGTTCAACAGAGTTTGGTTTCTTATCGTTTCTCACCTCGATTCACTGGCTGTGATGAACTGCTTGGCTTTTCTTGTCTCTGGAGTCAAGGACAGTGTCAAGGTAGCAAGCGTCTCTCTCTGTCCTGATTATCAGTGTATGACAGCTCTGTGCTGTTGACATCTGCTGCAACACACACTGGCTATTGTTCATGGTCTTATGATTCCCATCACAGAGGCTTCACCGGTCTGGGTCGGAAAGGGCAAGGTCGCTCCTCTCCTTGTCGACCCTTCAGTTCTCAATGCCTTTCTCCTCCTCTTGAACTGCCATACTTGGATAGCTGTCTCCCATGTGGTCCGCCTTGCTCGTAGTGTACTCTTGTACTCCACCTTTTATCCCTGTCATGAAGGGAAAGGGCCGTCAGGTGTCTGTGGTTCTGCTCAATTGCCTGACTCTGTCTGACCCTTGTGTTAGGACATGTCAAGTAAACAACTCTAGTGTTAGTCCATTGTCTTTCGTGGTGTAAGAAAGTGTTTGTGACGGAAACACGGGGTAGAGTATCTAAGTATCCTACGTGGTAGGCTGGGGAAAAGGCACTATAAGAAGGGGGATACCGCATCTCACCCATCGGTGTCCCACTTCCACTCCCCAAGGACCCCTCATCCACGTGATCCTCCTACACTGGACCACCCCCAGGAACTGGATCCAATAGCGATGGCTGTCTCCTGGCCACCTGGATGACAGATCCCCGGAGACTAGTAAGTGAGACACCTTCAGGTTTCTCACACTGCCCCATCCACATCATCTGGGGAGGCTAGCACCCCCACATTGAGGCAAAGGGCAGCCAACTTCACCAACACCAAAGTTGGCAACCTGGTGGATCGGGTCCTGGGTGCCTATGATGCCTTCTTCAACCCAGCTATGCAGCTGTGCACCAACGCAAGGCAAAGGATCTGTAATGACAACATGACTGCCATCAACGTGAAGAGGATGGCAGTCCGACCCCAGGACATGGTCCGGAAACATTCGGATGACCTCAAGACCCGTAGCCATACCAAGGTTTTGGCTGTCACCGGTTCTTCCAGATACAGCTGCTGGTACTTGAGAGGTTCTATCTAGACCTCCACTCCCGGACTTCACCTGGAAAAGTAATCTGGATGCCGCTGGTGAGTACCTATTTGGGACAATGCTCTAGGGCGTATGTGTGGCATGCATCTTTGCAGATGCCACATCCTGTTTGTGGCTTGTGTGTGTTGTTAGATGCAGCTGTTTGCTGGCTCATGCCAATGCAAGCAATTTGGGACGTCAGACATTGTATGCTGGCATGTGCGTGAGGGTTGGGGGATTGTGCATTCATGGCTTGTTGTTGTGCACATGCAGTGTGTGAGCACAGAGCAAGTGCATGGACATGACAGATGTGAACATGCTATGTTGTGGGCATGTGAGTGACGAGCATGATGTCCGAGTCTATGTGTAGCACAACTGACAGTGCATCCATGCAGGCACATCTGATGATAGTGACACATGTGCTTTGATGCCTGTGTGTGTGGGGTTCATGCACTCGTGCCTCCGGGACTGGGATGTGACCGATTATTCAACTAGATATGTGAAACAAGTGTATGTGTGTACATACTAAATATATATGGTTAGCCAACTGACATGTGCAATTTCTTCACATATATGTGTGGCGGTACATGTTGCTTGCAGGTCATGCTGTCGAATGTGGACATTGGTGACTGTGTTTGTGTGGGCAGGTGCCCTGGTGCTGTCCCATGACCATTGCTGCATGTCGTTCTAGTGTTGGTTGGTCATTGCTATGGCGCCGTTGCCTGTTTTAGGTGATGTGTTGTTGAGGACTGTACAATGTGCTTTGTTCACATGTGCCTGGGTCCTGACTGTGATTGAGCCTTCACACTAGACTCATGCAACATTTGTAATGCAGTTTGCCAGGCACATCCATATGTTTGTGTGCATTGTGTGTGTGTCAGTTCATGGATGAACCATGATGCATGATTTCTCATGTGTACTTTGTATATGCCAGACATCCATTGATGACCATTACTGATGTCAATGTTTTTCTCCTAATTTTCCACAGTTGCTGCAGTTCATGAAGAGAGTGGAGGCATTGTTGTGGAGCGAAACGGGAGGGACAAATCCAGCAGACAAAAACACACACCCCAGCCAGCCCAACTTGTGTCAACATCATTCGAGGGTAAATTGGCTGGGGGAGCGCAAGTTTCATCGGGCAGAGCTGCTGGGGGTACGTCCCAGGAGATTCTTGTGGAGGGGGAATCCTCGGGGGCTGTGGGCCAGGGTGCAGAGACAGAGCAGCCATTCAGGGAGGAAGGCTCTCTGGGGTCATTCAGGAAGATGGAGGTGGTGGTGGAGGAGGAAGATGAAGGCCAGTGCCCAGGGTCGGGTGGGGGCATCCAGGAAGCCGCACCCCTGGGACAGTGCAATACACCGTGGAGGGAGCTGACCAATCTCCTGTCCCTGATCCATTTGATTCAGCTGTGACCACCATCATGGATGTCTCCACCCAGTCTGCGGTAGCAAGCTACGCAGCGAGGTTTGGACACCTGGTAGGAGGAGCGCCCCTGCTTTAAGCAATTGGTGTGCGTCAGGTTGGAGTTAAGGATGCAGCTGATGACGGAGATGCAGCAGGGTAGGATGGCATGGGTTGCCAGGGCCAGGGCAGAGATGGCGGAGAGGCGGACACAGAGGCGAGTTGACATTCTGGAGGAGACTTGCAGGAATGTGGGGGATGAGGAGAGGAGGATGGGGGACAGCCTGCAAGCCATCCAGGACCGAACAATGGCCTGCCTCCAAGTGGAGGATGTAGTATGGACACGATGGCAGAATATTGAGCCTGCTGACTAGGTAGTTGATTGTGTGTTTCTAAATCTTTTTTTTCTTTTCCCTTGTACATTTCCCCTTTCGCCATAGTAGTTTTGGATAGTGTAAATATTGTTAATACAGTTTCTCGTTAATCATCACACAGTTGTTGGTGTCTCTTTGTTCATGTGCGGCATGTGGTTTGCTTTGTTTTTGCTATGCATTTATGTGACTGTCACGTGGGTGGGGGTCCAAACTGTAGAGGTGTGACATACGCTCAACAATTATGCTGGGGGCTGGGGATGCCTCACAATGCATGGACACCCACCAACACACATCAGCTGCCATACAGTGTGTGCTCTCATGTCATGCATCACATCTGCCACTGTAATGTTTCTTCATCACATTTCAGTTTGGTTGTATGATGAGGTAGACATTATCCATCTGCTTGGCTCACACACTCTCACACTTCCTTTGCATCACCCCAAAACATGCCTGTTCAAATTATGTTAGTTGCAGGGACTTTGAATGCTTTGCTTTCCAGCCACATTGCCTTGAACAATTGATTGATTTTTGTTTGCTAATATGCACTGACCTTAAGTGTGTCTGTGTCCCATCAGTGATGTGTTGGACTTCTGTCCTCCTAGGTCATTCAGCTATGGCTTTTTGAGGCCATTGCAATGGTGCATGTGCACAATGATATGTCACATTACATCACATTGCTTTACTGTGTGATTCGTACATGGTGCTTTCACTGTATAGCTGCTGCTAAATTCAGCTGTCCTGTTGCTGTGCCACCGATTGTGATGTACCACAGAGTCCTATGATGAGCTAAAAACATGGATTCTGCATCAGTGCATCAAGTTGGTGGATATCTGGGTGGGTATGTGGCCAGTGTGATTCATTTTGCTGGCAGGGCAGTTGAGTTGAGGTGAATTGCTGTTCAATATAGGCACTGATAGGGGGGTGATATGAAAGGGCCAGGCTGAGTTGTCATAGGTGAGGGGAGCAGGTGGTTGGTGTGTGTACCTGATGGGTATGTCTGGGGGTGGTGTTGGAGGTGAAGGGGTCTGGTGGGTGGTGTGAGGGCTGTGTGGGGCACTGTCAGATGTGAGGGGAGCTCGTGGGCAGTGTCTGTACCTGAGGGGAATGCATAGGGGTGTTGCCAGAGATGAGGGGGCTGTTGGGTAGTGTGAGGGGTGTGTCATGATGCCTGCCCCCGGAAGACCAGACCAGGCCCAGCAGCCCCGGAAGCAGGCATCATGCCACTTGGAGCATGCCCAAAAGCCCCAGTTAGGGGCTGTTTGGGTACAGTTCTGGCGCCTATGGCGCCAGGCTCATAAAGATAAAGTCAGTCCTGGCCCCATGGGTGCCAGGCTCCTTATTGATAACTCACCTGAAGCAGACCATGCTGCATGACGACTCAAGCCAAATGAGGCTTAGGAGGGACTATTTTACTGAAGGGACTATTTTGTTACTTGGGTGGGGCTGTGGAAGAATACTTACCTGGATCTTCTTCCAAGGCTATTTAAACCACGCCCGGACAGCCACACGTGCTTCACGTTATTCTGCTTGCTGCAGCGTAACGCTCACCGTATTTTCAGCAGCTCCAGTCTTCAGCCACGCCCGCTTCAGTCCTGGGACTCCTGAAACAAGAAGACAAAAGGATAAAGGTTAGAACAGGAGTTTTAACTTTAATCCTTACCTGAATCCTGATCCATTTCGCCACGGAACTGAAAGACAGAAGTCTTTGAAGCATCTCTTCGCATTCCTACGGCGCCGCGCTGAACTCACCTGCTTGGCGGTACTTCAGCATTCCATCACGCTCTCTCCATCTCGTGGCCGCCCTCCGACACCTAAGGAGACAAAGACAGCAAGGTGAACAAGGGGACTCTCTAAGGCCATACAATCTACCCCCAAGGTCTTACCTGATTTACCACGGGAGGTACTCACCTCATTTCAGGTCGGTGCAGTCAACTCTGCTTCATCGCCGTACCCCAGCCCCTAAGGGGAGAAAGCAAGGACAATACCAGTTACCCCCCACAAAACCTACCTGATTTACCACTGGGGTCTCACCTCATCTCGGGTCGGCACAGTCAACTCTGCTTCATCGCCGTACCCCGGCCCCTAAGGGGAAAAACACAATAGACTTACCTGAATCTTACCGGGTGCCATTTGGAAATCCTCGAGTGGATTAATCGGCAACCTGCAAGGAATCGGACAGAGTGAAGAGCAGACATTTGAACTCTTATGAACAATTGGACTTTAGAGTCAATACTGGAACTCACCAATTCCTCTACGCCAGTGAAGTAACTGGTCATCAACGCGCCCCTGCGGTCGACGCAGGATGGAGAGCTCATCCTTCCAAACCATCAGGTGAGACTAAGGAGGGGACATCAAGAGTGATCAGTGGGAAGACAACGGGAGTGGGGAAGGTGGGTTGACACTCAATTCCACGGGTGGTTAATTCCTCTTCTCCTTTGCAGAAGAATATTCTTGCGAGCCAGACAAACTAGGCTGAGCGGGCCAGTCCAGTCAGTCATCTCGGCGCTACACGTCACGCTGGTGGAAATAACAGCGGCCCAGTTCCTGTCGACGCCCCCGTGGGAACCAGGTGAGCGTAACAGAACACGAAGCCTACCCACAAATACCCACCTGGGCGTCATGGAGACCTCGGAAACTGATCAGTTGGCCCAATTATTAGGGGAATTAAGGGCCGAAGTGCATTCCGCCCGCCAAGAAACCAATGCCCTCAGGAGGGAACTGATAGTGTCAAAAGAACGAACTGATGAGTTGGCCAGACAACTACTACAGAGCCAGGCTGGACAAACACCTCTACCAGGACTTGGGGCAAGTCCAGCTCCTGTACCATCGAGTAACCCGGTGCAGATAAATTTACCTGGAGCCGTTCCTTTGGCTCCGCCTGAACGCTTTGCCGGAGACCCAAAAGGGTTTGCAACATTCATGAATCAATGCCGCTTGCACTTTTTATGTAGACCTGGAGCTTTCCCAAACAATCAGGCCAAGGTAGCCTTTGTACTGTCATAGCTCAGCGGCAGTGCGGCGGATTGGTCCATTCCACTAGTTAACCAGGATGACCCGATTCTTTGAGATTTCCAGGGTTTTCGAACAAGCATGGAAAGACTATTCGCCCGACACTCCCGAGGACAGGCTTTGGACAACGAACTTTTATCCCTACGTCAAGGTAACCAGGATCTTTTATCTTACATTGCAACTTTCAATAGATTAGTAGTGGAAACCGAATGGCCTGAAGCCAAGCGAATGACATTATTCCATCGAGGACTTCGAGGAGAACTCAAAGATGTTTTGGCCCAAATCGTGAACCCGCCTCAAGACTGTGCTGAATATATAGATCTAGTGGTCCAGCTCGATCACAGACTTCAAACCAGGAAGGCTGACCGAACCAAGTTTGAGAACAGAGTGTTGGTTAAAACCCACGTAAGCTCCAAGGGAGTAGATGTCTCAGAACCAATGCAAATCGGGGGGGTTAAAGGACCCCTAACCCAAAAGGAGAGAGATAGAAGGCGGCAACTGCAATTATGTTTATATTGCGGAACTGCTGGTCATTTTCTTCGGAACTGCCCTGTAAAACCACCCAAGAAAGTTATAGGAGCAGCAGACGAAAACCATGTGAAATCTGACTCGGGGAAACGACCACGCCCGGCAAGCCTAGAGGTCCGCTTGCCGAGCTTAAAGAAGAACACTCTGACCTCGCATTTCACCATACCCATGGTCCTAGTAGATCCAGAGCAGCCATCACGCATGCACGCGGTAAAGGCGTACGTAGACAGTGGAGCCATAGGAAATTACTTGGACTGGGAATTGGCTACCAGGATGAATCTATCTCTCACCCGCAAGACCACGGCCGATGTAGTCACCACTGTAGATGGAACGGAAATTGCCTCTGGACCCGTAACTCATTCCACTGCAGAGATGACATTGCTGAGTCAAGATGGGCATCGAGAGGCTATGATGTTTGACTTAATCAAGGCCCCACAGTTTCAGCTGATACTGGGGATACCTTGGTTGGAAAAACATAATCCCTGTATTGATTGGCGAGAGAAGAGACTAACCTTCCCAGAATGTGCTCACACCTGCTACCCAAGGAAAACTCAAAACTCAGTCCTGGCCCCAGTAATTCCAGTAGCCATGCAATTACCTGTTGAATACCAAGACTTTCAGGATGTCTTCCAAAAGGAACAGGCAAACACCTTACCACCTCACAGATCGTATGATTTTCAAATAGATCCTGTACCTGGAGCACAACCACCTTGCAGCAGAATCTATGCCCTTACGGAACCCAAAAATCTTCATTTGCGCCAGTACCTAGACCAGTACCTTGCTAATGGCTTCATTCGCCCGTCCAAATCCCCTGCATCTTCAGCTTTGTTCTTCGTACCAAAAAAGGAAGGCGACCTTAGAACATGTATAGACTACCGCGCACTGAATCAGATAACCATCAAGAATCGATACCCACTGCCTTTGATCCCAGAACTACTAGACCAGGTGAAGGACGCTTGTATATACACGAAACTAGACCTTCGGGGGGCATATCATCTGGTACGTGTCAAAGAGGGTGACGAATGGAAGACTGCTTTTCGCACCAAGTACGGACTATTTGAGTACCAGGTGATGCCCTTCGGACTATGCAATGCACCAGCAGCCTTCCAGTTCTTCATGAACGATGTCCTCCGAGAGCTTATCGACGTTTGTGTGGTCGTTTACATCGACAACATTTTAGTATACTCTTTATCAGAATCTGAGCATGTAAAACACGTCCGAGCAGTCCTAGAGAAGTTACGCCAGCATAAATTATATGCTAAACTGGAAAAATGCATCTTCCACACTACGGAAGTGGAATTCCTTGGATTTATTCTGACCCCGAGAGGAATCCGGATGGATACACGAAAAGTGGATGACATTCTTAATTGGCCTTTGCCAAGTTCAATCAAAGGAGTTCAAAGCATGCTTGGCTTTGCCAATTTCTACCGCAGGTTTATCCCGGACTTCTCGCACATTGTACATCCCATCACAACACTATTGCGAAAAAACAAACGCTTTGTGTGGACAGAGGAAGCCGAGAATGCCTTGCAAGAGTTAAAAGCTAAATTCACATCTGCTCCCATATTAAGACACCCGCGCCCCGAGCTTCCCTACATAGTGGAAACAGATGCATCCAGTTCAGCCATGGGAGCAGTCCTTTCCCAAAAGGATCCCGAAACTAACCAGCTTCACCCAGTGGCGTTCTGGTCAAGAACATTTTCAGCCCCCGAATTAAACTATGCCATAGCCGACAAGGAGCTGCTGGCCATCAAGTCCGCCTTCAAGGCTTGGCGGCACTATCTACTGTGTGCCAGACATACCATCACGGTCATCACCGATCACCGCAACTTACAATACCTAAAGACAGCCAAAGCCCAATCTTCGCGCCAACTCCGTTGGGCATTGTTCTTCACCGAGTTTGATTTTGTAATAACCTATCGACCCGGTTGTAAGAATGGTAAAGCAGACGCCTTGTCCCGGATTGGAATGGGAGAAGCAGAAATAACTTTAGAACCCGTACCCATAATTCCGGAACAGAGAATCCTTGGCCTGACTTCCATACAGACACTGGAGAACATTCAAAACAAGATCCACCAACTCTTTGATTCCGTTGCCCCACAAGACTGGGCAAAGAAAGGTCCAGAGTACTCTGTCATCGATGATTTACCTTATTACCAAGGCCGGCTATTTTTACCGCAAAAGGAACTACAGGAACTTGTCATTTCCCATTACCATGACACTTTAATAGAAGGGCATCCGGGTATTGCAAAAACCAAAGCTAAAATTAGGAAGCAATTTTGGTGGCCTACCTGGCGAAAGGATGTCAAGTCATTTGTCATGTCTTGTGGCATTTGCGCACAAAATAAAGGGCAAAAGAAAAGACCTGCTGGATTATTGCAACCATTAGACATACCACCTACCCCTTGGCATACCTTGTCATTAGACTTCATCACGGATTTACCCCCGTACCAAGGTTACAATACCATTCTAGTTATTGTAGATCTTTTTTCTAAAATGGCCCACTTCATTCCTTTAAAAGGGATACCTTCAGCTTCAATCCTGGCCAAGGAATTCCTTGAAAATGTTTCCGCCTGCATGGCTTTCCTTCAGTGTTAATTTCAGATCGGGGCAGTCAATTCATTTCACATTTTTGGAGGAAATGCTGCCAACTGGCACAAATTGATGTTAGGCTTTCGACCAGTCACCACCCTCAGACCGACGGTCAAACGGAGAGGACCAACCAGACTCTTGAACAGTACCTCCGTTGTATGCACATCAGTCTGAGGGGAATTGGAAAGACATTCTGTGGATCGCAGAGTATGCGTACAATAATTCCGTACACTCAGGAACTGGACAAAGTCCTTTTTTTACCAATTATGGGCACCATCCTCGAACCTCGAATTTGGACTCACCCCAGCATTTAGAGATGCCCGCAGTGGACCATCTCCATGCTGTTATTACACAAGCCTTTAAAGAAGCAACCATCCATTTGCAAAAGGCTAAGGAAAAATACAAAAAGGATGCGGATCAGCACAGAAGTGAAGCTCCTCAATACCAAATAGGGGACCAAGTATGGTTAGCCACTAAGCACTTACCACTCAAGGGGACTCGGACCTTTAACCCCAGGTATTTGGGACCTTTTTCTGTCAAGGCAATTATTAACCCAGTGGCCGTCAAGTTGGACCTACCTGCTCATATGCGAATCCATCCCGTTTTCCACGTGTCTCTTTTGAAGCCAGTGCAACCAGGAACAAGGCTAACCACTTCACCTGAACCTATTCTCATAGACGGGGAGCCCGAGTTCGAAGTCAAGAATATTTTGGACTCAAAAAGAGTGAGATCAAAACTCTTTTACCTAATTGACTGGAAAGGTTATGGTCCACAGGAAAGGTCTTGGGAACCTAGTGACCACGTGCATGCAACTCGTTTAGTGAAGAGGTCCCATCGGGAATTTCCAGACAAACCACGGCCAAGGGGGAGAACGACTTTAGGAGGGGCCTTGAGGGGGAGTGCTGTCATGATGCCTGCCCCCGGAAGACCAGACCAGGCCCAGCAGCCCCGGAAGCAGGCATCATGCTACTTGGAGCATGCCCAAAAGCCCCAGTTAGGGGCTGTTTGGGTACAGTCCTGGCGCCTATGGCGCCAGGCTCATAAAGATAAAGTCAGTCCTGGCGCCATGGGCGCCAGGCTCATTATTGATAACTCACCTGAAGCAGACCATGCTGCATACTCACCTGAGGCAGACCATGCTGCATGAAGACTCAAGCCAAATGAGGCTTAGGAGGGACTATTTTACTGAAGGGACTATTTTGTTACTTGGGTGGGGCTGTGGAAGAATACTTACCTGGATCTTCTTCCAAGGCTATTTAAACCATGCCCGGACAGCCACACGTGCTTCGCGTTATTCTGCTTGCTGCAGCGTAACGCTCACCGTGTTTCCAGCAGCTCCAGTGTTCAGCCACGCCCGCTTCAGTCCTGGGACTCCTGAAACAAGAAGACAAAAGGATAAAGGTTAGAACAGGAGTTTTAACTTTAATCCTTACCTGAATCCTGATCCATTTCGCCACGGAACTGAAAGACAGAAGTCTTTGAAGCATCGCTTCGCATTCCTACGGCGCCGCGCTGCACTCACCTGCTTGGCGGTACTTCAGCATTCCATCACGCTCTCTCCATCTCGTGGCCGCCCTCCGACACCTAAGGAGACAAAGACAGCAAGGTGAGCAAGGGGACTCTCTAAGGCCATACAAGCTACCCCCAAGGACTCACCTGATTTACCACGGGAGGTACTCACCTCATTTCGGGTCGGCGCAGTCAACTCTGCTTCATCGCCGTACCCCGGCCCCTAAGGGGAGAAAGCAAGGACAATACCAGTTACCCCCCACAAAACTTACCTGATTTACCACGGGGGTCTCACCTCATCTCGGGTCGGCACAGTCAACTCTGCTTCATCGCCGTACCCCGGCCCCTAAGGGGAAAAACACAATAGACTTACCTGAATCTTACCGGGTGCCGTTTGGAAATCCTCGAGTGGATTAATCGGCAACCTGCAAGGAATCGGACAGAGTGAAGAGCAGACATTTGAACTCTTATGAACAATTGGACTTTAGAGTCAATACTGGAACTCACCAATTCCTCTACGCCAGTGAAGTAACTGGTCATCAACGCGCCCCTGCGGTTGACGCAGGATGGATAGCTCATCCTTCCAAACCATCAGGTGAGACTAAGGAGGGGACATCAAGAGTGATCAGTGGGAAGACAACGGGAGTGGGGAAGGTGGGTTGACACTCAATTCCACGGGTGGTTAATTCCTCTTCTCCTTTGCAGAAGAATATTCTTGCGAGCCAGACAAACTAGGCTGAGCGGGCCAGTCCAGTCAGTCATCTCGGCGCTACACGTCACGCTGGTGGAAATAACAGCGGCCCAGTTCCGGTCAACGCCCCCGTGGGAACCAGGTGAGCGTAACAGGCTGGCTGGGGTATTTGCGAGGTGAGGGGGATGGTGGGTGGTGTCAGGAATTGAGGGGGCTGCCTGGTGTACTGTCAGAGGTGAAGGAGGCTGGTGGGTGGTGTGAGGGTTGCCTGTGGTACTGTTGGAGGTGAGAGGAGCTGGTGGGTGGTGTCACGACTTGAGATGGCTTCATGGCTTCCTGGGCTGCTGTTGGAGGTGAGGGGGCTGGTGGGTGGTGTTCAGTGGGAATAGGGGGGATGGTTCGCAGGGGTGCAGCCATTAGTTACGTGTGACCTCGCGCAGAGTAGCTTGTGTGTAGTTGTTACTTATGTAGGGCATTGCGCATAGTAGCTGGGGTGCCGCTGTTACTTATGTGGGATCTCATGTGGAGTATCTGGGGTGCAGCCATTACTTACGTGGAACCTCACGCAGAGTAGCTTGGGTGCAGCTGTTACTTATGTGGAATCTCGCGCAGAGTAGCTGGGGGGCAGTCATTACTACACACAGAGTATCCGGGGTGCAGCCGTTACTTACGTGGATCCTCATGCAGAGTAGCTGGGGTGCAGCCGTTACTTATGTGGGACCTCACGCAGAGCAGCTGGGTGGCAGCCGTTACTTACGTGGAACTTCGCACAGAGAAGCTGGGGTGCAGCCGTTTCTTATGTGGAACTTCGCACAGAGTAGCTGGGGTGCAGCAGTTACTTACGTGGCACCTCGCGCAGAGTAGCTGGGGTACAGCCGTTACTTACGTGGGACCTCACGCACAGAAGCTGGCGTGCAGCTGTTACTTACGTGGAACCTCATGCAAAGTAGCTAGGGTGCAGCCGTTACTTACATGGGACCTCGCACAGAGTAGCTGGGGTGCACTTGTTACTTATGTGGAACCTCACGCAGAGTAGCTGGGGTGCACTCGTTACTTACGTGGAACCTCACACAGAGTAGCTGGGATGCAGCTGTTACTTACGTGGGACCTCGCGCAGAGTAGCTGGGGTGCAGCCATTACTTATGTGGAACATCACGCAGAGTAGCTGGGGTGCAGCCGTTACTTACGTGGAACCTGGCATAGAGTAACTTGGCTATCAGTTGTTACTTACGTGGGACCTCACGCAGAGGATCTGGGGTGCTGCCGTTACTTATGTGGAACCTTGTGCAGGGTAGCTGGCGTGCAGCCATTACTTATGTGGAACCTTGCGCAGAGTAGCTGGGGTGCTGGATGTTGTGTCAGAGGTGTCAGAGGTGGAGCTGTGTGCAAAGGTTGATCTTCAGCTATGTTTTCGGGTTGCGTTGGGGCATGTTGTGGTCGTTCCTCGCGCAGCTCGATTCCCATTATGTGGGAAATGGCCACGCAAATCCCTCTTACTATCTGCCAATCGAAGGCAGGCGTAAAGGCACTTGGGCATAGGATCCATCGCACAGAGGTACGGTTGGATTTATGGGTGCGTGTACCCAGCTGGGGTTCCTATCTAATTTAGGGGTACACATACGCAGTGTGGCAGGGTGCAGGAACGGTTTACGGGGGTTTGTACACAGATTTTACCTGAGTTACGATAAATCTTATGCATGTTGTCCTGGTGCCGGTAACAGTTACGGGGACCCTGCACAGGGTCCCTGAGATGCAGGCCTGCTTGCGGGGACCCCAAGCACTGTTTGACGAGTGTGTGTATTTGTGCCCAGGAGAGCATACAAAGGTAGCTGTTCGGAATGTTTTTGCTTTGCATGTCGGCATGTCGGGCGCGTTCCAGCCACGACTTGCGTCTACAGTTGCTTTGCGCGGATAATTTCATGAATACGCAGAGCGTGCATTTTTATTCTGCGCTCAGGCTCGCGCAGTGTGGTTCGCGGCGCGCTGCCTTTTCGGGATTATTGCACACTTTTCCATGAAGCGGGCCCTAAGTCTGGAAAGTACATTTACAAAACACACAGGGTATTTATTCATCCCCAAAATGGTCAAGACTTTTTTTTATAGCCCAGCGCAGAATTTCATTCTGATATTTGGAATAGCCATTGAAAAAGTTGTGAGAAAAAATGCTAAAATCGAACTTTTTTAGCTTAACATATTTTTCTAAGGATTTATATATTTGCCTAGGTGGTGTATTATGATTGTGTACTTTTCAACACATCACTGTAAAATGGAGTACTGCTGCTAAAAGCCAAAAATGGCAGTCAGGAGGAGAAGAGGGCAAGTGGGTCATGAAGATTTGCCAGGTCCAGAGATGTGAGAAGCGGTTGTTTCCCCTTGTCCTGGTCTTGTGCTGATTTTGTTAACATTTGAAGAGTTCAAAAATGTTCTTACTCTCACAATCTCAAGATCTCGCTGGTAAATAGGATCTGCTTTGATCGCAGCTGCAAGCCCTGCTGTCCTTGGAAGATGCAGTCACAACAGGAGATATTGTATGTAGGTAAACTTATGTTAAAAAAATCATTTTTGGGGGATTCATTTCTTTTGACAGTCACAGTAAACCTCATCTGTAGCTTCTGAATGAAAAGCATATACTGAGCTTGGACAATATGGCTACATATGTACACCATGAAGATAATAGTAATCATGAAACCACTGCAAAAAACAGCTGAGTCCAGTTAGCAAAATGCAATCAAATGTAAACCAAAGTTGCAAAAGGACCTGCGAAAAATATTTCTGCCAACTACAGCTGCACGATATGTGTTTAAGCGCCTAATCGTGTTAAATCCCAACTTCACCACTTAACCAAAGTGTGTGCTCCCCGGGAAATCATTTGATCTCACTGTGATTTATCTGCCAACATTAGAAGGCTCTACAAGTGGTTCAGCTCAACATGTCTGCCACTCCCTAAGCCTCACTTAGTATATACTGCCTCTATATAATATTAAAAGTGACCAGTCATATCTTGTACATCAGTGAGTTTTTTTTGTCTCTTCACTTAATCTAGGCAGCATCATTTAATGCAACTTTACCATAATCCCCTCAAGTAAAAACGACTCATTTTGTGATGTAATTTTGTGTGATGTCACTACAAATGCAAATTGGTGGGCCTACATCTTTTTCCTCAGACTGCCTCACAAATCACAGTGCCTGCCCTGGGTTGTGTGGTCACTGGCTCCTTTACAAACACATCCACTGTGTTTTTTCCGAGGACAGACACTGAAATAATGAAACTCATAGGCCAAGAAAGAGGTTTCAACCTGGTTTGGGTTTAAACTAGGCTGAAGACAGCCATTTGCTATTAACAAATTAAAACCATTGCTGTCACCACTGGCCGACACCAGAAAGAGAGTGGTCGTGCCCAGCAGCCCTTCCAAATAACCCAGCCCAGCGTAATGCAATCGTGTCATCGCGTCACATCTCTGGGGAGGAAAGTAACACATGGAACTGAGGGGGAAGTCTGGTTCCCAGCCATTTGGTGCTCTTCCCTCCCACAAGGCACCCCCACCACCCACGCCTAGAGGTGAGGTAGCATGCATGTTAGGAAGTCTTTGTATGTACAGTAAGGAGTGAGCATTGGTTCCGAGGCAATGGGCTTCATTACGAGTTGGCCGGAGTGGGATTTAAATGCCGGTATTAATGTTTACCGGCACTTTTCTGCACTGGCCAACTACAGGTTTGCCAGTGAGGTGCCTGAATTACCTCCAGCTAAGAGCTTGAGGTAATTCAGGCAACGTACCGGCAAAATCTGCCTGTATACCAGCAAAATCACCTATGGAATGGGGAATGGGGATTTACAACCGACACCGGCACTCGTAATACAGCGGTAATACTGCCAGGCCGAGTGCCAGTATTGGTATTTCAGTTTGCCGGTATCCTGACAGATTTACAGCCAGGATGCCGGCAAACTTGCAATGAGGCCTATTGTCAGGGACTCTTCCCAGACTAAGGTGTAGAGTAAAAGTAGTGCAAGCGTATTCGAGCGTGGCCCTTTGAAGTGAGGCGACGAGTGGGGTTGAAATGTAGATAAGGCAGAGAATGTGTAAATTAGTTCCCTGAAAAAATCAATATAAGGACAGAGGTAGAGTCCTCAGGAACCCCTGGGCTGTGACCAGCGTCATGTGGCTCTTTGCTTCTGGAGTGGCTGACTTTCTTGTTCAGGCCTCTTAAAAGAAAAAAGAAAAAAAAAAGAACAGGGGTTCCACAAGTCTAACACTTTCAGCACTGACCCTAAATAAGAAAGAATAGAAATACCAAATAATTTGTCTTTCTGGACTTCTATACAATAATTGCTAGAGTCATTAAAGGTTTATTTCAGGCACACTTCAGGGGGTGAGTCGCTCATTTAGTCTGTTCTTAAACACCTCAACTCATCCTTTCATCCTTCTGATGGCGATAAATGAGTACCAATACAGGTTGGGTAAAATTGTATGTATATTTGTTCTATATAATGTGCTTAAGCGTAAGTGCTATATAATAACACTTCATTATCATTTGGCCATGGACGTCTGCTTGCATTCACAGTAATTTGGTAAACATGGGCCTTTACACACTGATATTAATGAGGCATATCACAATCCATTCTTGTATGAAATGTATATCACATTATAGTTATATTGTAACCATATTTTTCGTAGTGTACTTGGGAACAATGCTATGTGATGCCACTTCCTGTTTTGTCACATGTCAAGGGTCGTGTGATGTCACTTCCTCTACCCCTGGCATTTTGGTGAAATGACTTCCCTGAGAGTCCTCCTGCTTTCTGTTTTTCTTTTCAAGCCTAAGAATGACACAGGACACAAAGCAGCAATTTGATTTGTAAAATTCCAAATCTGGCCACAGGGGGTGGAGGGAGGGTCTCCAGACAAAGGTAACGAGTGAATAATTCTGAAGGTCCACTTCCGCAAGTCAGATTTTGACAGAGCACAGTCTGTGGAATTCCCAGGCCCTATTTTTGATGGTTTATGGGGATACTATCCTAACAGTTCCTGTCTGAAGCACTGGGTGTGTGGCCCAGTGAAAGTGAGTTTTCTAAATGAGCAGAGATGGCTTTCTACGTGGCTGGTGCCACCGCCGTTGTTGGGTTCCCAGCTGCGTGAAGCAGGCACTGCGTGTCCTCTACGGTGCCCTTATCTGGATGCTCATTGCTGCTCCAGGGCTTGTCCCTGCAATCGGACGCTAAGTGAATCTCACTCTCTATCTGCAGCCATCTCTGGGGTCTGTTCTATGTCAGGCATGAGGACTCTGGGAGCCCAGGGTGCTGGGGCAGGCGGTGCACACGTTTTCCCTCTCCTCCCAGCCTACTGGTGACACATGCTTCATGGTCACTTTACTGACATTTCCAGGCCCCCCTTATGAATCGAGCTCCCCAGGCACAGGCGGCGGCTGGCACCAGGTGTGTGTGTGTGTGTGTGTGTGTGTGTGTGGGTGTGTGGGTGTGTTCCATAGGGGCATTGCTCTGAACTGCCTCTGTACCCTTTTCAATCAATCAAACAAACAAATCAATCAAACAACGTTATTCGGCAATAAGAAGTCATCAAAGTTCATCATACAAACATACAAACAATGTCTTGCCGGTAGACATACATATAAAGTGCATCTTCCTGATATGATATTCTTTCATGACAATAATGGGACTAATTTCAAAGATTGGCAATTCGGGCAAGTGTCAGCATAATAGTAAGTTGATATGAGCTGGCAACCATGATGCCTCAGTCCACTGTCCAGGTACTGCCATCACATGCTAGGTGCCAGTGACATGAATAATGTACTACTCTGAGTGTCTCCATATCCCAGGCACTGAGATATGCAAAATACTGGTAGCACTGACAGATACTACCATGGGGATATATTGTTGAGAAACTTATGACAAATGATGGATTTTAACACCCATTGGCCAGTAACAGTGGTTGAAATTACCAGCTGCCAGGCATCGAACAGGCCCATACAACTATCCCACATTAGCCTATTGGGCTGGCACTTTGGAGCATGTTTTACTGGTGTATAAACTGGTCCGAGCCTGCCTTTTTTTTTTTTACAGAAGTAGCAAAAGGGTAGTCCTTTTGGTGCTGCAGCACCCCGGTTCTACAAACAGAAAGTAATTTCCCTAAGAATATTATGTTAAGCATGCATCAATCTATGGCTTCGGCAATTTTCGGCTTGACCAAAGCATTTCTTGTTCACTCGAGGCAGCTCCACAGCCAAGAGTACATACTGTTTTGCTCACGATTTCCAAGGCATCTTGGCACTCTTAGCTGCCATGGAAGTGATGGATTTCCCGCAGTAAGGGAAAGAGCTGCAGCTACAAGGACACATCACTATAGCAATGTCCACATCATTCGACTTAACGTACCTCTGTTAGATTTACTACACATAGGTCTGACGAATTGCTGCGCCACTAGACCTACTCTGTTGTATCACTGGTTGATGAATGGCACCCCCATTTCATAAGTCACGTGGTTAGATGTGTTTGCCCCTACCCTAGATTAATCAATGCCTACCATACCTAGTGTTACCTCACTCGACCTACCGTATCCCTGTTGGTTAAATTGCACCGCGGTCAGATAAACCGTTCCTTCACTTGACGTTTGTATCTCCACAAGATTAACCATTGCTCTTTTGCTAGACTAGATTTATAGTACAACTGTTAGATACATCACGAGACAGTTAGATTAATCACTGCCTCACTAGATTTGCGTGTACCCTGCTCTGATTAATTGTTGGGTCATGAGACATTTTGCATCCTAATTAGACTAACTTCTTCCCGGTCTGATTAATTGCTGCATCAGCAGATTCAGTGCACACTGTTAGATCACTTCACCCTGCTTGATTCATTGTTTCACCGCTAGATGGTTCCACTGCTAGACTCAGTCCTTCCCAGTTAAATTAGCTGTCACATCGCTAGATGGATCATACTTTTGCTAGACTCATTGTGGAATCACTAGATTTGTGCTCCCCTTTGGGCTTAACTGTTGCATCTGCAGATTTCTTTGCAGCTCACGTAGACTGTCGGACTACTAGACTGCTCTGCCTCCACTCATGCAACTTTTGTATCACTAAATTATTGCAACACTGCTAGATATTTTGCAGATTATTTGTTGCGCCTACAGACAACCTAATCAACCAAACAGATTACTTGAAGATGAGTAAACAGTCCCTAGACTGCTGACCCTCATAACCGTTTCTACCTGCATAGCAGCGGCACCCAGCCCACCCACCACACAACAACTCCAGATCATGCCCAAATGATGCAAAGATGGCAGGACCAGAGCAGAAGAGGATGAGCCACAAATGACAAGGAACCTTCTTTTGTGACACCAATAAATCAAGTAACGGGAAAAATCAACCTAAGTCCTAACAAGCCCCTTAAAAGACCTCCAATAACCTTCATCACTAGATATCTCGTCGTGCAGGTTCCTGCTCTAACATCTGGTGTTCATGTACCACCACAAGCCACTGACTCATTGCACAGACATCCCATAGCCCATAGCTGACTAACCACTAACCATTTCACTCCAAGAGTCAACGCAGATCACACCTTTTATCACAAAATAGCTCCCGGCCACCATTCATTACTGGAACCAGGACGACTAACCCAAACCCCCAAAAAACATTCCTCAGCCTGTTTGAAGAGGAATGTAACGATCCAGAGACCTTGGAAATCTCCCTTCCAAAACATGAACAACCTGTGCGATCCCCTCCCCTACAAAAAAAAGCCTCAATGAAAAGTCTGAACAAGATACCTCGTCATGAATGCCTGCTCCATCTCCAAACACACTCCTGCGATCTATGATCTCCTTTGTGGAGACCAAAAAGACCTGCTTTTCATCACAGAAAATGTGCTCCCACAGGGAGATTACATTCACCAACAGAGCATCCCAAGAAGAGGAGGAATTGCGGGTGTATATGTAAATTCCAGTGAAGTTACAACACCGCACCATGATGACATCCCAGACTGCAAGTCCCTTTCACTTATTTGCTCTACCTCATGAACCTCCACACAAAGCTTTCTTCTCATCTACAGACCCCCCTTAAAAATCGATTATACTCAGACAACCTTGCAGATATGGCCGGTCACCTTTCATAAACTGCCAACACCTTACCATACTTGGATATTTAAAAAAAAGAATGTTTTTTTTATATTTCTATTTATAGAAGTTATATGTCCAATATAAACAAATATCAATAACATCACACAACTTCAAAAGTTTAAAATACTAAAGTATACATTTTCAATACAATAGAGTAATAGAACTTACTATAGAACCATCATAACAGCATTTATTATATTAAGTAGTAATCACATCTTATATCTATTGAGAATGCAATCTATGGACACACACAGTACAAACAGACACAAATACAGCACATCACTAAAAGAAAAAAAAATCATTCATACAAATTATTGAAAGGGCCCCATAATGTGAGATATGAATCTTCACAATCCTTATTTAACAGTAATGTTTTCTCTTATTTTGATAATATCTGCATCTCTACCATCCAGTCTTCTGTAGTAGGTTTTTTCCTAGTTTTCCAAACTCTCAGAATCAACTTCACAGCAACCACCAAAGCCTTATCAATCCTTCCACCATATTCTTTTGCAATTGAGCACCTCCAACTACGTACAAATAAGACCAAATGCGCAACTGACCTAGGGAAAGCAATATTCAAGATCATGTCTATTCTGTCCAAAACCTCCTTCCAAATAGTACACACATGTGAACAACTCCAGAGTAGATGCAACAATGTTCCTCTACCATTTCCACAGCCCCAAAAAACATCTTTGTTTATCACTTTTAATGTATACATTCTTGCTGGAGTCCAATAACTTGGCCAACAATTTGTTGTATTAATAATCTCAAACATGTATCCATCTTTGCTCTTGAGCCAACTCTGAGTACTCTTTCCCACTCCTCCTCGGATATTTCTAAATATATATCTTCTGACCATGCCTCTCTCAATTTTGTCCAGGATTCTACATGAACATATTCCATAGGCATAACATTCATATAAGTAGACACACCATATTCCAACCCATCAAATATCTTACGCATTTCTGGCCTAGATTCTAATGCTTTATCAAGCAAACCAATTCTCAAGGTCAACAGTGACCGTAACTCTACATAACAGTTCAGCTCCCTTCTTGACAGATTAAATCTTCTTTGCAGTTCCTCAAAATCCAGTAGTCTGCCTTCCTTTAGAATGTTGCTCACTCTCAAAATACCTCTTGTTATCCAACTATACCAATGTAGACTTCTATTTTATACTTGAAGTGCCGGATTATTTTAGTGCAGCCACGCTGATTGTTCATTCTCTTTAAACTATGTTACCAAGGCTGTCTTAGTTGCAGCTATTGTTTTTGATCTTATATTTTTCCCTGATAGCTTTTCCATTGTGTATAAATTGTGCAGAGCATAGGGTTTACAAACATCGTTTTCCAGTTTTAACCATAATGGACTCACTGTTTGCCCATTGTTAAAGTAATGTGATGCCTTCTTAAGGAGGAAACCTCTATAGTATTTGAAAAGGTACGGGTATCCAAAACCCTCTTCATGGACTTTACGCAATAATATGTTTCTGGGGATCATTGGACATTTACCAATCCCCCACCAAAAATTCAGGAAAGCTTCATCAATTTTCTGCAAAATCTTTTTTGGGACTGGCAAAGGGAGCTATTGAATCACTTTTGGCAACAGGACAATTTCTATTGCATTTATATTTTCCCGTATTTTAACATCTGGCTAGAAAAGCAGGACAACACAGCCACAAGGTCACTTTTGGCAAACTTACATGTGTTACACCTCAGACACAACTTGGTTATCATCTTCGGCACTGAGAACTTTACTGCCACCTCCCACCGGTCCACTTAGCCACGGGAGATCATCGCTCCATCATGTTCGGCATCTTCACCTAGCACTAACATTCACAAAAGCCAGCAAAGAGAAACACATCTAATTAGATTATGGAATGACATACATCTTGAAATCCTCATGGGAAAACTCGAAAAAGCCATAAATCTGCAGACCACTGTAGTGGAGAACATGTGGTCTGTTTGAAAACGAGTGGTATGCACAGCTTTCGTGGATTTCATTGCCACATTTGACATTGTAAAGAGAGCCACACTCTGAAGAAATTGGTCTCATTAGGCATGCCACAAGGATTACTCAATATCATTTTGTATACTGAGATGACAGTAAGGGTAAGAGTACAAAATAGTGGCAACCCTACTCCTTCCATCAACACTACCACAGGGCTGAAGTCAGGCTGTGTTTTGGCCCCCTTCTCTTTAACCTATACATAGTAGACCTCTCTCTGTGAACAACGTACCCACCCAAGCTAGAAACAACAACCTTTGCTTGGTTGGGTTATGCAGACGATTGTGTGCTGCTCAATCCCACGCCCAAAAGCCTACACAATCAACTTGACCTTCTAATGATATTTGAAATTGCACATGATTTGAGAATTAATCTAAACAAAACCAAGATAATTATATTTCTTGATTTAAAAAATAAACCTAAGAGCAAATATTACTGGTCACTACAGCGGAACAGATTAGAAGAAGTAGCAGAATACAAATACCTGGGAATCATCTGTGACAATCGACTAAATTGGAATACACACATTGTGGACACGGAACAAGAGTTAAAGCAATAGTTGGGAGCACTACGAAGATTTGCCATGCAACGTTCAGGTTATACCCTAGCAGCTCTAGGTTCGGTTTCCAAAATTAAGCTTCTTCCCAAGCCTATGTATGTAGCCTGGTCTGGGGGTGGAACAAAGGAAAAGAGCTGAAGCGACATTAGAGCTATTGCATCAGATCTCTGCTACATCTACCTGCCTGTACTCCAGTGGAATACCCATTTAGTGAATTAGATATTGATACTGCCAACATGCCATTAAGATTACAACAGGCCACGTATGAAAAGAAGCTTACTACATATAACACTGGCACTTGGAGCTCTGCTCTAACAGCAGTAATCAACAAATAAATAGTTCTGCAAAACAGGTCACTTGTACTACTATGTAGAAGACAGGGGTGTGGTGGAAAGAATACATTGGCCCTGCTAACGAGGATCTGCCATTAGCTAAAAACAAACAGATTATGATCATGAGCAAATATTTATCAATTTAGCAACCAGACGTAGTAGCTCCAACAATATCAATGCACAACATTAGGCACCTACACAGGGGCATTACCTTAAAGAATGTCCTAATTCATCCTTTATGGGTCCCGCTAAGGGACCAGGGTGCAAATAAGGGGCTTGCCATTCTCAATGGGAATGGGGAATGGTTGGTGCAATGGGGATTTACCGGTCACGCCAGGGTCAGACTAGACTGGTAAGTCCCCATTGCACCACACCGGACACGGTCACGGTATGGGAGGCAGCCATATTGCTCCATGGCTACCACCATACTCAGAATGACCCCCAATGTCACAGAAACCGCTAACAATCTCATATGTGCATGCCCGGCATATATGCAAAGCAAGCAGAGAGCACTATTAGCGTCCAGTGTATGCAACCCTGTAGATGGGGAAGAAATGTGTCAGCACTTACTGGAGGGCAATGACATTCCATTCATCTGCCTTCTGACTGCAAATTGGAGAAAAATAAAGAGAAGTTTAAGTGCATTGCTTAAGGAGAATTAGCGAAAAAGGTGGCATTTCGTGACGTAATCCTTGGAAAGTGGAGCATACATGACCCAAAGTATGGGGAAATGGCTTTTACTCTCACGGGTCTTCTTCTTCTATAGGGCGACAAGAATGTAAATAAATGTATAAATGTGGGGGGGGGGGGGTTTATGACTTATGTTTTTATAAAAAGCCTAATAATAGGCTGTATTATGATAAAGAAAAATTATATATATTTCTCTGCAGATAATCCCAAAATCAGACAGCAGTACCAGACGATCAGGTTATCCACACCCAAAACTGAATAACCGACATACTTGGCAAGAAAACGCCTTTTAAATTCTCACAAAAGAACCAAGTTGCCAAATGGTTCACCCCAAACCTCAGTCTCATCCACAAATGAATACCAAAGGCTCGAGAAACTCTGGAGAAGAAATCACGTTCCCACAGACAATCTTGCCTACCATTGACAGCTTTGATCATACACGCCTATTCCGCACATTGAACAGATGAGCACAACACGTCAAAAGAGAAAGTCTTAAAATTATCAACAAATTCATAAACCCAACAGCATACAACATAGTGCCAGGATCTGTGTGATTCCTTTACTACACACTTCAGCGAGAGGATACTTTAAATCCAAGACCAAGTTGACAAGAAAGGAACAATTCCAGCCTTTCAAACTTGGATAACATGACCGCATAAATGAATGCCGCAGCAATAACAGACTTTAATTCCTTTTCCTCCCAGGACTTCCACATCCTAGCCAATGCGAGCAATCCAGCATGTTTGCTGGAAGACCCTTACCAACTCAACATCTACAATACAATAAGCAAGCAACGATGACTAGCTCCAACCTTCTGATCCCCAATAAAAGTCTCATTAGAGCAAGGGATTATCCCTCATGCCTTCAAAACAGCCTGGGTCAGGCCTCTGTTCAAAAGTCAACCGCTGACCCAGACAACCCTGCAACTACCGACCAATGTCCAACACACCTTTCACCACCAAACTCCTTGAGAAATTAATTTACCAAAAACTATGAGAATGCACCAAAAACAACAGTTCCCCCACAAGTCACAACACGGAATCAGGCAAACAGGAGGAACCAAATCCATTCTTTGCTCAGAATGGCACACCCTACATAACAACACATATATCAACTTGCACAGCTCACTCATCCTGCTGGAAATTGCCACTGCCGCCTTCACGCGAACAGCCCCCAGATGCTAATTTAGAGACGAGAGGACATTGGTATAAAATATATTCTTCTATGGTGGATTACCTCAGTCATGACTTGACGGTCCAAAGTAACACTTATGGCACTTTTCAGGTCACATTCTTGCTAGTTGACATGCAGCGTGCCCCAAAGATATATTCCCTCCTTCCTCTTATTTTTATAACATTTATATGGCACCACTTCTGGAACTCATCAACAATGCAGGCATCAGATGCATTAACTACACAGATGACGCAAATCCTCTACAACCTCTCAAATGACTCCACAACAAACCCACTGGACCTTAAGGTATGCCATGCACATTTGGTCTCTTTAATGACCACAAACAGAATCAAAATCAACCCAACCAAAACTAAACTTAAGATCAGAGGCATGACTTCAAAAAAACGTTTCCCTGGACGGTTAAAATGGAAATCTACCCACTGCTGCTGGAAATTCGTAGACACCCCAGAATCATTATTGACAACAACCGTACCCTGTTACCACAGATTAAAGCCATTGTAAGAAGTTATTTTTCCAGTCCAGTACAATTGTATAAGAGGGCGAAGCGACCTCTGACGGGCCCATGGGATCAGAGCTCACCCTCAAGTACTTTTAAGACTTGTTTGGTCCATTGTGATTGGGTAGGTTACACCCCTAGACATAAATCTCCACTTTAATTAGCAGCATGCAGAATAGACACCCAGGTGCCTTGTGCCCCAAGATTCACCCTGCCTTTCTTCCATCAATCAGTACTTTAGGGCTATGTGTCAATTAGTTGGCTGGGGATGACCTCAAAACTGTAGCTTCTTATCAGGAAAAATTATGGCATCCTCGGGTTCTGGGTGACATCAGACGTTGGTACCTCTTCGCGCCTGGCTGGTCACGTGTCATTTCACCGTGAATCTGCTACATTTTCCCTCTTTTCGTGAATTTTATTCTTCCTTAGCCTTGCCACCTGCCTGGGCCTCCCTATCTCTACCTTCACGGGGCAGGCTGCTATGCTCTGAAGTTTTAATTCTTCGAAATTACCGCTCTCCTCCCTTCCTTAGGTTGACCTCGAATTCCCAGGCATGAGCTGCTTCTGACTGAGTTTCGATTCTGCTCTTTCCTTGTGACTTTAGCTGGAATATGAATCTCGGCCTGTTTGACCGCTTGCAGCCTGGGCTTAATTCTGCTTTATGTAAAATGGAGTCGCACTTGTATAGTGTGCTTTATTGAGGTAGGTATATATAGTTGGCGCTTGCTGCTCTATTCTTCTACTAAGCATTGCAAGCAATACCGTTTCCTTAGCTTCTTGCGTTTCAAGCCTATTTACAAGCGTCCATTGCATCTCTATTCATAACCTTTCGTCTTTGCGTGTCATCTTTTGGCTGTCGTTTCGTTCATCTGTGAGCCTGTCCGGGCCCTTGCGTCGTCACCATTTGCCTTCCATTAAAGCTCTTTGGGTCTCTTCGTGGACAGTCTGTAGGTAATCTTCATTTCGTGTCAGCTGATGGTATGGCTGTCTCAGCGGGTACCGTGCTGCCCATGGTTGTCTGGTTACAGGCACTTCGACAGGTATTGCTCTTCTGATGGGCACTTGGCAGAGCCCTAGTGCAGCTCTCTGTTGGTTCATTCGTTCCTCATACATCACATACCTTGGCGAGTACGTTCCTGGTACCTCAAAATGGGGGGCTAGGGTGCAGGCCATGTCTGGAACCTCCTCTACACTGCCCCCTCTGGTCGGTGTATCGACCACTTCTGCTTCTTCCTTTGGATCCGTCTTACTTGGTTCTTCTGTATCTTGTTCATCGTCTTCAGGGCTTTTACATGATGGTGTGAATGTGTGTTTCTTTGGAGTCCATATTTTTATAACATCTTTCAAACTTCCTGCTGTTTTTACATGTTCGTCTCTGTTCCAGGTCATTAGCTGGCATTGTCCATTTGGGCTGCAATAGATCCATTTTCCTTCATACTTTCTTCGTTTTCTGGGATACACAAACTTTGTTCCTTCTGGCGCAAATTTGCTGGCCTTCACAAAGGGCCTCATTACACGGTAGGCGGTAAGGGTTAACGGTTACCGGTAAGGGTACCGGTGACTGTTAACCCTTACCGCCTGATTACGAGGTCCCTTTGTGGGTTGGTACTTTAACGCCTGCTTTTTAGCAGGCGTTAAAAACCAACCCGCAAAGGGACCAGGGTGCTAAATACGGTACCGCAATTTGCGGTACCGTAATTAGCACCTTCCCCATTCCCATTATGCCCTATGGGGCAAAAATGGGAATGGGGAAGGGCAATGGGGGAAGGGGGAATTACCGACCCGCCAACCTTGGAATAGGGCGGTAATTCCCCTTTCCTGCAAGGCGGTGCAGGTATTTTACCGGCATGGGCAAAGGTGCTAATAGCACCTTGGTCCACCGCCTACCGTGTAATGAGGCCCAAAGTCTCTTATTTCTTCATCAGTCAGGTCTCTGGGCTTCCATCCTGGTTTGACATCGACCATGATCTTCATCCCTATGGCTTTCTTCGCAGTTTTCTGGCATTGTGTGATGATTATCTTGATAACACAAAATCATAGTAGTATCATTAATAGCAGGGCTCCCAGAAACTTGAATATGTCTGCCATCCGTTGTGGGACCCATGAGAATAGACTTCCGAACCAGCTGTCATCATCAACTTCATCAGTTTCATCGATCATCTGGTTCTGTAGATTTGTCAGCATACTTATGGCTTCTGTTAAGTTTCCATTTTCTTCCTCATGCGAAGGTATAAATATGCAACATGATTCTCCGATTTTTGCGCAAACACCTCCATCCATCGCAGTGATCATGTCAAGTACATATCTGTTCTGGAGGGTCATCAATCGGATTGCTCTTAGTTCTTCCTTAATCGCATTGAATCCTTTTATGGTTGTGCTGATGGTCTGCAATAACTCCCATCTGATAATTTGTAACCATTTGGTATTTACTCCAACTTGGATTCTTGGCATGAAGATTGATGTGAATACTGATGAGGTGAGACTAAACAATCTGTGTTCATATGGGATTGCATGAAATGCTTCTTCTGATTTGGCAGAAAAGTAATTCTCTCTCTTCATTCGGGATACCAGTTCCACAGACCTCCTCTTTCTTAAGTGAGCATCTGCTTTTGGGAAACTGTCAATATTCAGGTCACTTTTTGGAATCACTAGTGCAGGAATGTGGACGTTCACTATTGTGCATATGCCTCCCCAGTTTTTCGGTAGACTTGTATATGCCTTGGATCCACAGGCCCAGTAATGATCCATAATCACTGCGGTTCCGTGAGTCATTCCTGGAGCTTCAAAGATTTGTCCGCAGTTTTGACTCTCTCCCATCTTCCTTGTGCCGTTGTTCCTGAAGCACAATTTTAGGCTTTCCAGTGGCACTATTTGCAAGGGTCCTCCTCTGTCTTCAACCCATGTCAGCAACTTTACCAATTTTGGCCATAGAGGTTTGCATAACCTCTGTGAGTTCTCTATTGCTTCTTGCCATGCTCCAAGAACCATCCAAGCTCGGCAGATCACCACTCCTCCTTCCCATCCATTTGGGGAAACCACTTTCCCCCAAATCTGCATTTGGCCTCTGTTTTTCCAAATTTGAGCCTCTTCTGCAGTCTTTCCTTGGACGTTCAGCCTCTGATTTATTTTCCATCTTGTTCCTGATCCTTTAACTTCAGGCTTCTCGTACCTGATCACGTGATTCTTAGTATGCGCTCTGTTTCTTGTTTTGATGTCCTGGACGTAACCGTCTTCATCCGGGTACTCAGTTTCAGTTGCCCATATCAATGAGGCATCCCTCCCCATAAATTGTCCTCTGGAGTTACACATTGCTACGTGTGACATACAGTGTGCTGTTGGTACATCAATCTCTACAGCCACAAAGATCTTGGATTTTCCCATGCTGTACGGTGGGAGTGCACAGACGAAGAATTCTCCTTCTGATTTCTTCTTCCGACCTCCTTCATATGTTTGTACCAAATGTTGTTTCCTAGATGTGCTGTGCTGTCCAGGTAACCGTTTAGTTCATTGTTATCTTCATGTGGGCTTCTCTTGATTCTTAGCGTCTTTCTGTAGTTAGCTATAACTACATCTTTAAATGCGTCTGTGTGACTTTTCCTTGCTGGGGGTCTCTCGGGCATGCTTGTCCTGGAGCAGGTTTTACTATCTGCATCAATTTAATAGAAGCAGGTTTTGCAATTCTCTTCCTCTCCTCTTGTATTCCTTCGATGAGTGCCTTTAACCACCATCTGTTTACCATCTGCCCAACGTATGGCTGTGTCTTGGGCTTGGTGCTTGTTTCTTGTGTTGGAACGGGTGTGTCTGTCAATACAGTCTCTGACGTTTTATTCCTTAGTTCCTCCTGTCGCTTCCTTGCTCTGGCTATAAACGGGAATAAATGATCTATCAACATTTGTGTCTTTGCAGTGAATTCTCCCGCAGCCGCTTCTGTCTTCTTGAGGGCTTTTGCTATATCTTCTTTAGTTGGTCTTTCACTTGATTCTTCTCTATCTCTTCTACTATTTTCTGAGACTTGTTGTTCGGTAGGCAGTCTTGTACTTTCTGTTGTCTTTGTTCGAGGTTCTGTAGCCATTGACACTTGCCCTAGTTTGTGTGCATTCAGTGTGTGATTGCGTGTAGTAGTCAGTGCTACGTTTTCATTCATTCCACGTTGACCCTGTCTCCAGCTTTTCTTTTCATTCGTTACCTCAAGTGTGTATGTATCACTGCTAATTACATTCAATTTTAGTTTGTTTACTTTACCATCAGATTTTCTTGGAACTGCAATAACTATATTTATCTGGTGGGTGCACTGAAATTGGAACGCTTTGTGCACCAATAAACAATGCAGTTCTGATTGTTAATGACAGAAAGACAATGATAATCACTATCTAATGCAATATGTACACATAATCGTGCAGTATGACAATTGGCAGCATTTCCTTCCAGGGAAGCGGGGGCTCCCCTCTGGTTGTGGGAGGACCAGGTTACTGTTTTGGGCCCCCATTTCAATGATATCAATGTCAGTGTTTAGTTCTTTCACTTACTCCGTTATTGTTTCTCAGAAAGGTTTGTATCATAAAGTGTCTGGTGCTTCGCAAGTGTCCCCCCCTCTTGCGGGTGACGATTGTCTCTGGTTATGGGATACAGTTCCCTTGCTAGACTATAGAAAAAGATTAGACTAATGCCTTTGGTAAGTCACGTTCATTATGCATATTCAAAATAGGTAAGTTCCCAGTTCACCCCCCTAATCTGCTTCAGTCCTGAGGACAAGCTGGACACTGTTCAATGCGAAGGAATGGAAAAATGGTGTCAATCAAAAATCAAACTAAAAAAATACAAATAAGAAAAAACAAAACGGTGAAGTTCTCTTCTCTGCTCTCCCGATCTGTCCCTCGGCAGAAAGATGAAGAGCTGTGTCTCTGTCTCCTGGATCTGTCCCTCGACGGAAAGATGAAGTGCTGTGTCTCTGTCTACTGGATCTGTCCCTCGGCGGAAGGTTTCACTGGAATCTCCTCAGATACTTGCTTTGGAAGTTGGACAGTTCCACTTGGAGCATAATGCCATGTAGGAGCGTTCCCATATGCGCGACATTTGCTGGATCTCTGATGAAGGTGATGACGTCAACCTCGGCAGGTCTTCCCACCATCTCTGGAAAGTCAGTGACTAGGCGAAACAAGACGTTATGCGCCAGCCAGGTGTCCTCGGGTGACAGGGACATTTGTCCTATTTTTCTGGGCTCTGGATCACAGGCCCTTCCCTTGGCGTCAACAGTCTTTGCAATTTCCTGCTGCACGGATTGCGACGAGGTAGCTGAGTTTAGCCCACAGCTGGTGCAAATGTTCATTGTTTCTTGGTTCTCTAATGTATGTATGCGTGTCAGTGCTTCTCCTGATGAGTGCTGGGCATTCCTCTATGATGCGAAAGAGAAGCGTATTTGTAAGTTCATCCATTATCGCCTGTAGTGGAAGCATTTGTGTCCTTATCACTGTATTCTGGCAACACAGCGAAGGCTTCCGCGATGACAGTAAACAGTTGCCAGATTACCTTCTTGTTGGCAGGATCTTGAATAAAGTCTGTGACACTGGTGACTCTCCCTACAAGTGACGGATATGTCTCTAGTACTAGGTGGAAACAGGACAGCACATCCCTTGTGATTTTTCGGCTGGGGGATACCATAAATTCTGCGAAACAAGGTCTTAGTGTTGGTTGCTTCAGGATACTGTGTTTAGCTCCTTAGGGCAAAAGCCCTCGATCTCAGTCTATTAGAGCCTTGTGTCTCAAAATGCTTACGTGTGGCTTGGTTCAAAAGTTTGTATCACCAACGTTGTTGTGGGTTTGGATGTACAATTCTCTTCTTCACCCTGCAACTAGGCTGCACAGAGTGTCTGTTTTATTGTCCTTATACCCTTTTTATGCTTAGAGGAAATGTCCAGTTTAAAGCCACAATTTTCAAAAAGAGTTCTTTTGTCTTGGCTTTGCTGCTCATGCGTCCTTCTTCCTTGTCATGGATCTTGTCTGCACGTGCTGAGGTTCTTCCCCGTTGTCTGTGGTCTCTTCGTGGTGGGGTGCAGCTAGAGAGCTTTCTCCGATATAGGGCTTAATGTCGTTGAGGAAAATCCATGCTCTCCTAACCTGCAGTTTTACAGCTGACGGAGTGCAGTCCTCTGCGATGAAAGGGCCATTGAATCTTGGCTCGTCCCACCTTTTCCTTGTGTGGTTTTTCACCAACACGGTGTCTCCAGGGAAGATGCGTGGCGTATGTAGACCTTGAACTGCATCTGTTCAGTATCTCCTGCTGTGTTATGTGCTGCACTGCATCCTTTTCGTCATCGCTGTAGTTGGCCTGAAATTACAGTAAGGCTTGATGTCATGCAGTTCAGGTATTCCTGCAGCTCGGTTCCCAAGACCTCTCGGGTTAACTGGGCATCACATCTAGCCCTGTCTCCGGGGGTTAGGGGGTGTTCATTCTCCTTACTGTGACTATCTCGTGCGGCGTAAAATGATGGTCGGAGCCTGGTTGGTTCCGCAGACCATACAATGCCAGTGGAAGGCAGTGCAACCATACCCTCTTTAGAGTAAGCTTCAATTTGGCTATCCTTTCCTTTAACAAGCCATTGAGCCTCTCACAGATACCATTACCTTCCGGATGATACGCTGACGAGAACTTGTGCTTTATACCAAGCAGCAAGCTGATCTGCTCAAGACTGCGTTAACAAAGTGAGCCCCGTTGTCTGATCTCATTACCTCGCACACCCCCCATCTAGGGAACACTTCACCCACCAGGAATTTGGCAGCACAGGTTGAGTCTGGGTGTGTACAGGGACCTGCTTCTATCCATCTAGAGAATGGACACACCAATACAATTAAGTACCTGTACCTGTTACACACTTGAATCATGTGGACATAGTCGATATGTAAGTGCTGAAAAGGCCCATTTGGCCGTGGGATGATTCCTCTCACTACTTTTAATGTGTGTCCAGCGGTGAATTGCTGGCATATTATGCAGTTCACCATAAAGTTTGCAACATGCTCAGCTAAATTCGGTATAAACCAGTCTTCTGCAAGCGTTGCAGCTAGATTTTCTTTTGTCATGTGAAATGGGTAATGCAATTGCTCCAATGCTATCTTTAGTAGGGCCACAGGCATTACTGGTTTACCAGTGCTGTCTTGCTGCCACAATCCGTCAGAGGGGAGAACACCCTCAATGCTTCCATAGGTTCTTTTCGTCCTGAGATGCCTCCCCTTGGAGCTCCATCAATTGAGTCTGCCCCATATTGCTATAGGCCTCTGGTGTGGCTCGTGCTACCATCATACGCTCATGGGTGTGTGCCACTTCTACTTCCATGATCGTCTCATTTTTAGACGCCATACGCTTGGCCTCCGTGTGTGCTGCATAGTTTCCTTGTGACACGAAATCTGTCCCTTTGGTGTGGGCAGCGCATTTCATGACCGCTATGCCCACTGGGAGCTGTAGTGAATTTATCAGCCTGTCCAATAAGGCTGCATGCTGCACTGGCTTGCAGTCCGCTCGGAGGTAGCCCCTCATTTTCCAGCATGCTAGTCCTGCGTGCACTGTGGACGTCACATAGGCAGAGTCACTGTACACCGTTACTTCCTGGTTTGCATGATTCTCAATGGCGAGTATCAACGCCAATAATTCTGCAGCCTGTGCTGAATAATGATATTGTATTCGTGCACTGATGAGTACTCGAAATTCTCCATTCGCTATGTGTTAACGATCTCACCATCCACCAGGGCTTTTTCTTTTACCCTGGGGATTTCATCATAGAATTCTTCATAGTTTGCACAGTCATGCATCGGCTCTCCTTCAGTGACTGGCTCAGCTATGAACGTAGATGGGTCTACTGTTTTACATCGAACTATTTTGATCGATGGGTTAGATATGATCACTTCATAGGCAGACGCTCTCTGAGATGTCAGTGTGCCTTTTGGTTTCTCTAAGTTGGCGAATAATGATTGCTCGACGTATAACGTCATGGAACATCCCATTACAATGGTTGTCGCCTTCTCTATGCCGAACGCTGTGGCAGCTAAACTTTGTTTGCATGGGAAGTGGCCTCTCATGACCGGGTCCAGGCTCCCAGTGTAGTACACCAGGGGCTTGTACCCGAACAAGGTTCTTTGAGCGAGTACTGCCGTCATAACGCTGCCATCAGTGTGTGAGAACAGGTAGAATTCCTTTGCATAATTAGGAATCCCGAGAACTGGGGCCGTACAAATCGCTTTCTTGAGCTCTGTAAACCCCTTTTCCTTTGCCTCAGTCCATTCAATCGTTTCCTTTGTCACCTGGGCCTTTTTTAGAGCCTGGAGCAGGGGCTTGGTGTAAGTGCTGTAGTCGAAAACCCATGCTCTAACATAGTTGCACAGGCCTAAGAAGCTCTGCATTTTCTTTATCGTGAGCGGCATAGCCATGTTCATGATAACTTCAGCCCTTTCTGGGGTTACCTTTTTCCTTTCATGCGAGATTAGCTGGCCTATGTACAGCACCTCTTGTTGACAGTATTGTAACTTTTCCTTGTCAACCTTATATCCTTTCTCAGCCAGTATAGTCAGTAGCTGGACAGAATCGTGCCTGCATTGCTCTTCAGTGGTGCTGCAGATCAGAATGTCATCCACATACTGCAAGACAACACTGTCTAATGCAATATTGCTTAGGTCCATCTGTAGGACTCTGTTGAAAATGGACGGAGACTAACAGTACCCCTGTGGCAACCTCGTACCTTTCAGATGCCTTTGTCTGAATGTAAATGATGTCAGATCTTGTGAGTCACAGTGTAACGGGATTGAGAAAAAAGCATTATTCAAGTCTATCACCGTGAAATATTTCGCCTCGTTCGGTATGTTACAAAGGATCGTAGATGGATTAGGGACTAGAGGGAACTCGGCTTTAACAATATCGTTTAATGCTCTTAAATCTTGGATTAAACGCCAAGACCCTCCTTTTGATTTCTTGACGGGGTAAATCACCGTATTACAGGGTGATTCTGACGTCACTAGGATGCCCTGATCCATCATGGCGGAAATTGTCTTTGCGATCCCTTCCTCTGCTTCTCTGGACATGGGATATTGTCACACTCTTGGTAAAATTGCTCCTGGTTTTAGTTTAATTTTCACTTCTCCCACTCCCTTCAGGAAGCCTACGTCATAAGGTCCAGTAGTCCATACTGAGACAGGCACTTGGGCTATGTCATCATCAAAGTATGCTAGACGGACAAGCGCAAACATCATTCTCTGTGGCACTTCCCGTTTGATCATTTTGACCCAGAATATGAGACTTACATCCATCCTCGTCTCTTCTAAATCAGGGTGTTCTTTGAACAGATCGTCATCGGTGACGTCCGACACTCGATACCCTTCTTCAATGGCAATAATTGCGCACCATTGTCTACCTTCATCATCGTACCCTTCGACCAATGCTACCTTCCCTCGCACTGCTGCAGTTTGTATTGTCAAGGGAAATACTTGTCCCTCTTCTTCATGCATAGGTATTCTTGGTCTGAATAGAAACTCGTCAGGGGTTCGCATGGTTCTATCTGCAAGGCCTGGCAGTCCCGCCATAAGCACATGCATACCATATGCGAAGACTTCTGGTTCTAAGGGTATAGCTCTCATGGCTATGTGTCCTGAGTATGCTCTGATCATTTCACATACCCTTGAATAATGCATTCCTGGAGTGGAGCATACTATGCCCTCCTCCGTGAACGAGATTGTCATATTCAATTTTGTCATTAAGTCTCGACCCAAAATGTTCACTGGGGTCTGACGTGAATATAATAAGGGTACATTCATTTTGCACTCTCCTACGGAGACTGGGAGTGCGTCTGTAAAGGGAACTCGACTGTGAGCTCCTGTAAAACTCTGAGTGTCTATGGCCTTGCCGGACAAGGAAACCTTGCCCTCCCGTATGCACAAGCGTGTTGCACCGGTGTCAACTAGGAAGGAATATTCTTTACCCCCTATGACGACATTCACCCTTGGTTCCCTGTTAGGGTCTGGTGTCACTGATAGGATAGAGCACATCAGGGTTCCCAGTGAGCTGTCCTAGTTCATATATAAGTTTGGTCCACTGTACACTTATGGATTTTCTCCATTCCCAGGGTTGCCTCCCCTTCCGGAGTTCGTGCCCTGAGTCTTTTGCAGTGGTGCCTGTTGGGATTGCCCTTGTGGTAGGTTCCCCATGTTCGGGGGTTGAACCCCTTGCTGTGCACCTTGCTGCAAGCCTGGTGCTTGCTGCTGCACTGTGTGATTCTGTGCACCGCCCTGTTGTGGGATGGCAGGCCGATTCAGTGTGCCTTCTCCCATTCCTTGACCTTTTTGCCACGCCCCTTGGCTTCTGCACGAGCGCGCCATATGCCCGTCATACCACACAGCCAACATACTGGTGGTGGTCGGGCTATCTGTCCATTTGACATATCTGGACTACCCATGTGCACGTTTTGAAAGCCTCCTTGATTACTCTGGAAACCTCCCTGATTACTCTGCCATCCTCTTCCTCTAAATCCCCTTCCCCTCGGGTAAAATCCCACGCTACCCTGGTCGTTCTGCAGCGGGTTAGTCACCCTTTGCACGTTTTGTTCCGCTGGGGTGGTCAGCATGGCTCCTTCGAGAGCATACTTTGATAGCTTCTTTTGCACCAGCTACGCTTTCTCCCCCTTACGAGTTGCCTCCTTTTTTCGATTATTTTCTTGCAACAATCTACAGTAATGTGCAATAGTCAACTGTATTTTGGCCTAAGGTTTAGCTTCTACCCCAACCAATTTCTTGAGTTTTTTCTGCACCGGTTCTGGCAACCCTTGGCACAATATATGGTAGAATACAGGGATAGATTTTGTCCAAGATTCATGTGTTTCGAGCACCCACGCGTCTTGGAAATTTAAATATAAATCAACGGATCTTCTGATTCCTTCATTTTTCAAGTCATTATAGCTCCCATATCGGTAAGTGTCTGGATCCAGCACCCACAGCGCATTCCACACTGCTGCTCTACAATTATTAAATGGCGCTCCGTCATGGGTAGTGTTAATTATGGTTACCCCAGGGTACCCTGCCCGTTTCCACACATCGTCTGCTCTCTCACCAAGAATGGCGATTAGGAGACCTTTAATGTCCCCTATAGCTAATGTGACACCCCCTGTCATTTTTTCTAACTCGTGTATCCACTTCTCGGCTCCCGATGTCAGCATTGAAAGCTTGTTTTTCAGGTTCTCTCGATCCATGTGTGGCCATGGAATATATTGCAGTCTTATTCCCCCCTTTTCTAGCAACGGGAATTGGAATGCGCAGTCTTCCTTCTCTTTCCCCATAGCTCTCCTGTCTATCGCCGGGGTAACATTCCCGCATCGCTGTCTACCTGGAAATGTCCTCAGTCTGTCTACATAGGCGGGTTCTGATACCCCCCTCTGACCATGGGGTGTTCCATCATGCCGGAGAGGCTGCGCAGCAGACTCTGATGTCCTATGTGCGGACTCGCTAGCATATGACCATCGCACCCCTTTGTCCCTTGGGAACCGCTTTTTGCACCGTCTCCCTTCTTTATTTGTCTCGTCCTCCGTCTCCTCTCCTGAGTCAGAAACTGATTGTTCCCAATTCACGCAACTCCTTGTGTCTTCGTCATTCTCGCTATTTTCTGTCTTATCCAGGGACAGTCTCCTGCTCCCACTACTTCGGGTGACATCCTCTGTGTCATACAGCTGAGTGCTTTCCAATCGCTCATCTTCCCGTTCCCTTTGGGATAATGGTTCCAACCCCATTTCATCATATATTATATTGATCGTTTCCCCGATGCTTCTGGTGTCGAAGTCATCTTTGATATTTGTCCCACTCGTGCCTGGTACTGAATCATACGCAGGAAAGAATTCTTCAATGTCTTCCCATTCTACAACAGGATTGGGTTTTTTAACTTCCCGCTCCAAATATTTGAGATCCCGTGCCCTCTGTCTACGCTTACGTTCAATATCGTCATTGACTTCCTTGCGCTTCCTCGCTTCTTCTCTAGCCTTATCTTCTTCCCTTCTCCTTTCATTTCTACGTTAATTTGCCCTTCTAACTTCCTCATCTTCTCGTCTCTTTACTCTCTTCTCACGTACTCTTTTCTCTTCTTCCAGGTTCTGTCTGTACTGGTCTTAGGCTGCTATCTGCTTGCGAATGAGCGGCTTTCCTTGCTCTTCGTGATATAGCTGTTCTCCCCTCAGTCTATCCTTCCTTTTTATTCTCTCGTCCCTTGTTTCCTTATCCTTTTCTTTCTCCCTTCTTTGTGTCTCATCAGACTTCTCTCTCTGTCTCACAACATTACTTCCTTTTCCGAGTTTCAACAATATCTGTCCTCCCATCCATTCGTCTTTCGCGAATGCTATCTCATCAGTTCTGTCTTCACTTCCTTTCCATTTCGTCTGCTCTCTCTCTTTATCGAGAGGTGCACTTGTCTGTGCCTGTTCCCTCCTTTCATCATCGCGTCTCTCCTTGTCCTTCGGGACTGCAGAGGTGAGATTCTCCTCCTGATCCTTCCCTGTGTTGTCGTCACTACTGTATGTAGGCGACTCATATGCGGGATTGCTGTACCCTGTGGCTGCCTTAAGCTCTTGTAATGGGTATAGTCCCTCTGGCTTACTTCCCTCGGTTTCTAGTTCAGGCGGGGCTGGTGGCCGCGGTAGGCGTCTCACCCCCCTCCATGCAAACGTTTAATATCCAGTCTGCGGGTGGCTCTTCCTCCTTCGGCTGTTCGAACATTTTCCAAAGTTCTAGAACAGCAAGGCGTTTCTCTAGGTTTTGCCTGTATATGTGGAATGCAGATAAGTCGTCATATGTTGTAAGACGGCTTTAGATAAGGACCCGTTCTGTGGCCACGGCATAAACATCTTGTGGGCGGTACCCTTAACCCACTCTGTACTGTATTTCTTAAGCTTTGGTGCATGTTTAGGCAACTGCTTACATACGTAAGCCAGTGGAGTAATATCTTCCATGCTTAAGTTCTGTTTCCAACAATATTTTCATGCAGTTTCAATACTCCCAACAATATGAGCGAGCACCAAATACCGCAAGCTCCAATCCAAACTTTCCCGCCAAAATTTTATATCATCAATTTACTCAAGAACATCAATCCATGTGCGATTCCCTCTCAACTACAGAATCGTGTAAAACCCAAATTTAATTTCAAACAATCAATGGTACACAGTTCTTTACATGTGACATATAACAGAACACGTACAACAGACACTTGACAGACTAGACAGACAGCAGCCGGACAAAAATATCTCTGCCTTCTAATCAATACCCCGACATGGAGTTTAAACAAACTCCTTTTACGACGTCTTTAATCGTAGTAGTAGCCTATTTTTTCCCTATTATGTGGGACTATGAGTTCACGTTTCTTCTGACCGCTATATTAAAGCACAGGAACAAGGCGAATCCTCTCACTTTTATCTCAGGTCTCCTCCCTGGTATCCTCTCTCTTCTCTCGGGTGTCTATCCCGGTAACCTGTTTTCTCTCGGGTGTCTATCCCGGTACCCTCTGTTTTCTCTCGGGTGTCTCTCCCGGTACCCTCTGTTTTCTCTCTGGTGTCTATCCTGGTACTCTCTGTTTTCTCTCGGGTTTCTCTCTCAGTAACCTCTGATTTCCCAATTATACCCGAGTCATTATCCCCTTATATATATATACCGCCTTCTCTACTTCTGACTATTTTTATTTTACGCCTCCCTCCGTTACCTTTTCCCTTACTTGTTCTAATGCCTATAATACGTTTGCCAAAGCATTGAATTATTTGTTTCACTCACCGCTCGCATGGTTCCTCTCTGGATTCTCGGGATCACCGCCTCCTTTACTGCCTTTTTTGGTCATACGTCTGCTCACTGCCCGTAGGAATGGAAGGGTTTCTGTTTTTTAAAACGGGTGCCTTCAAAACCACTGCAGTTTTTTAGGACACGTTTATACTATCATTGTCCATGGGAGGCTTCACAGTCTACTCAGCCAAAATGGCGAAGGACTTGTGATATTGCCAAAGACCTAGAGTTACTTCGTGTCGATGGTCAATAGGTGTCTTATCAATAATCGATGTTCAATAGTTGATGGTCAAAAACCATCCTCATCGCTACCAAGTGTACAAGAGGGCGGAGCGACCTCTGAAGGGCCCATGAGATCAGAGCTCACCCTCAAGTACTTTTAAGACGAGATAGCTGCACCTTGAGGAGGATGGGGTGCAGGATTCTCTTACTCCAACACAAATCAATAACGACAACTCAGTAGTTTGGCAAAGGGAAGTCCCTTTAATGACAAGTACAAAAAACGGGGAAACAAATGGAAATCAACAGTGTTGCGAATGCCTGTCTCGCTTCAACTTCCACCAACTTCATTCAAACAGCAATAGTTATAGTAAAAATTTGTCATCAATAGACGTGTAACACTCAAATTTTGTCATGCATTTCTATTGGTCAGGAAAGGTAACTTAAGTATAGGTGCTATATCTGTATATGGTAACAGAGCGTGAGGATTGGATAACTCTTATCGGGTGGGCGTCTACGCGCATCCCTCTACTTCTTTTGTGATAGACGTCACTACAAATACGACGTCTCATTGGTTCTACTAGCTACATCCCTCTACTTCTTTTGTGATAGACGTCACTACAAATACGACGTCTCATTGGTTCTACTAGCTATAGGACCCAAGATTATTTGGTCCATTGTGATTGGGTAGGTTACACCCCTAGACATAAATTTGCACTTTAATTAGCAGAATGCAGAATAGACACCCAGGTGCCTTGTGCCCCAAGATTCACTATGCCTTTCTTCCATCAATCAGTACTTTAGGGCTATGTGTCAATTAGTTGGCTGAAGATGACCTCGAAACTGTGGCTTCTTATCAGGAAAAGTTATGGCATCCTCGGGTTCTGGGTGACATCAGACGTTGGTACCTCTTCGCGCCTGACTGGTCACGTGTCAGTTCACTGTAAATCTGCTACATTTTCCCTCTTTTCGTGTATTTGATTCTTCCTTAGCCTCGCCACCTGCCTGTGCCTCCTTATGTCGACCTTCACGGGGCAGGCTGCTATGCTCTGAAGCTTTGATTCTTCGAAGTTGCCGCTCTCCTCCCTTCTTTAGGTTGACCTCGAATTCCCAGGCATGAGCTGCTTCTTACTGAGTTTCGATTCCGCTATTTCCTTCTGACTTTAGCTGGAATATGAATCTCGGCCTGTTTGACTCCCTGCAGCCTGGGCTTAATTCTGCTTTATGTAAAATGGAGTCGCACTTGTATAGTGTGCTTTATTGAGGTAGATATATATAGTTGGCGCTTGCCGCTCTATTCTTCTACTAAGCATTGCAAGCAGTACCGTTTCCTTAGCTTCTTGTGTTTCAAGCCTATTTACAAGCGTTAGCTGGTTAAATACTTCCATTCTGTTTTGCATCTACGTTTCCTTACGTTTCAACGTCGCCTCTTCTTCTTCGTCCATTGCATCTCTATTCATAACCTTTCATCTTTGCGTGTCATCTTTTGGCAGTCGTTTCGTTCATCTGTGAGCCTGTCAAGGCCCTTGTGTCGTCACCACTCGCCTTCCATTAAAGCTCTCTGGGTCTCTTTGTGGACAGTCTGTAGGTAATCTTCATTTCGTGTCACCTGATGGTACGGCTGTCTCAGCGGGTACAGTGCTGCCCATGGTTGTCTGGTTATAGGCACTTCGACAGGTATTGCTCTTCTGATGGGCACTGAGCAGAGCCCTAGTGCAGCTCTCTGTTGGTTAATTTGTTCCTCATACGTCACATACCTTGGCGAGTACGTTCCTGGTACCTCAAAATGGGGGCTGGGGTGCAGGCCATGTCTGGGACCTCCTCTACACAATGCAATGTGATATGCCCTAGCTTACCTTCAAACACAGGCCCTTAGCCTCGCCTTAGCAGGGACTAGCCTAAGCCAAATGACTATACCTTGAACGCACAGAATACCTTCTCAACCAACTGTAAAGAGTCCAAAGATTGGCAACCAGGCTGTTCTTGAGAACAAAAGGTTACAAACACATCACCACAGCCCACTGCTCACTCCTCTGACTCCTGATGGGATGATGGATTCACTTCAAAACTCTTCATAGCCCGCCATGACCTCCACAGCAGAGGTCCTCCTATCCATCACCAGGGAATTCTCCCATTACCAACCATGGAGAGTGCTTCCACTCAGCAAAAATGCCTTAGTAACAGTACCAAGCTTCAATAGAAAACAGCACAGATTATCATGTTGTTTCGTCCTCTCAACCACATTCTGGTACTCTCTGTTCAAACAACTCTGCAAGCAAGAAAATCACCTGACCCTCAGGGAACATGTTTATTCAACTAACGCCACCTCTGAGTTTGGCGTACCGAAAGAGGTCAGCACGCTTTCTTCAGAGTGGTCCAGTATAGGGGGTAGGACAAATGGGTGATGAATTATAATGACATTTGGCGTCTATTCTTAAATTCTGTGAAGCAGGCATGACTGGGGGCGAGATACCTGGACAGGAAAAAGGAATAGGAGAGTTAGAGTTGTGAACCATGTCTGTCTGGAGAGAGAGCATAACCACATCAGCTGAATCCCCTGGAACATAGGATTTTGAACTAGAATCATGGGGAGAGTGTTAAGTAGTGAGTCAAGTTTTATACAAAGGTATTTGTCAACAATGGACAATTGTTGTGCTTTTTGGGTGGCAAGTAAAAGATTAAGGCTATCAAAGTAGCCCATCGTGAAATGCAGAGATCTAGCAGAAAGCAAGAGTTAAACTTGGTCAGATATGCCTAAGTAGTTCTCCAACAATATTCCAGCAAGTAATGTTATGTCGTGGTTCTTACCAGAGTCTACGTCTGGTGCGCATAGCATACAGAGGGTGCCAGCATCTTGCAGTAGTGACCTGGCACAATCCAGTGAAGACCAGCTAGCTGCAGAAGCACCGGCGCTGAAGCACCTGACGTTTCTAAATGAAGCATCACAGGGGAGCTGGGAAATGTAGTTCAAACACTGGCGCTAAGCTCCACACTGTTTAGAGAGTGCTTACTCTCTGCAATGAATCAAGATTATCAAAAATTCACACATGTGTATGTATGTCCTAACAGTAACCATTTCGCATGCACTCAGAGAAATGTCAGTATTCAAATGCCAAGACAAACGAGCAAACAAACATCTGCAATAGCTCACTAACAATGGTTAATTCGCACTGGAAGCTGGACCTGCTTTTAAGCTGGGCGAAGAGCGGCTAGCTGCAGAAGTGCCGTCGCTCAAGTGCCTGACATTTCTAAATGAAGTGTCCCAGGGAAGCGGGGAAATGTAGTTCCATCACCGGAGCTAATCTCCACAGTGTTTTGAGAGCACTTACTCTCTGTAATGAATCAAGATCATCAAAAATGCACACATACTATGGTTATCCACCAATATTCGAGGATGTTGTCTTTTAGATCAACCAGTGGTATTGGATGTAGGGACAATCCTTGTTGTTGCAGGGTATGACTCAAATGTATGCATGCTTAGTGATACTTAAGGGGTTGTCCTCTTTTTATTTTGATCGGTATTGTAAATTGTCCTCCTGGGATAGTAACTTCTTCTTTTGTTTGGACTTCAACAGCATAACGCAACAAATGAGCTGACCGAAATGATTTCTTAAAATTGTCAAGGCCCATTGTATTGACCAAACTTTGCCATAAATAAAATCTTTATTAATTGCAAATCTGTGGAGAATATCACTAGACAGTCGCCAAAACAGTGATTTGCTTATGAAGCTTTTTCCCATTGTTTAAACAGACTCTAGCAAGCACAGGATCTTTCCATCCATGCATCCGAATGGGGAAGAATGTGTTTTTGCCTTTTTTCTAGATGTAGGTCAAACTATAACAATATTTTTCTGAACTGTTTTCAGGAGTACTTTGAAATTCTTTGGGGTCTTCCGAAATATAGAACATCAAGGCTCTCCTTCCGGTGTGGAAAACATTTGTGGTTATGAGGGAGGTTAATTTTTAGGAGTTGGGATGAGGTCCTCTGTTCTCCTACTGAGATGATGATGATTTCGAGAACCTGATTATTTTGAAAATGAAATTCAATTTTTGTGGGATGTCATTCAATCAAGTGACAAGTACCATTCAGGCTGACATAGTTGGTACTTATCTTCAGGTAGATGGGACTGTTTGTTTGAGTCCAGAGAACATGGTTAACACAATCCATCAGAGGGGACAGCCTCTGGAGAAAATCGTTCCCATGTACACATGGTGTGCCCTCTGGAGCCACGACTATCACTGGAATTTTCAGACGAAGTTGCCCAATTTTGATTTCCAGATCTGCAATCCCATTAACAGGAATTTCCTTTCCATCAAAATGTTGTTGGAGTACTCCTAGAACATTTGAGAGGAATTTTATGACTCTCCCCTTTCCTAGGTTGAGTTTATAGAAGGTTTGTTTTGAAATCAAGGTACTCAATGACCCTGTGTCCACGAGAGCTGATAAATCACACTGACTTTGTATATGGACAGGAGCATAGAATCTACCTACTTTAGACTCTTTTTTACAAAGAAAGTGGGCCTCATTACGAGTGTGTCCATTTGGTAACAACAGTGCCGGTAAGCCTACCGGCACCGTTGTTACCAGACCTGCACACTCTGAGTCTGCGAGTGGCTACCGTCCTGCCCGCCAGCCCTGACCTGGCGGGCAGGACTGCACCCGCTCACAGACTTACAATGAAGCACCGGCACTGTTGCACACAGTGCCGGTGCTTCCATGCTCCCCATTCCCATTGAGTCTTATAGGACTCAAATGGGAATGGAGATTTACCTTTTCTGGTGCCTGACTTCCCAGACCGCCGGGGCTGTAATGCCCGAGTAAATCCGGCAAGTCAGGCGCCGGAAAATCCTGCAAGTACAGCGGCAGCCTGCCGGTTTTACCGGCAAGGATACAGCCGGACTTGTAATGAGGCCCAGTGTGAGTTATTGAACAGCTCGACATACATTTTCTTGATGTCATTTATTTCTAGTGCATAACCTTGAGTCACCCCCATGTATGCACTTCCTTCCTTGAGGTCAAGTTGACATGACTTGGCTTGGGAACCTGTCGAAAGAACATGCATTTGCAGATACGATATGTAGTAGGTGTAACCCTCTATCCACAGACCTTTGGTTGTCTTCTCTTCTCATGGGACTATCTTCTGAATCCTTAAGGAGGGAGGGTACCTCTATTATTTCTGGATTTTCTGGGCTTATCATATTGGTTGTATCTGATTGACTTTTGTATCTAGAAATTTCTTTTCACTTTTCAGTCTCTTTTTCTACATTTTCGGATTTAGGATCTACTATTTTTACCCACTTTTATTTAGGATGTGTCACTACATCTCTGAAAGAGAACACTTCCTTTTCTGGGTTTTCTATGTACTCCTCTGTCTCAATAGTGACAATTCTATTGTTTCGTTTCTTAACATTGCATTCTTTTTCTCTGTTATTTTGGTTCTAGTTCCCAGTGGAAAGTGTTGTTGCTACTATTTTGTTGCCTCTTTTTATTTAAATTAGGGGTCGTTGTATGGGTCAGAAAGAAAGCTTCCTCGAAGGCCTGGCATATTTTTTCATCCCTATCCCCTTTTTCTCTTTCCACTAGGATGCTATTACTAGATTGTTTGCCTCTTGTCATTGTCCACCCGGGGGAACCTGACCCGGACGTTGGGGCTCTTTGGAGAACACCTTTATTCTGAGGGTTCTGTTGGGCATTCAACATTTGTCCAATGTGATTGGTCAATTGCTTGACCTGTCTCTCAACTTGAGAGATATTTTCTCCTCCCTCAGAATCATAGAGAGGACTTGAGCCATATGTTTGTTGTTCTCTCGAATGGTAGCTATACCTATTAGCAAAGTAATTCAGGCATGGTTGAAAATTACCACTCTAGCTTTCATTTCTGGGTCTCCTCTCGCCTTGATTCTGGCCTCTATTGTCCTGGATACTCAGAGGAGGAAAACTATTTTGAAATGTTTGATTTGGAGAGGGTGTCAAATTTCTTTCCAGCAAGAAATTCTGAATAGGATTTCCTAGGGGAATAGCCACTTGATTTGGATTCCTTCACTGTTGTGGGGAGTGTATTCTTAGCCCACGGTGGGTCTAGAACTTAGGTACCATGGACTTACGCAGGCCCTAGTGTCAGAAGGGTAAGTATTTTGGAACACTGTTTAAGTGTCACTCGAATGGGACTGGACAAAGGGCCTCCTCTGTCAGTCATTCTGTTTGGTGGTGAAATGAGCATTCTTCAAACTCCCTAACTATAGATCCAAAGCTAAAGGAGGGGCGCTCTTCACTTCTGCCACTATCGGTGAGTTCAATGAGTTTGGGTGAGTTTGAAGTTTTGGGGTAATTTATATTTTCTGCAGGCTTTTGGACTTCATAGATCCTTGTAGCTTGTGAAATTACCCATTTAAGACTTTGCAAATCATCGAAGTCTCTCACTAATTGGGTGACCATGCATTCTGGGAGTGCATGGAAAAATGTTGTGATGGACTCCCTACTGTTAGTATTTCCCCACTGAGAAGTCTCTGCGAATGCATGGTTCAACACTTAGGCAAATTCTCTTAGAGACTGGTCCTCACCGCCCACCATATTGTATGCAGCTTTATGGACCTCTGATGGGTTTCTGTGCTTGGAGAAATTTTTTAAAATGGCTGCCTTATAAGTAGACCATTTATGGTGATTTTGGTCCTCCAGCCCTACAAAAAGCTGAAAGCCCAGAGAAGAATGTCCATTTGGCATACTACGTGTTATTAAAATCGCTCGTTATTCCAAATGAGGACATCATTTGCTCAAACAACTCTAGATGTTCCTATAAAGAATATTTAGCATTTTTTATAAGGGGTCATTCAACTTTTGATGGCTTTGATTTGTCTGATATGGTATTTTATGATACTCCTTGGGGATCTGCCCTTCTTGTGTCTCTGATCCTGAGCCCACTCTCCCTCAGAGTCAGAGCTACTGCTGTAACCCCATTTCCTATTGTCATCTGGGCCCTTCCTACTGTTCTGATTTCGGAATGCCTTCTAGATGGGCTAACTGCTCTCTCAAATTACATATGCACATATGCTGGCCTGATTAGCTTCCAGCATTCTGCTATGGGAAGTTAACAAGTTATTTTGTAATTCCTCCTTTACGAAAATTTGTCTTGACTTTTCTTTTGCCAGTGCAGCATTTCCTTTTCGAAGCACACTTATCATTACGTGGATGTTTCAGGTCACTCTGTATTTGTCCCAATGTATCCTGGAGATGCACATTTGCATCTTTCACATTAGCTACTTCTTGGGAAGAGACTTCACTCAAGCATTCATTTACTTGTGCCTGTTCTAGTTTTTGTATCAGTTGATGCTTCTCATGAGTTTTAGAGCAAGCTGATCTCTCTGACTTTTTGTGACACTTAAATTATGATAAATTTGTTCAGATTCGTTTGGGACTCAACTTCTTTGAGAATGAATTAATTATTTTCTTGTTTTAATTCCGCTATGTGTATTTTCAGTGTCACAATGTTGTCTAACAAGGCATTATTATACAAAGATTGGTCACTATGTTTTCCTTGTAACTTATTTTTGGCCTTCATACACTGATTATGAGTGTCAAGGAGACTTCCAAACAGTGTCACTTGGTTCTGCAGCGCATCATGTGATGTCTTAATTTGGGCTTTCATTTGTTCCATGAAATTGGGGGTCATTCCGAGTTCGGAGGCAGCCATGGTGCTATCAGCACCATGGCTGCCTCCAAACTCGGGTCCGGGTCCGTGGTGTCGGAATGGGGACTTACCAGGACATTCCGTCCCATGCAAACCCGGTAAATCCCCATTTCGAAAACCATTTCCCATTCCCATTTGAGCCCCAATAGGGCTCAATGGGAATGGGGAAGGAGCTAATAACAGGCCCGCAAATTGCGGGCCCGTTATTAGCTCCATGGTCCCTTAACAGGTCCCGCTAAGGGCCCTGGTGGGACCCGCTAAGCGACCTCGTAATAGGGCGGTAGGGGGTTAACGGCACCGGCATCCTTACCAGTGCCGTTAACCCCCTACCACCAGGGTCGGAATGACCCCCATTGTGCTGCTGTAATATTGAAGCCTGATTTTCCTTCTGTGTTTCTTACAGTGGCACAATGTCTCGCAGTTTGCTGTCACACAATTGATTGGCGCTCAGCAGCTCTTTAGAATATTTCCGGGTTGCTTCTTGGTACGGTTTAATCTGAGCATCCCTGTCTGCTAACCTGCCCTCTACCAGTAGAAGGTAAAAAAACAAGTCTGCATAGAGAGAGATCAGTTTAAAGTGCTCTTCTTTGATAGTGTCAGTCATATGAAGCCTCGGTAGGGATTGGTTTAACGGGCCACATTCATCACACATGTCCACTTCCACTGAGGCAATTGTGTCTAACATCTCTGTCTTCCAAATGTCAATATCTGTGGCTGTCCAATACCCTTTCAAATAAAACTTTGAAAGGACATGGGCCTCGGCTGCAGGTAATGCAATGACACACACCTCTTAGTTTAAATGTAACAACCTTCCTTAAACAATTCTTACTGAACAGAAAGGCAAGCTTTACTCACTCTTATTTTACCACTGTTGCTCAATCACTTACAACACCAAATTCAACCCTAATAGTTTTCTATGTAATAATCCCTACTTCTGCGAACACTTTAGTATTTCCTTAGTAGGCTAGTGTATCAATACCATATAATTCAATGCAACACAAAGATTGCACACACATCTGCGGGCTCTGCACAATTGAAGTTAAAAAGATCTCTGTTGCAATGACACTACTTATCCCAAAAATCATATCTTGTGGGACCTCCAGTTTTGTCATTTCTTTTTATCGGGAAACATCTAATTCCACCTACCTAAATGCCAGGCATGCACAATTTTCCATTATTTACTCAAGTTGCTTTTATGAATCTGGGACCCCCAATTTAATAACATTGATTCCTTGCAGAAGGGGCCTAATTACGAGTCTGGCGGTAACCCTGCCGGTGCCGCTGGACTTGTAACACTTTTCTGGTGCCTGACTTCCTAATGCCACTGGAACATTAAAAGTCCCGGCGGATCGGGAAGTAAGGCGCCGGAAAATGTCAGTCCCCATTCCCATGGAGCCCCATAGGACTACATGGGAATGGGGATGTACTGTGAGAGCGAGAGACCCCTGACCGGCCCATAGAGTCAGAGCTTGCTCTGTAGTACTTTAGGACGAGATAGCTGCACCTTGAGGTGGATGGGGTGTAGGACTTCTTACTCCAACACCAATCAATAAGGACAACTCAATGGTTTGGCAAAGGGGATTCCGTTTAATGACAAGTACAAAAAACAGGGAAACATGGAAATCAACAGTGATGCGATAGCCCGTCTCGCTTCAACTACCAACAACTTCATGCAATCAGTAACTGTTATACCCAAAATTCGTCATCATTGACGTGTAACACTCAAAAGTTTGTCATGCAATTCTATTGGTTGGAAAAGGTAACTTAAATATAGGTGCTATATCTGCATATGGTAACGGAGTGTGAGGATTGGATAAACATCATTAGGTGGGCGTCTAAGCCCTTCCTTCAAAAATGGCTACGGTGGACGTCACTAAAAGTACAACGTCCCATTGGTTCTACTATCTATAGGACCCTAGATTATTTGGTCCACTATGATTGGGTTGGCTTCAACCCATGCATAAATCTCCACTTTAATTAGCAGCACGCAGAATGGTCAACCAGGTGCAGGATGCCCCAAGATTCACCCGGCCTCCCTTCCATCAATCAGTACTTTAGTGCTATGTGTTAATTAGTTGGCTGTGGTCGGACTCGAAACTGTAGCTTCTTGTCGGGAAAAGTTATGCTATCTTCTGTTTGGGAGACAGCCAGGCGTAGGTGCCTCTTCTCGCTTGGCTGGTCACATGCTAGCACACTGTGAATCAGCTTAGTTTTCCTTCTATTTGTGCATTTAATTCTTTATTCGGCTTGCCACCTGCCCGGGCCTCCTTATCTCGACCTTCACGGGACAGACTGCTCTGTTCTTAAGTTTCGATTCTCTGAAGCTACTGTCCGCCTCCTTCTCTTGGTATGACCCCGACTTCCCAGGCACGAGCTGCTCTTGCTGAGTTTCGATTCCGCCGTCTCTTTTTCGTTTTAGCTGGAGTACGAATCCTGTCCCGTTTGACCCCTAGTAACCTGAGTTAATTCTGCTTTTGTGTAAAGTGGACTCGCACTTATAGTGTGCTTCGTTGAGGTAGATATATAGTTGGCGCTTGCCGCTCTATTCTTCTACTAAGCATAGCAAGCGCTCTGTTTTCTTAGCTTCTTGCGTTTACAAGCATATGTACAGACGTTAGCTGGTTGAATAGCTTCATCCTGCTTTACAGGTTAAGTTTCTTTATATTTCAACATCGTCTCTCCTTCTAAGTTCATGATGTCCTTATTCAAGACGTTTCGTCTCTGTGTGTCATCTTTTGATTGTCGTTTCTTTCGTTTGTGAGTCTGTCCGGGCCCTCGTGACGTCACCATTCGTGTTCAATTAAAGCCTTTTGAGTTTCTTCTGGGACAGTGTTTAAGCAATCTTCATTTCATGTTATTTGCTGGTAGGGTTGTCTCAATGGATACCTTACTGCCCATGGTTGTCTGGTTATTGGTACTTCACTAGGTATTGTTCTTCTGATAGGCACTGGGCAGAGCCCTAATGCGGCTCTTTGCTGGTTTATTTGCTCATCATACGTCACATATCTCGGCGCGAACGTTCTTGGTACTTCAAAATGGGCGACTGGAGTGCAGGCTATATTTGGGACCTCCTCTACAGGGACACGGAAGCACTGGCACAGTTGCTAATGGTGCCGGTGCTTCCATGAAACCTCTGCAGGTCAGACCTGCCAGGCACAAAGGCCACCATCTGCAGAGTTGTAGTGTGGTGGTCTGGAAATGGGTGTCGGTACGGTGCGACCAGGCACCCATAATTCCAGACCATCACACTTGTAATGAGTCCTAAAATGTATTTATTAACCAAATAGAAATAAGTGAATCAATTTAAAGAACAACAAGTTACAATTGCAGGAGATTCTAATATCAAAGATGGAAAATAATCAAAACTTTAGTCACCTCAGTTTTCAAAGCTACAGTTATAGTAATAGAGACTTTTGTAACACACACATCACCATAGGTTCGCATGCACTTAATTCCCCCCTGAGCTTGCATGCACCAATGAAACAATGAAAGAATGCACAAGAGTTCATGATGAATCTTTCATTTGTTAAGAACCAGATTAACTCAAAGTATCCTTGCATTTCCAAATCTTGCTATTTTCCCTTTTTCAAAATAGAGACTAACCCCCTTTACTCAATAGACATGTCAGAATTTCAACAGCATTTTAGACTAAATTGCCACAGACTACTAGACCTTCATAGATGTAGGTGGCCCATAGAAAAGAAAATATGTTCAACGTGTATATAGGCTAAATTCCCTTCCGTGATGTTTCTATTTAATTATTGGATAAAAGTGTACCTTTCTCACTTGCAATGGGAAACTTTAAACAGCAATAGAATGGGTCAAGAATAATCACCCTCTCCCTTTTGTCGCGACCAATTTAGCTTTAACAACAGTATTCTACTTGATGGAGTTTCCATGAAGTGACGTTAATTGCGTTATTTGTCTAGATATGCACACAGTGAGATATCCTATGCTCTTCTGTCCTTGTGCATTGCACATAAGAGGAGTCAAAGGATATTCCTGTATAGAGACCATAGATCCTTTTCCATTGATCTATACTTCCAGAAGCACATACTCTTATGAAATATGTGCTTATTTCCCAGGATGTACTCAGTTTCTATACCCCCACCACTCAGTACTCACAAATATCGGGCCACGATTTAATCTAATTCCCTGTATCGTATCACTTCCCTCACAATTGTTTCCCCTTTAGATCATACTCACATATGACATTATTTTTGCTTTATCACATATAGGTGGTACCCTCTTAGGGACTAGTTCAATGCTCCCACTCTAGGAACAGGTGGGCATCAGTCAGCAAAGTGGGATCAGAATTCCTCCACAGCCTGTCTGCTGTCTCTTCCACTAAAGAAGGCCTGATGCTTTAACTCCAGTTAGGCCTTGCTTACAGTCTGGACTAATAATCCATCAAAGGGTGCAAAAGGAGAGCAATCTATTCCTTCTCCTTCCTATTGTTATTAATTCTTATTTCTCTCCATATTTCTCTCCCACTCTAGGAACAGGTGGGCATCAGTCAGCAAAGCGGGATCAGAATTACTCCACAGCCTGTCTGCTGTCTCTTCCACTAAAGAAGGCCTGAGGCTTTAACTCCAGTTAGGCCTTGCTTACAGTCTGGACTAATAATCCATCAAAGGGTGCAAAAGGAGAGCAATCTATTCCTTCTCCTTCCTATTGTTATTAATTCTTATTTCTCTCCATCAGTCAGTGAGTGAGCGAGTGAGGCTGCCAGTGTCTCCCTCAGTGAATGTGTGTTGAATCTTATATAGAAGAGTAAACACACCTTGTTGAGGTGTGTCTACTTGCCCCACTCCAATTGGTCAATGTATGTGATTGGACACTATTTCAACACAGACAACAGAGTAGACATACCCCTCTGCAGTCATTGGGCATATTAATGAAGAGGGTAGTCTGATGGGAGTAACTTCTAAACCCAGTTTCACTCCCATTTAATATGATGTCATCTCAGGGATTTCCTGCATTAAATATTGACACATTCTAAATTTGTAATTTCCAAACATATGACCACTTTACTAAATTGCTCACCAGATTCTTCTCTCTGAAGCAAATCAAACAACACAAATCTTATCACAATAGTACAAATGGGTACTGAATTATGGGGATTTCCACTTAACAGAGTTCGGCATTTATATAAAATTATTTTTCCCATCTCAACATGACAGGCGTCCCTGCAGATGCTATGACATATGACACACTTGTGTGCGCCATTTCATTGTGACAAAATGTAAATTCACATAATTTGCATACTGAAAAGTACCTCACAAAAATGTCTTTTTTCTACCACCTAACATGGCATTTCTAGCTGAACATTGCATAATTAACTTAGTTTGTGTTCAATAATTATGGGCCTAATAGTGAATACCACTGTAAAAAAACAATTTTTCAAGACAATGGCCCTCATTACGACCCAGGCGGTAAGTTACCGCCTGGGCCGTGACTTTACCACCATGGCGTAAACTACGTTTACGCCATGGTGTTTGGCGGACTTACCGCCCCATTCCGACCTTGGCGGGGCGGTAAGTCCCCAATCCCCATTTACCCTTCCCCATTCCCATTTTTGCCCCATAGGGCATAATGGGAGTGGGGAAGGCGTTAATTACGCCACCGTAAATTACGGTGGCGTAATTAACTCCATGGTCCCTTAGCGCCATGGATTTTAACACCTGCTAAAAGCCGGTGTTAAGTCCGCCATGGCGCTAAGGGACCTCGTACTCAGGCGGTAAGGGTCGGCGCTGTTTACGGCGCCGTAAACCCCTTACCGCCTGAGTTGTAATGAGGGCCTATATATTAAATAGCATCTGCCATTGGGTCTGTCACCAACAGAGCATCTGGAGTCTTCGGTTCCTTGGCTGTTAGTTCAGAGCTATTATTTACAACCCATAGACTTGGCAGTGATAAGGTCTTTGAAGTTCGAAGTCATTAGGGCTTTATGACTTACGTCTCTGCACCCCCTCGGACAATTCCCGGGTCTGTAGATTTTTCAGATTAACCTTTGTTTTTCCAGGATTTTTCTTTTTCTTCCTTCATGAGGGCCATGGGAGAGGATATATCAGATTAGGCACCACAGATGTGCTGAAACCCCATTAGTTCAATATCTTAAGCCCATCATACACAGATGCAATCCGTCAAAAACACCATTTTAGGATTTATATCAGATCCAGCCTCCCCGTGACTAAGTTGCAGGCCATGTTACATTTTCCATGAATTCAGTTTATCCATTTTGATAAGAGTTTCAGTATGCTTTCTGATATTTGGGCATCTTCATCTTGGGCCTTTGCCAATTATAGTTTTATTTGAGTGATTGCAAAACATTGCGCATGTGTTTTCACGTGTGTTAAAATGACATCTTGCTCTCCATCTTTTCTTATGAGTTAGACTTCTCGACATATATATGTGTAGTTAATAGGCTTGTATTATGCCGGGGAAGGGGTTGGATAACCCACCTATACGAGCTAGCGGAAGCTTGACAAATGATAAGAGAATACCTAATGAAACCAGTGTCAGGGATGGAGCAAAACAAAGTGGGATATTCTTGGGGTATCTAACTCCTCGAGTGGCAAAACTCCAAAACCTAAAGTTTCTAACCTAATCTTAAAAGACTTTGTCTCTCCAGGGACACCGTATTCTACAAATCAATGTCGAAAAGGGTGGTCAACTGAAAGATCCAAAACCTTGCTTTAACAAGTCCTTAGCCTTCTAGCTAAACCTAAGCTAAAACACAAATTGTTCCAAGTCTTGGCCAACAAAAGAGTTCACAAAGCCTACCCTGAAATGTCTGGTGCTAGTCTACAACATAAAAGAAAGGAATTCTTCTTGGAAGATTCATTCAGTGGTTACTCATGGTCTGGATCTTTCTTCACTCCTCCTGCTTTTACTATGCACCTCTAGACCTCTCCTAAGCCTCTGGATTCTCAGACTTCACTTTGGCTCCTCCTCGGCCCCTTTGATTTCCAGCATGTACTGGTTACCCAACCTATGTTACTTCATGCTACCAGATAGGACACTTTTAGACCTCATACTTCTTAGCATGCTTTTCAGGACTCTCCCAGACCTCAGTGCGCCAGCATTCACATAATAGTTCTCAAAGACCACTGGTTTCTTGGCATACACTTGCTCAGGTCTCTCATAGGCCTCAGGTTCCTCAACAGTTAATGATTAGATCTTCTTTCCACAGTCCTCTTGTTACTTAGCATTCAATATTCAGGCCATTCCCAGGCCTCTGCTAGGTTTCACACCCTTTTATATGGGCTGGGAAACAAGTAGCTTCTCCAGCAAAATAAGGCACCTTGAACCAAGCATTGGGCTCCATGTCTCTGCATGGAATGCAGAGGAATGCATCCTGCTGCCTCTGGTATGCTGCTGCCTCTGCTAGGCTCACCCAACTAAAGAGAGGGTAACAGGGATGCCCCTCCTCACCCTTATGAGCATGACAAGACGAACAGCCAGGAATGCTCGAAATCAGCCATTTTATGTTGGACGAATCCGAAGTGCACCACTGGCTGACACTGTAACGATTAAGTGAAAAGTCACCCCCTAAACACAGGGAGTTCCTCCCTCCCCACTGAAGTGGTTACGCAACAAACAGTTTAACAGATTCTTTTCTTTAGCCTTATCTGAAACACATATCATGCCCCTTGGATCCCTCTCTGCTGAGCTAACAATGAACCAAGAACCAAGCCGATGTGCGAGAAATATATTGGTATTTATTTAACTAAAAGTAATAGAAATTAGCATGAAAATGTCAAACACAACTTTATCCATGGCATACCACAATCAGCTTCTCTCAGCATAAATAAATCACAAAAGTGAGTTAAAAAGAACACAATTCTTCACTTTCTACAAATTTCACTTCACAAAATAATTACACTGATCAATAAACAAGGCAATTATCATGTAATATTGTGTGATTTTGATTTTCCTGCAGGTTTAAAAGGATAGCCGTAGGATTCAAGATTGGTTCATATACATATGGCAATTATGATTTTGCCCACACTTTTGGTTTAAAATAAACACAGAGTGAATTAGCTATGTTGGGAAGTCAGACAGAAAAACTTGAATGATTTGGGGAATTTTGGATTTCAGGCCCCCCTTACTGAAAGGCCTGTGTTGGGGATGCTGGATAAAAATGTTGGACTGATTTAAGAACAGAGACACCCCCCTTCCTTAAAGAAGTTGCGGTCAGCAGGACAAAATGGATTACCCAATTAAATGATAAGCTATAGTTTTCAGCACACACTGGGAAGTGAGCTTTTTTAATTTCGAATTGTAACTGATTTCACCCCATAGTGTTCTGCCAAATAGGGAATAATTAAATTAATATTTTTGGTTCAATAGGATAAGGATCTACATGGTTTTGCCCCCCCCCCACCCACCCACTATAAAGGGAAAGGATTCAAGGCAAGCAGACTTACCCACCCTTTTGTTTTCCATGGGCTCAGTTCTACTTGCATAGCAAGCCTCTGTTTCCAGTTCAGGAAAGCCAGCTGCATCTCAGGACACTCTGGAAAGATAGGGCAGCGGTCTGGTCACTCCACTCTCAAAGATGGCCTCCCGCTCTCCACCATAGGACCCAGTCAGCTTTGAGGCCTTTCTAGAAATAGACAGCTCCACCCAGATGCAATCTCAGCAATCTCCTCTGGTGTCTACTTACGGCTGTCAGATGGTAAGTTTCAGCAGCTTTCCTGATGGTCTGTCTCTTGTCTGTCTGTCCTGTCTGTCCCCCTTGTATAGCAGAACTGCCACCACCAATTTTATAATTTTGGGGAAGTACACTGCAATAATTCCTGCTGCTAGGATTGGGTAGTTACCCTTCTCTCTCCTCCCAAACCCAGCCTCCAAGTCAGGATTGGTTTAGGGGTCTGGAGCAACATATGGTGATTCCCATTTGTAATCGCCCTTTGTTCTCCTTTCAACTTTTTGGCAAAAATTAGTTATGTATCACAACTTCAAAGTTTTACTAGCAACTGCCATAATAAAGATATTTTCTGATCCAGCTAATCATGGAGAATTAGATAAGCCAACCACTAAATCTGTAATATGTAGCAGAGCCATGTGGCACCTTTCTGCCGTTTCCCTAAAAAGCACAATAGTTGTGAATATGTAAGTTATTAAGCATGTCCCTAATTTAATTTTCCACTCGCTCACCAACTTTCACATTTGAAACATGTTCAGATCAGCCACAAACCTAGTTTAACTGACCATTACAGTTCCATGAGTTTCAGATAGATGCATTTTATAGCCCCAAAATTGCCTGAAAATTACATAAGAAATGGCCCATAGATTAAATCCATCCGCCTTATGATGGCTGAGAAAAAGACCTAAATGATAATAGTCCTTTTAATTTAATTGTGAATCTTCATGTGAGACAAATGGCCCTCTTCCTGCCTTCCGGCCATTTGTTTTCACTGAGTCAACCTGTACCCAGGGTTTTTTTTAATTTTTTTTATCAGATTCCTTTGTGTTGGAAGCTTGCTCTTTGAAATAGGTACGCCCATTTTCACACATATTAGTCATGCTCCAGCCAAGGGTAACTTTTCTTGTAGTCCATGCTTTCAGAGCCAACAGGTCTGGAGAACAGTGAATTTTGATGCCTTTAACAGGACACTTTATGTGGTTGGTCATTAGATGGGAGATGTGATGTCCAGGCTGGGAGTGGGAGGTTTCCTTGTGAAGTTTTGCCCATAGCCAGCAAAAGGGTCTGCATTGGGCTGATATTTTTTTCATGAAGACAAAGTGGCTCTTCAAATCTCACTGGAGTTTTATAGGTGGAACATGATATACATTGCTGTTTACCAACCCGCACATCATGTTTTGTTTTCCTACCATTTTTCTGTGAGCAGTGAAACATTGTCCGTTTTTTAAAACTGCTTTTATTTGCACATAGCTGTGTAAGACGTTTTTTGGTCAATGTTTAAAAATCCTGTTTTCCATGGGACAGGGAGCTTTGATTCCTCCTTCTTTTGTAAATTAAAATTCTGCTTATCCATTGGTAATGTTAGGTAGGCCCCTTTCCACATGGCTCTTTAATTTTACTTGAAAAACAAAAACAAAGGCTAGACTGTTTTTGTCTCAGTGTTAAAAATCCTGGCATTCATGTGAAAGGGAAAGCCACAGAAGACATACAGAAGGCGGAGCATGCTCAGGCTGCACGAAGCGCAGACCAAGCTCACCACCAAGGTCAGAGATAAACAGTAACATTTCAAACTCTGGACGACAAGGGGCCAGCTGCAGAAAAATTGAATAAATCCTCATAAATGCAGATGCAAGAGCACGATTTAGTGGTCCAAAACACGTGATGCAGCAGAACTAGTCAATGGGCATTCACCTGTGGTGGGAACACAAGCGATCCCAGCAGCCCAGATGGAAGGTGAAACGAGTGTTGCAGCGTGGAGACACACTCTCAAAGGCAAAGGTGGTGTACTATCAGATACAATTCAAACACATAGTCATTTCACATCACCCTGAAGAGGTGCACAGAGAGCTGAGAACGGAGTCGGTACCAAGCCTGGGGAGACCAACTACAGCCAATCACAAGACAGAAATCCAGGGGTGGATGGCAAGGTGCAAGAGCCAATGGTAAGCCCACTACTCTGCAACAATGTAATAGATACTTTCTTCGGGATGGGGCAGGCCCGCCACCTGAAATGCGAGGACCAGTAGAATAACCTCTATAGGGGTTATCTATAGGGTTTACCACTCTCGGGAATCCAATCAGCAGGTGGGACAGGTTTTCGAGGAAGGGCCCAGGTGATGACAACATGTCACAACAAAACTGGGGAGCATGCATTGTAAAGTTGATATGCACTGGAGAATCCTGATTTTCTTGTATGATCCCTTTTGATTTTTTGTTATAAACCAAAGTTCCAACTTGCTGTTGGCTGAGTCCTCTGTTTATTCTGGGGAAGGGTGTTGGAACCTTGGGAGTCAGGCAGACCCCCAGACAAACTCTGGCATACGGGGAAACTATCCCAACAAGGTGGTAGCAGAGACGATGGTTGGGCTACATTAGCCCGGCACAAAGCTGACTCTCCCGCCGCAGAGCCTGGAGGCTGCGAGAAGTCTTGCGGGTTTCGAAACAGCAGGGAAAGCACGCCCCATGTAAAGGCCGTCAGGAGCCAGCCTGGGAAATATCCTGCCTGCGGTTCATGAGGGGTCCAGCAGACCAGAAGGGTAAGTGGAAGCTTTGGGGGACCTGGCAGCCGAGCAGCATCAGCAGACCACGGAGTGTAAGTATTGACCCAGACACACAGCAAATAAGGGAAGAGGGCAAGTAACGTGGGTGCAAGGGTGGTATTGAGTATTGTTGAGTATCACAGAGTATTGTCAAGCAAGTATTGTCTAGCATTGTTGAGCTTAGTAGGGACAGGTAGCAGAGGTAGATGTCTTTTTCTGTGGTTAGGGCACATTCGGTTTGGCGGTTCGGTTTCGGTCTGGTGAACAACCTAGACTATTGATTTGAGGGCACGGATGACAGAAGTATGTAAATACTGTATTTCCTGTGGGTTGGGCGTTTTATCTCGGGATCAAATGATGGTTTTACCATACGGTTTAGCAAAGGAAGCTAGCGTAGATTGCATAAGGTGATTCATCTGATTAAGTCTTGAGGAGGCAGTTACTTGCAAGACGAAGCTGTAGGTGGAGATCAAACACAAGAAAGTATTGGTATACTCTGCTAGGAGGCAGGAAGACAGCTGTGGGGTTTGTGTTAGGGTTGTGTATATTTGTTTTGGCAACAGGGTTTTAGCATTGTGTGTGCTGTAAGCGATTTGTAGCATTACCATGCTTAGTGAATTGGTGACGTCACCTGTAGGTTTGTGCATAAGACTTGGAGAGCATGAGATGTTTTGGGCACGGTGGTGAGAAACTTGAAACTGACAGAGGAGGTTGACCAGTGGCAGTGTGCGGAAGGCGCATGCGTAAGATTTGTGGGTGTGCCTGAGGAGGCGGAGAGTTGTCAGAAGGCGGTGTGTGGTGCACAACTGACTGGCTGTTGTGGAGCCAGAGAGTCTCAGAAGTAAATTGAAAGAATTGCCATTATATTGTGTTTTTCCCCTAACAGCAGATTCTCTAAACCCTCTTGAATGAGGTAAAGTAAGAATAAATGCTATGTATCAAGGGAATTGCGGGGGCGACATACCCCTACAGCACTTATGTAAGACTCTTCCGCCCAATAACGACAATATTAGTAAATATAGCACAGAATGGACTAAAAGCACAGAGGCTAAATTGACTAAACCATGGCCACATGTGGAAGTTTCTCCAAGGATGGGCAGCAATCCCCGCTGACACACTTACAGGGCACCTTTAAGGGGGGAGAAGCTAGCAAGCTGCATGGCAATATTTGAGTTAAGGAGGATGTTCCAGGAAGGTGAGAGGGATGCAGCACGATGTCATTGGATGCTGCGCCAGCAGGAGGTGCAGGGGCCTTTGCCCCCACCCTCCGCTCCCCCACCCGCTCCTGCTGGGAAACCTCAAAGGACACAGATGATGAGCAGGGGATGTACCCACTACAGGAGCTAAACCCGATTTTTTAAGCCACCACCATATACCAAGGAGGAAGTACAGAAAGGAATGGGGGCAGCCATCATCAGAATATGAGGGAGCAGTTAGGTGCAGGGGGGCACGAAGGAGGGGCTAGAGGGCATAGCCACAAACGAGTGGGTAGGGGGACAGGTTCTCCTAAAGCTAGAAGGGAAGAAAAGAGGCGAGGCAGCGGGGGTAACCAAAGAAATAGAGGGCCTTAAGGGGAGCAGTGAAGCCAGGGACTGGGCGGAAGTAATGGAAGAAGCGGACAGAAGAGAGACAGAAAGAGAAGAGTGACTAGAGAGGGAGCGCAGAGAGAGGAGGAGGGAGGAAGATAAAGAGCAGGAGCAGCAAGAAAGGAGGCAGAAGGAGCAAGAAGACATTTAGAAACGAAGGGAAGCAGATGAGAAGGAAAAATGAATGTTAGTGGACAGAGAACAGAGAAAGTGGCAGACAGAGCAAATAGCATGAGAGCGTGCTCGCAAGGAGGAGGAGGAGCGCGTGTTCAAATACATAAGAGCACGATGGGCACTGGGCACGGGAAACAGCATAAACATAGAAGGAGGAGGCAGGCGAGCGAAGCCAGGCAGCACAACCTTGCCAAGCAGTACCATGACAGTATCAGATGGAATAGGCACAGGGCCATATGGAGATAAAGGTGGAATAGATTTGATCGACTCCAGAGGTAAGCCTGGGGAAGACATGACCTCTAGGAGACTGAGCTTTGTGGACTATTTTTGCAATGATATGGAGACAGATTCGGAAGAAGACACAGGGGGAAGTGGGGACAAGAAAAGAGGGCAACCTAAGTATAGGTCTCCAGGGGACAGAGCGGAAAGGAGCGTGACATGGCAAGGGGGAATAAATATGGGGACGACTAAGGATGACAGGGAGGATCAGACGCCACGGACCATAGCAGCATCACATGGCTCTGACAGTTTGCTCCCATAGGTTGAGAGACTTAGGGATCTCCCATGACGAAGGAAGGGGGAGATGGCTATAGCATGTTCTAACATGAGAATCACAGGGGAATCGGACAGTGGTGTGTGACTGCCCAGAAGAGTGCTAGTAGATGCATACACTGACATCAGAGATGCTGACAAGCAGATCAGACTGACTCGAGGCGCAAGTGGGAAGGTAGGTTTCACACAGCTGCCCTTATTGGAAAATGGAGCGGGGCAACCTCAACATATACCATGGAAACACATTGGGAAGGAAAAGGTGAGATATAGGCTACCCCGTTGACCGCGGGTGTGGGGAAATGGATATGGGGACGTAAAGAGACTACTAGTGACAATCCTCAGGAAGGTCGCTGGTGACATATGGAAAAGGGCGGGGTTTCCAGGAGTGACCATCCAGGACACGGCACATGGTGGTTCACAGAAATTGCAGAGCTGCCGTATGGCAAGCTCTAAGCACACAATCCCAGACATGTCACACATTAGTGTGATTATGGCTCGGTAGATGCGGGAAGCCGAAGACCCCTTACATTCTATTCAGGCAATTCAAGAACTTTGGTGCCTTGAAACATGTAGGCCAAAACAGTAGCTTTATTTTACCACATATTGTGCCAAGGGTTGCCAGGACCAGTGCAGAAACAACTTAAGAAATTAGTAGGCATGGAGGTGAATACTTGGCCAGAAATACAGCTCACAATAGTACACCACTGTACCACTGAAGGCTATTGCAAGAGGAAATGGGGAAAACACGCAAGGAAAGAAAGCAAGAGGAAGCGAAGTTAGTGCAGAAGAAATTATTGAAGTATGCCTTGGAAGGGGCGGCCCTGACGAGCACAGGTGTACTGGGAACACCACAACAACAGCATACACTGCTGACAGCGGGGGGGGGGATTTATGGGGTGGGGGAACATGTTAACCGGTTTCAAGGAAGAGGGGGGCCACCCAGGGGACACGGGTATGGGCCACAGATACATCACAACCACCGGGGATTTCCAGGAGGCTTTTGAGGGTTTAAGCAGCAGGTGCAGCAGGGTCCAGTGGATTATTCAGGTGGATTATTCTGGTGGTTTCCAAGTGCAAGGGAGGGAGCCACCACAGTGCTGGTTGTGTGGGCAGATAGGACACATTTCGAGGGTGTGCAGGAGGAGGGGGGTGCAACAGAATAGGGGGCGCAACGCAGCCAGCATATCAAGGGGAAGTTTTAGACACAGGACCTAGCACAACCACGATACCAACCGTATATCCGCAGACACACCAGCCCATGACACAGATACCACAGATGCAAGCACCTGTACAACAGTCTTTGCCATCACCCCAGACACCAGGTAACACGCTGCAGGTGCAGCAGATACAGAACAGCATGCAGCCAGGCAACAGGACAGGGGCACGCACAGACTCTATAGCAACAACCCCCATTAGAATCTGGGGTGGGGTCAGCATGGTGGGAAACAACCCATTTTTAGGGATTGGCATGTCCTTATACCCTCAATAGGACAGCCCACAGATGAACTTCATGTGTTCCATCCTGTCGATAACACCCAACCCTGTGGAGGAACCACACATAGGGGTGTCGATAAGTGACAAAACATTTTCCTTTCTTGTAGACACAGGGGCGTTCAAGTCCTACAATCTGGAGGGAAGTTATAGGTTGTCATGTGATGCAATGAATGCTCAAAGATTCTCTGGGGCTACGGAAGTGGTTCCTTTCACAGACAATATTTCCCTTTCTATAGGGGAACACGATGTATCTCTGCCTTTACTTTTCTCTCGACAGACACCTGTAAACATTCTGGGGAGAGACATTATGAGCAGACTTAACATAACGATCTCATTCAAAGACAAGGGAATAGTGTGCTCCACACCAGGGATACATTTTCTCAATGTAAGGGAAATCATTCAATCCTATTGTGGACGGAAGGTACAGAGGGGGGTGCCAGTGGACGAGGAGCAGTTCCAATACGGGACTGAGATTGCAATTGCATGGCTACCATGGATTCAATGGAAGATGCGGCACATTCCAAACAAGTATTTATTCATACCAGCAATACCATTGGGTGAGGCAGAAGGGACGGTAGTGCCACTAGAATTGGAGGCAGTGATTGGGGGGAATGAATGGATAGCAGTACACGGGATGGACAACACAGGAAGATCATGGCGAGCAGTGATCGCCATAGCAGAAGGATACAGGTTGACCATAGTGGCAGATGAAGAACTATTCAGAGACAACAGATCAGACCATGAGATGGTGTTGGAAAGGAGTGTCACACATTCGATAAAGATACATTACAAAGTGGTACCACAGAGGATGGTGATGGCGCTAAAAGCACCACCATCCTTCATGAGGAAGATCTGGACAAGGTGCCCAGCCTCTTATGGACCACTAATCCCTATGATGTGGGTCTTGTGAAGGGGGCGGGGGGAGTAAAATCAAGCTAAAACCAGGAGCAATTTTACCCAGAGTCAAACAATACACACTCTCGAGGGAGGCAAACGAGGGCATTTATGAGACAATTGCAGCATTAGTGAGACAGGGCATCCCAGTACAATCAGAATCACCATGCATTACAGCTGTGTATCCTGTTAAGAAAGCAAAGGGGGGGGGTCATGGCATTTTATACAGGACTTGAGACCCCTTAATGACATTGTAGAAGCAGAGTATCCTTTGGTTCTGAATCCAGCAACAATTTTGTGCAGCATTCATACACTTGAAGAATGCCTTCTTCTCTATACCACTACACCCAGGCTCATAAAACTTGACTTCCTTTCTGTATAGAAACCAGAAGTGGAAACATACAAGACTTCCCCAAGAGTATTGTTAGGCAACCTCCATATTCAATAGGGTCCTCCCGATGGACCTAGGCAACGTACAGGCAGAGAGCACGGTCATACAGTACATAGATGACATTTTGATTTACAGCACAACAGAAGACAAGTGTAGAAATGACTCGGTGCACATGCTGACGTTGTGTTAGCTGACAAGGGATACAAAGTGGAAAAGGACAAACTACAGTCTTGTCCAAAAGAGGTGCAATACATTGGACAGATGATCTCCCGAAATGGCCGACCAGTGTCGCCAGAAAGGGTGGAGGCAATACGGAGGACAGCAAAACCCAAGACAGTAAGAGAGATGCAGCAATTCTTGGGGTTAAGCAATTAGTGCAGGCCATGAGTCTTTGACTACAGCACTTATACCAGACCTCTACTGAGTGCACTGAAGGAGACACAAATAGGAGACAAGGAAATACGATGGACAGCAGAGATGAATGAGGCATTCAATGAGCTGAAAGAAGTGATATGCAAAGCTCAAGTATTAGGGATCCAAGACTATAAAAATGAATTATTGTTGTTCTCACACTCCGATGGGGTTATGATGACAGCAGTACTGACACAGAAGACAGGTTTGGGGCACAAACCACTGGCATTCTACAGCAGAAAACTACACCCAGTGATAAGAGGACACTATTCATGCAAACAAGCTCTAGCTGCTGCCTCATTCACAGTGGACAAGTCAGCGATTATTACCATGGTGTGCACCACCACTCTTTACGTGGAGCATGTCCTCTTTGCAATACTGGAAAGACCAAAGAGCACACTGACAACACAAAGACCATCAGGGTACAAGGTACTACTATAAAACCCGTCCATGTCTTACAGGAAGGTGACTACATGCATGACTGCACTGAAAACTTGCAGGAATTCAGTGACACCCACGAGGTACAGGAGGATGCACTTGAGGGGGAAATGTGCATTACATTGATGGTCCGTCAACAATTGACCAGACAGATGGGTTCAGATATATGGGAACAGCAGTGGTGACGCTAAGGGAGAATGGAACCAGTGAGGTAGTGGCTAGTGTGCGATTGTCATCGCAATATTGGTATTAGAGCCAGGCAGGAAAAGTGAGGTGATGATTTCTTCAGATTCAGCCTAGGTGACGACAACAGTACACTCAGGACTGTCACAATGGATGAGGACGGGCTTCAGGCGTTATGACGGTTCACAGTACAGCATGCATTCCTATTCGGCAGACAAGTGTATGTCATACATTATGCTGAGCAACTAGCAATAGTTAAATGCCAAGCACACACATGAGGGGAGGACCATATCTCAAGGGGTGTAATGAAGCAGCAGACATGGAAGCCAAGTGCACTACCTATTTTGGAGAACTCCTGGAAATGTAGGCTTTGTCACATGCCCATGACTATGCAAAAACAATGATACTAAAAGAAGGGTACAATGTATTACCAGCAAGACAAATAATGGAGCTGCCGGGAGCCACACTCAGGGAGGAGAAGGACCTGTGGACTAGGAGGGGATGTACAGTATCTCCACAGATGCCCTATGGTACTAGAATAAAACAGGGAAAGTGTCTATGCCACTTGCATTGTTGCACACAGAACTGACACAGTTACATTACGCAACACATACAGGGAAGGAGGTGCTTGCCGCCCATATTGGAGAAACATGGTTATGTCCTAATTTAAGTGGAACAAGTGGCCAAATTTATGAGTAACTGCTTGACCTGCAAGCAGTTTACTGCAGGACATAGATTGAGAGTTGTCAGAGAAGCCATACCTCACCCAGTTGGTCCATTTCAGCACCTCCACGTCGACTATGTCGACATGGTACAAGTCTGCCAAAGATACCACTGCATGATAATGGTTGTGTGCCCATTCTCCGAGTGGATTGAGGCAGGCCCCTGTTCTCATCCTGATGCCATTAGAGCGACAACATTTCTGGTCAGGGAAGTGTTCCCACGATTGTGCGTGTGTGAGGTCCTGCGGTCTGAAAATGGCCCTCACTTCGCCAACAAAATGTTCAAACACATCACAACGTTGCTGGGCATTCAACACAAATTCTCCTGTGTGTATCACCTGCAATCCAGCGGGATGCGTGAATGCCTCAATGGCCTTCTGAAAGAGAGTATTGCCAAGACTAAAAATAGTACCAACAAGAACTGGCTCCACTGTTTACCCTTAGCACTGTTTGCATTCCGCAGAAAGTCCGGATCCGACCATCATTTAACCCCACATGAGCTGGTGACTGGACAGTGCATGCAACTTCCCTTGGCTCCTCCCACTAGAGCGCTCAAGGATGCAGAGAGTAGTGCTACTGTTTTGGGACAAGAAATGTACGATTATGTTACTCCCTTGGTTGCTAGTGCCTCTTTTATCTCTCACCAGATACGACACCAGAGAGGCCCTGAAGCCAAAGGAGAAAGTGACAGTGCCAATGCCACAGATGACTTACTCAAACAACCACCTGTTTTTTCCCGGGGACCGAGTCCTCCTAAAAAATGTTGTCCACGGCTGGGATGCACCCAGATTCACAGGCCCTCATTCGCTTGAGGCAGTGACTGAGAGACCAGTCAAGTTGGAAGGAAAAACTGTTTGGAACCACATCACAGACATCAAGCCCTACAAAGCTGTGACATCACCTGGCAACGAGATCGACAGTGCCAATGAGCATCAGCAAGAGGAACAACGAGATAATTCAGAACTTACAGTGCCGAGCGGAAGACACCCAATGTTTACTCCCTCAAGGGCAGCAGAGTTAGAGCAAGGACATCCTACACATTCAGAGTGAGGATACACTGTCTGTTTGTTATTTTATTCTCTACATGCATTCTCCGAGAAAGTATGACTGTCTTATTTTATGACTGTTCATGATACCTTTTCGGACCAATTTGTCCACTTCATTAGAAGGTCCAACAGACTTTGAGCACGTTCTCCTAGTATATATCACCACGTTCTCATAGTATATTTGACCCAAGCATACCCACAACTTGAACGAGGGAAGCCATTGGTCCTTGTAGTACTTAGAGGCCCTAGAATTAGTACTGTGTGGGAACAGCTATTTGTGTTCCTAATGAGCGACTATATGATCCACAGGGCTTAAAACAAATCTAACACTAACAAATTAACGCACAGTCTTCACGCATTTCAGGCAGGTAACTGATATATTCAAGTTGCACAAGGTTCCAGCAGCGCAGGTATATGGGGGAAATAATTAAAAATATGCTTCTCTTGTCGTGTCTTTTTTCCCAAGTGGGGTCTTTGCATTAATATTCTGGTGAATATTGCTTGTGTCTAGTGAAACTGCTGTATCCTCTACTAACATTACCCCAAGCCCAGCAAGTGGAACGACCATGTCAGGTGGACAGAAAGGTAGTGTAAGCATGGTAAGGAGAGGTAAGCGCAGTGCTGACACAGACATGAGGGGGTGGGCCTATATCTCACTGGCACTGCTCAGGTGTCTAATAACATGCGGCATAAACACATGACCAAAGTAGGCAAGGAAACCAGCGGGGAGAACTGTTATGTCTGCTAACTAATCCCTTATGCCATGAGTGGCTCCAGAACGTTCATAGCAACTGAAATACCAGCAGCATGAGCCCAGTGCTTCATGTACCTATCCATGGTCACAACCCTAGGAGGATTCCAAGCGAAAACAGCAACACTGAGATGGATATCTCGAGCAACATTCACCTGATGACAGTTACATAAAGACTCTTGACATGATGAATAATTATTGGCAGTTAGATCAAGCTATACAATCCATAACTGATGGACCACAGAAAGGCAACACAAAAGTGATAACACTGAAGGAGCTGCCCTGCCCAAAGAGGCGGGTGAAAGAAATAGTAGGAGAACCAGGATGTTGGGAAAGACTGGAGATGCTTGTGTATGGTCAAGTATAGACAGAGGAAGGATGGAAAGATTGAGTAGTAGGAAGCAAAGCACACACCCTAGTACAATCATCAGTGAATACAGTACAAGGGGAAAATGACAAGTGCTAGAAGGAATGGGATGCAAGTGCAACACTGCTCACATGGCTAGACAATGAAGCTGGACTAATGCCTATAATCCCTGTGAAAAAACCAGCATTGTGCTACATGAATGAGGGAGAAGTAAGATTTGGAGATAACACAGGATGTCGCTACATAGAAAGCCATCCAACGATTAAGATAGGCTCAGCATTACTGATGGATCATTATTGGGTGTGCGGATCCAAGGCATAAGAGAAGCTGCTACCCAACTAGGGAGGAATTTGCTCATTGGTGCACATCAATATGCCATCACTGGTAGTGCCCCAGAAGGATATAAAGCTTGATGACTTCCCAAAGATGGACACTAACACAAGAAAGAAACGGTCAGTGAAATTAGAAGAAATGGGAAGAAAGAAACGGTCTGAGGAAGAGAGTAGAGTGAAAAGAGACACCTATTTCTCAGAAAAATCCTTAGATGATGTACCACCCGAACATAGCTTGTTCAGCAGGACAGAAATGTTCTTAACATCAGTGGTTCCAGCAGTTCAGACGTATGCAAATGCGAAATGGCTGCAAATTACCAGGTGGGAGCTGATACTCTACGGTGAATGGCTTCAACGCAATAAAAGAAGAGCTACGAGCAGTAAGGTTGATGGCGCTCCAGAATAGATATGTTCTGGACCTGCTCACAGCAATGGAAGGAGGAGTTTGCGCAAAAATTGGGAGTTCCTGTTGCACATTTGTACATGCCAATGACAGAGAGAATGGCATGTTTACAGAAGCAATGACACAACTGTTGAAGATACATGCCAAAATGGAGGAAGAAGCCAAAGGGACCCAAAAAGGATCAAAGCTGGATAGCATACCTCTGGTCATGGATGCCATCATGGCTGGCAGACGGACTGAAGTTGTTACTAGTGGCGCTACTATTGGTACTAGTAGGACTGTGTGTGATCAAGATCTGCTTCACTCAATGCCACAAGACGACAGAGAAATCAATAGGAATTAAGGTGATGATGGATGTGAACATAGGAGGAGAAAAGGACAAGATAGTGGAAGAAAGAGATAAACTGAGAACAAGAATAAGGGAATGCCCACTATTCCCACAGGAGACGATGAAGTTAGATAAGCCATTAGACAATAAGAATTATGGAGGAAGATGGGTATGGTGCAACACAGAAGGAGAGTGCAAGTACATGACTTGGAATTTTGATAATCATGTCAACTTCTACAGGCACCTCAGAGGACTGACAAAAATATGGCTACCAAGGATAAACTTAGGAACATATAGTGGAGTGGTCAACAGGTCGACCAGAGGAGGCAACTGAAGAGAGTTTCCCAGGGATACCCCTCCTCACCCCCATAAATATGACAGGATGAAGAGCCAGCAACGCGCAAAGTCACCCATGTTATTTTGGACAAATCCCAAGTGCACCACTGGCTGGCATGTACACAGAAACATATGTCCTCAGTCAACCATACAGACCCAATCCAGTGCACATCCTTTCAGGAACAGGCGACTCAACGGAGATTGTGGATGGGAATACCCTAATGCACTGTCTCTATTAAAGCGCCAAGAAGCCATGAAGCTGACGTCACTAGTGATATCAACACAACCTCTTTTATTGTGCCTTAAGGGTTTGGGTATTTGTGCCAGCCCTTGTGATATGCTGGGTCCGCTAGAGTGCTGTGTTGGGTATTGGGTTTGTTCCTTGTTCTGCCTTAATTGCATATTAAAGTTGTAATAAGCAACATTTCGCCACTGGTTAGTTACAGCATTCATCTCTCCTTGTAGTTCTGCATCTTTATTGAAGCACTGTGATATCAGCGTCATCTTGGATTCTTGCCCGTAGCAGCTTGTTGGTCCAGGCATTCCATGTCCTCAAGGCAATTGGAAAGCATCTCTGCCCGACTATGTGGTTTGCGTTCACATCGTGACTGTTCCCTGTGCATAAGGTCAGAGAACTTTACTAGCAGAATTAATGGAGTTCTTGGGGTCGTAAATCTATGCAGAGCACATCTGGTGTGCTTGCATCACATCTTTGTGTCCTCTTCATTATCTTGCTTTGTTTCCGGTGTGCTTGTTTCAAATCCATTCTGCCACCCAGTGTGTTTGGGTAGCATCAGAAAGAGGTTGTGAGTTACTTTCCCAGTTTCGAGTTGGGTTGTTGAATGTCCTTGGCAGGGCAGTACTGCAGGAGGCATACCGGGAGGAGGCCGGAACAACCCAGTGCCTTGCTCCTCACCCCGTCACATTAAAGGATGAGGAGTTCTGTTATCACACCATACCTGCAATTCACTAAGTGGAATCAGGAATAAACCTGTTGCTACTTATTTATATCTTAACCACCTGCTTATTGGTAACATGTATCTACGCTAGATTTGGAACAACCATTGTCTATAAATCTAACCTGTATAGTGAGATCTTTCACATAAAGTTTGCAGCAGAACAATCACAGGGATTATCTGGGCCACTGAAACTGCTAATAGACTGGTGTTGCCCTATATAAGTAAAAGTGAGCGAGTATTATTTGTGGTATACATGCGTAGTTTGAAGTAGACAGCTAACCTCTGTGTTATAATGATTCAATATGTTGATTGTAATCACTTAAATCGATGTAAATTTGTAAATCGTTTTCTTGTATTTTTGATGCAATAAAAGTAAACAAACTTTTTTAGAGGTGTTGTGATCTGTAATAAGGGACAGCAAACAATTGTGCATGCAGCTTACAGCTCTCCCAGCTGAACTGTGCCTGGCTGGGTACACTCCTATGCGCATAGGTGGTAAGATTCAAAACACACACACACACTCGCATCCAAGCACTTTTTCCGTAAACTTTCCTTGCAATGGAGCAATCACATCTTCCTTTCCGTACAGGCAGTACAGGTGGCAGACAGAGACGCATGGGTAGTGTCTGGGTGTTCAGATACTTTGGTCGCCAGGGAAGCTAGGTCTTGCACATGCTATTAGCATACTTGATCGCAAACCAAGTTGACCTTTTCAATTTGACCAATTTTTTTTAAGGGAATAGGTTAAGGTGGAGGAGCGGGGGTCTCCCCCTGCATTTTCAAACAAAAAAACAAACAAAAACAATTCTGTCAAATTGGAAAATGTCCATTTTTTTTTCGGTGAAAAAGACCTAAACTTTGCACACCCACCTTCTAAGATACAGATACATCCTAAACAACATCACAGTCTGTGTGTTATGACGCAGATTTTTGTTGGTAGGATTGGAGCCTCTGCAGCGGTCTTAAATCACAAAATGACACTTGGTTTTATCTACTCCGCTTTACTGTTTGATGATCTGCCACAGCCGCGGATTGGCTGGATAATACTATTTCTGCATTCTGTCATCACCGAGAGGCGGAAGCCGATGCGCGGAGTTCTGACGTCGATGGGCCGTGTAAAAGGGCCTGTCTGCGCCTGTTCGCAATGGTTCATCTGGTGTGGGCGAGACCAGCTGCTTCGCCATCATCTTCCACGAATCTTTGTGAGTACGCCAATGCAATTGGGCCCGCTGCTCACCACCCTCCCCCCTCTCGCCCGCCCATGCTGAAAACCTTCCAAGCAGTGCCCCTATTGACTTGCTACTTCCATCACATACCCCCAGAATTGTGTTCGAACTGCTCCTTCGCCTCCCCTACAGGAGGCAATAATAGTGCTCAGCGCTGCTGCAAAATACATCAATTATTACTCCTTCCCGCGCATACCAGGGATCATCATGAACTGCCTATGGTATGCGTGCACATCACTTTATGAAAATTCGACCAAACAGTGCTCAGAGCATGCCTGCCTACTTTTGGCTTGCTTAAATGTTTACTACTAATTGAGCAAAGCACGGCTACCCGCTTCATCCTTTAGCGGCAAATCAGTCTCATCCCACTATGCCAGAACATGCCTCACCCTATTGACAACATTGTCATACTATGCTATCATGCCAGAGTGTGTTTTTCTATCCCATTGATAGCATTGTCTTATTAGCCCGCAGTGCCATTGATTGTGCCCCATGTATTTCTATGCCCATGCCTCCAAACTGCATTTAACCCATAGTGCGACTCATTTTGCCTTACGCCATTCATTGTGCCTCACGTTGTGTTTTTGTGCCCAGGCCTCCAAACTGCATTTCACCCATAGTGCGACTCATTTTGCCTTACGCCATTCATTGTGCCTCACGTTGTGTTTTTGTGCCCAGGCCTCCAAACTGCATTTCAACCATAGTGCGACTCATTGTGCCTTATGCCATTCATTGTGCCTCACGTTGCGTTTTTATGCCCAGGCCTCCAAACTGCATTTAACCCATAGTGCAACTCATTGTGCCTTACGCCATTCATTGTGCCTCACGTTGTGTTTTTGTGCCCAGGCCTCCAAACTGCATTTCACCCATAGTGCGATTCATTGTGCCCTAAGCTACCAAACAACATCCAGCCCTCATCACCCTACCACTCTACCTGTATCACTGAGCCGCCAATACATATTCAGCCTTCGTGCCACTGCACAGCTCATCCAGCCGACTGAATCTGAACATAGAAACCCACAATTAGCCTCCAGTGCCTATCCTATAAGCCATGACTCGTGCCCTAGCCAAAAGCATTATACTCCTAACGATACTTCTCTTGGCCAACACCAACGCTCACCCCACGCTCAAGCCACTCGACCGTACCTCACCACCCACCCACACACTTGCCACCATCATGCACATCACCAATTAATTCCACAGTCTACTATCCTTGAAAAAATCGCCACCACCCTCTGACCAATTCGGACCTATTCAACTCCTAACACTCTCTTTCCCCACACAACAGACAACTCACTCACTCAGCAAAGACACCCCACACACGTCCGAGATACTATCACCGACCCAATGGATCCTCCGCTTCGCAAGCAAGCTCAAGCCCAACCAAAGCTGCTCCACCAACTGGAGAAATCTCAGACTAGGCTCCAGGCTATCCAACCTAACGGTCTCTCTACCCAAGCCACATACCAACAACCTCAAACCTAAACCCTCCCAAGAAAAACATCAGCCACCACCCCCTCAAGAACCCCCTAACCACGAAACCACCAAGGAACCTCACAAAATTAGTGGCACTCTCATCAATGCTAGATCTCTAGTAGCCCATGCCACTGAAATCGCAAACATCGGAGGTCATTACAACCTTGGTGCTAAGTGCACCAACTTTACCACCATGGTGTAAACTTTGTTTACACCATGGTGGATGGCGGATTTACCGCCCCATTCCAAGGTGAGTGGGCGGTAAATCCCCATTTCCCATTTTCCCTTCCCCATTCCCATTTTTGCCCCATAGGGCATAATGAGAGTGGGGAAGGCGCTAATTACGCCGCCGTAAATTACAGCGGCGTAATTAGCACCATGGCGGGTTAGCGCCATGGATTTTAACGCCTGCTAAAAGCAGGCGTTAAAATCAGAATGAGGCATTAAGGGTTAACGGTGGCATTAACCCTTAACGCCTGAGTTGTAATGAGGGCCATCATCACAACCAACCAGCTCAACTTCCTGGCCGTCACAGAGACCTGGCTCCATAAAGCAGCTGGCCCTGCCCTCTACCTGGCTATCCCTGATAACTTCACCATTATCATAAAAGATAGAGAAAACTCTAAAGGAGCAGGCATAGCCTTCATCTGCAAATCTAGCCTCGATATGAGAGAAATTGAATCAACCCCCTCTCACTCCGCCAAACTACTCTCAGTCAAACTACAACCATCTGCCTCCCGTACCGTTTCCATGCATCTGATATACCGTCCTCCAGGATCAATAGTTACTTTTGAAGAAGACATAACAACTCTTCTCAACTCCAACACCAAACCCAACTTCCAAACCATCCTACTCAGAGATTTCAATCTAGGCCTGAATGACCCAAACGATACAAACGCCCCACCTTATCCAATGTCATCACAGAAGCAGGCCTCACCCTTAGGAAGAACGGACCTACCCATTCTAAAGGCCGTACCTTGGATTGGATCGCAGACATCAACTGCCTTGCATCCATAACAAACTCTGTACCCTGCGTATGGACAGATCACAACCTGATCGCATTCACCATTCAAAACAGTCCTCAAACCAACTTGGCTAGACCCATGGCCCCTCCAGCCCTAACCAGAAACAGAAAAAACATCACAGTCCCCAACCTCCTGCCTCTGCTACAACCCATCATCAATTCCGTGAACCCACCCTCCAACCCCACCAATCTTGTTGACCTGTACTATAATACCATCAATAAAGCTATCGGCCCCATTGCACCTATTAAACTCAGCAAAGAGAAACCCTTGGCTCACCTTAACACCTGGTTTACTCCTGCTCTAAAAGCCCTACGCATGGAGAAAAGACTTGCAGAAAACAAATGAAAAAAAAAACATCAGCTCAAAATAAATTCCTTCTTACATCATTGGCCACTAAATATAAAAAGGAAATCATTCAAACAAAAAAAGACACTTTTAATGACAGAATTGAAAAAGCCAACTCTAACACTAGAAAATCTTCACCATCCTAAGGGAATTAGAATCCCTGATCAAACACAGAGACTCTTGCATCAAAATTAAATCCTGGTGTACAGATATCCAAAACGCCCTCTGCAATAAAATGACAAAAAAGCCACCCTACATAAGATTTCACTGGATACACAAGAAGCCATTCAACTAGAAACCTCTTCCAAACAAACCATGCCCAGTCACCAATTTAAATTGAATTCCATCTCAATCGCTGAAGCTGAGAAAATAATCTTGTCCCTAAAACCATCTAAATGTTTGGGTGACACCTGGCCAGCACCCATCATTAAAGAAGCAGCAAGAAACTTAACCCTGTTCATCTCCAATTTTATCAACACCTCCTTCTAGTCCTGTTCTGTACCCACCAATCTCAAAGATGCCTGGGCACTACCCTTACTAAAAAAGCCAAATCTAGACCCCAATATCCCCACCAAGTACAGGCCAATCACAACCGTCCCCTTTCTTCTCAAATTCCTTGACAAAGCTGCATACCTCCAGATTCAAGTATATCTGGAGATCAACAACCTACTAGGTACACACCAATCAGGTTTCAGGCTCAGACACGGGACAGAGACAGCCCTCATAGACCTAAAGAATCAATTAGATGAAATGAAAGATCAAGGCGAAGCCTCCATCCTTCCCCTCCTGGACCTGTCTGCTGCATTCGACCTCGTAGACCACAATGTCCTTTGTAATCACCTCAAAACAGCTGCTCACTTCTCTAAGGAAGTCACCACCTAGATAGGCTCATTCCTTTACAACAGGTCCATGCGAGTCTTGTCACCTATAGCCGCAGCAGACCCAGTTCCCATCACATGCAGAGTACACCAAGGCTTCTGCATCTCCCCAACCCTATACAATATCTTTACAAAGCCCCTGTTTGACATACTCGACAATCTAGGTGTCTCATATACCAACTATGCTGATGACATCTAGATTCTCATCCCCATCTTTGGTGACCAAAGCAAAGACACAATCATGATAAAAAAAATGTACCTAATTGTACAAACATGGATGGCCACCCATGGCCTATGCCTCAACGATGAAAAAACAGAGCTGCTAAACGTTGCTTCCCCAAATAAACTGACCAAACTATCCACCCATTCCAACGCCATCCTCATTGATGGTATTTCGATTAAAGTCTCTCACGAGGTCAAGACCTGAGGTTTCTACCTCGACTCGGATCTTAACCTTAATAAACAAATTAGCGCCACAGCATCTGCCACTAACTACACATGCACACTGATCTACACCTGCAAACCCTTCCTGTCCGCGGCAAGCTGCATCACAATTGCCAGAGCCCTAATCCTCTCCAAAGTGGACTACTGAAGCCTTATACTTAGGCACCAGTAAAACGCAACACCTCTAAATTACAGACAATCCAGAACAACACCCTTAGGGCAGCTCTAGGCATACCCAAATCCCAACACATCTCCGACGTGAGACGTAACACTAATTGTCTCTCCATAAATGACAGAATCAAGCTGAAATCACTCAACCTCACTCATAAATGCCTGTCTAACAAAGCTCCTCCATACCTGACGGACAGATTCTCCAAACACACCTCCACACGTCCCATCAGAAAAGCTCAATCCAATAGTCTCAGAATACCCAAGTTCAAACTTAAAAAACTGGAGGTGCTAGTTTCCCAGTAATAGCCGCACAAATGTGGAATTCCATCCCTGACTCACTCAGAGCCATACCTCCCTTCCACTGCTTCAAATCTAATGTCAAGAAGTGGCTGCACTCCCTAGACTGTTGATAAGAATTCAACAACTGTATATTGTATATATCCCGATGCTCCTGCTGAACTGTATATAGCACATTGTATGCATCCCGTATTATATGTATATTGCTACACTGTCAATATGTAACTCTGTAACCTGCACTGCGCCCAGATGCCTCTGGGCCCGGCGCGCACTACAAATGAATAAACAATTACAACAACAATCTGTCCGCAAAATAATATGTTCTAGTGGCTTACCAAGCCGTCCAAGTACTATATCAACATGCTGAATACGTTTCAGTTTTAGGATTGTAATGTTCAATGCTAAATATATATGTTCAATAATTAGACATTTAGTTATTGACTGGTTGTGTGACAGAAAACATAACTAAATACTGCAACTTTAAAAGCTATTGATGTAAATCATGTGTGCAACATTATGCTTCCTAGATGTGCAGCAGTAAAGACTGGCTGAATGGGGATCATCAAATTGGGGGATTTAGCTAATCACACAACAAGCTAGAATGCGAGCACACAAGTCAGGATACAATACATAAAACAAATACAATTATTTATCTACATGCACATCAGAAACAAATAGAAATAGGCTGCAACCACCAATACAATATGCAAGCATGCAAGGAAGGAAACAATATAGAATACAAACACATCAGAGGTGGAGGCATGCCCAACAGCACAATAGGATGCAAGCACACAGGACGGGAAACAATAGAGAAAACAAATGCAACTGTTTATCTACATGCACATCAGAAACGAATGAAGATAGGCTGCAAACATGAATACAATATGCACGCATGCAAGGTAGGAAACAATATAGAAAACAAACACATCAGATCTGGATGCATACCCACCGGCATAGGATGCAAGCACACAAGTCTGAAAATAATAGCGAAAACAAATATGCACATCAGAAACAAATAAAAATAGTCTGCAACCACCAATACAATATGCAAGCATGCAAGGAAGGAAACAATATAGAATACAAACACATCAGATGTGGATGCATGCCCACCAGCACGATAGGATGCAAGCACAAAGGACAGGAAACAATAGAGAAAACAAATGCAACTGTTTATCTACATGCACATCAGAAACGAATGAAGATAGGCTGCAAACATGAATACAATATGCACGCATGCAGGGTAGGAAACAATATAGAAAACAAACACATCAGATGTGGATGCATACCCACCGGCATAGGATGCAAGCACACAAGTCTGAAAATAATAGCGAAAACAAATGCAACTGTTTATCTACATGCACATCAGAAACAAATAAAAATAGTCTGCAACCACCAATACAATATGCAAGCATGCAAGGAAGGAAACAATATAGAATACAAACACATCAGATGTGGATGCATGCCCACCAGCACGATAGGATGCAAGCACACAGGACGGGAAACAATAGAGAAAACAAATGCAACTGTTTATCTACATGCACATCAGAAACGAATGAAGATAGGCTGCAAACATGAATACAATATGCACGCATGCAGGGTAGGAAACAATATAGAAAACAAACACATCAGATGTGGATTCATACCCACCGGCATAGGATGCAAGCACACAAGTCTGAAAATAATAGCGAAAACAAATGCAACTGTTTATCTACATGCACATCAGAAACAAATAAAAATAGGCTGCAACCACCAATACAATATGCAAGCATGCAAGGAAGGAAACAATATAGAATACAAACACATCAAATGTGGATGCATGCCCACGGCAGGATAGGATGCAAGCACACAGGACGGGAAACAATAGAGAAAACAAATGCAACTGTTTATCTACATGCACATCAGAAACGAATGAAGATAGGCTGCAAACATGAATACTATATGCACGCATGCAAGGTAGGAAACAATATATAAAAAAAACACATCAGATTTGCATACATATCCACCAGCACGATTGGATGTAAGATAACATGTCCAGAAACAATACAGAAAATAATACAACTTTTTGTATACGTGCACTTCAGAAACTAATGACGAAAGGCTTCAAACACGAATACAAAATGCAAGCGGGCAAGGAAGGAAACAATACAGAAAACAAACACATTGTGGATACATGCAGACCAGCACCAAAGGATGCAAGCAAACAGGTCCGGAAATAATACAGAAAACAAATACAACTGTTTAGATACATGCACATCAGATACAAGTGATAATAGGCTGCAAACACTAATACATTTTGCATGCATGCCAGGAAGGAAACAATACTGAAAACAAACACATCAGAATTGGATACATACCCACCAGCACGATAGGATGCAAGCAAACAAGTCTGGAAACAATACAGAAACCAAATACAACTGTTTAGATACATGCACATCAGAAAAAAGTGATAATAGGCTGCAAACACTAATACATTTTGCATCATGCATGCCAGGAAGCAAACAATACTGAAAACAAACACATCAGAATTGGATACATACCCACCAGCACGATAGGATGCAAGCAAACAAGTCTGGAAACAATACAGAAACCAAATACAACTGTTTAGATACATGCACATCAGAAACAAATGAAGATAGGCTGAAGGCAGGAATATTTGCAAGCATGCAAGGAAGGAAACAACATAGAATACAAACACATCAGATGTGGATGCACGCCCTCTAGCATGATAGGATGCAAGCACACAGGACGGGAAACAATACAGAAAACACATACAACTGTTTAGATATGTGCTTTTCAGAAACAAATGAAGATAGGCTGCTAACACTATTGCATATGCACGCATGCAAGGAAGGAAACAATACATAAAACAAACATATCAGATCTGGATACATTCTCACCACCATGAAAAAAGACAGAAAATAAAACACAGCTGACTGGATGCATGCACACCAGAAACAATGCAAGATAGGATGCATGCACAAAAATTGAATGCATGCACACAAACAGGGATAAATCAATCGAAATGCAATGGATCCTTACACCTACTCGAAAGCCTACTTTTGGCCATTTTGCTTTGCCAACGTCAGCCAAAACTAAAAATGAAATAGCCCCAATGAGACTAATCACAGGTCTGTGAAGGAGAATTTAAGGCCTGCTAACCCGGATTGCCAAAATGTGGGCAATATAAGGCAGGAGTCCACAGGATACATAATTATATTTTAATATTTAATATGGAACTCTCACTGCTAAATTCTGTAAACAATCTGCAGGTATTGTGCAGGATCTTTTTTAAGTATGGTTACAGACGAGAGAGAGAGAGAGTATGTGGTAGCTGGGGGAAGTGGGGGGGTTCTCGGAAGGAGATATTAGATGGTGATAAGAATCCTAGTGATTGCAGACATGATGCAATGAAATGTTGTTCCTTGCATGCACAATCTACACTTTACCTTTGCACACAAAAACAGGCCATCCTAGGAGACATAGCGAGGCTGAGCTGATGTGCTTAGGTGCCATTGTGCCCAATCAAAATGAAAGAGCCATTCTGATTGGCCCTCGCCGAGTCGTTACCAGGCCGGGAATCCCTCTGTCGGGATTCCACGACCTTTTGTCCCCGGAGGGGGGCGTAGCAGCCCCTCAGCCAATGAGGAGGCTCGAAGCAGGGACATCCCTGCTCAGAGACTCCCCAAGGCTGAGAGGCTACCTTCGCCCCCCGCCGGGGACAGAGGTAAGGGTTTTTTTTTCCTCCCCTCCATCCTCCCACCTCCCTACCCTCCCCACCCCACTTACCTTCTATGCCTTGGTCCCAGTGGGGGACGATGAAAGCCTCCAGCCGTGTGAAGACTCAGAGCGGGCCATCCTCACTCCGAGCCTCAACACGGCTGGAGACTTCCATCGTCCCCCGCCGGGGACCCAAGTACATTTTTTTTCTGTTTTTTTTCCCTTTTGCCTCCGTTCCGCCCTCCCAACCCCACTTACCTTTTTTTTTCGGGAGCGGACGCGCTGGAAACGCTTCTGTGTCCAGCGCGTCCGCTCCCGATGGACACTATGGAAAGGGAAAATGGACTCCGTTTTCCCTTTCCATGGAGGCCATTTTCTTAGACGTCTTTTTTTTCCAAAAACACTGCAGCGTTTCGGGAAAAATAAAGCTTTTAGTGCCCTGGTCACGCAGTTTTTGTGGGCCGGGGCACTAATAGCTATATGCCCCACGTGTCGGGGGCATTACCGACTCTGGTAATGCCCAGGGGCCTTCATTAAGGCCCTCGCTTCGCTCGGGGCCTATAACTATGGGCCCCGGGGCATTACCTGAGTCCGTAATGCCCCCGCCACTCGGGGAATATTGCTTAATTAAAAGCACCATGGCAAAAATGGACCTTGTGCAAAAAAGATGCATTTTCACCACATATTTGCACCAGGGCAACGTTTGCCCTAGTGCTAATAAGGAATGGTATTAGCACTAGGGCAAACTTTGCACTGATGCAAAAATGCTTCAAAAATGTATCTTTTTAGCACTAGTGCAATTTTTGTCTGGGTGCTTTTAATATGCCAAACTGCACTTGTTGAGGTGCAATGTTCTTTTAATGTGTCCCAGTGTTTTTAAAAATAAGGCAACCATTGTCCTAGTGCTAATTCTGTGCAAACTTTGCACTTGTGCATGGTTTCTGTAATCTGGCCCATGGCAGCGCACTAACTTGTGTCTCCTTTTTCTTTTTTCTCATTTGGGCGTTTGTGGCAGTGGTGGTTCTGGTCGACGTCGCAAGTAGCAGGAGAGCTGGTTGCCTTGGAAATGCAAGGCACCTGGAGCGGACTGGAGCCCCAATGCAATGAGTATCTGCAGCAGGTAAGTGTTCCTTCAGTTTCGGCATCGCCAAGCAAGTGCTCGGTTAGGGCCGAACCTTTTATTGGGAATCATTCAAAATGTCCCCTGAGATTTGGGCTAGTCTCACGAGACTTTGGGAGTAAACTACAAATAATGCTGGGATATGTAGTCTTTGCTCCCTTATGAGCCAGTTTGAACCTGACAGGAGGTTTATTTCTAACCACAGGCTAGGGACTCCCTCCACTGAACCTGCATTGCAGATTAACTAAAGGAGTGCCTTTTCCTACTATGCCTGGAGTGCCCTCTCATATTCTCATCATGTTGACCATGTGGTAGCAGCATGGGTGTGCTTTGGCCTCCTTTGTGCTTCCACCAATCCTGACACACGAATTTGATAACTACAATAAGATGCTCTGAAGATTAATTCACCTGCTGTAGAGATCTCTGTGTAACCCCCAAATCACATGTTTCATAAAAGACAGCTCGGGGGTTAAATGACGTATTTAAAAGGACACTGTAAACCCAGTGATGTGCAAGTTCCAAAGTCAGTGACATAGTCAATGGGGTGTATTCACTTGCTGTAGCTATGCAACATAACTGCATTTTTTTTTTTACCAGATAGATGTACTTGTTTATGTGCTCAATAGCCTCCTAATCCTAAAATGTAAGTGATTCGTTCGTACACTGGCTTTGTTCTGGAAAAACACAGTGCTTTTTTTCAGACCTCTTATGGGATAGAATCTTTCCAGCTGATAAAGGTCATGATGTAATATTTGGAGACATGTGGCCAGGCACGTGTGCGGAAAAGAGTTAGGAACTACGAAAGAAAAATTAAACATTGAATTACAAAGTCAATGTGTCAGAAACCATAACAAAGAAAGTAATGGATTGTCATTAAAGCTAAGAACCAATAATCAAAATCAAAACCAAACTAAAAGTTAATGTGCCAGAAAACACAGCAAAAGAATTGATTGTTATTTGGTGTGAAAACAACACTGAACTATCTTTTGGAATTTTATGACAAGCAGGAAGTGCAAATCATACTGAACCAGTATTGTATTCCAAAGTGAAACAATGATTGAATTGTTAAAGTGTGAAAATCACAATGAACTTGTTTTCTTCATCTGAATAAAAATAATTAACGATTTGGACTCACCTGTGAATACTTGACCAAATAGGTTGGCGCATTCGAGTAGTTCCCATTTCTTTATTTTTCTCAGTCAATCTGTGTAGCAGCCACACAGTTATTGGGAAATGACTCCTGCTGACAACAATAAGATCTTAGATCATTGCTATCTTAGTACGCATCTTTAACAAAAAAGTAGTCGCCAAGGGAGTGTTTTTTCTCAGGCTGTACTTTCTTTTATTTAAACGTGTGTGGAAAAGGCAGCTGAACTTGGTGGGCGTCTCGCAGCAGAAATCCAAGGGCAGGTGAACACTCTAAGGACACTGCCGGCCAGAGTGAATGGAATAAGGCTCAGAGAGCAGCTGTTATGTAATTTCTTTCTTTCTCTATTCTTTCCTTTCATGTGATTAACGTTCTATTGATGACTTAAGGGTGCGCCGAGATGACGGTTGATGAAGGGATGGGAGGTCGCCTTGCTCCGAATGAAGATGTTCCTTAAGCAAGAACAATCCAATAGCCGCCTTGTCTAACCTCGTGAGCCTGTCTGAAGGAGTCGGCGATCAGGCCTCTCACTTGCACTCCACATTGTTCTGGAAGTCCTTGGCTGCTCTCCCCCAAGGAATCCACCAAATGCGGAAGTGCCAGGGTTTCAGACCACAGCGGAGTAGCTGTTACGATGGCACCTGCTCCAGGACCTTTCCCATCTACTCCCTTCTGCTGGAGGGGCCTGCTTAGAAGTAATGACAGGGAGTGGGGCCCATGAGGTGGGATTGCGCCTCCTACTGGCACTTGCTGGGGAGGAGATATGAGGGGCTAATGCCACTCCTTCCCACCGCTTAAGATGTCGTTGATCGCTGCCATAGTTAATTCCTGTGTCCACTCTGGAGGTTGTGAGAGCAAGGGGATCCTGTCCGTGAGTGGGCCTGGGCCACTCTAGCTAGATCCTGGTCCCAGACTGGTCATGCGTGTTTAGAGTTCTGGGGAGCCCGCCACTGGACTGGTATTGTGTTTTGGGTCATGGGACGAATTCATTGATACTTCCAATTCCCGGCATCACACTAGAGGCAACACTGACCCTAAATGCCCCCAACACAGCAGAACACACTCGTCATACCACTGTCACAGTCCCACACAACCAGCTCTTTGCCAATGGCAATGCAGATGGCAGTGTGCTGCTCGTCAACAATACTAAACAGAAACAGCTCACCTGCTCTAGAAGGGAACACAACCAAATACATGACAAGCAGCAGCAAACTCACAGCCGACTCCCAATACTTCCACTACAATTGCTCCCATCTGCTCCCCCAAAACTATTCTATAATCACCAACACAGCACCAGAAGCCCTAGAGATTACACGTCGCTGTCCAAAAGCACTAACATCAAACAGAGCACATAACTCAAGCAATTGTACCACGCAATCATCCATCCTTCCCACTACCAGTGCCATTTGGACGGCACAAGCCTATCATGTCTCAGCAGAGCAGAGAAGATATGTCTGCCCACCCAGTTCGCCCCATACCAACAGCACCATCCAATATGCGAGGCCTTCCCTACCAGATACACTGAGTAACGGGCAAGCACATTTCCAAGTCTTGCTAATTAAACACTCCCTCCGTTTCCCATCTCTGTTCACTCAGACACAAACTCAATCAAGAGGTGCCCACCATGCCTAAAAGAACTATACCAAGACAGCCTCCGATAATACTACTCAAGGAGACTATTAGGACACCAATGGAATGGCAGCAGCACCGAAAGCTGCTCTGCTCAAACACACGTCAACATGTGAAAGCTCTGTGCTCAACAAAATGTGTAATCCAGCCTAACATTTAACATCTATTCCACAACAGCAGACAGAGATCTTTGTGTCAGGTTACGCCATGTGGATTTTCAAAGGTAACATAACTACAAATGTTTTCTCTTTTTAGACAATTCATGTTTAATATGCATAGGATATAATTATAGTTGTTTGCTGTGTAATTGCTAAGAAATGTGGTTCCTGTGTAACATGTTTGCATGTCTGGTTTCTCCTATTTGGGAAAGCACAGATCAAGTCCCCCCTGGGTACATACCCCTGTTATCTTTGTAGACAAGAAAATTCACCTTTTTTGTATATAGGGTTAATAAAGCCCTCGTGCCAGAGTGGAAGATTGGATAGTTCAACATTGCTGCCTGCCTCTTCATAAGTGCTGTACTTGACCACTTTGTTTCTTTATTGAGTCACATCTAGGGACTTTGTCTGGTTTGGGGTTTAAGGCTGTTATTGTAATTCGTACATTGTTATTGGGGTTCCTAAGTAATCTTGACAGTGTAATCTTGTTTTATAGATCATTAGAGGTGGACAAGCCAATGAAGGCGTGACCCTGACGCTTGCTCGGCTCTAGGTTCTCTAGATATAAATAGCCAAACAAGAGCCAAGCCAGATATTAAGACCTCTGCCTCTCTTCTCTTGGGCCCACCTGTGCCGAGTAGAGGGGCTATCTGGCAGAGCAATTGCGCTGCCCTGGCTGATTGCTGTAAAGTTGGGGCAAGACCAGAGATGAGGCCTTTGCTTGGTGTATCCCATTGTCTAGATCTGCCCAGGTCTGCAATGTGTGGCAAACTGCAGGGCCACGTGCATACTCGCATGGCCATGTAGGTTTGTGTCCAAGTGTGCCTCTTGGCTGCTCGAGATAGCTTCACCCTCCCTTTTCTTTGGGACATCCACATATTCACTCCGCATTTTTATTTTTTAGAAAAATCTTGGTCTCTGCTGGACAGGCGCCTCAGGTTTATAAAATAAGTACCAGTAAATGAGCTGATAACAACACTGACATTTACAATAGATGCCGTTTCCAGAGCCAGTCTCTAACGGGATTATGAAGCTGCAAAGATGCACCAAAAGCAGAAATGTAATCATTGCGGGGCCCATTTTAGATGCCCCTAAGAAAAGTGCTTCTGCCCCTGCGGCCTAGAGACGTGACCAGAATCCCTGGGACTATGTCCAGCCACGGGCCTAGCCTATGGGGGAGCTGTGCAAGTGTAATGTGTTGATATTGCAGGTTAATGGTATTCAACGACACCGCAGAAGTGAGCAGGGCACTGCATGTATTGCACAGTGGGGGTCAGAGTTCATATAGGCAGGAACGCTTTTCCAGTGGAGGTGATTAATGGTAATGATGTGAGTAAATCTGCCTTGGGATCGCTGCTGGTGCAATTTTGCTTGTATACACGGAAAATGTAACTTTTGTTTATTACGTTGATAATACATATGTCAGTTCTGTTATTTTCAAAACGTTAGGCTGCCTAATTTACATTGGGCCTCATTATGAGTATGCCGGTCCGGTAACAGCGGTGCCGGTAAGCTATCAGCACCATTGTTACCGGACCGGCATACTCCGAGTTCTGCATGCGGCTGCCTTCTCACCCGCCAGGTCACCCACTTGCAGACCTTGACAGATACACCGGCACTGTCGCACACAGTGCCGTTGAGTCCTATGGGACTCAAATGGGAATGGGGAGTCATTTTTTCCGGTGCCTGGCTATAGGGAATTACCGGGACCGCCAGGGCTGTAATGTCCCGGTAATTCCGCATTGCCAGGCACTGGAAAAAAAAAAGACTCCGGCGGCAGCCGTGCTGTTTTCACTGGCACGTCTACCGCCAGGGTCGTAATGAGGCCCATTGTCTTTGTTTTACAATGGTTTGGTTCTCATGGCAACGCCAAGCTTCTGGCTTGGTTGGGGCTCAGCTCTCCTTATGCTTTGCCCTCCTCTCTAGATCATAGAACGAGTTGGCAGTGTCCACGTGATGATCTGTTATCCGTCGTTCTCCTTCACTATTAAGACATGCCGTTTCTTCGATTTACAGCTTTCTACGATTGACTCTATTCTTCCTGTTTTGTGTCCATGTTCCACCATGTAGTCAAGATGTTATTAGCTGAATGGGCTTCTTCTCCAATTGGTAGACGTTTTTCTTCTTGCTGGTTTTATGTTGGTGTACGGTCAGGAAGTCTCAATATCACAGTGCATCTAATATCCTCTAGAGGGAGCGCGAGTATCACTTATTAGCTTGAATGAACTTTTTAACTTTTAAACCCCATTCCGTTCAGACACAAAAGAGACTGGTGTCGAAAGAAAACTTAAAGGTTCTCTCTGGGGACGGTTTTAATAGCGCATTTACCCCATTTCTTCACTTTTTTTTGTTTTAAAGGCACATTTGACATAATCATCAATTTTGTTCACCTTTAATTCTCTTTATAACAGGTGCAATGTAAAGAAATATGTTTTCTGTGTCTCATAGATGCCAAGAATCTTAAGCGTCTGGGAGGAGGATGTAGTCAAGGAAATCGCTAGAAATGAATGTTCCCTTAGGCTTGCGTTGGGGTTAGTGTTATTTTAGGCGGGAGAAAGGCAACAATAGCATATCGCTTTGCTGCAGACTCTCGCGAGTTGCGGGAGACTTGGCATTTCTGGCGTCTGCTTTTAGTTTTGCCAGGGCAATTCTCCACAGCATCTCTTGACGACTTTGTGAACGGCGTGTTACACAACTTAGCTGCTGCCCTGGGATTTTGCTCAGCAGCAGCACTTGAAAAAACACCAGCAAAGTTGTGACCTTGTGCAGGATGTATGCATGTGTGCGAAAGAGAGGAACTGCATAAAGGGAGTGTCATGGGCACACAACCACAGCACGAGCATTCCCTAGTGGTCAAATGCTTCTTTTAATTCAGTTTGTTTTTCAAAACATCTGTTTTCATTCATCACTATCACTCTGCTACGTCATTTTTCCTTTTTAATCTGGCACCTCTCTCTTCCTTGGCAGGGTTTTTTTTAATTTAATTTAATTTCATTTGATAATTTGTATAGCGGCTTTCACCATGTGTATGGTCCCAACGCACTGTAGGTTGAAGGTCCTCAGAAAGATCGAAGTCTGAAGTATGGGAAAGTAAGAAGGTGCTAGTATGTGTGTGCACAATGACCATAAAAGGTCATGCGGGCCTGACCGGGTCCCTGCTAGCCACCCATGTCTAAATGGCATGTGTATGGATGGGGAGCGGTACATTAGAGGTGTGTGTAAGAGGATAGGCACTTATGTGTGCAGCTGCAGTTTACATTTTTTGTCGAGAAAGGTAGCTACATTCTTCTGATAGCGGTGTTGTGCAGAGTGCATTCAAGTTTTATGTGAGAGCAGATGTGTGTGGAGTGAGGCCACGCCTCGGCTAATTCCGACAGCGCGGATTGCGAGTGGGAAAATATATTGGTTAAAATCAAGAGAAACCTTGAATTGGTAAATTCTGCATAATTATGATGCATGTGGGTGGATAACGTATGGTGGGTGCACTCTGCATGCCTCCAGCTAACATTCAGTGGTTACCTTCAAGACCCCACTTAACCGTAGAGGTGGCATTCTGCCAACACGTGCATTACAGATAGTGGAGCACATTCTACGGGAGTGGGGACATGGGAGCACCGGCACAATTACCAATGCTCCCATGAAGAGTCTGCCTACCGTGGCTGCTGCACTCGGCAGGGTCAGACTTGTCGGGCACAGCAGACTCGTAGTTTGCCAGTCTGGAAACAAGGTTGCCGGTGAACTTACCGGCACCGTTGTTTCTGGAACGGCAAACTTAGAATGAGTCCCACAATGGTCAAAGGTGTAATGGAGGAGTTTGCATGTAGGAACTACCAATGCCCGTTGGAATAAACAAAGATTCTGGTCTCTTCCTGAGCCATTTTTCATGAACATAAATATAAAACAATATTTTATAACAGTAAACATTTTTCCTATTTCCTCCCACTGCACAGCTCAACCTACCAGTTGGAGTATATTCAGCAAATGTGGGGACTTAAACCTGTAGCATTGCCCTTGGTAAACACTTGCTCTACCATCTGTGGCACTGGGTACCCTTTGGTGTATTATGACATGGCGGTCAAAGGTGTAATGGATAAAGTTGCATCCGGGATGGAACAATGCCCGGTTGGAATAAACAAAGGTGCTGGTCACTCTCTCTGAGCCATTTGTAATGGAAAGAAATACAAAACAATATTTCTATGACAGTAAAAAGACCACCTATTTGCTCCCAAAGCACAAGCTTATTAGTTGGAGCATGTTCAAGCCAGTGAGGGGACTCGAAGCTTCAACCTTGCCATTGGTAAACCCATTATCCAGTCTCAACCTACCAGTTGGAGTATGCTCAGGCCAATGTGTGGAGCTGAACCTGTAACCTTGGTAAAACCATGCTCTAACCTCTGAGCAACTGGGTCCCCCTTGAGAAATCATAGCTTTTTGCATCATGACATGGCGGGGAAGGCTGTAGTGGCTGAAGATGCATCGGGGAACTAGCAATGTTGGTTTAGATAAACAATGGGGCTGGTCTTTCTCTTTGAGCCAGATTCGTAATGGAACTAAATATAAAACATTATTTGTATAACATTAAAAACATTACAAATTCAAAGTGTTACCTATATTTTCACATTACACAGCTAAACCTGTCAAATTTTGCATTTTCATGCCATTAAGGGAACTTGAACGTGTAATGTTGCTATTGGTAAACGTGCGCTCTAACTTCCATGCCGATGGGTCTCCGTTCAGACTGCATATATGAAATCGCAGTCAAAGATGCAATGGATGAAATTGCTTCGGGGAACAAGCAATGCCGGTTGGAGTAAACAAAGCAATTGTTCTCTGTCTGAGCCATTTTAAAATTAGTTAAAGATACAGCAATATTTTTGTAACAGCAAAAAATAATTAAAGGTTTTACTTATTTCTTTATTTATTTCCTCACAATGCACAGCTCAATCTACCAGCTTGAGAATTGCTGTGCCAATGAGGAGACTTGAACCTGCAACTTCATCAGTGGGAAACCCAGGATCTAACGTCTGAGGCACTGGGTCCACCACCCAACAGAGTAACATTTTGCATTTTGACATGATGGTCAAAGTTGTAATGGACGAAGTTGCATCAGGGCTAGAGCAGTGCCATTCGCTGGTCGCTCTTTGAAACATTTTCAATAGAAATAAAATTAAAAAAATATATTCTAACTGTAAAAAAGTTCCAAATTACAATTTTACCTATTTCCTACCAACATACAGGTCAACCTACCAGTTTCAGTATTTTCAAGCCAACATAGGGCCTTTAGCATGCAACCTTGCCACTGGTAAACCCAATGGTAAAATCTATGAAGATGTGTCGGGGAACTAACCTGGGTCAGACTTGGGCATAATATCAGTCCAGTCATAAATAAAGTGTCCCACAATCACACATTACAATGTATTAGTATCCAGAGCAGTCTGTTTGAATACTACCCACGGGGTGTTTTAGGCAACATATGTTTTAAATAATGCATTTAAAGCTGAGACTCAGTATTCCTAGTGTTGCCGCTTTCACTTACTTTTTGGGAACAGGAATTACCCTTGGTGCCCAGTTTACAGATTTGTGTTTGAAATAAGTCCCCTTTTTGCTTTTGCACAATGGTTATAAGACATTGAGGGCTATATATCTAAAGCCCCCGTTCATTTTCAAGAAAATGTGTGACACCAATGAAGCCAGGCTACTGATAAGGCATGATAAGTCTGATATGAACCCCCGCGTCTCCCTTTTATTAAGTGCATTCTCCGTGCATGGCGGTACAGACTTAAGGCCCTGTCCACTTAAGTGTTTCTTAACCGCATGTATAACCCTCTTATAATCAATCCATCTTACTATGATTGGCACTGAGTAATAGTGACTTCTAACTCTATCCTACTGTTTTTCATCCCACAGATTTTTAATCAGGTGTACATGTTTGCATTTTATCGCTTTTAGGGTATTTTTTGCCGAATAAAGCTTGTGTAGATGATGAATGCAGTTGAAAGAAAATGTGCTTAGTAACTTGTAAAACGTCCCACTCTGGCCAAAAAAGCGGTCAATTCCGTAAAATAATACGTTCCCATCTGATAAAACATGGGCAGGAGCTTCGGGTATTCTACCTATGAGCCAGTCCGATCATATAAACACCAGGGCTCCAGAGAGAGTTTATTTCTTCAATGATGTCATTATTTTATTTATTGTAGTTGGGTTCATACTTTAGATGGTCTCCAAACGTACAACTATGACCCATATACATTTTTGAAATTCTTTCATTTGATTTATCGGCCATCTAGAACTCCCCACCACACAATGTGTTCCAATTGCTAGTTCACAAAATGACTAGCTGTCAAAATATTATTGGAAGCATGCAGTTACTTGAGAACAAATAGCATAGGAGTTGCAAAGGGCTCATGCAAGATCCTGATCTGATCTTAATATACGCCAGTGTTTTGAAAATATATTGGCAATTTCATTAAATCGATTTTTATGAGTAATATGTCATAGTCAATTACTATTAGCATCACCATTAGCATCACTGCTAGACACTGTTTTAAAATCTCTCTTTATAAATGTTTAACTTATGTCCAACACAAGCAATCAGAATGCAAACTTCGGGACATATGCTATTCAGAAATGGAGCAATTTCCAATCCTGTCACATAAGTTACATCCTTTCAGGATCATTGACGCTCAACCACCCGTTCCACGTCACTAAAGCGGAAAGCACTCGCGAAACAAAGGAAAAGTTCATCAGCCCATCAGCTCCCTTGGGTTCCGATGCCAGCAAAGCCTCCAATCCCGTAAAGCCGGGGTTCTGTAATACATGCTTGTTGCAAGCGACCATCTTCCAGATTCCTTCCTCATAGTTAGATGTCCTAGAGGAATATGGCCCGCAGCCTATTGCGGCATGTATGGTCTTCATTAAGGTTCTTGCCTTGATCCAAAAAGGGTTTCCCAATAGTGGGAAAAATTGCCAGTTTGTCCTTTATCATATGCGTCATGTTTTCATTTGTCATAATGGTCAGATTTCTGCATACCAATTACCAAGATCCAGGACCACATCTGACTACTATCAGCTTGCAATCGGTAATCACGCACCTAGCAGGAACTTAAAAATCGATACCAAAGACTTCGGAGCCCATGGGTATATGTCACCGGCAGACTTGCCTAACAAGTGTATCATCAGATCACTCAGAAGTTAATTGCCTCCATTCAAAGCTATTTCCCTGGTAATCACCTCCCAAAATCTAGTATGTTTGTGACAGTTCCACCACTTAGGGGGAAAAAGTACCGTCCCTCAAATCCCTCTCCAGCATAGCGCTGTAGCTCCGTGAACAAAACTCTTCATAGTGTTTGGTGTTCAGTACTCATCTGTAAAGGATTTGTATAATGTTGCCCCTTAGGTTACATACAATTTGATGTTGTATGTCCTCTCTGATAAATGCAGTTCCCTGCTTCATCTGCCAAGTCAAGCTGCATGTCTTTATGCCAAGACTGGATGTGTGAATCCAGCATCAGTTTAGTCCTAGTTGCTAGAATGTTTCCTACACTAGATATCAGGCCTTTGGAAGACATTGCAGGACCAATCAGCTTCTCGAAGCAAGTGCTTGGATACGGAGTGGACAACTTAAAATGCTAATGCGCAAGCCTGTGTCAAACTTGCATATATCACAGTCGCTCTCTCCATCTTGCATTCCGAATAAGGTATTGTAGTCCTGAAACAAGTGAATCATAAACCCCTGAAAAAGTGGGCTTTCAAAATCACGCCCTCCCTTACGCCAGCTAGAGAAAGTAGGCGATGTATAGGCCAGCGTAAACTGGGGGTTCCCATGTACAGGAAGGAGTAAATGGGCCAGGGTAGGTTGTCAATTTAAGTTATAAGACCAGCCCATACCAAACTTGCATAGTTCTTTTGATCAAGGGGAACATATGTACCACCCGGAGGTCCTTTGCTCTGGGAAGCCACATACATATCTCAAGTATTCCCACTCACCTGATCTTCAATGAGTTTCCATAGTTTTGGTGATTTCAGATTGAGCTAATCTGCAAGGATCCAAAGCTTTGTGGTCTGATGTTACCACTGCCCTTTAGGACACACTAAGCCATCCTGTTCTCTGGGCCTAAAAATAGTTCTCTGTGAAACACTTGGTCTATGCCCTCTCCATATAAACTCCATAATATCCCCCTGAATAGATGAGAACATCTACCCTAGGACTCATATTGGTAAAGTTTAAAAAATATAAACAAGTGCAGGAAGAATGATATGGTATGATATGATATGATATGATATATGTTTATCTTCACTGACAATATCCTTCCCAACCATGCAACAACCAAATTCTTCCATGATCTTGAATCTTCCCTTATAGTAGCTATTGATGTATGGTAATTGGCACTGTATAGTCAGAGGTTTTTCCTTCAATGTTGATTCCTAGGTATATAATGTATGTGGCCATTGGTCTGAATGTTCCTCTACGTGTCAGGAACCCAAATGGTTTACAAGCATGAATATTTTAAGCATTTCTGATTTCCTAAGGTTTATCTTAAAACCGGATGCCTTCTCACGTGAGAATGACACAGACTCTGCTTCTGTAATGGATTCCTCTGGACTTTACAACGTCAGTAATATATCATGAGCAAATAATGAAGCCTTGAGCTCATGGCCATCATATTTTATACCAGGAATATTGGGTTTCATCTGAATAGCCTCTGCCAGAGGTTTGGCAAAAAGAGCAAAAGCAGGAGTGACAAATGACACCCCTGCCTAGTGCCTCTCGTTATTGGCAAAGCTTCCAAAACATATCTGTTCATAAGAGTTCTGGTACTAGATTTAGCCTACTGTGCCATTACTGCCTCTACAAATGACCCTCCTAACAGCATTCTAATTATGACCGCTTTTAAGAATTCCCGCTCCACCCTATCAAATGCCTTTTCGGCATATAAGGAAAGTAGGATGGGTGGAATTTTGATATTGGGCCTCATTACATGGAAGGCGGTAAGGGTTAACGGTCACCGGTAAGGGTACCGGTGACCGTTAACCCTTACCGCCTTACTACGAGGTCCCTTTGCAGGATCCGACCTTAACGGCTGGTGTAGACCAGCCGTTAAAGTTGGGACCCGCAAAGGGACCATGGTGCTAATTACGGTACCGCAATTTGCGGTACCGTAATTACCGCCTTCCCCATTCCCATTATGCCCTATGGGGCAAAAATGGGAATGGGGAAGGGCAATGGAGAAAGGAGGAATTACCGCCCCGCCAACCTTGGAATGGGGTGGTAATTCCCCTTTCCTCCATGGTGGTACCGGTATGGTACCGGCAGCAACCATGGTGCTAATAGCACCATGGTTTACCGCCTTCCGTGTAATGAGGCCCAATATTGTGTGCTATGTCTGCCCGATTGATCACCTTACCAGTGTTGTCTGAAGCCTGTCTGTTCAGAATGTATCCACATTGTTCTTCACCAATCAGCTTAGACATTAAAACCTTCCCTCTATTCATGAGAATGTGTGCATGTACCTTGGCGTCCAGATTCAATGGGACTCCTTGTCCTTCTGTGGCTTAGGTAAGAACAATATTAATGCTTACCCATCGTATATGTTACCCTGCCTTCTTCCTTCATTGAGTTAAGAAGCAGAGTTAAACCCCTTAGGAGTTGTCATTGTGTATTTCTGTAAAAATTAGCAATGAGCCCATTTGGTCCCTGAGCCTTATGTACCATCAGAGAAGATATATGGCCTCATCACGAGTTTGGTGGTAACCCTTAAATGTGGCGGTAATGCTATTACTGCCGCATTTAAGGTTTTGCCAAAACACCGGATTGGCGGATTTACCCCCAGCTCTGAGCTGGGGGCAAATCCAATCCGATTTTGCTGCTTTTTGGCGCTATTACCACTGGCAGTAATAGCGCCAAGCATTCCCCATTGGGTCCAATGGGGAATGGAAAATTCCTGAATGGGCCCAATGGGGAATGGGGACTTACCGTTCCACCAAACCCTTGATCTGGTGCTAATAGCGCAGAGGGGTTTGGCGGTAGGGCTAATAGCTCCGGCGATAATACCGCTGGGGTTAGTGCCCAGCTCGTGATGAGGCCCATAGTCTTAATCATTTCTCCCACAGTTATCCAGTCTCCCAACACTGTTGCTTCATCCTTTGAAAGTCTAGGCAAAACCAACAAGTCCAGAAATTGACGAGAGGAGTGGCTATTGGTCTGATCACTATTATATAGTCCTGAAAAGACTTCCCTAAATTGCTCAGGTTTGCTGAATTCTTTGGTTACCTTCTCCCCTGAGGCTTTGTAAGACAGTGACTCTGTTTACATGTATACATGCCTATAGCTGATATGCCAATAGTTTAGAGGATATGTTTCCCCATTCATAGAAACTTTGTTGGGTGTCTATGGATAAGAAATTCCGTTCTGTTCATGTGGATAGTGGAGAGATGGTTTCTAGCTGCTTGTAGACCTCTGTATGCCTTCCATGAACCATTTGATTTATGTTCCTGTTCTAGGGCTGCAATAGATTCTAATAGGGACTGCTCCTCTTTTTCACTTAATTTGCCCAGTCTAGAAGCTTGCTCAGTAAATACTGCTACCCCTTCATAAAGCCCTTCAACGCATCCCACCTGATTTGTTCCAAAACATTGTAGGTATTCATTTCCTGGAGAAACTTCACCATTTATGAATACTGAGATTGTCATGTAAGGAAGGGTTAAGCTTCCAGATATAGACTGTTTTTTCCTGGACAAAAACTCAAAAACTCACAAAAGACAGGACCGTAGAAGGAACACCTTGTATTATATCTATTTCTTCTTTAACAAAATTCCTATCTATATAGGAGTAGGTGTCATGAACATGTGAATAGAAGGAATAAGCCTTTGTTTTAATGCCATCAGATATCCCTGAAGCCCATGTCTTGAAAAGTCCAAACCACATTATTAGCCACTTTTCCAGCTCACTGTCGAACACCATATTGACGTATAATGTCAAGATAATGTGACCAGAGGCTGTCAGTTGGAGTGTGGGTAAAAAGATATAAAATCCGTTATTTTGGCCCTTCGTTTCGACCATAAACTGTGAGCAAAGTGATGCCTGATACTCTTCTTTGTCCTTTATCTGACCAAGATACAAGATACAAGATTTTATCAACTTCTCTTGTCTGCCACTGCACCTATTCCTTGACGCAGAAGGAATGGAAGTTCATCACTATATCTCTTGTTAGGGTGCCGTTCTGCAACAGCCCACCCTGTGCACTCGCCCCAAGGTTATGCCATCTGAATGTAACTCAGGGGTTAAGAACTGAAGAAAGCATTGGATCAACCATAAAGATCGTCCCACTCACCCCTTCAGACATCCCCCTCCGGTTCAGTTTTTCCCTTCTATATCTGTTTTCCTAATCCTCAATCTGAGATACAACTTCTTGAGAGAGCATTCCCCACTCTCACCCATTTCCCCTTCTTTTGTAGGTCAGACGGCCGGGAGCCTCCATCTTCACTTAGTACAAGAGCCCTCTGGGATGCTGGCTCTTTCTGGATATGTTAGCCCGCTCTACAGGTTCTCCCCTTCGTAATGCTTCGGTGCACACTGTGAGTCACCTTCAAGTTCCATTTTTACACTGCTCTGGTCTGTGCTGTAGGCATGCTCACCGGAGCTCCCAATCTATGTGGCCATTTTGTGCCAGTGCTAGAATGCCCCTGACAAAGGTTTTGTATGGGGTCTCTTCCTCTGGTAAACTCTGTGTAGTTCCTGGGATAGTGTGATTGATCTGAACTGCTTTGCATCTTCCCTTTCCTGCAAATTGTAATTTAAAGCAGCGAGCAGTTCATTTTCAGGTGAAGAAACACCTCATACGAAAAAGCATCAACTAAAGAACATGGATAGGTATTTTGTTATGAAATATGACAATATGGCATTTCCGAAGTAGCTGGTATGTTTATTAGAACCATACATTTAGGAATTCAATGACTCGTGGCTATAACTGAGATTGAGCTGCACATTCTCTCTGTTACAATTTAACCGGACATGATGAGGACTTGCTCTTCTGGTGTCCCATCCCAACTCTAATGTGATGTAATCAAATACCAACACGGCTCAATGGGTAGCTTCATCAGGCTTGCACCCTCCCGGTCAACAAATAAAAAGGTTGACATAACTTTATGCAAACCTAGTCACCGCTTGAATGCAAATATTCATCTTGATTCAAAAGAGGGGAGTTAGAGACAATATTTGAAAAACCTGTAGAGGAGCAGGTAAAAATGCTCTTGCCAGTTCCCACTCCTTCACTGCCGTCATATTGGAACAGTCGGAGAAAGCCATAGATGGGACCCCCTGCATCGTTCCTATACTGCATCGAGTCTATGAGAGACGTTATGCACTCAGACAGCCATGCAGAATGTACCCTTCCCCTGAAAGTGTGGAAGGATGTCACATGGAAGAAAGCTGCATTGAAGGATGTTGCTTGCCAAGATGTCAGAATGCATCAATGAATATGATGGACGGACGTTAAAGTGAAATCTGACGAGGAGAAAGTGGTGTCATAAAGAAGCTATTTGAACCTATGTTGAAACGATATAGAAAATATTAAGTAACAATGTAACTGAAGCACTGAGAGTAACATGAACCTAAAGCTGAAATAATCATGGATCTAAAGAAGATGATGTAACTTACTGACCAATAAATGTAAATATGCAGCAGCGCAAGGTAGAAATAAAACGTATAGAAGCTTACTATAGAAGAATATATTACGTGGCAAAGATGGCCATATTAGGAAAATGATCGACGGCTCGCGTTGAATTTAACTAAGCTACCTCAGAGACAGGTCGAGGCTATAAGAATCAGGAGATGTGGAAAAACAGCCCTGGGAGCAGACCCGACGATGAGTCAAGGATGTGAGTTTATAGCCCTTTGGGTAACGTGTGTGCAGTGATTGGGGTTGCAGAATAACTTTGACACCAAATAATAGAACCAACTCAGGAAGATGGCAAAGGTTACTGTTTTAATATCAATTATCTAGAACAGGGAATTACAACTGACATCAACAGACGTTCGCGTCAGCTCTCAATACATTTCACATAAAAACAGCCTTTTCTACAAAAAATACATCAGACGTGACGTCATACTACGTGACAAATGAGAAAAACCTACAAAAGATTGTGATAGTCTCAAGGAGAACATCTAAGTATACCTTCTATAAGGGGTGGGATTGTGATTGGGAATCTACTATCAGGTGGACAACTTATGCCAACCTCTAAAACATGTCATCTTCAACACTATTAAGTACACAATATATAATTGGCCTTCAAACTATAAGGCCCTTTGTTGTATGGCCCTCTACAATTCGTTGGCATGCTTGTGCTATGTCTGGAACATTCGGTTCACTTAGCAGCACCTAAACACATACCCAGGTCCCAGGGGGTGGACTTGACTTTACCTCCCCACCCAATTAGCCCAACATCTCTCATCACCCATGCCTTCTGCCATGAAGATTGTCTTTGAACTTGTTAAAAGATGATTTTGACTTTTGGGGGTCCAATCAATCAAGGCGACACAAATAGATCATTAAAGAAGCAAATGATTGTTGTGAGGGTGTTCCACTTTTGTCACAGTAAGCTATTTGTCACGTTTTGCTGTGTTGTGGTTAAAATTCCAAGTAAACCACTGTCAAAGAATTATATTGTGAAAAATGCTCAGCTGACAGATAGCGCCAATGTCATGTTCACACATTATGTTTATTCATGATTGCCCTTGGTAATGACACGTGTTTCGGCTCATTCATAAGCATTTATCAAATCAGGGCTTATTGCATCATATAAATCCATGTTCATGGTATAAGTCCCTGTTGTATTGTGTTGTTGAAAAAATGCATCATAAATGGGTTCAATCCCGTGTTTCCTTCTGTGATGGTTAGAATCAGTGCGCGCCGGCTGCTTTGCAAGTTTGTCTTTGAACTTGGCCTTGCAGTGTATTCTTGTCTCTGGGAATATATGGTGTGAGCACGCACTATCGTAGTTATAGGACTCCAGGCCCAACTCTATTTCCATCCTTAGTTCACTTAACAGGAGACCACGATCTGGTCCATTTTGCAGCATTTAAATGTCTTAAATGAATAAAACTTGACATTCTTGGTGTTCTTTCTTTGCACCTTAACAAGGGATGATTCAGCTTCTCACTTTCACCGCCTTTAAGAATGGATAACAGAACTTGGCTGCTTCAGGTTTGATAGCAGGCCAAACAGCCTCGCCATCCATTTCCACAATCTCAGCTTATTTGTACTGCGACACAGTTCTCTGCCTTTCCTCTCCATGGGTCCTTGCTTACTAAAATGAATGACGCCAATGTCTAGCTTCTATACAATGGTAGCTTCGACTGCAGTCTCTTCACTACATATAGCCAGCTTCTATGATTGCTTAATCTTCTTGCGTTGCTGCACTGTACAGTTATTGAACGACTTGCATTTTCTGCAGTGCATCACACAAGTGCAACCTTCTTTTTGCACATTTAAGTTTACTCGGTTCTTAACTTCATCATCAGTTTCTGTAAGATCCATAAATTCTCTTAGCCATCATCTGCAGGGTGTCACGCTCGTCTCTTGTGACATCACTGGCTCCTCTTTCACTCTTTTTCATATTGCTTCAGGGCATTCCTCCATCAGATTGTCATCTCTTCGGGGATACATTTGATAAGGTTTTCTCAGTGGATATCTTCCTTCAAATAATTGTTGTGGTATGGTCACAACAGCAGGTGTCAAGCATTGCACAATCTCAGGCTTCCAACATACAGGAGGAAAGGGGGTGGGACTTCCTGCAGAGGCATGCAGCCGCTCCTCTACCGTTGGCCCAGAGCGAATATACTATTTTGGGAGATAACCGCAAAGCACAAAGGCAGTGCATGGATACGCTCTGAATATGGGACATTCTTTATAAATGAAGGAAGATGAAAACATCTGTGAAAGCCAAACTGCTGGTCAATTAAAAGTGTATAAAGTTCATATGAGATGGAGTGAGCAAGTCTCTAGAGGCCAAGGGGAGCAAAAGCACCCTGCATAATTAAATCAAATAGCAGTAAATGAAAGGCTGAAATTGACAAATTCGTGGTGTTGTCACGTTTCGATCCCTTCGCTCCCGTTCCCGCCACTTGGGGGCATGTTTTGGGGTTTATTCCCTACTGGACATTTCCTCCGAACCTAATGCTACAGTGCTGTGATGAATTGGGAGCGCTAAAACCTTATTTTTCAAGTTACTTCCGTTCCGGATCCATTCCAGGTTTTTGGCAGCCAGCATGCTACTTTGATCAAATGACTATGCTTCCCAGAATGCCTGGCTCACTGCTTCACCTTCTCCCTTGCAGGACAAGGTTGGGTGGAGGATAGGCAACACCTGTGGCTGCAGGTGCAGCAGGCGGCACACCTGAGGGGTGTGCTCGTTAAGCAGCTTTAAAAGCCTCAGTTTACTTCAGTCCAGCGCTGGTCATCGTTGCAGTGTTCCTGTTGTGACTAGTTCCTTGTTCCTTGTTCCTAGCTTTTGTGCCTAGTTCCTAGTTCCTGTTTCTTGTTCCTCCGCCCTGGATTTCGGATTCATGTGCTTAATTGATTTCTACTTTTTGGATTTCCATTTCTGTCTTCCTCTGTCTGCAGGCAGCCTTTCTCTGTGCTTTACCCTTTGATGCAGCCCAATTTGCCTGTGTTGTCTGTTTCTTTGATGCTATCCTTTGCTACTGAAAAACATGATGCATTAGTCTTTCCTTTTTTAGATTTAGCTTCCTGCCTTTTCTCCTTGGATGGGTGGGAAAGGTTTCCTTTTGTGATATCATTTTCCCTGTTCCTGATCCTTACTTTCTATTGGGATCCATTCCATGTTTTCCATTACACTCTGCATTTATTTCCCATTTGATTATTAGGGGTGGTGTGCTGTTGTAGCTAGCTCCTGTTGTTTTCCTCACTATTCTGTAATCACTATTCCAACTTAGGTATTTAGTTATCCTCCCATTGCTGTTATAACCTTTCTGGGTCCCAGTCTGATCAACAGGGTTCGTGGGCTTGCTGACATTCAAGAGGTTTTTCTCGTCCTCGTGAGTACTGTATTTTTAGTTCCCTTATTTAATACCATCAAGAGTGTTAGTTCACAGATCCTGTCATTGCTTGCCCTCTACGTGGGTTTAGCGCTGTCAGTACCTGTAACAGCAATTGGGGGTAAGGCACTTGCCGACTTTTCTCGCGGTCAGGTGCTTACCCCACATCCCTTTTCATATATTGGTTTTGTTGTCACACTCTATTTGCACTTCTGGGTTTTAGCATACATGAGTCTTGGTTCCTGTGTGCACATAGTTTAATTCAAGGCTATTCACTGTGTGATTTAGTGCACATTTCCCTTGCCATATTCGCTGCCTTTGTACTCGCCTGACTAACCCTGATAGGTGTTCATTTGTGACTCAGAAGTCAAAAACAAAGACTATTCATTAGAGCCTCAAGTTAAGATAGTGGAGTGCTCACACTCCCTTGAATGTTCCAGGAGCAGCAACAAGGTCAACTACAAAAAGAAGACTTTGGGTGATGGCCTACCGATGACAGATTATAGACTTAATTGTGCAAATAGGGAGTAGTCTGACGGACTTCAAACATCTAGGTTTCATTTCATGTACGTGCTGCTAAAGTGCTGAGTCCAAGATTGAGATAGAATGCCAACCAATCAGTGGGGTTGGGGGACAACCTAACATTCAAAATTGCAGGAACCAATCCACTGTTGTTATGTCCATTTTAATCAGTATTATATGTGGTGTGCCCTACAGACAAGGGTTAGTCAATGAAGCACTAATCCTTATATGTTCAATAAGTAGATATGTCCCCTTCACCAATCCCTACCCTTGATAGGTTTTGTATTTTGCCATGTAGAATGATGTCATAGATGATGTATATTGAGGTAAAACACCTCCATGTAATCAAACTTGGGTGGGAGTGTGCAAGCATCAGTCCGATGTCTGCCAGTTGACCCTGCTTTATTAAACTGTAAACTGAGAATAAAGTAGTACTTTGCCATATTCATTGAGTGTGTCTGGTTATTTGGTTTGTGACCATTCTTGCAATTTCATCTAGCACAAAAGACGCTTCAAGGTACTACAGCACAAACCCTCTTCTTAGCAAAGTAACCTATAAACCTTGAAGCACCTATAAAGAGGTGGGAGGAGTTTTCCACAGGAAGGTGGCTTTATTCCTTATTAGGTGTCCATCCAGTCTCCCCAGCCTGACCTATGATACCTCTCCCTAGAACCTGCAGGTTTAGCCCAGCCAGGGAGTCCTTCTCTCCCGAGTAAATATGTTATGATGGCTGTTAAATCTGATAATGTTGAAACACTACTGCCCACCTTTTCACCTAACACCACTTCCTAATTCACACTAATGCGACAACAAAATATGCATACATAACTGTCTCTCCCTCCACCGACACCACTGCGCTACTGCATAAATGCCAAGCCCAATTCTGGCACCCGACTGTGGTGTTGAACTAGGTTTGTGCTATAAGCAATACATTAAAATGCAGAAACAGATTTTGCGAGGGATGTTTAATCCCAGTCTTTTGACCTCATGTCATTTGGCATCCCATGCACTGCTCATTTTCAAAGGCTATGTCCCTTCGCATCCCTTACCCGGTCACTGCTCTCTCCCTCTGGGAAGTCTGTTTGTTACAGAGTAGCTGTCCATTATCTTTTCATGGCTCCAAACAAGGAAGTGTTACAAAGAATTGACATGCCCCTCTCCCCCATCGATCTTGGGTTTGGACACAAATGCCACCCTGTCTCGACTTTTTAGTGCAGCAGCAAAGTTAAACATACCTGTGCTTTTCCGTTAACACTGAAAAGATAATATTGTATTTCAACAGTGTTCATCGGTTTAACCTGAAGTCCAAAAAGCACACTTATAAATAATGCACATAGTGTATTGTCATTGTCTGATGTCCCCAGTCCATGTTCCCACGTGTATCTTTCCCCTTTGACACATATATCATAGTCTACTCACTATTCACGATCTTCCATTGCAAGGCAGGCACAGTGCAAAGGGGTTGCTCTGTCCACTGCTATGCTTGTGTATGTACTGTGTTCCTGATGGAAGGGCCTGCCTTTCTCTACATTAAGTCAAAGACACATTTCTGGAGTGAAAGGCTTGCATTGCGGCAGATTTTCATGACCATAATGCTTTGCTCATGTAGCTCTGAACTGCGGGTGTGCTTCCAGTGATGGCTACTGGGTGGCGCTGTGGCATGTGTGACTTGGCTTAAATGGCTCATTCTACTCGTCAACAAGTATAATACAAATACATGCAAAATATAGTCACTACACTGTGTTTACACTGTACTGCGTTCACTGGTGCCCAACGTGCCTACAGGAAAAGGGTTGGGGGCTATTGAGGGTAGTAGAGCTTCCCGTGTTTTGCTTGGTCGGCTCCACGGGGTCACGTTTACCTTCTGAGAATTGCCACCCCTACCACACAGTGAACGATGGTCGCCTCCGGTCCCCTTCCCTATAAAGGACCTCTGTTGGTGGCTGAGAGTGGTACTTTACTGAGCTATGGCTCATGCTGATAACACTACTTTACTTTCACTGGGCTGCCGTGTGGAGTTGTGCTCGTGTTCCTCCCTCCACCCTGGATTGACCAAGAGAAAGAGAGGGCATGGAGCCTGCCGTGAACACTGATAGCGTCGTTCACTAGCTTGTGGTTTTGCTTCTCCTCTCTTAATTGAAGTTCCTATTATTGTTATCCTATATGTTTTTTAAAACAATGATTTTTAGGTATTAACGTAGCTAGGGGTGAGAGGCCCGTGCTGTACTTTTGCGGTTGTTCCCTTTTAAATAAATGGAAAGAAAAGCTTTCTTGGGCTAAAAGCTGGTTTCGCCCCCTATAGTGCCACAAGAGAGAGCACCAAGTACACGCATGAGGCAAAAACCAGCATCAGGAAGCAGTAGGAATGGAAATAAGGGTATGTAAACATTCCCTGCTACCGCTTGATCGAATAGGCATTCTACAAGACTTTGTGGGAACATTGTTTCCTTTCTGATGACATGAATACGTGTTGGTTGCAATATAAAGCATTATAGTTGGTGATGGCATATGAGTGCTTCTGCTTCCGAGTGGTTTGTTCTTCATAGTACTAATTCCTTGGGGTATCAGATAGTGCACGGAAGAAGGAAGGCTGCAGAGCTCTCCAGTTTCCATCCTGTGGCCATCCTGTCCTGTACCCATGTTACATTTATGAAAACTACAAGTCCCAGAATTCCAAGAAAAAACAAGAATGGGTGGCCTTCTCATCCATTGCAAGGGGGAAGGAAACCTGAGAACTCTCAATACAATGTTGAGATGTTAGAGGTTAATTATAATATCATTAACCCCAACAGAAGTAATGTTCGACAGGGGTTACATCTTTAAAATATTTAGTATAACATATGTACAAACTTTCTTCATGTTTTAATGTTGTTGTTGGTGTCATTAACTTTTGCACATCCAATTGTGTCACCTTTAGATCACCTGGGAGCAGGGCAAAGGGCAGCAGTGTGTGGTAAAGATCCCTTTGGCGTAACTTACACAGTGTGCAAACTGCAGCTAGAAACATGGGGGTTCAATAAGGCACTGGCATCCACTTTTGAATTTGTATTCAAGATGTGCATAAAAAATGAATGGCAAAGAAACTGACTGGAGCCAATCATAGTTTTTAAAAAGTATTGTTGGATCTATTCAATTCGAGATTTCCCCTTTTTCCCCGTCCCTCCTCCCCTTTTGTGTTCCCACCTTCCTTGCCCTTTACACGGCCAACACATGCAGCTTGGCACCCCCCAGAGGATCCTCCTGGTTTACTGAGAGGAAGGCTTGCAAGCTTCCCGTTGAAGAAGCCTCCTTACTGCATGGGCACATCCTGGGCCCATCACGCAACCACGCCCTCATTCTCACACCACCAAATCACTGCACTGGAATCTGCCCTCACAGTACATATCTCAGTACCCCAGGCATTCTCCACTGGCTTTCTTTCCGATCAACATGCCTTTGATCCACTTCCGATAATCACACACACATCCCTTCTACCCTACTTCTACCCCGTTGTCCTTTTCCATATGTTTATTTTCCTTGTGTCTTTCCAATTCCTGCTTCTCTTATCCTCTCGCCCCTTTTTCCCCCCATTTCCTTGTCATCACAAAACACGGTCTGGTTAACTCCGGGCGGGAGCACAACGTGGCACTGTCCTGACAAGCTTCTGTGTCATAAGCCCACTACAGCAGTGATGGACACAGTATAAGCACGTTCTAACAGAACGTAACAAGAACTGAGCTGTATGTACAGTGGTATGCCATGGTAAAGCTTGGTAGCTGCGGAAGTAGGCTCCCCTTAGGCCTTTCTTTTCATTTCCTTTCTGTGTATGCCAGATCTGTTTGCCACAATATACATGTTTGATACCTGCCGAGATAAAACTCCATGGAATGTTCCTACCTTCCCTGGATCTGCCTTTTTATGGCCCATGAGGCCTGTACGAAGATAGTGAGTTGGCAGGTTGTAGACTAAGGAAGATGAAAACATGCTCGCTGACACCATGTGGCAATGAGTGTGTGGAGTGTGCGAAATAAATGAGTAAGACAGTGTTGCTCGCCCATGTCCATGTAGTACTGATGCATCACATTAATAGTTCATATCCTCTCAGGCACTTCCATCACCTCCCCTGACCCCAGCGGTTTCCTTGGTCTGCTAGCCAAATCTATATGATAAATGGTCCACGTGATTCATGCATACATTTCCGTTAGACTTACAGGCAGGGGTAATAGTTTCAAGTTGCAAGATAACCAAAAAAGGCAGTCACCACCTCACATCTAAACATACAGACGGCACACCATTTCTAACTTGTCAAGTGTCATTTATCACCAGAGGTAGAGAATGGTTAGTGTCCAGTGCAAATGTTGGGCCCTGCATTAACATTCCCTGGGGATTTCATATTAGTGCATTTGGTCATTACTGAATGTGGTAATGTTTTTGTTTGGATATAATTACCTCCACTGTGTGGAGAGAGATGTGTTTGACTTCTGAAACTCTGAATCTGGTGGAGTGGTAAAACATATGGGGCCTCATTACACGGACGCCGGTGGACCAAGGTGCTATTAGCACCTTGGTCCATGCCGGTAAAATACCGGCACAGCCTTGGTGGAAAGGGGAATTACCGCCCTATTCCAAGGTTGGTACCGTAATTAGCTCCCTGGTCCCTTTGCGGGTTGGTTTTTAACGCCTGCAAAAAGCAGGCGTTAAATTCTCCAACCCGCAAAGGGACCTCGTAGTAAGGCGGTACGGGTTAACGGTCACCGGTACCATTAACGGTGACCGTTAACCCTTACCGATGTCCGTCTAATGAGGCCCATGGTATTCTAAAATACTGGATGCTTTACCACTACCGCCATTCGTGTAGTTGAGTCCTAGGTGCTGGCAAAGGAACAAAGGGCAATACTAGAATGTATTGCCAAAGCCAGCATGAAAGCATTTCTTTCAATGACAATATGGCATTATTGCGCAAAGCAACATGGGTTGTACTTACAGGTACTGGCATTATTGAATACAGTGAGCATGAGTGTGTTCTTACAGTGGAAATAACCGCGAATACTGACACAGTCAGCTTGACAACTTCTTCTTGTAGAGATAATACCAATGTAGGCATAGGGCATAGCCAACGTGATTGTGATCATTGGCAATGTTGGCATATAGTGTTGACAAGGTGTATACAGGAACACATCTCTCATTATGGTCATGTCTATATGAGGCTTACTTGGCTCAGTCCGCTCACACGGATTTTGAGAAACTGTATAAGATGACGAAAGAGAGCTTGGAGTGCCATGAAATTCTACTGACCATCAAGAATAGTGTGGAGTTAATGTATGATACAGGAATGGACTCTATCGCTGCAGCTTCATTTACAGCTGCGGCTTCTGGAGCTGCAAGCCATAACATATATGTTAGAGATAGAAACACAGGCACTAGTGAAGAAAAATGCACCATTACATTTGCCTTTTGTCGGAGAACATTGATTTGGTTCAGTGCTGAACAACATGCTTAGGGAAACGTTTGCAAATAGGGAATGTTGCTATCGCCTGCAGGGAAGATTGCCTCTTTCTATCAAAAAGATCATAACAAAAGAGATTCCAAAGGTCTCCCAAATCTTCCAAGGCATGTATCCATGTGCATGAAGATCAGGAAATAAATCTTGAGGCCCACCGCATTAGTGAGGTGGAGGTCCAGGACTATTTTAGGGAGCAACACCAATCCTGACAATGCCAGAGACCCAAAGGTGATTCCACTTGCGGGATGCCTCCACTTTTTCAGGATAAAATAGGTCCAGATTGTAGCAGATCCATATGCGGGCAGAAGTATGCAGAAAGACATTGGGGAGTGTTTGTATGCCTTCCTTCGGGTAGTGGGGTGGTGATGACGCAGATCAGTAGAATGATTGTGTGGGCTGGGGCAAAGAATAGACATGTTGCTCAGGAACAGAGCGACCACACGGATAGCATAAATAGGACTGCCAAAAACGTTTTTTTTTCTTCAATTGTGTTCCCGGTCCTAAAGTTGTCTGCCAGTTACAAGCTGATCCTTGAGGTAGGGAACTTGAAACACTGTTACTTTTCAAGATAGAAATATCGCAGGAGCTGATCACCATGGTACATGCCGGGGACTTTTTGATGACACTGAACCTACAAGCTGCCTACAATCACATCCCAGTTCAGCCAGCTCACTGAATATTTGTCCACTTCTTCTTCTTGTCTACATTATCAACACAAAGTATTCCCTTCTAGTCTGAACACAGCATCCGGGATGTTGATGAGAGAGGTAGCCTTGGTGATTTGGGCACACTCTTGATGCTCTGATCTCTTCTGACCTTCCCCTCTCTGTCCCTCTCTCCACTCCTCTCTCCTGGTGTGATCACTCTCTCCTTTCCTCACACCTCACCCTCCCTACCCCACAGGCAAAGCCACCCTCATCACTGCCACCCACCTTCGCGGTCATCCGACCCATGAAACGTGTGTCAGTTCAGGCTTTCGCTACCACCTTCTCGCCCCCCCCCCCTTCGTCTGACTCCCACCCTGACACAGCCCTCTCCACTCTCCACTCTGCTATATCTGATACCCTTGATATACTTGCCCCTGTCATGAGTATCCGCCTGAAGCCCAAAGACAAATGTAACTCCTGGTATGACTCAGATCTTGTCACCCTTAAACGCAAGTGCAGGGTGGCAGAGAGGAAATGGCGTGCTTCATGTTCATCCTCTGACAAACTGGCCTGCCGCCTGCTCCAAAGGCAATACCGGCTCTCCGTTCTCACTAAGAAGAGAGCCCTTATCCAAGCCCGCATCTCTGCAGCATCTAACAATTCGGCCGAACTCTTTAAAATCTGCAAGGAGCTGGCCAACCCTGCTGCAGTCTCCACCTCTCCTGTCTCCTCCCAGGCCCTCTGCACAGCACTGGCCTCTCACTTCATTTCAAAAACTCAAGACATCCTGTCCTCACTCTCCTCCTATCACCTCCCCTCCCCTATTCCCTTTTCTCCCTCTGGCCTCTCGGCAGCCACCCCTCCTCCCTCCTTCTCTGCCTTTCCCCTTTTTTCTGCTGACGATGTTTCGAGACAAGTCCGATCTATGAAAGTCTCGTCAAAACAGGTCCACCCCTGTTCCTCCAAAACGATCAAGGACCACATCGACTCCCTGGCGCCTGCCTTGGCTGACTTCTGCAATCACTCCTTCGCCTCTGGAGTCTTCCTATCCCCCCCAAGCACTCCCTTGTGCACCCCCTTCTTATGAAACCGTCCTCCGACCCCTCCTGCCCAGCTAACTATCGCCCAATCTCTATCACTCCCTTCCTGGGCAAGCTCCTGGAGAAACTGGCCATCTCCCAGCTTCATCTCCATGCTGAATCTGTTGGTAGTCTTCATGACCATCAGTCTGGCTTCAGAGCTGCCAGAAGCACGGAAACTGCTCTCCTGAACGTCCGTGAGGACCTGCTCTCAAACCTTGACTCTAATACCCTGTGTGTTCTCATCTTGCTTGACCTCTCCTCTGCCTTTGACACTGTTAACCACACCATCCTGCTCAAACGTCTCCGTGATAACCTGGGTATCACTGGGCAAGCTATGGCGTGGCTGTCCTCCTTCCTCTCCAATCGACCCTCCCAGGTCCAACTGGGTTCCTTCCTCTCTGACATCTTTTTCTCTACCTGTGGTGTCGCCCAGGGATCTAACCTCTCCCCCTAGCTGTTCAATCAGTATCTTGCACTTCTTGCTCACCGCATCGCCGCTCTCTGCCCCAACTTTCAGTGCTACGCGGATGATACCCAGCTCATTTTCAGGCTACCCTCGGCCTTCTCTTCCACTTCCCTCATCTCTGACTGTCTTTCTGCTATCCAGGAATGGTGTGCCGCCAACGACCTCTGCCTTAATGCCAGTAAGACTGAGATTCTACTTATCGGCACACCCACCCACTCCCTCCTTCCCTGCAGCTCTCTGGCCGGCCTCCCTTGGCCCTCTTCCTGCTCCTACCTGCACGGCAAAAAACCTCGGGGTCATCTTCGACTCCACACTCTCCTTCTCTCCTCACATCTCTGACGTCTCTAAGAAGTCACACTACCAGCTACACCTCCTCAGAGGTATCCTTCCTTTTCTCTCCTTCCCCCAGAAGCTCACTGTCTCCAGAGCTCTGGTTCTCTCTAGGCTGGACTACTGTAACAGCCTCTATCTAAATCTTCCTGCCTCTACTCTCCGCCCTTTGCAACTCATCCAGAACAGGACTGCGCGACTTGTCTTTGGCCTCAAGCCCAGGGACCGTATCTCTCCAGGACTGAAATCACTACACTGGCTCCCAGTGGCTGCATTGTCCACAAGGCCTTCTGGGGCCTTGGGCCGAAATACCTTCAACTCTCTCTTCCTAAATATCTTCCTTCTCGAGCCCTTCGCTCATCCACCTCCAACTACCTCAGGGTCAGCTGCTTCACCAAGCAACGAGCTGGTGGTAGATCTCTCGCCGCAGCAGGGGCCTCCCTCTGGGTCAGCCTTCCAGCCTCCCTGAAACTTGAGGAGAACCATCTCTGGTTCCGGAAGCACCTTCCTCTTTGCCTCCGCTTTCTCTCCCTCTCTCTCCTGCTAAAATCACTGAACCTGCACTAAATCTGCAACTGTGCCACTCACCGATCTCATGTCCTAGCCCAGCCACTCTTCCCTGCACTGCCTACCTGCACTACGGGACTGTCTCTGTATCCTACAGCCCCTTCTCCTGGCACTTACCTTTGCACTTGCCACCAGCTGGCCCTATTATTTATCTCGTATTCTATTAACCATGTACCGCACTTTCCTTGCACTTGCCACCAGCTGGCCCTATTATTTATCTTGTATTCTACTAACCATGTACTGCACTTTCCCTCTCCCCTTCCCCTGCACTTTTTTCCCAGTCCCCCTACCCTTGCACTTGCGCGATCTGAATGACACCTGGCCTAGTAGGATCGTTGTCTGTCTCCCTCTGTTCCCCCCCCGACTCGTCACGCCTTGAAACACTTGTGTATAGGCGCGTTACAAATGCCATATCATATCATACTCTCACACGGGATAAAGATACACCCATGTCTGGATGATCAGAGGACCATTGCATCCTCAGAACAGCAGACAAGCCGGGAAACGTCCACTATGTTCAGTCTAGTGATCAATCTGGCATTCCTGATCAAGCACAACATGTCTTTTCTGTGGCCGACGCAGAAACTGACAAAACCAGGGGCCCATTCAGCACTCCATTTTGATTGGTGCTTCTCTCATGCTCCACAGTGCAGCATCTAGGAGATAGTATGCAGTGCCTGTTGGGCCTATCCCACATCAAACCAAGAAAAGGAGAACCCCACTGTAAACCCAAGTATCAGGAGTGAAGTCTATGAGAACAAGGGAGGATAGGACAAATCCTAGATGTCAGAGGTGTGTCGAACAAGCCACTGATAGTGGCATGTCCGAGCAGGATGCACAGAGACCCCTCGCTAAATATTGTGCCTGGGGCATAACATCTTTTTTTTGTTGGCACAGTCTTATGATTGCATCGGTAGAAGCCCAGGATCCTCACTAGCTCAGTGATGCCAGCAGCGTCTCCAGCATGCTGTAATAACTCTTCCATCTAGGATTTGAGGTGGATAAATTATTCTGACCCTGCTGAAGGCGGTTATAAATATGGGCAAACGCCGAAACTAGTCGGTCTTCTGTTCTTCCTCATCCTGCGCAGCCTTTACTTTTCTCCAGACAGACTTCATTATATATTTTGTAAAATCTTGAAATTAATGGTTATCGTATGGCGGTGGTAGCATTTTGGGTCACATATCAATGATTGTCTTCGGCAATGGATCGCCAATGTGTTTAAACATTTAAAAATTGGAGCACAACAGCATTTGATGAACCGTGCTATTTGAATTGTGTTAACATGTGCAATTCTTTTTTAATACAAGAAAATATTCAGTTGCTAATCATACCACATACCACCTTGAGCATATAGCTCATTGCCTCTCAGATATACCGTGTACAATGTGACTTTTCAACACGTTATATACTCATGTTTGGTATAATGACCCTTGAGTATCCTCGCATGTTTACATGGCACTTCCCTGTATGGCAGCCACGGTGTATTAACACGGCTCTATATTTTTCCCTTGGCGTTTTATTGTGCCTACTTGGCAGTCCTGCCTCTTATAATGATGGCACTCTTGCCCTGCACCAACCCCATACATTAAAGGTGAGGCCCTTCCCTTTACTCCTTGCTCAACACTCCTCCTGTTCCTCGAAGGTTGTCCCCCTTTTCCCTTTAGTACTATCTCCTGCCCCCCACTCACTGACTGTGACGCAGCTTTCCCTGTGCCTCCATTTCTGCTGTCTGACGCATGCCTGCCCCTGTTTGCCCCATGACAGCCCCCGTCGCAATTTTCTGAACAGTAAAGACTCTTGCAATGGGCATCAGGGAAGTGCTGAGCGGAACAGACAACACCATTTCCAAAACGTATGTCTATGGCCAGGGAGCTACCAAATGAGGTCTCTGGAAGTAGCCGCAGAGGAACTGTCTGGTGAGCAGAGCTCAATGTTATTTGCTTGGGTGAGATTCACATTAGGGGTGGAAGGAGCCCCTAATGTGGCAGCGCACAAACTGAGCAGAATTTTTCCCACCTTAATGGAGTTTGACTGTCTGAGGAGACATTCAAACTGCTGATGAGTGTCTTCAGAACTCTGCAGCTGGACTGTTTTGTTTCCTGGGAAAGGTTATTTTCCAGGTTCCAGGATCGACAAGCAGGGGGAACAGATGTGTTATCTATGCATTGGCAAAAATGTCTTCTGGATGCCTATCCTCCTTAACCCTTGACTCTGAATGTGATGGACAAGAACAATAAGGAGAGGGTCTACGTTTATGTGGCTGTGCCCTTCTGGCGAGGTTGGCTGCAGATTCTAATAGGAATGTCAGTAGAGCAATATCTCATCCTCCCCCGGAATCCTCTGCCGCTCAGGGTGCCACCCTTGCCACATCAGCCTCTGGTTTAGTTTATGTTGGAGGAGGCAGCCAGAGCAGTAGAGAGCTCAAGAAGACTGTGTACCTAGGAGGGCACATGTCCATGACTGGGTGTCCTTTCAATCTTTATGTGCACCCAAGGGCTTCAATACATCTGCAGTTTCCCTATTCCTCCCCACACCCCAGGAACATATTGGATTTCTTTGTTGGATAGCATCCGTAGGGCATTGACTGTGGCTACTCTCAGAGATCATTAGGTCACAAGGGTGGTTGTTGGCTCTGGAACCTTTGTTGTCCAATCTTCTTAGAGGGTTTCTACCCTTGAACCCTCCTTCTCCCGTGGGTTCTCTGTCTAGCACTGCAGGTATTACAGGGGCACCATTGCAGCCTTTGTATCAGCTTTCCTACGAGGTGTGGTTCCTAGTGGCAATCTCACCTTACTGGAGAGTTGGAGATATTGGTGCATTGGTTTGTAGAGGTCTTGCTTTTTTATTCAATCTGTTTTTTTATTAGGTCAGAGGCTTCAGTGCTGAGACAGGGTCTGACCACCTTTCCAAGGGTTGCTTCTTCATTGTATGTGGACCAAGTAGTGATGCTGCAAGCCTTGGGCACATCCCCATCTTTAAGCGAGACGCCAACTCTACATTTGCTTGATGCGAAAAGGGTGGAACTGTTATATCTGGACGTGAGGACTGCCTTCAGGAAAGGTGATGGTCTGCTTGTGAAAGTTGGTGGGAATCAAAAGGTTCTGAAATCTTTGGTGACAGTCCCCTGTCGGTGGGTCAGCGTAGATAAATGTCCTCTTCCTCTGATTGTTTAGGGTAGGACTGCCAGAGGGGTGTCGGCGTCGGCTTCTTGGGCTGTAGTTAGGTGTTCTGTTGGTGAACAACTGTCAGACAGTAAAAAGAGGGGTACATGTATTATGAGGGGTGCGCAGGGAGTTTTACACGCGATTTCGCTAGCGCGAGAGGGGTACGTGTATTATGAGGGGTGCGTGGGGAGTTTTACATGCGATTTCGCTAGCACGAGAGGGGTACGTGTATTATGAGGGGTGTGAAGGGAGTTTTACACGTGATTTGGCAGTGTGGGTCCCCCCCCTCCCCAGGCCCTGCAGGCAGCCCACACCACAGGGGACTACCCTACACCCCTGGCCATGCCCTGCAGACAGCCCATCTTGCCTGGCCATGCCCCGCAGGCAGCCCATCTACCCTGGGCATGCCCCGCAGGCAGTCCACATGGCACCATGCACTTGTGAGCCCCAACACATGTCCCCTGCACCCGCAGCCACCCAGCATTGACGGGCACCTGCCAGCATGCCCCGACTCATGTCCCCCTGCACCCCCAGCCAGCTAGCATTGACGGGCACCTGCCAGCAGGCCTTGACTCATGCCCCCTGCACCCCCAGCCACCCAGCATTGACGGACACCTGCCAGTAGGCCCCGACTCATGTCCCCCTGCACCCCCAGCCACCCAGCATTGACAAGCACTTGCCAGCAGGCCCCGACTCATGTCCCCCTGCACCCCCAGCCACCCAGCATTGACGGGCACCTGCTAGCAGGCCCCGACTCATGTCCCCCTGCACCCCCAGCCACCCAGCATTGACGGGCACCTGCCAGCAGACCCCGTCTCATGTCCCCCCCAACACGTCATCACGATCCACACTCATGGTCCTTATGACCACCCAAATCCCACCCCAAGCCACCCGTGCCCAAACACCCAACCAAGTATCCCATGCACCCCACATTGAAATCCCCATCACATGATACATCCAAAATGGCAAGTATGCACATCAATACATGTCCGTTACACACACACAATGGGTGCAAGTGAATGAGAAAACCCACATCGTGACATGCATGAAACCAATGATAGAATACCACACAAATTAAGTATGAAACCAAAATGTATTAAATATAAAAGCAAGGGAATGAAAGAAAACCACACAATAATAAGAATAATACACAAAAGGCTGCATGTCCAAAATAATAGAAAAAAAGAATTTGAATGCAGAATCCAAATAAATCCAAATGAAAATGGCTCCAGAAAAATTAACATCCATTGCTCCATGGTTGAAAAAGTGAAGTCTAATCCAGTCTTCAACTATATACAATGTACAAATCCAGGGTCCATGAGCCCAACAATCCAAATTAAACCTACAAAAAACCCTACCTAATAAACAACTACAAAAAGGTGCGCCCCAAATTAAATAAAAATGGAAAGGAAACCTAACACTAATTAACTATATACAATGGCGGTGGGCAAGTCCTACGGCTCACTCTGGGATGTTCTGGGCCAGGGCATCATCAAACTCCACGTCGATGTCCCGGAGGTGGGCCTCTTCCCTGTCCTCGAGGTCTCGCAGGGATGCAGTCATGGCCTGTTCCAACTCCCTGCGAGTTGCCTCGAGGCACTCAGCCCGCCTCAATGCTCTGCGCCTGGAGTTCTCTGCCCTGACCATAGTGAGCCATGCCTCCTCCGCCCGCCGCTGCTACGCATCTATCCGCTGGCCCAACCGCTGCCACACAGAAGACACTCCCATTCCAGGGTCCTCCTGAGCTCTAGCCGATGCCTGCCCCTCTGAGGTTGATGGCCCCGAGCCATGATGCCTCCCACATTGAGCCTGCCACTGCCTCCGACGTAACTGCCTCTGCCAGCAAAAACAGCATCCGTGCTGATGGTATCCAACGGCACCGTCGTGCACGTGCCCTGCCCAATGATGCTGGCACATCCTCCATCTGCTGGGGTCCAGTTGATGGGGTATCCACCCCTGCTGGACCTCCGACTCCCGACTGTGGCAGGGATGGGATCTCCACCGAGCTGGCTGCGTTGATCGTGGCAGGTCTTCAGGGGTCCCTGGTGGCATCTGGGCCGGAAGACGGCATTTAGAATGACTGCCGCATAGTCTGCACAGAGTAGGAGAGGGCCGCCAGAGTGCCTGAGACATGTAGGAAACCCCCGACCATGGCCCCTCCCAACTGGGCCACGTTGGGAGGCAGCTCTTCGTGATGACGTGCGTGCTCCCCCCAGGAAGCATGCACGTCATCACGAATGTCATGCCTGCGCAACGCAACACCAATCAAGACGGTCTCCATACAGTCACGGGTCCCCTCGTCATAGGGGGGAGGTCCATGTCATCTGGCACTCCTCTACCTGCGGACGGGCCTGGGATGGGGCATCCCTGCTGGTGCATGGTGGTGCAGTCACAGTGTCAGGGACAGTGACATGCACAGGCCCCTCCACGGCGACCTGTGCTGCCTCCTGCCCCTGCCCCTGGACTGCACCACTTGCACCAGTGGTACCACCTTCACCAGGCCCCATGTGTGGCTCAGTAGCGGCCTCCTCCTTCTCTGTGCAAACCACCAACCTGGATGGCTCCACACCGTCTTCCGCCGTCACAAGCCCTGTGGGGGCTCAACCACCCCTTCCGCTGCAGCCATAGTGGCAGACGCGGCACCAGTCCCCTCGCTCCCGATGATGGTAATTCCTGGGAGGGTGACTGGGCCTTGCGTCGCCAGCCGGTGGAGGCATCCCTGCTGCTTTGCTCCACATTCATGTGTGCATTCCGCATGCTGCTCTGCATTTTGCATTTTAACACATGCATCATCCATGTGGTTCACGCATGACTGGTCTCACATGCAGCACCATGATGTCCCTGCACACACACATCCATACATGGCCTATGTCACACATACAGGCAAGTAGCTGACTACCAGCACACTGCAACATGCCCTGTTTCACACAGCAATGCATGGCCACTTACCGCTCGACTCCAGACAGGCCTGTCCTGAGGATCTGGTGGTGAAGCACTGGGCGAATGCTCTCCAGGACCCTCATCTGCTGGTTGGTAAATTGGCCCCGGCTCCCCACTGCATCCTCTGCGTCTAAGAGGTGCCCTGCCTTCTTGAGGGTCATGGACTTGTAGTCCTCCCAGCGCTTCTGGACGTGTTTGATGTCGCGGGGTGCCACCCCCTCCATGTTGATGGCACCCACAATATCCATCCAGATCCTCCTCCGTCCTTCCTTGTCGGCGCGCGATGGTGTGAAGAGGGCATCATACTGCCCCAGGACTTGCTCCACCAGGATGCCAACTTCATTGGAAGTGAAGCTGGCAGCCCTCTGCCTCTCAGCTGGGGGGTTGCCACTGGTGCCAGATGGCATTGGGTCGAACAAGGCAACCCCCCAGGCAGGTGTGAGTGGGCAACTGGGTCCTGGGGCTGGGCCGTGGAGCGATGGAATACCAGTCGGGAGTCCTATGTTCCAGCAGGGGTGGTCACAGCAACTGGACCCCTGGAGATGGCAGATGTGCAGGCACCAAATGGCAGGGCACGGTGGCAGCAGGCAGGCAGCAGCAGATGGCCCGTGGGAGGCTGCTCAGAGCTCTGGGGGGCAGTAATTCGGCCTTCTCGGCAGGAGCGTGGTCTTCCGTGTGTTGTTCCGTGGCCAGCCTGACACAGAGTGAATAGGCACATGAAAAAACTGCACGTCAGTGTGTAATTCAAGGAAAGGCCCTTAGCACGTAAGCGCATATGTAACGTGACACGCGCGGGCGTTCCCCTGGCACGGGTTGAAGATCCCACGTGGGTTTATATCGCTCTGTACGTGCTTTTCGTGGGACGCGGTGCGTGTGTTTTCCAGGCGTTGGGGTTCACATGCGATTACTTCACAGTGGATGGATGTTGGCTAAGCGTTCTTCTTCTACACGCAAGGCAGACGGTGAGTCACACACACTATTTTTCCCACTGCAGGTGTCCATGTTTGTTGCGTACCCCTTTTTCTACGGCCATACTAGCCTGTGTGGTGATCGCCTACATATTTTTTGTGTTCCTGGCTGCCACAGCATACTGCGTGTGTTTTTTTACACGCACATGGGCAACAGGGGTCGCTTTTCTCTTTTTCTTGCTTTTCTGGGATGCATGTGCATGTGCGTTGTGTGACACGTCATTTATCCTAGGGGGCCACAGAATGGGACATTCATCATAGCTGTATGTATGTGTTTTTGGTTTGCGCTAACCTTTGTAATGTGCAGGGATGCTACTGCATGCCTTCGTGTGGCAGACGTGTTTAGGCCTGTGCATGTCTTTGGCCATGCGCGGGTTTCCCCTATTCGATTCCATGAATACATGTGGGTCGCGTGCGTGTGAGCGTTCCGTGTGCTTCACAGCATTACATCCCCAGCTACGCCCTTATTTTCACGCGTTGTTCCCCATTCCGTGCGTTCCGCCCGCTTTTTGGTGTGTGCGCTAATGTTGTGCGCGTTCACTGTGCACCTTGCACACGGCTTTCTGGATGATGCAATGACTTGTGCGCCCGTGTGCGCCACGCACGGTTTTGGCGCACATCCTGAGGGAAACATGCGCAGGGCCTTCCATGAATCGCACGCGTGTGCGTGTGCCTGCTTTTTCACGCTTGCGCCAGCTTGCGCCAAGATTTTCGGTGCACATTTGTTCCATGAATCGGCCCCTTAATCTTTTCTAATGTAGGTCCTTTACCATCATAAATCTTTTAGTGGCAGAAACAATGGCCAATGAGTTTCGTCTGTGGCGTCCTTCATCAGGTCAATCTCTTGGTGCAAGCAGAGCTCATAATGTGGCAGTGATGCCTTATCTCCAAACTCTCATCTGTGCACCAGTCTTCGGTGCAGTAGAAGCATCAATGTTGTGAATACTATGCAGTTAGCAAAGAAAAGATGCAGAACGGCTTCTGCAGAGTAAATCCCAGCAGTTAACAACGACAATAAAAACAAAGTTTCAGGACTCACTCGAGCACCGTAATTAGTGCAAGACTGCACTTAGCCGCACTTTGCGGCACTTTGCGCAGGCTCTACCGCTTTGTAGGTAGTCATGTACATTGGCTTTTTAGATTCATGGATTGCAAGTAACTGTGTTCATAATGAACAATGCTCAAAGTGGAAAAAATGTATCCTGGGAACCCATCTTCAGGGGGGTGGGCATTGGAATGAGCAATGGGGTGGGGCTAGAGGTGGATTCCTGGCAGGGAAGCTATAGGCATCTAAAAAGAGGTGTTAAAAATTCAGGATTAAAATAACATTCTGTTTTGTAGAGGTGACTTGAAATATGAAAAATGCATATAATAAAGCAACCTGACAATGTAAAAATTGGCATAGTGCCATATTTGGCAAAAAAAGATATGGGCTTCTGTAAGGGCTGATTGTGCTGACTGACTGCCGTGATCCTTGGCTGTGTGTGCTCCACCATCTGGACTTGGATTTTTTTTTCACTGCGGCAGTCACGTGATTTTCTGGACTCCTCCTCCCCTTCCCAGCAAACCTTACTTCAGCCCACCGCACACGCATTTGTGCGTGTGCATTTCCAGCAAGGGCTGATCTTGCTGACTGACTGCCGTGATCCTTGGCTGCGTGTGCTCCGCGAACTGGACTTGGATTTCTTTTCACTGCAGCTGTCACAGTATTATATTAAGCCTGGATGTGAAGCTGTCCTTGCTTCTTATGTGGATTCAGCGCTCTAGTGCTTAAAATAATTGTTTGAACATTATTTTTTTTCTCTTGTTTTTCGTTTGTAGTGATTGTTTGGACTCCTCCTCCGCTTCCCAGCAAACCTTACTTCAGCCCAGCGCAAGCGCATTCGCGCACGCGCATTTCGAGCAAGGGCTTTCGTAAGGGCTGATTGTGCTGATCGTGCTGGAGTGTGTGGAGGGAAAGCCATAATAATTATTCTATATAATATAAACTTTATGGCCAAACTTTATACCCTATGTACCAAAATGCATCCTGTGGAACTGTTGTCTAACTGTCCCCATGATTCCTACACTACGCCCAAATGGGTTGCATATGCGCGTGGCATATCTCATCGAGTTCCCACATGTAATAGGCTAATGTTACATACCACTGATTTTCGCAAATTCTGTTCAGAGTGTCCGTCTATAGTGGCTCCTACAATTATGATTGAGCCCTGTGAGACGCTAAACTCTCCTCTTGTTGTGGCGCTTCTGGTTATAGCGGCCCCTGCTAACACTGGTTAGCAGGGGCCGCAGAGGTGGCTCTGCCGGTTGACCTTTGTACCCCATCAGATTCTTTGTTAGCAGCCTTTGCTGAACCATCTGCAACTCATTTTCCTCTCTCTGCTAGTCTTGAACTACCTAATCAACCAACTGAACCTTTGGACGGTGAGCATCTATCGCAATCACCTGTGATGTTTCCCGACTCCTCTCATGAATTGATGGCTTTTCTATCTCTTTTACACAGCCTACCCCACGGCAGCAAGCGCAGAAGAACTCTCTGCTTTCGAATTCCCCAATATCACCCATGGTCTTACCCACGGAAATAACACTACAAGCAATGAACACAGCCTTGTTTTCGATGGCCAAACTTTACGAAACCTTGGACTCACGATTAATTGACCAAAATATTCTATTCCGAGAATTACTAGAAAGCAGGCTGGTGCAAGTATCTGTGAATAAATCCATGCCGGGACTTGGCCCGATTGTGTTGTCTTACGAGGTGATTTGCCCTTTACCTATTGGAAACCAATGTATGAAGACTTCCCACAAAAAGTACTAGACAGTAATGATGAAACGAAAGTGGCTGGTCCGGAAAAAAATTGTTTGATTGAACATAAAGCAGCGCAAGGTTGTGTAGTGCGGGAAGGTGTTGAAAATGAAATAACTGAGCATGATACGAAGGGCCCTTCAGAAATCTTACTAAACCAAGCGCCAGTGATCACGTTACCCCTTCTAAATAATGTGATATACAACATCTTTGCTGCTAAAACTAAAAGCAAAAAGTCTACTACGGAGCCATATTGACAAAAAAGTCCAAAAACCAAAAACTGACTGAGATGCAGAAGAGTAAAAACTCTAGACAATTTGTCAAATTATTGTCTTTACCTGATAAACGAGTTCAAGAAAAGAGTGCAGCTATTGTGTGAAAATACGCCGTATGATTTCGAAGTAAGGCTATTTTACCGGTGAAAAACTTGCCAAAAAATGAGTCCATAATATCAGCGGAAACAGAGCTCCGTTATGACCCTTTGGACAATCTAGTTGAGGAAATGACGAAAACAGAGAAAACGTGCGCCATGCTAAGAACTTACCCTGCTCCTTAGCCGGGCCCGACTAAATGCTCCGTAGCAGACCCATCAAAGCAGACAGAAGATTATTCATTAATGACCTTGGAAAGTAGGCGTGAGGAGATTCAAAAATCAATTTTTATGACGATTTATGTCACACCCTCCACTAAGTGTCAACTTAAAAATCAACACTGAAAGTGTTCTGAATGGCAAGGCAGCTTGGATCAACAATCCTAATGCAAATGGACTACAGACATCTCATAATAATATGAGTTATGGTTCAAGGCCTCCAATTACAAGTGCTGCTGTCTTTGCACAGATTAAGAAACCGGAAATGAAAAATAATTGGAAGAACCGGCACAACAAATGCAATGACTTTACCCATGTTTACCCATGTTAGTCTAATCTAACAGTGTTGTGGTGGTGAATTCGACTTATATGACCTGAATCGATCCTCTCTAATAAACATACTAAATAACATCCCGAGTCTAGAGGGCACTAAGTCTGGTGATATTGCACAAATAGAATTCATTCATGTATTTGATTGGTCGGTGGTAAAGATTTGGATGATGTCGGCCTTGGTCAAACATGAAATCTGGCAAATGAAAGCTGAACTATACCAATCAGGCTTTCTTCTTCTGAATCCAGCAGAGGTACCGCCTGTAGCTAACACTCACCCTAATCTGCCTCAAGGAATGATACAAAGCGCATCATGGCCGGACTTATAAAAGCAGTCAAAACCACTAGCGGCCTGACAATAGAACCATGGGTATCCCCTAATAGCCACATTCAATTAGTTTGAATTATTTCGAAAGATGGAATGATTGCATGCTTAAATCTGTATTGGAACCATCTTAGTATTAAGGACAGTCGTTTTTTTTAGAGACTTGAATATCTGCTTAGACTTGATTGCCAAAACCCCTGCCATTAATTATACCATCATAGCTGGAGATTTGAATGTGAATTGTTTAGATAATAAAGGTGGGAAATTGAAAGATACTGTGTACCAATGGAATAGTCTTATGAAAGAGAGAGGATTTAATCTGATTAAAGGCGCGGTGCAAGGTGATATTCCACCACATTCAACCTGGCGGCGAGGTCTTTACACATCTTTAATTGACTATATATATGTTAATAATGGGTTGTTTTCCATGGTTATTTCGTTTAAAGTCATAGAACAGACTCAGAGTTATCATAACATTCTTCAATTGAATTGGGAATGGCCTATGATGTCCACAAAAAATAAAGCCCAATCGTATAACAACGCGCTAGCAATTTCATCTAAAGGCAATCGATTTAGATGGACCTCTTCTATCTTGAATGACTTATTGTTGGCTATATCCTCTCCTGAAAACATTCTAGAACCAAATATTCATCATCAAGACAGAGAATATGTTGCTATCTTACATTTATTTAACAAAAAAGTGCTGCATAAACCAGGGACGAACAATTGGCACTTGCATGTATATGATGAAGAGGTCAGACTTCAGAAGGCGAAGCTTAAAAAGGGGTACAGTTTGTAATGCAACAGAACATGCCTGTTAGAATTCAAGAGATCTCCAGATGTAAAAATAGATATAAGAACTGGCTGAAGCAACGCAAGGCGGCTATTATTCTAAAAGATGCTCGAACCATGTTATATTCTAGAGCATCTAAACGCTCCGCCTTAGCATGGGGACTGATGAAAACAATATATGTTGATAAACAATCCATAACACAGATCAACGCAGTGCCAGAGGAAGTTTGGATTCAATATTATGAATCATTATATTCTAATGTTCACTGGCCTAATCCGTTACCTCGTTCGACAGTTGCTATGAATGGCCAGTTGGTATTTGACGAGCTGGATATAGTGATAAATATCAGAAAACTCAGTACCTCCAGGGCTCCGGGCCCAGATGGCCTGTCGAACGCCATGCTAAAAAATAATCCAGAAGCTTGGGCCTCCATTTTACAAATTATATTTTAACAAACTATATATACCAACAGAATCCTGCATTCCTGGCAAAAGTCGATCATTGTCCCAATATACAAAAAGGGGGACAGATTAGATCCACATAACTATAGACCAATCGCCTTACTCGATGCCCCTGGGAAGCTATTTGCGCGATTGGTCTTGAATGACTTTAATAAATGGACTAACGCATCAGGCACTAATGACCCCTTTTCAATCGGGCTTTGTAGCAGGTCTAAGCACAGCAGTTAATCTGCAGGTGCTGCATGCCATTAAACCACATGAGCTACAAGTAAAACAACCACTTTTTATGGCATTCATCGATTTTGAAACTGCCTTTGATATCTGTATCAAGGCAATTATTATTTAGTATGTTAACAAAAAGTTCCTGCCCTGCTTACCTGCAACATTGGCTAACTGAATTTCATACTAACACATCTATCCAAATCAGACTATCCATGGATGGCAGATTGTCATGATCCATTAATACTTATAAGGGTTTAAAACAAGGTTGTCTGTTGGCATCTACCTTGTGTAATTATTTTATATCTGACGTTGTGGATGAATTTACTGAAGTAATCTCTGACGCTCCATGTCTTGAATCTAATGCAGTCCCCTGGTTGTTTTATGCCGATGATCTTGTGTTATTGGCTAAAACTCCCAGGAGCCTGCAAGCATCACTTGATCAAGTGGGGAAGTATGTATATGCTAACAAACTACTTGTAAACTTGACAAAGACCAAGGTCATGAAGATTGTACCCTCATACAAAACTAGAACATCTCACCAGGCTTGGTCGTTATTGTCTCATCCACTCGAAAATGTAGTACAGTATAAATATTTAGGCCTTAATATTAATATCCTGGCATCTGACGCCCCGTACCATGATGAACTTAGAGCTAAAATGAGCACTGCCACTGCACAGGCCTCTATAATTAATTATAAATATGGACTATTTCATTAATACCAATACTTACTTACTACTGTCAAAAGGCAGTTCCTACTGTAATATACGGTGCAGAGACCATGGGCCTCATTACGACCCTGGCGCTCCCGGATTGAAGGGGGCCGGTACAGCACCAGGCCCCTTCATTCCGGGAGCGCCGATTACAAGCTTCCCATCGCGGGACTCGGATGTGTGGAGAGCGAAGGTCAAGCTATTTTTGCAAAAGGCAGATGTCTCAGAGGAACTATTGAAAACAAACCCTGATAGAGCGAAATATAAAATCATGATATGGGACTGGATCAATACGCATGACCAATGCCAAAATACCAAGCATGCAAAAATGCACCCTGTTATTATAAAAAAATTAAGGTCGCCGGAAACTTATGTGCTAAAATTCCCTGGATCCAAATTTAGAGATCTCTTTTTAAGATTCAGATTAAACATATGGCACACTAAAAATGTGCTGGTCAAATGGAGAATGATCCCTTTAGAGAAGGACTTCTGTTGTTTTTGCAAAGATCCTAAAACACCTGAAAATTTGCCACACTTAATTGCTGTGTGTCCGATGCTCCTTGATAAAAGAATTGAACATTTTAAATTTCATTTTGAAGCTTATCGTTCTCTTTCAAATGAACAGTTTTGGTATTATGCTTACAATGCTCAATCAAACAAATTAAGAATTGCAGTTGTTAATTATTTAATATCATTGAAGTTACAAGATGAAAAATTCTTGAATTTCAGATGATGCTAACACGCAATGATAAAGCTTCTTGTGACTGCATATGATAAGTCATTGAGCTTTTTGAGTCACTTTATGTTATTATACTGTTTTAATGTTATGTTGATTTTTTTATTTTATATACCTTTTTTTATTTTCTTTGCTGATATTTGTTTTTTGTCTTTTCTATTGTTTTTCGTTGTCATACATTCTGCTTCAAATATGAGAAATGTAAAAATGTAAAAATGTGAAAATTGTATATTTTAAGTATTAATTTGAATCTATTTTTTTATGACTGTGTACAAATGTATTGAAAAGTTGATTAATAACTATATCAATAAAATAATAATAATAATAATAAATAAATAAATAAAAAAGGGTATGATTGTAGCTTTGTTTCCCCATACTGAATGGAAGCATGCACACACCAACATACAAGGGAATGTCAATTTAAATACCTCTGGGTCTTACTCTTCTATGGTGAGTTAAAGAAACATAAGGAATGGAAATGCATGAGAGAATAACCTGCTTAGGGTCGTTGCCTAACAGTGAATGCAGTTTATACACATCTCATATATATAATCAGCCAGCATTTGTACTTTTTAATGGCTTTTTCACAGAACACAGCTGCGCCAGCTACCCATTCACTTCTGTGTCTGTAGTCATCTAACATTAACACTTCCCACTCGAAATGCCCCAGACCCGAGTGCAAGCGAGGCCTATGTGCTTTCCTCTTTGTTGTATGCGAATGAAAAAGCAGACAAACTGGATTAGAGCTCTTCTGAGCTTGGAAGGATGACTCCTTCTGCAGCAACTTTCTCAGAGGGTCTGTAAGGGAGGCATAGTGGGGTATATACCTCGCACAGTAGCCCGCCATGCCGAGAAAGGAGCGGACGTCCGCGACCTGTAGGGGTTCGCTGAGGTTGGTAATCGTGTCGACCTTATCAGGATCAGGCATCATGCCTTCCCTGGAGAAGATATGCCCGAAGAATTTGAGCTTTGTTTTACTAAAACGGCATTTGGAGATATTGAGTGTGAGGCCTGCCTTTTGAAGGGCTTCACAGGTGTCGTGCAGTGCCGTGTCGTGGGCCTCCTTGGACAATCCAAAAACGAGTATATTGTCGCTGTAGTTCAGAGCTCCCTTTATAGGTCTGATTATCTGATGTATCGCTTCCTGGAAGATCTCTGCGGCGGACGAAATTCCGAAGTTTAGTCTCCGGTACCTGAAAAGTCTGTCGTGTGTTGCGAACGTTGTGATGGCTCTGGAGTCGGGATGGAGCTCCAGCTGATGGTATCCTTGGATCAGGTCTAGCTTGGAGAACATCTGGGCGCTGTTTAACTGCACAATCATGTCTTCAATACATGGTCCCGGGTGTCTCTCCCGTTGTATCGCTGTGTTGGCCACCCTCATGTCCACACACAACCGGATCTTTCCCCCTTCTTTGGGTACCACCACAAGAGGGGAAACCCATGGAGTCGGCCCCGTCGCCGGTTCTATGATGCCGTCGGAGAGCAGTTGTTGGAGCGCCTCTGATAGTGCCTCCTGAAGGTGGAACCCGACTCTTCTGGGGTGTTGCGGCACTGGTCGCACCTGAGGGTCGATGTGCAGCTTGATGGGGGGCCCGTGGAGTTTCCCTAGTCCCGTGCACAGCTTGGGGAATCTTCTCGCGATGTCGTCCTGTGAGACGAGCGTCTGAGGCTGGTGGAATGCTATCGTCCCTGTGGTGTTCCTCGGGTCCAGGTTGTTCAAGGTTGTGGTGATCATGTCACCAGCGTTCACGTGAATCTCAATCAATCCCAGGCGCGAAGCTGTGTGTTAGCTGAGCAGGCATCTGCTCCTGGCGAGTGACCGGATGACGTGAATGGTTGTGTTCACTTGCCGCCCATTTAGGAGGAAGCAATGAGCAAACTGTCCCACTGTCTGTAACAGGGTGGCAGCCCCCCATTGAAAAATTCTCGATCGGGATGGGTCAAGCGGCGGCGGGTGTGGCATCCTGTCATAGTCCTGCTCACCCATAATGTTCACTGTAGCACCTGAGTCGATCATAAACTGAAATTGGCAATTCCCCATCTTGATCAGGATTTTCGGGGCCTCTCTGGCTTCTTTGTTGTCAAGTATGAGGTTGACGAACTCGTCCGGGTCATATTGATCATACGGTGTGTAGTAGGCCGTCGCCTGATCATCCTGGTAAAGTGTCTCAGGCCTGTAGTCCGTTGGAGGGTTATCATATTCATCTGTGAAGTACCTGGACTGTTCTGCCTGCTCGTACTGTGGTGTATATCCTGATGATTGGTATTCATCGATTGCCCTGACGTAGCGCCTCTGCCCCAGCCCTTGTTGGTAAGGTCTTGGTTGATTGTACTGCTGAGGCGGTGGCCGGAAAGGCATCCTGGCGGCCACTTGGGGTCGCATCGGGGGAAATGGTATGCCCTCTCTGCAAACGGAGTGAAAGTGTCCCTCTCTCCCACAATTTGTGCACTGTTGGGATAGGGCCGGGCATGACCCCGAGTGGGGGAACGACATTCCGCAGCGGTAGCACTGTCTTTGTTGGCGGGAGTCGCTGGTGCTCTGTATGGCTGTGGTCCCCTGTCGCCTTGGCGAGGCGGTTGTATGGCAGCTATGAGTTCACTCGTGTCTTGTTTAGGGTTGCCGGAGGGTCCCATGGATGAGGCTTGCGCATCCACCCTCTCATGAATGCGAGCAAGTTCACTCATTTTGGGTATGGTGAGTGGTTTTTTTAATAGCTGCTTCTTGAGTGCGGGGGAGAGGCAACCTTCGATCACCCTCAGTCTTATGGCTTCCTCTAGCGAGAACGCGTCAAACTGGCAGTTTGCTCCTTTCACTCTTAGACGTGTTATGAACTCATCAACAGTCTCCTGTGGCAATTGGGTGCATTGGTTGAACAAATATCTTTCGTAGTCCCGATTGACCTCAATGATCAGCAGTTTGTCTAAAGCGGCAATCAGGTTGGGGAAGGTGTTTTGTTCAGCTGCCGGAATCGTTTTCACTACGGTCTTGATTTCCCCCCATACGAGGTTAAGGAAGATGTCTCTTATGTTGGGGGAGTCACCGTCGCCGGATCCCCTCACGAAGTGATGAAAATCATCCATCCAGTCGGTCCACCTGGGGCCTTTGGTGGCTTGGGGTGTCATGGTGAATGGCGGGGCAACCACAACTGTATTGACTTCGCCGCCCGCGGCGGTTGAGGAGAACCCTGGTTGGAACCAGGGTTGGAGTGCGGGTTGCTCATGGTGCCTGAAGGGTGGGGCCAGCGGGTGCGTAGCCAGCACGTGGGGCGAGGGTACTAGGCCTCGAGTGTGTCCACGTGCACCCACACGCTCACCTGGGTGTCCGATGGTAGGGGTGAAACTGGGGGGCCTCTTCTCCAGTGAGGTGGCTTCCGTGGCGAAGGCCTGTGGTCCAGGAGGGAGGGCGTGGGCGGGATTGCCGGCACGCGTGTCTTCGCTGGGGCCCTGCAGCTTTATGGGGCCTGCTGCACACTCCCCACGTTGTCGTCGCAGCAGGTTGGCGTCGGCCGGGGGCAGGCGCGGGCGTGCCTGTGTAGGTGTGGAGGAGGAGGCTCAGCGGGTCAGCAACCGCCTGAGCGAATCCGGCAGATTGCCGTATTGCGTGCTGGAGGAGGAGGAGTAGGAGGAGGAGGCTTGCTGGGTCTCCCGCAGCACGAGCGTGGATGCGGCGGATTGCCACTGGAGGAGGATTCCGGTGTGCGGGAGCAATCCTCGTCGCCAAATGTTACCTAGGGATCTAGGTCTAATGAAGGACGCACACACGTAGGGATTGGGGGAACGTCTTTATCCCTTTTCCAACAACGTAGTAACCGGCGCTCCCTGCGCACATTCCCCAGAACCCCTTTGTCCCTCGCCAGACTCCGCCTCCCCAACGGCGGGGGCCGAGAGTATTAACTCCTTAAACCCCAGGTAACAGTTCCGTGCTCAGGACAGGAGCCTGTTTTGCTAGCACGCCTCATAGTTTATCATTGCTGTTGCAGTGTTATATGACTGCTTTGGCGTGGGGTTTTGGTGTCCCCATAACTTGGATCAGGGAGCCAGTTTTTGCCTTATTGCTTTCGAGTGGAATCCGGCGCTGTTCAAGCCCCGGTAAGCACACTACTAAAGGTAGTTGGTGTCACATTAATAATATACTCCTTATCTACTGCACATTGCATTGAATACTTTTGCACATTGCTGGAGTATGTAAAAAAGTGACAAAGGAGTAAATGGTGGGACTAATGCGGTTGAAAAGAACCAAAAGACAGACTCCCTGGCAGAAGGTGGGGGAAAAGGGGAGAAGTGGGACCCTTGGCAGGTGCCTGCAGATGAATGGATGGAGCCAGTAGAACTCCATCCTCTCCACGACAGCTAATAAAACCAAAACACCCATTCACGGCAGCTGATTTAGGGGGATCAGGGCGACCCGTGTGACCCGCACACAATGCAGGAAGGTTGCGATACAAGTGTTAAGGGTCTCTGAAGACAGGCTGGTGGGGGGTGGCGGGGAGGCGGGTGAGGTAGCTAATTCCCGGCAGGTCCGCCGTGTGTGAGGGAGGGGGCCTTGCGGGAATCCCCGTCGGAAAGTCATTCTGAATGCGAGACACTTAGGGCGCTGCATTAGGGATGCATGGGACTTGGTCACAAGCTTTGTTCAAAGGGTTTTTTAACAGGAACATTGGCCAAGTCAGGGCATGAAAGCTAATGTGGAAACCGTGCATTGTTTAATTAATACAATTGTACGCCTTTAGATTTGTTTAATGGTGTTTGTTCTTATCTGAATGTGTTTTCTCTTTTCTCGGAGAGTAATTTTGCCATTTGGGGAGGGCGTTCGACGGCCTTTTTTGAGCGTGACTGAGTGTGAGTGGCAGATAAGGGCTTGGTCTCAGGCTGGCTTCGGGAGAAGGGTTCATATAAGTTGCATTTCAAGTCAACTTTTAGCAAAGACAAATACCGCTGTAAGTACAAATGTTGAATTTTATATTTTCATTTTCAATGAGAATCCTGCCAAATATTGGCTGAATTAGCGCCAGTGGAAACAGCGCCATGAATGAAACAGGAAGCTGCACGGTAGTCATCTTTACAAACACAATCCATTCAAAATCACCCATTCTCTGCAGCCACCCGAGGGAGAAATAGTGTGCAAAATGTCTGTGGAAAAGGGCAGGGAAGTCATTTGGGGGACACCAGAGCTGGCAGCTTCAACCCCGGGGGGCCAGGGAGGTGCTCAATAGAGGTTAGAGCTGACCGTGGCACGTGGCACATGTCACATGCCGCCTTCAGCTCCAGCCCCTTCTCCCTCGGCTTCCTTGCAGCTCACATACAGGAACCAAGAAGCTCTTGCAGCTTCCTGGTTCCTGTTTGTGAGCAGCACGTTGGAGCCTAGGATGGCCTGGAAAGACGGACCGAAGCTACAAGAAAACAGTAAGAACACTTTTTAAATATGTATTTTGTATGTGTGAAGAGCGTGTCAGATGTATGCTTGTGACTGTTGGGTGAACGAAAAGTGATGTGTGTTTTTGAATGTTCTGAGTGGGTGGTTGTGTGCCTCTGTAGAAAATGCAATGAGTGGATGTAAGAGAAGGTGTGAGTGACTGGTGGGTGAATCAGAAGTGATGTGATGTGATGTGTGTTTTCGAATGTTCTGGGTGGGTGGATGTTTGGGTGTGTGCATGTGTAGAGAATGCAAATAGTGGATGTAAGAGAAGGTGTGAAGGAGTGACTGGTAGGTGAATAAGTATGAATGTGTTTGTGTGTTTTTGAATGTTCTGGGTGGGTGGGTGTGTGCCTGTGGAGAGAATGCAATGCATGGATGTAAGAGAAGGTGTGAGTGAGTGACTGGTGGGTGAATGAGTATGAATGTGGTAGTGTGTGTTTGAATGTTCTGAGTGGGGTTTGGTGTGGGCCTGTGTGGTGAATCCATTTATGAGTGGGGATGTATGGGTGAGTAAGGCCTGTGGAGACTAGTGATCACTGGAGCATTTTTTCCACATGCTTTATTGACTTTGCATGTTTTACTGGTATTTCAGGCAGAACCAAGTTCATGTGTGTCATTACCTGGCTAGACTGGCATTTTGGTGCAGTCAGTCTAGCCATTGCTTACTGTGGCATGACATTAATCACTCAGCATCATTATAAAAGAAAGCATGAAAAGTAGTGTTACTTCGCTAGACTGATGTTTTGGTGTAGCAGCCTGTATATGTTTTACTGTAGCATGACATTTTATTAACTGAGCATCTATGATAAATCAAGCATGATAAGTGTTCTTATGGGTCTAGACTGGCTACATTGGAACCAGTTTGGACAGGTTATCATATTGTGATATGTCACTTTTAATGGCCGAACCAAGGGGAGTATGTTCTTACGTAAGAGTACTGGCATATATGTGCTGAGCCAGTTTTGTTCCCAGTGCCAGTAATGATACTACAAAAAAACATCTTGAAGCGAACATGAGTATTGTCTTATATGGGAATACTAGCATATGTTGGAGGCAGCATGTACATGTATGAGCACAGCCAGCATGAAAATGTTTTACATACTGGCATATATTGCAGGGTCCGGCATGATAATGCATTGGGAAATGCCCTGTGCACTTTTGGTGACTTGCACCTATTGTACTTTTTTCATGATTTACCCTATACCCTACGAAAACGATAGTTGGCCTTTTACCCAAATTGTTGCCCTTTTACCCAAGTGTTCACAGAAAGTGTGCTGTGCAATGCATCATTGTAACCCATTATTCAAATCATTTTCTCAGGGGAGGGAGAAGAATCCCCCTGATCCCACCCAAACCCATTTTTGTTAGTTCAGGCTCCCTCCCTACATTTGGTCGCAATCACATACTTGTGGCAAATATGTACACCCTCCAAACAAATTGCTCAACAGCCACCACTGATGGCTGGTTTATTTGTGGATCAGGCACAGCCCCCTTCTTTATATGTTACGTTAAACATTTAAGCTTTGATTAAAAACCATATTTACTTCTTTCACTTGCAGTAGTGCATGCCCCTGCAGCGGCAATATTCATCATGGACCTTGTGCACACACTGTGTTCCGGACCGGCCCGGGGTGTGGCTTTCCCTGTGCTTCGTTAAGGAGCTTGGGGGCCCCCACAGCATGGCTCACAGCATGTCCAGTCAAAGGATTGAAAAAAAGGATCGAATGCCCTTTTTTTTCGAATCCAAATGGATCGAAAAAAAAGGGTTGAATGCTTTTTTATTTATTTATATATTTTTTAGTATAGTATGAAAAAAAAGTGTTTTTAAAAAAGAAAACATGGGGCTTGAGGGGGATCCACTCCGTTAAAAAAAAATAATAATAAATTCAACCCTTTTTTTTCCGGTCCTTTTGGTGTCGAAAAAAAGGCATTCGATCCTTTTGATTTCGATCCCATCTTATAACCGGCTCACAGGGGAGTCGCCACATTTTGTGCTAAACCATTGGGCACCACTGAGTCTGACAAAGGGGTAGTGTGCAGTGGGCGCCTTGAAGTCTGCCAGTGATTCCCAGGGTGAGAAGCACCTTGTGGGAGTTCTCAATTCAAATAACTGTGTGGTGCCATGGATTTATGTTTGCAGCAATGATATTACATTAAATGGTGTTTTCTTTTTTTTTTAAAGTCCTTTGACACCCAGTATTAAGCTTATATAATAAAATCTATGGGGGGTCTTGGGTATATTGAAAGAACCTTTCACAGGTATTATATATACTCCAGCAAAGATAACATTATCAGGTGCACTCCCCTGTGTGCACACAGACCAGTCGAATAGGTTTCTTCTATCGTAGTGGTAGCTGACTCATAGATACATTTATAACCAGGGAATTGTATTGATACTAAATCCTGGTCAATGATTTAATTTTCAGGCCTTGCTTGTGCAGAATTTTTCTCCTGGTTACACAGCAGCTCACGCCTCCCCAAGTCAGTGCATTTTTGGCATGTTTAACACAGCAACGCCACAGATAACACGTACTTCTGTGTCCATTGATCTATAGATGTTTTATACCCACGTTGAATCTGGAAAATTACATTCCCCAAATATGTGATTGTGGACAAATCATGCCTCCCTCTGTGCCTCGGTTCTTATATCTGGATGAAATGAGAGCACCTCATAACATGGGTGCTAAACGCATGTGAAAAATCTGAAGGTCATTTGCCATCACTTCCCATGATGTCACTTGGGGTGGGGTAAAATAACATCACTTCCTGTGATGTCATCTGGGTCAAGGGTCGTGTGATGTCACTTCCGCTACCCCTGGCATTTTGGTAAAATGACCTCCCGGGAAAAGGGAACGAGCAAAGTCCCTGAAATGCACCTCAGGAAGCCCAAGTTCACTGAGGCTGAGCTCATGGTCCTGGTGGAGGAGGTTATGGGCCACTCTGAGGAGCTGTACTGTGGGTAGAGCAAGAAATCTACACACCAGATGAAGGTTGCCATCTGGAGTGAAGTGCAGGACAAGGTGGCCGCAGTGGGCACCGTATCTAAAAACATCAGGAACATAAAAAAATGGTGCAACACCGGGAAACAGCAGCCACAGGCAGAGGCACTGTTCAGCCCCCTAAACTCACCCCATGGGAGGAGACAGTGAGCTCCATTCTTCATATGGCGGCCTGTGGGGCATAGGTCCAGCTGACGTTGGTGCCGGAACACCTGCAGGACATGGTGAGTAAATGCTCAACCTGCTAAAAAGTATTTAACCCATTTACAATGGGAACCCACATACTGTTTCCCCATTGTACATGACAATGTCCGCCATTAATCCTGTGGCCCCAACAATTAGTGGCGAAGACAGGCCATAGCCATATTCATTGACATGAAGGTTACAAATGTCAGCAAATGTCCAAAAGTAAGATTGCACAGGTGTGCCATTTGACCTGGCATGTCCATGTGATCCACAGTACTACACAGTAATCATGGCTCCACTCCCTCTTACACATATCCACCAAAAACACAAGGACCCCTGATCACCACATCTGGAGATACAGCCATGTTATGTAAAACGTACATGCCATTGTGCCAGCTCATGTCTGTCAGACATGCACAATTCCATTGGCAATGAGCAGCTGCCACAAGGGCAATGCAAGATGAAACACATATCACTCAGGGGGCGCAACACAACGAGTCCCAAGAAATGTCCGGTGCAACAGTCCCAACACCCATTGGTGGCCTGCAGGTTGTCCACATACATTGTGTACACAAAGTCCATTACCCTGTCAACATTTGCACAGGCCCATCTGTTCATGAATTGAAAATGTCAATCTCCACGTCATACTATTGCAGCAGGGTAAATGTACATGTAGGGCAGGATGCCACTCACAGTCAGCCCATCTGTAACTGCAACCCATGGTACCAAATGAAGGGCATACATCATCTGACAATGAGGAAAAATACTTTGAATAGACAGTACAATAACTTAAAACTTTAGTGGCAGCATCTCACATCTCTCCCAACAGCCACTGAATAAAGCGAAGTAGGAGCTGAGGGGCCCAGTACATTTTCTGGCCACACATCAAAAGAAAGAGGCCGGGGATTGGATATTCGGGGGACGTCATCAGCAAATTGTCCGCAGCCAACTCTGAAAGTGCCTGTCATGGTACCTTTCAGCACTATAGACCTGAGTGGCACACTTGGGGACACCACTGTCAGGGCCAGGCAAGGACAAAAACAAGTGAAACCCAAATGGACTGTTGGGGCAGAAAGTGCACTGGAACCACAATACCCAGCATGCTTTGTTTGTTTGTTTGTTTGTTTATTTGGTATAGCGCAGAAGCCAAACCCGCGAGGGTAACTGGGCGCAGGCAGTACAAGGATACTTGAGAACTTAGTTGCAATACAAGAAAAGGTTATACAGATGAGAGGAAAGCATATACAGGCAGTACAAAATACAGAACTGTAGATAGAGCAGGTAGTCTAGCGACCTGTAATCTAGTTATGCACATCCGGGAAAAGTGGCGGTGAGGTGGACGGACGGGCTAAGTGTCGAGGGAGCGAATCCAGGAGAGGGCTTTACGCCTGAAGCTGGTGTATGGTTGGTCTATTCTGAGGTCAAGGGGGAGTTTGTTCCAGGTTTGAGCAGCTATGACCGGGAAGCTAGAGCCGCCCGCTGTGCTCTTTTTGTATCTGGGCACCACTAGTGTGTAGGCATTCGTCGTTCTGGTGGGTCGGTTTGAGATTCTCTTGTTGATTCTGTTTACCAGGTAGGGGGGCGCTATGTGGTTGAGGCATTTGGAGGTAAGGGATAAGGTCTTGAGCGCAATCCTGTCTTTGATTTTTAGCCAGTGAATGTTCTTCCTAGCGGTGGAGATATGAACTCTGTTAGGAATGTTTAAAGCTGCTCTGATAGCGTTGTTTTGGAGCGTTTGGAGCTTGTCATGGATGTATTTGTTGGAGCCAGCGTATAAGGCATTGCAGTAATCCAGCTTGGATATGATGAGTGCGTTCGCTAGGGTAATGCAACTAGCTTCCGTTAGGAAAGGTCTGCATGCTCGGATCAGTTTACAGGTGTATGCAGTGGAGGATGCTAGTGAGTTAGTTTGTTTCTTGAAGTTGAGCGCCGAGTCAAGATGGACCCCGAGAGTCTTAACTGCAGGCATCACTTTAATGATATTATTGTCTATGTTAAATGAGGCATAATTAGGGTCCAGTTTTTTGATGGCCAGCTCTGAGCCGAGGATCAGTAGCTCAGTTTTGTCGTCGTTCAGGCAGAGGCCGTGAGATGCCATCCATGCCTGAATAAGGAGATATATCTTGTTCACTAAGGCTGTGTCCGCCAAGAAGTTGCCTGAGAGGGGAATAAGGATCTGCGTGTCATCAGCGTAATTAGTGTAGATGACACCCAGTCTATCCAGCTTGTCGAACAGGGGCTTAGTGAAGATGTTATACAACGTTGGAGATACACATGATCCTTGGGGGACACCGCATGAAACTTGTATGGGATCAGCAGCTGCTAGGGGGGAAAATACTCTCATTGTCCGGTTTGCCAGGAAGGAATGTATCCAGGCTATGGCATCACTTGAAAAATGAACGGCAGAACTAAGGTGATTGCATAGAACTGCATGATCTACCAAGTCGAAAGCCGCGGAAAGGTCAAGGAGGAGTAGCATGGCCGATTTGCCATTGTCCTTCAGCTCGTCAATTTGGGTCTTGAGGTCAATCAGGGCTGTCTCAGTTCCATGAAGGGGACGGAAGCCTGATTGCCGAGAGCCTAGTAGATTGTTAGTTTCTAAGTAATCCTGTATTTGCAGATACGCTGCTCTGTCAATGATTTTAAGCAAGAATGGGACGGTGGTGATGGGTCTGTAGTTTGTCGGTATAGCAGGGTCAAGTGTTTGTTTTTTTAGGAGGGGGAGCACCCAGGAGTGTTTTAGGTTATTGGGCACTAGGTTTGACTTCAAGGATGCATTGATGAGTTTAGAGATGAAGGGGGCTAGGTCTCTAGCTGCATCTTTTATGATTTGGGGAGGGCAGTTGTCTCCTTTGCAATTGGATGGTTTTAGAGATAGTATGATTTTTTCTGTCTCTAGTATGGTTACTTGTCTGAAGCTGAATGGGTGAGGAGTGTTAGGCTGGTTTAAGGGAGGTTCTGAGTGAGGTATGGGTTCGGTTTGCAGGAGCAGGGCGGCTTTTTTATTTGCGATTTTTGTTTGGAGCAGGCTAATTTTGCCCGCGAGGGCATTTTGTATGTTAGTGCACCAGAGTTTGTTTTTTGGGAAGTTATCAGTCGGGGGTATGGGTGATTCCATTTCCCGGAGGATAGAGAATAGTTCCTTGGTGTCTGATTTAGCTTTAAATATTCTGTTGTTAAAGGTGTTCCTTTTGGTGGTTATAATTTCCTTTTTGTACTGTTTGGCAAATGTGGCTAATTTGATTTTGTTCTCCACCGTGGGTGAGTGTTGCCAAATTGATTGTAGCTTTCTTTTTTGGATTCTGAGGTCTTTCAGCTGTGGTGTGAACCAGTTGTTCAGGTGACAGAGTTGTTTGCTTTTGCGAGTTTTGGTGGGAGCAATCAAATCTAGTGCCTTAGTCATCGTGTTGTTGTATACTTCCGCAAGCAGAGTAGGGTCTGTAGTAGTGTCTAGATTGTTGAGTGTGGGGAGAAGGTGAGGTAGGAGTCTTTCTGCTGTGATATCTTTTTTATTTCTGGTGGGGAGAGGCGGGGCCATGAGTATAGGTTTGGGTCGGATGAGGTCAAGAGAGGCGTTGAATGCAATTAAGTAGTGGTCGGTCCAAGATTGTGGCAGGATGTTGGTGATGCTGATGTTGCAGTTCCGATCAGCAATCCAGTCTAATGTCCTACCTTTGACGTGAGTGGGGGAGCAGACTTTTTGAGTTAGGGCATGGTCATTCAAGATTGTAGCAATGGATAGGGCGTGTTTGTCGTTACAGTCATTGAAGCCCAAGTTAAAGTCTCCCAGTAGAAGGATTTGAGCATGGTCTTTAGTGTTATTGGTTAGGATACTGGTTAGGTCATCTTCAAAGGATCCTAGTGGTCCTGGAGGTCTGTAGATGACGTGCATGGTGAGGGTACGGTTGCACGAGAGGTGAAGTTTAGCGGTAAGGAGTTCGCATGATTGAATTAGTACGTTAGTGGCTAATTTGATGGGTAGAGAGGATTTGTGGATAATGGCTAGGCCACCTCCTTTGGTGTGAGGTCTGTCAATGTCTTGAGGTCTGTCAATGTCACAATGGTGTGAATGTCTTGGCCAATGAGGAGCCGAGCCGGGTGTGGCACGCACGAGGCTTGTGCTTGAGACACTGATGGGAGAAGATGTGTGCCAGCACCTCCATGGAAAAAACACGCGAGGGGCCCAGGCCCACTGGAGCAGCAGACCGGCCCCTCCCCTCTGCAAGATAAGTGCTGCATTGCCCTGGGATCCTGCGGGGTCGTGCTGGTCATGGGGAAAGTGCAGGGGGCCATCACTAGCCCCACCAGAGCCCCTGTGCCTCCAAGCTAAGCTAAGTGGGATTGGTTTTTCGGTGCCGTACGGCAGCGCTTGTCACTACACGTATCTATTTGTTGGGAATTAGGAGACCTTTGGTTCTTGTGAAACATTTGCGTGTTTCCGCCTCGTGGATCCTAATGCCAAGCAGGCACATGAGACGAAAACACTCGTAATAACACACGCGTTCAAGATTGTGAGTTTTCAGGGGGTCTGAGGAAAGACCGCCTGTGGCGAACTACTGATACTTGGTGCTGCAACCCACGCGCGGCAGCGCACATGATTGGGATTAGAGAATCTTGAACAAATAATGTGCTGGATGCGTGTTGAGTGTGGCATGAGGAACGAATGACCGTGAACTCAGAAAGCGTATGCTAATACTTACCTTCTTTTTCTTTTAGCTTGAACCAGTCGCCCAGATACCATGGACGTGGCATAGGACTTGACAGCCCTTGCTGGACAGGACGCTAAGAATAAAGCTAAGTGTGCATGTTCATGTTGGTTACGCTGGTATAGACTGGCATATGTGTATGACTATTATATACCTGGGGTTGTGTGTGAGGGGCAGCACCTTTACATGCAATGTGGTGATACAAGTTGAAATTGTTACTCAATCTACATCTATGCCAAAACATTGGCAGAACAAAAGTGTGCAACCATCAACCCTTTCCTAATCTCCCCCAGTCCTACCCACAACCCCCACCTAACCCTCAATCCGGTTTTCCTAAAATCCCCCTACCTATCCAACCATCGAGACCCTAACCCTCCTTCGCCACTCTGGTCAAGGAAGTCTGTGTAAGCTCTGACTTGCAGGCACCAAGACCATAGAGGGGGTGGTTGGTTTCATACCGCTATTGCGCCTTTGACCTGAGAATCGTGACCACTACTGCTATGGGCAAAATCGGCACTGGTCAGCAAGTTGCTGTTCCCTTCACCACCACTGCACTAATTGTAATCTCCACCTCAGCACAGCTTGCACCTGCCACTACCACCATTATAAGTGCTGCTGTCACAGTCAGTGGGTGAATCAACCAGACTCTTCTACCCTCCCCTTTCCCCAACACTCCCTCTCCTGCATCAAGCCATTGTGCACTGCTGTGGCACCCTGAAGAGTAGTATGACACTGGCTCTGAAGGCAAAGTCACACCTGTTGCATAGCCATCCTGGAGGGCGCAGAGCCCTAGCACATCTTTGCCGGTGCCCCAGATCACCCTGAACACCATTTGGGAGAGGCTCTATGCCATGAGGCATCGACAGGAGTGTATATGATATGATATATGATAGGTTATTTATAACACGCTTAATACCCAGAGGTTTGTAAGCACGGACTCATGGATCGAACCTCTGTTGCTCCGTGTCGTCTTGCTTCCAAGGCGAGCACGTTGCCCCTGGGCTATCCTCCTGAGAGTGAATAGCTGAGGAACACCTGGGCCATTCTCAGGCCATCAGGGATGCCGTGCAAGGGTCATCAAGGCAGGCAACCAGTGCAATGGACAGGCAGAGCAGGTGCATAGGTAATGGCACAGCTGCACTCAGCGGAGTTGGGAAGTGAATGCGGGAGCTGGCAAATGACATACCAACCAGTAATGAGGCTATCTTGAGGGCCATCACCCTCAAACCACAGCACATCGTAGGGGATGTCGGCAACACCAACTGAGAGCTCTGTCCCCAGCACTCTGGTACAGCAATCACAGAGATTGCTGTCTTGCTCCCCACTACCTGCAGCAGGACAAAGCAAGCGCAGTAACAAGTAGACATGGACATGTTACTGTCTTTCTGTTTGAGGATGAGGGTGGTGGGAGGGCATTGGTGTTGGGAATAAGGGTGGTGGTAAGGCATTGGTTTTGGTGATGAAGGTGGTGGGAGGATTTTGGGGGTGAGGATGGTGGGAGGACATTGGTGTTGGGGATTGGGTGTGTATTTGTTCAATAAATCACTTCAATCTACAGCCGATGGATCCAGTGATCATTTCATTACAGTGATACATGTGAGCACAATGTATATGCACAGCACGGTGATAGATGTACATGTGTTGTTTCAATAATAGTTGTCCATTAGTTCCTGGTGGACCGTACGTCATTCCCTCAGTTCCTCACATCTATTGTGTGGTGCCCTATTGTCACATGCATCTTCATAATCGTCTGAGTCAGGGGGTGATAATGATAATGATAATGATGTGTTATTTATATAGTGCCTTAATCCAAAGCGCTTTGTCATGCATTTTCTTCATCTGCAGGCATGGGAATATTCCACTGTATGCACATGTTGTGCAGCATTGCGCAAGTGACAACAATTTTACCTACTTTTGCTGGCCTGTACATGATTGCACCACCTCTCAGGTGGAGGCACCTGAACATTTCTTTCAGCAGTCGAAATGTGCGCTCAATGCATGTTCTGGTCCTCTTGTGTGCCTCTTTATAGGCTGTCTCCTGTGGTGTACCAGGGTTCCTCACCGGTGTCATAAACCATGGTAACAGCGGGTACCCTGAGTCACCTACAACAGGTAGAAAGGACAGTGTTCAACATAACTGTCTACTAAATGCTTGTTTCATTCACAGTTGTGCTGGTGGCCTTTGTGTGCTTGTATGTGCTTTGGGGTGACACTCTGTTCTTGACGGTGGGAGCATGGCTTAATATCGCCACAAGCAGGAGACAGCAGTGTGTCCTGCATTATTGTTACATTTTTCTGTCTGTTCGTATAGCGCTCATGAAGGTGATACCAGGGCAATGTGGATAAGGCATTTACCGGCTATCCTTGTGCATTGGCTGTGAAGGGTTTGTTGGATTTGATGGGGACATTCATTGGATTGTTGCCAGGAATTGTGTGCTTGCTTTCATATGTGCCAGGGTTGCCTATGAAGTGTTCTCGGGTGACTCTTTGGCCAGCGGTAGATGAGTGGTGGGCCATGGGCTATTTTATGCTACATGGCATAGGGATTATGGAACTTGTAGTTTACTCACATTTGTTCTGATGTCTGTCCTCATGTGTGCCTCCATGCTACATCATTGTCAGATTTCCTACTTACCTAAAAGCCAGGTACGCTGTTCTCTATATGCGCTCATGTATACAGGGAGAGTGCTGTTTACACAAGAACATGGCATCATGTGTGGAACATGGGAGTCCAGTGCAGAAGTGGCTGATGGTGAGAACTCCATCACATGTCATCTGGATGTTCATGCAATGATACTGTTTCCAATTATGATATGCAGGCTACAATGCCTGGGGGTGCACCAATGCCACATGTGTGCAGAAGAGTGCTGCTACAACATTAGGGAAATGGGCGATGCGTAGAAACATGCCCTTGCAGCATGCACCTAGACCTGGGTGATGGGCAGAAAAATGTGCTGATGGACATGGCTCATGAGCGCATCCAACACTTGCTAGAGCACTTTTGAGAATGTTGTCTGAGACATTCCGTGCAGCATCCCTACAGTCTGTTGTAATGTGCCTGTGGCATAGAAGTGGAGGGTGGACACCAACTTCAGCAGGGATGGGATGGCAATTCGGTTATTAATGACGCTCTGGAGATCAGCCTCTATCTGTGTCAGCAAGTATGCAATGGTGTGCCAGTCTAAGTTATACAGCAAGACTCATAGTTCATCATTCAGTATCTAGGGGAATGGCCGAACATGTGGTATGGCCAGCCTCCGCGACACACGTATCCTATGCCTTTGTGGTGCCTGTATCCTTCCCTGCTGTGGTCTTGCATGCCACTGGAGCTCAATGTACAGTTGCAGTTTGTGGATTACCAGGGTGTGCAGGTACGTATTTCTCTAAATATGGATTTTACTTTCGGGTGTTTCTGGCATCATCATGCATTTCACATAAGTACTTGTTTAGTCTCTCTTGACATAGATCGATGGATATCAACACGCACTTTCTGTTTGTAAATATTAATTGGCATCATCGATATTTTTGTCGCACAAGAGGAACCAGTTGTGCTTACTTAATGACAGGACCATATGACACTACTGAAGTGAAACAGGCCTTTGGCATTATTTGTTATTATTGCTTTAATGGTGATAGCTATCAAAATTGAGATGTTTAACCAACCCTGTCAATATCCGATGTTCCTTTTCTCTGCATACTTCAACCTGAATATATGGCATCAACTAATTGAACATGCTTTTTATTTTTCCTTTTGTTTACTTATCGCTTCACTTCTTGTCCCGAAAGAGGATACTGGGATAGGCAATACTCTATTTGGAACATAAGACTGCACCCAAGGAGAAGAGGTCTGGTGGTAGTGTTTGCTTTGAGAATCCATAAGTAGGGTTTACAGGCATTTTGAAAGCAAACATGCCACCGGTGAATGGGATCACTTTCTCTATTGGTCTATTACACTGCATATCAACATGCCTTTTTCCCGTGTCAATAGTTTTTTTTTTTCTCACTTCGCTGATCTTTTCTTGGTCTGAAGGACTCTAATTTTATGCAGACTCTTATGGCAGCACCATACAACACAACCCAATGAGAACAGGTAGACCAGGTGTACTGATTTGCTGTTTTAAGGTTTTGACTTCATTGTTGTCTTTGTATGCCAAGTTTAATGTATTGAATCATGCCCTGTATTTGTGTCATTAGTGCGTCATGCTGTACATTAAAGTGCACATTCCTTCCTTTTATAGCACAATGAGGTAATGATGGTGAATATTGATCCAGGAACACACAACACCATCAAGGAGGGCAGGTGTGGCATGCTTGTTATATTTGAAATCCTTTTCAAACTTCTCTGTTCACAATAATTTTAAATGTGTATTAATTGAGAACTTTTCCAGTTGATTTTTTTTAAATATGAAAAATGTCACATTGAAGGAAATTTAAAATGATGTTTCATCTATACATTGGGCCTCATTCCGAGTATGGGGGTAGCCATGCCGCTTTTTTAAGCAGCATGGCTACCCCCATACCGGGTATCGGGTCCAAGTTCCCTGGATGGGGAAATACTGGGCCATTCCGACCTTGGAGGGCCCGGTATTTCCCCATTCATGGAACCCAGACCCGGTGCATCCCCATTCCCATTGAGCCCCCAGGGGGCTCAATCGGAATGGGGAGGATGCTAACAACGGGCCCGTTAATGACGGGCCCTTTGTTAGCATCCTGGTCTGCTCGCGGGACCCGCTAAAGACGCCTGGTTTTACCAGGCGTCCTTAGCGGGTCCCGCGAGCAGATCTCGCAATGAGGCGGTTGGGGGTAACGGCGCCGGCAGCTCTACCGGCGCCGTTAACCCCCTACCGCCAGGGTCGGAATGAGTCCAATTGACAATGTGCACTGCTTGCCTAACTTTGCATAATTGTAATTGTCCTATTGTAGCATGAGACCTGGGCCGCAGGGCAGTAACTGTTACCCAGTGCATACAAAAACAAGAGTGGGTATATAGGACTTATGAAATTTTGCAACTATAATTCACTGTCTCTTTTGTACAATGGCTTCTAAGATGTGCTAGAAATCAAGACCTTGCATTGCTATCTTTAAGACGTTTACAAATGTCACTGACCCACCGTGCTTACCCTTTGTTGAAATAGTGGCCTAGGAAAAAGAAGAGAAGGAAAACTCAGAACACACAACTAACAAGGGATGCTGGAAGTAAAATGATGGTAACTTGGGAAGAACTATTGTTGCATTTTTCTGAACCTAGGCCCAATGTTGTCATGATAGATGCCCATGTGTAAAAGCTGTAATTTGAGTTGAACACTACAGCAGAGCCATAGAATGGAATGAAGGATTATTGCTTCTCCAGGCCATGTCCTCCTCATCCGCCACTACCATCAAAAGAGGCAACAACTTTCAACGTGGATCAAATTGCAAAATCAACACCATCAAAAGGGTGAGTACAAAATTCTGATATTGTTTTCCCTGTTTCGCCGATTGAATTGCAGCCACCCGATTTATCCCTGTTGGAAACCTTCAAAGCAACATTAGATTTAAGTGAAAAAGATAAACACTACCTTTGAAGCAAATTAACCTAAATTGCCCAACAAGTGGCCTTTGTGAGAACCAAAATGCATAGTATGTGACTGCCTGCTTGACATTTTTCAGATGCTGAAATGCAACAAATTGGCCAGGCCGTAGCAGTTGTGGCAAAATTTGAATATATTTTTGAAGGTAAGTGGTTGGAACAAACATGACCATTCAAGAAAGCTGAGAGGACTAACACTGCAGTCTTTCTTGTTCCACACAACCAGTGCTGGGGAGTGTTCCTGCAGGAAATGTGCTAAGTTCTTCCACACTGTTATTTAGTGGCTCGCCATTTACAAAAATCTCCAGCTTTTGCAAATGTTTTGGACTGGAGTTCCTTTCAAAACCCTCCTACTCTAAATACCAGTGCAATGACCCATTCCCCGCAATGCACGATGCATGGAATTAATAGCAGGTGAGACTGGGTAATGCTCTTGCTGGCAAAAGGCTTTGGCTAACAGGTGATGGACGGTGCAACAGTACAGGGATTTCTATGAAGCATTGCACTTATCACCTCCAGGACCTGGGCACCGAAAAAGAAATGTAGCTCTGTGGTGGTCCAAGTGACCGAATGTACATCTTCTGTTGCCATGGAGAAGCTTAGTTTTGTGAAATACATTGAACTTCTTTAAGTAAGAGGATTACAAGTTGAAGTAATAGCCACAGACAGCCATCTGGGCATTGCCAAAATCAAGCAAGAGAGATTCCACAGATGAGCCATCAGTTCGGCGTTTTGCATGTGTCGAAATCTGCTGTCAAGATAATCAGTGATGCAGGGAATAAAGTCCTGTGAAGAACTACTGAAATGGTTGCAGTCATCTCGAGGGGAGTTCTAATAACTGTTAGAGTTCAGTGGACATAATGTTGGAAAAGTGGCAATCACCTACCCATCAAGCATCTAAAAAAACATCATGGGGGCAAACATATGCTATCATGCCTGTGCACATCCTCCACTGGGTGAGGAAGAGAAGCAGAAGAAAAATTGACTGGAGCACAAGGCGCCTCCTCATACTTCCCTTGTAAAGAGAGTCTGCAACAAAAGATTCACAAGAGATATGAAGTGGCCCTCAGGATTTTGCCAAATGGGGGATTTGGAGGTTTCCCACAGCATGTGTCTTAAATTCAGGCCAAAAGGTGTTATGCCATCATAGACGATATAGAGCCCCATACACCGCTAGCTATGCTTGCTCATGATGAGAAAGTTGGTGAGAACAGACTGGAACGGCTGATGTTGCAGGGATTTGTGTTACAGGTTGGCCTACACAAAAAGAAAAAAAGGACTGCATCAGCAAGCCTGTCTCCAAACGAACTCAATTTGAGTTCATGAGAGACCTCACTTGACAGTCTGGGTGATGGAAACAGATAGACTAAGATCAAGTTTGATTCCTCGAGCAGACTCTATGCCCAAGAACATTGCCCAAGTCTCAAGTCCTCCCAATTCTTCCATTATAGCAAAATTGACCAGCACATTTAAATAAAATAGTGCTATGGTCCTCAAACATTTTCTTTTTATATTATAACAATGTGCTGTTTAAAAACTGCATTGCCATTTCAATGAAATATACATAATAAAATGTTTCTTTTTTCTGTAATAAGGAATTGTGATCTGTCCACATATAATTGGTGTTTAATGTATGTATAAGGATACATTAGTTGTTAGAAATGAATTCATTGTAAGTGATTATTGATGTCTGGCATGAATGACGGTGGAGTGATAATGGTTAATTAACAAACGTTCAGGTATCAGCTTTATCTCATGTTAATTGCCCTTGTAACTAGTAATGTTTCATGTCTAGTGTTCCAACTCCTGCAAAGTATTTATTGCATTTTATCTGAGTATTGTAGCTTCGTGCAGCAGCATCGAATGTCCAGTTATCACTAGCATTGGTTGACTGAAAACGAATTCTCGAGACATTACATTGGCCCTGCACTGTCCTCTCTGTTTTACTATGTGAGAAGACATCACAGTTAGAATGTACATTGGTTTCCTAATAACTATGTTAACGTTTCAAATCATTTAAGCCATTTCCAATCAACGCTATCTACTAAGATGCAAGTGTGAACATTAATCAGTGGGCTTTTGAGGCAAGAAGGCAAGGGAAAGTATAATAAACACAGACAATAGCCTATGTCCCTCATTCCGAGTATGGAGGTAGTCATGGCGCTATTTGCGCCATGACTAACTCCCATACCGGTACCGACTCCGACTTGGTTCAATGGGGACGTACCGGTGTAGTCTGACCTTTGCGGGACCGGTAAGTCCCCATTGAAAAATCCATTCCCCATTCCCATTGGAGCCCCCATAGGGCTCAATGGGAATGGGGAAGTAGCTAATAACGGTAGCTCTGAAGTCCCTTAACGGGTCCCATCCATAACACCTGGTCAGACCGGAGTTAAAGGAGGGACCCGCTAAGGGACCTCGGAATAGGGCGCAAAGGGTTTACCGGCACTGGTGTCCTTACCGGTGCCGGTAAACCCTTTGCGCCCAACTCGGAATGAGGCCCTATGAGTTAAAGGTGTAATGGTAAGTGTGACACTTTGGCCCGCATTACCAGTTCGGCGGTAACCATGCCGCTATTGGCGGCATGGCTGCTGCCGAAATCGCGTCAGGGTCCGGGTCCTCGGAATGAGGATTTACCGGGCCATTCCGAGTTTGGAAGGCCTGGTAATTCCTCCCTCCAAGGACCCGGTCCTTCCCCATTCCCATTTCAGCCCCCATAGGGCTGAATGGGAATGGGACAGGGAGCAAACAACGGGCCATTACAAGATGGCCCGTTGTTTGCTCCCTCTTCCCCTCGCGGGACCCGGTAAGCATGCCTGGTTTTCTCAGGCGTGCTTACCGTGTCCCACGAGGGAACTCGTAATGCGGCGGTACGGAGTGAACGGCGCCGACACCTTTTACGGCGCCGTTCACTCCGTACCGCCAGGGTCGTAATGAGGCCCTTTGAGTTAATAGTATTAGAAGAGGTATGTGAAAAAGAGGGCAAGTCACACAGTAAAGCCACATTAGAGAAGACATAATGAATTGTTTCGTTATGAAGGTTTTTGACTTGGTCATGAATATCGACTGTGTAAAGCCAAACAGCACGTATACACTTAACACTCGTTCGTTCTTGTCTATACATTCTACAGCATGCACCAGTGGATCGGTTGTAGCAAACTCTTCTCATGTTCACACACAATGCTTCACATCAGCCTATCCCCTCTTACAACATTCAGGTAACATTGGTGGCTATTCCTGCTAGCACGTCTTCATGCCTAAAAGCAAGCAGCCATTCAAAAAAGGATTAGAGGGACTATAATCTCAGTTCTATTTTCCCACCTTAGGGCAATAGTATGTGAGAGACATGAACGCCAACATTGCATTAGTGTCAAGTACATTTTGTTAATGCTCATCTAAGAAGCAAAGCTATGATTTACGTCTTATTATAAAATGTATGCATCAAGCGCTTCCATTGACTGTAGGTCATTAAAATCACAGTAAATGTATATTGTATGCCTCTGTCAATAGTCAAAAAGTGGTCCAGGGATGAATATCAGTTTCTAAACCATCAATCAGCCACACACCTCTAAGGCACCAGAAGGGATCCAAACAGATTGGAAAAATAAGTCAATTGTAAACCTCCTTGTCCAATTTTGGTAATGTGGACAGAACGTTGGGCTTATCTCTGCAAGTTTGTGGATCATTGGTTTGTTGCAACACAGCGAAAATACAATTATTACCCAATGATAAAAGGGACTGTCCAGTCAAGGTTGTATAAAAATATCCACTTTATTATTATTCAACAGACAGTTCTAGCACAGTACAAAATACAATCCACCCTGCAAAGGAATGCACACGACAGTTTCAAGAAGGAAAAGGGATGCACTCTGGATACTGACAGGAGGGTAGTTGGTAAAGTAATTATTCTCAATAGTTCAAGGATAATTTGTTTCAGCACAAAGGGAGATATGGGTGATAAAATGTCACTAGGAGTCTTCAGAGAAGGACGACAGGGGCAGAACCACAATGTACCTTGTGCTTGTAGAAGTTCTTGGTGTTAGACAGAGTTGAGTCAGTTTCAGGGCGCTTTGCAGCTTCTGTGACAGTGTTCAAGATGGGAGACAGCTGCGTGTATCAGGCGGAGGGCAGTTTGGTGAGCGAGGTGGGACGGATGGCTGCAGGCTGGCCTACGTGGCCAGTCAGGATCAGGAATCATTGTCTCAGTGCTGGTTGGCTGGTCTGAAGCACTGGTTGAGGCACCTCAGACAGTGTGGCTGCAGTGTGACAACAGTCAGTGGTGCAGTCGGTTGCAGCTCAAGGTGCTCGACTGCCTTGAAAATGTCTTTCAGGGTGAACGCTTGTTGATGCTTGTCGGTGTACCCCTCCAGCTTGTTCACTGTGGTCATTTCATCCTTTAAGGTGGACAGCCCAAAGCTGAGGAGAGTGTTGCAGGCAATGGCCTTGTCCTACTTATGGTTCAGAGACTCTCTGGCACTTCCCACCTCGGAAGCTTGCTTGCAGAGCCTAGCAGGGCATGCTGTGTGCTGGCTGGGTACCGGTTCTGGAGGTGCTAGAGGGTCCTCTGGATTCAGAATCTCCCTCTGTTCACTGGGAGGTGTTTAGGGGAGCGATCTTGCTTCCCTCTTGGAAACCCGGGCCTTCGTTCATTGGCGGAAGCTGAAAGGTAGACTGTACATTCAGCCAGTGTCCAAAATGAATCCTTTTTGTTACTCCTTGCAAAAGTCTTCAGATGACCTGCTAAGAGAGGAGCTCAGCCCTCCTTTAAAACCAAATGGGCCCCAGTGATTGGTGCAGGCTTAGCCTACCTTAATGAACCAATCCTGGGTCCCCACCAACAATCTTCTGTTATGCGTGAGGTCATAACCAGAATGCTTTGCAACAGGAAAGGTAAAGGAGTGAAAACATGTACTAGTAAATCCTACCCATCTTCATGTCTGTTGTGGATGAAAGGATCTCTTTGGATAATTGAGCTCTCTGTGGTTCCTGATAAAAGCGCAGGTCTCCCTTGAAGTTCTGGCGAGAGCAGATGTTGTCTCCACCAAATCACAAACTACCCTCTGAAAAGGGGTCCCCCTGCGAGGGATGCTTACTGTAAACAGTTGTCCCAGACATGACAGTCCACTGCCTTTTATACTAAGGGGTGGGAGCTGACTTCAGGTTGACACAGATGCATACCAAAAAGGTGTTGGGTATCCTGTCCTTTGTCAGTCCTGCGACAAGGCCTGTCGCAGGCATGCTTCATTTAACTTCTCATTAGTATTCACCGGCACCAGCAGGGCGCACAAAGGATAGGGAAGTTCCATGGAGCCTTTGTCAGTTAATGAGGCTGGCCATGGCAGGAGGAAGGTTTTGCCTTCCATCTTCTTGAGATGCTTTGATGTACCTGTAACATTCCAGCTGAACATGAAAGGAGGACTGCGCCTGTAGGCTGTGTACAGCCAGAGTACACATGACTATTTCTTGTTATGCAGCGAGCTTAGGAAAATGTGTGCAGATTAGCCCTACACATTTTACAGAGGTTGATCTCCCATCATTCAGTTTCACTTCACATTTTCAAAAAAGACCAGGCCCACAGAACCTGTGGGGATGGTCGAATTCCTCACACTCAAGCATAGATTCAGGCATGTGGGTGAAATACCAGTCAGTGTCTGCCTCTTGACTTGAGTGGGCAAGACATGTGCCATCGGGTAATAGCATGCAGAGGGAGTGGGATGAACAAGGAATCTTTTTGGGCAACTTATGGGAGAGTCACACTCACTTGATTGTGCTGTGCAGGATCAGCAGAGTTTCAGTAAGGTGGGTGACACCCCAACCAATCCTTTGAGTCAGTGAGGGAGGCAGCAGCATTGGCAGAGGCCTCAGGAGAGAGAGAAGAGGTAGGGCCATTGGAAAAGGTCCCAACAGTGGCATGAGCAGAGGCAGGTGTGGGAGGGTAGCATGTGAACACGCTCACTGGGGCAACAGAGGAGCAGTCAGGTACGTCCTTCATATGGGAGGACGGGGTGGCCAAAGCATGTACCCTGGAGCAGATGTTTAGTTTGGGTCCAGACTGGGTGAGGTCATAGAGGAGGAAGTTGACTCCACACAGTAGGGTGAGTGTGTGGCTGTGAGCGAGGGGCAGGTGTGACATGAAGGGTCTCAGAGCGAGGAATAGCTTGTGTAGGTGCTGCAGCAGGAGGTAGACGCAACCTGCCTGAAGGGGAGGAGCAAGAGGAGGCAATGCAGGAGCCTCTTCCTGCCATGTTGGAGGTGGCAAGCCAGGATGAGCCACAGGGAGTGGTGACCTCAAACCCCCATGAACATGCAACAATGCAAGTCTTTCCCTGGGATTACAAACATCCCACAATGTCCAGGGTGTGGGACTAATTTGCCCTTGCACGAGGGAAGATGGTCTGGGGAGAGGAGCCTGAGGTCTTCTGCACAGTGGTGTTCTGCGGAAAATGGGTCAATCCGGGCCGTGTGAGAAGTGACAGGGGTGGGGGGGGCGTGCCCTAGAGATTACAACAATGGGGAACTATGTGTGTCCGTGGCACAGCAGGGTTACCAGGCGCATGTGTCTTCAGAGGCTTGCAATCATCCTGCTACCACCACAGGCACCTCCAGCAGTGGTGAGGAGAGTCTGAGCACATCCCAGGGTGAGGGTGCAGCATGGATGTGACATTGGTCATGCTGTGGTGAACCTCCTGCACCCATCCAGCTTGCCCAATCAGTGTCAGAGGATCCACTTTGTCCAGTGGCAGGACCCTTTTTACAGTACCACCCGTGCAAGTGTTTAGGGTGGTGTGCCACCACTGAAAGTATGCATCTTTTGGGCCCGAATTGGCCCATTTTCCATGTAATGTATCCAGCTGAAGCCTGCACTGGAGCAAGAACACAGACTTCTCTCGCTTTTGCATCGAGGGGGTATCATGGCTGCTATGACTACTAGTAGGGACATATAGGGCAGTATGATGTATTCAAATTCCGAGATGTTTGTACATCCTGTGATATTGGAATTCTGTGACTTTTATTCCTGGATTTGTGTTAGGAAATACAAAACTACAAGTCCCACAGTTCATAGCAAAATAAAGCTGGACAGAATGAGCATCCACAGAAACAGAATTGAGCACGTTGGTATTTGTGAGTTGGGGTGTATCAGGGTTTGTTAGCTGAAGACGTTGATGTAAGGGCAAATATTTGAGCTCTTTACTTGTACACAGCTTCATCTGGAATGCACAAGATAAACACAATAGATACTGCACAATGAACTGTGTGGAGCTACTAGAAGACTTGAAACATAAAACCGCTTCATGGCGGCTTCATCCCGCTTTTCGTTCTCCTTTTTATATTTCTACTGTGTCTAAGGAGCACCATTTTCCTAAATAAGCACAGTTCAAAGAACAGGAACCGTTATGTTTCAGTTGAAAACATGTTCAGTAAACTATTTCTACATATAATGTTTGTGTTTTGGTGTTATTTGTTTCCTGGAAAAACATAAGTACGCAATTGGTCCTCCCCTCAGCAAAGGCCCGAGTTTCTAAATAATAAGCTTTCCATATTTGGCTAGAGTAAAGTGAGAAAGTAGGATATGGTGTGTTCTGTCGTTGCCACCTGTACATTAGTCATCAACCAGAGAAGGGACAGTTCAGCCTTTTTACTGCAACTTATTATATTATTTATTATTATGTCTTGCATAGTACCCCACTGCATTTTGGCAGCACAACTATAGGCGGCCCTGCTAAAAATAGAGGGGATAGGGGTTGTCAGTGGGGACGAAGGATAGCACAGGGGCAAGGCGCTGGTCTTGGAAGCAAGACCATGCAGAGCAACAGAGGTTCAGAGGTTCACATCCCGGATCTGCGCCTAGGTTTTTGTTTTTACTACTAGGTATCATCAGTATAAGTGTGATTTTACACCTATGTTGTGCTCCATGTATGTATGCATGTTTCCCGCTGCGATTTTACTCATAGCTTGTACCGCACTGGGTCTTTACTCCCAGGCTCTGCCCCACTGCAGTTATGCTCCCCACTGTGAATGTACCCCTAGGCTGTGCCCCGCTGACAAAAAGGCCTAGGGCATAGATCATGGGGAAAATCGAATTCCTGAAATATGTAACACAATATATGAATTAAGGATCATTCAGGATTGTTCCCGCCTTGAGTTGACCACCATTTCAATAAGGATTCTTCCCACTGATACCAATTGATTGGACTTATTACAGAACTAAGGAGCCTTACATTATTCTGCATATCACACAGAACAGTATCTCTCTGACAAGTTCCTCAAGAGGATCATCCACTGACATTCCAGTAATTAATGTACAAAGAGCAGTTAGCACGATAATCACCACAGCCTTGAGAAAGCCCAGAACGGGTGAAACACATGTTGGCTAGGCAGTTGCTAGGAAGTGCAATTATTAAATACTTTATAAAACAGGTTATAATGGAAATGATGGCAAAGATGTTGTGCAATGAGAATGCAAATGAACGTATTTTTATTATTAATAATATTATGGTATTTTTTGAGTGCGGACCTAGCTTCCAGGACCAACAGAGGTATACAACTATACAGATACCCAACGGAATGCTTTTCAAAGGTATCAACAGAACAGATATACAGTTGGGATGGGATACAGTGGGGGTAGGATACAGTGGGGGTAGAATACAGAGGGGCATAGAGGAGGGGCACAGCTGCACAGGGCATCAAGGAGCAGAGGGGCAGGCAGTGTCCTGTGAGTCAGGTGGAACGAGGGGCAATGTGATTGTCTAGCTTTTGAGGGGACACTCCTTCAAGAGGTCGGTCTTGAGTTTTTTTAGGAATTGTAGGAGCTTGGGGGCGAGTCTGATGCTGACTGGGAGGAGGCTCCATAGTCTTGGGACGTAGGCAGAGAAGGTTTTTTTTTCCCGTCCTTTCCTTTTTGCAGCAGCAGATTTCAAGTCTGCGTGTGTCCTGGCTTCTTGCGGTGCACTGTCCACCGGAGATGCTGAGTTTCTCGGCGAGGTAACTGGGTGACTTGAGGGTGACTGCCTTACAGATGATGCAGCAAGACTTGAAGGTGATTCTTGCTTGCCGTAGGAGCCAGTGAAGGTCGATGAGGCTGGAGTGATGAGGTTGTATCTGCGTAGACCCTTGTTGAGGTATGCGGCCGCGTGTAGGACCCTTCTCAGTAGCCCAAGAGAGGACGACAGAGAGAGCATTTCCCCAATACAGGTGGGATAGGACCAGTGCTTCAACAGTGGATCTAAAGCTGCCCGGAGGCAGGAAGGGCTTGACTTTCCGCAGCAGGGAGAGCTGATACCAAGCTGTCTGAGTGATGCACAAGTGTATGAATTCCAGTTACTGGTTGTGCTTCTGTCAAAGTGGCAAGCTAGGTAATCATAAGTGGAATGATAGCAGGACACCATTGTTGGACTGAATTAAAACACTACGTATGCTATGAAAGGACTTAAATAGATTATTTGTATTTCAATCACTGAGAGTAGTGAAGGTGGAGCAGAGCCATGAAGCATGCAACTTTGTTTTTTCTAATTAATTGAAAGATGTAATTTTGATTTGTATGACAACACCAAGCCCTTTTGTTCATGCCAGACGCACAATCCAGAAATGCAAAAAAGAACTAGTGGTGCATTGCAAAGCATCCCATCAGTTGTTGCCACTGTGTTCCCTTGTGCCCCCCATTCTCGCACACAGGTGTTGCTTGTTTTGCTTGATTCTTCTACCCTGCTCCCCCCTCACCCACCAAGCCTACTTCTGCAGGAGTGTGTCCTGATAGATTGTGGTTTCACCATCACTGTCTTGTGGACAATGCTGGATTTCACTTTTATGGACTTCATTCATTCATGGTGCGTCACCCTTTCTCAACTCTCATGCTGAACTTCTTTTGTATCTTAGACAATGTGGACCTGAATCATGCTGTTCCCATCTTCATCTTATATCCTGGCTTGCAACATTATGTGTAACTACTGACTTCTAACTCTCTGTTCTCTCCTCCTTTCCCTTCTCCCTTTTCCTATCTCCTCCCCTTACTTTCTTCTATGCACTTCTATGCACTTACTCTACCAGAATTGTCCCTGTGCCTAATATGATAGCCACCTCGTCTGTTTCCTCCACCCTCCCCTTACTGGTTTTTCCTCCCCAACCCCCCTCCAGCACAATCTGAAATGTTGTTAGGCCTAATATGATAGTCGCTTGTTTTGTTCCTCCCCTACCTTTCTGCACCCCTCTCCCTCACCCCTTGTTTTTTTCCGGCTCTACCAGAAATGTCGTCAGGCCTAGTACAGTAGTCGCCTGTCTGTTTCCATTTCCTTCCCACTCTCCCCCTCCCTTCCTTATATAAGTTTTAGCTCTTGCACTATCTGAAATGTCGTCAGGCCGAGTATGATAGTAAATTTCACATCCTTACTGTTCATAGCCTGTAAGAATGTCATTGTTTTTTCCCTTGTTCCCTCCCTTGCCTTGAAGCGCTTTGAAACACACTGTGTATAGGCGCTATATAAATAAACTATCATATCATATCATATCACTGTCTTTATGCCCGCCACGTATTTTGTGCTCCTAGCCTGCAGTCCTGCTCAGCCCCTATTTTTTGTCAAATGTTCTGTAGACTGCTTTTCCAGCAAACTAACTGAGTCACAGTTAAATCTCCTACCGCCTTACGCTAGAATCACACCCCGTCTTGGACAGGGCAGCACCAGTACTGTGTCTATTGCTGAACCGTAACCGCTTGCCCCTCCAGCTGCTCACCATAACGTGGTCACCAGTTTGGACAGAAATATCTTTTAAATAGGTTTACGTGTCCAACTGAAAGACTTCTTACTGAGTGATGAGCAGGTTCCCAAATCTACAAGGTCATGAGGGGGCTGAGGTGGGAGGGTGTGGGGAAATGCAAGGTGGGGTCATGCTTGTGAGATGGGAAGGGGTGGCATACATGAGTGGGGTATGGATATAATGCGTGGAGGAGGAAGGGATGGCGGTGCAGGGGCAACTAACAGTAGGAACGGGGCAAGGGTGGATTAGCACAGGGGGCATGGTTGGAGCATTGTCGGGGTAGTTAAGGGAGGCCCTGAAAAGAAGAAAACAGTGAGGGTATGAGGGCGAGGGAAACTATAGACTCAAGTACGTCTAGGCAGCACACAACTAGATCTTAGCTTTCACACCTTCCCTTATATAGTTGTTTTAATCGTTTTTTTATAACGCGACTTGAGTTCGGTTCTAGGCGCAGATCCGGGATGTGAACCTCTGTTGCTCTGCATGGTCTTGCTTCCAAGACCAGCGCCTTGCCCCTGTGCTATCCTTCGTCCCCACTGACAGCCCCTATCCCCTCCATTTTTAGCAGGGCCGCCTATAGTTGTGCTGCCAAAATGCAGTGGGGTACTATGCAAGACATAATAATAAATAATATAATAATTTGGCACTTATATAGTGCTACGAACCCTCAGGTATCTGAGCGCAGCTTATTATTACTTGCAGGGTGTGTGGTGTTCATTGAGGATCTCGGAAGGATGAAAGGCTGAGTTTGGCGCCGCCGGGACTCGAACCCGCATCAGCAGGCTCTGCACATATGTCAAAACAAGCGTTCTACTCGCTGTGCCACTTTACCAACATAGCATTGATCCCCTCGCGAATCGTGGTGTCGGCCTCACTGCAGAAGCCAAAGGTAAGGGAAGCAGCACAGAGCACACAATACACTTTGGGCCAGATGTTTCTAAACCTGTGCATCCCTAATGAGATAAGCCATTGTGAAAGGATGCGTGTGTCTCAGCACACATCTCATTGCAATGCATAGCAAAACATACACATCTTACACGTACACATTAGATAAGATGAGCATGTTTCTGGTGGATCCATCAGATGCACAAGGTTCCCACACAAATGTTAGGTGCATCATATTGCGTGAAAACTGCACCCATCGCATCGGCACCAAAAACATGCACATTTGCCCTCAAAACCCACCAGAAGCAGGTAGTAGCCTCCCAACGTCTGTGATTCGCCTGTTCATTGTCTCGGAAGCAATAACTGAGCACGGGAGTGGAGTAGGGCCTCCACGGATGAACAAGTTGGCCAGGAGGGGGAGGAGGAAAGAAGGGCCAATCGCGTCACTCAGTGCACCTCATCACTGATTGCACAGCTGCGCATGAGGATACACTCCTCTAGCTTCATGGCTGAACAGCAACCCTGCCAGTCAAGAACATACTCTGGATGGTGCCGAGGGCACGTTGCAGTGCCCTGTGGATTGTTATAGGGACCTCGGCCAAAGCGGTGACTTTTTAGAGAGATGGTAAATGGCACACAAGCCGGTATAGCAACTAACCCCTGCAGCCGTCCATTTGCCTTTACTCCCAATTATCTTTGCGCATGCACACAATGTTTTTAACCCCCATGAATTGGCATGACACAAGAGTTCAATTGGCAAAATTGGCCGCAGTTTTATTTCCATGACAACAGAAGTATTTGTACACAATAGTGACCTCATTCTGTGCGGGTGGCGCTTGCTTGCCGGATTTCCCTTTGCTTCCCCCTATACTTGGTATAGTAGGCCCCCAACTCCCCCGACCCATTGTACCTGTTCCTATCCTGCCCGTGCAGGGGTCCGTGGGTGGGGAGAGCGCCGTTTGTTTTGGGGGGGAAGCAGAGCCTTGTTTGTTCCTACCAGACGCCCCCGCCGTTTAGGCCCCCAAGAGGCGCTGGTCCAGAAGAGCGAAGACCCATTCTGTTTCCTTCTGGCTCGTCCGGAGTCTCTCATTTGTGCTTGGTTGCCCAAACACCGCCAACTCGTCATCCTCTGACCTGGGTGCCCTGCGACAGCAAAACCCAGGTGTCCTCCTCCTTGTATTTCGTGGGTGGGTGGGTGGAAACGAAATTCCTTGTCCTTGTCAGGTGGCGGCGACCGGGTCCCAGTGCAGGAGCGAGATGCCTGGTCCCTGGTCCCGCCTGCTTATATCCTGACAGCCCCGCCCCCTTCCTTTTGTTTGTCCTTCGCGGGCTTTCCGGCCCATTCACTTTGGCGCCGCTTCGCCCTTTTGTCCTTTACCCCTCCGGGTGAGGGCCCCCGCTCCTGGCGGCATGACCCCGCAGGGGTTACCCTGCTGCCTCCTCCATTTTGCGGACGTTTTCCGTCGTCAGCTCCATAACCCCTGCAGCCGTCCATTTGCCTTTACTCCCAATTATCTTTGCGCATGCACACAATGTTTTTAACCCCCATGAATTGGCATGACACAAGAGTTCAATTGGCAAAATTGGCCGCAGTTTTATTTCCATGACAACAGAAGTATTTGTACACAATAGTGACCTCATTCTGTGCGGGTGGCGCTTGCTTGCCGGATTTCCCTTTGCTTCCCCCTATACTTGGTATAGTAGGCCCCCAACTCCCCCGACCCATTGTACCTGTTCCTATCCTGCCCGTGCAGGGGTCCGTGGGTGGGGAGAGCGCCGTTTGTTTTGGGGGGGAAGCAGAGCCTTGTTTGTTCCTACCAGACGCCCCCGCCGTTTAGGCCCCCAAGAGGCGCTGGTCCAGAAGAGCGAAGACCCATTCTGTTTCCTTCTGGCTCGTCCGGAGTCTCTCATTTGTGCTTGGTTGCCCAAACACCGCCACGCCACTGAGTGGGTTCTCGCCCACTGTGGCTCCCCTCCTTCCTGTCTCCTTCTCATAATTCCAGTAATCTGGTAGAAATGCCCCGAAAAGAGCTCCATTCCCTTCATGGACGCGTATACTCCGTCCGTTAGGAAGTACATGGGTGTTTCCTCATCCATCCAGCCCAGCCTGCTCTGATGTAACACCCTGCCCCTGCAGAATTTGCAACGGCCCCATTCAGCTTCCTCCTTGCTTTTTTAACTGCTACATGCCTCCCTTGCGCCCGGGGAATACCTTCCGACCATCTACTTTCAGTTTCGCCCCCCTGTGCTGTGATTTCCTCAATGAACCTGTAATGGCCCCCACGGGACACTCCTCCTCAGGTTGCTCAGGTCGTTCCCTCCCAAGCGTATTACCCACACCCCTGGCTTCTGCCGCTCACTCAGCAATTTCCCTAGCTGCCCCTCTAGCTGAGCCCACTTCGTCCCTGGCACCCTGTGCCACTCGCTCTTGAACTCGCCGGCCGTCAGCGCCACCCGCTGCTGCGTCCGGCTCGCCTTAGCCTTTGGGATGAATGAGTGCCCCCCACTACCTACACGGTACGTTTCCTCCTTCCTTTTGCTGCTGTGAAATGATAAAAGGAGGGAACGGCTTGGTTAACTTATATTTTGCGAGCCTGATATATCGTTTGTAACATCCAGAAGACCATCTCCCCACTTTCTTGATGTCTTCCGGCCATGCCTGCTCGGGGACCCTCTGCCCCTACCCCCTTTCCATCTTGCTCCACCTTATTCAGGGTGGGCCTGCTCCGGGACCCTTCTGCCCCTGCCACTTTTCCACCTTGTTCCACCTTGTTCCACCTTAACCAGGGCGGGCCTGCTCCGGGACACCTCTGCCCCTACCACCTTCCCATCTCACTCCACCTTAACCAGGGTGGGCCTGCTCCGGGGTACTCCAGCCCCTGCCACCCGTCACCTTTCCATCTCGTTCAGCCTTAACCAGGACGGGCCTGCTCTGGGGCAATCGGTTCCTCACCACTTTTATTCACCAAAGCCCCCAACCCATTTACCCTTGTTCTGCCTGCCCTTGCAGGAGTTACCCTGTTGGGAGAGCGCCATTCCTGGCGGGTGAGGTCGGGCTGCATTACTCCTGCGTGACTTCCCGAACCCCTTTGCCTCCATTGCCCCTCCTCTCACTCTTATCCCTCCCTTTCCTTTAAAGGAAGGCTCTACCCTTCCATATTTCTTATCGTGTTCGCCCAATTCCCCTGACCCCTACTCCCTACGAGTTGCTTGGGCTTCCTCCTTGATATAGTCGACCGATACTTAAAAATGGGAGGTTCCCCGTTCCGTTGTCCTGTCCGGCCCATTTCCCCTTACTTAATCATCTGCGGATGGGACCTTTCCCTTCCTTCCGCCGGCCAAAGGTCTCTTGCCATAGCCCCAGCAGCCTGCCTCCCCGCAGCTGATGCCCAGGTCAACAACAAACCCCCTTCCCAATGTTTAACGATGTACCCCCCTGTATGCCTGATGGGGTGGTGATACTTGACTCATGGCCCCCAATCACAACTTTGCAAACCCGGCTGCCCCCTGGGCCAGCCGCCAATGTAAAAGAACCACGTTTATCCGTGTTCTAATCTCCCACTCGTGCACACTCTCCAGTACGCAGAGTCATCTCAAGACTCAAAATAGAACTGGCTTTCCTGACAGTTAACTTGTAGCCAGCGTACAGCGTGTCTTCCTTCCTTGCACTCCTGTACTCAGCGTGGCCCACGTGTTCTAGCCCCAATGTACCTTCCACTATCCACTTCGCTCGATGGGGCGCGTACCTGATACTGCCCTTAGATTCCGCTCTTTCACCTTGCTGCCCGTTTCAGGCCCTGTCCTGACGCATGCGACCCCTGCGGTAACGCGCCCACACGTAGGTCATTAATACTGCGGCCTTGCCGCCGCCCAACTAATTTCGAAGTCTATTGAACCGCGGCATTGCCGCTGGTCCACCTACGGCCGCCCTGGGGGTCCTTTGTACTTGCGCCCCTTCCGTGTATGAGAGCCCCAACCTTGTTTTGCCAGTGTTAACCCGGCAACCCTTATAAACTTCCGTGCCTCCAGAGGCCGGGCTTATCAGACCTCAGGACACCTTTTTGGCCAATGAACACGTCCCTTAGGTGTTCCAGAGAGGCCTTAATCCACACAACTGCCCTCGAAATTCTGGAGGCCTGGTTGTGTTACCTGGCGTACCTACACCCTTAGGAGTCCCCTTAGCCCGGTCCATGAGTCAAATGTGCATGAAATAGCCCCCTTGCCGCTCACCAATGTAAGGACCTTCTACTGACACATTTCCCCTATTGAGTGGAGCTGAGGCCGTAAATCACCCAAGGAATCCCCTCCCCATTAAGGAATCCCCACTGCGCCTCTACCCCAGACGTGCTGCAAGACCCCCATAACTTAGCATTTATATAGCACCACGAACCCTCAGTTACTTGAGCGCTGCTTATTATTACCCACGGTGTGTGGTGCTCATTTATCGACCTCGGAAAGATGCAAGGTTGGGTTTGTCCCTGCCAGGATTCGTACCAGGAATCCCTCCACAATTGGCAGCCCTGTACCACGTCAATCTAACTCTTTACGCTGCTTGTGATCATTTTGACATCAATGGAACACACATGCGCTTTCTCTCATATTCCTATAACAATCCGATCAGTCAATCTTCCACAAGCTCCTTTACCTACCATCAGTAAAACCGGTCAAACCATCTCTTTCCTGACCCGCAGATCTAGCCCAGCCACCCCATGAACTATGAATCACACACTTAGGTCGTCTTTTCCTATGTAACTGTTTACCCTGCGCCAGCTTCACCGTGCGGGCCCCTTGGCCGCTACTCCCTATCGCCTGGTGAAGAAATGACATGTAAGTCGCCTTTTCGACTGCACTTGTTACCGTAGTGGCCTCCCTGTGCCGCCGCCACTCTACCACATACCACCACCCTTGAGTGTGACCAATCACCTTGATATAAGTGCGATCCAATTGCCATACCTGTACTCCCCTCGGCGCGGACAAGTAATGTGGTGGCGAAACCCATAAAAGCGTCTAAAAAGGACTTTCTGCATGCCGGTGTGAGCCGTCGTACCCGGCAGCCCCAGTACAGCGCGTTTTGACCTAAACTCCCACCTTCCTGCCTAGTAATGCGCTTACCTCCCGTTACATTGGTCCCACCTCGCAACGCACCACTGCCGCCCATGACCAACCCATTCTAGACACAATGCTTTCTTTCCCAGTAACGCGAGCCCCCTTTCATACTATATTGCCGCCCTTTAAACAAGCCACGTTCTTCATTTAACATCTACCGTCGTACACCGCCATCTGTGCCGCCCTGGACCCGGAATACAATGCTCGCTCAGAACCTTGATTCCGTTCGCACCCCTTGAAAGTCAAAAGATCCCGTAGGTGCAATGTGGCAACCCAATGCATTCCTCACCAGCTCCCCCTATGGATAGTCTTTCCATTTACCACAACCCCGTGGTCAAAGGCCACACTCCATGCACCTTGCTAGCAAGGCGCGCAATCGCATTCCACCTGCTCGTTTTACAAACCTTCATATGCATAACATTCATAACGAATGCAGTGTTCTAAACCATTAATTTTCCTCATCATTGAAAGGTGAGCCATTAAACCTTCGTATATACGTGTGCTATCCTGCCATTTTGTTATATAACTTAAGCCGTCAACCTTCAACACCCGCCTATGCACCCCGCTTGCTTATTTGAATGCACCTTGTTCCTCTGTGAATGTGCGCCCACCCCAGTAACTGCATTGATTGTGTGCGCCCACAACGCACCGTTACTCGTGGCGCCACCAAGCTGCGGCAGACAGGTCCCTAAATGCACGACATTTCCTTCTACCCTTGAGCGATATCCGTAACAAAGAGCCGTCTTTGTTCCGCAAAACCCAATACCCACGTCGTTTCCTTCCTCTTACTAGCTCCTTTGAGCCTCCTATGGCACTCCATACGAAACCATTAAACCCCCGCCAACCTGGCGTGCACCCGAACGCCGCTGCTGTTCGCCCTTTCTAACCCGTCAATCCCGCTATCCGTGCAGAGATTAGCACATTCAAACGCCGCCATAAAACTTACTTTTATGTGCTGCACGCCCAACTTTACCATTACCGCTGGGTTTATGCGAATTTCTTTCACCCACCCCGCACGTAAAAAGGGCATCTAGATGGACTGCAGGCTTGCGTATTTATTTATTTAATTTACCTTCTATAGCGCTCCTTCTATAGCGCTCCGGGGGCATCGAGGCGCTGCTACTAGAATCTGCCTTCGTTGCCTAATTATCCCGTGCTTAATACCCCGAGGTTTCTATGCGCGGGCCCGGGGAGTTGACCTGTGCTGCTTCGTGTCGTCTTGTTCGCAATGCGTGCACGTTGGCGGTGAGCTATCCCCCATGCCTATCCCGTGTACACCTTAAGTTTGCGCACCCCCAACGGCGGTTTCTACCCGCCATCCAACTCCCTGGCGTATTGGGATATGCTGTGCTGCGTGAAGGCCATTAAAACATGCACGAACATCTTGTGTGCCTGCCCCACCTCTGACCTCGCCGCCTACTTGCACGAACTCTGCGCACCTCGGAGGGGGGTAAACGAACCCCCTTCCCGCGTTCCAGGTGTCCATAACTTTGCCTAATTAATTTACAACGGGCCCCGGGCGAATCACAGCTTACCCCCGAGACACCCATCCCGTGCTTAATCGCCCCCGGTATCCACACCGGCGTGCCTCACTAAAGGCCTACCGTCAGCCATGCTTTTCCTTCCTCATACGAAGATCAACTGCGGGCACACCTCGCCTTAACCCCTTGCGCACATAGGTTCCTTGCTCACCCGCGCCTGTACCCGCACAAGCCCACTACCCTGACTCCTGCAATCTAGGGCCCCACTTTTTACCTTCAAAGCGCGGTTTGCATACGCCGTTCTCTCCACGCTGGGACTGTACCTCGGCCTGCACTGGAACCCTCCATTCCTTCGAACGCCTCTTCTCCATTTCGTGCACCGGGAACCAGGAACCTGGACCACGAACATCCCGAACATCTTCCAGGCACACCACACGAAACGAAATTCCTTGTCCTTGTCAGGTGGCGGCGACCGGGTCCCAGTGCAGGAGCGAGATGCCTGGTCCCTGGTCCCGCCTGCTTATATCCTGACAGCCCCGCCCCCTTCCTTTTGTTTGTCCTTCGCGGGCTTTCCGGCCCATTCACTTTGGCGCCGCTTCGCCCTTTTGTCCTTTACCCCTCCGGGTGAGGGCCCCCGCTCCTGGCGGCATGACCCCGCAGGGGTTACCCTGCTGCCTCCTCCATTTTGCGGACGTTTTCCGTCGTCAGCTCCAAAGTTCATGCAAGTGGCACAGGAGGTGGACCCGCCTCTGAAAGCAGCAGAACACCTGCAGAGGGAGCTCTTGCAGGGATGCCCACCACTGTAGCATTGGTAGGAGGGGCACAGCGGATCAAGAGCCGGGTGAGCATCCACAAAACACCACTGTACCTTCGGTGTGTGGTGGCAAGAACTGATGTGTGAAGAATAGGGTGTTGTAAATTCGACAGCCAGAGTGGCAGGCAACAGACCCACTCACCCCACAAAGACTCTGTAGGTCAATACATATCAGATCTATTTCGTACTGTGTTCCTCTGAGTGGCAGCCGTTTACCCTCGCAGTGTAGACACTGGTCAAACTGCAGACAGCAGTGATGTTGTGATGAAGTGCATCATGTCTGGCCATGGCTGCTTGGGTGTGCTTCGATTCCCCTTAAAGTGCGCTATAGCCAGAGTGGATGGCTTTGTCCCTATGTGGCTAGAATGCTGCGTATTCGTATCCAAGAGAACATGCGCACCAATAGGCATAGAGCCATGATGACAGATGGGTGTGCGGGTGGTGCTGTGACAATGTCTCTGTGTGTCAGCGGAAGGAGAGCAGAGACATCACCACCCCTGCATCAATGAGGAGCGTCAAAATGGCGTCACATCTGCATGAACGTTCACATGCCATAGACCCTCCACTCCCTCACACAGATGCTGCTCCAGTGGACACCTGCACAGATTGCATGTTTTTGGACATGTCACTTCTTGTAGAAGATGATGTGACTGAGGAGAATGTTCAGGCAGGCATGGACACAGAGCAACTACAATCAGCGAGGCACCTTGGCCGGGGATGGCAACATGGGGAACAGAGAAGGGGCACTGCAGGGGCAGGATGTCGAGCTCAGCGGCCCGCCTCCACCTGCCCTCAGGCCGTACTGGAATGTATGGGCCCTAAAGACCTTGTTAAATGACCTTGCTGTGCTTGTCCCTTTAGCTAAGTCTTCAGGGCACCTAACTCCCAATGCAGCCCTTGGGATAGGTCTACAAACCTTAATTGACTACCTCACTTAAGACACCAGGACGTGTGCCCAGATTGGCATGCATAAATCGGCCAGGGGGAGGAGGAGATTCTGTGACCCCGGCTCTCCATCCTGACCCAGCTCCCCTCCATCTGGGCAATTCTAGATGAGCGTCTGGGGGGCACCTCCAGCAAGGTTGCTGCAGCCAGGCTGAGGCTTGTAGTTGTGGCGGGGGAGGGGAGGCGGGTTGGATTGATGATGCAGCGGCATTTGGAGACCATAGCTGCCGCCATCCGCATCGCTGCTATGGCGGATCTGTGGCAGCTATGATGGCATCAACCAGCTACAGCTTCACCCGGGCGTGGCATCCCTGCCACAGAGTGCCCAGCCAGGAAGATCACTGGGGGCACCCAATGGCGGAGAAGGCGACTCCATGGTTGGACAAACTTTCACTGCAGCGAGTGGCAGGTGACAAGTAACATAGTAGCACAAAGTTTCACGTGTTCCATTGTAGTACATCTTCACATTTTCATTAACATTTTGGGTTAGGTTGCTTCGATTTCTCGCTGGATCATTCGGTCTGATGCCAAGGCTTACACTACACAGTCTTGCAGTTGAGCTGTCTGTAGCGTCTGGCTCCAATTATGAAGGCGTGCACACAGGGGCAGGGGGTCGTGCAGCAATTTATCAGGTGTGAGCTGGTGCCCACCATCGGTGGAAATGATGGAGCTGTGTCTTGCTCGGTGTTTCTGTTGAAGTGAATATTGATGTCTGCTTTCATAGATATGCAGTGAATCGGGCAGAATCGGGCAGAGTATGATGCGCCCGTGTAGAAAGTGATCTTTCTTTATGTGACTTGCTGCGTGCGCATAAGTGTTAAGGTGTCTTGCCCAAAACCTTGAAATGAGTACAGTGTAAAGCGTTTAAGAGTGTACACATGCGGATTTCATTAACAAATATTAAGCTCTTAATAATTATAAACAGATTTGTATTACAATGCCAGTAAAGCTCATCACATTAAATACATGTATGCACACTAAATTGTTGCCCTAGCCAACACGTGTTTCGACCCAGTGAGGTCCTTTTCAAGGCAAAAGTAATTGGCAAAGCCAATCTCTTTCACTTCTCCTCCTAAATCCACAAACAATTTCGCAGCGAAAATGATTACATCGTACATGTAGGTCCAAGGTGGTCTATCCAGAAGAGAACCCTTTTGTTCCCTAATATGATTCCAGCCAGTTATGTCCAGTTTATCACCGTTTTGTTGGTGATGACATTGAGGTTTTAATAACAGCCCCAATTTATCTCATCGTTATGAGCCTGTGTGATTAATATATATCTCCATTCCACTCCTTCAGAAGACACCTCCTAAAAACCCTGCCATGATCAGCACTGATGCGCAGAACAAGGCGGCTTAATTTAGGACCACATGCGTTTCTTTTTCCAGCCCATCTGATTACATTAATCTAAATAGAGAGACTAATTGCGGGCTACACGCTGCCATCTATGCTGCTTGTATGCCTGTAAACAATAGCTGGCTCGTCTCAGCCTGCTCCTGAAGGCAGAGTGGTCAAAGGCAGGTGGTGCTGCCAGGCAAGACTCAGTCCATGAGCGAGGGCAGGCCCTTGTAGAAGGCACTACGGTGGCTCCCGCCCCCATTCCAGGGTGGGTGGCCAAATAGCGGAGATTGCTGCATGCTGCTCGTGTGTGGTTACCACTGTAACAGCTTATCTAAGCATAACCAGCTGTGGCCATGGGCACATAAATGCCCTTATAGGTAGTGAGCATTGCACTCAAGCTTAGCCCAACAGAGGCAAACCTACTGGATGGAACAGGTCGGCACTCGGTAGGTTCTAATTTAGCTGCACACTTGAACTGTCTGCTGCCTTCAATTTCTCAAAAAACACACATTACACTAATAATTCAAAGTATGGCCTGAGGGAAGTGGCACGGCACTCCCCCATTGGCCAATTTCCAGTCTACACAGCAGAAAATCCATGTCGCCTGGAAATTGGCCTCCTCCATGCTCTCTGCACTGAAAGCCTGGCTCTCATCGTGGTGCTGCTTCTCATCATGGGAGTTCCACACTGAAAGCCATGCTGCCGGCACTACACAACTCTCAATGCGGAGATCACCCTCATTACGGGAGGGCCATGCTGGCAACCATGCTGCCAGCACTGCACTCTCAGTGCGGGGCTCCCATGATGACGGGGAGCACAGCGCTAACAGCCTCACTGCCACCATGGCATGCTCTCAGCGCGGCGCTCCCTCTCTTCACAGGAGCACAGTGCTGACAGCTGTGGGGTGCATTTAAAGGCCCCACATAGACGTCCCTTTCACATGAATGGCAGGATTGTAAACACTGAAACAAAAACGACCTGGCCTTTGTTTTTGTTTTTCAAGTAAAATTAAAGAGCCATGTGGTAAGGGCCCTACCTGTCATTACCAATGGATAAGCAGCATTTTAATTTACAAAAGAAAGAGGAAAGTCTCTGTCACATGGAAAACAGGATTTTTAAACATTGAAAACAAAAATGGCCTGCACATGTGGGTGCAAATAAAAACGGTTTGAAAAAGTAAAAGTGAAAAAAAAATACCAATGCTCACAGAAAAATATCAGGAAAATAAAACAAGATGTGTGGGTTGGCAAAGAGCAATGTATATTATGTTTCACCCACAAAACTCCAGTGACATCTGAAGAGCCACTTTGTCTTCATGAAAAAAATGTCAGCCCAAGACAGACCCTTTTACTGGCTGTGGGCAAAACTTCAAAAGAAAACCTCCCACTCCCAGCCTGGATATCACATCTCCGATCTAATGACCAACCGCAATAAAAAATGCTCTTGCCTGGAGCATGGCTAATATGTGTGAAAATCGGGGCAGCCACTTCAAAGAGCAAGCTTCCAACACAAAGCAGATTGATCAAATAAACTGTAGGCAGAGGCTGACCCAGTAAAAACAAATGGCCGGAAGGCAGGAATCAGGGCCATTTGTCCCACGTGAAGATTCACAATTAATGTAAAAGGACTATTTTTAAGGCAGATGGATTTCATCTATGTACCATTTTTATGTAATTTCCAGGCAATTTTGGGGATATAAAATTCAACCATGTGTGACTCATGGAACTGTAATGGCCAATCTAAGATGTGTTGCCGGTTGATCTGAATATGTTCCAAATGTGAGAGTTGGTGAGTGGGTGGAAAATTAAATTAGGGATATGCTTAATAACTTACATATTCATGACTGTTGTACTTTTTTATGGAAATGGCAGAAATGTGCCACATGGCCTTGCTACATCGTACAGACTTGGTGGTCGGCTTATCTAACTCTCCATGATTAGCGGAATCTGAAAATATGTTTAGTAGGGCAGTTGCTAGTAGACATATAAAGTTGTGATATATAATTAGGTTTCTTGACCAAAAATTGAAAGGAGAACAAAGGATGATGACAATTAGGAATTGCCATATGTTGCTCCAGACCGCTAACCCAATCCTGACTTCGAGCCTGGGTTTGGGGGGAGAGAGAAGGGTAAATGTCCAACCCCATGGCAGGGATTATTGTAGGGTACTTCCCCAAGATTGTAAAATTGGTGGTGTCATCGCTGCTCTATAAGGGGGACTGCGCTAGGACAAAGGACAGAAAAAGGAGAAAGACAGGAGGACAGAGAGAAGAGACAGACCATCAGGAAGGCTGCTGAACACACATCATCTGACAGCTGTAAGGTGACACCAGAGGAGATTGCTCAGAGGGCATCTGGGTGGAGCTGCCTATCTCTAGGAAGGCCTCAAAACTGACTGGGTCTTATAGTGGAGAGTGGAGTGACCAGACCCCTCCCCTGCCTTATCTTTCCAGAGTGTTCTTAGATGCAGCTGGCTTTCCAGAACCTCAAACAGAGGCTTGCTATGTAGGTAGAACTGAGCCCTGGGAAACCAAAAGGTGGGGGAGTCTGCTTGCCTTGAATCATTTCCCTTTATAGTGGGTGGGGTGAGGGGAGCAAAACTGTGTAGATCTGTAGCCTATGTAAGCAAAAATATAAATGTAATGAATTTTCCATTTGTAGAACACTCCAGTGTGAAATTCTTAAAATTTTAAATTAACAAAGCTCACTTCAAAGTATGCGCTGAAAACTATAGCCTATAATTTAATCGGGTAATCCTTGTTGTCCAGGTGACCCCGAATTCTTTAAGTAAGAGCGGTGTCTTTGTTTTTAAATCAGTCCAACCTTTTTATCCAGCTTCCCCAACACAGGCCTTTCAGTAAGGGGGGGCCTGAAATCCAAAATTCCCCAAAGCATTAACATTTTCCTGTCTGACTTCCCAACCTAGACCACAGCAAGGGGGGTTCTGAAAAATAAAGCGATAAATCACCCTGTGTTTATTTATTTATTTTTAATCAAATTTTATTGGCATGTAATGGTAACAAGAGGCTTCTACAGCGTGTCAACTTTTGGGCAAATGCCCATCATAACTTTACAATCCAACCATACATCCCTTGAAATTCCCCCCCCCTTCCTCCCCCCAAACCCCATAGTTCAAGGCACGGGATGGATCGTCCGAAACTCTTCTCCTAGAACAACTCCGACCGGGCTAATGGCCGTCCGTGGTTAAACCGACTCCTCCAAAACTAAGGCATAGTGTTACATGCTACGGATTGTTTCGGGCCGGGTCATGAGACCCCGTCATTCTCAGAGCGTTTCATCTGTGTAGCCGAAAGCCTCCATAAATTGTAGCCAGACCGTCTCTATCTGGGCGCTCGAGCCCTGCGTAGCCGCTGTGAGTCTTTCCATGAAGAAGATATCCTTAGCCACAGCTACCCATTCGCTTTTCGTGGGAAGGCCGGTCCTTTTCCATGTTCTAGCCCGAGCTGCTTGAGCTGCCAGGAGTAACGAGTGCGTCAGGTCAGGAAGTTTCTGAAAACGCTCCTTCCTCAGCTGAAGGCCAAACATTATCAGGATTGGATCTTGTGGGTAAACCCCCTCTCCCGCCTCCCTTAACCAGCTCAGGACCTCAGACCAGAAGGCTTGGACATTCGTGCACGACCACCACATATGCCAGTAGTCGGCTTTTCCCCCACATCCGTGCCAGCACTCTGGGTCAATGTCCGGGAACATCCTTGAGAGGGTGATCGGGTCATACTGCCATCTATGAAGGAGTTTGACAGCGGGTGTTTTATATTGGCAGGAGATGGATGTCTTAAACGCCCTGCTGCAAATGCGCCCCCATAGCCCGTCCCCCACTCCACAACCCAGGTCCCTCTCCCATTTCCTTCTGATTTTGGTCGTTCCCTCCGGGGAATCATAAGGGCTCCGTAGAGGAGGGAGATGAGTCCTTTCATTTCTACATGAGAGTCTAGGATTTTTTCGACCGTGGTGAGCTTTCTTTGTATGCAGGGCTTTAGTTTGGGTTTCATTAGGACACGCTTGAGACTTAGATATAAGAGCAGGGAGAGGGTGCCAATTCCTAAGGCCTCCTCAAGTTCCTGTATGGGAATGAAGGAGTCCTCCCACACCAGCTGACCGACTCTGGCCAGACCAGCCTCGAACCAGGGCTGGTAGTGTTCGTGACCTGGGATTTGCTCTAGGACTGGTGTGGACCAGATGTGGCTCAGGGGCGAGGGCCAGGTGGTCACCTTTTCTCTAATTCCCTTTCCTGCAAGTGCTTTCCACATGGTTCCAAGGATGGGGTGGTCCCTGATTCTTTTGGGTAGTTTTTTCAGCGGGAACCATAACCACTCCCCCATGGTGACTGGGTGTAGGTAGAAATTTTCAAGAAAAACCCATTGTTTATTGAGGTCCTTCCTAAGGTGTGGGGCAAGGGCCCAAAGCTGAGCTGCTCTATGGTATGTTCGCAGGTCTTGGGGAGTGTGAGGGTCTCGTATCCTATTCTGGGTCTCCGGCCCTGCCATATAAATTTTGTTATTCGTCTTTTGGCTTCGCTAAGGTAGGATTCTGGGGCCTCCAAGGGGAGCATCTGGAAGACGTATAACACCCTGGGTAGAAGGTTAATTTTTATAGCATTAATTCTTCCCATCCATGAGATCTGTCCCTTCGCCCAGCCCTCCATGTCCCTGAAGAGTTTGTCAAACAGAGGGGGGTAGTTTGCCTGGCTCAAGTCTTCGTTTGGTCTTACTATATTGATCCCCAAATACTTGATACCCCCGGGGCAGACCTGGAGGCCCAGTGGGATCAATTTGGCTAGGTTTCTCTCTGCATCAGGAGCAAAGGGGAAGACCATGGACTTGCTCACGTTTACCCTGAAGCCTGAGAAGCAGCCAAATTGTTCTATGACCTGCAGGGCGGCCGGGACCGATCTCGTAGGTTCCCTCAAGTGTAGCAGAATGTCATCTGCGTAAAGGCCCAGTTTGAATGTGCGGCCTCCTATCTCTATACCTCTCACCATCTGGGAGCCTCTGATGCTTTCCGCCAAAATCTCCATGGTCATTGCGAACAGGAGTGGGGAGAGGGGACAGCCCTGTCTTGTCCCTCTCTGTAGGGCGAAAGTACGTGACAGGTGGCCATTGACTGTGACTCTGGCAGAAGGGGCCATGTATATGGCTTTAATGGCCTGTCTAATCCCCACCCCGAAGCCTAGTTTCTCCAAAACCCCATGCAGGAATCCCCATTCCACCCGGTCGAAAGCCTTTTCGGCGTCGATGGACACCAGAACCTGGTTGTCACCCTTCCGTGCCACCTCCCTCATGATGTGGAGGGTCTTGCGGAGGGTATCCGCCCCCTGCCTCCCCGGTATAAAGCCCACCTGGTCCGAGTGGATCAGCTCCGGCATGTGGCCATCTATCCTCGTGGCAATAATCCTGGCAAATAGCTTTGCATCTACATTAAGGAGAGAGATCGGTCTGTAGGACCAACAGTCTGCTGGGTCCTTCCCCTCCTTTGGGAACACGGTGATCAATGCTTTACCAAATGGTGGGGGTGCCCTCCCTGTGGCCATGATGTTGGAGAATAATCTTGCCAGGAATCCTGCTAGGTGGCTCGAGAATGCCTTGTAGAAGCCTGCCGTATACCCATCCTCCCCCGGGGCCCTTCCAAGCTTGAGGCCTGATATTGCCTTGAGTACCTCCTCCTCGGTTATTGGGGCGTCCAGGGCCTCCACCTCCAGGGCTCGCAGGGTGGGGAGGGCGACCCCACCGAGGTATGCGTCAAGCATTTCCTTCTCTGCCCCCCGTCGCTCCCATCTCGTCATAGAAGCCGGCAAAGCTCTCGGCTATGCCTTCGGGCTCTGAAGTTTCCTCCTCTTCCCCACACACAACTCTGGACACCCACCTCTCTGCCCGTTGGCCACAGAGTTTAGCCGCTAACATAGCATCTACCTTATCTCCTTTTTCGTAATATCTTTGGTGTAAGTGTTGGAGCTTTGCCACAATCCTGCCCATCTCTAATTCCCTCAGGTCCTGCCTTTTCCCTCTTGCAATGCCCAGGTCTCTCGCCCTCTCCTCCTCCCCCTTCCCTTCGGACCTTTCCAGTATAAGGATCTCTGACCTAAGTCTATGAGCCACAAGCATCCTCTCCCTTTTTTTGGAGGCCCCCTCGCTAATCAGCCTGCCCCTCCAGGTTGCCTTCGCCGCCTCCCATACTATCCCTTGGTCAACTTCTCCAGTATCATTTAGTTCGAAGTATTCTCTAATCGCCTCTATCATCTCCTCTTTAAAGACCGCATCCCTTAGGAGGAAGTCATTAAATCTCCACAGAGAGTTCCTGGGTTTTAGGCCCGAGATGCTAATGTCAGACCAGACGAGGTTGTGGTCTGATCAGCTGACTGGGCGGATCTCTGAGGCCTCTATTCTGCTCATGTGCTGGTGTCCCGTAAAGAGGTAATCAATCCTGGTTCTCGTACCGTGGGCAGCTGAGTAGAAGGTGTATCCCCTCTCCATTGGGTGGAGCTCTCTCCATATATCCACCAGACTCTTCTCCCACATTAGGTCCCGAAGCCCTCCATAAGGTTGTGCCCCCCCGCTACCCAGTGGGATGGCCTCACCACTATGGTCCAACTCCCTGTCCGCCCACATGTTGAGATCTCCCCCCAAGAGGAGGAGCCCTTCCGCTCTAGTCAACACCTCCGCAAGAGCTTCTTGGATAAATCCCAGCTGCCCTACGTTGGAGCAATATATGGCTGCTAGGGTGATTTTCGAGTTGTGCAAGTTGCCTGACACTACCATGGCTCTCCCGTCTTCCCACTCCCATAGAGATACCTCTGTCAGTTTATGATTCCTATGCAGAATAATTCCGATACCCCCCTTCTTAACCTGGCCGGATGCCCAGAAGGTCTGGCCCACGTGGGATCCCGGGATCGCCCTCTCTTCACCCATCACCGTTCTAGTTTCCTGGACAAAAAGGATATCGGTTCTCGCATTTTTCATTTCCCTCCCCAGGAGTGAGCGCTTTGTCGGGGAGTTGAGCCCCTTGACGTTGAGGGAGCCTATTCTGAGGGACTCGGCCCGCCCCTTCCTCTCATTCTGTGTCATTAGTTCTATGCCTTGCATTCATCTTTTCCCCGGTCATGAGGAGATTGTCCCATTCCCTTGTTAAGCTTGGTTCGATCTGGGCCCGCGGGCCTCTAACTACCTCACCCTCCCTTCCGCCCTCCCCCCCTCTTCCCAGTTCAGGACGCCTGCCAACGGGCAAGCCACCAGGGCGAGAGAGTGTCCGTACCTCACGGGATTCTCGATGAACTCTGTGTCCCCGGCCGGGATTGCAAAACGGGTGTCCCTGTATTTTCCGATCAAAAGTCATTGTTCACCTGGTCTTCCCCAGCTTCCGACGTGGGGGTGTTTGGTTTTCTGAATTTTCTCCTGCCCTTTGTCTTCTTCTTCGTGGACCAAGGGCCCTCAGGTTGTCTCTGGGGATCAAGCTCCATTTGTGTACCTCCTTCGTTCCCTCCCTCCGGGGAGTCGCTCTTGAGCACTTGGAGGACTTGTGTGGCTTCTTTGCCACTGATCACCCTGTAGTCTACACCAGCTCGCTCAAAAGAGAGGGCGAACGGGAACGACCATCTACATCTTATGTCTTGGCTGGTGAGCCACTGAGTGAGTGGGCGACAATCCCTCCTGCGGGTGAGCGTGAGGGTCGAGAGATCTTGGTAGATCCTAATTGTGTCCCCTTCAAAGAAGGAAGTTATTCGAGCCTTTTTGCCTTCTCCAGGACTTCCATTTTTTCTCTGAACCGGAGGAAGCGCACCACTATAGACGTCGGGGCCCCTCCTCCGCCCCCTCCACCTCGATGCGCCCTCTGCAGCTGGACCTCCTTCCCCCCCTCCAAGGCAAAGAGTTGGTTGATCAGTCCTTGAACCTTCCTTCCCACATCGGCCGCTGTCTCCCCTTTTTGCTGGGTGACGCCCATTATACGCAGGTTATTTCGGCGTTCCCTATTTTCCAAATCATCCATCTTCAAGGTTATGTCCTCATCTCTCATTTCAAGGTCCGTTAATCTCGCCTCATATTTCATGTCCAACAGGTCTGTTTGGAGGTGGTTATTTTCCATTCCCTCCATTTTTTCTTACAAAGTTTCCACTCTTCCCCTGAGGTCCACTATAGAGGCCTGTATGTTGGTGCGAATGGCCTTAATTTCCTGAAGGATGTCCTTGAGGTCCTCCTTCGTTAATGGTGTGGGGGGCGGGTCGCTGCCTGAAGGCATGGTGGCACTGCGGGCCTCTCTCGGGGCTGAAGCTGTTCATGGACGGCGAAAACGTTGGAGGGAAAGGATTGCCCGAGTGGTCGAGGGCCTCTCCAGGATGTCGCTCTTCGTTGGTGACCTATGGTGCGATGCCTCTACGAGGCCAGCCCGTGGTGCTCTCAGCGTGTGGTGGTCACGTTCTATGTAGACGGGGCGTCGAGTATGTAGGCCTTGACTTGGTGCTGAGGAAGGCCTACGGGGCCCTCAGGTTTTAGGGCTTAGGCCCACTTCGTTTTGGGGGCCTCTACTGTGGTGGCGGGGAGGAAGGCGCCGCAGAAGGAGGCGCCGCCGGCTGAGCTTGAGCCGCCCTGCTCCGTTCCTTTTCTTTTCCGCCTGTTTTTGGGAGAGGGGGTTGTGTCCCAGGAAGGGGCCACGGGAGGCTGAGGGGGGGGCAGCACAGTTTCCTCAAATGTCCCCTTCACCCCTCCATCTCCTCACCTCTTTTCCGTGTACTTAGGGAGGCTGGGGCTCAGGGCCCGTATTCCTCCTCCCGCTGGGGTGGCCACGAAGCTGTGTCTCGGTGGGCCGCCTCGCCCCGGTTTAGGCTTGAAGGGACGGGTGTCCGCCTCATGTCGTAGTCTCAAGTCCTTGGAGCGTAGGCATGGGGCCCGGGCTGTATCGTGGGCGAGGGCTCTGTTCTGGAGTGCGGGGCATCCCTGCGATCGGCGAATCAAAATGTCGACGTCCCCGCGAGTCCTCTGCAGGGGGCTCACAGGTCTGTGCGCGGGGTGGCGGGGACTCCCTCTCCGCTCGACTTCTTCTGAGCACCCTCGCACATAGGGGGTCGCTTCCTCTGTCTCCGGGCCCCCGCGGGCCTTCGACGGACGGCACTTGTCCTGCTACGGCACTCGCCATAGGCCGCGGGCACAGGGGCCTCGCCACCCGCTCCGGGACTGCTGGCATGTACTGTGCATGTAGGGGGGGCACCCACTGTCCGGGTCGCACCCCAGTCTCAGGAGGGGGAGGCGGCAGTGCAGCCAGATGTTGTGCGCGTGGGGCCCCGCTCGTCGCAAGTCCACTGGTAGCTCGTCGCCTTTGGTGGTCTTCAGGGGGGGCTGGACCTTTGGCCTCGGGCGGTGCTGAATCGGGGCCCTTGATCAGGGGCTTCAGCGGGGGAGATCGCCCCGGGTGCTGGTCCTCCCTGTTTTCAATGCGAAAATCCCGGCCTGGGATTCAAAAAGGCCCACTAGGCCCCGCGAGGCAGGAGGAGCGCGAGCCTCACACGACTTGCATGCTCCGCACTCCCTGGCGGTCTACCATGTGTTTATTTTAAACCAAATGTGTGGACAAAATTAAAATTGTCATGTGTATTTTTGCCAATCTTGAAATCCTAGTGCTTCCCTTTTAAGCTTGCAGGAAAATCAAAATCGAACATTACATAAGTGCCTTTGTTATTGATCAGTGTAATTATTTCGCGAAGTGAAATTTGCAAAGTAAGAATTGTGATTGTGTTCTTTTTAACTCACTTTTGTGATTTATTTATGCTGAGAGAAGTTGATTGTGTTGTGCCATGGATAAAGTGTTTTTTTACATTTTTGTGCTAATTTCTATTACTGTTAATTTAAATAAATACCAATATATTTCCCGTACACAGGCCTGGTTCTTGGCTCATTGTTAGCTCTGGGGAGAGGGATCCAAGGGGCATAATATATGTCTGAAATAGGCTAAAAAAAGAATCTGTTAAATAGTTGGTGGCATAACCACTTAAGTGGGGAGGGACGGAACTCCCTGTGTTGAGGGTGGCTTATCAATAAACCAGTACATAGCCATGCTGTCAGCGCAGCTCTCCTCCTTGCCAGAGCTACACCTAACAGACGCAGTCCAGGCACCTAAAGGTCGTGCCCCCTCCACTGATTCTTATCTGCTTAGGGTAGGGGACAGGGGCCTTCATGGCAGCACCTCCCTTCTGCTCACCCGGGCAGCCCCTGACATGTGCGGCCCGGGTAGGGGAAATCAACCGCACACCCGACACTCCTTATCTTGTTACAGTGGTGGCCCCCTTTACTGCCTGCAGTCTTTCCCAGGCCACAGGTCTTTCTTTAGCTAAGCCTTGCCCTACTCTCCTTATCCGTGGTTATACGGAACTTGTCAGTTCCCAGCAACAACAGCAGGCAGATTGCCTTTTTTCCAAGGGACATAATAGCTTTATAGACTACGCCTTCAGGCCGTACTGGAATTTATGGGCCCTAAAGACCTTGTTAAATGACCTTGCTGTGCTTGGGCCTTTAGCTAAGTCTTCAGGGCACCTAACTCCCAATGCAGCCCTTGGGCCAGGTCTACAAACCTTAATTAGCACTACCAGTATTGACTGCATTCTGAACATTCTGTCTTGAGAAGCATATAGGGAACAATGTACCTTGCAGGCAAGATTTTTTCCAAAAAGACACATACTCTCTGGAAGCACCTTTTTTTGCTGCAACATGCTATGTAGAAAATGGAAGAGAAAGCTTAAACATTGGAAAATGCTTTAACTTTCTTATAGAAAAAAACTTTATTTTTCACATGACACCTAATACATGCTCATGTTAAACCTGCCCCAGTTCAACCAAGTTGAAATTAAAATGCTTTTCTTATGAAGACGACCATGTTCTTTGAATACAATTGAATACATTCACATTTAAATTACTAACTCAGTTTGTCAATTTACTTTACTCACTTGTAACGTAACATTTAGTTTAAAAAATGTATAACTTTATTTTCAGCTGACGATTACATTACAACATAGACATTATACGTTCCTCATGCATACATTTGAAGACTTAACATTAGTGGTGTTCTAACAGTTCAGGATGCACAGATTTAATGGTCTGACCGGATTGTGTCATCATCCGATCCTCCTTTTTTACTTCACCAAAATGCTGAAGGATATCTTGCTATTAATACCATGTCCTAACCGCCTTCTAGAACTCGGGAGGGGTCATTATCGCTTGGGGCAATGGCCCGTTCCCAACTTATGGCTAAAGGTGGCGGGTCCCCTCGCTCAGTCTATGAGGAGCTATTATTAGGCCTGTGCAGTACGACCGCCTCCAGAGTCCAGAATCTGGGTATTCTGCTCTGCTAGTTGGTTTTACTGCAAACATTGCTTCAGTCCTCTTTTTGGGAGAGGAAGTCACACAATTTCAAAGCTTAAAAATGAGGAAAGTAACTCCATGTTTTCGGAAGACAAGATACGTCCATGCTAAAAATGGTCAGGGCAAATGACTTCCATGACCAAAACAAATGGAAATCAACGGTAAGGAAAAAAAGAAAGATAGAATGCTCCTGCCATATTCTCTTTATGTATGAGAACAAAGGTGAGGACACAAAGTAGAAATGGATTTGTAAAAAATCCCAATAAGCCACAGAAGGTGGAGGGAGGAGGGACCATCAGAAAAACATAAGTCTCATCAGCATGTTTCAGAATATTCTGTGGCTCCACAGCTATAAGTGATATTGTGGCAAAATAACACTCTGCTCCGCACGAGCATAGGAATGCGTGGTAACTAAAGTACTTTCTCAGCCCCATGCTACCACTAAACCAGCAGTGATCCCAACCCTAAAGGCGAAACAGACAAAGGGCCTCATTACACGGTAGGCTGTGAGCCATGGCGCTATTAGCGCCATGGCTCATGCCGGTAAAATACCGGCACCGCCTTGGCGGAAAGGGATTTACCGCCCCATTCCAAGGTTGGAGGGGCGGTAAATCCCCCTTCCACCATTGTCCTTCCCCATTCCCATTTCTGCCCCATAGGGCTCTATGGGAATGGGGAAGGCACTAATTACGGCACCGCAATTTTGCGGTGCCGTAATTAGCTCTGAGGTCCCTTAGCGGGTTGGATTTTAACGCCTGCAAAAAGCAGGCGTTAAATCCCCCAACCCGCAAAGGGACCTCGTAGTAAGGCGGTAAGGATTTACTGGTACCGGTATTTTACCGGTACCGGTAATTCCTTACCGCCATCTGTGTAATGAGGCCCAAAATCTGATGGATATACCTCCTAGTCCTTTTAAGGTAGCAATGGCAGAAGGTAGGCTGCGTTTTTCAGAGGGGATGCTAGCTGGCAAAGAATCAACACAACCAACAATAGTACTGTGTTAACAAAATCAAAGAATGCCCAAACAAGGTTTTCTAATTGAACTATCAAAAAATGCACACAACTAATAAAACTGGCCCACCCCTGTAAGGGAAAACACAGAAAAAGCAGACTTTGAAAAAAAGGGGCACCATGAGTTTGAAGACAGGGTTGCTCAGGCAATGATTTCAGCAGCAAAATGTCAAAGCTATTGAATATGTCTTTTAAAAGGTAGAGAAGGAAGACATATTACTCACTAGGGCCCTTTAGGGGAGGCCAGGGGGACAGGATTAGTTCTAGTTTCTAATTGTTGGGGCTCAAAAGCATGGAGGTAGAGTTGTAGGCACTTTTATGCAGTCAAGCATGTCGAGACAGTTGAGTTGTGTTACATATGTGCAAGTCTGTGTTGAACTGATGTCATGACAGAACTCTTGCTTGGATCAAGTCAGCATTTGAGAAAGGGTAGAGTCGATGGCTAACCAACAAGTACAGTCGGAGGTCGGGTCAAGACGATGCTTTCTCTGGATTAAGTCGGAATTATAGATGGGAGAATCACGGGTTTCTTGGGGGTTGAGTCCGCTTTCAAGTTGGGTAGAGTTGAAGCTTCTAAGGGATTGAGTTGGAAGTTGAGACCCGGCATATCACGTGCTTCTATGGAGTAAAGCCAGTGGACAAGTTGAGACATAACGATGCACTTCACTGGGTAAAGTCGACACCTAGATGGCTCAAATGGGTATGTGGATTGAATTACTTTGAGTGCCAAAGGTAGCACCAAATGTCCTGCGGCAACTCGAAGTGAATCAAGCACAGTCGAACAGGCTTGGAAAGCATCTCAAGACAGTAGATAGGCTTTGTGCTGCTTTCTGGGTTTTACGGTTGAGGGTCTGAAGGGCAAGGTGAGTCCGTTTTTCTGTCCTTTCCAACCAGGGATGTTTGTAGAGGGCACTTGCAGGTCTCTGTCACTTCCAGCAGTAGATTCCTTTCCTCACTTGTTTATTTTGTTATTGTTTAAATTCAAACCTTTCACAAAAAAGTAAAATTACAATACATTTTGTTAAAAGAAAACTAAACATTTTCAATTACAATACAAACATATCACAAGAGTAATGTTATGCAGTTCAAAGTAAAAAATGTAAAACATTTGACAATTTCGTCTAGACAGAGACATGAGATGCCGTTCACCCTGTACAACGTACACGGAATTGAAAAATACTCTATAAGAATATCTCCATATCTCCATAAGATGATGTTGCTGGAATCCACCACTCACTAAACATGGAATTGATTAAGATGAAAACAAGAGATTCTCTAATATCCTCTGACCAGAGTCATCAAATACACCCTAAAATTAATCCTTCAAATCTAGACACCACATTAATTAAGGGATGTCTCCCAGTCTGCAAAAAATCTCCTTAGGAAAAGCAATGAGGGCAATTGTCATAGACAGTTGACTACCCTTCAATACCCTCTCCCATGTGATGTGACAATCTGGCCATGCATTTGATGTGACACATGGATGTGACAAGCTTTTTCAAGGATATAAAATAGGAGGCTTCCAGGGTGGGCTCAGCCAACCCCGAGAGCTTTGTAAACACCAGGCCCTGTCATGGATGGGTCACTGTTCATCAAGCAAACAATAAAATGGTATCAAATTCGTGTGGCTAAATATTTGTGTAATCCCAGTAGCTACCATGTCAAAACCAAACATGACTTTTCTTTCCATCATCTGCCACCAGGTGGCTGGTTTGCACAATTATGATATTTTAAACCAGGGGTGCATACAGCTCCTTCTGTATGTAGGAATGTTGGGCTCCAGCAGCTGTGTTCTGGAATGCACATGTGGTCTTTGAACCTGCCCTTTTGCCACTGCAGGGCATCTACTGTGGATGTCAGTGGGCTGTCACAGCAAGGTGCATTGTTGCTTTATGCTTTTGGCATGGAGCATTATGAAAGTGGGGTCTGGTTAGCAGATCTCACTTTCAGAAACAGAATTACCCACATCATCTTATAGAATTAAAAATCAAAAAAGCTTAGGGCATCTCTCCCGAATCAGATGGCATTCTGTTGCATATGTTTTAAACATTGTACAGTCTGTATAGGTTTTTAACTTACTGGCTCCACTTTTTTGGAAGCGTTTGTGGGTTTTCTGGACTTTAAAACATCAGAAAATACTTAATTGAAGCACTACCTATAATTACTCCTAGGGCATTTGTGTGGCTGCAAGGGGGGGGGTGTATGAGGAATCAGTCTGTATTGTGCAGTGTTAACTGAAAGTAAGGAGTAATACAAGAAAAATTAGGATCAGACTCTGGCCCTCCAAAAGAGATTCAGTTGAGAGATAATTTGATGTGTGTATGGTCATGGTGTGTTTCTTCGAACCGATAGATGGGCTATCTGCGAATTTTACATTGTGCGATTCATGGATACATAGCCACTCCCTATCGCTCACAACCTGGAAAAATAGAATTTAGGTCCAACTTAAAGTGAATTTTGAAATGGCCTAAATAGCATTGGCTTGGGTGGTGGTGATTTAGAGGGGGGCATCAAGAACCAGGCCATTTGTTAACTGAACATAAGTGGTAAAGTGTGTAGGAAATGAAAGCAGACTCTAGGAGGGAGGACTTGTATGACAGCCAGTGTGATGGTACACAGTGGCAATGTGGCCTGTGCTGGCAGTGACGAGCACCGGTATTCTGACAACATGCTCGACCTGCCCCATATTGCAGCATGCCAAGTTGAATCTTTACTAACGTGCTAGCTCTTAATAAGAGCTATGCCCCCCTGGCCATAAAACCTCAGCATTTTAAATAAATGAACATCTTGTTCTTAAAAAGTCCAACTTCCCAATGTTTACTGTAACGCGAGCTGTTTTTTTTAAATTAAATTTGTTGATTCGTGAAATTATAGACAAACCGATGTGTTAATTTCCCAAATTGTCACGTGCAACACTACAAATAATAACTATCAGTGGTTAAGAAGGGTTGGCTTAGGTAAGTCCACCCATTGTTTTTTGGTGCTCTTGACACCCAATATTATCTTTAGTGATTATCTTTTGAGTAGGGCAAGGGCTGTGTGGGTGTCTCATGGGGCGGCCGGGGACTGCCTGTCTGAGCATCGTGCAAAGTTGCATGGTGCAAAGTTTAATTCCAAAAAGGACCAGCTCTGCTCTTTTCCTTGGGGCTGGGCCAGGGGCTGGGTGGCCCTAGTTCACCAGCCCTAACTCCCTTGGATTCTTCTAAACTCTCCGCTGTGCGGCGCTTACCGGTCAGGAAACTTGGAACGCAGTCTGTATTTCCTCGTATAAACCCACTTTCCGAGCAGCACTTGGGCTGCTCGGCGTGCGCCCTCTTCCCCTGCCTCTACCCCTTTCAGTGCTCCTACTTCAACACTTAGCACCTGCGTACCTGACATTCAGATGCTAAGCGTGTGTTTCAATTGAGAAGGCAAAAAAAGAAACCTTACCATGCTGCCCGACGCCACGCTGTATTTTCAAAGACGCTTTTCTTTGTTGATGATGCCGTGGTGATCAATAAGGAAAACGGACTTCTAAAATACTGCGTGCCACTGGGCAACAAACACATTAAGATGTTATCTTTTTTTTGGCCAAACACCCTTGGTATCAACTCTGCGGTTTCTGATGGTGGCATAGCCCTTGACAGTGGGCTGACTGGACCAGGAACAGTCCTGCAGTCTGCGCGCGTTAAGGGACGCTTGTTTTGCTCGTGCCCTCAGCTTGGGCGCGGGGGCTGTTACCAGCAGGGTTGGCCTGCCCCTGGGGTTATATCGCCTCTCTATCAATCGGCTCACTTCCAGCTCCCTCTGTTTGGGAAAATCAAGAAGCCCCCAGCACTGTGGTATTTTCAGACGGTTGTCTGCACTCCCGTTTATCTAGCGTGAGTAGAGGAAACCGTGCGGCCCTTTTGTCCAACCTGCTGAAAGATTTGCAAAATGTTTACCATTTTTGATTCTTTTTTTCCAAATACTCTCTTTTCTGTGGCTGTTTGATTATATATTTTGTGTAATTCGTGCATCCGTCCATTTGGACCCATTACATAATACTTGCTCATTCCACTTTCCCCCCAAGAAATATGTAGAATGAGTCTTGTTCTTGTTTTTGGCATAAAAAGGCTGCAGATTTATTTTCCACAACAAACGAAATCCTTCTCTTGAAGTTGGCAGGTGGGTGTCCTTCTGCCAAGGCCGGATGGAAGTTGCCTGCAGTAAGGAGCCCGCCCGCTATAAAGGGGATAGCTCCTCCCCTTTCTTTGGTAGCCCTTTGCGGGCTTTTCCGCTTTCTGCCGCGCTTTTGGCCGGCACCTCCCCTTTGTTCCCGAGGGGAATGGGAGAGGATAGGAGGAGGACACCACCCGGGTTATCGGGGTGCCTCATCCATTTTCCTCTGTTCGTGTTCGTTGTCACTGGCATTGTATGCAGCATCCATTTCATTTTGTAACTCCTTCAGTGTTTTGGGTCTTGCTCATGCTCTATACATGTGCTATTATAGTACAATCAGAATATATTATTATTGGTTATTTATAATGCACTTCATAGCCAGAGGTTTTTAAGCACGGACCCAGGGATCAAACCTCTGTCGCTCTACCTCGTTTTGCTTCCAAGGCGAGCGCGTTCTCCCTTAGCTATCCTCCCGAGACAAGATTCACCTGCCTCGTATTCAAGAGATACAGGTGAACTCTCAATGCATTTTGAATCTTCCGACTATCTTAGCTGGATTATTGTGCTGTTAAAACTGATGGTTAATTTGAATATTTAACAAGCGTGTATCACACACGCATGTCATCTGACCATGCTGTGTGGCGAATACATGCACTGCAAAGAATGCTGGCGTTTTATCTTGCTTTTGTATTATCTTGAATTCATAGATTTATTTTTGAGCATTAGAGTTGGAGGTCACGTGCTGGTCATCATTCTGCCAGAACCAGAGAGACTGTTCAGTCGTTTACTTGACACTGACTAGTCTATTTAGTTAGAACCACGATTTTTGGTACAGTCAAAACCTGTATATTCCCAGTGGTGGTAGTACATCACGGGTGTGCTAGTTTGTTATCGGGTGTGGTAGTAAATCGCCTAACTGGTGGTAGTACCCATAGCTGGTGGTAGTTCTCAGGTGAGATGGTGGCATTGACCAGGCGTGGTAGTAGTTAGCAGCCGAGGTAGACGTGCCCAGGTGTGGTAAGCATGTCCACGTGTGCTAGTCGTATCAGTATCCAGATGTACTAGCTCAGCGTTTATGAGGGGCTTCCGAGTTCCGCCGATATGATCTATGGTTTCCATCGGTGGTCGTACTATCAAAGGAGGCGTGAGGTCCGGTTGGTTTTGAGGGGGAGGGGGCGGGCAGGTTGTTTGGATGTGCGCTCATGCAGGAGTGGCTACTTGGTGTGTCCTGGAATTCTGGGTGAGGCCGAAGGTATGCCAAGCTTTAGGCCAGCCCTCAGGTCTCGCCCGCACTCGGTGTCCACAGACTGCGCACCCACATTCCAACACAGTGCCGCCTAGCCCCAGGGGACCCCGAGGGGAGGGAATTCCTGACAGCGGACCGTGTCTAACCCCCTATACTTTCAAGACCGCTGGGCGGTGTGCATTCAAGGGAGGGTGTCGTGCGGGGCGCCGCCCTTCTCTAATGGACAGGGCAGTCAGGAGAGAGGAGGCTAGAGGCGCTGCGCCGGGGCAAATGGGCGCTCCTTCTTCCGGACCGTGGCATGGTAGCTCGAACTCTGCGATACTCTCTCGCGGTGACTGGTGCAGAGCGCCGCCACCGGTGCGCAGCGTCGGTATGCCCTGGTGCAGCACGTTTGGAACTGTGAGATTGGCGCTTAAGTGGGCAGGAAACGGGGGAATTCTGACATGCCCTAGAGAAGTGGGCGCGGCTTGATATGCCCTGCAAAAATGGTAAGCTTACAGCGCAGGACATTGAAATAAAATACTCTCGGATTCCACCTGGGGGCTGTGGTGAAGGGACTCGGGGTGGGGTTAGTTATGACAATTAGTGATAGGCTTTTACAAGGTTTAAAAGACTCATAGGTAAAATAACACCCCGTTTTGTAAAAATCACTAGTCGTGCACAAATCACAAGTAAAACCAACCGGTTAATCGATTAGCTGACATGTTGAGCAAAAATGAGAATGATTGTAGCTTTAGTTTCCACAACATAAAAGGAAGCCTTTAACTACCAGCATGCAACGTAAAACACGCATTGAAAAACAAGCATTGGCAATGCCAATAGTTTTGGCGTTTACTGCTATTCTTTGCATTTTGCATTTATAGGCACCAGGTTGCAAGGAGGAGAGTGCAACGTTTCCAAAGGAGGGTGTGATTAAGGGTGCAGAATGAGAAGGGCCATAGAGCAAGGAAGGGAGCCATTGGCAGAGCGTGCCATTGAAGATGAGCAAGAGGAAATATGACAGAGAAGGGTGAGAGGGTAAGAAAGAAAGTGTGAGTGTGAGAAGACATATGAGAGGAAATAGGGAGAGGGGATAAGGTGGATTGGTGGGTAAATAGAGGGTGTAGGGTGGGTGGAGCTAGAGAGAGGGCGTAGAGTCTGTGGTGGGGTGAAGAGAGAGGGGGTAGAGTTGAGTAGAGTAAGTGGGTGTAGGATGGGTGGTGGTAGAGAGAGGGGGCAGGGTGGGTGGGAGTAAAGATGGTGAGGTAAATAAAGAGGGGGGAGGGTAAAGGGAGTTGTGGTGGGGTGGGTGCGTGGGGGTAAAGAGAGTGGGGGTGGAAGAGTGTAAAGAGAGTGGGGGTAGGGTGGGAGTAGAGAGAGTGGGGTGGGAGAGTGTAAAGAGAGTGGGGGTAGGGTGGGAGTAGAGAGAGAGGGGGTAGGGTGGGAGTAGAGAGAGTGGGGGTAGGGTGGGAGTAGAGAGAGTGGGGGTGGGAGAGTGTAAAGAGAGTGGGGGTAGGGTGGGAGTAGAGAGAGTTGGGTTAGGGTGGGAGTAGAGAGAGTGGGGGTGGGAGAGTATAAAGAGAGTGGGGGTAGGGTGGGAGTAGAGAGAGTGGGGGTAGGGTGGGAGCAGAGAGAGTGGGGATGGGAGAGTGTAACAAGAGTGGGGGTAGGGTGGGAGTAGAGAGAGTGGGGGTAGGGTGGGAGTAGAGAGAGTGGGGGTAGGGTCGGAGTGGAGAGAGTGGGGGTGGGGTGGGAGTAGAGAGAGTGGGGGTGGGAGAGTGTAAAGAGAGTGGGGGTAGGGTGGGAGTAGAGAGAGTGTGGGTAGGGTGGGAGTAGAGAGAGTGAGGGTGGGAGAGTGTAAAGAGAGTGGGGGTAGGGTGGGAGTAGAGAGAGTGGAGGTAGGATGGGAGTAGAGAGAGTGGGGGTAGGGTGGGAGTAGAGAGAGTGGGGTTGGGAGAGTGTAAAGAGAGTAGGGGTAGGGTGGGAGGAGAGAGAGTGGGGGTAGGGTGGGAGTAGAGAGAGTGGGGGTGGGAGAGTGTAAAGAGAGTGGGCGTAGGGTGGGAGTAGAGAGAGTGGGGGTGGGAGAGTGTAAAGAGAGTGGGGGTAGGGTGGGAGTAGAGAGAGTGGGGGTGGGAGAGTGTAAAGAGAGTGGGGGTAGGGTGGGAGTAGAGAGAGTGGGGTTGAGAGAGTGTAAAGAGAGTGGGGGTAGGGTGGGAGTAGAGAGAGTGGGGGTGGGAGAGTGTAAAGAGAGTGGGGGTAGGGTGGGAGTAGAGCAGTGGGGGTAGGGTGGGAGTAGAGAGAGTGGGGGTGGGAGAGTGTAAAGAGTGGGGGTAGGGTGGGAGTAGCGAGAGTGGGGGAAGGGTGGGAGTAGAGAGAGTGGGGGTAGGGTGGGAGTAGAGAGAGTGGAGAGTGTAAAGAGAGTGGGGGTAGGGTGGGAGTAGAGAGAGTGGGGGTAGGGTTGATGGGGGGGAACGATTGGTGCTTCAAGTTTAGGGCCAAAATGCCCTGCTTTCCTAAAAGCATTTATTGGAATATTTAATGTGTAATATTGTCAAGAAGCCCAGATTTAAGTTTTCAGGCTGCTCTCTCCACAAAGCATGTCCTTTGGTGATTACGTTTATTTCAGCAACTCCTGCCGACTACTGAGTTACAATGGGGTTAGACAGCACTCTTGGCAGGAGCACCGTGTTTCAAATCGTTGTGCTATTTTGCAATGTTACTGTGGAACTATGCCGCAGAGCACCATGGCGCCTGGGAACAGAAAGTCTGATAGGTATACATTTTACAGTGCAGCATGCGCGTAACCGAGAAATGTCATGCTATTAAAATGGCATCAGCTGGGCACTAATCACAGCTGCCTAGTCCCACTCGACTACATTGCTAAGCAGGTACAGTACAAAATGTGGGCCCCCCCCCTGCGAGCCATGCTGAGGGCCCCCCCCAACTCAGAAACAAATCGGTTCGTGCTACACTCTGGGCCCTCCTAGATTATCACGCTTGCACAATACACATGAACGTGCTGCTGAAGGGTTATGTCGCACACTGTACTAGGAGAAAGATATAAATATGTGCTTTAATGCAATATACAGCACACTTTCTGAGAATAATTGGCTAAAAAGCCAGAGTGTTTGCAATTGTTTTGTAGGGCAACACCAATCCAATACATCCAAGTCACCAGCAGTGCACAGGAACATTAATGCTTTGCTATTAAAAAGCCCATGCCACATTGAACACATGTCCCACTGACTGCACAATGTAGACCAGTGTAGACATGTAATAACATTACAGTAAAGCATTCCAGGCCACATTTAGCTGTACCTGGACTGGTTGCAGAAAAATACCAGTCAAAGCAATTACACCCATCAAGATGAAGACCGGGTCTCTGCGGCCTCAACAACATGGCCAAACTCTTTAAAATCTGCACAGAACTGATCAATCCGGTTGCGGTCTCCACCTTTCCTGTTCCCACCCAGGCCCCCTGTATGGCTCTGGCCTCTCACTTCTCCGCTCAGTCTTGGCCGATTTCTGTAATCACTCTTTCACCTCTCCCCTTAAGCACTCCCTTGTACACCCACTCCTCAAGAAGCCATCTGCCGATCCTACCTGTCTGGCAAACTATTACCCAATCTCCATCTCCCCTTTCCTGGGCAAACTCTTCGAAAAAAGCTGCCCGTCTCCCAGCTTACTCTCCACATTGAATCTGTTGGTTGTCTCCATGACCATCAGTCTGGCTTCAGAGCTGCCAGAGGCACAGAAACTGTTCTCCTGAACACCCATGAAGATCTGCTCTCTAACATTGATTCCAGCATTCCTTCATCCCCATCCTCCTTGATCTTTCCTCTGCCTTCGACATGGTCACCACGCCATCCTGATCAATCGACTATGTGGGAACCTGGGCATCAAGGATCAGGCCCTGGAGTGCCTGACCGCCTTCCTCTTGGACTGCCCCTGCCAGGTCCAACTTGGACCCTTTCTCTCCACCACCTCTCTATTTGTGGTTCCCCAGGGCTCTATCCTCTCACCCTGGTTTCTCAACTTCTACTTGGCCCCTTTGGCCAACCTGATCTCTACCTTCTCCTCTAACTTTCAGTGTTATGTGTATGGCACTCAACTTTCCTTCAGGCTCCTCTCATCTCTTGCTCATTCCTGACTGTCTATCCGTGATTCAGGATTGGTGTGCCTCCAATGATCTCTGCCTAATGCCATTAAGATGGAGATCCTTCTCATTGAGACCCCTGCCCCTGCTTTTCCTCTCTCACCCTGGCCGCCCACCTTGGGCCCTCTTCCTTCGCCTTCCTACGAGGCAAAAAACCTTTTGTGCCATCTTCGCCTCCACTCTCTCTTTCTCTCTTTCTCTCCTCACATCTCAGACGTCGCCAAGAAGTCCCACTACCTACCAGCTGCTCCTCCTAAAAGGGACTCTTCCCTTTCTCACTTTCCCCCGGAAGCTCACTGTCTCCAGAGTCCTGTTTCTCTCTAGGCTAGACTCCTCAACAGCCTCGTTCTCAAGCTGCCTTCCTCTACTCTCCGCCCCCTGCAACTAATCCAGAACAGGACTGTGAGTCTTATCCCTGGCCAGGAGTCCAGGGATCATATCTCTCCAGGCTGTAATCTCTCCACTGGCTCCTGGTGGTTGCAAGAATCAAGTTCAAGACCTTTTGCATTGTCCACAAGGCTTTCTGGGGTCGGGCTCACACTACATCCAACATTCTCTTCCAAAATACCTTCTTTCTCAAGCCCTTCCCCCAGTTACCTCCAACTCTCTAAGGGCTAGAGAGTGTGGGGTAGATCTCTCTTCTCCGCAGATGAATCCTTCTGGAATGGCCTCCCTGCCCCTCTCAAACTTTAGCAGATCACCTGATGTTCCGGAAGCAGCTCAAAACTTTCCTCTTCTCCTCTGCTTTCGCTCTCTCCCTCCCCTGCTGACCTACCTGACCTACCTGTCTACTGTACCAACTGGTTGCTTGGCTTCCCTCAGAGTCTCAGGGGCTGTAACTGTAACCCTACAGTCCCTTGTTCTCCTTGCACTACACAGAGCTGCACTTACTCAGAGCATCATTGCCCTGTTTTCCCCTCCCTTCTTCCTTGCACTTCCCCCTCCCTTTCCCCGTGTATTTCTCGTTCTAGCACTTGCACGATCTGAATGACACAAGGCCTACTAAGATAATTTGTCTTGTCCTCCCTCTATCTTCCCTCCTTTGCTTGTCGCGCTGAGAAACAAATATGTACAGGCGTGTTATAATAGACTTGTATCATATTTGATCACAGATGCCCAAAAAAATATACAATGCTGCAGTAAGGAACGGCTAGACTGGCAGCACCCAAATGCCAGTCTAGCCAGGTAATTACACTTAGCAGGACTGCTTTATCAGAAATGCGCAGTTAAAAAAAAGTCATACCAAACTGAAGAAAAACTAGACTGGCTGCACCAAAATGCCTCTCTAGCCACTAATACACATATAATGCCTTCTTTACCCTTGACATGGACAACCATTATGATTTATCGCACAATCCCACCCCCCACTCATCCCCTCTCCCACCCATACCCTAGCCCAACCTCCAAAATCAGCTCCTTGGCCCAGAATATCCTTCACGTCCCTCTTCCCTGTCCGAGAGCTTACGTTTGAGGCTCCTTGCCTCATAGGTAAGTGCTGGGATGAGAAAGAGTGGGATTAGGAGTAATGAAGATACAGGTAGCTAAGTCAGGCATTACCTCCATGTATCTCTACTTCATCCCAGTACTTGTGTATGAGGCATACTGCCTCATACACAAGTACTTCCTCATACTAAAGTACAGGGAGGAGGAAGAATAGGGCTAGGAGCAATTATGGTTACCAATAAATTATTAAGGCATTCAACACAAGTGGGGGCTTAGCAATATTGAGTTGACTGTGCTGCAGCACTCACCTCCAGAAATGTTGGGCTGTGTTGACTCTACCTGGCTGACCTTCAGAGCAGTTGCCAGACAGACAGGACACAGATGTTAAACGGCACCTGGGCTTCGCTGTTAACAAGGGCCCAGCAATCACTAACTTAAAGCATTTCACTGTTAGTACCTGCATTCAAATGCCAATTTAAATTGTGATGTGGGTTTAGTACTTTCATGTCAGGGAAGTGACTGGAAGGGTAGAAAGGGAACAGGAGACCGTTCATTCTCACAGCAGCTTATAAGTGGGTGCTTTCACACTTAAAGGAGAGAGTTAACTGATTGTAACATTATAGCTGCACTAGAATAGTCTCATTAAATGTGTAAAGAAGTTAGATGCCCCCACACAAATAAGTGTGCCCCTCTCCCACGGCCCATGAAGTTGGAGCCTCTCCCAACATTTGAAGAATCAGGCCCCCAAAATGTAGGTTTTTTTGCAACACTGAACACAAGCACACACACCATTCATCATATACACACACGCACACCCAGCCATCCATACATTTAAGCGTGCACTCTTTCACCATACAGGCACACCCAGTCGCGCCTTGAAACACTTGTGTATGGGCACGTTATAAATGCCATATCATATCATATCATATCCATACATTTAAGTGTGCACCCTTTCACCATACACGCACACACACACCCACCCAGTCAACCATTCATTTGTGTGCACCCTTTCCCCATACTCTCACACAGGCCGCCACCTACACATTTAAGTGTACACCCTTTCACAATACACTCACACACGCACACTTCATGGGGCTAGGGGAGCCCTATAACTTCAAAAAGAAATTGTTTCTTTTTGTAATCACTCCGACTTCATAAAGAAATTATGTCCGTTAAGGACCAAACCATAACGGAAATCATTTCTATATGAAGGCAGAGTGACTTCAAAAATAAACAATTTCATTTTGAAGTCATGGGGCTCCCCCACCCCATGGCATGGAAGCCTCCAGCCTGGGGTCTTCCATGTTATGGGGTGGGGGGAGCCCTCAGACTTCAAAAAGAAAGTTTCTTTTTGTAGTCACTCTGCCTTCATAAAGACAATATTTATGTTACAGAAATAATGTCTTTATGAAGGCAGAGTGATTTCAAAAAGATTTTTTTTTTAAAAATTGAAAAAATATGTTTTTCTATTTTTTTTTTCTCCAAGTGGGTACCCTCCCAGGACATGGACTAGCAGCCCCTCCCCCCGCCCCGCGGGGGCTATGGGGCCCCTGTTACGCCAGTGATACAGACTTGCCGTTTTTGAATTTACTTAAAGACTACTTTTTAAAGGTAGATCATCCTAAACACGATGTGACCCTCAGTTAAAAATGAAAAGATACAGAAAAAAATATTAAAAATACTGTTACATGAACTCTGGTACTGTGCAGGTACTGTGCAGTATGATTAAAATTCCCCAACACGTGACTCCACTAGAAGCATTCCTTACCACAGCATATAATGAGGACTTCTACAGATGCAAACCACACCGACATGAAACACTGACCCTAGTTTAAAAAAAGAAAAAAAAAAACCCACAAAGCTGCAACCTTGCTTACCTTCACCTGGGAAAGGACAGGAACAACCAGGGATTGCCACTAGCTCTGCTGTCTTCCTTACGTGCTTGAAACAACATGGCTTGGCGGATAGGGCACATCCCCTACCAACAACCCAAATAGGGTTTGTCAGGTACGGATCAAAAATCTGTTGGGGAAATGCCGACCCCCACACTTCCTTCTCTCTTAGTTGTTCCTGAACTGCACAGCGGTGGACACAACAAGCTCTTGCCTCTTTGCCCCCCCTCCCCCTTTTCAGCTCACTGGATACACTTCTCTCCTTTTCGATTCCTAAGCTGAAACTCCCATCCCCAAAGACAGGGGATGTAAACTGCGTGACACCGAGAGTGGAGCACAGCAGCCCACCAGAGATCAAGGCGCAGACTCATGAACGTCATGCGTGCGGACCCAGGATGCAAATAGTCCAACAGGAATTTAAGTGCCAAAAGCCACTGGTGCATACAAATACAAAATTATGGGCATATAGTTAAGTGCAGTCATTTTGCTCCTACTTCGGAGCTTGCCCAGTTTCCAGAACAGCAGCAGGCCACCAAACGTTTGTTTGTTTGTTTATTTTATTTATGTAGCATGCCTGACCTGTGAGTTTCTGGTCACTAGTAAATGAACAATTGGTTACATGTTATGAAAACTTATGCAGGTACATAGGTCACTCAATATATGTTAGAATCATTTAAGATTACAGATGTCACTTAGGGAAAATTGTGCAGGAGAATACTTAGGACATAATATACCAGGCAATTAGAATCAAGACAATGCATTGGTACAAGCATAAGTCACATAGTGTAGAGTCATACAAGAACAAGTTGACTCATGTATAGGCAGGCTAGGTGCAGAAGGCTGGGATGGAGATAAAGCTTGTTCTTATTGAGTAGCCAGGAGATAACACATCTTCTGAATTTTTCAAAGACTTGTATCATTTTTATATCCTGTGGAAGTGTGTTCCATAGCTGGTCGGCCAGGACAGGGAAGCTGGAGCAGCCCGCTCTTTTAAGGTTGTATCTTGGTACCAAGAGGTAGGGGGTGTTGGAGGATCTAGTAATACGGGTAGACGATCTCATGGTGAATTTGTCAGTCAGATAGGGTGGGGCACTGTTGTTCAGTGCTTTGTAGGTGAGGCAAAAAGTTTTGAGGTTAATTTGAACTAGAATGGAGAGCCATTTGCAAAGCTTTCTAGTTGAAGATATGTGCTCTCTACTAGGTATGTTTAGTGCGGCTCTGAGTGTGTTGTTTTGGAGGATCTGCAGTTTGTTCAGAATAGACCTATTGGCAGCTAAGTAAAGACCATTACAGTAGTCCAGTTTGAACTGTATAAGTGCTCTGGCAAGAATGAGACAGCTGTTAGGTGATAGTAATGCTCTGCACGCCCTGATCAGCTTACCTGTATAGGCAGTAGCTGAGGCGGTCATGTTTACATGTTTGGTAAATTTGGAATTTGCATCGAAGTATAAGGCTAAAGGCTTTTACATATTTGGCAATGGGTATATTGTTCCGATCTATAAAGATGCTGCTGAAGTTTGGACTGAGGTTCTGTAGGTTGGTATGAGATCCTACCAGGAGAATCTCAGTCTTCTCATCATTCAGTCAGAGGCGATGGAGGGCCATCCATGCCTGAATGATGGTATACATTTTATTGATCCTGGCTGCGTCTGTGTCATAGGTACCTGATAAAGGTAGGAGTATCTGGGTGTCGTCTGTGTAATTAGTGTAGGTGATACCCAAACTGTCCAGTTTATCAAATAGGGGCTTTGTAAAGATATTGTACAAAGTGAGCGACACACATGAGCCTTGTGGCACTCCACAGGTGATAGGGATTGGGTCAGCAGTTGCCGAGGGTGAGAAGACCTGCATGGTCCTGTTATCAAGGAATGATTGAATCCACTTGATAGCTGATCTTGAAAAATGAGCCGCCGGTGTGAGGTGGTCACAGAGTACCTAGTGGTCGACCAGGTCAAAGGCCGCCAACAAGTCAAGGAGGAGTAGGATGGCCACTCTACCTTTTATCTTTTAGTTCATCAATCTGGCTTTTAAGATCAACAAGGGAAGTTTACGTTCCATGTTGTGGTCTAAAGCCAGATTGTCATGATCAAAGTAGTTTATTAGTCTCAAGGTAGTCTTGGATTTGCAAATATGCAACCCTATCTAAAATGTTTAAAAGGAATGGGACCATTGTAATCGGTCTGTAGTTAGTGGGTATCAATGGATCTAGCGTTTGTTTCTTGAGTAATGGGAGCACCCATGATTCCTTTAAATTGCATGGTACGGAGTTACGGGAGAATGATGAGTTAATAAGTTTAGTGATAAAAGGGGCCAAATCTCTGGCTGCGTCTTTTATGATCTGTGCTGGGCAACTGTCACCTTTACAGTTAGAAGGTTTTAAGGATGCTATAATTGTTTGTACTTCAGGTTTTGTTACATTGGTGAATATAAAACCTAAATCAGTAATTGTGGGGGTAGGGGTGGTTGGACTTAGTAGATTACCAGCAGTTATTTGGTGTCGTTTGTTGGCTATTTTAGTCTGGAGACCAGTGATTTTGTTGGTAAGTGCATTTTGGATGCTAGTGCACCAGGGTTTGTCCTTAATGCAGGAGTCTGCAGGTGGGTTGGGTTTTTCCAACTCTCTTAGGATGGTAAACAATTCCTTGGAACTGGAGCTTGCTTGGTTTATCCTATCATTAAAGGTGTCTTTTCTGGTATGGATAATCTCCCTTTTGTAGGTGGCAGTGATATTTGCTAGGTTAGTTTTGTTCTCAATGGAGGGGTTGTTCTTCCAAAGAGTTTTGAATTTCCTCTTTTCTGCGCATAGTAGTTTAAGTTCAGGGGTAAACCAAGAATTCAGATGTGCTCTTGGTTTCCATTTGTGCACTTTTAGAGGCTCTACCGTGTCTAGGGATTTGATCATAGATTCATTGTACAGATCTACCATCATATTCGGGTCGCTGGTAGGGAGTAGTGCATTGAGTAATGGGATGATTAGAGGTAGGATGGCCTCAGCAGTTATATCATGTTTATTTCTGGTCAGGCAAGGTGGTACCGCTGGACTTTTTAACAACTCTAAATTGTTGATGTTAAACTCAAATGAGAGGAGGTGGTGGTCGGTCCATAATTGGGGAGATAACCCCTTTATTATGCTATTTCTACCCAGTCGGGTTTCTTACCTTTCTCGTGGGTAGGTTGTATAATTTTTAGTAGGAAGCCGTGTTCTGACAAGGCATTGGCTACCGATATGGCAGGTAAATCATTAGGGTAGTTGTAACCGAGGTTGATGTCACCAGGATGCTAGGATGATGTTTTGTGCTGTAAGTATAGTGTTATCCGCTGCTATAGCAGAGATATCTTCTTCAAATGATCCTAAGGGACCAAGGTGGCTATTCTCATGTCTCGAGTAGATCTAAAGATGATGGCAGTGCCCCCTTCTCTAGCGTTAGGTCTGTCAGCTCTAAGAATGGAATCGTTTTTGGGGACTGCTAGGGCAATAGACAGGCCGGCTGCATCATGTAGCCAAGTTTCCGTTACTGCCAGGAAGTCAAGATTGTTGGACGAAATGGTGTCTGCAATCTCGGTTGTGCGGGCTACAATGGACCTGGCATTTAGTAGAGCCCCTTTCAAAGGGTACTTCTGGATGAGGTGGGGGTTCTTATTGGTCAGGGTCACTTTGGGCTTGCTGTGATGTCTTTTATGGTTCACTTTTTGGTCAGTGTGTTCTTATTGGTTAGTATTGGTTTTAGGATTGTGATTGTGATTCACTAGTCGACTATAGCCCGTGAGGAGCCTAGCTCTTAGTCTACTATTTCTGACAGTGGTGTCAGGGTGGATAATGGGTATACCTGTAGATAGGTTGGGTGTGATATTGTCATAGGTCGTTGTGGTGGGAATATCATTATTCTCCCCGGGTGAGGCAAAGTAGAGGTTAGCAAGGAATAGTGTGGGCCTAATGCTTGAGTCCTGTCTGAAGGTACTCAGTGTAGGTAGGAAAGGGGTGGCCTTAATTGTGGATGTGAAGTTGGAGTTAGGGCTTTGGCTAGTGTCTAACGGAAACTCCATCGGGACAGTATTGCAAGAGCAAATGCTGAACCAGGTGATGTGGAGTAGCAGCGGGAAGAGGTGGAATATGCTAACCATGGTGCGTGGGTTATCGCCGAAGGGCAGAAAGGTGTGTCAGGAGCCGCTAGGGTCGAGCAGAGGCCTAGTGGATCTAGTCTGCACAAATAGGCTAGTTCGTTATATCAGCGATCGCCCATAGAACTAACTGAAGTTAACGCAGCGGGGCAGGCTAATACAGAGGTATCGGCAGTAGTTACAGCCCAACATTATGCTTAGGGTTCCTTCTATAAAAGGTGGCTACAGTTGGAAAATGACTATGGCAGTAATAATTACGACCAGAGTAGTAATTATGTGTCTGATGATGTCAGCAGTAAGTGCAGGGCAGCATCATACATGTACAGTAAAGTAGGGCAAATACACAAGAACTCAACCATAGAGGCCACCCATCAGTAGACCTTAGTAAGGCTAGGCAGTAGGAGGGGCAAGTTCAATAGCAATGGTAGATGCAGTATGTAGCAGTGGGGGTTACCCATCAGTAGACCTTAGTAAGGCTGGGCAGTAGGATGGGCAAGTTCAATAGCAATGGTAGATGCAGTATGTAGCAGTGGGGGGTACCCATCAGTAGACCTTAGTAAGGCTAGGCAGTAGGATGGGCAAGTTCAATAGCAATGGTAGATGCAGTATGTAGCAGTGGGGGTTACCCATCAGTAGACCTTAGTAAGGCTAGGCAGTAGGAGGGGCAAGTTCAATAGCAATGGTAGATGCAGTATGTAGCAGTGGGGGTTACCCATCAGTAGACCTTAGTAAGGCTAGGCAGTAGGAGGGGCAAGTTCAATAGCAATGGTAGATGCAGTATGTAGCAGTGGGGGTTACCCATCAGTAGACCTTAGTAAGGCTAGGCAGTAGGAGGGGCAAGTTCAATAGCAATGGTAGATGCAGTATGTAGCAGTGGGGGTTACCCATCAGTAGACCTTAGTAAGGCTAGGCAGTAGGAGGGGCAAGTTCAATAGCAATGGTAGATGCAGTATGTAGCAGTGGGGGTTACCCATCAGTAGACCTTAGTAAGGCTAGGCAGTAGGAGGGGCAAGTTCAATAGCAATGGTAGATGCAGTATGTAGCAGCGGGGGTTACCCATCAGTAGACCTTAGTAAGGCTAGGCAGTAGGAGGGGCAAGTTCAATAGCAATGGCAGATGCAGTATGTAGCAGCGGGGGTTACCCATCAGTAGACCTTAGTACGGCTAGGCAGTAGGAGGGGCAAGTTCAATAGCAATGGCAGATGCAGTATGTAGCAGCGGGGGTTACCCATCAGTAGACCTTAGTAAGGCTAGGCAGTAGGAGGGGCAAGTTCAATAGCAATGGCAGATGCAGTATGTAGCAGCGGGGGTTACCCATCAGTAGACCTTAGTAAGGCTAGGCAGTAGGAGGGGCAAGTTCAATAGCAATGGCAGATGCAGTATGTAGCAGCGGGGGTTACCCATCAGTAGACCTTAGTAAGGCTAGGCAGTAGGAGGGGCAAGTTCAATAGCAATGGCAGATGCAGTATGTAGCAGTGGGGGTTACCCATCAGTAGACCTTAGTAAGGCTAGGCAGTAGGAGGGGCAAGTTCAATAGCAATGGCAGATGCAGTATGTAGCAGTGGGGGTTACCCATCAGTAGACCTTAGTAAGGCTAGGCAGTAGGAGGGGCAAGTTCAATAGCAATGGCAGATGCAGTATGTAGCAGTGGGTAACCCTTATAGGGGCTAGGTAATGGAGAATGCAAAATCAGGATACAAGAATAGGTACAGTATTCAACATGTTCAGGCGAGGCCATCATCAATGTTACCATTTGAATATGGTAGTCTACCAACAATATATGCAGATAAATGAGCGGCAAACATGAAGGCATGTTAAACAGCAATCAGCCAAACTGGCAATGTCGCCTCCAACCAATTTCAGTAGCGAAGGCAATAGCTGTGAATATACAGCAATTGCTCGGGTTGATAGCGGACAACAGTGGTATGCCCAGGATATGTAACAAGCAAATGGCAGGAAGGCTGTACTAGGAGTTCACAACAAAGCATTTAAGTGTTTTAGCATAGTTGGCAGTGATCCATATATAAGAGCAATAGGGCAGGGCGGGCGTATATCACGGTGAATCCATAGATGTATAAAATGATATCCTGATTGAGAGGGAGAAGGCCCAGATGGTGCTTCAGTGATTTCATCGCCATGCATTGCAAGTTGCCATGGCAACGCCATACACTGCTCCCAAACTCCCCTTTTTTTAAAAAAACATCTTTTTACATTTCCAGTACCAATGTTTTAGCGATAGGTGACTTATGCCACCAAAGCGCCAAAACCAAATAACGGGTTTGGGTTTTACATTTACTATTCAACCCTGAAAGATGCACAGTGAAAGATAATGGGCTATGCGCGGGTCTACTTATGCTCCTTATTTCACACAGCAGCTTTATGGACCCTTCAACCTTCTAGTCCCCACCACAAGCACCACTTAAGCGACAATAGCTTTCCTAGTTACCCAACCACTGCCCTGCCTGCAGCCATTACACTATAATTGCATCTTGATGTGGCTAAAGGCAAAACAAATGCAAACTGGAGCAGAGATCTACTCAGACTGGAGGTGTGTCTCCGACGAGGGCGATGAGCTGGACGCTCGCCTTGAGGACAGTGTGTGTGGTTAGGGTCATGTCTTTTTGTGTCCGCAGATTTGGAATTCAAAACGCCTTTTTTTGCCGCTTTCTGCAATCGAGGGAAATAGCTGCCCAATTACAGCACCTCAGTTTTGCTATTCATCCCCTTGCCAGGTGGGCAGACGAGGTGGGCACTTAAAGCGTTGCTCTGTTACATTAGCTCTTGGCTATTTAAGTTTTAGGGACAATTTTGCACCAGGCACTAGTCAAAAGTAAGAGAAAAGCTCTCCACTTTGGTTTTTCATACCATATTCCTCAAAGGTAGATCAAGGGACACACACGTTATATGTTTTTATTTAACGTGCATTAGTTTAATATATGAACTGTTTTCACGCACAAATAAATAACATTTCACACACCGAATTATATGAAAAATAGCCATCAATTAATTATCCACATACAACATCAGTGTAAAAGGATTAGAGAAAAAGAACATTTTTAAAAAGAAAAGAATTGCCATCAAAACACGTCATCACAACCCTATACCCATAAAACCCCTCGCTTCTTTAGCTTCACGAAGTTGATTTAATTTAAACATCTCAGTAGTGCTGCTAGTGTTAAGCACAATTCATGCCCTGAGACTACGCATCAAAAGGATTCTGTGCTGAGCCAACCAGTGTCTGCCACGAATTTATCAAAAAATCAATGTCTTGGGGGAAGTAAACCCAAGCAATCTGTCTCCATACGTCCAAGTCGGTCTCTGCAATTTCTTACAGGCAGGCGCCCTCTGTCTGTCTCCCGTGCTGCTCTAAGAACTAATTCTGCTTCAGGCGAAGGGCCATTTGGCGCTCCTTCCTTGAAATGTATATATCTGCGGAGGTTTCTTTTGTCAAGCTTCATACCGCCTTAAGATCATTTTCGAGCAGTAGGATAGGCAGGATTGTCTAACAAGTGGGGTCTGAAGCTAATGTAGTTGGGCCCACCTCAGTGACATTAGCATTTGTATATGCCCACACAGTGCTGCTCAGTGGGCATTCACAAATTTTGGGTATGCCTTGCTCGCGCAGGTCCTACCCGGTCTATGCCTCTGTTTTCGAGCACTATTGAGGGTAGGAGAGAGCAGGTGGAAGATGTAATAGGAGAGAGGGAAGGAGCTGGAAGAGCAAGGAGTGAGGTTGGAAGAGAGATGACGGGTGACAGAGAAATGAAACAGATTGTGATGATCAATTACATCTCAGGGACCACAGTGATAAAGGCACCAGGACAGAGAGGTCCCTAGCATGCAGTTCCATCCTACTTCCCCCACAGTGCCTGCAGAAGGACACTCTGTTCCCCGACTTTCCCTCAAATGGACTCTATTACCCTGAGAGCCTAGAGCTGATGGTATGGAGATCAGGGGGCACTGCCAGTTTCACATGCTTCAATTCCTCAGGTAGCAAGGCATCTGGTCGAACTCCATGTCAGGGTTCAATGGACGTCTCCCTCCCAAGGATTTTAAGGGCCAGGCCATGACACACTCTTAGCTGAGGACAGTATGCCTTTGCTCCAAATTGTAGGCCCTGACACTGCGCTGCTTCAGTGCCAGCTCCAAAGAGGCAGCATGGGTCTGAAAGCTGTTCCCAAAGAGGGCTTTGGTCTCATGGGGAACATGTAGAGGAAGCAACGCATAAACCCTGTCCAATTTCCTCCAGCATTGAGTGCGGCCAGTGCAAAAGAGGGGGGTACGACCATCAAAGAGTTACTTTACCTGCCACTTGTAACTGAAGGCTACAATAGTATAGGGTGATATGCTACGTCTTCTCACCTCCGCGTTTGCCAAGAGCTATATGAAATGAGGCTCTGCAACTGGAAGGGAAGCAAGTGTGAGGTTAGCAGAGCAGTGTTTTTTGATCACATGCAATTGTTGACAATTCTATTCTCTGCCCTTCATAATGTCGCAGTCTTAGCTCGGTCTATTAGCAGGTTGAAAGCAGTGCTCCACTACATAAAGGCCAGGGATATACAATCCCCTCGAGATCCTTGGTACTTTGCCATGATCAGGTGTTATGACTGGAATTGGGCTACTGTTCCCCTCAGCTTTCAAAGACCTGACTTGCAAGAGAGGGAATTTTATGATAATTAATCTAATCAATAATCACACTCAGACATGACTTTCAATGTGGGCATGGAAAATAAGAGTGCCTATGAAAACATATTATGGTAATCAGTCAAAGTAATGTAATAAATCACTCTGGTATTACGTTTCAGCAGTAGCAGTTGGGGAATCTCCTCTATTGAAAAGACCCAGCAGTAATCAGTGTCTGAATGGCCTATACCCAAGCTCGAGGCTAAGTCCCTCTACTGCAGTTGTGGGGTAAATTCGCCCCCAAGATACAAATGCACTGCCTCTGGCTGCGTTAAGCCCAAATGGTGCAGACATATGAAAACACACTGTTGGCAGAGACAAAGGCCACCTTATAATTCTGAGCTATCAAGTAACTAGCTGTTTATAGCAGATGTGGAGATGTAGGTAGGCCCCAGTAAAGGGCATGTGTGAAGTTAGAGTTTAATATGTAATGAATAATAATGTAAACGTCAGCCCTGGTCCTTGATGAGAGAAAAACTGAAGCACCACCATGTTTGAAGTGAGGCCTAGCCTGCCACAGGCCATGGTGAAAGTAGCATCACAGCATGGCAATGAGTTCTAAATGACCTTCCCATCCCAAGCCCCAGCTGGGAAACTGATCCTAGAGGCCTTAAGGGCTCATAGATCAAATATAATTTTTTTTTTTTTTTTTTTTTTTGTTTTTTTGTTTTTATAATCTAAAAGATTTTTTAACAAAGATTTCAAGATGATTGCACTTTGAGATTCCAAAGGCGTCAGAAGTGTCTGAAAAAAACGGAAAAGAGAGATGTCCTGCATAGTTGGTGATCCTGTAGATGGAGCTTATCGTAGAGCCTGCAGCGGAAGGAGCACGTTGAAGATGTGGGACATAATGTTTGTTGTTGCCAGTTGCCAAGACTGTTTGTCACCATCTATCAATTTATTCCAGCACGATTCTTCATCTTGCAAGGTGAAGTTTGTGAAAATGTCTTTCAGGTAGGTACGGCGGATATCCGTCGTTGTAGGGCAAGTCAGAAGGAGATGACGTATAGTTTCCTTTGCCGTGGTGGATTTACAAAGCCGGCAGCTGCTGGTAGACGATAGGTGTCTGATCGCCAAAATTTCGTTTGTTTCCAAAAGGTTAAGTCGGATTCTTAGGTAAAAGTTTCTCACAAGCCTATTTGGAAATAATTTCAGGTATGGTTGGACAGAGTCAAGTTTCTTGGAGAAGGCTGGAAGATGGTTTGTGAGTTTGTATCGGGTAGCTGCGTCGATAGTGGTGATCCAGTCCAGTTCCTTGATTTTTTTGGTGACTCTGACTGGGTTGCAGATAAGGTCCTCCGTGCTGCAGGCAACTGAGTCTAAGATGAATAGAATTTTGGTTTCCCAGCGAGTAAGCATTTGGCAAGTTCCAAGGCGAAGTTCTTCGCTTATCAACTTGTAGGCGTATAAGGCGTCTTTCTGGATGCACTTCCGATAGAGCAAAACACTGTTACAGTCAATAGTTGATTTTAATGATGAGAGGGTAAGTTCGCGTCTGATCAGTGTTATTGGCGTGGATTTTGGGAGACCTAAGACTGTTCTCCAAAAGGTTGCTTCCAGATTTTGCCACAGGTCTTGGGGAAGGCTCGGCATTGCGTCTGCGCCGTATGTCAAGGATGGTATGACTTTCTTTTTGTAGAAGTCTCGTGCTGGGATGATTGAGAATCGACCAAATTTGATATCGATAGCTTTTCCTTGTGCAGCTAGTTTTTTGGTTTTTCCATATAGTGCCTCTTTCATCGCGTTATCTCTTTGTGAGCTGTCTAGGGTGACCCCTAGATATTTGAAACTCAGAACTTTCTCGACAGTTGTTGGGCCTAGTTTTAAAGGTAGAGTAGGTTTCTTTTTTTGCAGATTTCTCTATAACCATCATTTTGGTTTTTGCTTGGTTAATTTCCAGGTTGTTTACCCTCATATATTGTTGTAGATTTGTGAGTTGGCGTTGTAGGCCTATTGGGGTATTGTCCAAGAGGATTAAGTCGTCTGCATATAGGAGACGACTAATCTGTTCTCCTCCGAGTTTAGGGGGAAAAGCTCGGATCTTTTTTTCTGTATCTTGGAAATCGCCTAAGTAGGACCAGAACAGAGCTGGAGCCAGGGGGCAGCCCTGTTTGACCCCTCTGGCTGTTGTTATCTCTTCTGTTAACAGGCCTTGTTGGTTCAGGCGTACCCGCAAAGAGGTGTTGGCGTGAAGGGCTTTGATGGGGTCGAGTATGTATGGGGGGCATTTCCATTGAACCAGTTTCTTCCATAGTCTTTCTCGGTCGACCTATAATTGTATCGTGTTGCAGGGCTGTGAAACCAGACAGGAGTGTGAATGGCCAAGCATGGGCATGGCTGTGCCCATCCCGAAGGGCATACCCATGGGAGGACAAAGGTCTTGAGCTGCCAAAGGCCTGATTTATATTTAGAGCATTAGCACCCCCCAGAATGATGGCCAATCCATTTGAACTGTCAGATGCCCACAAACAAAACCCCTAAATCAATCCATTTACATTTGGCTGATTGGTGTGGTCCTTGAGAGTCCCAGGAAAAGCTCTAGGGTGGTGCAGCTGATAAGGGGGGAGCAAGGAGTGAAACATCCTGTGATTTGTAATACGAGGAGCAAGAGGTGATGTCAACACATTTCTCCTACGACAGGTAGGCATGATTGGGGTCTCTGTATGTCTGGTATCAAGAGAAGCACTCCTTTATTCTAAAATGCCAATTTGACCTTGAAAGTATCCGCTTAGCTCTTGTTAACGACCAGTTGCACACCATGTGACTAGGCCCATGGGGAGGCTAACGTTCCCAGAGGCCAGCCATTCGGGTAACAGGGAAGCGAGGTGACATAGTAGAAGACCACATGTTAGAGCGGAGGGGTAGATTAAGATGTGACCATTTGGTCAAGAAACTATAGTGGACTGGTAGTGTGTATATAGGTTGTAGCCAATGAGGTTGGGGGATGAACACGGTATACTGTATGTGTCTTGACGAGTGACAATGATTTGCTTTATAACAACTTGCATTCTTTGAACTAACCCAGAGAGCTCTGTGACAGTTGAGTTCTAGCCAAATCTGTTACTTTTTATTCTCTTTGTGTACAAAATAAATGTGTTTTCCTTGCAAAGAGGTGCACCAAGCTTTTTTCCTTAGTGGATTGTTTTTTCTTTCTCTGGCTGTCTAGGGGTCTGCCTTTAACATTTGGTGACCCTGACGTGATCCCAGAACCTCCGCAGAGATTCCTGGCTGCAAATCCACACTGCTGTCGACTAGCCCCCTGTGCACAAATTGTAGAGGTTTACTTGAGCTGTGTTGCCTAAATTCCTGTCTGCTCTTTGGAGCAGGGCGCAGCTCCCAGATTGTGCAGGCCGTTGATGGGACCCCCTGATGGAGGAACTCGGGAGAACACATAGAAATAAGTGAACCTTTTGCAGGAGAAAACCACACGGGTGGGGGAAGAGTAAGTTTGGTGGGTGTGGAGAAGAGTGTTAGTGTGTGACAGAAGTGTGGAATGTGTATTGTGAGGCCTGGGATCTCTCTGCTTGATATAAAGGTGTGAGAATGAAAAGTAGTATTTGGGTGTTTTTATTGGGGTTGTGTGAACCAAGGACAGGTCTGGTTGTGTTGTGTATGACTATTGAATTGGAGTGAAGTGAAGGCGTATATGATGTGTTCAAGGGAGTATGGGATATAGTAGTATGAGACAAGAATGAGGTGTATGCGTGTGGAGTTTGATGAAGGTGAAAGGTGGGGATTGTAAACAGGAAAGGGATGGGATGACGGGACAACAAGGCACCGCTGGGTCAGAGCCTGAGTAAGTTAGGTAGACAAGTTAGGTATTATATAACATACAAACAGGGCTGGCTTAAATGGAGTCGGTGAACCCATTGTTGTATATGTGTATGGTTCTTTCATTGCATAGGGAGAAGATTATGAAGTATCATAAGGAGTGGGTGACCAAGACGAGAGGGGGCATCTTCAAGCTATGGCCAGAAAAGGGGACAAACAACAAGAACCTTCAGGGCCACATATATACTTTTTTACCAGTAAAATATAAGGAGAAAAAGTTAAAGAATAGAAAGGAGGTGTTGGCATTTTGGAATATGGTGGAGGATTTAGAAGATGCCCCCCCAGTCTCTAATGACAACGAGTGAATCATCTTTGTCGTGTGCACAGAGCCCAACCACGCCCACCAGAAACAACCCACCCCATCAGTTACAGCACAAGCAGCACAGTCTACCCCATTAGTAATGCTTCCCTACACGCGTAGCGTCAGGGTACACAAATCCCATCTATGTCCTGCTGCCCGCTACCAGTCCTCCTCCTTCTTCATCCTCGGCGCAGTACCAGAATCTCTCTAACCCTATAGCGTCTGCAGCCACTCGACCTCAAGAACAAAGGGACCTAGAGCTGAAACGACAGAAAGAGCTAGAAGAATTTCTAAGAAGAACAGAGGAAGAGTTAGCAAGAGTGAAGTTGGATAGAGGGGATGGACAGCGAGCACCTATTGGGACAGATGAGTGGAGAGCGGGGGACATTTTGTTCCTAATTGACAGTACAGCAATCAAGGATGTGCGTATTTTTCTACAGCCCTCTCTTTTCTTTAATGAAAGTCTATAACAACCACATGAATAACCCCTGTGCCCGAGTCTTACTCCTGATTCCTTACAGCCATTTCAGCTAAAGAGCCACACATACACAAAGTCACCTAATAACCACCTCTGGAAGTTCACCTCCAGGTCAGAGCCACGCAGAAATGCACTATCGGTATTCAAAGTAGCTGCAAAGCTTGCTAAGTTTGAAACTTTAGCATAGAAAGGGGCCGGCAGATCTTCTTTCTATCATGCCCGAGTAGAGGCTGCATATGTGCTCCCTACAAGATCAGTTACTGAAGTCAAATTGTTGTCTGACCAGGGCTAAGAATTACCCTGACATTAGATCAATTTCCCACGTGTCTGTTACTGAAGGCTTCCTTGCATTTGGGCACTTGATGAGTGGCCACTAGAAAATAGCACATCCCAGGCCCCTCAGCTGAGGTCAGAAAACGGGGAAACCAAACAGAGGAAATACAAAGGACACGTCAGTGGCGATGGGTCTCCAGTGTGCACAAATATCAAAGAGTTCTTCTGAATTGCAATAACGTTGCATTTCCTCTTTTCATTGATTGCATTTCATGTCATATCCTAAGCACAACTAGAAGACAAGGGCCCTCGCCCTCTGCGTGGTTGCCACAACTTCCCATGCAGCAGGGCACAAGTCCTAAAGAATATGTGGGTGACTTATTAGGATATGGAATGTTTCTTGCCCCGGGAAGTGGTGTCAGAGGACGTGAAGTAGCAGCAAGACAATGTCAGCCCTTTCAGTAAAGGGGAAGAGTGTGTCTGAGTGAATCTGACTCCTTAGTATACATGTACTTGATGGGCAGTAGAACCTACATTCACTTTGCATAAAAAGAAACTGCTCAGATGGGAAAGTTACATTTCAATAAACCTTATAATGTTGACGTACCACTTTTCTCAGTTAACCCCTTGATCAGGCACTCTAATTAACAAATATATATGCATATATATGTATATATATTCAGAAAAGTCCCTGTACGAAGGTACAAAGAAAGTGGATGGCACTCCAGGAAGAAGTTTGGGGCTAGTAGTCTTCACCAAACACAGAAACAGGAAGCCAGGGTGTTACAGGCACAAAAATGGCTTTAATTATTATAATGTCCGGGACAGAGATAGCAACACGAAAACAACGACGCGTTTCGCGGCAACAGACCGCTTGTTCACATATATAAGGACACTCAGGTGAGATAAGGCCACAGTGTGTTAGTTCCCAACTGACAGCAGTGCCATGTGCCAACTCTCCTTGCACTCCTGCCAGCCTGCCAGCTTCCGTTTTAGGGTTCCAGCGGCATGAAGACAATCTCTCGCTTCTGTCAATGTTGGGCACTGCAGGGAATGTTTTGCATCTACCACTCCTTCCCAACCTCCCTCACTGTTCTGTAGTTCCCTCCTTGCATTAAATGGGTGCACTAAGGCAAAAGCTGTGGCCAAGTATTCCGTGGGCTGCCAGGAAAATAGAAGGATTTTAGTCTGTCATTGGGATTCACTGTTATGAGTGCACTGGCAGCTCTACAGGAAGGAGAGAAGCCACTTGAAGACAAGGGAACATTATTCCTGCCGAGTACAAAATGTATGTTCCTGTTGTGAGGGGTTAGACCATCCGCACGGAGAGTGTACGCTTGCTTGGTCTTTTTCTTGATGATTTTTTAGGAAATGGAATGATGCGAGATCAACCTCCGAAAATGTGTGGGGCTAATCTGCACACATTTTCTAATGCTCCCCGCACAACAAACACGTAGTCCAATGTATTAGGGGGCACACAGCCTACAGGCGCAGTCCTCCCTGTCACAGTGATTTGACATGTGACAGTGCAGGGTGCACAAAAAATCCAGAGGAGAAGGGCAACACCTTCCTCCTCCATTGGCCAGCCTAACTAAATATCAAAGGTTCCATGGAACCGCCTTGTTCTATTGTCTAAGTTCTGTGTGATAGCAGCGCATACTGATGAGAGCTAATTGAAGCAGGCCTGCGAATAGACCTGGTCACAGAACCTAACAATGCGCAGGAAAACTAACACCTCTTTGATATGCAATGTGTCACCTTGAAGCTAGACCCCACCCCTCTGGATGAAGGACAGTGAATGGCGTGTCTGGGTCCACTATTTACCATAGAAAAAACCCTGCAGAGCGGACCCCTTTCAGAGGGATGAAGTCTGTGATTTGAGAGAGACAGAAGTTTGTTCTAACCACAAACCTCAAGGGAGACCTAGGCTTTGATCATGAGCCACAGAGGAGGGCTCTGTTAACCAGAGGGACACTTTGATCTACGACAAGAACATGGGTGGGATTTAGGAGTACATGTTGTCACCTCTTACCTTCCCTGTTGCAAAGAGCTCTGGTCCTGTCCTTACGCATAATTGGTTCCTTAAGGTAGGCTTAGCCTGCACCAATTGCTGGAGACCATTTGGCTTTAAAAGATGGCTGAGCCCCTCACCTAGCAGATAATCCGAAGGCTTCACCAGAAACAGGAAAGAAGAACTCAGCATTGGAACCTGGCTGAAGGTACAGTCTACCTTATAGCTTCCGCCAGAGGAGGAAGGCCAGGATTTTGAAGAGGGAAGCAAAATCCAACCCCTAATCATCTCTGAGGGAACAGATGGAGATACCGGACTCAGACGACCCATCCAGCAACTCCAGAACCAGTACCCAGCCAGAAAACAGCGTGCCCTGTTAGGTTCTATCAGCAAACCTCCTAGGTGGGAAGTGCCAGAGAGTCTCTGAAGAAAGGACAAGGCCATTGCCTGCAAACACTATCCTCAGCTTTGGGCTGTCCGCCATGAAAGGACACCATAAGCCCTGCAAGGAAGCTAAGAGGAGTGCCACACAAGCATCAACCAGTGTCCATCTGTTAAGGACATTTTTGAGGTAATCGAGCCTTCGAACGTGACCGGTCGGCACCACTGACCGTTGCCACGCTGCAGTCACTAAAGCTGTCCAAGATGCCTCTAACAGCATTCCAGATCCGCCAACCAGCACAGGGACAATGATTTTTGACCCTGAGTCACCGTGTAGGCCAGCCTGCAGCCGCCCGTCCAGACTCGCTTGCCGAACTTCCTGTTGCCTGATACCCACAGCTGTCTCTCATCTTGAACTCTGTCGCAGGAGCTGCAAAGCATACTGGAACCGACTTGATGCTGTTGACCATCAAGAGCATCTCAAGCTCCAGGTACATTGTGGCTCTGTCCCCCTTGTTCTTCTCCGAAGACCCCTAGTGACATTTACGACTGCTTGCTCCCTTGGTGCTGAAACAAAATAACTTTGAACAGTTTAGACTGATTGCTTTACCGACTACTCCCCTGTCAGTATCCATAGTGCATCCCTTTCCTTCGTGAAACTGTCCATCCTCTGTGTTCCTTACAGTGTGGGTTGTATTTTGTAGTGTTTTCTGAACTGTCTGTTGTAATAATAGTAAAGTAGATATTTGTATATAACCTTGACTGGACAATCCCTTTTATCACTAGGTAACAATTGTACTTTCGCTGTGTTGCAACTAACCACCGATCCACAACCTTGCCGAGATAAGCCTACCGTTCCATCAACGTTACCAAAATTGGACAATGAGGTTTGTAATTTACTTGTGTTCCAATCCGTTCGGATCCCTTCCGGTGTACTAGAGGTGTGGGGCTGATTGATAGTTTAGAAACCGATATTCATCCCTGGACAACTGGTGCCCCAGAAGTTGCATTCTGAGAGGCAAGAGGGTGCTTTGAGAAAGAGAATCCTGTGAAAGAGATGAAAACTACCATTGGAGTACAATCTTGGACCTGACTGGAGGAACTCACAACTGTATGGAAAATGCAGAATCCTTGAGCAGTGGCTGAGAGGTAGACCCAGCAAAAGAGGAAGTTGAAGAAAAGCTAGAGGCTCCTCATCTGAGTGAGTGTTGTCAAGCATTACCAACAGCAGGGAGCAAGAGGAGACAACTGATGAGCAATCATCAATGATGGGGCCCACATGAGAGATACAAGGTCTTCACAGAGGTGGTCAGGATGGACAAGTGTAACCGTAGGACTAGGCAGTAGTGAAGAGATGACAGGATGGATGAACGAGTGTGAATTCCAACCTTAGGGTCAAACCAGAGTATGTGGTGGAGGAGGAAGGAGACCCATGGTGCATTCTGGAAACTCTAGTGAAGGTTTGCAATGAAAAAACAAGAACATAATGTGAAGGTGAGAGAGAGACAGAGAGAGAAAGAGAGAGAGAGAGAGAGAGAGAGAGAGAGAGAGAGAGAGAGAGAGAGAGAGAGAGAGAGATTGAGACCGATGCTGAGACCGTAGCTGGAGTGAAGGCTCCAAACAGAGCAATGGCCCCACATTACGGAACCTTGAGTGAAGGTCTCCAATTGCACAACAGGGGTGGCATCTCAGGGGCAACACCCTTAAATTAGGAGCATGATTATGCTGTGCAACATGGATCTGATCTGTGGTCTGGCACTTAGAAGCTGGAGGAGTCAGGTGTTAAGCATGACATAACTAATAAATAAATTAACTTAAACCATAAATTGTGAAAATTGCGAGAGGCAGAAACGTGTACTGCATCTTCAGAACCTGGAGTGAAATGTGAAAAAGTACCCAATGAACATTGTGGGGAAAAGCAAGAGCCGCACTAAAGCAAGAGCCGCACTGCATACTCAAACCTGCAGTGAATGGTCTGTTAGGGAAAAAAAATCCACACAACAAATTTGGATGATCAATAAGAAATAGTCAGTTTATTACATTGCAAGGCAATAAAAAGAAAGCTTGTCCCTGTCTAGACTAAAAAATGTCCCAGTGTACAAATCAACAGCCCCATGGATAATCCAGTCCTTTAGACATTCTGCGCAGGGTGCAAGCAGTATCTCGCTGGCAGGAGCCCAAACGTCTTCATAGGGTCCATAAACTTGATGGGAACACTGCAAAAGCAGGAGGCTCCAACTTGAAAACATGCACAGTAATCACCTTTGTCACAGCTCTGGCGGAATCCCATGGACGCCTGTGATTTTTCTGTGACATAGCTGGTGCTCCAGATCATCACAGATCCTCAGCAACTGTTCATTGAGGAAGTCCCGTACCGTGGAACAGGCAATATCCCACTCACTTTCTTTGCCTTCAGATGTAACACTACAAATCAAACTCACCAACAAGTCTTCAGTAATTGTGCGCAGTGCAGAGACGGATCTATGTGTATACTGTATAGGGGTTCCGACCCCTCCCCCCCTCAACAGAGTACAGATAACATTATGGGCAGATCAGTGGTTCCGTTATTGCAGAAATCAAGGTTATAGCGCCTCTTTTAAAAATGGTAAAAAGTGCATGTAGTGCTGCAATATCCTGGTTAAAATTACCCAGGAATTGAAGGGTGCTTTAAGTATCACACATATACCATGAATATGCAAAAATATACTATGAAAAAGAGATACAAAGTAAGAAATGCTTAAATAATTAAACAATGGCTCCCTGAAGGGTAGTTTAACTGAGGGGGCAGCCCAAAAGGCAGAACCTAAGGCTGAAGTAAACAATGTATCACAGGGCCATGGAATCTCAGAGAAATTACGGGACATTACCCTTGCGGCTCCTGCACAGTATGTCGATTTACCAGCAAAATCAAGACTTTCCAAATCGAAGGCAAGGACTGGACCTTACGTCAATTCACAAACTGTAAAACACCTAACGTGGTCTATGCAATAAAATGCCCTTGTGGCCTCCGTTACATGGGACAAACCACCAGACCAATACACAAACGCATTGTTGAACATCGGTCCAGAATCAGATGCCGGACCTTAACAGCCCCTTTGGTTCCCCACTTCGTAGTGGGGAACCAATATCATGAAAAGAAATATTGTTTTTCTTTGTTCTTATGCTTTTCAGTCTACAACTTATGTGTTTCTGACATAGTATAACTAAATGTGAACAAAGTGTAATTTTGCAGATTGATTATTGTACAATACACTCAAGATACATGCCTTAAAATGCTATCTGACTTTTCTCATGAATATCAAGACGCCCTACCTTTATTGTAGTAGGTCTGGTATCAGCAGTTTATGTAATAAATCTATACAAAGGTCTTTTTCTGTCAGTACTGTGCTTACATGTATGAATGACTTTACCTGTAGCCCTTACTCCATAGGGTCCTATAGACTCTGCCACAAGTTAGGCCTAATGGTGACCTTTGTAAACACCACAACTACTTCTCCTTAAGCAATGACATACGGAACTTAAAGTATGTTTTAACTATTGTTTGACAGCTACCCCCTTATGTAATACATTGTCCCTGAAGTGGCAGACTGGGATATATTTCAAAACGGATGCCCAAAGCACAAAATGGTGTCCACTACCCAGTGAGGTGTCCAGTGTGAAAGCCTTGATGCATGCTGATAAGGAATGGTCTTTGGCAGCATCTCGCTGTAAGATAATTGCATCTGGGAGATTAATCTTGGAACTTGGCAGGAAAACCAGAAAAGATTCATAATGAGAAAAGCATGATGTACTTTCTGAAGACCAATTTGACAGACCAGCTGCGGTATTTGGCATCACATAATAAGAGGTTATTTATTCCTCCACGGTATGAGACACTGACTAAACTTGGCAGAACCTCAAAGAATAGATAAGAACTGACAGTGATGTGATTATAATTGTTTTTGGCAGAAGAAAAAGAATGATGTAATTGTGTTCAGCCAGGTTTAAAATAACCTATCAGTCTATGTGTCAGACATGAAGTGTTAAAGCCAAGTATCACTAATGTGGCCTGGTGAGCAGTAGATAAATCATCCAATTGTAGGGAAGGGAGGGGTTTTCTCTGGCTAAAAGGACCTATTAGATACATGTTCAAGCAAGGTAGTAATTTGCATGAGGATGTTTCATCATCCAAAAAAAGCCTTAGTAAGCAGGGTAAAGGCAGAATGACTGTGTGTGCTTTTCCAGAAGTGTCTTGAAATTTCATCCAATAAAGACTGCTGCAGAAACCACCCGGGCAGCTGCTTCTTTTGCTCCTGGTCCTTGCCTCAAAAGGAATTCACAGATGCCAGAAAGCTTGATGAGGTGGAATGGGACCCCCTGTACCATAATGAGAACAAGAAATCTCAAACATGAAAATGTCAGATTTGTAGAGGGTGTGCAGAGTTTCCATGCATGTCATCACAATTACATGCAACAGTGCCCCCCCACCCTTGCAGTCCCCCATACTCCCCTCATATTCTTCAGTACCCTAACCCACCCCCACATATAATTGCTGTGAAATTGGCAGTGAAAAATTCAGTATTATTTTGTTGGGGATTGTATTGTTTGGTCTTTTGGTACGATACCTGCAGAGACCACATGCAGTTCACGGACATTGGTATCAATGTTCATTAGCTGTGACCCCGTTTTAAGGCTAGTTGCCTTTTTTAATTGTCCCAATGTATTGCTGAGTGATTGGCCCTTCTAAACATTCCACTCTAAGATAGCAGAATTTGTACGATTCCACGCACCTTTGAAATCCTGCTTACTTCATGTGATGAACAATTCCCTCTGATGTGCTGGACATATGGATGTGCCTTCTTAAGATTTTGGAAACTAGAAAATTACCTTTAAGGCAGATAGAAGTAATGAGGAACTGATAGTTCCTAAAGTGACATTTAAGATTGACCATCTGTGACCAGATACTTCTAGCCAAGAGGGTGTTCCATACCATAGCTGCTGACCTGCTATATTAGTGAGGTTATGGAACCCTGTCATATACATAGCATGAGAACAGGAATACTGATGAGGTGTAGAATATGTCAAGAGCTAAATCCCTTGGCATACAGATTAGTTGAGGTCTGCCTGAGCACACCATTCTAGTAGTTCTTTCATCATTCACTGACACATGTGTTAACAGGGATCAATAAGGTAGACTGACCAGACATCCTGGGTTTGCCAGATTTATCCTGGAATTGTGCCCTCTATCCGCCTGTCCAGAGATTTTTTCTTATTATTTAAAAACACAGTCCCAGTTTTCAGGGAACGAGAGGGTGATCTTGATGCAAAATGTTCATTTAGCCACAATTTAATCATAACAATTATAATGTATTTGCATTTCTATATTATCAGGCAATTATTTTAATTGGTTATTTATAACATGCTTAATACCCAGAGTTTTCTAAGCGCGGACCCGGGGATCAAACCTGTGTTGCTTCGTGTCATCTTGTTCCAAGGCGAGCGTGTTGCCCCTGAGCTATCCTCCCGATACATATCGCTTCGATCCAGGGGTGGCTGCCTTTGAAGTAACAGCCACATTAATTAACTGATTGTGCCATAGATACTACTTGGGAAGCTACTGCATTGCAAGGCCTGTGATAGCAATCCAAGCTAATGCTCCTTTGTACTGGACATGGTTACAGTCACAGTCAAACTGCACAGTTTATATCCAGGGGACTGTCTGAAATCCATCCCCACAAACTCCTTTTCCCGCTATTGAAAGGAAGCAATGATGGGAACTGTCAAACTTTAGTTCTACTTTTCTTTTGGTGACCTATCCCATTGTTAGTGTGGGCTATTAGGTGTTGCTTGCAACACTTATAAGCCAAAACTATTGCATTAGAGTATAGAAAGGGAGAAAGGGCATATGTGGTGGACCAACAGATTTTTGGTGTGGTTTAATTATTTACCCACCCATTGACTGCCTATGGCCGTGCTAATCCCTATAGCTATTCCTGGCCAGATCTTGCCCATCCCCCTCCCAAAATACCTCCTGATGGGAACTGTTTGAGCTTCCTTTAATCAAGCATTACCATCAAACTTCGCACTTCAAGTGCCTGCCAGTGTTCTTTCAAAGCAGTCTTTTGAGAGTTAATGAATTAATGGAGTTGTAAACCTGCAACTGGTGTAGTGAAAATGCCTTAAAATGTCTTCCTTCAGCCACTCAACTTATAAGCACTCTGTGTGTCCTTCACTGTCCTGTTAAAAACAAGCATTGGCAAAGCCAACAGCTTAGGCGTCTGTGTAGGTATTAGGCATTTGCGAGGTACTGATATTAGGTGACCAGGTACTCTCACTATTTTGCACCTGCTACAATCAATGGCCAGTTAATACCACTACAGATGTGCCTGGCAAGTGCCTTTCCCATGCCTACACAAAAGCCCAAACTGTTGGCCTTGCCAGTGCTTGTTTAGTTTTGAAAATGTGGTTAGCCTACTGGGGCCGCCCCTGTGGTTAACAAAGTGTGAAAAGTTACCTTAAACATATTATTCATTTTCCAGCCTATCAGTCTTTTCAAGTGCTTTGCATGATCTGAAGAATGTGAAGTGTTAGCACAGTACCAAGCAAGATCACTCTTATGCAATGGTCTATGCCACACAGATTAATCTAGTTTTGCCTGACCCTTTGTCTGCTTACAATAAGAGGGGATGTGTAGGTAACCCGTGCAGGTGTCTGGAATTAATGTACTGGCAGTGATTCATTTGTGATATTTCCATCTGAAATCCAGTTAGGACAAGCAATACACTTTGTTGGAATCTGTGCTTCTGCACACTTGGCCACTTGAAAGAAAACCTAGCTCATAGTGTATTCCAGAATACCATAAGCCATAGTATTTGTATTTGTATTTGTATTGATTGCATTTTATATGGCGCTTTAATCGAAGGCGCTTTACATGAGAAACAGTTAATACATTATGAGCAGTAAATAACAAAAAATGAATCGAATAACCGACAACAATATAGAGAACAATTTACATTGAAAAGAATGAGTGACCTTGCGCTGTAAGGTAGTTTTGAGAGAGTACAGGGAGAGGTGTTAGGTTGGAGTTTGAAGAAGGTAGGACTTTATAGAGGAGCAGAAGGAGGAGTATGTGGTGGTGGAGCAGATAGAGGGAGGTAGACGATTCCAATGAAAAGGAGCAAGAAGGTGGAAGGAACGGAAGGAAGCGGGAAGGAGCAGAGGGAGCAGGAGGAACAGAGAGTAGGAAATGATCAGCAGAGCGAAGTGGGCGAGAAGGAGAATAGAAAGAGAGGAGGGAGGAAAGTTAAGGTGGAGTAAGACCTTAGAGAGATCTAAAAATGAGACAGAGGAAGTTAAATTTGAGTTGGGAATGAAAGGAGAGCCAGCCTAGTGAGATGAGTGAGGCAGAGATGGAGTCGTGAGGAGAGAGAATGCAAAGAGAATGGATGGCAGAGTGGTAGATGGATTCAAGGGGAGTTAGATGTGAGGAAGAGAGACCAAAAAGGAGAGCAGAGCAATAGAAAAGTCTAGAGAAGATGAGAGAGGAAATTAGGAGTTTAGTAGTATGAAAGGTGAGGAAGGGCCGGATTTTGCGGATGTTATAGAGATGGAAGTGACAGGCACGTGAGGTGAGGGAGATGTGGTGAGAGAAGGAGATGTTAGAGTCAAAGTGTAGGCCAAGATTGCAGGCTTGGGGGAGATGGGCAGCATAGAAGGAGGAAAGAGGACGGAAGAGGGTAAGGAAGGGGGTGCGAGGGTGTTAGCAGGAAAGAATAAAACTTTTGTCAGTGTTTAGGGTACGAAAATGAGAGGACATCCAGGATTTGATAGCAGAGAGGCAGGAGAAGTGTTTGAGATGGATATCAGGGATAAAGGAAGGGAAGGAGAGGAATAGCTGGGTGTCATCAGCATAGAAGGGGTGAGAGATACCGAAGGAAGAGATAATAGGAGCTAGGAGAGAAGTGTAAAGCGAGAAGAGAAATGGACCAAGTACGGATCCTTGTAGGTCACCGTAGTTTAGTGAGTAGGTGGGGGAGATGTTACCTCGCCATGAAATTGCAAAGGTGTGATTGGAAAGGTAGGAAATAAACCAGTTGAGGACAGAGTCTTTAAGGCCAAAGGAAGAGAGAGAGTTAAGAAGTAGAGGGTGATAGACAGTATCAAAGGCTCCAGAGAGGTCAAGAAGAATGAGAATCGATGAGTGTTTAGAGAAGCAAGCGGAAAGAAGGGAGTTGAGAACAGAGGTGAGAGCGGTTTCAGTGGAGTGGTTTGGGCAAAAACCAGATTGGGTAGTGGGGAGGATAGAGAGGTTGGAGATGAAGGCGGAAAGTTGTGTATAGACAAGGCGTTCAAAGAGTTTTGACAGGAAGGGTAGGAGAGAGATGGGTCGAAAGTTAGAAGCCAGATGGGGGTTGGCAGAGGGATTTTTTACGATTGGGATGATGGTAGCATGTTTGAAGGTAGAGGGAAAAGTAGAAGTAGCCAGACAAGTGTTGAAGAAGGAGGTAAGGTAAGGTATAATGAGAGGGTCCATTTTGGGAATGAGATGGGCTGGAAGGGGGTCAGAGGGAGCGTAGGTAGGGTGAGTTTTAGATAAGCGAAACCTCTAGTTGAGTGACAGGGGTGAAGGAGGACAAGGTGGTGGATGGGGTAGTGGGAGAAAGTGAAGGGGGAGAGTAAGAAGGGGAGTGGAGAATGTCTTAGCGTAGAGTTTGGACCTTAGAAGAAAATAAATTAGCAAGATGGGTGGCTGAGAGAGGAGAGGCAATAGAATGGTAAGGGGTAGGAGGAGAGAGAAGAGGAGTTAGGGTTTGAAAGATTCGGCAGGGGTGAGAAGATTGAGAGTGAAGAAGACCAGAGAAGTAAGCACGTTTGGCAGAGTGGAGTCAATTATCATAAAGGGTTTGGCATGAGAAGTAGGAGGATTGGTTAGCTGGAGTGGGGTGTTTAAGCCACTGTCGTTCAAGGTGTCTGAGGAGGCGACGCATGGAGGAAAGGTGTGAGGAAAGCCAGGGTTGGGCGTGTTTGCGAGAGGGGTGAAAGGAGGTGAGACGGGAAGCTGGTCAAGAGTGGAAGTAAGGGAAGAGAATAGAGCGGAGGAAACTTTGTCTTCACAGAGAGAGGAGAAGTAGGAGAGGGGGCAATGAAGAGGAACAAGAAGCGTGGAAGAGAGAGGGGTTGAAGTTATGCAGGTCGCGTAGGGAGAAAGAGAGGGGAGAAGAGGGGGTGGGAGGAGAGGAGGAGGGGGAGTCAGTGAGATGGAGAGCAGGGAGTGGTCAGATAGATAGCTGGGAAGGATGGATACGGATGAAGCAGTAATAAAGATTAGGTCAAGGGTGGAGCCGGGGAGGTGTGTGGGTGGGGAGGGGAGAGAGGTAAGAAGGTAGGAGTCAAGTATAGATAAGAGAGGAGAGGTTTGGGGATTGGTAGAGAGATGGAGGTTAAAGTTGCCAAGGACGATTAGAGGTGTAGGACAGGGGGAGATGAGGCTGAAGAGGTTGTCAATATCCTCATAGAAGGATCCGAGAGGGCCAGGTGGACGGTAAATAATGAGAAAAGATATAGCATGCAGAGAGTTGAAGATTTTGTACATAAATTTGAATGAAGAGAAAACAGGAAGAGTAAAGGAACAGAAAGTTGAGAGGCATTTGGGCTAGAAAAGAAGAGCGATTCCACCTCCATGGCCTGTGGGTCAGGGAACATGGGCGAAGGAGGAGGAGGAGGAAGTGAGAGACGCAGGGACAGAAGTATTGTGGATGGATCCATGTTTCAGTGATACAGAGGAAGTGAATGTTCAGACGTAAGAACAGATCTAGGACAGCAATTGTTTTATTGCAGAGAGATCTTGCATTTCATAAAGCGATATCAATGGTATTCGAAGTATTGGACATTTGGGGATAGATGAGATTGCAGTGTCGATTAGAGGTATTTAGGAGCTGGGTCAAGTGGAAGTGGGGGGTGAGGGATAGTTGAGAGTGGAGATAGTCATGATGATAAGGCAAAGTGATTTAGGGAAGAGTAAGGTAGTGAATGGGGGGGAGAATGATGGGGCTGGTAGGTGGTTATGCGCATGCCTGAGGGTACAGTAGGAAAGTGATAGATGTGGGTAGATACGTTGAAAGTGGAAGATACTGTGCTTTAGGTGGGTGAGAGAGTGGTCACTGAGGAGGGGTGTTACCACTAGGCAGGTGGGGAAGGTTTGAGAGTGGGGCAGTGTAAGCAGGCAGTTGGATCAGTCAGTGGGCTATAGAAATTGTGGGAATGTACATGTGGATTGAATGAAAACAGATAATAATTAGACTGGATAGCGTCCCACAAAGGTAAAGGCAGCCGGGATTGCAGTAGAGCGTCACAAAAATATGGGGCTGACCAGAGGGTTGAAGATGCTGATTGAGGAGCACATGCACATTTTCATCCCTGCACTTTTTCCACCATGGCCAATTGCTCACCTCTACAGTGGTAATAACATTACTGAAACTGACAGTTCACAACAACCATTTTATATATGTCTCTTGTTTTAAAGTAACAGTTTTGTCACACAAACCCAAACAATAGTTATCAAGTTAGATAACACTATCACATAGAACACGAACAGCATGCAGTGTTTCATCTGTGTCATTAGGAGTACCTGGAATGGCCTATTCCAAAGTTGGGCTAATTAAGTCTTCTATTTATTCACTTTCACAGAAACATAGGGCCTCATTACGAGTCGGCCGTGCCGGAATCCGGTGATTCCGTGACGACGGTTACTCCACTTCCGCGACCGCAAGGTTGCGTAAAGAAGGGCCGATTACGGCATTTGGGTCGCGCGCAACACACCGAGGCAGAAACAGAGTCACCGCCGTCATGTAAACACCCACGCACATGGACTTTATGCCACAGAAAATGGTGCTAAACCCGTGTCCGCCCCGCCGACACGGAAACACCGGAACGGGAAACACCAACACCGGAAGCGGAAACAGATTGACCGCGGGAAAAAAACGGAAATAGAGAGGCGGCCATTATATAAAGCACAATCCACTGCCATCCTCAGACACCGCAGGTCAGATTACCTCCCTGAGACCGACAACTCATCGAATGGCTTCCAGGATACCAGCACGCAGACAGCGAAAGCCACGCTTTAGTGAGGCTGAGCTCACAGTTCTGGTGGACCACATTGTTGAGCATGCGGAAATGCTCTTTAGTGCAGATCAGCGGCGCGCTACTCAGCAACGGCGCAAGGAGGTGTGGGCGGAGGCAGCACGCAAGTGCACAGCGGTCGGTGTGACCACACGCTCTGTGAAGGACTGCCATAATAGGTGGGATGACCTCAGGCTCCGGGTGCGCAACCTCATGACTGCACACCGCCAGCACAGCACTGGCACTGGTGGAGGCCTTGCATCCCCTCTCAAGTTGCAACCGTGGGAGGAGCGCTGCAGCAGTGTCATGCACCTAGAAGGCATCCACGGCATAGGAGAGGCAGAGGCAGGAGTGAGCCCACCTGCACATGCTGGTAAGTGCACATAGTACAAAGCCATAAGTGTGAATGGAAGTGACCCAATGGACCCACTCACAATGCCTCCCCCCAAAAGGGCAGGAGTGACCCAATGGACCCACTGACTGGCCCGATTACAAGTAACACATCCCCAAAGCATGAACCCTGGAAATGCACACAGTGCGTGCCTGACTGGAAGCAGACACACACACACCTGAGTGCATCAATAGTCACAAGTGTGTACATACAAGTGGTAATGGATTTTCATGTTGGATGCATGTGATGGACACATCTAGTAACATCACACAACTAACGGCATGCCCTCTGTATCCCCACAGTCGAGACAAGTGACAGCGACGGCCAGGAGTCAACGCAGCGGCCACCTGCATGTGCCCAACTCAGCACTTCTGCCCAGGAGGATGATGCTAGCTGCTCCAGCACACAAGCACCGGCTACATCAGGCACACCGGCTACATCAGGCACACCAGCTACATCAGGCACACTGGCTACATCAGGCACACGGGCTACATCAGCCACACCGGCTACATCAGGCACACCAACATACACCACCATCCCCATGCAGGCACCCACCCTAGCCCCGGATGATGATTTGCAGCCCATCTGCACAGCTGAGGAGGCTGCATCAAGTGATGGAAGTGCCCCGGCCATGCAGGCCGAAGCAGTACAACAGGGTGAGGGGGACAACATGGATGAGGTGTCACCCATCCATGGCCTACAGTTCAGCCCCCAAGAACTGCACAGCCCCATACGCTCCCCAACTCCCTCCATGGCTGAGCTCAGTACATGCTTGCAGCACTTTGAGAAACAACAGGCCACCCTGACGCAGCTGGTGGAAAGTCAGTTGGAGGAGGCCAGGCTGCAGCATGCGGAGGCCGTGCATCAGCAGGAGGAGGCCAGGCTGCAGCGTGAGAGCAATGCTACGTCGGTGCGGCGGCTCTCCAGTTCGATTGGACGATTTGCGGCCACCATTGTCACCCTGGCACGCCATGTCAGGGAAGGGAACAGTGTGCAATCCAGCATTGCTCAGTCAATCTTGGTAGCCCAGCAGGCGTTTCAAGGGCGCATGACCACAGTCACATCGACAGTCACCTCAGCCAGCACCACCCCATCCAGCTCTGCCACTGCCAGGACACAGAGGCGTTCCAGTCGGGTGACTGGAGCCGCCAGCACGGACACGGCACCGCATAAGCGCCCCCGCAAATAGTGGCATGTGGGGATGCCAGTCAACATGACATTTGGGGACACCATGGGTGTACGGGTGTGGGTACGTTTGGGTGGTGGGGGAGGTCCATTAGGGGGTTAGTTGTTTGGGGCCTGGTTGTGGGTGTGTACGTTTGGGTGGTGGGTGGGCATGGGTGTACAGCTTACCTACCCAATGCACTTTCTTACCTGGTTTATCGAAAATACAACACCTTTGAAATGTACCATAATGAGTGGACATCTCTCATTTCATATGCAGTACAATTAAATGGTATTTCCGGTCCTAAATGTTTATTGTCCCTACGGGTCGGCCATGTGCATTTAAACATTAATTGGTTGATCGTAGTAAAATTTGCTATGGACCGTACCCGAACTTTCGTCCACTAAACAAACAATAAATCTCACTTTTACCTAGATAGACAATCATCTCCATATTTATGGTCCTCTGGGGCTGCAAAGCACATGGACAATATACACGGATGGAGTGTAAAATTCAAGTTCTCAGGGATGGCTTCACACAGAATGTTGCAAAGTAAGAATGTATGCACGTTCACACTGAAGGTCAGCTGCTTCGATTTATTGCTCGCGGGCCGGAGTGGGCCACGACTCGCAGTATAAGGTTCTATTGTTTTCTGACCTTGACAGACAGGCACCGTGCCTAAAGACTTCTTTTGAAGGAGGGGTGCAATAACGTAAGAGATGATAAGGATGACATTTCAGAAACGAGACCGATTTTCATGTTTGTTCACTAAAAGAAAGATTGTTGGCACAGACAGAGTGGTATTTAGGGACTGCATTACGCCGAGACAATGGAATCTGCAAATCTAATGTAAGTAACCCTTTAGAAGATTTAATACCGGAATATATTAACAATAGCGTAGCATTAAAGGCCGGTTAAATTGTACTTGTTTGTTCAATGTGGCATTTTGTACCGCGCACTATCAACGCCGAAGTGCTCCCCTGGCGCCCAGGCGGCTCTGAAAAAGGCGGAGGAGAGGGGGTGGGTTAGTGGGAATAACGTAACATACTCCGTTGCACTCTCCTCGCTAGCAAATAGTTTCAGGCACAATAAATAAAATGAATAATTTTAATGAAGATCGGCTGGAGAGACTAATTTATGTTTTTGATACAGGTACATCCTTCCATTCTGCCAATGCCATAATTTCCAGATCCCGGCCGACGGGTTCTTCAGCTGCCAGGTGCAGCTCCATGTCAACAACTTCACCACCCTGACCATTTTATGGGACGATCGGCAAGGACCAATATGCCCTTACCCGGTACTAGCGGCTAGAAGCAACATCCCAACCGTTACGGTGGTGTAGTGCCTCGTTGTTGGACCAGCCTTGGGATTATCAGTGCGACCATAGTGCTTCTTTTATCGTAAAACAGCACCCTGTGCACCGCTAAGGAACAGCGCATGACTCAAGATGAACTTTTGCAGATCGAGAGCAAAGACAAATGCGAATCGCTGAATATTCTCTAAACATTTAATGTCAAATAAATGTACTTTACCAATTGTACAATCTTGCTGTTTGCTTTTAAACCACAGTTTCATATTCCAAACCGTGGCGTGCTGTGTTGTGAAATGATCTGTGTTGTTTTACGGGTTTTGTGTGAAATCGCGTAGAAGTCGACTGGGCGCGTTTGGCTACGCAGCCCAGTAACGTCACAGAGAGAGGCGGGGAATTTGAATGCTTTGTTGATGTCAGGCTCAGGGGCGGGAAATATGATTTAGTGCCGCAAAAGCAGGTCAGCCGGGGCTTGGGGCAAGTGATAGGATTATCACCTAATGTCGGCGCACAGCAGCCTGATTTATCGTTTGTTTAGTGGACGAAAAGTCAGGTAAGGTCCATATGTACATTTTCTACGAACGACAGATCCGTGCCTGAAAACACATGGCCGACCCGTAGGGCCAATTAGAATTTGGTCACGGAAATACCCTTTATTCATTTAGTGGCATCACCACATCCCTGAAATGCTGGGGATGTGCTGTCTCTCAAAAGTAAATGCGAATCAGTGCATCCCGTGCTTGTTGTCCATCTAGCGGACCCCCAGGAGGTGGTTGTGCCATCCCATTTCCATCCTCATCCCCGTCTCCGTCACCATCCCCATCTTCATCATCTCCGTCTGGGGGCATTGGAATGTTCCTGCGCTGGCACAGATTCTGCAGCATGGCACAAACAAGCGTAATTTTACCCGGCTTCACTGGGCTGTACAACAGTGATCCCCCAGATCTGCTTAAACAGTGGAAACGGGCCTTTGGTAGTCCAAATGTCCTCTCAATCATGCCTCAATCATGCAACGTGTGCGGACATGTGCCCTGTTGTACGCATCCTCATGACTGTTCCTTGGCCTCCGTACAGGCGTGATCAGCCATGGCGTGAGTGCATATCCAGAATCTCCTACATGGGATGTAGATGTGGGAGACATGTCAGTGTTGGTAGTATCATGTCTTCATCAGATGCAGTGCAATCTTGGTCATTGGTCATTCATGCGTATGTGTCATGCAGTGTTTTCACTGATGGGTGTTAATCTTCTATGGCCATCATAGTGGGGGTTGGCAGCTGGACATTGACCAATGCATTGGTGCGCATGTGGCTTGTGATTATGGCATTGTGCAGTGATGTGCTCACATGGCAGGGTCACTCCACAGTGATGATATAGTAGATGCAGGACGTCTCATGTACAGCCATCATGTGCATTGTGAGTGCTGTGTTGCATATTATGGGGGCGGGGGGGTTGCTGTGGCTCCAGGTGTGTGTGCCAGCAGGAGTTCAGGCTGTGTATGTCAGGTGGCAGGGTGTGTACGGCCACACTGTGGCTACCTGTCATGTGTTGCTTTGTGAAGTTTGGGTTCTGCAGTCGCAGCAGCCCACTCACGTAGCTCATTCCCCTGGTCACACACACACACACCCCCCAGTTACACAGGTCCGGAGCATTGGCAGCTGTACTCACCCAATAGCCATGTGCTTTGTCCAGCATAGCGTTCCATGTACCGTGGCAATGTTGAATTCCGCAGTACCATTGAGTCATGGGTTGAGCCCGGGAAAGGTGCGCAGCAATGTGTAATCACTTGCGTCGCATTACATACCATCTGTACATTCAGTGAGTGGTACTGTTTCCTATTGTGGAACAGCATTTCAATTGCACATGGTACTGTCAGCCCAATGTGGGTGCAGTCGACTGCACCTATGCAATTTGGCATGCCTGCTATGGCATAGAAGGCCAACTTGGTGGCAATCACCTGGGGGAGGGTACGGGGTAGGGCAATCTGTTCAGACACATGGCGCAACAGGGCATCCAGTACCTGAACCAGGATTATTGAGAAACAGGGTTGTGATAGGCCGTGCAGCTCACCGACTGTGTGTTGATAGGTATCGGTGCCATGAATGTGCAGTACAGACCTTCAGGAGGCGGGGATGGCGGTGGGGGTGTCTATGTGGCTGCTGATGTCATCCTCTATCAGGCCAGTGATGTACATGATTGTTGGACGGTCCAGCCGGTATAATGTGTGGATCTGTCCTGCGGTGAGGTTCCAGGGTGAGGCCCTGATGCGTGGTATTGCAGGCTGCCTGCGGGGTGCTGCCAGCTGGACAATGGGTTTTGCCATGGGTACAGGGTTAGCTGCTTGCCGCCTGCGCCTCCTACGCCTCCGCCTCCGCCTCCTCCTCCTCCTCTGCAACATTAATGCCATCATGTGCAGTGCTGCCTGTTGGTTGAGTAGGCCCAGTCCCAATGCTACTAGAGTAGAGCTGCTGTCTGCATGGTTCTGTTTTGAGTTGGGCTGGGCGTGGCCCTTTTGTATGCACCCAGTGGCCTGCTGGGTCCAGCTGGGCTGATTTGCTGCACCTGTGGCCTGATTCAGGACACCAGGCACAGTTTAACATCATGTTCGCTGTGGCGGCGGTACCGCCACCATGATCACAGTTTTACTGCCATTTTATTGTCGGTGTTTCCATGTCTGCGCTAGTTGTGATGCTCGCAGTGTTTCGTATTGGCGGCAACGGAGGAGTTTCCGTGCAGGCGGAGTTTACAGGAGCTTTGACTCCGCGGTGGTGGTTGGTGGTGGTGCTATTTCCGGGTTCGCGGGTCATGATTAGGCGGACGCGGAAACAGTGCCGGTATGGTTATACCAGCTGCGTTAATTACGGTCCGGAGCACTTGTAATGAGGCCCATAGTCTCCATGCTCCAATAATTCACACTCCTGCTCCATTTATTTCCACAATATTTCTTTGACCTGTGAATGTATAGACCTGCTTGACCTAAACAATGCTTTGCAGTGTTACAGCACCATATCGTTGGTTAAGCATATGGGATGCAGTCAATGGTGGTGATGAGGGAAGGGGCATTGGAGAGCCTATCAAGACCTTGTGTGGACTTAGCCCAGTTGTTCATACTGTGAATGCTAAAAAATACAAATGGAAGATTGTCATACTGCTAAAGACATGCCTGAGTGCATAATTTAGCCAGTTCTTTAACATGGCTCTTGCTGATTGAGGGTGGTCTGGGCAATGTAGTTTCTGTTGCATTTGCAGGGTGATCGATAGTTCACCCTCTACCTGGCTAGTGTACTGTGTTCCCCATCATTATTAATGCTTACAGGCACTCCCGACCAGGGCACAAAGTATTTTATTAAAACCTTGACTACAGTCTTTATATCAGCCTTATGAGAGGGATAATTCTCAAACCTTCCTCGAAAAGTGTTCATCAGGACCAATATGTACACAAACCTGCAACACTTCTGTAACTGAATGAAGTCAGTCTAAATGTTGGTGAGTTACCCCAAAAGATTAGGGTGCATTCCAGAGGTCACTTTTACTATTTTAACCAAATTGGACTGCATAAAATACAGTTCGGCCATTGGGGTGCAAACCAATTCTTATTGAGGGAAGCCGTTATGTCACCCCTTTCCTATGTTGTGACTCTTTGATAGATTAGAGCCAAGTAGGATAACAGAACTTTGTCATGATTAGATGAATATTTTGATCCCGGCAACCGACCACAGACCAAGTCTTCTTTTCTGAATCTGATGCAGTATTCAGTATTCTGAATACAAATGTAGACCACCATCCAAGCCTGGATGGCAGCCAATGGGCTCTGCCTTAACAGCGAAAAAACAGAGATCATCCTCTTATGCCCCAAAGAAACATTGATCAAATTGGACACTAAATACAACAACTTCCTCATTGACAACACCATCATCACAGCCTCCCCAACAGTAAATACCCTCCGGGTCTATCTTGACTCCACCTTATCCATGAACAGACAAGTTAGTGCCATCGCCTCTGCCTCCGCCCACACCACCAAACGTATAAATGCCATCAGACCATTCCTCTCTAGGCAAAACTGTCTCTCTATTGCAAGGGCCACCATCGGCACCAAGCTTGATTATTGTAACGCTCTCCTTGTAGGCACCTCAGCTAAAAACATAAACCAGCTCCAAACAGTCCAGAACAATGCACTCAGAGCAGCACTCAACATACCCAAAAGGGATCACATTACACAAGCTAAAAGAGACGTCCACTGGCTCTCAGTTAAGGAAAGAATTACATTCAAGACCTTCACCTTAACGCACAAATGCCTCAGCCTCTCTGCACCCCTCTACCTATCCGAAACCATCAGCAGAGACATCTCCACACGACCCAGAAGAACACAGCACACAAACAAATTGCAGATTCCGGCTATCAAAAGAATCAAAGCAGGAGGATTAGGCTTCCCTCACTTAGCGCCCAAATTATGGAACGCACTGCCCAATGCTCTTCGAGCTGAAACCTCCCTCACTACATTCCACAAAAGCATCAAACCACACTATTCAACTGACACTTCACCCACATCACATACACCTACACACGGATCCTCTGTAACTAAGCTTGTATAACAAGACAGACTGCTTTGTACTAAATAATGACATTGTACACCGCTGTAACTGTTATGCCCTCTGTAACTATTTTGCCCGATGTAACCAGACATGTTTACTGTAACAGCTCCACGATGCCTAAAGGGCTGATGTGCGCTTTATAAATGTTAATAAATAAATAAATAAATTCCAGCAAAATCTTGTAATCAGGTGAATGGTGGGGTCTACACCTTGCTTGTTTGCATCAATACGTACTCAGCCTGAGAGCGGTAAACAAATACCAATTTAGCAGCAGGATCAGCTAAAGCATTTCCATTTGATACCACATCACAAAGAGTTTGGTGAGCAGCACACTCTTCTATTGCTAATTGTGTTGGTAACACGATTGGATCCTAAAGGACAGAAACCTGATGATGTAAGAAAACCTCTTTGCTTCCAGAGTCAGCTAAAAACATGAGCATCACCAAAGGAATACAAGGAATATGTGTATATTGTAACACTTTATTGATTGGCTAATTTACATGCTTGTGTTGGAGCAACAAATTCAGCAACTTGAATAGACAACACATTAGGTAATCTGGTACCTTCTGCTACAGTCTGTAGGGGAACAGAGGACATTTTACATTATCTTTTGGAAGACATGACTCATTTACAAAATAAATCAAATCAGCATTATGTAATGGTAAATAAAGGAGGTTTTCCCTTGGTTGTGCAAGTTCATTTGTAATGGCCAAACAGACATGGGGCTTGTCATCTAATGGACAAAGGAGCAAAGAGGCAGGATTCCAAACAGGGCACTCTGTCAGAGTAATATGGGGTACATTTCACAATAAAATGCCATACTTGGCAAAATTAGAAAGTGAAATGTGATGTATCTTTGTCGTCATCAACTGTGTTGTTAACGTATGCAGCACTAAAGCTCAAATGGGGAACCCAGTACAAGAGAAGTGCATTGCTGTACTGCCAACGCAATAGACCTGAGACAAGGGTGAAAACCTGCAGGAACAAGGTCTAATTCTGTGATATAATCCACAAGTGGCCATTGTTTTCTCTATGTTTCTGTTTAAAGACTGCTAATGCAAACACATGTCGTTCATGGCAACAGAAAATACATTTCTTGTTGTAATCTCGAAACTCTAAAGCATCCACATTGGAAAGCACAGGTTCAACTTGAAAATAATCCATACTTTGCTTCTGAGAAACATGGCAGTGGCTGTATTGTGTTTAATTATGTTAACTACCATCAGGGTTACATCAAGGGTTCATAACACAGTATACATTGATGGCAATATCCTACCATACACAAAAGTGTTTGCATCTGTGTAATGGTGGTGGGTCAGATACCTTTTAATATTGACCAGCAATAATGTTGTGCCCTAGGAAATTAATCTTGTGTGGGTAATCTGGCACAGTATAAAAGCATATTACCATAACATTTGCAGTTTCTGTTTGGATACGTTATGGGCTTTCTGTGTGAATGCAGTTAATAAGACTAAAATATGTTGTTTTCTAAACATTGTAAGAGGGTGAAGCTAACAGAAGATCATCAACATACTGTGTCAACACAGAATTTCTCTGGAATGTTCTGTCATCTAAATCCTCTTTCATTAAGGGTGAATACAAGGTGGAGGGCTTTCTGTACCCCTGTGGGAGTCTTGCCCAGGTGTACTGTAACCCACGGTATGAAAAGGCAAACAGACACTGGCAATCTGGCTTTACTGGAATGGAAAAAATTGTGGAGCAGAAGTCTACAACACTGAAACACAAAGGTAAATGTGGAATACATGACAATGGGCCTCATTACAAGTCTGGCGGTAACCGAGCTGGTAAAAACGGCAGGTTACCGCCGGACTCATATTACCATTCCGCCTCCCTGATTCCCGGAATTACCAGGCAATTATGACCCCGGTGACCCAGGAATTCCAGAGGCGGAATTCTGTAAATCCCCATTCCCATGGATTCCCATAGGAATCCATGGGGATGGGGACAATGGAAACACTGGTTGCGTCTCTGACGGAGCTGATGTTTCCATTTCCACCTGCAGGCGGGTGGTGTTAAAACCGCCAGGTCAGACCTTGCGGAAGTGACACCTCCTGCCTGCAGGACTCAAATCAGGTTTTACCACCACTGTTCTTTCCGGACCGGCTGACTCATAATGAGGCCCAATATACTAGCAGGATCCAGGACTACTGAGAAAGATAGGAGTACTACCGGATTAACTGATTTTAGGGGCTACACAAAACGAAAGGTATTCTAACAAGGTTTCTTCACAGGGATGATAGGGATGTTACAAGGGCTTTTGGTTTGTATTATTTCCTGTTTTAGTAGTGGCTGATTTACTGGGGCAATCCCTTCTTCAGCCTTAGTGTGTGACTGATACTGAGGAATCTTTGATAGTCACTTGGAGTGGTCCACTCTTATTCAGGCAGGTTCTGCATTTTGCATGAACCCTACCTCTTTATCGTGTGAGGACCATAGACAGTTGTGGACTTGGGGCAATAATTGAGTAGGTTCCAGGGATATGTGATCTCTTTGGGGTTTGGGAGCAGGAATGGGCCTTCCTACAAGGTTGCTAAAACAGCTTTGGTGTTGTTAGGGGAACCTCTAGAAATACTCTGTCAGGTACACAATATAAAGTACAGTTCAGTTTACATAAAAAGTCTTGCTCAGAAGATTAACAGAAGACTATGAACTCAACAGAATTGCATCTGTCAGTTAAGGGCGTAAGGAGAAAGATACAGTATTTGTGACAGAGTGGGGGGGCATGGTTTATTGGCGATACTAACAGAATTAATAATGGCGGAAGAAAGGGGCAATTTGGAAGCTTTGAAACTGTATGTCCAACTTACCAGCTCCTATATCTACAATGCATGGCATACATTGTCCTACTATGGCATATTGCACAGAGGGACCTTCTGATTACCAGGTATCAGAATTTATGACAAGGTTTATCATCTCTCAGGCCATTCTATCGGTGGTCTACATTTGGGTCACTGGGTGTTGTGCTAGCTGGCATAAAAGTGAATGCACCCGGATTTTGGGTAATGCAGGTGGATTCAGGAGTGGAGGACGGAAAGTTCGTTTCGACCCTTCTTTTTTGCAATCATTACAAATGATGGGTATCTTTACACCTGTTTCCTGATATTTCTGTGTCTACCCTCTCACTCTCTCCTTGTCCTGCCTTCTCCCGCCGAAGACTCCTCCCCATCCAAAAGGCTTCCATTTAAGGTTTTTAATCTGTAAAGCCACGTGCTTGTTTTCTGTATTTTCTTTCTTCTGTTCCCTAATGCGCCAAACCATGGTTGCAACGGTATGCCATTCTCATAGCAGATTTGTTTGCCATCCAGCACATATCATTTCTGAACTGTTGCTGCAGTTTTTGCAATAACCCCTAGACAAAAATACTTGCTACAACTTCGTGGGCAGAGTGCGCCAGCTTTGTTCTATCATAATGTTGAGTAAATACCATTTTGTCTACCAAGATAATTGGCCTCCCTTGTTTTGCTTACAAATATGTCTTTTGTCCATTTTTCAGAGGCAGACCTCAGAATGTGGCTATCAAAACCTCTCACTTATCCGTCAGTTCTATTTGTAATCCAGGGCTAGCAGCTGGCCTGCCACTTTGTTGAGTGAGCCACTATCTAACCTTGGCTGGTAGTATTACTTGCATAAGCTGGTACATATAATTCCATGAGTGATTATAGAATTGTATTTCTGTGTCCCGCTCCTTGAAAAAGCCGTGCGGTTCTTCTGTAATGTTTGGAAACTGCTTGGCTAGTTTTCTGAGTTCCCCCGTGTCCATAGGGCTTGCACGGTAACTATGTTGTTCCCTTAATCTTATTTCCTAGGAGCTGTCTCAATGGGGCTCAGACAAATGGGGATCTCTCTTGTAGTTCATTCCTCCCCTGGTTACAGAGTTTGAAGGGAAATGAAAGAGGGGCTATGAAAGGTAGCAATGTGAACCTAGGGCAGCTGCCTCCTCCCCCCACAAACCCCAAGTAACAGTGTTTGGACTGCAAGCTTGGGGCTCAGTGTTTCATCTGTGTTCAGGAGTATTATTGTGCCAGAGACTCTTACTGGGTGTGGGACTGGTATTGGGCAATGGGCTGGAAGGGTTCTATGCATCTTGCAGGGATAACACTGACTTTGCAGAACGTTAATGCTGCCCTCGCAGGTTTGTCTCATGTCTACCTCTCCCTTCATCGTGTTCTATTCGGGGAGTGCCCCCCACACTCCACTGCCACTGCACGGCCCACCACAAACCTCCCCATACTCCCACCACTTAAGTTTACAGGCCTCCAGACCTGTCAGATCATGGTCACTTTCTGATACTCTCTTTTGTGCATTAGGTTTGAGGGACAAGGTCTGGAGACTGTAATCAGGGCCAGGGGTGACAAGTGGTTGCAGTGTCGATTGGGTTTGGGCAGGTTGTTGAGAGACATGATTCTTTGGGAATAAATGGAACAGACTCATGCAGGGCAGATGGAACATAACTAAAGAAATTAATTAGCTCCTCCTGTGTTTCTCCTCCTGTGTAGCGTTTGTCAATTGAGTATAAAGCAAAGTGCATGCCAGCAATAAATACAACATTTCAATTGATTTGCCTTTTGATCTAAAATGTTTAATTTGTTCTTCAATTTTTCATACAAAGCTTTCAATTGTTGTGTTGTGTTCTGTTGTGTTGTGTTGTGCGCCACAGGTCTGCAGCGCACGCTGCCCGATCTTCGTTCTACACTATGTTTGATACTATGTTGGATGCTCACTTTCGCTGATGCTTACGATAAAACCCATGCACCTGAACCTCAGCGGCAAAGCCTGCACAGGCCAAGGGAGTGGTGTTGTGCGTCGCAGGTGTTAGTCGCTGCCGAATGGAGCCGTAGATCTCGCCTGCTATTCTCCTTGAAACGCAACCAAGCTGAACTACTTCACCATGGTTTTGTAAATCCACCAAACAGACCCTAGGCCACACCTGGTTACCTAAGGGCCCCTACAACACCCTTCCAACAAATCCTGTCCCGAGAGTGCAGGATGACAGCCCCTCTGCCCTCCGCTGCACTTCTACAGAGCACCCTAACTGAGGGAAATGCCACGCTTACAATAGTCGCTGTACTAGGCTAAAATGGATGCCCCACATCCACCCGCCGGATTTGTACGGTACACACCCTCTCTCTCTGCATGGCAGTCGCATTGCCTCCACACTCCTCCATCCCTCCCACCACCTTCCTGCCTTCCATCCTACCTCAGCGGAATACCTTCCACAACCTGAGTGCCCCAAGCAGCTCACCTACCAGCCCCCTGTCCCTCCAAATCCTGCCTCCATCCCTCCAGAAACCTACACCTCTCTGCCCGCAGCCCCGGCATTAGCCGCCCTGTATCAACTCGAATACGCAAATACAGGATTGGTTCTGGAACCTTCCAATGCTGCACGCAACATTTACAAAGGTGCACGCAAAGAGGCAACTTGGCTCACGCACAAACCCCACCTTATGCCCTAGACCCTTGAGAAATGCTATCAGAGTATCTAGGACCCCCACGACCTTGCTCCAACTACCAGCTCTCATACGACCGAGGATGTCACACACATGTCCTCAAGCATTGCTTATGCACCCAATTGTGATGGGCCCCATGCCATGCCCAATGTAAGTCTTATTGACCAAACACCTACAGACTGTATGGCCAATGACAGTACTGTTACCAACACTTGCGCATGTATGTCTATTACCTGTATACTTAAGGGCAAGGTCTGTCTGCTAAATTGTGATGGGCCGATTGCCTATGCCATGACCATTGTTAATGCCCAATCGCCTGCTGCATGTATGCCCACTGACAATGCCTGTTTGCCTTCTGTGCTTACCTGTATGCCTAACTCCAATGCCTGTATGCCTTTTGTGATTACTGGCCCACCCACTACTAATGCCTACTTGCCCAATGCCAGTGCCTCAACAAATGGCAGCATCTATACGACTATCAACTGTATGTAAAATGCCAATGCCTGCATGCCCAACTGTAATTGGCTCAATGCCATGGTCATGACCCCGCCTGTGGCATGGGTGCTCACAGACAATGCCTGCCCCCCACCTACTCCAACTACTTGTACTCCCACTGCCAACGTCTGGGTGCTCCCTCTATCATAGATACCCTGCCTACCACCCACATTCAATCACTTACAACAGAGAATCATCGCTCAAACTAGCCCTTATGAATGCCCGATCTCTACCAGCCTCCATGCTCAACATCCTCAACCTCCTCACAGACAATAACCTAGATGCACTTGCAATCACAGAAACATGGCTCCATGCTGCAGCAGGGTCAACCCTCTCCCTTGCCATACTGCCAGGATACCCTATCCTCAGGAGTGACAGATTGAACACCAAAGGTGGTGGAGTAGCCATGATTAGCAACGGCCATCTATGCATTGGACAAGCAAACACCTCTCTTAACAATAACTGTGAAATTCTCTCACTTAAAATGCCAATATCCCCATCAAACGCAATCACCACCCACCTAGTCTACCAGCCTCCCGGACCCATCATCACATTTGAAGAAGATCTTCTCCAAATCCTACAAGAGAACATAAAAACATCTTCACAAATACTCATCCTGGGTGACCAAATTTTGGCTCAACGACCCTAATGACTTGCCAGCCACTTACCAACCACTTCACTCGACAATTCTCTATCCGCCATTGGCCTCAGTCACTGTATCTACAGCTCGACACACAACAAAGGATGCTCCTTAGACTGGATAGCTGGCCTAAACTGCCACATCTCTATCATGTTGAACACCTCATGCCCATGGTAAGACCATCAGATCATCCTGCTTACCACCCCCCTGCGTCGACAAACCAAAACACCCACCATAACGATGCCCCCCTCCTTAGCCTGCAGTGCCCGCAAGCTAACTAAAAAAAACCTCCTGCCTTTTCTTGATGCCCTCAACCCAGACATCTCAATCAGCAATGACACAAACAATCTTGTAGACCTATACACTAAACACTAGCAAATGCCATCGAAACGATTGCACCATTAGCTCCAAAAAAAAGCCAAACCACTAGCACACTTGAATTTCGGTTTACTCAGGACCTCTCAGAACTCAGAGCAAAAAAGAGACAATCCAAAATCTCCTGGAGAAACCTGCCCTCTGACACACTCAAACAAGAATTCATTGACCTATCCAAAGCATACAAAAACACAATCATCCAGGCCAGGGCCAACACGTTCAACTCCAGAATCGGCAACGCGTCCTTTAATACCAGGGAATTATTCTACATCCTTAGGGAACTTGAAGCCCCAGTCACCCCTCGATCCCTGTTCTCCAAGGACTGAGCCTGGTGCAACAGCATCCAGAGAGCCATGCTGAACAAAATCAGATTACTCAAAAACATTATCGACAAACAGAACACCTTGAACCACATCAAACAAACTACTTTGACCAATACTGTCACCGAGAACCACCACTATGCCCTGCTCAACACCCCACCATTATTCAGTTTCAACACAATCTCTGTCCAAGAAACCCTGCATATCCTGAAAAGCGTTAAGCCCTCAAAATGCAAAGGAAACATATACCCAGCCCCCCTGAGCGAAGACTGCGCTGAAACCTTGACCCCGTTTATCATGGCAATCATAAACTTCTCCTTCACCACACACATGGTACCTGCTAGCCTAAAAGAAGCATGGATCTTAATGCTTCTAAAAAACAACCCTTGACCCAACATATCACCCCATCATGACGGTTCCCTTCCTGCTAAAAATACTCGACAGAGCAGTCTATATCCAAATACAGCCACACATAGAAGTAAACCAGATACTCGGAATCCACCAATCAAGATTCTGACCACGGCATGGAAACGCATCTGCCCTCCTTGACTTAAAAAATCAGACGGATGACATCAGGGACAAGGGTAAATGCCCTCCTGTTGTTACTAGATCTGTCAGCAGCATTCGACTTAGTTGACCACAGCATACTCGGCTGACACCTTACCCACGCTGCATCCTTTTTACCAGAAGCAATCACAGATCAGAAGGCTCCTACTGGGCTTTCTGCAAAGCCCTTGAAACCGGGCTCTTCATTTAACCCTCCTGACTCATGCACCCGACCGCTTCCGGACCTCTGTAGCTTCATGTATGCTCATGTATGCTCTCCTTGAATGTAAATTATATACTTCTATGACTGTATGCAACACTGTAACTATGTTTACCACATATTGTGTCTATGGGCCTCTTGTAACCAGTTCTCTACGGCTCCCTGATGCCTTAGGGCTGTGCACGCTATACAAATGAAAAAGAAAATCCCCTTATTTTAGATACATTACATTTATAGAATTCCTCCTCATATTAGTCTGAATAGCTACCGTATTGATTTTGGCAAATTAGAATGTTTTTCTGATACGATAGCTCTCTTTTAGTGCCAAATTTTCTCTACATCAATGGTATCTCGAGCAGGAATTGGTTATGTTGATTCTCCTGTGTTAATAAATTGCATTCCTGTAAGTATTCACATGTTTTTCTGTTATGGTACCCACACACCTTGCTATGGCCTCAGTTGGAAGATTCACTGCATTTTTTGCTGCATTTGTTAGGGGCAGGGTAACAGTGTATTTTTGGTTGCTTTTTGGGTAGTGCAGGGTGTGGAAGGTGAGTATGGGGGGCTTGCCCCACATAAAGAAAAGCTGCAAACAATGTGGTGAAACCAGCAGTAAGATGTCCCAGATCCTTTATTATATTGTGTGTGCTGGGGTGTGTTTAGGTGGTGTTGGCAAATTCTTAACTGACTTGTTTCCTTTTTACTGACTGGTATTTGTAATCCTAGCACTTGTGGACTCATCGAAAAGCTATGTTGCTCTAAAAGAACCCCTTATATCTCCTTTCTGTCCACAATTACACAAACTGTAAAGTCCACTTATCCTGCAGCTATTGGCAAAAAGAGAAACTCTACTAAGTGGCTCTGAGATAGGAGAGGAACACATTAATTCATGAAAGCGTTGCAGCTTGGAAGAGATAGTAAAGAAAAACTGATGGGTCAAGGGATTCCCCCAACTCTGCCTTGTGTTTGATACCTCATGCCAGGAAATGTTCTCAGTGGCCAGGACCTGGGGTTAGTGTCCTGAACAAACCAACTTTACAACATACAATTCTAGTATCTCATGTTAACATCCTTGACTCATTTACCTGCCTCTAACTAAGTGATGCTGACTCTCTGCTTCACTGACTAAGGGCCTCAATAGCACCCTTGTGCTCCCGGAATGAAGGGGGCCGGTACGGGACCGGCCCCCTTCATTACCGGTGCGCGTATTACGAGGTTCCCTTCGCGGGACCCAGATCAGACGTCTGGTAAAACCTCCCTCTTCCCACAAGGGGAAGAGGGAGGTAACAATGGGACACTTATAATGTGCCTGTTGTTACCTCCCTCCCCATTCCCATTGAGGATGGGGAATGGTTCCTGCAATGAGGACTTACTGGGTCCTCCTATGTCAGAATGACCCGATAAGTCCACATTGCAGGAACCCGGTAAATGAGTCAGATTTGGAGGCAGCCATGCCCTTATTGAGGGCATGGCTACCTCCAAACTCGTAATGAGGCCCTAACTGTATAATATTTAGAGCAGCTGATGGAAATTGTGCGACTGCCTGACTGCTTGCACCAGACTAATTGAGAATGTGCTTAACAATGTTGTGTTTTACGGTTTTATTTTTCGGTACTGTGCACATGCACATTTCTTTTCCAGACCTAACCTGCCACGACTTTTACAGATTACAGATTAAATAACTGACCCCTTTAACCCCAGTCTGTATCTGGCTAATGTAACAGGCCAAAAGTGCAGTATTGTGTAAACCCAAATGAGAAAAATCACTTACAGTCAGCCGCCCTCAGATTACCCCAGTAAAGATTTATAAGGTCTCTTACTTGGCAGGTGTGGCTCTGCGGGGTTCGGTGGAAGGTTGTCTGCAAGGCTGTTGCTGTCCTACAGGGATGTTAGCAATCCGAGTTGCAGTGCTAGATTTTCACGGAAAACCAAATCTACCCAATAAATGTGTGTGTGCAAGAAGAAGAGAGTCAGTTTCTTACTTTTCAATGCACTAACCTATAGCATGTCCCCAGTGAGCTGAGAGTCTAGGTGCTATTGCCATTGTGGAGCCAGCATCAAACTGTTTGAGTCGATGCAATCCCTCTGGCGGTCAGCATGGAGTTTGATCGAAGGTGTTGGTAGCTGAAGGGTCAAGACAGCATTCGAGATAGCAAGAGGATGGCTTCCAACAGTATGGGGCAGTGATTGAGTTGGCGGCAGGAGGATGGTTCTGCTGGGTTGGGTCAGTGTTTGAGTCAATTGCTCCAACGATGTTTAGTCTGCAATTGGGTCCAGAAGAGGCAGTCCACTTCAATGGGCCGGCATCTGGATAACTCGAAATGCAGCAAATGGTTCGAAGGTGCCAAAATCAGCATTGCAGGTCTTTTTGCAGCTTGAAGTGAGTCAAATGTGGTCAAATGGCCCTGAAGATGTCTTGAGAAATTGCAACAGGATAGCAAGTCCCACTCAAGGGACTCCTAAACAATGTGAGCCCTTATTCTATTCACTCCCAATCCAGGGATCTTGGCTGGCACCTACTGGGAATCCTTCACCTCCAGTGAACAGGGCATTGTTCCCAGTGCAGCCAGCAGAGAGTCATTAGTCCACACCAATTCACCCTCAATGTTCCTTGTGGACAGTTAATGGACAGAGCTCTTTTCTGCCTTGTTATTATTATTTTAGGGTATTTATTGAGTGCTGACCTAGCTTTGGGAAGCAACAGAGTCCTTTAAAATTATAGGGGGAAAGGACAAGGGTGCCTTGGATGCCTCCTTTCCTCACCTCTATGGAGGAGGACTTTGGAGTAGGCTGTAGTCCCAACAAAGGTACAATGAATCCATCTTGTCCTTGTAAGAGTCTACATATTAATCAAAGAATGAGGGGGTGCTCCTCTCCTTTTTAAGGCGAAATGTCTCAAGGAATATGTTCAATGCAAGCCTGCCATAAGGAGCCCAATCCAGGGCCCTTTTCCTCCGGACATCAAACCTAGGGTGCCTTGCCTGCTGCAAATGCGAGAGCAGGAAGTGGTAGAGAGCCCTCACAGAAACCAAGATTGTGGAACCCATTACTCAGCCCACCTCTCCCTTCTTTCTACTCCAACCTCACCCTCTTCCCATGCCTGATGACTTAAAAGGGAGTCAAGTGAACGCCACCCTCATATTGGTTTGGCTTTATTATGTTAGTGTTTACTTTGAAGAAGCGATTCCCAGGAAATCTCCTGGTGATGTTTTCTGTGCCCTGAGGGGCAGGTGGTGCCCTTTCCATTGGAGGATCAAAAGGCAGTTTCCTGGCCATTGTTCCTTGTGGCAGCTGTGGAGACAGTCAGAGCATACACTATCACACATCAGTCCTATCATTGCTGAAGTCCCCTCAGAGAGCTGACACTAGCTTGATATCAAACTGCTGTGGCTGTATAATTGTGTGCTCTTAGTAGTCACCATGCCCCAACCAGGCATCACTTATATTTAAAGATGCATGTGCCATCAGACTGACTAAGATATATAATTATTAAATTTAGAAGCAGGGATGCAGAATATTAAAAAGCTACCTCTGACTGCTGGAACTGTGTGTTGTAGCAGCTACCAGAAATGTGCATGTAGCCTTTGAACATGCACTGTCTCACAGCAGGGCTGGTGCTGCGGGAGCCAGGAAGCTGTCTTAGCAAAGGGACATGGAGACACTATAGTTTTGGCATGGAGCATTTATGAAAATGGGAGCTGATGCTTAAACCTAAACAACAAACCTCAGCAGAGATCTTTTGAGCTGGGAAGTTATTCTTTCATCGTGGAAACAATGGATTACTGTGGGTACGGTGTTGTGTGGCAGGTCAGGAATAGAATTTAAGTCCCAAGCAAGTAATTGAAATAAACTGAAGAAAAACTTTGTTTGGCAAGATAGCTCTACTAGGGCGTTACCTGCAGGGCGCAGGGAGAAGAACCAAACGTCCTCTCTGACCACTGTCCAGGAATGGCACTCTAGAGGAAAAATAGCAAGGGAAAAATGGCATAATTTTGGGGAAAGTAGAGGAACATCCTACCTTGTAGTTCCCACTGAAGTCGACCACTTGAGGGACAAATGTAGAGAGAATGATTGCTACAGAGTAAGTGAGAGGGAGATGGTTGCAGAGCGAACTGGGCTGAAAAGCAGACAAGGCACAAAGGTGGCATACAGAAAATGGTGCTCGCAGACTGAGTTGATTACAGAGATGATTCAGAGCGATACATGCAACAAGAGAGACACTGAAAAAAAATAGGGTTAAGAGAGAGATACGGGGTACAATGAGACAGTGCAAAGAAAGGTTGCATTGAAAAAGGCAAAACATTGAGAGACCAATGTGAAGAAATAAAGGTACACAGGGAACTGGTGACAGAGTGAATCAGGCAAAGAGATTGAGAAATGTTGGGTTGTTGAAGTCTGTTGCTAGACAAAAATGACAGACATGTATCTCCATCAAAGACAATAGTTTAACTCTGGAGCATTACATGAACAGTGCCTTGAATGCAAACTAATATGGTGCAGTCTCAGAGCCGCAACAGGATGCAAACGTTACCTGTTGGTAAATAGTATCTTGTTATGAGCATCTTTAATTGATTCCCATCGCAGGAACAACAATACCTGCTTTCTTAATAATTGAACACAAATGCACACATTTTCTCAGTGGAAAAAAAAGACTTAAATCGTTCCCATTAGAACAACAAAAGTTAAGGCACAGTGAGACACAATGATTTTCCAAGGATCACACAATTTAGTTAAGTTGTGATGCTGGGATTTGAGATCCTTCCACTACTTAAGCATTTCACTGCCTGTATTCTCGGATCCGGTTGATAAAACGATGTGTTAATGTTTGGCCTTTAAGAAAGTTGTGTTTTAGAGATGAAGTGAAGTACACAAATCCGAATACAGCAGTCTGACACATATGCACATTCTTATGGAACTATGTTAAGCAAACACAGTATTGTTGTAGCTTTTGTTTCCCCCTCTTGCCTGGAAGCCTAGAAGTACTAGAATGCAAAGTAATGCAAGCCTTAAACAATTTCTGTGTTTTTTGAAGATGTACTTTGAAGACCTAAAGACACACATCTAAAGATACTGGGCCTCATTACAACGTAGGCGGCCACGGAATGAACGGCGCTGGTAAGGGACCGGCACTGTTCATTCCGGGCCACCACATTACGAGGTCTGCAGCGGGCCCCGCTCTGCACGCCTCGTCAGACCAGACGTGCAGAGCGGGACCAGCAGCAGACCAGGATTCCAACAACGGGCCCGTCATTAACGGGCCCGTTCTTAGCATCCTTCCCATTCCCATTGAGCCCTACAGGGGCTCAATGGGAATGGGAATGGGGATGTACCAGGTCCGGGCGCCCGCGAAAGGGAATTATCGGGCCCTCCAAGGTCAGAATGGCCCGGTAATTCCCTATTTTCGGGACCCGGTACCTGGTTTGGGGGTAGCCATGCTGCTAAGAACGGCATGGCTACCTCCAAACTCATAATGAGGCTCACTGTGTGATAAGTGCATCTGCGTATAATCATTGTTTCACACAAACACACAGGCACACTCTGCTTATTATTTAATACACGGCTGTTGTGTGTCAAATAACAAAACATTATGAACATAAGACAGTTTAAAATGTTTTTTGTGTCCCAGTTTACCTATCTTCCAGAAATTCACAGATTATGGTAGATAACTCTAGCCTTATGTGGGCTTTCAAAAGTAAATGCCCTCAAACTTATTCTCATCCAAGCATGAGCATGTAGAAGCGCTTCCCAATACCAATGAGGCACATTAACCCCAGCCGGCATATCTTCCGGCAAAGGGCCACATGGAATGCCCCTAACCTCATTACACTGCTTTGGTGCTGCACCTGCTCACGTTGCTGAGTACCGCCATTTCCTCTGCTGTATCATGAGTATGGAAGTCCTGGGTTCAAGAGATCGTCATGATTTCTTTCCTACCCTCTCTCCTCGTCTTCGCAGATGGAGGTGATTTTATTTTTTATTATTTGTATTTGGTTAATATAAACCTTTACAAAAAAAATACAAAATTAACAGTAAAATTCTATAGCTATACATTTATACAAAGTCAAAACATTTTAAAGAATTGCATTGATAATAAAACAATACATAATGACAAAATCATTGCATTGGGTAGAAAACGAAAAAAAAGCCCCTTACTAATTCATACAATGTATCTACATTAGTGTGACTATTTAGAAGTTGTGGTCTAATACAATATCCAAGTCATGGGTATAAATTCAAACCACTGCAATCCCAAAAATATATTACAATAATATCTTTACTATGCATAATTTGGAGATGATTATATGTGGGCATGTTCCAGCGTCAGATGGAGGCTTTTGAAATATGAGTGTGAGCATGTTTAGTTATTTATTTATTTATTTATTTATTTATTTATTCATTCATTCATTCATTTATATAGCGCACAAAACCCTGAGGCATCTAGGCGTTTATGTTTCTGCCATATAAGATTATGCATATATATAATATAGTGATGAAGTGATAGGAAGCATTCTAACATCAGATTGCACATCCTACCTTTTCCCCTCCCTACACCATGGGCCTCATAAGGACCCTGGCGGTAGCTGTGCCCTTATTAAGGGAACGGCTGCTGCCGATAATGATTTTTTTCCGGGGCCCAGAAAAGGTTAATAACTGGGTCATGCCTTTTTTCTAGGCACTGGAAAAAAACATTCCCCATTCCCATTCGAGCCCCATAGGGCTCAATGGGAATGGGGAGGATGCTAACAAAGGGCCCGTTAATGACGGGCCCGTTGTTAGCATCCTGGACTGCTAGCGGGACCCGCTAAGGACGCCTGGTCTGACCAGGCGTTCCATAGCGGGTCCCGCAGCAGTCCTCGTAATAGGGCAGCCCGTAATGAACAGTGCCGGTCCCGTACCGGCACCGTTCATTACGTGGCTGCCTGCCTCATAATGAGGCCCCATGTCCTTCTCCCATTTAGCAAACAAGCAGTGCAGGTGCAGAGGTGGCTCGGGCCTAGCGCTATCACTTTTTTTGTACAGAAGGATCCTTACATGTGACAGAATCTCCAGGACTTCTAATATGTTGCTGACATCATGTCAGGCAGCGTCCAAACCCCAGGGCTCTAACGTGACTGAGAGGAGAGCCTGCACAACCACCGTCCCCTCATAAAGCCCAAGGCCATGTCATTGGAGGTCATTACGAGAAAGGAGGTAGCCATGCCGCTGTTTGGGTCCGGGTTCTCTGAATAGGGAATTACCGGGCCATTCAGACCTTGGGGGGCCCGGTATTTCCCCGTTCAGGGAAGCCGACCCCCGTACATCCCCATTCCCATGTGAGCACCCATAGGGCTCAATGGGAATGGGGATGATGCTAACAACGGGCCTGTTAATGACGGGCCCGTTGTTAGCATCCTGGTCCGCTCGCGGGACCCGCTACGGCCGCATGGTGAAACCAGGCGTCCTTAGTGGGTCTCGCGAGCAGAACTCGTAATGAGGCGGTAGTGGGTTAACGGGGCCAGCAGCTCTACCGGCCCCGTTAACCCCCTACCGCCAGGGTCGGAATGACCCCCATTGTGTTCCCTCTAGCTACACAAGAGCGTAATAAGCAGGGAATTGGTGTTTGCAGGGGGCTGTGGGTTATGGGTGATTTGTTCCCTGTCACTTTCTGACTGTGGAGGGATAAGGACCAGCTTCCTGGTTTCTTGAGCCGGGATGCGTGGGACCCATTGGGTTTTGTTTTGTCCAAGTGCTGCCTGCCCCATTTTCGCAGGTAGGCAAGTTGAGTTCAAATCAACTTAAGCAGCGTTTGGAATGCAGCACCTGGTGCCCTGACAATCCACAATCACAGTTCTATAAGAAAGTCACGTGAGGGGGCACGGTCATATCCTGCATGTAAGATCATGCTGTAAACATCACTAATATGATGGGTTGCAGGGGACTACAGTACTTTTCATCGACAATTGTGAAATGGGATGACATGATATATATACCCTTTGCTACAACAGGAAAAATCTGCACTGCATCCTGGCAAGCCACTGCCCACAGAGTCATTTCTTTTTCCCATCCCGAAATGCCTAAAACAAAATAACTGCACCTCTCCAGTCTCTCAACAGTGTGGCACTGGACATACCACACTGCCCACCCGTAAGGCTTAGCCATACTAAACAAGTCATATCATCTACCGTGCTGCAGTTTATCCACTCAATGCCATCCCCAAGGTGTATCCCAGCCCCTAGTGATGTAAGCTGCTGCATTCAAGTTTACTTCCGCTTGTATTCTCTTACTAAACATAGCGGATGTCGGTAGTCATGACCAACTTAACTCGGCGTGTTCCCCTTGTAAAGCCCATGAGCACATACATATTAAAAGAGTAGGGATTTACAATGACATACCAAATGGCATTATGGGAGACATAGCATTGTGGGGGACATCAACAGGAGTGCACCAAGTTACGCTGGTCATGACTTCCCACTGTTAGGAAAGATTTCGTAATTGTAGGGAATTTTCCTTCCATGTGGCAACCCCTAAACTTTTTGCTATTGTTTTTAACCTTGTTCTTGACTTTGCCAGAGAAGTACAGCCTTCTGCCGCACTTCTCTGGGCTTTCGCTCCTTTCTTACGGGGAAACTGACATGCCCTTAAGACAGTCAGTACCGGGGAACGTGGTTTCCCGTAGTTTCTTTTATCGTGTCGCAGCTTTAGTGCAACACGACACAAGAGGGCACTGTAAGCTAAGTTACAGCTCTCTTGGGTCTCTAGCCTTCTACAGGCCCTAGATACTCTTTTAGGATGGTATTTGATCGGTGCAAGTCATTCAGGGACTGGAATGGTGGCAGCGATCGTTTTGTTTATTTTGAGCTCCTTTTGGCGTTCTGAGCACGTTTTTGCACTGAACCCAAAATGGTGGCCTGGCTCCCAAAATGGCCAGGCCGCTAGGCTCCTTTGTCCTGTCCACTGTCCGTCTTGCTCCCTTCACCTTCCCCAGGTCCGGCGACCCGGGGCCTTCCTTATTTGGGCATGTACTTTCCCGCGAAACGTGGTTGCTTTCGCGGGCTTCTACATGTCGTTTGTGTGCCTCCAGGGTGTGGGCTGGGATGTCTGGTCCCAATACACATGCTGGGTGCCAGAGAGTCTAGGGTGGTGTGAATGCCTGGGACCACCGTGGTCCGTGATTGGTCCACGTATGGTATGTGTTTTGATGAGCGGATCTCCCATTGGCTCCCCTCCGTTTTGGCGCGAAGGGAACCGTGGATAAGAGGGGGCTGGAAACACCACTACCATGTCGATCTCCTGAGTTCTCACGAACGAAGGAATACAGGAGCCAAGTATCCTGCAACTACGAGGCTGGACCGAGGAATCGCTGGTGACCCGCTGAAGGAATCCTCCTTTGCACTGCTGTCGTCCGGAGAGCCCCTGTCCTCCTTTGATCGAACCAGAAGGCCTGTACTGGTGCTTCGACCTTTGGAATAGCAGGAACAGCTATTCCCGGCATCTTCAACCATCTCCTGCCAAGTAAGCCTTCGGAAGCGTCTCTGGGCCATCCAGTTGACTGACCAGCTTACAAAGGAGTTTGGCTCTGCAACCGCCGCCAGGTTGTGTTGTATTGCGAGTCCTTGTCCCTCTCCCACGCTTCGTACGCTTGGCGTTGCCAGGTCTGAAGGGAGGAGGGTTCATTTGGCTCGAATACACACGGCCGCTCCGTTGTCCTGTGCGGCAACAAAACTGTGCCGGTTTCGTCGATTGGGACGTCTTTTTGCTCTACACGACTACAAAGCGTTCCCTGCTCTTCTGAACCTGCCAGCTGCTGAAACTATCGTGGAGAAGCCTGGGTCTGCTTGCTTCGGGGACCGGTGAGTAGTATATCTAGGATCTGGTCGCCCTCCTGCAGTATCCCATTGCTTTTCCCTGCTGTGTAAAAACAGCACCCTTTTGCCGCGCTCGCGCTCTGCTTCTGCCCGCTGTGGAGGCTGCGCTTGAGTTGCGGAACCTGTTCTCCTTCTGCTGTGCACTAACCCGAACTGCCTGACTTCCTCCGAAGAGCTTCCCCTTTTGCCCGTTGGCACCGGCGTGGCAGGTACTTTGAGCACAAGGCTCCACTCTTCGCAGGGCTCGGACTTCCATCTAGTTAGGTGCCTATGAAGGCGAACTGAGTCGAAAGCATTATCGCACTGCCTGTTTTCCTTCCCTGGCAGGTGGACTACATATTTCGTGCTTTAAACGCTTGCGACTGTGTATTTGTATATATATTGTGTTGATATGGTATGTGTTGGTTTAATATTGTGATATTGTGATTTTCTCGCTACGGTCATTATTTTAAAGGCCTTAAAATAAATGTGTATCTATTTTTGATATAACAACTGTTTGGAGTAGTTTGTTAGCGCTCTTGCTTTGTGTGCTCATTGCGGGCCTTCAGTCACCCTCACCCCTCTTGAGACCTAGTCTTGACCGCCGCGATCGCTACCTTGATTGGTCTGGCTTGTCCAGAGGTTACCCTGTTCCAAGTAATTAGGTTGGCCTTCTGAACTTCTGCGCCACCAGGACAGAGTTCAGAAATCCCTCTTAACAAATTGGTGTACAGCGGTGGGATACGACTGAAGGTATCCAGTGTTGCGCTCGAACTAAGGCATTTCAGGTTATTCCAAACAGTACACGTAGTGAATTGTTATAGTATAACTTTAAAAAGGCCATAGTCCTATCAAACAGTATGGAAACAAGTACGTTGTTAACTTTAAATGCTTCCAAATCAGAAACGCTGAAAAAGATGTGTGCGGAGAGAGGTGTTTCCTCTCAAGGCACGAAATTGGAAATGATCCAAAGAATCGTGGCGTGGCAAGAAGCGCAGCTTGACGCTATTACTTCTGAGGACAGTGCGGAAGGTGGTGGGGCTGCTCTCACTGGTAGAACCGACGGTTCTGCCGCCGCACTGTTCCACCGCGACCACGAGGACAGGGAGGACGAGCTGTCTAATGTTTCCTCTGCCAGTGCTGATGGGGAGGCTATGCTTGAATTCAAGAAGCAAGAGCTGCGGTTTAGGCAGCAGGAGCTTGAATTCAGCATAGCCAAACTAAAAATCGAACAGGCAGAAAAACAAAAAGACAGGGATCACCAGTTGGAACTGGCCAAGCTTCAGGTTGCAAATGGATCCAAGGGTCCTGGACATGGGTCTGGGGCCTCCTCTCATCCACGGTTTCCAAAAGATCTGCTCAGTGTGTATGAAGAGAGGAATGACATTATGGACTGGCTGAATGCGTTTGAGTATGCATGCGAGGTCCAGGAAGTTGACAATGCTGATAAGATTGCGTGGTTGCTCAGTAGACTGCCCCATTCTGGCTGTAGTGCCATTATGGAAATGTCGAAGGCTGAGCGGGCTGATTTCGCAATGTTAAAGCAGACTCTCATTTTAAAGTTTGGGAAGACTCCGGCCCAATATTTAAAGCGTTTTCGAGAGTATAAGAAAAAGGAAGGTGGTACTTGGGTATCTTATGTCGCTGAATCTTTGAAAAACTTAACTGGCTGGGTCGAAGGCTATAAGGTTTCTACCTTCGACGGCATGATAAATCTTGTCATGCTGGAACACATTTTTGCTTCTTCTTCCCCGGAGCTTAAGCAGCATTTGGCCGATTCGAAGGAGATAGATCCTAAGAAGCTGGCCATTGCAGCAGACTTATGGGTGTCACATCGAGTGTCCCATAAGGACAAAACTCATCCTGGTAAGCAGGAGGAGGGGAAAAAGTCCAAAGATATGGAGGGTGGGGAATCTGCTAAATCTTCTTCCCAAAAGGGCCACAAAAAGAAAAACAAGGGTAAGACACAAGAGAACTCACAGGGTAGTGGAGGTGCGCCTCCGAAACAGAACTCTGGTTACAATAAGCCTCCCTACGTAAACAGACCCTCTGGGGCTTGTTTTTCTTGTGGAGCAACTGACCATGTGAAGGGGGATCCCCGTTGTAAGGTTAGACCTTTGGGGGTCCACTCCGCTAATCTGGCCTTCTCCTCCTACGAGGAAGAAGAGATTACAGGAGCATCCTTCTCCTCAGACTCATTTCCCAGCGGAATAGAGGCTGAGGTAGTTTTAGTGTCCCTGGGTTCCTGGGAGCCTAAAGTCGCAGAGGCTTATGCTAGGATTCCGGATAATACCAAGCACTACTTTAAAGACAGTGTGCTGATCAATGGAGTGGATACTCCAGCTCTTAGGGATAGTGGGTGCAGTCGAACTGTCGTGGATTCTACCTTGGTAGACTCAGAGGAAGTTGCCAGAGCTACTCTGATGCCCACTAAGTTGGCTGACGGCCCCCTCCGTATGTTTCCCGTGATCCCTGTTAATCTAACTTTAAATGGTACAGCAGTCAGGATTCCAGTGAGCATTCAGAGAAACGTCCCGGGAAAGGTCTTATTAGGTAATGATCTCAGAGCTTTAGGGCTCGTAGGAGACACTGCCGAACGACCCTACACACGGTCTCAAGCACGGGCAGCATTGGCCAAGTCCAATACGCCGCCCCAGCCGAAGGGGAAACCCAAGGCGAAAGGAGTCTACAAGTCAAGACGAGGGAAAGAGAATATTCCCCCGAGCTCGCCTACCACTGCGGTGGGGGAAGTTGGTCAATCGCCCGAGCCTGACGAGGAGGTGGCGATGCCTGAAGTATTAGACCCCAACGATCATCCTGAACTAAAAGACTTGTTAGTTGAAGGAGGTCCTGATAGGGACGAATTCAGTAAAGGCCAACGTGAGTGCCCATCTCTGGAAGGCCTAAGGAGACAGGCCTGCTCCCAGCTTGAGGGTGAACCTCCTGGGAAGCATAGGATTTATTGGGAAGGTGGACTCCTGTATAGTGAGCCCACAGAGTCTACAGAAGGAGACCATAGGAGGTTGGTGGTTCCCCTTGCTGTTAGGCCCTTCCTCCTGCAGTTGGCGCATGAAGTTCCCCTTGCTGGTCACCTTGGTATGAAGAGGACCAAGCAAAGGTTATCCATGCACTTCTACTGGCCCAAGATGGGGGTGCAAGTAGAAAGTCACTGCAGGAGTTGCGCCTCCTGCCAGTTGTCTGGTAAGGTTGGCGCGACAATCCAAGCTCCGTTGGTACCGCTCCCAGTTGTGGGGGTACCATTTGAAAGGGTAGGGATCGACATCGTTGGTCCCCTTGACCCGCAAACATCCTCGGGCAATAGGTTTATCCTGGTGCTGGTCGACCATGCAACCAGGTATCCTGAGACCATCCCATTGAAAACTGTAACTGCCAAGTCAGTTGCAAAAGCTTTACTCGGCATATTTACTAGGGTTGGCTTCCCTAAAGAAGTTGTGTCAGATCGTGGCAGCAACTTTATGTCGAAGTATATGCAGGCTATGTGGAAAGAATGTGGGGTCACCTACAAGTTCTCTTCTGCATACCACCCCCAGACCAATGGTCTGGTGGAACGTTTCAACAGAACGTTAAAAAGCATGATTGGGGCTCTGGAGGAGCCCCAGAGATGAAAATGGGATCTTCTTTTACCATGCTTGCTGTTTGCCTACCGAGAGGTACCACAGGAGGGTGTTGGCTTCAGCCCCTTCGAACTTCTGTTCGGTCATCCCGTACGGGGACCCTTAGCCATTGTCAAGGAGGGATGGGAGATGCCCACTCCCCCTGTTACTACCAATGTAGTTGACTATGTGCTAGGGCTCAGAAAACGGATGGTACTTCTGATGGGCTTGGCTAGTGATAAATTGAAGGCAGGGCAAGCGCTGGTGAAACATTGGTACGACCAGAAAGCTTCCCTCATCAACTTTACACCTGGTCAGCAAGTCCTGATCATGAATCCAATAAGGCCTCGCGCTTTACAGGACAAATGGTCAGGCCCTTACACAGTGGTGGAGCCCCTGGGTGAGGTGAACTATTTAGTGGACCTTGGAAGGCCTGGACAGGCTCCAAAAGTGTTTCACGTAAATAGGCTGAAGGCTTTCGTCCCAAGAGTCGAAATCGCAGCACTGCTACTGGCGTCAGACGTTGAGGAAGAGGAGTCTGAACCTCTCCCCGACCTGTTCCAGAGCGGTCCTTCAGATAGCTCCGTTGAGGGTGTCCGAGTGGCCCCTCACCTGACTTCTGATCAGCAGGCTGAGGTGAAAAGTTTGCTTAGGCAGTTTTCCCCCCTGTTTTCACAGTCCCCTGGTTTGACACCTTGGTGCAAACATAACATTGACACAGGAGACAGTGTACCTACCAAAAGTAGGGGATACAGGATGTCAGATAAAGTACGGTCTTATATTTCGACCGAGGTCAACAAGATGTTAGATCTTGGGGTGATTGAACCCTCTAGTAGTCCTTGGTCCAGCCCAGTGGTGTTGGTTCCAAAAGCAGGCACTTCTGAATTGAGGTTCTGCGTGGATTACAGGGCTCTGAATGCTGTCACCAAGACAGACGCACACCCCTTGCCTCGAACAGATGAGCTGGTGGATACTTTGGGTGCCTCCAAGTACCTCAGCACGTTTGACCTCACTGCTGGCTATTGGCAAATAGCGTTAGCAGAACATGCCAGGGAGAAGACGGCATTTTCTACTCCAGACGGCCTTTACCAATTCCGGGTAATGCCGTTCGGGTTGAAGAATGCACCTGCCACTTTCCAGAGGCTTGTGAATCATGTGTTGAATGGGTTGGACGAATTCTGCCTTGCATATCTGGACGATATAGCAGTTTTCAGTGCCACCTGGGAAGACCATGTGAAACACCTCGGGATTGTGCTCCAGGCTCTTCAGAAAGCCCACTTGACCATAAAGGCTAGTAAGTGCCAGATTGGACAAGGCTCAGTGGTTTACCTTGGACATGAAGTAGGTGGAGGGAGGATACAGCCTCTACCCAGTAAAGTACAAGCAGTACAAGACTGGCCTACCCCCACTACGCAAACCCAAGTGAGAGCCTTTTTAGGACTCACGGGGTATTACTGCAATTTTGTGGCAGACTATGGTACCATAGCTGCTCCTCTGACTGCCCTCACAACTCCGAAGAAACCCAAGAAGGTAACTTGGACCGACGAGTGTGAGAAGGCCTTCAATGGCTTAAAAGACTCCTTGTGCCAGGCCCCTGTGCTTAGGGCCCCTGATTATCAAAGACCTTTTATCGTGCAGACGGATGCCTCTGACACTGGGATAGGAGCTGTACTATCACAAGTAGATGAGAAGGGTAAGGAACACCCTATCGGTTTTATTAGTCGCCAGCTTAAGGACAGAGAGCTCAGATGGTCCACGGTAGAGAAAGAATGTTTCTCTGTTGTGTGGGCCCTAAGGAAGTTGAGGCCCTACCTCTATGGGACCCACTTCACTGTGCAGACTGACCATAAGCCGTTAAAGTGGCTAATGAACATGAAGGGGGAGAATCCAAAGTTGCTTAGGTGGTCCATAAGTCTTCAAGGCTTCGACTTCACTATTGAGCATAGACCAGGTGTCCAACATAGCAATGCTGATGGGTTGTCCAGAATGTTTAACCGACCTGAACAAGAAACTCATCCAGGGGTGGATTAGTTCCCCCTGTCCATAGTCTGGGAGGGGCGAGTGTTAGGAAAGATTTCGTAATTGTAGGGAATTTTCCTTCCATGTGGCAACCCCTAAACTTTTTGCTATTGTTTTTAACCTTGTTCTTGACTTTGCCAGAGAAGTACAGCCTTCTGCCGCACTTCTCTGGGCTTTCGCTCCTTTCTTACGGGGAAACTGACATGCCCTTAAGACAGTCAGTACCGGGGAACGTGGTTTCCCGTAGTTTCTTTTATCGTGTCGCAGCTTTAGTGCAACACGACACAAGAGGGCACTGTAAGCTAAGTTACAGCTCTCTTGGGTCTCTAGCCTTCTACAGGCCCTAGATACTCTTTTAGGATGGTATTTGATCGGTGCAAGTCATTCAGGGACTGGAATGGTGGCAGCGATCGTTTTGTTTATTTTGAGCTCCTTTTGGCGTTCTGAGCACGTTTTTGCACTGAACCCAAAATGGTGGCCTGGCTCCCAAAATGGCCAGGCCGCTAGGCTCCTTTGTCCTGTCCACTGACCGTCTTGCTCCCTTCACCTTCCCCAGGTCCGGCGACCCGGGGCCTTCCTTATTTGGGCATGTACTTTCCCGCGAAACGTGGTTGCTTTCGCGGGCTTCTACATGTGGTTTGTGTGCCTCCAGGGTGTGGGCTGGGATGTCTGGTCCCAATACACATCCTGGGTGCCAGAGAGTCTAGGGTGGTGTGAATGCCTGGGACCACCGTGGTCCGTGATTGGTCCACGTATGGTATGTGTTTTGATGAGCGGATCTCCCATTGGCTCCCCTCCGTTTTGGCGCGAAGGGAACCGTGGATAAGAGGGGGCTGGAAACACCACTACCATGTCGATCTCCTGAGTTCTCACGAACGAAGGAATACAGGAGCCAAGTATCCTGCAACTACGAGGCTGGACCGAGGAATCGCTGGTGACCCGCTGAAGGAATCCTCCTTTGCACTGCTGTCGTCCGGAGAGCCCCTGTCCTCCTTTGATCGAACCAGAAAGCCTGTACTGGTGCTTCGACCTTTGGAATAGCAGGAACAGCTATTCCCGGCATCTTCAACCATCTCCTGCCAAGTAAGCCTTCGGAAGCGTCTCTGGGCCATCCAGTTGACTGACCAGCTTACAAAGGAGTTTGGCTCTGCAACCGCCGCCAGGTTGTGTTGTATTGCGAGTCCTTGTCCCTCTCCCACGCTTCGTACGCTTGGCGTTCCCAGGTCTGAAGGGAGGAGGGTTCATTTGGCTCGAATACACACGGCCGCTCCGTTGTCCTGTGCGGCAACAAAACTGTGCCGGTTTCGTCGATTGGGACGTCTTTTTGCTCTACACGACTACAAAGCGTTCCCTGCTCTTCTGAACCTGCCAGCTGCTGAAACTATCGTGGAGAAGCCTGGGTCTGCTTGCTTCGGGGACCGGTGAGTAGTATATCTAGGATCTGGTCGCCCTCCTGCAGTATCCCATTGCTTTTCCCTGCTGTGTAAAAACAGCACCCTTTTGCCGCGCTCGCGCTCTGCTTCTGCCCGCTGTGGAGGCTGCGCTTGAGTTGCGGAACCTGTTCTCCTTCTGCTGTGCACTAACCCGAACTGCCTGACTTCCTCCGAAGAGCTTCCCCTTTTGCCCGTTGGCACCGGCGTGGCAGGTACTTTGAGCACAAGGCTCCACTCTTCGCAGGGCTCGGACTTCCATCTAGTTAGGTGCCTATGAAGGCGAACTGAGTCGAAAGCATTATCGCACTGCCTGTTTTCCTTCCCTGGCAGGTGGACTACATATTTCGTGCTTTAAACGCTTGCGACTGTGTATTTGTATATATATTGTGTTGATATGGTATGTGTTGGTTTAATATTGTGATATTGTGATTTTCTCGCTACGGTCATTATTTTAAAGGCCTTAAAATAAATGTGTATCTATTTTTGATATAACAACTGTTTGGAGTAGTTTGTTAGCGCTCTTGCTTTGTGTGCTCATTGCGGGCCTTCAGTCACCCTCACCCCTCTTGAGACCTAGTCTTGACCGCCGCGATCGCTACCTTGATTGGTCTGGCTTGTCCAGAGGTTACCCTGTTCCAAGTAATTAGGTTGGCCTTCTGAACTTCTGCGCCACCAGGACAGAGTTCAGAAATCCGTCTTAACACCCACATCCTCTGAATTTCGAGGGTTATATACAGGCCTCAGATAAGGGTCTTACCAGGCCTTGCAGTACAAATGTCAGGTTACTTGACAGAAACCAGAACGCTTCTTTTCATTTGTATCTGCATCGATGGGGTACATTACTATAAATGGTCATTGGCAGCAGAGTCTTTGCTCAAGGGAGAGTGATTGTCATATCACCAATCACAGGTGTTGAAGCCTCTCAAATCTTCAAGACTCCAGAGAGTGCAAGTGCTGTTCAAAAACAAACAAATGAAAGTTACATTTGTAATTGAAATAGAAACTTAGCAAAACCTGTCAATCCAGACATGTATTTAAAAACACAGCCTGCACCACCTCTGGGAACACTAAACTTGAACCCCCTGAACGGAAAAATAAAATGCTGTAGCAGTTTCTCTACAATGTTTTCTACTTTATTTTCACTTCCTAAGCCAGAAGGCACCTGTGCCTGATGCCACCACTATTAAAGGGATTCCACGCCGTGGCTCCAGAAGAAGGCTGTTTAACTGTGTATGCCGAAACGTCTGAGAACCCCGGCACCATTTGATGCCCTTTTGCTCCACCCCATTTTGGGACTATGATTCACCCTCCTGAGGTCGACCCACAACAAGGTCACCCTTTAGCCTGGCTCTGGTAGACCTTTCCAAGGTCATGTCTCCTAGACAAACTATATTAGCTATACTTTCACTAGGAAGACAAAAACTATACAAAGCTTTAGTGTTTGTCTAAGACACTAATATACAGTATCTGTTGCCCCATGTCAGTTGTAGATATGTGCGCACCTCTTTTCCTCTGATACATGTTAAACTGCTTTGTACGTATTTAGAATGTTTTGCACTAAAATGCCTAACTGAATGTATTAATGCTTTTTGTGAACCTCCTTTCTTGTTTAGGTAGTCCACATTGTTTCTGTAACATTGTAATTGTTTGCACTAATTTAACTATGTTACAGCTTGCATTGTTACCTGTGAACCTTTTTCTTTGCTTATGTTGTTCACAGTGTTTGTGTTTATGTTCTATGGAGTAATTTGGATACTCATACAGAGGGAATGAGCTGAGCCAACCTCTTGTTGAATTTATGCAGGTCAATTATTGACCACAGACAGACTTTTTTGCTTTAAAGAAAATTCACAAAAATATTAAAAATAGTGTCAGCAATATATAAAACTGACCTAAACCTTCAATACTGAGTGTTTATTTGTACCTTGCACAGCAGCGCATTACATGGCAAAAAATAGTATTTTGCATGGATGTCTTCTATTTGATCAAATTTGCATTAAAATGAATTGCAACAGAAAATAATTTTTACAGGCAGGACAAAACCTCCCCCCGTTCGCATCCATTGATAGCCCATTGTCCTGACCCCGTCTTGGGCCATCCCTCCTGTTACCTCAAACAAAAACAAGGACACAACAAAAAAGCCCATGACAACAACCCTACCACTTAATCCTAGCCGCAGTCAAACCTGTCAGGGTCGAAATGCAGTTGTTTCATCCTGGCAGAGGCGCCAGCCAATCTCTCTGTAAACACACAACACATTTTGAGAAGCGATGTTCTTGTTCCTTCGACAACTCTTGGAACTCCGCTTTCACACCACCCCAGTCTCATTCCCGAGATGCTGGGAACCACCCTGCCAGGGATGTGGGGAGGGGGGGGTGGGCGGGCAACAGCTGCAGCAGCAAATTGGCATCCCACAAGGATCATCATTTGCGCAAAACACACACTCCGCAACTGCGACACTGTCATGCATCAGACTATCTGGTGCTATAGAAAACACGCACGCTAACCGTCGATGTCTTCATCAACGGAATGGTTACACGTTGCCATCAGGCAGTGACGTATTTCTGCCTGAACATTGCAGGGAGAACGACCTCCTTCACATAAAACTCCCCTGTCCTCGCTTCCTGTGCACAAGTCCTTCCTGTCTTCAGCACGCCAAATCAGGCTCCAGGGATGTCACACCCCGGCACCCATAATGTGCTGGCTTGGCCCGCCTCCGGCCATCACCACCAATAAATGCTGGATATATCCTCCCCCTTCCTCGAGATGACTGGGACCAACTTGCCAGCCACCACTGTTGAACCCGTGACACTTCCTCAGACCCCAGACCCCTTCCGGAACACTCACGCACCACCTGTCTCTTCGACACAGAGAAAAAAGGACTCCCTCAGGACACCGCCTCCCTACTGGTGGGCCTGGGCCTCCCTCGCTGGTTTCAACATTCTGGGTGTGGGGAACACCTCGGGGGCAGTGACTGTTGCTCCCTGCTGCTACCCCCTCCAGCAGCCTGCAGTCCATGACAAAAAGACCAACAAAACTCGTTGTAATAAATGTGGTGCGGTCGTACAGGTGACAGCTGCCAAATAAGGTACCTTCAAAGGTGTAGCTTTATTGTTATCTTAGTCGCAGCACCGGCACACGCAGCACCGGCACTAAGATGACACCCACACCACATAGAAGACATGTAATGGGGAACAGGAACACTGGTAACCACCATACCTAAAACCCAGCAGATAGCTACCAAACTCCACACCAACTGCCAGACTAACTGTCCACTTACAACCCCCGAACACTCCAACCTCCACCATATTCCACCTGTGATGTCACTAACATCAACAACACTGTCAGAGTGAAAACATGAAAGGCAGATCACTACACGACCCCTGGCTCACTTTCCATTTTGGACCTGCCTCTGGTGTGGGCGTCTTCAACGCCATTGAAGCTACTGTAAAGAAATCTTCAGAGTCATCCTTGACCTTGTCTCTCGACTGCCTCTGCATCTTTGTGATTGATCGATGACGAAGAGCCAGCACCTCCGCATCTGTGACCCACCAAGTCTTCTAGAATCCCCAACTGAACACTGCCATCTGGTCACCAGCTCCTTCGAGCTACCAGCCAATGTCGCTGCAGTGCCCCGACCCTGTGTTGAAGCCAGCTGAGCATGCTGGCAGCAAGCCTCTCCTTATCCACCCTAAAGTCACAAGTCTTCCAGCACTGCTGTCTCAACATGTCTGCCATACAGAGCATCTTCAACCCTCAAGCCGACAGCACTGCTGAACAGCACTGTATTGCTGGGCCCTGTCGCTGCCTCTCCAGAATTCAACCATGACCCAGTGCCAAAAGTGCCCAGACTCCAGGTTCACCACCAAGAAGCCTGACTAAATGCTGTTGAGCACCGGAGACATGATTTAAAGGTTCTGTGGAGAGACCCTGTCCAATTGCTACCCTTTTTGGGACCATAGAGATAGAGGGGGTCATTACGACCCAGGCGCTAATTGAGCCAACTTTACCACCATGGTGTAAACTACGTTTACACCATGGTGGATGGCGGATTTACCGCCCCATTCCAAGGTGAGTGGGGCGGTAAATCCCCATTTCCCATTTTCTCTTCCCCATTCCCATTTTTGCCCCATAGGGCATAATGGGAGTGGGGAAGGCGCTAATTACGCCACCGTAAATTACGGTGGCGTAATTAGCATCATGGCAGGTTAGAGCCATGGATTTTAACGGCTGCTAAGAGCAGCCGTTAAAATCAGAATAGGCGTTAAGGGTTAACGACGGCGTTAACCCTTAACGCCTGGGTCGTAATGAGGCCCAGAGACTTTTATGGCGGTTCCCTAGCTTTTACGTCAAAGACACACCGTTGGAGAGAGACATTGTTGCAAATGTATTGCCTCAACACCTGTGCTCATCTAACCAGAGTGCCCGTTCACAAAAGTCTGCAGGCTGTGTTTCTTTTTCAGGGATGGGTTTTTCTAGTATTTTCTATTTAGTTATGATGATATGATACGATGAGTCATTTATAACGTGCCTGTACAAGTGTTTCTCGGCGTGACAAGACAAGGGAGGGAATACAGAGGGAGGACAAAACAAATGATCTTACTAGGCCTTGTGTCATACATATTATTCAAGTGGGAAACGCAAAGAGCCGGAGAGGCGGGGGGAGAAGGAGAGTGCCGGGGAGTGGAAGGTGGGAAGTGCAAACAGGGCACCATTGCTCTGAGTAAGTGCAGCCAGGGCAGCACAGCTCAGGGTAAGTGCACAGAGGCAAGGGACTGTAGGGTGACAGTTACAGCCCCTAAATGCATGGAAGGCCAGGGGGCAGTGCAAGGGCAACTGGTCATGTGGGGGCCTGGTACCAAAATGAGCCTCTGAGGGAAGCCAGACCACCAGTCAGTGCAGCAGACAGGTAGGTCAGCAGGGGAGAGCGAGAGAGAAAACCGAGGCGAATAGGAAGGTCTTGAGCTGCTTACGGAACTTCGGATGGTCCGGCTCAAGTTTGAGAGGGCCAGGGAGGTCATTCCAGAGGGAGGCCCCTACAGAGGGGAGAGATCGACCCCCCACTCTCTGCCTGGAGAAGCGTCTGACCCTCAGAGAGTTAGAGGTTGTTGAGCAAAGGGCTCAAGAAGGAAGGTGTTTCAGAAGAGAGAGTTGGATGTAGTGCGGGACCTATCCCCAGAAAGCCTTATGGATTATACAGAAGGTGTTGAACTTGATCCTTGTAGCCACCGGGAACAGTGGAGAGATTTCAGGGCTGGAGAGATACGATCCTTTGGCTGGAGACCAAGGACAAATCTTGCAGTCCTGTTCTCGATTAGTTCATTTATGTATTTATTTATTTTTGCGTTTGTTACAGTGCTCAAAACCCTTGGGCATCTAGGCGCCAGTTTCATTAAGGTACAAAGCTACAAGTTACATTACGGTAAAAAGAGAGGAAGGTAGGGGGTAGGGAGATACAGTAGTGGGATGGAAGGGTCTTAGGAGGAACAAAGTTAGTTGAACAATCAAGTCTTTAAGTTTCTGTGGAAGGTCCAGTAGGGCTGTTCTTTTCCGAGTAATGGTGGTAGATTATTCCAGAGTTTGGCAGCCATGACCGGGAAGCGCTTGCCCCCTTACTGAGAGGCAGTTGAAGTTGGGGGTCTTCAGGAAGTGAGAGTTCAACGATCTAAGAGGTTGGGCAGGGGCGTAGTTCTCCACGCAGCGTGAGAGGCATGAAGATGCCTGTAATTAGGTCAGCTAAAGTAAAGAGATAGGCAAGTAGTATGGACCAAAAATTAGAACCACCCATTGATGCGTAATAAAAGAAATATATAACACGCCATACCTCTCCATGCCTCTTTGCAATTGAACCCTTAACTTCAAATACAAGGTGCTATTTTACCTTCACCACTATTTGACATAAATGTCTTTGATTGTACTGGACTACTGCCATTGAAACTAACGCTTTGTTTTCTCTATTTGTCTTGCTTCCTCTTCCATTTTTTCTCCATCCCACCCTTTTCTATTGTATTCCTTGGTTTTCTCATATGCATAAATATGATTATCTAAAATTTCTTTTTGATATGTGCAAAATGCAATTTATACTTTGTTTACTTTAATTGTCTTACCTTGACCCGCTGCCCCTTGTTGTTACCTAATATGGTACCTTGTCTGTTGTAAATGTCATTTTTATTTCATATTTTGATCACACATGTGGAAATATTGTGTTCGATAAATTAATGTAATCTATCAGCCTCAGATGAAGAGCCAGTTAGGGTCGAAACACGTGTCAGGCTGTTTTGACCACCCTGAATAAACATCAAACCGCATTTCAATTCTGGCACTCTTTTTGGTGCAGTGTGTTTGGGGACCTTCTGTTCTTTGTTTATGTACTGTGGTAGTACATTGGCAGTGTACACACACCTCTTAAACACCCGCTGCCTGTTGCTATTTGAATATTAATTGTACAGGTGCTGTGGATACTCTTGACTTATTCTGCCAATCTCTGTCTTTATTTTTCTGCTTGTGCAATAGATTGCTTGTAGAGGTTGCTCAGTGTTGATGGGTCGTTACCGAGGGTGGTGGGTGTGCTAGTGTGGCAATTGCAGTGCGATTATGATAGGGTTGAGGTATTTTGTACACCGGGCTATACATTCAGGTTTGGTAGGATGAGCTGGTCTGAGGCATTCTGAGTGGGGGATTTTAATGGCAATGGTGTGATGTCCGACCATGTGCAGGGGAGGTGACAGGGGTGGGAATGTTACAATTGAAGTCGCTTAACCAATCTAGTGTGCAGGCTTGGTCATGGGTGGGCTCAAGAGAGCATTGTGTAAAGCCAGCATGGTTGAGTGCTGTGGTTACAGTGGTGGCCAATGAGTCTGCCCCGTCGTTGAGGCCTAGGTTGAGATCCCCAAGGATTACAACTTTTAAGTTGAGTTTGATGGACTTGAAGATGCTTTGCATTAAGCTATCTTCCAAGCTAAGGCTGGGGCCAGGTGGTTGGTAGATAAGGAGGACGGTGATAGAATCAGTCTGAGATACAGAGATCTTGGCGAGTAGGAATTTGCAGTTGGGGGTGACATTGGTTTGCGTGACTCTAATAGTGAGGGCGTTTTTAAAGATGAGGGTGGTGCCGCCTCCTGTTTTAGAGGATCTGGCACATTTTAAGATGGCAAATCCAGGGGGGATGGCAATGGAGAGGGCAGGGCCTGCCGCAGGATGGAGCCAGGTTTCAGTGATGGCAAGCAGGTTGAGGTCATTGGAGGTTACAAGATCAAGGATTTCAGCTGCGTGTGCTGAGACTGATCTTGCATTGATTCACGCACAGTTGATGGCTTTGTGGATGAGTCTGGTGGGCTTGCGTGTTTGCAGAATTCGCAATGGCTGGTGAGCGTAGAGAGGGAGGTGTGGGATGAACTGGGTGGAAATCTCAAGAACCTATTCCTCGTGAGTATCAGAAGGGGCAAGTCAATGACCGAATTGGGGATTTCTGGTTGAGTGGGGTCTGGTCTGTGAGTCTGCGGTGGGCTGAGTGATTGAGGAGTGTGGTGTGGGAGGCACGCAGTGAGCCAAGTGCACAGCCTGAGGAGGCTGTTCCTCAAGGATCGGCGGGGGAGTAGCAATGGCAGGGTTGAGGGTTTCGGTTGCTTGGGGCCTGGTCTGTGGGTCTGTGGTGGGTGAAGTGATTGAGAAGCATGGTGTGGGATACACGCAATGAGCTGAGTGCGCAGCCTTAGGAGGCTGTTACTCAAAAGGATCAAGGGGGACATAGTGATGACAGAGCCAAGACTGTCTATCTGATAGGGAGTAGGTGGGGTGGCCTTGGGGTGTGTTGGAGGAGCGGCAGGTGCTGAAGGGTGAGGGCCCTTAACTGCGGTCCATGTGGAGCGGGCGTCCTTGAGGCTGAATGAGCTGGCCTGGAGGGTGTTGTGGTGGTTCTTGGTTTGCCAGCTGAGGCCTCAGGTCTAGTTGGGGTAGCTACTAGTTCACGGTGATGGGGTTCAGCTGAGAAAGTGAAATGAGTTGCATAGCCAATGAGTTCAGGGGTGCCATTGAGCGGCGCCTAACACCTGCCGTGCTCAACACCTTTGCCTTGGCCTGTGCAAGCTAGTTGCAGAGGTTGCAGAGAAGAGGAAGGCCGATTGAGAAAGAAGCTGTTGAAGTAGGCCAGCCTAGAGAGAACCAGGGCTCTGGAGACAGTGAGCTTCCGGGGGAAAGTGGGAAAAGGAAGAATACCTCTGAAGAGGTGCAGCTGGTAGTGGGCCTTCTTGGCAAGGTCCATGATGTGAGGGGAAGAGAGAGTAGAGTCGAAGCTGACAACAAGGTGTTTCACCTCACAGGACTGCGAAGGAAGAGGGTCCAAGGAGGGCGGCCAGAGGGAGAGAGAGAAAGCGGGAGCAGTGCCCCAATGAGAAGGATCTCTGTCTTACTAGCACTGAGGCAGAGATCATTGGAGGCACACCAATCCTGAATCACAGATAGACAGTCAGGAATGAGCAATAGAGGAGAGGAGGCTAAGGGGAGTCTGAAGGAGAGCTGAGTGTCATCCGCATAAGATTGAAAGTTGGATAGGAAGGCAGCGATAAGATGGGTCAAAGGGGCCAAGTAGACATTGAAGAGCCAGGGTGAGAGGTTAGCACCATGGGGAACACCACATGTGGAGAGAGAGGTGATGGAGAGAAAGAACCTGGGTTGGACCTGGGAGGGTCGGGCCAGGGGGAAGGAAGACAACTACTCCAGGGCCTGATCCGTGATGCCCCGGTTCTCACAGATTCGATTGGTCAGGATGGCGTGATTGACCATGTCAAAAGCAGGGGAAAGGTCAAGGAGGATGAGGACAGAAGGAAGGCTTGAATCGAGATTAGTGAGCAGATTTTCACAGGTGTTCAGGGGAGCAGTTTCCATGCCTCTGGCTGCTCTGAAGCCAGATTAATGGTCATGGACACAACCAACAGATTCAGTGTGAAGAGTAAGATGGGTGATGGCCAGCTTTTCTAGGTGTTTGCCCAGGAAAGGAGTGATAGAGATAGGCCAATAGTTTGCTGAGCAGGTAGGATGGGCAGAAGGCTTTTTAAGCAGAGGGTGCACAAGGGAGTGCTTAAGGAGAGAGGGGAAAGGTCCAGTGGCAAGGCAGTGATTGCAAAAATCGGCCAAAGCTAGAGCAACGTTGTCAGTGTGGTCCTTGATGGTTCTGGCGGAGCAGGGGAGCACCTGTTTGGACGACGCTTTCATAGTTTGACTTGTCTAGAAACCTTGTCAGGTGTAATCAGAGAGAAAGAGGAGAAGGGAGGAGGAGAGGGTGAGGCAGCCAGAGGGGGCCGAGAGGTGTACAGGGAGAGGAGAGATAGGACAGGATGTCCTAAGTTTTAGTGGTGAAATGAGAAGTCAGAGTTGTGCATAGGGCCTGGGAGGGAACAGAAGAGGTGGAGACTGCAGCAGGATTGGCCAGATCCTTGCAGATTCTAAAGAGTTTGGCCGTGTTTTTAGAGGCCGCGCAGATGCAGGCTTGGATGTGGCTCTCTTCTGGGACAGGACAGAGAGTCTGTATTGCCTTTGGAGAAGGCGGAAAGCCGGTTTGTCAGAGGGTTCACCTGAAGCCCTCCATTTCCTCTCGGTAACCCTGCACTTGCGTTTCAGTGTGGCGAGGTCAGAGTCATAGCAAGAGTTACGCTTTGAGGTAAGCTTCAGATGGATTCTCATGACAGGGGTAAGGATGTCCACAGTGTTGGAAATAGAAAGATGCAGGTTAGAGGGGGCTGTGTTAGAGTGTGAGTCAGCGGCAGGCATGAGATGAGAGGAGAAAGTAGCGGCAAAGGCAACCACTGACACACGCTTCATGGGCCAAATTACCTAGAAGGTAGGAGGCAGTGGTGGGGTGGATTTAGCCTGCAAGACAGAGAGTGTCAGGTGAGAGGAGAGGAGAAAGTGTTCAGTCCAAGAGAGAGGAGTGGTGAGAGGGTTAGAGAGGGGGAGATGTCTGTAGAGATGAGGACATCAAGGGTATGCCCAGCAGAGTGGGTCGGCCCAGAGGGTAGAACGGAAAGAGAGAGACGAGAGATTGTGCAAGAGTCAAGGGGAGGCATTAGAGCCATCCAGGTGGATGTTGAGGTCTCTAACGAGGAGAAGTTGAGGGATAGAAGCAAGGAGAGAAGGGGAGAGGTCAACCCACTCTGAGAGGAAAATGTCGACCTGGCCAGGTGGCCTGTATATGGTGGCCACAGTCAGAGAGAGCCCAGGAAAACTAGAGAACCTGCAGACCAGGCATTCAAATGAGGAGTAAGCCTGCATAGGATGACAGCAGCAGGGGCCCACTCCAGAAGGTTCAGGGCTACTCCACCTCCAAGACGGTTGATTCTGGGTTTGGAAAGGATCGTGTAGCCATCAGGGAGGAGAGTGTCAATACTCGTGGCAGAGCAGGCCATGAACCATGTCTCTGTGAGTGTGAGGACATCCAGGTCCAGTTCATCGAGGAGGTGGCAGATGTCAGAGGAGTGTTTGACAGCAGAGCGAGCTTTGAAAGTAGCGACGTGGTGCAGGCTGACACCTTTGAAAGACTTTCGTGGAGGGGTACAGGCTTGAGGCACACCCTGCGTAAGTGGTAGAGGGCCCCGAGAGTGGGCAGAGGTGGTAGAGGGAGGTGACAGAGTAGCCAGAGAAGAGGGGGAGTGTTCCAGTGAGGCGGCAGATGAAGGATGTCATGGAGGAGACAGAGAGGTGCTGGTAAGAGTAGCAGGAGAAGGAAGGAAGTTGATAAGACGCAAGAGACACCTATCAAAAAGGACGATATTGGACTGAGGGCCCTGGACCAAAATGATGCCATTTAGATAGACATTAATGATGGTCTTGGAGGACTGGAAAGGGGGCCAAGAGGACCTCCCACCAAGTGCCACCATTAATGGAAGAGGATGAAAAGGGAGAGAGAAGAGAGACCATATGAGGTTTCCATAGTTCTGGAGAGGGAACGACAAAGAGAATGTCTGTTAGAGTAAGTCTGGAGGAAGCACTTATGTAGGTATCAGTGATAGGAAGGCATGGGTTGGAGACTAGGATATCCCTCTTGAACTTTTTCTTTCCAGACCTAGTGAGAGGGATAGGATAGGAGATAGAGTAGAAGTTGGAGTAGATAGGAGAAATCTAGAGCACCATACAGGGTGCAAGGAGGAAAGTTGGAGGAAGTGGGATTTGAGAAGAGAGAAGGAGAGGAGCACAGGCCAGTGCTGTTATGCTCGATGCAAATAAGGCGGGGAGGGAGGGGTCAATCACACAGTAGGGGACGCAACAAGAAGTAAGGCAGGTGACACACTACAAGGGGACAAGTAACCAGCAGTAGCTAGCACACCTAAGTTCAAATTTATTTTCCAGAGAACACAAAGGCAGCACAGATGTAAAAGCACATCTATGTTCAAATTTCCCAGAGAGCACAAAAACAGCGCAGATGTAAAAGCACACTTAAGATTGACTTTAACAGAGGGCACAAAAACAGCACAGAATGGAGATGCCCAGATGAAGAACATGACTTCAATCAGAGAATAGCAAAAGGGCTGAGCAAGGCTAGACACTATGAAAGCGCATGGGGGAGGAGAATCAGTGATGCACACGGGAGTGCTGGCAATTATGGGCAGCGTCAGAAGACAGGGGAGCAAGACGACAAATTACACATGTGCGGTAGGCAGGAGAGAGGAGACCAAGAAGGCAGAAGGGAAAGAGCAGATGGCAGTGAAGGATGAAGTGCTTACCAGTGGATGTAGAGTACCGCTGCAGCAAGACGGCAACCATATATGTTGTAAGCGGCGGGGGACCTCTCGTCCAACTGATCCGGACATGGCCAGACAGGGAGGGACCTTGCCCTTAGATGAGGCCCTTTGAGGGGGCTGACATTCGCCTGCCGGCTCTGGCGGAGCTCTGGAGCACAATGAAGTGCCCGACCAATCAGGGCACCAGGAGGTGATCACCAGGGCTGCCTCAGATCAGCTGTGGCTGTTGGTCGATTGGGCGGCCATCATGGAAAGGCCTCGCCAGGCCTGTTGAGTAGGAATTTCTGTGGGGAAGTGCAGCCGGGGTGATGGAGGTGCTCCCAGCACCTGGGTTGAAAGGAGAGAAAGTGCACGAAATCTGGCACCTTAAGTAGGTCGGCCCTTGATTGCACTTTATTGATTGATTAAAAGTCTATAAATTCATAGAAACTTGATTAAACATTCTTTTATTTTGGAGACACTTACGTTGTTTTGCTTGCTACCATTATCAGCTCCGACCCCTCCTGAAGATATTACCTGTCCTGATTCTGCGCTACCAAAATAGGTGAAGGATGTATAGCTTTTGGGCTGCGCCTGATCCTTCTTTGTGATTGGGATCACTAAAGGTTTAGTGGTAGTGTGGGGCTGAGTAGGCAGTTTAGCCACTACTCTTCCCTGTACTTGTTACTCACCGGACGGGAAGTAAACCAATCGGTGGCCGGAAGACACAGGACTCCACTATTGATTGAAGAGCTAGGTCGGGGCCTCCAACCTAGCCTCCTCTCTGTGAGGGCACAAGACCTTTTTAACGATATGACCCTCTGCTGGGTAGGACCAGGCAGATGGACTGATCGCTCAAAAGGGCGGGGAGGACACGCCGCCAATAACCCAGCTGTAAAGGAAAAAACAAGAGGTGAGCAATTGGAACTGTAAGAAGAATACTTTCCCTTGATACTTCTTTCTAGTAGTACCTGAGCTATGCCCTCCCCTTGTTTAAGGCAACCGGAACCACCTATAAGTAAGAAAGGAGAATGTAACCTATACTAATGATAGTGGTCGCTTAGCTACGAGGTATGGAATCATAAATTAGAGAACCCTTACCACTGCTGTGCTGTTGAGTCTGAGTTGTCCCAAGGAGTTCAAAAACGGTAGTGCAAAATAAGAAATGGGTAGGTTAGTTAGGGAACTAAACCCGGGCGGAACGAGGGCCGCGCTAGAGTCGAGTGGGTGCACTATCTGCAAGGCGTCCCTGTGCACTACTGAAGAATGTCCAACAGAAGTCTGATTGTGGAGATGATGGGAACGACAACCATAAGAGACACAATGGAAGTGGAGAATTGTAGGTGATGGTTTCGGTGGCAGGCAAAGGCAGTCCGTGATGGAGAAATTAGGTCTGGTACACAGGTAAGTAGTTTTCCAAAAGCGACAGGCAGAGGCAGTCCGTGAGGGAGAAAACAGGTCTGGTACACAGGTAAGTAGATTTCCAAAATCGGCAGGCAGAGGCAGTCCGTGAGGGAGAAAACAGGTCTGGTACACAGGTAAGTAGATTTCCAAAAGCGGCAGGCAGAGGCAGTCCGTGAGGGAGAAAGCAGGTCTGGTACACAGGTAAGAATAGTAGGATCGAAGACGGAACTTCTAAACACCGGGATGCAACTTTAATCAGAAGCAGCGTCTTTCCCGGTTGTGCGGTTTAAATCAGGAAGGGGAAAGGCGGAACCGGACGAAACCGAGGCTCACGCATCATCGCCCCTCTGCTGAGAGCGGGAGGCGGAAGGCTGGGAATCGTAGTTCAACTTGCCGCAGGGCGCCGCGGAGTGAGCCGAAGCCACTATTTTCCAGGGCAGTTGCCAGTGGGCGTAGAATGGATTTGCAATGTGACGCATGCCCTTCCGAAGGGCAATAATCCTCCTCCGTGCCTGCCGAGGCGTAACAGTACTCCTGTGGATCAGTAGTCAGCATGATTTTGATGTGAGTTTCCATACGTCTATGAGTCTTACATTTCATCTAAGTACAAACTGTACTGTACAAATCTTATACGCCTCCTACACGTATAAAAAGTCACATTAAAGGTAAAACACACTTAATGGCAATATGCTGTTAATGACACAGGTCCATGGCATTTAATAGCAGTAGCTGCCATCTGATTTGAGTGCATGGCATTTGAAAGCAATACCGGACATATGAGGAGTATCTGGCGTTTGATGGGAATGGCTGGCATGGTAGGAGTAATACAGCTGAGAATTTGGCGGGAATACTTGACATACAATAGAAGTGCCTGGTGGTTCTTGGCAATGCGTGGCTTGTGGTTCCAGTACCTGAGCATGTGATGTGATTTTTTTCCTAATGATGAGTGCATGCAGACTTAGCGGGCAATACTTGGCATGTGGCCAGAGCGCATGTTATTTGTGGGCACTACAAACGCAATGTTATACAAGTACCTGGGCTTTTGCTGGCAATACCTGCCATGTGTCATGAGTACATGATATTTAGAGGTAATGTCTAGTGTGAGTACTTGGCATTTGATGGCAATGCTTGACATATGGTGTGTCTGGGCATAGACAACGAATGTCCTTATGTAAAACCCATAAAGGTTGCTTTTTCGAATGCATATACTATTTTACATGATGTGTTCCCATGATATCAAAGAATATATGTTTTTACACTGACTGCAAACCTTCAACTCATTGTAGATTCAACTGTAATACGTATACACATCACACAATTTTAAACCCGCGACTATTGACCAAACCTTTTCTCTGGGTCATTTTTGGAGTCAGTCTGCCACTGACCATTATATATTTTTCAAGACTGTCCTGTTTAGTATGGGGCTTGTGCCACCTAAACTGAAACTATTGCATTAGAGTTATGACAGGGAGAAATGGCATATGAGGAGGGACACACAGCTTGTAGGTGTTTGCTTATTTGCCTATGTCCATTCCCACCCAGTTCTTCCCCCTCCCCGCCCAAAACACCTCCTCATGGAAACTCTTTAAACTCGCTTTATTCAGGCCATCACATCAAACGTTGCGCTTAAAGTGCCTGCCAGTGTGTTTATTTTTTTTTTAAAGAAGTTTTCTGTCTTAATTGGAGCTGTAAAGGGACTACTCGTGTAATCAAAATATCTTCACCAGGTCTGCCTTCGACCACATGACCATATAAACGCAATGCCTGTCCTTCTCTGAAGCCATGTTAAAAATAAGCATTGTCAAAGCCAACAGTTTTAACTTGTGTATAAGTATTTGGCCTTTGCCAGGCACTTGTATTAGATGCCCATTTCTTGCACCATTCTGCATATACTACCAGAAACGACCAGGTACTACCACTACGGCAGTGCCTGGCAAGTGTCTTTCCCATGCCTACACAAAATCCCATACTGTTGGCATTGCCAATGCTTTTTTTTAATTGTTTTACCACTCGGCCCAGCAAGCCTCTTGTGTGCTGGAATTTCAGTTTTGTTCATAGACCCACTGCCCTCAAAGTACCCGTTTGCTGATGAGCAGTCAGTGCTGCCAGCAGCAGGGCAGGGTGTAGGTAGGAGAGGATCGGTGGCGCCAGAAAGCTACTTAATGTTCATGTTGGCGAGTTACAAAGGAACATAAAATGCCTATGGATCTGAAGCGTGGGTCTGCAGGGGAGTCGCGAGCTTCATTCCTCTGTTCGGAAGAGGCTGCCCGTGCTTGTTAGGACGTGCTCCCAGATAAGTGAGCTGGGTGTGGACTGCGGCGGTTGAGGGGCACTTTGTATTTAGGAATAGAATAGAATTGAAAGAGAGAGCTTTGGTTCAATTGACCCCAGGGTATACAAACGTGAGCCGGGGTGGGGGCTCTCATTTATTATAAACTGGTTTAACAAGCCCCATGGAAAGGCAGCGGCAGGGAGAAATCCCATTGGCTGCTTCGCCCTAAATGCACACGAGCCGAGAAAAAGAAAACACGACGAGGGGCGTGCATCGAAGTGCATACAGCCCTGGTGGTCACGCGCCTGGGCCCCAACCCGCGTTGGAGGCGAAGCTATCATAATCACGTCCGGTGAAGAGGGGGCCGTGGGCCTGGCTGACATGGTGGGCCTGCTGTGAGGGGGTAAAGTCAGGAGTCAGCCAGTGCTTTCGCACAGCTAACAAGTGACCCTCATTGAGAGGACTCAACCCTCACCTTGAATTAAAAAAACATGTCGTCTTTCACACTCCAAAATCAAATGTATTTAAAATGAAAATGAAAATTTCAAGCAGTTTCTTAAACTCAGAGTATTTGTGACGTTTAGAGTCACTTGTCGCTCCTATATTTATTTATTTTTTACATTTATTAAGTGCGCAAATCTCATGGGCATCAAGGCGCTTGTTACAACCAGGTACTCTTACATTGTGGACAGACAGGCAGGAAATAACGCGTATAACAGAAAGTGAAGTGACCAAGCACTAGGTAAAGAGCGAGGTTTTCAGGGTTTGCTGAAGGCCCAGTACGATTGTTCACCCTTTAAGCGTGGGGGTATAGAGTTCCATTGTAGAAGGAAAGCTGGCACCTCCACTTTTGGCTCGTTTAGAGTTCAGCCGGACCAGTCTATGGACGTAAGCTGTCCTGCTGGGTCTGGAAGACTGGACTTTAACGAAGTTTTGGGAGAGGTTCGTAGAGCTGTATTGGATAGGCTTCTAGGTGAGATAGAAAGAGCTTTGAAGACGATCCTCTCCTTGACTGGCAGCCAGTGGCCATTCCTTCTTGCTTACGAAATGTGCTCTCTTTTAGGGATGTTGAAGGCACCCTGGATGACATTGTTTTGGATCACTTGTAATTTGGGAATGTTATGTGAGAAAGTTCCTGCAAAGAAGGCATTGCAATAATTCAGTCTGGCTCTGATAATGGCTCTGGTGATGGTAAGGTAATTGGCAGTGTCTACGGAAGGTCTGGCAGCATTGATGAGCTTCGTAGTGTAGGCCGCAGATGTCGTAATGGAAAGCCAATGGGCTTGTCGTGTTAGGGGAAATGAGGAGTCCAGGTAGACTCCTAGGGTCAACACTGAGGTGTAGACTGGAACTTGCAGATTGTCAATGTTGACATTTTCAAATTGAGGGGGGTGTGGGGTTTAGGACAGTTGGTGAGCCTAGCATCAGCATCTCTGTTTTTTCATTGTTTAGACAAAGGCTGTTGGTGGCCATCCAAGCTTGGACAACGGAGTAGATTGAGTTTAAGGCAAGGGAGTCATCTGCGTAGTTCCCACTGAGGGGTAGGAAAATTTGCGTATCATCGGCACAGTTGGTGTAGGTGATGGTGACGGAGTCCAGGAGGTCAAAAAGGGGTCTTGTAAATATATTGTAAAGTGTGGGGGAGACACATGAGCCTTGGGGGACTCCGCAGGAGATGGGGGGCAGAGGTGATGTCTCAAAAGACTCACATAGTTCTATTGGCTAGAAATGAGGCTACCCAAGATGTTGCTTCATCAGAGAAGTTGGCTACCGATGTCAGGTGGTGGCAAAGAATATTATGGTCTACCAGGTCGAATGCAGCAAAGAGGTCTAATAGGAGAAGGAGGGCAGAATTGCCTTTGTCTCTGATGGCATCTAGTTGGTTTTTTAGGTCCAGTAGGGCTGATTCTGTCCCTTGACCTGGTCTGATGCCTGATTGGTGAAGACCCAATATTTGGTTAGATTCTAGATACTGCTGGATTTGTAGATAAGCTGCCCTATCTAGAATTTTAAGCAATAAGGGGATTGTCGTGATAGGTTGATAGTTGTTCAGCGTGGCCGGGTCAAGCAAACCTTTTTTTTAGCATGGGGAGGGCGTAAGCTACCTTCAGTGAACTCATAACTGAACTTGAGGAGAAGGAAGTGTTGATGATGTGGGTGATGAATGGGTCGAGTATTTCTGCGCATTCTTTGATGGCAGGGCCAGGGCATGTGCCCCCTTTACATCTGGAGGGTTTGAAACTTTTGAGAATTGAGCCCACTTCTATTTCTGAGACCTGGCAGAAATGGAAAGTATCTTGGTGGGGATGGACGGATTGTGGTATTGTGGGTAGTTGTACTTTAAACGCAGTTTGTTTAGTGACCATTTTATCCTGAAGCGAGACCACTTTCTTTAAGAGGGCCACTTGAATATTTGTTCACCAGGTTTTCGTCTTTAATGATTCCTGTGGGGTGGGCGGGGGGTCAGTTCAGTGGCTTCCAACTCTTTAAGGATAATGAACGTCTTGTTTGTGTTTGAATTGGCTCTTGTGATGCTGTCATTAAATGAGGCCACTTTAGCCTGGGTACGGGCTAGTTTGTATGACCTGGCTGCGGACATAAACAGAGCCTTGTGGGGGTCTGTTTGTTGTTTTTTCCAGGATGCTTCTGCCTGGCGTTTATTAGCTCTTCGGGTTTGGATGTTCCCTGTGTAACCAGGAATTGACGTGGGTTAGGGCTTTGGCCTTATGTGGTGCCAAAGGGGCGACTGTGTCCACTGCATTTTCTAGAGTCTTCTGAAAAAGATCGGCCAGTGCTGCTGGGTAATCAGCCCAGTGATCAAGGTGGTCAGGGTGGAGGTTGTCAAGGAGTGGCGCGATGTTGTTTCCCATAATTTTGTGAGAACTTCTAGCCCTAGTGGGGGGCATTGGGGTACCAACTGGACGGGTGTCCCTGAGAAGTGGGATGACAAGATGATTGGACCAGGGGCATGGAGAAATATCTGTGATGTTGACCATGCAGTTTAAGTCTCCCAACCAGTCCAGGGTGTGGCCCTTGGCATGCATGGGAGAGTTAATGATGAGAATGAAACCTAGAGCTTGTTGAGCACTCGCTAGTGAGGAGGCATTATAGTCTGCAGGGTTGTTCAACCCCAACTTCATATCTCCCATGAAAATGATTTCAGAAGCAGGTTTGAGATTAGCATTAAGGAGGTAAGTGAGGTCATCCTCTAAGGTTCCCATAGGTCCAGGTGGCCTGTAAAGAAGGTTAAGGAGTATACAGCAGGTATGTGGCATTGTATGTTTGAGGGAGAGTAGGTCATGTTTCCCTTCTAGTTTGGCTGGTAATTCTCTGATATTCAAGCTATTTTTGTAGATTAGTGCAACCCCGCCTCCCAAGCATTCTGCATGTCTGTTCTTAGTATGGTGAACCCAGGTGGGATGGCGAGGGATAGTGCCGGGCCAGAGGCTGGATACAGCCACAATTTTGTGATGACATGGTGACCCAAATTGTGTGAGACAATGAGGTTGTGGATGTCTAGGGCATGGGTGGGTACTGACCTTGCATTGATCAAGGCTCCTTTAAGGAAGGCAGGTTGTGTGTCAAGCACCTTAGTGGAGGTCTGTGGCATCAGTGGTGTCTTGGGTGAGGCCTCGAGGGATAATGTGTTGTGGGTGGGAGGCTCTGGAGATGCCAGAAGCGGGCATTGGGTAGAGGTGGGTGGATGGCTTACACGGTGGGCTCTTGTGTGTGGGGGGTGCGACTAGACAACCTGAGGTTTCTCAAAAGGATAGATTGGATATATGTGTAGTAAGGCAGCTCTGTGTAGAAGCCTCTTGTTTATGGAGTCAGTAGGGGAGGCTGAGTGGCCAAGATTAGCGGCCCTAGGGGAGGTAGGGTATTCGGACGAGGCATGTGCTGGGACCTTAACATGTTCTCAGCGGTATGGGTGTTACTACGATACCTAGGGTTGTCCTTATGGACCCGCTCAGCTGTGTATTTGCCAGAGGCTGTGAATGGTGGCACTCGGTATGTTCTGACGATCGGAGAGGGCCTTGTGGCAGGTTTGCTGTTGCTAGGTGCTGGTTTTTTTCAGCAATTGGGGGCATTTGCCCCAGGCAGCAGTGTAATAATAGGTGGAGTAGACAATGTGGTCATGTACGTCGATGTTGAATTTCTGTTCAATGATGCTGGCGACAAAGTCTTGGTGATAGGAGCGGCAGCGGTTATACATGTAGTAGGGCTATCAACACAATTCAGCAAGGTGGCATTGCATGATAGGCCAAATGCACGCTTACCTTGTGGTGTTGAGTTGGGGTGGCACTTATTTGCGTGTGAAGAAGGCAGCAACATCCAGTGGATTTCTCCAGGTGGGTGTTGCAGAGCAGGTCTGCTGTTTTCGAGGTTGGCTTCTCCGGTCTTGCTGACCGGCAACTGCTGTGATAAGCAGCGGAGAGCTGCAGAGAGTCTCGATGAGCTTAAACCACAGCCTTTAATAACGGCCATCTGCGCCAACCGGCTGAGGTCGGGGATGCTCCTCTTAAGTCCTGCTGGCCAATCATCATGCTTCATGGATCCAGGTGTATCGTAGTAGATGCCCGTTGTGCCTCGGGTGGCCAGGTTGGCAGGGAGTGTTGTGCATTCATTGAGGGCAGCGTTCCCCTGCTTCTTCATGTTCTGTGGTGATTCTGATTTTCGGGACGCAGTAGAGGTGCAGAGAGTCTTGATAGCATATATATACATATGTATGTCCTGGAAGCAAGAGATGGCAAGCCAAAATATTGTTTAAAAAACGAAAAAAGTGAAACCCCTCCTTTGAACCTGTCAGCTAGCTTTATAGCTCTTGTCCCCTCATGAGTATCATTTGCCAACTGATAAGTGCCAAGATGGGATTATCTGCACGGTGTGAGCAATACAAACCTCTTTCACCAGTCACTTGTGAATATGTACTCGAGAATCTGAGTGCTTTTAGAGTAGAAGCAAATAGAAAACAGAAGCGGCAGAGCTCAGTAGACCATTCCGAGTGGTCTTGAGAATGAGTGCCAGCTTGCTTTATTCATTTTGCGTTTTGGGGCCCAGTGTCACGAACAGGGGAGGAATTGGGCCGGAACATGACAGGGATGTGCGCTGGCAAAAATGATCTTGCTGGAACACCATTCGGTGAAGCGCCGACCTAGTTCCCCTTACTTTTGTAACGTGGACAGAGGGCAGGATCTGTTTTCAAAGATGAGTGTCAGCAACGGAGCTTCCAAACAACAAAAACATGGTAAGTACCAAAATATAACCAGTGTCAAAGCAAGGCTCTATAAAAATAACATTCTTCACTAAAACACAGAGTAATATAAAATATTCACCATGCATCCCTCTGAGGGAAAAACTACCACAATGCAGGCTGAATATATACTTATAGGCTGACTAGTAAACCTGGAATTGCACAGCGGTGGGCTATCAAAAACAGGCAAATGGTTGAATAAAAGGAAAACACAAAACAAGTTTTTTAAGTGTTTTTGAACAATGTAGGGAATGGAGACCTAATGAGTCTTTGGGGCCCACTGTTGCACCAGGAGGTGAGTGTGCTTAGGGTGCTTGGGAATTACACCTAGTCTATAAGTTATCTAACTTAGTCTCTTGTTGATAGCACTGCATGTCAGTACTCAATAACGACACCAGGTTGCCGGTAGGCTGTCGGTATTACCTGCGGCCTACCGGCAATCTCAGCTTACCATTTTTGCCACCCTATATCCCGGTAATTCGGGATATTATGGGCAGTGAAGGTACGGTAAGTTCCCATTACCATGGACTCCATGGGAATGGGAACACTGAAGCACGAGCACTGCTGTTAACAGTGCCGGTATTTCTGTGAATTATCTACCGGTAGGGACCTGAACTACTGCCAGGTCAGGCCTGCCGATAGTTAACTGCCCCTGGAAAAAGTGCCGGTAACCTTTCTTACCAGCACTTTTTTCCAGACCTGCATTGCCGTAATGAGGCCCTATGTGTCCTCGGAGAGGACAACTCAATTTGCTAGGACACTGCAATGGTTCTGTTTATGTCCCGAAGTGTGTCTCTTCAGGGTGGCAACACAGCTGAATAAGGCCGTCACAGTGGTGAGATCTTTAAAGCAGTTGAAGTTACACAGTTCAATTGCTCTGTACAACGGGGCAAAGTGCTCCGTCAGAGAATCGCTGCATGAAAAGGTGCTGTTTTGAATCAGACTTAGCGCAGCTCAAAGTCATCTGTAAGTCTCCTTTTTTCTGCTGAGCAGAAAGTAATACTGCCAACATTAATACTTTTTGACTGCAGGGTGCTATTGATCCCCTTCAGACGCCCTTCCCACCCCCGACCCCTCAGGTATAAGTGAACTGAGGCACCTCCAGGTACACCATTCCCTTCTGGGGGTCAAGGTGTCCTAGTCTCTGGCCTTCAGCTGCAGGTAAGCATGAGGTTCTCCCAGAGAGTGCCCCTTCTGTTCCCATGGGATGTTGTGGGAAGGCTCCCATTTCCTCCTCTTGCTTCACTCTTATAAAAGGAGGCTTTGGAGGATCACTATTAAACATAGCACCTGCCAGTGTTGGTGGCTGGTGAATATTTTAATTGGAGGGGCTAAATATTTCTCACAAATCTGTGTATTATACAGCACACTTTCTGTGAAAAATTGGGTAAAAAGCCAGGCAGTTTGCAATTAGTTTTGTAGGTGAAGAAATGAAAAAATTCAATAGATGCAAGTAACCAACAGTTCACATGAGCATTTCCCCATCGCATTTTCATGAGGCCTTTGTCCACAGTATATGCCAGTATAAAAACAATTTCATGTTGGCTGTGCCCATACATTTCCATAATAGCTTTACCAATATATGACCGTATTTGCTTTGCACATATTGCCAGTAATAATATTATAAGAAAACATGTCCATGCTAGTTCTTTCAAAATATGGCAGTATCCCCACGTAAGAACATACTGCAGTGGGCGTTGTCATTAAAAATGCAATTCCACAATATGAAAACATGTCCAAATTGAGTACGCCAAAATGCCATTCTAGCCACATAACATATCATCCTTGATTTAGCGTAAATGCCCTGTAAATAATGCCATGTCAAAGTAAAAAACAGTTAGACTGACTGTACGAAAATGGCAGACTAGCCATGTAATAACACATATCGCGCTTGCTTCATCATAGATGCCCATTAATAAATGCCATGCCACAGTAAGAAATAGCTAGACTTGCTGCATCAAAATGCTAGTCTAGCCATGCAATAAGACTTATCATGCTTGCTTTATCAAAGATGCCGAGTAAAAAATGATGCCACTGTTTCCCAACTTCCCCCAAAATCAGCGGCCTTCACAAACACACAAGCGCACACCACACATATTCACCTGCTCATTCACACAGCATTCACGCGTGCATACATACACCAAATACTTGCTCATGCATACATGTACCCAGCACCCACACATGCATTATGCACTCACTCATTCATTCAGTGACACACACATGCATACATAATGCATTGATTCTCCTTGCCTTCGTCCCCAGTTTGGACACTGCTCCTCACCACGTGCCATCCTCCCAGGGAACATGGCGGTGCTAGAGCTCCCACGCTGCGCAAACCAGAACCAGGAAGCAAAGAGCATTTCCTGATTACTTCAGGCAGGAGCCGAAGTGCTCTGAGGTCACTGCTAGATTCTGTTTGAATGTGCGCGGAGGCCCAGGAGCACCCCTACGCACATTCAGAGCAGCAGTTCCCCAGCCTGCATCCACAATGAGTCATGCAAAGCTGGGGAAGAAAAATTCAGTCAATGCGAAACCCGGTTAACAGCTTTAAGCCAGCCCAGGAGCGCCCACTCAACTACAGAAAGCAGCTGAGGGACTGCTTAAAGTTTACATTGGGTTTGCTCGGCTCCTCCATGACGAGCGAGGGTGCTGGCAGGTCAATGCCCCTTTGCCCATTATGGATGAGCCACCACTGGCTTCAACAGTGGTCCAACAGAACTGAACACACTAAAATTGTAGGTGAACCCTATCACGAGATGAGTGGTTACCAAGGTTACAGCAAAGACCCAATGGGGACATTTCCCCAGGGTAGTGTTTTTTCTCTTTTGCAGCAAGTCTCAGAATGCCTGAGAGCTCATGCAGCCATGTGTCTGCCCATGCCCTATCTCCTAGAAAACAAATCACTCTCACTGCAATGACCGTTGCATGTCTTAACCACTCCGAGCTGTCCAGGCCAAAGTGTTTTCGGTCCATCCATGCATGTGGACGGTCCCCTTCACATGTGGATGAATTACGAAAATGGCCCACTAAGGAAACAAGGACCCAAGCCAGTTGGTGTAATTTGTGTGAGAAAGGAGTGCATTGTGATCCGCCTTTACGCTAAGTCAGCTCTGAACACAGTCATGGACATCTTTGGTACTTTTGAATGATACAGATAAGTTTCTGTGCTGCTGCACCTATCTGCTGGGCCAATTAACAGAGGCAGTTTTGGGGGAATTCTGAGGCTAGCTTAGTATCACACTTCTATAGGGGCAGTGATGATCTCTCCTTCGGGGATCCATCTTCCGGTCTATTCATCTCTGGCCCACATGATCCCTTGTCGGTTTAGATTAAATTCCCGGATGTTTTTCAGGTAAAGGATAATGATACAGCCAGTGTTTAATTTGACCTTTCAGGTGAGGTAGGACCAAACTTGGTGCAAGCCCAAAATTGTGATTCTTTAGTGTGCACAGTTACAGATTCCCAAGCTGGACTTTAGCCAACTGCGTCAGCCATTTTGCAGTGACTATGAATTCAGGAAGTGGCTGCTCTGAAAAAACACAGCAGCGGAAGTAAGGTCCTTTATCCCAGTTTAAGGAATCTCTGGCGTCGGTGGTGAATGTGCTAGCATGTGATATTGGAGGCCATTGGAGGCCTGACCATGGGAATGATAGGCTTGAATCTTATGTTGAGGCAACAGGCCCTAGAATAATCACTGGATGCGCCTGTTCTCGACGGGGTTTGAGTGGTTCTTGCACAAGCTACTCAACTTCAGGTCCCAAAATCCAAAGGTTGCACTGTTTTTAACTTGATCAGTGTTCAATGGTAGGGCAAGCATGGTCTCCCTGTTTGGCCTCAGTGGTACAAATACTATGCCTTTGCTCCCCAGAAGGTGAAATTCAAGTGACCTGGAAGGGCTTGTCCTCTGGTGGTGGAACTCTCAGGTAAGCAAGAAAGTGCTGACATAGTCGGTTCCAATACACCTGCAGGAGGCTTATCTAAAGGTAAATATAACAGTGGGTTCTCCCAAAGTTTTTTGTTTTCGGGGGGTCAGGTCTGTGAACAGGGAGATTTAAAGGAGAAAAAAGAGACAAGACAGACTGACTATAAGACTGTAAGCTTTCACAAATTTATCACTGTCCTGAAGATGGCCCAATAACGATTATTTAGACCACCGTAGACAACGATGGGACTAGTGAAAGGGTCCAAAATATATGTCGACCAATAGGAAAACCAACTGTTTTTTCTAATGTCATGCATACTACCAACAACCAATATGCTCAAAGAAAATGTAAATTGCCGAACACTTATGTTATAGAACGAACGAATTGGTATGAAAGATATGAGTGATGTATGAAAAAGCCTATTAATGTACAGTTTTTTTAAAAAAATGTGGTTTTTAACCAACTATTAAAATGATTTATATCTTTATAATTCAACGGTTTCTGTTAAATAATTTGCTCTCTTAAAGGGTAACCGCTGTAGATTTATGTAACAGCACCTTAGCACCTGCATCTGTAGTGTCGAAAGACCTTAGAGAGAGGGGCAGTCAGTCTGTCTTGCCTCTTTTTTCGGCTTATCTAAAGGGACAGAGACTGGGTTGGAAAAGTCATCTTCATGGGCCCCAAAAAAAAAAATGAAGTAAAGATTTCCACCAATGTAATAAACCTGTTCTGCACATTTCTAACATAGAGGGCAACAAAGTGGGAAAGAGAGGATGATGATCGCCAAATCTGGGGCACAATAAAATCAATAAGTGACTGGGTCGATATAGATGCCCTACCCAAACAAATATGTAACTTTTTTTAACATTTTGAAGATGCCTCCAGACATTGGGAGGATACAAACAATCTTGGAAAGAGACTTGAATAATGATAATGGAAGCAATACTGGAACAGTCAGAGCAACCAGATATGGGAGTCGTCAAGCCAAGAGGTATTCTTCTAATGGATGTTATGGTGGACAACACTCATAAATGGAAGCAGAGAATACAACACGCAGTGGCATAAGATTACCCTTTAATTCCATTTTACACAGTGAACACAGAATAATTAATTATTTCAGGTTATTTAAAGTCTGCTTAAATGTATCAAACGACACTCTTCAATATTTTGGTACAAATGTTTCAGGTTATGCCCAAATCAATGCAGACAAAAATGTGTGGAGCCTGCTCTACATGAAGAAGACAGAGAATGAATATGGGGAAATACAAGAAATAAGTAAAGAAACCAAACCCAGAGAGGCCCTATATTTCTTCCGTGGGCTAAATCAGGGTGTGGTGCAATTAACAGAGCTACTTTGGGATACTTGTAAGGCTTACATGAGAGGTGTGTTGATTGGAATTGTAGAATATTTGATGGACTTAATTATTGGCTCAAGCAGGTGTGGCATGCCAATCTCACATCCCCATTCATATAATCCCACCTACAACTGTTGAGCAAAGATCAGACAGTGAGGCAGTCAAAAAATGAAATATAGTTAAAAGAACAAAGTAACTTCAACCAACTTGGTCACCAGCTTTACACCATGGTGTTCACTATAAGGCTATGTATCGCAAATCCAAAAATCTTTTTTAAAACCGAATTACCAGTCTATGTGAATCTCACTATTGTCAGTCAATACAAGCATTCACTCTTAATTGAAACAGTTCTCATATAAATATATTGTATTCTAAAATATACTAAACGTTCTAAATATTTCTCCTCCACGTTGGCTTCTAGAAACAACTTATTTTAACTTCATGATGACAACTCAAGATGAAGCAAATGTGTTTAAAATATTCACTTTTCTCCAGTGTCACGAGAAGTATGGTTTTGGAGAATGTTTTTTATTAATTGATATCTCGAGTACATATAAAATAGGTTTGCTGCCCTATATGGGTGTGAGGTAGAAGATATATTTAAGCCAGGAGAGGCCAGGAGAGTCCACTTGACTGCAGACAATGTCCATTTTACATTTGACTTCTGAGCAGTTCTCAAAAAATGTGGGTTCAGCTTTCTCTAAACATGCAAGGGTGACTTTCACTTAACATGAGAGTGCTGCTTGTAACATATACAGGTATATATGTGTGTGAGACTTTGAATAAAGCGGTTTATGCAGCTTTAAATTCCCTTTTGTGGGCTGTGATGGGTCAAAAGAAGGACACAGACTCTTAGAGGACGTGTTTATGTCAGGTTTATTAAATATTAGTCAGTAATCCATATGCTGCGGGGTGTTCCCTACCTAAAGAATAACTAAGGTGCGTGTCAGTCATCTATTTCTCAGTGTCCAAAAACAATCTTTCTACCATCCAAACTATTACTAGCTGACCCTATCACTTAACTTTAACAAAATAAAGGCATACGACTGACTCCCTTCTCCAGCATCGTGCTCCTAGCACTGGTTCTTTTGAAATATGTTTTTTCTTTGGCAACTCTCTTTATAAGATTACACAGTTCTTTTCTTATTGTAGACAGTTTGTATCCCACTTTGGAAAAGTCATCACTTTCTTTATGTCATAGGAATATGCCCCATTGATCATTCCCTTATTTGAGGGCCACTTTGTCTCTTTCTCTTGTATTCACTTTTATAGAGTTTCTCTCACTTCCAGGTAGCTCCCTCTCTGGGAACGTTACTCTTTCATTCTTTATCTTATCAGCATACACATTGGGTAAACATTTTACATTTCTACTTTCATCCCCTCCAGGGAATAATCTTTTTTTTTCCATGAACTATCACAGTTCACCTTTAACAATGGTAATTTTCGTGTGTATCCACTTCTTCTTCACTGAGCGTTATGGATTTTGCAATTATTTCATCCCAGTTAACATTTAGTTACTCTTTTTATTTATACTTGGATGAGTGATGTGTAATACTCTTTGTTATTCTTCCTGTGTTTACGGGTCTGGCATTGGTTTCCGTTCTTCACTGCACTTGCAACATGGTTTTCTCAGTGTCCCTTCTCTTTGGTCCACGCACTTCTTCAATATCTCACCTTGGTGCTGTGCTTTCTGCAACAGCCTCCCTCTGATGGTCTCAGAGCTGTTGCATAGGTCCTCTGCCCACCCAGAATCTCTTAGGGTCACGCCACCACAATTCTTCTTCTCTCAAGCTCTCGGTTACACTGACAGTTCAGCGTTCGTTTACCTGCCTGCTGGCAAGTTTGGATTTTGCAGGCTCTGCATCCTACATTGGCTCCACCTCTTGCTAGGTTTACATCATTAGGGTACTCCCCTGTGTGGAGATGTACCACTCTCTCTCTGAATCTATATCTCTCTTCTTACTCATTCCCCTTCCATATATGATGAATGTTCTCCTTTCAATCCACTCGTCTCGGTGGATTGGTCAGTTTCTATTAAAGAGATATTTCTTCTTTCTCATGAAAAATAGCATCCTTCAGCCTCTTCATTGCAGTTGTTGTGTTTGACAAGACTTCATAGTCTCCTGTATGCCATCATGCTTACAGGTAAAGGGAGTTCCAAAGGGGGAGTCTCTCCCCTAGAGGTCACACTTGCCTCGACCCTGAGGGAGGGTGTTGCAAAGCAGGCTCACCTCCTTATCCTCACAGGGTGGGGGCGCCTCCTTGGGGAGAAGAGACACATTTCTTTGATTCATCACTGTGCACTATTTTCAGTCTATTTGCATGTGCGATTTTCAATCTATATATGCCTGCACAGTTTTAATTTCTGCATTTTGTTTTTGATCTACATGTTTTTGTGTGCTGAAAATATGCTTTCCCCCAGAAAAACCTTCTCTTCCACATTACACATAAGTCTGCCAGTGCTTTGAATGATAAGGGAATGAAGGGGTTTGCATTTTGCGCATTTTTTAATAAATAGAATTAATTCTTTATATACATATTGGTTGTGCCAACATCTACTGTGGTGACTATGGCTTCTCCTGGCTGCATTACCATTTTTGTGACAATACCATGACCCGAAATGCCTCTGGACTGGCTTAAGCCACTAATTAGATTTGAAATAGTACTTAACTTTACAAGGGCAATTCCACATTATAGTGGCACCAAAATGCATTGAGTTTTACATTTAAATTCTCAATACAAAGTCAATTGGGAGTTTGAAACAACATCTTACTTTGTATTCAGTATAGATGGGGAAACACAGGGCACCTGTGTTCCTATTTTTGAATTGCTTTCCTCGCAGTTCCCTTTCCTTTGTCTTCCCAGATTTTATCTTAATCAATCTAAATGGACAGTTTGGGTTTGATAGGGGCTTGAGATGTGACTTCTGATTTTTGAATAGTTAGCTAGAGACTAAATTAGTCTGGGATCATTACTTCAGCAAACCCTCTCTTCAGGGGCCTATTTGAAAATCACTCTCCTACTATGGACTGGTCACACTCTCATTGGACTGAACTCCAATTTGACTAACGTCTCTCTTTCAAGCTCCATTCTCTCATCTTTAGTGTGTTCCAATTATTAATGTTCATCTCCCAATATTCCATTGTATTCAATTATATATCTTTATGGCTCCACCTCTGCCTTGTGATCGAGGCACGGCTTTCCATTCCCATCATCAGTGACATGGGAGTGAAGGCCGCTCCTATTGAAGAGAGAGCAATTTTGTTTCTATACTCTAATTTTGGCTAAATTAATAAAACAAATATTTTCATATTCTGTGCATCAATGCACACATTTAGGCACTTCAAAGACTGTGGTGCGATAAACTTTGGCATAATTAAGCATTTTTGCCATTTTTCAACTGTTAAAAATGTGGTATGCTGTATACTATTTTACATATTCTGATAAATATTTCTTCTATCTACAAACTGTCAAAATGTCCTATCAATTGGAGCTTACATTGCAAAGCAGTGATCAATTTAGTGATTGAAAATGTAATCCAAGTGTTTCCTCATGGTTATATAAATCAGGTTTTCTTGTGTGAAGTTGCAGGCATTTTCCTGCAAGTGGCAGTGGCAATGCATTTCCTACAAATTCCCTTATGAATACTAGGAATGTCTTCAAATCAGATGTCTGTTTGCTATGCATAGTCCAGTGACCGTCTCTTTAGCCTGGGCTAGTGGATTTTTTATGAGATGGCTGGACTTTGACAAATAATCAGGCAGTCAACAAAAACTTATTCGGCACGTAGGGCCATCAAAGTTTAGAATCTTTAAAAATACAAATAAACATATGATTTTATACAGCGAAAAACAAAACAATTTAGTATAAAAATCAATAAATACAAAACATTTAAAATGTACATGTTAAAAATAACAACCGAGATCACAAACAAGTGCATGGCGTTAGGAGAAATCAAGTAGGGAGAGTAAACTTTTAACCCTACTAAGACTTTACACGTACAAATTCCTCTTAAGCCATTAATCTGTTGGTCAATATGTGGGACTTTATCTGATAGTAAAATCCATTAGTACGCAATTTTCTTGTTTAAAAATATCAAATAGGGAGAATAAACATGGAACAATGCTAATTGCGATTATTCATATAGTGGTTCCATGTTAGCAGTTATTCCACTAATAACTATTTGATTTAATATAGCCAGGATCAGAAAATGTGACAAGCTGCACAATTCACAATACTAGGGTTTAGGCTTCCTTTACACATTTCTAGACCACTGAGAGTTGTTCGAACACCCAATTCCTTCAACAAAGGGTGCAAATGACGAGTTCTGAGTGCCCTGGGTTTCCCACAGATAAACAAAAAATGAATAACTGTCTCAGCTCCTAAACCACACAAAGGGCAGGTAGATAACCTGTCTTGCCCCCAGGATTGAGTAATAATGACAAGGTCTTTGAAGCCAAGTCCATTTGTATAACATCTGGCATAGCCAGTGTTGATATGATCTTCAGAACTCGCTTAAACTTGATCAAAGGCATTTGTAAGCAGAGGCGTAGCCAGGATTGTCTAACAAGTGGGGCCTGAACGTAATGTAGTTGGGCCCACAGCAGTGACATTAACATCTGTAATCTCCCACAGTGCTGCTGAGTGGGCATTTACAGATTTTGGGTGGGCCCTGCCCACTCAGGCCCTACCCTGTCTACACCTCTGCTATGTGTTAAGCATGAGAATGGGAATCTTTGAAGGTTTAATTTCCCGCTTCCCCACATGCATGGCAGAGCACAAATGAAACTTTAAATGAGGTTTCAGTGCTACCCTACATTTCAAAACCATTTGGATATTTAACACCCATGCAAATCTACTCCCTTGAAATTATATATTGTGATGTTCCTTTTGTACTCAAAGATGCATACCAAAGACAGTCCTTAAATTCAAAATGCATTTAAACTGCAGATGCACTTTCTTCTACACATGATATCCACATTATAAGGACATGTGAAGAAATCCAGTCTTTTTCAAACTGCAGAGTTGTGAGAATGAGTGTTCTGGAGAGTCAGGCCGGGTTCTTATGTGGATAACATTCCAGGTTGTTTAGGCCTTGTCTTAGGCCCTCATTACGAGGTTGCCGGTAGGCCGCCGGTGCTACCTGCGGCCTACCGGCAATCTAGCCTTACCACTTCTGCCTCCCAATATCCCAGTAATACCAGGACAGTACGGGCAGCAAAGGAGCTGTAAGTTTCCCATTCCTTTGGAGTCCCATAGGACTCAACAGGAATGGGAACACCGAAGCACTGGCACATTAGTAACTGTGCCAGTGCTTCAGTGAAAAATCTGCCAGTGGGGCCTTGAGATACCGGCACGTCAGGCCTGCCAGTAGTTCACTGCCCCTACCTGCAGACTTGTAGTTTGCCAGTCCGGAAAAGGTGCCGGTAATGTTGTTACCAGCACCTTATTTCCAGACCGGCAAACTTCCAATAAGGGCCTTAGAATTTTTATATAAAGATATATAAAAAAAAGGTCCTGTTTAAATAAGCTTTATTCCTGAAATGTTATCAGTTTCAATAGGGCAGTAATTGAGAAATGTTTTGGTACTATGGTGTTTTTAATTTTGTCTTAACATAGTTCCCAGCATTTCTTCAGCACTACAAGTCAGTCTTTCATTTATTGTGGAACAATACACAAAACCTTGGAAATAATATTGCACGCACGTGCACACCCATTTTGATCTTGTATGTTTCTGGGACATATTTTTGTCAGAACAGTGAGCAAGAGGCTTAGGGTTCCAACAAATTATATATTTGGTGACTCGTTCCTCTCTTGCTCTTTTAGAATCACCTTTTTCAACTCACTTTATTGATGCCATTGGTTTGTTTCCAAAGTTTCTGTTTTGCAGGTGGTCATGTAGGGCCTAACGTCTTGTTCCAATGTGGACCACCAAAGATGACATTTTATAAGTTCCTTAGTGGGCAAAATTCCTTATTGTCCAGTGATGTTGAACGCAGGACATAATTTCAGGGCCACGTACTGTAGTTTCTTGTAGGTAGAAACAGATGATGTCCTCTGAATAGCAGGTCTGCCTTCTCAACATGGTTCCAGTCTCTTGGAGAAGAGCTTCCAGGCAGTTTTTTCACAAGACTTGTTTCATCTATCTATGTACAGTGTCCATCACTAGTATGAAAGTAGACTGAGGGAACCTCTTCTTTTTCTAAAAGCAACGATCCGGCAGTCTCCATTTACTACTGGACAAAGTATTTGCTATCACATTTTGATTTCAGGATATGTGTGTGAGAATAAATTCAAATGTGAGAATAATGAGCCCTGTTCTCAAAACAGCATAAAGCCACAGGTGGGGATTAACAAACTTCTTACTCCATGGAGCAATATCTGATATCTACAAAAAGAAGTTCAGTTCCTAAAAGTGTGCCAAACACACACGGGTATCCTAACTGGCAATAAAGTAATACTATAGTACTCACAAAAAATACAAATTTTATTAATTATACAAAATCAATTATTAAAAAATCATCATAAAAATTGATCACATCTCATAAAACAATAAACCAACCTAAAAACAACACAAGTGAATCAACCAAAGTGGGTTCTAATCATAAATTTAATCTAGGGACAAACACGTGTAACCTAATGACACTGAGATCCCTTAGCCTAAGGTGTATTTGGCTATTTCGTCTGTTAAATTAGTAGATTCCCAACTTGTACAAGTTTCTGTCCTATTAGCACAACAATTTAGGACATTCTTCAGGGGTGTGAAGTATCTTGTGTCGATTCTCATTCAAGATGAAACTGTATTACCATGCCTCAGTCTTCTGATAAACACAATGTACCCTGTCAGTAAAAAGGAGGCACTATATTACTTCCTCAAATCACAGTATAATTACTTCAACTAGCTGCGTTTCCCTTATCCCCATAAGGGTAAGAAGCATGCTGTTATTTACATACATCTCTAACTCGAGGGTTCAATATCCTGGAGACTTCTCTAACCTTAATTGGTTATCTTATCGGCAAATTCCAGTTACTGACGGAAATATTGCCTTATTTCCTCTATCTTCTCACCTAATGTACAACACATATTGGCATTATAATATTGTTGGCATAGTATGTTGTTATAACATGCTTTAACTTTAATATAAAAAAAAATCTTGGATCTTACCATATCCTCTCTGGCTATCGTGTCAGTGTGAATGTACAAACGGATTTAGCCCAAAATGTCACTCCATCCTATTATGATATATTTCAACTTCTATAGGAGGCTTGTCTGAGCCCTGTGAAAAAATACAAAGTATAGAGACAGCTCACCTAAGGAATACGCTCATAAATGAGTAAACTGATGAAACTTGGCCATCCACTTACATGTATATAAGTATTGGGGAGTGAGTCCCAAAACCCCCAAGCTCACAGGGCGAATTTCCAATTTCGGTTACTCCCAAATGGAGTTTTCCTCTTCCCTCTATGGCTGTAAAATAACAAAACCCCCATGAAGCAAATCATCTTGCCAGGCGCAGTACAAAATATGTAATTCTCATTTTGCCCGGTACTTACTGAGTCTCTTCCAAAAAGCCCAAATCAATCAGTCTCAGGGGTGCCTCTCATTTCGTCCCGTTTGGAAGAATAGTATCCCAAAAACGCCGCTAACACAGGGGAACGTCACAACATCAGCACGCCACGAGAAAAACGTCATTGTGTCTTTGGATGATGACGTCATCACGCCCACACACATGCGCGGACAGCAGATTCATATTTACTCTGGGAAATGTAGTCTGGGAACCAGCCCGTGTGTACCATAGTAAAGTAATTGGACAAATAGATATCAGAATAATGAGCTCAACAGTCTTGCTCACTTTTGCAGCAGTCTAAATCCTGTAATAACTGAAGATTATGATGATTGGGTAGGATCAACGTGGGTTACTTAGTAGCTCCCGTGTCCGCCCATGTTAGCCATGCTTAAAACAGCATGTGGTATGAGTCCCAGACGCACAGTGCGATACAAACAGTTTCATATTTAGTAAAATGCAAGCTGCGAGATTTGTTTTTGCAATGTAGATGTACAGTATTTAGGATTTCTTTTCAATACTCTGGGCTGAGTGCCATCGGCCTTTAGTCTGGCACCCCACAGTCTCTTGTATGAACAACGGCCGTTCACTGCTATATAGGTTTTTTCTAGGACAAGAACCAATGTTCTAGCAGAATAGAAAATAAAAGATAACAAGGTATTGCGGAATCTACACATCCCTTTCCGAATTGTAGTTTTTTTCCACTGAACACATTTGTTGGAAAGATTCCTAGTGATGAATGACAAAATCGCCATTGACTAATAATTACATATGGCTGACACATTTATTGGAAACATTACTAGTATTGGATAATGTTTCGTCCTTGCAAATGCATCAAGATAGATAGATGTAGGAGAAGGTCAGAAAAGCCTTGGCTGATGAACCTTTTGGAAGAAGTTGGGCGTGTTAGCCCAACCAAACGGCATCGCCCGATTTTGGTAGTGGGCTAAGAGTGTGCAAAACACTGACTTCCATTCATTGGCCTCGCTGAACCCGATAAGGTAATAAGCCTTTCTCAAGCCTTTCCCAGCTGGCGAGGGGCAGCACCACCATTAAGGCTGAATAGGCGAGGCGCTGTCCCCTGCCAGGCAAGCCTATGCAAAATAAATGCAGATCAGCACCCTCTCCCCCATAGGGGAGAGGGTGCTAATCTCTACAAAAGGCTGCCTGGCAGGGGTGCCAGTAGCCCATTGAGCCGGGGCTCGTCAAGGGGGCGTGGCCTAACGGCCCATCAAGACCCTGTTGTTAGGCCACGCCCCCTCGATGGGCCCCGGCTCGATTTGTAGTGCCACTTAAGGCACTGGCTTTTGGGCAATAGACGGCAGAGCGTTTAGATGAACTGAAAGCAGCTGTTTTGGGAAGCTTCACACTGTAGTCAAATAGAAAGCAGCGCTTGTGAACAATGAAAGGAGTGCGTTTTGCCTCAGTCCAAAAGCAGCACACTGTATGATTGATAAAACGATGCATTTAGAGAATCTAAACAACGCGTTCATTTTGGGACTGTTTAAACAGCACCCCAGTCGGGTGCTTTTAGTTTTTGGAGAGTATTCAAAGGGTCTATTGTTGGGCTTTGAATCTAAAACTCGCATCAGCCGAGATATCTCAAGACATCCAACTAAGCTGTGTGAGGCAGGAAGCATCTGCCAGGCTCAATTTTCCGACCGCAGAAAGGTGATGAGCTGGTCGCAAATCCTACCTTCACCACTGAACTAAAGTTTGTGATATTTGGCCAATCCGTTTAGCCTTCTGTGCTTTACCTGTGGGTGTTCTAATATGAACTGTTGCACCACACAGAGGATGCTATATTCATTCAACGGAATGGCTGCGTTTAACAGTTTTTATGTATGCACACATCACCAACATTTATGTTCGCCCAGATGATAATGAATTGTATATGCCGAGGTACGCGCCGCGATTAGCAGAAATCTCAGGGTTTTTGGTTTTCAAATGGAGGCCTGTCTGAGTCATGCCCGAGCCTTGCTGGCAGCAAAGAGATAGCTTGTACAACACGTGATTAAGTTGCAGTGCTAGTTTACTACTAAACTAATTACTCCATCGAAAGGCTGTGCTTTCCTCTCTCTCTCTCTTCCCTGATCCCTTCCTCTGCTATATAGCCTTATAATCCTACCATCTTCCCCCTTCCCTCCCCTTTCCCTTCAGTCAGTGATAGAAGTGTAGCAAAATAGTAGTGCAACTGTGACTTGGCGGGGGACAACGTGCATCACATTTTTAAAGGTTTGCGGTCATGCTGGTTGACAGCCAATTGAGTTGAACCAGATTTCAATTTAGGTGTAACTGATATCCGGTGCTAAAATGGAGAACAGTGCTTTAATTGCGCAAAGAACAGTTCTGGAATGGTGGAAATAGTTGCAGAGTAACAGTAAAAAAATAAAAGTAGTGGAACACCGATCCCAACCGTTCCTATTCACTTCGACCACTGCCTTCAGTGCTACGCCCCATCCCACTCCTCTGTCTTCCTCTTCATTTTGGTAACCGCGACCTGTTCATTTTCGACTCACGCATAACATGTTCACATGTGTGCCCGTTTCCACATGAGGAGTATGAACTCTTTACTCTCCTAATCTAGTTCTATGAAAGGGCGGATATCCCACGGGGATATCGGCATTGCCCGTGCTCTATGCTTGTTGCAAACAGATAAAGGCATAAGAAGAATACAGTGCCCCAGACGTTACAGCTGCTGCCCCGGTGCTTGCTCCTCAGCCGGGAGTCAGACCGCAAAAGGGCGCGCTCCATTCAGGGGGAAACAAGCCGCAAGACCGATTGCTGGACATGGGGAGCGAGGAGCTGCCGACCGAAGTGACCCCTCTCCCGCTTCTTTCTCCCCACCTCTTGTGTCTGTTTGTTTCCGGTCACCGCATCCGAATGTACGTGATCTGATGTGATCCATCAGACAGAACAGCATTTAAAGGGGGGAGCAGCTAGTGTTTGACCCTTTGCCCCTTCCCCTTCTGCCACCCCTGCCAGCAGCCACAATGCCCAGTGGGTAAAATAGGAGGGGCGGGGAAACCACACTGGCTTGGACGTGTGCTCCCCGGGCCTCGCTTTGAAGTCCTGCAAGCAGATAATAAGCCATCTCGCATTGGGCGGAGACCTGCAGGGGAGGGGACCTGTGGACAGAAGGCGACAATGGGGCTTTGCAGAGAGCAATGAGCCTGCACGCTCCTGGTGGCACTCTTGTGGGGGATGAGGGGTCAAGGCGGACCACGACCAGGCTACCCCTCCACCCGGCAGACCAATCCCACAAATCATCCGCAAGCAGAGGGCAAAGGAAGCCTCTAAAACTGGGCTGCTGTTTAAATAAGCTGCAACCAGTCTGTTATTAATATGGGTAGTTAGTAGCTTGGACAAAAAGCCCCATTGAAGAGATCACCTTACCTTGTACTTGCCGCCAAGATGGTGGCTTCCTAAAGAGACATCTGGGGGCTTTATAATTTCCGGGACCAATCCCCCATTCCTGGACATGAATGAGTCTGGTGTCCATTTTCCACCCCTAACCTGCCCGTTCTGTACGCTTTTTTTATTAAATCAGTTTGGATTATACTCAACTGGTGAAAGCATAACCTGGGCAATGGGCCACTTTAGGCCTCTAGATCATCCCCCAATTGCCCTGGTTACAAAGAAGTATCAATTCCTGCAGCAAAGCACTTTAAACAAATCAAATGACCATACCAGCAGCACCTATTCTTTTTGGCTTGAAAGGCCGCAGGTTTATTAATTACAAACACACTTGAACTCCAGATTTAGTTCTAGTTATGATTGTCATCACTGCAAAATCACACCTTGATGACATTTTTACTTTGAGTCAAAACATTGTGCTTTGATGAAACAATTTCAACTTATGCTAAGTCCAATTTTACTTCCCCTTTGGAACCACATCTATCTTTAATCTTTATTTAGGCCAAAACTCGGCAGCCATAAGTCTCAGCGGACTGCCTGCCCTTGCAGGAGATCCTGGGCTGAAGGAGCGCTGTTTCTGGCAGGGGGAAGCTGAGCTTTTTCTCCTTTTATGTAAATCCTCCCTCACCAACTGGCCACAGAGGGAGGCTTACCGAGAGAGGGGCGAAAACCCCTCCCGATTATCAGCTGGCTCGCTTCTTAAGTCATTCTAGTCCAACTGGTCGCTTGCATGCAGCCACGCCACGGAAGGATTCACATCCGTCTTTGGCTCCCCCCTGATGCCCCTCAATTACATCTCTATCAGTCTAGCAATTAGGTCCCTCCGAGTTAGCTGACCCATGGCGTATCTACGTAAAACCCATTCCCTTGCAACATTTCGCCACCGCTTTGTTACGCCTTTTCCTGCCCTTTTCGACTGCATGCTGCCATTCGACCTCTCTCCAATCAAATCTAGGTATTATCCACCCCCAGGGCTGCCATTTTCTTCAACATTCCCATAATGTCTCTTGGCAACTTCCCCCTTCCTAAACCTGTTAGGCTGTTGCCACCCCAGTGACTTACCAGGTTTGTGACACCTCTGTAAGCGTGCCTCAATCCTACCCTCAGCGCATATCTTGCTAACCTTGCTTTCCTCGTTCATATTACATATGGTGACTAACTCAAATTTTCTTTCTTCCCCCTCAAATCATCTCCATATTTTATTAGGCTAAAGGTCCATACAAACAAAAGCCGTTCCAATAGCACTCCATTCGCAAACGGCTGCCCAACCACGCGCTTGCTGTCCCCTTGATTTGCAAGAATGTTTTCCTTTTCTCCTAATGAGCAGTGCACTTTAAGCCTGAACATGAAGGTCCCGCCAAACAGCCTTCAAGCATGAAGGTCCCGCCAAACATCCTTCAAGCATGAAGGTCCCTGCCAAACATCCTTCAAGCATGAAGGTCCCTGCCAAACATCCTTCAGGCATGAAGGTCCCTGCCAAACATCCTTCAGGCATGAAGGTCCCTGCCAAACATCCTTCAAGCATGGAGGTCCCTGCCAAACAGCCTTCAGGCATGAAGGTCCCTGCCAAACATCCTTCAAGCATGAAGGTCCCTGCCAAACATCCTTGAAGGATCTGCCTGCCAAACATCCTTCAAGCATGACGGTCCCTGCCAAACATCCTTCAGGCATGACGGTCCCTGCCAAACATCCTTCAGGCATGACGGTCCCTGCCAAACATCCTTCAGGCATGAAGGTCCCTGCCAAACATCCTTCAAGCATGGAGGTCCCTGCCAAACATCCTTCAAGCATGAAGGTCCCTGCCAAACATCCTTCAAGCATGAAGGTCCCTGCCAAACATCCTTCAAGCATGGAGGTCCCTGCCAAACATCCTTCAAGCATGAAGGTCCCTGCCAAACATCCTTCAGGCATGAAGGTCCCTGCCAAACATCCTTCAAGCATGGAGGTCCCTGCCAAACATCCTTCAAGCATGAAGGTCCCTGCCAAACATCCTTCAAGCATGGAGGTCCCTGCCAAACATCCTTCAAGCATGGAGGTCCCTGCCAAACATCCTTCAAGCATGGAGGTCCCTGCCAAACATCCTTCAAGCATGAAGGTCCCTGCCAAACAACCTTCATGACGGTCCCTGCCAAACATCCTTCAGGCATGACGGTCCCTGCCAAACATCCTTCAGGCATGACGGTCCCTGCCAAACATCCTTCAGGCATGACGGTCCCTGCCAAACATCCTTCAGGCATGAAGGTCCCTGCCAAACATCCTTCAAGCATGAAGGTCCCTGCCAAACATCCTTCAAGCATGAAGGTCCCTGCCAAACATCCTTCAAGCATGGAGGTCCCTGCCAAACATCCTTCAAGCATGGAGGTCCCTGCCAAACATCCTTCAAGCATGGAGGTCCCTGCCAAACATCCTTCAAGCATGAAGGTCCCTGCCAAACATCCTTCAAGCATGAAGGTCCCTGCTAAACCATTATTCAAGACCATGACACCATCTATACATGAATGGATTGATTTCAAGACTCTCCCTCAGCCTGTGCAGGAAAGGGGTTGATTAAAGACTGAGGCGGTGCTCTCCGTCAACCATTAGACGAGAGGCCCCCACTTACTAACGCGCATGGTAAAAGGATTAATCAGAAGTCGCCGTTCTTAAGCAACCAATGGTAGCGCTGCACTGTGATCCATGCTGCATTTTCGTAAAATCTTTCATCAGACCCTCCCATCCTAACTGGCTGCATGTCTGTGAAGCGCAACTCTTCCAGGCAATGACACGCAACCCCCGGTATTACCACCCTTAAGTCCCCGACACTCACAACTAGCACTGAATGTAATTTCGTTCCTCAATTCCACCGCCGGTTAAGGCAAGGGCTTTATTCTCAGCACCTTTGACTCCACGCCCACTCTTACCCAACGTGCCCCTATCGTGGGTTACGACAGCACTGCACAGTCCCAAATTCCACCCCCTCTGCACCTTGTGTACGGTTCTGCTCTCGGCACTGGGCTAGTTTGGCATCACCATTGTCATGGTCACTCCGGCGGCGCCCAAACCGTATTCCCCCTATGTTTAATAAGGGTCTCAGATCATCTGAAATGGATTTCGCCTCTAACCTTCCACCTAATTTCAAATCTTTCCCTTGTGAACCTTCAATATGGCAGAAAACAAAGCCATTGCCAATAAGGGCGGCAAAGCTTCTGCCGCAGTCACTCATAGGTGTCTCCCATCCCAATCCATCCCAGCAGCCAGGCTGCGAGTCGATCCGTTCATCCTCACTATGAAACTGCATTCCATCGAGAAGGAAAACTCCTAGATTCAGAAGGCCTTTTTCTCAAGTGAAGTAAAACCTGACAGCAAAGACGACGCAGTACTGTACCGGAATAGCCATATTATGGTAGCATTTGCTCCTGTAACGTTACAGTTGTGCTACAGATGTGTTGCCCCCCCAGGGCAAAACCTGTTCAAGTTACACTATTGCCACTATTACAGATGGCATGGCCAATGGGCGGACTTCCGTTCGTATTGGCATCACTGTATCCAAATGCCCTGTCACTTGCCATGGCATTTCACAAGTAGTACATAGTAGCGATACTTCCGTTCGTTGTCACGTCACAGTTTGGGAGTGCCATGCAATTGCTTACCTAAAAATGTTTAACCGATGAAATTGATCTCTTATATCGCACGTGAAGGGACCAATCTTCCAAGCACGGGACCAGCATTCAAACACCGTGAAGCTCAGTGTTGTCTCTCTTCGAAGACACCCGTGTTGCTCCTGTGCTATCTTCCTGACAGTACTTGAAATTGTGTGCATATTGAGAAGCAAAAATGCAACGCTACACGAACATTATGACGGGCTAGCCCGACATGTTCCCATACGAAATGCTAGCTCCAAGAGAAGTTCATCCGTGTATTACAGGAGCTGCTACGCTATTGCTGCACCAAGTGCAGCAGGCAGAAGCTCAAGCCAACGTGTCGCTGCTGTGCTATCCTCCCGACACTGCTTAATTAATCGTATGCCAATGTGTCACTGCTGTGCTATTCTCCCGACAGTGCTTATTAATTGTATGCCAATGTGTTGCTCCTCTGCTATCCTCCCAACAGTGCTTATTAATCGCATGCCAACCTGCCGCTCCTGCGCTATCCTCTGGACAGTGCTTATTAATCATATGCCAATGTGTCGCTACTGCTCTAGCCTCCGGACAGTGCTTATTAATCGTATGCCAATGTGTCGCTCCTGCGCTATCCTCCGGACAGTGCTTGTTAATCATATGCCAATGTGTTGCTCCTGCTCTATCCTCCGGACAGTGCTTATTAATCATATGCCAATGTGTCGCTCCTGCGCTATCCTCCAGACAGTGCTTATTAATCGTATGCCAATGTGTCGCTCTGAAAGACCAAAGAAATATCGAGGCTTAGTACCACAAAATGAAATACGCCAATCACGGGTCGAAAAGATACAAGTATCTTTATTTTCTGTACAGAATTCAAAGCAAACAGATAGCTATCTGGCTCCCAACACCTCGCAGTGTGTACCAGCAGACACAGTGAGAGGTGAGAGTGCTGGACATCTTAATGGAGACGCTTTTATACAATTTTCCAAACATTGTCCAGCCCCTCTCCAAACAAATAATTTACATGCTATGGTTTGTGCCCAGGTCACGTAACAAATATTGCAATATTGTACAACAGATTTAACACGTTTGCATGTCCATGAAGTTACGATGACAGTCTTGGGTTCCTGGCTCATAGTAAGCCCAGTTTCAAGAAAGAACACAATATATTACAACCAAAGCACACGATTTGAGTTTGCTGTACATTGTTCCGCTGTTTAGATGAGGATGAGGCTTGTGAGCGCATACAACACTTGGATTGCAGTTCATTCGAGTCACAATGTTTCTTTGCATAGAACAAACAGTCTGCTCTCAGTCAGCCTAAATGTTGACACAATTCAAAGGTCATTCGGCTCGGCTGTAGTTGAAAACACAGTCCACCATTTTAGGACACAAGCAAGAGTTAAAATGAAAATGGCGGATAGTTCTTAAAATGGCGGCGAAGTTGAGCAGAAATCGGAACATTTCGGATGCGGTTTTCGGTGCAAAGCGAATGGCCTTAGGCCAATAGTCATAACAAGGCGGTATTATACGAATACAGTTTAACAGCTCCTGCCCTATCCTCCGGGCAGTGCATATAAATTGTATGCCTCTATTAGCTGATGGTGGCTTTGCTCTTGGGAATCCTGTGTAAACTATATTCTGCCTATTGTGTCAACTCGTTACAACAAGGGACAGCTCTAAACCTGTCATGACAGAGTGTATGACCCCGGGGTCCATGTACCTGTGTAGTTTATGCAGATTTGTTAATCAATACGATAGTTTAAAAAGGGGTTTAATGCTGGCAATATTGTCTGAATACCAAAAATAATGCTCTGCACCTGGCACTTATCGGATGTGGCAGCTGCTCTCTGTGAGTCTTGGAAAACGAAGAAAATAAGAATCTTGGTTGTTGCAGAATATATCTTTTAGTGAATAATGTTAACTTTAAGGTTCTAGTGTAACATTTCATTGGCTATTTATTTGCAATGAAAGTGTTTTGTGAATTGTGAATTTAACATGTGAAAAGCTTTTTAATGAACTAATAACATTAATAATAAGTCAAATAAGTAAATAAAGACGGGGCAAATTCACACCTTCATTACAATATTACTTGAGAAAGAGGAGGGTGTCACCACCAATCATAAACTTAATATACATCATAATGTTGTCAGCATTTTTCACTAAGAGGGTGGGCTTGAACCACCACCCTTCCATGTACTGTCCACCTCCCTTTACTATCTCTTGGCGTGTCATGCAGGTGTGCAAGTTGGACCTATTCCAAAGCAGGTCTGGGTGGTGGGGATCGCAAAGCCTGCTGCCTGGAGTGACATCTGACAGGGTTTTAATTTGACTATTAGCATGAGAAACACAAACAAGTAAAATATCAAAATAGTCCAACAAAGGTTGAAAGGCAATGCTTGGCAACGGTTATTATCATTAAATGTAAAGAACAAACTCAACGCCAAGAGTGGGTTTGTTATGGTACAATAACAGGTATCTTGCTCAGGGTAGAGTATCAATAAAACTGTGATTGAAAGTTCTAGATATTCACTGAAATGCTTGGCAACTTCCATAAAGACAATGTGACTGGTTTGGGACTTGGATAATGTTTGGTATTGAAATGCTTAGCCAGTTTTGTTCAATATAAAATAAGATAGCAGAAAGAACGAGAGAGGAGAGAGAGAAATAAAACCTGCTGGGGGCATTGAGACATATCCGGTAGCACATGGTGGGGCGGGCCTGTAACCAGCACGTAGCCCGGAGACTCCTCAATGGCAGGCAAGAAAAGGGAATCTGCCTCCCTTTACTGCCTGTGCCAGAGACTTTGGCGAACAGCCCCTCCAAATGGCTGGGGACCCCTAACCCCCACTTGGAGCCAATGGGTCACCTTTCCTTGGGTTCTTCCCGTTGCTGACCCCGGCTTCAGTTTTGTGGGCTTTCTTTCTTTTGCAGTCTTCCGCCCCTTCCTTTGATCTGCTTCCAGGGCCACAGTCCAGGTTAAACTTGTGCCTCGCCCATGATCGTTTCCACCTCCCGCATCATCACCGCCATACTTGGTGGCTAAATATCAGCTTAGCAAACTGTCTGATGTCAGATTTTCTTGATTGGTTAAACCATAGTAAGTGGCAAAGTAGCAGCTTGCAGTCCTTATTACTTGACCTCTTGGTTGTGGAAGCTCAGCATGTTTCTGCTGGGTTGGTGACCAAATAAAAGCTTAATTGACTCCACAGAAGTTGGTTTCACCAGGTGCTTCGACTGGTACTGTCCCAGCCCCTACTTGACTATGGAACACACCAGTGAGCCCTAGATCTTCTTTTGAAGTTGGGTGTGAAAAGCATCTTGTATGTGCTGATATGACGCTTGCAGGATCTTGGTGGCACGTGAAAGTCTTTGAAATACTCAACCTGGTGCATGTTGATGACATCGTGCCAGCTCGGGGATGGACACTCGACATGGCTCTGCAAGGGGAGAAAGTGGTGCTTCTCCATTTGGAGGCCTGCATCCAGGAGTCATTGTGAATGGGGAGGCTAAACACAAGTTGTCCATCCACCCCCAGCACCAGAACCCAAGTAACTCAAACACACACTAACACACTCACACACGTGCTCACGCACAGAGATGTACACTCTCGTAGACAAATGAGGCCCTATAACTTGGATTAGGTTTAAAATAGGCCACAGCAAGCCTGTTATTTCTAACGTTAGAGGATTAAATAAATACTAGGAGAACAACCCCCCCTTCTTAAAGAAACAATCTGCTTTCACATGCCATTAGATTGTTGCTACCCCAAACGAAGTCTGAGGGCCTTAACATTCCTGGGGCCAATCACCCATTCCTTGTTATAAATTAATCAGCTAACCCCACTGGACCTGCGAATAGCCCTAGTTCTGTATTCAATACTTAAAAATAGATTTGCTCCGTGGGTCAAACCGTAGTAGGAGATCAAATAGGAGCCTGCCAAACTATCTCTGGTGTACTCAATGGGTCAAATCATAGTAGTCGGACAAATATAAGCTTATAGACCATGGCTATCAGTGTTGACCTCTCAGTTCTGGTAGCTCGGCATGCTTCCACTGGTAGATATCCATATAAGAGCTTACCCAACTCCAGAGAAGATGCCGTGAGGTGCCTCTACCAGTAAAGCCATTAATCCCTTGGTTAAGCACCCTTCCCCCACCAGTGACAACTACTTAGACAACTCTAATTGCACTACTCTAAACACCAGACATCCACAATCTAGTGGATATATAGGCACACTCATCAGGCATTGCACAGTCATATAAAATGTCCTTGCTTTCTCCTTGCCTTGCACATTGAATCAATATCCCCAAAACATCTTAATGGTAAAGGAAAATGTGTGTGATCTCCAGCGTGTTGATTCTTGTTGCTCACCTTTCATACATGTTGCCACCAGTGCTCAGCCAAACTACTCCATATCAGTGGCAAAAACCCGCCCTTAAACCCACAGGGGAATGTGGGAGTGAGGGATTTCTTGGGGGTGCACATGGTGATGAACAGCTGCCCCAAGGAGGCAGCTGTATTACTTGACATTGGTTAGGTGATAACCTACAGTGGTTTGCTGGATGCAAACATGGCACTTGTAGGTGGAGCTATAGAGCCGGGGAATGGTGGATTCTCTATGAGCGCCTTGTGCCGGCTCACTAAAATCCTGATATACTGCGGCTCAGAGGAGGCCCTTTGAGGTATGCAAGCACCCGTAGGGGTTTGAAGTTACACCCATCCATGCAGTGTTAAGCTTGTTGGCCAGGAGGTGCTGGATCAGTTTATGAGGAGGATCCCTGTGGAGAGGGGTTGTGGAAGTAACCGCTCCAGTGTACTGTCAGGGAGCGTGGCCTTCAGGGAGCGTTCAGCTCCTGGGTGTGGCTTCCACCTGGGCTGATCTGCCGGTTGTGTCCGAGCCCGGCCTGACTGTAGGTTGGAGCGGGTTGTGTTTGTTTGTTTGTTTATTTATAAAGCGCTCGAAACCCAGAGGTATCTGGGTGTATTAAAATGAATATTCAGTTTCTCAGTTACATTGCATACATTTCAAGGTTACATTAAAAAACAAGGTTACATAATAAGACATAGAATATATGCAAAGATAAAGATACAACAAGGTGCTGTCTACAGGGTCCTAGGTTTGGAATGCTAGGCTTGTAGTAAGTCTTTAGAGGTAAACCACTGTTTGGTATTTTTTCTGAAGTTGTAAAAGGATTGGTCTGCTCTTAAAGGAACAGTGCGCTCAAAAATGTTATTGTCCTGAGCGTTCGGGCATGTGGTTTTAAGCAAACTGTGATCGATCATAAAAACATTTCCTATAAACCTTACCTTAGATTTCCGCACTTTTACACATGCAAAATCAATGAGCGGGGCGTGGCCATCTTGTGCTAATCTTATCAATGGATTGATCGCCCTAAGCTTAAGTGCCCCTGCGGCATTAAATCATATCACCCGACCCTGAAGCTGACATCACTGTTCTAGCGATATTCTCCACCTACTTTCATGACGTTATCTGGCAGTGTAGCTAAACGCGCCCAGTCATCACCTACGCCTTTAACGTCAGTTGACGCAGAATCCGGAAATTCAACAATCACATCCTCTCACAGCACATTGCGTCCCAAATTGGAATAGAAAACACTATTTTCAAAAGAAATGTATAATGTTCTTTTATTTCACAAAAAATGCTCTGAGAACATCTGCAGATTTCCATTTAACACCAATTATTGAATGTCCTTGGGTTACAGCATCAAAACTTTATCATGAGGCACACAGTGTTCCTTTTCGGGAGGAGATGCCCATTCAACGCACCTTGATTCGCAAGGCTTCGGCATCAGCTTCTTGCTAGACCAGTGTAAACAATAACAGGTTGCTCCGTATAGCTGATCCCGCCAAAGGGCATATCAGTCCTGGGCGATCGTCCGACATCAGCGTAATCGACATCCATCCATTTAGGCATATCTGCCATTGCTGGTTGAAGAAACCGTGACTCTGCATCTGGAAACAATGACTTTCACAGAAAGGAAGAATGTAGCTCTGTAGAAAACAGAATAAAAATATATTTCAGTAGCCGGTCGGTGCTGGACTGCTCATGTGCCGGGGATAAAGATAAATATGCAAATCGATATTTCCCATCTGTGAAAGGTACATTGAGCTAAAGGCGATGGCTGCGGACAGTCAAAGTGTCAAATAAACACATAACAGGTTATCATGCCATGTACTTTCTTATCATTTCTTTGGGTATTCCACAACTCCTGTCCTTTAATCGATAGCGAATCCTCCCTTTCTTCCAAGGTCGAACAACAATTGAACCTTGTTTTGAGCGTGTATGCCTGGTAACTTTCGTTTTTGTAAAGGAAAGCCACAAATCAAAAACATACTGTACAAGATGCGTCGGTGTGAACTCCCCACAAGCTACATCAAACAAAGTGACCTTCACTCCATTGGAGCGATTAGCCTGCCGGAAGACCAACGAGGCATTTGAAATATGTTAAAAAAATAAACAAATTGTTTGCAGGCATCCACCAATGATGCGCTTTCGTGAATATTTTATTTACCCATCAATAGTGCTAGTGATTTTAGTTTTTTTGGAAAACAGTCACACTTAGGGTAAGTAAAACAGATAACGTGGAAACCATTTTCATATAGGCCCAATGACATCTTTCTACTATGCCCAAAAATCCATCTCTTTTTGTACAAATGCAACTCTCCCATCCCCAGCACTTAGCTCAGCCAGCCCACCCCATGTCCTCGCCACATCTGCGTGCACCCTGTTCTCATGGAGGAATGTGCTCTGCAGGTAACATGAGACACAACGAGTCATAAGTCCAAGTGTCCATTCCTCTCAACTGAACTTCCTGTGCACTAACAACCTGCACCCTGCCAGACCCGAGCCCACCAGCTCAGACCCTGCAGTTCCTTTCATGCTGATAACCATCTGACCCTCCTGTGCCCTGATCAGTCAAGGACCCACAAGAGCGGGCCGAAAGCGTCAAGGGGCAAAACACAGAGTTACACTGTATGGCATCCTACAACAGGCACTTCTTGCAAAAAAAAGTTGACAAAGAGGGTACATTTGAAAAGACAATTTAGACGCTTTGGCCACCTATGTCGAGCTTTACAGACACCAAGCAACCAGAGACATGCATGTTATCGTTCAAGAAATAAATGAATGAATCATAAAGCGGATTAAATATGCATAATCAAATACTTGTTAATACTTTTAATATCTTTGAAATTCGAGTTTAACAGCATTCCATTGTACATGTACAAACATTGCTGCAAATCATTTATACCGGGAAGTCAACTGTTCAACGAGATCCGCTTTAGGTGGACAGGGCACGTTTGCAATGTTTTGTGGTTATGTATGTGCCCTAGGAACAAAATCCGGATCGATTCCATTAGTATGCATGTGCAACACAGTCAAAGTGAGATCTTTCACAAAATCGAATTCCATTTCCTGGTATATTGGCTTGGCCACCCATTTGTTTACTTCTTTTTGCAAAGGCCATTGTGTAACAAAGCATCCCAAAGTTTCCTGCAGTTCTCGATTGTTCTCTTCTATGTTCTCATTATGCGCTAATACTGCTAGTAATGTCTGAGCTTTCATACCGTCTATGACGAAATGCAACCTTTTGGGTCTGTACTTTAGGCACATATTGCGGAACACCTCCAAATCTCCAGTGTGACAGAATTCTGTGAGTCCCTTTAGGTCGCTTGAAAGCATTTTATCGAATACGATCTTCTCAAGAGCTTTGTGTGGAGGTGAAGATGGGACCAACCAGTTCTTCTTGCATTGCTGCTCCTATGATAAAGGTCCATGTGCTCATTTGTGAAAATGTTGGTTTTCTGTCCAGGAGTCAACGTTTGAACAGTGGTGCATGAATGAACACCATTTTTCAAGTAGAATTTCCACAGACCCATCACAAGTTTTGGAGCTCCACCAAAGATGGTTGCTGAAAGACTGTAAAATATCTTACGAACTCTTCTTTTTACCAGCAGCTGTAATTTTTTTTATTGACTGATTTGGCAACATGCCATAAATCAAATTGATGACGAATATTTGGAAACTGCTCTTGCATGGCCCTGGCTATTGAAACATGTCTGTCAGTGGCTATGAGGTCTATTTGCATTCCCCTCGATTGAAGATGTTCTATCCATGGCTACAGAGGATTTACATTGGGACACTTTCACAATCTCTAAACTCACCATTTTTTTGTTTCCATGTATTGAAAGTGGTATGTGCAGTACTTTGCTGAAAATTCGGTGCTGTCACACTGTCCGTAGCCAGCTAGCCTGAACCATTGGTCTGAGAATGTGCTTTCAATTGACATTTGTTCAATTTTCCAGGCTTGACTAATAGCGGGGAATAAGAATTTTCTTTGATATTTGTACTACTGTGTTTTAGCAAGGTACTGCACGCCCACAAATTGACAGAAACTGGACAACTTACTAAAAGTCTAGCCACTAAAAAGTAAAGCAGCTGATCACAGTAGATTTTTAGCTGGCACTTTGCCCAGCATCGATTGAGCGGACCACAAAAATGTATCATGGAGGTGGACACAGCTGGCTCGAATTTTCAGGTTAGTGCCTTGTATTACACGAGACACATGCACCAATGGCTGCCCACATATTTTCCCCCTCAATGTATGGACACATTTCAGCATCAGTATAATCTCTACCAGGCAGCTGTCGAATACAATGTATTTCTGCTCCTTTATTAGCCAATCATCCTACATGATTGTGGTTTGTGACTCAACTCTGATGGACAAATCGGCCAAACTAGACAAACTGTAGTCGAGATCTTTGGCAAGTTCCTCTGTCAATTGCATAGAAGCTTCAGTCTCTGTTAGTTCAGCTTGTGTTATTTGCACACGAATTGGAGAAACCATTGACGTCAATTGTTTATTGGGTGGACCTTTTTTTTTGCGGCTGTAGATTGTGTCAAGTGGAATTCCAAAGCATCTTCGTTATATTCAGTTTCATCTTGTAGAGTTCACACATTGTAGCAATGGTCCAAGAACACTTTGCTGGCTTCGCTGGTCACATTGTATTCAGTTTCAGGCCATTGGCCATAAGCATCACAAGTCTGCTTATTGAAGGGACAACGCTGCGCCTCAAATAGCAGTTGCTCCATGGTGAAATCTGTTTGGCAAGCGACATCTTTGGTTTCATTTGTTGTTTGTGTCTTTATACTTTTTTTTCCTTCTGGGCCTCTAGGAGATGGGTTGTAAAAACATGTTCAATGTATAGCACACATACAATAGATAGCACTTTAAATACAAAAACATGTTATAAATAAAACACCAGCCCAAAACACTTCTAGAAAACAAAATTGTTTGCTAGTTACTCTTGTTTTCTTGATTTTCTGTGAAACAGTGGTCTTCTTTGTAACAACCGCACCAGCAAGCTGATCCACCACCTCTGATCCATATGCCTCCTCTTCTAATTCCACACCTTGTGTACATTCCTTGAATAGAATATTAATTTAAAAAAAAACAAAATTCAATCGTATTGGGAATTAAAATCTTTCATCGCACACATCGCTTACACAGATAACCTTGCAACCAGTGCATGTCATTCAGTCAAAATATACATTTCGAATTTCACCTGATTGATGGCAAGTGTACTTGATCAGAGATTACTGTGCAAAAGTTTCGTTTAGTTTAGTTTATTATTTGTAGAGCGCGGCAGACCCTGGGGCATCAGGGCGCAAATGACAGGAATATGCTCAACTTAGTTACAGGTACATGGTAAGTAGGACAGTACAGGGACATCAGACAAGTTACAGTAGGCAGATATATACAAGGCAGGCTCTAGGTCCAGAAACAAAGTTTTACAGGTGCAGGTATTCTTGAGAGGATATACGATAATAATATACACAGTAATAATATACAGGCACCAGGAACATTATATTGCAAGGAGAAAGAAGCAGATTCAAATAGCCTGGTAATGGGTGCAAGTAGAGCTTCAGGTTAGTGTGTCAATGGCTACAAGCATGTCAGGGTAGTTAGGTGTCATTTCCTCTCAACCAATTGGTCAAGTTCTGTCTGAATTTCACAAAGGGCTGGGGTTCTCTAATGTTATGGGGTAGGGAGTTCCACAGCTGTGCAACCTTGACTGGGAAGCTGTGTCCTCCTATAGTAGCGAGTTTAAATCGCGGGACTTGTAGGCAGTTTGCATTCGCTGTTCTTGTGGGTCTGGTCGAGGTTCTTATACGTAGACTATCCTTGAGGTAGGGTGGTGCTTTGTTGTTGAGGCACTTGTGGGTAAGGGAAGCGATTTTGAGTTGAATTTTATCAGAAGTGGATAGCCATTTGAATTCTCTTCTTACCGCAGATATAGCTAATTTCTGTTAATCTTGAGAGCTGCTCTTAAGGCATTATTCTGGAGGACCTGGATTTTATGGATGGTCTGTTTATTAGTCCCAATGTACAGTCCATTACAATAATCCAATTTGGAAAGTATAAGGGCTCTGGCAAGCGTGATGCAGCTGTCTGTAGAGAGGAATTGTTTGCTAGCTCTGATAAGTTTGCATGTGTATGCAGTAGCTGAGGCTAGAGAGTTAACTTGTTTAGCAAAGTTCATGGTGGCATCTAGGTAAAAGCCTAGGGTCTTCACTTCCTTAGCTACTTTTATGTTATTCCCATCGATAATGAAATTTGCATAGTCAGGGCTGAGTTTGGATATGTATGTCGGGGTGCCTAGGATAATGAGCTCTGTTTTGTCATCGTTCAGGCATAAGCCGTGTGTGGCCATCCATGCCTGAATGATGCTGTAGATTCTATTCACTAGGGCCAGATCCTTGATGTAGTCTCCTGATAGCGGAAGGAGGATCTGGGTATCGTCTGCGTAATTCGTGTAGGCGATACCCAGATGATCCATTTCGTCAAAGAGGGGCTTTGTAAATACATTGTAAAGGGTAGGTGACACACAAGATCCTTGTGGTACACCACATGTTATGGGGATCGGGTCTGCCTAGGCTGATGAAGAGAAGACTCTCATAGTTTGGTTACTCAGGAATGACTTGATCCATATTATGGTCTCTTTAGAGAAGTGGGCTGCAGAGTCTAAGTGGCTGCATAAGACTGTGTGGTCAACTAAATGAAATGCATCTGAGAGGTCTAGCAGGAGGAGTAGGGCTGCTTGGCCATTGTCTCTGCACTGATCTATTTGGGCCTTAAGATCGATTAAGGCAGTCTCAGTCCCATGTTGCGGGCGGAATCCGGATTGGCGGGTTCCGAGTAGATGGCAGGATTCAAGGAAGTTTTGTATTTGCATGTATGCCACTTTGTCTAGAATTCTTAGAAGAAAGGGCACGGTCGTGATGGGCCTGAAGTTAGTGGGAATGGCCAGGTCAAGGGTTTGCTTCTTTAGAGGGGCAGTACCCAAGACTCTTTTAAGTTATTCGGTACAGTGCCTGTGGTAAAGGATGAGTTGATGAGTTTAGTTATGAATGGCGATAATTCTCTCGCAGCATCTTTAATCAGTTGGGCCGGGCATTGATCGCCTTTACAGTTGGACAGTTTAAGTCCCAGAATAACCTTTTCTACCTCAATGGTCGATACCTTAGAGAAGCAGAATCGCGATTCTTGTTTGGGTTTTGGAGGTGGTGCTATAGTCTGCAGGATATGAGGCGTTAGTGATGCTTTTTTGAGGGCAATTTTAGTTTCTAGGTTGGCTACTTTGTTGGTTAGGGCAGACTGTATGCTGGAGCACCATTTTTTATCCTTGGTGCAGTTTTCTTGTGGAACAATATGTGTTTCCAGTTCTTTCAGAATGCTGAACAATTCTCTGACACTAGATTTAGATTGAGATATTCTAGTATTATATGTTTCCTGTTTGGCTAGTAGGATGTCTTTCTTGTATTGAGATGATGCCTTGGAGAGGTTAAGTTTATTTTCGGCTGAAGGAGAGAGTCTCCAAATAATTTCAAGTTTTCTTTTAGTTAGCCTAAGATTTTTTAGATGAGGAGTGAACCATGAGTTAAGATGTTTTTTCGGTTTACTATTCCGTAGTTTGAGCTGAGCTATGTGGTCAAGGGCTGTATTGTAATGTTGCCCGCAAACATTTTGCAATGTATTCTGCATTAGGGAGGAAGTGTAACATTAGAACTGAAATGAGAAAAGTTTGATACACTGCACATTTATATGCGTGTCACTTTCTTATAGTATCCTACGTAGGATTTAATTTCTTTCATTCAATGTAACTGTTAGTATGCATACCTCATACTCTGGACCAGCTGCAAAGGATGATGTAATTGTAGTCGAAGTACCAGCATCCCCCTGTAAACAGTACTTGTTTTAGTATGGATGAAAACAGCGAAATGGAACAGAGACAATGGGATGCAGACAATGGTACATATAAAGAGAAACCCTTAAATGACGCCTAGTGTAAACAACTGACAGGATACATAAACATTTTCATATTGTTGGAAATTCCATGTATAATACATTCTCGTAAAGGAAAAGTTAAATAAATTTACCTGATAGGCGCGTGAAGTTGTAGTTGACTCGTGAAAATAAATGGATGCAGAATCTTGCTCCTTCATTTCAGTGCATTGTCATGAAGTGGAAAAAGGGAAAATTAGATTTGCAATAGATATTTAGGTAAAATGCAACTGTCGAGAATATAAACTTCTGCCAATCTGTAGGACTTACCATTGGTATACTGGACCTGTTGGTGGTTTCGTCACTTTCGATGGTCTGTGCTTCCATCAGTATGCTTTCCTAAAGAAATTGACATTTCAAGCAACTGATTACGAAAACATTATGCTTCTTGTGAAAGGCACTGTGGCATTGTTTTACATGGTCATAATTACTTAATTTGAGGCTCCATAAACCAGAGACAGCTGTTTCATAAAATGTGGTATAGTTATAATTTAATACAATCTGGTAAATATGCAAACTTTCAGTACCCCACCGCCTACAGCTAATTCTTCATCCGGGACTCACCAGAGGCAGCGTGTACATCAATAGAGTTGGAATTGCATTTGGAAGCAATTTACGAAATATTCTGGGTCGACCCTTTTTTGTGTTTGTCGATTGGTCGTACATATCCTGGCTAAAGTGCAGGCTGCAGATGCAGAATCAATTGGCCCTCAAGTCTCAAAAGACAGCCCGGGCTCTACTTTCAATCTCGTCCACCGCAAAACCACAATGTCGTACCCATGTCCTTATTAAATGAATATCCTTCGGGAATGGATGCAGGATTGTGCCCTGACTTTTGATATGGCTCCTAGAATTGCAACACAAAACCATACAAGCAAGCATTCTTGAAAAAAACGATAAGATCTGTATAACAAAAAGTATAAACAATTACAAATAAATTGTACTGAATGCATGAGATTGATGGAATTATATCACAGTTTTCTATTCCACGTTTGTTTTGTTCAAAGAAACAAAACCTGTGTAGCACAGTCAAATACTACATCCATACAGAATTGACATACATACAGAATTGATTGCTATGAGGCTAATCATAACGTGTTACTCGTCCGTTGAATGTACTTTCATGCATCAAAAGGAAACATGCTTATAGACATGGTCCGAGAAAGATGCGATTCTGTTACAATTGACAATGATAAATTGTATTATATATCAAGATCAGAACACTTGAAACATTAGACAGTGGTAAAGTCATTGAGATGAATGAACATTACATTACTGGCTACATTCGGTCGAAATAGATAGAAATGTTGAGATCAGAAAGAGATGAATATAGTGAAATTCAAAGGTGACCTGCCCTTACCTTGACTAACAAACAATTAGATTCAGCAAGCAGGGGAGTTATTAGCAGGAGAACAGGTAGCATGATCAACAGTTGACTTCCAGTGCTCCCTGATGTTCACAGGTAGCACGATCAAGAGTTGACTTGCAGTGCTCAGAGATGTTTTCTGGATAAATATCAAGGGGTTTATAAAGGATTAGAAAAGTGGGTGTGTATGTGAATGTGTGACATGTTTCTGGCGTGGACTGCTTCAGGGGAGCCTGGAGACACTGGATATGGGGACGCCATGTGTACAATGGCCCCTGTGCGGAAGATACCTTTGAAGTGTACATGGTGTTTGGCACCATGGCCATTCCCACCCTACCAGCCCCCTTGGGAGGGCACAGCGAAAGGTGCAAACTGCCATTGATAGTGGAGGGGGGGTGGATGGGCAAGAGGCATGCAGAAAAGGGCCAGAACACTGCTTAAGGGAGACACACTTATGTGGATTGCAGGAGCGGGGTCTGCAAGAGGGGAGCCTGGAGACACTGGGTCTGTGGAGGCCATGTATACAATGGCGCCAGTGCGGAAGATATCTTTGAAGTGTACATGGTGTTTGGCACCTTGGCCGTTCCCACCCTGCCAGCCCCCTTTAGGAGCGCACAGCAACAGGTGCGAACTAGCATTGATAGTGGATGGGGGGATGAATGGGCAAGAGGCATGCAGAAAAGGGCCGGAACACTGCTGAAGATAGACACATTTATGTGGATTGCAGGGGCACGGTCTGCTTCAAGGGAGCCTGGAGACACTGTGTCTGGGGATGCCATGTGAACAATGGCCCCTGTGTGGAAGATACCTTTGAAATGTATATGGTGTTTGGCACTTTGGATCAGAACAATAGCACTACAACAACACCAAAATTATATTATGTTGACTTTTGTTATACCCTAGCAGGATTTAACCCATGACATGTAATTCTCTCACAAACACGGACAGAGAATAATATTAACGGAAGATAAGGGTAAGAGGTGGGTAACCACCGGAAACTTTATTTTGGGAAATAAGGGATATTAGACAAATTACATTGCGTATATTTTATTTTAACGTATGCTAATAATCTTCTATTGTCAGAATACCAAAAATTATAAATTCTGGTTTAGAAATAGGCACGATGCGAACAATTTTCTATTCAAATAAGAAGTAATTAAATAATTTGATAAGAATGTGCAATCGGTTTGATCTACAACAATCTAAACTCACAGTTGACTTAATCTACAATTATACATGTGTAAACTGTATGTGGTAATGTACTTACATTATCTTGATCATTTTCTCTTCCATGATGGTGGCTCTCTTTTACAAAAACACTAACTACCCTACCTGGGCCCCATCCCGCATCTGTGTGTTTTTACTCTTTCACTTTTTCACTTTATTTTTATTTCACATTTTCTTTTTCCGTATATTTTTTGCATTGTTTCTATTGTACATTATGTAATACTTAGAGAGGCATCAGCTTCACCTCACTGATGATCCCCAACAAGGGTGAAACACGTGTATGGGGTTGCTGGTGGTACTCTCGTTCAGATTGGAGTTGCCATTGTATTTCGGTGCTGGACTGCCCCTGGGCAGGACAAAGACTGATATGCAAATGGATATTTCCCATCTGTGAAAGGCACAGTGAGTAAAAGCAGTGGCTGCGAACTCTCAAGTGGTTAATAACCACTGAACAGGTTATCATGTCTGTTCTTGCGAGAGAGGGGCGCCCGCTACCTTTGTAAAACTATTTTTTAAGGAACCTGGGATTGGTAACCCTAGGTCTCCTGGGGGCAACCAGACGTGGTCTCCCTCTCACTGTGCTTAGAGAGGCATCAGCTTCACCTCACTGATGATCCCCAACAAGGGTGAAACACGTGTATGGGGTTGCTGGTGGTACTCTCGTTCAGATTGGAGTTGCCATTGTATTTCGGTGCTGGACTGCCCCTGGGCAGGACAAAGACTGATATGCAAATGGATATTTCCCATCTGTGAAAGGCACAGTGAGTAAAAGCAGTGGCTGCGAACTCTCAAGTGGTTAATAACCACTGAACAGGTTATCATGTCTGTTCTTGCGAGAGAGGGGCGCCCGCTACCTTTGTAAAACTATTTTTTAAGGAACCTGGGATTGGTAACCCTAGGTCTCCTGGGGGCAACCAGACGTGGTCTCCCTCTCACTGTGCTTAGAGAGGCATCAGCTTCACCTCACTGATGATCCCCAACAAGGGTGAAACACGTGTATGGGGTTGCTGGTGGTACTCTCGTTCAGATTGGAGTTGCCATTGTATTTCGGTGCTGGACTGCCCCTGGGCAGGACAAAGACTGATATGCAAATGGATATTTCCCATCTGTGAAAGGCACAGTGAGTAAAAGCAGTGGCTGCGAACTCTCAAGTGGTTAATAACCACTGAACAGGTTATCATGTCTGTTCTTGCGAGAGAGGGGCGCCCGCTACCTTTGTAAAATTATGTAATACTATGACCATCTTTGTAACAATTGATGATTTTCTGGCGACATGCATTTAATTTTACATCAAATCACGTCAATTTATTATGTTCTAACTATAAAGCTATGCCCTGATTTGAAAAAGGCACAAGAACGTGCCGAAACACGTGTCATCAAAAAGGGCCAACAATAAAAAATAAAAATGTACAAATACAGAATTCAAGAATACTCAATTGGTCTATTGGTTTCAATAATCTTTTTGTGGCGCATTGTTTATGTGTGGAAAAAACTAATCGTGATTTTAAGTAAGTTATCTTTGTTGGCTGTACTAGGGTTATTTTTCCAAGTGGCTTGCCATTTCCTTTTTTCAATCCGCAAGGCTTTAAGTTTGGGTGTATACCAGGTGTTCAGGTGGGCTCTAGGTTTATCTTTGCACAATTTTAGAGGTGTGATTTTGTCTAAGGCTTAGATGATAGTAGTGTTGTATAGTTCGACTAACACTGCCGTGTCGGAAGAGGCAGGCAGGGAATTTAGTATTGGTCGGAGAAGGGGCCTGAGTTTGTCCACTGTGATGTTCCGTTTGGTTCTGGTAAGAATTGGTGGAGCTATAAGGTTATTTTTGTTGGGCAGTGCACAACCTTGGATAGTAAAGATCAGTAGAAGATGGTCAGTCCAAGGGTACGGTTCAATAGAGGTTATAGTTGTCTCACTATTAAGGTTGGCTACCCAGACTAGGGTTCTTCCTTTTTTGTGCGTAGAGTGAAGAAGTCTTTGCTTTAGGCCTAGTTCAGCCAGGGAGTTCGACAGAGCCAAGGCATGTTGATCATTAGGGTTGTTGAAGCCAAGATTGAAATCTCCTAATATTAGGATTTGTGAAGAAGTCTTATTATTAGTAGATAGTAACGTGATGATTTCTTCCTCAAAAGAACCGATAGGTTCAGGAGGTCTGTATATCAAGTGTGCCGTTATAGTACGAAAGTTGGTGAGAGGAGGTTTTACTGTCAGTAGTTTGCGTGACGTGACAGTGGAGTGTGTGGAAATTCTAAGTAACAAAGTGATTTGGCGATAAAGGCAATCCTGCCACCTCTAGAAGATTATTTGTCAGATCTAAGGATCGTATAGTTATCCCGGGTAGCAATTAATAGGGAAGGGCCTGCAGCTGCATGTAGCCAGGTTTCTGTTATTGCTAGGAAGCCCCATTGTTTATCAATAATCAGGTCAGCAATGTCTGCTGCATGTGCTACCAAAGATCTGGCATTGATCAATAGCCCTTTGATTAGCATAGGGGTGTTATTTGAGGAGTTAAGAGTCAGGTATATTAGACTTCTTACTTGCTCTATTATAAACTTTGTGGATTTTAGGGGCGGCTTTCTTCAGACCCTGAGGTTGGCTATTTATGGGAAGATGGCTAGCAGGTAGTGTGTGTGTTTTACCTAATCTTGAGCCAAGTCTGACGTTTCTGACTGATGTAGGATATGGGAGGTTAAAAACCGGTTTAGGGGTGTCACTCTGGGTCACTGGGATAGTGGCTAGTCTGCCGAGCGTTTTCCCTGGTAGGTTGGCATCAAGGTTAATGTGGTTAAGTAAGGCGTTTAATACTTGCAGAGGTTTGGTGGCTCAGGAAGGTGTTGGTATGGTCATGGGCTTCAAGGGGGGCAGGAATTGGGTGGGCTTAATCCTGACTGGTATGTTCAAGGGTAGCAGGAATTTGGTAGGCTTAATCAAGCCTGTGCTGTTAGCCTAAATTGTCATGGTGGATAGTCCTAGATTTATTTGGGTATGTGTCTTGGTAAGTGAGAACTGGGTCTTTAATTGCAAAGTGACATCAACTGGTGAGGCTATAGTAACATTTAAGCTGATAATTAGAAATCTAACACTGATGTCAATGATAGTAGCGTACATAATTGTTAACAGAGAGGTGTCTCGCTGGAGAAGACATTTGGAGGCCAGAGCACAGGTAGGCCAGCTGGGAAGTGTGGCAGCCGGCAGGCAACGCTGGCTCACAGTGTACAACAGGAAGCTGACCCCTGGCAAAACAGGCCTTACTGTGCGGGGCATGTGGCTAGGGTCCAGGTGAATGGGCTTTCTGCCATTTGGCAGGTGGCGGATCAGCTGTCGGGAGGGCCCAGAAGGGTCCACCCATTTTGTGGATGGTGCAACAGCAGGCTGAAGGCAGAGTCCGGAGGCAGTCTTGGAACCTCCCGGCAGCTTGACCCCCTGGGTTGTGAGGGGGCTGGACGTCCTGCCGGAGGCCCTCCATGGGTGAGTGCAGCCCGGCAGCACCTTTGCCATCCTTGGGTGAGGCAGCCATCATTGGACCTTATATGTGATCGTCCGGGACCTGTGTCAGTGTGGTGGGGCCCCGGCTGTTGTAGGAGGCGGTGTCTTGGAGGCTGCCAGTGCTGGGACAGTTAACATCGCAGAGCCTGGACTTGGAGGATTGGTACCCTCATTTCAGTGTGCAATGGTTGTGCACTGCCTACATGTGGTGCTCTGACCCTTTATGCTCACCACCAAGATCCCAGGCAGTGTGGTGCCAGCTGCCTGTAGGGATTGGCAGCGGCCGTGGCTTTCTGATCCTGCAGAGCAAGTCCTGTTTTGTCTAGTGATTTCTTGGGCTCTTTCCACAGCCACTTGTGACAGCTGTGGGGGAGGTGGAGAGTGGGCTGAGCCTGTGGGCTTCATTTGGGCCATTCTTGATTGTTGTGTTCTGCACACCTGGGGGCCGCTTGGTTCGACCCCCCCTTCTGGCTCTCCTGCGGGTGCTGTTGGCTGTGTTCTCTGGGGTCCATAATTTCAAAAACAGATTAGCTGCAGAAGAAGCTCACTTTTGAGGGGGTCCTTCTTCCAGGACACACTGGTCCCAGTGCGAGCAGGGGAGCTGGAGACAATGCAGCCGGTTCCCAGAGCGGCAAACCGGGATCAGTGGACCAGGAGCCAGAGGCAGACATCAGGGCGATTCTTCTAGACCTCAAGGCTGGCGTTGGTGGACTAGACTCCAACCTGGACTCGCTTTCCTTGAAGGTGGACATGTTACAGCGCACGTTGGATAAGAATGGGGATCATTTGGACGAGGTCGAGCACAGGGTGTCAGGGCCTGAGGATGGCTCTGCATCGCTCACAGCCAAGGTATCAGCTATGGAGGTACAGCTCAAGTTGGGTTTCCACCAAGAATGAGCACCTGGAGGGCTGGGCCTACAGAAATAACATCAGGCTGGTTGGGAACCCGGAGCGTCAAGGGCAGGCCAAGATGGAAGAGTATGTTGAGTCCCTATGCAGAGCTGTTTTTAGCGATACTGATCTCTCCTCCTTGTTTGTGGTAGAGAGGGCACACCATATACCAGCGGCATGTCCTGTACCCTGGAGCCCCTCACGCATCCCATTATAGCATGCCTGTTGAACCACAGGGATCTTGACACAATTGCTTGGCCAGGCTGAAGGTGGAGCTTCAGTACGATGGCAATGCATTTCAGGATTATCAGGATTTCTCTGCTGCTGTGCAGGCATCAAAGAGGTCCTTTGGCGAGGGTCAAGCGCAGGTTCCGTGACAGTAACATTCAGTACTCAATGTTGTTCCCTGCGAAGCTGTGGATTGAATTTGAGGGGGAAGGCTCAATTCTTCATGTTCCCAGAATCGGCAAGCTCCTTCCTGGCTTGGATCGTTAGAGTGCACCGGCCAAACCATCAGCGACCCCAGAATGCCACTAGAAGTCGGGCAGGGATTGCCAAGAGGATCCATGAGGACCAAACAAGGTCGCTGAGGGGCAGGAGTCTCTCTGGAGGACTGATTGCTAACTACATGAGGCAGGTGCAAGTTATCTGGTGGTCTAGGCCGTCGGGGGATTCTTGTCTATCCTGGGGTGATAGAGTCGACATGTGCCTGGATGGGCACTATCACCCCCACTGCAGCATTGTTAATATTTGTCTTTGGGAGTTGGGGGCATTTCAGATGGATTGGTGTTGCCTGGAGACAAAGTCATTATGTGGTGGTACACTGGCCCATTGTCCTAGGCGATCGCACCAATGTCTGCCTGGGAGGGTGAAGCATGGCCTACGGACAACCATGGTGTGAGGGGATAGCCTTTAAGGTAGCCACTTGGAACATCGGGGGGATCAGCTCTCTAAGGTTAGGAGGGTGGCTCAATACCTGTGCAGAGAACGGGTGGATGTGGCCTTCATCCAGGAGAGTCACCTGAACTCATCCTCAGAATCTCACCTGGGCTCTCCTTGGAGGTGCCACAGTTACTATTCCTCATATTCTTCCTATGCAGGGGGAGGTGGCTGTATTGATTAATAAAGGCACTAAGTTTAGGCTAGGCTCAGTGGTGAGGGATGATTAAGGGAGGGCCCTGTTGGTCTGTGGCTTCTTGGAAGGGATGAAAGTAGCATTGGTCAAAACCTATGGGCTGAATAAAGACAGTGCTATTTCCTTTGACTAGGTGTTTGTTCATCTGGCAGGGTGTCAAGACACCATCACTGTGAGGGGTTGGGACCTGAACAGGGTGTTGGATCTGATTTTATATAGATCTGGGAATGGTCTGGGTCCTCAACCCATGACGAGTAAATAGGTGAAGGAGATATGTGCGATTTATAATCTGGTGGATGTCTGAGGGATAGAGCACAAGGATGTCCGCGATTACACCTTCCAGTCCTGGGTTCATGAGTCTAGTTGTAGGTTCGACTAACTGCTGGTGTCCCGAGATGGTGGGATCTCTTTGGGCAACTGTAGGATTCTCCCCCAGACCCTTTCAGACCATTCACCAGAGGTTCTGGAATGCCTAATTGGTGGGAGAGTATGGGGCCCTACGCATGGCACTTTAAGCCTGTTGCTCTGACTGATGCTCCTTTTAATCAAGAACTGCATGATGGAATTGGGGCATATTTCATGCATAATGATGGCTCCATCTCCTCGCAGAGGGTACTGTAAGGGTGCTTTAAGTTCTACATTTGGGGGGCCTGTATGGCCAAGGAAAATGGAATTCTCTGGCTGATCAGGAGTGTTCTGGAGGCTGGCGAGGTTCGCTTGAAGCATCGAGAAGGCGATTACCATCCACAATGGACCCTAAGGTTCTGGTTGAGTTGCGGCGGGAACTTGACGGGTTCAGGCTGCATACTGACCAGGAGATCAAGTCCCCTGGTCGGGGCCACTCCATTCTGCAATATGGTTGGGGGAAAAACCAGGGGCCTTCCTGGCCCAGTTGCTGGCCCCCGCAGGTGGAGTGTATCAGGGATTCCCAGGGGAGACCTCTGTGTGCTAAGCAAGATATTACTGCAGCGTTCCATGCTTTCTATGGGAATATCTATGCCTCACGCTACTCGCAGGACGATTGGAACCTGCAGCACTACAGGATATAGAGTTGTACTGGGCAAGCCCTCGGCTCCTGCAGGCTCTCAGTCATGAGCTATATATGCAAGAGGTCCTAGCAGCGATTAAGCGGACGGCCTTCTGGGGGAGTTCTATAAGTCCTATGTCTCCATTATGGCCCCTATATTGTTGCAGGTATAAAAAGAATCCCTCGCCTTGGGGACTCTTCCCCCTTTGCTACGTGAGGCTTATATCATCGTATTGAATCAGAAAGGGTAGCCAGCTACTCTGCTCTCCCAAAATAAGTGCCTGAAAGTCTCATGTTTCCCCAATACACACACAAGGAAGGCAGTGTGATTTTGAAACGCAAGAACTCATTCACTCTCTCAATTAGGTTATTAAACTGACGCTTATTTGGCCGTTTATTAACTAAGATACATTTTACAAAATACAAAGAAAGATTATAGAAAAGGTTACATCACCATTGGCAAATATGCGCTCCACTTCATCCCTGCCATGAACTTCACTGGAAAGCTTCCCAAACCCAGGTTGGCAAAGAGAAAACCCGCACAACGGCAACTCACCGAACAAGATACGTCTACTTTCTCGCAGCCCAGAAGTGAGTGTGTCTTTCTCTGCCAATCTCATTCAATGTCCACCAGTCTAATGCAGGACCATCATTTTCCAGAGTGGTCAACTGCCAATAGCATTTCACAGATACCTGGTGTATGCTGCAGAACGCAAGGACAAGTAAACACCCCCTGTTTCTCATGGGAGCTGAAAGGACTGCTTTCGGCATGTTGTGGAATGCAAAACAAATCTTGACTGACCTGAACAAAAACAAGATGTTTTTCTACTGTTTCAGAAAATGCAGACAATGTTCAGATCTGAATCTTTCAATGTGACTTGGAGTCAAATGTCCACTGCTGCACCCAGAATGAATTTCACCCAGACTCCATATTTGACCGAAACCTCAATCAACGTGGATAATAAGATGTTTGCTAAAGTGTAGGGTAACTGACTTCTTCCTCTAATGCCTGGGTTGGTACTGGCGGACCAAGTTGCGTTAGTACCCGGCAGGAACACTACGCATGGACAATGCCTTTTTTTTGGGGCATGTCGGTGCTAGCACCGGAGTCACAGGTGGTTGTGGTGCTTTTAGACACTCAGAAGGCATTAGACTCGGTCAAATGGCCTTATTTATTTGCAGTTCCCCTGAAACTCTGACTTGGAACCCGCTTTGTCTCTTTGGTGTCCCTTCTCTATGCTGACATGGCGGCAAGGATCGTTGTTGGGCATCAGCGGTCTGGGATTATCGAGATGGGACGTGGGACGACACAGGGTTGTCCATTATCCCCGCTTCATTTTGCTCTAGCGATGGAGCGCTTGGCGGCTACCTTGAAGGTGCAGGCATATTCAGCTGGGGTTACAGCTGGGTCCGCACAGGTTGATCATCTCCTTATATGCAGACGATGTGCCTCTTTTCCTTTGGGACCCCGCACATAATTTGTCCCCAGTGATGCATCAGGAGGTAACGTTTGGGAGCTCTCAGGGTTGAGGATTGACCATAGTAAATTGTGGGTTTTACCATTATGGATGGGACAGTGGCATTTGGAGATGATTTCTGGCTTTAGTGGGAGTCAGCCGGGGCTCGGTACTTTGTGGTGGAGATCTGTTTTGGAAGAACTATTGGGTCCCTGCAGGACAGGATAGCAAGGTGGTGGGCTCTCTCTCTTACGCTGTTGGGACGAATCTCTATTATGTACATGATTATTCTTCCTAAATTCCTCTATCTTTTCTTCAATATCCCACTTTTTCTTTCCGCTGGCTTTATTCTTAGGTTTTGGGGGCTTATTCTTGACTTAATCTGAGTGGGGAAACCGGCTAGAGCAGTTTATGTCACACTGACGCAGCCCTATGAGAATGGGGGCTTGGCCCTTCGGACATGGAATGATATTACGGGGCGGCACAGGCACACTATTTGGCGCATTGGTATTCCACACACTTTGTCCGTCCTGATGCTCAGGTGGAGAGGGTGCTGGCTGCCGCTGACCTGTTGCGCTCAGTGGCCCTTGGGGCTTCGGGTTTGGTGTCTGGATTTCCGGACATTGTGAGGATCACATGTGCGATCTGGAGGAATGTGGCGGACAAGCTGGGCATTGATACTTTGTACTTGCCTCTGCATCCCGCTGGTATGCGGCAGTGATGGCCATCACGGGGAGCAGGTTTGTTTTAAAAGTGGGTGGAAAAACTGGGTATCACCACCTTGGGGGATTGTTTGGTTGAAGACATGTTCTTCTTGCTTGGACATCTTTTTATACTTCAGGGTGTGGAATGTCTTTTAGACAACTTTGCCCGCAATTCCTCGGCAGCCCCCAACATGGACGTTATTGTGTGGGGTGATTCATTCGCAGGGTGAGGGCCGCCTGGTCTTATGATTATGCAGAAGCTTTATGGCAGACATCCCGTGGGATGGGGACACACAGACACGGCGCTGGGAGAGGGATCTTGACAAGGACATCTCGGATGAGGATTGGCAGTGTGTGCTGTAACAAACCCAAAAAGTGTCCTTGAACTCTAAACTTAAGCTGATCCATTTTAATTTCGTACACCAGGTGTACCACACCCCAGCCAGGCTTCACAGACACTTCCACTCCGGAATTCGTGCTCCAGGTGTGGCCTTGGTCCCGCCGGGGTTTCTTCATCTGGCCTGGGAGTTTTTGCAGGTTAATCAGTACTGGGTGGGGATGTTGGTCAAAATGTCATAATTATTGGGGAACAGCTTGATCCTGATCATATGGTGGTGCTCCTGGTGCGCACAAGGTGCTTATGTAGAGGGGCTAGATTCCGAGGGTCACTATGTCTCGGTGGAAGGGCAACCCATCCTGCAAGCAACTGTGGCTGCGGGACGTTGCATACTGCCATGATATGGAGACAGCATTCATTTGGACCCTGGGTGTAGAGGAATGTGATTAATTGCCTTTTAAAACTTTTGTAATGGTTTTAAATGCGTATGTTTGTATTAGCATAACATTTCTTGCCGCGGATACGCGTTTCTTTAGTAAGACCGAACTGTCATTACTGTCAAAAAGTGATCGCAAGTGTATTCGCGGTAACGTCTTTTGTTTCACAACACCGGTGAATCAAACATTCAATAGAAGTGACTTCACACAACAGCTATCGCTATTGTTTGGGAAAGATCTGGACTGCCATCTTGGTTACAGGAACAGTGCTCCGGGGACTTAGCAGTTCTGAAATCATCTACTAAGGGATGTCACTGGGCCAGCGTTGTGGTCCTGTCAAGTGGTGAAGGGAGCTCGAGCCCACCCCAAACCAACACGGGCGACAGAGTGGAGGTAGGCCCCCTCCGCACCCTCTCCTTACCTGTAGTGACGGCAGCCTACAGGCAACCGTAGCAGAGTAGAAGCCAGGAGAGATGTGCTCTCTAATGTCGGAGATCGAGTGAGCATCCCTAACAAGGGATGCCGTGAACACCACAACACCTGTCAGCTAAGGACACAGCCCAGCAGACCTGCAGCAGTGGAGAAGCAACCAGGACAACATTGGTTGCTGCAAGAGCAGAGGGAAATTAACCCACTAGCCCACTAGTGATGGTTTCCAAGAGAGAAAGGCCATATAAATCAGGGCCCCACTAATTCACCATAGAGGGGGAAAAAGCCTCCAGCAAGTCTTGGGAAACTAGTTGGCCTCAGAGAGCCAGTATAGGCTCCATGTGAGAAATGCAGCAGGGGCCATGTTGGAAAGGGACAGGGCTTGCAAGCCCTTTAAGCCCTTCCATGGCCATCCTCTTTCACACCCCCTGACGCCACGCAAGTGATTGGACAGGGTGAGCATCCATTCCAGGGAGGGAGTGGGGTATTTAAGGAGATGTGTGTGTGAGTGCGTAGGTGTGGGTTAGTTGGTTGATGGCAGGAGGCAGTGGAAGACGTCCGAGAGACCAGAGGAGGTGAGAGCGATTGGAATGCGGAGGCTATTGTTAAGGAGGGGGTCTGTGCAGTGTTTTTGTCAGAGAGGGGAGACTGCGAGTTAAAGAGGTAGAGTAGGAGTAACGGAGGGGCATAGTAGTAGTGGGTGGAGGTGGTAGTAGTAGTCGAGAGTAAGGATAGTAGGCAAGGGGGGTAGCAAGTGAAGGAATGAAGTAGTAGAGTGGTAGTTGGTAGTAGATGGGTGTGCAGGGCACCATATGCACGAGTCTCTCCAAGGATCTGACCAGAGGCTTGCGAGAAAGGGGTGAGTAGGGCACAATATCCCTGAGAGTCTAAAGAGAGGAAGGTAGATACAAGTAGGGGTAGTGGCAGAGAGGGAATAACAATTGAAAGAGACTGGCAGAGTGACATTGAGTGGGTGTGCAGAGTTGCTATTTGTATAGAGTAAAGCAGGGCTTGGAATCAGGAACAGTAAGTAGTGGTGAAGGAAGTAAGATTGAAGGGCGGAGGTGGAAAGGCGGAGATGGAGACTGGAGGGTCAGTAGGGAAGGGGGAGGAGGCCAATTTAAAAGGGATCAGGTACAGATACGAGAGTGCATGCACAGAGTGAGCGTGACACTGGGCGATTGAAGGTACCATTCATTAATCCTTGAGAATACTAAATGGGAATAGGCAAGGGAGAGATAGAAGATCCCTAGAGAGCCAGCCATCCGGTGACTTAGGGAAAACATGTGAAGTGCAGAGAGAAAATACAGATAGGGCTGACTGATCCTAATATTGCTAACACCCCGTTAGGGACATCTGGGTTGCAGAGGTGGGAATCAAGACCGGGGCAGCACAACGCCAATCCCACAAAAGCCTCAGTAGGCCTGAAGAACTTTGAGAATTAAAAGCCATTCTGACCACTTATTTTCAATAAACACCCTTGGACTTTCTTTATGAGTCAGCCCTGTAACAAAAGAGGGTTCACACTCCTTCCAGATGTTATTTAGCCTGAATGGAGTGGATTAAAAATGCAACAATCACCTAGCTCAGTTTTAACAATGGCCATCTGTGCCACCATCAGCATGGTACAATTATTGGATGAAGACTGTTGACAAACTGCCATTTTACCTGCTGAAATTGAAGCAATTCACTAGGCCAGTGAGAGCCCACCCTTTGTCACACAGGCACCGTGGAGTGTATTACCATCCCTTGAGTGACTGGGGGAATTTAGTGCATTAAAGATGTGGAAAATAGACCTAGTATCTATGAATCTGACCATTGGCCTGCTGGGTGGAAAGGAACCATCCAGGCCCTCAGAACAAAGTGTCAAGTGATACCTTGGCAGGAAAATACCTATACACTAGACAGTGACATTGCCCGATGGAATATAGTAGTTCAAAGTTGCTTGGGCTAGTCATCACTATTGTAGGATGTTTATATCGGGCGACATCTAATTCAGGTGAACATATCACCCACCCCTAAAATGGCATGCACAATTTTCCTTTATTTAATAAAGTTCTTTTTATGAATTTGGAACCCCCAGTTTACCATAATGAATTCCTGAAAATCTCACTCCTCTTTTGTGACAAGAAACACACAAGATTGCACAAAACTTATATTTATTAACCAAACTGAAATAATATATCCCTGAAATGCCAATGATGAAAAATAATCAACACAGTATTCACCTCATTTTTCATTGCTACAGTCATAGGAATTAGGGATGTAACGGTTTAACGGTATACCGTTAAAGATACCGTGAACCACTTAATTGAACAATAATAACCGTCACATTGTTTATACCGGTATACCGTTTATACTGTTAACTGTGCTTTTAAATTTGATTTGGAAAAGCTGCAGTAAGCAATTGCTGCGCAGTCTTGGTCTTGCACTGTTGGATGTGCCATCTGCCAAGTAATTTCAGTTGGAGCAGTTTTTAATGCCATTCCATAAACCACACGTGTCTCACCAGACACAAAATCAGTATGTTAGCAATAGGAAGAATAAATACAGTGCCAAGAAGGAAAAAGGGTTTACTTTGGGTTGGCGGCTTTGGGGTTTATATATTTATAATGGATAATGTTTGCTAAACATATGACAATGGGGAATTTCCCTGGTTCTATCATTGAATTTACATATAATAAGTCACACTGCGAAATTCACTCATCTCTATGGTTATTCTTTGCTGCCATACCAAAGGGTAAGATGTCTGTGATTACTGAACACCTTTTGGCCAGCAAGTAAACTAAAGTCTGTAAAGTAAAGAGAGTGTGCGTGTGTATGCGCACAAGCGTATACTACCATCAGCCCCCATTGATCTGTGGCATGCAGGTTATAAAGATGGCAACATGTTCATCTTCACCAGTAGCCAGTGGGGAGCTAAAAGCCTAAATGACCACTTAAGAAAAGCTATTCAGTTTGCTTTGCCAGTTGCAGCAGGCACCCCCTGTTAGGGAGAATTCTCAATTTATGGCTAATTTCCCTCACCTAGTGAGTCCCCCAGCAGCTTTGCTGGACTTTTGGAGTAATTTTTTTTCACTTGGTAAGAGTGTGAGCTTTTCCCCCACTCTTACCCATGTTTTGTCATGTGTATTTCATCTGTTTTTGTGATTGTGGACTCTGGAGTACACCACTTCAGTAGCCCCCTTCTTTTGTGTGGTACCCAGCACCTTCAGTGTAGTGACACAGGGTTGTCTTTTAGACTTCCCACCGACTCCATTGCTGAGGCTGACTACTGTCCCCCAGAAAAGGGGAAAGTTGCCATTAACTTTACTTAGTCATTTTACCACCGATCCAGTGCATCCCATCTTACATGGAGTACTGGAAAGGGTTACTCTGTATCCCTTTTTAACTGTACCTCCTAGAGCATTGTTTCGCTCTTTTAACATTTAGACTTGGCTGGTGGCAGTGGTATCTACCCTAACTTTTCTACCGCGATTATACTATATAAACGTGGTATTGTTTTAGGCTATTATATTAGCCTCGAACTTAAACCCGCTGGACCAAATACTTTTTCTTTTGGCTCCGGTCAAGTTAAGTCACCATTTCTTTTTGTTAAAGTCCTTCTTGTGTTTTACTTTGCGCGGCAAACCGGGTTTGCCTCCTTTGTTCACTGTCTTTTGGCAGGCTTCTGCCAAGAAGCCCTCCTTTAGGCGCCTGGGTATCTAGGTGGGCGGAACGTGAGGGAGGGGTGTAGTCACCCCCTGCACAGGGTATCCTAGGAAACCCAAGTCGCACTTTGCCATGATTGGCTGAGGTGGTTGTCCGGGCTGGACAACCCCCCTGCTGCGTGATTGACAGCCAGGCTGTGTGAATGGGGGATTTTCGCATAAAAGGCAGGTCTCTTGGGCTAGAAGTCAGAGTCGCCACTGGAACTACAAGGAACTGAAGAAAAGCAGAGAAGAAGACGACTGCTGCAACTATCCCGTCCCGGTGAAGCCCTGCTGCAGTCCTGAGCTATCTACCCTTCGACGACCAGAGAAGATCCAGTCCGGAGTCTTCTTCCCTTGAGCCTGGTGGGGATAACCAGCTCATCTTCCACAGCCAGAGGATCCTCTTCTTGGTCGAAATCGCTGCACACTGCTGTAGTGGTCCGGATAGCCATCTGAAGAGCCTCTCCTGTCTTTAAGCAGAGCACCTTTTACTCACCGTCTCTGCTGCCGGCCTCATCCCTGTGTGGTGCTGTCACTCGCAGTCGCGGCCATCGCCGTGACTGGCGATTTCTTCCGCGTTGGAGTTTGAGGAGACGCAGAGGAAGGTTACTTTAGTCCCTTTTCTGTGTTCGCAGCCGCCGCTCCAAACGCGGGACGCAACGCTGCCGGGAGTATTCAAATCCCCGCCTCCCGGCAGGTCGCTGCGTTGCAACCCCCCTTTGTTGTTTACCTTTCGACTCTGGGTCCTTCGCTCTTCCTCTGCACCTCGCATTGGAATTACTGAGGAGTGTTTTCCCGTGGTTACTTTCTCCGGTGTTCCTGTCCCCGGAACACTGCACTTTTGTTTTCCGTTTCTCTCCGCCGCCTTCCCTGGGCAGCGCTAGCTGTGCCTTTTTCTCCGGCGGTCGGGCTCTCTCTCTCTCTCTCTCTCTCTCTCTCTCTCTCTCTCTCTCTCTCTCTCTCTCTTCTCTCTGTCTCTCTCTCTCACCCTTTTTCTTTCCCTTGCTCTTTGAGTCCAGACAGCGTGGGGTTTTTCCCGTGCTTCCCCGCAGTGCTTTCTTGGAAGAGTTACTACCTCCACCTCAGCCGTCAGCTGCTGCCTTCTCCGCCTGCTCTTCGGGCCTAGTGCTACCATTGGACTTGGACGTTTTGAGGGCCACTACCCTCAGTGTTGGAGATCCTTCGCTTCCTTCTTCATCTGTGAACAACTGGCCTTCTGAGACAAGTCTTGACACCTCTTATCAGGTTTTTTTTCCCCTTGCGGGTTTTTTCCCTGTATTTTCTGGCTTGATTCCAGAAAGGAGGTCACTGTGCCGCTGTTCTCACCCAGCAGCCACAGTGGCTTCTCTCCGTGACAAGCCCACGCACCAGAAGAAGGAGAGAGACTACCTGGCACGTCGAGGCCTGCAAGATACCATCGACTCGGAAAGCTCAGGTGAGGAGAGCGTGTGCCCAGGGGGGACTCAGCCAAGGGTACCGTTCAAGTCACAGATTGCAACGCCAAAGAGTATCACGATGTCAGCTGAGGAACAGGTCCAAGAGCTGTGGAAGGCTTTCCAGGCCATCTCCCAGGAGCTACAAGGTGTCAAAACTGAGAACGCTTTGCTTAAACAAATGGTTGTGGCTAGGGAACCGACTCCCTCGGAATTGCCACCCATGGCGCTGTCCTCTGGGAAATTTGATGGCTCCCCCAAGAAGGTGAAGGAGTTTCTTGAAGCATGCTTGGTTCATTTCACATTCAGACCCCGTACCTTTGCTACAGATCAGGCTCGGGTGGGTTTCCTAATATCCAACATGACTGGAAACGCTCTGTCCTGGGCCACCCCATTGGTGACTAGTGGAAACGCCATTCTGCAGGACTATTCGGGGTTTCAAAATCTTCTCAAGCAGACCTTCGAACGACCAGAGCTCTCCTTTACAGCCTGCGAAGACATGTTGGATGTCAGACAAGGCTCGCTAGACGTTTTGTCATACATCTCCTCTTTCAAAACATTAGCAGCCGGAGCAGGATGGCCCGAGACAGCGCAGTATGCCATTTTCAGAAGAGGACTGAAGGAGGAAATTAAAGACGAGCTGGCCAGATCCCCTCGTTCTCCTACTTTCTCAGATCTGCTTTCTGCTGCCCTTCATATTGAGTATCGCCTTCAAGAGAGACGAGTTGAACGTCGTAAGCAAAGGACTCCTGGCTATACCTCCGACCCCTCTGTACCCGTTCTCCCTGGTCACTCTACTAACATTATTACCAAAGAACCAATGCAGATTGGTGCCACCAGGGCGCCCTTGTCCGCAGCTGAAAGACGTTGCAGAAGAGAGAAAGGGCTGTGTGCCTACTGCGGATCAGAGCAACATCTTCTCAGAGACTGTACAGAACTGCCAAGCAAGAGGTCGGGAAACGACTACCCTCGACGTCAGTAGGGACAAGCGACCGAGGGTCTTCGAGCAATCTTCATCGTCCCTATGTCTCTCTGTCAGTGACCTCTTCTGAATCTAAGGAGGACTCCAGGCTGATGGTCATTCCAGTACAACTCAACCTTGGAAACCATCAGGTGGAAACACTGGCTCTATTGGACTGTGGCGCGGCAGGGAACTTCGTTGACACCCTGTGGGCATACAGGGTGGGTCACCGTCGGATCCCCCGGGCAGAAGGTCAGAAGGTGGAAGGTGTGGACGGTTCGCCTTTGTCTTCAGGTCCCATCACCCATACCACTGAGGATCTCTCCTTGACGATCAACCAACATAAGGAAGTTTTGTGTTTTGATATTATCAGGGCTGCCCATTTCCCCATCATCTTGGGCATTACATGGCTCCGTCGACATAATCCTCTGATTAACTGGACCGAGAATCAGATACGTTGCAGTTCCTCGTATTGCGCAACCAACTGTTTTTCACTGGAAGGTCGAGCTGATCTTCAGCCAGTCAAAGTGTTTCCCAACAACCATGTGGGTGTCCATGCTTTACCCAATTTCTGCTCTGGGTTTTCAGAGGTTTTTCAGGAGTGCCTCCATGCCAGACTTCCACCCCATCGGCCAGAGGACTGCACCATCGATCTGGAGCCCAATGCCTTGGTTCCATTCGGATGGATGTTCGCTCTCACCCAAACCGAGAGACAAGTTCTTCGGAGATACTTGGATACCAACATGGAGAATGGTCTCATCCAACCTTCAAAGTCTCCAGCAGGAGCCCCTTTGTTTTTCATCAAGAAAAAAGATTCCGCCGACCTTAGACCCTGCATTGACTACAGGGGCCTAAATACAGTGACAGTCCGTGACCGGTATCCTATGCCCCTTATCACGGACATTATTGAGGCGGTGCAAGGTGCTCGAGTCTTTACCAAACTGGATCTTCGCAACGCATACCATCTGTTGCGGATTGCCAAGGATGACGAATGGAAAACCGCATTTCGTACTCCTCTGGGCTTATTTGAGTATAAGGTTATGCCGTTCGGTTTGGTGAACGCCCCAGCTGTATTCCAGAGGTTCATGGACCGAATGTTCTCTGACATGCTTTCCATCTCTGTCATCATCTATTTAGATGATATCTTGGTTTTTTCCCCTAACATGAGAGAACACATTGAACAAGTACGACGAGTTTTGGAGCGTCTTAAGGAGAACAATCTACTGGTCAAGGAGGAGAAGTGCAGATTCGCTGTACCTTCAGTACATTATCTGGGATATGTTCTGTCAGAAGGAGGGATCGCCATGGATCCTGACAAGGTGCACGTTATTCTTGACTGGCCGGCCCCGACCTCCGTCCGGGAGGTCCAGAGGTTCTTGGGTCTTTCGAATTACTACAGGAGATTCATTCCAAACTTTTCGGAGGTGGTGTTTCCCATGACCCGTCTACTCAAGAAGACGGCCTATCCTTTTTCCTGGTCCACTGAGGCGGAAGGAAGTTTCTGTCACCTGAAAACCCTCTTCTGCTCTGCCCCGATTCTGCAGCATCCCAACCAAACTCTTCCATTTATTCTGGAGACGGACGCCTCCGCTATAGCTGTCGGAGCTGTGTTGCTTCAGTCCATCAACATGGTGGAGCATCCTGTCGCCTATCTCTCTAAGACTCTTTCTCCCAGCCAACTCAACTATTCGGTTCTGGAGAAGGAATTGTTGGCAATGAAGTTAGCTTGTGAGGAATGGAGGCACCTTCTCATGGGTGCCCGTCATCGGTTCCTCATTCGCACCGACCATAAGAACCTAAAGGCCTTACAGGACATGGAATGTTCGAACTCCAGGCAGGCTAGATGGGCCTACCTATTTTCGCAGTACGATTTCCAGATCACGTACATCCCAGGGTCTCTCAATCGTCTAGCTGACGCTTTGTCTCGCAAGGATTCTCACTTGGAAACGGTAGCTGTCAAGTCTGAGCCATTGTTCCACAGAAATCGGATCCTAGCCACGGTGGGTTCTTTCCTTCAGGAAGTCAAGGCTGCTGTCGCACAAGAGGCTCCTCATATCTCTTTTTCTGCTGATTCCCCTTTCCAAATCAGGGACGGTTGGGTCTTCTACAAGAAGAGGTGGTATATCCCTGAAGGGTCGCTGCGCCGGAAAGTCCTAAAATGGTGTCACGACTCACGTCTAGGCGGACACAGAAGTGGAAATGGTACATTGGAACTTATCTCGAGGTCGTTTCTTTGGCCCAACATCAGGAGAGACGTGTTCAACTACGTAAAGACCTGCCCGACTTGTGCCAGATTCAAATATGCCTCGGGTAAGCCCCTAGGACTTCTCACCCAAGTGGAGATGCCGACTCGCCCGTGGGGACTCATCTCCACGGACTTCATAGTGGAGCTTCCTGATTCTGAGTCATTCACATGTATCATGGTTACGGTGGACGCTTTATCCAAGTTAGCCCATTTCTCTCCTCTTCCGGGACTCCCTTCTGCCACCAAGATGGCAGAAACATTTGCCCGAGATATTTTCAAGCTTCATGGCCTCCCCGACAAGATAATATCCGATCGAGGAAGCCAGTACATTTCCAAATTCTGGACGGCTTTATGTACTCGATTGGGAGTGGAAAGGGCCCTTTCCTCTGGTTTTCACCCACGGACAAACGGCCAAACGGAACGACTCAACGCAACCCTGGAGCAGTACTTGCGATGCTTTATTTCCCAGCATCAAGATAATTGGGTTTCTCTACTCCCTACTGCGGAATTTGTTTACAACAATTCCAGGCACACTGCCACAGGCCTTTCCCCTTTTTTTGTACCTACGGTGTTCACCCGCGTTATTTAATGCCCGAGGTGCCCGGTTTCTCCAACTCTCCAACTGCTGAAGAGGTGCTAAGAAATATCAAGGAGGCCAGGGACAATGCATTGCTAAGTTTGGTGAATAGTAGACAGCGGACTAAGATTGAAGCCGACAAACATCGCAGGGAAGCACCTTCATGGAAACCTGGGGACAAGGTGTGGTTGTCCACCAGATTCCTTCCCAGATGGACAAGACCTTCTAAACTGTCTCCACGTTTCTTGGGACCTTTTCCCATTCTCTCCAAGGTCAATCCTGTTGCCTATCGTCTACAACTCTCTCCATCTCTCAGACGCATACACCCTGTTTTTCACGCCTCTCTTCTTAAACCCTACTATTCAGATCCATATCGCCGGCCTCTCAACCGGAATCTTCCTGTCACTGCAGCCGACCAGGAAGAATACGAAGTTTCTGCCATTCGTGATTCTAGACTCCTTCGTGGTCGGTTGGAATACCTCCTGTCATGGAAGGGTTACCCGGTATCGGAGGATTCCTGGGAGCCAGCTTCCCAAGTACATGCCCCTCAGCTGTTGGCCAGGTTCCATCGTTTGCACCCGAGTAAGCCTGGGTGGTTGCACTCTAGGGGGGGCATACTGTCACTCGCAGTCGCGGCCATCGCCGTGACTGGCGATTTCTTCCGCATTGGAGTTTGAGGAGACGCAGAGGAAGGTTACTTTAGTCCCTTTTCTGTGTTCGCAGCTGCCGCTCCAAACGCGGGACGCAACGCTGCCGGGAGTATTTAAATCCCCGCCTCCCGGCAGGTCGTTGCGTTGCAACCCCCCTTTGTTGTTTACCTTTCGACTCTGGGTCCTTCGCTCTTCCTCTGCACCTCGCATTGGAATTACTGAGGAGTGTTTTCAAGTGGTTACTTTCTCCGGTGTTCCTGTCCCCGGAACACTGCACTTTTGTTTTCCGTTTCTCTCCGCCGCCTTCCCTGGGCAGCGCTAGCTGTGCCTTTTTCTCCGGCGGTCGGGCTCTCTCTCTCTCTCTCTCTCTCTCTCTCTCTCTCTCTCTCTCTCTCTCTCTCTCTTTCTCTCTGTCTCTCTCTCTCACCCTTTTTCTTTCCCTTGCTCTTTGAGTCCAGACAGCGTGGGGTTTTTCCCGTGCTTCCCCGCAGTGCTTTCTTGGAAGAGTTACTACCTCCACCTCAGCCGTCAGCTGCTGCCTTCTCCGCCTGCTCTTCGGGCCTAGTGCTACCATTGGACTTGGACGTTTTGAGGGCCACTACCCTCAGTGTTGGAGATCCTTCGCTTCCTTCTTCATCTGTGAACAACTGGCCTTCTGAGACAAGTCTTGACACCTCTTATCAGGGTTTTTTTCCCCTTGCGGGTTTTTTCCCTGTATTTTCTGGCTTGATTCCGGAAAGGAGGTCACTGTGCCGCTGTTCTCACCCAGCGGCCACAGTGGCTTCTCTCCATGACAAGCCCACGCACCAGAAGAAGGAGAGAGACTACCTGGCACGTCGAGGCCTGCAAGATACCATCGACTCAGAAAGCTCAGGTGAGGAGAGCGTGTGCCCAGGGGGGACTCAGCCAAGGGTACCGTTCAAGTCACAGGTGCAGACCCCTCCAGACGTCCTCCTTCACACCAAAGCTCCAGGAACCGTGGGTCTGCAGGAAACTACCAGGAACAACTGCCATGGCACCAGCTTCTTCATTGAATAAGGTACTGCGTTCTGCTTGAAGAAGTAGGGTGAACCCCTTTTCTTCCCCTCCAAGGCTTGCCCTTGTTTTCCCTCCTTCTTATAACTTTTGCTTCCTCTGTTGACAATATCTAAGTACTCTTGGCAACGTTGAATCTCAAACTATCCGACTGTGTGATCCTCGACAACAGGATCCTGGTTCCACTTGACACTGGCTCCGGGCTATTGACTCTCGAATTTCTGTCTGAGTGTTCTCTGATTCTGTCTGCCTTGACAAAAGTATTGCCTGTGATTTCTGCCCCCAACTCTCTCTGGTTAACTTGGGTGCTAAGTGTGTTTTTGCCCCGGTAACATTTCTTGACGCGAATACACGTTTCTTTAGTAAGACCGAACTGTCATTACTGTCAAAAAGTGATCGCAAGTGTATTCGCGGTAACGTCTTTTGTTTCACAACACCGGTCTGTTAAAACATAGGGTACTTACCTGGAGTTAGAGTGTACCAAAGTGAATTGGTTGGTTGTAGTGTATCTTACGTTTGATTTTGAATTAATAGAAGTGTTGTGTTTATAACGAATGGTTTAAAAATAAATGTACTTATATTTTTTTACCTAAAACCTTGAGTCAGTGTTTGCTTGAGTCACAGTCATTGTGGTCCCTTTGTGTAATCTCTGCTACTGCTCATATACTCTTGAGCTAAGCCTGGCTTCTCTGCTACTGCTACCACTTTAACATAGTAGTAAAGGCTTGTACCAAAGGTAAAACTTGTATTGCCACCTGTGGTCTTAATTGTGTGTAGTGGTCCCTAAGGGCACTGCACAGGATTCTGCCTAACACCCCCCCCTCCTCCTCTCCACACGTGTGTTTGTGTTTGGTGGAAGCAAAAGGTGGCATTTCAGTGGAAAGTATGTTGAAAAGCCCACTTCTGGCCCTGGGTGCCTGGTTTTGTTTGTGATGATAAATCTGACAATGTATGACCTTTTAGAAAATATTTGTTAAGATTGGTTAACTCCACCTGCTATACAGCGATAACCATGATATACCGTCATTTGGCAAGAAGGTTATCGTACCGCCATGAAACTAATACTGTGACACCCCTAATAGGAATAGAGACTTTGGTAACACACACAAAACCACTTATATGTTTGGTTTACTGTGGGTGTGCATGCAGCATTTATTACAAATGCATGAGGAGCCAGGATAGGACTCATTTGTTAAAGAAAATAGTTAAAACATCCCTACCTATCAAATTTTCTCTGCTTCCCCTTTATTGCAAAAAGATACCACTCCCTTAGGCATGTCAGAATTTCAACAGCATTTTAAAAACGTAATTGCAACAAACTATTGGACCTTCATGTATGTAACTTTCTTGTATGATCATCATGTATGTAGGCTAAATTACCTGCAGCGATGTGTAGGGTAACGCCACAGCAATCACACTTAGAAAAAACAACCTACTAGGGAAAATGGCAAGGTGCACACTTTTTCGAGAAGAACGGGAACTTTATTTTGTACACAAAAAGGAAAACGGCAACAGGGTATTATAGGTCCATTGCTGCAGCGCCCTCTTGTCATCAAAGTAGATTTCATCTTCTAAACATGAAAATTGTTATTCATGATGCATTCGATATACAGTATTTATCCCCAACCCTAACTGGCTACCGCCTATTTACAAACTTATAGTCACATATGGGCCCTTCTCCAATTGGTTGTGTCTTCTTCTCCTCCATCGTCTCCACACATGGATAACAGTCTCTCCACCTCCAAGCGCTGCAAAGTAATTGGTTAAACTTAAAAAGGCACCACCCTATCTTACTCCTCACCACATGATGTGCACCTGGTCATCAGCATGAAGTTGGCAGATAACTTTGAGGTCCGTCTGGTCCTTGCAAACAAAGCAACTCTTTTCTCATCTCAGATACTCAGGCGCCCCCATCATGACTCCCCGACGCAATCTTATAAGTATTGGAATCTCCCTTGACTCTGCCTGGCACAGACTTTGTTTTTCTCTGCTTCCCCCTGCATCAGTTACCCTCCCAAGCGGTAGGCCCGATGTCCCACTAATCAATCAAATTCATGAAAGATTTAAGGCTCTTATTCCTGCAGGTCTGGTAGTTCAAATAGAATGACCATTATTCTGGGGGGCACTAGTGTCCTAAATCTCAATTAATGTCTTGGCAGCTAAAGACCTCTGCCCTGGCTCCCATGAGTATGGCCTTCATACTGGGCCGCAGCACTTCTCCCATTTAGCTACTCGCACTTACTCACCTAATTGTTCAAATATCTGGCTGGATACATTTATTTGTGGGTGTACATGCAGGTACCCTACCGTGCCTGGGAATTGGAATGTGATAATCAGCAAGAGATGGGGCCTCGTTGTTCTGTGTCTCCAACACGACCTGCGAGGATTCAGGCCTACTCTTAAATGCAGTGTTAGTTCATGTTATAAGTGTGGCGCACATGCAATGCATTCTACATGACACTATCACAAAGCAAATGGTTAGTTTTCCCCTATATAAACTTCCAAACTACATGTGTCTCCTGCCAGTTGCTTCCACCCATAAGGTTTCCTCCTCCCCTACACCATTCTCCACGTGTTAATAATTTTCCACGCTCTAAATTGTTGGGGGGGGGGCGGTGATCTGAACATGCATCCCAACAGATGTTTCTATTTAATTACTGTGTAAAAGCGCACCTTTCTCACTTTCAATGGGCAACTTAAAATATGAAAATGGGTAGCAAGGAATCACCCTCTCCATTCTATCTTGAGCTACTTAGCATTAATAACAGTGGTCTGATTGATGGAATAACCAGGAAGTGACTTTAATTACTCTATTTGTCTATGTATGCACAAAGTGAGATGTCCTATGCTTTTCTGTGCTTGTACATTTCACAGAATAGGATTCAAAGGTATCTCCCATATACGCACCATAAGATCTACTTCATCAGATCCATAATTCCAGAAGCACATACGCTAACAAAATGTTGACTTATTTCCCAGGATGTACAGTCAGTGTATATACCCCCGCCCCTTTGTACTTACAAATAACAGGGCCAGGATTTTAACTAATTCCCTTTATAGTATTGCTCCCCTCGGGATTAGTTCCCCTTCATATTATACTCACATATATTACTTTCTTTTGGTTGTCTCACAGACAGGTGGGCAACCACTTATGAACTGGTTCAATTCTCACCATCTAGGAACAGGTGGGCATCAGTCAGCAAGATCGGATCAGCTTTCCTCCACAGTCTGTCTGCTATCTCTCACTCTGCAGAAGGCCCACAACTTTAACTCCTACTAGGCCTCACTTACACAGCTATGGCAATAGTCCAAAATGGGTATAAAAGGAGAGCATTCTATTCCTTCTCCTTTCTGTTGTTATCAGTTCTTCTTCTTCCTCCTCCATCAGACAGTGAGTGAGTGAATGACTCCCTATTGAATGCGTGTTGGACCTTTTTATTAGAACAAAATCCACTCCCTTTTGAGGTATGTATAATTTCTCCAATGTAATTGGTCAATGTGTGTGATTAGACAGTGTGTTAACTTTAGCAGATATGGTAACCAAATCCTTGAATGTACAATGGACTAACCTGTTCAGATGCAATCAGCCGCGATGCTTGTAACAACCCCCAACCATCTCTGTCCACCCCAAGTGTTTTTTACAGGGTCAAAGAAGCAATGCAGACAGTGTCACGGGGTCCTCTGCAAGGTGTAGTCTTTGGGGGCAGAGGACTAGACTAAACGCTGCAGGCAAAACAAGAGCAGCAGTAAGGGCTAAGGCTGCAAGTGCAAGCTGACCCTGTTTTCTTGAAGTCGAAGTAAGTTTACCTCATTCATGGAGCTGGAGGCTTGGCAACCAGAAGCAAGGCGGAGCAGACGAGAAAGAACAGGTATGAGTTCTACAAACAAGGGATGCACATTTAGCATAAACAGAACAGCACAAAGGAACATGCATGTAAGGTAGCACTGGAGAATAGTAGGAAGGAAGGAATTAATTTATGAGCGTACAGATGAAAGAAAGCAATGCACCATGGCTCTGGTTTTCCCTGTACTTGAGTGTTTCTCCCATCACTGTCAAATGCCGCAGAAGCAACGTCTTCTGGCGGCCCGCCTGCTCCTGAAACACTAGACCGTTTCATGGCACAGCAGCGGCCTAGTTGGGAGAACCAGGAAAAAAGGAGCATACTCTCTTCCATCAATACAAAAATGACAGCTGGCGAAAACAGAACATGACACAGTGTTCCGAAAGTGACATCACTGTAGACATAACCCTCTGCACTCATTTAGTACATGGCTGAGGGGGAAATCTAATGGGAGTAACTTCTATACATAGTGCCCCACCCATTTAATGTGATGTCATCTCAGGGATGTCTTGCATTAAACATTCTAGAGGTATCTGTTTGACCTGGGGTTTGTAGTCAGTGTTGAAACAGACACTATGCCCAGCCCATTAGTGTCAAGTAGCACGGAATGGGCACCTAATACCAAATCTTTGCCCACCACTAATACGAATAACAAACAATCAGTGCTAGGAGGGGGATCTTGTGTTTGCAACTGCAATTCTAATTGAAATTAACCAAGTAACCCCAAATTTCATCAGTCCCTCTCATTGGTTAGTTGGACTTCTCGAGGCTTCAAGCACCTCCTGAATAATGATGAGAGTGGGCTAAGCAGGTTTGACATAACCCTTCTCCAAGAAGCACGGTTAATTTCACCTCTAATTTGGGCTGAGCATCAGGTCCATTATACTCCTGCCTTAAAGTTTTCAGCAGGCAGACCATCTGCGGGCCTCATAGTAGCTTTGAAAGACGGTCTGGGGTATTTGTCAGATGTCTGGGCAACTCCAAACCCCTATATGTTACTAGTCAGGGCGGTTATTCATGGTGATGTATATGTGATTTTCAATATATATTGGAATCCTGTACCATCACCACAGACCTGTTTTTTAGGGACTTGAATGCTTTGTTTGACATGGTGAACGAAGATAAAAGCATCACCCACCTAATATTGGCTGGGGATTTGAACTTGAATTGTCTTGCAAAAAATGATGGACAACAATGTGAGAGATTGGTGCGATCGAACTTTCTGGTCTCATTTAGAAATCTATATATATTGAATGGAGCCATTAGTCCTGATGTTCCTTCGATACCGACTTGGCATAGAGGTAGCTCTTCATCCACAATTGATTATGTATATGTGAACTTTGTACTATGGTCCAAGATGCAAGCGTTTCAGGTGACACCGTCAAGGATGAGTGACCATGATCTGCTCTGTGCCAATTGGCAATCTGGTATAAGATCTGAGGTTGATCAGCCAAAGGCATTGAAGAATGGTTGTTTGGTTGCTAATTGAGGTGGGAATCGTTTACGTTGGACGGTGAATGCCTTGATCCACTTCAATCAAATCCTTCTTGATTCTAACAAAAATGATACTCTACACACAACGTATGTGGGTCTCATTTATAGTAATGTGATGCAAGATTTTAGTTAATCAAAACCTCGTGATTCGAAAGGTAGGGTTCACTTGCAAACTTTTGATAGATCCTTATACATTAGGAAAACTGCACATCGTGCGGAATTAAGAAGGTTAGCAAGGCTTCCTCTGCCCGTCCGAACGGTCCTCACCAAAAGAGCTAGTTTAACATACAACAACTGGCGCTTGGAATACCAAGCAACCTTATACCAAAGAGATGGGGAGCAGATGTTAATCATGTTAGTGCAGAAAAATATATCGAAAATGTGGGCTTCACTCAATCAGGCCACCAATAATCTACAAATGGACATGCAATCTTCAGTGGTGGATGTACATCAGTGGGTGAACCATTTTGAGCAGCTATATGCACTACCCCATAATTCTCAACCTTTGGCTTCACCCCGCGGAGATCCAAGGTTTTACCTGCAATTAGATCTGGTCGAGATTAAACAATTAATCATGTCCTCTAGCAATTCACGAGCGGTGGGCCCTAATGGGATATCTAACTTCATAATGAAAAAACATTTGGAAATCTGGGGCTCAATTCCCTTCAAAATATTCTCAGCCATTAATCAACAGCAAACACTACCAAAGTCTTGGACTTAAGAGATCACAATACCAATTTATAAAAAAGGCGATTGCAAATTACCAGAGAGCTATCGTCCGATTTCCTTGTTAGATGCTCCAAGCAAAATATTCTGCAGACTGATTCTGAAGGAGCTCAATAAGTGGGTGACTGATAGTCAACTCAAAGATCCGCTCCAGTCTGGATTTGTAAAAGTTATCGGAACTATCCCCAACATCATGGCCCTTTCAATAATACAATCAAAACAAGTGGATGGTGGTTGTCCATTGTACTTAGGCTTCATTGACTTTAAGTCAGCGTTTGACTCAATAGATAGATCAATACTCGTGAACAAACTTAAGCAACATCATTGTCCTCCATCTTTAATGAATTTGGTGATGAAATTACATAAGAATACCTCTATGCGAGTCAAATTAAATTTGGAAGGCAAATTGTCACCCCCGATTGCAACACACAGAGGTGTGAAGCAGGGCTGTGCCCCTGCGTCATTTCTATTCAATTTCTTTATTCTCAATTTGGGTCCGGCATTGACGAATTGTATTACTGATGCCCCTCGCATTGGTCACCAAAAGATAGCATATTTATTATATGCAGACGATATAGTCTTGCTCTCTCAGACACCTAGTGGGTTACAGAATATGCTGAAACAATTAGAAATGTATACAATTGCCAACAATTTAATTGTGAACACCGCCAAATCGCAAATTTTAATTTGCAAAAAAATTCAAAGATACATAATTTGAGGTGGTCGTTGCATCAATGTGAACTCTCAGTGGTTTCAAGATACAAGTATCTGGGAGTCCACATTGAACATCAAAAAACTTTAAAAATCCAAACCTGTGAGATCAAAGCTAAGTTAGAACCGTTGATCTCGCAGTCAAAGATACTTCTAGGAACATTTGGGAAGTTCATGTTAAAACATGTCATAGCCTTTTATAGGTCAAAGGTAGTTCCGATCTTATTGTATGGGGTCGAGGCTTTTGCCCTGTGAGACTGTTGTTTTTGGGATGCTTGGGAGGCAAAATACTGCAAAGCACTTTTAACATTGTCGCCCGGGACACCCTTGGCATTACTGCGATTCAAATTAGGTTTAGCCTCTCTGCATTCTCAAGTATTATGGAAACAGTGTGCCCTGTTGCGAAAACTATTAGAAGGGTTGGTGAAACCATCCCTCTTGAATATCTTAGCTCAAAACATACTTTCATCGAACAATGGTTTATCGAGAAAGTGGCGCACCACACCCTAAATGCAGCAGCTGATGCCGCGGTAACAATTGAGCTGCTGTTAACCTGCCCAGACCATGCAAAAAGAAAGATCTATGAATACGACCGGGTTGGTAACTTGGCACTGTTTTCAAAACTGAGGGATTTTAATTCTAGCGCTTTCGGCCTTAAAAGGTATGGAGTGATAGCTGATTATTTGGTAAAATTTCCATCACACTCATATCGTCTAAAACGTCTAAAATTTAGATTGAATCAGCACGAAACAAGAGATATCCTGCATAGAAGGCGACTAATACCAAGAGAGCAAAATTATTGCCGATTCTGTTTGGTCAGGGAGCAGAGGGAAACGTTACAGCACCTTGTAATCGAGTGCACTGCATTAGAAGTTACAAGAGCTAAATGTTTTGGAAAGAAACTCTTTGTACAGAATCATGTAGATTATGATCAAATTTGGAATATGCTGTTTTCTAGCTCAAGAACAACTGTTCAGATTGCCATTGTGCAATTTTTAGAAATAATATTACCCAGGAACGTAAGAGGCCAAGTGAGATCAATGAAAAATGAAATGTTTTCTTTATCATGAATATGATGAGTATTGCAAGTTGTACTGCGATTGACTGCATCTTGTGAGGCATGTATTAATTTTTGTAACCTGTTGATACACTGTATTGTTTAAGATTTAATATTTGAAAAGTTGGTTTACCAACTGTAACAAATAAAAAAAATTTAAAAAATAAAAAATTTAACATTCTAACATTCTGAGAAAGTAAGCTCCACACAGAGGACCACTTTACTAATCGGCTCACCAGATTTCTCTTTCTGGAAAGCACCAAAAAATGCAATTTTCACCGTAATAGCACAAATGGTTTCTGATTTACAGATTTTGGCTTAGAACTTATATATACTTGTTTACACAAATAATTTTTCCATCTCACAGTAACAGCCTCATCACCGTGCACACTAGAATATAAGGTTCTCTGGTGTGCAACATTTCTGTGCGACAAAATGCAAATTTGCCTAATTTTCATACTTAAAAATCACATTAGAAAAATTGGTTTTGGTACATCTAATACACATGTTCTAACTGAACACTTTACAAAAATATGTGCTGGCTACAACATGCTGCTTGGGAGATATCGCCAGAAAAAAGAATCCAATACAGCTTTTTTTCTTTATGCAAAATATTATAGGACATATACAAGTGGGTCTGTCAATTACAGAGCATCTGGTGTCTTTAGTTATTTAGCTGTTAATTTAGGGCTAGAAGTATAGTATGTATGAGCCAGATGCCTGGCAGTGGTCAAGTCCCTTATAATTTATGTTTCTGGCAGATGTAAGACTCTCATTCCTACCCCTCTTGAAACATTTCCCGGGTCTTGCAGATTGTAGACAAACACTTTGATTTTACGTGTATCTTTTTTGTCCTTCAGGAAAAGCCTGGCAGATTGAAATAGTGGATTGGGCAAAACAGATACATGGTCAAGCTGAACCCCTACTATTTATTCTAAGAGGTTAAGCCCACTACCCAGATGCATCTCATAATAACACCCCCTTAGAATATATTACAAATGCAGCCTCCCTGTGACCTAGATGCAGCGCCATCATTATCTTCATGGCTCAACCTCTTGCAATGAAATCCAGTTCCTTGAGAGGTCAAGGCAGACATATTCTGTTGTTTTGCTGGGGGGCTTGGTGGAAGCAGCAGAATACCAATTGTCAGAGTTCAGTTCTGGCTTCATTTGAATTTGATCTCATTCAAAATTGCAACATTTAAATATACATTTTCCTGTTCTCCTTCATTTGACATTTTCCTTGAACACAGCAGTTTATCCCTTTATTGGCTTATCAAACTCGAAGACCCTAAACATCGATGGGTAGCATTGGCACCTACCGAATGTATGAGCATTAGATTACCTACTATCAACTTTCTGGCAGCCCTGAAAATGGAATGATTGGTAATCAATTTCCTGTGTGGATGCACTTTTAAATTGTCTTCTGAAGGTGTTCTTAAGGTCCTTGAAGAGTTTTTGTACACTCAAACTTTGTGATACGCTTGTTTTAATGGTGATTTGTTGTTGTAATTGAAATTGTAAATTGTAATTGTGCATTTCTTTTATGTAAAAAAATGTTCTTCTTTTTTTATATTCATTGTTATTAGAATTAATTGATGGATAAAATTGTAATAATTGAAAAAGTTGATTTATTTCAACTATATTCCATAAAAAATAAATTAAAATAAGATCCACATTTTTAACATCTGTAGGTTTCTTAATACTAACTCCTCATTTCTGTAAAGGAAAATAGAACCAACAGCAGTAGAAAGTGCAAATTGATTTTTCTCTATGCCTTTAAATTGCTGTTCTATTTTCTCCTCAGATTAATCAGTCCCCCTTTCTTAACAAAAGTTGGAGATGGCTTTCTGGTACTTGGAAATCTTTGCCTCCATCCTTGTCGCTCTATTGTGGTTTTAGGGGACTTGAACATATTGCACATTTTTTGTGAGTATTTTTTCCCCAAATGCTGTGCGAAGGCAGCAGCTTTCATGTTTTTTTTTTAACGTGGTGCCTTGCACTGCTTCTTTTTTTAAAAATTAGATTTCCCTACAAGCCCCCTCATGCTCTTACTCGTCACGGCAGCAAAAGGGGAAGGACAAGGGCATCAATAGAACTTTTTTTTTCTTTTTCAGGTAATCTTGAATGAGTCTTTTTCTCCACGGAATAATGGACATATTCTTTTGCAGCTGGATATCATCCTTTCCGCATTGTTTTGTTTCCTTATTGGGCACTGCTTCCCTGTCTACAAGTCCTGGAAAGAATTATTCCATTAATTAACTACAGAGAGGGGTAAAAAGGCTGGGTTAGTGACACATATTTTTACAAAACCAGTACCTCCTATCATGGAATTTATACAATCCTTCTTCATACTACTATTTTCATCCAATCAGTCTCTTGCACTCTAACTTGATTACTTACCAGTTAATTTTACTTTTCACTCTTCATCATTTTCTCCAGGGCTTACTTCAGATGGCTCATCAATCATTCTCAAGGATGACCGATGGGGTGATAACTTTTCAATTGACTAATGTGGACCCATTTTTCCTCAACCAGATCTCCTTTTGGCATTCAGATCTTATAGGTAAAATGAGAAATGTTATTGATGATCACAAAATGACCTTGCTAAGAAGGTAAAACTGCTTCTCCTTGGCTTGGTTTCTCCAAAATTATATAGATTAACCCTGTCACTGACCTCGTACTCCTGTTTTGTTGTTTTTTAGGTCATAATATTTTCTCATCCCTTCAGCAGACTTCTCCAGACTTGGGCATATGCAAAAACATGCTGTAGATGCTTAATCAAATTCTCAATGTCTTTGTGAGTAGCAGAGGCATTTATCAATGTCTGATTCTGAGTTCAGTGAATCAGATTTTGTGGTAGTAACATTGTAAGCCCTGTATTTACTTCAAAAGGACACATAATGGGGGCAAAAGAAATAGTAGTTTGAATGGCCATCGGTACAAGTGGCATTTGGATGTCCCAGCTTCGTCAAGAATCAACCACAAACTTCTTCAAGATACTCACAATTGTTTTGTTGTATCTCTCCATACCTCCAATCAGTGATGAGCGGTTGGCGATGTGAAGTTTTCTTTTCACTCCTAAAATTTCTCACATCTTTGTCATCACCATACTGGTAAAATTACTATCTCTATCAAACTCAATCCTTGGTGGTAGAGTGAATCAAAAAAATATGTGCTTGATCATCAAAGTGGCAACTGTTTCTAGCTTACAATTTGGGGCAGGAAGGTACTCAATACACTTTGTGAAGAGGCATGTCGCCATCAACATGTATTAGTTTACTCTGGAAGAACGGGTTGGTCCAATGAAGCTGACAAGCAAATCCGGCCATGGTAATGTCATTCCTCTTTTCTGTAAAGAAGCACTTTGTGTGAGAGTGCTTGGTTGTAATTGAGCACACACAATACAAACCTTTAAATATGTGTTGAGATCCTGGCCCATGTGTGGCCAGTAAGTGACTTCTCGCAGTATCTCAAGAGTCTTTTGAAATCATCTATGAAAAGTAGTAGCCCCTTCATGGGTCTGGTTTAGAATCAGACTACGGAAGGAGGGGGATACCGCCCAATGGTCATACCCAGATTGGGATTTCCTCACCAACTGCCCATCTTGAACTGTTAACATATTTTGAAATTTCATCAGAATGTGAAGGGCTTCCTTTCCTTGATCTGACTGGATCCTCTTTGCATTTATAGAATTTCCCTATAATTGGATCCTCTTTTTGAGCAGTGATCAAGTCTGCATCAAGTCTGCATCAGGAACATCTTTACTCCACTGAGCAGCCATAAGTTCACTGTCAGTGAGAGTTTGTGATCTGATCACTGCATTGACCTGGAGTTCTCCCTGTAAGTGTTCAATTTCTATGAGGTACACATGTAGAGCTCCTGTTTTGGCAAATTGTCCACCCAAGTCATTTCCAGATTTATCAGGACCCTCTATCTTGGAATTACCTTTGTTCTTCCTCCAATAGCAGGTCATTTCATTAGATGCCACCAGATCATCAAGTGCATGGATCAATCTACCATGCTTTAACAGTTTATTATTTGCACAAAACAAGCCTCTGTTTCGCCAATTAATCAAGTGTTCCACTAACCCATTTTGCACATAATTAGAGTTGGTGGTTTACCACAGTAAAGACGTCCTGGTAAATTGCCATCAGCTCGGCCACCTGACTACTATTCAACTTTTGTCCTTGAGACAATGTTCTTCAGCAAACTCATGCATGTCTGCCAATCCTTGAGCTAGAGGGCTCTTCTTGTTTTGGCTGTACCCAACCTCCCCAGGAAACCCCTCCACTGACAGAATCCAAAACGTAATTCTTGAATAAGGGACATTCCTAGGACATATTCTATCACTTTGTAAATATTGTAATGGTTGGTGGGAGGTCTCTACTATTATGTGGTCCCCCTGAATAAATTGGCAGTATTTTCTCAAAGCCCACACCATTGCCAGAAGTGTGATTTTTTTAATAATCATTGCATTTTTCTTCTACAGGGGATAATGTTCCGCTCATTTAAGGGATGACCTTGTTGACTTTGGCATGTTTTTGGCATAACACTCCCTTCAAGAAGGTATCTGAGAAACCAGAATCCAGGAAAATCTCCCTATTTTTGATGGGGTAAACCAAAGAAGGAGCTTGTGACAGGCTTCTTTTCAATTGCTTCACTGCCTCAGATTGTGCTTCCCTCCACTTCCACTTTACCCCAGCCTTCTATAAATGGACCAAAGGTTGAGTGATCTCTGCATAATCCTCAATGCATTTTCTACTATAATGAGTAAGTCCTAGGCGGCTTCGCAACTCATGCAGAGTTGTGTAGTTCTTTAATTTAATTAAGGCATCAATCTTGTTTTTCTGGGGATTGAGACCCTCAGCTCTAATTTCATGCCGTAGAAAGTTCACTCTGCTTTTGCACCTATGTGCTCTCTAGAAGGATAATTCTGCACCAATTCTTTGCAACTCAGTAATAACATATCTTACTTTTTCAAATGTTCTTCCACAGTTGAACTCTTTGTAAACAGATTATCCACATGGGCACGTTTCCTCTTTCACTCAGATCAGGCTTGGCCTTGTGCAGGAAAATGTTGAACTCAATTCCTGAACTGATGCATCCGAAAGGCTTACAGGTCCAAGTATATTGTTTCTCACTGAAGGTAAATGCAAGTGTATACTGATGTGCACTATTCGCGGGTAATTGCCAGTAACCGTTTATCAAGGGCTGAGTACACTTTTGATCCATTGATATGAGCCAGTCCATAATCAATATGTAGAAGCAGCCACCTTGACATGTGGATCCATTTATTCAACTTCCTCAGGTCAGACAAAGTCGCCATTGTGCATTGGATAGGACAAATTATGCCATAGGATTCCAGATTTCTGATGATCTCTCTGAGTAATTCCATGGACACGAGAGGCAACCGGTATTGTGTTACAAACACAGGAGCCATTTCATGTCCATTGGTATTGTTGTGGAATGACTAGTTCGTTCTATGCACGCTATCATAGGAGTAAACTGAAAAGATACTCTGGAAATCCGGGAATACCCATCTCAGTTGTTGTCACTGTTCATCGGTCTCACAGGCATTGAGCAGACTAATCTGTTTCTAAACCATCTGCCGGAAACCCAGAAATACCTATGGTTTTGATATTTCAGAAGTATCCTCCAGTTAGGTGTAGAGGTCTGTTTTAATGGTGTTCACCTGGACAGGGGTTTACATGGATTCGAGATCATTATGAGCTCTAAATACTACCTCATTTTCCAAGATATCAGAGGTAACATTGTCTATCTCATAATTGTATGAAAAATACAAGAAATCTCTCCCCTGTCTGAAGTTGATCTTTTCTGGAGGAATACAGTCTGCTTTGTTGTAGCAATATTCCAGAATTTGGCCTAGGATTTCATCTTCTAAATCAATCGAATAGTAATGGAAATCTACTGCCATTCCAAAAGAGGTGTCTGTGCTCAAAGCAACACTTTGAGTATCCCTGTTAACCACCAATATTCAAAGTGTGTCGTTTTTTAAATCAACTAATGGTGTTGGATATAGGGACAATCCTTGTTGTTGGAGTGTATGACTAAAATGTATGAACTCTTCCTGATTTTTAAAGGTTTGTCATCTATTTATTTTGATTGGTACTGTAAATTGTTGCACCACTCCTGGGAGAGTAACCTCTTCTTTTGCTTGGACTTTAAATTTTTGTATTAAATATCTTGGTCAGATTTGACCTTTAAACTACAAATAAAACAAGATTCCTATTTCACAATACAAATAATTCATAAACAGATTTCATAAAAGTATTTCATAATAAATGTCATAAAAGACATCCATAATATAACACAACGTATGAAAATCGTAAAAACACCATGATATTAAAATACGTCTAAACAACTTTTACATGGACCCCTGCCACAATTAAATTTTGACACATACATATTTTTCATAAGACTTTCAATCAAGAACAGTGGAATCCCTGTATCATTGCTATAGAGGGGCCACCATCATCTACCTAGCGATTTCTTATGTTGCTCTTTGGGCCAATAGGTACTTGCAATTTCTCCATGTTACTTCCACTTAGGCGTGGAATCCCCTTCAATCCTGTGCAACCTGTTTTTAACAACCATTCAACCATGGAAAACGGCAGCAGTCATAACCAATGATTTTGCACCATACAAAGTGCTCCAAAATTGGTCCATCAAGTATGAGGTGAAGTCATGGTAACTCTTCTCATATTGATTCATGAAAATCCTACACTGGGTCAACAGATCTCTAGATGATTCCACTGTATCATGGCAGAACCGACAGAGACGTTTGTCCCTCAGAAGGCCATGCCATGCCATTGTATTTTCATACACACAATATTTCAAAGCGTAAATACATGATAAAGCGAATCAAAGATGGCATATGGAGTTTTAGGAAATAATTGAAAGGACTTTTTATAGTCATTCCCTGAGTGGAATAAAGTGCATATTTGTTTTCACTTGCTAGGTAATCAATTGACTGTATACGATCATGGTCCTTAGATCTTCTATAAAACTCAGATGCGTATACTTCACCCAATATGTCCGGCAGTCTAGCCATACCAATATTGTCACAATGCTTTTGTACCAATTCCTGTATCTCCTTAAATCTTATACTGGACTTCATACGCTGACGAAGTAGGAGTGTTAGACTCAGTAGGCTTTCTTTTGCCATATTCATGAAAAGAATATTAGCCCATAATTTACACACAGCTAACCCCCACTGCATACCAAAGACACTAAGCCCAACTCAGTTGGAAGGCTTCCAATGGGACAGATGTGGGTAGACCTAACAATGATCTTATTATTTTACCCTCAAATTTCTTGAGCCATGTGACTGCATCCTCAGGCATTGTTTCCAATGCATACAATATGCTCAGAACCACTGTTACCCTGTAGGCCATGATATTAGCTTTTAATAGACCTTCCCCCTTGCCTATCAATAATGTTTTTCAACAATGGCCATTTGGTCCAGGCTGAGGCAACGATCATCGACGACCATCTTGGCATGGCATGGCATTGACTCCTTAGATTAGATGTAATGTACATACCCAGGTATTTATACACCTCCACCTGCTCCAAACTTTGGTCATCCAGTCTTCAAGTAAACCTTCTTCCCTGTTTTGCCCTCCTTCCTACGGCCATTACCTTAGTTTCGGAGATGTTTACTTGAAAGCCGTTTGGCATCTCCCAAAAAAGTATCGAGGGAACGTTGGAGACCCAGACGGGTCTGATCAAACAAGACTGTATCATCAGCGTATATTATGCAATGGAGTGGCATGTCACCATATCTAGGAGGGAAGTTGTGTGTGTTTCGCAGGGCTTGAACTAAATCGGACACATATAGATTATACAGTGTTGTGGCGAGAACACATCCCTGTTTCAAACCCAAGTTCGTTGGGAAGGCTTCCGTAAGGGTACCATCCTGTACCATCCTGACCCTTACGACGGTATTGCCATATAGCATCTCGATAAAACAGAGGATGAATGTATCTAAACCCCAATCACTCAATTTGGACCATAAGCGTCTTCTATCAACAGTGTAGACTACAAAACTATAGCCACCATAGCAAATGTAGTGTTTAGCATCTGGCTTGCGAAGAGTGTGTTTATTATCAATATTGGATGCGAAGTAGAGTGGGCCTTTCTGAAACCTGTCTGTGTGATATCTAGGATGTGATGAGTATAAGGCCAAACTGTAAGCAACTGCAAAAAAAGTTGCGAGAAGAATTTAGCACTGCAGCCCAACATGGCAAGAGTCTGTAATTCCCAGGATCCCTCTGCAATCCTTTCTTCGGGATAAGAAAAGACTCCAGCCACGTGGACGGGCAGGCACCAGTCTTGCATACATGTAAGAATAATTTCCTCAATAGTCTGGCTCAATTTGTGGAATCATTCTTAAGGACTTTGTTACTGAGTACATCCGATGCAATGGCTCTAGATTCATTTGATTTCATAATCATTGACTCAATATTGGCCTCGAATATATGATGCCAGACCATTATGTCTATCATGGTTCAACCATGAGCAGAGTGGCGTTTCACATCACAAACCCCCCAGAACATGTTTGAAATATGGGCAGCCCATGTGGCCTCCAATATTTCAGTCAGCTTGTTTTGTTTGCAAACTTCTAATGGTACGTACGCAGCAGGAACCAGAACTTCTTGGTGTCTTTGGTCCTAAAAAGTCTTACTATAAAGCGCCAATTCATCGAGCATCGATTAAATTTGTGGTTCCAGAGCCAACCCTTATAATTTACTCTTCTGGCAGCCTTGATCCTTTATTTGTCTGCAGGCAGTAGTACTATATTTCTACTTATTTTATGAACTTCCTGATTAAAGAGATTTTTACGCTATGCTATAGCTGGATCAAAGAGAGTTCTGTTTCCTGCTGTCCTCCTAGTCCTTAAGGTCAACATTTGGGCCAGTGTGCCCATTCTAGCCAGCATATTTTCAATTCCCAATCATGTTGCTGAAAGATCAGGGTTAACTGCTAAATTGTTGCTTAAGATGGTATTACATTTATTTATATTGGTCCCAGACCGTTACAGACCATGCGTCCATGCATTTTCCCGTGGACGCATTGGAGGAAAGTCCCACCATCTAAGCAATAACTCTGCTCCTGCATGTTTATCTTGCTTACCTAGAAAGCCTCAAGAAAGAATATTCTATGTCTTTAGGGTGGCTGCTCCAAAAAAAAGACAGCTAAAAAAAACAGATGGATTTGGCCACCATTAGGGGGGCAGAGAGGGTCCAACAGCCTAACTTATTTGCCCAACACCTTTGCCCCAGCCCAACCTCAGTCTCTGCTCACCCTGACTCAAACATGTGTACATACCTCACCCTCGCTCCCAGGTTTCCCCACCTTCCCCTACCACCTCCAGCCAGCCCCCCCAACCACTTGGCCCCAAAAATCCAATGCTCTCTTACTGTTTTGCGGCACTGTGTGCGACGTGCCTGCCCTCCTCCTCTCACATTGCATTCTAAGGCTGTATACGTAAAGGACGACTAAAAGGCAGGGTGCTCCAACTGACAGTATGTGACAGGTGGCGCTTGGCAGGCTGAGGCAGCACCTCACTGGGTCGAATCACAGCAGCCCCTCACAAATTTGAAGAGGAAGACATCATATCATTTGCGAAAACAGGGTAATGGCACTGGTAAGCAGTGAGCCCTTATGAAGGCACGGGACATCTGATTTGAAGGCCAGCATGCGCACAAGAGTGCATATCGTTCCTTAAAGATGGTCTTGATGCCCTCTTAAGAATGTAGATTGGAGGTCGGACATCCTCTGCCCGTATCAAGAGCCTGCACTTGAACCATAGTGAGGAGCTAAGAGGTACTGTGTTGCAGAGTAAAAACTCGCACCTAAATACACAAGTAAATCAAATATTGTTTAAATCGTGCTTGTTTGTGCACCCACATGTGTGAGCGTGCAATGCGTTTTTGTGTGAAGATAGGTGGGTGTGGGGGACGAGCGACGTTTTGCTGCAATGAGAGGAACATGGAGCAGATCAAGGAATTGGGAGCGTGACATTCGGGTTGGATTTGAGAAAAATGGTGCATCGCTGGTTTAAGAGACATGGGGCAGTGGGTGCAACTCTAGTCTAAGGCATAACTGTGGCAGTTCTCTTCACATGAGGCAGAACTGTGGAAATGACTGTGACATTGGGCAGAGTGTAACATGGAGAACAACTGTGGGCAATAAGAGACATAGGGCCAAAACATGGGGCAATAGGGTTCGGCCTTTAAATGCAAAATGTCATGTGTTCCCTTACAGAAATGTGTGTAACTTCTATGGCCTTTTAGTAAAATGTAATTTCACCCAATTATCGAGCTGCAAAATTGACTGTTTTTATTTTTTTGGAGTAGGGGCATGGGTGATACTCAATACTCACCACGTGGGTTCAAGTTTCTTGTTTCAAATCAAGAGTAACATTCACTCCCCACCACTGCCCTGCAGCACGTTGTGTTACCTACGTCCCTCCCTCAACCATCAGTGTAATCCACCTCAGAGTTGAGGGAACTGTTTGACATTTAATAGAAGGGGGTTTCCGGTGGGAATCAGTATTGCACAGGGAGGCTCACAGCATCCTCCTCCCTCTCCCAGATGAAAAAGACAGCATAAAACCAGACACAAAACACACTCGTAAATACAAAAAAATCCTTTATTTATAAAAATCTATGTTGCATAAAATAGTTAAATCTTCTTATCAAAAGCTGCATATATACAGAAACATGAACAAGTGCACTGTCAGGCAGGGAGAACACATCCATATAGATGTGGAAAAGCGATGGGAAAACAACCCCAAAGGTTTGTACAGCCTATAGGCATTAGCTGAGGAATCCCTACAATAAACCCTTAACTAAACAATCACCATTCCTGATATCCAGACATAAACGAAACAGAAGGAGCCATTTGCATGCAGTGTCCATGGAGCTATAGTGGGGATCCAACATGGCCCCCAAGCCAGCCAGCTCCCTGCGGGAACAATAGAGAAACAGTGATTCCACTTGTAGAAGAGTGTCAAAAAGCATACCTGAGTTAGACTAATAAGCGTGCACTTCCTTGTTTGTCTTGCGCCAATTGCAAAAAATAAGTTACTGGAATGGGTGCAACAGGGTTGCTATATAATAGGACATTGGTTGCTTAAAGTGTTCCTACAAAAATATGCATTTGTTTTAAGTTGCAAATAGCACTGTGAGAATCTCAATTCTTGACACAAGCGTTGCAGAGACTCAAACACATGAACAAGGCAGGAGCAGCGGGATATAATAGCACTTAATGAATGTTCACGTTGTCAGTTGGATCAGCCTCACCAGGATGAACAGCTCAGCGGGCCAGGCAAGCATGCAAACCTGCAATGTTAATGTTATGCGTGCATGGAGCCGGCGCTCAGCCCACTGAGCTACAGATACTGATTGCCACTCCCACTCCTCCTACTCATCTGGAAATGTCCTCAAAGCCTGATCAGGGTGGCCAGGCTAGAACACATAAATATTATCTGCCTGAATGATCTGGCCTCAGGCCAAATTCAAACCGGTGAGAACACAGAGATGACGAACATTCGAGAAGGGGGAATTCCACGCAAACACTCAAGCTCACACCAAGACTGTAAGCCAAGCACATGATACTGCCTGATGGAGCAGCACCGCCACACTTAACTTCACTGTGCAATTGGGATGGGGAGGGGGAGGAGTGGCGTATTGCAGAGCAATCCTTTTGTGGGTGGGTGCATGAGTCACCATAACAGGGTTCACCCTTTTGAAATTGAAACCGGTGAGCAATCTGTACAGTTCCTTTATCCACATAAGACTCTGGTCTTTGTTAGCACAGAGCATGTCCAGTGAATCCGGCAGGCGCAGACACGTATCTGCTGCTGCACCTTGCTCTTACTATGCTCGGGCTGGAAATACCACTTGAAGCCAGAACAGGTACAATTCAGCCAATGCTCGAACACAATCCCACAGAAACTACACATCCCAGCCAGGCAAATACGCAGAGGGCAAGGTGCAGAACGAACATGAGCTACTTACGAATCCCCTCCACATTTAGCCATACAGAAGAGAACAAACTGAGATCAGCAATTCTAGACATCCACTTAAAAGTCATGAAGCGATTATGAAAAGGCACTCAGTAGGAATCAGAACCATGGCCATCAGGCACACAGATTAACGCAGGGTTCACAGACCCATAATATGGTAATGTATAAATCTCCAAATCCCTGGTGAGCCAAGCAGAATAATGAACCTGCACGGGCTGAAAACGATGATTCTGAACTTGCTGAAAATCCGTTTACAGTGTACAAGGCTAAACACTACAAGCCCCGATGGAAATATCTTAAGAGAGTGGACAGAGCACTCCCCAAAAGATAATTGGTCTCCATAATGGACAGAGGCATTGATTTATATTATACCGCTGGTATGTCAGCAAGAGCTGTACCGTCGTATACACTCGGTGAAGGCGCTTGCATGTGTCCTTGGTCCATAACTCAGGATATAGGCCTTTTGTGACTATTATGTTAGTGAGCAGAAGGAAAAAAATGGTAGAAATCGTTATGTGGCATAGACCACCTCATCTGGCATCCCAAAAATGGTGGTGAGGGTGTGGAATATCCTGGGCCTTCTCCTCATAGTGTTTAGTTCACGCGTAAGTGCGACCAATGCCTGTGTTGGAGTGGCGCTTAATACTTTGCACCTTCTCCAGTTGGCAGTAAGTTTGAAGGACTTTGGCTTCTGCGAGACAGCGCTATATGTTTTGTGTAAATTAGGTTTGTTTTGCACTTTGATGGGCTTGTTTGGGAGTTTGCCCAGTGCATCCCCACCCACGCTCATGTCGCTCCCGTCACTCCCATTTTCCACAATTGTATAGAGCTTGATGCATATTCCACCCCCCAGTCCTTGCATTGGCCCTACCCTTGCACTAGCGGTGTGGAGCACAATATCCTTAGCTAGGGCATAATGTACATTCTGTGACTAGCATTCAGACTTTTTGCGCCACGCAAAGTGCACTTTTTCAGTGCACAGTCACTTTGTGCAGAGAAAAAGGTTTTGTAAATAAGGCACATGGTCTATCCAACTGGTGACCCAGTCAATGATGCCTTCCCTTTTGGACAATGAGAATCTTCTCGCTGCATACATTCATCCTCTTTCTCTATGGTTCTGCTAGCTTGATGCATCCAAATAGTCTGTGATCCGATTGTTCTATATCAAAAATATTATTACCATTCAGTGAAAATGGCGAGACCAATAATTTGTCAAATCTGATCACCCCTGTGAGATTTGTTGGAACAGTTTTTCTCCAAAGAATATATTGGCAGTGATCTTCCAAGAACTTGTGTGAGGGGTGGCGCACCCTGCCCTTTTAAGGCAAGCTTAGCAAAATGCCCAGTTTTGTTCAGATATATATGGTGTACATGCTTTCCAAAGGTACTCGTAAATCACATATATATGTGTGTACACCTTCAGAGCGTCTAGAGAATGGAGTTTGCTGTAGGGTAAGCATGTGAGGGTTCAGGCGTTTCTGCAAGGTTTGAAATTGCTGGGAGCCATTTAGCTGCTGGATATAGCCTAGTAGAGCCGCTACCAGGAGATACTTTTGACTCCCAAGCCAATCGGTGCCATTTGAACACATGTATGATATTAACTGTATCCATTTTGAAATGTGCATAAAGGAGCCTGAGGAGACATTTAGAAGACATGTAAAGCATCATGGATCATATATAACAGACACTATGAATCTAATGTCAAGAGTTATATCTGGTTCAGTATGTACCAACTCCACAGAGATAGGTCCTGCTTACTGGGCGATGGAGCTGCTTTTAGTTCGTGCTCATCAAATCTTTACTTTGATCCCCCTTTCTGGCAGAGCATGCATAGGAAAGATGGGGTCTGGGCTGCTGGACTAGGTTATGGCGTAAATACGGATACTGGCGTTGTGCAATGTATGGGTCACACTATTACTGCACAGTACATAGTAAGCCTTAGACTGAGCTTGTACCTTTGAGAAGATCAATGTTTCAGGGAATTTAAATGCACCATCAGGAATCCGAGTGTTGGAGATGTCACCCGTGCTCAAAGCTATACAAGCACATACCATTTGAACTCTTCGCAATTAGGGCCCACAAGTCTATCATGCTTCCCTATTGTTGTGTATCTGTAAAACATCGCTCAGGAGGACTTGGGACAATTGTTATAGCATGCTTTGCTCATGCGAGAAAGGGGCAGCACCACATCATAGCAATAATGTGTCCTTTATGTGGCAACAAGAGCAACCTTGGAGTAGTGCAATAAACCAGTACAGTAATAACATCCTCTTTGTCTGCCCAGAGTCCCACTAACTTCCTTCATTAAGGCACCCCTCGTTTTTGACAGGAACCTTAACTTTCAAATAAATTCAGCTGGACAAGCAACTGAATAGCCAGTGCACTTAGTGGCTTGAGACATATTTTTCATTCAACATACCCCTTTACATGCCACCCCCACCCTCCTCCCAAAATCTACAGCCTTCATGCACCTTTTCTGTATTTCTCCTTCCCTAGAGGTAATTACAACATGTCAGCTGGTCTAATTATAGCAAACAAACGAAACAGTAGCAGTCTGCACAACACTTCTGGCAGAAGCTGTAGGCCCTGCCTCTTCTTTGACCGTTAGAGTCATTTAAATAAAATGGCAATACAGTGTATCACGTTTTAAAAAACTTCAAGCATCTGCTCTTGAGAACTGTAGTGATGGTTATTGTTAGCCAATTCAGTCCCACAGGTCGTGATTAACCAAGGGTCCAAATCTAGTCAAGCAGAATACACTGTCCACAGTGACACTTGTTCAGAGAAACCGGTGATCCCTGAGAGGGTTTCTCCAACTCCAGCTAGTCATTGCTGCCTCAAGTGGAGTGATTGGGTTAGCTTATATGGTGTAAAATGGCGTCACCTAAACACATTTCCGGTCCAGGCTACTTTTGGTACCCCGTCCAACTCTGCTTGCAATCACAAAGAACGCAGTCTAGGCCACCAGGCAGAAGCGCCAACTACAGCAACTCACAAGACGAGGAAGAGGCATGCGACAGTACTGCCAACATAACAGGTTGCATGAAGGCTTCGGTATTCTTTGTTTTCCAGTGGTCGGGCAACTGGTAGCAGTGTCACATGCAGTAGGTCACAGCATGGGTTTAATTTTAGGGGGGGCAAGAGTGTTTGTCCCCCCCAACTTTCGGGGCACACCATTTTGCCCCCATTCATTTGGCTGGGGCAACTTTCCTTTAGATGTGATGTCCCCCCCCAACATTTTCAGCAAAGTTACTCCAATGGGTCACAGCATGTAAAGGAGGCAATATGCAGGCATTTCTTGGACCGCAGGCGTCTCGGAGCATTGTCACACATAGCATGCCATGGGATGCTTGGAAAGGTCGTGTACATTCCAGGTTGGCACCGACGGCAGTGCCACCTGTGTGTGGATGAGAGAACGTGTGAGCGGTACTCTGTTCTTCTAGACTTTTGGGTACGTGTAGGTGGCCCGTAGCATGATGTACTGTTCTTCTGCACTGTCCTCCTATCTTCACGAGAGCCTGACATTTGATGAATTGTGGGTCTGCGGGAGTCTGGTTGTTCCCACTGCGGCTGTAAAAGTAAACACGCATACGGTTAAGATATTGCAAGGCACGCCACGCAGGCAAATCATCAACAGTATTTTGCAGCACTGAGGGGGCTTCAGAGTTATACACGTGCGGCCCATCCCAGAAGGACAATGCAAAACGTTCATAGCCAATGTGTGACCACTTCTGCACTTGGCTGTTTGCGAGCCGAGCGGCTTCATTTGCAATGCAAATGACCTGATCGATTTCTCGTGAAGGTTTGCCACCCAGCGCCCCGGATTCGAAGGCAGGGCGGCGCACTTCTGGTGGGGTCATTTGCAATGCAAATGTGAACTCTGCAGCCCGAGCCTGTGATATGATGGCCGTGATGGTCGGTTGGGCGGGCGAAGGAAGTGGTGAAATATTCTTATGGGACGGAGGCCCGCTTACAATGTACAAGCAGGTTCTATGAACATAGAGGCATATTAAATGCATGCATAGCTCTTAACGTTTTGTCACCCCACTGCGGGTGAACACACCGATTTTGCTTTTGGCGGGTGAAAGCCCATTAATTTACATGAAAGGGATCTTGGCGGGTGAGAGAGATGCTTTCTGGGCGGGTGACAGCCGCCAAAAGCGTGAGTTGAGAGCTATGTGCATGCGCACTAAACTATCTCGCCTGGGGCAGTAATTCTACACTGCTTGCACTAAGTATGTATGTCAGTGTGAGTGGGGGCGGGAGGGGGTGTTTAATGGGGTGACGACGCTGCAATGAGAAGGGGATCGGGTCGCGCACACGCATGCACATATGTTCCGTTTCTAGAGAGAATGCATTGCACACACGTGAGGAGTTATTAGGCACGCGTGGACCGGCGGCGTGGTGCTAGACGGCACACTGCCCTAACCTGCGAGTTTGTAGGAGGCGATGTTAGGGACCTCCGGCGATTCGCTGCACACCCGAAGAGAGGGTTCCTAGAAGACAGAGAATGCGTGCACAGAGCAGTGGACGGGAAAGTGGGCATCCACCCAAGGGCGCGCTTACCTATTCCCTCAGTAGTTGTAAAACCAGTCCCTGAAGGTGCCCTGGGGCTCCTCCGCCTCCCGCTCTTCTCGCCCGGATTCAGAACTGCTCTCGCCCTCCTCCATCTCGGACCCGAAACTGTCCTCGGCCCCCCGCAGTAGCTCCTGGAGGCCCCGAATGTAGTTTAGGGCGGCGCGCAGGGTCTGCACTTTGCTAAGTCGGCGGGGAGCGCCCTCTTCGCCCCGCGGCGGCACGTGCTGCCGCAGCGCCTGGAAGCCCAGGTTCACCTGCCGCACGCGTTGCCGCTCTCGCTCATTGCGCCTGGAACAGGCGGGGGCGCCGGGTAGGCCGGGGCGGCTGCAGCGAAGCGGCGAGGAATGCTGCATGGTTTCAGCCAGGGATATCCGGGACCCAAATTCTAACGCGAGGAATGAACAAAAGTAACCACGGCCCGTTTAAATAATTCCACCTGTTGTAGCCCACCCACAGCCAGCCACGCGCCGCCGGCCAATCACAGGCGGGCCTATTCTGTGCCACGCGACCGTCTTCCAATGGCAGAGCCCCTCGCGTGGCACCGCCTATAGCGAGGGCACGCGCCAACCTCTTTACACCCACTTCCATGACGGCTGGAGAGCTCCCCCTGGCGTGTGTTTATCTCTTCCGCGTCACGTGTCCCAGGCGTGCGTGTGCGGGGGGAAAGCAGGGGGCGGGGGAAGCATGTGGTTAAAATCCAGCCTTTCCTCTTTTTTTATTTTTTTAAATTGCTGTTTACCACTTGTTATTGTTAAAGACTGCGAACATTCTTTCCTAAAGCTAGCACCCGCATGCGCTACGTTGCCTTCATCTCCCCACTTTTCAAGATTTTTTACAGCAGAAATTATAATTTTAAGGCACATTATCACCGCTTGTCACCATCTAATTTAGGGCAATTTACCAAAAACTTTAATGTGCTTATGTGTCATATTTTCCCATCGTTTATAAACTTGGCACTTTATTGATAGCTGAGCCATACATGCCAACATTTGGAGCCCCCAGGTGGGAGATTTTGTCTCGAAAAGAGGGAGAAGTCAATTTTCCCATTGGAGTGCATTGGGGTTATTATTTTTTTTTAGAAAATAACCTTTTTGAATGAAAAATCTGGAGTCTCCCACATAAATCGGGAGGGTCAGCAGGTATACTGATCTTAATACTTCTACGCAATATTATTTAAAGTCCTACACGCTATCATCAAATGCACTTTTTCTATGACAAGCCTTATAACTACATCAACACTCTTTGGTGTTTATGCCGACCTCTAAAATACTTGCATAGTGCCCTGGCATAATGGGCATTTAGATGGCAGGGGAATGCAGGTGCACGCATCAAGCTCCAGGACTGATGTGCTCTTCAGGGCTGGGGCGGTTGTAGGATTTGCGGGGCCAAGTGCAGCAAGTCAATTTGCATGGAATGACAAAACAGGAAGTGAGGGTTACTTGCCGGCAAACATAGTTCTTCATAATTTGAATACTGCCCCAGACTTGGAAACCAGGAATTTACCCAGGTTGTCATTTTCCCAGTGCAGATGCTTACACACAAGACATACTTTCCTTTTTTTTTTTAAAGAAACACAATTCTTTTTAGGTTTACTAATTGTAACCCGGGTTATTTTACCATGGCCTGGCAGATAGGCACCTGTCGTCGTCTCAGCATTGGCAAGCTGGTGCTGAATGCATTACCATGGTAAAGTAGAACAGAAAATTAACTGCAAGCAGATTCTCAACATGCGCATATCACAGCCAAATGACTTTGTTGTAGCAGTGACTGCTCAGAGGACTACTCCCCTACCTTTCCTTCCCTCACAGAACCCTCACAAGACTTGATTACGCAAACAGCCTTTACCTAGGAATGCCAGAAAGACTCACCAAGAAACTCAAAAGGGTTCAAAATACTGCAGCCAGGATCCTATTAATACTAAACAGAAGAGATCACATCACTGCAGCACTGAAAAGCCTACAGTGGTTACCAGTAAAAAAGCACATCAAATTAAAAGCACTCCGTATCAGCCACAAAGCCTTGAACAGACAAGGGGATGAATTCCTCCAAGACAAGATTAGCCAGTATCGCCCCAAGAAGAGAACGAAGATCCAGCAAAGACCTACAAATAGAGACAAAACACTACGAAAAAAGAAAATTCGCCATAAAAGCGTTCTCATGTTTAATTGTCAACATCTGGAACACCACACCCAAAGAAATTAAACCACAGAAGACAATACCACCTTCAGGAAACAGCTCAAAACCTGGCTATTCAACAGACAATGACAACAATAACACCACAGACAAACCACTAGAGTGGAGACAAGATGGGCCAAAGAACCACAACCAAGAACAGGGATGGATACCATCAAGCGGCAAAGAGCCGTGCCAGAGGCTCCAAAAAACCATCCGACTTACTAACCTATTCTCCCCATCCTGCTTCTCCAACATAACTGATGCCATACCTTGCATTGGGCTAGCCACACTACTCATAAACAAACCAAGAATCAATTTTATGTTCCATAAACATGTTCCATGTTCATAGTCTATAAAACCATCAACAACGCAACTACACACCAAGACACAGGATAATCTTACAGCTACGGCCACCCATGGCTCTGGATCCTTTATGTACACTGTCTAACCAGTGCACTCAACCAAACCGACCACAATCGCACACAAAACACTAACACACACCAGAGGCACTGAATCTTACCCATACGGTTATAACACACGTGGCTTCCTGCACAAACTCCCACATGCAAAACAACACTCAGACTCCAGTTCCTCCTGGTTCTGAACTTATCCGCTCACCCTATCCTCACTAACCTCTCCATCCCCCTCTCTTACAGAGCCACACAAGTGCCTGGAGACGGCCCTGGTGGTAGCGGTGCGTGGTATAAATCAACATAACATAACAAAACAGCAGTAGAGGCCTGCATTGCACAAAATGTTCACATTGCAGTGCAATTTCACACCCGCATTTACATCAGTGCAACATTTGTCACAGTGACCCTACCCACAGTCATTTCAAAGGGGCCTCTAATATATCAGGTAAATCCAAGCAGAATCGGCCCCTAAAGGCTGGCCCAATGCAGTCCCTACTGAAACCCCTACTGCCTCTTCAATTCTAGGTACAGCAAAGAGCATGAAGCCCAGAAAGAAAAGAAACCTATGTTTACAGCATACAGGGCCATCCAAACGATTGAAGCCTGAACAGAAATCAGATGTGGCCTCTGATAGGGAGCTTTCTGTATGCTGGGGTGTTATAGAATAAAATGTGCGCACCATTTATTACAACACATAGGAAACAAGGTTTGCCGAATAGATAACTGGCATTTCAATATGCAGATTTCGGGGGAGTCCTAAAATCCAGTGATTGGAAGACTTGCAGTTGAAAGCTGTTGCATTGACCTGGTCTGCTCTCCAAACAAGCAGAGTTCCATTTGAAAATCAAGAGGGTGTTGAGAGGTTCGATTTTAACAAGTCGGCCAATCTGTTTCCGAGATGATGGTTGAGATTCAAAGCCTGTGACAGACAGCCAAGCTGGGCAAATCAGATGCACCCTCGGCTACAATGAGTGGGTGGTAAACGACCTGGGGACGTGGCTGATAACTTATTTTTATTGTTTTTCTCTTTCTGGAGCATGGGCGTCTGTGCAAGTGCTCAGAGTTCAATGAGCACACAAACACGGCTCATGCGGCAGCCTGCAAGTTGCTGCAACAGAGGGATTCAACGGCACCCTCTGCGCGGGGAGCCAATGAGCAGCGCAGGGCCAAGTGCAGCCACACGTGCTGCACACGCCCCATGCCGGCCCTGCTTCAGGGGATGGAAACGAATACCTACAAGGTCTGTGTCTGAAGCATTGTGGGCTTATAGACCACCAATATTTTGATCTTCCATTACTTTACATTCTAGGGCCAGTAGTTTCCAGTTTTGCATTAGAAATTCACTTGTAGAACAGGATGTTTTTTTTCTTGTGTGATGTGAGCTAGTGTCTTGTACTTTATATTTAGCTTAATTTGCACCTTTAAATGCAAGTCAGACTAGATTGGTGGATTTACTTATTTTCAAAGAAATATCATTACATCAATCTTTTCTAAAGAGCATCCCAATTTGTCTGTCAGTGATGATTAATGATTGGGACCCCTCTTTCACCACCAAACACTTGCAGCACAAGAGCTCCCACATATCCTATGTGAATTGGAGTAACTTAGTTTTATCTTTGATGTTACTCACAATTAAAGTTTTGAAACCTTTTTATTGGACTAACTGAAGATACTATGCAGAGATGGAACAACAGATTAGCTTTACAAGTCCCACAGACTTCTTCATCAGATGGGGCAAAGTGAAATTTTAAGTAAAACAGAAAAATGCCATAGTGCAGTACATTTTCAAAACAAAGAAAAAAAGGAGCAGTTTAAACTTAATTAGCTGAAGGAACTGAGCTTTGGAGCCATTTGGCCAACAAGCATGCAGTGGATGGGATGCAGAATACCTCTGACACCAAATAATCGAACCAACTCAGGAAGATGGCAAAATATTTCAGTTTTAATATCAATTATCTAAAACAGGGAGTTACAAAGGACATCTACGGACGTCGCACAAGCTTTCTCGTACATTTCATAAAAAAATCAATACTTTATACTAAAAAATCATCATATGTGACGTCATACTACGTGGCAAATAAGAAAAACCTAAGAGAGTCTGTAATACGTTCAAAGGGAACATCTAAATGTACTTTCTATAAGGGGTTGGGTTGTGATATGGTCTCTACTATCAGGCAGACAACTTGTGCCCTCCACTAGTGCAAGTCATCTTCAACACTATTAAGTACACGGTATACCATTGGCTCTCAGCCTATAAGACCCTTCATTATACGGCCCTCTACAATTGGTTGGCAAGCTCGTGCCAGTCTTGAACATTCGGTTCACTTAGCAGCACGTAAGCTCATACCCAGGTGCTAGGAGGTGGACATGACTTCACCACCCCACCCAATTATCCCAACAACTCTCATGTAGGGTATTTTGTGTAGATTTGGGACCTGGTGGTATTTCCTTACCAACAAAAATAATGTTAATTTGGCAATGACTACTCCTTGCATTTAGATTGGGTTTGGCCTTATTTCCTTTCAGGGGACATTCCTTATTTCAGTATACAGAATGAATTGATGGTATACATTTTGTTGGTGGTATTTTGGTGAGCATAATTTTCTGTTTTATTTGTAGCCCCAATATACAAAACCCCTTCTTTTTGCTTAGACTGTTCGTGTGATCACTAGAGGCCTTGGTCCTGCATTCATAGATACCACAATTTTCACATATAGGATTCTCAAACCCCTGTGGTATTATCACTAATTTATTTACATTAGTGAGATTATGTTTCCATAGGCCTCTTTTTGCTGATTCATGTACGCTCAGCAAGAACTATTGTATAATATTCCACTCAGAAAACACACACACATACACTGAGTGGAATCACGCATACAGCTATTTATAATTGCTAATGACATTGCTTCATCTGTATAGGAAACATGGCACATGTATTATTTGAACATCTTTCCCTTTTTTGCAGGATATTATTTTAGATGCACCAAAGAAAAATAGAAGCAAAAACACCCTTACACAGACTGAGTGTTATAACAATTTCATTTCAAAATAATACATTACCATTTTGGTGAAACAGTCCTTTCTGAAATAAACAGAAGAGAAACAAATGCAATAATACAACGAATTTCACTTTACATTTGCAACAAGAAAAAGAAAAGTTACATCAATAGGACAGCATTTGCATTGCAACATTATAACGTGGCAGTTAAACACAGGAATTCCCTATTGCTATCTTTCCTGCCTGAGAAACACTTCATCCACGCGGCACACCCTCAATTTTCTTTTGATAATTACCAGCCATTTGTAGCTCTCCCACACGCAAACTCCCTTTGCTGGTTGCCTCCGTGGAATGACCCAGGGTTGCCCTCGCAAGCTTGCAATTTGAAGGGCACGGCGAAAACACACAGTTTTGAAGCCTGCGCCAAGTGAGACCAGAAGTACCCAGTCTCTGAAGGTCAGCAGCCCGATTCCTCACAGCATTTGTAAAGGCGATCTCTTCACCGCAGCTCAGCAAATGTCATCTCAACTTAATTCTGTCAGAGCTCATCCAGCAAACCTCTGTTACATCCCCCAGGCTTCCGTAGCCTGTCTTCAGATATACTTCCCTCCAATCATATTAACAGAAAGTGTATTAGGTTGCAACCCTGTTTCACTAACAATGGGATCTTCATACTGTAATAACTGTTTCTGTTTGATTTCCTGTTGCCTTTCCGTCCTTCACATTTCAGCGCAGCCAGAGAAAATTAGAGAAAAATGCACGTTTAAACTGAATCTCAGAACATGTCTTTCCTGCCTCCTTTTTCTACATGGAGAGCACATTATAATGTTATTTAGTTAGCCCTGGGGTTAGTATTTGTTAATTAAGTTAGTCAATTAGATAGCTAATGTGGTCTCCTGTGAATGAGGCTATTCAAATAAGAAAGAGAAAAAAAAAATTGTATTATGCTTTTAAATCTGTAACCTGTCTCCATTTGCATACCCATATGTTACACTGGCGACATATGGCTGGCTATATGTGTGCCACATTATAGCAAAAATGTGATCCCATGCAGTGGCGCTGTACTTCAAAACACAATAAATTATACTACACTCATCACCCATGCCTTCTGCCATGACCATTGTCTTTGAACTTGGCCTTGTAATGTATTCTCATCTCTGGGAACATATGGGAGTGTGACAGACAGTTACACTCGCTATCATAGCACGCGCTATCATAGTTCTAGTACTACATGCCAAACTCTATTTTCATCCTTGACTCACATGACACAAGACCACAATTTGGTCCATTTTGCAGTAATTAAATGTCTTAAATGAATAAAACTTGATATGCATGGTGTTCTTTCTTTGCACCTTAACAAGGAATGATTCAGCTTCTCACATTTTACTGTCTTGAGAATAGATAACCGCCATGGCTTGCTTCAAATTTGCTACCAGGCCAAACAGCTTCACCATTCAAATCCGCGATCTCAGCTAATTTCTTGCTGTGACACAGCTCTCAATCCTTCTTTCTTTGTGGGTCTGAGCTTACTAAATTCGTGACACCAATGTCCAGTTTCTATACAAAGGCGGCTTTGCCTGCAGTCTATTCACTACGTATAGCCAGCTTCTAAGGTCATTTCGTCTATGTGCCTTTCTGAATCTGTAGTTATTTAATAGTTTGCATTCTCTTCAGTGCGTCACACAGGCACAATCTTCTATTCTCATATGAAAGTTTACTCAATTCTTAACTTCGTCATCTATTTCGATAAAGTCTATACATTCGCTTTAACCGGTCTTCTTCAGTGCATCACCTCTCGTCTCTTATGACGTCACTAGCTCCTCTTTCATGCTTTCTCCTATTCCTTCGGGGAGTTCCTCCATCAGATTGTCATCTCTCCGAGCATACATCTGGTATGGTTTTCTCAGTGGATACCTTTTCTCGAATATTTGTTGTGGTATGGTCACAACTACTGGTGTCCAGCATGACACAATCTCAGGTTCCCTTTGTTCCCTCAGGTGCTACAATGCTGGCCTCTATGTATTTTCTGACTTCTTCATCAGTCAACTCCTTTGGTCTCAACCCTGATTCGATATTGATCATGATCTTCATTCCTACTGCTTTCTTTGCTGTATTTTTACACTGGGCAATTATTATCTTGATTGTTCAAAATCCGAACATCACCATGATCAATAATGCTCCAAGGAACGTGAAGATGTTTGCCATCCATTGCGGAATCCATGAGAATATAAAGGCAAAACAACTGTCATCTGCAATGTCTTCTGTCTCGTCTTCCATCTTGGTATGCAGGTTCGTCAGCAACGTTATGGCCTCTGTCAAGGTCCCATTCTCGTCATCGTGAGAAGGTGTGAATGTGCAACATGATGGCCCGATTTTGATGCAAACTCTTCCTTCCATTACTGTGATCATGTCAAGGACATATCTGTTCTGGAGGGTCTTCAATCCTATGGCACTCAGCTCTTCTTTGATAGCATTAAATCCCTTTATGGTGGTGTTGATCGTCTGCAGAAGCTCCCATCTGGTAATCTGCAATCATTAACATTGGCCATCATCTGGATCACAGGCATGAAGATAGTTGTAAATCTCGAAGCAGTCTTGCTGAACAATCTATGCTTATAAGGAATAGCCTCATATGCATCTATTGATTTGGCTGAGAAGTACTTTTCCCTTTTGGTCTGATTTAGAAACTCAAGCAATCTTTTCTTTCTCAAATGGGAATCTACCTTTGGACATTCTCCATTGTTCAGGTCACTCTGAGGAATCACTAATGCTGGAACATGGATAAGCGCCAAGGAAAACGTTCCTCACCAATCCTTGGGCAGCTTCATGTAGGCCCTATGCCCACAAGCCCAATATTGATGCCCGCTCCCATTCTGGAAATGTCAACTGTAGTTTTTGCAGCCTATGTTATCTCCCACACGCTTCTTTCTTTCTCTTCAGAAGCGCAGTGTTGCATTCGCCAGTGGAATCACAATCATTGGACCTGATTCATCTTCTACCTATGTCAAAAGTTTGGCATGCTAGGCCCATGACTTCAAGCATGCATTGTTTACTCTTTGTACTTCTTGCACATATTCTGGCTCCAGTAGATGAGCTGCACAGGACATCAACCCTTCCTTCCATCCTTTCTTGGACTTCACTCGTCCATAGACTAAGACTTGAGTAAGTTCCCAGCATCCAGGAGATCCAGATATTTCTGTCAGATCAGGGAAGTTCATTTTCTTCATCTCTTCTATGACAACCGCATCCTGTCCTGTCCTGGGATACATGAGCATTTTGCTCTTCCATGCAGGTTCCTTTTCCATCTGTGTAGTCTTGATATAATCATCCTGGAATGGAAACAACCATTTCGATCTCCATCGCAAAGTGGCCCGACTTCCTTGGAATTGTCCTGCATGCTGCAAGGTGAACAAGGCATCTGGCAATGTGTTCTGGAACTTCTCTATAAATTAAAGTTTGTGCGGCATTCATGGCATAGGGTATGAGTGTGCAGACGTAACAACACTCCTTAGGCATTCTCTCTCCTACACATGGCATGTGCTGATACCACATGTTGTGACCCAAATGTGCTGCATTGTCTATGTAAGTATTTATCCCCTCATTATCCTCCTCTGTACTTCTCTTTCGTCTCCCAAACATAAGGGTTGCAACATATGGAAACAGTTCTAAAGCAGAAAGGAAGGTGGGCCCTAGGATTGGAACCATCCTTGCTAAACTCTGTCTATTTTCTTGATGCCCTTATGGTTGGTGCAAGGTCATAGGATGGTTTTAGAGGTGAAGATCACAATTCCTTATTGATAGGGGGGATTTCCTGTATACCTCGCAATTTTGTTTTTTTTGAAAAAGTAGATTTTCCACGCTGTTTGCATTTAGTTAAAAATGTGGGTTTTATTAATCAATTCTATTGTGGGCTCATGGGCCCATTTGTGGTCATACGACACGTGTTTTGACCTCGTGGGTCTTAATCAAGGTTGTTCGTGGTTGTTTCTGTTCCATCTGGGTTCCTTTCTCTGATTTGGGTGGGTCCTGTGTGTCACAGCTGGGCTCTTGATGGGCCCTGTTTAACGGTCTAGTGGGCGCTGATGCGTCCTCGGTCTGTGGGTTAGTTCTAAAGCAGCTCTCCTATTTGGGGACATCATGAAAGTTTCTCTCTCAGTGTATTCTGATTCTTATTCTGTGCATTCTGAAACCCACCTGGATTATTTTGGAATCCATCTCATCCTCCTCTATAGCCCATACCTCTGCCCGGTGGTACGAACCCATATCCACCTTCATCCATCAGGTGCTGATTAAATTCCTGTGATGAACCTACTGTTTACTGCATTCCCAATCCTTCTCCACTCGTCAATACCGCCCCTTCTATGGCATACTTCAACAATTTCTTCAGAACTAACTTGACTTCCTCGATTTTCCTAGCCTCATCTTTCTTCTTATTTTTTCTCTTGTAACAGCCGACAGTGATGTACTATCATCAACTGTATCTAAGGCCATGGTTTTACTTCCATCCCCACATGTTTCTTCATTTTTCTCTGTACTAGCTCAGGCAACTCCTGACATAAAATATGGAATAATGCCACCGTTTTTTTCCCACGGCTCCCTCGTTTCAAGTTGGCACCACTCTTGAATATCCTAAATGTAAGTAATAGGGTCTTCATCTTCCTTCATCTTACATGTCATAATTGCACCCATATCTGATGTGTCAGGATATTGTACCCTGGGAACCCTCCAAACATCTGCTCTGCAGTTATTAAACAGTGCTCCGTCATGCACTGTATTCTGCTCTGTCACACCCTAGTATCCTGCTCTCCTCCATATGTCATCAGCTCTCTCCCCAAGAATAGCTGCCAGGAGACCCTTAATGTCCCCTATGGCCAATGTATTTCCTCCTGTCATTTTCGTATATCCATTTCCCAGTACCGGAAGTCAAGCTTGGGAGCTTGAACCTTAAATTATCCTTGTCCATCTCCGGCCATGGAATATACTGTTGTAGTGCTCCTCCTTTTTCCAATAAGGGAAACTGTGTAATGCCCAACCCGCAGTTGGCTCCCATTGACAACCTATCCATAGCAGGGACGATTGTCCTTGACCACCTCCAAGATGATAACGATCTTAATCTGCTCACATATGGCGGCAATTCTCCCTTCTCACTATACGAACGTCCTCAAGGACGCTATGGGTACGCTATGGAATCTGGTGTTCTATCCTCAGGGTGTTCCAAATCCGACCATCTCACTACTTTGTCTAACTGCAGGCTTTCTTCGGAGGTGCACACACTCCCCCCTCCTGCTTCGAGGTTCGACTCTTTGTCCTCAGCTGACATTTCTTGTCCCCAAGAAGCATGACTATCCTCCCCTTCACCCTGTTCTAAGTTCAGTCTGCTTAAGGATAATGTTCTATGCTCAAGACGTAACAGATTTTCTTCTTCACTTCATAGCTGAAATGCTAGGGATTGATCCCTCCTCCCTCGACTTCCATAGTTACTACATTCCTTTTATTCTGGATAAGCATCATCAATTCTATATCTGATTCTTCCTATATCAAAATGTTCTTCTTCCGATACTACTCTAGAAGCTCCTGACATTGCTTTGCTTCTTTATCGGAAGGAACTCTTCTGTTCTATCCCATCATATTGCTGGACTTGGCCCTGCTGGCTCCTTTTGAATAAGGCTAGACTCAAAATCCTGCTGCCTCCTTCTTCGTTCTAGCTCTTCATCTAATTCCCTTCATTTTCTCACCTCCCTTCTAATTCTGTCGTTCTTCTCTCCTTACTCCTGCCCTCTTTCCTCGTCCTCTCTTCTCCTCTGTATTCTTTTATACCTTAATTTCTGCACTTCCCCCTCTTCTCTCTTCCTTTCTCTTCTATCCCTGTCATCTATCGCTCTCTGCTTATTGTCATACTGTCTTTGCTCTTCTGCCCTTTCTTCCTTTTTCTCTTGCTCCTTCTGCTCTCATCACTCCCTGCTCTTTCTTTTACGTTCATCTTCTTTCAATCTCTTCTCCCGTTCTTTATCCCTTCTATCTTGTTCGTGCTTGTCTTCCCTTTGCCTAACTTCCTCGAGGCTTTTACCATCTTGTTTAAGTAATATCTGTGCTCCCATCCATTTGTTCTGCAGGGGTGTTTCCTCGTCAGCCTTATCCTTCTCTCCTTTCCATCTCTTGATCTATCTTTCTATTTCTGTCGACACATTCGACTGCTCACTCTTTTCTTCTTTGCCTTGTATGATCTTAGAGATCTCCTCTCTTCTCTTATTCTCCTCTGGACTATCATGGCTGCTATAAGCGGGAGGCTCGCATATTGGATTACTATACTCTGCAGCCGCTTTCAGTTCCTTTAAAGGGTACAACCCTATTCCTTCCGTTCTAATGCCTTTCTCTTCAGGCAAGGCAAGGGGAGTTTAAGGCTCAACACCTTCCTCCTTTCATTGAATAAGCTTCGATTCCTCAGGTGGCGGATCCTCTCTCTCTTCCTGGTACATTTTCCAGAGCTCTAAAATAGCTATCTAATTTCTTCCCTGTGTACGCAGCGTGCAAGTATGTGGTCACATGTTGCAATACTGCTTTTGACAGGGATCCACCTTGTGGCCACAGCATGGACATTTTATCTGCCGTGCCTTTCACCCATTCCGCACTATACTGTTTGAGCTTGGGCATGTGCTTTGGCAGTGTCTTGCATAACTGCATAAGAGGAGTGTCTCCCATGGTGACAAGTCTCAATTAACTGTCAATACTTACCAGATTTGTTAAACAACCTTTAAATCACTTTCTTCCCAACACCTCAAAATAACAAATATGAGCACGCACCATCAATCGCCGCTCAAGCCTCTAGTTTCTCAATTATCTATCTCTACCTCTGGATTGGTACCAACCTCTTCAAAAAAGGGATTTACTTATTACTTCTCAATTCTTTTTTCAATAACTTCACAACTTTTACCGCTTCTTCAATATTTCTACTCATCAAACAAACAGACAGAGTAGTCGACTTTACACATTTAAATAAATACTGTGATCACTCTTGTTTTTTTCCCTCTCCTCTATTTCAATACCCTGTATATGGTTTAAGACGTCACCTTACATGAACCTGTTCATGCGTTTTATATTTCTCTCTACTCCCACTGGAGTTTGAGGCACCTTCTTCCATAGCTCCCTTGAGCCATGTCTCTCTAGACGCTATCTCTATCTTTACACAATATTTCCTGTGACTCAAAAATGATCACAAACCCATCCCCTTAATTTGCCATTCTCCTTAGTCTACTCACCATTCGTTTGTCAATCGACTCAAGGCCTTTTGTATAATCTCCTCCTAGAACCAACCACTTTGCCTTCCGTCCGCAGAACGCCCGTGGAAACCGAGCAGGGATTTCGTCAAAGGGGGACCTGCCCACCGTCTCTACTGTACTTGCAAGTTTTCTGTTTGGCCGCTCTCCACAGGAAACCCTGCGATATTCCAGCTAAATGGTGGAGGATGTCCAATCGTCCGAAGCTCTGAAGCCAGGGGCGCTGACTACACGGGTGCTTCGCGTCCGGGGCACCCACCGGGAGAATACATTTGGTGCTCAGCCACCCCCGGCACAGAGAGATGATGATAGAAGTATGTCCCTGGTTTCTGCAGAGTTTTAGGGACGTTGTTGCATTTTCTGTACACTTCTGCTTCTGCGCATAGCACAGGCATTCTGTAGCTGTCTCTGCTTCCTTATCTGTTACTTCCCAAACCGTGTAAAAATGTCCATTGTTGTTCAGTGAGGAGTGTGCGTGTTAGAAGGTTTCCATGGTGCTAGCAAGTGCATGCTTTTGTATCTTGCATCCCGCCAGAGAAGTGGTGTACCTGTGGGTTTTATTTCCTAGAATTTACGCAAATACTCTGAATAAAAAAAGAATGAGGAGTAACAGATTAGCAGGTGTCTACCCCTTGCACAGATGTGTCGATGTGCTCGTTCGCAGCGCGTGCCACCCTAAGGAAGGAACTCTACTATTGACCTGGAAAGGGCTTTTAAGATGCACAGATGTTATTATATGGTTAATATTAGCCTTAAATGGACTGAGGTAGGGGGTGTTTCGCCTTGGACCATCACCTCAATCAATAATGGCTCTCCCTAGGTGTTTCTAAAGCTATTAACACAAGGTGGTAGTAACAATACATATTTTTGAGTGTATCCATTTATTGGATATTTGTAAGGCGCCTATACAACAAATGGTGTTTCAATGCGCCACAAGACACAAAAGGGGGGTAAGGGAGAAAGATAACAATAACGGTCCTGCTAGGCCTTGTGACATTCGGATTGTGCAAGTGCAGTAACAAGAAGGGAGAGGGGGCGGGGGACAGTGCTGGTATGCACCAACTGCAAAGTGCTAGGGTGGGAAGGGGAGTGCAGGGCAAAGAGGAGAGAGAGTACAAGTGAAAAAAGGAGGGCCACAGGGGCTTGGTGCGTGCTAAGGGGAGGACAGGTGGACAAGTGCCAGTGATTGCATTTGGACCCTCACCCCCTTCACCCCATACAAAGTTCGAGGAAGGGGGTGGACTGGCCAGGGGTTGGTGGGGCTTGTGCCCTGTAGAACTCGGACGGAAAGCAGGATGCCAGTCACTGCAGCAGATGGGGCATTAGCAAGGGAGAGTGAGAGGGAAAGAAGTGAAAAGGAGGGTCTTGAGGAGCTTCTGGAACTTAAGGTGATTCAGCTGAAGCCTGAGGAGGGCTAGGAGACCATTCCAGAGGAAGGCTCCTGTGGAGAGGAGAGATCTACCCCCACTCACTGCTTAGAGAAATGTCTTATCTGCAGAGAGTTAAAGCTAGAAGACAGGAGGGCTCTAGTAGAGAGGGAGAGAGAGTTGGATGTTGCGGGATCCCAGGCCCCCAAAAGCCTTGTGGATGATGCAGAGGGTCTTAAACTTTATCCTAGGAGCAACCGGGACCCAGTGGTGAGATTTTGGGTCTGGAGAGATGCGGTCCCTGGGCTTGAGGGCAAGGATAAGTCTCGCAATCCTATTCTGGATTAGTTGAAGGGGGCGAAGGGAGGATAAAGGAAGATTGAGGAACAGGCTGTTGCAGTAGCCCAGCCTGCAGAGGACCAGAGCTCTGAAGACATTGAGTGTGAGGAATTAGACCATCTACACAGTGGGTGTGTGCTCACCTGTGCTTTTTTAACATTTTACATGACATGGACTGGTGGTAGATCAACCTCCGGAATATGTGTGGGGCTAATCTGCATACATTTTCCTTTGCTCACCGCATGACATACACATAGACCTGTGCACTCTGGGTGGACACAGCCTAAATGCGTCATCCCTCTGTCATATTTTGATGGAATATGACAGCCAAAGTACATAAAGGCATCTCAGAAAGGGGAAGGCAAAACCTTCCTCCTGCCATGGTCAGCCTAATTAAGTAACAAAGGCTCCATGGATCTGCCCTTTCCTTTGTTAGCTGCTGCTGGCAACTTCACATACTAATCAGAGTTAATTCAAACAAGCCCATGGGAGGCCTGGTCGCAGCACTAACAAAGGACAGGAAAACAACAACAACCTTTGATATGCATTGTGTCATCCTGAAGCCAGCTCCTGCCTCTCGGTATCAAGGGCAGTGACCTGTCATGTCTGGTTCTATGTATTTACAGTAGTCATCCCCACAGGGGCACCACATTCAAATGGTACGAGTATGTGGATTGATGGAGACCGAAAGTCTGTTCTTGCCACAGCTTCAAGGGAGACCTGCCGCTTTAAACAGGAACCACAGAGAGACCAATTAACCAGAGAGACCCTTTGATCCACAACAGACAGGAAGATGGGTGGGACTTAGTATTACATGCCCCTCTTTTGGGCAGATCATCTGACGACTTTGCAAGGAGTAGCTAGTAGAACTCAGAATTGGACCCTGGCTGAAGGTACAGTCTGCCTTATAGCTTCCACCATTGAAGACAGGCCAGGACCTCCAAAAGTAAATTAAGATCCTTCCCCTAAACATCTCTCAGGGAACAGAGGGAGATACTGAATCCAGAGGACCCTACAGAAGCTCCAGAACCAGTACCCAGCCAGCACACAGCTTGCCCTGCTAGGCTCTGCAGCAAGCGTCCTAGGTGGGAAGTGCCAGAGAGTCACTGAACCAAACTAAAGACAAGGCAGCTGCCTGCAACACTCTCCTCAGATTTGGTCCGTTCACCTTAAAGGACGACACAAGCCCAGTGAAGAAGTTAGGAGGAGTGCATCGACAAGCATCTACCGACGTCCGCCTTAAAGGACATTTTATAGCCAGTCGAGTCTCTCGAGCTGCAACTGACTGCACAGCTGACTGTTGTTACGCTACAGTTGCAAGCGCCGTCCGAGATGCCTTGAGCAGTGATTCAGACCTGCCAACCAGCAATGAGACAATTATCCCTGACCCTGAGCCGCTGTGTAGGCGACCCTGCAGCTGTCCATCCAACCTTGCTCGCTGAACAGCCTGCCGCCAGACACCCGCAGCTGTCTCCCATCTTGACTTTAGCATCTGCAGAACATGCTAGCCAATGTTTCCACTGTTCAGCGCCCCTCTCTTTTACCAAGTTGGTGACTAAGTACAAATGTGGTGATATCTCTGGCAGTGATGTCCCTTCCTTCTATCTGGGCACCCCCCCGGAAATTCATAAGTTGGCTCCCCTGTCTGGAGCTAAACTAGTTTTGATCATTTAACCATCCGCAGTGCTACCACGTGAGCTTTAGAGCCCTTTGCGTAACACGCATGCAGTGGATGGGAAGCAGAATAACTCTGACACCATATAATCGAACCAACTTAGGAAGATGGCAAAGTATTTCTGTTTTAATATCAATTATCTAAAACAGGGAGTTACAACGGACATCTATGGACGTCGCAGTAGCTTTTTCATACATTTCATAAAAAATCACACCTTTATACTAAAAATTCATCATATGTGACATCATACTACGTGGCAAATGAGAAAAACCTAAGAGAGTCTGTAATGCATTCAAAGGGAACATCTAAATATACTTTCTATAAGGGGTTGGGTTGTGATAGGGTCTCTACTATCAGGTGGACAACTTGTGCCCTCCTCTAGTGCAAGTCATATTCAACACTATTAAGTACACAGTATTCCATTGGCTCTCAAACTATAAGGCACTTCGTTATATGGCCCTCTACAATTGGTTGGCACGCTCGTGCCTGTCTGGAACATTCAGTTTACTTAGCAGCATGTAAGCTCATACCCAGGTGCTAGGAGGTGGACATAACTTTGCCTCCCACCCAATTAGCCCAATGTCTCTCATCACCCATGCATTCTGCCATGAAGATTGTCTTTGAACTTGGCCTTGTAATTTATTCTCATCTCTGGGAATCTAAGGGACTGTGAGCATGCACTATCATAGTTCTATACTGCATGCCAAACTCTATTTTCATCCTTGGCTCAAGTGACACAAGACTACAATTTGGTCCATTTTGCAGTAATTAAATGTCTTAAAGGAATAAAACATGGCACACATGGTATTCTTTCTTTGCACCTTAACAAGGAATGATTCAGCTTCTCACATTTTACTGCCATAAGAATAGATAACCGGATTTGGCTTGCTTCAACTTTGATACCAGGCCAAACAGCTTCACCATTCAAATCCGTGATCTCAGCTAACTTGCTGCAACACAGCTCTCAGTCCTTCTTTTTCCGTGGGTCTGAGCTTCCTAAATTCATGACACTGATGTCCAGTTTCTATATAATGGCTGCTTCGCCTGCAGTCTATTCACTATGTATAGCCAGCTTCTAAGATCAATTAGTCTACCTGCGTTGCAGCATCTGTACAGTTATTGAATAGTTTGCATTCCCTTCAGTGTGTCCGTCACACACGCCACAATCTTCTTTTCTCATATGAAAGTTTACTCAATTCTTAACTTCGTCATCAGTTTCGATAAGGTTCATACATTCTCTTCAACCGGTCTTCTTCAGTGCGTCACTTCTCGCCTCTTGTGACATCACTAGCTCCTCTTTCTCATATTCCTTCGGGGAGTTCCTCCATCAGATTGTCATCTCTCCGAACATACATCTGGTATGGTTTTCTCAGTGGATAACCTTTCTCGAATATTCCCCGTAATACGGTCACACCTGCTGGAGTCAAGCATGGCGCAATCTCAGGCTCCCAACATACCAGAAGCAGGGGGGTGAGACTTACTTCAGAGGCATTCAGCTGCCCCTCTACAGAACTGTATGCATAGAATGTGGGTTTGGAATTACTGTCTTGTCTAAAGTACCATAAAAACCCCTAGAAGCAGGGATCACATAACAGTGTAAAAATCTTTTCACATGTAACTGTTATATTAGGCCCAGGCAGACCTAAAATGAGCCGCTGTAGTTTCCTAAAATGACAGGTGTTATTTTAAAAGGCGCATTGAAGTGAAGGTTTTAAAAGCACATACTTGGAAGACAGATTCAATATTGAATTGTCCTTATGCATAGTCAAAAATTTGTGTTGCATTTTCTATGCAGTGTCAGGACATTGGAGTGATTTCAATGTAGCTTAGGGTTTCATTGCTGTACACATTTATAGCTGATAGTTGCATTTAGAAAACAAACAATACAAAATAATATTCACATGTGACTGTTAAGGTAGGTCCAGGTGGTCTTAAAATGGGCCTTGTACTTTACTAAAATGAGCATGTTACCTAAAAGGTGTATTGAAGTTCAATCTTTAAAAACATAATTAGAAAATGTCAACCCACTGGTGTTTCTGTTTTGTGGTTCAAGATGGTGTACCTATGTACGTGCATATTTTCACGCATCTCCTTGCTGCTCTCACATACATGTTTTCCAAGTGTTGAGGTGACCACAAAATCCCAAATAGGCCCAGAGGAATCGGTATCAGTCCAAACCAGACTCAATGATGGCGTAGACAAAGTGCACAGCAAAATCCAGCTTTATTCACATCAAGACAAAGCCGGGAAAGCATACAAGCATTAAAATCTCATCGCTCTCGACATGCCTATCAAAATAAATTGGTAAGTACTACAAATGATATGTCATCAATGATGTCAGAATACAAACTTATGGGGACTGGGGATTGGTTAGTGGGTGTGGCTACATATAGATTGCATATGGGTTAAGCAATTCATTGGGTTACATGTATCTGATGGCTCCACATGGAACCACCCCTGTATTGATAAAGGTTAAACCACATCACAGGGTTTGAAATTGAGATTTGATGAGCAGGAGCTAAAACCAGCTCCTGGGTGTCGAGCATTACCCGGCAGGAAGGAGCTACCGGAGATGCTCCTTTAACCTTTTTTCCATTTTGTATGAACCATTGTGTTTATGTAACACATTTTTATTAGCATTTTTACCAAAACAGTAACCACAACACCCAGAGATATCCCACAACATATGCGTCTAGTAGGTATTCCTTTCCAGGAACCTTCTCCTGTTCCATGGTGAAGCGTTGACAGTCGTTTATGTTCAGTGGCCACTTGAGGGAGGGACGAATCCCCGCCGACTCCCCTGCTCCTTAGCCCTCCCACCACCCTCCTTCATTCCCATCACTCTAGTCTGGCAGAGATTCCCTCATGGCGGTTTTAGATCATTGGCCGTCGATAGGTCATTCAACAGTTGGGTCCAGTGTGTCTAGTCTATCGTCACCCTTTCCCCTTTCGTTTCGGTTTCTGCACCCGGCAGTATTGCCAGTTCCACCATACCCCACCTATGGACATCCGCCCTCCACATAGCAATTCACCGGACCCTGCTGGCATTTCTGCGCTATGGCCACCCAGTGTTTGGCAAGTGCCAACAAAAATCAGACCATCCTATTTAGTGTTTTATGTTTTTGCACACATTCCCTGGGTTCATTCCAACTTGGTCCCCATCAGATCGCTCACCCCTTTAACAACCATATCCCAATACTCTGTTATTACTCCGCACTCCCACATCATGTGCCAGAATCCCACCAGGCCTCTGCCGCACCTGGGACATTCATCCGACAGTTCTTTAGTCATTGCCCGCAGCCTGACTGGGGTCACATATGTCCTGTGAAGGATGTTAAACTGGACCAATTAGAAGCGGCCATTGTGTGATACCATTTTAATTATTTTTCATTAACATTCTCAAATACTAAAAGTTAATGTCACATTTACATGTTTGGAAGGCACCAGTTGGCCCTAGGAGCCAACAGTAGCTCCTAGTATCTGTGGGTTTCAAGTTAACCCGGCTCTACTACGCTAAAAAGCTCCCAGCTCCCCTCAGATTCAAACCCTGACATAATCTCTACGACAAGGGATGGTTAGCATACTACTTGATTGGCGGTATGACACTAAGGTTTTTGATAGGTTGGTGCATTGCTAACCAGCCTTGGACACTTGACAAGTCATCAAGATATGAGCCAGACATAGAGTAGGGGGAGAGAGGCCCATGGAACGTCTGCCCCACCGAACTATGGGTTTGGACATACTGTGGAGGAAATTCCCCTGCCTTACCACCAAAAAAGGGCCAAATCAGCAGAATTACTGCCAAAATACCCATGGAGTCCTATGGACTCTAATAAATAGAGACTAACACACCCTACCACCACTTGTAATCCAGTGGTAATTCTGCCTGACTAAGTAGCGGTAACAGTAAATCCGTTTAGTGGTATTTCAGTGGATTTACTACAAAATACCACCAAACTTGTAACAAGGCCCATGTTTTCTTAAACTATAATTACTGACATTATGGTCAAAGAAAATATGATTATGTTGTTATGTGGTAAAACAGGTATATATTGCTGAAGCCAGCATTTTATTTTTCACTATCATGGCCTACTGGCATCTATTGCGGGCATAGGCATCATGGAAGTGTGTTGTAAAATGCTCCTGTGCACTAACGATGACCACTATTGATTTTTTTCAAACTTTACCCTGCAAAACTGATTTTAAACTGTGTGACCTTTTACACATTTCTTTACAGAAACTGTGCTATAAAATGCCCCATTTTAGCCTATTATTTAAACATTTTTCTTGAAGAGAGTTGAACCCTTAGGCCCTTCAAGATGAGGTAGCGATCTCTGGGATGGATGGGGGTACAGATTTTACTCTGACACCAAAAGACTGACTCAGGAAGTTTGACAAAACTTAGCTGTTTTAATATCAATTGTCTAAAACAGGGAGTACAACGGGCATCAACAGACGCTGTACAAGCATTCTCTCTGCATATTATAAAAAACACAAACTTTATACTGAAAACTCATAAGTGATGTCATGCTATGTGGCAAAGTAAGAAAACCTACTACAGGTCGGGATTGGCTCAAGGGGAACATCTACATATACTTTCTATGGGGGATAGGATTGTGATTGGATCTCTAAGGTCAGGTGGACAGCTATACCGACCCCTAGTGCAAGTCTATAGGCCTTCTTGCTATGTGGCCCTCTTCAATTGGTTGGCACACTTGAACCCTTCTGGAATATTCCACTCGCTAGCAGCGCGCAAGCTGGTCCAACAGGTGCTGGAAGGTTGGCCCGATCATGCCTCCCGATCTAATTAGCCCATCATCTATCATCACTCCTGCTGTCTGCCATTCAATTAGTCTTTTGAACCTGGCCTTGCAAGTATCACTGTGCGTGAGAATATAAGGGAGTGTAAGCATGGCCTTATCTTCTGGTCTCAGTGCAGCTCACCCCAAAGTCTATTCTCATCTTGACCATGTGACAGGAGACTGTATTCTGAGCTCCTTCTTCACATTTAATACCATAAATGAATATAACCTGGCACCTCTAGTGTTTTTGCATTACACTGCAACAGGAGCCTGCCTTGCTTCTGCATTCATTGTATCTTCTCGAATAGAAGCCAGGTTCTTGATGGCCCTAACTCTTGACACCAGGCCAGACAACCCTTCTCGAATCTTCGTTCGGCATCGGCCATTTTTTATCGTACTGCGCCACACTTTCAGCCCTTCTATTCATGGGGTCCTAGTTTGCTAAAACACGACGTGGAACATCCAGATTCTATACACATATAATGGTGGCACCGCCTGCAGCCTATTCACTACGTATAGCCAGCTTCATGATTTCTTAGTCTACTTGCGTTTCAGCATCTGTACAGTTATAAAGTGACATTTTCTTCAGTGTTCTTCTTCCTTGTAATCATCATTCCGCACATAAAAATGTCACTCAATGCTTTACTTCATCATCAGAATCTATAAGGTCTATATTCCTGCTTCTTCAGCATCTCTTCTTGGTGCATCATTTCTACTTCAAATGACATCACCAGACCCTTGCCCCGCTATTTCACACCTCTTCCGGGATTTCTTCTAAGAGATCATCAGCTCTTCGTGGATACATAATGAACAGTTTTGTCAATGGATAACTCTTCTCAAAGCCTTTTGTGTTATGGGCATCATTACTGGAATTGCTCTGGTCACAATTTCTCATTCCCAACATATAGGCAGAATAGGGGCGGGACTTCTGGAAGAGGCACTTAGCTCCTCCTCTAAACTCCCCCCTCTGGCCGATTCATCGAACACGCTCTCATCAGTCTTCACATCTAGACATCCTCTTCTGAAAAAGTGCTTCTTTGGAGTCCATACCTTCACTACCCCTTTCAAAGATCCTGCTGATTTTACATGCTCATCAACCCACACTCCAGGTCATAAGACTACATTGTCCACTCGGACTGCAGTATATCCATCATCCCACATACTTCTTGTGGTGTCTCAGATACAGGAACATTGTTCCTTCAGGTGCTTGGATACTTGCCTTCACGTCGTCTGTGATTTCTTCATTTGTCAGCTTTTTGGGTCCTGACCCTGACTCAACATCGATCAAGATCTTCATTCCTGTTGCTTTCTTTGCTTTCTTCTTGCACTCTGTGATTATTATTCTGACCACACAGAATCCAAACATGATTATCACCAGTAGTGATCCAACGAACTTGAATATATTCTCCATCCACTGTGGAACCCATGAGAAGATAGATGCAAACCAGCTATCTTCTGCAATGTCTTCTGTCTCATCTTCCATCTTGATATGCAAGTTTGTTAGTAACGATATGGTCTCTGTCAAGGTCCCATTCTCGTCATCATGAGAAGGTATGAATGTGCAACATGATTCTCTGATTTTGGCACAAACACCTCCATCCATCGCTGGGATCATATCAGACATATCTGTTCTGCACAGTAATCAGCCTTAATGCTTGCAGCTATTCCTTTATCGTGTTGAATCCCTATATGGTAGTGTTGATTGTCTGTTCTGGTTATTTATAACCATTTAGCATTCGCTATCATCTAGATTCCTGGCATGAAGATTGTTGTGAATATCACTGAGGTCTGGCTGAACAATCTGTGTTCATACGGAATGTCATTAAAAGCTTCTATCAATTTTGCTGAGAAGTAATTCTCCCTCTTAGTTCGATTGAGAAATTCAATTGCTCTTTTCTTTCTCAAGTGAGCATCTACTTTTGGAAACCCTCCAACGTCAAGTCACTCTTCCGAATCACCAACACTGGAACATGGACAATTACTATAGAACACAGCCCTCCCCAGTCCCTGGGCAGCTTCATGTATGCTCTGGATCCGCAGGCCCAAAAGTGGTCCATTATCACTACTGTCCCATCCTTGATACCTGGTACATCTAAAATTCGACCGCACTGCTGATTTTCTCCGATTCTTCTAGTGCCATTTTTTCTGAAGCATAGTTCTGCACTAGCTAGAGGCACTATCTGCAACGGGCCTCCTTTGTCATCAACCCATGTCAACAACTTTGCAAGCTTCGGCCAGAGAGGTTTACATCCCTTCTCCACATGATCTATAACTTGCTTGTAATGCCCTGTTACTGCCACTGTTCTGCATACAACTATGACTTCCTCCCAACCATCTGGAGAAAGCACTGTTCCCCAGATTTGCATCTGGCCTCTCTCTTTGCACCTTCGTATTTCTTCATTGTTCTTTCCTTGACAATTGAGCTTCTTGTTAATTTACCATCTGATTCCTGCTCCCTTCATTCCAGGCTGTTCGTATCTTATCACATGATCTCTGGTGTGTGGTCTCTCTCTTGTCTTCAAATCTTGCACACAATCATCTTCCTCAGAAGCTGTCCATTCCGTCACCCATACCAAGGATGCCGTTTGACCGTGGAATTGACCTCTTACATGGCAGAGAGCAAGGTGAGTCAGGCAATGAGCTTTCTTGGCATCTATTTTTATAGCTATGAATATCTTGTAATTCCCCATAGCATAAGGTTGGAGAGCACAAACATAGCAGCTCTCCTCAGAGGATCTTTTTCCCAACTCTTTCATGTGGTGATACCACATGTTATTCCCCAGGTGCGATTTACTGCCTAGGTAATTATTCAACTCATAATCATCTTCCCATGTGCTTCTCTTGGGTCTCTCTCTTGCAAAGTGAGCTCTTGCAAAAATCTCATGTAACACATCAGTCATCATCGTTCCTACAGGGGGAATCATAGGGACACTAGTCATGGAAATGTGTGACTTCACTTGTGTCACTGGTGTTGGAATAATCACATATGGCCTTGGCCTTTCAATAATGGATAGATTTGTAAGTGTCACTGGAGTTGGAAGAATTAAAGGTGCTTCTATCTTCTTTGGTCCTACAAAAAAGACAGTATGAACCAACAGAATCAGAAAAACAATAATAAATGCTGAACACGCATATATTATGCAATAATACATTAATCCCCACCATTTTTGATTTTCCACACGTTGCTGAGTTTGCTCATTTACCGGAACGGCATTGTTCTCAACAGTCCACATTATGCCTGCATACTACTTTAAGGAAGGAAAAACCCTTTTTAATCGGGAAAATTCGTTAAATGCTCAGGTAGCTGCCGAATCAGCTCAATTATCTGCATAGGTAACCTCCTAATTGCAGGGCGATATTTAGGATCTCGTAAACATAGGTATATTAGTGTTACACCAAACAAGAGCAGGGTATCCTCGAAGTATGTATAAAAAAGAAAGCGATGGGTAGTCTATGGGCATCAACGTTTGACAGAACCATGACGTTTAGCCAAAGAGAAACTCAGTGAGTAAGGAGTCTGGAAATTGCTTGCGCTTCCAGTCGTCAAACCCATATTACAGATTTAGCATTTTTAGCACATCAGCACTTTATATGGTCCAATTCAAAGATTCCTGCGGCTCAACAACTTTTACTTTTGCACTCCTGCTAAAATATCTATAAAGAGTGTCTGATGTGAGCCACAGTCCAAATGCACACTTGCATTTATTTAATCAGCAATCTTAGCGTCCTTCTTTCTCGTCATCGATCGAGTCTGCACGTGCTGAACTTCTTCTTCTTGTCTTGCTTCTGAATCAATGGGTGGGGGTACATCGGTCTCACCAGCATATGGCTTCACGTCTCCTAAGTGTATCCAGGCCCGCCTTTCTTAGACTTTTACTGCTGAGGGAGTGACATTCTCAACCATGTAAGGTCCACTAAAATGGGGCTACTTCCTTGTGAAGTTGAGCACTAGGGCTGCGTCTCCAATAAAAAGTCTAGGCACAGGTAGTCATTTGTATAGTCCGGTTGCTGAATGGTCTTCATCTGTGTCCTGAGACCGACACCCCTTGCTCTTGAGTTGATCTGAAATGACAGATATACTAACGGTCATACATGTAAAATAGACACATAACTCATTGCCTAACAGTTCTGCAGTCTTCTAGGCATCAATTCCGCTCCATGGAGGAGATAATGGGGTTCTCATTCACCTCCCTGTACTAGTTCGTGGGGCGTGAGGTGGTGGTCCAACCCGGGCTGATTCCTTAATGCACATAAAGCAAGGGGTAGGCAGTACAGCCATCCCTTCTTCAGTGTCAACTTTAATTTTGCAATTCTCTCTTTAAGGAGACCGTTGAGTCTCTCACATATATCCCATTCACTTGCGGGTGATAAGCAGAAGAGAATGTATGCTTTATATCTAACAATAGGCTAATCTATTCAAACACTTCATTAACAAAATGGGGCCCATTATCGGATCTCAGCACCTCACATACTCCTCATCTGGGAAATACTTCTGACTAAAAACTTTGCTCTGCAAGTGGCATCAGGGTGTGTACATGGACCTGCTTCAATCCATCTCAAAAAGGGACACACCACCACTATCATATACCTATATCCACTACATACTTGCAGTATATCAACATAGTCAGTATGTAAATGGTAAAAAGGACCGCTCAGTCGAGGAATCATTCCTCTGATTGTTCGCAGTGCGTGCCCAGCAGGAAACATTTGACATACAATGTAATTTACTACATAAAATGCAACATGGACTAACAGGTTCAGTACGAACCAGTCTTCTGCAATAGTTACAGGGTGACTCTCCTTATTTACATGTGCAGGGTAGTGCAGCTGTTCAATTGGCAATCCCTAAAACTGTTAATTAGGATGTTATGTAGGGAAAAGGGGTTTTAATTGGACTTTTATGTAGGTTTAAAAGTTAAGTAGGGGTAGGACGATAAGAATGTTTGAATTGGAAAAAGAGGGTGGAGTGGAGGTATCCTTGCGTAAAGTTGCAGGATAGCATGGTGGCCTGCTTGAGGCTGACTAGCGAGGTGATTCCACCGGCAGAGGCCATCCTCTGGCCTCACACTCCATGTGGGTGGTACCTGAGTGTAGGCATGGTGTCTGTTGTCTCAAACTCACCCTAAGGGCCCCCAAGACCCCTCCATGGAAGGGTGAGCTGCCATAGCAGGTCCCCATTTAGTTGGTGCTCATGCAGGGGAATCCGAGGGAAAAAGGTTAAAAGTATAAAAGTGTTTATTATAAATAAAGAGGTGTGCCTGTTGAAGTCTCCTATTAACAGTGAATTTATTTGGGAAGTGCAGCACCCCTCCCCACCCAGTAGGCCTACGGTGTGGGGGGTGGTATTCATGGAAACTGTCCCTGACCTGGGCTAGTAATGGATGCTCCCTGGCTTAGGTTAGGGCCGGGAAACAGGGCTACACTGATCTCCAAGGTAACACTGATATGATATCAATATTCTGTGGCTATATAGTTTTGTGAACCCAGTTGGCACCATTCTATAACCAGGCATGGCTTATAGTTTAACATGCCACCACTCTTACTAGGATACACAATGAGTATGTTTTGAATCAGAGGTGCAGACAGTTAAAAATCCACCTCTGTCTGTTTGACCTTTGTGTTCAAGTAGCTGTCAGGAATGAATGTGTGACCTTTGAATTTGCCCTGCTGCCACTACATGGCTGGGGCTGGGTGGTGTCAGAAGCCTTATCTCAGCAAAGTCACATGAGTGCATTATACATTTGACATTGAGCATGATGAAAGGGGGTCTGATTACCACACCTCCCTTTCAGGAACATACTTACCCATATCTGAATTGATGGAAAATGCTACAAATGGTGCTGAGCTGTCTGAACATTATCTTGCATAAAAAACTGTTTTGCACTTTACTGTCATAGAAATCATAGAGACCAGACTGGTGTGTCCCCTGCAGGGACCTGGAGTGAGGAATGGGAAATGCCCCTTCAGGCGACCCATGGAAACTTCATGGATAGAGGGAAATATAAAGAGTGTGGACAGAGGGAAGCCACACCAGTTTCCCCTACACGACTGTACTTGAGGAACAGCCTCCACTCCACTCCATGTTGTGCTACCTACCCCCCAACTCACAAAACATGTAAACATGCATGCATTATTAGTGTTAACTGGTCAGGGTGCAGACACAGTGCTGATGCGCAACCCTGTCACAGAGTCAGAATGCATGGACATGACCGCAAATGGCATGGGCGTAGGACATGAGGGCAAGGGGGACAAATCCCCCCACCATTTTAAGTGGGGGATACAATGGCACTTATCCCCCCCCAGTTTCCCCAGTTTGTGTCGCTCTGCAGCCTGTGCAGTGATGCGTGCAACAAACTTCAGACAGCTTCAGCGGATAAACAGGGTCCTTCCTTCCTTCCTCCACCCCTCCTCCATTCCTCCCTCCTTTCCTTCCTTCCTTCATTGCTTTTCCTTCCTTCTCCTTCCTTCCTTTTCCTTCCCTTTCCTTTTCCTTCCTTCTTTCATTTGCCTTCCTTCCTTTTTCTTCCTTCCTTTTCCTTCCCTTTACTTCCTTCCGTTCCCTTCCTTCATTTATTCCTTTTCCTTCCTTCATTCCTTACTTCCATTTTCCTTCCTTCCTTTTCCTTCCTTCCTTCCCTTCCTTCCTTCCTTCCCTGTCTCCTTCTGGCCTTCCTTCTTTCCTTCTTTCCTTCTTTCCTTCCTTCCATTTCCCTTCCTTCCTTCTTTCATTTTCCTTTGTTTTCCTTTGCATTGTCTTCCTTCCTTTTCCTTCATGCCTTCCTTCCTTTTTCTTCCTTCCTTTTCCTTCCGTCCTTCAATCCTTCCCTTTTCTTACCTCCTTTTCCTTCCTTCCTTACCTTTCCTTCCTTCATGCCTTCCCTTTCCTTCCTTCCTTCATTCGTTCCCTTCCCCTTTCCTTCCTTCCTTTCTTCATTTGTTCCCTTTTCCTTCCTTCCTTCCTTTCTTCATTTGTTCCCTTTTCCTTACTTCCTTCTTTCCTTTTCCTACCTAACTCCTTTCTCCACGTTTTCCTTCCTTCCTTTTCATTTCTTTATTCCTTCCTTTTCCTTCCTTTTCCTTCCTTCATTCCTCATGTCAGTTGCACATTAAAAGAATAAGGCATACGTTAAACAGCCATTGGGACTTCTTTTTGTTCACCATGCCAAGCCCATATCGGCTGCTAATGATGGTGATGAGAGTGGTATTTGCATCATTCATACCCAAAGAGAAACTCGACAGTGCCAGAAAGGTGATGACCAACATCCCCTTCATTTTTCACCACTCTCCTCTTGGGCATTGGGTGCCCTGATGCCCCTCGTTGAGGGGTCCTCAGGCCTCCCCTCCTTTAGAGAAGATGGCAGTGGTTGGCAAGTAGAACCCTGAATATCTTCTCTGGCACAGCTGTGGACGGGATGAGTCTCGAACTCCAAACTGGGCGTTGGAACAGTCCCATGCCCCGGTGGGTTCTGCCCGGGGCCAGGGTTTGGATGAACCCTGTCCCGCCTGTGCTTGCCCCCCCCCCCGCAGGACAGGCCCTGGGACCCCCAGAACACTGAATGCTGAAGGCTGGCAAGACTGTCGCCCAAGCTTGGCTGTGAGCCACTGCAGGCCTCGCACTATGGCTGGGAGAGGAGAGTTTATGGGAGGAAGACATTTACCCACCAACAATGCAATGTCCTCTGCTTAGGAGCAACCCTTGGCAAACCAATCTCCCATTGCATGAGTCCTGATGTTCTGTTCTATATACTAGAAAGTCCACCCACCCCACTTTACTTAGGGCACTGCGCACAGTGTAGTCATAGTTTTTCAATCTGCTACTGGCTAGCAACGAAGCAAAATGTGATTGCTTACATTCTGACACATGCATACGTCATGGCATGACTGATCATGTACAGGGCCGTCATGAGGTGGGTGCCGGACGGCAAACTGCTGCAAGCCTCGAAGAGCACAGGGGCCTTGCACGCGGCGGTAGATACCTTCCTACTGCTCTGACTGCAGTCACATACGTGTGCTCCCTTGCACATGTGTGTTTTCCAGCACGCACCTTATGGGGAGGAAGTAGGGTGATAGCTGACTACAAAAGGAGTGTTCCCATTGTGACCCACTCCTCTTCATTCAGGACACTGAACTCGTGCAAGCCATAAATCTATTGGACTGAATACACAGAGATGTTCCAACCTTGCAGAGGCCCCTCACCTGGCAGTGCCCCCACCAACCTGGCAGAGGCCCCCTCACCTGGCTGTCACATACAAAGATGTGATCAAACTTTTTTTCACAAGACTTGCACAAGTCATCGAGATGCATCGTGCGCTTATAAGTTGATGGCAACTAAATTGAAGGAAATTCATTGAGCGTGTATGCACTGCAGGCCCACAGCATTGCACCCCGTGTGTCCACTCACGACAGCGTGTAGTGCACTATTTATACTCAAATCTGTGTAAGCGAGAAATACATCGTGAACTTTCATCGAAAAGCTTTCTGTTCAAGTTGCACAGTTCAAACCCATTAAGCAGACGTCGCGCCGGGGAACCAACAAACATGGGCTACCACAACAAACATCAACACAATGCTGTGTGTTTTCAAATCTTTTCAAGATGTAACTCTGCTAAAAGGGGCCATTCTCCTGGCAGGTTTAGGACTAGATGGAGCAGCGCACACCACAATGAAAGACCAGCATCAGCCAGAGTTTTACATTAAGCATTCTCCCCTCGATTTTGCTGTTTACTGTTTTAACTGGCTATTTACAGTACATACAACTGGCACATACAGTAAAATCTATACAAGGCCTAACATTGTGCTCTGTCATTCCATCGGTGTATCATGTTTCTAAAGTTTGTTAATAGGTCAGCTCAGTTAATGGCCATAATCGGAAACGCTGAGTCATGCCTCAGAGTAAGGAGTTTGTGTATGGTATCCTCGCCAGAAGTGGTTGCCTCTTATTGTGCGATATGTTAAATAGTAATATGCGTCTCTTAGATACTACTTTGACGCTTTCAAAACTTTTTAGGTATTGAAAGCAGGAGTGTTTCCCGATTGGGGATCACCTACCATTAAGAAATCTTAGATACTCCCAGTCCTTAGTACATCCGGCCAATCTCAACTCAACAGAAGCCAAGCGCACAGATCTATATTCCATTCAGAATGTACACAGGTTCTGGCTCTTTTATCTAATTGCAGTAATGTCAGGTGAACAGTCACTGAGAATGCTGCTGCGTGAGTGCAGCTTTTTAAGTATCAACAGGAGACCTTGTTTGCTGCACTCCCATGGTTGATGATTGCAATAAGGATTTGGAGACCTTAAATATGTAATTTAAAGCTTAAACATTGGTGCCTCCAGTGGAGCTTGTAGAGAGGTCCCCACCCTAGTGTGTGAGCATGGAGTAGTAGGTGAGTGCAGAGTTATTGTGAGATGCGACTGAGACCAATAAACAAGTTGCTTGTTCTGGTATTTACAGGAAGATGGGCCCTTCAGTGAAGGAATCCTGGCCTCTTAAACTGTTTCATGAATTGAGAAACTTGAGGGGCGTACTCTCGTTTAATTTCATGAATCATGATAACAGGAAAAGACAGTAGCTGTGGCTGAGGGGAGGTGTGTGCATTACCTTTAGTTGTAAATCAGTTTAGACCCATTGGAGGCAGATTTGTTCCCACGACCACTAATACATGTTGAAAGCAACCTGTCCTTTTCAAACGTCTCTTACAGTTTTTCATACAAGAATTCAAGTCGTGTTACTGTCGTCAGCAGATGTAAGTAACTTACTGTTCTTGGTAACGTAAGGGGATCCGTGCAAGTCACATTTGTCTGGGTGGCTACTTCTGCCGTGGCAGATGTGGTAGCTGAGACAGTCACTCCAGTCCTGTGGCTGCAGAGACTGCTCACAGGAGCGCAGCAGACAAAGCCTGCCCCCCACATGGAGCAAAATTGGCTGGTTTCCCGTTAGCTTGCGCCCCAGTGAAGGGAGCCTAAGAGCAGGTGTTTTCAGGGTAGACATAAAAGATCTATCAATCATGTGGTTCACAGGTTTGATTGTGAGTGGGATAGAACTGGTACTTCATTCTTGAGGTTGCCCAAATAAAAGCCATTGTGTTGTGTTATAATAACACATGCTGTTTAAATACCCTGAAACTATTGCGTTTGTGTTGTTAAAAAAATGGTGAATACGACTACAACATTGAAAAACGTAAACGTAGTGTTAAGAGGGACAACAGAATTGAAGGATTTTGTACTCTGAACTGCTTTGCTTTTTCTTAATTTTCTTCTGTTTTCTTTCTTCTTTTCTCTTGTTTTATACAGTGATGATTGATGTATGTGATTTAATACCTACTGCTATTTTAATTTTGTGAAAAGTCGAGTTCTTTCACTAAAATGCAATAAATAAATAAATAAATAAAGCAGAGTACCAAGGTGTCCCCCCAGATTTTTGGGTCTCCTACGCCCCTGGCAAATGGTGTTAAGCCAGTTAGCCACTTAGCCATCAGCTAAACACGGTTCTGCGTTTCCCTCTTGCAGTAATCAAAAGTAGATGGAATAAAGAGATTAGTGGGAACATGCTTATTGAGAGTAAGGCAGAGTGCCATCAGAGGTTCCTTGGCAAAACGAATAGGAAACCAACGGTCATACATGGCTGCATTTCAATGTTGAAATGGAGTACACTTGCTGGCAAAACCGGTTCCACATGTTTTTCGCTGCTGCCACTTTACACATCAGCATTTTCAACGTTCAGTTGTCACTGCAGTCGTTTTCAATGAGTTGTTAAATGTTAAAGGTATTTGTACCGCGCACCGTCACCAACGGAATTGGTCCCCAGGCGCTCTGGCGGATCTGTAAACGAGAAGGTGGGATGGGTTAGTAAGGTGAAGAGGGAGTAGGATAGTGAAAGGAGTGGTGTTCTGTTGGCAGCTTCAACTTGGTATATACCGGGTGATGAGCTTTAGTGCGGGTATTGGATCGGTGTCAGTCCGCGTGTGCTGTTGCTCCGGTTTATGTGTTGTTGCAGTGTTGTGAAGTGCGTGCGGGTTGTTGTGCGAGAGATGGTTGTGTGAGTTTTTTGAGTGAGATGAGTATGCACAGTTTGAGCTTATATTGGTTAGTGGGTTATCTGACCTTTAGCATGCTAACATTCACAGTTTTGTCTAAGTGTGGCACTTGTTGACCTTCACAATCTTATCTAGATGCGGCGCAGGCTAGTGTTTAGAAATCTGTCTAGGTGCGGGCATGCTAACATTCAAAGTCCTATCTAGATGCGACGCAGGCTAATATTCACAATTCTATAATTTCTTTTTTTTTGTATGTGTGGTGTTCCCCTCAACCCCCATTTAACCCACCACACCACTTCACCCTGAAGCCCACCACCCCCCCCCAATCCCGCATCCCAAACACACAACAGATATATATTCAATGTTTTAAAATCTGCATAAACGGCCGTGGTGAAAACTGCACCTTTAAAATGCAAATATGTAAAGAGGCCACTGCGAAAACACGGCATACGGACAAAACCATGGTATAGTGACGATCTGGGATTGTCCAGAATGGGTGCAGAAAACTGACAGCTTGCATTTCCCAGAGAAAAAAGTGACTCAACGGTGCTCGTTAGTGCTGGATTCTACAGAGAGGCGTCTTTATATAATATTGAGAGGTGAAGATGCCTGCAGTATGGTATTGCTTACAAACTTGTGTGGCCAGGTGACCTGCAGGGGCACGTTTTGGTAGGCACATAAAATCACTTCTGAATAGAGTTGCCCCTATTAAAACTAAAACTGTTTGGGATAAACCAGAACACCAAAACGGGTTTATGACAGATCGGACCGCCTTCAAAAAAGCTAAAACAAAAGCTGAAAGAGTATGGACAAAAAACAAGACTAGCATAAACAAACAGGCATGGAAACGACTGGAGAAAGAATACAAAACAGATATTCATGAAACAAAAAAGGGTTTTATGATAATCAAATAGAGAAGGGCAAGAACAATTCAAGGAAACTTATTGATATTTTTAAACGGCTAGAGAAACCCAAGGCCCTGGAGAGGCTGTTTTTACCAAATAACGAGGATTGCGCAAGGGTGAACCAAGGCTTCAAGGACAGAATTTTGCTAGTACAAAATATTATTAAAGAAGAGCCCAAACAATGAGGAGGCCCATATTAAGAAGGCTAAGGAAACATATGACGAGCAAGGGGAAAGATGGGGTGCTTTCATTTTAAGCCATCTATCTTAGACATGGAGATGACACTAAAAAACATGCGGCCCACCTCATGTCCCGGTGATTTCCTTTCATCAAAACGTATCCTAGGGAACATCAAAATCTTTGCCACATTCCTTAGGCAATTTGTCAACTCATCGCAGAAACCTGAAATCACAGAATTTCACAAAATCTTGGTTATGTTGGTCTGGTCTAACATGGCGACATCTTACTTGTATTGTTGAAATTCTGTTTGCTCACAAAGATTTGGCAAATGTTGCGTCTCACTGTGTTAGTGGTTTAGCCAAGAGAAGACCACATATAAATGTTTAGAACAAGAAGGAAAACTCAGGATGAGACTGCGCCCAGTTTTTCAAAACATGTTTTAATATCCGTGTGCGCGTTTAAGAACACTTTGGCCATTACCACTATCTTGCCCAGCATGGCTTTCCCGCACGCACGAACACAATACCCTTATAAAACATTACAGATTAGACGCTCTTCCACAACCCATAGTATTGTAAACAGGAATGAGCACTTATTTTTGAATGCATTTAAGAAAGGAAAAATAATGATGAAAAGCTCTTTACAATATGCTAATAGAATTACATGCATTCATTTTGCCGGTTCATAGTGAAAACTGCATGCCTGCCAAAAAGGATGGCTTATTTTTGTAGAGTAAAGAACATTTTTCAAACTTTAATGGATACTGAGCACCATGTTTTAGGATCTAATGTTAGAGTATACGCATCAAAGATAACGGTACCATTTCAATCGAACTGATGGACCTTTGGATAAGGATGAAATGCGATTTACCACCAAATAATATGAGACTTTTAAGTGACTCCGTAAAAATGCTAAAGATGATACCATGATTGATTTATTTTCTTAAAGGGATCTAACCCAAGATTTGAAGAGCGGATACTGTCTGCTTAACCCAATAAGGGGTATTAGGGGAAATCAAGGTAAAACAGAAACATTTACTCTTGTATTTAGAATAAGAATGTGACAATATATTCGGCACTGACTAACTAAGGTGTCTCTGTCTATCTCTTAACCCTCTTTATCCTTCCCTATCCGTAAACCCATTTTTGTCTGGCACTTTGGTTTTTTGATTTAATAATTATCATTTTCTGTCAACAAAACATACATCATTATATCACTGGTATTTCTTTTGTTAATATGTGAATGAACATACCATATTTTGTTAATGTTGGAATATATTTAAAAGATTTTCAGTAATATACTTAATCAGCCCTGATTTGAAGAAGGTCCTAAAGGGGACTGAAACACGTGTCATCTGAAGGGGCACTTACATATTAAAACATGTTTTGAAAAACTGGGCGCAGTCTCATCCTGGGTTTTCCTTCTTGTTCTAAACATTTATATGTGGTCTTCTCTTGGCTAAACCACTAACCCAGTGAGAAGCGACCTTTGCCAAATCTTTGTGAGCAAACAGAATTTCAACAATACAAGGAAGATGTCGCCATGTTGGACCAGACCAACATAGCCAAGATTTTGTGAAATTCTGCTATGTATTTAAGCTGCTGGCTAATTGCTTACCAGCTACATATTTGGCCCGTTTCAGAAATGGTGCCTTACTCAAGGGTTTAACTTGCAAAGTGGTGTTTGGAGTGTCACACCCCTTCCAGTGTGGAGCCCAGTCAGGATTCTAAGGCTCTGTCAGGTTTGGGAGTCTTTCTCCGGCTGCATGTAAGCTGATCAATGACTCACCTGGGAGCAGGCATGTCTTTGGGGAGTCAACATTACCCATTCTTGCTGCTGTCAAGTGCTACCCATGAGGAAGCAATTAATGTGAAATGCATGTGAAGGTAAAGTCATCGTCAGTGATGCTTTTATATGTTCAATTCAAAATCTTCCTGGAAAGAGCTCATTTTCACTGTGGGATGGGCCGTCTGCATTTCAAAGCAATAGTCCTATCACACTCTGCAGGTGATTATTACCTTGTTTGTTCAGCAAATGAAAGTAAATGCCTACAAAACTTCACATGACTTTCTGCTGTTTTAAAATAATATTGAGAGAACATTTTGTGGAACAGTACAATTTATTCACGAAATTTACAAAAAGCGAAATGCCTGTTTCATGCAATGGAAAAGCAAGTGATTTGTTTTGTTAGTATAAAATTTTACTGTTTCCCACATCTCAAGTTGCCCCAAGATATGTGTGGGTAGAACCTCCAGCCCTGCCTCTTTTCCATGCATTCTGGCCTCTTAATCATGGGCGTAATTTTTGGTGGGGGGGTCGTTGGTGTTTGTCCCCCCACAACATTCATGTCACACTATTTTGTCCCCATTCATTTGGCTGGGGCACCTTTTCTTCCGATGTCGTGTCCCCCCCAACATTTTCAGCAAAGTTACTCCACTGCTCTAAATAGTAGGAAAGTAACTGCTAAGTGGCCCTTTTTTGTTTTTTTGCCAAAACCCTTGGCTTTTGGAGACTTGTGCGTCCAGCCTTATGAGTAAAGCAAAACTACAAGGCCCAGAATGCAAAGTCCTATTGACTGAATAGCCAGAACTGTATGGAGCTTTCACAGGACCACTTAGTGATACCAAAATACTTGTTGGATTTTAGTCCCCTCTTTAGATCATCACGCTGTCTCAGGATATTTTAATTTTGTGAAAATTCTGGACGTCTTTGCAGCCATGCCCATATCATTCAGCAAATCTGCTCCTTGTAGTCCTGCATTTATAATGGGGAAACGACTTGAGCCAGAACAGAAACCAAGGCAGACCCGCTCAGATCCTATAGTGCACAACACAGAAGTTTCTGTTTCTGCATATGTTTGAGATATGAGTTTTAATGAAGACGTTTTGTTACATGGCACAAGTGGGCAGTTTTAGTGAGTTTGCACTCTATTACTTTGCATGCAGATTATTAGTCTGTGGCTAAGAACCATAAGGTTTATTGCTGCCCCACTATTTGGAAAACATCACATATACACCCTTGGCTAGGATATAATGATCATTTATAATTGGTTATTTAAACTTATAACGTGTTAATACCCAGAGGTTTCTAAGCTTGAACCCGGAGATCAAACATGCGTTGCTCTGCGTTGTCTTGCTTCCAAAACAAGCCTGTTGCCCCTGAGCTATCCTCCCGAGACTATGGGCCTGGCAGTAGTTAATTGCCCAGTCCATCAGAATCTGGCTTTTATTCTTTGCATTAGCTTGATTGATTGGATTTATTAGATGGTATAGTATGGAAAGGGAGTTTTTTTTCAGGTACACAGTGCCGAAATGTTTAACCCTTGTAAGAAGGCCTCAAGTCTTTCCACATGTCATTAAAAGGCAGAATTATTACCTGACATAATGGTAATCATTGTATTCACTGGGGAATCTTGTTATGTTGCTCATACCAAGGTTCAAACATGTGACATAGAGATCACACACATCTCTGCATTAGGTTTTTAAACCACTGAGCTATGTTACCATCATTGCCCTGCACGTTAGAGTATATACTTATATATGCATACTTTGAACACACCATACAAATCACTAAATCTTATTTAGAAGTGTGTTTTACACACGCACACACACACACACTTCCATGCATTTGAAATTGTAACATTTTAATTTGTAAATAACATATGTGCCTTGTAATTATTTTACATACACAGATACTCTCAGTTGTGTTTGCTTTGCCTGACACATTGCTATAAGGAATTCTTATATATCGTTAGATTGATTTATCAGGTGGTTTAAAGCTTCTAATGTAGCTTTATCAAACATGGGATAGCTTTTTAAAGAAACGTATGCAGCATGGGATGGAAAGAGGCATAAGGTACTGCTTAGCTTGCAATATGTGGAACCAAGAAACCTGTGGTCAAATTCAAGTTTACCTAGTTGACCCAACTATGTGATTCTGGACAAATGACTTTGCATTGCTTTATCTTGCTTCTTTTAGCTAACACAATTGGTGTAACCCAAATGTTCATTATGGAACAATACTCACTTTTACTAGTGTAATACTCCACAGAGTCGCTCCACATATAATAGTATTGATCCTTTCTGTGATGCATGGAACAGGCTGGCGTGTCACTTACCTCAATTATGGAGCATCACTAGCCATGCCTCTCTCCTCGCGCAGATATGTGAGTTTCATGATACTGCAGTGTTTGCTAGGTTGGAGGGGCTTGGAGAGTCTCATTCCGAATTCTGGGTCGGAGCATGAAAGGATGCGACTGTGGCTTCCCCAAAAGTGACCCGTAAATATTCACAATCCACCCCTTTAAACGTCCTGTAGCCTACACACAGTTGTGGGCCACTCACAGATGTACCTAACCATTCCAAAATGCCCTTCTTCTAAACACCCTTATCTTCCCATACTGACTGTTTTGCCCTGCTGTAGTGGTGCCAGTGCTGATTGCCAGTTAGAAACAGAGAAGTAGCACTTCTTGCTCTTGCGGGCATCCTCACTCAATGTAGGAAAAGTAAGAGCTAGAAATATTAAAAAAATACATTCCTTATTTCCATTCATTGGCGGGTGCTGGAAATGGGTAAAACATGTTTTACAATTTCGAGCTCTAGCAACACAGGTCTGCTACAGATTATAGCAAAAGGGGGTGTTTGCACTAGAAGCAGAACAACGCTGTATTCTTTTTTCCAGTGCAAGAAGGTCTGTTCTCGCTAGAGATAGAAAATGTGTTTGTTCTAGTTCCATCTCATGCAGGTACTCGGATTAGAAATAGAATCAAAACAAGTCACGGCGGGGGGCGGAGGGGAGACATGGCACCGTGCTCTCCTTTGCAGGGCCCTTGTTTGCTTTGAAGCCTTGCAGTTTTTCGGCCATAAATTGCTGAAAAGGTTTGAAGGTTCCAGGAATCGTAAAACAGCTGGAATTCAAGTGGTTTGATTTTCCCCTCAAGCTGGTTCAAGCAGGAATAATTATGAAAGAGAAACATCCTGAAAATGGAGGACAAAATAATGGAAGATATGAAGACACAGCAATTGTATTAGGCTATAGTAATTATTCAATTTTAATTATATAAAAATGTCCCATGCCCCAACTATTTGCGCTATTCTTTTCAATTGGTTATGCTTCCTTTCTAGTTGGGAACTCGGACATCTCATAATCCCTTTCCCCCCTTTGTTACACAGTTAGAAATGCCCTTGGTCGTACCTACTCCTATTAGGTGCCCAGGCCCAGTGTGCAGATGAGGCAGAAAAAGCAACAGGAGCAGCGAGTACTGCATGAGTTCACAGCATGTGTGCTTCTTGGGAGCCTCCAACTCAGCACACCCCTCTCCTGCCCATGTGACTTCTCTCAGTAGTTAGCTTCACCTCACTCGCTTCCTCTCTCTCACATCAAGTAATTAGGCACTTGTCGGCCTGCTTATATTTCTATCCACACTGTGCTCTATAATGATAGCGCGAGTGGTTTACTAAATCCCCAAGTACCTTGTTCACGCTATCCACCATTGACACAGTCCACTCCAAGATGGACAACCTCACTTCCGATCCACCTGTAGAGTCCTTTTTTTCTTTTAGTTAAAAGTAAAGTCTTTGAACTTACATAAGATGGCTGGGTTCTTCCATCTGAACATGTGCTGCCTTAGTTACAGATGCGCAACACTTTGGTCACGGTCTAACTGCTAACTGCTAGTTCTAGCAAGAGAAGGTACACTGTTGCCCGCTTCTGAAATTAGAGCAGAGACGTCATTTAACAACACACACTCTATTTTCTTTCCGTCTCAAGTTATAGCCGAGACCTGAATGTCACTGACGGCAGTCCCCTAGGTTACCTTTACGGCATCAAGACTCGGATATCTATATCTGTAAAGACTCCAGTCTCTGAGGTACAATTATTTTGCTTTAACTTCGTCCGTGTATACTGCTAGGGTATCCCTCGATCTAGCCGACTCATCGGCTCATCTCACATTTTGTAACTATATGGATCACAGACTGCGGTGTTCGCCACTCTAGTGTCTGCGGGTGCAGCAGCAGCCACTCTTTTTCTTCACTGCTCATTAGCGTCAGCACCCGAAACTATGAATGAATGAGGGTGAGTGTCTAACAAGCATCCTCACTATTTTCTTTTTTATTGATTAGTTGTCTCTACCAATAGACCTCCTTGGATACTATCCTCTGTTATATTTTTTAAAAAATCTTGTGTCGAACAGTGAACAGAACGAGTCCTTTAAAGTGAACATATTCCAGTTCCGCAGACCTCCGATACTTTGTGCGTGCCATGGCGTCCCATGCACGCTTTTAGATGAAGATTTGGCTCCCATCGGTGAGTGCTCTCCTTATTTATAACATGAGACATATGCCTGAGCCTTAAGTCCTTTACCCTCTCATTGAAAAATAAGTGCCTTGTGTAATTCATTAATATAACGTTAGGGTTGGCCCCCCTCAAGATCCACTCGTTTTTATACGTCCTAGGAGCAGGGTATGTATTTGTACTAACAGACTCTGAGACTCGTCCTCTGATGTACCACAACCATAACTTTTCACGCATACTCGACTCACTGCTAGTGTCTTCCGGAACCCTAAATACTATGGTTCAGCTGTCCCCACCTACTTTAACTGGCTTCATTTACCTGATTAGCTCTCCAGATAAGTGTATGGACATTTTCCTAGACACCATGATCGGTGGTGATTTAGAAACCACATGAGATACCAGTCACGTCTTTCTGTGTACTAGTGGCATCTAAATAGGATGGCTACTACAACATACCTCCATTCATGGAGTATTCCACTCCATAGGCATTTTTAACATGCTGATAGCTTATGGACTGGATTATACTTGCTTGATTCACATGTATATTATTGACATTATGTGCTTGTGTCATTAAAAAAGGTTCTATTATTAGAACGTGACCCTATGCATGAAGGCAGTTAGTTTGAGCTACTGTGAACATATTGATATCTCCTGGATTGTACTATACCAGCCTAATGTATAAGCTGTATTCCTAATGTAAATGACCAAATTCTCATAGTCGGATTGTAACAAAAAGCTTTGTGTGTGTGTTTTTTTTTTATGTTTGTCATCTATCAACAGTCCTATTAGTCTTTTGAAGAAGAGGGAGTGCCTCGAAACGCGTCAGCCTTTGACGTCGGACTTTGGGATGGGTTTTACTTATGTATATATTCTTCCATGATTAAAGTGCCTTCATTTTAGAAAAACTGTGTATACATACTTTTCATTGAATGGATACTTTGAAACAATGTATTGTTGAAAAATAATTAGTGAATATTCTAAACCAATGACTAACCGCCTAGTGGGCGGACCCAGATAGTATGCAGGAGACGGGAGGATTCCCACTGTGGATCCTTTTCCTCTTCTCTTTACATTAAGAGATGCCTATGCTGCGACATCTGAGAGCTTAAGGAGGAGCACCTTTGAAATGACCAATATCTATCTTGGGCATGCAGACCAATTCGATGCCTACCACCCTGTCCTTATTTTATCCTCCCCAGCTTCCTTACCACCACACACGTCATGGCTCTCGCTCAACCTCTGCCACCCTTGTCATATTTTATCCTCACACACTCTCGCCTTTATTATCTCCATTATCTTTATTTTTATTTTCTAAATCGCAGACCTAACGTGGGGGTAGCCAGTAGTGGGGCTGCCATCTTTTAACAGTAGCGCAGTACTGTGAGGTCTGTGCGTTGGTATATGCGTCCATTGGAATCAGTTATTGGTCAGGTGTTGTTGAAAGAGCCATGTTTTGAGAGATTTGCGAAATTGGAGAAGTGTGGAGGCATTCCGAGCCAACCCCAGGATCGAGTTCCAGAGGGTGGGGGCATGATAAGAGAAGGATTGTTTGCGGGTCTTCTCTTTGTGGACGAGTTGTGATTCAAGCCGGTTGATCGATTTGCTGTGCGAAGAGCGTGTGCCAGCAGATATGTGGAGCTTAGCCGACAGTCTTGAATAGTATCCTGGCTTGGAGTGGAAGCCAATGTAGTGCGCGTAGGATGAGGGTAATTCAGTCACATTTCTGTGCTCATGTAATAAGACGTCCTTCAGCGTGGTGGACTGCTTTTAGGGCAGCCAAGTGAGCAGCTTGGAGCCCCGTCATGAGAGTATTGCGCCCATCGATGTGAAAGACCAAAAGGGCCTACATTACAGTGTGGAAGTCCTGCGGTGGGATGAAGGGTTTGAATTTTTTCAAAGGGTAGACATTCTGAGCCAGGCTATTTGGGTCTTCTTGGCTATGTACTTCTGGAAGGACAGGCTGCTGTCAATGGTGAAGCCTAAGGCTTTTGCTGAGTCTGAGAGTTGTGGATCAAATCTTTCAAGGTGCATATAATTGAGCTATTGTTGGACAAACTGTTTTTTAGCAGGCAGCCCAAAGAGGACTAATTCAGTCTTTGATGGGTTTAGTTGGAGGTAGACAGTCGACATCCAGGACTGGATGATGGCTATTTAATCACAGAGAGGAATGATGTCCTGAACACTATTTAATCTCATGTACAACTGAGCACCATCCGCATATTGGTGGATGGCTATATCGGGATCTTTGAGGGGAGTTCCCAAAGGCTCCATGCAAAAGTAAAAAAGGATTGGTGAGAGGATGTAGCCTTGGCGAACTCCGCAGGAGACCTGGAGTCAGTTAGAATGCAACACGTTCATTTGAACAGCCTGGTGTCTGTCTGAAAGGTAGGAGGTAAACCAATTCAGGACAGTGCCAGAAAATCCCATCCTGTCAGCAAGGAGGGAGAGAAGGATGCAGTGGGCTGCGGTATCGAATGCAGTTGAAAGGTCAAGGAAGACAAGGAAGCATGAGTCGCCCTTTTCTACGATTTGGAGGGCATCATCCACCACCTGGATGGTGGCTGTCTCAATGCTACACTTGAGGTGGAACCCTAACTGATAGTCATTTAAGAGGTGGAGTTGTTTGATTCTGGTGAGTAGTTGTGTAGCACTACTTTTTCAAAGATTTTGCCATTATAATGGGCCGGTAGTTGGCTAGGTCGTCTGGATCGAGGTTTGTTTTTTTCAAAAGAGGTCGTATGAGAACAGTTTTGAGGGTGACCGAGAATGATCCTTCTGCGAGAGAGGCATTGATGATGCTGAAGAGAGCATTGAGTGCTGGGCCTGTCAATTGTTTAATTATGGAGGCCAGAGTTATATTGTCAGAGTAAGAGGTAGGTTTGAGGGAAGCAATCATTTTTAGGAGATATGGGGGAAAGAGTGGAGAGAATTTTTTCCACAGGGGTAGTGTGCATGCTAGGGTGCAGGGGATGCAAATGCTGTGAGAGGTTTATTTGTTGGTCTCTTGGATAATGTCTATTTTTTCAATAAAAGATGTGATGATTTCATTGCATTTTTCGTGAGTTGCTGCTACCTCGGGATCGAGTGAGGGTTTGGAACAATGCTTTACTACTTCAAAGAGGGTTTTGCTACTATTGGAGATTGCCACAATGGTAGTGTAGTAGTAAACAGCTTTGGCCTCTGTAATCAAAACCCTACAGTTTGTGTGGAGATATTAGAAGTTGGTGAGGTCCCACAGTTCTAGTTTTTGATCCACTGTTTCTCTAGGGCTGGGATTGAGCATTTGTTGGAGGCTGGCTCAGCGGAGTACCATGGGGCGGATGGTTTGGTCTTCGGCAGGCAGGATTTTAGGGGAGCATGAGTGTCCACCAGTTTCACAGAGTTGCTGAATAATTCCAGGAGGCCTGAGGCATTCCCTGTGGTGGGGACGTCTGCAAAGTTTGCTTTGAGCTCATTGAGTATGAAGGTTTTGAATGAGCAGCGTTGAGGGAGGGGGCATTTAGCCTGACCCTTGTGAGCCATAGTCATTTGGATGACTGATAATGGGATGGCAGCATGGTCAGACCTGTCAAGTGGGATTGGGTCTGCACTGGTGATGCACGGGATGATGTGAAGACTAAGTCTAAGGTGTTACATTTGTTGTACGTGGGGGAGAACACAATTTTCTTAAGGTTCATGGAAGCAGTCAGTGTGAAAAGCGTGCTTCGAGCGTGGTTGTCAGACTGTGGCTCAGGGATGTGAAAATCACCAAGAAAGACATTATTAGAATGTGCTAATATGGCAGAGTGAGTAAGCTGAAGATGTTTGCAATGATAGAGTCACTCCTGTGAGGTGGCCTGTAGATGAAGTGGAAGGTGATGGATTCCTTGTGCTGTAGAGGGAACCGGCATGCAAGTGATTCAAATGAGCTTGTTCTGTGAGAGGGGATGATGGAGCATACCCAGTCGCTCCTGTGGATGATTGTCACTCTTCCTCCTTTCCTTTCTGGCCGGTCTGCATTTTGTATGCAATAGCCTTGGGGTAGGAGAATGCCGAATACATGTTGGTAGGATGGGGTAAACCATGTTTCAGTGATGAACAGGGCATCAAGGTTGTTGTACGAGATGAAGTCAGTGATCTATGCAGTGTGATCGACTGCTGAACGAGCATTAGTCCATGGGGGTTGGATGGGGCAAGAGAAATCTTGATGAGGTTCTCTAGCGTAGCTTGCCAGGGCCGCCCAGGGCACTGGGCCATTCGAACCCTAGTGAGAGTGGGGATTGGCTGTCGAGGGAGGAGACACATTCTGATGGTGTTTAGTGAGTAGCAGTAGTCGCAATTAGTTTGTAGGTGAAATGCAGTTTTGTGGGCCAGGCAATTGGCCCTATCAGGCCCAAACCGGCACAAACAGGTGAGGTCCTTGTCTTCACGATCCTTTGCTGAAGACGCCAGCAATGTGGACACTTAAGGAGAACTGGTCAAATAGGTGGTGGTCGGACCAACTGAGTGGCAGGGCTTGGTCACGTGACCAGAAGCCTACTCAAAGCTGTCGGCCTGGAGCTGGCCTACAGTCCTTAAGTAGAGACTTGGAACAGGCAATAACTGGAGGTGGGCAGAGCAACTGAGTGGCAGGGTCTGGTCACATGACTAGCAGCCTACTTAATGCTGTCTGCCTGGTGCTGGCCTACAATAGAGTCCTTAAATTGAGGCTTTTGTTAGGATGAAAATTGGTCTATCCGACCCCCCCAAGCGCTTTAGAGTGAGGCACATCCCATAGGTAGCCGTGCAATGTGCTAGGGGGAAAAGGACTTTGTTAAGAAACCCAGCACAGATACAATATCGTGGGAATTATAGATGCATAGATTTAGGGCATGCATATAAAAAGACGTCATGTTGTAGTTATGGTAGACACACTCATCCCTGCATGGCCGCGCGGTTAAACGTAAGCTCGATGGAGAAACCCGAACAGGACCAAACCGCTGAGGACAGATGAGCCTGCACTGATAATTGATATGATTGTTTATTTATATAGCGTATATATAGCACCTATACGCAATGTGTTTCAAAGCGCTTTCAATTCCCACAGAAACTTCCCCTTGTCCCTTCCCTTAACTGTTACAATTACATAGTATCGCAGAAATGAATGCACCCTGCAAAGCAATGAGACAGCGCCAGGCTCCTCATGGCACCCGTTCATCACAGTCACACTAACGAAACACAGTTCTTTCGACTGGGATGGGTTTCAAAGAGTCAGTTGCTCTCACTGCGCTTGCAAATCATCTTTGGTGCAATGTGTAGTGCTAAAAAACACGTGCTAGACCATCTTGGTCGGTGCATGTGTTGGCTGCTGTGCAGATGAAGGGTATCTCTAGTTTTAATTGGTCTTCTCTGTATTGGCAGGTGCAGGTTTAAAAACAAGAAAGAGCTTTCTTCAATGGGTTTCTCTCTGGAGAATGTTCACCTAAAAGATGAAAGGGACCCCTAGGTATGTGGTCTGGGAGTCCTTTATCGGAACGAGTTGGACCTGTGCAGCTGGTGCTGTGCACTAGGTCTAGTCGTTCTGTAGCCGACCGGTTTCTGTGGAGCACTGCGGGTGTGCCACATTCATCAGGGCTAGGTAGGGGGCAGCTACATGTGTGCCCACTGTGATTCGTCTACAGCAGCGTGGTCTGCAATACTTGTCGATCTCTCGCTGTAGGGATGACAGGAGGGAGGGGAGAGAGATAAAGCACAGATAAATATCCAATTCTACATCTCAACTGTAGCTAGTTACCAGAACACTGCATAGTACAAGTAATAAACAATGAACCAGAGGCTTACCCTCTCCGTGTGCTGTAAATGCTCTCCACGGGGGGGTTGAGGCCGGAACCTGGGGGCCAAATAACAGTAATTACTGTCATGTATCGATGCCAGCGTGCATCTTTGAAAGCGACAATGCTCTTAATGAAATTATGACTATTGATAACCAACTTGTGTTAATAACACTGTTAAGGTGCACGCATAACGCGTTGCAGCTTAGTTCTAGAAAGTACATTTACAACATGGAAAAATCCCCTCAGAGGTGCGAGGGTCCGAATGCCTGCCTCTTGACCCCACGTGTGGGGGAGCCCGGTGGGGCCGCTTACCTGGAGCAAGAGTCTCGGGTGGTCCTGCGGGCCGCGCGCGTTATGTTGTTTCGCCAAGGCTCTCATAGTTTGGCTCTCATAGTTTGGCTCTCATAATTTGGAAACTCCTAGGTTCGCCTTGAAAAGAAGGAAGAACCTACGAGACTCCCTCGTACACTCATACAAAGAGAGCGATTCTAAACAAAATACACTGTGGGGACTAAATCAAGCCACTGGCCACACTCCCTGTGGCACATGCAGTGCATGCTCCAGCACCAACGTTCCACCTCCATCGACATAGGGTGGCATTTTCCGTGGATCCAAAAGACACTAACGAATTGCAACAGTTGCAATGTGATATACATTATCACATGCCCATGCAACAAGCGATATGTAGGCATGACTACACGCCCGATAAAAACACGTCTTCCAGAGCACAGATCCTGCATACGAACCAAGAAGATCACAGCACCCATGGTGGAACATTTTGTGGCATTAAAACACACCCCTACAGATTTCACATGGACAATAATCGAGAAAATGGCCACTCCAACAAGAGGAGGGAATATACACAACCTGCTCTTCAGACGAGAACAACTTTGGATTTTTTGCCTCCAAACCGACAAGTCTGGACTTAATGAAGCCACCAGCTGGCAAACGCTGGCCATGCTGTAACTCCAGACATATTGAGCCCATGTGTTGTCCCACAGAACTATGAATCCACCTATTGTATGTGGAAAGATGGGGAGAATGCTTGAATTCCTTTGCTCCCCATACCGGACTAACAGTACCTATGTTCCAACTGGCACACTGGGTACACTTGTTGACATTTGCTGGTACACCCTGCGCACACAGGGTGTTAGGGGGAACACTGGTGTACTCAGCCCTCAGTGCGCACCCGTTTCTGCACCAAGTGCACCAACCGGCATGTTTTGCTTCGACACATTATTCAAAGGTGTGGACTTCCACCCATACACACATGGGGGGCCCTCACACCATGGCGCCTGGCTCGCGGCCCGCGGCGCCTGGCCCTGTGATGGCCGCCTCCTCCTTTATGGGGGCGGCCATTTTGGGGTCAGGTGCACGTGACCACGCCACCCAGGGCGCCATGGTTACAAGAACAGTAGGATGGCGCGGGCCGCGGCGAAACAACACAACGCGCGCGGCCCGCAGGACCACCCGAGACTCTTGCTCCAGGTAAGCGGCCCCGCCGGGCTCCCCCACATGTGGGTCGAGAGGCAGGCACGCGGACCCTCGCACCTCTGAGGGGATTTTTCTGTGTTGTAAATGTACTTTCTAGAACTAAGCTGCAACGCGTTATGCGTGCACCTTAACAGTGTTATTAACACAAGTTGGTTATCAATAGTCATAATTGCATTAAGAGCATTGTCGCTTTCAAAGATGCACGCTGGCATCGATAAATGACAGTAATTACTGTTATTTGGCCCCCAGGTTCCGGGCTGCCTCAACCCCCCCGTGGAGAGCATTTACACCACACGGAGAGGGTAAGCCTCTGGTTCATTGTTTATTACTTGTACTATGCAGTGTTCTGGTAACTAGCTACAGTTGAGGTGTAGAATTGGATATTTATCCATGCTTTATCTCTCTCCCCTCCCTCCTGTCATCCCTACAGGGAGAGAACTACAAGTATTGCAGACCACGCTGCTGTAGACGAATCACAGTGGGCACACATGTAGCTGCCCCCTACCTAGCCCTGATGAATGTGGCACACCCGCAGTGCTCCACAGAAACCGGTCGGCTACAGAACGACTAGAACTAGTGCACAGCACCAGCTGCACAGGTCCAACTCGTTCCGATAAAGGACCCCCAGACCACATACCTAGGGGTCCCTTTCATCTTTTAGGTGAACTTTCTCCAGAGAGAAACCCATTGAAGAAAGCTCTTTCTTGTTTTTAAACCTGCACCTGCCAATACAGAGAAGACCAATTAAAACTAGAGATACCCTTCATCTGCACGGCAGCCAACACATGCACCGACCAAGATGGTCTAGGACGTGTTTTTTAGCACTACACAGTCCACCAGAGACGATTTGCAAGCGCAGTGAGAGCAATTGACTCTTTGAAATCCGTCCCAGTCGAAAGAACTGTGTTTCTTTAGTGTGACTACGAGTTTGGGCAACACACAGTTCGATACCCCTGAAACAGTCCTCTTTCTTTTGCTTACCCATTCATCACAGCCAGGCCAACTGCAAGCCTCTAACCCCCACCCAGCCCACCAGGAGTAATGGCACCCACCACTGACCCAGTCCCAGACCATCTGTATTCCATGATAGTGAGTTACCCTGGCCCACTGGCAATAGAACCAATAGCCATAAAAGATTTGAACATGCACAACCATTTCACCTATTCCCATAAATACACCCTTTGTAGTACGAGGTACAGGGAGGGATAAATTACGGATCAAAAGGAGGGTGGAAGCCTTGGGTGCGAGAAGTGTGATATAGACGGAGCACAGAATATGGTGCCAATCCCTGAGCTGCCCAGGTACATGCCACAATGATGAAGTAGTAGCATTAGCTTACAATAGTGGTCTTGGAACAGAAACATGTGAAGAGCTTGACCTTTGCTCCCTGGAGAGACAAGCCCAGCTGACCCACGTGGAAACAGACAGACCGCAGAAATGGCAACCAATCGTAGGCTGGCATCCCCTATGGAGCTGGACACTGTATATGGTTTCACCAATCAGCTGTTCTAGGATTAACCATGTGGATGACATCCTTAGTGACACTGTGAACTGTTATAATGTATTGTTTATGATGTTTTTGGCTAGAACATTCTCGAGCAGCAGAGTCCTCTGTGGGCACCCTGTCTTTTTGTACAATTAAATCTTATTATCTTTGCAAGAAATCTCTCGGCCGCTTTCCCTAGAGGGTTGTATTCTTTCTGGTGTAAGCGTAACAGGGACTTGCCTTCACTTTGAAGGTGGGAAAACTGGAGGTTGACGGAGCAAGTGAGTAGCAGGGCCTGGTCACATGACCAGCAGCCTACTCAATACTGCCTTCAATGCTCTTCCTCATCCACCCTCCCTCCTTTGTCCGCTTTGGGTCCCTACTATTTGTTTTATGTCCGCCCCACTTTCACATTTGTTCAATTTCTCTGCAATCCCCTATCTCACATCCTTCTCCATCACACCTGTCACCCCATTTATCACCCTCTACCTCACCCTTCTTTCTTTCTTTCTTTCTTTATTTCTTTCCTTCTTTCTTTCTTTCTTTCTTTCTTTCTTTCTTTCTTTCTTTCTTTTTTTCTTTCCTTCCTTCCTTCCTTCCTTCCTTCTACAGCCAATCTGTAACTCTCTAGCTCATCACATTCACCACTCTCACAAACCCCTCTACAACCCCAAGCTTCCACTTCTTTGCTCTGCAGCCAATTTGGAGCCTCTGCTGCCTCTTGCTTTGCTCTGTAACCCCTCTGCAATCCCTTGGCTCTCTTTCATTTGCTCTCTCTAGTTCATCTGCAATCCCACCTCTTTTCCAATCTTCTCTGTCACCACCCTCCACCACTCCCTCCAAATGCTTGATTTTTAAAAGGATCAGGTGCTAGAGCCCGATCGTGTTTGGTGCCACCCTAGCTGCTTCTACCCACAGTGCAAACATATTCTGTGTCGCCTATGTCGCCTGGCAGGGAATTGGAGCTTGGAGGGAGAATGCATTGATGACACTAAAAACAAACATGTGTTAATTGATACTTCAAGTTACGTGTGTGTGTGGTTTGTGTGTGTAGTGTAAGGTGATAGCAGACCTTAGAGGGGAGTCTGTTAGTCAGGGGAAGGCAGGAGTAAGCCATAAGCTGAAAAACTGTTATCTCGCAAGCCAAAATGTCATTTCCCCACTCCCCTACGGCCATAACTCACCCAGATTTGAGGCGGCACAAGGACTTCGATATTAGATTGATGCTACAACCCTGCAGAGTGGTTCTTCACAATGAAACAAGGAGCAGAAAAAACAAACAGAAGGTGGAGTATGGAGTCCTTAAAAGTGCCACAGCTTTGCCTGAAGGGGATGCAGCAGCTACAGGAACGTTTGGAGCAGCATTCTAGCAGTGACAGAGAGGGGGTGTGGGTGGATGGGAGGATCGGATTGACCTTCCATTAACACTTCAATCTAGATTTTGCAGTCTCTCTGGAACCCTGCCAGATACATGTCTCTGGCTGAACCCCTCCAAAGCTTTGTGCCACAACTCCACGATGAAACCAGGGCAAACATGCCATGCTTAATTCATCCACATTTAAAGGGCAGGGAGGGGCTGTCAGGGATTAGGCCATGCACAGGGGGTGTCCTGGAGCCAGGACGGTACCATCACACCGATTAACAGCTATTTACACTTAAATTAGGGAAAAGGGCAGATAGGCTGCCTTTCCTCAGTGAGTGGTCCAATGACTGAATTGTGCTCTTGCTATATTTTATCTTTTACACAGATTGGGATGATGCCGGAGGAAAAATGTCAGAGAATTGTTTTCGTGCAGTTTTGAACTTGTTCCAAAAGCTGGGAAATGCATGTGTTTTGTCCATGTGGGTTCCCCTTAGTTACCTGCTCATTTTCTAATTTCTTGTTCTTGTGTGGTCTGAGTTCTTCATTTAGGGGGATGACTCCTATGGCAAGTCCAATAAGTGGGTCTTGTCAAAAGGGCTCCAGAACCCCTCGCAGCTGGGTGTTGGAGGCCTACCAGGGTTGTTGCCAGAGCCTGTCCTACCCCTGAGGTGTCATCGGGGAGGGACCAATTCCTGCCTCCCGCCCCCCTTTGATCACGTGTTCTGTGCCAAAATAGGACTCGAGCCTTGCCTCTGAAAGCATATGCTCACCATTTTGTTCTTTCCATTTCAGAAGCAGAGTCCACAGAAAGAGAAGAGCAGCCAGTGAATATAGGAACACGAAGAGAAAAGCCAGGAAGGTCAGAAGTGTTACATACAAGACCGAGGCTCCAGTACCACAGAAACCCGATCACCATGGCGGAGTGGCAAGATAGAAAGAGAGATGCCAGCTCCCACCGTGGAGAGACACAGAGCAGCTGTAAAGCAAAGCAGACCAGCTGAGGTCGTCGGTCATCCCGATCCACTAGACCACCAAGGACTTGAAAGGGGAAATGTCCTCAGACTTACCCGCAGATGCCTGAACACTGGTATAAAGTGAAAGGAGAGTAACTGAATAGTAGACTAGGAGTGGTAGTAGGAGGAAGACAAACAGTAGTAGTAGAGTGGGAGGAGTAAGAGTAGCAATTGGGGGAGTAGGTGTAGCAGGACAGAGAAACAGTTCACATCAAATGATGGATGCCGAAGAGAGGAGTGAAACATCTGAGCGATAGAAAGTTGGTGGTGGAGGAGACAAGGAAGGTACTGGTAGAATGGAAGGGAGAGGTAACTGTGGGCATACGTGGAATCAGGAGAATGTTACTGAGTCAGGTTTTGAACCTGTGCTGCTCAGCGTTGTCCTGCTTCCAAGCAAGCGCCTTGCCCCTGAGCTATCCTCCCAACCCGTTCGCTGTAAGGCACAATTCCTTTGTTACCTGCGGTAGAGGATGAATGACTGAGGGATGTTCTCAGAATTCTGGGGCCCAGTGCCTCAGCAGAGGGGATGAACGGGTCCCCTTGCCTGCAACCCTAGGGGGGCTTAGTGACAAAGCCACATGGCACCACGTGAAGTGACATAGCGATACAATATAACATGAAATAACAAAACATATAAAGGTAGTAGAAAAAGCTGGCAGTATGTCAAAAAAACTGAGAAATTAGTAAATTACCAAAACTCCCATACAAAGGAAAAATGCAATTTGGTTAACAAATCGAAATATTTAACGGAAAACACGAAGAAAGAACGGCCTTATGTACAGATGCAGTGAGGGGGAGTGGACGTCCGACATAGTTGTGTAGAGGGTAACAACCCCATAAACGCAAAGAGAAGGTGTCCATTAAAAAGAACACTTTATTTTTAAATTCTCGTCCAAGATGCTTGTGCGAACAAAACACGTAGAGCCTAAAAGACCAACATTGCATAATCTCCCACAGCAGCTTAACATGACATGACATGGCATAACTATTCTTATATCTACAAACCAACCTAAGAATGCACATCATTTAAAACAGGGCAGAGAATAACAAGCATAGTGTTGGGTAGCTTAGCACATCCACATAATAATACATGGATTGACCTAGCATGCCTGACAAGCTGGGTCTGTGACTCAGTGGCATAACGCATCCACTTCTAATAGCTAGGGCTGAGTGAGCTCCCTAGAGCAGGAAATAAGTACTGGACTTTGTTGCCGTTGGAGTGTTCGGAGCTGAGGGCAGGACCCCAGTTCGATGGAACCTTTGGGAGACTGCCAGGGCTCAGAACTGGCTAGCCCCAGCCCACATAAAGCCCTGTTTGCAGACAGTCTAGTGGTAGTTTTTGGCTAATAGCCAGGTCAGGCTAGCTAAAGGAGACTGGCACTGTACAGTGGGTGGCAGACCCCAACTCAAGAATGAGTTGTGACAATTAAGAAGAAAGGTGGTACCTCCTCAGCCTGAACGGCTACCACCTTTCTTGTTGAGGCCGCTCTTTCTCAGCCTCCAAAGCTAGAATGGAGTCCAACAGTCATCAGTCAATGTACTGAGCCTTCTGCCTTGCCCTGTCATCTTTCCAGCTCCTCCCTGTATATACCACGTGATTCAAATCTGGTCATTGGCAGCGGTCTTCTCATGCGGCCAAGTACAGAAATAATGCAGGCAACTCTGTGTATCCTCCTCTCTATAGTGTTCCACTATTTCTATGAAGTAGTGGTGCCTGAAAGTATGTCCGAGGACTCAGCCTTCATAAGCTCCTGCACAAATTAAGTACTGAACACTCTCTATAGCTAGGACTACGAGATTTTCAAAATCAAAGGCAGGGGTGGGCCACTGACATAGGACTACAATTCAACAGTGGCTGCTGGCGCAATGGCGGGACTATACTTCCGATCTGCCCATTAGCAGAAAAGAGTGGATTACAGATATAGAAGATTTTTGTTGAGTGTAGTACCACTAATTTGGTAATTTTGTATTATTTGTTTCCGCTTTATTAGTTACACACCATAGATAACCTTTTAGCTGTTTTAAAATTCATTAATTAAGAAAGTTTGTTAAACATAACAAAACACACATATCGATTTATCTTCGATTCACTAAAAGTAGCAGCAGCGATCATTTGGTCGACGTTCAGAGACCCCATTCCTTCTCACGTTCGTCACATAGAAAATTCTTTGATTTCGTCAATGTCACCTAACAGAATGTTTGGTTTTGTTGATGTCACCAAAGATTTTTATCAAGAGTTTAATTTGGTAATAGTAACACATACAACACTCAAAGGAGGAAGGGCTCTACAAAAACTGTTTCCTGCGTGGTCTACGATTGTCTGGTATCATCATTGCCATAATTAAAGCACTAGGTGTCCTGCTTCACCTGCCAGGCTGTCTGAGAAGCCAGTTTTCAATTATAAAACGGAACAACCACTCGTACACATTATGTACAGCTGTGTTTCTGTATTACCTTGGGGAACACTGTAAATAGTGTGCCTGTTTAAGAGTTGATTTCCATGTCACAATTTCTAGATCATAAAGACTTCTAAAAAGTCAAATTAAAAATAAAGCGTACCTAATTACCGATCTCCAATTAAATGCCCTTGTCAGCTATCAAGCGTAAGCCAATATATTCAAAATGTCTACATAATGCATTCATAAATAGTTATTGTTTTTAAAACAAAAAGCTGATGTTTTTTCGACAAAATGTTAAAAATCCCCCATATTTCCTTTGCTTGTAGCAAGCTGACCCTTCTCCTTTGAGTCTAAGCCCCTCCTTCCCTCATGATCGATGCTTGAGTTCCAGCTTGACACAGATGCCCACAGAAGAAAGTATGCACGTTTTTTCTAGAGCCCACCACACGCGCCAAACATTGTTCCATCACTTTAAGTGTCATTTTGAAATGTCTGCTAATGGAGGAACGTCACTGAATAAAAGATGGTTGCATGACAACAACTTGGAAAAACACACAGAATAATTAATATTTGCGTGATTATGCAGCCTAGCTCCATCACGTGTCTAAACACAGGGCACAGAAATCCTGCAATTCCTGCTCGCGAGAACGTCTCTGCGTGATCCTGTGCGCAGAGGTTTTTCTGCGCTGTCTGCGTATTCATGGAATTGTTTTTACAAAGTAACCGTATACGCAAGTTGTGGCCGGAACGCCCCGACACGCCCCTATGCAAATCAGAAACCGCCAGAAACAGCCACCTTTGCGTGCTCCCCGGTGTGAATACATACACCCTAAGAACAGTGCTTGGGGTCCCCCCACAATCACACCAGCATCTATAGGTCCCTGCGTGGGGTCCGCCGTAACTGTTACTGACACCCCGACAACATGCATACATTTTATCGTAAATCCGGTAAGAGTCGGAAAATCTGCATGGGAACCCCTGTTACCCGTTCCTGCACCCTGCTACACTGCGTAAAAGCACTCCTAAGTTAGCTCAGAACCCCAGCTGCATGCACGCACCCCTAAATCCAACACCCAATCTTACCTCTGCGCTGTGATTCCTATGTGCAAGTGTCTTTACGTCTGCCTTCGGGTGGTGAATAGCATGAAGGCTTGGCATGGCCATTTCCCTGCCGGGAGGTTGCGCAGTCAGATCGCTGAATTCATATTGTTCCGCGCAGTAGTGGGTATGCGATGCACTGCCTGTGGGCCGCCTCTTGTAATGCCCACTTTTTTACATGTTCTTCCCCATTTTTGGTGTTCCGCTTCCTTCCCTGCCCTCTGCGCAAGCCACGTCCTCACTCTGCATGGTGTCTTGTGAAAGGCACTCGGCTGCTTACCCAGGCATGCCGGACCGCTGTGAAATCCACGCAAGTCCAAGGAAAATCCCACGCGTTCGAGTCCATGGATCGACAAACGGAATTATGCATTCAGTTTGGTGCGCAGGTTCCCTATTTTCCAGACAAATAATTCCATGAATTGGGCCCTGTTATCATCAAAGTGTTGTTATCCCACATTGTTATACTGCAGCAGGATTCAAACTTGGGAAAGGCAGACTAGCCCGATATCCAAGCGAACACTTTTCACGTTAGATATCCACCTTTTCAATGCCCATTAAGGCTCGCTATGCATGTATCTTTTTAAATGATAAAGAAAACACATGTAATATATATGTCACAAATAGGTGTCACAACTTATTGTGTCAAATAGATGCGGTTTCTAGGGTACACATGCCTGTGACGTCACAATAGGGTGGATTTGTAGTTTTGGTGTATTAGTGTGCCCACTGAAATCCTTGAGGAAAGGGCAAGAATGTAATGTAAAAAGGTCTACTTTGTCCTCTAATATACCAGACAAAGTATTCACACGTGCGTTATATATAAAATCAAGTATCGATGGTAAAAAGCATGTGTTCATTTAAAAGGTCACTCGTTGTTGAGGTGGCATACACTAATAGTTGTATGTATGGTAGGGGGCATTGCATCTCTTAAAATGCATGGTGACACAGTCATCACCTTCGATGCTTGGTCTCGTGCTCACCAGAAAATACATCTCCAACTAAACGTACAATTCATGACTAGTTTAAAATAAGTGATGACATGAAGATAGTTGTCAGTCCTCCTGTACTAAACCACAGCAGTGGACGAAATACACACTATCAAATAATAACTCATTGTAAGCCACCCAGGAGTTCTGTGACCTCCCTTTTGAAAGTCACCCTACTCCTCCGAAATATAATGGCATGTTTGCAAAAAGTTGGAACTATTGTATTCCATATAATGCATTGATGTCAGATTCGAGCACACAATTCCAGATGTCTTTTAGCCCTGCATTTATTCTTTCGTGCAGATTTCTTTCCGAAACCCATTTTGCCATTATGTCTTTCCTGAAGGTTACTTAAATACTTTTTTCTTCCATCGCTTTTTCCTTCCCTTATATAAAGCGTTCTCCTTTTCTGTTCCTCTTTACCTACATTGTCCCCTTTTTCTGCATCCTGTTTCGTTTTACATTTCTTTTGCTGAAGTAATATTTCTTTTTTCATTCACTTCCTTCTTCGCCCCACTGTCTCTTTTTTCAAGCTGTATTTCAACATCTCCCTTCTCCACGTATTTCTTCTTCGTCTTTCCTTCTTCTCTATTATTTTCTACATATCGCACAATACTCAAGTAAGAAACTGTTCTGTTTCCACTAGGTGGCAATGTTGGGCCATTTTAACGCTTTAGTGGAAATGCGAAACATATCGGCGCCTATAGGTCCCGTCTCTGCGCTCTGCTAGCCGAGGCCAACAGGGCGCGCCAATAAGGGACCGACGGCAAAGCACCTGAGCCAAAACGGCTAGCGCCGAATTGCTTGCGCCCAAGAGTCCTTCTTTGTGGTCTTCCGTTATTATAAGGCATAACCGTTTTTGTACAAATGTCCATGCTCACCATACACCTTCCCAAAATCCGAGCAGAGGGGAGAGGGGTGCAGCAGATTTAAAAAGAATGTGCTGGGACATTAAAACACAGCATCTAAAGCCGCCACTTTTTTTTTCAGCGCGGTCTACCTTTATTACAGGGTATCGCCGTTTTTAGTCCACATGTTCATGCTTACCGCTCCCATTCGTCAAAACGTGGGCATGTGGTGAGAGGGGGGAGGAGAGGGCACGGGCAGGGGCGGGATTGTAGTTAAAAAAATGTTGGGATGCTGGAACAGAGCGTCCGACAGGAGAAGTCCTAACCAAAACCAAGCTCTCTGGTCACTCTACACATACCCCTCCTGCTAAGGGTTACCACCTTTCTTTAATGGAAAAATTGGACTAGAAGCCCCGCCCCCAAACTAAATGGCTGCGCCCACTGCCAGACCCCTTATTCTACATAAGAATAGGCAATGTGTAGTAATTTCTGGTCATTTGGGTTTACCGCGCTGTAATAGCTGTAAGCCACCGCCCGCGGCACTTGAATGCACCCACTGCAGGCCAGACTAGCCAATCTACTGTTTTTCTTTACATTGTGAAACTTGTAGTATTTATTTTTCTTGTAAATGAAGGACTATAATGTGCAAATGGAGAAAACAGAAGTGGGTGAGCTAGATTTGCTGGAGATGGCTGTGAACGCCCAGAACACTGAGAATGCTGTCGCTTACCGCTGGGACAGAGTCACTACTTCAATCAGGAATGAAAACCACGCAGCTGAAGCGAAATGAAATGTGTTCACAGACTGTACAGTTGCTGCTTTACCGCGGTCTTGCTAACAATAGACCGTAAAAACACATCCAGTCCTCTATATGCAGAGCTCTCCAGCTTCACTGTGCCAGGTGAGAATAGATCATAGAGTTTGCATTCTGGGACTTGTAGTTTTCCCTTTGCACATTTATAAAGACTAAAACCAGGACTATATGACATAATCATGCATGGGCTGGGGAGACTTGAGCACTAAACGTAAATGCCCATTTTATGCCCTTAAAGATGCAAGTAAGAGTCCTTATGTTGAACTGAATAACCTCAGTCCTTTAAGATGAGTAGCAATTACCCTGGAGATGAATGGGGATGCAGATTTTATTCATACATCAATAATTGAAAGAACTCAGGTAGTTGGCAAAAAGGAGAACTGTTTTACTATCAATTATCTAAAACGGAGTACAAAGAGCATCAGCGAATTCGCTTGATCTTCTTACTCAACTAGTTTAATAAAAAACGGAGCTTTTATATCCAAAACTCGTCATTATTGACGTTGACCTACGTCACCACCAAAGTTATCCTACTTGGCAAACTTCAAAAACCTAATGGCAACTGTGATAGGCTCTTAGTGAACATTTAAGTATATGTTCTATACTAGTATGGGATAGTGAGTGAAAGTAATTGGTTTCTTAACATCAGGTGAGGCAACTAAGCCCTCCCTTCAAAATGATCACGATGAACGCCACTAAATACACAGGGCCTCATTCCGAGTGCGGCGATAACCAATGGCGCTATTAACGCCTTGGTTGACGCCGTACCCGGACCGGCAGCGCCTTGGTGGATGGCGGAATTACCGCCCCATTCCAAGGTTGGCGGGGCGGTAATTCCCCATTCACCTAGGCTCTTCCCCATTCCCAAATGAGCCCCCATAGGGCTCAATGGGAATGGGGAAGATGCAAATAACGGTGACCGTTCATTACGGTCACCGTTATTGGCTTGGAGGCCCCTTTGCGCCCTCGACTTTAACACCTGCTCAAAGCAGGCGTTAAGGGCGAGGGCGCAGAGGGAACTCGCAGTATGGTGGTAAGGGATCACCGCCACCGGTCTCGTTACCGGTGGCCGCTATCCCTTACCGCCATACTCGGAATGAGGCCCACAATGTCTCAATGGCTAGACAAACTATAGACCCTTAATTACGCGGTCCCTTACAATTGGTTGTCACTCTAACCTCCGTCAGTACTTTTCCACCTACGTCTAGCAGCACACAGGCAGGCCTTTCAGGTGCTGGTGAGCTCGTCTTAACCATAGCTTCCCACCAATTAGCATATCAATCCATCATCACCTCAGTGGTCTGCTTAGTCAATTAGTTTTTCAAGGGGAGTGAAGGCACACTGTGCCCTCATGTGTAGGTGTGAGCATCTTGCTCATCCGACTTCATCCTTCCACTTGACTGGAGACCATGAAATTGAGCTTTTACTGTCTTTAAAATACTACTTTTTAATAGGCCTCTGATGTCTTCCTTGTTTTGTTCATGTCTTCTGAACAGGAGCTGTTCTTTCACACGATTTAGTATCCAATGTTAGTTCACTCCAGCCTGCTAAGACCTTGGCTTCTTGGCTTGGTTTCATGGCTCATCCAACCTCGCCTTTCTGAGATTCACTTGGTAATTCATTTGTTTTCTTACTGCGACACACTAGAAATGAGGCCTTCTTTCTAAAGTCCAGCACTGCTATAACACGTAGTCATCCTTTACTCTTTAGGCATATATGTATATATATTGGCGCATGCTGCAATCTATTCACTATAAAGCTAGCCTCAGGATTACTTCATCTACTTGCGTTTCTTTTGCATCTGTATACGTGTAAAATGACTTGATATCTCTACCAGTTCTGTGGCACAAGCTTCTTCACCTTGATCCCAAGATATCACTTACCCTTGATACTTTCTTGATGCCTTATAGAATACCTGCATTCTCCAGTCTCTGCATCTTTTCTAGGCACGTCAGCTCAGCTCTGTGTGACATCACCATTTGTCTTGACCATTCATTTGCTCTGCTTCTTCCGGGATTTCATTCAAACGGTCATCATATTTCCTTGTATGCAGGTACGGTTTTCTCAATGGGAACCTTGCCTCCAGGATTCTCCTAGGTATCTGTATTTTCACTGGTACCGCATGGTTTTCACATCCGGACTCCCAACATATAGGCAATATGGGTGAGGTGGTTGAGGTAGGGGTACTTGGCTCCTCCTCTACAAAGTGATCTGCCAACAACTTATTAGCCAATCACGCCCCAAAAAACTCTACATGTTTTAAGTCCAGCACTACCTCTTTTGCCAGTAGAACTGGAACTGCACTGACCCTTAAAACTCCTGCCATGCCTCCACTGCATATTTAACCCGCTGATGGGTGTGAGGTTCCCAATAACCATAGGCTGGGTTGTCAGGATGCCCCTTCCTGGTGTACATCAAAAAGAGCATATGTCAAAGCTCACTAGAGCTGTGAAATGTGAAATGTAAGTGTTATGGATTTAGGTTTGATGCAGTATGTATTACATAAACCTATGTATTGTTATTAGCAATAGGGGCATCCATTTTAGCTCCCCTGTTGAGCTCTTTGGCCATTACAATGACCTTTTCTACAAAATGTCCTCCATTTGACCTTTGTTAGAACCTATGAGGGCTCATGCAATGTTGGTGAAGTTGGGCAGTTGAAGGGCAGTTGAAGAAAAGGAGCGCCTGTGACAGCCCGTCTTGGACTGCAGTTCTCCCCAACTCCTTTAAATATATTAATATATTTACATAGAAGGAACCCCCATTAAAAACAATCAGGGCTGCTTGAAGCCTCATGAATGCCTTTATTATTACTAAAACCTCATAAGTGAGGGTTTTATATTGTGGTCACTCACCAGTTTCAGAGGACAATTTTGAAGTAAGATGTGTGTGTGGCTCCCCTGCCTCTGTCATCCGATCCATGGACATTCATTTTCTGAAGAGATAAGGGTTATTTTTAGAATGAACAAATGTGCAGAGTGTTCCCACTGACAGCCTGACTGGACTTCCTGTTGAGGAAAGCACTGTTTAACGTGCCTTCAAGTCACGTTATTAGAGAGAGAAAGGCTGCTCTCAGAGCTTAAGGCGACCCTCTCTCCCATTCTCTCTCTCAGGAGATAAGAAATTAAAACAAGTAGGCTGCAGTGAACAGTGCCAACCAAGTTATTTATAGTGTTGCGTTACCATTACCTACAGACTGTGCCTGGAATACAGAGTTCAAGACAAACCCAGTTTGTATAAGGCATGAACACTTCTTGGTGAATACAGGAACCCACTGTGAATTCTTATAAATGAAGTCTTGCCATGGACTTTTGATTATGCTTGTGGAAGTTTCAAGGAATACCCTTGTTTGCAAGGCAATTGCACAGCTAACATCACCACATTGATGAATATTGGGTTTGAATTTCTATGTTTTCTTTTGGGCTCACACACCACCCCCACAGAGTCAGCCTTAAAAGGTACTATTTTCATGGGGCTGCCTTCACTGTCTCCCATAATCTTTTTAAATTGACCTCCTGACTCCCTTTGGCACCAGGGTCTATGTGATATGATGACTGCTTTCTGAACTATGCACACTGTAACTGCAATTCCATTTTTTTTTAAAACAGCCTGAAGAATGGACACTTTTATAGGGAATAATACACTGCAAAGTAGCACGTTGCTCTGCTGATTCCTGAATCTTACAGAGACTGAAACTTAAATGCGTTGGGCCCAATTCATGGAATTATTCGCACTGTTCAAAGTGACTTTGCACTGCTAAAAAGTGACTTTGCATTGCCGACACAAACCACCGACACAAACCCTGATTCGTGAAACTGTGCAAAGTGTGGTTCTGCAGTGCAAAGACCGTGCAAAGTCACTTTGTACAGCAAAAATAGAGTACACTGACTTTGCACGGACTTTGCACTACAAAAATACACTTTGCACAGTTCCAAGAATCAGGGTTTGTGTCGGTGGTTTGCTGCTCCATGTACCTCAATCTGCGCTTCACCCAGGAGAGTGGGCAGTGAGGATTTCATCCTTCGCTTTCAGCAACTAACTGTAAGGCATATGATTTCTTACCCAGAACTGTCGATATCACATGAACTGAGGCATTATTACTTGTTTTTAACTACTTGGATTGTTTAATCCATTATATTATATAGGCCCAGCTTTGTTCTGTTACTTATAATTCAGATGTGAATGCGTGAATGTATTTTGGACTAATGCTGCCATGATTGTGCTTTTCAGAGTGTTATCCCTCCCTGGAGGGGACATATTATTATATCAAAGCACCACTGCGATACCTGTGTGGCACACTTTATTCAGAGTCATCCTTGTGTAACAGTGTGAACTCTACTTATTACAATGGAGATGGAGGGGTGATTCTTTTAAGGATTGGGTTCTTCACACTGTGCCCGTCCAGAGGTTTGGTAATGCTCTCGTTGTTTATTAAAAGACTCTACTCCATTAGTCGTGGTACCTTCGCTCCCATATGTGAGAGTTGAAGGACCGGTTACAGATACATAAAAACAAACATGCAAGCAAATGCAGTCAAGTTTGGCATCAGGTTTGGCATCACCATATAGCCGGTACAGTGGACTAATGCATCCACTACAGGGACCTGTGTTTGAACTCATGATCGCAGGTTCAATTCCCAGCAGGTCCACTCAGCCTTTCATCCTTCTGAGCTCGATAAAATAAGTATAATTAAGTTGGGTATTAATAAACATCTGTTATCTGTCAATAGTGCCCAGATGCCCCGCTGTGGGTGAATGTGCACTCTCCAAATACACCTGTTATGGTATCGGATAAAGTGGCTAGGAATGTGCCAGTCCAAACTGAACTAGGACATTATAACTAAGAAAGATGTTACCATATAATGAACATTCCCAACACAAGCAATGGCAGCTTAACACTTAAGTAACAGGTGGTATTAGGTGCAGTCAGTGCTTTTGAAAAGAGTTGTGTGAATGCTACTGGGCACGAAAAGTGTTTTTAAGCACAAAACACATTTTCTTGGCAATGAAACAGGACCAACTCCCCATTCAAAAATATATATTAACTGTTCAAAACAGCACTAGTATGTATTTACACAATCACATTTAATGATATAAAAAACATATTGGCCCTCATTAGGACCCTGGCGGTAAGGGGTTTGCGCCAGCGTTAGCTGCGCCGACCCCTTACCGCCAACTACGAGTTCCCATAGCGCCATGGTCATTTTTCCACCCGCTTTTTGCGGGCGTAAAAATCCATGGCGCTATGGGACCTTGGTGTTAATTACGCCACCGTAATTTACGGTGGCGTAATTAACTCCTTCCCCACTCCCATTGAGCCCTATGGGGCCGAAATGGGAATGGGGAAGGGTAAATGGGTCAATGGGGACTTACCGCCCCGCCGACCTCGGAATGGGGCGGTAAGTCCGCCATCCGCCATGGCGTAAAGGGACTTTGCGCCATGGCGGAAAAGTCCGCCGACGGCGGAAAAAATCCGCCAGGGTCCTAATGAGGGCCATTGTATTTTTCATTCCTTTTAAATACGTTTACTTTCAGCCCTTCAACAAGAACCTCTGTGAACCCCCCAAATGCAGAGGCATTACTAAGGGGGTTTGGGGGCCGAGGGGGCTATGACCCTGGGTATTTTGGTTGTAGCCCCAGATATAAGCTCAGGAGCTACAAGCAAATGGCTATAGCTAGCCCCGAGTCCCAACAGTCCAGACATCAGCATAGCCCCAGATCTTTTCTAGACCTAGCAAAACTCCTGCCCAAATGTCCCCTAAGGCCTTGCCCCAAGTGCTTCAAGAGTGGAGGCTGTGGTGGAATTTAAAGATAAAACAAGTGTCTGGGCAGTAAACAGCAGATGTCAATGAGGCCTCGTAACAGGCTTGTGTGTCTTAGAAGCACTGTCAGAAAGCAGAGATATTTTACTTTGGGATCATGGGTGGTGCTAGGTCTGGAAAAGATCCAGGGCTATGCTAATCTCACCACTGTTGGGACTCGGGGCTAGCTAGCATTTTAGTTGTAGCCCCTGAGCTTCTATCCGGGGCTACAACCGAAAGACCCGGAGCTACAGCCCCCTAGGCCCCTCTAGCGACGCCTCTGTCTGGGATCATAAGCCTTTGCCTACAGTCTGCAGGAGCAGATGAAAAAACGGACCACAGAGAAGAAATCTGGCAGTCTGGAAATAGCACTAAAGAAATGCCAGACCGGCCTAAACCCAGATAGGGGGCAACCCTACTCCTACCGCAATCCTCTACTGCACATCGTCTCCCGCACTCTCTCCAGGCCCTCGGCAAACCTTTATCTCACATGTTCTTCTTCACTGTCGAGCCAATAGCCTCACCAATCCTCTATCACACCCCTCCTTCCTTGATTGTAGCTCCTCTGAAGTTCTCTTCTTTTTCCTCTAAGGCACACATCTTTACAAGGTCGTATTTCAGGCTAGAGCTTCAATGAGTTCAGAAATATATGGGCGGGCTCTAACATGAGGGTGTTAAAAAAGTTATGGGCATTACCTAAAAAGTACTGAGTTGGGCCTATCCGGGCAGGGAGCAAAGTTGAGGACAACCTTCACCAAACAATACATCACAAGACCCGGCAAAAATATATTTTTAGGTCACTCAGCATGGTTTCAAGCGGTATTATTTACATGCAATCTGCATAATGTAAATACATATCTGGCTGGCTCAAGATGTAAATAAACAGCGGTCTGTAAATCACTGTCACCCTCAATATTTAAACAATTCAACTCATTCTGTAAATAAATCATCCATGGAAAGGGGAGGTGGACAAACAGCACCAACGCGAGTCACTGGCTGCTTTTTATCAAATAAAATGCTATTTCTGCAACGTAGGAACGACCACAGATTTGTATATTTAAAAAAAAACCTGTGCTAGTGATTCAAGAATGCAGTGCTTCTGAGCACGTACTCCACATTGTGCGTGGTGGTCATTTAATTTGTCACAACACTCACCCTAACAGTACAATGCAAACCACAAACCATATGCAATCGTTTGGACAGCCTTATCTCTCGGGCTGCGATGCATTGGTTGGCCTGTTTTAGCAGAGGAGGACGTCTTACTTCCCCAAATGCATCGGGCTCAAAGTTCTCAACTAGTGCAGGTGTCCTGGAGTGTGCTTTCAGACTCCAGATGTGCTGCGTCTTGTGCTTATTAGAAGGAGAGTGAGGGAGCCCTAGCTTGGGAACTGTTTTTTGGAGACTGCCTGGATGCCACCGCAGCTGGCCCCTAGCTCACTTAAAGCCCTGCACATAGGCCTACGCTAGTTATGTCTGGATGCAGGGTTTCACCATAGTATATGTTGATGGCACTTGTGCCCCATTTCGCCTTATGCCTTTACCGCCCGTGGCTGTTCTCTCTTTTCCTTTGCTCCTTCCTCTATGATCCGCTCCCTGTGTGCCACTTTTCCCTCTGCCATTGCCCTCTCTGATACCTCGCCTATCTTGTCCCCTTTCTCTTATGTGCCCCTTCCCTTGTGTTCCTATCCCCACTGTCCTCCCATCACTGCATTCCTACTCTGAAGACCCCCCGCCCACCCCTTCTCCCCTTCTCCTCCCCTCCTAGGCGTGTTCCTTCTCTTGACTCCCTTTCTTTCTGGGCACCTACAGAGAAACATTTCACCATACAAAACCTAAGACTATTGACTTTTAGCAAAGTTTATTTTGTCTGGTGAACATTTTATGGGATTGTACAATATACTATGGCCACCCAGAGAGGGTGGTCGAGGAGGAGAAAGGGCTCAATTGCAGCTGGGAAGGGCGGTTAGTGAGGAAAGAGGTCAGTCAGTCCAGTGCCTGGCCAGTGATGCTGAGGGTGTCAGAGAGTTGCTTTATGAGGATGGAGTGGTTGACCGTGTCAATGGCAGAGGAGAAAGAGAACAGAAGGAGATTTGGAGTTGACATTTGTGAGCATGGTCTCACGGGTGTTCAGGAGAGCAGTTTCCATGCTTCTGGATGCCCAGAATCCAGATTGGTGCTCATGAAGGCAGCCAACAATATCAGTGTGGGTGATTAGTAGGGGGAAGACCAACCTTACCAAGAGTTTACCCATGAAGGGGGTAATAGAAATAGGGTGATAGTTAGCCAGGCAGGAGGGGGTCAGCAGACGGCTTCTTTAAGAGAGGGCACCCAAGGGAGTGCTTGAGGGAAAGAGGGAAGGAGCCAGATGCGAAGGAGTAGTTACAGAAGTCTGCAAGGTCTGGGGCAAGACAAGAGATGTTGTATTTAATTTTTCTGAAGGAGTAGGGGAGCAACTGTTTGGAGGAGGAGGGAGGAAAGTGAGGGAGATGTCACAAGGGGGGCCATGGTAGGCAGGGGAGTCGGAGTGGGAGAGGAGATGGTGGGGAGGAGAGTGAAGACAGGATATCCTGATTTTTAGATGTGAAGTGTGAGGCCAAGGCAGAGACGAGGGCCTGGGAAGGAAGACGAGAGGTGGAGACTGCAAGTGGATAGGCCACTTCCTTGTCGATTTTGAAATGTTTGTCCATGTAGTTGGAGGCTCCAGTGAGGCAGGCTTGAATGTGTACCCACTTTTTGGGGCGGATAGAGAAGCAGTATTGCCTTTGGAGCAGGCAGCAGGCCAGTTTGTCAGAGGATGAGCCCAAGGGCTGCCACTTCGGTTCAGCAACTCTGCACTTGCATTTCAGAGACGCTAAATCGGAGTCATACCAGCTGTTGTTCTTGGTAGCAGATTTAAGATGTATCCTCATGGCAGGGGTAAGGATTTTGAGAGTGTTGGAGATGGCAAGATGCAGATCAGCAAAGACAGAGTCAGAGGGAGAGTCGGGAGTGGGGGTAAAAGGGGGTGATGGTGGAGGCAAAAGCAGCAACTGACACTTGTTTCATTGGTCAAATGGCAATGAAGGAGGATGGCATTGCAGGGGGTGGTTCGGAAAGTGGGTCAAGTGGCCCAAGAAAGGAGGAAAGGAGAGAGTGGTCAGACCAGGAGAGGGGGTGGTGACCGGATTAGAGATAGGGATGTCACCAGAGATGAGAGCATCAAGAGTGTGGCCAGCAGAGTGGGTCAGGCCAGAAGAAATAACAGTGAGGGAGAGGTAGAAACAGAGGACCCGGAACTGACAAGAGGATGATTCATGAGAGTCAAGACCGATGTTGCAGTCACTAAGGAGGAGGAGTTTGGAAGAAGAGGTTGAAAGAGATGAAGGTTGGCCCATTCAGAGAGGAAGAGGGAAATAAGGCCAGGGGGTCTCTAGATAGTGGTGAGGGTGAGAGAGAAAGTGGGGGAGACCCACAGCCTGCAGACGAAGCATTCAAAAGAGGAGTAGGATTGAGTAGGAATGATGGAAGCAGAGACCCATTCTGGGAAGATCAGGGCCACTCCTCCTCCAGTCCTGTTGGGTATGGGTTTGGAGAGGATTTTGTAGCCCTCAGGAAGGAGAGTGTTGAGAGCAGTGACAGAGCTGGCATTGAACCACGTCTTGGTAAGTGCAAGGATGTCCAGGTCAACGTCTTTGAGGGTGGGCAGTCATAATGTCGACAGTCAAAATGTCGACAGTCAAAATTTCGAAAAATAAATGTCGAAAAAAATAATGTCGACAAACAATAATGTCGACATTATTTCGATATTTTTTCGAAATTTTGTATTTATTGTATGAATAAATAAATAAATATATATAACTAAGATATGTTGAGTATGAGGGGTAGAGGGTGTGGGGGGGTGGCAGGGGGTCTTGGGTGAGAGGGGTTGGGGGGACATCCCCATAGTAAATGATACTCTTTTTATTTATTTAATTATTGAATAAATAAATAAATATATAATTACTATGTGTTGAGAATGAGGGTGAGAGGGTGGTTGGGGGGGTGTGGGGGGTGTCAGGGGGGTGTTGGGTGAGGGGGGGGTTGGGGACCCCCCCAATAGTAAATGATACTCTTTTTGGTTATTTATTTATTGAAAAAATAAATAAATAAATAAATATATAATTAGAATGTGTTGAGTATGAGGGGTGGGAGGGTGGTGGTGGGGGGTGTGGAGGGGGGTGGCAGGGGGGTGTTGGGTGAGGTGTTGATAGTTCAAAGTGACATTTTTTTTTCTAAAAAATGACTTTTTACATTATAAGTATAGGATGTCGACATTTTTGTTTTCGAATTTTTTTTTCCGACATTTTTGTTTGTCGACATTTTTTTTTCGACATTATGACTATAAACCGTCTTTGAGTAGGAGACAGATGTCAGAGGAGTGTTTGACAACAGAGCGAGCATTCAGAGTAGCTAAATGGATCTGGTTACCACCTTTGAAGGTTTTCCAAGGGGTTCTACAGGGGCATGGTACTCCCATTGGTGGCGGTGGAGGAGTGAGGCGAGGGGGAAAAGGGGTCGTGGGAGAAGGGAGGAAGTTTATGAGAAAAGGCAGGCGCCGGTCGAGAAGAAAAGCAGGTTGAGAATCCTGGGCAATAATAGTGCCATTGTGATAGACATTAATGATGCACCTAGAGGATGAGTAGTTTGCAAGAACTTTCTTTCTAGTCCCACCATTAATGTGTGAGGAGCAGAAAGGAGAGATACTTGAGACCAGATGGTGGGGTGGGCCAAAGGTGAGGAGTGGGGACAGTGAAGAGGATGTCTGTGAAAGTCTATCTGGAAGTGGCATTGACGTAAGTGCCAGAGATGGGAAGGCCTGAGTTAGAGACCAGGAGAGATTATTTCTGTTTTCTTCTTCCAGACTTCATGAGATAGGAAAGATAAGTGATAGAATAGCAGTTGGAATAGATAGGGGAGATGGAGAGTGCCTTGGGAAAACCAGGGGAGAGAGAGAGAGAGATAGGCAAAGGAGGTGCACAGTTCACAAGAGTTCACCAAATGGCCTAGCATCCAGGCAGGCACAGTGGACGAGATGTGCAATGGAAGACAGTCGGTTCAAATACAGCACAAAATGGAGGATGCAAACATTTAAAAAGCACATCTAGATTTGATTTTGCCATAGAGCACTAATACAGCACAACTTGAAGGATGCAACAATGTAACAACCACACCTAAATTAGATTTTTCCAAAGAGCACACATACAACACAAAATGGAGTATGCAACAATGCAAAAAGCACACCTAGATTTGATTTTACCAAAGAGCACTAATACAGCATACAATGAAAGATGAAACAAATTGAAAAGCACATCTGGATTTGATTTTTCCAAAGAGCACGAATACAGCACAAAATGGAAGATGCAACAATTTTAAAAGCACACCTAGATGATTTGATTATGCCAAAAAGCACGAATACAGCACAACATGGAGGATGCAACAATGTAAAAAAAGCACACCTAGATTTGATTTTGCCAAAAAGCACTAATACAGTACACAATGGAAAATGCAAACATTTAAAAAGCACACCTGGATTTCATTTGGCCAAAAAGCACAAATACGGCACAAAATGGAAGATGCAACAATGTAAAAAAAGCACACCTAGATTTGATTTTCCCAAAGAGCACTAATACATCACAAAATGGAGGGTGCAACAATGTTAAAAAATAGATTTGATTTTGCCAAAGAGCACTCTAGAGGGTACAGATGCAGCACAACATGGAGGGTACAGATGTTTAAGGTGCACTTAAGGAGGACATATGGGTGTGACACTAGAAGGCACTAGAAAGCAAGCTATAAATGAGATGTACAGGAGCTAAACATGTCAAGTGGGAGCAGAATACAGATTGCAGTCAGGCTGTGAGACAAGGGAGGCAGGAAACAGCAGACCGCCAGATAGATGGTTGTGGCCCATGGGCAGGAGATCCGGTAGCTTACTGCAGCAATGTAGTGGCCCAATTTTCACTGTCCCAAAATGCAGGGATACATTAAGATTAATCTGTGTGCAGCGTGGGTTGGGGGACAGTTGCAGTGGGGATGGTATGGATGGGGGCTCCCTCCAGTGCCGGACAGGGCCAGACAGGTGGTGGGCCAACTCTCTCACCTGCCGGCTCACACATTGGCCCTGGGGTGGATTAGAGACCCAATCAGGGCAGCAGCAGTTCTGCTGAAGAAAGAGGCACTCAGAGGCCTGGGGGAACATAGGTGCCGTCGACCACGATGGAGATGAAAAAGTAAGCCTAGAAGTAGTTCTGTTGAGCCCACAAGGGCAGTTGGAGTGTGGCAACAACTGCAAGCAGCAGGAAGACATAAACACATTTGTAAGGAGCACTGTTTTCAGAAATTAGGGCTCAACGAAATTGATCATGGTTTATCCCAAGACAAACTGTGTAATGTTGCCAAGTAACAGCCCCACTGGGGTTACATGCTGATGTCCAGGAGATTAGAAGAGCCACTGTGTGGTATTGTGGGATGAAGTGCACCAGCAAGTGCAGGCAGGCAGTGGAGAAGCAGAATGAAGGGAAAGTGAAGGCCAGATAGGGGGCCTTAGGTGAGGGCATTGGGGTGGTGGGCCAGATGGCTCACCTGCAGGTTCACCAATAGGCCCGTAGGTCATCCGCAGTGCTGATGAAGAAAGGGGCCCTCAGATGCCTGGAAGAGTGTAGGTGGCAGCGGCCATGACAGAGATGAAAAAGTAAGCCTGGAAGTAGCTCGGTTGAGCCCACGAGGGTGTTTACATGTCTTTACAATGAAAATGATATACCGAATGCATGTTCCACTGAAATTGTTTCACCAAAAAATGATTAACCAAATTTATATTCATGAAAAGAAAAGTGCTTATATACCAAATTTCTTTTACCGAAAAGATCACGGATTCGAAGATACATTGAGCGGTCTAAGAAAAGAACCGTTATATTTTGAATTGTTACAATGCTGTACTAAATGTAATTGCGAAAACAAACAATAAATGATATGGTGGCACAATGGGTTGAGGCAATCTTTTAAAACGTACAATCCAAGCTTATGGAGCTTTATTAGACAATTAAAAAGGGAACAAAGTCACCAAAAAATGCTAATTGCGCAAGTAAACGCACGTGAAAAAACACAAACACAATGGAAAAATTATCAGGATACCCAACAGAGACTAAAAGAATGTGTTTCATCATGCGAAAACCAAAAGAAAATGATATAGTTGAACATATATAGCCTTCAACATGAAGTGTTAAAAATAATATGTTTCATCATGTGAAAACCAGGCAAAAATGACATTGCTGAACATATATAGACTTCAACATAAAATGTTAAAAAGAATGCATTTCATCATGCGAAAACCAAGAGAAAATGACATAATAGAACATATATAGCCTTCAACATAAAGGGCCTCACTCCGAGTAGGGCGGTAAGGGATACCGGGCACTGGTAAGGATACCGGTGCTGGTAATCCCTTACCTACCTACTATGAGTTCCCTTAGCGGGTCCCTCCTTTAACGCCTGGTCTGACCAGGCGTTATGGACGGGACCCGTTAAGGGAATTCAGAGCCAATAACGGTACCGCAATTTACGGTACCGTTCTTAGCTCCTTCCCCATTCCCATTGAGCCCTATGGGGGCTCAATGGGAACTTACCGGTCCCGCAAAGGTCACACTACACCGGTAAGTCCCCATTGAACCATACTGGTGCCGGACCCACCATGACTACCTCCAATCTCGGAATGAGGCGCAAAGTGTTAAAAATTGGAAAATAGACTTTCCACAGCAATCTGAAAAAGTGGAAACTAGAGGAAGCCAATAACAAAGCCACATCCATGGGAATCCTAATGCCAATAAATCCAAACATCCGAGGAAAACACCATAAAAACAAAAATAGACCAGGAGAACTGGAGAAAATTCCACAACAAATCCAAAGAAAAAGCCATAAAAAATCCACCAAAAGAAGGAATACAACATGAAATCCACATCCATGAAAACAGAATACAAGAAATCCAATGAAAAAACCATACAAAAATCCCCAAAACATTCCAGCAGAACTGGAGAAAAATTCCGGCAAGAAATCCATATGACCATAGAGCAAAAGCAGAAATCCACAGAAAAATCCATAACAAAGCAAATCAAACGAAAAATCCATGACAGGAACTCGAAAGGAATAGGCCCAACCGGCAAAGAAAGAAATCCAAAATGGCCTAAACGTATAAACTTCAATACAAGTCTATGTAACTTCAATACAAATCTATATAAAAAATTGGCAAAACAGCGACCCCAGGTGGTCAAAAAAGATATCTACATAGACATGTCATTAAACAGTAGGAAGGTGCTAAAAAATTGTTATATTATTAAAATGTAAACATTTTCAGTAATATTATTACATTTCATGTTAAAACATTATTTAGATATTAAAAAATTCAATATAAGATTTTTTCGATGTAAAAGTCATTCAATTAATATTTTTCTGTGAAAAAGCACTCAATGTAAATTAATTTGTTAAATGAAATGAAATGATATTTTATTTATATCGCGCTCCTACACAAGTGTTTCAGAGCGCGAACAAGTGTTTCAGAGCGTGAAATAGTCTGTATACGCATGGGGGCAGTTGGAGTGTGGCAACAACTGCGAGCAGCAGGGCAGACATAAACACATTTTTAAGGAGCCACGTTTTCAGAAATTAGGGCTCAATGAAATTGATTCTGGTTTGTCCCAAGACAAACTGTGTAAGGTTGCCAAGCAACAGGCTCACTGGGTTTACCTGCTGTAACGCTTCCCTTATCTCTGAGGGAATGTTGGGCTTCACTGATTCTATGGGTACTGCTATTGTCTTGCTGGACCCCTGTGGTAGTGGAGAGAAAAGAGCAAGGAATAAATATCTGTGGGCCAAAACCTTCTACCCCTTCCCACTCTATAGTGTTTCTTCCCCTGTACTCAGATTAAACATTACTTTCACCTGTGGGTGATAATTAGTAGGATCTCTGTCCTGCTTCTTAACAGGGGACGCAAGTCGTTGGTGTGGCAGCTGCAGTTCTTGGAGCTGAGGAATTGGACTGCCTTAACTGCAGTGTGAGGAGCGACCTCGTCTGGGTGAGTATCTTGGTTCGTTGTTGGATTCGTTGAGAAATCTTGAGTCTTGTTGTATCTGGAATGCGAACTGTGGAAAACTACTAGTCTCTGTAACGGTTAATTGGATGTCTTGTATCTTCTTTACTTGCAGGTGGCGAAAACAAGACTTTTTGGAGCGAAGCAAGTGTTTCGAAACACCAGCAGAGTCTGAGGGAAACTGAGGTAAGTCTGAGTGGGTTACTGAAAATGGCGCAGCTTTGTCCCCACAACTCACCTGGAGTCTTGTGTCTTCTTCGCCAAGGTGGCAACGCGCAACGAAAACATTTAAGAAGCTGGAATAGTTTGAGGAATGCAAAGGTATGTATAAGCGTATTGTTAGTTGCTTGTAAATTAGTGTCTGTACCTTATCTTTTCAGGTTTTCACACGATTCAGAGTTTGCACACGCATTTTGACACGGGCACAGAGGAAATGTCACCGAAACCAGGCGCGGAACTCAGGGAAGAATTTGACGGTCTAGAAGCAACTATCGCGGAATGGTATGCGGTAAGTGTAGTTCTGTAGTCTGTGGATTTTCTAGTGAATTCTGAAGTCTTTAAACGTATCTTCTATTTCTTGTTACAGGTCTGTGAACAGGAGCGTTGGTAAGCGTTGAGCTGCTGTCAGCGGAAACAACACGAAGCACTATCGAACGCGTGGGCAGGCTTAAATAGGCTGTATGCCCAACTACTGGACTTACATGCAATTCAGCAAGCGGCTCGTAATGCCACCATCTTGGGGGAACACCAACCCTGTGTATTTCTATGAGTTCCACTAATGTGTGTGTGAAAAATATGAGGACTGCCTGGCACGCCAGGCCAAGACCCATCTGGCACCTACATGGTTACTCGTGGCATACCTAGCTTATATGGCATGTTGGGCCATCTGCTCCTCAAAGTACCCCAGAGTGCCCACTGGTCATGGCTGCCAGCATGCACATCAGACGCCTTGCCTGTGTATGGATTTCAGCAATGCTCAGATGCTTGAAAGGGCCTCAATGTGCTCAATGGACATGGCCTATAGCTGATCCCAGGCAAATGTAGGCACAAGTCAGAGCATTTGGCCATGTCCAGGTATATCAAAGTGCCTTGATGTGCCCACTGAGCATGGCCTCAGCCATGCCAGTGGACCAGCAAAGGCTATGCCCAAAGCACCTCAAAGAGCCTAGCGGTACCAACTGCACATGACCTGTCGACATTGCCTGCACTGCTAAAAGGCATCAGTTTGGCACTTGAAAGAGCCCAGATGAGCCCACTGCATGTGGCCTGCCACCATGTCTCAGTCACCTCAAAGCCACTTCCATGCCCACTGGGCATATCCAATGAACTCTGTGCCTAGTCCATGCTCTTTGACCATGCCCGGATCACCTCACAGAAACCTTTTGTACCCAGTGAGCACTGTGGCTGGGGCACGACCTTCAACTATGGCCCTGCCATTTCAAGGGCACCTGATGTGCCCACTCAGCATGTCCTGTGGCCATGTACACAGGTCACTGTACCGTGGCCATACCCCAGTCTTCTCTAGACACCTGTTGTACTCCATGGTCATGGTTTTCAGTGGTCGTACACTGGATTCTTATTACCTTACTACTATTTCCACTCCTCTTCCTCACTCTTCTGGTTCTTTTCTTGACTTGTATTTTTTTTTACCATCCCCTTTTCTTCTTCTGTCCTGGCTACCTCATCTACTCTTCCGATCACTTTATGCATTCTTTCTCTCTTCACCCTCCTTCTGCCCCTGTTGTAAATTCTTATACATTTACCTTTTCGCACCAAGACGTAATTTCTTTAACCCCTCTTCCTTCGTCTCTAGGGTATCCTATTCTCTTTCCTCACCTGATCAATTTTCAAATCTCTCAGCTGATTTAGCTTCATCTACGTTCACTTCATCTCTATGATCTACTCTCAATCTCCTCTACCCTCTTTCAACCTTTGCGCCTACTCATAAAACACTGAACCCTAGATTATCCAGCCCTCTGCACCTCCTAGGTCTCTCAATCAGGCAGAATGACATTGAAAGAAGTCTCAATCTCCTCAGCATCTTGACAAACTGCCTTCTGCTCACGTGTCTAATGATTCACCTCTGCTTTCCACTAAAAGACAATGCTATGCTAATGTCTTTTTCACTCTTGTTCCCCATCTTCATCATTTTCAGACTCTCATATGTTCACGTTCCCTTCTCACAATCCCTCTCTTTCATCGTCTCTTACTGCCTTTGATCTTGCTAACTACTTCAACACGTAAGTCTCTCTTCTTTGAGCTTCATGTCCAAACAATCTACCCTCTAATACCACTATAATTCAAGCTTCTGCTTCTTCTTCCTCCATGACTTTGTTCTCCCCTCTTACTGAGGGAGTCCTTGCCATATACCTATCTCGAGCTCACCCCACTGTTGATCCTTCTGATCCCACCTCATCAGTACTCATTTCCAAAGTGTATCCTTCTCTTCTTTCTTAATGGACTATTCTCTGCTATATCTCTTTGCCCTTTGTAACCTTTTCACTGAATTCAAGCATGTCACGATTCTGCCAAACCTTACGAAACCTACACTCAATTCTTCCCTTTCATCTAATTACCACCCTATCTATCTTCTCCCATTTTCTAAACTCTTAGAACGAATCGCCTATGTTCTGTCAGCGGTGTCCAACGTTACCCATGACAGCGAGGAATGCAGGATCTCTGCGCATCTAATCAGAATTCCCTAATAATCCCCCATCAATCTGACTTCCGGCCACAACACTCAACTGAGACTGCACTTCTATATGTCACTAAGTCCCTTCTATCTGCTTGCTTTACTAAGTAATCCTCCCCATTTGTCCCATTGATTTGTCAGGAGCATTTGGCACTTTTGACCACTCTGTTCCTCTTGCCACTCTGTCTCACCTTCGCCCCACAAGGCCATACTTAACTGGTTCTGTTTGGTATCTTCCAAATCATTCTTACTCAGTTAACTGGGCTGGCACTACTCCCCCCCCCCATCCCTCTCAAGTTCAGTGTACCTCAAGGCTCTGTCCTTGGACCCCTACTTTCTTCACTTCATACTATCCCACTGTCCCCTTTCATTGCATCATTTGGTTTCTCCTATCATTACACAGATGATTCTAAAATCTTTCTGTCCTAATCTTCATTTTGTGCCTCTCTTTTTTCCTCTCTCTCTGACTGCTTACAGGCCATCCAATCGTGGATGTCCTCAAAGTATCTTCATCTTAACCCAACCAAAACAGGGGTCATTTTCATTCTTTTATTCACTTTCTATATTCCCTTCTATTCTTATTCCTCACCTCTCTCTCTCTTTCTCTCTCTCTCTCTAGTTGTACAAAACCTTGCAGTAATCTTTGATTCATCACTTGCCTTTTCACCTCATATCTCTGCTCTTTCCCACACTTGCCATTTTCAACTATGTAATATCTGCAAAGCACATCCATTTCTCTCCTTCCAAGCTACTATACTACTGATTACTGATTACTACCCTAGTAGTCTATCATTTTGACTGTTGCTTGGATCTTTTTCTTGGTCTTCCTGCTAATCATCTAGCCCCTCTGCATTCTATAATTCTTTGATTTGTCTTCCATTTGCTATCCCTTCTGGTGACTCCATTCTACCCACTCTTGGCCTCATCACAAGTTGGGTGGTAATCTGTCACAATTACAGCCGAGCGGAAATAGCGTTGCCACCGGGATGTACGGTGGTATCTGCACCTGCGTCACAATATGAACGCTCCCCAGACTCTGGCAGTAACGCTATTAGCGCCTGACAGAAATTGTACCCAAATAAGGGCTACCGCCTGAAAACTGCCACTGATAGCGCTAACGCCAGCGACCCTGGTACTATTAGCGCTGGCAGAAATTGCGTCATCACCGGAACAGGAAGCATCGCAGCAGCCATTTTGAAAACCACAATCCATTAAATATCTCCAATTCCTGCAGCCATCTGAACCTGCAAGTTATCCAAAATGTCTCAGGAGAGAACCCGAGGCAAGGTGGCCAGAAATTGTCTCCGTAAACCGAAGTTCAGTGAGGGAGAATTGTTTTGCCTCACCGAGGAAGTTGTGGCACACAGTGACGAACTGTACTGCAGCAGGCAGAGGAAGACACCAGCCAAGCGCAGAGCAGCCATCTGGCACACCATCAGCCAGAAGGTGACAGCGGTGTCCAACGTTACCCATGACAGCGAGGAATGCAGGAAGTGCTGGAATGATTTCAGGGTCAGGGTGCAAGGACTCCTGTCCCAACACAGCCAGGAGTCCCTGACACTGGAGGTGGGACTGTGGTGCCACTTGCCCTGGCTATGGGAGGAGAAGTGCTGCACCGTCCTGGACATGGAGGCCATTGAGGGAGTCAGACGTGCAGAGGCGGGTGCCAGCAGCCAGGAGGTAGGAAGTGAGTCAACCCCACCCCCCAGCAGAAGTCCATGCACAAATGTCGGCCTAGCACAAGACATCCCCATGGACAGGAACACATGTCAGAACACATGTCTGCAGGCCCAGCAGCTAGTCATGCCAATCAGGGAGAAAGTGATGGGGTGCCACATGAACCCACCTCCACAGCAGCCATGGGGCAGGGCAACAAGTGTACCCCTGAGTGTCACAGCAGTGTGAAGGGTTGGCAAGTGACCAATTAAAGTGCCATGCACACCACACCCCTACTGGTGCACCCTTTGCCAGAGAGAATGTGGTGGGTGAGTAACCACAACACCATTCCGCAGTCACACCCACATGTTGCGGGGCCAGTTGGCCTGCCCCATGTTGATATGGCAGATGACCCACATGTAAGTACATGTCTCCCTACACCGACATGGGTGCAGCTAGCCAATCACAGTACCCAACAGCACAACACTACTGGCTGGACAGCAGCGCCCCATAGTGCCATGGCAGTGCTATTGATGAAGCCACCACACCCATACCCACAAGGTGTGTGACACCCGGGAAGGGGATGAATGACCACATGCATGCATGCATGGCACATAGCATCAGCCCAACATGGGCACCCTGCCATTCTCACACACTGGTCTATTTGGGGAAGTCATGCACCCAGTTGGGTACTTGTTTATTATAAAATAATAAAGAAAGTTTGAAAAAAAAACAATACATGCAATAGGTCAACTTCCATTATTGTGTCACACTAACATTGCTGCAACCATCCCCACACTGTTGTACACACATGCAATGTCTCCAGACCAACTATGCACATCAGTCAACATGTGTGGGGTCTCACTATGTTCCATAGCAAATGTGTCTTGCATGCCAACGCACGTGGTTGAACTATACCTGATGGAATTTTCCATGCCTCCTACAGGCACTCCCGCATCACCAGGGGCATCAGAAGAGGTCGAGAGGGCAGGCCCATCTGGAAGTGGTGCCTCCTGCCCTCAAGGGCAGCCACCACAATCATCGACAGAGGCGCACACAGGCTTCGCCTAGGAGCATGGACCTCTGCGAAACACCAACACCCAGCAAGGACACGCCCGCAGGTACCACTGCATGCCCCACGGCAACACAACAGGCCACCAGGAGTACCTCCAGGCCCACTGTACCCACTCCTGCAGCTGCAGTGTCCCACACAGAGGCCACACCTGCCTACAGGGTCACAGTCCAGTCACAGGTGGATATCATCCCAGTGTCACAGCTCTGAGAAGGGGCACAAACTCCAAGAGCCTTCACCACCACCGGCGTGCCACGACACCGGAGCAGGATGTTGACACACTATCCTGTGGCTCACCGGACTTCAGGCCAGAGCTGCTACACAGCCCCACTCCCATCTAGCACACACCATCCAGCAACACCATACTCCAGTGGCTGGATGAGATGGAGAGGCGACAAAGGGAAATGGAGGCCATTGGGCACAACCATTTGGAGTACCTCCAGGCAATCTGTGATTGCCTGTAAGGGTCCACCCACGGGATTGGGAGAGCCATGAGAAGAAACCAAGAAGAGGCAGCTGACAGTACTGGCGCCCCGACTGTTTATGGGCATAGAATCAGGGAGCTGAGGGAAGGGGTCACGGCCCTTGCAGAGGGCATCCGTCATAGCACGGAGGTCACACTGCAGCACATCCGTGAGCTAGTGTCAATACCCTCCAGTTCAACTACACCCAAAGAGGGCTCACAGTAGGGCACACCTAGGCGCCGCTCTCAGCACCAATTGGGTACCAGATTGCCAGTGTCTGGTATGTTATTGTTGTTATTTGTTATTGTTATTTGGCATTTAAATAGTGATCTCTATATATCATTGGTATGACTTCAAAGCGCTGGTTGGTTGAACGCCCTCGGGAACGTAGTCTACGTCAGTTGAGAGAGTGTCATAGGGTGCTTGGGTGCACTAGTTATGTGTGCAGCTGATGCAATTACCTGAAGGTAGCTGCATCCTAGCATTAGGTGTGGTGATATTGTTAACAGTTAGCGGGTGGGCACCAAGACTGAGTTCTGGCTGAGTTAGGCCTGTGAAAGACAGTTATGTGTGTAGCTAGGCTGGTTTGTCATGGGGTGTAGCTGCGTTTTATTAAAATGATGAGGTATTCATGGGGTAATGTTCGTATGAGAGCAGCTAGGCCGAAATTGATTGAGGCGTGTAGCTGCATTCTAATTGTGTGTTGGTGTAGAGTATAGAGTAGGCATAGTGATATTGGCGATGAGTGTTTGGGTGGAGTTCTGATCTAAGGAATTCGATAATTCCGGATTTCAAGCGTGCGTTTGTTTAATAGTGACTTAATGAGTGTAATCAGTGGCGTGATTGCTCAGGATCTCATTGAGTATTTGTCATCAGATTGCAAGGCTCAGTCGTCTCAGATGGTCGTGGTCGGCATTACGGAAAAAGCCATGTTTTTAGAGCTTTGCAGAAGGTCATATAGGCCCTCATTCCGAGTTTGAAGGTAACTGTCCTTACCGGCATGGCATAAATAGCGTGTCCGGGCAGTCATCAGTCCGCTAATAGAGGACTATTACGACTTTGCGGGCATGAACTTTACGCCATGCCGGGAAGGTCATTACCGCCATGCCGTTAAAGGCACCTCAAATGCCCTTAGCGGCATCAAGCATAGCGCAGGTAGCACTACCGACAAGGTCCAATGCGGCAATATCGGTGACCGTTAGTAGCGGTGACCGCTAATAACAGTCACCGCAAATAAGGGTCACCGCTAATAAGCGGAACCAGAAGTAGCGTCATCGCACAGGAACGGGAAGGAGCAAGGCGGCCATCTTTAAAAACACAATCCATTGCCATCCTCACCACACAGGACCCTTTGGACTCTGCTGTTGTCGTGAAAAGATCCACCTATTAAACCACTATGCCCAAGGCCCTGAAGAAGGGAGCTGCCCACTAGCGGAAAGAAAGATTTAATGAGGATGAGCTGCAGATGCTGGTTGACACACTGCAGGAGCATGCTGGCATAGTATTCTCCAATAACATGAAGAGGGAGGCAATACTGAAGAAAAAGGAGATCTGGGCACTTGTTGCTCAGAAGGTCAGTGCTGTTGGGAACACCCCACGCACCATCAAAGACTGTCGCAAGCGCTGGGACGACCTGCGACTGAGAGTTCAAAACATTCTCTCAAGCTCACCCCATGGGAGGACATCTGCGCCAGCATGATAAGGATGGAGGGGATTGAAGGTGTTGGCGAGATGGAGTGTGGCGCCACAACATCGGGCGATGGAGGTGAGTGTCCTAAGAAAACATTGTAATGCCAAGTCTGATGAAAGTCAACCAATATGTCAGTCCAAAGAGTCAAGCCATGGTCCAACACACACACACTCCCAGCAAAGTAGGCGGATGCATCACAGACACATGCAGATGCCTGCTGCAAGGCAATGCCGTACCTGACACATACCACACAAAGTTGCAAATGCCATGAATCACACAGCGTGCAGGCCCAAAATACCATGCATGTCAGATAGCATTGCTCTTGGCCAACATGAGTGATGCCGACATATGCCTGCATAACCCATCCATGTATCGAACAATGTGCTCATCCAAACACAATTGCCTATTCCCCCCAATTTTGTGGATGATCAATTGTCCAAAAAGTATGTATGATGCCTATCAAAACATCCCTCATGCCGTCCCTCTCTTTGACCCCCACAGGCTCCGACCATGACAGCGATGGGCAGGACGCAACCCCTGCACAGACCACACCGCGGAAGAAGTCCCGGGATGATGCCAACTGCCCTTCGACCTCGAGGGGACAACCCAGGGGCTACCGTGCAACAACTGGCAAGACACCCCAGGTAGCCATAACACCGGTGCCGCCAAGGCCCGTAGAGGGCGAAGCACCACCACCACCACCCATTGGCCACCCTGAGGAATCAGGCGAGGCACCACAATCAGAGGAGTCTGGTTTGGCTGGGGATGTGGCAGGTACAGCACCCCTGGCTGTGGAGGACACACAGGACGACATATGGGTGCCCGTTGAGGACGATGTATCGGAAGTGGTCCATACGCCAAGTCCACCGGCATCCCCACAAATATCGTCCCTCGGCACAGAGCATGCCACCACCCCGGAGCACTCTGGTCAGGAGCAGTTGGAAGGGCACTTCAGTCACATTTTGGCGAGTAGGGAGGCTGAGCAGGCTGTGCAGGACAGCCAGGGACCAACAACATCCACAGGTGCACCCGCAGGGCCGCAGCGGTCGGATTAGCTTACTGCCCTTGTGCGGCAGATTGTCGAGGACAACAGACTGGCCAGACAGGAGTGGCATGAGAACTTCGCCTCTCTAGGCCAGTCCATCACGGACAACACTGCCTCCATGGCCAAATTGTTTGCAGACAACACCAGCCGCCTCTGCGAGGAGGTCTCGGCCTTCAACAAGCCAAAGGTCTGCTCGATGACCACACGGGTACGGGTATGGGAATGATTGTAGTCCTCTTCGTGCCTGTTCTGTGGATTTCGGACAGGGGTTAGGAGCCACGGCTTCAAGGGATAGCCACTATCACCTGCATGAGAGGCAATAAAAGGTAAATGTTAGTCGATTCATGATGGACAGCTGTACTAGTCACACATGCCTGCAGGTTATTGTTGCCCACATGCACATGTCCCTGGATGTATTGACGCCATTTTCAGTCCCTCAATGGGCCTCATTACACGGATGGCGGTAAGGATTTACCGGTACCGGTAAAATACCGGTACCGGTAAATCCTTACCGCCTTACTACGAGGTCCCTTTGCGGGTTGGGGGATTTAACACCTGCTTTTTGCAGGTGTTAAAAACCAACCCGCAAAGGGACCCAGGGAGCTAATTACGGTACCGCAATTTGTGGTACCGTAATTAGCACCTTCCCCATTCCCATTATGCCCTATGGGACAAAAATGGGAATGGGGAAGGGCAATGGTGGAAGGGGGAATTACTGCCCCGCCAACCTTGGAATGGGGCGGTAATTCCCCTTTCCGCCAAGGCGGTGCCGGTATTTTACCGGCATGAACCATGGCGCTAATATCGCCATGGTTCTCCGCCATCCGTGTAATGAGGCCCAATGTCTCCTGTGCCATGGTCTAATGGTGTGGGTTGCATCTTCAAGATGATACATGGTGTGCACTCACGTCTTGTTGCACATGCATCGTGTATGCATACAGCTGTGTTAGTGTCAAATTAGTGAGGTGTTGTGTTCTGCGAGATTTACTTAGAGGGAGCGTTGGCATTAGTCTGTGGAATATTTGGCAATCAGTGCTGATAATTCCCATGGTGACATGCAGCACTCCTGTGGGTGTGCCGGCCCTGTGACAGCCAGTGGATTCCCTAGTTGGTTCAGTTTGATGCACTCACAGGGATGCTTGTCCTGTGTGGTGATATGCTGGAGACAGCAACGTAGTGCATATGCACTGCAAGGTGCTGGATGGCGTTACGGAGGGTGACGGCCGCTGATGAGTGGTGCACATGTTGTGGGATGTGGGGTGGTTTCCTTTTAGTCATGTAGTGATAGGTGTCAACCTTACTTCATTCATATGGGATTTGGGTGTCATGTACCATTTGTGATGTTTTGGGGCAACGTGTTCGGTGATGTGCATATCGTGCAGTCACATCAACATTGACAGCATGGTGGTGTGTGCATCTCTCCACCCGTTTCAATGCCATGTGTCAGTCCTGCAACTTACCAAGCAGCCAGGCACGTCGTCCAGCATGTCGCTCCATGAAGCGTGGTAGCGTGGAGTTCCGCAGGACCATAGAGTCATGAGTTGATCCGGGATATCGGGCACAACAATGTGTGATGATCTTGCTGGCGTCGCATACCATCTGCACATTGATGGAGTGGTATTGCTTGCGGTTGTGGTACACCACCTCCATGGCATGCGGGACCACTAACTCCACGTGTGTGCAGTCGAGGGCACCTACACAATTTGGCATGCCTGCCAGCGCATGGAAGGCAACCTTTGTATCAAATATCTCCTGGGGAGTCCGGGGTAGGGATATGTAGTCCCTTGTGTGCTTGAAGAGGGGAACCAGCACTTGGTTCACAATCCGAGAAAATAAGGGTTGTGATATGCCATGCATGTGCCCCACTGTGTGCTGGTAGGTGCCTGTGGCAAGGAAGTGGAGCACAGACACTACCTTCAGTAGAGGGGTGATGGCGGTGCGTATTTCAATGAGGCTCACTATGTCGTTGTGTATCAGGTCCACTATGGTGGCGATGGTGTCCTGGTTCAGATGGTACAGGGTGTGGATCTGCTCAGGGGTTAGGTTTAAAGGACTGGCTTTGATGCGAGGGATTGGGGGCTGCCGGCATGGTAACGGTGGCTGTACTGGTGGGGCATGCTGGGCCTGTCTTACCCTCCTTCTCCTCCTGCGTCTTCTCTGTGGTGCCGGCTGTTGTTGTTGTTGTTGTTGTTGATGTTGTGGCAATGCAAGCATGTCCTCCAGCTCCAGTAATGCTACTACTATTGGAATCATCTTGGTGTGAGAGGGGGTGTGGTGTGTGCATGTGCTGCTTTTGTACTTGGCCAGACTCCATTGCCTCCACCTGTGCTGATTTTGTGCACCTGTGGCAGTTGGGAACACTTCTCAAGGCATTTTACGCTTCCGCCTTCATGAAGCCGTTATTTGCATGTCCGCTTCACTTGTGATATACTCCAGTTTACGACATGCTGCTATTGCCGGCATGATGGGGCGCGTGCCCGCGCCCAAACCGCTATTAACAGCACCGTACTTTACGATGCCGCTAATAGCGGTCAGGCTGGTCAGAATAGCCTGTAGCGGTAATCGATGCCGGTATTCCTTTACCAGCATCATTGTTCCCTTAGCACCAACCTCGGAATGACGCCCATAGTCTTGGGTGTGTCAATATGTGCGGGGAGTGAGTTGCACAGAGTTGGGGCCAAGGTTGAAAAGGCAGCTCCTCCGATCCTGACAGAGTTAGAGGTTGGAATCACTAGCAGGAGGGCAGTGCTTGATCTTAGGATGCGAGATGGGAGGTAGGGTTTTATCTTTTCTTGTAGGTACATTGATCCGGTCTTGTGCACTGCACGGTGGGTGATGCATAGGGTCTTGAAGGTGGCTATTCGTCTGACCGGGAGCCAGTGCAGGGTTCGGAGGGCTGGTGAGATGTGGTCTCTATGACCCAGGGCGAGGAGCAGTTTTGCGGAAGCGTTTTGGGCTCTTTGGACTTTGTTGAGTTGGTATGAAGGAGCTCCTAGGCATAGGGAGTTGGTATAGTTCAACCTCGATATCACAATAGACATAACTGCGGAAAGTCTGTTCAGGTAGGAGAGGTAGGGAAAAATGCGTCTGAGAAATTTGAGGTGGTAGTGACATCATTTAGACACGTTGTTGATCTGATGCCAGAGGGTTAGGCCTCAGTCCATAGTGCAGTCTAGGTTTTTCACTCTACATTGAGGGGTGCGGGGGCTGAGGGCTGTGGGCCATGGGCGGATGTGGCAGAAGGGCAGTATTGCCGCACACCATGGATTCAGTTTTATCATGGTTCAAAAGGAGGTGGTTTATTGTCATCCAACGGTCAATATCGTAGAGACAGGTTTCACGGTCGGGATGGGGGTTTGCCCCTGACTTGGGGATTCTTAGGATAATTTGGGTACCGTCAGCGTAGTTGTAACAGGAGATGTTGTACGTGCGAATGATTCCTGGTAGAATGGTCATATAGAGGTTGAACAGGAGAGCAGATAGGCATGTGCTTTGGGGTACTCCAGTGTCCACCGAGTGAGCAGTTGAGACAAAAAGGGAGAGGAGGGTTATTTGTTTCCTGTTGCTGAGGAATGAGGCAATCCATTTGAGAGCAGTGCCACGGATTCCTAGGGAGTGAAGGCGGTCAAGGAGGATTGAGTGGTTAACTGTGTCAAAGGCTGCAGAGAGATCGAGGCAAATCAGTGCTGCGCAGCCTTCAGAGGCTGCGGTGACCTTGAGATCATCCCAGATTGAGATCAGAGTGGTTTCTGTACCATGTCGCAGTCGGTAGCCTGATTGTGGAAAGAGGCCATGGAAATGACATTGTGACATATTTTGCCCTGACTAGCCGTGCTGGGGTGTTGGTGGTGGGAGGGGGGAGAGTGGATAGTGTGCCGGGGAGTTGGTGGTGGGAGGGGGGTAGTGTGCTGCGGTGTTGGTGGTGGGAGGGGTGGGGGACAACGTGCTCTGGTGTTGGTGGTGGGAGGGGATGAGGGGATAGTGTGCTGGTGTGTTGGTGGTGGGAGTGGGAGGGGCATAGTGTCCTGGGGAGCTGGTGGTGGGAGGGGGAATAGTGTGCTGATGTGTTGGTGGTGGGAGGCGGATAGTTTGCTGGGGTGTTGGTGGTGGGAGGGGGTATTGTGTGCTGGGGAGTTGGTAGCAATTAAACTGTTGAACTGCATCTATGCGAGGAAATTGTTGATTGTGTGAAAGCCGTGTTTATTCACAATGGTGGGTGTCGCTCAGTGGTATATGTCTTGTGCCATGTACCTGTGTCAGAATAAATTGTCTATCAGGGCACGGCGTGTAATTCTGCCATCCCTGACATCATCTGTTTTTATGCGTACTGCAGTCCCTGCATCATGATCAGCATCTTCATCCTCTTGGGGGTTGCATGTCCACATCAGGGGGTAGCGGTACATTTTGCCACATGCAGATTTTGTGCAACATGCAACACAGTAGTACAATTCGGCCAAATTTTCTGGGGTGTACATCAGTGGCCCCCTACAAACCTCAGTGCGATCAAGGCAGCAGAAACATGCCTTCAGCAGGCCAAAGGTGCACTGGGGTGTTGGTGGTGGGAGGGGGGAGAGTGGATAGTGTGCCGGGGAGTTGGTGGTGGGAGGGGGGTTTCCCCTGAGTTACTATCAGCATGAGATTAGACTATACTTGCCGCTTATGGGCAGTTTTTGTCTACCAGAATCAAGCTGAGTGTCATTCCCTTTTCTGGCCACCATCATAACAATGGCGCACCTCCGGCAACTCGGACTGCATTCCAAGTTCCACGTTACGTAATTACAGCAGCCGCTCTAGCTGTACGTCTTTACACTCGCTGGCTCCATAGCCACTTGATTACAACTAGGATATATTCTGCCCTATAGAGGCTGCGCCCTTTATGTGTGACGAACACTATTGAGAGAGTTACTTGCCGGTCACAAATGAATCTAGCAGACCGCTAGCGGCCACGAAGACAGCATTTGCCGTTTCTTGTTTCTATTTGACCCGTATGCCCGCCTTACAGAGAAGACCTGAGTTCCCTCGTCTTACCTGCTCAAGGGCATCGGGTGAGTACATGTCTACTTTTATTTCCATCGCTGAGTGCTGGATTAGCTTGATATCAATACCGCTGGTCCCACACAGCTAGCATGGCGCTTTAATACGCCTCTTTTGGCCTTTGTGTTACTCCTATTGCAGAGACACATAGCTCCGACGAGTAACCAGCAATCTAACTGTGGCACGCTGACTTTGACATGTGCTGATTTTAGTGCCCAGATAAGCCCATGATTTCAGGCACAGACCTCTATTTTCGTACTTCTGCCATGTATTCCAAGTACATTTGTCACTATTTGGAATTCTGCATGCGGATTTCAGAGAGACACCTATTTTATGTGGTATACATTTGTGTTTCCCTCTAGATAAGTGAAGTGTGTACACACGTTACTGGGTCCTCTGGTCATCAATACCTTCCAGTATACAGATACTATCCAATCCGGTAACACTGCATGTGGCACCAGACCTTTGTTCGATCGCCCAATTTGAGGTAAAGACACCCCCTCGATACTGAACACAAGATTCTAACTTAGGGGTGATTTCTCACTTGAGGGTGTCACAAAAATGTTCCCATATCTGACTCTACTTAGATCATTTGGCCTCAATATTCATATTTATTTATTATCTCGGCCTACTCTGACACACGATTGTTTTTTGCTTGATTCATTATTCACACATTGTAATATTTCTTCACGGTGCTGGACTATGCACACATATTGTATCTCGTTATGAACAATATTCCTTATAATTTGGCTCTTCACCCTGTGATGGGTTTGGGTGTTTCCCTCTTCTTTTCTGTCTTTTCTTCTGCCTTTTCTTTTCATGTTCGGCTTTTTCCCTTTACATGTATTATTTGAATAGAAATTGGCACGCCTCTAGTTCTTTAACAGTCGCTTTTGGTTGGACTTTTTAATCTTCCCAAAACTCTCTTTAACATTATTTTTTGTTCCACTTTCTTGCCCTTTCTGTTTTTGCTTGTTTTTATAGGGGCTATAATTCTTACACATCTGACTTTTGGTCCTGAGGAAGGCGTTTTCTGTCCAGATCATTACGCCGAAACGTATTTCAACTACATCTGCCTGACCTTCTTTGGCTGTTTGAGTTGACCACTGGACTTACATCAGCTATGCCAGTTTGCATATACGTAGACCTGAGCAGTACTGTAAGAAACAGTAGTCCAATGTGAATACACAAGTCAAGTTGAAACCAGTCATCTACTCCCAAAAAAAACCCACAAGGAACAAAAATTGGCTCTTGTTTTCCTTTGTCTGGGATTCCTTGGCAAACACATATGTGGATTTCCAGAACCAAAATAGGGTGAAAACGAAGCATTGTCAAACCAAAATAGGGTGAAAACTAAGTAATGTTATAATATCCCTCTGTCATAGGAATAGATTTTATTTTCTGTGTTATTTATAGTTCTTGTCCAAATGAAAACATTTTTTATTGTTTTTTTTTTTTTTTTGCAAAAAATGTTTGTATGTTCTTTTTGTTTCACTTGTACTTAACTTTTATTGCTCTCCATGGTGCATGATTATTTCAAATGCTGTCATTTTGATCGAAAGATTATATTTTTGTGTAAAATGTCACTGAGGCGCTTGCACCAAAAGTTGTTTTATGTTTTTTATTAAAATAATGAGAATTATAGCCAAGTCTTTGGTCAATATTTAAGCGTTAAATTCCTAGCAATGACCCTCTGAAAACAGCTATGACATGACCACATGCTAAGCAGAGGTAAAATACAAAGAGCCAGAGTCAATTAGGACACTCTTTGGAACTAGAAAGTAATATGCCCAATTGAGAGTGATCCTGCAAGGGAACCTTATGCTAGACCTGTTCACTAGTCTGTGGCATTTTTCTTGTATGCTACAGTGTTGTACACTAGTTGTTTGCTTTTTGAGGTTAGAAAAAGTGAGGTGAGTATCAGTAATAGGTATACTACATCACCTGTATTTTACACCCTGTGGGGTCACTATTTGTTGATACTTGTTGAATCTTTACCCCAGACCCCCATAGAGTAGGGGATTTACCCTTCAGTTTATATATTCCTGTCAGCCTCGGCTGACTGTAGGGTTGTATATAGGTCTAGGGCACCATAGCACATTTAGGGTCCCCTAGCCTTACAACTTATAGTGTTTTCTTGGAACAGTTTATTTTCTTTTATAGGTTTTTTTGAGTTCACGCTCCTTTTCATCCTCTGTTCCACACTCTATGTCCCCCATGTTTTGTCATTGGTCGTTTTTTCAAACTTTTTCTAATACTCTTCTTAAATAGTTCTTTTTCACCCACTTTGTCTTTTCTTTACACACTTTGTGGTCAGGATATGGCCGAGAATGCCACACTGAGTTTCAGTGAGGAACAAATATTGAATATAATTGGAGGCCCGTCGTTCTTTGACCAAGGTGATAATACTGTCCCTATACTAACACAAAGTAACTCAGAGGAACTGTTAAGATTAAAGAAGAAGGGATTTAGAACAGAATTACATGAGCATTTCTTGAGAGAGTACTTGAGAGCAAGCATCATACCAGCAGGACTGGTGATACGCAATGAGCCAGGCCTATTTTTGGAGGATGAGGAATATAAAACTGGCTTTAGTAAAATTGCCACAAAATGCAGCAGAGACCTCATGGCCCTAACGATCTCAACAGCACAGAGACTAGCAGTAAAAGTACAAAAAGAAATTGAGATAGATGAACTGAAATTTAAATCCAATACTTTAATTGTTAACCCGGAGGATAAATTAAGAGAAATTGGAAAACGTTTTGAAGAATTCAAAACATCTACACTATCAAAAAAAACTAAAAAACTCAATAAAGATATTCAGGAATTTAGATTGGAGAAAATATATCCATATCTGAGTGCAGAATATCTACAGCTAAAAAACCAGGAAAGAACGCAACAGACAGGACAAAATAGGAGAGGCCCTAGAAGGTGGGTCACTTTTTCTGACACTAGCAGCGACTCTGCAGGGGAAGACCAATATCAATCGGGAGTCCAACAACATTTTAGATCTAGGGGCCAAAGACCTTTTTTAGGGAGAGGCCCCTTTCAAGGCTACCAAGGGGACCCCTACAGTCAGCCATGGGATACACGGGGAGGTCGGAGATGGCAACGATCACGCAGGAGAGGCTACAACCAACAGTAGCCCCTGTCACTCCTCTGGCCACTATCTCGGAAGATCAAACTATTCCAGTTTTTAATTTATCAGATGTAATACTATCTGACGAACAACTTTTGCTCCTTACAAAAGGTCTTTCTTTCGTCCCCACCCATAGGACGGATTGGTACTCCACGGAAATTGAAATGAAACAATTCTTCAGAAAAATTAGATTAAGTAATTTTTTCTGCGAACAGGGGGAGAGTGAAACTACAACAGACACAGGATTGAGGGTGCCATCTACCTTTACTCCATCAGACAATCAGGTGGCTGAGGAAATTGTCCTATTTGAGAAATGTGTCCTAAATGACCTTAAAAGACTTCAAAGCACAAATTATCAGGTTAGAAATAACCTTTCTAATAAAGAGCAGAAAGCCCTGGAACAATTAACATCTAATCCCAATCTGATTATTAAACCTGCAGACAAGGGGGGAGGGATTGTCCTTTTTTCTTGGGCTCGCTACAATCGCATGACGCTGGACCTCTTGGAGGATACCCAAAGCTATTGGCCGTTGAGGAAGGAGCCCTCATTAGACATCGAAAAAGAGATCAGGGACGCCACCCAATATGCAGTAGATCGATCATGGATAACTAAGGATGAATTCGAATATCTGAATCATTCAGAGAAAAGGACTCCCTCCTTTTACAGTCTACCTAAGATACATAAAGATCAAACTCAGCCACCAGGTAGGCCGATTGTGTCTGGCTGTGGCTCCATTTTGGAACCTTTGTGCAAGTTTATAGATCTATTCTTGCAACCAATCAGTAAACAAACTGACACATATCTAAAAGATACTACAGCAACTATAAAAATCTTTGAGGGAGAACCATTTGATATAGACCAGGACTTTTTAGTCACGATGGACATTACTGCCCTCTATACGAATATCCCACAGGAGGAGGCAATAGAGATAGTTCATCTCTTTCTTATCCACCAGGCAACCCAACATAGGGTCCCAGCGGCATTCATAGTCGAACTAATGACCATTGCGCTACAAAGAAACTTTTTTGTCTACTCAGGACAGTTCTATCTACAAAAACGAGGAACTGCCATGGGGGCAGCCTTTGCCCCGAGCCTCGCGATTCTATTCATGGCTGCTTTTGAGATGAAACATGTTCTCTCCGAAAATAACATCTATAATCCACATATCAGAAAGTGGTACAGATACATTGATGACGTTATTTTTCTCTGGAGAGGAAATATCGAGTCCCTACAGGAATTCTTTGCCTACTTGAATTGCCAACATGATACTATCAAATTCACGATGCAATATTCCAAATTGACTATCAACTTTTTGGACCTATGCATTAATGTGAAAGTTGGACATTTGGCCTGTAACTTACATAAAAAGACCACAGACAGAAACACTTTTCTACACTTTAAGAGTTTCCACCCCAGATCTCTCAAAGAGAATTTGCCCTTCAGTCAATTCCTTAGACTCCGAAGAAATTGTACTGAGGTTGCTGACTACTATATACATGCTAATAAATTGGCCGGTGAGTTGAAGGAACGAGGATACCCCAAGAAATTGGTATCCCATGCATTAAAAAGAGCAAGATTTACGCCCCGTGAAAATCTATTGGAATGCAACCCGAAAATACAAAATCAGGACCGCATAACATGCGTTACGACCTACAGCACACAATCATTTGCCATTAAGAAAACCCTTTTGAAGTATTGGCCAATGGTCAGAAACTGTCTTCAAGACAAAGGCAAACCTCTGTTTGCATTTAAAAGATCGAGAAACCTGAGAGATAAATTGGTGCATTCTACTAGCCATGGCAAACCCAACATAAGTCATAGAATTCTTAGACCCCTGTTGGGACACTTCCCGTGTGGAAACTGCCGGGCATGTAAATACACAAAGAAAATGTCCAACTTTAAAATTGAGGAGAGAGTATGGGACATACGTTTCTTGTCTAACTGCAAAACTACGAATGCAATTTATTGCATCCAATGTCCATGTGGACTGAGATATGTGGGCCAAACCACAAGACCAGTTCACATAAGGATCAATGAACATCGATCCAGGATTAAGTGCAAGAATCATCAAGCACCAATGGTGTCACACTATGTGGCTTTTGCCCATAGCTCTGAGGACTTACACTGGTGGGTTCTGGACACTGTCAAAAACAGTTCCAATCCAAAGAGAGCATTGAATGACAAGGAATCCAGATGGATCCATCGTTTACAAACCTTGGATAAACGGAGAGGTCTAAATGAGGAAACTCCGCAATGTCAATTTCTACACTGACCTTGGGGTCCCTCAGAGTCAAACATGGTTTTTGCTGCAGACCATTCTGGAGCACAGCTTTACTTTCTCTTCTCCTTCTCTCTTGTCTTTAGCCATCTCCATTTGGGGACACTGCTGTTCAGACAGACTTCGGCTTTCCATTTGCCCTCCTGTGGCCCCAGGAGTCCCCCCGGCCCCCCCCCTCCCCCCCTCCCCTTCTCCACCTTCTGCACTCAGATGTATCAATAGCTGGAGTTTTTTAAGCTGCACAAACTGGACAAGTCACTGCCAATTTGGCCCCATAGGTATCGCATGCTTAAATATACCCCAGTCCTCTCTAATTTTTGCTTTAACCCATAGGATTTGAATATTGGCATTGATTCCCTTTCCATCTTTCTGTTGAGACATCCGATAGTTTTTTGCTCTTTTTTTCCTTTCCCCTGAGTTACTATCAGCATGAGATTAGACTATACTTGCCGCTTATGGGCAGTTTTTGTCTACCAGAATCAAGCTGAGTGTCATTCCCTTTTCTGGCCACCATCATAACAATGGCGCACCTCCGGCAACTCGGACTGCATTCCAAGTTCCAAGTTACGTAATTACAGCAGCCGCTCTAGCTGTACGTCTTTACACTCGCTGGCTCCATAGCCACTTGATTACAACTAGGATATATTCTGCCCTATAGAGGCTGCGCCCTTTATGTGTGACGAACACTATTGAGAGAGTTACTTGCCGGTCACAAATGAATCTAGCAGACCGCTAGCGGCCACGAAGACGGCATTTGCCGTTTCTTGTTTCTATTTGACCCGTATGCCCGCCTTACAGAGAAGACCTGAGTTCCCTCGTCTTACCTGCTCAAGGGCATCGGGTGAGTACATGTCTACTTTTATTTCCATCGCTGAGTGCTGGATTAGCTTGATATCAATACCGCTGGTCCCACACAGCTAGCATGGCGCTTTAATACGCCTCTTTTGGCCTTTGTGTTACTCCTATTGCAGAGACACATAGCTCCGACGAGTAACCAGCAATCTAACTGTGGCACGCTGACTTTGACATGTGCTGATTTTAGTGCCCAGATAAGACCATGATTTCAGGCACAGACCTCTATTTTCGTACTTCTGCCATGTATTCCAAGTACATTTGTCACTATTTGGAATTCTGCATGCGGATTTCAGAGAGACACCTATTTTATGTGGTATACATTTGTGTTTCCCTCTAGATAAGTGAAGTGTGTACACACGTTACTGGGTCCTCTGGTCATCAATACCTTCCAGTATACAGATACTATCCAATCCGGTAACACTGCATGTGGCTCCAGACCTTTGTTCGATCGCCCAATTTGAGGTAAAGACACCCCCTCGATACTGAACACAAGATTCTAACTTAGGGGTGATTTCTCACTTGAGGGTGTCACAAAAATGTTCCCATATCTGACTCTACTTAGATCATTTGGCCTCAATATTCATATTTATTTATTATCTCGGCCTACTCTGACACACAATTGTTTTTTGCTTGATTCATTATTCACACATTGGAATATTTCTTCACGGTGCTGGACTATGCACACATATTGTATCTCGTTATGAACAATATTCCTTATAATTTGGCTCTTCACCCTGTGATGGGTTTGGGTGTTTCCCTCTTCTTTTCTGTCTTTTCTTCTGCCTTTTCTTTTCATGTTCGGCTTTTTCCCTTTACATGTATTATTTGAATAGAAATTGGCACGCCTCTAGTTCTTTAACAGTTGCTTTTGGTTGGACTTTTTAATCTTCCCAAAACTCTCTTTAACATTATTTTTTGTTCCACTTTCTTGCCCTTTCTGTTTTTGCTTGTTTTTATAGGGGCTATAATTCTTACACATCTGACTTTTGGTCCTGAGGAAGGCGTTTTCTGTCCAGATCATTACGCCGAAACGTATTTCAACTACATCTGCCTGACCTTCTTTGGCTGTTTGAGTTGACCACTGGACTTACATCAGCTATGCCAGTTTGCATATACGTAGACCTGAGCAGTACTGTAAGAAACAGTAGTCCAATGTGAATACACAAGTCAAGTTAAAACCAGTCATCTACTCCCAAAAAAACCCCACAAGGAACAAAAATTGGCTCTTGTTTTCCTTTGTCTGGGATTCCTTGGCAAACACATATGTGGATTTCCAGAACCAAAATAGGGTGAAAACGAAGCATTGTCAAACCAAAATAGGGTGAAAACTAAGTAATGTTATAATATCCCTCTGTCATAGGAATAGAATGTATTTTCTGTGTTATTTATAGTTCTTGTCCAAATGAAAACATTTTTTATTGGTTTTTTTTTTTTTTTTTTTTGCAAAAAATGTTTGTATGTTCTTTTTGTTTCACTTGTACTTAACTTTTATTGCTCTCCATGGTGCATGATTATTTCAAATGCTGTCATTTTGATCGAAAAATTATATTTTTGTGTAAAATGTCACTGAGGCTCTTGCACCAAAAGTTGTTTTATGTTTTTTATTAAAATAATGAGAATTATAGCCAAGTCTTTGGTCAATATTTAAGCGTTAAATTCCTAGCAATGACCCTCTGAAAACAGCTATGACATGACCACATGCTAAGCAGAGGTAAAATACAAAGAGCCAGAGTCAATTAGGACACTCTTTGGAACTAGAAAGTAATATGCCCAATTGAGAGTGATCCTGCAAGGGAACCTTATGCTAGACCTGTTTACTAGTCTGTGGCATTTTTCTTGTATGCTACAGTGTTGTACACTAGTTGTTTGCTTTTTGAGGTTAGAAAAAGTGAGGTGAGTATCAGTAATAGGTAAACTACATCATCTGTATTTTACACCCTGTGGGGTCACTATTTGTTGATAAAAGGTGCACTCAATGCATATGAGGGTCCTGCTGTGTGAGTGGTTGCATGCTTTCTCTTGCAGTGTTAAGGGATCCTGCACCTGGGTCATTAGCCAAGGCAACTGCGGATATCCAGAGTCACCTGAATGGGGAGAGACACAGCCATTAGGCACTGTGTAACATGGGGGTTGGGGGGTCTTTTACAGTATCATGGAAATGGACATCATTCTCAGGTATGTGCAGCATCATTCCATGTGTCTGGCCTATGTCCGTGCATGCTGTGTCACTCATATGATGCATGGTTTCAAATCACATGCGCCATGTCCCCTACAAGCTGGTGTTACATGATGTGCCTGTTTGTGACATTTGATGCTGACATAGTGGTAGTCCAGTGTGGGTGTGTTGCTCTGGTGCATGGCGCATGCTGGATTGACTATCGTCAATTTGTACGCTTCTGAGTACAGTGGTTCACCATTGGGGGGAAGCATACATGGGTGCATGTCAGTGGTACTGGCAGTGTTGCTGTTGCGAGGTTCTATGTGGCACTCATTTAATAGTTGTTGCTGTTTTTGCATGTTGCATTGTAGTAATTGTAGGCATGTTGGGGTTTAATAATCCTACTATATGTGAACATGGGCTCATTCCTCATGTTGGATGCTACATGTGAAAGCTCCCTGGGCTGCGCTGTGACGCTGGTATGGGAATTGGCAGGTCAGACTCCTGCAGTTATTTCTCATGCAATGCTTTGTGTCAGTGTTCACGTCCACAACCACCCACCCATTTGGTCAGGTGCTCTGCAGCACATGCATCCGGCCAGTTGTACTCACCCACAATCCACGTCCGTTGTCCATGGTGCCTCTCCATGTATCCTGAGAGTGTGTTGTTCCATAGCACCATTGAATTGTCGGTTGAACCTGGGTAGCGAGCAGAGAAGTGGGTGTTGGTGAGGTCGGGGTTACATGTCACCTGCACTTTGAGTGAGTGGTGGTGTTTGAGGTTTCTGTACATTGCTACGTAGGCCAGGGTGCTACCAATGCCACATGGGTGCAGTCCAGGGCTGCTCTCACACTTGGCATGTCTACTATGACATAGAACCGTGCCTTCATTCCATTGAACTGGGCTGGGGTGGTGGGCAGTGTGATGTGGTGTTGCACATGGCGCAGGAGGGCATCCATCACCTGGCCCAACACTGCACAGAATGTGGGCTGTGGCATGCTGTGCATCATGGCCACGGAATGCTGGAAGGTGCCTGTTCCTAGGAATTGTAGTACTGACACTAGCCTCAGCACTGGGGGCACAGCTGTACCGATGTTAATCCTGCTCCCTATGTCATCCTGGATTGTGCTGAGAAGCTCTGTGATGGTCTCCCTGTTCAGGTGGTGCAGTGTTACCAACTGGGTGTCAGTGACGGTCCAGAGTGAGGGCCTGTCCCTGGGAAAAGGTGCACGCCTTGCTTGTGCTCTCCTCCTCCTCCTCCTCCTCCACCACGTACTCCTCCTCCTCCTTCTCACCACCCTGTGCCCTGGCCTGCTACTCCTGACTCTCTGCTTCCAGATGCAGCATGAGCAACTGCCTGTCCCAGCTCACAGTGGGTAATGGCAGCATGGTTTGGGAAACAGTGTTTGGGTTAGGGGTGTGCGTTATGTTTTCATTTGGAGTATATTGGCTGCACCTGTACCTGTACCTTGATTTGTGTCGCTTGTGTCCATTTACCTCCAGCTGGAAGCTGGAGCTAACTGCGCTGTGTTTTTGGCACTATTAGCACCAGTTTTCGGTGCTAATAGTGCCGGACTTGTGATGGACTTGTGATGCGGTGGCACCTTGTGTGTCCGGTTTTAATTGCAACAGCTGTGATAGCGCTGGCTGTAATAGCACCGGCTGCTATTGCAGTCAGCAGTATTTGCGGCGGCTCGTGACTCGGTGGAACGGTATTTCCGGCTCTAATTCCGTTACTGCCACTTTTAACGGTTACCACCCAACGTGTGATGAGGCCCTATATCTTCTCTTAATTGTCTGGCCTTTCACTCTCATTTACTTTTTCTTATGAATTGTATTTAAATGCTTACATGGATTTGCTCCACCTTATCTTTCAGAACGGATCTTTGTTTACTCTCCTTATCGCTCATTGAGATCTAAATCTCATTTTCTGTCCCTTGTCCCCCTGGTGTCCAATCCTGCTTTCACTCTTTCTTTCTTCCTGCACTTAAATATTGGAATCAACTTCCACTTCCTATTAGATAACTTTCCTCTCTTCCACTCTTTCATTCTCATTTAAAAAAACATCTCCTCTCTGTTCACTTTTCATAAAAATAAAAATAAATCCTTATTTTAGTACCATTTTTATGACTGTGAAGTGCTTTGGTGAAAGCTGTAGGGAAAATGGGGTTCTGAATTTCAGCCTCGACACAATTTCATCAAAACATCAGACTCTGATAGCAAGAGGTGTGAGACTCTGGTGTGAGACTCGGATGTTAATCTGGTGTGAGTGTAAGAAGAAAAATGTGAACCTAGCTTTACATGGTAGCCATACCGTAGCATAGTGCACCACACCATGGTATAGCATGCACTGAGTTGCAATGAAGACTAATACATTTTGACCCTAACCCCTAAATTACTAATCGTTAATCCCTTGCTAATATTCACAGCTCAGTCCATAGCTCTTTGGTGCAAAATATTGGTGCATATAATTGTTACAATCGCCTCATTTTATGAGATGGCAAGCACAGACTCTGCAATGTTGCTTGGAAATTGCAAGAAATAAACGTGCAGAATTAAAGCTGTTGTGCGGTGAAGATGTGGCAAGTTAAATGGCATGGAGTTCATGTTGCTCAAAGCAAGCTTATTGGTCAAAACGTTCAGCGCAGGAAGCCAGTGTAACTTATTGGAATCCGTTTGCTGCTTTGAATCTCTGTGCAAAGGTGACAGGCTAGAAATGTGCTCTCTGGAAGATTGTAGAGGTTTGGTCAGAGGAGGTGGAGTCTAATTGACATGTGACATCAGAGTCAAGGGCAGGCAATTCTTACACGTTTCAAGGGGCAGGTGGAGGAGAGAGCTCTTAAAAAGAGAAGATCAGAGAGAAAAAAAACTATCTCTCAGAGGACCTGGCCGTCTGTGCTGACTGTGATTGTTTGCTGGGATTTCTGCCTTCCATGTGCGAGCCGGGGGTAAGAAAAGCTTGCTGCAGAGGAGGGTGTACTGAGGGGGAGACAGCTGAGCTGGGACCAAGGGAACAATGATCTGATGCTTCGCTGACTTTGATGATGTGTCATGGCCATTGGGCAACGGCCCAGCTTTCCCCAGTCCTGCCGCCTCTGGTGCCAGGCTCATACTCTGTGCCTAAGGCACGTGCATCAGGACCAGGCGTGGCCATAGAGCATCATCGGGAGGAACGTGCAAGAATCCCTGGGAGGGGAAGGTGGAGCCACAAGGTGGGGCCAAAGGGAGGGGCCAGAGCCAGCCTATTTAATGCCAGCCCAACCACATGCCCCCGCTTTCATTATTCTGCTTTGCAGCGTGACGCTTATCGCTGTTCCTCAGCTCGCTTCCTGTTACTCCACCTCAGAAGACCATCTTACCTGAAGCCTGCAACTCCATCACGGAAGGCGCAACTTACCAGATATCAGCCGCTCCATCGCTGAAGGCGCATCTTACCTTATTCCAGCCTCTCCATCGCTGAAGGCGCACCTTACCTGATTTCAGCTGCTCCATCGCTGAAGGCGCATCTTACCTTATCCCCCTCCATCGCTGAAGGCGCACCTTACCTGATTCCAGCCGCTCCATCGCTGTGTGCGCACCCTACCTGCTTTCCATCGCCATCGGAGTCGGAGCCTTTCCTCACCCGATCCGGACGTCCAGCGACGCGGGAGCTCCTCTTCTTTTCTTCATCTTTGCGGTATCTTCATCCGGGGCCGCAGAACAGCCTTCGAGCATCCAGACTCTGCTCCACGCCACCAGACCACTCCCGCAAGGGAAAAAGAACACAACAGGTTAGAAATCTTATAAATAACGAACACTTGGCCGCTCCATACCTGAGTTTAGAACTCCATTTTAATGGCCAATTTACCTGCTGATTTCAGAGCTCCATCATCTTAGGGAATCACTCCACAATTCCGATCTACCATCTTCACACCTACTGGGAAGAGAAGAGACATTGCAAGAATTCTTTTATTATTTTACAATCAAGGCAAAAGACTCACTGCCAAAGACATAATAAACAAACAATAATCATATCAAAAGACTTACCTTCCAAGTGGATTGGTCGCAACTGGTCTGGATCACCACTTCCTCGGGCCAGTGAAGCAACTAGGTCCACTCTACGCGCCCCTGCTGAAGGAAGCAGGATGGAGAGCTCAGCATTACAAAACAACAGGTGAGCTTGCATGGGAAAATTCTTGCGCACTACATTTTGGCATGAAAGGGTGGAGGGAATTCGCAACACGCCCACGCCATTCTCATTGCCTCTCATCTTCTCCCAGGGGCAAGACCAGTATCCAGAACAGCCTACAGCACAGCAGCTGGGGAAGATAGCTGACTCAGGGGAGCCAAGTCGAGGGAGGGCTCCAACCGCGCCCCAACGCCCCTGCAGAGACCAGGTGAGCGTAACAGAACGCAAAGCCTTTCCGAATCTCTGCCTGGGCGTAATGGAAACCTCTTAAACTGACCAGTTAGCCCAATTACTGGGGGAGCTGCGGGCTGAAGTGCATGCCTCAAGACAAGAGACTAATTCCTTGAGAAGAGACCTAATAGTAGCCCGAGATCGGACGGATGAGTTGGCAAGGCAAATTCTCCAGGCACACGCAGGACAGGTTCCGTTACCCGGGGTTACACCAACTCCTTTGCCACCACCTTCACCTCCAGTGCAAGTGGTACTTCCGGGGGCAGTCCCACTGGCTCCTCCAGAGTGCTTCTTCGGCGACCCGAACAAATACACTGTGTTCATGAACCAGGTCCGTCTCCACTTCTTGTGCCGACCAGGAGCCTTCCCTAATGACAGCGCAAGGGTGGCTTTTGTACTTTCCTATTTGGGAGGCTGTGCAGCTGACTGGTCCATCCCATTAGTAACCCAGGATGATCCAATACTTCAGAACTTTGGGGAATTTCAACGGGAACTGGAAAAACTTTTTGCCCGACACCCCCAAGAACAAGCATTAGACAACGAATTACTATCTCTTAGACAAGGGAGCCTTGACTTATTGACTTACATTGCCACCTTCAACCGCCTCATAGCACAGACTAATTGGCTGGAGGAGAAAAGGACCACACTTTTTTACTGGGGGCTACGGGGTGAGTTAAAAGATGTACTAGCTCAAGTGGTCAATCCGCCCGAGTATTGTGTGGAATATATCAACCTGACGGTGCAATTGGACCATCGCTTACAAGACTGAAAAATGGACCACATAAGGGCGGAAGGGAGGTCGGTTTACATGCGACCTCGGGACAATAAAACCAAGACTCAAGAAGCTACCGAACCTATGCAAATTGGGGGATTGCGAGCTCCCATTTCCAAGTCTGAGAGGGAAAAAGGAGACAACAACAGCTTTGTTTATATTGTGGAAAAGCTGGACATTTTTTGCGAGATTGCCCTATTAAACCCCCTTAGAAAATGGTAGGTGCTACGGACAATGGTAACGAAGAAAAGGAACAGAAGTCGGAAAACTCGGATGCCCGGCAAGTTAGGGGTCCACTTGTGGAGCTGAATTAAGCAAGTTGTAGAGCCCTCCCACCTGGTCATCCCGGTACTAATAACCCACCACCAACAACCGTCAAGAGTCCATGCTCTAGAAGCCTACATAGATAGTGGTGCAGTGGAAAACTACATCGATCAGGATTTGGCCGCACGTATAGGCCTTCCACTTCAGCAAAAACCACGCTCGGAAAATGTCACTGCTGTAGATGGCTCGCAGCTGTCCTCTGGGCCAGTAACTCAACACACTGATAAGGTAATGCTGACATGTCAGGATGGTAATCAGGAAAGCATTTTGTTTAATCTTATAGGGGCCCCCGAGTTCCAAATAATCCTCGGAATGCCGTGGCTCGAAACCCATAACCCAAGGATTGACTGGTGCACAAGGAAGCTGACCTTCCCTCAAGAATGTTTCCTCCCGTCCCCCAGGGACGGGAGGAAACTACAACTCGAGGGGAAACCCATCCTAGGAATTGTTGGTTCATTGCTTTCCGAATATCAAGATTTTCTGGACGTGTTCCAAAAGAAACAAGCTAATACCCTGTCTCCCCCACAGAATTTATGAATGCCAAATAGATCTGGTCCCAAGAGCACAAATTCCCTGCAGCAGAATCTACGCCCTGACTGAGCAAGAAAATTAGCACCTAAGAACATACCTAGATCAGTACTTAGCTAATGGGTTCATCCGTCCGTCCAAGTCCACAGCCTCTTCAGCGCTCTTCGTCGTGCCAAAGAAGGAAGGGGACCTCATAACTTGTATAGATTATAGGGCATTAAACCAGATTACCGTGAAGAATAGGTACCCTCTGTTGCTCATTCCCGAACTACGTTACCAAGTAATGAATGCTCGAATCTATACAAAATTGGACCTACGGGGAGCTTACCATTTGGTAAGAGTGAAAAAAGGCAATGAATGGAAGACGGCATTCCGAACCAAATACAGACTTTTCGATTACCAGGTTATGCAATGCACTGCAGTGTTCCATTTCTTCATGAACAATGTACTCCACAAATTATTGGACGTCTGTGTCCTAGTTTACATTGACGACATCCTCATCTATTCAGCATCCAAGGAAGATCATGTGGGCCATGTAAGAGCGGTGCTGGAGTACCTCCGCAAACATCAGTTGTTTGCCAAATTGGAAAAATGCTGCTTCCATGTCACCAAAGTCGAGTTCTTGGGCTTTATGCTTACCCCACGAGGGGTGCACATGGACACTCGTAAGGTGGAAGCTATTTTTCAGTGGCCATCCCTGACATCGATCAAGGGAGTGCAGAGCGTACTCGGATTTGCCCATTTCTATCATCGATTCATCCCAGGATTTTCCCAAATCGTTCATCCTATCACTTCTTTATTAAAAAAGAATAAGAAGTTTTATTGGTCTCCCGACGCCGAAAAAGCCTTCCTGGAATTGAAATCGGCTTTCACCTCCGCACCCGTCCTTCGCCATCCCCGACTCGATCTACCCTATGTAGTAGAGACCGATGCCTCCAATTAGCAATGGCGGTGGTGTTATTGCAAAAGGATCCGGACACGGCGCAGTTACATCCCATAGCATTTTGGTCCCGTAAGTTTACAGCACCAGAAAAGAACTATGCCATAACCGGCAAAGAATTACTGGCGATCAAAGGAGCTTTTAAAACTTGGAGACACTACCTTCTAGGAGCTAGACATACTGTCACCGTTATCACGGGTCACCGTAATCTGCAATATTTGAAAACAGCCAAGGCCCAATCTTCTCGTCAGCTTCATGGGCTCTCTTCTTCGCGGAGTACGATTTTGTGAACACATACCGACCTGGAGTGCATAACGAAAAGGCAGACGCTCTGTAACGAATGGGAGAGGATAAAGACGAATTTATATCATCAGAACCAGTACCCATCATTCCAGAAGAGTGAATTCAAAATCAGATCACAGTAACCACCTGCTGTGAATGACTTGAAGATCGACCCCAGTCTCAAATGGACCAAACCAGCCAACAAGAATGGTTAAACAAGGGGAACCAGTACTCCATCAAGGACAACTTACCCTATTTCCAGGGGAGACTATACATCAAAGACAAAGAAACTCAAAACAAGATTATTGCAAGTTACCACGAGTCACTAGTGGAAGGACATCCTGGGATTACTAAAACATGAGCCAAAATCAGGAAGAATTATTGGTGGCCAACCTGGAGAAAGGATGTGGTCCAGTTTATTACAACTTGCAGAGTTTGTGCAAAACAAAAATCCCAAAAGTCAAGTCCCGCAGGATTTTTACGTCCACTGGCTATACCACCAGTCCCTTGCCACACATTATCCATGGACTTTATTACAGATTTACCTCCCTGCGACGGCTTTAACACAATCTTAGTGGTGGTAGATTTATTCTCCAAGATGGCACACTTCATTCCCCTCAGGGGACTTCCTACTGCTGGAACTCTGACTACTGTATTCCTAGAACAAATAATCAAACTACATGGTTTCCCTTCGGTATTGATTTCTGATAGAGGATCGCAATTTGTCTCAGCATTCTGGAGGAGTTGTTGCAAGATATCGCAGATCGATCTTCGCCACTCCACCTGTCACCATACCCAAACCGATGATCAAACTGAGAGGACTAATCAGACACTAGAGCAATACCTGAGATGCATTCTGCAGCAGACCGAAGGATCCTGGAAGGACATTCTCTGGTTAACTGAATTTGCATACAATAACTCAGTCCACACTAGTACTGGACAAACCCCATTCTATGTCATGAATGGTCAGCATCCCCGGACATCCTCCTTTGACCTGCTTGATGAAATAGAAATGCCGGCAATCACTTCTCTACATAAAACTACTACGCAAACTCTTAAAGAAGCAACCAATAATTTAACTAAAGCCAAGGAACAACTAAAGAAGTTTGCTGACAGGCATAGAAGGGAAGCCCCACATTACAAATTGGGGATAGAGTATGGTTGGCTGCTGCCAGAAATATGCCATTAAAAGGACCTCAAGTCTTCCGTCCCAGATATCTTGGACCTTATCCTATCAAGGCCATCATCAACCCGGCCGCGGTAAAACTAGATTTATCCGTCAACATGCAAATTCATCCAGTGTTTCACGGTTCCCTTCTGAAGCTTGTGAAGCCCGAGACTAGGATCAAAAAGCCACCAGAACTTATCGAAGGAGAACTTGAGTACGAGGTGAAAGACATCCTGGATTCGAAGATAGTACTATCAAATCTGTACTACTTATTCGAGTGGGAGGGTTATGGACCTCAAGATCATACTTGGGAACCTGTGGAATTTGTCCATGCACCTTGACCAATCAGGCGGTTTCACCATAACAATCCCACCAAACCTGGACCAGGGAGAGAGAAACCCGTGAGAGGGTCCTTTCAAGGGAGTGCTGTCATGGCCATTGGGCAAGGGTTCAGGCCTACCTCACCCTCAGGGTCCAAATAGACCCAGTCCTGGCACCTCTGGCACCAGGCTCATAGAAAAGTGTGCTTTGCACACTCTGTGCCTAAGGCACGTGCATCAGGGCCGGGCGTGGCCATAGAACATCATTGGGAGGCATGTGCAAGAATCCCGGGGAGGGGCAAGGTGGAGCCACAAGGTGGGCCAAGGGAGGGGCCAGTGCCAGCCTATTTAAGGCCAGCCCAACCACAGGCCCCCGCTTCGCGTTATTCTGCTTTGCAGCATGACGCTTACCGCTGTTCCTCAGCTCGGTTCCTGTTACTCCACCTCTGAAGACCATTTTACCTGAAGCCTGCAACTCCATCGCGGAAGGCACAATTTACCAGATATCAGCCTCTCCATCGCTGAAGGCGCACCTTACCTGATTTCAGCTGCTCCATCGCTGAAGGCGCATCTTACCTTATCCCAGCCTCTCCATCGCTGAAGGTGCACCTTACCTGATTCCAGCCGCTCCATCGCTGTGCGTGCACCCTACCTGCTTTCCATCGCCATCGGAATCGGAGCCTTTCCTCACCCGATCCGGACGTCCAGCGACGCGGGAGCTCCTCTTCTTTTCTTCATCTTTGCGGTATCTCCATCCAGGGCCACAGAAAGGCCTTCGAGCATCCAGACTCTGCTCCACGCTGCCAGACTGCTCCTGCAAGGGAAAAAGAACACAACAGGTTAGAAACCTTATAAATAACGAACACTTGGCCGCTCCATACCTGAGTTTAGATCTCCATTATAACGGCCAATTTACCTGCTGATTTGAGAGCTCCGTCATCCTAGGGAATCCCCGGAACCACTCCACAATTCCGATCTACCATCTTCACACCTATTGGGAAGAGAAGAGACATTGCAAGAATTATTTTATTATTTTACAATCAAGGCAAAAGACTCACTGCCAAAGGCATTATAATAAATGAACAATAATCATATCAAAAGACTTAACTTCCAAGTGGATTGGTCGCAGCTGGTCTGGATCACCACTTCCTCGGGCCAGTGAAGCAACTAGGTCCACTCTACGCGCCCCTGCTGAAGGAAGCAGGACGGAGAGCTCAGCATTACAAAACAACAGGTGAGCTTGCATGGGAAAACTCTTGCGCACTACATTTTGGCACAAAAGGGTCGAGGGAATTTGCGACACACCCACGCCATTCTCATTGTCTCTCATCTTCTCCCAGGGGCAAGACCAGCATCCAGAACAGCCTACACCGCAGCAGCTGGGGAAGATAGCCAACACAGGGGAGTCAAGTCGAGGGAGGGCTCCAACCTTGCCCCAACGCACCCGCAGAGACCAGGTGAGCGTAACATGGTGTGAATATTTCCAGCATTCTTTAGGTGAGAAAAAAAGTACAAGTGAGGTGAATGTTGTATGATTGCACATAGTGACATTGTAAATCGTGGGCAGCTGCATGCTGGCGAACATTTGCACTTACAAACGTAGATAGCTAAGCTATTTTTTCAGGGGTTTTTCTTTACCATCCAAGATGCAGATCTCAAATATAACTGAAGGCTTTAAGCTGACAAAACCAATGCTATGTTTCAAGGCCATTAGATAACAGTGTTTTGAACTGCAAAACTAAAAGTGTAATTAAAGTTCATTTTCACGGGGGAAGCATTACTATAAAATGTGCTTGTAGTTATGTTTTAGCCTGAAAAACAGAATCTGTCATCATTGCAAAAGGAAACCAAGAGTTTTAGATGTGTGTTTTCATTCTTGAATTACATAGAAGGTCATGTTAAACTCATTAAGTGCCGATTCTGCATATTACAGTCTTCAGGTGATCTGGTAAGTGTATGCACAGTTTCTATACCATAACACCAATGAAATACCACTAAAGTGGAAAATTGGGTCCCAGTGCGCACCAGCTCTGGTTTTCAGCTTGCCGCTCATGATCCCAACATAAGAATAACATCAGGTAGCCCTGTGGCTTTGGGTCTGATAAAATACCCCATCAAAGCACTATACAAATTCAATAAAATACAAATACAGTGAGTCTAAGGCATTGCTTTGGTCACATCACATAGAGCCAATGTGCCTACTACTGAATGCTGTGCATTCAGCCATGCCTGAGTCTCTTCCAAGAGCCCCTATCTGGGGCCATGCCTTTTGATCTCTTTGCCAGGACATATTTAAAGTTCCCCAGTCCCCACAAGAACACACGAAATGTCCACTGGGCATAGCCAGCAGCCATACCCAGTTGGCACTGTGTCCAATGCAAGGCTTTCAACCATGTCCCAGGCCCAACAAACACACAAATACACACACAATATCAAGCATGGCTCTGACCCAGATACACAGACTCTGGTCAGGTCCATCTCGGGGTCCACAGACCTGTCTCAGAACAAACTCTAGGTCCACAGACCCATGTCTTCAGACTTCAGCTCAGGGACCTCAGATCGAGGTTAGAGTCAGGTCTGCAGGTCCCACCACAGATCCTCAGACATAGCACAGACCTGACTCTGACCTGCCTAGCCACAGGTGATGTCAACTAGGCTCTTTGGGACTCTGAAAGGTGCCTGGGACGCATCCACAACCCATACTCTATGCACAGAGTCCACAGTCATGTCCACTGGGTATTTTTGGTGTGTGATGTTTCTGCTTCATGACTAAAGGTCATGCACTGTGCAGAGGGCTCACTGTGCCATGTGGATATGTTAGCATATATTATTTTTAATGGACCAAACATGCTAAATAAATCTTTAATTAGAGTAAGCATTTAACCTCTGCACTGAAAGCCAAAGGTCATGCTCCGAGCATAGTGTCCATGACACGGCCGTGGTCCAAGAAAAGCAGGCACATATGGTGTCTTTGAGGCACTCAGGCCCAGTGTTCACTGGGCACGTCTAGAGGCTATGGTGAATGGGTACAATGGGTGCCTCTGAGGTGCCTGGGGCAAAACGCTTATGGGAATGGCTGTAGGCAATGCCCAGTGAGCACATGTGATGTCTTGATGGTGCCTGGGGCATTGCCTCCAGCCAGTCATTGGGCATGGCCAAATGCTATGCCTCGGGAACACTTACCACTGGGCATGACCTGGGGCCAATTCCATTGAGCCCATTAGCTCTCTTTGAGCGTTCTGGGGCAAGACCTAAGAACAGGTCCTGGGAAAGTGTCCATAGCTATGCCTAGTGGGAGGAATGAGTGTCTTTGATGCGCCAACGGCATTACCAAAGTGCCCACTGAGCATGGCCACATCCCATGCCTTGAGGTACATTGGGTGTTTAGGAGGTTCAGCCCAGGATAAAGTGGTCACTTTGCATGGCCAATGGCAAACCTATTGGCAGAATGTGTGCCTAGACAGTCCATGGTTCATTGCTGAATGACATGCTCCATGCAACATTACCACTAGGCAAGGTGTTAGGCCATGCTCAGTGGACAAAATGAATATCTTGGAGTTGACTGGACCATGACCCACGACCATGCATTAGGCAAAGTGAGCACAAGGCATGAACTAATGCCATCCCCAGTGGGCACATTGGGTGTTTGGCAGGCAAAAGGGGTATGGCTTCTAGCCATGCCAAATTGATTTTATAAGACCATACTATAGACACAAGCCATGGCCTGGACAAAGTGGGCATGCTCAGTTGGCACATTTGATCTTATAAGTGCTTGGGGCACAGTGTGCACTGACGAAGGCCCTGCCATGATGCTCCTGAAATAAATGGGAGAGGTGCTTATACAAGACTACGTAGTGCCCAGGCAATGCAGTTGGCCAATTAGATTCCATGGGAGTTTTCCACTGATTACATTGGGAGTCCAGGAAGTGCATGAGACAGGACGAAGGCCATGCTCCAGGAAAAGAGCCACAGGAAATGAATAGTGGACACATTTGGTGTCTTGGAAGTTGCCAGGAACATAGTTTTCTGTTGTGGCCCATTGGGTGCCTTGAAGGTTTCCAGTGGCGGCTGGTGAATTATTTAATTGAACGGCTGTAAATACGTGCCACAAATATCCATGAGTGACAGAGCAAAGCAAGGGAGTCCAAGCCAACCAAGGTGCGCTGAGGGGATTCTCCCCAAGAGAATTCTTTGAATAATCCGTTAAAATTGTGTATTATTGAGCAGACTTTCTGTGAAAAAATTTGTAAAATATCAGACAGTTTGCAATCGGTTTTGTAGGCTAACGCATGAAAAAATCCAATATAAACAAGTCATCAACCGTGCACAGGAGCAGTTCCCAACATATTTTCATGATGCCTTAGCCCACAATATATGCCAGTATAAAAACATTTTCACATTGGCTGTGCCCATACAATTCCATGCTCGCAGTACCATTATATGCCAATATTCCCACATAAGAAGATACCCATGTTTGCTTTGTGCATAATGCCAGTAATGATACTATAACAAAGCATATCCAAACTGGCTCTGTCAATACATGTCAGTACCTGCACATAAGAACATACTCCTGTTGGCTTTGCCATTAAAAATGTCATGGCACAATAAGAAAACCTGTCTGACACGTAATAACACTTATTTTTGCTATATCATATATGGCCAGTAAAAATGTAATGCCTCTGTAAGAAATAGCTGGACTAACTGCACCAAATACACCAAAATGCCATTCTAGCCACGTAACAACACTTATCATGCTTACTTTATTGCAGATGCCCAGTAAAAAATGTCATGCCACAATATGAAATGGCTAGAGTGGCTGCACCAAAATTCCATTCTAGCCACCTAATATCGGGCAAATCACCTTTTTTTTCCTTTCCAACTATTTGCTTGTCTGCTAAATGTGAGAGTTGGTAGTAATAAGATCAACACTGGTATGACATGTTTTTTTTGTTTAATCAACAATACTCGACAAGTGAGGGGTGTGGTGTTGTGGCTAAAATACACAATTTGGCCCATCGAGTGTGAATGTTTTTGATCTTGGGCGCATCCCTTCCTACAATTGGAGTTTCCAAATCTGCAAAATAGAGGAACGTTTATTGGACATAAATTGATTAAATTAAAATGAGTGGGCAGGAGAGGAAAATCGTCAGATGAAGCCTATCAGCGAACTTGTTGACTTTAGTCCTGAAAAATAAAGGTTCTATACCACGCAACACGTTTAACAAAACTGTTTGACAATAGCAACTCACTGAACCCCACTATAAAGCGCAATAGCACAGCAAAACTAATAAAGAGGAGAGTTTGGGTCTAATGGAACCAGAAGTTATGAACCATATCAGTTCAGAAATCGCTACCCTGGCTTCTGCTTGCAGTGCATACGGCTACTTTTCAATCCCCTTGATTTAACCATCTGATTACTGAAACGTTAAAAGTCAGAATGCCTAATCTAGGTGTTCGTATCTGTTATACATCAGCATGCTGCAGGCTCAGGCTCTGAATAACTATTGTTCAAAAAGCATTTCTTGGTTGCCTGTTTCTTTGGTTGGAGCGCATTTTGCACACCTGCGTGACTAATTGGTGGGTCATGTCCCTTATGGCACCTCTTAGTGATTGGACCTTTCCCTTGTGCAATAACATCCCAGGGGGGCAGCCTGAATTGCCATGTCTCTGCGAGTGACACTCAGACCTGTGTATGCTCCTTTCCAAGGGAGTCTTGAGGCACCCATTGAATCCTGGGATGACTGCCTGAAGCTGCCAGGTGGATGCAGATATGTTTTTCTAACATTGTTCCCAGAGGAGACGAAAACAATGGCTCTGGATTCATAAAGGCGACTGCAATAAGGTCGGGGAGGTTGCAGCCTGCAGGTGGCTCGTGGCATGCAGTTCCTCCCTGTTGCTGGAGTATCAAACGGGGGCATCATGTTGCATTCCAACCTTAGCATGACCGCCCGAGCTACAGCCACTAATAAGAAGCTACAGCAAGTCATGCGGCCACGTTCTTTTATTTCAGGGCAGTCAGAGGCCTGCGCCTCCTGTTGTTCTCGGCTGACGTAGAATCCTTGGCCTATGAACTATGACTATTTGTTAACTCCTTTGGACCGTGGAGATGCACTTTCCCATCCGTCTATCCCCGCTCTGGCTGGCTACAGCGCTTCCTACCATTCGTACTCCCACAGGCACTTTTCCACCGTCCAAACACACGGCACCATCGACCGCAGGCACAGCGGGAGAGTCTAAATAAGTGGAGGGAGGGAAGAGAAGATGCCACAGGAAGGTGAGCGCTGTATGGAGGCTCTGTGGTTTCAGTGTGACCATTGCAACCTTAAGATGTGAGTTTTCTGCACTTTACGCAGAGATGTTCATGCGCCGAACTCATACAGGACAGCTGCCCCAGAATGCTTGAATATGATGTGCTTTTCTGGCATATTTCGCCCATCTTCCATGACTTGCATTGGGTGCTGATGTTTTCCTTCGCGGGGTGCAAGCTGCCCATCTTGGCTGTTAATGCTGTGCAGAGAAAGATGCCATTTTCAAGTCTTCCAGGTTGCGCCTCAGGGTGTCTGCACACAACCTAAGGCCCTTAGAGGAGCTGCCTCTAGCTCCAGAGGTCTGGAATACATTGGTCTTTCCCTATGGAATATTCTTTCAGGATTGTTTTTATGTTTCCATGTTTTTCTTGCACAGTGTTTCGTTCCCACTTGAATTGATCCGTATGCTGTGTCCTGCCCTCTGAAACATCCTTGTGATGATGTGCGCCCTGATGCCTGTGGGCTTTGGTGTGTGACAAATAAATAAATAAATGCCTTTTTAAAAAGTAAGAGGATGTAGCACTCTAAATAGAGATGATAATAATAATGAACTTCACATGATGCTGTTAACCTGCACTTTATATGCCTCCTTGAACTTACAATAACATGGCACAGTGAATGAGCATTATTTGCCACGGCCCACTTAGCCGGCATGTTTATTATGGTGCATGCCAGCCCAATCCTTGGGGACTTTCAGAATTGACACCCTGGCTTGCATCTTGATGGTTAGTTAGAGAAGCACAGCGCGCCCGGCAGGGGTGCTGCTAGATCTGGAAAAGATCTGGGGCTACACTAATGTCGGGACTGTCGGGACTCGGGGCTAGCTAGCCTTCTGGTTGTAGACTCTGAGATTCTAGCCGGGGCTACAACCAAAAGACCCGGGGTTAAAGCCCCCTGAGTCCCCCCTCTAGCAACGCCTACCGTGCCGCAAGAAGGATTGTGTTTGTGAGAGCAGCTTAGTAGAGGATCTTCTAGTCAGGAGCTGCCCTTTCAAGGGAGGTGGCACAGATTGTCTTCCTCTAGCCAGAGATGGCCGCTTCTGAGTTGGTCCTGCCCAGTAGCGCAGGAGATTAACATTGTCTTTTGCTGCTGGTTGTGAGCTTTAAGGCTCCTGTATGAAGTATCAGCGTGAAGTTTGTGTGGCTGGCTGTTTATGCACAATGGTTGTTCCAAGTGGTAAGATGGGTATCAGGGATCGTGACACTACCCTGTCTCCCACAGAATGAGCTGAACCTGGGTGCGAGGAGATCGGATCTTTCTCCACCGAGTGAGCAACTGGCCGATTGGGCTGACCTTTGAGCGTAGGGTTTTTGAGAATGCTAAATTATTATTATTTAGTTTTGTATTCTTTATTGTGTCAATGTGGCTATTAAACAAGCCTTAAACACATAGGGGGTAATTCATGGATTATTTACACTGAAAAAACGGTATTTGTGTGCCATTCTGCCAGCAAATCCCCATTTGTTAAACAGGGATATGCGGGCAGAATGGCGCACAAATTCTGTTTTTTCCGGCGCAAATAATCCATGAATTAGCCCTATAATAGATATATTCTTGTACATTACCTATACACATTAAATTTGAGTTCACATGTTACACAGAGTAAAAATAAAAATGAAGTACAAATTTGAGACTCATAATTTGTAATTATAAATTGACCTATTATAGTTCATTTTTTCAGTCTTTCCTACATATTCTACCTTTTTCCTAACATTTCAATAAAAATTCATGATTAAAACGTACTTATTATCTTTAATTCAATCACCCTTTTAAGAACCTTCAACTAATTTTAAAAATTCTTCCCATCCATGGAATGCAGCTCCTGGTATGAAAACTGAATTTGCTTTAAACAATGTATTCCAAAATTGAGGGGAATGAATCAATCTTAAATTCATGCAGTAGTTTTTGCAACCTTTTTCATGAAAGGTTTTCATTTTAGGACATTTTGTTAAGACATGCCTACTTGTTTCTTTTGCCTCTCCGCATAATCGACATATGCAATTTTCACATGAATGCCCTCGCCAGACACCCATAAGCTCATTAGTCTGGAATCAATTAATTCTTAATGATATTATTAATCTCTTCACTGCAATAGAGAAATGCTTTGTTAGATATGTAAAAGAAGAGTCTGCTATAACGCTTTGATTAGAGAATTCTATATATCAGGTTAGTTTAGACAGCCTTTCGATGTTTTGGATTTAATCAAATATCTTTACTTTCTTTTTCAATATCACATCAATATTTGGACATTCGAGGGCTACTTCCATCATTATTTTCAAGCATGTCAGGTATGATATTGGGAAGGCTCTGGGTTCAGCCAGATAAGCATTGTTAAGGGTAGTCTTATTCTCAAACCCAACCTACTGTTTAATTAATTTGTATTCAGTTTGCTAGCTGATATTTTCATACAGAGTATCACCCTTTGAATGGCCCAGCTAGCATAGAGAGACGGGGCTCCATATTCTAATCTAAGAGCCTCTACTGGCGTTGCTTTAGGCATATTTATTATGCTCCTCAGGATTTTGCCTTCTATTTGTTTAAGCCACTGAATGCGGGTAGAAGGCAAGGATGGTAATCCGTACAATAAACTGGGCACAATGCTCACCCTATATACCTCCAGAAGATCATTTATATTAGAGCCTCCATTCTTAGCCACAAATTGTTTAGCAACGCCCCATCTCCTCCTTATGCGAGGGGTACCCATCTCAGCATAGTAATTCAAACTAGGGTTTTTCTGTAAATAACAATATTGCTCGACCACCTCAATGGTTTTCCCTTCGAGTTTCTAGGAATATTTATGTTTTCTTGAGTTACTGCCTCTCAAGACCAACATTTTGATCTAATTTATGTTAATTGTCATGTTGTTATCCTTCACTCAAAGAGATAGAGTAGAGCTTCAATGGATCTCTATAGTCCTACTTGAATTAGGTCAAACAATGCAGTATCGTCTGCATATGCTAGCCATCCCATGGGAACGTTGTTTATATTCAGGGGGAAGCTACGGATTGTACAAGGGCATTTGGAAGATCGGCAACATATATGTTAGTAAGAAAAGGGGTAGCCAACATCCCTGTTTCAGGCCTACATTGGTATCACAGAGGCTTTCTATTTCCCCATTCTGATGTAAGTGAATGGAGACCAATGTATTAGTATAAAGCTTCTTAATGTAGTATAACAGTTGGGGTTCCATACCCCATCTAGTTAGTTTACTCCACAACAAGGGACGAGAGACACTGTTGAAAGCACGACTAAAATCTATATAGCAGCAATAGAGGTTTTTGCCAGTACTAGTCAATCTGGACTCAGCCATAAGACATTTCAGTGCCAATATATTACTCTTAGTACTGTAATTCTTCTTGAAATCCTGTTTGGAAACTTTTAAGTTATTCTTTCTCACAGGCCCATTTCATTATTTCTTTTTGAAATATGGCAGTAAATATCTTCTGACTGGCGTCCTGCATAGACAATAACCGAGAATTGGCTGGATTTAGTTTGGATCCCTTTTTATGAATCGGTAGAATTATTGACTCTTGCCAGGTCTTAGGTATTCTTCATGTTGCTTCGATTTTTCTATATACTCTAACAAGGATTTCGGACCATAGCTTGGGATATCCTTTAAACAGGGTGTTTGGAACTCAGTCCGGGCACGAGGCAGTTGTGGGTTTAAGATTAATAAGGATATTCCTAATATCCTCTTCGTCATATGCCAAATTTATGTTGTTACAGTGTGTCTTCCATGTTTCATCTAATTTTGGAATATTTTCATCATAATACATTTCCCGAATGTAACTTCTTCACTCGGTAACACTGATCAGATTTAGCTCTATAGATTGTTCAGCAACTCTATTATCCAGTATTTATTTTCTTTAGTTCTGCTTTCTTTTCTGACTCAGTCAAGAAGGCATCTCCTCGCACGCAAGTTCTATCTCTTCTCCAGGCAATCTTTTCCTTATGGATATATATAGAGATATTACATTAACCCCTTTAAAAGTCCCTTTGATAGATAAATATATCAAAAGGTCTTTTAAAGGGGTTAATGTTGCTCCCCAATGGTTTATTTTTCCTTAACCCTGTATGAACACTAATTCCTTGCAGTATCTTATCCAATTTCCTTTTTCCTCTACCCCCCCTATCATGGACACTTTTCCATAGTTCATGGACAGACGGCCATTGATTTTTTTAACTTAAGCTGCTGTCCATCTCATTCGATTTCCGTGAAAATTCATTTGATAAGACCCCTCAAGAGAGCTAGATCAGTTTAGCAGGGAGAAATCCAACTGCCAGAATAAGACTTTGTGTTTGCTTACATAGTTTCTTTCCAGTATGATAGTATGATAATTATCAATCTTGTCCGTTCTAATTATGACATAATCTATGTGGGAGTTAGTTACAGGAATGCTAAATGTATGCATTGGTGGAATACCCTAAAGTATTTTTTTAAGTGTTTTCTATTTTTAGTAATAAATGATGCAGATTGCTCCAGCTTTGAAAGTGAACTCATCTTAACAGACCCCTCTTTCATAATGCTCCACACTAGAAAACAACAGTCCACACACATGCCTTTGCTGTACTTGTCTACTGACACATCTCAGCAGCTGCCTTGTGGTCCTTCAACATGACAGTCACCCAAGAAGTGACATGTGCATTCCTATTAGCAACTGTTGGAACCAAATGTATGACAGTCTGGATCTGCCTTTAACTATGGACAATCCTGAGCCTAAATCAAATTATATAATTGTGGGCCCAGAAACTGGTGACAGATGACACATCTATAAATTATCCACATCTGGTTAGGAAATGTTGATCTCTGGAACTCCACAATTATATTGGCCAAAACCTATTGAGGTCCTTTTATTGTCATCTTGGTTTCTAGTGACCCTCCTGGTCAAGGCTGACTGTGTATTCACAGTCTGTGACTGAGTTTCACCCAAAACAAACCATTCAGGTTTTTTTCCCAGCAAAAGCTTTGTCCTTCCTGGGAAAGGGTTGTCACCTCGCAAGGAAAGCATGAACATCCCTCAGAGGTCAGAGAGTGGTCAGGTTCTGTCTAGAGGCAAATTAATGCGTCATTCCTTCCGTCGGCCCCTCCGGCCTCAATATCATAGAAACAAAAGGAGTGAATCGTTTTTGGTGCCCGCTCCCTCTCCACTGCCATACCGCAGATACGAGAGACAATATTCACTAAGGCAACCCTAGCAACCTTATCCTGAATTAGTCGAAGAAGAAATGGACTTGCAAGCGCTAGCAGAAATGGGCATGCTGTAATCAATGTGATGAGAGCAAGTGACATCATGACACACGTAGGCACACTAGACTCGAAGCAGATATGCGCCCGCCATGAAGATAAACAAACACTAGGTCAAACTTGCATTTAGACACATATGTTACCTGCACCAATAGACACTAGAATACATTTCATAATCAAAATGGATGCTGAAATGCAATGCAAAAGAAACAGATGAAAAGTCTGCTTAATGTAGAAACGCAGCAGTGATGAGTGGCCATTTTCGCAAAGATGGGCGATACAGCCTCGTTTGAGTGAATGGTAAGCATTAAAGAAACCTCAAAGCTGTAGGGGGACCTGACTCGCTGAATTATCTGAAAATTCAAGCCCGAATAGAACAGACAATAGCTGTACAATCCTTCCCAAGGTTACTGTGTAAATGGAGGTTTGGATTGACACCGAAGAGAACTGAAGATAATGGTTCTTAAGCATATGACACATTTCTCTTAGATTAAGTAAAGAAACAAACAGCCCTTGAAGACCAGGTGCTCAATAATTAAGGTTCAATATTGAGAAGAAAGTAGCTCAAACAAGTCTCCAGTAGTCAGTAAGGGTAAAGACACATGAATTAATAAGGGCTAAAATCCCAGTAAATGCCAAGCAGGACGATCCAAGCGTGGTCGCCATACACATGACTTATAGTTGGAAAATGATAACTATTCATTAGCTTCAAGGACTAATAAGTTTAAGAGTTCATGCCCCTCCAGTTCTCAGGACAAAGATAAAAGACAATGGGGGTCATTCCGAGCAGGGCGGTAAGGGTTAACGGTCACTGGTAACGAGACCTGTGCCGTTAAACCCATACCGCCCTATTCCGAGTTCCCTTTGCGGGCTGGTACTTAACGCCTGCTTTTTGCAGGCGTTAAAAAACCAACCCGCAAAGGGACCTAGGAGCTAATTACGGCACCGTAATTTACGGTGCCGTAATTAGCGCCTTCCCCATTCCCATTGAGCCCTATGGGGCAAAAATGGGAATGGGGAAGGACCCATGGTGAATGGGGAATTACAGCCCCCGCCAACCTTGGAATGGGGCGGTAATTCCGCCATTCACCATGGCGGATTCGGAAAAATAACGGCGTCAACCAAGGCGCTAATAGCACCTTGGTTAACGCCAGGGTCGGAATGAGGCCCAATGCCAAGTTCGAAGCTAAAAGTCCTGGCCTGTTGCCTAGAGAATCAGAAAAGTTCTCCTAATTGGGAAAAGCAGCACCTTGGTGCTGATCTCCCTAGACACTATTGTTGCTCAGGTGCTGATGACCTGCCAAATTACCAAGGTGATGAAGCTAATGCCAACCAATCCCTGCTGTCAAATACTGCCACCTTCCAACTGTTGCAGCAGCCAACAGTTCACTATTTTTTTTTTAAACTTGTATTTATTAGTTTTACATAAATACAATCAAAGAAATAACATTGAACATTATTAACATTCCCTTCGACCTACCCCCTCCCTCCCCTTTGGTCGGATGATCTCAAATTGTCCCTAGTTTTAATTATGCGTTGAAGATGTCCGAAACTTTGATATTATGGGGGCACCACTGTTCCATAAAGTCTGACTGGTGGTATTGCAAGGTCCCTTCCCATTCCTTTCCGAATTTGTCTCCGGTCCCTTGGATTTTGTGGGTGATTTTCTCCATTGTTATGTGGGCCCATACTTTTTGCAGCCATGTGTATTTCAGTGGGGTATCCTTGTTCTTCCACATCTGTGCTATAGTGGTCCATGCCGCAATGAGAAGTCCCATGAAGGCTCTCCATTGTGATTTACTGTATAGCCTTGCTGTATCATCTCTGATTCCACAGAGCCAGACTTCCTCCCCAAGCAACCCCACATCCGGAAAAACTTTGCCCATATCGTTTCTAATTTCTTCCCAAAAAGGTTTAATACCCTCACAGTCCCACCAAATATGTCTCCATGATCCCACTTCGTCACATCCTCTCCAGCATTGATTTGACGTGTTTGGGTACATGGAGTGGAGCCTCTCTGGAGTATAGTGCCACTGTGTCATAATTTTGACCCACATCTCCCTGGTTTGTGCCGAGCGGGTCATCTTGGGGATCAGCTGCCATAGGTCCTCCCACTGTCTATCCATTGGTCCCTCCCCAGCGTTCTGCCCCACTTTATTCTATATGACCATTTAATATCCTCCCCTTGTGTGTTTATGTATTTATACAGAGTTGACACCCACTTTTTCTCCCCCGTGTTGGAGATGATGTATGTCTCGAAAGCAGTGAGATCTCTGGTTGCTGCCTCAGTGATGTTCGGGGAGTTTAGCCAGTGTTTCAGCTGCTCATATCTATATCTATCACCTTTGGGGAGATTTGAGCCTGTAAAGCAGGATTCTAGTGAAATAATTTCCTTGCCTGCGAACATTTCGCCAATTTTAGTTATGCCCTCCTCTTCCCAGCGGTCATACGCCCCTTGTTCCATCCCCGGGGGAAATTGTGGATTTCTACAGATGGGTGTAAAGGGTCCCAGCTCCGTGGTCATAATACCTATTCGTGTTTGGCAGTCCCATGCTTTCAGCGTGGTCCTCATTATTTCGCTAATTCTTAAGTTTTCATGTCTGTGCTGCCTTTGTTTCCAAAGAAGTTCTACCAGTGGGGTCCTTGCTACCGCTCTATCTTCTTTGGCCCATATCTGCTGCAGGTTCTCCCTTACCCATTCCCTCAAGACTTTAAGCTGTGCCGCCTGATAAAAAATTTTAAAATGTGGGAGCGCCATCCCCCCATCTCTGGTTGGGGCCGTGAGGACCATCTTTGGTATCCTGGGCGTTTTCCCTTTCCATACAAAGGATGATACCAATTTGGTTAGGGTCTTGAAAAAGGTGTCGGGGACCCCCACCAGGATAGCCTGGAAATAGTAGAGGACCCTTGGGAGGACCGTCATCTTGATTGATTGTATTCTGCCCCACCACGAAATCTGTAGTGGGTTCCATCTGCCTAGTTCCCTTCGAATGTTTGTGATTAGCGGCGGGTAGTTTTCCCCGTAGAATTGCTCAATTTTTTGTGGTACTATTATTCCCAGATATTTTATACCTTTTTCTACGATCTTAAGGTCCTGTATCTTCGCTTCCCTTTCTATGTTTGCTCTGTCGCCTGCCAAGATTAGGATCTCTGATTTTTTTCTATTAATTTTTAGACCTGAGATGGCCCTATAGTTTTCTAATTCCCTCACCGCTGCTGATAAAGTGGATTCGGGGTCCTCTAGGGTTATTAGCATGTCATCCGCGTAGGCGATCACTTTATGTTGCTGTCCAGCCATATCTATCCCTTTAATGTGAGTTGACTTCCGTATTTTTATTAGGAGGGGTTCTAAGAACAGAGCGTACAGTAAAGGTGAAAGGGGGCATCCCTGTTTCGTTCCTCTTGATATAATTACCTTATCCGTAACCTCACCGTTAATGACTATTCTACTGGATGGGGAGTTATAGTTCGCTCTGATGCTCGCAATGTACTGCTCCCCGAACCCCATTCACTTCAAGATTTTGAATAGGAGAGACCATTCCACTCGGTCAAAGGCCTTCTCGGCGTCTACCGACAGTAGTATCGCTGGGGTGTGGGATATACCTATTTTTTCCACTAGGTGGGCGAGCCTCCTTGTATTGTCATGTGTTTGCCTGCCGGGAATGAAACCTGATTGATCTTCGCCGATTAGATTAGGGAGTAGCGGGGACAACCTTGTTGCCAGAATCTTCGTATAGATTTTTGCATCTAAATTAATCAGGGAGATTGGTCTATATGATGCCGGATTTATTGGATCTTTACCTGGCTTGTGGAATACCAATACTTTCGCTTCATTCATTGTGGGGGTCACATTGCCGCTCTCTTTAAACGAGTTCAAGAGCCTGGTTAGGATCGGGGTCAGTATGTCTGAATATTTTTTATAGAATGGGGCCATGAACCCGTCTGGGCCTGGGGCTTTGTTACCTGGGAGTCCCTTTATTGCTTTCCTGACTTCCTCTTCCCGAATAGGGGACTCTAATGACTGTTTTTCCTCTTCTGAAATTTTCGGTATCTGTAGGGCCTCTAAATATGAGTCTTGGACGCATGTGTCAGTGCGTTCGGTGGAGTAGAGAGTTTGATAGTATTGCCTCAGTGCTTCCCCCATATCATGTGTGCGTGTTTGGATATCCCCCTTCGCATCGCATATGGCCTTAATCGTTGTTTCTTTCTGTTTTGCCCTGAGCTGTCTCGCCAGGAGTCTATCTGCTTTGTTTGCTTTAATGTAATATCTCTGTTTCAGATAGAGTAGGTTCTTTTCTGCACCCCTCGTCCGTAGCATCTCTAGTTGGCCCTGTGTGTGTTTCAGTGATTTTTTTTGTATCCTCGTGGGGTGTGTTAGCATTTTCTCTTGGATGTCCTCAATCGCTTTTTCCAATTCCCTTTCCCACTGGAACCTTTGTTTGTCTCTCGTGATTTTTAGCGCTATCATCTTTCCCCGCAGTACTGCTTTGAACGCGTCCCAGACTGCGCTCATTGCGACCTCCACTGTGTCATTTTGTATAAAGTATTCCTCTATCATTTCCCTTATTGACTCCCCAGTTACAGGGTCCTGGATCAGATCCTGCGGTAGCTTCCATCTCCACAGCCCATTCTTCCTCCCTGGGAAAGTCACATCTAGCCAAAGTGGGGGATGGTCCGAGAGGGCTATTGCTCCCTTATCTAACTCTTGTATTTTTCCCAATAGTCCCACCGACACCCAGAAATAGTCTATCCTAGACATGGTGTTATGGACATGTGAGAAATATGTCTAACCCCTCTGTTCGCCCTTCCTCTCCCTCCATATATCATTCAGGGCCATGTGGTCCATTTGTTGTCTCAGACGCTTTGTTGGCGCCCCCTGGCCCTGTGTGTTACCCGTACTCCTATCTAAGTGTGGGTTCCACGCCATATTAAGGCCCCCCCCAGGATCACTTCCCCTTTTGCAAAGACTTCCAGTTTTGACAGGGTGTCTCTGAGAAAACCATCCTGTCCCTGATTGGGTGCATATATTGAGGCAAGTGTGATGAGACATCCCTCGATTTCCACATTGGCGAAGGCGTATCTGCCTTCTTTATCTACGGTTATGTCCAGCAGTTTAGAGTCTTTCCCTTCTTTCACCACAATCAGTACGCCTGCTTTTTTTTCCGTTGCAGTCGCCTGTGCCCATATTTTGTATCCTTTTATCCTTGTTTTCTGCTTATCCCTTGTTCTGATATGGGTTTCTTGGAGAAGCAGAATGTCTGCCTTCCCCCTTTTGAACTGTTTCTCCAGTTTCGCTCTTTTTGTTGGGTGATTCATACCCCTAATATTGTAGGATAAAAAGCGTATCATCCCCATACTGTAATGCTCGTGTGCCGTTGCATTGGTTCACCTGCTATGTTTGATTCATTTCTTTGAGTTCTCCAATCTTTTCCCCTCCCTTGAACTCCCCACCCCCCCAACATTTAACTTTAAACCAAACAAACTGTCCCCCGAGTAGGGCGAGGGTTCCTATTGACGCTAGGGCTTTGCACCCTTCGCTCCCTGCCCTCCTAACCCTCGGGGGGTATGTTATGGGGATTCCTAAACCCCATTGATCCATTAGTCTTTACCGAGTTCCAAACCATCGGGTCTCGACCAGACCGCCTTCTATGTATTTTCCGTTCGGCGCCGCTCCCGCGCCCCCCCCCACCGGCTTCCGGTTTCAACATTCCCATGTCCGTCACCCTAGTTTATACTTTTCTTGAGTTCCTCATGGGATTTTTCTCCTGGTCTCCCTCCCTGAGTTTGCCTTCTTCTGCTTGCTTGTTTCCCAGCCCATAGGTCTTCTCGTTCGCTCTCTCCTGTTTGTGGCTTCCCCCCGCTCCATCTCTTCATCTTGTAGACCCATGGTGCTGAGGCCTTCTTCTAGTGTGGTCACTCTCCTCTGTTTTCCTTCCCAAGTGAATAAGAGTCCAAATGGGAACGTCCATTTGTAGCGGATTTGTTTTTCTATTAGCACTTTCACCAATGGGGCCATTGCTCTTCTTTTTTGGAGGGTTACCAGAGCCAAGTCCTGATACAGTTGGATGTCTTGCCCATTCATTTTGATATGCTCCATTTCCCTGGCCCTTCTGAGAATCTGTTCTTTCTGCGGGTAAGAAGAGAGGGCCACTAAGACATCGCGTGGTCTTTCCCCTGGGGCCCCAGATCTTTTTGGTCCTACCCTGTGGACTCTGTCGACTCCGATATCTTCGGTTTCTTGCACCCCCAATATGTCTCTAAACACTTCCTTTACTGCCTCTTTCAGATCTTTGTCTAGCACTGATTCCGCCATGTTCTTGATTCGAATGTTAGAGCGTCTGGAGCGGTTCTCCAAATCCTCACATTGTAATTCCATGTTATGAGTGAGTGTCACCAATTGTTCCTGTGTCTCGCTTATCTGTCTCGTATCTTCTTCAAGACTTTGCACTGATTTCTCCACCATGTCTGTTCTCTCTTCAAGGTTATTTATGTCGATTCTCATGTCTTGCACCACTTGTTTCATTTCATCCTTCATGGTCGCAAATTGCTCTTGGACTGTAGACATGAATTTTTCTTGCAGGTCCATGAACCATGTTTGCATGTCTCCCCTAGTCAATGGTTGTTGATTCTGGGAGATAGTCTCTGCATCTCCCATCGGTTCTCCCTGTGTTCTCCCTCTTGATTGCGATGACCCTTCTGTTGACCACAGTTGTAATATATCTGCGCCTTGTTTTGTCGATTGGGGTGTCTGTTGGGTGGGGTTACCCTTTCCTTTTGCTCTTGACATGGTATTGTGCTTCGTTGGAGTGTCTATGGGGCTATTGCGCCTTCGTGCACCCCTCCGATTCAGTTCCCCTGTTGTGCTGTTGTGAGTGGGGGTTATCCCTAGCTTTGTGTGGTGTCTGCCACTGCCGCTCCTTCCCCCGTCGTCCCGCCGTATAATATTCTTGTGGCTGCTTGTAGCTTCTTTTCCGAATTACCCCTTCCGCGTTTTCCCCCTCTGGCTTGCTGGGGAAGGGGGGGGGGTCCTGTGTTACACCTTCCTCAATCCTGGGTCGGGCTGTGTGGGTGGTCCGGCGTAAGTTCCCTTATAGGGTGAGCCCCTCTGCCGGCCTACTGCCTGAGTATGGGCCTTGCTGGGACTTTGTTATGGATGTCCCCTTCTTTTTGGGCACCCGGGGTAAAGCTCTGTCCTTGTATGGGTGGATGGGAGGTTTATTTGCCCCCCCCGGGTTGGCTCACCTCTATTCTTCCAGGCGCACTGTTCCAGGGCGGCCCCCACTTCCCCTCTCCAGCGGTCCGCCCTGATCACCCCCACGCCGTTCCTCTCCTTGCCGCAGCTGCGGTCGCGGCGCCTCCGCTCTTCTCACAGAGCCCTGCCGACAAGGCTTTGCAGTGGGGGGCGGTCCCTCCCCACCGGGGCTCGCGCTGCCCCCGGTCCTGTTTTCTCGCGGGCCGCCGCCTCGCCGCTGCGGCTTCCGCCCTGCGTTCGGTTCTTCTGCGCGGGAGAGTCCTACTCGGCCCCGGTGGGGGAGGGGCCCGTCCTCCCCTCTCTTCGTTTCTCTTCTTGTGCTCGCTTTGCAGCGGCGCCGCTTTCCTCCAGGTGGGGGGGAGAAGGGGGGTGGTCCTTCAGCTGTCGGTGGGGGGGCAAGAAACGGGCCGTTACTGCTGTGAATTGTGCCTAATTTTGGCGGCCCGGGCGGGGCGCTGTTTAGGTGCGACTCCTCTCCCCGGCGGCCATCTTGGATCCCCACAGTTCACTATTTTGATGATGTATGTTCCCTGTAATCTTTTTAGAGGTGGTCCGATGTGTGGCCAGTAAATAAAGTAACAGTCAATGATGAAACTAACACATATATAATACATATACAGATGATTCTTCTAACCAATCCCTAAACACCATAGGTTTTGTAATAAAGAGTGATATATGAGGTCAGTCGTGATGTTTTTTTTTTACTTTTAAACTGTTGTCAAGCATGAGAAGAACTGAGTGAGTAGAGACAATGTGTGTTAGCTTCTCACCCTGCTTTATCTGGATTTTTAATAAAACAGGCCTTTGTCATTTACTCTGACTTTTCCATTTTTGGGTGCAGGATTTCCCGGCCTATCTGGTCTGCTCAGGGCTGGGACCTCCCGCCCCAGTCCTTCAAAGGATAGACTCTCCCATGCCAAAGGAAGTCACACTAGATTTCTAATTAAAAGATCTACTTTTGACATTAGCAGGCAAGACGATTCTGAAACAGCAGTCAGGATTTGGCCCCTTACTGAAGACTAGAAGAGAACCAATCTGCTGTGGACTTTTGGGTATATGAGGGGGAGACCCTCCCCTTAGTTGATTCATCTTTGGACATCATCTGGATCCTGGCTGGGAGAAGAGTCTGCTCAAAAGTCCTCTACCATAGAGAGGAAGACCACAATTTCTAAGGCACTTCCTACTAATGCTTCCACATGAATATAAGGGGTGACCTGTTGTCTAGACAAGGTCTACTGCAGTTTAGACAACTTGCACCCACGAGCCTGCTCACAGGGGTGACTGAACACTGAAAGTTCTCTCTAAAATCTTCATGACTGGGAAGTGCAGGAAATTCCAGCAGAACAGCGTAAACACCTGCCGCCAGCTCTGCTGAAGTGCAGCCGACCCCCTCAAGGACCGATTGACATCACGTCCGCCTCCTTGGATGTGGGACACGTCCCCCAATGACCCACCCACCACCTGCCAGAACTTACAAAATCCTGCCTTGATGTGAAGGCCTGGCCAAGTCTCAGCTGTCTGTTGCTGGCTGCAGCTGTCCTATACTGTCTCTCAGCATGCCACGCTTCACTAGTTCATTATTTTCCCTATTTCCATTAGTCTATCTTTATTCTATTATTCTTTCTTCTGGCCAAGACTTCCACCACCCTCTGCACCTATTGCCAACACATTTCCCTGGAGGCTGTTCTCACTCATTACTATCTTGGCTCATCATAACCCATCCATGTCCATGCTTTTCTTCTCAATATCTTCATCTGAATCCTTCCAAAACCAAAGTCCTCTTTTTCCCTGCCACTACAATTCTCCCTCGCCTTTCTCCCCTTTCTTTCTCCTTTCCTGCATCCCTTCTTCTTATCTCGGCCTCTGCCAGTAAACTGGGTGTTATTTTTGACACTGCCCTCTCGTTCACTTCCTACTTTGCCTCTATCTCAAAGTCCTGTAATGTTCAGCTTTTTAATATCAGCAAGGCCTGTCGTTTCCTTACTTTTTGACGCTACCAAGCTCCTAATTTCTTTTTTATTACTCTCCCAACCTTTATATTGTTCTAGTCTTCTCAATGGTCTTCCTGCATCGCACCTTGCTCCTCTCTGCTCTATGCATTTTCTGCTTCTTCTTTCTCCCTGTGACTCTATCTCTGTTTCTCTACAACAGCTTTGCTGGCTTTCCTTTGAGGCGTGTCTTCTATTCAACTTTCTTTCACTGTCTTGACATCTCTACATGGTCTTGCTCCTCCCTATCTCTCCTTGCTTATCTCTTTTTATACCCGGTCTCTGTCTCTCCACTCCCAATCTCTTTTTCTCTTATCGCTCCCTCGTCCTCCTCCTGGTTCAGTTTGTTCACTCTTCTAGCTCCTAAATCTTGGAACTCTCTACCTCTCTCACTTTGCTCTATTTCAACCTTCCCTTCTTTTAAGGCCTGGCTCAAGACTCACCTTCTTTCCTCTCCTTAATTTTCATGTACCTTCACTTACCACATTTATAGTAATGTTATTATTCTTTGTACATCGATTAGGCATCAGGCACCATATAAATAAAATACAAATACAAAAATGTCTTAAGTTTCCTCTGGATTCCCTGGACAGGGTCCTCAAGCAAACAAGGAACTTAGGAAGAGACCCATTTCTCTCCCTGCATCTCGGATCTGCTTTGATGGTGGTTTGGGCACCTTTGATGCTGACCAGGCTGCTGCAAGGGAACAGCCAGAGTAATTTTCACCTCGACATTTGACCACCTCACCCATCTCCTAGGTTTTCATCACACAGACTGAAGCTCTACTGTCTCCACTTCAGATACCCGCTGAGTCTTCTAGCATCCCGAACTCAACACTGCCTGGTTACAAGCTTTTCGGGCCCCAGGACATCGCACTGCAGTACCACAACACTGTGTTGAGCCTCTCAAGCCTGTTCGCTGTTGAAGGCAAGTCTTCACTGCTCCACATTTCAGTCTGCTGAGTTTTCCAAAAACAATGACCCGACATTGCCTGCCTTTCCCAGCATCTTCAACACACAAGCTGTCGCCACTGCAGAACCGCATTACTTTGTCGGATCCCATGAACGCTGAAAAGTGCCCAGAGTCCCGATTTGACACTGTAAAGCCTGCAAAGCAAGAATAAAGGTACTGATAATGGCTCTGTCCCATGGCCTGTTTTAAAGGGACCCCTGTGACTAGTAACTTACTGTAAGGCTCCACTCAGTACTTTATTTAATGAAATCTTAAGTGACATTGACATTGCTGCTGAAAATATTGTCTGTGCACCCCTGTCTTCACCCCAAAGTGCCTCTTTTATTCGGAAGTCTGTGTTATGTGTGTTTTCCGTTACAATCATGGGGTATAGCATTTTTTATTAGCGTTTTGCATTTTTAGATGTTTAATTTACGGATCCTTTTTTTATAGAACCTTGGTCGGACATTATTTTAGAACGGTCTCCATTTAGACTACTTAATGTCAGTCCTGAAGTGCATAGTTGAAAAACTCCACAACAATAGTCTGCCCTTCCTCGGCCTGCGCTACCCATAGAGATAGAGGCAAAGGAGGTCTGTGCTTGTCAGTCTGCGCTGGATTCCCCATTACAAGTGCGATCACTGCTGGTTTGGTAGTAGTGTGGGATTTAGTAAGAATTGTATTCACTACTCATCCCTGTACTCATGCAGATGTGTAGTCCTTTCGTGCCCTGGGAACAGGCGTAGAGCAGGTACGAGGCGGTGGTGCTTATGGCGAGCCGGGTGCTATGGAAATGAGATCTCAATGGTAAAAGTTTTCATTTTCCATCAGTTGATCATTTTAGTCAGAACAGTTAGGAAGCTCAGAAAAGAACTCCCAGAAAATGTTCACTTTCTCTCGGCGAAACTTGGGCTTGCATCGATCAATGAGGAACCCATGCCTGGGCAGTGTTGTCTGCCAGAAAGGCAGTGGGTTGATGTAGGCTTGCTTTCAGCCCTAGAGCAAGTATGGTAAGATCTGTCCCCCTGTGAGTCTCCAGCATGGCCATTAAGGGAAGGACATCAGGTGAGCTGCACTGATGAACCATAGGGGAGTGTCCCACCCTTGGGCAAATGCCCACAGAGGCCTGGTTATAGAAACAGAAGTATGTTGTTCTTCCCACATCCTGGCAGATAACTATGGATATGTCCAGGCTACAGCGCCTAGTTCCCAAGGAGGGATGCAGACACTTCACCATGGCTTTGCAGTGTCCACAGTGGGATGTCATCTGCGAGCAGGATTGATAACATCAGATTCACATTGAATAGGCGAGGGGTCCCAGGGTGGTATCTGGTAATGACGAGTGCCCTGGCTAAGAGATCTTTAAGGTAACATTGGGGCTTGGGTAGGAGAGAGCTCTTAGTCAACCCAACAAGCAGGTTACTTCCCATCACAGGTGGATGTGTGAGTGGGGCCTTAGTGTTTCAGCACACTTTTCCACCTCCGGTATGATAACCCTAGGGCTACGGCTGGGTGGATAAAGAGGGGTACAGTAATATTGTGCTGCAAAGCTTCTCAGATTTCTTGTACTTGGAAGTAGTGTTATTGTTTAATCCCCAGGCCAAATGGGGCCTTTAAAGAAAGGCAGTTATAGAAAATTAAATATATAAATAAATATTCAATAAAATACAAGACACAAGGAGGGTTTTAAAAGAATGTTTATGGTAAAGCGTATCTGTGATTAACTGTGAACTTACCAGACAGCACCAGGTTCCCCACCATGAGAGACGCACATGGAATACTGGGACTGTGGACGAAGGCCAGGTCACCCCTGACCGGAACAATGGACTCACCCGGATGAACATTCCAAGGAGGGAGGCAAGGACGGTTGAAAAGTGGCAATTGAAAAGAGATAGTTGAGGGACGAAGAGAGACAGGTAAAACACAGAAGGAGAACAGAAAGAATGAAGAGGAAAAGAAGATCAGTGCTGCCTGGGGGGCCACAGCCTGGAGCAGCCCCCAGCGTCTCCTGAAAGGGCCAGGCTGCATATGTTAGCTGCAGCCTGGTGTGAAGCTAAGCCCCTGGCCGGATGCGTGGTGCGGCTTGGGTGAAGACAAACGCCAACGCCCGAACCGTGTGTGAGCGGTGGACCCCAAGTGAGAACGTGGCTGGGGGGGCCAGTCCGGGTGGACCAGGAGAGTTGAAAGACCCGGGCCGCATGCGTGGTGTGGATCGGGTGAAGTAAACGCCCGTGTTCGGGCCGCGTGGCAAGGCAACCTGAACTGGGCCATGGCCTGAAGACTACAGGCTGCCCGAGGGCTGTTCCGGAGGTCACAGAAGTCCTGGGCCACATTGCGTGTGGTAGCCCTCGGTGAAGGCATACTCACGGTAGATGTCTACCCGCCATGGGGCACACAGGGAAGGTGGTGAAGTTCAGAGAAGCCCTGGTGGCACTAACTGCATTAGCGAAATGGGCAGCACCAACCAGGGTGTCTGGCCGGCGTCCGCTCTCCCCAGTGCCAGACGGGGAGAGCAGGGAGAGCATGGAACTTACCTGGAGCCCCAGCCGCGATGTCATATGCGGTCAGGGCTCAACGTAATGTGTATAGGCTGGATACTGATTCCGCCCAAGTGGGCGGGCCTGGCCGGAGTCCAATGGGGACTGCTCCCGTCTTCAGAGACACCACCACAGAGGAAAAGTGTTATGAAGGTCTTCCAGAGCCCCAACACCTCATCACCACAGAGGAAAAATGAAAGGCTTACCAAACCACCACCACGGAGGAAACCAAAGCCCCTACCCTGCCGCGGAGGCAGGTAGGGCTCCTAAAGCCCCATGTGGACAAAGGGCTCCCAAAGCCCTACTAAGGCAGAAGAAACACAACCATAGAGGAAATCTGGGTTCCTAAAGCCCTATGAGGACACAGGCCTCTCAAATCCCAAACAGCCACCTGAAGCAGAGCAGTGGGGTTTTAGTTTGTGGTGGTTTGGGCATCACAGCAAGCAGGCCACAGCTGGGAAAAGGTACTGTTCCTGAACAAGTTAATTCAATGACTTTCTTGAACTGATATGTAGGGACTGTATTGATAGGGGCAGCTGCAGCTGGCCAGCTCATTTAACTGATGATAATCGAATTGGTATGTGACGGAAGTGGGGAGTTGGGATGTTCAGGGAGCAATGCTCAGAGAAAGAGATGGGAAACCTGCTAAAGGTTAACATGCAGAGGGGCCTATAGAAAAGAGATCCCTTACCCATATTATGACATTATTAAACACAGAATAGGAACCTGGGGTGGAGCATGGATGTCTTAGAAAGTATTAGGGATTTTATGTTTAATAATGTAATCCTTTTTATATAAAAGCCTGACAGAGCACCAAACATCCCCCAGTGTACTGTGCCTTATTGAAAATCAGGAACTCAGTATTGTGGCCCATCTCCTCAATTAACAGCATTTTATTTTAGCAGGAGCAGCACCCCTATCTACCCAGTGGGCTGGGGTTTGGGGTGGTGGGAACTGACCCTGCTCCAGGACTAGAGAAGTGCCCCTTCCATGGAGCAGGGCCAGGAAACAGGGGCTACAATTGGTTACGTCTCCCCCATATGCACGTACTTGTAACATTTACTAAATCACTACTTTGGGGCTCAACACGTGTGGACGGTTATTTAAGGTGTTCAATAACTAAAAGAAACGCATCGTTGATGCCGTGGATTCCATTTTGGGGTGAGCTGCCCTGGGGATAGCCTCATTTCCACACACTTGTCATGTAGGGTCTCACATGGTCATTGATGCCCCAGGTAAGAGTAGGGGCAAAGGGTGGTTTCGCCCACTCCTCACCATCTCCTGTATACATTACCCCAGCGACCAATCTAGCGCCAAGGCGAGGTGCCCTGCCAACCTAGGAATAATGTGGTGATCATGGGGTGCATATTTATCCTGGCACTGCATGTGGGGGCAATTTCACTGGGAATTAGACTGATATACTTATGGAGTATTTTTCATATGCCACTATTAGTCTGTGAAACATGATTTCAGTAGTTGTCCCCAGAATGTGGTTATTTCACCCATCTGTGATGTCACTTCCTGTGATATCGACAGATCAAAGGTCACGCGATGTAACTTCTGCACACTCCATGATTTCTTCTGTCACTTATTAGTGGTGTCTCTCCTCCAATGTTCTCTACCCCTGACTTGACCTTCTAGAAAGCTCTCAGAGACCGCCTCCCAGCGCTATGCTGTTCTCTGAGAGAAGAAGCGCTGCATTTTGCACTCAGGCGCCACTCCCCCGAGAGGCATTTATTGTATGTTTGCCGGTCCTGTTATTTCTAGATATCAGGGCGGAGGCACGTCTCTATGGCCATCTATCAATGCGCTGCTCTGGGGTGTTGCTAGGTCTGGAAAAAATCTGGGGCTATGCTAATGTCGGTACTGTCGGGACTCGGGGCTAGCTAGCCTTTTGGTTGTAGCCCCTGAGCTTCTAGCAGGGCTACAACCAAAAGACCCGGGGCTATTGCCCCCTCCGTCCCTCCTAGCAACGCTCCAGGCGCTGCTTAAGTACTCGGGTCACTCCAGGAGAGCCGATTTTTTATTTTTTTATTTATTTATTTCGAAAGTTAACACCCATCATGAACGACAAGTGCTATGCATAGAACATGAAAATAACATTCGATTGAGCATGAAATAGGCAAGAAGTAAAACCCCCCAAATTCTTTTGCAACACAATTGTCATACATCAATAGTGATCTTCAGAGTAGAAGTGCACAGCATAAGCCACTCGTTTGTCTGGTGTGGACTACAGCTACTTTTTCCCATCTGCAGCAGTTTGGCAATTCATTTCTTTGGCTATATGTGTTCTTACCGACCATCAATTACAGAGTGGTAAATTTAATCGCAGACAAAACGCAGAAAGATCTACCCCTTTTTTGCACCCTTTTCAAGCTACCCCAACCCCATCCCGACCCATTTTAAACCCTTACCCCAAAACCCTTTATGTATTTATTTAATCATTTTGGTGTTTTTCAGTGTTTTTGTCTGCTCTGTTATGTACCACTCTGTTTTGTTTGCAATAAAATGACACCATTTCTTTTAATAATGGAATTAGATACTCCTTCCGGGAAGCACGCATCATGGGACAAAGCATTGAAATAATGGGAAGGATCGCCCTGGGACCGCCTGTCACAGGACCAAAAAGCAGTCGCGCAATGCCCCTTTGTGCTTGTGCGTTTACTCCTCGTAAGGGGAATAGGGAGGTAGCTAGCCCTAAGATTGAACAGTAATCAATTCTCGAACCGGCACAAGCAGTTCACTTTTACAAGAGGCAGGTCATGTGAGAAATAATGTGCAACCGAGGATTTACGTATCTTGGTGCAATAACGCGGTGGTCTGCGCTGTTGGAGAAAGTGAAAATTCAGTAATTTAGTGTTGCTTCTTGCTACATTAGGAAACGTCATAAAGAGTTCGGGAATTCCCATCAGGGTAACCTCTGCTTTTATAGCTTAGCCAAGGGCGTTTAATGTCAATATCAGCAGATAACAGATCCCGCATGAATAAGCGAGTGAGGTGCAGGTTCTTGTTTGGCCATAGCCCAGGGTTGTCTAACTCCAGGCCTAGAGGGCCGGATCCATGCCGGGTTTTCAGGATACCCCCTCATTAATATTCATGAGATTAATTTGCACACAATGATTCTAAATGTATGCACATTCTGCCTAATGAATATTGAGGGACATGCTGAAAACCTGTCAGGATTCCAGCCCTTGAGGTTTCGAGTTGGACATCCATGCCATAGCCTAAATCATTGGTTTTCCTTAATTTGGCTCTGGGACACTAAGGAAAAGCCCCATATTTCAGACGTTCTTCTTGCGTGTGGCCTGCTCCAGGATGCCTTCCAGAAGCAGGCCAAAATCTGCCACTTAACAGCCGATCTTGTTAGGTTGCCACTCCCAAAGTGATATATTAAATGTTTGATCTATGTGCCTGTTGGATCTGGGTGATATGATGGATAATTGTGATGTGTAAAATGCCAGCCTGCAATGGTTCTGTTTGATGAGCGATAGCACCTTGGAGGGGCGGAGTCATGGGGAGGATTGGGCAGTACCGAGGGGTGTGGCTCCAGGCCCGGTTGAGCAATACAGTATCTCGTCATAGAACTCATTCCGGCAATTGGCATAAAAGCAAAGAGCATTTTGGAATGTCCACAATTTTAAATTTGAAACATGTCTTATAGTGATTCAGTAAGAAACCATTTTTTTAGCAAATAATGGAAGTTGGGCTCTGCAATTTTGATTGGTCGCACTATTCACCCTAATAAAATATTTGTATACATTGCAGGACATATATACCAGTTGGCACAGCTTTAACAAGTATATGAGGCTTTGTCTGTTTCTGTAGTAAGTTTCCCTTGCCGAATCGACTGAAACGATGGTTGCTTGATCCTGTGATAACTGGGCTTCAAGGCAGACCTCACTGGGCGTATCCTGTTCCAAAGGCGCGTTATCGCATGGGCGTGCAACCCGTGCTTCAATGCGCAAACTGCTTTCGGAAGACTTGGTAGCAGCACTGCAGAGCCTTCTGAAAGCCACCTGCTCGTTGAAGTGTGGGTTGCACGTCCATGCGATAACGCGGCTTCAGAGTCGTGGGCAAGCCCCTGGGTCTGGGAACAGGGCAGCGCTCCTGCAAGACTTAACTTGCCGGATCGGCACTCTATCTTATTCCAGCCCATTTCCTGCGCTGCTGCGTATGGGGAGGGAGTGGATAGCTCTGCCTTGTACAGCATGAACAAGTAAGGTCTGTGTATGACGAGGGCCAGTTATGTCTGGGCAGTAGGATCTACGAATTAAGAAGGATAACCCTGCTATCTTCAGTGTGAGCGTGCAATCCCTGAGTATGCATGGGCGGCACCAGCCATGGGCATGGGAGCGATGAAGCCCTCCCACTTTGAGGCAGAAGGCATCACTCTGATGTGACGCCCAGCTCCTGGCTCCGAAAGCAAGAGCACATGTCTCATTCCCATGCGCTTATACCCCGTGAAGGCACCACAGCAAACAGTGGCAGGGGATAAAGGCCTGGTGAGGCAACATCAATAAACCCCGTGTCTTGAATCTGTGATGCTCGCTCACCTGAAGAGGGTGCAAATCCCACAGCCTGTAGCACCAACAGAACTATGTAGCCTTATCTGCACTTCAAGGGAGCCTGAGACTCCCTCCAGCTAGAGTGCACCTTACTGGAAACAAGGTCAGCCAGAAAGAAAGTCTAAGGGTGTGTTTATTTCTCGGTTACTGAAGTCGGCAGCAGAGTCCTGAGAGAGGTGCATGCTGCGAAACTGTGGCTGTTAAGCAGAGGAAAAAAACTGAAAGGAGAGAAAACAAATTGGAAAGGGGCTGGGCAGAAGGCTTTCTTTTTTGCGTGCTGGGACTTTTAATCTTGCTGAGAAGGAAACACCAGGACTGGACGACCTACTTTGGTGGCACGTGGCATCTTCCGTGCTCTAGAGAAGGGGAGTAAGAGAGACAAAATGCAAAATAGGGGGTTAACATTTAGCAGACCAAAAGGAGGAGAAGGGGGAGACAAAATTGGTGGGCGAGAAGAGAAAGATCAAAATGGAGTGAAAGAGAAAGGACATGAGAGATGATAAGAAAGAGAATATGGGGGGGGGGGGTGATCCAAGCGAATGAATAAAAGAGTAAGTGAAGAGATAGAATCGAAGTGGTGCTGCATGAGAGGGAGAGCAGAGAGAGTGTACAGGGAGGAAACTACACAAAATGTACAGTCAATATTGCAGCAAAAGGAGTGATAGAAAAGGAACAAGAAGGAGCGACAAAGACATAGAACACTAAATAGTAAGGGAATGAAAGTGAAAAATGATCAAAGGCATGAAAGGGAATGTAAAAGAGTTAAGACAGGAGGGAGAGAGAGAAGGGTGACAGAACATGGGATGGACAGAAAGAACAGAGGAGGCATGTGAAAGAGTACAAGTATAGACCAGACAGGAGGGAGAGAGAGAAGGGCGACAGAACATGGGATGGACAGAAAGAACAGAGCAGGCATGTGAAAGGGTACAAGTATAGACCAGACAGGAGGGAGAGAGAGAAGGGCGACAGAACATGGGATGGACAGAAAGAACAGAGCAGGCATGTGAAAGGGTACAACTATAGACCAGACAGGAGGGAGAGAGAGAAGGGCGACAGAACATGGGATGGACAGAAAGAACAGAGGAGGCATGTGAAAGAGTACAACTATAGACCAGACAGGAGGGAGAGAGAGAAGGGCGACAGAACATGGGATGGACAGAAAGAACAGAGGAGGCATGTGAAAGAGTACAAGTATAGACCAGACAGGGGGGAGAGAGAGAAGGGCGACAGAACATGGGATGGACAGAAAGAACAGAGGAGGCCGTGTGAAAGAGTACAACTATAGACCAGACAGGAGGGAGAGAGAGAAGGGCGACAGAACATGGGATGGACAGAAAGAACAGAGGAGGCATGTGAAAGAGTACAACTATAGACCAGACAGGAGGGAGAGAGAGAAGGGCGACAGAACATGGGATGGACAGAAAGAACAGAGGAGGCATGTGAAAGAGTACAAGTATAGACCAGACAGGAGGGAGAGAGAGAAGGGCGACAGAACATGGGATGGACAGAAAGAACAGAGGAGGCATGTGAAAGAGCACAACTATAGACCAGACAGGAGGGAGAGAGAAGGGCGACAGAACATGGGATGGACAGAAAGAACAGAGCAGGCATGTGAAAGAGCACAACTATAGACCAGACAGGAGGGAGAGAGAAGGGCGACAGAACATGGGATGGACAGAAAGAACAGAGGAGGCATGTGAAAGATACAAGTATAGACCAGACAGGAGGGAGAGAGAGAAGGGCGACAGAACATGGGATGGACAGAAAGAACAGAGGAGGCAGTGTGAAGAATTTAGAGATAGTGGAAAGAGTGAGCAGGGGAAGGCGAGTGATGAGGGAGAATAGAAGGCATTGCAAATGAAGAATCCAAAACGAAGAAGACATATGCTCTGAGCGGGCCAGTTCCATGCTGTGCACATGACATCCTTAGTGATCAGGCCTTGAATCTTTCAAACTGGAAACCTGTGCACCTGCAATGACGCAATCTGAGACGAGCTGGCCTCAACCCCCGCTCAACCCTCCTGCCGCCGCAGCACGCTGGTCAGGTCTCGTGGCGTCCTCAGGGGTATGCATGTTCACACTCTTAGCAAACCAAATGCAATGTTGACCTCAGAAAGATACCCCTCAAAAACATCCAAGCTCGTCCACCCCTTGGAAGTTATGCAGATTTTGTGGTATGCATTAGTGGGGGTGAAAGTGGCCTCTTGGCATGCCGTCACCGACAGCCAACACCTTGGTAAGGTGCCAGGTAACCCCATGATAGGTGGGGCGGGGGCAACTCCAAACATTTGTCTTCATTCAGAGTTGGCATAGCAAAGTGTGAAGACCATTGCCATATGATGAAGCTAAGGACTTAACTGTGGGGCTCAGCTTTTAGATGGCCCCCCGCCACCTCCTATGATTCGCATCTTTGTTGAACTAAAGGGCCTCTGGATTGGGGTGAAAGACGTATCTAATGGGCAGAAGGAAGCTTAAATCGCTGCCCAGCCTCCTGGGCTCATAGGAAGGGGGAGGGATTAAAAGGGCACTAGGGTCAATGCCCCCCACTCACTACCAGCATGCAAAACTCTCATCCAGCGCCCCCAAAATCTAGACGCTGGCTTTGCCCCTGCGTGTGTGACAAGACATTATTCTGCAGTCTACATTTTGAGATTCGAGTTTTGCGCATGTTATGGGGCAGGGGTGGACTGGCTCATATGGAACTCTGGAGCGATCGCGCTAGGCCTCTGCACCCTGGGCCTGTTATTTGTGGTATTTCCAGAATTTCCATAGGAAAAGAGCTGGGATTGCTGGAAATGTTATTTTTTTTAACTCTTTTTATTGGTATTTAACATATTAAACGGCATTAGCTGCACAACATCCCTCCTTCCCCCCTCCTCCCCTTGATACAGTTAAACACATTGGTTATATATCATGAGCATCTTTCAGCTGTCCACAACACACAGTCCTTAATTTGTTCAACCGTGGGTTGCTGCCCGCCTCCCCGCTCCATTGCAACTCTTGGCTTTGCTAGTATTAACAGCAGCCCCATCAGTTTCCTGGCACCTCTAGGTATCAACTTGGTATAGCCCAGTAAGCCAAGGACCGGATCGGACGTCATCTCCAGACAGGTAACACCTCCCAGCACCTCAAATACCTGTTCCCAGAACTGTCTGATTACACCACACTCCCATGCTACGTCATACCCGCACCTCTTGCATTTCCCAGAGGCCACATATGGGCCACCTTGATAATCATTTCCAGGGCCACGATTGGTTCCCAGTCAACCCCTGGCCATGGGCGTGTTCGTCTTGCTACGATATAAGATGTGAGATAGCTGCCTGTAGGAAGTGTCACTTTTCTAAAACATCCGCCTGCATGACCTGCGTATGGTCAGCTCTCCCGTCTACAGTATCAACATGTCATGCCTGTGTATGGTGAGGGATATGCCTGCTGCCTGCACTCGAAGCATATAGGATCTCGGTGCAGCGAGCGAGGCATAGGTCTGCTGCGGGGCATAGACTTGTGTGATCTGCGACTGATGGATATATGTAAATACGAGCTTGTAATACACGTCTTCGGGCTTTCACTCACACTTCCCCACTTATCTGCGTGTGTGTGTGTGTGTGCGCTTCAGATAGGAGGAAGGCAGTTGCCCGTGCCGCACCGCAAACCACAGAAGGAAGGGTGGGCCTCCCTCGTATGTGTAAGCAGGCTGTGTGGTCATGCAGGGACACTGTCACAGGGCGAGGTAGCGAGGACATGGCGGAGAAGCAGTGGGTGCGAGCCGCCAAGTGTCAGATGCTGGTCACCAGCGCCTTCATCCTGGTAAGTGCGCCCTGGCTAGGCCCCTCGCCGCGGCACGGGGCCAGCGGCTTGTGCTGTGTGAACACGTGGGTGTGAAACGCCGTTTGTGGTTGGTCCCCGCGGAGTCGTGGGCAGCAGGGAGCGCCTTGTGACGCAGAGCGAGGATTCGTGTGGAGGAGGCCTTGCCTCGGCGTCAGTGTGGTCTTTTGGGAGGTGGCATGTATTATTTACAGTGGAGGCATTGCAGAAGGGCCGCTTAGGCCTGGGGTAGAGTCAGTGCCAAGTCAGAATCACCTGCCAAAGCCGGCAGCAACTAAAAAAGTCACATGCGAAACTGCTGCCACTAAAAAGGCCAGAGTATGACGCAGCTCACCTCTGAAAGGCTGAAGCGAAGCCGCTGTGGAAGTAGATCGCAAACAAGCACTAAACAAGAACCATACATACAGACATACACACATGCCTAGAGAGACACCGAAAGGCCAGTTAGATCAGGGCAGCGCAGGTAAGATGTCATCCTCGTAATCTGTAAACAGCCAGCAGAGTTTCGGGGAGACACAGGCTCACGCTAGCCTAGAGGGCAGTCCCCAAATGTCCAACCCACTGCAGCATGGTGGGCCAGCTTTCAGAGCTAATCTGGGCAACCTTAATGACTGTGTGTACGGGCAGCTGGTTGTTTCAACCAACTTCAGGCTCACTGAATTATTTATGAAGCGGTATCTCACGAAAATGCGGCCCCAAAATGTGCAGCGCTGATCAAAGTTTTTTTTTAGTTTTTTTGTGGTGAAAACTCACAATTTGTGATACGGGTTGTGGACCAGTTTCTGTTGTTGCCCCCAGAAACGTCTTTATAGAAGGCCAAAGGCTAGTGCTCCGGCGCCCACTCCTTGGGTTGGGGCGACCACGTGGCTGCCTGATTTGAAGAAATCATTACCCATTATTTACAAAACATGCCAGGATGTTTTATGGTGCAATGCGAAAGCACTAAGCCTGCTGCCTGAATGCGACTCACAACTACATTCTGTTCTGATCATTTCACCCTATAAAGCTTTCTGCCTTCACTGTAGAACACGCAGTGAGTCACATTATCAAGCCTTGTTTGGGTGCAAGTAAAGAATTGTGTGAACGCATCTTATAACTTGCGCCAAATAAAGGGGCACACATATCCACAAAGGGCCTTGAATGCACACGCGCAGAGGCCCCTTTCACTACCTTTGCTCGTTTACGCAAATAAGGGGGCATTTTTGCGCATTTTTGAGCATTTCAATGTTTGTCCCAAATCCACAAATGTGATGAGCTTTCAAATGCGCAAAAAATAAAATAAGATTGTCCATTGAGCCTGTTTGGATGAGGCGCATGGGAAGGTCTAATGCAGAAAAGGTTAATTTCTGACACTTTGCATGCCTTTTCTTTCAAGTGGCAGAGCAGCAGTGTCTCCCACTTGAATTTCTATCCTTGTACAAGGATAAAAATGCATTTTTATTCAAGCAGAGAGGTGATTAGGTAATCAAATTCAACAGTTTGGAACCAAAGTGTTTAGGCTCATATCCTTTCTTTGCCAGAGGATGATTCAGTGATCCTGGAGAAAACATCTTATCTAATGTACAGTACTCCGCTGCCTTCCATGAGGAGGTTTGCCTTCTCACATACTGGAGCCATTGTTTAGCCCATTGCCTGATCTTTCTTTTTATGTAGACCATTTGAGTCATAGTCAGAAGAGAGCTGACCAAATGTCAACGGCACCTAGCGAGAATATTTTCAGGTGTGCTTTTTTAGCACATGAAATGGGTTGCTTTTTTATACAATTTTAAATGTACTTCTGCGCATCATAGATACATGTCAACAAGTCTGTGGTGGGTGTATTGGAAGCTTTATAATACAATTGAAAAAAACAGATGAACTCTTTTGAAGTCACACTATTTGATATTCTTGTACCTGTATACTTGCTTGGAGGATGGCAAACCTGAAGCCAGAATCTGTCTCACTTTGCATATCATGCTTCTTCAAAGTTGTATTTTTAAATATTGTCAAGTTGGGTTATTGTGTGATTTCTGTGTGTTCTAAGTCAGTTCTAGAAAACAGTATATTTAGCTCAGCAAAGTCAAACACAAATTATAGTACCTTGCTCTATGATAAGAACCAGGAAAAAATGTGCAGAAGTTGTGGATTGGCTCAACCCCCAGCTACACCTCATAGCCAACGTATGTGATCCTGGGAAACTCATTTGGTGCCTAACCTTTTGAAATTGCCATTCTCTAAAAATGTCAAGTTATCAATCCCCAATAGTGATTTAGTTCTCAGGGTATGTGCTCCATAAATTCTCATTCTTGTTTAAACTAGCTAAAGTGTTACTTAATATATAATAATAGTGGACTTCATATATTGCACACCACAAAGCCATTTGTTGCTTTGTTGACTAATATCAATACAGCTTAAAAACCACAGCTCTCTTCTAATCACAGTCTATGATACCGTATATGCACTTTTCTGGTACCTTCTAACTTATATCCACTATCTCTTCTATGCAATGGTATGTGTACCTTCCCCATTACTTACGATCTGACTCCAAGCTTGAGCACTTTTACATTCTACTAATATGAGTCCTCTATCTATTTATTTATATACAGAAAGACTTGGCTTCTTCTGTAGTTCGGTGTGAATGTCAGTTGATCGCCCGGGAATGGATGCAGAGCCCCTGCACTTATCCAAGATTCGTTTCACGCTCAAATCTGGGATAGCCATTGGAATATCTGCTCTCTTGCATTCACGGCTGGCGTGGGCCAATCATGGCCCACTGTGGTTCCACTCATTCAGGCATACCAGACATACTGGCACCATTAGTGTGGATTGGGACGAGACAGTCCCAACCCTCTTCCTGAGCACTAGCACATGTGACATGCAGGAGCCAACGAAAGATGTGGTTTTCATGGAAGGCTGCAAGCCCAAAAAAAGAACACCTGGGTCACTCGACCTGGGGGAAGGCAAAGGGACAAAATGGCCAAAGGCATAACAAAAGACTTTGTGGCATGGCCATTTTCGGCACTGGCCAGAGTCTTGCCCCAAACGTAGTAAACGCATTTTGCTTCATCAAAAAGAAGTAAAAATACTTTAAAAGTAAACTTCTGCCACCATTTCCTCATAGGCACACTTGTATAATCACCAACAAATCCTTAGAGGGTAGCTAGGGCCATAAAACCAAAGGACCCCTATGTGCAGTACTGTAAGATACTTGGCACATAGATAAAAAGTTACATGGTCAAATAATAAGGGAAAAATAGTTTCCCAGAAACGATAGCCTGAAGGACGTGTCCATTTCCCCATAACAGATGAGCAAAAGCTCAGAGGAGTGCAGCTGAAGGCTGCTCTCCACTGGAAAAAGTCAGGTTAGGAAAGCGAAAGAAAAGCAAACAGTTTGGGGGTGTCCATAAATGTAGGGAAAATTGCACGTAAGGGAACTCTTTCCTAACACTCACCCCTCCCAGACCAAGGACAGGGGAATGAATCCACCCCTGGATGTTTCTCATGTTTCTCAAGTTTAGGTCGACTAAACATTCTGTACAACCCATCTTTGTTGCTATGCTGGGCACCTGGCCTATGCTCAATGGTGAAGTCAAACCCTTGCAGGCTTAAGAACCACCTGAGCAACTTCAGATTCTCTCCCTTCATTTCCAAGGTAAACAACGGATCCTTGTCCAATCTGGCATTCACTGGCCGTTATGGTCAAGTGGGGCTTCTGAAGAGCCTGAAAACTGCATTATGATCCAGATATGCAAAGCAGAATTCATCAAACCCATTTAGGACATGATTCACAAGCCTTTGAAAAGTGGCAGTTGCATTTTTTTATCCAAAGGGCATTACCCTAAACTGGTAAAGGGCATGTGGGGTTGAAAATGCTGTCTTTTCCTTGGCATGCTCTGCTAGAGGTATACACCAATATCCTGCAATGAGGTCAAATGTGCTGAGGTACTTGGAGGCCCCCAAGGTATCCACTAGCTCATCTGTTCTAGGCAAAGGGTGAGCATCTGTACTGGTGACAGCATTCAGAGGCCTGCAGTCCACACAGAACCTCAGTCCAGAGTTACCTGCCTTTGGCACCAGAACAACAGGGCTGGACAATGGACTATTGGAGGGTTCAATAACCCCAAAAGCCAACATCTTGTTGACCTCTGTTTTAATGTAGGATCTCACCTTGTCTGACATCTTGTACCTCCTACTTTTGGTAGGTACACTGTCCCTTGTGTCAATTTCATGTTTGCACCAAAGTGTCAAACCATGAGTCAGTGAGAACAAGGGGGAGAATTGCCTCAGAAAAGTTCTCACTTGATCTTTTTGGGTATGAGTCAAGTGAGGGGCCACTTTGACATCGTCAATGGAGCCATCTGAAGGGTTACCTTGGAATAAGTCAGGAAGAGGTTCTGATTCCTCCTCTTCTATGTCAGATGCCAAACATAGTACAGCTATTTCAACCATAGGGATGACAGACTTCAACCTATTGTTTGTTTATTTATTTGTTTATGGTTCATATAAACATTTACAAAAAGATCAAAACAAATTCAAATACAATTTTATGATCATTAGCAATTTTTTCCAACTCCATTTAAAGAATATTAACATATGGTATTTACAGACATATTTCCTAAAACTTGGATAGCAATAAGTTTGATAACTTTCATATCCAACTCCAAAAGATATACGTAAAATGAATTAAGATAATCAAGGGTAAAATAACTCTTTCATCATACCAGTTCATTTATAGCCCTTCATATCAACTGTTAAGGCTAATTTCCAAGTCAGACCACACGCATTTTTTTAAAAAGCAATAAGGCTAACTTGCAAGGCAATTGCATTTCCATGAAGCCTTGTCGACCATAATAAATCTCGATTGACCCACGAGGTTGAATAGCCTTCGTGGTCCGCATGAAATGTCCAAACTGAAGCTACTTCAGAGTAAATCTTGGATTGCGCAATAGATGAAATGGTCTCATTCCAGTCGTTGCATTTCAATATTGTTTTTACCTTGAAGGGATTATCAATAAGAGTTCTAATTGATAACCCAAGCTTGGTTAGGATGTTTTCGACCTCCTCCTTCATTTCCATCATAAAAACATCAGATATGTCTGCACTAAACCTACCATAGAAGTCTTCCTTCTTTTCTATCAGGCATTTCCTCTTCCACTAAACAGACGATTTTAAAGATTGAAGGCCAAATTCATATCTTATTAGTTCTATCAAAATGCTTTTAGCCAAAAAAGAACAATACTCCTATCCATACTATTCCTTCAACGGTGCACAAATATTCCCAGAATTCATTTGTATAAAATTCCATACCATACAGGAGTCTGGGTGTCACCTTCAGTCTATAAAATTGTCTACAGGGTGCCATAGAAAATTTGCCATACTTTCTTTCAATCAGACGCATCTGTCATAGTGCTACCAATGCCTTCTCCTTGAGACTACTTTTAGATATAGGTACAGATCCTGCGGAGGTGAAAGTATAGACTAGATATTTCAAGGCTGTAATACTTTTTAGACGTTTCCCTTCACATGCCCAGGTAAAATTTAAGTGGGCCTTATTTCTTCTGCCCATCCTTATTATTACAGTATTTGATGGATTAATCTGGAGTTTTAGCTCATTCACAAAAAGCCAAAAAGCCTTCATCAAACGTTGCAAGCCAACTTGGGTACCGTCCAATAGGAGGAAGTCATCTGCATACGATATCCAACTTAAGGCTGCCCCTCCAATCTTGGGTGGAACCATGACTCTCCCATCCAGTTTTATACCTGCTCCAGAGGTATATAGATTGACAAGGGTAGGGGCTAACATACAACCCTGTTTTAGACCCTTTGTAGTATCTATTTTCCTTGTCAGTAGTCCCATTGAATTCAGTCTTACTCTTATTTTGGTTTCTGAATACATAAAAATAATCAGATCAAGCAAGCCCGCTGGTATACCCAACTCAACAAGCCTTCTCTATAGTGTCGGACAATCCACCATGTCGAAGGCCATCGAGAGGTCCATTGATGCTATAACTACCAGTTTGGGGGCTTTGCCAATTGCCTTCTTTTGAATACTCCTAAGAATTAGACCTCCACAGCCTGCCCATATGTTTTATTTAAAGCCAATCTGTTTGAAATGCAAAATGTTGTTCTATTCTATCCATTCCTGAATGTGATTAAGAATTAGAGAAGCAACAATTTTGGACTCTACGTTCACAATTGCAATTGGCCAATAGCTCCTGGGACAAAGTCTATTACCTTTCTTATAGGTAGGAATGACAAAAGATTGTTTCCATGAATTGGGCATGTTTTTGTTCTAATAATATCCAACAACAATAGCTATAATATCCTAGACCATAACACTGCATTCAGTTTTAATATTTTATTTGAAAGATTGTTGGGACCCGGAGTCCCTGAGTTTTTAGATTTCACTATGAGGATTCTAATATTCTCAACAGAAATATCCAAGTTACAAGTTAACTCATTCACTTGATCTATATTTCCTCCTTCTTTGCCATCATACATATGTGGAAAGTGCTCCACTCAAATTCTTTCAGCAATAGGGTTAATCAATTGATGTTCCTCTGTGACCTCCAAGTTATTTATCAATTTCCAAAAGCTGGCCTGATTGGGACCCCTCAAAGCCTTTAACATCACTTCCCCATCTTGTTGGGATAACATAGCTCGATGGGAGATAGCCCAATTTTGGTATGTTTGTCTTGCAACCTTGATCTTACTTTTGATATTTTCTAAGTCCGCTTCCGTTTTTTAAATTGTTCTTAATCTTTTCCTCATTAGGGTTTTTTGTTCTTGCGTATCCTTATCAAAAGTATGTTTATGATGTTGTTTAGCCCTTAGTAGTGATCGTATAATTGATCAATTAAGCATGAAAATATTCGGGGAAGCTATCAACTGTATCAGTTGATATCTTCGTTTCCAGGCTCGAGGAGTCATAATCAAGCACCATAGTTGCCATAAATTTAATAGCTTTCTTTTGAGTCCATTTTATTTTGTTTCCCTCTGCACAAACCTCAATTCCTTCCTAAAAATAGGTCAATCGAGGATCTTTCGTGTGGCATTCAATTTTGATAGTAAACATTCAGTGATCACTATAAGAAGATGGTTTTAGATCAAAATTCCTCAAACAATCATTTCATTGACAAGAAATGAAAATATAATCAATTATAGAAGACACACCTCTGGCTGTCCAAGTAAATTGAATATTCGGGACCTTTATCAGGACCCACCTTTTACTAAAAGCCAACCATTGAGCACCACATATTTTTCTTTTACCACTCTTGTTTGTTGAATCTCATACAGAGGCCAGAAGTACTTTATCTTCAGGGGTTACTAAATTGCAATCTACATTAAGATCTCTTGCTAGTATTATGTAGCCACCTAAGTTATGTGGCCACCTAAGTTCAAAGAAAGCCAATGATCTATAATATCGCCCAAGATAACCGAAGCCTCTGCTAACTGGGCATCAGTGTAGGCCTCCTAAGGTCCACTAAATAGTTTACCTTAAACAGCTGCTCCAAAACTGTATAAGGGTCTGGCCACGTATCGTGTAGGGCTCTAGGTCTTGTAGGGTTCATAATCAGGACTGCCCGGCCTGGAGTAAAGTGAATATGTGAAGCCTTCTGGTCATACCAATGTTTTACCAGAGTTTGACCAGCCTTCAACTTATCACTGGCCTGAGCCATCAGGAGGACCATTCTCTTCCTTAATCCTAGCACATAGTCTACTACATTGGTAGTGATAGAAGGAGTAGGGAGCTCCCACCCTTCCTTAACTATACCCAGTGGTCCCCTTACAGGGTGACCAAAAAGAATATCAAAGGGGCTGAAACCAACACCCTCTTGAGATAGCTCTCTGTAGACAAAGAGTAAGCATGGTAACAGGACATCCCACTTTCTCCTTTGGGGTTCTTACAGAGCCCCAATAATGCTTTTGAGAGTTTGATTAAACCTCTCAACTAAGCCATTTGTTTTTAGATGATAAGCCGATGACAACTTATAAGTGACCCCACAATCTTTCCATGTGGTTTGCTTGTACTTAGAAATGTGTTGTTACCTCTGTCAGACTCAACTCATTAGGGAAGCCAACCCTAGTACAAATTCCAAGTAATGCTTTTGCAACTGACATGGCAGTCACATTCTTCAATGGAATGGCTTTAGGATATCTGGTGGCATGGTCAACCAGCACCAAGATGAACCGATTGCCAGAGAATGTCTGAGGGTCAAGGGGGCCAACAATTTCAATTCCTACCCTTTCAAATAGCACCCCACCACAGGGAGTCGCACCAATGGAGCCTGGATTGTTGAGCCACTCTTACCAGAAATCTGACAAGTGGCACAACCCCTACAATGACCTTCTACCTGGGCCCCCACCTTGGGCTAGTAGAAATGCACAGATAGCCTCTGCTTGGTTCTCTTGATTCCAAGGTGACTAGCTAGAGGAACCTCATGAGCCAGTTGTAGGAGGAAGGATCTTACTTGAAGGGGACCACCAACCTCCTATTGTCACCTTCAGTAGACCCTGTGTACTCACTGTACAGGAGCCCACCTTCCCAATACATCCTATGTTTCCCAGGCAGTTCACCTTCAAGCTGGGAATAGGCCTATCTCCTTAGGCCTTCTAAAGGTAGGCACTCACATTGGCCCTTACTAAACTCTTCCCTATCAGGACCACCTTCACCCAATACAATTTGGAGGTCAGGATGGTCATGTGGGTTCTGAATTTCAGGTAGCGCCCCTTCCTCGTCAGGTTCAGGTGTTTGGCCAACTACCTCCACCTCTGTGGTAGGTGAGTTAGGGGGAATATTCTCTTTCCCTCTTCTGAGTTTGTTGACTCCCTTAGCCTTGGGTTTCCCCTTTGTCTTTGGCTTAGCCTTGGAATTGGTTAGGGCAGCCTTTGTTTGTGACCTTGTGCATGTTTATTTTGCTGTGTCCCCCATGAGACCTAAGTCACTGAGGTCATTTCCCAGCAGAACCTTTTCAGGGACTTGCCTCTGTACACTCACAGGTATCCTTACTACCGTACCATTAATGGTTAGATTTACAGGCATTACTGAGAACTTGAGAGGGGGGCCATCAGCTAACTTGGTGGGCATTGAGGGTGCTATGTCAAGCTCTTCTTGGTTTGCCAAAGTGGAATCCATCACAATTCTGCTGGCCCCACTATCTTTAAGGGCAGGAGTGTCAACTCCATTGATTAGCACACTGTCTTTAAAGTAGTGATTGGTATTATCAGGAATACTAGCATAGGCCTCTGAAACTCTAGGCTCCCCAGAACTCAGAGATACTAAGACTACCGCAGACTCTATTCAACTGGGGAAGGACTCTGAAGAGAAGGTGTCATGATTCCCAAGACTCGGGCAGTTAACACAGGTAGCCTTTGGACCAAGAAAATGGCCAACTTGCGTAAGAACAGGCTTTTACCTATTCATTCTGTTGATTGCCTCTCCCAAGATGGCACCTGGGACAGGACACCTGGCAGAAACCATGATGGCCCCCAGCAGACCTACTGCATAGAATCCCTGGTGGTCTAGTGGTGCTGGGTGGGGCCCAGGGCTATATAAGCCCTGCCCTGGGCCACCCCGAGCGCTTAGCATTTTCTTCGGCTGTTGGGAGGCAGCATAACGCTTGCCCTCCCGGATCCACGTACTAAAGACCCGTTTTCTGCAGCATCCTTGCGCGCCCCACTTCTCGAGGAGTTCCCCAATCCCTACCTTCAGCTTCCTGGGATCCCGCGTAGCCTCGCCGCTTCCAGTCTTCACCGCGAGGATCCAGCTTGTCACCTGACCCTCCGCGGAACAGGGAAAGGCATGCCCACAGCTCCTGCAGCGGAAGGGACACAGAAGCCGTCGTAACGGCTGTCACTTACCTGATTGTTGCGTCCTCATCAGGGAGTTTCAGGACGCCGGATTCATCTTGCCATCACAACGCTCCGTAGCACACCAGACCCGAGATCTGAACCTGAAAGAAAGGTACAAAGACGTGAGTTGCCATCGCGCACACTAACAAATTAACAAAGACACAGAGACTTCTAACTCACCAGCACAGGACAGCACACCCCTTTTCACAAAATGTGCTTGGATGAACAGCTTTATCCAGAATAAAGGCACGCTTTGTGAATAGAGACTGTCTACAGCACGGATCCCACAGAACCTTAAAGATACACTCTCCAGAGCAACAGGTGTGTCGCAGCTGGCCTGGCCACCTATCCAGTGAGGAAACTGGAGTAGACTGAAGGAGACTGTAGTGAACTACAACTACAGACAAAAGGTGAGCAGAATTCCATGGTGACAACCAGCATTCCTAAGAATATCTGCGGGGTGGTGAGGGGGCTGGAGCTGTGATTGCACACAACCAACACATACCACTATCCCCTGTTCCTAGGTTCTCAGAGAGACCCACCGTACTTACTGGAGGGACTTGAAAACCAACACTCATCAAACCCAAACCACTCTCTGCTTTCTGTCCACTGGGTGTTGGCTCCTGCAGTGCACAGAGGGGAGGGACTGTTTTGAACTAACCATCAACATCATACGCCTGCAGACCAACTGTCTACATCGAGCACCTACAGACCGGACCAGGCACTCCTGCAGGGCCCCAGAGGTAAGCATTACAGAAGGATGCCCCTGTGACAATTTCTTCTTCCCCATTAGAGTCGAAGGGCAGACTCACAGAGTGGACCCCCAAGGGTTTGACCTTACATCTGGGGTCCCCCTTCACATGGTCATTTGCTCCACAGGCCACACAAGATCCACTGGGTCTTGGGACATAGGGAGGCTTGCAGTAACCAGACCTATGCTTGGGAGGATGACTCCCACTATTCTGAACAGTCTCATGTGACTTACCCCTACTATGCTTTTTGTGGCCCTTATGGGAGGGAAATGTATCAGTACCCCCATCTTGCCATCATACATACTAAGCAGATCTTTTGGAAACCTTGGATGAGAAGAGGAGCCAGACCCATTTCAAATCCTCTAGAGGAGCCATTGGCAGCTTGTAACTTGGCAAGCTCCAAATGGTGATCCCTGTCCTTCTCTTTCTCTGCTTTCTCCTGCCCTAGTTTAGCCATGAAGAATTCAATCTCCTTTTGCTTAAACAGCAGCTCTTGTCTTTTGAATTCTAGCATGGCCTCAGCCTCAGACCCAGCAAACGAAACATGGGACTCTAAATCATCCCTATCATCATCATTCTACTCTATGAAGGCAGCAAATCATCATCCGATCAATGATGAATGATTCCTTCAGACATTTTGGCACAACGTCTCAGCATTACCAACCAACCGACCACGCTCCCACCTTGCTCACTGTCTGTTCATGGAACACAAGATGCCATCGGCATCTTTTCGGACAAAATAGAACAGAATTCATAACAGCCGATGTGATATGCCTTCAGGAAACATGGCTCCATCAAAAGCCGGTGTGTGATGGCTTTAATCTATTCATGAATCCAGCGATTTTAAATCCAAAAGGACGTCCTTCCGCAGGACCTTTGACCCTAATCAGGATGGACACCCGGTTGCAAGAAGTTAAACATGAAATTGTCAACCCCTGGATTCAGATCATAATTCTCCTTCAGGAATCTGATTCTACCAACTCCGATCCCCTTAGGCATCCATCCAACGAGCATCAATGTCTCCCCAAAGTATCACGGATGAACTTTTTATAGATATCTTCTTCTCCACAATGGATGAAGCTAGCTACCCAGGTATTAACTTCATAATTTGTGGGGACCTGAACCTATCTTCCGCTCCACTAAAATGAAAGACAATAAGAAATTAAATTATGAATGGTTACTTCATAACTTACTTACAGAAAAATAACAACAAGAAAACGACGTCAGTACATGAACACAAGCATGCCTATTATCCAACTATAGCTGCAAGGAAGAAAGAGCTAAGGCAATGGATAAAACAACTAAAAAAAGGCCCTTCCATTACTCAGAACGCTCAAATCAAAAAAGCCAAGCAAAAATTTAAAAAGTGGATGAAAAATACTGAGATGATAGTGGAACAACATGATGCAGAGACCATGCTGCAAGCACCAATGATCAAAAGGTGATAATCAGATTTCTGAAGTTTCCAAAGAGAACTGGAAACTACAATTCCAACACTTATACCAACAACGTCCGACCAGACATGGAGAAGACCTGGCCCCCTATGATGCTAAATGGACTCTCACCTGGTCCCTTGTCGACATCACTGAAGCGATCAGTAAGCTCAATGTGTCAAGAGCCCCAGGGCAAGATGGCCTCACTAATTCTATCATCAAAAAAGACCCCGACATATGGGCCACATTATTTATCCAAATTCTCAATTTAATCAATAAAACAAACATCATACCGTGCTCATGGCTCATGGCAAAGAGCCGTTCTGATACCAATTTACAAACAAGGCCTGTCTGAAGAGCCCTCAAATTACAGACCTATTGCCCTTTTAGATCCACTGGGCAAACTCTTCGCAAACCTATTACTACAGCAGCTTAATAAATGGGCAGTGGGAGTGAAAAGACTGGCGAGAAGACAGACAGGATTCACGAAATTCGTGGGTACGACGACTAAACTGTTTATCTTGAATCTAATAAAACATGAATCGTACAGAACTAAAACCCAGACGTACTCTGCTTTCATTGACCTCCACTTGGCCTTCGACAAAATCAATAGAAACATCCTATGGACTAAGTTAACGAAATGGGAATGTCCACATAACATCATAGAACCAATAAAGCTTCTGTACTCAAACACTGAAATTTGGGATCAGATTATCTAAATCCTTGTATCTAAATCCATCCAAGTATGGCATGGTATGGCATGGATTGAAGCAAGGCTTTTGAAGATTCACTAGCCTCTCCTTTAATCAACCCCCCGAACCTGAATTCTACACTGATTCCAACGATATTATACGCAGACGACATTGTGCTCTTTTCAAAGACTCCAAGAGGACTGCAACTTGTATTGAACAACATGCACAACTACATGATTACTAATGAGCTTGAAATAAACATTAAAAAAACTAAAGCGATGGCTCTCGTTTCGGAATGTGGCTCCGCAATTAAGACTACCCCTTTCTTTCTGAATAGTGAACAAATCACCCAAGTCAAAACATTCAAATACTTGGGGATGTGGATTAACCAGTCTAAAACTGAACAACCTTGGGCAGTTAATTTAATAGCCAAAGTAAGAATGTTAGCACGTCAAGGCTCAATTATCCATAAAAACTTTGGAAAATACTCATTTAAACCGATCATCCTTTTTTAAAGCAGAAGGCAGCCCCAATCCTTACATATGGCAGAGAGACCATGATCAATCTTCAGGATGATTTATGGAATAAATTGCAACGTATATTCTGGTCAAAAGTCCTCTCATTGCCAAATGCTGTCCCTGCTGCCCATATTAGATTTGAACTGGGCCTGCAATCCCTGAGTTCTTTAATAAAATGGAAACAAATGGATTTTCTAAGAAAACATTTGAATGACGACCGCATTCCTGCACGGGATATATTACGTGCCAATTTAACGAATATCAATGCTGTAGCTCTGACCAAATGGAAAAATTTTGTTCAAGCACAAACGATCGACAATGACATCACGATGGACACCCGGCTCCATAGGACGCAAAAAGCGAACCCAAACCATTAAAAATCAATACAAACTAACGCTGAATTGTTCAAATGACATCAGAGTGACAAACAATCTTCCACCTTATCTCAACCTATTTCCAGATCGGTTAATCAGAGACCTATTCCTTCGTCTAAGACTGAATATTTTACCTACAGTAAATTAATGGGATCCGAAACCGCTCCACGAATCACAATCTGTCGTGCAGATTCTGTATGCAAGAGGCCTCGATTGAAACAATATACCATCTCTTGATGGAATGTACTGCACTTGCAGGAAAACGCATGGCAATTGCGCAGCTATACTTAACTTCGACAAGACCTTTGGATCCAGATGAATGATGGTCACTTATACTATCTGGAAACAATCGAAGAACGATCACTGCTGTGATTCGCTGTTGGATTGACATTATATCCCAAATTTAGTTTAATATTGTCCTCTGTTTTAGAAACTTCAATGTCTTAAACTGAGTTTTTCTTTCTTTTCGTCTTTCCTGATTTACCGATGTGTCTAGCTCTTTCTTTGATAAATACAAATGTAAAGGTTTAATTATATAAACCAAAAAACATTTTTATAAAAAAAAAAAGAAGGCAGCAACAGTCCTTTCAGCACTGCTACTGGGAGCAGCCCCAGCACCTTCTGCACTGTCATAAGAGGGAAAAGGTGCGATTTGGCTTTCCTGCCATTCCATGATCTTCTGGATTTTTTCAGCTTTGTGCCAGAGTATGCAAAGCCTCTTTCTGCACAGATCTTCCCTAGCATTTCAGATATGGAAGCACTTGGAGTTATATTCGCAATAGCTTCCACGCTATAAGTGAGGCAGGTGGCTTACAGTTAAATTAAAACTAAGGTCACTGTGTGCCTAGGCTCCTGATGATCAGAACCACCTGGTGCCCCTGGGACTCAGGAGGACCACAAGTCTTCCCAGCTATGCTACTGTTTGTCTCTGATATCCTCCTCCATTGTGGATGGGGGCTGTGTGACCCCCAGGCAGGACTTAAGCTAATGATTTGGGGGGGGGGGGTAGTGAACCAGGCCCCCCCGGCTCTCCGCTGCAGGAAAGTGGTGATCTCCCCTTCTCTTCTGTGGCCCCTTTTTGGAGTAGAGCCGGCCGCTGTACCTCAAGGGCTGGGTGACCACTCTGTGGAGTGGAGTCGCACTTCAAAGCCTCTTCCTTGAACCCACATGGCAGGGCCCTGTCGTCACGCTCTGGTACACCCTTCTTTTGGGCCCCCCTATCCTCCGTGGCTGGTGGCACAATAAGGTTCCCACACCAGCACTCACCGCCCATCTGGGGTTCCACTCCACTCCTCCGGTTGTGCCTCCGCGTCTGGGGCCCCCAAGCCCGCTTTGGGGACTGGGGTCTTGGGCCTGCTCTGGGGGCTGGGTGAAGGGTCAGGGCTTGTGTCTCTGCTCCTGGCTCACCTCTTGTTTAGTTCCCCATTGTGGAGCCCAGCCTGCCTCCTGGCTTTGCCTGCTCATGCCCGCAATGTCGGTGGGTCCTGGTGGGTGGGCGTTGCAGTTTTTGGGGGCACCTTAGGCCCTTTTTGCTTCCTGTATGCAGGTAGCGTGCCTTAAATTGCCGCTCTACCTGTCACCACTGCAGCCTGGGTTCCACTGTCTCTCCTGGCTCCACTGCAGCGGCAGCTATCTCTGCTGTCCAGGGGCAGATCTCCCCCAAACTTCGAGCAAGTGTGCTCAACTTGCTCCTCTTTTGGGGGCAACTGGCTGTTTTGCCCTCTGCGTCTCTTGTGTGATAAAGATCTCAGACCAAATAACCAGACAGACTCAAGGAATATGGTAAAGGACTACTTCATTCTCAATTTAATAAGGGAGAGTCAACTGGCAGACATCGGACTGATGCATGCACACTCATACACAAACTTGATCACACATAGGTTTTATACCCCAATATGTGTCATCTATGACATCTACCTACGTGGCAAACTGTAAAACCTATTTAGCCTGATTCATGGAATTATTTGCATGTAAAATGCAAATTTGCGTGCCTTTCTGCCTGAAAATCCCTGTTTGAGGTATGGGGATTTTCGGGAAGAATGGCGCGCAAATGTGCGTTTTCTGCTCAAATAATTCCATGAATCAGGGTGATTGAAAGGTGGGATTGGCTAGGGGAACATATCTACTTGTAGAATACATATGGGTTAGTACTTCATTGGCTGTCTCTTATCTGTGAGGCATGCCTCGAACCACCTCTAAATACCTATAAAACTGATTATAGTGGACAAAAGGGCGGCAGATTCTTCTATGCAACATTGTATAGCAGGTTGCCCCATAGACCCACTTATTGGTTGGCATTGCCACCCAACCTTGGACTTTCAGCTTGGATAGCAGCACGTAAGCAAAACAAAACCCAGGTTCTTGAGTCATGTCGGATTACTCCCCACTTTCCCAATTGGTCCATCATTTCTCATCATTCCGGCCATAAGCCAGAGTTTCCATTTTTTAGTTGATCTTGTAGCCTGCTCTCGGTTCTGGGAAATTAAAGGGAGTGTAAGCACATCACTCTCTTCATCCACAGTCTAATGAATTGTCCTTTTTCTTGACTTCTGGATTACGTGTGAGGAGACCGCATATTTTGACATTTCGACCTCCTATTTACTGCTATTTGATTTAATTATGCTGGTGTCATTGCTTCTCTTGGCCACTAGAGACCTGCTCACTCCATCTTGTAGGAGCCTTATCCATTGTTAATTGTCTAATACTTTGGCTCTTGCAAATGTTTTATTCTTCTTTAATCTAAGAGAAATATGTCTTATATCCATGACTTATCCATCTGCCTCGCTTTGTGCTTTGCAGCTATTCCTTGAAATGGCATCCTTGATCCCAGGTAAACATAGACTCCTCTTCGTTTGCACACAAAGCTGTTTTCCAGTGTCTCCTGACTCTGCAGCCATGGTCTGTTTCTGAGGTAGCTGAATTGAATCGTTGCACAAGCCGGCGTCCATTTTCCTATCATGGCCGTCTTTGCCACGTTATATTTTCCTCTATAGCAAGCTTCTATGTGTCTCATCTACCTTGCGTTCCTGTATATTTACACTTAGTTGTCAACAAGTTACATTCTTCTTTGTATATATGGTTACTTCATCATTTTGTACATGATTCTCTTATCACTTCTGAACTGAGGCATCCGACCCAGTCCTTTAAGGCAAGGTAGCAATACTTAGAGACAGATGGAGATGCAGAATATTACTCAAACATCAATAATCAAAACTGACTCAGGAAGTTGGCAAAGTGCGATTGTTTCAATATCAATTATCTAAAACAGGCAGTTACAACGAACATCAACACATTCACTCGATCTCCACACTCAATGCAACACATCAAAAAGCAGGTCATATACTAAGAACTCATCATCATTGATATCTACCTACATTGCAAACTACAAAAACCTATTTGAAATGGTGATAGGTTATAAGGAACAACTAGGTATACGTTCCATACTGGTCACGGAAGGTGATTGGGTCTCTAACATTATCTGGGGCAACTAAGCCCTCCTCTAGGGCAGGTCACTACAGATGTCATCAAATACACGACGTCCCATTGGTTATACCAACTATAGGGCTCTCAATTACGTGTCCCTCTATAATTGGTTGGCTCCCTTGTACCCCTCTGTAATATTCGACCTACGCAAGCAGCACAGAGGCTGGCACACAGGTGCTGGTGGGCTCATCATATCCATAGCTTCCCACCAATTAGCCCTGGCATCCATCATCACACTTGCAGCCTACTAGTCAATTAAGGCTTTGAACTCGGCCTTGGAAATGATCTCTGTGCTGGAGAATAGAATATGGGGGAGTATAGCATACTCTGTCTTCTTGGTTTTGATACAATTCATCATAGTGTCTATTTTCATCTGACCACATGACTGCAGACAATATTTTCGAGTCTTACTCCATTTAAAAGACTACTATTTGATGAACCTATGACGTCTTCAATATTCTTGCCCCTCACTTAAGACAGAAGGCTTGTTCTTTACACATGTTCTGTAATTGTTTGCACACACATCCAGGCCCAAAGTGGTCTTGACTTCCTGGTGTTGATCCAACAAAGCCTTTCTTTGATCCACCTCTATGGTTGAGTTTTCCATTTCTAACTGCGACACACTGAAAACGTCTTTCTGCTTTCCAAGTCCAGTTCTGCTAAAGTGCGTTGTGGAATCATCCATAGTCCTTACATTTCCTATGTATGTACGTTGGCGCATCGCCGCAATCTATACACTACATTGCCAGCCTTAAAGAATACTTTGTCTACTTGTATTACTGCGACTGTACACTTGTAAAATTACTTGATAACTTCTTTATTATTTCTGTAGCATGAACATCTTCCTTTCGAGCCTGAAATGTTGCTCATCTTTAACACCTCCTCCTTTGCTTCTATGGAGTGCTTACGTTCACTCGTCATCTCTTCTGAGTCCGTCAGTTCTGCTCTTCATGAGTCACCAGTCTGCTTTCTCGCATACTTTTTCCACTTCCTCCGGGATTTCATTCAAATGGCCATCATATTGTCGTGCATGCGCGTACAGCTTTCTCAATGGGAATCTTACTTCCAGGATTCTCTTCGGTATAGGTATTCCCACTGGCAATGCATGTGTTTGACATTCTGGCTCCCAACATACAGGCAGCATGGGGGAGGAGCTTTGGCCCCATCTCTACACTTCCCCCTCTGGGCGATTCATTGACCACTCTCTCACCAGCCTTCACATCTAGACATCCTCGTCTGAAGAAAAACATCTTTGGGACCCATATCTTTATGACTCCTTTCAAGCATCCTGCTGATTTCACATGCTCATCCTTACTCCAAGACATAAGCATGCATTGTCCACTGGGACTGCAGTAAATCCATTTCCCCACATTCTTCTTGTGGTTCTTCGGGTACAGGATCTTTGTTCCCTAAGGTGCATGGATGCTGGCCATCAAGTAGTCTCTGATCTCTTCGTCTGTCAGCTCTTTAGTCTTCCATCCTGTTTCGACATCAATCATGATCTTCATTTCCATAGCTTTCTTGGCAGTCTTCTTGCATTGTGAGATTATTATCATGATCACACAAAATCCAAGCATTATCATCACTATCAGGGCTCCAAGGAATTTGAATATATCTGCCATTCATTGTGGAACCCACGAAAAAAGTGATCCAAACCAACCGTCATCAGTGATGTCTTCGACTTCGTCTATCAATTGGACGTGTAACCTCGTCAGCTTTTCTATGGCCTCTCTCAAGGTGCCATTCTCGTTGTCATGAGCAGGTATGAACGTGCAACATGATTCTCCAATTTTGGTGCAAACACCTCCATCCATGGCTGTAATCATGTCCAAGACATACGTATTCTGAAGAGTCATCAGTCGTATGGTTCTCAGCTACTCCTTGATAGCATTGAATCCCTTGATAGTCGTGTTGATGGTCTGCAACAATTCCCATCTTGTTATTTGCAACCACTTAGTATTTGCATCTGTCTGGATCCTGGGCATAAAGATTATCGTGAATATCGATGAAGTCCTACTGAACAGTCTGTGTTCATATGGAATAGAATCAAAGGCTTCTATTGACTTGGCTGAGAAATAGTTCTCTCTCTTCATTTGATTCAGGATTACAGCAGATCTATTCGTCCTCAGGTGGGCGTCTGCTTTTGGAAACTCGCCAATGTTCAGGTCACTTTTAGGAATCACCAATGCTTGAACATGAACATTCACTATAGAACACAGTCCTCTCGAATCCTGGGGCAGCTTCATGTAAGCTCTGGATCCACAACCCCAGTAGTGACCCATTATCACTGCTGTTCGAATGTTCATTCCTGGCACATCAAAGACTCGACCACAGTTCTGATTCTCGCCAAGCTTCCTTGAGCCATTATTTCTGAAGCACAGCTTTGCACTTTCCAAAGGCACAATCTGCAAGGGCCCTCCTTTATCTTCGACCCATGTCAGTAGTTTACCAAGTCTCAGCCATAACGGTTTGCATCAGTTTTCCACAATGTCAATGGTTGGCTTGTAGTGGCCCATCACTACCCACGCTCTGCAGATAACCACTCCTTCTACCCATCTGTCGGGAGAAAGCACTGATCCCCAAATCTGCATCTGGCCTGTGTTTTTCCATCTTTGAATGTCTTCCACTGATTTTCCTGGACTCTCCAGTATTCTGTTTACTTCCCATCTAATTCTAGACCCTTTCACTCCAGGCTGTTCATATCTTATCACATGATTCTTAGTGTGGGCTCTTACTCTTGTCTTTGTGTCTTGCACATAGTCATCTTCATGCGGGTCTGCCCATTCAGTACACCCATTTTAAATAAGCTGTTCGGCCATGAATTGCGCTTGTGTTCGGCAGAGTGCAATGTGAGATAGGCAGTGTGCTGTCTGAACATCTATTTCAATGGCTATGAATATCTTAGACTTCCCCATACTATAAGGCAGTAGTGCACATACATAGCATTGCTCCTTTGAGGTTCTTTTGCCTACCTCTTTCATGTGCTGATACCACACATCTTTTTTCCAAATGTGCTGTGCTGTCTAGATAATCATTCAAGTCATGATCATCTTCCCTTGTACTTCTCTTAGGTCTTCTGCTTGCCTCATGAGCTGCTATGATCATCTCATGAAGTATGTCTGCATTGTTCGTTCTTACTTGGGGAATCATAGAGACAGTTGTCAGTGCAATCGGTGTCATTACATGTGCTACTGGCATAGGGTTAGTCACACAATGTGTCTTCCTTTTGGCATAATACAAGGGTAACCAAATATCCTCAAAAACGTGCAAGACCAAGCTCCCCCCAGAAGGAAGCCGAGATGTATCTGTTACAGGACTGGGGCTTTCATATGCAACACTGGAGTAGGAACAATCACAAAAGGTCTCGGTGGTCTAACATTTGCCACTTCTGTACCCTCCTGCTGCATAGGAAGATACACAGGAACTACTGCCTTATTTGGATCTACATAATAGACAGTATGTACTGTGAGAGAAAGTAGAATGATAATTAACATAATGCATGTGTAAATTATGTACCAATAAGTCCAACGGATATAATAATAGCCTATTGCGCGTCATGGTGGTCTCTTATTGTTTGCCACATTATTGTTGCTATCAATGTTACCCATTTTCTACTTTTACATTTAAGAAAGGAAGCACAAAACTTTAATCGGGCAATATCATAAAATATTCTGCCAATAGCTGGATCTGCTCCACGAGCACCACAAGTAACGGGCTGATGGCAGGATGGTTGATAGGGTTCCTGATGAATACAAAAGAATGGTCTTCACGCCAAACCAAATGAGGATGTACTTCCAGTAGATAATAACAGACCAAGGCTAACAGATTATGGATGTCCTCACTCGATAAGCCCATCAGGATTCTCATTGCGTTGTCTCAGACAATAGACAAACTTGGTCAATTATATCACATAGCAATTGATTGATTGCCAGTTGATACCTAGGTTCCCTCAGAAATGTACCATTGTTAGTTTGTCATCCAACAAGATGCGGGCATTCTTCAATCAAGAAATAAAAGACCATTCCAACGAGTCTATTAGCATCTTCATCAGACAGAGGCATGTGTGTTTTCCATACAGTACTCGGGCAGTTGGAGTATTTGCTCTATTATGGCTGCGAGCAATGTCCTCACGACTGGACCATTTTTGGGATCTTGCAAAAATACATCAACATTGATGTTCTCCCAACCGGATTAGGATACGCACGAAGAATAAAGAGGAAAACAGTAAGAATGACCCGATGAAGGTTGCCATTAGGCACCACCATGGGTACCTCCAAAGAGAAACTTGGTGAGAAAGGAATCGGGGAACTGTTCCCACTTCCAATTGTCAAAAATGTACTCTAGATCTGGCATTTCTTTTCAAGACTTCAATGTGTCTCAGTCCAATGTCAGCAAAACGCCTGTGGTTCAAGAACAATAACTTTTTCTTTCACTCCATGTTTAGCAGCTACAAAGAGTGTCTCGAACGAACCACAGTCCAATGAACTCATTATCTGTCGACTGGGCAGTCTCTGTGTCCTTCTTCCTCATCATCAATCTAGTCTGCATGTGCTAAACTACTTCTCCTTGACTTGCTTCCGAATGGGGTAGGGGTGTGGTGGTCTCGCCGCTGTAGATCTCCACGTCTCCCAGGAATATCGAAGGGCGCCTTCCTTGCACCTTCACTGCTGATGGTGAAACATCCTCCACGATGAAAGGGCCATTAAACCCGGGTTGATGCCATTTGGAGACGAAATTACGGATCAGTACCTGATCTCTGGGAAAAAGTTTTGGCAATAGAAGTTCATTTCATCCGGTTGCTGTATGGTCTTTATCTGTGTTCTGAGACCGACACCCCGTTCGCTTGACTTGATCTGAAATGACAGAGATACTTGTAGTCACACATGTTAAGTCGGCATGTAGCTCATCTCCTAACAATTCTGCTGTTGTCTGGGCATCACTTCTATTCCTCAATGTAGGAGTGAGAGGAGTTCTCATTCACCTCCCCGTTACTAGTCATGGGTTGAAAGTTGATGGTCAGAGCCTGGCTGATTCCTCAACGCATATAATGCAAGAGGCAGGCAATGCAGCCATCCTTTTTTCAATGTTAACTTATGCTTAGCTATCCTTTCTTTAAGCAGGCCATTGAGTCTCTCACATAGTCCGTTGCCTTGCGGGTGATAAGCCGAAGAAAATGTATGCTTTATACTGAGCAATAAGCTAATCTGCTCAAACACTTCATTCACAAAATGGGGGCCATTATCTGATCTTAATACCTCACATATTCCCCATCTATTGAAAACTTCTCAGACTAGGAACTTCGCAGCACAAGTGGCATCTGGATGTGTACATGGGCCAGCTTTGACCCACCTTGTGAAAGGGCACACTACCACTATCATATATCTGTAACTATGACAGACCTGCAGCATGTCAACATAGTCGATATGTAAATACTGAAAAGGACCATTCGGTCGAGGGATAATACCTCTGACTGTTCGCAGCGTGTGCACAGCAGTAAACCTTTGACATACAATGCAATTTACGACTTAAAATGCAATGTATTCTAACACATTTGGTACAAACCATTCCTCTGCAATAGTTGCTGCAAGGCTTTCCTTAGTGACATGCGCAGGGTAGTGTAGCTGTTCCAATGCCACCCTTAACAAGGCTACAGGCATCAACAGTTTACCAGTGCTTTCCTGTCGCCACAATGCCTTGGAAGGGGATCAAGAAAACCCCTCCGCGTCCACAGATCTTTCTCATCCTGTGCTTCACCTTTAACTTCCATTAACTGGATCTTCGACAAGTTGTTAAAACTTTCATTTATAATCATCATCACCACCATTCTTTCATTCCCATCAGGTGTATCAAAGCTCATAATATCCTCTGAATATGCAACTGGTTTGCTTCTTCGTCTGCGGATTGGTTTCCGCATGAAATAAAGTCTGCTCTCTTAGTGTGCTCTGCGCACTTAACGATCGTGATGGCTACTGGGAGCTGTAGTGCTTTAATAAGTCTGTCCAATAAGGTGGCATTTTGCACTGGAGTTTCGTCCGCTTGGTGGTAGCCCCTGCTTTTCCAATGTGCTAGCCCTGTGTGCACTGTTGATGTAACATAGGCAGAGTCACTGTACGCAGTTACTTCCTGGTCTGTGTTTTTCTCAAGCGCGACAATCAGCGCCACTAATTCTGCAGCCTGTGCTGAAAAGTGGGATGGTAGTCGTGCATTTATCAATACCCCATTAGCCATGTGCCTTACCACAGTGGCACCTGTATATCTTTTCCCATCAGCTTGATCAATTTTTGAAGAACCACACCTTAAAGAGAATCTCCCCAGCTGCTAGAGCATTTTCTTTCACCCTCGGAATCTCGTCATAGAACTCCTCATAGTTGGAGCAATCATGTGCCTGCTTGTCGTCTGGCAGTGGTTCAGCTACAAAACGTGGTAGGAGTCACTGTTTTACATCTATTTTAATCGCTGGGTTCGTTATGACCACCTCATAAGCAGAAGCTCTTTGAGACATCAGTGTACCCTTAGGTTTTTCCAAAACAGCAAATGATGCATGCTCAACAAACATTATCATAGAACACCCCATTACTATGCTGGCAGACTTCTCAAGAGCGAATGTGGCGGCTCCCAAAGATTGTTTGCAGGGGAAGTGACCCCTCATTACTGGGTCCAAAATTCCACTGTGATATGCTAAATGCTTGTATCACAACATAGTTCTCTGCATGAGTACTGCCGTCATAACTGTTCCATTCATGTGCGAGAATAAAAAGAATTCCTCAGAATAATTCGGAATCCCTAAAACTGGAGCTGTGCAAATTGCCTTTTTCAACTCATCAAACCTACCTTCATTTCCTCAGTCCATACAATCTTTTCTTGATTCGCTTGAACCTTTTTCAGGGATTGCAACAATGTCCTTCTCTATGAACTATAATCAAATACCCATGCCCTTACATAATTGCGTGTTCCCTAAAATGGCTGCATCTGCTTTATTGTATGCGGTTTCGCTGTTTTCAAAATGGCCTCAGCCCTTTCAAGTGTAACTTTCTTTCCTTCATGCGAAATGTACTGGCCTATATATAATACCTCTTCTTGACAATACTGCAATTTTTCTTTATCCACCTTATATCTCTTTTCAGCTGAAATATTCATCAGCTGAACTGGGTCACCTCTGCACTCTTCATCTGATGTGCTGCAGATCAAAAAATCATCTACGTATTGCAGCACAACACTTGGCAAATCAATATTGCTTAAGTCCATCTGCAGGACTCTATTGAAAATCGATGGAAACTCAGAGTACCCCTGGGGTAATCTTCTGCTTTTTAACTTAGTCTGTCTGAACGTGAATGATATCAGATCTTGAGACTCTTTATGCAATGGGATTGAGAAAAATGAATTTTTCAAGGCAATCACAGTGAAATATCGCACCTCAACAGGGATACTACATAAGATCATTGCCGGGTTAGGAACTAGAGAAAACTCGGCTTCTACGATCTGGTTAATCGGGCGCATGCCCTGAATTAAACACCCCAAACCCCTTTCGATTTGTTCACATGATACATGGCCATACTGCATGGTTTCTCTGATGTCACTAAAATGCATTGATCCACAATGGCAGATATCATCTTAAAAATACAGTTGTCTGCCTCTCAAGACATAGGATACTGTTGTGCTCGAGGTAAAATTGCTCCTGGCTTCAGTGTAATCTTAACTTCTCCAACCTCCTTTAATAGGGGCCTGTAGTCCATAAAGAAACTGGCCCTTTCGCCATGTCCTCATCGAAAAATGCAGGACGCCGTCCAACTATCATAATTCTTTGTGGAATCTCGCGTTTTTCTGATCTAACCCAATATGTAATGCAACGTACTTCGAACATCACTTCATCACCAGATGGGTCGTCTTTAAACATGTCCTCATCAATGACGTCAGTTAATCTGTAACCTTCTCCGACAGACATTACTGTGCTCTATGATCTACCATTATCATCAAATCCTATGAGCATAGCCAAAACCCCTCGTACCACAGCTGCTTGCAGCTCTGAGGGAAAAATCTGTCCCCCCTTTTCATCCATGGGAATCTCTGGCCTAAAGAGAAACTCATCAGGTATTCTTATAGTCTTACTTACTAAACCAGGCAGCCATGTTAACAAAATACGTACCCCATAATGAAACAACTCGGATTCTAATGGTACTCCTCGTATGGCTATTTGCCCTGTAAATGCCATAATGAATTCACTCACACTTAAATAATGTATTCCTGGTGTTGAACACACTATGCCTTCATCAGAAAAAGAAATCGTCATATTCAACTTCGTCATTAAGTCCCGACCCAGTATATTAACTGGTGTCTGAACACAAAGAAAAATTCCAAACACTGTTTGATAGGCGCTCCACGATAAGTCTTTTATATGTTGTATTTAAAAAAAAAAATAGCTCTTGTGCTTATCCAAAGAGAAAAAAACAATAGTTGTTGTCCTCTACACGTGTTTCCCCACTTGTATTCAGTGGTTCATCAGGAGGTGATTATAAATGTTAAGCTGTTGTGAACAGGAAAAGGAAGAAAAAGAAAAGAAGAGAGAGAGAGGATTCAATATTAAGAAAAAGAAGATGTGCTACATCTTCTCAGTTGATGTCTTAGCAGTTACAAAGGTATTTTAGGATAATGATCATTAAGGTAACTTTCACCCTGTGAGCATTAAAACAGTTTAAATAAATCCCACATTGCATTTTTGTCAACAATGTATGCTGTTCTTAAAATTGAAATTGTAAAGTTCCTCTATCAAAAAATAATTAAGAGTAATTAAGAAATGCAAACTCAAATTGTTTAGACACTGATAATTTAAAGGGAATAATTCTTACTTTGTCAGCAATGGATTGGTTGTCAATGGAATGAAAATTTCCTGTGATGTTTTTATAGGTGTATTTTATAGTAACCTGGAATGTTCCTTAATTTTAGGTCATTGGCAGTCCCTTAAAGTTATTTTAAAAGAAAAAGACTGATTTAGAATGATTGGGAATTAACCATCATTAGTTTCACAAAAATATTCTCATTGTGAAAAAGCTAGAGTTTCTGAAAGCAAGCCGCGCCAAAAAAGTTCCTACCTGGATTTCTCCTTGAGCTCGATTACACTGGATTCTATGCTGGAACGGGAACTGCTCGTTTTTGGTAATCTAATATGGCCGCTATTTATATGCGGTGAATGACGTCATTAAGTCATGCGTGCGGTCACGTGATTGCGTGATGGACATGATCTCGTTAACCACTCCATGTTGGAATGGTTTTTCGGGCCGTATATGAGTTAGCAGATGCTAATTGTTTGGCGGTGATGTTTTATAGTGAAAACATGTCCTGTGATCGCGTTTGGCACTCCATAAAACAAATATATTTTAAAGAGCTGTTAATGACCACCATTTAGGTAAAATATTTCATTGACCAATGTCTCGTGATCGCATGAGTTTGCGCGATCTTGTTTACCCCTCCATGTTGGAATGGAGTCATTGCCATGACATGTGCCGCTTGTAATGGGTAAGAACTACGGTTGAATAGCTGTCTTAACAAGTGAACCAAAAAACGGGACAGGTACAAGTTATTAATTCCTTATTGCCTAAAGACGCTGGACTTTAAATTAAAACAGCCGGCTAATTCTATATGTTAAATGCCATATCACTGTAGCGTCTGCCTATAAGTGTAATTCATTAAGTTATGAGATGATCATTATCCCCAAAGTGAGGAAGAGAGTGTCATACCTTGCATTAGGAAGAGCCTATAAAGGATAACACCTTTATATTGAAAATAAATAATAAAGCACATTTTTGTAATCTCAAAAGTTATGATTAAACATTCATTGTACAGGCAGGATATACATCATTGGATATGTATGGATATCTGAAAGAAAAAAATGATTAAACAACATAAATTATAAAAAATGGCAAAGTTCATGGTCTGCGTTCAGACCAGTTATGGTGCTGTCCATACAAAACATCCAGTGTGCTTCCCTTTTGCGTAATTGTTTTTCCCTGTCACCTCCTCTGTTTGAGAGGGTTACTTGTTGTATGCCAAAAAATCTGATCATGGAGATGTCTTCAGGTCTGTGTTTCTCAAGGAAATGTTTGCTCAAGGGATACCTTATGTCACTTGATTTTATTGTCCGAATATGTTCATAAATTCTTGTCTTAAGAGGTCTGATGGTACTTCCAATATAAGTTTTGGCACATGTAAACTTGATGGCATACACTATGAATTTCGAGTTACAGTTGAGGAAATCTTTAATCTTGTAGGTGCAGCCATGTGCTTTTGAACATTCCTTTAGTCCATTTATGGCATAGTTGCACATGTTGCATGTTCCTCATTTGTAAAAGCCTTGTAAGCTTGCTGTTGTCCATAGTTGGTGTTGCCCTTTAATTTTCTGATGCTCTACAAAATGGGATGGACATAAAATGTTTTTCAGATTCAGTGCCTTTCTGTAGGTGAGACATGGAGATATGGTTAGATATGGTCTCAAGTCTAGATCAGTGGTCAGAATGTTCCAATGTTTGTTGATAATTTTCCTTAGAGAGGTTGCCTCTGTATTGTAGGTTGTGATGAATCTTAAAGTTGATTTGCTTGCATTATCTGTTGTATTAAGTTGTCGAGATTTGTAGTTCAAAAGATCCATTCTGTTGCGGGCTTGACTTTTATTGGTTGCCATCATTAACAGATCCTTTTTGTAGCCTCTTTTCAAAAATTTATTTTGGGTAGCTTTTTGGTGTTTAAACATTTCATGATTTTCTGTACAGTTTCGTTTGACTCTTAGGAGCTCCCCATAGGGGATACTGTTTTTGACATGAGGTGGATGATGACTTGCTGCGTGCAGGATACTATTTCCTGCAGTTGGTTTTGTGTATAGAGTTGTGTTGATCTTGTTATTGCAGATATATAATTCTAAATCCAAGAAGTGGATTTTGGTGACACTTTCTTCCATCGTTAGTTCTAAATTGTACTGATTGTTGTTTAAGAAGTGGTGGTATTCACTCAGTGATTGTTTGTCACCATTCCATATAACTAAAATGTCATCTATGAATCTGCTCCAATGGACAATCTGATTTAATTCACAGTAAGATTGATGCTGCCATGTGTGATGTAATTCAAATGCACCCATGTATAAGTTTGCTTAGAGAGGGGCAAATGTGGCCCCCATTGCTGTTCCTCTTTTTTGTTTATAAATATCCCCATTAAATATAAAGATATTGTTGATGAGGGTGAAGTTTAACATTTCTAGAATCATTTCATTTTGGTTTTTGTATGATATAGATCTTGTATCTAAAAAACTCTTTGGTTGTTTCCATTCCTTTTTGGTGGAGAATGCTGGTGTAAAGACTGGTCACATCAAAGGTTACTAATCTGAACTTTTGTTCCCATTCTATAAGTTCCAACTGGATGATGACATCAGTTGTTTCTTTGATAAAGGAGGCGAGGTTGGCTGCCAAAGGTTGTAAGTGTTTGTCAATATATGAAGAGATCGGTTCTGTTAGAGAGCCAATGCTGTTTATTATTGGTCTGGTAGGGGGAAGTAGATGATATTCTTTATGAATTATAGGTAAGAAGTAGATTCTTGCTAATATCGGATGTTGGTTATTCATGTAATTGTATTCTTCTTCCGTTAGGAGTTGTTCTTCAAAGTAGTGTTTGTTAAGTTGCTGCCATTCAATGATAAGGCTGGGAAGAGGATTGTTGGTGAGTTTCTCATAGGTTTGTTTGTCGTTCAAGTGCTTGACAGCCATCTTGATATAATCCGTTGTATTTAGCAAAAAAAAAATCCTCCTTTATCTGCTTGTTTTATAACCACTGATTCATCCTTTTGTAGATCAAGAAGGGATTCTCTTTCCTTAATTGTTAGATTGTAATGGAGGTTGGTGCATTTAGATGATTTGGGGTACAATGATCTTAGATCCTCTGTTACAGCCTTTTCAAAAAGGTCTATTTTCACTGTATACATGTGGATAAAATGTTGATTTGGGTTTCAGGTTGGTTGTTTCACTAAGATCCATGGTGATGCCCAGATCATCTGTAAACGTTTCTAGAGTATGTATATTGTCTTGTTCCGGAAGGTCTAACAGATTTACTGTTTGTATTGAATGAGCAATGGATAAGTCTGAAGGGACAGGTTCCTCTTCTGTTCTGCTTTTTGATGGTTTAAAGCTTGTAGCAAAATATTTCTTGAGTTTTAGATTTCTGCTGAATTTAAATAAGTCCACTCTGGTTTGGAAATAGTCCATTTTATGTGCAGGACAAACGAATAAACCTTTCTTAAGGACAGAGCACAATGCTGGTGAGCATAATTTGTTGGATAAATTAAGGATCAATTTTTCATTTTCCTTTGTTCTTTCGATCTTGTTTTGACCCTGTTTGATGATTCTTCTTCTTCTGACACTGCCTCTGCCTCTTCCACCTCTTTGGATGGGCCTCCATTTGTGGAAGTGTTTGTTTTGCTTGTAGGATAATATGTTTTCCATTGTTTGTGCTTTCGATGTTCTTCTAAAAAACAATACAGTGTCATATCTGATGGTTCTGATTCATTGGATGCATTAGGGAGGTCCTGTTCTCCTTCACTACTGTGTTCTGTATCTGATGATTGTGATGATTGGGTATTTTTGGATTTTCCAGGATTGTTTTTTTTGGCGGAGGGGGTGAATCCTTTGGATTTCCTGTTGGTTTGTTTTTGAAATGTGTATACTATTTTAAACTTATAGTCCATCTCATCACAATGGAAAGTTTGTTGTTTACGAATTTTGATGTCTTGTTCGAATTTGTCTTAACTGGTGTCTGCCTTGAATACAACAATGGCACAGACATATCACATTCTCCTATAGAGACTGTCAATTCTTCAGTGAAAGCAACTCTACTTGTAGTGCCTGTGAAATTTTGAACATTCATGGCATTACCCGAGAGTAAACATTTTCCCTCCCGTATACATGAACGAATCGCACCCGTGTCTACTAAAAAAGAAAAGGATCTGCCTCCTACCGTGACATCAACCCTTGGTTCCTCTTGAGGATTTGGCATTACTGATAGTACTGAACACATCAAGTCACCCAGTGAGCTGTGCAATTACGGGTACATGCCTATCCATGTGCCCAAGAAAGGATCCCCTCCCTCCATGGTGACACCCCCTGTCCTAGGAGTCAGTAACTGTCCTGTGTGTCTGCACTCTGCTGTATCTGCATGGGTGCATGCTGTGACTGCCCTTGTGGCAGACTCAATGGTGCTTGCTGTGGTTGCAAAGCCTGTTGTATTTTCGGTGCTTGTGCTTGATACACTGTTTGATCTTGGGCAAACCCATCCCTATTTTGTGTGCCATATAAAGGCAGATAAGTGGTCCGCCCTCTTGAGAACTGCCCATTCTGTACATACCCTTGGTTCCCACATGTTCGTGCTATATGCTTTGTCATTCCACATGTCCAACATACAGGAGCAAGCCTTCTAATTTGTCCCCCCTGCATGCCTTGATTATCATTCTGTATAGACTGAAACCCACCTTGGTTGCTCTGAAAGTTCCCTTGATTGTTCTGAAAACCTCAGCTTCTGCTGAAGTTTCCTCTACCTCGTGGTACAAATCCATTCCCTCCTTGATCAAACTGCCATTGGTTATTCACCTGTGGCATACTCATTGTTTACTGTGTTCCCTGCCCTTCCCCACTAGTTAACATTGCCCCTCCTATTGCATACTTTGATAGCTTTTTCTGTACCAATTTAGCCTCTTCAAGCTTCCTGCCTTCCTCTTTCTTCTAATTTTTCTCTTGTAACAGATGGCAGTGATGCGCTATTGTCAACTGTAAAGGTTTGCCTCCATACCCGCCAATTTCTTGAGCTGTCTCTGCACCTTGTCTGGCAGCCCTTGACATAATATATGATAGACTACAGGTATAGATTTCCCCCACGGCTCATGTGTTTCCAAGCTCCATTAGTCCTGGAAATTCTGATTGTAAATAACAGGATCCTCTCCTTCCTGCATCATACATGCCATTATAGCTCCCATATCCTACGTGTCTGGATACTGTACTCGAAGCGCTTTCCAGACTGCCGCTCTACAATTATTAAATGGTGCTCCGTCATGAGCAGTATTCTGAGCAGTGACACCTGCATATCCTGCTATTGCCCAAATGTCATCAGCTCTCCCCCCAAGTATAGCTTTTAGAAGACCCTTAATGTCCACTATAGCTAATGCATTTCCTCCTGTCATTTTCTCTAATTCATAGCTCCATTTTTCTGCACCCGACGTTAAACTCAGGAGTTTACACCTTAAATTATCCACGGTATATACTGTGGTCTGACCCCTCCTTTCTCTAACAATGGGAATTGCGAGATCCCAAATTTGCATTCATCCCCCATCGTCTGTCTATCCAGAGCAGGAACAATGGTTCCACACCGCCTTCTTCCCGGTAATGACCTTAGTCTACTCACATAAGATAGCGAGTCCCCCATCATGCTATGGGGTCACCCTTTAGGTCAATCTGGCCGTGCCAGGGGCTCTGGTGTCCTCGATTTAGGTAGGTCTAGATCTGACCATCTTACTTCTCTGTCCAGAGGAGAACACTCTTCATGACCACATGCACTAGTGCCTTCTTCCCTATGGAAGGTTTCTCTGTCTTTGTATGACATATCCTGTCCCCAACTCGTGTGACTTCCCTCTTTCTCGTCTCTATTCAGAGTCAGCCTTTCCAAACCCAAAGCTCTAAGCTCGAGGCTGAACAAACTTCCCTCTTTGCCTTGCGACTGTGTACTTTCAAATCGATAATTTCTTTCCTTGCCTTTTGATTCTTTCTTGGTCATCATGTCATGATAAACCTTATCAATTTCATCCCCAATGCTTCTGATATCAAAACAATCTTCTAGATGTGCTCTAAATGGACTTGCATTTGGTTCCTGTGTCGGGAAGAATTATTCTATGTCTTCCCATGCTGCTACTGGATTAGGTTCCATTAACTCTTCCTCTATGCGATCAATGTCACGTGCCCTTTGCCTTCTCTTTCGTTCCATTTCTTCATTGACTTCCCTTCGCTTCTTAGATTCTTCTGTGACCCTTTCAACTTCCTGTCTTTTCAACTCTCTTCTCTCGTATGCTCTACGTACTTCTTCATCTCTTGGTCTTTGTATCCTTCTATCCCTTAACTTCTCTTCTTCTTCTTCCTCCTTTTACGTTTCTAACTTATCTCGTTCTTCGATTGTTCTTTGTCTATTATCATACTTACTTTGCTCTTCTGCTCTTTCTTGTTTTTTCAACTGCTCATCTTGATACAGCTGTTCCATTCTTTGTTTGTCCTTTCTTTTAGCATCATACTCTTTCAATCGTTTTTCTCATTACCTGTCTTTTTTATCCTGTTCATCCTGATCTTCCTCTTGCCTTACTTCCTCAATGCTCTTCCCATCAAGTTTGAGCAATAGCTGACCACCCATCCATTCGTTCTGTATGAGCACTACCTTGTCAGCTTTGTCTTTCTCTCCTTTCCATCTTTTTATTTCTCTCTCTATATCTAGAGACATTCCTGGTCTATCACTTATCTCCTTGTCCCCTGGGACTTTAGGAATCACATCTCTTTCTGGAGTTTTTTTTTTCGGGACTCCCGTTGCTGCTACATGCAGGCGATTTATATGTCAGGTTACTGTACCCCGCCGCTGCCTTAAGCTCTCTTAAAGGGTATAATCCTTCATCTTTCATACTCTCGCCATTTACTTCAGGCACGCTAGGGGGACCAGAAGGCTCTTCACCCCCCTCTTTACACTGGTTAAGCATCCAGTCCTCAGGAGTTGGGTCTTTCCCTTCCTCCTGGTACATCTTCCAGAGCTCTAAGCTCACTAACCTTTATTATAACTTCTTTCCCATATATGTTGCATGCATGTATGTTGTCATATGTTGCAGGACCGCTTTGGACAGCGATCCCCCTTGTGGCCATGGCATGAACATTTTATCTGCCGTACCCTTAACCCATTCTGCACTGTATTGCTTAAGCTTGGGTGCGTGTTTTGGCAGCTGCCTGCACAGGTGTATGAGCAGAGTAATATCCTCCATCATGACTTAGTCACGAAACACAAAGCTCTATGCTCGAGGCTGAACAAACTTCCCTCTTTGTCTTGCGACTGCGTACTTTCAAATCGATAATTTTATCCCTTGCCTTTTGATTCTTTCTTGGTCCTCATGTCATGATAAACCTTATCAATTTCATCCCCAATGCTTCTGATATCAAAACCATCTTCTAGATTTGCTCTAAATGGACTTGGCATTGGTTCATGTGTCGGGAAGAATTATTTTATGTCTTCCCTTGCTGCTACTGGATTAGGTTCCATTAACTCTTCCTCTATGCAATCAATGTCACGTGCCCTTTGCCTTCTCTTTTGTTCCATTTCTTCATTGACTTCCCTTCACTTCTTAGATTCTTCTGTGACCCTTTCATCTTCCTGTCTTTTCAACTCTCTTCTCTCGAATGCTCTACACACTTCTTCATCTCTTCATCTTTGTATCCTTCTATCCCTTGACTTCTCTTCTTCTTCGTCCTCCTTTTACGTTTCTAACTTATCTCGTTCTTCGATTGCTCTTTGTCTATTATCATACTTTCTTTGCTCTTTTGCTCTTTCTTGTTTTTTCAACTGCTCATCTTGATACAGCTGTTCCCTTCTTTATTTGTCCTTTCTTTTAGCATCATACTCTTTCAATAGTTTCTCTCATTACCTGTCTTTTTATACTGTTCATTCTGATCTTCCTCTTGCCTTACTTCCTCAATGCTCTTGCCATCAAGTTTGAGCAATAGCTGACCGCCCATCCATTCGTTCTGTATGAGCACTACCTCGTCAGCTTTGTCTTTCTCGCCTCTCCATCTTTTTATTTCTCTCTCTATATCTAGAGACATTCCTGGTCTATCACTTATCTCCTTGTCCCCTGGGACTTTAGGAATCACATCTCTTTCTGGTTTTTTTTTTTTCTCGGGACTCACATCGCTGCTACATGCAGGCGATTTATACGTCGGGTTACTGTACCCCGCCGCTGCCTTAAGCTCTCTTAAAGGATAGATTCCTTCATCTTTCATACTCTCGCCATTTACTTCAGGCGCGGTAGGGAGACCAGAAGGCTCTTCACCCCCCTCTTTACACTGGTTAAGCATCCATTCCTCAGGAGGTGGGTCTTCCCCTTCCTTCTGGTGCATCTTCCAGAGCTCTAAGCTTGCTAACCTTTTTTATAACTTCTAACTAACTATAAGTATGTTTATATATATTTCAACAAAAGGAAGGAATATACAACAAACTATATAAAACAGTGAACTTATCCCCTCAGAAATCAGAAATACATACCAGCCGCTAAATCAATATGGGCTGCATTATGTATTCTCAAAAAACATAAAACAGTATTATCACAAAATATCATTTTTAATATATTCATCTCTAATTTAGCACAGATAATACAAAAATAGTTTCAAAAACATATACACATAACTTAGTCATATACATGTTAAAAACTTTCCACCTCACAGTCTAGAAACATTTATGCCGACAATTAGATCAGCATAACATCAGAATGGCAACTTAATTAATCTCATTTCCCATTGTGTGTCACAGCCCAACTTATATAAGTTTCTGTCCTTTGTGTTCTCAATAACCGGACATTCATCAGGGGCAAAGGTAATCCTGTGCTTCAGGTAGATTCTTCCTATTCAACCAACAACTTGCTATTTCTAAGGAAAAAAGAGAGAAACATATATCACTGACACTGGCATAATAGGTTTAATTACTCACCAAAGCCACGCCCTAATCACCAATAGGGTGCCAAGTATATAGTAAATCATATACCTGGTCTAAGATCTCAAGAAATATATAACTTGGACCTCAAAAGCCAACCATTTTTGGCTCTTCACTGCAGAAGCGAAAGGGATTCAGCATCAAGTCCCACGAAATACCTACCCCAACGCTAAAATGTAGAGTTCTCTTACTCATAATAGCTGTTCTTTTCCCCTGAGTGGAAAACAATCTTAGCATCTCAATAATCGGTTGGATATTGATACAACCCAAAATTTGATGTACCAATATATAGTTTGCTCACCATGGGATGTGGAAGCTGAAATATTCCTAGATCCCACCAAATCTCAGTAGTAGTAACCACCCATGGACCCTTTCCAATTTCTCTAGACCTCCAAGTGCCTGAAAAACAGATGGAGGAAGACCGGTTACATTAACCCACCAAATATCCATTATTCCTCACCTCCAACTCAACAAAGTACTCTTACCGATCTAAGGCTTTTGAGAGCCAACAAATATATGTTTTGATCGGAGTACTGTCTGGATACGGCCTCTTCCTCTTAACGGATGTGAACCTCTCGCTCTGTAATAATACAACGCTGAATCAGCAAAATATCAAGGAATATCCCCATGTAAGACTTGAGTAATTCAACATCACTCCTAGTTCTTACCCACAATTAGGTGGATCCGCTCCTAATAGGCAACAACGTATAGAAGTTCGAGAACAGGGGCCGGCGGCCACGTCCACCATCAGTTCTACCACCAACCGACCACTAATCCTCATAACAAGTAAGTGGCGTACCGTGCTGACGTCACCACGTTAGTCATCGCGCGGTGACGCAAAACATCATCACGCACCCTTCATGTAAAAAATGGGGCCGGGCTCAACAAATCCCTAGTGATGGCGAAGTTGCCCCGCAACCATTGCTACGGGAAAAAAACAAAACAAAACCAAAACAAACGGGGATCTCACACGACCCACAGTGTCCCTGCCACAACAGCATCACAGATATATATAGGGCTCAAAACTAGTACCACCCAAAAGAAAACAGGGTAATTTACCGGAGTTTTTATCCAAAGACCATCACAGAAAAACTATAAGTCCACCATCTGACTGATATTAGTCACTCTTACAGCGGGAAAAACCCCTGACCCGATCATGTCCTACGGTCATAGAGAAACCACAGAGTCATCTCTCTCAAAGAGGATTTACCACAATAGAAACAATCACCAATGAATTACACCATCAAGCGTTTTATGCAGTTATTAGTTCACCAACAGATGTATATTTATTTGTTACTGCATAAGGAGGTTGGTATTCTCCCACAATTGAAAACCCCCAGAAAGTGCAACACTCCAATGATTTCGTGAGTCCCATCACACTCTCTTATCTAATGTTATGCCACTCTATATTTTCATTTAATCCTATAATGTGACTATTGGTGAGAAAAATCAGCTTCTGTTCCAGATTGATCAATTTTCTATTGATTTCGTCTTGGGTTCTGCCTTTAATCTTTTTAAGGATACACCATTCGAAGTCCGAGAATGTGTGTCTTTTCTCATCGAAATGTTTTACTAGAGGAGCTTTCTCAATATGATTTTTCAAACAGCTCCTGTGTTCGATCATACGAGTCTTGCACTTTCTGTTGGTTTTGCCTATATAAATTAGGTCACATGGGCATTTAATCAAATAAATTACATTCTCCGTGTTACAATTAGTATGTTCTTTCAAAGACCATTCTGTGGTTAAACCCAAATCAACAGAAGTTATTTTCTTAGTAAAAGGGCACATAACACATTCTCCACACGGATGATGTCCCATCACACGGGGCAAACCCCACAAAGTACTTTGGGCGCTCTCATGATTGACCGCCTTGTGTATGTCGTTTTTCATGACAAGATTACGGATGTTAGTGCTCTTTTTAAAGGCTATCAAAGGTACTGGGCTATTCATAGTCTTTTTCCAATTTTTGCATATAATGTTCTTAACTTTATAGGACATGTTGCTAAAGGTATTAACGAACACCAATGGGGTGTCACGGTTAGCAGTGTTTTCCTTTTTCCTTTCAAGAAGGGCTTCCCGATTGTTGTTAAAAGCTCGTTTGGCAGATTGTCTCACGACCTTGGTCGGGTAACCCCTTTCAATCAGTTTGTCCATTAGTATATTAGCGCCTGTTTCATAATCATGATTGGTGCTACTATTACGTTTAAGCCGTAGAAACTGCCCAAAGGGCAGATTGTCCCGGACATGTTTCGCGTGATGACTCCTGTAATGCAGTAACGCATTTTTGTCGGTGCTCTTGACAAACGGTTTCACCCATAGTCGGTTATTCTGTTGGTAAATTGTTAAATCTAGATAATTTACCTCTGTGGAGTTCATGGTAGCTGTAAATTTCAAGTATCTATTCTGGTTATTCAGCCAGATAAGGAAATTATTAGCTTCATCTATTGAGCCATGCCATAACATGAACACATCATCGATGTATCTTAACCATTCAGTTATTTGTTGCTTGAAAGGATTAATTTCCGAATAAATCACTGTTTGTTCTACCATGTCTACATACAAATTTGCCAAATTCGGAGCCATGGCAGCACCCATGGCTGTGCCCTCTACCTGCAGGTAGAATTGACCCATGAATTGAAAAAAGTTATTAGTCAGAGCTGTTTCCGCACACCATAAGATGAAGGCATTACTCACAGGATGATTGTCCTCACGTTGGAGCAAAGTCTCTTCTACCACTTCAAGAGTGGCTCGTTGTGGGATGTTCGTGTAGAGAGATTGAATATCCAGGCAGATAAGTATGTCTTTGGTCTGGTCAAATGGCAGTCCTTCAATTTTCCCAATGGCATCTCTGGTATCTTGAACGTAGCTTTTCATTTTCATTACGAAAGGACGTAAATAAAAATCTACAAATTTCGATAAGGGTTCCAAAATCGAATTGACCCCTGACACAATGAGTCTGCCAGGGGGTCTCACCAGATCTTTGTGGATTTTGGGCAAGATGTAAAAAACAAGAGTTCTTGCTGTCTCTTTTGTTAAGTATTCTCCTTCCTGTTTGCTAATCTGTTTCAATTCGACTGCTTTATCCACTTTCTCCTTTATCATTTTACTAATAATAGGGCTAGGATCTTGGTCAATTTTGCAATAGCTGATGTTATCTGCCAATAGTCTATGACATTCTTCAATATAGTCTTTCTTATTCAAAAGGACTATTGCCCCTCCTTTGTCGGCCTGGCGAATAACGATTTTCTCATTCTTTCCCAGACTTCGTAATATAGCGATTTCTTGTTGACTTAAATTGGAGTTCTTGGGAATGCCTTTATTTTCAAGTTTATTTAGGTCATGTAAGACCTTCTTTTCAAAAACCACTGATTCTGGGGAATGTGTATGATGTGGTGGACACCAAGTCGAGGGATTTCTTAACCCGCTATAATTAATCTGTGGACTCGCTGGTTGATTTTCAAAGAATTCTCTTAGATGTACTTTGCGCATGAATGTACTGAATTCCATCCTAAATTCAAAAGGATTGTGATATTTAGATATCACAAAATTCAGGCCTTTGTTGAGACATCGTTCTTCATCCTTGGTTAAGGTTACGCTGGACAAATTCACTACCAACCCCGGTGGCTGCGTGTCTGCATACGGTCTGTTTGCCATTCCTGCCGACTGTTCCCTCTGCCTAAAAAAGGTGGGCGTCTTGACCCATTCCTTGCTCCTGTATTCCGACCTCTTTGCATAGAGGTATTCTTCTTTCTTCCTCTTTGTCCAGTGTTGTTGGTTTCTTCATCTTCACCTGGTGTGCCTTCTTCTTCACTCGAGCTGTACGATGTATTTCTGAACCTCACCCGACGGTTTGGTCTCTGACCTCCTGTAGATGCTCCAAAGTTATAATCTTTAGTAACATATTGGAAGGCCTTCTCATGTGTGAAGTTCGTTAGATCTTTTTTCAATCTTTTTACTCTTTCTGAGCTAGATTCCGCTTTGAATGTTTGCATTTCTTTCATGTGGGCTTCTAACTTAGTTTTGAATGCTTCAATATCAAAATTCTTTTTCATTTCGTCTTCCAACGTTTTCAAATCCACCAGGATCTTCTTGGTGGTTTCTTGGGCTGTCTCAATAATTAGAACCAGCCAATCCCTCCCACATTTATTAGCTATATAGCTCCATTTAAGTTTGAATTCTGCGTTATCTAGGAAGAGCCTAGGCTCATTGCGTACTATGAGACCCTGAGGTAAAGCCTGATTTTTCAAATACTCCAGCATGATTATGGCATGCAACTCTGTTCGTACCAGTCTTTTTCGAGTTTGGGTAAGTTCATCCCATTTATCATCTTTTCCTATGTCTCCCAACTCATTGTCTAGCCCCAACTATGGTATGGAATTCAAGAGTTGAAGAATGTAATCTTCGGTATAAGCAAGGCTTTTGTCTGAGGTTGTCGTCATGATGCTAGCTGTAGCCTCAGATATTTCGTACAGTACTTGAAACCGTGGTTTCCCTCACCTGCTGGTGCAGTGGGACCCTACGAGACAAACGTTGCCTCATAAACAGATACTCTTCTACAGGGATAACCCTACACTCTGGTGATGATCCCTCCTACTAAGTGAGGATATATAACATATATTTCAACAAAAGGAAGGAATATACAACAAACTATATAAAACAGTGAACTTATCCCCTCAGAAATCAGAAATACATACCAGCCGCTAAATCAATATGGGCTGCATTATGTATTCTCAAAAAACATAAAACAGTATTATCACAAAATATCATTTTTAATATATTCATCTCTAATTTAGCACAGATAATACAAAAATAGTTTCAAAAACATATACACATAACTTAGTCATATACATGTTAAAAACTTTCCACCTCACAGTCTAGAAACATTTATGCCGACAATTAGATCAGCATAACATCAGAATGGCAACTTAATTAATCTCATTTCCCATTGTGTGTCACAGCCCAACTTATATAAGTTTCTGTCCTCTGTGTTCTCAATAACCGGACATTCATCAGGGGCAAAGGTAATCCTGTGCTTCAGGTAGATTCTTCCTATTCAACCAACAACTTGCTATTTCTAAGGAAAAAAGAGAGAAACATATATCACTGACACTGGCATAATAGGTTTAATTACTCACCAAAGCCACGCCCTAATCACCAATAGGGTGCCAAGTATATAGTAAATCATATACCTGGTCTAAGATCTCAAGAAATATATAACTTGGACCTCAAAAGCCAACCATTTTTGGCTCTTCACTGCAGAAGCGAAAGGGATTCAGCATCAAGTCCCACGAAATACCTACCCCAACGCTAAAATGTAGAGTTCTCTTACTCATAATAGCTGTTCTTTTCCCCTGAGTGGAAAACAATCTTAGCATCTCAATAATCGGTTGGATATAGATACAACCCAAAATTTGATGTACCAATATATAGTTTGCTCACCATGGGATGTGGAAGCTGAAATATTCCTAGATCCCACCAAATCTCAGTAGTGGTAACCACCCATGTACCCTTTCCAATTTCTCTAGACCTCCAAGTGCCTGAAAAACAGATGGAGGAAGACCGGTTACATTAACCCACCAAATATCCATTATTCCTCACCTCCAACTCAACAAAGTACTCTTACCTATCTAAGGCTTTTGAGAGCCAACAAATATATGTTTTGATCGGGTACTGTCTGGATACGGCCTCTTCCTCTTAACGGATGTGAACCTCTCGCTCTGTAATAATACAACGCTGAATCAGCAAAATATCAAGGAATATCCCCATGTAAGACTTGAGTAATTCAACATCACTCCTAGTTCTTACCCACAATTAGGTGGATCCGCTCCTAATAGGCAACAACGTATAGAAGTTCGAGAACAGGGGCCGGCGGCCACGTCCACCATCAGTTCTACCACCAACCGACCACTAATCCTCATAACAAGTAAGTGGCGTACCGTGCTGACGTCACCACGTTAGTCATCGCGCGGTGACGCAAAACGTCATCACGCACCCTTCATGTAAAAAATGGGGCCGGGCTCAACAAATCCCTAGTGATGGCGAAGTTGCCCCGCAACCATTACTACGGGAAAAAAACAAAACAAAACCAAAACAAACGGGGATCTCACACGACCCACAGTGTCCCTGCCACAACAGCATCACAGATATATATAGGGCTCAAAACTAGTACCACCCAATAGAAAACAGGGTAATTTACCGGAGTTTTTATCCAAAGACCATCACAGAAAAACTATAAGTCCACCATCTGACTGATATTAGTCACTCTTACAGCGGGAAAAACCCCTGACCCGATCATGTCCTACGGTCATAGAGAAACCACAGAGTCATCTCTCGCAAGTATGTTGTCATATGTCGCAGGACCGCTTTGGACAGTGATCCCCCTTGTGGACATGGCATGAACATTTTATCTGCAGTACCCTTAACCCATTCTGCACTGTATTGCTTATGCTTGGGTGCGTGTTTTGGCAGCTGCCTGCACAGGTGTATGAGCGGATAATATCCTCCATCATGACTATCACCACTTACTGTTATTTCACACAAATAAATGCTTTCCAGAAAAATAATACAATATTAGCATGCACCAATCATCACAGCTCCAAGCCTCTGTATCACGTTTACTTTAATCTACCTATTCACTGAACATTAACAGTTAACTAATAAATAAATCATTTCTTCAAATCTCATTGTTTCCACCACAGTCTATTTCTTCCTTCTTTCTCAATATTTCATTTCCTTACCACATATATCTCATGCAACATATAGACATACAGAAACATTTTTGACAAACTGGCCGGCCCACATATACTTTAGTCCACACTCATCGTGACTATTTCTGCCCCTAAAAATGACTATGATGGAGTATGAGCTGTCCTCTTTAACGACACCTTGGTCGTTTGTAGCCTATGTACCCACTTGGATTTTAGGACAAGCTCCTTCTAAACATCCTTGACATTAGGTTAACAGGCTTACTATATAGATCGCTCCTCGTCTATACACCTTACACTGTGATGCTCATCGTCTCACACTATGACGCTCTTTGTCTTTAAATAAATAATAAAATCCTGCAACCAACCCTCTGTTACTATATCCCTGTTATCACTCTTTCCCACTCAGTGATTATTCAGTTTGCCACCTCACTCAGCCTAGTCCAATCGCGTTTTTGACTTCCGACCCACGTGATTGTCTCCTCCTCAAATGAGCCGCTTCAGCCTTCAGTCCGCTCAGCTTCCTGGAGATGTTCGGAAGGGACTCCGCTTGAAAACGAGGGGCCCGTCCCACCTGTACGACTGCTATCTACATGGATGTTTAACCATCAGCTCTGCTACCACGTGAACTCGGGCATCTAATCCAGCCCTTTCAGGGGAGATAACAATACTTAGAGACAGATGGAGATGCAGAATATTACTCAAACATCAATATCCAAAACTGACTCAGGAAGTTGGCAAAGTGCGACTGTTTTAATATCAATTATCTAAAATAGGAAGTTACAACGAACATCAACACGCTCGCTCAATCTTCACACTCAATGCAACACATAAAAAAGCAGGCTATATACTAAAAACTGTATATATTGACGTCTACTTACCCTGCAAACTACAAAAACCTATTTGGAATGGTGATAGGCTTTCAAGGATCATCTAGGTATACGCTCCATACGGGTCAGGGAAGGTGATTGGGTCTCTAACATCAGGTGGGGCAACTAAGTCCTCCTCTAGTGCAGGTCACTACGGACGCCATCAAATACACAACGTCCCATTGGTTTATACAAACTGTAGGGCTCTCTATTACATGTTCCTCTGTAATTGGTTGGCACCCTTGTACCCCTCTGTAATATTCCACCTATGCAAGCAGCACGCAGGCTGGCACACAGGTGCTGGTGGTCATAACCATAGCTTCCCACCAATTACCCCAGGCATCCATCATCACACTTACAGCCTACTAGTCAACTAAGGCTTTGAACTCGGCCTTGGAAATGTTCTCTGTGCTGGAGGAGAATATGAGGGAGTACAGCATGCTCTGTCTTCTTGGTTTTGATACAGTTCATCATGGTGTCTATTTTCATCTGACCGCGTGACTGTTGGCCATGTTTTCGAATCTTACTGCATTTAAAATACTATTATTTGATGAACCTTTGACCTCTTCAATGTTCTTGCCCATCACTTAATACAGAAGGCTTGTTCTTTTCACACGTTCTGTAATTGTTTGTACACACATCCAGGCCGAAAGTAGCCTTGACTTCTTGGTGTTGATTCAACCAAGCCTTTCTTTGATCCACCTCCATAGTTGGGTTTTCGATTTCTAACTGCGACACACTGAAAACGTCTTTCTGCTTTTGGAATCCAGCTCTGCTAAAGTACGTTGTGGAATCATCCATAGTCCTTACATTTCCTATGTATATACGTTGGCGCATCACCGCAATCTAATCACTACATAGCCAGCCTTAGAGAATACTTTGTCTACTTGTGTTGCTGCGACTGTACACTTGAAAAATGACTTGATAACTTCTTTATTATTTCTGTAGCATGAACATCTTAATTTCGAGCTCAAAATGTTGTGCGTTAATTCTGCTCTTCACGGCGTCACTAGTCTGCTTTCTCAATTACTTTTCCCACTTCCTCCGGGATTTCATTCAAATGGCCATCATATTGTCATGAATGCATGTACGGCTTTCTCAATGGGAATCTTAATTCCAGGATTATCTTCAGTATAGGTATTCTCACTTGCAATGCATGTGTTTCACATTCTGGCTCCCAACATATAGGCAGCATGGGGGAGGAGTGTTTTGGGTGTGGGTACTTGGCCCATTTCTACACTTCAGTTACATCATTACTTCTTCCGTTTTTTCATATCATTTCAGTATTTCCTCATATAGCTCCTTTATGACATCACTCTGCCTACGTCAGATTTAACTCAGCACTACATGATATCCAGTGTGCATGCTGACATCCCTCCTCACAACATCTTTCCACTCCTTGAGTGTGAGGATACATTCAATATGGTTGTCTGAGTGCATATTTTCTCTTGTACACTCGATGCGGTATAGGCATAACACATGGAGTCCCATATAGGGCCCTTCTCCTGCCGGTTTAGTATAACAGCAGTGAGGGGATGGGAGTTAGGGATAGTGTGTCCACCTGCTCCTCTACATTCCTGCATCTTGTCGAGTCCTCAACCACATTCTTCTCTTAATTCTTCTTTTTCATCTCTTCATACTGTTGATTCTTTGGGGCCCATATCTTTGTCACCCCCCCCTTAGGTGACCTGCATTCTTTATATGTTCATCCACACTCCAGGTCATGTGGCAGCAGTCTCCTGATGGTTGCCAAAATATCCAGTGTCTTATTATGTCTATATATTATTTTTTATGATATTTGGGATAGTAGAACTTCGTTCCTGGAGGTGCAAGGGTACTTTTCTTTAAATTTTCACGGGTACTTGCCTCATTTTGCATCTGCTCAACCAGTTACACCGTCTATATCAATCATGATGTTCATCCCAATAGCTTTCTTGGCTGTCTTCTGGCACTGTTCCAAGATGATCCTTATAAAACAGAATCCCAGCAATACCAACACAAGTATTGCTCCTAGTATTTTGAAAGCATTAGCCAGCACGGTTGGAAACCATGACAATAGGAATGAGAACCAGTCATCTCCTGCAGTATCATCAGCTTCATCTTCCATCTTTGTATTCAGGGCTATCAGCATATTTATTGCTTCTGTCAGGGCTCCATTTTTGTACAGCATGACGGCCGGACCTTGGCACACACACCTCCTTCCATTTCTGCAATTAAGTCCAGGACATACCTGTTCTGGAGAGTCATCAGCCTGATGGCTTTCAATTCTTCTCTGATTGCATTGATCCTTTTATTGTTGCATTAATCATCTGCAGCAGCTCCCGTCTAGTGATTTGTAGATACTTGGTAAACACTGCAATATGGCGTTCTGGCATAAATATAGATGTCATTATCATTGCTGTCTTGCTGAACAGTTTGTGTTCATCTGGAATGTCTTCATACGCCTTTATTGATTTTGATGAAAAGTAGTTCTCCTTTGTCAGCCGGCGAAGAAAAAGCAATCTCTTCCTTCTCTGGTGTTCCTTCATCTTTGGAAATTCAACAATATTGAGATCACTTCTAGGGATCACTAATGCTGGAACATGCATTAATACAATGGAACAAATTCCTCCCCAATTTTTGGTGAACTGCATGTAGGCTCTGGATACACAGGCCCAAAATCGGTCCATCAGTACAACAGTTTCTCCATTCATCCCTGGGACCTTGAGGGTCTTTCCACATCCTTTGTTCTCTCCGACTAGAACCGAGCCTCCATTCTTGAAGCATGTTGCATTCTTCAATGGTATTATAGAACTGGTCTTGCTTTGTCGTCGACCCATGTAAGTAACTTGGAATACTTAGCCCATGATTCTAGGTCACTGTCATTCACTATTTGCACTATGGCTACTGGTTCTTTCCTCAAAAGATGTGCAGGCGCAAGCAAATAATCCATCTTCCCATCCATTACTGGTGGCAACATGCCTATATAGCAATATTTGAGGTCTTACCCAGCATCCTGGCTCTCCTGACCTTTCAGTCATGTCTGAGCAATCCATCCTCTTCATTTTGACAATTTGTATTCGTTCTTTAGTCTGGGATGGATACATATGTTTTTTGCTCGTCCACCTAATCCCATCTTCTATCTTTTTTGTCGTTACCAAGTATCGTCATATGGAAACGGAAATGTTCCTCTTGATCGCCCTTGTAAAGTTGCCCTTTTTCCTTCAAATTGTCCTCTGCTAGATGGCTGGAACATATTGCATCATGTGCAGGTATCTCTTTGTCAATACATGTCCTTTCTGCATTCATGGCATACAGTATTAAGGAACAGACATAGCAGCTTTCAAATATCCATTTTAAATCAAAATAGATGCCTTGTAAAATTATAAAGTATACTGTGCATGCTTTCATCAGGGGCAATAGTAACTGTTTCATTGTTCCCCACCATGTCAGTATCGTTTCTTATAGCATGTCTAAATGCCATAACGATCAGGAGGAAAACACAAATCATAACACAGAATGATATCAAAATTATTACTCCATGAAAGCTCATCCACTTTCTTGATGCCAATGAGCCTCTTATATTCTGAAACCTCCCCATTTTGTTTTAAATCTGAATGTATACATGACTGTTTTCTTTATGGGTCACACTTTTAGATAAAGAACTGCAAGATTATTGCTATGAGTATTCTGAAAATAATATTGTTTTTAGGATTAGCAAGAAACCTCACTATATTTACATATAGTCTTACTAAAGCAGAATAAGACAGTAATATGTATTTAAAAACAGCATACAGGAAGGTATGAATTGTTATTATAATGGGTGACATCACAATGAAATGTGCTTCTCTTCTTTCAGCTCCGGTAATTCAATGCATTGTTCCTTTAGCCTTTCTAAAAAAGTTCCGGGATAACTCCAAATCTGTTTATTCCTTGTAAAATGTTAAAAGATATTGGCCTTTAGTCAAAAATGCTGCTGCTTCATTTTCCTTGTCTTTACTCATAGAACGAGTCTGCATGCACAGAACACATTCTCTTGCTTCACAGTCAGTAGTTGTAGGAGGGGTCTGGGTTTCTCCTTTATATGGTTTGATTTCGTACACATGCAGCCAACCTCTTCTTCCTTTTAACTTGGCAGCTGTAGGGGTAACTTCCTCCACCTTATATGGACATTCAAAATGGGGCGTACTCCAAGTGCATACAAACTTTCGTACCAGCACCTGGTCCCCTGGGTATAGGCTAGGTTGTTTAAACAAACCTTCTTCTTCAATAGGTTGATCACCTTTGTCGCTTTGCTTTGACCCCTTCCTTCGTTTTTTGACCTGTTGAGACATGAAAGAAACACTTGCCGTCATTATTGTTAGGTAATCATGCATCACGTCACCTAATGTCTTTGCTGCACTATGTGCATCAGTTCCTAACCTAGTTGGAGGAACAGGGGGGGTTATCATGTGGCGTCCAGTCACCAACTCATGAGGAGTTAGATGGTTATCGTAGCCAGTCTGGTTTCTTAGGACATATAAGGCAAGGGGTAGGCAATATAGCCATCCCTTCTTTAAAGTCATCTTTACTGTCGCAATCCTCTATGCCTAATAGAAGAACTATTTGTTCAAAGAACTCATTTACAAAATGCGGTCCATTGTCAGACGGCAAAACCTCACAAACACCCCATCTTGGGAACACTTCACACACAAGAAACTTGGCAGAGCATGTGGGTGTGTGCATGTGCCTGCCTTGATCCATCTAGGAATGACATACCACCAGCAGCATATATCTGTAGCCATTGCATGGCTGCAGCATATCCACATATATATAGATGTTAAAATGGGCAGTTGGATCTAGGAATTGTTCCCCTCAATGTTTGCAAAGTTTGCCCTACAGTAATTTCTGGCACACAATGCAATTTACAATAAACAGTGCCACATGTTCTCACAGGTTGCTGAGAACAACTCTTCTGCTATTGTAGCAGCTAGACTCCCTTGAGTCACATGTGCAGTGTAGAGGAGCTGCTCCAATACTACCCTCAATAATTCTAGAGGCATTACTGGCTTTCCAGTGCTATCGTGTCTCCAAATTGCTTCAGTGGTGGATAAAGAACACCCCCGCGTTTTCCAGAATCCCTTCTCTTCTTGTGGTGCTCGACCTTGTATCTCAATTAACTGGGCAATAGACAGCATGTTAAAGCCCTCCTTTACCAACATGCATCATCCTGTCATCTGTTTAACACTTTCTATTTCAAAATTAGAAATAGTTGGGAAATAGGCTGCCGTTTTGGCTTCTAAGCCTGCAGCTTCATTTCCGAGGGGAAATTGTGTTTTCTCTTTTCGCATGCGCTGCACATTTTATGACTGATAGAGTTAATGGGAGTGCTAGCACTTCAATATGTTTATCCAATAGGGCCGCATGTTACACTGGAGTGTTGTCTGAGCAGAGGAAGCACCGCCTTTTCTAACGTGACAAACCTGCGTGTGCGGTTGACATCACATAAGCAGAGTCAGAGTACACGTCACTTCCTCATCCTTGAATCTCTGAAGCACGCAATAAGCACCACTAATTCTGCAGCCTGTGCTGAGGAATGCGAAGGCAATCCCACGCTTGTCACTACCTCAAATTCACCCTCTCGGTTCAGCTTTACTACTGCTGATCCAGTGTGCCTTTCGCCAGTGGTTTGGTAAATTTTTGAAGACCCATCAATGAAAACAACATCCCCCCTCCCGAGGGCATTTTCCTTAGATTGGGGAATTTCATTATAGTTTTCAGTATACAATGTGCAATCATTTACATAATCATCCTCCCCTACTGGTTCAGCTATGAACATTGCTGGATTTACTGTCTTACATCTGACAATTTTAATTGCAGGATTCAATATAATTACCTCATTTCCTGATGCTCTTTGTGTGTTAAAATGTACTTTTAGGTTTCTTTAAAATCGCAAATAATTCATGCACTACAAATAATGTTACTGAACACCCCATTGTTATACTTGAAGCTTTTTATCGCGAATGCAGCAGCAGCTAAAAACTGCTCACAGGGGTATTGCCCTTTCATAACTGGATTTAAAATCCCATTATAATGGGCCAACGGTTTTTAGTCCATATCCTAATGTTGTTTTCTGTGTAAGGACTGCTGTCATGACTTCCCCATTTGAATGGGTAATAAGTAAAATTCTTCAGGGGCCATACTGATCGCCGTTTTTAATTCTTCAAATCCTTCAGTCATTTAATCTGTCCATATTATTTTGCTCTTGCCCACCTGTGCTTCTTTAAGCACTTTAAAAGTGGTTGAATGTATGTACAGTAATCGAAAAGCCAGGCCGTGCTATAGTTACATAGGCCCACAAATCATTGCATTTCCCTCACTGTTTTAGGTTCTAAGGTCTTCATAATTGCTTCTGTTCTCTCTGGTGTCACTTTCCTCCCCTCATGAGAAATCAACTATCCTATATACAAGATCTCTTCCTGACAGTATTGTAGCTTCTCTTTGTCCAATTTATATCCTTTGCCTGAGAGTATAGTCATGAGCTTAACTGATTCTTCTCCGCTTCTTTTTTCTGTCTCACTACACACCAAAACGTTATCCACGTATTGGACTATTGGACTTTCGAGCTGAACATTACCTAGGTCCATCTGAAGATCTCTATTAAAGATTGAAGGGGACTCAAAGTACCCCTGGGGCAAATGAGTATATTTGAGGCGAATATTTCTATACAAACAGGAAGTCAGATCCTATGTGCCTTCATGAAGGGGAATTGAAAAGAACATGTTCTTTAAATCTATGACTGTGAAATACTTGACCTTAGATGTGATGTTGCACAATATTGTCAAAGGATTTGGGACTAAAGGAAACTCTGCTTTGCCTATATTGTTTAGGGGGCAAAGTTCCTGTATAAATCTCCACAATCCCTCATTAATTTTCGCACTGGGTACACAGCCATGTTACATGGAGAATCGGATGTTGCTAACTTTCCTTGCTTCATTAGAGCAGAGATGGTCTCAAATATACCTTCATCAGCCTGTCTGGACATTGGATATGGGTTATTGCTTTGCACGTAGCAAAAGGACTCCTGGTTTAAGTTTGATTTTAACTGCTCCTACTCCTTTTAATAGGTCCACGACATATGGACTTGTGGTCCATAAAATGTCCGCCAAGTTCTCTAAATCTTCCTGAAAAAATAATGGTTTCTTTTCTACCAACACCATTCTCTGCAGTATTTTACTATTCTCTACTTTAATCCAATAAGTGAGACTTATGAAAAATACTAATTCATCATCTGAGTACTCATACTTAAACATCTCCTCATCTATAATATCTGTCAGCCTTTATCCTTCACTGAGGACTATCACTGTTCTGAATCCTCTTCTCTCATTATCTGTCCCATGAATAACCACCCTTTACTCTCTGACCACTGCTGCTTCTAACTCCAAGGATAATCTGCTCTTCTTCATCATCCATATGGATTTCTGGCCAGAACAAAAACTCATTGGGTATTCTTACAATGTCATGTTCTCCTAAAGGGATTGGTAACTTATCTGTGAAGGAACTAAACTCATCACCCCCAGAGAATCCCTCTGCATTAATTGAAATACCTGACATTGAATATTTCCCCTCATGGACACAGGAACGATTTGCGCCAGTGTCCACAAGAAATGAAAATGTATTGCCTCCTATCGTCAGCTTGATTGTTAGTTCCTCTTGGTGGTCTGGTGTCACAGATAGCATTTGCGGTGGTTGCAGCACATATGTCTGAGCCTGCATGTGATCTTGGGCATAATACTCATTCAGTTCTACATTATATTGTGGAACATAGCCCATCCCCCCTCTTGGAGCTTCCCAATTTTGCTGCATGCCTCCTCTGCTTCTACATGTTCTCACTATATGTCCTATTGTTCCGCAATTCCAACATTATTGCAGCTGTCCACCATTAAATCCTCCTCTTCCCTGAGTGTTTTGAAATCCCCCTTGTCCTCCTCCTCTAGGACCATTTCCTCTTACCCTTGGCCAAACATTGTACCCTCTCTGATCTGTGGAATACACTAAGTTGTTTTGCTGCACTGATTGCATCTCCTTTGTCACCCCACCTTCATTACTCGTCAATACTGCTCCCTCTATAGCTATTTTTGACACATTTTTCTGGACTAACTTCACTTCCTCCTGCTTTCTACTTTTGGCTTTCTTCTTATTCTTCTCCTGCATCAATCAGCAATAGTGCATGATTGTCAATTGTATTGCTGGCCATGGCTTTACTTCCATTCCCACCTGTTTCTTCATCTGCTGTTGCACTGACCCAGGCAGTCCCTGACACAAAAAGTGGTAAAATAATGCCACTATTTTTTCCCCTGGTCCACGCATCTCAAGGTGCCCTCTCTTTTGAATGTCTTGAACATAAGCGACAGGGTCTTCATCCTCCCCATTTTCCGAGTCATAATTGCACCCATATTTGATGTATCAGGGTATTTACCTCTGAGCACCCACCATACATCTTTTCTGCAATGATTAAATGGTGTTCCATTGTGTGCTATGTTGTGTGCATTCACACCTGCATATCCTGCTTGTTTCCAAATGTCGTCAGCTCTCTCACCTATAATGGCTGCCAGCAAGTCTTTTATGTCACCTATGGCTAACGACATTCCTGATGTCATTCTCTCTAGCTCATGAATCCATTTTCCTGCACCAGAAGTTAAACTCAGTAATTTACATCGTAAATTGTCTTTATCCATTTGTGCCGTGGTATATATTGTAGTTATCCTCTCACTTTCTGTATTATGGGAATTTTGAAAATCCTGGTCCATAATAATACCTGCCTACACTTCTTATTTTCCAGGCAGGGCTAGTCTTGCTGGTTTGTCTCCATCTTGGTAGTACCCTTAATCCGCTAACATAAGGCAGGAATGCATCCCCTGTACTGTGCTATCATGCTTGTGGTTGTTCAGTGTATAGTGCCGGTTCTGGTGTTTTCTCTTCAGGGTTCTCTAATTCTGACAATTATACCCCTTTTTCTACACTCAATTGTTTTGAAAATCCACATGCGCCCTCCCTTCGCGCACTCTCGTTTTCTTCCCTTTCTTCGTCTGTCAATGTTATGCCTCAGCTTGTATGACTATTATCTTTTTCCACTTCATCAAGATTTAGTCTACTTAAAGACAGCGTTCTTTGGTCATCTGTCATGACATCATCTAGCCCTCCTCCAGTTTCCCTCAATAGAGATCCTTCTATATTCTCTTGGGATCTTTGCCCTTCTTTATCCCTCACTTTCCTATATCAATCCCCAAGTCATTTCTCTATGCCTTCTGTATCTCACACATCAGCCCATGTTGGTATTCTTGGTACCCCTTACAGCTCCCTATGGCGCTGTTGTGACCCTCTTTCTTCCTCAAGTCGTTCTTGTGCTTCTATCGGCACTATGCTTCTTTGACAAAGATACTCTATTTCGTCATCTTTTAGTCCCGTACTTCTGTTCATTTCTTCCCTTCTCTGTATCTTTCCTAATTCATGTTCCTCTCGCCTCCTTTGAAACCTTTGTTCTTTCATTCTTTGCACTTCTATCTCCTCCTGTCTCTTCTCTTTTAACCGCTCCTTTTCTTTCCTTGCCTCGTACCTTCTTCGTTCTTCCCTTCAGTTGTATTCTCTTTCTTCATCTTCGCTATATGCTCTCTCTTCTTTGTTTTCTTTCTTTCCCCTCTCTTCTCTCTCTTCCCATTCTTGAACCCCATATATACCCTTATCATCCAGTTTGAGTAATATTGTCCCCATCCATTCATTCTTTACTATTGTCATTTCCTTAGCTTTGTTCTTTATTTCTTTCTGTTTCCTTGCTTCCTCCTCTATCGCCATCTCTCTATCTTGCCTGTCCTTCCTTTCATCATGCTTTTTACTTTCATCGCGTGTTGAGATATATTTGCGTTCTCTGCTTTTACTCTCTTCTGCATTGTCCTCACTCTTATAAGTGGGGGGCTCATGTGTCAGATCAGATTAATGTACCCTGCTGCTGCTTTCCTGGTGGTGAAAGGGGAGCTGAAGGCATTACATCCTCCCCTTTATGGAGATTTAGCATATACTCCTTCTCAGCTGGATCTTCTTTCTCGCTCTGATACATTTTCCATAACTCTAAAATAGCCAACTTTTTCTGTAACTTCTTTCGCTTATATGTGGCATACAAATATGTTGCCATATGTCGCAATACTATAGCATAAGTGTCTTATTAGTTGTCCCTCGAACCCACTCTGAATGATACTTCATTATCTTAGCTGTGTATTTTAGCAATGTTCTGCATAAGTGTAAAAGAGGAGTGTCTCCCATGATGACGAGTCGATCTCAGCTGTCTATACTTACCTGACCTTTTATTCTTTTCTTTATTATATCAAATATGCGACCCTGATCAATTTGGGCAGGCGCCATCAGTAACTGCTTATTTATCAGAAAACATCAACTATGTATATATGTTTTTTTTACCACTTTTAATATCTGTGCAACAATGTTCTTTTTGTTCCTTTATTTGCACGTTCTATTCATTTTTAGTATCTTGTTGTTTTATCGTTGGTATTGTAAGTATCTTCTTTATTTATGCATTTGTTTCCTTTGATTTTTATCTTCCTGGTTTATGTCAATCTGTTGATTAAAAAATCTAATAATCACATACATTTTTTACTGTCATTTTATATCTATTAGTTTAAATACAACAAAAGCTTAACACTGACATATTATAACCCCACACACATGTGCACTTCAATTATGTTTTCTGTGTACGCCTTCCTTTACTATCTTTAGCAAATGTATCTCATCTCATTTTTGCTCCACCTTGGAGCTTGATATGCACTCTTCTTGTTGGCCTTGCCTCAGGAATCCTTGGAGTCTTTTTAGTGCTTATTCTTCCATCCCCCCAGAACTGGGAATTGAGGTATCTACTTTTCTTCTTTATAATCCCCAAAAATCCAGTTACTTTTATATATATTATTTACAACACAGTCCCTCCCCTATTTTTGCCACCTTTAATGTTCTACTTACATCCGTGGCTCGGCTCAAGTCCCTCGGCATCAACTCTCCTTCAACTGACCAGCCGGCCCTCCATCCATGGGGTGCCTGCAGGGACCATACAGGAATTTTGTCAAAAGGGGACCTGCCAACTGTTTCTTCTTACACAGGTTTTGTTGTGTGTCATTCTCCACATGAAGCTCTGCGGTCTTCTGGCAATGGCAGGAGCAGTCGGGGGTCCAGGAGTCTGGATCTGGGCATAGGTCGATTAGACCTGAACCATCCTCTGCTACTAAAAATGTGCTCTAGCACCTTGAAGCGTCTGCTATGCTAGATGGGATTACCAATAAAGATCTCAGACCAAATAACAAGATATACTCAAAGAATATGGCAAAGTACTACTTTATTCTCAATTAAATAAAGTAGGCTCAACTGGCAGACATCAGACTGATGCATGCACACTCACACACAAACTTGATTACACAGAGGTTTTATACCCCAATATGTGTCATCTATGACATCATCCTATGTGGAAAACTGTAAAACCTATTGACGGGAGGGATTGGTTAGGGGAACATATATACTTATAGAATACATATGGCTTAGTACTTCATTGGCTGACTCTTATCTTTGGGGCACGCATTAAACTACTTCTAAATTCATATAATACTGATTATAGCAGACACAATGGCAGCAGATTGTTCTATGCAACATTGTATAGCAGGTTGCCCCATAGACCCACTGATTGGTTGGCATTCCCACCCGACCTTGGACTTTCGGCTCGGCTAGCAGCATGTAAGCGAAACGAAACTCAGGTGCTTGAGTCACATCATATTACTACACAGTTTCCCAATTAGTTCCCCATCACTCATCAGTCTGGCCATAAGTCTGAGTTTCCCATTTGTAGCTTCTATGTGTCTCATCTACCTTGCATTGCTGCATATTTACACTTATTGGTCAACGAGTTACTTCATTCTTCTTTGTATATATGATTACTTTATTGTTTCATACATGTTTCTCTTATCACTTCAGTTGCCTCGTACTTCTGCCTTATTTTTATATCTTTTCAGTATGTCCTTGTATAGCTTCTTTAATACATCACTCTGCCCACGTTAGATTTCACTAAGCACTACATGATATCCAGTGGTGCGTGCTGACATCCCTCCACACAACATCTTTGCATTCCTGCAGTGCGCAGATACATTTGATGCGGTTGTCTGAGTGCAGATCATCTCTCGTACACTCAATGCGGCATAGGCATAACACATAGAGTCCAATATAGGGACCTTCTACTGCTGTTCCAGTATAACGGCGGTGAGGGGGCGAGAGTTAGAGATAATGCGTCCACCTGCTCCTGTACAATTTCCTTTCTCAAATGTACCTTTCTTTCTTCCTTTGTAGCCCCCTCGGAACAGCTCTATAGAAACAACTCAATATTCATGCATATATACAGGAATACTGGAATTGCGCTCTCAACTAATTTTAATCGTAGATATGTTGTTTATTCTGCTCCTGATACTCTGCAAGATTATTTTACCTGGAGTCACAAGATCCATGACAGATGCTTCATTACCGAAGTATGTTGTTTACTGCACAAAGCCAAAACTGGAATATGGCAAGACCAGTCTAGGGGTACTAGTTGCCCATTATGCAATGAGCCTACAGAAGATCTGCTACACTTATGGTTTGTCCCACATAGTTGCACGTCAGAAAGAGAACCACTTTATTGATTTTAAGACAGATTGGGCCTCATTCCGAGTACGGCGCTAACCAATGGCGCTATTTACGCCTTGGTTGACGCCGTACCCGGAACGGCAGCGCCTTGGTGGATGGCGGAATCACCGCCCCATTCCAAGGTTGGCGGGGCGGTAATTCCCCATTCACCAAGGCTCTTCCCCATTCCCAAATGAGCCCCCATAGGGCTCAATGGGAATGGGTAATGCAAATAACGGTGACCGTTCATTACGTCACCGTTATTGGCTTGGAGGCCGCTTTGCGCCCTCGACTTTAACACCTGCTCAAAGCAGGCGTTAAGGGCGAGGGCGCAGAGGGAACTCAGAGTATGGCGGTAAGGGAATACCGCCACCGGTCTCGTTACCGGTGGCCGCTATCCCTTACCGCCATACTCGGAATGAGGCCCATTGTTTCCTATGTCAATTCAAGTCTTGGTTCTCTTAAGCTGTGATGTTCTCTTTCCCCGCTAGTTGCCCCCTCTGCCTATGGGCCTCATTACACGGATGGCGGTAAGGATTTACCGGTACCGGTTTTTTACCGGTACCGGTAAATCCTTACCGCCTTACTACGAGGTCCCTTTGCCGGTTGGGGAATTTAACGCCTGCTTTTTGCAGGCGTTAAAAACCAACCCGCAAAGGGACCCAGGGAGCTATTTTGCGGTACCGTAATTAGCGCCTTCCCCATTCCCATTATGCCCTATGGGGCAAAAATGGGAATGGGGAAGGGCAATGGTGGAAGGGGGAATTACCGCCCCGCCACCCTTGGAATGGGGCGGTAATTCCCCTTTCCGCCAAGACGGTGCCGGTATTTTACCGGCATGAACCATGGCGCTAATAGCGCCATGGTTCTCCGCCATCTGTGTAATGAGGCCCTATGTGTTTGTACTGTCTTGACCTTAAGCCTCTGGGTCAGTGGCAGCGCTATACAAATGTGATAAATTAAAGTAAAGTAAAGTAGATTCACCCTGTACTGTGAGGGCTTTTTTTGCAATACCTTAGACAGGCGACCAAGATTATAAAGAATCACAATGGCACTCTATATTTAGGATTTTGTTTTCATAATCCAATGTAAGTAATTTCCATTTTTATCATGATAATAAGTGCATAATGAGTTTTATGATGTGTAATGTTTTATGGAAGATTGTATTCTGCAATGAACAAACCTGATGATGAATACTATATTAATAATGGTGTAGAAATACCTGACTGTAGAAGAAAGACAGCGACCATACGAGGGGCAACCGCTTGGCATATATAAAGCGGTGTACACTCATTGTTCAAGTGTGTTTTGTTGCAAAGCACTGAAAATAAAGCTTTAATTACTGCCCCAATGCAACAGTCCTTACTTGAGAGACCTCAGAAGGTCGAACGCCTGGGTAGACTTGGCCGGAAGCAACAAACGACAACCAGCTTTCACACAGATTCTGCAGCCGTCAAATGAACCCATTGAGCTGTCTTGCCAGCTGAATAATAGGCTTTGTGGAGCAAGCTTACAATGGAATCCTTGTTAAGAAGGGAGCCAGTGAGAAGTCCTTTGAAGCAGCCACACGTGGCGAAATGTGGTGCTATACAAACAGTTCGAAATTAAAGGCGTTCTTGAGCAAGCTAACACAAAGGCCTCTGTTGCTAAATCCGTCAGAAAAGCGGTTTCAAAGTCTTGAGGCACATGATCACTCCATCCCTCAAGTTCACCGAAGTAGCCATAGGGTTAAGAGACAGGCTAAACAAAGCGCTGGCTCTAGAGGGCTGAGCGTTATTTGAGGGGCCAAGATCAAATTGCCAAAAACACAACTGTATAGTAGAGAATGGGGCATGGAAGGACAGAGATGTGCTTGATTTTAGGTAAGACATGATAATCCAAGCTGACTTTGCTAAATAAATATGAATTCATGTTCTACCTAGAATGCTCTATTAAGTAGCATGTACAAAGTGTGGTTTCTGCTATTTTCATGGGCTCATGTTACTGACCATTGTCTTGGCACGTGAGTACACTTTTTTTCTGGGTTGCAGATTTCCATATGGGGTGGTCCCTGTAGGGAGTTTAGATCGTACTTCCTACTAACACCCTAACATTTGGCTGCTATTTATCTTCCAGGTGTGAACAACAAAGTGGAGAGTTCCGCTGGGCAGCCACATCGATATCAGCAACATCCAAATGTTTTCTGTCAAACATCAATGTTGATCATCTTTCATCACTTGTGTGATCACAGGGAAAAAGGGCATGATTTTAGTTAGATTTTTATTGTCTTCATTTAATAGTGATATTTGGGAAGCTGAACTTAGACTCATCTGTACATTTGATTAATGCCCATGGGTTTCCGTGACACCTTCTAGTTGAAGTTAAATATTTTCCCTTACCTCCCATCTTGGATCAGCCCGATTTGTTCTACCTGGTGAAATTTCAGCCTGCTAGTTAAATAGTCTTTCTGCATAGCTTTTCAGTGAGGTCTCACTGCATAGCAATCCTTTGACACATTCACACCTGGGGAAAGGAGCTCAGCCAATCGGGTTCCTGTAAACGCAGGCGAAAACACACTTTGTGCTGCCTGCTTTTTGAAGCCACCTGAGGCCCTTTCCTGGGTTGCGCCATATTAATTGTGGAGAGGCAACAGGGAGCCTCTCCCCTCCTGCTCAACTGTAGCTACCACTGTCCTCACATTCCATCTAAATGAAAAACCTACCTTGGTAGACTTCTGTCATGTCCTTTGCTCCCCAGCCACACCCCTCCCGTGGCAATCATGGCCATAGAAAAAGGGATCTTTCTTGAGTGTCCTTTGGCTTATTCATAACAACCTTTTGGTAGATTTTCTTTTTCTGGTAAACTGGGTTGCGCTGCCAAGGCTAACCTGATTACCCAAAAAGAAGCCTTACCTGGTTGCTAACACCACTATTTACCTAGTTAACTGCTCTTGATTTACTTGGGCTGTTGGGCCATTATTAACCTGTGCAGCTCACATCAGGCCTTTATTGCCTCAATAATAGACCTTCTTTTAAAAGGTCAGGAACTTACTCCATCCATGACAGTCTTAACTCAGGAAGATTTTCCTTTCACCCGCCCCGCCAGCAGAACCTCCTCTCGAAGGCCTTGCATTCTCATACAATTTTTACTACAGATTTGTCTTATGGTTCTTGTCCTCCAACCACTTCTGAATTACAAGGCCAGCCTTCATTAAAAGGTAGCTCTGGTCCATGCTTACCAATGATTCCAACCTGGCCACAACTGCCAATGGCTCCTGCTTCCATTCAGCTTCCTGCACCTTGCCCTTAAAGGATCAATCTGTCAGAATTACAATGATCCATTTTCATTAATCCTTACCCAACCTAGACACACCTTTCTTCTGGGATGTCTTTAGAACCTTTATTAGAGGCTGGGAAACAAGCTAGTATTTGCTAAATAGAAACAATGGAGAATAGAAGTAGAATGGAGAATAGAAGTAGAATGGAGAATAGAAGTAGAATGGAGAATAGAAGTAGGAATGGCTGAAGATGTAGTATGTCTATTACAAAACAACTTTGTAAATGGAGAGAGAGGAGAGGAGACACTGGATGACAAAGATCACATTTATTTTAAAAAATTGGACCATAGCCAAACTTAAAGTACCACTCTCGAAATAAGAGCTCAACATAAACATGTGACAATGAAAGAATGGCTTGTTGAGCTCAGTAACCAAGATGCCAGATAGCTGACATTGAGGAGAAATAACAATGTTTCATTTAATCTAATAAAATACATCAAATCTCAGACTCCACGGATAGTCATCTGAAATACATCTGACCACTGTTAACATCTTAAGGTATTCTTGGATCATCTAGAATAACAATTCTATGTGAATACTCAACTAAGACCTTTGATTTAATAACCCAATTAAGCTACCTTGGTGCTGTGGTCCTACTAGCATGGTGATTTGGTGCATTAAAAAAGCAAATTACCATAACATAGCCTAACGGGTATCCAGTTAATATGTCGAAAAAAAAATTCGAATGACAAAAATGTCAAAAACATTTTACCTAAAAAAAGTTTTTTTAATGTATTATTTTTTCATTTACATGTTTTTTTGTTTGTTTCGCGAGTAAAAAGAAAGGGTAAAAAAAAAGGCCGGTTGGGGGAACCCCCCCCCCATTTCAAACAAAAAAGAACAATAAAAAGACATTCAAATTTTTTTTTTTGGTAACATTTTTTCGACATGTTGGCATTCGAAATTATGTAATTCGAAATAGTCACTATAAATCAGCATAACGTCAATGCAATCACTAAACATTGGGCCTCATTACACGGAAGGCGGTAACCATGGCGATATTAGCGCCATGGTTGCCGCCGGTATTTTACCGAGTCCGCCATGTTGAATGGTGGAATTACCGCCGCATTCCAAGGTGTGCGGGGTGGTAATTCCCCATTCACCATGGCCCTTCCCCATTCGCATTTTTGCCCCCATAGGACTCAATGGGAATGGGCAAGGCGGTAATTACGGTACCGCAAATTGCGGTACCGTAATCACCTCCAAGGTCCCTTGGCGGGTCCCGTCCTTAACGACTTGTAAAACCAGCCGTTAAGGTAGGGACCCGCGAAGGGACCTCGTAGTAAGGCAGTAAGGGATTACCAGTAATCTCTTACCGCCATCTGTGTAATGAGGCCAATTGTCTTGGTTGCAGAATACGATGGCCTGTCAAACGTGTTTTCCAAAATGTTCTGAAAATAACCCTCTTCCATTTTGACTATTGTTCAGTTGTGGCTGGGAAGAATCTGCCTTTCCAGCAGGTAGCGACGAAGCAACTCTATGTGTGTTTGAAGGAAAGAAAGAAAAATCCCATGTTACGCAGTTGTCACGGGCCAATCTATTAAACTGTGACTACCAAATCCTAACTAACATTAAACCCACCCTACTGTAGATGCCAGCACAACTGATGATTAAACAAGCGTAAAAGAGACATTTTTGTATCTGACTGACATGAGCTAGACATGTTGTTCTTAGGTGATGAATTGGGGTCAGAACCAATTTTGCACTGGCTCAGATTATGGGTGAATACAAAGGCTGGTGTAACACATTCACTAATTAAATATTTGTTGGCCAGAGGGGGAAGTAAGGAAGTTTCATGGCTGTTACATGTGAGGAAGTGGTTGGTAAAATTGAATGCTGGCCACTATTGGACTGACCCTATGCTCATCACTAAAGCTGCTGCAATACAGTTCAAGCAGCAACCGTTTTTCATCTCTAGAGCCGAGAGAGAACATATGGAAATACAGAAGGGCACTAACAGAAATGTGGCCATTTTCGCAATACAAAATTACCTATTATGGGCACATAATCCTGCAGAGAGAAACCTCTTGACTAAAGCAAGATATACTTGCCTCTTATAAGATCCACACTGTCCCGCTGGTCAGGGGGAAGAGAAGGCAAAGAGTGCCCTTTGGGTTGTGAGGCAGAGGAGGATTCTCTGCATTGTGTGCTCTTCTGTCCAGTTTTTAAAGACATTAGAGCAAGAACGCTGGTCCCAGCTCTTAAGGAAAGACACTTTGTGCAATGTCGACCTTCTTTGCTATATCTCCTTTGTGCAGAGAGCCTGTATGAGAGCTGGTGGCTGTTGTCATTTCTAAGAAAAGCTGTCACTAGAAGGGCATCTGTGTTATCTATTATTTCTGTTTGACGGATGTCCCACGCCTGTTTGGCTCATAATAACAAATAGGGCAGCCACATATGACTGCGTGAAAGTCAAAGAAACTGGATGAGATGGAAAGGATCTTAGCATATTTAAGCGGTTAGTGTTTTTTGTACTGACAATCTATGTATTTCTTTATATTTATTTTTGCTGAATTGGTATTTATGAACAGATTTTGTAACCAAGTATCCATGGATTTTTTATTTATGTTTTTAATTAATGTTTTTGATAAATGTGTCGCTGTTAATAATTGCATATATATTTTAATGCTTGTATGGCTTTATTGATGAAATAACATGATTTTGGTTGTGTATGATCTTTTCATATACTGCACCTGCCCTTCAATATGTGGCCATGCAAATATGGCACTTGAGGGACAGTGCACCCGCCTGATTTACCTTCCACTGTGTGTCCACCGTATTCGCCTTGAACAAAGTCCACCCTGGGCTCTGCCACGCCTGACAGAAGGCTGGCCTGGCCAATCCCGGATGTACCTCCCCACTGTCTGCTCAGGTCACGGTAACACATAATGGACACATGCTCTTCAGAGTGACACTGCAGCACACCTCAGGCACATCATGCAACCCCTCAAAGACTACTTTCTGTACTTTCCTGTAAGGACAAGAAACTGCTCCCTGGGGTACATGCATTTTAGTAGGATTATTTAGCCTTTGCCCTTTTAAAATCAGTGCAATGCTTTGATCATTCTTTTCAGAATATGCAGCCATGCAAACTCTCTAACCCTCATTCACCCTCTTAACTTTCCACATTTTTCATAAGCATTTGACCTTTCCCTCCCTTTTTTCCTATTCTAATCTCTTGCAAACCGAGGTCTGGATACCATAGACATGGCAACAATATGCCATTCTCTACACAAGCCATTGTGATGTAGGACCACTAAGGTCTGAACAGAAAATATGGCTATCTCACAACAGGAGGAACTCACGCTGGTCAGTCTTGAGGCTCGAAAAGGGTTTGACCCGGCGGAATGGGATTTTCTCTCTTTGGAAACCAAATCATGATGCTGTTGAAATGCTTTTGTAGGAACACAAGTGCAAACATTATTGACTGTGATTCATCACACTAATTTTGAGTATTTCATGTGACACCTGTCACCACTCCTTTTGCAGCCTTTATGGAACCATTTCATTAAGACCTTACACTGGATGAATTATTCAGGTGCTTTCTTTTTTTGGGTCATTTACCTTAAAGTTGTAGTGGTTTATTTATTTTCTACCAGGACCACAACACGTATGTCAAATGGTCAAAATAATGTTTGGCAATTTTCCACTATAATGTTAAGGTCAAGCAGCAGTTGCTCCTAGCCCACCCGTGAGCCCTATATATAGGATTTCTACAGGTTGTTGAGAAGATGGCATGGTTAATCACCTTGCACCATTGCTGAGGTACCCAATCAAATTCAATAACTATGTTAACTCTGTGATACTCCTCTATAAATCACTTAATCATTCCAAGTTGTTTTGTGTAATTTAGTTTCTATTGAGGTTTTACATCCCAGACAATTAAAGCACATTTCAAAGCAAAATAATATACCCTATATGAAGCTCTGATATCGTCAACCGGTTACAGAAAAGAGTGACAATTCTGTATTGCCCTGGGGCGGAATGTCTAACGCCGGCCAAACCCCACTAGTGGATCACCCCAAGTTTTGATCATCACTCATTTCAACACGATATTCGCAACTGATACATTTGCCATCCATGTAGTACTGCATGAAAATAAGCTCATATGTGACTCTAAAGTAATTTACTCCATATTTCTATTCGTTAGTTGTCTCAACATAAAGTTTTCATCGTAGTCATTTTTTATTCCCTCAACATAACATGTGATAATACGGCAAAGCCGAAACATGCTTCCGGCTCTGAATTCTTGTCGAGAATTCTGAAATGCAAACACGTACACATAACACGCATAAAATTGCCATGCATTATTGCGCAAGTTGCTTATTTAAAAGACAAAAATAGACCACCTTGAAACAGACCGCCACGCAGAGCTTAGGGTACTTTAAGTCTGTACCCCCCACCATAGCACCAACGTTCTTTTGCATTTTCCCTCTGTCCTCCATAACTTAAGCTACCCCCTGCAGCCCCCTCAAATGGTAGCGGTGCATGTAACAACTCTGAGGAACATAACATAACATTTTGGGTATACATTCATATTCTCCTCATCACAAAAAGGCTCAGTGAAACACTGTTTTGTTGGTTATGCTCAGGGTAAAACATAAATACCTCCGAAGAGCTGTTGACAATGACATTGAAATTAATGAAATAACGTTATCCAAATACTTTCTCTATAAACTCCATATCATTGTTATATTTCTTCAAATTAATATGCCACACAAATATCACCAGGGTTGAATGGCGTCAGCGTATTTCACGCCATGCGGTATATTGTTCTGAAGTTCTGGAGCATCGGGAGGATAGCTCAGGGGCAACGTGTTCGCCTTGGAAGCAAGACGACATGGGGCACCACAGGTTTGATCCCCGGGTCCCTGCTTAGAAACCTCTGGGTGTTAAGAGCGTTATAAATAACCTAGAATATCATATCTTACATAGGAGGGGGGCTTTTGCACTATAGCTGTAGCCAGCCTAATGTCACCATTTATAGTTTATAATCTGAAACAAGTTACAACATCTTTCACTCCCACTTCCTGATGCTGTACTCTCTCCATCAAGTAGACATACAAATGGAACTCTACCCCTTGCCCCCTCTGCACTCATGCACTTATCATGTCTTTACCCTTTTCCTCCTAAAATCACACTGTTCCCCTTTGTACCTGTGTTGCCTTCGGGCCTTTCAGCACTTACTGCATTCATCCTGCTGCACTTAATATTGCACTAGATTGTACCTGTTTTATTTCTATGTGCAGCACTTACTGACTTACTGCTCCCATCTTCTTCTATGCATGCTCTCATCTGGACTGCACTTGCCTGATCTAAATATGCTCCCCAATGATCAGTTGGCCAATATACTTTCCCTTTTGCTTTTGTTGCAACAAAACAATAATGAAATACAATTGCTAATAAATGAAGGACTGTTCTATACTGGCAAATTTCAAACAAAGCTTGCCACATTATCTTCAGACATCTGCAAAAAATATGATTACCAGCAAACCTGAAAAAATATTGTCTTAACTGTTTGTTACGTTGCATTGCAGTAAGCATAGCATTTTAGGAGAAAGTGTTTATGATCGGGTTTTAGGAAGTGGCCCATGGTGGATGCAGAAACAGAGCGCACTGGAGGATTTTGGGGGCAGAGAAAGGAAGACGAGGCTATGAATTTGAAATACCTGTTTTATCTCCCCCTGTTAGCCCTGCCACTATTCACAAAACTCATAAAGCTCAGGGCACATTATCCCTAACCTATGATATCACCCACAGTGGCAACAATAAAGTGAATGTAATGTATGTAATTGTCATTTGTAGAGCACCCTTTCCCATTAGTATGGTCTCAAAGCACTGTAGGTGAACGCCCTCGGGGGACCGAAGTCCAGGTATGGGACATTTGTCAGAGGAGTTTAGAATGCATGATTGCATTTTAGCCAATTCGAAGGTAGACAGGAGTGGGCAAGTCCCTGCTAGCAACCCATGTCAAGCTGGCATGTGGATGGGTGCTGTGCCGTAGCCTGGAGAGTATGTGAGAGCAGAAGACTCATTATGTGTGCAGCTAGACTGAATTTCTTTCATGGGGGATAGCTGCATTCTTATGGCAGCGGTGTTGTGTAATGTTTCTTAGAGTAGTATAGGCTAGCAGATGTGTGTGGGTGGATGGTGGTGCCTTTCGGCTATCTTCCATAAGCAGGGAATGTGATATGTACCCGTGTGTCTTAGCCAGTTTCTTGGTTTCGTAGAGGCAGCTGAAATTAGAAGAAGCAAATTCAAAGTGTGCGGCTAAATTATACACAGTGGCTCCATTCAGAGTAGCTAACTATAGCACAGTGGCTATACTAAAAAATGCAGCTAAATATAACACAGTGGCTATACTCAAAAGAATACAGATACACATAATACGGAGGATGCTGACTATGCCCAAGAAAAAAACATGTGGCCTGTCTCAATATATACCAGCATTGCCCTGTAAAACACATGTTCATGCTGCCTATGCCCAACAATACATGCTGGTGTTGCCACTGAAGAACCTTTTCATGCTTCGTCTGCCAAATAAATACTAGCATGCCACTATAAGAACACAAATGTATGCCCAATATATATATATATGTGTGTGTGTGTGTGCGTGTTTTTTTCACACAATTTGTTCCAAATAAATGCTAGTCTTCCCACCATAAGAACATTGTCATGCTGGCATTGCACAATATACAATTTTTACCACAATAAGAACGTTCGTGCTGTCTGTGCCCAATATATGGTAGCATTGCCAAGATAAGCATTTTTCAATGAGAGTAACTATTGTCTCCCCACCACTCCTCCAAACTCATGCATAGATAAATTCACACACACACACACACATATAAACACACATGCATGCATGCAACACAAACACATTTTAAAAAAATATTATGTTACTTAGCTAAGTTTAGCTAGACTCTGCCAGTCTGCACCTCTCCAGATTACCACCTACCAACTCTTCATGTGTATTTCCAGGCAGGAGACAAGAAGCAGAGAGAGGTGTCAATCAACGCCTCTTCCAGAGTCCTGTACGTGCTCATGGGCCTTGAAGCCAGGGCCCATGAGACCTTGAGCTGCAACCTTGAAGCTGGGGGAGCAGAAGTCCCCTACCCTTGCCTGCACCGTTAGGCATTCGTGGCTGGGGCACACTGCACACAAATGGCCTACCAGTTATCCTGCAAAACTGGCAGGCCCCGGTTCCATGTAATAATGTTGCCACAAAAATCTTGCCATGCAAAAATATCGCTGAAAAATGGCCGTTTTTTGTGGCGACATTATTGCATGGAACATGCGGGGGACACCCCCGCAACCCTCAATTATTTTTTTGTTTTTTGTTTTTTTTTAAATTATTATTATTATTTTTTTTTGCCCCTGTCCCCATATATATCGCCACCCATATAATATCGCGACGACCTTTTCCCGGCAATATTATTTACGGTGACCATATATATGGGGATAATATTACCTGATACCCAGGCCCCGGAGAGCAGTGCTCAGCTTCTTATTGCAGCTGAGGCAACACTCAGGCTTTACTGTGCCTGCTCTTCTGGCTCCTGCTTAACTTAAGGGGTGGCGGAGCACTAACTTGTCGACTCATTATAAATGAGGCGCCACTGCTCTAGTGATGCCCTTACTCCACTTTTTTGGAGAGCCTACGGCTGCATTAAATGGCATTGCGATATAACAAACATTCCTCTCACATGATTGGTCCTTTTCCTTTTCTATAGGCGATATTCTCCCCTTACTGTATCACGTGCTCACACTCACCCAATATCAGACCTGCCCTCCTGGACTCTGGTCCTCCTCTCACTCCTCCATAGTAGACCTTTCCCTAAAGGATGCTGTCCCTTCACTATGCTGCAGACCTTCCTCTTACTGGGGATCATATCTTTGCACTCATCCCATGTCAGACCTTCAAATTAGAATGTGTGTCCACTCACTCTTCCTTAGCAGAGCTTCCACGTTTGAGGCTTGTCCTTTCACTTTTTCATAGCAGAGCTTGTGGGTCCTGTCCTCTAACTCGCACCATGGGAGATCTTTCTCTTTTAAAGGATGAACACTCTCACTTAACCCAAAGTAGATATTCCTCAATGAAGCATGTCCTTTGACTCCTCTACAACAGACCCTTCTCCATGGAGGCTTACCAGCTCACTCTTTAGATGTAAATCATTTAAATCTGGAAAGTCTACAAGCACCCAGAGCTTAGGGTACTTCCCATCTTCATCCTCAACATAATATGCACTGCAATCTGGCCTTTCCCTCTCCTCTCAACTAACCAAACGCCCCCATTCTCTTCCTGATCTGCCAGAGCGCCTGGAGACCATGCATATGGCAGCGGCGCACGAGACAAATCTGAATAACATACATAACATTAGATTCAACAGTGTGTGTTTAACCATTCATCATACTTCAGGCCATAAACTCATTAGAGTACCCGTTCCCTTTCACTTTTCCTGAATCCAACCTTACTTTTCAGCGGAGTACTGTGATGACTCACCTAATGTAGGGTGGACCTTCCTGTGTTTTGAGCAGTTGCCTCCTTGTCCATGGTCCAACTATCTTCTTTTTCCTTACAGCTCCTGGCACTGGCTGTCGGCATACTGGCCCTTATTACCCACAGCGGTGGTCAGTTCACAGTCATCAGCGATGTTGTCCGCGGAGAGAATCCCTATCAAGCCGTCTATGGTGCAGGTCAGTGGTGTGCTGCACACTTGTTTTCTTACAAAAGTCAGGTCTTGAAGCAATGTGTGCCATTCTCTGTCAGCAAATGGGGATTTATTTCTCTGTACAGAATGATCCATTTGTTAACCGACTGGGCGCTCAACATGGGAAGTATGCATTGCTTGCCACAGAGTCCGGCTTAAGGTATGCATGCATGCAGGCACGTGTGTGTGTGTGTGTCATGGTAAATGAAGTGGTGTACCCCCAATTAGCTCACCAGTTTCATAAAAGGATATTGTTTTCCATACTGAATTTGCAGACAGAAAGTCAGTAGAGCCATTCTTGATGCCTTTGCCAGGTACTGCTGGGCATAATCTCATGAATTCACAAGGAAAACTCAATAAGAACACAGAGTTGATGTCCAGACCCTCCTTCTCCTCCAAAAGACCACTAGACTGCAAGTCTCTGGTCCAGGTTCACACAGGCATCTGCGTCCCTCCTCCCCTGCAAAGAAGCAGAGGTCCTGGCACCAGACCAATAGAAGGTCGCCTGAGATGGTTCTGGGACAAGTTATCCCGACAGTATGGAGATGCCTGGATCAACAGACTGGTACGGTGGGCATACAAAATAGTATTATCCACAACACTGCGTTCATCCACTCTCCACACTCCTTTCCCCAGGGGACAAGTCAAGAGGGCACCAATGCTACATGCCATCCAGGAACTGTTACTGAAGAAGACCACCAGACGAATACCTGCCGGAGAAGAGGAAACGGGTGTACTCAATTGTATTCCTAGTCCCCAAGCTATCAGTAACATTCAGACTCATTTTCGATCTGTAAAGGCTAAATCTCAAAGTAGTGTCTCAACACTGGAGTGTCTGCAGCGAATTATTCCCCTAGTGTATGAGGGTAATTTGTTGGCATCACTGGATCTGCAGGGCGCCTACTTCCATGTACCAATCTGGAATCCGCACCAACCGTTCCTGAGGTTTACTATAGGGAAGGAGAATTACCAGTTAAGAGTCCTCCTGTTGGGTTGAAGTCGGCACCTCAGGTTTTTACAAGGTCATAGGATCGATTGTTGGCTCTCTCCATCTCAATGGGTTGCAGGTGTTCCCATATTTAGATGATTGGCTGAACAAGGCCTCATCCTTGGACCTGCTGGTTCAGCATGTGGAACTAACTTGCAGTATGTTAGAGACCATGGGGTTCATGATCAACAGGACCACGTCCCAGCTCCTGCCATCTCAGGATCTCCAATCCATTAGAGCAAGGTTTGGAACGGAGGCATGGAAGGTGATGCTACCAGTTGACAGGGCGCACAGACTGCAGAAAATTCTGAGGGATGTGTTCTTGGAACCTCGGGGCTCAGCAAGGGACTTCCTGCAGAAAAGGGGCATCTGTCCTTGTGTGTTTTCCTGGATCCCTGGTCTTGCCTTGGTGTGAGACAATTTTTGGTTGCCCTTCACCAGTTTAGGTAAGAAGGCTCCCATGACCTCAACATCTTGATCACAGTCCTACCATCGCTGTGACAGGAGTTAAAATAGTGACTAAAGCTACCTAACGTCCTTAACGATTTACCACTGAAGCAGTCACTCAATCCCATTGTTGCCACAGATGCAAGCAGGATTGGTTCAGGACCAGTCTTACCTAGAGTTGTGAATAGAACAGGAGGCTTCTCACTCCTCTGATAAGACTGAATTGGCAGCAGCCCCAAGAGCCTTTAGGGCGTTCACTGCATTCATTAATGGGAAGTCTGTTTTACTTCAGACCTACAACACATTAGTGGCTTATGTGAACCAGCAGAGGGTCTGCTCTCAGAATCCCTGGACCTTCTAGCGCAAGAACTTGAGAATTGAATGGAGTTGAACCTCTTGTCCTTAACGGCCGTGCACATCAGAGGGATGGTCAACTCAGTAGCAGACAAGCTGAGCAGGGCTTTCCCTCAGCATTATGGTACCTGGTGGAAGCAGTATTCCAGGACATGTGCAGGAAATATGGATTCTCCAGTGTGGATCTATTTGTGTCCCCACAGGGTTCATGCAATATCTATCATCTGGTCAAAGGATCTTCTGTATGCCTTCCCTTCTCTCCCATTGAGCCCAAAGGTGTTGGTAAGGAGTGGGGACTCAGTATGAGCTGTATACATAGAATTGATCAGTTCCTTCTCAGAAGAGGTCATGATAGTGCTTATGTTTTGGCCACACAATGGTTGGTTGCCTCTCTTAATGGACCTAGAAATAGCCCTGGTGTTTCTCCTTCCCAGGCATCTGTATTCCTTATGCAGCTTTCAAGGGCTAGATTATCCAAATCGGTTAGTGTGCGGCGCTTGAAAATTGAAAGGGAAAGGCTACAATTCAGAGGGCTGTCTATGAAGTAGCCTGTTCCAATCAAAAAGAGAACAAGCCTTAATCCCTGAATGCATGGGAGAGGCATTGGGGGCATTTTGTACCTTGTTGTAGAAAAACAGATGTGTCCACTACCTTATGTCCTGAAACAAGCATCCTTCAATGTGTCCAGCTGGGTTTTAATTTGGGTTTTTTAGTGTCTCCTTTGAGGGCTCAGTTGGCTGCCATTTGTGCCCTGAAAGAGGTAGGAGGGAAAGACGCGGGGGTTGAGGAGTTAGTCAATAGGCTACTGAGACGTTTTCCCCTCTGGTCTAGACCCATTCCTGTTTCAGGTTTGCCCCCTAGGATTTTACTTCTGTCCTCATAGCCTTAGAGGCTGGCCCCTTTGAACCTATGGAAGACATTTCTCAACACCATTTTTACTGGTGGCCATTACTTCAGCGAGACGTTTGAGGGAAATCTGCACTTTATCTTGTGTGGCCCCCACAACTGGTTGTTCATCCCGATACCCTGTTTCTTAGATGTCATCCATCCTTCTTTCCAAAGGTGGTTTCCACTTTCCATAGATCCCAGGAAATTGTCTTTGCATCCTTTTTTCCTGACCCCTCGTCCCCCGAAGAATTCAGATGAAGTAAGCTGGATGTCCACAGGGTGGTCCTCGTCTATCTAGAGAGGAGTAGGATTTTTCTTGGTTATGGGGGTTCAAGCTCAAAAGGAAGACATGGGACTGAGAAGTTTGGAAGAACGGGTCATAGAAAGTCTATGAAAAGAAATACAGGAAGAGCAGTAGCTGTGGGTCTGTTGTGGGTAGAAGTTGCCGGTAAAAGATGTGGATATTCCTGAAGCCTTCAGTTCCTTTTGATGGGCCCGGCTTTTTGAGTGGTATTTCCCTCTGATGTTTTTGGGGAATTTCGAGTGTCAGCTTAGACGGCTCGGAGTGGGGTCCTGGGCTACGAAAAAACACTATGTGTATGATTTATTCACAATTTTATTATTATTATTGGGGGAAAAGAGGAAGGCTTGGAGGGGAACATGAGAGCCACTCACAATTAGCAAAGCCTGTGGGTGGCGGGGGGAGTAAATAGAGCAGTGGAGGATGTTATGGCAGTATGGGAGTGCAGTTTGGTGAATGAGGGCAAAACGTATGACGCATTTAGGAGGATGTGGTGCATTTGCTGTATGTGGGTAATGGAATATATTACATATACTTTAATGGGTTGCAAGAAGTTGTTCAGAACATTTTGTGGTGTGGGGAATGGTTTCCTGAATGAAAGCATTGTTGGCAAGGTGTTGGGGGTAAGAGTTTTGAGAGTGGCCATGCTAGTTGCAATGTCCGAAGGTTATGGGTTGGGTTATAGGGTTTTAGCAATGTTCTGGTGCAGAAAGTTCAGCACACAGAGGGGAGTCCAGGACTTACAAGAAGAGCTGATGAGCATCGAATGGGCTGGAGTGAGGGGAGCTTAGATCTGAGATGGTGCCTTGAGGGAGAAGATTTGAATGTTCTATGGTTTAGTTGATAATTAGAGTAGATGTGTGTTGTTACTCTGCCAGGAGGAGCCAATGAGCTGTATACATTGAATTGATCATTTCCTTCTCAAATAACATTTTCCACACAATAGTGATGTTGGAGATAGGTTGCGCCATCGGGTTGTACAGCTCAGTGGCAACGCGCTCGTCTTGGAAGTAAGACAACGCAGTGCAGCACGGGTTCAAACCCCGGGTCCGTGCTTAGAAGCCTCTTCGGTATTAAGCACGTTAAAAAATAACCAATCATACATCATTCATCCCACTCAATGGTCCTTGCACCACCAAGAAGCCGGTGGCCAACGCCAGAGGACAGATGGGGAGGAGGGTACAGCAAACATAGAACAGGTGAGCACGGCTGCAGAGGAGCCTGCTGCAGAAGATGGTCCATGCGAAGAGGAGTGTCTGAAAGGGAGCCCTGCTGCTGAAGGCATGTGAAGGTGTGGTTGGGTATGAAGTATCTCCATTGCTCAGTGCCTGGTATACCCAGCCCCGGCATTGCCACCTTAAACGAATGCTGGGTCTGTGTGCAACCATCGTACCCAAGGAGTAGCCCAAACACACAGGGGATCTGATAGAGCGGCTTCAAGCAGCAGGGACTGGCGTAGGCCTGGAGGGAGTGTGATGGCAGGCGGGGTGGCCATCGTTGGTTTGCCTCACAGACCTGCAGAAGATGGCGCAGAGCCGGGATGGAATCAACAACGTAAATGGCAACCAGCAGCAATTGGTTGTGACCAGGTGGAATGCACAGTTCCTTCACGGAGTGTGCCCGAGATCCAACTCCCCAGCATAGGATGTTGGTAGCAGGCCTGCACAGTCTCACTGAAACCCCATGCAGCTGTTAATCCCTTTGCCGGGCACAGGCAGTGAGTTTTGCTTTGGGACATTCACTCCTCCCCTCCAACGCCGCCAACATGCAAGTATGTTTCTACTTCCTAAAGTAGTTAGTGTTCCCAGTCATGTTGTGCTTGTGACCCTTCCGACCCACCAGAACACAAAATCATCCCTCGTCATGCCCTTCCCTGGTCTGAGCTAGCACCAGTTTTAAATGCATGTCAATTTCATACTCACACTTGATCCCTGGGACCTCTTGTATTGTGTCTGGGCTGGCGTGCAAAGATATGGTGATGGGGAAGCCTTTCCCATTTTCAGCGCCATTTCCCCTAGGCAAAGGAAGAACACAGAAAAAGTCTTTTTGTATTTTCACCACAACCACATGTTCTCTGTGGCGCAAGAGTCCAGCCGTGGCACGCCCGCCTTGCCGCGGGAACTCCACAGCCTGGGCATTTCTGATCAAACTGAATCTCCATTATACACAGAGCATTTTGCATCGCTTCATACCTGCTGCAGTCACCAAGGACAACCATTTGAGAGGCCAGGGGTCAGATTACAGAAACTTTGCACCGGTGCAAGTGCAAAGTTTGCACGGTATTAGCACTAGGGCAAAGTTTGCCCTATTTTTAAAAACACTGGGACACATTAAAAAACCATTGCACCTCCACAAGTGCAGTTTGGCACATTAAAAGCACCAGGGCTAAAATTGCCCTAGTGCAATAAAGATACATTTTTATGCATTTTTGCATCAGGGCAAAGATTGCCCTATTGCTAATACCATTCCGTATTAGCACTAGGGCAAACTTTGCCCTGGTGCCCAAATGCAGCGAAAATGTATCTTCATTGCACTAGGGCAATTTTAGCCCTGGTGCTTTTAATGTGCCAAACTGCACTTGTGGAGGTGCAATGGTTTTTTAATGTGTCCCAGTGTTTTTAAAAATAGGGCAAACTTTGCCCTAGTGCTAATACCGTGCAAACTTTGCACTTCCACCAGTGCAACATTTCTGTAATCTGGTCCCAGGTTGGGTTGTTCGCATTTAGCGTGATATCCCCCCTACACATCCACATTGTGCATCTGGGGAGCCTGGTGGGACTTGGGCCAAATGGTTGGCTTGAACTCGACCGGAGCTTTAAGCCATTAGCCCTCAAGAAAATGGACCATGCCCGCCGCATGTCACTCTGCGCCTGATGTCTTGTCCCACCCTCAACCACAGAGCATTTCTCATGGGGACCACCAAATCTTTTAAGCCTTTGCTTGCCTCATTAGATAGATGCCATCCAGCAGTGCAGAGCATGGCATGGTACTGCATTCCAAATCCCTTTTTGCCATGTTTCATTGTGAGTAATGCATTTAAATGTGGAGCTCTGGCAACAGATAGAGCAGTGGGTTGGACTGATCGTTCTCTATGGCATGCACCCCACCTGTGAATGTTAGGTAATACAAACTGGGTGAGCACATGCTACGCAGTGATTATATTGAATAGAACATAACTAATGAAATTACAACGAATACAAAAACAATGAAAACAAAAATGGGGATAGTGGTTTTGGGGGTGGGGAAAAGTGTTACTAAAAAAAAGGAGGAGGCTTTGGGCAGGGGGGGCCTAAAAACAACGAAAAAGAAATGTGTTATTTTGTTTTGCATTCGTAAAAAATGTCATTCGTGGTTTTTTAATTCAATGAAATCACATGTAACTGAGCACATTTATAACTGAAAGCCCCTTCACTAACCCCACCTTTTTAAACGTCCTACTGTATGTCCATGCTTGCTTGAGACGCATAATGAAAGGGGTTGCTTGTTGCTGGGATTAATATATTCTTCCTATCATTCATAACTACGAGCTGGCTGCCTGTTTGAAGGAATGACCACATGCAGGTGAACTTGTCACTCTTTTTTTCATTCTGTGGGCCTCATTACAAGTGTAGTGGTGCAGGTAAAAACAGCAGTAATGTGGCTGCAATTCTGTTATTGCCGCATTACTGCACCACTGTACTACAAATTTGCTGGTAACGTAGCGGATTTACCTCCAGCAAGAAGTCAAAATCTGCAAAATCAGCGGAATTACTTCTGCTGGGATTATCGCCGGCTGTAATTCTGCCAAAATCGCCATGGGGTCCTATGGACTCTGAAAATGCCACCACTTCTAAGACTGCAGTACATTCACGGGACCAAGTGTAGTAAAATAAATGGAGTTTGGTGGCAATTCGACAGATTTATTGGCAAATTACCACCAAACTTGTAATGAGGTCCACACGTCTTTAATTCTTGAAAGTACAGTTGCAAAACACATAGGAGACATTTTTAGGCTGCCATTACTGTACATTCTGGTACTTTTTTCTCCCATTGAGGGTGAGCAAAACAAAGCTTAAGTCATACTGTGTTTTTCTTTATGTAAAGCTATATACATTTGTCATATTGGTTTATAATGTGATTTGTGTTATTTTTACGCAAACGTCACCTATATGAAATGGAGTATTATTTTGTTCTTTAAAAACATACATAAACATATAGCTCCAAAGACATCCGCTGACATTTCTAAAGTGTATAATGGGTTTCTAATCCCAGCATTATTTTTGACATCACTGTGCCACGTATGCCAAAACTGGGATACCAGGAATACGTTTTGCAATGTGGGGGTGTGATAGCAGAACACCATGTTTGGGTTTTAGGGGAATGGGGGTTGAGGAGGAAGGGTGCCAGGTAGGGGTTTTGAGTAGCGGGGTCTGGGAAGGCAGGGTGCCTTGTGCTGTGGGCTGGGAAGGCTAAACGCCTGCTATGGGTCTTTGGGGAGCTCTGCAATTCTTTTGGCTCTTAGAGGTTAGCCAGAGCCCATGTCTCCATCATGTGGCATGTGTTTATTATGAAGGATGTATGTGGTAAAGGTGTATATGAGCTGGCATATGCACCTGCGTGTCGATTTGATGGTTCGGCAGGTCCTAAGAGGAATGTCTGTGGGTGCTATTACACGTGAATAGAATAGTCCCATTTGAAGCATGTTGGTGCAACTTTGTGGGAGAATCTCTGGTTGGGTTTCGTGTAGGTAGTAAACATCTTCTGCAACTTGGACTACAGCAGTCGTCTTCACTCGGTACGGCATGGGACCCGAAGGCCCATAATGCACTTCTTTTGTTTGCTGTTTGCTGACATAAAGGGTTGTTTTAAAAAAAAAATCATGACACATACCCACTTCATAGTGTTTTGTATGCTGCAGGTTTGTGGCACATGCTGTGCACAGTGACGTCCATGTCATAGTTCATTTAGGTGTGATTTGAGGATGTAAGGATGTATTTACTTAGAAGGTCCTTTTGCTGCAACAGGGCATGCTAGGGGTTTACCTCTAGTGGGTAACACAAGACTCTGAGTGACCTGGACCTTTCTATTGTGAAAAAGAAGATTTGGCAATCACAGACACCTGTCCGGCATCTTTCTGATTTGCGGAAGCTGTGACTTAAACTATGTGCATGCAAAACTATGTTTGGAATGACTGTATTTTTCAGGATGTACTTTGGACACTGGGTTTTATTACTTTCATTTGCATGCTTCTCAGCCTTGCTCAGCATTTGCCTAGTTTGTTTGGGCAGTGCCAAGACTAGGAACCCTGCTTGGTCATAGCGTTGGCGCTTCGTGCTGTGTTATTTCTCGTCTACTCGTGCACGCTGGCGCTGCCTGTCGTGGATGGCTTTTATTTCGCAGGTGCGTGATTTGTTCCTAATGGTGAGTGATGGATGTGCCCTTTGATTTTAATGCATATGAGGTTAAAATGCCATATTTCTAGATGGGTGACTATGTGCTGCCAGCCAGTACTGCATCTGTGCACAGCGTTGGGGATGTGGGTACACACTGCCGTCTCGGAGGCAGCGCCGCCTGCGTACTTGGGTTCTGTACTGTAATGCCATCAGGCTTGTGATTTCCAGATTGTGGCTTTGTTGTCCTGTAACGATATTTTGAGAAACCACCCTTAACATGGGGAGTCCCCCCTAATTAAGGTGTCACATATTAGATCATTTAATGTGATCAAGCTAGCTCTGTCTATGACTCATATAGAGCCAGTAGACCTCCAACCGCCCCCGGCCGCCACGCGCCAAGAACCAGGCTTGGGTACAGAAAGAATAGATATTTATTAAATAATAGGATCAATTAATATGTGCGCTATATGATGCACACACCACCTTCTCTGTGGCACAAAACAAAGCTTACTTTTCTGGGACACAGGCCAAATGGACAGTTCAATCCTCTTGTCCCAAGAACCCTTTTAAATCAAAACTTAAAAATACCTTGGATCATTACCAGATCATGAGCATCAACGCTCCTGGATAAGGATTAGATTCAAAACAACTGCAACAGTTTCTGTGTTCAAAAGCAAATTCACACATGCCGCGCTTTGGAGGTATAATTTCCCTGCATACTCAAAAATGCTAGCAGTTTTGTAATCACCACAGACTTTTGATACTATTTTGGATTGATACAGCCCTTCTTCCTTCTTCACCACGTAGCAATGAATCTTTCTTCTATCAGGGTCAGCTGCTCCCTCTCAGGAAAGAGTGTGTATTTCTCAATCAGGAATTATACTCGGTTTCATTTAACACAGCACTTCTCTACCTGGCACCACAAAACCCAAATTCAATAACATTCATTATCCTTCTGCTCTCGACCATCATAGACAAATATGTGAGGTTAAGAGGCGGGTGCAGTAAATGCAGGGTTTTTGGACTTGGCAAAGGCCTTTGACTCTATTGATCGTCCCCTTCTCTGGAATAAACTCCAGAGAAATGGCATCTCAATCCCACTTCTGCAACTTACTGTCTGCCTATACTCTCACACTAGGGCTTCTGTTAGCGGCCACTCGAGCTCCAGGCCTTCCACTATGTTTCAACTAACAAGGGCGTGCACCAGGGCTGCCCTCTGACTCCGCTGCTGTTTATCATTTTTTAATCAGATTATCATATTGTATGTCTGCTCCACTCCAGAAAGGTACAATACCTCCGTGTCTGAATGGGGTTATCTATCACAGACAACGCCATTTTATTGGACTTGGACTAAAGGGACTTGCCAATAGCTTACATATTGTAAAGCTAATTGCCTAAAACTAAATTTGAAAAAAAACAAAGATGATGTTTGGCATTAATAAAAGCAAGTACAATTGGTCCATAGATAATGTGAATATAAATGTAGTTAAATCATATTGTTATCTGGGTGTTATGTTTTCGAGCAGCTGTTTGTGGTCTGCTCAATTAGCATTATTAGAAAATCGTTTGCGGACCAGACTGGGTGCCTTTAAAAGATTTTATAAAAAATATCGGGGCTTCCATTTTGATAAATGCATTCAGGTGCTGGAAGCAAAGGTCTATTCTACCATCTTGCATGGTAGCGAAATCTGAGGCAGCACGAGTTGTACTTCCCTGGATCGCGTTTTGCACATTTATCTGAGAAAGCTGCTGGGTTTCATTACTAGCACCCTTGGGCTACCTCTTGCCTTTGAAGCTGGGATTTTAAGTATTGGTGTCCGGGTCGAATTTATGTTCCTCGAGTATTTCCGTAAACTGCGTGCATGCCCTTTAACAAACCCTAACATCACGAACGTGAAGGAAGAGCTAGCAAAAGCCTAGACCTACAACACATACCCCTGGTATAAGAATATTTCTATTTTGTGCATAAACTGGGGGATAGATTTTGATGAACTCAGAGGGGTGCGGTTGATGACCAAACAACAGCTGAAAATGAAAGCAAAAAGAACAGAATTTGATTGTGCTATAAATAGCATGAAAAATATACGCTCACTGGCACACCTAATGGTGACACGTCGCACTTTCCACGCACATTTCTCATTGAATTATATCTGTTCAACGGTGCAGAGATGTATTATGGCTATGGTGCGACTGAATGTTTTACCATTAAGGGCCCGGTTATTGTGGCAGTTCAATACTAAGCTTTGTATTTGTGGTAGTGGAGCTGTAGAGTATTTAATCCACTTTTATATATTTGCAAAAAACCTTTAGATTTGAGGCAGCATTGACTGAGAAGACTTTATAGTGTTAACAATATTGGGCTTGTTTCAGATGCAATTAATTTTGTCCGTACTGCCCTGTGTTGATGCTTGCTTTGTTAACGACTTATGCAAATATATTATCGCCTCTTTTAAGAGCATGGCAGGGACATTTTAAGTTTATATCTTTTTCCCTTTCATTAAGTCTTGTTCTCAACAGTTGCACTGTACATTTTAACATGATTGTTGTTAATAATTAATTTTGTATTGTATTGTACTGTGTCTGTAAACGGTGAGAACCAAAATAAAGTATCTATCTATCTACCTACCTATCTCTGCTTAAAGGCCAGATCTGAGAAGTGGGGACAGTTAGGAATTTTGTTTTTGGCAAGGATACCTCTTTCCATACATTAATGTGTACCCAATTACTTTAAATTACCATAACTTGAATTAGCGCTAGGAAAGAGGGTGGGGGTTTTGAATTCCCCTAAGCCCCTAAACTCCCCCAGCGTCAGTCTATATGGGAGTTCACTAAATTACTATTCAGTAAAATGGGCTAAGGGCCTACTCAGTTTTCCCCCACTCACTCTTAAGGAGAAAATATTTGGTCAGGCAGATCCCCACACACTGGTTTCTTTTGAACAAGCTACTTACATTGGAAATCTCTGTTTTTGGGCCTTAGGAAAGACAGCAAGACTCCTCTTACAGGGACAGGACATGGACTTCAGAATCCACCATCAGTTAGGGTTATTCTCCAGGCTCAATCGCTCTATTTAGCCTCTATCCGCTCTCCTGGTGTGAGTCCCATCCAGCTTCAGTATTTTTCAGTAGCTGTCTTACTAGGCAAAGTTAATTTTATTTTATTTTTTTTTTTTTTGTTTATTTTTGTTAGGTTATATTACAACCCTTTAAAAACAGAGAGGAAACAAAAAACAAGCCAAAGTTTCTACATTCATCTCCAATCAATGCCAGGCCTCGTCTCTACATCGGTTCCCTATGTCATGGCTTATGTTACAGACGTCGAAAACGGCCCGGCAGTTGGATCCACCGAGGCATCGTGTAGATAGTCTTTTATAATGCGAAGGAAAGAAACCAGGGCATAAAGCACCCCTTTGTTTGACCCGTCAAACAGGGCTCTCCACCAGTCTTCGCGGGTTAGGAACTGAAAATTCTTTGTTATTGGGCTGAAGATGTTACGGATAAAACAGGCAAAGTTAATCCTGCTGGAATTCGTAGTCCTTTCCAACCCAGGTAGTATCAGGCAGTTATCTCAGGATTTACCCACGTGGTTTTTGGGAAAGTCTCCTTGAAGATTTTTAGGCAGCTCCTCCCTTCCCCATAGTGTGAGTGCTTTTGACCCACTTATCCACACCTATGAAATATTTAAATAAAATGAGCAAGTGCAAGTTTGTTGGTTCTGACTTTTCATTGGAGTTTTATCCCCTTCTCCCCCCCCCCAAGGTCCAACCCCTCTCCTGGCGATAGGCTCTTGGAGTTCTGAGGTTGAATTGATGGGACAGAGTTACACACCTACTTGCATTAACATTTTTTTACATGTTAGTTTTTGCACTCAAAAAGTCTCAATTGGCCACAACATTGGTTTTACAAATTTCTAATTTAATAAGCCACCAACTCCCCAACTTCCAGCTTCATAACGTTTTCTGAGGAGCTGGAAAAACATTTTAAGTTGTAGTAGGATTTCCAAAAGTCTGATTTTGCTGAAATATAATCAACACCACATGCTCCTAATAAGCTTTAAAATAAGACCCGAATGGCCTTGGTGTGACTTATCGTTGCTGAGAAAGTCAATAAAAGGTGGTTCTATAAGTAACTCAATGGCAACTAAGACATCATATATTCCTCCATTAATTTCAAAGCTAGTCTTGTTTCTGACATTAGCTATAGCTGTCTATTTTAGCTTGCATTTGTAATCATTAATCAGTCCTGCAAGTAAGAGTCTGTAGGAGGGATTCTTATCTTTCAGGCCACATGGCTCACCTCTGCTCGTTCAACATTATGGCCCTCATTACAACCCAGGCGTTAAGGGGTTAACGGCGCCGTAAAAGGTGGCGGTGCCATTAAACCCTTAACGCCTGATTACGAGGTCCCTTTGTGGGTGGCACTTTAACGCCTGCTTTTAGCAGGTGTTTAAAAACCAACCCGCAAAGGGACCTTGGTGCTAAGTACGGTGCCGCAATTTGCGGCACCGTACTTAGCACCTTCCCCATTCCCATTGAGTCCTATGGGGCAAAAATGGGAATGGGGAAGGGCAATGGCGGCATGGGGAATTACCGCCCCGCCAAGCTCGGAATGGGGCGGTAATTCCCCATTCCGCCATGGCGGAGTCGGTAAGTTACCGGCATGGACCATGGTGCTATTAGCACCATGGTCCAACACCTGGGTCGTAATGAGGGCCTATGTCTTTGTCTTTGTCATTCAATTTCTTACCACACCATGGAATTAATTTAAAATGCTGTATTGTTAAGATTTGTTCTGAGTCCACCCCAATTAAGGCTGGCTGTCAGCTACACCAATAAATGGCTCTGTCATGCATGAACACAGCTCCTCTCAGGCCCTGGAACTTCAAAGCAACTGTCTTTCAGATGGAGAGTCTGAACGGATCTGTTAGTCTCTGATGGGGGGAAGGTGACAATGTCCCATGGGCTGACCCTTCCTTTTACATGCACAGAAAACCTGCACTTTAAATGTTACATTTATTTTTACAAATGAGACCTTCTATTTATTTTTAATAAATTAGATCTCGCTATCACTGTTCAAGGACCTTTTCATGATATGCCAATTTCCATGTAGAATAAGCCTTTAAGTTTTCTTGGCCTTGAATTTCACCTGAAATGCCCATTTTGTATGTGCATTTTTGAGTCCACTGGGCACTTTCGCTGTGTTGAAGTTTTGAGGCTGGCTTTTCCATCTGCCAGTGTGCCTTTTGTAAGGAAGGCATGGTATCAAACAGTTCAAGGGTGCTTATTGAACTTTCAAAATGGGTTGGAAAAAAAGCCTGCCTAATCCTAAATCTAAAGATGGGAATAAGCTTCGACCATCAAATAATAATAACACAGTCCTAGTAGAGTCTTGTCAAAATAAAAGCACCTGTTTTTGTCTCCTTTTGTTCTATATTGTTTATAAAAAGCTTCACAGAAATCAATATCATTCAAAACAAAGCCACATTACAAATACTTTCTATATAAATAGCAAATGTAATCTTCTCATACTGATTCAGCGCGATTTCCATATTCTAAAATCCTCTACAATACTTACACAAACATACATAAAAACAATATATTCCTTTCCATGATTTCTGAATATAATTTTTTCCAGTTAACAGAACTTCAAATTCCTTACAAAGCAATAAAAGGGCCTATACAAATAAAACAATTTACAATCCTTACTTCTAAATACAAATGGTGTGGGAAACAATGTTATGCAAAAGAAAAGTGTTCAAGAAATGATATGTCAGGATAGTCCCCATGTTTTCAGCATGGGACAAGGCAGCACACTCGAGCTTAGCACACACTCTGGCTTCTCTAGCCCGAGGATACAGTTCAAAGCCTCAGTACTAGGACCTTCTGTGCCAAAGTCTCTTTGCCATTCAAAGTCTCTTATTACAGAGGGCCTGACGTGACAAACAAACATAAACTTCCCTTTCTTCCCAGGATGTCCACATGTACAATTTCTCAGGTAATTCACTGCCCCCCCCCCGGTCTCCTTCCATCGGGCTCAGACCCACTTTAACAGTTGCTTTCTTCTTAATTGGCCTCCCTTAATCGGCTCAGGCCACTTTATTTAATTTTCCAATCTTTCCTTTCTGTATAAAAAAACAAAGACTTTTGACTGTGAACAGGGTTTTGCTTCACTCATCGCAGGACCACTTCTATTCACAAATTCTTCCTCCTTACAACTCTTTAACTTTCACTCCTGCCACTTCTCGGTTGCATACCATACAGAGACCTTCGATTGCACACGCACTCGATGCCAGACCACTCTGTCAATCGTATCAAAGTTCAAGCATTCATCAGCAGTTTAACTTTACTCGTGTCTTTCATCACACACATTTTTAACATTGTTTGTTCCAGAGCACGTTATACAATGTTGCTGCTTGCAACCTCAGCTTCAACGCAGAACGGTCTGGTATCGGTCTCTCCAACTCACCGGCTGTGTTTATTTCTTTGTCACTACTTTTTTCTTGGAGTAAAGGACGGTACCACATCAGCTGCTGCTTCTCCCTGACTCGATTAGTCAAGTAGGAGGAGTACGAGTACCTCTGACACACAATGCACTATTCTTCGCACTAGTTTTGTGGCCTTAAGTTGTACAACCTCAAGGTCTCGTAAAACTAACGGTTTCTTGTCTTAAAGGTCAAGGGAATTTCTCTCCTTGCAAACCCCTCGTACTTCATCGTCTTTTGTCCCTCGTTCAGCTGCCATCTTGAAGCTGCTATTTCCTCATGTGTTTTGCCTCACTCAGAGTGTGCTCTTGTGCTCTGCCTTTTATCTGTGTGGGGAAGTTTAATGGAAGTCAGGTGTGTGTGATGTTCAGTAATTGTCTGACCTCGCCTGACCATTGAATTGGGACACTTCAGGTATACTGCTCAGGGGTTAGTCTGGAGGAGAAAAGGAACCTTCCCTTGCCTTAACTGCAAGCACTGTAACAACATCACAAAGGGGGTCACTATTTCCCATCCCCAAACAGGGAAACAGATGAAGATCCATGACTTTGCCACCTGCCTGTCATTAGGTGTGATCTATTCCATTAAATGCCCTTGCGGTAAACTTTACATTGGACAAACAACAAGGGCAGTTAAGAAAAGATGGACGGAACACAAGTCCACGGTGAGATGTAAAAACTTGAGATCCCCAGTAGCACGTCATTTCATAGAACATCAGCACACCATAGCACAAATGAAGTTTCAGGTGATTGAAGTGGTGAAAAGGCCACAAACAGGCGGTGATTACCTATCCCTACTTTCAAGCAGGAAAAACATTTTGATTAATCAATTGGACACTCTGCAACCAAGAGGTCTCAATGATGAGTTCTCATTAAGTTGTTTTATCTAGGTTCTCTTTTTCTTTTCCTTACTAAGGGTCTTTTTCATTTTTATTGATCTTACCCCTTGGGCTATAACAATATCCTATGGTATATAGGATGACCAGCAATGGGCCTATGAATTTTCTGGCAATTGAACAATGTCGATTCTATGGTTTGCTTGACTCTTCTTTGAAGTATGTATTTTTCTCTGATTCCATCCATTGTTGTAAATATCCATTCATCTGTGAAATGTGGTTCTGTACCAATACTAGTAGATTGTAAATAGGTAGCTGAATTGCAATTTGATGTTCATGTAGTACATACATTTGAGCCATCTCTTATTTCACCAATACATAACTGGATGTTAACATATCCTCTGTATTCAACTCGAATATGCTCTCTACATGTTCCTTTGCCTTTGGCATGCTTTGTTAGTCTTGTGCGCATATATAATATATTGTCATACATACTGTAAATCTACACGCAATGGTTTCTGTTGACAATGATTTAAAACTGTGAAATAGATAGTCAACTGACTCATCATCACGTAATGTATACTCACGTTGAACAGTAAATAAAGTATATGTAGATGTATTCATGGCATCTCAGAGGTGTATGTAATTTTCACCTATTAAGAACATTACATCCATTTTATTTTTTATTTTTTATTCTTTACTTTTTATTTTTTAAGTCATGAGGAAATGAATAGGTACACACGGATTTGTCCTGGTGTACCAATCACTTTAAATAAACATACACCGACATTGGGGATTCTTTCTCCAAGATGACCGCTCCCTTTTCTGAAACCTATTTTTTAGTCCATTCTTTATTTCTTGTTCCCTCTCCCTACATGTGGATTGGGTTACCCTGACAACAGTTGTCACGGACACCTGCACGGCTTTATTCCCGCCTGGACTCTCTCCGGCATCTCGCTTGGGAAGCACGGACACCGAGCACGGTAATTGAAATAGCTTTAGGGATTTATGAAATTTGAGCCGAGCGATCTCGTCCGATCACACGGAGCTATGAGGTACTATATCTATATAATTTGAACAAATAAATTCAGACTTAATCATTGCTATCTGTAGGTGACTCGAGTGATCATCCTGCTTGGCAACCATATTCTATCCACCGCCATCATTGCAACGCGAAGCGTCCATGACGACTCATTGAAAGACAGAGCACCTCAGGAAACTGAGCACCCATCTCTGGCAGTGCCGCCATTAATGGCTCTCTTTAGATATGTATCTATAAGGTATGTAGCCCTTTTGTCTATTTTAAGAGAGTAATCCTGCTATAGCTAGGTTGAGACCCGATCTTATCTACTATAACTTACTATATGCATATATATTTTCGTTTCTTTAGGGTGCCTATGGACAGGAGTTATATGAGACTATGGCCTCATTACGAGTCAGGTGTTAAGGGGTTTACGGCGCCGTAAACGGCGCCGACCCTTAACGCCTGATTACAAGGTCCCTTAGCGCCATGGTGAGTTTAACGCCTGCTTTTTGCAGGCGTTAAAATCCATGGCGCTAAGGGACCTTGGAGATAATTACGGCACCGTAATTTACGGTGGCGTAATTATCTCCTTCCCCACTCCCATTATGCCCTATGGGGCAAAAATGGGAATGGGGAAGGGTAAATGGGAAATGGGGATTTACCGCCCCACTCTCCTTGGAATGGGGCGGTAAATCCGCCAACCACCATGGCGTAAACGTAGTTTACGCCATGGCGGTAAAGGTACGACCCAGGCGGTAACTTACCGCCTGGGTCGTAATGAGGCACTATTTATTGAATCCCTTTCGCGCGCATCAGAATTTGGCGCCACAGAAGAGTTACTAAAGCACCAAGAACATACCACCTTTTTGGTATGTGACTTGCTTTTTATAAATACCTGATACCACTTGCTCTACTATGTAGGACCATGGCATTAACCGCATATACATGCAATTTATATATACTCTAGGTCCATACATCCTAGGTATACCTCGAATTTTCGAATCACCAGCAAAAGTTTCCTCACTGACTCTGGGTCAGTTTCTCTGTTTGAGTGACACATCAGACAGAGTAGATTGTACACTTGGGTGAGTGAACAGCTTTGTGATTTAATGAACAATTATAGGGCGAGTTAATTCCAATTGTGACTGATGGGGATGTTTAGATGCAATGTATTTATATGCACCGGTTGGAGTTATTTGGTTCCCACTCTATTTACCCGATAAGATAGCTGGTTTCCTAAAAAAGTTTTTCTGACATATAGATAGAATACTCTACCTGATTCTAGGCAATTAACCAGTAGATCCTGAATCTCTTCATAGAGATAGATCAACCTGTTAAACCTTGTGATATGCTTCATAAATTCAGTACACAGTAGTCCCTATGTTAGAGCATTTTTCTTCTGCTAATGTGGGTTAAGACTAATATGCTCAATTAAAAGTACCCTTCTGTTTTTCTTTTCCCTGTTCTTGTATCTACATGCACTTCAACTGCAATGTCTTCAAATACCTAAAGCACTTCAGGCTTCTGATGAAGAGGATTCCACCTCAAAACGCATTAAGCCGTCAATACTGTACTTATTGAATAAGCACTTTGTCTTTATTTATCGCATTGAGTGTTATCTCCAAATAAAACTAATGCTTTTTTGCTTTTAAACTCTGTGTATGAAATATTCTCTCTAATATTTAATAGAAAATCTCTGTTTAAATATATTTCAGTGAACTATCATTTGACCTATAAATTAAGGTTTTTTCTACCACATTTCTTGTGGCTTCTGGACTGTGTGCATGGGACAGGAGGGATCCGTATTTGGTTCCTCTTTCTTCTCGTTAGTCTGTTTTCTCCCAGGATGGGCTGTCTGTGTGAAAGTGTTCATGTAGTAAAGGAAGGGGGGGGTTAGAATCCCTATATATCCTACCTGGTAGGATGGGATAAAGGTGCTACAGGGAAGGGGATACCACATCTCACCATCCGGTGTCCCACTCCCACACCCTGAAGACCCCTCACCCAGGTCATCCTCCCGCACTGGTCCACCCCCAGGAACTGGATCCAAGAGCGATGGCTGTGTCCTGGACACCTGGATGACAGATCCCTAGAAACTACTGGGTGAGACCCCTTCTGGTTTCTCACACTTTCCATGAGAAGAATGTATTTCAACACATTAGGGCCTTAACATGGCCTTTCTCTGTTCATGTGATCCTGGGGCTGCCATTAAACCCCACGGATCACTTAAAGCCCTGTGTGCTTAATCCCCATTCTGGTCCTCCAATAGGCTGATGATTCCTAGCCAGTTTCCTAGGCCTCTGGCTTAATATGCCACAATCAAGTTTTAATTGTGGCACTTTTCAATTGCTTGTGATGATGCTGAAAATAATGCTATGTTTAAGTACACATATTGAATGACGCAATCGGGTGTTCAGTGTTCAAAATGTAGTGCCTCCACAAATTCTTGTGTGGTAAGGCAACATACGGCACACAGAGTGACAGTAGGAACATCATACCCCACACCTACTGCGCCTAACAATACAGGGGGAGCGACACTGTGTCCTCACTTTCCCCTGGGACCAGCTTATTTACCTGGCTAAGGTTTCTACAGTGGTTTTAGCTCTTGTAAGCCGCTGAGTAATCTCTATTATCAGGTAGCCCACAGAGATCACAAATGCCAATAGAACTTTGCTCCAGCAATAGTCAGGGCAATTCAGTTATGAATAATATACCACAAAGCCAATTATTTCTGCATTAATGTTGGTTCTAAATGGGTACAACATTTTGCTCACATGGGATTCTATTATTTTACTCACCTTGAAAAGTGTTGCAGTTGACAACAGGAGCTGGGCCCTGCTTCTGCCTGTGAGTTTTGGGTGATCTATTTGTATAGGCCTGTTTCCCTCTTCCTGGTCTCACACTGGACTCTTTGCCCGCAGATGATAAGCCTGGTCTCTGCATGGCCTAGATTCAGCTCAGATATGGAAGAACTAGCTCGTTTTCCTGTCCTGTGCCCTGGATTAGCCTCTGGGCACTCTTGTTTCCAGTCTAGTGATTACATCTTAACTGATGTATTTCTTCTTCTCCAAATCCATGACTTCCTCAGCTTTCTCTTTTTCTATTCTGTCCTTTTTCTTTCTTTTTATTCCCCTTGGGTCAGGACTTGGATAGCATTATAACCCCTACCAACTAAGGGGTTATTTGATTGGTACAATTCTATTGGTCAGAAGTATTCACCCCATTCAAGCATGCTGGGGATCGCCTTTCGATCTTAGCCTCGATAAGATTTTTTTAAAGAGATTAAATTGTATGTTTGAGTTAGACCCTAGGGCCTAATCTTGATTTAGGTTTCAATAGTATAATTATGAAATTGAAGGAATTGGTCATTTTTTATGCTTGGTAATCTAATATTCCTGTATAATATGTATACTAGGTTTTAATGGAGGAATATTAAGGAAATTGAATATAAATTGTTTTATTTTATGATGAACGTTACTGTGTTATGATATGATATGACAACTATAATGAACCTGTACACAAGTGTTTCTATGCGTGACCAAACAAGGAGGGAGAAGCAAAGGGAGGACAAAACAACCATGTTACTAGACCTTGGGCCTCATTACGACTACGGCTGTAGCCGTGCCAGTAAAATCGGCACGGCTCCTGCCAGAGTCGTTTTTTTACCGGCTCCCGGGAATGGGCAATTACCGGGTCATTACAGCCTTGCCAGACCCGCTAATTGTTCATTCCCGGGCAACGGTAGAAAATGCTCCCCATTCCCATTGAGCCCTATGGGGCTCAATGGGAATGGGGAGGCAGGATGCACTGGCACCATTCAGAATGGTGCTGGTGCATCGGCATGGTATGCTCGCGGGGGCCGGTCTGCCCGCCAGGTCAGACCTGGTGGACGATAAAGCACCCGCAAGCAGAACTTAGAGTATGAGGGTCCGGAAACAACAGTACCGGCAAGCTTACCGGTACCATTTTTTCTGGTTCAGCACACTCGAAATGAGGCCCCTTGTGTCATTCAGATCACACAAGTGCAGGGAAGAGGGAGGGGAGAAATGCCAGGGGGGCAGGGGAAGGGAGAAGTGCAGGTAACTCAATAAGTGCAGCCAGCGGGTGGCTCATAAGTGCAGAGAGAAGGGACTGTAAGGTTGCAGGTACAGACTACAATCCCTGGGCTTGAGGCCAATGACAACTCTTGCAGTCCTGTTCTGGATAAGTTTTAAAGGTTGAAGAGGAGAGGCAGGCAGGTTTAGAAATAGGCTGTTGCAGTAGTCCAGCCTAGACAGGACCATGGCTCTGGCGAGAGCGAGCTTCTGGGGGAAAGTGACAAAAGGAAGAATACCTTGTTAGGAGGAGGCGCAGCTTTTAGTTTGACTTCTGAGAGATGTCAGTGATGTGAGGAGAGAAGGAGAGGGTGGATTCGAAGATGACACCAAGGTTCTTAGCTTCACAGGAAGGAGCAGGAAGAGGGCCCAGAGAGGGTGGCCAGAGAGAGAGAGAGGAAAGGAAGGAGCATGTGTCCTAATGAGGAGGATTTCAGTCTTACTGGCATTAAGGCAGAGATCATTGGTGGCACCCCATTCCTGAATGGTTGCCATGCAGTCTGGTATGAGAGAAGGAGCAGAGGTGGCTGAGGGGAGCCTGGAAGAGAGCTGGATGTCATCCGCATAAGACTGAAAATTGGAGCAGAAAGTAGCGATGCGGTGGCCAAGAGGTGCACGGTAGTGGTTGAAAAGACAGAGAGAAAGGTTAGACCCCTTTGAAACACCACAAGTAGAGAGAGAGTTAGAAGAGAAGAAAGAACCCAGTTGGACCTGACAGGGTCAGTTGGTGAGAAAGGAGGTCAACCAGGCCAGGGCCTGATCAATGATACCCAGGTTTTCACAGAGGTGATTGAGCAGGATGGCATTGTTGACCATATCTGAAGCAGAGGATAGATCGAGGAAAATGAGGACAGAAGGAAGATTAGAGCTAAGGTTAGATAGCATGTCTTCACAGGTGTTCAGGAGAGCAGTTTCCATGCTTCTGGCAGATCTGAAGCCAGACTGGTGGTCGTGGAGACAACCAACAGATTCAGTGTGAAGATTAAGCTGGGAGATAGCCAGTTTTTCCCAGGGTTTGCCCAGGAAATGAGTGATGGAGATAAGCGATAGTAAGCCGGAGAGGAAAGATCGGCAGAAGGATTCTTAAGAAGGGCGTGCGCAAGTGAGTGCTTAAGGGAGAGGTGATGGTTTCAGTGACAAAGGAGTGATTGCAGAAGTCGGCCAATGCTGGAGCAAGGGTGTCGATGAGGTCCTTGATGGTTCTGTATGAGCAGGGGAGAACCTGCTTTGACGAGACTTTCATAGATCGGACTTGTCTAGAAGCATCGTCAGGGGTGAACAAGGGAAAGGAGGAGAAAGTAGGAAGAGAAACAGCCACAGATGGGTCAGGAGTGGCAAAGGAGGAGGAAGTAGAGGTAGAGGAAGAGAGGGTGGGCATGATGTCCTGAGTTTTAGTGGTGAAATGAGAAGCCAAGGTTGTGCAGCGGGCCTGGGAGGGAACAAACTGCCCATTGGCTAGCAGCAGGGGATTTTACACAGCAGGAATATTAATATTCATGTTTTAGACCTCACTTGAACCTTGAGAGATCGTCATATGTTCATTTTTCACTGCCTCCTTCTGAAAACATCTATTATGTCATATCACAGGCTTAACATCTTACTAACAAGCTTATCTTGTTAATATTGGAATTTGTACACATCGCACACTCCCCGAAATTAACCATCCTTATTGTTGGTCTATCCTTATTAAAATGCGATGACTCAAAAGTTTGAGAAAATCACAGAAGCCAAGAGCCAAACCTTTGCGTGCAGGCAATCTTATTTGTATAAAATCATTCTTTTCGTATTGCTCATTAGAGCTGATGGGGGCAAGGTAGTGACCCTGGGTTGGGGGATACCCAAGAGGGCAGGTGGGTCCCAGAAAGTCAAGCCACTTTAGTACAGAAGGTGCCTCAGAGTGTTGGCACCCTGCACGCTGGAGAACAGTGGGTCCCCTACACAGCACTCAGTGCAGTTGGTAGGTGTGTGGTCCGCAGGGACAAGAGCTTCACTTCCTGATTCTAGTCACACCCAGGCTGTGGGATTACCCAGGATTGTAGGTAAATTAGGAATATTGAAGCTGCTGGCCCACATGAGGCGCCACAAAGTGCAAGGACCCGACAAGCTGGAGAACAGCCGGTCCCTCTTGCTGCACTCAATGAAGGAGGTACATGCAGAGCTGGCTCAAGAGGCGATGAAGTGGTGGAGTCACACAGGGCCACCGGAAATAAAAGAGCGCCACCATCTCATTCCACTTTACATTGTGTGAGCTGGCGAGGCCCTTTACATGACACTGTAAAGGGCACTACATCACTGCACAAGCTCTGCCGAGGTAAACGCATGCACATGGCATTTTGTGGGATAATGGTCCGGCATTGTGGGAAGTAAATGCACAACATTGGGGGTCATTACGACCCGGGCGCAAAGGGATACCGGGCACCGGTAATGACACCGGTGCCGGTAATCCCTTTGCGCCCTATTCCGAGGTCCCTTTGCGGGGCCTTCCTTAACTCGTGGTTTTAGCAGGCGTTAAGGACGGGACCCGCAAAGGGACTTCAGAGCTACTAACGGTACCGTAATTTACAGTACTGTTATTAGCACGCTCCCCATTCCCATTGAGCCCTATGGGGGCTCAAATGGGAATGGGGAATGGTATTTTTAATGGGGATTTACCGGTCCCGCAAAGGTCGGACTAGACTGGTAAATCCCCATTTAACCAGGGCGGACACAGTACCGGTAATGGTGCTAGTCATAGCGCTAATAGCGCCATGACTAGCACCAACTTCGGAAAGAGGCCCATTCTGTGTACATATTTGGAAGTTTGATGCCTAAATGAGGATTATTTGGGGGTTCACAATGGGGCATTTTGAGAGGCATTTGCATTGGATTAGGTGTTCACAATATGTATTTAGTGAGGCCCTCACAGGGACGGCGCTGGTGAAATGTGCATGCTCTACTGCAATCTCTATGGTACACCATAGCATTATTGCATGGGACTGTACACGCCATATTCTGTGAACTGCAAACAGTGTACACTTGTCATTGTACAAGCTAGTTGTTATAAGCACAGATGTGCACAAGACGCGCAGTGGCAGAGCCGGCCTGTAGGCAGGGTGGGCAGGGCGACCGCCCCTGGCACCCGGCCAAGTGAGATAGCTCAGCGAGTTGAGCGCTCGCTGAGCGTGATCTGCAGGTCGCAGGTTTGAATCCCGGCAAAGGCCAACTCAGCCATTCATCCCTCCGAGGTCGATAGATGAGTATCAATTTCGGTTGGGTGATATTGGATGTAAATATGTGCTCTGTAAAGCGCTTTGGATAAAGGCGCTACATAAATAACGCATCATTATCATTAACCCCCACGTCGCCAGCTCGGGGGCGCCTTTCAAGGGCTACCCTGAGATGGCATGGTTGGAGAAGTGTCATTTTAAGATTAGGGGGGTAATTCATAGAATTCAGCACACAAGTGGCGCACGCGGCTGGCGCACAGTGTGCGCGTGCGAATCCCTGCGCCAGCCGCGTGCGCGGAAATCCATTTCCGCGCACAGCGTATTCATGGATTCCAGCCACCAAAACCAGCCGTGGCGCACAGTGGCGCAGCGACCCTGCAGCAGCGCCAGTTACGCCCCCAAGAACGCCTCCCGCGCAGGGAAAAGGCATCAATATACCCAATCCAGCGCAAAGGGCTGCGCTAACCCTGTACCAGCACAGCAAGCGGGCTACGTGTATCACTGGGGTGCGCGGGAAGTACCTCACGCGATTGGCCCCGTGCGAGCAGGGTACGCGTATTTCAGGGGTGCGCTGGAAGTTCCACACGCGATATCAGCAGGGTACGTGTATTTCAGGGTGCAGGGGAAGTTACACACGCGATTTCCGCAGGGTACGTGTATTTCAGGGGTGCGCGGGAATTTCCACATGCGATTGGGCCCGTGCGAGCAGGGTACGCGTATCTCAGGGGTGCGCGGGAAGTTCCACACGCGATATCAGCAGGGCACATGTATTTCAGGGTGCAGGGGAAGTTACACACGCGATTTCCGCAGGGAACGTGTATTCCAGGGGTGCGTGTGAAGTTCCGCACGCGATTGGGCCCGTGCGAGCAGGGTACGCGTATCTCAGGGGTGCACGGGAAGTTCCACACGCGATTCCATCAGGGTACGCGTATTTCGGGGTGCGCGTGAAGTTCCACACTCGATATCAGCAGGGTACGTGTATTTCAGGGTGCAGGGGAAGTTACACACGAGATTTCCGCAGGGAACGTGTATTTCAGGGGTGCGCGTGAAGTTCCACACGCGATATCAGCAGGGTACGTGTATTTCAGGGTGCAGGGGAAGTTACACACGCGATTTCCGCAGGGAACGTGTATTTCAGGGGTGCGCATGAAGTTCCACACGCGATATCAGCAGGGTACGTGTATTTCAGGGTGCATGGGAAGTTACACACGCGATTCCAGCAGGGTACGTGTATTACAGGGGTGCGCGGGGAGCACCACACGTGAATTGCACGTGTGGGCCCTCCCAGGTGTTCGCTCTACACCCTCCACGGCCCCTGCAGGTGGCTCACACCACAGGGGCCTACCCTGCACATGTCCTACAGGCACCCCACCCACCATGGCCATGCCCCCCAGCCTACCCACATGTCAACTTGCACTACTGCCCACCAACGCATGTCCCCCTGCATCCACAGCCACCAGGGGCAGCCTCCATCAGGCCCCCACCCATGTCCAACTCATGTTCCCCACCACCCCCACCCCCCAGCACTGTGGGGCACCTGCCAGCAGGCCCCCACCCATGTCCAACTCATGTTCCCCACCACCCCCACCCCCCAGCACTGTGGGGCACCTGCCAGCAGGCCCCCACCCATGTCCAACTCATGTTCCCCACCACCCCCACCCCCCAGCACTGTGGGGCACCTGCCAGCAGGCCCCCACCCATGTCCAACTCATGTTCCCCACCACCCCCACCCCCCAGCAGTGCAGGGGCACCCACCACCAGGCCCCCACCCATGTCTCCCACCACCCCCACCCCCCAGACACCAGGGGCAGCCTCCACCAGGACCCCACCCATGTCTCCCACCACCCCCACCCCTCAGTCACCAGGGGCACCTGCCAGCAGGCCCCCACCCATGTCCAACTCATGTTCCCCACCACCCCCACCCCCCAGCACTGTGGGGCACCTGCCAGCAGGCCCCCACCCATGTCCAACTCATGTTCCCCACCACCCCCACCCCCCAGCAGTGCAGGGGCACCCACCACCAGGCCCCCACCCATGTCTCCCACCACCCCCACCCCCCAGCCACCAGGGGCAGCCTCCAGCAGGCACCCACCCATGTCCAACTCATGTTCCCCACTACCCCCACCCCCCAGCACTGTGGGGCACCTGCCAGCAGGCCCCCACCCATGTCCAACTCATGTTCCCCACCACCCCCACCCCCCAGCACTGTGGGGCACCTGCCAGCAGGCCCCCACCCATGTCCAACTCATGTTCCCCACCACCCCCACCCCCCAGCACTGTGGGGCACCTGCCAGCAGGCCCCCACCCATGTCCAACTCATGTTCCCCACCACCCCCACCCCCCAGCACTGTGGGGCACCTGCCAGCAGGCCCCCACCCATGTCCAACTCATGTTCCCCACCACCCCCACCCCCCAGCACTGTGGGGCACCTGCCAGCAGGCCCCCACCCATGTCCAACTCATGTTCCCCACCACCCCACCCCCCAGCACTGTGGGGCACCTGCCAGCAGGCCCCCACCCATGTCCAACTCATGTTCCCCACCACCCCCACTTCCCAGCAGTGCAGGGGCACCCACCACCAGGCCCCCACCCATGTCTCCCACCACCCCCACCCCCCAGTCACCAGGGGCACCTGCCAGCAGGCCCCCACCCATGTCCAACTCATGTTCCCCACCACCCCCACCCCCCAGCACTGTGGGGCACCTGCCAGCAGGCCCCCACCCATGTCCAACTCATGTTCCCCACCACCCCCACCCCCCAGCAGTGCAGGGGCACCCACCACCAGGCCCCCACCCATGTCTCCCACCACCCCCACCCCCCAGCCACCAGGGGCAGCCTCCACCAGGCACCCACCCATGTCCAACTCATGTTCCCCACCACCCCCACCCCCAGCACTGTGGGGCACCTGCCAGCAGGCCCCCACCCATGTCCAACTCATGTTCCCCACCACCCCCACCCCCCAGCACTGTGGGGCACCTGCCAGCAGGCCCCCACCCATGTCCAACTCATGTTCCCCACCACCACCCCCACCCCCCAGCACTGTGGGGCACCTGCCAGCAGGCCCCCACCCATGTGCAACTCATGTTCCCCAGCCAACATGTCATCACAATCTAGATCCCTGGTCCCTATGGTCAGCCTCCAAATGCAAAACACCCACCCGAGTATTGCATCCACCCACTCATAATTTGCAATTACATCACAGAACACCGATTGCAAGTTCCGAAACAAACACATTTCCCTCACATACACCCAATGGGTGTCAGTGAATCTCAAAACACATATCATGAAAAGCATGAAACCAATGAGATACCACACATTGAAGTTCACCAAAAATAATATGTATTAAAGGAAACCTCAGTAGAATAAAAAAAGAAGAAACAGAAACGTGAATGTACAAAAATGAAAAGAAGCATGTCCGTCAAAAAAACCAAAACCAAAAATAAAAATCCAAAGTAATGTCCAAAGTCGATGTCCACAAAACAAAATCCAATGGGAAATGAAAAAGAAAGCCATTGCTCCATGGTCAAAAATAGAAAAATAAAATACAAACCAACTGTCAACTATGTACATGGGAACAATCCAGGGTCCATTATCCCAACAAAATAAAGGAAACCTATCTAACTACACTAACTAATAAAAAAAACTATATACAAAAATGTGGCCAATGTCCGAAAGGTCCAAATAAAATAAAAACAAAAATGAAACCTAACACTACCTAGAAACTATGTACAAGGGCAGCGGGCTAGTTTCACGGCTCACTTGTGGATGTTACGGGCCAGGGCATCATCAAACTCCTCCTCAATGTCCCGGAGGCGGTCCTCCTTCATGGCCCCGAGGGTCCGCAGGGCCGTCGCCGTGTCCACCTCCAAACCCCTGCGGATTGCCTCGAGGCACTCGGCCCGCCTCAGGGCCCTCCGCATGGAGTTCTCCGCCCTGGCCATTGTGAGCCGTGCCTCTTCCGCCCGCTGCCGCTCCGCATCTATGGTGTGGCCCAACCGCTGCCACACGGAAGACACTCTCTGTCCTGGGTCCTCCTGCCCTCCGGCCGATGCCTGCCCCTCCGATGTCGAAGGCCCCGAGCCTTCATGGCTCCCACCATGTTGCTGCTGCTGCTCTGCCTCTGCCCGTGCACTGCCTCCTGCTGCCTGCACATCCTCCGCCGGCTAGGGTGCAGTCGTAGATGTGGCCACCCCTGCTGGACGTCCGACTCCCGACTGTGGCAGGGATGCCTCCTCCACCAGCCTGGCCGCACCGTCAGAGGCAGCACCACAGGGCACCCAGGTGACTGATGGGTGGGAAGATGGCACAGAGGACGACTGGCGCGTAGGGGGTCCAGTTGAGGAGGGGGTCGGAGCAAGCCCCATCAGACGGAGGAATCCGGCCTGGATGACCTGTCCCAGCAGGCTGACGTGGTCAACGAGCCATTCGAGATGACGTGCAGTCTCTCCATGAAAAGACTGCAGGTCACCTCGCATGGCCCGTTGACGCAACGCCACACCAGCCAGGACAGGCTCAACCCGGACCTGGATAGCCACGTCCGCAGGCAGAGGAAGGCCAGTTGACGTCAGCTCATCCCCTGCCTGAAAACGGGTCTGGAAGTAGGCATCCCTGCTGGTGCAAGATGATGCAGGGACAGGATCGGGGACAGGATTGCACACAGGCACCTCCGCGGCAGCCTGTGCTGCCTCTTGTCCCTGGTGCTGCACTGCACCACTAGCACCAGTGGGATCCCCACCTCCAGACCCCGTTTCTGGTGCTTGCACGGCCTCCTCCTCCACCAAACCCCCCACCAACCTGGATGACTCTGTGCCATCTTCCCCTGTTGGGCCCTGTGGGGTCCCAGCTGCCCCTTCTGCTGCCGAGGAGTCCAACTCCAACCTCCGCCTCTTGGACCTCCCCCCGGCAGCTGCGGCCTGAGACGCGGCACCGGACTCCTCACTCCCCGACGAGATGACAACCTGGGAGGGGAGCCGGGCCTTGCGTCTCCGGCTGGCGGTGGGATCCCCGCCCCTGTGCTCCACAGCACCTTCTCCGCCCTCTTCATCAGTTGACGCTGCAGACAGGGAGAAACAAAACACAGGCATCAGGGCACTGTACAATGGACACATACACACATGACAGTTGTACATGAGTGGCATTGGCAAACCTCAGACATGTCATCACAATCCCCAACACACATGTCATTGCAACTCGCACACATGAGCCATACCACAGCCATATCGCAACTGCCACCACCATCCATACACATACAACAGCATGAGCAGGCAAAGGTGAGCCAGACATCACATGCAACACAGGAAGTGCACCACACATGTACACACACCACCACACTTGCATGCATGTGTACACCTCTGCCAAGTGTCGCACTGTTCAGACGGGCATCCATGTCACATCTGCCAATCAGGCTTCCACATACCGCTGTCACATGCATCCATGTTGCATCACTGTTGCACCCTTGTCAAATACACACACATGCACATGTACACAGTGCTGATACATGCAGCCGAAAACAACATACATGCGTGACATCACGGACATGTCTACTTACATACACATTCATCCAAACATGTGTGCCCACACAACTGCATTTGGCATGCAAGCCTACACACACAAGCACCATCCATGTCTCACACATCACAGCCCTCGCATGTGTCAGCCCCACGGCCCTGTACACCCCCACCCATACTCGACCCCATACAAACAGATGTGCAACCTGCACAATACTGAATAATCACCACACGCACTGCTCACAATCAGGATGCATGTACACCCACCGCTCGACTCCAGACGGGTCTGCTTCTCTAGGACCTGGACGTGGAGCGCTGGGGATATGCGTTCCAGGACCCTCATCTGTTCTTCCGACAAGTGGCCCCGGCGCCCCTTGGCATCCGCTGCCTTCAAGAGGCGCCGGGCCTTGTTCAGGGTCCTGGACCTGAAGTCCTCCCAGCGCTTCCTGACATGTTGTAAGTCGCGGACTGCCACCCCCTCCGCGTTGATGGCAGTCACGATGTCAGTCCAGATCAGAGTCTGTCCTTCCTTGTCGGCGCGGGAACTTCCGAAGAGGGCATCATACTGCCCCAGGACTTGCTCCACCAGGACACCAACTTCGGTGGCACTGAAGCTGGTGCCCCTCTGCCTCTCTGGCCGGGGGTTGTCAGTGGTCACAGATGGTGTTTGCCCCGACATGACAACCCCAGAGGAAGGAGTGGGTGGGCAACTGGGTCCTGGGGCTGGGCTGTGGAGCGATGGAATCCCAGTCGGGAGTCTTCGGTACCAGCAGGGGTGGTCACAGCAACAGCACCCCTGGCTGATGTGCAGGCAGCAAATGGCAGTGCACGTGGGCAGCAGGCAGTCAGGCAGCAGCAGATGGCAGGTGGGGGCGTGCTCGGGGCTCTGGGGGGCAGTAGTTCGGCCATCTGGGCAGGAGCGTGGTCTTCCGTGTGCATACGCGTGGCCAGCTTGATACGGAGTGATTTGGCACGTGAAAAATCTGCACGTCAGCGTGTAATTCGAGGAAAGGCCCTTAGCACGTAAGCGCGTCTGCACGCATATGCATTTTCATTGGACAGAAGGCCCCTCAAGCACAAGCGCCCCTGTGACGTGACGCGTACAGACGTGCATGCGCATTTCAGCGCGCGTGAAAAACTGCACGTCCGCGTGTAATACGAGGAAAGGGCCTTATCGCGTATGCACGGCAGCACGCATATGCGATTTCATTGGACCAAAGGCCCTTAGCGCGTGAGCGCGTCTGTGACGTGATGCGCGCAGGTGTTTCCCTCATTGCACGTGATGACAGAACACACGTGGATTACCACCAATCGCGTGTGAAAGTTCCCGGCACCCCGGAACACACGTACCCAGGCTAATCGTGTGTGGAACTTCCCGCGCACCCCGAAACACACGTACCCACGCCAGTTGCGTGTACGCACACTCCCCTCCGATCACACGCGATGACACTCGGACCGTATCCGAATACGGGAAACCCGCGCACGGCAAAAGACGTGCACAGGCGTCAACGCGTCTGCCACACGAAACAAGGCGGAATCGTCCCCGCGCACAGCATAAAAGTGCGCGCAAACAACAAACGTGTATATACAGCTACGATGAATGCCCCATTTGTCGCTGCACTGATCGTGGGACACCGCAGGAGGAGGAGAATAGCCAGGGCACGCATTTTCGCACCACGGACAAGCCTTTTTGGGATGCCTGACGACCAGGTCTATGGCAGGTATAGGTTTCCACCCCATATCATCCTAGACCTGGTCAGGGAGTGGGAAGATGACCTCACATCCCCCACCCTTTGCTCCCAAGCATTGAGCCCCTTGGAGAAGCTGCTCAATGTCCTGCATTTTTTGGCCACTGGGTCATTTCAGCGGACCACTGCCATAGTGGGGGGGGTCTCACAGGCCACGCAGTCACGCTGCCTACACCTGGTACTGGCAATCATGACAGCGCGCCCCTCAGTCCGCAGGCACATATACATGCCCAGAACACCCGCAGAAAGGCAGGCCGTTGTCCTGGATTTTTTCAGGGTGGCACACTTCCCCAAAGTGCTCGGTGCCATAGATTGCACCCATGTGGCCCTCTGTCCACCTAGGGCCATTGAGCACATCTACCGAAACCGCAAGCACTGGCATTCCATCAATTTACAGGTCGTATGTGATGCAAAGGGAATCATCACCTCTGTCTATGCAAACTACCCTGGCTCCACCCATGACAGTTTCATATACAGAATGTCCGCCCTGAGCCGGGCCCTGGAAGCTGGGCAGCATGGCGACACATGGCTCCTAGGTCAGTACAAATGCCCTTGCACATGCATGCAAGTCACACACAGACAAATACCCAAACCCTAACAATCTCAACTATTATCATCTCCCCAGGGGACAGTGCCTACCCTCTGAGCAACCACATGATGACGCCAATCCGGAACCCCACCACACCACCCCAGGTAAGATACAACGCCGCCCATATTGCAACCAGGGGCATAGTGGAGCGCACATTCGGAGTGCTCAAGTCACGTTTCCGCTCCCTTGACCGCTCTGGTGGGCAACTACTCTATGCACCACCAGTAGTGTGCAGGATCATTGTGGCAGCATGTGTCCTGCACAATGTTGCAACACGGCAGGGCGTCCCGGTGGACATGGTGGTGCCCCCACATCCCCAACCACAGGCGCTGCCCATGGGAGGGGACAGGGCACGTGGCGAGGAAGCCCGGACCCAGCTTGTGGCCACATTTTTCACCTAAACTCCCACCCCTGCGGAGTGCATACAGGCCTGGCACATACCAGGTGACAATCGATGATGACAAAGGGACAGTCAACTGTCACAACCTTACCACCCTGAGATTGTTGCCATGGAAGTGCCACATCGTCTGCATCCCTAGCTACTTAAACACAAGCAATCCTGTGTGACCAAAAGGCACACATATGACATGATATGGGCCATACACAAGTATTCCAAGGCGCAATAAGGCAGGGAGGGGGGAACAAGGGAACACAGAGAATGGTACTACTAGGCCAGGTGTCATTGGGATCGTGCAAGTGCAGGGGTAGGGGGAATGGGAAAAGTGCAAGGGGAAGGGTGGGGGGGGAGTCCAGTACAGGGGAAGTAGCCCAAAAAAATAATACATAGGTCGCCTGGTGGCAACTACAAAGGTAATTGCAGACAAGTGCTGGGAAGGGAGGGCTGTAGGGATAGAGAGACAGTACTGCAGTGCAGGGGTTGCCAGGGAGGCAGTGCAAGTGTAGAGTGGCTGGGCCAGGGACCGAGGTCGGTGAGAGTGGCCCAGTTGCAGCTCCTGTGCAGTTCCAGTGGAGAATCCTGCAAGGGAGAGGCAGACAGTAAGCAGAAGCAAAGAGGAAGGTCTTGAGGTGCTTCCAGAACTGGAGATGATTCCCCTCAAGTTCAAGTCAGGCCGGAAGTCTGTTCCAGGGGGAGGGCCCTGCTGCGGAGAGAAATCTACCCCCAGCTAGTTGCTCTGAGAAGCGGATGACACGGACATGCAAGGTGTGCATCACACACACCTGCAAACCAGGCCATGGCCATCACTGTCATGTCACTCAAACCCTCCCAAACATCAACATGACATGGCACGCAATACCCATACACCAATGCAGTAACGATAAGGTGCACATTGCCATGTCCTAAATGCACAGTGGCATCGGACACTGCTGCCTGACCCGGAATCAGATGAAATGACAGACCAACAACCTCCCACCCAAAATAAGTCATTTCCAAATGCATTACAACAGTCGTAGACGTAACATCACAATGAATGCCTGTCTACATGCACATTATGCATTGCAAAATCTACACTGCAGCTCATGTGTGCAGTGTCCTACTCCTGCATCACACTGCTCAGCGCACAGCACAGTGAACAGCCATTGTGTGTGATGCACACCCTGAGCATCACATCTAAGTGACAGACCACGTCAAACATCAAATTAGGCATGTACTGGATCCATGATCGGTCACAGAACATGTGCTGCCGGGACACAGTGGGCACCAGAAGGCAAACAGTGTACACGTGGATATGCAAGGGTGGGAGTACATGTAGTGCATCAGAGTGCAAGTGTGTGGTTCTGCAAGGACATGCACTCCACATATGCATGTGCACTCAAGTGACCATCAGTGTTCCCTACACATCACATGTGAACATCCACCATGTGTACACCCCAGCATGTCAAACCACAACTATCCCCTCGCACCTGAAAGGAAAACACAACACATGAACAGGCATTGATCAGCAGAACACAACATGTACATGGGATACCACCATTACTATGTCAGAGTTCCCATCACACTGCAGGGCAAGGCAACTATCAACAACAACCCCCCCCTCCCTCACAAATGACCATGACCCACTGAACAACTGCACCTGGGTCATGGAGCCTCCAAACCTCAATTCCACCTGGCCACAGGATCACCTTTACCCTTCGTCACCATCTCCCACCTTGTGTGTAAAAAGATGCCTGAACCCTCAGAATCCACACTCATTTCAAAAATCCCAAAATCCAAGGCATAAAAACGAACCCGAACACCCTCCAGTAGATGACTTGACGTAGCAGTACCTCACAAAGGCCAAGTACTACCACAATGATGCAACAACCAAGGTAGCACAGCAAAACAATGTCACGACAGGATGTGAGACATGTGTGGTACATGACATAGGATGTTGCACCATGAATGGATGTGTACTGTCAGAGGTCCCCTGTACAGGCGCGGGAGTGTCACGAAACAACCACCCCCACCATGTCCCGGGTGCCTGCAAGGTCAAACTCACACAGGCCCCTGAGACCCTGGTGGGGAAGGAGGTTCAGGGATATGCAGTCGGGACAGGTTTGACACACTGGATGACTGGAATGAGCGGCAGGAGAGGGGAGGAGGAATGACACATGAAACTAGGGAATGCACGAAAATGTACAACCTGCATGAACACATACACAATCCAAACAGACTTGGACATCATTGTCATGGCCTTCTGTAGTCCAGGCTCATAAGTGGTACGAACCAACCACCCCCTCTAGGGTTTTGGTGCCTGCAAGTTCGGGGCTTACACAGGCATCCGCAACCCCAGTGGGGAAAGAGGGTCAGGGAACGTTGCTTGGATAGGCACGGGAAGCAGGAACACCGAGTAGAGGGTACAGGTTTCGAAATTGCATAGGATCACGGGTGATTAGGGAGAAAATAACATACCAAATTGAACCACACATACATCCATGCATCAGTACACTCCCCAGCAAGCCTATGCAGAGCAGTTTGTAAGAAAAACAACAAGACACTTAGCTCTGGTTTTGAGTGCTGGCCTCCTGCCTGCGCACTCTCAGGTCCGGTTACAGGAGCACTGCAATGCTGCAAAGAGAGACACAGTCAACAATCTGTACGTGCCAATTGCACGAAAACACAACACCAAACATGCCCCATAGCAACAGACTACTCTACAAACAGACAATCTGTGGTTGATGCTTCGTACCCATATATAACATCACCCCTGTGATGGGTCATACACAGTCAATGCAGTAAGGCAGCCGCTGCTGGGTGCGTGGCAAATGGAACACCAATGTGTCACAATTCACACAACATGCAATGTTCCCTGGGTAAGCAGACAGACCCATATAGCAAGCCATGACTACAGAGCAAGTTGCGTACCACCATGACCGAAACAAAGTTGGCAGTGCATTTATCATGAAGTACGTGGAAAAGACATGCACTGCACCCGAGTATGTCCCTTGCTGCATGTCCCTGTGAGCTGCCCCTTTCCATGTCTCGGAAGGCTACATGGTTGATACAAGTGCCTCAATGGACCTTGGTGTACCGGAGGGTATGTGCCACTGCCCCTGCATGTGTCCCAGACAACCCTACTATCAGCAGCCATCAGTCCACAAACACATCTGAGCTGCATTGTGTGCTTCAACACCAATATTCGTCTAAGCTCACCCTCAGTGCTGTGACTAAACCTGCATGTGCAACTCGCCTGGTGCAAGCTTTGCTGTGTCGTGGCCCCCCTGTGATGCTCACCTTGCCTGGAGTTCCTTGGAATATGTCAGCAGTTCTAGGATGTGGGTCTGCAATCACTGTGCCTCTGCTTCTGCACACATGTGCATGTGGGCACCAACAAACGGGTCCAGAATTCCGTCATCCAATGGGACATGTCTGCTGGCAAAGGTGCTCTGGAGGCTCATCTCCCTGCAGAAAGGGCATTAAACACATGATTAATGCTTCAAAGTCATCTGTGTGTGTCTCATCAGGCATCTCATTACTTGACCATGTCAGAGAGTCACATCACAAATCAAACCATCAGTCCGTCTTTCACCTACAAAGTGTGGAACACTATCTACAGCATGAATTGCAACAAGCACATGTACAGGAAAGAAATGAAACATACTACACAATGCATAGCAATCAATGTCCACATTAATCATGACACACCCCATCTAGCAAAAGCTGAACAGTGGACAATGACACCTAAATCATCCCCACTAGGGGTGTCAACACAAGTCACACAGCACCAGACATGCCACAGATATGACAGTCCAATGCCCTTGTGTAAAATGCTGTAACACCGAACCATCCTTGCGAGCCCATGGATAAGGGAGGCAGGAGTGGCATATGTGAGTCAAGGAACCCAAGCAGCAAACACATACACAAGACAACCATGAAGGGCCCAGCTGGAACAGACAGTGGATGCCTTCAAAAGCCACAAAGCACCGCACCGTCACATGAAAGCACAATAGACTAGCAATTTTAAACTAAATCAACTATTAACTAATTACACTAACTATGGAAAACCTACATTACCTATTTAAACTAACTATCAAACTGAAACTTAACTAACTAAACTAAAAGAAAAATCAAAAATGGCCACATACGACCCGGGGGGGGAGGGGAGGCACCCAGGAGGGGGGAGGTACTGGGTGCTGCTCAACATCCACATGCGATGATGCTGAGCCAAAAAAAAAACCTCCATGGGCTCAACGCCTGCACAGCACGACCTATGTGGGAGATAGATGGTCGTCCGAGTCTGGCTCATCCTGGAAAGGAGGACGTGGCACAGTAGCCTGGCCACGCCTAGCCGCAGCTTGCCCCTCGTCGGCAGCAAGTCTGCCGGACGGGTGAGCCTGGTTCTGTGTGGCGATGTGACGTAGGTCTGCATGCAGAACCTCCCGTGATACACGTGCTTCCTCTTGCAAGGTAGCACATGTAACACGGAGTTCCTCCTGCAAGGCCTGGCTGGACAACCGCTGCACCTCCCGGCAAGCCTGTAGCTCAGCCGAGATGGTACACTCAAGCTGTGCAAACCTCTCCTCTGCCCGCTGCCTCTGGGACATCATAAGGACACCCAGAGTGGATCTGAGGGAAGCATACTCCTCCCTCAAGGCATCCATGTGCGCCTCTGCGTGAGCAGCAATTGCTTGATGCAGAGACGACATTTCAGCCTGGCGTGCCCTGTCTGAGGCCGCCATGCCCAGCCTGAGCGAGCGGGCCGTGGACCGTGTCGCCTGCTGCTGGAGAAGCACCTGCCTAGCAGTGGGGAGCACAGATCAGGCCACACGCTCCATGCTCTCAGCGATGTTCTCCATTGCTGCCCCCTGCCGTTCGGAATTGGCAGTCATGTCTTGCTCCCACTCAGTATACAGCGGTTGCGCGCAGCGACCGCGTGGCCGGGCTTGACCCCTGCGGGACCCAAGGACCGGGGGTCCTCGCTGTGTTGGCACCGCCTGCGGCTGCACGACTACATGCCCCCGTCGACGTGATGTCCCAGGCACATCAGTGACTGGTGTGGAGGGTGACCCTGCGTCCCGATCCACCACGGGCGGAGGAACCAAGACTGTCTGATCCCTCAGTGCAGGGGTCGCAGACAGAGGAGTGTCCACATCAGAATCACTCACCCCTGACACATGGACTTGATGGTCATCCAACTCAACATGGACGTCAGAGTCGTCATCAAGGCTGGACTCATAGGCAGCCAGAGACAAGATGGACTGCAGCACTTGGGGGTTTTCGTGGCCTACCACCCCACGACCCCCACTAGTGCCGGGTTGATGTGGCGTTACCAACCCTGTGTCTGGCATGACAACACCATCCTCTGCCTCCATTGCGTCATCACCTGAAAAATAGAGAGGAAAAGGTCAATACACATGTCAGAAGCACACGACATACACACACACACCGACAGCAAAGGCATCAGGCAGACATGTGACACACAACATATGACCTGGCATGCATGCTGGGTCTACTTTGAATAGCTTCTGTGATCAGACCTGTTGAAAGGTGGCAGTTTCCATGGAAGTGGGTCTATGCAGTGCAGAAAATGTGTATGCCACTCACTACCTACATGTACAAGCACTACATGGTGTGTGCCAGGAAATGTGAAGGCAGTGCAATGTCAAAATCAGACATCACGTGCATTGCGCATTCAATGTGTACCATGTCTAGAAGCCAAGCACCCCTCCACCCCAGTACCAAAGCAGGGATGCCTAGCATTGTATCAAAAGGCTGACCATACACCTGTGTATTGACAGGCAGTGTTGACTGGCATCGACAGCTTCATGTGATTCAAATTACAACACTGCAAATGATGCTGGGACAGTGGGCAGGACACATGATGTAAACTCCGGAGGCGGCCCACGTGTGAAGAAGACACAACAAGAGTTGGACAGAGTCATTGGCCATTGAACAGGCTGAGGCCTGTGAGCCACACAGATTGTCAGAGCCTAAACATGTGTGCAACGCAGGACTGAGGCACAGTTGACATGGGAAGGCTGATGAGATGGCAGGCAATGTATGTAACCAAGGACTTATATTACAGTGATCATCCAGTCAAGGACGCATAGGGGCATGCGTGCAATGCACATGGAGCATGAATGGGCACTCATGTCCCTGCAGGACATCTGACCCATGCACAGTACAAGTGAGATACCCTGCATCGAGTACTAAGGCTGTACCACATGGCATATGTCTGGCAGATTCTACGCTGGAAGTTAGCATCTACACAGGACACATGAACAAGAAACTACACATTGACAAGATTGGAGCAGACCAGTGCAAAGGTGGAACTGGGGTGCAGAGTGGCGGAGGAGGGGCAAGGGAGCATGCCTACATGGAGTCCCGCATGCAGGCAGAGGCGACATGCATGACGGTAGCATTGCATTACTTACACATCAGAACCATGTACACGTCACATGTAGCAGCAATCATGCACAACACATCCCACAAGTGAAACACACACGTCCTCAACAAACACGCATCAACACTCACTGGACTGGGCATCAAAGTCAAGCTTCTCTCCCACTCCTTCGACCAATTCAGGTGGTATGAACTCCGCAACGAGAGCCTCATGCGGAGTGAGTTCTTCCTCCTCTGGTGCAGGCCCACCGCCAGTCACCAGAGTCAAGTTGTAATTTGAGGCACGCTTGGCCTTAGTGCTGCGCTTGATGTCATTCCAACGCTTTTTGCACTCCTGCGCCGTGCGCACCTCATGGCCGAATGAACTGACATGTTCCGTAACATGCTTCCAGTGGGTGTCACGTTGGGCAGCCGTGGTCTGACTATTGGCACCCACTAGCATGTCACGGCTGTGGCCCCGCACGTAGTCCACGAGGAAGTCCAGTTCCTGCTTACAGAAAGGCTTCTTCCTCGACATGCAGGAGGTTGTGGCTGTGTGTGGGGTCCCAGCCTGTGCTGCAGGTGCAACCTTCCTCCTCTTGGACTGTGGCGCAGACCCTGGCTGGCTAATGCCGCCCTGACCAGCATGGCCAGTGGGTTCGGTGGATTGAGCCAAGGGAGTGGCAGGTGGAGGGATGACCAGAGGCCTGACTTGTGTCAGTGGCAGCTGGGTGCCCACTAATGGACCCTGCGCAGCAACATCAGCTGTGGCAGGGTGGTTGGCCGCAACGGTCCTGGTTGGCAGACTCACAACCAGGGTGCTGTTGGGTGCATCTGCCCCTGCACTTGCCAACACCCGGCTGTTCGGGGCAGCAGATGACATGACTGCCCCAGGGACACGTGTCTTGGTCTGAGCAGCCCGGCCTGCCCCTATGGTTTCCCCCCTGGCCTGTTGGAGATCTACCAAGGGCTCTTCAAGTGCCAACGCAGCCTGCGCTGGCAGACCCTGAGCCTGGGTGGCGGTGTCCACAGCTGCACCTGCAGCTACCACCACCCTTGGGCCCGTGGCAGTCGATGGAACGGACTGCCGGGTCATATGGGTGCCAGTGCCAGATGCAGGAGCTGCATCCCCCGGAACCACAGGGGGTGGTGGCATGACTGCACCGACACATGGCACAACATTGTGCTCAAGTGGCGCACCCCTGCCTCTTCCCCCTCTGTGGCTGCCCTGGACACCCTGGAGTCCCCCTACTCCCTGGTCACCACGGCCACGTCCCCGACCACGCCCGCCACGAGGAGTACGCCCAGCTGAGGCGCCCCTCACCTTTGGTGGCCTCCCAACCATGGCACAGATGTAGTAGTGCTGGCACAGATGGAGTGGTGCCAATGGGAGGTGTACACCACAATTGACCTGGGCAATTGGGGTGCAGGGGGTGGGAAGCAAGATGTTAACAGCCCCCCTGCACCTGCAAGGCTGTATGTGACCCCGGTGATGTGGTGACGGGTCACGCAATGCTCAGGCACCCCAAAACTGCAGTAAAACCGTGCACGCAACCCTGCAGCCTACGTGCGTGGATTCAACCTCCCGCAGTACGCGGTGGCACCCAGTAACACGAATAACGCGTACGCGTGGGACACGCAGGCTACTATGACATCGAAAATGGGTGCGATACACAGGGGCTCCCGCAGTGGGAAAAAGAGCATGTGTGACTCACCGTCTGACTAGCGCGATGCAGAAAAACACGCGTAGCTAATACCCCCGCCAAAAGAAGAGATACGTCCTTGATAGCTGTGAAGTTGTGATGGCGCGCGAAACAACAGGAAGCAGCAACACACGTCGGTCTCCACGAAAGGCACGTACAGCGAACTGCTGGGCCCGCTCACCTTTAACCCGTGCTGAGGGAAATACACGCGCGTCACGTCACTTGCGCGCATAGGCCCTTTCCTGTATCACACGCGGACGTGCAGTTTCCACGCGCGCTTACGCGCATGGCCCTTTCCACGTATTACACGCGGACGTGCAGTTTCCACACACGCTTACGCGCATGGGCCCTTTTCACGTGTTACACGCGGACGTGCAGTTTCCACACGTGCTTACGCGCATGGGCCCTTTCCTCGTATTACACGCGGACGTGCAGTTTTTCACGCGCGCTGAAATGCCCATGCACGTCTGTACGTGTCACGTCACAGGGGCGCTTGCGCTTGAGGGGCCTTCTGTCCAATGAAAATGCGTATGCGTGCAGACGCGCTTACGCGCTAAGGGCCTTTCCTCGAATTACACGCTGACATGCAGATTTTTCACGTGCCAAATCACTCCGTATCAAGCTGGCCACGCGTAAGCACACGGAAGACCACGCTCCTGCCCAGAAGGCCGAACTACTGCCCCCCAGAGCCCCGAGCACGCTCCCACCTGCCATCTGCTGCTGCCTGACTGCCTGCTGCCCACGTGCACTGCCATTTGCTGCCTGCACATCAGCCAGGGGTGCTGTTGCTGTGACCACCCCTGCTGGAACCGAAGACTCCCGACTGGGATTCCATCGCTCCACAGCCCAGCCCCAGGACCCAGTTGCCCACCCACTCCTGCCTCTGGGGTTGTCATGTCGGGGCAAACACCAACTGTGACCACTGACAACCCCCGGCCAGAGAGGCAGAGGGGCACCAGCTTCAGTGCCACCGAAGTTGGTGTCCTGGTGGAGCAAGTCCTGGGGCAGTATGATGCCCTCTTCGGAAGTTCCCGCGCCGACAAGGAAGGACGGACTCTGATCTGGACTGACATCGTGACTGCCATCAACGCGGAGGGGGTGGCAGTCCGCGACTTACAACATGTCAGGAAGCGCTGGGAGGACTTCAGGTCCAGGACCCTGAACAAGGCCCGGCGCCTCTTGAAGGCAGCGGATGCCAAGGGGCGCCGGGGCCACTTGTCGGAAGAACAGATGAGGGTCCTGGAACGCATATCCCCAGCGCTCCACGTCCAGGTCCTAGAGAAGCAGACCCGTCTGGAGTCGAGCGGTGAGTGTACATGCATCCTGATTGTGAGCAGTGCGTTTGGTGATTATTCAGTAGTGTGCAGGTTGCACATCTGTTTGTATGGGGTCGAGTATGGGTGGGGGTGTACAGGGCCGTGGGGCTGACACATGCGAGGGCTGTAATGTGTGAGACATGGATGGTGCTTGTGTGTGTAGGCTTGCATGCCAAATGCAGTTGTGTGGGCACACATGTTTGGATGAATGTGTATGTAAGTAGACATGTCCGTGATGTCACGCATGTATGTTGTTTTTGGCTGCATGTATCAGCACTGTGTACATGTGCATGTGTGTGTATTTGACAAGGGTGCAACAGTGATGCAACATGGATGCATGTGACAGCGGTATGTGGAAGCCTGATTGGCAGATGTGACATGGATGCCCGTCTGAACAGTGCGATACTTGGCAGAGGTGTACACATGCATGCAAGTGTGGTGGTGTGTGTACATGTGTGGTGCACTTCCTGTGTTGCATGTGATGTCTGGCTCACCTTTGCCTGCTCATGCTGTTGTATGTGTATGGATGGTGGTGGCAGTTGCGATATGGCTGTGGTATGGCTCATGTGTGCGAGTTGTAATGACATGTGTGTTGGGGATTGTGATGACATGTCTGAGGTTTGCCAATGCCACTCATGTGCAACTGTCATGTGTGTATGTGTCCATTGTACAGTGCCCTGATGCCTGTGTTTTGTTTCTCCCTGTCTGCAGCGTCAACTGATGAAGAGGGCAGAGAAGCTGCTGTGGAGCACACGGCGGGGATCCCACCGCCAGCCGGAGACGCAAGGCCCGGCTCCCCTCCCGTGTTGTCATCTCGTCGGGGAGTGAGGAGTCGGTGCCGCGTCCCAGGCCGCAGCTGCCGAGGGGAGGTCCAAGAGGCGGAGGTTGGAGTTGGACTCCTCGGCAGCAGAAGGGGCAGCTGGGACCCCACAGGGCCCAACAGGGGAAGATGGCACGGAGTCATCCAGGTTGGTGGGGGGTTTGGTGGAGGAGGAGGCCGTGCAAGCACCAGAGACGGGGTCTGGAGGTGGGGATCCCACTGGTGCTAGTGGTGCAGTGCAGGACCAGGGACAGGAGGCAGCACAGGCCGCCGTGGAGGTGCCTGTGTGCAATCCTGTCCCCGATCCTGTCCCTGCATCATCTTGCACCAGCAGGGATGCCTACGTCCAGACCCGTTTTTAGGCAGGGGATGAGCTGACGTCAACTGGCCTTCCTCTGCCTGCGGACGTGGCTATCCAGGTCCGGGTTGAGCCTGTCCTGGCTGGTGTGGCGTTGCGTCAACGGGCCATGCGAGGTGACCTGCAGTCTTTTCATGGAGAGACTGCACGTCATGTCAAATGGCTCGTTGACCACGTCAGCCTGCTGGGACAGGTCACCCAGGCCGGATTCCTCCGTCTGATGGGGCTTGCTCCGACCCCCTCCTCAACTGGACCCCCTACGCGCCAGTCGTCCTCTGTGCCATCTTCCCACCCATCAGTCACCTGGGTGCCCTGTGGAGCTGCCTCTGACGGTGCGGCCAGGCTGGTGGAGGAGGCATCCCTGCCACAGTCGGGAGTCGGACGTCCAGCAGGGGTGGCCACATCAACAACTGCACCCCAGCCGGCGGAGGATGTGCAGGCAGCAGGAGGCAGTGCACGGGCAGAGGCACAGCAGCAGCAGCAATGTGGTGGGAGCCATGAAGGCTCGGGGCCTTCAACATCGGAGGGGCAGGCATCGGCCGGAGGGCAGGTTGACCCAGGACGGGGTGTGTCTTCTGTGTGGCAGCGGTTGGGCCAGCAGATAGGTGCGGAGCGGCGGCGGGCGGAAGAGGCGCGGCTCACAATGGTCAGGGCGGAGAACTCCATGCGGAGGGCCCTGAGGCGGGCCGAGTGCCTCGAGGCAATCCGCAGGGGGTTGGAGGAGGACACGGCGTCGTCCCTGCGGACCCTCGGGGCCATGGAACAGGACCGCCTCCGGGACATCGAACAGGAGTTCGATGATGCCCTGGCCCGGAACACCACGGAGTGAGCCGCTGGACTTGCCCACCGCCTTTGTATATAGTTCTTTAGTTTTAGGTTTCCTTTGTTTGTTCTTATGATTTGGAGTCGACGGACACTGCTCCACTTTTTGTATATAGTTGCATTTTAGTTAGGGTTTTTTGTAGGTTTCCTTTGTTCAGTTGGGCTCATGGATCCTTGGATGTTTTGTACATAGTTCTTCATTGGATTGATTTTATTTTTCATTTGACTTTGCACAACATTTTTTTGGATTAGGATTTGGTGTTTTTATTTTTTTAAACAGACATGCAGCTTATCTTTTTTTCATTGCCATTGTAGTTTGTTTCATTTCTTTTGCATTCTTTTTTTTTTAATACAATTTTGTTTTCATACTTCACTGTGTGGTATCATCTCATTGGTTTCATGCATGTCATGTTGGGTGTTTTCCCATTCAATTGCAACCATTGTTTGGGACGGACATGGGTTCATTTGCTTTATGAACATTGGGGGTGTAACATGTAATTTCCATTTCCATGTGGGTGAATGGGTTACTTGGTAGGGCTTTTTGGCTGTGGAGGCTGACCATAAAGCACATGATTGGGGATTGTGAGGACCTGGTGGAGGCTGCCCATGGTGACTGGGGGGTGGGGGTGATAGGGGACATGAGTGGGGGCCTGGTGGTGGGTGCCCCTGCACTGCTGGGGGGGTGGAGGTGGTGTGAGACATGGGTGGGTGCCTGGTGGAGGCTGCCCCTGGTGGCTGGGGGTGGGGGTGGTGGGGAAGATGAGTTGGACATGGGTGGGGGCCTGCTGGCAGGTGCCCCACAGTGCTGGGGGGTGGGGGTGGTGGGGAACATGAGTTGGACATGGGTGGGGGCATGCTGGCAGGTGCCCCACAGTGCTGGGGGTGGGGGTGGTGGGGAACATGAGTTGGACATGGGTGGGGGCCTGCTGGCAGGTGCCCCACAGTGCTGGGGTGTGGGGGTGGTGGGGAACATGAGTTGGACATGGGTGGGGGCCTGCTGGCAGGTGCCCCACAGTGCTGGGGGGTGGGGGTGCAGGGGTACATGAGTTGCACATGGGTGGGGGCCTGCTGGCAGGTGCCCCACAGTGCTGGGGGGTGGGGGGGTGGGGAACATGAGTTGGACATGGGTGGGGGCCTGCTGGCAGGTGCCCCACAGTGCTGGGGGGTGGGGGTGCAGGGGTACATGAGTTGCACATGGGTGGGGGCCTGCTGGCTGGTGCCCCACAGTGCTGGGGGTGGGGGTGGTGGGGAACATTAGTTGGACATGGGTGGGGGCCTGCTGGCAGGTGCCCCACAGTGCTGGGGGATGGGGGTGCAGGGGTACATGAGTTGCACATGGGGGGGGGCCTGCTGGCAGGTGCCCCACAGTGCTGGGGGGTGGGGGTGGTGGGAGACATGGGTGGGGGCCTGTTGGAGGCTGCCCCTGGTGACTGGGGGGGTGGGGGTGGTGGGAGACATGGGTGGGGGCCTGGTGGTTGGTGCCCCTGGTGGCTGGGGGGTGGGGGTGGTGGGAGACATGGGTGGGGGCCTGGTGGTGGGTGCCCCTGCACTGCTGGGGGTGGGGTGGTGGGAGACATGGGTGGGGGCCTGGTGGAGGCTGCCCCTGGTGACTGGGGGGGTGGGGGTGATAGGGGACATGAGTGGGGGCCTGGTGGTGGGTGCCCCTGCACTGCTGGGGGGGTGGGGGTGGTGTGAGACATGGGTGGGTGCCTGGTGGAGGCTGCCCCTGGTGGCTGGGGGGTGGGGGTGGTGGGGAACATGAGTTGGACATGGGTGGGGGCCTGCTGGCAGGTGCCCCACAGTGCTGGGGGTGGGGTTGGTGGGGAACATGAGTTGGACATGGGTGGGGGCCTGCTGGCAGGTGCCCCACAGTGCTGGGGGGTGGGGGTGGTGGGGAACATGAGTTGGACATGGGTGGGGGCCTGCTGGCAGGTGCCCCACAGTGCTGGGGGGTGGGGGTGGTGGGGAACATGAGTTGGACATGGGTGGGGGCATGCTGGCAGGTGCCCCACAGTGCTGGGGGGCGGGGGTGGTGGGGAACATGAGTTGGACATGGGTGGGGGCCTGCTGGCAGGTGCCCCACAGTGCTGGGGGGTGTGGGTGGTGGGGAACATGAGTTGGACATGGGTGGGGGCCTGCTGGCAGGTGCCCCACAGTGCTGGGGGGTGGGGGTGCAGGGGTACATGAGTTGCACATGGGTGGGGGCCTGCTGGCAGGTGCCCCACAGTGCTGGGGGGTGGGGGTGGTGGGGAACATGAGTTGGACATGGGTGGGGGCCTGCTGGCAGGTGCCCCACAGTGCTGGGGGGTGGGGGTGCAGGGGTACATGAGTTGCACATGGGTGGGGGCCTGCTGGCAGGTGCCCCACAGTGCTGGTGGGTGGGGGTGGTGGGGAACATGAGTTGGACATGGGTGGGGGCCTGCTGACAGGTGCCCCACAGGGGTACATGAGTTGCACATGGGTGGGGGCCTGCTGGCAGGTGCCCCACAGTGCTGGGGGGTGGGGGTGGTGGGAGACATGGGTGGGGGCCTGGTGGAGGCTGCCCCTGGTGACTGGGGAGGTGGGGGTGGTGGGAGACATGGGTGGGGGCCTGGTGGTTGGTGCCCCTGGTGGCTGGGGGGTGGGGGTGGTGGGAGACATGGGTGGGGGCCTGGTGGTGGGTGCCCCTGCACTGCTGGGGGTTGGGGGTGGTGGGAGACATGGGTGGGGGCCTGGTGGAGGCTGCCCCTGGTGACTGGGGGGGTGGGGGTGATGGGAGACATGGGTGGGGGCCTGGTGGTTGGTGCCCCTGGTGGCTGGGGGGTGGGGGTGCTGGGAGACATGGGTGGGGGCCTGGTGGTGGGTGCCCCTGCACTGCTGGGGGGTGGGGGTGTTGGGAGACATGGGTGGGGGCCTGGTGGAGGCTGCCCCTGCACTGCTAGGGGGTGGGGGTGCTGGGAGACATGGGTGGGGGCCTGGTGGAGGCTGCCCCTGGTGGCTGGGCGGTGGGGGTGGTGGGAGACATGGGTGGGGGCCTGGTGGAGGCTGCCCCTGGTGACTGGGGGGGTGGGGGTGGTGGGAGACATGGGTGGGGGCCTGGTGGTTGGTGCCCCTGGTGGCTGGGGGGTGGAGGTGGTGGAAGACATGGGTGGGGGCCTGGTGGTTTGTGCCCCTGGTGGCTGGGGGTGCAGGGGGACATGCGTTGGTGGGCAGTAGTGCAAGTTGACATGTGGGTTGGCTGGGGGGCATGGCCATGGTGGATGGGGTGCCTGCAGGACATGTGCAGGGCAGGCCCCTGTGGTGTGAGCCACCTGCAGGTGCCGTGGAGGGTGTAGAGGGAACACCTGGGAGGGCCCACACGTGCAATTCACGTGTGGTGCTCCCCGCGCACCCCTGTAATACACGTACCCTGATGGAATCACGTGTCGAACTTCCCCCGCACCCTGAAATACACGTACCCTGATGGAATCGCGTGTGGAACTTCCCGCGCACCCCTGGAATACACGTACCCTGCTGATTTCGCGTGTGTAACTTCCCCTGCACCCTGAAATACACGTACCCTGCTGATATCGCGTGTGGAACTTCACGTGCACCCCGAAATACACGTACCCTGATGGAATCGCGTGTGGAACTTCACGCGCACCCCGAAATACACGTACCCTGATGGAATCGCGTGTGGAACTTCCCGCGCACCCCTGAGATACGCGTACCCTGCTCGCACGGGCCCAATCGCGTGTGGAAATTCCTGCGCACTCATGAAATACACGTACCCTGCTGGAATCGCGTGTGTGACTTCCCCTGCACCCTGAAATACACGTACCCTGCTGATATCGCGTGTGGAACTTCACGCGCACCCCGAAATACACGTACCCTGATGGAATCGCCTGTGGAACTTCACGCGGACCCCGAAATACACGTACCCTGATGGAATTGCGTGTGGAACTTCACGCGCACCCCTGAGATCGTGTACCCTGCTCGCACAGGCACTATTGCTGTATGTTGCCACTTTTGTAATGCGCACGGACGCTACCGCCTGCCTTCGTGTGGCGGACGTGTTTGGGCTTGTGCGTGTCTTTCGCTGTGCGTGCCTTTGCCCTATTCGATTCCATGAATACGTGTGGTTCGGGTGCGTGTGGGCGTTCCGTCTGCTTCCCTGCAGTACATCCCCAGTTACGCCCTTGTTTTCGCGAGTTCCCCATTCCGCGCGTTACGCCCCGTGTTCCGCCCACTTTCTAGTGTATGCGCAGAGGTTGTGCGCTTTCACTGTGCGCGTCGCGCACGTCTTTCGGGATGTTGCAGTGACGTGTGCGCCATGCACGGGTTTGGCGCACATCCCGAAGAAGACACGCGCAGGGACTTCCATGAATCGCACGCGTGCGCGTGCGCCTGTTTTTTTCCGCTTGCGCCTGCTTGCGCGTAGATTTTCGGCGCACGTTTGTTCCATGAATCGGCCCCTAAATGTGTTCGCGGGAGCGGGCACATTTAACAACAATAAGGAGTGGAGTGGGCCGATAATCATCTTAATAGGGTGCCACAGCACACTATTGTTGTTAAACGAGCGCATTTAAATTAAAAAAAGACAATTCTCCCACCACAAAAAGACATTTGGCGCCTCCACTCATGGGGGGGGGCAAATTGTTATTTTTCTGCACAGGGCGCTGCTGCCACTAAGGCCGGCACTGCGCAGCAGCACGCACAACTCCTACCTAGAGGTTACACGCTGTGCATAGAGGTCACTAGTGCACATTCACTATCGCGCTCGTGTTCATGTACTATTTCACCATTGTTTATTAAAACATAATCGACGTCATCGTTCGATACATGCGCTGCGAGGAATGTAAGTGGATCCGTGTGGGCCTGGCGAGCCCCTGGTGTGGCAGCCGAGAGCAGCGTGGGAAATGGAGGCTACCCGGAGAGGCCAGTCTCACAGTCCTTCCGGTTTCAGTTGGCGCTGTGGGTGAGTCAGGAAATGATGCGGCGCGTGCATACAAAGATTAGAGCCTCTGCTGCTGACTCCAAACGGCAGAGAGGGAGGCATTCGCCTACAGCCCACAGTGTGCCCTGCTCTGAACGTCATGGGCTTGTTTACAAAGCGTGTTCCAATGGGGATTTCCCATTCAAAAACGCTTTTGTAAATAGGCCCCATGTCTCCCAGTTGAAGTGGGACATGGCAGGAGAGGGGCGTGTAGGAAGGGGGATCTCGAATGGCGAATTTTTTTGGAGTGGGGGAGAAGCATATCCAGATACTTGCGAGAGAGAATTTGTTGAGAGGATGGAATGGAGAGGCAGGGAAAGAGACAGAAAAAGAAACAAATAATTCATCCGAAACATATGTGAAAAAGATCTGAGAGGGTAGAGACCGGGAGGAGTGGCCAAACATCTCAAGTTGGCCCCCAACAATGCCCTTTGCCAGGGGTGTTGCTAGGGGTGCAACAGATCCGGGGCTAAGCTAATGTTGGTAGTGTTGGGACTCGGGGCTAGCTAGCCTTTTGGTGGTAACTCCTGAACTTATATCCGGGGCTACAACCAAAAGACCCGGGGGCCCCCCCTAGCAACGCCTCTGCCCTTTGCCAGATTCGGAGACAGGCATGCTGAGTTGCCATCTTGGCAAGGCTTAATTGGAATCAAACGTTTTGGAATAGCAAGAGCACAGACTGTCCCTCTCCAGGCCTCTTTAATCCCCACCAAAACAGAATTTCTGCTTCAACACTAGAGCAGGCTCTCTAGTGTAGAAATGGTATTTACGAACAGCCACGTACTGGTTGTCCCTACCTATGTCAAGGTGTCTGGTGCAAAAATATGCAAACTCTTCTTTTCTGAGTGGTCGTTCTCGGTTAACTTCTAAAGTGAAGTTTGAAGTTTACTAAAACAGAATAAGCACAACGATTTTTGGTGCAAGTCTAGAAGTACAAACAACATATATCATTATCAATAGGATCAATGAACGATAAAATAGATGTTACAATAATAAATAAATAACTTGAAATTCAGATAGACATACAAGTCATGATAGAATCCACTGGGGCAGTTGGGTAGCCATAGTAACTACCTTCTGTGCCACCATTAGGGGAGTACAGGATGATCTTATGGGATAAAGCCTTTTTCAATTTGTCGTTCCACTGGAAATATTCAAGTAAATAGCTCTGCCCACAACATATGATGATGAGACAGTCCGTTAATTGGCCACATTCAGGAATATGGACTGTCGCAAGTCTTTTCAGGTCATGAAGTTGTATGACTGCAGGACCGACATTTCATTTCAGCCATTTCAGCCAGGCTAAAGTTTTGTTTTAAAGGGCTTCTGATGACTTGTGTGTTTTGATATTTTAGGGACATTAAAGATGATGGCCCTCATTACAAGTCAGGCGTTAAGGGTTTAACGGCGCCGTCGGCGCCGTTAACCCTTAACGCCTGATTCACACTTTAACGCCTGCTTTTTGCAGGCTTTAAAGTCCAAGGCGCTAAGCGACCTTGGTGCTAATTACGGCACCGTAATTTACGGTGCCGTAATTAGCGCCTTCCCCATCCCCATTATGCCCTATGGGGCAAAAATGGGAATGGGAAGGGCAAATGGTGAATGGGGAATTACCGCCCCACTCACCTTGGAATGGGGCGGTAATTCCGCCATCCACCATGGCGGAATCCGGCATGGACCATGGTGCTAATAGCACCATGGTCCACCGCCTGACTTGTAATGAGGGCCGATGACACCTTTTTCTTTTTTATGTGGGACATTATTTACTTGTCCAAAACTTCTGAAATGTCCCCGTTCTCTCTAGCTGTCATACCGACTCTCTAAGCTAGTTTGGGACTTTGGTGTCATCCAGGGGGTGTTGTTCACTTTAATGCTCCATTGTGGCAATCACATAACGCGCTTAATACCCAGAGGATTCTAAGCACGGACCCGGGGATCAAATCTGTGTTGCTCCATGTCGTTTTGCTCACAAGGCGAGCACGTTGCCCCTCAGCTATCCTCCCAAGGCCGTACAGAGATTTGTTTTCCTGGGGCATGAACATTAGGTGGAATAGTGGCGTTTGGAGGTGTGATAGATGTAGGAGTTGGACTTTTGATTTTGAGACCTTTGGGCTGCTTGGCCGTTATGTTAGAAGCAATCACTAACTCGTTTTAGAGTTAATGATGACTCCACAATGGTCTGAGAAGAGCCACTTAATTTAATTCTCCCCAACAAATATTAACACAGTTCAACAGACATTTTGGCTAGTTCTGGGTCCGAGTATCCCTTTTTCCTTTGATTCATGATCCATTTAGGCACCTCGCTCCAAATGTGTCCAGTCGACTACGCAACCGTTTGGGATGAAGGGCCGTTAGTAACGATTTTACGTGAGCCTTTGGGATCTTCTTCAATTGAGGACCTGTCCTTTTTGTCATAACTGCACTGTGGTTCCTTGAAGTGAAAATTGATTGGCTTGGATTTCTGGAGTTCTCGAGGTCTGGAAACATGTCAGATTTTCAGGATACCTCTAATTAATATTCATAAAATACTTTTTCCTCCAATGATTCAAAACGTTTGCACATTTATTTTTATGAGTATTAATGAGGGATATCCTCAAAATCTGCCAGGATTGCAACCCTCGTTGCCAGAAGTTGAACAACCCTGGTCTAGCCCATCTGATCATCCCATCTCTTAGCTAGGTTGTCCGAGTGGCCTGGTTTCAATCACATAGAGGTTGATTTCTAGTAAGTGAAATCCTTTGCCCACTTTCCCTGAATTAAAAAATGGATGGCATTTCATTTCCTGTGCATGATGTCTTCCCCTGACCCTGCACCCGACTCCAGATACTTTATTCTCCTCCAGTAGCATCAACTAAACTATAATTGCCCCAATGTACTGCAGGGCTCCACGCCTAATCTAAGGTGTATGGACATCATGGAAAAACGATTTTATTTTGGGTCTTTTGACAAAATATGGTTCTGGTGGGAACCCAATATTTTAATTTGCACCAAACCCAGATTTTCAATTTCCTGAGTTTTATCATATTGAAAGTTAGCGTTTCATTATAAAAAAATGCGTGTAGGCCTTTTTTTCTTCAGGGTATGTGTTATGTAATTGGGATTTATATTCAAAAAGACATGTCTACTGTGGAGGTGTATTTTCCTAGTGCTGTACAACGCCATGTGTGAAGTAAACCAGCGGCATTAAGAGTTGCTTAAAAGGGCACATGCTTTTAACAGAAAAAAAAGCATTTGTGCAGCTTTGTCTACCATTATGATCCTATTTACTTATAGGGCAATGTTGCAAGTGCAAGCTAAAGGCTGTAATTACATTATACAAACACCTGAAGTGTAGGCCTCGTCACTGGAAAACCAGGGGGTTCAGTGAAAAGGAGATGGACTTTCTTTCACAGTCTTATAATTGTTCAGAAATACACTCATTCTATTCCCACATTTAAACTTTTATTCTGCCATATAATGTGCAATGTCTGTCATCAAATGCCACGTTCACCCTCACATGTCCAGGGATAGACATCTATGCCATTGTACTATCATTGTTTGCCTGGAAGTGCTTCCATCAAATGCCACGTTCACCCTCACATGTCCAGGGATAGACATCTATGCCATTGTACTATCATTGTTTGCCTGGAAGTGCTTCCATCAAATGCCACGTTCACCCTCACATGTCCAGGGATAGACATCTATGCCATTGTAGTATCATTGTTTGCCTGGAAGTGCTTCCATCAAATGCCACGTTCACCCTCACATGTTCAGGGATAGACATCTATGCCATTGTACTATCATTGTTTGCCTGGAAGTGCTTCCATCAAATGCCACGTTCATCCTCACATGTCCAGGGATAGACATCTATGCCATTGTAGTATCATTGTTTGCCTGGAAGTGCTTCCATCAAATACCACATTCAGTCATACATGTCGAAATGCTGTCCCATATGCCCATGTTCAAAATCAAATGGCAGGTTCAGCCATGTTCCTTCATGTTCAACCCTATATGCCTCTGTATCAAGACAAATTCTAGTTGAACCTCAAAGGCCAGATACATCCATATATGCCCATGAACTACCAGCAAATGTCAGGTTCAGCCTCACATGTCCAAATGGCTTTATGAATGGTTCCCTAACCCCCTACCCCCACCACCAGATCCTGCCAGGGACGTCATTTAGGGGTTGCCAGGGGTTGCACCTGTGACCCCTGAGTTCTCCCTTGCTACCCCTGTGGTCTTCCTTGCTTCAAAGTGTACTTAGAAACAATGCTATGTGATGCCACTTCCTGTTTTGCCAAGAGGTGAAAGGCTGTGTTACGTAATTTCCCGTGATGTCACTTCAGGGTGGGGTCAAATGACATCACTTCCTGTGATGTCATTGGAGGTCAAGGGTTGTGTGATGTCACTTCCGCTACCTCTAGCATTTTGGTGAAATCACGTCCCTGGATCCTGCCCACCAGATCCCTGTCCCTTGGTCCCACCTGAGTTTTGGTCAAAGCCCTTGCTCACTTTACTCGCTAATGGGTCTGGGGGGGGGTTTCATCCAAATACACATTCCCATCCGTTTTGTGCACTGAATGAGGGGCTCCAACCCCCATTCTCCTGCCCCAAGACCAGCACACCCAATGTCACCTAACCCCACTCCTCCACCAACCCTACTTGCCCCCTGCAACACTCCTGCACCCCACCATATGCACACTAACTCCACTTTCCCACCACCCCCAACACCCATGAGTTGCTTACCTGCAGTCCCTCACCACGCTGCACTTTATTTCCTGGCTCCATGCAGCGAACACTGGATACAGAAAGCGGGCAATGCTTTCATTGATATGTTCACCACACAGACCGGTAGGTGGCCGGGATATTCAGTAACCTGTATTCAGCAAAGATGAATTAGAGGAATCCCTCTTTGCCAAATATGGGTAAAACCGCCCAGATGCCTCCATGCATATATATCCATGGATCAGTATTGAATTCTCGGTTCACCCTCACATACACCAACATGCCAACACCAAGTGCTACTGTCATTCTCGCATATCTGGGTTCAGCCAGAAATGCCCATCTACCACCCGCAACCTTTAGGTTCAGCCACGTATTTCCAGGCATATACCCACAAGGAGATACCAGAGTCAGCCTTACATGCCCATGGCAAGCCATAATTGCCACGGATCACCATCACATGCCAGATTCAAGCTCAGACATATATACCTATGTACCACCATGAAATTGCATGTTCATCCTCATGTTCCATCTCAACAATATACACTAATGTACCACCATCAAATGCCAGGTTCACCCTTGTATATTATAATTCCCATGACCCACAGATGCCAGGATGATGCTCGTGCCACAGGCAGAGTCAGAGAATGTCGGTTTTGAAGTTGAAATACTGTCCTGATAATCTCTCCTCAGAGGGTCCCAAGAGTCAGATGACTCCAGTTACATAGCTTAAGGGCTACGGTCCACAGCTACCCAAGGGGGGGTTCTACAGTAGAGCATTGTGGCATTTGGCTCTCAATAGCTAGGCTGCTCTGCTCATCCCAAATAATAAGCAATCCACTGCTCAGTTCACAGGGGTCATCGCTCAATCCTAGTACACAGACTACATATTTTTCAATTGTATACATTTCCACTTGTGACATACCATGCAAAATTCTAGGTTTCGAGTGCCAAAAAAAGTTCTTCACACTTGTCAGATTTCTTATTAAGAGTTTGTCCTTTTATTCACTATATGAACTTTTTCTCTCTTTCATACATGAATTCTTTCTCTCACATAAATTCTTCCTCTCTACACGTGTTTCACCCCTGTTTTTGTCACAAGGGATCATCAGGAGAGATTTATAGCTGTTTTTTGGAAGAAAACAAAATACATTTGTTTTAGTTACTCAAAAAGAAAAAAGAGATAGTGAAAAGGAAAATCATTTTTTGACAGAAAATGTTATTTCAATAATATATTCTTTTTGACATCCTTTTTTGTCTTTTATAATTTTTCCATCATGTTAGTATTCTACAGCCTTCATAATTGCTTTCATTTTTCTTGTGTCAGCATTGTAACATTACAAGTAGAAGATTCCATAAAGATGACACTCACCAATAGTGTATTCTTTGGGCCTTTTTTGCCTAATTTCAATCATTCAACTTTGTTTCTATGCACTCTCTTTGGGCACAACTCTAATATTCCGTTAGGTAGTTAACCTATTAGAACAAGAAAGCACATATTTTTAGTTAAAGGTTTAATCTAGTCAGGGTTCCTTTAGATAGCGGTCAAGGTACTTTTAAACCTTGGGGGAATCAAGGGTTCAAAATTCTTACCTTCTGCTCAGTAGAGACCCGGTTGTCTCCCCCTGGCTCCTTGTTTCGGCGTGCTTTTTTGTATATATTGCGCGCATTTATATAAGTATGTGACGTCATCACGCACGCGGGAATGCGTGCGCGATGATGTCATCGCGTACTCGCGTACTGCGCGTCGGCCATTTTGAATGCCGGAACTAAATTTTCTTGACTTTGACAACATTTTGTGCAAAAAAGTAGTTTCCCAGAAGCTGACACATAATTAGGGGTGTACCAAATAGTAAATTTCCTATCTGGCCGAATACCGAATAGTTGGCCTAAGTCCATAGAAGCAACAACAAGCATTGGCAAGGCCAACAGTTTTGGCGTTTGTATAGCCATGGGAAAGGCACTTGCCGGGCACTGCTATAGTAGGATTAACTACCATGTTTGCAGGTACAAATTGGTGTGAGTACCTCAGCATATAAAGGCAGTGATTCACAAGCCAAAACTGTTGTTTTTGCCAATACGAGCTGTAACAGGAATTTAATGAAGGGCGTGCATGGTGCTTCTAAATATATAATGAGCGCTATGTAAATGCACTTGATAAATACACGATTAATGGTATAAGGAAGCAGTCACACTAGGAAACCCACTTCATAGCAAATGTTGGCAGGTGCGACACGTTGCTAAGTTGCAAATACTGATAATTAATAAATAAACATTGGGCCTCATTACGAGGTTGGAGGTAACCATGGCGCTAGCACCATGGCTGCCTCCAAAACCTTACCGACTCCGCCCTGGCGAATGGAGCAATTACCGGTCCATTCCAAGGTTGGCGGGACCAGTAAATTCCCCATTCACCAGGCCCCTTCCCCATTCCCATTTGAGCCCCCATAGGGCTCAATGGGAATGGGGAAGGCGCTAATAATGGTACTGCAAATTGCGGTACCGTTATTAGCTCTAAAGTCCCTTTGCGGGTCCTGTCCTTAACGCCTGGAAAAACCAGGCGTTAAGGGAGGACCCGCAAAGGGAACTCGCAGTAGGGCGGTAAGGGATTACCGGCACTGGTGCCCTCAGCGGTGCCGGTAATCCCTTACCGCCCACCTCGTAATGAGGCCCATTGTCTTGTCTCCCCAGGCCCGCTTTCCTCCCCAACCACGTGATTCTCTCTGTTTCTCGTGCCCTTATATACTTCTGGGACCTGAATAAACAGCCTAAAGATAAAGGAGTGTGGAGTGTCCATGACTTCTCAGATGTATGATGGCGCAATACTGTGGCACAGATAATCACTTACCGAACGAGTCATGTGTGTTTGATGGCGACTGGAATGTGCTGACAAAGGGTGTCTCTCTGATCGTCAAAAAAGATTCTAGCTGACTGCTCACACATGCCGACTCCGAACCCGTGCACTCGCAGGCCTGCTGCCGGGGGCCTGACTCACACACATGCACTTTACGCATACCTAGCACAAATATTTTCCTTGCACTATAGATCACTCGACTAGCAGGGTCTCACACACGGCCTATCCAGACACTGCTCACACAATCTCTCTCATTGCACTCGCTGAACTTCCCACTTGCTGTGCACTGAAGGAATAGGCCATGCGCACGCACGCTGCGGCTCACACAGCAGTACACACCGTGCTGCATACATTCACCATTCTACAAACACGCACACTCGGCAGCTCACTCTGCCAGAAGAATTTGGTGTCCCATAGCAGCACACATTGACACAGACATCAAACGCAGGACCTCGAGGTAGACGATATTTTCTGCCAGGTGTGCTAGGTACACACCCAGCGTTCTCAGTATGCCAGCAGCTGCCAAGCGTCCTCATTTCTGACCCCCTCCCCCCACCCTCTTAAACTGCGCTTGTAACACTGCATATCTCAACATCTCCAGGAGTGCCCTCTGCCCTAGGGCTTTTCCTGCTGGCGGACAGTGTTAAGCCTTTGCAACAACGGAGCTCCTGCAGAATTTGAGTGTGTCTACCTCTGCAAGCACTGTATTCTCGTCTGTGGGATTTTGCTGTAGGTTTTGTTCAATTTCGGATGCTCTCTGCATTTGTTCCTGCCATTAGTGAGTGTGGGTTGTTCTGTGCCTGTACTGATTAGGGGTGTAACTTCGGCTTTAAATTAGGATTCCAGTAGGTATTATTCGGCTGAAGCCGAATAGCTTAATTTCAGCCGCAGTTTCGTCCGAATACTTACTCTAAGCCGAAGTGCGATACACCTCTACTCATAATTCACAATTTCCTTTTGCCTCTGCTCATACAGCATACTTTCTATTTCAGAATCATGTGTTTGAGATCTACATAGAAACATGGGAGATTCAGCCGAGAGACGTCATGCGCTCTACAGTACTTCTCAGATACGATGTTGCGCCAACAGATTAGAGTTATAACAACACAGGCAACTGTACCATCACGCAATGTCTGGAATTCAGGTGGCAACTAAGTGCAGCATTGGAGACAACATTGCCACTCTGGCAATGTGAAAGCACCTGTGACCTTATACTTGCCCACAGCAATATCCCCATATTGTGATAAAGCAGGTGGCACCAGAGATGCTCTCAGGGTCTTTTGACCCCTTCTGTTGAAAGGGGCTCCAGGCATCAGGGGGGGGGGCCCAGCATCTGCCCGCATGTTGATAGTCAACTTTAGCAATATACACCTTTCAATTGGGACTTTAAATATGGGCTTTGTAGTACGCATTACGAGCTGTATTTACTGCAGCTCTTCAGGGTGTTGCCTCTCTCAGGCTTCTATTGTACCTTTTTACTCTTTTTTCTCCACTTTAGCCCCTTCCTGACAAATAAGGATTAGTAGCTTTTCAGAGAACAATTAGTATTTCAGCTCCCTGGTGGCTGCCGTCTAGTGATAATCGGCATCTATTAACCTCCGACTGTATTTCTTTGTCTCCATTATAATGTATGCAACCCACGGATGCCTCAAGCTGCTGTTCTCCGCTGTAAGCAAGTGGAGCCCCCAAGCATCATGTGGAAATGGACTCCCATGAAACGAGATATGATTTTAGTCGGCTGCGAGTGGTACTGTACACTGTTTGGCTCCATAGGCTTGGGAACAGCTGCGTATGCCTAGGAATTTTAACATTAAACCAAGCTGTATGTGTAGGCAGCATCATTACAGGAATCCCAGTGATTTGGCCGAAGCCAAAATCATCGAGGCTGAAATGACCGAAACCAAAGTGTTCGAATAACCAAAAGTTCGAACACTTTGTTTTCGAACATTACAACCGCGATAATTTGCAAAAACACACACACACACACACACAACACCCCCCCACCCACATCCCCAGCACACCCCCACCCACACCCCCAACATACACAAACCCCACTTACCTTCATCTTCATGCTGGTTCCTGCAGCGCCGGTTCCCATTCACTTCTGTGAAAGGGAAACGGCGCTGCAGGGTCCTTTTCTTCTCGTTTTTTTTTTAACAGAAGGCTGCGGAGGTGTCCCGCAGCCCCCGCTCACTATACCACAAAGTATAGTGAGCGGGGGAATGCGGGGGACACCCCCGCAGCCCCCGTTTTTTTCTCCAATGCTACCACCAAAGGATCGAACTTTTGGTGTTCGATCCTTTGATGGTATCATTTTTGAACATTTGGTCCTTTCGACCATTTTTTTTCGGTCAAAACGACCGAAACCCATTACAGCACCTGCGAACATATGATGGCCTGGCAAGGGTCAAACAGGCACACACATGGCTGCAGCCGAGGTAGAGAAGATGCCCAGAAAAAGGGAAAAGCAGGAAGGGGGGCCAGGGGCAGAGCATTATTCTACAAAAAGGAAGAGAGGGAGACACACAGAGACAGAGAGAGACGGAGAAAGACAGAGGGTCCATACAAAAAAGAGGGAAAATATGAATCTCCAAATGAAAGGAACTTCAGCTAGGTAAGAAAAGCCACGTGGTGTGACCGAGGGGCATCAAAGACATTATTGGCTGTATTGCTAAAGTAGCATACCGGGAGGACCTAAATGCAACATTAATGGCGAGAAACACAAGATGGAATGGGAGCTAATTATGATTGTGCTGGAAACCGACCCAGGCCACTGCAGTTTGCGCATAGCCTTTATTATGAGTATAAACTGTATTCCCATCAAAACAGAAAAATTAAGTTTTAAAACTTCTGGGAAATGTTAACAAGTTTTACTCCCACCTCTCCTGTGTTGGAAAACATTGGAGGTAAATTATAGGGTATTTTCACTTTGCTGTCTGCCCCACCCAAGTATAGATGTAAGTTCATGAAACCTAGAATAGGGCGAGTCCCCACAATGGATGTGCGCAGGCAGGTTTGCACTGGCCTATGACACCCCCAGAAGGGCCGGCCCCGCTTGCTAGTGTGGGCCTATTTTTGGGCCAAAGAGGGCCAGTTTTTGCGCTACTGCCAGGTGCAGCTGATACCTTTGACGAATTTTACTCACCAAATGTGCTTTAAAATACACTTTTTACAACCTTTTTGTCACCTAACAGTTTGCCATGAAAAGTAACAATTGCTATTCGCGATTGTTGGCCACTTTGGTATTGGTGCCCAGCCCATTAGGTGACGCTGTAAGCGCTTCCCAGAAGCTAAAACGATTGGCTTGGAGGCGGAGAGCAATGATTTGGGAGAGATGGGATGAGAGGAGGGGCACCTGCCCATCGACCGCCCATGCCATGCTAATTCCTTTAGCCACGTGTAGGCTATCCTTAGGGAAAAAGACAAATAATCATTGAATGACTGCAATTCTTGGAATCCGCTTGTTTATAGCAAGTCTACCGTAGGCGGTAATGTAGGGTGATTTCTGAAATTCCTCATGCATCCGTCTGCAAGTGTTGAGAAGGTGGGCATTATAGTTTCCCACCTTTTCACAACCTCAAGGGGTCCCCAAAACATAACTGTACTCATTATATGCAGGGAAGCGCTTGCGCTCCACCCCCACAAAGGGGAAAGCAAGATTAAAACTGTTGAGGGGGCAACTCTTACCATGCCTCTTAGCATGTCATCGCCTCAGCCAGTATTTACCTTATGTGGCATCATAGGGACACTACCACATGCTGAAGCACCGGTGAAAGATGGCTGACAGACACATGAGATATGGGATGCAGTGAGAAAGATATAAAAGCCAGGAAGGTAAACATTTTGAGAGTTTCAGCTGTGTGAGTAAAGAGGGTGGAGGAATGAACAAGTAAACAGTACCGTACAGCACCTAAAGGATCAGGTCTAAACCAAAGGCAGAACGCTGTGCAGTAGCTGCATGGGATAATTGTACTGTATCCCTCCCATCTGGCTGCAGCCCACTGACCACATTTTATGGAGGGACATTTTGTCACAAATTATTGTGGGAAGTTACGGGTGGGTAGCTCGGTGGTAAAATAGGGGATAGGCAGGGGGAGGCATTTCTATTTTGTTATTTTATTTTTATTGTTCGAAGCATGGACCTAGCTCGGGAACAGTGGAGTGCTGTACAGAGTATGCGTAGCAGGCTGTTGGGCTGGCATCTTTTAACAGTAGCGCAGTACTGTGAGGTCTATGCGTCAGTATGCGTCCATTGGAATTACTCCTTGGTCTGGTGTTGTTGAAATACCCATGTTTTGAGAGATTTTTGCAAAAATGGAGAATTGTGGGGGCATTCCGAGCCGACACCGGGACCGAGTTCCAGAGGATGGGTTCATGACAAGAGAAGGATTGTTTGCAGGTTCTCTCTTCACGGACGAGTTGTGATTCAAGCTGATTGGTCAGTTTGCTGCACAAGGAGCGTGTGCCACCAGATATGTGGAACTTAGCCATCAGGTACACTGGAGTGCTACTTGTGACTGCTTTGCAAATGATACATGCAGTCTTGAACAGTATCCTGGCTTGGAGTGGAAGCCAATGTAGTTCGCATAGGATGGGGGGAATTTGGTAAATTTTCTGTGCTCCTGTAATAAGATATGCTGCAGCATGGTGGACTGCTTTAGGAGAGCCAAGTGAGCAACTGGGAGCCCTGTTAGGACAGCATTTCCCCTATCATTGTATGAGACCACAAGGCCCTTCACTATAGTCAGGAAGTCATGCGGCGGGATGAATGGTTTGATTTTTCAAAGGGTAGAGATTATGAGTCAATCTATTTGGCCCTTCTTGGCTGTGTGCTTCTGGAAGGACAGGGTGCTGTCAATGGTGAAGCCTAAGGATTTTGCTGGGACTGAGAGTTGTGTATCAAATCTTTCTAGGTGCATATCATTGATCCATGGTTGGACAAATGTTTTTTAGAGGGTGGACCGATGAGGATGAATTCACTCTTCAATGGGTTTAGTTTGAGTTAGTCAACATCCAGGACTGGATGATGGCTAGGTAATCGCAGAGGCGAATGATGTCCTGCCAGCTCTTTACTCTGAAGTACACGTATTGGTGGATGGCTATATTGGAATCTTTGAGGAGAGTGCCCAAAGGCTCCATGTAAAGGTTAACAAGGATTGGTGAGAGGGTAGAGCCTTTGGGGATTCTGCCAGAAACCTGGAGATGGTTATAATGCAACAAGTTAATTTGAACAGCCTGGTGTCTGCCTGACTGGTTGGGGGTAAACCAATTCAGAAAGTGCCAGAGAATCCCATCCTGTCAGCAAGGAAGGAGAGAAGGATGTGGTGGTCAACAGTTTTGAATGCAGCCAAGAGGTCAAGAAGGAGGAGGAGGCATGAGTTGTCCTTACCCATGATTTTGAAGGGCATCATCCACCACCTGAATGGTGGCTGTCTTGATGCTACACTTGTGGCAGAATGCTGACTGATCGTCATTTAAGAGGTGGAGTTGTTCGATTCTGGCGAGTAGTAGTGTAGCAACTACTTGTTCCAAGATTTTGCCAATTAATGAGAGGTTCCTAATGGGCTGGGAGTTGGCTAGGTTGTCTGGATCTAGGGTTGATTTTTCAAAAGTGGTCGCACGAGAACAGTTTTGATGGTGTCTGGGATGATCCTTCTGTGAGGGAGGCATTGATGATGCTGAGGAATGCATTGAGCGCCGGGCCTGTCAATTGCTTAATAACGGATGCCAGAATTCTATCGTCAGAGTAAGAAGTAGGTTTGAGGGAGTCAATCATTTTTAGGTGATCCGGATGAAAGAGAGGAGAGAATTCCAGCCAGAGGGACAGTGTGCATGCCGGGGTGCTGAGGATGCTAATGCTGTTGGAGGATGATTCGATGATCTCTTGGATTTTGTCTATTTTTTCAATAAGCAATGTGTTGATTCCATCTCAGTTTTTCCTCAGTTGCTGGCACCTCAGGGTCAGGTGAGGGTTTGGTACAATGCTTTACTACTTCAAAGAGGGCTTTGTTCCTGTTGGAGGCTGCCGCAATGATGGTGGAGTAGTAAGCAGCTTTGGCCTCGGAAATCAAAATCCTACGGTTTGCGTTGAGGGGGTGTTGAAGTTAGTGGGTCCCCCAAGTTATGGGTTTTGTGCCACCATTTCTCTACGGCTCTGATTGAGCATTTGTTGGAGGCTAGCTCGGGGGTGTACTATGGGGCAGATAGTTTGGTCTTTGGCCGGCTGGATTTTAGGGGGGCATGAGTGTCCACCAGTTTCATAGTAAAGTTGCTGAATAATTCCAGGAGGCCTGAGACATTCCCTGTGGTGGGGAAGTCTGAGTTCGGGCAGAGTGCAGTCTGCGGCAGACTCTGGTGGAGTGTGGAGTGAGGAGCTGCAGCGACGTGTCTTCAACTGATTGCCTCTTTCAAGTGTGTGGCTGGCGGTTATCTTACACCTTTAACAAAATCAAGCCCTACCGACTTTAAAAACCTGCCTCGAGCGCGGAGCGCGCGCGGAGTTTGGGCAGAGTTCAGTCTGCGGCAGTCCGCGGCTGAACGGTGGCTGCCTGCTGCCCATCGTTAACTTTGCTTCAGCTGACTGTCGACCCAGGCCCTCGACCAGTGAAGGTAAGAAAAGTATACTCTACCCTGTTTTGGATGGCCGAAAATGGGCCTTTGACCCGAGCTATGGCAAAGCAAACGCTACATCATAGAGACAATTCGGTAAACATGATTCTCGCCGAGCTGCCTGGAAAGTCTGGAGCTGGCATACTCACCCCTCACGGGGGTGGGCCAGCTCCTGTAGATAATGTAGATAATGAAACTCTTACACAAGGGTGCTCGCTCCCGACGATGGCCTCCCTGAGGGGATATGATTGGGGAAAACAGAGCGAGCCCTGTACGAATGTCCCCCTTTTGCCTGCTGCAATAGCTGAAATGGTCACACTACCAGGTCCTTCTGTAGTGAAAGATCTAGCAGAGCAACTCTTGAGCAATTCCCTGAACATAAACCCGTCCCAATCACCATCATCAGTGGGACATGGCATGGACGGTCTCTCCCAGACAGGGGTGAGGTGCGCGCAGGCTTTGGACTCAAACTCGCCTATATGTGAAGCCACCGCAACGATCGCGCAGAGCCCTGTGCCTGAATCATTGCTACCACCTCTAACGAGCGCAGCAAGGCATGCGTGTAGGGGAAGGCCAGTGAGGAGCTTGTTGGAGTTGGAAAGATTTCCTCTGGCCTATAGTGCATCAAGAGAGATTGGGAACGATAATATTCGTGCTACAAATGGCGATCAACCGCCAAAAATAGACTTAACAAGCGCTGCGGGAATCTTCTCTTTCGACGTCACCGATACCGAACTGCTGGAGTTTGAGACTCGGTCCTCGCAGAGCGGACATGAAACATCTAAATCGAAGTCCCAAGGCCCAAAGCACGATGTTATACAAGCGGCCGCGGATCCACAAAATGGGGCAACTGAAGTCGCAAACAACCGTGGGCAAGTGAGCGTTCATGTACAACAAAAAAATGTTGCTCTAGGTCAGAACCTAATGCATGCAAGCTCTGAAGTTGAGACTGACAAAGTGAGTTTAATAAATATGCCACCGACTCCCCTGATGGCGTCGGGCGGAGGGACAATACCACCTTTGACAGCAGTGTGTGGTATTGATGTAAACAACAGTTCACCACAGCCTTGCTCCAATAATGCACTGCATTTGTTCGATCTGGCTGGGAGAGAGGCGCGTTTAACTCAACGTCTGGAGGATGACTTCGAGCAAATTAAGGTTCGGCTGTCGAGTAACCCCAGACCGGTGCCAGTGTCTAGTGTTACGTGTACATCTAACTCCATGCCTGTAAATCAAGAAAAGTCCGGCGTTGCCTATGTACATACAATAGCCGGACCTGGAGCACATGAAATATTGGACAGCTCTTCTTGCTGCCCTTACCTCCCGATGTGTGGTCCATTACGGACCGGGGGCAGAGGCGGGTCCCTCACGCTGAACAAACCGCAAAAGCCCACTCCGAGTATGGTTATGCACTGTTCTACCCCAAAGGTGATGGCGGCCCCGCTCGTCTTGCCTAAAAAGTTGGTAGATTGTGATGTTGCCGGCATATGTGCAAACAAGGATACAAGTAAACATAACTTGATGAATGAATCGACGAAAGAGGCCGCGGCAGCCCTTAAATCAAATCTGTCTGCGGCTGCGGCCCTACAAATACATAACAATGTGATGGCTGCGACATCAGTTGCTCTCATTCCTTTCACCAAATTATACGAGAGCATACATGACTCAGTGCAATCAAATGGTGGTCGTTTGGATCACATCATGGAACGGCTAGTAAAGCAAGACCACATCATCTCACTGCTCCAACAAAACCTGGAATGTGAAAGATCTTCATCTCTTTCCCTGCGAAAATTAGTGAATGATATGACAACAAATGAGATCAACGAAAAAAAAGAATTGATGACAGCTTTTTCGTCTTGCTTAAAGCAAATAACCCTGATGATGAACCAGATAGCCCAAAGAGCAAACAGCCTAGATGTTCCACCGCAGGGGCCGGTTGGTCCAGTGGCTGATATTATAAGTGACCAGTCGAGGCCAACTTTAATAGTCACCGCAGGAAATGTAAATGCGAATGAGAATAGTGAACCCAATCTACCGGTAGTTGAAAAGTCGTCAAAAGGTTTGGCGTCGCCATTGAAATTTATTGATGCTCAACTGGCTGAGATTGCTGAAATGTGTCCAAATTCCTCTACAGAACCGGAGAAAGAAAAATTGACGACTGAACAAGAAAAGGAAACTTTAACGTCTTTGCCTTGTACAATCTCAGTAGCATCTTTTGGCATTTTCAGTGGCCCGGCAAAAAACCTAAATATGGCAAAGGAAAACACCACGAAAGAAAAAGCCAAACAACTGACAAAGGACAAGCCAAAAAAAAGGACTGAAAAGTTAAAGAATTGCGACTCCCGAAAAGGGGCTGGCAACGCAAAGAAATTTATACGTAATCTAACGACACCAGCTAAAGTGACCCCCTTCTTTAGACTTTCAAAAGAAAATTTGATACAGCATACTAAAGGGTCAAAAAGGGCTGTTGTGAAGGGGTCGGCAATTACAGGCGAAATGGATAACCCAAAAAAACGACAAAGACTTGATTCAGATGATCTGATAAGCGTGGTTGAGAATACATCTATTGACTTATGTAATTTATCTACATACTCTCACGATGATGAGTTTGGAGCCCCTAAGATCGATACCTCGAATAGTTCAATGAGTACGCTTGACTCAGCTGAGTCAAATGAGCCCGAGGAAAGACGGCTGATAAATCCTTGGGCAATAAGTAAAAAGGCATGTCTCAAACAAATAGTACCACTGAGTAAAATTAGTCGATCTCCAAAACCAGCGCCATCTACATCGAAGTGTAATGCTGGGCCATCCACTAAAGTGGCAACTTCTGGTGGGGCTCCCTTGACTGATCATGATAGCAGTAAAACAACGATGGGGCTAAATCCAAAGTTAACAACCGCCCAGCGACTAAAGGAGTCCTTGAAACATAATCACGAAATGCAAGATCCAGGCAAACAGACTGATATCCGAATCGCAATTGTGAACATTTTGAAAGAGGATCGTGACGTGAACATGAACAGGAGAAATGTACTGTGCTTACTACACTCAGTTCCTGCCTTAAGAACGATAACCTCCGATGATATTGCAATCATCGAATATATGTTGGAGGACTACGCAGACCAGGTGTATCTCCATATAAAATCTCATGCAGTAAGAAAGGTCATTTTGGCATCCAAAGTCGAATTATTGCAACTCGGATTCGACATTAGTGAGCATAAATCTGTTCCGCACACAGCTTGCAAACCTTTGTGTGAATCGGAAAACAGATTAGCACCTCATGAACAGAGAAAAAATAACATAAGAAACCAACTGTGAACAGGATCATATGCAAAATCAATTACGAAGAGAAACATGCACGGTGCCCGGATACACTAGCTGGGGGATGTGAAGGACAAAGATGTGGTTTCCCTGGTCTCGTGGAACACGAGGGGGTCTCCCATCTATTTGAGGAATTTCCAATGGATCTAGAGAACAACTTCGTAATCTGCCTACAAGAGACGTGGTTAAGGACCGTGCCTGTTAAAGATGGATATGTCACCTTGTTAAACTCTGCAGGCAAAAATGTGCATGGACGTCCTTTCTCGGGCCTATTAACCATGATTAAAATTGGGCTTGGATGGACAGTAATTAAAAGTGTAAATCCTAACATCTTCATACAAAGTACCCTACTCCAGTGTAAACCAAGCAGCCCTGGACTACACCAATATATCTTATTATTAAATGTATATTGGAACCCAGTGATGATAACATTGAAGAATTTCATAACTGCGGTAACCACAATCCTAGATAAAAATTTGCAGGCCAGAAGCAACATCATGATCATTATAGTTGGCGACATGAACCTAACTTGGTTCGACATAAAAGGTAACAAATTGCTTAGTAAGGGAGAGATGGAATCCCTACATCATGATAGACGTAAGCACTGGGACAACATCATGAAGACCTACGATTGTGTCATGGTAAATGGGCAAATTGATGGAGACATACCACCAAATACTACTTGGCATAATATGGGACACGCAAAGGTACTAGATTACATTTGGGTGTCCAAACATTCCTGGAATACAATTAGAAAAATGAATGTAATCAGGACAATAAAAAGTGACCACGAAATATTGGTGATGGGCTTGAACATAAGCAACAATCCAGAATTGCAGACCAGCGGACAAGCCCTCGAAGTAAATAATGGAAAAAGCAGGCTGCGACTATCTCCTCAACAAATAATTAAGCTATCAAAGGTCATGGATAATGACATGATCTCCACTTACAATAAAGTGGATTATGTGTCGTTTTTGCCCCAGCAAACTGGCGCCCCATTATGGAAGAAAAACACCAAGAAGCAGCATCTGCATGGCTGGAGTATGAGGGTAAATGAAAAAAAAAAGACGCTTCAAAGTGAGATACGTAAACTGAAATCACAAGGAGGCACAAAGAATATCGATATGATAAAAAAAAAGAGGCAGGTTTACCGCAACTGGGTTAAAGCATACAGGTATCAGCGTGATCAGGAACGTGGTGAACAAATGCTAGGCCTGATGAAATCCAACAAATGTAGAGAAATATGGCACATACTAAATAGCTGCTCAAATAATCAAGCAACCAAGATGCCCAATGTGGTATCGGAAGCTGAGTGGAACCAGCATTTCACAAAAGTATTTGCAGGTGAGGTTGAATGCGAAGCAAAAAAAGACAAAGCATCGACAGGAAACTGGGACTGTATTGACTCTGTCGATGATATACTCCTTGCAATCAATTCCCTGAATAATTCACGCGCAGCAGGTCCCGATGGCATCTCGAATGTGATGCATAAACAAAATAAATCTGAATGGGCGGACTTTATTGCAAAATTATTTACAAAGATAGCAACATCGAAGAAAATCCCCATAACTTGGACATCTGCCATCATCGTACCGATATTCAAGAAGGGTGATCGGGCAAATCCAGCAAACTGCCGCCCTATCGACCTGTTGGACACCATTGGTAAAGTGTTCGCTAACTTCCTACAAAAAAAAATAACAAAGTGGGCTATTTCAGCTAAAATTGTGGACTGCAGACAAACTGGGTTTACCAAGGGTGTTGGTACTGAGAACAACCTGACGCTCCTTAACATCCTGAAACTGACAGCTCTGGCGAGTAAAACGAAGTTGTTTATAGCTTTCATTGATCTTCATCAAGCTTTTGATTGCATAGATCGGAAATTGCTATGGGACAAACTAAAAAAATGGAATTGTCCTCAGGATTTATTGGAGCCAATAATTGCATTACACACTTCAACCACAATACAAATAAGGCTAAATGAAGCAGGACTCTTGTCGAACAAAATGAGGACACAAAGAGGTGTGAAGCAAGGGTGCCCGATAGCTGCATGTCTATTTAAGCTGTTCATCGCTGATATTCCGGCTGCTTTGTGTAATGTCCGCTGTTTCCCCCCAAAGATAAATGGTTCTCACATAAACTGCATGATATATGCGGACGATATCGTGCTAGTTGATAACACGCAGATTGGCCTCCAGCGTCTCTTGCAAAAGCTACAAGCCTACATGAATCAAAATCACTTAAAAATAAATACATCAAAAACAAAAATCATGAAGATAGGATCAAAAAGTGGCACAAGGTCAAGTTCCTTTAAGTGGAGACTTGGAAACATGATCTTAGAAGAAGTTACTGAAATGAGATATCTAGGAATCATGTTCAGTCCATCAATTTGTGAGCGGAACTGGGTCCAAGATGTTGAGTTCCGGATGACCACTTTGGCAGTCCAAGGAGCTCCGTTCCATTATCTCTTCGGTAAGTTCTCCCTCGCTCCGCTCCGGCTATTCTATCTCCAAAAAGTGATTCCGTCAATCACTTATGGAGCAGAGGCTGGCTGGAACCTAGACCATTCACTTTGGGCAAAATTAGAAGGCCATTTCTGGAAACGTGTCTTAAGACTACCAAAATGCGTCTCCATAAAGGTTATAAGGCACGAGTTAGCACTTGACGACTTATATACAACTATCATCTGGAAAGCACTGGCATTAATGCGTAAGATGCTAATTACAAAGAAAGAACCACCGTACAAAATTTTGGAGGTGACAGAGTCAAAACATGCAGGGGGTGTTTTTGCGAAATGGCTAAAAAAGGCAAACAACATCATGTCGGCTGCCAATATAAGCAATGAAATGCTAATAAAGTGGCCACAACTAGCAAAAAAGAAACTAAAAGAATGGTCCTGGGCATGTAACATGGATAAACTAGAAGGATTAACAACTGCCCCGAAACTAGGACCAACAGCAAACAAACTGAATGAACTGCCAGGATATCTCACTCAATTCCCATCAAGGCACCATCGTGATCGATTTCTCAGACTTCGGTTGAATGCTCTAAGAACAAGAGAAGTATTATTTATAAGAAAAGACGCAGAGACAAGTGATAATTTGTGTAGATTCTGCCAAAATGAAATGGAGACAGTAAAACATTTGATAACTGCCTGCCCTAAACTCCATTCCTTAAGATCTATACACCTTATGAAGTGCGCACCACTAAACGAGAACATGGATGAGTGGTGGTTTCGAATACTGAGTGGAAGTTCTATTATCTTGACCTGTGCAGTGATCAACTTTATTGATGCCCTAAATGTTTGAAAAAATGTTTGATAAGATATGTGGGCCGAGGGTTAGGCATAAGGATTGCATAAGGATATGTGTAAGGATCTGTGTTAGAACAAAAAGTTTATATTAAACTATGTTAATAAAAAGAAAAAAAAAAAAAGTTTGCTTCCAGCTCATTGACCGGAAAGGGTTTGAATGAGCGGCGTTGCGCGAGGGGGTGTTTAGCCTGACCTTTGTGAGCCATAGTTGAGTGGGTGACTGATAATGGAATGGCGATGTGGTCAGACCAGTCAAGTGTGATTGGGTCTGCACGGGTGATGCAGGGGGATGATGTGAAGATTAGGGTGTTCCTTTGTTGTGCGTGGGGGAGAGGACAATTTGCTTAAGGTCCATGGAAGTGGTCAGTGCGAAAAGCTTGCTTCGAGTATGGTTATCAGCCTGTGACTCTGGGACATTAAAATCACCAAGAAAGACATTACTATAATGTGCTAATTTGGCAGAGGAGAGTACGTTGGAGATCTCTGCAATGAAAGAGTCACTCCTGTCAGGTGGTCTGTAGATGAGGTGGACAGGCACAAACAGGTGAGGTCCTCTGCTGAGGACACCAGCAATGAGGACGCCTAAGGAGGACTGATTAAATAGGTAGTGGGCGGAGCAACTGAGTGCCTGGGCCTGGTCACGTGACCAGCAGCCTACTCATGCTGTCTGCCTGGAGCTGGCCTAGAGTCCTTAAGTAGTGGAAAACTGGAAATGGGCAGAGCAACTGAGTGACAGGGCCTAGTTGCGTGACCGACAGCCTACTCAAATCTGTCTGCCTGTAGCTGGCCTAGAGTCCTTGAGTAGAGGCTTGGAAGGCACGAGAAAAGTAGTTGGGTGGAGAAATTGAGTAGTAGGGTCGGTCACGTGACCAGCAGCCTACTCAAATCTGTCTGCCTGAAGCTTGCCTAGAGTCCTTAGGTAAAGGCTTGGAATGCACAAAAACTGGAGGAGGGCGAGGCAACTCATTGGCAGGGCCTGGTCATGTGACCGACAGCCTACTCAATGCTGCCTGCCTGGAGCTGGCCTAGAGTCCCTAAGTAGAGGCTTGGAAGGTGTGAAAACTGAAGGTGGGCAAAGCAACTGAGTAGCAGGGCCTGGTCCCATGACCAGCAACCTACTCAATGCTGTATGCCTGGAACTGCCGTTGAGTCCTTAAGTAGAGGCTTGGAAGGCATAAGGGGGGTGAACACAGGAAGTATGAGTGGTTGGCCCCTCTGAAAAACGCAACAGTAAAATGTGGCAAAAGCCCAAGATCGTCAGATAGGATAGCTACAAAATGAATAATATTAAGTGAAAATGGAGTTTGCAGTATACCGAAAAAAATAAAAAGATAAACCTCACAGATAGGTCTTTCTAAATTGAACTGTCAGCCCTTTGATGCAAACGAGGGCACGCAGGAGCTGACAGGTACAGTGAGACCCGGAAGAGTCATTGCGGGAGTGTATGGCAAGTGTATGTTGGTCTGTGTGTGTGTGTGAGTGTGCGTATATGTAGTAGGGGTGTACCGAACTTCGCCTTCGAGTAAGTATTTGGCCGAATTCCGGGCTGAAAAAAAGCCATGCGGCTCTGGCAGAATAGTTTCTTGCTTTTAAGCTCTTGCCGAATACTTTGTCATTCTCATTTGAATACCAGACACTTAGCCATAAAACCAGACAAATTGCTATCACACAGCTGTAAAATTTCTTATATTGTAATCTGCTCTTTAGGACATGTTCTGTTACAGATTCTTAGACATCAAAGGTGCTCACCTTTTATACCTAGCCAACAACAATACAGGAACATCTTTTCGTTTGGCGAATGTTTACATGCAATGTGCACTTTCTTCAGCTGGAAAAGACAAACTGAAAGAAATGTGGATATTTCACTTTAGGATATATTCAGTTCCTGTCATGTCACTTCCCATTGCCTATGTCATAGTCCCACCTTTTCTTTTTTAAGGACTTGGGTCCTGAGTTTAGAATGATCTGATATTTTATTAAGAATGATAAGGTGCATATGTTTGTGTATTGGCGAGAAGGAGTGATGAGGATAAGTGGAAAGTGAGTAGCATTTGTTCCTATGGGCGATGCCCATGGAGAAACATTAAGAATTCACAATAGGTAGTGGAGACTAGCAGGGCTCGGTTATGTCAGGCAGAGTAATATGCCCCCACCTAACAGGTCTCTAAAGGAATTTATGTTGGGTAATCTCTCCAGTTCCAAAGTGGGACAGTGTGTGCTATGCTCTGTTGGTGGAATTTGTAGGATGTAGAGTTGGGAGAGCCCGAGAATTACTGGGATGGGCCAAGTCAGGGCCGAGCCTTAGAGTGGGGCTTGGCTCCAAGTGGCAAACATGGGCTGAATGGGCAAAATGAGCATGTAGGTCTTGAAACCAAAGACATCATTGCTGACACTCTGGCAGCATACAGTGCAAGCCTCCATTACTGGCATCCTGCCTCCCCAACAGCCCCACAAACTTCCTCTTTGGGGCCTGCCAACCCCTAACATAAATACCATGCATTGCATTCCACCTCCCACCCAAACAACACAAATTCCCTACCTGAAATTCTGCTTGCCCATCCCTACTAAACATAAATCCCTGCATGGCCTCCCACCTCCCCAGACCACGCAGAGAGACAACACCCTACACCTATTCGGAGCAATCAGACAATGAAAGCAACCAGAGCCAGAAAATGAGTCCGCTTTAACAAGGAATACAAAAATAAACTATCAGGTAGTAGTGATTAAATTGCCTTTTTTTCTGCAAAACATAGGACTAGTCCTATGAAATGTTTCCTTTTAAAGCATTTTCAATTTGGTTTGGCTAGTGGCAGTGACATAAAGCAATTCTCTAATGAGAATGCGCATTTAGGGCCTTTCTATCTAGTTAATATATCAAAGGGATTTGGATATGTGCTTTGGCTCTTCTAAATGTTAAGCCCCTTCACACGCTTGTTTCTCAATATGAGCATTTTGCTCTTTTGACAAGCATATTAACAGCTGGTCTAGGTACTTCCAAGGTGACAAAGGAACAGACCAGGCTGAGACACAACACCTTTCCATTAGCACAAGTGATTGCGGATCATTGTTTACTCATAAATGGGTGAAGGTCATAATTGCTGTTTAATCACTTCTAGCAACATTTGAATGCAGGGGCAAGAGGGATACCGGCAGCGCTCAGGAGAAGGGGCCAGGTCAGACTAGCCTTTTTTAAAGAAATGGGTGTAAACTTTACAGGGGAGCCTTGAGCATGAACACAACTGGACGAGGGATTGGAGACAGAATGATCTTGCAAAACTCACTCTCAAAGCCACCAGAGGGCTGCAGTTCAATATATGGAGCAGAGTTCCTTGTACATTTGCACACCTGTCTGGTTTATATATATATATATAAGCCTTCTGAAATTGAGGAATTGCAAGCAGAGGCAGCGCTGTTCAATGAGCTCACTCCACAGCGCAGATAGGCAGGCTTGCCATATCAATATAACCCTGATGATAAAACAAAATATTTAACTCTGCTCGGCTTTTAGATGTCTCACACCTCCCAATGATTGGTATCTGTTTGTGAAGGTAGATATCCTCAAAACTGGGTTGGAAGATGGAAGTAACGGGCTAGTGGCATAGGAAAGCACTCTCGAAGAAAACAGCATTCAGCCTGCTGGTCACAGAGGAAAGTGTGTTTATATGTGCAGTGTGCATGTGTGTGTGTGTGTGTGTGTGTGTATGTGTGTGTGTGTGTTTGTGTCTGTGCGTGTAAACCCGATAAGACCTGCCAATAGGTTAATGAACATACTGTAGTGATTTATGTGTAACATGAAGGCCATAGATCAAGTTCATGGTGCGATACTAACACATTTGTTTGCTATGCATGAACCTGTATCCACCTTATATTGTCTCAAAGAAGCTCTGTTTGATTCCCAGCACAAGTAGCAGCACTGATCTCCATGCTTCCTTTTTGTCTTCAATTTGTCTCCGGTCATTTTGCGAGTTTATGTTACTGAGGGTTACTGAGGTTACAGTGCACAAAGCAAAGGCACCTGGAGGGGAATAAGGAAGGTATTGGGTGATCACTCATGGCCCAAATCATGATGGACTTTTTAAAACTATCCCCAAGCCTCCACACAATTATGAGGCTGGCTCCATCACTGGGAAGGTGTGTGTGCTGAGTGGGGTCACCAGATGTGGGCAATAGCTATAGGCTATTGTCTTCAGAAGGTCTTTGAGAGTTAAACTGTGGAGTAGTGTGAAAGTTCTGGCGGGGGAACCGTGAGAGCCTAGTCTAGAAGAGAGCAGTGAGAACTCACTAATTTGTGATCTATCGAAATTGATCTTGGCAAGAGCTCCAAAAGCTCAACTTTGACAGATTTGTAGGAGCTCAACTCCTGGAGAGCTTTGAAAGCTCTCTTTTGGGAGTACTGTACTGTAAAACCTAAGCTGAGGAAAGCCATGTAATCTCAACAGTCGAGAGCTGTGTTGAGGGGGAATTGGTCATCAGTGTGAAACGTCTGAGTGCAGGCAGAGGTAGGGAGAGGTTTGCAAGCTCACTTGTGAGTGCTACCTCATTGGAGAGCTGTGAGGGGCTTTTTTGTATAAGAGCAAGAGCCTCTTCTAGAGTTTTTGATAAGTTAATGAACTCAAAATGTTATTTCTTCCTCACACTGGGCACCTCCAGTCGACCACTCGCAACTCGTCAATGCAAATTAGATGTATTTAAGAGATGACACTCACTGATTCAGCAAACAATGTCAGTAGCATCCCACTGCTGGAGGCAACGGAGGGTGGAGGCTGGCTTCACTCCTTGGACTCAACGTCCCTGTGTTTATTCCTGTCCTCTAATTCTGAGCTTGATTTAATCAAAAACTATACAATTAAATTAGGGCTGGAGAGCAAGTTGAATGGTGTTACAGAGGCTCTGCTCTCTGCAGGTCACAGATTGCTTGACAACCAGGTTCAGATCCCAGCTAGCCCCCACACATGTGTTACTAGTTATTCTTTTTTTATTTTTTTTTATTATTAGTTGTTTTGGTCACGAAAACCCGAGACCTTTCAACTTTAAAAGTACATACAAAATAAAATGGCAATTTTAAAATGAAGAGAGGATAAGAAACTCATTAATATTACAAAAATTAAGATCAAAATTACAATCATCAAGACATGTTTTTGTTTTGTTCAGGTAACCTCCTCAATAATTGAGCTAGGCTCTATACATTCATTTTAACATTACATACCTTGCTAATTTCAATTGACAAAGGTAATTTACAATGGCATATCTCATTGCCTTTCTTTTAGTGTGAAATAACAAATCCCATAATTTCTCTGATGTCAAGACATGAAATTCCGTAAATAGATGCTTAAAGTGAACACAACGGACTAATAGCAATTCTTCACATTCAGAACATAAATGTTTAAGAGTTTCTGCATACTGCTTACAGAATCGACAATTCAAAACAATACCATCATTGCTACGTCTATTCAGCACATCATTTGTCATCCATAGGTTCAGCCTAAATCTCATAAAACCATCACGCTGACTCGAACTGGGTGACCTCACCATATAATTTGCCACCTTATTGTAACGTTTCAGTTCAAACGGGTATGCCGAAAGTTTTTATAATTGGCACAAGCCATACGAGTGAGTATCCAGTCGGCTTCACAGATTTTTGTTTTGGCTCTATTTGGATTCTCGATTAACAAGATTTCATCTACTTGGGCCTTTTCTAAGATGGACTGAATTTTTGAACGCCAAACTTTTGGAAAGTTATCCAGCGAGCTCAGTAAATAAGTGGAAATTATGTTAGTAATTCCTTTTGTCAATTGATTCAATAGGCATTTACGATAAAGTACACATAATTTCCATTTGTAAATCCCATATACTGAAATTAGGCCCAGTTCATACCTCAAAAGTGGGAGAGGTTGGGAAATGGGCAAATTTAACATTTGCCTCCAGAAGCGGCCTTCTCTCGAGGCCCAATAAGGATAGGACATTGTTTTCTGGGTCTCTGCACCATACAGAATAACAGGAACAACCTTTAGTTTAAAATAAGTAATTATCGGTAAGATAGAAAATTTGCAGTATCTGGCCTTGATAATGTGGGCTTGGGAGATACACATTTGCAATTTATGCAGCCCTTGTTTATTATATTGGTCATGCGCACGTTGATTGGATATAATCATGCCAACGTATACATAAGTATTGGTAACAGAAACTTGAGAATTTTGCAATGGCCATAAAAGCCGAGCTAGACTTTGTTTCCTTGTGCCAAATTGAATTATATTTGTCTTGGCAATGTTAATAGTTATACCATTTGCTTTAGTATATTGATCCAAGGCACCCAGTAAATTCCGTAAACCTTTGGGGGTGTGTGACATTAATACCATATCATCAGCATATAATAGCCACTGGATTTGCACCCCCATGATTTTAGGAGAGTCAGTGATCAATTTAGCAAAGGATTGATAATCGTCTGAAATAAAGAAATTAAACAAAGCCGAAGCCAGCAAACAACCCTGTTTTAGGCCTCTGGCGGTCACAACAGGGTCAGTTAATAGTCCACCTTTTGTCAATCTCACCTGGATCGTAGTGTCTGTATGCAATTGAACGATCCATTTCAGAATTCCCCATGGGCAGTTAACCTCAGACAGTTTTTTATATAGAAGCTCTCTGGGGACAGCATCAAAAGCCATTTTAAAATCAATGAATACAAAGTAGAGGGTCTGTTTGCGTTGATAGGCATTCTGAATAATGCTTGACAGAGTAATGATATTAATTGTAGTGCCTATACCCTGCAGGAACCCTGTCTGGAATGGATCTCGGAGATTCTTATCATTTAGCCAATTGTTGAAGACATTTAGTAGCAACCTGGCAAACAGTTTACCCGGGCAGTCCAATAATGCTATTGGTCTATAAGACCTGGGATCCTCCCGATCACCCTTTTTAAAAATTGGGAGGATGATGGACTTTTTCCAAGTCTCGGGAATTAAGCCAGATTTAAAGACTTGAGCAAAAATACAATATAAAATGCTTGTCCACTGGTCGACATACATTTTAAGCATAGCATTATGGAGGCCATCAGGACCTACTGCTCGGGAAGTGCTAAGTTTTGCGATGCATACTTTTATGTCATCAATGTCAAATGGAAACCTGCCAGCTACTGTATCCAAGTGGAGCCTTAGTTGGATGTCATGAAAAGGTGACAGATACACATTTTGAAAATACAACTGCCATGTGTCAGTCAATATCGAATTCGTCTGGGTAATGCTTTGGAGGTTAACAGAGGTGTGGTTAAGCAATGCCCAAATGCCAGCTGTAGATTTAGTTACAAGTTGCTTCAGCATGGCTGCACCATCCAATTCATATTGCTGGGCTCTTCTCATTTTCAACCATTTTTTATATTGCTGCTTTAATGATCTAATTGTACTTGCATAGTCTGTATTATTCGACTTCATTCATTGCCAAATTACTCGTCTTAGCCCAGCTTTTTTACACTTGATATCTGAATCAAAGAAATGAATATGTTGTTGCTTGATTAATCCGTTACCACTATCAATTCGTTTAAACATCTGCATGGCAAGTGTATAATTTTTTTCCACCCCGCCCAGGCTTTGATACATTTTTCCAAGATTTTGGTCCAAACTTTGTAGTTTTTCTTGATTCCATTTCAATCTATTGCCCCCGTTATTAACAACCACATCTGATATATTTGCATTCATCATCAACATTGATTGTGGGTTTCTGATCTGCAACGATAATTTCAGTTTGTTATGGTCACTTAGGTCAGTTTGTATCACCTCCAACTTTTGCACGCAATTGAATGCATTTGCATTGATGTATGCATAGTCTATTATGGCATGCTGGGTGCCTCTTTGCCAAGATGCTTGAGCGGGGGTATCACCCCCCACATTGCCATTTATCATAAGAAAATTACGCTCTGCCATAATTGTAGACCAGGTAATCTCATCCTCTGTTAATTCCCCATCCCTATCTGGAATGAGGTGAAGATTAAGATCACCTAATATGATAATATACATCAATCCGACCTCTAGGATCAAGAAATCTAATATTTTCACAAACTGATCAAAGAAATCCACAGACTTTAACGTGTTAGAGCACCAGTAAATATTTACTACTGCTAATATTTGATAACTGTTAGATAATTTAACCACTTGAAAGGATGGTGAAGGAGACTGACAAAGGTTCAGATGGAAACCACTAGTTTTTTTGACCGCTAATAGTAAGCCTCCTTTGGGTCTGCCCAAACAACCTTTTTCTGCCGGTGTAAACAAAATCATATGTGAGTCCCAGATAGGAGGTAATAAAAGCCAGGTTTCCTGGAGGGCAATAATATCAATGTCAATCAGTTCTCCGGTGGAAATGGAATTAAGGTGACGGTGCCCTCTAGTGTTCCAGGCGATCACACTTAAGGCATTCGTATCTATGCATAGTTAAGCAGGCCTTACTTGATCTGATAATCCTTGTTGGGGTAGACTATGACAAGTCGATGTGAAAATCCTGGACATATGACCTTGTAACATAGGAGGATCAGCCAAGATTACTTGTGTTAAACTGAACCCCAAATCAAACAAGGACATTCTAGACTGCCAAAAGGTCTCTGCCACCAAGAATGACCGGATGTATAACCAGGCCGAGGACAAGTCATTGTGATTTGTAAATTCAATCTGTTCAATATCCACCGATGATATAGCAGATAATGCCGGAATTTCCACGCAGATATTAAGTACACTGGATCGGTTCAAATCATATGTTTTAAATGGCATGTCTCGGCACTTGATGATAAAACGATGGTAAATCTGGTCTGGCTTGTCCTTATTCTGGACAGATCGATCTCTTATCTGGGTTGACAATCTTGCTGGAGACCGGGGCCACCTCTCTTGATGACTAGAAGATGCTGTTTGGGGACCCTTTAGTAAGGGCCTCAATGAAGGAAACCCTTTTTCCGTCGTGACAGTTTGGTTAGAGGCCTCTGACTGCTGGACATAGGCTTCAATAGACGCTTTGATTTCATCCCGAATCTCTTGTCGTGAGACTGGCACCGGATTTAGAATTGGGGCCGGAAGCATTTGTGATGAGTTTTGATTCTGGTTTTCAGCCGGATTAGCTCTGAAATTCAGGGCCATATACGCCTCGACCGAGGCCCTAATCTCTTCTTGTAAATTGTTTGTAGGGCAGTCGATTTCCTGAAGGGCTTCAGTATTTAATGCAGATTGTTCTGTGAAATTATTCATTTTTGTGTTTTGCACTGTGTTGGATATGGAGTTCTGGGCTGTGGTATGATAAACTGCGATCATTGGTTGGCGTAGGCTGCATTGCTCAACCATTGCCGTCTGTGATGACTGACTTGGCTGAAAATTTAAATAATGTTCAATAGAGCTTTGAATTTGTTTCTGAATCACTGCCAACGCCGGCATGCTCTGAGCAATGGATTCTTGTTCCTGAGGCTCGATTATGGCTGTCGCAGTCACAGCAGAGGACATAGGTTGTGTTGCCTCTGGCAAGTTTATCTGGGATGCTTGCTGGTTTTCAATGCTTGTCGCTAGCTGCACCAAATCATCTAATGGTTTGTGTTGCAGTGCTGGAACAACCCCCTGTTATACAACCTGAGCGTGGGGGCTCGAATTAGAAGCAATAGCACATGATTGATCTATTTGAGAATCCATTAAAATTATCCATTTAGTTCCAATGGGCAGCTTTGTGCTGGTTGTCTGAGATTTAGCCACTAGCACTTTTCATTTTTTGCTTGCACGTAAATTACTGGATTTAGAAGTTACTGTGCTAAATACTTCAAATATATTGGAAGGAGCTGGAACTTGAGTAGGCTGATCTTTCTTTGATTGTACCGGAGCCGCTGGAATAGCGACAATTATAGGACCAGATGGGGCCACTGTTAAGGCAGGGGCTAAAGACTCTGGCACGTTAGGGGAAGTAACCATTAAGTTGGCCTCCCCCGCGATGTTTAAGCTTCCCTCTCCAGCCAATAGACCGTGCTTATTCGGCACGATAGACGCCTGCAAGGACAAGACAGAATTATAGTCAATCTCAGATGTTTGCGTGGAAGCAAATTGTGCAAGTTTGTCACTATTCAGCTTAGGGACTTGTGAGACCACCTTAAATTGCGACTCAATCTTTGAGTTTATTAAAAGTAATTGTTCAATATAGGCGGTCTGTTTGATGACTTTCAGGTCTAGAACCTCATATAATTGCACAACGGCCAATAGAGCTGTATTCATGGCCGCTAGGGTATTATTCAAAGCTGGAGCCTCCGGAAAAGAACTCCTATCTTTATAAATGGGGTTAAAAAAGAAGTCAGAGCCCTGGGGACCCTGATCAAAACGTGGTTGTCTCGGCGTGGGGGCTATAAATGAGACGGATTCGTCAGTAGATTCAATGGTGGGTTTGCATTATTTGAGGGTGAAATTGATGGCAACACTACTTGTTTTTCACCTTCGGACATCACCGGTGATAAGGCTTCAATATTTGCACTAGAGCAACTTTTGTTGCCTGCTTCCAGATGAATTAAATCACCGGAGTTCGAGCAAATATATAACACTTCGTTAGATTCTTCCTCGGTGAGGTTCAGGAGCTCAATATCCTCCTCTTCAATTTCCCCTATCATTGTAAAGTGCGCATGAGCTTGCCTCAATTTTTGTTGGGCCAGAACAGACCATAATACAGGTTGTGGCATCTTATCACCCGGTAGACCATACGATAAGGGACGCGTGTCTTCGGAAAGACACGCGGCCATCATCGTGGTATCTGTTAGGGCACCATTCGAGCTGCTTTCAACATGAGTAAGAACAGGGGCCATTGATTGTAGGGAGTCAGAGCTCATGCTACAAGGCGGCTGAACAAGTATGCTTGCCACCAAAGGGACAGACTGGTTTGTATGCAACACATGGTCAACATTTCCCTCTCTCTCAAGAACTACACTCTCACTTGTGCAGAGTCTAATGTCATCAGATACTGAAGCTGAACGTTTAGAAGTTATGCGACCAGCACTTGGTAATAATGTCGTCAAGCGACTCTGCAGGGGTGCTTTTTTTGCTGTGTGATCACAACCTTGAGCATCCAGCTTTGCCCGTATCTCTGAAATAGATGGCATTCTAGTAGTCAAAGTATAATGTGTCATTCAGCCGGGGCTTAGTGCAATAAAAAATATATATATATTAAATAAACAAATGAGATAATAAACAAATAAATAAATATAACAATTACTCACTTCACACGGATATCACTTATTGTTACTACCCCTGTAGTATGAACTTAAATAGCAGGAGGAGGCAGATGACATCTTACGCGCTGAGAACAGCACAGTTCTGATTAGAAAAATAATAAGGAAAAAGAAGAAAAAAATAATAAAAAAATAAAAAAAATAACAAGAAATGCCACCATGTACCAAGAAGTTCAAAATAATAAAAATAAATAATCAACAATAATCAACAATGGCCCCCTTTGCTCACAGGGAGCAGCCACTCAAGAAATTATAACGAGGCACCCGGCGACCCGCAAACAGCAAACAGTACTTGTCAGTACTTTGCTTGGTGCGCGGCGATGGTGCGCCGGGAAGGAAGTTTAAATGCAGGCTGAAGGGGGCGTCTCACGTGAAGGGTAGGCGGGGCCTCCCTCGCATATGCGGCCTCTTCTTGCCGGGGGGACAAAGTCAGGCAGGCTGGGTGTTGCGGGATTAGACGTCCTCCCGAGGCTCAAACAGTCACAGAGCACCGCAGCCGCTATGCAGACGAATAGTTCCAAGAGCCCTTTGAGCGCGAGTCCAACAAGGAGTACAATCCACAGCAAACAGTACTTGTCAGTACTTTGCTTGTTACTAGTTATGCCTCAAGGCAGCCTGTACCAGGATTCCGGAAACCTACCCCCTGGGACAGGAGAGGAGGCAGACGCAGATCACTGCATGGAAAGTTCCTTTTCTATAAAGAAATTGAATGTGTGCATGAATGAATGCTTTGAATGTTATGTAGTGTGTATGTGGTTGCGCAAGAATTTGAATGAGTGTGCATGTGTTTAAATGATTGAGGGTGAATAGTAGAATGCATGCAGGTATTTGTTTGGCTGGGATGGAGGCAGACCACATCAAGACGTGATTTTCAATGGGAATGCTAGCGTATGTTGCGGGCGCTGCATCATCAACAGATTTAAAGTGGGAAAGCTGGCATGATATGATATGAAATGATATTTTATTTATATTGCGTCCATGCACAAGTGTTTCAGGGCATGACGAGGCAAGGGAGGGGTACAAGGGAGGACAAAACAGCGATCTTACTAGGCCCAGTGACATTGAGAACGCGGAAGTGCATGGGAGAGGGAAGGGGGACGGGGCAAGGGGCAGGGGAGGAGTGGAAAGTGCTGATCAAAACAACAGGTAGTGCGATCAGCAGGTGGCAAGTGCAAGAATAAGGCGCAGACAACGGGTGTCTAATAAGTGCAGGAAGGGGACTGTAGGGTTGCAGATACAGACCCAAGTGCAAGGGTTGCCAGGAGGCAGTGCAGATATGTAGCTCGGTGGGCAGGGATCAGGGCCCAAAAGCAGAGGGTAGGCAGGTACCCAGTGCCAAAGCAGAGAGAGATCAGCAGGGGAGAGGAAGAGCAAGAGTAGAAGCGAAGAGGAAGGTCTTGAGGTGCTTCTGGAACCAAAGATGGTTCTCCTCAAGCTTCAGAAAGGCAGGTAGGCTGTTCCACTGGGAGGCCCCAGCCGAAGAAAGAGATCTACCCCCAACTCATTGCTTGGAGAAGTGACTGACCCTGAGGGAGTTGTAGGTGGAGGAGCAAAGAGCTTGAGTAGGAAGGTATTTACATAGAGAGAGTTGGAGGTATTGCAGACCCACGCCCCAGAAGGCCTTTTAGACAATGCAAAGGGTCTTAAACTTAATCCTTGCAGCCACTGGGAGCCAATGAAGAGATTTCAGGTCTGGAGAGGTACGATCCCTGGGCTTGAGGCCAAGGACAAGTCTTGCAGTCCTGTTCTGGATGAGTTGCAGAGGGCAGACAGTAGAAGCAGGCAGATTTAGAAAGAGGCTGTTGCAGTAGTCCAGCCTATAGAGAACCAGAGCTCTAGAGACAGTGAGCTTCTGGGGGAAGGAGAGGAAAGGTAGAATACCTCTGAGGAGGTGCAGTTTGTAGTTCGACTTCTTAGAGATGTCAGAGATGTGTGGAGAATAAGAAACCGTGCAGTCGAAGATGACCCGAGGTTCTTAGAGAGTTCTGAGAGAGGAAGAAGAGGTGGCCGAGGGGAGGCTGAAAATGGCTGAGTGTCATCTGCATATCACTGAAAATTTGACCAGAGAGCAGCAATGCGGTGGGCGAGGGATTCCAGGTATTGTTTGAAAAGCCAGGGAGAGAGGTTAGACCCCTGGGCAACACCACACGTCGAGAGTGATATAGAGGAAAGGAAGGACCCAAGTTGGACCTGGGAGGGTCAGTTGGAGAGAAAGGAGGCCAGCTAGGCCAGGGCCTGATCAGTGATACCCAGGTTAGGGAGGGGGACAGGAGAAGTAGAGATAGCAAAGTGGAGTTTTGAAAGGACAGTGTCGGGAAGAGGGTCAGCCAGAGGTGGAGGAGAGGGAGAGAAATACATTGTGAACACAGCAGCACGAAAGAGGTTTACAGTTGGAATACTAGCAAATATTGTGGGAACTGCATCATGGAAGTGAGGATGGTGACATATGTTTTGAGTGTAGCATTATGAAGGGTTTTACAGTGGAAATTCTAACATATACTGTGAGTGCACCTGCAAAATCACACATGTTTTACAGTGAGTATGTTGAAGTAAACTCTAGGCTCCAGCCAAAGGATAGTGTTTTGCATTGGGAATGCTGACATGTATTTTCAGAACAGACATTATGACAGTGCTTTACGTTGGCAATTCTAGTATATACTTTGGGCACAGAATCAATAAAGTATTTGATAGTGAGCCTGCTAGCATATATTGAGGGCACAGCAACATGCATGTTTTATGGTAGGAATGTTGAGACATTGTAGAGCAGCATTATCATAGTTTTGCATTGGCAATGATGTCTACTGTGGTCATCAACTTCATGAAAGTGTTTTAAAGTGTGAATGTTGGCATATATTCTGAGCACAGGCTTCAGGAAAGAGTTTTGCAGTAGGGTGCTGGAATATATTGTAAGCACAATCATTAGGAAAAAGCTCTAAAGCGGCAATGCTGGTATAAATTGTGGGCAAAGCATCATAAAATTAGTTTTCAGTGGAAATACTGGCATACGTTGTCGATGCACTATCGTGAACATTTTACAGTGACTATGCTGACATATTTTGTGACTGCATGCATCATCGGCATGTTGTAAAATGCTCCTGTGTACAGTTGGTAGATTAGAATCTGGTGTATTTTTTATATTTTCATGTTTTATCCTACAGAATCACTTGTAAAATGTATAGCTTCTTACCTCATTGTTCACAATTGCTCTGCAAAATGAACTATTCATTCTTCTTCTTCTTCATCTTCTTCTTCTTCTTCTTCTTCTTCTTCTTCTTCTTCTTCTCCTTCTTCTTCTTCTTCTTTCTCATTATTATTGTAAGAAATGCATTGGGGAAAACCCACCCACCTGGCACTCCATACGTTACCTAGGGTTGCCTCTATGCGCTTAGTTGGTCATGTTAATTTGTTGGATATATTATTGCCCCTGCACTGAAGATGTTCACCAGTTCCCACTAACCTTGAATCAATGAGAAAACCGGCCCGACAAGAACCACCTGTTTTCCTGACACCAAAAGCCGCCTATACCACCATCACATCAATGCATGCTTCTAAGGTAGCACTAACCACAAGGGACTGGGGCGGACCACAGTGGTAACTCCAGCATTTGTGGGCGAGGTGGTCAATGTTAATAGCACGCCAGCCCACGTCTGGTGTGTACGCATTCATTTTTTAAATATGTATGTAGGAGATCAGCTTCCCGCATCACACACGTGCTGACTGACCCTAAAAAACCCTACCAACATTAATTTGCTGTCGGGAAAACAGAAAAACATTATTGACTCAGCAAGGGAATGGACGGAGCGAGGTGTAGGAGTGGTAGAGAGCTGGTACAGTAAGGAGGGGTAATGAGAGGGGGTAAGAGGAAGGTAGAGGCATTCTGCTTTGGGGGCACAGCAGGGCGAGTGGGAGGGGTCAGGGGCCAGCAACGGTTACAAAACATTGGAGGCTGTGGAGCATGGTAACCAGCCAGGGAGGAATGGAACACGGCTTATACCATTAGTGGAAGCCCGCCTTCCTAGCCTCCATTGACTTGCGCCATTGCCCTGAGAGCTAATTAGTATTAAGTTATGCCAAGTCCATTTCAAAGCACATAGGGTCTCATCATGTATATGGTAGTAATAGTAAAAATTGGTTCTTTTAAAGACTACGGCCCTCATTACGACCCTTGCGGAAAGTGACTGACCGGACCGCCACAGCGTAAATAGCGTTTCCGCCATTGCACGATGGAGCAAAGTGCGGCCCATTCCGACCCATCGGGCACGAGCACCACGCCATGGCGGAAGTGCAAAGTCCGCGATGGCGGAAATGACCCCAAAACGGCCCACACCACCGCCGTACGGCGCCCTAGGTGCAATACCGCCACCCATCATAGCGGACACCGCAGTGAGCGCCAACCGGAAAGTACGGCGACCGTAAATATACGGAAACGGAAGTAAAAACATGGGCCCGGAACGGGAAACAACACCCCGTACACCTATAAAACCACAAAATACACACAACCACTAAAAACACCACCCTGAGACACATCCCAACCCGTCATCCACCCTAGTGAAACCAAGAAAAATGGGAAAAGCAGCGAAGAAAGCGTGCGACCGCAAGCGGCAGGTCCACTTCTCCCGTGAGGAACTCACCGTACTCACAGAGACCCTCCAGGATAATGCCGCCGCCGTCTTCTCCACGCAAATGACCAGGACGGCACTTGCGAACAAGAAGGCCATATGGGCCCTGGTGGCACAGCGGGTAAGTGCGGTGGGGACCGCACCCCGCAACCCACAGCAATGCAGGAAGCGGTGGGACGACCTGCGGCTACGCGTCCGTAGCATACTTTCTGCCAACCGCAACATTGCCACAGCCACCGGGGGAGGATCGGAATCACCCATCAAGTTGACCCCCTGGGAAGAAATCTGTGCCTCCACCATTGGAATGGAGAGCATAGAGGGAGTCGGAGGGATGGAGAAAGGAGTGCAGACATCCGGAGAATCAGGTAGGTGGCCCAAATAAAACCATGCCAAATCCACAATGTCCAATCATGTGACTCACATGTGTCCACATAGCGCAACAGCAACACATGGCCAGGAGAACGTCCACACACATTGGCCTGATAGCGCACTTTAAAACCACAATAAATACATAAATAATTAAAAACCCCAAAAACACCCACTACACGTGCAGCAGGCACACCCTAACTGCAGGCTGCCAAACAACTGCACCCTCACTCCACACACAAATGAAAGCACCTCCAAGGCCCCGACCCAAATCACCCTCAGGTACCACCCCAATGCATGTGATACATTGCCATTCCAATTCCCACAGACCCATTAATAACGCTCGCCCTCCTTTACTCCACCACAGGGTCCGATCCAAACGACGAGCTCCAGGACACCCCTACCAGCACACCTGCAAAGAGGGCCAAGACCGACGGCCAAAGACCCTCCACCTCAGCTGCACGCATCAAGACACGGCAGCAGCACATATCAAGTGGCAGCACACAGGAGGGAACATCAACAGGCACCCCAGCAGCCAGCATGCCCACAACAGCACCACCACAGGTCCCCCCAATGGATGCCACAGAAGGTACTGCCTCTGGTGGCAGCAGCACCATAGGTGACACCCCATTAATGGCAGCATGCTCCGACACAGAAGACGGGGATGTCGAAGTCAGATCCATCCATGACCTGTCCCAATCCCCCTGTCTATTCCATCCCGTACACCATGAGGATACCACGCAGGGGCACCCACAAGACGACGACTGGCCATCCCCCACAAGCCCTGTGGCAGGGCAACATGAGGCGAACAGCCCCTCTGTGACACCACCGCAAATGGCCATGGCCCAGCAGAGGCAACAGTCCCTCGACCAGTTAATCGTGCAACAGCAGCAACTGGCCACGCTCCTCAAGGACCATGCCGATGGATGTGGGGGCACTAAGGCAGACATAGAAACATCAACTGAGACACTTAGGGCACAAATGGAGAGTAGCACCGAGAGCCTGAGAGTCCAAATGGAGAGTAGCACCGAGAGCCTGAGAGTCCAAATGGAGAGTAGCACCGAGAGCCTGAGAGTCCAAATGGAGAGAAGCACCGAGAGCCTGAGGGGGGAACTGCATGCGACGTCCAAAGACGTATGTGCCGAACTTGCCGCAGTGCGCCGTGTGCTCACTGAGCTCTCACAAACCCTTAGGGACATGCATGGACGTGAGCAGGCAGAGACATCATCCGTTGCAAGTTCCGTCCAGGGCAGCCCCCAACGTAGATCTGGGAGGAACCTGCGCTCCACAGGCAGGGGTGCCCCTGATACCCGCAGAGGGGGCTTGCAATAGCGACTGCCCACTGACAATGAGCATCTTTGGACACTGGTGTTCGGGGGGGAGGTAGGAGGGTGGAGGGGGTGTGTTGGGCTCACTTGGGTGGCGGGTCGATAGGGTGTTCAACATGATATCACATATGCCATAAACAATGCACGATCAAACAATGAGATGTGTGGACAATGATCTTTGTGTACTAGGCCATCATAGGCGTACAGTCCATATTGTGCATGTACCAGACACACACAGTGCCACGAGTCCCGTGTCCATGTATCAGCCACCAGGCGTGAGTGCTAGAAGCCATGCATCTATGAGATGCTGACGAATTTCACGGCCCTCCTGTGCCTCGCAGACTCCTTGAGGTGCTGCCACATCCCCACCCTCATCATGACCATCTTCAGGTGCTTGCAGTTCTGCGTCAGGGGGCATGGCCACATTTCTACGTACGCACATGTTGTGGAGCATGACACATGCCATCACCATCTTTGCAACCTTCTCATGGCGGTACAGGAGTGCCCCGCCAGACCTGCTGAGGCACCGGAAACGAGTCTTCAGTAGGCCGAATGCCTGTTCAATGACTACACGGGTACGTGAGTGGGCATGGTTGTAGTCCTCCTCATGCTGGTCCCGTGGGTTCCGGACTGGTGTGAGGAGCCATCTCTTCAGTGGATATCCGGCATCACCTGTATGTGGACGATAAACGAATTATGTGGAATGCCATTGCTACGTACGCACCCCCCCCCCTTCCTGCCAGGTCATTGCCGCATCACATACCCCACATCATCATGCATGAAATGAGACTCACCGAGTAGCCAGGATCTGTTCCCTGCGTGTCGCTCCATGTAGCGTGGTATTGTAGAGTTCCTCAAGACCATAGAATCATGGGTTGATCCAGGGAATCGGGCACAACAATGTGTAATGATCCTGTTGGAGTCACACACCATTTGTACATTCAGTGAATGAAATTGTTTTCGGTTGCGGTACTGGGCCTCCATGGCATGTGGGACGACCAATTCCACATGGGTGCAGTCGATGGCACCAATGCAACCCGGTATGCCGCCAAGTGCATGGAATCCCACTTTTGTGTTGGTAATTTCCTGCTCCGAGCGTGGTAGAGAGATGTAGTCGTCTGCGTGCTGCAGGAGGGCATCGAGCACTTGCAATAGTGTCCGTGAGAACAGTGGCTGAGAAATGCCATGCAACTGTCCGACTGTGTGCTGGTAGGTGCCTGTGGCCAGGAAGTGGAGTACAGACACCACCTTCAGTAGGGGTGGGATGGCGGTTGGGCTATCTATCATGCTGACAAGGTCAGCCTGTGTCATGTCCACAATGGCGGCTATGGTGTCCCGGTCCAAACGGTAGAGGGTGTGGATCTGCTCATCAGTGAGGTTGAACGGATGTGCTCGGAGGCGTGGGATTGCGGGCTGCCTGCGTGGTGGTAGTGGCTGTGCTGGCAGCCCTTGCTGGCCCTGCCTTGCCCTCCTCCTCCTCCTGCGTCTCCTCCGTGCGGCCGGTTGTAGTTGGTGTTCGTCTTCTTCTTGGAGTTGGAGTACTTGCAGTGCTATCAGGTCCCCCAGGGCCAACATCGCGAGTCCTGCCGGTAGCATTTCGGAGTGGTTGTGGGAGGAGACTGGGCGTGCAATTTATGTGTTTTCAGGCTGTATGGCCTCCACCTGTGGTGATTCATTCCACCTGTGCAAGCTGCTCTCCCCTTTGGGCGAGCACGTCCCGCACACAACGCTGCAATTCGAGGAATGGCATCTTGCTATTACAGTCATGTATTAGTACCCGATGGCCGTGTAACATTGGTTGATATGTTCATTCGGCTATGGTCCCATTGTTTCACATGCATTCTTTGCAGTCGCGAACAGACTTGTGAAGGGTCAGTGGAACGTAGTACTCGAGTAACGGTGGACCCTCATGCATCACTGTACCGAGGTTCACCGACGGGCGGGGCCTCCCATTTGTGAGTGAAGGCAGTTGCCATTTTCACACACAGCCGCACTAGATGGATTAATTTGTGATTTCAAGCGGCCACAGATGCCTTTTCGACGTCATGTTGCAAATGAGGAATTCGAAGGGCGGCGCTTTCGGTCTTCAGCTAGCGGCGAGGAGATGCCCACAGGTCTGACTGCAAATATAACGTTCTATTGTTCAGTGTCCTTGGGACAGGGGCCATGGCGAGGATGCAATGTTTGATATGAATAGTTTGGGATGCGCAATAGCGAAGTGGATGATGAGGCCGGACGTTCCCAAATACATGTTACTTCACAACACTGGAATTACGGGCTGGGGCACAGTGGATTTTGCAGGCTGCATAACGCACAGACTCAATGGAATTCTCACATGTTATGTGAGTATGGAAACAGGCGTTATCATTACGGGATGAGGGAATGATGAATGGATGCATGGGCAGATGATTTGATACGGTGTTTGCCATGTACAGGGCTTCTTGGAATCTGTCCGCCTCCCCTGCGCTATGTGATGCAGGGCTGCCATAGTGGGACCATCGTCTATCTGGCCTTGTTGAGCCCTCCCTGTCTCGACGCGCCTTCAGACACTTGTGTCCATGCACGTTACCAATCCCATCTGATGGATTCTGTTTTCACAGACGCATGCACAGGTACACTCGTTTGTGATGGTGTTTTCACCTCGATATGGATAGTTATGAGTCGCAAGTGGTTTTGGGGGGGTGATGATCCTTTGGAGTGGGCTAGCATGCATATGGCTGTGGATCTAGTGTGATCATTGAAGTGAGTTGTTCGAATGTAGTTCTGATGGCCATTCTTTTCTTTTTCTTTTCTTTTGGTTGACAGGTATCTCCTCCCCTTTTGCCACTGCCATCTGTATGCCACTCCTGCAGATGGGTTTTACTCCCGACACCTGCTGCTTCGTGTTAATCAGTGGAGCAGCATTACGATTTTATGGGACGATCGCCAATGGGCCACATGCCCTTACGCAGTACTAGTGGCTCGGAGCAACATTTCGGCCTTTCAGCTGGACTAGTGCCTCCCTATTGGGACGGCCCTGCGGTTCTAGGCGCTTCCATGTTGCCTTTTCGTACGAGAATGTAGCCCCTGTGTACCATGAAGGAACAGGGCGTCACACAAGAAGTAGCTGGTCATTTCTTGCGGATGCAGCCCACAATGGTGAAATGTGTTTTGGAGTTCATGGCCTAATGGCTGTATGGGCTTGGTGAATTTGTTGTGCATTAAATTTCTATTCTGATATGGGCCGTGTAGCGTTCTTCTTTGCAAGTGATGTGGCATATTCCTATTTGGGGAGCGATGTATTGTGAGGAGATCTGCATTGGGTTCCAGCTTCGGAGTATAGTTGCGTGGTACTGTGCTGGGCGCGTTTGCCTACGAAGCCCAGTGAGGTCAGGGGTGAGGGCTGCCAATATGACTGTTTGGATGATGTCATGCTCAGGGGCGGGGGATTAGGTTTTGTGTAACAGATGCCGGTCAGCCAGGTGGATTGGTGGAATGATGTGATTATCGGAATATTGCTGGTCACAGGTGCCTGTGTTTGCGTGCGTTTCTTGGTGGGAGACTGGGGTCATGTCCATTGGTATAGCTTCTGTATTCGTGCCATCTGTGCCCTGCAGCTCCCATTGGCCCCTCTTGTGATTCTTTTGTTCGTTGGCATGCATGGGTGACTTGTACACTTCACTGGTTGCATTGTGACTTCGTTGCACCTACGGGGAGTTGTACTATGTGGCCAGGGAGCGGTGTACAGGCACTCAGTGGGGCCGTTTACGGTTGATTCGCGATGCCGTACTTCTCACCATGGCGGTATGGTACTTTCCGCCGTGCTTGATGGCGTTAAGTACATGTCCGCTAGGGTCGGAATTCGCGTACCCTTGCGCCATGGTGCTAATTACGGTTTGGCATGGCGCGCGCGCGCGTACTTGGTGCAGTTAGCGTTGGCGTTCACTACGGTGTCGCTAATGGCATCGTACTTTACGGTGACGGGTCATAGTCACACCGAGCGCTATTCGATGGCGGTATTGCATTTCCGCCATCGTTTTTCGATTTCCGCCAGGGTCGTAATGAGGGCCTACTTGTTTTTAAAATGGCACCAAATTATGATTTTGGATCTAAAGCATGGGATAAATAACCCATGTTTACCCTATTAAGGTCCCCATCCCATACATGTGCAAGATCCCCTGTGCATCAATCTGACTTGTGATCATGATTCCATTCATAAGATTGAGTAGAAAACCTAGAAGATTTCTTAGAGTTTTCTAGTTTCCTATGGACTTGCATGTAGACAGATTGAAAAGAATGTTCTAGGCTGTAGATCAATAGATGTACTTTTGTCTCTGACTGTTGGGATTATTTTGTTAACTATTTATGTTGAATTTATTTGTTCCATTTTATTGTTTGTGCTTTTCAGGTTTTTATTTTTTCATATTTGATTCACTTATTTCATCTTGCGTCATGATTTTTTTTGGTATGTTTTCCAATCAGCTGTTTTATTGTTACTACTGCTACTACTTCTTATATTACAGTCCCCTATGATTTACTTTATTTACACATATTGATGAATATTTTTATGTATTTTCTCTAGTTTTCAATCCAACTCTATTTGTTGATTTTTATGTACTAAGAGATTTGATATTCTCTTGCTTGAATCGTATACTCCTGATTTATAAACTTTGTTTCAATTGTGAATCCACCTTGCATCCCCCAGCACCCATGGCCGGGTTAAGCCTTCTGCTCATCCTTAGTTACCTATGGACGAGCTAAACTATCTTGAAGGAGACTTTTGGCCTGTCTCTTTCTTGCAAATGGTTTAATACTGTGTTGCTGAAGCTCAACTAGAGTGTGTTCATTGGAAAAAACATGACTTTAATTCCTGCTATCTTAACATGGGTGCAACAACTAGAGGGGAAATGATGGATAGGCCATTGGAGAAGGTTTAACAGCCCCCCGATGTAGAAGGAATCAGATGATGTGCTACAAGTATTGTATAGGCACTCCCAATAGAACCTCTATGTCTGTGAGGTACTTACTTAAGCAATAACACCCGATCTGGGGGGCTGGATCGGGCGTTATTGCTATTAGCGCTCTGGGTTTCCAAACCGGAAATCTCGGGTGCTGGTAGCAATGTATTTTGTATGAATGAATGGGACGCCGCGAGGCAAAATACTGACTTAAGATGGCCGCTATGGAGACAAAAGGCAGGCCTCCATGTGGAGGGTTACCAGTCATTTGGTCGAAAACCAAAGGATCGAATGCCATTTGATCGACAGTCAAATGGTCGAAAAAAATGGTCGATTTTCCCCCCCAAATCCCTGTTTTCTTTATTAAAAATATTTTTTAACCAACCAAAACTAAAAAATATATCTATAAATAAATAAATAAATAAAAAATTCGACCTTTTTTTTTCCGACCATTTGACTGTTAATCAAATGGTCATTCTATCTTTTATTTTCGACCATTTGACTGGACACCCATGCGGAGCCCCTCTTCCATTTCCATAGCAACCTTTTGTTTTGGAGCAGCGGCGGAACAAAGAATAAGGTGAGTAGCGTAGGGGAAACGGGAAGGGGAAGAAACTTTGACTAGAGGGAGGGGAGTGTGGGGGGACGATGGCGGGGCAGCGAAGCAACTGTTCGGAACACAGGCTTGGATCATGGGATTCAGCCTGTGATCCAAGCAACCTGATTGGTTGGCCCCCACAACCCTCATTTGGTGCTAATGTGAATGTTAGCCTCTGCAGAGCTTTGACGAGTTCAAATCGGGGCAAGCTCAGCACTATTAAAATGCTCCAAGTTCTTCTTACAGGCCTGCTTTGTAATCAGTGCTGCTATAACATGCTAATCACTTGTTTCTCCATTTCCCTACAGTGCTTCCCAGTGGGATATGTCTAAGTACCATCCTGGTGCTCTCTGCAGTGTTGAGCACATTTGCTGTGATGAGGGAATCCCAAGTCCTCATGATGATGGTAGGTTTGTGTTTCCAGATGTATGTATCCAAAGGTGACTGGTACTACAACTGTGATTGTTTAGATTGTTATTTGCAAAACAAAAGGCGGAATCGGGCCACATTTATAATGTAAAATGGACAGAAAACTATTTTTTAAAATTATTAGACTAATTGTGGGGGCTTGAAGTCGTGAGGTAAAGGGACACAGAGATTTGGGTGTAAGAATAAAACGTGGTCGAAGAGATTGTGAAGGAGGTTTGATGTAAAACTGCAATAGTTTAGGTGAACAGACGGCTACCTGTAGAATTTGGGGGCGTTTGAGGCAGGGATCTCACAATGAAATGAATAATGTCTAGAAAGACTGATCACTTGTGATACAGATTGAAGGATGGCAGGATATTCAGGTTAAATGATAGATATTGTAATAGCTAGATGGCTGAACAATGGATGGGTGGATGAATAGATGTGTGCAGTGATTAAATAATGGACAAATGGATGGATGGATGGGAGAACAGGTCAAATAAAGCATGCGTTGGAGGATACATAGCTTAACATTGTAATGTATGGTTACATGGATTGTTCTTTGGGTGAATAGGTTAAAGGGTGGTCAGTTTATGTAAGTGTGGATGCACAGTATGAAGGATGAACTGTTTTTTTTTTGGGTATGTCCAAAAATATTACAGGATAGATGTATATAAGGATGTGTGAATAAATAGGATAAAAGATAGATGGGTCAAGACATGAATGAATGAACAATGAATCAAATATTGAAAAAGGTTAGCCATTTATGCAATCAAAAAGCGAATACCAAGTAAAGGGTAGCAGGTTGATGATCATATTAAATAACAGTTTAAAGAATGGATAAACAGGTCAAGAATGGACAGGCAATATTCTCTTTGAGCTATCCAATGCCTTACCATGGTAGCAGGGGCCGAGCTCAACAGCTTATAACCTCAGTATAGGCAAAGATTTAAAGTGGAAAAGGTGGTGCAAGAAGACTGTCACACCTAGCACCTCACACATATATCGCAATAATGACTTAGATTCTGAAGTAGTACGAATTGTTTTTATATGTGTCTAGAGAACACAATAGTCAAATGCACTAAGAAACAATTTCAATAAATAATGGGAGTGGATGATACACAAATTGACAAATGCTGTCCAAGGTATCAATTAATGAATGATTTGTCCTAATAATTAAAAAGAGAAATGGCACATTTTAAGCTAGATTAACTAGTCAAACATGTGTGCCTAGCCGACGCGTGTTTCGAGCAACCACTCTTCTTCAGGGCTGTGCTAAGTAGATGGATGCTTCCAGGGAGCGGGGAATGAAGGATTGACACGAAATACACTTATAAGTGACAATGATGGCTGTTGGGCAGGCTGTGAAGGAGCAGCTACATTTATTCTAGCCTGCTTAAAGAATGTCGTGGGGAGTTAGGCTCGCCCACATTGCATTACTGTAGTCGATCCACTGTGCAGGGCGAATACAACAAAAGGACTTGCGATCTCCTCCTTTATGAGTAAAGATGCAGAATTCACACATGAAAATGCTCCGACGAGGCGGTCTGATAGCTTTAAAGAAATGAGGATTTTAACAGGCGTATATTTCCAGAACAATTCAATCAACAGAATTCTGAGCTCTTCATTAAAGTCACTAATACCTTTGGGAAGAGAGTGTCTCTTTAAGTATCCCTCTAAGGCCAGGCCACTAGACAGGTAAGGCTGGTCAGAATGGTTACAGCGGAGTGTTTGGGAGTGTTCTATGTGGCTGACCCTCTGCTGGATTGTGCTGCAGTAACTCTACTACCTCTATCTGTGGAAGGAGGAGCTCTGTGATAAAAACATCACTTTTACGCGGAGCGTCGCGGAGTGTTTGGGAGTGTTCGGGAGAGTTCGGTGAGAGTCCGGTGTACCCCCGGATCTTCGCAGAAATGGACCTGAAACACACACCCTGCATTAATCTGCGGACACCCGTTTCCAGAGCACGGCTACGGAGGCTTCATTCTGCCCCCGCTCAATCAGACTGCCACATATTCAGTCATGCAACATTATCTGCAGCAACGGATCTGCTCGACGAAGCGATAGATTCCAGAGACTCCATCGACCAAACGGTACGTGAATATGCTGAAGGAGGGGATGGGGAAGCTCCTATTTTTGAAAACTTGATTAACACTAACATTCAAATTGCCCGCGGATGTGATAGCGATCCGATATCCCAACGACAAGCTGGCTCCTCGAAGTGGCAAGATGACATTAAGTTTGGATCTGGCAGAGGATGTCACTTGTCCGTTTTGCACTCTCCTATTGCGAATAATAAAGCACCCCGACCTTCCCCCCCTTTTCTTACCGTACCCTTGTCCGTGTCCCCTGTACGAGTTGTAGTCTCCGAGCCAGCCGGTCCTGCGCTTGCTCTGCCCGCTGCTACGGCTTTAGTACCATTGTCTGCGAGCTGTCGTGGGCAGTCCTGGGGAAAACTTGTTGATTCCGGCAAGTGCCGATGTGCGTGTGCACCTGAGGAGCTACGAAACAGCTTGACGCTGTCGTCTGTCGGGAAAGCTGAGGGTGCAGAGAGCCTAACGCAACACCCTGGTAAGGCCCTGAACTCCCTGACCGACAATTTAGACGACACCCACTACGAGCACGTATGGAACGTAAATACTGCAATCACTGCGCAAACGACTTTGTGTACATATCTCGCTCCATCTGTCGAACTGGACCGGGTGATTGCCAGTAATGATATTAATGACTTATACAAGCTGCTATCCAAGCCACTCACAGCTCCCCCTCCTTCACTCAGAGTGCTAGCCTGGAGAGTCATTCAGAAAGGCAACGAAGCCCAGAAAATAAATAATCCAGAAATAAACAAAAAGGCTAACCTATCACTGCGAGATAATAGCCCAAGTCCAGCGAACCCAAATCAAGCTACTGGTGTTTCTGATCCTTGTTCCAAAAACGATGGCTTAATGGGCTCACCGAGGATCTCTCAAACTGAGAACCCTACACCCAATAGCTGGAATCCTGCGCTTGATTTCCTTACAGCGGAACCCGATCATCCGTCCCAAGAGTTTGTGGATCCAGATCAAAACCCCCAAGGAGAAATTCGACAAGAAAGGCGAAATTCACTATTCCTGGCAGACAAGCTACTCAAAGACCTCAAAACTCTAAACGCGAAGATGACTTCTTCACCATCTATGATGATTGAAAAACAAATAAACGATCACACCGAAAAAATAAAAAACTCTGTATGTCAGAAAGACAGTGGCATTGTAAGCTGTGATAATCTAGAAGACATAAGCGCAGTGCCCCGAAGCTTGCAACAAAATATCTATCGCCCCAATAAAAGGCGAAGAGTAACGTCAAGCGCAGCACCCATTCCCTGCTCTCAGAAGCGATTAAAAGTAGATGATTGCACACAAAGGAAACAATGCTCCACACACAGTAGAGTCATGCAGCACAGAACCCAAGGAAACTTGAAATCGATTTCCACACCATCTGACTCAATTGACTCAAGTGATGATTCCTCTTCCGACTTAGAGTATAAAAGCCCAACAAAAGGCCCTTACAAACGGCGCTTTCCAAATTATAATAAAAATAGACCAAAGAGCTCAAACGTAAGAAGTAATCTTCAAACTGATTGCTTTGATTTGGTCGAACAAGTAATAAATCAGTTGAGACCTAATATCATCTCTGCACTAACAATCACAGTTGCTCCATTAATAAAACTCTATGAGCATCTGAGTGAAAGTCTGAAAGATCAAATCTCGCTCCTGGGATCTGTAAATGTAAAATTAATAAACATGGATTTGGAGCAGAAACTAATGAAAAACCAAATACTAAATAACACCAGTAACAACGTTGCCTTTGTTGAGCAAATAAAAGAGCAATTAAAAAATAGTGCTGATGACAAACGCCTCTTAGCTGAACTGGCAAGGGAAGCAATATTGATTTTAAAAAATCAACAAACGACAAATAAAGAAAATTGTGTGCTGCGTGTTGTGGATGGAGTCACTTTATGTAACGTGGAAAAAAGAAATACTATCCAGTGCCCACGAAATCATGAAACACAAATGAATTCAAGAGTGGAAAAAGCCCACGAAATTGATTCAATCCTAGCAACAACAGTTAACACTGAGTCTTTATGTGTCAAGGCTGCAAACAACACGGATAATATTCTCGTAAACCCAATAGCGGTGACATCAGAGCTGAACGCTATTGATCTTGAAGTGATCGAGGAACCGATGGACACGATTGGGTTTGGCGCCGTCGTAGGTCCCGAGCCTCAAATAGGAACGACTGCCCCTGATGTTAACAGTAATCAACAACAAACACAAGAACACACCGAGAAAAATGAAACTTTTGCCATTTTTGATAAAACTAGAAGAGTAAGCTCACTTAACGAAGGTGCACCCAAAACAACTACTATAAAGCAGACCAAGAAATCAAAAAACATGCCAAATAAAAGGAAAGCAAATAATAAAAATGTAAACAATTTCCTAAGAAATATTAAATCTTTGAATGTGACAATTCAAACTGATTCAAATAAATTACCATCAATGAATAAGATCCGAAAAAACCGAGTTGATCATCCTTGGCACTCACGCCAAACTCAAAAATCTCAATCCCGCATTTAAATCCTTCACCATAGATGGCAATCTCATCCCCGTGTCAAATAACACCAAAACCCTTGGGGTTTACATCGATGCCACCTTATGCTTCTCCAAACAAACTAATGCAGTAGCATCATCAGCCGCTTACACCTGCAAGCTGATCACTGCATGTAGGCCGTTCATCTCCTCACCCAATTGCATTACTCTTGCTAGAGCATTAGTCCTATCCAACATAGACTATTGTAATGCCCTTTACTTAGGCACTAGCCACAAAAATATCAACAAACTGCAAGTAATTCAAAATAATGCCATCAGAGCTGCCCTCAACATCCCCAAAAAGATGCACATCTCGGAGACCAGACGCAAACTACGTTGGCTTCCAGTCAAGCACAGAATATCCCTTAAAACTCTGGCCCTTACACATAAAGCCAGGGCCAACCTTGCACCAGCCTACCTCACCAACCAACTTACACCTCACACTTCTTCAAGACCACTTAGAGCAGCACAAGCTAACACTATGTCCATACCGAGATTTAAACTTCATAACTCGGGTGGTGCTAGCTTCCCTGTACAAGCCTCCAAATTATGGAACACAATACCTGCGCTTTTGCGTGCAGAACCTTCATTTAACCTATTTAAACATAACACGAAGTGTTGGCTTCACAACATGGACTCTATGACACCCTAACCGCCTGATCCCAGCATGATCGACTGTCACTGGCACACTTTTGTAATTAATGTTCTTATACTAGACTATGTATATATGCATTTGCATGACTAAGTTTGTACCCACCTGTAACTGCAATGTAATGTAACCCTTATTGACTGCTTTCAATTGCAACTGTAACCAGATCTAACCTATGCGCCCGTATGCCCCTGGGCCTGGCTGCGCTTTATAAATAAAATAAATACAAATACAAATCCTGGAGCAGAGAACTCAGCCAACTCAACCAAGAGGAGCAGAGAAGATCGAGGAAAGACAAGTTTTGGCACTCGAATGTGACGATGAGGAGGTCAAACGAATGACAGAAGAACTTGTCAACCTTTCAACCTATGAATCAACTGATGATGACCTGATACTTAATCAAGAAAGTGCAAGTGATGAGAATCTGTTGATAGGGTCACCTATCAGTGATAAAGATCAAAGTAGTCCTCCGGATAAAATAAAATCAGCACGAATATGCATAATAGAAGAGTCACCAGAAAAAAAAGAAAAATGCGCATTTCAGTTTCAGACTTCCGATGACATAACATACATAACAAAAAGGCGTATGACCTTAGACGAAAGATGGGCCCCAGGAAACCTAGATCTCATTGAGAATTTGGTCCATGTTCAGAACAAACAACAAAACATAAAAACAATTACGAGAGAATTATGCCCTGAAAAAGAAGTGAGTATAAAATCGATACTATCAAGGAAGGAACGGGATCATACCCGTCACGAAGAGCCACATGACTCCTGGAGACATGATAAAAGAGTATCGTTCAATAAACAAAAACCGTTGATGAAAAAAAAGCAAGATATAACATCTAACTTCTGCATACTCTTGGAGAGAAAGTTCTCATCGAATGATGGCCTGATTCTAAACAGACATAATGTGCTTCAACTCTTGAATCATCTTCCTCGACTTTGAGTAGTAACATCTAATGACATCAAAACGGTCGAATTCATTCACGAAGACATTACTGACCGTGTACTACTGCACATTTATTCTCGTGCAATTAGAGATGCAATCGTTGAACACTCATTGGACCTTGATGATCTGGGCTTTGCGATACTAGAGCCGTGGGGGGAGTTTCCTTCTTCTGAAACAAAAATCACCAAATCGGAAACTATTAAAAAATCTGTAGAACTGAAAGACCAAAGACTCACCAAATCTCCTCAAATCTTGAAAAAATACTTAAACGCAAGGGAACTCGAAGAAAAACCAAACGTGTCCCGAGAGGACGGGATCCCTAATCAATCTAAAAAAATTAAAATCACATTTGACTGTTCTGAGAATGAAAATTACTTACAAAGTTCGAATGTCAACAAACCCGAGCGTAACGTGGATGAAACCTGTTGGAACTGGGTAGCCAAGTCCTTAAATTCCAAAGAGCACCAATAACGCCAGCAAGAAATCACACCTTCGTCCTTACAGGTTGGCGTATGGAACACAAGAGGTTTCACGCACCTGTTTAACAATAGTTTGGGGTGTCTCAAACCCCTACATATTATCTGCCTGCAAGAAACATGGCTTCTGAATGAACCAGCTGTGGGAGGTTATGAAATCGCCTGGAATCCAGCAATTAGACAGCCAAAAGGAAGACCTATGGCAGGGCTCTTAACACTTGTAAAACAGAATTTAGGTCTCCGTATACTGACGAGCTTAAATGTGACCCCTTATATTCAACATGTGAACGTTACTACAAACTGGAACCCTACGACCAACAAATCTTTCCACATAATAAACCTATATTGGCAACACGAAGCCTCTGATGAATGGGAGTATCTTGATGCAATAGGGGACCTGGTAGATTCTATTATGTCAAAGGAAGTTAATGCTAGAATTATACTCTGTGGTGATCTCAACATAGAACTCCTCAAAATTCCGAAATCGCAAAGACAAACAACTATGCCATTGATGAGACCTCAACAAAAAAAAATCAGTCTAATCCAAGCATGGGAAGAGGAGATGGAAGTAAGAGGTATGATAATGCTAAACGGCTGCACGAAAGACGACATACCTCCTAAGGCGACATGGAGAAATGCCAATTCGGAATCAATCCTCGATTACTTCTATGTCTCAAAAAATCTAATCACTGACACTGAATCATTGAAGGTAATCAATATGCAAAATAGTGATCACGACCTGGTAAGAATTACACTTCGATGCATCAAAAAGAATGCACAAGAAACATGGTGTCAAGATGTCACTAGTACTCCAGGCAGAAATCGGCTAAAAATAAAAGAACATCAGATTACCTCAATGACAAGAACATTAACAAGGGATCCAACAACAAATCTGGATCAAATTGAATATCTAACCTTACTACAGGCCTTCATTGAAACTCCTGGTAACGGTAGAATAAATAACTTTAAGAGGCTACATGTTTATGATCAAGAGGTAGTGGCAAAAAAACGTGAATTGAGGCAAAAAATTAGGAGGCTGCAAATATATTGTGACGTGAACTATCTCCACGATAAAAAAGAGTTGCATAAAACATATAAAAATTGGCTACGAACACATAAGAACACGATGCTACAGAATGGCGCAGAAAAAATGCTCCTAATACTCGGTAGTAAAAATGGACGGACGTCCTGGGATGTGATAAACAATCTGGCCACTCCTCAACAAGCTATTCAGACCAATATGGTGACGAAGCGACATGGTTTGAACACTTTACAAACCTATTCACCAAGAATATGGATAGCCACTATGCAGATCCAAAGCAATCGGAAGCATGGACGCTCACAATTGAGAAGGAAGACATTCTCGATAACATCAAACGGCTAAGTTCATCCAGAGCCCCTGGCCCAGATGGCCTCACAAATTATTCGTTGAAATTATATCCTGATGCATGGGCTGAGTTCTGTTTTATATTATTTAAAAACATTATTGAAGAAAAAAGAATTCCTACATCGTGGAAACGAGCCATTATTGTTCCCATTTTTAAGAAGGGATCGCGAACAGATCCAAAAAATTACAGACCTATCGCCCTTATGGACGTTGTTGGAAAGATCTTTGCAACCCAACTACTAGCAAAATTGACCCAGTGGATAAAGGTTGCAGATCTAGCCGACCCTCGCCAAACTGGCTTCTCTAAAGGAGTTGGCTGCGGGTTGAATATTATGATCATCAATTTATTAAAAATGGAGGCGATTCAAACAAAATCAAAAGTTTATATGGCCTTTGTGGACCTAGCACATGCCTTTGACGGAATTGATCGAGAGCTATCATGGTCCAAACTTAGCAAATGGGGTTGTCCCTGGAGCTTGCTTGCGGCGATCAAACAACTATATACTGACACTACTATTACAGTTAGGCTAGATGCACAAGGATCACTAACTGATCAAATTAAAACATCGCGAGGAGTAAAACAGGGATGTCCTCTTGGTGCAACCCTGTTCAACGCCTTCATCTCAGATATTGGAAAGGCGTTTGAAACAACTAGATCCTTTGCACCAAAATTGAATAATATAAAAATTGATTACATTCTATACGCTGATGACATTGTGCTTATGGACCTTACTCCGATTGGATTACAGAGGAAATTACTAGCTCTTAAAGAATATACTGATGCAAATGGTCTCGTGATAAATCCAACTAAATCCGAGGTACTGATATTGCAAAATTTACTTGGAGCAACCAACAAAAGAATTTTCAACTGGAAATTGGAGACTCAACCGATATTACTTGTAAAGGAAATCCAATATCTCGGTGTAACCATAAATTCCAGCATACAAGATACAAATATGATCAAGAAAATTCGGCGGAAATGTAACTCATTAACAGCTCAAGGAGTCGTACTTAATAAAAAGTACGGGAAATTCACCTTGAAGCCGGTCATCGCATTCTACAACCTAAAGGTCATTCCGGCCTTGATCTTTGGTGTTGAAGCTATGTTTGGATGTCCAGCTGAGACTTGGTCCTGGTGTGAGAATTTCTTCTGGGGAAAGGTACTATCATTGCCAAGGGGGACTCCAACAGCTTGCATTCGTTACGAACTTGGATTAACCTCAATCAATGCAAAGGTAACGTGGAACATGCTGTCAATCTATAGGAAGGTCCTGGGAGCAGATGACCTACCACAATATAGAATCCTCCGAAGTGACGATGGGTCATCTAAAGCATCCGTTCTCCAAATGTGGAAACAATCTGGAAAGAACATCCTTTCTAAGCTACAAACCGACCAAGATACACTTCTAAAGAACCCGGATGTCGTTAAAAAAAAACTGTGGGAGCAAGATTGGTGTGAAAATCAGGATAAAAGAGCAACACACAGATGCATGAATGAAAATGCAACGGAAGAAAGGGCTTATAACACCTTGCCAAAATACCTCCAACTATTTCCATGCCGTAAAAGAAGATCTTACTACCTTAAATTTCGGATGAACTTGTACAAAACTAAACCAATTTTAAAGATACAAAGTGAAATTAAAGACGCTGCCGAGGATTGCAGATTCTGTAAAAAAAAGAAAGAAACGCTGAAACATCTAGTCCTCTTTTGTGAAGATCTAAGAGGTCTAAGAACGGCTTTTCTGGGTTCTGAAATTCACAAGAGGCCGACCTTAGATGGTGAAGATTGGTGGAATGTGCTCTCCATAGGCTCGGACTTTAAACTTGTCATTCCTCTAACATTATTTCTAGAGATATTGGAACTGCAGATGCTACAGTCACCTGTCACGTAGCACATATAGATACTAAAACAACTAGAAAGAATACAGTCTATCTATCTCTCTAGAGACACTTGAATAATTGAGTCACCAACTTAATATTAATATTAGACGTACAGGACATAATATGGTCAATAGACTTACCCCACATGTGTGTTGTTTTTAATAAGTTGTTTCTGCTCATCCTCTGTTATGGTTTTAACGTTGTTATGGTTCTCCTCTGCTCTGCTCTGTAGTTTTATCTTTCTTTTCGTTTCCTTTCTTTCTCCTTTTCTCGTATTTTCTTCCTCCTTTTTCTTTTACTATTGTCAATCTAAGTTGAAGGTATGAATTTGAAACATATTCTAAAAAATGTATTTATTTTTAAAAGTTCGTAACGAACTAAATAAAATAAAATAAAAAAAAAATAAAAAGATGTACAGTCTGGAGTCAAGCAATTGTGTAGTACTGAGCACCTTTGCGGACTGATGCGAGTTCACGCCTTTATAGAGTCTCAGTAGGAGGTGGGGGTGACCAGATGACTGGGGCACAAAGGGGCTGCAGGAGAAAGAGCAAGCCCTCTCCACCCCTTGTCCCTGTAGGCTGAGTCATGATACTAGGAAGCCTGGTCCGTGCTCAGAAGGTTCTTCTGGTCAGTGGACAGGGTGGGTTCATCAGTCACCCGACCTTCTGGGGTTACTTATTGTGAGTACTTTCATTGCGACAGGTGGAAAAACACACTCCTCTCTGGGACCAAGAGGTACACCATATCTAGTGTGGGGATTCACAAAGCTCACATCTCTAAGAAATGCCATCATAGCCCAGCATAACTTGAATTCAGTGCAGCTCTTTTAGAGTTTGCAGTCATGGGTTTTAGGTGTCCTGGAGCAAATCTGAGTGGTTCAGACATTGGCAGTGAGAGGAAGGGTTAAAGCATTGTATCTACACGTTTCATGCACTCACCTAGGACATCAGTGACCTTACCCAGAAGTATTACATCAACAGAAACCACCTTCTGCCATAGGGAAGTGAGCTAGAGGATGGGGATCTTAGACTTTAAGCCACTTCCTCCGCCTCTGTCTCCCAGGAAGATCCTCTCCATGGATCCGGTTGGCTTCCTCTGTCCTCGGGAACTACAGGGTGGACTCGCAGCTCCCATGTTCGGTCTCGGAGCTTCATGGCACTAGGAATCCAATGTTCACAGTTGCTGCTGACCTCCTATCGAATGAAGCCCCCCCCCTCCTTAGTGGGCCTGAAGGTGTAGCAGGAGGGTGTTTTCCTACGCAAATGCACACAATCTTCAGACTGCAAGGGGTGATGCAACTCGGCTCAGTCTGGCAGTGACGTGCCAAAGAAGGCATGGATTGAGTGTGGCACACCTTGCATTTAAACCTTCTGTATTATTGTAAGGTGTGTACGGCACATCTGCCTCTGAGGCAGCCTTTGTAACGCTATAAGCTTATCCACGAGTATTGCGAGCCAGGTACTAAAAGAGAGGGTGCTAGACTATGTGGCTGTAGTGTAACCTGGGTGGCATCATATGTGTGTGAGTGCCAGAGGTATGCTCGGACTGGTGTGTGCCATCCTTATCGCTTTATCTAATGTGTGCCGGTGTAGACTTGGTAAGAGTAAGGTAGCTGATCAAATGTACCTGCTGGTTAGTGTGTGTGTTCCCCTGGCATCCATGCTGTGAGAAATTGCCTGTGGTAACTGAGTGTCACTGGGTGGGTTGGCTGATGTTTCCTGTAAGTGTCTCGGACCTTTCGTCCCCTACACAAAATTGGCCTCAATCCTACAGCCCTGCTCCCAAAACTACAAAACTCTCACACCTCAAAATGCCAAAAATAGTAGGAAGGGAAAAGCGAAGCCCACTTCTCAAGTATATGTAACGCCCCTAAGTCTTGACATTTCTCAGTGATCTCATCAGTCTGCAGAACACTTTATCTGCCATCCCGGCTTGTTTCATGTAATGTTAAGAGTCTTTTACACTCCGCACATCACCACCATAGTGGTCTTAAAGTGAGAAAGCTCTCCAAACACTTTTAATCAAGCATCTGTTCTATCCAGGACAACTTCCTTTCTCTTTGACAGAAGCCAAGTCATCTCTCCGCAGTTCCATCAACGTGAACCTTAAAACCTCAGACATCAGGTCCCCCAGGATTGGTCCTCTTCCTTCCACAAAGTTCACTGATCTCCCCTTGCTCAACTTTGCCCTTACATTTTATTTCTATGCTGATAACACTTAGGGCCTCATTACATGGACGACGGTAAGGGTTAACGGTCACCGTTAATGGTACCGGTGACCATTAACCCTTATCGCCTTACTACGAGGTCCCTTTGCGGGTTGGAGACTTTAACGCCTGCTTTTTGCAGGCGTTAAAAACCAACCCGCCAAGGGACCAGGGAGCTAATTACGGTACCGCAATTTGCGGTGCCGTAATTAGCACCTTCCCCATTCCCATTATGCCCTATGGGGCAAAAATGGGAATGGGGAAGGGCAATGGGGGAAGGGGGAATTACCACCCCACCAACCTTGGAATAGGGCGGTAATTCCCCTTTCCTCCAAGGCGGTGCCAGTATTTTACCGGCATGGACCAAGGTGCTAACAGCACCTTGGTCCACCGCCGTCCGTGTAATGAGGCCCTAAGACTCTTTTGAGACTCGACACATCCCCTGTTGCCATAGCCAACAGCACCCGCTGATGCAGGGCTGACAAACATCACACACGGCATGACAACTCATTAAAAGCAAATGGTGACACAACTGAGGTCATTATTGCAATCCATGTCGCTCCACTCTAGCCTCCTCCATCTGGCACTTGGCCTGTTCCCTCGACCTTCAAAGCTATCAGAAATCTATGTTCTGTCTTGATACTGATCACTCACTGTCCCTCCAAACACATTAGCTGCTATTTATTTCCTCTCTGTTCCTTCAAGAATGACTTTTCATAAATGATTTGTCCCCACACAGCGAGGGGGCCAATTACCTGATCTCATCCGGGCTGAATTATGGAAACAGTGCTTGCATCGCTCTTCCCGCCACTCTACTCTGCAAACTTCAAAGAGTCCAGAACGCCACTGCTTGTCTCCTACTTCCCCTCAAGAGAGAAGATCAAATGACTCCTGCTCTAGATTCCAGCTTGTTGGCTGCCTGTCCCAAAGCCTATTATCTTCAAATTCGTTTCCATTGCTCATCATGCTTTGTACAAGATTGGATCCCTGCCCCGGCTCCAATCCTCATCTAAATTTCAATATGCTCCCCCCTGTAACGTTCGATCCGCATCCTGATCCCTTCTCAACACGCATGCTTTGAAGAGATCCCACACAGGCCATCTCTTGCTCTTTGCACTTGCTGCAAGACACAGGAACTTCCTTCCCCTATGGATCAATAACACTTTTGATCATGACCTCTCTTCCTTTGGAGCCCTATCAACGTGTCTCTAATAGCAAAAATGGCTCCACTACACACTGTCCTGGTCATCTGGATCACCAGTGCAAAGATGTCACCTCGTCGGTGAATGTTGTGCTCTACAAATGCAAAAAATAAATAAATATGGGGGGTTCTGGAAAGTAAAGTATTCCTCTAGGGGAGTTTGTGGATCCATTATGTAAGAGAGTTCTAGCGCTTTGTAGTTTTAGACTGAAACAAGAGCATTCATAGTACGTGGTGAGATGGAGCAATGTGGTTGGTTTGTTTATGGTTCTTTTGACCTGCTCAGTCTAGTTTCCTGTTGGCAACTTCCAATGAACTTCTTCCCCTGCGATACAGGTTCATTCTGCTGGGATGGTACCTAAAACCCAGACAGGTGCCCATTAGCTGTGGCATAATGCGACACAAGCCCTTCCTTGACTCAGAAAGTGCCTTTTGGAACACTTTAATTGACACAAGGGCAAAATGCTCCCTCTTTGTTTTCCCCGTCACTTAGGGTTTTTAGAAGGCCATTGTTCAAAAGGGTCGCCAATGAACGTACCTAAGTTGGGTCGATATAATGCCAATAAACCTTCAACTACAAACTCACTCCCATATCAACTGTTTCAGACCCCCCATGTAATTTAACTGCAATCATCCCTTTCCATTTGAGTGTGCTGATCGAACAGAAGGGTGAATATGGGACAAATGCTCGCCAGCCTTTCCAAGGCAATGAGGAGGAGGAAGAGTATGGCGTGATGTTGCACGTGCACGTCGTTGTGTTCTGTTGACAGTGGAGGTGAGGGAAGACCAATGGCGAAACAGGGAAGTGAGCAAAAGTTGCTGTAGCAATGTTTGGTCAAGTTGTGATACTTCAGAGCATTATTGGAGAGTCTGGGAGCCCACTATGGCAAGGGATAACTGGGAGGTAAAAAGGCACAACCCGTGTTGGCACGCCGAACCATCACGTTGTAGAACAACGATGCTGCCACGTCAGAGGAGTACAGAGCAGTTGATAGCACCCCCACAGACACCATATATGTGGCCCAGTGTGGGCTATGAAAGAGGGGGAGGCTGCTCCCAGCTGGGAGTGCATAGGGGATGGACCCCACCGGGACCCTGCAGAGGAGAAGCGGCTGGGCCAATCGGGTCACCACCTCACCCGGAGCACACAACAGGACCAGCCGGCGATCTGGCACTGGCGGACCTGACCTGCAGAGGAGGTGAGGCAAGAAATGCTCTGGGGCAGAGTAGAGGAAAGGAGCCACAGAGCGGGTGAGGGCAGTGAAGGCACTCTACAGTTGTTCCTCGGTTCTACAACAGCAGGAGGAAGTGAAGAGCACATTGCAGGATACCCGGCAGAGTCTGGACCCGAAGGCTCCCCGGAGTGCGCCCCTGCCGCATCGCGCCGATCAAAGCACACCCAAGTGGGCCAGCACACCAGCGGAGGCCCTAGGGGTGTGGTATCCCGTGCCTCGTGCCCTACTATGAAGAACTAAAGGTGAGGAGGACCGGGGGGCAAGAAAAGTGGAAGAAACCCTGCAGCAGGGAGGGAGAGGCCGCAGAGGCCACAGAAAGGCCTCGTGAGAATGTGGTGTGTGCAGGGACCAAGACTGGCAAACTGGTGGAGATGGACAAGGAAGGTTGGGGTGCTGAAGAGCAGCAGAAACTGGAATGAGACAGTGGTGAGCCCCCGTCAAATGGACAAGTTGTGAACTGCAAGGACATCCTTGGGAGAGCGGACTGTGTGACAGTGAGGGGATGTCAGGATACAGGGGTATGCTTGGTAAATGAGTTGGAGAGAGAAGATTTCCCAGTACCAGCACAACAGCCATGTCGGAGGAGAAATGGAGAGGGAGAAGGAGGCTGCTGGGCCCCACCCCAGCTCTGCAGAGATAGGGACTATCAAGAGTGATATCCAGATGATCCTGGAAGAGATCTGCGGGATGAGAACTGATATCGGAGCCAAAGTGGCAGACCTTTCTTTGAAAGTGGTCACACTCGAGTAAAGGCTCGACAGGGTGGAGGAGAATCAGGCTTCCGCGGGTGTACTCAAAGCACCGATCGAGGTCCGGATTCTGTACATTGAGAGAAGAGAGATGGAGTTGGGCCTCAAAATGGACGACATCAAAAATAGAGAGAGGCGAAATAATCTCCGGTTCTTTGGCCTCAAAGAAAGGGAGGGAGAGTCCCCGCCTGGACTTGAAAAGAAAATCCAGGAAATCATTGGGATGGTCCTGGGGTTGAAAGAGGGAATGCATGTGACCTTGGATAGAGTGCATCAGGCGGGAGGAGGGAGCAGAGGACCCCGGTCGGTGCCGGCAAAACTACATCACTACCGTGACAAAGCGGACATCCTTGAGAAGGCCAGGTGCATGGGAACTATCAAATATGAGGACTCCAGAATTCAGGACCTATCGACCCAGACCCTCCTAAGACGGAAAATGGTTGCCCCTCTCATGAAGTGGCTACAGGAGAAAGGAGTTCGATATAGGTGGGGATACCCCTTTGCACTAATATTTGAATGGGAAGGCGAAAGATTTCACCTGGTGTCGGAAGAAGATATTATGGGAGCCACAGAGAGTCTTGTGGAATCCCAAAGGAATGGTGCCACTTTGGAAGGAGAGGAAGGGACACAGTAGAGGCGAGGGATTTATGGCCCACAGATGGAGCAAGGCCATAGGAGAATGCAAGTGGGTCTTAGGGAGGGCAATGAGGGGGTACCTCTTGAGTGATGTTAAGAGTGACCAGCGAATGGTAAGGAAAGGTTATGGCTGAGGTGCGCATAGCCACGTTAATCGTGAAAGGACTAAACTCCCAAAACAAGAGGTCTCTCACAAGCAATATGTTTTGTAAACAGCGCTTGGTGATCCTCTTTTGGCAAGAGACTCACCATAAACAGGGAGCCGAATCGGCTAAACGAGGGAAGGAAATCAATAGGAATTTTTGGCCTTCACACAGGGATTGCAAGAAGGAAGGAGTGGGTATCATACTGGGAACGACTTTCATGATGACAGAGATAAAGGTCAAGTGGGGATTTCTAGGGATAAAGGGATTCTATGGGGAAACGAAAGTTACCCTGGCTACCTTATGTGCTCCTAACGTGGGACAGTTGGGGTTCCTGCGCCAGGTATTTCAGTTGTTGGAGGACTGGGCAGAGGGGGCCATGGTACTGGGGGGTGGAATTTCAATCTGGTGTTGTATCCGGTGCTAGACTGATCGTCGGCTAAGGGCAGAGGTCCCAAAAGGGCGGGCCCAGAGAACACTGCCTTCAAGTACCTCCTGCAGGACCATTACTGTGTTGACGTGTGGTAGGGACACTTCCTGAGACCGGGGGCTATATGTTTTTTTTCGCCCACACACCAGACCTATGCAAGGATAGACTTGCTGCTGGTTCCGCTTGACAGGAAGGCTGAGGAAGGGGCACCTACGGTCGAGGCAATTTCCTGGTCCGATCACAAGTTGATGGTGGCAGAATAGAAGATAAGAAGCCCCAGGCGGCAATTCCGCTGGAGGTGTAACAACACCTTGCGGAGGGACGGGGTCTTCCAGGACTTTCTTGGTAAGGAGGTGCAGGCGTATTTTGAAGTTAACGACAATGGGGAGATATATATGAACATGGTCTGGGAAGCCGTTAAGGCCATGTTCCAGGGCCTCCTCGTAGCTGAAGGTGCATGAAAGAAAAGGGAGAGAGGGCTGATTGAGGCCAGCTCCGGGGGGGGGGGGACTGAAAGTGCTGACCTTGCAACTCCTCCATAAGGGGGCCAACAAGGGAGCATTCCTGGGTGAAATGAGGGATAAGAGACAGGAACTCCACACAGCATTGATAGGGGAGGTGGTAGAGAAGATGAGTTTCATGAAGCAAAGGTACTGTGAAAGGGGGTACAAGGTGGGAACGCTTCTGCCAAACAGAGTGAGGGGGTGTTGGGTGGAAAGGAGAATAGACAGAATAAAGGGTGCAGATGGGAGTATGGGGACTAGAGGGGATGACATTTCTTCTCGGTTCACAAAGTACTATCAAAAGCTCTATGCCAGACTGGTGGAGCCTCCGCGGGATGAGTTCAAGGGGTATCTCTCTGACCGCCGGCTACCCAAGCTGACGGGTGCGGAGAGGGAGGTCCTGGAGGGGGATGTGACGCGGGAAGAGGTGCTTCAGGTGATCCAGAGACTAAAGGCTGGGAAGACCACAGGAGAGGACGGGTTCAAAGCGGACTTTTACAAGCAGTGTCAATCCTTACTTGCTACACTGATGGCAAAGCTGTTTAACTCAGTTGTAGGGGCAGGTACAATGCCACTGGCGTTCCTTTGAGCTTTGATAACTGTCATCCCGAAGCCGGGGAAGGATCTGACCAGCTGTGCCTCGTATAGACTGATATCTCTGCTGAATGTCGAATCATTGTGTCGCATTTGGAGTCCTGCCTCCCACGACTGATTCACCCAGAACAGGCGGGTTTTGTGATGCGCAGACAGTGGGCTGACAATATGCGCAAGACGCTTCACATTCTTAATCCCGAGGTGGTGAAGGGGGTGGGGGTTTGCTGCTGGCCCAAGATGCCAAAAAGGCCTTCGACCGGGTGAGTTGGTCCTTCATGGGGGAGGTCCTCGTGACCATGGGGATGGGTCTGAGGTGGACGGGGTGGATGGCGGCCCTATACCCCAGCCCTACGGCTAGGGTAGTGGTCAATAGGAGTGTATTGCAGGCCATTCCACTACAGCAAGGTACGCAACAGGCTTGCCCTCTTTCCCTGTTGCTTTACGCACTGGTCATAGAGCCCTGGGCAGCAGCGGTTAGGGAGGATGGAAGAATAAAGTGGGTCCGGATAAAAGCGATAGAGTGCAAGATCAGTCTATTAGCCGACGATGCCGTGCTTTATATTGCTGAGCCGGAGCAATCGGTGACTCCCCTGTTGGAAAGCTTGGTGCAATATGGGAAGTTGTCCGGCTTCAAAATTAACTTAGAGAAATCGATGGCCTTCAGGGTGGGGGGCTGTCCGAGGCAGATGTGGGATACATTGAAAAGTTGCTGTTTTGTGTTCAGGAGGACTCTTTGTGGTACCTGGGAATTACGCTTAACTATGGTGATCTCTTCCGCAAGAAATTCCTGCCGTTGTGGGCAGCCTTGAGAAACGACATGGAGAGATGGGCAAGATTAGGGCTCTCTTGGATGGCGCGCCTAAATGCCATCAAGCTGGTGGTGCTGCACACATTTTAATTTGTATTCCAGATGCTCCCAGTAATGATCCCGCTGTACTTTTTCGTTGAGGTGAAGATGGCTATGCTAAAACTTCTTTGGGTGGGTGCAAAGCATATAGGATCTTGGTCTTGCCAAAGGACGAGGGGTGTGGGATTCCCAGACCTAGAGACGTACAATAAAGCAGCTCAGCTCTGGGTCATGATGGACCACTTGAATCTGCTCTCCAATAAACAGTGGGTGCCAATGGATAATGCAATACTAGGCCCGGTTTCACTGGGACAATGGCTGTGGGTGCCCAGACCTGTATCCCGCAAGGGGGTTTGCTCCACCCAGTGCTGGAAGTCCTTTGGGTTACATGGAAAAAAAGAGGAGGGGGGAACAGGTGGCTCTCCTCATGGCCATCGCCCTTGAACTGAACATGGTCTCCGCCCCTGAGGGTTGAGATAAGGGAGCCACTAGCATTCCAACTCTGGTACGAGGGGGGCCCACTAGTGCTGGACAAATCTGGGAACGAGGCACTTTTCTCCCATTGAGTAGGCTGGAGGAGGTTCTGAACATGGGTCAACTGTCAGCTTTCTGATACCTGCAGCTGAAAGGAGTCCTAACGGATGCCCGGTGGGATGAAAACCGGAGGAGGGAATTGACAGACTTTGAGAGGGGTGCTAAGGGGCTCATTGCAGGATTATACAAGTCAATCTTGTTGGCGGAGGCTAGTGGCCTACTCCCGGCCAGGACCAGGTGGGGGGGGGTGGACCTGGGGAGAGACACTGAGGATGCATTATGGACACAGATCTGTAGAAGGTTTGGGCGGTCAACGATCTTCCTGCAGTATAGGCACCCAGCATTAAAATGATACATAGATGGCATTACCCGTCGGCTAGGATAGCGAAGATGCGTAAAGGATATGACCCACGCTGCTGGAAGTGCCAACAGGTGAGGGGTGACAAATATAGACATGTGGTGGGGTTTCCCCAGAGTGCAATCATTCTGGAGAGAGGACCTAGCATGGATTAAGAGGGTTGACGGGATCCACGGGGAGCTCTCACCATGGATCCTCCTCTTTGGGGTGTAGTTACAGGAGGAAGAGGCGGTTGAGTGTGGGCATATGCTGCAGATTATGTTGGTCTCCGCCAGATGTTGTTTGGCCCAACTGTGGAAAAACCTGCGTATGCCGGTGGAGAAGGAATGGGTGGCAAAGATCAGGGTGATCTATGATATGGAATACCTCACGCATGTATTGGACGAGTCCCGTCTTAACAGTGAGAAATATGGACACTGAGGATTTAGAGTTGGAACGGCCGTGAGAGAAATGTGCCTTGTCCTCTTTGATGCTGGGGATGTCTTGAGGGAACGAAACCTACACAAATCAGATTTATTTGGTAGATTAACAATTGCAGAAGTGATGCTGGCCTGTAGGCTCTGGAGCTGCCTTTCTCGAAAAAGGGGGCTGACCCAGTTTGATCTTTGTGGACTCGATAAGGACCTGCTGCATGAGGGGGAGTGGGAAATGAGGGGGTGGAAAGGGTGGAGGGGGGACAAGACGGGCCTGTGGGGGGGATTGGTTTTGAGGAGGAGATGTAACGATAGTTTGTAACACAATTTTTGAAATGCCAATAAAATTCATTTTGGAAGAAAATCACTTAGAACCGCAACTTAGTGCAAAATATAGACTGTAGCATTATACTTGCCAAATGTTCCTTCTACTCAGCAACTGGCATTCACGACTGATACTGGGTTCCAGAAAAGGGTCCTTCAGTGCTAAAGGGTTAGGGTGTATGGTGGGGGGAGAGTAGTCGGCCTCTAGGAAACTACAGCCGACCCACCCAGTGCCAGTATTGCACCGGTTATCCTGCATTCATTTTGGATTTCCCGACAGCATCCCTCTGCTACCTCAGCAGTAGGTAAGCTGTCCTTTGGATACACCATGTGATGTATCACCTGGGCACCAATTGGCCTGTATTAAATACCTTTAGTACTTAATGAACAACCACTCGAGATCCTAACAGTTCTGTTTCACCCACAGACATCACGGACAGCACCGCCACCGGTGCCTTTTCCTGACGAAGGCCAGCATAAAGACAGGCTCCAACTAAGCCACTTTCTTTGGCCGAAACACACCCTGTGTCACACCCTGTGTCGAACTACGTGACACAACTGTATCACTACCTTGTATTTGTCATATTCAAAGATTGTTGTGTGCACTTTTTGTTTACCACGCCTCAGACCAACCCGAGTCTCAGGCTCGTGTTTTTCCTGTACCAGCGGGTTCTTGTACCCCCTCAATCTGTAAGGAAACGTGTATCCCGATGTAGTTTTGACCTCTACACTCCAGAGGCCGACACCTATTTGTGTTACTACTGTATAACTAACTTTGTCCGTTCGTTTGTTTCAACCATCTTTCGTGCTTATCGGAAGAAATGTAAAGTAAATTGTTGAGCCACTAACTACTTCCTGTGTGATTACATAATAAACACACACACACAGCACTTTTGTGTCTCTGTATTGGATCTCCTCATCCTGATTATTTGTTTATGATATGGTGGGGGGAGAGGACTGAAAAAAATGGGTTTACCCTCGCTGTGAGCCCTGCTCAGGAGGATGAAGAGATGAATCTGCACTGGTGGGATTTGAACTTGTGGACTGCAGGCTGAAACACACATCTCTGAGGCGAGCACTTAAACTGCTCTGCTATCTCAGACGCAATTAGCTCGGTAGAGCGCGATAGCTACAGGCTTCACAGCCGCACGTGCAGAGTGGGCCCGATATGATGTGCACCTCATGGTGCTGCCACATTCGATACTGCCAGGTTGAAAGGAAACATAACTTTAAAACTACTGCAGCTTGGTTGAACATCACGCTGCAGTGGCTACTGGGTGTGTAGGCAGGCTCAGACTGGCCTACAGGACAATGCCCCAACCCGAAACGCAAAAGGCTAGTGTGGGGCCGTTTTTTGGGTCAAAGTGGCCAGCTTTTTTGGCCAATGTTGGCCAATTTGATAAATTACTTCACCTTGCGGCTAGTAGGTTTGACCAGTGTTACCGAATACATATTCTTTACAATGCACAGGTGCCTATTAGCTGTTGCATGATGCGACAGAAGCCCATCCTTGACTCAGCAAGTGCTTTTGTGGAACACTTTAATTGACAGAAGGGCAATATGCCCCCTCTGTGTTTTCCCTGTGGCTTAGGGTTTTTAGAAGGCCATTATCCACGTGTGTCTCCAATGAACCTACAAGTTGGGTCGATATAATGCCAATAAACCTTCTACTAGCAAACCCACTCACAATGCAGCGGCTACTGGGTGTGTAGGCAGGCTCAGACTGGCCTATACTGGCCTATAGGGCAATGCCCCAACCAGAAACGCAAAATGCTAGTGTGGGACCGTTTTTTTGGTCAAAGTGGGACCCTTTTTCAGCCAATGTGGGCCAGTTTAATAAGTTACTTCACTATGCGGCTAGTAGTTTTGACGAGTGTTACTGAATACATATTCCTTAAAATGCACAATTTGCATCACATTCCACCAAAAACCTCCCCCTTGGGTATTATTCAAACAGTGTCACAAAAGGCATGGATTGCCATTTGCAACTGTGGGCCTATTTTTCATTGGTGCCCAAGACAATTGTATGCCCCATTCCGACCCTGTGTGTAGGCACACAAAACGCAGGGGTCTGGTGAGAAAAAAATATTTTTTCAGACAAGGACAGGGAAAGAAGGAGCTAAAAAGACAACGAAAGGCACAATAAAAGTATGGAAGAAACGCACGAAAAGAAGACCAGCGTTGGCACAGACACTCTTACGCAGATGGGGCATACGCCAGAGGGTGACGGAGGGATGGATGCATAATTATGGATGTGAGAATTGATGCATGCATGAGAGCAGGGAAGGATTTGTAAATGAATGGTTGAGGACAAATTAATGGGTTAATTGAATGGTGCTGGAGGGATGAGGAAAGATTGTGTCGGGTCAGCTAGCACAGTGAGCTGAGCATGGGTTCTGATATCTGTGCAGCACCCTGCCGATGCAGGTTCGAATCTCGGCAGGGCCACCTCATCTTTCTGAGGTTAATAAATTGAGTACCATGCAGTGGGATAATAATATTAACTATTATTTCAGAGCTTAGGTACCTGTGGGTTTGTTGTACCATATAAAACTAGATATTATTAATCTAACACTTAATTGTTTTACCTATGCAATGTCACTTCCTATCCTGGGATGAAATGTGAGTCAAAAGTAATGTGAAATCATGTCCTGTGAGGTCTTTTGGGGTCAGGGGTCGTGTAATGGCACTTCCGCTACCCCTGGCATTTTGGTGAACTTCTGCCCTGAGTAAACTGACTTTTTCACCAGTATGACAGAGCTCTAAAGGGACGAAAGATGGGCTGCCGTTCTGCAAGTTGCCAAACGAGACTATAAGAACTTAGTACTGAACAGGGTGGGGTGAATTGTTACCCCGCTGCATTCACTGTTTCCTGTGGCATGCCACGTGTGTAATGGCCGCCATATTCTGTATATATATCATTAGTATTATGGAAGCAGGTTCGCATGTGGTGTCATCACTCCCGCGTATGATATCACGTATGCTCAAAGTGCAATTTAACCCTACGCATAGTCCTTCCACATTAGTCATTTGGGGAAATTACTATAGAATAGGTAAATGGGTATCCTTTATATGTTCTTACCAAATATGATTATACAAGAGTATAATCAGCGCTGACACTGATGTTCTCTCTACTATTATTCCTTCATTGCTATGAAGTATGGTCTCTATATGTAAAGACCATGGGGGTCATTACAAGGTCAGCAGTAACCCGCCAGTGCTACAGGTGGGTTGCCGCCAGACTGTAACACCTATTCCGCCGCCTGAGATCCCGGTGCCACCGGGACATTACCAGTCCCGATGGCCTAGTCTATCAGGTGTCGGAAAATGTAAGTCCCCATTCCCATGGAGTCCCATAGGACTTCATGGGAATGGGGACTCGGAAGCACCGGCACTGTTCTTAACGGTGCCGGTGCTTCCATGACAACTGTGCCTACCAGGGCTGATGTACCCGGCAGGTCAGAGGTGCCGCGCACAAGGACGCCGGCAGGCCCAGTTGTAGTACGACGGTCCGGAAAGGGTGCCGGTACATTGCTACCGGCACCCTTATTTCCGGACCGCCGTACTTGTAATGACCCCCCATATGTGGATACATAAAATAGATGAATTCAAAATAAGCATGATTATATCTTCGTATTTGTCTTTAAACATCCTAAACAATGGATAATTATGGCAAACCCCATGAAAAGGCCATTAAACATCCCTTCCGCTGAGTGAAGATAAGTGCTGATCTCAGCAAGAATACTATATATTTGATATTAAAAAATACCAGAATTCTGGATATATTTGAACCTCTCTTCTCATTCTTGTAATTACCTAATGAGTGAATGTCTACATGAATGTGAATGGGGTGTGTATTTCAGGTGAGGCTAGTGAAACACTCTCTGCCAATCTGACAGCATTTGACCTGTAAAATTAGTTCAAATTCCATATTAGAATTGTTAGTGAAGGAAACATCTGCAAAATGTTAGCGGGAAGCCGAAGTGGGCCAAGACATCAGATGATATTAATCGTGAAAAATCGTATAAAATATGTCATGCTCTACATTTAATCCCAGGATGGTTGTTCTTAGTTTATCTACATTTTGCTTCCTCGTCCCATAATCTCCGCGCCCAGTTTCCACCTCTGATATTATTGTGAACGTGTTTAAATCTCCAAAATCTGATTTCTGTTTTGTCTGTAATGTTAGAAGACCTTCATAAAGACTGACCTACAAAGACCAGAATGCAACATGCTGTGCTTAAACGCTCGAACTGGCAGAACAGTTAGCACAAGACAAGTCTTTACAAACTCTTCCATGACTTTAAACACGTAAAGCCACACTCCACAGAAGCCCGAGTGATGACGAGCAGGAAACATGTGCACCGTAGTGGCTTTGAAATGCTCATCTACAAATAGAAAACGTGGCCGTGACACAGTCCCCTATTCGTTTTGCTGCCCTGAATATGCTCTGCATATTAAACATTTAAAAACTGTGACGACAGCAAGTGGACCTGCAGGCTGTGGTTTCCAATGGAGTGGGGTAGCTGCAAAGCCTGCCCTATGACCAAATGAAGGAGCTGTTCAGGGCAGGCCATAAGGCGGGGAGCAAAGGCACACACAAGGCCCTCTGCTCCATGGAGCTGCTGACTCCTGAGGGCAGTGCAGGATGCAGCGACCAGCAGAGGCAAGGAGCTGCTCATCTGCGAGATTCCGCATCGCAGGGAGGAGGCTGACATTGTGCGGCCACAAAGTGGGCCTCATTCTGAGTTGGGCGCAAAGGGATTAACGGCACCGGTTGCGCCCTAAAACGAGGTCCCTTAGCGGGTCCCGCTATGGGCACCTGCTTTTACCAGGCGCCCTTAGTGGGAGCCGCTAAGGGTCCAGAGAGCTAATAATGGTACCGCAAGTTGCGGTGCCGTTATTAGCTACTTCCCCATTCCCATTGAGCCCTATGGGGGCTGAAATGGGAATGGGGATTGTTTTTTTTCAATGGGGACTTACCGGTCCCTCCAGGGTCAGAATGGACCGGTAAGTCCCCATTGAACCAAACCGGAGTTGGTACCGGTATGGGAGGCAACCATGGAGCTAATTGCTGCATGGCTACCTTCATACTCGGAATGAGGCCCAGGGGGTCATTACGAGTTTGGAGGCAGCCATGGTGCTAACAGCACCATGGCTGCCTCCAAACCCGTGGGGGTCATTCCAAGTTTGGAGGCAGCCATGGTGCTATTAGCACCATTGCTTCCTCCAAACTTGGGTCCGGGTCCGGGTAGGGATTTATTGGGACATTCCGACCTATGCGAACCCGGTAAGTCCCCAAGCCGAATACCATTCCCCATTCCCATTCGAGCCCCCATAGGGCTCAATGGGAATGGGGAAGGTGCTAATAACGGGCCCACAAATAGCGGGCCTGTTATTTGCTCCCTGGTCCCCTAACGGGACCCGCTAAGGACGTCTGGTCTGACCAGATGTTTTCAGCGGATCCTGCTAGGGAACCTCGGAATAGGGCGGTAAGGGGTTACTGGCACCAGCATCCTTACCAGTGCCTGTAACCCCTTAACGCCCACCTTGGAATGACCCCCCATGTCTGGGTCCGTGGTGTCGGAATGGGGACTTACCGCGACATTCCGACCCTTGCAGACCCGGTAAGTCCCCATTCCGAAAACCATTCACCATTCCCATTCGAGCCCCCATAGGGCTCAATGGGAATGGGGAAGGAGCTAATAACGGGCCTGCAAATTGAGGGCCCGTTATTAGCTCCTTGGTTCCTTAGCGGCTCCCGCTAAGGACGGCTGGTTTTACCAGCCGGCCTTACTGGGACCCACTAAGGTACCTCGGAATGCGGCGGTAAGGGGTTAACGGCACCGGCATCCTTAACAGTGCTGTTAACCCCTTACCGCCGCACTCGTAATGACCCCCTTTGTCTTTTTTGAAATTACAATTTTAAGCACAACCTGGGGATCCTAGCTGTGGTCGCTAGATTTAGAGGTCAGGCACTTTATCGCTACTCCATATAACCTGGTAAAAAAAACATGAACTAAAAAAGGTGAAATGTCATATTTTGTGACTTCACTCTCCAGTGAAAACATTGGCATCGATTCTTGGGGTTTAAAACGTGCACACTTTCTAACATTTTCAAATCGTATAAGAAAAAAATATCCTCTCTTGGATTTTTGTGTATGCTGATTTTATAAAAAGGCAAGTGCCCAGTTGACCTGTACAATTTGTATGGCTATGCAAAGCCAATTGAATGAAATGTGCATATTTCACCTTGATATGCTAATCTCTGGTGACATCACATCCCATCGTGTATGTTAATGAGTCCCCCCACCTATTTATTTTAGAACTTGACCCCTAGCAGAAACCATACGTGGTGGGGAAACAGAGGACTCCTTCCAGTCTATGTGGGGAACTGCTGTGGTCCCCTGGACAGGCACAGCAACACCTACAATCCTTGATTATCCATCGCTTAGCAACTTCAGTGATCTAGCAGAGGACGTATGTGGACTTCAGTACACTGATCGATTAGTACTGGAGCATGACTAAGCAGGTCAGTAGCTCTGACTCGTCTTGGCAAGCCCAGGATCTCACCTCCGGTGGTTGATCTTGAGTGTTATAAGTGTATATAAACCAACCAAACTTCACTATATGGGAATGCTCTAACACATCTCAAGCCCATCACACAACCACAGATGATAAACACTACCTCACTTCCCTAATCTCCTGAGCATTTTACAGCCCACCTACTGCTATCTATTCCCTCTTTGCCTAACATCTCTGTTCACACCCCCTCATCTTCCTACCACAGACCCAAATCTGGAAACCCCCAAGCTTCGGTACAATCAGACCCAGCCTGAGGCATGGGCAGTCTGTGCAGTGGCCCAGGGTACTGCTGTTAGAAGCTGCCAGAGGGGGCCCCATGGGCACCAGTGCCTGCCTCAGCTATACCAAGAACATTGTTAAAAGTGGGGCTGTGCTTGTTCCATGTAATAAGCCTGTGTGAGGCCACAGTGTCGCCTGCCAACCTCCTGTGGCTCTCTAGAGAGAGAAACCCATTTCCAGTGGCCCATCAGAAGCTGCAGGCTCCTTAAGACTACTTATCACTTTCTTTCTTCAGCAGAGCATTTCAAGTGGGGGTGATTTACAAGTGATAACCCATTTACTGCCAGAGACTGCATTTCCCAGCTCCCCTAGCTTTTATACCGAAACGTCAGGCACTTCAGAGACAAGCCGGTATTTGCCGGTCCACACCAGAACTCGGCGTCACAGCATAAGAGTATGCCCTGTAACACGGTTGCAGGTAAGAATGTGCGCACCTCTGTATCACTCTTGTCTGCCCTTTTGAGAGGTTTCCAGTGCACTCCCTACCCCATACTCCTCAAACGTATTGCTATAGTCAGGGTCTCACCACTACAGGGAAATCTTTGCCCCACCCCTTCTCACCACCCGTAGCTCATCTAAACCGAGCAGCATAGTTGCACTATGACATACAGTCTCCACCTAGCCCCCGATTCCCGTTGCTAGCACTATGAGTCACCCCGATAATTGGAACCTTTTACGATCTGCCTAGAAGGCCAACAGTCTGGTGATAATAAACAAATACTTGCAACTAAAACCTAATGTTCCACCTGGATCTTTCCCTGAGCAGGCTCTGCCCACATAACCTGAACAGTCCGCTCCCTGCTCTATATTTAAAGAGGGTAGTGTGAACGATCCTGTTGTTATAGTCAAAGACCATCAAAACCTAGACCTGCATGCCAGAACCTTGCCCTTTACGGTCCCCCGGCACAAGATAAGGGCTGTGCCCTATCCGAAGCTCATAACATCCTAAATCGTAATGATCAAACACTAACATTCCCGACCCCTGGCTTTTGTAAATCGGAAAACGTTAATAGCACATGGATTGATGATCAAGCCTTGGGGCCCCCAGACTCCATACCTGGGAAAGATTGTGGAGACCAGCGCCCTAAATTAGGGAACATCTACTCCAGACCAAAAAGTTCAAAATAAATTGAATATGGTGACATTTTCTGGCTCTTCCACAACAGGGACTCATAAGCTACCTCTACTGATCACCAGAACCCCTAACAAGCATGCTCTAGATATACATGATTATATCACTAACGTGGCTCTAGATGTATTGTGCTTGACTGAAACCTGGATTACTGAGGCTAGCGGCCCAATGATCGCCCTGGCCACTTCCGAAGGATATACCACCACCTGCCAAAGCAGTTTGGCAGATCAATAAGCATGATTATACATTGGACATGGCGGTCGCTTCAAATAAATTTGTATACACTATCAGGTTAATACAAAATAGTACCCTGATTTTCTCCTAGTAGTAGGAATATCTCCACTATGTAAATCATACAACTTTGTCTGATGATTGTTAAGATTGCTTTACCTTGTCTTCTTTTCTGTGAATTATCTGTTCTGTAATCCTGTTTTTTAATGTGTTTTCTTTCACTGGTTTAGATTTATTGTTTATTTGCTTATCCAGAATTGGTCTACTATATATGTTTCAACGTATATGCTTACCCAAAAACGTTTTCTTTTGTGTTCCGAACCAGATCACTTCTGATGTATGAATTTGCTTTCTGGTTCTCTTTTTGTTTGTATTAATAATAAATACAGATTCAAATGTAATTAACCCTCGTGTGTTGTTCCTAGAGTGATTATTTGAGCACAGAACAAGTTCCTTTGCTAAATGTATTGACAAACTAACAATCAAACGAAAATTGTTTTATATGTGGATATTTCTCTTGTAAGTTAATCGGGATCAGGGACATGGGGGCGGTGGGGTGTTAGCAATCATTGCAAAAAACAACCTCAAATTCTTTCAAACTCTCAGTCAATGTCACGATTGGGAAATCCTTAATCTAAAAATGACACCAACACATTGCAGCTGTGTCAATATCATACTGGTTTATTGCCCCCCTGCTGAGATGCCCAGCTTCAATGAGTAAATCACCCATCGTCTAGGTGGCCTAAGTGGCCCAAAGAGTTCCACCCTATTCTTAGGGGATTTAAATCAATGGCGCAATAATACTACAGACAAAGAGACAATTGCATTAGAAATGGCCCTCAATAACATTGATTATCACATTCTTAGCAGTGATCCCAAAACAGCAAAAGGTAACATACTGAACTGGGTCGCTGCAAGAAGCCTAGCTGTGCACATCAACAATACCACACCAGACATATGGTCAGACCACTATGCAATAGACTTTCATATTCAACTACAAGATCCCCTCACGAAAGTTAATAACCCCTTGAAAAAAATGACTAGCCGTAACTTCAACAAAGTACAGACTGTCGACCTTCATAAATGTATGGCTCAGATCATGTCCACTACCTGTGAACTTGACACCCCAGATATCCTAGTTACCACCTTTAACTCCACCCTGGGTTACATGCTGGTTAGATTGGACCCACTCAGGAACAAATAATTCATGGACAGTGTTGGACACCAAAAATGGTTTATTCAAGAGCTTAGCCTACTGCAAAAAGACAAAAGAAAAGCGGAAACTAGGTGGCTAAAATGCCCCACTGATGTCAACAAAACCCTTCAAATCTGCCATTATGGAAACCAAAAATAATGTTTACATTAAACAGATCAATAATGCTAACAATAATTCTAAAAAGCTGTTTGAGATTCTTAAGCTTTTAGAAAAACCCAAAGCCCAATTAGTATCTCTTGTCCCAAAAAACCAGGACGTTGCTAAAGTACAGCTAGCGTTCAAAGCGAAGTTATCCAAAGCCCAGGACAATATCAAAAGTGACCTGACTAAAGATAGGCTTGACAAACTCCCTATATCCGAACTATAAGCAATTGAAGATCAATTGAAATTAACATTTTCGTCCATCACCACTCTGGACATGATCAAAATCCTGGCTCCAATGCACCCCTCATCTAGCCCAGGAAATACAATACCTCCCAAAATAATCCTGGATGATAAAGAAGTATTTGCTCCATTCTTTGCCAGGTTCGTCAATTCCTCATTCCGAGTCAATCAGATCCCTGAGTCTATCAAGACGGCCAAGGTCACCCCCCTGGTAAAGAAATCAGGGTTGTACTCGAAAGATACAAACAACCTAAGACATATTACTAATTGTAAAGTTCTGCTGAAAATCATAGATAAAGTGACAACGTTTCAATTCCAAACATTTGTGGAATCCGCTGGTATCCTACATCACAGGAAATCTAGTTTTAAGCCATCCCATAACAGGGAAACAGCCCTTATCGACCTCCAGACCCATTTTCTGGAAACCTTGGATAGAGGAAATACAGCACTACTGGTCCTAGTAGACCTGTCCGCGGTGTTCGACTTCCTTGAACATGAGCACCTCCTCCAAATCCTGAGAGATGTAGGTCAATGTGCACAGGAAACAATTGATTGGGTTCAGTCCTTTCTGACATATTGGGTGTCCAGAATCTGCTGGTGGGATGCCTCCTGTGCTCCAGCCCCCATTGTGTGCGATGTACCCCAAGGGGCTTGTATTTCCCCAATACTCATCAGCCTATGTATGAGGCCCCTCTGTAGCCTCTTGGATGAGATGGGGGTCTTTTTCATTAACTAGGCTGAAGACACTCAGCTAGTCCTGGAGATCACCTGAGACTATGACCTTGACACAGCAAATCTGGAGCACACTTATAGCATGATTGAATCCTGGATGACCCACAACTGGATATGCTTAAACGGAAGTAAAACAGAACTACTGATATTTGGGTCATCCCAGGCTAGGGCCAAATTGAATCCTGATTACCAGTCTTTCTCAATTCATGATTGCGGTATCCCGGTATTGGTAAAGGTCAAAACACTAGGCACTTACCTTGAATCCTCACTGAGTGCTGAAGCCCATGTCAATCAGGGCTCCAGAAATTGTAGACACTATCTCCGCCTGCAGAAAAACACGTGCCCTTTTCTCTCAGAGCTAACTGTGCATCTGTAGCACGTGCCATTATACTATCAAGGCTCGACTACGGCAATGCCCTCCTGATTGGTGCAAATAAGAAATGCTTGCATAAACTACAAACCACCCAGAATGATGTATGTATCATAAAAGGGATCTCAAGGAGAGAACATATCTCCACCAACAGACAAGTTCTGCATTGGCTTCCCGTCCTTGCCCGTGTAGAATTCAAGGCAGCTGTGCTTGTCTGCATATGTCTTCAAGGAACAATTCCAGCATATCTGAAAAACCTGGTGATGCCTTACGAGCCAACAAGAACCGTCTGCCTGTCAAAACTGGAACAGGTTAACTGCCGAAGCTTTAAATTGGCCAATAGCCTAGGAAGGTCCTTGCCTGGCTGTTCGGCAAAGATCTGGAACTCGCTCCCCTAAGACCTGAGACAAGAAGGAACCACAAGAAGGTTTTACCAATTGTTAAAAACCTTATAATTTAAGGGAATTTACCTTAGACTGGCCCTCTGGATGTCTTGAGCTTTCTGTGTCCTATCATTTTTGTTTGTACATTTTGTGTTGGTGTGCGCCCTGATGGCTGCAGGTTTTCGGTGCCATACAAATAAATAAATAAATATAAACGCATTAAAGAGGCCATTGTTTTTGAGGAGATGTTTATAACGTTTCTGTGTTAAAAAAATGTAAATAGGCATTTTCATTCTGAAAGTGTGAGGAATTCGACCATCTGCATGGTGGGTTTGCACCCACCTGGGCCTTTTTTTTTAATTGTATATGACATTGAATGAGGGTAGGTCAACCTCTGGAAAATGTGTGGGGCTAATCTGCACACATTTTCTTATGCTCACTGCACGACATACACACAGACCTGTGTACTCTGGGTGGACACAGCCTACAGGTGCAGTCCTCTCTGTCACATTTAGTTGGAATGTGACACCCAGGAGTACATCAAGGCATCTCAAAAGGGGGAGGACAAAATCCTCCCCCTGCCATGGCCAGCCTAATTAAATAACAAAGGCTCCATGGCTCCGCCCTATCCTTTGTTGGACTGTTAGAATGGTGGCAGCAATTAAACATAATTAGCATACTAATAGAGTATACTTCAAACAGGCCTACATGGGGCCTGCCTGCAGAGGCTAAGAAAATACAGGAACACTCCCAACAACCTTTGTTATGCACTGTGTCAACCTGAAGCCAGCTCCTGCATCTCATTATCAATGCTGTGAAATGTCATGTCTGGTACATGTGGCACCCCCACAGGGGGACCCCATTCAGAGGTTAGGAGTATGTGATTTGGTGGAGAAAAAGTCTGTTGCCACCACAACTTCAAGGGAAACCTGCCTTTAATCAGGAACCACAGAGAGCTCAATTAACCAGAGAGACCATTTGAGCCACAACAGGCAGGAAGATGGGTGGGACTTAGTAGTACAAGTTTTCACCCCTCTACCTTTCCTGTTGCAAAGCACTCTGGTTATGACCTCATGCATAACAGAAGATTGATGATGGAGACCCATGATTGGTTCATTAAGGTAGGGATAGCCTACACCAATCACTGGGGCCCATTCCATTTAAAAAGAGGGCTGAGCCCCTCTTTTGGCAGATCATCTGAAGACTTTGCAAGGAGTAACAAGAAGAACTCTTTTGGATCCTGGCTGAAGGTACAGTCTGCCTTACAGCTTCCGCCAGTGAAGGAAGGCCAGGATTTCAAAGAGGGAAGTAAGATACCTCTCCAAAACATCTCCCATGAACAGAGGGAGGTACCGAATCCAGAGGACCCTCCAGCAGTTTCAGAACCGGTACACAACCAGCACACAGCATGCCCTGCTAGTCTCTGCAAGCAAGACTTCCAAGGTGTGAAGTACCAAAGAGTCCCTGAACCAAACCAAGGACAAGGCCGTTGCCTGCAACGCTCTCCTCAGCTTTGGGCCGTCTGCCTTAAAGAACAAGAGCCCAGCGAAGAAACTTGCAGGAGTGTACCGACAAGCATCAAATAGCGTAAACATTAAAGGACATTTTCACGGCAGTCGAGTCCCTCAAGCTGCAACTGACTACACCGCTGACTGTTGTCACACCACAGTCGCTCACACAGTCTGAGACGCCTTGACCAGTGCTTCAGACCCGCCAACCAGGACTGTGACAGCGATTCCTTACCCGAGTGTAGGCCAGCCTGCAGTCGTCCGTCCAGCATCACTGACTGAACTGCCTGTTGCCTGATACCTGCAGCTGCCTCCCATCTTGAACTCTGTCACAGAAGTTGCTAAGCATCCTGAAACAGACTCAACGCTGTCAAGCACCAAGAACTTCCACAAGCAAAAAGTATATTGTGGTTCTGTCACCCTGGTCCTTCTCCAAAGGCCCCTAGTTACATTCTATGACCCATTGCTCCCCGTGTGTTGAAACCAAGTATACTTGCACTATTGAGATTAATTACTTTGCTGACTACCCTCCTGTCAGTATCCAGAGTGCATCCCTTTTCCTTCTTGAAACTGTCTGTCCTCTGCATTCCTTTACAGGGTGGATTGTATTTTGTAGTGTGCTAGAACTGTCTGTTGAATAACAATAAAGTAGATATTTTTATACAACCATGACTGGACAGTCCCTTTTATCATTGGGTAATAATTGTATTTTCGCTGTGTTGCAACTAACTAACGAACCACGACCTTGCAAAGATAAGACTGCCGTTCCATCCACATTACCAATACTGGACAAAAAGGTTTATAATTTGCTTGTGTTCCCAATCTGTTTGGATCCCTTATGGTGTACTAGAGGTGTGGGGCTGATTGATTTTGAAACCGTTATTCATCCCTGGACCACTGATGCCCCCAAAGTTGATTCGTCACAGAAAGCACACATAAAGCAACAGTTAGCTACCTAGATCTACGCTCTCCTCCAGGTCAATTACAATATAGTGCACAAAACTTGTTTAAGTTATTTTGAAATCATATTTAATGCACCAAAAAGAGCTGATTTTTGGTAGATTGTGATTTTTTTCATCATATCTGAACCCTGCATTTGTCAAACACTTAAACACAATCAGGTAACTGTTTCACACATTACATGTTGTTATTCGTCTTGAAAATAAAAAGGCTATGTTTTGCCTTTTGCTGAATTGCATTCTGGTATTTGTAGTCTCCCAGTCAGGATGGGGGGCAAATTCCACAATTGGACGGTTTTTGCTAACATATTTCTGTCAGGACTTATATATTTGAGTGGGTACCTTATTCTGGTCTGTGTACTTTTCAAGTTATCCTCAAAAAGCAGAGTATTTTTTTAAGCCAGACAGGGGGTTGAGGAGGGGAAATGATGAGAGGGCAAGTGAGTACTGGATATTTGCTCAGGATGTGGCAAGAGAGTTTGCAATCCTGGAGACTGTGAAGTTATGTTTCCCTGATTGTGGTCATGTGCTGCTATTCAGGGCACAAGTAAAGGATACATGTTGGTGGATGGAGTAACATTTTTCGGAGGGTGGACGCAAACCCCTCAGGTGTTTTTGAGGTCGGCAAGCTTGCTCAAGCATTTGGCTACCAGGAGTTCACCTAGGTTGTCATGTTTCCATTGCAGACACATACAATTTTCATTAAAGCACATGCTTGCATTGGGATTTTGTTTCCAGGGAATATTTTGCTACATATTGCTGGGTTTAAAAGGTGAGCACCTTTTATACTTTGCCAGCATATTTATTGGAAAATGTCCTCGCTCAGGTTATTTTTCTGTTGATGATTACTTTTTTTGAAAGGCCAATGCTCTTTTGTCTTGTGCACTTTTTTAAGGGGAAATGTCAATTTAACTAAATGTGTAACTTTCAATATAAGATATGTTCACTTACTGTGCGTATATATTCTTGGGTGCCAGCTTTTGATTTTTGCTATCGGGCAAAAGTTACCACACTGAGTGAAGCGAGAGAACTGTACTCATTCCCAGGTCAAAACACTACATTTTTCAGCACATGTTGCCGCAGGAATAGGAAGAAGACATGATTTACAGGAAGGTCTAAACATATAACATCTCAGCAACTGTCTCCTAACCCATTCAGTTGCCTTTGCAACTTTATGCTATAGGATCCCCTGCTATTCTACAACAGCGAACATTTTTGGCCAGCTCACCCCCTCTAATCAAGGCTCAGGGGTTACATCAATGAGACTCCCTTTTCATTTCGTAGTGAGCAGCTCTTGAAAAAGGTAGTTATTATTTGATGTAAAAAAAAAATTGACAGTCAAAATAATCCTTATCTGTAGCTTCCGAAATAAAACCATATTGATAGCATGAAGAATATGTATTTATTTTGTATTTATTCATTTTCACATTTGTAAAGCGCAATAAGCCCAAAGGCATCTATGCACTAGTATTCCCTAAATGCACACGCAATCAAAATAAAAACTATTGTGAAACTTCTGCAAAAAAAGCAGTTAGTTTCAGTTAGCATAACACAATCACCATATTTTTGCAATGCCTTTTACAGATAGAATTTTCGACCCAATTTCAAAAAGACCTTCTGCAAACAGTATTTCTACCAATTACATCATGGAAGAGATGTGTTCAAGTTCCTGAATTGCAGACTGGTCTCAAATCCCGGCTTCTCCACTTAAGCAAAATGTGTGCTCCCGGCCAAATCATTTTATCAAACTATGAATTATCTGCCAAAATTAGAAGTCTGTACAAGGTATTCGGCGGTCTGATAATTAAAAAAAATGCCTCACTTCTGATATTGCCACATAGGTCAATATTAATATTGACAATTCATATACTGGACGTCACAGTGTATTTGTCTACTACCTTACGCATGGCAAAATGTTTCTAATTTAACTTCCCATGATAACTCTGCATATTAAAGACTCATTCTGTGATATCACTGATGTCACTATTTATGCAAATTAGGGGGGCCTACACATCTTTTGGCCAGCCAGGTCCCCTCAAATCCTAGGGCCTGCCCTGGGTACAATAGGAACTTTCTTTTTTTTATTGAGTTTTAGTCAAAACAAAAATGTACTTTCCACAAAAATAAACAAGAAAATACAATTCATTTATAAATGTTCATTTATTTATATTTATAAAGCGCACTACAGCCCTCGGGCATCGAGGTGCTGTGAAAGGACATGGATGAAGGCTTGATTCAGGGTTACAAGAATGCAGCCCAACAAAAGTACTTAGTGCATAGTGATCAATTAAATAGTGATCAGTTACAGTTAAAATTACAAGGAAGCATACAGTGTGTGCAGCCACTTATGGCTGTGCCCAGGAAGACATATCATACAAAGAGCCTAGTCTTGATAGCTTTCTTGAAGGCTGCGTGACAGTCAATCTGACGGAGCTCCGTTGGGAGAGAGTTCCAGAAGGTGGCAGCCATGTTAGGGAAGCTTGTGCCACCCGCCCGCACTTTGTGTGTGATGGGCGCCGTTATTCTGTTGGCGTAGGTCGCTCTTGACGGTCTGGATGTGGTGTCGGGGATAATACTGTGGGCTAGGTAAGGTGGTGCCAACCTGTGAAGGCATTTGTGCGTCAAAGCCAGTGTTTTGAAAACAATCCTTTCCTTGACGGGAAGCCAATGGACCTTTCTCCTGATTTCCGAGATGTGGTCATTTCTTGATATTCCCGTAGTGGCTCTCAGGGTGTTGTTTTGAGCTAGTTGGAGTTTGGTCAAGTTTTTGCGAGAGGTCCCCACAAAGAGAGCATTGCAGTAGTCAATCCTAGAGCCAATGATCGCCCTAGCAATGGTGAGGCAGTTCTCTTGGGTGTGGAAGGGTCTGGCTGCATTAAGAAGTTTGGAGTGGTACGCTGAGGCAGAGGCAACACCATTGACCTGCCTATTCATGGTTAGGTCAGGTTCGATGTACACCCCCAAGTCTTGATTACTTGGGAGAAAGCAATAGGGATGTTGTCAACAGTAAAGGAAGAGTATTGCTTGCCCAGTTTCCCCAGGGTACATGAGGATGCGATTAACAGAAGTTCGGTCTTCTCACTATTGAGACATAGCCAGTTCTCTGCCATCCAGGATTGGATTGTAGAGTAGATGGAATTGAGGGTGTCATGGTTGGCCACGTAGTCACCTGAGAGGGGGATAAACACCTGGATATCATCCGCATAGTTAGTGTATGAGATGCCCAGTGAGTCCAAGATTTTGAATAGTGGTCTTGTGAAAAGGTTGTAGAGTGTGGGAGCAATGCAAGAGCCCTCTGGGACTTTTCGTTTGATGAGACTCAAGAAGATTCAGAGGAAACCTTCATGACTTTGTCCTGTAGGAAAGAGGTTATCCAAGTACAGGCGCTCGGGGAGAAGTTGGCTGCGGTGGAGAGGTGGTGACATAAGGTCTGATGATCCACCAGATCGAAGGCAGCGGATAGGTCCAGTAGGAGAAGGAGCGCGGGTTTACCGACGTCTCTGAGATCGTCCATTTGAGTTTTTTAAGTCGAGCAGGGCAGTTTCCGTGCCATGCCTAGGTCGGAAGCCGGATTGCCGCAGACCGAGGAGGTGGTTGTCCTCAATGAATTCTTGGACTTGCAGATCGGCTGCTTTGTCCAGAATCTTTAGTAGGAACAGCACAGTGGTGATAGGTCTGTAGTTCCCTGGGACACGTGGGTCGAGGGACGGTTTTTTCAAGAGCGGACGGACCCAAGCTTCTTTGAGTGTTGTTGGGACATGGCCTGACCGGAAGGAGGAGTTGATAAAAGCAATGATGAATGGGGTAAGGGTTGATGCACAGTCTTTAATGACCTGAGCTGGACAGACACCCCCTTTACAGTTAGAGGCTTATCATCATATGCAGCCATTAAAACATTAAAGCATTAAGAAAGGAATGAGGAATAGGACAAATGGCATAAAACGAAGCAGAGGGGGGGGGGAAGAGAAAAGCAAACAAAATGTTTCCAATAGAAATTCAAAATGCCTCCTCATTGATTACAAGCGCAATTCTGGATATATTATACAACCAAAATAGAAGAAAAAGGGATGTTTTTTAAGTGGTTGATGGCTCATATCAGGTATACAGTCGGACCAATTTCAGCTCGTTCAACAATTTTACAATTGCAGTTGTCAATAAAGAAACATTCTGTGGCCGACCATCAATCGTGTGAAACGAATGGGCACAGATGATGTAGTCTCATGTCCCTTGTACCCGTGCAATCGGCAAACAGATGCCTCAACGTTTGTGAACAGGCATCCCCACATAGAACACTTGAATCATCCGGGAAATCGTCTCTTTTCCTAATATGGCAATAGGTGCTTTCCTCTGGAAGGGCCTCTGCGCCACGTGAACACTGCAAGGAAGCGTGTGCAGTGCAAATGCGTATAACATTACTCCGTTACCAACGGTTTTCATGGTTACTGGGCAAAAGAATTTTCCAAAACTGCTTGTTTAAACATTTTCGCACTGCAACACAAATTGTGTTGAAAACTGTCAGCTCTGCCTTGTTTTTTGTTGGGAGTTAGAGGGGAGAATGATGCCAGGTCATAGAACTGTCTGAGAATCCTAAGTAACCCTTTCACAATATTTTCACATTTGAGCTACTGAGGTGAAGCTGTCCCCCTTTTAGGTTTGGACGAATTGGGGGCGTTTGAGGCTTCTGTTACTGGGCAGTGCCAGTGTGATCCCAGTGTTTCGTCTAGTCTCAGAATAACGTATTTGTTGACGTCTAATGTGTCAAGCAGCAAAGTGGTGTACTCAGAAATTAGCTGCTAATCCTGATGTGGCCAGCAGGTGTCAGCAAGCCCGCAGAACGGAAATTCTTTTACTACCGTTTCTCTGTTTTCCAATACATCGACCCCGTTCTCATTATTTTACAGAACACGCACAGCTAGTCTGGCTCGTTCTCTTTGTAATGCAGGGCCACGTCCTATGACGTCTGCGCCTTGTTATGAATGCCGGCCTTCCCCGTGATTCCCGGAAATGTGCTGTAGATCAGGGCGTGTACGGACGTCTGGCACTATAGCTTAGAGGAAACAGGACACTACGCACAGAGTCGGCTCTAGAGGTGCAGCACAGGGCAATGCACAGGGCCTCAGCCTTGTTGACTCTGTCTTCCTCATGGAAAGTGACGATGAATAGTGTTGCCCTGAGCCGGCCCTAGGATTTGTGGGCTCCTGGTCGGCAAAAGATGTGCAGAAACTGATGTCACCAAATGTGTCATTAATATCCGTGGCATCAAATAAGCTGACCTTCAGTATTTAAATTGTAAGGGTAAATATTACACATGTGGCAATATCGGGAGTGAGGCTTATTCTGCAGTAGCCGACAGAGTGAGTTGAATCATTTGTAGAGAGGGTACCTCTAAAGAAAGCACTGTGACGAGGAAGAGCAGGCCAAAGAGTAGTAAAGATCACCAGTAAGTAATCCAAGCATACCTAATGTGACTGCATGTTGCAAGGATGCAAGGGCAGCAATTTGCCCTGGACCAGAGTGGGCAAAGTGCCTTTTTTTTCGATTGCACTATAAGGCTTTCCTGCAGCAAAGGGTATTTATCGGGAAAGGTACTGAGGTAGTCAGAGTAAGCAATCCTGCATGCCTTCGAATGTTAATAATGGGGCTCACGGCCCAAACCAAAAAAAAGTGGGGTGGCTCATTAACATACACATACGGACTGAACATATCTTAAAGTGAAATACACACATTTAATTCAACTGGCCTTTCCTAACAGAGGAAAATGCAGAAAACAAAATTAGCATTGTCTTTCTAATCAACAATACCTGGAAAACAACCAGATGGAGGAGATTTTCCTATAACACTGCTGACAACGTATAAAAGGTGCACACCTGTTAAACCCAAAGATCTTTATTGAAATATTCCACAGGACACAAAATACAAATACAAGTGCTTTGAAGACACTTGGATGTGGTTTTGTGGGTAAATGAGTGCCCCGAGAGCTTGCGGATCATGGTCCAAATCCTGGTGGACGAACACTTGAACAAACAGGCTTTTTTGTATGACGGCCTCAAAAACACCCAAGCGTGATGGTGTCCGCACTGTTTAAAAAGTGGGCAGACGCTGTCAACCCAAATGCACCCTCAACTTGTACCCTGAACATCAGCACAGCACCAGGGCGAACAACATCTTCAGTAGAGAAAACTCTCTTCCCACATCCATGGGCCTGGTAAATCATTAAAACCAATTTGCCCTCTGATCCTTTCCCCTCTTTGCCACCACTTTTGGCTTTCAACAATACTCTGTTTTATAAAGAGGACTTGAAATGTACTCACATCATCATTAAAGAACTCCAGAAATATAGACATCCATAGAAATATATTCAACAGAGTACAATTGTTGCATTATTTCCACCCCATCTTGAAGACTACAAATAACATGGTGAAATTCAACAACATGATAAAAAAAAATGGCTTGTAGGCTGTCTTTCATTATTTGTAAACTTAGAACTAAAGATAATGTGAAAAGGTAACTTGGTGTTTAGTCATCATTGGACAAAGGCATGCTTTATAAGATTCGAGTTAAATGTGACATTCTAAACAAAAAAAAAATGTATTTGACACACAAAAGCGAACACATGAAAACTAGCGAAATAGTTCACTACTCTTTTTTGTTCACACATTTTAATTGTGATCAAAGAAGTCAGATTTGGTCTGCAAACTAGGTTTTTTGTATGCGCTTTCAGAATACAAACCAGCTTTTGAATGCCTTGCCCAAAACAATGGCTCTTAAATGCACCATTATGTGTAAAGAGCTTTCACTTTAAACACTCTGCTAAAACAAAGTGCGTGATAGGTCCTAGGTGTGAGGCCCTGCAGGGTCTGATGGGCTGCTGGGAAGGTGCAGGGGGGGGGGGGGGTATTTGTCTCTAGAAGAGAGTCACAGGGGGTTGGGCGTGAGCACAAAAAAGTGGCCTGTGGCAGAAATCCGAGCCGCCCCTGTTATTTTGTATTCTCACAGCAGCTGGTGGCTGCGGGGCCCCGAAGAGTTGGGGGCCCGGGGTGACGGCACATATTGCCTATGCCTCGGGCAAGTCCTGGCCCTGGTGGTGCTTAAAGCCTCCCTTAACCCAGACTTGAAGCGATCTCCCAAAGAGAAGCCAGGGTTTGAAGGGGCCTTTTGACAGCAGAACCAATTATGCCTAGATTTCATACCAAAAATCTTCATTTTCCCATTACTTACGTCAGAGGTGCTCACCAGATGATGGAGACTACAACTCCCATCAACCCTAGTCAGCATAGTCACTTATAAGGGATCATGAAGTCATAGTCCAAAACACACGGAGAGCCACAGGGTGCAGTGGTCTGCCACCTCTCCTGACAAACACCCATCTGTCCTATTGTATTCTTTAAACCCTAGGCCCATCCTCACTCACAGGGACTCAGAGGAGCCATAAAGCCCCCTCTTCCATTTCTCTTGTCACAACTACACAAGCTCCTCGATGCATAGTCCTTACCAGGAAGGTAGGTAAGGAGTAAGTAATGGGATGAGCCAACTAAACGAGGAGTGATGAAGAGTATTGCTAAGTAACCCACACATTACTCATGCCTCGCCTTCCTCGCCCCTTTCCTGAGCTTTATATATTTGACTTGCATTTATTGGGGCCCTGTTGTTTCAGCAAGAAAAGCATGCATAAGTACAAAAAGTAGTTGTGGCGATCTCTGCAAGTGGGTGACTTACAATAGAACTTGAGCAGTTGAAAATTAAACAGGTGATGCTAGGGGTAAGCCAGAACATGATCTTGTCACAATAGAGCCAGCCAAAAGGAAGGCAGGCGGGCCCAGCTGAAGATGTGTGGGGGCCCATTTCAACATGATGGTTGGGGCACCCCCTTCATTAGACCGAAAATAGTTTGAGGCACCCGTGTGGCGCATACATTATAATGGAGACAAATACAGCAAGGGGTTCATAGCCGCTGGTTACTGCAAGACGCCCAGCCAGCAGGGAATTGACACATCACATGCTCCCTGAAAATCTATAAACCTGTCTTTGTTAGCAAGTGGCTGATGTGAAGTGGCAGGTGTTAAAATTCAATGAGGTGATACATTCTGTGTTCTCTGAGGGAAGTGACGACTGGAAGGGCTCCAGCAAACGCAGCTTGTAAGGTTAGCGCTGCAAAGCACACATTGTAAATCCCAGAACGAAAGTAATATATTGTTGTGTTATAGGATTGCTGACTGGCAGCATGGGGGCAATTGCTGGAGGGTTCACTTCAGGCTCAAGGCCCCTTTCAATTGAAATGGTTGAAAAGCCATGATGCCGTCCCTGCAGGCAGGGAATATTTACAGGGGTTTGTCAGTATATTTTCGATGTTGGCAGGGGAGAAGCGTCTCAAGGGAGCGCAGACAGTGAGCTGGGATAGCTTGGGCGCCCTTTCAATTTGAAGGCGATAGTTATTTACCAGTATTCACCCGAGAGATGCCAAGGAATAATAGATCAAAACATTTTAGTTTTAGAGAAGCTCATAAACATGCAGCATCCCCCTCCCCATTCTTCCGGAAAGCTCCCATTGTTGTTAAAAGATTGTTAGCTAGAGAAGGGTGAGTCAGGGGAGGCCTGGGTCGGCCAGGGCTAAGTGGCCGCTACAAGCCCCACCCAAGTCCCAAAGTACTGGCCCCAGAAAACACAGGCTGAGCTCCACTGCTCGCCCCTGAAAATAAAAGTTACAAAAAAGTCTTGTCTAGCTTGGGGCATACAGCCTTTAGCGGATGTCCTGCTGTACCACCCCTAACGCACAGCCTCACTCCTTGAGGTCACTAAAATGTCCGCCGGCCAGGTCCTGAGAAGGAATGTCTGTGGTGTAGTGTGAGGGCTTGGCAGAGCCGTGCACTTTTGCACACATCTCATTGTTATCAGATGACATATTTAAATGGGAAGCTATTTAGATGCATCGCTGCAGCAGTCAGTGGGCAGCCGGTCCTTGTCCATGAGAAGTGTTCCTAGTTTGTGTGAAAGTTGAGTGGCAAGAACTGGATGGGTGTCTTTGCATCTGAAAAGTGGTTCACTTTCCATCTATAGCTCGAGTTACCGCCCTGTTTTCTTCTATCAGAATTAAACTGATTGACATAAGAACCAACCCCTTTTTAAACTGTCGTGTTCCCCTTGATGTCTGTCGGTTTTACATGCTACATATTATCTTCGTAGGTGAATAATAGTACGTTTTCCCCATCAAACAATAAGTACGAGTTAGTGACTTTGTCAAACAATTTTTGTGTATGGCAGCAAAACCCAGAGAAGAATTTGTGTTTGTCATTGCTATGCATTTAGATAGTTACAGCCTTCCCTTCGGGATGGAGAAAACAAAGCTACACTCACACTTATTTTCATTATATATGTGTCAGAATCATTTATTGTGTGATTTGTGTACTTTTCAAGTCATCATTACAAAACCAACTGGTTTAACTTTTTTAAATGATACTTTAACACACATTTGTATTTGATAGAATTGAATAATATCTGTCCCTGTCCTCTTAATGGCAATGGATCATGATGTCTTTGGTAGCTACATTCCAGGTGGCCGGCCGTGTAATCCACGCTCAGCACACTCAGCACCCTACCCAATCTAACCCATCGCCTGGCCTCCTTGAATTTCTGATTACGATGCAACAGTCTAACAGGATTGGCTTCTTTAAATAACATTAAACCTGCTAGCAACCCCTACCAGGAACTGCATGCTGGATTGATAGATAATCATTTCGGCACACTTAGGATAACAGAAAGATGGCTTTCTGGGTCCTTCAATCCGATTTTGCTCAGCCTGGTCCCCAATATGGCCTCCTACTATGTGTTACATGTCTTGTGCATTTTGGGGGTGGAGTGGCGGGCATTTTTCATAATACTCTTCAGCACTCCCCGATGCCGTTGGGACCCATAAATGGTTGGAAATATATGCTCACTTCCATGTAAATGGAAGGAGGCCAGGAGGAGGCTAGGAGTTGGGTTCACTCTGTTACAGTCCTCCCAGATGTAATTGAGGAAAATTGTATCTCATTCACTACCTAGCTGGGAGATATCCGTTTTTAGATGATTCTAATGACTTCCTGGTGAACGACATTTTGATCTCCTTATGTTTCATAAATCGTTCCTCTTTTATCTCTGACCCTAACCATCTAGGACAAGGGCCTGCAACCTACCGCTCTCCAGAACTGCAACTCCCATGATCCCTCAGCGTTGACTATGCTGACTAGGGACGATGGGAGTTGTAGTCCAAAACATCTAGGAAGCCAAAAGTTGCAGACCCCTTATCTAGGAGGTCACACAGTAGATGCTATCTATTCTTCTTTAATTCGATTACTGTATCCACTTGAGTACCAGTGATTTGGTCCGGCCTTTTTGAATAGTCCTCTTTTATTTTCTCTGTCACGCTCAGCTATAGAACAAACACAGGCTCATTGAATAGATGTCAAGTGCTGGTCAGGGAAACTAGTATTCGCCCAGTGATATTTCAACGGCATCGGGAAGGCTTTACTAATTCTGGGGACTCTGTAGCTCCAAAAGGATCACTGTGCAAACAATCATGCCAGTCCGTCATTTAATTCCACTCTAAAATAATGCAACAGGCTGATGGGAGGGCTGAACATCGTTAGCAAAACTATGAAACACCTGAACGCAACGTATTTATGCTCATTGACAAACTGCTGGGAAAAACAATTCTGGATGCTTAAAAAAGCCTTCTGGCAGAGCAAGATAAACACTGCCACAAGAGCCATTTATCCGCTTTACTCTGATGAACACACTCATTAATCCCGCTACTTGCTTTCCCTCCATAGCCTCTTCAGTAGCTCTCTGAGAAGCTTTCAATTCCTGTTTTCTAAAAGACAATTAAAAAATGAAGCTCACTCTGGGCGTGACTGATAAGCGACCAGACGGGATCTCTTCCCATCTGCAATGTCTCCTATTTCCTCCTCTATGTATGGGTTTATTAGCTACTGCCAGTGTGTGCTTCATAGCTCAGACTAAACCTACTGATACGGAGGCTGAGTGTGTGCCAGGCTGGCTGCTGCTGCAAGATAGGGCCCTTTTTGGAAGTGATAACCATACATATGTGAGCCCCTCTATTGAGAACTAATAACCTGTTTCATGGGATGTGTCCCACTCACGATGGTCTACAAACACGCGTTTAGCTCACTGCACCTTTCACTGTGGGGAAATATCTATTTGCTTTTCAGCCTGCCCCACCTCTCCCACAAGGGCTATCCAGCACCAAAATGGTAGGCAATTCTCCTCTGAACAAGAGTTCCAAGAGCAACCTCAGACACGTGTTTCAGCCTGGTTGTGCCTCACAATGAGGTCAAGCTGAGCCTCTCTAAGGCACAGTGAGCAAGGGTTCTATGTCTGGACTAGAGCGAAATTTACAAAAATATGAGAGCCCCTATCCTGAGACCAATCAAGGCTTAAATGACCCGTCCTATGGGATGGGTGAGGCTTCAAGATGTGTCTCTCTATTTCCAACCTATTGGACGTCTGATTAAGGCCGGTTTTTCAGCTGGTTTCATTCACTGTTCCCTGGATTACCGCATTAGGGGTGGGCCAAAATGGCTAATTCCAGTCCGTGGGAATATTATAGCAGAATCCTGGCAAAATTCACCAAATCCGCAATTTCGACCACAAAACAGAATTGGCAGTTTGGGGCATTTTCCAGGACAAATTTCGCTTTAGCATAATTTAATGATTTTTTAAAACAAAGTTTTGGGTGGGATCTGGGTGTTTCACCTCTTAAGATTTCGTTTTTTTTTAAAAAAAATGTAGTTGTTTGTGTGTTTTAGACCACACCAAAAAAAAAAAGAAATTCAGCTGAACCCCCATACCCAAAAAAATGCCAAAAGTATGCCCAGCCAGCAGTAGGCAATTGTTGGCGAATTTCGCCAATTCCGTTTCACCGGTGGTAATTTCGCCCACCCCAAATATAACACCCATGTTGAAGAAAACTTTGATGTATCTGAAAATTCTGGTTTAGTTTTCTACATATCACTAACCTTCCATTGGTTTATAAACTAATGGCGAAGGTTGTGATCGATCAATTGCAATGTTACCTAGATCAACATCATTGGGCTTCATTATATGCTTGCCTGTCCGGTAACAGCGGTACCGGTAAGCTTGCCGGTAACATTGTTACCGGACCGGCAAACTACAAGTTCTGCTGCCGGGTGCCTTCTCGCCCGCCAGGTCTGACCTGGCGGGCATACCGGCCCCCGCGAGCATACCATGCCGGATACACCATCACCATTCTGAATGGTGCCAGTACATCCAACCTCCCCATTCCCATTGAGCCCTACTGGGCTCGAATGGGAATGGGGAGCATTTCATTCCAGCGCCCGCGAATGGGCAATTACCGGGTTCGGCAGGGCCTGTAATGACCCGGTAATTGCCCATTCGCAGGCGCTGGGAAAAAAAAGTACCGATGGCAGCCGGCTACCGCCGGTCTCATAACGAGGCCCAATGTCTTTCCACGTTCAATCTGGTTTTCGGTCTGTGCATGTTACTGAGTCTGCCCTTTTGGGGTTTTCTGACGGCACCTTGGAGGTTGTGGACTTGGGGTGAGTAATTCTTCTAGTAATGTCAATGTTAAAGGACATTTGTACCGTGCACTATCACCACTGGTAATGCTGCAGCTCCCTGTCGCATTTGATGCTGTGAGCCACGCTGACGTCCTTCACACTTTAACCACCATTGTACCCCGCTCCAATGCTGCCTACCACTGGTTTAAGTCATTTCTATAAGAAAGGCCTCAAAAAGTTCAAATAGGTCCACTCTTTCAGAGGTGTCCCGTGGGGAGCCCCTGGGTTTCCCCTCACCAATTTTCTTCAATTTCTATGTGATTCCCTTTTTTAGCTATTTAAAATCTTTTCTTGTAATGTTACAATCGTATGCAGTTGATACACGTGTACATACAGAGATTTCTGAGAGGGAGGCGGGGCTTTCAACTCCTACTGGAGTGCCTTCATGGTCTTCTTGGGCCAAGTCAAATCAAATGCAACTAAATGGATCCAAAATAGAGGCTATCCTGTTTGATACCGGAAAACAGAAACTCTTGCTGAGAATCCAGACACGCCGAGTGGTTGGCCATGTTGTTTTGTTGAACCTTAAGGTGAGATATGTTGGCGTCCTGTTCAACTCATCACTTCGTTTAGGTCAGAGAGTAATACAGTTGTTAGCAGTAGCTTTTTCCAACTTGGGCTACACAAGACAATCAAGACAGCTGGTAAGATAGCTCAGTGGGTTGAGCGCTCGCTGCTGCAATCTGAGCGTGATCTGCAGGTCGCAGTTTCGAATCCTGGCAAGGCCAACTCAGCCTTTCATCCTTCTGAGGTCGATAAATGAGTACCAATTTCGGTTGGGTGATATTGTATGTAAATATGTGCTCTGTAAAGCGCTTTGCATTAAGGCGCTATATAAATAACACACCATTATCATTATCATGTCCTTCCTCTCTTTACATCACCCATTTATTGTCGTATGGGCTTTTGTGAATTCTCGCCTAGATTGCACAAATGCACTCTATGTATGTCTCCATGCGTATTCCATTAACAAACTTCAACCAGTCCAGAATTCTGTCGTCAGGCTCGTCTGTGGTTCACCAATCACTTAATTGTGTCATGGTTCATGAGAAAAAGGATTTAAATTGACCTGCCTACAATGTAAGTGTTGTGTGAGTTGAATCCTCTCACCATGAGCCGTCTGCTGGTTTTGTGCGTTCCCTCTCGTCCCCTAAGAAGATCTTCATGATTCCCACTCTGGCCTGCTCATTAGTTTGGGCTACTAGGTGGCGCTTGCACCACTTGCAACTGAAACTCTTACATTAGAGTCCAGATAAGCAAAAATGGCATATGAGGGACACACAGATTGTAAGTGTAATTTGGTTATTCGCCCACCCATTGGCTGCCCATGGCCATGGTAATATCTGTAGCCATTCCCACCAAGTTCCTGACCCTGCCTGCCCAAAACACCTCTTCATGGGAACTCTTTCAGCTTGCTTTAATCAAGCATTTACATCAAACCTTCCACTTAAAGCGCCTGCCAGTGTTTTTCCAAAGCAGTTTTCAGAGATTTAATGACTTAATTGGAGCTGTAAATCTTCTACGGGTATAATAGAAATGTCTTAACCAGATCTGCCTTCAGCCACTCGATTTATAAGTACTAGGCGTGTCCATCACTGAAGTCTTGGTAAAAACAGGCATTGGCAAAGCCGACAGTTTTGGCTTGCGTATAAGTATTAGGCATTTGCCATGTACTGCCGTTCGATAACCAGGTACTCACAACTTTTTGCACCTGCTACCACGTAAGGAAGGCATGGTATCAAACAGTGAAGACAGACACAAGTGATCTCAGTTCAAGGGTGTTTATTGAACTTTAATGGGTTGGTTGAATGCCTAGCTGACCTAAATCTAAGAATGAGATCAAGCTACCACAATCAAATAATAATAACGCAGTCCTAGTCAAGTCTCTGTCAAAATAAAACAATGCAGGAGTTTTCAGTCTGGTTTCCCTGCCTTATGCTTTCTGCTTGGAAGGTTTCTGGAAAGGAACAGTTTTTTGCCGAAAAAGGTCAAGGGTATTTTCTTCCTTGAAAACCCTTCTTGATTTCCTGCCTTTCTCCCCTCGTTCAACTGCCGACTCGAAACTGCTGTTCCTTCGTGTGCTTTGCATCACTCAGAGTGTTCTCTCGTGCTCTGCCTTTTATCCGTGTTGGGCAGTTTAATGGATATCAGGTGTGAGTGATTGTCAGTAATTACATTACTTCGCCTGACCATAGTAGTGGGACATGCCAGGTACACTGCTCGGGTGTGAGTCTGTTTTCTCCCAGAGCAGGCTGTCTGTGTGAAAGTGTTTGTGACAGGAAAAGGTGTTACAGGGGGAGGGATACCACGTCTCGCCATCAGGTGTCCCACTCCCCGAAGACCCCTCAACCAGGTGATCCTCCCGCACTGGTCCACCCCCAGGGTTTGGATCCAAAGGCGATGGCCATGCCCTGGCCACCTGAGAGAGAGATCCCCGGGGGCTAGTGGGTGAGACACCTTCTGGTTTCTCACAACCATCAATGGGCAGTTAATACCACTACGGCCGGGCCAGGCAAGTGCCTACACAAAATCCCAAACTGTTGTCATTGCCACTGCTTGTTTTTTCCTGTTGTCTATTGATGGCTGTCACATTGCATACCAAGCAGCTAAGAATTGAAATGTGCTACCTGTCCAGTTTCAACGCTGGGGTCTCTTTCCTGCTTCAGGAATCGGGTTAAAACATTCCTTTTCCACTAGATGCTTGATGATTGGTGACGAGAAACAGTTCATTCAAGATGATATGTGGTCAAGTTTCAGCAGTCAGACTGGGCTCAAATCCTGGTTTCACCAAGTATGTGATTCTGGGTAGATCGTTTTATCTCACTCTGCCCTTATGACAAAGGTGAGATGCCAGGTTATATATTGGATTGAAAGAGAGAGGATGGCAGGTATAGATGGGGTGCTAGGGATAGATACACAGGACACCAGATATGAGTTTTGTGCTGAAGGCAGGAATCCAGGTATGGGTTTTCTGTGGTGGGGAGCAAGGATGTCAGGTATGGGTCTTGAAGTGAGTGAGGTGGGAGGCAGAGCCAGGTATACATACATCCCACCATGCCCCATTCCATTCGAGAGATTCTATTGCAGTCTGTGTTTTCTTTACATTCTGGGAATAGCAATATTAGATTGGGTGACTGCATCCTTTGGCCCCACGGTTGTTTTAGACCATGGGTGCACAACATAAGGCCCGCGGGCCAGTTGCGGCCCGCCATGGCATTTTGTCCAGCCCGCGATGCACAAAGACTTTCCTAATGGAGTGCGGCCCGCAAGCCGCATCGGCCGCCCTCCATTAGGAAAGTCTTTGAAACTCTTCTCTTCCGGGCCGGACAAAACACTGGCCCTCATTGGCTCAGGGCACGCGCACCACGTAGCTCCTACGAGCCACGTAGTTCGTGTGTGCTGCAACAATGGAGGGCCAGCATTACTGCTGGCGTGGCCCGTAAGGCTTGATGCCGGAAGGCATTTCAGCCTTGCCACGCCCACGCCAGCCGTAGTGCCAGAGACCCCGCCAGCGTTCCAGCTAGCCTGCCTTCCAGCTCGTCCGGTAAGTGGTCTGTTTGTTTGTGTTTGTTTTTGTGTCTCGGGTCTGTTCTGGTATATGTTTGTGTGTATGTTTGTGTTGTGTTGAGATGCGGGGGTGGGGGGATGTCGGGTGTGCACGAATGTTTGTTTTTGTATGTTTGTGTTGTGTATGTTGAGATGCGGGGGTCGGGGGGTGTCGGGTGGGCTTTAATGTTTGATTTTGTATGTTTCTGTTTGTATGTTGAAATGCGGGGGTGGGGGGTGTCGGGTGTGCATGAATGTTTGTTTTTGTATGTTTGTGTTGTGTATGTTGAGATGCGGGGGTGGGGGGGGTGTCGGGTGGGCATTAATGTTTGTTTTTGTATGTTTCTGTTTGTATGTTGAAATGCGGGGGTGGGGGGGTGTCGGGTGTGCATGAATGTTTGTTTTTGTATGTTTGTGTTGTGTATGTTGAGATGCGGGGGTGGGCATTAATGTTTGATTTTGTATGTTTCTGTTGTGTATGTTGAGATGCGGGGGTGGGGGAGTGTCGGGTATGCATGAATGTTTGTTTTTGTATAATTGTGCAGTGTTTGTTGAGATGCAGGGGTGGGGGGTGGCGGGTATGCATGAATGTTTGTTTTTGTATGTTTGTGTTGTGTATGTTGAGATGCGGGGGTGAGGGGTGTCGGGTATGCATGAATGTTTGTTTTTGTATGTTTGTGCAGTGTTTGTGATGCGGGGGCGGGTGGGTGTCGGGTGTGCATGAATGTTTGTTTTTGTATGTTTGTGCAGTGTTTGTTGAGATGCGGGGATGGGGGGGTTCGGGTGTGCATGAATGTTTGTTTTGGAGTGTAAGTGCAGTGTATGTTGAGATGCAGGGTCTGTATTGGTGCATGCTTAATGGTTTATATGCTATGTTGGGGGTTGGGGGGTTTGGGTCTGTATGGGTGCATGCTTGAGAGTGTGTGTGCTGAGTTGGGGGTGGGGGGTTCAGGTCTGTATGGGTATTGGTTGGGGGTGGGAGCCATGGGGCATAGTGTTTGGTTGGGGATGAGGGACATGGGGCATAGTGTTTGATTGAGGGGTGGGAGCTATGGGACATAGTGTTTGGTTGGGGGTGAGGGACATGGGGCATAGTGTTTGATTGAGGGGTGGGAGCTATGGGGCATAATGTTTGCTTGAGGGGTGGGGGCCATGGGGCATAGTGTTTGTTTGGGGGTGGGAGCCATGGGACATAGTGATTGGTTGGGGGTGGGGGCCATGGGGCATAGTGTTTGGTTGGGGGTGAGGGGGCCATGGGGCATAGTGTTTGGTTGGAGGTGGGGGCCATGGGGCATAGTGTTTGGTTGGGGGTGGGAGCCATGGGACATAGTGTTTGGTTGGGGGTGAGGAACATGGGGCATAGTGTTTGTTTGAGGGGTGGGAGCTATGGGACATAGTGTTTGGTTGGGGGTGAGGGACATGGGGCATAGTGTTTGATTGTGGGGTGGGAGCTATGGGGCATAATGTTTGCTTGAGGGGTGGGGGCCATGGGGCATAGTGTTTGTTTGGGGGTGGGAGCCATGGGACATAGTGATTGGTTGGGGGTGGGGGGCCATGGGGCATAGTGTTTGGTTGGGGGTGAGGGGGCCATGGGGCATAGTGTTTGGTTGGAGGTGGGGGCCATGGGGCATAGTGTTTGGTTGGGGGTGGGAGCCATGGGACATAGTGTTTGGTTGGGGGTGAGGAACATGGGGCATAGTGTTTGTTTGAGGGGTGGGGGGCCATGGGGAATAGTGTTTGGTTGGGGGTGAGGGGGACATGGGGCATAGTGTTTGGTTGGGGGTGAGGGGGCCATGGGGCATAGTGTTTGGTTGGGGGTGGGAGCCATGGGGCATAGTGTTTGGTTGGGGGTGAGCGGCATGGGGCATAGTGTTTGGTTGGGGGTGAAGGGGCCATGGGGCATAGTGTTTGGTTGGGGGTGAGGGACATGGGGCATAGTGTTTGGTTTTTGGGTGAGGGGGCCATGGGGCATAGTGTTTGGTTGGGGGTGAGGGGGCCATGGGGCGTAGTGTTTGGTTGGGGGTGAGGGACATGGGGCATAGTGTTTGGTTGAGGGGTGGGAGCCATGGGTCATAGTGTTTGGTTGGGGGTGAGGGACAGGGGGCATAGTGTTTGCTTGAGGGGTGGAGGCCATGGGGCATAGTGTTTGGTTGGGGGTGGGAGCCATGGGACATTGTGTTTAGTTGGGGGTGAGGGACATGGGGCATAGTGTTTGCTTGAAGGGTGGGAGCCATGGGACATAGTGTTTGGTTGGGGGTGAGGGACATGGGGCATAGTGTTTGCTTGAGGGGTGGGGGCCATGGGGCATAGTGTTTGGTTGGGGGTGGAAGCCATGGGACATAGTGTTTGGTTGGGGGTGGGAGCCATGGGACATAGTATTTGGTTGGGGGTGAGGGACATGGGGCATAGGGCCTCATTACACGGTAGGCGGTAAGGGTTTATCGGTACCGGTATTTTACCGGTACGGGTACACCCTTACCGCCTTACTAGGAAGTCCGTTTGCGGGATGGGGAATTTAACGCCTGCTTTTTGTAGGCGTTAAAAACCAACCCGCAGAGGGACCAGGGAGCTAATTACGGTACCGCAATTTGCGGTGCCTTAATTAGCACCTTCCCCATTCCCATTATGCCCTATGGGGCAAAAATGGGAATGGGGAAGGGCAATGGGGGAAGGGGGAATTACCGCCCCACCAACCTTGGAATAGGGCGGTAATTCCCCTTTCCACCAAGGCAGAGCCGGTATTTTACCGGCATGGACCAAGGTGCTAATAGCACCTTGGTCCACCGCCATCCGTGTAATGAGGCCCATAGTGTTTGCTTGAGGGGTGGGGCCATGGGGCATAGTGTTTGGTTGGGGTTGGGAGCCATGGGAAATAGTGTTTGGTTGGGGGTGGGAGCCATGGGGCATAGTGTTTGGTTGGGGGTAAGGGGGACATGGGGCATAGTGTTTGGTTGGGGGTGAGGGGGCCATGGGGCATAGTGTTTGGTTGGGGTGGGATCCATGGGGCATAGTGTTTGGTTGGGGGTGAGGGACATGGGGCATATTGTTGCACTCCAAGAGTGAACCCAATAATAAAGCTAAAACAGGCACAGTTAGGAGATGTACATCCTTTGCTTTTTGAGGAAACCTGACTCAACGAAGGCCACACTCCTCTTGGGCAACCCAAACAGCAAACTATAGAAGTCCAAACTAACGGAATGTCCAATCAAGGGTCAATAAAATATATATAATTTAATTAAACAGACAATATACAATAACTAAATAGAAATAAATTATAACAATGGAAAATGTAAGTTTGAAATACAAATGTTAATGTTAATGTTAAAGGATATTTGTACCGTGCACTATCACCACCGGAGTGGTCCCCTGGCACTCTGGTGGCTCTGAAAAGGGAGAAGGGGTGAGTTAGTGGGAAAAAGCTGAAAAAAGTGCAAGAGAGCAGTGATGTGCTGATGGCAACCTCAGCCCGTTAGGTCCGTTGGCTGGTCTTGTGGTGTTATACGGCCGGTAGTCGTTGTGTGCTGTTGTGCAAGTCTATGTGTGGTTTGTTTTGTTGTTGCAGTGTAGTGAAGTTTGTGCGGTTTGCTGCGTTTGAGTTTTGTGGTTGTGTTTGTTTAGAGTTTGAGAGGTGTATGCAGAGGGATGAAATTGTTAGTGGATTGGTTGATTGGCATTGCTGTCTTGGCACAAGCTAACATGCACATTTCTATCTAGATTCCGACGCAGGCTAGATTAAGAATTCCGTCTAAGTGTGACACATGCTAATATTCACATTTCTATCTAGATCCGACCTAGGCTAGGTTAAGAATTCCATCTAAGTGTGGCACATGCTAACACTCACATTTCTATGAAGGTGTGGTGCAGGCTAAAGTTGAGGATGACATCTAAGTGTGGCACATGCTAACGTACACATTTCTATCTAGATCCGATGCAGGCCAGGTTAAGAATTCCATCTAAGTGTGGCACATGCTAACATTCACATTTCTATGAAGGTGTGGTGCAGGCTAAAGTTGAGGATGACATCTAAGTGTGGCACATGCTAACACTCACATTTCTATGAAGGTGTGGTGCAGGCTAAAGGTGAGGATGACATCTAAGTGTGGCACATGCTAACGTACACATTTCTATCTAGATCCGATGCAGGCCAGGTTAAGAATTCCATCTAAGTGTGGCACATGCTAACACTCACATTTCTATGGAGGTGCGGTGCAGGCTAAAGTTGAGGATGACATCTAAGTGTGGCACATGCTAACGTACACATTTCTATGAAGGTGTGGTGCAGGCTAAAGTTGAGGATGACATCTAAGTGTGGCACATGCTAACGTACACATTTCTATCTAGATCCGATGCAGGCCAGGTTAAGAATTCCATCTAAGTGTGGCACATGCTAACATTCACATTTCTATGGAGGTGTGGTGCAGGCTAAAGTTGAGGATGACATCTAAGTGTGGCACATGCTAACGTACACATTTCTATCTAGATCCGATGCAGGCCAGGTTAAGAATTCCATCTAAGTGTGGCACATGCTAACACTCACATTTCTATGGAGGTGCGGTGCAGGCTAAAGTTGAGGATGACATCTAAGTGTGGCACATGCTAACATACAAATTTCTATCTAGATCCGACGCAGGCTAGATTAAGAATTCCGTCTAAGTGTGGAATAAAATCGTTACCCCTCAAAAACATATTCTTTTTCCATGTGTTTAATACAAATTGGGGGTTGAAAAAGCCTCCTGCCACGCCACGCCTACCGCCCAGCCCACATTTACTTTTCGGCCCACTATGGCCATCATGTAAGGTACTTTCGGCCCTCTGTCAAAATCAGTTGTGCACCCCTGTTTTAGACTATGCCATCCATGACTCCTCCTCACCTTTGGCTATGCTAGCTAGGCCTGATGGGAATTGAAATCCAAAACACTGGGAAAACCAAAGGTCTGGCTCTCCCATTTCTTTACCTCTCATGGCATCTTTAAGCATACTACACCAATCTGATTGGACTCTACTCAGGGATTCAGAGGTTCGTGAGAAAAGAAAGTGTGGGCGGTTTTATGTAGGCACTTAGCCCTCTGCAACACCCTTAACTCGAGTCAGTTTCAGAGGGACCCAAAGAGAACCAGTTATTCTGTGAAAACTACAGCATTAGGGGACTAGAGAGGAAAGGGTGGGCTGGGTCCAGAGGTAAAACGCTACTCACACAATTCGTCTTTCTGTCCTCCCCCGCCTTGAGAGTTAGGGAATGTACAATGGCCCAGTTTTAATACAATGAAAAATATTGTTTGCCTTCTTAACACAATTTAAATATGTGAATGGAAACAGGAAGAGCAGACGAACGATTTTATAGATGTATTTTGTACTGCAGCCTGATGTCCCCCGGGATGAAATAAGTCATGTGACAATAATTGTCCCTGGTGCATTTAATAGAAAGTAAACGTGAAGTTACCGGAAACCGGAAATATGACGTCACGTTGTGTACTATAGATTATTCACTTTAGGGCCCGCCCTGCAGAGGCCGCCTGGAATTTGGAGTCTTCTACGGGACACCACATGCCAGGTCCAGGAGCGAACACAGGAAGTGAGAGAAGGAAGCAGGGAAACGGGTTAAGTAGGTAGAGGCAGGGGTACAAGAAGTGACAGGCACCGTAGTTATGTTAAGAGGTTTATTCTACCTACAAAGTGGTGGTTTAACACCGCGGAGAGGCTTGTCTGAAGAGTGGCGTTATGGCAATATAAATAGTCTACTTAAAATGATTGAAACCAGCCAGCACCCATGAAAGCTTTGTTGGAGCTGTCAAGGAAGTTTGTTAAATGTCATGTGCCGCTAGTCCGCACTCTTCGAAACAAGCAATTGAAAAGAGAACCGCATTGTTGCTGCCCTTCTCGTGTTAGACTCCCGTGGAGGGAGACATTTTTTCTCACGACGTCATTGTTCAGTGACTATCAAATCTCAGCTTTAGTATGAGGTCCTTTTGAAGCAGCTGAACTTGTCCTCTCTCATTAGCTTTTCCCCTCTTGGTTTTTAGGTCATCAGTGAGTCTAGTCCCCTAAGGAGCACACGCACAGAATAAATGAAAGCAGGACTGGATGACATACTCAGGCGTGCAGGGTTGGCACCAGGCATGAGCGGTCTGTGCCGTCATCTGAGGGGGCTCCTTAGGCACCCGCTGTCCTGTGTATGCCGACTAATACAGAGGGCCTGATTCCCAACCCGTTTTCAGTAATTAAATCCTGATGTAAAACGCATTCTGAATATGGTTCAGATTGTATCTTTGAGAGGCTTTGCAGGTCCTTTTCTTGCCTGTCCCCAGAGAGACCATGCAGTCACCTCCCACCCCTGCTAGGTTCTGGAGACAAAGCCTCCACCTCCCCAGCGGCCCAGCGGACATGGCACAGCATTTCCCACTGAGGCCAAAAACCTTTGCAGCTTAATTTTCTCTTTGAGTGATGGATCATTTGAGTAATCATTGTTCTTGACAAAGCCATCATTTTGTAGCTGATAAGAACTGCTTTCGGCACTTTTGTATTCACCAAATCACCAGTTACCTACTGCAAGCTATGCCAAGGCAGTACAAATATCTCAAATTTTTTTTTTTTTGGGCTATTATGCCAAAACTATTGCATTAGAGTACAGATCGGGAGGAAGGACACAGAGTCTGTAGGTGTTCTTTGGTTATGTGCCTGCCCATTCCTTGCCCATGGCCATGCCAATCCCTATGGCCATTCTCACCCCTTCCTGCCTCTACCCACCCAAAACACCTCTCATGAGAACTCTTTGAGCTCGCTTTAATCAAACCTTACCATTAGACTTTGCAGTCAAAGTGCCTGCCAGTGTTTGTTCAAAGCAGTCGTCTTAGAGTCAATAGGCATCATTATAAGTATGCCGGTATGGAATGAACTTGCAGGCAATTCCGTTTACTGGCATGTTTCCGGACCGGCATACTCCGAGTTTGATAGTGGGATGGCCGGAATTACCTCCAGCTCAAAGCTGGAGGTAATTCTGGAGCAGCACCATCAAAAACTGCTGGTATTACCGGCCTCTGATCTCCTGCTCATTGCCCTCCCCTTGGTCGAGGTCTCAATCTTCACCTTGTCTGCATTTTCCTAGGCAAGGGCCTCTGCCCTTGCTTTCTCTGCCCTTTCCTTGACCATAGCTTTGGCCACCTGCATCTCTACTGCCCAGATCTTACAATTTGTCTTGTCACTCCTTTGGTATCCAGCTCCTCATCTCACCAGTCCTTGCTTCCTTCCCTAGGTCTTCCAAGCTGCCCCCCCTCACCCTTACTCCTGTTATGGCTAGCTCCTCCTTCTCCTTGCCTTCTTCTTCAAAAATCCTCCATCTCTCAAATATTGTAACTCGCCGGCTCTACACTTTAAAACTCCCTTTCATTATTGATCTGGGATCTGGCCATTATGTACATCTGGTGCTGAAGAACTCTTCTCTGAGTGGCTAGAGGTGTCACGTGGCCTGTCTGTGCATGTGCCGTAAGAGGGCTGCTTTGTTCTTCGAACTCCCTAAAACAAGTCTTCAGCTAGGCCATCTACCATCTTGCATCTCCTGTCTTTGGTTGATGCTGATTAGGCTGCAGCTGTTGCTCTTTCTCGCTCATGCCTGCGGGAAAACTCCCCCATAAATCGATTTGGTTGTTCTCTGTGATCAGCAGGTTAGTGTGTTATCTGTGCCCTCCTTTTGAGTGGTAGAGAGGCTGAGACACTGTTTATCCTGTACTGTATAGTAAGTCAGCATCTCTGCCATGTCTGCAGGGAACTCTCTTCCTCTCCGTCTTTGTCCCATGGTTTAGCTGTGAGGGAAACATGCGATTTTCTTTCTCCAGGTCTCTCTTTGGTGTTTAGAGGAATCAAAGTCTCTTCTAGGAGATTGGTTGCTGCAGAAGAGAACACAGAGACTTTCTCTGTCTCACCAGTTGTTAAATGACAGAGAGGTTCGAGTTCCACATGACTGTCCTCTCCCAAGGCACATCTTTTGGGAGCTTAGGCCCTCCCCACATTTCTCCTGCCACTTCATCCACAGGTGTTTTTCTCTTGTCCCGGTCCATGTTGTCCGATTGTAGAAGAGTAAGATTAAGTGAAATGTAGTTCTTCTGAGTGGTTTTTAGCCAGGCCTGAATAACTTGGACGCGAGACATGTTCTCCAACCTCCATCTTGGCCTTTGGCACATGACTAGTGTTTTTCCATAGTCATCCTTGCACCGAATCTGTGCTTGACTCTCCCGGATGCTTTCCAAGTGTTCTCCCTCACACTGAAGGGAATTCTGTGGGGTATGGTACCTAAATAATGGATTTCCCAAAGAGGGTGGTATGAAGTGTCGTGGAAACATAGCTTTCTGGGGTCGGCATCAGAGAGGTCGGAATTGTAATCCCAGGACCATGTGTTAGTGACCAGTAGGTCACATTGTCATCTGCCCCACCCATGATTTTACCATGCTTACCAAAAACAGTAGAAGTATAACCTACAGAACACCACCCCAACCAATACCCTGCTAACACCACTATGCTACTTATACAAACACTCAGGCAGTGCCACAAACCTGATCAGCTAGATCTGATTATCCAGCATGCCGATGCACTTGTGACATTTTGTTGCATGTAAATGCGCACACAAGTGCAAATGTTCCACAAGCAGTCACAGATGGCACATACATTACTCCCAGTCTCAGCTGTGGTTCAAGGGCTCAATGAAGATTTGTTGGGCCTTAGGGTTGGCCCTGTCACTCTCGTCTGTTTCATCTTCCTCCCAAGTCTTGGGGTACTTACCGCAGGTTAGTGCTAGAAATTGCTTTCCCCTCAGTATACTAAATTCTATTTGAGCTGCAATGCCCACCTAAAGGTGATGGACCTTTTCTCTGTAAGCTCCCTCAGGGACCTTCTAGGTTTTCCCTACTCTAGCCAGTAGTTAGTGGTCTAAAAGGGATATTGGGGAATAGTGCCTTACAGGTACCATGTTGGATTTAGATGCCCTTCCAGCATGCTCCCTCTCACCTCTCCCCTCCTATTCTGTCCTCTTCGATTTCACCGTTCTCCTCTCTCCAGTCTCCTGTCCCTTCGATGTTCTCACTCCTCCTAACTCTTGCCTCCACTTTTTGATGTTACTCCTTCCAGACTACTACACCCTTCTCCACAATACTTCTCCTCCTACTACTTGTGCTTGCATTCTTCTCCTCGCTCCCAGTACTACTCCACTCTTCCTCTACTCCTCCCTCCCACTCCTCCTCCCTCCTACTACTACTGCTTCCCTCACACTGCTCAAACATCTTGATTTCACTCAGTATTGTTCGCTTCACAACCACTGCTTGCACTAATCTTTCTGCACACTAACACACGCACAGCAATGCCACTTCCACTCTAACCAATACCTCACCGGCTCCTTCATCTGCCTCCACAGTCAGTCTGCCCCTCCTTTCCTCCCTCAGGCTGGTCTCTTGGTCATCCTCCATCTCCAACTCTGACCTCAACCTGGTTACCCACACTTCCTGTACCTTGCTTATATCCCATCTCCTCTGTTGAGACTGGTCCCTTCCCCTGTACAATCTGTCCCTGTCTTCCCCACCCGAGTGGTGAGGATTCATGTGAGTTCATAAATAGAGTACAACCGCCCACCCACCCCCAATTTCCTTGTGCAGCATGTCAGCCCGGGAAGTCCCAAGTATGTAAAGGGATTTTATTCCCCAACAATACCTGGTGGTTTAGAGAAGCCGTGGTAACTGCATCTGAGCACACCATAGTCACCCGGCTGCACTGTGCGGCTTTCCCTGCTGCGGCATGCAGCTGTTGCAGGTCTCTCTCTCTCTCTACTCTTCCACTCCGCAGACCAACTCTTGCTTGGAACTGTGGTTGTGCTGCTTCGTGGTCAGTTTGAGGCTTCGGTGTTGTTGCTGGCAGGTACTCATCTGGTGTTCCCTTCACTGTGCACCATACTGGATTCTTGTGTTGATTTGCCATGAAAATCAGAGAAAAACTGACAAATATTTTGCAACTGAGGTATGGCTTGAGTGCAATGTGCTATGCTGGAACACGGACGGGAATAGGAATTGGGGTCCTCTCAATCACCCCATCCACCTCAGGGGTAGGACTGGCTCTGTATTTCTACCTGGTAGGCCACCCAACATCGGCTGAGAGGGTTTCCTTTCCCCTCTTGATAATGTTACTGGCCGTGTCACAACCACAACAATGGTTGGTTACACTGCCTGCCAGCACCTGCAAAGATACTAAGAATCCCAGATGTTATGTCAGCAGAGCTGATATTTTTCACTCTATTATGCATTGGACCACATATGTACTGCAATGAGTCACAGGAGTCGCAACAAGTATATTGCAACCCTCAGTCAGCATAGTAGTATGGAATGTCACAGAGGTGCAATGTGTTCTCCGAGGCCACCATAACCACCTTGCATGGCATAGCCAAGTTCCCCATGGCCATCTGTGCTGTTTACTGCACACAGATAGGCATTAAAAAACCTGTCATTTGTGTTCTCGTGTTCTACAATCAGGAAGAGTACACCATTCTCAACATACAGTTGGTGTGCAATGCACTCCTATTGCTCAAAGCATATTCCAACATTTCCTTGGATAATTTCATGATGCTGGTATCTTAGAGGACAGTCAGGTATCAAGATGCATGCACAAAGATTGATACAATAAGAACTGCATCCTGGTACTAAGTCAGTATAGGAAGATGTGTGTAGGCAACTACATTCCCTTCACAACCCTTCACAACACAACAGTATTCTTGATTCAATGGTGCCAGCCTCCAAGATAGAAGATGTACTGTGAAGTAATGCAAACATTCTCTTCGACTTCTAAGTGACACAAAATATCCACTGAAGACATTTCCAATGGCACTAGACAGCAACCCCCCCCCCCCCAACAAGAGAGAGATGACCTGCTAGAACAGGGCACATGTACACCCCAGATGCTGTAGCAAGACTCCATGGCCTTTTGAAGCCACTCTTTATGTGTCTGGAGGTAAGTATTTGCTGAAGCCATGTCACTCTGGTAGATGCTACAAAACATATCCACAGATGCCTCCCTGTCAAGGCCAGACCTTGGCGGATTGCCAATATGGCATGCGCTTCTGGACCAACAGTGCAGACCCATACACAGACTGCTATCAACTCATCATTCAGGTTCAACTGGGGTACTGGGTAGAATAGTGATAGCCCAGGGGATGAGATGACAGAACATAATGCACAACCAATGCACACCGTTCAACAGAGTCTCCCAACTGCAGCAACTTCCTTTAATGTGGCAGCAGAGAATAGTGGGAGCCCTGGCTAGTTCCCTGGCTTGCGAAACCTACATGTACCAGACTATGTCCTCCACATGCAGTGGCCACCTGCTCAACACCCGGGTCTGCGCTCATATAGTTAGCTAGGTACCAGTGGAGTCCGAAGCCTCTGAGCAGGACCAGCATATGAGGATCTCCGTGACAAAATGGAGACGAGAAAGATCGCGCGGAATAGCTTGAAGTCAACAAGTTCTAATGACCCAAAATGTCGAGATTTGCTTTTTCCATTCCCTACCCGCGACCCCCGCTCCCTACTTACCTTATCTTCCCTGTACTTGCCTTCACTCCAGAGTAATTCTCCACTCACCCCGCCTGTCCCCTTGCAATGTAAATCTCCTACCTCTAAAGTGGGTAGGGACGTACGTCGCAGGGTCCCTTTTTTTTCTTCTTCTTTTTACTTTATTATTCCCCGCACCGCACTTCTCCCGTCTAAACGGGGGACACCCCTGCAGCCCCCGATCCCATTATACCGAACATGGGGAGCGGGGATACCCCTGCCATCCCTGTTCGGTATAATGGGATTCGACTTTTTTGTCTGTGCCGAATGACCATAAAATGTGCATTCTTCATTTTGTATTCACATTTTCGGGTATTACCCCCTTCCACTGATATGTTTGTGCCGTGTGATACTAGCTCACCTGGTCCTGTAAAGTGAGAAGTGCCTGAAGCATCAGGTTCTGTACATCATGTGATAGGCGTTGACGGCAGGTGTGCTTGTGAAGGGTGGGAGATTGGTGGCCCACAGACCCTTGTGACAGGCATCTGTAATGCATTGCATTCTGGACTCTGTTGCTATAGATCAGTGGTCTTCAAACTGGGGCCTTGCCCCCTAGGGGGGGGCATAAAGGATGTCTGGGAGGGCAGGCTCTTTAACAATAGTTTAAGATGTCTGTTTGCAATATAAAAAGTATTAAGGTGACTGCTTTTAATAAAAAAATATAAGCAGTGGAAATTCTGATTATATTTTTAAGATACTGGGGTCCCCCTCGACATCCTTTGGGCCATTTAGGGGGTCTAACCCCTAGGTGAGGGGGGCCAGAAACAATATTTTTACTCACGGGGATGGTGTAGGGGGGAGATCTGTATGAAAAGGGTGGAATACCACTGCTATAGGTGGTGTGTTCTCACCACCACTACTTAGCAGATGTTAATGGCACCTAGGACCCCACCTTATTCCACACATACATATAAGCACTAGATCATGTCTGCTTTGCATTATGTTTCTCACATGTTGCAACACACAGACTTTCCTTCTGTACAGACAAGAGTCAGGACATGGCCAATGTCATTGTCTGTCTTGTGTGCTCCATTTTGTCCCCACCTTTTCAGTTGGCCCATTCATTGTTCTGCTTTGACCTACACTTGTTATTTAGAATGAGAGAATGAGGATGAGGAGAGAGAGATAGCAGTGTGTCTCCAAGAAGATCGGGCCACCTGTGAATTTTAGACTTGCTGGGAAGCAAGAGACCAATTAGCGTACTAGAGCATCTGAGAAGAGAAGAACTGGTGGTGGTGTGACCCAAAGTGCACCATGATGTGTGGCAGGACCGCGCAACGACACCAAGACCATCCGAGGTAAGCCACTGCAAGCTATGCAGCTTTCCACTGAGATATTGAAGAAACCAGAAGAGATGCAAGGATCTAAACCTAAATCTAATGTGGGAGCAAACTAGGACCATCAAATAATAATAAGGCAGTCCTAGTGGCGTGTTATCAAATAAAAAGGGCCTATACAAAAAAAACCTATTGTGAATCCTTACAGCTGAGTTACAAAATAGTGTGGGATAATGTTAACCATAAAAGAAAGAAGTGTTCACAAAATGATAAGTCAGGATGGTATAACTGTGGTCTCCCTTCCCCATGTTTTTAGCACAGGACAAGGCACAGCATACTCCTGGGCTTCTCCAGTACAAGCTTACAGTTTTTTTTTCCAAAATATCAGGGCCTTCTGTGGCCAAGTCTCTTTTTCACAAAGTCTCTTGCCTCAGAGGACCTGATGTGCTACAAACAACAAAACAAAACTTCCTTTCAGTAAACTTCCCGTTGGGTGATTTCCCTTCACCCGTGGATCCCCTTCAACTGGGCTTTGATCCTTTTTGCAATGTTAGCCTCCCTCAGTTGGGTTCACTACGGCCTTTCATTCAAAATATTAGAAACTTGTAACATTCAAGAATCTGAATGTCTTTTTAAATAACCATTCACTGTGGACATCCCTCAGCTACGGGGTGTTACGTTTTGCTCTCATTTGCGGGCATCCCTCAGCCGGGTTCACATTTGCCAGTTTAACACAGTTCACTTTGTTGTAACACCTTGAGGGATTCACTTCCCTTAGCTTTTTCTAGCCCCCAGTCAGGCTTTCCACATTTATCGTTCGTATGGTGTTTCCCTCAGCCGGAAGTACACGTCTGTTTCACAATGTCAAAATGTTGGTAATGGGTTAAGGACTTTTGATTGTACAAGGGATCTTGGCTCGGCCCTTGGATGACCACCTTAACACTTTGTGCTGGCCTTTCCTACAGCCTCTTGTTTCTATAATGTTAAAAAAAAAGGGGACCAGCCAGAGTCTTGGTGCCGGACCACTCTGCAGCAGGTCTTTCCATGGGCTTTAAAGGTTTACTATCACACACGTTCTTTGTTCATAACATATTGCTGTTTGCAACCTTTGCTCAACACCGTCAGGTTTACTATCGGTTCTTCCTCTGACTCACCGGCTGTGCTGACCTCCTTGTCATTTCTTGTCTCTGCACTCAAGGATGGTACCATGGTAGCAAGCCTCAGTTATCAGTGCAGGAGGGTTCTGTGCACCGTTGACATCTTTTACAGTATACATCAGTTGTAGTTCCTGGTCTTATGATTCCTTTCACGGAGGCTTTGTGGGTTTGGGTTGAAAAGGGCAAGGGCACTTCCACAACATTGTCACCATGTTTTATGGAAGGTGGAAGAGCAGGGATACTTGTATGGGGCAGATTCGGATGACAATTTGGTTGCTGGGTTGCAGGTGGGTGGGTGACCTTTACCATGTTCGGCACCCCTTGAAAGGAGTTGGGCAAGTGGTGCTTCCGTGTGACAAGCCAATGGGTTAGGCATGGTGGGGTGGCCCATGCGATGCTCCCCACACGGCACACAGGTCTAACATCGCTTATGAGGGAGTAGCACCCTGCCCCCATGGTCACCCCAACATGTACCCCAAGAGACAGTTTATGTACCATGTGACCTTGGACGAGTAAGTGGCAGCAAGACAATGAACACAAGTGTATTTATTAAAGTGAATAGGATCTATCCCCTTGAATGCCATTCCTAAAACTGCAAGAGCAGCCAAGGCGTAATATGTGGCAGGGAAATTATTTTGTAAGATTAGTCTTAATTCTAACTTTTGAAGGAAAGGAATACAAAAGAAGCCCTGATGTGAGGACGTTGTAATACCTTGCCATTAAGATGCAATTAAAGTGAAAGGTGATTCAACCAACTGTTTGATCCCTGGTCTCCTGCAACACTGTATGATCCCTAGTGTCCTGCAGCACTGTGTGATCCCTGGCCTCCGGCAGCACTATGTGAATCTTAGCTACCTGCCGCACTGTGTGAATCCTAGTTCCTGACGTACTGTGCGATTCCCGACCTCTTGCAGTACTCTGCCATATCCCTTACGTGTACGTGTAAGATTCCTAACCACCTGCAGCAGTGAGTCCACTTCCTCACCACCATATGGTTGCATACGTGCAAACATTCTGTGACCAAACACTGGTAGAGTTGTTCATGTTTAAAAGCAGTAATAGATGTCTGTACTGGAAGAGTTGGGTTAAGAGAGGAATTCTGAAGCTGGGAGATATTTTGGATGGAAACAGATTGTTGAATTTTGATGAACTAAAAGGTAAATTTGATCTAGGTCAAAGATAAATAAATAGATATTTGGATCTGGTTGCCCTAATTAATCAAAGGAAGAATATGGCTAGTGGTTCACGTGGAGTGAAACCAGAGATTAGTAAATTGTTAGAGGGTGCAGGACTATTGTGTACGGATTTACATGCACTTCATGCCCTTGGAAGTTGGCCATGTTTTAGCTTGGGATGATGTGAAGGAGACTTGGGCAAATGATGTGAGTAAAATCATATCTGAAAAAGATTGGAGGGATATTTTAAGGGTAGGCGTAAATTTGAAGGGAGATATGAAATTGCAATTAATTGGACAGAAAATTATTGGGAGGGTTTATTGGACTCCGGTTAAAATGTTTAAGTTGAAACTGAGATTGGATAACTTGTGTTGGAGCTGTGGTACTGGCAAAGGTACCCTTTTGCATCTGCTATGGGAATGTACAAGGGTACAAAGTTTTGGAAGGATGTAATAGATAGGATTGATTTGGTTTTTGGTATAAGCCTACCAAGATCTGCAGCAAACATAATTTTGCTCTCACATGAAGATAGATGTATGAGAACTAGGAAATACAACTTATGGATTGACAGGGCTGTGATGATTGCAATTAAGCTGATTCTCAGAATTTGGAAAACAAGAAAAAACCTAATGTTGAGGATTGGTTGACGGAATTACAGATACTGTCACAGTATGAACAAGTCTCATTGAAAAATAAAGATAAAGAGGTATACTTGTCGTTATGGGGACCGTTTGACGACCTTTATGGATGAATTAATGGAGATATTGGAAAGAACATGTATGGTGATAGTGAAAGTATTTTTTTCTCTCTCTTTCATCTTCATCTTCATCCTCTTCTTTTCTCTTGTTGTTTATGTTGTCTGTAGTTTTGTTTGTGAGTAGTAGTAAGTTCATTTAGTGGTGATGTTTTTTATATTTCGCATAGGAGGGTTCAATTCATGAAATCTGTATTGTAGATGTTCAAGAATTATGGATTTACATGTTTATTGCAAAATTATGTTGGATATATGTGAAGTTGATGTGATTTACTAAAAATTCAATAAAAAAATCTTTAAAAAAAAACAAAAGTGGTAATTCGCATAAAAATGACTTCACAGAATTAACTTCACATGTCCTCTGACTGAATGGCACCAGAGGAAATTAAATCATATGAATGTGTAACTTCTAAGACATTAAGTGAGTTGTGGACACGGTGACCATCCTTAAGCATATCAATGCATCTCTTCATCCATCATCAAAAATTCTAGTAGTAGTAACTGAGTAACCTAGTGTGACTGCGAAAAAACAAATGAACGTGGCTGAATCTACTCCAGCCATAGTGATCTCTCAGAATCTCACCTAACATATGATTGGCTTTTCTCCAGCTCTCCTTACTGGTCAGGGGAATCAGCCTGATAAAGGGAGGCTCCTAACTCCCACGTTGTCCTGCCCAACTGTACGTGCCAATTGACATAGCTCAGTTGGGCAAGTCAGCTGCTGATGCTGCCATGCACAGTGAGGCTCAGTATGAAATACCTTGGTAGTCACTTAGTTTTGCTGTCAGTTACAGCATCCATTTCTAGCTTAATAGCATTGCATGCCCATCTCTCACACTAAAACTCAGATTTTCTCTTAATTTTTTATCGCTTTCAGAATTATAAAATATTCTGGTTATGTGTGTGGCAGCTTCACATTGGCAAAACGAGGGAAATTATATTTTGTTCAATAGATAGTCGATTATGTTTGTTTGTTTGCTTATTTATTTGTAGGGCGCACCAAACCCTTAGGTAGCTGGGCGCACAACATCACAAGAATACTTAAAGCTTAGTTACAGGTATAGACAGGTACAGAGAATACTTGTAGGGTTAGTTACAAATGTCGACAGGTACAGGTAGGAAGCATACACGTAAACATACAACTGCAGTCATTAGTCTAGTGGTCGTTAAGGCGTAACCAGGTGTGGGTGTTGCGTCTGAAACTGTAATAAGACTGATCCCTTCTGAGCTCAACTGTTAGTGCATTCCATTGCTGCGCTGCTTTTACTGGGAAGCTGTTGCCTCCTGTTTATTTAAGTCTGAATCTAGGTATTTGTTGAGACATTTGAAAGTTAATGACACAGTTTTAAAAAGGACCCTATCGCTACTTTTCAACCAGTGATGGTTTCTCCTAGCATTAGATATGTGCTCTCTATTGGGGAGGTTCAGGGCCATTCTAAGCACATTATTTTGCAATATTTGTAATTTGTTAATGATGTATTTATTGGCTCCTAATTACAGTGCATTGCAATAGTCCAATTTATATAAGATAAGGGCATTAGCTAAAATAATGCAGCTTGCTAGTGAGAGGAAAGGTCTGCATGCTCTAATGAGTTTGCCAGTGTAAGCCATGGATGAGGCCAGGGAGTTTACCTGTTTTTTTAGAGTTAGGGTGGAGTCCAGATAGAAGCCAAGTGTCTTCACGTCTGTGGCAACTGTAATTGTGTTACAAATGATTAATTACAATACTGTTTGTTTGTTTGTTTGTTTAGTATTTATTATGCGCACCAGACCCGAGGGTACAAGGGCGCAAGGGCATAAGAAAACGTGCAGCTTGGTGCAAGGTTACAACTTACAGAGTGTTAATGGTGAGCAAAGATTAAATAGTATAACAATATAAATTAGCGATATAGGAATAACAGTTGTGAGCAAGATCAGCAGTATGTACATCCAAAATATATTTGTGCATTCATTTATCATTTGTCTCTATTAACCAACTGATCACGTTATGCCTGCATTTGGAGAAGGATTGTTCCATTCTCAGTGACGTGGGTAGCCCGTTCCACAGTTGGGCTGCTTTGGCAGGGAAACTGGAGCCTCCAATAGTGGAGAGTTTGAATCGAGGTACCTGTCGGTGATTAGTGTTTGCTAGTCTTGTTAGTCTGGAAGATGCTGTTCTAGAGAATCTGTCTGCTAAGTATTGTGGGGCTTTGTTATTTAGACTTTTGTATGTGAGGGAAGCAGTTTTAAGTCTAATTTTCTCGTAGGTGGAAGGCCATTTGTGCTTCCTTCTTGTTTCAGAGATATGTTCTCTCTTAGGGATATTCAGTGCAGCTCGAAGAGCATTGTTTTTCTGAATCTGTATTTTGTTGATAGTGGATTTGGTCGCTCCAATGTAAAGGGCATTGCAATAGTCTAGTTTTGAAATAATCAAAGCTCTGGCTAAGGTCATGCAACTGTTCGGGGATAAGAATTGTTTACGTGCTCTAATAAGTTTACATGTATAGGCTGTTGAAGGCACTATGGTTAGTGTCAAGTTTATTTTTGGCATTATGTTTCTATTTATACGCTAATTACTTCACTGAGGTATTCAAGGTTCAATGTGGTTATGTAGAAACTTACCACCACCATTGTTTTCTGCAAAACTACAATATAGTGTTTCAAATAGAATCCTTGCAGTGCAAGCATGAAGATAAATGTCACTGTGACAGATTTCCAGCTGCAGGGACGCCCACAATGTCCTTGCATGTAAATCAGGGCCGTTGAACGGCCTTACTTCCACAAAGCACCCTCTGCCTTCACAAGTGGTCTTGGGGGTTTGGACTCAGTTGGGCCTGCCAACCCATGGGGTATGTACTAGATTCACTAGACTACACATGTAAGTCACTGCATGTATTGTTTCTGCTGTGCATCTGGTATTTGGCATGCCAGCAGCTGTTAAGCCACACAGCTATCCAACATCAAAGTACACACCGCACGGGAATGTGTGCATGCAGAAACGGTGCAGCGGTTCCACATGCAGGTCCAGTCATGAAAGCTCAACTGGCAATAACGGGACAGTTTATTATCATGCCATATATGACACTCTTCACTCTCTTAATTTGGTATTGTATATGAGACAGAGTATGGTATGGGTTTTGTACAAGCCATTATTTATGCTGTTAACTTGGCACGCTGTGTTTGTTTTTCATACCTGTAAGTAGGGTCTTCAGGGCCCTCCAAATTGGAGGATACCGACATGCCAACCCAAGGAAGTTTGCCTCTAAAGAATGTCAATGTTATGCACACAAACAAAGTAATGACCAATTTTGGATTTACCATTTATGGGAAATATGGAGATGAAAAATGGAAAGCTGGATTTAATGGTTAACTTACAGTCGATTCAATTAACTCTATACTTGGTGGCAGAACCTCAGCCTCTTATAAATTGGAAGTTGTGCTAAATTAGGATTAAATATAGTCTTCCAAAACATGTGTATGGTGGTATACGGTGAGTTGAAGTTGTGGCTCTTTGCTTCTGGAGTGGCTGGCTTTCTTTTTGAAGCTTCTTAAAACATTTTTTTTTAAAGAACAGGGGTTCCACAAGTCTAACATTTTCAGCAGTGAACTTAAATAAGAAAGAAAGGGAATACCAAATAATTTGTCTTTCTAGAATTCTATACATTAATTGCTAGACTAATTAAATGTTTATTTCAGGCACACTTCAGGGGGTGAGTCACTGATTTAGTCTGTTCTTAAACACCTCAACTCAGCCTTTCATCCTTCTGAGGTAGCGATAAATGAGTTCCAACACAGGTTGGGTGATATTGTATTTATATTTGTTCTACATAAAGCGCTTAAGCGTAAGTGCTATCTAATAGCACATCATTATCATTTGGCCATGGGCCTCTGCTTACATTCACAGTAATTTGGTAATATGGGCCTATACACACTGATATTAACGATACATATGGCAATCCATTCTTGTATGAAATATATATCACATAGTGATATTGTAACCATATTTTTCATAGTGTTCTTAAGAACAATGCTATGTGATGCCACTTCCTGTTTTTTCAAGGGGTGAAAGGTCATGTTCCATCGCTTCCCGTGATATCACTTCGGGGTGGGGTCAAATGTCATCACGTCCTGTGATGTCATCAGAAGTCAAGGGTCATGTGATGTCAATTCCGCTACCCCTGGCATTTGGGTGAAATGACGTACCTGTCTGAACTGCAAGTGGCTTCAGCAAGGAAATGCTTTGTGTCCCTGACACTGCAGCCACGCGTGGATCCTCGGCTTCCCTGGAGCAATGCACTGCCAGGTCGATTTCAAAGGAATCTGCTATGAAGCGGTGCATGGGCTTAGGACAGACAATTCTAAATGAGACTCTGACGTGTAGCAGACAAAGGATGGAGAGCTGAGTAGTGTGAAGGCAAATGGGCCAAATAAGACGAATTCTACAGCCTTGGAATACATTGCTATCACTTCCCTTTTCCCCATCGTGCATCGTGCATCCATTCCCCATCTGGCATCGTGCAGACTGAGCACTCTGACAATGAAAAGAAAGAGACACATCATGTAAGGAAGCTTGTAAGTAGTCAATTTCCTTGTTAGGATTTCACTAGGTAAGGAATGGGAAGCCTTTGTTATGGGGAATATTTTTGCAACTGTTAGTCAATCCAAAGACCCTTTCCTAGAGTTGGATAGAAGAATTTTAGAAGAGTGGAAAACCCTTTCCTCAGCCCCCTCTGAAGGATATAGCGTGGACCTGCTGGAGGAAACAAAAGACTGCCTGTTTATAAGGACTGGCACCGATGCAGCCCAATGCATCATCTGTGGCAAGCCTCCTTCGAGTAACGTTGGCATTCTCCCCTGTTTTAGGAATAGAAGAAGAGGGCCTCAATGTTTCAAGGGGCCTGATAAAAGGACTCACAATGCTTTCTAAATCCAAAGGCCGTATCTCTGGTGCACGCCATTGCTAAGCATATTAACTTTTCCTACATTAAGAGTTTGAGCTTGTCAATGGACTGCAAGCGACATTGGGACCCCAGATTGACAACCCTGATGCTTCGCACAATAGGATTTTTTTGAGACTGAGCCATCTGCAACACTGAGACGCCAGGACAAAATCATCTGCTTCTACTGGCAAAGTGCAGCAGCAAGAAGCCTCCTTAACATTATTGAGCCTGCTTAAAGGACTAAAGCAGGGAATCTGCGGACATTCTTAGGTATCTTGACACACTTGCCTTTACCTCGGGTCCTAGACAATGGTTAGATCCCACTTTCCTACCTTCCAAAAAGACACATTGAAGGAACCAATTTCGTTTGGTATTTTTGCTGTTTATTTCGTTTTTGCCTGCATTGTTTAACCCCTGCTGTATTCCACTGCCCAGAGTATTGGGTCTCATTATAAGTTTGCCGGTATCCAGCGGAAAATACACCAGGATACTGGCAAACGTACCTACCGTTTCCGTCGCCTGATATCCCGGTTTTACCGGGATATCACAGGTGGTGGAAAGGGCGTCAAATCCACATTCCATGGAGTCTGATTGGACTCCATGGGGGGATTTGGCCATATTTCTGGCACCAGCAACACCGGTTCCGAAAATATCGTCTGTTTTATGCTGGTGGAGGCATGAGATACCTCCAGCTCTTGGCTCCAGGTAAGTCTGGTTAATCCCACTGGCATACGTGTACTGTGCCATTCCGGTGAGGTGCCGGTATATGTAAATACTGGCACTTTATTACTGGACCGGCAGGGATATAATGAGGCATAATGTCTGTATATATCACTATCCTGCGTTAACTGTGTACTTGCCTTTCAGGGGTGGGTATTCAGTGTTTCTATTAGTTCCCTATGTTTGAGTAAACTGCATATTGTTTGGTCAATTCCTATATTTGGAACTTACTGTACCCTTTTTGTCGGAATGCTTCAGTTGCTGACTCACATCGCTGAAGAGTATAGTCTGCCCACGGTCCACATTACCAAGTAGAGGCACAAGAGGAATACAATGAACTTTCCACCTGTTTTACCTTTATGACTGAGACACTACCGAGACGAGTTGTGGTACAGATGTTTACCAAGTGCATAGCAGGCTTTACTCTCTCTTGCGCTTCTTCTGGCCAGTATCAGGCTTTGTCCCAGTAATAGCTGCCTTTTCCCAAACCCTGCAGCACTGCATAAGAAATCTGATCACCTGCTGCCCCAGTTTCCCAAAATGACTGCTTTTTGTTTTCTCCCTCTGCAGGGGTTCCTGTGCTTTGCTTTGGCATTTTGCACTTTGGTACAAGCAGCACTTTGGAAGCAGGAGCACAGCAATGAGGTGAGCACTGCGCATGAGCCTTAGTGGGGATCTAAGGTGAGCACTAGGCACCCCATTATAAAATGTGTGGAGACAAGCTTCATGAAAGTTCATGGCGATTATTTAGGTAAGAGTACTAATGACCCAAAGTGTGAGGGAGGGAGGGAGGTTAGGATTAGTGGGGCAAGGCATGACCGAATACCTGTATTTCCAGTGTTTTTCAGGAGTCAAATGTTGCTCCACATAAAAAATATTCTCTTAATACAAAGTTAAGGTTGCTAACTTTAAAAATAAACATTATGTTATAAACGCTCAGCTCATAGATATGCATATTCTACAAAAATTGGAAATGCCAACGTTAAAGGGAAAGTTTGCTCAATAATGGTATTGTCCCGATCGATAGGGCATGTATTTTTAAGCATACTGTAATCGATCTTATAATTTGTTCCTATGCATCTTACCTTAGTTTTCCTCACTTTTACACATGCGAAAACAACGGGTTGGGCGCAGCCATCTTGTGCTAATCTTATCCGTTGAGGTATCGCCCTAAGCTCAAGTGCCCTTGCGGCAAGAATACAGATCGCCCGCCCTTAAAATGACATCACTAGTCCAGACAATATTATACACCTATTTTCATCACGTTCGTAGCCAGAGTAGCCAAACGTGCCCCTTCATCACCCACGCCATGAAGTTACTTAACGCAGAACCATGAAGATAAACACACACATCCTCTCACAGTGCATAACTTTTCTTTCTTGTCCCAAATAGGAGAGCAAAACATTTATTTTTAAGAAAACATCAATAGTCTGCAATGTAACAAGTGCTTTTATTTTTCAAAGAACGCTCACAAGAGAAGATTAAGTCCTTGAAATGAACAATATGTTTTTACAATACAAGTTATAGCTAGCGAACATTGCATGCTTTGAATATTCTTTATAACGTACTCATGATACGCTGATTGCGATCAGTCATTGATCAATGCCTGTAATCCAATTCGTGTGTGTCCTTATGTTACAGCGGCATATCTTTCTAATGACACACATGGTGTTCCGTTTGAGAGGAGATATGGATACTTAGCACTTTCAAGTGAAACGCTTTCGCTTCAGCATGTTTTCACATCATAATAACGCTCACAGGTTGCTCATTATTGTTGGTACAGCCAAAAGGCAGATTGGTCCCTGTCGGTCGTCCCACATAACGGTAATCAAATAAGCACTGTTTATGATGATCCGCCAATGTTGATTGAAGAATCCATCCAACAGTAGCTGGAAACTGTGGCATGCGCAGAACGGTAAAACATAGCTGTGGATAACAGAATAAAAGAATATATTTTGGTATCTGTTCTGTAATCGAATATAACAACTTATCAGAACCGGATGAAACCTAATTATAAACACAAACCACACAGAATAAACACAGACATGACAACATGGGGGGGGGGGGTAGTTGAGACCACGACATGCATGAAAGGTTAGCGCTGTGAAGTAGATATGGCTCCCAATGTGAATAAGAACCAGATGCACACGCTTCAAATAGCGGGCCCTACCATAAAATAATGACAGAGATAGTAACATTTTATGTTGAACCACAGACAGATGGCATTATAGTGGTGGAAGTGGTAAGAGAAGTGTCCGAAAAGAGCACCAAGTGCCCACGGAAAAGATTCATCCCTCCTAACCCCCACTTTATGGTGCACAAGGATGCAACAGTGACAGCACACCAGGATATCCAATGGGACAAAGCGGTGTAGATATCATTAGACTGCATACAGGATGTGGTTGTGGGTCTTTGAGGAATAATCATCACAATATGGTCCATCTAACAACCCATAACTCTGCACAGAATATATTGGTGTGCATGGCCAGTAAGCAATACATCCCAAAAAATCATACCTCTATTCGCGCCTCTTTTAACTATAGACAAATAACAATCATTACTAGACAGATAAACAGACCACGAGTTACGCACTCGCTTTTTTATAGTGCGCAGTATAAATACCATTCAACATAACATAATGTACTGTGTCAATTTCTTTGGCCAAAGCACACATTCACATGTCACTGAATTAGTCATTATGCATAAAACACACATGCCGTTTTTAATCGCACAAATTTTATGTATAGTTGAGCTTACATAATTTCTGGAAGTTCCATTCTCTCATTGTAACGCTGAGTAACCGCTCCGAACAACAGATCGCAGAAATGCAAACTAAATTTTCGTATGTCCACATTCAATATAGTAAATATGATCATTTTTTGTGGCCATTCAACACATTGAGCCTCATTATGACTCTGGCGGTAGCCGTGCCAGTAAAAACGGCATGGCTGCCGCCAGAGTCATTTTTTTCCAGCACCCGGCAACATGGACCTACTGGGGCATTACAGCCCCGGCGGTCCTGGTAATTCCACATTGTCAGGCGCTGGTAAAAATTACTCCCTATTCCCATTCGAGTCCCATTGGACTCAATGGGAATGGGGTGGACGGTAGCACCGGCACCATTGATGAATGGTGCCGGTGCTACCATCAAGGTCTGCGAGCGGGTGCCTTTCCGCCTGCCAGGTCAGACCTGGAGGGCTGAAAGGCACCTGCTTGCAGAACTCTTGCTGACTTTCGCTCAAGGCCAAATAACAATATAACAATAGCAGCCTGTTTTCAGTGATTGAAGCCAGAGTAGGTTTTGAATTTGTGAAAGAATACAACATAACAAAAAAAAACTGGACAAGACGCTGCTTCGGGTAAGTGGTTCAGAAAAACAAGGACAGTTACAAACAGCTATGTAAAATATGTTTCGCAACAGGAATGTAAGAACAATCCAGAAAATTATGTGTTGCTGTTACCTCTGGGGTTATATCATCTCTGTAAGAAAATGTAATCCAAACCCACCTCTCCCTCGTTCAGCACTGTTTCATGGGACAAAGCATACCCCTACTCCTAGTGTGCTGTATACCAACTGCCCATCATTATTATGTCCCTGTTCAGCTCTTGAATTCTTTGTTTGCTACTTACACTTCTGTCATATGTTGCACGGCTCTTACTATAATTCATGCATGTCCGGTAATGTTCCTTTGCGCACCTGAAGCAGCCCTCTCTATCATCATCTGAGACAGGGTGACATTGCGTGCTCATACTAAATAGGTCTCCAGTGCATTCATTCACATGTCAAGTTGACACATGACGCACAAGGTGAACATTTGTACCACGCATTCTACAACAAAATTCTATTTCAAAGTGCCACAAGACGAATTGGGAACACAGGTTTGTGAAAATAATTCCAAAACTCTAAGTTACATTCATGCTCTGACTAGACCTTGTACCAATTGTCCGTGCTAGTGCATAGGAAATGGAAGGAGGAGCCAATGGGTGTACAAGTGCTGGAGGAGGGTGTTAAGATGGATTTCTAAACTCTGAGCTGATGGGCAGAGGTTTAGGAGGCCACCCTCGGTTTAGTGGAACAGGGGAACTTTCGGGACAAGCCAGACCAATCTAGGTAGCTTGGCCGGCGGTCAAGACTAAATATATATTTATGTATGGAATACCTAAGCATAGCCCCTCCAGGTTGTGTACTTACTGTTGCCCATGTGGTGTCCTGTATGGAATCACCTAAGCGGTGCACATGCTTTTCGCATTGCAGCCGCCATCTTTGTTGCCATTATATAGCGAGATGACGCACGCGTAGTGCGTGATGACGCCACTCGCTTCCCATACAGGACATCACACGGGCAACAGTAAGTACATACATTGGAGGGGCTATGCTTTAGGTATTTGGACCTTATCAATAGTTTAATTAACAATCCCTCCAACACACAACTTTATCTTATGAGGGGCTTTCAATACTGTAGGAGCCGGAGACAATTTGAAAAATAATTCCAAAACTGTAAATTACATTCATGCTCTGATTAGACCTTGTGCCACTTGTCCGTGCTAGTGCATAGGGAATGGAAGGAGGAGCCAATTGGTGTACAGGTGCTGTAGGAGGGTGTTAAGATGGATTTCTAAACTCTGAGCTGATGGGCAGAGCTTTAGGAGGCCACCCTCGGTTTAGTGAAACAGGGGAACTTTCTGGACAAGCCAGACCAATCAAGATAGCTTTGCTACCGGAGACAATTTGGGTTCAGAAAATCTGTAATTTTGGGGCAACTGACCAGAAGCTACACAAATATTTCAGGAGGATTTGTGCCATCCCTCAATTATAAGGTGTGCCCTCTATACTTAACTCACTCACTGGTTTGATCAACGGATTACAATTCCGTTATGCACAGGATTTACGGACTATAACCTGATTATTACAGATTGCGTTGAATGAAGAGCCTAGGTGCACAACTGCACCAGGTTACTTACTCATATGTGTTTACACAAAAAAGGGTGGTGAGCTATCATTCACTAATGTGTGTTCCCCTTGCACTCGATCATGGTGACCATTGAAGCACTATAATCTAACAATTGTGTGTGCACAATCACCATGCCCACAGCATTTCAAAGCAAACAAGATAACACATTTCTTCGTGTTAAATACATGTGACAATCACGTAGCACTTTGAGGAATGTAAGATTATTCATGGATACGATATTGCATGAGTGGTCACACACCAATGTAGGACAACAGTGTGGTTTCAAATGTGCATGACAATGAGTAATTCAACTAATATGTTCATATATTTACTTTGTTTCCTTTACAAACCCCCCCAACTCCCATCAATTGTATGCACTTTTATTTTCATTTGTATTGACATGATAATCAATACCATACATTTACAATGTTATTCTCTTATGGTTTCTTTAATACTGTCAGGATTCGCCCATGGAAACTGTGGAGCTCATGGCGTCTCTGATAATAGTATACTGTCGCTCTAGTCCTCACCCAACATGGCGTCCCTGGACTATAAGACACAACCACGCCCCCTTTCTGGCACGTTGTATCTGTGTTTCCTTCAGACTCTTCAACGCTGCGAGCTACGGATCGTCCTTCCACAGTTCTTCCCAGAGTTTCCCGCTTAGCCTTTGGCTTTCCTTGCTTCATTTGTTCTGCCCTTGTGTGTTTCCTTGCCTCCGTTCAGTCTGCCCTTCATATCTTCTTTTCTTACCCTTCTCGCCTGTGTTCTGGTTTCTGCCTTCCTCGTTACTTTCTTTCTGTCCTGTCCGCTCGTTCTGTATTTCGCACTTACTCGGTGTTGTTGCAGCGGTATTGGTTCCGGTTTCTTTCCCTGACCGCGGCACTGTTTTTCCTTTCATTTCACAGCGCCGCGGCACTCCCGTCTTGTTCGCGGTCGCGTAGCTGTTTATTTTAGGCATCCCCGATCACGACTTGGGTGCCTTCACTCTCTGGGTTCTGCCAGAGCTCTCGGTAAGTGGGAACTGTTTCTGTATTTATTCCCTTTCTTTCTTCCAAGATCCTAGGATTCCCCTCTTCAGACTCCTATTGAAGTCCAAGCTTCCTTATACCGTTTTCCGCATCATAACCGGAAGTTGCTCAGAAAAGACTCCAATTTATCTACAGTCTTTGACTATCCATCTCAAAGAAGAAATACATCCTACCAGGGTTTTTTGTGCCTTTTCGGCTTTTTCCCTGCCACTGGAGGTTTGGCTCTTCGGGGTTCCCCTTGGGCAGGTGTTCCTTCCCTGTCAAGGTGGCCTCTGAGGGAGCCAGGCCTTATTTACGCGATAAGAAAAAGAAGACATCCCAAAGGCAGTCGCCTGTCGAAGACAAGACAGCTACGAGAAGACCCACCACATAAACCAAGGACAACACCTCGGAAGGTTCTGGTGAGGAGGAGGTTGGGAAAGGAGGGTACTCACCTGGTGAGCCTGACAGTATACAACGCCAAAAGACCCCCATGGCGTCCTTGGAGCAGTATCAGGAGTTGGTGGCGGCGATGCAGAACCTTACGGTTGAAGTACAGGCATTGAAAGCAGAGAATGTAGTTCTAAGACAGCAGGTAGTCCTGCAAAGAGATGACCGGGGACAGTGCTTTAAGTGGGGTAAGAAATTGAGGGGGGTCCCTCGTTTGGAGGCGTGGCCTCCATTGTGGTCATGGCCTAAAAGTGCACAAATCATAGTAAGGTGCGCAAACAAATATATAAATGTATTTGAGCATTTATATATTTGTTTGCGTACTACTATGGTTTGTGTATTTTTCAAGCCTTCTTTTATATTCATAGCAATGTTACATATTTCTATGTTTATAAAAGGTGGCTTGAAAGTGCACACACCATAGTAAGTTACGCACACTTGTGTGCTTACCTTACTATGGTTTGTGTACTATTCAAGCTGCCTTTTATAAACATAGACATTTGTAACATATGTCTATGTTTATAAAAGACGGCTTGAAACGTAGGCATCTTTTATAAAGCGTTGAGGACGGACAAAACCCAAGGTGGCTTTGTCCGTCGACAAAGCTTTATAAAAGTTGCTTTGAATTGTGTACGATTCAAGCCATCTGTTATAAACATAGAACTATTTCTACGTGTATAAAAGATGGCTTAAACGCACACAGTTGAAGGCATCTTTTATAAAGCCTTGCCAAAGGAGAAAGGCGCCTCGGGCTCAGTGATCTCTGCTCAGAGCACTGACCCCGAGGCGTCTTTCACTCTCTGCGAACCTGCGGGCTCCGTGATCTAATCTACATATTAGATCACGGAGCCCGCAGGTTCGCTGAGGGTCAGTGACCTGGCGAGGGGAACTAAGGGACTGTAGCTTCCTCTGATGGCCCCTCAGATGAGGGGTCATCAGAGAAAGTTACAAAGACTGACGGAAGTGCCAGCCAGTCACAGCGACGCTGTGGCTGGCTGGCACTTCTGTCAGCTTGCCTGACGTTAAACTGGCGGGCGCATCTCTCGTTGCGGCTGCGGCCGCGGCGGGATAATGCGTCCTGCCATGGCGTGGTGGGGCTGGGGGGCCCTGGCAGGGCCCCAGCTCAGCCTCACTTTTTGGAGACTGCCGGGGCCCGGCCCCGGCAGGCCCCGGCCCACTTAAAGCACTGACCGGGAAGATCTACCCCCTATGGCCCTGTCGTTTGGGAAATATGATGGGCATCCTGGAGGTCTCAAGGAGTTCTTGGATGCCTGCCAGGTGTATTTCGCATTCCGTCCCTACGCCTACCAGACAGCCCGGTCCAGAGTGGGATTCATCATAGCTAACCTGATTGGTAACGCTTTGGCTTGGGCCACTCCGTTGGTCACAAACAATGACCTTGCGCTACAAGATTACGACCGCTTCACACAATTGTTCAAGGAGAGATTCGATCGGCCGGAGGTCCTGTACACTTCTTTTGAGGCCATTTTGGATGTGAGACAGGGCACTACAGATATCCAAACCTACTTATCCCGTTTTATCTGGCTTGCCACAAAGGCAGACTGGCCGGACTCTGCCAAACAGACTACATTCCGGAGAGGCCTTCATGAGGATATCAAGGACGAGCTGGCTCAGATTGCTCGCCCGTCGTCCTTTCAGGAACTCACTACTATAGCCTTACAGATTGAATTCCGTCTTAACGAACGACGACAAGAAAGGAGAAGCCCTCGTCCACTGACTACCACACCTCTTTCCCAACCTTCCCGAGAAAACACCGGAGGGGATGAACCCATGCAGATCGGAACAACCAGGGGGCCTCTAACTCCAGAAGAACGAAGAAGACGTCGCGAAGCAGGTCTGTGTATGTACTGTGGCTCTTCCAAGCATCTACTTCGCAACTGTCCAGAAGTACCACCTCGGCGAAAGGAAAACTCCAGCCCCCGAACCTATGCAAGGGAGGTGTCGGGGAACCAGCTACAGCCCTTGCTTCATTACAAGACCAATAACAGGGGGCGAAGACAATAGACTCATGGTATTCAAGGTCCAACTCTGGATAACGAGTCCTGAGCCCATCGAGGTGTTGGCCATGCTGGACTGCGGGGCCGCAGGGAATTTTCTTGACATAGACTGGGCCAGGAAGAACAAGGTGCCCAGGCGCCTCAAGAATAAACCCATTCCAGTGGAAGGAGTGGACGGTACTCCTCTGTCCTCAGGGCCCATAGTCAAGGAGTCCGTTCCCTTACGGATGAAGATGGAACAGCATACAGAAGACATGGTATTTGATATGATTAAGGCGGCACATTTTCCGTTGGTGATCAGAATTCCCTGGCTTCGAAGGCACAACCCTTCAATTGACTGGTACACAAACAAGGTGTGTTTTGATTCGGATTATTGTCAAGTACATTGCATGGAGGTCCCTAACCTCCAGATTGGAGTAGAAGAGAAGAGTAATCCAATAAAGAAGACAGTATCTTCTATCCCACTCCAGTACCAGGAATACGCTGAGGTCTTCAAGGATATATTGCCAAGAGTTCTTCCTCCCCACAGGTCAGAAGATTGCGCCATCAACATCGAGCCTTCCTCTCAAGTTCCGTTTGGTCGGATGTACCCTTTGTCTTTGCCTGAAAAGAAGGCTTTAAGAGACTACCTAGACGCTCACCTCCAGAACGGACTGATCCAAGAATCCAGGTCATCTTGCGGAGCTTCACTGTTCTTTATACCTAAAAAGGACTCAGCAGAACTCAGACCCTGCATAGATTACCGGGGGCTTAATCAGGTAACGGTTAGAGACCGCTACCCCATGCCCTTGATAAGGACGTTCTGGAAGCAGTTCAAGGAGCACAGTTCTATACCAAATTGGACCTCAGGGGAGCCTATCATCTTCTGAGGTGTTCCTTCCCTGTCAAGGTGGCCTCTGAGGGAGCCAGGCCTTATTTACGCGATAAGAAAAAGAAGACATCCCAAAGGCAGTCGCCTGTCGAAGACAAGAAAGCTAAGAGAAGACCCACCACAGAAACCAAGGACAACACCTCGGAAGGTTCAGGTGAGGAGGAGGTTGGGAAAGGAGGGTACTCACCTGGTGAGCCTGACAAATACTTATGCAGGGAATGACAACGAATTGACCGACTTATTTATCTGTAAACATCCTTGAAAAAGACAATTCTGTCGAAACATGTGTTGGCTGTTCAACTAGGATTTGCAGAGAATAAACATATGGATGAAGAATATCATGAATTGTGTTATGAACAAAAACAAAGAGTCTGCATGATTTTGTTTGATGCGTAATGTATATTCCCAATGCTATTCAGAGGCTAGCTATACAACAGTTTGTAGCACCTAGTGCGTCCACACCCACCCAGCTGCCTTGCGAGAGCATGGTCTTAGGTGCGAACTGCCATTGATGCTGGGCAGGGGGAGGTGGGATGGATGGACTTGAAGAGGGGAGTCTGGACATACTGGGTCTGGGGTGCCGAACATCACTTTGAAGTGTACATGGTGTACATGGTGTTTGGCACCTTGAGCGTTCCCATCCTCCCAGCCCCCTTGCGAGCGCATGCCCACAGGTGCAAACTGCCATTGATACTGGAGGTGGGGTGGATGGGCATGAGGCAAGCGCAAAACACTGCTGTAAGCACACAAACTTACGTTGATTGCAGGGGGACTCCCCTTGAAGAGGGGAGTCTGGAGACTCTGGGTCTGGGGAGGCCATGTGGACAATGGTCACCGTGCGGAAGATCCCTTTGAAGTGTACATGGTGTTTGGCAACCTGAGTGTTCCCACCCACCCAGGCCCCTTGGGAGCAGACGACCACAGGTGCAAACTGCCATTGATACTGGAGGGGGGATGGATGGGAATGAGGCAAGCGCAAAATTCCGGGAACACTGCTGAAAGGACACAAACTTATGTTGATTCCATGGACGGGGTCTTGAAGAGGGGAGTCTGGAGGATCCCTTTGAGTTGTAAATGGTGTTTGGCACCTTCAGATTTCCCTCCAACCCACTACTGGAGGGGGGATACTGGAGGGGGGCATCGATGGGGACGAGGTGAGTGCAAAAGGGCACCAACCACACTTTCATAACCATCATAGATGATGGGGCGTGTTCTTGACTGACTGAAAAAGGCAAATACATATTTGTATATGCTCATTTGTATTTTATTTAGTTTGGTGATGTTGATGGTACAAACAAATTACAAATTGTATACTTAAGGTTGCAGCACAGATTGTGAAAATCCCCTGCACTGCCGCTGTCACTGGGGAATTTGGCACGAATTACTCGAACGACACAGGCGGATATTACTTGTCGAACGCGGAATCCAAGCCTCCCATGAAGCCACCATGTAAACGAAAGATAGGCCACCAGCCTGTACCACTTGTGAAAGAGAAAAATAAATATTTTAATTGAAGGAACCAGATAAGTGTACCACCTTACTTGAAAATGCATCCTGAATTTGGTGCCCTTAGAAAATTGACTTTCTGGAAAAATGGACTTGGGCTTTGAAGTATTGACACATTACAAAAGTGAACACCCATTCGAGCCAGAAAGGTTTGGGCCATAGAGAAATATAGTTTTTTAGTCAAAAATGAAAGACACGTAAAAAATGAACACTCTGATTTGCAATAAGTGTGAGAAATGTATTCAATTTACAGACTAAATTCATTAGTCAGTGATCAATCAAAGTTACGACAATGTAGGAGAACAACATGAAATGTTAGTCGTTTCAGTGGTCAAAATTACATCACATCTGGAGTATACTTACTCGTTACTTGGATTGTGAGGGCAAACCTTTGCGTGAGGTTCGTGCATAAGCACCATCATAATCCTCAACACAGACCTTGTGAGGCAGGCTGCCCTGAAGTCATGCAGCTTGGTAACGCATAGCGGTGTTGTGCCTTCTTCGGCTATGTAGGCCTAGCATCCATAGTTTTCTTGGCAGCAACAGTTCTCCACCTCGGTTGGCATGATACCACAATGATTGCAGGTACACCAGGTGGAAACGTCTTCCATGCGACTAGGCTCAGGCTCCAGTGATTCATCTTCCCAGCTATCGTCCAATTTCCCCATTGTTTCTGCTTCTTTCTCTTTCAATTAGTTCCTCTTCCGAATATTCCAGCTCGTACTAGTAGGGCTGTATTGTTGCCATTGTTCCAGAAAAAGGAATAAGTACAAAATCCACAGTCAGGAAAATAAAAAGTTTTTGTTTGTATGTTGCAACTACTGTTAAAGAAGGAGAAGAAATACCTTGCAATGTTAAAAATACCCATAGAGCAAATAAATGCACAATCAGCACAAACTATGACATTTCTAAATGGTATAAGGTTTGGTGGAGACATTGATACATTATATGACAAATCTGTAAATAAAACACAATAACCAAGTTAAATCAGTTCTGCTAGTGTAAGTACCTGCTCGCAGGGCATCTAGGAAGATAGCTGAACAGAGCAGAAAGAGTCACGGTCGATATAAACTAAATACAGTGAGACTATTGAAAAAGTAACTGGATCAGTTTCCAGCCATGGCTATCAAAGCCTGTTCTGAATTATTGATTAATTGATTAGTTCCATCACTAGGATTGTAAATGCCTCCTTCAAAAAGGGCAGGGTTCCCACCAGATTGAAAGGTTTCTGGATCACCCCTTTATTGAAGAAATCTAATCTCAAACACAGAAATGCTACTATCAGCCTATTTCCAACTCACCCTTTATCCTTAAGATAATGGATAGAGTTGCGTATGAACAACTGCTTTGTTTCATAAAAGATTACCCGATTCTGAATGAAGATCAGTCGGGTTTTCGGCCAGGCTTTAGCATGGGATCAGCGCTGTTGGAACTAAAGTCCCATATGATGATTAACATTAATAAGGGCACAACTATGTTGTTGATGTCTTTGGATTTATCAGCTGCATTTGATTTAGTGTACTCCTGGATAGACTGCAGAAGGTTGCTAATTTTAGTGAACAAGCAAGGGACTGGATGCAGTCCTTTTTAGGGTTGAGGACTATGCGGGTCTGTAACAAGGAAGCATAAGCGGACCCTGTCTCAAGTCAGTTATGGAGTCCCACAAGGGGCCTCGCTTTCTCAAGTTTTATATAACAACTTTACAGCCCCTTTCCTTAACATGCAAGAAGAGAAAAAAAAATGCTTTTCAAACTATGCGAATGACTCGCAGTGCCTCATTTCCTTAACAGGCAACAATGAGAAGGACGCGATAGCAGTGGCAGAGGTATCTGACCTCATCCACCCACGAGTGGATGGATATGAGTGGAATGGCAAGACCGAGCTTATGATTGCTGGATCTAGACCTAGACTCGCGAAACTTGCACCATAGTATATGAATCTTTCTGCATTGCGGACCAAGACATTCTGACGAAGGAAAAAATTAAAAACTTAGGGGTAACATTTGATCAGACATTGAGTATGTCCGACCATGTTAATGGCCTGGTGTCAGCATCGACGTATTATATTAGGCTTCTATTGCACATTCGCCCATTTCTATCCCAAAATGGCTGCTAAACGATTGCCCGAGCCATCATCTCTTCTAAAATAGATTATTGTGGTTCTCTGCTCATAGGAGTGGGAAAAACAGAAGGTGCAAAACTCCAAGTGGTGCAGAATAGCACAATTAGAACTATTATCAGTTTATGAAAGTTTGCGCATGCGTCGGAGATGAGAAGAAAGCTCCACTGGCTATCCATTGCAGAAAGGATAGAATTTAGGTTGCTTACCATTATGTATAAGTAACCTCAATGGTTCATTTCCTGCCTATCTCTCCAATAGACTGAAATACAAACACGGTCAAATTGTGATAAAAATCTGCAAATTCCAAAAACCTCCTTGGAGTTGGCTAGAAGGGGCGCTTTCTGGGCGGCTGCCCCGGCGAAATGGAACGCCTTACCATCAATCCTAAGAAACTGCCCGACACTTGAGGCATTGAAGAATAAACTCAAGACACATCTATTTAAATAAAGGGATTGCTTAGATGCTGATGGTCTGTTTGTTCGCTACTGACAGTTTTCAGTGCCCATATGCCTCCGGGCCACTTTGGCTGCACCTAATAAATAATCTAAAGTAAAGTATTTGAGCAGGGAACAGGAAAGTGGAAGGCTCTGTTGTTTGTTCGGGTGAGGTCAGCAGTGGAGGTGGCTGTGCACCAAGAGACCAGCAGGAGGAACGAGGAAGTGGCAGCTTGTGGAGGAGACTGGTGAACACGGTTCTGCAGTTTGAGTGTGCGTATTTGTGTGGCCATCGAGTACAAAATGTTAGTCCAAGCAGTGAATGTGAATATCCTGGTACAGAGAGGAAGAAGGGTGTTTGTATAGTTTGGAGGGTGGAGTAGTAGTGGGAGCCAGGGAGTTGTAGTGGGGATGAGGATAGTGTAGTGGGGAAGAGGAGAATAGTAGTTGAGAAGAGGAGAGTAGCAGGGGGAAGAGGAGACTAGGTCTGGGAGGAGGAGAGTAGTAGGAGAGAGGGGAGTGGTGAAGTGGAATGGGAGGAGTGGCAACAACAATGCTGGGGGTGAGAGGCAGGAGGAGTAAAACAATGGAGGGATAGTGGAGTGGTGAGAGGAGCATGAGACTATGTCTAATAGCGAGCGTATAAAGGATGAGGTGAGTGTGGGTGTGAGTGATCTCACCTGAATCCATCCCAATAAGTGCAAGGCACAATCACAAACCCCATAGAGTAGGAACAGCAAGTAAGTCCTTGAGGGAGTTTAGGCAGCCGATGTATTAGGGATACATCTCTAGAATAAGACAAGCTCTTAGACAGTAGGAGTTCATTTTCAGTAGCGCTAACTGGGGATACGGACGCCTGGGTGAGGGACAAGACTCCAAGGAAGACGAGAGAGAGCATGAGAACATTGTCCAGAATTCCACAATCCCCCCTACCTAGGCATCGGCCATGGCCTCAGTGGCAGATGTACCTGGTGCATGGCATTCGGCTCAGCGCCCAGGGCATGGTCTTTGGCCTTGCCCCAGGCTTCGGCAGGCTTCCCAAAGTGGCCACTCGTCCTGACCTGCAGCCAAATCTAGTGGTCACTTTATCCCTGTTGGGGGTTTTCAAGCCATTGTTGGCCTGCAAACCACCATCTGGGTCAGCAGGCTTCAAGCTGGGTCTCCGACCCAGCTGAAACCATGAACCCAACTAGTGGCCTGTTACCAAAACAGCCCTTTCTTATTTACTGGTGGCGAATTGCATCCCTCTACCACTCCAGTCACCCTCCTTAAGGCGGGGGCATCCCAGGAGGGATGCAGTATGCTCCAGCGTGTGTCCTGTGGACGATGAGTGCCACATGCCTCCCACCCCCAAGAAAAAGCTCTTTGTTTACTTTTTGGGGGCTTCCTGATCTTACCTAGCCTTCTGAGCTGTCTAGGGCGCTACAATATCCCCCTTATTGCATTTCCCACAGCACGCATATTCACAGGCACCCTCAAAGTCTGCAGGCCCCAGTGGCTGCCATTTCAAAACATTTTTTCCACCCCATAACAAACCAGATAGGTCGTTTCTTGGATTAGTGACATTAGTCAATCTGGTAGAATGGAGCTGTATCAGCGGACCTGGTCTGTTTCCATGGATACATATAGTCCAGTTAACTTCCTGAAAATAGAAATGTGGGCCAACAAATAGTCTTTGAAACCCAGCTATCATTAACAGTGCTTTGCCCACTTTTGGCTAGATTCAAAGCTAACCGCACAAGAGTGTTCCGCCAATTCAAAAAGAACCAGACATGGTGGCCTTGCAAAGTTGTCTCGCAGATTCATCCAGACGTTTGGGCGGCGGGTGAGAGCAAAAAACCTGCCACGGAGAAAATGTATTTATTTTGATTTTTAAAGCGCTCACACAGCCGAGGGGCATCGAGGCGCTAATGCATCTGAAAAACAAGGTTTGTGATGCCCATGTAACGTTGCCCACTCCCTGCTTTATGATCCCTCAAAACACGGTGGCTATACATTTTAATGGGAAAGGTTTGTGAAGATTCATTGAATGTTCCAAGTTATAAGCATCTCAAGAAGTGGCCTTCCCGGGGTTTCCAACCTAACCTTAACTGCAGTAGTTCTATCAGCGACCTTTTAATATGCTTAGGGGCACCAAGCCTAGTCACTGATAACCGGTACCTGAACAGCACTTACCCTCTGTCTGCCAGGGAGGCCATGCATCCCCTGCTGGCACTTTCACGCTCAAGCTGGTGCCCTGCATAGATGACCTAGCCTCAGGAGATCTAATGCGGCCCATGCCCACTTACCCTGCACTGGCACCCCACTGGATCTCCTGAATCACTCATACGGTTACTTCTGCTTCTGAGCCACTTGCTGATGGCCACCGGTAGATTCACCAACCCCAAGCGAAGGAGGGTGCCTACATCAACTGTGTGCAATTGACCACAATGGTTAAGTGTGTTTCTGTCCTTAATTAAGAATACACATATTATTGTATTTAGCTCTTCTTCCTGGAGTGTTGCCACTTGTGATCACTGGAATAATAGATGTTAACATGATCCAGTTCCTTGGTACTCATTTTGTCAACCTTGAAGGATCAAGTTATTAGCGCTGCCAAAATCGTAACTTATTTTCTTCAGGCTACAAGGCAGATATCGCAGGTGACAGTATAGCATTAAAATCCCATTTTCTCATGCACACATTCAAACTGCCACTACGTCATCCTGAACCTGGTGCAGCCCCTGGGTCCTGCTTTGATTGAAAACACGTGATATTACTGAACCACCTCCGAATTGTGAGTTGTGATCTCTTTCACATCATTGAGTACGTAAGAAGCACTGCATGGGGAATATAAGGTAAAGGCAAACCAGAGGCCAAAGAAGACATTGTCAAAGAGGGTTTACAGAAGGCCTGCACACTGCCACTAGAGGTGACCGCTACAGAGGCCAGGTCATGAACGGCCATCACGAGCGGAATCCTCCGTCTGCCCAATAAGGACTCTACCGGAGTACCCGAGAAGGTCACATAGTGGACAGGACGACAACATGGCTCGCTTCATACACCTGTATTGCACTCGAAGTACGCCGGGCTGGACTGGCCCATAGGGAACTCTTTTCTGTGGTATTTCCAAATGTTCCCATAGAAAAACGGTTGGGCTTGCTGAAAATGTGTAATATGGGTCCCCTTTTAACATTATTTCCAGGGCCTCTTTTGGTTCCCAGTCCACCCCTGATAATGGGTCCATTTTGTCCTCCACAATGGCATTGCAAAGAGGGCTTTTTCTCTTGCTTTTCAATTTCTTTCATATGTGACAATCGTACTGTGTTAATTTCACCATGCCCTGGGTCCGGGAAAGTGTTTGAGTTCAGAAGGCAGTGTGTTCAGCAGGCTGGCTTGATTCCCGGTCTCAGAGTCCTGCTTGGTCAGCCAGCATGTTAATGGCTTTCCAGCCTGCTGTTGTGTTCCATACTGGCTATTAAATGCCATAACATCTCATTGACTGACGGATCTAGCTTTACCACGGCTTCGATCCTTTAAAAGTCGAACCAGCCGAAACGGCAAGCTACATTATAAACGCAGCATAACAAGTACTAGACTGCAAAGAGATTTGAGCCTAAACCCAGGTTTAGGTGAACAGTTCACGTGCGAGAACTGTGTAAACCCTCCAGAGCTCATGCTCGTCAAATGAGTGATTTGGAGCGAGGCGCCGTTACATGTTAACATTCACGTATGCAGGTCCACGGCACCAATTTTCGTCATTTGCACAGCGGAGTACAAAAGTACAAGGAAAAAGACGGCACCAGGTGTTGGTGTCACTGTTAGGCAGAATTGCAAGCAGTATCTTCTTGGCACCACCACATACAATTAGGACTACAGGTGTAAGCAAAACCAACCTTTGGTATAAGTCTGTACTACACAGTTTGTGGTAGCAAGCTGAGCAGCCAGGCTTAGCTCAAGAGGGAATGTGAGCAGTACAAAAGGTTACACAGAGGTCTTACAATCATAGTGGTTCAAGTAGACACTTACACTCAAGGTTTCTTGGTAAAACACTTACTCATTTATTACACAATCATTTCGAAAACATTCACTAGCAGGAGGTAACTTAATATTATAAACAAACACGCTTCAATACTAAACCAATATGTTTCTGAACAAATTAGGCTCCTCTGAAATAGGAGCAAAATGGCATTTCAGTTACTTTCAATGGGAGCAAAAAGGCACAAGTTAGCAGAATAGATCAAAAATACCTTCTTAGGCAGTGCAAATAGTTTTAGTTCACTAGAGGACTCGATTCAAAGTCAATGGACTAGTGTCTTGGATAGGAAAGAACAGTTCTTTAAGTAAACGGTAAAGTCTTTGCCAAAGTTCTCAGAAGTAGTTTGCACGAAAAAAAGAATCATATGTTGGGTCACAGCTGATTAGGCCTGCAAGTTTGGAAAGTTCCGTGAACTTTCACCGCGAGAGGTAAGTTCTCTCAATCGGGTAGGCACAGCACCTTAATATGAAGAAAAAGATGCAGCAGACGACGTTGGTTACTGGAAGTTTCTGCAGGTCTCACTGTTCCTGAGCCTCAGTCGTAGGGACAAGAGGGAGGATGTCGGGGGACTCCTGCTCTTCACAAGATCGTCGAAAAACGCAGACAAAATGGAGTCACTTCAGTTCCAGTAGCTGTAATTCAAGCACACAAGCTGGTGTCCTTCCCCCCGTTTAATCCTAACCAGCTCTGAGAATGATATCCAGGTGGCTTATGAGTTGATTGGCCCCACCAACTCAAAGGAAGAAGTTGTCCTTGAAGGGCTTCTCTGTCGAGATGAACTAGGCAATTCGGACCTGCAGCAGGGCTTCACCGGGCAAACCAACGGTCCAGGAGTTGCATCAGCTGTCTTCTTCCAGCTCGTCTTCGGTTCTTTCGTTCCAACGGTCGACTCTGCTTTCCAGTCCAAGAGACTCACCTTTCAAACAGTTTTCTCCCATTAATTCCAGCCTAGCTGCCACTCACCCAGCAAGGTGGCTGTCCTTGGCAGACAGTCAACCAGCCAATCACGCAAGAGTGCATTAGGGTCTCCTAGGAGAGTTAGCACAGGGAGTTTCAGGCACCTCCCTCACTTCCTGCCCACCCCAGACACTCAGACGCCAGAGTCGGTCTTCATTCCTGAAGCCCGCCAAAGGCATAGAAACAAAGGGACCAAGCCTGGTTTGGCACGCAGAGACAAACACTAGAAGGACCTTTCCAAAAAGAAATGGCAAAAAAGAAGACCGGACCTGTTTATACAAAGGGGTTTAAGGCGCCATCTTGAAAAACATGGCTCCCGCGATTTTTAGCTACCGGTGTTCGCGGTCAGGAAAAATCATGGTAGTTCATTGTAAAACCACTGCCACTAGCCATTTCGATAGAAAAGGGTAGCATTTGACTGTTATATGAGGTTCTAGACACAGGGGATACTAGGTAACCCCTCCAGCACTCTATAAGAAGATAGTGTGTGCTAGGTCTAGGAATTTAAAAAGACTATTAAAGTCAATTTAACCTTACATTCTCCGGGAAAGAGTAGTTCATCCCAGCGACACTATTTAAACCTTTGGGAAGTCTAAAAAGACATGCCTGTGTCACTGCACTGGGGGTGCCGTGTAACACACGTGAAAAGATGCATATGGAGTTATCTTAAAACACCACAACCAAGAAATAAACACAGAAAATAAACAGAATTAAAAACTACAGAGTCCCAAAGTTCAGCAAAAGAGCTGGGTGTCTCTAAGGTAGAGAGGAATTAGCACATTTTGAGAAGTCTCCCTAACACTCGTCCCCCCCCCAGACTAAGGGACAGGAGGATCTAAACCCCGCCAGGCTGGATCTCCTGTTGAAAGTCAGTTAAATGGCCTGCTGAGTACACCAGAAACCTTTTGTAACCCTTGCTATGACACTTTTTATCAGGTGTTTTCATTTGCAAGCTATATGACCTACAAACTTTGTTTGGTACATCTTTCTTATTTAAGGTATAGGGGATCTGATCTAACAGTCCCTCAGAAGTTGTAACACCATCTGAACCTTCAATAGGCTTTTTCAAGGGATCCTTAGAAAGGAATCCCTTATACCTAGAGGGGCCTCCATGGTTCCTCAACACCTCTCTCACAAGAGCAGTTTGGGTCTCAGGTATCTTGGGTGGAGGGGCTGTGGTCAAGCAAGGTACATGCTGCCACTTCATCTGAGATCTGGTTTTACCTGTCTTAGAAGTTTTCCTCCTAACACGAGGAGTCTTCAGTAGAAGTTCCAACAGTCTTAAGGTGTTTAGCCTTAGACCTATTTTTCCTGGTTTTCCACCAGCTTTGAGAATAACCAGTTCTCACAGGCCTAGAGAGGGGTCCAGTTTGTCTATCCACCTCTTCCTCAGAAGCAGGGGAGGGACAAAGACTTTACAATTGGATGGGCAATGATGGCGCTTGGTTGGTTCTCCCATTTCCCTACTTTTCTAGCCTCAGATTTGGCTTGGTTAGAGGTCAACTTACTAACACACTGACTTACAGTGGAGGAGCCTGTAGAGGTTCCTATAGCCTCAGAGTGGTCTCTTAAGGTTGCCTCTCTAGCCAATTTGGTTTAGTTCCGTTTCCTCTCACTGGGAGGCCTGGGGGTACTTGACATTACTCCTAGAGTTTTTAATTCATTCCCCAACAGGACTCTCCCAGGTACCTAATTCTGAATACTGACAGGAATCCTCACTGTCATATTGTTACACTGAATGTGAGCTGGTAGAATTGGAACAAATTGGATAGGGCCTCCATCAAGTATAGTGGGACCTTGGGGTGCCTATGCAACATCCTCAGGCTTGGAAAAGCTTTCATCCTCAACTGTTCTGCTGGCCCCAGTGTCTCTCATGGCAGGAGTGTAGTGGCCATTTACAAGAACACTGTCCATATAATACCCTCTAGAGTTCTCTGGAATGGAGTTGTACACATCCATATTCTGTTTCTTACCCAGACCCAAGGGCTCTAAGGATACATTGGCATAGGGTTCTTCAGCCAATAGGTGAAAGTGAACACTAGCCATTTTACTTCTTCCTCACGGATGAAGGCTAAGGAATCAGTGCTGACCCCTGCAGGTTTACCCTGGCATCTGGGATCTCCTTTCAAGTGATCTACAGACCCACAGACAAAGAATTTACAAAAAATGGCAAATAACGAATACCGGGACCTGTTTAAACAAAGGGGCTTAAAGCACCATCTTGAAAAATATGGCTCCCACGATTTTTTGCTACTGGTGTTCGCGGTCGGGAAAAATCATGGTGGTTCATTGTAAAACCACTGCCACCAGCCATTTCAATAGAAAAGGGTAGCATTTGACTGCTACATGAATTTCTAGACACAGGGGATACTAGGTATCCCCTCCAGCACTCTATAGGAAGATAGTGTGTGCTGGGCCTAGGGATTTAAAAAGACTAGTGAAGTCAATTTAACCTTACATTCTCTGGGAAACAGTAGTTTATCCCAGAGAAGGTATTTATTCCTGTGGGAAGTCTAAAAAGACATCCCTGTGTCAATGCACTGAGGGTGCTGTGTAACACACATGAAAAGATGCCTATCGAGTTATCTTGAAACACCATAACCAAAAGAAATAAACACAGAAAACAAACAGAATTAAAAGGTATAGAGTCCTAAAGTTCAGCAAAAGAGCTGGGGGTCTCTAAGGTAGAGAGGAATTATCACATTTTGAGAATTCTCCCTAACAACCGCATTTTGTCCTGCACTTTTTCACTCCGCCGTGCAAAGTGAGTAAATGATTACTTTTAATTGTGAAGTGCCGCTTACCTGCATGTAAAGCAACGCTCAGGTATGGCAAGCAGCACTCACAATTGCAATTAAATGTTGCCCGACATGCTCACATGTCGAGCAATGTGTAATTTTCATTGTAAACACTGCTTACCATTCAAGCATTCTAAGAAGTGTTCACATTTACAAATAAACGCTGTCCAATATGCGAGCATGCCGGACAGAGTTTAATTGGAATTGTAAATGCCACCTGCAGCATTACAATGGATCCCTACGGGGTCCGCCTGCTTAATGTCGGTGCATAAAGCTGGCGGACCCAATAGGGATCTTTAGTATTTGCATCGACCTGAAAATCCATGCCGGTGAAAACGCTGGAGCATTTGTATGGCAGAGGGAAGGGAGGCACCTCTTTTGTTTTTCTTGGTCACCCCGAGTGATGGCTAAGCTACTCCTCACTGATGACACCCATTGAGGCTGAAACATGTCTGGGGATGCTTGTGGTTTCATGAAGTATGGATTTGACTTAGCAGTTTGGGCTTGACTGTCCCTTTGGTGTTGGGAACAAGCCTGATTTTCAAATGGTCTTTCCCCTTTCTGTAATGGTTCGGCAGGTGAAGAACAATGGTCTTGAGGGTTGCCCAGAGCCATTTCCAAAGGTTTAAGATTTATTCTAAACATTTCAGCCATCACCTCTTTGTTTTGCTTTGTCACCCAAAGTGTGACGGCTATGCCCAGACGTGTGTTCCGTGCCTGCTGAGCCTGGAGACCCAGTCTACTCCTCACTGATGAGGCTGACACATGTCTGGGGATGCTTGTGGTCTTGTGCAGAAGGTATGTGACCAAGCAGTTTGGGCTGGACTGCTCCTTTTGGGGTGGTACCAAGCCTGATTTGCATATGGTATTTGCCCTTTTGTAATGGCTTGTGAGACGAAGAACAATGATCTGGAGGGTTGACCAGAGCAATGTCAGAGATTAAGATGAATTCTAAACCTGCCAGCCATCACCTCTTTTGTTTTGCTCCATTTGAATGTCAGTCTGTGTACCCATGTAATAACACTTATCATGTTTGCTTTATCCATGATGTAAAGTTAAAAATGCCATGCCAAAGAAAGAAAGCATATGGAAAGGGGCACCACTAATGTAGGCCAGTCTAGCCACATAATAACAATTATCATGTTTGCTTTACCCTTGATGCATGGTGTTTTTTTCCCGGCACCCAGGAATGGCCAAATACCGGGTCCGGCAAGGCGGTAATGACCCAGTAATTGGCAATTTCTGGGCGCCGGAAAAAATAAAATACCGGCGGCAGCCATGCCTGTATTACAGGCAAGGCTACCGCCAGCCTCCTAATGAGGCCCGCAGCCTTTAAAGTTTGCTTGTGGCACATTGTGAAGCCCCCCTCGGATGATGAGGGAATCCTATCTGCCACCTTTCCCACACTGTCAGTAGAAGGATCTTGGACACCTCCACAAACAGCAGTGTCTGTTGGTGAACCAGATTGAGGAGGAGGCCTAGAGAGCAGTTCAGCCAAATCAGGTGCCAAGAGGGAATCCGAATTTTGAGCCACACCACCAAACCTCCACCCTGCACCATCTCCCTGTTAACCTCGACCCCCAAACACAGCCAGCTTACTTATGCACTCCACATTCCAGCAACGTGTATCCTGTAAAGTAACACAATTGATTCTACCTCAACCACTTCCATGGCGGTGACTAAATGTGGACATGCCTTTAACGATATAGCCAGATAATCTTATTTTAAAACAATTGCCTATCTTAAACTAAGGTTCCTTTGGAAAAAAAAGGAGTATTGTAGTCAGATTTTGTTTTGTCCCGTATTACCTTTTTTTTTTTTTGGTACGACATCCTTTCATCCCAGGATGTTTTTCTGTAAGGTTTTTTACTGTGGATTTTTTGTACAAAAAAAAACTCATCTAAATGTTTAGGGGGTTAGAAAAATATATATTTGGGGTGTGTGTGTGTTCGGAAACATATAAAAAATTAAAGGGGATGAGGGTTTGGTGGGTAGCACCCTAAAAAAAAAAATAGTTTGTTAAAAAATGTGTAATAGGGAGACCGTTAGGGGGCACGGAGAAGATGGCTGCATGAACGTGTAGCTCCCGCTTCCCCTGGCAATAATGAGATGAGATGGTGCATTTCGACCGGAGAAACACAAACATCAGGCATATGAACGTAAATGGCGTCAAGCGAGAGAAGACCAGCGAGCTACACGACTCAAACATTGCTGCGCAGTGTCGGCAGGGCTGATGGGCGGACGCAGTGGTGTTGTGGCCTGAAACCCTGGAAAAAACGGTGCAGGATAATGGTGCCACGTGTCGTCCTAGAAGCCAGGCGACTCGTTCCGCAGTGAGAGGAGGGACAAAAGGCCCAGATGAAGACCTGCAGGACCAGAGACGGGTCTCCAGAAGCTGGTATGCATGCGGGGAGCAGGAGAAGAGACCTGAACGCAAGCGCCACTGTGCAGGGGCAGAGGGAAGAGCTGCAAGGTGCGCAGGCCCGAACAGGTGAGGGACCGGGACCGCAACCGCATGTGAAGCGAGGCAGAAAAAAGGAGGAGGAGATAAGAGTGGCCCCGGCCGATGGGAAGTGCCCCCCTCCCTGTCATAATGTGGCGAGCCAGGCAGACAGGAGAGGACCAGCGCAGGTGGGGGGAGAGGCCAACTGGCACGAGAGTTATCCGGTGAGAGCGGCCCGCAGCAAGCCCAATTCCACCACTGCTGACCCTCCTGCCAGGCCGTCAGCGAAGTAGTGGAGTGTGTGGTTGGGGATTGGGGTGGAGCCCGCGGGCCGTAGCGGAGATGCTGGCACACAACAAGGCTAATAAACCCCCTCTATCCCGGGAGCTTGGTACGGACTGGAAGGAGGGTGGAGGCTCCTCCGGGGACACTGTAACACCCAGAAAAGAGTGAGGGGTAAAAACTCTGCGCGGGTCAAATTTGACAGAAGCAAGGCGGACAGATCAAGAGGAGGATCGGAAGGGCTGAGGTGTGCTTCAGAGCACCCAAGGCGGCAAAAGACAGAATGGGAACAAAGCGTGTGGAAAGGGGCCACCATCAGTGCCTAACGGTGCCAGAACCATCCGCTACCTACACCGATTGCAGCAGCAGGCTAGGAGCGCCCAGAGAAGCGTTTAGGGGCAGTGGTGTGAAGCAGGAATCTGACAATCAAACCAGACAAGAGCCCATACTCCAGTAGGAACACTGTCAACCCAGGAGCCTGGAGCACGGAAGTAGTGAGTGGAGGGGAAGCGGTGCCAATACCGGGGAAACTGGGTCCCGCAGACCAAATAAGCTATGTGCCCAAGGAGAGTAGAGGAGGCGCACTTAACGGCAGAGTCCACTCCATAGTGACACCGACCAAACAAGGGGACAAGAGTCCAGTATGCAAAGGTGGTGAAAAAAGAATCAACGGCACAGTAAACGACTACCACATAGACTGGACTACAGCGAGGTAGTCACTCACATGGATTTGGCTGGAAGGAAAGTGTAACCCTACAGAAACAGCTAAGGAGGACGAAGCTGCCTAGGTGAGAAGGGATGAAGAACAAAGGAGGGGCAGATAGTTGGAATATGGAGAAAGGGGGAGAACTGAAGGCATGTGGAGCCACGACGGAAGCAGTACAAGAGAGGGGGAGAGGAAGAGGTTCGGAAAAGAGGTCAGAAGGGGAGAAGTAGCAACAGGACGAATTGGGGAGGATCCCCAGAATTGAGCAAAAGAGAAATTGAGATGGACAGTGCGACCCCTCAACCAAGCAAGATAACTGGAGCAGCGGGAAGGACACTGGAAATGAGAATGATGACCGAGGTAGACATGTTCAATTTTCGACAAAGGAGGACTCCGGACATATACTTGCAGAAATCAAGGCCCTCAGGGGTGATATACAGGCCTCACTCACCAACCTAACTAGCAGAATGACAACAGTTGAAAGCAAAGTGGAGGGCCTGGACATAACCAACTGAACGCAGACCTAGTTGAAATGAGGCTTGACACCAGAATGACAGAACTGGAGCTCCGCGAAGAGGAGGTAATGTTGGAAATGGATGAATTAGAAAACAGAGAAAGATGGAACAGCATAAGAATACTGGGCCTGAAGGAAACGGCGAGGGAAACCCTGAGACAAGTGGAAGAGAAGGTGCAGGCCCTGGTAAATTTGAGGTGGATGGAGGGAAACAGGTGCAACTTGAAAGGGTGCACAGAGGTGGTAGACATTATGGGAGCGGTCTCTGCTCCATTGTAGCAAAGACCCTGAGCTATAAAGACAAGACGGAAGTGCTAAACAAGGTGAAGCAGCAAAGGGAACTTTACTTTGAAGGCTCCAAGGTGCCGATCTACCTCACTCTCTCCAGACGCAGAGACTGTGGCCCCTCATAAAGTGGCTCCAAGAGAAAGGTATCAGATACAGGTGGGGATATCTGTTCTTACTTCAGTTTGAGATGGATTCAGTGGACTATCGCATAAACTCAGCAGAAGAGGCAGAACAAGCCCTTGGTCATCTCACGGCGGGAGCTAAAATGGACTTGGGCAGCCCCAACGGACTTAGTACAAGCAGGGATAGACCAAGCACAGCACCCGGCCGGCAGTGGAAGAGGTGGGAGAGCGGGCATCTCTAAGACTTGTAATGAACTCAAGTTACAGTTGCAAACAGTTATAAAGTTGTTGCAGGGTTTTCATAAAGGGTATGGCACTGGGGTAGTGGACAGCGGCTACAAGGGAAGCAGCCTCCACGACAAAGGGGGGGAGGAAAGGAAAGTGTCACAGGCTAGGTTAATGAGGAAGAGGTGGGAAATGTGGAGCATTCGCAATGGAGAGAGGTGAAGCTGACAGGGGTCTGGTGGTGGGGACACTGAATGTGAAAGGTTTAAACTCCATGTCAAGATCTCTAGTCGCTAGAGAATTTCGCAAAGCATTCCTTGATGTGCTCTTCCTGCACTAGATGCGCTTAATACAAGGGGAAGAGTGGGCATTAAGAGGGGCGGGGATAGAGCAGGTTCCCTGGGCGTCAGGGAACTCCAAGAGGGGGGGTTGGAATTGTACTACACAAGCAATGCAAACTACGGGAATGTGTAGCCACCAATCTTTTGGAAGGAAGATTACTGATATTACAAGGGACTTTGGAAGGGGCAAACGTGCTTCTGGCAGTGGTGTATGAGTTGGAGGCTGATCTGTACATAATTGGGGGGACTTTAACTCCTGGGCGGATGAAACAAGGTGCAGAAGAACCGAGGGGCGTGGCACACTGGGGGGGCAGAGAATCGGCCGGGGCACATGGGACGAGCGATTGCGACACGCAGCCTAGTAGATGTGTGGAGACAGCAGCACCCGGGGGAGGAGGGATACACATTTTCTCAGCCCCACACAAGATATACACCAGGATCGATTACTTACTTATGAACAGGGACCAAGGGGCAAGGGTGATGGGTAGCGAAATTAAACAGGTGGGTTGGACCGACCATGACATGGTGCTTATTACCTTAGATATTAGAGGGCTTTACAGGCCAGACAGTAGCTGGCGCTGTAATGAAACGCTTTGGAAGGATCCCCTTTTTGCAGACCAACTGGCAGAGGCAATCACTGAATACTTTCAATTAAAGGAATAGTGCACTCTAAAATATTATTGGCTAAACAGATGGCCCATAATCAAAAATATATCTAAAAAATATTTTTAAACAAAGTCCCTATGTAAAGTATTGAGCAAATGAAGCTCAAACTGAAAAATGTGAAGCACTAGGAGGCATCCATTTTGTGATATGGATGCCTCCTGTGCTTGCACTTGCGGCACTAATGAAGCAAAAGCCAGCCAGCTGTAATAAACAAAAGCTACCACTGGGTGGCATTTGCTTCATTACTGCCGGAGGCCGGAGACCAGAGACTGCAGGCAGGAAAGCTGGGTAAGTGCTTATTTCTTAATTTCTTAAGCACTAGCTGTGTTTTTTTCCCTAGGTTTTCCAGGCTGAAGGATCCTGGAAAACTTAGAAAGTAAACCACAGCTTTTAAAACGTTGTATTTATGTTTGCGGTAGCTTCATCTTGGAGCTCACCAAGAGAGCAGAGCTGAAAGCAATAGGGATGGGGGAAACCATGTGGAAATTGAGGTATCTCAAACAGAAATACTGTGAAAAAGGGGACAAGACAGATGCACTTCTGACAGCGAGACTCCGGGCGCAGAGGGCGGAGAGATGGGTTTGCGATCTAGAAAACTCCATAGGGGACACACAGGTTGCACCGAAGGAGAAAGCAGAAGGCTTAGCCCAATACTATGAGAAGCTTTACAAATCTGAAGCTCCTAGTGGGGACACAGCGGTGGGAGAATATCTAAGCAAGGTAGATATGATTAAACTCACGGCCCATGGGTGGAACACTTAGAGGGACCAATAACATCAGAGGAAGTGCGGGAGGCGGTAAAGTGCCTTCCGAATGGCAAGGTCCCAGGGGAGGATGGCAGTGGTCGAAGTGAACAAAAAGAAGTAGTGGAACTATGTTCCCTACTGGTATGCACGGCTCCCCACAAACACCATCGCCACGCCCACTCCCATGCACAATACAAACCCCAAAACACATGTGTCTTCTGCTTAAGGGAACGTCCAGTGCAGTGCACTGAAAGTGCAAGTTTCAACTTCTTCCTACACTTTTATTTTAAAACGAAACCGTTCCGGAACGGTTTCTATTAAAAATAAAAGTATAGGAACGGTAAAACGTAATTAAAAGAAGTAGAGGAGCACCGCTCCCAAACGCTCCCGCCCACTTCGACCACTGGAGGATGGATACACTATTGGGTTCTACAAGAGGTATGCAGAAGTCCTATCTCGTCACATGGTAAAACTGTATAATCACATCCTGGAAACGGGAAAAGCCTTCAACTGTGTCGAATGGGGGTTTCTATTTGCAGTGCTAAGAAAAATAGGAGTGGGGGATAAAATGTGCAGAGCCATCAGGGCAATTTACTCGGGACCAACAGCGAGGGTTGTAGTGAATGGGACAAAATCCAAGGAATTTGGGCTTAGTAGGGGGACTAGACAGGGGTGGAACCACTGAGTGAGGAGATACGCAGAGATGCTGAGATAAGAGGCATTGGGGTGGGGAACAATACTCATAAATTAAGCATGTATGCAGATGACATAATGGTGTGCCTCTCGGAGGTAAGGGAGACGGTCCTGAGGGTGCTCCAGGTAGTGGAAGAGTATGGACACCTATCAGGTATTAAGGTAAATGTAAATAAGTCGATCCTCCTCCCCCAGAGAGAGACAACCGAGGAGCACAGAGCAGAATGGGGAGAGTTGGGTGTACAGGTGGTGGAGGACAGTATAAAGTACCTTGGGGCGAGAATCCCCAGGGAACTGGACAATATATATGCGATAAAGTCCCCCCCCCAACCCCCTGCTGCACCAGCTCTTTGGGGAACTGGACACTTGGTCGAAACTCACCATTTTATGGCTAGGGCAGCTGAATGTGCTCAAAATGTTTCTCTTCCCTAGAGTGCTAAATTTATACCAAGCACTGCCAATAGAATTGCCAGACGTACATTTTGCAGAACTTAAAAAAAGGATAGTGAGGTTCCTATGGCAGGGGAAGAAACAAAGAGTGGCCTACAGACTACTAGCACAGCCCAAGGAAAAGGGAGGGGTGGGTCCACCTGAAATGTGCACATACTACAGAGCAGCCCAATTCAGAGCTATAGTTCCCCACTTGCGGGTAGATAAGCAGAAGCAATGGGTGGGCATCGAGAACTACCTTTTCAGACCAGTTATGCTCGGGGAGTGGCTGTGGGTGCCGCAGGAGGCAGCCCCGAGAAGGGTAAAGGTGCATAGAATCCTGGGCTCACTTTTGACCCTTTGGAGGGGTAAGAGGGAAATGGCTGGGGTCACGACGTGGCCCTCTCCTTTGCTTCACATCTGGAATCCACCAATCAGAGACCGTATTCCGGGCCACAAGAGGTTTCAGGATTGGTTTGAGGCAGGGGTGGAAAGAGTGGGGCAAGTCTTAAGGAAAGATGTGTTTATAGAGCTGAGTGAGCTGGAAGAAATTCACACCGCACATCGGTAGCCTGCCAATATAAACTGCATGGGCTCAAACTCCTATATAGGTGGCATTGGGACCCAGCAAGGCTATCACAGATGTATCCGGGAACAGACCCCCACTTCTGGAGGAAATGAGGGTTGAGAGCGGCCTACTGGCATTTGTGGTGGAAGTGTCAAAAAGGTACAGAAATGCTGGAAGGAAATCCTGGGATGGATAAGGAGCTTGGACGGGGTAGATAGGCAATTTAACCCCCTCCTGGTGCTGTTTGGGGTGAAGGTAACGGAAGGGGACTGTGCAGAGACGGTGCTAGGGGTGGCTGAGGGGGCTATAGCCCCGGGTCCTTTGGTTGTAGCCCTGAATAAAGCTCAAGGACTACAACCAAAAAGCTAGCAGGCCACAAGTCCCAACAGTCCCGACATTATCTTAGCCCCTGATCTTTTCCAGACCTAGCAGCACCCCTGGGACTGGGTTAAGCTCCCGTATATGCCACACTTTCTGCTGTTAGCGGCTAGGGCCTGCATAGCAGGAGGTTGGAAACGAGAGGAGCTCCCCAGTGAAAAACAATGGGCCTCTAAAGCCCTAGACATATATAGGATGGAGCAACTCACTAGACAATTGCATGGCAAACCCCTTCAAGGACAGTGGAATGGGCAGCCTTCCTGGAGACATATGACCCGGAAAGACCCTAACTAGGAGGGGAGAATGGGACTCCTGAACCCGCAGGGAGAGAGTGAATTGAGGCAGGAGACAGGCGTGGGAAGGCAAATGCTGGGGGGAGGTGTCAGAGGCCAGAGAAAGGGGAAAAGGGAAGGAGCTGATATCGGTGGATCTCGCCCCATGCCCCAGAGAGGGATTATAGTGAAAACCAATGAATGCGGAGGACAGACTCTGAATCAAAATTGGGGCAAATGATGGAAGAAACCTGACTAAAGCAGGTCCTGATGAGTCAGCTACTGGGTTCAACCGAGAGCCAAGTTTGTTTGAAAGGGGAGAGTGTAAGGGGGGGAGCTTGGGGTAAAATTATTCTCACTGTTGAGGAGGAGGAAAATACAAAAACCTTTGGCACAGTGTATTGTGTAAAACGGATATGTAAACATGTGTTGTTTAAGTACCACCCATGACAATACAACAATAAAATGTATTTGAAAAACAAATCTGCAGTAAAACACCCTGTGAAAAACATCCCACGATGAAATGACATGAAACCATTTTTTTCTCCTCACCTCTTCCAAATTTCTCGTTTTTGAATACTGTCTAAGGCCTCCTGGACGATTTCCAACAAATACACTGGGTGCATCTTACTCCTGGGCATCTCACACATACTATAACCAAATAAGTGATGAGTGGAAGGTTTTGAATAAGTCTGAACCACTGGCATTTCTCTGGACAACCTTCTATGCCACTGTTTTTTAGTCCGTCTGCGCCATTACCCCCATGAGTGAGGTGCAGCTTGGTTCCCTAGGGCGCAGCAAGCAAGGGACCCATGTCTGGGCATACCCTCTCTCACACAGGGAGAAACACTATTACCAAAAATGTGATGAGTGGAAGGTTTTGAATAAATCTAAACCAATGGCACTGCTCTGGGCAACCTTCCAAACCTCTGTTTTTTCACCCGTCTGCGCCATTGCTTGAGAGTGGTGATAACAGTAGTTACATGAGAGGTGAGTCATTGAGCGCACACCCTTTACTGCAACATAGAACATTCTTGTTTTCTGCCACAGCCCCCTGCACAAATTGCTGCAATAACTTGTTGTATCTTTCCACCTTGCTGCTGGATTAGGGATGGTAGATGGCACTACTGCACTAGTGCACCATTGCAGTGCTCTGTATCAAAGGAGTGCATGAATCTATGCATGTCACCAGGCACAAACTGGACTCCACTGTCACAAATTATTATGTAGGGAAACCCATCACACATAAACAACTTTGTCAAGAATTTGATGGCTGATTTGGTAGTGGGGTAGACTGTGTAGCCAATCCCACATCGCTCATGTCAAGAAACAATTAGCCAGAACTATGGCATATTGCATGTCATCCTCCAAACTATGAAAGGGCCTGATAACATCTATACAAAAGTGCTCCCATGTTACTCCTGAAGCCCCTGTGGGATGCAGTGGGACGCTGCGAATCAGTTATGCTCCATCAAGGGACTAGCAAACCTCACACCAACCCACGTATAAGGCCATCAATATGTGTCTCGTGCCTAGCACTTAGTCAATGTACAGTCTAAGTGGCCTTAATTACCAATCTTGACGTAATCTATGGGACGGTACAAACCTCTCAGCACACAGCCTTCTGGTGGCAACTCTGGTGCTGCTTTGGCATAAGCGTGCAGTTGGGTTGGCAGTTGCCTCTCATACAGCCATCCATCCCTCACATAGCACACCACATTCATCATCTCCTGATCCCCATGCCATTTACCAATTCGTCATGACACACATCATTCTCACTTCCCTGCCAAAGGTCCTGCTAATGACCAGGCAAACATCCTTTTGGGCCCTGTCAGTGGTAGAAGCCTCTTGCAATGCAGATGTGACAAGCAGTCTGCTCTCCGGTTTCTTCCACCAGGAATGTGTTGAATTACGGCATTGCATCTGTAGAGGTTGACCAGTCTTCTTGGTCAAGCGTGTTGAGACTTTTAATAGGCGCATGCAGACAAGATGTTGACAAGTGGCTTGTGGACTTTTTCCAGCAGAAAGTGTCTTCCACAAATGCATGTGGAGAAATGATCTGCAGCTTATGCAAAACTCTGTCGCCTACTTTTTAGTTATGGAGTGGTTCCTTTCCTCAGGCAAAATAGTTCTAGAAGTGACAGTAATGGTTCTGACCACTGCTTTGACAACTTGAGTCAGAACAATGCCCAACCGAGAAGCAGTTGCATCCACAGCTATTGCGCATATCTTGTCAGCTTTGAATTATGGCAACCGAGGAGCGACAGAAAGCAAACAATTGACTTCTTCAATGCTTTTTTTCAACTTATCTCGGAAAAAAAACTGTTGCTCTTCTTCAGTGTTCTCCATTTGTATCCAACTTTACATCCTCAAGTTGGCTCTAAAGCTTCAGCAAAATTCACCTAAGCCCAGAAAGGATTACACTTGCTCTTTGTTCTCTGGCATCGGGGCTTGATAGCCTCCATGAGCAGGCCTTCCCTGAAATTGATCATCAGATAGCACAAGTTCCAAGACGTCCACTTCTAGGTACATTAAGTAGCAATTATCCACCCGTATTCTAATGCCTTGCTGATTAAGGCCCTTATTCACAGAGCATTTTCCAATGTGGTTTTGTCATTATAAAATTCTTCCATGAATTAGCCCCTAAGTCTACTTAGGACTTTATCTAACATAATGTTGAGTTCCGCCTGGATGCCTCCAAAGAAAAAGATGTGATCCTGAAAGGCCATAACATTTCTCATTCCTTTAAAAAGGTGGTGGAGGACATTTTGAAAGTTGGCTGCTGCTGATTCCAAGCCAAATGGCATTCTCTTATAGTGAAATCAGCTATGGCGTCAAATGAAAGCAGTGAGTCAGTGTAAATCATTAGGCTTAAGTTCAACATGATGGCAAGCAGAACAAAAGTCTATTGTTAAGAAATGCCTTTTAGAACCCAGCAAGGACATGAGCTGTGGTATTAGAGGAAGTGACAACGGTCAATCCATATGCTCAAGTTAAGAGAACGTAGATCCATGCACAAACTGAGATCAGCCGTTTTCTTTCCTACCATGATTATCAGGTTCAGCCAAAGAAAGGATTCCAAGAGTTATTTGCACCTTTCTGTTGTAGGTTATGCAAAATGCCAGATAACTCCTCCCATGTGGTCAGAGGAACAGAACGCACATTTGCTTAATCAGCGTGGCACCTTCTTTAAACTTTATATTATGGACAAAACTCTCAATCTTCCCAGCTTCTGGGCGAAGATTTCTATCTTCCGTCTTGATATTTTATGTTTTCTTTATATATTGCCAGAAATTGTTGTACTGAACACAGGTCCATCTTGATTCCAAGATACCCTTGTTTTTGCCACCCAAGTATGTCCTTATGCCACCTGGTGACAGATACTCGGTCACATATGTTCCTTCCCGTAAACCTAAGCGTGGCTCTAAAATAGCCAATCAAATACATTTTTCCTTATTAAAGTCATCATAAAGTATTTGTGTAAAATGCAACTCTTCCCCACCTTGTAGTCTTCCATATGTCTCTGCGGCTATTCTGGCACCTTACGCTGTTGCCTGTGATCTTGCTTGTGGTCTTGTAGTCTGGATCTGTTTGGACCACTGCACACCACCACTAAAAGTTGGGACACTCTCTTCTGGGGTTCCTTCTTGCTCCAAGTTGTTGCATACTGCCTGGACACTCTACCTTTCCTACACAAACTGGAGAATTGCAGCACTTCTTGCAATTGTGGCAGGATTGGCTGCAGGCATTATGAATTGTTTCTTGAGTCCGGTTGGTGAGACCTCCGGTTTTTGTCATCTGGCTTCTGTGTGTCCTTTTCTTTATCATTCCTCTAACTGGGGTGTAGACTTCCTCTGCTGTACACACAAAGGCTTGTTAAACACTTTCTGGAATGCTCAAAGCCATTGCTGATGTCGATGGTTTGCTCTATATATGGGTTTCAGTGGGTGAGTAGTCACTCCATCCCTTTTTTTATTGTAGCAGTAAATAATGATCTGGTCACTGATAATTTGTTCCACAGATGCGTCCAATCCACATGATGCTGTTGAGATCCCCAACACGGCTAGGTACATCTCAAAGCTTTCATCTGGTTGCTGGACTCTGGTATAGAAACTCAGCAATACCGGGCAGCTCTTCATAATGCGTCTCCATTTTTTCTTCACAGCTTCAGTATAAGCATCAAAAAACTGAGGCCACAGTGTCAACAAATGGGCTTCCTCCTGTCCACCGGAGTCCTCAAGCTGTGATATACTCTTGTGGCCCTATAATGTGCCTTGTCAGTTGTAATAGCCATGGTATTTACTGCAAACTACTTTCTTTGCCGCCTGTATAGTCTAGCAGGAATTGTCTGCAGTGTGTAGTGCCTCTTCCTTGCTTGTTAGTTAAGCGGGAAAGTGTTTCAGTGGGTGCGAGGACCACAGGTCTCTTTTATGGCCTCTCCCTGGGATGTATCTTCGATTTGACTGCAGTGTGTTGCTTCCTTGGGTGGGCCTAGAAATGTTGGTGCTGAGGAGATGGATTAGTCTGTAATCTTGTGGACTGCTTGGTGTTGCAGCATCGCCGCCTTGTGCCCTGTTCAAGATTGTGCAGGAGCTGGTACATTGGGGATATGCTGGCTTAGGTTGGGGCAAGTTCAGGGCTGGCAACCCAACTCGGTGAGTGAGGGTCTACTACCGCTCTGACCTGGGGATTGCTCCAGGTTGGTCGCCTACCCTCAGAGACATGCTACCGAACCCTTACACTGACGTGGCCACTTACACTACCATTCCCACTTATACACACGCACCCTCTTCCCACAAGCAGCTCACCACAAGGTTGTGGGCAGACAGTGGAAGCAAGCTAGCTCTGTACCTGATGGGGCTTGTCTGTCTTTACAGGAGCCCAATGATGCCTGACTACTGAAGGTCAGCATATAATAACCTGGGCATTTGTCCATCTTTGTACTAACATACATTATACTTGCTCATTCTTTTTGCCCATTTCCTCTCCCCCCAGTAAGGTGCAGAATGAGACATGTCTTCTTTTTGGTGTAAAAAAGGCAGCAGATTTATTTTCACAACATCATAGATTCCAAACAATGCACGCAAATTAGTGAAAATAGTTCCGAAGGTGCGGCGACTGCTCCATGTCCAAAAACCTGCTTCCCCCTTTTCCCAAAAAAGTCCACAGTAGGCATAACTCCCCCAAACCTTCGTGTTTGAGCCCTGCCTGCCCTTGCAGGTGTCCCTGGGCTGGGAGAGTGCCATTTATTCGGGGGAAGCTGGGCCCTTATTGCTCCCACCAGATGCCCCCGCCGCTTAGGCTCCCAAGAGGCGCTGGTCCCGAGAAGAGCGAAGCCCCTTCTGGCTTTCCCATGGCTCATTTGGAGACTGTCTCTTGTCATTGGTCGCCCAAACACTGCCACGCCAAACGCGGGTTAGCGCCCACTGTGGCTCCCCCCTTTCCCACTTCATAATTCCAGGAGCTTCGTGCAAACATTCCAATAAAACAGATCCATCCATGATGCCGACAAATGCACTCCATCCTTCAAGTAATACTCTGGGGATTAAAAGTTGATCAGGCTGTGTCTGATCTGTGTAATCCTTTCCTTAGCTGTGGCAGTCGTCCTACTGCTGGGGGCTGGATGCTTCCTGCAGCAGGACGCCCGCCGGTATATGTTGTGCTCACCACGCCCCTTTCCTTTGTTGCCCTTCGTCTGCTTTGGTAGCCTTTGGCGTGCTTTGCTGTGACCCACCCCCTTAGCCAGGGGGAGGGAGCAGGAGGACCCTGCCTAGGTTTTCAGGGTGCCTCCTCCATTTTCTCCTCCGTCGTCACCTTCATTCTCGCCATTTGGTGGTGGGAAAACTGAGAACCCATGGCTGCATACCACTCTTCCTTGTTGCTAGCCTTTGTAGCATTGAGCTGTCCAACATGAGGCTAAGAGGGCCTGGATTACATCCCCATGGAAAGGTGCCGGCACCCAGATTTTGCAGTGCATTCTACCGTGAGCTACGAGAAGTGTTCTGGACCTGATGGGACAACAGGAGATTTGCTGTTTGTGTAACTGGTTACAACATCCCGGTGAACAATCTACCATTGTTCCGCTTGGTGAGTGTAGAGTGCTGAGAAGGAAGGAAAACAACACAGATAACACGTTGCAACACTTGCGAGGCGCCACGTTCGAGTCTGACATTGTCATCGATTTCCTATGCTGCGAAAAAGTCTTTAATTGTAACGTGGCAGGAAATAAATCCGGATTGCATCACACTTCATTAGACAGAGGATTTAAAGATGAGCAGATCAGGGAACCGGAACCTGTAATGTTGTTATGTTAGTTTCTTAATTCAGCTTGTTATTTTTGCATTTTTATTTGTATTTGCAGCCTCACACATGGACATTCAGTAAAAACAGAAGCGGATTAAGTTCCCACTTTATGTGGAGAGCTTTTCCAGTGGGATGCATCGTTCACACAGTAGCACCATATTCTGCTCACTGGCATGCCTGTATTCTTGGAATTCATAAAATACTGACGATCACAAGCCTGAAAACGATCAGTGCGGCAGGGATGTCAGGGGGTCACCATGGGCCGCAGCTGTGACCCCTGTGCTCTCCCTTGCTACCCCTAAACACAAGTTAAACACTTTTTTTTTATACAGAAGCTCGTAGGCTGTGTCTGTGCCATATGGCTCCTTGTTTCTAGACTGGCTGGCTTGCTTGTTCAGGCCTCTTAAAACAAACAGGGGGTTCCACAAGTGTAAGACTTTGAGCAGTGACCTGAAATAAGAAAGAATTGGAATAACACATATTTTGTCTTTCTGTAATTCTATACAATTATTGCTAAACTCATTAAAAGTTTATTTCAGGCACACTTCTGGGGTGAGTGGCTGATTTAGTCTGTTCATAAACACCTCAAATTCACAATGTAGACACAAACATTCAAAAAGCATTTATAGTAGACTAAGCATCCATTTTGGACTATGTATTTTTCTTGTTGCAGTTATAGCATGATTGTTCTGCCTTTGTCTCTTTTACGAGCATCACAAGACATTTGATCCCGTTGTCCTCGGTCACTTGACAAAATCCTTGTGCCTAGTGCTTAATTTGTGCAATTGCTTTAATGGTTCTTCCACTTTCCTTTGTTTCATTATAAATCATTGGGTTTTTTTGTCATTGTGATCTCTCGTGCTTGCAGGTGCAGGCCATGTCTGGCTGGGCCTGGGAGAGGCTAGCAATAGCAAAGAACAAGTTACAAACAACAGCCAATGAAAACTGCCATTCTGTTGTTACTATGCAGTATTTGATACATTCTGTATAGTAACACAGAATGTGCAGTTTTCATTGGCTGTTCTTCTGGGCCAGTGAAATTACATGGTGACGTGTTGTTGTTACAGGAGGCAGCGCAGTGCCACCTTCATTTCACGAGTTACTGTGAAGTGAAGGTGTCTAGGCGTGGCGTGTGAGAGAGAGAGCCTGCCCTGCTGCACTGCGTGGTGCGGCCTAGTTGCTTCCTGGGCCCCCCCCCTCTGCCTGCTTTTTCATTTGTGCGAGTGTGCGCCCCGCCACCCTGAGGCACAGACAGGAGAGAGAAGACCAAGTCCCAGTCGGCAAAGCAGGTAAGTCTGGACCGTAAAACAGCAGCCTGCCCTGAGCCTGTCACAGTGATCAGGCAAGGAAGGCCCAGGCCGGGGTCCGGGCGGCGGCGCGGTCCCCTGGTTTTCCTGACTGCCCAGGAGTCAGGACCCCAGCAGGGGCCCGTCCGCACGCGGGCTTCTGTCTGTGTGACCTGTGTGCTGCTGACTGCAGTGCCAGGCCCAGGCCAATTTCTGTGATCACCAGGCAGGGCTGCCACAGCGCAGACTGAGTCGGATGACTCTGCCACGGCGCGGGCCTGTGGATTGTGCCCAGATTAGTACGTTTTTTACTTCTTTCTTTTAAAACCTGACCTTCCGTGGGACCGGTGGCCGGGGCCCCGCCCCACGGAAGGTAGGTTTTAAAAGAAAGACGTATTTTTGTGTGGCAGCTGGGGCCCATCACTTTGAAAGTGATTGGGCCCCAGACGCCCAAATATACGTTTTTTCTTTTAAAATCTTACCTTCCGTGGGGCCACTGCGCACCTATTTTTGTCATCAGCCTGGCCGCGGTGGCGGTGGCAGGCAGCCCCACGGAAGGAAGCCTAAAGTGATTGAGGCAGCTCAGGCAGCAAGGCCCAGGACTGGGCGGAACACGGGCGGCAGCGTGGTCCTCGTCCCTGGTGGAGTCCTGCTGGGTCTGTGACCCCTTTGTATTAGAGGACGACTGGGGGAGCCGTGGCCGGGTGGCCCTCGTATCTCGGGGAAGTTGCGAGTATTGAACATGGGATGGGTCGCCCCAGGACACCGCGTGTAAAGCCCCCCAGGACACTACGTGCACAGCCCCCAGGTCACCATGAGCACAGCCCCGGGACACTGTGAGCTCAGCCCTCCCACCCCCTCTGAACTCCATGAGCACAGCCACAGACCCCTGAAACAATGTGAGCACAGCCCACCAGAAAACCACATGCACAGGCAGCCAAGGGGATCACTAATGCACAGCCCCCCAGGACACCGCATGCACAGCCCCCCAGGTCGCCACGTGCACAGCCCCTGCCCCCGGACACAGCGTGCACAGCCCCTCAGGACATCAGGTGCGCTCAGCCTCCAGGACAACGCATGCACAGCCCGTCAGGATAGCATGTGCACAGACAGCCCTTCAGGACACTGTGCACAGCACAGCCCCTCAGGACTGCACAGCGCGTGCAGCTTCGTTTGTGTCAGTTAGCAATCCAGCCCCATGCCCCACTTCACCTGAGCAGAGCCGCAAAATCCTGGGGGGGGGCGGTAGGGTGTCTTGAAATCCTTGGCCCAAATGAAGTGCGTTTAGCCCCCCTTCACAACGCGGTACAGGTTACACCACGAGGCCATGTGCAGGTTTTTACACTTGCATATTTCCTTTTCCATAATTTCGATCCTTCGGACCCCCTACGCCCGTTTCACACCATTTTGATTGCAGGCAGGAGCAGCCATTGTCTTGTCACCTGTGCCTCTCTCCACTGCACTTCTTCCTTCCCCCCAAAATGCACACCCGGCAGAGTACCGGAAACGATTCGGGTGATGCAGGGGCTGAGTGTTTCGTTTGCATTGAAAACGGCTCGGACTGCCCTATAGGGCAAAGATAGCATCCGGCTTGTACTGGCCTATAGGGCAATGCACGAACCAAAAACACAAAGTGCTACTGTGGGCAAGCTTTTTTGGTCCATGTGGGCCACTTTTTTGTCCCATATCCGCCAGTTTGATGAGTTACTTCACCATTTGGCTAGTAGTTTGGGCCAGTGTCACTGAAAAAATACTCTTTAAAATGCACAATTTGCCTCACATTTTATCAAAAAGCCTCCCCCGTGGGTACTACTAAGTCTGTCACAAAAGGAATGAATTGGCGTTTGCAACTTTGGCCACTTTTTCATTGGTGCCCGACTCGAGACAATTGTATGCCCCCAACAACACTATGCTCATGCTTAAAGGAAGGGTGGGGGGGGTGCATTTATGGGATGTGATGACTGATAAGGGCTTGAGAGTAAATTGATTACACAAAACACCTGGATGAGGTGACTGAAGGACGAGGGAGTCAAGGGTGCTCTTCCTGGAGGTAACCGATTAACAATACTTGGTGTACTTTAACAGACTGTCAGAATGGGTAGAGACAAATACAGTGCAACAGTGACTGAAACAGAATGCTTTTTTATTTATTTGCATTTTTAAAGCGCTCACACAGCCCAGGGGCATCGAGGCGCAGTTACAGGAGGAGCATGTCTTAGTTGCATATTTATAACGCGCTTAATACCCTGAGGAGTCGGGGATCGAACCTGTGCTGCTTCGTGTCGTCTTGCTTCCAAGTGGAGCACATTGCCGATGAGCTATCCTGAGTCCTGGGACAATGATTGCAACACAGCAGTGAAAAGGGTTCTTTCCTTGATGGGAATACACAATTGATACCTACCTCCAACCCTGGAAAAGATGGCAAGAACAAGATCTGAAAAAAGAATGCTCTTGTATGCGCCAGTGTCTTCTTTGGCACACATAGCCAGAGAGCTAGAGCAATCAGTATAGATCAAACCTAAGTGAGTTTATGACACAACTTATTTCATTGTGTGTCTTAAAGCGATGAAAATAAAGTGGGTAAATAAATATTTTGCCTTTTGCATCTTATAGTTTTCCATCCAGGATGTGGAATATCAAAGGTACACTGATATTATTTAGGCCCAACATGCTACTACAAGGATTTACATGATGTCATGAAGCTTTTATGCAATTTGTGCATTTTGCAAGTAAACTGTAGGACAGTATTATAGGTCTTGTGGACAACCAAAACTGAAATATTTGTTCCATGTAAAGCATCGAAGAAGGTGGCTGTTCTGTTCCCAAATTGGGTTAAAATCCCTGCTTCGCTGTTCAGCATAAGTGTGTGATCCCGGGCAAATTGTGTAATCTCACCCTGACTTCAACTGCAAAGGGTGTCACTATACCCCCTTCTTCCCCTCTGCATTTTTGAAGGCAAGTGCAAGTCAAACATATGTCTGCGGGTGCTGTGATGGAGGTCAGTAAAATATTGTGCAGTGTGTAATGTCTTGTCATTTTAAGTCCACCATGCCATAGAAGCTTTGCCCTGTTAGTAAAATCTCTCACTTGCAATACCTACAGATTTGGCCCACTGTGTCCTAGGCTTTCTTTTTCCTACCCTCAAGTTTGAGTTTATACAAATTAAAGTGGAAAAGTAACAGTGTCACTTCCGATCAGCGGATGCTGCTCGCCACCGAGTGGGGAGTGTATGGGTGTGCAGCTCAGAGCAGAATAACCTGATGCTCTATTACCAAGTAACGGAGCACCTGTAAGCTACCTCCTGCTAATAAAGCAACTGCGGCCTGTACATCCACAACCCGAGTCAGTGTATTATTTCTGGTGGGGTGTTGGGGGAGGTTATGGGAAAAGGGACATGTGTGGAGGGCCGCAGGTTAAACCAAAGTGAATTTATAAACCAGGTAAATCAAATGCAGGGCCCGTGGAAGGCCGGTGTGGGGGTGTTGCGGCTAAGCAGGGGGATGCGCTGAGTGCAAGGAGGTATGTAGCAGACACCATCATAGCTGCTACACTCAGCCGGACACACTTGGGCCCATGTACCCCATGCCCCTCCAACAACAGGATGGGAGGATCAGGAGTGAGGGAACCTCCTCAGACTGGATGGCACAAGGAGACAGGAGAAGGGAGGGAGCAAGGAGGTGCAAAAGGGGCTTTGGGGGAGCAGCCTAGACCATCCCCTATCTCAGGCTTAAAGACACGGGAGGTGAGGGAAACAGCCTCATTCTCCGACAACCAAGAAGTGTTTTCCAACTTTAAAGCATTATACTTTCTGAACCCATGTGTGCCCTTCCCCATCCATCCCACTACTAGCCTGTGCCAGCAGTTGCTGCAGCACCAAACATGTGACAGGGAGCAGCAGCAGTGTGATGGGCCGAACTAGGTCTAGCACTGAACTGGCCCGGGCCGTGCGCCCGCACTATGGGCGGCGCCGCACGCAGAATTATGGGGCCAATATTTTTTGGCCACTGCCACTTATTATTTTACAAATTAAGCACTGCTTGTGCCTAAAAACTTCTGTATTGTGTAGAAATGTTTGACCATAGCACATAAAGTGGCCCTTGATTTCATTGTGCCACAATTAAAGCTTTGTTCTAATGTGTCTATCTCTTATTTATACCTGCGCTACTCTACATTTTTTAATGCACAGTTATGAATCCTCCCAATGGAATGTATTTTGCCAACTGCTGAATCCTGAAAAGTAGATCCACGCAGACTTGACATGTGGCCATCTTTGCGCCAGACATGCAGATGAACTGGCCTGCTGTTAAATCTCAGTTACCAGTTAAATGGTATCCACTACAGTGTATAATATGCTTTCTGACTTTGAGAACAATCAGATATGCAATTGCTCATTTTACTATAGTCAGTAAGCTAGCTATAGCCAGTAAGATAGCTCAGTGGGTTGAGCACTAGCTGCAAAGTGTGTGTGATCTGCAGGTTGTAGGTTTGAATCTCGACATGTCCAACTCAGCCTTTCATCTTCTGAGGTCGATAAATAAGTACCAACACAGGTTGGGTGATATTGTATGTATATTTGTTATATGTAAAGCGCTTAAGCGTAAGTGCTATATAATAACATATCATTTGTTTTTGGACATCTGCTTGCATTCACAGTAATATGGGCCTATACACACTGATATTAACGATGCGTATGGTGATCCATTCTTGTATGAAATGTATATGACATTACAATGATATCGTAACCATTTTTTTTTGTATTGTAATTAGGAGCATGCTATGTGATGCCACTTCTTGTTTTGTCTAGGGGTGAAAGGTCGTGCTCCATCGCTTCCTGTTATGTCACTTCAGGACGGGGTCAAATGCCATCACTTCCTGCCAAGGGAGCAGAAACCTTTAACAAGCATTGGCAATGGCAACAATTTTGTTTTTTGTAAACGCATGGAAAGGGCATTTGCCAGGCACTGCCATAGTGGTACTAACTGACCAACGATAAAAAAAATAGAAGCACATACTGACGCACAGAGCTCACAGTACTGCACTACTGTTTAAAGATGCCAGCCCAAATGCCGGCTACCCACACTGTGTACAGTGCTCCTCTGCTCTCGATCTAGGGCTGCGCTTTAAACAATACAATAAAATAAAAAAATAAAATGTATGGTACATCTGCAAAATTGTTTGACTACCTGGGCATATAATAACATTGCGTGGCAAATGCCTAATACCTATACACAAGTACCCAAGTAAAAACTATTGGCTTTGCCAAAGTTTGTTTTTAAAATAACTTTAGTGAAAGACATGCAAAGTGCTTATAAATTGAGAAGCTGAAGGCAGACCTGGTTAATATTGTTTCTTAAATACACCCGCAGTGCGTTTACAGCTCCAATTGTGCCATGAACTCTAAGAAGACTGCTTTAAAAACACTGGCAGGCACTCTGAGCCAAGGTGTGATCATAAGGCTTGATAAAGCAAGCTCAAAGAGATCCCATGGGGGGGTGTTTTGGGAGGTGAGGGGCAGGAAGTGGGTGGGAATGGCCATAGGGATTATTGCCATGGGCAGTCAATGGGTGGGTAAATAACCGAACAACACCTACAATCTTTGTGTCCCTCCTCATATGCTACTTCCCCCTCTTGTATTCCAATGCAATAGTTGTGGCTTATACCAAAACTAAAAATGTATACAACAGCAAATGGGAGGAAGAACTATGATGCAGAAAGGAAATGTAGTCATTTTAGTAAATTGTCTGGAGGTGGAAAGAAGATAGAAATTCAAAAATCTCCCTATGGCGAAAGTAGGGGAAATATTTGTAGTATCAGTGGAAATATAGGAAACACATTTGATATGGAATTGGAAATCAGAAATTGGAATTGGAAATTGGAACTTTAAGCACACTTGTTTTTTAGCAAGCCAAATGGTGTGAATGAAAACTATAGGATATGTGGAAACACAGAGAAGGTTTGTGGAAGATTGTGTATTTGGTATGCTGACAGGTGGATTAATAGACATCAAGTGGTGAGATGTTGCTACAACAAAAAATTAATACAGATGTTTGTTGTCCATGAAGTACTTAATGCTAGATGGAGCTGTGAATATGGCACATATCATTGAAGAATCAGTCAAAAACACAAAGCTGTTAGGCAGACTACTAAATGTTGAGGTGAACAACATGGACAAAACGAAAGGGAAATGCGTATACTAAGAGGCCAAACCATCATGTGGGAAGAACATCTATGGAAAGACTAAAGAATGGAAAATATTGGCATTTTTCGGGTGTGGTGAGCTGAAGTCCTTGGTATAAAGTTCAAAATCCATTGCAGATGTCACATGTTGAAAATACGTCAGTAAAGGTCTCCTTGTGAGGGTGTACAAGAAAATTAGGGTAGCTGGGGGGTTAGATGTGTGAGAATTGATGTATTTTATGCTGATTAATGGCTTAATGTTTCAGCTAAATGGTGGGTATAAAGAGGCACAAGGTTGTACCATGACAACTGATAACATGAAAGTGAGGAGGGTGATTCTGCATCACCTTTTTCAATTGTTGTCAAGTATGAGTGGGGTCTCCCAAGAAGGGATGTTTATGAGTTCTCTATGCCAGAAATTTACCTGTGTGCATTTGGTTGAGATAAGACTGATAATACACACAACACATTTAGGGAACTGTGCTTTACAAGCAGGCTGACACAAACAATATTATGGAGATACGAACATGGGCCACCTAAGGACAATCCAGAAGAGATCAAAACATGTACATTTCGGGGCTGCTAATACATTATATTTGCCCCATATTTTGAATTTCATTAAATTAAATAGAAAATGTCTTTCTGAATACATACTGAGCATTTATTTGAAAAAAAGAAGATTCATTTGAAAATAAGGTGGTAACACACCACACATATGAGAGAAGTCTCATCAGAAAGCAAGTATTCATTGCTGAGTTATTCTTAGGTACAACTGATATTCTGGGTTATGCAGTTGTGGATCTGGCATGTAAGGGCAGAAATGTGAAAGGAAAGCTAAATGTGGCATGGAAGGTGTCTGCTATATTAGGGTGTAAACATCAAAAAGTTCTGAAGATTAGGTTGGACCCAAATGCTGCAGCGACAGTGATGAACATGTTTAACAAGGTCCTCCCAATTCCATAAGTGCTCAGAGCCCCTCTATAGGAAGAGATGGAAGCATGGGTTTTGTGAATATGACATATCTGAAAATATAAAGGCTGTAGAGTGGTTATCTTCCATAGTAATGGCATGCAAGGAAGTGGGGTTAATAAGGTTATGTGTGGACATGCGTTCCTTTAACTAAAGGGTATAAGTGGACAGCCACCTCTTACCAATGTACACTGTATGAGATGATACAGTGTTAGATGATGAAAACATTTTTTCTACCTCTGACTTGCCCCATGCTGATCATCAAGTGTAATTGTGCAGAGTGTCCCATGAGTTAACGTGGTTCATTACATCTGTAAATGTGTTCTGTTACACGTGAGTGCCTTTTGGTTTGACTGCTGCATTGGCTGTATTCCAGAGTATAATGTTTATTTATTCATCAGTTTTATAATGTGCCAACTCACGGGATTGTCACTTCAAAGTGCATGGAAAAATCAAAACTGGGCATTGAGTACAATGCAAAGCCGCAACATATACAAGGAATAGGAAGTATGGGATGAAGTTACACACACAAGTGGTCAGTTTATTTACAATCAATGTCAGAGATCTGAGTTGACAGTTGGTTTATATCGTGTGGTTGAGGCTTTTGCTGAGGCTTCATTGGTTACAGAAATTCTAGTGCTTTCAGGCTATTCCTATTACTGGAAACATAAAATAAGTGGCTGTAAGAACAAATCAGATCACTTTTCACAGGGTCAAGACAGGCAAATCTATGTTTATTAGGTAATGGCTAAATGTGGCCGTGGGACAGAAGTGCTAGTGTTATGGTACATGTGCGGTAGAATCAATGGGGTGCTATTTTGTTAATGTACGCATATCTCAGTTATATCTTCTGTTCATGGAGCCAGATTTTCACATTCCTTTGAACATCTTGAAGGTATATTCTGTTTTCAGGATTGTGAGGAGGTTGTTGCAGAATTTCAGACCTACTATTACAAGGGATCTCCCTCTGTGTTTCAGTATTTTGAACCTCAGTGTAGTTAGTTTATTAACCTGTGATTATCTTTGCGGTCTAGTAGGTACATATGTCTTCATGAAAGTGTTCCGTGTTAAGCAGGAATGTACCCAACCCAAGTAGGGCTGCAAAGGCAGCTATATGTGTTGCAGGCATACGTTGATAAAAATGGCTTGAAGATCAATATTTCTAAATCTAATATATTTATTTTACAGCCACCGACGAGGAGTGCAAGGTGTAAACAGTGGTTATGGGGAGGGGAGAGTTTGTGAAGGGTGAACTCCTTTGTGTATCTGGGGATGCACCTGAACATTAGCATAAAAGATGCCCGAGAGAATTGGCTCTATGGATAAAAAAGAAAAACCTGGCATCCCAAGCGAGAGTTATCATTAAAAGATACAGAAGATTCTCCCTTTCTCCTGTAGTGTCCTTTTAACGTCTGAAAGTGATCCCAATTTTGACCTATGGAGCTGAGGCTTTTTTGTCACTGATAGTCGATACGTGGGCAAAGCTGGAGAGTTTATTTTGGAAAGAAGTGCTGGCACTTCCAGGGTGTGTCCCAATCCAGGTGATAATGACAGAACTGCGTCTCACATTGATGTATGCAATGGTTGTCTGGAAAAGCTTAATGCTATACAGGAAGTGTATAGCAACGGAGCCAGTGCATGATTTTTGCATATGTAACGAGGCATTACTAAATAATTCTAAGCCTACTTTAACAGAATGGAAGAGTATTTGCGGGGCAATTTTGGTGGACTTGAGTGTCTCGGAAGAAATCTTGGCGTCAAATCCAACCTTGGTTAAAAAAAGGTTATGGGCAAAAGATTGGATAGAGACACAGGAGCAAAGGCAGACTGACAAATGTGCGCACAGTTGATACCTTTACCCCAGCGTCTTAACTCTTTGCCTAAATATCTATTCAAATGTCCTAACAGCTTCTACCAAGTGCAATATATGAGGTTTAGACTAAAACTCTTTCCTACAGGATACATTTTGGCCAAACACAGTAGCGATAAAATGGCTGATCAATCACATAGGCTGTGCAAACGGGAGAATGAAAAAGAGACTCTGAAACACCCTGTACTGTTTTGCACAACACTAACTGATATTTGAACTAAGATACTGGGCAAATTCATCAATGACCGACACACAAGATGCGCTGATCAGTTGTGGGAGCATTAGTCCATGGTGAATGACTAACACTGATTTTAGCGTTGCTTAAATATTTAAAAGAGATATTTGTTAAAATAGGGGCATTGCCTGCAGATGTTTACGGGGTGCAGGTCGTTGGGCAATGGCATTTTTGTTCTCACTAAAGACGTTTCATGAATTATATACTGTTTTCATCTAATCAATTAAAGCTAAAGACTAAAGTCACAATACATTAGGAATATGTTATGAATTTGAATTAAATCTTTAAGTTAGGAATGTAGAATGTTCTCAAATTAAATAGTTTTTCTTTTTCTTATTTACCTGGGTGTTGTTACTTATTTTAATGTTTGGACATTGTAGTAACTTGTATGTATTATGTTATAAATGGTAAAAGGTTTCAAATAGTAAACCTATGCCATTAAAATGAAAAATTAAAATAATAATCTCTGTTTTAAAGATGTTAAACAGAGTTTAGGTGTTAAACAGAGATTGTTTTATGCACAGTCCAATCCGGACTCTCTGGAGGAGTTCAATTATGTGCTGACTGTTGTTATCAGGTTGCAGTGTCACTAGTACCTGCGAAATATACACATATAATTGGAAAGATTTTGAGAAGAGTTCCACAGTGACAACTAAGGTTTTAATGAAAGCATTAATCAGCCATTGGGATACAATGGAGCCCTGGAGGACACCACACTTTAAGGGGGAATTTGTCATGTTGAAGCCCCCTATTTTTATCTTCAGGTACAATTGTCAAGGTAGTTGGTGATACACTTCAAGGCAGTGCCGTCTATTTATATCTTAACCTTTAATCGTTGTAGTAGTCTCTGATGGTTGACTGTATCATAGGTAGCCTATAGATCATGGAATACTAGGGTTGATGGTGTATTGTCTAGTACTTTCGGAATTTCCTCTTTCATGAAAATTGAGACTTGTTTCTGTATTCCTGTTTGAGCGAAAACCATGAAGTAGGAGGGTCTCTTCGCTGTGGAGGACCAGTTCCCTTTTCCAGGATTTTAGCAATGAAAGGAATGTTAGATATGGCTCTATAGTCTTTGGGTATCTCTGGGTTTGCACTCAACTTTTTAGGAGGCGTTTTATGGTAATAACTTTCAGCGTTGTCAGGATACTGCCTGATATTACTGATGTCTTATAAAATGTGGTCAGTGGTTCCACCAAGTTAGCAATTCTTTCCTTGATCAGGGTGGGTAGGCATGGCTCAGATTGTTCAGCTGAGGCATTCAGATTCTTAGTGATATTAATCATTAATATTACCAGAGATGTAGGTTATTAGTCAAAATGAGAATGTCAGTGCTCCATTCTTTGTTATTATGGTCCCCCTAGAAGTCAACATGAGGGGTGTTGGGTTATTATGGCTCTATAGTATATATTATGGAAGCAGTTCTTTTCAAGTTTTTACATCCATTCCTAAGGTTCATTTCAGGTGCAAAGTGTTTGTGATTACAGTCCTTAGGGACATTGTGGGGATTAGTATCATTTTCAACAAATGGTTCTTCCTTATTTATTTTATTTATTTATTGGATATTTGTAAGTCACCAATAGAACAGATGGTGCTTCAAGGCACCACAAGACAAAAAGGGTAAGAGGAAACAAGGGAGAAAAATACATTAATGGTCCTACTAGGCCTTGTGACATTCGGATCATGCAAGTGCAGAACAAAAAGTGCGATGGACAAGGGGGGGTGCCGGTCTACTCAATAAGCGAAGGGCAAGAGTGGGAAGGGAAGGCAGGGTATAAAGGAGCAGGAGCAAGTGCTCATGGGGAGGCCAGGAAGACAAGTGCTAGGGATTTCGATAGTGCGGGTCCACATGCTAAGTGCGAGGGAGTGGGGTAGACTAGGCCTGGAGGCCCTGTAGAACTCAAAGCGAACCAGGCAGGCAGTCACTGCAGCACAGGCAGGAGTTAGCAGGGGAGGGGAGCGGGACGGAAGAGGAGAAAAGGAGGGTCTTAAGGAGCTTCTGGAACTTAAGGAGGTCCGTCTCAAGCCTGAGAACGGCAGAGACCGTTCCAAAGGGAGGTTCATGTGGAGGAGAGAGATCTACCCCCTACTCTCTGCTTAGAGAAGCATTGAATCTGCAGAGACTTGGAGCTTGTAGACCGAAGGGGTCTATCAGAGAGGCATTTAGGGAGAGAGAGTTGGTTGTAGCAAGGTCCCAGGCCCCAGAAAGCCTTGTGGATGGCGCAAAGGGTCTTGAATTTGATCCTAGCAGCAACCGGGTGACAGTGGAGAGATATTAGGGCTGGAGAGATGCTGTCCCTGTGAATTGAGGTCAAGCATAAGTCTTGCAGTCCTATTAGTTGAAAGGAGTGAATAGAGGATAAAGGAAGGGTGTGGAAGAGGCTGTTGCAGTAGTCAAGCCCAGAGAGGACTAGAGCTCTGGAGACATTGAGTTTCTAGGGGGAGGTGAAGAAAGGGAGAATGCCTCTGAGGAGGTGCAGTTGGAGAGAAAGGAGTCAAAGATGACACCAAGGTTTTTTTTCCTACAGGGGGTTGAGGGGAGGGGACCCAAAGAGGTTGGCCAGAGGGTGAGAAGGAAGGTGAGAGCTGGGGTCCCGATGAGAAGGATCTCAGTCTTACTTCCATCAAGACAGAGATCATTGGAAGAACACCAAGACTGAATAGCAGTCAGACAGTCAGGGATGAGAGAGGAGGAAGAGGAGGCAGAAGAGGGAAGCCTGAAGGAAAGCTGCATGCTGTCTGCAGAACTGCATATTGTCTCGGGAGGATATCTCAACAGCAACGTGCTTGCCTTGGAAACAAGACGACATGGAGCAACACAGGTTTGATTCCCGGGTCCGCGCTTAGAAACCTCTGGGTATTAAACACGTTATAAATAACATATCATATCATATCATAACCCAGAAAGTGGGGAGAGAAGGAGGAGATCAGGTGGGCCAAAGGGGCAAAATAGATGTTGAAAAGCCACAGCGAGAGATTAGAGCCTTGAGGGAAGCCACAGGTGGAGAGTGTGATAGGGAAAGAAAAGGGCCCAGCTGAACCTGAGAAGGATGGTTAGAGAAGAAGGAGGTCAACCAGTCCAGTGCCAGGCCTGTGATGCCATGGGTGTCACAGAGCCGATTAGTCATGGTGGCATGATTGACCGTGTTGAAGGCAGAGGAAAGATCCAGAAGGATAAGAACGGAAGGAGATTTTGAATCAGTATTTGGGAGCAAGTCATCACCGGTGTTCAGTAGAGCAGTTTCCGTGCCTCTGTCTGAAATGGTCTGTGTGAAGTGGGGGACGGGTGGGGTATTTCAGTGATAATAGAGGGCCTTACATGTCAGATTAAGTTTTCAAAAGCAGATCAGTGTCAGATTAGATACACCCATAGTAATACAGGGCTTTAGGGGTCAGATTATTATTATTATTTTAAATGGAGGTCAGATGAAATTTAATTGTACATGAACAAATACAGGCTATAGGGGCCAGATTCATTTTTTATAAATACTGGTCAGATGCAGATTACATCTGCTAGCAATAATACAAGGCTGGAGCAGGATTCGTTTTTTTAATGCAGATCAATGCAAACAATGAATACCATCAATAATATATGGTCTTAGGGGCCAGATTCCGTTTTTTAATGCAGTTTAGAGGCTTATCAAATTTACCATCAATAACAAAGGAGCCACAAACATGATGTAAATGTTAAATGTACATGAAAATACAGAAATATCCTTGAAATGGACAAGAAGAATCAAGGTCTTGGTGCCAGGTGCTACTTTTAAATGGAAAAGAAACAGGTTAGAATATGTTATGTTGGTTCACCAGACATTGCGCAGCCGTATACCTACTTCTGGTCATCAGAAGGAAGCAAATCAGTCTAAATGGGTAGAAATAGCCAATTTGCAGCTGTTGAAGATAATAATTCACTATGCAGTTCAGCATAGCTGTGTTAGACGTGATGAAGGAGGGGAAGGGAGGGTCTCTGGACTTACCAAGTCTTTTCAAGGCCAGAGGCTACCCTTGGCTGCGCAGCTCTTTGCTATGGGCGCCAGATGGTGCACAGGGATTTACTGGACATCACATGGGCTGGAAGGACGAACCAGGAAGTTCTATAATAGTAAAATGGCCGCTCAGGGACAAAGGCCATGCAAATTGGTGGTTTGAATGCTGGTGTCTTCTTCAGATCGGCTCCAAGCTCCAGATCCAGCAGGGGCTGGTACTGTTGGCTTCATTTGAACAATGAGGAGCTGCTCTCTTCTTCCCAGTGCAAGGCTGCTAAAAAACATATCCTACGTCCTGCAATCATATGGGTTGGAAGGTCCAACTAGGGTGCTGCCTGCTTCCAAAATGGCCAAGTAGGATCAAAGTCCAAAATAAATGCTGGGGTCTTCTTTAGCCTGGCTCAATGCTCCTGGGCGAGGGAGTAAGAGGGGTTGGTGTTGCTGGCTTCAAGGGAACAATGGGGAGCTATCTCCTTGCTGGGGGAAGGTTAATAAAATCCTGGTTTGCAGTCCTGTAATCACATGGGTTGGAAGAATCAATCAGAGCCCTGCCTGCTTCCAAAATGGCCACTCAAGGGCAAGGGCCAGGCAAAATGGTGGCCTAAATGCAGGGATCTTCTTCAGCTCAGGTCCAAGCTTCTGGGCTCTGGTTCAATAATATAAAAATGACTTGGGAGGATGGAGAAGGTCTAGGGGTTTTGGAATCTTGTACTGATTTTTGCCAGGACTGTGAAGGAATATGATGAGGTGTAACAGCATGTATTGTGGGGATTTTATAAGGAGGGAGTAACAATCAAGAGGGAAACGTGCAGCTTCACAGTATGCAGGGCAAAATATCCCAAAGGTCATCAGTCTTAGAAGAATAAGACCCAAGGTTAGAGGATGTGCTGAAAACAAGAGATACAGGGCAATTGTCAGCATTTCCATTTCTGTTAGTGCTTTTTCAGATGCTGAAAACGTTTGTTTCAAAATGTGAGGTGTTGAGAAAGTTGTTAAACAAAGGTGTACGGTTTAGATGGATCAAGAAAGACAATGCCAGGGCTCCTCCATTTGGAATGATTAACCTTAAAGATTGCTCGATATTGACCACTGATCGATGTGGAATTGGGTTGGATGCTGCATTGAGTCAGATTAAGGATGGAAATGAAGTGGTGATTGCTTTTGCCGCAAGTTCATTGAGAGGAATGGAAAAGTAAATAACACAAAGGGAGGAACTGGCTTGTAAGAGGACCAGTGTACACTTCACGTGTCTTTTGTCAGGCATACTGTTATTACGATAAAAACTGATCACAGATCCCTCATCCATCCTCTATCGCTACAGTGGCTACAGACTGCCCCAAACAGAATTAGTAGATGGGCACTGAAGTTGCACACATTGAATTTGCGAATATAAATAAATAGCATACACCAGCAAAGTTATGGTGAGATTATTAAGGATTGAACAAAACACTTCCCACCTGAAATGTGCAAGTAAATGAAGTATTTTCAGCCAAACAGCACTGGGCCATCCAGTGGCCATAACTACAAGTTCTCTTCGTGTTCAGAGCCTCAAGAGCAATTCATTGGCGGTTTGCAAATAAGCTCAGTTGCAGGCATTTTTGATCAAGAAAATTGTCTTAGATATATTCCAGCCTCAATATGTAGTGACAGACAGAGTGTCACGGTGGCTTTTCCAAGTACCTGAAAATGTAGAGATTGAATAGGGTCACCGGGCACAAATGGTGGGCACACATTGCATTTAATGTCGTTGTATCTCAATAGGTTTGAAATGAGGGGTGGATGGCAAATAAGGAGTGTCAAGAAGCAAAGAAATGTTGGGCAGGAGGATGGCCGGCAGTATAAGAAATTGACAAGAAAATCTTGGTTATTCTGATTGTGTGTGGTTAACAGGTATTATTTATGGTAGAATGGCCTGTTGCATGCAACATGGCCTTGAAGCGTTCGATTTGTTTGTGCGCTTTATAAATGAAATAAATAAATAAATAACTGGTGAGAAAGTCGTTCTCCAAAAGGCATAGGAGCTTCAATAATGGAAACAGGACATGAGGGGAAGGGGGATGATGAAGGCGAGGTAGTGCTTTTGGTGGCCTGGGATGGAGCAGGTCATTTAAAAATTGGTGCAAAATGCATTCCATGTGCCCAGTGTGACCAGTCCCATGTGACACACTTTCCACCATGAAGGCCAGTACCAGAAGGCCTGTGGGAAAAAGGTGAGCGGTCTGTGAACTGCGGCCCATTGAAGTACAAGTCAAAGGGTTTCTTCTGATATTAGTGGGCAGTCAAAGTGTGGGAGTTGTCACGTCCAAGTGGCTGTCGATGTATTGGCTGAAGGGTTTCATAACGAAGGGATACTAGCTAAACCTGTCACTAATAATGGTGTGCAGCCCGCATCTGTGACAATAACTTGATTCCTGCCACCACTGCACTGCATTGTGCACTGCAGAATGGACTTCTTGTTCAAGCGTTTAACAGGATAAGCAAAGACAGCATTCCATGGTAAGGGTGCCTCTTATAGATTGCAGGATGTTTTGAGGAAGACGGTGTTAAAGTAAAGGTCAACACCGCACTGACTGACAGGAGCACCGCCATTTGTGGCTCTAAGAGGGGAGGTGCCATCCAGCAAGCTGATGCCAGAGTGGTAAGGTGCTGCAGGCCCAATCCATGTTGACTGTGAGGAAGGTGTAGGGAGGCCTTTGCGAAGCATGGAGTGCGAATTGTAAGGATAGGGTCTAGGATAAAGTAATGATTAAAAAAAACAAGACACACAGAAAATTTTGAAGCAAACTTACGGGATGTGAGAAAGCCGTGATACTGAATGATGAGTCGGTGCTGGACTGTGAAATGAGGCGAAGCGGCTGGAATGGCACCGGATGGGTTGTGGAAGTGGAGGATGGAAACTGGTAGATTCACTGTTAGGGAAGAGAGGAGTCTGAACCAGTCAGCGAGCAGCGGTATGAGCGCTCTACCTGGTGCAGAAGAAAAGAAGAAATAATTCTGAATGGGAGCAATGCACACGGCTCAGGGGGAAAAACACGAGGACCAAACGTCTCTCCCTTTACATCAACTAACAACGTTTGTCTGTGATTCCATCGATCACATGTACCTTGTGGTCTGCAGTCTGATTCTTTCCAGATGCATGTGGAGGCAGGCACTTGTGGCATATTCGGATGCTTGCTATTCAGCCTCCCCTCCCTGAACCCGGGTGTAATGCGCTCTTCTTCTAATGGTAATCCCCAGAGACGCAGCAGCACTGCCTCATAACCCATCAAGAGAGCCATCGCTCACCGCAATTACAAGATGGACGACCGCAGATCCTGCTTCTCATCTGCAATATTGCAATCAGCGAGAAGCATGCTCTCTGCAGCTCCCGGGCCCCGGGGACCTCTGGGATCTTCGGAGAGCACGGCTGCCCCCCACCCCCATCCCTGCACTGCTCCGGGGCTGCTGTGCCGCAGTCTGCCCTTATTTATTGCATGATAAAGCACTGCGCCTGCTTTCGAGCACTAAATATTAAAATCAGGTGCATGCGGAATTGTAAAGCACCCCTAGCATTATATAGAGTTATATACAGTCAACTGTGCCTTTAATATTCAGGTCCATATTTTGGAGCGCTTTACGCGCACAGAAGCTTTAGATTTGGTGGATCATTCTTTGTTCTTCTCTTCTTGGCATTTCTTTCTCTGGTCACTCTTGTTTTTTTCGGAAATGGCCCAAAATGTCGCTTTTTTCGGAAATGGCCCAAAATGTCGCCCTCACAATTGCGACGGCCGAAATGCCCGACTTAAAAAAAAATACCTTTAAACAACATATATATGTAGGCGGGTATGGGATATTATAGTAATATGGGGGTGGTGCGGGGGTCTCCCCCCCATATCTATATGGTGGTCGCAGTGATCACATAGATCCGTTTTTTTCTTGTCTTCCCAGTCGTGCCTACTCTGTTCTGGGCAGGAAACTTTTCCTGTCCCCTTCTTTTCTATTTCGATGATCCTAGAGGCTGAGTCCTTGTCCCCTTATTGTCCTCTCCTTGTGCCATTCCTCGCAATGCTATCATTTCATCACCAGTAACGGTCACTTCCGATGATTCTCAGGTCTTTATTCCACGTCCTCCTTCTTTCACTGATCACTTTCACGAGTCAGTTTCTGACTGCCTCCCTGCTACCCTGCTCTGGCTGCTCGCTCAATCTCTCCACCTTCATTCACCCAAGACTGACATTATGTTCTCTCTGACACCTTCCCCTCATGACTCTCCCTCTCCTTTTGTTCCTGTGATTTCTTACTTTGTAACAACCACAGTTTGTCATGTTCTGCTCCCATATCTCTTGTTCTTACACTGATTACATCCATTCCTGACTATTGCTTCTCACTTTTTCTTGGCCGTCTGGGGTATGCCCTCTCTCCCATGCACTGTATTTTTATGGCTGCTATTTGTCTTTTATTTTTACTCCCTGCACACACTTCTCCCTCTCTAGCAGCTCTTTACTGGAATTTTTATTTTGCCGTCTTTAGGTTTCTTACCTCTGTATTGTCTTTAAATGTGATAATGATGTTGCTTTCTCTTATCTCCCCACCCTGGTCTTTGCCCATTCTCCTCCTCATCTCTCGCTCTGTTTTGTCCTCCTTGCGCACAATCACCTTTTTCTACATTTACCCTACTTTCCCCAAAACCTTGCAATTCCCCTCCTCTCTATGGTCAGCCTGCAAATGTGCCATTTTCTGAACTTTTCTTTAAACTCATCATTGTGATTCTCTCCAATGTTAAAAATGTAACATCATGCTGTTTGCTCCCCTTCTTATTCCTCATGAATATTGTATTGTTTCAGCCCTTTTTGAAATTCTGTGCAGTGCTTAGACGTAAGTTCTCTAATACAATCCAAATACAGAAAATAAATAAATACAAATGGATTACCAATAAGGGCTGTCAATCCTACTTCTTTCTTTCCCTGCCAACTGCAACATTGCAGACACCACTGTGTCTCCAATTCTGCAAATGTACAACACAATTTTATTTTAATTTGATTTTATTGTCTAAAACGCAAACAATGTGTTTGACTTGTACACCAGTGGCTAACATCCATAAAACTCCACAAGAACATATTGGCCTTGCTTCATGGAATTATCTGTGCATAAAATTAGGACTTTGCGTGCCATTCTGCATGCAAAACCCGTTTGTCGATTCATTGAATCGACCGCGCAGGACTTTTCCATAACTTGCATGAACTTTGCGCAGGTCTAGCATGCTTCTGCGAGCAGTCGAGCGCCTTGCGCAAGACTCTTTGCCGAGTTTGGATTGGGTCTACAGAGAGTTTAAAATAGGGGGCGGAACATGCAGGATGAGGAAGAACTCGTCAAAATGTGGGCATGTTGAGGGAAGGTCCACGGCTAAGCAAACACACGCCCATTCCCAGGCAAACCCAAACATATTCATGGACTACAACACGCAACCTTGTGTCGCAAAAAAGGTACACACAAACCATGTGATCCATCTACCACGTGATAGCAGGCGTAAACTTCAACACGCATTGGAACCAATGCGTATAAAGCATGTAATGCACACCAAAATAACGTCTACAGCCATGATAAACCCAGCAACAGCAGGAGCTATTCTGCACAAAAACGCAGTAGGAGGAGGATGCCCAGGGCCCGGATCTTCACACAACGCACCACGCTGTTTGGGATGCCGGAAGACCGGGGAATCCTAGACTGTGTCAGATAGTGGGAAGATGACTTAGCATCACCCACCATCTGCCCGCAGGCCCTTAACTCTCTAGAAAAAGTGCCGACTGCACTCCATTTCCAGCAAAACACAGCAATAGTTGGTGGGATATCGCAGGCCACACAATCCCGCTGTATGCACCAGCTACTGTCTTGCATAACAGCACGTGTCTGTGTGTGCAGGTACATATATATATCCCGAACACTGGCGGAAAGACAGACAGTGATCCCAGGATTCTACTTAGTAACACACTTCCCCAGTGTAGTAGATGCAACTGACTGTATGCATGTTGCACTATGGCCCCCCGATTGACGGAGCGCATCTACCGGAATTGAAAGCACTGGCACTCTATCAAGGTGCAGGTAGTGTGTGATGTTAATGGAATTATCATGGTAGTCTATGCCAATTTTGCAGGCAGCACTCATGATAGCTACATCTTCTGCCAGTCACCACTGCAGCGGGTCCTGGCATCTGGAAAAAATGGCAATGCATGGCTCATCAGTGAGTATGAACTGTCATGCACTTGCATACACGTGACACACTGAACAACAGACCCTTACAATAAATGCCAATAACAACCATGTATACATTTTCTGGGGACAGTGCCTACACGCTGTCAACATTCTTGATGACACCATTCCAGAATCCCACAACACCAGCTGAGGTGAGATACAATACACCACATGGAACCACTAGGGCCATAGTGGAGAACACATTCGGAGTCACGGTGCTGCTCCCTTGACCATTCTGGTGGGGTGTTGTTATATGCACCACCAGTAGCATGTAAAATCAAAGTGGCAGCATGTGTACTACACAATGTTGTCACACGGCATGGCGTACTAGTAGAAACCAGTGGAAAATCGCTATTTAAGAAATACATTGTTATCATTATTAAATGAAGGTGGGACACACCACCTGCACCCACAGGCACTGCCCTTGTCCTTGGTTGGCCAAAGGGCACGTGGCGAGGCTGCGCACACCAAGCTGGTGCAATTATACCTCACATAAAAACCTGCCCCTGTGGAGCACAGACAGTGAGGACACATCCCTGGTACCATTTAACGATTAGTTGGGGCCTTTCTTTCGTGCCCATAACAACACCCTAAGAATGTGTCTCTGGGAGAGGCAAATTGTGTGGGCCTCATTACACGGTAGGCGGTAAACCATGGTGCTATTAGTACCATGGTTGCCGCCGGTACCATACCGGTACCACCATGGAGGAAAGGGGAATTACCACCCTATTCCAAGGTTGGCGGGGCGGTAATTCCCCCTTTCTCCACGGCTCTTCCCCATTTCCATTTTTGCCCCATAGGGCTGGATGGGAATGGGGAAGGGGCTAATTACAGTACCGCAAATTGTGGTACCGTAATTAGCACCAAGGTCCCTTTGCGGGTCCCAACTTTAACGGCTGGTCTACACCAGCTGTTAAGGTCGGGTCCCGCAAAGGGACCTCGTAGTAAGGTGGTAAGGGTTTACCGGTACCGGTGCCCTTACCTGTACCGGTAAACCCTTACCACCTACCGTGTAATGAGGCCCTGTGTGTCCATTAGACAAAAAACAACATGCACAAACAGTACCCCAGATACGATTTGTAAGTGGGAGTATTGTACTCCTATTTTTCAAGGTTGGAGTACATGATTTTGGAGTCATTGAAAATGTAAGTCCAATTCACAAATGAGATAAATTCATAAGCAAGTAAAAATGTGTTGTGAATGAAAAAATGCATTAACTTGTTAACATTAATTTCTTAGCACCTAGTTATTCATGCCCATAAAAAGCTACATGTTTACTTCTTCCAATCAGGCAATCAAAATACTATTGTCTTCCTCTGGAAGTATGTGCACTACTGGCCCAAACCTATCCATGTCGCTGTGAGTGTGAAAGCAGGGGCACAAGATTACACATGTCTTTTTTCATACTGTGAATAGGGAGTATTTCTACTCCATATTTTAATTTCCAGTGAGTATTTGTCAATTTCTAAGGGAGCAAAAGTGGCCTAATTTGTATGGCTGTGTAAAATCACCAACAAAGTCAAAGCAAATTCAACCAATAGTGTCCTTGTCGAACACCCAAAAGCACACAACACAAGCAACAAAGTCCCCGACAACCGTCACATGGACAACAACTATTCTGAACTTAGACCCCAAACCACACACATGAGACCAGAAGTAGGAAGCCAAAGTACAAAATTGCAATGAGCAACAAACACATGTGAGGACCGCCCGGGACCCCCTATGTGTGTTCCACAAACAATATACAGGTCGAGTGGCAAACCCATTCTCTGACAATAACTATGTTCACAATACACAGTCACATCAAAACAAACATGCAGATTCTGAAAAATGTAAGTGCACTGCAGATAAAGATGCACATCTCACCATGGGAAACAACAACACCTGACCAAAGGTGTGTGCCTGGTGTCTGTTGTGAACATGGCATCCCCCAAATGGCCAGCAATGCCATGCTGTGTGAGGACTTGCCTCAGGACAGCACCCCCAGAAGGGGATGAAGGACCAAGATTGGACTGCCCGTGTGGGTAGACATGACTAGAAAACAAATTGAACGGGATGCCACGTGGCAGGCAAGACACATGCGGAAACTGCAAGGAAACACACCCCATCACTCTCATCACCATGTGTCCCAGCACACATACAGACCTGCCACTCTCATTACTACTCACCAACAAAGGCCCTACAGTGAAAGCTTCCCTCACAACTATCACCCCACAACCAGTGCCACCCTGATTGTCATGAGAAAACAGCATGCATAGACACACCAGTGAAGCTGGACCTGCGTACCTCAATACAAGCATAAGAAAATGTTGCATACATGGGTCTAAAGTAACAAATGTATGGGCGATGAAAGACAAAAGCGGGTGTGGAGAAGCGCAGACTGCCAAAGAATGGCCACCTGTGAAAGGTCAATCAGCAGCTCTACATCAAACAAACAACGTGCATCACCTATCATGGCAGAAAGAGACCCATGTATGCAACATACTCGCAAATAGGTGCCTACAACCACATACCCATACCCTGTACCAACCAACAACCCCAACCCACTGTTGGACACCACTGTAACTGGGCCTCAGGACACCATGCAGCTGTTCACTCACCCTCCAACAGACCACACACCCCGTGTGCCACCGTCCAAGTAAGTGTGCATGGATCCCAGGGCATACTGCCAAATCCCACAGGGACAACAGATGAAGACAAGCTGTGGGGAGGGGACAAAGTAATGCATGCATGGGCCCACACTGTGCACACACACACACCATGCAGTCACTCACAGTCCTGGATGAGATGAACAAGTAATGCAAATCAAAAATTGTGCAATACATCCTGTTGTAGAGAACATACAGAAACAATCAACCACAAGTGACCTGATTGTGTAACACTGGAGCAGTCTGTTAGATGTACACATGTGCATATCTGTAAAACCCTACATGCATCAAGTGTGACAACCCTGTCCTGTGAAGTCAACGTACAGAAATGTCCAGAACTGTGTCACCAGAGACGACATCATGAAGCGGTGCAACTGAGGATGAGTAGACCTGACAATGGACATATATGTTACATGCAGAATAGTGGCAGGGCAGGTCATGTGAGTGGATAACTGAGTGGAGTTGGCAGTGGCACAGGTCAAGGAGTAGTGTGGACAGGGATTAGACCTGCAAGGCTCCATAGGAAACATGGGGCAGGGGAGTTGAAGGGGGGAAGTAAGGAGATATCGTCACGGTCATTGAGGCAAGTGTTGGAGAACTAACATACACAGAGTGCAGATGCACAGAGAATGCATGCTATCAATTAGTATGAACATCCTGAATGTTGGAAATACTGCTAATGGCTAAAGTGTGACAAGTGCTGCTCAATCACTTCCATTAATTGCATCAATTGTGAAAGTGCATCCACCAAAGGAATGCACCCGCATAGAAGTGGAACTGCACATACACACACATGCATGTGGACAGACACACATCTGCACAGACATTTACTGTGACTCAAGGATTACACCCCCAGGTAGCAAAAATGTGGCATACATGCAAAGACCATGGTGACCAATGATACAGACACAACACGAGAGACAGTGCACATGCTTTCCCGCTGACAGAGCTGGCATGACGTGATTCCCTCATCACCTCCACCGAGAACCATACCTCTAAATTCGTGAAAGGAGGGCCAGTGCCTGGCAGAGGGCATGGGGACTAGGGACGTGAAAGGTTGCAGGGTGGACCTCCCATGGAGTGCAGTCACAGGATGAATCAGGATCACTGCAACAACATGGGACATTGCATTTCACCAGCCATAGCCGATAATCATACATACAGCCCATATGTGTCAAGATTCCCTTAACCTATTGTTACCTGCACATTCCATCCTGTCGGAATCAAGGCAACCATGGCAGTTGACACCACTGTGAATGGCTGCATGTCCACTACTGCACTCATCATGCCTTTGAGAGGGCAACATCACTTCTCAAGGAAATAAAGAAATAAAAGAAAAAGAGTCCATCTCGGAATGGGCTAAAAAACAACACATGCCTCCATTCTGGACAGAGGTTGGGGGGACAGGTCCACAATTAAAAAATGTCTACCCTGGACTGGGGTGGGGGTGAGTCTAACCTGGAGGGGGCAGGAGGAAGGTGCATGTCAATATCCACATGAGTGGTAAAGAAAACGGTTGATATGCAGGTGATTGTAGTCGAGGATCCATGCCATGCAGTGCCAAGCCCTGGTCTTCAATGGCCAGGGCCAGCCGTGACATGGTTGAATGCACCAGCACAGTAAGGGCGTGAGGTCTCCATGCAACTCCTCACGAATAGCCGCAGAGTCTGTATGCACACTCACTCATGATGCATTGAGTTGCTCGGGCAGTGTCTGCCTGAAGGCATCCATCTCCTAGTGTAGCACTGTCCTTGTGGCTGAGTGTTCTTTGTGCATTGCAGTCCTGAAGGCCTGCATCTCACACCTCAGGGCCTCTCTGTGTGCCTTAGCATCTGCATGCAGGGACTGCTGCAGACACCTCAGATCAGCCCGTCGGTCCTTAATGTTGGCCTTCATGCGTAGTCTGTGGAAGCGGCATGAGGACCGCTGTTTGGGTCATGGTCTTGGCCATCTTATCGATGCCCTCTGAAATTGTGTCTGACACATTGCCACGTCGAATGGCGGCACGCAGCATTTGCTGTTCCCAAACTGTCTCTCCAGCCTAAACATCCACCACGTGTGTGGGGCCAACAGCAACCTGATGCAAGGGCCATGCCCGTTGCTGTCGTGCCCCTGTCGTTGGCTGCAGTTCTGCAACCCTCCCTTGGACATCAGCCCCTGAATCTGATGCCAATTCATGGGAGGTGGACTTGCAGCCGTAACCACTGCAGATGGGGAGCCCACCACTGACTTGCCTTGTGAAGCCAGTTGCACCACAACAGACTAAATGTCCCCATCTGATCTGCCCATTGGGGCACTCCCCTTATCCCTCTTTGAGGCATAAACATGTGGTTCAGCATCCTAATCAGCATAGTCTGATGAGTCTGAAAAGGTGGCAGCATGACTGATGATGGTCTGAAGCAGCAGTGGGTCCTCATGGCATACAACACCATATCCTCCACTGGTGGTCTGACGTACCACAAACTCTTCTTCCTCCTCTTCCTCCTCTGCATCTAGTGCATCCTCACCTGAACATGGACAGAGAAAGACATTTTGAGTCATGTGCCTCAAGACAATAATGCACATGTGCATTAAAGTGCACTAAAATACTAAATGGCAGGGCACGCAAGTATCGGACGTTGTGCATTCTCACACTATGAGCTGTAAGCCACGGATGTATGGTATTTTCTGACAAGGGCTCCCACCCATTCCCGGTCCTGTCCATGCTATCAGTGCACACATTGACATACAAAAGTGGCGTAAACATTCACTGGTGGGCCATGCAACTGTCATGTCAGTACACATGCCAGGGAAAAGTACTGCACATGTGTCATTGTAATGGAGAAGGACATCACATGGCATAGCTTAGCCACCCATACCCACAGACACTACCACGGTCAACACATAAAACACAATTCATGATTGGAACAGAGAACTGGAGAACCATGTCCAGGGAATACGCAGATGTAGACTCTGTTCTACCATTTACCATCATCATTGCTGATGCTGCATGCCTGAGATGGCAAACAGTGACATCCTTGGATAAGTGCTACCGTGGATGCATTGGTACAGAACAACATTGACATCTACTCCATCCACCCAACATGACATACACTGCCACATGGTACCTTAATGCAATCAAGCACCATGACCAGGACAGCACAGACCATTGCGCCGCTGTGCAGAGTGTACGCCGTACTGAACGGTGTGCAACGTGTTCAGCAAAGATGTGTGCACTGTCTGAATAACAGCCTCTCAGTGTTGGTCTCCCTGTGTCTGTCATACAATTGATCACACACATCACTGTTACAATCTGCCATGTCACATCAATAATGACACATGGTCTCCCTGCACCCTGTGTGGGTCTCCACATGGCTGTGAGTCCCCTGCTGTATGCCTAGCAGACGTCAGAAATGTGCATTGCAAATTGACATTGTGTGTGATGACAGTGACATGTACATGACATAGTCAGATGATGTGTCAGTTGTTGACTGGCCATGCCATGACTGAGTGCACAAGAGTAATTGGGCCTCATTACGACCCAGGCGGTAAATTACCGCCTGGGTCGTACCCTTACCACCATGGTGTAAACTACGTTTACACCATGGTGGATGGCGGATTTACCGCCCCATTCCAAGGTGAGTGGGGCGGTAAATCCCCATTTCCCATTTTTCCCTTCCCCATTCCCATTTTTGCCCCATAGGGCATAATGGGACTGGGGAAGGCGCTAATTACGCCACCGTAAATTACGGTGGCGTAATTAGCACCATGGTCCCTTAGCGCCATGGATTTTAACGCCTGCAAAAAGCAGGCGCTAAAATCACCATGGCGCTAAGGGACCTTGTAATCAGGCGTTAAGGGTCGGCGCCGTTTACGGCGCCGTTAACCCCTTAACGCCTGACTCATAATGAGGCCCATTGACTGTTGTTAGGTAAGACACTGGCATGCAATGGCCACTGTCATCTCAAACAATGCCAAATGCTACTGCACATTATGGGTGTATGTTGTGCACCATTTATGTTCATGTCCTGTGTGGCCCCACATATTTTTATCCCCTTGCACCAGCACTATGCCAATAGTGATACGAATAGTGGACTGGGAACTATCACATATGCATCTACAATGGGTGTGGCATTCTGGATACAACTATCCATTGCATACATCAATCATGGATTCCTCCTCAAATGCAGTACTCCACTGTAACTAATACCCTAGATACCCCACCAAAACCATACATGCCAACCCTCCCGATTTAGGCGGGAGACTCCCGATTTTATCATTAAAAACAGTGCTATTTATTACTGTCTCCCGCCTAAAGTAACAATATCCCCAATGCATTGCTATGGGGAAAATGCATTCTCCCGATTTCAGTGCTGAAATCTCCCTCTCGGGGGCTTCAGAATGTTGGCATGTCTGCAAAACATCCCATTCACTGGCTGCAGGCGAGGCCAGCACTGAGTAGACATGCAGATGCCAGCACTGTCAGTAGAAGCATTCATTCCATGATTGTCATTGGGTATTCACAATGTGCCTGAATACGATGTGTTCTGAGCCACAAGACATGAGGGTGGGGGAACAGGGAGGACAACAAAGAAACCGGTCATACTGGGCCTTGGGACATTTGGATTGTGCAAGTGCAGCAAAAGAATTGCACGGGGCAGGGGGTGCTAGTCAGGGTAAAATGGCAGTGTGAAAATGTGAGTAGCAGGGGAGGCCAGGTGGACAGAGACAGGGAAGTTCCACAAGCCAAGTGCGAGGTAGGGGGATGTAAGGGCTACACGTGTGCAGGCCAGCCAAGCCAAAGGTGGGGAAGGTCCCAGAAGGGCAAGTGCAAGGTAAGGGGGGTGGCCAAGGGGGACCAAGTGCAAGGGTAGACTGGAGTGGGGGGTGCCTAGTGCCCTGTAAGACTGTGAAAGAACCAGGCAGCCAGTCAAGATGCAGAAAGGGAAATTGGCAAGGGAGGGGGAGATCAAAGTAAGAAGAGGATAGTAAGATCATGGGAAGCTTCTGGAGCTTAATGTGATATTGCAGAAGTCTGAGAGGTACATGGATGCTGTACAAGAGGGAGGAGCATGCAGAGGAGGGATATCTACCTCCCACTCTCTGATTAGCAAAGCGTCTGATCTGCAGAGAGTCACAGCTAGATGGACAAAGGGCTGGCGCAGGGAGGTATTTAGGGAGAGAGAGAGTTGTGTCCCAAGCCCCAGAAAAGGTATTGAATTGGATCCTCGCAGCAGTCGGGAGCCAGTGGAGAGATGTCAGGGATGAGGAGATGCGGTCCCTGTACTTGAGACCATGGAAAGATCTTGCAGTTCAGTTCTGGATTAGTTGAATGGGGTGAGGGGGGGATTCGGCAGATTCAGCAGGAGCAGGCTGTTGCAGCAATCCAGCTTAGAGAGGACCAGAGCACTGGAGACATTGAGGTTCTGGGGGAAGGTGAGGAAAGGTAAAATGCCTCTAAAGAGGGCAGGCTAAAAGTGGGACTTCTAGGCAAGGTCTGTGATGTGAAGAGAGAAGGAGAGAGGATTCAAAGATTACAACAAGGTTCATTGACTCCCAAGAGGGTGAGGGAGTGGGTCCATGAAGTGTGGTCAGAGTGTGGGAGGGAAAGAAAGAGCAGGGGTCCCAATGAGTAGGCTCTCTGTCTCACTGGCATTGAGGCAGAGATTGTTAGCAGGACACCATACCTGAATAGCAGACGGACAGTCATAAATGAGAGAGGATGAGGGGGATGCAGAGGAGTGAGGCTTGGATGAGATCTGCGTGTCATCCGCATTACAGTGGCATGGTCCTGCCCTTTTGCTCCCACTCCACCCATGCTGGTGGGGAGGCTGTGTATGTGCAAATGTGGAACCCATACAACATATCCTGAGACACAGTTGGTGGACATAGTGATGAAGGTCCTACATGGTCCATGAGTAGCATGTATGTGTGACAATCTCTACAGCAATGCCCCTGGTATAGGTGTTCTAGTTTGCAAAGCACTCCCTGCCTATGATCCCATGATGAAGGGTCAGAAGTTTACGACCATGCATGTTCAGACTGTGAACCAGCACCACCACAAATATCTATCACATTACACATGGAGCAACAGAGCCATCATGCCATATCTGAGTGGGCGATGTAGCTGGCATGTCTTACCTTATCAGACATTTGACACGAGTATGGTGGAGTATGCATGTATCCAGTTCACAGACAAGTTAATATCCGTGCAACTGTACATGTACAGCACAATGATGGTAGTGACAAGGCATGTGCCTGTCAAGTATCAACTGGCGGACACATACAGGCCTTTAACGTCAGGCCCTTTGCTTCCAATTTGAAGTTGGTTGATATGTTTGAGGATAGCTCAGGGGCACCGTGCTCGCCTTGGAAGCAAGACGACATGGAGCAACACGGGTTCAATCCCCGGGTCCATGCTTAGAAACCTCTGGGTATTGAGTGTGTTATAAATAACCTATCATATCATATCACATATATTGAATGGTATGCAGGCAGGCACACTCATTGCCATTCATGATGCCCATAACCTTTGACATGGTCCATCCAGGAGCATGTCATTTTCTGATTGCAAGGATGGCAACATCTGCATGACGACCCACCATCCGCTACTGTTCACCTTTCTGTGAATGGCGTAACCCCTTACAACATACAAGTGTTATAGAACCAACATCATGGCTGCAACTCATGATATGGTCTCTGGGCACTGATGCACCTTCATTCTGGACACACCACAGTGTGTGATGACAGACCGCTTACATATGTATCATGACAAGGCATCCCATAGGAGCAGGTGACACACTGAACATCCAACTCAGCATGTAATTATGTGAATGTTCAACATGTATCGCATCTACCTGTCGAGCAGTGCAAAGTGATACGCCACAAGAATGTAGCAGACAACAGTATATGAAGGTGTGTCATTTCTTGGCCATGAACCAGGGGAGTACCCTGTGGGTGATGTGTACTGCCACACTGACATGTGCTGCACATGTCCACCACAAAGGATACTCTCAGAATGAAGGTCATGTGACATGAGCCTAAACGTCAGCAAACATGCATTCCCCAGGGATGTTATGGAACTGCAGCCAGATATACCACTACACATATTTGGTGTATCGTGCATGACTGTCAAAAACATACGATGCACAATAAAAGCCACTCACTGAATGTGCCTGCATAGTTCTTCAGGCCTCCCACGCCTTGCACCTGCTCAAGGGTGATGAATTGGCTAGTGTCCTGTTCATGCAGTGTCAACTGCTCCTCCTCTGGTGCCCCCCCTTCAGTGGTTAGTGCAGAGGCCAGGTGGATACTGAGCTTGTGCTTGGCCCTACGTGTGAGATCATGCCACCGCTTCACAACTTGTGCAGCATTGTGCATCTCCACACCTAAGGCATTGATCTTGTTCATGACCGGCTGCCAATGCACCATTCATTGTGCGGGTTTATGGTTGCTCCCCGCATACTGGCACATCTCAGGATAGTGATCGGTCATGTAGTCAATGAGGATCTGGATCTCCTCGTCAATGAAGCGCCTCTTCCTCTGCGGGCCAGTGTCTTGTGCCGTGTCTTGGGGTGGAGTCTCCTCCTGCTGTACAGGGCGTCCCTTCTTGGCCTAACTGGCCTTGGTGTTGGTGGCGCACCTGTCTGGTTGGGACCACGTTGGCGTACAGTTGCCAGGTGATCTGTGGACTGGAGGCTGCCATGTCTTCTTGGGGCTGGGGCAGATGTCTCCACAGCACGTCCCCAACCCCCTGTGGCTGGGCAGATGTCTCCTCACCACGTTCCTGACCCTGTCTGCTCCATTTCCCTCTTGGGGCCTTTCCACTCATGTCACAAAATTATTGTCCTGGGCAATATGAGGAAGGGAACAGTCTACGTGATGTGCGACGTAGATGTGTCATCCAGCACGGCTCCAATGTTCCCCAAAAGCAAATAACTATGGTAGGTGATATGCAGAGGCACCCAGAGACTCAGAAATTGCATGCGCGATACCCAGAAAGCTTCTGAAAAGTAAATAAAAGTGGTACGCGATATGCAGAGGCACCCACTCAAAAATTGCATATGCGATAGCCGGAAAGCTTCTAAAAAGTGAGAAAAAAAGCAGTACGCATTACTTGAAGGAAACGGATTGCATAGCACCCCCAAATACGTCTGCAAAACCTGTCCAGATCGTACCTTCAGGTGCACAACCAGTGATGCGCGTTGCGTGCCTTATATCACACCGTCATTGTTGTGCAGCACATAGGCGTGCCGCGTAGTTTCACGGCGTCACCGTGCACAGGACGTAACTTGCGCATTTAGGGCCTTTACTCTGTTATCGGATGCTGTGGATGCAACATGCACACCACAATTCCTCCTGCCTACGAAATGATGTTTTGCCTCCTCCAGTCCTGCTTTGCCACACTCACTCCTATACTGCTGCTGCCTGATCGAGAGTGAGAGCCTGCCTGCAACCAGCTCTGTCTTCGTCTGCCAGCTGTCCCACATTTGCTTAGACACCTGTGTTGGGCCTGCAACCATCTCTCTGTCCTTGGGACTTCCACCTCTGCCAACTCCAGTACAGCTCCACAGCACCCAGGAAAGCCAAACCACGTCGAGGCCGAGGGCTGCCAACTTCCTCACCTCCACCGAAGTTGGCATCCTGGTGATCAGGTCCTGGGTGCCTATGATGCCCTCTTCAACCTGGCTATGCAGCTTGGCAACAATGCAAGGCTGAGAATCTGGGATGAGATCACGGATGCCATCAACACGTAGAGGGTGGCAGTTTGCACCAAGAACATGGAGCAGAAACGTTGGGACGACCTCAAGGCCCATAGCCATTCCAAGGTGGTGGCAGCCCTCGACAGGGAGCCCACTGTGGAGATGATCTGTGCTGGCTGCCACCAGTTCACTGAGGTAGAGCTATGGGTACTTGAGAGGTTCTATCCAGACCTCCACTCCCAGTTCTTGCCTGGTAAGTCATCTGGAAGCTGCTGGTGAGTACCCATGTGGGCCATTTGTCTACAGCATATGTGCAGCATGCATGTTTGCAGATGCCACATCCTGTTTGCAGCTTGTGTGTGGTGTGAGACGCAGCAGCTTGCTGCCTCATGCCAATGCAGGGCATTTGTGGCGTCAGACATTGTATACTGGCATTTGCATGAGTATTGGCAGATTGCACTTCAATTACTTGTTGTACTTGGACATGTGCTGTGTGTGATCATGGACCAAGTGCTGGAACATGACACATGCGGACATGCTATGCTGTGGGCATGTGAGCGATGTGTGCGATGCACAACTCCATGTGTGGCACACTTCACAGTGCATCCATGCAGACCCATCTGCTGAGAGTGACACATGTGCATTGATGCCTGCGTATGTCAAGTTGATGCGTTGACGTCTCCGGGACAGGGGTGTGACCTCGCATCCCTCTGCATTTGTGACACAAGTGTGTGTACATGCAATATGTGTATGCTTGGCCACCTGACATGTGCAATGTGTTACCAGATATGTGTGCCAGTACGTGATGCTGTCGCATGTGGAGATAGATGACTGTGTTTGTGTGGCCAGGTACCCTGGTGATGAACCCATGCCCATGGCTGCATGTCATTTTTGTGTTGGTTGGTCATTGGTATGGTGGTGTTGCCTGTTTTTGGTAATGTGTTGTTGGCCACTGTACAATGTGCTTTGTTGAGATGTGCATGTGTCATGACTGTGATTCAGCATTCACACTACACTCATGCAGCAATTGTGATGCAGTTTGCCTGGGCACGTTCATGTGTGTGTGCATTGTGTGTATGTCAGTCCATGGTTGAAACATGTTGCATGATTTGTTATGTTTATCTTGTGTTTTCCACACATCCATTGATGCTAATTACTGATGTCAATGATTTTTGTCCCGATTTTCTGCAGTTGCTGCAGCTTGTGAAGAGGGCGGAGGCATCGCTGTGAAGCATAAGGGACAGTAATCACCAGACTAAAGCACACACCCCGGCCAGCCAGACTTGAGCTCACACCAGGAGGTTGTGGTGGATGACTCCTCAGTGGATGTGGGCTAGGGTGCTGAAACTTAGCAGCGATCCAGGGAGGAAGGTTTTCTGGAGTCATCCAGGGAGATGGGGGAGGTGGTGGAGGAAGAGGCAGATGAAGGCCAGCGCACAGGGTCTGGTGAGGGCATCCAGGAGGGTGTTCAGGCTGCCCCCCTGGGCCAGGGACTGGAGGATGTGCAGTGCACCGTGGTGGGAGCTTGCCAACCTCCTGTCCATGTTCCATCTGATGCAGCTATGACCACCGTCGTCGATGTCTTTACCCAGACCATGCCCCACCTTGGGGCCAGCGAGATCACCCCTGAGATGAAGCACGGATTGCAAGGTGGACGGGATCATTTTCGTGATGATGTGAGAGAAATTTGTGCAGTGCTCCCACAGCATCACAAATGGATGACCCTCTACATGGCTCATCTGGCATGTGCGCTGTTCTCTCTGCGCTGGCACATTAATCTGCCCCCTCCTCCACTGCCTCTTCTGTGCCCAAGTAGTCCTCTGCGGGGGCCTTCCTTGCCTGTTTCGATCACATCTACTCCAATCTACATCTGTCCCTGCCTCTGGTGGAAGTACCAGCAAAGTACAGAAGAGGTGGTCGCTGTGCCTGCCCAAGAACCTACAAAGGAACAGGCATCAGTGGGGCAGCTGGCACATCAGGACAGTACTGATACTGTATCCTCCATTGTGCAAGATCCAGATGGAGGGGGTGCATGTGCAGGGTATGCTTGGACAGGCAGAAGCAGTATAGGAGTGGCCAGAGGCAATTGTCGTAGGGCCCTACAACATGGGGGAGGCAAGAGAGGCAGCAACGTTTCGACACCTGGCAGGAGGAACACCATTGCTTTAGGCAGTTGGTGTGCGTCTGGATTGAACTTTAGGATGCAGCTGATGGCGTAGAGGCAGCAGGCTAGGATGGCATGGGTTGCTAGAGCCAGGGCAGAGGTGGTGGAGTGATGGACACTGAGGCGGGTTGCCATACTGAAGGAGGCTTGCAGGGAGGCGGAGGAGGATGAGGGAGAGCCTGAAAGCCACCCAGGACCAAACGGTGGCCCGCCTCCAAGTGGAGGATGAGGAATGCGCCTCTGCCCTGGAGGACGTCATGAGCGACTATTGAGCCTGCTGCCTATGTATATAGTTCATTGTGTGGATTTTATTTTGGGACTTGTGTTCTTTTTTCCCTTGGACATTTCCCCCTTCCACATAGTAGTTTCGCGTAGTGTAAATATTGTTAATACAGTTTCTCTTCATTCATCACACAGTTGTTATGTTCTCTTTGTTCATGTGCTGCGTTTGGTATGCATGTGTTATTTGACTGCCACGTGGGTTGGGGGCCTAACTGTGGATGTGTGGCATATGCTCATCAATTGTGCAGTCAGGGGAGGGGGTTGTGCCTCACAATGCATGGCCACCCACCTACACATATCACCTACCAGCCAGTGGGTGCTCTGATGTCATGCAGCACATCTGCCACTGTAATGCTCCATCATCACATGTGAGTTTGTTTATACGTGGCTTTACACATCATCCATCTGCTTTGCTCACACACTCTCAGACTTCCTTCGCATCACCTTGACACATGCCTGTTCAACTTATGTTAGTTTGTGGGTTTATGTGGCAGGGCCAGGCTGGGGTGTCGTCTGTCATGTCCTGGCAAGGACACAGTAAACAGATCCTCTGAGCTACGTCACATGGAGCTCATGAACCAATTAGAATGCGTAAAGCATGCGCATGTGCAGTAGGGATCCCGCGAAGAATAAAGTAAGTTTAAACTACCAGAGGCTCCTGTCATTATTGTAGGCCTGGGCCTGCCCGTGTGTATGTGTGTGGCTGCATTCTCCCTACACATCTCCTCTCAATGAGGGATAATTGCAAAGGAACCAAGGATGCCTTGACAATGGTGACGAGGATGAGATTTTCTCTCTAAAAAAGAAGGCCCTCATAGTGACACACGCTGCAAACAAGGTTATGAAGTGCCCCCAAAGTTATCTGATCGCTGAAATGTCAGAAGGTGAAGATGCATGTAGCTCAGCAGCCTTTCCCCGGCCTAGACCGTTCAACATTGGCAACCAACAAGTCCTACGACCAAGATGGGAGAGATGGGTCCAGAGGTTGGAAAACTATTTGCATGCCCACAATGAAACCACGTCTGACAATTTTGCTAGGTGGCTGCTGGTGAATCTAGTGGGAGATGAAGTAGAGGATCTCATACCTACTTTTCCACCGGAAGACGTCAAGATATATGAAGGCCTCAAAGAAGCGCTGAGCAAATACTTTGACCCGCAGTGCAACATTGATCACGAGAGGCACACATTCAACGTGGCACGCCAAATGCAGGCGAATCCACGACGCCTTTGCCACCCACTTTGGTAAACTGGTGGCACACTGTGAATTCCACAAATTCATAAATGAGGAGGTCACTAAGGTCACTAGAGTGACAATTATAGGCGGATGCCTGTCGTCATCATTCAGAAAAAAACAACTCTGCGAACCACTTCCTCTGGCCACCATCCTACAAATGGCTAGGAGTCTCGAGCAGATACGCAAGCCTCCCAAATTGAAACCACCAAGACTCCGGAAGAGAACAAGTATATCAGGTCTCATCAGCAACTTGATGGTAGGCCTACAAGCAGGAATGTATCCAGAGGTTCTTCTTCATCAGGGAGATGCAATAGATGTGTCCACCCATTCCCTAATCAGCAAGGCGTGAAATGTCCTGCCTTTGGACAAGCCTGTGCCAAGTATGGCAGAGAGAACCATTTGAAGTTCATCTGCAACTTTCCACCTGGACCATCACAATCCTAAGGGTACAACTCCACGCCCTATAAACCGGAGCCATCATGCACAGCACTGGCCCAAGGAGAGATGCAGGCGCAAGGAGGTACCTCTTAAGACATGTCAGGCAAGTGACAGGAGGATCTACATCACCCTCACCTACAGAGGTCACCCAACATGATTACGTCTACATGATGAATGGAGTGACTACAACATCGGAGGGCGATATCACCCTACTGGTGGGTGATCACTAGGCCAAGTTCCTCACTGACATGGGCGCCACCCTAAACATTGTGTGTATATCAGAATATTGCAGGATGACATCTCCACCACAGTTAAGGCTGTCTGACCGAAAGTCTTTCAGTTGGCTTCAAGAGGGCCGGTGCGGAATCACAGGAATCTTTTCACAACAATCGCTACAAGGAAAAATGGGCATGAGCCAAATTCCACATACTGCAAGGGGAAGCACCAGAGAATAACCTACTAGGCCACCCCACTACCCTTGAGATGGAGATTGCTGCCTGTGACCTATATCATGCAGCATGGACTGTCAGTCACACAAGCCTTCCCAACTCTGTTCAGGGGCATCGGATGCCTTAAAGGAGACCCTGTGACACTTCATATTGATTAATCCATAACGCCTGTGGCTCTGCACCTGAGGGGAATAGCGATTCATCTGCACCCGCTCATGGAAAAAGAGATACAGTGCTTGCTGAAGGAGTCATAAAAGAACCGGCTGACCCCCATAGTGGCTGTACCCAAGAGGGGATCCCCAGACAAGATACCCATAAGTGTGGACATGCGGCAAGCAAATAAGGCCATTGGGTGAGAAAGACTTCCTGGAATGCACCTGGATGACATGATCAGCCTGATACACGGGGCAAAAGTGTTCTCGCGGCTTGATTTGAACAAAGGCTATCATTAGACCGTGATAGACCAACAGTCCCTATACATCATTACTTTTGCCACACCAATTGGGCTCTTCAGATACAAGAGACTCAGCTATGGCATCTGCTCGGCAGCTCAAATATTCCAGGAGAGCATGCAGCGATTCATTCGTCATATGAGTAACTGTTTCAACTACAGTGATAATATCCTGGTGTTCAGAGCCACCACCACTCAGCATGATCAAGCTCTTCAACAGGTCTGCACGGCACTCATGGAGGCCGGCCTGACACTGAATAGGGACAAGTGTGCCTTTCACACATCTTGCATTACATTCTATGGACACATCTCACATGAAGGCATGAGCCGTCACCCAAGCAAAGTGGCTTTAATTTCTATGATTTCAGCTCCCCAGCGTGTCAGCAAGGTCAGGTCCTTCGTAGGGATGGCCAGCTATTGCAGCTGACATTGCTGGGATTTTGTGACTACCAGTGCCCCTCTCATCGAACTCACCAAGCATGGTAGGGTATTCCGATGGTCACAGCAATGTGAAGAGGCATTCGCACAGATAAAGAGAGAAATCGCCTTGGCTGAATGCATAGCTTACTTCGACTCAAATATGAGCACAGGAGTAACTGTTGACGCTAGTCCGGTTGGCCTGGGGTCCATTATGGCACAATATCGACCAGGGAGAGAATTTCCCAGAACAGTAATTGCCTACACCAGCAAGAGCCTGTCAGAAGTAGAGACAAGATATTTGCAACCTGAAAAAGAGAGACTGGCTGCTCTATGGGCCTGCAAGCAATTTCAGAGGTTTCTCCTTAGCAAGCCATTCACAATAGTGACGGATCACCAAGCCCTAGTGGCCATCTATGGCAGCTCTCAATGCAAGATGCCACCACGGATAGAGAGATGGGGCCTGCGATTGCAGGAACTTCACGATTGTTCACAAACTGGGAAAGGAACACAATCCAGTGGATTTCAAGTCTCGGAACCCACTACTGGACATGTCCACCAATAACTCAATGGCAGAGGAGTATGTGAATTTCCTCACCAATCAGGGGCCCCCAAGGGCCATCACGCCAACAATGATCTCGGAACACACAGAACAGGATGTCATACTGTGCAGGATCTGATTAAGTCTGGAAGGTGGAGAGACACAGACTTCACAAACAAGCAAGATGGAGACCATCTCATGATAGAACTTCAGGCCTTCAGGAACATAAGAGAAGAGTTGTCAATATCAGCAGAAGGGCTCATAAAGCGAGGACACAGAATAGTGATTCCCACCGATCTATGGCAACAGGTCCTAGATCTAGCCCATGAAGGACACTGCGGGGTGGTGGCCATGAAAAGACAAGTGAGAGACACCATTTGGTTACCAGGGCTAGATCAGATGGTGGAATGCATGATTAGTGCTTGTCACCTGTGTCAGTGCACATCCAGGCCTAATAACCCCGAAACCTTAAAGATGTCTGATATGCCAGAGCTCCCTTGGACCCACCTGGCCATTGACTTCTTTGGCCGGTTTGCAGAAAGCAAGTACTGGTTAGTCATCATGGATGAATATTAGCGACTTCCTCCATTGCACATGATACCATCCACGTCTGACAGCACCGTCATACCAGTGCTAGATAGCATCTTCTCTCAATGGGGCATTCCAGAAGTCCTCAAGTTAGACAACGGTCCGCCATTCAGCAGCCTGGAAATCATGAAATTCATGCAATACATGAGCGTCCACGACAGAAAGATAACTCCCCTATGGCCACAAGTGAATGGCATGGTGGAGCGATTCATGGGCAGCTTAAAGAGGGTCCTCCAAAAGAATGAGCTACGGTCCCTGTCACTCAATCAGGCCCTGTGTAACATGTTGCAGGACTACAGGAACATGACATGACTGGAAAGTGTCTCTCAGAGTTGCTATTTGGCAGACAAATAAAGACCAGACTTCCTCACCTGGCAAGTGACCCGAGCAAGGACGCAGAACAGGCCAGAGTGACGGATGCATGCAAGAAACAGGACATGAAGACATATGCTGATAGCAGGACGCGAGCCAAGAGCTCTGGCCTGCAAATAGGAGACAAGGTGCTTGTATGCAGACAGCAGGACAGGAAACCAGACTCGAGATTTGATCCAGACTATGTGACGGTATCTCATGTAAATGGAACGATGGTAACTGCTCGCTCCCCTACCAAGGTGGTCACCAAAATGTCTCCCAGTTCAAGCTGTAAAAGGAAGAGGATCAAGAACAATATGAGTGAGACAAGTCTGTGGCCTCACGTGATGAGCTGGTGAGAGAAGAAACTGAAGAGGAGCAGGAAGAACATTGGGTAAGGCCAACCAGATGCATTAGAAGACCTGTGCACCTAATGGAAGGGATGTCAAGATAGAACTGTAAGTGACTTTGTTTTGCTCGATGGGGGAGATGTTGTGTCCTGGCAAGGACACAGTTAATGGAGCATCAGTGCTCCGTCACATGAAGCTTGTGAACCAAATGGAATGCGCAAGGCATGCGCATGCGCAGTAGGGATCCTGCGAAGTGGCTCAGTTTGTCACAGGGAAGAATAAAGGAAGTTTAACCTGCCAGAGGCTCTTGCACACAACCGTCAAATGGGGTGACTAATATCAGTGATTTTGTAACTACAATAACGTATAGATCCACTTGTTAAGATCCTCTAGTCTTTACAAGGGCTGCACAAACATGAAAGGGGGCAATTTATGGCTACCTCTCCAGTTATATTTAGAGTTCAGATTGTTTGGACTGTACATTACACAGTACAAAATCCGACAATTTATTTATTATTTTTCCTGTAACACACAGCGGTCATCACTGCACTGTTCGTGACGATCGACTCTTCTCTGCCCTGGTGAACACCGCCCAGGAAAGAGTCGTGTAAGTGGGGACAACCCTCAGTGCCTTTACCGATTATATCACATACAGTGTGAGTAAGAGATTATAAGGAAATTGACACTATTATCCTTAAATACACAGGGTGTGATCTCAACACTTTGAACTACGAACAAAAGGAATTGAGGTTAGTGCCTTATCTCACATAACCAGTGCTACTGGTTATATTACATGCAGTTACCGTTTCACTGACATTAGTTCTCTGCATTATTTTGTAGATGGCAAATCAAGTATCGAATTTAGTGTTTAATGAATAAGGAACTGTAGACTCCAAATCCCTGAAGATGGATTTTTGAAGGATTTGAAACGCGTTGGCAGTTGTTATCCACAATGTAGTTTATTAGGATGATTACAATTATTTTTGTATTTATTATTTGATGCTTGGAAAGGACATTGTGTGAATTTTGTAACACAACCACTTTACCTTATAGATCAAGCGTGTCTTGGTACATATTATGTTCTTACTTTGGAGTTTGAAGATCATTTTCCTTTATGATGTTTGTTTCTAATATTATACTCTAAAAACCAGATTAAGTCTGATGTGATTACTCTGAGAGCGACATTCTCTCACCCACCACATATATATGAATACTGTGAGATCTCTCTGCTGTGGAGAGTCGAATTCCTTGAAGACTAAAGTTGTATGATAGTAACAGCAGGGATGTGGTAACATTGAGATTGTCTAAACACATAACATTTTTTAAGTATGAGAGAAGCTCCTGCCTGGGGATTTAAAGTGACCTGGGATGATATATCCCTTGAGAGTACATGTAGGGGTTACCGGTTGCGGAGAACAGGTCTTTTTTGTGTATTCACTCAAAATGTCTCCCAGTTTAAGCTGTGCAAGGAAGAGGATCAAGAACAATATGAGAGAGACAACTCTGAGGCCTCACGTGATGAGCTGGTGAGAGAAGAAACTGAAGAGGAGCAGGAAGTACGTCGGGTAAGGCAGACAGATGCATTAGAAGAAATGTGCGCTTAATCGAATGGATGTGAAGATAGAACTGTAAGTGACTTTGTTTTGCTCGATGGGGGAGATGTCCTGTCCTGGCAAGGACACAGTTAACAGAGCCTCAGAGCTCTGTCACATGAAGCTCATGAAACAAATGGAATGCCCGAGGCATGTGCATGCGCAGTAGGGATCCTGCGAAGTGGCTCAGTTCGCCGCAGGGAAGAACAAAGGAAGTTTAAGCTGCCAGAGTCTACTGCCATTATTGTAGGCCTGGACCTGCCCGTGTGTATGTGTGTGGCTGCATTCTCCCTGCACATCTCCTCTCAATGAGGGATAATTAAAAGAAACCAAGAAGACTTGACATTGTGAGGGGTAAGGGGGCTGGCGGGTGGTGTGAGGACCTGTGGGGCTGCCTAGGTGTGGTCAGAGGGTAGTGGGGATGGTGGGTGGTATGAGGATCTGTAGGGCAGCCTGGGGGTATTGTCAGAGGTCAGGGGTACTGGTGGGTGTTGGTGGAACCTGTGGGGCTGTCTGGGGGTGGTGTCAGAGATCAAGGGGGCTGGTGGGTGGTGTGAGGGCCTGTGGGGCTGCCTGGGTGGTGTTGGAGGTCAGGGGAGCTTGTGGGTGGTGTGGGGACCTGTGGGGCTGCCTGGAGGTAGTGTTGGGGGTGAGGGGGCTGCTGGGTGGTGTGAGGACCTGTGTGGTTGCCTGGGGATGTCATTGTATGTGAGGGGGGCTGGTGGGTGGGGTGACGGCCTGTGGGGCTGCCTAGGGGTGGGATCAGAGGGCAGTGGGGCTGGTGGGTGGTGTGAGGATCTGTAGGGCAGCCTGGGGGTGTTTTCAGAGGTCAGGGGTGCTGGTGGGTGTTGTGAGGACCTGTGGGCCTGCCTGGGGTTGGGGTCAGAGGTCAAGGCGTCTGGTGGGTGGTGCGAGGGCCTGTGGGGCTGCATGGGTTGGTGTTGGAGGTCAGGGGAGCTTGTGGGAGGTGTGACGACCTGTGGGGCTGCCTGGAGGTGGTGTTGGAGGTAAGGGGGGATGTTGGGTGTGTGAGGACCTGTGGGGCTGCCTGGGGGTGGTGTCAGAGGTCAAGGCGTCTGATGGGTGGTGCGAGAGCCTGTGGGGCTGCCTGGGGTTGGGGTCAGAGGTCAAGGCGTCTGGTGGGTGGTGCGAGGGCTTGTGGGGCTGCATGGGTTGGTGTTAGAGGTCAGGGGAGCTTGTGGGAGGTGTGAGGACCTGTGGGGCTGCCTGGAGGTGGTGTTGGAGGTAAGGGGGGATGTTGGGTGTGTGAGGACCTGTGGGGCTGCCTGGGGGTGGTGTCAGAGGTGAGGGGGCTGGTAGGTGGTGTGAGGGCCTGTGGGGATGCCTGGGTGTGGTTTCGTAGGTCAGGGGGGCTGGTGGGTGGTGGGAGGACCTGTTGGGCTGTCTGGATTGTCATCACAGGTGAGGGGGGCTGGTGGGTGGTGTGAGGTGTGGGGACCTATGGGGATGCTTGGGGATTGTGTCGGAGGTGAGAGGGGCTGGTGGGTGGTGTGAGGACCTGTAGGGCTGCCTGGGGTTGGGGTAAGAGGTCAAGGGGTATGGTGGGTGGTGCGAGGGCCTGTGGGGCTGCATGGGTTGGTGTTGGAGGTCAGGAGAGCTTGTGTGGGGTGTGAGGACCTGTGGGGCTGCCTGGAGGTGGTGTTGGAGGTAAGGGGGGGGTGTTGGGTGTGTGAGGACCTGTGGGGCTGCCTGGGGGTGGTGTCAGAGGTCAGGGGGGCTGGTGGGTGGTGTGAGGGCCTGTGGGGATGCCTGGGTGTGGTTTCGTAGGACAGGGGGGCTGGTGGGTGGTGTGAGGACCTGTTGGGCTGTCTGGGGGTGTCATCACAGTTGAGGGGGGCTGGTGGGTGGTGTGAGGTGTGGGGACCTATGGGGATGCTTGGGGATTGTGTCGGAGGTGAGAGGGGCTGGTGGGTGGTGTGAGGACCTGTAGGGCTGCCTGGGGGTGGTGTCAGAGGTGAGGGGGGTTGGTGGGTGGTGTGAGACCTTGTGGGGATGCCTGGGATGGTGTTGGAGGTCAGGGGGGCTAGTGGATGGTGTGGGACTTTTGGGGCTTCCTAGGGGTGGTGTTGGAGTTCAGGGGGCTGGTGGGTGGTGGGTGGTGTAAGGTCCTTTGGGGCTGCCTGGGGGTGTTGTTGTGGTGAGGGGGGCTGGTGGGTGGTGTGTGTACCTGTGGGGCTGCCCGGGGTGGTGTCAGAGGTCAGGGGGACTGGTGGGTGGTGTGAGGGGCTGTGGGCTGCCTGGGGGTGTTCCCGGAGGTGAGGTTGGGTGGTGGGTGATATGAAAACCTGTGGGAATGCCTTGGGGTGGTGTCGGGGTGAGGAGGGCTAATGGGTGGTGTTTGAGGTTGAGGGTGCTGCAGTACAGTAGGGATATTTGGCAGCATTTTCAGTGCATTGGGAGTAGGGTGGAGGGTTAGCAGGATCGCCGGGGTGCAGTCGTTACTTACAAGGGAGCTGGTGCAGGTTTTCAGCCGTTATTTACGTGGGGCCTTGCACAGATTGGCTCGGGTGCAGTTGTTAACTATGGAGAGGCTTGCACAGGTTCGCAGGGGTGCAGCCATTGCTCAAATGGTGCCTGCACATATTGGCTGGGGCGTAACCGTTACTTACAGGGGAGGTTGTGGACCCATTTTGTGCATTGAACCCTTTAGGCCCCTTTGGTCTTGTATATATGTATTTTAGTAGGATTGTGTTGGTTTAGAAGTGTTACTGTCAATAACTATTGTGGTGAAACTCAAAGGCCTTGAAATAAATGTATTTGTATTTTTAATATATCTACACCTCACTGGGAGTTATTTGTAAGTGTCCTTTACTCTGCGTGCTCATTGAGGTCTTTCAGTCACCCTCACCCCTGCTGAGACCTAGTCTTGACCGCCGCCAATGCTACCTTGAATGGTCTGGCTTGTCCAGAAGATTACCCTGTTCCAAAAAAATAGGCTGGCCTTCTGAACCTCTGCCCACCAGGTTAGAGTTCAGAAATCTGTCTTAACAAATTGGTGTACAGAGGTGGGATAGGACTGAAGGTATCCAGTGTTGCACACTAGTGAAGGCATTTCGGATTACCCCTACCCAGGAAACATAGTGACCTAGTAGTAATAACTATAAAGGCCACAGACCTATCTAATATAATGGAAACGAAGTACCTTTATAACCTTAAATGCTTCTACGTCAGAAACATTGAGAAAGATGTGTACTGAGAGAGGTTTACTTGCTCAAGGTACAAAAGTGTAAATGATCCAGAGAATCATGGAATGGCAAGAGTTGCAAGACAGTGCCATAGCCTCTGATGAGAGTGCAGAAGGAGGTGGAGCTGCTTCCACTGACAGAACTCATAGTTGTGTCGCTGCCACCATCCATGGTGCCCATGAGGACAGGGATGATGTAATGTCCAATGTTTCCTCTGCAAGCTCTGATGCTAAGGCCATACTGGAATTCAAGAAACAAGAGCTGCTGTTAAGGCAGAAGGAGTTTGAATTTCACATGGCTAAGCTGAAAGGCAGACAAATAGAAGGGCAGGTACCACCAGTTGGAACTGGCCAAGCTTCAAGTTTCAAATGGATGCAAGGGATCTGGACATGGGTCTGGGTCCTCCACTCATCCAAGATTTCCTAAAGATCTTCTCAGTGTGTATGATGAGCAGAATTAAATCATGGACTGGTTGAATGCATTTGAGTATGCATGTGAAGTTCAAGAGGTTGTAAATGCTGATGAAATTGCATGGTTGCCAGCAGACTGCCCCATTCTGTCTGCAGTGCTATTATGGAATCGTCAAAAGCTGAAATAGTAGATTTTGCAATGTCGAAGCAAACTCTCATATTAAAGTTTGGGAGGACTCCTGCCCAATACTTGAAGAGCTTTAGAGAGTACAAGAAGAATGAAGGAAGTACTTGGGTGTCATAAGTGACTGATTCTTTAAACAACTTGATTGGCTGGGTTGAAGGCTATAAGGTCTCCACCGTCAAGGGTATAATATGTCTTGTCATGCTTGAACATATTTTTGCATCTTGTTGCCCTGAGCCTAAGCAGCCTTTGGCAGATTCAAAGGAGTTAGATCCTAAGAAACTGGCCATAGCCGCAGATGTGTGGGTGTGACATAGAGTGTCCCATAAGAACAAGATTCATCCTGGTAAACAGTAAAAGTCCAAAGAAAAGGAGGGTGGGGGATCTGATAAAACTTCCTCCCAAGAGAGCCACAAAAAGAAATGTAAGGGTAAGTCACAATTGAACACACAGGGTAGTGGAGGTTATCCTCCAAAGCAGAACTCTGGTTATAATAAGCATCCCTATGTCCCAAGACCCAGTGGATCTTGTGTGGCTGGTGGAGCAAGTGACCATGTGTTAGGCAGAAACCTGTGCAGTTCCCTCTGGGACCACTGCAAAACGTTTAAGTCCACAGGAGTTAGCAGTAATCCCAATTGGTAGCAGTCTGCCCCACCCAAATTTACCTGGTAGCTGTGGCTGAGCAGTCAGACTTCTCTCAAGACTAGTTAGGCCGTATTTGGAGTATACAGGATAGGGCAATTTACACAGTAGAACAAGCAGACACTGATCAGAGCTTGGGTGTAAAGATATTTAATTATTTATTTAAAAACAGATCTATGGAACACACACTGGCACTAATATGGCAAACAACTTCAATCACAGTCACTATAAGTATATATCAATCCCATAACAATATTTCGACAAGTCTAGGTTCAACGGCACCACTTATTTGCAGACAGAGGTGAATGCTTTAACCTAGATGGCACTCTAGTATTCGTTAGAAAGGGAGAGAAAAAGGCAGGGTATGAAACCAACTCAGTACCAACACTTTTACGAAACAAATGCAAGGCGAGTAAGGCAGGGTCTACTGTAAATCACAAAGTTCAGAGGCCAGGCCCACTCGGCGAGAGGCAAGGCTGTATGTCCCAAAAGTATCACAGTGGAAATTCACTTCAAGTCTTTGTAGAAAAATGTCACAGAAAGGTTGGACCAGTTTAGAACAAAAGTTTAAGAAGGTCTGGAGGCGACCCAATTGGAAGGTAAGGATTTAAGACACCTCACGCTAACTGTTTCAAGGGAAGCCAGGCGGACACAGTACCTTGAGAGTGAAGAGGCAGCTCCGGCGGGGGCAGTTGTTCCTGGTGGTGGATGCAAGTCAGGGCTTTGCCAGAAGATGAGATGATCTCGTCGTCGAGGAAAGTTGAGGATCGTTGCACCACCAGGGAAGAGACCAGCCGCAGAGTGCTCAATCACAAGGCACCACCTTTTGGTCGCGGTACAGTGGTTAGTGGCTATCCGGTTGCCGGGGTGCTCAGCACGGGCAATTCGACCACTAGACGTCCTGGAAGCGAAGAAAAACAAGGGACTGGTTGTTCCCACCAGTCAGGGGAAGAAGACTCTCCAGCAGGGAGATCTCCTCTGTCGTTGGAAAGTGGTGAGTCGGTTCAGCAGGGCTCCACCGGAGGTGTCGTCATTGCAGGTCGGCTCAGCTTTACCCTCGTCGGATTCTTAGGTCCTTTGGCGACTTCTGAAGTTCCAGTCCCAAAAGCCCTGCTTTTATGCAGAAAACCCCCATTCATTCAGCCTAGCTCTCGATCAAACATGCTAAGTGGTGAGCGGGGCGGCTCACCACTCGGGCCAATTACACCAGAGTGCGACTTGAGTTGGCAAGGCAACTCAGTCCAGGGTGCCTAAACCCCCTCCAACACCCTCTGTGGTACCCAGACAGAATGGCACCACTCTGGAGGGCTTCTGTGCAGAAGCCCGCCAAAAGTGGAACAAAGGGCTCAACCTTTGATTCGGAGTTACAGAGGCGAACACATACGCCATTTTAAAAACCGAGTTCTGGCAGAAAATACCAACCAGTGGATTTATTAAAGACAAATAAACCGGCGGTATGTTAGAGACTAATGCGAAAAAGTATTAGCCTCCAACAATGGGAAGAATCCCATAGGAATATATTCGCGGTCGAATATAAAAAGTAGTATCCACTGCCACCAGGCAAAACTCGACGAGGGGGACGGGACAGTGCCCCCTCGAACAACAGACCCAGGGGTAATCGAATTACCCCTACCAGTACGTCCACAATAGGATGGTTTGTACTAGTTCTGTTAGTAAATTTAGGTCTAGTAAAGCCAATGGTGACTTTACATGCCCTGGGAGACAGTAGTCAGTCCCATGGTATGTTGTCTATGGTGGGGATCCTCTAGGACACCCCAGTGTTACGGCACGGAGGGTGCGGTGTAACACACATAGCAAAACACATGAGGCCCTATGGAGTAAAAGACCCCATAGCCCATAGAACACATTGACATTCAAAGAAATCAACCACATTCATGTCCAAGAGTGGGAGGAAAAAGAGTCTCACTCTTGGCAGGATGAAAAAAACAAACTCCAGAAATCCAGCAAAGCTGCTGGGGGACTCACTAGGTTAGGAAATTCAGCCTAAACAGAGAATTCTCCCTAACACCATGGGAAGGGGGACCCCAAATGTAAGGTCAAAACCTTGAGGGTCTACTCTGCTAATCTGGCCTTCTCCTCCTATGACGAAGAAGATATTACAGGGGTATCCTTCTCTGCAGACTCCTTCCCCAGTGGGATAGATTCTGAAGTAGTTTTAGTTTCCCTGGGTTCCTGGGAGCCTAAAGTCTCAGAGGCTTTTGCTAGGATTCCTGATAATACCAAGCACTACTTCAAGGGCAGCGTGCTGATTAATGGAGTAGATACTCCTGCCCTTAGAGATAGTGGGTGCAGCAGAATTGTAGTGGATTCTACTTTGCTAACTCATTGCAGCTGTGATCCTCTGTTCCCTGAAGCCTGCTACAGCGGAACTGGCATGATCTTTCCACCAGGAGCAGAGAAATCGCCACTGTCCCGTTTGGGAATCAACGCTGTATCTTCGTCGCTGAAAGCCGCAGAGCCGCGATACTGCAGCACTTGAACCTGCAACCGAAGTGGACTCAACTCCTGAAGTTTGGTCCGGTGTACGCCGGGTGTCGATGAGTAATTGCAACCATAACCGGTGACCCCTAGAGCATCCATCCATTTTTATGCACGAGTGGCGCCTGACGGCCATTCTCCTTTCCACTGCTAGTGGGAACTAGCAAATTATTCTCAAGTCTTGGAGCCTGCTCTGCCCGTTTGGGGAGACTCTCCACGAATAGTGGGAACTTATTCTGCATCACCTCATCCACCTTCCTGAGCTGATACAGCCCTTCAAGAGGCCACGTTTTGCCCATTTGCATTACTGTGTGAGCCAGCACTGCAAGTACATTTGAGCAATAGGCTCCCCTTGTCTGAGGGACTGAACTGCCTTTCAGTTAGGATTGTGTTTTGCTGCAGAACTGCAGAACTGCCTAAAGAATCTTTGCACTATCTGCTTCCTTCTCGTTTCTAGGTTGTGGATCCATTTCGTGCATTTAACCCTTTAGGTCCCTTTGGCCTTGTATATATGTATTTTAGTAGGATTGTGTTGGTTTAGAAGTGTTACTGTTAATACCTATTGTGTTGATATTTTTAATATATCTACACCTGACTGGGAGTGATTTGTAAGTGTGGGCTCATTGAGGTCTTTCAGTCACCCTCACCCCTCCTGAGACCGTTTCTTGACCACCGTCAATGCTACCTTGATTGGTCTGGCTTGTGCAGAAGGTTACTGTGTTCCACGCAACTAGGCTGGCCTTCTGAACCTCTGCCCACCAGGTCAGAGTTCAGAAATCAGTCTTAACAGTGACATTTTCATGAGAAGAACTTTACTGGTTTGAAGAACCAAACAGTTATGTTATAGGCACGCAAAACACAGGCATACAGGCATGTTACTTTCTACATTTCTTCCTACCTGCCACTGTTAACTTCTGCCAAATAAGTTGTCCTGTTCTGCCCAAATGAATGCCAGGCAATATCACAGTGAAGAGGGATCGGAAGGGCCATACCAGCACTGAATACTGCCTGAGAGGTGGATGCATGGTATCATGCCTAAGCCCCCTCACATCTAATCTGGTCTACTTTTTCATCATTGGTGTCACTAGCTCTGATCATGTTTGATGTTATTGGTGGCCCGGGTTTAAACTGGGCACGGGGTGAGATTGGGCACTAAACTGCTCATTGGTGCTAAGCTTGCTTTTCAGAGACATGGAGACCTGATATCCCAGCAGCCTTCTTCCTCTAAACCATTACTTGAAATTCTATACCCTCTGCTCCTTACTTCCTGTGTTCCTGCCCCCTTATTACCATACCCATAGTTCAGATTTAAATTGGTCCATAGCACGTGCAGTTACTGGTCCAGTAACTTTTTTTCCTGGCTTATCAGTCAATCCAGCGAAGCACTTTGAAAATAGTTTCGAAGGAGAGAGGCTGTTAATCGTGGAATCTGCTCACACTGTATGGGCCATATTATTAGGGCCGCCGTTAGAGGCTGCAGCGCCCCGGGCAGCAAAACAAAAATGTGCCGCCCCCTCTCCCCTCACGTGCCCCAGGTCATATGGGGGGAGGGCGCGACATTTTTCAATAGGAGCCTCAGCACCCTACCGTTATTAAATGCTATCCACTCAAGAGAGCGGGGGAAATTTAATTTCAATAAGGTGCCTGCCACGCCTTCGCCCACCACGCCAGCTATGGGGAGCCCTTGAAAGACTCCCCCAAGCTGGTGTGGTGGGGGGCTAATGGTGCCCTGGGCAGTTACCCAGGTGGCCCTGCCCTAAGGCCGGCCCTGCCTATTATCTTACTTGCGCATTGCTCTTAACCGGCTTCAAACAATTACTGCTTAATCTAGGTTGTGATGGTTTCCCAAGTTTATGAAATGTCGTCTATGACCTAAGCAGATAATTTTTTGTCCAACGAAATACATAGTTTTATCTTTTAATGTGACTTGATCGTTTTGTATGAATGTTATGCAGAACCATTTATTTATTTGGTGTTTTATGATTGTTACCTTATAATCGAATAAACTTGTTTGATTGATTGCTTGATTGATTGATTGCATGTTTTTGGCTCGCTAGGCTCTCTGACATCTACTCTCAGTTGCATCAGTATATCACAAATACAAATGAAGAGTTTGAAGGTGCAACACACCCACTTTTCTATAACTAGTATTGCCCGATAATGGAATACCTTCACCAGAAAAGATATGACATGATTGAGTAAAAGAGCCACGTTGCTGTTGTTGTGAAAAATATTAGAACTAAAGGAATCACTGGAAGTCATTTAGATAAAATATTCATGGCCGTGATTTCTTGTCATAGTTAAGCCAAAGGAAAGTAAAAAAATAATTGGATTTCTACAAAAAACGAAATTACTTTATGGTATAAATTGATCCAGTTAAGTAGAGCATCAACACCAAAAGCAGGTGCTGTGTAGCGGGACTTTCGACTGATCTCTGCACTCATTTGCCTCGTGTAATGAAGCAAGGGCAAGCTGAGGGGGGCGTGTTAATGCTCAGGATATTTTGGTGTTCAGCCTTCAGAAAATATAAATGTTAAAACTGTTTAGCAAATCGTTACGCTGTTTCCAATCTCTGGTAAACATTGCATTTTATAGGAAGGTGGTGATGTAGGTGGTTGCTGTAAACGTCCTCTTTATTTTTTGTTGGCTGCTCTTTTCTTTGGTTGGCCATCTTGCTGCTGTGAAAGTGCATATGAGGCCATTATGCTCCTTGACGTTGCATGGAGACCTACTTGAAGAACGATAAGGTCTAGGCCATTCTGCAACCTAAGAATTTGAAAATAAGTGTTCCTTGGGTATCGAATTGTTCATACTGCCCTTTCAGCAACAGTCTTAGAATCACAAAGGGCACAATTCATGGAATCCAGCACAGAAAAAGCGCCTCGCGCAGAGAGGGAGCGTGCGCCATATGTGCACCAGGCGCAGCGCAAAACACCATTTTCGCGCACCGCGTATTCATGGATTTCCCGAGCCATTACCAGCCGTGGCGCAGTGAACATCCAACAACACCAGTTACGCCCCCAACACCGCCCCTTGCGCAGGAAAAAAAAAGTGAAATGTCCAATACGGCGCAAAGGCCCTGCACTATCCTTGCCCCAACACACAGCCCCCCTCCATCGTAATCATGTGAAAAACAGAGCGTACCCGTCTCGCGGCAGTGAAATCCCATGAAAATGGCCTTGCGTAAACCCGCAAAATCCCATACCCCGCTCGCGCCAATCAAATCACGTGAAAAGTGCCGCATGTACCCCTGCGAAATCCCATACCCCGCTCGCGCCAGTCAAATCGTCAGTCAAATCGTGGGAAAAGTGCCTCGAGTACGCCTGCGAAATCGCGTACCCGGCTCGCGCCAGTCAAATCACGTGAAAAGGGCCTTGCGTACCCCCACGAAATCGCGTACCGCGCTACCGCCAGCCAAGTCGTTCCTCTGGGTAGTGTCAAAGAACAGTTGGTGAAACAGCTCAGTGCATTGAGCGTCCAGTGCTCCCATGTGTGTGCAAAATGGATGCCAAAGGTTTGGATCGCAGTAAGGAAATTTCAGACCAAAACCTATTATGGTCAGCGTAGCCTTTTACCGCCAGACGAAAATAGCACGGATTATTTCAGCGTCAATTTGTTTTGCAGTGAGCTAAAACTGGTCAATGTAATTTTGTTGATGCGGATATTAATGTTGTTGAAGGTCGTGGGGGAAGGTATGGGAGTGCGATTTCATACATGTATGCCTGCCTGCACTTGGACCTCGGCACGCCGAGGGAACGCCCTCTGTGGTGAGCTGCGCTCTTCTGATTTCTTCTCTTAGTCCATTAGCAGATTGGTCTACGCAGCTGCGCTGGGAAGTGAGGTGTGCTGATTTATTAGGCCTCTGAGGCTGCTTGCTGCTAAGTGCTCCAGACAGTCGCAGTGCCGCAGCCTTGCCTTGGGCTCGGATGTGGAGGGAGCCCGCGACACAGGTTAGGAGTGAAGACACAGTGACCTGCCCTGACGCTGGATGCTGGTCCGGTGGTTGTGGCCCCACACTTGCGGGCAGTGCGGGAAGCAGGCCCAGAAAGAGTTTATCGGATGTGACCGCAACCCAAAGGTTTCTATGCCTCCTTCTGCAAGGCCTGTCTCGAGCCCGGTAATTCTGCAGCTGCGTAGACACACATTAGCTGCCTGCGTGCCAGGTTAGCAGGTTTTCTGCAATGTGCTGGCCAATAGTGTGGGGGCAATCAGTGAAATATTGCCAGTGCGTGCAAAGGTGGTGCAGGCAATAGATGAAGACAATCAGGTGGTTCGTTGAATAACCTTGTGGTGATATTTACAGTTGAAGAACAACCGGAAGGGACCCAAAAACATGGAGGGGAGTCACATTGCATAACTTTTTTTTTTCGACGTACAGTTAATTACAAACTTGTTTCCAGTCCCACCGCAAAGATCCTCTTTCCTCTGTGTCCTATATTTCTGACATTTTTTTAAAAACAATTTCCAAATATTTTACCAGTGCACACGACCACCTGACATTTCTACCCATGTATTGCATTACACGTTTACATATTCTAATGAATTGTCACTTACAGTTCCCTTATTGCTGTTATACATTTTATTATATATTGTTTAAAAAAGTTCACATCTATGTAGACAAGAGAACACATGCAATCAAATTACAAATCCAACGCCCCAGTGTGTAAAAACACCTAAATGGCAAAATGAACATACCTTGAACCTCAACACATAATGTACATTGAAGACTTAACACAAAAAGATCAATTATTGGACACATTGAAAACAACCCACAAACAATAATTCAACACCACATATTGTGACATATGTAAAAGGATGTTCTTTCGGATATCTGGACAAAAACGCAACCATGACATGTTTCAGTTCTCAGTCATTGTGAACTTTCTTCAGGGGGATCAATTGAAAATGGAGTCAGCAAGTTGGTTCCCTGTAAATTGGTTCCCTACAGAATAAATTAGTAAAAAACGCAGTGAATCTTTGAGAATGTGCAAATCAAACATGTAACTGTTTATCTAGACTTCATTTAATGGTGCAAGTAAAATACCTGTATTACTTTTATGTATCCATAAACATTTTAAAGTTAAAAATAGGTAATTTCTTAGGTATGCCTTCCAAAAATGTTGCGAATGTGCTCATGTGTTCTGTGGTGAATCGTAGTGCCGCAATGCACACAATAGCCCTACCCAGGGCTGCCTCGAGGCGGTAGTGATGCTACCCACAAGAGCAGGAAGGTGACAGCAGTGGCACAACTCACTCCGCATGTAGGAACAGATGGGCATCCACCCCTTGGCGTGCCTGTGCTGGAACACCGGGAGTCAGGATGGCAGCGTGCTCCGCTCTGAAGGATTGAAGTCGATGAGAGAAGATGGCGGAGAGACACTGCAGGACCTCAGAGGAAACATCGTAGACTTCCCCTTCGACAGAGTCAGGACATGTCCCGGATGTTTGAAACACCATAGAGCCTATGGGAGGGCCCGGGCTAAAATCCCCATAGACTAACCTGGGGAAATGTAAGAGGTACTCAAATTAGTCAAATAAAAACCTGAGGCCCAATGATCAGACAAATAATTGCGGACCCAGGGATCGGAACCTGTGGTGCTCCATGTCGTATTGCTTCCAAGGTGAGCATGTTGCCCCTGAGCTATCCTCCCAAGACAAAGGGAGCTGAGGCTAAAACAAGAATACAAAAAACAAATAAAGTTAATTTACAATTTTCAATTGCAATAATAGAAGCCCATCTGGCCGAGAAAGAGAGCCTAAACACAAAAGGACCACAGTGGAAACACCCTGCTATCCAATCCTGTGAGCAGGACTTCCTACCAATCAGCAGCTATCAGGATGAGGAGGAGTCTGGCTATAAAAGCAGAGCCAGCTCAATCTGAACTTGTCTCAGTCGTGGACAGGTACCCTGTACTTCTCTCTAGATGCTGTTGCATGAAGAGTACCTGTATCCCGAAGGATGAGTTTCTGCCTGGGTGAAGGAGCCTGGACTACCCTGGTGCACTGCCAGCCTGGAAGCGGCCTGAAGAGCATGGAGGAAACTGATTGACCCAGGGGGAGAAGAAGTGTACCCCTACATCCTCTGCTAAACTAGAAAGAGTGCAGGACCTGACCTGCATGAGAAGCCTAAGAAGAGGCTAAGGAGTCTAGCTGACTGAGGGGGAAGAAGGAAACTACCCCTGCAGCCCACCTAAGCCAAAAGGGGGGAAGAGCTGAACTACCCGAAGAGCCTAAGAAAAGGCTGAGGAAGCTAATTGTCCAAAGGGGTAGAAGGAGAGTACCCCTGCAGCTCACCTAAGCCAAGGGGTAAAAGAGCTGACCTGTTTAAGAAGCATAAGACGAGACTAACGCAACTGACTAACCCAGGGGTAAGGAGCGTACCCCTAGAGCCAGAAAGCTGAAAGAGCTGATCCGCATTGGAAGAGGCTAAAGCCAAACCTTGCTAAGATCCTGGTAGAGAGAGACCAGGACAGAAGCAGGACCCCTGAAGAGAAGAAGGGCAAAAACAAAGATCCCCTGAAGAGAAGAAAGGGCAGTCACACAGAGAGAGAGGGATGTAGATGGAGAACCAAAGTGCAGGACCCAGCTGATCCCTCGCCTAAGAGGCCCTACACCTGACAGCAACTGCAGGTCCCAGTTTGAGTGCTTCACGTAAACGTCTCTGTAAGCCTATCTGAGTTAAGCGTAAAAGACCTTTTGAACTGTTGGACTTTGGTTATTTAGGGCAGGACTCTAAGTTAGATATTCTACGCTCCATACTTTTCACCCAAGGGAAGGACATTAAGTTTATATTCTTCAGTGCTCCACTTGATTTAGCTGTTCTGACAACTCACTTTCAAGGAACATTTCAGTCAGGGAATGTTTATTTTAAGCTAAAGGATTAGTTGTGATGGGCGAGTTTACTTTAGGGGTTTTTGTACTGTGGGCACCGTTTTGTTTTATAGTGAGGTTCACCATCAGTTTGCGTTACAAACTCAGGGATGGCCTTCTAAAGCATTTACGTTTTAACATGCTGCTTTAATCTTTAAACCCTGCATGAATTATTATATATTTTTTGTACTTATTGGGCATTTGTAAGGTGCCTATACACAAGTGTTTCCAGGCGCCACAAGACAAATAATGGGGTGGGAGAAACAAGGGAAAGGAAAACAATAGTTATGGTTATATTGGCCTTGTAAGAATCCTACACCTGCTTTATAAAATAATTTCTGTAAAAAGACCCAACATGTCAGACCCTTTGGTTTGCTATGTTGTTGCACTCGTTACAGTTCGTATATTGAGAAGATAGTGCCTCTTTTAACATGTTATGCAGAAAAAGAACAATCAATTCACCTTGTTCATGTTTGCAGAGTATTATTGCATGCTGTGATCCATGCATGCTGTGACCCATGATGACTGAAAAGTCTTGTGCTACTATCACCTTGCTCATGTTTGCAGAGTATTATTGCATGCTGTGATCCATTCATGCTGTGATCCATGATGACTGGAAGGTCTTGTGCTACTATCACCTTGCTCATGTTTGCAGAGTATTATTGCATGCTGTGATCCATGATGACTGGAAGGTCTTGTGCTACTATCACCTTGCTCATGTTTGCAGAGTATTATTGCATGCTGTGATCCATACATGCTGTGATCCATGGTGAATGGAAGGTTGTGCTACTATCACCTTGCTCATGTTTGCAGAGTATTATTGCCTGCTGTGATCCATGATGACTGGAAGGTCTTGTGCTACTATCACCTTGCTCATGTTTGCAGAGTATTATTGCATGCTGTGATCCATGATGACTGGAAGGTCTTGTCTACTATCACCTTGCTCATGTTTGCAGAGTATTATTGCATGCTGTGATCCATGCATGCTGTGATCCATGATGACTGAAAGGTCTTGTGCTACTATCACCTTGCTCATGTTTGCAGAGTATTATTGCATGCTGTGATCCATTCATGCTGTGATCCATGATGACTGGAAGGTCTTGTGCTACTATCACCTTGCTCATGTTTGCAGAGTATTATTGCATGCTGTGATCCATGATGACTGGAAGGTCTTGTGCTACTATCACCTTGCTCGTGTTTGCAGAGTATTATTGCATGCTGTGATCCATACATGCTGTGATCCATGGTGACTGGAAGGTTGTGCTACTATCACCTTGCTCATGTTTGCAGAGTATTATTGCCTGCTGTGATCCATGATGACTGGAAGGTCTTGTATTACTATCACCTTGCTCATGTTTGCAGAGTATTATTGCATGCTGTGATCCATGATGACTGGAAGGTCTTGTGCTACTATCACCTTGCTCATGTTTGCAGAGTATTATTGCATGCTGTGATCCATGATGACTGGAAGGTCTTGTATTGCTATCACCTTGCTCATGTTTGCAGAGTATTATTGCATGCTGTGATCCATTCATGCTGTGATCCATGATGACTGGAAGGTCTTGTGCTACTATCACCTTGCTCATGTTTGCAGAGTATTATTGCATGCTGTGATCCATGATGACTGGAAGGTCTTGTGCTACTATCACCTTGCTCATGTTTGCAGAGTATTATTGCATGCTGTGATCCATACATGCTGTGATCCATGGTGACTGGAAGGTTGTGCTACTATCACCTTGCTCATGTTTGCAGAGTATTATTGCCTGCTGTGATCCATGATGACTGGAAGGTCTTGTATTACTATCACCTTGCTCATGTTTGCAGAGTATTATTGCATGCTGTGATCCATGATGACTGGAAGGTCTTGTGCTACTATCACCTTGCTCATGTTTGCAGAGTATTATTGCATGCTGTGATCCATGATGACTGGAAGGTCTTGTATTGCTATCACCTTGCTCATGTTTGCAGAGTATTATTGCATGCTGTGATCCATGATGACTGCAAGGTCTTGTGCTACTATCACCCTGCTCATGTTTGCAGAGTATTATTGCATGCTGTGATCCATGCATGCTGTGATCCATGATGACTGGAAGGTCTTCTGCTACTATCACCTTGCTCATGTTTGCAGAGTATTATTGCATGCTGTGATCCATGATGATTGAAAGGTCTTGTGCCATGAATCTCAAGTCGGTGTACCTTTCTGTCTGTGAACATCAAAATTACCTGCTGTAGTATTTGTTTATAATATAATTTGCTATATTTTCAAGATAAAGTTTTACCGTACACATTATTATCAATTTGATGTGTTCTTTTCAATGTCCCGATATCTATGTGGAAAATATTGAAGGAAGGGAATTACCATTCCAACTTCTTGCCCCAACATTATAATTTTACCAGGCTGAAAAAGGCTTCTACCCTAGAATGAATTCTAGTGTAAATCCAACCACGATCCTCCAGCATGAGAGAGATTATTCAAACAGCCCGAATGGAGTTCTGGGCACGTGCAATAAGTGCCCAACAGAGTAGTAACAAAAAAAAGGTAAATGATTGTTACCTAGCCCCAGTTCTCCAGATAAGGTGCGTATCTGGCCCTTCTACGCACTTAATTCATGTGAATACGGGGGCTATTTTTGGCAGCACACCCCATAAATCATGAAGTTCACTGCTGACATCAAACAGGTTTGAGTCACGATCTGCTCATTTAACACTTTCCTGTGTTGGTTATTTCATCTAGCGAATACAGAGTCTGTAAAGTGTAACACTTGGAAATAAATTAGTGGGTGTTTTCACTTTGTTCAAATGCTTTGATTTTCTGTGTTACAATGTTATTTAAGAATTTTGCATCATTAGTTGCAAATTGCTTGGACACTTTAGGAAGTTCCATTAGAATTGGTATTCTTATTGAGCCTGATTTTGAAGATTGGTGTAGTAGTGTAAAAGTGTGCTCTAGCAAGGGCTGCCTTTTTGTGTTGTTTATCGGCCACTATTTCCATTGGTTTCACTAGAGGCCGCTGTGCTGGAGTATAATTTTTCCAAGTTTAGTAGTGATTGCAAAGGCATTTCATACTAGGTTTTCTCTTGATCTCACAAGGACATCAATGGCATTTAATGGCTTGAGTTTTTCTATGCGTTTTGGTGGTAGGAGAGCCTTTGAGCAAGCAGCTGTTTGGCATTTCCCATTACAAATGGCTTGATGTTGAATTAGTAGATATGTTTGGTATAGTTTTAAAATATGGCAAGTGTTTGCATGTGTGCGTCTGTGTGAGAGTGGATGCATGAAAGGGCACATTCACTTGTTAGTCACAGCATAGCAGGCAAAGAACGGCTGGTCGTGTGGTCTGACGGTTACTTTTACTACCCCCCTAAGTAGGTATAATTCATACAGAAAGGGAGGGTGAAAATCTACCAGCAATTCTTTGATGGACTTCTATATAATTTTAATGGGACATTAGCAGTCCTTCCCCATCAGGACTAGCTTTTATTTTTTTAAATGAGCACATGTCAATAATTCCCAACATTGCTTTATATATTTTTAGTAGGGTTGACTGTACTAGTACTTCTCAACAGCTCTTCTATATATTTGAGCACAGTAGCCTAGCTGCTCAGCTGAGCTACCATATGGGACAGTGAACTATTCAAAACAGGGCCAAAGCACATTTAGTGGCATCGTGACCAGATTCCTTAGCAGGACTATGTTTTGGAACAGTGTAGAATTTTTCAACAGTGGCATTGAAATGACGCAGTACCAACTCATGTTTGCAGTTTCAGTATGTCGCTAAAGCACTGAAGAGAAACAGACTCTAGCTTTCCCCTACATTTTCCTGAGATGGTAGTATGCACACTGGCGGACAGTGTGAGTAAAAATGGTATTACTTTGGTAAGGTTCAAGCATTCTGCTCTCGTTGCTGCGCTTTTCCGAACTTCTGATTCTCCCATGTCTGACTACTGTGTGACACTGCCACATCTCTAGTACCTCTATAAATCGCCTGCTTCATGTGTAGGATAGTTCATTGAAAGAGGCATGAAGCTTGTGACAAGCCAGTTATGTCAGGTAAGCCAGGCATGGGACTGCCGATGTTCCAACCCTACAAACCTTTCAGACAAGTTAGTTCCCCGACTAAGCCCATCAGGAAACTTAGTTCAGTGAGTTGATAAACCTGACACACAGATCAATGTTTCACCTGCGAGCTCCAAACCTGTCAATAGCTCGGTGAGCTCATCCCTCTGCATGCAGTGATGTGTGTTAAAGATGGAGATACAATGTTTGAATTGTTATCATTTTCCCAAGTACTTGCATGTATGTATGGGATTTATAAAGCACAATCCTAGCTGGCAAGCATCGACATTTTATAGTGGACACACCCAGGGCAGTACAGGTAGGGTGGCACTCCAAAAATTTGCATAATTTGCATAGTTCTACCCACCACACTAAAATGAAAAAATGTGTTGTGAACCCACCATATTGTGGACAGTTGCATTAGAATTAAAAGCAAGCACAGCTCACTTATATTTACGTTTTTGTAAAAGGTTTTAATAGTGTAGATGCAAAAGTGTGTATTGCATTGTACTTTTGGGTTACCCATAAGTAGGTATTCAGAAGTGGTGGGATTGCACTGGAGCGTCTTGTGATCTTGGGCAAAACTGTTCTATGAATGTACGTTCACTATCAGAGACTTTCTTGAAAAATTGCAACATCATATATTAATATATGGAGCAAGCACAATAATCTAGATTTACAATGAACCTAAGTTAAAACATTTGTATTTCAGCCTCCTGAGTGAATTCTTTTCAACCCAGCACCACCAATAACATTTGTGCCCGAAATAGCTAAGTGTTTTTTTTAGGAGATTATACAGCAAGGTGGAAAGACTGGAGGGGGGTGTCTGTACTTCTGCTCTCTGTATGGTAGAGGAGAGGCACAGAGGACCCCAGCCAAGATTCTCTATTATTGGTAACGTAGTCGAGCAATCAAGGCCTAGCTTCTCAGGAGGTGATGCAGGGTGGTTCCTAAGTACAGTGTACTCCCCAAGCCCTGTACAAAGGACGTGCACACACTGTATCGGTTAAAACACAGTCTTTATATAATTAAAATTCAAGGTTATGTACACCATCACAATAACACACTTTGTGCTCGGAAAATCAACAATGGTAAATATATACAGTTCTACAGTGGTACCACAAATATTATCAGATCTCATTAAAGTGCATCACCTATATTGTCAAAATGTCACACAGATCAATAAAGAGGAAACCAGGAGTAGAGAGAGGAAGGAAAGCAAGACGGTTGAACAATTGGCAGAATACTGGTCGCTACCGTTAAACACAGCTCTGTATGGAGATCCCCCCACCTGGGCAACCTGTAAAGCAAAGAGGTATCACAAGGCCAGTCCATATATTGTTCTATGAGTCCTATTTCCTTCTACAATAGTTCTACAGCCCCAATGTACCTGGAATTGTAGCGTTCGTCATCGGGGAATCGACGGCCCTTCTTGAGTGCCCTCCCTTTAAGGTTTAAGGCAGGAGTCACGGGTCGTCGAACGTCCGACGGAGAACAGGTTGAACTACGGCGGTGAAGTGGCAGCTTCGTTCCTAGCGGTGCTCATCGATGACAGAGCGTTGGTATCCTGCTAGGAAGAGGCGTGCGGGGCACCTCAGTGATGATAGTTCTGGACCGCAAAGAGATGATGAAGAACTGTGGCCCAGCAAGGGCCTCGAGACGGCAGCGTCTCTGTGGTCTTTGGGTGGCGGGAAACCCACCGGCGGTTGCTCCTCGGCGCATCGACTGTGGGGCCTTCTAAAGCGGGATAAAGCGGGCGGCGATGCAGACGGGAGCGTCCTTGGATCAAATGAAGTTCTTAGGCAAACGGGAGCACGGCGGCTCTAGTCGGTGACGGCGGTCGTCGACAGTGGCGGACAACAGTCCAGGCGCTTCTCTTTGGGATTCCGCGGCAGTCCCCGTCTCCGGTCGGCAGCCTGTCGTAGGTCTGTCTACCAGGGAGCTTTGGCAAAGATCAGCTAGTGCATGATGGTCCCTCGTAGCTTGGGAAGAGGGCGCCTTACCAGGTCCTCTCTGGGTCAGTCCTTGGAGGCACAGCAGCTTTCAGATTGTGAAGGAGAGCAACAGCAATTCTTCTCGTCCAGCAGGGCTTCAAGGTCAAGCTTCAGTTACTCCAGTTACTCGTCGTAGTGGACTTCAGCTTCTGAACATGCTTCCTAGCAGTGAGAGGTCCCCAGATATACTGTTGATCTCCCATTCATTCCGCTGGGTCACACTCAAGCATCCATTCACGACTAAGGGCATTCATGCAGGCAGGCAGCCAATCAGGCACACGGTGCATTCAGGCCATTCACTTCTATCCAGACACTGACAACAAGTTATGTGTATTGGGACAAGTACCCAGGCATTCAACACTCCACACTGCATTCATATCGGTTTCAGGCAGGGCTGAATCAGTCATTGTGTCAACCACTAGATACTAGACACCCACACTACAGAATGCGTATTCGTCACACACTCCATTCACCCAGGTCCCACCCACAGGCGTACCCACAACATATGGTCGTTGAGAAGGCTCCAGCCAGTATGGTCGGCACTTCCCCACACTACCATTTATGGAACTTCCACCCAACAGCCAGTCAGGGGGAAGGGACAGAGTCAGGGCTTCCCGGGACTTCGGGAAGATCAAGGTAACAGGCGATGGAAGGCAAGAGGCCATGGGGGCCATCTTGTCTCCATCAGGAATCTACCGATTCCAATGTCAGGGCCTGGGTATCCCAAAATGGAGGACGCTCAGGGCACCAGTCATTTCAGCAAGGAGCTGCCACCAGCCCATACCCTGCTCTGTGGGTGACACACAGGTAACCAAAAACATACACTAGGGGCACAGGGTTGTACCCCCACCCATGGGTGCCATAAGGGTATCCCATGGGTCTGTACACCAAACCAGAAGAGAGAGCTGCACCTCCAGGAGTCCCACATGAACTCCTGCGCGGAAAACACGACAGAACACACGATAAAAAGCAGTAAAGGACAAGGATACGGAGGCCCTGTCCCTCCGATGCATTTCCATCATCACACAAGGCTATACATTTCTGGACTGTGAAAAAACTGTAATATTTAAGAGGTCACAGGAAGGCCAAATCTCTGTGACTGGCAGAAGCAGACGCCCAGCAAAGCCATTGTTCATAGATGCAGGGCTCGTCTTGCATCTAAAAGGTGCATCACTTTGGTGCGGCGTGAGAACCTTTTTTCTCAGTCTGCCCTGCTCGCAGGTTTTCCCAACACCTTTGCACCCTCAAGCACTCGGTGTGTTCTTGCAGGCCAAACCCTCAAGTAACGGGTCTGGGTGACATCACCAAGTAGGCACTAAGGCCATGTGATAAGTTTGCACAATGAGTGGCATCTCGACATTCAGCTCACCATGTGATAAGTTTGCACTATGAGTGGCACCACGACATCCAGCTCATTGCTTGTTTTATATGTTTTGTTCCTTCTTTATGTTTGCAATATTGGATACCATATCTTTGGACCTTGGCTGTCGAATGTCCGATTTCCAATGGTAACATCTTATTTTTATTTTACTTTGTCAATATGGAATCATATCACTTGTGTCTAATGTGCACCATTTATATGGATTTTTTTTGCTTTTTTCTGATGGGCTCTGGCCCCATCCCTTCCTTTTTTGTCCATACTTTGGGAAAATCATTCTTTATTTTGACTCTTATTATTTGGTTTGTATGTATTATGTGCTTATGTTGCCATGTGATTTTTGTTCCATATTATCAACAGTTTTGTCTTGAAAAGGACCCGTTGTTCAGGGTCGAAACACGTGTCGGCAGTTCTGTTTCATATTTGATCATAAACCTTTTCACAAAGCCTCTAGGCTGATGATTTTCTTGTACAGCATGATTTGCCTCATTGTTTTCTAGTATCGGCATTGATCTGGTTTATCTTTGTACCCATTAACTTTTGCTTGGGCTGCGCAACGAAATAGAGGTGACACCCTTGGTTTCGTTATTGTTTCAAATTAGCAGTTTTGAGGTAACTGCTAGTCCCTCGTACGTGCAGCAACCCGAGGTTCTCTTTGATCATCTTACCAATTGATTGTAAAATTGCATTTCCTTTTCAACCACCTTGTAGTCCCAGCGCCTCCTACATATGGCATACCTCAATCTAGTTCCTGAGCCAGGGGTTACACTTATCATCACTGACCTCAGTGGCGGATTGAAGGCAAAGGGCCCAGTGTGCAGCACCTGACACAGGACCTCAAGTGGGCGGGTCATGGAGGCAGAGCATAGGGTGAGCGGAGTTGATTGCACAATTGCGAACTTTAGGGACTAAGCTATTTTTTTTTTAAATGTATATTTATTACAGTTACCTGTGTTTAGGGGTCTGCCTAACTGGAAACAGCTGGGCCTCTTCAGCAGGCTTTGCTATAAATGGTAATATTAGATGATCAAAGCCTGAAACCAGTGTTTCGAAATGAACTTGTTACAAGGCTTGGGGCAATAGAGAATTACTTGCAGCATATGAAGACCACACAATGTCCTCAATAAATGGCTGTAAGAAAGCTAGTTGGATCCAATGTTTGATGACTGATGCACATGGGTATGTGGTAGGGCAAGTTTTAAAAACAATTAGTACCCGGCACAGCAAAAACCTGTGAATATCTTACCTTTGATTGGTTACATTCTGAGCCTTACTGTAAGGTAATCCCAAGCATGTAGCAGCGTGCAGCGTGCTCCGGTCCCGACACAACCTTTTCCTTCTGGAATGGCCGCCATGGTAAGGGAGAAGGGACTACGCGTAGTCCCTTCTGCAGGTCGAAGACTCTAATACTGGCAAGGCCAACTCAGCCTTTCATTCTTCCAAGGTCGATAAATCAGCACCAACTTTGGAGCTGGAGCCGGGTCTGGGTTTCTCTGAGAGGCTGGGAAGGGGTGGGACAGGGCACAGGGGCCCGGTTACCATTTGTCTGCCTTGTGAGTGTTAAATCCACCTTTGATTGTAAGAAGTACTACTGCCTCCACATTTTAGTAGTAGTTCCTACTGCGTTAACAATATATACAAGGATAATAAAGAAGTGGTTACATTAGTACTCCATGCAGGCTCGGACTGTCCTATGGGGCAATTTAGCAATGCCCACACCAAAAACACAAAATGTTAGTGGGGGCCACTTTATTTTGTCAAAGTGGCCCAATTTTTTGGCCCATGTGGGCCAGTTTGATAAGTTACTTCACCATGCTGCTAGTAGTTTTGACCAGTGTTACTGTATAAATATTCTTTAAAATGCGCAATTTGCATCACATTTTATCAAAACCTCCCCTTTCGGTACTACTCGAACAGTCTGCCACAAAAAGAACGAATAGTCATTTGCAATTGTGGGCCACTTTTTCATTGGGGCTGGAGACAATTTTATGCCCCAGTCCGACCCTGATTCCTGTTCTTCTTTGCATGTCTGTGGAGGGTGTGTTTCTAAAACTGAGTTATATACAGACAAAGAAAGTTGATACACATCCAGCTGCTCAAGGGAGTTAAGCATCAACTGGGCAATTCTTTATACCATTCAACCCCACACCTCCCACACCCCCGCACCGCCCACACCCCTCTAACAGCAGTTTCCTTGTTTTTCAAATTGGGTTTTCAAAAGTAAACTTCCTGGGTGACAGGGCAAATAGATGGAGGTAAGAGGTGCGGTTTCTCCTAAAAAGTGGTTCACTTCTGGCCAGAAATTCCCCTGCAAGGACTGTCAGGGTCAGAAGCATCTTCTCTTGAGCAAAATGTCACATAAGGTCATTGGGTCAAAAGTAACGCAATGTCATTCCTTGTCATGTTATCATTATGACAATTGCTATTTTTGAAACTTGAAATATCCTACCTCTTTTTGGTCAAAGAATGCTGGCATAAATGCTGGTCAGCATGGCCTTCTAAACTTCCCACGTAAATAAGATGAATGACTGAAGTGGCAATTCGTTGTTTGCTGCTCAATTTAATTTTGTTGAGGGAGGTAGAAGTCTGATTCTATGTCATGGGGAAATGGGTGAGTGCATACGTGTATGCGTGTGCATGGACGACACGACACATCGAAGGAATAGGTGTAGGGACCTCGCAAGACATGCTACGGTGTAGTCTCGTGAGACTTCCTGTGCGACCCAGCGAGAGCCGGCAAAGCGTGCGAAGAACGGATTTGAAGGCGCAAATGACACAGAGCACGTCGCCTTCCCGGCGCTCCTCATATGAGAGAAATTAAAAGACTATTATTGGAACTTATCACTTGCCCTGTCCTTCATTCTTTACTTCCTTCAGTTCCTGGACATTTAAAGAGCCATTCCACTACTGCTGAATGTTACTACAGCAATAAAGTTGTTAAATGGAACAGGCTGATCCCCTTTATTTATACTACAATAGGCTCGGACTGGTCTATGGGGCTACAGGGCAATGGGGGTCATTCCGAGCATGGAGGTAAGCTAAAAACCATGCCGGTAATGATTTACCAGCATTGTTTACCGCTACATGCTATTCTGACCCCTCAGACCGCTAATTACGGCATTGTAAACTACAATGCCGTAATTATTGGTCTTGGGTCTTGCGCGCGCCCCACCATGGCGAAATTAGCGGCATGGCGTAAACCGGAGCTGATCGCAAGTAAGGAGCACACGTAAATAACGGCCTCCTCAAGCCCGTAAAGTACCTTACCGGCATGGAGTACATACAGGCATCTCAGAGAAGGAGTAAAGAACCCTGAGCAGTGGTTCCCAGAGCCACAGGTGCACACAATCAGCACAGGTGGAGGCAATGGAGTCTGCCACAGCAGAAAAGGAACACACCCACATACCACACCCCCCCACACCAAGATAACACCAATAGAACCAGCAAGGGCACAACCACAAAAACTTCAGCAACAACACCAGGCCCCCTCTTTGAGGAGACACAGGGGGAGAAGGAGGGGGAGATAGGCCCTGCATGCAGCACCAGTGCAGCCTCCGTCACCACCCCAGCAGCCCCCATGCACATGCAGCATGTCCGGCCACTCAAGGAAAACCCTTAGCAGATAGACACCCCTGACCACATTGACTGTGACACCGTCACCACCTTATTTGGCCTGAGACATAACGAGATAAGCGAGCAGCATACAAATATACACTGCTAACCTGGCACAAGTGACGGTGTTGCCTGTGCCCCACACCCATGCCACAGGCACCTACCAGCACACAGTGGTGCCCATGCATGGCATGTCACAACCGCCCATTACACAGACACATAAACAAGTGCTGTTTCACCTCCCCAAGCACACAAGGGCCTACCAATCCCCAACATGGACCACCCAGGAGATACACAACAGTAAAGCTGGACCTCATGCATATAGAGGCATGCCAAATGACATTGGTGCCCCTGACAGCACCCACGTGTCGTATGTGGACCAGCATGGCATGCAGGTGGCGGACAGCAACTGCAAACAATACCACTCCCCCTACGTGCAGATGGAATGCAACGCAACCAAGAACCGCACACATGGGTGGGCCCGACATCAAAGAACTACACATGAGTCAAAGGGCCAGCAGTTCAACACGCTACCGTGCCACATGGTCCAACATGCAGGATGACGTGCCTGGCTGCCTGTTGAGTCGTCTGACTGTGTCATGCAAGTGCATTGGTGCCATGAGGTGGGTGCCTGCATGGACCAACTGGGTTGAAATGATGAAGCCATCATACGATGTTCACCCCAACAACCAACCTGCCACAGAACCAGTGCAACGACACATGAGAACAGATTACCACATCGATGGAATAAGGCACTCACAATACACTACATCTCCACCATCTGACAAGGGCAAATCCCACTACACTTGCACCACTCATTGGCGGCCACCACAACCATAAGCGCATATAGGAAGACACACTGCATATGAACAATGTGGCTGCCCCCAGCATGGCACCACATCAGAGACCCATCCCTGGGAGTGGATTGAACTGAGGGCAGCAGGGATACCACACCTCGTCACTGGCATGACACACCCATAGGAGTGTTGGGATTCACCATAGTATGTATCAGAGCAGGATGATGACCATGAGCCACTGACTACAGCCATCACACCCAAATACGATTCTACACAGTACACAGCACCACATGGATCTAACATCAGGACAGCAGCATGCATCAACGGAACATGTACCACGAGATGTCCATGCCATCATTCACGGACCATCTTGAAGACGCAACCCCCCACAGCATTCCATTGTATTGGACAATATTGTGTCCATGAATGTGCGGAATGCATCCATGGACATGTGCATATGGCCATCAGTGAAACCCTGCCATGTCAGCCAAGGTCAGTTCTCCACCATGACAGTTCAGACACTCACCTTATTTGGCTAGACATGCAGCTGTTGGTGGCTGTCCCTTGACACCATGGTACATGACCCCTGTCAGTAACCCACAGAACAGGCCCAGGGAGCACTAAAACACTGGCCATACCCGTGCATGCGTGTAGATGAAGCAGTCACCTGGCTTGCGTAAGGCACATATGAGTTGGCGAAGCAGGGCTGGTGGGTGACCCATCCACTGCTATCTGGTGTCCAAAAACCCCATGTCATATGTGTAGCTGAACAAAATGTGCATCCCTACAATTGCGTCTCTCTCCCCTGACATGGTACTGCTACTACCACATGACGATGTGGTGAAGGTGGAGGAGGAAGTGGCAAGAAAGCATCATGGAGGCAGTGCACTTGAGGGACATGTAATGCACCAAAAAAAGAGTGGACAAGATGTCCAAAACACAAGTCAGCAGAGGGTGGCATAACATGGGCACACAGGGCACTGGATGTGTGTATACTTGTACACCATGCACTGTCAGAAGTCATTATACACATGCTCAATGATGAATGTCCACACCGGTTGAACTTTGCAACACCAAAAGTGTATTGTGAAAAAGGTATTAGTGAGAACATTATCTGCAGCCCCTCCCTCCCCCCCAACTCCACAACAAACCATCACCCCCCTAAACCCCAACACCACAACAAACCCCCAACCCTCACCCCCCTCCCCCCAACTCCACAGCAGTGGTCCCATGTAGGACGTGAAGGCCACATGTGGCAGCAATGACTATTGTTTCTTGCTCCCCTGGCCCGGGGGAGGCATATCCCTGCGCCGCATGGAACGCCGAGTGCGTCTTGCTGGGCTGCCTTGTGTGGCCTCACTGGATGCGGGCGTGACCGCCTGCTCTGGCTGGGCATTAGAATGGCCTGCCTCAAGGGCATTGGCTATGCGGCCAAGGATGTGACACAGACGAGTTGTGCTGTCAGTGACAGTGTCACACAACCGGTTTGTGCAGTTGGTGAGTGCCTGCCGCATTTCCCTTACTCCATCATGCCATTGAACCCTGGCCTGGCGGTTGTCCTCCATGAACTCTGTTATGAGGTCTGCTAGCTGATTCACTCGACGTGTGCGGAATGATGGAAAACCATCGCTGAAACCACTTGCCCCTGCATGCTCGGGCGAGGGCTGTACCGGTGGACTTGGGACATCATTATCATACCCCTGCGGGTCTATTTGAGGACTACGGACAGGTATTGGTGCATCTCCACAGTCACTACATGAGGCCAGGGGTACAATGCAGGGCTCCGGGGTGTGGACTGTGTGTTGGGCCTCCTCCTCGGACGCCCCACAGATGGGTGACGGGCTGTCCACACACTCATCAGGGCCGGTAGCAGCAGCCTCCCCAGTGATGCTCGAGTGTGCCGATGTTGTGGTTGGCATTGTGGCTGGCGCCAAAGCTCTGATGGATTGTGGTGGGGCAGCATCCAGTGGCCTTTCCGGAGCCCGGGGGGCTGTTCTTTTTGGTGCAGGGATTCGCCTGACCCTGCCAATACCCATGGAGGTGCTTGGCCCGCTTGATTGTGGCTCAGCGCTGTCATGGTCAGTGCCTGTGCGGGTAGAAGAAAGGGACAACATGAGTGATTGTAAGATGTCCTATTTGCATACATTGCTGCATTCACATTTCAGTCAATTGCAGTTTGTGGCCTTGTGGGTGTAGCTACGGCAGTGGTACATGTGCATGAGTATGTCATGTACGCATGTTTGGGAGTGACTCATTGTGGCCTGGTTATGTGCAGTTTGGCTGGCACAATGCCGAGCCGGCTGCACAGCGTGCATGATGGGATGTGCAAGTTAATGCACTATGGTTGATGTGCGTTATGTACTCGCACTTGGCCCTTGATTGCGTGGGACTTGCCTCTGCATTAGTTGGATGGGGGGATGAGTTGGATGGGGGAGGGCAACACGAGAAGGTGCCTTCGATGGCCCTTGGGGCAGTTTGAATCATGCAATGGACACTCACCTCCTTCAGCAGAAGTCATTGCCCCGCACTCCATGTTCCCCACGCCCTCGATCGATTCTGTGCCAATCAGAGCCGCACATGTCTCCTCCCACGGCTCTAGTTGCACAGGGGTACTTGGACTGCCTCCCGTCTGCATGGCCTTACTCCGGTTGCTGGAGAGGAGGCCCCGCACCCGCAGGTCATCCCACCGCTTGCGGCAGTCCCTGGGGGGGCGGGGGGTGTTGCCTACAGCGCTCACCCTCTGGCCAAGTTCAGCCCAGATGTTCTTTTTGCGGAGGATAGACTCCCTCTGCATGTCGTTGCTGAAAACGACATCTGCATGCTCATCCAGGAAGTCCACCATGGCCTGGAGTTCCTCTGGGCTGAATCTCCTCTTGCGGATGCGGTCCGCAGCCTTCTTTGGAGCTTTCGGCATGTTGGTAGTTGTCTGGTCCTTTTCCGAACTTTAGTTTGCTCCCAAGGGTGCTGGCGGATGAGTATGGCAATGGATTGTGTTTTTAAAGATGGCCGCCGCTCTCCTTCCCGTTCCTGTGCGATGACGTAATTTCCAGTTCCTTTTTTTGCAGTGACCGTAATTTACGGTATCCGTAAATTACGGTCACCGTTATGTACTGACGCTACTGCTTCCAAGGCGGTGTTGTTATTTACGTGTCGCAGCATGCCGGTAGGGGGTTTGCGGGTCGTTTAGCGGCAGGCCGCTCGGTTCTTTTCCGGCATGGCGAAAAGCACGTGTCCGCGAGGTCGGAATGGGCCGCAATTAGCGGTCTCACGCCAGGGCGGTGTTGTACTTTACGCCATGCCGGAAAATACCGGTGCTTACCTCCGATCTCGGAATGAGGGCCAATGACCGTATTGAAGGCCCAACATGCTTGCATGGGCGTTTTTTTTGTTCAACGTTTTTTGGGCCAAAGTGGGACAGTCTAATGAGTTACTTCAACTTTTCTAGTAGTTTTGAATGCAACACATTTTACCAAACACTTCCCCGCTGAATACTACTCAAAATAGTCTGGCACAAAAGGAATGAATTGCATTTGCAAACGTGAGACACTTTTTCATTGGTGCCCGAGACAATTTTATGCCCCAGTCCAACATTGCGAAGGAATGCCCTCTGTCATGAGCTGCACGGTGCTGCTCTCTCCTGTGCCTCTTTCGTTGTGGCACTTAGCAGATTGTTCTACACAGCTGCGCTGCTGCGAGGTGAAGCGTGGAAATTGACTAGGCCTCTGGGGCTGCAGCAGAGGTGGGAGGAGGCAGGACACAGGCTATTTCGGACCGGGTGATTGGCATGCCCAAGGTGAAGGGGGATGCCTCGAAAATGGACACATGTAGCCAAGGAGGGTCCTTTGGCATCGTTATTCCTGACGAAATAGCGGACATGGTTGGCATTCTCGGATATGGTGTGTAGGGTCGTATTTCTAAATGAAAATAATGACCTCATGCAAAAACAATCATTGTAAAAAAAAATGGCTTTGTTTATTGTGTGCATGCGTGTGCGCCATTCAAAGATAAAACCAGGGGGGAAAGGCATCTCAAACAGCATCCCGTAGAAATCAATCTGGATGGCATGCCCTCGATGCACCAGTTCACGGGAGAAGCAGCAGCGTTATAAATGACTTATCATATCAGATCAGACCAAGCCTGACAAATGGCACCAGAGAGGGCCGAGGCACTTGCATTAACGTGGCGGTCGGGCGCAGATGGAAGAACAGATTAATGTTTATGACCTGAAAACACACGCATGGCATAGAACAAACACCTTGCTAAGTACATGTTGCTTAAATCACCCACAATGTGAGGGATCCTAGCAGTGCAGCCAAGTTCCCCTGAAATGTTGCCAATTGACCCCCAGTCCCTCTGAAGCTGATCCATAAAGACATCTCGCTGAATTTGAAACAACCTTGGTGGACATTTCAGTTAGTCTATTGCTACTGGATCCTGTTCCAGCATATCCTGTTTTGACATTGAGCCAAGACAAGAACCAAGTGGAACTTTACACGCTAAATAATAGAAACTAAACCACCATCTACATTTATATGCAACGCTTAATAGCAACGTGACAAACCAGCATGTGTTCACCTTTGCCTTCCTATGCTTCATTTTATATAAACAACCTGGAAGACTCAACTTCATTGAGACCACAAACAAGAAACATGTATTAAATCGGGAACAAAACGACAACGAAGTTCCAAAACTGCACATAGATCCAATGCGATGTCTTCCATTAACTGCATATTGAAGGTGTGCGGAATTTGAAAGCGTGCTCAGATTAAGCATTGGATCTGCAAAGCCTTTCATTGTGGACGTGTGTTTAAGGATATAACCACAACTGTGCTACGTTTTTAGTTAAACAAGTGTGAATCTTAGTATTTCAAAGAACATCATTTTTGAAGTTGCTTTAAAAAGGTGCCTATTAATTTCTCTCATTTTGTATAAGAAATCTCATTGTCAAATAAATGATAATTCAGCAACTGGATCCAGTATAGGTCGACCGGCATATCCCAGCCTTGCTGTAAACAGACTCTGCTTTTTCATACTTGTCGCCTAACAGCAGGATATCCTGATATAAATTCCAGCAAACTATTTTCTCTTGGTTTCTAATGAATCCAGTTGCTCAGAGACGAGCTTCTGGACATGTCCTCCTAAATTGCTATTAAGTAATGTTATGGGGATGACTTTATTTGATCAGATATATTCCATTATTAAAACACATATGCTGCAACTTGGTATATTTTATAAATGTCAATAGGAGGTTTCTATTATCATCAGATACTCACAGCTGACATGGACCCTCTCCTGATATTCTGCCCCTGCTGTAACCAGTGTGACAGGGTCAGGGTCTTGACCTTGTCAATGGGCATAGGTCCATCCGAACCTGGGGGCAGGAGACCTACCCGGGTGTATGCCAGAGTGAGTCCTGTCCCAGAGGTGGGGTGGGGGAGTTGTGAGGGCCCCAATCCTTAACCCACCTGATGTTGGTTTCTATATGACTGCTGGTGTCACTGTCCCTTCCACAATGCCTTTTAGCCTTTCTTCTGGTCAGAGTTCTCTTTTGTCTTTTTCAGAACCAAAACACCCAAAATGCCCATGGGTGCAACAACAAAAACATGGACTGGAATCAGAGGACTGGAATGGAGACCCAACATGGAATAGACTGGGAGTGTGTATGCCCAACAGGAATGGGACACCCAGCACCCAAACCACCAAACACAAACAGGCCCCAGTGTAATGGTGGAGCAACAGGAAACAAACCGAGAGTGACAAGGGACTGCAGGGGAGACACAGAAGTCCTCCCCAAACCCAGGAGGAAACAAAAGTCACCCCACGCATAGAGAAAGCAACAAGGAAAAGCAGCAGCCCGAACTCATGGTTTCCATCCTGCAGATGGAGACAGAAAAGGGGGTGGGGCTGAAACCATTTTTAAGGCCTTCCAACAGGACCCACCCCCAGGGGGACAGCTTAGCCAGACAATGGCCAAGGCACTTTGAAACATAATTTACTTGATGTATAAGTGCCAGACAAATGCACAATAAATAAAATAAAGGGGAGCATGTGATCAGGGGGACCAATGGGGACCAAGAGTGCAGGAAGGGCTATAAAAGCCCAGCCAGCGCAGAGGAGATTAAAAGTTGTTCGGCTGTGATGTCAGGTAGAGCAGTGGTGAACCAAGAGTCCAGGTGGAGGACAAACAGTGGAGAAGAGACTGTGGTGGTGTTTTGAGAGTGCAGCTAAGGTATTGTGTGTGGGAGAGAGTGGAACCAGTTCAGTGTAGTACGCGGAGGGGCTGTAACAATGATTTAGTAAGAGAGAGAAAGAAAAAAAAGAGAGAGAGAGAGAGAGAGAGAGAGTCAGTGAGAGTTCAGGAGGATTTAGGGAACGTGTGATGGAGAGTGCGGGGCACAAGTGTGGTAAGAAAGTGGGAAGTGGTAGTTGGAGAAGTAATGGGAAGGGTGCAGAGAAGGTGGAGGAAGCCGGAGAGAGTGTGACAAGATCAGGGCACAGACAAGTGGACTGGGGTCATTGAGGGAGAGCAGGGAGAGGAATGGGGTACATGAAGTGAGAGACTGGTATACCAGAGGTGGGAGGGAGAAGTAGGAGGGTGTAGCAAGGGGAATGGGGAGGGAGAGAAGTGAAAGAAGCGGGAGATTCAGATTGGGCAGGGAGTAGATGGGAGGAGAGATGTGCGAGGAGAAGGAGAGGGGTACAGGTTGAGAGTGAGGGAGATGAGAATTACATCATGAAGGGAGGAGTGAGGAGATGAAGGCTGAGAGAATGAGAGCGAGAGCGGAGCGACAAGTGGAGAAATCCCGGTATAACCAGTCTGCTGCCAAAAGGGATAGAAGTAGGACATTTCCAGATGGAGCTAGAGAAGGCCACAGCCTTGTGGTTTCCCTCTCAGATTAGAGGAGACCTAAACAATAGGGATTACGATGCCTTAGAATGCGTTGGGGATAGGGATGCACAGTGGAGGGAGCCCCGTGGAGGTCGAGAGAGCCGTAGGGACCCCCTTAGTTTGAACCATATCAGTCTTCCCAAATCATTTGTTTACAATTTTAATAAAGCTACATACCCTCTTTGTGGATTCTCAAAGCCATCTGTAACATCATCTTCTGTTGTCTCAGGTATTTTAGTTGAAGGCAGAGTGTCCTGTAGGAAATGTGGCTTTACTATGTCCAAGTAGCTTCTGAAGGGTATCCGGTGATTGCATCTAAAACAAAGCATCGACAAACCATACCATTGAAAAAAAAAGCATCGAAAATAAACATTGAATGCATTTTTTGAATAGTAAAGGGTTTAGTTTAGTAAAAATGTGTTTTAAACCATTAAAAAGTGGGGGTCGGGGGAATCCCCACATAAAATTATTTTCAAAAATGCATTTGATGTTTTTTTCTCTCGATAATTTGTTGTCAATGGTATGGTTTGTCGATGCAATCACTAGGAACCTTCTGAAGGATCCAGCTGCTGACATGTCTGTAGATCTCCTTAGCCACTTTTAAGGAGGTTTTTAGTGGTGCTATGTTTCCATCTCAGTGTGCTGCACCGCCGTTCCTCTTCCTGACCATTAATATGCAGCTTGTGCCAAGAAAGCTCCACTGTTTCCCTCTTTAATCAGTACTTCTCTTTACCTAACTCCTATTCAACCTTCTTTCCTTCTGCTCGTTCTATAGCTCACTCTTCATACACCTCTTTACAAGGCCAGAACTAGTGGCTTTATGATGCTTGTTTAGTCTTTATTTGGCACATGGCCTATGCTTTTTGCACTCCAAGTATTGACGCTTAAGTGGACTAAAGGACAGAGAGTGGAGATGATTTGCCGAGGGTCACTCAGTGTTGGTAATGTGTGGAATCCAGCTATCCTGTCCAAATAACATACACCTGCACCCATGGCAGTTTGCCACAAATATCCCATGCACCCACCCAAATGTGAATTGTCATATCAAGCAAACCTAAAAAGGCTCCCACCCAAATACTCATGGTGCCTTAGGTAGAAATGATTGGCATAACTTTCATTGTTTCACCCGGGGACAGGATGCAACAAACCTTTCATCGATTTGTGTTGCTTTCAGAGACCCTTGTTCTGGGCAATGCTGCAGGGCCGCCCAAGGCGAGGCAGGGTAACTGCTGTTACCATTTGTCAGCCCCCACCCCCAAGCCTGCTCCTTTCCCCCCACGGACACAGAGACACGCAGTCTCCGACACACAAAAGCAGGGAAGTGTGAGGTGTGAACAATCACCTCACCCTTCCAAGAAGCAACAAGGTGCTAAGCACCAGGAAGGTAACAATCAGGCAGGGTGCAGGGTCAAGGACCTGCCCCCCTTCCTGGGGGGGCCTAGACAGTCAGATACACTGGCCTGGAGGCTGGTCTACAGCTCCCCCACTATGCACATCAATGACCCAGGGCTCCCCTGTGTCTTATAAATAAGAGCAGCACGCTCTAAGAAAACACTACTTGTTTGTGGACCCTGAACGGGGACCCAAACAAACAGGCGGTTCACTGTGTACTCAGCGTCCTCCAATCTTTGTTTCTTTACTTAGCACGCTTGCTGTGCACTCAGCATCGTGTACCTCTTTATTTCTGGTGTTCGCCATATACGCCGCGTCACTTTCTTTCCTTGAACATTGTACCAGCAGTGCTCTTCCGGGAATCGCGAAGCTGCAGCAGGAGCGGTTGGAGTAAAGCGCAAAGGAAGGAACCCAGCGCTGCGGCGACATTGCAACATTATTTCAAGTAAGTCAGCCATGACTCATTAACAGCGCGGCCGAAGGAAATTGACTAAAGCTTCTGCCGCAAAACAAACAGGCCGGCTCTCACGCGGCCGACCCAACTAGACAGGTGGGGGCGCGTATGCCGCAGGAGGGAACCCCAGTAATTTCACTTCCATCTGGAAGCAAGGCAACACATAGCAACATGGTCCGCGATAATGTGGCCAATTTTTTAAAAGCCTAGAAACAACATTTGTTCCCATCAGGTTATATGGTGCAGTAGTGGTGAAGTGTCCCGCCCTCAAACCCAACGACTGTGGTTCAAGCCACGTGGTCGGCGTTAACGCACAATTTCACAGACGACATTCAATATTTCTCATCTTGAGTTACAAAATTATAACGAATTATAAGGTTAACAGGAATACGGGGTGTGGCCGGAGTAGAAACAGCAAGCCAACAAGTTAGGGTGCAGGAACACTTGAAAGTTGTTACTCTGTAAGGGTTGTGTGGGTAAACCTGCAAAGGTGCAGAAAGCTAAAGCATCTGCAAACCCCACATGTTCTGCAGCCGTTCAAGTGGCACGGCAAGTAGAGCGCTCGCTCCGACACTCATGCAGAGCCTGCAGGGCAGGTTCGAATCCCAGCAGGGTCAAACTCAGCCTTTTCAGCCTCTAAGTTCGATAAATAAACTCCTCACACCGTGGGCAATAATTATCCACACATCAATGTATGTTCAGAATCCATTTGATACTTGTAGTAGGGTTTTTCATTACACTAAAACAGTAGAGCGGACAAAGTGCATACAATGGACGATACAGGCACAACAACAGCCATTTACCCAAGGCATGCACCAGCATAGAATAACCCTGTGCATATAGAACTTTTATTGCACAAGCAAGCAAGCAAGCCAAATGGTGAACATTTAGTCACGGTTTCACAAGGACAGTTAGGTAATCTCACAAATTTCAAAAGGGAATAAAGTATTTGCAATCCTTTTACTTAAAACAGGCAAAGAATAATGGCTCCCAAGCGAAAACCACAGGAACCCGTAACTCCACCACAGAAGCCCAAATCTCCCCATTTGTTGGCAGCAATTGAGGCAGTCGAACATTATGGCTGGGCCTGGGTCAGATAAAACATATACGGCCTACCAAAAGAAGGGGTAAGCTGGCCACAAGGCCAGGAGGACAACTCACCACCAACAAAGAAAAGAAAGTCGAAAGGACAGAGGGCATGGGAAAAGGTAACAAAACAAAAAACTGTCACAATTATGCGAAAACATGAGTGAAATGCAACAATTATTGCTTGAAATCAGGGGTAAACAGCTAACTCCCTAAGGTGGGACGGGTTCCCCAAGCCGCACCATACCACTTGAACCAGACATCATTATAGACCCCCCACCACCCACAATGATATCAACAGAACAGAACTGGGACAATTGGTTACAATCATTCGCCATCCTGGCAACTATCTATGAGGAAAAATTCCCAGAGGATGGTAAAAAACTATGGGCATACATGGACAAGATCAGAGAAATAAAAATAGCACAAAGGGGTAAAACCTGGCTAGCATATGATATTAGATTCAGGCGGAGTATGTAAGAGAGACCAGCCATAGAATGCATAGAATGGGACGAAGTACAAAATGATTTATACATGCTAAACGCTGAGCCTCCAGCGGAGGAAGAGGCCACCCAAGCAATACCCAAAAACAACAGAAATTCTCAGGGCACCAGAAATTGTGAAAATGAAAAATACAAGAAGGGAGAGCAGCCCTTTCGGAAGAACCAGCCATGGGCAGCTAAGCCTAATGCCCACAAGCAGAACAAAAACTCCTCTGCCAAAGCCAATATCCCATGTATGAACTTTGGAAAAATCCAGTGCAACTGGGGAAAGGAATACTGGTACAAACACAAGTGCACCAACTGCAATGGTGACCGTGCAGCAAGCAATTGCACCAAACTCCCAGCCAAAAATGCAAAAGCCTAGCAGCAATGCCCCCCCCACACCAACCCCACTTTTGGTACCTGGTAGAACCCCCATCAACCCTAACAACTTTAGAGATGCGTTGAGGAACTACCCAGACAAAGAAGCTAGCAGGGCTATCCTGCAAGGTTTTACCAAGGGTTTCATCATTCCTTTCAAGGGGACAGGGACACATAAAAACCTGAAATCAGCCATGGACAACCCAGAAATGTTAGAGACCAAAATTGAGAAGGAAATACCACTAGGCAGGATTGCAGGCCCCTGGGACGCCATGCCTTTCACGGAGTACATAGTCTCCCCACTAGGTTTGGTCCCCAAAAAAGAACCCGGAAAAATAAGGCTAATCCACCACCTTTCCTACCCAAAAGGACAATCCCTGAATGATGGCACCCCGCACAGAGAATCTGCGGTATCATACACACACTTCCAAGAAGCAGCGAGACTTATACAGGAGTGTGGTACGAACGCCCTTATGGCCAAATTAGACATTGACTCTGTCTTCAGATTAGTGCCAGTCCACCCGGACTCTCAGCAATGGCTAGGGTTTACTTTCAAAAACAAATTCTATATAGACAGATGCCTCCCCATGGGATGCACAGTATCCTGCGCCCTATTTGTGCAGTTCAGCTCTTTTTTCCAATGGGCATTCCAAAAACAGAGAACAGGTGCCAATATAGTTCACTGTCTGGATGACTTCATGGTAATGGGACCAGCAAATTCTGAAGAATGCAGCAGAGCACTGGCTAACTTAGAAAAATAAAAATGGCTGCACAGTGGGGCATCCCCCTGGCAACAGAGAAAACGACCAAACCAGCCACCAACATAATCTTTCTGGGTATTGAAATAGATTCTGCACAGGGCTTATGCAGAATCCCAAAAACTAAGATAACAGAACTATTGAAAAAAATTCAAGGCCTAACAACAAAAGACAAGGCCACAATAAAAGAAATTCAGTCACTGGCGGGAAGTCTCAACTTTGCAGCCAGAATCATTCCCCAGGGGAATATATTCTCCAGAAGTCTAGAACTAAAAATCAAATCATACACCAAATCCCATTTACACATCCGGCTAGGCAAAGAAGTAAAACAAGATTTGGAAGTTTGGGGAATTTCCTCAGAAACTTCAACGGGACCTCACTTTGGCGCACGCCATTGAATACGTGGACAAAAAGGGTCCTCTTCACTGATGAAGCCGGGAGCAGGGGGTTTTGAGCCATACTTGACTCAGAATGGGTGGCAGGACTCTGGCCCAAATCATGGCAAACGTCAGGGTGGACAAAAAACATCACCCTCTTAGAAATATTTCCCATTTGGCTAACCGTACGCATCTGGGGCAGGCAGCTAGCTAACAGAACTCTTGGTCTGGTGTGACAACATGGCTGCGGTAAACTCCATAAACAGAAGACCTACCAAATGCCATTTATTGCTGAAATTACTACGAGCCATTACAGCAGTCACACTACAGGAAAACATTGTGGTCAAGGCAAAACACATCGCTGGAGCAGACAATAACATTGCAGATGCTTTATCTTGCTTTCAGTGGCCAAGGTTTCCGGGAGCTGCCACCACACGCCCGAAAACAGATGACGACAATACCAGCAGAATGCTGGTCAATAATGGAAAATTAACAAAAATGGCATCAAAGCCAGCGCCAGAGAGCCCAGGCCGGGATGCCCAAAAAGAACCAGGCACCTCAAAAATAGGTGCCAACATCACGCTTTCCACAGATAACACGAACCCTGGCACGGGGTTCCTAACAGAGATGGCAGAGAAGGCGCTGGCAAGCACTACCGCAGCTCAGTACAGTAAGTGCCTACAAACAGTATTCAAAGCTACAGGTTTAGACCACATAGAAATAATAAAGACAGAAATATTTTTAAAATGGGCACATAATCAGGGTTTCAAGAGAGACTGGGCAGAAAGACACCTGGTAGCAATTTCATATTTTTCAAAACTACGGGGAGACTCAGACCCCACCCAGAACGTTCTGATCTCCTACACCATGAAAGGCTGGGGCAGAACAGAGGGACCCCAGGTAGACACCCGCCGCCCCCTAGATTTCAAAAAGCTAGAAAAAATAGCGGAGCAACTGGAGGCCATATGCTGGCACCCCTACGAGACCATGCTATTTAAAACAGCATTTTGTCTAGCATACTTCGGGGCTTTCCGGGTAGGGGAACTCATTGCTTCCAGCACCAAAGCCAACAATGGGTTAGGTATCATGGAGGCCAGGGTCAGACAAGACAGCGTCAGTATAGACATCCAACAGTCCAAAACTGGGGCCAAAAGAGCCATCAACATTTGCTGCATTGATGATGCAGCAAACTGTCCGGTGTGCATCACCAACTTTTACAATGCCCAAAGGCTTAGAGTCAGGGGGAGGTTCTTAATTCACAAGGATTCCTCGGCACTAAGCCGCTACCAATTCAAAGGGGTGCTGATGAAAGCAATCAGCAAAGCAGGATGGGATCCTAAAGAGTTTGGCACCCATTCCTTTAGAATCAGGGCCGTCACCTCAGCATGGCAAGGAGGCCTGGCACCAGAACAATTAAAAAACATAGGGGGATGGAAGTCAGATTGCTACAAAAGATACATCAGACCACAACTAATATAGCACCCCCCTTCTCTTCCTTTTTCTCTCCACACCTCTAGAAACAACAGACTGGGAGAGGACACCACTCCGTTCAGCATGGATAGTCGGTCACTCATTCGTCTTTAGGACAGGCCGATGGGCAGAAGAAACCAAAGAGGGCCCACCCTTTAGGAACACCATAGCTTCCTGGTGGGGATACAGAGGTCTTCTCTGGGCCGACATCCACGACACACTAGCAGAGATGGTCGCATACAGAGACCCACCAGAATTCCTGATAGTACACCTTGGTGGCAACGACCTGGTGACTGCAGGAAGGAGAAAACTACTTGAAGAAATGTGCTCCTCCTTAGCGGGCATTTCTCACAACTGGAGGGACACAGAAATGTATTTCTCGGCCATCCTGCCCAGAAAGAAATGGCAGGGGGCCAACTGTTACAAATCAATAGACATTTCTAGAAGGAAGCTGAACAGGGGGCTGGAGAAATTCTGTATAACAAGAGGTCTGGGTTTCATAAAACACCCGGCCATCACCTTGGGTGACACAGATCTTTTTCTTAAAGACGGCACCCACCTATCAAACCAGGGCATGGAACATTTCTTCCGAGAAATCACAGCCACACTAGCCTCCAGGGGGTGCCAGTAGAGATACTTTCGGGGGAAACACGGTCAGCCGGCAACCTGCCCGTGTGTGGCGGAATAGGCCTGAGGGGGTAACCTCAGGACCTGGTGCCCAAAAGTATGATATTATTATGATATGTGATTATTTTTATTCCATAACTATATCTGCACAATAAAATCCTACGGCCTTTTATTGCCAACACTTGACAAACGTGTGCTCTAACTTATTACTGGTGAGGGTAAGGGTTCGGCCCACACAATTTGCATGCATATGGGTTCAGCAGTTATGGGCAATGCCGCAGGGCCGCCCAAGGCGAGGCAGGGTAACGGCTATTACCATTTGGCAGGCCAGGGAGAGGGGCAGCCCCCACCCCCAAGCCTGCTCCTCTCCCCCCACGGAGACACGCAGTCTCCGACACACAAAAGCAGGGAAGGGTGAGGTGTGCAGCTCACCCTTCCAAGAAGCAACAAGGTGCTAAGCACCAGGAAGGTAACAATCCGGCCAGGCACAGGGTCAAATACCTGCCCCCCTTTCCTGGGGGGCCTAGACAGTCGGATACACCTGCCTGTGGGCTGGACTTCAGCTCCCCCACTATACACATCAAAGACTCAGGGCTCCCCTGGGTCTTATAAATAAGAGCAGCACGCTCTAAGAAAACACTACTTGTTTGTGGACCCTGAACGGGGACCCAAACAAACAGGAGGTTCACTGTGTACTCAGCGTCCTCCAATCTTTGTTTCTTTACCACAAAACCCACCCACCCTACAAAAGAAGGGAGAAGAACAAAAAAAATGAAGGACACTGTACGGTGACCACTACAAGTCGTGGGACAAGAAGGCGGCACCGGCCTGAGGGGGTAACCTCAGGACCCGGTGCCCAAAAGTATGATATTATTATGATATGTGATTATTGTTATTCCATAACCATATCTGCACAATAAAATCCTACGGCCTTTTATTTCCAACACTTGACAAACGTGTGCTCTAACTTATTACTGGTGAGGGTAAGGGTTCGGCCCACACAATTTGCATGCATATGGGTTCAGCAGTTATAGGCAATCACTGATGCACAATACGCTGCAGCCCATCATGTGTAAGACTTAGCTGTGAAACGCCTGGCTAGGGACGTCAGTTCATCAAAACGCCTGTGGTAGCGCAAGGGACAGCATGTGCCAAATGCCATCACATTACATTTGACCCCAGCAACATTACCAGAAGTGATACCCTATGACCATTTGTCTTGACTAGATCACAGGAAGTGTCATTGCAAAAATAAAAAAAAACTTCAATAATTCTTCAATTAATAAAATAACATATGGTGGTAAAGCTGACAAAAGGCTGGTTTAATTTTCAATCATCTATGAACTAATGTACTGTGCCAAGGTGTACTGGTTTTACTTTGTATATGCTGGCAGCACACTGTATAAATGCAAGTAGCACTGCTTTCTTATGCCAATACTGCCTCATATGGTCAGTCTCTGGCATGTATGTTAAAGACTCACTTTATAGTTCTAGCGCAAGTATGCTAAATACTGTATCACGTGCCGGGCACTGCTGCACATAGCTCAGTGCAACCTCATATAACCTGGTTTACACCAGGTTTAGCCTCATATGCCATGTTACTGCCCTAATATGAAGGCCACAGCCTACCAGGTCCATGTGCTTTGATCATTACCAAGTGCAGACTCAATCACCCAAGTACTGCCATCTTATGCCAGGGAAAGCCTTCAATTCCAGATGCATGATTCTGCTTGTTTGTTGTTTTATATAGTGAAAACTTACTGAATTGCTTTTGGTGATCTCACTTTGAGAATGTAGGGAACAGTATGCTGTGTGAGGGCTGATTCATGGAATTATTTGTGCTGAAAAACGGGGATTTGTGTGCCATTCTGCCTGCAAATCCCTGTTTAACAAATGGGGATTTGCGGGCAGAATGGCGCACAAATCCCCGTTTTTCGGTGCAAATAATTCCATGAATCAGCCCCCAAGTGTTTTGCACAGGATCACACCTGTTGGCCAAGTGGAGAAGCAGAGCCTTGTGCCTTTTTCACAGTCTATAATTTACCGAGTAGATCACATCTTCTTTTTTTTTTTTTTTAAATTTAGCTGAAATCAATCAACTTTTTTCAATTTATCATAGGACATTTTCACCATAATTAATTACAAAAGAAAACATTTTACATTATTTACATAAAACAGTATTTACATAATAAAGAAAACAAGCCTTATCGAAAGCATATTTTTGAAACAAACAAACGAACAGAGCTAAGTTACAGAAAAGAAACATTCTACGTTTAGTTACATAATTCATCTTGGGTTATAAAAAAAATAATTGAGGCACTATCGCCAACATCCACTCTATACAAGGCTAGTAAAGATTTAAAGGTGTTTTTCTAGAATTAACCCTTGAATAGTAGATGTTTGACTGATATGCATCAAGTCTCTTCTTGAAAAAGGCATTTGTAAAAAGAAATCTGACATCTATGGCATTCTGGTATAATTCATTAGCAGTTTTTGCTGGCTCCATTAATCATTCAAATGAAGCGCATTAAGCAAATTCACTGATGCGATATTTATGCTCATATTAGCAGAGTTAAGTAGAAAAGCCCATCTCAGGTCCGGCTGCACATTCGCAACTGCATTCATGTGCTTCTCATATCATTTATTTCTCACAGGAATCAAGGCTACACATTCTATAATTATATGTTCCAATGTTTCTTTTTGTGTTAAATCATTGCAAAATCTACAAATGTTCTCTGACATACAGATTTGTCTACGTTGGGCCAAGATATCACGAGTGGGCCATAAATTGAGTTGCATTCTTACAATTGCCATACGAACTTGTGGAGATGGAGATTTCGACAAATAGGTTCCTACAGTCCCCATTTTCTTGTCAACATAGCATTTGCTGTTAAAATGATTATATTAGTGAACGAGTCTCAATCCAATCATTGAGAAAGATTTTCTTTTTGCTCTAACAGGATTCATTATGAGTGTTTCAAGAGTGACATTAGCCACAACCATAATTTGGTAAACATATTTGGTTCATTTCTGGATAAACAAATGATTTGATGTAAACAAATATGAAGAGAGTGTAGCAAGAATTGACTCTTCATTAGTATTAACAAGACATTTGAGAAGTAAAGCACATAATTCCCAGTGATATTTTGCACTTAGGGAAGTAAGACCTAGCTCATACCTCAAACATGGACCAGGAGTGGATTGTGGTGCAATTAATATTTGTCTCCAGAATTTGGCTTCTAATTTATTCAAATAGTTAGTGGTGGTGATTGCTCTTGCCTCCAACCCATACAATAGCACCGGTGTTACATTTTGTTGCCAAAAGGTTAGTGCTGGGTTGATAGTAAATTTGCTATGAGAATTAATTTAGTTTGAGATATGGGTGAAGTTAATATATTTTGCAATCTCTGTAGATGTAATATGGCCGAAGAATTACCTTCAAATTATGAGCCCAGGTATTTGTAATTGGGTACTATATCACTATATACAATGTGAGATCCTTAACCCTCCAAACAAATTTGTTTCTATGATTTAGTTTAGGGGTATATGCTACTATCTGCGATTTGTTTACATTCATCGACAACTCATTCTCATCAAAGTAAATAACGAGTGCAGATATTAGTTTTTGTAAACCTGTCGGGGTTTTTGAGACAAGAATCATCAGCATGCTTGTATAGCAATTGCATTCATTTTAGGTGAATCTGATGCTATGGTCAAGAATATATCTCTAACATCATGGATGAAGAAATTAGACCTAGCTCATACCTCAAACATGGACCAGGAGTGGATTGTGGTGCAATTAATATTTGTCTCCAGAATTTGGCTTCTAATTTATTCAAATAGTTAGTGGTGGTGATTGCTCTTGCCTCCAACCCATACAATAGCACCGGTGTTACATTTTGTTGCCAAAAGGTTAGTGCTGGGTTGATAGTAAATTTGCTATGAGAATTAATTTAGTTTGAGATATGGGTGAAGTTAATATATTTTGCAATCTCTGTAGATGTAATATGGCCGAAGAATTACCTTCAAATTATGAGCCCAGGTATTTGTAATTGGGTACTATATCACTATATACAATGTGAGATCCTTAACCCTCCAAACAAATTTGTTTCTATGATTTAGTTTAGGGGTATATGCTACTATCTGCGATTTGTTTACATTCATCGACAACTCATTCTCATCAAAGTAAATAACGAGTGCAGATATTAGTTTTTGTAAACCTGTCGGGGTTTTTGAGACAAGAATCATCAGCATGCTTGTATAGCAATTGCATTCATTTTAGGTGAATCTGATGCTATGGTCAAGAATATATCTCTAACATCATGGATGAAGAAATTAAAGAAGGCTGAAGCTAGGATACAGCCCTGCTTCAGCCCTCTTGATGTTCCTATTACCGCAGACAGCATACCCATAATAGTCAGACGGACCTGCATAGAAGTTGAAAAGTGTAGGGTGAAAATGATGTCAATCAGGTTTTGAGGGCATTGTGCTTTGATGAGTTTTTCAATAAGTTTCACTCTGGACACTGAGTCAAACGCTGCATTTAAATCAATAAATGCAAAGAACAGGAATGTTTTTGTATTTTGCGCTTGTTCTTTTGAAGCTTTGAGTATCATTAAATTGACTGCAGTCCCAAGGCCAGCAACAAAGCCTGTCTGATTTTGATCACGACAGTTACTTGACTGTGTCCATCTATTAAAGTCCCTTAGGATTAGGCGATTAAAGATTTTACCTGGGCAGTCCAATAAAGCTATCGGGCGATAGTTTGACGGTGTTCCACGATCGCCCTTTTTAAAGATCGGAACTATTAGAGAAGTGCGCCATGAGTCTGGGATTTTCTGAGCTCTAAGAATGCGCTGAAAGATGTTGTTTAAAATGATGGCCCAGTGTTTAGAGTGCTGTTTTAGCATATAGTTGGTAATGCCATCCGGTCCAGTAGCTCGTGATGATGATGACTTCAATATTAGGTCTTCTACTATGGCCTCTGAACATTCCAGGGTCCAAGATGTTATGGATTGACTTTTATATTTGAATGATTCAAAGAACTTGTTGGCATACAACGCCGTGAAGTGTGTTATCCATTGGCTTTCAGAGACTCCATTTAATTGAGACTGAAATTGTTTGTTGTTTGCGTTTGCATTTAGTAATTGCCAGATTTGCGACACATTTTTATTCGATGTAGCTACCAAGAATGCTTCACCATCTTGCTGATACAATTTGCCTTTATGGGATCTGGCCCAATTTCTGTAGCGTGATTTAATCGCTTTGCCGGCTTCAATCCTCTCACTCCATGGGCGGTTCTTGGTTATTCTCAGAGATTTTCGATATTCTTTTTTTGCCTGTTGCATATGAGGGTCAAATGCATGATTATGAGTTCTTCTTGAAGAAAGGTACAGATTTTTATAAAGTGACAAAACATCCACATAAGAGTGTGTTTGAGTTGAATTATCTTGCACCTTCAGTGCCTCATTTAGTGAAGTGAGGTTCTTCGGCGTCCACTTAAAGCGAGATCTGGCGTTATTAATGCTAAGAGCTTGAGGCATCCATTTTTGTTCTCGCTGATCGTCATGATTATTCCTGGGCCAGATTAACATTCACATATGATGATCACTCATCGATTGTGTTATTATCTTAAAACTTGTTGACAGCATGAATTGTGCCTCTGATAGATATATATAGTCGAGGGTACTCGACGAGGCTCCTATCTGCCATGTCACATGTGATGGGATATCACCAGGAAGTGATCCATTGGCCATTCTCATTCCTAGATGCGTCATAAAGCCGTTCCATTTATTAATCTCTTGTTTTTTTTTGCCCTTGGTGGTTTTAATGGAATCGAGATTAAGATCTCCAGCTAGTATGATTGATGTTATTCCTTTCGATTTTGCGATCAGTTCGAATAACTCTGACAGATCTTTATAGAAGAGGCCATTGGATATTGCTGCTGAGTTTCTATATAAATTGATTAATGCCAGATCCTGAGAGTCAACTGCGATTTTGACAAGTTGAGTATAATTATTCGGGAATGCCCAAGGGTGTAATTTTAATCCTGAGCTGGATTTTACCGCTACTAAGAGGCCTGTCGTAAGGCGGCCCTTTTGCGCTGATAACCTGGGATAATAGAAATCTCATGATTGTCCCATGTCGGCCGGATAGATATCCAGGTTTCCTGGAGGGTTACTATATCTGCCTCGATGAGATTGTTATTCTGTTCCGATAGTAAATAGCTGTATCCCCTTGTATTCCAGTTTACTAGTGTGAGAGAACTTGGTTTTTCTTTGGGCACATCTTGCTGCAATGAGGGTTATGCTTGAGCTATGCGAGGGTGTCCTGTCGGAGTTTGTTGTCCAAGGGTGCAAAACGCACACTGGCACTCGTTAATGCAGGGTTTTGTGCTTACTTGTATTTCACTCGATGTTTCACACTTCTTCCTTTCAGGATCTTGGGCCAAGAAAAAGCCCATTCTGAAGAGTTCCATCCTTGCTTGCCATAATGTATTTAACACTAGACCAGATTTCATCCATAACCGCACTATGGATAGGTTCACATCACATATAAATTCCACTTGATCAATATCCACCGACGTTAGGTCTTCTAATTCGTGAATGTCATTAAAGATGTTAAGATCACCTGATCTAGATAAGTCATATTGTTGGTGGGGGGCTGCATGACATTTCAATATCAATGTGTGGTACTTGGCCAAAGCATTGTTTATAAGATCGATCTTCTGCTGTTTGTTTGAAGGATCTTCAGTTATGGATTGGTCTTTATGTGAAGGGTTTTTCACGAAATTGATTGTCTTTTGTCGTGCTACAGAATTTCTGAAAGGAACACTGTCATTAGAGAATGTAACTCTTTGTTGTATTTATTTTGGCTGAGCAGGGGGATTCAACGCCTGAAAATGTTGTGCGAAGTAGGTTTCAATCGCAGCCTTGATTGTATCATTCTGTTCATTGATCATATGGACAGGGATCCTTTCTCTTAGTGACAGTGGAACGGACTTCATAGAGTTAAGTTGACTTGCCTGTTCTCTGTGTCCCTGCTGATTCAATTGAAGCTGATCATTGCTGGCATTTGATGCTTCAGAATTTAATATCAAGGCATGGGGTTCTTTTTCTTTTGTCGAAACTATCGCCTTATGTTCATTCGGACATTGAAGAAGATATGCGTCCACAGCAGTTTTAATTTCATTAATCTGGTTGTGATTGTTTTTTATGGTAGCTGCTTGCTGTGATACTGCCAGCGATGGAGCAGAGGTCAGTATTTGTATAGATTCCTCACAAGAACTTTGTAGATTTGGTCCGATATGATGATCCGGAATGTCTGTCTCCAATGCAGTAATAAGTTGATTTAAAGGAGAGTGACTTGTTGTTAATTGAGGCTGAATTTGCATTTGATTTGGGAGAACTTGTTTTTCAAACAGTGGTTTGACTCTGCTCGATTGTTCGACAGGACTCTTTGTAGGTTTTGTTAAATCAACCATAGGAGCACAAGATGGAGGATTGGTAACTCTAATTATTCTCTTACTTGGTTGAAAGGGTTTAGTAATAAGATGTCTTACTTTACCTTTAAGACGCGGACGTTTAGTAAAAACGTCGTAAGTTGCTTTGTTAGACTGTTGATTAGTTTTTGTGGAATTGTTGTCAACACTTATCCATGAGGAGTTCAGGTCTACTGATATCGGAGCATCCGATTCAATCGGACAGATGATGTGTTCAAAGGCAGGAAGACTTGATGGAACCGTTGCCGGTATTGTCAAGATTTCCACACTCCTAGACACATCATTTGCAGATGTATTCTCCTGGTGGGACTGCTCTCTCTGATATGGATGTGTTTTTATCCAAGTGGTAATTTGATCGATCTTTTCCATTTGTAAATTAATTTTTAATTCAAGGGATTCAAAAAGCTTAAATAAACTTTGAATTGTGGAGTTTACTGCCACTAGCGTGATTTCCAGTAGCCCTGAATTTGCTGGAGTTGCAGCTTTTTCTCTCGAGGACGCTTGGTGTCTCGGCGTTGGCAAAATATATGAAGCTGCCATTGAGCAACGCTGACGGTGATCCATAGCAATAGATTGTGGAGACAAACTCTTTCCTCGAGTTACGTTATGAATCGACACTTCTGAGAACACGTCTTCATTGTCTTCGACATCTGAAATTTCCTCTATCTGATCTAATTGAGGTTGTGGTTGCTTGTCTTGTTCAGAGAGCTTCAGCGTATGTAACATGGTATTATCAGATACCAGAAGCTTCTCCCGAATTTGAGGTTCCTCATCATTCTTTATTGGAGTCTCGGGAAGTTCGGGCTGTGGTGACGAATGAATGGGCTCCTGTATCTTGAGTTTTGGCAACATTTTTATTTCTTCATGATTCTGTGGAATATTCTCAGAAGAACCATTTGGAACTGGAAGAAGAGACATGCCTGCTTCAGTCAGAAGACCGTTCTGTGGCGTTGGAATGGCAGTGTCTTGTGGCGTGTTCTTCAAGGAAGGGCAAAATTGTCTAATATCCTTACTCGCAGTCAGAGTTTTTAAGCGAGATTTAGCTTGCGGCGTTAGTGTAATTGAGGTGCATGATGATACTCTTTTTTAAATTACTTTTGGATTTACTCGAGTCTGCACGCAAAGGCGAGCCTATTTATGTTACTGACTTCGGCATATTAGATTTAAGAGTTTATGGTAACTTACTCATGACAAAGGTGAGACTGGTGGAATTAATGCCACTAATAGAACTGGTTTACTACAGAGGTAGTATAGCTACACCAAACAATAATGTTAACAAGATGTCATAATATAGAAAAAAAATAATAAAATCAAAAATGGCATTTAACTCTGCATAATTTTTTTTTTTTTTAAAGTTCCAAATCCCCTGGCCCCAACGCTGCAACTCTGCGGCTAAGCGGCAAAGCGGGACTTGAGGGGACTTGCTTGGGTGCGCACGCGTGGTGCGCGCGCACAGCAGATTTTATAGTCCCGCCTCTGTAGGCAGCCAAGCCTAAAAAATAAAGAAACACACAGCGTTTTTAGGAAGTCCTTTTAGCACTATAAGTGCTAATGTAAAAGTCAATATAGATGCTAGAAGGTTCACCTTCCGGTAGATGGAGTTCTTTTCGATGTATACGTCCAAAAGGCTCCTGAAAATGCGACCAAACACAGCAAAATAGCAGGAAAGGTCTCCCGCGGCAAAGCAGGACTTGAGGGGACTTGCTGGTGCGCGCGCACAGCAGATTTTATAGTCCCCTCTCTGTAGGCAGCCAAGCCTTCTGGTAGATGGAGTTCTTTTCGATGGATAACTTCAAAAGGCTCCTGAAAACGCGACCAAACACAGCAAAACAGCAGCAAAGGTCTCCCGCGGTAAAGCGGGACTTGAGGGGACTTGCTCACATCTTCTACATCCCATCTTTCATTTTACATCAACCTACTAAGATGTTTATATTGTGCTCTTTATGATCAGGTAGCTGTTTGCACTTATAAAGCAGATGTTTACTTTTTTATTGCGGAATTATTCACTGACATTTAAATGTGTGGAACAGGAGGCCAGGGGTCTCAGAGTGAGTTCCAGAGATACCAAGGAGATTGTCAGGGGTAGCAGCAAGGGCACATACCTTATGTGGTGTCCATGCAACCAGCACTCTTAAGTGAACCTGACAATTCATAAGATTATAGAAACATGTTGGACAAAACCAACACGGTTTACAGGATAAATGACCATGGCAAGGAATGCACATTTCCAAAAGTTAATGCGGTGAAATATGTGGATTAAAACATTAGAAATCACCTGTGTCAAATTCAAGGAACAACAAATGTTGTTAATTAAAATATGAGAAGTTTAAAAAGGAGACCACTCGTGAGAAAACCTGCCCTCTGGGTATATGGCTGAAGTATTTGTTTACTTGTTTTATTGTTTAAAGTTATCCATGCCCTATATGGCATAAGAGATTTGTAATACAAGTTCTGACCTACATCATGAATGCAATGATTCTATGTTTAAAAGTAAATGCCAATAAAAACATTTAAAAATAAAAATGACTTGCCAAAAGGAGGCCACTGGTGAGAAAAATAGACAACTTTTGGCCCATGCAACTTCCCTCTATGGGATTGTGCCCACCAGTCGGATGATCAGAAGGTGAGAATGGACCTGCAGGGGAGTCCGGCATATGGGCGGCAGGTGAAAGAAATCAACAGATGAATGGAAGGCAGCACAGAGAAAGTACGAGCATCTCCAGGCGTCCTGTCAGATTCGGTACATCCACCTCCTTCCATATAAAATAAAAAATAAATGCTCACTTCGCACTGCCTGCAAAGCCCCATTCATGGTGCAAGAATTGGGGCCCCTGCTCAAAGGACTAGGTAGGTGTGACACAGAGTGTCGGCCCTGATAACCATCCATGGAGGGAAGACAGATGGAGAAGTTGCTTGAAACATTGGGGATGGCAATCCCAAAGTGGAAGAGGGGTAAGGTAGACAGCGGGCACAGTTGTGGAATGTTCCAATGGGAGAAGAAGCAATCGTTGTAAAAGTGGTTAAGACCCTCAGTCAGAGGCTGGAGGAGGGACTGGCATCCTAGAGCCAAAGAGAGGGTGGCATACGGTATTACCCAAGGTGACCCGGCCGATTTGTCCGCAACCAATTTGGCCAATTTATTTTGCCGCCGCTTTGACTGCAAACATATGTGGGGGGCGGGTTTGGGGTAATAAATAATATAGGGGGTTTGGGGAGGCTGCAGGGGGTTCCCCCCACATATATTTGCATTCAAAACGGTCAAAAGAAAAACAGCCAAATCAACCACATGCAAATTGACACAAACAAATCGCATGCATTCTAATATACAAGAGAGAGTAAAAAAGAGAGACTTGCAGAAAGAAACTGATAAGTAATATGCATAGAGCAACAAGACGTCAGTGAACACAAAAGGGCAGGGAATACAACTAAGACAAACACCTTTGTTTCACACTTGGGGTGTGCTCAGATTGCTCTCAGAGTTTTCTATGATGTCAGGGCAAACTATCCTTCATAGCAAGGTCCTATTTCAGGCCCTGATTCTGAATTCACATGGATAAGAGAAGCAGGAGTGGGTTTCTGTTCGCTAAGGCACAAAGTAGGAAACAATTATCACAAGACAATAGACTTCATTGTCCAGGTGGAACAGAACAGTGACTACCTCCTGAACCAGGAATGAGCACATTGAGAAGAAATATGGCACGAGGGATAATCCAGAGCCGAGTAACAGGAGAGGGACAGCAATTTCCTGCTGGAAACCCTGTAGTCAAACTCTGGAGAAAGGCCAGGCCCAAATGAGAATGAGAATAGTATCCCAAACCTTCACAGATATACTCATGAAAAGGACAGGAAGGCTAAACAACGAATGGTTCAAGACAGAGAGTAGAACTAAAGGCTAAGAACAGACTACAAAACAAGAGGAGATGGAGGGCGCAGCAATCGGGGACCTGGCTAGAGGAATCGGGGAACAGAGAGAAAAGAGGGAGCAAATATATTACATGTGTGCACTGAGGGTGAGTTGCGGGTTATATGTGATATAAATAAATAGATAAGTATTAGCAAGAGTACTGCAGACCAAGAACTAGGTTACTGAGGAATAGAACAGCCGATGGGATCTATGAACTGGAATCTAGCAAGCTAAAGACGGAAACTATGGACTGGAATCTAGCAAGCTACAGACGGAAACTATGGACTGGAATCTAGCAAGCTACAGACGGAAACTATGGACTGGGACTAAAGAAAAACACTGGAGCTAGAATCAAGGAAACTCTGCACTTAAACCACTGACTACAAACAAGGAAACTGGTCTGGAATTAAAGGATAGTTCCGGGACTTTTTTTTTATTGTTCCTATGGTTCGGCCATGTGTTTTTAAGCATAAATCGGTAGATCGTAGAAAACTTTCCTATGGACCTTACCCGACTTTTCGTCCATTAACGCACTCGAAATCAGCCGCCATTTTCTGATAATCCTATCATTTCCCGCCATCGCCCTGGCTCACCTGCTTTTGCGGCACTAAATCAAATCCCCCGCCCCTGAAACAGACTTGATCAAAACATTCATATTCCCCGCCTCTATCCGTGACGTGACTGAGCTGCGTAGGCAAACGCGCCCAGGCGTCTTCTACGCGACTCCACACAGAACCAGGAAATCAACACAGATGAGCTCACACAACACAGCGCGCCACAATTGGGAATATGAAACTGTACTTTTAAATTAAACCGCAAGATTGTAAATTTGGTAAAGTACATTTATTTGACATCAAATGTTTTGAGAATATTCAGCGATTTGCATTTTTATTTGCTCACGTTCCAAAAAGTTCGTTTTGAGGTACACGATGTTCCTTTGCTGTACACAGGGTCTTAGATCATCTCACAATACAGCGCCACAATTCGGAATATGAAACTGTGGTTTAGAAGCAAACGGCAAGATTGTACATTTGGCAAAGTACATTTATTTGACATCAAATGTTTTGAGAATATTCAGCGATTTGAATATTCAGCGGTCGCACTGATAATCGCATGGCTGTTCCAACAACGAGGCACTAGGCCAACACAACGGTCTGTATGTTGCATCTAGCCGTTAGTACCGCGTAAGGGCATACTTGTACTTGGCGATCGTCCCATAAAATGGTCAGGGTGGTAACGTTGTTCACGCGGAGAAGCAACTGGCGGTTGAAAAACCCATCCGCCGGTGTCTGGTACTCGTGACACAGACAATAATGGATGATGTACCTGTTTGACAAACATAAAAAATGAAATTAGTCTCACCATCAGATCTTTATTAAAATTATTCATTTTATATATTAGGTCAGGAAATTATTTCATAGCTAGGACAGTGCAACTGGGTATTATACGTCAAGGGGGGGCTGTAGGATACTGAGACAGTCCCCCAGTGCAGGGGTTGACGGGGAGGCAGTGCAGGTGGAGAGTGGAAGGGCCCAGGACCGAGGTCGCAGACAGTGGACCAGTTGTAGCAGGGGAGAGGGAGAGAGAAAGCAGAAGCAAAGAGGAAGGTTTTGAGGTGCTTCCGTAAAAGGAGATGGTTCTCCTCAAGATAGTGCGCGGTACAAAACAATATGCCACATAGAACGAACAAGTACAACTTAACCCGTCTTTAAAGCTACTGTATAGTAATTAAATTGCGGTATAAACTCATCTAAAGAGTTACTTACATTATATTTGCATTTTCCATTGTGTCTGTGCGTAGGGCAGCCCCGAAATACCACTCCTTCTATGCCGACGTTATTTCTTCTAATGAACGAACATGAAATGGCTTTCGTTTCTGAAATTATATTCATTATCGTTTCTTACGTTATTGCCCCACACCCCCAAAAAGAAGTCTTTCGGGATGGTCCCGGCCTGTCAAGGTCAAATAACAATAGAACCTTATACTGAGTCGTGGGCCATTCCGGCACCCGAGCAAAAAATCAAAGCAGCTGACCTTCACTTTGAACGAGCACACATTCCTAGTTAGCTACATTCAGTGTAAGGCCATCTCACAGGACTTGAAATTTACACTCCATCTTTGCATTTCCATCTTTGCAGCCCCAGAGAACCATAAATACGGAGACATTCTATATTTTTTGAAAAATGATTTATATTACTGTTTGGTTGGATAGACACATTGCATGTACACTGAGCAATCACTTTTATTTACACATTACATAGATACACATATTCAATGGGCCTGCGACATGAGGAGACTCGAGAGAACAGACAATCAAATTACAATCATTTAAACCGTGATGTGTATTTCTCAATGAGCTCTTCTTTAGGTGGACATGGAACAGAGGCAATGTTGGGTGGCAATGCAGTTGTCCCCTGCACAGGTTCGTTCACAACTCCATTTATGTGCCTATCTAGGACGTCAACAATAAGTCTCTCAATAAACTCATATTGCATATCCTCAAACACTGGTTTGATCACCCATTGTTTACTTCTTTTAGTGAAGGCCTTATTGTAGCGAAGCGTCCCTAAAGTTCCGGTCGTCCTACTTTGTTGACGGCCAACATTATGGTTATGTGCCAAGACCGCTAGAAGAGTCCGATTTATCATGCCCTCCATGCCAAAATGCAATCGTTTTGGCCTGTACTTTAGGCACATATTGTGGAACACCTCCAAATCTCCTGTGTGGCAGAATTCCGTGAGTCCCCTCAAATCTCTTGTTATAGTTTTATCAAATACAATCTTTTCAATGGCTTTGTGAGTGGGTGATGAAGGAATCAACCACTTCTTCTTCCGTGCCTCCTCTGTGGACAAATGGCCATGTTCACAATTGTGGAAATGTTGGTTTGTGTTCCAACGGTGAACGTTGGTACAGTGTAGCATTACTGACCGCCATTTTTCCAGTAGAATTTCCAACGACCCTCCACATGTTTTTGAGCTCCACCAAAGATGGTTGCTGATTGACTTGGACCACTGTGAAATACCTTGCATTTCTTTTTTTTTACCTGCAGCAGACATTTTTTTATTGATTGTTTTTGCAAGATACCAAACGTCAAATTGGTGATTTATATTTTTGTACTCTTCTCTCATTGTCTTGGCAATTGAAATGTGTCTGTCCGTGGCTATCAGGTCGATCACCATTCCCCGCGATTGTAGTTCTTGCAATGATGCTACAAAGCCAACTTTCTCCATGGCCACTGAGGATGTACTTTGTGACACCTGCACGACCACCGAACTCACAATTTTCTTACTTTCCATGTCCTGAAAGTGGTAGGTGCAGTACTTGGCTGAAAATCCTGGGCTGTCGCACTGTCCATCACCGGCTAGCCTGAACCGTTTGCCCGCGAATGTACTATCAATAGACATTTTTTCCATTCTCCAAGCTTCGCTAATGGCTGGAAATAGATAATCGGTTTGGTATTTGTAGAACTGAGTTTTCGCAATGAAATGGATTCCCACAAACTGAAAGAAAGACTCTAATTTTTTAAAACTTGAACCACTAAAAAGTGCAGCCGCTGCACAAAGTAGATTGCCTGCTGGCAGTTGTCCCAGCATGGGTTGTGCAGACCATGAGAAAGGATGATATTTTGTACAGGTGGCATGTATTTTAAGGTTAGTGCCTCGAATTGCACGAGTCACATTAATCAATGGCTCCCCACATACTTCCCCACCTACCGAATGCCCACATTTCAACCGAATAATAATATCAATCAAACAACTATCGAATACAATGAATTTGGCCTCTTTCCTTATACTGTCACTCTGCATCCCAGCTGGTTCGGCCTGTAACGTTGAGGACATGTCACTCACATGAAAGGTAGAATCTCTGATATCGTCTTCCGCTATGTTCAGTGATATTGATGGTGTTTCATTGTAGTGCACTTCATTCTCTTCCATTGCAACATCTGTTCCTTCTCCGGCGATGGGTGAATAAGACAATTTCTTCAACTTTCTCGCGGTCTTAGTTTTTGCGGGTGTGGATTCTGTGAATTGATCTCCGACTGCATCCAAACTACCAGGAGGACATTCACTATCAATGGCTGGTGGTGGTATAGCTCCGTTGTCAATCACTTCATATTCTTCCCATTGGCACGATGCATCTCCAGTCTCAAGTCCCTGCCAAAAGGTTTGACAAGCAACATCTCTCGTTCGCTTCACTGTGTAGATCTAGTTCGTACACCCACTCGCAACTAGAGGACAGATTGGAAAAGGGATGTTCAGTTTAAACACAACTTACAGTATTGAACTATTAACAGTGAAAAACAACATAATATAGTGACCAGGACACTAACCTTCTTTTGCTTTCTTTTCTTTGAAACTTTCTTGCCTCGAACTTCAACATCAGGACGCTGTTGCTCCGACTCGTGTGTGCATGTCTCCACTTCCTCTTGCGCTGCAACGACTATATTTTCATGATAAGCACATCCATCACGCACTGACGCTCCATCGACTCCCTGAAACATAGAACTTTCATTAGTATGTATAATAATATCGAAAACACAAAATGTACTTGGGGACCAATACCCACGTACATCTCAATAGCAAAACACGAATGAACGCTTTGTGTAGAACATTCAAACGACAATTATTCACGCATAGTTGATCTAGTTAGATGGAACTGTCTCGATCCATACCTCGGGCTCCTCATAGACTTCCATTGATGATATTATTGAAGATGATGCTTCAGTAACTCCCTGAAACACAGTAATTGCATTAATATGGTTATCTATTTTGATAAAAAGAACAGAAACTTTGTGCAGGCGTCAACGGCTCATCTAAATAGACCTGCACAAATGATCAGTTGTCTAAAATAAATAATGGATATGTAAATATGATTCGATTTGCTCGATCGTTGGAAGTGTCACCACCCAGAGATCTGCATCAACTACTAGGGGTGATGTTCTTGTAGAAGAAGCTCCGTCATCTCCCTGAAACATAGTACTTGCGTTAATAAAGAAGGAAGTATAGCGGATGTAATCACGTCATATGATTTCGCTTGATCGAACTGTCAGTATCCATACCTCGAAATGCATAAGAACATCAAGGGACGATGTAACTGCGGTGCACACTTCTGCAAGCTGTTGCGCCGACCCGTAACTGCATGCTCCCGCTTCTTCTTGGACTAATGCTCCATCGACTCCCTGAAACATAGGACTTTCGTTAGTAATGAACACAATATTGAAAAAAGAAGAGACATAGGAGGGCGACGACAGAAGGACATATCAATGGCTAAAAACGAAAGAAACATTGTGTGTAACAATCACGCTACAAGAATGCAAGATCTGATGATCTCCATCGATGGAACTGTCCGGAAACGTACCTCGAGCATCTGAGTGACATCAACGGTAGTCGTCAATACGTTGGACTCCTCAGCATCTCCCTGAAAGACAGTACTTGCATTATTTTGGATAACAATAATTATAACTGAAAACAAAGACTAGAGGACGAGTACAAGGGTGTACCATTAGGTAAAATAATTACACGATAAATTAAAACTATTGATTTACATGCATAAAACAAGTCAGTGGCAGAATAGCCAAGTAAGATTACCCGATAGGCGCTTGAAGTGGCTGATGACTGCAATAACGACACGGATGGAGAATCTTCCGCCTTCATATTGAGTGGATACATAAATGGGGAAATTATTGTTAGCTAATGCTACACACTACCGCAAGGCCGAGAGATAAATACGTAAACTTGACTCACCAGTGGAGGGATGTGGACGAATAGAGTGGGAATAGCGGTTGAGAGCAATTTTCGCCTTGCTCGCGGTGTGTTCTTCTTTATTAGCAATGATGTGGAGTACATGTCAGAGGTAAAGTGCCTGCTGCAGATGCGGTATCGATCACCCCTCTTGTCCGCAAAGACTTCTAGGACTCTACTTTCAAGCTCAGACGGTGGATATCCGCAATATCGGACCCATTCTCTTATCTGATCTATTGTCTTAGGGAAAACATGCATTATAGTACCTTCAGATTTATTATGGGTCTTCGAAGGGCAACCGCCAATGGAACAGGCAGGCATTGTGGAAAGCTCTGAAAAGTAAAGATCAACAATTCTCTATGAATACCAATGTGTTAAAAAATTAAATGACACATAAAAGGTTCAATGCAAGGTTCGTTTTGGTTCTTGTAACTATACACGTTATTCACATGCGGATAAGTATTTGAATAACTTTAAAAAAATAGAAAAATAATTTGACTAAACTCAGAACATGTGACTAGTTCCTTGCATGTACTGTCTTGAACGAAAAGAAATTGGACGCAAAATGATTATGGTACATGGCCTTACCTTGACGAACAAACAGTTAGATGCAGGGATCAGAGTAGTTTCTTGTCGTAGAACAGGGAGCAGTTCACAGGTTGCAAACTGAGGAGTTTCCTCGAAGTGGTCACGGAAGTTCACAGAGACGAAGAGCAGATAACCAGCTCCTTCACGGGTTGACTAGCAAAGCGCAAAGAAGTGCTCATTAGAAATATGAAGTGGGTTATAAAGGATTCGAAACAGGGGTGTGTTTGTGAATGAATGACGTGTATATGTCGTGGCATTATGCGGTTTGCAGGGGGGCGTCCAGCGTGAGGGGGGATGCTTGGCAGGAGACACGGGGTCTGGAGGTAGACATGGGAACAACAACCCATGCTCTATAGACCACTTTGAAGTGTACATGGTCTTTGGCACCTCTTGGCCTTTATCGCTCCCCGACAGCTCCACTTGGCAGCGCAAGTACCCCGGTGCGAACTGCCTTTGATAGGGCGGGGGGTGGATTGGGGCGGTGGTCGTGCAGACAAGACACAGGAAGACTCGTGAATGGAGACACACTTAAGTGGATTGCAGGGGGGCGTCCAGCGTGAGGGGGGATGCTTGGCAGGAGACACGGGGTCTGGAGGTAGACATGGGAACAACAACCCATGCTCTATAGACCACTTTGAAGTGTACATGGTCTTTGGCACCTCTTGGCCTTTATCGCTCCCCGACAGCTCCACTTGGCAGCGCAAGTACCCCGGTGCGAACTGCCTTTGATAGGGCGGGGGGTGGATTGGGGCGGTGGTCGTGCAGACAAGACACAGGAAGACTCGTGAATGGAGACACACTTATGTGGATTGCAGGGGGGCGTCCAGCGTGAGGGGGGATGCTTGGCAGGAGACACGGGGTCTGGAGGTAGACATGGGAACAACAACCCATGCTCCATAGACCACTTTGAAGTGTACATGGTCTTTGGCACCTCTTGGCCTTTATCGCTCCCCGACAGCTCCACTTGGCAGCGCAAGTACCCCAGTGCGAACTGCCTTTGATAGGGCGGGGGGGGTGTGGATTGGGGCGCTGGTCGTGCAGACAAGACTCGTTTGCCGCAGGGCCTCACCAAGGAGAGGCCATCTAACTGCATGTAAGAGGCAGGCTGAAGGATCTAGTACATGGAAGGCACGGGGGTGAGTTGTGCAATTGTGGTGGCAAGGCGGCACGGGCCAGAGGGGGTCATCTCTGTACCCGGTGCCCAAAAGGATGATTTATTATGATCAACCATATTGATTATTTACCTATAACCATGTTTTGTGTCAATAAAATCCAACGGCCTTCCTTTTATTGCCAACGCTTGAACAAAGTGGTGTGGTAAGTATTTTTGGGGGAGGAGGCAAGGCCGGGAGGCTTGATGCCAACCCGCAAAATAACATATGTATGTCTGCTGCATATGGGTTCAACGGTTATGTGGATTGAAGGTGGGCGGCCTGCGTGAGGGAGGATGCTGGCCGGAGACATGTGGTGTGACAAGACAAGGCACAGGAAGACTATTCAATGGAGACACACTAGATTCATTTAAAAAATCAAAACAACCATTGTTAAAATATATGTTGGGTTTTATTTTAGATCTTAATTTCAATTGAACATAAATAATAAACATTACACATTGTAAAGTTCCGGTTGCAGCACATCCAGGGAAAATCCGCGGTATTGTCCACTGTCGCTGGGGAAATGTTGTCTAATGGCAAGTACCGCACAGGCAGGTATTACTCTCCGAACGCGGTGTCCGAGCCTCCCGTGAAGCCACCAAGTCAAGCAACGATAGGCCACCAGCCTGTACCACCTGTGAAAATGAAAGATGCAAACTGTATTAAAATGACAAAACTTTCGTATCACTGTCGATTCAGGTAAAAAATGTCATTCTGCTTTGAAAAAAATTCTATCTAGAAAATGCACAATATGGAACCAATTTACATGCATTCGAATGATATGTAGATGTAATTTTATATGTGGGAGACGACCATGACATAGTAGTGGCATCACTGACATCACAACCAGAGTATACTTACTCGTTACTCGGATTACGCGGACGAACAGTGCCGCGAAGTTCGTGCATAAGCACCATCATCATCCTCAACACGGTCCGTGAGAGGCAGGCTTCCCTGAACTCTGGCAGCTCGGTGATGCATTGCGGACTTGGCTCGCCTTCCGAAATGCACCAGGTGGAGACGCCGTCCATGCGACATGGTCCAGGCTCTTCATCCGTTGACTGGTCCTCCCAACTGCCGTCCGAATCCCCATCGTTTCCGCGTGCTTGCCTTTCCAGTAGTTCCTCCTCGGTGTACTCGGGCTCGTACATATACGGCATTATTGTAGCCATTGTGTGGTAAAGAAAGTAAAATAATTTACAGAGATGGTACAGGTGTTCACAAGGCCTAGAAGCGGCGAAGGTAGCTGACCAGAGCACAGAAACGAGTCACAGAATACTCAAAGTAACACAGAGAGAGGAATGGAATCGAAAATCTGCTGCTGTGTGTTGTGAAACGGTGTGTTTATACTTATTGAGGAAAGAGGCGTCCTGCCATTTCCATGGCGACACTTCATTAGCTGAGGCGCAGCGATTGTTGACACGAAACGTGCTTTGGCGTTGGGAAATGGGCGGTACGCGTCTGCTGATGTCAGGCTCAGGGGCGGGGGATTTGATTTAGTGCCGCAAAAGCAGGTGAGCCAGGGCGATGGGGGGAAATGATAGGATTATCAGAAAATGGCGGCTGATTTCGAGTGCGTTAATGGACGAAAAGTCGGGTAAGGTCCATAGGAAAGTTTTCTACGATCTACCGATTTATGCTTAAAAACACATGGCCGAACCGTAGGAACAATAAAAAAAAAGTCCCGGAACTATCCTTTAAGGAACTGTTAATAGAATCTACTGGAATTAAGGAAACTAGAGTACAGAGAGCAAGGACCTGTGAGCAGGGAGCAAAGAGACTGCAGGCAGAGATCAAAGGGACTCCAGGACAGGGCTGGACTGGGAATCGCAAGAGGCCATGGAAATAATGTTCAAAGTGGCCCCATATTACACACTTTCGGCAAGCCCAACCCTTTTCCTATGAGAAAATGTTGAAATAAAACAGGTTACCATACAGAAGAGGCCAAGGGTGCAGAGGCCTACCAGGGAATCTCTAGAGTTCCCTATAGGCCAGTCCACCCATCCTCCAGGAAGAGTACACATGCACTGCAGGGAGAGAGCGAAGGGCACTGGAAACAGCAGACAGCCGCAACATGCATCAGCAGGAAACCACAGTTCAAAGAAAGAGAAAGTGCAAACTCACCGAATGCGTGAACAAGGACATCCCACAGCCAGATGTGTAAATACTGCAATACTGTTGGCTGAATCAAGCTCACTGGCTCCGCCTGGAGCTCCACAATTCATTATTACCTTCCTCCTCGCTCTCAGACATTTGAAAAGTGACATGAGGATAATTTGGAATGGATTTTGATTGTGTATTCTTACCCTCAGCCAGTTCACAAAGGGCTCTGCCTACTGTTCATGGCATAGGGCCATGACACCCTCGTCTGCCCTAGTGTTTGTAATGGAACTGCAGACATTCCAGTGCAATCATTTAGCATTAAGACACAGTCAGGGGGCAGGGGAACATACACAGTCGGTAAAAACCCACCAGCCCAGGGCTGGAAGATGGGTGCTACAGGTTAGCAAGAAGGGACCAAGAGGGTGCCCCTTCTTCCTTTCCATGGTGGCAGTAGGGAGCGGCATAGCTGAGGTGGCAAGCTGTGACTCAGATCTGCGGCCCCTCAGGTAAATGCGGACCAGGCTGCTGGGGAGGGGCGAGATAGCTGGTAGTGGGGAGTAACAGAAGTAAAGGGCACAGGCCACCAAAGCATGGTATGGGAGGAGCAGCATGGGGCTTACAAGAGAACATGGGTCTTCCCTGTGGGATTCCGCCCAGCATTCCTAGAAATTCATTGGCTGTCTCCAATATGACAGGTGTGTGCCATGGTATTTATTTGAAGAACAAGGATGTACATTTCAAATAGAAATTACTTAAAATAACACATCTATAGATGGTGGAGGCATTCCCCGGAAGGGTGCGCAGACAATAGCACAAAGATGAGAACCCATGGTGAGCCAATTTATGAGGATGTGAATAAAGTGGGACACAGTCCAAGGAAAACACAAAACAAAAACACATTTTTAGTGGAGTGTTGTACAAATGTAGTCAATTACATTATTACGTGACACTGGAGTGAGTGGTGAGGCCAGGTAGGGAGCATGAGAGAATGTATGCGGGGAGCTCACTCTTTGTCAAGTAGGTCAACTTTAAGCCAAACCTTGAAGACATCTTCAGTCTGGCTGTTTTTTTATAGTGATGGGCACCAGGGTGGTGGGGACATGGGACAGTGATGCTGAGTGCCGAAGAAGAGCGGAGGGAACAAGATGGTGAATAGTTAGAGATACAGACAGTCAGGGGTGAAGAGCAAGACCAGTGAAAGCTTTGTAGACTAGGAGAAAGAACTTGAAAAGCGAGTGGTTGTGCATGCAGAGCCAACCAGCGCGGTGTTGGGGAGAAACTGGCTAGCTTACAGAGAGTGTAGGTATCGAAGTTGAGAACTTTGTCTAGAGGGAGGAAAGAGTAGAGCGGAAGGCCAAGGAGTAGGCACAAGCAATAGTTGAGTTTTCTGAGCATGAGGGTGGAGATTAAAGATTTTGTAGAGTGGTGAATAATAAACGCACACATTTTCAGTATGTTGAGATGGTTAAAATGATCAGCTGAGTCAGTGTTACTGATCAATTTTTGCATTTGGAGGTCACTCTCAAAGAAGACACCAATGTTGTGAGCCTTGGCTAAGGGAGCAAGGTCAGGCAGGAAGGAGATAGGAGAGGGCAAGGGACGTATAGCAGAATTCTGAAGGATGACTTTGGTCTTTGAAGAGTTCAGCATGAGGGAGCATGGAGCCATTGAAAGAAGGATTTTAGTGACACAGTTGGAAATCCCTTTTGAGATGGCTGGGTTAAAGGCGGGAAAGCAAACAAAGATTTGATTGTCTTGGGTAAAGAGGTGGTACTGAAAATCAAAAGATGAGAAAGATACACCTAGGGTGAGATATAGAGGGTGAAATGCAGAGGTCCAAGGACTGGGGGACACTGATAGGGAGAGTGGTGGGGTTAAAAGTTTGAGAGTTCAAGGGGATTTTAAGGGAGTGGTATTTCAGATAGGACACAATCCAGGCTAGAGACGATTTGCAAAACTCAAGGTCATTAGCAAGGCTTAGCAAATAGTATTGAAAGAGGCAGAGAGGTTCAAAAGGATGAGTAGAGTAGAGAGTTTGAGTGGTGTGCATCACAGAGAAAGTTGCTGATTTGCATGAGTGCAGTCTTGGTGGAGTGTTTACTACAGAAGCCAGTTTGAAGTGGGTCTCCAAGTTCATTATCCACAAGGTACTTAGTGATTATTTTGAAGACACCCACTCAAGAACCTTTGAATATTGGGGTAGGAGGGAAACCGGGTGACAGCTTTCTGGGACATACTGGTTAGCCTAGGGTTTCCTCAAAAGGGGTAGTGCAGTTTCAGATTTGGAGGAGGCAGTGAACAGTCATATGACGAGAGAGATAAATGAGCTCAGAAGGAGGAGGGCAGGTGATTGGGACTGTGTGTTTGACATTTGAGGATCATCCCGGTTGATCGGGGTGCAAGATGTGTTGGTACTGTGAATAGTGGGTGCTAATGCAGCAGGAGTTGTAAGGGAGATAAGGAAGGGGTTGAGGGAAGAGATGGGAACAGAAGGAGGGTGGGCAAGGGAACGAGAGGGGGCTGAGAGTGTGTCATGAATGTGTGAGATTTAAGAGGAAATGTAGTGAGCAAAGCCATTGATAGAGAGGGAAAATGCTATGAATATAGGCTTGAGGGGGTTCAGCAAAGCTTGGCGGGTAGATGACCTTTTCAGAGGGCTATTGCAAAGAGAGGAGATCTGGTTTGTGAAGTAGATGGATTTGGCATAACCCAGTACAGAGGAGAGAGCAGCAGGGATTTATTTCAGGCTAGGAGTAGGGTGGGGTCAGGGCTTTGATCCAGAGTTATAAGTCAATGTGCATGTTTAATTTGAGGGTCTGGCTAAGGGGAAAGAGAGGGCTGCTTACATTTTCTTTTGGAAAATAAAGAGCAGCCTGGGACTGGCCTTTGGGGCACTAAGGCAACGGCAAAGTGCTGCCCCAACATACTGTTGTGTGCCAGCTTTTTGGCCAAAGTTGGCCAGTTTGATGAGTTACTTCATTGTGCAGCTACTCGTTTTACCCGTATTACCGGAACATATTCTTTAAAAAGAACAATTTGCAACACTGCTATTACCCCAAAGCTGTGGCTCAGAAAGTCTGCTGCAAAAGGAATGCATTACCATTGGGCCCCTTTTTCGTTGGTGCTCGAGCCATTTGTATGACCCATTCCAACCCTGATGAATAGGGAAAAGGAGAAGTAGAGTGTTGCGGGGGTCAGAGGAGGAGAGCAAATTAGAGGGAAATACAATGTTAACAGAGTTCCCACCAAAGCAAGAAGGCTGGTCATAGATGGAGTGGTCAGGTAAGAGAGAATTAACTTCAAAGCTGGTGACTGCAGAGGGCTCGTGAAGGTGAAAGTCCTCTAGCATGACAACAGGGATGTCATAGGAAGTAACTCAAGGAGAAGGCTCGGGTCATTGAAGAAGGAGTTGAGAGGGACAGGGAGTCGTTAGAGAACCAGAACAGTGAGAGCAGGAGTATTAGGAAGCAGGAGTTCCATAGTGTATGGTGGCAGAGTGTTCAGAGAGGGCAGTGGTGAGGCTCCTATTCATAAGGAACCCCACTCCACTACCCTTATCAACAGCTAGGGGAAAGTGGGAGACGGAAGCAGAGTCAGTGTGAAGAGCTGCTAGTGTAGCAGAGCCATGAAGGAAGATCCAGGTTTCTGTGATAGCAAGAATGGAAAGTTGAAAGTGACGAGAGTTGAAGTGTTCAGTTATGTAAGTAGATTTGTTGCAAAGGGATTGTGCACTCCAGAGGCAAAGTGAAAGAGTGATAGGAGGTGTGGATGAGGAGCAGGTGTTGTGCAATAGGCAAGGGGGATAAATGAGGTTGGAAACCCTGGGAGAGTGTCAGGTATGAGGGATGCAGATGCAGGCAGAAAAGAGGAAGATGGGGTGGAGAGTATGGTAGAAGTTAAATCGGGTTGTGGCTGAAGGATACGAGGGAGAAGGGAGCAAAGTCAAGGTGCATGATACAGGGTAAAAGAATTAGACAAGTGGAGACAGTGAAGGAAGGTTGTAACCTGAGTGGGAGAGGGTAGCTTGGTCAGTGTCCAGGGAAGCAGGAAAAAGCTGGCTGGGAATGAACATTCTACGATGGGCTAAAATGTGACTATGGCCAACCAAAGGGCAGTTACAGACCCAAAAACAGGGATGTCCCTGGGTTCTTCTAGGTAAGAACCACTTCAGGGTGAATGGAGAGCCACTTGGTTGAAGGATGCCTCTGTGTGGAAACAGGAGTCCCATGAAGGGTGAGCTTGACAAAGTCCTGGCATGAGCAGGAGCTCAGGCCCTACACACTTTCCAGCCATTACAGGCCCAAACAGGGAGTTGCCCCTTTCTGATTTTGGCCTTTAGCTGTGAACGTCTGGGCTAGATGCCGAGAGGAGACTCAATAACAAAGGAAGCAGAATGCTAATAAGGCAGTAATGACTCAACTGGCCCCCTGTAGAGGTCAGTAACAGCCAGCCTCAATCCACTCTGACCCATGGCAGCAGCCAATGTCGCTTTTAGCACCTGGGTGCTATGTTGTTTCATTTTGGTGAAAATTATCAAGTAAGGAGCCGAAACAAGACGTTCCAAATGACGCATCAAGTAATTTATCTTGAACATAGTTTTTGTCTTTGTCATAATGGTGCAGTGTCTGAAGCGGTATTAGGTCAAGAGAACTTTAGTACAAAAAACGATTTAAGAAAAACCATTTAGAAAGACTGCACCGTGACTGTACAGAGCGGTCTTTCGAAATCGAACTGTGACACCCCTGCCACACACGAGTGTGCACAAGAGCTAACAGCCACGCCAGAACCCGGTTTCGCTGTTGCGGAAGACCGGGTAAGTGTGTGTTTGTGTGTGTGTTTGTACGTGTGTTGTATGTTTGTGTATGTTTGGGTTGGCGGAGCCTTGGGTGGGGAGGGAGGCGGGGGCGCTGAGTGAGAGGCATTAATTGCACCTGGGAAGGGCTTGGGGGGGTTAGAGTGGTGGGGGCGCGGGGGCGGAGCGAGGGAATGCCGTTGTTTTTTCTTTTTGTAGACCTCTGAAAATTGGCCAAAAGAAATCGGTCTTTTGGTTGGGCGACCTACAAGAAGCGAAATTATGAAATAAAACCGTCTCAAACATCTGAAACACTGGACAACATTCTCTACAGGTAAAGATCTTCTTTCTGGGCTATTACCCAGGTGACACTTCCTCTTTTCCTTTTTCCTGGGTTATTCTCATGTGACTCGTCCTCTTGCTTTCTCCTTTTGCTTGGTGAGGGCATCCGTCTTTCCTTTCTCTGCCATTTCCTTCATCAGGAACTGCGACCTTGCTTTCCCCGGCCTCTCGATGAGCATGGTCTCAGTCTTACTCTTCTCTGACTTTTCCGTGAATGCGACTTCCTGTGCCTGGCTCAGGTCAGGGTCTTGGTCGTTCCTCACTGGGAAGAGTGGGCCGTCTTAGTGGGTGACGGGTGACTACCTACCGCCCATTATGGACGACCCAAGCCACCACAGTGAAAACACCAAGTGCTCCTTCAGTTTCAGGACGCAGCTGGAGGGGTGCTCATAGGCAGGCTTCCAAATGGTTTCCCTTTGGCCGTTTTCAGTACCCCAGCCGCATGCCCAGTGAGCCATGCAAGGCCTGGGGCATTTTGCTTTCTCAGCCTTGCATGTCTCATTGGGGATGCACGCTGGTGTACTGCTGAGCCGAATGTGCACGGAGGCATTCCTGCAACTCCCCACACATTCAAAGGTGCGGGTAAATGTGAGTGAGATTGTGTGATTACTGTATGGGTGTGCAGATGAATAAGAGAATGTATGATTTGAATGCTGTATGAATGCGTGTGTGCAGGGCGGGGCAGCTGGACTGACGGTCTCTGGTTTGGGGGGTCCCATTTATCCATTGCAGCGAGTCTGGACATATTTTCTTACTGTGGTACAGTATTTTTTACCTGCATCAAGCGTAAAGCCGACCTGACTGTTCTTCTGTGCCATACTGGCCTACATGGGCAGAGCCAGTCTGGACATGTTTTCTTCCTCTGGTATGGAAGTTTTTATTGGCATCAAGAGTAAAGAGTAATGGCCCACATTGGTGCAGCCAGTCTGGACATGCTTTCTTACCATGGCACTGCATTTTGACTGGCAAAGCCAACAAGAGGTTGTCCTTATATGGGGCTATAAATTTGTAGAAGCAGCATGGAAATGTTTTCTTATAGCATCATTACGACCAAAGCCGACATGAGTTTGTTCACAGCGCCATATATTGCTTCAGCCAGTATGCACATGCATGAGGACATACAGCATGAAATGGTTTTTATACTGGCACATATTTTTGACAAAGACATCATGAATGTGTTGTAAAATGCTCCTCTGCAGTGTGGGTGGCTTACATCCATTGGATTTTTTCATGTGTTTCCCTACAAAATGGATTGCAAACTGTGTGGCAACAGTGTGGCTTTTTATTCAATTTTTTACAGAAAGTTTGTTGTAAAATGCACCATTTTCATCCATTATAGCGAGAAACCCAATGTTTTACTTAGCCACAAATTAGGGAAGAAGATAGCACTATCAGACGATAGTGATCACTCTGGTCCATGAGCTGAAGGCAAGATGGCGAACGGACTGTGATGAAGTACATTGCCTGGTTTTGAGGACCCTCAAAGTGGGTTCTTAGGAGGCGAGTGTCACTTGGAACCAGTGGGTGTTGCACCCAGGGGCGCTGTGCATAGGGTCCTCAAGTCACCAAACCTTGGTCCCCCACACATGGCAGGGGACAATCACAGTGCCGCACCATGTGCCGTGCTTGGAGGACTAAATTACCCTATCTCCACTAGCTTAGTGGGGTCGGACAGCCCTAAAAAGCTGGCCCCACACAAACCGTTTTTGGGACCTTGCAGGGCAATACCGATGAACCCCCTCCTCCCCAACTGAGACAGCATGAAACCCTCCCTGAGCAAACCCAAAACTCCTGTACAGAAAAATAAACGGGTTCCCTTTAAGGGTAATGATTTCTTCTCACTTAATGCTGGTAGCGAGGTTTTAAAATAACTTCTTGAGCTTCCCAAAGCACACAGGACCAGCGATAAACTCAGTGGCTTTGTGGATACAATGTTTCCAGTTTGTGACTTCCCGATCACAGAGTTTAGTGCATGAAGGAAAGGTTCAAAGTATTCCCCCCAGCCTCCCCTCCCAGACAAAGATGTCTCACTCTGTCTATTTCCACAGATATACTCAATGAATCAAAAGGTTTTTGAAAATGTACCCAATGTGTTTCCCGCCTCGAAATCACATGCTAGGAAAATGGAAAAGAAAAGCTCAGCCCAACAGCATGAGGGAGGGCACAGAAGGAAGGTTAAAAACAATAAACACAGGACTATTGTAGACTTGGTCTAGGCCATTAAGCCCAATGCAGCCCCAGGTCCACTCATGGAGAACAGCCAATCACAGCTCTCACCAAATTACAACACACAGGTTCAGACTCTCACTAAAAAGCTCACCCCTGGAGAGGCGAGAGAACAGTATAAAAACACCCAGCCCCAGTTGCTCAGTGTGGGGTATTGGAGAAGGTTGTGGAGAGTGGCTGGACAGTGTTGTAGTGCAATGGGAGGAGCAATGAGGAGCTGTGTGAGGCAGCCTCTAAGAAGGAGGTGGCGTTGTGTCTGAGGTGCAGGCGGTAACAGCAAAGAAAGCAGAGCTGGAGGAAATGGAAGGAAGAACAGTTGAGAAGAGGGCAACCAATCAGGCAGCGGTCTTGAGTCCCAGACCAGTGGGAGTCAGGTCGTACCAAGTCTCTGATCAATTTACCCCGATACCTGCCAATGGGCCTCTAACCAAATAAGCACTATCCTTACTCAATTCACTACTGACACCATTATGCACGGTCTTAAATCCCAGATTCAAATGGTCTCAAGCAGAGGTCAAAGTGCAATGAAACGCATTGCGACATCGTACCAGGAAGTCCTTTATTTCCCCAAAAAATCGCTTTTATCTTTTTAAAGATTTTTTTTGACACACACCAGACAACTTCCCGAACACTAAAACGAATGGTGCCCCAGCTAAGCCGCCTGAGTGCCTTGCAGGCACAGCTTTCTGTACTTTTGAATGTTATCAGGTCTTCTTTTTCATTACATATGTGGAAGAGTGCACAGAATTTCATTTTTCACAGATGTCTGAAGGAAATACTGAAATGCCTGAATTGATCAAAATAAATTAACCTTTAAAGATTTTTTAATCACTGCCTTGAATAATATGTACAGAATAAGCGTGTATTTGCTGTATGGTTCATCATGTTGTGTGCAGTGCTTTTAAAATAGTATTCATCTTCTGTGTAGATGAATTTAAAGTATGATTGCTTATGATTAAATGTACGTCACTGCAAAGCATAACCACAATTTAGGTATTACAAACGAATGGACCATATGTGTTAAATAAGAATGTGAATTATTATTTAAAAATGTAAAGGAAACATGAAACCTTTCATCTGAATTAGTAAATTGTCAATTAGGGCGCCACTTTGGTTGATCAGTGTATGAAGTGTGAGCAGAGAAGTCTCCGGACGATAAGAACAGATTCAGAATCTTATCATTTATCCCACTTTTGTGAGCTATGATGACATTTGTGTGCATGTTTTAAAACTGCTGAGGATATAGCAGTTGTGAGTCATAGAACTAAAAGGGAAACAAGATGGTATTCCTTCTTGGAAAAATCTGAGACCTACATACGCTGTCTAAGGGTGACAGATTTGCATATTGTACGCCCCGTGAAAAGGCCTAATCATGGGTAACATTGCCTGTGATTGTTGGCTATCTTTGAGAAATGTCCAGACGCATACAACGAGCCCTCTAAACATCTTTGTTTTGACAGCTGGAGACTGCCAACAAAAGGGACAATAAAGTAGGTCTTGTTTGGTTATTTGCCCACCCATTGACTGCCCATGGCCATGCTAATCCCAGTTGACATTCCCACCCACTTACTGACCCTCCCCTCCCCAAATCCCCCCTCATGGGAACTCTTTGAGCTTGCTTTCATCAAGCCTTACCATCAAACTTTGCACTCGAAGTGCCTGCCAGTGTTTTTTCAAAGCAGACTCCTGAGAGTTAATGGCCCTCATTACGACGCAGGCGTTGGACCATGGTGCTAATAGCACCATGGTCTATGCCGGTAACTTACTGACTCTGCCATGGCGGAATGGGGAATTACCGCCCCATTCCGAGGTTGGCGGGGCGGTAATTCCCCATGCCGCCATGGCCCTTCCCCATTCCCATTTTTGCCCCATAGGGCGCAATGGGAATGGGAAGGCGCTAAAAGCAGGCGTTAAAGTGCCACCCGCAAAGGGACCTCGTAAGCAGGCGTTAAGGGTTTAACGGCGCCGCCACCTTTTACGGCGCCGTTAACCCCTTAACGCCTGGGTTGTAATGAGGGCCAATGACTTAATTGGAGCTGTAAACGCACTACTGCTGTAATAAAAATGTCCTAACCAGGTCTGCATTCAGCCACTCGATTTATAAGCACTCTGCATATCCGTGGCGGAAGTCCTGTTAAAAAAAGCATTGGCAAAGCCAACAGTTTTGGCTTGTGTATAAGCATTAGGCATTTGCCAGGCACTGGCATTAGATGCCCAGGTACATGCACCCTTTTGCACCTGCTACTGGCTACCTTCAATGGCCAGTCAATACCACCTCAGAAGTGCCTGGCAAATCCCTTTCCCATAACTACACAAAAGTCCAAACTGTTGGCATTGCCAATGCTTGTTTTTCCTTTTACACTGGAATTAAGTAAATGGGCCAAAGCGGCAGAAATGAAAGAAAATGTTCAGTTATTCGATTCTGTAGAGCCCAGTGAATCCAGATTAGAGGGAGGACCCCTTACACCAGGGTTGTCCAACTCCAGCCTTCGAGGTCAGGATACATGTCACATTTTCAGTATACCCCTCATTAATACAATGATTCTAAATATATGGACATTTATTCTCATGGATATTAATGAGGGCTATCCTGAAAATCTATCAGGATTCCACCCGTTGAGGCCTGGAGGAGGGCAGCCCTGCCTTAGGTAAGGTAGCCTTTAAACCAGATTCTGACCGTTTTCACACACATGGTGGTGAAGGACTAGAGTCCCTGGAACCGGGTGGTGAAAAGCACGGGATGGTGCTGAAAAGCATGGAAACGTGTTTGTCATGCACGCATTACAGATATGGCAGCCTTCATTTTTTGTATTTGTTTATTATTTGTATTTGTTTATTATTTGTATTGCGCACTAGACCCACAGGTATCAGGGCACAGAGCATAAGATAATTCAAAGCTTAGTTACACCGAAGAATTACAGGAATAACCAGTTAAACACAAAAGAGGAATATGGTACAAGAGTGAAAATAGCATAGGGAGGCGCAATATACAGAAACATGGGAGTATAGCATAGTAACATGAGTAACATGAAGAGAAAACCTTGCAGTTTGAAGGCAAGTATTTACAGTCAATATTTACTGTCATGGTGCAGTACAGTGGCTAGTACAAGCTATAGCTCTGAGTCTTTAAGCCATTTGATGGTACTCTTGCAGAAGTTGTGGAAGGACTCTTAGTGTAGTTGGTAGTGAATTCCACAATTTAGCTGCCTTGACTGGGTAGCTACAGCCCCTCAATTCTTGATAGCTTAAATCTAGGAACTGCAAGGTAATTAGTGTTAGATAGTCTAGTGATCCTAGTTGGAGACACCTTGTTGAATCTTTCTGACAGGTAGCTGGGTGCAGCATTGTTCAAACATTTGTAGGTCAAAGTCACAACCTTCAACTTAATTTTGTCGTGTGCAGAAAGCCAGTTATTGGCTCTTCTAGTCATGGAGATGTGTTCTCGCTTAGCAATTCCTAATGCGGCTCTAAGAGCATTATTTTGCAAGATCTGAATCTTCTTGATGATTTGTTTATTAGCACCGATGAATAATGGGTTGCAATCATCCAATTTTGATAAAATAAGAGCTTGGGCCAAGGTGATGCAACTGCTATTTGATAGAAAAGGTTTGCTAGCTCTAATCAATTTGCACGTATAGACTGTGGAAGAGGCCACCATGTTGACTTGCTTGTTGAGAGATAAGGTAGAATCTAGTTAAATCCTAAAGTCTTCACCTCTTTGGCCACAGAGATAGTGTTATTATCAATATTGAAGGCAGAGTAATTAGAACTTAATTTATTGAGGGATGCAGTAGTGCCCAGGACGATGATCCCAGTCTTGTCGTCATTTAGGCATAGACCGTGGGTAGCCATCCATGCCTGGATGACGAGGTAAATCTTATTCACCAAGGCCAAATCCTTGTCGTAATCACCAGAAAGAGGTAGGAGGATCTGGGTGTCATATGCATAGTTAGTGTAGGTGACATTAAAAAGGGGCTTAGTGAAGATGTTGCAGAGGGTGGGTGAGACACATGACCCCTGAGACACACCACAGGTGATAGGTATGGGGTCAGCGGCTGCAGTTGGGGAGAAAACTCTCATAGTCCGGTTACTGAGAAAGGATTGTATCCAGACTAGCTTCCACTGAGATGTGGGCAGCTGTGTCAAGGTGACTACTAGGACTCCATGGTCAACTAAGTCAAATGCCGCGGATAGATCCAATATGAGAAGGAGGGCGGGAATCCCCTTGTCTCTGAGTTCGTCAATCTGTGCCTTTAAGTCTAGTAAGGCTGTTTCGGTTCCATGCTGTGTCCAAAAGCCAGACTGACGTGAGCCCAATAAGGAGTTAGATTCCAAGTGTTTGTGAATTTGTGAGTAAGCCATTTTATCTAACATTTTCAACAGGAATGGCACAGTGGTGATAGGTCGGTAGTTAGTAGGGATAGTTGGGTCCAATGTCTGTTTTTTTAGTAGTGGGAGCACCCACGATTCCTTGAGGTTAGTTGAATTTTGCCAGATGAGAATGAGGCGTTAATCAGTTTAGTGATGAACAGGGCCAAGACTCTAGAGGCATCATTTATGAGTTGTGCCGGGCAATGATCTCCCTTACAGTTGGAGGGTTTGAGTGATAGGATAATTTTTTCCGTACCAAGTATAGTAACTTTAGTGAACTTGAAGCGTGGGGGGTGGTCAAGGCTATTGGGTGTGGTATCAGCCGTGAGGGGAGTTGGGGGATGTCCTGATTAGTGACTCTTTTTTCTTGGCAATTTTCATTTGTAAGGTCATAATTTTATTAACTAGTGCGTGCTGAATGTCCGAACACCAAAGTTTATCTTTTGTGCAGTTATCCAGCATAGGGGAAAAAAAATGCAAAATAAGGGATTGGGGTTTCAAGCTCTTTAAGTATAGCAAAGAGTTCCTTCGTGCTTGATTTAGTCTGGGCTATTCTAGTATTGTAAGTTTCGCGCTTTGCTTGGAGTATTCCCTTTTTATAGAGAGCCGATATGGTATGGAGGTTAGTTTTATTTTCCTCAGATGGAAGTAGTCTCCAGGATACCTCACATTGCCTTTTATTTTTCCACAGAGTTTTCAAGTGTGGGGCGTAACAACAATTAAGGTGTGCCTTGGGTTTACTTTGCTTTGTTTTTAAAGGTGCTATTGAGTCTAAGGAGGCAGACATAATTTGATTGAATTCTTTAACTAAGTCAGACAGAGCCATATGGTCTGGGAGAGCATTGAGTGTGGGAAGAATCAGAGGGAGTAGGTTGTCAACTGTAATATTCTTTTTACTCCTAGTTAGCAAGAGCAGGCATAGGAATAGGTCTTTCAGTGCCTAGGGAGAAGGAGATCATGTAGTGGTCCGTCCAGATCTGGGGAGATATGGAAGATACTCTAGTATTACAATTGTGGTCTGCCACCCAGTCTAGTGTTCGGCCATTGATATGGGTAGGGTCAAACACTCTTTGAGTAAATCCTAGTTCAGTTAGGGTATTTGTCACACTAGCTGCCTGTGAGTCTTTAGGGTCATTAAGTCCCAGATTCATATCTCGTAGTATCAGTACTTGAGAGGTATTTTTAAGGTTGTTGGACACAATGTTAGAAATGTCTTCCTCGAAGGTACTGATATGGCCTGGAGGTCTGTAAACCAGATGAATCGTGAGAGTCAGGGTTTTGTTAATAGTGAGTTTGGCAGTAAGGAGTTCACATGATTTAATGTCAGTCAGAATTATTAATCTGATAGGTAGATTCACTTTTGTAATGAGGGTAATGCCTCCTCCTCGTGAGTCATTTCTGTCGGATCTAAGGATAGTGTAACCATTAGGTATAGCTGAAGAGAGAGCTGGGCCTGCCGCCGCATGAAGCCAAGATTCAGTGATTGCCAAAATGTCAAGGTTTTCAGATTGGATGATGTCCGCTATCTCAGAGGCATGAGCTACCAGAGACCTGGCATTTAACAGTGCACCTTTAAGGCAATGGTTGGTAAGTTTTGGAGCTAATGGAGATTTAGACTTTTGGGTCTTCGGTGTGGTATGGTTGAGAGAGTCATATGCAGAGCATGTCTTCCTGTGATCTATTTTTGTAGAATTAGAGGCTTCTGGGTGGGGGTTCGATCTTTTGTTGGGGCAACTAAGGGTTCTGGTTAAAGGTTCAAATATTTTTGCGCGCCTCGAGCGGAGTCTGTTATTTCTGTGATGCGTGTTGCATGGGTAAGAATTTAGCTTAAGTGGTGGTTGGGGCTCCATATTCGGTTTGGCTAATTGTATGGTATAATTTAGATTTTTTAAGTGGGTAGTATATTGGGTAGTGCTGCCGTCAGGGATGGAATAGGCGTGGTACACTAAAGGAGTAGTAAATATATTGGATGTATTTGTTAGTAAATTGAACAGGGGCAGTAGATTCATTAATATGAGTGAGGACGGTTAAGTCTGAATTCCAGCAAGAAGTAGTCTGGGCTAAATCAAAAGGGGGGGCTACCCTTTTACCTTATATAATAGGCTAGGTCAGTCTAAGCAGGTAAGTTAGGTTCCTGGCCGGGCATGTTTATGTTATGTTATGTTATTTTGCATGTATATAGCGCCTTATATACCATTGGTATGGTCTGAAGGCGCTGGTAGGTTGAACGCCCTCGGGAACCGTTCGGGTCAGTAGAGAGAGGGGAGAGAGTCAAAAGTGCGTGTGTGCACCAGGTATGTGTGCAGCTGGTGCGGAATTCAGGTGGTAGCTGCTTTTTAGCGGTAGGTGTGGTGGTTGAGAGATCAGGAGTATGTGTTCGCTCTGGCTGGCTTTATCCAGGACGAGTGTGGCTGCGTTAGGCCTGAGGAGAACGCCTGGCTGGGGGGTGTGAAACCAGCAGTGTTTACTTAGAGTGTTGTGGAGTGAGCAGGAGATGTAGATATGAGAACAGTTATACCAAATGGTGTCATAGTATCTCTGTGTTCTAGTTGAGTGGTGATGTAAGGGAGAGAGTAGGCGTGAGGTGTGTTATGATAAGTACTCTTTCAAATGTTCACTGCATTCCAAACCATATTATGTATGTCACGCAGTTCCGAGCGGGCAGGTCCGTTCTATTCATTTTGTTCATTTCAGGCGTTCGGGATTGTACTACACATTCATGCTTGCTTGACCTATTCTTCTCCAGTGTGCCTCACGCATGCTCTCATGTGTTCCATAAGTGTGCACTCCTCTCTTACTTGTGCATGCATTCCAGTCTACCCAGCGCATGAACTCCTGACTGCCTACGCACTCATCCGCTTTGTATACTCAAACGCTTTCTATACACTCATCCGCCCTCCACATTCATCCGCACTCCACACTCATCCGCTCCCCGCACTCATCGGTCCTCCAATTTCTCCGCTCCCACACTCATCCGCTCCCCACACTCATCCGCTCCCCAACACTCATCCGCTCTCCACACTCATCCGCTCTCCACACTCATCCGCTCTCCACACTCATCTGCTCTCCACACTTGCTCTGTGCTTTCCACATTCAGTCGCTCTCCACGCTCCTCCGTTCTCCATGCTCCTCCGCTCTCCACACTCATCTGCTCTCCACCCACATCCGCTCTCCACCCTCATCCGCTCTCCACCCTCATCCGCTCTCCACCCTCATCCGCTCTCCACCCTCATCCGCTCTCCACACTCATCCGCTCTCCACACTCATCCGCTCTCCACGTTTATCTGCTTTTCACGCTTCCCACCCATACGTTCTCCATACTCATCCGTTTTTCACGCTCATCGGCTCTCCATGCTCATCCGTTCTCTGCGTTCATCCGCCCTCCTTGCTCGTCTTTTCAACATGCTCGTTCACTCTTACACTTTCGTCTGGTCAAACGTCGTCCGCTCCGCACATTCGTCCGCTCCGCACATTCGTCCCGTCTACACACTCGTCCCGTCTATACATTCCTCCCGTTTACACAGTCATCCCGTGTACACACTCGTCCCATCTAGACACTCGTACAGTCTTGATACTCGATCACCCGGACCACCCACACATCGGCAAAACATACTACTCGTTGGCCTGATAATATTACTTGTCTGTTCTGCGTGACTATCCGTTCCAGACACTCATCCGCACTGTGTATTTGTTCGCTCTACACATTCATCTGTTTCACAACTTTCATCCGCGCCACACATTCATCCACTTCACATACTCGTCCGCTCCACACACTCGTCCGCTCCACACGTTCGTCCGTTCTGCACACTCGTCCGCTCCACACTATTCGTCCGCACCACAACGCTCATCCATTCCACACACAACATCCGTTCCACACACTCACCCGACACCACACATTCATCTTTTCGCACAGTCGTCCGCTCTATCAGTTCATCTGCGCCGCTCCTACGTCCGCTCCACGTATTCGTTTATTTCGGAATACTCATCCGCTCTCCGCACTCATCCGCTTTCCACACTCATCCGCTCTCCACACTCATCCGCTCTCCACACTCATCCGCTCTCTACACTCATCCGCTCTCCACACTCATCCGCTCTCTACATTCATCCGCTCTCTCACTCATCCGCTCTCCACCGTCATCTGCTCTCCAGGCTCACTGCATCCTACGCTTCTGCGCTCTTCACTCAGTCGTTCTCCACACTCGCTCTGTGCTTTCCACACTCATCTGCTCTCTACACTCACCCGCTCTCACACTCATCCGCTCTCCACCGCCATCCGCTCTCCAGGCTCAACTGCATCCTACGCTTCTGCGCTCTTCACTCAGTCGTTCTCCTCACTCGCTCTGTGCTTTCTACATTCAGTCGTTCTCCACGCTACTGTGCTCCTCACACTCATCCGCTCTCCACACTCATCCGCTCTCCTCACTCATTCGCTTTCTACACTCATCCGCTCTCATACTCATCCGCTCTCACACTCATCCGCTCTCGCGGCTCAACTGTATCTTACGCTTCTGCGCTCTCCACTCAGTCGTTTTCCACATTCGCTCTGTGCTTTTCCACATTCAGTCGTTCTCCACGCTCCTCCACTCTTCATGCTCCTCCGCTCTTCATATTCATCCGCTCTCCACACTCATCCGCTCTCCACACTCATTTGTTCTCCACACTCATCCGCTCTCCACACTCATCCGCTCTCCACACTCATCTGCACTCCACACTCATCTGCACTCCACACTCATCCGCTCTCCACGCTCATTCGCTCTCCACGCTCCACACTCATCTGCTCTCCATACTCATCCGATTTCCACGTTCGTCAGCTCTCCATGTTCGTCCGTTCTCGACGTTCATCCGCCCTCTTCGCTCGTCCCCTCTAGATCCTCATTCACTCTAACACTTTCGTCTGGTCAAAGCGTCCATCTAGATCTCCTAGTTTCCTGATGATTTATTAATATTATCCACTTCACTGTTTTTATCTACACTATTCGTTTGGTATTGTTTGTCTTATGGTTTACATTCGATTTTATTTATTTATTTATTTATTTTATTTAGTTGTACATTTCTTGCTTCCGGTCAAATTGCTGGTTAGTTTTAGGGGAAGAGCCAGGTTTTCAGTAGTTTGCAGAAGGCCGTTAAGTCTTCATTTTGGCGGATGTGGGGTGGGAGCGAGTTCCATAGGGTTGGGGCTAGCGTTGAGAATGATGATCCGCCTAACCTGGTTGAGTTTGTGTTAGGGATTACTAGGAGGCCGGCTGAGCTTGATCTTAGGGTGCGAGTGGGGTGATAAGGTATTAGCTTGTCTTGAAGATATTGCGGTCCGGTTTTATGTAGTGCTCGATGGGAGAGGCATAAGGTTTTGAAAGCTACCCTACGGGCTACTGGAAGCCAGTGCAGTGTCTTAAGGGCTGGGGATACGTGGTCTCTTGGACCGAGCGCGAGTAGCATTTTGGCTGCCGCGTTTTGTGCTCTTTGGAGTTTGTTTAGTTGGTAGGCATGAATTCCGAGGTATAGGGAGTTTCCGTAGTCCAGTCTTGATATGACAATTGATTGGACCGCGGAGACTCTGTTGGGAAATGAGAGATACGGAAGGATGCGCCTAAGATTTTTGAGGTGGTAGTGGCAGGATTTTGAGACATTGTTGACTTGGCGCGAGAGTGTTAGGTCGGAGTCTAGGGTGCATCCAAGATTTTTCACTGTGTTGGAGGGTGTCGGTGAGTTGCCCATGGCGGGTGGCCAGGGTAGTGGGTGCGGAAGAAGATCGAGCTTGCCGCAAATCATGATTTCTGTTTTGGAGGGGTTTAACACGAGGTGGCTTTGGGTCATCCAGAGTTCTATGTTAAGGAGGCAGGATGCCAGGTCGGGTCGGGAGTCGGGTTTCGAGTTCGGGATTTTTAGAATTAGTTGAGTGTCGTCGGCGTAGTTGTAACACAGGATGTTGTGTGAACTAATTATTGGTGGGAGGGTGATCAGGTAAAGATTGAACAGGAGGGCGGATAGACATGCTCCTTGAGGGACTCCTGTGTCGACAGGTCGGGGTTGTGAGGTAAAGCTGGAGAGTGTCGTTATTTGGTGCCTGTCTTTGAGGAATGAAGCTATCCATTTAAGGGCGGTTCCGCGGATTCCTATGGAGTGGAGTCGGTCTAGGAGGATTGAGTGATTGATCGTGTCAAAGGCGGCCGATAGGTCGAGGAGGATTAGTGCGGCGCATCCGGCGGAGTCTGCTGTCATTTTAAGGTCATCCCAGATCGAGGTTAGGGTGGTTTCAGTTCCGTGACGTGATCTGAAGCCTGATTGGGCTGGGTCTAGGAGGTTGTTGGTTTCGACAAAGGAGTTTAGTTGGGAGTAGGCAGTTCGGTCAATGAGTTTGGCAAGGAACCTAGTGTGTGAGATTGGGCGGTAGTTTTTGGGCTCGAGTGGATCGAGCAATGGTTTTTTAATTAGAGGTTTGACGTGCACCGTTTTGAATGCGTCAGGAAAGATACCGGAGGAGAGGGAGGAATTTATGATAGATCTTGCGTATTCTCCTGCGCAGGTTGAGGCAAAAATTTCTTTAAGGGTTGTGGCTGGGCAGGGGTCCAGTGGTGAACCAGAAGGTTTGCGGGCAGATAGCAGTTTGAGAAACTGTTCCGGCGATATTGGACTAAAGGATTCAAACGTTGGTTGCGTGGAGGCTGCGGTTGCAGGGCTGGGCGGTATGGGCGGAGGATTGCCCGATGGCTGTAGTTGAGCCATCTTGGTATTTAGAGTTATTGTTCTTTCGATAGCCGTGTTGTGAAAGTGGAGGGAGAGTGAGTCGCACAGTGATTGTTTACAAAGGTATGCAGGCTCTATGAACTAAGGAGTGTGTATCTGCGTCAGAGGTGTGTGGCATAGGCAAGTTCAGGTGAAATGGATATCTCCAGACACGTAACTATAGGCAACTTGAATATATGCTAATCAGATGAGCACTGAATTGAGATGTATGCCAACTGAATTCAACTATTGCCTACGGTATGCTACAACAGCAAGGAATATGCGAGGGCTAGACTTAGAACTGTGCACAGTAAATTAACATGTATCTAGGCCGATTGGAAATCTGTATCTACAGTAAATGACAGTACAATTTGAATCAGCTAGGCGCAAGGTAAATCTCGTAAATGCACGCCAGGCTACTATGCAGTTTAGGCCTACTAGATTTCACTTTCTATATTCACCAAAAAATTACAATGAAACAGCAAAAATGCCTGTTAAAACTAAGGTATGGCTAACATACTGAAAACCCTCAGAGCTTATAATAGTAAAAACACTAAGGCGAGAAGGGCAAAACAACGCTATACTAACAGATATGTACAAGAGGCTGAACTATTGCTAGTCATGTTAATGTCCACATTACATGTTATAGTTAAATGCAGTAGAGTAAGATCGTCAAGAGTCGGCAATATAGGCTGTAGGTTGAGAAGCAGGACTAGGTCGGCATGGCAAGTGATAGGCAGGCGGTATGGACCAAGCAAAATATTATACCATTTGCATGCAGTGGGAATCGGGACAAGTAGCAGGAATATATCGGGGTGAGTGAACAAAAACTTAATAGGTGTTGCAGAGAGGCAACAGCTTGAGTATGCCGTTGACTAGGGCTGAATGTGTGTGGCGCTTGCTAAGGAGGCGAACACAGTAATGGTCAAATAAAGTAGGTAGTTACAGTAAAGCATTGTGAGGCTATGCTTTTACATAAGTTCGGAGACAGTTCGGCAGACTGCCGTACATTCGTATAGGGCGCGGCTTGTAGCATGGGAGAAGGAATGAATGTTACTCGCCGTTCGTGATGCGGCACCAGTAGCGGACGTAGGACTCGCTTACCGTCAGAATGTACAGTACGTGCAGAGGGTGAGAGTCTTAAGCAGAGTAGGTTTGCACCTTGTCTATATGCACACCATCGTGGTAAGATCAAGGTGGGGGCAAATAGAGGTGCTAAAGTCTCTTGTACTCACAGATGGAAGCGGGCAGCGTTTATGGCCCTGGGCTCTGGCAAGGCAACCTCTGGTCAGGCTCAGGTCAGGAACCTTTCTTGTGTGCCTTTCCTTGGAGGCCGGCTCATGCCTGCCGGTGCCTCCTGATAGGCTAAATGTTACGTCTGGCCAATTGGGCGTCGGTGCTGGTCTCCGGGGGAGGCAGACTTAATTATCAAAACAAGGCGGCCATTTTAGAAGGGTTTTACCTTCAAAATTGCAATATTGATTGCGTTTTGCAGGATTCAATATCAGGGATCGTCAGCAAGTCCATGAAGCACTAAATGCATAAGTAGTGCGTGGGCTACAAATACGTTAATTAAACCTTGTTGCTGGAGAAAAGCGACGCTGATGATGCAGGGGACGCTTCAGCCTCGTGGCTTACCTCGATGAATCAGCTGGGCTGAGGAGGTGGGTAGGCTGCTCCTGCAGCCTCCGGACGGGAGGGGCTCCAACTGTGAAGCGAAGGTAGAGTTGCACCGTTGAGTTCAAAATATTGTGCTAACTTTTATAATCAGAACCTACTCTACTGAAATCCATGGTGTGGTGATTAGAATTCTGATCCTTGACTACCAGCTTGAGGATTCTCCAGTTGAGGGTTCCAAACTGGGCATCCCGCACCATCAAGGAATCCTCTAAGTGCCTCCGCAGAACTGTGCCGGTGCAGGGTAAATAGCGAAATACAGGGGCAACGGTCAGAAAGGCAGAAAGATACCAATAGGTGAAGGAGATCTGCAGAGAGAGAGAGATTACAGAGGATAAGACGTAGAGAAGGAAGACAGCAGGCATAACGAGAGACTATGAAAGGAGGGAAACAGAAGAAGAGTCACGGCAGGAAGAAAAAAGAGGGAAGGCGGAGGCAAGTATAAAGAAAATGAGACAAGTAGAACGAGTAACAATCAAAAACAAGGAAAGAAGAGAAGTAAGGGTAGATAGGAACTGTAACAGAAACAGAGTGCCTGAAAGGGAACACAAATACGTTGAGAAACAGGTAAAACAAGACAGTGGTGTGAAGGTAAATAATAAAAAGAAATGATAGGAGAGACAATGGGGTGAAGAGGAAAGGAGAGAAAAAAGTAGAAAGGGGTACAAATATAGAGGACTTGTGCAGAGAGACAGAGGGATACAGAAAACGGGACTGAAAGATGAAGACTGTGGGACACAATGCCCAGGGAAGATCCCGCTTTATGCAGATGACATGTAATTGTATGTATGAGACCCGCCTCTAAATATGGAACGGTTGCTCCAGGGAATGGCTAGCTTTGGCAAATATTCCAGTCTCCACCAGAATAGGAATACATCTCATATATTCCCATTGTAGGACGGTACACAGGAGCTGGATAATACCGTGGGGGGCGAGGAGGGGCTCCGTTGGGCACCAGCAACGCTCAAATTCCTCGGAATATGGCAATCTCGCTCCCAAATCCCCACGTTTGAAATGAACTATGCAGCGTAGGTGGTAGATGTACAGGCTATACTACGGCAGTGGGGTTGGATTCCAATGTCCATGGCAGGCAAGTGCTCGCTAGACAAGATGGTGGTATTGCAGAAATGATTATACATGTTTCATTTCATCCCGATGATGCCGGGGAGTGCTTATTTTACGGAACTCAATATGGTGTGCTGGGTATACTTGGGCGGGGGGTCAGATCAGGACGAAGTGGACGTCTCTGTCTACCCCCCTCCCCCACGTGGCAGGTGGCATTGCAGCTCCGGACTTTGAGTTATATTATTTGGTGTCACAGGTACAGTGCATAGAGCTGACCGGCCGCCCGCCACATGTAAAGCTGAAGTAACTATCGATGGGCGCAACCTCGCTGAAAACCATCTTACTTGGGGGTGGCTGTAGCCCAGATGGACCGCTGGACCCATTGGGAGCCACTGCGAGTGCGTGGAATCGACTTCTTGGTGGCAGGGGGAGGGCAACCCATATGACAGGAATGTCCCTGTGTGGCATGCGAGTGCTCTGGCCCCCACAATGGATGGCGCGATTAAAAAGGCAAGGCGATCGACCAATATGAAGGTACTGGGAGATATGTTCCCACAAGCCAATTTATTGAATGGGAAGATATTAAGTACACTATCGGGGAGACCCCGCTACAGCGGCTATACTGTTATTGCATGAGGACGGCAATTAGGAGGCACTGACCATCCTTTCCTGAGGAACCGGCCTGGCACATTTTCATGTCGTACATAGTAAACAGTCCCAATAGCAGGAAAAGTGCATCCATGTTATACGGCATTCTACAAAACCAAAAGGTAGTGGAGGTCTCTGTGGTCCGGTTAAAGTGGAGTCAAGACCTTCCGGTCGAAACTAATATGCGGACTGACTAAGGAGATTTCGTTTAACTCCAAATGTTGCCTTATAAATCCTGAACAGGCTACATTACACCCCATCACTTATCACATTGTTCTGCGCAGATTGTGAGGGCATTTGCCCAGATGTCGTTCCAGAAATGTTACCTTGATACATATGTTATGGTCATATCCTGCTCTGTCCCCATACTGGGTAGATATACAGCGGGTGCTGTCTGCGCTTGCGAAACAAACGCTCAAACTGACACCCCGAGATTGCATATTAGGATATACGGGTAAAACGAAGTTTTTTTAAACTAGGGACTACTTTTGGCCAAACTATGTATATTGATGAGATGGACTCAGAGGATGCCTCCCACAGTGGAGATGTGTCACTGTGACGCGCTTTGGGTTAATGACATGGAGGAGGTATTTGTCAACCTATTACCCACTAATTGCTGCCCAAAAGATATCTGGGAGGATGTCCATGTGTACCTGCGAAGGGGGTGGGGCGGCAATCCCAACCATAGGGTAGAGGACTGAGGCTTATGGCAAATATAGCATGAGTAACCACATGTATGTATGTATGCCTTATGTAGAGAAATGTCGTTATTTATTTATTTCATTTATAAAGCGCACAGCAGCCCAAAGGCATCGTGGCGCTGTTACAGAGAGTCTTTGCATACAGTTTACAGAAGTAGTGATATACAATGTACTTTATCACTGGCTGCGATGCTTGTAATGTTTAATTTCCACCAAGTGGCCAAATAAATAATTTTTTAAAAAAGATGCCCAAGGAAAGTGAATCACAGCTAGAGAGTAGCGCAGGTAAGCAGACAAAGGGAGAGAGAGAAAGCTTGATGGCAAGACGGAAGAGTGTGGAAAAAGATGCCAAAGCAAAGTGAATCCTAGAAGTGCAGGTAAGCAGACAAAAGGGGAGAGGGAAAGCTTGACGGCAAGACGGAAGAGTGTGGAAGAAGACGCCAAAGCAAAGTGAATCCTAGAAGTGCAGGTAAGCAGACAAAAGGGGAGAGAGAAAGCTTGACGGCAAGACGGAAGAGTGTGGAAAAAGACGCCAAAGGAAAGTGAATCCTAGAAGTGCAGGTAAGCAGACAAAAGGGGAGAGAGAAAGCTTGACGGCAAGACGGAAGAGTGTGGAAAAAGACGCCAAAGGAAAGTGAATCCTAGAAGTGCAGGTAAGCAGACAAAAGGGGAGAGAGAAAGCTTGACGGCAAGACGGAAGAGTGTGGAAAAAGACGCCAAAGGAAAGTGAATCCTAGCTAGAGAGAAGTGCAGGTAAGCAGACAAAGGAAGAGAGAGAAAGCTTGACGGCAAGACGGAAGAGTGTGGAAGAAGACGCCAAAGGAAAGTGAATCCTAGCTAGAGAGAAGTGCAGGTAAGCAGACAAAGGAAGAGAGAGAAAGCTTGACGGCAAGACGGAAGAGTGTGGAAGAAGACGCCAAAGGAAAGTGAATCCTAGCTAGAGAGAAGTGCAGGTAAGCAGAGAGAGAGCGGGAGAGAGCGCGAGCGAGAGAGAGAGGGGTGCATATTCTTGTAAGGGATGAAACACAAGTGAAAGGTCACACAGGTATGCAGACAGTGATGGGGGTGGTAAAGATAGTAAGGGGTATTATAGCCACCAGGAGCGAGGATGTCGGTAGTGGAAGAGGGTAGCAGAGATGACGTTAGAGGTGTTGGGTGTTATGAGGTGGCAAAAGAGACAGGCAAGGAGAGGGCTGCATGTAGTGCTGATGTGTGTTAGGAGGTGGCAAAAGAGACATGCAAGGAGAGGGCTGCAGGTAGAGGTGATGGGTGTTAGGTGGTGGAATAATAGACACATGGACAAGGGATGCAGGTAGTGCTGATGGGTGTTAGGTGGTGGCATTATAGACACAATGACAAGGGATGCAGGTAGTGCTGATGGGTGTTAGGTGGTGGCATTATAGACACAATGACAAGGGATGCAGGTAGTGCTGATGGGTGTTAGGTGGTGGCATAAAAGACAAAAGGAGATGGGAAGCTAGTAGTAGTGATGGCTCACCTCATTAGCCGGATTCCCACACCCCCTGCTAATGAAGCCAGATGGAGCCAAAATCCCCTTCACACAGCCCCGGATGCAGGACCCCAGCTCCCACCACCTGCCAATCCACCCATACACGGGCTTGAGGCCCCTTCATCTAACATCCACCCATATTGCGAAAAAGGGAGCAGGAGCCTCCCTGAGTTAGTCCCCTGTCCACGCCACCCCATAGGGTCAAACGTGGTAAGGAGGCCCCCCTATGTGCAGACATTTGCCCCCCCATGCACCTATAGAACGAAACTGGGCCAGGGATTCCTCTTCCACTTACCTCCTTAGCCCCACCACCCACCCTGAAGTGTGTGCGGCATCGGTTCTGTATGTCAATGCAGCATGCATTACTGATGCTGCCTGTGCGGCACTGGTACTGTGTGTATGGCATTTCCTGCCCATGCTGTTGATGGTGTCTGCTTGAGGAATTCTTGAACTGTTGGTGCTTCTATTGTACTTTTGTTGTTTCTGTGAGGGGAGATGGCACTTCTGCTGCCTGTACTTCACACGCATGCACCTAGCTAATGTGTTGCCATTGTACTTGTAAACAGCTATTGCCCTATACTGCCTCGCCACCATATTACATTTGTGTCTAGCTATTGCCCTATACTGCCTCGCCACCATATTGCATTTGTGTCTAGCTATTGCCCTATACTGCCTCGCCACCATATTGCATTTGTGTCTAGCTATTGCCCTATACTGCCTCGCCACCATATTGCATTTGTTTCTAGCTATTGCCCTATACTGCCTCGCCACCATATTGCATTTGTCTCTAGCTATTGCCCTATATTGCCTCGCCACCATATTGCATTTGTGTCTAGCTATTGCCCTATATATTACCTCCCCACTATTGCTGCACCTCTGCACACGCTACCAACGTGATGCCCTTGTGTCGGTGACTATTGACACACCCTGCACAACCGCCTGAGGTCTAAGGCCAATTACCTACTATCCTCCCCACCTTAGCACATCACTATCCACCTAATGTGTGCCTGTTCTCTCTCTGACCGTGCTATCTACCGCCTTTGATAACCTGCCTACTTGCACATTGTTACTATGGTCGACCAGCAGGCGTATATCATCTGCATCTACTGCGCCCTGTGCTGCACCCTCCTCCTATTAGCACTGTTAGGACCTATCCTCATCAGTAGTGACACTCTACTTTCAGCCCTGACACTGACCCACCTACACACTCACCCTCTCTCCTGCGCGCCACAACACCTAACCATCATGTCTACTACCCCCTTGATCAACACCAGGTCACTTACAGCACATGCACTTGATGTGGCTGACCTTATCACCACGCACAACCTTGATTTCTTAGCTGTCACCGAAACCTGGCTCCATGCAGCCACAGGCCCTCTCCTATCCATAGCGATCCCTGATGGTTATACCATTATGCTTTGAGGACTGCCATGTGGAAGGATGTGGCAGGAGAAACCAGTGTGGAAGCACCTTTAGGGGCTGGTTGATTCTGAGTGAGTAGTTTCACAATAATTGTAATCCATTTTTGGCATGCTTTAGCACTCTTTTGGGGTGGTGTGAGTGTTTTTTTAATATATATATATCTTTTTAAAAATAATGTATTTATTTAATCATTTATGTATTTATATTTTTGGGTGAGCACTGTGTGCTAATCTGGTGGCTGTCTAGGTTTCTTTTGGCTTCTTAGCCTGTTTTCTCTGTTCTGGGCTGCATTCAAAGGGTGCAGTCTGTGGGGTGTAGTCCTTTGTTTGTGTCTGGCCTTTTCACAGTCCCACCCTCCCCCTCCAACCCGCCCACCTCCCCTGATTGGTGCGTCCACCTGGTCACAACTGACCTTCCCAGGGCAGCCCTCTGCCCAGCAGCCCCCTCGGCTAAGGGCCCCTGAGGCAAAGGGCGGCTCCTACAGTAGCTGCTCCAAGGCATGTCTACAGGTGTCTGCAGGGGAAGCAAAGGAAGCCAGCAGCCAACAGACACCAACAAAACTGTAAGTGTGGCATGGGTGAGGTGTAGAGGAATTACTCTACTCCAGAAAGCCCTCCCCACTCTACCTCACCTCTCCATAACGTAGACTGCCATAGAATTACGCCATGCATTCATAGAGAGATTTGTGACCACAAGCCTAATTCCATTCTTGGCCTGACTGTAAATGTTGCATTGCATTACGCACTAACACACTAGCCAATGTTAACTAGTGCCACACCTATACAGAAATGTTAAGATTAGCCTGCGTCATCTTCAGACAGGTGTAACAATGTTAACATGTGCCACACCTGGATGGAATTCTTAACGTTAGCTTGCGTCACATCTAGACGGGATTATGAATGTTGGCATGTGCCACACTTAGATGGAATTCTTAACTTTAGCTTGTGTCACATCTGGATAGAAATGTGAATGTTAGCATGCGCCACACTTACATGGAATTCTTATGTGTCGCATCTAGATAGAAATGTGAATGTTAGCTTGCGCCACACTTAGATGGAATTCTTAATGTTAGCTTGCGTCACATCTAGACGGGATTATGAATATTAGCATGTACCACACTTAGATGGAATTCTTAACTTTAGCCTGCGTCACATCTAGACGGGATTATGAATATTAGCATGTACCACACTTAAATGGAATTCTTAACTTTAGCCTGCGTCCCATCTAGATAGAAATGTGAATGTTAGCATGTGCCACACTTGGATGAAACTGTGAATGATGGTAAGTGCAACACTTGATTGGAATCGTCATCACTAGCCTGCCTCACATCTAGACAGAATATTGAAAATTAGCAACGATGGAATAGTGAATGATAGCAAACATCAGACAAAGACATAACTGCAAGGACAGCAATGCCAACTAACCAATCCACTAACAATTTCATCCCTCTGCATACACTTCTCAAACTCTAACCAAACACAACCACAAGCCTAAAACGCAGCAATCCGCACTAACTTCACTACACTGCAACAACAAAACAAACCCCACATAGATTTGCATAACAGCACACGACGACTACCGACCGTAAAACACCCCAAGCCCAGCCGACAGACCCACCGGGCTGAGGCTGCCATCTGCACATCACTGCTCTCTTGCACTTTTCCAGCTTATTCCCACTAACTCACCCCCCCCTCCCTCTTTCAGAGCCGCCAGAGCACCAGGGGACCACTCCGGTGGTGATAATGCGCGGTACAAATATCCTTTAACATTAACATAACATAACATTATAAGAGGTGACCGCAACTCTTGCCAATCCAAAGGAGGCGGTATTGCCTTTATACACAAAAATACCATTAGTCTTTGCCCTTCCTCCGCTCTCCAAATCAACTCTGCTGAATTGCTCACAGTGAAGCTAGCGATCACCCCCAATCAGACTATCACACTCCACCTCATCTACAGACCACCTGGTCCTCTATCGACATTTGCTGAAGATCTCTCCTGCATCCTTGCCGATAACACTAAGTCTAAGACCCAAATCATTATACTTGGCGACTTCAACCTAGGCTACCAAGACCTTCATGATGCCCCCGCGCACGACATCAACAACCTGTTACTTAACCTAGGCCCTACACAACATATCAATACACCAACACACTCCAAGGGGAGGATCCTCGAGTGGATTGCTACATTAAACTGTGACACCACCATTGCATCCAACCAACCATGTGCATGGACTGACCACCACCTCATCACCTTCAGTATCCCTACCAGAATGATCCACACCACCACTGAGGTCGCACCTGCCACCGCCACAAGAAACAAGCGCAACATAACCTGCGCCAAATTACTTCCACTTATCCTCCCTGCTCTCAATGATCTTTCCCGCTCATGCTCTGACCCTACCGTCCTTGTAGACACTTACAATCAGACCATGCTGAAAGCCCTTGACCTCATTGCTCCCACTAAACTTTGTAAACCTAAACCTCGAGCCCACCTCAACTCCTGGTTCACGCCACAGCTAAGAAACATTTGCAAAGAAAAAAGGAGCCTCGAATCACGCTGGAAAAGTAACCCAACTGAAACTAACAAAGCTAGTGTTATTCTAGCCACTCTAAACTAGAAAGAGGCCATACTTCAGGCCAAAAGAGATGAATATAACAAACGCATCGAACAAGCTCAGTCTAACACCAAGGAGTTATTTAGAATCTTAAAGGAACTGGAGTCTCCTGCTAGTCCTCCTGACACCTGTTCCAAAGACAGTACCTGGTGTACTAACATTCATAAGGCCCTCCTTGGCAAAATCACCACTCTCCAAAACAAAATCAATGACAAAAAAAACAGCCTGCAGACTACCGTGCAGCACAATATCCATCTGACCAGTGCTAGCACTAACCGTGATACTCTAAAAACCATTTTCCTTCTCTCCCTTATCCATTACTGAAGTTGAGCACATCATTAATAACCTCAAACCGGCCAACTGTCAGGGTGACCTATGTCCCCCCGCCATTATTAAGGAAGCCTCACACAGTCTAGCTCCCTTCATTACCACACTCATAAATTCATCATTCGGTTCTGGGATTGTCCCCGACAACCTAAAGGATGCCTGGGTTATTCCCCTCCTCAAAAAACCCACCTTGGATGCTAACATACCCACTAACTTCAGACCCATTACCACAGTCCCCTTCCTCTTAAAAAATTCTTGATCGTGCAGCATACTTGCAGATCTAAGCCTACATGGAAACTAATAATCTCCTGGGACTAAGACAATCAGGCTTCCTCCCTCGCTATGGTACAGAAACTGCCCTCTTAGATCTAAAAACTCAGATCGAAGACCTGAAAGACAAGGGCAAGCTTGCCCTCTTACTCCTTTTAGATCTCTCTGCAGCCTTCGATTTAGTAAATCACCAAATCCTCTGCCGTCACCTCAAAACCGCCGCCAACTTCTCGGACAAAGCCACGGCCTGGATCACCTCCTTTTTGGAAAATAGATCCATGAGAGTCTTTTCCCCTTCTGCCACTGCTTATCCCGCGCCAGTCACCTGCAGGGTTCCTCAAGATTTGTGTGTTTCCCCGACACTTTACAATGTATTCACAAAACCAATCTTTGATATTTTGGACTATCTGGGTGTCACATATACCAATTACGCCGATGACACCCAGATACTCATGCCTATCACAGGTGACCACAAAACTGACACTCTAGCCATCAATTCCATCTATCAAATCATCCAGGCTTGGATGGCGCAGCATGGCCTGTGCTTGAACGATGAAAAGACGGAGATTCTCATCCTAGGATCTCACCAAAGACTTAGCAAGTTAGACTCGTCCTTCAAATCCTTCACTATTGATGGCAATACCATCAAAGTGGCCAAAGATACTAAAACACTTGGTATCTATCGCGACGCCATCTTATCACTTTCGAGACAAGTTAACGCTGTCTCCTCTACTGCATCTTGTACATGCAAGCTCATCACGGCTTGTCGTCCACTCCTATCACCAGCCAACTGCACTACATTAGCCAGGACCCTGGTCCTGTCTAAGGTCGACTATTGTAACGCCCTCTACCTCGGCACTAACCAATCTAAAATCAGCAAACTACAGATCATTCAAAATAATGCCATTAGAGCGGCACTTAACATCCCTAGGAACCTCCACATCTCAGACACCAGACGGAATCTCCATTGGCTATCATTTTCCCAAAGAGTTTCTATCAAAGCACTATCACTAACACACAAAAGCCTCTCACATCAAGCACCAAGCTACCTGGTTAGTAGATTTTCTCTACACACCTCCTCAAGACCACTTAGAAGTGCTCAAACCAACTGCCTCTCCATCCCCTGCTTCAACCTCCAGAGATCAGGCGGGAGCAGTTTCCCAGTCATGGCTGCGAAACTATGGAACTCCCTACCCAACCCACTCAGAGCAGAACCATCTTTCCAGGCCTTCAAGAGCAAAGCCAAAGCCTGGCTGGCAGCCCAAGACCAGCCTGATTACTAGCACTCACTGGCACTCCGCTACACTTGCGTAAACCTGCTAGATAGTTTGCATGATTGTTAATATGTATAGTACTTGTATATTTTCTAAAATTGCATTTTTATTTTAAATTTCCTTTATTCCCTTCCCTTGTTCTCTTTTGTGTGCACCCTATAACATGCCTGTAACCTAAATCATGCGCCCGGACGCCCTTGGGCCTGGTGCGCTTTACAAATAAATAAAATACAAATACAAATGCCTGTGTATGCCAGGGCTACCTCTGTTTCTGCCTCTTCTATGTATCTCTTGTGCTGCTACTGCCTTGGGACATATCTGCTTTCTGTGAGTGAAGGTTGCACTGTTGCTTTTTTTAGATACGCCTGTCCTCTGTGAAGGAAGGTAGGTGTGTGAGTGTGTGTGTGTGAGAGAGAGAGAGAGAGAGAGAGAGAGTGTGTGTGTGTGTGAGTGTGTGTAAGTGCGAGTGTGTGTGTGTGTGAGTGTGCCTGTGGTCTCTGCGCAAACTTGCCCTCCTGCAGCCTCCTTTGTACCAGTCAAGCGTGAGTGAAGCTTGCATGTGGTTGCCTGTTCACTACCTTGTCTTTATGGAGGTGCTTGCTGTGCTTCCTGCTGCTATGTTGTACTGGACATCACTGCTGTCTGTGAGGCGTAGGATTCGAGTACTGTTACCTGTGCCGTGTGAAACATCACTTTTTGATGTTAATGCGATCCTCCTGTAGAACTCCTATGTTTGTGTAGTGGATATTCCCCCCTTATGCTGGATGATGTTTAATATGTGTCATTAATCATATTTGTATTTATTTGAGCAGCAGCATATGAGTTCAACCAAAAATTATGTACATATTAAACAGTAACAAAGGGCAGATGCATTTCCTGGGCAGTGTGTACAATTGACTGTGTTAGACTGAAGGATTAAGAACCCGAGATTAAGGGGTATTAAGGAGTACACAACCTGAATATTCCAAAATATAAGTGCCTACAGCCAGTTATCACATAATAGCAATTTACAATATGACTGGTTCTAAGAGACAAGGGCAAGAGAAGTGGACTAGTGGGCCTATCAAGGTGCAAAGAATGGGGGAAATGGAGTCCCCTTCGGACTATAGCAGGTTCTGCTTCAGTCTCCTTTTGAAAAGTCCCACTGAGCTGACAATTGTGTGATATCAAAAGGCTGTGGCTGTATAATTGTGTTAGATTCATAGTCACCATGCAACAACCAGGCACGGTTTATATTTACAGAATTACTTGTCAGAGAGGTGGAGAAGATTAAAAGCCACCTCTGCCTCTTGCCACTTTATATTCCAGCAGCTATCAGGAATGTACATGTGACCTTTGAACCTGCCCAGTGTCACTGCAGGGTGGAGGTGGTGTAAAGAGTATCACAGCAAAGTCACATGTTTGCACTATCATTTTGATATGGAGCATTAGCAGACCTCCCTTTCAGAAATAGAATTACCTAAATTAGTGTATGTTAATAAAAATAAAGAAAGCTGGTGCTTTCACATCCTCACAGATGTCCATCTAGAGTTCCTAAGTTTGGCTGTTTTGTAGCAAGCCATAAAGACACCAATAAATAGTGGTTAAATAGGGCAGAGAGTTGGACGGACGTGATAGATGTAGGTTCTTCAATGGCTTGAGATGCATAGGGGTCAATTGGTGTGCATGATGGGTTGGCAGAGTGATAGATGGGTAGAGTTTCGGTAGGGGATTTTGGAGAAGTGAGAAAGTGAAGACAGTGTGGCAGTGTTGGAGAGAAGGTTGGTGGGGGTGAGAGAGATAGCGGGATGACAAGATGTCATGTATTATGGTGATTGTGAAGGCCTAGGACGAGGCAGAGTCATCAGCGGAGAGAGAGGACGACATAGAACAGTACTGTGGGTGTTAAAGCATAACCCAGTGTGTCACGGATAGGAACTCAGGTTACTTTAGCACTAGGATTTAGCTCAGATGAGAGTGGCGGTAAGGGTAATAAAAGAGTTTTTGTAGACTGAAAAGAGAATGGGTAATCATTTATTCCCAACACTGACATAGACAGTGGTGCATGGTTGATGTCAGCAGTTGGATGGCTGTGGAGATCCATGGTTGTGTTCAGTGGTGGGCGAGGGAGACAGGCAAGATAATTACCCTTAACGAGGGTGTTCAGTGTAGAATTGAATTTCATGAAGGCAGATTCAGTGGCATGAGCAAGTGGAGGAAAGAGAGAGCTTGAAGCAAGGCTTTGACTTGATTGAGGTAGGGGACCCTGGAGTTGGACTTGGATTTTAATTTGGTGATAGATGAGGCTGGGGGAGCCAGAGGGAAGGAGGAACAGTGAGGATGAAATGAATGGGTGAGTGGTCAGAGGGAGAGAAGATGGGACTAGAGTGGACGACTGGAATATGAAATTCTAGGAGATGGATACAGGTAGGAGGTTTATGTAGGCTGGCTAGTGGTTTCAGTGATAGCCATCACGAAGAGTTTGGAGTGATGGGACTTCACGTTAGAAAGGGATTAGGCATTGCAAAGTGAACATATTAGAAGTTACGGCGCTTGGGGAAACGCAGCCCATTTTCCTTCCTGAAGGGGCAGCTTATGCACAAAACCTTTGAAGACCACTACCCTAGGAGCGCAGTGGCACTGACTGGCATGTATTGATAGTAACAGCAAGTAACTAGAGATGTGGACCTACCTTTCTACCTTTGCCTCTCAGGGACTCATTCTTCACCATGGTCCCACATGTATCGCAAGGAGGCAACTGTAGTACCGAGAGCGAGACATACCCGGAGGGAATCCCAGAGTGAAAGACTCAAATCCCCCTCTTGCTCTTCATGTTTCCACTTGTACCAATCTCGCCCTCATACCTATTGTGTGTGTATACGCTCCTCTTTAGGCATAGCGACAGGTAAAGCATATGTTCTTCCACATTTGAGTTCACACTATAATTAAACTGTCGGCCATTTAAGCACTTCTGCATTGATTGGCTAGCCCTCCCCCTCCTCTAATTAAGCAGTTCTATGTTTATGGCATTTTTGCTTGACCTGGATTCTGCACATTGGGCTTCTGCAGGGTAATGCATACCAGGTTGACTTCCACTCCTTGCAGTCTTCAAACACAGACGCTTCGGCTTGCAACTCTATATGCGGTGAAGCAGGTGTGGCACACGGATTGACGCCCCCCCCCTTGTGCCCCCTCCTACTTCTTTCCCCCTTATGTTCCCTAACGTTGACTACATTCACCTTCCGCACAGTCACCTCCTGACTCGGTACTCCCCGCTCTCACGGTTGCTCTCCCTTATCCTGTTTTCTCTCTCCTAACCCCTATTGTTCATCTAAATCTATACCCACGTGTTCACCGCCACACTCTCCATTTTGCCCTCCCCTACCCACATCATGGCGTGGTTACCACGGACAGGCTGACAATACCCAACTCCAGACAAGCCTTAGCCACTGCAGTGGTGAGTTGGCACATTACAAAAGCCTTTTTGCTCTCTTGGTTTCTGAGCCCAGGTACCTGCTCACCGTGCTACCCACCCGCACTTCCTCCTGGCAATCCCTTGCACTGGGACCTGTATCTGTAACCACACACCCCCCCTTTTTCTTTCTGCACTTACCAGACTCACACTGTCTGTTTTCCTTAAAACAGCAGCACTTGCCACCTTTTGGCTGCACTTCGACTGTTTGTTGCTTGTTGTTATTTATTATTTATTTATTTATTTATTTATTTATTTATTTATGTATTTACTATTTATCTGTTTTCCTTTGCTCTGCACCACTTTCCACTGCCCCCCCTTCCCTGCTCTTCTCCCCTTTTCCCCTCTCCCATGCACTTTCACTTTCTCAATGTCACTGGGCCTAGTAAAATCGTTGTTTTGTTTCTTCCGTGTACCCCTCCCTTGCCTTGACCCGCACTGAAACAAATGTGTCCTAGCGTGATATAAATAAAAAATTAAATTAAATTTTAACATAAAATGGAATAACTACTGTTCAAGCCTGTCAAGGTGCTCTCCCTAAAAGTATTTTCCACACCTCTTGGCTCTGAAGCTCAAAACGTAAAAATCACTTCTCTTTGCTCTGTGCAGGAGATTACTATATCTCCTTTTAAACATTCGAGAATTCCAACACACGAATTCCCTGTCTCTCCGAGTTAGCCCAGTAGAGTACCCCTTGGGCTTGGCTTTGAAACAGATCCGCCACAAAAGACTGCCCTAGGCTGTTTGTTCATAATATGCTATTGTAGCTCATAAGACTGCAATTCTGCCACCAGGCCAACCAAGAATACTTCGTTATTTCGGAAGATGAACCGTGCAGACATGAGTCATTGGGCCTCATTACAACCCAGGCGTTAAGGGGTTAACGGTGCCGTAAAAGGTGTCGGCGCCGTTAAACCCTTAATGCCTGATTACGAGGTCCCTTTGCGGGTTGCACTTTAACGCCTGCTTTTAGCAGGCGTTAAAACACCAACCCGCAAAGGGACCTAGGAGCTAATTACGGCACCGTCATTTACGGTGCCGTGGTGCCGTACTTAGCGCCTTCCCCAGTCCCATTGAGCCCTATGGGGCGAAAATGGGAATGGGGAAGGGCCATGGTGAAATGGGGAAATACCGCCCCGCCAACCTTGGAATGGGGCGGTATTTCCCCATTCCACCATGGCGGACTCGTTACAACACCGGCACCAACCATGGTGCTAATAGCGCCATGGTTTAGCGCCGGGGTTGTAATGAGGGCCATAGACATATATATCTGGCGTTAATGTACCGAAAAAAGGCCTTCAGAGAAGGCACATGCAAAATTCACCAGAAAAAGTGGGGTGGGGCTGGGGTGAGTCGCTGATAGGCAGAGACTGTCAAGCAATCAAAAAGCAGGGCACCAAAAAGTGAAGAATTAAGCCCCTTGTTTTTGTTGGCGCTATCTTCCCGGCTGCGGTTGCACTGGGCTGCTCTAGGATTTGCGAGGCCTGCTGTGGCAAAAGATATGGGCCATCAAATTTGAAAATGTATTTAAATCACAGTGATGTTACCGAAAGTGGCATCACAGGGAGTGGTGTGAGTATTTGATACTTGAGGAGCTCATGGGAAATTACATTTCACGAAGTTGCAGTGAGAAAGCCAAGATACAAATAAACTTTGTGCAGAATTATATATGAAAAGTCACTGCTCTTATTATGTAAGCAATATATCCCGAAGAGGGGGGGCATTACCGAGAGGGTAATGTCCCTAGGGCCATATCTAGAAGCCTGAGCAAAGCGAGGGATTTGACGTAGCCTCAGGGGCATTACCCTGACGGTAATCCCCGCCCCCCCCCGACGGTTATATTGCTATTAGTACCCAGTCACGTCGTACCAGGCTACTAATGGCAGTTTTTCAAGAGTTGAGAAATGGCGCTGCAACTGTTTCTTGACTTGAGGAAAAAAAATGGCCACCAGGGATCGGGGAGGAGAGGCTACACGTAGTCCCTTCTCCCTTTCAATGGCGGGCATTAAAATGAATGTAAAAAAAAAGTAAACAAACAAAATGGCCACCATGGAAGGGCCGAAGAGACTACACCTAATCCCTTCTCCCTTTCCATGGCGGCCACTCGCGGAATGAACTCTGTGATGCGGTAGTGCTAGGAGCCTTGTTGGGCAGGTAAGACCCAGGCAAGGGCCAATGAACTTGCTTTTTACAAGCTCATTGACCCTCGGCGGGTAGTAATATGATACATGTCAGTCTGCAATGTCCTCCTTACAGTATAGTAGAGGCATCATAACGCACCTGTAATAACAATATCACAATACTGCTGTGCCTGTAATAGCGTGTTACAGTTGAGCTGTACGTCACTATGCCAGCTGCTTGAGCCAGCACAGAGCAGAATTTCAGCTGCCAGTGGAGCACTTAACAAAATAAGGAATCCTTTCTCCTGAAATAGCTTTCGGTGACACTTTCCAGCGGTAGTATGCTTATTTGTGTACGGCTCGAGTTTGAAAGGGTCTGCGAGTTATCAGTTATTTTAAACCACAGCTTTTCAATGCATCATATAAAACTGAATAAAACGAGTTCTTGCAAAACATTACAAGCGTCAAATTATTTCTGTTTCATACAGCTTTTACAACATTATAATATAACAGCAAATGGGATATTTCTTGCATTAGACTAAGCAAAAGACCATGCATTAAAGGGGATGACAGCCATCTACCGTAAGGAATAAGGTATCCCCTTGAAGTTCTGTGACCTTATATTGGAATTCGACCATTGAACCTCATTCGTCTATTGGGTCAAGAAACACTCTGCGCAATCTTTTCAATGTTTGTAGGCGTACTTCATCCCATGGTTTGTTATTAGAAATTGAATACTACCATCAGTGGGCATTTATTTACTAGCATAAAGTGTGAACTGAGTCACCTCCAGAGACTTCCACTTAGGCATATAAAGCACTGTGAGATAAAATGATTATCCAGGAGCACGCCCTTCAGTTAAGCGATAAAGCCAGAATTTGACACCAGTCTGCAACTTAGCCATTTGTCCACATATTTTCACAGCTATATTTGTTAGAAATAAGTGTTATTTGACTTCATGAATTCCTTGTTTTATGGAGATGGCTTCATTGCTAAATAGGCCACTCTGACAAATATATGAATCTTTGTAGTCCCACGTCCAACAAAATAAGTATGACTATAGGTCTATTTTTACCATCATAAATGGAAGACTCCAAGCTACAAAATTGCCTCTCAATTTTGTAAATATCCTTTCATGACTTAAATACACACAACAAAAGATATTGGGCCTTATTCTAAGTGTGGTGGTCTGCAAATAAGGGTTCTGGTCGCACCGGCCCGCCACACTCCAACTATGCCTTCCAGGGCCGTTGCGCCCGGCAGGTCTGACTTGCCAGGCGCAACGGCCTCGGGCAGCAGAGTTTTCACTGAAGCACTGGCACTGTTAAGAACGGTGCCTGTGCTTCCATGAACCCATTCCCATGGAGTCCTATGGGGCTCCACGGAAATGGGGACTTCACAAATCCACAGCCTGATATCCCGGGCCGCCAGGACTTGTAATGTCCCAGTGGCAGTGGGACATTATCAGGCAGCAGATTCAGTGTTACGAGGACGCAGCAACCCACCGGTAGAACCAGCAGATTACCGCCGTCCTCGTAATGAGGCCCATTGTGTGATGTGTGATAACAACACCTGGTTGTAGTCATGTCTTTGACACAAGTATACTACAAATATGATGAGTAGAAAATGTGAAATTCCACAAATAGCTAACACGTTTTTGATGGACAAATAGGCACAATTAAGCACATGCGATAGTAAGGTAGACCGTTTTAAAAAGGTGTTTGACTGTGTGTGACACATTTTAGTAGTCTTCAAGAAGGGACGGAAATCGGGATAGCAAACTGGAGCATTGCGTGGGTTTCCGTAGAAAAATGCAACAATCACAGATCTTATCACACACACGTTAAAACCTATTGGGTATTTGTCAGAAACAGTGCTTGCTCCAATGAACTATCAGCAATGAAGAGCTTACCATTTAAATGGCCATAACAAATAAAGTATAGGGTATTCCAATATTTGGTGGCCCCAGTGAGACCTACTGGGCTGAGTCTGCCAGGCCACGGGGAAGTTAGTGTGAGAAGAGGTGCCTCTAGGGCAGTGGTCTTCAAACTTTTTTGGCCAGGGCCCCCCTGAGCAAAATTTGGGCAGGTCGGGACCCCCCAGAAATGCCAAATGGACAGTATATATTGCGCGCCGTCACCTGCTCCCATCAAAGTCGCTGGGCTCCCTCATCCCACTCCTACCCAGTCGCTGGTCTCTCCCCACCCCATCACACACCCAGGGCTCTCCCCACTCTGCTCCCATCACTATCCCATGGTTCCCGCCCATTGTGCTCCCACCATAGTCCCTCGGTTCCCCCATCCCGTTCCCAACACAGTCTGAGGGCCAGTGGCGGCTGGTGAATCTTTTTTAAGTGGAGGGGCATTAAGGGGAGGTTCGGGGGGGTTTCCCCCTGTGAATTTTTTTTTAAATAATAGGTTAAAATGTTGCATTGTAGAGCATACTTTTAACAAAAAATGGGTAAATAGCCAAACAGTTTGCAATTGTTGCTGGGAGTCCAGGGGGCAGGCATTGATATTTTATTTCTATCGCGCTCGTACACAAGTGTTTCAGAGCGTGACAAGGCAAGGGAGGGGAACAGAGGAGAATAAAACAGCGATCTAGGCCCAGTGACATTGAGAACGCGCAAGTGTGAGGGGAAAAGTGCATGGAAGGGGGGAGAAGTGGAAAGTGCGAAGCAGAGGAGAAACAGATAAATAACAATAAATAAATAATAAAGGCAACAAACAGTGGTAGTGCAGCCAGCAATTTGCAAGTGCTACGTTTAAGGCAGCAGACAGGGTAGGTCTGATAAGTGCAGGAAGAAAGATGGTTCTCCTCAAGTTTTAGAGTGGCAGGGCGCTGTTCCAGAGGGAGGCCCCAGCCGAAGACGGAGATCTACCCCCAGCTCGTTTCTTTGATAAACGGCTGACCCTGAGGGAGTTGGAGGTAGAGGAGTGAAGAGCTCGAGAGGGGAGGTATTTGCGGAGGAATAGCTGAAGGTATTTTGGACCGAGGCCCCAGAAAGCCTTGTGGACAAGGCAGAGGGTTTTGAATGATAGATGTCCGGTAAAAAGATACCATCCCTGTCCCCTGGGCCCCACTGGTCCTAACACAATGAACATGATTATGTGTATATGCAAGGCGCTGCACATTCATACAGCAATCACTCTATCATTCACATGAGCATCCATCACCATACACTCACTCATAACGCATCCATACACATGTTTAAATAAAAACAATGAACATAAACGTACCTTCTGCATTGGCCTGTGTGTGGGTGCTGCTCCAGCTGCTCTGTCCGTATGTGCGAGGAGGCGCAGGAGCTCCCCCTCGGACATACAGACATGCAGTGCCCCAGCCAGCATTTCCAATGAGCTATGCAATGCTGGCGAAGCAAAACGCCCCAGCACTTGCATGGCTCAGTGAGCATGTGCGGCTGGAGAACTAAACTGAACTGTCAAAGGGAAACAGTGTTTCCCTTTGACAGTTCAGCCAGCCCAGGAGCACTCCATTAGCTGGATAAAGCAGCTGAGGGAGTGCTCACTGTTTCACTGGGCTGGCTCCTTAGCTCCTCCATAATGGGTGAGGGGCCACTATGCAGTTAGTAATGTTGACCATTGTTGCTGAATATATCACAATTTACTTACATTTTAACACAAAGCACCCCTTTGGGTACTATTGAAACAGTGGGCTTCATAACTACTCTGGCGGTAGCTGTGCCGGTAAAACCGGCACGGCTGCCACTGGAGTTGCATCCGGGTCTGGCACCCGCGAATGGGCAATTACTAGGTCATGCCGAGTTAGGCGGACATGATAATTGCCCTTTCGAAGGTGCCGGTAGATCCCCATTCCCATTTGAGCCCCATATGGCTCAAATGGGAAGGGGGAGCTCGGATGCACCGGCACCGTTAATAACGGTGCCGGTGCATCCGACGAGCTGAGGTCAGACCTGGCGGGGGCTGTCAAGCACCCACGAGCACAACTCTTACTATGGCGGAACGGTAGCAACGGTGCCGGTAGCTTACCAGCACCGTTGTTACTGGTCCGCCATAGTAGTAATGAGGCCCAGTCTGTGACTAAAGGAATGAATATCCATTTACAACTGTGGGCCACTTTTTCATTGTTGCCTGAGACAGTTTCATGCTTCAGCCCGCCTATGTGGGCCACCCCTGCCCATTTCTTCCAATCTAAAAAAAAAAAAAAAAAAAAAAAAAAAAACCTTTTTTCATGCTGAGCTCTCAGGCCCCCCCTGGGATGCACCCGCGGACACCTAGGGGGTCGCGACCCACAGTTTGAATACCACTGCTCTAGGGTCTCCCATGGGGTTGGAGGGCTAGTCGGCAGGGTATCTCGCGAGAGAGGAAGGTGTGACAGAATGCCATTTGAGGGTGAAAGAGCATGAGCTCACTTTTATTTTAAATAATAAAATGACGCAGGTAGATCTGTCGCTAACAGTGAGGTCTGCTTTCCATTCATCCCCTTTCATATTGCTCCATGCTGAAAAGCAGAATGCAAACATGTAACTCTGCTGATCCTGTCTATTCTCTCCTCTATGTAGCTGCCTTATAGGTTGGCAGCATGGCAGAGCAAAGCGGCACATGGATTCCTGTCAACAGACTGATGGAGCCCACATCTCCAGCAGGCAGGCTCTACCTTTAATCATGGGAAGCCCTAAAGCAAAATCCTATAATGATGTGCTTTCAGAACCTGGCCGATGTAACTCTAGATGTTTCCTGGCGTTACCCTTTGCGTTCTGAATAATGTAATACTAAAGGGTGTGTAAAATGATGTAATGCCCATTTGAGTAATGTGACATTTGTTAAGATTATGTTCATTTATCCTTGTCCAAACATTTGTCTTTATCGATGCTTTGTCCTGTGTTTAGATTGTGTAAAAACACAGCTGTTGTAAATCTATAATAAGTCAATGTGAGTAATGTCAGAGATCTTTATGGGGAGACGGTGGCCACCAATTTTTAGGTGGTGTCCATTGTATCTTTTCGAAAGAAGATATGTGAGTCCGATATATGTATTACTGACATCAATACTTGAATGGATGTATACCAACCAAAAGGAAAAACTCGCACTGAAGGTTTTGCCCTTGATTTTCTGAGAGCAATGGACACGCCGTGATGATTGGTAATAATATTTTTGGCGTTGTGTCTGGGAATTCGCACGTGGTGCCAATGTGTATGGGTTTCCATGCCGGGATGTGCACGCTCGCGGCGCCGTGACATCATCGCGTGCCGTGTGTGCGCGATGACGTCACAGCGTCACGTGGTGCGCAATGACGTCACTACGTCACTTTGTGACCCGCGAATTTCGCGCTATTTCAATATTGCTAGCGGGTATTTAAAGAGAGGCTTTCTGACCCGCGAATCCATACGCGAATCTCCAGATGAGGATGATGACACAGGAATAGTGAGGCAGGAATAAGGCACATTTGGAAGTAAGTAAGGAAAAGGGCCTTCATCATTTTGATGTTGGGGGGTGATTATGCCATGACATGTGGGAAGATGAGAGGTCACTAAATAGGGATTCTGTCTCTTTGCAGATTACTAACTCATAAAGGGTGGTGGAAAGTTTCCACTTACCACTGATATGGGAGAGTCCTTGGTGGAATATTTGACACAGGACTGATAGTGCTTACCTTACTACATTACAGACCAGTATGGAGATAGGTAAGATTGACTATAATAATGTTGAATGTTAGTGAATAGAAATGGATATGTGTAAAGTCCCCCCAGACTAATTTTGCCCGTATTCTAATTTTGCCCGTATCACTCATTACCCTAGAAAGGAGAGAATAAGGAAACGCAAGAATTCCTTAAGAAATTGGGAATCAGCGAATTTCAGAACAGGCCTAAGATTTATCAATGGGATGAGAGGTATGTAGTCAGATTCATACCTACTGTTCACCCTCTTAGGGATGAGGGTTTTATTTATGTAAAGTAAGACTAATACTGGTTTACTAGATACTAATAGGGTGTCCATTGTTTTTGATTAACAGGATTCTCCCCTAAAGAAGAATATTTAATTCCGGCACAAGACAATTTCCCCTGAAGAATGTCCCACATTATTGTATCTGAAGGACAGAAACTTGTACAAGTCGGGTTGTTTATATTACACCAATAGGAAATAGGCCATTAGTAGTGTGGCATAGGAATCAGAGTGTATGATCCTAAAGAAACAACTATAACATTATTCACTTATGGTGTTCTTATTTGTGTGGTTTTAACATATTATATATGTTTTATGCATTATGATCATTTTTATGATTGTTTTTATGAAATTTATTAGATTTAAATAAAGTGTTTGTGATAATTGACTCCACTTTTGATGGGGTAAGAGTGTTTAGTGACACCATTCGAAATACTGGACTTTCTTTTTGTATAAAAAAAGTGTATGCTCACAGAGCAAGAAGTCTATCCCTACCTGTGACTCTGAACCGTTTTGATAATAGAACTCTAGATATAAGCCATCTGTGCTTATGACATGGTGGTCTCTGGAAATCCACAATTATACTGGCCAAAAACATTTGGTGTCATTATATTGTCAGCTTGGTAGCTAGTGCCCTTCCTGTGAAGGCCTCCTGTGCATTCACTGCCCAGACTGAGTTTCACCCAAAACAGACCATTTGGGCTCAGCCACAGGAAAAGCCTCTGTCCTCCCTGGGAACAACTTGTCACCTTCCAGGAAGACAGGAACCACACGCAAGGGGCAGGGAAAGGGACAGTACTTCAAGGGTCAGGCTCTGGCAGGTAAAGGGAAATTACATCACGGTGGTAATTAATAGACTTTGTGCCTTGTGCTGCTCAGAAGAGGACCTCATTGCAAATCCGAATGCAGACTCCGAAAAGACTTTCATGGCCCTTTCTTGGAGGAAGGAGGTGATCTATTGACAAGCTTTCGGGGAGAAATTGGCTTGGGTGGCTAGATGGGGCACAAGGTGTTGTGGTCCACGAGATCAAAGGCCGCAGATAGATCAAGGAGCAGTAGGTGTGCAGGTTTGCCTGCATCTCTAAGATCGTCCATTTGATTCTTAAATTCTGGGAGGGCCGTCTCGGTGCCGTGCCGTGGGCTGAATCCAGATTGCCGCAGGCCTAGGAGCCGGTTATCCTCTAAGAACTTCTGGACTTGCAGGTAAGCTGCTTTGTCCAAGATTTTGAGCAGGAAGGGTACAGTGGTAATAGGTCTGTAATTACCAGGGACTGTGGGGTCAAGTGAGGGTTTTTTAAGGAGTGGGCGCACCCAAGCTTCCTTGAGTCCGGACGAGACATGGCTTGACTGGAAGGAGGAGTTGATAAAAGCTGTGAGGAAGAGGGCTAGGATAGGTGCTGAGTCTTTGATGAGGCTAGCTGGGCAGGCGTCGCCCTTGCAATTGGAGGGTTTGATGGAGTTGAGCAGGGTGATGACCTCTCGCTTAGTGACATCTTTGAATTCAAATAAAGGGGAGGCGCTGGTCTTGATGGGTGGCTCAGCGTGCAATTTAGCTATGATGTTGGAGAGGGCTTTTTGGTGGCCGCGGATTTTGGTTTGGAGGGTGTTGAGCTTGTCGAGCATGGCCGCCTGAATGCTATTACACCACTTGTCATCTTTGATGATTAATGGGGGGGGGGGGGCAGATGGTTTTTCCAGTTCCCTAAAGATGGTAAATAGTTCCTTGGACCCTGACTTGGCTTCAGCGATCCTAGTGTTAATGGAGGCGGCCTTTGCTAAGGTAATGTTAGCCTTGTAGGATTTGGAGATTGTTTTGAACTTCAGTTTGGTCGCCTCAGAGGGGCTGACTTTCCAGGCGGAGAGGGCCGTCATTTTTTGCGCGCGTTGTTCAAGAAGTTCTTTGGAGAACCATGAGTTGGCCTGTTTGGCTTTTTTTGCGTTTTTTAGGGTCAAAGGAGCAATGGCGTCAACGGCTGACGTGATGATATCCTTAAAGGTGCCAGCTAAGGTTTCGGGGTTGTTAGAGGGGGGGGGCCTGGAGGGCAGGGTTGAGGAGGTAGGGTGCTAGATTCTCAGCTGTGAGAAGACGGGAGCTCCTGGCGTAGGTTGCTGGGCACGGTGGGGGGGGCGAGGGCCACTTTCTTGGTTCCGAGGGTGAATTGGATGTAGTGGTGGTCCGACCAAGGGGTGGGGGTGTTAGCAGTGATGAGAAGGGAGCAGTTGTGATGACTGATCCAGTCGAGGGTGCGCCCTTTTATATGAGTGGGCTTGGATATGGAGTGTGTGAAGCCGAGGTTGGACAGGGCTTTCTTGAGGGATTTCGCAGGGGGGTCCTTGGGGTCGTTCAGCCCTAGATTGAGGTCACCCAGAAGTAAGACCCGTGATGTTTTTTTGATGTTGTTGGACAGTGCGTGGATAAGGGTGTCATGGAAGTCAGAGGATGAGCCTGGGGGTCTATATACAATGTGCATGGTTATGGTGCAGTTGGGGGAAATGTCAATTTTTAGAGGGAGGTAGTCGCTGGTGCTGTCAAGCAGGCCTTCAACTTCTCTAATGGCAATGGCTTCCCTGGCGATGAGGGCAATGCCTCCACCTTTCTACGAGGTGCGGTCTTTCCTGAGGATGGAATACCCAGGTGGGTTGGCAAGGGATAAGGCTGGGCCTGACGTTTCATTGAGCCAAGTTTCAGTGAGGATGAGGAGGTCGAGGTGGTCCTTGATGAGCAGGTCGTTGATGTCAAGGGCGTGTACGGGTATAGATCGGGCATTGATCAGTGCCCACCTGAGTGTGTAGGCAGAGAGGGGTGAGGAGGTGGGCGGGCTAGCCGGAGTGGAGAGTGGCCCGGAAATAGTGAGTGGGGTGGAGTCAAGGGTGGCCATGGGGGCGGCATCAACATGGGCATAGGCATAGGCATAGCATTAGGCAACATAGTACAGTGATTGGCCATGGGGGCAGCATCAACATGGGCAGTAGGCATAGGCATAACATTAGGCAACATAGAACAGTGATTGGCCATGGGGGCGGCATCAACATGGGCAGTAGGCATAGGCATAGTATTACGCAACATAGTATAGTGATTGGCCATGGGGGCGGCATCAACATGGGCAGTAGTCATAGGCATAGCATTAGGCAACATAGTACAGTGATTGGCCATGGGGGCAGCATCAACATGGGCAGTAGGCATAGCATTAGGCAACATTGTACAGTGATTGGCCATGGGGGTGGCATCAACATGGGCAGTAGGCATAGCATTAGGCAGCATAGTACAGTGATTGGCCATGGGGGCGGCATCAACATGGGCAGTAGGCATAGGCATAGCATTAGGCAACATAGTACAATGATTGGCAATGGGGGCGGCAACATCGTGGGCAGTAGGCATAGGCATAGCATTAGGCAACATAGTACAGTGATTGGCCATGGGGGCGACATCAACATGAAGTGACATCCTTTTGAAGGGGATGGAGTCCATTCCCAGGGCGGGATCATGACTGGGATTCCACAACCCCCCTCCAATCCCTCCCCCACACACACATACCACTTGCAGAAGACAAAGAGTGGACTAAACCTAATAGCAGGAATTCAACACTGGTCCACACATTAAGGCAGGGCCACTCCCACATCAAAGACACAATGTCAATGGTGGGCAATTTCCAGTGTACCAGAAAACAAGCGACTATAGAGATCATAACGTAAAAGTACAAAATGCAGTGATCAGGCAATGTTGGAAGCAAGTACACTGAAGTGTTAATGCAATAGTTGAATACAGGACAAAATAAACACACAGGGAAACACGCAAGCACTTGGCAGAAATAAACCATGAGCATAAAAAGCACCGAAACTGTAGTCAGGGTGAGTGGATAGATTTATAGGCAGGGAAAATTAAGATGCAGTCACATGAAGTGCAAGACAGAAAACACATTTGGGAAATATGAAAATCATGCAATAGATTGGGAAAATGGAAAATGCTGAAAACTCACACGAAACAAGTGACATATAACTGAAACACAGATAGAGGCTGTTAGGGGTCCACACATTTTCACAAACCCTATTTTCCATCTGTGATCCATATTCGAGACGACTCAGTTATTTTGAGATGCTTTCCAAGCTTCTGCAGCCAGCCAGAGCAGTCTTTGACACTCACTTCTTTGGATCCACTGTCCAGTCACTGCATCACTGACTTGACCCTTTACCTGTTTGCGCTCCAGACATTTTTCGAGCCATTTGGCAGTGCTGAACTGCATCACTTCATTTGACCTCTTTGAGCTGATTCGAAACTCTGACTCAACTTTCTGCCTGCCTGTTCATCACCTGATACAAGCCGTTCAATGCTACAGGATCTCACTGCATGCCTGGACCATCTCCATCTTACTCGACTGTCTCAATGCCCGCAATCCACTGGAAACCATCAACTCGAATCTTTTTGATGCCAAATTGATCGATTTAAAGCAGTTTGAAATCTGTCTTGATGCTGTTGAGTCCCAGGAACAAGCATTGCATGTATTTAAAGTGGTTCTGTTACCCTGGCCTGCCTATCGTATCCACTCAAGCTTACTCTTCTTTCGAATGCCTTGTCTGCAGGGTTGGTGTCTCTACTAGCCTCTCTCTGACTCTGGCTACCATCTACAGGCCCCCTGGCCAGGCCTCCCACTTCCTCTCAGAAGGGCTGACCTCTCCTCTTTTCCTGGCCTCCACCTCCAAGCTCCTCCTCTTCAGAGACCTCAATAATCACCTCTGGGCTCTTCTGCAACCTATGTGACTCTCTTTCCCTCTCAATTCTTCCCTCCTGTCTGACGAACTCAGGTGGACATACCTTGGATGCTCTCATGTCTTCAAACATCCCCATCTCCAACCCTCTCATTACTTCTCTCTCCTGGTCTGATCATTCTCTCCTGTCCTCTAACCTGGACCCCCTTGGTCCCCTGGCTAAGCACCCACACACACTGCCAGCCTCCTTTTCTGTCATTCAACCTATGAAGTGTCAGTTGCTGCTTTTTCTGCCACATTCACTCCCCCTCCTACTCTTGCCACTGACTTTCACTCTGACACAGCCCTTACTAACCTCCAACTCTCCATCTCCAACTCTCTGGGCATCCTTGCCCTTATCATGAGGATTCGCATTAAACCTGCCTCCAAGTGCAACTCCTGTTATGACTCCGACCTGGTCGCTCTGAAACGCAAGTGCAGAGCAGCTGAGCCGAAGTGGCAGGCTTCAAGCACATCCTCTGACAAACTGGCCTGCCGCCTGCTCCAAAGGCAGTATAGGCTCTCGATCTATGTGAAAAAAAGGGCTTATATCCAAGCCCGCATCTCTCCAGCCACTAATAAATCAGCAGAACTTTTCAAAATCAGCAGGGAACTCGCCAACCCTACTGTAGTCTCTGCTTCTCCTCTGCCTTCCCTGGCCCTCTGTACTTCTCTGGCCTCTCAATTTCTAAAACTCAGGGCATCTGTTGACACTTTCCTCTACTCCTCACCCTTTTCCCTCACCCGCTCTCAGGCCTCCCTTGGGCCCCCTCCCTACTCCCTTCCTACTCTCCTCTATTTCTCCCATACCACCTGATGAGGTTTCTAGACAAGTCCGCTCTATGAAAGTCTTATCCAAACAGGTGCTACCCTGCTCCTCCAGAACATGAATGGAAAACATTGTCTCCCTTGTTTGAGACTTGGCGATTTCTGCAATCACTCCTTTGCCACTGGATCCTTCCCTTCACTCCTCAAGCACTCCCTTGTGTGCAGCCCCTCTTTAAAAAGACTTCTGCTGACCTTTCCTGTCTGGAGAACTACCGCCCTATCCAGTGATGTAACACAAAATGTGGGGGCCCCCTGCAAGATCTCCAGATGGGGGCCCCCCTAAACTCCACCCAACATAGTTATACTCTGCCCAACAAATTAGACCATGCCTTTGAACATATGCCCCGCCCATACAATTTTGCTCCACTCATACATTTATGCTCTTCTCATTTTTTATATTGTAACCATTGCTACCAATTCATGTCAAATGTTTTGTATCTAATATATAGCAAAGTCTGAATATAAATGCGATACTTATTTTATCCTATGGCACATACAAACTAAGCAAATATACATGAAGAAGTGATAAGATTATATGGAATTGCACAGATTTCTAAAAAGAAAGCATTGTTAATGACATGTGTATATTCATGTATAATACAGAAAAAATAATTGTGTTCATGCCACTCTACAGCAAAGTAACATCAAGGGGAAACAAAAAAGGCAATTGAGCAGGATAAAGAACATAATGGTCTCATCAGGCTAAGCAATGTGACAGTGCGTTGATTTAGTGAAAATATGCAAGATGGTAAAGCCAATACACCTTGTTTTGCAAATGTAAAGGATAGCCTTTTTTTGTTTTGTGGGACATTATAAAATAAATGACCTCCCTACATTTACACAAGCTGGCTAATTCCCTTTGCAAAGATCCAATGTGTACGGCAGCAATAAGCAATGCAAACGCGAGCCTCCATTATGATTTTTCACTATTGGGTGGTGCTAAAGGGACATCTATAAGCCAAAATTATTGACTTTTAACACAGCTAGGTGGTAGATGGGGAGGGACACAAAGCCAGTAGGTGTTTATTTACCCACCCATTCACTCCACTTGGCCATGCTAATGCCTATGGCCATTCCCACCCACTTCTTGCCTCTACTCTCCCCGCAACCATCCAAACAAATCTTCTTGGGGTCTGTTTGAGATAGCTTTATCAAGCAGTGGTGCTCAAAGTTCCTGCCAGTTTTATTTCAAACAAGTTATCTTAGAGATAATGGTTTGATTGGAGATGCGCATGTGCTGCTGGTGTAACAAAAGTGTCTTTAACTTAGTGTGCCTTAAGCTACTTGATTTATAAGCAGTGTGCTTGTCCTTCACTGAAGTCCTGCTAAAACAAGCATTGGCAAAATAAATTGTCTTTGCATGTCAATAGGTAATAGATGGGCTTTGCCAGGCACTGCTGTTATGAGTCGAGGTACTCCTACCATTTTGCAGCTAGTACCATTAATGGTCAGTTAGACATTTGCCAGGCACTCGGGAAATGTTACTATGTCATGCCTACACAAAATACAAAACTGTTGGCACTGCCAATGATTGTTTGAGTTGAATCCCCCACTCAGTTTCCAGCTGTGAAATTATTGTGGCAGCACATCCGGTTCCAGGGCAAATATAGGCAGAAAACTGTCTCCTGAAGCCTTTCATGGAATAAACCCACTCAAATGTTGACTAGAGGATAGGGGTCTTAAAGCTTAGGATAAACGTTCTCAGCACACCTCTGCCCCTGCGTGGTGATGCCCCTTTTGGATTTGAATGACATAAGATGAAATTCTCATCTGCTGGGAGCAGGAGAGGAGCACACTATGTAAAACTGAGATCAACATTCGGCAGAAGAAACGTCATGAACATGACCTGCAGCTGGACAGTGGTGCAGTGAAATTATTAACGAGCTGAAACATTGTTCATCTGCCGCCATATGATTTAGGGGAGAGTGGTAGGTGCCCCATAATTTTCCTTTATGACGTGGATGGATAGCAAATACAAAGGAACCATCCACACAGATGAACAAAACAGTTGTCTGCGTTTTCATAGTTCAGATAATTTATTATGAACTGTGAGGCATTGGAGTTAACGAAAAAGAATATGTCCAATTTCTTGTCAAAAACTCTTCATAAGTTGAAAACAGAATGGGCAGTAGATGGGATGAGGGGCTGCTGTGCCTTCCAGCCCAGCTGGTCTGTACTGGTTCTATGTTCTTTCATCAGCAGTAATTGCAACGCCTGGCTTTTAAACGTGTACAGAATTATGAAAATGGTCATCGATTTTTTTTGGGGGGGTTACCCCCTCAAATACGCCTGCCCCAACTATTTTTAGCTATTCCCTACTCCCCCAACCCCTTATCTGCCTCTGTACCCCTACTCATTTTTGATCACACGCGTGTTCACCATACTTCTCGGTAGAACACCTACTCCCATATGTGACTTCTGGGATGACTGAAAAGACTGATTCAATGATACCAGAGTAATGGAGTACAAATGTTGTATGAGCAGTGCTCCGTCGCTGGCAAAAGTGTAGCGCCCAAACCTCATGTGGAGACAACCAAGAAGCAACAGTGTGGCGCTGCTTGCTCTTAAAGATAATTCTAGCATTCATCTGTGCAAACCATTGGTAGCAGAGTTTCCCTGAATATTCCCCAATCATTCAATCGTGTCTCTGAAAATGAAGTAATCGGGTACAAATTCCATGAAATATATTACTATCAACCCATACTATCCGTAATGGAAAAAACATGCTTGTAAATACAGGTGTGCTTGTTGCGCTAATGTTGCAACGAGGCCCCTGAAATACCTCCCTGCTAGAGCTCTTCGGTTGTCTAGCTCTAACTCTCTGCGGAACAGACACTTTTCCAAGCAGAGAGTGGGGGGTAGATCGCTCTCCTCCGAAGGTGCTCCCCTCCCTTTAGAATGGCCTACCTGGCCCTCTCAGACTTCAGACGGATTTCCTTACGTTCCGGAAGCTTCTCAAGACCATCCTTTTCTCTTCTTCCTTCCCTCTCTCCCTCCCCTGCTAATGTCTGTGTCTGCCTCTTGACTGGATGTCTGGTTCCTTCAAGGTTTTACAGGGCACCAGACCCCCCCTAGACCACTCTACCTATGCACTTGGTCTTCCTTGACCCACACCCACATCCTGCACTTGGCCTTCTGGGCCCCTACCCCCACACTAGCCTGGATGGGCCTGCACCTTTGCAGCCGTTCCTGCCCCTTTTGTATTTTATTTTGTATTTTATTTGGTTTTATATAGCGCCTTACACCAAAGCGCTTACATCGCACTTAGCTTGTGGAGTTTCCTTCCCTTGCATGCTCTGCTTTCCTCTGGCTCTGTCCGGCTTGCCTCCACTGGCACTTGCTTTTTTTCATGGGCCCTTCCACCCAGACTCGCACCCGCCCCCCTCATCCGCTCTCCCCAGCACTTCTTTTTACTGCACTTGCACGATTCGAGTGCCACAAGGCCTAGTAGGATCGTTTTGTTTTGTCCTCCCTGTTCCCCCACCCTCTTATCTTGTTGCGCCTCGAAACACATTGTGTATAGGTGCATGATAAATACCCAATAAATAAATAAATAAATACATACATACATAAAGTGCCCTAGAGACCAGTAAGGCACCATGCTACCTTTTTTTAAAGATATCTTCAGTTAACTCGACATTGCTGCTGATATTATTGGCTGTGCATCCCTTTCTTACAACAAAGAAGGGGGCCCCTTTCATTTTGTCTGCATAGTCTGGGTTTCAGTGTTTTCAATTAGTGTGTGTGCATTTTTAGTTTATTTACAGGATCCTACTTTTATCGAACCTTGGGTGTAAATTCTTTTATTTTGGTAGCAGAGTGCTATTGTTGTTTGGTCTACTTTTGTGCTAGCTCACATGCCTCCAGAATAGTATAACCTGCCCTCAGCCCATGCTACCTTAAGCAGGCGTAGGAGGTATACCTGTCAGGTTGGGCCTGTCTCACCTTTGTGAACGGGAATACTGCTGGTTTAGTAGTAGTCTGGGTCTGAGTAGAAGCTTTATCCACTACTCATCCCTGTACTCCTGCAGGGCACTAATCGTTTCTTCACATGAGGGCTCTGAACAGGAAGCAGGCCCTCAAGACACCCCAAAGGCCAGTTACTATTCCAGCAACAGTTGCTGCCTACAGGGTCCCCATTTCTGTGGGGCTTTGGGCAAGCGCACTTACCTGTGCATCACACCCACCCAGTCAGTGCAAAGTTCTAGACACTATCCTACGCCATTGCTTCCTAATGCAACATCTAGCCATAGACACAGCCGTGGCCCCTATCATTAGAAAACCCTGCTGCACCAAGTGGATTTGTCCCACCTTGGGCCTTCCACCATGCTTAGGGATTTTCTGTGATTTGGTTCTCTGCAGCCTAACCAGGACAAACGGGGAGAGTAGACCAAGCTGTGAGAGCAGGAAGAGGGTAAACATGGAAGAAAGGTAACGGCGTAAGAGGAAGGGAGAGAGCACAGAATAGGAAACAGGAAGAGGAGCATCTATTGAAGAGAACATTAGGCAATACATAAAACAAGAGGTTAATCAAGTGATCAACTGATGCATGACGGGAGTGGAGTTCAAGGCCACCCTAAAAGGGTGTGCTACTAATATGGTGCCACATATGTATATATCAACTCTGAAGACACCAGGATTCTGAGCTACCTACACTTCCTGCAATGATAATAAGTCAACTACATGAGTAGGGGTTCTAAACAAAAACCTTTCAACAGAAGTTAATCAAAAATATATTTAAGCAATAAGCCTCGAGCCGCGGGGGCATTACCTGACTCGGCAAAGCCCTTACGGTGAGGGGCTTATTGCTATTAGTATCCCGACATGCAAAACCGGTGTACTAATAGCATTGTTTTTCTGTTCAATGTAAAAAAAAAATGCCCACTGAGGAAGGGAAAACTGAGTCTGTTTTCCCTTTCCATGGCAGCCATCGGTAGCGGACACACTGGGGACAGAAGTGTTCCCAGCGCACTTGCTCTCGAAAAAGGACCAAAAAGAAGGTAAGTGGGGTTGGGAGGGCAGAGAGGGGATTGTTTGGGGGTGGAGAAAACACTTACCTGAATCCCCGGTGGGGGAGGATGGCAACCTCCAGCCGTGTGGTGGCTCGGAGCGGCGATTATCCCGTTCCGAGCCTCCTCATTGACGGAGCAGCTGCCACACCCCACGCCGGTGATATGAAGGAAGTTTAAGCTTCGAGGGATTCTGCGTCGGGTAAATCCCCAGCGAGGGCCAATCAGATTGCGTGTAACAATCTGATTGTCTCTCGCTGGGTACTAATTGTTATTATAATTCAATTATTTTGTTTAAAAAAACGACATCTACTCTATATCATGATCCCACAACAATAAATACTGAGAACCAATCGTCAAATTATATTAGACATAAATACGTTGTACATCACAAGACTTTGAAATATGCAACAGTAAACATACATAAATAAGTCACCAAAAATGTACACATTTCATGTTAAAAAAGAGGGAGCAACTATTCAATGTATTTGATCAAAAATGTGTTCATATTAATCTATTGATATGTGTGTCAGAGTTCACAGGCACATTCATTTTTCCAACATATTTCTGTCATATAATGATAAATATTGACATTCATCAGGGAAGCCAGTCAACATATGTATGCTCTCCCAACTCTAACCTACCCAATAAGACACGAGTTCAATAAATAATTAATACACGGTTTTAGACTTCTATTGTGCTCTGTTTCCATGAGGTTGACAACATGGCACAAGCGAAGTTTCATGTAGATGTAGATTACTGCGAAAAGAAAAAAGAAACGGTACTAATTAGCAGCATGGCCCGAGAAAAGGCTCCTGCTGTGATAAACACAGACCAACACGGACGTTTCCCGATGCATTGTTTTCGATGTGCGGGGGTGAGCCTGGGCTGCCACCGGGCCCAGCGGCACTGCTACTAGCGGCCTCACAATATTTACTGCAGGTAAGAAAGAATTCGGTGTTATCACCGCACCACGTGTAGAACACCTGAGCGAATTCGACTCTTTCCAACAGTAGGGACCTGAGCTTCACGTTCCCTGTTTATACAAGCTCACTATCTGGAACTTGTTCCAGATGCAGTGTGTCACTTATTATCCAATTTAAAAATACAGTTGGTGCAGGAGCCCCTGGTGGAATGTAATCAAATGTAACGCCTAACAAATGGACAGTACGTGGTGCAATGCATTTAAATTATCTTCAATATCATTATCAATTATAGAGCAGAGATCTAAACACTTGCTTTATCTCAGCAGGCCTTTCCGTGAATTTTTGCCGAATTATCCATGAAGAACCATATTTGCAGCAGACACTCCAGTGCACTGCTATTTAGAAGGTCAGTTTGGTGCCCTTCTTTAATCCATTAGAATATTTTTTTTTTTTGTGAGAGGCATATTGACAATGGGAATTCCTGTTCCTGTATTGGTTGTTGTCTGGAACTTTTCATCCTAATAGAGTACTCTGCTCCCTTCTGGAGCTTGTTCCATTTGCCAAGTTTTAAAGGTATTCAATAATTTCCATGTTGGTCTGTATTTATCGCAGCAAGAGCATGTTTGTGGTCATGCCACTAATTAGTAAGTGTTCTGTTTTTTTTTCCACAGTAATCTACATCTACATGAAATTGCGGTTGTGCCATGTTGTCAACCTCATGGAAACAGATGACAATAGAAGTGTAAAAACTTATATAAATTATTTATTGAACTCATTTCTTATTCAGTAAAATAGAGTTGAGAGGACATCCATTTATTCATTGGTTTCCCTGATGAATGTCAATATTTATCATTATATGACAGAAACATGTTGGAAAAATGAATATACATGTGAACTCTGGCACACGTAGCAATTGATTCAGATGAAAACGTTTTTTGATCAAACAAAGTGAATTGTTTGTTGTCTACCTTTTTTAATATGAAAATTATACGTATACACATTTTGGGTGATTTATTTATGTATGTTTATTGTTGTATGTTTATTTTTGTATGTTTCTAAGACTTGTGATGTTTTTGGGTCTAATATAGTGTGACAATAGGTTCATAGTGTTTATTGTTGTGGGATCATAGCATAGAGTAGATGTCGTTTTTTACAAAAACATTCAATTGCAATAGAAAATATATTTTTGATTAACTTCCTTTGAAAGTTTTTTTTGTTTGTTTTGGCACCCTACTCATGTAGTTGACTTATATATGTATAGCAATGCCTGTCTGCAAGTTGCAATGCACTTCAGAGGGGATTCTCTTACATGGTAGACAGAACTCTTGTGGCGGCCCATGAAGTGAGGACATCAGTGCCTCTTTCTAGCATAGGACTGCATGGTGAGTGCAGCCCCAATCCAGCAGTGTAAAGAAGAAGTCTGCCACCTCCTGTGTCTGTCTTTAAGCGACCCATGTGGTATAATTGGAAGATGTGTAGCTTCTTTGATGAACGACAGTGTTTTTGTTTACATGTGAATCGTGTGCATGGATACATTTTTGAGTGACGACTGCAGGGATGGAAGTGTCACTGTCATTGATTTTAAGATTATGTCGATTTTTAAATCAGATATTCGAACAGGTGCTCTAAGGGGGATTTTATCAATGGCGTTGTTCTTCTAACAAGAGGTTTTGACGTTTTATAATTGTAAATATTGTTTTATTCTTGTAATGTATTGTTGAAAACAATATTTGGTGGAAGGTTTATTTAAAAGAAAAACTCAATACGAAGTGTGAGACAAGATGGATGCCGAAAGGGATGATTGGAAACTCCCCACTGCCTTCCAGAGGATGCCATGTAAGCGGAGACGGGTCTGGTGGGAGGACTTGGACAGCTGGTATGGGTTGGATTTCAGCTGAGCTGTGCACAGCAGCAGGACTGAGAGCAAGCATTATTGTTTGTAGTCTGCTGTGGGTGAGAGTGATCGCCTCATAGTTGAGAGGGGAGTGGCGCAGGGGGTTTGAGTTTGGTATAAACCAGTCTCGGGTGGGTAAGGAATGGAGGCGGTTGTACTTGTTGGGCCTCTTTGTGTTTGAGGGAATGGGAAAGGCACTTCCTGGGCCAGAATTCTATTGGGGGTCGTCTAATCAGGCACCTCCCTCACAGGAATGATGTCTGATACAGAGTCGCTTATAGGGCTAGGGGAGTAGAGGGAGGGGGGCTGTAGATGGTGTCACACTAAGCCCCAGTGGGACACACACCTTGGGAGGATTGATTTCAGGGTGAGGTCCTGAGGAAGCTATTCACCAAAATGGACACCGCCTGTACGGCACGCAGTGCCAATGGAGCGGTGCTGATCTGCCGGATCACTGGGAAGAGCTCTTCCCAATGGAATGGCGTGTGAACCCAGGCTTGCCCGAAGGCAGGCATATTAAGGGCCTGGGGATTGCTACCAATGCCAGGTTCTTCAGGTAGGTAGCTAGCCACTCTGCCTACCAGAATCCAGTTAGCGAGCCGGCATTACGTAGTTGCCTTATAGCGCAGAACAAGCCAGTGTTATGGTTTATGTAACATCATGGAGTCCAGTGGTGGGAGAGGTTGATGGAAAGTAAAGGGCCAGCTAGTGGTATTGGCAGGAACACAGGGTTTGGGCCACAAGCCTTCCCGGTTACGAGTCCAGGAAAGAGCATTGTGATAACTGAATGTTGTGTTTATATCTGTAGTTCCTTGTAATAAATGTGTCTGATCCTCGAGATGAAGTGGGCGTTCCTTTCTGGATTCATCGTTTCTTCGATTGGCAGCAGTGGGCTGGACCATTCCAGTTGTGTTATGCATAGGGATTGTGCATTGGCGTACCCAGATGTGTTTCATGATATATGCATGTGCACAGAGGAACGTGAACTCTGCTCACCCTGGTCTTAGTTGGTAAGGGCATTGTAAGCCAACGCCTGTTGTATACCCAAGTGACGGTCCAGTGACCGAAAGTAAAGTAAGGAGGTTGGTTTGGGGATTGGAGACCCTCCAACAGAGGCTGAATAACATCACATCTTAAGTGCGAAGATAGGAAAGGAGAAAAGCAGAGGTAGCTGGTTCTGCTGCCAGGTAAGAGGGCAGACAAGGTACAAAGAGAAGGCACGCACTCCTGAGGGCAAAGAGGGGGGTGGACACTGGTGAGCGGAACCAGGGAGGATTGGAAGCGGGGAGCCTGGCACCAGGAGCGGCTCGTCCATAATGGGTGAAAGGGCATTGACCCACATATTTTGAGCAAGCCGAAAAGTCAGCCGAGTGGAAACAATAAGCACTCCCTCTACTGCAACCAATAGCTGAGGGAGTGCTCCTGGGCTGTCTTGAACTGCCAAAGGGAAACACACTTTGGGGGGTGTATGGGGCAACGGAAGAGTTTTGAACAGTTATGGGTGGTGATCGGTGCGTGCTGCAAACAACAAATATCTCAGGGTTTGATTTTCAAATGTAGGCAGGTCTGCACACAGGTGTGCTGGTGTGTGTGTGTGTGTGTGTGCGTGCGTGCGTGCGTGTGTGTGTGTGTGTGTGCAGGAACTGTAGGGGATGAACATGAAAGTACGCCTAGGAGATGAGGCAGAGGCAGCACTTTACGTGGGATAAAATATTGGAGGGGGAGGGCTAAAGAGAGAGAAACCATGTGTAGGGGTTGGACATGAGACGCTTATGATGCGTGCTAAGCAGAGGTGTTGCTAGGTCTGGAACACACCCGGGGCTACGCTAATTTTGGGACTGGGACTCGGGGCTAGCTAGCCTTCGCGGTTGTAACCCCTGAGCTTCTATCCGGTGCAAAAAGCAAAAGACCTGCACCTATAGCCTCCTCAGCCCCCCGCACCCCTAGCAACGCCTCTGGTTCTAAGAATCGCAAGTACCTAAGCGACCTTTAGAAGACAAATGAGTGGCCTAATAGTCCAAGTCAGGTTTTTGCACCTTGCATGACAGTGAGTAAAAGAGAGTTTTAAAAGATTTAAGTATAATATAATTAATCATTTTAAAATAGCAATATTCAAAAATAAAAACGAAATGAAATCAAAGAAGATAAATGAAAGTTCCAGTCCCTCATTTCTTTTTTAAAAATCTACAATTCTTAATTTGTATTAAATCATTCTAATGACAGGTGGTCAATATATTTGTTGCAAAATCCAACCAATGTATCCTCTCTTACATTTCCCTAGATAATTAAAAGATATCTAACTCTGTATGTCAGAAACCTATGTAATAGTTACAGCTCATGGGGAAAATCAGGTTTGTCACTTATCTTTTTATTGACTTTTAGCCATGAGAAATGAGTTCAGGAATGCCAAGCAGATCTCTGGACCAAGAGCAACATTGATCTCTGTTGAGACCTGGTGAGCCCTGGCCCACTTAAAGCCCGGGGTGTATTCTCAGACTACCCAATGTGTGACTTCTGCTCTACAGATGGGACTGCAGCCACTGGGCGTGACTATCAACCTGGGAGTTTCTGCAACTACTCATATTGTATGACTTTTTCTCGGGTGTAGCTACAGACAGTTCAGAAGTGTGATGGTAGCTCTGTTGGTGTGTTCCATGTATATTTGAAATTCCCTGCATGTCACTGCAGCTCAACCGGTGTGACTGCTGCACCACGTGTTATTATGGCCCCTTGGTTGTGATATGGTATGAAAGAGCTACTGCAATGTTAATAACGTTCCTCCCAAACGGGCCAGGTCCCCAAAATATGTGAGTGTGGCTCCTCAGGTGTCACTGCAGCTCCACTGGGGTGACTGCTGCACCACGTATGACTACAGTCCCTTTGTTGTGAGCTCATTATGAGCCCTCAAGGGCTCGGTCCCCAAAGCGTGTGACGTCAGTCTCTTGCAGCTCTTCAAAGGGAATACCTCTTTGCTACTTCCATTTTCAGCGGAACAAAGGGCTCTGTGTTCTGAGGCAAACCCAGGGCAACAATGGTCCTTGTGTTTGAGGATAGATTGGACTGCTGGCAGGGGGACAGTTTCCCTGTCACCGACATGCATAATTCACCTGCACTAAATGCACATTTCCATTAATCGGAACATATTCTTGATGCATCTGTCCTGTGCACTTCTCTGACTGGTCTGAACTTTCCATTTACATCTGCAGTCGGTGTCTGCATCCAAGTCTTCCCCCAGCCAGATCCGAAAATCCAAGCCTAAAGAGTAAGGGCCTGTGATTCCTGCACACACCCACAATGGCAGGTGGCAGGCAGTGGCAGGTGCTTATTTTTGTAACTGGTGGGGCATAGACATTTGCCCCAAATATGCCAGAACGACCACGCTAACCAAGATTAGCGGGCGGGAGCCAAAATCAACCCAATGCATTCTTGGGGGATCTCCCACCGAGAACATGTTTTGAACAATGCTTTAAAATGGTGCATTGTACAGCCCACTTTCTGTGACAAATTAGGTAAAAAGCCAGACTTTCTTTTTTTTAGGGTAACGCATTAAAAAATCCAATAGATGCAAGTCAACAACAGTGTACAGGAGCATTTCCCAACACACTTTCACGATGCCTTGCCCGACAATATATACCAGTATAAAAAACACTAAAAAAAACATGTTCACGCTGGTAAGCAAGTATTCCCACATAAGAACATACTGATGTTTGCTTTGTGCACCATGCCAGTATGTATAAGAAATCATGCCTAAGCTGACTTGCACATAAGAACATACTCCTGTTGCCTTTGCCATCAAAAATGCCATGCCACAATAAGAAAGCATGTCAGACACGTAATAACTCTCATGCTTGCTTTAACGTAGGTGCCCAGTAAAAACTGTCAGGCCACAGTAAGAAATTGCTACAATTTCTATACCAAAATGTCAGTCTAGCCACGTAATAACACTTATCATGCTTGCTTTATCACAAGTCGCCTGTGATAAAGCAAGCATCATAAGCGACAGATGCCTAGTAAAAATGTTGTGCCACAGTAAGAAGAGGCTAGACTGGCAGCATAATTCCAGTCTAGCCAGGTAATAAGACGTATCATGCTTGCATTAACACAGAACATCTGTGATAAAGCAAGCATCACGATAAGTGACTTATGCCTACTGAAAATGTCATGCCAGAGTAAAAAAAAAGGCTAGAATGGCAGCACCAAAATGCCAGTATAACCACATAATAACACTTATTATGTGTGATAAGTGTTATTATATGGCTTGAATTACTTACATTGCTGAAGTCAGTCTGGTTATGTTTTCTGACTGGAATGGCATTTTTAACTGGACATCAAGGTTAAAGCAAACATTATAAGCAATCATTGCTTTAAAGTTGATGCCCAGTAAATAATGCCATGCTAGAGTCAGAAAACAAAACCAGACTGGCAGTAGCAGTGTAGGATAGTCTAGCCACATACATCTTATCATGTTTCTTTTCACCATAATGCCCAGCAAAGAATGCCATGCCAGTGGCAGAAAATGTTACCAGACTGGCTGCAGCAATGCAGTCCAGTCTAGCCATGTAACAACACTTATCTTAAAAAAATGACAAGTTTTGTTATGTGGCTAGACTAGGCTGCATCACTGTGGCCGGTCTGGTTGCTCCTTATGCCTCTGGCATGCCATTTATTTGACTGCCCATGCCTGCTTTAACCTTGATAGCGAGTAGAAAATGCACCCTCTCCTCACACATTCCCAAATCAGTGGCTCACTCACCATGGTGAGTAGACCTCTAATACCACCACAAATCGAGTCCTCACTCACTGGCATGGTGAGAGGACCTCTGCTCTGATTCACCCTCGAATCAAAGACCTGCTCATCTTGCTGGTGAACAGGCCTCTGATTTGGGGGCACCCCAAACGCCATAATTAGAGGCCTGCTCCATGTGCTGGTAAGGTGGCCTCTGATTTTAGGGGCTGTTCGGAGAGGGTGAATTTTTCACACATTTAAACACATTCTCTCATGCATTCATACACATTCACTCTTTTATTCACACGTACATACACCGATTCATCATACATGCATTGACATTTTTTTATTCTTACCAGGGGTGCGTCTGCCTCTCTGCCGATCCCGGCCGCCTGACTGCCGGTCCCTCCCCAGCCACTCACTGATTGGCTGGGGCAGGCCAGGAAGTCAGGCGCCAGGACAGGCAGCCAGGCAGTGTTGTCAGCTGGAGAAACAGACTAGGGAAGAAAATTAGGCTGGTGCGCGGAGGAGCAGTAGTTCAACGTGGAGATAAGGGCGTGCTTTCTATTGTGCTTTTTATTTCCCCAATCCCTTTTCATCCCTGCAGTCCCTTTTTTGCCCCTGACACTGCCCTCTTCTCCTTTTGTGCAGCCATTTTCAGGGCTCGCCCCTGCATTGGGCCCCTAGAGCCAGGCCAGACCACGAGGCTCGGCCCTGGCTCAGCCCTATCCGAGAGTTCCCTGGCTCCCCCAGCTCTAGTTATGAACAGGAAGCAGGAAGCAGTGAGAGATTCCTGGTTCCTGCACATGCAAGTAGGAGCTGGGGCTCCTCCTGGAGTACGCCTCAGCAGCCCTGAATGTGCTGGGAAGCGCAGGAGCTTCCCTTCACAAATTCAGAGCTGCATTACTCTAGCCTGCACCCAATGGGCCTTTGAAGGCTGGGGAAGCAAAACGCGCAGGCGTTGCATGGCTCATTGAACATGTGCGCCGGGATACAAACTGCCAAAGTGAAACCGTGTTTCCTACTTAAAGCACTGCCTCTGCCTCCTCTCCCAGGAGTACTTTCACTTTCTTCCCCCACAGTTCCTGCACACACACCCACCTCCAGCACGCCTATGTGCAGACCTGCCTACATTTGAAAATCAAAAACCGAGATTTTTGTTGTTCGTGGCACGCACCTATCACAACCCACAAGTGTTCAAAACCCATCCATTGGACGGGGTGGGGTTTCCTTATACTTGAGCAGGTTAAATCTAGCAGAGATAATCGGAGTTATTAAACGTTTTAGATCACTGTCAAAGACGGCACAGAGGTTGCGGGCCTTAGGGGGTGCTGTAAGTAGATCAGGGCAGGTGGAGCTTATTGAGCAGGTTTTAGATGACTAGCCTTTCCAGAGCTGAAAACTCCCTCCTTGCCTTCCTCTTCAACTAACACTTACCCCCTTCACTGTGTTTTTACCCACACTTAATACCACTTATCTCCTACTGCCTCTTTCATAATGTATAATGTATTCTGTACTAAAAATGCAATAATTGTAAAATGCTTCTTTCCATGTAACTAAGTTTGCTCACTCTCTGTAACAAGCGCCACGATGCCCACGGGCTGTTGTGCGCTCTACAAATACGAATAAATAATAGTTAAGCATAACATCCAGCCCCTTGCAGCACATGGAGGGGAGGGGTGATTAAGATCATTTGTTCCACAGCGTAGCAAATTAGGATCGACTTGTGTTGGTTGATCTCTTCATTTAACATTGCATGTGCAGCAGGCCTATGTGTTATCCAGAAGTAAAGCGGAATTAGTACTGAAGCTCAGTTCCTTTGTCTCACTCGTGATTACAATTTTGCACACACCTGGGGGGAAGTTATGTTCATAGGGCGTGTAGGGAGGCACCTCTTTGCATAGGAGCATGGTCGTTTGAGTGGAGAATATGCCACAATCTTTTTTTTCTGGAACTGAAAAATAGTCGAGCAAATTAAACTCTGCAACCGTTTTTGTTGTCTTTGTCCTTTCTTGGTTTCCTTGGATGCGGAAGTTGTTTTAATTGTTCACTTTCATGGTGGGGGAATGGTAGCAATCTTTAGCTATGCTGGTGGGTGTAGGCGGTTGATAGTAGATTCTTGGTCGTCTAGCTGCTCGTCCAGGAACAAACAAAAATAAACTTTCAAAAATCTTTTTCAAGAGACACATTGCAAGTTTTTTAATGATAACATCCGCTTCCCTGCGAGCTGGGGTCATGACCCTCATAACCATCAACATAGGCCCCCCTGCAATCGGGCTCCAATCATTTAACAAGCTTTGGAAATGCCAACAGTTCAGGCTTTTGTTTAGGCACGAGAATGGCACTTGCCACGCACTGCCATGGTGGTATTAACTGTCCATCAATGGTAACAGCTTAAACATGGTGTGAGTAGCAAGGCCTCTAATAGCAGTGCCTGCAAATGCCTAATACCTGTACACAAGCCACAACTGTTGGCTTTCACAGTGCTTGTTTCTAACAGGACTTCAATGAAATGCATGCATCGTGCTTACAAATGGAGTCGCTGAAGGCAGACCTGGTTAAGATGTTTTTATTCCACCAGCTATTAAAAAAAAACATTCAGACACTTCGAGCACAAAACCTCAGATTAACTGATAAGACTGCTGGGCATTATGACTTGATTAAAGCGACTGCAGTTCGCAGTTACTGAAGATATGCAAATTACCTGCCATTAACAAATGTAAAATGAACCGAATGGAGTGTGCCATGCCATGGTAGAAAATACATTGAACACAAGGTCATTAATACCAACCACTTGTTTTTTTTCCCTTCAATAGTGTCTTTTTATTTGCATTTTTGTGTTGACAGCAACTAAAAGAAAAATATTAACAAATGCAGCAACAGAACAAAACAGGCTAACCTGACAAGGAGCCAGCAGAGTTCAACATAAATCCAGTGCATTGCCCAAGCGCTAGTAGTAAAACAAAGTTCCCCCAACCACCATGAAACTTGGTTCTCTGACGACTTTGCCCCAATCGCCAATGAAGCCTTCCCCCCTGACTACTCCCTCATCCCACTGAACCGTCCCTCTAGAAGAGGGGGAGTAGCATTCGTCTTCAAGTCTCTCTTCTGTGCCTCAATCATCGAAAACCAACCTTCCATTCCTTCCTGCGAATCTCTTCTCGTTAAACTATCCCTCTCCCTGTCGCTCTCACGTAGCTTCCTAATTATCTACAGACCCCCTGGCTACGATAGACAATTCGCAAACAACCTCTGCGACTCTATTGCCACCCTTCAACTAAACCATCCCAATCTCACCCTTCTTTGAGACTTCAACATATAGCTCGACATCCCCACCAACCCTATGACACACTCTCTGGTTGACGGTTTAGACACGATGAACCTCCAACCCCACATAAATGGCCCGACTCACTATAAAGGACACACTCTTGATGCCATCTTTAGCTCCAACACCCGGATTCATTTAAACCCACCCACTCCTATCATCTGGTCCGATCACTTCATTCTCTCTTTCACCATTCACTCACCTGACCCGCTTCCCGTACTCGAATCCGAACCTCCGAATCTACGCAAATGCTGGAAAAAACAAATAATCGTGCCGGACTTAACCAACGTCCTCCCAAAGCCACCTCTTGTTAAACCCCTCCAAAACGGAAATCATGGTGTATGGCACCACCCCCTCCAACTCAGTGAAAAATCTTGGATGCACCCTTGACTCTGATCTAACACTCTCGCGCCAAGTCAACAACGTCTCAAAGTCCTGCCACTACCACCTTAAAACCCTTAGGCACATCTTTCCATATCTCTCCTTTCCCAATAGACTCTCCGCAGTCCAATCAATTGTTATATCAAGACTGGGCTACGCAAACCCCCTATCCCTCGGAGTCCACGCGTACCAACTGAATAAAGTCCAAAGGGCACAAAATGCAGCTGCCAAATTGCTACTTGCGTTCGGCCCGAGAGACCACATCTCCCCAGCCCTTAAGACGCTGCACTGGCTTCCAGTAGCCCGAAGGGTGACTTTCAAAACCTTATGCATCTCCCATCGAGCACTGCATAAAACCAGACCTCAATATCTTCAAGCAAAGCTAAAACCCTATCACCCCCCTCGAACCCTAAGATCAAGTTCAGCCGGCCTCCTAGTCATACCAAAGACAAACTCATTCAGGTTAGGCGGATCATCATTCTCTGCCTTGGCCCCCACGCTATGGAACTCACTCCACCCCACATCCGCCCCATTTACGCAAACTGCTGAAAACCTGGCTCTTCCCCTAAAAACCAACGTGTACCAAATAACCCAAACTGACTAACAGCAAATCAATGACACCAATCCAACAAACTACCTGATGCAAGGAATTGACAGCTAATAACCCCTAATATAAACTAGAAGGACAAACAGAATTAAACTAATAAAGTAGATCAAAACAGTGAAATGGTTAATAAGAGTAAATCATACGGAATCAGTAACGAGATTTAAACTCCTGAAATAGACAGAATGCATGAGGAATGCATGAGGCGTGAACAAAGTGAATGCCGTGGATGAAATAGTTAGAATGGATGAAGCAGGTGGAACAGATGAATGCGCTGAGTGGAAGAATGCATGAATGGAATAATAGATAACAATATAGTTCGAATGAGTGTGGAAATCAAATGAATATGTAGATGGGATGAGTGTATAGAATGGATAGACATGTTTAACGGATGAGTATGTAGAGCGGACGTGCGTGTAGCACAGCTGAGTGCGTAAATACAGAGAAGCGAGTAGAACGCAGGAATGCGTAAACCTGATGAATGTGCAGAACGGATGAGCGTAAACCGGATGAGTGTGTAGAACAGATGAGTATGTGGAGCGGATGAGTATGTAGAGCGCACAAGTGTGGATAGCGGATGAATATGGAAGTGCGGAGAGTGTGTAGATAGCCGGAGCAGATGAATCTACAGACCTGGCGAATGTATAGAACGGATGAGTGTATAGAGCACATGAGTGTATAGGGCGGAGGAGTGTATAGGGCGGATGAGTGAATGGAGCGGATGTGTGTATGGAACGGATGTGTATATGAAGCGGATGTGTGTATGGAGCGGATGTGTATATGGAGCGGATGTGTGTATGGAGCGGATGTGTATATGGAGCGGATGAGTGTATGGAGAGGATGGGTGTATGGAGCGGATGGGTGTATGGAGCGCATGGGTGTATGGAGCGCATGGGTGTATGGAGAAGATGGGTGTATGGAGCGGATGGGTGTATGGAGCGGATGGGTGTATGGAGCGGATGGGTGTATGGAGAAGATGGTGTATGGAGCGGATGGGTGTATGAAGCAGATGGGTGTTTGGAGCAGATGAGTATATGGAGAGATGAGTGCGCAGAGCAGATGACGGTATAGAACAGATGAGTGTATGAGATGAATATATAGAACAGGATATTGCTGTTGGATGCGTGAAAAGCACGAGTGCTTAAAGCGGATGAGTGCGGAGAGGGGATGAGACCAGACTGGGGTGCATGGAGTGGATAGGAGTGCACTCTACGGACTGGAGCGCATAGAATTGCGTGACATATATAGTATGGTTGGAATGCAGAGAACGTTGAAAGAGCATATAACCCATCATATCACACCACCACGCTTACTCTCTCCTTTACATCACCACTCAACTAGAACACAGAGATACTATGACACCATTCGGTATAACTGTTCTCATACCAACATCCGCCGCTCACTCCACATCATTCTAAGTAAACACTGCTGGTTTCACCCCCCCCCAGCCAGGCGTTCTCCTCGGGCCTAACGCAGCCGCAGCCGTTCTGGATAAAACCTGCCAGAATGAACACATTCTCCTGATCTTTCAACCACCACACCTACCGCTAAGCAGCAGCTATTACACGAATACCGCACAAGCTCCACACATACCCGGTGCTCACATGCACCTTTGACTCTCTCTACTCTCTCTACTGATCTGAACTTCGGTTCCCAAGGGCGTTCAACCTACCAGCGCCTTCAGACCATACCAGTGGTATATAAGGAGCTATATAAGTGCAAAATAACATAACATAACATAACATTGTATGTACCTACCTCTGTAACTTAGCCTCCTAAGTATCCTGCAATGTTCTGTAACTAAGCTTCTTAAGTATCCTTGTAATGCTTGCACCCAGCTACCTGAAGGTCTTGGTCTGCGCTATATTAAATAAACAAACAAACTAACATAAATCATAATAAACCAACATGTCATCTTGATCTTGACATTGCATACTATGCATACCATGCCCAGAACTTTTCTACTTTGTGACAATGAGGGGTAAGGTGTCAATTCAACAGACATAAAACGTACTTATGTAGCTCAGTGAGCTATGCTGCTGGCTGGCTGCTCACTGATTGGCTGGGGCAGGCCAGGAAGTCAGGCGCCAGGACAGGCAGCCAGGCAGTGTTGTCAGCTGGAGAAACAGACTAGGGAAGAAAATTAGGCTGGCGCGCGGAGGAGCAGTAGTTCAACGTGGAGATAAGGGCGTGCTTTCTATTGTGCTTTTTATTTCCCCAATCCCTTTTCATCCCTGCAGTCCCTTTTTTGCCCCTGACACTGCCCTCTTCTCATTTTGTGCAGCCATTTTCAGGGCTCGCCCCTGCATTGGGCCCCTAGAGCCAGGCCAGACCACGAGGCTCGGCCCTGGCTCAGCCCTATCCGAGAGTTCCCTGGCTCCCCCAGCTCTAGTTATGAACAGGAAGCAGGAAGCAGTGAGAGATTCCTGGTTCCTGCACATGCACGTAGGAGCTGGGGCTCCTCCTGGAGTACGCCTCAGCAGCCCTGAATGTGCTGGGAAGCGCAGGAGCTTCCCTTCACACATTCAGAGCTGCATTACTCTAGCCTGCACCCAATGGGCCTTTGAAGGCTGGGGAAGCAAAACGCGCAGGCGTTGCATGGCTCATTGAACATGTGCGCCGGGATACAAACTGCCAAAGTGAAACCGTGTTTCCTACTTAAAGCACTGCCTCTGCCTCCTCTCCCAGGAGTACTTTCACTTTCTTCCCCCACAGTTCCTGCACACACACCCACCTCCAGCACGCCTATGTGCAGACCTGCCTACATTTGAAAATCAAAAACCGAGATTTTTGTTGTTCGTGGCACGCACCTATCACAACCCACAAGTGTTCAAAACCCATCCATTGGACGGGGTGGGGTTTCCTTATCCTTGAGCAGGTTAAATCTAGCAGAGATAATCGGAGTTATTAAACGTTTTAGATCACTGTCAAAGACGGCACAGAGGTTGCGGGCCTTAGGGGGTGCTGTAAGTAGATCAGGGCAGGTGGAGCTTATTGAGCAGGTTTTAGATGACTAGCCTTTCCAGAGCTGAAAACTCCCTCCTTGCCTTCCTCTTCAACTAACACTTACCCCCTTCACTGTGTTTTTACCCACACTTAATACCACTTATCTCCTACTGCCTCTTTCATAATGTATAATGTATTCTGTACTAAAAATGCAATAATTGTAAAATGCTTCTTTCCATGTAACTAAGTTTGCTCACTCTCTGTAACAAGCGCCACGATGCCCACGGGCTGTTGTGCGCTCTACAAATACGAATAAATAATAGTTAAGCATAACATCCAGCCCCTTGCAGCACATGGAGGGGAGGGGTGATTAAGATCATTTGTTCCACAGCGTAGCAAATTAGGATCGACTTGTGTTGGTTGATCTCTTCATTTAACATTGCATGTGCAGCAGGCCTATGTGTTATCCAAAAGTAAAGCGAATCTAGTACTGAAGCTCAGTTCCTTTGTCTCACTCGTGATTACAATTTTGCACACACCTGGGGGGAAGTTATGTTCATAGGGCGTGTAGGGAGGCACCTCTTTGCATAGGAGCATGGTCGTTTGAGTGGAGAATATGCCACAATCTTTTTTTCTGGAACTGAAAAATAGTCGAGCAAATTAAACTCTGCAACCGTTTTTGTTGTCTTTGTCCTTTCTTGGTTTCCTTGGATGCGGAAGTTGTTTTAATTGTTCACTTTCATGGTGGGGGAATGGTAGCAATCTTTAGCTATGCTGGTGGGTGTAGGCGGTTGATAGTAGATTCTTGGTCGTCTAGCTGCTCGTCCAGGAACAAACAAAAATAAACTTTCAAAAATCTTTTTCAAGAGACACATTGCAAGTTTTTTAATGATAACATCCGCTTCCCTGCGAGCTGGGGTCATGACCCTCATAACCATCAACATAGGCCCCCCTGCAATCGGGCTCCAATCATTTAACAAGCTTTGGAAATGCCAACAGTTCAGGCTTTTGTTTAGGCACGAGAATGGCACTTGCCACGCACTGCCATGGTGGTATTAACTGTCCATCAATGGTAACAGCTTAAACATGGTGTGAGTAGCAAGGCCTCTAATAGCAGTGCCTGCAAATGCCTAATACCTGTACACAAGCCACAACTGTTGGCTTTCACAGTGCTTGTTTCTAACAGGACTTCAATGAAATGCATGCATCGTGCTTACAAATGGAGTCGCTGAAGGCAGACCTGGTTAAGATGTTTTTATTCCACCAGCTATTAAAAAAAAACATTCAGACACTTCGAGCACAAAACCTCAGATTAACTGATAAGACTGCTGGGCATTATGACTTGATTAAAGCGACTGCAGTTCGCAGTTACTGAAGATATGCAAATTACCTGCCATTAACAAATGTAAAATGAACCGAATGGAGTGTGCCATGCCATGGTAGAAAATACATTGAACACAAGGTCATTAATACCAACCACTTGTTTTTTTTCCCTTCAATAGTGTCTTTTTATTTGCATTTTCGTGTTGACAGCAACTAAAAGAAAAATATTAACAAATGCAGCAACAGAACAAAACAGGCTAACCTGACAAGGAGCCAGCAGAGTTCAACATAAATCCAGTGCATTGCCCAAGCGCTAGTAGTAAAACAAAGTTCCCCCAACCACCATGAAACTTGGTTCTCTGACGACTTTGCCCCAATCGCCAATGAAGCCTTCCCCCCTGACTACTCCCTCATCCCACTGAACCGTCCCTCTAGAAGAGGGGGAGTAGCATTCGTCTTCAAGTCTCTCTTCTGTGCCTCAATCATCGAAAACCAACCTTCCATTCCTTCCTGCGAATCTCTTCTCGTTAAACTATCCCTCTCCCTGTCGCTCTCACGTAGCTTCCTAATTATCTACAGACCCCCTGGCTACGATAGACAATTCGCAAACAACCTCTGCGACTCTATTGCCACCCTTCAACTAAACCATCCCAATCTCACCCTTCTTTGAGACTTCAACATATGGCTCGACATCCCCACCAACCCTATGACACACTCTCTGGTTGACGGTTTAGACACGATGAACCTCCAACCCCACATAAATGGCCCGACTCACTATAAAGGACACACTCTTGATGCCATCTTTAGCTCCAACACCCGGATTCATTTAAACCCACCCACTCCTATCATCTCGTCCGATCACTTCATTCTCTCTTTCACCATTCACTCACCTGACCCCCTTCCCGTACTCGAATCCGAACCTCCGAATCTACGCAAATGCTGGAAAAAACAAATAATCGTGCCGGACTTAACCAACGTCCTCCCAAAGCCACCTCTTGTTAAACCCCTCCAAAACGGAAATCATGGTGTATGGCACCACCCCCTCCAACTCAGTGAAAAATCTTGGATGCACCCTTGACTCTGATCTAACACTCTCGCGCCAAGTCAACAACGTCTCAAAGTCCTGCCACTACCACCTTAAAACCCTTAGGCACATCTTTCCATATCTCTCCATTCCCAATAGACTCTCCGCAGTCCAATCAATTGTTATATCAAGACTGGGCTACGCAAACCCCCTATCCCTCGGAGTCCACGCGTACCAACTGAATAAAGTCCAAAGAGCACAAAATGCAGCTGCCAAATTGCTACTTGCGTTCGGCCCGAGAGACCACATCTCCCCAGCCCTTAAGACGCTGCACTGGCTTCCAGTAGCCCGAAGGGTGACTTTCAAAACCTTATGCATCTCCCATCGAGCACTGCATAAAACCAGACCTCAATATCTTCAAGCAAAGCTAAAACCCTATCACCCCCCTCGGACCCTAAGATCAAGTTCAGCCGGCCTCCTAGTCATACCAAAGACAAACTCATTCAGGTTAGGCGGATCATCATTCTCTGCCTTGGCCCCCACGCTATGGAACTCACTCCACCCCACATCCGCCCCATTTACGCAAACTGCTGAAAACCTGGCTCTTCCCCTAAAAACCAACGTGTACCAAATAACCCAAACTGACTAACAGCAAATCAATGACACCAATCCAACAAACTACCTGATGCAAGGAATTGACAGCTAATAACCCCTAATATAAACTAGAAGGACAAACAGAATTAAACTAATAAAGTAGATCAAAACAGTGAAATGGTTAATAAGAGTAAATCATACGGAATCAGTAACGAGATTTAAACTCCTGAAATAGACAGAATGCATGAGGAATGCATGAGGAGTGAACAAAGTGAATGCCGTGGATGAAATAGTTAGAATGGATGAAGCAGGTGGAACAGATGAATGCGCCGAGTGGAAGAATGCATGAATGGAATAATAGATAACTATATAGTTCGAATGAGTGTGGAAATCAAATGAATATGTAGATCGGATGAGTGTATAGAATGGATAGACATGTTTAACGGATGAGTATGTAGAGCGGACGTGCGTGTAGCGCAGCTGAGTGCGTAAATACAGAGAAGCGAGTAGAACGCAGGAATGCGTAAACCTGATGAATGTGCAGAACAGATGAGCGTAAACCGGATGAGTGTGTAGAACAGATGAGTATGTGGAGCGGATGAGTATGTAGAGCGCACAAGTGTGGATAGCGGATGAATATGGAAGTGCGGAGAGTGTGTAGATAGCCGGAGCAGATGAATCTACAGACCTGGCGAATGTATAGAACGGATGGGTGTATAGAGCACATGAGTGTATAGGGCGGAGGAGTGTATAGGGCGGAGGAGTGAATGGAGCGGATGTGTGTATGGAACGGATGTGTATATGAAGCGGATGTGTGTATGGAGCGGATGTGTATATGGAGCGGATGTGTGTATGGAGCGGATGTGTATATGGACCGGATGAGTGTATGGAGAGGATGGGTGTATGGAGCGGATGGGTGTATGGAGTGCATGGGTGTATGGAGCGCATGGGTGTATTGAGAAGATGGGTGTATGGAGCGGATGGGTGTATGGAGCGGATGGGTGTTTGGAGCAGATGAGTGTATGGAGAGATGAGTGCGCAGAGCAGATGACAGTATAGAACAGATGAGTGTATGAGATGAATATATAGAACAGGATATTGCTGTTGGATGCGTGAAAAGCACGAGTGCTTAAAGCGGATGAGTGCGGAGAGGGGATGAGACCAGACTGGGGTGCATGGAGTGGATAGGAGTGCACCCTACGGACTGGAGCGCATAGAATTGCGTGACATATATAGTATGGTTGGAATGCAGAGAACGTTGAAAGAGCATATAACCCATCATATCACACCACCACGCTTACTCTATCCTTTACATCACCACTCAACTAGAACACAGAGATACTATGACACCATTCGGTATAACTGTTCTCATACCAACATCCGCCGCTCACTCCACATCATTCTAAGTAAACACTGCTGGTTTCACCCCCCCCCCCCCAGCCAGGCGTTCTCCTCGGGCCTAACGCAGCCGCAGCCGTTCTGGATAAAACCTGCCAGAATGAGCACATTCTCCTGATCTTTCAACCACCACACCTACCGCTAAGCAGCAGCTATTACACGAATACCGCACGAGCTCCACACATACCCGGTGCTCACATGCACCTTTGACTCTCTCTACTCTCTCTACTGATCTGAACTTCGGTTCCCAAGGGCGTTCAACCTACCAGCGCCTTCAGACCATACCAGTGGTATATAAGGAGCTATATAAGTGCAAAATAACATAACATAACATAACATTGTATGTACCTACCTCTGTAACTTAGCCTCCTAAGTATCCTGCAATGTTCTGTAACTAAGCTTCTTAAGTATCCTTGTAATGCTTGCACCCAGCTACCTGAAGGTCTTGGTCTGCGCTATATTAAATAAACAAACAAACTAACATAAATCATAATAAACCAACATGTCATCTTGATCTTGACATTGCATACTATGCATACCATGCCCAGAACTTCTCTACTTTGTGACAATGAGGGGTAAGGTGTCAATTCAACAGACATAAAACGTACTTATGTAGCTCAGTGAGCTATGCTGCTGGCGACACTGTGCAAGGCACAGGGTAGAATGCCATTGGTGGATCCAAGCCTGCTCTCCTAGGCACTGCCAGACAGCTGCAGCACACCTGAAATACCGGAGGCCCCCCTCCCTACGCCGTACTCCGAAGACCCCGCGAAAAGCTAGAAAAACAGGAGTCTCCAGGCCAATACCAGGAAGCAGGCAGCTCTACCTGTATATCTCTTGCACTCTATCAGTCCCTCCCTCTCTTCCTTTGGTCTCCTTTGCTCTCCCTCAGTCTTTTCTGATGCTTCTTTTCGACTTCCTCGAATTCCTTTACCCTGTGTACATCTTTCCCACTCTCCCATCATGTCTCCACCCCCTCTGCATCTATCATATAATCTCCCCTGCCTCTCAGTGCTTCTCCGCCCTTCTCCCCACTATCCCTTCTGTGCACTGTCCCCTTCCCTTCCTGCCTCGCCCCCTTTCTCTGTCTGCCTTCCCAGTGGAGTAACTTTGCGCAAAATGTTGGAGGGGGCCTGTCATCTGAAGAAAAGGTGCCCCAGCCAAATGAATGGGGACAAAATAGTGTGCCATGAAAGTTGGGGGGGACAAACACCCCTGTCCCCCCCTAAAATTACGCCCATGTTTCTTCCCTTTCTGGTCTCTACCGTGACTCGCGTGCATCCGGGCCCCTCCCCCTCTCTTTTCCCTTGGGACATCTGGCATTTCCCTGCTCAGCACTTTTTCCCCCGCCCAACCCATTGCAGGGGCGGGAAGTGCACAGCTGTGCCTGGCTTTGAGACTTCTTCCAAAGACCTTCAGCACGGAAATGTCTCTTCACTGGAAGACGCGGGTGTGGCGCAACCCCGTATGGAGCAGGAGCTGCAGACGAGCAACTACATGGGACGCCTTGCTTGCCTGAGAAGATTGTGAAACATTTAATAGGATCAGATATGAAGTTAAACAGATGAATTGGTATATCAGTTTTGCATACCACACATGTCTCTTCTTGGAGCAACATGTGACAACCACAGGGTAGGGTCGAGGATTCTATTGCAAGAAGCCACGAAGGTACATTACTGAGGGGGCTGAAAGGGCGGCACGGAAGATGAGCCCTGAGTGTCAAAAGATATGGGAGCCCCCCTCATTTGCATACAAAGTGACATCAGTGATATTATAGAATATGTGATCATAGATCAAATCTTGTATACGTTAAGGTATCATGGGAATTTACATTAAAAACATGACACCATGAGTAAAGCAGGAGGCAAACTAACTCTGAAGTATAGTATATGAATTGTCACTGTTAATATTGACATTTTATGTGCCAATATCAAGAGAGGGGCTTTTTTTGAAGTATCAGTGCGGGTTGAATACCTTGGATAGACATTTAATTGTGGCAGATCCAGTATAGTGAGATAAAATAATTTGCCCAGGAGCACACGCATTGGTTAACTGGAGGAGCCGGGATTTGAGACCATTCTGCAATTCAGGCACTTGAACTCACCTCTTCCCAGTTGTAATTGGTAAAAATGTTGTTTGTGAAAGGTCTTCTTGGGACTTTTCATTGAAAACACCATCTGACTGTGGAAGGCATTGCACAAATATGGTGGTTGTGTTTTGCTAAGTAAGTTAACCGCTATTTTTGCAGCAGTTTTCCAATAGTTTTTATTTTGATTATGTTTGTATTTGGCCTTATTGACCAAACTCGCAATATGCTTTTATTTCAGAAGCTACAGTCATGGATTATTTTGGCTGTCACAAGAAATGAACTCCAAGCAGGTTCCAAGATGGTCTAGTCAGGGCCAGGAGTGGGCCTGGGGCTTGCAGGTCAGGCTGTGTCTACTGCAGGATGGCCTGATACTGCAAAGAGCCTATTTATCTGGGAGGTCTTTAGACAGTGAGAGTAAGCATTTTTGCAGGTCTTGAAATGTTAACAAAATTATACAGAGCGGGAGTCCTAAAAAAAAGTGTGGGGGAGCCGGCTCAATGATATACGCGTAAGTGCTGAGTTCATGGTGGTAGAGGGTGCACTTTCACCCGTTCTCCTTGCTGTGATCATCTAAATCACTGGTTGTGGCTGGGTTTCTGTCTCCTCTCCTGCTGGGTTCAGGCTTGCTTATGTTTTGCTGCGCACAGCACAATGGGAAGAAAGACTTATCAATAGACCCCCTGAATCTCGATTGGAGGGGGTGGGCAGGCCAACTCTGTTTTGCAGGCACAGGAGTAGCAAGGGCAAGCAAGGGATCCTATAGTAGAATACATACTTCAAAGACAACTCAGCAGGTTAGGTGACTGTTGGTGAGATTTTATATGTTCAGACCTTCCTGTAAATTATATTGTTTTTTCCTATTCCTGCTGCCAAAATGTGCTGTAAAATGTGTTGTTTCGAACTTTAAATGGGTACAGCTGCCTCGTTTCACTTAGTGTGGGAATGTCTGCACCGTGGCGAAAATCAAAAGCTGGCACCCATGAATATACTGCCAGTAAGTGAACATATCTTAAAGTCAAATGTGCAAATTTAGTTCACTTGACCTTCCTCTTTAGAAGAAAGTGCAACATACAAATGAGCATTGGCCTTTCAAAAAAATGGACACCGAAAAAACCCGGCAGATAGAGGAGATTTTATAATAAGTTTAAAAGGAGCCTGCCTTTTAAATCCAACCATTTGTGATGAAATATTCCATGGAAAACAGAATCTGAATAAGAGACGTGTACTTTGATGACGTTTATATCTAGTCTTGTGGGTAAGTGTCTGCACGGGAACATGACAACCTTGGATGAAATCCTAGTAACCAAACACATGAGCAAGCAAACCTTTCTTTTGAATGCCGGCCTCAAAAACACCCAATGGGGCTTGCAACCACCCTCTGCAAAAAGTGGGCAGACGCTGTCCACCGACACGTGCCCTGAAAGTCAGTACAGGGCCAGAAACGCCTCCAGTATCCAGCACTGGAACACCTCTTGCCAACCTCCTGGACCATTCATGCCTCACTTGCTCTCTCGTCCTTTCCCTTCATCACCCCATATTCAGCTTTTAACAATTCCCTATTTCATGAAGCTGACTTGAAAAATATGCATACCATAGGAAACTACTCATACAAGTAAATAAACGCATAAATAAATAAATAAATGGGCAAAACGTGTACAACTGTGGCATTATCCCCCTGCCCCCTTGAATGGAAGACTGCAAATAATCCTTTCAAGACGTAAAGACTAATAACAAAAGGTCATGTGTGAAAAGGTGACCTGTTTGTGTTTCAATGTTTGACAACGACATTGTTTATGTGAAATGTTAGGAAAATTATACATTCTACAAAAAATGAATGCTTTTTGTATGTTAAATATGAACATGTGACAATAGAGCAGATAGTTTAAAACCGTTTTTTGTGAAATATGTAATTTTCCTGGAGGAGGGCATACAGTTAGGCAGCTAACTGGTGTTTTGTGTATGTTAGCAAAATACAAAATCTTTGCATTTCTTAACACGGAAACGTTAAGAATGTCTTTTCCAAATCAATGGTCTCTTAAATGAGCTATCGCATGTAAATCACGCTCACTCTCAATCCTCTGCTTGGAGAAAGAAAGTGGGCCCTGCAGTGTCACATGGGCCCACGGGAGGGGGCCATTTGCCTCTAGAGCATCAGAGGACCTCACACGGAAAAACAGAAAAGCGTGCCTCGTACATGGAAGACGCACAGCCCCTCTTTAAAACAATATTCCTTGGTATATACAGTCTAGGCAGGCACGAGTGCCTGTGGAGTCCCCCTGACAGCAAGGCTGTGGGCAACCGCACAGACTGTCCATGCTCTGGCCGGCCCTGCTTGGCAGGTTTGGAAAGAGGAGCTGAAAAGTTTAAATTGAGCCTACTGCCCGAGAGAAGTGCCTATGAACCTGAAAGTATGTGCCGGTGAAATGGAAAAAAAACTGTGAAAGGGAAACGAAATAGACGCAGAGGGCCTCATTACAAGTTTTCCGCTCCGGTAACAACGGTATCTACGACTACATAAACACCTATAGATTAGAATGCATAATGTTTGCAAGTATGCATATGCTCTTAACATATTAAACTTCCACACACCAACTGTCATTTAAAACTGTACTACAAATCTTATCCATCAACTGTTCTTCTCTTTTACAAAATGTTACACACAGAGTTTCTATAAATACACATACGTATATCTTAACTTTCATGAAAATGCTCCTAAAACAAACATTTTTAAACATCCGGCAATTTCATTAACTGTTTACCCAACAACAACTCCTCCTATCTTCATAAATAACAACCTTGCTTCCTAAAAGTACTTCACCATTACCACATATCCCCACTAACATTCTTTTACAATTACAGGAAAGAAGCACTTTGCCGAAGACAAGAACCAAAAAAAGAATTCCCTTCACATCCTACAAAGTAAGTACATTAATGTACCATGTATATGTATGTCATTACAACAGCACAGTTGCACTATATATTACCCCAGACTACTCTTTTTGAACCAACATTTCTTTCACTTTACCTCATTACACTTCACCATTCACACTCTTCCTATTCCCATCTAAACACCACCATTGCAACACCTAAGGCTTTCCTGAAAACAGCACAATGTCCCTACTGATTCAATCACACGACCCTTCCCTTACTCACCAACCCAACGTCATCACAACTCTACAGACTCTTACTCACACAACCTTCTCAAACACACCTCATATGCCACCTCACAATCAAACAGCACTTTATTAAGCTCTCCAATCACACCCACACACCCATTCACAATACATGCATCTACATTGCACAACTTTCAAACCCAAACTTTCTCTTTTCCAAACAGACACAACAAAATACCTACTAAAAAGCAAATCCATAGAAAAGAGCGGAAAAATAGAGCAGATAAGAATAAAACCAAACCATATAGTCATCCACCTTTAAAAGATTTCATACAAAACATTAAAACAAAAGAGCTAGTAACTTCACTCAACAAAACTAAACCAGCCACGACTAAAAAAGGTGAGACCCCTCTCGCAAAAAGTAAAAGTAAAAAAAATGTACAAAGAAACGCAGACCTTCTAATGAACCTAACACTGTATCTACCAGTGTTAAAGTTGTCACAGTAAAGCAATCCAGAAAATGTATTTTACAAACATTTTTCCACCGTAGAGTTCTTCATACTCTTATAAAAACAGCTGAAAAGTCACGATCTACCTTTAAAAACTACCACAGGAGACTAATCCTCAAAGCTCTAATTGACAGTGCTTTTCTACTAAAGAGAACATTGTTTATATTGATTTTAAACAGAAAGAAACCCCTAACTAAATGAACCAATAAATTGCTAAAGGGACTTCTAAACATGCGCAGTATCAAAATAAAGACCTTTTTAAACTTCTGTGATGGTGAATGGGTTCACATAAGCAGCACATAACCATATTTCAATGAAGAAGCTTACAAACAAGAACAAAAAACAGTAGCCATAGACAATAATGGTTGAGGGTATGAAATGGTCGAAGACATCATTATGGCAAAAGAAACTCTTATAATAAAAACATCCTCAAAAAACCTTCAACCAAATGCTCCTTTCACCCAAACAAGCCATCCAGTGTACAAATGGACATTGTAAATAAGGCATGGTATCAAGAGTAAGACAGACATAAGTGACCACAGTTCAAGGGTGTTTATTGAACTTCAAAAATGGTTTGAAAAATGCCTAACTTATCCTAAATCTACAGATGGGAGCAAGCTACAACCATCAAATAATAATAACGCAGTCCTCGTAGTGTCTTGTCAAAATAAAAGGGCCTATACCAATAAACCTATTGCCAATCCCTACCTCTAAATACAAATAGTGCAGGAAATAATGTTACGAAAAAGAAAGAAGTGTTCACAAAATTATATGTCAGGATGTTCAGGCCGTTGGCCTCCCTTCCCCACGTTTTCAGCATGGAACAAGGCGGTGCTTCTTTAGCACGAGAGTACAGTTCAATCATTAGCATCAGGGTCTTCCGTGTAAAAGTCTCTTTTCCCTTTCAAAGTCTCTTCATTCAGAGGGCCTGGTGCGACAAACAAACAATAAATTCTCTTCCTTTTACGATCATCACAAGTACTTAAATTCTTAAGCGACGCTCTATTCACCTCGGATCCCCCTCAGCTGGACTCAGATCCTTTCACCACAATGTGTGTACATTATTTATGCATTTAATACCTCATAGGGTATTATTTTCTCAGGTGACTCACGGTTCACCATGGATCCCCCTCAGTTGGGCTCAGATCTTGGATCCCCCTCGGCCAGGCTCAGATCTCAGATCCCCCTCGGTCTGACACAGATGCCGTTTAATACAATGGTCATAACTTTACACAAACTTGCTTTAACCAAAAGCTTTTAGCGGATCTCCTTCAATCAGGCTCAGACCAACCTTCTATACGATTTAATCAACTATCAAAGACTTTCAAATGTGAACAGGGTTTTGCTTGACCTGTTGCAGGACCACTTCAATTTCACAATTCTTTATCACTCTTCACATTTGCCACCTTTCTGCTGGATACCTAACAGAGACTTTCGAATGAGCACCCAAGTGGTGCTGAACCACTCTGTTTACGGTATCGTAGCTTGGCTACAAAGGTCAATCACTCATCCGCTGATTAATTGTGTTTGTGTCGCTTGCCATACATGCTTCAAATACAGTTCTCTTCAGTTTTCATTATACAATGTTGCCACTTGCAACCTTGGCTTCAACACAGACCGGGTTATTATCAGTTTTCCCAACTCACCGGCTGTGCCGACTTCACTGGCGCTGCTTTGTTGTTGGAGCCAAGGTTATTACCATGGCAGCACACCATTCTCACAGTCCTGATTATCGACATCACAAAATGATATGTCAGGATGTTCAAGCAGTTGGCCTCCCTTCCCCACGTTTTCAGCACGGGACAAGGCAGTGCACTTGAGCTCAGCACAGTCGATGGCTTCTTTAGCACAAGGTCAGGTGTTAGTTCTTTTTCTCTCACAGTGAGTTGTGTGTGAGAAAGTGTTTGTGTTGGCAAAGGGGAGGTTGAGTTCCTAAGTATCCCACCTGGTAGGATGGGGCAAAGGTGTTTCAAGAAAGGGGATACCGCGTCTCAACATACAGTGTCCCACTTCCACTCCCTGAGGACCCCTCACCCTGGTGATCCTCCCGCACTGGTCCACTCCAAGGAAATGGATCCAAAAGGGATAGCTGTGTCCTGGCTACCTGGATGACAGATCCCTGGAAACTAGCAGGTGAGACACCTTCAGGTTTCTCACAACATGCAGCTCAATGTGTAACATATGCCAACAATCCTTTAAATCTTTATGACAATTCTCCACTCATTGTGTGAAACTAAAAGACAAAAGTAGAATGAAAACTTTACAAACCATGGACTCCTGTCCAGTGCACAGCCACACTGGTCTGCAAGGACCTTCATTAGCCTGCATTATGGAACTGCGTCCAAAAGCACCTTTGCCACATGAAAATGTTAGCAACACACCATTCTGCTATACGGAATCTTGTGCATAGACCATACTATGCAAAAGGTCATGCTCTAAAACTGAAACATTGAAATAACATTCTCCTACATGGAACAGCCAAATAACTGCTTCAAGAAATAGAGCACATCCAAAGTAAATACTTTGGAACTGAGGTTGACTTAGAACATTCTGTAACTTCAGAAAACATTACCAGAAACCTCATAAACACCACCGTCCTAACAGAGACATACAAAAAAGAAATAGCTAAGTTTCAAAACACATCTGCTGAAATACCAGACCAAATATGTGTCTGTTGTCGCAGAACTTCTTATGAAAAGAGCACAAAAATAGTAGATATAGCCTACAAAATAGAGGGCAATGCAATAAGGAATCCCAATGATTGCAATTAGCTTTAACTCTAACGACAGAAATTAAATACATAATAACTGACTCCTCAATAGTACGTACCACAACACAAAGCTTGACAATAACCAAATGCCATCATGTGATATCACTAATAACTTAGAAATATTCCCACTTCCAAAAGCTCAACAACTTAACTTGTATGAGAGCATTATAATCCAAACAGTTCAACCATTTCTAGCTATAATACTCTTTCACCCGAAATCAGCCAACTTACCTCCATCCAAGTTACTAAAAGGCATCCTTGTCAAAGTAGTATATTTGCCATTAGATCTCAAAGAAAATGTAGAAACTCGAGGAGTGCAGCGAGCAAAAGATCAGTCTTTGATTGTACTAGTTAATGGTGTACCAACAAAAGACAAAATAATTTGGCAACAACTAGTCAACTTAAACAAAGTCATACAAGCCCCACAATATCTAAAAGAAAACAATGAATACTACAAAGATATAAACATAGAGGAAAACCTAAGAGAAACCATCCAAATAATTCAAGAGTCACCAGCAACTGGCCAATTTGAACATGTAGATCCTGTTACTGCAGCCAACATTTTAGATCAGTATACAATTCCCCCACTACACTCCAAGGACACCATTGATGATGCATTAGAAACATATCAAATGCATCAAGCCAAAGGATTTCCAATGAGCATATAAAAGTATAGAAGCATGTTTTCTTTCTCTGCTCTCGCCTAGAGGAAAAGGAGGAAAAGGAGGAAGATATGATGAAAGGTCCACACAAATTAGTGCATCAGAATATCGCTCTTTAAGAATGTATTCTGAAGAACACAGATTCAGACAAAATGTTGAATATGTTTTCCACCTCCTCTTCGAAAGTGAACTAGCAACTCTATGTTATGGAATTGCACACACATTAAAAATGGGCTCTACCTTTTTCAACATGTCCGCTACCCAACTGCTTCAAAAGACAAAAGACATAAATTAAGTTTTGCAGTCAAGTATCACAAATCTCTTGGCAAACATGCGTGGTACAAAAGAATACTGGTTCTGACGTCATGCTGATGTATGTTGTATGCTAAGGAACCAAGGCCCACCCACATGGTTTGTTACTTTAAGTTGTGCAGAGTACACATGGAATGATTTGCACAACTTCTTACGTACTGCAAACCAAAATAAAGATGTAATAGATATAAAAACACTAGGAGAACTCTCTTCTCTTGACCCTGTCAATGCATCAAGATACTTTCACCATCGCTTCAATGCCATGCTGCACTTAATCTGCAATAAAACTACCCCTCCACTCCAAGAAGTGCAACACTTCTTTTGGAGGAAAGAATATCAATCCAGAGGAGCACCACACATCCACATGCCTTTGTGGAAAAAATATGCTCCTAAATTTGGCCATGACAGTGACACCACTGTTTTACAGTTTATTGGAAAATACATGACATGTGACATCCCTTCAGAAACCATAGGTAGTGCCCTACATTCACAGATCTTACCCTTCCAAAAACATAAGTTTGGCAAATACTGCCGAGATAGATATGAAAATAAAGGCAAATACTATACCATATGTTGCTTGGCTCCCCTAGATCAGTTTGCACAAAAGGACAAGTAAATAGCTTGATGTCTTCTGTTAGACACAGAGTAAAAGGCACATCCTCTAATAAAACATACAACATTAAAAGGAACGAAGGATCCAAGTACATCAATGATTACAGTGCAATCATTGCCCTCTTGTGGAATGCAAACATAGAAATACAAATCATTGCAGACAATTCCACTGCAGTTGCAAGATATGTCACAGCCTATGTCAGCAAAGGTGAGAAAACCGAGCTAAAAGACCTCTGGGATGACATATCATCTGACAAAACACTATCACAGAAATTGTACAGCTTTGGTATACAAATGCTCTCCCATAGAGAATGCAGGTGCTACGAAGCTGCAGACTGGTTAACAGGTACAGCCTTATAAGGCAAATCTGAACACATCGGACCTCATTATGAATTTGCCGGTCCAGAAAAAAGGACACTGGTGAGCTCACCGGCATCCTTGTTTCAGGACCAGCAAACTACGTGTCTGCCTGCCATGGACCATGTGCCCGACAGGTCTGACCCTGCTGAGCGCAGCAGCCATGGTAGGCATACTCCCACGGAAGCGCCGGCACCATTAACAACAGTCCCAACTCCGTGAGTTGTAATCTCCCGGTGGCACCGGGAAGTCAGGTGCTGGTACAATATTACGAGTCAGGCAGCAACCTGTCGGTAGCACCGGCAGGGTTACCACCGGAATCGTAATGAGGCCCATTGTCTGGCCGAACCTTGGTCCAGCTTCATCCAAAAAAGAGCACTAAACTCCTACCAAGAGGTAGAAACCATAGCCACAAATGATCCCAACATCCAGGACATTTAAAAAAACAATTTAATTGACACATACTACCTAAACAGAAGTAGTGCTTTGGAAAACATGTGTCTGTACGACAATGCCCAAAACTGCACCTACAAAAACAATGCCACACTAAATGAGACAACTGGCAAATATTCAGTCTCAGCTTGTGAAGGAAGCCTAGTGAAACTCACAAAACCCAGTCTAATTAATCGTAACAAATTATCATTTAAACCTACACAATATAGAGAACTGTATTACATGGCCCTACTCCAACATTTTAAACCTTGGAGAAAAGAAGAAGAATTATTAGGTGACTATGAGCCATTTGAAGCTGCATTCAAAGCAAATGAAAGCAGCATAAAAAAGGACAACCTCTGCTCCTGTATGTAAGTGATGAAGCTGGTTCTGTTAAAACATTCTTACTTAAAATAATCAGCAAATGTCTGCAAAACTTAACAAACAACAACATTTTGCCTGTAGTAACAGCCCCCACAGGTTTAGCTGACAACAACATTGGAGGTGTACTTTTATACTGACTACTGCGCCTTCCTGTAGAACACCAAAACAAATAAGAATACTACAAATTATCAGCAGAAGCTGCTACTGATGTATGCAGAATTCTGAAACACATGAAGGTGTTCCTAATCGATGAAGGAAGCATGGTTTCCAACCGCATGTTGTCTTTAATTCATCTCAGAATGCAAGAAGTCCTAAAAACCAACTACGAAGAACTGTTTGGAGGAAAACATGTTATTGTTTTCAAAGACCTCCTACAGTTAACACCAGTAAAAAGTCAACATATTTTCAAAACATTGGGACACAAACAATGCCCCAATATGCTTGGCAGCATTGGAAATGTAAATCTCGGGCAGCATTTTCACTACAAAGAACTAATTCAAAACATGCGTCAGCCTGCAGACCTCACCTATGCTAACATTATAAAAAGCATTAGAACTGGTCTGCTTACTAAAGATTTAAACTGTATCTTAAATAGTAGACTAATCCATGAGCTATATGGACGAAACACATCTGCTCCTGATGTCATGGAACAATGAACTCAACAAAATCTAAAATGCATTTCCTTAATGCCAACCCTTGCAAGCTGTAGTCAATTCAACAAGAACATGTTGAAAAAAGAAATGCAACCCATACTGGATAACAGCTACACAGACAACCTAAAAGTGTGCAGCATGACACTTCCTAGGTGTCAACAAGCAACAGCATGACTAAATAGCTTAGAAAAATGTATCTCCAACTCAGCTGGATTGGAGAAAATATTTACTTTGTATCTAAACTGCAGAGTAATTCTAAAACGTAACCTTGATGTAGAACAAGGTTTAGCCAATTGAGCAATTGGTACAGTTGTTGACTTCCAAACATATCCACATGACAACAACATTCAGTCTGTCAACATCCACTTTGACAAACTTGCAGAAGTAAAAATAATTGGCAGCACAATAGCATGTTTCCTTCTTTTCAAAGACATGTACGTACGCCGAGAACAATTTTCTCTTTCTCTTGCATATACGGTCACTATTCACAAATCACAAGGTCTAACCCTAGATCATGCATCCATTGACATTGGCAGCACATTCCTTAAAGAAGGTATGAGTTACATAGCACTTTCACGCCTGGTAACACTCAATGTTCTATTCCTAATTAACTTTGATGCAAATAAAGTCAACGCTGACATTACTTGCATCCTGGAATATAACAGGTTACATGCACTATACACACCCCATCTAGATATGTACCCTCTACCTCAAAAAAGGAAACCTTTAAAAAGAGAACTAATACAAACAGAATCTATAACAGATCTCCCAACAATACCACTAAAGACAAAACAACCAGCTCCTTCTTCATCAAAGAATAAAACCACAAAACTGTCTAGTACAAAGTCAACTGCATGTCAATCATAAAACAAAGAAAACACAATTATCTCTTCTTCAGAAACATCTTCAGGCCCATTAAACAACCCACAAACAGAATTCTCTGGTCCATTTAAATTCAGCAACACAACTGGAGTAAATTGTTATGCTAATGTAACAATCAATCTTCTTTTTCTATTGGCACCAATGATCACAACATTTAATTAAACAGCTAGGACAAATTGTGTTTGCAAATGCTCGTCCTTCAAAGAAATGCCACAAATAATCTTGACAACACTTACAATGTCTCAGGTATACGGCAAGAATTGGACTACTGTGCAAGAATTTTAAAATTGACCATAAACGCACAGGAAGAGCCACAAGAATTCCTAATGCACTTACTACACATACCGCAAACCAAAAACATCCCTATAAATGAAATCTTACAGATTTCATACAGGTGGAAACATACATGCACTCTGCAACCATGTTTCATAAAAGCATATCCCAAACACATGATTTGTATATGTATCCATACCAAATTCTGAATCCATTGCATTTCTGCAACTTTTGAAGAATGCAAATCATGGCATATTATGCCCTTTTTTGCAATTCTGACAATCGTTCCACCATACAAATGAACTCACATAGGCAATATGTCATACTAATATTTTTAAGGAACAAAGCAGATGGTTCCAAAAATAACTGTAAACTTACAGGCATCGCACATGGCCAAGTATCTTTTCGAAGAAAACCTTCACAACTGTAGGTATAATATACCACACTGGTGCCACAACCACTTCAGGACACTATACTGCATATGTCAAAAAAGAAGTGGTTGTTTTGAATGTAATGACAACTCTGTTACTTCAAATCATAGGTTAACAGAAAATCTAACAAATGCCTACTTAATATTCCTTCAACCCAAATGTAGTCACTAAATTGTACCACAATTAACAGTTTGAATACACGAAGAGGTATCTAATTACATCCATAATACTACAATAAAACTTTAAAAAGTCAATATAGGTAAAATATGCCAACTGGTATCTAACTACATAATAAATGCCCTTAGGAATCTGGCCACTGGCCACAACCAAAACTACACAATTAACCATATAACAAGTATGTACCATACACCATCAACTAATAAAACTGACCCTGAACCCCCTGCAATAAAAATGATGTCTGAGACACTGAAATTGACTGCGGACTCGGCAGCATCTGCAAACCCTTTTTCCACCTATAGAAACAGCTGCATATCATCTTTATTCTATTCCCCTGCCCTTTCCAAACCCTCTTTCATCCACCAAATAACTCTAAATGTGTTTCCCAAGCCATCCGTTCACGGCGCTGTCCGCAATCTACTGCGGGGTCCGCGGACTGCTGCAACACCTGCCTGACCTTTGTCCACCTACAAAAATAGCCCCATATCATCTTTTTTCCTCTCCCCTACCCTTCTCAGCCCGTCTTTCCATCACCAAATAATGCAAAATGTGTGTTTGGAGACTGATTCTCCACTGCTATGTTAGCAATCAATCGCAAATGTTCACAGATACAACATGGCGGGCGTTTCAGAAAATATGACGCACGTTACGCTTTCCACCATCCAATCAGCGGGCGGGTCTGGTATCCGCAGACCTCACACCGACCTCTGGGCCAATCAGAGGCCCATCGCAGACCGAACAGGGAAGTGAGTCTGCTGACCGAACCCAGATATCACTAATTATTTTGTACATACCTTTTGGCTGTTTTAAAAAAGAAACTACTGAACAGATTTACACCAAATTTACAAAAGCATGCTTTCGGGACCAAGCCGCCAATATTGCTGCCAATTTGGAGAAAATCTGTCATGTTCTTTGGGTTGTAGGCATTAGCAAAATTGCTTTTCCATTTCATCTATGGGAAAAAACACACAAGCGCAAAGTTATAAACCGCCTAAAAAGTGCTCTTCCTATCGGTTGAGCAACTTAACCATAACTGCACGGCCGCTACCGCAGGCTGTGTGATATTACATTGCCTGCGGTAGCGGCCATGTAGTTATGGTTAAGTTGCTAAACCCATAGGAAGAGCACTTTTTGGGCTGCTTATAACTTCGCTCCCCCTGGACGAATCCTCACCAAACTTTGCAGAATAAGTATATGGCCGGTCTGCAATGCTTTGCAAAGTTTGCTGAGGTTTGGTCTAAGGGGGGCAAAGTTATAGGCGTTATATGGCTGCAAGAAGCAAAAAAACAGGTGTTTTTTGCTACAAAAGTCCGCGAACAGTCCTGAGAAGTTCACGGACACCACAGCATTACAAAGTTGGTGAAAAGCAGTTCATGGATGGCTTATAACTTTGGCGCCACTTAATGGAACTGCATGACCTGACCTGATTCTGAATGAGTTTGCAAATTTTGGTGGGATTCTGTCAAGAGCGGGCACAATTAGAGGGGGGTCCCAAAATATTGTAAAGGCTTATAAATGTGGTGCCATTTGACAAATCTACACAAAGGTTTGCAAAAAGATTATAGATCTAGATATACATGTTTTCATAAAGTCTGAATGGATTTTGTTTTTTGACAAGCGTCATAATGTAGGTCCAAAAAATAGTCATATACCTTTGGTGACTGAGGTGTAGCCTGTGGCCATGGGTAGTGGCCAGATTGTCAGTGTCATGGAATAAGGCCATGATCCGGACAATCTGGCTACTGGCCATGACAACGAGGGACAACACATGAGGTTAAAGTGGCCATGTCCACCTGGGACTGGCTTTGTGATAAAGTTATTAGAAATTGGGATAGGTTTGAAAGGGAAGAAAAATGTGCTCTTGGTAAAATGGTCATAGCGTTCTCTTTTTGCCTTCTGCAGGCTGCCATGGAAAGCGAAGAGGGGCCCTGTACGGAACCCCGCCTTCCCTTTCCATGGTGGCCATATTGGAAAAGGATTTTCCTTCCTACACCGGGACGCCGCAGACGTCCTGGTGTAGGACAAACAATCCTTTTTTTAGCACCCCGGGTCCCCACTTTGGGAACCTAGGGTGCTAATGGCCTTCATCCCCCATTACAGGGGCTGGAATGGGGGGATAATGGTCCGAGACCTCGTTATCCACCCTCGCTTCGCTTGGGCTGATAACTTGGGCTGCCAGGACGGTATCCACCGTTCCATCCCTGGAACGGGGGATAAACGCCACAATATTGCCATTAGCATAACACAAAATGCAAATGGAAATGTTGGAAAATCTTATTGAGTCTATGTACTTTAATGAGAAATATAAAGTAGATGGAGTCTATACATTTTTTTTTAGTGTGATTTTTTAACTGTGAGAGGTGGTTCCTAAAGGAACATTTATTTTATTGTTTTTGGATGAATTTGATTTTTTTGGCAGGAGAGCTTAGAACGAAAGGTGGGGAGGGAAATGAGGGAAGAGGCACCAAACACTAATATGGAGGGGCAGGTGGACAGGGGAAAATGTTGCAAGTGTGTTATTTCTAAGGTAGGGGGCAGTGTTTCTCATGCTCCTTGATTACAGCAGTGATGGTGTCTCTTGGGGAGGAGGGATGGCATTAACTGATTCCATTTTAAGATAAATAGCAGTTTTGCTAAAAGTATGTACTGTGTACTAGATTGTTAATGGATGAGTGGGAATAGGTGTTGGAGCTATGCAAGTTGAAACTTCCTAGATCAGTAGAAAATGCAGTTCCGAACTGGCCGCGAAGCACGGATCTTATTGTGAAGTGCGGACAGGTTCTCGGACACGTCATCATGCCGCACGCCAGTGTATGGTCATGTGGCACTGTCTGGAAGCTCCGCAATGAAGGCAGATGTTTGTAGACGTTATGGTTAAGTTGCACTAAAACCTATGAAATTCAATGAAAAAACTTTGTTAAGGGGACATTATGGTTAAGTTACAATAATAAAAACCTATGAAATTCAATGAAAAAAACTTTGTTAAGGGGATGTTATGGTTAAGTTGCACTAATAAAAACCTATGAAATTCACTGAAAAAACTTTGTTAAAGGGACGTTATGGTTAAGTTGCACTACTAAAAACCTATCAAATTCAGTGAAAAAACTTTGTTAAAGGGACGTTATGGTTACAAGTTAAACCTAAAAAAAACCTGAAATTCGCCAGTTATGGTAAGCTAAGCAACCATAATTCACGCCACCACTGTGCACTGCTAAGAATAACACCCATAACATCAAAGATGACATCACAAATATGATGTGGTGGTGGGACAAGTTATTGTTGCTTAGCTTACCATAACTGGCGAATTTCAGGGGGTTTTCGGTTTTACTTGTAACCATAACGTCCCTTTAACAAAGTTTTTTCATTGAATATATATATAAACTTTAGTTAAAAGAGAATTAAGGCAACCCCTCCCTGTTGATGTCCCTCAAGATGTTGTTTTGTATCTCATTATGGATCCCTTCTGTGATATCATGTTAGTGCTCATGGGCTTTGCAAGGAGGGACCCCAAGTTAAGATGCTCATCACTTCTCACACCAGCTACATTTAAAGGGTTTGATTATGATAAATTAGATAACCTTAACTCTGTCTTAACTAAAGTTTCGTCACTGAATTTGAAGGTTGTGTCTATGCTCTATTCTCTATTCTCTTTAGGACTCATTGGTCACGGCTTTTGGCTGGGTTCATTCTACATGTTGCACCAAATATTTAAAATGAGGTGTGGGCCCCGTGTTTGGCCTTCAGCCAAGGCCCCTACCACCCTCCCTAGTACCTAATCGGATCCCACCAGCCGTGGCCTATGTCCATGTCCAGCAGTCGCAGGGTCCACTGCCCATGGCCATCAACTATGCCCATTGTCCATTTTCACAATTATTAAAAAAGACAGAGGGCCTTAGACGGCGGCCTCAGGGTCCATTGCCCATGGCCTTCGGTCTTGACTGTACATGCTGCACCAATAATTAAAAAATACCCATATCCCCCTGCCTAGTAGATCAGATCCCACCTCTGTGCAAGTTAAAAAGACTACCTCAACGGCCCACCCTAGTTCCTGAAATCCATTTTCTTTGTTGATGACCATGACATGGTCAACAGGGAAAGAAACTTCTGACATAGCACAGTTCCACACCAGAAGATCATATTATTATTATTATTTTAAATCAAACACCCTTAGCATGAGCAGCCTGAGTGCTGTTGGCCAGTACCCACAGCCCCTGCGCTTCCTTCCCCTCCCCGCTCCTCCCTCAACTGTTAGCACCCGTGCAGTTTCCTATGCAGGTGCTAATGGTTTTTAAGTGTGGCGTTGTGCCGTTGCTGTAGTTTCTGAAGTCTGTTCCTTTGTTGGTGATGTCACGGTCATCAATAGAGAAAAGGGATTTCAGGATTTAGGGCGTGGTGCCGAAGTGTGCCACAAGGTAAGTGTGTTTTATTTTTCAATTAAATATCCTTAAAACCTGTATGGTGCTAAGGGTGTTTAATTAAAAATATAAAACATAAAAAATATGATCTTGCAGTGCCATGCTGTGCCGTACTTTCCGAAGTCCATCTCCTCAGAAAATTGCATCTAAGGGGTGTCCAGCACAGTGGGTGGGTCTGTTTTACTATTTGTTTTGAAGTAGACGGTTTCCAGTAGTGCGCTGAGGGAATTGGCTGTGGTTTCGTTTTCACTTTTAAACCAGATAGTGAAGTGCCCCAGACAATTATGTTATCGTGATAAGTGGAGAGGTTGTCAATGGCGTCAGTGAGCTTCGTTCCAAAGCTGGGGTTGTAGGATGGTGGACTGTAGATTGGTGTTGGTAGATTACCGCACATCCAAATTGGTTGCACGAGAATTGGTCGCAATTCTTTTTGCACATTATGCCGCATATATGTGAGGGGTGGGTTTAGGCATATAATTAATGCAAAAGGGTTGGGGAGCGGCTGGGGGGTGGGGCCTCCCTCCACATAAATATGCAGCAAAATGTACCTGTAAAAAATAATAAAAATTGAACCAACTACTAATTTGATTCAATATAATCAACCCAAACTTGTACATCAGGAGGAGCAGTAGGTTGGCTTGGTTGTTGAGCTTGATGTTGATTAGTAGTGATTTGCAGGCTTCTATGTCAGTTGGGGGGAGTGGTGTGGTGCAGAAGTGGTCTTTGTGTGCTATTGTGATTCCACCTCCTCTTTGTTTTTCTCTGTGGAATGCATTTGTTTGATGTTGGCTGGTATGGCTTCATGGGCGATTGTTTTGTAGTTGTCTGATAGCCATGTTTCTGTGAAGAATAGTGTGTCGGTGCCACCCTCGCTTAGGAGGTCATACATTTCTGTTTTGTGTTTGACCATGGATCTTATGTGGATTGCGCTACAGTGTAGAGTGTGTGATTTTCCTTGTTAATTGTTGCATATCCTTTGCTGCATCTCGGTTGGGGTGCTGTTTGTCAGGTTTTCCATTCTTGAGGTTCGCTCTTGTACGAGGCTGTAATTTGCTGATTGTATAGTTTCTTCGTTGAGGAGTTCAATTAAATTGAGGGATGGGTTTCTTTATTCTGCTTCGTAGTAGTGGGTTGTGTGTACGTGTGGTCTTTTTCCCAGTCTTTCGTTATGTAAGGGGTGCTGTAAGTAAGACATGGTATCAAGAATAAACCGACACAAGTGATAACAGTTCAAGGGTGTTTATTAAACTGTATAGGTTGGGTGGAAAAACGCCTAATCTAATCCTAAATCTAAGATTGGAGCAAGCTTCGACCATCAAATGAAAATAAGGCAGTCCTAGTGGCGTCTTGTCAAAATAAAAGGTCCTATACTAAAAAAAACTATTGCCAAACTGTACAACTAATTACCAAAAAGAGTGTTTGATAGTATTCACAAGAAAGAAATAAGTGTTTACAAATGATAAGTCAGGATGTGGTAGCCGGGGTCTCCCTTCCCCACGTTTTCAGCACGGGACAGGATGGGAGTCTTGAGCACAGCACACGCTCGAGCTTTCCCAGCACAAGATGATATTTCAGATTCAGGGAGCAGGGCTGCCGATGGTCAAGTCTCTTTACTCCTAAAAGTCTCTTGGCTTCCAGGACCTGATATAAAACGAATAAACAAACAGAAAGTTCCTTCCAAATGGACAATGGTCGATTGCTTTTCACCCTCTGGATCCCCCTCTTCTGGGACTCAGATCCTAATCAAGTTCTGATCACTATCAGGACCTTCTGTGTTTGACTTTCTTGCTTCCAAGGGCTTGATAGATTCAGATGTGAAAAATAAAAAGTTCCTTTCAATTTACTCTTGAGGTGATGATTGTTAACCCCTGGGTCTCCCTCTTCCGGGCGCACACCCCTCGTGAATATCAGCCTCCCTCCTGTCGGATTCACTCTTGCTTATACTCAATAATGCCTTATCAAATGTACACTGGGTGATGCCTTCACCCCTGGGTCCCCCTCTTCTGGGCGCAGACCCCTCTCGACTGCTTTCAAATGTACATTGGGTTATGCCTTCGCCCCTGGGTTCCCATCTTCCAGGCGGATACCTCGCTTGACTGCTGGTCTCTCTCCGCCGGGTTCACTCTGGCCTTTGCAAAGATATCTTCTCCTTGACATTCACAAATCTTAATGTCTTTTTAAACAGTTCTCCATGGACATCCCTCTGCCGGGTTCACTTTTGTCAACACACTGTTTCTTGGGACTTTAGACTTTGACCCTCTTTATTGGAATCCGCCCTTTGGTTTCACTCTTGCCACCTCTCAATTCCTTTTGCTCCTTCTTAAAGTGGGATTCACTTCCCTTGCGTTTTCAATGGTTTGTCGGTCAAAGACTTTCGACTGTACGGGGGTTTGGCGCAACCCCTGTATGACCACTTTGGCCTGTCTGGGCAGCTCGCCTACGGCCATCTGGTATTTGAAGTTTCAATCAACATGGGATTAACCAAAGTCTTGTGAGTGAGCACCCACCTGGTGCCTATACCCTCTGCAGCAATTTACAGTTCTTTGAACTTCGCCACTTTGCAACTTTCATTCAACACAGTTTGGTTTCTTTATTGTTCTTCCCTCGACTCACCGGCTGTGATGAACAGCTTGGCTTTCTTTGTATCTGGAGTCAAGGCCGGTACCACGGTAGCAGAAGTCTCCCTCGGTCTTGCTTATCAGCGTAGGCACGCTCCGTGTACTGTTGACATCTGCTGCAACACACTTGGGCTATTGTTCGCGGTTTTACGATTCCTTCTACAGAGGACTCACAGGCCTGGCTCAGAAAGGCCCAGGTCGTCTCTCTCCTTGTCACCCTCTTGGTTTGTGCCGTCTTTCTCCGCATCTTGAACTGCTGTGCCTTTATAGCTGTCTCGTCGTGCGGTCTGACTTCCACGTTCTGTGCTCTTGTGCCACACCTTTTATCCCTGTGGGGAAAGGAAAGGGCCATCAGGTGTGTGTGGTTCTGGTCAATTGCCTGACTTTGATTGACCCTTGCATTGGGACAATATCAGCAGGTGAATGGCTCGGGTATTAGTCTGTTGTCTATGGTGTGCAAAAGTGTGCATATCGGAAAAGGGGGGCAGTGTTTTTGAATATCCTACGTGGTAGGATAGGGAAAAGGTGCTAGATGGAATTACAACCCTCGTACAAGGGGGTTTCATAAACTTAGAAGGGCAAGATTGATAGGAATGACCCGGATTATTATTGTGAAAGGAACTGTGGGATTATGGTAACGGTAGTTTTTAGTAGACTGGGTGTTTTGGACAGAATAACCAGAGGGATGTGGAAAAGAATGTTTAGGAATGTTTGGGCAGGATGCAGGAAAACAGGGATTCTGGGATAGATAATCTTTGGGTGCAAGCGGGTTTCAGAACTTAGGGGATTGGTTCTTTATGGAGGAGTCATTGGATCTGGGCAGGAGAGATTTAATGGGAGGAAGCGAGGCAGATTTATTATGACCTACAAATCCTCACAGATATCTTCCGCCTTTCCTTCTTCTGGGTATAGTATAGTAAAAAAATGGCTTACCTCAGAGCACAGCAGGACTTAAAACAGTGGCAATCTCCTGAGTGCAGCCAGATTCGACACAGTGGCAAAATTTAAAAGGGAGCATGATTCCAAAAGTGGCAAACCTCAGAGCATAGCAGGGCTTAAAATAGCGGGAACCTCAGAGTTTAGCAGGGCTTAAAACAGCAGTGAACCTCAGAGCGTAGCAGGACTTAAAACAGTGGCGATCATCAAAACATAGCAGGGCTTAAAACAGTGGCGTATTTCAGTGCGCAACTAGACTCATCACAGTGGCAAATTCAAAGGCAGAGGGATTGAACACAGTGGCAAACTTCACAGGGCAGCAGGAGTTAGAACAGTGGCAAATTTTAGAGTGCAGCTACATTCAAAACAGTGGCAAATTAAAAAGATAGAAGGGTACAAACAGTGACAAACTTCAGAGTGCAGCCAGACTCACACAGTGGCAAAATTCAAAAGGGTTCCAAGATTCAAACAGTGGCAAACTCTAGAGTCCAGCTAGATTCCAGACAGTGGGTACTCTTCCAACACAGCTAAATTCAACACAGTGGCAAATTCAAAAAGGCAGCAGGATTCAAACTGTGGCAAATTTCACAGGGCAACAGGATGTAAAACAGTGGCAAGCCTCCCAGCACAGACGGACTTAAAAAGTGGCAAACCTCAGAACGCAGCAGGTCTAAACATTGGCACATTTCAGGGTGCCGTTACACTCAAACCAGTGGCAAAATTCAAAGGGTAGCAGGGTTCAAACAGTGGCAAACCCCAGAATGCAGCGGTACTTAAAACAGTAGGTAGCAAACTTCAGAGCACAGCAGAACTTAAAACAAGGACAAACTTCAGAGTGCAGCTAAATTCAGCACAGTGGAAAATTCAAAGAGGTAGCTGGATTCAAACAGTTGCACACTTCCTTGGGCAGCTAGGTTCAACACAATGGCAAACCTCAGAGCGTAGCAGGATTTAAAACATTGGCAAACTTCAAAGGGCAGCTAGATTCAATGAAGTGGCATACTTCACAGAGCAGCTAGATTCAACACAATGGCAAACCTCATGGGGCAGCTAGATTCCACACAATGGCAAATTTCAGAGTGCAGCAGGATTTAAAGCAGTGGCAAACTTCACAAGGCAGTGGGATTCAACACAATGGAAAACTTCATGGGGCAGCTAGATTTAACACAATGGCAAACTTCACATGGCAGCTATATTCAACACAATGGCAAACCTCAGAGCTTAGCAGGGCTTAAAACAGCAGTGAACCTCAGAGTTTAGCGGGACTTAAAACAGTGGCGATCATCAGAACATAGCAGGGCTTAAAACAGTGGCGTATTTCAGGGCGCAACTAGACTCATCACAGTGGAAAATTCAAAGGGCAGAGGGATTGAACACAGTGGCAAACTTCACAGGGCAGCAGGAGTTAAAACAGTGGCAAATTTCAGAGCGCAGCTACATTCAAAACAGTGGCAAATTCAAAAGATAGAAGGGTACAAACAGTGACAAACTTCAGAGTACAGCTAGACTCACACAGTGGCAACATTCAAAAGGGTACCAAGATACAAACAGTGGCAAACTCTAGAGTCCAGCTAGATTCCAGACAGTGGGTACTCTTCCAACGCAGCTAAATTCAGCACAGTTGCAAATTCAAAAAGGCAGCAGGATTCAAACTGTGGCAAATTTCACAGGGCAGCAGGATGTAAAACAGTGGCAAGCCTCCCAGCGCAGACAGACTTAAAAAGTGGCAAACCTCAGAATGCAGCGGGTCTAAACATTGGCACATTGCAGGGTGCTGTTACACTCAAACGAGAGGTAAAATTCAAAGGGTAGCAGGGTTCAAACAGTGGCAAACCCCATAGTGCAGCAGTACCTAAAACAGTAGCAAACTTCAGAGCACAGCAGAACTTAAAACAGTCACAAACTTCAGAATGCAGCTAAATTCAGCACAGTGGAAAATTCTAAGAGGCAGCTGGATTCAAACAGTTGCACACTTCCTTGGACAGCTAGGTTCAACACAATGACAAACCTCAGAGCATATAGGATTTAATACATTGGCAAACTTCAAAGGGCAGCTAGATTCAATGAAGTGGCAAACTTCACAGAGCAGCTAGATTCAACACAATGGCAAACCTCATGGGGCAGCTAGATTCCACGCAATGGCAAATTTCAGAGTGCGGCAGGATTTAAAGCAGTGGCAAACTTCACAAGGCAGCGGGATTCAACACAATGGAAAACTTTACGGGGCAGCTATATTCAACACAATGGCAAACGTCAGAGCGCAGCAGGATTTAAAAACGTGGCAAACATCACAGGGCAGATAGATTCAACACAATGTCAAACTTCATGGGGCAGCTAGATTCAACACAATAGCAAACTTCACAGGGCAGTTAGATTCAACACAATAGCAAACTTCAGAGCGCAGCAGGATTTAAAGCAGTGGCAAACTTCAAAAGGGCAACTCAATTCAACACAATGGCAAACTTCAGAGCGCAGCAGGTTTTAAAGCAGTTACAAACTTCACAGGGCAGCTAGATTCAACACAATGCTTAATGTTAACACCTTGAGAACATCAATCTACCACCCCCAGACCAATGGTTTGGTAGAAAGTTTCAATCCTAAAACTACTATAGGGGAGGGAACCCCAAGATATCTTAGACATGCTAAAGGATACTTGGGAGGAGAGAGAAGAAGCCATGTTACCTATTTTCCAAGCTGCTAAAATCCCACATGGCAACAGTAAGGGAAATTGTAAAAAAACATCTGGGGCAAGCTCAAGAACAACAGGCCACGTATAATAAGCATGTGATACACTGTACCTTTTCAGTTAGACAGTCAGTCTTGGTTCACCTTCCCACCTTGACAACCAGATGATTTCCAAATGGTATGGTCTCTATGAGGTTTTTCAAAAGAAAGGCCCTTTGAATTATATCATATCCAAGCCTGATAGACGACGGAAAATCCAACTCTATCATGTAAGCCTGCTTAAGAGGTTTATAGGGGGCCATAGTAAAAATACCACAGTTACTATGGTTGCTCTCCTTGCTGACTCTAATACTGGAAATACATTAGTTTCCCCCAAACGATCCGCTTCACAACAGAACAACATTAGTGATCTGCTGACCCATTTTGCTGAGGTATTTTCCAAACAATACGGTAGGATTGCTAACTTTTTTCACTATAGTCGAACCCTGGCACGGAAAACCATTAATTTAAAACCATACAGGATCCCTCAAGCCTCAAAAGAAGTCATTTTGAAGGAGATAGAGGAAATGCTCAATGCGGATATAATTGAGCCCTCAGAGAGTCCCTGATCTTCACCCATTCTTTTTGTTGTGAAACCTGATCAGTCTTGGCGTTTCTGCATAGACTTCAGAAAGATAAATTTGATCTCGGTATTTGACAGCTGTCCGATGCCAAGAATGGACGATCTAGTCGAAATGCTTGGCTCGGTCAAATATATATCTACCCTAGATCTAACCAAGGGTTATTGGCAGGTCCCATGGAATCCAGCTGACTGGGAAAAGGCAGACCTTTTAACACCACAGGACCTGTTCCAATTCAAGTTCTTATCTTTTGGTCTGCATGGAGCACAAGACACTTTTCAGCGACTAATGGATAGAGCGTTAAAGCCATACTCTGCATTTTGCAGGCAACCCTACTTGCAGATAGTGGTAACGTGTCAGGTGGTTCACGAACACTGTGTTGCCCAGGCTTTGTGCAGGAACTGTGGATAATCCTCTCCCTGCACCTTGCCACAAAATGTGCACTGTCTCTACGTCTGAATGTCTGAAAGGCGAGTGTCTTTAGGCACTGTGACGAATCTTTGGGTGTCGTCACTTTACCCGGAGGGGGAGCACCTTCCCACGAGGCCAGGGAGGTGAGGCTGCTACCCGATAGTCCCCTTTGGGGTGGTAGTCAGAGGGAGGATCTCATGGGGAGGGCCCCCCACAATGGGTCCCTCCCCCAATGGGACTAGGGACATGATTATATATGGCGAATGCGATATACTTCACCTCAATCCCCCTCACCTAACCCTGCCATCCCATGCACATGTGTCATGTCCATAGTAGCAACAGTACTGGGACAATGAAGAACATAGTTGACCCAAGAGAGATCTATGCTAAAGGTACTGGGACTAAGAAGAGTCAGGTCTAACTTAGAGCTCTCAGGAAGAACTGGGATGAGGAGGAGGTGTGGTGTCATGAAGATCAACAACATAGATGGAAGTGATCAGTCTAGTGGTTCAGAGACAGCCCAAAAAAGCAAAGATGGATAACCAATGTTGTCAATCCAGCCCTGGACGGGCCACGAGCAGGGGAGCAGAAAGCGAGAGACAGAAATGCTGCAGACCGGGATACACGAGAAGTGGGCATGGAGTCCGGCGCAAGCCTTAAGATGGAAGACCTACCTAAAGGCTGGCAAAGCAGAAGTCAAAGTGCGCAAAGTAGGCGTCTTGGAGAGACCCGATAAAAGCGAGGGACCAGAGGCTGCAGAGAAGTCACAGTGTCCCAACGAGCCATGGAATCCAAGGGAAGCCTGGAGTGAATAGGAGACCTTCATGGACCAAAGAGAAAGGTACGCGGTTTACTGGGAAGACGTTGAGAATCCCAGAGGGCTGTGGCCAACACAACATTGGGACAGACAGTTGAAGCCTCCCTTTAGGGGGCAGCAAGAAAACCCATGGGACTGTGAGACCAGTCGGGGTAACCCTGAGAAGGGACTTCTTGAAGAGTAGTCAGCAGGGGGACCCCAACCTGAAACTGGAAATTAAGGAGGGAGACAGAGGACATCTTCCTCGTCCCAGTTGGCAAGAGGACATCTGGGAGCAACAAAGAAGGAGTGGAAATCCATACAAACAACAATACATAACATGCCTGAGAACAAGACTATACTTGGCAGGTTAATGAACCAAGTTGGTCCAAGCCAGGGGAAGGGAGATATACCCCTGGTACTGTGAACTGCATGATCAAGCCTGAGTATGTCTGGGGAAGAGAGTCATTCCCACCCTTCATCAACTGTTATAAATAGCATGAAAAGGGCCTGGGGAAGGGTGTCTTTCCCTCAGCCATCGTGAACTATGATAAAGACCCTGAAAGGGGCCTGGGGAAGGGTGTCTTTCCCTCAGCCATCGTGAACTATGATAAAGACCCTGAAAGGGGCCTGGGGAAGGGAGTCATACCCCCAACTGTAGTGAACTGTGACAGGAGACTGAGAAGGGCCTAGGAGGGATTCATTCCCCCAGCCTTCGTGAACTGAGGAAAAAATCCTGAGAAGGTCCTGGGCAAGGAAGACATTCCTCCTACTATGGTGAAACTACAGGCCAAGAGAGATAAGGGGAAGGAAGCCATATCCCCTGGTGTTGTGTACCACGAAGCAAAGCCAAAGAAGGCCCAGGGAATGGAGTCATTCCCTAGCACAGTGGAAACACTGAGAACAGGCTATCTGGAGAAGGGAGACATTCTCCCAGAACCCAATAGTTAGTAAAACTATGGGCAATGAGGAATGGTGATGTTTGAGCTGGAACTATATCTTTTGAGTTGGAACTGAGACCCTTACAGCACCACAACCTGGAACTTTGATTTGTATCTTGGAAAGTAACTGAGACCTGGGGAAGGGAGTCATTTTTCAGTTGAAGTTTCCACCTGCCAATTGGAACTTTGATCTGTTAAGCTATGAACTATGAGCCATTCCTCTGGACCAAGAAGCTCCACTTTATTGTAGTTACAAGTTTAAGGGATAGAAGTAGGCAATTTGACACACGACAGTTAACTCTTTTCATTTGCTTGGACATTCTGACCAAATCCTTAGTTCCTTAGTTGAGGCAGTGAAATCCATCTTAGAGTTAGGGATAGTTAGGTTTCCTCTTTATTTTATCAATAAAAGTTTATGCCAACCAGCATGGCACATGGGTGTCAGTCTCCCAGCACAGGCAAGGTGTGAAACTCCTGCAACTGTACTTCTTTGGTGTAGCTGCCTACTCTACTCATTCAACGTTTTCTGGGTCTTTAGAGACTGTGACAAGGTCAATCTCTTTGTCGCTGGAATGTGCCTGGGGAAGTTGTGTCACCATCTCCAAAAAATAATCAAAAAGAAAAATGTATAGAAAAAAAAGTGAAATCCTTAAAAAGGGAATAAAAAAACAAAAATAAATATAAAACAAACAGACAGAAAACAGGTTATAGCAAAGGAAAAACACAAAGGGAAAAGGTGTGGCTAAGGAATAGTGAGAATTCAGCAAATTTGGTAGACAAAGTGTTCACTGTGTCTACCGGAATTTGTCTCCAGAACAATGAGGAAATGTAATGATTGATGCAACATATTTATGTGATTCGCAGGCTGTATCTCTGTGAACCAATCAGCTCTCGAATTTCATATTATGCATGTGCCCTTAGGCCAATCCGTTTGCAGATATTTTGTACCTGCGAATCGCCAGTCGAAAAGAATTGAGTCTGCTTTTTTCTTTATTCTTTTTGCATGAAGGATTTTCGAATATGTTAAGTGCCAATTTTGCTGTTGATTAGATCACATGTGGCAAATACTTGTTCTTTGTATATTTTTCTTTATATGAATAGTCTGACTAATCGCAATTTGAGAATCAAATGTGAATTTTAATGCTGCTCACATTGCTGTTTGAATCGTGAAGTTAATCAAAATAGTTTTTTTTGCCTGTTTTTAAAAACCTTTTCTAAAAGAAATTTCAATTATCAGAGTTTTTTGTAGTGTGCACATTCTCCCTTCACATAAAATAAAGGCATTGGAAGAGTAAGATGCAGTTTTTATTTCATTAGGTGTATACGTGGTTCTCGATCTGCATTGTTGCTCAATCTACTCTTCCTCGTCTCATTATCGTCTGAATAATTTATAACATTAGGACTTGTCGATTCACATACTGATATGCCATGTATCATTGTACATGAATCTTGATCTTATATCAGCACGTCCCTCGTCCTCGTCCAAGTGCGTTCATATATCTCAATGAAAAAAAGGTTCATATATATAGGTAGTCCTTAAAAGGAGTTCTGTGTTTATAATGTGTAAGGAGTATTTCTGTACCAACTCAGTCTTCCTCATCAAAGTCGCCCACTAACCATGCCTCGCTATTCCTTGTCACAATTCCAAACTACCCCACCTCACTCTTGACTCTCACAGCACCTAACTACCCACCTCACTCTTTTTTGTTACAGTCCCAAAAACACGATTTACTCTTTGTCATTACAGTCTCTCAATAACTCTACTTCACTCTTCCTCCTCACAGTACACCATTAGTCATCCTTTCTTATCTAGTAGATACAAAAAAAGAATACAGGACAAACACATTGTTGTGTAGCTCAAGAACAGATATTGATAACAAATGATTTGGTATCAGGTATGTTATCAGACAAAATAGATAGAATTGCGGTTGGTGGGAGGTATAGCATAACAAAACCCTTGACATTCAGTGAAAAACTTAGTTAAGGGATAGTTAATATGAATAGGTTCGTTGCAACAAAAGCCTTGAAATTCAATGAAAAAACTTAAGTCATGGAAACGTTAAGGTGAAACAATCTGATGCAACGAAAACCCTTGAAATTTGATGTGACGTTAAGGTGGTGATTTAATGCAACAAAACTCTGGAAATTCAACAAGGTGCTGAAGCTGTGCCAGCTTTACAATGATGTCACCATTGTGCGTCCCCTAAATGATGCTACTGATGATATCACATATGGCATCATTTATGGCATCATGAGTGACATCAATGGTACAGCAAATCACGAATGCAAGAAAGAGATTGAACATTTAAAAAGTGTGTTTCTGCATATAAGGATGTATTCAGCTTGGTTGGAGTTTGCATTTAAAAATGCAGTTTCTGTGAAATGGTGAAGTATCTGAATAATCTGCCCTCAAATGTACATTTCCCTGTATGTTGCACATGTGCGTTGACATTGCACTGTTCCTGACATCATGTGATTTTCACTGATAGGCCACATTTTCATGCACACTCCCCCTGACATTAACATGTATGTTGACTCCAACCAAGCACTGAATGTAAGCCAAGATGTGTTCACACTCGGCAATACTTGCGAAATGTACAGCCCTTCTCCTTAACCGTACTCCCAAGTGTAAGGGTACAGAAGTAGAGTCAGCACACAAAGGTGGCAGGCTTGTTGGCACAGACTTTTACACTTCAAAAGAAAACGATATAACAGGTTTTGCCCTTAATCCAGAAGGGTGGCTCCTTTCTTCTAGATGGCTTTAGGCAGTTCATAAATGATGGGGAAATATCATTCTTCCCCTGGCCGTCAAAAGGCATTTCTATATATTTCTTTAGGCAGTTCGTAAATGATGGGGGAATATCCTCCTTCCACTGGCCGTCACTAGGCCTTTCTGTATAGTTCCACACAGATGGGAAAAATGTCTGTCTTCACCAAGCCTCTTCCAGGTTCTCTTTCAACAGTCACAATGATATCGGACGTTTTGCCAGAGGCTATATCTTCCTCTCCTCTGGTCTTCTCTCAACTTTTGCCAAAGGATATGTCTTTCTTCCCCTGTTCTTCTCTTGACATTGACTAAAGAATGCTTCTCTTTTCTGTTGGTCTTCTTCAGACCTTTGCCAAAGGATATCTCTCTCTTCCCCATGTCTTCTTTTGACTTTGATTAAAGAATGCTTCTCTTTTCTGTTGGTCTTTTTCTGACCTTTGCCAAATGATATCTCTCTTTCTCCTGTCTCCTCTTCTGGTTATGTGGGTCCCAGACCCCTTTCTCATGTTTAAAATGTCTCTTTCTCCGGCACGGTTCACTATCCTGCCAGGCACTATCTTTCATGTGCAATTCTTCAAGTCTCTTATTGTTTGGGTCCCAGGGCTCGCAAAAACTATTAGCCCACTAGCATTGGCAAGTAGTTTTTAAGAAGGGTTAGTACCATTTGCATGATACTTCACCTTGCTGGCAAGTAGGGGGATGTTAGGAACTTATTTTTCAATTACTGCAAACAAAATTTGTTTGCAGTAAATGGCAAATACAGGTTTCGCTGTGCATGCTTGACAGCATTGCAGCAAATACAAAGGTTGCTTATGGCGACATGCACCATTTTACATAAAGCACTGTTAAATATTTTGTCAGCAGTCACCTTGGGGCAAGTGCATTTCTCTGAGGTCGAGTATGTAAACTAAGTAACTCACCCTGGAGGTCTAGTGGGATTTTTATGAATTTGCAAGGCCTGCTCTCTAAGCCCCAGTTCACTATCCTGCCAGGCATTATCTTGTATGTATAAATCTCCAAACCTCACAACATTCAGGTCCAGACCCTTATCTCTCTTCTGGTTTCTTTGGGGTGCTCTCTCACTTAGTATGTTTTGTTTATCTGTTTGGTCCCACTGGGATGAGGAAGATGGTTCTGCACTTCTTCCCGACCACAACTCTTAGGGTTTCTCAGGGCCTTTCCAGTCCCCCTCTGTTTATCTTCTGACTTGGTCCACGAGGGTCCCGGTCCTCGGCAACACCAGCAAGCTTCTCTAGCCTTCCCAGGGCTCTCGCAGTCCGCTCTCGGCTTTCAGCTGCTCGGCCTGGTTTCTCGCTGTACGTTGGGTCTTGCCTCGACGACACGGATAGATTGCTTTCTGCCACTAGACATCAGGTTTCCCAGACTGTGAGTCCTCGCTCCATTCAGCCTTCTCAGGCGCTGACTTCCTTCTCCTGGCATCCGGGTCTGCTGCGCGGCTCCACTCCCCAGCTCGATGCTCCTCTGGGGCAGGACTGACTCTGCAGAGAGCCCTTCAGTTTTTTGATAAGTCATCTTTCGAATCTTGGATAGTTAGTATGTTTGTCTTGGTACTGCGTGGGGCTTTTCTTTACCCTCTTTTCTTCGTGTCAGTACTTCTGGAGCCATATACTCTCACTCTTTCCTCACTCTTCCTCGTCACAGTACTGTCTATCTGATAGACAGGGTTACTATGCATGAAGTAACTAAAAGAAGTAAGAAGATGGCTGTGCTTTATTGGGTGAACAATGCATGGCAGCACAGTGGTTAACATACTGCATTCTCCCGTGATAGTCTTCCCTTCTCCAGTGGATGGGGTTCCCACCATGGGATCCTCCCACTGAGTAGCACCCCCAGGGGGCTGTCGGGTAGAGGCCTCACCTCTCTTGCCCCATGAGAAGGATCCCCCTTTGGGGGAGAAGTTACATCAAGGGATTTGTCACAGTAGCCACTTAGGACATGTCAGATGCCATGAGTGATGACACAATATGTGAAATCGGGCAGGACATCACCTGAGACCTCCGCAATGACCTCACTGGTAGGTACCAGCCATGGGCACATTTTGGACTGTATCTGAACATATAGCTCAGATGCAATATACTCATACGTTTATGAAGATCTAAGAACATTGATCAAGCATTGTAAATAATGGCTGGGGAAGGCTGTCTGTGACCAGAACAAAGCCAGACTGTTGTGTATCGCCCGGAAGAGGGGGTACCCTGGCATAGTGCTGTTCAATGCCCAGAGCTTGCCAGGTTCCTACAAACAAAACAAATCTTCCAGTTGCACTGCATCCATGACATCTGTGCTTTTTTCCACATCTGAGGACATCCAGTGTTGCAGGTTGCAGAGAAGTACCTGCCAGTGGGTTTCCTGCCATTCCAAATCAGAAAAAGAGTGCAGAGGGTCCAAATTTGGTGGTGGCCTGCAGAGAAGTCCAGTGCTTGAGTCCAAGTTGCCAGAAGCCATCTGTCATCTGTGCTGTGGAGCAGCACCCAAAAACCCAATGTCGGGCAACCACGAAATACCAAAAACCAACACCCACTTCTGTCACTGCACCCATCACCACTGAAGGTCATCGATGAACACCAAAGTACTCATCATCCCCTCCCAGGCTTCTCGAGGTCCATAGTGAGTTTCAGCTTTGTGGAGCATCCACAGCCGGCGGAGCAACCCGACCAAGTAGACCACTGCGACAGACCTTCACTGCTGCCTTTCTGACACTGCTTTGTTCCCTTAGCCTGCTCGGCAGCAACGACCCAGTGACTTCTTCCATAGGGGGTCAATCCTCAAAGGGCATCATTGAGTACAGCTGAGAGACTGCACTACTTCACCTTCCAAGCTTCCAAGGCACCCCAGGTACTGTGACGAGGAAAGGGGGCTTCCTCCCTCAGGGTCCAGCCAAGGGTCCCAGATTTGTCTTGGACCCAGCTCTCCTGTTGCTTCCCAGGTACTTTGGGATGGTGGGATCTGCAGAAACAAAAGCAAACAATGAACATATAGGGACTGGGCATTAACATAAAAGCAAAATATAACTTACCTTTTTTTACAGGTAGCCCAGGTGGGCGGATCTTCACACAGAAGAACAAATTACTTACCCCTGGTAACGTTCTTTCGACTGGATGTTCCTCCCACATATTCCTCATCTTTGACACGTGTTGTCCAGCTTCAGCTGCTTTGGATTTTTTTTTTCGGCAGAGGGCGCTGTATGTCGATGGCGCTGAGACGATGTCCCTCGAAGACCTCCGTCGAGGATGATGTGATCAAAGGCATATATAGCATGCGCAGCACCCTTCATACTCAGCTTTGATGGAACGGCAGCTGTAATATAATGGGAAATTCTACTGAGGGATAGGATGGGAGGGCGATGAGGAATACGTGGGAGGAACATCCTGTCGAAAGAACGTTACCAGGGGTAAGTAACTTGTTCTTCGAATGGATTTTGTCCTCACACGTATTCCTCATCTTTGACAGACTCCCACAGCAGTATTAGGATTGGAGGTGGGAGTACAATTTGAATTCATGTATTTTGATGGACAGAGTGCAGGTCTGCCTTGCCAAAAGTACCATACTGACCCAGGGAAGATTCTAGGCAATAATGCTTAGTGAATAGGTGGATAGAAGACCACGTTGCTGCTACGCAAATGTTTTTAATTGGAACGCCGCATTGCAGGGCTGTAGAGGTAGCAATACCCCTGGTCGAATGAGCCCTTAAACCTTAAGGAGAGTCTTTTCCTGCCAGCCTGGAACATTCTGAGATTACCCGAATTTTCCATCTGGATAAGGTCTGTTTAGTAACAGGCTGACCCAGTTTATGTCCTGTATATCCAATAAAAAGTTGGTCATCAATACGCATCTTAGACATTCTTGAAATATAAACACTTAACGCTCTCCGGGGGTATAACCTATGTAGTCTTTCCTCCTCCTTGCAGGATGAGGTGGAGGATAGAAAGAAGGTAGAACAATTTTCTGACGTATATGAAAATCCGAAATGATTTTGGGCAAAAATGAATGTTTGACCCTTAAAACAACCCTATCCTAGGATATCCTATCCTATCCTAAGATAGTAAAGAGTCGCTTGCACAAAAGTGCCTGCAACTCGCTCACTCTACGGGCTGAAGTTAGAGCTACCAATAGAATGGTTTTAAAGGTTAGCAACCTTAAAGGACATGAGTTCAGAGGTTAAAAGGGTGCACACATTAGGAATTTTTAAACCAGATTAAGGTCCCAAACTGGAACCTGGAAAGGAGATGGGGGGAACACATTAGTGAGCCCCTTTAGAAATTGTGTCACCAGTGGAATTTTAAAATAGGAAAATTCCTCTGATGAATGCTTAAAGATGGATAGCACTGCAAAGTAGCCTTCAATGGTACCAATCTGGAGCCCCAGATTAGCTAAAGATAGAAGAAAGGATAAAATATCTGGTGTTTTACATAGGAAAGGATCTACATTCTTTTCCCTGCACCAGTTGCAGAATTTATCCAAACTGCAACGGTACAAATACTTTGTTGCTGGCCTTCTGGCCGAATGCAAAATCTCCATTACGTTATCCGGGAGGTCCCAATCCTTATATCTCAGCCTTTCAGAAACCAAGCGTGAAGGTTGAGTGTCTTGACCTCTGGATGGAGAACCTGACCCTACTCTCACAGGAGAAGGTCCTCTCTTTGTGGAAGACGCATCAGAGGATAGATGGACATGTCCAGAAGGTCCGGGTACCAGGTCCCCCTGGCCTAATCCGGGGCAATTAGGATCATGTGTTTCCCGAACCTTCTCAACCTCCTGATCACATGAGGAATGACAGAGACTGGAGGAAACCCGTACAGAAGTGGAAACTCCCAATCCACTGCAAATGCGCCTCCTAGAGCTCCGCTTGGGGAACATTCACTGGAGCAATACCATTTGCATTTCTGGTTGACCTTGGTCGCGAACAGGTCTACTTGAGGGGTTCCCCAAAGAGTGAAGATCTCTTGAAGGACTTCCTGAGCTATTTCCCACTCGTGGGAGACTGTGCTCTGCCTGCTCACAGTGTCCGCCGCCATGTTCTGCTCTCCAGCTAGGTGAACTGCAGATGGAGAGATTCCTTCTTGAATTGCCCAGTACCAGAGCTGCATTGCCTCTCTGCAAAGTGGTAGTGACCCTACACCTCCTCTCTTGTTGAGTTGTTGAGGTAGTACATGGCCACAGTGTTGTCCGTCATTATCAGGACATTCTTTCCTGCAGAGAGGGCAGAAAGGCCTTCAGCACTAGTCTGACTGCCCTCAGCCCCAAAAGATCGATATGTAGTTTGGACTCCGATGGAGACAACCACCGCTGACTTTCAGATTGTTGGCATGGGCTCCCCACCCTGTGAGTGAGGTGTCCGTCACTACTGTTATATCCGACCATTGTTGCCAAAAGGGTTCTCGTTTCAGAATATTATCCTCGCAGGCTCACCACAGAAGATCATGTGAGACCCGGGTTGGAATCTGAAGTAGGTCCGACATCTTTCCTGAGAACTGGGACCATTGAGTTCTGAGAACCTATTGAAGGGACCTCATTCTCAGGCAGGCCTCTGGCACCAGAAAAATGCAGGATGCCATGAAGACGAGCAACCTCAAAAAATTGAAGGCCGGGAGATGCTGGGTGCTCTGGAATTTGGTAACCATCTGTAGAATGTCTTGAACCCTCAACTTAGGTGGCAAGCTCTTTCCCAATGAGGTATCTAGTACAGCTCCGTTGTACTAGAGCTTTTGAGAAGGTGTCAAATGGGACTTCTTCTAATTGAGGGAGAAGCACAGTCTGTGAAGAGAGTGGCAGGTGACGTTGAGATGATCCCGGGCTTGTTCGGGAGAACATGCCCTGATCAGTCAATCATCCAGGTAGAGGTAGACGCAAATCCTCCCTCTCTTGAGACTCGCTGCCACCACCGCCATCAGTTTGGTGAAAATCCTCAGGCGGATGTCAGCCGGAATGGCAGAACTCGAAATCGATGATGAGAATCGCCAACCGCAATCTTCAAGTATTTTCTGTGCTTTAGATGGATTGGCACATGAAAATAAGCATCCTGAAAGTCCAATGACACCAACCAATCTGGAGTTGGAGGGTCTGAAGGATCTGAGAAAGTGTGACCATCTTGAACTCGTCCTTCCTGAGGAACTTGTTCAAGTATCTTAAGTCCAAGATGGGTCTCAGTCCTCCGTACTTCTTGGGTATCAAAAAATAAGGGGAGTAACATCCCTTGTTCCTCTCCGCTACAGGCGCTGGTTATATAGTACCAGGGTTAAACCCAGTCTATTGTTCTGAGGTCTCCTTAAGAAAGGAAGGTAGTAACCGTGGGCCACTGTTTCCAGAGCCCAAGCATCCAAAGTAATGTCTCGCCATTCTTCTAGATGCTGAGACAGTCTGCCGCCCACTGGAGAACTGTGACTTATGACCTCAGAGTGGTTTTGATGCGGCTGATGCAGTGACTAATGGTAAGGAGGCTGCTGCTTGACCTGGCTTCACACCTCTACCTCTTCCCATATGAGGAAATCTTCTCTGGCCCTTCTGACTGGCCATTCCTCTCTCCCTTCCAGCTGAGGACTAGTAGCGAAAATATCTACCCCTCCAAGGTTGTGCACTAGGACGAAAAGGCTGAGGTTGCCTAATAGTGGCACCTAAAGATTTGGCTGCCGCCTTTGAGATCTGCAACTTCTCAAGGCTGTCGTCAGCCTTGTTGCCAAAAAGGTGAGACCCGTAAAAAGGCATGTTGAGAAGTCTTCATTGCACATCAGGTTCTCAACCACGCAAATCTGCGCATAACGGTGCTGGTAGCCATGTTTCTGCTGATACCATCCGCAGAATCCAAACCTGATTGAAGAGACTCCACTTGCCGTTTGCAAATTTTCATAAAGGTCCATCATCCTGCACTCTTCCGAAATGAAACTTTCTGGTACATTGGGCGTACCATATTGTAAGCCAAATGGGGCTTCCTCATCAGATCGCTCTTCTTCTTCACAAATTGCAGAAAGTTACTTAAAAGGGTATTTCTTAGACAGTGGAGCATAGGTTTTGTCTGGAATTATTGTTTTTGGTATAATTGGCTTTGACGCCGTAGTGGTCGTCAAAGTTTTCTTTATCGGCCCAGTGATTTAGGAGGGGTGATCAGCGTTGAAGGCGCAGCTGGTAAATGTGGCGCAGCTGGCATTGAGTTCTTCAGCATCGACGTCGACATCAAGGGTTTGGCGGGCATCAAAGGCGCCGCTGGTGTCGAAGGTGTCGATGAAGTTGACAACCTCGACTTGTCTGTATGTCTCGAATGATCCTTCGATGAAACATTGGACTGCGGCCTAGAAGGCTCACAGTGTGGATCAGGCCTTTTTTCCCGGGCACAAGGGCGTGTGAGATTTAGGATGCAACCTTTTCTTTCTGGCTTCTTTCAAAGGCTTGGTAGGAGCATAGCTAGATTTTTGTTTCTCAAAAATCTTAAGCATTTCAGCCCTAAAGGCTTCCCACTCGGCTGGAGTGGATCTTTTGGTCAGGCAAGCAACCCTTTTCGGGGAAGCGTACGTCAGCCAAATCGATTTAGGCGATCTACGGTGCCTTCTCTTCGATTTCCTCATCAGTCGAAGGTTTAACGGATTGGGTAGGGGATTTCTTTAGGGGTTTTGCCTACCTTCATCTTTCCCTTCTGTTCTCTCAAGGCCTTTCCAGTCATGGACTGGCACTTCGATCAGTCGGAGGTGTCATGGTCTGCTCTGAGGCACCACAAACAGATACTGTGAGGATCAGTGAGGGACATTTTCGATCTGCAATCCCGACACTTTTTAAAACCGGACTTTGCAGTCATCTGTGTCGATGATGAATACATAGTAGTCGATGATTTTTAACAAAAACGTCACCAGATGTAAGGCACGCTGAATTTCGTCGAAGCAATCATTGTCGCATAAAAACAGAACTGAGGCCAATGAGCACTGCGCGTGCTGTATATGCCTTTGATGACATCATCCTCGATGGAGGCCTTCAAGGGACATCGACTCGACGTCATCGACGTACAGCGCCCTCTGCCGAAAAAAATTCTGAAGCAGCTAAGGCTGGACAGCAAGTGTCAAAGATGAGGAATCTTGGGAGGACACAATCCATTCGAATTGCATTTTTACCCTGAAAAGTATTCTGCCAGTGTTCTAAAGTATTACCTATATTTCAACATTCATGACTATAGGGTTAAACAGGATTTTAGTTACTTCAATGTTTTTTGATAACTGTTACGAGTTGGTGCATTATTGCTGAACTAGATATAGCTGTGGTACCACATAGCACTGTATATATTATGTTAACTATTTGAGTAGAATTTCACAGTACAAAGGGAGTCTTCTTTATTTGTATATATCCACGTAACGTTTATGTTAGTTAATAAAAGAACTAGGGTAGCACCTAACATAGTGTGTGGACATTCCTTTGTGGGGGTTCGGGCATTCACTCTACCTAAGAACCAGCCTGCTTCACCTTCCTTGAGTCTCAGCCTTTGTTGATGTCCACATTTACCAATTTGAGGGCCTTGGCTGGGGTGCCTCTGTGCCTCTACCCCAACCATATAGTGGGTAGAAGAACAGATATCCCCCTCCAGTCTTTGCAATTTGATTTGTTATAATGACAGTAGGCTGTCTGCCATATGTTGATACAGTGACTTCAGAAACTGCCACTTGTTATGCATAATGTATTCTGTCAGACAGGTCCAAAGTCATAATTTGAGTACTCAAATGTCATTTTTGTTTTTAGAACAGAGTATCTCATCAGCGTGAATGCTCAATCAACACAGAGTATCTCGGATGTGTAGGAATACCGTGGTTGTAAATAGACAGTATTGTAAAATGCAAACTCCAACCAAGCTGAATCCACTCTAATGTCACATCAACGAAGGATTGTTCTCTGAATTTCATGGATTTTGTTGCATCAGATTGTTTTACCTTAACCTTGCCTCCACTTAAGTTTCTTCACTGAATATATATATATTACAGGGCCTGCGGTAGCGACCCTGTACTTATAGTTAAGTTGCTCAACCCATAGGAAGAAGAGTTTTTTGGCGGCTTACAACTTCAGCGCTGTTCGATTAATTTGTATGAAACTTTGCAAAGAAAGTATATGGCCACCTCTGAATGATTTTGCCAAGTTTACTGTGGATTCGTCTGGGAGGAGGAGAAAAGTTATAGGGAGGTCGCAAGATCTTTAAAATCCGGATAGACATGCATTGAAATACATTTTGCTCATGCCTTCAGTCTAAACCGATGGATAGATTTGCACCAAATTTGTGCAAGGAGCGGTGGGCCGGTCCCAGAAGCATGCTTTTGAAGATTTTGTGTAAATCCGTCCAGGCATTCTTATAAAAATTGACAAAAAGTAATTCTGAAAAAATGTGTAATATCTGCATATGTACCGCAGACTCACTTCCTGATTAAGTTTCCGCGAACACCTCTGGACTAATCGGAGAGCCGCATAACTATCGCGGAAATCATAGGCACGTGCTGGTTGGTCAATTAAAAATGTACGGTGCGTCAAAACCTTTGAAATGGACGCCATTTTGTATTTGCGAACTGCGCCCGTAGTCTGCGATCATCACATTAATAACATATTAAAAAACACTACATTACACTTGCTAAACTAATTAAACAATTTCTGGGGTGGTGAGGATGATGAGGATGGGATGGGAGATGTCCAGAAAAAGCTCAAAATGTAATAATTTTTCTTCTCCGAAGTCTGCGAACAACTCAGATGTTCGGGGACATTGCTGGAATGTTCGCATACTTGACAAAAGTTCAAGGACATCCATGAATATTTCTGCATTATAAGGTCGGTGAAGAGCAGTTTTTGGATGGCTTATAACTTTAGCGCCATTCTATGAAACTGCACGTAATTTTACAATATCATTTTAAACTCAACATCAAATGCTTTTGCAAGATTTGGTGCTGTTTTGCCAAGAGGCGGGCAAATTATGCTTGAATCGCTTAGACATTTGGTGCAGTTGGATGAATCTGTTTACAAGTTTGCAAAAAGATTTTTGACCCAACTTTGAATGTTTTTGCAAAGTTTTATGGGATTTTGTCATGAGGGTGGAAAATTAGGGGGCTCTCAACATTTTTAGATGGCTTATAACATTGGTGCCGTTTGACGAATCTGCACACAAGTTTTCAAAAAGATTATAGACCCAACCTTGAATGTTTGTGCAAAGTTTGAATGGGTTTGTCAAGTGGAGGCTAAGTTATATCACCATTTTCTGTACCTACATGTTGACACTTTAAAAAAAAATAAAACATGGGCGGATTTGCAGCAAACCTATGCGAGGAGCATTGGTAAGGATCTGAAAGCATGGTTTGCAAATGTGTCTGTGTTTTATTTTTTTGAAAAGTGTTGTTATGTAGGTCCAGAAAATAGGGATATTCCATTTGTTACTGGGGTATAGCCTGTGGCCATGGGCAGTAGCCAGATTGTACGAGTCAGGGACTGTGGCCATGGGCAGTGGCCAGATTGTCCGAGTCATGGCCAGAGGCCAGAGGCCATGAATCGGACAATCTGGCTACTGACCATGACCACGAGGGACTGGCAATGGGGTTAAAGTGAGCATAGCCACCAGGGAATGGCTATGTGATAAAGTTTTCCAAAATCGGGATAGGTTTGAATGTGAGTTTGTTTTTTGCCTGTGGCTAAAAATCTGCACTTGGCTACAGCTCGAAGTGCTGCACAGGATTGCATCAACAGATCGCTGTGACTACCGCTGCATACACTCCGAGACAACGCTAATCAGCAGATAATTACAGAGGCCACCTCTTCAAATCATTAACCACCTTTATTTGCAATCATACCGGGACAAGATATTGGGATTGCATGCCGGATTCATTTCCACAGCCTCACAGCATGCTTTTGCAAAACAGTTGTGTGTTTTATTTTTCCAAAGTGGCCAAATGTAAGCACAAAAAATTGTTATATACGTTTTCTGCAAGGACAATGGGCCTATACATCAGCAAGGACGATTGTCTACTCTGATTTAATTATTGGGGCATACAGCATTTTCAGCCAATCTAGGGTTTTTCAAGCCTTGGCATTCCTTGGCACTTTGCTCCTGGGCACCCATGAGCACTTGTCCAAACGCACCGCCCCTTTTATTTATGGAGTTCACTCACTGCACACTGCATATGTGCATTTATAGGAGTGCTATGTATAATATTTTGGTATAAGTATAGGAAATGCAGATGCAAAAGATTTGTAGAACATTGTTAAGCGGCAGACGGTGGGTGGAAGTTTAATATGTTGATGGGCTATATGTATAGTTATAGTTATCTAAGTGATTGGTGGATATATGTGTGAATGGTTTAAAGCAGGCAGCGATGGAGTGTTACAAAAATAACAGTAAAAGGAGTAGAAGGGCTGTCTCGGGTGATGGTGTGCATGTGCAATCTGGGTTTTCTAAGAAAGCATGGGCTAGACAGGGGAATGCACAGACTGTGCATATTCATAAAGGGCAATGGATTATGGTGTCTATTGTATACTAGAGAGAAGAATTTCAGAGAGAAAGTATGCCTTACTCCTGCCATGTTATATGATCTCCTGCTCGGCTCCCTCGCCTGCTCAGCATGGCCCCCCTTTGCCCCACTGTCAAGGACGGAGCCAGCCTCAAAATTGTGGGGGGGGGGCTGGATGGCAGTTAAGAAAATTGTTAATGAGACGGGACATTAAACCTATTGCCTAATGATAGCCCTCCCCGTCCTACTGCCCCTCTCCAAGCCCAGGAGGCTGAGTAGATATTATGGCTTCCTTAGGCCCGTTACATCAATCTTTCACCCCAACTCACCAGAGGCATAGCCATAATTCTGTAACAAGTGGGGCCTGGAGCTAATGTAGTAGGGCCCACACTAAGAAGAGCCTGCAGAAGCAAGGGCACTTGTTCTTCCCCCAGCCAAATCCTTAGGAGTGACAGAGAGTGGTGAGGGAGGGCTAACCAATCAAGGGGGCGGGAGGGGTTATCCCCTTGAGAAAGGTTTTTAAAAAATTGGTTAAAATAGTGCATTTTACAGTACACTTGCTGTGATAAATTAGGTAAAAAGCCACAGAGTTTACAATCGGTTATGTAGGGTTGTGTAGGGTAAGACATAAAAAGTATCTTAGATGCCAAGCCCCAACAATGCACAGGAGCATTTTCAAACACATTTTCACAATGCCTTTGCCCACTATATACCAGTACTCTGCCAGTGCAAAAAACATTTTCATATTGATTGTGCTCAAACATGTCCAATCTGGTGCATCTATATGTGCCACTATTCCCACACAGGAAAACACTCATGTTTGCTTTGTCCATAATGCCAGTAATGATACTATAACAAAGCATATTTATGCTAGCTCTCTCAATACATGCCAGTACCCCATGTAAGAACATACTCCTTTTGGCTTTACCTTAATGCCAGTGAAAAAAAGCCATACCACAGTAAGAAAATATATCCTTGCTGGCTACACAAAACCCCCACTCCCCATATAAAAACACTCATGTTGTATTTGCTCCCTAACGACAGTAAAAAATGTCATGCCACAGGAAAAAAAACATTGCCTTGCAGGATGCACGAATGCCCCCACCCCAATGTAAGAATACTTACGTTGCCTTTGGCCTTAACACCATTAATAAACTGCTATGCCACAGTAAGAAAACATGCTCTTGCTGGCTAGCCGGTAGGATAGCGCAGCATGCCAAGCGCATGCTGTTGTAAATCGAGTGTGATTCGCAGGTTCAAATCTTGGCAAGGCCAACTCTGCCTTTCATACTTCAAAGTGAACTCCCTGATCTCTTCCCTCCTCTATAGACCTTGTACTATTATGTTGCTTTTGCACCTTGTTACCTCTCTCTTACTCTGTACTGTACTGTGTTTTCCCTGCTCACCAAGTTGTACCAGTGCCGTGATACTTACAGGTTTTGGTGCTGTCAATAAATCCAATAAATAAATAAAGCACATTAAATGAGTGCAAACTTCGGCTGGGCGATACATTTTATGTAAATATGTTCTCTGTACAACGCTCTGGCGAAAGCGCTATATACATAGCATATCATTGCCCAAATCCCCCCATATAACAACACTTATGTTTCAGTCCCTGCATGCACACGAATATACTTTTTTTTAAGATAATGGTTATTATTGAAGCATGGGCCATGTAAAAGCTGAGCCAGCAGTCAACCCTTTAGCTGCAACATAGGGGTATTGGGGTCTACTGATATCCCCGGGGAAGGCTTTTGTCCTCTGCCTCTATGTTCACTTCAATGACTGTTTTCTGCTGACCTCGGAGGTTAGAATGTGACAGGTTCATGCCAGCTCAGCCAGGCTGTGTGTAACAGCAGAGTGATGCCTGCTGTGTCAAAGTGGGGGGGGCTTTAGCCCATCCAAGCCCATGCCTGGCGCCACTCCTGCCCACTGTGCTTCTCCACTTCGGCTTCCTCTCCTGTCTCACTATGCATTTGCACCAGGAAATCTGCTCCAGGTTCATGTGAGGCTGCAGAGCCGGAGCGCAAGGCCACAAAGGTGCGTACGGGACTGTGTGGGTTCCTGCACGCATATCTGTGTTGCAAGTGTAAGGGGCGGAGTTTGAAAAGACATCCTTTATTTATGTGCATACATGGTACGATCTGTATTATAATATTTGTATAATACTTGCTTTCACAGTTTTAATAGCACACACTACTATTTGACCTTTGGAGGATGAAAGGCTTGGAATACCACAAGGGGATGTGAACTTGTGCCGTTTAAATTGAAGAGATTTGTTCAGCTGGCACATTGCTCCAGTGAGCTTTGATGTTTAAATAGCTCAGTAATTTCAGCACTTTGTTGTGTCCTATGTACTAGCAGTGCTGGCCTGGTTAATAAAACGTATACGTGTCTTAATAAAATCGTTATTTACAGCTAGGAGTGTACCAGAATTCAGCTTTGAGTAAGTATTCGGATGAATTCCAGTTGAAAATGAAATATTCGGTTTCGACCGAATACTTTATTATCACTCGAAGCCGAATAGTTTTCCCTACATGATACATTAATTGCTGCTTTTACCGCATGCCTGGGATCATTCCGGCATGTCATGATCATCCTTTAAAAAGATCATTAAACAAATGCTGCTGTGCCTTGTTTGATTCAGTACAAGCAGAGCAGAGGTGTGAAAGTGCAAAAAAAGTCGCTGCTCTTCATGTGCTGGACAGACTGTCATCTGGTAGTTTGCTGGGGAGGGGTGAGCGGAAGCAAAACTCTTAATATTTTTAATGTATCTCTGGTCTCCCCTGTATTTTACAGTTAAAAACCACTGAGCTGGACAGTAGTTCATGAAGTCGCTACTGAAAATGATATTTTCTGTAGACACTTATTTATTTGCTGATGACCTGCGTGAGGAATCTGAAAGTCACAGGTTCCAATCCCACCAGTTTTCAATACTAATAATATAGTGGATTAATATAGCTGTTGCACAGATATCAGTAAGTTTCAAACCCTTAGTAAAATAGCTCACGGGATAGTGTGTCTGTGGCAAAGAACTGTATTCAGCCTGCAGGCCAAGGTTAAAAAGCAAGTAATATAGCTCAGTAGGACATGAGCCTGTGGCAGAGATCTTCTTATTATATCGAAACAAGGGTTACAAATCCTGCACTCCAACTTTCTCATGTCGCCAAAATGAGTCCCTTTGAATTGAGAAAAAGTAACAGATGTTACTAAAGAACATGGCTATAATTTGTGCACCAAAAATGCCCTAGCCTCTAGCAGCAGACATATTCCTCCGAACATTAGAGAATTAAAAATAGAGGGACGTTTGTGTAATAGAGATAAGCAGATGCAAGTTTACAATTTAGAAACATTGGACCAAATGGATGTACAGTGAAAAAAATAAGTAAAATAAACATGCACATGCCAATTAAAGATCCGAAGGTCAGCTGAGAACCATGGAGGACTCAGCATTCCATATATATTTTTGTCTGGTGTCTTTCACCATGCCCATAACACCACAAACATACGCCATCTGAAAAAGAAAGTAAAATATCTATTATTGAAAAGACATTTTTCACATGCCTCATCCGCACTCAGTACAACGGGTAGAAACATGACTTTCGCATCTCAAAAGTTTGTGTTCAGTAGCACTTCAGCAGTCCGCAGGGTGCTCAGTGATGTAATGACTCCTTTTGTGTTTCAGTGCCTTGCTGGAGCCAGAAGGTTAAAAATGTGAAAGTACAAGTAGACACATAGCAGTCTCGCCTCACAGTGATTGCATATGTGCATACTTTACTTTTCAGCTAGTCTTACTTAGGCCCTGCTCAACAGGCGACACATAGGAATGCTCGAACATAAAAACTGTGCCGTTATTGAGGAGTTTATTTGCTGATAATGTATTTCTTTCATGGTTTATACAAACATCATCCACTTACAACAGAGACATGCAATTAAGAATGGATATACATATTTTAAAGTGGGTTTTAATTTACAAAAGTGTTTTTCTTGTCTGCATAACTTTGTTTATTGAAAAGGCAACTATTCGGCTTCGTATTCGGCTCCGGCCAAATACTTGTTCAGTGAGTGTGTGTGTGTGTGTGTGTGTGTGTGTGTGTGTGTGTTTTTTTGCTATCATGGAGTCTCTAAAGTGACTTTTGTGGACTATGTATGCTGGCTTTGCTGTCCTGAGGCCTATTATGTGACCTGTGTGGTCTGAGACTATGAAGAGGATGAATAGGGTGATAGCCTAGATGTATTCCCTGCTGACCCCTGGCATCTACTTTCAGGCAGCGTGGCAATGATCTGTAGAAAGGGTTATGTAAGGAAAGCAGAACATAGGGTAACAGAAGTGGGACGTGTACGCTATCTCTTTTACTAGGTTTCCCTACTTAGCTTTCACAGGCAGATATAATTGTCCGTTGGTGTGAATGGACAGTGTGGGGGCTTGGTGCTCTCTAGGGGAGACCTGGCCTTCCCAGCCTCTTGTACGTAGGAAAAGACGGTGAACATTATATTTTAGGGCCATAAAGTCCTTTATCTTTGCAAATATGATGTAATTACCTTTTTGGACAGGTGATCTTTTGCTTGTGAACACTGCCGCATCACATTGGTTTTTAGAACAACAAGGCCCTTGTCACCAAGAGGGTAATGTAGAGAATTCATTCCTACAAAAGGGTCCTCATTTGGAAGAACGTTGTATAGTGCATTTGTTTTCTTTGTGGGGTCTTAGTTCGGATGAAAGTTCTATAGAGTATTTGCTTCCTCTAAGGGTCCTTGTAATGAAGAAGGTTGTTCAGTGTGTTCGTTTTCATGAATGGATCCTCCCTTGGGAGAAGGTTGAGTAGTGCATTTGATATTAGTTTTTCCATACGGATCCTCTTTTGGGAGAAGATTGCATAGGTGATTTACTTTCGTGAATGGATCCTCTGTTGGGAGAAGTTAGCATAGAGCATTTCTTTTTGCAAATGGATTCTCCTTCTGGGAGAAGTTTGCATAGGTCATTCATTTTCACTAATGGATCCTCCCTTGGGAGAAGGTTGAGTAGTGCATTTGGTATTAGTTTTTCCATACGGATCCTCTTTTGGGAGAAGATTGCATAGGTGATTTACTTTCGTGAATGGCTCCTCTGTTGGGAGAAGTTAGCATAGAGCATTTCTTTTTGCAAATGGATTCTCCTTCCGGGAGTAGGTTGCACAGTATATTCATTTTGGGAGAAGGTTGCACAGTATATTCATTTTCACGAATGGATTCTCCTTCTGGGAGAAGGTTGCACAGTATATTCATTTTCACGAATGGATTCTCCTTCTGGGAGAAGGTTGCACAGTATATTCATTTTCACGAATGGATTCTCCTTTGGGAGAAGGTTGCGTAGTCCATCCGTTTTTTGTGAATGGAACCTCCCTTGGGAGAAGGCTGCATCGTGCATTATTTTTATGGATCCTCTTTAGGGACAAGGTTACATAGGTTGTTCATTTTCATGAATAGATCCTCCTTTAGGAGAAGTTCACATAAAGCATTTGTTTTCACAAATCAATCCTTCTTTTGGGAAACGTTAGCATAGTACATTCATTTTCATGAACATATCCTCCTTATAGGGCATTTATTTTTGGTTTTCACATATGCATCCGATTTTGGGAGAAGGTTGCATGGGTCATTAAATATTCGTGAATGGGTCCTCTTTTGGGTGACGTTTGCGTAGTGCATTTGTTTTTGCCACTAGATCCCCCATTGGGAGAATGTTGCATAGTACATTGGTTTTCACAAAAGGATCCTCCTTTGAAAGAAGTTAGCATAAAGCATTCGTTTTTGCGAACAGATTCTCGTTTTAGGAGAATTTAGCTCAGTGCTTTCATTTTTGCAGATTAATCCACTTTTGGGAGCAGTTAGCCTAAAGCATTTGCTTTCACAAATCGATTCTTCTTTTGGGAGAAGGTTACATAGGTTATTCATTTTTCGAGAATGGATCGAGAACGCTACATAGTGCATTTGCTCGCGAATGGATCCTCCTTTAGGAGAAGTTAGCATATACCATTTGTTCTATAGAGGGGCGCCTGCTACCTTTTTTGTATTTTGAAAGGAACTTGGGGTTGGTCACCCTAGGTTACCAGGGGGAACCCAGACATAGACCCCTTGCTCACCATGCTCAGAGTGGCACAGCTTCACCTCACTGATGAGGCCCAAAAAGCCTGAAACACGTGTCTGGGGTTGCTGTCAGTACTCTTGTTCAAAGAAGGTTTGCCTGACATTTGAGTGCTGGACTGCCCTTCTGGGCAGGACAAAGACTGATATGCAAATGGCTATTCCTCCTCTGTGAAAAGTACAGTGATCTAAAGGTGATGCCTCTGGACTCTTAAAGTGGGAAAAAAATACAGAACAGGTTATCATGCCATTTTCTTTCTAGAGAGCGGTGCCTGCTACCTTTTTTGCATTTACAAGGAACTTGGAGTTGGTCACCCTAAGTTACCTGGGGGAACCCAGATGTGGACCCCTTTTTCACCATGCTCAGAGAGGCACATCTCACCTCACTGATGTGGCCCAACAAGGCTGAAACACGTGTCTGGGGTTGCTGTTGGTATTCTTGTTCAAAGGAGGTTTGCCTGGCATTTCGGTGCTGGACTGCCCTTCTGGGCGGGACAAAGACTGATATGCAAATGGATATTCTTCCTTTGTGAAAAGTACAGTGAGCTAAAGGTGAGGGCTGCAGACTCAAAGTGGGAAAAAACACAGAATAGTTTATCATCCCATGTTCTTTCTAGAGAGGGGCGCCTGCGACCTTTTTTTTGCATTTGTTTTTTTTCTGCATATAGATCCTCTTTTGGTAGAAGGTTGCATAGGTCATTCATTTTCGCGAATGGATCCTCCCTTGGAGTGCATTTGTTTTTAGTTTTTTCATATGGATACTCTTTTGGGAGAAGGTTGCATAAATCATTCATTATCGACAATTAATTATCCTTTGGGAGAATATTGCATGGTGCATTTGTGTTTGCCAATGGATCCTCCATCGGGAAATCGTTGCATAGTGCATTTGTTTTCACAAATGAATCCTTCTTTGGAACAAGTTAGCATATAGCATTTGTTTTCGCAAATGGATTCTCATTTTGTGAGAATTTAGCATAGGGCATTCATTTTTGCCAATAGATCTTCCTGTGGGAGAAGTTAGCATAGAGCATTTGATAAATCCTCTTTTGGGAGAAGGTTGCATAGTGCATTTGTTTTCGGGAATGGATCCTCGTTTGGTAAATGTTTGCATAGAGCATTCGTTTTTGCAAATGGATTCTCGTTTTGGGAGAATTTAGCATAGGGCATTCGCTATTGCCAATGGATCCTCGTTTGGGAGAACGCTGCATAGTGCATTTGCTTTTGCAAATGGATCCTCCTTTGGGAGAAGTTAGCATATAGCATTTGTTTTTAGCTTCTGAATATGGATCCTCTTTTAGGAGAAGGTTGCATAGGTCATTCATTTTCGTGAATGCATCCTCCTTTGGGAGAAGGCTGCATAGTGCATTTGTTTTTAGTTTTTGCATATGGGTCCTCTTTTGGTAGAAGTTTGCATAGATCATACATTTTCGACAATGAATCCTCCTTTGGGAGGTTGCACAGATCATTCAATTTTGACAATGTATCTCCTTTGGGAGAAGATTGCATAGTGCATTTGTGTTTGCCAATGGATCTTCCTTTGGGAAAAGTTAGCATATAGCATATTTTCTGGCAACTGGATTCTCGTTTTGGGAGAATGTCGCATAGGGCAGTCATTTTTTGCCAATGGATCCTCCTTTGGGAGAAGGCTGCATAGCGCATTTGTTTTTATTTTTTGTGTATGGATGCTCTTTTGGGACAAGGTTGCATAGTACATTTGCTTTTCATTTTCGTGTATGGATCCTCTTTTGGGAGAAAGTTGCAGAGTGCATTTGTTTTCGGGAATGGATCCTCATTTGGTAAATGTTTGCATAGAGCATTCATTTTTGCAAATGGATTCTCGTTTGGCGAATTTAGCATAGGGTATTAACTTTTGCCAATGGATCCTACTTTGGGAGAAGGTTGCACATTGCATTTGTTTTCGTGATAGGCTCCTTGTTCGGAAGAAGGTTGTATAGGTCAGCATCTTGTGAATAAGGGACTCCATGTTCCAATTCTAAAGCACTATGCCACCTTTTTCAAAAGGGTCTGAGTTGCTGACAGAGGTTATCAAGCCAGTAAATAGCTCAACAAGTTAAGCCATCGCCTCTGACTTCAGTGTGAATTCTGCCATCACACATGCAATGGGGTAGAATTCATTCATGAGCTGTCTTAGAATGATAGATTGAGTACTGTTGAGTTGGGTGAAACCTTTTGTATCGTCAGTGCCAAGAATCCATTGAGTTTGTGGTATGTGGCATCTAAATGGTAAATATTAATATAACTTTTCTTGATGTTTATCTATGACTCCTTCATCGATTTTGTTTAAGCAGTCCTGAGACCATAGCATTGGCAGCCTGGCCTGCAAGGCACAGCCGTCTTTGCCAAGATGCCTCTTCGATCCTGGGCTGCAGCTTCATTACAAAGAACAGTCCCAGCGGCCTGCCGAATCTGTCCAAGAGATTTGCTATTGGCAGTGACAATTTCAAACTGTCGAGAGTTATCAGAATACCGCAACCCCTCCAACGTTTGGGGCTGAATCTTGATCTAGAGGCAAGCCCCGGGACCAACCCGAAAATTGCTGTGGAACAAGGGAACATGGAACGAGAGAATACAAGTTTATGTCGGGTCGGGCACACGCCATGGGGGTGAGATTAGCAATCCAGACTACTAAAGGCTGGCTGTGTTTGTTGGCCTCACCCAGGTGCCCAAGAATAGATGCAGCCATCATTCTGCTGGAAGAAAATTAATCTCCAGCCACAAACGCCAGGCACCCAGCAGCCACACAAGGTAACCTCTGTCTCTCTAGAAAGAGAGGGTACTAACACATGAAAGGGTAGTTTGTGGTCAACGCGCCCTTGACCTACCCACTTGGGGTGGACACAGGAGCTTCCCCTTCTCCTATTTATAGAGGCCTGAACCTTAGCTAACTTGTATTGCTGTGGAATGAAGGGGGAATGTGTCCCTGCGCTTGCTCTCTTCTAGATTGCAAAGGTCCCAGTCCAGAAAGAAGCTCACTGCCTGCATCACACCGCTAACGTTCTGCAAACCTCAGCTTCAGTCGAGGGCGGTGCAAGAAACAGCTGCCTGAACCTTAGCTTACTTGTGTTGCTGTGGGAAGAAGGGGGAAGGTATCCCTGCGCCCGCGCTGATATGATATGATAGGTTATTTATAACGCACTTAATACCCAGAGGTTTCTAAGCACGGACCCAGGGATCGAAACTGTGTTGCTCCGTATAGTCTTGCTTCCAAGGCGAGCATGTTGCCCGGAGCTATCCTCCCGAGACTCTAAACCAGGGTTGTCCAACTCCAGGCCTTGAGGGACAGAAACCTGTCAGGATATACCTCATGAATATTCATGAGAAAGAAATGTGAATTTAATTTAGAATCACTGTATGCAAATGTATCTGCACCTTTGCCCCAACATACATACACACCTATACAGACGCACACTAGCGACACACACACTCATGCACATACCTACTACACACACATTCACGCATACACATGTTTTTATTTTTCGTAAGCCTAGCAGACAGGAATGCTTCATTGATTTGCTTTAGAAAGCTTGAGAACTCCTTAAACGACCCCTTACGGCTTACGAAGCACAACCCATAGACACCCCCAAAATAGCCTTTGTGATCTACCTATCTGCTTACAGTTATCTGTTGACAAAGACACACGTCTTCTTGTCATGCATAATGTACACCATCTTCCAGTTCCACAAAACCCTAAAAAGTGGCTCTTCCATCAACACCCCCCCACACAACTAAATCCATGTTATTCGCTCCTTCCAAGAGTACTGCACTACTGTCTAAAAACACCATGCTCCATGCTGGCGCTATAAAGCACGCTGCAGCTCTCAAGCTAGGTGTGCACTATAAATGATAAAGTAAAATAAATATACACATTTGCACATCAATCAGCCATAGCGCTCAGACTGAGCTGAAACTTTTAAAAAGAAAGGCCCATCCCCTACATTGATTGCCATGTCTGCTGCAGCCAGTAATTAAACTGATGCCCATAAGAAGTGCATAGCTGGAAACGAAGACACAATGGCCTTCTTCGACCCAACCCTCCGGTCGGAGATTATTGTGGATGCAAGCCCATTTGGACTGGGGGCTGTGCTGACACAAACTGGCCTGGACGAGAGTGTGTGCCCAGTAGCGTATGCCAGCAAGGCACTGTCTGACACCGAACAGCGCTACTCCTAGATCGAGCGGGAGGCTCTCACTGTATTGTGGGGGTGCAGGCATTTCAGGCTGTATATCCTGGGCCGGCTGGTAACGGTCGTAACGGACCACAAACCCTTGCTTCCCATTTTAGCGGGGTCCTCGTCCAAGCCACAGGCGAGAATTAAGCGGTGGATGCTCGCACTCCTGGAGTACGGCGTCTCCTTAGTGTACAGTCCCGGCGCCAACAATGCCGCGGACTACCTGTCCCGTCACCCCAGAGATGGCAACAATGAATCACTGGATGCTTGTGCTGAGGAGGCGGATGACCACGTGCAGATGGTGGTGGAAGCGGCCACCCCGAATGCCATGCCCCTCGAGGACCTGGTGGCGGCAGCAGCCCAGGATGAGTGACCGCGATGCAGCACGGATCATGGAAAACCGTACTCGAATCACTGGCCGGCCACATTTGGAAGCCAGTAAGCCAAGGTGGTGCTTGAACAATTGTGGAAGGTGAAGGAGGAACTATCGTTCTCGGCCACGGGCCTCCTGCTGTGGGGTGACCGTATCGTCGTGCCCCTAGCCAAGATGCATGCGGTAATAACTTTGGCACACCTGGGACATCAAGGGGCTGCAAAGACCAAGGCCCGACTATGCCTCAAGGTGTCGTTCCCGGAGTTGGAACGGAGGGTTGACGAATAGGTATCCGCCTGTGTCTGGTGTCAGGCAGCATCCCCTTTACAACGAGAGCCGGCTATTGAAACTATGCCTAGAGGGACGCAACCGTGGGAGGTGGTGCAGCGCAGACTTTGGGTCCACCACATTGGGCACCCACTTCCTGGTGGTGGTGGATGAGTACTCCCGCTACCCGAAGGTGGAGTTTGTGGACTCAGTGGCCTTTGAGCATGTAGTCGTGGCCCTGGAAAAAGTATTCGCCTCTCATGGTTTTCCTCATACCCTGTGCTCGGACAATGGGATGCAGTTTAAGAGTGAGCGTTTCTCAGAACTGATGGACGGGTATGGGGTTCAACACCGGAAGATCACCCCGCTCTGGTCAAGAGCCAATGTTGAGGCGGAAAGGCTGATGAGAACTCTGAATAAAACAATTCAGATAGCGCAAGGCCAAGGGCGCTGTCTGCAAAGAGCGCTATTTCAATTCCTGAGAGCCTACTGCACCACTCCCCATGCATCGACGGGGGTGGCCCCGGCCGAGGCCCTCTTCAAACGGTGCCCTCGAGGATTGTTGCCAGTGGTGGGCGAGAAGGAGCCTGGGGTCATCAACGACCAGTAGGTGGATCTTGAACGAAGGCTGCGGACAGAGCAAGAGAATGTGAGGAGAGGGCTCCACCCAGAACACCTAGAACCTGGGGATGAAGTGCTCATCCGAAATAGGCACCCCCACGGGAAGCTATCACTCCCATATGAGCCGGAGCCGCTGTACGTGGTGGCCGTCAAGGGGTCTTTGGTGATGGCCTCGGACGCGAGGTCGGCAGTCACCAGGAACATGAGCTTCTTTAAGCGGCTAGGGGGCACAAGAACTGATCCACATCAGGAACAAGACAGTATGGAAGTACCCGACGAGGGTCGAGGCGATGTCCTCCCTCCCCCATTCCCAGCCCGGGGATTGCTGCCGGAAGGATCGCCCGTTCCGGAGGCCAGCAGGAGGTACCCCCAGAGGACTGGGCGAGGGAAACCTCCTTGCCTCACCGACTACGTGCTGGGACAAGTATCGTGAGCGAGCCCTGTGCTGTGGGTATTTGTTACGGGGATCCAGGGAGGCTGTGAATAAAGGGGTGCTGTGAGATGTTTTGGCTATTTGTACTGGTTGATGTTTACGTGCACTGTTTGATGTGTTGTTGGTGTTTCATTGGAACTGTTGATGCACATTTGTTTGTCCTCATGAAAAAGGAGGAGTGTGGTGCTGCCCCCTTAAGGGAAGCGCATGCGGCGGCGTTCCCGGCAGCCGGCAGTGCGTCTGGGGTGCCCAAACTGAACAGACGCGTGTGTCTCGGTCTGTGGGGTTGGGGGCTCACGGGGATCGCTATATGGGTCATAGAGGGACCCCCAACAAGTAGTGTCTACAAGGCATACCCAGTCCCACACTATTAATAAACTAGCAGTGATCCCATCCCTAAAGGTGAAATAGGCATAACCGGACAGGTATACCTCCTTTGGGGACGAAAGTGGGACGAGGTCAGGCTATACTCTTCAGAGGGGTGTGAGCTCGTTCAGAAGCATCACAAACAACAATAGTACCGTGGTGCCAAAATAGAAGTCGAGGGTACACGGGGTGGACGGAGGTCACTTTTTTCAGAGGGCAACATTGATATGCTCATTTCTAGAGACGCAACCTTCAAATGGTATTGGGTCAGTCCAACCTATGAACAGGGGCGTTGCTAGGGGGGGGCTAAGGGGGCTATAGCCCCTGATCTTTTGGTTGTAGCCCCGGATAGAATCTCAGGAGCTACAGCCAAAAGACTAGCTAGCCCCCAGTCCCGACAGTTCTGACATCAGCTTAGCCCCGGGTCTTTTCCAGACCTAGCAACTCCCCTGCTATGAAATATATCACCACCCACAACATGTAGACAGTGTGCGCGCTTTCTCTCTCTATCACTCTCCTTCTCTGCAGTGGAGCCTCTGGTGCTAAGATCTCCCATGAACCTCTGCGCCTTAGTGCTCGCTGGAAAGACTTACTGCAGAAGACCCGCACGCTAATAGTCACGACTCCTAAAAGGATTTTCCATTCGCCCCATGTCCTCTGTGGGTATTCCACGGCACGTCTCGTAATGGAGGGGGTCAGGACAGGCGGCGGAGACGGGGGCCTTAAACGGAGCGATTTTCTTCTGCCATCCATCTTCTTTGCCGCTGAAAGCACTCTTAGTTTCTGGCTGTGGCTGGCACAAGGCCCATCAGGATTGCAATCTGTGAGCTATGTATCGGCGCCAAGGAAAGGTGATGATGGGAAGGCCAAGAGAGAAGGGCGCGGGAACGTGCAGCACAGGCAGCAGTAGTCTGCCACCAAAGGGGAGAAGAGAGAGGAGGAAGGTGGGAGAGTAAGAGAGAGAACCCCGAGACGATTTCCCCTGTGTACGTCAGAAGCCTGCCCTACAGGACGCTCCCTGCATGGACCTGGGATCAATACATGAGCTGTGAAAGGAATGCATATACACACACGAGACCATGTGCTCTCCTCAAGCAGAGCAGCCCAAGCCTCAGACTTGAAGAGTGAGGCTGCTCAAATGAGTTTATATAGCTCATGGTTAAAGGCCTGTTACCGTTCAGGTGGGGGCTGTTACAAATGAAACGAGCAGCATGCGCAGAGGGATTTTGTCCTTAAATCACTATCAGAGATATATTTATTAAATAAAAAATGCTGTGCTCATTGTTATGTTCTCAAAATGTTCTTTGTATGCAAAGCAGCCAGGAATCCACATTGGTGCTAATTATCCCCATTCCCTTTCTCATGGGTGATGTAATTACAAAATGAGGGACATTTACTCACTGATTGAATTGATGTGATGTACACACTGTAAGAGGCAAATAACCTACTGAGAGTGATTTATTTACAAACAGTGTTTTGTTTACAAACTGAAAAAGAGGGAGAGTCATGTACAATATGCAGACTGAATGCAAGCAAGGGCACCCGAGACCACGTTGAATGACCCAAACGACATGCTTGTAGGGTCTCCATTCAAGCAAAGCAGCCCAAACTTCACAATCAAAAATGGATGCTGTCGAAATAAGTATGTATGGCTCGTGGTTATAGGCATTTTACTGTTAGGGAACGTGGTGTCACAAACTAAATGAACAGCAAGACCAGTGTGCAGTCCATGCTCAGAAGGCATACACGCTCAAATCACTGTCACAGACATACATGTTAATTATAAAAGTCAGCGATCATTGTGCTGTTCCTAAAATGCTCTTTCTGTGGAAAGCCACACGATCCCCAGGTTGGTGCTATTTGTTCCTATCCCTTTTACCTTGAGTGATTTATTTACAGAATATGGGTGATTTACTATCTGATTGTATATAGCACTTTAAGTCCACTATGGTGTGGTGTGATCAGCATAAAAGACCAATAACATAACATAACAAACAGGCTCAGCTGGAGATGTGTGGGGGCCCATATCAATATGATAGTTGGGCCCCGCTTGCTTAGAGTGGAAAACAGTCTAAGGTACCCGTGGGGTGCATACTTTATAAGGCAGACAAACACAGCAGGGCATTCATGTCACTGATAATCACGAGATAAACAGCCATCAGGGAGCTGAAACACTAAATGCCCACTGAAAAGTTATCCTTCTTTGTCACCAGGTGGCTGATGTGGAAGAACCAGTGTTAAAAGTCAATGGGCCTCATTACACGGATGGCGCTAAGGGATTACCGGCACCGGTAAGGGCACCGGTGCCGGTAATCCCTTAGCGCCATACTACGAGGTCCCTCAGCGGGCCCCGTCCTTAACGTGTGGCCAGACCACACGTTAAGGAAGGGACCCGCTGAGGGACCTCAGGGCAAATAATGGTATCGCTAATAGCATTACCATTATTTGCTCCTTCGCCATTCCCACCGAGCCCTAAGGGGCTCAAATGGGAATGGGGAAGGGCCTTGGTGAATGGGGAATTACCGCCCCGCCAACCTTGGAATGGGGCGGTAATTCCCCCATTCACCAAGGCGGACTCAGTAAAATACTGGCGGCAACCATGGCGCTCATAGCGCCATGGTTACCGCCGTCCATGTAATGAGGCCCAATGAGGTGATAACACCTCTGTATTCCCTGAGGGAAAGAAGAGCTCCAGCAAACGCAGCTTGTAAGGCAGTGCTGCAAAATGCAAATTGTAAGCCCCAGAACGAAAGTAACATATAAAGGAATATATTGCTGTGTTCTAATACTGCTGACTAGCAACAAGGGCGAAGTTGCTGGCAACCCCCCTGAGGCTTGAGGCACCTTTCAATTGAAAAGATTGAAAAGATTGAAAGGGCCCGACGCTGTCCCTGATAACAAAGCATGTACTGAGAATGATATATTTACAGACAGCGGGCTTCATTACGACTTCGGCCGAAATCGGGTCCGGGACCGGGTTCCCAGAATGGAGAATTACCGGGCCATTCCGAGTTTGGAGGGCCCGGTAATTCCTCCCTCCAGGACCTTCCCCATTCCCATCTGAGCCCCCATAGGGCTCAATGGGAATGGGAGAGGGTGCAAACAACGGGTCGATTACGAGCGGCCTGTTGTTTGCTCCCTCTTCCCCTCGCGGGATCCGGTAAGGATGCCTGGTTTGACCAGGCGTTACGTACCGGGTCCCGCGAGGGGAGCTTGTAATGAGGTGGAACGGGTTTAACGGTGCCGCCTCCTTTAGCGGAGCCCGTTAACCCGTTCCGCCTCACTCGTAATGAGGCCCAGCAAGTTATTTACAAAGGGAGCCAGAGAGCTGTATTTACAACTTGCAGAAGTACCCGTTCTCTACTGTAGACAGACATGATAACACTGATCTTGTAGATCACTGTTCCCGATTCCCTTATCGCGTGATGTGCTTTGCACCCTAAGTAAACTGCACTGAGAGTGTGTCTGTATGGTTGGCTGACATACCCAGGAGAAGACATTGGGGTAGGCGAAAGTTAGTGTTCTGCTGCATACTGGGACCTTGAGATATCTTGGAAACGTGCATTCTAAGGCTGGGACCTCGAGTTTTGTTCCGCGTGTCGGGACCAGTCCTTCTACAACCACATTGATGTTTTGCCGATTTCAGGCAACCGTCTCATGTGTGAAGGTGTTGAAATCTGGGGAGAGGGGTGAGGTGTCCGAATGCCATGTAGCCAGTAAAGTCCGGACAGTCCTAACAGGTAAATATGTAAAATCTGAAGCATATTGGTGAAACGGTGTGGAATTGTATTAGGAACAATGCTTTGCCACAAACCCACAAACACATTTTGACTTTTGCTGAAATCCAGGGAAAGGGGTGGGGTGTCCAAATGTCATGCAGCCAGTAATATCTGGAGGGTCCTAATAGGCAACTATGCAAAATTTGGTGCAGATTGGTGAAACGGTGTGGAATTGTATTAGGAACAATGCTTTGCCACAAACCCACAAACACATTTTGACTTTTGCTGAAATCCAGGGAAAGGGGTGGGGTGTCCAAATGTCATGCAGCCAGTAATATCTGGAGGGTCCTAATAGGCAACTATGCAAAATTTGGTGCAGATTGGTGAAACGATGTGGGATTGTATAAGGAACAAAGCTTCAACACAAATCCTGCCACACACACATTTTCACTTTTATTTATATATATATATATATATATATATATATATATATATATATATATATATATGAACAAAAAAGAAGAAAATGAAAGCGGAATACCACTTCCTGGACGGCACTCTTCCTCAATCATAAAAATCACCCAGATACGTCAAAAAAGGATCTCCATCAAACGTCCTTTATTTGTCAAGTACAGTGGACAAGTTGCTCAGGAAAGAACAAAAACAACTACGCGTTTCACCCTAAACGGGCTTCGTCTGGTTGTATCTATCTATATATATATATAGATAGATATGCAGACAAGCTGCAATCAACACCACCCGAAACTTTGCTGAGTGACTCAAAGTTCATGTCTGCAGGGTCTCATGATGTGTTGCTTGAGGCAGGCTGCTCCGCTTATGGCCATGCCAGCATTCTTTAGGCCACGTCCCCCTCGATTTTGCATTTAACATGGGCACTACCCTAAGTAATATAAATAAAAAGATGAGTGGTAATGCTGCTCTTCACCTCTAAATGTCACAAACAGCCATATCTAGAATCACATCATCGGTCAACGACATTTGGAATTGGGCTGTTATCAAAAACAGAGGAGAAATTATAAGAGAATGGGCCTCATTACACGGAAGGCGGTAAACCAAGGTGCTAATAGCACCATGCCGGTAAATTACTGGTACCGCCATGGAGGAAAGGGGAATTACCGCCCTATTCCAAGGTTGGCAGGGCGGTAATTCCCCCTTCCTCCATTGCCCTTCCCCATTCCCATTTTTGCCCCATAGGGCATAATGGGAATGAGGAAGGTGCTAATTACGGTACCGCAAATTGCGGTACCGTAATTAGCACCCTGGTCCCTTTGCGGGTTAATTTTTTAACGCCTGCTAAAAGCAGGCATTAAACTACCAACCCGCAAAGGGACCTCGTAATAAGGCGGTAAGGGTTAACGGTCACCGGCACCCTTACCGGTGACCGTTAACCCTTACCGCCTACCGTGTAATGAGGCCCACTATGTTGCTAGATTTTTGCAACATATTGGATTAAGTCATTGGGCCTCATTACGACTTTTGATGTAGCCCGGTCCTTCCCCATTCCCATTCGAGCCCTCATAGGGCTCAATGGGAATGGGGATGGAGCTAACAACGGGCCCATTACGCACGGGCCCGTTGTTAGCTCCCTGGTCCCCTCGCGGGACCCGCTATGGACGTCTGGAAAAACCAGACGACCAGAGCGGGTCCCGCGAGGGGACCTCGTAATAGTGCAGAGTGGGTTTAACAGCGCCGGCACCATTACCGGCGCCGTTAAACTCATTCCGCACAACTTATAATGAGGCCCATTGTCGTTACAACGATTTTGGTTAGTAGATTCATGCATCCCTTTCAAAATAGGTGCGTGATTGTACGGTGCACTGAACCATTTTGATTTGATGTTCTATTTTATATTTGAATATATTTATTTTGTTCAATATTTGTACAGCACATGAATTATAATTGACTACATCTTTTAATGTAGAATTTAGTCCCTGTAATTCCACAAATGAAAACTTTTTTGGATCTGTTGGGTCACTCATTGCATAGGCCTCAACCCTTTTAAAGATGTATTAACAAGTCGGGATTCGAAGCTGCCTCAGACCCTTTTCAGGCCCATCCGATTGTGTTGCATCATGGCACGTTAGAGACCCCCCTCGATTTCTTAGGCCACCTGGAGGCCAAAACTAATTCTGCTTTGGAAGTAGGGATCCAACAGAGCCAAACCCTGAAGGATCTGTTGGCATGACCACCTGAGAGAAGCTGTCACTTCTGTACAGAGGTCGTGATGAGGAGCATTGTCACCGGGGCTCCCAGTAGCCAGTGAAAGCTGCACTGGAAAGCCCCGGTGCGTAATGAGCTCATGGCAACCTGCGCCTGGCGCACCTAAGAAAAGCAGGACCCAAATAAAGGTTTAAAGGCTGCAGCTTGGCCGTGCCCTCTGCCTGGACTCAACTTTCAGACCTGGGATTAGGAGGAGGCTGGGGTCCATATACAATGCGTCACTGGGGTGCATTCCCCAATCTAGGAGCACAGCAAATTCATGCCCCAGCTCCCCAGTGGAGTAACTCTGAGGAAAATGCCAGGGGGGGGGGGGCATTTAATATCAACATGAAAGGGGCCCTGCCAAATGTTTGGGCTAAAATGGTGTGCCACAAAAGTTGGGCGGATAATTTTTTATTTTATTTTATTTATTTTTAATTTTTGTTGGCTGAAAATATCAACCTTACAAAATTTTTCACATTACAACAAACATGTTATATTTTAACAATTTCAAAGAAATTCATCAGTACGTATTATAGTGTTCAACACCATGATCATTACTCACAATAAAAATAAATCACAAGCAAATGTATGCAACGGCATAAAAACAAAACACCAATATTCTTTGATCTCCTGCTAGCAGCCAAGTTCCCTCTTCCTTACCCAACAGTATGTACCTGCATTAACAAATTGGACCAGTGCTATTAGAATGGAGGTTTTGGCATTAGATAGAAGGTAGGCCCAAATTTCCTCGCTGAGTCGAGGTAATAGAGAGGACTGCACATCTTAAACAGTTGTTCCCGATTTACCCTCAGGGCTTGACAATTAACAACCAAATGACACAATGTTTCAATTTGTTGGACATCCTTGCAATGACAACAGTAGGTTTCGTCTTTGGGAATAATCCGTCTTCTTCCTAGGACCTGTCTTGTGGCACACAGATTCAGTCGAATGCGCAACATTTGTGATCTAATATAATGAGACGGGCATTTCACTGGATAAGGTTCCATAGTGCAAAGGTTTTTGTGGAACCGCATTAAGAAAACACCATCTACATAAACCAAACATTGACTACGGGTGTGTATCCAATCTGCCTGGTAAAGTTTCAGTCTAGCTTTGTTTGGGTTCAATAATAAAAGTTCAAGAGAGATGTCAGCACTAGATAAGGCTTCTAACACATAGTTATTACATTTTTGGCAAAAACAATACAAGGAGTTAGTATATAATTTGCAAGAATACCCAACACGTTTGGAACATTGGCACTTATGATACATTTTCTGTACAGCGAGCAAAACTTCCATACTACTTGACTATGCATAGACACAGTTCCCAATTCGTGACGAATCAAAGGTAATGGGATACATTTAGGAAGCTTTAAGACAGTTTTCCAAAAGAGGGATTCGTAATGATCCCAAAATACTCTCTCCTTTGGTATTCTCGTTTCAGCTCCATAGCTGGTAATAGGGACTACTTTTTGTTGATAAAAACTTAGGATGTGATTTAACGTAAATTTCCCATATCTATACAGCAAAATGTTTGCTTGAGAAGTTAATGAGCGCACTTTTGCATCCAGAAGTGCCGAGTAAATTTGCTCATTTTGCCACCTTGTAAATGGGAGACCCAAATATTTATATTGAGAGACTTTGACTACCCCCTGATCTTGTATAGTCCATTTGTAATTAGAAGTCTTCTTTTTAACACTGGCTATGCAAGTTACTATTTGTGTTTTGGCAAGATTAATGGTGAGATGATTCTCACACACATACGTTTGAAGTTTATCCAAGAAATTCTGCAACCCACACGGAGAATAGGAGAATAAGACGAGGCCATCTGCGTATAAAAGCCAGATGATTTTCTGTGAGCCCAATTTAGGAGCATCAGATATTACATCTGCGAAGTTCGTGCCTATATCTAACAAAACCAGGTTAAATATTGTTGATGCCAGGATACACCCCTGTTTAAGTCCCCGATAAATTGGAATTGAAGCAGATAGTGTGCCATCCAAAGACAATCTGACTTGGAGGGAGGTGCTTGTCTGCAGTAGTTTAATAAGTGCAAGTATGGATTCGGGACAGCCATATTGCTCAAGTTTTTTAAACAGCAACTGGCGATCTACAGAGTCGAATGCATTACTAAAATCAACGAACGCTATATATAAATTTTGTTTGCGTACAGCATACTTGCTCTTAATTAGATTAAGGAGCAGCATGTTAGGGGAAGTGTCCAAACCCGAGACAAAGCCTGTCTGAAAGGGATCTCTTTTTCCTGTGACCTTTGTCCATTCATTCAGCTGTTGTAGTATAATGCGACTGTAAAGTTTGCCCGGAGCATCCAACAGGGCAATTGGTCTATAACTTTGTGGTAGACTACAGTCGCCTTTTTTGAACAGTGGAATAATAATTGAATGCTTCCAAGAATTGGGAATCATCTGCGTGACATTAATGTGTTGAAAAATTTGGAACAATATCTCAGTCCACAGATCAATGTTAAGTTTAAAGGTCTTATTAGATAACCCATCAGGGCCTGGGGCTCTGGATTGGCTTATTGAGGAAATGTAATAGCTTATATGCGTTCTTAATATCTCAAGATGGAATTCCGAGACCCGGACCTCCTCCTGTGTTATAGGGACAGGAACTGGAGAAGCATACATTGCCCTAAAATGCTCAATCTATGCTAATTCGGATACGTCATGGCCCTGGATTAGCGTTTGAGAAGTGCTAACAGCTTCATTGAGAGTTGGCCAAATTTGCGCGGTATTTTGATTACACATTAGTTTAAGCATGTGTTCCCCATCCTTTTGCCAAAGTATGGCACGGTGTTTCCACAACCAATTTCTGTAATTTTTCTTTATTTTAACCAAAGCAGGTGTTCTGAACTCAACAGGCAACCAAGCAGCTTTCCGTCTCAGTGCTCGATATTCATTTTTTTCATTTTTGACCTGTACATCAAATGAATGTCTTTTCACTTCTACTGGTTTATAAGGGTTCCGCTTATTTGCTATATGTTTCTGCATAAGATCAAAGTAACACACATTTGGCCTTTCCCCTGCTAGTCAAGAGTGGGAAAATGCAGATGTGAACGAGTTGGCAAATTGAGTTAAACTTTCTTCGGACCACTTTATCCGATTTGCCTGAGTGTTGGCCCTCACTGTCCCAGGATACTTAGTCAACAGATTCACTGGACCTTTTGAAGGAGTATACAAGGAGCAGGCTAATATAAGATGATCACTGTCTGAAACTGGAACTATCTGAAAACTATGTGCTTGTGACATCAATATGGAATCAACATACACATAGTCAATGATGGCTCGGGCCTGCCCACGATGCCAAGTAAAATTTGGCGGACTATCACCCGTACATGATCCATTTAACATTATTAAGCCACGTAAAGACATTGTATGTTTCCATTGTGTTTGTCGGATAGATTCACCAGCTTTGCCAGCTGAAAACAGGTGCAAGTTAAGATCCCCAGCTAACACCATGTGGACCACATCTGGGAGCATGGTAACATATTCTAGCAGGTAAGCAAGATCATTAAAACATTTCAAATCATCAATCCCCTGCCAATTCCAGTAGATGTTAACCAACGCATACAAGGTGGTACGAATGGAAATTATAGTCAATTGCATAAAGGGATTTGGTGAAAAAGTAACTATCATTTTAAGCTCAGAGCTATTTTTAATACACGTAATCAAAACCGGCATAGGGCGGCCTTTATCCCCTCACAGGGCAGGGGTGAAATGCATAATGTGGTCATGCCAAATTGGGGACATAGTCAGCCAGGTTTCTTGCAACAGAATAATGTCATAATTGTTTAAGCTAGAATTATGATTATTAAACAAATGTGAGTGCCCACGTGTATTCCACGATGCAAACTTTACCACATCCTTCTCACTCTGTTGCATTAGTTAGCTTTTTGTCACACACTTACAAACACATTGAGATTGCAGAGATTGTGCACAAACCATATCATTGCTTGTAACTGACTTAGCAATAGTACATTTCTCCAACTCTTCACCCCCAGCTGGGCCCAACAATAAAATAAAACCCAGCTCAAACAGTTGGTTCTTGGCTGCCCAAATGCTGTTACGCACCAACCTTGATCGCAATTTCAGACAAATGGTAGTTAAAACATTCTCAGTCAGGAATTCGATTTGTTCAATGTCCGATGTTCCTATTGTTACCCGCTTGGATGGGCCAATAAGGAGGACGCGCACACGGAGTGGAAACAAACAACTCTTTATTCCAACCGATGTCTAACAGGAACTGGCGCTCTCGCGCCTTACCCAGAACTCCCCTATTCTCCTCCCGCTCCCCGCTACAATAACTCCGCCTTCCCAACGGCGGGGGCCGCACTCGTTAACCCTCGAGTGCCTGGCAACACCACCCCCGAACAAATATGTCCAAACATCAGAGTCAACATTCTTCAACTAATCTCACTGGCTTCTTGACGACTCTGCGAGGTCTCTCGTCAAGGGTACCTGGCCCGGATGATTCCAGAGTTCCTTCTTCCTGACTCATTCTTCCCGGGTCTCTTCCTGGGGGAATCCACAAGTCATCCCACGACTCTCGCGGCTCCGGAGAGACCGACCGCTGGGGCGGTTCCACTCCCTCCCGCCTGTTGTAGTGTCTGAATTGTTGGCAGTTCCTGGTGACAGCTCTGTTTTGGTCCTCGGCTGTCACCATTGTGCCTTTTACTGCGGTTACCCTCATGGGGCTCAGGGCAAACCGCGGATCTGTCTTCCTGGGTGTTGGTTGCTGAACGAGCACTTCATCCCCTATGTGAAAATCCGGTATCACCGCGTGGCGGCGGGAATCGGTGTCCCATCTTGCTTTCTCTTTTGCCTCTGCGTCCCTTTGGAGTACATCCATGTTGGGCGGCTCCTCATATGATGAGTTGTGAGGTATGCGGGTTCTCACGTTGTAACGGAGCATTAATTCCGCGGCGTCTTGTTTGTGGCTTCATGGAGGGTGTTTCTGTAGTCCCGTAGGAGTCGGCACAATGCCTGGTAAGGGTCGACTGCCTCTACTCTGGCTCTTTGTCTCGTCTTCTTGATTGACGCCATGAAGCGTTCGGCCATGCCATTCGCTTGCGGGTGGCGAGGAGTCACCTTCATGTGTTCAAACCCCAAGTGTTCCGCTAGTGTCCTGAATTCGTGCCCGCAGAACGGTGCCCATTGTCGGATTTGACTGAATTAGGGATCCCCCACTCACTAAACACTTCTTCTATCGCGGCCGCTACTTGCGGGAATGCGGTGTTGGTGACTGTTTTGACAATGGGGAATCTTGAGTGCTCGTCTATGAAAAGCAGGAGGTAGTCACCAGCTTCCGTCGGCCCATAGAAGTCCATTGCCACGCGCTCCCACGGACGTTCTGGAATCTGTGTGTGTTGCAATGGGGGTGGATGCTCTGGAGGGGCTGTGCACTGGCATGCAATACAGTTCCTCACCCATTCCTCCACTGCCGCGTCTAGAAATGGGAACCAGACGTGGCACCGCAGCTGCTTCTTTGTGTTGTCGGCTCCTCTGTGTCCCTCATGGGCTATGTTGACGACCTCGATCCTTAGTGTGGCAGGGATGACGATTTTGCACCCTCTGAGGAGGATGTTGTTGTCTTTGACGGCTAGTTCCCTATGTATCCTGGACAGCCTCTCGATCTCCTGTTTGCACACCCCCGGGTGCGCCAGCATTGCTCTGCGATGGTCGTTCCACTTGTTGGTGGATGTGAGGCTGATGGCGAGGGCTGTTGTAGGGTCAGCGGCTGAGGCGGCGGCAACCCTCTCAAGGGATAACGCAGGTGGTAGTGAGTTGGCCGATATGAATTGTACATATGCGACATCTCCCTTCCGGGTCAGTGGCACCCCGACAGGATGTCGTGATAGATAGTCAGCGGGGTTAAGGTCACCCCCAGGGCGGTGTACAATATCATAGTTGTATTCCTGCAGGCGGATGCCGCACCTCTCGATCCTGGGGGGCATTTTGGTGTGTGGGTTCCCAAATAGGGACAGCAGGGCCTGATGGTCCGTGATTAACGTAAACTTTTTCCCGATGATGAAGTTATGGAAATGCTCAGAGGCCCAGACAGCGGCCAAGCTCTCCTTCTCCGCCTGTGAGTAGGCGAGTGGACAGCGCCCTACTCGCGTAGGCGATCACGTGTCTTGGGTGGACATCTGCACCGCTGGTCTGGGCCAGGATGGCGCCAAGGCCCACCGGGCTCGCATCCACGACAATTTCAGTGTGCCACGACGGATTGAAGTATGCGAGGCGGTGCGCCTCCGTAAGGGCTCGCTTGATGTCTGCGAACGCTTGACGACAGGCAGGGGTCCACTCGAAGATCGAATCCTTTTGTAGAAGTTTCCTCAGCGGGTCCGTAAGGGACGCATAGTGGGGTATGTATCTAGCACAGTACCCCGCCATGCCGAGAAATGAGCGGACCTCGGCTCCCTGTTGCGGCTCACCCAGGTTGGTAATCGTGTCGACCTTGTCAGGGTTTGGGAGCATCCCTTCGCGGGAGAAGATGTGTCCGAAAAATTTCAGCTTTGACTTGCTAAACCGACACTTGGTGATGTTGAGCGTGAGGCCCGCTTCCTGAAGTGCCACGCACGTGGCACGCAGAGCCCTATCATGGGACTCCTTTGTTGATCCAAAAACGAGGATATCGTCGCTGTAGTTTAGCGTGCCTTTAATAGGTCTGATCACCTGCCGTATGGCCTCCTGAAAAATTTCCGCAGCGGATGAGGTCCCAAAGTTTAGCCGCCGGTATCTGTAGAGTCCATCATGGGTGGCGAACGTTGTGCTGGGCCTGGACTCCGGGTGTAATTCCAACTGATGGTATCCTTGATTGAGGTCGAGCTTGGAGAACATATGTGCGTTGTTTAGTTGGACGATCATGTCTTCGATACACGGTCCCGGATGTCTCTCACGCTGAATAGCGGTGTTTGCCACCCTCATATCCACGCACAGCCGCATCTTGCCCCCTTCCTTGGGCACGACCACAAGGGGGGATACCCATGGCGTCGGCCCCGTGGCAGGTTCGATGATGCCATCGGACAGTAATTGTTGGAGTGCCTCCGACACTGCTGTTTGTTGGTGAAATCCAACTCTCCGAGGGTGTTGTGGTACTGGCGTCACCGAGGGGTCGATGTGCAGCCGGATGGGGGGGGCCTTGAGCTTGCCCAGGCCTTTGCATAGGTTAGGGAAGTCTCTTGTAATGTCAGCTTGTGTGCTCACGTTTTGTGATTGATAGCACGTTACGGTGCCGACTGAGTCTCTCAGATTTGGGCCTTTCGAGGTTGCCGCGATGATGTCTCCCGATTTCACATGTATTTCAATTAGCCCCAAGCGAGACGCCTTATGGTAGCTGAGTAGGCATCGGCTTCTGGCGAGTGACCGGATGATGTGTATCGTCGTGTCAATCTGCCGGCCATTCAAGAGGAGACGTTGCGTGAAACACCCCACTGTCTGTAGGGGGCTCGCAGCACCCCACTGGAAGATCCTCGAGCGGGAGAGTTCGAGTGCAGGTGGGTTCGGTATTTTGGCGTAGTCCTGCTCACCCATAATGTTAACGGTTGCGCGTGAATCAATCATGAATTGGAACTGGTAGTTACCCATTTTGACAGGGATTTTGGGGGCCTCTCGGGCCTCTTCAGTGTCAAGTATAAGATTGACAAATTCGTCCTGGTCATATGTATCATAAGGCAAATCGTATGCCCCTTCCTGTTCATCGTGGTAGGTAGACTCGTATCTGAAGTCCATCGGTGGGTGGTCATATTCGTCGGTGAGGAGCCTGGGTTGATCTGCCTGGTCAGGCTGCATCGAGTATCCCTGGGGTTGGTACTCATCAATGGCTCTGATGTATCGCCTTTGTCCCAGCCCTTGTTGGTTGTATCTGGGTTCATTGTATTGTGGAGGCGGCGGTCGGAACGGCGTCCTGGTCTGTGTTGGAGGCCTCATTGGCGGAAATGGTATGCCTTCTCGGCATACAGAGTGAAAATGACCCTCTCTTCCACAGTTCGTGCACCGTTGGGATAGCGCTGGGCACGACCCAGCATGGGGAAATGACATCCCACAACGATAGCATTGCCGCTGTTGGTGGGGACTTGCGTGGGTTGCGTCCTGTATGGATGTGAGCCTCTGTCCCCTGGGCGAGATGGCTGCATGGCCGCAACAAGCTCGGCTGTCTCTTGTTTGGGGTTGCCCGGGTTGCCCATGGATGTGGCTTGGGCGTCGACCCTTTCATGTATGCGGGCGAGTTCGCTCACCTCTTGGATGGTGAGAGGTTTCTTCAAGAGCTGTTTCTTGAGGGCGGGGGACAGACATCCGTCGATAACTCTCAGTCTTATGGCTTCCTCCAGTGAAAATGCGTCAAATTGGCAGTTTGCGCCTTTCACCCATAGGCGGGTTATGAACTCATCTACAGTTTCTTGTGGCATTTGGGTGCACTTATTGAACAGGTAGCGATCATAGTCGCGATTGACTTCTATTATGCGGAGTTTATCCAGAGCCGTGATCAAGTTTTTGAATGTGTTCTGTTCTGCTGCGGGAATCGTCTTCACTATGGTTTATATCTCCCCCCCTACCATGTTGAGAAAAATATCCCTGATGTTGGGAGAGTCACCATCCCCAGACCCCCTTACGTAATGTTGGAAATCCTCCATCCAGTCAGTCCATCTCGGTCACTTCGTGGATTGTGGGGTCATGGTGAACGGCGGGGGTAGCCGTAGTTGAATTGGCTGCGTCGCGTGGACTTGTTGAGGCGAGCTGGGCCCGGACCCAGAAGTGGAACCCCTTCTGCTCATGATGGCTGGTGATGGTAGCTCGTGGAGGCGTGGGCGGAATCCCCAACACGCGGATGCAGGAAAATCAGGCGGGCTGTCAGGGCCCAACCGCGCACTGCCTCGTGCTTCTGCTCTCACTGGGGCAGGCGGCCCTCTCCCGGTGGAGCGGCGGGAGGACGGTTGGTGGCGCGTGAATGCACGTGACGGCGGCGTGCAACCGTCGCCAGGACAGGAGGAGGCCCGGACGTGGGCGGACGTGCGTGCGGCGGATAGCCGGTAGGACCGCTGGGCGCGAGTGTGGCAGACTGCCAAGGAAGGAGTTCGGAGGCGCGGAGGTGGCGGATTGCCAAGGAGGAGGAGGACTCCGTCGTGCGCATGGGATGGCCTCGTCGCCAGTGTTACCCGCTTGGATGGGCCAATAAGGAGGACGCGCAAACGGAGTGGAAACAAACAACTCTTTATTCCAACCGATGTCTAACAGGAACTGGCGCTCTCGCGCCTTACCCAGAACTCCCCTATTCTCCTCCCGCTCCCCGCTACAATAACTCCGCCTTCCCAACGGCGGGGGCCGCACTCGTTAACCCTCGAGTGCCTGGCAACACCTATGTCCTCAAGTTGTTTGACATCAGAGAATATTACCAATACACTATGCCTATTTAACAAATATTGAGGATATGGATCAGGGCGACACCCAAGGATTACTGTGTTTACATGTGTATTTTGTTTTGCGTCCGTCATTGATTTTTTAAGAGGCTGCTTGCAGACTTGTGGTTTTGGCACTTCGGCACTAGAATTTTTTATTGTTGTTTAAGAAGAAGGGATTGAAGTAGTTGAACAATTTCATCGCCCCTCCCCTCATAGGAGTCAGATCTAGGCTTCTCCGACACCGATAGACCCTCGGCCACTACTCAGTGTGTGTCGGAGCAGAACTAATTTTGCGCAGCTGTTTGGAGGCTCTGCCTCAACGCTGTTTTTGGCTGATTTACATTCTCATTAGAACAAAGTTCCTTCAGGTTTGAGAGCTGCCACGCTTGACCGCAGGTCACAAAAGGTCACGTTTTTAGGTGTAAGTTTGGGAGCGCCTATACTGGGCAACTGCACAAACCTAGCCATATAGGCATCCACTTCCCTTCTGATTTCTTCCCGCCTATCACCAGTTCCTGTGGTCGTAGTACGGATCTTAGAAGCCAGGGGGGTAGCTTGGGGCCCTTCCTTCAAGCTTGGAATCAAAATGGGGTTAGAATCGAGCTGCAATGCCTCCACGAGATTATCCTGAGGAGCATACGGCTCTTTGAAAGATTTTTGATTAGCCAACCCCACTTTAATCCTTTTTATATGATTTAGTTCCACGTATTTTTTTTTCACAACTTCTGCTGTGACCACTGAGGAGCTTTTAGATGGTATATTCAAAGCTTTAATAAACTGTTTGATGGAGCCAGAAGTCCTATTGTTTTTGGGTTTTACAAACTTAGGTTTTTGCTTCGGGTCATCACCTGCATCACTACCAATTTTTGTCAACCCCCCCTTTTTTTAAGGAGCCGTCCAGGTGCTCCTTCGGATGTTTTGGCAAAAATAGTATAAATTTGTCTTTCTGAGTGGTTTGGCGACTGAGTAGAGCTGATAACCTCATCATTGACGGACACAAAAGGATCAGTGATGACTTCTGAGAATAAAGGAACAACAGATATCTCTGCCAGTATAGAACATGGCCAACGAGATTGTTTAGGATAGGTTTCCTTTATAGGAGAGGTGGCTCGGTCAATGAAAGGCACCCCTGTTGGTGAAAGTGCTACTGTTTCCCGAGTGCCACGTTCATTTCCCCCCAAAACTCTAGGCATAGCCTGCCAAGCCAAGACGGAGGCTATCTGCGCACTCTGCACTGAGATTTTGTCATTTAATGATTCAAATAGTTTGACTAAAGTGTTCATGGTGGTAGTCATTGCTTCAAAGGCTAAATTCACCACTCTGTTTTCTCTAAGAGAGCGTGACCCATCTTCTCCTTGCCTAGTTTGCCAGGGCGTAGGAACCAAAAAGGAAGCAGAAATGTCAGATCTGGACGGGCTGACCACAGGGCACATATTTGGAGAAAATGATAGTTTTTCAGACATCATTTGAGAGGAATAATCCGTGTGCATAGAGTCGAGGTCAATCACAGCAACATCGGAGGAAGCTATAACAAAGCTCCCACTGAGTTGGCCACTGAGGTCACCGACACCCCCCGTGCCACCATGCTGTCTGCAAGGGAACCTTTGCCTAAGGCTTCATGCATAGGCTGCTCGGCATTTACCCAGTCCGCCCCCACTCCCACGCTGACAGTCAGCACTTGGGTTACAGAGCGTACCGTGGGGGGGGGGGAGTATCAATCACCCTTACCACATTTGCTGGAAAGAAGTCACAAATGTCTGTGACTCCCGACCCCTTTATGGTTTTCACAGCAACATTAGAGACTATCGCCTGAAAAAGTTTCGGGGTGGAGCAATTCTTTACATCAAAAAAGCTTTTATGAGAAGTTGTGCGTTTTTTTATGTTAATCCTAGGGCTCTCATACACGTTGGGAGAAGGCACTGGCATTCCCGTCCGTAGTGTAAAAAAGGGCAGATTCATGTTGAAAAGAAAGGCAAGAAACTCACTTAAAAACTCCTGCTATTCCCAACTTCTACCTCCCAACAAACCTGTCTCTTCAATAAATAGAAACAGAAGGTATGGAGAAAACAAAAAAGCACCAGTGTCGCACCGCACGTCGCCGCGGCGAAGCGGTGCTTCACTGGTGCTTCTCCCTGATGCGCGCACGCTGGTGCACGTGACTTCCTGAATTTGTAATGACGCCTCAAAAGGGGCGGGGCTTCAGGTTTAAAGTGGCTGTGGAGATATATAGAAAGGAAGTATAAGTCGTAGTATATGCTACGTTTGTTGGATAATAATTATAGAGTCATAAAGAGCGTTGAAGACGAAATACCAGCAGGAAAGAATCACAGGCACAACAAAGTCCAACGTTCAGCGATCAGAGTCTGGTGCAAAGCGGTGCTTCACCGGTGCTTCTCCCTGGTGCGCACGCGCTGGTGCGCACGACTTTCTGAATTTGTAACGATGCCTCAAAAGGGGCGGGGCTTCAGGTTTAAAGTGGCTGTGGAGATATATAGAAAGGAAGTATAAGTCGTAGTATACGCTACATTTGTTGGATAATAATTATACAGTCATAAAGAGCGTTGAAGACGAAATACCAGCAGGAAAGAATCACAGGCACAACAAAGTCCAACGGTAAGCGATCAGAGTCCAGTGCAAAGCAGTGCTTCACCAGTGCTTCTCCCTGGTGCGTGTGCGCTGGTGCACGCGACTTCCTGAATTTGTAACAATGCCTCAAAAGGGGCGGGGCTTCAGGTTTAAAGTGGCAGCAGGAAAAAATCACAGGCACAACAAAGTCCAAAGCTCAGCAATCAGAGTCCGGTGCAAAGCGGTGCTTCACTGGTGCTTCTCCCTAGTGTGCGGATAAACACCTATGTCCCCACCTAAAAGTATGCCCATGCCCCCCGCCCCACCACCTCGATTTAGACAGAACCCATGTAATTACTATACTTTACCATGGAACGACCCATGCAAGTTAGCAATCATACAAAACTCAGACTAACACCCAGCTGAACTATTGGGTTCTATGTGCAATGCAATACTTATACCATCTGCGTGCTGGCCTGGGACTCAAACTGGTGAGTCCTTGTGAAGCAGTGACATACTCGGGTTTAGCACTTATTCATAATTAAGTCAAACAGTTTGCCAAGGGAAACAGTGATTATGTAACACGTGGTTGATTCTTAACAATCCTGGCTCTAGTCTTGCCATTGTGTTCATTATTTCTAAATAATGTACAGTTGAACTAATCTGACCAATGCACATTTCACATATATTGGCACATTTTCAAAGGTTATTAATCAAACAAAAAAGAGGTTTTAAGATACACCCCAATTCTATGTAACAGAAGGAGTTGTTTATCATCCAGTTACTTGTAAGAAGTGGCGTGTAAGCTTCAGAGCACCTTGGGGAGCGGGGCGGGGGACTCAGCTACTTGAAGCCGTGGTGATTCATGAGGAGAGGAAGGGACAAACAGGGGACTTGCCCTGCAAAGAGGAAAGAGCCTGTATGGCTAGTCTCTCGGACAGTGGATGAGCCCGAGGCCCGACCTCTTCAAAGGCATGAACAGGGTGCCTGTCTGCGAGGCACGGTACCTCACAATGTAAGGGCGGTAAGAAGGAAGAGCGACCAACGGGGTAAGCTGTCTGGCCTAATTGTTGCACCTGTTCTGAAATCTCCAGTCAAGGGAGCCTGCCAGTCGAACTTCCGGGATGTATGCGCAAAACATGCCAGAAAAGCATTGTTCCTCACACTCACAATGGAGCCAGAAGGTTTCTGATGGCCAATGAGGGCTGTGGCCCCTGACGCATTGGGTCCATGCAATGGCAGATTTAAGGCAAAATGACAGAGGGCCCCAGGTGGGCGGGTCATGGAGGTAGAGCCCAGAGTGGGTGGAGTTGCACGATGATGAACTTTAGGGACAAATGCTACATTTTTATTTAAAGTTGTGCTTTTCATTACAGTTTTCTGTATTGGGCCACCTGACTCTAGCTAGAGACAGCTGGGCCTTCTCGTCTGGTTTTGCTGTCAATGGTGGTATGATATGATATTTTATGTGTATCGTAATATTGAATGATCAAGCGTGAAGCTAAGGTTGGAAATGGTAGGGTTCAAGGCAATGGGCAATAACATGGGGAATGGGAATGGACATTACAGGAGATGATATCACAGGATAATTCCTACAGCATGCAGAACCATTTTGTGGATGTAAACAGTGTTCTTACCCCACACATTTGACATGTCATTGAACATTACAGACTTAAACAAGTTCACCTTTTAATCTCAAAACATACCAGGGGTTACCTTCTTTTGTGGGTGCTGCTTGTGGCACTTGAAAGACCCCTTGACTCCAACCCACCACCTCTGCATCTCCTCCAGATCCACGGGGTTCTGCTGCAGGTCAGTGAGTGGAAATGGATAGGGAATAAGAGCAGGAGAGTGAGGGAGAAAAGTAGGGAAGGGGCATGTAACATGAACAGTGATGGGACAGGAGAGTGAAGAAGGGTAGAACCGTGAGGGAGCGATTGAGAGTGAGCAAAGGCAGGAGATAAGGTGATTGAAGGCAGCAGGTGAGGGTAAAAAAGTGAATGGGTACAGAGAATGAACCAGCGCAGGAGAATGTGGCAATAGTTAATAAGACACAAGAGTGAGGGGAAATGCAGGGTAAAGAGTGTTAAAGGGAGGCGGAATAGAGAGCAGGAGGTTCAGGAGTGTAAGGAGAATGGGAAATGATCGAGGTCTAAAGAGTCCTGGCGAAATGAAGGGTGAGGGAGGGCAGGAGAAATGGAAAGAAGTGAGGCAAGTGAATGAGGGATGGGGAGTGGAGGAGCAGCAATGTAAAGGCAAATGGTGTGTGGCATGCGTAAGCAAGGGAGGGAAAAATGGAGTGAAGGAAGGCAGGTGAGTGTGCAAATGTTAGCAAAATGAAGAAGAGAGCTGGATCTTTTTAACAAAGAACCTTGTGCAGAACGGAGAAAGAAGAAGACAGGAGGATTAAGGGAATGAGGTAAGAACCGGGGACGGCTTAGTGTTCAAAAAGAGTAGGAAAGAGTGTAATAGTGGAGAGGAAATTGCTAGTAAGGAAAAAAGGGGGCAAAAAGAATGCTGTATGTGAGAAATAGGAATTGGGAGGGAAAGGAGTTAAATGGGAGCATATTTGTGATGTGAGGTGGGCCGGTGCTTTCCCCAGCTGCCCACATATACGCAATCACAGCTGCAATAGATAAAGGAACAGGGAAACAATTAAAATGGCACTTAGATACAGTTGTTTTGAAATGGTCCAAAAAGATACACATGGTTGACGAAAATCCGCTTTGTGCAAGTTTTCTGTGTTCACATTATACCAAGTTGGCAGCTATTCAAGGCCATATAAAACCCAGGGTCGGGGGAACATGGCGTGGTGCGTCTGTAGGGTAGACAACTATCCAGCATTTTGCAGAACTGTCTCAATTTCATGACCCGAGCCCCGTGTCTCGCACACAGTCAGCTCGGGACAGGAATGAGCCCTGACTTTTCTCCTCTGAGGCAGGATTAGCTATCCAAAGTCTTCCAAGCTCACACTTTTTGTGTGACAGTTAAAAGTGCAGGGAAGCACAGTGCCTTTCCCACTGCTCCCCCAGCACCACCAGGTTCAGGTTTGTGTCAACCTCATTTCAATAAACTGATTAGAGGTTGATGACCGAGCCACAGGGGTTCCTGGGTAAGCACTGGTGTCTCTTAAAAAGTGTGATTGGTGGATGATGATAAATGGGAAGGCAGAATAACGCTGCATCCTGTGTAAAATAATGACTCAGGCAGATTACCTTATATAGAATTCTCTTTCACTGTGAATACCATTTTTAAAACAAAATGATATTGTTTGTAGGTCCACATGGCTTTACAGGCTGCTACTTATGCATTCAGGATGGCGAAAATAAAGCAATACATGTCTTTTTGCTGAGCAAATTTCTATAACAATGTATATAATGTCAGGTTAGTTTCTTGTGATTTGTGTACTTTCCAAGGCATTGATAGAAAAGCGAATTATTTTGTTTTTGGAAACCCAAACCATAAAAATTATGTATGTGACCTATCCCTAGGAAGATATGCAGTGAAGTGCTTAAATCACAGCCGGGGTCCTAATATTGATTATACCACTATAGCGCAAATTGGTAAATGTTTAAAAGCTTAGGTGACCGTTAACAGTTATGTATCAGTCTACATCCAGATTGCCAAGTCTGTGATTCAAATGGTGATTAAAAGACCTTTTGCCGTCTCTCTCTTTCAGGAAGAATTTAATCCACTCTACGGGTAGACTTATGATACTAATATTGCATAAGTGGGAAGGCAAGATGTTTTGGCTGATGTTGTCAAAGCCAGCTGGCGGGTCCTATAGGACCAGGACCAGAGCTCCCAAATCCGCAGCATCGGCTCTCCAGCCTGCGATCGACAAATCACCACTGCCTCTGTCCCATGCTTGCACAGCGCTCAGGAAATGGTTGTATTTCACAAAAGACTGCCGTTACTTCATCACCACTCTTTTTAACTGCGACAAAGTGAATGAGTAAGGGGAGGAGTAGTGGTGAGAGCATCTACTCATCCCCACACTAGTACAAAACCAGCAGTGATCCCAATCATAAAGCTGAAACATGCACTTCCCAATATACCTCCTTCGCAACTTTTGGTAACATGGGCCATGGGCCGGTTGTACACTTCCGGACGGATGTGAGCTGGAACAGAGACAACACAAACAACAATTGTACGGTGGTACCAAAATAAAAGCATATGAAACCAAAGTTCTACAAAAGTAGGATCTTTAAACTAACACACATGCACACATCTAATAAAAGGTACTAGCCCACCCCTGTAAGGGAAAACACAGAGAAAGTAGACTTTAAATTAAAAGGGTACTCTGGGTTTGTAGACAAGGATTGTATGACTATCTGGAGGTTCCTTTCCATTTTATTTTCTTGGCCACATCCTGCCTGAGGACCCTGTGCCCCATCTCAGGGTCCTGCCTGCAAAACAACACCCCTGGTCTTACCACACCCAAGACCCTGCCTGCAGATCTGGATGCTACCTGAAGCACTGTGATTGGCTCCCAGAGGGTCATGCAGCACACTGCCTCCCTTATTCAGTCTCCCCTGGGTATATAGCCCTCATCTGCAGCCAGGTTCTAAAAGCAGCAAAGGGCAACTCCCTGTTAGGGCTGTAAAGGAAAGGGCTTAGCACCAAAACCCCCGCTAAAGCCTGGACTTCATCAAGCTCATGCTTCCATGCATAGGGATCCTTCCACCCATTGAATATCCGTACACTGTAGTTCTTTTGTTACCTCACATGACCAAGAAACATTCCTGTTTTGGGCCTATTTGCTGTTTTTGGACTACCCATAGCCCCATTTAGTCCAATTCAGAATGTATACCTGCTTCTTCTCTGTCAGCCATCTAGCCCTTCCCTTTCTGCTCACCCACCAAAACCTCTCTCTCTCACACTTTCTCGCTGCACCCTTTCTTCACTTAGGTATTTCCTCTCTCCATCATGCACCTTGACTTCACTGCATTCCTCCTTCTACTCACTCTTCTTCTAGCTTCTGCATCACTCTTCCGCCACCCCATTTCCCTCATTCCCCACACACTGTCTCTAAAATTCATGACACTCTCACAGCGCTGCTCTCTCCCTCCCCTACTGTCATTCTGTCCACCACCTCTTCCCACTTCCTCTTCTACTCTCGACTACTTCTCCCCTACCTCTCCTCTTGAATTTGCACCCTCCTTAATATTGCAAACCCTACTTGCACTCCTAACTCCCCTTTTACTACCCAAAAGGTCAAAGGCTTAATCTCAATCACTTGCCCATATCTCTCTGAGGTATTTAACCATTCTCTCGCTGCAGGACTCTTTCCTGCCTCCTTCAAATCTATAAATGTCTTATCCCCTTTGAAGAAACCATCTGCTGACCCAAACGTCTCAGCAAACTATTGCCCTGTTTCTCTCCTTCCCCATAATTCAAAGGTCCTTGAGCGGGTGATCTTCAACCGTATCACTAAGTCCTTGAAGATAATGAACTTAGAGACCCACATCAATCTGGTTTTGGTAGTAATTACTCTACCGAGACTGCAATCATGCATGTCTCCAACTTCCTCTCTGATGCTCACCACTCCAAACTCTCTTGTACACTCATCCTTTTGGGCCTATCAGATGCTTTTTACAATGTTAACCACTTCTCTCTCTTCACTTTCCAGGAACTTGGGTTTTGCAAATCTGCTCTTGCCTTGATTGCCTTCCACCTGGAAAGTCGATCCTTTAAAATGTATTGGAACCCACAAACCTCTGCTGTACCCCTCTTCCTATCAGCATCCCTCAAGGATCAATGCTCGGATCGCTGCTCTTCACCCTCTATACCTCTGCCGTATACCGCTTATCTCATCCTTTGGCTTTCACTATCACCATTATTGCCATTTTCCTGATGTCACTCGAATATTTTTCTCCTTTGCATCCTTCACTCCAGCCATCTCGGAATGGATTACGAACTGTCTCGGATTCATCACTGGGTGGCTCTCTGCTGCCTCACGTGGAACTCTTCAAGAACAGAAGTGATCATTCTGAAAGCTTCTAATGCCACCCGTACCTTCCCCACTCCTATCTGCTTTCTGCCTGACCTTCTCGCTCACTCACCCAACGCACGCAATCTTGGGATCCTCTTTGATTGTGACCTCCAATTGCAACAATTCATCACTACCAATGCCTCTGCTGCTCATATTAACCTCCCCAACTTTCTGAAAATGTGTCAATTTTTGACTAACCACTCTACAAAAGCTCTAACCTCCACCCTCGTGGTCGGCAAACTTGACTACTTCTGAAGCCTACTCTTTGGCCTTCCGCTACAAACACCTCAATGTTCCTACTTGCACTCTCTACAACCTACCAAGATCCTTCCCCACTTCTACCTATTGACAACAACATGCTGAATGGCTCTCCATGCACAACCACTCCCTTTTCAAGTTCCTTCTTCTAGTCTACAAAGCTATCAATGGCCTTGCTCCTCAGTACCGGTCTAATTGTTTCTCAATTTACTCACCATCTTGTTCCATCTGATCCTCCTTTGCACTCAACCTCACTGTCTCGTAACCTTCCTGTGCCCCCTCTTGCTTCCAATTTTTTCTCTACTCGCCCAAATCCACTGGAAACCACTGCCCACAACAATCAAAGCCAGCTCAACTGTGGACCTCTTCAAAGCTTGGCTTAAACTTAACTTACTTGCTGAAGAGCGAGGTCCCCCTCCACCATCCTCCTTATCTGACCCCACCACTCCCTCCAGTGATGTTTAAGCATTTACATTTTTATATTTATATAGTTGTCCTCTTCAGTTTAAAGCGCATGCTGCCTTAGGTTAATGTTGCCGTTGTAAGGCATCTGTTTTCTTATATATATTATTTTCTGTTTCCTTTGTTGTGACCCTGGTATACTTCCCAAGTTTGTACACCCTCATAAACTGGCACACCAGTTGTTCTCATCATTGTGCTATTGTACAGGCACCCTGCATGGGAATTCCTCCACCTTCTGTAAATGTGTTATTGTCAGTCATTTCCTGACATCACTGTTCTTCAAATAAATACAAAATACAAAACAATACTGGGGTGCGCAGGCAAAGATTTCAGCAGCAATGTCAACGTTTAAGAATATGTCTCTCAAAAGGTGAGAAAGTGGGACTTAAAAGTAGTAAAGCTATGTTAAGGTGAACCAGATCATAGGGCCACTTCCAATATCTTATGTTCTTGTCTTTGGGGGTGAACAGCATAGAGTCAGGCTTTTTGGGATCAAACTGGAAGTCTGCCCACTTTCACTGCCTAGCCTGGGAGCGGTAGCGATCGGTACCAATGAAACAATGCTGTTCAGCAGCAGAAACGGCTTGGGGGTTGAAGATGTTGGAGATGGCAGGTAATATAAGGCTGGGTGTGCTTGAGGACTCCGAATCCTTGGATTTGGAGAAGCAGAGACTGGCTGGTGGCAAGCAGGCTTGGTTGGCTCAACATGGCTTTGGGGTACTGCAACATCAACGGCTTGGAGCTTGAAGAAGTTGGTGGCCAGGCAGCTCTGTCGAAAATGAGAACTCTGGAAGACTCAACGGATCTCAGATGTAGGGACGCTAGAGCTTTGTTGTAGCATCAGCTGAAACTCAAAGATGCAAAATCGGTCGAGAGTCGCAGCCAAGGATGACTCTGGTGACTTCTGTGCGACATCTCTGACGGCGTTGAAAGTACCCGAACTGGCATTGAGAGGGTTTTGAGATGAAGAGAGAGTCAGGGGTCTCTTCTGTGGTTGATGGGAGACCCACTCCAGGGTTTCAGGGGCAACGTGAGAATTTCTTCTACCCTTCCCACCCAGGAAGGTTTGTAGAGATCACTTGGAGAGGCTCTGTCACTTCCAGTCATAGGGTACTGGGTACCAGTGTCGCATTTGCAGAAGGCCTTATCCACACAGCAGTTACATCCCAATTGTGCCTTGGGATGGGTAGGGAGAAGATCATTCCTCCTTCCTGGAGCCTTCTATCTTCACCTCTATGACAGAGGACTTTGGAATAAATTGTATCTCTAATAGAGTTCCAGGTGAATCCACCTTGTCTTAAAGGCCAAAGGTTAATCAACCAATGGGAGTATCTCCTTCTCTGATGTAAGCAAAATGTTAAAGCGGATTTGTCCACAGCAAGCCTGTTAAAAGTCCAATCCTGACAGCTGTTACTACTGTCCTTTGCCTGCTGTTGTCATACCCAGATTGCCTTGTCTGCAGGAAGTGGGGAGAGAGCTGGAAGTCTAGGGAGCCCTCGCAAAATGTTTGATGGTGGAACCCCACTCTGGACTAAACCTCTCCTCTATGCTACTCTAATTTCACCCCCTTCCTATTTCTGCCTACTTCCAAGGGCTTCCGGGTCTTGGTTATGTCACAATTGTCATTGATGCACTGGTTCCCAGGGGACCTTCTGGGGCAGGTTCCTGTCTCCTGGAGCAAGGTGTCGACCCTCCTCACGGCAATAAAGGTAAGCTTCCTGGGAGGAGACCTACATAGTTTGTGTGGGTACATTCAGGCCAGACAGTTAATACAGATCCAGCGCTGTCATGATTGGGTTGCTTCACTCAGCTGACAATAATATGACATTCAAATGCTTTTGGCTTTATAATTGGGTGACCCAGTAGCCGCCATGTCAAACCAGACATGGTTTATATTTAATTATTAATCCATTGCCACCAGGCTAACTAAGGGCACACAATTATTACATTTTGAATCAGAGGTGTTCACATTTGGTTTCCAGCAGCTAACTTCAGGAGCTCAGGATTGAACATTTGACCATTGCAGCTGCCCTGTTGCTACTGCTGGAATGAGGTCAATAGACAGCCACAGGGAGGTACATGGTACAGAATGCTTTTTGACATTGAACATTCATGAAAGCGAGTTGAATTTGGAAAGTTCACTTGCAAAGGCAGAATTACCTGCATAACATTAGTGCCAACAATAAAAAGTAAGGCTTTTTCCATTCCGACCACACTATCATTTTAGTCAAAAATGGCAAATTAGAAATAGGCCCTCATTACGACCCTGGCGGAAAGTGACTGACCGGAGCGCCACAGCGTAAATAGCGTTTCCGCCATTGCACGAAGGAGCAAAGTGCGGCCCATTCCGACCCATCGGGCACGAGCACCACGCCACGGCGGAAGTGCAAAGTCCGCGATGGCGGAAATGACCCCAAAACGGCCCACACCGCCGCCGTACGGCGCCCTAGGTGCAATACCGCCACCCCTCTTAGCGGTCACCGCAGTGTGCGCCTACCGGAAAGTACGGTGACCGGAAATATACGGAAACGGAAGTAAAAACATGGGCCCGGAACGGGAAACATCCCGGCGTACACCTATAAAACCACTAAAACCACACAACCACTAAAATCACTACCCTGAAACACACCCCAACCCGTCACCCACCCTAGCGAAACCAAGACAAATGGGAAAAGTAGCGAAGAAAGCGTGCGACCGCAAGCGGCAGGTCCACTTCTCCCGCGAGGAACTCACCGTGCTAACAGAGACCCTCCAGGAGAATGCTGCCGTCGTCTTCTCCACGCAAATGACCAGAACGGCACTTGCAAACAAGAAGACCATATGGGCTCTGGTGGCACAGCGGGTAAGTGCGGTGGGGACCGCACCCCGCACCCCACAGCAATGCCGCAAGCGATGGGACGACCTGCGGATACGCGTCCGCAGCATACTCTCTGCCAACCGCAACATTGCCACAGCCACCGGGGGAGGTCCTGAATCACCCATCAAGTTGACCCCCTGGGAAGAAATCTGTGCCTCCACCATCGGAATGGAGAGCATAGAGGGAGTCGGAGGGATGGAGAAAGGAGTGCAGACATCCGAAGATTCAGGTAGGTGTACCAGATAAAACAATGCCAAATCCACACAGTCCATCCATGTGAAGTACCATGCGTCCACATAGTGCAACAGAAACACATGTCCAGGAGAACGGCCACACACATCGGCCTGATAGCGCACGTTAAAACCCACAATAAATACATAAATAATTAAAAACCCCTAATACACGCACTACACGTGCAGCAGGCACACCCTAACTGCAGGCTGCCAAACAACTGCACCCTCACTCCACACACAAATCAAAGCACCTCCAAGGACCCGACCCAAATCACCCTCAGGTACCACCCCAAAGCATGTGATACAATGCCATTCCAATTCCCACAGACCCATCATTAACCCTCGCCCTCCTTTACTCCACCACAGGGTCCGATCCAAACGACGAGCTACAGGACACCCCTACCAGCACACCTGCAAAGAGGGCCAAGACCAACGGCCAGAGACCCTCCACCTCAGCTGCACGCATCAAGACACGGCAGCAGCACAAATCAGGTGGCAGCACAGAGGAGGGAACATCAACAGGCACCCCAGCAGCCAGCATGCCCACAACACCATCACCACAGGTCCCCCCAATGGATGCCACAGAAGGCACTGCCTCTGGTGGCAGCAGCACCATAGGTGACACCCCATTGATGGCAGCATGCTCGGACACAGAAAACGGGGATGTCGAAGTCAGATCCATCCATGACCTGTCCCAATCCCCCTGTCTGTCCCATCCCGTACAACATGAGGATACCACGCAGGGGCACCCACAAGACGACGACTGGCCATCCCCCACAAGCCCTGTGGCAAGGCAACATGAGGACAACAGCCCCTCTGTGACACCCCCGCAAATGGCCATGGCCCAGCAGAGGCAACAGTCCCTCGACCAGTTAATCGTGCAACAGCAGCAAATGGCCACGCTCCTCAAGGACCATGCCGATGAATGTGGGGGCACTAAGGCAGACATAGAAACATCAACTGAGACACTTAGGGCAGAAATGGAGAGAGGTACAGAGACGCTAAGGGCACAAATGGAGAGTAGCACCGAGAGCCTGAGAGTCCAAATGGAGAGTAGCACCGAGAGCCTGAGAGTCCAAATGGAGAGAAGCACCGAGAGCCTGAGGGGGGAACTGCATGCGACGTCCAAAGACGTATGTGCCGAACTTGCCGCAGTGCGCCGTGTGCTCACTGAGCTCTCGCAAACCCTTAGGGACATGCATGGACGTGAGCAGGCAGACACATCATCCGTTGCAAGTTCCGTCCAGGGCAGCCCCCAACGTAGATCTGGAAGGAACCTGCGCTCCACAGGCAGGGGTGCCCCTGATACCCGCAGAGGGGGCTTGCAATAGCGACAGCCCACTGACAATGAGCATCTTTGGACACTGGTGTTCGGGGGGGAGGTAGGAGGGTGGAGGGGGTGTGTTGGGCTCACTTGGGTGGCGGGTCGATAGGGTGTTCAACATGACATCACATATGCCATAAAAAGTGCACGATCAACCAATGAGATGTGTGGACATTGATTTTTGTGTACTAGGCCATCATAGGCGTACAGTCCATATTGTGCATGTCCCAGACACACACAGTGCCACGAGTCCCGTGTCCATGTATCAGCCACCAGGCGTGAGTGCTAGAAGCATACATCAATGAGATGCTGACGAATGTCACGGGCCTCCGGTGCCTCGCAGACTCCATGAGGTGCTGCCACATCCCCACCCTCATCATGACCATCATCAGGTGCTTGCAGTTCTGCGTCAGGGGGCATGGGCACATTTCTACGTACGCACATGTTGTGGAGCATGACACATGCCATGACCATCTTTGCAACCTTCTCATGGCGGTACAGGAGTGCCCCGCCAGACCTGCTGAGGCAGCGGAAACGAGTCTTCAGTAGGCCGAATGCCTGTTCAATGACTACACGGGTACGTGAGTGGGCATGGTTGTAGTCCTCCTCATGCTGGTCCCGTGGGTTCCGGACTGGTGTGAGGAGCCATCTCTTCAGTGGATATCCAGCATCACCTGTATGTGGACGAGAAACGTATGATGTGGAATGCCATTGCTACGTACGCACACCCCCCCCTTCCTGCCAGGTCATTGCCAAATCACATACCCCATATAATCATGCATGTAATGAGACTCACCGAGTAGCCAGGATCTGTTCCCTGCGTGTCGCTCCATGTAGCGTGGTATTGTAGAGTTCCTCAAGACCATAGAATCATGGGTTGATCCAGGGAATCTGGCACAACAATGTGTAATGATCCTGTTGGAGTCACACACCATTTGTACATTCAGGGAATGAAATTGTTTTCGGTTGCGGTACTGGGCCTCCATGGCATGTGGGACGACCAATTCCACATGGGTGCAGTCGATGGCACCAATGCAACCCGGTATGCCGGCAAGTGCATGGAATCCCACTTTCGTGTTGGTAATTTCCTGCTCCGAGCGTGGTAGAGAGATGTAGTCGTCTGCGTGCTGCAGGAGGGCATCGAGCACTTGAAATAGTGTCCGTGAGAACAGTGGCTGAGAAATGCCATGCAACTGTCCGACTGTGTGCTGGTAGGTGCCTGTGGCCAGGAAGTGGAGTACAGACACCACCTTCAGTAGGGGTGGGATGGCGGTTGGGCTATCTATCATGCTGACAAGGTCAGCCTGTGTCATGTCCACAATGGCGGCTATGGTGTCCCGGTCCAGACGGTAGAGGGTGTGGATCTGCTCATCAGTGAGGTTGAACGGATGTGCTCGGAGGCGTGGGATTGCGGGCTGCCTGCGTGGTGGTAGTGGCTGTGCTGGCGGCCCTTGCTGGCCCTGCCTTGGCCTCCTCCTCCTCCTGCGTCTCCTTCGTGCGGCCGGTTGCAGTTGGTGTTCGTCTTCTTCTTGGAGTTGGAGTAGTTGCAGTGCTATCAGGTCCCCCAGGGCCAACATCGCGAGTCCTGCCGGTAGCATTTCGGTGTGGTTGTGGGAGGAGACTGGCTGTGCAATTTATGTGTTTTCAGGCTGTATGGCCTCCACCTGTGGTGATTAATTCCACCTGTGCAAACTGCTCTCCCCTTTGGCCGAGCACGTCCCGCGCACAACGCTGCAAATCGGGGAATGGCATCTTGCTATTGCAATCATGTATTTGTACCCGATGGCCGTGTAACATTGGTTGACATGTTCATTCTGCTGTGGTCCCATTGTTGCACATACTATCTGTGCAGTCGCGAACAGACTTGTGAAGGGTCAGTGGAACGTAGTACTCGAGTAACGGTGGGCCCTCATGCATCACTGTACCGAGTTGCAACGACGGGCGGGGCGTCCCATTTGTGGGTGAAGGCAGTTGCCATTTTCACACACAGCCGCACTCGATGGAATAATTAGTGATTTCAAACGGCCACAGATGCCTTTTCGGCGTGATGTTGCAAATGTGGAATTCGAAGGGCGGCGCTTTCGGTTTCCAGCTAGCGGCGAGGAGATGCCCACAGGTCTGACTGCAAATATAACGTTCTATTGTTCAATGTCCTTGAGACAGGGCCCATGGCGAGGAAGCAATGATTGATATGAATAGTTTGGGATGCGCAATTGCTACGTGGGCGATGAGGCCGGCCGTTCCCAAATACATGTTACTTCACAACACTGGAATTACGGGCTGGGGCACTGTGGATTTTGCAGGCTGCATAACGCACAGACTCAATGGATGTTTCTAATGTTATGTGAGTAATTATTCAGGCGTTTTGATTCCGGGATGAGGGAATGATGAATGGATGCATGGGCAGGTGATTTGATACAGAGTTTGCCATGTACAGGGCTTCTTGGGATCTATCCGCCTCCCCTACGCTATGTGATGCAGGGCTGCCATGGTGGGACCATCGTCTATCTGGCCTTGTTGAGCCCTCCCTGTCTCGACACGCCCTCAGACACTTGTGTCCATGCACGTTAACATTCCCATCTGATGGATTCTGTTTTGACAGACGCATGCACAGGTACACTCGTTTGTGATGGTGTTTGCACCTCGATATAGATGGTTAGGAGTCGCAAGTGGTTTTGGGGTGGTGATGATCTTTTGGAGTGGGCTAGCATGCATATGGCTGTGGATTTCGTGTGATCATTGAAGTGAGTTGTTGGAATGTAGTTCTGATGGCCATTCTGTTCTTTTTCTTTTCTTTTGGTTGACAGGTATCTCCTCCCCTTTTGCCACTGCCATCTGTATGCCACTCCTGCAGATGGGTTTTACTCCCGACACCTGCTGCTTCGTGTTAATCAGTGGAGCAGCATTACGATCTTATGGGACGATCGCCAATGGCCCACATGCCCTTACGCAGTACTGGTGGCTCGGAGCAACATTTCGGCCTTTCAGCTGGACTAGTGCCTCCCCATTGGGACGGCCCTGCGGTTCTGTGCGCTTCCATGTTGCCTTTTCGTACGTGAATGTGGCTCTGTGTACCATGAGGGAACAGGGCGACACACAAGTAGTGGCTGGTCATTTCTTGCGGATGCAGCCCACAATGGTGATTAGTGTTTAGGAGTTCATGGCCTGATGGCTGTATGGGCTTGGTGACTTTGATGTGCATTAAATTTCTATTCTGATTTGGCCCGTGTAGCGTTTTTCTTTGCAAGTGATGTGGCATATGCCTATTTGGGGGGCGATGGATTGTGAGGAGATCTGCATTGGGTTCCAGCTTCGGAGTTTAGTTGCGTGGTACTGTACTGGGCGCGTTTGCCTACTAAGCCCGTGAGGTCAGGGATGGGGGCTGCCAATATGACAGTTTGAATGTTGTCATGCTCAGGGGCGGGGGATTGGGTTTTGTGTAACAGATGCCGGTCAGCCAGGTGGACTGGTGGAATGATGTGATTCTCGGAATATTGCTGGTCACAGGTGCCTGTGTTTGCGTGCGTTTCTTAGTGGGGGACTGTGGTCATGTCCATTGGGATGGCTTCTGTATTCGTGCCATCTGTGCCCTGCAGCTCCCATTGGCCCCTCTTGTGTTTCTTTTGTTCGTTGCCATGCATGGGTGACTTGTACATTTCAATGGTTGCATTGTGACTTCATTGCACCGACGGGGAGTTGTACTTTGTGGGCAGGGAGCGGTGTACAGGCACTCAGTGGGGCCGTTTACGGTTGATTCGCGATGCCGTACTTCTCACCATGGCGGAATGGTACATTACGCCATGCCTGATGGCGTTAGGTACATGTCCGCTAGGGTCGGAATTGGCGTACCGTTGCGCCATGGTGGTGTTTGCGGTTTCGCATGGCGCGCGCGCGCGTGCTTGGTGCAGTTAGCGTTGGCGTTCACTACGGTGTCGCTAATGGCTTCGTACTTTGCGGTGACGGGTCATAGTCGCACCGAGCGCTATTCGATGGCGGTATTGCATTTCCGCCATCGTTTTCCGATTTCCGCAAGGGTCGTAATGAGGGCCATAGTCTAAACATTGGTTAAATAACATGAGTCCACCCGGGAAATCTCAAGTAGATGTGTAGTGTAAATCAGCTTGAATGCTGCGGGGACAATGCTGGATAGTAAAGAGCTGTTCACAGATTTACCGGCCAACAAGGGATGCTCTGAAAAGTTCTTTAAATATCTAAGGTGGGCATAAATTCGGCTCACATCACAATTACCTTATAGCCATTCATTTACATTAAAGATTGGAATCCAGAATGACATGCGGGAAAAATGTTGTTTACAGAACATGGTTTGAGGGCCGTGTTACAGTGTTTGTGTCTCCTTAGGAGACCGACACCGTGTCACGTGGATAGCGTCACGTGATGAGGCACGCAAGGGGGAAGGAACTTTTGGAATTCAGTATCCGTTGTGCAACGAATAAAGAAAGACGTGCGCACAACCTCGGCGTGTCTGTCCTTATTACTGTGGCCCATCCGGGCACAACAACTGGCGACGAGGTTCTCTACAGGACAGCTGAGTCCTCCTCCTCCTACTTCATCCTCCAGCAGCGAACCCGCTCAGCAATACGCCGCAGGCACTTCCAGCCGGCCGGCGCCCGCGCCTGGTCCCAGGCACGCCTCCTCCAATGGACCGATCCCGGCCCGCTCCACATTACCGGCGCGTGTGATCCCACACCCGCCCTTCTTCCTCCCTACTGTGACCTGATCCCAGGCCCGCCCTCCCTCCTCTGTGCACACACGGCCACGCGAACACGAACACGTGTGCCACTGGCAGGCAGCCAAACCGGAGGCCGCCCTCCTCCTTCTCCTCCATGAACATATGCAAGCTACGTGCAGAGCAACACGCCTGATCCCGGGCCCATCCATTCAACCAAGAGGCGCATGATCCCCGGCTCAAGCCCTTCCCAATCCAGGGCACCCCTCATTTCCACGTGGCTAATCCTCCAGCGACTACTCCACGCAGGCGAAGACTACTCGCCCAGGGTGCGCGTAAAGTGCCCCACACATCGACTGCACGGCAATCTGCCAGTGGTCGCAACCAAGGCCTATCAGACTCCTGAGAAAGGTGGGTGACACCCCGCACCGACAGCAACCGCATAGGACAGCAGGCCCGAGCCCATTCCACCTGCTGCACACCCAACTCACCCCTTCACCATGAGCTTGCCCCAAGATCAGCAAGCTCCAAACCCACCAGCTCCTACAGGGAACACGGCGACCACGGCATGGCGCATGCCCCCCCCTTTCTCCATGATGCCCCAAGCGGACAGGGTCCCAAGGTGGGTTGAGTGGTTAGAAGACTTTAATACTTTTATAGATGCTGCGGGGGAAGTAAAGTCACAAAGAGTATGCAGCATGTTTCTAAACCTAGCAGGCAATGACATCAAAGTCCTGTTAAAAACCATACCAACAGCTGAACAAGCTGACTTCCCAGCACTAATCGCAGCACTAAACAGAAGACTGGTAATTGAGCCCAACAGGCACTACGAAAGGTACATATTTAATCAGTGCACACAAAGGATCGACGAGACCGCTGATGAATTCATCACCCGCCTACCAATAAAAGGAGCGAACTGTCAAATCCATGCCTTCTCGCTTGATGAGGCCATACGTTTGAGAGTAATCGAAGGGTGTATATCCCAGACCCTAAAGAAGCAACTCCGCAAAAAGCCGATCACCATAGAAGAAGTAAGTCAGATGGCTAGGATCTTAGAAAGGGTCAAAAAACAGGTGACACAGATAACAGGCACCACTTCGACGAAACAAGACAAGAATGAAACGATAGCGTCACTGCAGTCCAACACCAGCAGACCAACGGAAAGAGGCACCAATCCCAACTATTCCATGATGCCGAGAACCCAACGTCAATGTTACCGCTGTGGGATGGCCTTCCCTCATGCAGGGATTTGCCCCGCACTATCCCAGAGATGTGGAAACTGCGGCAGAGAGGGACACTTCCAATCAGTTTGCAGGGAAGGCAGACCATTTCCGACGCAAAGACCACCTGTTGCCCCTCAATTCAAAATACCCAACAGAAACCCACAAGCCCAAGCCTACCAAACACGACATACCACCAAAACCCAAGAAGATACGTCAGAGTGGTCGAAGAGGTCTACCCGACAGATGAGATCCAGGGAAGTGAAGGATACGAGCAAGTATCCCACATCAGAGACGAATATGATATATGATAGACCCCCAACACATCACACCCACTATGAAGCGGACCAACAAAGTGTCGAATATGAAATCGACAAGTATGACCATTATCCGCAGGATGAATACGTCAATCTTATCATGAACGAAGGAGAAGCACCCAAGATACCGGTAGACATAGGAGGGAGACAATCTGCTTCCTAGTTGACTCGGGAGCCACCGTCAACATAATGGGTGAGAAAGAGTTCCACCAAATTCCTAACAAACCGACCCTGACAACATCCGACTCCAAGATATATCAATGGGGCGTTGCAACTCTTCTACAAACAATTGGCTCCTTCGGCCGTCGCCTCATCCACGACAACCACTACACCACGACAAGCATTCATGTCATCTGCAGCCCGACCAAAGAAAGATGCCTCCTCAGCTATAGGACTGCCTCCTGCCTAGGGCTCATAGACGTACATGTGCAAGAAGGCGACAAAATCCACTCGACAGAACCAACACCGGAGACAAGAGAGAGCGTGTTCAATGTCCGACCAGAGTCCACGCATGCAGACACAATGTCAAAAGACTTGAAGAATGGGAGAGGGTGCACAGCTTGTTTCTTTTGATTTTGAATAGATTAGTATCTGTTAAGTATGCTTTTAGATTTTACTTCAAAGGGTGCAGCCCATTATACCGTGTCACTGTGTGGGACACTCGTTATGTGCTGAAAGAGAAAGGACCTAGGCTTATTAGCCTTCGGTGTGGGCTGCACACCTAAATTCCCCCAATAGGGTTAGAACATTTGTTTTTAGAATATAAATGACAGTAAAGCCATCTTTGATAAAGTTGCTTCAAAGTGCTTTTATTCTGCAAATTGCAATTCAATTCGATTTCTCATTTAGTTAACGAATGGTTAAACTTCACCAATTTGTTTTGTGCTGATACAATGGCAAAGAAAAATAACCTAGTGCTAATGCATTTCGGAATGGTAACATTCCTTCCTCAGAGCCAGGTTAAATGTACACGAGCATACAAAAAAATCTTTCTGTTAGAATATTTTGAAAAACATCAAATATATATGCATTCAGGAGAACAGGGTACCCACAATTGACAAACACGTACATGAAGACAGAGAGAAGAGAGAAGAGAAGAGAACATTGTCAGTGATTTGTAAACATTACATTGCATTAATGCATTCTTTAAAAGACTATTATCATCCGACATTCAAATTGCACTTCCGTCAAGGTTTACATTAGATCTATTACTAAGTGTCTTCTTGTCAAGTATTCTGGGGGATAAGGCAGGACATTTTCATGTTATCACTGACCTGAAACGGGTGGCTTTAGTACATGCCGTTCAAACGTTCCTTCTCAGAACGCTGCAAAATGAAATAGTATGCTGCATTTAGTCACGATCACTCGTGGTTGCTTCTAATACGTGCCTGTCTGTGTGAAAGCAGAGCGCTTACCTTGTGAGTGTGTAGCTCGCTCGAGCGAAGTAACCTCCGTCTGCGGGTAGCAAGAAGGCTCTGCTTGCGTCTGCGTGTATATGTGTAATGTTGTTATGGTGATGTAAATCTCAAAATGGCGGATGGCGGGTGCATGAAGTAGCCATACTAGAGTGGGCAATTAAAAGCAGTGTTAATGCTGGTTTATGGTAACTCGATTGCATAAACACGCTGGATTGCACAAATGATCCTAATAGAACCGCGATGCCCTCTGTTCTGATTGGTGAAGTAAATAAAATATAGTGCTGTGCGTTACATGAGGTAGTCAGGGGTCAAATTATGTTTTTGTGTGTGGTTTATAATAATGGGTGGATACTGTGTTCCCAGGTGTTTACATTCTCAAGAGTGACATGTCTAAAACACAGGTAAGTTCAATGTGTTGTAAAAACAGATACAATTATAGAAAACAGTTAAGATCGAACTCATTGTTCATTCCTCGAGGTGACAATGATTCCAGTCTATCAATCCAAAAGGATTCTCTTTGTTGTCTCTTCTTCTTAGTGTCCGTGCCGGTATTTACAATGACTTCTAATACCTGAAATTTGATCTGGGAGATATTGTGCTTCTTTTCATTGAAGTGTTTAGCTACTGCTGAGTTGATGTTCTTATTGCGAATGCATGACTTGTGTTCATTCAGGCGGATGCGTACTTTTCGTCCTGTTTCTCCTACATAGTACTGTCCACAGGGACAACGTATGCCGTATATACAGTTCTCCGTGTTACATGTGGCGTGGCATTTTATTGCAATTTTTTCCCCTGTGTGCGGATGCAACACAAAAGCTCCTTTTATGATATTGTTGCAATTACTGCAATTCAGGCATGGGTACGTGCCAAATCTTTTGGTTGGACTTCTTCTTGGTTTATCGTCGCGTGTGTTGACGAGTAGGTCCCTTAGATTATTGGATCTTTGATAAGCAAATGTAGGTGGATCGGCGAACAATTCTTTGGTTCTTTCATCTTTAGTCAGGATTTGCCAATGCTTATTAATACACCTTTTGATTTGCATGCTCTGGCTGGAAAATTTGGACACGTATACCAAAGATGGTGATGTCTTGGTATCTTTAGGAGTCAGGGTGCTTTCTCTTGTTTTAGTTGCTACCTTCTCTGCTGCCATCTTGATATCCTCCTCCGGATATCAACGGTCTTCCAACCTCTTACTTAGTTTAACTAGTTCTTGCTCAAACTCTCTCTGGTCGCTGATAATTCTCTTGAGGCGAAGCATTTGTCCATGGGGTAAATTTCGTAATGTTTTTTGAGGGTGAAAGCTCATCCTGTGCAATAAATTGTTTCTGTCTGTAGGTTTAGAAAATAGAGTGGTGGTGATCTGCTGGTTGTGTACTTTGACTTGAATGACCAGATAATGTATCCCAGGGTTCCCTATCTCAGAGGTAAATTGTATCCGGTGGTCAATACTATTAATGTATTGTAGAAATTAGTTTAATGTTTCTCTTGTGTCCTGCCATATACCGAAGATATCATCGATATACCGTACCCACACTTTGAGCTTGTCTTTCCACTCTGCTTTTTCTAAGATGTTTGTCATTTCAAAGCGATACATGAAAGCATTGGCATACAATGGTGCCATGGTTGCGCCCATGGCTGTGCCAGAAGTTTGGATGTAGTAGTCGTTCTTGTATCTAAAGTAAGAATTCGTGGAGATGAAAATCAGGAGTGACATAATAAATTCTTTAGCCGCCCCTATGTCGTCTTCTTGTAGAAGGAGCCATTCGACCGCTTATTGACCCATGTTATGGGGAATGCTCGTATAAAGACTTGCCACATCGATGGTGAATAGGATGTCTTGCTCAGATAGTTGTGTCCTTTCCAGAATATTAAGGAAGTGTGTACTATCCTTGACATAAATTTGTGTTTTTTGTATTAGGGGATTGAGAAAGTAATCGATATAAGTTCCTAGCGGTTGTAATATGCCTCCTGTGGCCGCCACTATTGGTCTCCCTGGCGGGTTTGTCAATCCTTTATGAATCTTTGGTAAAAGATAAAAGTGTGGGATGGTTGGACTGGATGTCTGTAGAAATGCTCTTGTTTTCTTTGTAATCATTTCCCTCTATTCCGCCTTGTCTAAAAGGATTGACAAGTTATTGTTGATATCTTTGGTTGGATCATGTTCGATTCTTAAATAGACTGTGCGGTCATCCAACTGTCTTTTGCATTCCTTTTCATAATCTTGTGTGTCCTGTATCACCAATGCTCCCCCCTTATCTGCTGGTCTTATGGTGATGCTATCATCAGAATATAGATTGCGTATCATTGACATCTCTCCTCTACTCAAATTCTTCTTTTGTGGTGTTCCATATTTGATTTTTTTCAGATCTGCGATTACCATTTTCTCGAATATGTCAATTGCAGGTACACTAATAGGTGGAATGAATGTGCTTTTTGGTTTAAACTCGATAAAATCTGCGGGATCTCGTTCTTTAGCTTCGTGCTCCATTTCTGCAAAGAACACTTTTAACTTCAGTTTTCTAGTTAGTTTGTGAAGTTCAACCTTCGTGTTGAATAAATTAGTACCAAAGGTTGGTACAAATTTTAGACCTTTTTGTAATACTGTCTCTTCCTGTTGGCTCAACATGCGTTGAGAAATATTAACCACTAATTTATTCGAGACTGATGGCGTGTCTGTACTCCGGGGCCTCTTCCTCTCCCCCTTCCTCGTTCGTTTCCTCTTAGGTTTGCGTCTAAAAAAGTAGATGGATGAGTGACAGTACCGCTTGTGCCTGGTCTTGCGGAACCTCTTGTTGCGTCTTCTGTTTCTGCTGTTGTTGCTATTGGGATGTGTCCATCTCTGCTCGAGTTGTATCGGAACTACTGTTTGCTAGAGTTAGGGTTAGGGTTCCTTGGTCGTTGTGGTTGGCTTTGGTATTTGTCTGCCCAGGTGTAGACTTCGTCCCGTAGATAGTCAAAGGTGTCCCTTCGAAATTTCCTTATTTTCCTCGCTTCTAAATCTGTTTTATAACCTACTAATTTCTTGTTGATGTCAATCAAAATATCATTGAATGTGTCTTCGCTTGTGAGTGTGGTGATTTCTAATGTGAGATCCTTGATTTCTTGTTCCAAAACCAATAGGTTTGATGATAATTCTTTAATGGTCAGTAGTATTAAATCCAGGGAACATTTATTGAGAATCTGTTCCCATTTTGTCACAAACTCCTTGCTTTCTTTGCATAAAGTGGGTTTTAAGCCAATTCTCAGTCCGCGTGGAATCCTCTGTGCTTTGTAGTAACGACCTAAAGTGACTGCGTGTAATTTACGATTGATGTTTTTCCTGATGGCATATTCCAGCTGTTTGATCTTTTTGTGCGGATCTTTGTCCTGTGTAGTGATATTGGCTTCCTTTATAAGTCTATGTCCATGAGCCCTATGCCTAGGGCTCATAGACATTCATGTGCAAGAAGGCGACAAAATCCACTCGACAGAACCAACACCGGAGACAAGAGAGAGCGTGTTCAATGTCCGACCAGAGTCCACGCATACAGACACAATGTCAAAAGACACCGTCATGAAAGAATTCCCCCTCATCTGCAAGGGCGTAGGGAAACTAAAAGGACCCCCAGTGAAACTCCATATAGATCCACGGTCCGACCCATGCCACAACACCCAAGGAGGGTTGGTTTCCACCTCCAAGCCGCAGTGTCAGCCGAACTCGGGCAACTCCTGGAAGATGGAATAATCGACCCAGCCACGGGCCCGACCCCGTGGGTCTCCCCACTGGTGATAGTGCCAAAGGACGGAGGACGACTCAGACTATGCATGGACATGCGAATAGCCAACACCGCTATTCAGCGCGAACGACACCCAGGTCCCAGAATCGAGGACATGATTGTCCAACTGAATAAGTCTACCCTCTTCTCCAAACTAGATTTGAACCAAGGGTACCACCAGATGGAACTTCACCCTGAATCGAGAGGAATCACCACCTTTGCCACGCACGATGGACTATTTCGCTACAAGCGTCTACATTTTGGCATATCATCAGCTGCAGAAATTTTCCACAAAGCCATCAGACAAATCATTCGGCCAATCAAAGGGGCACTGAACTACAGTGATGACATTCTTGTGTATGGGCAGTCAAAAGAAGAACATGATGTCGCCCTTCGTGCCACATGCAAAGCCATCCAAGACGCAGGCCTCACCCTGAACGTTGACAAGTGCCGGTTCAGTAAAAGCAAATGAAAGTTTTTCGGTCACATGTTCTCCACAGACAGAATGACCCCAGACCCTGACAAAGTGGCAACTATACTCAACTTACAAGAACCCAGACAAACAGCGGACATATGGTCCTTCCTGGGCATGGCAGGATACTGCGCAAGGTATATACCACATTAAGCCACGATCACCGAACCACTCCGGAAACTTCTCCAGAAGGACATGCTCTTCGCCTGGACAGCAGAATGCCAAGGGGCATTCAACACCATCAAGCAATCCCTGGCAGAAGCCAGAAAACTGGCCTACTTCGACCCGGACTGGCACACTGCAATAGTGGTTGACGCAAGCCCAGTGGGGCTGGGAGCCATACTCGCCCAGACCAACGGAGTTGACACCCACCCGAGACACGTAGTGGCATATGCCAGCAGGGCACTGGCGCCCCCGAGTCTGAATACTCCCAAGCAGAAAAAGAGAGTCTGGCGGCAGTCTGGGTGTGTGAACTCTTTCACAATTTCATAATAGGAAAGAGATTCACCCTCATCACAGACCATCAAACCCTACTTTCACTGTTTGGTAACCCACGAACGAAGATGCCCCCCAGAATTGAACGGTGGGGCATTCGCCTACAAGAATACGACTATCACATAATACATCATCCGGGGGGGAGCACAACCCAGCTGACTATTTGTCGAGACACCCCACAGGAAAGCCAACATCAAGACAGGGTGACGTGGAATACATAAGCTAAATCACCACAAGCGCGCTACCTCCAGCGATATCACTGGAAGCCGTTGCACTCGCGTCAGCAGCAGATCCATCCATGGCCCTGGCGATTGAACTCACTGAACACAACAAGTGGAAGGACTACAGGAGGTCACTGACAGCACAACCTGGAGCAAACCGAGATGAATTAGGGAGGCTCGCAAAAGTCCATACAGAACTGGCCGTAAAAGACAAAACCATACTCCTCAGGGGATGCAGGATACTAATCCCAGAAGCCCTACAGTCAGAGATAATAAAGACGGCCCATGAGGGACACCGGGGAGCAGACAACACCAAACATCAACTATGCTGCCACGTGTGGTTCCCTTTCCTTGACGCTCTAGTTGACCGATGGGTAAGGAACTGCATGGCGTGCCAATGCACGGCCAGAGCCGAAACACCAATACCACTGCAGCCGACACAGATACCAGAACACCCATGGGAAAAAGTGGCGGTGGACTTTTATGGTCCCCTAGAATCAGGAGAATACCTACTCTTATTCATTGATGAACATTCAAGGTTCCCAATCGTCAAGAGATCCTCATCCACAGCTTTTGCCCAAGTCGCAGCTGTCTTCGACGAGGTCGTGAGGGAATGGGGCATGCCCGACGTCATCAAGTCAGACAATTGCCCACCCTTATGCAGCCACGATTTTACAACATTCGCCAAGCACTTGGGGTTCAAGCACCAGAAAATAACACCCCTATGGCCACAAGCCAACGGGATGGCCGAGAGAATCATGTCATCGATCAAAAAGACACTACAAAGAGCCAGGCTAGAAAATATTGACTCACACCAAGCCCTATGCAGGATGCTTCAAGATTATCGAAATACGCCACATGAGGCCACAAACAAGACCCCTGCCGAACTCATGGTAAAGTACCAAGTTTGCGTACGAATCATACGACATCCGATAAACAAACCAAAAACAAATCCAGAAATCCTAGAGAGAGACGCGGAGAGGAAAGAACGAGCCTGCATCCAGATAGATGAAAGACGAGGAGCGCGCCCTAAAGACTTTCAAGTCGGAGATGAAGTGCTGGTACAACAGGCAACAGTCAAGAAGACTGATTCAAGATCCGCCCCACAGCCACTACAAGTCACGGCAATCAAAGGGACCTGGGTGACTGCTGAAAATGAAGAACGAGAAATAACACGGAACAGCTCACAGTTCAAGCTCACAGCAAGCAAGAGAAGTGAGAGACTCCAGCCCCCAGATCCTGAACCCATTTCAATAGATCCTCCAGACACACTATGGACGCCTCCAAGATTCTCGCCTCGTCCAGGAACAAAGAGAACAGAGAGGCCAGACGAAGATCCAGGAGAAGGCACCAGCAGCCGGCCCCAACTAGCCGCGAAGAAACCAGCATGCCTGGTTGAAGAATGTTGAACGTTGTAAGGACATTTCGTCCGGGGGTGATTTTACAGTGTCCGTGTCTCCTTAAGAGACCGACACTGTGTCACGTGGGTAGCGTCACGTGACGAGGCACACAAGGGGGAGGGAACGTTTTGGAATTCAGTATCCGTTGTGCAACGAATAAAGAAAGACGTGCGCGCAACCTCGGCGTGTCTGTCCTTATTACTGTGGCCTATCCGGGCATAACAATTCATATCAGCATTTTTTCAAGAAACCAGAGTCTGAATGAACTATTTATAAGCAGGCAGCATTCTGTCCACATGACCATCTTTATTGAGATTTAGAATTTTCAGACTCATGCGTTAGTACCACAGAAAAGAGAACATGTGTGCCCTGAGGCCTACGGACATGTGTGCACGGTACAAATATTAAAATAATAATAATAATAATGTACTTATGCCAATTAAGTGGATTTATCCCACGCAAACAGATACACCTATATGAAGATCTTCAGGGATAGGGTGCAGCCTGCTTGCATTTGTGTGAAATTTGGCACGGCCGTCTCTGCCTTTCATCCTTATCCTGTTGATAAAATGAGTACCATTTGGGTGGGTATTATGTAAGGCTGTTATCTTTGATTATTTTCCCGGCATAAATTGTGCATTGACTTGGCTAAAGTGATGCGTTGATAATGGATTCGTGTTTTGCTATATGAGCTTGTAAAGGCTGGGTTTATTGGGCTGAGGCCCCTGTATAAAGGGGTGCACTGGTGGTCTGGTAAAAAAAGGGGTGCACTGATCAAATAAGTATGTTTTTGTCTATCGCTTATTCTCTTCCACTGATTTTTGGTACTGCGCCTTTCTCAGTTTTCACAATGCACTTGCACGTCTATTAAGAGAAGGTGGTGGGCGATAGTAATAACATTGGCAAAGCCCCCTCCTAGGCGCTGACACTGGGCGCATTCATTTATCTGCTACGCAGTGACTAGCTCTGCTGTGGTGAGCAGATTTGTGTGTGTTTCAAGTGGAGAAGGGACGGGGTCGGGGAGGACACGAGCCTGCTAGAAATCCTAGCTGAAATACAAAAGCTTCCCAGGTGATGGTATCAGTGTTAACGTCCGCGATTGGTGGCTGACCGTCTTCGCCAGTTCTCCTGCCTTGGGCTTAACTGAACAAAACCCCCCAGACTTGTATATAGTAGAAAAGGTTGCTTTAATGTAACAGACCAAAGCTTACAAATAAAATGCTTGCTACCCAGGCTCTTTGGCCTTACAGACTACTAATCATTAACAATTAACCAAAACAATTAATTAATTAAAATCTTCATTAATTCTTGTCTCTTTTTCCCTCCCCTGCCACTCAATTCATCTCACCCTTCTTTCCCTTTTTGTCCCTCATCTTTCCGAGGCCATGCCCCTCCTTCTTCCATACCTCTTCACCCTTCTTGTACCCCCCAGGCTAGCCTGTCTGTGCAAACAGCGCTACCCCTCCTTTACCATGCTAACACCCCATTTAGCTTCCCCCAACCATCCTACAAAGGGCCATGTCCTTGGCACCATAAAACCCCTTCCCCTGAGGTGATTATTCTGCCCCACCCCCTACTCTCCCTTCAACTCCACCCTTTTATCAATTCGTCCACCGCTATCCTCAAATCCAGCAATTAATACTGGTTACCCAGCACCAAGAAGGGCACTCCATCATCAAACTCCTCATACTTAGTGTCTTGGTGCATCAACGTCCAAGACACCTCAGGACCTGCATAATTTAACATGTCCCTGTTCATAATTTCCTTGTCCGTTCAACTGCTTCTTCCTTGGTAGCTCACCCTCCATACTCTGCATCAACTACGTCCAGTACAAAGAAACCACCAGCCAAATCTCCCTCAATCAGCTCAAATCCCTCTTCACTTTCTTTATTAGAGCCACCCCCGGCTCCCTGACAAAATCATTCTCCCCGTATGAAAGTATAGCACCGCCGGCACCGCATACTGCTCCCTCAACACAGCCAACATGGGAAGCAACTGGTGCCACCTAAGTCCTCCCACCCCTGACCATCTCAACAAAGCCACTTCATAACTACACCTCATTTGGGTACCAGAAATTCTCCCTGCCCATTTCACCATGGAGTGGTCGCAAATCCATATCTGAGGAACCTAACTGCTCCTTTCAATTGCATCTGCAAGAGAAAAGAAAATGAGCCTCCCTGCTGAAACGTCCACCCACCCTCACCTAACCGCTCCCCTCGCCCAGCTCTCTGATGCACACCTTTATACTTTGACGATTTCCAGTGCCCTAAACTCTTCAGACCTCTCTCCGTCAAACCCAGCGTACTCCCCTCCAACACTGCCCCAATGCTAAAAGAATGAGTACCAAACCTTTCAGCCTGCTCACCTAATGCTGCCAAACCCTTCCTAATCACCCCCAGAACCTGCCTCGCCGTCACCCCTTCCCCATTCTCATGTTGAAAAACATAACCTTCCCTTCCAATACATCTCCTCTGCCATGCCAGCCCCACCTTTACTGGACACAAATCCTTACCTCCCCTATCTAAATTAACCCAATGACCTTTGCCCAAATGGTCCGTCTTTGATTTTCTGATCCTAAGTCTACACTGTCTTCCGACAGCAAAACGTCCCCCCCATCTCAGTTGCCTGTCTCCCACCCTCAAAACCAACTCCAGCACTCGGAAAGCCCCAAGAAACAGCCAGGTAAAGCATTCTTTAAACATATCCCTCTTCCACAGGGACCAACATATTCCCACAACTACTGCACAGAATCTACGCAACAATTCTGCTGTCACTGGCCTTCTCCTGTCCTTTACCTTCCCCTTCTCCCTTGCCCAGCCTTCCAGCATCCTATTCGCCATCTCCCCACCAGTAGGCTGAAAACCCCAGAACCACTTGCCATAAAACGCAATACTGGCCAACTTCCCTGCTATCGTCGCCCTAGAACACCCTTTCCCAATGCAATCCATTATGAAGTTTGCCTCCTCCTTTCTTCTGCATTACCTCTCCCTGTGCAACGCTGTGCAGCCCCTTTCCCAAACTCAAACCAAGCTCTCCTTTATGCTGCGCGTGAACTTGAAGCCTGCAAACCATGTACTAACTGCAATGCTCTCACGTTTCCAGGCAACATAGTTCTTCCGGGATCTGGTACCCTTCCACCTCTGCTTCTGATGCCAACCCACGGAATCTCTGAAAACGAGATAATGCATCAGCGATGCTGTTATCCTTTCTCGCCACGTGTCTCGCCTTAAACACAATATTCCATCTCAGTCAGTACAACACAAACTGTGTCAAAAGCCTGGACACCCTCTGATCCTTGGCAGACAGTCTGTTCACAACATTAACCACTAGTGAATTGTCCAGGTTGAAATTCATTGTGTTGTTCTCCAGAACTCTGCCCCACAAATCCAACACCACCAGCAATGGAAAGAACTCCAAGAAAGCAATGCTCCTCCCCCTTTGCTCCAGTGCTCTGGCCACCTCTCTTCATACCATCTGCCCCGCCAGTACACCCCAAAACCTCCTGCCACTGAGGCATCAGTGAAAACCTGCACCTCCCAAGCCACTGGGTCCCCTAGCAGCCACATTGATACTCCATTGAAATCCTCCAGGAACTGCAACCACACCCTGCAATCCTCCTTGAGAGCCCCTGACACCCTTATTATGTGGTGAAGTTGTTCCCCACCATAGACCGCACCATGTTTCTACAGAATGTGCATCCCAGCATCAAAACCACTGCTGACCCTTCCGTTTTGTACCCCGTCAAAGGCACTACAAACTCAGCCATCAATTCTTGAAAAACCTCTAGCATCTGTCGACACTCCTCCTTTTCCCCCTCCCCACTGCTCTACAAAAAACTGTCCAAGTAGTGCAGCACCCCATCAAAACCTGATCTGTACCTAAAAACCCACTGCAAGAAAGAGCTAAAATGCTCCAACAATGCACAAGACACTCTATATCCCATAGGCAATGCTGAGTCCACAAAAATCTGATCCTCAAACTGCATCCCCAACAACCAAAAGTCCTCCCAATGCACTGGCAGCAATCTGAAAGCAGACTTGAAGTCTCACTTGGCCATAAACGCTCCCTGCCCTTTCTCGCGAACCCCACCGCATTATCCAAGCTCGCATTGGACACCACACAATCTACTGGGGCAATGACATTGTTCACTGACAGGCCCTTAGGCCATGACAAATGATGAATCAATCTGAACTCCCCCTCCACCTTCTTTGGCACCACCCCCAAAGGGCACACCACCAAGTCACCCGGCAAATCCACAAAAGGACAAACCACCCTCCCTTCTGCAATCACTTTCTCCAGCTTCAATCTTACAATGTCTGGTCTCTCCTGTGCAGACTTCCAGTTTCCCGACATACCTCCACACCCGAGGACCCTGGTATCCCAACCTAAAACCCTCCTGAATACTGCCCCGCAAAATCTTCCCTGCCTCCAATCCTGGGCAAAAACACAGCCAATCCTCCAAAATTTCCACCTTAACTGGAGTATAGGCTTTTCCCCACAACCCCTCTCCCTGTACCCCTACGCCTCCCTCTGTCTCCTGCCGCAAAACATTGCATGACCGGGTGCTGTCCGGTGTATCTACTGCACTTGTGCCGAAACCTGCAGACCGCCTTAGAGACCCCATCTAATAGAAAGCCCAGCATGCTTCTGACAGATGTCCTCTGCCTCCTCACCCACCCCATCCAAGTTAGGGCTACCATGAAAGGGCCGGTAAGGCATAGGTAGCCCACTTGCTGGGTGTAATGTGGGGGCCGGGTGCATGGGTGCCATCCACTGTACCCATAGATCCATGTCAATCTCCCCCGACACCACCACCTGGTCCTCTGCCATCCACGCCCTGTACTCCTCATCGTGCTTCACCCATGTGAAACCATCAAAACTACCAAAAGCCTTCCTGATCACATCCACAACGCCACACTTCTTTCAGGGTACTTTTCACAGTGCACGGTAGCATATATCAAGAATGCCAATGTCCAATTGCCAATCATGACAAGCACCTTCAGCCTTGCTGCCAGCTCCCACTCCTCCTCCTTTGATCCCTCTTTTGCCCTCTCTTCCGTGTGTAGGAGCTTAAATACATCTACATATTTTCCCGATCAGGGCCATCTTAAGCACGTTTGGGGCCCTGGGCACGGACATCTTTGGGGGCCCCCTCCACCAAACCAAAGGAATTAAGGGATCAAGAATACAGTCCGCGCCTCCACAGGTTGTGCTCATAATCTATAGGTTGATATGCTGTCTCACAGCATAATAAGCATGTTTACTCCGTTTAAGTCCCCTTACCCTCTTCATTCTTGCTCTTATCAGAATGATAAACAAGTAGCATTTGAAGACCAACATTAACAGTCTATGAAGCGGTTACTGTTCTAGTACATACAGGATACTTTTTATCAATAACATCCAGGAAGGTATGCAGCCTGTAGTATTAATGCAGGACCGTATGTAAAAGGTACATGTAAGCCATAATAGACAGAGAACTCACATTAGCTGCCTCACAGAATGCAAAAGTGCCCATGCATGGCTAATGAACACCAATTGGAAGGAAGGAGAACGCTACTCTCCACCCTCTGCAACTAATCCAGAACTGGACTGTGAGACTTGTCCTTGGCCTCAAGCCCTGGGATCGTATCTCTCCAGCTCTGAAATCTTTCCATTTGTTCCCAGTGGAAGCAAGGATTAAATTCAAAACACTCTGCATTGTCCACAAGGCTTTCTGGGGCCTGGGTCCAAAATACCTTCAGCTATCCCTCCGCAAATACCACCCCTCTTGATCTCTTCGCTCCTCTACCACCAACTCCCTCACGGTCAGTCATTTTTCAAAGAAACGAGCTGGGGTAGATCTCTGCCTTCGGCTGGGCCTCCCTCTAGAACAGCCTCCCTGCCACTCTAAAACTTGAGGAGAACCATCTCTGGTTCCGGAAGCACCTCAAGACCTTCCAATTTGCTTCTGCCTTCGCTCCCCCACTCCCCTGCTGATCTGTTCTCTCTTGGCACTGTGCAACTGGCCACCTTCTGTCCTCTGGGCCTAGGTATCTGCTCACCCTGCCACCCATCCGCATTGCCACTGGGCCACCCCTTGCACTGGGGTCTGTATCTGTACCCACACAATTTCCCCCTTCCCCTTTTTCTTCCTGCACTTATCAGACCTACCCTGTCTGCTGCCTTAAACCAGCACTTGCCACTTGCTGGCTGCACTACCACTGTTTGTTGCCTTTATTATTTATTTATTATTATTAATCTGTTTCTCCTTCGCTCCACACTTTCCACTTCTCCCCCTTCCATGCACTTTTCCCCTCTCCCATGCACTTGCTCGTTCTCAATGTCACTGAGCGTAGTAAGATCGTTGTTTTGTTCTCCCCTGTCCCCGCCCCCTTGCCTTGTCGCGCTCTGAAACACTTGTGTACGAGCGCGATAGAAATATAATATCAATATCAATACACATACCATAGCATGGATAATGGAGGCAGATTAGAAGCTACCTGGAAGGTGTGTTTATCCAGACAGACTGAGATTAGAAGTGGGGTATCGTTTTCAAATAGTGTTGCCATAGATATCAAAGGAACAAATACCTGTAGTGTGCAATATAAATATGGTCACTATTAACACAGTGAAACCATGAATAAGAATTTATGAAGATCATACCATGAGAAGGAAATCACTCTGAAGGGCTGACAATTTTGAAAGGTTTAGGGACTGGCAATATTGAGAGGTTGGCAATACAAGATTAAATGAGATGCCCAGGATCACACATTGGTTGCGGGGCAAAGGGGCTAAAAATGGGATTTGTGCCAACTCTGCAATTTTTGCATTTTAACACTTTATTTTCCAGGTTTTACCATTAACTAAAACAATCTCATTTATAAAAACGGACTTTGAAAGTACACAAATTACATTACCAAACATGACCATTTTTAAACAAAATATTATAGAAGGATGTTATGCAAAATGGGAATGATTCTAGTTTCATCCCATCCATCATCAAGGGAAGTATATAAGAACCAGCATAACAATCAATGTGATTTAACAAATTTAATCTGGGGTTGTTTTTTGTATTTTAAAGCTTAAATACTTCCAAAATAATGGCTTGCGACATTTTCATTTATGAACGTGAATAAAAACCTTTGACTTTTACCAAAAAGCAAACCGATTTTTTTGTCAAACAAGCAGACCTTAAAATATGCTTGCCTGAGGCCTGCAACATATGGTCCGCTCTCTTCTGTCTACCAACTTTCCACCCAAATAGCCTACATACGAAGAAAGATCAAGTAATGGGCTAAACGATACCAGCAGCATGCAAGAAGGCAAACCTCACAGAAGAAAGCATAGTAATGTAAGATATATTAGATGATTTGACCAGGATCACTGTATCGTCTGCTGGAAAATCCAGGATACAAGCATGAACGATTTAGTTCCATAGTCTTGAATTTGGCCTAACCGTTTATCCCATTGTTGGAGGCAATTGCCTTTGTTTTACAACACCCCATCTGTGCAAACCAATTTCTAGACATTCACCATACGGATGATTTGTTCTTTTTTAAAGCAGCCCCTAGCTGGTGCAGTACATTGCTGATAATAGCAGATGTTGTTCTGCAAAACAAATTACATGTGCAGGCAGGTTTATAAACTTCAGATATAGGAAAGGCTCCGCCAGCCTTGCTGGAATGTGATATTCTAATTTTGCATATGAACACATATATCTGCAATGGGTGCTTCACGCACTGAGATAACTTCTGAACCATTGTGGCACTCTATCAATATGCATTTTACCGTTGCCTATTGCACATGATCAACATAATTCCCACAGGAAGGAAAGAATGCTACAGAGTTGTGCCGTCAGGAACACAGAAACTATGTATACCACAGTGAACATAGAAAGCAATACATGATGAATTGATAAGGCAGAATGTACTTATCAAAATAGGCAATGGGTTTAGAGCATCAGCAGCACCCCATGAAATATCCTGACGTGTGCTATTTAAGACTGGTGAACAATGGAATCTTACTTCTTCAGATCAACTAGTCTTGTGGGGCCCCCTCCAAGGTGGGCGCCCTGGGCAAGTGCCCCTCTTGCCCTCCCATAAAGACGTCTCTGTTCCCGATCAGATTTTGTCATTGTTAGAAGCCATCAAGTACACCCCCAGCGGCTTTGTAATGCCCACATAGGGTAACTTCTTAAACTTCTCTGTACCCTTCTTGGCGCCCATAGCACTAACCTGTGCCTCCTTCGGGAATCTATACTTCTGCACCTCCACTGTGCTTACACTTCTCACCTCTAATCCCACCAAGCCCCCTGCAGTCACCTCCCCATCCACCCCCCCTTTGTATTCCCACCTTGCCCTCAACCTGACTCCTGCAGCGGGCCATTCCCTTCCTTGCTCACCTCTTGGAAGTCTGTCCATGCTGCCTCATCACACCATCCTGGCGGCATCACTGCCACTTCTCTCCTTCCTGATGGAGTTCCTACTGCGGAGACAAAACACATCAGCAGATCCCCTCTGCATTTTAGCCTGCCCCCAAACCCCACCTCTCAACCATCTTTCCTTTACTACTTCCATATCCCTGCTGCAACCTCCCTGTCCTAACGCACCACCCTACCAGCCCTTTCCCTGTTCACTTCCTCTCCCTAATCCTCCTGACCTCCCACAACATCCCATCCTTCTCCCCACATTCTTTTCAACTGCCAGATACCAATCTTGGTCAATAAGCCCACTTGGCCCAGGAAGATCCTCCTCTCCCCAGCACGGACTGTTCACCCCAGTTCCCCTAAGCCATCTTTTTGGAGGGGCAGCACCAGCCCCCTCCTGCTCTGCTCTTCTTGGGTGAGGCGTCCTGTCCTCTGCCCTCCGTTCCTCTGTTTTAAGGGCAGTAATGCACCCTCTCGGCTGCTCAGCACCACTTGCATTAGGGACCGTCCTGAAACCCTCCGCTTCTTCTGTTGCAGCAGGGGCTGTGCTGCACCATCTACGTTCCTCATCGTTGTCCGGGGAGACCATCCTGGACCTAACCCCTGTTCCGCCAACTACCGGGGACAGCGTCCGCTTCCTCCCCATGCACTTTTATGCAGGCATTTCCTCCTTTGCCCCCTCTTTACCACTGCCACTTCCTGCTCCCCTGCTCTACCGCTCTCTGTTCTCCTTACAGATTCTCCCTCACTCCCACATCCACCCCTCCCCCACAATGCCCAACTCCCCTCTCTCTGCCCGGAGTCCCTGCAGCTCCTGCCCCTCTAATCATCCTCCTTGGCATGTCCATCCTGCTTTTCCTGGCACCCTTCCCCTTGTCTTTAGCCCTACCCTCATCTGTCCCTGCTGTTGGGCTACACGCTACTATCGCCACGAGGGCCCCATCCGAGGCTGCTGTCTCCTGGGGCCTACCCCCACAGACCCCTTGTCCCCAGTGACAAACTGTACGACACCCTCCAGCTGGGCCTTGGAAGCCCTACTTAAGATGCTCCAAGCCTGTGCTTCCACTAAACCTGCAGCGTATTCTGAGGGTCAGATCTCAGAAGCAGTGTTCTCAGGCCACCCCACCACATTGCACATTATCTCAGGCCCAGGGACCATTCTCTGGCACGTGGCCCAGTGTTGATCAGGTACTGGAGTCTTATCATACACAGTCCATCCCCTTAAGTGCCAATCTGGAGACTTTGCCGTACTTTGTTGTGTTCAGGATCACCAAAGAGGTTTACACAGGCTACCTTTCAAAGCCCTAACAAAGATCGGTTTGAGGGTGGTTTATTTAGTTACAGTTTTTAGCTGACAAAAGGGGCATATTTGAGGCACTAGGATCAAGCAAAGCCGATTGAAACGCAGGGCTCAAATCTCCAAACTCACAAAAACAACGAATATAGCTCAAAAGTGTATCGCTATTGGACGAAGGCCATCTGATATCAGAGGAAGTGAGCTTCAGAAAAACTCTGGAGAGCTTCCGTTACAGGAAATATTTGCATGTGTTGCTAAGAACAGGCCTGTTGCTTCATCTGCCCCATCACCTAACCTGTCTATTGAATTGTCAAAGACAAAAAGGAACTGTGCCATATTTGGCTGCAAGCTGATCACACACACACACACACAGACACACACACACAAGTGTTCCAGGTCAGCACAAAGCCATGGCAATGCATTGTGGTCTGAGATACGCATTTGTTTTTGGTAGAGTATTTATTGAGAACGGCCCTTGCTCCAGGAAGCAACCGAGTACATGTCATATAACTGCACCCATGTCCCTATTTCCCATACTAACGTGCTTCTGGCACACTCGGCTCATTCAAATGGAGCTGAGGGGAGAGGTTGGTGGGTTCCTCTTGGTTTTTCCAGGTAGGCCTGTCAGGTCTGCCCTGGGCTTATGTATGAACTGCAAAACACAGTTGGGCCTGATTTTACAGCGCGTTTTTCAATGGGATTCTCACATTGAAAAACGGTCCTGTCAATCCGGCCCAGATGTTTGCTTAATGTTTCTCAGATAAGTGACGAGGGGCATGCAAACGTCACAGCCCTTACAGTACTAGCTGTCTGGCGGTGCAAGAGGTCTTTGGCCTGCAGTTCTTGTATGTAAATAATTTCCCTGGCAATAAAGTGTTTATTTTGCATGCTGACTCCCTGGATATGGTATTATGCACAGAAGTGTCATAGAAATCATTGGAACGCTGTATCACTAGTTCATTTTGCATTAGACCTGGGAGAGCCAGGAGATGTAAGGGTAGGGCCGAGCCTGGGGGTCCCACCTGGCCCTAGATGCCTGGGTTAGGGGCTAAGAAAAGGCGCTAAAGGAGTTGGGGAGGGGCAACAAAAATGGCTTAAGGGACAACAAAAAGGGCGAAAATGAACTGTGTCAAGAAAAGGGACTAAGAGGGCAAGAACAGGAGCTGTGGAAAGAACAGGAGCTAAATTGGACTGGGGACAAGAAAAGGGGCTAAGGGACTGAGGATCAACAAAAGGGACTGGGGCAACAAAAAGGGCTAAATGACTGGGGGCAATAAAATAGGCTAATGGGACTGGGGCAACAAAATAGGCTAACAGGACTGGGGTAAAAAAGCGGTTAAAGGAGTGATGGGCAACAAAACAGAACTGGGGCCAAGGGGGATTAAGGTACTGGGTGAAAGGATAAGCCTAGCGCCAGTGGTCTTGTGGGGGAGCCGGGGGTACTGACTACTCTATGTTTTGGGGTGGCGTGTTGGAAGGGAGCTAGGGCAGGGACAAGAGGATGATAACACTTGGAGGTCTGGGGGTGTGAACAGTACCAGTATTGTTTTTTTTTTTTTTTAAATGGGGAGGGGAATGACGAGGGCATTTGAGGTGGGAAGGTCAGGGGAGTACAAAAGAGGCGGTAAGATGCTTACTTCCTCATTTGTGCTCACTTATTTTCAAATTCGCTGGGCCACCAGCCATTGCAGTCCTCGCAGCAGGAAGTGCCCTTGTCTTTCCTGTCCCAGCCAATCAAAGAGTGGCTGTGTTGGGACAAGAAGTCAGGCGGCCATACTGGACGTCAGGCGGCTGCGCAAGCATGTTTTAAATTTATTTTTACTGAATTGTTTTTTGGGGGTGAGAGGGCAGTCGGTGGGACTCGTGACTGGCCCCTGCTTTGGGCAGGCACTGGCTAAAGGCGAGGGTCAGGCAAGAGCCCTAGCCTTGACCCAGGCCACCCCGAGCCCCACCGGGCTCGCCCAGCTCGATTTTGCATACCGTTAGTCAGGGACGCCATTTCACCAAAATGCCTGGGGTAGTGGAAGTGATATCACATGACCCTTGGCCTCTGATGACATCAGAGTAAGTGATGTCATTTGACCCCACCCCGAAGTGACATCAAGGGAAGCAATAGAGCACAACCTTTCACCCTTTTCACGAGTTTGCAATTATTGTATAGAATTCCAGAAAGACAAATTATTTGTTATTACTATCCTTTCTTATTTAGGGTCTCTGCTCAAAGTGTTACACTTGTGTAACCCCCTGTTTTTTTAAGAGGCCTCAACAAAAATGCCAGCCACTCTAGAAACAAATAGCCACATGGCACTGGCCACAGCCCAGGAGCTTCAGTAGCCAGGGAGACCACAGGGTAGCAAAGGAGACCTCAGGGGCCGCAGGTGCGACCCCTCGTAGCCTCGAAATGACATCCCTACTGTTAGTTCAAAGGCTCACAAAAAGCTTACTGGATGTATTATTTTGCTCTCATGCCAAATTAATAAAAACCTGTTCAGCTCAGACAAGCAAGCACTGCCTATTTCCCAAGGTACGGCATAGTCCAGGGCTGTGCACCAGCACCTCAACAATCTTGCAAGCACATTTCCTTTGGTATCAGCAGACCTTTACTTATGCGTGATAGGGCATTTATTTATTTATTTTATGTATTCATTTATTGGGTATTTATAAAGCACCTATACAGCAAATGGTTTTTCAAGGCGCCACAAATCAAAAAAGGGGAGGACAGGGAAGAAAACAACAGTAATGGTCCTACTAGGCCTTGTGTCATTCGATTCATGCAAGTGATGTAACAAGAAATGGTAGGGGAGAGTGCCAGTCGGGGTAGAAGGGATGCTACTAGGGTGGGAGGGAAGTGTGGGGCAGAGTGGATGCATACAAGTGCAGGAGAGTGTAGGAGATGGGGAAGAAGAGGGCCCCCGGTGCTAGGCAAGTGCTAAGGGGATGCCAAGTGTGCAAGTGCCAGGGGATGCAGGGATTTCAGGGAGTGAGGACCACATGCTAAATGCAAGGACGGGGGTGGAACAGGCTCAAAAGGATGCACACCCCACCAGGCTAGTCAGGGTAATGGGGCCCGGAAGAGGGCTGTCAGGGAGACCGGGGTGCAGGGATAGACTGGGCGAGGAGTGCCTGTTGCCCTCTAGGACTCAGCAGGGACCAGGCAGCCAAACAATGCATCAGACGGGGATATTTGCAGGGGAGTGGGAGAGGGAGAGGGAAGGAAGAAGAGAAAAGGAGGGTCTTGAGAAGCCTCTCAGGCATGAACTGGAACTAAAGGAGATCCAGTTCATGCCTGAGAGGGGCAGGGCGGCCATTCCAGAGGGAGGCTCCTGCCGAAGAAAGAGATCCACTCCCCACTCTCTGCTTGGAAAAGCATCTGATCTGCAGAGAGTTGGAGCTAGAAGACCAAAGGGCTCTAGCAGGAAGGTATTTAGGGAGAGAGATTCAGATGTAGCAGGGTCCCAGTCCCCAGAAAGCCTTGTGGATGATGCAGAGGGTCTTGAACCGGGAACCAGTGGAGAGATTTTAGGGCTGGAGAGATGTGGTTCCTAGGTTTGAGGGGCCAAGGCTAAGTCTTGCAGTCCTATGCAGAATTAGTTGAAGGGGCGAAGGGAGGATAAAGGTAGATTGAGGAAGAAGCTGTTGCAGTAGTCCAGCTTAGAGAGGACCAGAGCTCTGGAGACACTGAGTTTCTTGGGGAAGGTAAGGAAAGGGAGAATGCCTCTGAGGAGGGGCAGCTGAAAGTGGGCCCACTTGCGATGTGATGCGATGTGAGTAGAGAAGGAGAGAGAGGAGTCAAAGATGATGCCAAGGTTTTTAGCCTCACAGGAGGGCACCCACTGAGGGCAGCCAGAGAATAGAAGTAAAGGAGGGAGCAGGGGTCCCAATAAAAAGGATCTCAGTCTTACCGGCATTAAGGACAAGATTGTTAGCAGTGCACCATGCCTGAATAGCAGTCAGACAGTTAGGAATAAGAGAGGAGGAAGTGGAGGGAAGCTTGAAGGAGAACTGCGTGTCACCTGCATACACTGGAAGTGAGGAGAGATGGAGATCTATTGAGCCAGAGGGGCAAGGTAGATGTTGAAGAGCCACGGCGAGAGGATAGAGCCCTGAGGGACGCTGCAGGTGGAAAGTGTGGTGGAGGAGAGGAAAGGGCCCAGTTGAACCTGGGAAGGTCAGTCAGATAGGAAGGAGATCAACCAATCCAGTGCCAGGTCCATGATGCCAAGGGTATCACAGAGCCGATTTATAAGGGTGGCATGATTGACCGTATCAAAGACAGAGGAAAGATTGAGAAGAATGAAAACTGAGAGGGAGTTGGAACCGAGATTTACAGGTGTTCAGGAGAGCAGTTTCCATGACTCTGGTTGCGCTGGAGCCAGACTAGTGGTTGTGGAGATAACCAACAGATTCAGTGTGGCGGATCAGTTGGGAGATAACCCACTTCTCCAAGAGTTTGCCCGGGAAGGGGGTAATGGAGATAAGGTGATAGTTAGCCGGACAGGAAGGGTGGGCGCAGAAAGCTTTTTAAAGAGAGGATGCACAAGGGAGTGCTTGAGGAGTAGGGGGAAGGAGCCAGTGACAAAGGAGCGATTGCAGAAATCAGCCAAGGCTGGAGCAAGGGAGGCAAAGTTGTCTTTGATAGTTCTGGAGGAGCAGGGAGCACCTGTTTGGAGGAGACTTTTATAGAGGGGACTTGTTTAGAGACCTCATCCGGTGCTGTGGGCGAGAAGGAGGAGAGTAGGATGGAAGGGGAGAGAGCATCCAAGGGAAGCCTAAGAGTGGGTGAGGGAGGAGGGAAGGGAGTAGAGGAAAGTGATGACTGGATGTCCTGAGTTTTGCGCCTGAAGTGGGAGGCCAGTGCAGTGCAGATGGTCTGGGATGCCAGAGGAGAAGTGGAGACTGCAGTAGGATTGGCAAGTTCCTTGCAGATTTTGAACAGTTCAGTCATGTTGTTGGTGGCCCCAGAGATGCAGGCTTGCATATGGGCCCTGTTCTTCGAGTGGATGGAGAGTCTTTTTTGCCTTTGGAGCAGGCAGCAGGCCAGTCTGTCAGTGGATGTGCTTGAAGCCAGCCACTTCTGTTCAGCATCTCTGCACTTACGTTTCAGAGAGGCTAGGTTGGAGTCACACCTGGTGTTGTGCTTGGTGGCAGGCTTCATACAGAGCCTCATGACAGGGGCAAGGATGTCCAGGGTGTTGGAGATGGAGAGGTGAAGGTTAGCAAGGGTTGTGTCAGTGTGAGAGTCAGTGGCTGGAGTGGGAGGGGGAATGAAAGTGGTGGCTCAAGCATAAACTGACACTCACTTCATCGGTCGAATGACGGCAAAGGATACTGGCAGATCACGCAGAGGCTTAATCGGGAGACCCAAGAGATCCAGATGAGAGGACAGGAGAGCATGGTCAGACCAGGAGAGAGGTGTAGTGAGAGGTGTGGTGATGGGGATATCTGCTGAGATGAGAGAATCCAAGTTGTGTCCGGCTGAGTGGGTAGGGCCGGAGGGATGAATGGTGAAGGAAAGAGAGTCACAGAGGCTGCAGAAGTGTCCACTGGCCACACCAGGGGAGTCAAGGTGAATATTGAAGTCTCTGAGGAGAAGAAGCTTGGAGGTACAGGTCAAGAGAGAAGAGGTGAGGTCAGTCCACTGCAAAAGGAAGAGGCAGACCAGACCAGTGGTTCTGTAGTTGGTGGCGGGAGTCGGGGAGAGGATCGGAGAGACACCAAGCCTGCAGACAAGGCATTCAAAGGAAGAGTAGGACTGAGTGGGTATGATAGCAGGAGGGACCCATTTAGGGAAGATCAGGTCCACTCCACCTCCAGACCAGTTAGGCCTGGGCTTACAGAGGACCTTGTAGCCCTCAGGGAAGAGTGGGCCAAAAATAGTGACAGAGGTGTCAGTGAGCCACGTCTCAGTGAGAGCGAGGACATCAAAGTCAAATTCTTCAAGGAGGTGACAGATGTCAGAGGAGTGTTTAACGGCAGAGAGTTGAGGGTAGCTAAGTGAAGCTGGTTGCCACCTTTGAAGGTCTTCCAAGGAGGGGTACTGGGATTTTGTACACCAGTTGGTGGTGGCGAAGGGGGAAGAGGGGTGGCAGAAGGAGGAGAAGGGAGGAAGTTGATGAGAGACGGAAGACGCCTATCAAGAAGGAGCTTGGGCTGAGAGCCCTGGGCCATTACAGTGCCATTCTGGTAGACATTAATTATGCACCTAGAGGATGACATTTCCTAGAGAAAGAGAATGAACGCCCCCAGTTCCCTCACAAATCTGTGTCCACTTCAAAATCAGGTAAAGTGAGTAACAGAAAACAGTCTCTTAAATATTTGTTTATATACATGATATCTACTAGCTTGACATACACGAAAAAGTTGTGGTTGATGATAATGCAATGTAATGCTCTTTCATTTTCATATCTGCAAAGACTAAGGTCTTCCGAAGGGCCTTCCACCCCAGAGAATTTCAACAACAAAACAGTGGCAGTAAGCGCTATACAAATATCAAATAGCACAGCATAATCATCAAATAATCTTAAAATCATGCATAACAAGAGCTGGAAGTTTGTAAGAAAGAATCTCTATACCAAAGTCATTTTATTACACAACTTCTTTTAGTGTTAGTCTTCATGTGTTGAAAATACAGCAGTGTTAAATAGAAGTTACAGGCATGCATTACTTGGCGTTCTGGGACCATTGTAGCACCCTCAATATGCCGGCAGAGCACTGCAATATACATACATACAGTCCTGCAGTCTGTTCTCTGTGACTGCTCTTGTGGGAGGAAACCACTTATACCGGCTGACTTCCGCAGAGCGGAACGCGGAGTTGAAGCAGAATTGTAGCAGTCCTGCAGTCTGTTCTCTGTGACTGATGCCGTGGGAGGAAATCACTTATACCAGCTGACTTCCGCGGAGCACAACGCAGAGTTGAAGCAGAGTTGAGGCAGTCCTGCAGTCCTCGGTAGTCGGAGATGTCGGGCCAGAGGACTGGTTTATCGGATTACTCTCTGCAAACTACTCAGTACTCTCAGACCGTAAACTCAAAGCAGCAGCCATCCTCTGAAGTGGACCTGGACTCACGCTGCTTGCGTAGCCTCAGAAAGAAAACCCTCCCAAAGCAGAAGCGAGGGAAGATCTCTCAAGCTTGCAGCGTTTCAGTGGCGGCGATTCAAACCCAAACCCTACTCTTCCCAATGGAAACTATACAAGCCTCTCCGAAAAACAGTATGGAACCGTCATCAAGTACACCTGGCCGATGGCCTCTAAACACAATGAATGAAAAACTGGACTTACCCGACCCGCTATGCATTGCCGCTCCAATCGTTGCGGCCCCTGACGCTGCGAAAATTGGATCCTCGGTAGCCGCGTCTTCCATCGCAAACCAGCCTCAACCCCAGTATCCGGGTTTGCTTCCAAGTAAGTCGCTGGAATCCGACCTCCCAGCTCCCTCTGCCCACCAGCCTACCACTTCGGCGAGTGGTATACCGCTCGAGCCAGTCGGAGGACCGATCGTTCAGGACCTTGCACTGGCTGTGCAGAGCTGTTTGGAGGCGGAAGTCATGTCCACCTCGAACAGCTCTCATAACAAAGAGAGACCAGTGGCGAACAAACCCAGTGGGATTTCTAGACTCCTGCCCCACAATGGAGCCGGACAGACGATGAGCCTGACATCTCCAAACCCCGCCGCCCTACAGATACCCAAGCAGACTTTCATCTTAAATGATTAAATGATCCAAAGGCGGTACCGAGCAAAATAGGAGCCTCCAACACAACCACTTTGATACACTCAAGTGTCGGCAAGGACCAGGATCAAAGTGACATAATCTGCACGTCCCCTGGCACTTCCAACCTGCTTTACGAAAGAGCCCCATGTGGACCAACAGCAGGCCCCTGCTCCCGACTCTGACTCGGCTACACAGAAAGTATCTGATCGAGCTACGAGCACACCTAGAGTCAACGCACTTCTAGAGCCGCTGAGGCCCCCCCTCAAACTACCCACGATCATGAAACCACAACCTTTCAACAGAAAACAAATTCCATATAAAAAAAGAGGAAGGGGCAAAGCTCAAGGGGGCTCAATTCAGGAAAACACAGATAATAAAGGGACAAAAGGGACAAAAAACAATGGAAACAAAGAAGAAAATGACGCATGTAAAGCGCCCCACACAAATCAACACAAACTGAACAAAAAAACAGACCCCAGGAAAGCCTTGCTACCGACCCCTCTACTATCAAGCGCTCTGATTAACTTCTTCAAAAAACTGGGCAAACGGAAGTTGCACACAGAAATGGAATTATCCGATGCAGAAATTCTGGAGGCACTAGACGTTGCTCAATCAGTGCCAAAACTCAAGAAAACCACCATCCCTTCAGGCAAGTCCCAGGCCCTCGTAATGGCATCTGAACCGCTGGACAGTGCAATAAGAGAGCAAATCAATGAGGGGCCATCAGAGATAACACATCGGGACAAAGGCCCACCATCCGGGCCAAACACCAAAGATCTAACTATATCGGACCCCACCATGGCGGCCGATAAACCAGAAAAAGAACTCACAAGCCCAACTGGTCAACCATTTCTAAATGAACGCCCTGCAGGAAGGGAGATGAGCCAGCAATCATGGGCAAAAATACATCTCTCCAGACTCAAACTTCCAAATATCCTAGCCAAAATCACCAACGACCTGATACCACTAAAACAAGACAAGGCAGGACCCTTGACATCCTTGCTGAGGTAAATTCCAGCAGGCGACGATAGTAGTACAACAGAAAAAATGCGGCGCATAACCCTACTGCAACAACATGCAGAGCTCCCGGCAACTCCGCTCAAAGGCAGAAGACTGAGCGAATTACCTGCTGAATTACAAAAAGACTCACCAAAGAAAAGACCTGATAGGACAACAATAATGTCAGCAATAACAATTGCCATGGCACCCTTCTGTAAACTCTATGAAAACATCAATGAATCCAGTAAAGACAATACATCAATGTTAGCATCAATCCAATCAAAACTGACATTTTTAGAAGGCTACATAACGGCAATTGATCTGACAAATTACACTCTACAAGTGAAATGGGAATCTAAGCTAGCATCTCTCGAAGTTCAACTGAAGGAAAACTCACCAACCGGCCCAGCAGCTCGAGTAGGCCTGGTAAAAACTACAGGGACTACCCAAGATAGGCATGATGTGGGAGCAGCCCCGATCTTTACCAAACAATCTCCGAAACCTACAAGAGAAAAATGCCTTTCATCCGATGACAGCTCGACAACAACCCAGGTAAATGACAACTTAGACTACTCTTCAAAGCAGAAAATAGCTCTACGATTATCATCTATAGACCAACAAGAAAATTTAAAACTGACCCCATCCAAAGCCCAACTATTAGGCCATTTGGGGTCACCAGTGTCAGGGGACCAAACAGCGGCCTCAAAAGCTCCTATGACCATGGACCTTATCAAATCTCCAAGAACTGTGGCAGACTTCCTGGCCTCGAGCTCTAATGGACTTAACTCAGCATTTAGATCCAGAGACAAAAGAAAATAAACCTTTGGAACCGACTGGCTCGAAAATCCCCTCCGCAGCCGGCTGTACCAGCTCAAGAGATGCTTTGAGAACATCGCACCAATCTCTGTCAGAAACTTTGCGAAAGGACAATCACAGCCAATGTAATAGGGACAGTAGAGGTGACCAATTATCTTCTGCTTGCCTAGCAAAAACAGAAGGAAGATCCACAGATACCAACAACTCATCACCAACGAAATCCCCGGTCCCCAAAAGGAACTCAAAAGTATCAAGGACACTCGACAAAAACAACACGGGACGAGTGCCACACAAACAAGACCCAGGTATTGAAAATAGAACAAGCATTCGCCAATGATAGATACATGGTGGTAAACTGGAAGGCGGTCCTGAGAATATTGAATAAAGTAGATGCCTTACAAGGACTCAAAACAGAAGACTTACCGCTAATCGAGCCATACCACAGGGACAACAAGGCGAAAGCCTACCTGCAAATCAAAACAGCGGCCGTACAAGATGTCACACAGGAAGTATTCAAAGAGCTAAAGTTAGCTGGATTCTTACTCTCAGAATTCAAGGAGCTCTACGACCCACTCAGGAAAACAAAGTCTGCTACCACTAAGACAAACAGACACAAATATGTCACCAAAACTGAAGAACTGTACAACTGCCAGAGGTACGAGAGGAAGCGGTCATCTTGGGACAACAATCAACAAAAACCGTCCAAACATTTCCAAGAAAGATGGATACCCCAAAATGCCTGAGTAGGTAAAGAACAGGTACAAGACAGAACACACCACCCCAGATCGGACACACCACATCGCCGACAACGTAGATGGAGCGACAAGGAAATTTACTTCCAAGGAAATGGAAACCACAAACAAAGAGAAAGCGAACGAGATGGAAAAAATGGAACACCAACACATACATCTGCACTCCAGACCGAAAAAAGACTCCCAAGTGGGCAATGGAAATGGCTGAAAGCAGCCCTAAATCCAAGTACTAGCAAATAGCAACTACTACAGCCATCGAGCGAAAATCACTACAATAATCGCTAACCATGGCCTCATGGAACACAAGAGGACATGGACATTTAACAAACCCAGATAGTCAAGACCTGGGTGAATTTGACATCCTATGTCTACAAGAGACATGGCTGCTGGAGAAACCGTCTCTCAACGGTTTCTCGATCGAGATATCACCAGCAATAAAAGGGCTTTTGGGCTGCCCGTCATCAGGTCTACTACTGGCGGTCCGTCTAGGATCAGGGATAGAGATTGTTCAGAAGATCGCTGAATCATATGGTATACTAGCAGTTCTGACTCACTGGAAACATCTCTCACACACCTCGAAGACATGGACACCTACCAATTTGGCCATCGTGACCGTCTACTGGAATCCCCAGAAAACAACCATAACAGAGTTTTGTAGCTCTGTGGCGGACGTCATTGACAACATTACCATGGACCTGAACACCACATGCACGATCACATATGGAGATATGAACGCCAAAGGCCTGAATCCGACAGCACAAGACATCAAACGCTCCACATTTGCATCGTCCGAAGAGCGGGGAGTGGCATGGCTCAACCTAATGACCTCAAGGAACTACCACAGCGCTGCGTGGGTTAAAGACTTGAAGACGCAAATACCAACATGTGAGCGGAGTAATTCCAAAGCAACCCTGGCCTACATTTTCATATCCTGTGCCCTGCTCCCCTACATCAAATCTTTCAACGTCATAAGAACAGACGAAAGTGATCACAACCTCTTATCCACGTCATGGATGTCCAAGACCAAGCAAAATAAGCTCTACACTCCATTGGTAGAGGCCAACAACCAACAAACACGACTACGTCTAACCGCTGCAAACATTAAAGAATTTACGGATCAATACACCAGAGAAGTCCCAAATTCTCAATCCTGCACAACATCAGTAAGACCAAATTACCTTCCATTACTAGTCAAATACAGGGTGGAGACCAAAAGAGGCAACAAACCCACCACAAAAACCAACCACGCCTTCAATAAAGTAGTAGCGGAGAAAAAAAGATCACTAAGAAAACTGAAGAGAGCCGCTATTGCAAAGAACACAGAACCAGCATGGGCAACTTGGCAAAATGAAACCAAGATCTATAAAGCATGGATAAAGAGCTACAAAGCCATCCTCTATCAAAACGATGCAGAATCGAGGTTAAGAACACTGAGCACCAAAAGATCTGGAGACTTCTGGTCCCTAATCAACAAAATGAATTCAACTCTCGACACCCAACTTGCCAATTCAGTCCCAGAAACAGCTTGGGCTAAGTTATTTTCGGAACCTTTTGCCACTCCACAGAATGGCCGGGTAACAGTGCCTAGAGATACATATTCTCCCTGGATCAACTTGTCTCCTAAAGAAGACATAAGAGAAGCAATAAGAAGACTCAAAACATCTAGAGCTTTCAGCCCAGACAGGCTAATGAATATCAACTTAAAAACACACATTGAGGAATGGACAGACTTCATCAGCTTCATCTTCAATCAGTGTAGAAAAAACAGACAAATTCCTGCTTCGTGGACAAAGGCTGTTGTGGTACCAATTTTCAAGAGGGGCAGCAGAGAGGAACCAGCGAATTACCACCCTATAGCCCTCCTGGATATTATCGGGAAAATCTTCGCAACCCTCCTTCTACAACATTTCCAAAAATGGGCCAAACAGTGCCATGTGAATGCCCCTTTCAGATGGGATTTCAGAATAACGGTTGCACGGCAGTGAACATTTTCCTGCTAAACGTAATAAAGTAAAGGGTTAAACAAGGGGCTCCAACCGTTTTCTTGGCCTTTGTCGATCTGTCACAGGCTTTCGATAAAGTAGACAGAGGCATTCTATGGAATAAACTAAAAGCCTGGAATTGCCCAGAGGAAGTACTGGACCCCATAATGGCACTGCATACGCAAACATCACTACGTGTCCACCTAAACCGACAAGGTCTTCTGTCTAACGAAATATCATCAGAACGAGGGGTCAAGCAGGGATGTCCACTGGCACCTGCACTTTTCGTGGCCTTCTTGGGGGATTATAAAGATTCAGAGAAAACCACTTGAGTGTTTCCTACAAAAATAGGGGGCACCCGGGTCTCCTGCATTCTATATGAAGATGACTTGATCTTGTTACATCAGACGCCTTTAGGCCTCCAACGGCAGCTAGACAATCTGGCAACATAGATGACAACAAACAACCTGAGATCAACAACACCAAGACAAAAATCATGATTCTGGGCAAACAAAACCACAAACATAAAAACAGCGGAAGTTGGTGCCTAAATAACGTCAAAATAGAAGTGGTGTCACATTTCAAATACCTTGGAGTCACAATCGATGGATCATTAAAGGAGCAAAAAATGCAGCAGATCCTGTGGGAGAAAACAAAGAACCTTGCATCCTAAATGAGAATCATCAATAAGAAATACGGAAAGTTCTCCCTACTGCCGGTAATAAACTTCTACAGGGGCAAAGTGGTACCCACTCTGACGTATGGAATGGACGCCACTATTACCATGCCGACATCGATATGGTCTAAACTGGAAGGAAACCTGTGGAGGTCAGTGCTCGCCCTCCCGAACTCAGTCTCCATAGCAGCTCTCAGACGAGAACTTGGTCTTCTGTCTTTAAAGGCAAAAGTAGAGCTTCTTTCCATCCAACTTTAAGGGAAAACTCTACTCCAAGACTGCCTCCCTATATACAGGTTCATTGATGAAGAAATCAAAAAGAGCAAATGCAAAACACTAAACAAGTGGGCGGAGGACCAGAAAACCAAACTGACCGACTTAGCGTGCACCCCAGATGACCTCAAGGGAAATCCACAAAGAGTCATTTTTAAATTGGAATGTCGAGACTGGATCAAAACTGGGGACAAAGCAGTAGTCAACAAACTGCTAAAACATCTCCCGCCGACTTTCAACAAACTAAAATCCCCTCTGCCTTACTGCTTGAAATTTCCAGACAAACAACTACAAAAAATCTTTTTAAGAGCTCGCCTAAATCTCCTTCATACTCATACGAGATCTTAGCCATAAGATTGCAGACAAACACGACCAGTTGCAGACTGTGTGAGAAACCGGACCATGCGGAAACCGTGTGACACTTGCCCCTCAACTGTCCTAAACTGAGACAAGAGCGTACAGCTTTCCTTACACCACTATGGGCAGACTTGGACGTGGCTGAAGAAGAAGTCTGGTGGTTCCGCCTGATTGCCGGAGAAAATTCAAAATGGTCAGTCGCAACAGCTAAGCTACTAGAAGTGGCCTTTAAAAAGATTAACTCCCTACAATCCGATGTGACCTGACCAGCGCCCAAGTACGCACATAACACAGAATTTGAGGAAGCGCCAGCACCACGACTCTCGCGGCTTCATATGAGTGATATCACTACCAGTCATCTTAACGACGAACTCTCTCAACTCTCCCAATTTGGGCAGCGTTCGTAAACATTGTAAAAGTCAATTTTCTTTGTGACTATACACAAGTAATTAAAGCATTTTTTTTTAAAACATACATACATAGATGGAAATAGGACCTAGGGAACCCTATCTCAGACAAGTCTTGCAATAATATTGTGGTCAGGGCAAAATGTTCCCCAACAGGCACTGAAGTTAAGGACCCTTTAAACACGTTCCATAAATGATACCTGACAGAGGGTGTCAAGAAGGGAGAGCTATGTTCCATATCTGGCAGCCGTGACCATTGATCCAAAGATTATGGAAAGAGGTTCTTGTTAAAGTTAAAAGAAATGACATAAGTGTTACTTCCTCCAAATCCTCATGTACAGTTTGAGTGATGAAGATGAGGTGGATGACTCGTATAGGGGCATCGTTTGGTGGCTTTGTCACTGACTGTGGCTCAGTTTTGGTAGTTTCATAACCTTCACATAGCAGTGATTTGTGGGTTTACATGTGGCATGTTTTTGCCATGGAAAGAAATGGCCCTATACTCACAAAACACATTATGAAAATAAACATGGGGCTTTTTTTGATGTGCATGGGCTAGTGAGCCTTCGTCAACCAGCCCCCGATTGTTGGGGGCTAGAGGAGTTCTCTTATTAGATGGGGTGAGAGGCTGTTTACATGAGTTGTCTCTCACAATCGGAAATTGTTTTCCACTTGCTCTTGAACATTTGCCTCTCATTGACTTCGCATATTGGACGTCCTACCTGGAAATGTTTTATCACTGTATTATTGGACCTATGACCAGACCTTTTTTACCTGTACCAGTAATGTATATGTAGCTTTAGTTTGATTGGACAATTCTTTATTGAACATGCAATCTCCATGCCTTGTATAAACATTATACAATGTATGACTCCTTCATTGTATGAACCTTTACTAATAAAACATGTTTTAAAATTTGGCTATAGAATTTTGAGAAATCCTAGGTCTCAACTCCATAATCTGTGAGCAACACACAGCTGAACCCATAAGCACAGCTGAGGGTGCCACCCCTAGATGTAAGCTGCGTTTGCCACCCACATATCCCCAGAACCTTCCTGATAGATGGGCTCTCTGTAATAGCACTTTACTGTGAAGCTGTGGCCTCCATTCAGTGACACTGTACACACTTTCAAAAAGTTTGTGAACTATGTCAGATAATCTTCTGCCAAAGAGGATTTCCTTTAGGTACCCCTTTTGTCAGAAAATATTCCCAGCCAAGGGGTTTGTCTAGGCCTTTTCCCTCAACAAGGCTTTATTTTGCACTGTGTGACTTGGTTCTGCAGCTTTTTTCTTGATGAGTTACTTGATGATGGCACTGGAACTTGATCCGTCCATTGTATGACCCTTGTAATTTTTGTTATTTCTTGGATAGTCATGTATTGTTGTGTCCGACATTTCCACATTTCTGTCTGTGCAACAGGGCATCCAGGGGCTCGGAGACTACACAGCAAATCCCTGTCTCCCTCCCAGTATGCTTCAGTTTGGAAAGAGCGAGCAATGCAAAATGATCTGCACAACAAGAGAAGGAGGACAATCAAACTGGAAACTCCCAGAAAGGGCACTAGTTTGGGGTTCTATAGCTCGCCATTCTTGCCTTGAGGAGGCTCTCTTCAGTGTTTCCTGGTCCGTCATGTCTCTCTCTGCCCCCCTTCAGCCGGTCCCATCTATCATTTACTGCATTCTATCACTCCCATCCTACAGCATCTTCTCTGGTCAGCCTGCCTTTCACTGCCATTCCATCCGCACAACATTCTCGTGACTCTTATTGACTTACACCAGGAAAGGAATTTGCTTCCTTTTCGAAAACGATTGAAAACTTGTTTATTTGATTAATGGATTTTTCGCCCTCTGCCTCCGCCATTTTCTCTGTGTCCTGTCTTTTGTGATGTGTGTTTATGTATTGGTGTGCACCCTGATCCCTGCGGGCTCTGGCACGAAATAAATAAAAAGATTAATAATTAAACTAAATACCAGTCCCTACCTTCTAATCCTTGGGGACCTAAACCTGAGCCTCCACAAGGTAATGTCTTCTCAATAATTTCAAATGACTTAAAAACATATTTGCCAATTTTCACAACTTTTTAAAATGTACCTTGATAGGACCAGTGTTTAATTTTGTGTGTTTATTTTTTTCTCACCTCTGCCCCCATACACTAGAGGCAGTACTTCCGTCTTCAACAAACAGGAATTTAAACACACTTCAGCAATCTGATACCCAAACTAATAGTAATCAGGAGAGTAACTTCAAAGGAAAAATTGCAATGACAGCATGCGTGCGTGTGTGTCTGTGTAAAGAGGGAAGTGTGTGTACAATTACAAAGTCTAGAAATATCCTTACATCTAGACTCCTTCCCTTTCCTGGGCACATTAATTGACATCTTTTTCTCAAACAAGCCAGGAATCACCTTCTCCTTGAGGACGTGTATCTTCTCTGCATTGGCTTTTCCATGTGCTCCAGAAAAGGTCACACATTCCAGAAAGACTGCAAACTTTAGCAAAAAAATCAATACTGATGTTGCCCCTCAAATGCTCCCTTCCCTTTTTGATCACCAGCACTCTTCACCTCCTCTAATCATCATATTATCAAACAGACAGAACAGATGGCACAGCCTTTCCTGAAAAGCTAAATGATCCGGAAATGGAAACTCTCAAAAGGTTATGGCTGAGCCTAATTTTAATCCATTGTACATGTGACGTGAGGGCAGGCACAGGAATGTCTAACCAGCATTAAAATAGGTGTACAGTTCTACATGGCTCCCCATCTAGTTGAAAAATATGTCAAATATATGCTATATGTACTTTTTACGGGAAACGGGTTGCATGCAGACCTCCTCTTTTGATATAATGATTGCCATAGAATTGTATTTCTTGGTAAAAACCCAGCCAATCATTTCCCCGCATCCCCATGCCCCCCACTCTCCATCCTCGCCCCCCACACTTGTTATGTCTGCCCGGCATATATTACGCTTGCTGCAGAGAGCACTTGGGTTCTAAATTAGCATTGTCGGCTCTGCCTTGCGCAGCACTTGAGAATACTCCCTGAACAGCTGAAGCATAATCGGATGTGAGCCCAGCAACTAACGTAAGGCACATGTGACATGCTGTCTGGCAGCTCTCATAGTCAATCAACCCCACAGCAAGCATTGTTTACAGACTTCCCCACATGCACACGTCTGTCAATAGCAGTAATTCGAGTACATGGGCATATGGAAAAAGCAATGCAGAAAACAGATCTTTTAGGGATCTAGCAAGACAGCATAAACGTTAAGCAGTCGCCATCTTAAGGGGAAAAGTGGCTTCCTCCTGTACTTCTGTCACTGAACAATTAAGCAAAGGAGATCTCAATGGGTGGAGTTAGGGTATGGATGGTTGGAGCCGGGAGGGCGGGGGAGGGGGTGGGGGCCAGTAATTTCAATCGAAATCTCATGGCCAAAGACAGTCACTAGATGGGCAGTTAGCCAGACAACACCAAGAGGCTTTGTGTCCCTCTTCTCAACCCATGTCCCTCTTGCCCTTAATTCCGATGCCAATAGTTTTGGCTAACATGTGGAGCTTTAATCACCACATACAAGTCAAAACTAAAATGATAAGGGGAATTTAATGTGTGTAAATGACACATACTTGCCCCATGCAATACTGTCTAGTACTCGTTTAGATCAATATCATCTGTGATCCCAGCACATACATAGGCAGTATTTAAGAATAAGTGATATTTAATGTACCACATGTGTGCACCATTACCACCATACTCATGATGAGGGCCTGAAGCACCTGCGATGGGTTTGCAGAATGTGGTCTTCAAATCTTTGCACAGGATAGTGATTTTAACCCGTAGGTTCTGATTACATAATAACTTTTCTATTCTTTCCTGGATATGAATACATTTCCACTAAGTGTTTGTAAATGTAACAATATTTCTATGAATATGCAGTGAAGCTTTTTTTTCTCGAATGTATCACACAATTGAAATTTTGGAAACTTTTTTGCAATTTTGATATGATTCAATATTCTTTTTTTGCATCTCTAAAGAAATGTTTATTGTTTCATGGTCAGCTTTAGTTATTTATTTATTTATTTCTGCATTTGTCAAGTGTCTAAAACCTAAGGCACCAGGGCGCTGTAGCGGACCAGTTACATGTACAAAAAGCTTCAACAGAGGAGTGAAAATATAGCCCTGACACACCCAATGCGGTAAACAGTACAGATTGGAACGGTAGTCAGTGGTTGTCTTCGAGTGGGAGCACCAGCCTGGTTTTCAGGGCCTTGCGGAAGGCCCAGTAGGAGCCTTCTGCTCTTAGTTCTGGGGGAGGGCGTTCCATTGGTTTGCGGCCACAGATAGGAAGCTCACTCCACCTCCTTTGGCTCTTTTCACTTTAGGGAGGACAGGCCGATTACCACGGAGGTATCTTACCTGTCTGCTGGATTTTGATTGCTCGATTTTCTTGGCCAGATATTGTGAGGCGGTGTTGCTTAGGCATTTGGGAGTAACTGACAACATTTTATTTATTTATTTATTTATTTATTCAGATTTGTAAAGCGCACATCAGCCCAGGGGCATCGTAGCGCTTGTTACATACTTAACTCAGTTGCAAATAACATGAGCATATATAAAGGTTACAGGCATGATAATGTACATATTTACAGTGATTGCTATGATTAGCAAGTAGTTACACTTTACATTGCAAGGAGTGAAAGCTTAAGTTTTCTCTCCGAAAAGCAGGGAGTGAGTTTTCTGCTCTGATGTCTGTGGGTAGTGCGTTCCAGTATTTGGCGGCAATATATAGGAAGCCTAGGCCGCCGGCTTTGGCTCTGTTGATGCGTGGGATGTGAAGTTTGTTAGTGTATTGTGACCTGGTGGGGCGTATATCAGAGGATTTGGAGATAGTCTCAAATAAGTATGAGGGTGCAAAGAGTGAGAGGCATTTGTGTGTGAGGGCAAGGATTTTGAAAGTGATGCACTCTTTGACCGGGAGCCAATGAGCTGATTGTCTGGCCAGGGAGATATGCTCTATTCTAGGGATGCTTAGTGCTGCATGGAGAGCATTGTTCTGTGTGACTTGTAGTATGTTTAGGTTTTTAGCTGTAGTGTCTGCTAGAAGAGCATTGCAATAGTCTACTTTGGTGTCACTGGTTGCTCTAGCTATTGAGAGGCAGTTGGGTATGGATAGTTAAGGTGTTATGGCGTTTATAAGCTTGGTGGTGTGCGCAAAGGAGGACGTCATAGCGCTGACCTGTCTTGTCATGGTAAGTGACGAGTCTAGGTAAACTCCCAACGTTTTGACAGCGGTGGATACGGGGATAGTGGAGTTGTCGATGGTGAAGTTGGCCTACAATTTGTCGAGTTTAGCTAAGGTGTTCTTTTGGCCTAGTATCATGATTTCTGTCTTGTCCCTATTGAGGCAGAGGCCATTAACCGCCATCCATGCCTGGATGGTGGAGTAGATTGTGTGAAGTGTCTTAGCATCTTCATAGTAGGACCCATTGAGCGGTAGAAGTACTTGTGTGTTGTCAGCGTAGTTCGTGTATGCGATACCAAGTGAGTCAAGCTTGTCGAAGAGAGGCTTCGTGAACAAGTTGTATAGTGTGAGTGCTGTGCAAGAGCCCTGAGGCACTCCACAGTGGATTGTGGTGGGTGTAACGCTTGCTATGTCTGAGAAGACTTTCATGGCTCTTCCTTCAAGGAAGGAGGTGACCCAGAGCGCTGATTCTTTGGAGAAATTAGCAGAGTGTGTGAGGTGTGAGGTTAGAGTCTTATGGTCAACTATTGTATTCGATCCTTTTATTTTAAATCCTTTCACCTACAACCGCTGAGAGGTCTAAGAGAAGCAGCAGGGCTGACTTGCCTTTGTCCATGATTTGTGTGATCTGATTTTTTAGATCCACCAGGGTTGTTTCAGTGCTGTGTCCTTTCCGGAAGCCCGATTGCCTGACCCCTAAAATGGAGAGGGTTTCCAGGAAGTGTTGGATTTGGCCATGAGCCGCTTTGTCCAGTAGTTTAAGGAGGAATGTTACCGTGGTTATTGGTCTGTAGTTATTGGGTTGTAAGGGGTCGAGAGATGGTTTTTTTAGTAGAGGGCAGACCCAGGCCTCTTTGAGGCTGTCAGGGATGATGCCTGATTTGAAAGATGCATTAATGAGTGCTGTGAAAAGCGGTGCAAATTTGTCAGCCCAATCCTTGATGAGTTTAGGTGGGCATATGTCCGCTTTACATGGGGATGGTTTGAGGTTTTTGAGTAGGTTTATAACTTCTTGTTCGGTGATGTCCCTGAATGAGAAAATGGGTTTGGTGGCGTTGGTTAAGGCAGGAATGGTTTTGGTAGGTGTGGCCCCCATCGCGGTGGAAGGGCTTTACAGTGATCCTCAATTTTCTTTTGTAGGAGGTAAATTTTTTGTGGCATGGCAGATTGGATACTCGTACACCATGCTTCGTCTTTGACTATTTCATCAGGTGTATTGGGTGGGGAGATGAGTTCATTGAAGATGGAGAAGATTTCTTTAGATTGCGGTTAGCATTAGCGATGCGTGTGTTAAAAGCGTTTGCTTTGGCTGTGGAGATGGCTGCTTTGTATTTGAGGGAGATTGAGTTGAACTCGTTTTTGGCACTGTCACCTGGGTTGGTTTGCCAGTTTTTCAGTGCTGCTCTTTTGCACGAGCGCAATGACTGAAGTTCTTCAGTGAACCATGAGTTGGCGCGTAGTGATTTATTTTCTTTTTTGCATCCGAGTGGTGCTATCTCGTTAATGGCTTTCGTGATAGCATCCTTGTAAATGTCTGCTAGGGAGTTAGGGTCATTGGTGAAGCGGGGTGCTAGTTCAGGGATATTGAGGTATGGGCACAGGTTGTCCTCATTAATCTTCTTGGAGCTTCTCACTTTCGCTGTGGTAGCAGGGGTGAGAACTTTGTGGGTTTTGGCGATGGGTAATAGGAATTCTCTACAGTTGTGATCGGTCCAGGGCATGGTGGTGTTAGAGGTAATAGTTGAGTGGCAGTTATGATCTGCGATCCAGTGTAGGATGCAGCCTTTTGAGTGTGTGGGCCTTAACACTTTTTGGGTGAATCCTAGATCGTTGAGTTCCTTGTGAAATGAATCGGCAGGTTTGTCTTTGTCATCATTGAACCCTAAATTGAGGTTTCCTAGCAGGAGGGTCTTGGTGGAGCTTTTGAGGTTATTGGAGAGTATTTGTAGGAGGTGTTCCTGAGAGTCTTTGGGAAGGCCTAGGGGGAGGTACAAGACATGAATGTTGACGGTGCTATTGGGAGACAGCGTAAGTTTGGCAGATAGAAGGTCAGAGTTGCTGGTCCAGGGGTGACTGATAAGTCGAAGGTGGTGCCTCTCTTTGTAGATGAGGGCCACTCCGCCTCCTACTCGTGCTAGTCTATCTTGCCTGAGGATGGTAAAACCTGGTGGAAGGCCGAGTGCTATGGCGGGGCCAGAGGCTTTGTGCAGCCAGGTTTCTGTGATGGCTAGTAGGTCAATGTAGTTGTCGGATATGAGGTGGTGAATCTCATGTGTATGCGCTGAGAAGGAGCGTACATTGATGAGAGCACATTTAACGTGGGGTGTGTGACGGTTTTTAGTGGAGGTGTAGGTGGGGGTGGTGGAGTTAGGTGGGTCATGTGTAGTGGCAGTGTAGGGCCTGATGAGGTTGATGGGTGACTGCTTGCATTTGTTCGTGGGTTTGAGGCGAGGGGGGGAGACTGTGTGTAGAGCGGGAGCCTAGTCTATGGTTTCTGTGAGCAGTAGGAATGGGTTGAGTGCTGTGTTCAGCAATCAGCGTACGCGCTCTGAGTCTTTCCAGTCTACACATAGTTGTGTGGTACGGTGGTGCAGAGGATTTGTCTTCTGGTGATGGGTGATTGAGTAGAGATGTAGCAATGGTAATGAGTTCAGAGGTAATGGTGGCCGGGCTCGGCGGTGTTCATTTGGGATGGGGGAGAGCAGTGATGAGTGAGATGGCAGAGAGTATGATAAAGGAGGTGAGCCAAGTGGTGAGAGAGGTGAAGAGCATACTGGGCATCATTGTATGCAGTATGGCCTAAAAAAAAACAGTCAGGCAGATTCGACTTGTGTGGAAGGTCTGCAAGTCAACAGTGGGTAGGATGAGCAGTGTGTCCTAAAAATCACAGTAGGCAAATTCGATTTTGCTCAGGAGGCCTAAAATCACAGTGGGCAGAATGAGCAGTGTGTCCTAAAAATCACAGTAGGCAAATTCGATGTTTGCTCAGCAGGTCTAAAATCACACTGGGCAGAATGAACCGTATGTTCTAAAAATCACAGTAGGGAAATTCGTTTTGAAAATGATCCTTTCCCTGATGGGGAGGCAATGCACCTTTTTTCTGGGGGCTGAGATATGGTCTCTTTTAAGAATATTTAGAGCAGAGCGGAGTTATTTTGAATAATATGTAGCTTATTGATGTTCCATTTGGAGGTCCCAGCAAAGAGGACATTGCAATAATCCAGTCTTGCCCCCGTGTTTGCTCTGAAGGAGTCTTCGTCGTAGGAGCCTGACAAGGGAAGGAGTATTTGGGTATCATCGGCATAATTAGTGTAGGATACGCCAATGTCATCTAGTAGATCGAATAGGGGTTTAGTGAAAATATTGTACAATGAAGGGGAGCCTTGCGGGACACCGCACAGTATGGGGATAGGCTGGGCACTCACTGTCTGAGAAGACTCTAATGGACCTACCCTCTAGTAAAGAAGCGATCCACGCCGTGGCCTCATGGGAAAAGTTGGCAGAGGTGGTCACAAAGGGTATCATGGACTATGCGGTCGAAAGCGGCCAAGAGATCCAGTAGTAGGAGGATGGCTTGGGTGCCCTCATCTCTGTAGGCATCCAGTTGGATTTTTAAGCCAAGTAGGGCAGATTCCGTCCTGTGACCTGGGCGGAAGCCAGATTGTCGAACCCCTAGGATTTGATTTGCTTCTAAGTAGTGTAGGATCTGAATGTATGCAGCTCTACCCAGGATGTTGAGCAGGAAGGGAACAGTGGTGATTGGGCGGTAGTTGTTAGGCCGCTCTGGGTCCAAAGATGTTTTTTCAGTAGGGGGAGGACCCAGGATTCCTTAAGGCTTCCCGAGACCAAGTTATAAGAGAATAAGGAGTTGATAAATTTGCTGATGAAAGAGACAAGGGCTTCTAAGCAATCTTTGATAATGGCTTCTGTGCAGATGTCTCCTTTGCAGTTGGAAGGTCTGAGGTTTCTGAGGATGTTGGTTGTTTCTGATTCTGAGATGTTTCTGAAGTGAAATGGGGGTGTGGTGTGCGTTCTAGAGATGGGCAGTGAACTGGATGGGGTGATTAAGGTTAGTTTGTTAGCAATTTTGTGTTGTAGCGTGCATATTTTGGTGTGCATGCCATTCTGGATGTTAGTGCACCAGGATTCATCTTTGTTGAGGACGTCAGGGCCAGGGACAGGGGATTCTAATTCCCTAAGTATTTTAAATAGTTCTTTAATGTTGGAACTGGCTTTGGCGATTCTGGAGTTATGAAAGTCCGGTTTGTCTGCCAAGGTAGTTAGTTTGTAATCTAAGGCAATCTTGTTAAATCTCATTTTATGATGGTAGGATGGGTTTTTCTCCCAAAAGGCTTCCGCTTGTCTCTTCTGTGTGCATAGTGCTTGGAGGTAAGCAGTGAACCAAGGGTTGAGGTGGCCCATTGGTTTGGATTTTCTGGGGAGGAGCGAGTCACCAAATTTACTGCATAGGTCATGGTGCTGGCATAGATTTCAGCTAGGCTTTGGGGGTCTGAAACCTTAAGGCTATCCCGACTTAGTGGTAAAAGTGAGGGAGTAATCGACTCTTTAGTGATTTTGCGGGAGCTGCAGGCTAATGTGGGTGGTAATGTGGGTGGTGAGGGGGGTGGGAGGTTTCCGTGCAGGCAGGGAGAAGCTCACTATGTGGTGGTCAGACCATGGACAGGGGGTGTTGGCAGTGATAAGCATCTGGCTGTTCAGATCGGCGATCGAGTCCAGGGTTCTGGGTTTGCAGTGGGTGGGTGTTGTGTTTCCCTTTCATTAAAATACATCACGCTGATACTTTGGGATGTATAATTTGGGTTTAATCATAGGAGCCCCCAGGAGGCCAGCGTCTTTACAGCAACATCTTCGTGTATGGTTCCATCAACATTCTGGAACGATACACGAAGATGTTGTCATAGTTACATTTCAGATTCTAATCATAAACAGCAGCTCTATAGGCATACCTCTATAGACATGTATTAACTATAACAATATCCTCACAGGCCACACGGTGTTTAAAGACGATGTCTTTAAGGGCACTGGCGATTGTGGAGCCTGCTCTATCTAGGGGATCATGGAGACCTAGGTTGAGGTCACCCATGAGGATAACTCTGGATGTGGGCTTGATGTTGTTGCCAATAGAGTGAACAAGGTCTTCCTCGAAGGTGGCTGATGGGCCTGGTTGGCGATAGAGGATATGTATAGTGATAGTGTCTATGGGGGAAGTGGTGAGTTGCACAGAGAGACACTCACAGTGCACTTCTGTAGAAGTGCTTCAGGGTCTGACTTGAAGGGAATCTCTATAGGTGAGTGCTACGCCTCCGCCTCGTGTGAGCAGTCTGTCGCACCTCAGGATGGAATAACCATCTGGAAAGGCTACAGAGAGTGCTGGGCCAGAGGCTTGGTGAAGCCAGGTTTCGGTGAGGGCCAGAAGGTCTAGTTTCCGCAAGTTTATCAAATCATTGTAATCCAGCGCATGAGCCGTGAGTGACCTAGCGTTAATGAGGGTTCAGATTAAAGGGGGGGGGGGAGATTGCACTCCGAGGGATGGTTCAGGGCGAAGAAAGATATAGCGGTCATGGGCTTCAATGTCGAAATGGTGGGGGGTGCACTAATAGAGGTGTCATATTCTATGCGGTGCTAATATATGTTAGCATAATATATGAATATATGTTTTATCTTTGGACAAGTGGTACTTGAAAGTCTTCATCTTTGCAAAGTGCTGGATTCTTCTTGTGTTTGCTTCTTTTGGAGATCACCCTAGTGACAGTTGTTTTGCAGCTGCATTTTAATTTGCACATCACAGTTCTTAATACTGCTGTAATAGCTGCGATCGTTAGTGAATATGTACATCTTTTCAGATGTTCTTTATGTCAGAACGAAACCCATTGTCCACGCATGTGACAAGCAGTGCATTTGAAGCGCCTTCGCTCAGGAGGTGTGGTTGCAGAATATATAACTGGAAAACAGCTTGGTAGTTTAGTCATTTAAACCTTTATTTTGTACATTTACACCCGATTAAGTGAAATTTTCACTACCTAAATATTGTGTGTTTGCTTCATTGCGCCCAGGACAGAGACTTGCTATTGTTAAAGAATGACTAACATTTTTATTTGCCATTTGTGATTAAATGTCTTTCGTGAAGCTACATTTTGGCTGACTTCCTTTCTGGAGATTAGTAAAGATTATACATACAATATTTAAGTGCATCCATCTGCAAAGTGAATAACCTATGAGTGTAGGCCTTACCTCTAGTTTGGGTGGTTGTACAAGGGTGAATTCAAACACCTTCCTGTATTGCCTATCACGTTCTTCGTTGCGTTGATGGAGAAATACCTACAATCGTGTGCATGTGTGTCTGTGAACAAGTGACCGGGAAGAAAGAAGTGTACAGTCAAGCGCTGGCTGGTCCCAAGTATGTAAACCCCTCAATCCCACACATTCGTGAACCTAGCTGAGCCGAAGGTGCTTCTAGGTGTGTATGGCTCTCTTTTTGCCCACGCCAGGCCTTATTGAAGTTGAAAATAAGTTTCACAAATTGTAAAACAAGGTTAGTTTCGGTCTGTATGGTGTTTTTTATGTGTTTCTAGCAATTGTAATCATAAACACACCTGCTCGCCCTATCTGTTATTCATTGCAATCAAATGCACAGATAGTACTTCTATTTGCCAGGTATTGTTGCATTATACAGAGGAAACCACATCATGTGGTAGGCATTGCCATCATATACGCAGCATTGTTATTAAATGCCCTGGTGTGCACATGAATTGCAAGGTACTGGTCACATATGTCCGGCGACTACGATCACATGTCAGGTATTGCTAACATATAATAACCATTGCGATTATTTGTAAAGGTACTTACATCATGAGGCACTGAGTACACATGGCGGAAACCCACACCCTATACTGGGTATTTCACCAAAAGACCAGGCACTGATATATGCCAGATATTGCCATCCTAAACCCAACACTCTCACCACTAGCCACATATCGGCATCCTGCATACTGCCGTCATACGCGTATTTGCTCCGAAGGTTGTCCAGGTACTGGCATCCTATGCCAAGGAACTCACACCATTTCACAGTGTTGATCAAATACCCCTGTGCTGACACCATTTGAAATGTATTGGGATTATATGCTGCGTGCGGGTCAGAAGGGGGACGCAGACACATTGTGGACATGGTTCAAAGATTTTTATTGAAGTAAGATATAAGACCTAATTTACCATATCTCTCTGGGTGATCCCTACCTATCTTTCTAACGAGGGTGCTTGTCAGTCAGTCGTGAATGTCCAAAAGGAAACCGTATGATGCCCAAAACGACCCTAACTGGCCCAACCACTATGAAAACAAACTTATATATGGAGAATTACTCCTTTCTCCTGAGGCTACCTCTAGTACCAGTCTTTAGGATTCTTTACAAATATGTAATCCTCAAATAGCCTCTTGTGACTTCCTGGATTAATCAGTGTAACTCTTCAAATGCGGTCTGAAGTTTTCCTTTCTCCTTGGTAGTCCCTTTTGGGGATCTTTTACAAGCTATAGATTCCTGGTGGCCGTCTCCAGCATATCTTGGGAAGACTTCAATTTTCGAATAGTCTTCCTCTCCTGGCCAATTCTAGCTCGACTTGCTTTTTCCAGCTGGGGTCTTTACTAGGTTCACTTGTCTAGTTTCTCTGAACTCTTGCTCCAGATATTCTAACCTTTTGCTATTCTCTTCTTGTTGTATAAAATGTCTAGTGGCTTTCCCCCTTTCTTATGGTAAGATTATCCATGGTTCTCTTCTTGTAATATTGCTTCTTTCTCTGGTCTCGCAATAATTTAAGTACATTTGCTTTAACAGTAACTTTGTCTCGTGACTTCTACTGAGACAAGTTGTTTGCAGCATATATTGATCCCTTCTCTATTCCCCATGGTTCCCGTTCTCCCCATTACCTTCTATTATGAAGGAGAACGCCTCAGAGAGACTTTATGACCCACTCCCAGGCCTCATATCGTTGTTGCCTCACTTCGTCAGTGGTCTCTCTCCTCTCTCTGGTGTACTCCGACGAAGGGTTGGACACCCTGTGCTCTTCTATGCTCAGTGGTATTGGGGATGGTTTCAGGACCTGGCTGTCCATCACAAGACATCCGTGGTCTCGACACCACCTTCCTCCAGGCTCCTGTCCGGCTGACTTCTTGTGCTGGGGTCACATTGTGGCTATGACGTCCCTGTTTCTCCCTCTGCGTTCCTTCTCTGAGGGTTTCTCGTGTTGGAGCTATGCTGTGGCTCTGGCATCCCAGTCTCCTCCTTTGGGATCTTTCTCTGCGGGTTTCTCATGCCGGGGCTCTGGAATCCTAGCCTCCTCCTTCGGGTCCCTTCTCTATGGTTTCTCATGCTTGGGCTATGCCGTGGCTTTGGCATCCCAGCCTCTGGTCTCAACCGAGTTTCAAACTTGCATTCTTTCTGGCTTGTGCTTTTTCTGCCCCTCTCACTCTGCATTGTCAGGTGTAGGTTGTTTAACCTTCTTTTCCCAGTGGATTGGGAATTTGAATTTAAAGGGACGTATTCCTTTTCTGTAACATATTTGCATATTCGTCCTAGTTGCGATATCTAAAAGTCTCTGGCATTGTGAAGCATGCGATGTAGGCCATAGTGTGCACAGTTTTAGGGAGTTCCTCACGGGAACGGGAGTTCTTGTCCCCAAAGGGGGAGTATCACTCAGTGGGGTCCCACTTGCCTCGACCCCTAGAGAGGGTGCTGCAAAGTGGGCTCACATCCCTAGCCTCACAGTGGGAGGAGCTCTCCTTTGGGGAGAAGGGACGTATTCCCTCAATTGGCCACAAACCCCTCCCCTTATCTCTGTGACTTCCCCTTCTTGACTGATGGGAAAACATCTAAAAAAACATTACCCTGTTATTGTCCTTTTTGATGTTCCACTGAAAAACAGAAAGGTTGTAAGTCCAGGAATCATCTCGTTACTATGGCATTGGAATCTTTTTGTAAACTCATCCAGCTCAGGGAAGAGTGGTCAGTAATTAACCTAAGTCTTCTGCCAGTTAGATAATACCGTAAGTGAGTAACAGCCCATTTTATGGGCAAAGCTTCTGGCTTGTGTACAACACGGGATGTTCAATTCCCTCATATTCTTGCGATAGGACAGCTCCTAGTCCAAACTTAAAAGCATCAGTTTGTAACAGGAATTCCTTATTAAAGTGAAGGGAGGGTTCCTGCAATGCCCCTCTGGACCCCCATAAGCATGGCAGCCTGAAGAGCCAGAAATGCAAGATGCCAGTCACTGTTTGGCCAGCCCCCAGGAGGGCCAGTGACAACTACACATGCAAACAGATATTCTCTCACACAACCATTCAAACCTTTTCCAGCTGACTTTGTCCTGGATACAGGTGCCTCAGCATTGGTTATGGTGGCAGGTGCCTCACTGGACCTGATCGACTAATGACAAATATCTAGCTCTGCTGACATCATTAGCAACGTTAGCCATGAAGCAGACTCGCATCCCTGCACAAAGTTACATGGACACACACATTCACACATGAAGAACATGCTTACACAGTTCTGTAGATAAAGGACAGATACATATACATATTGTTGAAAGCCTTTAATTATTTTCTCTCATTAGCCAAACGCAGAAACGCAAGAAAAGCAAGAGATGCAGAGCAAGCTTGTAGCCGCTTATTGCAACTAACCATATGGAACTATAGGATCGTATGAGGAACCTGAAGGGACAAAGTACCACTAACCCATAAGGAAACTAACACAATATAGATATTTAGAAATCATAGCATAACCATAGTAGAATTACATGAAGCCACAGGCCTCGGAATATGGGGCGAAGGAAAACAGATTTTGCAGCACACTGTCCAGGACTGATGCTCACAGCCAAGGTCAGAGAAAGCAGAACATTCCTAAGCTCCAGAGACAAGAAGCCACCTTCAAAATAACAGAATAAATCCTCACTTTTTGCAGACCAGAAAGCTCCATTTTGCGGTCTTCACCCATGTGGTGCGGCCGAGCCGAACAATGGCCATTCACCTGCAGTGGGAAGAGGAGCAGTTCCCCACGAAGCAGACACAAAGTGATACATGTGTTATTTTACAACGTTGCAACCTGCAGGCTCTCTAAGGCAAAGTGGTTATCCCAGTAGTAACAATGGAGACACATAGGGCCTCATTACAGGTCCGGCGGTAACCGTTCTGGACCCGTAATGATTTACCAGCGCCTGACTTCCCGGTAACACCAGGGATATTACAACCCCCGGTGGCAAGGAAAGTCAGGTGCCGGTAAATTGTAAGTCCCCATTCCCATAGAGTCCCATTGGTGCCGGTGCTTCTGTGAAGACTCTGCAGGCGGGTGCCGTTTTGCCTGGCAGGTGTGCCCTGCCAGGCGGGATGCCACCTGCCCGCAGAGTTGTAGTGTGCTGGTCCAGAAACAACGGTACCAGTAAGCTTACTTGCACCATTGTTTGCGGACCGGCACACTTACAAAGAGGCCCATATTCTTTCTCATCACCTTGAGAAGGTACACAGAGCGCTGAGAACAGAGCTGGGTTCCAGGCCTGAGGAGGCCCGCTCCAGCCAATCAGGGAACACACTTCCAGGGGTGGATGGCAAAGGGCAAGGGCAAATGGTAACCCTGCAACCCTGCAAAAATGTAGTAGAGGTTTTGGGGGAAGGCTCAGGCAAAGACACCTGGCATGAGAGGGCCAGTCAGCTAACATCTATGTGCAGTCCACAGGCAATACCACTCCAACCACCCAATCATGTATGCTCATCGGTTTTTGCCGAAGCGCCACGACTTGTAACGTCAGACCTCAACAACAGTCCCTGACACAGGCTCAGGAGCTGTGATTGCTGGAGAGCTTGCAATTTCCTGTATGATCCCTGTCTGTTATGGAAAATAAAGGACGGTTCTAACTTGCCCTTGGCCGAGTCCTCCGTCTGTATACTGGGGGAGGGTTTTTGGGCCCTGGGTGTTCTGAAAGGTGAATGTGTAGTGTGAACCCTGGTCCTCTCGGGTATACCTAAACTATTGGTAGCAGAGGGATGTTCACTATACCCATTTGGCATAGATCTGCCTCTTCCGTCGCAGTGCCTGTAGGGCTGTGAGGCACCCCACAGAGTGCGAGACCACACGTGAAGGCACGCCGTGCAGAGGCCGTCAGAAGCCTTCTTGGCAAATATCCTGCCCGCGGTCCAAGAGGAGCCCAGCAGACCAGAAGTGCAGTGTGGCAGTTATGGGGAGAGCCGGTGGCTGAGCAGCGTCAGTGGATCACGGAGTGTAAGTATTGACTCAGCCACACAGCAATTGAGGAGGGGGTGGTAAAGAAATGTTGGGTGCGGGGTGGTGATGAGTATTGTTGAGTATCAGTGAAGTATTGTTTAGTATTGTGTAGTGGAGAAAGGAGCAGAGGTAGATGTCATTAATTTGTGGTAAGGGAACATTCAAACTTGAGGTAAAATGTTCAGCTAGTTAGCCTAGACTTTTTACCTAAGGGTACGGATGACAGAAGTTATGTAAATAGGGGATTTCCTGTAGATTGGGCATTTTAGGCCGGGTCATGGATGATGGTATTCCCGTTTATGGGTTTAGCAAATGGAGCTAGCTTAAATTGCGGAAGGTGTTCTTCTGGTTTAGTCTCTGGGAGTTGTTTTATCTACAAGGCAACACAGTAGGTACAGATTGAGCATGTGAAATCTTGGTATTCCCTGTTAGGGGTCAGGACAACGGCAGTCGGTATATGTTGGGGTTTTGAAAATATCTGTGTAATGAGACAATATCATTGTGAGCCCTGTTCTTGATTTCTATAATTCCCTTACTTAGTAAAGAGGTGACATCACAAGGGAGGTCTGTGTATTGGACTAGGAGAGCACGAGGAGGTGCAGAATTCAGTTGTGGCAGTAAGAAATTGACGGAGTAAGCTGTTCTGTGGCAGTGCATGGAAGGCGCATGCACGAGATTGGTGGGTGTGCCTGAGGAGGCAGAAAGTTGCAGAAGGGCGGTGCACGGAGCATGCCTGAGAAGTTGGTTGGGAGTCACAGAGGCTTGTGATATTTGTAAGGAACTAGTATCTGTAAAAGTGAAGCAAAACAAGATTAACTGTATGTTTATGTCTGAATCAAAATGGAAGTGTCGAAAGGCTTTCGACTTGAGGTCAATTAAGTATTAAAAAGCAATGTATTATGGTAAAGGTGCGGGAGATACACCCCTACAGCACCTATGTAAGGCCTTTCCGTGATATAAGGACAAGATTTGTAAATATAGCACAGACTGGATGAAAAGCACAGAAGGTAGATTGTCTTAGCCATGGCCAAAGGGTGGGAGCTTCTCCAAATATGTGCAGCAACTGTTACACTCACATTTACAAGAGGTTTACGAGGGTAATACATTGAGCGATTGTATTGCGATATTTAAGCTCTGGAAAATGTTTCAGGACGACGGAGGGGATGTGGCGAAGCGTCAATGGATGCTGAGCCAACAGGAGACCCTGGGTGAAAAACCCTTGTCGTCCACTTCCCTGACTCCTCCTGACCATGAGGAGAGCGAAGGGGTTGCAGCAGGGGCCCAAGGACTGTACTCTATACGAGAATGGAGAGCAGCAGAGGGGTACACAAATCAAATGTTCGCACCTCCACCATATACCAAGGAGGAGGGGTAAAAAGGGCTCGCACCAGCAGGAGGTGGAAAATGGGTGCACAGCGAGACCCAGACAAGCACAAGGGACATGGCTGGAGAATATAGTATTGAACGAGAGGGTGGAAGGACAAATACAGTTGAAATTAGACTGGAAGACAGCGGGAGAAACAGTAGGGGCGAGTAAGGAAGTAGCTGGTTGCAAGGAGTGCAATGAAGCACGAGACTGGGCAGAAATAATAGAAGAGGTGGAGAGAAAAGAAAAAGAAGAACAGGAGGAACGTGAGAAAGTGCAAAGGGAAATGCAAAAGGCAGAAGAGAAAGAGCAGGAGCAGCGGGAGATGAGGAGAAGGAGAGACCTCGAAGAGATAATGAAGAGAAGGGAGAAAGACGATAAGGAAAGGTTTTAGTAAAGAGGGAAAGGAGGAAGTGGGAAATAGAGCAACTCGCAAGAGAGTGCAAATAAAAGGAGGAGGAGGAGCGTGCAGTGAGAGACATAAGACTAAGATTGAGACTGACCACTTTAGATGACAACGTGGGAAGGGATAGGAAAGCAGAGCAAGAACACAGCAATAAATCTGATAGTGCAGCTACGCTGCCAGACAAAACCAACACAGGGTCCTCCATGAGGGGGAACTGCAAGAACTTGATCAACCTACAAGGGGAACCAAAGTGAGCAAAGGCACCAACGAGGCTGAGCTTCCATGATGATTTCAGCAGCGACTTGGGGGACACCGAGTCAGAAAATTACTTGGTAGGAAGTGAGGCCGAGGGAGCAGGGCGACATGGTCATCAATCAACATGGAAACACACTGATCGGAGCTCCACATGGGGAGGAGACAAAGATACAGGGGAATTGTGGGGTGACTAGGACGAGAGACCACGACAGTCCAGAGCTACACCGCGCAGCACAGACAACATAACCCCAAATGCACAGGGACTTAGAGACCTCCCAGCACAAAGGAGGGGAGAAGTGGCAAAGGCATGCACCACCACCAGGGACACACCGGGAGACTGAATGGGGGAACTGGGCTGGCACAGTTCCCCTTACTGGAAAAGGGAGGGGGTGATCTCAATACATACCCTGGAAACATATCGATAAGGAAACTTTGAGGTGTAGGTTACCCTCATTGACCGCGCGTGCATGGAAGCAGATATACAGAATTGACAGAATGACAGCAGAACAAAAGTTAGCAGTGGGGACATAAAAGGTTTATTAGTGGTGACCCTCAGAGAGGCTGCTGATGATGTTTGGAGAAGGGTGGGGTACCCAGGAGTAACAACCCAGAACACGGCACAGAATGGTTCACTGTTTGCCAACTGCTGAGTGGCCGTATGGCAAGCTCTACGGATGTAGTATCCAGACATGTCAGATATTAGTGCAATTAGGGCATGCAGAATGGGGGAAGACCCCTTAAAATATATTACAATATATTCAAGAATTATTCAAGAATGATGGTGCCTTGAAATGTGAGAACTGTGGGACAAAACAGTGGCATTAGTCTATCATATACTATGCCAAGGGTTACCAAAGCAGGTGCCAAGGCATCTAAAGAAGTTGGTGGGGATGGAGGCAGAACCATGGTCTGAAATACAACTCATAATAGTACATAATTACAGGTTAATGCAAGAAAGCACAAGGAGAAAGTGTGAGGAAAGATAGCAGGAGGGGGTGACATTAGTGCTGATGAAACTGTCTAAATACGCCATGGAAGGGGCAGTGTTAACAAGCATGGGAGGACAAGAGGCACCACAGACACTACACACTGCCGCCCGCGGGAGCAGGGTTTATGGCACAGGGTGATGCGCAGCATGGGTTTTGAGGAAGAGGCGGGCCACCAAGGCGACGCAAGTATGGCCATCAAATGCAACAAACCCAAGGGGGATTTTTGGGAAGGTAATTTGGGTACAGGCAACCAATGCAGCAGGGTCCAGAAGGGTTCTCTTGAGGGTATCAGAGGAAAATAAGAGAACCACCCCAGTGCTGGGTGTGTGGCAGATAGGACATATTTCTAGGGTATGTACAAGCAGAGGGGGGACAGGGAGGATGCCACAGAATGGTGGAATACAATACCAGCCAGTATATCCAGGGGAACAGAACAGGTACTATGCCCAGGACCATACACAACAAGAAGGACAGTCACCAAACGCATACCCGCAGACACAACAGCCCATGACACAGACACCACAAATGCAGGCGCCAGCACAACAGTATTCACAGACACCACAGAAACCACAGATGCAGAATAACATGCATCTATCATACACAGTACAGACAAACAGTGGGACACTGGCACGCATGGACTCCATGGCAACGACTGCCATTAGGAAACTAGGAGGGATACTATAATGGGGGGGCAACCCATTCTCAGGAAACGAAATGTCATTATACCCTCAATAGGATAGCCCACAGATGGACCTGATGTGTTCCACCCTATCAATTACACCCAACCCAGCAGAGGAACCACGCAAAGGGGTGACGATAGTTGACAAAACGTTCTCCTTTCTTTATTGTAGACACAGGGGCGACTAGATCCTGCATCCGGGAAGGGAAGTATAGAATGTCAGGTGATGCCATGAATGCCCAAGGATTCTTTGTGGTTACGGAATTGGCTCCATTTACATACGAAATTGCACTTTTTATAGGAGAACATGACCTAGCTCTATCTACCCTTCCTGTATTCGAGACAGACACCAGTAAACATGATGGGGAGAGACATCATGAGCAAACCTAACATGACCATATCATTCACTGACAAGGGGACAGTGTGTTCCACACCTGGGATACACCTTCTAAACGTGAAGAAGATTATTCAATGTTATTGTGGACGCAAGTTACAGAGGGTGGTGCCAGTAGATAAGGAGCTATTTCGATATGGGACTGAAATAATAATAGCATGGCTCCCAGGGATTCAGGGAAATATGTGGTACATTCCAAATGAGTACTTGTTCAGGCTCGAATTGCCATTAGACAAGAAGGAAGGGACGATGGTGAACTAGAATAAAAGGCAGTAATAGAAGTGGATGACTGGATAGCAGTACATGGGGCAGATGATACAGGGTGACCATGGCGATCAATGATCACTGTGGCAGAAGGGTACAGATTGACTACAGTTACAGATGAAGAATTGTTCAAGGACAATCGATCACATCACGAGGTAGTGTTTGAAATTAGTATCACATACTGGGTGGAAATACATTACAGAGAGGTACCACAGAGAATGGCAATGATTCTACAAGCACCACCAACATTTCTCGAGGACGACCTGGAAAAGGTCCCCAGCATCCTATGGGCCACAAGTCCCTATAATGTGGGGCTTCTGAAAGGGATAGGCGCAGAAAATAAATCCAAAGCCAGGAGCCATTTTTCCATGAGCTATGCAATATCCCCTGTCAAGGGAGGCAGACAATGGTATCTATGAGACAATTGCAGCACTAGTGAAGCACAGCATCCTAATGGCATCAGAATCACCATGCAACACAGCAGTGTACCCTGTCAAAAAGGCAACGGGGGGGTCATGGTGTTTTATACAGGAAATATATATTGTAGAAGCAGAATTTCCTTTAGTTACGTACCCAGCAACAATTTTGGATAGCATTCCCATGGAAGCTGTATACTTCTCAGTCATAGATTTGAAGAATGCTTTCTTCTCTATACCACTACACCCAGACTCACAGGATTTAACTTTGTTTCTATATAGAAATAAGAAGTGCAAACACTCAAAACTTCCACAAGGGTACTGAGAATCACCTTCTATATTCAACAGGGTCCTTCAAATGGACTTCGGAAATGTAAAATTAGAGAGCGTTGTTACACCTGTACGTAGACCATATATTGATTTGCAGCCAGACAGAGACACAGTGTAGAGATGGCTCTGTGCGCATGTTGACTATACTAGCAAAAAAGGGTACAAGGTAGACAAGGCTAAATAACAATATTGCCAGGCAGAGGTATTATACATTGGACAACTAATATCCCAAGACAGGTCAAAAGTGACACCAGAAAGAGCAGAGGCGATACGCAAGACAGCAAAGCCCACAAACATGAGAAAAATGCAGCAGTTTCTACGACTTACTGCAGAGGATGGGTATTTGACTACAGCACTTACACTAAGCCCTCATTGAGTGCACTAACAGAAGCACAAAGAGGGGAGGTACATTATAATGGACAGAAGAAATGACTGGGGTATTTGATGAGCTGAAAGAAGCAATATGCACAGCTCCAGTGTTAGGATTCCCAGACTATCAAAGTTAATTTTTCTTATTCGAGGTGTTACTATGAAACCCAGCTTTCATTGCGGGAATCATAAAAGAGGGCGACTATGTGCACGACTGAACAGCCAACATAGAAAAATTCAGTGACACTCCAAAGGTACAGGAGAATGCACAAGAGGGCAGAGATGTTTTTTAAATTGACGAATCTTCAACAATTGACCAAACAACTGGGGAAAGACATACTGCAGCAGCAGTAGTGAAGTTAAGAGAGGATGGGGTGAGCAAGTTGGTGACAAGCGCACGTCTACAGTCACATTTATCAGCACAAGCAGCAGAATGAGTAGCTTTAATATTAGCACTAGAGCACAGCAAAGGAAAGGACGTAACAGTGTATTCAGATTCAGCCTACGTGCATTCTGGGCTGTCACTTTGGCTGAGAAGGGGCTTCAGACGTGCTGATGGGTCACTGATCACTGGTGCAGCACGCACTCCTATTGGGCAGAGTGATAGAGGTAATCCACTACCCACTGCGCATGGCAGTGTCTAAGTGCCAAGAACACACGAGGAGGGAGAGGGGAGGACCCCATCTCTAGGGGTAACGATGCAGAAGCAAAACACACTGCCTATTTTGGGGACATTTTAGAAATGGATGCTTGGGCCCTAGCGCGCAATTATGTGCGACCAGTGATACTAAAGGAAGGATATGACACATTATCAGCTACTCAGATTATGGAATTGCAGGGAGATGCACCCAGGTAAGAAAAGGAATTGTGCATAAAGAGGGGCTGTACAGTGTCTGCGACAGACACCTGATGGTGGCAAAACAACCCAGGAAAGGTAGTAATGCCATTCTGATTATTGCACACTGCACTGACACAATTACACCATCCTACCCACATAGGAAAGGAGGTGCTTGCTGCTCATATCGGAGAGTATTGGTCCTGTGCCAATTTGGCAGCACACATGGCTGAATTCATAACTAATTGTGTCTAGTGCTACATTTGCAGTATGGCGCGAGAACAAATATTTGCTTCAAGCAACTTTTCGAGCCACAAACAAATGGAGACAAGTGCCCTAGCACCCCTAACGGCAAGCCACCACTTCACATCAAACCTGATATATCCTTTCAGTTCACCTGTCCTTTGAGCGCTCTCCATGCTTTATGTTAATTTCTACTGATCATTGAAGTTGCAACAAAATAGAATTCACATGCACTCATGCAGCCATGTCTGGCTGAGCAGTGAAAATAAATTCTGTTTTATTAAAGTCACAGGGGGTGGCAGTATGAACACAACACAGGACAAGCTAATTATTTTATTTGTAACACAAAGAATAACGTGGTTCCGGTGGTTGTCGTAAGTGAAGGGGATAACTGTAACTGAAAAGTGAGGGAATAGGAAACTAGTCTGCTTGAGATCAGCATAGTTAATGTCTTTTTCGGGCATTCACAATTTCATACAGAGGTAGAGAAAACAATCCAACAATTCCCAGCAAATAAACTAAAATGTTAAAAACCCAAAATAAGGAATTGTGATCAGAGAAAAAATCTCTTACAAAGTTCCTGGGTTGGGTTCTTCCTGGCCCGTGAACCTTATTTCCTACGCTCAGTGTTTTGGTCTGGCTAGCGAGCTGAAAGGCCTCTTTAAGAGCACCAAAAATCTGATGAGGGGTACCCTCAATAGCCTTTGAATCAACCCTCTTTCCCTGGTGGTCATTATTGTTTTTGAGGGTAAGAATGCACCATCACTGCACCTCTTAGTTTAGGGAAAAAGATGTGGTGGTCTGGGGATCCCATGTATACCAACACCAGTTCCAGAATCCGCTTACGCATAGCAGATGCCTCCCCTATAGCCATCCAACCATCGACACCCAACGTTAGACAGGGTACTTCGGCACATTACAAAGAGGAATTTAAGTTTTGTTTCTTGGAACTTTCAGGGGGGCACATGATTAACCACCATGCCATGGCTACAGTCAGTATTGCCCGTTCTACCAGGAAAGACAAATAATAACTTGCAGAAGGATTCCCCTTGGACAGAGGTATAGAATTTGTAATCTGTATAAATCATTGGTCCCTGATGGCCAGAGAACACTAAATTAGAATATAAGGCTTTTAGAATACTTAAATAAATAAACAAAAGTTGACAATAGGGAAGAATTCCCATACAGGAAATGGGAGTATCGACGGAAACAGCTGAGGAAATACTCAGCTGTGTAAAAAGTTGTTGACTTCTAAAGTCATAAGTCCAAAACAGAAAAGATTGACATTCTCACCTTACCAGAAGGAACAACTGATTCAGGCCCAAGAAATGAGGAATGTCCTCACATGTCTCCAGGATAGCATAAAGGGAATTTCTATAAAGTAAAGCGTTTCTGCCTGAATGTATCTAAAAGCTTCAGCTTTGCCATCACCAACTAAATGCCACATTGCCTTCTCAAGGACTCCCTTTTCCCACAAATCGTTTGCTTGTTACAAAAGGAGTCTTTGGTTCTGCTGTTTCAAAGCTGAAACTGCAGATATGCCCGACCACCACGACAAGGCAACTCCTGAGGTTGGGGGGAAAAGACAGTATACATGTTTATTTCATACAAATGTATTTATTGTGTTTGCTGTTACAGGTTCATTTGTACAAATGTGTTAGGTAAGATCAGCTACTTACCTGCAACGTAGATTACTTCTGAATCACCAGCTTCTGAGCACTCGGCTGATTGGGTACCTAAGAACAGAGGCATTTAAACATGTTCCTTCCTGTATTGGACGCTTTTACAGCAACGTGTCCACTGAACTCATTTGGTTTGCAAGTTTTGCACAGACTAACAACTTTGCTGCTTGATTTTTTATTTTCTGTAAAAGTTTAACAATCATGACTGGCAGTCCATAAAAAAGACTTCATTACAACAATCCAATCTGGAACCTGCATTAGATACAGATTTGTCATTATTCAGCAATGGAGCTTCTAGTAGTTGTGTGTTGGTCTCAGATGGTGATAAGATGTTTCTACCACATTCTCTATGACCTGACAGGCATCCCCTGGTCAAACAATGCACCCAAGTTCACCATGTTACCCACAAGGTCTGTTGAGCACCACAAGAGTTGGATGTAGGAACTGGGTGCGCTGCTTTCTTTGAGAGCATTGTTGATTTTTTCATCATAAGGTAAGGTTAGTAGTCACCAAACCACCGTTAGAACAACATTCCACTCTTATTCGCATTTTCATTTTTTCCCATTTGGGGGTAAAATATTAAAGTCAATTCTGGTAGAAACTCAAACTCCAGATAAAAAATGAAAATACCTGTTCCTACAGCTATGTATCTGCATGATTGAAGTTTGGTAAAGTTCAGATCCCTGTGGAACACTATATTTGATGTTTTGTGCAGTTAAATAATTTGACCTATTTTCACTGATTGTTCTCCATGCTTCATGGGTGCTAGCTGTAAAAGTCTGTTTGATTTGATGTGAACCATTAATATTAACACAAAGGAATACCAAGACTATCTTGGCATGATACACATATTCTACATGGGAGCAGGTCACAACCCCAGCAACATGCCATTAAAGAAAAATCAATGATCTTTTATCACTTTTTGTAAGATATGTGATTTGGTGGAAGGCAAATAGCAAGGCGTACATCACTTCATATTTTATTATCAGTATCCAAGGATAATGTAGCACTTTCCCCCGATATTTTAAAGGTATTAATTGAAGACACATTCAGGCCTGTACCACAAGATTCTTTCTAAAGGTACAGAGTTGCTCTCTTTTTTCAAAGTATAGTATTTATCCTTTACATTACACATTCTGTAGATGTGTGTAAAAGGGGATATAAGCTTAAGAACAGCATGGTATGTCACTATGTGTCGGGATCTTCACTAGTTGCTTGATTGCATACTTGAGGATTGCTGTGGAATACGAGCAGAAGAGAAGCATGTGGACACACTATTTTCAGGGAGCGCTGGGGTCTACTTTGAAACTGGAGCACATATTCAGGCAGTGTGAAATGCCCAAGGGGAATTTAATGAGACCTGAGATTTTTATCATTAGTCCGAATTCAAAGTTACTTTAATTAGCAAATTCTCTTTTATCCTCTGATTATTCTGGGGAAAAAATGAGTTTAGTATGAATACGTCATAGCAATCAGTTGAGCTTGCATACACAAAGTGCACACCAGTTACATTTGAGGAGATCATTGGCTAAGAAAACCCCAAAATACCCATAACATAGAGTTGCCTAAAAAAATAAAAATGTATAAACTGTATGACAGAAATGTGTCTTCTACTGTACTTCAGTCATTGGATGAAATAAAAGCTCCATTACAGTGAATGATTTTGTTTCTGAGTATGAACACTACATAGAGCAAGGGACCACTGGATACTACTCCGAAAAGAGCCAGATTCAGACACACATACGACAACATTAAACCAAACAGCTGGGAAGAGACTTGTGTCCCTGATTTAAGGTAAACTACTCAGGCAGACAGACTCGGCAGGGATTAAAGTAAAAAGTGAATGTGAGCAGGATCGTGACATGAGTCTTGAATCTGCTCAATGCGAAGATCATATGCTTTGATTTGATCCAATCCCAGAAGGCTCTCCAGGCACCTTAATCATTTCTGAAGCAGAAAGACCTGCTCCAGCATCAACTATCATTGAATTTGCCACCACTCGCATGGTGACATAGCAGAATGAGCATGCTAAGTTTCTTAGAAACCCAGCATGCTCATGCTGGGTTTCAGGTTCTTTCCAGAAAGTCTGATTAGTGGCACATGATTAAATTCAATGAAAAAACTTTGTTAACGGAACTTTATGGTTAAGTTGCACTGATAAAAACCTATGCAATTCCATGAAAAAACGTTGTTAAAGGTATGTTATGGTTACAAGTAAAACCAAAAAACCTCAGAAATTCAGCAGTTATGGTGAGCTAAGCAACCATAACTCGCACCACCACCATGCACTGCTAAGACTAACACCAAGGACATCAAAGATGACATCACAGATGACATTGCATATCTGGGCCACTTGTTTTTGATCATTGACATATCTAGGCCAGGTGGTTTTGTTCACTGACAGTCAGAATATTAAGTTCAAAAGGTGCTGTATATCTAGATGTTAACCTTGTCCTATGTTCTTAAAGTACTTTCCTTAGGGTTTGGTCCCAGCTCATGGTGCACGTACATGGGGCAATAGGCAGGCCTCAAACACACAATTCATTTGTAAACATGATGATAAACTCTAATGCTATTAACATTTTCTGATGATGCTGTTTCTTTCTTCCTTACTTTAGTTTCCCTGCATGTGCCTCTGATTTGTATGCATTGTGGGTCTTCAAATGTATTGTTTGTACTAGCACAAGTGTGTAGTAAGTCTTGAATTGTTAGCTAGTTATTACGCAACATTTCACAATCACCCCTGACATCTTGTTACCAATATAATAAACACAACCCCTTGTAGGGACTTTTCATCAAAATTTATTTCACATGTGATGTCATCAATGACATTTGTGATGTCATCTTTGATGTCCTGGGTGCTAGTCTTAGCAGTGCACGGTGGTGGCATGAGTCATGGTTGTTTAGCTTACCATAACTGGTGAATTTCAGAGGTTTTTTGATTTTACTTGTAACCATAACGTTATTAGTGCAACTTAACCATAACGTCCCTCTAACAACGTTTTTTCAGAGAATTTCATGGATATTTACCAGTGCATGCTATTTTCCTACAACTTCCCAATATCATACTTACCCCGATATAGCAACATTATTGTCCAATTTACAAAGTTTCACCGTAAAGCTCTGCCATTTCCCACCTTGTAGCATAATTTTTAACAGTTCTATACTTTTCCACTGTTTTTGCTTCCGTTGACGTCTGCGAACATCTGATGTCATTGTGTACCTTCCGGACAGTGCCACGTAACTTTGGTACGCGCGTAACATTATTACGTGTCCATGAGTGCATTTGCACTTCGCGTTTGGGTCCTTGCTTTCGAGGACATTTCGGAACTGCATTTTCTACTGATCTGCGAACTTTCAAGCTCAAAATGAACCCTTGCACAGCTCCTATTCTTACTCATTATCCATTCACAATCTAGTACAAAGCACATTCTTGGAAGGATCATAGCTGAACTGCTATTTATCTTGAAAATGGCACCAGTTATTTCCATCCCTCTTCCCCAAGAGCCACCACCACCACCAGCTGGAGGACCCACACAACAAAAAAGTGTAGTATTTCCAAAGACAACGAAGAGGACCAAGAAGTTTAGGTAGAGGAAGTGCCTACCTCTAGCAACCCAGAGAGAATCATGGGTGTGAAAGTTCTTTACCACTGTAGGGAATGCACCAAAGGCTAAAGCTACAAAAGTGAAATGCACTGAGTGTGCAACTTTGTACTCAGTCACGGAATATACCGACACATTACTCTGATGGGACCTTCTCCATGTGCCGCCACACCAAATCCAACTACTGCAATGCTCTCAGAAAGATTGTTCCTCTCTTAGCAAGTAGTAGGCTGTCTTCCTCCACATCATCTTACTCAACCAATACTGTAACCACACAGCCTACTTCTGTGGGACACAAACTCCCACCAGCTACCTTGCAATTAATAAAATAGTCTGTTGATCCATACCTTTGGAAGACAACAGTCCTCTGTATATACTGCAACACACCACTCTGCAGGGGGAATCAATTTCAAAGTGTGTTTGAAGCTGTAATCAAGCAGCATGAGAAACACTGCCCACTACCTTAGAAGTAACACTTCCCCTGTCCACCTGCGCCTCCATATTAGTGCTTGGTGCCTCTTCCTTCATTTCCCTCCTGACTTTACTTTCAAACCTCTCCTGCACATTAATTTTTTTAAAACAACAAAAGTCAGGTTCCTTTAGAAACCACCTTTCACCACCTTTCACAGTTAAAAAATAGAACTAAAAGAAAAATCTTATAGACTCCATCTACTTTACATTTCTCAGTAAAGTGCATAGACTCAATACGTTTTTCCAACATTTCCATTAGCATTTTATATTTGCATGGGGGATAAAGGCCATTAGCACCCCAAAGCGGGAACCCGGGGTGCTAAAAAATAGATTTTTCTTCCTACAGCGGGATGCCTGTGGTGTCCCGCTTTAGGAAGGAAAATCCTTTTCCAAGATGGCCACCATGAAAAGGGAAGACAGGGCTCCGTACAGAGCACCTCTTCTCTTTCCATGGCAGCCTGCAAAAGGCGAAGACAGAACCCTATGACCATGTTACCACAAGCACATTTTTCCCCTTTCAACCTACGCCACGTTCGAATAACTTTACGACATAGCCGGTCCAAGGTGGTCATGGCCACTTTAATCCCATTTTTCGTCTCTCGCGGTCATGTCCACCCTGCCGCCACTCTCTCTACCCCCACAAACCCACCCTACTGCCACTCTCTCTACCCCCACCCATCCACCCTACCGCCACTCTCTCTACCCCCACCCACCCACCCTACCGCCACTCTCCCTACCTTATACCATGACCCGGACAATCTGGCACTGCCCATGCCACAGTTACCAAAGGTATATCACTATTTATTGTACCTACATTATGACACTTGTCAAAAATAAAACATGGGCACGTTTGCAAAGCCATTCTTTAAGGTCCTTGCCAATGCTCCTTACACGAGTTTGCTTGAAATCAGCCCATGTTTCATTTGTTAAAAGGTGTCAAAATGTATGTACACACAATAGTCATATAAATTAGCCCCCACTTCACAAAATCCATTCAGACTATACACAAACATTGGAGCTTAGGTCTATAATCTTTCTGAAAACGTTTGTCCACATTCATCAAACGGAAACAAAGTTGTAAGCCATCTAAAAATGTTGAGACCCCCTCTAATTTAGCCCTTTCCTGACAAAATCCCACCAAACTATACAAAAACATGTATATCTAGATCTAAAATCTTTTTGCAAACATTTGTGTAGATTTGTCTAATGGCACCACATTTATAAGCCTTTACAATATGTTAGGACCCCCCACTAAATGTGTTCCCTCTTGACAAAACAGCTCCACACTTTCCAAAACCATTCAGAATCAAGTCTAAAATAACATTCCAAAATTTCATGCAGTTTCATTGAGTAGCGCCAAAGTTATAAGCCATCCAAGAACTGCTTTTCACCAATCCTGTAATGCAGAAATTGGCACAGATGTCCCTGAACATCTGAAGTGTTTGCGAACATCATAGGACTGCCCCCGAACATCCGGACTGTTCGCGGACTTCGGGGATGAAAAACGCCTGTTGTTTGTGGGCTTCTTATGGCCATATCCCATCCCATCATCACCCCTCACCTCCCCAGAGATTGTTTGATAAGTTTGACAAGGGCAATGGACACCGGCGAATGTAAACAGATCCAATATGGCGGGCGTTTCAAATAATCTGATGCACTTCATGCTTTTCACCATCCAATCAGGGGGCGCGTCCGATGTCCGTGGACATCACGTCACCCTCTAGGCCAATCGTATGCCTGTCCACCGGGAGAACAGTGAAATGGATCTGCGGGGCGGAGCCAGTTATCACACATTTATTTTTACCTACATTTTGCCTGTTTTAAAATCCATCGAGCGGGTTGGGCTGTAGGCGTGAGCAAACTTTTTTTCCGTTCAGTCTATGGAAGAAAAAGAAAATGTGGGACCCCCCTATAACTTTGCCCCCCCCCCCGACGAAACCTCACCAAATTTGCCAAAGATAAAGATATTCTGAGTGGGCCATATACTTTTCTTGCAAGGTTTGGTGAGGATTCGTGCAGACGGGGCAAAGCTATAAGCTGCCCAAAAAGTGCTCTTCCTATGGGTTTAGCAACTTAACCATAACTACACAGCTGCTACCGCAGGCCGTATAATACTACAACATTGTTGTGCCATGCCACTAGGCATCTTTATGATCACTGATGAAGATGCATGTCTTGGAAGTGGTGTACTTGTTGGATGAAACACTGAGCATGATTGATCATGAATGTGAAGGCAAACCAAAAGAAGATGGTAAAACTGTCCAGTGTACAGCGACAATCAGATGTGTGTTATGTCCTGAGAAAATCATCCCATGTCGAACTTTCCAATCCTTTCTTGACCCAGAATTGATGTCATGTCATGTATATGGAAAAAGGCAGAAAATGTTATGTGGCAAACTGGAGGGATTTTTGCATAAGCACTTTGTGGCCCCAGATTTTCACAAAGGTACTTATAAAGTAGCAGGAAAATATAGCAGCAGAGTGGAATTTAGTTTTATTTTTAAGTTTTAGACACATGAAATCACACATGACAGGATAGGATTACTAACAATAAGCCAATTGTATTTTAATAGTACTCGTACTATAAATGCAATTGACAATTTGCTTAAGAATTCATTCTGAGGTAGAATTAGTAATAAGGCAGTGAGATGCCGGTAATGATAGACACCACTAATGCCGGACTGTGCATGTAAACTATGGGCCAACGTTGAAACATATACTGCCTCCCATTCCAGGAGAATGCAAACTGCTCTTGGCATTCTTCTGCAATCAGTACTGTGATTACCGCATACCAAATTCCTTTGAACCTTTGCACATTTTCAATCAAAGTAACCGCATCTGGTACTGGGGGGATCATCGGCTGAGTGTACTTATTCAACTCACGATAATTCACGGTCATCCTATAGCTTCCATCCAGCTTTTTAACTGGCCAGACCGGATTGTTCCAAGCCGTGGTGACAGGTCGTAACTTGGCTGCTTCAACATATCCTTTAATGGTGTCTGAAATCTACTTCTGCCCCCCAGGAAACCGATATTGTTTCACAGATACCTGTTTTGTAGCTAACGGAACCTGCAGGGGGCACATTTTCAATGTTCCAACAAGGATGGGAGTACATGTCAATATACTCACCACAAATTGATAGGTTTTACCTTCCAACCCTAGTGTCAATCCCTCCAGAATATCGAAGCCAACAATGTACTCTGGTATGGGAATAATCAACACTTTGTATTTGTTCCTTTTTAGATTGCCAATTTTCATGTCAACTCTGGTTTGGACTGCAGGGTCTCTTTACTTTCCAATCCCGTAATGGTGAAATGCTTGCCATTGAACTTTGAAGGATTCCCAATGAATCAATGGGGCCTCTGCCCCGGTACCAATTAAGGCACAAACCTCTTGCGTATTTCCTGATTGCCAGAATAACTTCGCATTCACATGAGGTCATCTGTCTACCTTAATTCGGGCAGCCGCTACCGGAGTTTGACCACAATCCTATTCAGATTTTGAATGCACGTATTTGGACTCCGTCCCCAACATTGAGCTCACAACTTTCCGTAACTCAGCATAGGTCGGTTGATATGGTAAAGGCGTCCCCATGGACTTCTCATCCGTCTCCTACTCAGGCGGTGCAGAAGGAACCTTTCCACCCATTGGATTTATTCACATCTTGCCTTTTCACTTGTTTGTACCGCTCCTTTCCTTCTAACCCTCTCTTTTTATATGGCTGATACATTTCTCAGGTCTCGATTCCATCAATGTCTTCCCGTGGCACTTCATCTTTTAATAGCGGCAAAACATATCCTTTCTGGAAACATGAGAATCTCGGCTGTCAAACCTCCTTCCAGGGGCTTGTCGGTCACTGTGCCCCCTCTCTCGCACTCACAGGGTCTCTCTTCTGTCTTATCCCATTCTCCTAGGTCAGCCAAATGCCTGATAGCATCCACCAACTCTTCCGTTATTTTACCGGTCATCCACACCAGCAGGGTCATAATGACATTTGTGTATGCCGGAGGAGCAGTTTGAATAATTGTATTCCGGGCTGAGACTGATAATGCGACTACCCCCATATGTTCGGGAGTCTCAACATGGATGGCTTCTTTCACAGCATGCTCTCTAAGCCTCTGAATTACCTCTTGCAATGTGTACCACTTCTTATCTCACTAGGCCAATCCGATGTTATCGGATACTTGCAATTACACCCTTGTGCAGCTAACTGTAATAGCAAACACTTGCGGTTCTCTCCCATCCTCATCATGATATGATATGATACGATATGGCATTTATAATGTGCCTATGCACAAGTGTTTCAAGGCGCGACAAGGCAAGGGAGGGGGAACAGAGGGAAGACAGAGACAACGATCTTACTAGGCCAGGTGACATTGAGATTGCGAATGTGCAGGGGAAGAGGGAGGGGGATAAGTGCTGGGGGAAGGGAAGGGGGCAGTGCAGTACATAGGATAAACAGTCAAATAAATAAACAATAAATAAAAACTGCGGCCAGCTGGTGATGAGGTAGTCCTGCACGTAACACCTCCTGAATATGAGTTTCCTGTGACAATGGCAGAAACCTTGCAGCATCTGTCACGTCCACAAGAAGACCCGGCGCACCTCTATCAATGAATCAGACCATCCATGCCAACAGAGACTCACCACTCAATCGGTTAATTATTTCCCCAACCTCCTGTTGAGAGTAATCCTCTAATGTTGTCAAATCCACTAAGCAACCTCCTGGATTATTCGGATTTGGCCCAGCTCGCCTACGCATGACTGGTTTGACAGTCACCTCCCTCCGACCAGGGTCTGGTTTGGACAGCACTTCCCTTTTTGACCCACTTTCTGAACTGGTACTGTCGAATACATCTCTGTCCCTTTGGTCGGGGTCCCTATCAACCCCTGCAGAAGCGATTACTGTTGCTACCTTTCGGCATTCACCTTCCCCTTCTCTTCTGATATTTGTATCGGGCGACTCTCACAGCAGCTCGCTTGGCTACCACTTGATATTTATCCGCCTTGTCATGATACAATTTTATTTGAAGCTGCTGCATTAACGCAATTTGCTTCTCAGCAGCCAGCTCTTTTTCCAGTCGGAGGACACTCGCTTACAACTCCTCATTCTGTTGATGCACCCTTCTGATTGCATGCAACAAAATCCACCCTCGTCTACCTAAAGCAGAACACTGCTTTCCCTTTTCCACAGGTACCTGTTGCAGGCAACCCGCCACCTCTGTCGGACTCGCCTCTCCTAAACCCGTATCCTAGGTCTCACTCAAACCTGCGCCACACGCTCAAGTCTGTGCCAGTTATCATATGGACTCTTTGTCCACCCTGGGATGGTTACCTCAGGACAGTCTCCGCCTGCGGAGATTCCTTTTTCCTAAATAGGGCAATCATGGTGTTGATGAATGTTTCACGTCCCTATCACTAATACCTCAAAGCACACCCACTTTCTTCCCAAAGACACAAAGAAAATTGCCTTTCTTACTCCAAGCTCCAAATTCGCTGGGCTCTTTGGCATCAATAACAGCACAAAGATCCTGCTCACAGCACCAAAATGTTTTGTTTTTCTGTCACATGTAATGACCCAGAACCACTTACCTTATTGCACAGACTAAAAGTTCTTGAACTCAGGGAGGCAATAACACACACTTAAACCAATAGTTGGAATATAATCAGCTATTTACAGGCCCTATATTCATACACAATATAGGCATACAAATGACTCTGGGAGTAAATAGAGTTGGTTATACATAGACACACACATAGACAAAGATGGAAAGTTTACATCACCGTTAGTGCAGTTGAAGGAGACAACATCATCTCAGCCACTACGACACTAACCAGTCTCAAGAGAGGTGGGCCGAGAGATCGCACGTGCTAACGGGGTCTGGAGCGGAGCGTCCTCCCTCTCAGTGAGACTTCATCACCCGGGGTTCCAACTCGATCTACTACCCAAATACCTCTTCTCTTATGGGGAAAAGATCCCCACCCACCTCAGGTTGCCAACCGTCCCCTGCCGAAGGACAGACAGCAAGCATGGGAGCACAGAGCGGAAAAATCAGTTTAATAGTGGAAAAACCCTGTTTGTCTCCCGCACGCTCGTTCCCAGCACCCCTTGTCACTGCACCTGCACAACTCTGACTCCCTTCTTGGCTTGTCCCTGATGGAACAATATGCCAGCTATCCTCCATAATGAGCTCATCTGCTTCCAAATGTACATATCACAGTATTGGCAGAACTCATGTCTGCTAAGTGAGCTCTCAGAAACATAGACTTCCATTGAGGTTTGAAAGTGAATGTCCAAAATGGCCGTGGAACGGCACACACATTACAAATAGACAATTTCTACTTGTTTTACTCATACAAGAGTGAAGGGGGAAATGGATACTATTGCCGGAAAAGGTATTAGAACGCTGAGCTTCACTCACCGGCTTCGTCAACGGTTGCTCTGAGGATCGCACTGCTTCTACAACCTCGCCTTCTGCTGCTTCTGGCTGCTTAAGGATCTACACTCTTCCTCCGTGAAGATGTCTCTGGTCTGGCCACATGTTTCTGGAGCCCCTCTCGCTCCTGATATACACTGCTTGGTAACAGCTCCTTGCCTCGGTCTCCAGCACATTCAGAATGCGGCAATCACGGCAATCAGGCTCACATGGGAAACGACAGCTATCCTGAATGCCTTCCGCTGCGCAGCCTCTGCACTTCAGAGTTTGGGGGAACAGGACCCTCTCAGAACATGCAGGTGAAATCTGCTGTTTCCACAATCCACATCCTTCTGGTTCTCCCACTTCTGCTTGGTTTGCCATCCTTATGCATTCTTTCTTCTGCTACTACTGCTATGACTTGCATTCCAGTTACAGCCCTAGCACCCTCCTCTCCTTCCTCCTATTGCCTGCACCTGATGGTGGTGCCTTTTATGCCTCCCGGGTTCCTTCAGGGGAGGTTTGTTAGGCTCAATTACCTGACTTGTGCAACTTTATGACTCTTCAGCCCTCTTCTTCGTCCCAGTACTTCAGGGATTCTGGGACTTGTAGTACCTTTCTACAAATATGTTTCTTCTAGAATTTGAGTTCATTTAAAGGGTAGATTTATTTTCCCTGGACTCACTAAAAGGTGGACTGTTAGAACTAGTTGTTACAGAGGAAAGTGATTTATTTAGAACTGCATTTCCATATACCTTTACACTATACCCTTGGGAGTAAGGATGGTGTTTAGTTTGGGATACTTTGAAAGATCCTTCTGTTCTAGAGATTTTCTATGATTTAACAGAGTGTGTACTCTGGATCACAGGTCTTACATGTGGATCAGGGACATAATAATGGCAATATGCCATTACCTGTTTTGGCAACCCAGAAAGGTATTTCCTTTCAATGGACAAATACTGTGTCTCATCCCACGGGATCTCCTCACCACCCTTGGTCCTGCCTTCTCCCAGGTTATCCTCCTGCAGTACACCACCCCCAGGGTTAGGATCAGGAAGCGTCTACCTTTGCCTGGCCACATAGGAGGAGTCCAAAGCAGGGTTTTAGTGAGAGATCCATAGGATTCTTCACACAAGCCATTGACAGTCACTTGCGCTGATGGATTTGCATAAGGGGCTCTGAATAATGGGAGGAAGACGGATCCGAAACCAAATACAGACAAGGTATACAAGTGATGTTTCCATCCCACCTGATCAAATAGCTTTTCAGCATCAACTCTGAGCATGACAAAATGTTCCTAGCTGTTCTGCTGAAGATTAATCAACTCTAGAAAAATCTGAGCTTGTTCTGAAAATACACTCGCACCACCACCTTCCTCGATAACAGAATCCATTGCTTGACACAACATTAAGAAATAATCGACTTTGAAATGGCAGCTGTGTGGGTTGGAAAAGAAGGTGTAGTCCCTCTCTAACCGATTGCTGACTCACCATTGAACTTCTAAGTTCAGGAAATGCCTAAGCTTAAATGTTAACATTTCCTCACGGCCCGATGGTGTGAGGCTGATATTCTACCCAGTTTATCAATTGTAGGGTCTTGGACAGTATTAAAGTCAGCCCAAAGCATTGCCAGATTGTGGAGTGAACCACTATCCAGAGTGGCCCTTCAACAAAGATTTCTGCAAGTGCAAAACAAACCCATTCATCAACAAAAGTCCAACCCACTTAATAGCGCATGGACTTCTCACATAGTATATCCACCCTTCTACATGTAGATGTTGTACAGGCTTATCTCTCGACATTATATTTTTTTATTTAAGAATATATTCCAGCAATACATAATACTAGCAGAAAGTACCCGTACTCTGCACAGGTTCTGTAGACTGGCTCATAATAATCTCACTTTCTTTGATTATGGATTCATTTGTTCAATAGATTTTCGCTTTTTGGGAGGCACCTGGAAAGAGGAAAGCATAGAAATTACACAACATCAAAATGTATCTTGTGCGGTGCAGTGTGCTGTAGTGCAAATATCTCGGAAACGGTGCATGCTAGGCCCTTCAAAATCTGTTGTTCCTCGTGTCAAGACGCTTAAAGTGAGATTTATCCAGTTTTTCTACGACCACATTGATGTTTCACCAATTTCCAGTAACCGTCTCATTTGTAAAGGGGCTGAAAGGAGTGGGGTGTCCAAAAGTCAGGTAGCTAGTAATACCCAGAGAGCACCAACAGGTAACTATGCCAAATTTGGTGTGGATTGGTGGAATACTCTGGAATTGTATAAGGAACAAACGAACAGATGTTCTTCTTTATATATAGAGAGATTATACATAATAACATTTATAACAGCAAATGTGTTTCTGCTGAAAGACCATTCTTGCACTCAGTTTTTCTATTAAAACCCATGTATGCTTCACTGGACTATTCAATCCTTTGGCATTCCCGGAAAATAGCTTTATCCCTTTAACCATCCCCTTGTCCAACAGGCCCAATATGAGAGCCTCTGACAGTCTTGCCAGGGGCCCTAACCGAATTCACAAGGGGATCATTAACCTGAAAAAACTCCCAAATGACCGCAACAATTCACAGCCTCAAATGACCAGATCCACAATGCAAGGCAGCCTGAATGAGAGTACGTCTCCAAGTAGCAACAGATATTCCAATTCACATTCCATACTCAGCCAGTGTAACGCCTTGAGCTCCTCCTGCAGGATGGGAGGGACATGAGGGAGACAAAAGGAAAAACAGACCTTTGAATACATGAAACAAAATATTTGTGAAATATAAATACCCTTCCTTTCCACTAACAGAAATCCTGGGAAACAAAAGGAAAAAAAGACTTCTGAATACATGAAACACAATATTTGAGAATAGCCTTCCTTTCCACTAATAGAAATCCTATCTACAAAAGAGAAAAATAGTAAACAAAGACACAACCTCATTGGAAGTAGAGGTGACAGTAGCATCAACCCTGTACAAATTTAATTATCACATTAGGGCACTAAAGTGCAGTGAGCCCCTCCTCACGTAAGGCCTCACCTATGTACATCCCCAGGTATGTGCCCATTACCATATTCTCCGTCTGGGTGCCAAACTCATCCCAGTTGTCCCCAACCACTTCAAGTTGCAATGCCCTTTGTTTTCTTTCCCTCTCAGGCAGCACCCCTCTGTACTGTCTCCGACCCAACACCTCCTGATTGTGTTCCACTTACTCCTCCTCGTTCTACGTATCTCCATTGATTGATGTGATTGACACAATCTCTTTGCCAGATGCTTTCCTCATGGTACCTTCTCGGGTCTCACTGGTATGACTTGTTTTCAGTGGCTTGGTCTTGTGAGCACTTATGCTCTGAAACTCCTCAGCCAAAATGACTCTCTTTCTGGCCTCAGTCTTGCCAGTTGTTCCATTCACATCCTCCACCTGGGTAGCAGTTCCACACTTGATATCTCTCCATCTCACATTGAGTCGTGCATGTATGGAACCTGCTGCAAAACTCACACAGCATTTCCCCTCCTGGCTGCAAACACACAGCCCTTGAACGGTTTTAACACAGCTCAGAAATGCTCTTCCTCCCTGCCATGATTGAGCAGTTCTCTGGCAAATCTGGTCTCTCTCTACTTGCTTGACTCCCCTTTTGGATCACCCACAGCTCTGTGACTGTGTGTCTGCTGTGTACATGGTCTGCCAATGTGCTTGTGTTTGGCATGCAAGTGCCTTACCTAGGAGCCAGTCCCTGCATGGCCCGTGATTCTCTATTATGCTCGGAAGGCAGATGTTCCTCAAGACCATGATGCCATGTGTCAAGCCAGGAAATCCTGCATAAAAACGGCATCTGCATCACAGACCATCTGGATTCTGATGTGATGCCACATCTTTCTGTTGTGGAAGCATGCCGTCTGGGCTTTGACGCTACGGAGCCACAACGATGTTGAAGAATCCCGCCATAGCAAATGGTCTTGTGAGGTGTCAAATATTATTGGCCTGTTCAGACATGGATGCAGGTGTCTACCCCATGCATCATTGTAAATAGGACCGGGATGAGTACATGACTATGGCTACGGTTCTCTGAATAAAGTCACAGGCACTAAAATAGGGCACCACTAGTGACTGGTTTAGGGCCCTGATATTGGGGCATACTGCGGCATTTCACTTACGATTGTCCTAGATGGTCCCCGAGATGACATGTGTGGCTGCCATATTCAACATGTATGTGAAAAGCCTATGTTGATCAGTCAGGCCATGGGGACACTTCCTTGCTCCTTTGTTCCTGGCTGTTGTCCTCCTCCACTGTGCCTACCTCTGGGTGGTCTGGTCATCCCCTTTAAGACCCTGACATACTGCAGCAACAAGAATGAATATTTCCCCAAGGACCAGAGAGGTGGGACAAGAGAGCAGGAAGTCTCGCTGCTTCCAGGGAGCCCATGAGGGTCCCCACGCTGATAAACAGCGCCATGATGGAAATGGGGGATGGGGGGCCATGCACACATGCTCACCTGCCTGCCTGGGTGGGAAATGGCACAGGGAGCGTGCAAGCTGACAGATGAGTCTGGCAAAGGCAGACTGGTTCAAATGGCCAATAAGGGCCTGGGGGAGGGCTCGGGAGGCGGGACAAGAGAGCAGGAAGCCTCGCTGCTTCCACGGAGCCCATGAGGGTCCCCACGCTGATAAACAGCGCCATGATGGAAAACCTTTATAGTGAATGTATTTAGGGTGGGGTAAAGGATTAGATAGTTTTTTTAAACGGGCGGGATGGGTTTTTAGGTGTGGGAAACGGGGGCTTGTCAGGGGGCACCCTCCCAAAAAAAATGCATTCACTATAAAGGTTTTCAAGATAAAAGATTCGATATAGGGGTATTTGTTATAAATTACCTCGATATAAAGCCACGTAAACAAATGTATTTGGTTTCGGCATCAGGGATTGCAACAGATGTGTTGTTTGAGGGTGTGGAAAATTGACATCCACTCCTTTGCTTTCCCCTGTGTTATGAGAAAGGAATTAGCAGCAGTGTGTGCAATCCCTCCTTGAAGAGCACTTAGCTGTTCTGTCTGAAGAAACATCTGCTTGGACTGCTTGTGGTAGAAACGGTAATTGTTCTATTTCTAGGGTGATGCTGCACTAGAAATAGAGAAGCACATGTTTCTAGCAGAGTTGGGCATCACTCTGGAAAATAACAAAATATCTTCTCTATTTCCACCATGAGGCCAGCCACCCTAGAAATAGAAACACATGTCTAGCGCAGCCAAGCTAAATGCAGGATGTAGGAAAACACCTGTAGGAGAAATTTAAAAAAGCATCTTTTTTGTGAGCAGGCCACTGGATAACTGGTTACCTGCTGGTGCCATGATTAGGAATACACATCTTTGTAATGCTGGGCCGCATCACACTAGTAACGGAAAACCTACCGTCTCACTACGAGTTTGGTGGTATCTCAGCGGTAATAGCACTGAGATACCACTACACGGTATTATTGTTACCACAACTTAGTCTGGAGGTATTACCACAGGATTACAAATGGTGGTAGGCAGTGTTAGTCCTCCAAATCTGTAGTTCGGTGGTGTGGTAATGCATTACAACTGAATTTTACCATACCTCCAAACTCGTAATGAGACCACAGTGTTTTTCTATGCATAGCACATGTCCTGCCTGCAGTAGAATACTTGCGTGGTTGCACATGTCACTGGGTATAGTATTTTTTTCTATTTCTACCAAAGGATAGGTAGGGTTTTCCCCATCGTGCCAGAAATAGAAAAAAAATAGCAGTTCTGTTTCAGGCACATAGAAAGGGGTCTGCTGGAATACCATGCACATTTGTCCTGTGGGATGGACATGGCATTGGCCATATTTTAGGGCCCTATGGGGGATAGCAGATTAACTTGCCTTAGAGGACCCACCTGCTCAAAATTCATTTAGTCAAATGACTGAAAATGTTGGATCTATGTGATCACTGCGCCACCCGTAACGTCGACCACGTATATGTCGACCTCCATTATGGCGCAGCGCAGTGCTCACATAGATCACTCGTCTCCTGCATCCCACTACCAGTTCCGCCCACCGCACTTACCATCTCAGCGGCACAGAAGTGTGCCACCGGCTCGCCATGAGCCCCGGCAGCCTCAGTTGCCACCCACTTACATGGGTCGGAGCTGGTGCCGTTGGTCCTTTTTTTGTTTTTCTTTCTTTCTTAAACTGTCACCCCTCTCCATATAACGGAAGCAGGGGATACCTCTGCAACACCTGATCCCCATTATACTGACTGAAAGGAGTGGGGGACACCCCAGCACCCCCACCGCTCCCCTGAGTGGGCGTAATGGGGGTCGGATTTTGGGACTGCGCAAATGCGCCGTTTTCAAACCGGGTGACATTGTTAAGTCGCGGAAATGGTACGATTCCAAAATATTTTAGGATTCATAGTACTTCAGAGCAACTGAAAGGTGATTCACAGTTTGCTCGAACCAGTTCTATCTCGACTAACTGTAGTGTATTCTACATAAAAGCATTCACATATAAAATATAAAACTATATTTCGTTTGAAACCCTGCAGACACCCTTGGGCTAAAAGCATCGCCCAAATATGTGAATGTATATTTGTGCCACATATGGACAATATACACTTTAAATAAAACTCCTGCCAGGTACCAGGCCATCTGCCTGATCTGCTGGACGGACAGACATGCGTCCACATAGGATGGCATGCATATGCACAACTGACAAACGAGCGTGGAAGTGCCACCCCCCTTGATTGCCACACCGGGCTCACATAGAACTGCAGAATGCAACAGGCTCACTTTCTTCAAGCGAGCTAGTTTAATGGGAAACAGAAAACCCACTTATAAGAAGGTATTGTGCTCCAAAGAACTGCCCACTCCACCTGAAAGCAGAAGTGATGCGTCCATAAATATCTGCAAGGGATAGGAACGAGATACGTGCATGTATCTGAAATGTATATAGAGCTTTACGCCAAAGCGCTGGGACATATGACGCAGACGAGCTGGATAAATATCTCTGCTGAGCGATATTGGTTTGGGTAGAGAAAAGCACCCAGGAAATGTTCATATTGCCAAACATAAAACCAGACAAATGACATGCAAAACAAGTCCCCCTCCAGGTAATACCAGTGGCTCTCCAAATGCAATATCTTTATTTAGTATTCACTGTGGGCCTCATTACGAGGTTGGAGGGAGACTTGCCGGTAATTCCGGCAAGGCTACCTCCAAACTGGCAAGAAAATCTGACACCCGTGAATGGGCAATTACCGGGGTATTCCAGCCCTGCCAGACCCGGTAATTGCCCTTTTGCGGGTGCCGGTAAATCCCCATTCCCATCTGAGCAATGGGAATTGGGATGCCTGTAGCACCGTCACGGTTCATTATGCTGCCGGAGCTACGGCTTGCTGTGCTTGCGGGTGCCTTTCATACCGCCAGGCCAGGCCTGGAGGAATGAAAGACACCCGCGAGCACAACTCGGAGTTTCCCGGTCTGCATACAACAGTACCGGCAAGCTTACCGGTACCGTTGTATCCGAACCGGCAACCTCGTAATGAGGCCCACTGTACAGCTGACAGGAAACAAGTGCCCATCAGTAAACCACAAACACATGTTTTTAAAGCACTAAAAACCATGACACAAATATATAATTTACCCCACTGACAGGTTGAGAACACACACATATTCAAATAAGAAATAAGAAAATAATAAATACGAAAGAAACCAAACCCCCTTTATGGAAGCCACCATTTGTGTCAGAATGAGCCATGACCCACTTGCTAAAAAGGCTCCATGTGTTCCTTCGTCTGGTCAGGAGGGTTAAAACCTCTTTAATAAAGGAGGAATTGCATCTCTTAATGAAAGGAAATATCAATTTGCCCATGGGCAGAATGTAGGAAGGGTGAGCGGGGTGGTGTCCTTCTGCCTTTCAGCCCAGGGCCTTGGCATACAAAAGAGCATCCATTTGCATCTTAAAAGCTGTCAATCCCCAGAGCAGCAGCAGTGTTCAAATCCAGAAGAGCGGTAGGATCTGACATGGGGGATCACAAGAGTTATCCCAACATTTGAGTTATTTGCCTTCCCCAGACATAGCAGCCAAAGCAAAAGCCTACAGTCCCTCATCTCTGCACTTAGAGCCACCAGTTGGCTGCACTTTCCTTATCTGCACTGAGCCACCAGCTGGCTGCACTCTGCCCCCCCACCCGCCCCACCTTTGGCACCTCTCCCCATCCACTTCCCCGCACTTGCACGATCTGAATGACAAAAGGCCTAGTAACATCGTTGTTTTGTCCTCTGTGTCCCCCCTTGTCTTGTCGCGCCTAGAAACACTTATGCACAGGTGCGTTATAAATGCCATATACCATATCAATGGAAGCAAGTAAGGCACCTGTGCGATGGGAGAGTTTGCAGGTAGGGTGGTTTCTTGGCACTGTACCAATCTGTAGCCTGGTAGTGTCTTTGCAGATTATCTATGATCAACAAAGTGTCTCCACTCTGGCGAGTGTGACACCTGCTCTGTCCAGATGAGTGCCTCCACAGTGACCTTCTGAGTGACAGCTTTAGTGTCTGAGCTTCAGGTGATGTCCATGTAGGTCTCTAGTTCCAGGCCAGGGGCTGGCCCCACATTTCTATTGAAAAAATCTTGCATGGATGTTTGATGCTACCTGGGTGTAAATTGAGTGTTTCTAAGACATGCATGCTACGCTCTTCCCATTTATGGTGTGGCCACACGGCCAAGTCATAAAACTTATTTAACTGCATTATTTCGGAATTATCTTTATACCTCCTGGGAGTGTCTACTCCACAAAGACTCACACTCACCTCTGGACACAATGCACGTGGACATGCAAGGATCTGTAAACACTGGCGCCCTCCATTCCTGAAGAAGAGATTTACTCTCAGGCGCGAAACACGTGTAGGTTGTTGATATTACAATTGGATTGGACCCCGTCCCAATTTATTACATGTGGAATAATATTGAATCTTCATACATATGCACTCACTCACTCGAGTTTAACTGCACTTCAAATAACGTTGTTGGCTTTCCTGGCCTCAATTAAGCTGCCCCATCTGCTACTATTTCTATCCATATACCCCGCCCGCCCCCAAACACCCAGGGAGGGGGCATCCCCTCCTCACATGTACTCATGTGCAGTGTATAATGCACTGGGACTACCAATGACTTCCCTAAAACGTCCTTCTCTGCCTCAAACACATTGGGGCTATTGTTTATGTATGTAAAGAAATATAACCTAGTGCTAACTTTTGTTAAAAAAAAAATGGATGCCTATTAATGAAATCCTTCATGTGACAGGCCTATGTGCACTCTTATGGTTAAGTGCCTTATTCATGGAGTAGGTGTCAGAATGCGTACGAGCCAAGACAGGCCCGCAAAAAGTGGGTGATCTTTCCTGGGAGAGTTTTTCATCACATTGCCACAAACACAGATGACGTACTTCCTATTGCAATCATCATTCAATAGCTACGGATCCGAGATGATTTTGTTGGTTGAAGGCAGGCAACACCCGGAATACCTAAACCTTGATGGACGTGTTCAGGCCATGCCTCAATTGTATTCCATGCTGATGGGCTACAAAAGAGACTGTTTCGCAAAGAAAGCACATTCCGGGCTACCTTGACAGTTCAACCCTGAAGTATGGCATTTCTATTGCACACTTATATTACATAAGGGAAACAACTGTAAATGTCAAAGGGAAACAATGAGGGAGTGCTCGTATTTCACTAGGCGGGCTCCTCCATAATGGGTGAGAGGGGGGCCAAGACCCAGTGGGTCGACGCCCTCTGACCCATTATGGACGAGCCGCGCCCTAGACACACAAGAACAAGGTGGGATTGTCAACAGCAGTTGATCTCCCGAACAGAGAGTTTTCGTGGGTTGATAACTAATGATTTTGTCCACCAGGGAGGAAGGGGCAAGGCCGTTCAAGCATTTGCATATCAAGCAAGCAACCCTGAAATCAATTCTATCCCCCACGGACAACCAATGAAGGAATTGACGAAAAGCCGAGACGGTGGAGGACTTCCGTGCTCTGGAAACCAATCTAACAGAAGCAGGTTGAATGTGCTTTTGACTCAAGCCACCTAGAGACAGACCTGCACAAAGTAATCAGGTACTTCTAAACTGCACACATCAACACAGCAGCATAGGTATCTTGCATTGTCCATGTATCCACAACCCAGTTGCCATAGTACCAAGTCCAAGAGACATCGACATGGCAGCAGAGTGTTGAACATAGGCCAATAACATAACACACAAGTCCTCTAGTTTTACTGTAGATTAGTATCTGGTAAGCGGGTGTGGCGGCCACCCAGCCAATGGGGAGACTCATGAATGTGGGCATTACCACATGGTAATCCCGCTGCCCTGAGCCTCCTCATGGCCGGTGGCCGCCATCTTCCCTCGCCGGGGAATCAGGTAAGTCTTCTTCCCCACCACACCTCACCCCACCGAATTCCCTTCCTGCCCTCCCAACCCCACTTACCTTATTTTTTTTTCTATTTTGAGAGTAGATGTGCTGGGAACACATCCACTCTCGCGTCTGCTCCCGATCTGCGACAGGCCGTCATGGAAAGGGAGAAGGGACAACATGTACTTCCTTCTCCCTGTTCCATGGTGGCCATTTTTTGTGTTTACTTTTTTTCAACTTACTTCAATGTCGGCCATGGAAAGGGAGAAGGGACTACAGGTAGTCCCTTCTCCCCTTCCATCATGGCCATTTTCTTTGTTTACTATGGCCGCCGCGGAAAGAGAAAACAGACTATGTTTTCTGTCTGCGGTGGGCATTTAAAAAGAAATGTTTAACTTTTATTTTTCCAGCTGCGAAACGCATCGCGACTCGTAGCCAGGAGAAAAAAAATAATTAGTACCCTGGTCTAATGGGCTGGGTACTAATGGCAATAAGCCTCTCGATTGTGGGCCATTTCCGCCTACTGCAATGCCCCTGTAATGTAACTATGGGCCCCGGGGGCATTACCTTAGGCAGTTATGGCCCGCAGTCTCAGGGCTTATTGCCACATGATATGACAGCCATGATATGACAGCCCTCTGCAGGTCACTTGTCCTCAGGTCTCACTGATGGAACTGCCTTGCAATTTATTGTGGCTGATGCACAGAGGGAGAGGGACAAGAACTACCCATAGATTTTAAGGGCGAGAGCTTCCCCACTTCCACACAATCAGCCGCTGTGTGCCGTCTTCCCCCTCTACTCTCTCTTCTTTCAGGCCTGCTGCCTTCTCCGTATTGATTTTCTGTAAGAGCTTCCTCAATCGATAGACTGAAAGGAGCAGAAAGAACACACTTCTGCCTCCCCTCCCCCTTCAAGTAACAGATCTCCCCGTGATTAAGAAACACATAATCTATCCCAGACACTAGGCGGCATTTTCCAGCACCACCGCTTTCTAAGCCTCGCCACCAGGTTGGGTGGTGCTACCTAGCAGCAAACTGTACGTGCTATCTCGAAAATGTGTGCACCCTGTAAAGCGTAGATATACCACAACCAGGGGCGTTGCTAGGGGGGGGGCTAAGGGGGCTGTAGCCCCTGATCTTTTGGTCGTAGCCCCGGATAGAATCTCAGATGCTACAGCCAAAAGGCTAGCTGGCCCCCAGTCCCAACAGTACCGACATCAGCTTAGCCCCGGGTCTTTTCCAGACCTAGCAACACCCCTGACCACAACTCTTTTAGAGCTACCACTTCGCCGCACCTAATGCGTCGAGTGCGTGACATTAATCTGTTACTTACAAAGCGCTTTCCATAGAACATTTAGATATACATCAATGGCTATAACCCAATCGAAATTTCTATACATGTCTTTGCCTCGCAAGACTGCAACACCTAATCTGCAGATCACACACACACACACTTCAGCGGTAAGCTTTTAACACCCTGTGCTATTTTACCGACTGTGCTCCTGTCTATGCCATTACTCTGCTCTAGATCAACACAGTAAATTGTTCTGACATCATTAAGTGTGCGCTGTACAAACGTATTTCTGTCACTGGATAGTGGCAGTGGTGCAGTGGGTGCAAGCCAAGGGATAGGAGGCGTGGTAACCAGTGCTTGCAGTGGTAAAATGATGGGCACATTAAACAGCCAAGAGCCAGTGACAACTACTCTATGGGCCTCATTACGAGTTTGGAGGTGGGCATGGCTGCCTCCAAACTCGGGTCCGGGTTCCCTGAATGGGGAAATACCGGGCCATTCCGACCTTAGAAGGCCCAGTATTTTCCCATCCAGGGGACTCGGACCCGGTACATCCCCATTCGAGCCCCCATAGTGCTCAATGGGAATGGGGAGCATGCTAACAACGGGCCCGTTAATGCTAGGCTGCTCCAGGGACCCACTAAGGACGTCTGGTAAAACCAGGCGTCCAGAGTGGGTCCAGCGAGCGGACCTCGTAATGAGGCAGTATGGGGTTAACGGCGCCGGCAGCTCTACCGGCGCCGTTAACCCCATACCGCCAGGGTCCTAATGAGGCCCCATGTATTTGTGCGCCTTGGCGGATATTTTGATGTAAATCCTCTGCACAGAGTGGGAAATTAATTCTGCGTTTCATTATTTGTGCAGGGAATCTGTCTGAGTCTCCACCACTTTACATTTGGATGTGAGTGGGGGGTATGAGGGGGGGTGAGGTTGGGATCCCTAGGCACACTCTTTTACATGAAACAAGCAGAGCACAGAAACATCCCGGTTAATGATGGCTATCATGTTTTATGCACAGTGACTGCCATTACTGAACATTACTGAACAAGGTTGCGTGTGCCTGGGCACATAGCAGTGATACAGGCGCTTTTTCAAAATGGGGTGGATAGTGTCACTAAAACCCGGGGATGTCCTGTGCAATTACTTGCCCTATGTTCAAAAACCTTCAGAGCGGGCCCCGGACATGATGCATCTAAATGGGTGGTAAATGTCTGGCCAACAGCAGGTGGAATTGTTATTACACCAAATAAACCATAATCATTCACCTCGGTCACTGTTTCATGAATTTCTCTATTATCTTCCCAGTTCAGCAGGTAACATCCAGGGTTCACACTGACCCCCAGAAGAAGGCGTGGGTCAGGTTCTCTCTGAACCACCAATTGCTACACCAGACTTCCTGGAATCCCATGTCCCCAGCATTCTAAATGGTATCCTGGGGGCTTGAGGCTAGCGAGGCAAAGGGGCAAGAGTCTGAAAGAAACAGGTGACCTTACTGCAGCAGGGGATGGTCCTAAGGTACTGAATGGGAGACAGGTGTAGACGGGCACCCCTAAATACTTTTCTGACACTATTCTCTTTATTTTAAACACTCCACCGGCCTCATACCTGTTATAGCAACCCCTGCTTACCTGAGTTCTAGATCACCTTGGTGCCTCTTTCTGGGAAATTAATGTGGGATGAAAAGGCAAAGATGAGGATCCCCCAATCCGCTAGGGAAGAAACACTGGGTTGTAATAACTTTAAACACACACAAAGGAGAGGCAGACAACACAATGCTAGTATACAGTTCCTTTGGTTGGTATTTAGAAGTTTCGTTTCTCCCAGTGCATCCAGTGGTGCTGGAAGTAGGGGTGCTGAAGGTGCTACAGCACCCCCCATACATTCTGGAAGGAACTTCAGATGACAGGCTTATCTCCAGGAGTTGCTAAAGCCTCACTTTCTTTCATTTATCAGCAGCGGGCTCCATGTTCAAGACCATAGTTGTATTTTGTTAAATTATGTGTTGGCTGTGGCTGATTTTTGTTTTCCTTTTCTAATTTTAGCCGGTCTGATAGCACAGCGAGTAGAGCACTCGCTCTGACATCCTTCAGAGCCTGTTGACGCTGGTTCGAATCCCGGCGGGGCCGAACTCAGCCTTTCATCCTTCCGAGGTCGAAAAATTAGCACCACACACCATGGGTAATAATAAGCAGCCCTCACACACCTGAGGGGTTGTAGTGCTATATAAATGCTAAATTATTATTATTGTTCATTGTTTCTTTCTTGATTCAGGCACTTTGTTTAGCAGTACATTTGCAAGAGCATTTAATTTTACGTTCGTGATTCAGAATCAAATACAAATTATTTAATGGCTTGAGATTTTCGATGAGTGGACGATGTGTGGCGTCCTCCCTGAAAGCAGTGTGATCTATGGCATAGTTTATAATGGCATTTTGAATAGGAGTTTGTGTTGTGTCTATTGTTTTTAAACAGTGTGTGAGTGGGTGTATATGTCTATAAGCACTAGGGGTTAGTTTTGGCAGTGAGGACTCAGTATTCCGTTTTACAATTTTGTCCCTGGGCAGACATAATGCAAACTTAGAACACAATCCACACTTTTGAGAAAAGGTGCTATGGTTCTAATGGTACAATACCTGTATTTGTTAGAGAAGTATCAGCAGTGAGCCAAATAAGTGAATTGGTACAGAGGGCCTCATTACGAGTGGAGGTAGCCATGCCGTTTTTACCGGCATGGCTACCCCCAAAATCGGGTCTGGGTCCCGAAAAATGGGAATTACCGGACATTCCGACCTTTGCGAGCACGGTAATTCCCATTCGCGGGACCCGGTACGTCCCCATTCCCATTTGAGCCCCCTTAGGTCTGACCAGGCGTCCAGAGCGACACCCGTGAACAGACTCGTTATTTTGCGGCGAGGTAACAAAGGCGCTGGTAGCACTACCGGCGCCGTTGTTGCCTTAACGCAACACTTATAATGAGGCCCAGTGTCTAAACACTCCTCATAACTGAGTGTATGTAATGTTTACCAATATATACATGAATTGCTGTGGAACTCCTAAGCTCATAGTACTATCAATTCAGTGCCTCTTTGGACTTCTCCATAATCCCTGGATGACTAGTGACTAACAATGAACAGCCCTATGGACCCAACAACAGCAGCAGCCCTTTAAAAAAAAAAAGAAAATCCTTATTCACATACAGCACATTTCTTTTACATATTCAGGCTGTTGAGGGGCAATCTCAAATCATGTGTGCCTTACATGGGAGTGACAATGACCCAGCCCTACTAGCAAGCAATGAAACAGACGGTAGTCATGCATCCATGTCTATATACAGGTCAGGCAGTCTGATTTCATGACCTTGCCCGGAGCCTTCTGGCAACTAACAGTGTATCTGAGCATTATCGGAATACATGGTAGCACTTCAGCATGTTGGCTTGGGAAGGGCATAAAAAGGCTATATAGCATTGATGACAGGACCAAACCTTTTCCTCTATTGAGTGCTTTAGTTAAACCTTACTGAGTGTTCCAAGCACAAAGGCAAAAAAGTCTCAAAATAGGAGCCATAAAGCCAAAGCATGTTCATAGATTGCATTGTGCTTAAAATATAACTTCCAGTTTTGGAGCCTCAGAACCATTCTTAAACATTGAGATAAATAAGTTACTTACCCATGGTAATGTTCTTTCGACTGCATGTTCCTCCCATGTATTCCTCATCTTATAATATCTTCTTTTCCAGCTTCAGCTGCTTCAGATTCTTTTTTTCTTCTCGACAGAGGGCACTGTGCGTCGAGACGGTTGACCCGATGTCCCTCGAGGGTCTCCATCTCAGCTGACATCATCATCGAGTACATATACCACGCACTGCGCCCGCTGGTGTCAGTTCTGTTTTTTCGCCACCCATATGCAGAATTACTGGCAATCATAAGTGCCTTTCATTTATCAGACCTTAAAAGAGCGTAAAGTCCAAAGCTTGGAAATTCGACAGTGGGGTAGGTTGGGAAGATGATGAGGAAAACATGCCAGGAGCATCCAGTCGAAAGAATGTTACCAGGGGTAAGTAACTTGTTTTTCAAATGGATTGTGTCCTCCCACGTATTCCTCATCTTAAGATAGACTCCCAAAGCAGTACTGACTTCTTTTGGAGGAGGGAGTAGACATTTAAGAGGTAATATTTCAAGAATGGAGCATAGAACTGCCTTTACAAATCTCCCCTCATTGTTAGAGGTTTTTAAACAATGTTTTGTGAACGTGTGGATGATGGACCAGTTACCTGCCTCAGGCTGCTAATGCTTAAGTGTAGATTTTCGCATCTAAGTTGATGAGTGCTATGGGGTGATATGAGCCACATAGAGTAGGCTCCTTACCCAGCTTTGGAAGGAGAATAACCTTAGCTTCTTCTGTGGATGGAGCAATTCGCCCAGAGCTACCAAAGGAATTAAACAAAGTGATCAATCGTGTGATCAGCACCTCCAGGAAGGTCCTATAGAAGTTTGCTGGGAAACCATTCAGTCTCTGGGCTTTCCCCAATAGTAGGGAGGCTACTGCCGTCCTAATTTCTTCTGACAAGATGTCCCTGTGCAGTTCTTCCCTTTCTTGCTGCCTGATCTTCAAGATGGGGCAGTCGGACAAGTAAGCAGACAGACTTTCCTCAGAAAGGGAGTCTGAGGAGTGAAAGGCGGAATAGTACTCTGAGAACTCTGAAAGTATATCAGGTGTAGCTGCACTATATTCCCCTGATGCCTTCTTAATTATAATTCTCACCTCCTTTTTCTTTCTAACTTGACGTGCCAGGAGGTGGTCTGCCTTGTTTGCCTTTACGCAATACCACTGTTGTAGGTATAGTAATGTCCATTCTGCCTCTCTGGTCTGTAGGACATCAAGCGCAGCTCTTAACTGCCTGTATTCTTTCCTCAGCTCACTTCCCGTGTTGTCTACCATTCTCCCCATTTCTTGTTTAAGTCTGGTTTCCAGATCTTTCTGCAACTGACCCATCTATTTGTCTGTCAGGGATTTTCCAGCAATCAGCTCCCCCCTTATAGCTGCTTTGAAGGCATCCCAGAGTATGTGCTCCTTGACCCCCTCTCTAGTATTCAACATAAAAAAAATCCTTGAGTTTACCCTTTTCCTCCTCACAGATAACCCTGTCCTTCAGCAGAAGACTTGGGAATTTCCCCCTCAACAGACCTGACTCACTTTTCCCCATTTGCTGGAGCAGCGTAATGGGTGCATGATCCGAGAGCGCTGTTGCCCCCAGCTCCATTTCCGTGACCTGCCGCTGGAGTGATTTAGACATCCAAACATAATCGATCCTTGAGAAGGTTCGATGGACATGGAAGTAGAATGTGAGCCTTTGTCCTCCCCTCTTAATTTCCTCCATCAATCCAGCTATTTGGACCATACGTTTCTTTAACATTCCTGACCGCCTTCCCTAGTTATGCTACACCCTTGTGCTCCTGTCAACCCTCGGGTACCATGCCAAGTTAATTTCCCCTAGTAAGATAACCTGCCCCCCGGTAAGAACTCTCTATTTTAGTCAGTGCTGACCGCAAAAACCCATCTTGACCTGTGTTAGTGGCGATACAGTTACTATAGTGTGGGACCCTCCCTCCCACTGAAAAGCCACTGCTAGACATCTACCTATGTTGTCCCACTCCGTGGCCATCACCTTGAAGCCCAGATATCCCGGGCTGCTATTAGTACTCCCTCCGTTTTACCCTGGCCATTAGCTTGGTATAAGTGGCTATAGCCATTTATTTTTACTTTGTGCCTATCCCTCCTCTGAATGTGTGTTTCCTGGAAGGCCACAATTCGGGTTTCTCTCTCCCCAGGAACTTCTCTACCTTCTCCCTCTAAATGGGGGATTTAAGCCCCCTAACTTTGAGGGTGAGGATGCAGAACTTCACCTCTCTATCCATAGTCTGTGTAATGGGAAATGCCTCACCAGCCCGATGAAGCCCTGTAGGTGATCACCCCGGAACATGCCCCCTTTGGCCCCCCACGCCTCCCCCACCCCTCTCCACCCTCCCAGCCCCTCCCACCCACCACCTTCCCTAGACCACCATCCCCACCTCCCCTCTGGTCGGGCTCAACCAGTCTCCAGTCCCCCATCCTTCATTCCTGGGTGTTGAGCCCTGTTAATAAACCAAAGTCAACCCTTATGGGTCTCCCCATACCCACCTGAGTAACCAAAATGGTAATAGCCTTCTCCCCCACCCTAGTGCTTCCTCCAAACCACCCCCCCTCCCCAGGTGGATAATTGCACTAGATTAAGTGAGGCCCCCGCCCCCTCAGGTAGCCAGAGATGTGTTTGCCTCTGAAGGCGAGACTCAGGAGCACTCCCCAAGACCAGGGCTCTGGTCAGGCCCCTTGGGGCTTGCTTTTTGAGGCCTTTTGGCAGGACCTTTGTCCACTCCCATACCTTCCGTTTCATGGCTTCTCTGACCGAGCGTCGTTCCTGCTGGTCGTTCTCCTCCTCTTCGATCTTTAGTACCCTCAGTCCTTCCTCACATGATGTGATCCAGTGCTGCCTCTCTTCCCATTCGAATAAGAGGCAGAAGGGAAAGGTTCACTTGTATCTCACCTCTGCTCTTGTCAGTGCCCGCAACATTGAGCCCATCAGCTGCCGCTTCACCAGGGTTGTCTGTGCCAGGTCCTAAAAATGCTGTTGCTCTGAACCATTGTATATGATCGACCTGGCCTTCCTGGCGGCTGATAGTACCCTCTCCTTTTGGCAGTATTAATGCAGGGCAATTACCACCTGCTGGTGCCTGACCCACGAATCTCCACTCCTCGGGCCCACTCTGTGAATGCAGTCCAGTTGAATCCTGGCCCAGTCCTCTACTTCCAGCAGATCTGCAAAGACGTGTTGCACCATTTCACAGAAGTCATTGTCTGCTACTTCTTCCGCCAAACCTTTTGGACATTGGTATTTATTTTTTCTGCAAGCAAGGGTTAATAACCCTCCCCTCTTGTGGTTCCCTGCCACGCTGCCTAGCCTTCCCTTGCCTCTTTCCACAGGGCCTTCATTCTTTGTCTCCACTATGTCTCATCTACCCAGGACCGTGCGTGACTGTTAACTGGGGCTTAGCTTTCCCTGGTGCTTACCAGACCTGCTTTAGCCAGCTTCTGCCTGCCCCCACCTCTTCTTCCTCCGTGCCCCAGAGGGCCCTCAGATCCTTGCAGCTATCCACTGGACCCTTCACCACAGTCTTGCTGGGCCCCCTCTTGGTGTCATAGTGTTGTTTTTTTGGGGGGCCCAGACCAGCTCCCACTAAGCGTTTCAGGGAGGATCTTCGGCTGGATTTGATCGGCCTTTACTAAAGCAGCCCCGGAGGGGTGCCGCTTCTGCCCGCCCCTCGCCCTCTGAGCGACTTCTCTGAATGGTGCTGATGCTCCAGCCACCTCTCTTCCCTGCTTACGTCTGTTGCAGTTCTCCGGGGCAGGTCAAGAAGAGGGACTGCTCCTCTTCATTTCGCAGGCCGGGCCGCCCTCCCCAGCTTCTCCCTACTGGCCGGGGGGAGGTCCAGGGCTGCCTCGTGCCTCTCCGGAGTTGCCGCTTCTTCTGCCTTGGCCGCCCTATATCGCACAAGGCTCACGTCAGCTACTCTGATGTCAGGGGGCGTGTCTCCGGGGGTGTCCTCGCTGATCTTCCCCTCTCTCCTGCGCATCTTCCTCGCACTGCCTCACCTCCAGCTGCCGACTGCAGTGCCTCCACTGCAGAGCCCAGCTCGTCTTCCTCCCTGCTCTTTGTCCTCATGGCTCCTGGCCCCTATGTTAAGCTGCTTCACAGGGGTGCTGCACAGGTCTGCCAACCTGCTCGCTTCTACGAATTGGTTTTTACCATAACATTGCTTGTTTCCTCACCTGGGGAAGGGATATTTATTGTTTCCATGCTATTTTTGGAACCGGGTGGATGAGTGCCTAGCATCAGGCTGATCTGCACCCGGTAGCCATCTTTATTCCCCTGTTTGTTTCCCTGTTTGCTTGTTTTTATTATATTATGATGATCATAAAAGAAGGTTAATCTCAATTAATTCAACTTATTTGCCAGGAAAACACACAACATGCGGTTAGGTAGTCCTGAAAAAATAGACCTAATCTCTAGTCAACATACATTCAAAATGTCAATATTTTATTAAGAAGTTCATCATTAAAAAATCTTAAAATGCAATAAAAGACAACATCAACACATACCTTACCTACTAGATAATTAGAAACACACATGATAAGCAAACAGGAAGCAGAATACTTGATAAAATACAATGGCAAAGTACCCTTATCTTACCAAAAATTCATAAAAATCGAGAAAAACCTCCAGGGAGGCCTATTGTGTCCGGTGTATGCTCAATTTTAGAACTATAATCTCTAAGTTTGTAGATTTCTATTTAAGACCATTTATTCCCCAGATGAGGAGCTATGTCCAGGACACCAAACATGCCATCAATCAAATTGAAGGTCTTCACTTTTATCCGGCTAATAACAAGCTGATGTGTTTAGATATCTAATCCTTTCATACAAAAATCCCACAACAGGCGACCTTGGAGGTGGTGGAAGATACCCTATTGAAAAGGAATGATCACCATCCAATTAGCAATGCCTTTATAAAATGGTGCGCTGAGTTAGCACTTGTTAATATTTCTTTCCAATTTAATGGGCAGTTCTTTATACAGACGGAGGGTATGACAATCGGTGCAGCAATGGCACCCAATCTTGCCAATTTATACGTGAACGTGTTTGATGAAAAACATGTGTATAGAGTGTAATCCATTTAGTAAACATCTTGTACGAGGGCTTAGGTATATTGAGAATATCTTTGTTTTATGGAAAGGAACAAAAGAAGAAGGTAACAATTTCATATACTGGATGAACACCCAACGCAGATATTTAAAATTCACTGAAACTATGAGTACAGAAGAAGTGAACTATTTGGACATCACCATATACCATGCAGAAGGCGGGCTGCTGGTGAAACCATATACAAAGAGTATTGATAAGAATACTCTACTACATTACAGTAGCAATCAGGCTAAGCATGTCAAAGATAAACTTCCTTTTGGACAGTTTTTACGTATCAAAAGGAAAAGTTCCACAAGGGAAACCTATGAAAATGGGGCTAATAGTCTCACCAACAAACTAACTTGAAGCAAGAGGATATCATTCTAAATTGGTGAAAACCTCTGCCAAAAGGGTATTTAACAATAATAGGGATAAAGAGTAAGGATGATACTTTGGTGTTGTGAAATCGTTCAGTAACCTGTCATACAAGATTAAAAACATAGTTACAAAAAATTAGAAAAAGTGTTTTCCTAAATCACTGACAGCACCTCTGATTGCTTTCAAAAAGACCACCAGCATTAGGAATATGATCATGAGAAATGACATTACCATGAAAAAAGAAGCAAGCCTATCACAGATGACATTATGGGGCCTTCCTCGTGTGAACGGCCACCACCTGTGCTGTAAATGTGTGATGTGTCCTTTTACAGGTAAAACATTGAATGTGGATATTGGTCTACAACAAGAATGGAAAATCAATGAACAAACAAATTGCCACACAGAAAATGTAACTTTTTTGAATACTTGTTCTTGCAACCACCACTATGTTGGAAAGACCAACTGGAAGAGTAAGACATGACTTATAAAACATAGGAGTTGTATCAAAAATAAGATAGAACAAGCTCCACTGGTCAAACATTGTATGGTAGCAAATCATCAGTTTGGAGATCTTTAACCCTTAAAAAGGTAGAAGGGAAAAATCAGGAAGATGTTAACCGTAAGCTTCTTAACTTGGAACATAAACTTACATTCAAAACCAGAAGTTACATCATAGGTTTGAATGAAAATGTGGAATGGTATAATGTTTCATAATAATGTGTCTATACAACTTCAGTGATCAATGGGTTCTGTCATGTTCCACTGTAGGTGCAACTATATGGAGATAACATACATGGAAATGGAGTACTGAATGGCAACCTTGTTCAAACATCTACATTTGTATAAGTTGGAATACATTGCTGTGTGTGTCAATACTAGCCAAACAGCCATCTTAATAATGTGCCTATACAACTCCAGTGATCGATGGGTTGTATCATATTTAATTGTCAAGTTCAACTACATAGAGATTGAATATTTAGAAATGCAGTATTGTATCACAATTTTGTTGATAAATCTATATATGTATTAGTTGGAGTACATTACTGTGTGTGTCAATACTAGCCATACAGCCATCTTGAAAAGCTAGACTACTAATGTGTGAGATCTACATTGACAGGAGCATGCACATGATAACACAGGATGGCTCCCCTCGCCTAGTCTGAGGATAGGTCTAATAGGGCACAACCCAGAATATCCTAGTATATTCCACCCGTACATTACTGACTATCATATTAATATGGGATATACATCATTTATAAGCCCCTGTGTTGCTTGTCTATAGGCCTCCAGCGTCCTATGTGCAGTGGCTTTAATCAGGAAGGATATTTTCCTCTTTCCGCGTTGTTCAATTGACCCAAGCCTATTTTCCATTACGTGATAATAATGTATAATAATGTGGCTCCACTCTAGGGGTCTAGGCTGACAGTAGAAACATTTAACTTTATTTACATGACCTTTTACTGATTAGGCAGACACCATATCATGCAAATCTAGTGCCCTTTTTAGACATGTTTGTAATGACTATACTCATGAAGGATGTGGTATATTCTATCTGTATGGTGGAATTGATATAAGCCACTTTTTTGTGATATATATATGTAGAATATTTAGAATATTATGTGGCGACTTTGAAGAATAACACCAGTATCAGTGAAGTGTTACTACATGAATATGTCTCCATATTATGCAATAATAGTGTATGTATTTAGAAGTATTTTATGGACACATGCCATACAGCATCTGTGTACATGTTTACTTAAAAAATCTTTTTCGTGTCACGTTGCGCTGCATCGTGATGACGTCATCACATTGGCATGCTGGATAGATAAAGGCAGACATTTTGTCTCGCAGCTAGTAGCGTGATGCGGCCACACATGCTGCTGCTGTTCACTTAATGAGTAAGTAGACCTACTCCAGTACCTGTCTATGTAATTAACATCAAAATGTGTATGAGATTCAAAATACAGGTATTGATGTGAGAGTAATCCACAATCACCTTGTGATCTGCAGGAGAGCCAGGTGACAAGCAACCTTTTATGGGGCACCAATATTCCTCCAAAGAATGATTATCATCTAGTGATTCCAAGTAAGTCCCTAACTTGAATAGGGATCATCATATTAAGATAGAGTTTGGGAAGGTCATTACATCTACTGTGCATTATATTTTAGGGGTGCAGAACATTCTGGGCATAATCCCTAAAAATTATAGGACGAAAGGGACAGAAATAAGATGCCTAAATTACATGAGCAGCCTTACCAAATGTTTAAATGAGCACAAGAGGTAAGAAAAAACAATCTATATACCAATAGATTTTGGCCTTTTATAAATATTGCCTTACTAAAGGCCTTCTTTTGGATTGTGTGTGTTTTATTGTTTCAGAGTACCAGTTTGGTGAAGCATCAAATCACATAGAGTAATGATGGTCATTTTCGGATAGCATTAAAAGCAGATGGTGACCAGAGAAATCATATCCAGGTACACCCGTAATAGATATATGCAACGCTGTATATATCTATATAAGAAGAGGGTTAAGAAATTATTTAGAAACTAAGAAATGTTTCTCTATTTTTGTTTAGGAAATTATCAGGAAGATTTTGAGGACAGAAAGAAATAACAACTTGTTTTTAGTTCATCTTCTACATGCAAGATCATTAGTGCAGCCCCTGAGGCATGTTCGGCATTTTGTAGGCCACTAGGACAGAAGCATGTGCATGTAGGGCTTGGAAGAAGTGTACAGAGCTAATATTGATGAGTAGGGTCAGCTCTGACATTTTTATTGTTATGTGTTTGGAGTTTAAAATAAGAACTGTATTGTTTTACTTACACATATCTCTGTAAATTATGTGTTGATGTTGTGTTTTATTACATCTTAAGATTTTTTTATTAATTTCTTAATAGAGTATTGACATTTTGAATATATATTGACTAGAGGTTAGGTCTATTTTTTCAGGACTATCTAACCACAGTTTGTGTGTTTTCCTGGCAAAGAAGTTGAATTAATTGAAATTAACCTTCCTTTATGATAATCAGACTATGTACATATCCCACATAAGTAGAAAGGTGAATGTATCCCCTTAGGGGGAGTACCTTGTTTAGTTAACATGTTTTTTTTAAATTTTGTGTGGGGAGTTGGAACTCTATTGTACTGCAGCGCTGGATCCAGTATTCACCTGTTTCAATTAACCCATTTACGTTCCTTTCTTCAATGATCACTGATACCAGTTTGATGTATGTAAACACATGGGGCCTCATTACGAGGCTGGCGGTAGCCATGCCTGACGTACAGGCATGGCTGCTGCCGGTATTCATTTTTTTCCGGCGCCCAAAAAAGGGCAATTACCGCGTCAATACAACCATGCCGGACCCGGTAATTGCCCTTTTCTGTGCGCCAGAAAAAATTCTTCCCCATTCCCAATTGAGCCCCATAGGGCTCAAATGGGAATGGGGAAGGTGGTAGCACCGGTACTGTTAATAATGATACCGGTGCTAGAGTCCTGTTTTGCTCGCGGGTGCCGGTACGGCCTCCAGGTCAGACCTAGTGGCTGAAAAGGCACCCGCAAGCAGAACTAGTAGTATGGCGGTATGGTAGCAATGGTGCCTGTAGCGCTAGTGCCACCGTTGTTGCTTTACCGCCATACTTGTAATGAGGCCCATGGTGTTTATTTTTGCCAGTGGGTCAATTGCACGTTTTTTGGTTAGGTAGTATTTATCACGTTGTGACATACATCTCAGTGTACAGATTATCAGACAACTCCCCACACAAAACAATTCTAAAACAGGGACTGCAGGAGCTCTGTCCCTTGGAACCCTATATACAGGCAGCAGGAAAAATATATCATTGTTTGGTCCTGTGATCTACTAGGATGGAGTGTATGGGTGTATCTGTATGGCTATATTTGTGCACAGTGCTGTGAATCTACTAGGATGGAGTGTGTGGATGTTTCTGCACATGGTGCTGCGAATCTACCAGGATAGAGTGTATGGGTGGATCTGTGCCCAGTGCTGTGAATCTGCTAGGATAGAGTGGGTGGGTGTATCTGTGCACGGTGCTGTGAATCTACCAGGATAGAGTGTATGGGTGGATCTGTGCTCAGTGCTGGGAATCTACCAGGATAGAGTGTATGAGTGGATCTGTGCACAGTGCTGGGAATCTACCAGGATAGAGTGTATGGGTGGATCTGTGCTCAGTGCTGGGAATCTACTAGGATGGAGTGTGTGGATGTTTCTGCACATGGTGCTGCGAATCTACCAGGATAGAGTGTATGGGTGGATCTGTGCCCAGTGCTGTGAATCTGCTAGGATAGAGCGGGTGGGTGTATCTGTGCACGGTGCTGTGAATCTACTAGGATGGAGTGTATGGGTGTATCTGTGTTTGGTCCTGTGATCTACTAGGATGGAGTGTATGGGTGTAGCTGGCCTTAATGCTGTGAACGTACTAGGATAGAGTGTATGGGTGAAGCTGCCCTTGATGCTTGATGGCAGAGTTCATCTTGAGGCACTGTCTCCGTACACACAGTCACTACAGAAATATCAGCGCCCCGCTGCCTAGCAACTACAGGCACAAAGGGTTCAACCGGTCTACAACAGATGAGCAGTTGTAGAGCAGGTTCAAGTCTAGTTAAGTCACAGTGGCATCTCAGCTGGGACAGGCCAAGCAGAGGAAGTCCTCCGGTGAGCATGTACCTCTTTGCCTCACACCTCTGGGAAAGAACTGCCTCAGACATCCCCCTTCTAGCAAGATAGGTGTAGGGCCATACTGGCCAGCTAGCAAACCCACAAAATCCCATGAGCGTCCCTTCACAAAGCCCCCTTATGGGTCTCCTAGCAGATGAAACTCTACATGAGCACTAATAAGTTCAAATTCAAACCTGCCAATGGGATTGGATGGTATCTTCTCTGACACACCTCCTGTCGAAGGGGCGATTTACGGAGATTACATGCCAACGGGGTTTAATCCCGCTGTCCAAAATGGAAACTGAAATCCAGTTGCGTAGCTTTGTCAGTAATATTGGGGTGATTCTGATGATCTCCCCACCAAGCAATTTAATCCCCCCATTATTAAGAAAAGCACTACGATTTGGGAACCAGCACTTATAATTTTAAAGGCAACTAGAATATGTCTCACTGTGATTATTGTGCCTTCATATCGTCCACTTTATTGAACTAGATTGGCAGGATGTGTCTCATTCTAATATATCTCATTGTCATAATCACATCCTTTAATGCCTCATACCCAGAATGAGGCCTGGCGCACTCCAATTGACTGCCACCCTTTAATCAAGCATTCTAGAATCATTTCTTTCACGCATTTTAGTAGGATAACTGTTGCTCACTATTCATGTTGTGAAGAGTGAGCTAGAAAACGATTTGACAGCTAAGGAAATAAGGCACTGTCATGTAAAGATCATAAAGCTTGGTCAAGTGGAGCTGCTAGTAGTTGAGAATTCTGTCTTCTGATTGTACAGTTTGCAATAGAGGCAATAGGCTGAATCGCCTCCTATGCCACAATTACACCAGTACACAAAAGCTATCTTTTCAAAAGATAAGCTAGTACTCTGTGTTTAATGAAGCTCACTTGAAAAGCACCAAACCACATGATAATTGAACTCTACAATATACAACAAACATGTATCAAAACGTGTCAGAAATAAGTAGTATTATTCATTCATCATTCAAAAAGTGCAAAAGAGCACGCATCTGCGAAATTACTCCAAGGCAATCAAGCAAAGTATGTGGATAAAAAAGGACGTTTGTCTTTTACTACAGTACAATGGGCCTCATTAGGACCCTGGCGGAGAGGGTATTACGCCAGCGTAGTGCATGGCGTACCTCTCCGCCATACTACGAGTTCCCGTAGCGCCATGGAGGTTTTCTCCGCCTGGTTTTACCAGCCGGAGAAAACCATGGCGCTACGGGACCTCGTTGTTAATTACGCCACCGTATTTTACGGTGGCGTAATTAACTCCTTCCCCACTCCCATTATACCCTATGGGGCAAAAATGGGAATGGGGAAGGGCAGAATGGGGATTGGGGATTTACCGCTCCGCCGAGGTCGGAATGGGGCGGTAAATCCGCCAACCCCCATGGCGCTATCGGCGGCTTTCCGCCATGCTTCGCGGTGCATTTAGCACCGCGAAGTCCGCCTGGGTTGTAATGAGGCCCAATGTCAAATATGAGGTTTATTGTAGCAAATCACTAAATACATAATTATATGTTGAAATCAGAGAACTCTGCCGATTTACCGTAACTATTTGTGAGTTTGACACAATTAGTGAAAGTAGCCATATTTCCTTTGATCTTTTAGAGATTGAAAAGTGTGAAGCTAGATGGTCTGAACGATCTACTGAGAGGGTCTGCAGCCGCTGGTCCTCCAGATATTTTGGACTACAGCTCCCATCAGCCCTAACCAGCATTTTCAATGGTGAAGAATCAATGGAGTCATAGTCCAATACATCTGGAAAGCCGCAGAGTGCAGACGCCTGGTCTACTGAGAGGGGATTCATTTCCAATAAGGCTTTAACTATTGCAACGTTGTCGCATGACATTTCGGATCACTATTTAGCACTGGCTTTGCAGTCAATGGGCCTCATTACGTCTCTGGCGGAGAGGGTATTACGCCAGCGTAGTGCATGGCGTACCTCTCCGCCATACTACGAGATTCCGTGGCGCCATGGCGATTTTTACGCCTGGTTTTTCCGGGCGGAAAAATCCATGGCGCTACGGGACCTGTTGTTAATTACGCCACCGTAATTTACGGTGGCGTAATTAACGCCTTCCCCGCTCCCATTATACCCTATGGGGCAAAAATGGGAATGGGGAAGGGTAAATGGGGATTGGGGAATTACCGCTCCGCCAAGGTCGGAATGGGGCGGTAAGTCCACCAACCCCCATGGCGGAGTTGGCAGCTCTGCGCCATGGACCATGGTGCAAATTGCACCATGGTCCTCCGCCAGGGTCGTAATGAGGGCCAATAGGTTTTAAATCCTTGGACTGGCTGTTTGGCTTTTCCCATACAACTGGGCCCAGAAATCACCAAGTGCAAAGTGTTGTTGGCGCAAAAGAAAAGACTCTCCACTTGGCCGCTGTTTTCCTATCACTACCTACATGAGCTGTGTGGCCCTTGTGAAGCAGATACATGTTCTCTTAAGCCATGTCTGTTGTGGGTGGTTCATCCTGCCTTCTGTGAGTCTTTGCATTCTTCGACCCATACTTCAAGCATGGCATTAGAGGTACCGAAAGGCAAATAAACAAGAGACTCTGGGCTGGAGAGACTGCTCATAAGTGACATCGGGTAACTTGAGCTGCCCCTAAAGTCTCCTCAGGGTTGTATTATTCAGAAAACGCCACCTACTTTTATCAATGTATAAAGCAGACACATATCTTGTTTTAATATGTATGTTATGAAAAATGGGTGTGGTTTTGCATTTTTTTTCTTGTCAAAAAAACAGCTTTGTATACGGTTTAAAATAGTAAGCTTGGTTTCATCTCGCAACTAAGTTGTTGAAGGTAATATGTATAATTATTCTAAAACATATATTTCTTTTGTCTTATTTTAAAATCGCACTATGTTGAGGCTGAAACCTAGTTGAGCTATCTGCCACACATTGATTATGTATGTATACATATATTTGTTCTGAAAAAACTGCACAATCTACTTACTAAACATCGACGAGCAAGCAGAGGCCCATGTTACTATAAGGCTCAGACCCAACGCCTTCAAAAAACAAATGGTGTATTAAGATAACTGAACACCTGTGCCACAACCACATACAATTATTCTTGCTCTAATAATCACAGAGCTGCTACTCCTGATTAAACACGCTTTTACACACTGCGGACAATCCTAATGAGGAGCTTGGCCTAAATAACCCAATTCACTGGGTCCCACAGCTGTATCTGTTATGTTATGTTATTTGGCATATATATAGAATTTATATATAATTAGTATGACCTCAAAGCGCTAGTAGGTTGAACGCCCTTGGGAACCGTAGTTCAGGTCAGTAGAGAGAGATAGTGCCATATGGTGAATGGGTGCACCGGATATGTGTGCAGCTGGTCTAGTTGTCGGATGATAGCTGCTTCCTAGCGATAGGTGTGGTGCTGAAGATATCAGTTGGATGTGTCCAGTCTGGTGGGTTGACACCCAGACTGGGTTCTGGCTATATCAGGCCTGAGGAACTGAGGAACGCCTATATGAGCAGCTAGGCCGGAATGTGCTCAGCTAGCTGCGTTTTATTAGGGTGATGAGGTGTTCGTGGGGTGGTGTCTTCGTATGTGAACAGCTAGACCGAATTATCAGGGGTATAGCTGTGTTCTAGTTGGATGATGGTGTATAGTGGAGAGTAAGCATAGTGGTGAGATATGGTGGTTATTTGTAAGGCGCCTGAGACCAGGCATGTGAACAGCATTGTGGGGACATACATAGCGACATACATATATAGCGACAGGGGTCGATACAGGTATATATGGGGATGCAGATAGCATATATAGGGCGATACAGATAAATGGCAACACCATGAGGAACTGGTGCACACTGATACAACGTGTGGGGAAAATTTCAACAGGTTCCATTCATTCTATTCTGCCGCATTCCGCATACAGATATATAGCAACAGCAAGGGGAACAGGAAAGCAGGGTACACAGTGATACACTTGTGGGTCATATTAACATTTACATTTGCATTTCTATCCAGATGCAGTTCAGGCTAATGTTCACAGCTCCACCCAAGTGTGGGGCATGCCAACATTTTCATTTCCATTTAGAAGCGACTCAGGCTAACGTTCACAATCTTGTCAGGGTCAGGCGCAGGCTAATGTTCACAATTCTAACCGGGTGCAGCATTGTCAACATTCACAATCCCATCCAGAAACAACGCAGAATACTGTTCACAAAACTAACCAAGTGCGGCATTGCTAACATTCGCAATCAGTATGAGTCTGGGTAGGCCAGTGTTCACAATTCTAACCAAGTGCGGAAGTGTGGCATTGCAAACATTCACAATCCCCTCTGGGTCGAGCTACTGTCCACAAATCCAACCAGGTGTTGCATTGCTAACATTCATTATAGTATGGGTCACGCAGGCTAATATTCACAATTCTGACCAAGTGCGGTATTGCTAACATGGTAGTGCTAACACTCACAATTTAGTATGGGTCTGGGCAGGCTAATGTTCACAAATCGAATAGTGCGGCATTGCTAGCAATCTTAATCCCATCAAGAAGTGACGCAGGATAATACTCACAAATCCAACCAAGTGCGTTGCCAACATTCACAATCTAGTATGGGTCTAGGCCAGGCTAATGTTTGCAATTTCAACCAAGTGCGGCATTGCTAACACTCACAATCCAGTAAGGGTCTGGCCAGGCCAATATTCATAATTCCAACTAGGTGTAGGATACATTGCCAACATTCACACTCCCGTCCAGGTCTGGCGCAGGCAAGTGTACACAATTGTAACGAAGTGTGACACTGCTAACATTCACAATCCTATCTATAAGTGATGCAGGGTACTTGTTTACAATTCTAGCTATGAGCGGCATTGCTATCAATCACAATCCTACCCGGGTCTGGCGTAGGCCAATGTTCACAAATCTAACCATTTGCAGCATTGCTAACACTCGGCGATCTAGTATGGGTCTGGGCAGGCTAGTTCACAATTCCAGCTAAGTGTGGCACTGCTAACAATCGCAATCCTATCTGGATGTGACGCCGGCAAATGTTCACAATTCTATCTAAGTGTGGCATTGCTAACAATCACATTCCTATCTGGGTCTGGGGCAGGCTAATGTTCACAATTCTAGCTAAGTGCGGCATTGCTAGCATGATGCAGTTCCATTTCTCTGAGTCTGATTTCTTGATGTTTACTTTCAGTTTGCATTTGGATTCTTTTGAACTCTAACTAAAGTCTCATTTTTTCAAGAGAGACAAATTCTGGACTCATTACTGGACCAGGTAGGGTCCCTGTGGCTACAGGTTGAGGGCCTAAAGCAGGTAGAGGTGCAGCGGGGCTCACATCCTGAGACTCCTCTGACTCTTCTAGCTCATCAATAACATTAGAGTTAGACTCTGAATCATTATCATCCTCATCAACACTATCCACTTTTGCTGGGGGGGTATGGGTTTTAGCTCTACTTCCCAGTCTTTGATGATTCAACAATTTCTCAATCAATTAATTTTTCTTGCCTTTAACAGATAGAGACCTGACTTTACACATATCTTTCAGTTGATCTACTGTTAGAATGATCAGGGCTTCCTGTTTGAAGTTATCCATATTTGGCATTATAAAACAATTGCTTTTCTAGTGGTGCTTTGCCTTGTGAAGGTTATTTGAACAAAAGTAAGAGCAGCACTCCCAATGTAACAACTATACTTTATCGCCACCGCTTGCCACCAGTGTTAGGCAGAATTGCATGCAGTACCCTCTGGGACCACCACATACAATTAGGACTACAGGTGTAAGAAAAACCAACCTTTGGTATAGGTCTGTACTACACAGTTTTTGGTAGCGAGCTGATCAGCCAGGCTTATCTCAAGAGGGAATGTGAGCAGTACAAGGATGTTACACTGAGGTCTTACAATCACAGTGGTTCAAATAGACACTTAAACTCAAGGTTTCTTGGTAAAAAACGTATTAATTTATTACACAATCATTTAGAAAACATTCACTAGAAGGAGGCAACTTAATATTAAACACAAACACACTTCAGTACTGAACCAATACGTTTCTGAGTAAATTAGGCTCCCCTGAAATAGGAGCAAGATGGCAATTAAGGTACTTTAAATGGGAGTAAAAGGCACAAGTGAATAGAAATAGATCACAAATACTTTTAGTCAGTGCAAATTGTTTCAGTTCACTAGAGGAGTCCATTCAGTTCAATAGGGCTAGGCCAAAGTCAATGGACTAGTGTCTTGGAAAGGAAAGAGCAGTTCTTGGAGTAAACGTTAAAGTCTTTTCAAACGTTCTCTGAAGTATTTTGTATGAAAAAGAATCATATGTTGGGTCACAAGCTGATTAGGCCTGCAAGTTGGGAAAGTTCCACAAACTTTCACCGCAAGAGGTAAGTTCTCTCAATCGGGTTGGTGCAGTACCTTTATATGAAGAACAAGATGCAGCTGAAGACGTTGGTTCCCGGCAGTTCCTGCAGATCTCACCGTTCCCGAGCTTCTGTCGTGGGGACAAGAGGGAAGACGTCGGGGGACTCCTGCACTGCACAAGATCGTCGGAAAACGCTGACACAATGGAGTCACTTCAGTTCCAGTATCTGAACAGCACCTAGATATAGTTTAAATGTATGTCAGAGATAAACTAATTTGATGGGAATATAAGTAGAAAAAGACAAGAGAGATCACTTTGATTAAGATAACCATGGCTGATATTGACATTGAGGTGAAAACCATTAGAGGCAGTTGCAAGATTGTAGATTAAACAGCCCTGAGGAAGACCTTTTAAAGGTCGAGACACGGGTTGGCTGGCTGTACAAAGAATGTGCAATACAATATAAAGTGTTTAATCAGGAGTAGCAGCTCTGTTATTATTAGAGCCAAAAGAATTCTATGTGGCTGTGGCGCAGATGGCCAGTTATGTTAATACACACATTATTTTAAAATCGCCCACAGGTGCAATATTGAATATTAAGGGGTTTTAAGATTAGCGTTCTCGGAATTTAGTGAGCAAGGGTCAGTTTGCGCTTAATTTAAAACTCTCAACCAGCGAGCACAAAGACCTTCAGGTGCAAGCTCTTTCTGAACATAAGGGCCTTCTAGAGTCTGTCGTTGCTCTCTATTTGCAAGCTTATTAGAGAGTGTACTTAAGCCTCCATTGGTCTACCAAATTCAAGCTAGTTCACCTGTCCGCACCGGACCAGGGCCCAGGCCCAGAACCTGGAGAACCGCTGTCTGTTCATCCATCTAGGGGAGGCCTTGTTAGAGGAAATGTCAGAGTACTTTCAACTGATTATCAATTGATCTTGAAGAGAATCTGTACTTTGAAAGCTGAATATGTGTTTCATTCTATTGCTCTGAGAAAGTAAACCTGTTTCAAATATCCCCAATGCTGTGAAAATGAGTACACATAAAACACCTTCTATTTCCAGCACTTTGATGCCACCTGGGTTTCACTGCCGACGACTGTACAATTAGCAGTGAAAAATCGTGTCTTCAAGCAGTACTTCATAGTAGATGAGGATTTTGATCTGACATGTCTTGCAGGAACGTGTATTCTTTCTGCCAAGAGGGATAAACTCCCACTGAAGGGCCCGATTTATGGAAAAGTGTGCAGAAATCCTGCAACGCCCACACGCCGAGAACGCGAGCCTGCGTGCAGAAGTTTTTCCGCGTATTAATGGAATTCTTCACGCAAAGTAACCGTATATGCAAGTCACGGCCGGAACGCCCTCAAGACACCCCCACGTGAATCAAAAACATCTAGAAACAGCCACCTTTGTGGTCCCCCGTATGTTTTACCGGCATCCCAACAACATGCGTACAATTTATCGTAACTCAGGTAAAACTCAGAAAATCTGTGTGTGAACCCCTGTAAACCGTTCCCACGCCCCGCTACACTGTGTACAAGCACCCTTAAGTTAGATCAGAACCCTGGCTGCGTGCACTCACCCATAAATCTGACACCCGATCTTACTGCAGTGATTCCTATGTGCAAGTGTCTGTACACCTGCCTTTGGGTGGCAAACTATGAGGGCTTTGCGTGGCCATTTCCCTGCTGGGAGGTTGCGCGGTAGGATCCCTGAATATGTATTGTTCCGCGCATTAGTGGGTGTGTAATGGACTGCCTGTGGGCCGTCCATCATAACAGCCACTTTTTTGCATGTTGTTCCCCATTTTCAGTGTTTCGCCCCCTGCCCTACCCACTGTGCAAGCCATGCCCATGCACCTGCGTGGTGTCTTGCGCAAAGTACTCGGCTGCTCGCAGGGTCGTGCCGGGCCAACGCGAAATCCACACTAGTCCAAGCAAAATCCCACGCATTCCATTCCATGGGTCAACGAATGGGATTACGCACGCAGTTTGGCGCCCAAATTCCCTATTTTCTGGCATATAATTCCATGAATCGGGTCCCAAATATATAACACTGCCCAATTGCCATCAGGATAGAATTTGCAGTGGTATGGCAATTATACATAAACAGAAGCTGTTCGTAACTCAGCCACCTTCATCTCCGAGACCACAGTTTTATTCCCTATGATAGTCCCTTGGTTGGATCACTTTGGTTGACCTTTTTCCCCTTTGCAAGTGGAATGGTATGTGCAGTGTAATAAATAAGCCCCTTACTAGCTGCTGACCATGGAAACCCAAAGGAAGCAGTTAAGTGAGAACTCAGGACTAGGACCCCCGTTAACTCATACACTGTCTGATCCTAGCAATAATCTGGCTTCTCTAAAGAACCTGACAGTGGGGATTGTTGATTCTATTGCCTCTGCTTAAATCAATAAAAACAAAATGGAATTAAAATAGACAGAAATGGTTTGCACCTGATCTAGATCTTACAATGAAACTCCCTAAGAACGCTTGAATGGAAATGGACGGTTTCTATGTTCCTACACTTAGACTCCAGCTTAGGAGACAAAGCCAGACTTATTACTGTGTGATCTTGAGAGTAAAAAAAGGACTTTCTCAGTAATATGATTCATTTACCCTCTAACTCCTCCAAGAAGTTATTTACTGTGGTTAAGTATCTGAATGCTCCTGCTGTTCCTGCTACCAGTGTATTTCATTACATCTGTTGAGCGGCAATGTCTCTAAATATTTTTCTGATATTGAAAGTATCTGCATGGGCCTTAGCTGTAAGCAGTCTGATGAGGACATTAATTGTTCTATTCACCAGCCTCAAGAAACATCTTTTGTAATGTCAGCTTGGAGTAGGTCAAGACTTGACACGCCTGAGCCAGATAAATGTGGTTAAAAAAAGAACCTTTATTTAGTATTCAGACAGGGAATGGAGGGGACCAAACACGGTATAGAAACTGGGGAAATATCTACAAATAATTAGGACGTTTCTAAAGAAAAGTATGTCAGGAACGGACCACACAAAGTTCAGGTGTCCAGACTGATTGTCAAATCATAAAGCTCCAACCCTAGTCTTGCAAGTCCTTGCTCCTCCAAGTACTCCCTACTCTACAAAACGATGTCCAACGATATGCCCAGCAGAAATTGCCAAATCCTATTCTTAATGAGTCCTTAGCCTCCAGACTAGTCCCAAACTAAAACACAAATGTTCCAATTATTGGCCAATGAAAAGTTCACAACCTGTTTTATATTGCGCCGCTCCGACCTATAGCATGAAAAGGAATGGTTTCTTGGGACGGTTCCTTCCAGGTTTAGTCAGAGTCTGGAACCCCTTCTGGTATCCTTGCTTTCACACATCTCCCTGGACCCCTCCTAGATCTCGGTTTTTCAGAAAGCTCTTTTTCTCTTTTTTGGCATCTTGTGGGTTTTCCGTATTTACTCTTTCAGGTCAATCCAAAACCTTCAGGTTCACAACATTCACTTGAATAAGTCCCTGACTGATCTGCGGTTATGGCATCCACTTTGTCACGTCTCTAACAGAACTCTTGGTTCAGGCAATCCATTGTATCGCTTTCTCCAAAATGTTTAGTTTCTCAGGTTCTCCTTCAAGGTCTCTCCTAGACCTCTGGTTTCTCCACATTCATTGTTCTAGTCTCTTGTAGACCTCTGTTTTTCTAGCACTCCAGTGGGTAGCTCTTGCATGGATCTTTGATCTCTTACTACTCCCTTGCGTAGGTCCCACATATACCTATTGTTCCCAGTATTCCATAGGACAGGCCTCTCAGTGACCTCAGTACTCTCAGCAATCAAAGGTACACGTTTTTCATAGTTTCTGATTTCTTGGAAACTTCCTGTGCAGGCCTCGACTGGTCTTTCAGCCTTGTAGGCCTCTGGTCTCTCTATTTCACTGCTCAGATTTCTCATGGTTTCTCAACATGCCACTTTGTAAGCCTCTGATACTCATCTGGCTTCTCAGAACTCCAGGGAGACGAGGTCTCTTCTGGACCCTTTTTCTCTTAGCAAAACACTCTGTATGTCCCTCATGGACCTCTGGTGGGCTTCATGGCTTGGTCTCAGGCCCCATGTAAAAATCAACTGCTGCATCAGTGTGACCACCTTACATTAAGTGGTCGTCTCCCTGTCTCCACTGGGTCTGACAGCAAACACGGCCTTTTGCTCCCCCATATACTGCTGCCTCTGCTAAGCCTGCCCCATCTCCTCCTTTACTGGCCTCTGCCAGCCTCTTCTATAGTACCTGCCAGGTATGGGCTCTTGAGCCAGCCCTTGTGATATGCAGAGCCACTCAGGTTATGTTTAGGGGTTTTAGATTGTTTATTTCTTAACGTTTTCCCTAACAGACCCTCTCTGCATTACACAATTAACTTCACCTGCCGGATCCACATCTATAAATGCACGGCACAGCATCTCCTCCATATTCTATCCACCACTACAGCCACACTTGGTCAGAGGTTTTCGTCATCCTCTGCAGCTTGAGGAGCAAGCAGTCTGCAAACCTTAGCTCAAATGCGCAGTTCACTGTAATCCAGGGCTTTCTCTTGAAGGTAAGTGTCAAGGAGTTCCCCCCTTCTCACCTGGGTCCATTGTTTGCCGGTGTCTTCGATCGATGAATTCTTGCGAACGGACCTGGTCTTGAACAGTGCTGCTCGAGTCTCGTCTGGTTCCAGGTTGCGTTTAGTTCTGGGAATGCGGAGTCCAGGAATCTGGGAGTCTGGGAAATGCTAGTAAGGCTTGGAATCAGGAAGGGGGAAAAGGTCAGGAGTGGGTAATAGCACTGGGACAAAGGAATCAATACCGCGAGCTACGAACACACGTCTGAGGGCTACTTTGAAATAGCATTGAGACGCGTGGAGCCGCGGAAGGCGTGCTCTATAAATAGATCACGCCGCGTTCAGCGCATGGAGCAAGCAAGGGCTTCAGCTCTGGACGGCCATGTTGGAAGTAGTACGGAATGTAATCCCCATTGAGACAAGGACCAGGAGGTCCAAAAGGGGCATGATCTGAAGTTCATGACAGCATGCCTCCTCCGAAGGCCTTTTCCTCCAGGTTTGCCCGGGTGTATTAGGTGAAATCTTCTGAGCAACCGAGGAGCCTTGATATTTGAAACAGGTTCCCAGGTCCTTTCGCTAGAAGGATATCCTTTCCACTCCACTAGGTATTGAAGATGGCCCCGGTTATGCCTGGAGTCACAAATCCGGGACACCTCATATTCCAGTTGGTTGTCAACCAGTAGAGGAGGAGGTCTACTGGATTTTCGAGAGGATTGGATGTAGGGCTTCAATACGGATGTGTGAAAAACTGGATGAATTCTTTTCCATGGGTCAGGTAGCTTGATTCGATATGAGACAAGATTGATAATCTCCTAGATGGGAAATGCACCATAGTAGCGGGGAGCCAGCTTGTTTGGTCGCAAGTGTCGGGGGAGTATTTTTGATGACAATCACACTCGGTCACCGACCATATGGGAAGGACCTGGTCTTCTCTTGGAATTCGCATACCTCTTGGTCTGTAATCTGGCTTTCTCTAAGTGTTCTTTAGCCTCCCGGTGAATGTTGATAAGAGTTTTGATCCAGGAGTCAACAGTAGGTACTGGTGTAGGGTAAGGAAGAACCAAGGGTAAAACCGATGGATGGAACCCCTGACTACAATAAAAAGGGCTGGTCTGTAGCGCTGAGTGTTCAGAATTGTTGTAAGCGAATTCCGCAACGTGTATCAGAAGAGACCAGTCATCCTGGACCTTGGTGACGAAACATCGGAGATATTGTTCCAGGGTCTGATTTGCACGTTCTGTGGCTCTGTTGGTTTGGGGATGATATCCTGAAGAAAGGGCACGTTGGATTCCTAAAATCCGACAGAGGTGTTTCCAGAATTGTGCAATGTATTGGGGACCCCGGGCAGATATGATCTTGGAAGGAAGCCCATGTAGTCGGAATATGTGTTCCAGAAATATTCCAGCTAGCTCTGAAGAGGAGGGTAGTTTCATCAGTGGCGTAAAATGGGCCATATGGGTGAACAAATCTATGGTGACCATGATGGTAGTATATCCTCGGGAAGGTGGTAACTCCACTATGAAGTCTGTAGCGATGATTTCCCATGGTTTAGTGGGTAGAGTGGGCTGCAGAAGAAGACCCGCTAGTCTTTTGTTATCATGTTTATTTTGGGCACAGATCACACAAGCCTGGATGTATTGCTGTACGTCAGACTTCATTTTAGGCCACCAGAACTGTCTCTGTATAAGACGGAGGGTGTTGGTGATACCTCGGTGCCCGGAATGGAGTGTGTCATGACAAAGGTTTTTTTATTTTCTGCTGTAACTTCTGTGTAGGAATGAGCAGTGCATTGTCCTTGAATAAGTAGCCTTCCTTGGCTCTTAATTTCCACTGGTTTCTTCTCGAAATGTCCTTCCATATTTCAGAGGATTGGGTTTGCGATCGGACTTCTTCTAGGAGGTTAACTGCTTGGGCTACGAAGATCGTAGGATATGCCTTATCTTTAGTGGTCACGTAGTCAGGACGGCGAGACAAGGCGTCAGCGATCAGGTTCTGTGATCCAGGGACATGAGTGATGTGGAACTGATACTGGGCAAAAAAGTAGGCCCAACGTGCCTGACGACTGTTCCTGCACTCCAGTGACTGCAGAATCTGAAGGTTTCGATGATCAGTACGGACTTGGACAGGATATCTAGCTCCCAGAGGTAGGTGTCGCCACTCAGTGAAGGCTTGGCGAATGGCTAACAGTTCCTTTTCCAGGACGGAGTAGTGTGTTTCACTCGGAGTTAAGGTTCTTGAAAGATAAGCAACGGGGTGTTCCAAGTCGTCCTCCATTTTCTGCTTCAACACTGCTCCTATAGCGTAATTAGAGGTATCTGTTTCCACTAAAAAGGATCGACTTGTATCGGGTTGAGCCAAAATAGGAGCTTGTGTAAACTCGGTCTTCAAATGCTGGAATGCAGTTTCTTGTAATGTTGACCAGACAAAAGGGGTATCCTTCTTTAGCAGAGCCACTATAGGTTGTACAATCTCGTAAAAGGTGGCTATGAACTTTCGGTAGAAATTGGCTAGTCCTAGGAAGGATTGGACTTGTTTCACGGACATGGGAGTAGGCCATGCGAGAATGGCCTTTACTTTTGAAGGATCCATGCCAATCCCCTCTGGCCTAAGGATAAATCCCAGATAGTGCACAGAGGTAACGTGAAACAAACATTTTTCAGACTTGGCTAAGAGGTGATGTTGCCGGAGTCTTTGTAGAACTGCCTTTACATGTCCTTCATGCTTCAGAGGATCCTTGGAAAAAATCAATATGTCGTCCAGATAGACAATGACGAAGAGAAACAACATGTCAGAGAACACCCTATCCATAAAACATTGGAATACTGCTGGGGCGTTGGCTAGTCCAAAGGGCATGACCAGGTACTCGTAATGGCCAAAGGGTGTTCTAAAGGCGATCTTCCACTCGTCTCCTTCCCGGATACGGATCAAATGGTAGGCACCCCTGAGATCCAATTTGGTGAATATTACTGCACCTCTCATGGCTTCCATGATATCCGATATCAAGGGTAGTGAGTATCGGTCCTTAAGAGTGCATTGATTTAGGCCACGATAATCGAGGCAAGGTCTGAGTTCCTGGGTATCTTTCTTAGGAACAAAGAACAACAATGTGCCTGCTGGTGATTTTGAAGGTCTTATGGTACCGTTTTCAAGGTTTGTATCCAGATATTCTTTGAGGGCCTTTTTCTCGGGTTCGGAAAGTATAAACATCCTACCGAAAGGGATCACTGCCGAGGGTTCCATTTCAATTGCGCAGTCTTCGGGTCTGTGTGGAGGTAAGGCCTGGACTATGGCAGTTGAAAATACATTGGCGAATCCTTGGTAGGCCTCTGGAACCTGTATTATATTGGAAACCATGAGTGGAGTTTCTTGCTCCTTAGGTGGTTCCTCAGGGGGTGTTAAAGGAGGTTCCAGGGATAGACAATGAGACATACAAAACTCCGAGAGTAGGAATAGTGATCCGGCTGTCCAGTTTATATACAGATTGTGTTTTTGTAACCAGGGCATACCCAATACCATGGGGTAGTGGGCGGACTTAATGATATCGAATCTGATTAGCTCTTGATGGTGGTTTACTGAGAGCTGGATTTCCTTGGTCTGTAGGCTTATGGGCTCTGAACTGAGGGGTATGCCATCGATGGCTTCCACAGGCTGCATGGTGCTTCGTGCCTCATATGGGATTTGATGACTGACAACCCATTCCTGATCTATGAAGATTCCCATAGCTCTGCAGTCAACCAAGGCCAGAATGGGACAGATCTTACTCTTCGAGGGTGAAAGAAATGCCTGGAGAATGACCAGTTTGTTTTGTCCAGGAGAGTTCAAGGATGGAATTGATGTGGAGCAAACATCTCTCTCCCGAATCTCTGCTCCATTTAAGATCGGGAGCTGGCGTTTCCCGAACGCCGAGGAGGTGCCAGAGGACATTCCCTGACCAAATGTTTGTCTGAAGCGCAATATATACACAAACCCGTATGAATCCTTCTCAACCTTTCCTGAGGTGATATGGGTCCACGAAAGGCTCCAATTTGCATGGGTTCTGGTTCTGGGGCTGGGCTTGGGTTTGCGACCGTTCTGACTGTGCTCTCAAAGGACGTCTTGGGTGGGTTACCCCTGGATTTCTTCTTTTCAGCCTTCCTTTCCTGGATGCGAAAGTCTATTTGCATGGCAAGGTCCATTAGTGCTTGGAATGAATTTGGTCGAGCCACCCTGGCCAGTTCATCCTTGATCTCATAGTTCAGGCCTCCCCTGAACAGGCTAAAACTAGCCTCAGAGCACCAGTCTGCTTCCTTAGCCAATTGTTTAAATCTGGTCGCATAAGTGAGCATATCTTGGGAGCCCTGTTGAAAGTCCAGCAATCGTTCTTGGGCAGTATAGACCTGCTCTGGACGGTCAAACATGCTTTTAAGGGCCTGTATGAACCCATCATAGTCATCTAGGAGGGCATCGCCGGAGTTAACAAAGGGTGTTGCCCAAGTTAAGGCGTTGCCGGAAAGGTGGGATATGATGAAACCCACCTTAGCCCTAGGAGTCGAGAAATAATAAGGCGTAAAGGTAAAGTGGACCAAGCATGAATCCAGGAATCCCCAAAGTGTTTTTGCCGAACCATCATACTTGTCAACAATACCGCCCAACAGGACACCCTCCTTTGTGGCAGAATCCCGGGATAAGACCAATTGTTTCAGCGCGGCGTTTTCCGCCTTAAGATTTTGGACCTCGGTTGATAATTCTTGCATGCGTCGCATCAGGTCCTGCACGGCGTCTTCCATCTCGTTTTTAGATTCGATCAGGTGGTGTCTGAAACTGTCAAGGAGTTCCCCCCTTCTCACCTGGGTCCGTTGTTTGCCGGTGTCTTCGAACGCTGCCTTCTTGCGAACGGACCTGGTCTTGAACAGTGCTGCTCGAGTCTCGTCTGGTTCCAGGTTGCGTTTAGTTCTGGGAATGCGGAGTCCAGGAATCCGGGAGTCTGGGAAATGCTAGTAAGGCTCGGAATCAGGAAGGGGGAAAGGGTCAGGAGTGGGTAATAGCACTAGGACAAAGGAAACAATACAGCGAACTATGAACACACGTCTGAGGGCTACTTTGCAATAGCATTGAGACGCGCGCAGCCGCGGAAGGCGTGGTCTATAAATAGATCACGCCGCGTTCAGCGCATTGAGCAAGCAAGGGCTTTAGCTCTGGACGGCCATGTTGGAAGTAGTACGGAATGTAAGCCCCGTTGAGACAAGGACCAGGAGGTCCAAAAGGGGCATGATCTGAAGTTCATAACAGTAATTCTGATAATAGTTTGCGGATCGGGAAGGTGAAAGGTTGCTTGGCTTGGCTTTTTCCTGCTTGTTTTCTGGGCTGAAGTTCATTCTCCTGGTGGTTTCCCACTCACTGTTTTGAATGGTATTCCTTTTACTATTCGTCTCCCGTCTAGAATGGAGTTCGCTAGGCCTGAGATAGCCTGTGTGGTAGATCCCCAGATACCAGTTGGGATGCTAGTTATCCTCGGTGGGTGAATACTGCCTCTAGGAGGGGGTTGCAAACCTGTTGGATCCCACTGCATCCACCCTCTGGGAGGCCCATCGGGTAGCAGCCGGGCCAACCCATTCTCCTGCTGCTCGCTCCCATCACATATTAGGATGGAGAGTTCTGCCAACGCACCATGCAGTTTAGAAGAAACAGTACTAATATTTGGCACGCTTAGGTGTTCCAGTTACCTGCATGGGTATCTTTCTCCAACAATACCAATGGAGATATTGTCCCCTTTTTTAACAACACGATTATTGATCTATTTAATTCAACTCCAAATCTTGGAATAGTCTCAGATACTTCAAGAAAGGATGTAGTTCACCCATTCCTCAGGAACTGGTCTTTAGATCCTAATGATCCTGATCATTTCCACCCAGTTTCTCAGCTGTCTTTTCTTGAAAAAACAAATGACGCAAATAGGGAACAACATGACCTACTTGACCCTGCCCAGCCAGGTTCCAGCCTGGCCGCAGCACTGAGCAGACCCCTAGCATATACTAGCTTAGCTGAGAGAGGAAGCGGTGGAGGTGGGGCCTTGATCCTTTTAGATCACTCTACAGCACTAAATCTTCTTAAACAGGTTAAACTGGGTGGAGTTACAGGCTATGGTGTTGAGGTGGATCACACCCTTTTTTAACTGATTATATTTAGTTAGTTCAGACCCTTGACTTTAGGGTCCCAGAGGGATTTCCATTGTCGCCTCATTTTTCAATCTCTGTGTCCACTCATTGGGAGACCTCTTTCAAAAAGGATGGACTTATGTTGCTGTATCACGTCACATGGATGACATCCAGACTCTGATAAAGCTGACGGGGAGCAGAGATGTTACATGAGTAAGAGAGTGCTCATCACCAATTGAGACTTGGATGAACAATAGCCCACTCAAAATCAATCCTAATAAGTTGGTGGTGTGGATAGTACATAAAAAGGCAGCCCGCCACATCACCATCTTTTGGTCAGAGACCTTTGTCCCTTGCCTGGATCCGGTTCTCACACTAAGAAATGTAGGCATCATTATAAATGCTTAATTAGCTCTCACATCACACAACAATTCCCCTCAGTGACCAAAAGCTGTTGCCCGCCTTGGGCTTGGTAACATTGTAACGTACACATCATGTACACAAAAGAAACTGATGCACCAAATAATTGACGTGGAGACAAAAAGATGCTAAGGATTGTCTTGATTTTTAGAAAGTTTTGCAAGGGCTACGTTGAAACTTTTGGAAAAAGCATTGAAAATGAATCAATTGGCGAGTAGGTCCATTATACTGGACATACCTAATTTGCCTGAACTTGCCAAAGGGATTGAGTCCCTTTAATCCCAGCCTGCTCTACTTAATTAGCAATGTCCTCACTGAAACCCCTACGGACTTGCAGTCCATAATTGACCAGCCTCACCTCACTTCTGGATAGTGAGAGGACCCATTACCTCGACCTTTTCACCTTTGACATTCTGCTGATCTTGCTTACCGAGCAATTCGATTTACTGGGCGATTTGGAGCAACCAAGGGAGTCCCCTATTGCTGCTGCCCTCCTACTGGATTCGATCATTTACAGCAAATACTAAACTTAACCTAAGGGTGGTGGGAGTGAAAAACAGCCGTGGCGCATGTGGAAACCTTGGAGAGCCCAGATAAAGGCTCTGGACATGGAAGTGTCATGATGGATCTGTGCATGGTAGCATGGTCACATCACTGTGCGGGTGTGCATGCATGCTTCATGGCCCAAAGGCCCATCCTTGGTTCGGTCACCTTCCCCCACACATGGTAGCTGAGGGCTAGCAACTTGCACTTGGTACTGTTGTGTTAGGAGATGGGCAAGCTACCAGCCCAACCAGCCTCCTTGGGGGTCTGGTAACATTTTAAAGAGTACATTACGTAATAATCAGGGGGAACCGCCATTCCATTTAGCATGCATGAATGCCAGGGCTTACACCCTAATACTCCTCTCATGATCCACCGAGCCAGTGAGGTTGTCATCAACATACCCCAGGGCGCTGCCTGTCGCCCTCCCTCACTCTCTCTCTCTTTCTCTCTCGTTATCTCTATCTCTGTCGCTCTCTCTCTTTCTCTATGCTTCTTTTTCTCTCTTATAGCCACATTATACACTGTGTGCAACAAAGATCAGGGAAACTGGCAGATGATTGAAGGAGGCTGATGAGGGCTCCATTCATTGCCCTGAGGGAAGTGCTAAGTGGTGCAAAAAAAACTATTGGGTTTATGCGGAAAATAAAATTAATATGTGAGGTCTTCTATTTGCAGGTTGAGGGTGCAGTCCTCGACATCTATGATTCTGTGTACGAGGAGGTGCGTAGGAACTCTTCTGGGTCCTGGCGGAAGGAGATTCTGGATATTCATAAAACGGTGAGTCGCCTTGTATAGAATCATGAAGATGACCTGCAGGGTTATGACTTCCTGTGGGAATGTATGTGTGGGGATCCCAGGTGAACCTCGGAATCATCCATGTAATGAGGTTTTCTGTTGGCATGCTCCTATCCCTTCAGCATACTCACCCAAACCTTCACTACGGTAGGTGGCCAGCGCACAGAGGAAACTGAACCTGGCTCCTCTGAGGTATTCACAGAGTCACTGCCTGCTTAAATATCCCATCCAAAAATGCACTGACCTTTCCGTGGACCTGTGGATAGAAAGCACATTAATAAGCTTCTTATTCCAACAAGATAGATTTAGCAAAGTACTTAGTTTTAGCTTAAACTAATTTTAGTTCTACCTGGTAGAAACTCAGGAAAAAATGGCAGCTGACTGGCATACTTTTCCTGCCCAACCAGAAATTCGGGATGAAAATAACCCAAATTCAGGCAAGTGCCTGGAAAAAATTGATAATCGCTACCCTGAGTTCCATTCCAAAACATCAGCTGGGTCTCAAAGCTGTCTGGCCGCCGGAAGCTGTGTCTCAGCCCTATGATACATCTGTCACCCTCTGTGAGACCAAATAAAAACAAATGGCCCACAGGAAAATTCGTACGGCAGATAGCGTCATTCTTAATCCCAAAATGAGAAGAATAAACATTCTCGCTCTCTCCCTAAGAAAATGTACAGCTTTAAATAGAAATACTGAAATGGCATCTTTTATATGCCAGATTTTAAAGGGCCTCATTACGACCCTGGCGTTAAGGGTTTAACGGCGCCGTAAAAGGTGTCGTCGCCGTTAAACCCTTAACGCCTGATTACGAGGTCCCTTTGCGGGACCCGACCTTAACGGCTGGTTTTACCAGCCGTTAAAGTAGGGTGCCGCAAAGGGACTTTGGTGCTAATAACGGTACCGCAATTTGCGGTACCGTTATTAGCGCCTTCCCCATTCCCATTGAGCCCTATGGGACAAAAATGGGAATGGGGAAGGGCCATGGCGGCATGGGGAATTACCGCCCCACCAACCTCGGAATGGGGTGGTAACCCCCCATTCCGCCATGGTGGACACCATGGTCCTCTGCCTGGGTCGTAATGAGGCCCTTAGCCTTCCGCATGATCTCCAAGTGAATTTTCTTTCAATTCTTCAGGATTTCGCCAGTCCATTGGCTTCTGCAATGAACATAGTGCTGGGCTTAGGGCCCTTTAGGAACTTGCATATGTAATGGATGGGATCATGCAGAATAATTCAGAGTCCAAATAACCAAACCAACTCAGGAAGATGGCAAAGTACTGTTTTATTAACAATGATTTAAAATAGGGAGTTTACAATGAACATCAACGGACGTACTCTCAGTCCCTCAGAGATCTTTTAAAAAAATATAGGGCCTCATTACGAGTCTGCCGGTCCGGGAACTACGGTACCGGTAAGCTTGCCGGTACTGTAGTTCCCAGACCGGCAGAGTATGAGTTGTGCTCGCGGGTACCTGTGTGCCAGCCAGGTCAGAACTGGTGGGCACGCAGGTACCCGCAAACACAACACGTTGTATGCACCGGCACCATTCACTGATGGTGCCTGTGCATCCGGCTTCCCCATTCACATTGAGCCCTATGGGTCCGCCGGGGTTGTAATACCCCGGTAATTGCCCATTCTAGGGCGCTGGGAAAAATACGACTCCGTCGGCAGCCGTGCCTGTGTTACAGGCACGGCTACCGCCAGGGTCGTAATGAGGCCTATAGTCTTTTATACCACAAAAACATCAAAGGTGACGTCATACTATGTGGCAATAATGAAAACCCTATCAAGGGACGGGATTGGCTACAGGGACGTCATTTCACCAAAATGCCAGGGGTAGCGGAAGTGACATCATATGACCCTTGCCCTCTGATGACATCACAGGGAGTGATGTTGTTTGACCCCACGCCAAAGTGATATCACAGTAAGTGATGTAACACGACCTTTCACCCATTGCACCCCTTGACCAAACAGGAAGAGGTATCACATAGCATTGTTCCTAAGTACAGTACGAAACATATGGTTACAAAATCACTATAATGTGATATACATTTCATACAAGAATGGATCACCATATGTAGCGTTAAGAAGAGTGTGTATAGGCCCATATTACCAAATTACTGTGAATGCAAGCAGGCGTCCATGGCCAAATGATAATGTGTCATTATATAGCACTTACGCTTAAACACTTTATATAGAACAAATATACATACAATATCACTCAACTTGTGTTGGTACTCATTTATCAAACTCAGAAGGATGAAAGGCTGAGTTGAGGTGTTTAAGAATAGACTAAAGCAGTTACTCACCCCTGAAGTGTGCCTGAAATAAACCTTTAATGAGTTTAGCAATTATTGTATTGAATTCCAGAAAGACAAGTTATTTGGTATTCCTATTCTTTCTCATTTAGGGACACTGCTGAAAGTGTTAGTCTTGTCGAACCCCAGTTCTGTTTTGTCATTTATTTTTTAAGCGGCATGAACAAGAAAACCTGCCACTCCAGAAGCAAAGAGCCACATGGCACTGGCCACTTGCATGTAAATATTTTTTATTTTTTAAGTTTTTTTCTGTTTTTTTTAGGGGTAGCAAGGTAGCGACCCCTGGTGACCCCTAAATGATGTCCCTTCTTGGCTAAGGGGTACATCTAAGTATAGTTTTCTATAAGGACTAGGATTGTGATTGGATGCCCACTATCAGGTGAACAACATATGCCTACCTCTAAAACATGTCATCTTCAGAAACATTAGATACGCAGTTTCCCATTGGTCTTCAAACTATAAGGTCCTTTGTTATATGGACTAATATAATTGGTTGGCACGCTTGTGCCAGGTCTGGAACATTTGGTTCCAGACCTTGCACCTGGGTCTGGGCAGGGGTGGACTGGGAACCAAAAGAGGCCCTGGAAAAATGTTCAAAGTGGCCCCATATTACACATTTTCAGCAACCCCAACCCATTTACAATGCGAACATTTGGAAATAAAATAGGTTACCACACAAAAGAGGCCCATAGGGCAGAGGGCCACAGGGAAATCTCCAGAGTTACCTATAGTCCAGTCCAGTCCTGGCAACAATGGGGCAGGAGAAGGGATTAACCTCTTATATAGGCCTCTCTTCTCCACCACAGTGAATGTTCCTCTCCCCCTGTGTGACAACACTGGTGCCTTTTGCTGGCTCCTGTTTCCTTGCTTATCTCTCCCCTCATGTGCCTTTCTGCGGTTGCTCGGTCCCTGTTGGTATACTCGATCCCAGTGCATTCTCCTCTGCAATTATCTTCACTTATCATAGCTGCCTGATCAAATCTCTGCTCCCCACTCTCACACTGTGCCATTTCGTCTTCATCTCAATTCATCTCCCTGCCTCATCCTCACCCGCACCATAACCTTGGTTCTTCTTTTCCTGTGCTTTCCTCCTGGCTTTAAACACTTACTCCAGTGACTGCTCTGTGTTCTGGCACCCCTTACCTTTTCTCTATCTCCCAGACACGGCCTTCTATTTCACCCAACTCCGTAGTCCACCGGTCTCCTGTCCGACTCATTCTCCGCTATCCAGCCTCCCACCATTGCAATCAGTGGCATGCATCCAGAGCACAGGCTAGTGCTGCTTTACTTTGGACACATTTAATGCTGCTAACTTAGATTTCTTTTCATCCTCTCCATTTTTTGGCCATGTGGCTAGTATTTCCCAATATCACAGTGACATTCTAGCCCACTATGGCTTGGCTGGATGGACAGTTCTCAGCTCTTTGACCCTCGTTAAGTGGCCATATGATTTGCCTCAGGCGCTTAATTTGGGAGCTGGCTGATAACACTCATTGGAGGTTTGGAACCTGTCAGCATCCGTAAGACATTATTGACTGTCAATAATCTCTATTAGTACCCGGCAAGAGTCAACCAGAAGGTAAAACACATTCTGATTGGCTCTCGCCGGGTCATTACCGGGTGGGAAACCCTCAGCTAGGATTCCATGGCCATTGTTCCCAAAGGGGGGCCGTGCTGCCCCTCAGCCAATGAGGAGGCTCAAGGCGGGGCTATCCCCGCACCAAGCCTCTACACTGCTGAGAAGCTGCCATCGTCCCCCGCCGGGGACTCAAGTATGTTTTTTTTCCCTTTCCTCACCCCTCCCCACCCGTACCATCCCTCCCAACCCCCCCACCAACCCCACTTACCTTCTGATTTCTCTTTTTCAGGAGTGAACGCGCTGGGAACACTTCTGTTCCCAGCCCATCCGCTCCCGAAGGCCGCCATGGAAGGGGAAAACGGACTTCGTTTTCCCTTTGCCGGCAGCCATTTTAGTCATCATTTTTTTTCTTTTCCGTTCGGAAACACTGCAGCGTTTCAGGACATAATAAAATGCTTTTAGTACCCCAGTCTTGTGGGCCGGGTTACTAATATCAATAGACCCCTCACGGCGGGGTCATTACCGAGTCCGGTAATGCCCCAGGCCTTCAATAACGCCCTTGCTTCGCTCAGGCCTATAACTATGGTCCCCGAGGCATTACCTGACTCGGTAATGCCCCCGCCGCTCAGGGCATATTGCTTAATTATTGACCTCCTTGCACATATGTTGACTTCAGCAGAAGCCTAACAACTAACATTAAATACACTGTTTTGTTTTAGTTTACCACAAAGTGCTAATACCCTTATCAACTAGGATAATGCTCTTGCCCAAAATATTGCCCTCTGCTATGCCTGCGGCAATAACTTGGTGTTAGGCATTAACCCACAATAAAAACACTTCCCTGGTATAAAGGGGTTAATGGTCATTTCAACCTACAGCAAGGACAAGACGTTTTTTTAATTCTAAGATTTTGTTTTTCTAATTCCACCTAAACCTCTAGACAATTTTTATTTCCTGTTTAACTTCATTGTTTATTATGCTTGACAGACCCTGTTGTGTAATTGCTGGAATTAGCGTGTCAGCGATGAAAGAAGTTAGGCTGGAAAAAAAGAGACTGATGATTCAGTCGGTTCTCATTTATACCAGACATCCAGGGAATTGCGCCATGTATCACAAAGAGCAAACTTTTATGGAACTGTGTTACATTTCTGTGGCATTTTGGGCATCACTGTTGATTAAAAAGTACAGCTTTCAGCTGAAAATGTAACCGCCATGGTGCACATAGCGGATACGAGGTACTGAAGCATGGCATACCAAAACACCCCCTCCCCCGCCCCCGCCCCCCGCCCCCCTGTCACCACCACCAGCTTCACCATTATAACATGAACCGTCGTCCCGGGATAATATCTCAGCGGCAACGTGCTCGCCTTGGAAGCAAGACGACACGGAGCAACACAGGTTCGATCCCCCGGTCCGCGCTTGGAAACCTCTGGGTATTTAGGCGCATTATAAATACACAACTAAGACAAACAACTACGCAACTAAGATAAACAACTCCTGTAACTTCACCTCGATGCCCCCGGGCTGTGTGAGAGCTTTAAAAATGCAAAATAAAAAATGAACACCGGGTTCGTGGAATTAAGGACGTCAATTTACCAGAATACAAGGGGGAGTGAAAATAACATCTTACACCTGATGACTTCACTGGAAGGGCCATCTGGTGCCCCTTGACCACCCCACCCACTCCTGATGACCCTACAGGAAGTGATGTGACAAAAGTAAAAGCGCCTAAAATATGTGTGCACAATTAACAGCAAATGTATCTAAAGCAGAAAAAAGGGTATTTTAGTTGGCAGATAGATGTTAAATAAGATGCTATAGCGATATCCCATGAGTGCTGTCAAGATATGCCAAGGGCACACCTAGGGCACACCTAGGCGAGCAATCATACCATATGCTAGTCCTGCCGCTGTGCCCAGTTACTATCAGGTTATGTCAGTTAAAACCTCAGATGCCAGTTATAGTCATAAAATGCTAAATACAGCTTCACTTGCCCAGCTGCTTTCATAATATGCCAAGTTTAGCCTCGGGGAGTGCCAGTTTATAGTCATCTTTTACAGGGTACAGGGTACCCTCTCGTGCCTTGATGCTGCCATCATATGGCAAGTGTAGCCATATTTGCCTATGCAGCTGTGCTAGTGGGTCTACCATGGTTCAACATCACTAGCATAAGCAAGATAAAGGGCACCATAGGCAAACATTGTAAAAATGGCCTGGGCGTAAAGGGCGTGGAGTTGATAGGAGTGTGTTTAGGGCGTGCAGAATTTCAGTGATCTGGGGCGTGACAATGGTGAATTTAGCAATAAAGGGTTTAGGGTTTTTTATATTGAAAACTGAAATTAATCACTTCTCAGTGATCCATCTTTAGCCGTTAGGAAAATTGGTCCATTTGGGTAAAATTAATCTGACAATTTAGCCAAGTCTGGAACCTGGAATTGTATACACGGTGTGTGGGTAACTCAGTCTCCAATGTTATACAGCTATGCACATTACCTCCCATCCGTCCATGAAATGTGCATCAACATATATTAATGTCTTCATTGTTATCTGTCAAGACTAGAAATCATGGCTGTGTGTTTAATAAGGCTGATTTGCAGAGCACAAACTCACATGCTAAATAAACCGACATCATAAAACATTAAGAAAAACTGTTGGTTGAAAGGAGACTGATTCATTCACTTGTTTTGTATCTAGTGCTTGCAACTGCTTCTTAGCACTGTAAAATCCCATCTTACTGTTTTCCAACATAATAGTACTACATTTATCAACATTAGAAGGATGGGAGTTTGAGTCGGCCTTGCTGGCATTCAAGCTAGAGCAAGAACAATGGTTAGCAGCAAGCATTTTTGAAAAGCTCCCTCCACCCGACACAATGTATGAAAAGGGAACATTAAACAACACAAAGGTAAATGCTGTGCACATTTTGTGATAAAGGGACACTGACAGATTATGATTATCATTATTTTTTCTCAACATAAAATGTTAAAGCGAATGTTTTCTTTTAAAAAAGCACCAAAAAAAACACCCTTTTTATGAATGTGAAAATGGGTGTAAGATTGCAGAGAGTCTCTGAAGGGCATAGCAAAAAGGGGAGTTAACACACAAAGGCTCGGAGGAGAGGGAGCACAATGTGAGCGAAATAGAACATGGGTGATGGCAGCTCAGGGCCTTGGGTCAATGTATTTCATTTCCATCTGCGCACTCCCCCTTTAATGCACATACTCTCCTTCTCATGCACTATCTTCCCTTTGCGTCCAGCCCCCTCTTCCTCACGTATCCCTTGCTTCCGCTCACGCAGCCCCTGTCCCTCTCAAGACAGCCCTATCTTCATCACCTACAGCCCCCTCTCCATCTTGTGCACCATCCCCGTCCTGCACCCTTGCTCTCCTGTTTGTGCCTTTGCTTGGACACAGCCTCTCACTCGATAGCACCCTGGCTCTGTCGTACCCTCGCACACTTTCACTCTTTCTTGCACAAGGGTTCTCTTGAACCTTCATGGATGCACTATTTTTCTCACGCCTTGTCTTTCTCTCTTGCACCCTAGCTCTCTTGCACCTTTGCGCACACACCATCTATGTTGCACCCTGGCTCTCTTCCACCTTCGTGCACACCCTCTTTTACTTGTGCCCCGTCTTCCTCTCTTGCACCCTGGCTCTATTGCACCTTTGCACACACACCTTCTTTGTTGCACCCTGGCTCTCTTCCACCTTCGTGCACACCCTCTTTTCCTTGCGCCCTGTCTTTCTCTCTTGCACTCTGGCTCTCTTGCACCTTTGCATACACACCCTCTTTGTTGCACCCTGGCTCTCTTCCACCTTCGTGCACACCCTTTTTTCCTTGTGCCCTGTCTTTCTCTCTTGCACCCTGGCTCTCTTGCACCTTTGCACACACACCCTCTTTGTTGCACCCTGGCTCTCTTCCACCTTCATGCACACACTATTTTCCGCACGCCCTGTCTTCCTCTCTTGCACCTTGGCTCTCTTGCACCTTTGCACACACACCCTCTCTGTTGCACCCTGGCTCTCTTCCACCTTCATGCACACACTCTTTTCCTTGTGCCCTGTCTTTCTCTCTTGCACTCTGGCTCTATTGCACCTTTGCACACACACCCTCTTTGTTGCACCCTGGCCCTCTTCCACCTTCGTGCACACCCTCTTTTCCTTGCGCCCTGTCTTTCTCTCTTGCATCCTGGCTCTCTTGCACCTTTGCACACACACCCTCTTTGTTGCACCCTGGCTCTCTTCCACCTTCGTGCACACCCTCTTTTCCTTGCCCGCTGTCTTTCTCTATCTTGCACCCTGGCTCTCTTGTACCTTTGCACACACACCCTCTTTGTTGCACCCTGGCTCTCTTCCACCTTCATGCACACACTCTTTTTCTCACGCCCTGTCTTTCTCTCTTGAACCTTGGCTCTCTTGCACCTTTGCACACATACCCTCTTTGTTGCACCCTGGCTCTCTTGCACCTTCATGGACACACTCTTTTCCTTGCACCCTGTCTTTCTCTCTTGCTCCCTGGCTCTCTTGCACATTTGTCTCACACCCTCTTTGTTGCACCCTGGCTCTCTTCTACCTTCATGCACACCCTCTTTTCCTTGCGCCCTGTCTTTCTCTCTTGCACCCTGGCTCTCTTGCACCTTTGCACACACACCCTCTTTGTTGCACCCTGGCTCTCTTCCACCTTCGTGCACACCCTTTTTTCCTTGTGCCCTGTCTTTCTCTCTTGCACCCTGGCTCTCTTGCACCTTTGCACACACACCCTCTTTGTTGCACCCTGGCTCTCTTCCACCTTCATGCACACACTATTTTCCTCACGCCCTGTCTTCCTCTCTTGCACCTTGGCTCTCTTGCACCTTTGCACACACACCCTCTCTGTTGCACCCTGGCTCTCTTCCACCTTCATGCACACACTCTTTTCCTTGTGCCCTGTCTTTCTCTCTTGCACTCTGGCTCTCTTGCACCTTTGCACACACACCCTCTTTGTTGGCCCCTGGCTCTCTTGCACCTTCATGCACACACTCTTTTTCTCACGCCCTGTCTTTCTCTCTTGAACCTTGGCTCTCTTGCACCTTTGCACACATACCCTCTTTGTTGCACCCTGGCTCTCTTGCACCTTCATGGACACACTCTTTTCCTTGCACCCTGTCTTTCTCTCTTGCTCCCTGGCTCTCTTGCACATTTGTCTCACACCCTCTTTGTTGCACCCTGGCTCTCTTCTACCTTCATGCACACCCTCTTTTCCTTGCGCCCTGTCTTTCTCTCTTGCACCCTGGCTCTCTTGCACCTTTGCACACACACCCTCTTTGTTGCACCCTGGCTCTCTTCCACCTTCGTGCACACCCTTTTTTCCTTGTGCCCTGTCTTTCTCTCTTGCACCCTGGCTCTCTTGCACCTTTGCACACACACCCTCTTTGTTGCACCCTGGCTCTCTTCCACCTTCATGCACACACTATTTTCCTCACGCCCTGTCTTCCTCTCTTGCACCTTGGCTCTCTTGCACCTTTGCACACACACCCTCTCTGTTGCACCATGGCTCTCTTCCACCTTCATGCACACACTCTTTTCCTTGTGCCCTGTCTTTCTCTCTTGCACTCTGGCTCTCTTGCACCTTTGCACACACACCCTCTTTGTTGGCCCCTGGCTCTCTTGCACCTTCGTGGACACACTCTTTTCCTTGCGCCCTGTCTTTCTCTCTTGCTCCCCGGCTCTCTTGCACCTTAGCACACACCCTCTTTGCTGCACCCTGGCTCTCTACCACCTTTATGCACACACTTTTTTTTAGCACACACTCTTTTTCTCACACCCTGTCTTTCCCTCTTGCACCTTGGCTCTCTTGCACCTTTGCACACACACCCTCTTTGTTGCACCCTGGCTCTCTCCTACCTTTGTGCACCCTCTTTTTCTCGCACACTGCCCCCCTCTCTCTTTCACCCTGGCTCACTATCGCATCATCGACTCCATGAACGATGTGCAACCAAAATCCTGCAAAAATACCGTTTTATGGCACAAAATGACCCATTCCATGATGCATCGCCAACAAGCCATGAGAAAGTCACTTAAGCAAACAGAATTGAACACTCACTGAGAGTATGCAGACATGCACAACTCCTAAAGTAATAATAGTTCTGAAGATAGAAATCCAGATTGAGGAACACGCTTCATTTCCCTGTGCCCCTGGATGCAGCGCGCCCTGCTGCATGTGTTACTTGTGGCTCCCACTTTGTACAAGTCATTTTGAAAAGGGGGAACTGGAGAGCACGCAGAGTGTCACAGCCACTGTGATCCATTTCAGGCCAGCACATGTTGCGCACCTTTGACAGTTACCCCTACACGGTACATCCCCCTAGTCTTGACAACAGCTAAACGTTATTTACATGGCTGAGCAACATAAAGAGGGCCCTAATTTGCGCAAGCGAGGACTAGGTGATGCACGTTCGGCGTTATGGACTTCTGGAAAGATTGTTAACGTGCGTGAGTGATCGACTGTTCTGAAGATTAGCCCAAAATAAAAAAATAAAAACATTTTCTAATAGTAATCGCACCTGAAATGGCAGCGCCTAATGTCGCTTACTGCTCCCCTCCCTCGTGGGCTGGCGGGCGGAGCATGCAACACTCACCAGCAGCAGAGGCACTGAATCAGCACTGAGGTCAGGTCGGCCCGGACTGCGCTGCACCTGCTCATGTGATACGAGCGCAGCAGAGGGCACGTGCAGTCGATTCCCCTCACAAAGGAACAGGCGCAAGCCACAGGCGCAAGCCACAGGGCAGAAAAGAAATGCTGCAGCCAGTGGATAGCGAACTATTCTGGCTGGCCTGGATGTTCATTCCCAGTCATTTATTTATGTATCCTTCCCCCAAAAGAGGCCCTATGACCCCAAGGCCCACCGGGGAAAGTCCCGGTGTCCCGGTAGGCCAGTCCAGGACTGGGTCTGGGCACATAAGCCCAGACCCAGGTGCAAGGAGATGGGGCATAACGTTACCCCACCACCCAATTGGCCTAGTATCTCTCATCGCCCATGCCTTCTGCCATGAAGATTGTCTTTGAACTTGGCCTTGCAAAGTATCCTTTTCAGGGGAGTGAGAACACTCACTACCGTGTTCTGGGACTACAAGTTCAAACTCTTTTTTCATCCTTGGCTCACGTGACATGAGACCACGATTTGGTTAATTTTGCAGGTTTGAAATGCTCTAAATGAATTAAACTTGGCACTCTTGGTGTTCTTTCTTTGCACCTTGACAATGGATGATTCATCCTCCGAATGTTCACTCATTTCCAGAATAGATAGCTGGCCTCGGCTGCTTTAGTTTTGATTTCAGGCCAGACAGTCTCGTCTCGCATCTCCACGATTCTCCTTATTCTTTGTGTGACACAGTTTTCCCTTCCTGCTTCATGGGTCGTAGCTTACTAAATTCATGATACCGATGTCCAGCTTCTATATAATGGCAGCTTTGCCTGCATTCTAGTCACTACGCATAGCCAGCTTCTATGATGACTTGGTCTACCTTGCGTTTCAGCATCTGTACATTCATTGAACGGTTGATTTTCTGCAGCACTTTGTGCACATGTAATCTTCTTTTTCATATTTAAAAGTTCAATTGATTCTTTACTTCGTCATTAGTTTCTTTAGGATCTATACACCCTCTTCAGTCAGTAACTTGGGACGTCATGCATACTTTTTGTGACGTCACTAGCTTCTTTTCTTTGCTCCTGCTCATTTTTCTTCAGGGAGTTCCTCCCTTAAATTGGCATCACTTTGTGGATACATTAGGTAGGGTTGCCTTAATGGGTATCTTCTTACGCACACACGTTGCAGTATTGGCACAACGGCTGGTGTCAAACACGGCACAGTCTCATGTCTCCAACATATGGGAGGAAGGGCGGCAGGGTTTCCTGCAGAGGTATGCAGCTGCAGTGCCATCACCAGAACCGCATTAACATCTCTTGTCTTTTCTTTACTGGCCAAATTTCCACCCGTATAACTAGTATGACCCTGTGTGAAATCACTCTACTCACCACTCCTCCAATTCCCCTTGCTTAGGCTACATCTGTCCCAACTTTCTCCACAGTTTCCTGCCAATCAGGCAAAGAAACAAACACAGTTCATTAAGGCTCTCCCTGCGATTCGAGATCCACCAAACTTGTGAAAAATCTTCTCCCACTCATTGCATAAGCTAGGCCTCATCTCGTCAACCAGTCTCTTCTAACTAAGCTGATTCACTATGTGCTGAAACACACCGCATGTGCACATATTTTGACAAAAATAACATCAACCTGCTCCAACCAGTTACTTTAGGTCTTATTCTCTGCATCCCTATCCAGCCAAACTCTGCAAATGACTTGTAGCAAAACAGCTCCAGCCATCTGCAGAGGAAAACTATGTACTGCATTACCAGCAGGCTGCTTTGAAGACCCAGAATGGGGACTAAGGCTGTCCTGTTGTGGTGTTGCTCTGAGGGGAATGGAATGGCTAGGGGTTAGGGGGTGTTTTTGGTACGCTTTACTGCATCAATGAGCTGCCTTTGGCAATTTGGACAATCAGCATCTCCTCGAAAAGCCTCTGTGGTATGGGTGAGGTTGGCTACCCTTGGAATTGGCTGAAGTCCTATCTGACACAACAACCTCAATCTATTCCATTAGCTCCTATTGAGAGCTAACCTGGCCCAGTGGAGCACAGAGTGCCAACGGGCTCAACCCTGTAAGCCCTTCCTTACATACTTCCCTTCATGAACATTGTATTTAATAATTTGGCTTTTCGTTCTATATGTATGCAGATGACACCCAGATCCTCCTCTGATTGCGGGGGATCTCAGTTTGGTGGCTTATGACTTTCAGGATTGCTTGCTGTAGAAGCACCACTAGAAGGTTGTCAACCAGCTGAAGCTTAAGCCCAGAAGACAGAGTTCCTGTCCCATATATAAATCCCGCCTGCTGGGCACCTCATATATGGTCACTCTGTATGGGACACTGTTCCAAGACAGGAAAAACTTTAAACACCTTGTGGCAATACTAGATCATATGCTGAGCCTTACACCCCCGATAGAGTGCATATTTCTTCCCATTCTTTGCCCACGCCCATATTGTAAACAGCCTTATTTTAACTACACTGCAGTTCTGTAATTCCTTATACATCAGTCTACCGAAGATGATGCTTTAAAATCGTCAGCATGTTCAGAATCCAGCAGCCAGTCTTCTTTTTCATCTGGGTCTAAGGAACCATATTACATTCAGGGGTGGACTGGCCTATAGGGAACTCTGGAGATTTCCCGGTAGGCCTCTGCACCCTGGATCTCTTTAGTGTGGTATTTCCAACGGTTCCCATAGGAAAATGTTTGGGCTTGCGGAAAATGTGTAGTATGAGGCCACTTTGCAAATTATTTCCATGGCCTCTTTTGGTTCCCAGTCCACCCCTGATTACATTGACCTTCGCCTCCTTGCCTCGTACCGGTTGCCCATTGAGTAGCAAGTTCAACACACGGTTCTCTGGTGTACCCACAATGCGGTTTTGCTCATCAATCTTCAATTCCATTGATCAGATGTTCATGATATTGTTCTAATAAAGCATTGCCGTCCTCCTCCTCTCGTCCTTTATCAGTTCCTAAAGCCATGCAAATCTACAGAAGTGGCAAAGAAGTTTCCACCTCTAGGACTCCATTTGAGAGGATGTCCACCTGTCTGAGGATGTACTTACATTTTATAGGCTGGTAAAAACAAGGCTTAATCCCCAGGCGTTTCCTCGTCGGCACTTCCTATTCTCTTTTTCCCATCATCTGGGTTTAGCACCATATATTCAGTTGCATAAAGCAAGAAATGATGCACACTGGTAACAAACATTAAAAAAGTCACAGCTAATAAGAATGTTCCTTTTATGCATTTCGGTACCATTATTTGTTGGTGTCTGGTCATGCTATAATTTGCCTGACACTCTGGTTCACACATTCATTTCTTTCTCAAGTGATCTTTCTCTAGGTATACATAGGAGAGCCTTCCAGGGCTTGTGAAAAAGCAAAGTACTTTCTTTTTAAAAATGTTCTCATTCTAAATTTGAATACTTTGCAACATTTAATCTTAATTAGGAAAAGCATGAAATCCTAGTAAAGTTTAAAGCAACATGAAAAGTTCCAATCTTACATAAATCATCTAAATGAAAGCTCTCTAAAATATTTTGGAATGTTATTCTTCTCGCAAAACAAATTGATTTCCTTATTAAGTGTCATAGAACATCCATGAAACGCAATAATTGGCTGATTTCAATCAAACAGCCCAAAGTCAAGCGTCCCAAATTATAGTCCAGAGTAAATTCTCAATTTGCAAAATCATACTCCCTTATTTATGTTGTCCTTCTCGTGTAAATATACTCTGTAGCTATTTAGATACTTTATCTTCAATTATTCACTGACTTGGCGAAACAAATAGCATCCTGCACCCACACATACAAACTGTAAAAGATAAGATGAACAGTGCTGGTCCCCGCTACCAAAGCAATTGTCATTTTCATGCGATGGTAGTGACAGTTAATCCTGCAATGTATTTTTCCAACAATGGAATATACTGGGCCTCATTACGACCCAAGCGGTCGCGGTATGAACGGTGCTGGTAAGGTAAAGGCACCGTTCATTCCGGGCCGCTACATTAAGAGTTTGCTCGCGGGTGGCGGTATGCACATCTGGTCTGGCCAGACGTGCATACCGCCACCCGCGAGCAGACCAGGATGCTAACAACAGACCCGTCATTAACGGGTCCGTTGTTAGCATCCCCCCCATTCCCATTGAGCCCTATGGGGGCTCAAATGGGAATGGGAAGTACCGGGTCCGGGCACTGAAAATAGGAATTACCGGGCCTGCAAAAGGAATGGCCCGGTAATTCCCTTTTTTCGGGACCCAGACACGTGTTTGGAGGTAGCCATGCCGGTAATGACGGCATGGCTACCTCCAAACTCGTAATGAGGCCCACTGTTTAACAATGTAATGTCAAGAATAGAGTATAATAGGCCTCATTACGTGTTTGGCAGTAGCCGTGCCCTTACGAAAGTTAATGGGTACCGCCAAACTCGCTACCGGCCCCGGCACCCGCAAATGGGCCATTACCGGCCCATTACGAGATGAGTGGGCCGGTAATTGCCCATTCGCGAGTGCCGGTATGACCGGCCTCCTGATCCCCATTCTGCCCCATAGGGCACAACGGGGGCCGGGAGCATGGTTGCACCGGCACTGATAATTAACGGTGCCGGTGCAATCACGAGTTCTGCTCGCGGGTGCCGGTCTGCACGCCTGGTCAGACCATGTGTGCAGTCCGGCACCAGCAAGGAGAACTCGTAATGTGGCAGAGAGGTAACAACGGCGCCGGTAGCACTACCGGCGCCATTGTTGCCTTTCCGCCACATTCGTAATGAGGCACAATGACTTTTTTTTATAATGTAATACACAGTTTATCATGTAATTGCTGAGCCCACAGCTGCAATCAGTTGCCTCAGAGATGAATAGCTGCCTCATTGACTCATTGGTCACCCCACCTTTTAGTGCTGTGTCCCCATAATAGTGGACCGAGGTCAGTTATCCTACCAGCAGTTACTTATTTACAGACGTAGTGAAACACACAGCACCCCAAAGCCAAAACATAAAACCTGCTAAAGATAATGTTGCATAACTCGTCCTCACCCCCAAAGCTATTGCCCTGTTCCTACAATCTAAAGTACAATTTACATGGTAAATTGTTTTCATGTAACGCAATACACTGTTTTTCCGATGTAATGGTCTGACAAGCCCCCAGACCACCAAAGACGCACCAAAACCATCACAATGACAATAAGGCATGGCACATAGCATGGCATATCATAAAGAGGTTATTAGTACCTCAACAAGGAGAGCATGAGTGGAGCCTTAGTTGATAGTCTCAAAAGCCATTTTGATGGAAGTCTCCTTAGTTGTAGTTCGGTCACCTCACCTAACACCAGAAGTCGCCCTATATATACCATATCATTTAAGCAGAGAAGCATGGCCATTATCTTTTCAGAACAAAATAAATGTCTATTTGGTAAACCAAAGGTCTGATTGTTTTTCCAACATAACAGTCGTGCATACAAAATGGTATTCTTCAAACTTAGATCCCCAAATGAAAGGCGTCATTAACTCTATGGGCCTCATTACAACTCAGGCGTTAAGGGTTAACGCCGTCGTTAACCCTTAACGCCTGATTCCGATTTTAACGGCTGCTTTTAGCAGCCGTTAAAATCCATGGCGCTAAACCGCCTTGGTGCTAATTACGCCACCGTAATTTACGGTGGCGTAATTAGCGCCTTCCCCACTCCCATTATGTCCTATGGGGCAAAAATGGGAATGGGGAAGGGTAAATGGGAAATGGGGATTTACCGCCCCACTCACCTTGGAATGGGGCGGTAAATCCGCCATCCACCATGGTGTAAACATAGTTTACACCATGGTGGTAAAGTTGGCGTACTTACCGCCTGGGTCGTAATGACCCCCTATGTGTTTGAGTTTTGATTTCTCAAATTGACATTTTTTTGGTTGAGCACCCTATTCCAAATGATGAACTGCCCAACTATAAAAAGTCCTGGATTCATAGTAATAATATTTGTAACATTAGCTACCTTTCAATTGGGTATTGTCATACTGGTGGTTTCTGTTCACTATATAAGTTAAAATCATCCCCAATCAATGTACAATGTATCGATGCTTCTGTAAGTTCTGTAGGAATTTCCAATACTGGATCCAAAAAGTATTAATGAAACAAATTTCAGCAATGTTTCTGTCATGATCCATCGATCACGCCCCTTTTGGTCCTCCTGGTCCCTGGCACGTGAGGGGTTACTCGCTGTAGTACATCCAACATGGCCGAATTCACAGAACACGGTCTATCGACCTTTACGTCCATGCTGTCCGTTCCATAAAGGAACCACGCCCCTGCGGCTCTGCGCGTCTCAACGCTATCGTTAGCTGAGGCTAGACGTGCATTGCATTTCGTGCTCCTGGAACTGAGTTGCTACTCGAATTTCCCGGACCCATTCCTTCTCCTTCTCCTTCCTCCCCCTTGTACCTGTATTCCATCCGCGTTCCGTGCAGACCGCTCTCGTGTGCGGTCTTCCTTCCTGGAGTTCCGTGGTCCCGGACGAAGAAGCTGAACGAATCCTGGAATCCGATGACGGCCAAGCGGGCTTATACAAGACCCGAACAGCACGGAAGAAAACCCCGACGAAGGATCCCGCAAGGCAGCAAAAACAGGTGAGAAAAAAGGAAAACTGTGACCTGATTGAATTCGACACAGACATGGAAGGGGCCATCCAGGACCTTATGCGTGGCATGCAAGAGCTGACGAACGAAGTGCAAAATTGAAAGGCAGAGAACGCCGCCTTAAAGCAATTGGTATTGTCCCGTGAATCTGCTACGAAAGAGAGTGTAATCCTGGGCGGCGTTGTTGATAAATATGATGGTTCCGCAAAGAGCCTTTGTGGATTCCTTGACTCATGTTTGGTCCACTTTACTTTCAAGCCTTATTATTTTTCTACGCCCAGGGCTAAGGTGGGCTTTATTATTTTGCATCTTTCCGGCAATGCCTTGACCTGGGCCACCCCACTGGTTAACTCTGGGGATTCTCTCCTGGATGATTACGATGGCGTCATACAGGCCCTTAAGACCATGTTTGACCGCCCAGAGCAGGTCTACAGTGCCCAGGAACGTCTACTCAACTTTCAACAAGGGTCCCAGGATATGCTCACGTATGTCACACGCTTCAAACAGTTGGCTAAAGAAGCGGATTGGTCCTCTGAAGCTTGTTTTACCCTATTTCGAAGGGTGCTAAATGAAGACATCAAGGATGAACTAGCCAGAGTGGCGCGCCCAAGTTCTTATCGGGCCCTGATGGATCTTGCTCTACAGATTGACTTTCGCATTCAGCAGAGAAAGGCAGAGAAAAAGAAAAGCAAGCTACCATTCCAGAAGAACCCCATTGGAATAACCTCGAGCCCTGAAGGTATTTCCACTTAGAGTAACGAGCCTGAACCTATGCAGCTAGGGTCATTCCATGGACCCATATCCTTCCAAGAAAGAATGCGTAGGATCCATACCGGGTTGTGTATGTATTGTGCATCAGACAAACATTTAGTAAGAGAGTGCCCAATAGAACCCCCACGGCACTCGGGAAACGCCAGCTCCCGATCCTAGATGGAGCACAGGTTTGGGAGAGAGATGCCTGCTCCACATCAATTCCATCCTTGAACTCTCCTGGACAAAATTCTTTGGTGATCTTACAGGCCTTTTTATCACCATCCAAGAAGGAAACGTATCCCATCCTGGCACTGGTGGACTGTGGAGCTATGGGGATTTTCATAGACCAAGAATGGGTTCTTAAACACCATATTCCTTACGAATCCCGGACTATTATGCAACCTGTAGAAGCTATTGATGAAAGGCCTCTTTCTTCAGGACCCATAACCCTTCAGACCAAGGACGTCGAACTTGCCATAAACCATCATCGAGAAAGGATATAATTTGACATCATCAAGTCGGCCCATTACCCAATGGTATTGGGAATGCCCTGGCTTCAAAAACACAATCCGTACATAAATTGGACAGCGGGTTCCTTGTTCCTGGGCTCAGAATTTTGTATGTCCCACTGCATAATGTCAGACCTCGCTCCGACACCACCAGAAGTACCTCCTACGAATCACCAAGGTACAATCTCAGTCTCAAACATTATCCGGGTCCCGGAGATATACCAGGAATATTCTGATGTCTTCTCTTCTGCCATTGTCCAGGCGTTACCTCCCCATAGACCAGAAGACTGTCCTATAGAAACGGACCCTTCCGCTGTGATTCCCTTTGGAAGGATGTTCATTTTGTCCGAACCTAAAAAGAAAGCCCTTCGAGAATACTTGGATATTAATCTTGCAAATGGCACCATACGACCCTCTAAATCCCAGCAGGGGCCTCACTGTTTTTTGTCCCCAAGAAAGATACCAAGGAACTCAGACCGTGTCTGGATTATCGAGGTCTAAATCAATGAACTCTTAAGGATCGCTATCCGTTACCCTTGATCTCGGACATTCTGGAGGCAGTAAGGAGAGCAGTTGTTTTCACCAAGTTGGATCTCAGGGGTGCCTACCATCTGATTCGTATTAGGGCAGGGGACGAGTGGAAAACAGCCTTTAGAACACCCTTCGGTCATTATGAATACTTGGTCATGCCCTTTGGACTTGCTAATGCCCCGGCGGTATTCCAACGCTTCATGGATAGGGTGTTCTCAGACATGCTGTTTCTTTTTGTGATTGTCTATTTGGACGACATCCTAATATTTTCCAAGGACATTTCCAAACACGAAGAACGTGTAAAGGCAGTGTTACAACGACTACGCGAAAACAAACTCCTGGCAAAGCCCGAGAAATGCATCTTCCACGCTTCTACAATACACTACCTAGGATTTGTCCTTAGTCCAGAAGGCATCGGAATGGATCAATCCAAGGTTAAGGCTGTATTATGCTGGCCAAGTCCCACCTCTGTGAAACAAATCCAGTCTTTCCTGGGCTTGGCTAATTTCTACAGGAAATTCATACCTTCCTTTTCATAGATAGTCCAACCAATCATTGCCCTGTTAAAGAAAGCTATTCCCTTCCTTTGGCCCACAGCTCAAGAGGAAGCCTTCGAACGGTTGAAGACTGAGTTTACACAAGCCCCCATTCTGACTCAACCTGATGTCAACCAACCATTCATAGTGGAGACAGATGACTCCAGCTACGCTATTGGAGCCGTTCTCAAACAGCTATTCGGGGAAAGGATGGAGCACCCCATTGCTTACCTTTCACTGACATTAACTCCCAGTGAAACCCATTACTCAGTCTTGTAAAAGGAACTGCTAGCCATTCGTCAAGTCTTCACCGAGTGGCGTCATCTACTCCTCGGAGCAAAACATCCTGTCCAGGTCCGCACAGACCATCAAAACCTACAAGTACTGCAGGCCTTGGAATGTAGGATTAGCCGTCAAGCTTGGTGGGCCTTCTTCTTTGCCCAATATCAGTTCCAGATCCACCACGTTCCCGAAACAGAAAATCTAATAGCTGATGCCCTCTCTCGACGTCCAGACTACGAACCTCCGGAGATCGGGCATATCCCAAGATGTTTCCTCACACAATATTTATAGCTCAAACAAACAATCTCCTGGAAGATATTCGCATACAAACTCAGACTTCGGAATTCTGGAATGGTCTTTCAAAAAGGAATCAATGGGATCTGAGAACCAAGGACGGATACTTGTTTAAGAATACCAACCTGGTCATTCCCACACAGAAACTACAACAAAAGATTAGAAACCTCTGCCATGATACCCTTCAATCCGCTCATCGTGGCATTTCCAACACCCTCCGTCTAATACAAAGACAATTCTGGTGGCCCAGAAAGAAGGCTGACGTTCAACTGTATGTTCAATCTTGTTCCGTCTGTAATCAAAACAAACATGACAACCAGAAACCAGCAGGACTCTTATTACAGCCTACTCCACCAACGAGACCTTGGGAAGTCATCGCTACAGACTTTATTGTAGAATTACCACCATCTAGAGGGTACACCACTATCATGGTCACTATTGACTTGTTCAATCATATGGCTCATTTTACACCTCTGTATAAGTTACCATACTCGTCAGAACTTGCTGGAATCTTCCTGGAACACATCTTCCGACTGCATGGACTTCCTTCCAAGATCATATCGGACAGAGGACCACAGTATATCTCTCAATTTTGGAAGCACCTCTGCAGGATTCTAGGAATCCAACGTGCCCTCTCCTCAGGATATCATCCCCAAACCAATGGAGTCACAGAACGAGTAAATCAAACCCTTGAACAATACCTTTGTTGTTTCTCTACTAAGGTCCAGGCGGATTGGTCGCTTCTAATACCAGTGGCAGAATTCGCCTACAACAATTCGAACCATTCGTCTGTTATAACCAGCCCTTTTTTTGCAGCCATGGATTCCACCCTGCGGTATTACCTTCAGTCCTTCCACATCCTACTCCAGTTCCAACAGTCGACTCCTGGATTGAAACACTCATTAATATACAGAAATAAGCCAAGGAACATCTAGAAAGGGCACAGATCCAAACTAAGCACTATGCAGATTCAAGGAGAAGACCAGGGCCTTCTTACTCCATAGGGGATAAAGTATGGTTATCCTCGAAGCTACTGCCCCGACATCTCAGACCGAATAAGTTGGCTCCTCGATATTATGGCCCTTTTCCTATAAAAGAAGTAATTAACCCTTTGTGTGGCCTTTCGACTTAAATTACCAGACTCCTGGAAGAAAATCCATCCAGTTTTTCACAAATCTCTATTGAAGCCTTACATCCAAACCACCGGGACTAACCTTAGACCCAGTCCTGTGATTGTCAATGACCAGTTAGAATATGAAGTTTCTCGAATATGTGACTCCAGATATAGGCGAGGACAACTTCAATACCTGGTGGAATGGAAGGGCTATCCACCCAGTGAACATACCTGGGTACCCGTCTCAAACCTGAACTCCCCCAGATTACTCAGAAGGTTCCATCTAATACATCCAGGCAAACCCGGTGGAACGAGTTTTAGAAGGGGGCATGCTGTCATGATCCATCGATCACAACCCTTTTGGTCCTCCTGGTCCCTGGCACGTCGGGGGTTACTCGCTGTAGTACACCCAACATGGCCGAATTCACAGAACGCGGTCTATCGACCTTTATGTCCATACTGCACGTTCCATAAAGGAACCACGCCCCTGCGGCTCCGCGCATCTCAATGCTATCGTTAGCTGAGGCTAGATGTGCGTCGCAGTTCGTGCTCCTGGAACTGAGGTGCTACTCGAATTTCCCGGTCCCATTCCTTCTCCTTCTCCTTACCCTTGTACCTGTATGCCATCCGCGTTCCGCGCAGACCGATCTCGTGTGCCGTCTTCCTTCCTGGTCTTCCTGGAGTTCCGTGGTCCCGGACGAAGAAGCTGAACGAATCCTGGAATCCGACGACGGCCGAGCGGGCTTATACAAGACCCGAACAGCACCGAAGAAAACCCCGGCGAAGGATCCCGCAAGGCAGCAAAAACAGGTGAGAAAAAAGGAAACCTGTGACAGTTTTGGTTTATCAAGAAACCAGCAAACTCTTTTCAAAGTCAAAATCTCTGTCCTCTCTTAAAATCCCCCTCCTTACAGCCTCGTTTCCATCCTCTAAATCCATTCCAAATGTTTTTTCATGGAAGTTGTCATCTTTGACACAATTTCTCCTTAACCAGCAATCAAGCATTATATGTGGAAAACTTTAAGGCGTTTGAAAAGAGATCACTGGTGTTGGGCTCACACGGCAGCTGCCATCTTGGAAAGTGGAAGCCATCTCGGGAACTGGAATTCATGCATTAGGGTGCTGAAGCATATGATGATGAGTGATTCTATGCCAATGATTTTGGAGCAGGCCTACTTCCACTGACATGCTTTCTACTATGATCAATCAGGCATATTATAGAAATATTTCATGAAGCTTAAAACGTTTTAAAATCTGTATTTATGATCAAAAAGAAATTCCACAGAAAATGAATATTTAGTAAGTGTATCAGTAGAAGGATTTCATATTGGAATAGGTGAGAGTTGCCAGTGGTTTACTGCTGTAATTCATATGTAACACTTGCCAAAGCAGCTGCAATGGGCTCCATGTGTTTAAAACGACACCATAAATAACGACATACATTTTTAGTGACACCTAAATAACGAGAACATTTCGAATTATTATTATTTTCTTAATTTGGGGGTCCCCCCAAGACTCCCATTTCCCCCACTTTACTAACCCCCCAAACCCCAACCCTTTTTATCCCTTACCCCACCCTCCACATGTACGTGTATTAAAAATGTCGACATTTATTTCGTTATTCAGGTGTCACTGAAAATATTTGTAGTTATTTATTTTTCTTTATTAGCAATATATACACAAAGTGGTCGGTGAACAGTTAACTTTAGTGAATCGGGAGTAGAAACGTGAACCCTCCAGCGACTATGATATGATATTAAGTAGGGCTGACGCCTTAGCCGTCTAGCCAAATCTTGTCTGTGGTAGTGGCTGCTAGTAGGTGGGTATATGTTATGCCACTGGAGACAACCAGCGTTCTTCTCACACAAGTCCCAAAGCACATCCATAAAATAGAATAGGAAGCTGGTTACCCCTCCCTTTACTTCTCACACAGTTTGCACTTACACCACTTTTATGCTTCAATTGCTTTCAGCATTTAGTCATTAGAGGGTTTTTTTTCTTCAAAATTCTCCTTTTCCATAAAGGACATATGAATATCTCTGTCTTGGCACCATAACAACCTCAGGTCTATAGAAAATATTTAAGTACAGATATTGAAGTGGTCAAAATTGATCCCCATGCTCAAAAGTGGGAACATTGATTGGACCTGACAAATTTTATCGCAGATGTGGTGTGTTATAACAGATTAAGTCACACTTTACTAATCCGCAGGCACATTTCAGAATGTTGTTGTTTGTCTGAATATTTGTATTAAATATGTCTATTTTGTACAATGGTTTTGAACCATGAATGTTATTATAAATAACAGAAACCTTTAATATTAATGAATACATTTATATTTCTTGAAGGAAAAACTCTCTGTTGACATACAGTTGAAAGGAATTGTAGCATAAAAGTGGTGTAAGTACAAACTGTGTGAGAAGTAAAGGTAGGGGTAACGAGTTGCCTATTATATTTTGTGCTCATTGACTTGGAACTGGTCCCCCGGAATAAAAAAAGTAGGAAGTCCCAAATTTCTATACACCAAAGTACCTCCTCTCATGCAAAGTGGGACGCTCAAATGTTTAGGTCTGGTGGATCAGGTTTAGGGTATGGGATTGGGCTCCTCTGCCTTCAGAAATGTGCCCTCAGGCCCTCCAATCAAAGGAGTCCAACGGCAAAGACTGTGGATCTGCACTGGTTTATTTCCCTAACCAGACGCCGCACCCACCGAGTGTAGCAGGAAGACAGAATTACCACCAGACGGTATTACCATTACCGCCACTTGGTCCCATGGGTTTAACACAGGATTATTAGTGGCGGTAGGACATGTATATCCCATGTATATCCCAATGGGGAATTTTGGCAATATCACCTACGGTGGAATTACTGGGTAGTAATTCCACTGGTTTTTTGGAGGTAAACTGCAGGATCTACTTCCAAAAATTGCCAGAATTATCACCCCGGTAATTCCGCCAGCGGAAGTACTGCCAAACATGTAGTTTGACAGTGCGGGACAAATAGAGGCAACGGAATTGCCTCCACTTTTCCTCGTAATGAGGCCCAGAGTACAGTCTATGCTAATCTGAAAAATAAGTCTGACCAAAAACATAGGTCTAACTGCCTTGATAGGCTTGGGGCCACCACTTATGAATTCTTGGGGGAATTGTGCTTCAACTTCAAGATGAAGAGTGCCAATAAGTAATGTGATAACTTATACAACATAGTTCCCAAACATATAGGGACTGAGAAAAGCACGCAAAACTACCTACACCAGGACTTAAATCGGATCTTCCTTTTCTAAAGAAATGTGTTTGTCCAGTGAGGTACAGCAGTCTATAATGGTCTCAAATGCCACTTCCAATGACAGAGCCTCCAAATGTAAGGATGGTGTTATTAAGTTCGTTCTCAGAATAAACTTAAATGAAGTGTGCCTATGTCATCACTTTGACCTCTTTACCCCCAATGGTGCCAGTGTACCTTGGCTGCTGTCGCTTGTGTGAACCTGATCCCATGGCGGTGGAAATGAAACACACTTCCTCCTCTTCGTCACTGCGATCTTCATCTTCTGCCACCGCTGCATGCTCTACCTGGGCCACCCTCTGTGATTTGCTATATGTGGTCCATGTTTGCCTCTTGGCATAACAGCGTTCATGGTGAAGAACAGATCCTCTGCAGACATCACAGGCTCCAGGAGAAGGCACGGAAATATTCTGGTGGGATGGGTGCAAGCAGTGGCGTAACACAACATTTGGGGGCCCCCTGCGAGCCATGCTGAGAGCCCCTTCCAGTTTGGTAACAAATCACGGGCCGCGCCGCACTCTGTGTCGGCCTAAATTACCACTCTTGCGTAATACACACGAGCGTGCTGCTTCAAGGTATGCCGTACACTGTACTAGCAGCATATATATATATATATATATTTATATATAGATTGATTATTTGTATAGCGCCTATACACAATGTGTTTCAAAGTGCTTCAAGGAGGGAGGGAACAATGGAAAATAAAGTTACATTCTTACAGGTCCTTGAAACAAATCAGAATGTTTCAATATATAATTGAATATATCATATAATAAATAATATAATATAATATAATATACATATGTGTGTGTGTTTTAATGCATTATACAGCACACTTTCTGATAAAAATTGGCTAAAAAGCCAGAGCATTTGCAATTGTTTTGTAGGGTAACAACAGTCCAAAAAATCCAATACTTGCAAGGCACCAACAGTTCAAAGGAGCATTAATGCTTTCATTAATTGAATACTTTGCTATTAAAAATGCCATGCCACAATGAAAACATGTCCAACTGGCTGTACAATGTAGACCAGTCTAGCCGCATAATAACATATTACAGTAAAGCATGCCAGGCCATATTTAGAGATACCTAGACTGGTTGCACCAAAATGGCAGTCGAAGCAATAGCAATTATTGTTGTTTTATCACAGATGTCCAGAAAAATATACAATGCCACAGTAAGAAATGTCTAGACTGGCAGTAACCAAATGCTAGCCAAGCCAGGTAATTACACTTAGCAGAACTGCTTTATCAGAGAAGCCCAGTTAAAGAAAGTCAAGGCAAACTAAGAAATGATTAGATTGGCTGCACCAAAATGCCTCTCTAGTCACTAATACCACATATCATGCCTGCTTAGCCTGGAGATGAATTGCCATTGCGTTTTATCCTACAATCCCTGCCTCCCACACAACCCCTCTCCCTCCAACCCCCTGCTCCAACCCCCAGAATCAGCATATCAGCCCAGAATTACCTCCACGTCCCTCTTCCTTGTCCCAGTGCTGACATGTGAGGCACCTTGTCTCATAAGTAAGTACAAAGATGAGGAAGAGTGGGGCTAGAAGTAATGAAGATTACAGGTAACTAAGCCAGACATTACCTCCATGTCCCGCTACCTCATCCCAGTACTTGGTATGAGACAAACTGCCTCATACACAAGTACTCGGATGCCTCATACACAAGTACTGGGATGAGGAAGAATGGAGATACGAGTAATGAGGATTACCAATAGGTAATCATGGCATTAAACACAAGCAGTGGCACAACATCATTGATCTGACTGGGCTTAGCTCCTCTCCCCCAACCCCTGAAATTTTGGGCTATGCTGACTCAACCTGGTTGACCTACAAAGCCAGTGCCGGACAGAACAGGACACAGATGTTAAACGGCACCTGTGTTTCGTCATTAAGGCCCAGCAAATACTAACATAAAGCATTTCACTGTTCCTTTTAATTTAAATTGTATTTATTTTGGATTTGTAGAGCGCGCTACAGCCCACCGCATCAATGCGCTACAAGGATATCTACGATAGCTTGCTTGAGGGTTACAGGAGTGCAGCCCATGAAGAAATGCTTAATACAATTTGAATGGTTACAAAATGCTTGGTTGCAGGCTCATAAGTTACTTTACAGAACAAACAGTAAGTGAGTGACAGGAAGAACACAGATACAGGAATGCATAGCATGATGTGAAAGGGCCATTCAGACAAATAGCCTGGTTTTGATGGCCTTCCTGAAGGCTGCATGAGAATCAATCATCCTGGTCGTGGCAGGGAGGGTGTTCCAAAATGTTGGGGCCATGGCTGGGAAACTGGAACCACCAGCACGCACTCTATGTGTGGGAGGAACAGTGATACGGTTGGCGTATGCAGACCTAGATGGTCTGGAGCAGGTCTGTTTGGAGATCCTGTGTGCTAAATAGGGGGGTGCCAGGCCATGAAGACATTTATGTGTGAGGACCAGTGTTTTGAAGACAATCCTTTCCTTGGCAGGTAGCCAGTGTACCTGCCTCCTGACCTCAGAAATATAGTCCCTGCGTGATATAGTCCCTGCGTGCGATGTCTGTAGCGGGCCTTAAGGCATTGTTCTGAGCTATTTGGAGTTTGGCTAGATTCTTCTGGGAAGTCCCAACAAAGAGGGCATTGCAATAGTCCAGCCTTGAACCAATGATGGTCCTTTAGATGGTGATGCAGTTCTGATGGGAGAGGAAGGGCCTAACTGCATTGATCAATTTAGAGTGATAAGCTGCCGAGGATGCGATGGCATTGTCCTGCCTATCCATGGTAAGGCTAGGTTCGAGATACACGCCCAGACACTGTGATGGGAATGTTGTCAACAGTAAATGAACAGTACTGCTTATACAATTTGCTTAAGGTGGAAGGGGGGCCAATTAGCAGAAGTTCGGTTTTCTCACTATTGAGACATAACCAGTTTTCTGCCATCCAGGATTGAATTGTGGGGTAGATTGAGTTGAGGGTGTTCGTATCAGTTGGATAGTCACCCGACAAAGGGATGAGCACCTAGGTGTCATCTGCATAATTGGTATATGAGATGCCCAGGGCATCCAGGATTCTGAACAGAGGACTGGTGAAGAGGTTATAGAGAGTGGGGGCAATGCAGTAGCCCTGTGGGACTCTGCATTTGATTGGACTGGGGTTGGCACTAGAGGTGTCACAAAAAACCTTTATCACTCTTTCCCTAAGGAATGAGGTTATCCACTCACAGGCCTTAGGGGAGAAGTTGGCTGTGGAGGTGAGATGATGGCAAAGGGTTTTATGATCTACCAGATCAAAGGCCACTGAGAGGTCTAGGAGAAGGAGGAGCGCAGTTTTGCCTGCGTCTCTTAGGTCATTCATTTGATTTTTTAAGTCAAGCAGTGCCGTTTCGGTGCCATGCCGTGGCCGGAAGCCAGACTGGTGTAGTCCAAGGAGGTGGTTATCTTCAAGGAATTTTTTAACTTGCAGGTAGGCTGCTTTGTCCAATATCTTAAAGAGGAAGGGGACAGTGGTGATGGGTCTGTAGTTCCCTGGGACCAGTGGGTCAAGGGAGTTTTTTTTTAGGAGCGGTCGGACCCAAGCCTCCTTGAGGGCAGTCAGGACCTGGGCCGAGTGGAATGATGAATTAATGAAGGCAGTGAGGAATGGGGCGAGGGCTGGGGCACAATGCTTGATGATATGTGCCGGGCAAGCATCCCCTTTACATTTGGATGGCTTGATAGACTTGATGAGGGTAATGACTTCACCTTCGCTCATGTCAAAGAATTCAAACATCGGAGTCTGTCTGGTAGCAGCTGCTGCGGGGGGTGCCGTGTGACAGGTAGCTAGAAGAGAGGATAGAGCCTTTTGGTGAGCTAAAATTTTGGAGTGCAGGGTGTCAAGTTTGTCCAGCATGGCAGCTTGAATTTTGTTGCACCAGGACTCATCCTTAACGAGGGTGGACGGTGGGGCTGAAGGAGTCTCCAGTTCTCTGAAGATAGCAAAGATTTCCTTCGTCCCAGAGTTAGCGTTGCTAATCCTCATGTTGAATGATGCAGCTTTGGCCTGAGTAATGGCTGCTTTATAGTCTCTCGCATTGGCCTTAAAGGCTGCTACGTAGGCATCAGTGGATTTTTTCTTCCAATTGGCAAGTGAAGCCCTTTTTTTGGAACGAAGGTCCATTAGTTCTTGCGAAAACCAGGCATTGGAGTGCTTGGCTTTCTTGGCTTTTTTGATGGTGAGAGGCACAATGGTGTCTACTGCAAGAGTTATGACCTGATTAAAGGCACTTGCTAAGAGGACAGGATCATTAGGGAACGGGGGCTTGAGTGCCAGTACCAGGAGGTGAGGTAGAAGGTTTTCTTTGGTCAGTTTTTTAGGCAGTTGATGTGGGTTTAGTACTTGCATGCCAGGGGAATGATTGGAAGAGTAGAGAGGAGACAGGAGACCGCTCATTTTCACAGCTGTCCATAAGTGCATGCTTTCAGACTTAACGGAGAGAGTTAACTGCTTGTAACATTGAAGTGGCACTAGAATAGTCTCATTAGAATGCGTACAGAAGATAGATGCCCCCACACAAATAAGTTTGCCCCTCCCACACCACTCGTGAAGTTAGCGCCTCTCCCAACATTTGAAGGATTAGCAGTCTCCCGAAAGTTAGATTTTGCTGAGCCCCTGAACACAAGCACACACACCATTCACCATGCACATGCACACAGATACACGCACAGCCAGTCACCCATACATTTGAGTGTGTACCCATTCACCATACAGACACACCCAGGCAGCCACCCAGACATTTAAGTGAGCACCTTTTCATCATACACTGACACACGCACACACAGCCACCCATACATTTGAGTGTGCACATTATCACCATATCACCATACACTCACTCAGGCATATCCAGGCTGCATCAAGCACTCACTCATTAAGGCATATTACATTATGTACATACATATATACACACTGACATGCACGCACACATTTAAAGAAAATACATTTTCTTACCTTTAATCCATTGGTTCAGGGAATGAGACCTTCAGCTCCCTGCAGTAGCCAGGAATGCTTGTTCCCGTCATATGCAGAGAATTGGGTGCACCACGTGTCATGGGGTGGAGGTGAGTCCCATTGCTTCAAAAAGAAATGGTTTCTTTTTGAAGTCACTCTGACTTCATAAAGAAATTATTTTCACTAAAGGACCAAACCGGCAGAGTGACTACAAACAGAAACGATGGGCCTCATTATGAGTGTGGCGGTCCAGAAAAAAAGGGTGCCGGTAAGCTTACCGGCACCCTTGTTTCCGGACCGCCACACTCAGAGTCTGCCTGCTGGGGCCACTGCGCCCGACAGGTCTGACCCTGGCAGACACAGCGCACCCAGCAGGCAGACTCATCACGGAAGCACCGGCACCATTAGTGACGGTGCTGGTGCTTCCGTGAAACCATGGGGAGATTTTCTGGCACCTAGCTTCCCGATCCACCGGAACTTGCAATGTCCCGGTAGCACCATGAAGCTATTGTTACGCTGTCGGCGGCCTCGTAATGAGGCCCTATTTCTTTTTGAAGTCATAGGGGTCCCCGCCCCATGCCTTGGAGGCCACTAGCCTTTAGGCTTCCATGTCATGAGGTGGGGGAGCCCTCGGACTTCATAAAGAAATAGAATCTGTTTTTAGTCACTCTGCCTTCATAAAAAAATTATTTCTGTAAAAGAATTCTTTATGAAGGCAGAGTGACTTCAAAAAGAAACTTTATTTTTTTCTGTTTTTACATTTGTTTAATAAAGAAATATTTTTTTAGTCTGAGGGGCCCCTCCCATGACATGGTCTGGGCCCCCACACCGCAGGCGGTGCGGGGGCCCTAGTTACGCCAGTGGGTGCAGGATACTCTTTGCCCGAAATTTGGGGCCACCTTTAATCACCTGCACGTCTTCCACTTGGATTGTTCATAGAGCGTTTTCCATTGGGTCGGCATTGATTCTGCGAGTTTGAGGGAGGAATCCAGTTCCAGAATCCTCTGCAAGGTGCTACCCAGGTCCCATAAGACCTGATGCCATAGATGCACCCTGATGCATCATTGGATCAACTACACCCTCACCTCTCTCCTAATCAATTAAAGTGCACATGAACACTAATGGTAGCAAAATGCTCAGTAAGCACCCAAGGATTTGGTGGGTTCCTGGCGGGAGTGTATTAGTTAAAAGTGTTCACAGTGGACTGACATAGGCCCCAGAGCCCCTGAGGGTGTGGTGCATACAAAATGGCACCAGTAATCAGGCAACCACTCTTCGTGGAGCCACTAGTCGCACCTTGCAGCCACTCGATACTGGGCTGTCAATGAGAGCCACACTACCTCGCTCCTTTGAGTTGAGGACTTGTATGCTCAGCAGCTGCCTGGTGAGAACTGCACACAGGGCATTAAGTGGGCCAGGGCAAGTTGGAGCGACATGGTTCTGAGACTGGGTCCTGCCGAGCTCCCAAATGTCCCCTGGCAGCCCCAACCGAGGAGGGCGCTGGAGGCCAAGGCTTTTTTTTCTAAAGCCTGAACCTTACGCTCATGTGCGAGAGCTTCAGGCTTTAGAAAAAAAGGGCTCTTCTCCATAATGCCGGTGCTTGGCAAGAGATGGCCGTGGGCCTGCGCCACCATTATGGAAGAAAGGTTGATGCTGCTGGAAACCAAAGGACTTTTTTCCTAAGGCCTCAAGCTCTTGCTCATTCGCACGAGCTTCAGGCTTTAGGAAAAAAGGCCTCGGCTTCTAGCAGCCTTGCCTTTTCATCCCTCCAGACCTCTGCGGTCCTCTGGCACCAACTCTCTGTGTGTAAAGCGTTTCTCTAAACAGAGCGCCGGATGCTGATCACTTTCTTCATCTGGCTCCCTCTTATCGAACAGCCTCCCCCTTCCTCTTTGTCTTGAGCAGGTCCTCCTCAAATTCCGGAAGCTTCTCAAGACTTTCCTCTTCACCTCCTCCTTTCCTTCTTCCCTCCTCTGCTAATCCCACAGTCGCTGTGATTGGTGGCCAGGGCCCTTATGTATCCCTCAGGAACCTGACCTCCCATAACCAATCGCCCCAGCCTCTGCAGCACTTGCCTCAGCACCCACCAGCCTCAATCCTGTAGGCCTGCACTTTCTACCTAATGCGGCTCCCGGCTCCATAGCACTTACCATACTCTGCACTTCATCTGAAGCTCACCCATGAGCACGGACATTCCAGCACTTACCCCCATCCCCACTTCCCCTCCTCTCGCTGCACTTGCACGTTCTGAATACTCACAAGGCATAGTAGGTTCCTCTTATAATTAATGTTTTCAATTGCATGTTCCCTCCCTGTTGGCGCTTTGAAACAGAATCAACATACTGTATAAGCGCCTAAAAGATGCACAGTAAATAAATAAATTGATAAATAAATAAGAGATGTAGCGATCGCCTGAGGATAATCGCTGCATCTCTTCGTTAAAGGGATGCCTGCTGAGGGGCAGTGCCACCATCAAGGCTGAAAACATGTGGCGATGTCTCCGGCCAGACATGCCTATATATCAGAAATTAAGGTATCATCACACTCGCACCCTGGGGTGTGGCGTGAGGTGATAATCCCCTGCAAAGGGATGCCTGGCAGGGGTCGGCCCCATCATTAAGGAAGAAAAGGGGTGGTGTTGACACCTGCTGGCATCCCTTTAGTTAAGAGATGCAAGGATTAGCACCCGCTCCCTCAGTGATGATCACTGCAAAGGGCTGCTTGGCGGGCGTCACCGGCAGCCCATTAAGCCGGGCTCGTGAAAGGGGCGTGACTTAACGGGCTGCAGTCTACCACTGCCGTTAGGCCCTGCCCCCTTCACGAGCCCCGGCTCATTTTCCCATGCCACTTAAGGCACTGACTGCACCTCCCCAAGGCTGTGTGCCACCTGGAACCCAATCACGGCGCTGCGCAGTGCGACATTCCCTTCATTTTCAGGACGCTGTTCTTGGTATCATCACATCTACAATGCAATGTTGCCTGCGTGCGATCACATGTGTGTATCCTGCAAAGAGCATTGCTGGCGAATACATCCCATGAAACTTTACACCGTTGGCGTGCAGGCGGCAGGCCAAACCACAAAACATCAAACACCTGGCAGCATCTAAACATAGGCAGAACACTATTCCACAGTCCCTGGCAGCGGTAGTAGAGTTGTAGAGCACCCGAGGTGCCAAGTGAAACTGACATTTATAAAGCCTGTTCCGGCACACGCACTGAAAACAGAATGCCATTGCCAAGTGAGTGTCCTGCTGCTCCTCCCTCCCCTCCCCCCGCCCCAGCTGCAGAGTTATGTACCTCCTTATACTTTATTGGCACAAGTTAGACGAACACTGCCTAAATAAATACATAGGGTACTGAAAAAGTGGTATTGTTACATCGTTTCGGTTCTCATCTTTTCCCATGGTTTTATTCACTGCATCTTCTCTGGTGAAACTTAAGGCATACACTGTCCTCGCTCCTAAATCGGGTGCTTGTCCGAGGGAGAAGGACGCAGAGTTGCTCTTGTGCTCTTTTACTTGCCAAGACTTCTCAATTCTTGGGGGTTGTGGGGAAACAAGTGCCCGAATGCCTTGCATGCATGCCACTCCAGCGGGCAGTGTCTCTCAATCCCAGTTCTCCTAAATCACAAGGTGGACAGGTTCTGTCCTTGCTGAGCTTCTTGTTTGAACTGTTGTCAGCCTCTCTCTACCTCATGTTTGTGGTCACTCAGTCTCTATTTGGTGTTTCCCTGTGCCTTGTTCCCCCTCCCCCCAAAGTTAAGTACTTGGCTAGTTTAATGTTCTCCCCAGTCCTGTGTAGCATTCTAGCATGCTGGTCTTGTCCTAGCTTACCCCTCCAGTACATGGTGCATTCCTTCTTTGGGGCACGTTCAAAGTCCCTAGCCAATTGCTCCCTCTGTCTTTGGTTTCCTGCGCTGGGAATGTGCGTGGCAATGCTGCAGCGAGACTGCAGTTCTGTGCTATATTGTTCAAGGGCTGGTTTCGAGGGCAATGCTGTCGCCGCAACTAAAATCCTATGCCACGCCTGCAGCGCAGCTTGAAAGCAACCGTGTGCAGAATGCTGACGCAGCAGAGCATGCTCAGTGACTTTTTTTGGCAGGTCTCAGGCTCCTGCATGGCTGACCTTTGTTTTGGCAATCCACGTGCAAACACAGGGCCGTGTTCACATCTGGAGCAGTCGTCCTGCTGCAACAGTCTCTTCATCATGCAGTGCATGGACCCGCCACAGGAGACGCGCTAATCTATGGTGAAATTGGGGATCTTGCTGGTTCCTCTGAAACCCTACCAGAGCTGGGGTAGAGCCAGTTGCATGTTGGGCCAGCCTGGCCCTTTAGAACTTTCAGGGCCACGGGCCTGTCAGAAAATCTCCTTGTTACAGAACGAATGATAGTAATTGAGTAAATGAGTTTATTTTAACGCAATGAAATTGCTAGGAATCTGTATATTTGATTTTGTAACGTCTTTTATTCTGTTTTATATATGTATACATTAATTGTTTTTTTTTTCGCTGTGTGTAAATTTTCACTTGTTGAAGCTAGGTCACACAATAAAGAATTGAATTGGATTACAGTACATCGCAGTCCAACTCAGGCCAACATTGATCTGATCCTAAATAAAGCTCTTCTTGTAAAGCGAGCGGAGACGCCATGGCCCCCTCCGATGATTTGCCCCATGAATCTTTTAGTATCTATTATCGCGTTCTTCACTCGCACTTCTTCCATACTTAAGGCCCTTGTGATGCCCACTGGGGAAGTTTGGCACCTCTCCCTCGCCATCAATCCGTCTGAGTCAATCATGCCTCATGTCGTCAGTCACCGGCTGGTCACGTAACCCACCCTTATCTAGAGGCAGTCCAAATCTATGGAAAAATGGGTGAAAATCTGCAGACATATTTTTCATACTTCTGCTGAGTCAGAAATGCCATAGTTACACAGGGAAAATCTGCTGGAACTACCCAAACATTTCCAAATCTGCACGTGATTTCTCAAATCTGTGGAGGATTTTGAAAGTCTGTGCCCATACGAAATCTGCATTTTCGGTAGATTTGCACTGTCTCTACCCATATCCCTCATGACGTTCTGATCTGCCTGGGCCAAAAGCAGACCCACCTTTCAGCCTGTAGTTTCAAGAACTCACTGTGCATTATGAAATTACAAGGGCATTGATCAACACATGTTGGGCAGAACATGAATGAAATGCCAAACAATGAGGCTTGAGCCACAGTACCCACTGCTCATTGCTATAGCCAGCCTATAATTATCTGTTTTTTTAGCCCGACAGTGGTATAAAAGAAGTGGACTAAACATATGGAATAGGGTTTCAACCGCACTATCTCTGACTCCCGGACCCGCTCCTGATTTGTCTACAAAATCCTTACCCACTGTTTATCTTTATCTCACTGGCAGAAGGATACTGCCAGTGTATAGCCCCTTTCCGGGGAAAAGGTGTCCCTGGTGAAAAGCCTCAACCACTTGACTTACTGTGGGACTACAAAAAATCGAGCCTGAGGTTCTGCGCTTGGAGCGCCATTGGCATGGATCTTACTGCTCTGAAAATAATTGCAGATTTCATAGCCATTATCACTTATCACCAATCCATTTTAAAGTTAAGTGCTCCTACTATAGAAATCACAATTCATCTAGCCCGAACATGCATTACAATTATTTTCTGTTCTTAAAGAAATGTCTTTCTGATTGCCTCCACTTCTAAAACTACCCTCTCATGGGGACTAGTCAATATTTTCTCTTCTTTTTTTGATAATGCAATAGGTTTCATGTACATGACGGCATCTCTAAACATCCAGCACACTTCATTCTTTGTCCAGTTACAGATACTGGCCCTACTACCTATCACTGACTCAGGGCTCAGTCCTTCTACCCAGTACTGTTCTGTAATAAGCTAAGCTTCCTTCTACTGCTCCTCAAGTCAGGCTCACTTAGAGATCCCATCCAAGCAAGGATCGTTCATAAATCCTTGCTCCGACTCGGACTGTCTTGTTCATATCTTCTCTTCATGATGACCTTGCTCCTGCTGAACTTAAATCAACAGCATTGCTTCCCTTACTAAAGAAGGCTTTCCTTGCCCTTCAGATTCCTGCCAATTCTGACGAATCTTTCTTCTTATGACTGTTGCCAAAGATCTGGAATTCGCAGTTACTCATAGTGGTCCATGGATGAATATCAGTTTCTAAACCATCAATCAGCCCCACACCTCTAATGCACCAGAAGGCATCCAAACAGATTGGAAACACAAGCAAATTATAAACCTCCTTGTCCAATTTTGGTAACGTGGACGGAACGGCAGGTTTATCTTCAAAAGGTTGTGGATCGTTGGTTAGTTGCAACACAGCGAAAATACAATTATTAATCAATGATAAAGGGGACTGTCCAGTCATGGTTGTTTAAACATATCTACTTTACTATTATCACAACAGAAAGTTCTAGCACACTACGAAATGCAACACACCCTGTAAAGGAATGCAGAGGATGGACAGTTTCAAAGAAGGAAAAGGAATACACTCTGGATACTGACAGGAGGGTAGTCGGCATAGTAAATATTTGCAACAGTTCAAAAATACTTGGTTTCAGCACAAAAGGAGAAGTGGGTCTTAAAACGTCTCCAGGGGCCATCAGAGATGGACCAGGGGGACTGATTGACAATGTACCTGGTGCTTTTAGGTGTTCTTGGCGCTCAACAGGGTTGAGTCTGTTTCAGGGCGCTTTGCATCTGCGAGTTCAAGATGGGAGACAGCTGCGTGTATCAGGCGGCAAACAGTTCGGGCGGACGGCTGCAGACTGGCCTACATGGCCGCTCAGGGTCAGGAATCGTTGTCTCAGTGCTGGTCAACAGTTCTGAAGCATTGGTCGAGATGTGTCAGATGTCTATAAGTGACTACGGCTTGACAACCATCAGCATTGCTGTCGGTTGCAGCTCGAAGAACTTGACTGGCCCAAAATGTCCTTTAAGGCGGACGTCGGTAGATGCTTGTCGAGGCACTTCTCCCAGCTTCTTCACTGTAACTGTAATTGTAATTGCTTATTTGTAAAGCGCTTATACACAAGTGAAGTGCTTCAAAGCGCTTGGGCTTGTGCCGTCCTTTAAGGCAGACGGCCCAAAGCTGGAGAGTGTCATGAACCGTAGGATGCGTCCCTTTTGGACTTCCTGGTCCCTGACACATTGGACTTACACTCTGTAGTACTTCCAACATGGCCGTCTAACAGAGAACGCTGTCCACCAGCCTCCACGTCAGACGTAGCACGTTCTATAAAGAAGCCACGCCCCCGTGGCCCCGCGTGTCTCAACGCTACCGCTTGCAGTGGCTAGACGTGTGCTCCGTAGTTCGCCTTCGCTGAATTCGTTTGATTCCTGGTTCCTGGGCCCTTGCTTTCCTTCCTCAATCATTCCCTTCCTCTATATCCTATCTTGTATCCCGGACTTCAGTGTACCCGTCTCGGAGTACACCATCCTTCACTTCCTGGATTTCCCGGACATTCTAAGTATTCCAGGATGTGGAACGCTGAATGCACGCTGGAACCCGAAGATGCTCGCACAGGGTTGTACAAAACCCGAATTGTACGCAAGGAGACTCCTTCAAAGAATTCCAGTAAACAACGAAGACAGGTGAGAAAGGGGGAAACCTGTAACAGATTGAGACGCCAACTAACTGAAGTCGATATAGACATGGAGGTGGCTGTTCAAGACCTAATGCGTGTCATTCAGGAATTAACAACTGAAGTGCAGAATCTGAAAGCCGAGAATGCTGCATTAAAACAATTAGTCTTGTCCCGTGATTCCGCTACCAAGGAAAGCGTATTGTTGGGCGGTGTAGTTGATAAATACGATGGCTCTGCAAAAACCCTTCGCGGATTCCTTGACTCGTGTTTAGTCCACTTTACTTTTAAGCCCTACTACTTTTCTACCCCCAGGGCTAAGGTGGGCTTTATGATTTTGCATCTTTCCGAGAATGCATTAACTTGGGCTACGCCTTTAGTTAATTCTGGAGATGCCCTCCTGGATGACTACGACGGATTCATACAGGCTCTAAAGACCATGTTTGACCACCCAGAACAGGTCTATAGTGCCCAGGAACGCCTACTTGATTTCCAACAAGGTTCCCAAGACATGCTTACGTATGTAACATGCTTTAAGCAATTGGCTAAAGAAGCGGATTGGTCCTCAGAAGCCCGCTTTACTTTTTTTCGAAGAGGGCTAAATGAAGATATCAAGGACGAACTAGCCAGAGTGGCTCGCCTGGGTTCATTCCAGGCTCTAATGGATCTCTCTCTACAGATAGACTTCCGTATCGAGGAAAGGAAGGCAGAGAAGAAGAAGACTAGAATGCCTTTCCAGAAAAATCCTATAGAGACTTCCTCAAAGGCCTAGCCCACTCCTGCCCCTGCCAATGAACCAGAACCCATGCAACTAGGGCCTTCCGTGGACCCATATCCCCGCAAGAAAGAATGCGATGGATCTACACGGGGTTATGTATGTATTGTGCCTCAGATAAACATCTAGTAAGAGAATGTCCTTTAGCTCCCCCACGGCGTTCGGGAAATGCCAGCTCCCGATCCTAGAAGGAGCGCAGCTTCGGAAGAGAGATGTTTGCTCCACATCTATTCCTTCCTTGAACTCTCCTGGACAAAACAATCTAGTGATTTTACAGGCCTTTCTATCGCCATCCAAGAACGAAACCTACCCCATTTTGGCAATGGTGGATTGTGGAGCCATGGGGATTTTTATAGATCAAGATTGGGTCACTAACCAACACATTCCATATGAAACCTGAGACATCACGCAACCTGTAGAGGCAATTGACGGAAGACCCCTCTCTTCAGGACCCATAACCCTTCACACCAAGGAGATACAGCTCTCAATAAACCACCATCGAGAGATGATCAAATTTGACATCATAAAGTGTGCTCATTACCCAATGGTCTTGGGTATGCCTTGGTTACAAAGGCACAACCCATACATCGACTGGGCGGCAGGATCCTTGTTCCTGGGTTCCGAACATTGTATGTCTCATTGTCTATTCCTGCAATCCTCGCCGACATCTTCTGGAGGTACACCGACAGACCAGCAGGGCCCATTCACAGTCTCAAATATCATCCAGGTTCCCAGAGCCTATCAGGACTACGCCGATGTGTTCTCAACTGCCATTGTTCAGGCCCTACCTCCTCACAGACCTGAAGACTGTGCTATTGATACGGAACCCTCAGCTGTGATTCTTTTTGGAAGAATGTTCATTTTATCTGAACCTGAGAAAAAAAACCTCCGTGAATACTTGGATACCAACATTGAAAATGGCACCATACGACCATCCAAATCACCAGCTGGAGCCTCATTGTTTTTTGTTCCTAAAAAAGATACTAATGAGCTTAGACCTTGTCTAGATTATCGTGGTTTAAATCAATGCACCCTGAAGGATCGCTATCCATTACCCTTGATCTCAGATATCCTGGAAGCAGTAAGAGGAGCTGTAGTCTTCACGAAATCGGATCTCAGAGGTGCCTACCACCTGATCTGTATCAGGGAAGGAGACAAATGGAAAACAGCCTTTAGAACACCCTTTGGTCACTTTGAATACCTGGTCATGCCCTTCGGATTTGCTAATGCCCCAGCGGTCTTCCAACACTTCATGGATCGGGTGTTTTCTGATATGCTGTTCCTCTTCGTCATAGTATACCTGGACGATATCTTAATTTTCTCCAAGAACCATCTTAAGCATGAAGAGCATGTTAAGGCAGGGTTACAGCGGCTACGTGAACACAAGCTCCAGGCTAAACCCGAGAAGTGCCTCTTCCATGTCTCTACTGTTCACAATCTATGATTTGTCCTTAGCCCTGAAGGAATCGGAATGGACCAGGCAAAGGTAAAAGCCATACTATCCTGGCCCATTCCGACTACAGTGAAACAAATCCAATCCTTCCTGGGACTTGCTAACCTTTACCGAAAATTCATACCTTCCTTTTTGGAGATAGTTCAACCAATCATTGCGTTGTTGAAAAAAGATACTCCCTTTCATTGGACAACAGCCCAAGACAAAGCATACCAACGGCTAAAGACAGAGTTTACACAAGCTCCCATCCTGGCTCAACCTGACATCAATCGTCCGTTTCTAGTGGAAACAGACGCTTCTAATTACGCCATTGGAGCAGTTCTAAAACAGGAATTCGAGGACAATCTGCAACATCCCATTGCTTATCTTTCACGGACAATAACTCCCAGTGAAACCCATTATTGCGTTTTGGAAAAGGAACTGCTAGCCATCCGCCAAGCCTTCATAGAGTGGCATCATCTACTTCTAGGAGCGAAACATCCTGTCCAGGTCCGCACGGACCATCAGAATCTTCAAGTTTTACAGGCTCTGGAATGTAGAAATAGCCGTCAAGCCCGATGGGCCTTCTTCTTTGCCCAGTACCAGTTCCAGATCCATCATGTCCCTGGGACACAGAATATAATTGCTGACGCCTTATCCTGACGTCCCGACTATGAAACTCTTGAAGATCGGTCATTCCCTAAGATGTTTCCCCATACGATTTTCATAGCTCAAGCAATCAGCCTCCTGGAAGAAGTTCAAATACAAACACAGTCCTCTGAGCTCTGGAAGGAATTTTCAGGGAAGAATCGATGGAAGCTGAGAACAAAGGACAGATATCTATTCAAGGATAATGGTCTAGTCATCCCCACACAGAAACTGCAGCAAAAGATAATAAACCTCTGCGACAATACCCTTCATTCCGGACATTGTGGCATCACCAACACCCTCCGTCTAATACAAAGACAATTTTGGTTGCCAAGAATGAAAACTGACGTACAACTGTACATCCAAGCCTGCGCAGTCTGCAGTCAAAACAAACATGATAACAAAAGACCGGCGGGTCTCTTACTGCAGCCCACGTTACCAACAAGGCCTTGGGAAATTATTGCTGCGGACTTCATTGTGGAATTGCCACCTTCCAGGGGATACACGACTATCATGGTCACCATTGATTTATTCACTCATATGGCTCATTTTACGCCCTTATATAAACTACCATTCTCCTCAGAACTTGCTGGAATCTTCCTGGAACACATATTCCGACTTCATGGACTTCCTTCCAAGATCATATCAGACAGAGGGCCTCAATACATTTCTCAGTTTTGGAAACACCTTTGCCGAATACTAGGGATCCAACGCGCTCTCTCCTCAGGATATCATCCAGAGACTAATGGGGCTACTGAACGTGTGAATCAAACCATAGAACAATATCTTCGTTGCTTCACTACCAAGGTCCAGGACGATTGGTCACTCTTAATACCTGTGGCTGTGTTCGCCTACAACAATTCGGATCACTCGGCTGCCAAGACTAGCCCTTTTTTCTGTAATCAAGGATTTCACCCTTCAGTGCTACCTTCCGTTCTCCCACATCCTACACCTGATCCTACAGTTGATTCCTGGATCGAGACCCTCATCAATGTACAGAAGGAAGCCAAAGAGCACTTAGAAAGAGCCCAAAATCGCACCAAGCATTATGCAGACTCCAAAAGAAGACCAGGACCTTCCTGCGCAGTAGGTGATAAAGTTTGGCTATCCTTGAAACTACTGCCCCGACATCTACGACCGAATAAATTGGCTCCCCGGTATTATGGCCTCTTTTTCATAAAAGAAATCATAAACCCAGTGGCCTTCCGACTCAAACTACCAGACTCCTGGAAGAGGATCCATCCAGTTTTTCACACGTCTTTAATAAAACCATACATCCAGTCCTCCCGGACTACCCTTAGACCTAACCCCGTAATTGTCAATGACCAACTGGAATATGAAGTATCCAGAATTTGCGACTTCAGGTACAAACGTGGTCAGCTTCAATACCTGGTTGAGTGGGAAGGATACCCTCCTAGTGAACGCACTTGGGAACCAACCTCAAACCTAAATACCCTCAGATTACTCAGAAGGTATCATCTCATACATCCGGGCAAACCCAGTGGGACAGGTTTTCGGAGGAGGCATGCTGTCATGAACCGTAGGACGCGTCCCTTTTGGACTTCCTGGTCCCTGACACATCAGGGCTTACACTCTGTAGTATTTCCAACATGGCCGTCTAACAGAGAAGAAGTTACGCCCCCCCGTGGCCCAGCGCATCTCAACGCTACCGCTTGCAGTGGCTAGACGTGTGCTCCGTAGTTCGCCTTTGCTGAATTCGTTTGATTCCTGGACCCTAATTTTCCTTCCTCAATCATTCCCTTCCTCTATATCCTATCTTGTATCCCGGACTTCAGTGTACCCATCTCCGAGTACACCATCCTTCACTTCCTGGATTTCCCGGACATTCTAAGCATCCCAGGATTCGGAACGCTGAACGCACGCTGGAACCCGAGGACGCTCGCACAGGGTTGTGCAAAACCCGAACAGTACGCAAGAAGACTCCTTCAAAGAATTCCAGTAAACAATGAAGACAGGTGAGAAAGGGGGAAACCTGTGACAGAGAGTTTGTTGCAGGCAGCTGCCTTGTCCTTGGTTTGGGGTTCAGAGACTCTCTGGCACATCCCACCTAGGAAGCTTGCTAGAAAGCCTAGCAGGGCATGCTTTGTGAAGGCTGGGTACTGGTTATGGAGCTACTGGAGGGTCCTCTGATTTCAGTATCTCCCTCTGTTCCCTGGGAGATGTTTAGGGGAGGGATTGGGCTTCCCTTTTGGAGGCCCTGGCTTCCTTCACTGGCAGAAGATGTAATGAAGACTGTACCTTCAGCCAGGGTCCAATTATGAGTTATTCTTGCTACTCCTTGCAAAGTCTTCAGATGATCTGCCAAAAGAGGGGTTCAGCCCTCTTTTAAAGCCAAATGGACCACAAAAATGGGTGTAGGCTAAGCCTATCTTAATGAACCAATCCTGGGTCCCCACCAACATTCTCCTGTATGAATGAGGTCATAGCCAGAGTGCTTTGCAACAGAAAATGTAATTGGGTGAAAACATGTAATACTAAGTCCCACCCATCTTCCTATCTGTTGTGGATCAAAGGGTCTCTGTGGTTCCTGACTAAAGCAGCAGGTCTCTGTTGAAGCTGTGTCGAGACCAGACTCTCTGGCTCCTGCAAACCACATTCTCGTACCTTATGAATGAGGTGCCCTTGCGGGAGGATTATTGTAAACACACAGTCCCATTCCCTGTCAATCGATACTGAGGGTGGGAGCTGCCTTCAAGTTGTCACAGTTGCATATGATAGGTTTTTGAGGTTTCCTGTCTCCTTTGTTATCCTTTGCCCCCATGTGGGCCTGTTTGAATTACCCTATGAATGGTATGCGAATCACTGCCACCTGCTGCAGGGCCCAACAGAAGGACAGGGCAGATCCATGGAGCCTTTGTTAGTTAATCAAGCTGGCCATGGCAGGGGAAAGATTTGGTCCACCTCCTTCTGGAGATGCATCATGGACTCCTCCTGTCATATCCCAACTAAATATGGCATGGGGGGCTGTGCCTGTATGCTGTGTCCACCCAGAGTACACAGGTCTATGCATATGTTGTGCTGTCAGCATAAGAACATGTGTGCAGATTAGCTCCACACATTTTCCGGAGGTTGATCTACCATCATTCAATTTCATTAAAAAAAATGTAAAAGCTCAGGTGAGCACCCACGCACCATGCAGATGGTCAGATTGCTCACAACTCCTTTCTTGTGCAAGTTGGACCCTTTTCAGACAAGCTTCAAGCTGTGAGAGGAATTCAATCTGTCTTTGATCTGCTCTCTATGATTTCTGCCTCGAATCGGACTACAGCACTGTTACAGGACTGCATGCTTTAATACTGTAGGTAGTGCTCCAGAAAAGATTTTGAAGTGGGAGAATTCTACTCCCTATTTTTTAGTTTTGGGAGTAAAATGATTCTTTGGGGAGTCAAAATGTAAGTCCAATTCCCAATGGGAGTATTTAATAAATGAGTAAAAATGTTTTACCTGGAAAATGGAAATCTTTTTGTAATAATTATTCCTTTGCATCTAGTTATTCATACACATTAAAAAAGATACAGGTTTACTTCTTCCAATCAGGCAGTAATAATAGTAGTTCTTTCCCTTGGTACTATGTGCACTACTGGACCAAACATATCCATGGAGTTTTGTATGTGAAAACAGGAACATATGGTCCTATGTGTCTGTTTCCTATTTTTTTTGTTGGGAGTATTTTTACTTTGCATTTTTTGGGGGGGATTATTAGCCTATTTTTAGGCAGTAAAAGTGGCTGATACACACTTATTTATAGGGCTGACTGTGGGCTACCTTAAACTGTTGGTCTGTATGGGAATGACAGGCAAAGTCCTTTTGTGGTTTGGCTCCTTTCTTTCGGACTGTACTCAATGAATATAACTTGGATCGTGTACGTCTGTGGGCCACCCACTCAGGTGCGGTTTTCCCTTTAGTAGTAGAAATGGTTCTTTCCATGCGCCATATGCTTACTCCATGGAATTAGGAAACCGACCTGCCCCAGAGAGATCAGTCGAGCCCCATCTGCTGGGCTGCATCCCTTCTGCACTGTAGCACGAGCATGCCCAGATATATATGCCAGCCTTCTCTCTATGGATTCAGTCTATGCCTTACTGAGGAGGCCGACCCCATCAGGTTGAAACATATCTTGGATTACTTGTGTTCCTCTGCACACAGAACGTGTCCTAGACGTTTAAAGTGGACTTCACCCTTTGGGGTGTGGTCAAGATTGAATTTCATAAGATAGTTTCCCTTTTGTAGTGGTTTAGATGCACTAAAAGAGGATGAAATTTAACCTGCAATTCCTAGAACTCAAGCATTGGCCCGATCCATAACGGGCAATGTGGCAATGACCCACCTCCCATTATGATATGACAGGTTATTTATAAGGTGCTTAAAACCCAGAGTTTTCTAAACACGGACCAGGATCGAACCAGTGTCGTCTTGCTTCCAAGACAAGCACGTTGCCCGTGAGCTATCCTCCCGACTATGGGCTGAGCAGGGAGGAGATTGAAGTATACAGTGAGCCACACCCCAGCCAGCCCCACTGGGGGCAAAGGTTGGCCCTAGCAGGGTCCTGTCCATGCTAGGCTACGGGTGTCATCTGATTGAGAGCTCTGGCATGCATCAACATCGTATGGTGGGGCTCGAAATCTCACACCCTCTGCACGCATGACCTCCTATTGGATAATCTCGAAGGCAGGACTTCCTGTTTACATGGGTAAAACAGGCAAATTACACAAAATGTGTGTGTGTGTGTGTGTGTGTGTGCACTCGTGTATGGATGTGAGAGAGAAAGAAATGGGCCAGAACAGAGGCAGTGCGAGTAGAGATAGGTCAAGAATGGGACAATGCAAGTGACATTTGAGCAGAACTCGGACACTAAGTGCAACATGAGTGTTAAGATGGATTTCTGAACTCTGACCTTGTGGGCAGAGGTTCAGGAGGCCAGCCTAGTTTCTTGGAACAGGGTAACCTTCTGGACAAGCCAGACCAATCAAGGTAGCTTGGCGGCGGTCAACACTAGGTCTCAGGAGGGGTGAGGGTGACTGAAAGACCTCAATGAGCACAGAGTAAAGGACACTTACAAATCACTCTCAGTCAGGTGTAGATATATTGAAAATGTATATACATTTATTTCAAGGCCTTTGAGTTTCAAACACATAAATCAAATCACAGTAATACTATTTAGACCAACACAATACTATCCAAATACATATATATAAGACCATTGTGGTCAAAAGGGTTAAAGCCCCAAATGGGTCCACAACCTTAAAGGGGGCGGGGGTAAATGGGCAGTGCAAATAGTCTTTAGCCCCTTCTACATCCAACACACTCCTAAATATGTGGCAGTCCGATCTGTAAGAAGAGAGGAGCCTAATGCTCAAAAGTACAGCCAATGCAAGCGCACACTGTAGTTCCAATGGCCAAAACGGGGTCTCTTCAGGGGTCTCTAGCAGCTCAGGAAGGTGGGTGAGGTGATGAAGAACAGATTCCCACTATTCGAAGAGGGTCTCCACTTGAGGGCAGAGTCGATTCCAATAGTTGGGAATAGTTCACTAGTTCCCAGTAGCAGTGGAAAGGAGATGGATGTGTAAAAATGGATGGAGGCGCTAGGGGCCACCGGCTAGGGTTGCGATTACTCACTGATTCCCAGCACACTCCAGACCAAACTTCGGCAGTCAAGTCCACTTTGGCTGCAGGTTCAAGTACGGCAATTTGGCGACTCTGCGGCTCTCAGTGACAAAGATACCGTGATGATTCCCAAATGAGACAGTGGCGATTTCTCAGCTCCTGGTGCAATGATCAGGCCAGTTTCACTGCAGCAGGCTTCAGGAGCAAGAGGGACACAAATGCAGTGCAGCTGCAAAGGTTGTCACCACGGCTGGGCGACACAGTAACCGCGTATGCTCCGATTCTGGTGCACTTGTCTCACTTCAGACATGGGAACACCAAGTGTACGAGATTCGGTGTGAGGGTGCCCTAAACACAGGACTAGCAGTCTACCAGGTTTCGAGGGACTCCTCGAAATGGCGGCGGAGAAGAGCAAATGTCCTGCGTAAGCTGGTCAGATCACTGGTTGGCCTACGGACTCTTCCAAGAAGGCTTACTTGCAGGTTTTGGTGAAGGTGCCAAGAATAGTTGGTCCCACTATTCCAATGGGTCAAAGCATCTTCGCAGACCTTCTAGGACGACCACATGCCGATGGGTCCAATGGGATGACAGCGGGCTCAGGGTGCCAAACCTTCCAGCAAGTCACCAGCGGTTCCTCGATTCAGCTTCTCAGCTTCAGGATATTTGGATCCTATCCTTCGTTCAGTGAGAACTCCAGAGATCGACCTGATATGGCTGTTTGGGGGCTTCTCTTATCCAGAATCTCCTTCGCTCCAAAACAAACAGGACCCAATGGCAGATCTGCTCACATTCAGGCATACTATATGTGGACCAATCACGGACCACAGTGGTCCCAGGCATTCACAGCACTACAGACTCTCTGGCACCCAGGATGTGTATTGGGGACAGACACTCCAGCCTGCATCCTGGAGGCACACACACAAGGCATGTAGAAGCCCACAAAAGCTTGGCGTTTCATGGGAAAATGCATGCCCAAATAAGGACTGACCCTGGTTGGCTCGACCTGGAGAAGGCAAAGGGGCAAAATGGCCAAAGAACAGGACAAAGAACCTCGTGGCATGGCCATTTTCGAGCCAGGCCACCTATTTGTGCCAAACGCAGTAATCGCGGTTTACCTTGCAGGAAAGGGTTAAAATTATATGAAAAGTTAAGCTGCCACCAGCACTGTCCATGACACATCTGCACATCTCCTAAAAAATCATTCAAGAGTATCTGGGGCCTTTGGAAATGACTAAGAGACCCAAGTGCACTGTACTGGAAGGTACTTTGTTCACTTGTTACATGTTGCAGAAAAGTTGCAACAATGGAAAAGGACTAAGGGAAACAAAGTCTCCCAGTGCTGACTGTTTTAAGGGCATGTCAGTTTCCCGGTGTCCAGGTAAAGTTCTGAAAACAAAAGGATCGAATGCAAAAGGTGAGAGTGCATTCGACCGAAAACCAAAGGATCGAAAAAAAAATGTAAATGTCTTTTTTTTTTGTTGCTCTAGTTTAGCATTAAAAGAGTGTTTTTACACCAAAAACAGGGGTTTGGGAGGGACCACCCCAAAAATAAAAAAAATGCGATCCTTTTTTTTGGTCGAATTGACTCGAACCTTTTGTCATTCGATCCTTTTGATTCAGTACTATGACCTATAACCCAGTTTCCCCATAAAAAGTGAGCGAAAGCCCAGAGGAGTGCAGCATAAGGCTGGGCTCCCCTGGCAAAGTCAGACTATGGTGTTAAACAGCAGCAAAAAAGTTGGGGCGTAAACAACTGGAGGGAAAATTACACATAAATGGAAATCTTTCCTAACACTCGCCCTCCCAGACCAAGGACAGGGGGAATTAATCCACCCCTGGATGAGTCTCATGTTCAGGTCAGTTAAACATTCTGGACAACCCATCAGCATTGCTCTGTTGGACACGTGGCCTATGCTCAATAGTGAAGTCAAAGCCTTGCAGACTTATGGACCACCTGAGCAACTTTGGATTCTCTCCCTTCATGTTCATTATCCACTTTAAGGACTTATGGTCAGTTTGCACAGTGAAGTGGGTCCCACAGAGGTAGGGCCTCAGCTTCCTTAGGGCCCACACAACAGAGAAACATTCTTCCTCTACTGTGGACCATCTCTACTGTGGACCATCTGAGCTCTCTGTCCTTAAGCTGGCGACTAATGAAGCCAATAGGGTGTTCCTTACCCTTCTCATCTACTTGTGATAGTACAGCTCCTATCCCAGTGTCAGAGGCATCTGTCTGCACCAATAGGCCTTTGGTAATCAGGGGCCCTGAGACCAGGAGTCCTTTAAGCAATTGAAGGCCTTCCCACACTCTTCAGACCAAGTTACCTTCTTGGGTTTCTTAGGAGTGGTGAGAGCAGCCAGAGAGCTATGGTGCATAGTCTGCCATGAAATTTCTATAGTACCTAGTGAGTTCTAAAAAGGCTCTCACTTGAGTCTGAGTATTGGGGGGTAGGCCAGTCTTGTACTGCTTGTAGTTGACTGGGTAGAGGCTGTATCCTCCCTCCACCTACTTCATGTCCAAGGTAGACCACTGATCCTTGTCCAATCTGGCACTTACTGGCATTTATGGTCAAGTGGGCCTTCTGAAGAGCCCGTAGCACAATCCTAAGGTGTTTCACATGGTCTTCCAAGGTGGCTCTGAATACTGCTATATCATCCAGATATGCAAGACAGAATCCATCCAACCCATTCAACACATGATTCACAAGCCTCTGGAAAGTGGCAGCAGCATTCTTCAACCTAAAAGGCATTACCCTATTAAGCGGTCTTCTCATTGCATGTTCTGCAAGAGCAATTTGCCAATAGCCTGCAGTGAGGTCAAATGTGCTGAGGTATTTGGAGGCACCCAAAGTATCCACCAGCTCATCTGTTTTAGGCAAGGGGTGTGCATCTGTCTTGTTGACAGCATTCAGAGCCCTGTAATCCACACAGAACCTCAACTCAGAAGTCCCTGCTTTGGAACCAATACCACTGGGCTGGACCAAGGACTAATAGAGGGTTCAATCACCTCACGATCCAACATTTTGTTGACCTCCATCTTAATGTAAGACCTTACTTTGTCTGACATCCTGTATCCCCTACTTTTGTTAGGTACACTGTCTCCTGTGTCAATGTCATGTTTGCACCAAGTTGTCAAACCAGAAGACTGTGAGAACAAGGGGGAAAATTGGCTCAGCAAACTTTTCACCTCTGCTGGCTGATCAGCAGTCATATGAGGAGCCACATGGACACCCTCAATGGAGCTGTGTGAAGGACTGCTCTGGAACAGATCAGGGAGAGGTTCTGACTCCTCTTCCTGAATATCTGAAGCCAGCAGCAGTGCAGCGATTTCAACTGTTGGGATGAAAGCCTTCAGTCTATTCACATGAAACACTTTTGGAGCCTGACCAGCTCTTCCAAGGTCCACTAAATAGTTGACCTCACCCAGTAACTCCACCGCTGTGTAAGGGCCTGGCCATTTGGCCTGTAAAGCTGGAGACCTTATACGATTCATGATCAGGACTTTCTGACCAGGTGTAAAATTGTTGAGGGAAGCCTTCTGGTCATACCAATGTTTCACCAGTGCTTGCCCTGCCTCCGGTTTCCCACTAGCCAGACCCATCAGGAGTACCAACCTTTTTCTGAGCCTGAGCACAAAGTCTACTGCATTGGTAGTAATGGGGGGAGTGGGCATCTCTCATCTCTCATTGACTATAGCCAAGGGTCCTCTAACAGGGTGACCAAACAGAAGTTCGAAGGGGCTGAAACCAACACCCTCCTGTGGTACCTCTCTGCAGGCAAACAGTAAGCACGGTAGCAGACGATCCAATGTTCTTCTTTGGGGTTCTTACAGAGCCCCAATCATTCTTTTTAAGGTTCTGTTAAACCTTTTAAGCAGACCATTTGTTTGTGGGTGATATGCGGAAGAAAACTTATAGGTGACACCACATTCCTTCCACATGGCCTGCATATACTTTGACGTAAGGTTGCTGCCCCTATCAGACACAACTTCTTTAGGGAAGCCAACCCTAGTAGATATGCCAGTTAATCCTTTTGCAACTGACTTGGCAGTCACAGTCTTCAATGGGATGGCCTCAGGATATCTGGTGGCATGGTCGACCAGCACCAGGATAAACCTATTGACTGAGGATGTTTCGGGGTCAAGGGGACCAACAATGTCGATCCCTACCCTGTCAAATGGTACTCCCACAACTGGGAGTGGTACCAGTGGAGCTTGTATTGTTGAGCCACCCTTAACAGACAACTGGCAGGTGGCACAACTCCTGCAGTGACTTTCTACTTGCACCTCCACCATGGGACAGTAGAAAAGCATGGATAACCTTTGCATGGTTCTCTTGATACCAAGGTGACCAGCAAGGGGCACTTCATGCACCAGCTGCAGGAGGAAGGGTCTTACAGAAAGGGGAACCACCAACCTCCTATGGTCTCCTTCTGTAGACTCTGTAGGCTCACTGTAAAGGACCCCACGTTCCCAATAAATCCTGTGCTTCCCAGGAGGTTCACCCTCCAGCTGGGAGCAGGCCTGCCTCCTTAGGCCTTCCAGAGATGGGCACTCACGTTGGCCTTTACTTAATTCTTCTCTGTCAGGACCACCTTCTACTAAGAAGTCTTTTAGTTCAGGATGGTCATTCGGATCAAATACTTCAGGCAACACCTCTACCTCGTCAGGTCCTGGTGTTTGATCAACTACCTCCACCTCATTGGTAGGTGAGTTAGGGGGAATATTCTCTTTCCCTCTTTTGTCTTTTCTGACTCCTTTAGCCTTGGGTTTCCCCTTTGGCTTGGGCACAGCAGTGGTCTTAGCCAGTGCTGCTCTCATTTGAGACCTTGTGCAGGGTCTTTCTGCTGCATCTCCTACAAGCCCTAAGGCTCTGAGATCATTTCCCAGCAAGACTTTTCCTGGGACATGTCTCTGCATGTTCACTGAAATCTTGTCTACTGTACCATTTAAAGTAAGATTTACAGGTATAACTGGGAACTGGAGAGGTGGGCCATGAGCCAATTTAGTGGACATCAGAGGAGCTCTGACAACTTCCTCTTTGTCTACCAAGGTAGAACCCACTACAGTTCGACTGTACCCACTATCCCTAAGAGCAGAAGTATGAACTCCATTGATCAGCACACTGTCCTTAAAGTAGTGCTTGGTATTGTCTGGGATCCTAGCATAAACCTCTGAGACTTTAGGCTCTCAGGAACCCAGGAAACTAAAACTACCTCAGAATCTATGCCGCTGTCTGAGGAGAAGGATGCCCCTGTAATCTCTTCTTCCTTATAGGAGGAGAAGGCCAGATTAGCAGAGTGGACCCCCAAGCTTTTGACCTTACATCTGGGGTCCCCCTTCACATGGTCACTTGCTCCACAAGCCACACAACATCCACTGGGTCTGTTGATATAGGGAGGCTACTGTAACCAGAGTTCTGTTTTGGAGGATAACCTCCACTACGCTGTGTGTTCCCTTGTGACTTACCCTTATTTTTCTTTTTCTGGCCATTCTGGGAAGAAGTTTTATCAGATCCCCGCCCCCCCCCTTATCTTTGGGCTTTTCCCCCCTTCCTGCTTACCAGAATGAGTTTTGTCTTTATGGGACACTCTATGTGACACCCACAAATCTGATGCAATGCCAGTTTCTTAGGATCTAACTCCATTGAATCTGCCAAATGCTGCTTAAGCTCAGGGGAACAAGATGCAAAAATATGTTCAAGCATGACAAGACATATCATACCCTCAAAGGTGGAGACCTTATAGCCTTCAACCCAGCCAGTCAAGTTTTTTTTAAAGAATCAGTCACATATGACACCCAAGTACTTCCATCTTTCTTTTTATACTCTCTGAACCTTTTAAGGTATTGGGCAGGAGTCTTCCCAAACTTCAAAATGAGAGTTTGCTTCAACATTGAAAAATCAACTCTCTCAGCTTTTGACATTTCCATAATGACAATGCGGCCAGAATGGAGCAGTCCACTGAGCAACAATGCAATATTGTCAGCATTTACAACCTCCTGAACTTCAGATGTACACTCAAATGCATTCAACCAGTCCATAATTTCATTCTTCTCATCATACACACTGAGCAAATCTTTAGGAAATCTTGGATGAGCGGAGTACCCAGACCCATGTCCATATCCCTTGGATCCATTTGAAGCTTGGCCAATTACAACTGGTGATCCCTGTCTTTCTGTTTACTGCCTGCTCTATTCTCAGTTTATCCATGTGAAATTCAAGCTCCTTCTGTTTAAACAGCAGTTCTTGTTTCTTGAATTCCAGCATGATCTCAGCATCAGAGCTTGCAGAGGAAACATTACACATAGCATCCTCACTGTCATCATGAGCACAGAACTGTCAGTTCTGCCAGTGGAAGCAGGTCCACCCCCTTCTGCACTCCCATCCGTGGCTATGGCATTGAGTTGCAACTCTTGCCATTCCATGACTCTTTGGATCATTTCCAATTTTGTACCTTGAGCAGGTAAACCTCTCTCAGTACACATCTTTCTCAATGTTTCTGACCTAGAAGCATTTAAGGTTTTAAATGTACTTGTTTCCATTATATTAGATAGGTCTGTGGCCTTTTACAGTTATCACTACAAAGTCACTATGTGTCCTGGATAGGAATAACTCGAAATGCCTTCACTATTGTGCAACACTGGATACTTTCAGTCCTATCCCACCGCTGTACACCAATTTGGTAATATGGATTTCTAAACTCTGACCTGGTGGGCAGAGGTTCAGGAGGCCAGCCTAGTTTCTTGGAACAGGGTAACCTTCTGGACAAGCCAGACCAATTAAGGTAGCTTGGCGGCGGTCAAGACTAGGTCTCAGGGGGGGTGAGGGTGACTGAAAGACCTCAATGAGCACACAGAGTAAAGGACACTTACAAATTACTCCCAATCAGGTGTCGATGTTTTTAAAATACATATACATTTATTTCAAGGCCTTTGAGTTTCAAACACATAAATCAAATCACAGTAATACTATTTAGACGGGGTCCAAAAGGTTAAAGCACCAAATGGGTCCAGAACCTAAAAGGGGGTGGGGACAGGCAGTGCAAATAGTCTTTAGCCCCTTCTACATCCAACACACTCCTAACTAAGAAGAGAGGAGCCTAATGCTCAAAAGTACAGGCAATGCAAGCGCGCACAGTAGTTCCAATGGGCAAAATGGGTCTCTTCAGGGGTCTCTAGCAGCTCTTGAAGGTGGGTGAAGCAATTAAGAATAGATTCCCACTATTCAAGGAGGGTCTCCACTTGAGGGCAGAGTTGATTCCAAGAGTTGGGAATAGTTTGTTAGTTCGCACTAGCAATGGAACGGAGAGGGGGCCCCCAGGGGCCACTTATGCGTAAAGATGGATGGAGGCGCTAGGGGCCACCAGCTAGGGTTGCCATTACTCCTCCACCCCCGGCCCACTCCGGACCAAACTTCGGCAGTCAAGTCCACTTCTATTGCAGGTTCAAGTGCGGCAATTTGGCAGCTCTGCGGCTTTCAGCAACTAAGATACAGCGATGATTCCCAAACGGGACAGTGGCGATTTCTCCGCTCCTGGTAGATGGATCAGGCCAGTTTCACTTCAGCAGGCTTCAGGGGCAAGAGTGGCACAATGCAGCGCACCTGCAAAGGTCATCACCACAGCTGGGCAACACAGTAACCACATATGCTCCGGTTCTGGCTCACTCATCGCACTTCAGACCTGGGAACGCCAAGTATACGAGATTCGGTGTGAGGGTGCCGTGAACACAGAAATAGTAGTGTACTAAGTTTCGAGGGCCTCCTCGAAATGGTGGCAGAGACACAGCAAAGGTCCTGCATAAGCTGGTCAGCTCACTGGTTGGCCCAGGGACACTTCCGAGAAGGCTTACTTGCAGGTTTTGGTGAAGGTGCCGATAATAGTTGGTCCCACTATTCCAATGGGTCGAAGCATCTCTCTGGCACCAGGATGTGTATTGGGGGCAGACACCCCAACCCACATCCTGGAGGCACACACACAAGGCATGCAGAAGCACGCAAAAGCTTGGTTTTTCTCAGGAAAATGCATGCCCAAATAAGGACTGACCCGGGTCGGCTCTATAGAGCCATTGGAAATGACTAAGAGACCCAAGTTCACTGTACTGGAAGGTACTTTGTACACTTGTTACATGTTGCATAAAAGTTGCAACATTGGAAAAGGACTAAGGGAAACAGTCTCCCAGTACTGAATGTCTTAAGGGTATGTCCGTTTCCTCATAAAAAGTGAACGAAAGCCCAGAGGAGTGCAGCATAAGGCTGGGCTCCCCTGGCAAACTAAGACTATGGTGTTGAACAGCAGCAACAAAGTTGGGGGGGTACACAACCGGAGAGAAAATTACACATAATTGGAAATCTTTCCTAACAATGAGACACAACTAGAACAATAAGAGCAAAATGACACAAAAAGTGGGCAGTGAAACGTTACGGCAGAACTGAAAGTATGAGAACGAAATGGGGCATGAATGGGCCATTAAGCATGGCATGACAAAGAACTGGGGCAGTGAGAGGACTATTGAAGCTGAATTGTGGCAGAGAGAGTCACATGGGGCAGAACATGGGACAATGAATGTCGTCACATCGGGGCCGATCTGGATGAAGTGAGAGTGACATGCGGCAAACCAGGTGGCAGTGGTACCTGCTTTGGCATCCGAAGTATTGGAATATTTCTTATAGTCCCCCTGCTGTTGGATCTTAAAGATTCTTTTAAAACATTTCACCCCCCCAAAATAAAAACATTTCACCCAAAATTGAGCTACAATTGCAAAATGCACTTTTTAAGCCACATTGAAAAATAAATTTCTGTGAGCGAAAAGCCTACCCACGTCCCCCTCACATGTTTGGGTTCACTTTACTTGCTCCAGCTCAGCGACAACATTCACGCCTCATTCGTTTAAGAATTCACCAGCCGCCTCTGGCTGGCTCAAGCGTTTTCACCCATCACTTTTTGGTTTTCTAAGGGAAGAGCGAGCAGCACATGGTCCTCTGAAGTCACTGCTTAAGTGTTGCTTCAGTACACACAGATTAAACTCTGCAGTGCAGGCCGCACAGGGACGTGACAGCCTCCAAGTGGCAGCCATGTTCGTGGAGATCATGGGTTCAAAAGGGACCACAGGTGTGAGATGTGAGGAGTCTGTTACAAATGGGAGCTATTTCAACTTGGCTGGAGGTGAGAATCGACCGCTACCCGTGGCCCATCACGGCGAAGACCCTGTGAAACCAGCCCTACTGTGACAAGTCAACCCAGACCAAGAAGAATCCTAATCTATGACTATACACTCAACCCGAGAAGATGGAGTAATGAGGCTCATGCCTCAGTATCCAAAAATCACCACTGATGGATAAAATCTATCAGTAAGAAGCAGAAGATATAAGAATCAAGCAAAGTGAATCGGGCATCTGGGGCTTGCGTGGAGCAAGGCCAACCCCATGAGGGTGGATGAGGGCACTGGGGCTGTCCAGGAGCAAAACTGCTAAAGACTCAAAAAATAGAATGAACGTCAGATGGAAAATGTAGATAACTCAAAATCCAGAAAGTTGTATTTTAAAATCAGAAGCCTGCAGCTGTATGAATCAGGAGAGAGGCAAGACAGACAGGAGAAGTAATGACATCACGCATGTTTATGGTGTCCACGTGCACTACAGCGAAAGTCAAGTTAAATCCCGCCAGAAAGTAGTGACAGGTCTGGAAACTCATTTCCCATATTCCGGGTGGAAAGGGGGGGACTGACATGAAGCGGTTGATCTCTTTCAGATTATCGGTGCTGGGCTCTAGATCTTTTAGCCCAGGGGCCTGCAACCTGTGGCTCATCAGATGTTTTAGACTACAACTTTCATGATCCCTCACCACTGACTATGCTGGCTAGGGCTGATGGGAGTTGTACAAAACACCTGGCGAGCAAAAGGTTGTAGACCACTGTTTAAGCCTATAACTCCCATCAGCCCGATCCAGTTTAGTCATTGGCGAGTGATCATGGGAGTCGTAGGCCGAAACAGCAGTTGGGACACAGGTTTCCCACCACTGGACTACATATGCATTCATGAATTAGACTGTTTACAGTGATCAATATGTCATCAATATATTACCTCCAGACTTTCCCACAACTAGGCATATGGCACCCACCCCGGTGTTCCTCTCTGCCGAAACCCCGCAGCATGGATTTCTCACGGGTATCTATGCTGGGCATTGTGAATCCATTCCACAATGCTGCCGATTCAGGAGACACAGTTCAAAGCATGTATTCTGTGCGTTTCTCTCCATCGGCCTCAATCGGAAAGTGGGCAACCATATCCGGGAGCACAGTGTGAAACGAGAATATGTCCTGCATCATCAATGACGTGGCTGACAATGGGAAGTGCCCGGAGTCCTACAAACAAGTACATTCCAAGTCGAGGGGTGCACAGTACCCATAAGTAGTTGTCAGTTTCTAAAGGTCTGAAATTTGAACACCTGTGCAAACATGCATATTGGCACCATCCTTTCAACTGCTGGTGCTTCTCAGGACCCCGGGGCAGGGTGCGCTGAGGACACCATTGGTAGAGCATGCGCGAGCCTGCCCATTTCATTCATGAGATACACATACCTCTACCCTACCTGCCCACACCCAGCCCTGAGACAGCTGCACATAGTGGTGGGATCATGGGAAGGCGAGGGGCCCACGTCCGTCTGTACACTTGCGTGACCCGAATTTACTAGGACTAGTAAGTTCTGTCTTGTCCCCCCTGTGTCTCCCCTCGCCTGTTTGTTTGCACCTGAAACACGTCATGCACTTGTACTAGCAGAAAAGCCGCCAGACCTAGCACGCTAAGTACTTTTTTGTTAGATAATTTAGAAATTTCAATACCTAAGAATGACTACTGAATTCCCTTGCTCCCTTCCTGCCTTGAAGTGCTTTGAAACACTTCACTTGTGTATAAGCGCTGTACAAATAAACAATAAATACATAAATAAATGGTGCCATCACCACCCAAATGTCCACCTGCATCAAAGGTGCATCTGAGCTCGAACAATTAAGGCATAAGACATGTTGTGTGTGCTGTGCCTGAAGGCCAACAAGGAAAAGTCAACTCTAAAGCAGTGTTCTCCAAGGCCATTGCAGAAGGTGCACTGAAACGCAGTGTTTCAGGTGGCATATGAAGTGGTGGCAGCCAGAGTCCCACTTCCACAGGCAGGCATTGCCTGTACCTCTGCTCTCCAGGCCGGCCTGCAAGGCTATGGCTGCAGTGCATCCTTGGCAGGCTGTCAGCCCTGGATTCTGGCCCGGTTTAAGTGGGTCAGAATGGGAGCGATGTGGAAGCTACGCGCACCTTAGTGGGGCAGGTACTTGTACATATACATCAGGCCCTGGAGCAGGTGCAGCAGGAGGTGAAGATCTCCCAAACGTTAAGGGAGTCATTGATTGCCCAGGCACAGGATGCTGAGTGAGAGGCAGCTGGGACCAATCAAAGAGTACTGTGACAGTGGGGAAAAAGTAAATCCCGATTCCAGGCTAACTTCTCCATGGAGCACTGGGGAGGTGCTCATAACCACTGTGGGTAAATCCTTCTCTGGGTCACTGCACTGCTGAGGAAAGAGGGGTGGGTGAAGGAGGATGTGACAGCAGGGCGGCTACTGGTGCACCAGCAACCTAGGCAAGGGGGCATGTGATTGGGAATGTTTGACACTGGTGCCTACCATCTAGCATCTGAGGGAGAAGTTACTGTGCAACAATGTGCAAAGCAACCAGAGTGCTGCTTGAGGCCTGTAAGAGGACGCAATTGTTTTGCAGGCCTGTTTCAGGGCTGTCTTGCCTGCCGCTCCAGCCTTGCTGCACTGAGCTTCCGTACCACCACGGTCCACCTCTGCATCAGCCCTGGCCTGGCATGGGCAGCCTTGGAATCAGACCTCATACAAGGACCATCAGCACATCCAGTCGCGCCTCGGCTGCCTCTTGCCTCACTTCACAGGCCCCTGCAACCAGTGCTTCCTAGTGGGTATTGAGCACCTCATCCCATACTGCACCTGCTCTGGTACCTGATGCATATGCCCTCACATGATCCTGAAGGCCAATCCCAAAGGATGGGCCGCATATCTATATGCTCTTTTTCATCAGGTAGTAAAACCAAAGATGTGCCACCCTCATGGAAAACATCAATTATAATCCCTATTTTTAAAAAAGGCAACAGGACATAGCCCAAAATCTATCATCCAATCTCACTCTTAGAGATCCCAGAAAAAAATCTTTGCCTCTCTAGTCCAAAATCGCCTGACCAGTTGGATTATAGAAACTAACAAATGCGATAGAGATAACTAAAGCTTTGTACAGTGCTACATCACTAAGAGCGAGAATGAATTTAGGAGGCAAACTCTCTCGCTCCATTTGCACTAATAAAGGATTAAAACAGGGTTGCCCATTGGCGCCGACATTGTTCAATTTGTTTATTTCCGACCTGGGAGAAACGTTCATTTAATAATAATGCACAATCGTTTCCTCCTCGGTTTTGAGTAAACCCCTTCAGCTGGATGATGTACGCAAATGGTTTGGTCCTGAAAGACCAAACTCTTATAGGCCCACCGTCCCGGCTTGGCAGGCTCCAAGAATATGTGTATAGCAATGGCCTTACAGTAACTGTAGCCAAAGCGACAGTGCTGACGATGCAATTGCTGAAGAGAAAATGAAGAGCACATTTTAAATGGAAGCTGAGTTTGGAACTCCTGGACAAGGTTGAATCCTTTAATTACCTAGGCATGTGCATACATTCAAGTCTTAGAGAGGTACCTTACATGGCTAGGCTAAAACTAAAGGCCAAGAATCTGGCAGCTCAAGCATGTGCCTTGAATAAGCGGTTCGTTCGCTTTTCATTGCTTCCAGTTATTCAATTTATAAACAAAAACTGGTCCCAGTTCTGAGGTATGGTGCTGAGCTTACACTGTATTTTCCAAACAGAATCTGGCCACTATCAAAAGGCATCTTCTGGGATCGGCCACGAGGGGGCGCACGGATGAGCCTGCTCTCCGTGTGAGCTCTGCACCCGAGGTCCTGAAAGTGGTCCTGAGCCCCCGCTTTGCGCCCCCCCTCCCCGGAGCTAGCGACAGAGCATAAGGCGTGTGAAGGTGATCCCCCCACCCAGGAAAAAACCCGACTAAAATCGGAGGTGCCCTCGCTTAGAAAAAGCCAAAGTCGTCAGGAGCCCCTGGCTGCGACCTGCACAGCTATGTGGTTGAAGTGAAGCCCTGCCATCCTACGCTCGAGGGGTAAGCTGACCCGCACGGCCTCCTCGACGAAGCGAACACCGGCCCTGGCGAGAGAGGCTGCCCTGGACCTCTGCTCTGCGCTCCCAGGATAATCCTTCCAGAACTCGTGTCCGCCCCAACCAGTCTGACTGGTCGGGCTCCGCGAGCTGAGAATTGCCTCTGCGCTGACAGCCGCGTGGGTTGGACCCGGATGGGCCCCCTTCAACTGGACAAGGTAGGCGACCGTCCCTCTCCTTCTGTCCACAGGACCCCATAAAACTGTTCCGCGCTACCGTGACAGCATTATTTCAAGTCTCCAGCACATCCCTGGCGCAACAAGGCCTACTCCTCCCCCTCCCCCAACTCCTGCTGAGGGCCGCGTTGTGCACGAGGCCCCCAAACGACACCCTCCGGAAGGGAGGCCCCGGCGAGTTAAGTGGAGTGCCCACGCACCCAGGAGGGCCCCTGAAGAACCTGTGCATGATAACCAGACGGATTCACGACACACCACGCGGAGTGGGGCCCCCTTTTTGAGCAGCCAGCATAACCCCATACTACTGGAATAAGGGCACACCATATGGCGTAGGGTGGACACTTTATACACAGTTCCCGCGCTCTACAATCATTGTCGCATCGGGGCCGCTGGTGCTGACTACTGAGGACCTCCTGCCCCCACCGAAAAACTCCGACCAGAGGGTCCCTCTACTCAGCCAGATCGAGAGATCTCACACCAAACTTCTCAATTCACGGAAAAGCTACTAGGACTGAGGGTTGGGCCCCCGTACCAGGGGCGTGTGCCACCTCAGGTAAAAAACTTTCCGTGACCGAACTACGGCATCCACCCAGCTCCCTAAGGCCGGGAATCGCTGTGAGGGAGCACCACGAACAAGCTACCGGTGCACACATGGCATAACCAGTGAGTCCAAACCCCATTCCCACTACACCCAAGGCTGGGACATCGGAATATATGCAAGCAAGAGAAAAATTAGCTACATACGCCTACGCACCTCCCTCCGGCAAACTCGCTACCCCCGAAATGGCAACTGAAGCGGCAACACAGGGGGACACCGCCACCACGAAAGACGATGTTGCGGCCTTATTGGCAGAGATAAAGAACATGGGGGCCAACATAGGCGGCAAAATCGATAGGATCACTCAACACATGGACAAGATCGAGGATAGACTGGACGGAGTGGAAAACAACCAAACCTTGATAGACACCATGGAGACGCAGCTGGAACATAGGATAACGGAACTCGAGCAGAGGGAGGAGGATTACAGGTTGAAGATGGACGACTTGGAAAACCGTGAGCGACGAAACAACCTTCGCTTCTTCGGAATCCCGGAAACAGACGGGGAGACAGAGGAAGGCCTAAGGTCAACACTCCTTGATATTATTAAGATCTTGGTTGCTGACAACGAGATCGACAAACCAAGGACAGAACGGATCCACAGGGCGGGCGGCCCGGCGGGGGGTCCGAGGTCGGTCCTCGCCCGCTTCCACAGATACCAGGACAAGGCCAAGATCCTTGAGAAAGCGAGGCGCGGAGGTGTCCTCATTCTTAATGGAGCACAAATAACGATATATCAGGACCTGTCTGCTATTACACTCGCCCTGAGGAGGATGTGTGGCCCCCTGACGAAATGGCTAAAGGAACGAGACACTTGGTACAGTTGGGGTTACCCCTTCTCCCTCACCTTTGAACACAATGGGGCGAGGACCAGGCTACGATCTGAGCGAGAAATAAAGGCATGCATATTTGAACTAGTGGAGGCGAATGAAAAAAGGAACGATGGAGACGCACCGATGAATGAAGGGAGAGAATGGAGGCTCCAAGGCCCCAAGAGGCAGAAAGTTAAGGGATCGAGGAAATATCGGAGAGGCAATGTTTCCCCAGAGGGGGGCACATATGAATCAAATACACCAGAGATGCACCAAAAGACCTTACATGATGCTAATGCCTCAATAGGGGCCTACTTTAGACCCAGTGCAAGTCTTATGCTCAACTGTTGTAAGTTAAGGTTTGAAGGGGGGGGGGCGTAATGAGGGCTCAGACTCATGTGCTAGTTATTGTAAGTAAAGGGACCATGAGGTAACGGTTCCTGCTGGTGTTTCGTGGCCGGTTCAGTGCGATCAACTGGACCCGCACAGACGCCGTTGTATGGGGGGGGGAGAGAAAGGGAGGAGGAGGGGGGTTCCAAAACATAAGGGAGAGAAAATATGACACACATTTCCTAATCACCGCTGGGAAGGGTAAAACACTAGTGCAGGTAGAAGAAGTGATGCCCGGGTAGGGTGGCTTACTAATGCAAATGTCTTCATGTTATGTATAGATGGCCAACCCTGAAGGCAACACACGAGGCCCCCTGAAAGTGGGGACACTTAACGTTAAGGGACTCAACTCCCCGACTAAGAGATCACTGGTTTCCAGGGAATTCCGGAGGGCCAAAATAAATTGACATTCTGTTTCTTCAAGAAACTAAATATATGAGAGGGGAAGAGAGACCTGTCTTGGGGAGAAATTGTGGAATAGAATTCTGGGGGTTGGGGGTACTGCACAAGGGGGGTGTGGGGATTTTTGTCAAAAAGGGAATCGAATTCCAAGTCACTAAAACCTGGTCGGATGAAGAGGGTCGTGCCCTGTTGGTGACTGGGACTATTGGGGGGGTTGAAGTAACGCTGGCCACAATCTACTCTCACAATCTGGGTCAGCACAGGTGTCTTTCCAGAACCATCCCGAAAATAATGATGGAGGCTACTGGTCATATTATACTGGGTGGAGACATTAACCTCTGGGCGAATCGGGACTTGGACCGAAAGGCGGGCAACCCAACCGCAGATGCTGAAACAAGCGGGGATCGCAATGATTATGCTAGTATGATGCAAGTATATGCGTGTGTGGAGAGAACTGTACCCCGAGGAAAGGGGATACACCTTCTACTCGGCCCCACACAACACTTTCACTCGCATAGATTATATTTACCTCTCACAGGACCTGTATAATGCCACATCGCACTCAGAAATCGCTCCAATAACCTGGTCCGATCACGACATGGTTTTAACTGATATTCACTGGGAGGATTTGCCAACTAGGGGGGGGAAATGGAGATGTAACGAGGCCCTGTGGAGAGACCAGGTCTTTAAGGATGAATTGGAAACAGAGATCAGAGAATATTTTAAAACCAACAATACTGGGGAAGTCCCTAAACAGGGGGTATGGGAAGCAGCGAAGGCAACTTGGAGGGGAATCCTCATACGGGAGGGGGCCAGGAAGAAACGGGAAAGAGCGCTCATTGAAAACAGGCTCAGGGATGAAATATGCCAGCTAGATAAAGAGGCCAGAGAAGGTGACACCTCGGACCCCAGTAAGATTCAGGAGGCCAAAATAAAACGGGAAGAACTCCGTCACTTACAGCATGAACCGATAGTGTGCAGACTGCATCTACTGAAACAAATATGTTATGAAAAAGGAGACAAAGCCGACGCACTACTGGCAGCTAGACTTAGGCTTCAACGGGCGGAACACAGGGTAACAGAGATAACACACGCTGACCCTACCCAGGAACAACCCAAACCCTCTATTCCTGAATTATTTGCTGACTTTTGTGAATCCCTTTATACCTCCGAAATTGATCCTAACTCAAGTGAGATAGACAATTACTTGGCCGACATCTGTCTCCCCAGGGTTACGCCCACGCACTCGGCCCTCCTCGAGTCCCACATAACAGAGGAAGAAATACAAGGAGCGATCAATAGACTAACGCTAGGTAAATCCCCTGGCCAAGACGGATACACAGCCGGCTTCTATAAAACCTTCAGCACCCTCCTCACTCCATTCCTGGCCGAGTTGTTCAATGAAATTCTTGAATCGGGGGTTGTCCCAGACTCTTTCGTCCACGCACTTATAACGGTCATCCCCAAGGAAGGCAGAGATCCCAAGCAATGCGGGTCATACCGCCCCATATCCTTACTTAACTTGGATGCCAAAATTTACACGAGGGTACTAGCCGCCAGATTGGAGACCCATATGACCCACCTTATTCATCCCGACCAGGTCGGATTCATAATTGGGCGACAAGGAGCGGATACTATGAGGAAGACGCTCCATTTAATATCTGCCTCCCAAACTAGGTGCGATGACCCTGCCTTACTCTCCATAGATGCTGAAAAAGCCTTTGATAGGGTAGAATGGGGCTTCCTAGCCGCAGTCCTCCGCACAGTGGGGATAGGACCAAAACTCAGAAGGGGTATACACGCAGTATATACCTCACCAAAAGCCTCAGTAGCCGTTAACGGGGGGTACTCAAGGTGGTTCAAGCTCAAACGCGGTACCCGGCAGGGATGCCCACTCTCGGCCATTCTTTTCGCCCTATCGGTCAAACCCCTGGCCCAAAAGTTGAGAGAGGATACCCAAGTAGAAGGCATGCGACTGGGGCAAGTGGAATATAAAGTGGCGCTGTACGCCGATGACTTACTCCTCCATGTGACTAACCCTAACACATCCATCCCCAGAGCACTCAACCTCCTAGATGAATGCGGCCGCATATCGGGGTTTAAAGTTAATAAATCCAAATCCATACTTTTCCCTCTCCAGGGGTCAGTAGAAGCGAACAATGATAAATATCAGCCCTTAGGCCTCACGATAGAACACCATAAACTAAAGTATCTAGGGATATATCTCAGATGATCATTGCGTGAGCTTTATGATGCTAACTTCCCGGCACTTCTTGAAAAGTTCCACGCGGACCTCGCCCGGTGGGACAAACTGGCCATATCCTGGCTAGGAGGCCTTACCGCAATAAAAATGACCTGCCATCCAAGATTCCTATACCCTTTTCAAATGCGCCCTATCCAGATGCCACGATATTTTTTCATGGAGGTCAAGAGGGCAATTATGAGATTTCTATGGCAGGGGAAGAGGGCTATAATAGCATACTCTAACCTGATACTGCCTAAAGTCAAAGGCGGAGTAGGCCTCCCTGACATTCAAAAATATTATGAGGGGACCCAATTGCGGGTGCTCATCCCCCATATCCGCAACCAAAAACTGCCCCAGTGGATTGCCATGGACAACCACTCCTTGCCCCCGGCAACAGTTTCTGAGTGGCTATGGTCCCCTAGGAGGAGGCTGTTACAGAGAACTAAAGCGCACCCGATGTTCGAAACCATATGGGATATATGGCGGGAAGGCAAAGACATGGAAAAGATCACCACGTGGCCGTCACCACTGAGCCACCTGTGGTCCCCCGGCATCAATGATCAGATACCCAATGTGGAGAGATTCCAGTCCCGGTACGAAGCAGGTCTAGAGAGGGTGGGGCAACTCCTTAAGGAAGATTCATTCATCTCGCTTCCCGAGCTGGAGGAAGCACTGGGAGTGGGTACACTGTCTGTGTTCCACTTCCTGCAGATTAAGGGTGTCTTGACGAAACCTGAGTGGAAGGACAAACTAAGAAGGGAACTCACCCCGTTTGAAACTATATTGGACTCCAGAACAGAAACAAAAGGTTTAATCGCAGCCCTATATAAGGTACTAATAGAAGCAGGTGAGGGCTCCAAGGAACCCCTCAGGCAGCGATGGGAAAAAGACATAGGGGACGACATCGACCCAGAACACTGGGACAGGGTATGTCGACCAGCAGCCAAAGTCTCGATCTCGTGTCAATATAAGTTACATGCAATCAAGCTGTTAAACAGATGGCAATATGATCCACACAGGCTCTCCAAAATGTACCAGTCATCTAGTCTGTTGTGTTGGCGAGGGTGTGGGTCCGTGGCAGACTATTGGCACATGTGGTGGAGCTGTCCACGTATTCAAATGTATTGGAATTAGGTACTAGGGTGGATCAAGGACCTGGACAGGATCCAGAGAACCGCTGACCCCTATTTTATTCTGTTTGGATTTGAGAAAGTTGATGATGAATGGAGGAGGGTTACCTATATAGCTGCAAACTTGTTATCAGCTGCCAGGGCTGTGATGGCTACAAAATGGAAATCCCCTACTGTCCCATCCGAAAAAGAGTGGGTCAATGTGGCCTCTAATATGTGCATTATGGAAAAGATCACATCCTCCATACATGGGAGATCCACACAATGCGATATCCTATGGATGGACTTCCTTAACAAGTACATGCCAGGTACAACACACTAATGCCAAGAGATGGTCAGTTCACACGTCCCGAATCATAGAAGGTCCCCTTACCAGCAAACCATGTAATGTACTAACGAGAAATACTACAAAAGTTCCCCCAACAAGGGGGCCTCAGACGCCTCAAATGCTTCAAACGACTCTAACACCTACCGAACAACTCGCTGTTCATTGTATAATGCCATCCTCAGCGGAAGTACCCAAAGTCTTGTGGGGTGGGGGGAGTGAAGGGGGAAGGGGGAAAAAGATGAAAGAATTGTCGGAAAACACTGCTATGTCACAGTGGGGTTAATTTTGTGCCGAAAGTTCATAAGGTTAATGTTGAAAATGTGCGATTGGTTATCAAAGAATGTCCTTTTCGACGATACAAATACAAATGTCAGTAAATTTTCTGTGTAATGTTGTTATCTTTTATGCAACAGACTCTAATAAAAACAATTTTTAAAAAAAAAAGGCATCTTCTGGGGAAAGGTGTTAGCGTTACCAAATAACACGCTGGTTCAACTTATTCGGTTTGAATTGGGCCTGTTCTCTCTTTATGCAATGGTACGCTGGAAGTGATTGACATTCCTCCGAAAAATGTTGAAAAAAGTTTTGACAAGTGACACTGACTTACAGTTAAAACAGTGGAAAGTAAATTGCACAGAAATACTCTGTGAACAAGTGACTCAAGATCTTCCAGTTGAAAACTCTATGTCAGTGAAGCTGAAACTCTGGATTAATACCCAGGAAGCTTCGAAAGTCTATACTTTATTCTATCATTTGAACCATGAGATTAAGCCCTTTAACCCTTTACCTGCCTACTTGAAGAAATACCCTCATTAATTTTTTTAAATCAATTTTTACGTCTGCATTTTAACTTGTTCCCAACCTTGGAAGTGCTATGTATTAGAGCACCTAAGATTGGCATTGCACCAATCTGTAGACACTGTAAACTGCCCTTGGAAAAAGAGACATTAAAAAATATCTGATCTTGTTTTGCTTAACCCCATTGAGAACTTTGCTAATTTTATTGTAAATTGTAGAACATTATCGGGGAGAGAATGGTGGTGACATCTAAACTCAGTATTTACTGCTTTTAAGGAATTCATTTTATAATGAACTCGTGTAAGTTATTATTATAATTGATGCAAAAGAACAAGTTACTTACCCGTGGTAACATCCTTTCATTGGATGTTCCTCCCATGTATTCCTCATCTTTTGATATATCCATATCCAGCTTTAACTGCTTCAGAAAGTTTTTCAAGCAGGGGGTGCAGCGCATTGATGCCTGTCGACTCGATGTCCCTCGAGGGTTGGGAGGGGCGATGAGGAATCCGTGGGAGGAACTTCAAATCCAAAGAACGTTACCACGTATTCCTCATCTTTTGATAGACTCCCAAAGCAGTGTTGCATTTTTGGAGGAGGGAGTACGAATATAGGAGTTCCTTATTGGCTTGTGTGTACAGAATGTAACACCGCCTTCCCAAATCCATCTTCTGGTCTGGAAGAGTCCAGGCAGTAATGGTTTGCAAATGTGTGAGAGGAGGACCATATAGCCACTGAACAAATATCCGTAATTGGGACTCCTCTCTGTAAAGCAGAGGAAGTAGCCATGTCCCTGGTAGATTGAGCCCTTAGACCCTCAGGAAGATCTTTTCTAGCTAATCAGTAGCATTCAGAAATTCCTAAAATAATCCACCTAGAAAAGGTTTGTATGGTGACCACCATGCCCAATTTATGGCATGTGTAACCAAAAATAAGTTTATCATCCTGACTTAACATAGACATCCTGGAAATGTAGGAGCTAAGTGCGGTCCTTGGGCCAAGCCTGTGCAATCTCTCCTCTTCCTTTCCAGGATGAGTTGGAGGATAAAAAGACAGTAGTATAATTTTCTGAGTAAAAATGAAAATCAGAGACAACATTTGGTAAAAATGTGGGTTTAACCTTAAGAACCTATGCTTGAAGAAAATTGCATAAGGAGGCTTGCAAGACCAGGCTTATAGTTCACTCACCATACCGTCAGGTGTAAGAGCAACCAAAACTAAGTTCAGATCCTAACCAGGACTTGAAAGGGGATCAGAGAGAACACATATGTCAATCCCTTCAGAAATTGTATCACTAGTGGCATTCTGGAGAAAGATACCTCTTCAGAGGAGCGCCCAATAATAGACAGCGCTGCCAGATTCCCTGAAATTGTGGTAACCTGGGGCCGCAGATTAGCCAGGTCTAACAAAGAAGATAAAATCATAGATGTGCTGCATGTAAAAGGGTCCACATTCTTGTCCCTGCACCAGCTCCAGAACTTGTTCCAATGGCAGCGCTACAAGGATTTAGTTGCTGGCCTTCTGGCCGAAAGCAAAATCTCCATTACGTCGCCAGGGAGGTCCCAATCCTTACATCTCAACCTCTCAGAAACCATGTGTGAAGGTTGAGTGTCTTGACCTCTGGGTGGAGAACCTGTCCCTCCTCTCACAAGAGAAGGTCCTCTCTTTGTGTAAGACCTATTGGAAGGCAGATGGGCATGTCCAGAAGGTCCGGGTACCAGGTCCTCCTGGCCCAATCCGGAGCAATTAGGATCATGGATTTCCTGAAGTTTCTGAACCTTCTGATGACATGAGAAATGATGGGGACTGGAGGAAACGCGTTTAGGAGTGGAAATTCCCTGTCCACTACAAATGCGTCCCCTAGAGCTCCTCTTGGTAGAAATTCCCTGGAGCAGTAGAGTTTGCACCTTCTGCTGACACTGGTCGCAAACAGATCCACTTGAGGGGTTCCCCAAAGGGCGAAGATCTCTTGAAGGACTTCCTGAGCTAGTTCCCTAGTCGGAGACTGTGCTCTGCCTGCTCTGAGCACCTGCTACTGTGTTCTCCTCTCCGGCTAGGTGAACTGCTGACAAGGAGATTCCTTCTTGAAAATTGCCCAGAACCAGAACTGCATTGACTCTCTGCACAGTGAGAGGGACCCTACACCTCCTCTCTTGTTGAGGTAGTACATGACCACTGTGTTGTCCGTCATTATCAGGACATTCTTTCCCCAGACAGAGAGCAGAAAGGCCTTCAGCGCTAGTATGATTGCCCTCAGCTCCAAATGATTGATGTGTAGTTTGCACTCCGATGGAGACCAAAGGCCGTTGATTTTCGGATTGTTGGCATGGGCTCCCCACCCCGTGAGTGAGGCATCCTTCACTACTTTTATCTCTGATCAATCATGGCTGCCAAAAGGATATTCCCTTCACAATGTTGTCCTCGCAAGCCCACCACAGAAGATCCTGTACGACTCTCATAGGAACCTGAAGAAGGTCTGACATCATGCCTGAGAATTTGGACCATTGAGCCCTGAGAGCCCTTTGGAGGCATCTTATTCTCAGGTGAGCCCCTGGCACCAGAAAAATGCAGCATGCCACAAGGCCGAGCAACCTCAAAAAGTCCATCTGTAAAATATATTGAGCCCTCACTTCGGGTGATGAGGCTTTTCCTGAGGAAGCATCCAGGACTGCTCCAATGAACTGGCGTCTTTGAGTTGGTATCATATGGGAATTCTTGTAACTGAGGGAGAAGTGCAGTCTGTGGAGAGAGTGGCAGATTACGCTGAGATTTTGTTCAGGTGAATGTGCCTTGATCAGCCAATCATCCAGGTAGAGGTAGATGTGAATCCCCCTCTCCTGAGACTCGTTGCCACCACTGCCATCAACTTGATGAAAACCTTTGGGGCGCAGGTCAGCCCAAATGGCAGAACTCAATATTGATAATGAGAGTCGCCAACTGCGAACCTCAGGTACCTTCTGTGCTTGTGATGGATAGGCACATGAAAGTAAGCATCCTGAAAGTCCAATGATACCATCCAATCCTGTAGTTGGAGGGACTGAAGAATCTGAGAAAGTGGAAACATCTTGAACTTTTCCTTCCTGAGGAATTTGTTCAGGTTTCTTAAGTCCAAGATGGGTCTCAATCCTCCATCCTTTGTGGGAATTAGAAAGTACAGGGAGTACCAACCCGTGTTCCTCCCTGCCAGAGGTACAGCTTCGATAGCACCTTTCCCGAGCATGGTCAACATTTCCTGCACAAGGCGCAGATCTGGAGCGGATCTGGAAATTTGAAAGAGCTGTTCCCCGGTGGATGATCCTGGGGCCTTTTAGAAAGGGAGGCAGTAACCCTGGGCTTCCGTTTCCAGTGCCCAAGCATCTGAAATAATTCCCTACCATTCTTTCAGATGGTCAGAAAGTCTGCCTCCCAGAGGGGTCTTATGGGTTAAGGCCTCAGAGTAGTTTTGAGGTGGTTGAAGCAGTGGCTGAGGGTAAAACTGCTGCTGCCTGGGCTGACTTAGCACCTCTCTCTCGTCCACCTCAAGGAAATCTTCTCTGACCTCTATGACTGGTCTGTCCTCTCCCTCTTCCAACTGAGGAGTAGAATCGGAAGGACCTATCCCTCCAAGATGATGTACTCGAGTAGGAATGTTGGGGCTATCTAATGGTGGCACTAAGCTTTAGTCACTGCTTTTGAGGTCTGCAGTTTTTCGAGACTTTCATCAGCCTTGCTTCCAAACAGCCTTGAGCTGACACAGGGTATAATGAGCAGTCTAGATTGCACATCCGGTGCAAATCCAGACTTCCTCAATCACACACATCTGCACAGCATGGTGCTAGTTGCCATGGACCTGCGAATGCTATCAGCAGTATCCAGACCTGACTGGAGGCATTCACACAATGCCTCCTTACCATCCTTGATGATAGCCAGGAAGCCGTCCCTTTCTTCTCCTTCGGGGATGTGGTCAGCTGCCATAGCTACGCAGTCCCACAGGGTAAAACTACATTTTGACAAGGCACAAGTTGTGTTTGCTGATTTTAAAGCTATACATGCAGCAGTAAACAAAATGTCTAGCCCAGACATCCACTTGCTTTTCATCCCTATCAGGAGGGGTAGAAGGATATGCCGATTGTTTAATAGACGTAATAGCCTGAACCACCAAACTCTCTGGTGTTGAGTAAATATACTGGGTCACTGCTGGATGGCTTGTACTTTTTTGCAAAGTTCTTATTTACTGCAGCTGCAGTTTCTGGGGCTTCCAAATTAGATGAGACCCTTTTTGTCGGGCGATGTGAAAGGGAAAAATTGGATCTCTCTGGGCACCCTGATCCAGTATATCGGTTAAGTCATCCTGCTCGAAAGAAGGTGCAAGCCTGATTCAACTCAAAAATTCAACCACCTTGCTCATGAGGAGTCAGCGTAGTCAGAAGGATCTGGTTTCCCAAATTACAATTCTGGAGAGGTATCTATTCCACTGGCTGTTTGCAGGTTTTTGTACATCTTTTATCCTAGACTCTTCAGAAAGGTACTCCTCTGGCACATTTTGGGGTACCAAATTGTAGGCCAAATGGTGCTGTATTGTCATCTGAGGGTTCATTTCTTCATAAATTGAAGATAAAGATTTTAAAAAATCCTTTTTTGGTAAATGTTTGAAAACCTTTTCCTGCGTTACCATGCACTTTGACAACTTTGAAGAAATTGTCGATAACATCTTCAAAGTTGGTGTCGATTTTGTCGACGCTGATGGCATTTACGAGGCCATCAGAGTTGCCGACTTTCTACGTTTCTTCAAAGGAACCTTCAAAGGAGTGGATTCCTTGTTTATCGAAGCCCTCGACGATCTCTCATCGGATTGAGATTTCTCTCGATGTAGTTCCAGCTCATGCCTCGGACTCGAAAATTTATAAGGTTTAGTCTTCGACTTCCATTTGCTGTCTTGATGCAGATCGTTAGGGGCATGGACTTTCTGCTTCTCCTTTGAAGGGGTCGGGCCGCATTCTTGAAGATTTTTAACATTATTTTCAAAATGCATCCCATTTTGCTGGGGAGTCCTACTTGGTTGGACATTTGATTACCTTGGCCGAGGAATCACTAGAGGTCGAAGGTGACCTGTGATGCCGTTTCTTGGCCTTCTCGGAAGAAGAAGAAGAATGGCACAATCAACTTCTCGATCAAGATCTTTTAGACCTTTTCCGTTGAAGAGAATCTCTCAACTCTTTGGATTTTCTTTTTCCACTAATTTACCTTTACGCTCTCTGAGAGCTTTTTGGGTCATCGCCTGACAGGAGTTACACTCAGAGGTACAGTGGTCCCGAGACACCACAGGCATATGCAGTGGGGGTCGGTGATTGACATCTTCTGACCGCAGTCTTGACATTTCCTTTGACGATGAAGATATTATGGTACAGAGAACTGGTGATGAAAATCAGTAAAGAACGAAGCGTGCCATAATTCTTTGAAGCGATTGCTCTGAAAAAACAGAACTGAAGCCAACGTGCGCAGCATGCGCTACTTATACTAAAGATGATGTCGACAGTCGAACGGAGGCCCTTCAGGGACATCATCATCTCGACGAGACAGTACAGAGAGCCCCCTGTCGAAATACATTTTGAAGCAGCTGAAGCTGGAAAGATATTTATCATAAGATGAATACATGGAAGGACACAATCCATTTGAAGCACAGGTGATAGAACGCTTAGGTTTTGGAACAGGGCTCACCTGTGGAGCCTTTTGGGTGGCTTTCTTGGCTGCCTTTACCTTGGGACTTTTCTTCTTGGTTCGAGTCTCATGAAGAGAGGGGCAAGCCTCCCCTGATTCCACCCTGCCTAGGAGGTAAACCACCAAGCAGACTGACCCCGGCCCCGGGGAGACAGCCCAAAGGCCAGGAAAACCCTCAATGAGGGAAAAAAACTGTAGATGGTCCGTAGGTGATCCGGAGTGAAGAGAAGTCCAAGCGGCAACAGCTAAGGCAACCAGGAAGTAGGAGGAGGCAACAGGCACAGAGAAAGGGAACTGGAAAGTAACAAGCACAGAGGAAGCACAGGAACAGCAGGGCATCAGAGTGCAGAACAGAACGTAAGCAGCAGAATTCCAAGGGGCAGAACAGGAATGGAGGAGAAACAGGGAAGAAAGGAGACGAGGAGTGTGCTTAGCAGGGAAAGTATGAGCTGAATGGGGGCAAGGCAAGTACTAGCCGAGCTTCGAGACGCGAGGCTCAATTGTGGTCTGGGCGTTTATGAACGCTGTCAGAGGAATCACTAGACCACGTTCTGTGCTGACTGGGAACATCAGTGGCGACCATATTGGTAGGAAAAATGGCACCCGCGAGCCGTAAAAGGAACTTCCAGCCTTGTCATAAGGATCTGGGACGGTAAGTCATGACAACAAGTTTCCTGCTTGTGGCCAGGAGTGTGGAAAGTGCCTGGGAAAGTGCTCAAGTGGAGATGTTTTAATGGAACAAGAAAACATGAGCCAGCAGTATTTTGAAGGCCACTGGAGTCCCTGGGTTCATCAGACCCGCCAAATCTTCCGTTTGTGTTCCACATTTTTTCATACCTAAAAAAGTGTTCACTCAACAAACTTTAGACCTATGGAGAGCCTATAAATTGGTCAAATAAAGGCCATAGATGAGCAAAAGACTGCCTTCAAAACCTCCTTTGGGCACTTTGAGTACCATGTTATGGGCTCTGCAGGGCTCAAGCAGCTTTTAAACACTTCCTTAATGTGGTTTGCAACATCATTGATCAGTTCAGCATAATATATTTGGATGCCATTCTGGTTTTCCCAAATCCCCTCCATCATCATGTCCACCATGTCAAGGAAGTGTTAGAAAGACTGCTGCCATCCCCAACTCACATATTCCTGGAAGTCTGAGTTCCCTAAGGCCCATGCCACCTTCCTGATATACATTATTCTCTTAAAGGAGTTTGTACCCTGAAAAAAATATTTCTGCCCTAGAATGGTCGATTCTCAGGATAGTCAAAGAACTTTCACAGGTTCTTGGACTTAACTACCTTTATCAGTGGTTCATATCTGTGTACCCCACTATTATCACCCCATGCTCGTAACTTCAAAAGAAGGGGAGATGTAATGTCTGGGAGGAGGGCCAAGTCTTTGGCACCCTGAAAACCAGGTTCACCAAAGCCATGGTCCTAAAACATGCAAAACCTGAAGTACCCTACACCATTGAAGCTAATGCATCCAGGTACACTTTGGGTGCTGTTTTGTCTCGACCAGATAAAGACATCATACAAATGCAGTCTGTATATCATTCCCACAAATTAAATTTAGTGGAACAGAATTATTCAGTATTCGAAAATCAGGATGTAGGAAACTATGCAAAACATGAATTGTGTGATTTTGTACTCATGAAGTGCACCAGCAACCTCCTACTCCCTTTGCCCACCTGAATCACCCAAAACCAACAGTGTTTAAGTCTCATAGAGGAGCAAGAGCGGTTCAAGTACATTTTTATCATATAAAAATCATCATGGCATATTTCCACTTTTGTTGAAGATGCCTTACTCTATTTTAAGATGCACCCTTAATATTAACAGTTTTGTAGTTTAGGCTTTCCTCTTATATTTTAGGATAATCCAGTTGCTGTTGGATTCTAACTTAGTTCATTGGAGTGCACTTAACTGTAAAATGCTTAGAGTGCTGACTTGTGGGTGGGATATGCCTTTTACAGTAGAATGGACCCTTAATTGTAAGATGGCAATTTATTTGTATTTGTATTTTATTTATTTATAATGCGCACCTAACCCAGAGGTAGCAAGGCGCAGAAGCATCATGAGGATTGCAAAGCTTGGTTACATACAGAGGTATGAGGTCCAGCTGTGGTTACAGTGCTGGACGCGTCATAAAGAAACAATACACGCCGAAGAGGCATAAGTTACAGCGATAAACAATATAAACGATATTATATACAAGATGCCGGTTGTCTCGTGAAAGGTATCTGTGCCGCGCAGTTGACAACCTAAATGTACATAATTTACAAACATAGTGGTGTGGGGCATCGGGTAGCAAGAGAGCAGGCAGTCATTATGTATCATGGGCCTTGCGCCAAAAGATGGTCATGGATCTGAATTGAATAGAGACTGGCCCTGCTTAGTTTGTGATGTCCAATTTAAGGTAGAATCCTACATTTTTGTAGGGCGTCTACTTTTGTCTAGATACTTCCTTTGAGTAACAGATTCACTTTTAATGTAGGGTGTCCTTATAGTGTAGATTGGCCCATTTAGTAAAGGATGCTCCCTTTTAGTGTGTGATTATACATTAGCATATATATCCTTTCAGTGTATGATGCAAACCTAAGTGTTAATTGCCTGCTTTAGTATCACATCCCCCACTAGTTAATGATTCTACAATTTAGGAACATTTAGAAGAGGAATCCACCTTGTTGATGTGTAGTTTGGACTCCAATGAAGACCAATGACCGCTTACCATTTGATCGTTGGCATGGGCTCCCCACCGCATGATTGAGGCATCCGTAACTACTGTTATCTCTGGCTATGGTTGCCAAAAGGGTTCCCCTTTCAGGATGTTGTTCTCGAAGGCCCACCACAGGAGATCCTTTCCGACTCTGCTCGGAACCTGGATTAAATCTGACATCTTGCCTGAGAACTGGGAACACTGTGTTCAGAGGGCCCCTTGAAGGGATCTTATTCTCAGGCGAGTCGCTGGCACCAGAATAATGCAGGACGAAATGAGGCCGAGCAACCTCAAAAAGTCAAAGGCCGGAAGACGCTGAGCACTCTGGAATTTAGAGACCATCTGCAGAATGTGCTGAGCCCTCACCTCTGGTGGCAAGGCTTTTCCCAAGGATGTATCCAGGACTGCTCCGATGAATTGGAGTCTTTCCAAAGGTATCATGTGGGACTTCTTGTCATTAAGAGAGAAGCAAGGTCTGTGGAGGGAGTGGCGGGTTATGCTGATATATTCAGGGCCTATCCAGGAGAACGAGCCCTGATCAGCCAATCGTCCAGGTAGGGGTAGGCGTGAAACCCCCCTCTCCTGAGACTCGCTGCCACCACCACCATTAACTTGGTGAAAACCCTCGGGCAGACGTCAGCCTGAATGGCAGAACTCAAAACTGATAGTGAGAACCACCAATGGTGAACGTCGGGTACTTTTATGTGCTTGTGATGGATAGGCATATGAAAGAAAGCCTCATGAAGGTCCAATGACACCACCAATCCTGAAGCTGGAGGGCCTGAAGGATCTAAGAAGGGTAACCTTCTTCAACTTGTCGTTCCAGAGGAACTTGTTCAAGCATCTCAAGTCCAAGATGGGTCTCAATCCTCTGTCCTTCTTGGGGATTAAGAAATAGGAAGAGTGCCATCCTTTGTTCCCCTCCGACACAGGTACTGGTTCTATAGCACCTTTCTCTAGCAAGCTCAAAGTTTCCTGCAAAAGGAACGGATCTGGAACTGTGAACGAGTGGCTCCCCAGTGGATGATCCTGAGGCCTTTTTAGAAAGGGAAGGCAGTAACCCTGGGCTACTGTTTCCAATGCCCAGGCATCTGAAGTAATACGCTGCCTTTCTTGCAGATGTTGTGAGGGTCTGCCTCCCAGTGGGGTCTTGTGAGTTAACGCCTCAGATAGGTTTTGAGGCTGCTGAATTAGCGGCTGATGGTAAGGTAGCCGTTGCTTGGGCGGATTTAGCACCCCTCCCTCGTCCACCACGAGGGAATCCTCTTTGGCCCCTTTGACTAGCCAGTCCTCTTGCTCTTCCAACTGAGGAGTAGAAGCGAAAGGACCTACCCCTCCAAGATGTTCCACTGGGGCAAGAGGTTTGTGGCTGTCTGATAGCGGCAAAGGATTTGGCTGCTGCCTTTGTGGTCTGCAGCTTCTCCAGGCTTTCGTCAGCCTTGATGCAAAACAGCTGTGTGCCATCAAAGGGCATTTTGAGGAGCCTAGACTGCAAGTCCGTACAAATCCCGACTTCCTCAACCACACAAATCTGCGCATCACAGTGCTCGCCACCATGGAGTCCAGCCTTGATTGAAGAGACTCACACATAGCCTCCTTTCCGTCTCTTACAATATTCAGGAAGCTGTCTCTTTCTTCCTCTCGGGAAAATGCTCCCCCACCATGGCTATACAGTCCCAGAGGGTGAACTTAAATTTGGCTAAAGCACTGGTGGCATTTGTAGACTTAAGAGCCATGCTCCCATCCCTGTCTGACAGAATGGTTGGATAAGCTGCTTGTATGGAGGTAGATGTTGCCGTCTGAACCACCAGGCTCTTTGACGTAGGATGTTTCGACAAATATTGAGGATCGGCACTGGAAGGTCTGTATTTTTTGGTGAGGTTTCTATTCACTGCTGTGCTCGTTTCTGGAGCCTCCCAGTTTGCATCTACCCCTTTTGTAGGGCAATATGGAAAGGAAGTACAGGATCCTTCTAATATATCCCTCAAGTCATCTTGTTTGAAAGGGGGTGAGGGTCTGCCCCATCCTAAAAAGTCTATTACCATCATAAGCTGCCTATAAGTGGCATCTAAGTGGTCTGCCGGGTCCGGTTTGCAAATTCAGGTGTATGTGGCATGTCAATGCCACTTGCAGATTGAAGATTTTCGTACAAGTGCTTTAACCTGGACTTGTCAGAGATAAGGGCTTCTGGGACGTTAGGTGTACCAAATTGTAAACCAAAAGGAGGAGTATCGGGGTCCGAAGGCTCGTGTTCTTCATGAATATAAGACAAAGATTTGAAAAAATCCTTTCTACGTGAATGTTTATATGAATTTTCAACCTCCTTAGAGGCTAATGAAGACTTCATGGGAAAAGGCATTGAAGGCTTCGACCCCGATGATGTTGAATGTTTTGCCACCAGTGGCGTCAATGGTTTCGACACACCAATAGCATCAATGGTTTTGACACAAATGGTATTGATGTCCTTGACGACTTTGGTGTCGACGAAGCACTTGAGGAGCTCGAACCCTGACTCAATAGAGTCTTCAATGACTTTTCGTCGAGTTGAGACCTCAATGTTTCTTGTGGGGTTTCTGGCTTACTTCCCGGGCTCGAGGGCGCGTGGGATTTTGCCTTAGCACTTTCCTTGTCGGCTGTCACAGGAGCGACAGGAGCATGGCTTTTACCTTTCTCTTTCGAGAGGGACCACGCCTCCTTCTCGAAGATTTTTAGCATTTCCTGTCTGAATGACTCCCACTCAGCAGGAGTTGATAATTTGGTAATACTCCTCTCAGGAGATGAATCGGAAGAGGGGGTGGAAGGTGATCCATGTCGCCTTTTCTTCTTCTTCTTAGACAAAGATGAATAGTGGTGAGATCCACTCCTGGATCGAGAGCGTTTTCGGGATTTTTTCCTTTGAGAAGAGTCGCTTCTCGACTCGTCGGACGAGTGCTTTTTTCGACTGAGTCGTTGAGGGGGATTTAGTAGGGGTTCAGTACAAAAAAGAAGGTGGGTGAGGCGCACACTCCCGGTCCTGGTCAATTGAACCTGTTGCAAAAAATAAGTAGCTGGGTCACATCCCAAAATGGACAAATATTCACAGGGTTAGATCCCTTCAAATGGACAAATATTCACAGGGTTAGATCCCTTCTGCTGCAAATCAGGTACTCAGTATTAACAGGGTTAGATCCCTTGCTGCAAATCAGGTATTCAGTAATAACAGGCTTAGATCCCTCAGCTGCAGTTCTGTGGTCTGTAGTTGTTCTCCTCCTAGCGCTTTCTTATCTCAAATAATCATCAGGAAGGCTGTTGAGCAGGTGTGTCTAATTAGACTCAAAGGATTCTGGTAGCTGTAGTGAAAACGTTTTTTTCTGTTCAGGTGACCAGCAACCGACACCCCTCCAAAGCACAAGTCCTTCCCAAATTTGGGGGAGGGGAGAGAACCATCTTTATGATTCTCCAAAGTGGGGCACAGTCACCCCGTGGCGCTGCCTCTGGAGCCCGGGACTCCCATAGCATTCAGTACAAAAAAGAAGGTGGGTGAGGCGCGCACTCCCGGTCCTGGTCAATTGAACCTGTTGCAAAAAATAAGTAGCTGGGTCACATCCCAAAATGGACAAATATTCACAGGGTTAGATCCCTTCAAATGGACAAATATTCACAGGGTTAGATCCCTTCTGCTGCAAATCAGGTACTCAGTATTAACAGGGTTAGATCTCTTGCTGCAAATCAGGTATTCAGTAATAACAGGGTTAGATCCCTCAGCTGCAGTTCAGTGGTCTGTAGTTGCTCTCCTCCTAGCGCTTTCTTATCTCAAATAATCATCAGGGAGGCTGTTGAGCAGGTGTGTGTAATTAGACTCAAAGGATTCTGGTAGCTGTAGTGAAAACGTTTTTTTCTGTTCAGGTGACCAGCAACCGACACCCCTCCAAAGCACAAGTCCTTCCCAAATTTGGGGGAGGGGAGAGAACCATCTTTATGATTCTCCAAAGTGGGGCACAGTCACCCCGTGGTGCTGCCTCTGGAGCCCGGGACTCCCATAGCATTCAGTACAAAAAAGAAGGTGGGTGAGGCGCACACTCCCGGTCCTGGTCAATTGAACCTGTTGCAAAAAATAAGTAGCTGGGTCACATCCCAAAATGGACAAATATTCACAGGGTTAGATCCCTTCAAATGGACAAATATTCACAGGGTTAGATCCCTTCTGCTGCAAATCAGGTACTCAGTATTAACAGGGTTAGATCCCTTGCTGCAAATCAGGTATTCAGTAATAACAGGGTTAGATCCCTCAGCTGCAGTTCTGTGGTCTGTAGTTGTTCTCCTCCTAGCGCTTTCTTATCTCAAATAATCATCAGGGAGGCTGTTGAGCAGGTGTGTCTAATTAGACTCAAAGGATTCTGGTAGCTGTAGTGAAAACGTTTTTTTCTGTTCAGGTGACCAGCAACCGACACCCCTCCAAAGCACAAGTCCTTCCCAAATTTGGGGGAGGGGAGAGAACCATCTTTATGATTCTCCAAAGTGGGGCACAGTCACCCCGTGGCGATGCCTCTGGAGCCCGGGACTCCCATAGCATTCAGTACAAAAAAGAAGGTGGGTGAGGCGCGCACTCCCGGTCCTGGTCAATTGAACCTGTTGCAAAAAATAAGTAGCTGGGTCACATCCCAAAATGGACAAATATTCACAGGGTTAGATCCCTTCAAATGGACAAATATTCACAGGGTTAGATCCCTTCTGCTGCAAATCAGGTACTCAGTATTAACAGGGTTAGATCCCTTGCTGCAAATCAGGTATTCAGTAATAACAGGGTTAGATCCCTCAGCTGCAGTTCTGTGGTCTGTAGTTGTTCTCCTCCTAGCGCTTTCTTATCTCAAATAATCATCAGGGAGGCTGTTGAGCAGGTGTGTCTAATTAGACTCAAAGGATTCTGGTAGCTGTAGTGAAAACGTTTTTTTCTGTTCAGGTGACCAGCAACCAACACCCCTCCAAAGCACAAGTCCTTCCCAAATTTGGGGGAGGGGAGAGAACCATCTTTATGATTCTCCAAAGTGGGGCACAGTCACGGCGCTGCCTCTGGAGCCAGGGACTCCCATAGCATTAAGTACAAAAAAGAAGGTGGGTGAGGCGCGCACTCCCGGTCCTGGTCAATTGAACCTGTTGCAAAAAATAAGTAGCTGGGTCACATCCCAAAATGGACAAATATTCACAGGGTTAGATCCCTTCAAATGGACAAATATTCACAGGGTTAGATCCCTTCTGCTGCAAATCAGGTACTCAGTATTAACAGGGTTAGATCCCTTGCTGCAAATCAGGTATTCAGTAATAACAGGGTTAGATCCCTCAGCTGCAGTTCTGTGGTCTGTAGTTGTTCTCCTCCTAGCGCTTTCTTATCTCAAATAATCATCAGGGAGGCTGTTGAGCAGGTGTGTCTAATTAGACTCAAAGGATTCTGGTAGCTGTAGTGAAAACGTTTTTTTCTGTTCAGGTGACCAGCAACCGACACCCCTCCAAAGCACAAGTCCTTCCCAAATTTGGGGGAGGGGAGAGAACCATCTTTATGATTCTCCAAAGTGGGGCACAGTCACCCCGTGGCGCTGCCTCTGGAGCCCGGGACTCCCATAGCATTCAGTACAAAAAAGAAGGTGGGTGAGGCGCGCACTCTCGGTCCTGGTCAATTGAACCTGTTGCAAAAAATAAGTAGCTGGGTCACATCCCAAAATGGACAAATATTCACAGGGTTAGATCCCTTCAAATGGACAAATATTCACAGGGTTAGATCCCTTCTGCTGCAAATCAGGTACTCAGTATTAACAGGGTTAGATCCCTTGCTGCAAATCAGGTATTCAGTAATAACAGGGTTAGATCCCTCAGCTGCAGTTCTGTGGTCTGTAGTTGTTCTCCTCCTAGCGCTTTCTTATCTCAAATAATGTGAATATTTGTCCATTTTGGGATGTGACCCAGCTACTTATTTTTTGCAACAGGTTAAATTGACCAGGACCGGGAGTGCGCGCCTCACCCACCTTCTTTTTTGTACTGGATTTAGTAGGGGGCCTACCCCCAGATAATTTCCCTTTTTGCTCTTTCAAAGCCTTACCAGACATAAGGCCTCATTCCGAGTGCGGCGGTAAGGGGTTAACAGCACCGGTAAGGATGCCGGTGCCGTTAACCCCCTACCACCGCATTCCGAGGTCCCTTAGCGGGTCCCAGGTCCCACTAGGGCCGGCTGGTTTTACCAGCCGCCAATAGAGGGACCCGCTAAGGGACTAAGGAGCTAATAACGGGCCCGCTATTTGCAGGCCCGTTATTAGCTCCTTCCCCATTCTCATTGAGCCCTATGGGGGTTCGAATGGGGAATGGTTTTCGGAATGGGGACTTACCAGGTCCGCAAAGGTCGGATTGTCCCGGTAAGTCCCCATCCCGACACCACGGACCCAGACACGGGTTTGGAGGCAGCCATGGTGCAATTAGCACCATGGCTACCTCCAAACTCGTAATGACCCCCGTAGCCTGACATGACCCACAGTCTGCCGTCCAATGTTGCACGTCCAGGCACCACAGACACACTCTATGCGAATCTGTGAGACATTTTAGCGCCGCAATCGTGGCATTTTTTAAACTCGGTCTTTGGGGCCCATGGTGTTGAAGACGAGGCCTTCGTTTATTCGAATATGTTGCAATTTTCACTGGAACCGAAGCGTCCCATCATTTCCCAAAGCGTCAGCTATCACAGAAAAACGGAACTGAAGCTAACGGGCACTGGGCATGCTATATGTACCAGTGATGACATCAACCTCGAGACAGAGGCCCTCGAGGCACATTCAGTCGACCGCACTGACACACAGCGCCCTCCACCGAAACAAAAATTCGGAAGCAGCTAAGCTGCAGGGGATGTCTATCTAAAGAAGAGAAATACCTGAGAGGACACAATCCATTCAAACTGCAACTTCTTTGCCATATAGATCGGCCTCCACAAGTAAATAGCCTTGTAAATTATGCCAGAAACTTTTAAGAGAATGAGACTTCAATGAGAGACAATGAAGCAGAGCTATGTTAGGGGAAGCATGAGTAAATGTACACATTCCCACAATCATTTTACATACGAGTCCCTACAGTGTCAGAGAGTCTGACTTAGTGTAGGCTTCCCTCTATAGTGCATAATTCTGCATTTAGTCTAGGATGGCCCCTTTACCTTGGGATTGCATGTTTCGTACAGAGTGCTCACATTTGGTGTAGGGTTACGCCTACAGTGTAATTGAATTTAATCTATGTGGAATAACCTGGAGCTGCCTAGCCAGGGTTACATTTGTCCAAATTGTCAAATTGTAGATTTCAGTTTGAGGGGTTTGAAGGTCTGGATAATTGTCTGTCTCTCCTTCTTCATTTGGCTGAAATCAGAAAGACCGGTCTTTCTTCACTGTGGAGTATCGGTAGATCAGTGCAGGGAGACTTAATATAATGTCAACCTATGGAAGATAGGTCTTGTCTGGCAGAATTCGTAGAAGTCGCTCTTGTAAAAACAGTTGCAATGGGATTATGGCATGACTTGGAAGTGGCAATTGGTTGAACCCACACACTGTTTTGCATTCTTTGCCATTTTGAATAGAGCGGTTGTTTGTAAGTGTGGGCCTTTTGTATTGTTAATGCTGTTTGTAATGTCATCTAACAGTGAAAGCTGGATTCATTATTTTACTTGCTGACAGGGCAGCCTTGCTCCAGCTCTTCATTCAATACATGGGTTCGCTTTAGGGTCTGGTAGAGAAGCCAGGGGTGAGGACCCATTATCGCTTGGATGGGATGCCCAGGACAGTGCACTCATGTTGGTGTTAGGAGGGCTGCACTGTCCGCACAACCCACCACATTTCAGTAGCTCAGTTGAGTAGGTATAGTTTAAGGAAGTGGTCAGTTTGTGGGTGTCTGTGTGGAGGGGAAGATATGGGGATCAGTGCTTCAGTTAACTTAAGCAGAGAGGAACTGATAACATTCCATGCCTAAAAATCTGGAAGCGGCGATGTTTCTTTTAGAAGTCAAAATACTTCCATTCTTAAAATTGTGGGAGAAAATGACCTCTGTGACAACAAGATGGAAGTCAATAGTTAAATAAGAAGACAGGAGGAATTGGCCTGCCTTTGGTTCTTCAGATCTTAGAAGAAAATGGCAGACTAATGTCTTTATTTAAGCAATATTCCCCTAGCGGGGGTGGGAGAAGGCATTACTCTGGTAATGCCCCCACTGCAAGGGTAATCTTGCTATTAATACCCCTGGTATGTTGTACCGGGGTATTAATAGTGTTTTTTTTTAAGTTGAGAAACAAAGTGTTCGCCGTTTTTCAACTTTAAAAAACGGTAGAAAAAAGATCCCCGCCATGGATCGAGGGGAAGGAACTACACGTAGTCCCTTCTACCGTTCCACAGCAGTCATTTCCGGGTCGGTGACATGCTGGGAACACTACTGTTCTCGGTGAGGGACCAAGCAGCGCCATGTAAGTTGAGCGGGGTGGGAGACGACATGTGGAAAGGGGGATGGGTCCGGTGGAAGGGGAATGGGATGCAGGGGGGCACTCACTTAGCTGGTATTGGGCGGGGGAAATGGCGGCCCCCAGCACTGAGGTGGCTCCGAGCAGAGACTTCACTGTGTGGAAAGCCCCCGTTCTGAGACTCCTCATTGACTCGGTGGTCAAGCCACGTCACCACCAGGTACTAATGTGAATTAGAGCGAGTTGTTTAAAGAATTACTGAATGCAGTAATTACAGTTATGACATGCTGTAATTATTCAAATATGTCTCATTACAAGTAATCCAGGTTGGCAGTAGTGGACGTCGACTTCAAGACATAGTGCATTTTAAAAATCCTTTTCGGCCCTCATTTGGCCGTTGGAAATGGACTGTATACATTAGCACGCCATTCTAGTGCATCAGATTGTTTTAAATGTACACATGGGTAAGTCGTTTGCAGCACTGAAATTAAGCACCTGCACTCCCCTTCAGTCAGGAACAAAACATTAAAACTTCAGGAACGTTTTTAAAATGTCTACCTCCAGCTTTTGAGTTGGAGTTTGAAAAAGAATGTATTTAACCTCGGGATACAGTTGTAATTACTGCATGGGGTATGGTGACTGCTGCTGGAAAAAGCTTCGTTTTGTTTCCCAAAACGTTCTACTGCCTGCACAGCATTGCGAGCTATACATAGCTCTTGCTGGAGAAATTAGCATTCTTTGCCGCTTCCTGGAGGAGGCGGAGCCAGCCCGCAGCACGTGACGGATCACGTGACTTCACAGGACCATTTCAGGAGCCGTGAGTTGCTCGAGCAGGGTGACTGCTGCTGGAAAAAGCTTCGTTTTGTTTCCCAAAACGTTCTACTGCCTGCACAGCATTGCGAGCTATAGATAGCTCTTGCTGGAGAAATTTGCATTCTTTGCCGCTTCCTGGAGGAGGCGGAGCCAGCCCGCAGCACGTGACGGATCACGTGACTTCACAGGACCATTTCAGGAGCCGTGAGTTGCTCGAGCAGGGTGACTGCTGCTGGAAAAAGCTTCGTTTTGTTTCCCAAAACGTTCTACTGCCTGCACAGCATTGCGAGCTATAGATAGCTCTTGCTGGAGAAATTTGCATTCTTTGCCGCTTCCTGGAGGAGGCGGAGCCAGCCCGCAGCACGTGACGGATCACGTGACTTCACAGGACCATTTCAGGAGCCGTGAGTTACCCTCGCGGCGATAAGCCCGGCAGCGAAAAGGGCGCTGCATTTCTGTTAGGCTGTTGGGCGGTTGAAGGGTGAATGGGTAAAGATAAAACCATCACGCTTCTCTGCTTCGGTCGGTAGTGCAAGAGTGTGGTGAGTACCTAGTTGTCCGTGCTCTATATCGCATAGAAGCCACTTGTGGCTATTACATCTGTTCCTGATTGCTTGTGCATTGTAAAAATGAAACGAGGCTTCAACTCTTTAAAAACAGGAATGCCTCCTGCTACTGCTGCTCTTTTTACGAATAGCATTCATGCCGTGCCAAACGTGGCTGCGGAAACTCTGAGCAAAACGAGATTGAGTTCAACTCCCCGTGTGAGGACTGAAAAAGCGATGTCCAAAAGTAAAGCTGTGTTATCCGATGGGATGGACATTCGATCTTTTTGTTCTAAATCCACTTATGAGATCCCCTGTGATTCTAATAACAGGGATAACACTTTGAAAGCAAACGACTGTTTGGTTGAAGCTATTGCAGCTATAAAAAAGGACTCTCCACATGGACAACAAAATAAGAACAGTGTAATGGAGGATGTTTTGACGGGAGATGTTGCAAAAGCTGTCTCTTCAACTGAACCTATAGTAAAGTTTGCCAAAGAAAATGTCTCGCTTACAGATAGCATTTTGCTTAATAACGTACTGACTGGTGCCAGTGTGCCGTGTGATAAGATAGCTTATAGTCCTGTTATATCTATAAGTGATGCATCAAACTTTAAGACATTTATTTCGGATGAGGGCGAGGTGCCAGTAATTGATCTTGACATAAATGCCTCTGGTTTACTAAATCACACTCTACCTGAAAATCTTTCCAAATCCCCCATCTTGTTTACGAACATCAGTGTGTCAAAATCTGTAGCGAACCTATCCTTTTTAGCTCCAACTCCACGGAAAGTACCCTCACACAATATGCCAGAGTTTGGATGGCCAGAATTTTCAACAAACATATCAACCCATACCAAGCTTTCCAGCACCTATAGTTGACCCTTCTATTCCCATAATCCAAACTTTAGCTAAACAGCAAAAAAAAACACCATACCCATTGTTTGATGTTAACACAAGTTTAGCTGATCAAGTGAAAACAGGGCTGAATAAAGCTGTTTCTCAACCAAAAAAGACAAAAAACATCAAATCTGTGACTAAATGTCCTTCACAAATTAAATCTTTTGTGAAGAACCTGTCTATACTAGCTGCAACCACTTTGGCTGCCGCTAAGGTAATATCAAAGAAATATGCTCTTCAGGCACAGTCAAAGAAAGTGAGATCAAATCCGGTGGTAGTTCCCCCGGTTGTAGACCATAGTCCCCTAAATGAGCTGATACGTGTGGCTACTGACATGTCTAAAAATAACTCCAGAAATCGGACACCCAGTGACTTTACTCTTACACCTGCTACTTTGTCAGAAACTGGGGTCAGGGATGTACGGCTTAAAGAATTAAGGCAAGCAATCGATGACTATATGGTAGCCAAACCTGCTCTTAAAAGTCTAACTTTCGCACCTTGTGAAACGGCTCTTGTTCATAAACCTGTTACGACGTTGATACAATCCCCTCAAACAGCAAGTTCACAAGCTCCTATTAAAGTGAGCACAGTACAAGTTGTGTCTCAGGCATCAGCCGTTAACGCACAAAACACCCCGGTACCTGAGCCCTTGTCTGCTACTGACATCGAAAGGTTGATTCAGTCTTCGTTAATTAAATTCTTTGAGACTCCTCCCACGACCCAAGATAAAGTCTGTCCACCAGTCCAACCAATTTTGAATCCGCAGCCTCAGGTTGATACCTCAAAACGTGCGCGCATCTGTGCAAAGCGGCCAGCGATCCATGCTTTAACACTTAGTTGTTTGCCTCTACCTGTCAAGCAATATAACTTGAATCGTGCATCGGTGCTAGCTATATTTAGTGAGATTCCTGAGCTCGATGATATTGGGACGGTTGACATCGAGCTCGTCGAATTTGTTAACAACTCTAATTGGACTGCGTCAACTCTTTGGATTAATTCAAGGATTGTAGTAAATACACTTTGGTCTGTCAAATCACAATTGTTGGATCTGGGTTTCTCTCTTCAACTTAAATCTGATTTATTAGACTCTTCTGTACATCTACAACAATTGGCTAACTTAAAACAAACACCAAACAAAAATCAAGCGCTGTCTCATCCTGCATGCACTTGTGAGTTCAAAATCAATCAACGTTAGCATACTGAAATTACAGAATCTTGTCTGTCATTTGTAAGCTGGAATTCGAGAGGGAATAGACATCTGCTAAATAATGGGAGTGTACAGCTATTAGAGCACGACGTAATCATGATACAAGAGTCATGGTTTACTAGTGTTCCCACATGGAGCAATTATGATGTCACTCTGATTCCAGCTGAGAAGGGTCTTTGGGGACGTCCTACTTCTGGCTTATTGATGGGGGTGAAACAGACTGCGGGTCTGAAAATTGAACCTTGGTTTTCTCCAAACGCTTTCCTACAGATGACAAAGATCGGTGGCAAGGGCTTTGTGGGTGCCGCTATCAATGTATACTGGAACCCGTCGCGCATTTCTGATGAGTGTTTCTTGGATTCTGTGGTTAAGGCTATCGATATTGTGATGCTCGAGGGCTTGTCTCAATTTATTATTCTTGCTGGTGATTTAAATCTGCATTGCCTAGGCCCTTCAGGTAAATTGGAAAAAAATCGCTTGAGTAAGTGGTCAATTTTAGTCAAATCTCGAAATTTGTTCATGTTAAATGGTGCCTTCCCGCAAGACATGCCACCAAGATCTAATTGGCATCGTGCTAACAGTGAGGGCATCATTGACTTTATGTATGTTAATGCACAGATGTTTAATAAGGTAACAGCATTCAAAATAATTGATTCAGACATTAGCGACCATAATATGCTATGTATGCTTCTGTCTGTAAATGTTAGCATTAACCAACTAAAACCTTTCTGTCTTATGGGCTCGCATACTGTAAATCCGGCTAGAAATAGATTAATATGGACCGAGTCTTCGTTGGGAGCCTTCAGGACACATTACTATGCTCAACTTAATGATGAAGCATCTCAAAACTCTCTGCCAGTTACACCATATTATGACCTAATGCAGATTTTCCAACCGGGGTCTATCAAACAGAAAGTGAAACAAACCCCCCATCTGCACATATTTGATCACCAAATTAGACTTGAGAAAGCTAGGGTACGTTCTGAGAGGAGAGTAGCCCTTAAGCTCCCCTTGCATATACGACAAACTGTTCTGTCCCGCATCTAAACTAAATATAGAAATTGGGCAAGAGGAAGGAGGGCAAAGCTTTACCAAACTGATGGAATTAGCATATTAAAAACCTTGGCTTCAAAAAATACTGCTCAGTCATGGAACATCATTAATCAAGTGACTGCAGGGCATCAGGTGGCGGTTCAGGCAAATGATGTGTCTGAAGCAAGGTGGATACAGCACTATGCAAAACTATTTGCTGAACCTCCGGTGCACTCCTCTAAATTCTCATTTGATACTCTCCCTCCTTTCTATATACATTTTGACAGAGAAGACATCATGTATTTTATCAAGGGAGCCAACAATTCCAGAGCCCCAGGCCCGGATGGCTTATCCAATGCTCACCTTAAACGGTTTCCGGACATCTGGGCGGATATCCTTTGTCTCGTATTTGATCATGTCAATACCTCACAGAGAATTCCCCTGTCGTGGAAGCAATCTATTGTCGTCCCGATTTATAAGAAAGGTGAACGGGCCAACCCAACAAGTTACAGACCGATCTCTCTTTTGGATGTCCCGGGTAAGATCTTTTCTCAGCTGATTTTGCGCGAGCTGAAAAACTGGACAAAAAAATGCCTTAAGAGAGATCCCTTCCAATCAGGTTTTGTAAGCGGACTTGGCACACTTCCTAACATGATCACATTAAACATGTTGAAGTCGAAATATGCACTCAGGAAGCAACCTTTATATTTTGCGTTCATTGATTTTCGCTCAGCTTTTGATTCCATTAACAGAAACTTATTATTTTATAAGTTAAAAGCTTTTGGTTGCCCTTCTTCTCTCTTGTCAATTATCATTCAACTACACACGGACACGTCCATGCGTGTTAGGCTCTCTTTTGAAGGTCTTCTATCCTCTTCCTTTTCTTGTGCTGAAGTAATTGTATCATTTTGCAAACTGTGGTATCTGTTCAGCTTTCTTTTACTATATGTCCTTAAGTGTATGCTAACCATGTATTGGGATCTTTTTATTGAATTATCATGTAATTTTGAAAAGTTGATTCTATTCAGCTATAACAAAATAAAAATAAAAAAAAAAATAAAATAAAAATCACGTGGGAGGTCAAAACTGTGACCTGTCTTTACATAGGTACTAAGGCCTCGGTGCTGGGTCCTCTAAAAAAGAGCTTCACTCGACCATTGGTGAGAGATAGCGTTATAGAAACTCTTGTCCCTGTTTGGACACATGCTCCCACGCGTTACCCTTTACCCCTGACATGTTGAACCTTAAATTCCTTGTCCCAGTTTGATTCCTCTGCACCAACATTGTGACTTGCTCACTGCCAACATCGCCAAAACTACAGCAAGTCTTGTATTTGAAAAGTGGTGCCATTTTCTTTTCAGTCGTTCATCAGACTATAGAAGCGGTTTCCCCTCCCCTTTAGTAAGCTGACTCAGCACCCCTGTGGATCCCAATATTACCCTGCTACTCCGCCACCGACCCCCCCATAACAGGAAAGGCAACTAAAGCCCGGGTAGAGAACGGAGGAAGAGGCTGTATTATACAGCTATTTGCTCTAAGAGTCCAGCCTTAGACAAAAAGAGCCTCCGGCTCGCACACCATTATAGAAATCTCCATAAAGCTCCTAACAGGTCTCAAAAATATCCTGGCAGCGCTGTCAAGAGCAACCACAGACCAAACCCACCTTTTTTTTAGATTGTCCGTAGTTCTACCCAGCTTTCCTGCTACAGAACCAGGCAGTTTGTGGCCATTCTGTGCTTGGGGAGTGGGTAAAAGGGTATTCACACAGCTCTGTGCAGGGCCTGGGATGTCATTTAGGGGTCTCCATCGGTCACAGCTGCAACCCCTGAGGTTTCCCTTGCTACCCCTGTGGTCTCCCTTGCTACTCATAAAAAAAAACATTGTAACTTTAAAAAAAATATGTTTAATGCAAGATCCTGGGCTATGGCCAGAACCACGTGGCTCTTTGCTTCTGGAGTGGCTGGTTTTATTGTTCAGGCCTCTTAAAACAGGGGTTCCACAAGTCTAACACTTTCAGCACTGTCCCTAAATAAGAAAGAATAGGAATACCAAATAATGTCTCTTTCTGGAATTCTATACAATAATTTCTACACTCATTAAAGGTTTATTTCAGGCACACTTCAGGGGGTGAGTCACTAATTTAGTCTGTTCTTGAACACCTCAACTCAGCCTTTCATTCTTCTGAAGTCGATAAATGAGTACCAACACAGGTTGGGTGATATTGTATGTACATTTGTTCTATATAAAGTGCTTAAGCGTAAGTGCTATATAATAACACATCATTATCATTTGGCCATGGATGTCTGCTTGCAACGACAGTAATTTGGTAATGTGGGCCTATACACAGGGATCTTAACGATGCATATGGTGATCCATTCTTGTATAAATGTATATCATATAACAGTGATATCGTAACCATATTTTTCGCAGTGTACTTAGGAACAATGCTATGGGATGCAACTTCCTGTTTTGTCAAGGAGTGAAAGGTCATGTTCCATCGCTTCCCTTGATATGATTTCAGGGTGGAGTCAAATGCCATCACTTCCTGTGATGTCGTCAGAGGTCAAGGGTAGTGTGATGTCACTTCCGCTACCCCTGGCATTTTGGTGAAATGATGTCCCTCCGCATAGAGCAGCACAGCTCCTTTTCTCCAGAATGAGCACCCATGAGACTCATGGTAGAACATGGTGAGTAACGTTCTAATCACAGCGTGGCTCCGCTGTGCGAATAGAGCATTACTTTCTGACCAACTCAGGCCCCACTATGCATGACAGGAAACCAGGAAGCTCTCCTGCTTTTGGGCAACCAGTCTAGCGCTGGACATCCATGATTAAACAACCATGGTCTGTGTTATTACTTGCTTAGTCTGGCATTGTGGGGCAGCCAGTCTAGCCCTTTCTTACTGTGGCATGACTTTTTTTATGGGCATCCTGTCTGGGCCAGCAGTATTGCCGTATGCCCCTGGCTGCCTGCAGGACTGGGCAGCAGTGGTGTGTGTTCCTGCTCTGTACTCTCCATGCATAATGGGGGCACAGCAGGAGCACACTCTGTGTCGGCACTGCAGGCCAAATAAGGGGCAGAGCCAGATGCTGAGCAGGAGCACACATTTCCATCTCCCACTGTAGTCTGAATGTTGCAGGGGGGTCTGGGGGGGGGGGGGGGTGAGACGTGTCATCATATGGGCAGAAGAACGATTGTGTGTCAGTTTTGCATTAATTCCCAGGGTGCATTTTGGGGGGTGGGGGGGAGTAGCAGGACTTTTTGCGTGGCTCATCTTGCTATGGTGGATACTCCACTGGAATCCCCCTTACTCGAAACCCCCACCCCAGCCCCACACTCCCCTGGAACCACCCTTAGTTTGAAGTTCCCCTTTGATTCAGGAATGCCTCCTTTGAAAGATCCATACTACAAAGTAACGATCCTGCTCCTTCCCGCTTGATTACTCTGCTGAATGGCGGATGCTGAAAAGCGCGTTGCATGCACGCTGACAGAGAGGGCTGTGACAGCTTTGACGTTTTTCCTGTTCTAGTTTCTTTGCTGCGGGAAGAGGTCGCCGCTTCAGAGGGGCGAAGGCTTTGATGGGATTCTGTGCCCCACAGAGGATGCAGCGCTCAGCAGCCCGGTAAGGGAACAATATGCACTATTTGTCATTCTCAGTGCCCTAAAGAAACCTACTTGAGGTTTAGTCCCATTTTAAGTTCTTGATTTATCGATGCCTGCGGCTTTGTTATGTATGTCTTTACGGTGTTATTCAGTTTGGTCCCTGTAGGTAAGTGAGGAATGGGGAAAGGGCCAGGAGGAAGTTTAAATACAGCTCATTTTGAGCTTTGTGGTTTTTGGCCGGCCTGACGGACTGCTCTCAAGGATTATGACGCAGGAACTAGGAAGATGTACTTACCTCTCATGACAGCTGTTGGGGCGCACAAAGCTATAAAAGCTGCTCACAGCCCAAAACAATTGACTTTGTCACAGGCCGGACAACAGCACATGATCAGTATCTACAGCCACTAGAACCTGATCACTACCCACAAACACTAGAACCTATGTGCTATCATAAACGCTAGAACCTATGTGCTATCATAAACGCTAGAACCTATGTGCTATCATAAACACTAGAGCCTATGTGCTATCATAAACGCTAGAACCTATGTGCTATCATAAACGCTAGAACCTATGTGCTATCATAAACGCTAGAACCTATGTGCTATCATAAACACTAGAGCCTATGTGCTATCATAAACGCTAGAACCTATGTGCTATCATAAACGCTAGAACCTACTTAGTGTCTTCGGGCAATAGAAGCTGTTCACTGCCCCCAAGCACTAAACATTCTCACCATCCCTAGATACTAGAACCTGCTCATCATCCCTAGATACTAGAACCTGCTCACCATCCCTAGATACTAGAACCTGCTCACTATCCCCAGATACTAGAACCCGCTCACTAACCCCAGATACTAGAACCTGCTCACTAATCTCAGGCAAAAAAACCTGCTTACTATCCCTAGATACTAGGACCTGCTCACTAATTTCAGACAAAATAGCCTGCCTACTATCTCCAAACACTAGAATCTGCTCACTATCCCAAGATACTAGAATCTGCTCACTAACCTCAGATACTAGAACCACTCACTAATCTCAGACAAAATAACCTGCTTACTATCCCCAGACACTAGAACCTGCTCACTAATCTCAGACAAAAGAGCCTGCTTATTATCCCCAGATACTAGAACCACGAGGCTTTGCTAGAGGGGACCTGATCGGAGGGTGGGGTATGGGGGCCGGGGGGGTTATAGTCTTTTGGTTATAGGCCCAGATAGAAGCTCAGGGGCTATGACCAAAAGGCTAGCTAGCCCTTTGTCCCGACAGTCCCTACATTTGTGTAGCCCCAGATTTTTTCCAGACCTAGCAACACCCCTGCTAGAACCTGCTCACCTTTCCCCAGATACTAGAATCCTGCTCACCTTTCCCAGACACTAACACCTGCCCACTATTCCAATACGCATAGTGCTCTCTATACCAAGAATCTGCCCATTTATCCCAGACTCAAGAACCTGCTTACTATCCCCAGACACTGTGAGCTGAATACTGTCAACTGACACTAGAACGTGTGTTATCCCTATGGGTTAGAACCCACACACCATCCTGAGACAATACAACCTTCTCACTATCCCCATGCACTAAACATGCCCCTTATCTCCACAAAATACAACCTGCTCACCACGCCCAGGCACTAAAACCTGCCCACTATCCACTGATACTAGTACTGCTCACTATCCCAAGACAAGAGGCTACTCGTTATCCTCAGACAATAGAACCCTCTCATTATGCCATGATACTAGAACCTGCCCACTTTCTTCAGATACTGAGACCTACTCACTAATCCCAGACAAGAGAACCTGCTTATTATCCCCAGACACTAAAACCTGCTCACTATCCTCAGACACTGGGGCCTTATCACAATCCACAGACACTCGAACCTGCATGCTTTCCTAAACGCTTGAACCTACTGGGTGTCCTCGGGCAATAGAAGCTGCTCACTGTCCCCAAGCACTAAACATGCTCACCATCCCTAGGTACTAGAACCTGCTCACTATCCCCAGATACTAGAACCTGCTCACTAATCTCAGACACAAGAACCTGCTCGTTATCCCACACACCAGAACCTGCACACTAACCCAGACACTAGAACCTGCTCACTAATCTCAGACACAAGTAACTACTGACTATCCGCAGATACTAGAACCTGCTCGCTATCCCCAGATACTAAAACCTGCTCACTAATCTCAGATACAAGTATCTGCTTACTATTCTCAGATACTAGAACCTACCCACTAATCTCAGACACAAGTAACTGCTCACTATCCGCAGATAATAGAACCAGCTTACTAGCCCCAGATACAAGAACATGCTCACAATCCCCAGATAGTAGTACTTGCTCACTAATTCCAGATACAAGTACCTGTTTACTGTCCCCAGATACTAGAACCTGCTCACTATCCCCAGATACTAGAACCATGGTCTCCTTGCCCAGACACTAGAACCTGCTCACTATTCCCTGATATTTATAGTGCTCACTATCCTAAGAACCTGCTAGCAAATCCCAGACACTGGGGCCTGATCACTATCCACAGACACTAAATCCTGAATGCTGTCCCTAGACGCTAGAACCTATGCACTGTCCTCAGTCAATAGAACCTTCTCACCATCCCCAAGCACTAAACATGCCCACTCTCCCAAGAAAATACAAGCTGTTCATTATTCCAAGACACACATCTACTCATTATTCTCAGACAATAGAACTCCCTCGTTAGCCGCAGATACTGGAACCTGCTCACTAATCCCAGACACAAGAACCTGCTCACTATCCCAAGACAAGAACCTACTCATTATCCTCAGACAATAGAACCTGTTATTAGCGTGTGGTTCGAAAATCTTCTTACTATCCCCAGATATTAGACCCTGCTCACTTACCCAGGCACTAAAACCCACTCACTCTCCCCAGACCAAAGATTCTGCTCACTATCACAGACACTCGAATTTGCACACTTCACCAGACAAGAAATAACTCCCTTTTCATGGACAATAAAACCTGTTACTAACCCCAGATAACAACCTGCTCAATCTCTCCAGATAATAAATGCATACAAAATCTACACCTCGCCCACCAAAACACCACATCACAGGCCTACATGTATTTATTTATTTATTTATTGTGCATTTGTAAGGTGCTTATACATAAAGTGAATTGTGTTTCAAAGCGCCCACAGGGCAATGGGGAGGCAACATGGGAATGAAAGTCAAATATAACAATGTAAGAGAGATGCAGTCCTACTAGGCCTTGTGAGCATTCAGAAAGTGCAAGTGCAGAGAGAGAGAAGGGATGAGGGCGGGGGAGTATGTGTTAGGAGTACCATGGAGGGAAGTGCTAGGGAGCAAGCTGCACGCAGCTAAGTGATTGGCAGAGATCACTTGGTAAGAGTGGCCATCTGCCAATATAATAAGCGCAGGCTTGTGCTAGCACAGGTCGATGGGCAACAGGGCAAGTGCTCGGAGCGGGCAGAGGATGAAAGCGATTGTGTTGGGAGGCCAGGATCCAGGTGAACACATAAGGACCCCGGTCACCAATCCCAGCGACTGTGGGGGTTTAGCAAAGGAGGGACGGAGGAGGTGAAAAAGAAAGTCTTGAGGAGCTTCTGGAATTTGAGAAGATCCAGCCCAAGAGGAAGGGGGGGCTGTTCCACAGGAGGGAACCAGTAAAGGAAAGAGATCGTCCACCAGCTCGTTGTTTAGCGAAGAGCTTGACACACAGAGAGTTGGGGCCGGAGGTGCGTAAAGATCTGGAGGGAGAGTATTTAGTGAGAGCCAGTTGGAGATAGTGGGGTCCCTGGCCCCAGGCAGCCTTATGGATAATACAGGGGGATTTAAATTTGATCCTTGCAGGAACCGGGTGCCATTGTAGAGATTTTAGGGCTAGAGAGATGTGGTCCTTGGGCTTGAGGCCAAGGATCCGTTTTGCAGCCCTATTTTGGATTAGCTGGAGGGGTCGTAGAGAGAAAGAGGGTAGATTAAGGAAGAGGCTACTGCAGTAGTCTAGCCTGAAGCGAACCAAAGCTCTAGAGACATTGAGCTTCTAGCTTCTGGGGGAAAGTGAGTAAAGGAAGGATTTCTTTGAGGAGGTGGAGTTGAAAGTGGGCCTTGTTGGCAAGGTCCTTGGTGTGAGGGAGGAAGGAAAGAGAGGAATCGAAGATTACTCCAAGGTTTTTGGCTTCAGATGAAGGAGACGGCCGAGAGCCCATGGAGGGAGGTCAGAGTGAAGGGAAGAAAAAGGGAACCGAAGACCCAATGGGAAGGATCTCAGTCATGCTGGCATTGAGACAGAGATCATTGGAGGCATACCAGGACTGGATGGCAGATAGGCAATCAGGAATGATGAAGGAAGTAAGAGAAGGTGGAAATTAGGTGTGCAAGCGGAGCAAGATAGATGTTCAAGAGCCAGGGGGAAAGGGTGGAGCACTGGGGGACGCCGCAGGTGGAGATAGAGGTGGGGGAGGAGAACGAGCCCAGGATAACCTGGGAGGGAGGAAGTCAACCAGTCCAGTACCCGCTCTGAGATACCTAGGATATTGTGGAGCCATTTTATGAGGATGTAGTGGTTAACCGTATACCAACCATGATTGCTGGCTGGAATTTGTTTGAGGGCAATCAAGAAGGATGACAACACCAGGGTATTCCTTAGGTAACACATGCTCCACATTCCCTATTCCAACTTATTTAGGATCTGACAAGCACAAAGAGATTCTGTGATTCTGATCTGTATGCACCAACACCTCAGGTTTTTCAGTGTGCCTCTCCCTCTTGTCCCCAATAACTCCAAGCATCAAGGCAACACATGGCCTTACTGAACCTCAATAGCATGGTTACACTTTATTGCTGAGGCATAGCAACCAGGGGATCAAGGAGTGATGGATGAAAAACTTTCAAGTGACCATCACCACTGGTATCACTCTAGGCAGCTTTCCATGCCACTGTTTTTCAGCTTCTCTGTGCCATTACAGTAGGGAATCAGCCGTACACAAATCAGATTTGGTCCTGTCAGCAATTGGAACAATCCAACCCAAAATACTAGCCTTCGTCCACTCAGCACAAGTACAGGAGCAACCCCAGGCATGTTTTGGCTTTGTTGGACCTCATCAGCGAGGTGCAGTTTGATTCCCATACTTGGGTCTCTAGCGACACATCACTGATGATGCCCAACAAAGCTGAAACATGTCTCGGGTTGCTTGCTGCCCCATGGAGAAGGGATGTGACCTAGCAGAGCGGACTGAACTGACTCTTCCGTCCGTGGTGGGGCCGAGACTGATTTGAACATGGCTTCCCCCTTCTGTAATGCCACAGTGGTCTAAAAAACTATGGCATGGAAAGCTGCCCAGAGAAACTGCCAGTAGCTATGATTAATTCAAAGTTGTCAATACATCATTTTTTAGTTTTACATAAGCAAAGCCCCCACAGCATTTAGAATTACCCGAGCTCCTACTAAACCTGTAGTTCAAGCACAGCACACACATGAACAAAAACGACAATGAGGATAGTACATCATGTACATCATGGTGTAAGATAAAGAAAACTTCCCACGATTAAGCAAGAGCACAATGCTGGTGTTTCCCACAAAAGACCTGTGTCCTGTATGTCTAACCTGCACTATATTAGCATTTTAAGACACAGCCCTATTCATTTTAGTGTTAAAGTGTGTGACTACTGTCAGGGCAGGAGCTTGGCCAGCTACCATTTGAAGTCCTTGGGTGTCATCAAAAGAGCAACTTAAAAATACCCTTGGCAAGACTGAATGGGCGAAATACGTTTCTGCCTCTTGCATTTTGGCTGAAGGCCCAGCAAGCTCCCTCTTCTCATCCCGCGCAATTGGTCAAACATGTAGATTCATTTTTCAGGCAGGCCTGAGCAATTGTAGAAGTCAAGGAAAGCGCAGTTCCTTTACCTTGCCACTTGGTGTCTGCTTCACAGGAAGAAAAGAAGTATTTGATTGAGGTAGTGGCTAACCATACCCGTTCTTCAGAAGAGAACCCTCCCAGGGAGCAATTGGTATATATTACTTCAGCAGGAATTCATTCGTAAAGGCTTTTGGATATTATGGACGGGGTGCTTAGAACGGTGGCCGCTGGGCTGGGCAGCAGCATGTGTATAACCACTCAGAGCTTCAGAAATGCAGAACAACATTGGCACTGCCAGAGACCAACTAACTGATCGACCAGGTCTTTTCTGACCAGGCCTGCTTCCACCACGAACCCTGCCTATATTTTACAATGCCTGGCCACTGGGTGTCATTGCTGCGCCCATCAGTGTCTGCTTGCTTCCCTGAGAACCTCAGGTAATGCCATACTGTCTGTCTGCACTCTGGGTGTCACTGCTGAACCAATGCCCATCTGAACTCAGAAACCCAACACCATTCATTCAGAATGAAGCTCATTCCAAAGGAGGTCAAGCATGTGGATGGATGAAAACAGGGGGAGGGGCCAAACACTACTCTCCACCCTTTAGCTTAGTAGAGAAATTCTATTGTCATACTTAGATTGTGACAACTTTTAAGCACCCCATGATGCGCTCAGTCTGTTTTGATTAGGGCTATTCTGCTAATATCTCCGCAAAATCTCAATGTAACTCTGTTTCAAGCAAGAGTGTGACTGCACCAGCGGATACATGTGCTGTGCCTTTAGAAGGGGAGGGATGGATTGGGGGTTTAAAATCATTCTTTCTTTCAACCTCCTTACATACGCAGCTTAGGTAGGGGTGAATGCAGAGACCATAGTGCACTGAGGATGTGAAGATTCACAAGAATTAGAGGAACCGAGAATGTTAGTGTTCAAAGAGCGTATGGAAAGGATTTGGAAAGGGTGGCTGATCCCTTACTGCTACATTAAATTCATGTTTTGGTGTCCTTTTTGAGATTGTTTACTCAAAATTAAGATCGCCAAAATAAAATCATCTTTAAAGATGTGAGACCGTCGCGCAACACACTTTGCAGGTATCTCTTACGATACACATTGATTGCTCTAACCAATATGGACATTGGGTCCCTATGCAAATAGTAATCAAGGCGTAACAATATAACAAAAGAAAAACACCCCTCTGAAGGTACCCAGGAGATTTAAAATTGTGTTACACTAAGATGCACCGACAGGAATTATTTTCAATTCTACTGACAATTTGACAGAGAAACTGAAGAAACAGTCCTGGGTGTAATAGTGGTGCTGATTGTGGCCAATCTTCACACGTTCAATACATTGAGGAGAAACGTGTGCCCAGGCATGGATCCCATCAAATGACCTATTGCCAGATGGTAGAAGTACAGAGACGATATAATCATCACATGGGAGGTGACTGAAGGAAGGGGAAGAGGGGTTCGTATGATGGATCAATGAACAGTCACCATCGATGAGTCATTTGCACTGTACCTAAGATTAGTATGAAATAAGGGCCTTGGATCTCACTACCTTTCATGCGGATGGGCACCTGTGCACTAGAAACGTTGCAAACCCCACAGACAGAGTACCTCTCCTTTGCTGTGATTCGCAACCCCTTAAACAGGTGACAGACCACTCGCCCTTAGGTCACTTCTTGTGAATCCAGTTAAGCTGTACTTTCAGAAGACGTCATGACGTTCAACAGAATAAACTCTCAAAATAATGAGATGAAAAAGGGTACCTCAAGAAACCGATTACCAGAGCATATCAACGTGTTTCCAGTAATATCAGGTAGGCTCTCCTCGATGGAAGAACATGTGAACGCTAGGAAGACAAGCTGGGTTCTCCTAGCACCTTGACAACTTCCTTTTCCAGGATAAAAACATCATTGAACGGTATATATTGAACAGAGCAAGAGCAATTTCAAACAACCACTACATGCGTTCAAAGACAACAAGAGTATCAAGGATTCAGTGATCAGGAGCAAACTGCAAACAGACCACCACACAGATGTGTAGTGTCCCAGAAGTCACCTGCCACCAAACATGTGGGAATAGCAGTGCCTGCAGATTCCCTTCACACCGGAAGGTGTACAACCTAGGCCTGCAAAACAAACAGACTCCAAAAACATTCACACACTGGGATTGATTAATAGTACTCTGTTCTGTTAAATATCCCTGCAAGTAGCAGTATGTTGGGAATAAAATCGGAAAGGCGCTCACCAGAACCATGGAAGCCCCGACCTGCAGCTGGAACAAGACCATTATGAAGCCCTCGGTGAAGCGTTTTGGGACATGGAACACATCAGGTTGAAATACAATGGTCCCTGCTCCAAAAAATTACTTAGCAACCACATAAAAGAGTCAAATCTCTGTTGAGTAATAGAGGGCAGTACCTCATCTCTTGTAGCCAAAAGTGATGTTTATGAACAAAACTAGTTTGCAGAGTGGCGCAAAATATCAGGTCATTGAGGGAAGTCAATATGGACTATAATAGAGGTAGAGGAAACACTACACTGCAATAGCACTTTTCAGAACTGCGTAGCGCCTACAAGAGGATTAAAAAAACGTCATTAGAAGCAGTAAAAAAGACTTGTAGCCATAACATGCCCTGGCAGTAAGCATTAATTCACTACGATACATTCAGTAGACAAAGTCTGAAAAGTGTTAATGACATTAAGATAGGACTAACACCTCATTAACAGATAGGAAGATGATCACTACCATCCATTATTGATTAGATATCTGGGCAAGCAGGACGAGAAAGAGAAAGTAGGAAGCGATCAGCATTATGCCCTCTTGACGCCAACCCCCAAGTTCAGGAAGATGTAGGCGCCTCGGTTGTCATTCTTTTTTAGGTCCAACATAAAAAAAATGGCCTAGAAACTAAAGTCTTTTTGACATGATATGATAGGTTATTTATAACACGCTTAGCAGACCGGGGATCCAACCTGTGTAGCTCGTGTCGTTTTGTAGCCAAGGCGAGCACGTTGCCCCTGAGCTATCCTCTCAAGACAAGTATGGGAGATGACAACAGTCCTTCACCTTCAGTTAGCACACCAGTAAGGGGGAGCCCCTCGGTAATGCTCCTGATCTTTTTTCAATTAATATAACACACTTTTGCACACTAAAGACTCCCTACGCGCTGTCATTCGCAGTTTCTCGTCATCTTGAATATCTTCACAACATGGGATCCTACATGTCGTGGTCTTGCATTATAGCAAAGTGTTTTTTTCACGCAAGTGAAAAAGAACTATAGTTTTAACCGCCTTCCTCGCATGAAAGAGCATATCTGCCCTCTGAATCACACGTCTCTCACTTGTCCGACACAGAGCTTCCTTAGCTTTTATTAATGATATAGACAGAATATCTTCTGAACATGCGCACCGAGCAACCCATAAGGTGAGGGCCACCCTTTATTACCATAATGGAGTGAAAGGCGGTTTCCCTTTGACAGTTAAAGCCAGCCGAGGAGCGCTTGGGAGCGATTTCACTGTGCTGGTTTGGACTCGTCCTTAATGGGCGGAGACGGTGGTAGGTAGGTGCCCCATTGCCTTTTATGGACGAGCTGCCCTTGCCTCCGTGGCAACATTGCTCCTTCGTTCTCCAGGCATGCGTTATGACCTGTCAGCAGCTCTGGCCATTTCCCCACTTTCCTCCTCCATAGACCTTTCCTGCTGGCATTGTTCATTTGTGTACCTTTAGCCTCAGGTGCTTCCGACCATGCCCACTCAGCCTGCCCCTCTCATCCCCTCACTCAAGGCAACCAGTGTGACCCCTCCGGCCCCTCTGTTACCTCATTCCAAAATCCTTGTTCATCCTCCTTGCAAAGACCTGAGTATTTTCGGACACGGGTCAATCTCACCTTCTTCCATGTCCTATTTGTTGGATGCTGGGCTTTTGCTGTCTCTTTCACCCTGTCACGACCCTCACTTCCTCTCCAACTTAGGTTTAGCCCACTAAGAGCGTACTCGGAAGCCCCTTCCCTATGTAGCAGCAGAACTGCCCTATATCCAGTATCCTTTCTGGACTCTAGGCCAAGAGTGTTGTGCTGAGCCTCCCCATGTCCATCTCCACCTCTCATCTTCGCTGATGTAATAGGCACCCTAGCATTCTTAGCATTCCTTTCCTGCATAGTGAATCAAGCGCCACATGCCTTACCACAATCGCTTCTAGTGTCCAGAAGTCCGTCCTCACGTGTATCCCCTTCCACCTTGCCGGACCGACTCCCACCTGTCCTACAACACCTCTAGATTCCAGCGTTCCTTATCCTTTGTGCGCCCTTTTTTCTCTTTTTCATTCCTTCCAGCACTCCCTTCATTGGATTCTGATGTCCAAGCCAATATTACTGCAGATAACCACACTAGCTACCCCTCCATTGCAGCTTCCCCCATCCAGCTCTTCCTTGTCCTCCGTCCACTGCTTTCTCAATTGTTCCTATAGCTTCCTCCTCTCACACCTTGTCTCCGGACACTATCTTTCTTGACCACACCACCTACTGTTCCCTTACATCCTCCAACCTTTCTGAAACCTATTCATTTCATCCCGATTTTTGAACTTTGTACATTCGGCAGCCTTGATCACGGGGCATTATGGAGTACGCCATCCAACACAACCATTGGGTACTCACATGGTCAGAAGACATCTTGGCTTCCGATTGATGCTAAATTAAATGTGCACACTTCCTGCTCTTGTGCTACGGCTCCATCCATGTGGCCCATACACTTGACCCCCAAGTGGCCAATCACTGGTCAGCAATAACTGTGCAGGCATAGATCATGCGTAACTGCAACAAATGGCACTTTGAGGTGAGGAAATTGACTCTCTTTTCTTATCTGTCTAATGCACTTTGTGTTCTGTTGCAGGACTGCTTACGGGCGATAGAAGCCTTCCTGCGCAGGCACCTTGGGTACGTGTCCGGCCTGCTGCACCTGACCCTGGGATTTACGGTAACATCTGCCATTTCTGCTGTGCATTTTCAAAGAAATGTAAACTTCATGCCTCCCACTTTACCTTTTCTCTCATACCTTTGGTTCTCTTATTTCACACTGTAGAATTTACATCTTGCTCTAGCTTAACCCTTTTAGGTAGTGGCCGATACAACCCCTAGTGTGGCAACACACAGTCTGTCCAAAAACGAATATTCTGAGTAAGAAGAGGCAGCAATGACATTTTTGGATGGATGCCGCTACTCCAGTGCATTAGCCATATCCCCATCCTCTCCACACTCATGCGTTGAAGGCATTGGTTTTCCATTAAACAATAAGAGATTTATTTAAGCAATAGGCCCCGAGAAGGGGGGGCATCACCACTTCAGGTAATGCCCCAGGGCCCATAGTTACAGGCCCTTGCGAAGCAGGCTGGAGCATGGCGTTTTACCACCCATACTCAGGACCCTGCACGCATGAGCAGGAACCAGGAAGCATTTGCTTCCTGATTCCTTTTCATGATGCAGGAGCTGGAGCGCTGGGAGGAAACCTCAGGACCAGGGCAGAAGAACAAGTTACTTACCCCTGGAAACGTTCTTTCTATTGGATGTTCCTCCCACGTATTCCTCATCCTATGATAATTATCTCTCCAGCTTCAGCTGATTCGTAATTTTTTTTGAATTTTTGACAGTGGGCGGTGTGTTCAGTGTCGTGGAGTCGATGTCCCTCGAGGGCCTTCGTTCGATGGTTGGCGTCATCATCAGTATAAGTAGCGCGCGCAGCGCTTATTGGCTTCAGTTCAGTTTTTTTCCCCCTCCTGAAGATGAATTAAGAGGCATACCATAGACCGTAGGATCTCAGAAAGCGTAAAGTGTAATAACACGTAAATTGTACGGTGGGTTAGACGGTGAGGTGTGATGAGGAATACGTGGGAAGAACATCCAATTGAAAGAACATTATCAGGGGTAAGAAACTTGTTCTTCAAATGGATTGTGTTCTCGCACGTATTCCTCATCTTAAAATAGACTCCCAAAGCAGTAATAATTTGGAGGTGGGAGTATCAATTGAATTTAGATCTAATCATGGACGGAATGAAGGACCACTTTTGCAAACTGTCCTCCCTGGCTGGAAGATAAATCCAGGCAGTAATGTCTTACAAAGGTATGAATAGATGACCAAGTGGCCGCTAAATAAATATCATTGATGGGGACACCTCTTTAAAGAGCAGCAGAGGTTGCCATGCCCCTTGTGGAATGTGCCCTTAGGCCTTCCGGCGGGTAGCATTCACCAATAGGCAGGATGATCCATCTGGATATGGTTTGTTCAGTAACCGCAAGGACCAATTTGAGACCAGTATAGCCAATTAATATTTGGTCATCCTGGCAAAATTTAGCCATTCTGGATATATAAAAACTGAGAGCCATTGTTGGGTCCAGTCTATGTAAACTTTCCTCCTCCTTACCTGGATGAGGAGGATGGATAGAAAGTTGGTAAGGTAATTTTTTGTGACAAGTGGAAGTCAGAGACTACCTTCGGTAAAAAAGAAAGCTTTGACCTTGAGAATGACCATGTCTTTATGAAATACTGTATGTGGGGGTTTGCAGGAAAGGGCCTGCAACTCGCTTAACCTGCAGGCTGACGTTATTGCGATAAGCAAAACGGTTTTTAATGTCAAGAGCCTTAAAGGGCATGAGTGTAAAGGCTCAAAAGGAATGATATGATTATATGATATAAAATGTATAACATGCCTATACACAAGTGTTTCAAGGCGAGACGAGGTAAGGGAGGGGGAACAGTGGGAAGACAGAGACAACAAGACATCTTTAACACTAGATTGAGGTCCCATACAGGGACATTGAATGGGACTGGTGGATATACATTAGTAAGGCCTTCCAAGAATTGAACAATCAGAGGGATTTTAAAATATGAATCCTCCTCTGAAGAGCGCTTGAAAATGGAAAGCGCCGCTAGGTAACCCTTCATTGTTCCAATCTAGAGCCCCAGATTTGCCAAATGTAACAAAAGGGAAAGCGCTGCAGGTGTGTCACATAGAAAGGGATCCACATTCTTATCCCTGCGCCAGTTGCTGAACTTGTTCCAATGGCAATGATGCAAAGATTTTGTTGTTCAGCCTTCTGGCTGAAAGCAAGATCTCCGTTACGTCATCAGGGAGGTCCCACTCCTTGTATCTCAGCCTTTCAGAAACCATGTGTCAAGGCTGAGTGTCTTCACCTCTGGATGGAGAACCTGACCTTCCGCCTGTGAGAGAAGATACTCTCTTTGTGGAAGACGTATTGGAGGGCAAATGGACATGTCCAGAATGTCTGGGTATCAGGCCCTGCTGGCCCAATCCGGGGCAATGAGGATCATGGGTTTCCTGAACTTTCTCAACCTCCTGATCACATGAGAAATGGCAGGGACTGGAGGGAACACGTACAGGAGTGGAAACTCCCAGTCCACCACAAATGGGTACCCCAGAGCTCCTCTTGGAGGAAATTCCCTTGGGCAAAACAGTTTGCACTTCCGGTCGATACTGGTCGCGAACAGATACACTTGAGGGGTTCCCCAAAGAGTGAAGATCTCTTGAAGGACTTGCTGAGCTTTTTCCCACTCGTGGGAGACTGTGCTCTGCCTGCTCAGAGCGTCCCCACCGTGTTCTGCTCTCCGGATAAGTGAACTGCTTATAGAGAGATTCCTTCTTGAATTGCCCAGAACCAGAGCTGCATTGCCTCTCTGGACAGCGGTAGTGACCCTACACCTCCTCTCTTGTTGAGGTAGCACATGGCCACTGTCTTGTCCTTCATTATCAGGACATTCTTTTCCCGTACAGACAGCAGGAAGGCCTACAGCGCTAGTCTGATTGCCCTCAGCGCCAAAAGGTTGATATGTAGTTTGGACTCCGATGGAGACCAACGACTGCTGATAGTCAAATCGCTGGTGTGCGCTCCCCACTTCGTGAGTGAGGCGTCTGTCACTACCGTCATCTCCGGCCATGGCTTCCCCTTGTCGTGCTTGTGCGGAGCATGGCTTTTCTGCTTATCCTGCAAGGGGGTCCAGGCCGCATACTCTAAGATTCGAAGCATTTCACTACGAAATGCATTCCATTTAGCAGGGCAACTGGATTTTGTAGGACACCTAATTACCTCCGTAGAAGAATCACTGGAGGTCGAAGGTGACCTATAACGCCTATTCCTGGCCTTCTTCGAAGAAGACAAAGAATGGCGCGATCCACTTCTCTATCAAGACCGTTTTGATTTTTCTGCGTCGGGAAGAATCCCCCGACTCACCAGTCTTTTTTTACCTCTTCGAAGGTGACTTCGAAGATAACCTCCCCACTGCCTGTTTACGTTTACACTGCCCGAGAGCCTTCTCGGTCATCGCCTGACAGGAGCCACAGTAGGAGGTACAGTGCCCGGAACCCAGACACCACAGACATACGCAGTGGGGGGCGGTGATCGACATCTTCGACCCGCGGTCTTGCCACTCGTTAAATCCCAATTTGGCCATTGATGGTATTGACGAAGAAGACATTTTCCAAATTATAATCACAATTTCACTGAAGCGTGCCATCCTTTTCTCAAAGCGTTAGCTCGGAAAAATGCAACTGAAACCCACGGACGCTGAGTGCGCTACTTATACTGATGATGACATTGACCGTCGAATGAAGGCCCTCGAGGGACATTGACTCGACGACACTGCACACAGTGCCCACTGTCGAAAAGAAATTCTGAAGCAGCTGAAGCTGGAGAGATAATTATCAGAAGATCAGGGATACGTGGGATGACACAATCCATTCAAAGGTAAGTTTATTTTCATTTATTTATTATTTATTTATGCGTATATGCTTTTGTTATGAGTGAGTGTATGATGATGGGTGCTCATGTGAATGATAGAGTGCTTGCTGTGTGAATGTGCGTTTGTGTTGATCCGTGGAGATGATTTTGGTGAGTGGGGGTGGGCGGTTGTACAACAAAGGCATTTTAAAAATGCTTTTGTTGCACAATCCCCCACCCACCTGCCAAAATCAGCTCTCCTTCTGAGGTGCTGTGGAGCCCAGGGGACATGTTTGGTATTTTTTTACTGGACATCTATCAGAGATGTCCAGTAAAGAAGACCATGTTTTCGTCCTGGGTCCCCCAGCACCTTGCAATCACACATAATCATGTTGATTGTGTGTGAGTTTTTGGTGCTGTGAGGCCCAGGGGACAGGGATGATATCTTTTTACTGGACATCTATCATAGATGTCTAGTCAAAAATAACATACGCGATGGGTTTTAAAGATACATGTCACAAGCGATATACATTACATAGGTTACAAATCCGGGAAGCTGGTTGGTGCAACCCTATACACATATAGCCTGCTCTATACAGGATGCCAGGAAATTGGTCACAGCATCTTCTATCCATCTCCTTCCATGTGGGGATCTTCTTCTTCCGTTATCAGCTACAAAGACCCTAATCGGCAATTTAGTTCCATGGTTCATTATTTCATAGCTCTACGGTGCACCTGGTACCAACGACATGAGCGAGGCAGATACTTTTTAGGTCATGATAACTTCTACGTGAACCCCCGCTCCATCCCAGACATGGCGGCACTTTCCCAACCGCAGCCTAAATTTGTTAGCTTCTCCCCTGGTACCTTGCAGCACAAATCACATGAACCGATGGTGGGGGCAACCCATCACCCATCTTCCTGATCGATTGGCCAATTTACAGGTTTATAGTCAGGGGTATTGGGCTGGTCTGTGCACTCAAATGCTTGGGGCCTCGGCTCGGGCGTCCCTGGCCGCTATAACTTAAAGATCTATACTGGCAAAGGCCTAAAGCCCTCACCCCCCTTCTCGTCGGATGACTCTCCAAATATCAATTCCGGCCCTCTCTTTGTCTTGCAGGGCACATTCTTTTCTGGGTTACATGCACTAATGATAATATACAATGGAGAACTGTGTGTCTTCAGTCAATTAACCTTCTGCAGCGTTGCCAGGACTGCGAGCAGAAGACACACACACACACCCTTCTAAGCCTTGGGATGGGATTAGGCGTACTAGCATAGCTATGGCAATAGGCCTCAATTTCAAGATGGTGTCTAACTTCTAACTTCTAAAATGAAAACTCACTACACATGTGATATTAATACCAGGATTCACTACATTTCCACTACAATCCAGCTTCTATGGGTTAGCCCCCTCCGCGCTCCATTCTTCCAGCTCCCCTACAACATCTCCTTCTACAGTCAAATCGTCCTAAATCGCTGAGGGGCCTGGGACCTCCACCCCCAACAGTTTCCATGGTGATTTTTCTCCATCCATGTGCTCTGTATCCACCTCCCCCTTCCTGCCCTATGTAAGGGAGGCATGGTATCACAAGTATGACACTGATACAAAAGGTACAATTTGTAAAACCTTTATTCAATTCTCTGGGTTTGGAAAAACTCCTACTTTCCCCTATAGCTAAGATGGGAGTCATCTCTAAAATCAAATAATAAAGAAAACACAGTCCTAGTCGGTCTCTGTCAAATCGAAATGTACTATATTAACAAGAACCTAATGCCTGCCCTATGTCTTATCCAAAAAGTGTGCAAAGGGGAATATGTATGAAAAGGAAAATCAGTGTTAGAATATAAAGAACTAAAGTCTCAGGAGGATAGCTCAGCAGCAACGTGCTTGCCTTGGAAACAAGGCGGCACGGAGCGACACAGGTTCGATCCCCGGGTCCGCGCTTAGAAACCCCTGGGTATTAAGCACGTTATAAATATCATATCATCATACCAAAGTGGCTGAGTCAGCTCTCCTCCCCACGTTGGACAGCACAAAGTAAGGCGGTCGCTGCAGACAGGATGACACAATCTGGCTCAGGTTCTCAAAACAAAGCAGTTCAAAACATGGATTGCGGCCTGCCTGGCCTTCCACGTTAAAATCACTTTTCCAGCGTTCCTAAAGTTCCTTCACAGTTCAACAAAAGGGTTCACGGTTCAACCAAAAGTTCATGCAGGTCTCCCTCGATCAGACTCGGACCTATGAAAGTAAAAGTTCACGTAGTTCTCCCTGTGTCGGGCTCAGACCTCTCAATCACAGCACTTGTAAGGGTTCCCTTCCCCAAACGTTATTCACATTCGTTAGGGGTTGTAATTGGTTATTTATAACGCGCTTAATACTCAGAGGTTTCGAAGCGTGGACTTGGGTATCGAAATTGTGTTTCTCCACGTGATCTTGCTTCCAAGGTGAGTACATTGCCCCTGAGCTATCCTCTGGCCCCGGTTCCCTTCCACTAACCTATCACACTTCCAGTCTCCTTCATTCGGGCTCAGACCTTCTCTTGTTGTCGAAGACTTTCAAATGTACGAGGCTTTTACTATAGACCTCCGCTGGACCACTTTGACCTTCCCTTCAACTCGCTCAACTTCAGTAAAAAGTTCACCACAGGTCTGCCTTTCTTCGCGTCTCATCCACACGCGTGCAGCCTTCAATTGTAAGATATATTGTTGCCACTTCAATCTTTCCTTAACACACACCGGTCTTTAATCTTGCTCGCCAACTCACCGGCTGTGTGCATTCCTTTCTTGTCTTCGTCATTTTAATTCACAAATCAAGGTTAATACCACATGCGTGGACTCACTTCCCCAACTCTGCTGATCACCAGTGAGGGTCGCAGGCGCCTTTGAAACACAATGAAGTCTTCTTGTCTGGGATTTGGCCTTCTCCATGTATCTCTTACAGTTCTTTGGAGGCAGCGACCTCCTGCAGGGAACTCCTGGGCTCCTTTACCCTTGGTTCTCGTCCCTCAGTCGGTCGCTCTGCTCCAGTAGGTTTGCCTTCGCCCCAGAAGTTCTGCTGCTTCTCGTGTTCCACCTTGCTCAGACTGTGTCTCTATGTTCCGCCTTTTATCTGTGTGGGGAGAGCTAATGGGTATCAGATGTATGTGATTAAAGTCAAGTGCCTGACTTTGCCTGACCCGATTAGCGGGACGTGTCCAATAAGATATGTAAGGGTTAGTCCTGTTATTCTCAGTCAACCTCTTCCTCGGCCCAGTGTTTGTGTAGAAAAGGGAGGGGGAGTTAGGACATTGGAGAATCCTATAAAATAGGAGGGGTCATGGGTACAGGAAAGTGGGCAATACTGCGTCTCACCATCGGTCACCTCAGCCCCACTCCCTGAAGACCCCTCACCCAGATGATCCTCCCGCACTGGTCCACACCCAGGGTCTGGATCCAAAGGCGATGGCCGTGCCCTGGCCACCTGAGAGAGAGAGATCACTGGGGACTAGTAAGTGAGACGCCCTTTGGTTTCTCACACCAAGCATCAGCAGTGTCCGTCAAGCTCCACTCTTTCCATCCCTACTGACTGCCTCTCCCGTATTCCTCGTTATGTATAGTGGCAACCTGCTGTAGCTTTTGAGTGGATGCAAACTGTTTGATGACATTGTAAACATACAGAAATGTAAAACAATAATAGTGAAATCATGAAATACAGAAATGCAGGTCAGTGGGCGATAAGAACATGTTTTTTTTCCCACTGCTTTACTGGTGTAAACAATGTTTATATAAAAGAAAAAATGAAAGGCATATTTTTAAAGTCTGGTTCTTCATAGGTTATAAAGAAAATCCTTTCAGGCACAGATGCACTAGCTGACTTCCCGAGAAAGGAGAACTTGTGTATCTGATAACTTCCTAAAGTATTCCCTGCATGACGACATCTATTTTATCTATTTGGAAGTCGTTTTTTGATGATGCATTATTGGGGCATAAAGGTCTGTACATGGTATATGGTGACAGCATATTCAGGTGTGTATTATACCTCACCCTATGGGGACTATGGCAGGCATATGATGCTATTATTGGTGCATTTGAGGATGCACTTGCTATGTGACAGAAAAACATTTTGGCTTTGCCAATGCTTGTTTTATTTATGATGCATGCTTTCACCAAAGATCTGTATAAAGTACCAAGAGCGGCACAAAGAAATCCTAAAATTCCAGGTGGGGTTTCAACAGTGTAATTGCACAATTAAGTGTGGGTGGGGGAAATGTGTATTGACAGTACGAACAAGAGGTGAACTTTGAGGACCGTGTGAAGAGATACAGGAAGGCAACAGCTCAAGCAGGTGACAGTGTTTGATTAAAAACTATATGTTTCTATGGGAGGCGCCCAAAAGTGCTTTTCATGGCTAAGATGTGGCAATTTTATCATAATATTACATAAATAAACAACAGATAGTAATCTGTGAGAGCTTTATAAATGTAATTTACACAGACAACCTAATAGCCCGTACAATAAGTGGGTAAGGGAAACATCCAGTAGGGTGGGGAAAATGCACAGCCGCTGAGGGGTCTTGTGTTGTATGCCACACTAGAACCGAAGTACCTAGCTGAGCAATTTACAGTCCAGATTGTGTTCACATTGTGTGGAACGGAAGTGTGCTGTTTGGATCACTTACCATAATTCTTTTCTGCAAGCCCACAACACATCAGAAACAGATTGGCAGTTGAAATGATCCAGTAAACCCAGACTGTCATGATGTGCCGAAGTGTGAGATGAAACAAGAGTGGCCCCCTACAAATACATTTATACAGCTGATGGAGCACAAGCAATCATAGCCCCTACTACCGCCGTAGCCCTGAAGTAACTCCCCTGAATGCATGCAGGAAGAGGAATCCAAACCAAAGAAAGCACCAGGGAGATAAATGCTCTAATCCATCTGCTCAAGGCTACTGCGCATCCTTTCCACCCTTTGTCGCAGCCACTAAAACTCCAAAACTGCGGTATGATTTGCAGACAACACAACGTTGCTAAGTAAACCAATATCTATCTCCTCATATCGCGGCAACGCTTGAGAAGAACTATGGTAATATAGTCTCCTGAAAAGTGGAGGAAGTAAAATGATTAGAATTATAATTATAATTGTTATTTTATAACACGCTTAATATCGGAGACCAGTTTCTAAGCAAGAGACCGGGATTCAAACCTGTGTTGCAATGCGTTATCTTGCTTCCAATCAAACACACTCCCTCTGATCTATCCTTCTGGCCTGACCGAGAGGAAACGGACCACAGTAGCAACACTTTCTTTGATGGTAGAAATGGCTCCCTGCACCAAAGTGAGTCCAACTCACCAGTGCTTCTTGCTGAAGTAATTGTATACAGGGGCCCTCTAACCACACCATATAAATAAAATTGTAGCAAAAAGAGCACACACCCGGCAAGAAGTAGCAGTGTTTATTGCAGCCAAGAAAACACAAATCAAACAGAACAGTGGACAGGAACTGATTGATGAGAGCTTACAAGAGGGTACACAGCCAACATCAGTTTTATAGGATGAGTATAATCCAAGCATTTGAAACTGTTAGGGTTAGAAGGTACAACATTTCCAACGTTACCAGGACAGTCATTGGCTGTGTTATGTCATTTCCTTAGTGCTGTGCATATGGGTCAGTGAGTGGTGGGTGAATGCGATGAAATGTGATGTGTTTGTATGTTCTGGGGGGTATGTGTCTGTGTGGAGAATGCAGTGTGCGTGGACGCGATAGAAGGTGTATGAGTCAGTGAGTGATGGGTGAATGAGTAGGAATGTGATAGTGTGTGTTAGAATGTTCTGGGTGGGTGCATTTCTGTTTAGAGAATGCAGTGCAAGTGGACGTGAGAGGTTTATGGGTGAGTGAGTGATTGGTGGGTGAATGGGTATGAATGTGATTCTGTGTGTGAATGTTCTGGGTGGGTGTGTGCATGCCTGTGTGGTGAATGCAGTGTGAATTAATATGAGAGGAGATGTATGGGTGGGTGAAAGGGGATGCCTGCATGTGTGTGTATGTGCAAGGCCCTGCGAAACTGGGGATCACTAGAGCAGTTTTGACACATCCTTTATTGATTTAGCATGTTTTACTGGTATTTTTGGGCAAAGTCAAGTTCATTTGTGTCATTACCTGGCTAGACTGGCCTTTTGGTACAGCCAGTCTAGCCATTGCTTACTGTGGCATGACATTTATTACTCAACATCCTTGATAAAGCAGGCATGATAAGTAGTAATTCCTCCCTAGACTGCCGTTTTGGTGCAGCTGCCTATATATTTCTTACTGCCTTGACTTTTTATTAACTTGGCATCTATGATGAAGCAAGGATGATAAGTGTTCTTATGGCTCTAGACTGGCTTACATAGGAACCAGTTTGGAAATGTTTTCTTATTGTGACATGTCACTTTTAATGGACAAACCAACAGGAGTATTTTCTTACATAGGAGTACTGGCATATATTGGCAGAGCCAGATGTGTGCCTAGTGCCAGTAATGGTACTATAAAAAACATCTCAAAGCGAACATGAGGAATGTTCTTAAATGGGAATACTAGCATATGTTGGTGTAGCCAGCATGGAAATGTATGGTCACAGCCAGCATGAAAATATGTTTTATACTGGCATATATTGAAGGGACTGGCATGGCAATGCATTGGGAAATGTGCTTGTGCACTTTTGCTGACTTTCCGTGAGGTACCCGACAAAACCGATTGCAAACTGTCCTCCTACCCAAATTTTCACAGAAAGTGTGCTGTGTAATGCACCATTTTAACCTAATATTCAAAACATTTTCTCATCCCCCTAACCTCTCCCCCCCCAAACCCGTTTTCATTAGTTCGGGACCCCGCTCTATGCTCGGTCGCAATCACATATTTGTGGCACATTTTTACACCCTCCAATGAAACAACTCACCAATGGTAGCTGGTATATTTTGGGACCAGGCACCGCCCCCTTCTTTCTGCGCTAGATGAAACATTTAAGCTTTGATTAAAAACATATTTACATCTTTCATTTGGAGTAGTGTGGCATGTCCTGTGCTTTGGTAAGGAGCTTGGGTGGGGGGTACTCAGCATGGCTCGCAGAGGGGTACCCAAATGTTGTGCAATGCCACTGTTTGGGCTCTGCTCACCTTGAATGCATTCAAGTGTGATGTGAATGGTTGACAGGGGCCACAAATGCGACCAGAGCCCTGCTCTGGTGCAACACTATTTAAGAAAATAAGCGTTGGACACAGAGTCTCAGAAGTGAGAGAGCCATGGAGTGACCCACACACACTTCCCCACTCAAACTCCCTCTGGGAAAGGGCTTTGTGGAAGCTTCATTCATGGCCCGGTCCTAGGGGGTGGGGGTTCTTTCAATAATACACCTCACACATAGCGCTCTGAAAATCGTAGATGCATTGAGCCCCACACTTGAGGGAAGTGCAGCCCCCCCCCCGCTCCCCACACCTCACCCCATTAAAAAAGATTGAAGGAGTATGTTGCTTACCTGTAACTACTGTTCTCCAGCATTGGTATCTTTCATAGATTCACATGCTCTGAATATTCCCCAATGTCAAGCTGGAAATCCTCAGTTACCTTATGGATATTACTTTTTTAGAGGAAAGGTAAGGTGTATTTTGTATGCTCTCACCCTCGTTATGAGTGCTTTAGGCCCATTCAGTGGGACATCAAGTAGTAAGCTCCTCCTCTCCAGCCCTTCCTCAGATTCTGAACAATCATGCTGGACCATGTTTCTGGCATTTGAGGGCCTTTACCTGGCCCGGGTAGATGGAGGGAAATCTGAATCTATGAAAGATACAAATGCAGGAGAACAGGAGTTACAGGTAAGCAACTTACTCCTTCTCCAGCACTGTATCTTTCATAGAGCACATAGATCACTTTGAATAGATTACACAGCAGTATTGTGTTAGGCGGGTATCAGGTAATATTATCCCCACCAAAAATATCGCTGTATATATGGTCGTTGGGAACGGCCATAGGCAATATTTTTAGTGGGGATAATATTTGGGGTTTTTGGGAGCGGGGGTTGCAGGGGTGACCCCCGCACCCTTTAAAATAATATGGGGGTTGTGGGGGTGTCCCCTGCAGCTTCCATGCCTTAATATTGCCACAAAAATATAGCAATATTTTTGTATGCCTATATTTCTGCAGGGATATTAACACATGGAACCGTTAGGCGGGTGTAGGCAGGTAAAAGGAACTCCTATTTTATTGGAACAGATGCTGCATAGCTGCTTTCCCCGTCTGAACATCCACTGCATGCTGTTTATCCAAGCAGTAGTGCTTGGTAAACGTGTGGGGCACTCTCAAGGTTGCCGCCTTCCAAATGTCAATGAGCGGTACCCCGGCCCATAGAGCCGGCGATACTGCTGTGACTCCTGTGGAATGTGCCCGAGGCGTGCCTTTGAATGTTCTGTCTGCTTTCATGTAGCCGATGTGATCCATCTGAACAAACTCTGTTTGGAAATAGCTTTACCTTTATTGGCAAGGCCGAAAACTAAGAAGAGTTTTGTGGATGCCCTGAATGACCTGGTTCTGTCTAACTAGTACTTGATGGCTCTTTTTACATCTAAAGGCCACTTCCGCAGACGTGGAGGCTTCTGGAAAAAACACAGGTAACTCTATGTTTTCATTTTTGTGAAATTCTGTGGGAACTTTGGAATGAATTTTGAATTGGTCATAAGTAGCACCTCTGTATCTCTGTGGAAGTTCAGGTAGGATTTGTTGACTGCCAATGCCTGCAGTTCCGACACGCTTCAGGCTGACGTGATTGCCACTTGGAAGGCCACCATCCAGGAGACGTACTTTATGTTGGCCTTGGCCATTGGCTCGAATGGCTTTTTCATCAGTTTTGTGAGGACTGTATTAAGGCTCCGGTCTGGCGAAGTGGCTTTAGTTGGAGGGAAAACTCTAAAAAGCCCATTAGGAAATGCTTCACCAGCCTGTCGCTGAACAAAGAGTAGGTAAGGGAGATGTTGCTCCAGGGTCAAGTTGAGTGGTTCTACTGTTTTCTGCCCTTGACACCAGTTACAGAAATTCTTCCACTTAAAGCGATACAAATGGTTTGTGGCGGATGCCTTAGCCTCATCTAGGACGTCTTTACAGTCCTGTGTGATTGCTATCTGGACAAATTCTATGAAATCAGTAGCCACGCTGTTAACTGCAGGGATTGCGGGTTGTGGTGTAGGACACTTTCCGTGGTCTTGTGAAATGATGTCTGATTGCCTGTTGTAAGGAAGGCATTTTATCAAACAGTAAGACCACAGTTCAAGGGTGATTATTGAACTTCAACTGGGTTTTAAAAATGCCTATCTAAACCTAAATCTAAAGATGGGAGCAAGCTACGACCATCAAATAATAATAACGCTGTCCTAGTTGAGTCTGTCAATCTAAAAAGTTCCTATACTAATAAACCTATTGACAATCCTTACCTCTAAATACAAAATAGATTGGGAAACAATGTTATGCAAAAGAAAAGTGTTCAAGAAATGATATGTCAGGATATTCAAGCCGTTGGCCTCCCTTTCCCATTTTTTCAGCACGGCACAAGGCTGCACACTCAAGCTTAGCACTGTCTCTGGTTTCTCTAGCACGAGGATGGAGTTCAAATCTCAGTATTAGGGCCTTCTATGTCAAAGTCTCTTTGCTATTCAAAGTCTCTTACTTCAGAGGGCCTGATGCGACAAACAAACATTCAAAAGCTCCCTTCTACTCAGGATTCTCATGTACAAATTCTTGGGTGATTTTCGATTCACCCCGCGCTCTCCTCCGCCAGGCTCAGACCCACTTTAACACAAAGCTTTCAATTGATCTCTCTCTGTCTGGCTCGGACCAAATCCATGTACTTTTGTAAACTTTCTCTACTTCATCGAAATGGAAGACTTTCGACTCTGCGCAGGATTTGACTTGACCCGTTACAGGACCACTTCCATTCACAATTACCCATTCTCATTCAATTGATCTCCCTCCACTGGGCTCGGAACAACTTTATCTACTCTTATTAGGATACCTTCCAGAGACCTTTGATTGGCAACCCACGTGGTACCGGACCACTCCGCCTAAGGTATTGTAGCTTGCCTTAAAGTTCAATCACTTTATCCACAGTTTAACTTCATTTGTGTCTCTTATCACAGGCGTTTTAACAATGTTCGTTCCAGCGCTCGCCATACAATCTTGCTGCTTGCATCCTTGGTTTCAACACAGACCGGTCGTCTATCTGTCTCCCCAACTCACCGGCTGTGTTGTTTTCAATGAAGCGGCTTTGCTCTTGGAGCCAAGGACAGTACCACAGTGGCTGGAGATTCTCCCCGCCTTCATTACTGATGCGGGAGGGCCCCAGGTACCTCCGATACACAATGCAGAATTCTTCAGCCTGGTTTCCTGGTCTTACACTTTCTTTTCTCGAGGCTTTGTGAAAGTAACGGTTCCTTGTCGAAAAAGTCAAGGGCACTTCCCTCCTTGCATCCTCTTTCTATTTCGCCATCTTTCTCCTCTCGTTAAACTGCAATCTTGGAACTACTGTTTCCTCATGTGCCTTGTCTTGCTCAGTGTGTTCTCATGCTCTGCCTTTTATCCGTGTGGGGAAGTGTAATGGAAATCAGGTGTGTGTGATTATCAGTAATTGCCCGACCTTCCCTGACCATTGCATTGGTACAGGCCATGTATATGGCTCAAGTGTTAGTCTGTTTTCTCTCATAGCGGGCTGTCCATGAGAAAGTGTTTGTGTTGTAAGCGGGGGGGGGTTAAAGTTCCTACGTATCCTACTTGGTACGATGGGGAAAATGTGTTGTAGAGAAGGGCACACTGCATCTTACCATTCAGTGTCCCACTCCCACTCCCCAAAGACCCCTCACCAAAGTGATCCTCCCCCACTGGTCCACCCCCAGGAACTGCATCCAAAAGCGATGGCTGTGTGCTGGCCACCTGGTTTCTCACAATGGGTAGCCTTATCGGCTGATCTGCTGACAGCTGGAGTACGTCTGGGTACCATGTTTGCCGTGGCCAGTTTGGTGAAGTGAGAATGATTTTGCAAGGGTGCCTCATGATAATTTGAATTGTCTGATGTGCAACCGGCGTGGGGGGAAAGGCGTAGGCAAACAGGTTTGTCCATGGGAACGAGAATGCATCCCCTTTGGACTCCCGCTGCAGACTTCGGTTTGCAAAGCACTGGCATTTTTTGTTGCTGGCTGAGGCAAACAGGTCTATGGACGGATGACCCCTCCACCTGAACACTTTCTTTAGTTGCTGTTGGTTGATTTCCCACTTGTGCGATTGAGCGGACTGCCTGCTGAGGCTGTCTGCTATGTTGTTTTGGAATCTGGTTGGAGAGGGCCCATTTCCAAATCAGTTGAGCTTCCTTAGACAACATTGGTGACCTTTTTCCACCTTGCTTCCTGATGTAAAACATTGTTGTTGTGTTGTCTGTAAGTATTTATGCAGTGAGCCCCTTCAGAACTGGTACAAAGCATTTGAGGGCCCACCGTACTGCTCTCAGCTCTAGTACATTGATGTGCAGCTTGGCCTCTTGTATCGTCCAGAGTCCCCTCACGTGCAAGTGATCAATGTGCCCCCCCGCACCCTGCCATTGAAGTGTCTGTGAGTACAGTTTTGTGGTGAATTGGTTCCTGGAATGGGTTTCCCTTTGTAAGGTTGTTCCTGTACTTCCCCCATTGTAGTTTGCGTACAATATCTGGGGTGATGAGGATTTTGTCCTCCCAAGTTCCCGCCACTTGGGACCAGTTCGCGGCTATGAACTCTTGCAGGGTCTGCATGTAAAACCTGCAGTTGGGCATGAGCGGAATGCACAACAACATAGTGCCTGTCAGGCACATTAGCGCAACGAGCCATAATGCTTGGGTTTGAACATTGGAATTAACAAGTTTAACGTGTTTGTCCACTAAATTGAGGAACGCACCCTCTGCTCCTCTGTGTCAAAGTGTGCCCCCAGAAACACTAAGTTCTTGGATGGCTCCAGAGAAGATTTTTTGTAGTTTATTGAGAATCCTAAATTCTGTAGTGTCCGTACTGTTTCCAACATGGTGTGATGGGCCTTCGCGTGTTGGCGCTCTCACAAGCCAGTCGTCTATGTACGGTTAGACGTGGTGAACTTTTCTGCAAAGGATTGCCGCAATGGGCGCTAGACATTTGATAAAGGTTCACAGGGCTGAGTTTAGGCCGAACTGCAGTTGCCGGAACTGGTAATGCGTGCTGTGAACTACGAATATTAGATACTTCCTGTGTGTGGTGTGGATTGATATGTGGAAATACTCACCTTGTTGGTCTAAGTACACTAGGAAGACGTGCTGTTGAATGGCCTTGATTACCTGCTGTAGCGTTACCATTTTGAACCTCTGCCTTTTAATGAATTTCTTGAGACTACGCAGGTCCAGTACTTGCCTTCCGTTTTATTTACTACCAAGTACTGTGAGTGCACTCCTCGCCCTTTGTCTTGTTTTGGCACCTTTTCTATTGCCTTTTTCTGTAACATTTGCTTGACCCCTTGGAGGAGGACCTTTAGATGTCCTTGTGTGCATGGAATGGGCAGACCGTTAGGGGGAAAGTTTTGTGAATTCCAGCAGGTGGCTGTAGGTGATTGCTTGCAGGCAGGACCCATCAGTCTGTAGTTATGCAATGCCATTGATGAATGTAAATGGACACATTTATATCCATTTGCCCTGTATTGAGGGAATAGTCACTGCAACTGTTTACCCTGTCTTCTTCTTTGAGGGTTTGTTGTTTGTTTGCTCCTCTGTGCTTGTCAAAAATCATTTGATTTGTTGTATCCTTGGAATTATTTTTTGTATCCTTGGGAGTATTATGTACCCTTAGAGTAAGATTGACTACCCCTATATGAGGAGGTGGAGTTGTCCCTTCCTGAAGCTCCTTTAAATGGACGAAACGTTTTCTTACTTCTCAGGCTGGTGAGCGATCGGGCAGTATCAGTGTCAGCTATTATTGCCTTCAGTGCATCATCTATCTTTGAGCCAAACATATCCCTCCCTCAAAGGGCATGTCTATTACCTTGTGCTGCACGTCAGTGAAATCCGTACACCGCAACCAGCTCTGCCTTCTCATCACTACTCCATTTCCGATTTGTTTAAAACCGGTTTCGGCCAAATCTAACGCTACATCAATGTTGTGGTTGCCCGCTTCTTCCCCCTCATAAAGTATTGCCATTGCCTCTTTCTTTATATCTTCTGGTAGGTGCTCCATCAATAGGGCAACTCAGTGCCACATTTCCCGGTCGTAGAGTGACATTTTCGCTAGCGAGTTAGCTGCCTTGATTGTTGTGGCCCCAATTGTTAGGCCTTTCTTTCCAAAGGAATCTCATTTGTGGCCTTTGTTCTCTCGTGGCATGGCGCATTTTTGTGCCTGCGAATGGGCTTTCCTGCTTGCTGCCGCTGACACCATGGATTCCGGCGTGGGTTGGGAAGTAAGGCGTTTAGGTGTGGAGGCTGGTGCCTTAAACTTCTTTTCCCATCTGCCTTTAAAGGCAGGTTCTGTGAACGGGTGCTTCAGGGTGTGTAATCCTATTTCCCACACGTGGTCCAATATTGGAATGGATACCACTCACTTCCTTTTCTTAACCCTCTGGTCAAATAGGAAGCCTGTTGGCCTCGAAACCTGAATCAATCTAGTGCTGCTGTATGTCTTCTGGCATTACGTCAGAGTAGACGATTGGTGAGATTGGTGAGGTAAATACTTTTACTTGTGTACCCTGTACCTGATCATCCTCCTCCTGCTGATGTTTGGGATGGCCTTCTGCTTGCTTGGCTGTGTTTTGTGCATCTGTGGGGTTGTCCTGGCATCTTTGGTCTGGGTTGGTTATTTCCCCCCTCCCGCTGTTGCGCGTGTTTCTCCCCAATTGCCTGGCCGATGACGTGTCCACCGACGATGCTGGCACCGCTGAGGACTCCTCCCTTGCACTGGATGATGACGTGCATGAGGTTTTTACTCACAGCTGACCCTTGGACGCAGTCGTTGGTTTGTTGTTTTCCCTTAGCTTGGTTGAGCTTGTGGCTGATTGTGCCATCGATAAGCTTGTGGGCGAGGGGTTACTGGTCGACGAGAGTGCAGTCGACCGTCTCTCTGCCGAATAGATTTTGGTCATTGAGCGTGTCATCGACAGGATCATGGACTATATGCTTCAAGTTGACTTGTGTATGATCGAGAGTGCGCGTGCCGCAGGTGTTTTGGTCGACTGGCGTGTGGTCAATGTGCTCGGGGATGAGGATTGTGTTGCCATACCTGTGGTCGCTATTTTCGTAGTCGACGAATGCCTGGTCGACGTGGGAAGGGTGTATTTCCCTGATGATGAAAAAGGCCTTGACATGCTCTTTGCTGGACCCTCTCATCCCCAAAACGTTGGCGATGAGGCCCTCGTATCTCCTGCACCTGTCATCAGCGGTTCATGGCTGTGACAACGCTTATGCCTTTTTCTTTGGATGGTGATCTCTTACCCCTAAGCACAGCCATGCTTTTAGTGGACTCTGACTCTGATGATGGGCAATGACCCTCCTGGAGCCAACACACTAGCCGCTATTGTATGTCTTTGAGGGTTTTTGTTGCTAAATCCTATACATATTTCACAAACCTCAGCTGAGTGGTTGGGATAAAGGTAATAAATGCATTCACTGTGCCTGTCGCATTCAAAGACATTCTTGAGGCTGCAGGAGCTGCAGGCCTCGAACAATCACTTTTTTGCCATGTCCTTATCCATTCCTTTTCAATCCTGAGATGACTTCTAGTAAGGGAGAAAAATAAATGTTTTAAAAGTTGGTTTCTTGACATGAAAATAGGTTTTTCTTGAATCAAAACTTTATTTCTCTTGATAATGAAGAACTCAAGGACTCCTTCCATTTTGACACGCAGTTAGAATCTGAGGAAGGGCTGGGGAGGAGGAGCTTACTATTCAATGCCCCATTGAATGGGTCTAAAGCACCCATAACGAGGGTGACAGCATACAAAATAGACCTAACTTTTCTTTTTTTTTAAAAGTAATATCCAAAAGGTAACCAAGGAATCCCACCTTGACGCTGGGGAGTATTCACAGCATGAGAATCTATGAAAGATCCAATGCTGCAGAAGAGACATGTATCAAAGCCTAGGACTTTAAGGTGTTATATTTGGCCCTGGGTTGTGGGGGACAACATGTGGTTTGTCGCATAACTTAAAGATACATTCACACAGAGACAAATGGCCTCAGCTTACACCCACACAATAGGTTTCTTCTATTGTAGTGGTGGCTGACTCATAGATACATTTATAATCAGGGAATTTTGTTGATCCTAAATCCTGGTCACTGATTTAATTTTCAGGCCTTGCTTATGCAGCATTTTGCTCATGGTCAAACAGACAATCCAGGCCTCCCGAGTTCAGTGCTTTTTTGGCTTGTTTAACACATCAATGCCACAGATAATGAGTACTTCTGTGTCCATTGATCTTTAGCTGTTTCATACACTAGCTGTAGCCTGTATTAGAGATTTTGGTTACCCTGTTACAAGTACTGCATTACGTATGTTTTACATACAGGCTCCAATGGGTTCGTAGACAAATCTCGCCTCCCTCTGTGCCTCGGTTCTTATATCTGGCTGAAATCAGAGCACCTGGAAACATGGTTGTTAGACGCATCTGAAGGCTGTGTGCCATCACTTCTGCTACCCCTGGCATTTTGGCGAAATGATGCCCTGCTTACCACACCAGCCAGCAGTATTGTTTACCTGAGTCCTTGAGGCATCCGACTCGGAAGATTGGAGGGTCCCCAAAACATACTCTCCAGTCAAGCATCAACCACGTTGCGCTGACCCACATAGTCTTTCTGTCACCATGCAGCCACCTTCTGTTGTTGTTGGTGTATACAAGGAAATTGGTAGGGCTCACTGCCACTGTGATCCGATAACTACTGGTTTTAAACTACTTTCATTTCTGGTAAGAAAGAAAGGTATGTGTCAGGCAATCTGCAATACCACAGACAGAATCCACAATGTGTGGTATTTATACTGGATCTAGATCGCTTCCGGTTGCAGGGTGAACAAGAGTTGCATTTGTTTATGCTTCGCTTCACAGGATGTGAGGTCAAGTGAGATGCAGACTGTGGGCAATGTCGAAAGTGAAAAGAAGGCCGCCTTCCGAGAACGGTAGGAGGGTGAAGTTTCAGTAAGAAAGCATTGGCCCAGGGCGTTAGTTATTCTAGGACTAAATGTTTCTGTGGCAGCTGATATGCCACGGAGTCATTTTCCAAACCAACCTTATGTTTCTAAAGGTTGTTTACCCCCCTCCCACCCAAGATAAGGGAGCACCAGAGACGTGCACTGTTCTCAAGAGGTGACTGAACAAGTGCGGGTTACTGTTCCCTGGTTTGAAGACAAGGCTGACCACCGTGACAACCATGCAGCCATGGCAAAGACCGGCAATGATGATGTAGTATCAGTTTGATAGTGGGGGAGGAGAAGCTGGAAAGCAGACAAGCTGTGCAATGTCCAACACCTATGTACAATGGGGTGTGGCGGGAGAGGGAAGGGCCTTGTGTCTGACAATTGCCTGTCCCAATTGCTGTATTTAAGGATCTCATGTTCTGGGCAGCTCATTGATTAGGACTGGAGTGGTGAGGGTATGTTATATTCAAAGTTCTCTTTGAGTTTGGGGTTACTGTCATCTCTCAATGGTCTTGTAAAATGGCCGTCCAATACCACTTTTAACATTCTTGACCATTGTTGCGTAGTTACGGACTCCTCCATCACCCCCGTCACCCCCCACTGTACAGAACACACATGGAATGCATGCTCTTAGTTCGGGCACCACGGTCACTGCGCGCTGCCGTGGAACACCCCTTTTATTTAAAGCACACGCAGCGGAGTGGCATCACTCTGCTGCGGGTGTACGCCCTTAAAGGGGCAGCCACCACACACCTTTTTCATAAGAAAACAGCAAAACAGGTCAACTACACACAACACACAACAATACACTGCACCCAAAATAAACACCCCTTTAATCACATGCCAACCAAGACCCATCAGTCACTTCCCAGTCCATGGGCTGGGCCCACCAGTTCAGGGGTCCAAAACATAGTCATTGAGATGGGCAGGCTTTCCCCTCCCAACCCTTTGGGGATACCTCCTGCCCACCTCCCAGATCAGCCCCTCCTCACCTGTGTCCCCCGACATGGGGAACTCGGCGGATGGGCCAGGCCACCGCCCTCGTCCGGTATATCACCATAGTCCCTTCTTTGAAATGCCTTAAGCCTGGTCCCGTCAGAAGCAGTCACCATTGAGCCGTGTACCGCCACCACGTCCATTGGACCAGGCTTGTATATGAGCGACAGCTTGACTTGAGGGTGCTGGTTTTTGAGAACTTCATCAACTCGGAGCTAGCTGCTGGGGCCGGAGTCCTCTCCTGATGTTCTCACCCTGCATCCTGAGACTCCTCTCCCATTCCACCTGAGCATTGTCAATGGCAGCCGGGTCTCTTTCCCTCACTTCCGGAATCAGACCTCTCGACATTACCAAAACATGGCTTGTGCCAGGGCCACTCCTGTGGAAGCATGCGGGTGGCCCTGTACTCCTTTAAAAACGGATCCAGAGCTCTCTGCAGGCAATGTCCTTGTTTAACCTCCTCATGAATCTTTCCACTTCACCATTCTCCCAAGGCCAGTCAGGGGTGATGTGGCGATGTTGTATCCTGTTTTCCACCATCAGTTGGGTGAAACTGTCCCCCCTGGAACGGTGGTCCGTTGTCAGAACACACGGTCTGAGGCAGGCCGTGGGTAGCAAAGATCCTCCCCAAGGCCACAGCCTCCTTGTCAAATGATACCAAGTCAATAAACTCAACCTCCGGATATTGGGACCATTCGTCAACGACCACCAGGAAATGAGTGTCACGGCCTGTGGACCCAAAGCCGGCATGGATGTTTTCCCAGGTCTTCGTTCCTCTGGACATGGTCTCGATCAGAGGCTCCTTCTACGCCGGGGATGCTACCAGGCACCACACGCAGGCAGCAACAAACTCCTCCACCCGCCTCTCAAGTTCTGGGAACCATACTTTCTGTCGCAGACGGGCCTTGGTTTTGGCAATGCCTTGGTGTCCCCGGTGTGCCAACTCGATGACCTGGGGGACCTAGCACCATGGTATTACTATTCGGTCACCCCAGAGTAACAGTCCTGACTCCAGAAACACCAGTTTGTCCTTGACCCTCCACAGTTGTTCCAATGCCGATCTTGCCTTTTAGGTCCTCTGTGCCAGCGTGTCCACGACCGACCTCCATGAACCCTGTTGAAGGGCTACCTTCAAGATGTTGAAACACTCATCATCGGCCACCGCCTGTTCCAATTCATGAATGGGCACAGAGTTTGGAGTTGCTGCCTCCACCACCAGCCTCACATGTTTATCGGCCTCATCGGCACTGATGTTTCCGTGTCCATCTGGTTTGCACCTGGAGTGTCTGGGCAAGTAGTCGGCCATGTTGTTGCAGCCGGGCCGGTACACCAACGAGACCCCATATTCAAGCAGCGCCAGCATCCACCTCTAGATGCAGGCTGGAGGCTTGTACGACGAACCAGCCATGATCGGCAGCAGGGGCTTGTGGTCCCACAGTCACTGGCCATCCCAGCACATATAGGCAAAGATTGCGACATCCCCACAGGACCGCTAGGGCCTCTCTCTCAATTTGGGAATATTGCTGTTCCATTTCCGATAGTGCCTTGCTCGCATATGCAAATGGCGGACGTCAACATTCACATCCGTCTGGGTAAGGACTGCCCGCAGACAAAACGGGCTGATATCCACCACAATTTCTGAGGACAAGGTGGGTCAAAGAAGGCCATTGTATCCTCTGCCATCAGCGCTCCCTTGACGTCCTCGAACGCCGCCTGCTCAAGGTGTCCCCACTGCCACGTAGCGTCTTTCTTGGTTAAGGCCTGCAGAGGTTCTGACTGGGATGCAAGATTTCTGATGAACCGGCCACAGTAAGTGACCATCCCCAAGAAGCTGTGGACCTCGGATACATTCTCCAGGACCGTGCCTCCACAATGTCCTTGACCTCGCGAGGATCTGGTGACACACCCCCTTCTTTGAACACAAATCCGAAGAATTCAATGGTCTTCTTGAGGATCTCGCACGTGTCCTTGTGCAGAGTTGACTGAGTGCTTGCAGCCATTCCAAGGTCTTCACCAGCCCTTCCAGGTGCTCCGCCTCTGTCCTTGCAAACATCAGGATGTTGTTGCTAATATTCAGGACGCCATCCAAGTCAGCGAGGGCCCGTGGATGATATTCTGAAAGACCTCTGCCGCAGATGAGACACCAAAACTCAAGCGTTTGAACCTGTAGAGGCCCCAGTACGTGGTGAAAGTTATGTACCGAGAATCCCGGTGTAACACCACCTGATGGTACCCGCCCCGAAGATTGAGTTTTGAGAAGAAGTACACCCCTGCAGTTCTGCAATGATATCATCAATTTTGGGGGTGATATGTCATTCGCGCTTAATCCCCTTGTTTGGAAGCCTCATGTCCACACAGATCCATACAGAGTCAGGTTGTTTGGGCTTTCTGGCAATGACAATCGGAGACACCCATGGGGTCTTGCCATCCACTTTCTCGATTATGTCCAACTCCACAAACTGCCCAGCTCCTTATCCACAAAGTCCGCAGATGAAATGGGACACTGCAGTGTTTCAGCGCAATGGGTTGTATCGGCTCATCAATATGGAGCCTCACCTGGTCACCCGCCATGCGGCCAATTCCTTCTAATAGCTGGCTGTATTTTGCCAGCAGCCCCGGCACATCCTCCACATACACTGAGTATGTTAAGCTCACGATGCCGAGTGCCTCCGCTGCCGCACAACTCAGGAGGGTGTTGCTGCTGATGGTTGTAACATAGAATTAGGCATTGATGGACGACCATCCATGCTCTACATTGGATTCAAATGCTCCAGCCAGCGGGAACGGTTGTTTGCCGCCAAATGTAAAAATGCACGCCCTTGGCTTCTTTAATTTGGGTGACACCACCATGGTGTCGTAGTGCAACCTCGCCATTACATTCACAGACGCCCCTGTGTCTACCAGCACCGGCACTTTTGATTAATTTACTCTCACCAGACACTGTGGTTGTCTCCTGTTGGTGGTCCACAGCACACTGGCGCTCGAGATGAGAAAGATGTTTTCTTCCTCCTCTTCGTCATCCTCCTTGTGAGGGGCACCCTCCTCCCTCTGGTCTATCTGGGAGACATTGCGCGGGTGCTGTGACATGAAGAACCCTGCGCGCACAGGCCCCCTAGGTATTACCACCAGCACTGGAGCTCTGCAAATGCGGGCATAGTGGTCAAGCGCTCTGCAACGTCCACAAGCCTTCCCTTGTGCCAGGCATTCAGCGGGGTGTGGTAGGTCGTACCCACACTTTGTACACGAATCAAGGGCCCTTGCACCCCTGTCCCGCTGGCCTCCACTTGGACGCCTGGCTCCACTGTCACCTTGACTGCAGCCCACAGCACACACATCGTCCACTTTCCCTGGGCGCACAGCCGCATCCATCCTTGATGCACGCACCTCTGACACCTCTTGGCAGCGTCCGAGTTCCAGTATGCGAGGTAGCGTGAGTCCCGGCTCTCACAGCACCTGCCTATGCAGTTTGCCAGACGAACATCTCTGTATGAGCTGGTTCCTAATTATCGTATCAGGATTGTCCCAGGCACATGACAGGGACATGAGGTGCAGTCGCCCATAGGAATTGTTCAGGGACTCATCGTCCTTTTGCCTGGAGCTGCACATCACAAACCGCTCGTAGTCTGTGTTGGCAAGCGGCATGAAATGCTCTCACCGCGCATCGGTAGCTGCAGCATATGTCGCATTTGCTGGTGTCATGGATTGAAAAACCTCATGTTCCACCGGTCCAGCTGAGTATAGGAGCATAGCCACCTTGCTGTCTTCATCTGTCTCCCCAGTGGCCTTGAAGTACATATCAAGCCTGTCAATCCACAGTCTCCATCTCGGTCCCAACCTGAATGCCCCCCCCCACCGAAATATTAAACTCAGGCATTGGTGTGAGTGCCTCCTGCTGTCTCGGCACATATGCAGCGACTGGGCCAGCTGGCCCTGGTACTTGGCCAGCAGCAGGTGCTGTAGCAGCATGGCCATCCATGGTAGCGAGCGCACAGGCACCCCACTAGAGTACTGGGGCTGCAACTCACTGACTTGCTGCTCCAGGCACAACTGCGTAAAGATGTGGAATGTGATAATGTTGGTCAGACACACCTCTTGTAGATACTTCTAATGATCTTCCTCCACCACCACACAGCCAGCCAATGCCCAACCAGGCACCTTCTTCAACTGTCCAAAAATGTGGGCATAGAGCCACTTGGCTCTCTAATACCCTAGGGCACTAAACACATTAGCCCCCTTCCATCAACGTCCAAACAGCCAGGAATAACAAAGAAGGAACTCCTACTCCATAGATATTGGCTCTAAACATTGAGTGGGGTGGGCCCAAGGGACAAAGAACATAAGATGGTAGGCCCTCAGCTCCTCTCCTCACACTTGATGTGTTAGAAATGTCCAAGGCACTTCAAAATGAAGAATACACACCACAGTGCTGTCCCCTATGCAGGGAATCCAACAATTGCGTGTGGGGGGTGAACCAGCACTCCTGGAAGGTGCTGCGCCCTCTCCACCACGTGCGCAAGATGGCAGCCAGAAGACAGAGAAAACAATATGCTCTGCTTTCCTCACCGCCTCTGCCCGGGTCAGTTCCCTGCCTCGTTGCCTCTGTTGCGTAGTCACGGGCTCCTCCGTGACCCCTGTGAGCCCCCCACTGTACAGAACACACACGGAATGTATACTCTTAGTTTGGACACCCTTTATTTAAAGCACACGCGGCAGAGTTGCGTCACTCCGCCATGTGTGTACGCACTTAAAGGGGCAGCCACCACAACCATGATCTGGGTCATTTGTTCTACAAGGAGGGACTCGGCAAGGTATCCAGTCTCCTTACCATAGAAATTTCACAGTGGATATTTTTTACTGTGCTTCTTTTAACATATTTTTGCTACATAGTGAAGGGGCAGTGTTTGGATGAGGCAATATGTGATGGGGAGAGGGTGGAGGGCGGGTGGGAGAGGGTAGTCTTCCCCCCACAGCTCCAGCAATCAAATGAAAAATCGGTAATAAAAATGCAGTAAAAAAATAATACGGTGACATGTCTACGCTAAAAACACATGGAACCCTCTCCATGGCCTGAACATTTTGGCAACCTAAAAATCTTAAAAGTGCTGTATGTAGACTATTTTTATATACAATTATTCTTATCAAACCAAAGGTGATAGATACTCAGGCCGGGAACCTGCACATCACACACACACACACACACAGATCCTAGCAGTGAGCAAGCAGCCCTCTGAACTATCTTATGGCAGAGGTGTTGCTAGTGGGTTTGAGGGGGTTATAACCCTGAGTCTTTTGATTGCAGCCCTTGCCCTTGCCCTTGCTAGCCCAAGTCCCGACAGTAGCCACGGATCTTTTCCAGACCTAGCCACAACCCTGCTTATCGGAGTAGTGCCTGGAACATCTGTGCTATATAAGGCTGGTTATGAGTTAGTGGTGTTACTACCGTGTTCCGAGAGCAAGGTAATGTTGATGGTTGGTGTCACTGGAATTCTGATTGTAGTACTCTGTGGAGCAGCCATTCCGATGCAATTATTCTCCCCGCCCATTAATGATGAGAGTCATGCCTCGCTGACTCCTAGATGACTTAAATCTAGTGGTACTCAAACTCGTTTTGGTATGTTTTCTGGCACGCTCTTTTTGGTTGCCAATATTCTGCCCTGCAAATATTGTATGGTGTCGGAATTCTTTGCCAGCCACATGAGTTATAAGTTCGTAGCAAATTGTCAATTGAGTGTTTTTTCTGTGGCTTAGATAATGTTCTGCTTTGCCTCTGCTCCGAGCTGTGTGTGCGACGAGACAAATGACTGAGCACAACTAAAGCCATTGCATATACCGAGTATACAAGGCTTTCCTTTGGTGTTTGAGTGTATTTTTCACCGCATGGGAGTATTTATGCTAGCTACTGTGCATGTCTTGCAAGTCTTAAATTCGTTTATGAACTTTACCACCTTTCAATATTCGTTTTTTGTAGACAACATATTTGAAAACAGGCTGTTTTCACAGATAATGGCCCTCATTATTAGTTGGATGGTCCGAAAATAAAGTGCTGGTAACAACATATACCGGCACCGTTCTGGACCGACCAACTCCAAATCTGCTGGTAGGGGCTCTGATCTACCGGCAGGTTTGACCTGCCGGTAGATCTGGCCGTAAAGGCAGATAAATACCTGAATCACCGGCCCCATTACTATACTAACGTGATTCGGGTAAACCCATTCCATGGAGTCATATGGAACTCCATGGAATGGAAAGGGGAATTACCAGCATCTCTGCCTCCCAATATCCTAGCAGGTTACCGGCAGTGCTTTGAGTGGGCCGGGGCCTACCGGGGCAAACCCCCGGCAGTCTCCAAAAAGTGAGACTGAGCCGGTGCCCTGCTTGGGCCCCCCGGTCCCACCATGCCATGGCGGATCATTATCCCGCCACGGCCGCAGCCGCGACGGGAGATGAGCCCACCACTATCATTGAGTCAGGCAGCTGTGATTGACAGGAGTGCCAGCCAGCCACAGCGTCGCGCTAATTGATGCTGTGGCTGGCTGACACCTCTGTCAGTCACAGCTGCCTACAGGGAACACACTGCGGTATCTCCAAACTGTAACTTCGTCTCCTGACCCCTCGCGAGGGGTCAGGAGACGAAGTTACAATTCCTTTGTTGCATGTGGGCAGAATCATGCCTGCGCCCACTCCCTAGGCCACTGAGGCATCTTTGACCCTCTGCGAACCCTAGGGCTATGCACGGCAGATTTGAGAACCGAGCCCACATTGTTTGTCGGATATGTATATCCGACAAACAATTCATAAATAAATAAATAAACCGGGTAGTGGTCTGTTCCCGATCTCCACAAACGAGGTTCATTTATTTATTTATGCATTATTTGTCGGATATGTGTACATGACAAACAATGCATAAATAAATAAATAAATAAACCGAGTCTGTTCAAGGAGTGAAACTAAAAGGTATGAGAACAGAGAAAGGAACAAAGGGATGAACTAAGGTGAGCGGGCGGGTGGGAAAAGAAGTAGAGTAACAAGTGAAACTGAAGGGAAAAGTAGGAGAGGACAAGAGAGTGAGAAATAAAAGTGGTGAAATATTCAAATAAAATCAATCGGGAAAGGGTAACGTGAGAGAGAAAATAAGGGCAGGAAAGATAGGGACAGAACAGAGTCAAGGGGTGCATACATTGGGGAGAAAACTATGGAAAGAGAATGAAAAGGAGGAAAGAAACATAAGAAAGTGACAGAAAACGATGATGTTACAAAAAAATGAATGAGAGAAATTAGGTGAGAGAAAAGGAGGAGATGAAAGTCAAAGGTTAGAATGGGGAGGAGGGGAGAAGGAATGATATTAGAGGAGCGGAGGAAAGAAAAGATGAGTGTGAATAGAAAAGAAGGGGAAGAGAAGGTGGAAAGGAGAGATGGAATGAGAGGAAATATGGGGTGAGACTGGTGAAGAGGGGCGAAGGATTGAAAAGAGGAGAGGAAAGACAGGGGTAAGAATGAGAGAAGGATGAGGAGCCACGGAAGGAGAGGAAAGACAAGGGTGAGAATGCTGAAGAGGGGTGAAGGAGTGGAAGAGAAGAGGAGGAGGAGAGATGGAAGAAGAGGAAATAAAGGGGTGAGACTGGTGAAGGGGGTGAAGGATTGAAAAGAGAGGAAAGGAAAGACATGAGAATGGAGCAGAGGAGTGATGCAATGAGAGCATGGAAAAAGGAAAGGCAAGAAGAAAGGGAAGACAGGGAGCAGAGTGAGAAGAGAAGAGTTAACTGGAGAAGAGTTAACTGACAAAACACTCATCGTAAAACACTTCTTGAAATAATGTAAAATTACCTAACAGCAGTCTGACCTCATACAGGCATAGATAGACTCATTGCAAAGGCATAATTTGTTGTAGGGAACTTTTTGGGGTAAATCACTCTTGGACCTCCGCGACTTAAGATCTATGCACCAAATTCGGTGGTGTCGCAATGGTGTGTGCAGAAGAACCGGAGACAAAGAGTTCCCCCACTCCGATTGTAAAAAGAACTCGGGGGCTGCACACATCTCTTAATTGCGCCACAAATGTATTTCAAAGTTTTGGACACTTAGTCATAATAAAAATAAATTTATTGATGGCCCTTATTGATAACACGTGTTTCGGCACACTCCTAGTGCCTTCCTCGGATCAGGGCAATGTCTGTTTACCATCCACTGTTTTGACCGCTACAAATAACGTGATTGGTGGCTGAGTCCCATCAGACTCCAAACGTTTTCTGACAAGTTCAATATTACTGCATCACGCGTCGGGTTCCTAAGAATATTCCGTTATTTGTAGCGGTCAAAACAGTGGATGGTAAACAGACATTGCCCTGATCTGAGGAAGGCACTAGGAGTGTGCCGAAACACGTGTTATCAATAAGGGCCATCAATAAATTTATTTTTATTATGACTAAGTGTCCAAAACTTTGAAATACATTTGTGGCGTAATTAAGAGATGTGTGCAGCCCCCGAGTTCATTGCAAAGGCACTCAACAACTACATGCCGGTTTCTTTTTGGTTTTCCTTGAATCTTGATTGTCACTGCAACCTTGTTAGTATTTTGATAGGCTGCAGTGTTTGGTGCCACACATTTCCTCTACAGTCTATCACCTCAAAAAGTGGCACCTGGTCATTCCTCTTCCGATGCGCACAGCATTCATGGCACAGAGCAACACCCAGGCAGGGGGATTGCTAGCAACACATTGAGAGTTGTGTTACACAGCATAGCCATCCTCAGTCATGAAGCCCATGCTGCCACCCCATGGCCACCGGCTCCTGTTTACCTCCAGTGTGGCCCTTTTATACAGTAAGTGAGGCCCACTTCCAAGGTTCTACATGGTTGCTCTTGCTGGGCTACCTGAACTACTTCCAAGAGAATTTTTGAAGGTGTTCGCAGGTGTATCCAACAAACAATGCATAAATAAATAAACCTGTGAGTGCGCTGAGCGGGAACAGTTCTTGGGTCACGACTGGGTTTATTTATTTATGCATTGTCTGCCGGGTGCACATGCTGATTTATTTATTTAGTTTGTACCAAGCAGACTGTGTTGTGATATGCACTTAGTTATTTAGGCCAGACCATTTTTACATGTTTGTCTTTAGAACACGCCCATCAAGTCCTAGACCACGGCCATCGTGCAAGCCAGGCTTTAAATGAGCCTCCTCCCCACAATTTCTTACCCCACTTAAAACACTGGTTACCTGGAAACTCATAATGAGCCCGATTGCCTTTTTACACTGTATTGTGCATTCTCAACCCCTCAGGCCGAAAGCAAGAGCTTCTTCCAAAAGGCTCTATGACGCATGGCCAGCATGCAGAGATTTTTGTCTAGGCCCCAAATCTCTGCACAATGTGCCTTCCGGCTTCAATACCTGGCCTGGAGAACAGTGTCAGCTTGGGGCTAAATTATATTGGGCCTAATTCTTGGACCGTTTCCCAATGGGGTTTTGCCATTATAAAACACTTCTGTGACTTAGGCCCATTATGTTTTCAAACCTGTGTGGTTATGCTTCTGCCGGAAGTCTCCGCCGTTTCTAGTACTGATGTAACATGAGGTTTTCAGCTTAGAGCTTGAGAGCTTCAGCGATAGTTATATCCAAGTATGGAGAAAAGTTAGACGCCATGTTAGTCCAGTTTTAAAATCACACGTGGTGCAGATTTTGATACCTTTTTTGGACTAACTGAACAAATCAGTGCAGAAATGGAACAAAACATTGAGGTCTGTGGGACTTGGTAAGCTAATGTGTTGTCACATCTCTGCATAGATCTTTCAGTTAGTCTAATCCAAGGTATCAAAATCTGCAACTTGTGTGCTACACAAGCACGAAAATACTGGATTTCTACAACCTGTACACTGTTGAATGCCAGATAACTTGACGATGACTTTGTTTGGAGTCAAAAACGATCATTTTTCATTGACCTCAATTAATTGATGGTTAACCTGTTCTTCCTACAGTGCATATGAACTGCATTGAGTTGTACTTACATTGCATTGCCAATGGTGTTGGAGCCAAAGGTACATCAATCGTTTAATGTTCCCAGGGAGGATCAAGTACTCCCCCTACTGGCTGGTGAAGAACGTTCTGCTAATACCTGCGTCTCTGCCGGGAGGGGACAGGGCAGGGATGCCTGCCTGCTTTGGGAAGCTAATCCGGGTAGAAAGTGCCTAGTAAGGTCAGTGTTTCACACACTGCTGGCCATACCCATGGGTAGTCTTTGTCGTGGCCAAGGCTACCGTGCTAATGAGGGGCCCACAAGCAGCAGCGGCCCCCACTTAGATGCTCCTGCTCGTCTTGAGAGCGGGCTGCTGGGGGCTTCTTCCTGCCACAATAACTTTCTTTCTTACCCCGACAACCAGCAAGATCCTACCGACTCTCTATCAGCCCACGGTGCCAGGCCCTGGCTCTTTATTTAAATGCCCTTCTGTAAACATAGACAATTGATAGGCAAGTGCCTCGCTGATAGAGACAAGTTGTACCCCACGAAAGTGTGATAAGCACAGCAGTGGTACAATTTGAGTGTTAAAGCCCAACACAGCCCCACTTAGCTACTCTCAAGTATTCCATTTCTCGAGATAGTTAAACTGAGTCCCCACAAACCATGGACTGCATTTTAGACCACATACTTTAGTTCAATGGGGTATGCTTGTTGGAATAAACACATATCGTGTTATTGATCCTCACTTTTGCATCGTAACAAGCCCAAGCAGGCAATCATACCACACTGCTTGCCTTGAGGGGTCTTAAGTCTTAGAAGCAGAGTCTTGAAACGTGTGGCATGTTTAAGGCTCACACTGGATTCCCCATCCGGACTGGAACAATATACCTACAATACTAGTCTTGAGTTACGTGCCTCTTCTATAAGGATGTGTCTGTTTTGGATAGTATGTCACTTAATTCATTTTCAATTCAATTCTATATAGCATTATTTTTAAGCCAAACGTGAATACATATGAGCACCAACCATGGCTGAAAAGGGATGTGGTCACGTGTCAAAATCGCAGACAGGGTTCAAACTCTTGCTTGGCTAATTAACTCACACGTGTAATCCTGGGCAACCCATTGTGTCTCACTGTGCCATATGTGCCAAACTAGTGAGACCCTAAACGTTCATCATTTTCCTATTTCCCATTTTCTTTCGCCCTTCTCTGCCAACTTCTTATGATACCCTTAAGTCTTGATATCAGTTTCTGTGATGTTGTCACGTCCATTGAGATCAATACATATAGAAATTACGGGGCACCACACGTCTTGCGTGGTATAAATCCAGCCCTGGTTATACAAACATCAAAGTCATTCCCTGTCTGGCAGAGGAGCGACCGCAGGGCACCAGTCGAGGGACCACCCGGCGTCCGCCCACTTTTTTGAGCGTATAGACACCGTTCCTCCGTGAGTTAAGGAATTACAAAAACAACCAATTTGCTGTACTTACTTGAAGTGGGCAGCGCGGCCGCCGGATATCCGCGGCCGGATGTCGAACCCAGGTCCGGTGGCAAGACACTTAGTCGCAACGCCACATGAATCGCTTCTCGTAGAGCAGTGAAGAGTCCAGATTGACACTTTGCTTTACAGGGCAGGTTTTGTTCCCTTTTCCGTTTGGGCTATTAGGTGTCGCTTGCAACACCTCTAACTATAAGCCGAAACGATTGCATTAAAGGTAGGGAGAAATGCCATATCAGGAGGGCCACAGAGCTTGTAGGAGTTATTTGGCTATTTACCCACTGAGTGACTGCTGTTGGCCATGCTAATCCCTATGGCCATTCCCACCAGTTCTTGCCCCTCCCCGCCCAAAACACCCCCTTATGGGAATTATTTGAACTCCCTTTAGTCGAGCCTTACCATCAAATGTTCATTTATTTATTTATTTATTTGGATTTCTAAAGCGCCCAAGCGGCCCGAGGCATTGTGGCACTGTTACAGAGTATTCACTTAATACACGTTGGGACGAGTTGTGCTCGAAGTGCATGCCAGTGTTTTTTCGAAGGAGTCTTCTAAAAATTAATGCTTTAACTGGAGTTGTAAACCTGCTAGTAGTGTAATAACAATGTTTTACCCAATTCTGCCTGCAGCCACTCGATTTATAAGCACTTTGCATGTCCTTCGACGTCTTGTTAAAAACAAGCATCAGCAAAGCCAACCGTTTTGGCTGGTGTATAAGTATTAGGCGCCAGGCACTGCCACTAGATGCGGAAGTACTTGCACTATTGTGCACCTTCTACAATCAATGGACAGTACCGAGAAATGCATGGTAAACAATCATTTGAACAATTCCCAAAGACTGATATGGATTTAAAATAGAGAGAATGGCAAAGAATGCCTTCAAGTTCCCGACAGATGTACTGCAGTGACTGTTTAGCATCGCCTGTAAACTGACAGAGCGGCGGCACCGGTGCACTGAAGAAGTGCTAGCTCTAACTGTTCCCAGGATCAGTAACACTTTCCTTATAACACACACCTAAATGCGTCATTGAGTAACAACTGGGAGAACTGGAGAAAAGGAGGCAGGGGAGAGCGTTGGCAGCCCAGTTCCCAGATCTGGAAAGACACATTCAGGCACGAAAGCAAGCAAGCAGCGGAATTAGTTCAAAACCAAGGGGTGGAGCAAAGGAAACGAGCAGCGAGAGCAAAAACAGCTGCAAAACAGGCGAAGAAGAGAGTGGAACAAAGAGGCCAATAACAGCTATTTATAGAGCTGGAGTGGCTGAGAGGAGGGGGAGGGGAAGGCCCGGGATGGGCACAGAGAGCAAGAACTTCTGAGAGGAAACGAGACAGACATGGAGTGTAGGAAATGTGTGGGGGTTTTTTTCTTCTGTGCAGCACATCTTTTTTTTTTTGTCAGACATCTGGGCCCATGAAGGAGGGGGCGGGGCGAGCAAGGTCAAACACACATCTACAGAGATACTGAACAGCCTACAGCTCACAAGGAGGATTACTCTTCGCAGCACAAAGACCGTGGCCAGTGGAAGAGGTGTACCCAAAAAAGTAGAGGAACTGTGACCCTGTCAGGGGACAGAGTAGGTAGGAAGGGAGCAACATACAACACATTTTTCATTGGTTGAGACCATGCCGTTTGACAGCCAATCATGTTGAAACAGATTTCAGTTTAGCCTTAACTGCTGTTGGATGGTAAAGTAGAGAAGTGTGATTTAACTTCACAAAGAACAGTTAAAGAATAGTTAAAATGGTTACAAAAAGTAGTGGAACTGTTAGCAGTACAAAATAAAAGAAGTGGAAAGCCGGTTCCGACCGTTCCTGCTCATTTCGACCACTGACCCTGGCTATGGAGCGTTCATCCTGTGTTGCCTTGAGATCATTCGCGTGTCAGCAGTGTGTGTTGTAAATACTAGTAACGTAACACAACCAGTTGCCTCGCCTTATAGGAAAGATCACTCGTGCAACCCACAGGAACACCTCAGGAGGTCACATTGATTTGCAAAGGCTTTTTCAATAGGGTTTTCCCTAGTACTTTTGTAAATCAGGACCTTAATTTTAATGTGCACCCATTGCCAAATAACAGAGCGTTGGGTGTGTCCAGCTATGTCTCTTCACAGTACGTATCCAGGTCATAGTGCTATATCGAGACTGAAATGTTTCTTTAAAGTGCTGGTGGGATTCCCCTCACATCTTTCATAGTGCTATCATACCCACAAATGCTTACACGTCATTCTACTGTGTCCGAACCACAGTTAATCAAACCAAACAACCGTCCGATAACACAGCGAGTAGAGCGCTCCCTTTGACATCTGTGCAGAGCCTGCTGATGCAGGTTCGAATCCCGGCAGGGCCGAACTCAGTCTTTAATCCTTCGGCAATCGATAGATGAGCACCACACACCGTGGGTAATAATAAGCACCTGAGGGTTCGTGGCGCTCTATAAATGCTAAATTATTATTTATGAGTCTCTTAAATTGCATAAATAGTGTCAATTATGTGTTTCAGGAATTTTAAATACTGAAATCACATTTTCTACGAGAGCATGAACGCTGAGGGTCTTTTCTACTGAAGTGTGAGTGTGAAAGCTAAGAAAGGGCATTGCTGCAGAAAATTCTGGAAAAATGACACTATGGAAGTACTGTAAATGTAGCAACTTTAAAACCAATTGAATCTGGTTCTGGGCAGCACCCACTTTAGATGTTTGGAACAAAATGACTACTGCTCTGCAAGAGTACAGGGCGAGCAGTGGCTAAACCGCCTACGCAGCCCCACACTACTCCTAAACCAGCATGAACCCAATCATAAAGGTAAAACACACATCCCGAAAGGTATACCTCCTTCGCCTTGTCTGGTAGTGCAGGCCGAGAGCACTGTGAATGGCAGGTGATGTTGGGTCGGTGGTGCTGGAAGTCTCGTCAGCCTCCGGTGCAGAGAAGTGGACAGTGGCCTTCAGCGGGAAGCTGGCTCGCCACGTTATCCGGGCACTGCAGCAGCGTTTGGCTGAAGCTCGAAGAAGCTGGCGGCGGTGTCGAGTTAGGGACGCGAGAAGACTCAGCAGGTCTATGATGTGGAGATGGCAGAGCTTCAGGGTAGGCCTTGAGCAAAACTCAGAGAGGGGGAAGAGACTGGGCATTGAGGTCAGAGAGGACCCCGTTGGTTCCCATGCTGCAGCTTGGATGACATTAAGGGAGCCCAAACCATCATCAATGCGATTTGACATGCAGGGAGAGCCAGTGGCCAATTCCTTGGTTCTGCCATTGCTGGGAGTCAAAGTCCAGGAGCTGCAGGACAGGCTGACTCCTTTCTGCACTCCCACTCCACAGAGATTGGCTTGCACGAACCAGGAATCCTTCACCTCCAGTGAACGGGAGCCTTATTCCAGTGCAGCTTGGATTAGAGGTATTGTTGCAACAGCAGTCACCTCCACTGTTCCCTGGGGACAGTTGGAAGACAGCGCGTTCCTCTGCCTTGGAGGCCTTCTGAATTCACCTCCCTGGCAGAGGACTTTGGAATAGACTTTATGCCCAACAGAGGTCCACATGAGTTCTTCTTGTCCATGTGGAGGTTCAGAGATGAATCAAAGAGTGAGGGGGTGCCCTTAAGCTGTAAATGCAAAATGCCACACAGGATTGGTCCAAAGCAAGTCCGCTGTAAGGGGTCCAATACTTCTTGATGTAACAAGTGTCCTTTACATTATGACATTACACCCAAAGTACGTTGCACTGCAGGAAACGGAGGGCAAAGGAAAAAGGAAGACAGCCCTAACAGAATCAGGATTTTGGGACACATCTGTAGGCCTAAATTCTCTTCCTGCCTACTCTAGCTCCACATTCTTCCCATGCCTGCTGACTTGAAAATGACTCCTGTGATCAAAACAATGGTGTGAGGCTGTCTTTGTTATGTCAGTGTGCCTCAAAGTCACCATTCCCATAAGACCTTCTGGGGTTTCATGGCATGGGGGAAGGTGTTACCCTTCTTGAAGGCAAATCAAAGCGGCATATCTTGGCTATTCTTCCATGTAGCAAGTGGGGAGGCAGTCAGCCTTGACACCAATATACATTAGTCATGTAATTGCTAGTCCTGCTCAAAGAGCTGACCCTGGGGTGATATCATATTTTTGTGGCTGTATAATTGTGGGCCCTTCTCATTCACCATACCACGACCAGGCATTTCTTCTATTTAAAGATGTACGCGCCACCAGTCTTACACAGACATACAATTATTATCAGAGGTTCAGAAGATGAAAATGCCACCTCCATCTGCAGGAACTTTGTGTTCCAGCAGCAGTTACGAATGCATATTTGACCTCTGAAACTGCCCTGTGCCATAGCAGAGCTGGGAGCCAAGGGTGTTTGTATACTATCTCAAAGGCAAATGTTTCCACTATAATTTCAGGATGCAGAATTCATGAAAGGGGGCCTGATTAGCAGGCCTCTCTTTCAGAAACAGAATTGCTGCATCATTTTATTTGAATTAAAATGAAAAACCGTGGTCAATCCCACCCTTGCAGATGTCACTCCATCACAATGTTATGTTAGCGAAGTCTAAAGGCACATTTATGGCATAAATTGGCTTCTTAGTACTAGATGTAGCTCCATGCAATCATGAACACATATTAACCAGGCGATAAAGGCATTTTAAATGTTTCTTGAAAAGGCAAATTTCTGGGTTACCGAAAAGGCACCCTGATAAGGTATGCTAGAGCTTAGGAGCAATGAAGCAGAAATATCTTCCATGCAGACATGCCTTTCTAATGCGTGGTACAGTCAGAAGAAAGGTGCTGGCTGACCTTAGGGGCCTGCTTGCAGCATACTGTAGCACTTTCTCAGTGAAGCATGGTGTGCACTTCCATGCATGGTCTTGTGCACTCTGCTGAGTGTCTTAAACTTGAAATGCTTGTCCACTGGAAACATAGGGCTGACCTGATGTTATTGTTTCACTGTAGCTGTGTCAAGGGATGACCTGCACAATTTTGACAATGTTGGAGCTGGCAAACTAAATAGCACGGAATGCCCAGATAGTCCCTACATGGCTGAACTAAGTCTAAATGGCGCAAACTCTAACAGGGCCCTTTTCTTTCACTTCTTAAGCTGCCTTCTATCCTCTTTTCTTTTGTAGGTGGTCAGCTGGTGCAAGTGGATCTAGGCCATTTGACCTCTGTCTCACCCACATGCTAGTCGCTGCTAATCTTTCACTGCCCATTTTGGTGCTCTTTTTCTTAGCCCCACTGCTTTCTTTCCTTTCTTAAACTGCCTTCCAGCCTCTTTTCTTTTGCAGTTGATCAGCTTGTGCAAGTGGATCTAACATCCGACCCACACAGCTGACAACACCCTGGACCTTCTGATTTCAAGCAAAAATCATGTCTCTACGTGTGGAAGGATGAGGGAAGCAGTGTTGCCTGAACCAAAAAGCTGTGCTTTATTGAAGAAATTACAGAGGTAAATGTGCTTGAAATCAAAGGAACTTGCTTCAGTCTCTCAAAGTCGTTTTTTCCTATGGACCTCTGTAATATGGGTGGGCTCTCCTGTCCTTCTTCCTAGTCTTCGTATGCCCACGGATATTCCCTTGGTGCGGTTCTCTCAAAGTTGTGTCGGTCCTGGAAGAGATAGAGATATTCTCTCTTAGTCCATTGGAAGTTTCCACTGTTATAGGGGGTTGAGCCAGTATCGGCCAATCAGCAGTGTTTTCGTCTGTGTTTCCATAAAAACCCCTCCAGGCCGCGCCCCCTTTCCTCCTCTCAGCTGTTTGCCACATTGTCCAGCTACTGATCATCCACCGGCAGAAGAGACCAGGCCCGTCCTGTCAGGAACTAGGGAGTAGAGGACCTGTGAAGGCAGTCCACCAGGTGTGGAAATCTATTCCGGGTATAACAACCCATTGCATGCTGAATGGGGCAGCGGGATGTGTGTTCCCCATGTTCCGTCTGCAGGGTTGTCCCCCTCATGTCCCACCTCGTATCCGCTCTCCAGACACCACCAGACTTCCTCGTGGTGCTTCAGACCCTCGCCGGCCATCCAGGTGCATTTCCCTCACAAGCTATGCCTGCCGCATCACCGTCACTGGCAAACTAGTGACAGATGGCACCCCGGAGCTACGGGTACCGTCACAAACCCCCACACCCCTCCTCCCCCGAAGGATCGAGCCGTCCGGGCCGATCAACACTCCGGGACAAGTAATCCGGTACAGGCTGAAACGCTGTAGGCTTATGAACAGTCCGGAAATGGAAGGGTTGGAGCATAAAGAACCATCTCAAAACACGCTGGTTAGAGTCCTTCTGGATGGCCAACCACTGCAGGGGTGCATGATCGGTGAAAATGGCGAAGGACCTCCCCAATAGGCAATTCCGCAGGGTCTCCACAGCTCATTTGATCAGTAGATATTCCTTTTCGATCGTTGAGTAGCGCGACTCGTGCAGGAGCAACTTACAACTCATGAAGGCCACCGGGCACAGATTGTCTTCCGTGCCCTAGGACAACACTGCACCCAGGCCAGTTCCGGAGGCATTGTTCGAAAGGAAGCCATGTTTTGTGAAATCCAGACATTGCAGGGCTGGTGGAACGGAGATAATCGTCTTCAGATCCTGAAAAGCGCTGACAACTGCGACGCTCATTAGCAGATTGCCAGAATACAAAGCTTGAGGGCATCCATAAGAGGTGAGGCCAGACTCGAAAACAGAGGGATGAACCATCAGTTGTAACCCACAAACCCAAGGAATGCTCCGATTCATTTCTTGTTGTCTGGCATTGGTAACCGCAGTATGGCTTCCACCTTGTTGACCTGAGGCCTGATCATTCCACCACCACCAGATAACCGAGTTATCTGGTCTGACTAGCCGCTAGGGCGGTTTTCCTAGGGTTGATCCGTAGTCCAGCAGAGTCGAGGGCTCCCACGACTCTTCTGAGGTGATCTAAAAGTTCAGTCCAGCTATTGCTGAAAACGATGATGTTGTCGTGTAGTTCGAAAGGTAGGACTGTAAACTGGTAAAGTCCATGGGGAGTAGCGAAGGCCGTCTTGTGTTTGTCTTCCTTGCGCAGAGGGAATTCGCAGTAACCCTTTGTGAGATTGATGGTGCTCCAGTACACAGCAGAACCTAACCTCTCCAGTAGTTCATCTATACGTGGCATAAGATAGGCTGGGTAGGTGGAAATAGCGTTTAGCTGTCTGAAGTCCATACAAAATCTGGTTGATCCATCAGGTTTTGGTACCAGAACTATCGGGGAAGACGAAGGGCTGGTGGATGGCTCAATGATACCCAGCCGTAGCATTTCTTCGATTTCGTTCTGGAATGCTGTTCGTTTTGCCTCTGGTATTCTATAGGGCCTTACCCCTATGGTGCGATTTGGAATGGTGTCTATCGTATGTTCAATCAATGTAGTTCTTCCCGGATATTTGGAGAAGACATGGGCACAAGGGTTAAGTGTGGCTATTAGTTCTTCTTTTTCTGGGTCCTTAATGGCCCTTCCCACTGGACACTTTTTAGTCTTCTGACAGTTCTTCAAACCCCTCGTTAATACACATAACAGGAAGAACAGCGGGTGGCTCCTTCCACTCTTTAAGCAAGTTGACGTGATAATTCTTGTCCTTGTTACGTCTTTCAGGTTGATGTACCAGGTAGTTAACTGGTCCCAGAATAGCAGTGATAGTATATGGCCCTCTCTATTGGGCTAACATCTTGTTTTGACTAGTCGGTAACAATACTAAGACCTTGTCCCCAACGTGGAAGGTGTGTAACTGACTCCGCCGGTTGTAATACTTCTCCTGGCTTCGTTGGGGCCACCCCAGGTTTTCTTGCGCCATCTCCCATAGCTTCGTCAGTTGGGATCTTATGTTACGCTCACCTGGTATCCATTGGGACGCCACCCATCCCTGGTTGGATGATTTGCACTCTCGAACCCTCTCCCGGTCCCTTGGTAAGGCCTCTGGTTAAAGATGGGTCTGTAATATAGGAGAGCTGGATTCAATACCAGATTGTCTTTATGTTTTCCCACCTCCCTTGGCCTCAACTCCTTCCTCCCACTTAGGCCTTCTCCTCACCTTAATATTGTAAAAAGTGGATTCTCTGTCCTGCTCCTCATGGCAGGGGCGCGTAGATGTGGGGGGCGAGCAGCGACCAAGTTACTTCACTGGTGCAAGCCCGTCTGTGGGAATCCAGACCTGCTGCGACTCTGTAGGTTTGCTGCTTTACAGTCTTTATATGCAGTTCTTATGTTCCTCTTAGTTCGAATAACAATGTATTTGTCTTACTTCTTTCCTTTTAGGTATGGAAAGGTATTATGGTGTTGTCATGCAGTTTGAAGATGAGCATGGGCCAGTAGGCGAAAGCGCAGTGTGCGCAATGCTGTCCGGTGAGTAATGCACGATGCACAGCGCTGTTTCGCCTTTTATATTGCTAACCTGTGTCTTATCTCTCCTTGCAGGTTGCGATGTTCCTCGTCGAGCGCCATAATGTTCCAGCAATGATACTGACCAGGAGATGACTACCCAGGTAAGAATTGTGTGACTTTCTTCATTCGGGAGGAAACGTGAGCAAACGCTTACTAATGCTGTCTTTCTTTCTCCCCTTTCCAGGTTATTGTATTCCAGGATGCATGCAGTGCCGGATGATGGAGTTCGTACCTTTAGGTGAGTGGAACTGAAGTCGGCGATGGATTGAAGACAGGATACTGTTCCAGGTACGTTTCGTAGTGTTCTTTCTCTCTCTGGAGGTCCTTGGTTTCAGGTAAACTGGCATCAAAGAACTGGACACGGTGAGCGTTACACTGCCCACAGCAGAATAACGCAAAGCATGTTCTGCTGTTTGGGTGCGGTTCAAATAGTCTCAGGTAAAGTAGTCCAGGTAAAATAGTCCCAGGCCTGCCACACCCAAAGTAGTCCAGGTAAAGTAGTCCCAGGCCTGCCACACCCAAAAGACTAGACCGCATAGCTCATTTCCTTGTAACTGAGCTTTTTGTGTGCCTCCATGTTGGCTGAACCCCCCAAGTTAAATAGTCCCAGGTAAATAGTCCCATTCTAATGTTGATCTTCATGATGGTTCTGAGCCTGGCACCAAAGGCGCCAGGACTGACTCCAAGAGAGTCTTGGATGAGGTTTTAAGGCCTTTGACCTAGCCCTAACTGGAAGGCTGACTTGCCAGTGAGGGCCAGGGGCAAGGGTCATGACATTTTAACTCTATAATATAATCGGTCAAAGGCATCCCTTCCTCTTGGTTTTCCCACTCTTCACGGACGATGTCCAGTACGGTTCAGGGTTTATGGCCAAACAACAACTCAAACGGGGAGAATCCTTTTGATGACTGTGGTGTGTCCCGTAGCACCATGGGATCCAAGGGAGGACCCGGTCCCAATTCGCTCCAGTTGGAGCTGTCACCTTTTTCAGCATTTGCTTTATGGTTTTGTTGTATCATTCCACCAATCCGTCAGTCTGTGGGTGGTACACTGAAGTTCTGATTTGGTTGATTTTTAACTGCTGATAAACGGTTTTCATGACAGTCGAGACGAAGTTCCGCCCTTGGTCTGTGACGATCTCACTAGGGATTCCCACTCTGGCAAAATAAGGTATAAGAAGATTGCACTGGTTCCTCGCATAGGGAAGGCTTCCGGGTACCAAGTCGCGTAGTCGACTATGACCAGGAGGTATTGATGACCATGGCTGGTGGGTTCTAGAGGTCCAACAATGTGCATGCCGATCTGTAAAAAAGGCTCCTTGATTAGGGGCACCGGCTGCATAGGAGCTCGCTGCAGGAGAATTGAGTTGGCTTTTTGGCAAGTAGGGCATCCCTCGCAGTACTTGATTGCATCTCGGTATATTCCAGGCCAGAAGAATCTCTTTAGGAGTTTCTCTTGGGTTGTCTCACTGGCCAAATGCCCCCCTGAGGCTAACCAAAGAACTATGTTATGGAGCTCCTTTGGGACCAAAATTTGCTCTGTTTCCTTGTTTGACCGGTCTAGGATCAAGCGATAAAGAAGTCCCCTTTTCATTTTAAACCAAGGAGCAGTGGACCCCTGGGGCCGATTGTGGGGGGCTTGTTTGCGGGCTCTCTGTTAAGTGGGATCCTTGATGGTCTCGCTTTTAAAAGTCATTTCCTTATGGTCATCTAACCAGTCTGTGAGACTCCTGATGGTTCTGGCTACGGTCCATTTCTTCTTTGCGGTTCTCACTTCCCGGCAGCTTTTCTTTAGGGCTCTGTGCTTGGGATTGGTCAGGTCGACCTCAGAAAAGGGGGCTTCACTAAACCAGTCTACGCCCTTGACACACTCCTGGAACGAGGGAAGGTCAGTCCCCAAAAGCATGGGTGATGGTAGCAAAGGCATTATGGCAACCTTTACATTACAACTGGTGTTTTTCACTTCCACATATACTATCTTAGAGGGATAGTTCTTAACCTCCCCATGCCCACATTTTACTGGGATAAGTGGACCCCCATCGTTCTTTGCCTCACTTACTTCTGATCTGATGGCGGTTTGCTGGCTGTCGCTATCTAGTAGGGCTGAACTGGGTTTTCTGTCCACTACGACATTCACCAGATACCATGCCTTAAGTCTTTGATATTCCCAGCCCTGTAAGAGTCCAATTTCCATAGGTTCTGGTATAGGTTTTCGGGGATAGAAGCGAGCAATATCACCCCATTCTCCAGTCGAAGCATTGAGGTTGCCTTGGTGCGCTGGGCCACAGGGAACTTCGTCCTTCGGCATGTGCAGACTTTGACTCAAGAGGAGGGTTACATACACCCCCTGTCTTGGGGATTTCCATACTGGGGATTCATGTGGTTTGTTTGGTGGGGCCAGCCTTCTGAAAGGCAGACGCAATGTCAATGGCTTCTGCCAGGGTTGACCGGTGGTGTAGTCTAACCCAACGCTGCATGGGCCTGGTAAAGCCTCAACAAACTGCTCCAGATGTATCTTCTTCATAAGTTCGGCCACGGTACTGCTCGTCGGTTTCAGCCATTTATCCGTTAGGTCCTGTATCCGATTACACAGTTGGCGCAGAGGTTCTCCGGCCCAGAGTCGTGTATCCCTCAGCTGCAACCGGTAGGACTCGTCCTCCATCCCCAGATGTTCCAAAATGGTTCTTTTAATTTCTGGGTAGGTGGTGTCTCCTGATTGAGCAGCGGCTTGGTATGCCCCTTGCATGGCACCTGTCAGTAGTAGGGCTATGTAGTGACCCCACTGATCCACAGGACACTGCACTTTTTTGAGCAACACTTTCAAAGTTGGTGAAGAAGAATCCGGGGTCCTCGCCGGCTGGTATTTCTGCAGGACTGAGGTTGGTGCCAGGGGCTGCCCTCTTGATGCTACCATGACCTCAGTGATTTGTTGCAGCATTCCTTGGTTCTTTTCCTGGGTTGCAGCTTGAATCTGTATGGCTTGCTGGAGGGCCTGACAGTCGGCTTGTGCCTGATGTCTCTGCACTTGGAGAAGTTGCTGAAGTTGTTGTTGGCCCTCTGCATGGCGCATTCCCGATCCCACCCCTGCCACCACTTTGTGGAAGGATGAGGGAAGCAGTGTTGCTGAACCGTAAAGCTGTGCTTTATTGAAGAAATTACAAAGATAAATGTGCTTGAAATCAAAGGAACTTGCTTCAGTCTCTTAAAGTCTGTCTTTTCTCTGGCCTCTGTAATATGGGTGGGCTCTCATGTCCTCCTTCCTAGTCCTCGTATGCCCACTGGTATTCCCTTGGTGCTGTTCTCTCAAAGTTACATGCATCCTGGAAGAGACAGACATATTCTCTCTTAGTCCACAGTCAGTTTCAACTTTTATAGGGGGTTGAGCCGGTATCGGCCAATCAGCAGTGTTTTCGTCTGTGTTTCCATAAAAAAACCCTCCAGGCCCTGCCCTCTTTCACCCTCTCAGCTGTTTGCCACATTGCTCCGCTATTGATCACCCACTGATGGAAGGGATCAGGCCCCGTCCTGTCAGGAACTAGGGAGTAGAGGACCCGTGAAGGCTGTCCAGCAGGTGAGGATATGTATTCCGGGTATAACAACCCACTGTATGCTGAACGCGGCATCGGGATGTGTGTTCCCCGCGTTCCATCTGCAGGGCTGTCCCCCTCATGTCCTGCCTCGTCTGCGCTCTCCAGAACCGACCAGACTTCCCTGTGGTGCTTCAGACCCTCGTCGGCCATCCCGGCCGCATTTCCCTCACGCAGTATGCCTGCTGCATCACTGCCACACAGCATGCTAGTGACAGATGGCACCCCGGAGCCCCGGGTACTGTCACACTGTGGAAAATTGAATCTGGGTGTCATGGTCAGACCCATTTGCAATCCCCTTTGCACTCACTTTACCACACGGGATCCCCCCACCAGCCACACATCCTCCTAACCCATGTCCAGACATATCAAACACATTACAGACATAGCCTTAGTCGCACTCATACCACATCCCATCCCCAAACACATATACCTTAACTCTCCTCAACAATTACAACACCATCACACTACAAGCATGTGAAAAATTGCCCTCTCAAAACACAAAAACCCAGCAGCCACCACCATCAATCATGGTTCAACAGTTCCCTCCTTTTTATCCAGCAAGAAGCCAGATGCCTAGAAAGAGTCTGGCAAAGGAACCCATCCCTGCCCTCAGAACACAACTCAAACACTATCACAACAAATACCAAACAGCCATACGCAATGCCAATGCCACCTATTACCTCATAAAATGCCATTTTGCCACCAATCGTACACAGATATCTATTCAACATTGTCAAATCCCTCTCCAAACCACCATCCACAACTTCCACACCCCCATCCACTGCAGTATGCAACTCCCTTATGCACTACATCAAATCCAAAATACACAAAATCCAGCAAGCCATCCCCTCGCCTGTCCCACTCCATCCCCTGCTCCTGAACATTCCAACACATGGAACACCTTTCACCCCATTGACACAGACACCCTCATCACCCTTTCTGCCAAAGCAAAACCTGCACACTTTCTGGAGGATGCATGCTTACCTCAAGCCACATCCAATTGCATCACCACCTGTGACGAATCAACTTCCAAGGCACCAGTCTTCCAGGGATGAATATCGGTTTCTAAACCATCGATCAGCCCCACACCTCTAGTACACCAGAAGGGATCCGAACAGATTGGAAACACAAGCAAATTATAAACCTCCTTGTCCAATTTTGGTAACGTGGACAGAACAGCAGGCTTATATCTGCATGGTCGTGGATCGTTGGTTAGTTGCAACACAGAGAAAATACAATTATTACCCAATGATAAAAGGGACTGTCCAGTCAAGGTTTTATAAACACATCTACTTTATTATTATTCAACAGACAGTTCTTGCACAATAAAAAGTACAACCCACCCTGTAAAGGAATGCAGAGGACAGACAGTTCAAAGAACGAAAAGGGATGCACTCTGGATACTGAAAGGAGGCTAATCGATAAAGTAAATAATCACAATAGTTCAAGGTTTCAGCACAAAGGGAACAATGAGTTGTAAAGTTCACTAGGGGCCTTCGGAGAAGGACCATGGGGACAGAAACACAATGTACCTTGTGCTTCTATAACTTCTTGGTGCTCGACAGGATCGAGTTGGTTTGAGGGCGCTTTGAAGCTCCTGCGAAAGAGTTCAAGATGGGAGACAGCTGCGGGTATCAGGCGGCAGGCAGTTCGGCAAGTGAGGCTGGACGGACGGCTACAGGCTGGCCTACAGAAGGCTCAGGGTCAGGAATCGTTGTCTCAGTGCTGGTTGGTGGGTCTGAAGCACTGGTCGAGGCGTCTTGGACAATGTTAGTGACTGCAGCGTAACAACAGTCAGCGGTGCAGTCGGTTGCAGCTCGAGGGGTTTGTTAGGCTTTGAAAATGTCCTTTAAGGCAGACGTCTGTAGATGCTTGTTGATGCACTCCTAGCTTCTTCACTGGGCTTGTGTCGTCCTTTAAGGCGGACGGCCCAAAGCTGCGAAGAGTGTTGCAGCAACTGCCTTGTCTGTGGTTGGTTCAGAGACTCTCTGGCACTTCCCACCTAGGAAGCTTGCAGCAGAGCATAGCTGGGCACGCTGTGTGCTGGCTGGGCACTGGTTCTGGTGCTGCTGGTGGGTCCTGTGGATTCAGTATCTCCCTCCGTTCTCTCTGGGATGTTTAGGGGCGGGAGGAGGGATCTGGTTTCCATCTTGGATGTCCTGGCCTTCCTTCACTGGCGGAAGATGTAAGGCAGACTGTAGCTTCAGCCAGAGTCCAATGATGAGTTCTTCTTGCTACTCCTTGCAAAATCTTCAGATGATCTGCCCAAAAGAGGGGCTCAGCCCTCTTTTAAAGCCAAATGGGCCACAGTGATTGGTGTAGGCTAAGCCTACCTTAACCAATCTGAATCCCCACCAACAATCTCCTGTATGCCTGAGGTCATAACCAGAGTGCTTTGCAACAGAAAAGGTAAATGGGTGAATAACATGTAATACTATGTTCCACCCATCTTCCTGTCTGTTGTAGATCAAAGGGTCTCTCTGGTTAATTTATCTCTCTGTGGTTCCAGATTAAAGCAGCAGGTCTCCCTTGAAGCTGCGGCGGGAACAGACATTCTGTCTCCCATCAATCCACATACTCGTACCTTCTGAATGGGGTCCCCGTGAGGGGGTTGCCTACTGTAAAGACATAGGCCCAGACATGACAGGTCACTGCCCTTGATGCTGAGAGGCAGGAGCAGGCTTCAGGTTGACCCAGCGCATATCAAAGGTTGTTGGAGTTTCTTGTCTCTTTTGTTAGTCATGCAACCATGCCTCCCGTGGGCCTGCTTGAATTAACTCGGATTAGTATGCAAAGCTGCCACCAGCAGCTAACAAAGGACAGGGCGAATCCATGGAGCCTTTGTTAGTTAATTAGGCTGGCTATGGCAGGCAGAAGGTTTTGCCTTCCACCTTCGAGATGCCTTGATGTACTCTTGGCTGTCATATTCCAACTAAATATGACAGTGGGGACGGTGCCTGTAGGCTGTGTCCACCCAGAGTACACGGGTCTATGTGTATGTCGTGCAGTGAGCATAGAAAAATGTATGTGGATAAGCCCCACACATTTTCCAGAGGTTGATCTACCATCATTCAATTTCATTTAAAATTTCAAAAAGCCCAGGCGAGCGCACACCCACTGTGCGGATGGTCGAATTCCTCACACCACCCTCGCTCCTCACTGGCTCAACATCATCAACTCTTGTCTCTCACATGGCACTAGCCTCTCTTGTAAGAAACTCATGGTGACAACAGTAAAGACAGACACAAGTGATCACAGTTCAAGGGTGTTTATTAAATGTAAATGCAGGGTGGAAAAATGCCTAAGCTAAACCTAAATCTAAGATGGGAGCAGGTGTCGACCATCAAATGAAAAATAAGGCAGTCCTTCTGGTGTCTTGTGAAAGTAAAAGGCCTATACTAAAAAAACACCTATAGCCAATTCTTTAAAGCTAATTACCAAAAAGAGTGATGGATAGGGTTCCAATAAAGAAAGAAGTGTTCACAAATAATAAGTCAGGATGTGATTGCCAGGGTACTCCCTTCCCCATGTTTTGAGCATGGGACAAGGTGGACTTCCTGAGCACAGTACACTATCGAGCTTTCCCAGCATGAGCCAACAATTCTATATCAGCTATCAGGTTCTTCAACGGTTAAGTCTTTTCCAATAAAAGTCTCTTGCCTTCGAGGCCTGATATTCTCAACAAACAAACACACAGGTCTGTTGCACATATGCTTTGGGTGATCGCTTCACCCCTAGGTCCCTCTATTCCAGGCGCAGACCTCCCACAAGTCGCTTTCAACAAAACAACTAAACAGTTCCTTTCTCAATGAACTTTTGGATGATGACTTTCCACCCGTGGACCTCCCTCGTCCGGGCGCGGACCCCAAATGACAAGCGAGACAGTTCTCTTCTCCTTGTCTTGCAATACTTATTGTTTCAAGAATCTTAATGTCTTTTAAAACAGCTCTTACGCTTTCACTCCTTCTTGTCAGCATCCCTCTTCCGTGTTCACTCCTGCCAACTTTTACCATACGCAGTTCATGTGTTCGCTTCACCAAGCGGGATTCATTTCCCTTTCGCTTCACAATCATCTGTCGGTCAAAGACTTTCAACACTACAGAGGATTTTGCAAGACCCCTGTATGACCACTTTGATCCTCTTTTCGCCTTCTTCCAAGGCTTTCTGGTTATCATAGTTTCAACAACTGGGTAATCGCCAGCACTTCCTATGTGAGCACCCATGTGGTGCCGGACTTGTCTGAAGCTGGTACCCCCCCACCCTCTTTCTCAACAGTGTCCTTTTTGCCTTTCAAAGTTCACATTAGCCGTTGGCTACTTTTCTTTTAACACAGTTCAGTTTCTTATCGACACTCCCCTCGACTCACCGACTGTGACTGTGATGAACCGCGGTGTTTTCTTCCTCCTTGGAGTCAAGGTTGGTCCCACGGAGACCAGGGTCACTTCCCGGCTTGGTTATCAGCGGAGGAGGGTCTCATGTACCTTTTGACATCTGCTGTAACACACGCAGGCTATTGTTCGCAGTCTTATGTTTCCTTCTGCGGAGGCTTCACAGGCCTTGGTCGTAAAGGGCAAGGTCGACTCGCTCCTGGTTAGCCTCTCGCTCTGCGCTGTCTTTCTCCGCCTCTTGAATTGCCGTGCTGAGTTAGCTCTTACTTTGTGCGGTCTGCCTTGCTCGTCCAGTGCTCTTGTGCTCCACCTTTTGTCCCTCTGGCGAAGGGAAAGGGCCGTCAGGTGTGTGTGATTCTGGTCAATTGCCTGACTTTGCCTGCCCCTTGTATTGGGACATGTCAGGTAAATGGCTATGGTGTTAGTCTTTTGTCTTTCATGTTGTGCCAAAGTGTTTGTGTGGGAAAAGGGCGGAGGCCGGTGTTTTGGAATATCCTGCATAGTAGGATGGGGAAAAGTTGTTTAAAGAAGGGGGATACTGTGTCTCACCCGTTGGTGTCCCACTCCCACTCCCACTCCCCAAGGACCCCCCATCTAGGTGATCCTCCCTCACTGGTCCACCCACAGGAACTGGATCCAATACCGATGGCCGTGTCCTGGTCACATGGATGACAGATCCCCGGGGACTAGCTAGGGAGACGCCTTCAGGTTTCTCACACCCTCCACTCAAAACTGGACAAATCTTAACCCTAAAAAAAACACCTCTTAAGTGCAGGCTACCCACAAATGACTGCCCCCTCACTATCTTGCTATAACTCGCCAGAATCATGTAACACTTTGTCACTAACCATCTGCAACAACACATCACCACAAGCAACCTACTCAACCCCTTACAATCTGACTTTCGACCTGGACATAGCACCAAGACTGCTACACTTAACCTCCTCGATGATCTCCACAACATCATTGATAAAATACATACTACTCACACTCCTCGACCTCTCTGCAGCTTTTGACACAATTGACCACACCATTCTACTTGATATCCTAGCCCACAGGATGAAACTCACAGGCACAGAGCTTGGCTGGTTCACCTCCTTCCTTACTGACAGGAAAAACTTTGTCTACATGCCCCCTTTTCGATCTGACCCTGACCTGGTCCAGTACGGCATACTGCAATGCTCCTCACACATAACCTCAACTCTCAACCAGCTTCACTGGCTCCCAGTATCCCAGATAATTACTTTCTAAAGACTCTGGGCCTCATTACAAGTTTGCTGGTCCGGAAACAACGGTGCTGGTAAGCTTACAAGGCACCGTTGTTTCCGGACCAGCAGGTCTGACCTGGGCGGGCAGAACGGCACCCACCAGCAGACGTTCGAGGAAGCACTGGCACTGTTATTAACGGTGCCGGTGCTTCCATGGTCCCCATTTCTATCGGACTCCACAGGAATGGGGCTTAACATTTACCCATGCCTGACTTACCGGACCGCCGGGGCTGTAATGCCCCGGTTATTCTGGCAAGTCAGGTGCCGGTAAATCACTTCTGGTCCAGCGGCAGCCTGCCGGGTTTACTGGCATGGCTATCGCCAGACTCGTAATGAAGTCTTTTGTATTGTTTCAAAGCCATCTACCACAAACCTCCATCTTACCTTCATGACAAACACAGACCCATTACCCATACAAACACCAGATAAGCAAGGCAATACCTCCTACATATTCCACTCTGCAAACTATGCAAACTAACATTTACATAAACACAAGCATTTACTCACTTGGCACCCAGAGTCTGGAACACCCAACCTATTGACACTTGACAGCCGCACTGCACATGCATCACCACTTTCAGAAAGAGCCTCAAAAGATACTTGTTTCCCTACACATAACCCTGCCCCTCCATCTCCCCTGCTACCACTTGTCCATCCTTATCTTCCTATCCTATCCTGAAAAATATTTTGTAACTTCAGTTTCACTTCCCACCTTTTCAATCTTTGAACTTTGAAAGGTGCTCCAAGACCCTATTGTTAGGGCCAGTGCTGAACAAAAATTCCAATAAAACAAAATAAATACATAAAGATAAGTCACATGACCTCTGCCACACTCACCTTCTAATCGTTGGTAATCTTTTGTTGTCCTATTTGGTGCTTTTTCTGAGCCCAACCCCTTTCCCTTCTTAACTCTTAAGATTTCTGGGTGTCTTTCACTCGGGCCTCCGAAAGCAAAGGGCAGATGACGAAAAGGGTGATTCCCCTTTGTCCCTGCTCCAAATAACTCGGGTAACCCAGCTGCATGTGCGTCACATCCCACTCCCCACTTCTCCTCCTCTCCCTCATCCCCACATGCAAACACCCAGCCTGCACAGTGCTCCTACACACTTCCAACCATACAAACTCATCCACATTACTCTAATCACCACCCACACTCCACCTCCAAAACACAAACACAACCTCATACTCATCGATGCTCATACATTTCTTTTTCCACGGTACAACATAATGGGGCATTGCTGGCCTCATCACATCTCACAACCTAGATGCGTAGTTTATCACAGACACATGGCACACCCCGCCCCACTGCAGACTTCCTGGATGTCCTTATCCCTATAGATTGCAGCATCCACCACATCATCTGCAAAGGAAAAACTGGTGGAGGGCTCGCTAATATCTACAAGTCTTCATGGAAATGCACCTTTCAGGAGGACAAAATCCCTGCATCAATGGAACCCCCCCCACTTGCCATTTCCTACTGACCCACACTCAGACCGCCACCATCCACAATCTATACCATCCAACCATCTCATACCAACAAGGCCTTTCCCTTTCTTAATGAAATCACAGATATCATAACAACAGCATCCATCAACAACACAATTAACATCTTCCTGGGAAGTATAAACCTGCCTGGGACCCAAGTCACCTACTCAAGCAGCTCGACACAATATACATCAAGCTAGTCATCACAGAACCAACCCACAACAAACGCTCTCAACCTGGTATTCACCGTCTCCCAACCATCTTTTGTCTTCCCTCTCCCCTACCCACATACTGGACAGACCATGCAACGATATCCATCTGGCTCCACCACAGCCCTCTTCCCAATCGGGGCCAACCCAAACTGACCAAGACACCCCAATGGATGCACTGGAAGCAAACCTCATCACCTTGACCTCTACTTATGACCCCTTGAAAAATTATCACTGCCCAGATCAGCATGCTCAACCACACCGAGACCACCAGCACCATGCACCATTGCAACCTAGGCTTAGCAAACATAAGCCTTTCACACCTTGGTGAATAAAGGAACTCATTGACAGCAAGCATGCCATCTGCAGAGCACAGGGTTCAAGTCCTAAAAAAAGTGGAAGGACTCAGACATATGCAACGGGAAGTGACATCACAGGCAATGAACATATCATAAAGTGAAATATGCACATTTCGTTCAGTTTGTCTTTCCCAAATGAAGAAGTGCACAGGACAAATAAGCATTTACCAGAGATCAGATGTTCCTATAAAATTGCTGTTTAAGTAGAAAAGGCGTGCATCTTTTATGCCTAAGAATCTGTACCATAACATGCCCTGTTTAGCAGAATGTCCATCCAGAACATTTTAGAGCCTCATAATAAGAGATTTGTGTGGTGTTATGGCTACGTGCCTGTGCACACGGCGAAGGAACCTGGATTCAAATTCCAGCAGTGGTATTGTTTACTTCCAGTGGATGCAGTAAATAACTTATTTTTTAAAATTCCTTATAAAACTCACAGGGGGACAGGATCCACCCTCTGAAAAAAGTGGGCACATGCCATCCACTTCTGTTCCCTCGACTTGTGCCCTGGCAAAAATCCCACCAACTAGAATACCTCATCACCCTGAGAACCCTCTGATGACCAAACAGGAAATCTATCACCACAGCCAAAGCAAACTACTAAAAAGCGACCATCATGAAATCATCAAAAAAAGCAGAGCAATATTCCAAGCTGTGAAGTACTGCATGAACCAGCCTCCTGACGCTGCAATGCCACAATACACTCATTAATGGAATGGCATCATCTTCTTTACAGATATGACAACACATTGACATCTCCAAAAATACCACGATCATCCATTTCAGCTCGCAATATGAGAAGATGGACCAAATTCAAGACAATTACTTCAGAAAACCTGACAAATACTCTTGCAACTCTTGCACCCACCAATGACAAAGAGGATCTCCCCTCCTCCATTGTGAAGGTCATCAAAGGTGAAGGACTCACACCACTTTTCAACATTATCAATTCCTCTCTCACGGAAGGCACCTTCCAGAGATTCAATGAAAACAAGACAGAGTCTACCACTGTTAAAGAAACCCACACTTGACCGAGCTGACCTGACCAACTATCAGCCGATCATGCATCTATCCTTCATCAGAAAAGTACTTAAGACCATCACCATCCAATTGCACAAGAAGATCCCTCAGCACAAACTGCTACAAGTCTGGTTTCTGACCATGATGCAGCACAGAAACCTCAACCATCCATGTTATCGATGACGCTCTATAAATCTTGGAAAAAGGAGGCCCCTTAATACTCATCCCCATCAACCTCTCAACATCCTCGCCACACACATGGGCTCCAGTGGAACAGTCCTGAGACGGCATACCTACTACCTCTCCACCAGAGATGAATTTGTCCAGATGGGCCTCAACAGATCCTTGCACCATTCGGTAAACTGCGAAGTTCCACAAGGCTCTATCCTGTCCCCTGTTTTCCTCAACCTCTTCGGACCTCTTGTGAAACTCCTCTCCAAATTCAACATCAAGATTCACCAATACACAGATGACACACAGCTTTACCAAATGATGAACTGCATCAATTACATTCATCGACTCAAGCACTGTCTGTCCCTCATCCATAATGGATGTCAAGCGCCTACTTGAAGCTCAAGCCTACAAAGACCAAATTCATTCTGCTATGAAATGGCCAACAAGGTTGCCCAGCTTCAGAATTAGCTGACTGGCATGAAGCTTGACAGGTTCATGTCTAGGCTCTCACCCAGTGCACAATATCTCAGAATTACCTATAACTGTGACCCTCGTTTAAAACACACACAGCCAAGAAGAGCCAAGCAAGTATCATGGTATGAGCTTGAAATCCTTCGCAAAGTCAAGCCTTTCATCCATGCCCCAATCTTCAGAACAGGCCCTGGACAGCCCCCACTTGGACTCTCACAGTGCCCTTCCCACAGAACTTCCAGATGCCACCTTAGGCCCCCTTGAAAACCATCCAGCACGTGGAAGCATGTATCATCAATGGACTAACAAAATTCAGCCACATCACCCCATCCTCCAAGGGTTACTCTGGCTAGCCCTTCCAGCATGCATCATCTCATAGACTGCCTGCATCACCTACCAAGTAGTCACAACCAAAACGCCACTCTACTTGACTGAGAAACTCACAATTTCCAGAGGCCAGCACGCCACCAGAAGCCACAACATCGCCAGGCTGTAAACAAAGATATTCAAGCGGGAAACCATGAAACTGGCCTTTTCCTGCTGTGCACCATGTCTCTAGAACAAGTTACCAACACAAATAAGACTGCCCCCCTCCATACCACACTTCTGATAGGAACGGAGGACCCTGCTCTTCAAAGAACATCTTGCCAATGGCTGATAGTGCCACTCAGTCCTATGCAGGCCCCCTCTGGAGTCCCACCTCTGCTGCTACCAATACCCATCCACGTGCCTCAACTAACTCCAGCATCCTAAATGTTATCCCTCAGGGTGCCTTCCCTTGGTACAGTTGCTGCCTAATTGCCCAAGATAGGACACTGTGCCTTGTGTCAATCAAACATATGTATAAACTACAAAGTCATGGGCATTAAGAAAACTGCACTTACTGCTGGATATTTAAGTTGATTGTGTGTATTTTATTATAAGCAAAGACTTTTTTGTGAAAAAAGCGAATTCACATTGTTTTTGGTGACTGATCTTTCTAGCATCCATTTTTCAAAAGTTGGTTTACAATCCAATATTTTTAACACTGTCCTAATACAAACATCTGTCTAAGAAAGCAAAATTATTACAGTTTCCTTCTACAATTATCAAAAGAAATAAACCCATATGAAGAGTATGCCAACACATGGTTCCTACAAGAGCACTTCCCCGGGGCATTAAAGGTTGTAACTAAGCATCACATTTTAAAATGAAAGCCTTAGCAACCATATAGACAAAATAGTGATCTATGCATTCACCGACTCCTCTTTCTGACAAGGAATGTTTTAACTTCTACTTACAGCCTTTTTCTTGGACAGCCTGAAGGCACTGTAATTAACTGAACCTTTTTCTGAGATAAGGATCCGACGACCATTAAGCACACAGGCCTCAGTCTTAGGACTTGTTTGTTTGTTTATTTGGTAATGCGCACCAAACCCAGAGGTAGCTGGGCGCAGCAGATACAAGAATATTTTAAGCTTAGTTACAACATAAAGGTAATTACAATGCATACAATTTGGAGTACAGGGGGTACAATGTACAAGATAAATACAGTAATAGGGTTGATAGTGTGATACATGTACAATCAAGACAATCGTCCAAAGGTCAGAAGCACAGATAGGTAGAGTGGGTGGGCGACTTGTTAGATGTCCTTGGTTCAAAGCCAATTTAGCAGATTACGTCTAAATCTAGAGTATGGCTGTTCCACTCTAAAAGCAGGGGGGAGTGCATTCCAAGAAAGAGCAGCTTTGACTGGGAAACTAGCTCCACTAGCTTTGGAGAGTCTGAATCTTGGAATTTCTAGACAGAGATGGTTGGATGATCTAGTATGGTGAGTTGAGATTCTTCTGGTCAGTCTGGCAGAGAGATAGGGAGGTGTGTCATTATTAAGGCATTTGAAAGTGAGAGATGCCGTTTTGAGTATCCTGTTGCTTATTTTTAGCCAATGCTGGTCTCTTCTGATGTTGGATATATGCTCTCTACGGGGTATATTCAGAGCTGCTCTCGTGGCATTATTTTGTAATATTTGCATTTTGTTTAGGATATTTTTGTTGGCGCCTACGTATAGGGCATTGCAGTAGTCTAGCTTAGACATTATTAGTGCATTGGCGAGCGTGATGCAGCTAGCTTTGGATAAAAAGGGTCTGCAGGCCCTGATCAGTTTACAGGTATAAGCTTTTGATGAGGCCATGGAGCTAACTTGTTTTTTTTGGTGATAAGGTAGAGTCAAGGTAAAAACCTAATGTTTTTACCTCAGTTACTACTTTGATTACGTTGCCATCAATGTTGAATGCAGCGTAGCTGGGGCTGAGTTTTTTTAGGTTAGAGTCAGAACCCAGAATAAGAATCTCAGTTTTGTCGTCATTCAAGCAGAGACCATGTGAGGCCATCCATGCCTGAATGAGGAGGTATATCCTATTTAGCAGAGCTGTGTCGTCGATGAAGTTGCCCGAAATGTGCATGAGGATCTGGGTGTTATCAGCGTAGTTAGTGTATGTGACACCCAGCCTGTCAAGTTTGTCGAAGAGTGGCTTAGTAAAGATGTTATACATTGTCGGTGAGACGCATGAACCTTGTGGAACACCACAGGTGATTTGGATTGGGTCTGCTGAGGCTGAAGGGTAAACACTCTCATCGTATGGTTAGCTAGGAAGGATTGTACCCAGGCTATAGCATCACTCGAGAAATGGGCAGCTGACGCTAGGTGTTTTCATAACACTGCATGATCCACCAGGTCAAAGGCTGCTGATAGGTTGAGGAGAAGTAGAATAGCTGTTTTACCTTTGTCCTTCAACTCGTCGATTTGTGTCTTTAAATCAATTAGAGCCGTTTCTGTACCGTGTTGTGGTCTGAATCCAGATTGGCGCGATCCTCACAAGATATTTGTGATTTGTGGAATCCAAAATTGAAACCCTTGTCTTCTGTTGCAAATGATGCATCTCCTTCTTGTAAATGAGTTTCATACAAACACATATTGCTAAAGCAGGAGCCCACTAACTGAATACCAGCACTCCCACCCAAATGTGTCTATTGCAGGTTGGTTGAAATCATTAAAATGACTTTCATTGTTTAATAATAGACCAGGATGTTACACAATTTCTTTCATTACTGTTCTGTTTCTCTACTGAGTTTGTGATTTAAAATATGTACTTGGCAAGCATGGTTTGCTGGAGGTGGGCTAATCCTAACATTGTTAAAGGTGAATAGTTGAATGTGCTTCCATGCACACCAGGTAGTGTGTTGTGTTCACAAATGGGGCAAGTGACTTAGATTTGCCTCTTGAAGCTTTCACCTTGAAAATGTGCAACCTGCTAGAAAGATCAAAGATCCCAAACATGTGAACCAATTTTTTTCATACCCAAAAAAACTTGTTATAATGAATGAAGTGTTTTCACTCCTACATCCAGTGGTTAGCAGAGACTTCTTAATGCTTATGATCTTTTCGATTCTACACTTTGAAGCGCTCAGCCAGAGCCCTGCCATAACCCACAGTTGGCTAGTGACAATGCTGAGCAGTAAGGTGGCACAGACAACGGCGAAGAACGTAAAGAATGACATAATTTCAGAGCTGGTTACAAATCTCAAGTTACGGATGACAGTTGATCAAAATGCAACGGTCGACTGTATCAAAAGACGCTGACAATTTAGGAGAATTAGGTGTCAAGACCATATAGTCATGAAGATTATAAAGACCTCCGTCCCCAAGTACCACACAGGAACATATCAAACAACTCCCTGTGCAATCTTTGAGGGCACAGGTGATAGGAACTGGAACGCCAGAAACCCCAGAACGCCGGAAATCCCCGGGCCGCTGCAAGGCAAACAAGCAGTTAACACAGAACACCAATGTAAGGGAATATCAATAGGGAAAACTGAATACAGGCCAATATAAAATAGCTTACCTAGTTGTGGGAAGGGTGCAGCTTTGACAAAACCAAGGACTTGCTGGGGCAAGTACCGTGGTAGGCGTTATTGGTAGTACCCTCAGTGTATGGTAAGGGTGACAGCAGAAGGATGTAGATGACTAGTCACCGCTCCAGATTTGAACGTACCAAACACTGGAAGCACCTGTAGATGCCTGAAGTTGCATTCGGGATAGAAGGAAGGAGTACCTTGAAGCGTCGTGGTAAAAGGGAGGAGCCAGTCGCAGTCCGTGACTTGAACTTTATACGTTCCTCTACTCTGTGCCAGTGCAGAGAAAGCCGCTCTACGGTAACATGGTCTTTCCTCTTCAGATTTTTCACTAACCTAACCGCATTGTTCTGGATCACCTGACAGCTGGATAGGTCCTTAGATGAGGCCCCCAACAGCAGGACGTTCCCGTAGTCGAGCCGTGATAAGATAATGGCTCTGGCTATCGTGGCCCTATTAGCCTCATTAAGCAATGGCTTGATGGCTTTCATAAGCCTGAGATAGTATGCCGTGTTTTTTTGAAGATAACTGGTCTGGGCATGAGAGTCGACTGCAGAGTCGACCATCATACCCAGAGTCTTCACCTTAGGGACATGAATAGTGGCATTCTTAATTTGGAACGAATTATACTCTGCTCCCAGATTTTCCAGCAGACGACTGGGGTCAAACAACATCAGTTCGGTTTTTGCATCGTTCAGGCACATCCAATTTGCCTTCATCCAGTCATCTATTATCTTATAAACCCTAGTGATCACTTCACTGTCCGTGGCGTGATTCCTACCCCCCAACTCCAAAATGAGTTGAGTGTCGTCTGCATAGTTTATAAACGACACTCCAGCTTTCACCAATAAGCTACACAGTGTGCGCATATATATGTTAAACAACATTGGTGATAAACTGGAACCCAAGTTTCAAAATCCAGAGGTCGAGGCAACAGGAGATCAGTTCAAGAGGCAATAATCCAAAGGGTAAGGCAAAAGGAAGTCCGTAGTTCGTAGTCCGTGGTCGAAGAAGTCAGTAGTCGAGGTTCGAAAAGTACGCCAAACAGTGCTAACAGGAACAGCTGTCAAGCGCGGGGCCAGGGCTTTTAACCTCTCGCCATGGGGACTACGTCACGTGAGCGGGTCGTCCATGTCACGTGATTCATAGTCGAACGTGGCTGCTTAGCAGGAGGATGCCTGACCCTGCCTGAACCTACACGCTAGGGAAGTTGCCAATAAAGAAACGTCCCGTGTGATGCGAAATCGTTCTCCCCAGATGATAGCTGTCTCTAGTCCATGAACGAGGCTAACGGACACCAAACTGCTGCCGCCCTGACTGGGAACTGGAGGTAGATGTGGGTGTGCGTGCAACAGGGACAAAAGTAGACTGAGGGACGGAGTGCATGACATTAGGACAGTCGTGATTGAGTGTCTCCACTCTCTCCGCAGATCATTCAAACTTGACATGCTATCAGATTCAGTTCCTTTCTCCAGTCCATAACCTGCCTGGAGAGGTCACAGCATATTCCTCAGTATATTGAAATCTTAAAGGTGTGTTAACAGATAGTACCTTGTTGATTTTACCAGGGGAAGGCCTTCTGCCAAAGGACAGTTGACCATGGTCTTTGCTAGGATTGCAGCCGCCAAAAAGCTATCTGCTGATAATGGTGTGAAAGATTCAAGGACACAGGGCAGGTTGTGTCACTGGCCTTTGTTTTAAGGGCCCATTGGTGTGAATATTTCTGATACCCAAATGGTTTGTGCGAAAAAGGTTGGGGGGATATCACAGAGGTCTTGACACAGCACCGGAAATATATCCTAGAGCCTATATAGATTTTAATGGTGTGAAAAAGTTATTTTTTGGAAGGTCGCCTCCGGCATACACCTGAAATGTTAAGCTTTCTCTCCCAGGTGCACCATGGTTTGATAATAGTGTACATGATGCAGTGTTTTTATCCACTGCCAGATGGTGTTTCTTTCTCTCTTTTTAAAAATTATTATAAATACAATGTCCGCCTTTATTTATGCAGAAACATACACAGCGAGTCTCAACAGAGACACTCAAAACAGTTTAAATACATAATGCGTTAAGAAAATGAAACCAAGAAAATACACAAGTGGCTGCCTATCTCTTTTTTTTAAATTATTTTTTTGTCCAATTTATTCAAAATGTTCACTAAACAAGTAAACACAAAATAACTTCAACATATATAACTAAACTCCACTAAAATTATAACAATGTATAAATCCTAGACCCACGCCCCACAAACCAACTACAATGTAATGTCCACACCCACCATCCGAGGGAAGGGAGGGAGGAAGGGAGGAAGTGAAGGAGAAAAAACATTTCTCTTTTTTTCATGCAAATGATCTTTTGAGCAGATGTGCTTGTGCCAGCTGAGAGAACAAAGCAAATGAGCAGATGTTTTCTTAGTGGCACCAGCCGAAGAAGAATACATTCTTCACATAGAGCCCACCTAACTCCCTACCGTGGACAAATGCACACACGCATTCTAATCATTCAGCCAATTTTCCTATACCTTAGACTTCAGTCCACCAAGGGCGCTCCCGCCACAAGCGCCTTGAGGCCATACTAATTGGATAAAGGTGCTATATATATATATATGACAAACTACAAACTGCTACTCCTACATTGGTAGAATGTAGATGTGAGCCAGTAGTAAAACATGTTAAGCGATTCCATTTTGAGTTGTCATTGTAAATTTCCTGGCTTCCTATTTGAGGGCCTAAAGGTGGAAGAGAGACATAACATAAGAGGTGTATTTATAGAGCACACGTTCACCCCCAGAGGGGTATCTTGGCGCTATTGGCAGATAGCAGATGTTTATTGTTACCCAACTTATTGGTACGTATTCTTTCGAGCTTGGAAAGGGCTGAGTGGACCTGCCAAGTTTCCATCCTGTGACCATGAGGTCATACACAGGCCCCTGTAGTACATGCACTAGTCCACTGAGCCACAGACCCGGCTACTATCCCATTGGCAGACTATTCGCATTGGCACTAGTTTTAGGCAAGGACAAGGCTGAGCAAGATCATGGCCCACTATGCCTAATGTCTAAATTAAAAAGAACCACAAAATGCCAAACCTTCCAAAAACCATTGGCTGGAAGACCCAGCACCTACACGCGAAGTCGTAACCCAGCATCTAAAGTGTTATCTGCCTTTGTGCCACTGCAGGTGATACGAGGCCCGAATCAGTCACCAGAGATGCAAAGGCATAGCCCACTAAGAGATGCTATCGTTTGCTAGGTTCTGTTCAGTGCCCCACTACAACAGTTCCTGTTTTATTAGAAAGATGAATCCCCTTTGTGAGTTGGAACACAACACTGGGGTCTGACGTACCCACAAAAGAATTGCAGCAAAGGAGTGGAATATAGTACGGTCCTTCTCCTGTGCTCCCCAGTGCATCCAGGCAGAGATCTGTCTGTCTCGCAGCCCAAAGGTAGGGCAGTGTGGCTTGCCTGCCTGAAGACCAGCAAATCAGGAAGATGAACTCAGCTGTTAGTCCCACGTGTGTATGGGCCTCATCAATGTCTCATACTTTTGATAGTAAAAGGAAAATATGATGGATGGGGTTTGTTTAATCATAACCTTCCAAACTGTGGTTTCTTTAGCTCATCTGTGCCATTAAAGAAGCGGACCAGTAACATGAAAATCTGGCTTGATCCAGCCCCCATTGGGGGCAGTCTATCTCGAATTGTTAGGGCATGTGGCCTTTGCACGGGACTGCAATACATATAACCCATGACATATTTGAACTTTTTTTGGCCTCCTCAGTGAAGTGCAGCTTGGTCCCCTAGGGACAGCAAGCAAGCAAGGGACCCACATCGAGGTGTTCCAACTCTTACTTAGGGAATTTTGAAACAGTTGTATCCATTTCTGATCAACACCCCCCTTTTCATCTCTCCAAGGTCCACGGACTGCTGCTATAGGCCACTCTTACACGTGTGTTCCTTTTGTTCCACTTGCCACAGAGGACCCTTACTGAGACTGATGAACGAAGGCCCTTTTCTATGTGAGCCTGCATCCACATTGCCAGCGTTTCTGGCAAATGTCAGAATGATTGCATTCAACAGTCCCCCTCGAATCATGTGTGCCAGAGACAATGGCGACTATCTGAACGGATTTTAGGAAATGTCTACCTTGTATGCATTCACAAAGTGTTGCAACGTAGCTGGTGTTCAGTCATTCCTCTCTGCCCAGGACAAGAGGTTGGATCATAAGAGCTGAGAATCCTTGGAAATGCATGAACCAACTGCACAGCGTTCAGCCCTGTGACAGAACACCTACCCAGTACTTCTGGGGTTAGGCGTTACAGGACACTATTGCAGCTTTTAGAAAAAGGTTAGTATCCATACAAAGTTGAAGTCCATTACCAATGGGAATGTCAAGGTTAAGGTTTAACCTATTCTTAAACATAAGGCAAAGATGAGCAACATTAACAATAAACAATACATACAAGGAAACTAACGCTTCTGAAATCTTAACTCACTCCCTTTTTTGGATTGCTGCTAATGTAGCGCTGTGTTGATGTGAAATATGGGATAACATTATAAGGATATTGCAAGTCACCAAGGAGTTCTGTGACCAAATAGAGGAAAGTGGGCAAAGGCAAAGCTCCTTTATAAATTCATGGAACTCTGAGGTGACTTGCAAAAATCATTTTTACGTACAATAGGGGCATTTTATTCTGTATAATACGTGGGCACACATTGTTATCTGCTTTACTACCTGGTCTCTTGCATAATCTAATGTAAGCAATCTGCCATTTGCTGTTCCATATAATTAATGCAAAATGTGTTTGAATTTAAAAAAGCTAACATGCAGCTTGCAATGTGTTGCAGAATAATAGTTTGAGCCGTTTAATAAAATTAATCGAATTTTCATTTTGTGGCTTAAAATCAGTAAAAACATGCTGATTCTTGCTCACATGTGTTAAACGCTCTACGTGCCCAAATGAAACAATCGATCATAAACAGTTGCCAATTACGGTCTGTCAAGTGTCACAGAAAGCAATGTTGTGCAGTGACAGCTGGAGTTCTGCTCTGTGCTGGCTGAAGCAGCAGGCATTGTGAGGTTACAACTGAAGCGTTACATCTGATTAAGGAGCAGTTGTGATGTCATTTTCTGTCAGTTGTGATGCCTCAACTAGCCTGTTATTTCCAGGCTATTCTAGGCTTTTATACGGATATTGCAGGCTGCCATGTATATATGGTTTTAGATCATAATGATATTATGGTCCTCATTAGGAGGTAGGCGGCCACGGAATGACCGGTGCCGGTAAGGGGCTGGCACTGTTCATTCCGGGCTGCCTCATTACGAGGTCTGCAGTGGGTCCCCCTAAGGAACGCCTGGTCAGACCAGGCGTCCTTAGCGGGACCCGCTAGCAGACCAAGATGCTAACAACGGGGCCGGCATTAACGGGGCCGACTGTTAGCATCCTCCCTATTCCCATAGGGCACAAATGGGAATGGGGATTAATATTTACCGGTGCCCAGAAAAGGGCAATTACCGGGTCCGCCAAGGTTGGTATGACTGGGGTATTGCCCTTTTCTGCGCTCCGGTAAAAAATGATTACCGGTGGCAGCCGTGCCCTTAATAAGGGCACGGCTACCGCCAGGGTCGTAATGAGGCCCTATGTGTGTGCTTGTTTTTTCTTGGCATGTTAATGGTAGTTATTGTTTGTGTGAAGTGTGGGATGAAGATAGTAGTAAGTGTATATTTTGTGAGCTAGTGACTTTAGTAATTGTGTGTATATATGTTGAGGCCATTTATTGTAAGGTGGGATTGTGGGTGTATGTGGTAAGGTAATTTAATATAAGGTGTGAGTGGGTTTATGTTTGAGGTCATGTTATATAAGGGGTATATCACTTTTATTTAACTGGTTAATATAGCATTGTCTTAGTATCTATTGTATGTTTGCTAAATCTACTGTTTTATTGCTGTTGAGCATTTTAAAGATTTACCTTTTGACTGATATTGCTATGTTTTTTGTGTTAAAGAGCACATGGATCAAGAAGGCTCAGACTCAACAGTCTGTTGTCTAGTTTTTATTTTGGAGTTTAAGATTACACAGCCTCATCAGGAGACTGAAAGAAACAAAAGAATACTGTTTACCTTTCTCAAAGGATTCTCTGCAATGTTCCTTGCCCACTCCTTATTCAGTTTCCCCTCTCTTTCGCTCAGTAGTTCAGGAAGCACCAATGTCTCTCAAGGTTGGGAAATCCAAACAAAAAAGTTAAAACCAACAATGACATGCCTTTCAGGAATTTATCAAGTGTCAGTCTTTGATCCCTCCTGAAGGGTTTGATCAGCTTAGACAGTAGACAGACTTAAAAGGCCTCTAATTGTATAGTTGTGTACCAGTCTCTTCTCATTACTCAGAGCATCTCCAGTCACCTACAGCTTAAGGGTATGGTATCTCTCTTCAAATCTCTGGCCCATCTTGGCCTCTCCTTATGAAGACTGGTGCACGTTGGTGAGTCCTTTCTCCAGGGTTATCTCTTCTCCAACACGTTTCTGTTCCTCGAGTCATGTGTCACATGCTGCAATCTCTCATACGTGTGCGGAAAGATTAGCCCGACATGAGGCCAACCCTGAACTTTAACGGGCCTTAACGGGCCTTTTACCACCTTTCTTTCCTGTGGTCCTGGTAGCTGGCCCAACAGTTCACTCTCTCCTCCTTAACGTTTCACCATACTTTCATACCCTCAGGACCTCCTTCTATACCCTCCTCTCTGGCTTCACCTGTGCCTCATCCCTCCTCCATGGTTTCATTCCTCAGCCGTTCCCTTGATATCTCCCTTTTGGCCTGAGCTCCCCTTCTAACTCTGCTCCAGCTTGAGTACCTTAGGGGTTGAAAGTCACATCTCCTCCTCTTTAGTACCACTCTCCTCTTTCTCATCATGGTTGTTCCTCCTCTCCTACTTGGCCCTCTTCTTTCACTCCTCCCCTCCACATGGCTTTGCCTCTTCTCCTCCTTTCTAATCCACTTCTTACTCTCTGTTCTTCCAAAAACTCTTTTTCTCCACTTTCTCCTCTCCTGTCACCTCTTCCTCCCCCTTACACTCCTCTGTTCTGCATCCTTGTCTCTCTTATTAATGTTCTTTCAAATATTCTGCTTTTACTTCGATGTGTCTTCTTCTACTGCCTCCTCTCCATTCTTTACAACCTTTTCCTTTACATTCTCTTCCATCCCCTGTACTCTATTCTCTCCTACCTCATTCTCTCTGTTCTTTATCACCTCTTCCTCTCTGTTCTGTATCACCTATTTCTCTCTGTTCATTACCACCTCCTCCTGATTTTGCTCTTTCCTCCCAACTTCAATCTCCTTCTCTATCCACCACCACACTTTCTCCTCCAGCCTCCTATCTCCTTGTTCCTTCTTCAAAAGCCCACACTACCCATTCTAGGCCAACCCCTTGTATCCTCTGACAGGGCTGATAATTGGGGCAGTATTGGCGGTATGTGCTTCACCTGTGTGTGTTCTTCTGTGAGCATTCTTGATTGGTTAACTGTACTTAGAACTACACATTTCTCATCTGATGGCAATGAGGGTGGAACTTCTGACAAAGGAACATGGCAGTGAGATCCTTGGGCCGTCCACTTGGTTTTCCACTTTGCCGACATCTGGGTGTAGAGCGGAGTGCTCACTGCCTGCCCTGCTGCTGTCTCAGAATGTCTCTGAATCTCCCTCTTTCCACCCACGGATTGGTCCCCCTCTATCTAAGTAGGTGGTTGACTACTCCTGATTGCTGACTTGTCCACGCTGAATGAGCCAGTTATGTCTCTGCCTCCTGCCTGAGTGTTTGGGTGAGGAGTTCATTAGTATGGGAGCCTGCCAGGCACTTCTCACCACATAAGGGCTCCCTCCATATGTCTATCACGTCTCTCTCCCTTGTGGCATGGTGGGGGTAGCCAGGATTTCCAACCCACACTTCCTGCGACCCAGCGTCATGTGTTCGCACCTGGACCCCTTGGCAGCCCCACTCTCCACATTTAGGGTCTAGCAGGGGACTTGGTCACACTTGTCATTTGTGAGCGAGAGTTAAGGTTAAAACATTTTGGCTTTGAGTTTGGTGTTATTGGTTATTCTGTTTATTTTATTTATATAGGGTGGCGCAGCCGCGGCCATCAGAGCGCCAACAAAAAGATAAGAAACAACATATAATTGAAACAGGACATCAAAGTCAGCGAGCAGGCTAGTCGATGGCGGGAAAATTAAGTGAAGAGGGTAGCTTTCAGAGCTCGAGGCAATGCCAAGTTGTTTATTTCCATTCTCCGGGCAGTCGGCAAGGCGCTCCACAATTTAGCTGCTCTGGCGGAAAGGATCTGCCCAGTCCGTTGGATCTTTTAAAGAGAACACAATTAATCTGGCCCAGATTTCCTGAGTGCAGAGGTCTACTAGGTACATAGGGGGTGACAAGTGACTGAAGATATACGGGGGCTGTTAAGTGTCAATGTTGTTTTTATGCTTAATAATAGTTTAAACCTTGCCAGTGACCTACTCAACATTTATAGAGTTCAACTTTGTATAGCTAGTAACCTTAACTTTAACAAAATAAATCCCACTGATTTCCTTGTTTTTTAAGGGGAAGATGTATTGAATTTTTCATGCTTGCGTTTACATGTAAACATTCTTATCTTTTTGTGAATTGACCACTGTAAGATGATTTGTTTTTGGTTTGTATCAGGATTCCCACAATATGTGACGTTTACTTGGTGAAGTAGTAGAAATTGTTCATAGGAGTATGCGACCAGATAAAATTAGTCTAATTTTAGGAGACTGTTAACGTTTGCGGACGTTTATTTCTTCCAATCTTCCATTCTTATTCTTTGTACAACAATCCTATAGTTTCCTAGTTGCACTCATGTATATTGCTGTCACTTCTGTAAAGTTATTGCCTTTGTACGGTTGTTATGCTACGTTTGTGGAATTGCAAGTGCATTAATAGCATATGTGCTAATCTTAGATCCACATGTAAGATGTTTAGGATATTGGCCTCATAACCAGTTAGGCGGTAACCTACTGGTAAATCCAAGGTAATACCACCCAACACAATAACCATTACCGCCACTTGGATCAGCAGCATTACCGCCGGATTACAAGTGGCGGTGCACGTCCCCATGAGCATTTTCGGCACAATTATTGCAGCAGTAATTGCGTTGCAGTAATTGCTCCGGAGATGGGCAGAAAGTCAGCAGATTTACCTCAAATTCAGAGCTAGAGGTGATTCCTCCAACTTTCCCCCAAACTCGTAATTGGGTGGTGCGGTCATGCAGCAGTAACGCTATTACCTCCACATTTTTACCATGCTGCCCAACTCGCAATGAGGCCCATATATTTTAGTGGACTTATTAATGTGTATGATGATGAGAGCGTTAAGTTGGAGTCCACATTTTCTGAAATTTGGCAGCGGCTTCAGCCGAGTCAGGGAGCTTTTCTAGTTGGTCTGCAACAGAAAAAGGGAGAGTTTCACTTGTTGTGCTGTATTAAGAATGTATTGTCTAAGGCATGTCCAATCATGATTGTATGGGCCTGATTCACATGGAAGTGTTTTATGATGGCGCAATCCCATAGGAAAACGTTCCATGAACCAGGCCCTTTGTGCTTCTATGCTCTCAAATGAAGATACCAATATGTACTACTCTTCCCATGTCACCATTTCCAGGATTTGAAAAATGTGCATGGAATCCCTCACATAGGATTTGAGTTGATATACTTTGGCTCCAATAGCAAGGTCTATATGTCCATATTTTTGGAAATATTCTCTGTTATCCAACCCATCCCACTAACCATAGGACTCCTATCCGGGAGTATGTCATAGAGTTTTTGGACTTTGCGTGAAAAGTAGATGGTAGGGATGGTTGTATTTTGACAAATCAGATATGATCAGAGGACATTTCAAAATATATACACAGTGATAGTAGAGCCAACATATATGAACTCAAATCCTATCTGAGGGAGTCCATGCACATTATGCAAATCCTGGTGACATGGGAAGAGCAGTTCATATTGCTATCTTTAGATGTTAAAGCATAGTATACCTCGATTAGACATGACCTAGCTATGGAAACACTATACACCATACATACACGGTTACCTCAGCAACATATTACATGCATTTGCAATGATCAATGAATTGTTACATTTCACTCTTAATAATAACATTTATTTAATGGAATACTATGTAACCAAATTATGGGTGTAGTGATGGGTGCCAACCGTACCCCATCACTAGCAAACCTGTTCATGGGCCAGTTTGAGAAAATGTACACACTAGAGGATAATCCATTTACTCCACATAAAAAAATCTTCTGCTATTACCGCTATTCTTTCTTTTCTTTCTACTTTTCCCACTATTTACTCCGACTCTACCTCTCTACTTTTTTCCACTACTTTAACAGATTGTCTTGATCTTTCTTTATCCTCAGTTCCCTTTTCTCCGTCACACAAGCCTTCTCAGCCGTCGATGTCGTTTAGCCTCCATATCATGTGCTGCACTCCACGCCAGGCTGAACGACGATGGTGCAAATCAGGGCTGCGACTGATTTAACTCCTCTATCCTCTCTTCACTCCATCCATGACTTCATGCTTCTGTCAGCTAAGCAACACTATTTTAAACTTTTATTTCTTCTCTTGCCTCTCATCCTTGTCGGCTTTTTCACAAATATTAATTTAATTCTTACACCTGCTTCTCCTGACCCTGCTTCTTCATCTTCACTATCTGCTTCTGAATTTGCTACTTCTCTTCATCGTGCATCTATTACTCACTCTTCATCTCCTCAGGCTGTTGCACTCCATGTGGTTATGTCTTCTCTCTCTCCAATTTCTGACTTAGATGTTTCTTCTGCTTTGGCTAAAGTGCACACTACCTTCTCTCCGGATGATCCTATTCCGTCTTCCATAATTCTGCCACATTATTCTGTTCTTCTTGCTTATCTCATGGCTCTTTTTAATTCTCTTTTTCCGACACCATTCTTACTTCCTTTAAGCATGCTTCTATTCTTCCTATTTAAAAAAATAAATAATTTGACCCTCATCTGCCTTCTATCTATCGGTCAATCTCTCTTCTGCCCTTTCTTACTAAACTTCTTGAGTGAATTGTGAGTTTCTTCCTGTGTTAATTCTCACCCACTTCTACCACCTGTTCAATCTGGATTTACGCCTCCATCACTCAACTGAATCTGCTATTCTCATGGTTACCAATTCGCTCCTCACGTCACACTATACTAAGCATTCCTCTCTTTTTGTTCTGTTAAACGTGTCAGCTGCATGTGATACAGTCAACCATTCTATTTTTCTTTCTTCTCTTTCCAACCTGGGTTTTCAAGGTTCGGTTCTAAGTTTGTTTCATTCTTATCTGTCCGGTCGTACTTTCTTGTGCTGGTCACTCCTCTTCAGTTTTCCATTTTTCTCACAGTGTCCCTTAAGGGTCTGTCCTTGGACCTCTCCTTTTTTCTCTTTACACTTCCTCCCTTGGGTCTCTTATTTCTTCTTTTCGATTTTCTTATCATCTATGTGCTGATGATTCTCAGATTTTTCTGCGTTTTCCCTCTTTTACTGATTCTAATCATTTATCTCTATCTGCTTGTCTTCTTGCGATACAAGCTTGGATGTCTACCCGTTTTCTTCACCATAATCATTCTAAGACTGAGGTCCTTTTCTTTCCTGTTAATAGTATTCCTCCTCCCCTCTCACCTCTTTCTTTTTCTTTTCCTCCATCTTCTTTGCCTATTTCCATTACTGCACGTAGCTTAGGTGTTGTCTTTGATTGCTCACTTTCCTTTCTGGCTCATATTTCTACTCTTTCATGCTCATGTTGATTTCAATTATACAACATTCGGAAGGCTTGCTTGTTTTTCCATTTTCCTGCTTCTAAGATTCTAATATCTTCCTTTGTTTTTTCTCATTTTTTTATTGCTCCTCTCTTCTTTTTGGTTTTTCTTCTACTTATCATGCTCCTCTTTGTCATTCTATTTATCACTCATCTTTTTTCGTACTTTGTGTTTGCTGTCTCCTCGTGACTCTATTTTGTCTGCTCTACACTCTTTTCAAAGGCTATCCCTTGAATCTTGTATACTTTTTAATGTTCTTTGTATTGTTTTTAAGTGCCTTTATGGACATGCTCCGTCTTATCTCTCTTCTCTTATCTCTTTCTATTCTCCTACACACTCTCATCGTTCTCAGTCTCTTTTTCTTCTAACTGTTCCACAGCCTCCTTGTGTCCCCTCTCACTTCCGTTCCTTTTCTCTTCTTGCACCTAGAACGTGGAATGCTTTACCCCTCTCCCATCGCTTTATTTCATCTTTCACTCTTTTCAAAACTCATCTAAAAGTGTATCTTCTTTCCAACTAATTTTTATTTAATTATTTACTTGCTCATGTTTATGTACTGTTGTTTGCTATGTAAAGTGCTTAGGTGTCAAGCACTCTAAAAAGACAAAAATACAGAACGCAAAATGTAGTGGCATATCACTAAAATATTGATCATATTGGAATTGCATGAACATATAGAATGTTTTAAGAAAAATATCTTTCAAATCAAATTTAAGTTGCACACATCGCAGAACAGGAATCAATTTCCTTGACCCTCACATTTTTGTTGTTGGTAACAAGTTATGGAGTACAATTTATTGGAAAGCAACTGAAGTCTATTCAATGTTGCATGACACCAGCTGCCACTGCAAAACCACCGACATACATATTCCAACAGTTGCATTCCCAAGAGCCAAGAGGAACTGTAGTTATAATACAGATTTTGCTGAAGAGTGTGAAATGATTACACAAAGATTTAAGACAGGATATACTCATAATGAATGCTATTGCAATGGCAAAGAATAAGGTATATGCTGGAAACAGAAATGGCCTATTAGCACCGAAACTGAAGCAACATAGCAGCAATGGAAGGGAAGTTAGACTTATTACTGCATACTCCAATGACAATAACATGCTATTGAGAATACTAAACAAGCCCTGGCATAGTCTTATGTGGGACCAATAACTAATGCCCTTTATTAGCTCCAATCCCTTAGTGACATACAGTCGAGCACCTACATTACACACAAGACTGTGTCCCTCGTTCATGAAGAAAAGCCAGGAAGGCTATGATGAACAGCCAGCTTGGTTGCTAGAAAAATTGAAAGGATTTTTATAAATGTGGCCAATGTTCTATGTGTGACTATGCAAGGACAAATACCAAGCAATTTCGAACCAGGAATAACAAAATAATAGACATTAAACAGTTCATCAATTGCAAAACGAAATTTGTAGTATAGGCAATAGTCTGTGACTGTGAGAAGATTTATGCAGAAATACAAACAGAGAGAAAAGAACTTGAATCCAGGAGCACCTAAATATGATTGGAAGCCAGGACCAGCAGTTACACTCGTATCTGATTGGCAAAAATATCATCAGAATGAAAACAGAGCAAAATATGATGTGTTGGACTCTACAGAGAAATGCCTTATGCAAGAGTAGGAGACAGAGAACTTAAGTTGAGACGAATGGAATCCAAGTTGATGTGTAAGCTATGAACCACATATGCAGCCTTAAACATTAAACTTGAGATGGATGTATCTTTATAGACCACAGGCTCTTATTGAGTGAGTTGGACAGTCATTCGTACATTATTCACCAAATACTATACAGCTGTATAAATGTCACATGTAAAATTCACACCCAAGTCACTCAATCATGCACCTTGATATACATGTCACATGTATGTTTCACAATCAAGTGACTCAATTCTCCAGCAGATTGTCTCGTACAATATGATTTTTTGATACTATAAGATGTATACCTTTTCATATAGCATGAATCCTATTGATGGTATGGAGAAATTATTAGCATGTTTTCTTCAATAAGAATTGATAGCATTAAATATATACGTTTCCAACAGTTTGGATTCTATTGAACAACAGATCATCCTCCTTAATATGACTCAGAGAATATGTTAATTAGAATGGGCATATGAATAGTCACAACATAGTGGAATTGGTATCTTATCAAGACATAAGTGGTACTGCTAATTTGATCCTATCTGTAAAAGTATGCAATATTACACCACGTAATGGGAAATATCACTGAGAGTAGCACACGGACTACCCTGTTTCAAGGAATATTATTTAAATCATGATAACAATTTATCCTTTATTCAGGCTTTGCATACTTCTTTCATAAGAAATATAGAATGGGGCATAGCAACAATACGCTTTACATCTCATTTTATCCCTAAAAGTTACAAAGTACACAAACCTTTATCACAATATGTCAAAATTCTTACCAGCCTTACAAAATCATACAACTTCTAATCATCGCTGAGACAACAATTTGATATTTGTATTATTCTTAAAACAATCACTCAACTGTGATATTGTTCTATAGCAAATGGTACCGATGATGTCACACTTGAAACATGTGATATCTGAGAAGATATAAATCAACAAACAAAATGGCAGCCATGAAAGAGCCACACAGGATACCAAAAACGCTTAATGGAGCAGAAATCAGATGCTATACGATTCACTTTAAAAACAGGCACGCTTAATTGTTGTGATGTGATACATCTTGTTAGCTAGACATCACATCACATGTATATATATATATATATATATATATATAGTGAGACCAATCTTTGCCTGTACTCGATCTTTTAATGATTACATATTGGAGAAATCCAATGAGAATGACACAAACAAGAAGATCTTAAACCAAGCAACATATGTTACATAAACTACAAGTAAGCAATTGATACTCTACTTTGGTTTAATCATATCAAGCATAGCAAGTAACAATAAGGTCTAGTAATAAGACATAATCCTTACCTTTCCAGATTAATAGGATATATTAATTAAAGTCAAGAACAACAAACAACACCATTAGAAACTATAAATGCTCACCTCATTGATAACTTGGTAAGAGTTTGTGAGTGATATTTAAAAAAAAATCTTTTAATAAAATGTATTGTCCAACTATTGAAGAACTCATTCATATTTTTGTTTGTTCTCCCTCCCATAGCTCTATTTGTTCTCCTTACTCTTTATCTTATATTTCACGTTTTGATTCATGCTGGAATTATGACTAATGTTTTCTTTTCCTACAATGTATGCTTACTGTATAGCCTTGAAAAAGGCCAGTCCGGTAGAAACACATGTTGGCTAAGTTAGGACACATTTTGAACCAGTATAACTGAATACTCTATGAGAATGATTTAAAAGCCCTTGCTTAACAGAATTGACTTATTTTCTTCATATATCTTGAGAGTGAATATATCTTGTCAATGAATATTAGACTTTGTTCAAATGATGCAAAGTTAAGCTGCACGTGACCTTAAGAAAATATATACTTTGCTCACTTTGGGAGAAGGCTGCTCTTCCATGACCTCCTCTCAAGCCTCATTCTCTGTTCAATTGAGCTCTTTACGGGAAACAGGACAGCGTTGGCCTCTTATTATCCAGACAGGGCAGCCATCGACATGAATTCCCTTGCTGGCAGAATAACGCTTGCCAAGGCCGGCTCTAGTAGAAACCTGAGTTTTTCTAATGATGTAAAAGTATTTACATCTGTTTCTTAATCCCTAACAGAATAATCACCAAAAATCAAAGATCCTGAATCTTCTGCCCCCTTAGATTCCATTAAGCCTCCAAGTTTGGTGCTAATATTAAGGAGAATGCTTTTCCTTCTTTCCTGCAACATGGATGCATTGGCATCCCCCAAATAACATGTCACCCTCTGAGCTCCACTGCTGATCTCTATAGGGACTAGTGACTCTCCTGCACCTTTAGCCTTCTCCGCTAGGTTTAGGTTCCTAGCCAGTGCGCCTTCCATATTAAGGATGACATCCATGCCTCCTCTCCCACTTTAGATATGCCTCTTTTATACTTTAAAAAAATGTGAATATTTTAGGGTCAACTGTAGGGGTAGACGCGATTTAAATTGGAAGGATTGGTCGAAGGCATTTGGCTTTCATTTTGTCTCTGGCTGATGGCTCCATCCCGTGTCTAAGGAAAGTCCCTGTATAATCCCCTGCCATCTGGGATGGCAAATGAGGGCTGGACTGAAAATAGGGTTTCCCAACCTATCCTGTAGCCCATATGGGCAAGGTCCAGCGGATCAAAGTCCCCATCCTGTGGTACCGGAACCCCAGTAAAACTCTTAAAAAGGGAAATGAGGGGCCCAAGTCAGGGTCCCCAGGTGATGTGTGTAAAGCAGATTTCCTGTCTCTCTTTGCCTGCATCTGATCTTCCTCCAGGACCGAGGGTCTCGTAATGGTTACATGTGATTATAACTAACCAATAAATAAATAACAACACTTTGGTCTAAACATTTACAACGAAAAAAATATCGATTTCTTTTTTAATTTGGGGGTCCAACAGCCCCCTGTTTCGCTTCAATACAAATCCCACCCCAGCCCCTCCCCACCCATTTTAAACACTTACCCCACCATCCCAGTGTCATCTTCTCCCAGAGGTCACCGGGCAGAGGAAAACCACCACAGTTGGTCCCCTGTTCTGGGTGTTTCCTCTTCATAGGCGATTTAGCACTGGACCCAGAACCTCTAGCCCCCATCACCTGCTGCTGTCCCTTGAATCTTACCATCCTGTGCACTGCTGGGAATCCCCAAAGCTTGGGATATCAAGAACCGATAGTCTGGGATAATAAGGCAAGTTTCTTATAAAGAGCTTTGTCAACTACCTGGGAGGGGGAAGAATGTACACAAGATATAAATTGGTTCTGCCACACTTTACTTTCCAGAGAGGCCTTGTGTCATAATCTGGGCTGGGGCCTGATTATGGGCTATGTTTTGTATGATGGTGTGGTGATGTCACTGACATAGAATTTGGAGTGTTGGTGGATGTTTGGAGTGCTGGGTTCAATGGGTGTCAGTTGGACCTAATGTGCAGGGCTGAATGGATGTCCCGGGGCTTTCTCTACTTATTAACTGGAGAATAAGCCTAGATGTAAGCTTACCTTCTGCTGGTTCTTGTTCTATGAAGGAGGTGACTTAGTTTGCCACACTGGCGATGAGGATGCTGCTGCTGGGAAGGGGCAGTGGGTGAGAAGTGCTGCCTTCTAGTTAGACATCCAGCCAGCAGGAGGAAACTGCAGGCCGGGCGGTGAAGTGAAGTTCCATGTGTGGGGTCCTTTTCCGGCAGAGCACGTGGTAGGTGGTCCATAAGGTGGAACTCCCAAGTGGCGCTGTTGTGACCGTTTGGTTGGGCGTCGAGCAGGGGCTGCGGTGGCCCACTGTTTGGAGTGGGGGGCTGTGTTGTGGGCCCTGGCGGAGTGGTCCGGTTGTCCTGTGGAGGTGCTGAAGGGGGCTGCAGTGGCTCCCTCAGAGGTTGAGGATGGTATATTGGCTCTCACCAGGTCGCCACGTAGGAGAGCACAGAAGAGCGGTGTGGATTCGCCTGGTTTGGTCTGAGTAAAGGACTTTTGCACTTCCGTGTGTGCGCTGGTTGGAGGCGCTTTTCCGTGTCTCCGGAGCATAGGACTGCCTTGGGGGCACGGTAACAGAGGCGCGGGGGGCATGGCTGAGGGCAGCAGAGTAGTGGTGGCTGGTGATGTGTCTTCCGCAGAGTTTGGAGTCAGATTGATGACGTATCCCAGCTGCATCGAAGAGGACATTCAGAGAGGGCTGGAGCGAGATGCACTGCTCTTGGTCTCGGGAGCAGTTATGATGACGTCACTGGGAGGAGGGCCGGCGTCCCAGCGTATCTTGCTGGAACGCCACATCCTTTTGGAACGTGACGTTCCTTGTGTGAGCATCGCCGGCAATGGAAGCGGAAGATGTTGTGTTTAGGAGGGGCACAACTGTAGGATCGGGGCACCTGTTAAGGTTGCGTGCTCCAAATCTAGACCAGGCAGTCATGGAAACTGCGATTTTCCGGCACAATTGGAAGGTGCAGGGTTTGTCACTGGAATTAAGGCCATATACCAGGTGTGTGCTGGAAGAAGATGGAAGTCGCCAAGAGAAGGTGATCTGGCTAGAAGGTTAGTGAGGTGGCGAGCGCTGGATCCGGATTTGTGGTCCTCTGAAGGACCTATCATGTAACTAAGTATGTTACGTGTCTGGGGAGGCCTATGTAATGCTTTTGTTGTTTAGTGTTGTGGCCTCGGGGTTAGGATTTGCTCTGTGGGTTGGGTCCTGGGTAATGTTACAATGTTTATGGCCTGTTAACATGTGTGTACTGCTGTTGTGTGTATGTCTGTGGCCTGCTGTTTATTAGATGGCTACTGGTTTTTCAGTATGGACTCGTGGGTGTGGGGTCGGTGGGCAATTGAAATGTTTTTCTTACAGTGTTTTTTTTAGGACGTGTGGGTGCGGGGCTGGCGCAGGGACTTGAGCGCCATGTCATTTTATTTGCCTGGCATTTCATGAACATGCGGGTGTGGGTTGGCATAGGGATTTTGGCGCCATGCACTTTGGATTGGTTATGGTGGGGCTTTATGGTGTCCTGTGGTATTTTATGTTTGTTCGTAGGGGCATGTCGCCTGGTCATATGTTTGGGTGAAGTCAGTGATTTATAAAGGGCAGTGAGGTACTGTCTGGTGATTAAGGGGCAGGGAGGTGCTGTCTGGTGATTTTTGGGGAAGTGAGGTGCTGTCTAGTGATTTAGGTGACAGTGAGGTGCTGTCTAGGTTGTGGTTAAGGGGCAGTGAGATGCTGTCTTTCTGTGTTGTGATTAAGGGACAGTGAGGTGCTGTCTAGTGATTAAGGGACAGTGAGGTGCTGTCTAAGGTTCAGTTAAGGGACAGTGAGGTGCTGTCTATTGATTAAGGGGCAGTGGGGTGCTGTTTGGTGATTTTTGGGGCAATGAGGTGCTGTCTGGAGATTTTAAGGGCAGTGAGGTGCTGTCTACTGTGAGGTTAGGGGCAGTGAGGTGCTGTCCAGGGGGTTAAGGGGCAGTGAGGTGCTGTCTGGTGATTTTTGGGGCAGTTAGGTGCTTTCCATGTTGTGGATAAGGGGCAGCGAGGTGCTGTCTATGTTTTGGTTAGGGGCAGTTAGGTGCTGCTTAGGTAAGTTATGGGGATAGTGTGTTGACGTGAGGTCTGGTGTGAGGTCTGGTGGTAGGATCAGAGTTTTGGTTGGAGTTTTTGAGTTGGACATAGACTTGGTGGCCACATGTCTGTGTGGGGATTAGAAGGCGAGTGGGTTAGTTTTGGTTGTGGTGTGCGGGGTCTCCACCGGGGAAGGATTTATTGTTTGGTTTCTTCCATTGTTGTTGTTCTTCAGCGGGTTTATAGCTGAGTGGGTGTTCAGGCTTTGGGGAGGGCCTGTAGTTTGGGTTTTAGTTTTCTTGTGTTTTCCATTTAAGATCTTGGCTAGATTTTGTGGTGTAGCGGAGTGTCTCAGTTGGGAAGTGTTTCTGAGCTGGTATGAGCTATGTATTTTTGTGTGGTGATTGGGGTGTTCCTTCATCTTTGTGGTTGGTGAGCAGTTTGCAATCGAAGTGTGGTGTGCTAGTGGTAGTTAATAACTTCTGTTGCAATATTACATTTGTGCTGGGTCTCTACTATGGGTTTAGTGTTGTGGCAGTAGTAAGGAGGGAGATGTGGCATAATCTGTGCTGGGGCCTGATTATGGGCTATGTGTTGTATGATGGTGTGGTGATGTCACTGACATAGAATTTGGACTGTTGGTGGATGTTTGGAATGCTGGGTTCTATTGGTGTCAGTTGGACCTAATGTAATGGGCTGGATGGATCCCAGTGCTTTCTTTACTTATTAACTGGAGAATAAACCTACATGTAAACTTACTTTCTGCTGGTTCCTGTTCTATGAAGGAGGTGACTTAGTTTACCACAGCTTGTCTGTTCCTTCATCCTCTGACAGTAAATCCCCCTGGGGGATATCGCCCAACTCCTCTCTCTGGTTCATAATCTCAAAACCTAAATCTGCCCTCCTTCACTACCTGCCGCTCAGCAGGAATGCCAAGCAAGTAATTAACAAGTTTTCACAGTGCGTATGAGCAGCACCATTTAGCAGGGTCCTTTCCTCTAACTCACCACAGTGCTTACTGCAACGCGACTTCCAAGTGCTTGAACAAAAGTAATGTTCGGAACGAAAACTCTCATAGCCATTTTCCATCCTTAAACTGTGCCTACTGTGCAGCCTCATACTTCACCTAATATACACGCAGACTCCCCTGGGTTGAAAATCCCCAGACACATTGAATAAACCCAAAACCCTAAGGTAGGCAAAAGCTAAATGGAACTTATTTTGCCGCTGTAGCTGTGGAAGAGTAAGAAAAGATCATGGACAACTAACGTGCTGGATATGTGTGGGACTGGGCTAATGGAGATTGGTGGAGGGTTACACATTACTGAAGGTTTATGGGGCATGTAGTTTTGTTTCTTTTGTAATGTCTTACTGCTGTGGATGCAAGAAAGAGAATGATGCAAAATAGGGAGGGTGACCATATTAAAATAAAAGGGACATGTCATAGAGATAGAAGTAGGACTACAGTAAACACAACCAGGACTACGATAACACTGTATTCCTAAATCTATGTCTGTGGCCTGTTGCGGGGGTGTGTTCACAGGCACAATCCTCTCATCGGAGGAGAGGGGACAGGGAGGGGAAGGGGAAGAAAATGGGGGCATGAAAATCCTTCATGCGCAGGAAGAGTCGCGCCGGGCTCCTGTTTTCGGGTTTTTTCAATCGGTTCCTGGCAAAACTCCGGGACCGCAATCACCGGCCCATCCAATCCCAGGACGGGGTTTATCACATTAACAAACTCTTGGGATCCCGGGAAGGAGGGAGATTTCCACGGACTATCCCGGGCAAACCGGTATATCTGGTCACCCGAAAAATGGGAAGCCTCTGTTCCATGCCATCGAATCTATTTGCTGCACTCAAAGGCCATTTCCCATATGAATACGATACACACTCTTGTTTCAGAACTGGTGTGCGCCATTTTTATGACACCCTATTTAAATCTCGACAAAGGGGTGCTGCACAAGACATCTTTTCTGATAGCTACTTGCATCATTCGTCCTAGAAGAAATTGCCGAAGGCCCTTCGTTTTGAAGTGTCACAAATGTGTAATTCACTCATTCGAAGCAGCATTGGCTAGGTAGGTAACATAATTGCAGGGTCAAGATAATGAGAGGCAAGCATCCAGGAGAATGGGAAGGGGAGCAGGAACTGCTGGGGAGAAAAGAGGCAGACTGTGAACATAAATCTAAATGCTGAGACAGTGAGTGAAAGCAAGGAGGGATAGAAGAGCTTAAAGGAAGGGTTAGAAAATGGGAAATTAGAAATAACAGAATTGATGCAGTGAAATAATTGCAAATGCAGTAAAGGGTAGACAGAGCAGCACAGCAATTGTGTTGGTATTTTATTTTCAGTCATATAACCTTTGATGGAATATTCACTGGCACAGGAACCGTGATGATTGTTATATTTCCTGGAACAGTGTTTAAGTTGGACCGTATTTCTCCTGGCACAGGTTTAATGAGGCGATTTCTTTTCCGCTGGAACAGTGTGTCAGATAGTCATTATGGGGCCACTCTGCAGTCTCTGCTGGTATTGTGCAGGCCGAATCTCAGGAGGAGCCGTAAGGAGCGTTCGAGAAGAAAGCCTAAGTACATGATCAGGAAGGACAATGTAAGAAAGGGCAGGGCACTAGGGACGAGTGGTCGGCAAGGACAGGGAGAGATGGTGGGCAAAGGCAGAATCCGGAGAAAAAGAAAACAGAGAGAAGCAATGAAACAGTGCAGCTGTGTGCCAGGGCTGTACCCCAGGACTTACTTTTCAGCACTGGCACTTGTCTCAGTTACATTGTCATGAACAGGATGGGCTTTGTTCATTTTCTTGGCACCACATTCTTTTTATTTGTATTGTTAGTGAAACTCGTTGAGCCAGATTCAGAAAAAGTAGCGCAAATGCAAGGAGTGCGGAGAATGTGCTTGTTTCATTTGTGCTATTTTAAGAAATGCGCAGGTCACCATATTCTGAAAGGTGATCTGCATTTTAGGATGGCCTGGACAGTGCCGTAAAGATGTGCTGTCTTTCCCCATTGCATACGTCATTGTCCTGAGCCCGCTCCCGACTCTACTGTATGAATGGGAGCGCATTTCACAGAGAAGGGCCCATCTCTGTGAAATTATCAGGAAAACAAGCATTTCAATCCCTGTTTGGGGGATAGAAATGCGAATGTGACAGCCACGGTTTAACACAAGGCTGTCGCACTTCTAAATCAAATCATGGCAGGGTCAGAAATTACCCTGGCATGGAGGCGCTCATTCAGATGCCCTTTGAGAATTGGGCAGATACCTTTTTGGTGAAAGTGAGAAGATGCGCTAGAGCATCTCGTTACTTGCGCCAAAAAAAGTTTTGAGAATCTGGCCCAATGCAAATGCCGGCCCCCTCAAGGGGTCGCACTTAAAAGGCTGGTTTCCCGTGTTGGGGTCTTTTTCATCGATTCTTGGGCCTCACATCGGGGGCCGTGTCTGCATATAGAGGACTGCAGACCACATTGAATCAGCCTACAAAGCACCCACGGAACAGGCCTTTCATCATGGCCGCCTTCATCAGCCCTCCTAACTGCCCTTCCTGGCGCAGTGAGCACCTGATTGGTTGGGCCCACATTGATACCCCAGCAGACCCGGGAGCCGGCAGGCGAATGCCGGCCCCCTCAAAGGGCCGCCTCTAAGGGTAGTGTCCTTCCCTGTCTGGGTTGGAGAGCCCGGAGAGACACCCAACTTTCTACATGACGACGCTGACTTGCGGATCCAACAGCACTTCTCTAAGCTAGTAAGCCACATCTCCCTCCGTGCCGCATGTAAGCCCTCACCTTGGCCCTGCAATGCCTACAACATTCAAGCAGATGCTTTCTCCTGTTGTGACCGCGCCTGGATTTCTGAACACTCTAAATTGCCGCCCTCACCTCCTTAACTTCCTCCCCCTTCACTCCTGGTGGTTCTCCTCTACTGCTCTCTCAGAATCCTTCGCTATTCCCCCCTTCTCCCTATACATGCACATGGGCTGCAATCACCTCTGCATCGTCCTCCTGCACCGCCGTGCGTGATGTACTTTTCCCTTGACAGTGACTCCCATGCAGGTCTTTGTCTTACAACTAGACCTCATTAACAGTGCCTTGCCCCTCCCTTAGTGCAACACTGCCCTCGACTTTTCATCATGTACTATTTACACCCTGAATCTTCACTGCATCTAGAAAGTGTGTGGTTTTACTCACCGGTTAGGAAACCCACTCCCCCTGCCCTACCTAGTGCTGCTGCCTGAACAGTGTTCTATAACATACTCGCTAGGATTCATCTTGCCTCTTGCATATTGGTGATAACAGATTTCCAAGTCTAATCTGGATGCACTGAATTTTCTGTTGCAAGTGCTGTATTGCTGCTTTTCCCTGCGTCTTGCTTCCTAACCTGGGTGAATTTAACTTGCTTCCCTCGAACGCTGGGTCTGAACTCAAATGAGGGTTTTTATAATTCAACCTCCCGTGTCAAAGCTTGTTAAAAGTACCTGTGACTTTGCTAAAATCTAGGCCTTTGTTCACCTTATTCCCACCCCTATCTCATTCATGTGATGATACTACTGATTGTTGTAACTGTAGGCTTTTTCTTTGACATCTGACTTACTGTACTTCTGTTTCATCTCCCCTGTATTGGCTGCTAGGCCGCCTGGTGCCTAATTGCCTTTTGCACAGTGCAGTCCCTCCTCCTGACCCCCCCCCCTGTACGCATGGTGATCTCTGCCTCCCCTATGTATTCTAACTGTTACTCCACCACCTATCCTAGCTCCCTCACGAAGTCTGGAAGGAAAAGATTTAAGAAAGCACTCTTAGCCTCCAACCCAGGCCTCCCCATTTCTGATACCCACATCAATGCTTCCTCTAGACAGACTATCACTGACATCCTCTTCACTGTCCCCTCCCCTGATCTATGGACTCCCCCCATATGGTCTCTGTCCTATCCCCTTATTCCTTCTCGCTCTTTAATGGTGGAACCAGATGGGAAGTTCTCGTGGCATACTTCTCATCATCGGTATCCAGTAATTATAACGAATCGCAAACAGAGAATGAATTTACAGCGAAAACATTTACAACAAAAAATATCGAGTCATACAAAAATATATATATGGGGTGGGTAACGGGTTAAAACAGGTGGGGAGGGGTTGGAGTGGGATTAAAATCATGGGGAAATGCTTTAAAAGCATTTGATATTTTTTCGTTATCAAGGTTTCGCTGTAAATTTATTCTCTGTAATTTCATGTGTTAAAATCACATAAAACCCTCATCAACTAGGTGCATCATTAATGTCTACCAAAATGGCACTATCATGCCCAGGGCACTCAGCCCAACCTCCTCCTGCTTGATCGGCACCTCTTGTCTCTCTATGGTAAGAGCACACTAAGCCTGAGGGACAGGCAAACGGGTGGAAACCGGAAGTGTCCAAGAATGGCCCCAGAAGGATGAGGCGACGTATTCCTTCCCATCTGCTTACACGAGCCGGGGATACACAATAACTGTTGGCACCCAGATCATCAGATCATCATATTGTCCGTTCTGAAAGTAAAATGTAAAAAGTTAAAAGCAAGGCGGCCCAACAGACCATTATTTTGCAGTCTGGTCGATTTTAAGACAAGACAATGGAATTTACTATATTGCTAAATCATTTCAACTAATGCATTTGTACAGAACAGAGGATTGTAAAAAGTGAGACCAGAATAACTTAGTTTTTTCCTGAGACACAAGCACTAAATGAGGGAAACTAAACTTGAATTCACTTTAACAGTAACCCTATTTCCTCACCACAGGGCCCACTCCTCATACTGCACTATGGGTTCAAGTAGCCTGCTATTGGTTTGTTGCCTATACATTACTTAGGAAGCCATTGTCAGATATACTTTTTTCAAAATGCTGTATCCCCCTTCTATGAAGTCACTCCAGTGGCACAGCTCAGCTGCATTTTGCGCAACAAATAATTCAATGTGATCAGTGATCCTATATTGTCCCATCTAATAGACGTATTGAGATGGTGAAAAGCAGAGACCTTAGTCTCCATCCACTTTTATTTGATTCCCAACACACTTTAACTTGCCATTTCACGCAACCTCGCACAACCTCACTTAGCAATGCCCTTGGGAAGGCTGTGTCATCACGTTGCCTTCATTTATAAGGGCCACATTCAGTAAGTTTCTTTCTTTGCTGCCCGGAATCGCCCCAACTACTGCCTCCCCAGCGAGAAACAGGAGGGGTGGGGCAAAGTTGGAGGGGAGAAGGAAACCTGCTTTCTCCCTTTCCCTTGCCTGCCACCACCAGGTCTTGCTGCAGGCTCTGCAATCCTGGCCTCCATGTACAGCAAGGGCACAGAGATCGTAAAGGTAAGAGGGGGCGGAGTGCAGCACCTGAGGCTATATTTCTGTGTGTGATTACTGTACCAGTTACACAAGGCAATTACTGGCTTGGACATTTGAAGTTGATACTGGCATATGTTGACAGCTCCTGGACATGCAAGGCCTGACCCCACATCTGGGGAGTCTACCTGGCATAGGAGTCTTGATTTTTCTTGAGATGGTAATGCTTGGGCATTTGAGTCTGCTCTTGACATGGGATGGCATTACCTGTACATGTGAGGCTGTATATCACACCTGATATCTACATCAAGCATATGGGATATTAACAGGCATACGATATCAGTACTGGGGTAGTTGAGACTGCAATTGGCATATGTTGGCAGCACCTGCATGTGCAGCTGAAGCTTACATATGATGGCTATTCCAGGCAAATGAGGCACTAGCCAGAATAAAGTGGAATTACGGAGGCCAATGAGATTGCACTTGACATAAAATGGCAGCAAGTGACGTTGTACACCTAAAAGTTAAGGATTGCCCCTTAACTAGTCATAGGCTCTCGCTTTGCTCTATTAAAAAGTTGCAACCAAATGCAAGTTAAAATATTCACGTTATTCTTTCAAATTCATCTACTGAATAATTTTTCACAAATCCATATTGAAATAGCCCAGTGTCTCTTAATCTTCCATTTTTTCATAAAAGGCAGAAAATATCCAGAGGTGTCCAAGAGGTGTCCCAGTACTTACGATGGCAGTACAGCGGTAGTTAAGGCTGCAATTGGCATATGTTGGCAGCACCTGCATGTGTAGCTGTACCTTACATGTGATGACTATTCCAGGAAAATGAGGCACTAGCCAGAATAAGGTGGAATTACGGAGGGCATTGAGAATGGCAGCACGCGATGTTGTACCTTACATAAAGTACCAAGCATAGGGGAATGAACTCGTAGAATATTTTAGTACCTCTGTAATTTTGATTTGCAGATGTCTTTTCATTGGTTTTATAAACACTGAAATAACATCTCACATCCCAGATACATTAAATGAGTTAACTTTCCCACTTTCTTCTAGATGACATCAAACGGTCCCACCAACATTCAATGTCACATTCATTCTCAACCATGTCACAGGTTTAGTATTGGCCTTTTCTTTTGCAATCCATTGGCCCCACTTCTAAATCATTTGAATCCAAGGGGCCAGGGAGATCCTTAATGTTCCCATCTGTTTTGCTCCCTATCCTGAGCCTCTATCTTAACTCTCCAATGTTTACTGTGAGAAACCTGACGCTGTTCTCTCAACTACTCCCCCAGGATCTTCCATTCAGGTGGCCAGGGAATGGCCATCGCTTTTGGATCCCAACCCTGCGGGTGAACAAGTGAGCTGGGAATCACCTGAGTGGAGGGTCACGAGGGATTGGGAAGAGAATACCTGAGGGCAAGACATGGTATTCCCCCTCTCCTATTTTCCATCAGAAACCTCTTCCTCAGCTTTCATGGGATATTTGCAATCCCATTTCATCTCCCGCTCCCCATTTCAGACAAATACTGGGTTGAAGAAGAGGCAACAAAGGGTAGTGAGGATTACCTGCACGAAACACCTTGAGAAACAAAAGGAAGACTGCCACCTACTACCATTAGGTGTCCCATTAATAGGGTCAGGCAGGGTCAGGCATTTCACACTGACTACTCACACCTGACTCCACTTGACTCTTCCTTTAAGTTTAAAAGCTGTGGTTTTGCACAAAGTATTGAACCGTGTATCCGAAAAGAAGCTGAGAAGCCAAGGAGCAGGGGGTTGAAGGGAGAGAAACGTGGAGGATCCAGAGGAGAGTGGCATGCCGAGACTCTGGCCCAGTGCTTGTGAGGAACTGCAGCGTGGTTACGGAGCAGTGTCTCCATGGAGCCTGATTGCGGTAACCTGTGTCCTGCTGGCGGCGTGTGGAAAAGTGCTTGTTCCTTTGGGATGTGTGCCGGTCCCAGGAGGGTTTGAGGGGCAGGTGGTGAGACCCTGACCCCGATCCCATATGCCTGGAGATGAACGCTCACCAGCGCAACATTACCCGGTGAGTTTCAAGCCTGAAAGTGAGAGAAACTCAGGAGCGTGCCGCTAGCTGGAGCGTGAAGGGAGAAAGACAGAGTTTGCAAGCGGAACACAGCGGAAAGCAAGAAAGATAACGGAAAGTGAATGGAAAGCAAGAGAAAGGCACTGAGAGAGCGGAAAGAAAGAAAAGAAGTGAAAGTAGATAAGAATGGTGCGAGTTACCCAAAAGTAAAGGAAAGGTGGCAGAAGGCACTGAAGCGCCAAAGACAGCGGAAAAGAAGCAAAAAGCTTGAAAGTAAATAAGAAGGGTGCGAGTGACCCGAAAATGAAGAAAAGGTGCAAGTGAGCACCAGAGAATGAAAGCAAAGAAGTGAATGGGCAAGAGGCACAAGAGCAAAGAAGTGAATGTGCAAGAGGCACAGTGGAGAGAAAGTGAACTCAAAGAAAGGGGGCAGAGGCACGAAAAGGCGAGAGAAGAGAAAGACAAAGAAGGTGCAAGTGTGCACAGCAAAGTGAAAGATAACAAACGGTCGCAGGAAGCAACTGAAAGAGGAAAGGATAGAAGAAACACAAGTACAGGAAATACAGAGAGGGGACCAAAGATCAGAGTGGTCGCGCTTACGAGGAGTAAAGAACCTAGAATTTTTGTAAAGTCTCTGATTTTACCCCATGAGAAAGTTGTGTGTGAAAGGAACTGTAAATAAGAGAAAGGCACATCTTGACAAGTTGAATTTTGTGTTTGGAACTGAACTTGTGTTTGGAACTGAAGGGGCCTGAGCTTGAGGAAGGGAACCCTAAGAGGCCTAACAAAGTTTAACCCTTATTTGATGAAACAACGAGGCATACGATTGGGGAAGGGAACCCTGAGAAGCCTGGAAGAAACTGTGTTATATTTTTGTTTTGTCTGAAACTTGGAAGGATTGAAGCTTGGGGATGGGAATCCCAAGGAATTAAAGACATTGGGAGTTGTTGGAACAGAGTGTAAGAACTTTGTGGAGAAGAGCTAATGAACAACCTCCTTTTGTTTGTGCTGAACTTTCATGATACTGACCCAGCCACACCTGGTGAGAGGACCACCTGAAAACAGCCTTGATATATATTTATTTTGTAATGACAATTTTTTCGATTAAATAGTCTTCCTACCACTTTTATCAGAGAGTGAGGCAAGCATAGGTGCATACACAGACGTGTTATGGTTTTGGACGTTCAGACATCGACAGCTTAGAAACATCAGTTGAGGGAACCATCCCTTAAGAGTTAGGGCCAGATAGGTATTACACCAATTCCAGCATTATAGTAAAAAAGGTTTTGAAATGATAACACTTGAGTCTGTGTCTTGATATCATCCATGTCTCACACTACCCATTTTTTGTCACATGTCCATCCATCCGTTACAAATTTGATCCTTTCAGGTATCTATTGCAAGCAGCTATCATCCTAGTGTCAGACCTGTTGCACCTGCTGTTTTAATTCAGTTGTCCCTTTTTGCAATGACAGTAGGCCAAAGCAATAAGGGCTTTCATATATCTTAAAGCATCTAAATATGCCCCTATTCCCAAAGGAACTAATTTGGTTTAGGATCCACCTCCACTTCCACCACTTCTGATTGGGGTCCAATACCTCATCCAGTACGCCAGTCTGATGTTGGAAATGCATTGGGGGGCGGGGGGACAGGGCCTCCATGTCCCTGTCCTGTACTCCCTTATCATGTGTGCTCTGTGTTGTTTTCTTCACAGGAGTCCAGTTGGGACCCCTGGCAGTGCAGCTCTTCCTCTTTTTTGGTCATGGTGTACAGAGACCCTTGGGATACCCTTATGGCACCCATGGGTAAGGGTTCAACCCTGTACCTCTAGTGTATGTTCTGGGCCACCTTTGTGCTGTCCACAGAGCAGGGTATGGGCTAGTGGCAGCTTCCTGCTGATATGAGAGGTGCTCTGAGTATCCTCCATTTTGGGATACCCAGGCCCTGCCAAAGGAATCAGTGGATTCCTGATAGAAGGCAAGATGGCTCCTGGGGCCTGTTGGTTTCTATTGCCTGTTACGTTGTTTTCCCAAAGTCCTGGGAAGCCCTGACTCTGTCACTTCCCCTGACGGCTGGTGGGTGGAAGAACCATATATGTGTCATGCATGCTGGACGCTACGCTCGTAGAACAGCTAGACCGTTCCATTCCAAATGGAGGTTATTCGATACGTTACCGGGAAAACGACGTTTGCACTTTTCACGTCGCTAACTTCACGTGACTTTTGCTTCGTCACGTGAACTACGGTATTACGTATTTAAGCAGCGTAGAAACTTCACTCGCTGCTTCTGATCGAATCTATTGGCGTTGTGTAGCTGAACCTCTGATCTGCATCCTGCATATTTCTACAGCTACTTTTGGGCCTTCAATAGCGTGTGTTCCGCCACACGCTGATTCCTGGAGCTATTCCTTCGCGTGATATTCACACGCGTTCTCTGTCTTCAAGCGTGGCTGGTCCGGACTGGTGGAATCCTGCCCGCGTGTACATCCACACGTACACTCTGTCTTCATACGCGGCTGGCCCGGACTGCGTAAATCCTGCCCGCGTGTAATTCCACACGCGCACGTAGTCTCTAAACGCGGCTGTTCCGGACTGCGGGAACACCGCACGCGTGTAATTCCACACGCGCTCTCTGTCTTCAAGCGCGCCTGGCCAAGGCTGCGTAAATCCTGCCCGCGTGTAAAATCCACACGCGCTCTCTGTCTTCAAGTAAGGCTGGCCAAGGCTGCGTAAATCCTGCCCGCGTGTAAAATCCACACGCGCTCTCTGTCTTCAAGTGCGGCTGGCCATGGCTGCGTAAATCCTGCCCGCGTGTAAAATCCACACGCGCACGTTGTCTTCACTTGCGGCTGGCCCAGACTGCGTGAATCCTGCCCGCGTGTAATATCCACACGCGCTCTCTGTCTTCAAGTGCGGCTGGCCAAGACTGCGTAAATCCTGCCCGCGTGTAAAATCCACACGCGCACGTTGTCTTCACACGCGGCTGGACCAGACTGCGCAAATCCTGCCCGCGTGTAAAATCACACGCGCACGTTGTTTTCAAACGTTATTTTCTTTGCGGCTGTTTATAACCGCGTGTACTTTGTTTTTCCTTAAAAAGAGCGCTATTTCTAACTCCTGCATCTGTGGAATTAACAGAAGGATTGATCCCTATAGTGGGAAGGAAGCTTTTCAAGGATTATTGGAAGGTGACATTGAACTGAACTTTTGGACGCTATCCTGTGGTGAATTCAACCCGTATCTAGCGTGAGCCTCGTTCCGTTCGGGATAAGTCTCCCTTACTAATTTTCCCTTCCTTGTCGTTTGTTCTTCATTCAAATCCATCAAGAGACTTCTGGATTCTACCCTAAACTAAAGGTCAGTGTGAACATTCCTGTCATTATCTAATTCATCATACTCAGGTTGGAGCAGTTATTCATGATACTTTAATTTGTCCTAGGCTGGCTTTCTATACCTTACCCACGCCCTTTCCAGTGATCCATCGCCCTGCCTGTTTTATCAGCCAGAGGGTTGTATCATTTGGAAGGTCTTCAATTGACTTCACAACTATCAAATCGTGTGAACAGGGATCCGGAAGACCCTACCTCCTGTATCCTTTTGAGTATTGTATCCTTTTCAGTTAATACTTTGGTACATTCTGACAATATGGTATTGTGGGAAAGTCCAGGTCAGACTGGCTGGAGCATTTCCAGTGACTGTATGTCATTTGTACACCCTTGGGGAGGGACCTGAGTGAATGGAGTGTGTGACCAATATGAATTCCATGTTATTGGTGTCTGGTTTCTGTGTGTGTGACAAAACGAATGAGACAGCCCTGCCTGAAACTGACATGAATGCAGTGTAGCGTGCTGAAAGGCTGTGTGCTTGCCCCAATCTACATTCCTTGTTATGGGTGTCTGGGTGGAAGTGAATGGCCAAAATGCCTGTGAGCCTGATTGGCTGCCTGCCTGCATGAATGCCCTTCTGTGTGATTGGCTGACTGAGCATGGCTCAGCCAGAGTGAATGAGGGACAGAGGTGTATATCTGGGGACCTCTCACCAATTTGTTCAGAAGCTGAAGTTGAAACTTGAAGCACATCCTTGAAGCCCAGCTGACAGAAGACGACTGCTGCTGCATTCCTTTGAAGTAATCTAAAAGTGGTTGAGTCCGTTGAGGACCAATCCGAGAGAGCACCTGGCTGGGAGACCTCTTCCCGAGCTAAGAGGGAAATTTGTGCAAAAACTGCTGTTCTTCATCGACACACCCTGGAAGCCAGCTCTGTGAATCTGACGTCCGGAGAAACTGTCCACCGAGAATCCTGAAGAGAGCGTCTGGACATCGAGGCCATTGAATTCCATTGACGTCGACCGGGGTTCAGAAGAGTTCCACGACCGCTGGAAGCCAGTCATCTCATGTTGCCCAGAAGCGGGTACACCTTTGGTGCTATGCTGCTTGACGCCCGTAGCCGAGAAAGCTCCATCAACGTCGACCACTTTGTCCCGCCGGAGAAAGTTGAAGTTGCCGGCTACCGGGGAGAGTCTGCCAGGGGATTTCCCTACCAGCAGAATGAAGATCTGAGGTCCAGCCCGTGGTCCAGTCCTGATCGCCAAAGCTATCCCGAGGTATGTGCTGCGGCTGCAGCACCGACAGGCCAGAGGACCGCCGAACGCGACTCCCGACGCCCGCTGCCGGGCATGCATCCATCACTGAGTCTTATTTGCGGCACCTAACACATTGCATTGAGGTTTATCGCACACCTCATTTTCCCAGGACTTCCACAACCGATCATCGAAGAACAGCGCGAAGGTCGAAGCTGTAGCATCACCGCAAGTGTTCCACTTTTCTTCGTGGATCTCAAAGCCCATTGGCTCCTGCTTTAAAGGGAGTCTACCCTCGAGGGGCACCATCGATGAACCGTCAGAGAAACTCTTTCACTGCAGGTACATTTGGGTGGTGCAACTTTTTGACCAGGAAGCAAGACTCATTAAACATTTATGGACTGAGCTTGTTAATACTTTTATTACAGGTTGCCCAGTTGTGGGAATCCTCACTCAGAATTGTGCCTCTATATCTAAGGAAAACATCTGTCATTGGTTAACCTTAACCTGCCTTCGTTCCTTATTATCTATGTTGATACACCTTGCTGAATGATTTGTATGCTCCATTATAACTGCCAGCAGTTGATGCATTTTAAAGGAATCTAAAGCCTAAGTGTGGTACCACAAAGACATTGGGCCTCATTAGGAGTGTTGCGGTAAGGCAACAAAGGCACCGGTAGTGCTACCGGCGCCGTTGTTACCTCACCGCAACATTCCGATTATGCTCGCGGGTGCCGCTCTGGAACGCCTGGTCAGACCAGACGTGCAGAGCGGCACCCGGGAGCAGTACTGGATGGCAGCAACTGCCCCGTTATTAACGGGACCGTTGTTACCATCCTCCCCATTCCCATTGAGCCCTATGTGGGATCAAATGGGAATGGGGACGTACCGGGTCCGGGTCCCGCGAAAGGGAATTACCGGGCCCACCAAGGTCAGAATGGCCCGGTAACTCACCTTTTGCTGGACCCAGACCAGAGTTTGGGGTTAGCCATGCCCTTAGAAAACCACTGAAATCATAAATACGGCTTTCGCTTTGAGTCTCCTGGCACCACCGAGCCGGAGGAGCCTGGGAAACGTGGAAAGAAAAACACAGTATTTATAAATACAACATCGTTGTATTTCTGACTGCAGCGACTTTCGCTTTGTGTCTCCTGGGCTCCCCCGATCTGGGGGAGCCCAGGAGACTCAAAGTGAAAGCCGTATTTATGATTTCTGTGGTTTTCTAACCACAGCAATCACAAATACAACAACATTGTATTTAGAATTGCAGCGCCTTTGCTTTTTGCCTTTCATTTTATGTTTTCTGTGCTTCCCTGGGCTTGGGGAGCACCGAAAACGTAAAATGAAGTGAAGGCAGCCTCCTCCATGTACAGCTCTGCTCTGGCTGCATTAAGCAAAAGCTTCCAGTAGGGGAGATGGAATCAAATTGGCAAGAAAGAAGAGTTAAATGTTTTAAAAGAAAATGAAGTTAAATAATGTATTACAAATATATGAATTATGACATCAGTACTCTCGTCAAGCTTCCACATTCTTCACCCATCTCTGCATATTGCTTACATGTGAGATCGTTTTCCGTTTCCATGAAACATAAGCCCCTCTTCAAATTACTACTCTCAGTCTTCAACACAATGAATGGACTACCCTGTCTACATGGCCAGCTCTATCTCCTGCTACTCCCTTGCTTGCCCTATGCGATCTTATGCCCTACCTCACTTCTGTGATCACCATCAACCCACGCTCTGCTGAATCCCATTCCGCTCTCTTACCCTCCTTACTCCTTAGCACTGGAATTCTCTGACAGTTGAAATTAAGAACACAATAACAGCACAAGTGACTTCAATACATGTTTGCCGGTCTGGAAACAAGGGTGGTAGTAAGCTCACAAGCACCCTTGTTTCTGGTCTGGCAAACTACAAGTCTGCCTGCCGGAGCCGCTGTGCCGGACAGGTCTGACCCCTGCTGGGCACAGAGGGCACGGTAGGCAGACTTGTCACGGGAGCACTGACACTGTTCCTAACAGTGCCGGAGCTCCCGTGTCCCCACTCCCATAGAGTCCTTTAGGTCTATATGGGAATGGGGATTAACAAATGTAGCGGCGCCTGACTTTCCGGTTGCCGGACTTGTAATAGCCCAGTGTCACCGGGAAGTCAGGCACCAGTAAATTATTACGAATCCGGCGGCAACCCACCGGTAGCACTGGCAGGGTTACCGCCGGACCCATAATGAGGCCCATGGTTTTACTTTTTAGCTGAAAAACACCTCCTGTCCCTAGAAGGGACAAACAGATTTTAAGTGACATTACCTCACGCGCATTTCCAATGAGAACCCTTATCCTGCCCCCTGCTCCCATATGTACATATTTTTTAAAATACATTCGAAAATTATTTTGTTTGGAGATTTCCTCTTTGAAACAAAAATGAATACTCCAGGTTTTAACAGAATATTAATTGAAACATTTATCCCTTTAGATTCAAGGCTGATTTCTCAACAATAGAATTTCCTTCTCTGACAAGGTCCTCAAAACAAGTTTGTTGGTTGGGGGAAAAAACTGGTGGCAATTTTGTTTTTAATGGTAATGGAAGGACAACCATTTTTCCTGCACTGCCAAACTATAAGTTTCACCTAGTGGTGATGGATTTTCCCCTAGCATCTTGCAGGCGGTAAATCTGCAACTTCAAGATCAAATTCTAGTAGACTGAAATCCCCATGGTGCCCTATGGGCTCCTGAAAATGGGGATTAACTCTGTCCTACACCACTTGTAATCCCCTGTTAAACCCACAGGACCAAGTGGCGGTAACAGCAAACAGGTTTGTTAGTAATTTGGCAGATTTACCACAAAATTAGCACCAAAGTCGTAATGAGGTCCTGGGTTTGGGAATGCAACCCACAATTATCAGGATGAATTCTAAATGTCTATCATCGCTTTCAGTTCTGATTTACAGACTGGCATCATTGATTCATTTGGGCTCAGTCACCTCCATGAGCATGCATCATAAATGATTGATGCCTGTTATTGAACTCACATCTTATAAAGTGCAACATTAAAGATTGTTTCCACTTCTGTTAGCATTGAACGTATGTGCTTTGTTTGGCTTCTGTCAGATTTGAACATCATTAATTTCTATTAGACTTGAAACAACTTTTTTTTAAATCATTGTTATTATGGTATTTATTGAGCGTGGAGCTAGCTTCGAGAAGCAACGGAGCACTTTACAGAGGTATACAACATTACAGATTCATAACGTAGCACTTTTCAGAGGTAACAACAAAACAGATAAACAGCAGAGGGTAGGATACAGAGGGGCACAGAGGAGGGGTACAGCTGTACCGGGTGGCGGGGAGGAGGAAAGGGGCAGGCGGCTTCTAGCGAGTCAGGTGGCACGAGGGGCATCGTGATGGCCTAGGTGTTGAGGAGAGACTCTTTGAACAGGTGGATCTTGAGTTCATTTATAAATTGTAGGAGCATTGGGGCAAGTCAGATGCCAAGGGGGAGGAGGTTCCATAGTCTTGGGGCTTGGGCAGAGAAGACTTGTTTTCTTGTCCTTTCCTTTTTGCAGCAGCGGATTTCAAGTCTGCACGTGTCCTGGCTTCTGGTGGCGCGCTGTCTGCAGGAGATGCTGAGATTCTCCACAAGGTATTAGGGCGACTTGAGGGCGACTGCCTTATAGATGATGCAACAAGACTTGAAGGTGATTTGTGCATGCAGTGGGAGCCAGTGAAGGTTGATGAGGGCCAGGGTGATGTGGTCATATCTGCGCAGACCCTTGATGAGCCGTGCGGCTGCGTGTAGAACACTTCTCAGGGGCACAATGGAGGACGACAGGAGTGTTTTGCCCCCATCCAGGTGGGATAGGACCAGTGCTTGAACAGTGGATCTGAAGCTGTCTGGAGGGAGGAAGGGCTTGACATTCCGCATTAGGGAGAGCTGACACCAAGATGTCAGAGTTTTCTTAGCTATGTGTATCTTGAAGGAGAGGTGTTTGTCGATGTGGAATCCGAGGGACTTGGCACAGGAGGTGGGCTCGGGTGTGAAGCCCTGAGAGTTCATGGTTGATAGCCAGGTCTATATATCTGGGTGTTCGGTGTTGTTGGTGAGGACTAGGAATTCGGTCTTGGAGGGGTTCAGCTTCAAATATACACTGGACATCCAAGACTGGATCAGCGAGAGGCAGGTTTTGAGCCTATGGATGTCCTTGATAGAGTCGATCGCGAGGTATAGCTGTGTGTCGTCGGCATATTGGTATGTGGATGTTGTGTGTGGCTAGGAGGGCCCCCAGCAGCTCCAGGTATAGATTGAAGATCACTGGGGAGAGGAAGGAACCCTGTGCGACTCCACAGGGGGCGGGTAGCATTGGCGATCCAGAGGAGTCCATCTAAACAAACTGCTTGCGGTTGTCGAGGTAGGACTTGAAACAGCGTAGGACAAGGTTGCTGATCACATGCGCTGATGTAGGGTGGTCTGTAAGTGAATGGTGGTCTACTGTGTCGAAAGTGGCCTAGATTCCGGTGGTGATAGTGCGCAATATAAATACCTTTAACATTAACATTAACATATGATTTGATACATCATTTATAGAGTGCCTGTACAAAAGTGTTTCTAGGAGCGACAAGGCAAGGAAGGCAAAGACAAAAGGGAACAAAACAAATGATCTTAATAGACATTGTGTCATTCAGATTGTGCAAGTGCAAGAGAGAGGGAGAAGAGAAGTGCCAGGGGGAGGGAAAGGGAGAGTGCAATAAGCAAAACTCAAGTAAGTGCCTCCGGGGTGGCCGGTTCTAAGTAAGCGGAAGGAGGCAGGGGACTGTAGGTTTACAGATACAGTCCGTAGTGCATGGTAGACCTGGAGGCTGTGCATGGGGCTGCTGGTCGTGAAGGACCCTGGTCCCCATAAGGTTCAGAGGGAGGCCAGGTAACCAGTTTAGTGTAGCAGACAAGAACATCAGCAGGGGAGAGAGAGAGAAAGCAGAAGCGAAAAGGAAGGTCTTGAATTGATTCCGAATACCAGAGGTGGTCCTGCTCAAGTTTGAGAAAGGCAGGGAGGCTATTCCAGAAGGAGGCGCCAGCTAAGGAGAGAGATCTACCCTGCGCTCTTTGCCTCGAGAAGCATCTGACCCGCTGAGTGTTGGAGATGGATGATCAGAGGGCTACTGAAGGCCTCCATAGACTCGTGAACGGTGACGTGCGAGCAAGGTGTGTGTAGGGGTGATTGCTCGGGGGTTACAGCAGGGCTTGGGGTGTGCATCGGCAGATCGATTTCCGTGGGCTCATCCACGTCGGACAATGGGGCAATGGCTGCTGCCTCCCCTGCCGAACTGGCAGCAGCTGAGGGTGGACCCTCGGTGGCGGTGATTTGGTGGGGGGGAGTGGACCTCCAGAGGCGGGGCAGTAGGGTTTTGCGTGGCACTGGCAGTGGCGCGCAGGAGTTGTTTTGGGCGCTGCATAGGGGCCTTGGCCTTTTTCCACCTGATGTTGTTGGTGCGTCCTCGCTGGGCTGTGGCCTTTTCTTCTTTTGCACATGGGGTGCCTGGGGTGCTCCCTCGCTGTCTGTATGCGACCCTGTCGGGGACAAGAAGGGGGATGTCATTGGTTATGGTCGCATGTACTTAATGCAGGCTACATCATGAATTCATTTGGGAACCCTGGTCATTTGGGGACCCTGGTCCCCATAAGGTTCAGAGGGAGGCCAGGTAACCAGTTTAGTGTAGCAGACAAGAACATCAGCAGGGGAGAGAGAGAGAAAGCAGAAGCGAAAAGGAAGGTCTTGAATTGATTCCGAATACCAGAGGTGGTCCTGCTCAAGTTTGAGAAAGGCAGGGAGGCTATTCCAGAAGGAGGCGCCAGCTAAGGAGAGAGATCTACCCCGCGCTCTTTGCATCGAGAAGCATCTGACCCGCTGAGTTTTGGAGATGGATGATCAGAGGGCTCGAGAAGGAAATTGATTGGGAAGAGAGAGTTGGATGTAGTGTGGTCCCTGGCCCCAGAAAGCCTTGTGCGGAATGCAGAGGGTCTTGAACTTGATCCTTGCAACCACAGGGAACAGTTGGAGAGATAGGATCCCTAGGCTTGAGGCCAAGGACAAGTCTTGCATTCCTGTTCTGGATTAGTTCCAGGGGGCGAAGAGTAGAGGCAGGCAGATTCAGAAAGAGGTTGAGTAAAACCAGGAGGCAGCGTTAGCCATCGTCAAGGATGTTGAGGGTGTCGAACACCTGTATGGTTTCTATCTCCATGCTGCATCTGGGTCTGAATCCAGATTGGTACGTTTGGAGGAGATTGTTGGTATCGATGTATTGCTGCAGTTGTGCAGCTACCACTTTCTCGATGAGAAGGTGCCTTGAGTTAGGGAGCTGTTGATGATCTTTGGGTAGGGAAGGAGAGTTGCAGGAAGGGTCTTGAGGATGGATGCTGGGAGGATATTTGCTGTATACAATGTGGCTTTGAGGGCGGCCAGGGTTTCTACCATGTCCTCTGTCGAGAGTGTCTTGAATGTTGTTCAGGGTGTGGAGATGTATTTTGTTTAGGAGGGACGTGAGGTGGGTCTGTGGATGCAGAGCTGGTGTCTATGTGCTGGAGAATCTTGCTGATTTCGTCAATGAAGAAGGTGTTGATGGCAGTGGATTTTTCGATGGAGTGTGGTATGGCAGCGTTGGGTAGTGGGTTGGCACAGTACTTGAACACTTTGAAGAGGGCTCTGCTTTTGTTGTCGGCTTCTGCTATGGTATTCTGATAGTAGGAGGCATTGGCTGTGTTGATTAGTTGTCAGCGGGTTGCTCAGAGTTCTTTGAGGAGCGCCAGTCGGATGCGGTCCTGGAGTGGCGCAAGGTGACTTGTTTCACTTCGCAATGACTTAAACTAGTGTTTCATTCACTTCTACCAGTATGTATAATAAAAGACTTGTTTCATTTGTCATCAACTTGAGTTAGCACCTTGAACAACATCTACCATCAAGTAACATAAAGTACTTGTTTCAGTTCTTTTAGACTTGAGCTGCCAACCTAAACCAGATCTACCAATGCGTAACGTGATTGACTTGCTTCAGCTCTTTAAGACTCTACGTGGTAACTTGAACCACATCAGCCATCATGCGACATGAATGACTTGTTTCACCTCTTTAAAATGGAGCTAGCAACTTAGGACCACACCTATCGGCATGTAACCTAAATAGTGTTTTTTTTTCTTTCAGTTCTCATTATGTCAAAGCTGGCCTTCAGGACAATATCTACCAACATGCACTTTAATAGGATTTCTCTATTCAGTACTCTTATTTGTAAGCACAATGCACATCTCATCTGTCAGCTTGTATCCATGATGTTACCTCACTCCTCTCCTCCTAGTTTCTTTTTCACTCATTTGCATGCTGTGAAGAAATCCCTTGTCTGATTTTAATGGTGAAGTGTGGCGTCACCAATAAAGCAGAATGATACTAGGCTGTATGGCGTAATGGGAATCTCCTAACTATCCCCACCATGCCACCACGGTAGGCATCAACTCATCAATTTGCCACCTAGGATGTTGCTATCCCTCTAAGGGAATACGTTTATAATGAACAGTCTCCCCACAGTCGGCAGCAACTGCAGACTCATTTCTTCTTGTAGAAATCATGTAAAAAAATCACAGGGCGAAGGAGCAGGCCTGAACACAAAAGAAGTGAATCAGTCAGTTCACACTTCCTCTTTCCAGAGAAGAATCATCATGAAACACACTAGTACTCTGTTTCATGATGATTCCTCTCTGCAAAGAGGAAGAGTCAGGAAGCTTCCAGTGTGGTCAAAAGATTACGCAATTAACTAATTTCCATTCTGTAGTTGCTGTAAATTGTTGTTTTCTCAAATTTGGTTGTTTCATTCAAGTTTTCTTTTTGTTCTTGTTTTTCGTTATATCACCACATTCAGTTTCTTATGTCATTTGATGGGGGGTGGTGTTGTATATTTAGATGTTATTAGGACTGCTTGAGTTTGCAGTCCGTGTTCTAACATGTTGTGCCTTGCATCCACGTGTGTCGAATGTTTGGGTTTGGAATAGCAGAGCGAGTGAGAGCGAGCGTGGCTGGTTGGCAAAGGCGTTGGTGGAGACGTGAGAGTGGCAGATGTAGGCAGGGCACTGGGTCATAGTAAATAAACCTTAACTGAGCTCCCAAGAAGGTTTAATCTTTTCTTTTGCCACAGTCTCCACACACATTCACATAAAACCTGTAATGTTAAGGGAGTGCTCCCTGAAGGTGGTGCCAGGCGGTGCTAAGGAGAGTGAGGGCTACTTGTGGGGAGGAACTGCCTCACCACGTTTCACATCAGAACTGCATCCCCATCCCCAAGGGCAAGGTCCAACAAATAATCTCCATAACAGCTACATTGGGAGACATACCTGAATTTAAAGGTATGGTTTATAGTGCCTTGGCCCTGGAAGGGAGGGCCAAGGCACTATAAAAAGAAGGGCCTCTGGATGAATGATGGATGGTGTCCAAAGAACAAGCTTATTTTCAGACGGCAGGTGAAGAGTGTAGAAGGAGCTGCAGCAGGACAAAGGGTACCAGCGGGGAGAACCAAGAGGTTTGGGTAGAACGACTCAGGAGATTGGTTTAAGGAAGATATAGGAGACTGGAGGAGAGACCCAAGGAACTGGAGACAGAAAGAACCAAAGAGCCTAAGGAGAGAATGATCTAGGGGGCTGTGGAGAGAAGGAAACAGGTAGCTAGAGAGGGAGAGAGCCAGGTATTGTATTTGTATTTGTAATTTTTATTTGTATAGCGCCGGAAGCCCGCAGGCATCAGGGCACTTAGGACAAAAAACACATAACATGAAGACAAGGTCTCTCCCTATCCTAAGCTACAGTCAATATGACTCCTAACGGAAAATTTCTTACTGAAAGATGAAGATCTTGAGGCGCTTCCTGAAGGCAAGATGATTTTCCTCTGTTCTCAGGACCTCTAGCAGATTATTCCAATGTTGTGGAGCCAGTACCACGAAAGATCTGCCCAGTCCCGATTTCAGTCTAAATTTGGGGATGACCAGAAGGCCCATACCTTCTGATCACAGACTCCTCTGTGGAACATATGGAACTATACTTTTCTTTAAATAACCGGGGGCTTTGCCATATAGGCACTTGTGTACTAACGTGAGGGTTTTAAATTTTATCCGCTCCTCTACTTTAAGCCAGTGATGCGATCTTCTTTGGTTTGTTACATGGTCCCTTCTTTTCATGTTTTTAACCAGCCTTACCGCGTCGTTTTGAATGACTTGGCATTTAGCCAGGTCTTTGGCGGTGGCCCCTATCATTAAGGCATTCCCCTAGTCCAGCCTTGACAGAATGATGGCTCTGGCTATTGTGGCCAGGTTCTTTTCATTCAGGAAGGGCTTTATGGCTTTTATGAGCCTGAGGTAGTAGGCCGTATTCTTTTGGAGGTAGTTGGTCTGCGCCTCAGAGTTAACCTCTGAGTTAACCATCATTCCCAGGGTTTTGACATGTTAGGAGACTAGAATCTTCGCGTCCTTAATCTGAAAGGATTTATATTCCCCTCCTAGTTTAGCTAGCTGCCGATTTGAACCAAATGTCATCAATTCAGTCTTTGTGTCATTTAGACACATCCAATTAGCTTGCATCCACTCGTCAATCAACCCATATACTTTCCCTATTGTGGCACTATCAGCATCGTGGTTTCCACTTAGCTCAAGAATAAGCTGTGTGTCGTCAGCGTAATTTGTAAAGAACACACCAGCCTTTACCAGGATGCTGCACAGGGCCTGCATGTATATGTTGAAAAGCATAGGGGACAGACTTGCACCCTGTGGAACCCCAAAGAGTATGGGGCATGGGTCAGAGAAATTATTGCCCCAGTGGACTCTTGCCTGGCGGTCTGAAAGAAATGACACCAGCTACTCTATTGCTTCTTCAGAACAGCCCACGCTCGCTTTAAGGGCTTTGATGAGGAGCTGATGATCTACAAGATCAAATGCTGCGCTTAGGTCCAGCAGCATCAGCATCCCTATTTTGTTTCCATCAACAAGACCAAGCATGTGGTTCTGGAGATCCAGCATCGCTGTTTCGGTACTATGTGTAGCTATGTGTAGCTTCCCTAAAAGAAGCATTCACTAATTCTAGAAGAATTGGAGCGAAAAGTTCTTTGTGCTGCAGAATAACAATTGATAGCAAAATGTTTTCTGCGCATGGTGTAGGTTTCATGTGGGTCAGTGCTTCAAGCAGTTCGGCTTCCGACACTGTCTCAAATTTAAAGAGATCGCCACCGGGTCTAGTAGCGTCTTCCATTAAAGGTGTTGTCTGCGTTGCAGATTCTCTAGCTTTAATTATGTTACGCCTAGCTTTATCTATTTTAGCTGAGTAGGCCTTCTGTACCATGTTACAGTCATCTTCTGTAGGCTGAAGAGGAGGTGTAAGGTTTTCAGGTTTTTCAGTGCTCTTCAGGATATTGAAGAGTTTATTGGTTTTGTTCGCTGCTTTTTCTATTTCTTCATTGAAGAAATTCTTCTTCGCCATCCTGATCATTTCTCTATATATCCTATCCTTATTTTTCCAATTATTTTTACTTTCCTCATCTTTATCCGCTATCCACTTCCTTTCCAATGCCCTTTGTTGGCTGAGGAAGAATGACACATGGGGCTGGCGAGAGAGAGGCCAAGGAGGCTGGGGAGAGAAAGACCCCAGAAGCTGGGGGAGAGAGACCCAGATAGGTGTAGACAGAGCAAGACCAAAGAGTCTGTGGGGGAGAGGGTGTGAGCCCCATGAGGCTGGGGGTAGCAGAGACACCCAGGAGGCTGGAGAGGGAGCGAGACAAAGGGACCAGTAGATAGCAGAAGAGCAAGAGAGGGAGAAGGAGAGAGAGAGAGAAATACAGGAAGTAGGTAAGAAAGACCCGGGAGGCGAGAGGTTGGTGAGAAATAACGGGATTTCCCCATCTTGGGAACATCCTCCTTTTTTCATGGGAGAAATAACCCCAGGATGTCCGGAAGAGGAAAATACAGGAGATTGTGGGGAGGCCTCACCTATAGGGGTTGTTGCAGTCGATTCTGGAGTTCCTGGTTGTCTGTCGGATCGGTTTCTCAAGCATTCGCCCTTCTCTGGTACTAGCGTGTCCTTGCAGCGGTCATGCAGTTGCTGGTTGAATAAGTAGGGAGGATCCCTATCAGATGCCACCATGTAGGCTCTAAAGCGACACAGGACAACCCGGGGCGCCTGGGAGATCACCTCCAATGACAAGGGAAAGCGTTAGGCTGAAAAACTCCTTGTAGGCTAGATGGAGCAGCAACCCGATGGATCCACAGGAGGCAACAGGAAACAAGAAGTGAATGGATACAGAAGGGCAGGGGGACTAATGCACAGTTAACAGAGGAACAGGAAGAAGGGATACTGGAGGAACGTGGGAATTAATAAGCAAAGGGAAAGGGCAGGAGCAGGGAGACAACAGGAAGGCAGCATCTTACCTCTAACGAGGGTATGCGACACAGCGCCCGATCCCAGGATCCATGTGTTTATGCGGCACTGTAGGAAATGACATCCGCCACAGCAGAAAAACACTAGAGTGTTGAGCCACGTTCTAGGAGCATGTAACGTCCCTGTGTGAGTCTGCCTCCAATGATGCCATAACGGCCACCTATAGGCGGTCGGGGTGACAGGTGAGGGAAGAAACCCACTGTGTTGGAGAGTAAAGGATATGCAGAAAGTTGGAGAGAGACCCAAGAGGATTGGGAGAGGAAGACCCTAGAAGCTGGGTAGACAGAGACTCAAGAAGCTGGGGAGAAACTAAGTTGGGTTGGTGGAGCAGAAGTACCAAGAAATTTGATCAACAGAGATACTGAAGGGGGGCGTGGCCAGCAGCCGAACGATGGAGACGTAAACTTCCATCCCTCCCGAGCCGCCGGCCAGATCCTGCATCCATCCTGCGAAAATAGCTGCTGTGATCTGTCCTAATTCACCCCAGGGACGCATGAATATATGCTGCATTGTTCCGTGTAGAAACGAAGGAAAATCGGAGTGATACCCCGTGGCAAAGGCGTTAGAAAGCTACGGACCCCAGGCGGCTTGCTGCTCCTAAAATGGCTGCCGTGAACCTGCTTTAGATGGAGAGGCAGGGACACAACTCATCATCGAGGGGCCTGCCGCGGAATGAGCGGACTCGGATGGCATCTACTACATTGAGGTCCAACCTCTGCCTGCGGGGCCCCTGGCTGACTGCCACCGAGGATTCCACGTAACCGCCTGGGACAACTACCATCCACTCCCCCGCCTGTCCCCGGACCGGGCGCAAGCCACTGTGACAGCGCTCCCTCCCTGCTGCTGTCATCCGGCTGAGGGGCGCGAGTCGGCCCTGTGGGGAGGCGCTGCGGAGACGGGCCTTTGGACCTGGGAGGTCACGAATGGCCCCTCCCGACGCGCTTGCAGCGATACCGCATACAAAGTGAAAGAAGCCGCGGCCCGCTTTCCGCAGGATTGAGGAACTGTGCTACCGGGACCAATACAGATCACCCAGACCTCCGGCGAGAGGCGGGCACCCCGCACCACGTAGAGCGCCTGCAAAAACCACTGTGACCTCGAGATACGGACCCTGCCTGCATTGGAATCCAAATACAGTGGTAAGGAGCGGGGGGTCGCTGAGCTCCGGAATCGATGTCTTGAGATTCCGCCTGCCCCCCCACTGAAGGGCCCACACGCTGAGGTGGACTTGATAAATATGCATTAGCCCGAGACATCGGCGGGCGGTCTCATCATTGTTGTCCTAGGAGCCCTTTATATTGAGTCGACCACTGGTGGCGGGCCACGGGAGGCGAACACTCCCTGAGCCCTAATCTGAGGGGGAATGTGTGCAACCAAGGTGCAGACACCTACCTCAGTATGGCGAAAGGGCTGTAATATCTGGGCCATACATAAGAGGAGAGCCCACCAGTACTGCTCATACAGACCCACACAAGCCCACCCAAACAGTCATCACCAGGCACATGTGATGCCAGAGACTCATCGACCTATGAGCGTATAGACTCGGCCTACTGGTTTTGTTGTAACTCCCGGTAAATATACACATTGGCAACACAGACCACCTTCCCCCTAATAATAGAGGACAGTAAAGAACCCAAATACGCTGCAGCCTATTCTACACGGTTCCGTCCACCGCGGCCCAGCAGTACCAGAGGCGATCCAATACGTGCGCCCCACAGCCAGACTGGGTAATGTACCACACCTCTAAGCTAACTACCTACCTGTAATAAGCAAGATAAGTGTGACTACGCACTTGCAACCGCTGCAATCCCAGGCGGAGCCCTATGGCTGGTGGTCACCCCACGTACACAGCGGAGATAGAACGTGGGTGTTCTGCATGGTTTTGATCCACAAGCTTAACAGTACACTGCAGTAAGACCCAGGAGTAATTGCCCCCATCGCCACGGAAGTGGCTGCTTATCCGAGCCATCGCTACCCCCCCCCCCCTCCAGGCAGGGCCTCCAGCTCCAACATCGCCTTGCCAAATAGGCAAAATGGGGAAGGATAGACCTAGGAAAACATCGACACAAAGTAGGATCGAGCAATATGCAACAACGCCCGTGTCTCTCTCCCCAGAGAGGCTGTCGTCAACGGAAGCGGATAGCGTGGAAGATGATATTTCCCTCAGAGACATAATGAGTGCCATTGCCATCTCCAGAACATCGATGGAAAAGAAGATAGACAGCATTGGTGTGGACGTGTCCCTGCTAAGGCATGATCTACAAAAGCTAACTTCACGCACAAGTGAAGCAGAGGCACGGATCTTGGAAACTGAGGACAACATGCGAGGGGTAAACCATCAAATGTCCAACATGCTACCCCGAATCAAAACCCTGGAAGCGAGAGCAGATGACAGTGAGGGCAGATCCCGGTGGAACAATATTCGCATTCTTGGTCTTCCTGAGAAAGCAGAAGGGGACTGCATGGAATTATTTCTTGAAGAATAGCTGACGAGCATGTATGACGCAGAATCCTTCTCTAGATTTTTTTCCATCGAGCGGGCACACTGCATACCAACTGGCAAAGTCACACCTGGCAAACCACCTCGCACAGTAATTGCAAGATTCCTGAACTACAGGGATAGGGACACTGTGCTACAATTAGCGAGATCAAAGGGGTCAATTGCGTACAATGGGTCAAAAATCGCTTTCTTCCCTGACTTCACCAGAGAGGTGCAGAAGGCGCGCAAATCCTTCGACCCGCTCAAAAGACGCTTACACTCACTGGGAGTCAAATATGGGCTAATCTTCCCTGCCCAGCTTAAAATCTTCTATAAAGGCACGACAGTACATTTCACTGATCCGAAAGAAGCGTGGAACTGGGCTGAGACACACATAGATGATGACAGGAATGCCGAGGGGAGAAGGAGAAGAGAACATAATAGACCACACCCTGAGCGACCACCAGAGCTGGAACCCCAGCAGCACCCACAGCCTGGGATCCCACAACAAAGAAATGAATAACAAGTCCCGATACCACCCAAGTAAATTGAATGCAGCAAATGTAAACCAAAGAGCCCACACTCTGCCCTATAATCCAATCACGAAGCACACAATGGCTGGCGGCCACCCAGCAACCACCCCCTTAGTTGAAACAATGAACAAACTCATATCACCGTCACGAGGCGCTATTCTGCCCAGTCTCAAGTTGTTTCCAGACTGGGAAGCCTGGCTACGGCAGAGAGGGCACATGTTATGTTATGTTATGTTATGTTATGTTATGTTATGGGTACTTGTATAGCGCACCGTCACCCACGGAATTGGTCCCCAGGTGCTCTGGCGGATCTGTAAACAGGAAGGGTGGGGTAGGGTTAGTCGGGAGGAGGGGAGAAGGAGAGTGGGAGATGTGGTGTGCTGTTGGCAGCTTCAGCTCGGTATACACCGAGTGCTGGGCTTTGGTGCTGGTATCGGATCGGATGAAGGCCTTGAGTGCTGTGGGTGAAGGTTGTGTTGATGCGGTGTGGTAAAGTGCGTGCGGATTGCTGGGAGAGAGATGGTTGTGTGGTTTTGTGTGGGTTTAAGAATGCAGAAGATTGAGGGTTGGGTTAGTGGGGTCTGTATCCAGGTTCAGGTACTTATGATTCCATTAGAGTTGTATACCTGTGGGTTTGGATGTTGCTGGTTCCTGGTGGCCGACTCGATTTGGTGGTGTTGCGCTGATCCAACTGTATCCTATTGAGTATAGTTTGGATCGGTGGGTGCGTCTGAACCTAATCTTCGGGTGTGGTACTGGGTGGGTGATATCTATTCTTAGGTGATCTAGTGTGACCCTGGTCGGTTAAGTATTTAAGTGGTTCAGGGTTGCGGTCATGTTGAAGTGTTGTCCTAGTGGATCCGTCTTGGTGAGCGTGTGTATTAGACGTTCGTATCCTTCTGTCGTGACTGATTCTTAGATTTCCGTGGGGTGAACATCCTTGAGACTGTTGTTTAGTTGTAGTTTGTGTAGTGGGGCATTGTGCTTCCTGCTTTGTATTGGTGGACCGTGTGTAGTAATGGAACATTCTGTTTCTCAGCCATAGAATTGGGCCCGTGATGCAGTGCTTCCTTTCCCTCTCTATGTTTGTTCTCACATGCGAGCTAAAGTTTAACTGTTTATAAATTTACGTTTGGCCGACATATGCATCAGTTGTGGGCAAAGTATGAGGAGGGGGGAGTTGGAACTAATGTTTTTATTCAATGTTTAGCATACAATGACATCATGAGCATATTGTACGAGACAATTGCTGCAATAAAACTGGCCTTGCTGACTCCGGCACGAATACAACCTGCAGAATGCATCCAGGAACCTCACAAACAAATACCTGATGGCGTCTGCATCGACTCCAAATAACAAACGCCTAAAGGACCTGACATGGAATGTGAATGGACTGGGCTCTAGCATCAAAAGAAGACTCGTTCTGCAATACATAAACAGGCACTCCCCAGATATAGCCCTCCTAACAGAAACACACCTGGCGGGAACCACATGTAAATTATTCCAAAGATCCAACTACCATACAGATACATACAGGTTTCTCCCTGGGGGCGAGAGAAGTACTAATACTGATCCATAAAAGACTACCACTTGAGATCTACCACATCCATCGACATAGGATGGAAGATGCCGTGGGAGCAAACAACTTTTACTAATTGTAACACCACACACGTAGTATATCTGATCCAATGCCCGTGTGACAAAAAATATGTAGGTATGACCACACGACCAGTAAGAATAAGAATCTGTGAACACAGATCCAATATTAGACGTAAAAGACTCACAGCTCCACTGGTTGAACACTATGTACTCAAAAAACACTCAGAGAATGACATAAACTGGACCATCCTTGAAATAGTAACAGTACCAAAACGGGGAGGTAATATTGGAGCGATACTACTTAGACGTGAACAACAATGGATTTTCAGACTGAACAGTCACCAAAACGGATTAAACGAAGAAATATGTTGGCAGACCTTAGCAGTCCAATAAAGTCTTGATTATCTGGCTAGATCCGATAGAGAACGCAAAAGACATACATCTCTGACATAATGATCCTTGTAACTTTAATGAGACCATTTAGTTTTTGCATGAAATAGCATGTATGCATTACTTCCATTTTTGTCACATTAGTAAAAGTACAGCACACAACCTCTATTTTTTCGACATTAGTAATAATATAGCGCATGCGGTTCACCAATGTGACTTATTATCTATGTTGAACCAAATCTGAATGCCTATAGCATTAATAACCATGATAAACACGACCACTAAGAATTCGGCAGGTATGCGCAACTGTACAGTAAATTAGCAGCTGATTGCTTGGATTACAAGTATCGAGCCAACACACGTACATAAGATGCCGAAAATTACTATACCTTTAAGAATCACAAACACCAAAAAGGGACTAACCAAGTGACGCTCACACGCGCCAAGCACTTCCCTATAAAAACATAGAACAACCAAAATGGCGACCTATACGCCATTGAGAGGTTACACCCGCTACCAAGATGCACTCCATTTGCATGGAGGTGAGTTGGATAGGATTCATATACTACGGCATGCTAGGATAGAGTATCTCCAACACGTGGATGTAGTCACAGATATACTATGCGTTCTGGTAGCGTTCAGCGCGTGTTTGCACAGACGAACAGCCAAGCACGGTCTAACATCACGGCCGCTTTGCAATTTGGCGAGGCTGCCCGCTCGCTCATTTAATGATTACCTGCACTTTACCAAGCAGCTATATATGAAAACAGCCTTTAATCTTTAGAACATGGCTGCACAAATGAAAAGCCGAGCCCCGTTTAATATTACGACTGCCGTCCGACTAATGCAATGTTTACTTTAATTTTGCTAAAGGGCGGCACAGCAACGATATGCACTATGAGGGCGGAATTACTCATCCTAGTATGAATAATGAAACTAGGCACTACAAGTGCAGAATAATGGATCACTTTTAAAACGTGTGAATGTACACATTAGTGCTTGATATAGGTGTCTTTTATAAACGGCATCTTATCCAGAGCACTCACTGATATATTCTCCCAAATAGGTGTTGAAAAGTGACCTGTAGAGCTAGCAGTGGTCAGGAGCTATATCCAACTGGGTTCACCCACGGTAGCCAACACGCAGCCGGAACACCAACTGGGGTGAGTAGCAGATAAAAATCGTCCCTTTTCTAAGACATCATACAGCATTGCTTGAGTAATCTCTCATGGGATACTAAGCATTCATGTGTTTTTATGCATAGATATGACCCCACCGGTGGAATGCAACCAGAACAAACATATTGCAATAGGCCACCCACATACCCTGACATATGAAGAGGTAAGCGGCTCCCTTTCATTGACATACACCATGAGGAAATGAAACTTGTAGACAAACTGTATATTGATAGATCCCCTTTTATATGTATTCCCTTCTAGGGAAGAGAAGACTGAAGAGCTCGCAGTCCCAGAGTCAGAATTAGGACGCCCTCCACACAGTGATTGAAGGAGCACAAGACAACTATTGACAAGATTGTCTTTTTTATAAAAACCATTCCCTGTATTATTAAAAGCTATAGGGAAGTCCTGAAGAAAGCAGAGAGCGTGTCTGTATCCGCTGAAACTGGTAGACGACAAGAAGAGGCTTGGCCTGACACACCAATCCCCAGAACCCATATAGAACATAAAATGGGCCTGTAGTACGACTAAGTCATTTTATCATTCTTTCAGTGCCTAAAACATTAAGAACCGGACACTGAGAGATCTATGGAAACATTATTTTCCATATGAGTTTAATGAGCATTTTGTTTTAATTCACTGTGATAAGACACACTATATGGAAACAACAATATTAAAATGGATTAGCATTAGAGGAAAGTAATGAGAGAGGATAGGGCGAGCTCTACTCTATCCCCTAACCTTTGTAGGCGATGCAGCAGCGCACCACTATGGCAAGAACACTTCTTGGAGGGACAGAGAGAGCTCTTTACAGGGACATTTAGCTATCTATAGGGAACTGAGCTTAAGGAATAATTTTGAATAAAGATATTCTGTCTTTTTTGTGTTACAAGAGTATGGGTGGAGACAGGATTGCCAACCCAGTGACTTTAGTTGTGGATAACTACCACTTGAGATCAGCCATATAAAACAAGACAGTGGTGGGCGTTACGTACAGCTGCAGGCCACGCTATGGAACCAAACTCTGGCGATTATTGCAATATACTCTCCACCAGCCCTCCTCAATATTTTGCTAGCCGACATTACCCCCATCCTAGCGACAAGTGTGGCAGACACATGCGTGATAGGAGGGAACTTCAATTAAGTAATGAACAACGCCTTAGATCGTACGCATCTGAGGACCAGAACTGTCATCAGAATTGCTGCCTTTGCGTCTGCACTGGGGCTCCGAGACACGTGGAGAGACCTACATGGAGAGGACCGCGAGCACTCCTTCCACTCAGGAGCGCATGCCTCAATGTCTAGAATAGATTACTTTTTCCTTCCATCTCAGAACATTCATAAAACCTGTACCGCATCCTTCCTTCCACGAGGCATATCCGATCACTCTCCACTTTTACTAGAACTGGAAACAGAGAGGCCACGCCCGCTGCCTACTTGGTGTCTTAACTCCTACTACCTGGGATTCCCAGACCTACAAGAGAAATTGGCGGAGGCCACCTCCAACTATTTCGAGATAAATACAGACTCGACAGATGACCCCACTATTCTATGGGAAGCATACAAACCAGTCCTGCGAGGCGAGATCATATCATGGACTTCAGCCAAGAAAAAGAAGCAACGTGAAATGATCACTGAAGCCGAAAAAGAAGTTGTGATCAAAGAAACAGAACACATCTCCGGTGACACACCCCAAACACACAGAGCCTTAATGCTGGCACAGAAAAAGCTACACAATCTGTCATTAGATTGTGCCAAAAAAGCGCACAGTGGCACGAAAACATGACTATATGAAATAGGGGAAAAAGCAGGCAAGATGCTCGCATGGTTAGAAAAACGTGATGAAGGACAGCGTACAGTAAAGAACATTAAAACAAGAGATGCAACAATAGTCTCCACCGATGCAAAAATAGCAGAAAGCTTTGCTGACTTCTACGAAGGACTCTATGCGCCTCCCATTGGCACGGCAGACAGCTCCATGTTGGATAATACAAATCTTCCAATCCTTACCACGGAACAAGCCGATGCACTAGATAGCAAAATAACAGAAGAAGAGATCTCAACAGCCATTGCACAACTCCAAGTAGGCAAGACCCCAGGCCCCAATGGCTTCCCAATCGACATTTGGAAAGAATTAAGCCATTTAAACATACCCACCCACCTACTCAATCTGTTCGAACATTCCTTAATAAAAGGCAAGCTTCCGCCAGACCTTCGCAAAGCCGCAATAATAGTGATTCCCAAAAAAGGCAAACCTCCAGAGGAGTGTAGCTCCTACAGGCCCATATCATTGATCAACAGCGAATCGAAAACACTGGCCAAAGTGTTAGCGAATAGACTTCAAACGGTCATCACGGCACTGATCAAGCTGGACCAATGCGGTTTTATGCCCCAAAGATCAACAAGAATGAACATCCGCAGACTGCATCTGGCATTGGAGAGCGCACCCACCCTACAGCAATCAGCAGCGCTGTTAACCATAGAATTTGAAAAAGCCTTTGATTCGATGTATTGGGAGGCTTTATGGGCAATTATGAGAAAGATGAACTTCGGTGAACCATTCATAAAATGGGTCCAGCTTCTCTACAACAACCCGCTGGTAGAGGTGAGAGTGAACGGGTGGCCTGTGTGCATCTTTCAACTGGGGAAAAGGCACCAGGCAAGGATGTCCTCTCTCGGCAATGCTGTTCGCCTTAATAATTGAGCCAATGGCAGTCAATCTGCGAGACGTAACCACATGGACAGGTTTCCGCTGGCACTCGGAATGGGAATATAGGATATCCCTATATGCGGATGACCTCCTAATATACCTAGGTGATCTGGCAATCTCGGACCCCATAGTCACTGAAATCCTAATAAAATACAGAGCCTTCAGCAGCCTCAGGGTGAACTGGCACAAATCTGTGCTCTTCCCGGTAAAGGGTGTAGACTGTATACCATCACGGGGCTCCCCATACCAAATCGAACTCACACAGTTCCGATATCTAGGCATCATAATCACCAATACACTCGACACCTACATATCCCAAAATCTACATCCACTAGTCAAGAAATTTGCCCAAGATGTGGTCCACTGGGAAGCATTACCATTGACACTACTAGGCAGAGCAGCGCTCTTCAAGATGTTGGCTCTACCCCAGTTCCTGTACATCCTTCAAAATGCCCCTCTCCACATCCCCACTGAGGAATTCTGTAAAATAGATAAAACGACACGTAAACTGCTGTGGGGAGGGAAACATCCGAGGATAGCTCTCAAAACCCTCCAACGTTCAGTCTGGGAGGGGGGAATAGGTCTCCCCAACATCCAAGTCTACTATTGGGCGGCCCAAATGGCGACAGTTAATGATATTCTTCATGGCAACCCGAAACTCCCTCACATACAGGCAGAAATAGCTGCACGACACGATATGTCCCCAATCGAAAGCCTTTCCGGAAAGAAGTATCGCCCTCCCGAGTGCTCGATAGTGGCGCAGACAGCCCGAATATGGAAGGAGGCACACAAACATATCGGCTGGGATAACAGAATGACCCCAGTCCAGCCCATCTGGAACAACGCCCATCTCATATGCCTCAGTAAACTCCCCAAATGGCCTAACTGGGCAGAAGCCAGTATACAAACTCTACAACAAATACATATGAATAATTAGCTCATACCATTTGCAGAGATTTCCGTCAAATATGGCCTCGCAGCCACCGAGTGCTACCACTATGGACAGCTACAACATGCACTCTCAGTACAAAGAGACCAAATTGCGGACATGCCAGATTGCACACCAATAGAAAGAAACATAGTCATAGATAGTGTGGAGAGCAAAGTCACATCCACCATGTATAACGCCATCTCCTCATTTGCCTCGCCAGAACAACTGGGCCTGAAGCTGAAATGGGAAGGAGATGTAGGCCCAATACTACCCGAAGAATGGATTTCGACCCTAATGTACCCCAGAGACATTGCAATCTCGGCCAGAATCAGGCTTATCCAACTGAAGATCCTTCACAGAATATACTACCCGCGATTAACACTGTACAATTGGGGAAAAGCCACTGAACCAATTGCTTACGCTGTAAACAGGAAGAAGGAACCTTTTACCACATCCTATGGCAATGCACGCAGATACATCACTTTTGGCAACAATGCAGTGAAAGGCTCTCGAGGGTCATGGGCCACCCGATACCAACTGACCCCAAACTCCTCCTCCTGGGGATCGAAGAGGAAGGAGAACTGTCTCGTTTCGAAAAGCTGCTACTCTCAACGTCCACAGGAATTGCCAAAAGAAACATCGCACAACTGTGGGGATCAGAAACAACCCCAAACCATGACCAATGGACTAAGGATGTAGATGCTATTATCCTAATGGAACGCCGAATATACCAAGCACGTGGCTGCCCAGGCAAGGCGGATAAAATATGGGGTAAATGGGAACAGACACCATAAGCATGCAAAGATTGTGCGAGTATGCTTTGGCGCACCTCCTCGCCACCACTCCAGGACACAATTCAACCACCTGTTAACACCCAGCCGTGAGGATCAAGAATGTGCCGTAACAGGCCTTGTATATGTATAATCCTTTCTGTATATGTATATATACACGCACACACCAACTATACATAATGCTCTTTCACACGTATGCACAGTTATATTTCTTTTGTTTGTTGGGATTTTGAATGTTTTGTATGTACGAATAAAACTCAATAAAATGTGTTATTAAAAAAGAGAGATACTGAAGTTAGCTCTGGCTACAGGCATGTATGAGGAGTAGGCAGAGAGAGAGGTTGAGGAGATGATGAGAGAAGTTAAGTGGGAGTTTGTGGAAGGGACCGTAGAGGAGGGGTTGCCAAACCATCCCTTAACACAGAGATTTCTGAGGCGGTGCCTAAAGAGAAGGGGGTGAACAGTGAAGCGACAATTAAAGAAAAGAAAGAAAAGGCTGATCAGTGTGGAGAGGTGAAGTGGTTAACCCAGAACTAGAAGAGTTGAGGAAGAAAGGAAGGTCAGGAGGAGCATAATAGAGTAAGGGGTTACTGAGTCTAGATGCAAGGGCAGGTCTAGGCCAGGCAGTGGAGTGAGCCTGATGAAATGTGTCAAGGAGGCCGAGGAGAAGCACGAGGACAGAGGAAAGAAATAAGAGTAGGTCACCAAGGTACAAGCTCATGGCAGGGCATTGGGGAGGAGTGTGAGTTTCGTTTAGATGCTGTAGAACCAGGGCCAGGCATGAGGAAGGTGGCGAGAGGCCTAGAGATTACCCTATAAAGACCTTAGAGTGGCCTCCAGTCTGTCTTAGGCTCCATGTTTTGGTTTAATGCCTCCTCTAGATTCCATTGACTGCAGAACTAACCATCAGGTACTTGTGTAGATTTGATGCCCAAAAGGAGGACTCCCCTGTAAGCTAGCGGCACAAGAACATCACAAAGGAGGCTATGAATACAAGAGACTTGCTTAAGGACTGAAAAGACAAAAAGAACCACATGAGACATTTTCATTGAAATTCTTTCTTAATTTGGTACACTCTGCGCATACTCTTGCATCTATTTTGTTGTGGTAAACTGCTGGGAAGGACCATGACCTGCAATCAACGAGAACTGAAAGACTGGTTCCTATGGACAACTTTTGAGAGACACTGATCTTTGAGTTCACCCTCGGATTTAATCACACCCGTGTGAATGACCATCCTGCATTATTTTTTGTACACTTCCTTGGCCTTGAGGGAATTACTGTAGTTTGTCCTTGTAAAAACTCCTCATAAAAAGGCTTTGAAAAGCCTATATCACTACTAGTTTATATGTGATCCTTGTGTGCTTTGTGGCAGTGTCTTGGGTTCAACCATACTTTCTTCCTGCCCATCTTCTCAACCCTTTCGTGGCTTTTGAGCCACATCCTCCTCTCCCACCTGTTTTTCTCTCTCTTCCTTCTTGGTTTTTCTAGTCAGATTCTGCTGCTTGACAAAATGTTGGTATCCGGGGTGCTCTCTGGATTCTCTGCCTGGGATCTGTCGGTTTGGCTGTGCAGGTTCCTCTCTCATCGATGTTTGCCAGACCCTAAGTGCCTTTTTGCAAACTATATTCTGCCCTCTTTTTTCAGACACTCTCCGCAACCTCTTCACTGTCAGCATTTCTCCCTCCGGTGTTCCACCATTTCCATGTCAGTTAGCAACTTGAGGGTTGCTTTAATCTTGCTCAAACAGTGTTTGTAATTTATGCAGCAAGTCCCGAATTTGGGAACGACTCCTTTGCATGGGCTTAGCATTCTCAAGGTCAGTTCCTGCATTGTTCTTAACCCTCAACTGAGGCACATCCAGTCTCCTGACATTCAGAACTCCCAAATTGCACTCAGCCTTCCCGGCACTCTCTGAACTTTATGGCTCCCCAAATCCATTGTTATTTAAAGTAACTGTAGCTTCGCTGGACCGGTCAGATAGTCATAGACATTGTAGAAAGACTGTGTTCCCCGGTTTAGCGTGATTACATCGAATCTATTTGGTGTAGGAGAAATGGTTGTATATTGTTTTTTAACTGGTTGATTTTGCTGCATATATTTGCAGGAGGAGAACACGCGCAAGTCCCCTTTAACCTCCCCACAACACTTATTTCTTTAAACCCAACCCACACATATCTATGGAACAGAATTAGTCAAAGAATCTGCGACTAATTCTCGTGTGACCAAATAGGCTGCGCAGTAATCTGCCGATCCCTGTTCCCCTGTTAAAGATGTTCTAATGGCGGTACATCACCACAACCGCTGTCTGCATTTGTTCCCATTTCATTTGACCAAATTTCCTAACCCATTTTCTGGTTATTGTTCATCCACATATGCTTATCTTTGATTACAAATCACCCTGAAATGGAAATGCTCCATCTGCTATTTTCGACTCCTATACAGTCCCTCTGATTGAAGCAGGAAGTTATTTCATACAAATACAGAATGTAAAAGGTGAGGATGTAACTTACATTTGATAACTACACCCAGCATATAAGGCAATAAATGACCCAATATTGTGTTAAAGAGCCCTTTTGATTGCCTCTGTAATGATTTAATTAATCGTTTCACTCAATTGTGTTTTTTTCAATTATATCAGTGATGTCATTTTTCTCAGGGTGCAAGGTTATGAAACAACAGGCCTCATTACAAAGTCTGTGGGAACCTACCAGTTCTACCAGTGTGTTGTGGCCGACCTTGTAACACTGTTCCACCGCCTGAGATCCCTGTGCCACTGGAATATTACAAGTCGCGGCGGCCCGGGATGTCAGGCGGCGGAAAGTGTAAGTCCCCATTCCTGTGGATGGGGACACGGAAAGTCATGCCTGCAGGGACCTGACCTGCCGGGAGCACCAGCCCCCTGCAGGCATTCTCGACGTCTGGTGGTCTGGAAAGGGTGCCAGTATGTTGCTACTGGCACCCTTATTTCCGGACCGCCAGGCTTGTAATGAGGCCCAACTTCCTGTGACATTCTTTACATCAAAAGTTATCTAATGCCACTTTGTTTTATGTTGCCGGGCGCGTTATGTAACTTCCACCTATCAGCAAAGAGTGTATTCAACCACAGGTTCTGAGTAATATCAAAGACGACTCAAGCTTTGCACTAGACTTTGATGTCACATAGAACCACATGGTTGAATATTTTTTCTGTTGTTACTACTGTTCTACAATTCTATATATTATGTAGTACACTGTGGTAGATACTTCTTTATGGGAGTGCAAAAGGGGCACGTACCCCGGGCCCCCAACCCTGAGGGAGACGGGGGACCCATATGGCTGTCTGATTGAAAGATGTCAGTGCCCGTTTTTTTTACAAAACTAAAACAACACATACCAGGATGTTTTATGATGCACTGATGAGGTTGTTGTTGGAAAGCACATTCTGCTCTGATCGATTAATCCTATAATGCCTTTTATGTTTACTGTAGTACAGACAGTTTGTCCATTCGGTATAGCAACACTCCTGTAGTATTCTCACCGTTGTGTGGGGAATATATGAATCACATGCCATACCGAAAGTTGAAATGCATATTGATAAATTTGAGTGCCATGAGTACTCAGAAGATAGCTCAGTTTGTTCAGCATTTGCTACAGAGATATGTTTTCATATGCCAGATCACAGTACCAAACTCCAGCAAGGCCGACTCAGCCTGAGGTTGATTAACTTGCATGTATAAATACTTTTGTGATAGCAACACTTACTGTGGGCTACACAGCAACGTAACTGCACCACGTAGTGCTAGCTATAAAAAATATATATAGATTGTATAGTTTGTCAGAGGTTGACAGCAGGGCACACACTATGAACTGTGAGAGGAGCGATACCTCATCATACTGGACCCTTTTAGCATTTGCATATCGATTATGTAGATATGCTCCAAGTTTGTAATGGCTACAGATATATGCCAATAGTCGCATGTCCCCCAGAAGCTCACTGTCTCCAGAGCCCTGGTTCTCTCTAGGCTAGACAACTGCAACAGCCTCTTTCTCAATCTACCTTCTGCTACTCTCTGCCCTCTGCAACTAGTGCAGAACAGGAATGCAAGACTTATCATTGGCCTCAAGCCAAGACAATGTAATTCTCAAGCCCTGAAATCTCTCCACTGTCTCCCTATCTCTTCTAGAATCAAGTTCAAGACCCTTTGCATTGTCCAAAAGGCTTTCTGGGGCCGGGCCCATACTACATCCAACGCTCTCTTTCTAAATACCTTCCTTCTCGAGCCCTTTGCTCGGCTGCCTCCGACTCTCTAAGGGTCAGATGCTTCTCCAGGCAGAGAGTGAGGGGCAGATCGCTCTCCTGTGCAGGTGCCTCCCTCTGCAATGGCCTCCATTCCCCTCTCAAACTTGAGCCGGACCAGTTGAAGTTCTGGAAGCAGCTCAAAACTTTCCTCCTCTCTGCTTTCTCTCTCTCCCTCCCCTGCTGACCTACCTGTCAGCCGCAGCGACTGGTTGCTTGGCTACCTTTAGAGTCTCACAGTTAGGGAGAATGTTCATTTCTGGGCTAATTCCCTTCAACCTTAAAGACCCCCAGCTCTTTTGCTGGATTTAGGACTTTTTTCTCACTCTCTCATGTGTTTTTACCTGATTTGGATTTTGTGTTTTCACTATTTTTGGAGTCTGACAAACTCCATAGGCATCTGGTTTTTGTATAGTGACACACAGCACCGTCAGTGCAGTGTCACTGAAAAATCCTTTAGATTTCTCTTAAGGTTTAAATACCTTTTCTTGGGTGAACTACAGTTCCCAAGAACAGTAAAGTGAAATGGACTTTACTTACCTTTTCTCTTTGTGGGTCCAACACACACCATCTTATGTGGACTGCTGGAGGGATTACTTAGTAGCCCCTCACCCTACATTTGCACGTAACATTTTTGTTACCCTCACTACTTGAAATGGCTGGTGGCAGTGGTTTACTTTTTCCTACCATTGTGCTTGGCTGGCTGGCTGTCGTTTTAGGACAGTCACCCTGCTGTATGATTGACAGCCTAGGCTGTGCATGAATAGGAGAAACCTGCTTAAAAGGCGAGGGTTTTGGGACTAGAGGCAGAGTCGACCACTGGGAGAAACACTTGGCAAAGAAACTGTGAACGAAGCTTGCTGCAACCTCTTGGATCCTTGAATTGCCCAGTGAAGCACTGCTGCTGTGCTGATCTCCTTTTTCACCTCGACAGAGAAGCTCTGGATGGAACAACTTCTCCCCTTGAGTTAGTGGGACCAACTAACCCCAAGACTAACTCCACTGGACCACCATCCACGACTTGCTGCGAGAGCCCAATGCTAGGGGTTGAGTGTTCGTAGTCGAGTGCAACGTCTGCCGCAGAATGAATCCGGCTGTAAGCTCCAGGAGTCTGCTAAGGACCCTCCAGAAGCAGGACCTCCAGATCCAGAGTCCCCTCACCATAGTGCAGGACCAAGTGAGTGAAGGAAGTTCAACCGGTGTGAAAGATCCGCATCAGTGCTGTTTGCTAAGCGCTGAAACCACGAAGTGCCACTGAAACGAAAAGAGCCTGTAGCTGCCGACTACTTCTCGAGTACTGCCGCAGAAGCCCTCCAGACGTCCTCCCTCTTGTCCCCACGATTGAGGCTCAGGAACCAGACGGAATCCAGCTGAACCACTCTTCTTCTAACCAAAGATAATGTTTAGGCTTGGGGTACTTACCTTATTGCCTTTAGCCAAGCTTTCTCACTGGGGAATTGCATTGGCTTTCCTTTTTCGAGTTGATTTCAACTCCCTTCTCACAAGTTTAAGACTCGTGACCCTACAAGTGATTCTTATAAACTCTCTAACTTTGTGCAAGACCTTTGTCCAAGAAGTGCATGAGATCCATAGACTGTGTCCAAATGACTTTGGCTGTCCTGGCTCGCTAAAGGCACTCTTCTAAATCCATTGACTTTGATACTGTTTGTCCCTCATGGGTGATAGCTTGTTGTATACTGGTACTGCTGGGAAAGGCTTATCTAGACTTCATTGGAGGATTTAACTGTCCTCACAATTGCTGAGAAATTGTTCTAACCTTTTACTTCCCTAACCCTTTCCTTTCTGCAACTCAGAGCCTACAAAAGTATATTTGTTTGATGTATAAATGCAAATACTATACTTGTGATGGAAGTCACCTCAGGGTGTAGGAGTAGTGTATGAAGCATATCCAAAGATTATCCTCTGGCTTTATTTGACTCTGAATAGTAATTTTAAAGTGTGTTTGAATTGTACAGCTCTACAGCTCACATTTACCCCTCTTGAGATAGACCTGGCTGCTCAGTCACACTACCAAGCTGTGTAGTACAGACCTATACCAAAAGGTGGGTTACCTACTACCAAGCAGATAAGTGTTGTGTAGTCTCACACAGTGTGACTGCACCAATTATTACCTAACACTCACTGGGTATCAGGCTCTCTTGATCAGTCACCCCTGCACTGCCTCTAGGTCTTCTGCTGCACTTACTCAGAGCATTGTTCTCCTGTTTCCCTGTCCCTCTCCATTGCACTACCCCATTCCCCTTTCACTTTCTCGCTCTTGCACTTGCATGTGCACGATCAGAATGACACAATGCCTAGTAAGAGAGATATCTTGTCCTCCCTCCCTTGTCTTGTCGTGCCTAGAAACACGTGTACTGATGCACTATAAATGACATATCATATAATATGTCCTTTTCCTGCTGAATCGGAGCCAGTGCATGCAAACATCCTGATGCCACATGTGCTGCGAAGTTCCTCGTATATGAGGTCTTCCCAAGATGGGGAGTGTGCGAAGTCCTTTGGTCTGACATTTGGTCTGACAATGAACCATATTTTGTAAATGAATTATTTGAGCACATCACAATCCTATTGGGTATTAAGCATATATTTCCTCAGCTTATCACCTGCAGGCAAACAGAATTTGTGAGGGCCTCAACAGCCGTCTACAGAATAAATTGCTAAACTGAAAATTACCCTGAAGAAAGGGTGGTTCTGTTGCCTACCCTTAACCCTATTTGCATTACGCAATCAGCCCAGCTCAGACGTTCACCTGACCCTCACGCGCTGGTGACGGGACGCTGTATGCATATACCTCTTGCTCCTCCCACTCGAGTGCAAACTGATGCCCATAATGCTGCTGATGTGCTTGGTTCTGAAATACATGAATATCTGGCTGCTATGACGCGAGTGTCGCTTTTATGTCTCAACACCTTCGAGATTGGCAAGGGGGGTCAAAGAAGAATGAGGAAGACAGCAAAGGCATAAATCCCCTGACTTTTCTCAAGCGCCCTGTCCTGTATCCTGTTGATGGGGTCTAAACTAAATTAAAAAATGTGTGAGGCGCTGGTACAAGCAATGCTCTGAAGGACCCTAGCTCATTGTGGAGGTCTCACACCCACTGCCATAAGTGTCCAAGACAGGTGAGCATTGCTCCACCTTGGTGACATCAAGCCCTACAAAGGAGAGACCCCGATGCCGTCCGTCCCAGAAGCTGAAGGTGAAGAAGAGGTGATCCGGATACAGACACAATTGGCCACAAGGGGCAGACAACAAGCAGCAGACTAAAAACACAATAAACTGGCCTTCTCCAAATCATCAGATGAACAGTGTTAGTCCTAAAACAAATCCTACCATGGTCTAGCCCTGTGTGGGAGACCATGCATCTGTCTTAGACAATCTTAGACAATCCCCTAAGGGGGTGTGGATCACTATACCCCCTCCTGCTTTCGTATCTCAGGGCCTTTATGCACTGTGTTACTTCTAGATTACTCCTAACATACCCCTATAGACACAATAACATAAAACACAAAGAAAACACATGAATCGATTCAATTATAACAATATAATACATGTATTCATACATAACAATGCATGATGCAAACAATACTAAAACTCTACCCAATATCCAATTTGCACCTTTTATACTCATGGTGTAAATCTACCATGCAGTGGATAACTATAAGCCTTAAAGGCTTCTAATGCAAGCTATCAGTGTCTAATGCAATATACATATGGCAAGTGTCACATCAGCATTCCTTTCCATTCCACACCATACTTCACACTCACTCTCTAAGACAATCCCTGTCTGATTTCCCCTTTCCGAAACCAAAAGCTCTTTGTATGAGTGTCTGTTCTAATCAATCAGTTTAGGCCATGAACCATACTTCCCATTTGCTTCCCTTTGTCTCCAGCTCTGTGTGCCAGGGCCAGGTCTCCCCTCTCCCGCTATTTTCCAGTCAGTCAGTCAGTTGCCAGGGCCAGGTCTCAAGATCTGGTCACTCGAACTGCCTCAAGCTTTTGCCAAGCTCTCGATCTCCCCCAAAGCCATCGGATTCTGCTGCACCAAGACACCTCTCCCTCATTGAACTCCATCAACATCTAGCACCATCTAGAACCAGCTCGAACAAACTCCATCAACATCTAAAAAACTCCAATCTCTTTACCTCTGGTTATACTTTTCTATGATGTATACAAATCCCTATGGTTACTTCGTTCTCTAAGCTAAGGATGGCTCTTTCTCTGTCAGCATTTCTACAATGCCTGAAAGTCTTTGTTTGCATGTTCTTTCACTTCGTGTTCTTGTCGTGTTCTGTGTCAATGTGACATTGGACATCATATCTCTATCAAGGCCTTCTGTGTGCGGTGCCTGCAAAACACCATCTATTCCTCCATTCCTCCATTCATACCCATTCACTCCACTGTTGGCTTCACAAAATCTCTTTCTCCGTGCCTGTGTGCAAGACCTCTCCCTCCAAAAACCACCTCTCCCATTCTCCATCCAAAAGCACTCCTGCTGCCTGGCCCCCACCCTTTCTGTCTCCGCGAACACCAAGCCATGCTGATTAGGCCAGGCCCTCTTTTTACTAAGGCAAAGGTCATATTATCACTCTGCCTGCCAAGCAACTGTTTACGAATACTTGTACTCAGTGTAATTCAAAACAATCTTCGCACACTGTGGCCCTTCTCTGTCTCATTCAGTGGAATAGCTTCAGGCTTTCAATAGTGCTTACTCTTTCTCTCACAATGGCAAGCGATATATATATATGCAGACTTCATTTGCATATTCTACATGTGTGTCTCTCTACATGCATACATGTGTACATGTAACTACAAAACATAACATGTGTCTCTTCAAGTATGACAGTGTCTTTAAATGGCTCGACATTGCCTTTCAAATATGACAGTGTGTCATTCTAAAAGCAAATGCTAATGCATACAAAATGACAGTTTAATAATGTAATGTGGATATTATAATGATGCTACTTCTTCATGTACTAATCAGAATATATGATCGATAACTAAACAGAATACAATGATGGAATGATGGATAATGATTCTCTACCAAAGAGTCTAATGATTCTACAATGATAACAAATCAGGCCTCTCCATTTATCAGTTTTTACAACAGAATTAAATGAACTTTTTTCCCGCAAGGAATTGACCTGCATAAATAAAAAGCACAGCACTTTTTGCAAGGAGATAAAGATACAGACATTCGATTCTGCCATTAAAAGTGATACTATTTGGAATTTTCTCTTACATAATAGACAGTTATCTTGCTTTTAGAACAAGCAGCATACTGCTTGCCTCCCTTTTAGTGGACCCAAAGGCTCAATTTATTCTTGAAATAATTCTTCAAGCTATCTTTGTGCAGTTTTTCTTTTAGAACCCAGCATCTTGAAAATAACGTGAAAAACATGGTGAAAAGAAAAAGGTGGGCCTTATTAATTTTTTGGGATATATGTTTTTGGCATGCAGACCACTTAATGGACGTGGCTCTTTGCAACTCATGGACTCATTAGCAGTAATGCTTGCAGTTACATTTTTCACATTGTGCTCTCTCTATTTCTTTATTCTTTTGGCCTTGCAAGAATTGGTCCTATCTATTGTACCCAAGTCAGTGTATAACAATGTGACCCCCATTCCTACGCTAGATGAAGAAGTCAGCCAACAGTTTTAGATTGGCACTAACAAGATGAAAAGCTGAAAAGAAATGCTGAAAATGACTTCCTACATATAAATGCATACATGACTGACTCTGCCCAGCTGACCAATAATATGTCCTGGGTAGGGAGAGGGACATCTGATGAGAGCTGTTATGTGTGCTCCCTCATTCCCTACGCCAGGAGTGCTTCTAGGACATTTGTGGCCACATGATGAACATTGGCTAACACACCTACCACTGTGCACAACTAGAAGGCAATTTAAAGAAAGATGGACCACTTCACAATGGATGTCAAAAACCATGTTCACCGATGAGGATAGCTATATAAAGACAAAGACTATGATGGATGACTGAAAGATGAAAAATAAGATGATACAATATGTATTAGAAGGCCTAAAGAAAGGAGACTCTACAAAAGTAGATCAAAAGTTATTGCAATGTCCAAATGTTGTGGGAAAAGAGACACCTGTGGTGCTATGGTGCTGGGAGAGACCCAAGTTATTCATATATATGGACAGTTATTTACGTCAGCAGGATGGGTTGAATGGATGATGGAGTGCAAAGCACAAGCAATCCTGTTGGTACCAGTGGAGGTGGTACAAATGATGGGTGTCTCAAAGAGGGGACCAAACATTCCAAACTGCTCACATGTGTAGAGGATGAAGCAGGCCCGTGCCCATGATATCTGTGAAAAATGCCAAATTATGTTTCAGGAGTACTGGCCCGGTGAAAGTAGAGGAAAACTGTCACACTCACCTGTGTCTCTGCAGGAGCGATGGACGTGCCTCCCTTGACCCCGAGTCTTTACTTCCCCTGTTTCACCCGGAGGAATACCTGTCAAATACAAGGTGTACACTCAGACCTGAATTCCCCTGAATCCCCTGGGCCCTACCCCTCTCTTTACTGTGTGCTGTGATGTCCCCCTATGTGCTTACCTTGATCTTTAGTAGGGTGTGCACTCCATCCTGCATTCGCAGGGGAACGATTCACTCATGTGATTGGTGCCAATGTCTGTAGGCTGAGTTCAGATGCCAAACGCTGTTTCATGCCTTCACAGCGAGGCCGAGTGTTCAAGGCGCCAGTTTCTTCACTGGCTAGAAAGTCCTTCCCACAAGTGCATGTTGCGCGGAGAACGTTGAGTGTCCAAAATTGTCCGTATTGACTTTATTTGCCAGTATTTATGTGGCTGAGTAACGCTGCATGTAGAAGCTAGCTGCTGGTAGGTTTGCGCAACGACTTCAATTCGGGCGTGCCTGGTAATGTCTCTCCCTTTCCCTTGCAGGAGAAATTATGTGGTATTAGCGCCTTGAGTCCGGGTTTAGTGCTACTGGAGACTTGGTGGTTGGGTAAGTATACACGGAGGCTTTTGGTGAGTATGCACCGCGAGCGCAGTGAAATAAGTGTCCGCGTTATTGGGGCGAGCGCAATGAATAATGTCTCTTCTTTCTTTTGCAGGGGTTTATGCGCTCATACAACTGACCTGGATTGCAGTGTCGCGGGAAGATTCGGTGAGTATGCACAGCGTTACTGATGTGCGCGTGTTAACACAGTTCTTCTTTGTTCTTACAGGTGCCGGTGTAGAAGTCCCCTCTTGACTGGAGATAGCTGCGGCATGCAGTAAGAGCGGAGGTTCTTCCGGAGCAGGTAAGCTGAAGCAGAATGATCCGGCTCAGGTAAGCAGAAGCAGGATGATCCGGAGCAGGTAAGCAGAAGCTGGCTGATCCAGAACACGGCAAGTGTGTTGCTGATACAGCTCACAGTATGCAACTCGAAGCACTGGAGGAATCTTGGGTGTGGCTTATATAGCCAGCTACACCCAAACACTAGAGGGCTCATGAATCATCATGCACTTCCTGTTTTTCAACAGGAAGTGGTAACCAGGAAGTTACTACAAACACTAGGAAGGAATTAAAGGAGGGATTTGCTATGAGTTCTTGGTGTGCCTATGCCAGGCCTGCTAAGGCTCCACCCAGCTTGCCCCAAGTACCTGCCTGATACCCATGACAGTCTTCCCCCTCAAGACCCCTCCCAATGGTGTGTATGAGGGCTTTGGTTTCTCAAGATGGTCTCGATGGAATTTCCGCACCAATCGGGGGGCATGCACGTGTGTGCTGGGTTCCCATGATCTTTCCTGGGGTCCGTACCCTTTCCAGTCAATCAAATAATACAGGGTCTTTCGTACTTGTTTGGAATCTAATATGTTCTTGACCTCATATTCTGGTGCTTCTTCACCCACTTGTATGGGTGCGGCAGGTGTGGATGTTTGGGTTCCTGGGTGTGCTGTTTTTAATAGTGACACGTGAAATACGGGATGGATACGCATATGTTGAGGTAACGCCAGTCTCATGGCTGCTGAATTAATTACATTTTCAATTGTATACAGGCCGATGTATCTAGGCTGAAATTATTTGGGACCCTTTAAAGCAATGTGTCTAGTTGCCATCCAGACCGAGTCTCCCACTTGATAATCTGGGGCTTTTCATCAATGGCGATCAGCGTTTCTTTTCTGTGTTTCTTTGGCTTGCTGTAAGTTCCTGCTGGCTTCTCTGGCTGCTTTCATGATGCTGGCATGTAGATTCTTTATTGTGGGCATTTCAATGTTTTCTGGCGGATCGTAGACCGACGTTCTGGGGTTTCAACCATATATAGTAAAGAAGGGTGTTGCTTGGCTTGATGAATGTGTTGAGTTGTTGTAGGCATACTCCGCAATACATAGAATTTCTGTCCAGCTTTGGCTTGTTTGGTGTAATAGACAGTGCAAATACTGTTCCATGATCTGGTTCGTGCGCTCGGTTTGGCCATCCGTTTGAGGGTGGTGACTAGAAGACAGACGGACTTCTACTCTTGCCAGGGCACAAAATATTTTCCAAAAACGAGATATAAATTGGCTGCCTCTGTCAGAAACGATTATGGTAGGGAATCCATGTAACTTGACGATTCGGTCTAGAAAAACCTGCGCCTGGTTCTGAGCTGAGGGAATACCTTATAGAGCTATGAAATGGGCCATTTTGGAGACGAGGTCCACTACTACAAGGATGGTATTATAACCTGAGTTAGGAGGTAGGTCAGTGACGAAGTCCATTGATACTGTGTGCCAGGGCGCTGGCGGAATGGTGATTGGCTGAAGGACGCTGGCTGGTTTTTGCCTGGATGTTTTGTATTGTGCACACACCTCACAAGTGCCTATGTAGGTGGCAATATCCTCTCGCCAAGTTGGCCACCAATAAGATTTGCCTACTTTCTTCATGGTTTTGGCTATACCCGGATGGGCTTCTAACAGCGTGTCGTGGTAGTCTGATATGATTGCTTGTTGCAGATCCTTTGTTTGAAGGTAGAGGCTTTTTTGGTAGTATGGTAGTTTGTCTTGAATGGGGAACTGATCTCCCTTTGTGTCCCAAGCCAGTAGGTCTTCTTCAGACATATTTTCTTTTATTGCTTCCTGCAGTGTATTTAACGGAGATGGGCTGATGCAGAGGCCGAGAATTTTATGACTGGGTATGATCTCCGGGTTAGGGGCATTGTAGACTTCCTCTCCTGTGCCAATGTGGGATAACGCATCCGCTTTCCCGTTTTTAACTCCGGGGCGGTACGTGATTACAAAGTCGTATTCCATTAAGGATAAGGCCCAACGGAGCTGCCTAGAAGACTGAGCTTTTGCTGAGCGTAAATATTGCAAGTTCTGATTATCTGTTATTATTGTGATGGTGTGTTTTGCCCCTAGTAAGTAATGTCACCATTCAAACAGTGTGCTTTTGATTGCTAGGAGTTCTTTCTCAGAAATCGCATAGTTTAATTCTGCTGGGGAAAATTTCCTTGACCAAAAGGCAATGGGATGAAGGCATGCGGTTTCAGGATTTTGTTGAGACAATACGGCCCCCATGACAATGCTTGAAGCGTCCGTCTCCACGATGTACAGTAAATCGGGCTGTGGGTGTTGCAGTATCGGGGCTGAGGTGAATTTTTCCTTGAGAGCATGGAAAGCTTCTTCCGCCGCTGGTGTCCATTCGAACTTTCGGTGTTTGCGCAGCAAGGACGTTATTGGATGTACAATATGTGAGAATCCTGGTATGAAGCGTTGATAAAAGTTTGGAAACCCTAGGAAACTCTGTACTCCCTTTACAGACGTGGGCGAGGACCAAGTGAGGATTGGCTCCACTTTTGTATTGTCCATCTTGATCCCCTGCGGTGTCAGTACATATCCCAGAAACTCCACATCGGTGACGTGGAAGGAGCATTTTTCTAGCTTTGCATACAGTTGGTTTTCATGCATTTTGCAGAGTACAGGTCGCACGTGGGTTATGTGTTCTTGGGGAGTGGTGGAGTAGATCAGAATGTAATCGATGTAGACGACTGCGCAGACATCGAGGAGTTCCCGTAACACATCATTCATAAAATGCGGAACGCAGCCGGGGCATTGCAAAGCCCAAAGGGCATGACCTGGTATTCATACAACCCATAGCAGGTACGGAAGACAGTCTTCCACTCGTCCCCTTTCTTCATGCGTACCAGTTGATATGCGTCGCATAAGTCTAGCTTGGTGAAAATCTTCGCTTGTCTCACCTGGTCTATGAGTACTGGTATCAGAGGTAACAGGTACTTATTTTTTTATGGTGACTTGATTTAGGACCCGGTAATCAATACTTGTTCTTAAATCCCCCTCTTTCTTCGGTACGAAGAAGAGTGGGGAGGCGGCTGGTGGCTTAGATGGTCTAATGAAGCCATTGGCCAGGTATTGATCCAAGTAGGTCTGTAGATGAGCGTTTTCTTCCTCGGTTAATGCATAAATGCAGCTGCATGGTACTTGTGTCCCTGGTTGCAGGTCGATCTGGCAGTCGTAAACTGGATGTGGTGGTAGTGTATTAGCTTGCTCCTTCGCGAACACATCCTGGAACTCCTGGTATTCCTCTGGTAAAGTGCCCACCAAGCCTAAACCTGATATATTTTCCTGTGAAGCTAACAATGGGCTTCCTTGGATCCCATTGTTGTTGTAACAAGAGGCGCATTTCGTGGAAAAGAGTAAGGTTCGAGCTCGCCAATCTATCTTTGGGTTGTGCGTCTCCAGCCACGGTATCCCAAGAATCAGCTGAATTGGGGTGCAGCGATAAGGTCGAATCTAATACTTTCCCTGTGGCCATCTTGGCAGATTAAGGTGATGGTGGAAGTACACTGTGTTACTGGTCCCTACAGGAGTTGTGTGCCATCCACAGCTGTCACGCTTTCTACGGTGCCCTTACGGTGCAATGCCAATCCCAAGGTCTTTGCGGTGTTTATGTCCAGGTATTTCCCAATAGCCCCACTGTCTATGAAAGCCTTGAGGGCATGCATTCGGGTGGGCTGTGAAGGGTCTAACAAAACCACAGGAATACTGAAATGTGAGATCTGAGTGATCCGTTCCTGGCTCGACAGACCAACCTCTACATCTGCCAGGCGTTGGAGTTTTCTGCTAACGCACCTGTGTCTTCCCCTGTGTTATCTAGTACCCCCATTGTCTTCTGTGGGGGTTTAACCATGCAGTTCCGGAGGAACTGACCAGATTGGCTGCAATATAAGCAAAGTTTTTCCTGACGACTCCATTCTCTCTCTGCCTTGGTGAGTGGTCCACTGAGAACACCCAATTGCATGGGTTCTGAGTGTGTTTCTGAAGCCTGTCGATGGGACGCTTCCTTTGGTCGGACATACACTGGTCTATGTTCTGATCTGGTTCGGTCGGCCTTGCGACCCTGTAACCGGTGGTCTAGTTGCATAGTTAGGTCGATGTATTCACTGCAATCTTCGGGAGGATTAACTACTTGCGCCAAGACCTCTTTTAATTCTCAGTCCTCGATAAAATAACATTATTCGTTTCTCCTCTGGCCAACCTGATTCGGCTATTAAGCGATTGAATGTGGCGACATATGAAATAAGATCCTGACCACCCTGTCGCAGAGAGCATAGCTCATTATCCAGGGCCTGACCTCGAGTCCGATGGGCAAATAGTTTTTCCAGTTCACGCTGAAAACCTGGGTAATTTCTCAGTAAAGGGTCGTCTCTAAGCACTAACGGGACAGACCAGTCCGCCGCGTGCCCTCCTAAATAGGAGAGGATGAAAGCTACTTTAGCTTGGTCGGTCAGAAAAGTGTCTGGTTTGCATATGAAGTGTAGCCGGCATTAATTCATGAACTCTCCAAATTTCTTGGGATCCCCAGAGAAGCCTTCCAGGGGTGCTAAAGGGATGTTACCTGGAAGCAATACCTGAACGGGTGTGGCTACAGGTGCCACAGTAGGCTCCCCCTGAGGAACTCCACCTGGCAGGGCTGCTAGACCAGCTTGCGTCTGTAAGAGCTGTCTTGGCAAATCGTCTGTTTTGTCCCTGTTGACTACCAGTTCGCGCCTTAAGGCATTTGTCTCAGAGCGGGTGGCATGCACCTCGGCCCGTAGTTCACCTAACAATAGGGAAAGCTGGTCTACCTCGGAGGTTTCCATCGCTCGGGCAGAGTTATTGAGGATGGCTTTGTGTTCTGTCACACTCATCTGTGTCTCTGCAGGAGCGATGGACGTGCCTCCCTTGACCGCGAGTCTTCACTTCCCCTGTTTCACCTGGAGGAATACCTGTCAAATACAAGGCGTACACTCAGACCTGAAATCACCTGATTCCACTGGGGGTTTCCCCTCTCTTTATTGTGTGCTGTGATGTCCCCCTATGGGCTTACCTTGATCTTTAGTAGGGTGTGCACTTCAGCCTGCATTCGCAGGGGTGCAAATTCACTCATGTGATTGGTGCCAATGTCTGTAGACTGAGTTCAGATGCCAAACGCTGTTTTATGCCTTCACAGCGAGGCCGAGTGTTCAAGGCGCCAGTTTCTTCACTGGCTAGTAAGTCATTCCCACACGTAAACGTTGCACGGAGAATGTTGAGAGTCCAAAATTGTCCGTATAGACTTTGTTTGCCTATATTTTTGTGGGTGAGTAGCGCTGCGTGTAGAAGCTAGCTGCTGGTAGGTTTTCGCAGCGCCTTCAATTCTGGCGCGCCTGGTAATGTCTCTCCATTTCCCTTGTAGGAGAAATTATGTGGTAATAGTGCCTCGAGTTCAGGATTTAGCGCTACGGGAGACTTGGTGGTTGGGTAAGTATACACGGAGGCTTTTGGTGAGTATGCACCGCGAGCACAGTGAAATAAGTGTCCGCGTTATTGGGGCGAGCACAATAATGTCTCTTCTTTCTTTTGCAGGGGTTTGTGCGCTCGTACAACTGACCTGTATTGCAGCATCGCGGGAAGATTCAGTGAGTATGCGCAGCGTTACTGATGTGCGCGTGTTAACGCAGTTCTTCTTTGTTCTTACAGGTGCCGGTGTAGAAGTCCCCTCTTGACTGGAGATAGCTGTGGCATGGAGTAAGAACAGAGGTTCTTCCGGAGCAGGTAAACTGAAGCAGAATGATCCGGAGCAGGTAAGCAGAAGCAGGATGATCTGGAGCAGGTAAGCAGAAGCTGGCTGATCCAGAGCACGGCAAGTGTGTTGCTGATACAGCTCACAGTAAGCAACACGAAGCACTGGAAGAATCTTGGGTCTGGCTTATATAGCGAGCCACACCCAAACACTAGAGAGCTAATGAATCATCATGCACTTCCTGTTTGGCAACAGAAAGTGGTAACCAGGAAGTTACTACAAACACTAGGAAGGAATTAAAGGAGGGATTTGCTATGGGTTCTTTGTGTGCCTATGCCAGGCCTGCCAAGCCTCCACCCAGCTTGCCCCAACTACCTGCCTGATACCCATGACAAAAACAAAGGGTGCAAACGTATTTTTGATGTGCCTGGTATGAAAATAGGTACCACTGTATTGATGGACCACTATTGGGCTTGTGAATGCAGAGCATATGTGAAACTGCCCTCAAATTGGGGAGGGCTGTGTTCCATCGTGCTGATAAGCATACCCACTCTTTTAGTGCCCCAAAGCGATGTGCACATTACAGATTTCCCCAAAATGGATGCACATTTGAGAACAAAAAGGTTGTTGCCCACAAACGAACAAAGAGAAGTAGCTATTTATCAGACAATATGGAACACACATATGACGACATACCAGACATACATACATTGTTCGAAAGGACAGACATGTTCTCTGCATCGATCTTTATTGCCGGTTTGCAAGCCAATACAAATACTAAGTGGCTGCAAATAACCCGCTGGAAGCTGTTACAAACAATTAACACAACAGTGAAAGGCTTTAATGCCATAAAGGAGGAGCTGAGAACAATAACACTCATGACCCTTCTAAATAGGTATGTCCTTGATTTAATAAAAGCCACGGAGGGTGCCGTATGCACAGAAATAGGTCCATCCTGCTATACATACGGACCTGCTCACGATGAAGAAAATGGGACTCTCACAGAGGCCATAACATTGTTCACAGACATCCACACTAAAATGGTAGAGGAAGTAGAAGAAGTGCAAATTGATGCTTGGCTCTTGTGTATAGGCGCGTTATAAATGCCATATCATATCATCTCTTATTTATTCCCCTGGATCCCCTCCTGGCTGGCTAATGCATTCAAAATACTGATAGCCATACTAGTTTTAGTGCTATTTGGATTCTGCGTCCTGAGAATAGCCAATGTGAGAAGACAGCTAAAAGGCAGTGGGGAGGAAAATAGTAATACACAAAAATAATACGGGTGGATCAGCATTCTTCTGCTTAGCTGGGAAACTATGGAACTCCCTTCCTAGGGAAATATGAACTGTGGAGGATCATACAAAATTCAGAACAATTCTTAAAACCTGGCTCTTCAGCTTTGAACACAATGAAACCGACTGAATAGCGCCTGCACACCTTGTAACCGGCCAAGTACTGAAAAAGGAAAAATAGCACAAAATCAATAGAGGAATGAGGGACAGGACTAGCAAGAGGGACAGGACTGGGAGAGAGACCTTAAACAGAGATGCCCCCCACCTCCCCTCCCCAACCCTGCCCCCTAAAAGAGGGACTACCAAGAAACCGCAGAAGCTGGTAGGCCCATTACGATTAGGCCAGGGAATAAGGCTCTAGGGAAACTGGGGGAGGGAATACCAAGGAAGGGAGACTCCCAGCCTAGGCGCACCCTCACTGAGGACCAACAAGTTAAGAGGAGTAATGCACCAGACCCACCCCAAAAGATAAAACAACACGCGTAGGGTATCGAGGAAGAAGACTAACCGTTCCCTGCTGATTCCCCTTAGGCCAGTGAACAGATCACAAAGCTAGAAATAGGGCTAGTACTAAGAAATCGGACAGCAGAACGTATTCCGGAAAAGCTTAGGAATCCTGAATGCTGAGGTGACAATTCATGCAAAACCCAGAAAGGTCAACTGGGGGGAGACAAATATCACGCCTGCCACAGGAGAAGCAATTAGATGAAATTCAATGGTAGAAAGCGCGTCACACTTGGACAGATTCCAGGGGTGGGAATTGTGATGCATCTGAATGGATGTCAGGGTTAGGGAACCTGACACTCTTAAGGGTAGGAAATGTGATGCACTTAGATGGATTTTGGGGGGGGTGACACACTCAGATTGATTCCTGGGGTGGGAGTTGTGATGTGCTTGGATGGATTTCGGGGAGGGAATTGTGGCACAGCTGGGTGGACTTCGGAGGGGTGGGAGATATGATGCACTTGGATAGATTCTCAGTGGGGCGGAGGTGTGATGCACTCTGATCCCTGGAGTGGGGGGAGTGGTGCACTTGGGTGGATTTTCAGGGGCGGAGGGGGTCTGGCGCGCTTGGATGAATTCCTACGATGGGAGATGTGATGCACTTGGATTGATTTCGGGGATGGGAGGTGTGGAGCGCTTGGATGGATTTACAGAACTTTCACCAAAAGTCTGTACTAATAAACTCACTCCTCTGCATACATCTCTCAAACTAAGGACTTAACGCAACCAGATCTCCACAGCACCACAGTCTGTACGTACTTCACAACACATCAACAACAAAACAAACCACACACAATCTTGCACAACAGCAGATGGTGGCCAAACTTCAGAAACTCACACTTATGCTAAGTGAACAGTGTTTTCGAACTGAAGCTGCCAACAGCACATCACAGTTCTCTTGCCCTTTTCCCGCTCAATCCTACTAACCACCCTCACTCCTTGCATTACAGATCCGTCTGAGCGCCTGGAGACTACATCAATGGCATCGGTGCACGGTATAAAAACCTTTAACATTAACATAAACCTGGAAACTAAAATCAACAAATGCACACAGACAGATGATCTACCTTACATGGACCTGAGACAAAGTCCTATCGTCACTCCCGGATCAAAATTCTGTTATCCCAGGAACGCTCATAATTACGTGGGACGTTGGCTATTCTGCAAAACAGATGGAGTGTGCTGCTGTATGACCTGGAGTGTGGAGCATATAAAGAATTCATGTGACCTGAGGTCGAGTGACAAAGATATGGACCCCTAAAGTGCCTTACTTGGGGGAGGGCCTTAGAAGAGATATGTCGAGGACTTGATGAGAGGGGGGGAAATGTCGAGAGGCACATGAACGTGTCTTTCATGATGTCAGCCCCTCCCCCGCCTCTATATCATAGAAATGAGAGAAGTACCTAATTTATGAAGACTGCTCCTTCCCAGTCCCTATATCCCAAATGCGAGAGACGCTATTCACTAAAACAACCCTACCAAACATATCTTGGAACAATAGAAGAAGATATGGATCTGCAAGCTCAAGAAGATATGAGCATGTTGTAACTGTAGGTGACGAGAGTAAGTGACTTCACTGCTAATATGACACATGTAGATACACTAGCAATGAAGTAGATATGCTCTCACCATGAAGAAACAGACACACTAGGTCAAACATGCATTTAGACATGAAGAATTTTACCTGCACTATACAGGCACTAGCAACATAACATAATCAATGTATACGCTGAAACACAAGATGAACAAAGTACATAAGAAGCTTGTGACGAAGTACATATAATGTTTGCTAAACGTAGAAATGCAACGGTAATGAGTGGCCATTTTGGAGAAAATGGAGGATGAAACCACCTTAGAGGGAATGGGAAGCCTCGAAGAAGCCTTGAAGCTGCAAGAAGATTTGACTTGCTGAAATTAGCTAAAATACAGACTTGTGCAGGCCAGACAGTAGCTGCACAGCCCCATCCAAGGTTGCTGCAAAAGGGGAGGTTTGGGTGGCTCTGAACTGAACAGAAGATAATAATTCCCAAGCATTAAGCATACTCCTCTTCGATTAGGTAAAAGAATAATCAGCCTTTCAATGCCAGGTGCCCATTAATTAGGAGCTTAATACTGGAGAAAGAAAAGCTCAAACAAGTCTCCATTGGCCAGAGAGGGTAAAGGCACCCATATTAATATGAGCTAAAATCCTAATAAAAGCCAAGCAGAATAATTCAAAACGTGGTCTTCTCATACATGACCTATGATTGGAGAACAGTTTCCATTTATTAAGCTACAGACAGATAGACTCCTGCCTCGACTCCCCATGGATTCCCAGAACGAGAGACGCAGAACATAGCCAAGTTCAAAGCTGAATACCCTATCCGGGATGGTGTCTTATTCAAGTAAAATAATCAGTTCCTTGATATCACTCCTCCTACCACTATCTTTGCTTATTGCAAATTAGCAATAAGCAAAGATAGTGATAGGAGGGCCTGCCAAATGTCCAAGATGCCAACCAATGAAAATACCCCAAATGGTGCAGACATTGTTGCATTGGCCAATTACCTGTTGCTAAAATTATGTCTTTCTTACTTATATCAATTTAGGGGTGGTCCGAGGTGTGGTCATCAGATAATCCTGATCAACGAAAATACTAATCGCTATGTATCCTATACGTAAACAATTCCCCTTACCAATCCCTCCGACCGGCAGGTATTTGAAACCAAGATTGCAGTGCAAGGTCAGTTGTGACATATTTATGTTTTATGACCTACTGTTTTGCATTGTAGAGGTGTGAGAGCTTTGACAATTGCCTGCTTTTTACTGTCCCTGTTTTATATGGATTCTTAATTAAACAGGCCTTTGCCATTTACCTTGACTATTTCCGTATTGGGCATGGGATTTCCCAGCCAGTCTGTTCCTCTAGCACTGGGACTTTCCAGTGCCTGTTTACAAAAGGATAATTTAATTTCCCTGATCCATTCTGGGTTTTCTGATTGGGGAAAAAAGGGCATTGTGGGTGATGTAGTGCATCTGAGGGTGGTTTGCTTGTGTAATTGTGGTGTTTGGGCCCTTACAACGGTTTCCAGTTGTCTTTCCCTGGCTTAAGTGAGCTGACTGGATATTTCGCGGGGTACACCTCCTCCCCAGTTCCTAATTCCGCTCCCTAGATCCGGTCCGGGTTTTGTTACTGTTGCTGAGGGGCGTTAGGGAAAATGAGTAGCTTGCATAGAGTCCCTAAATCGTCCAGCTTGTGGTGACCAGATGTTCCAAGCAACGAACTTCATCACACTAATGCAGAGAGCTTCGCAGACAAATGGCAGACTTTTTTTTCTCCGAATGCCACATAATGTTATAGGCGAAACATTTGAAAAATTTGTATTTTTTTCTATTCATTTGGAGGATGGATTGTCACAAGTGGGTCCAAATTAATGCAACCAAGATCCTGCCCGTCATTTATTAATCCATTCTCCCAGCACTAGAAAGTGTTTTGCAGGACGATGGAGGGTCGCCACTCTGTGCATTATCGTCAGACTGAATGCTTGTGGATGATTTAAGACCATTGTTTACTGTCAAAGCCAGATCAAATCATAGGAATGTAATAAACATGAATCCCAAGATGGAAGGAAGGCAAAAGAGACCTTGATCAAGAGTGTGAAAAATGTCACTGATGGGGGAGGGAGCAGTCGTAACAGCACAATCGTTTTACAAGAGCTTGGTGAGGTGGGATAGCTCAGGGGCAATGCTTTTGTCTTGGAAGCAAGAATACGCAGCACAACACAGGTTTGAATCCTAATCCCGCACTTAGAAACCAATCTGTGGTATTAAGCGCGATATAAAAGAACAATTATAATTCTAAAAGAAAAAAGGAGGAGCATTATAGAGATATATGAAATGCCCTCCTAAATGCCATCGCAGAGAAAGCCCCAAAGAGATTCAGAAGTCTTACAGGGATGGGAAGTACTGAAAACTAAAAGCAAATTTAGTGTAAAATTCCGGAATGACTCTGGCATTCACATGTGTTATTATTGTATGCAGAATCTAGAGTTGTTGTGGATAAAAGTCCTACTGTGGCTGATAGTGAAGAAGACTGTCCCCGTTAGCCTAATCCTATGTGAAGTAATCACTTAACAGTCAAAAAACAGAAAAAGCACATGGCCCAAATAAGGTACTGGTTGATTTTTATAAATCAGATCCAACGATATGGGCCCCTTATCTTATGAAGCGTTTTAATGCTGTTCTGTCAGCAAACCTCGGTCCCTAGACATGGACCCAAGCCGAAATTGTCCCGTTGTAGAAATAGGGCAGTAGAGAGGAACCAGGGAACTACCACCCTATGTCCCTGCTCGATGCAGGTCGGAGGGTTTTCACCAAGGCATTGCTGATTCACCTGGAGGCCTGGATGGAAGACAATAATATCTTACACCAGTGCTTAAGATCGAGACTTTTGTGTGAAAAATATGTAAGCCTGAGGAAAATTAGGTTGTATGTCACATTTGCTGATTTAAAAAAACGACCTTTGACAAGGTATCGAGGGTAAAGCTATGGAGTGCCCTAAAAAGCTTGAGCATTCCCACAGCCCTGATAGGGCAATCCAAAGTTTATACACAGGAAATGAGGGTGTAGTAAGATGGGGGACAGATGGTAGGGTCACTATGAAAATTCCCATTCAAATAGGAGTACGCCAAGAGTGAGTTTTGGCTCCCAAACGCTTCTGTCTTTTGATCAATGGCATCATTTTAAAATAAATGAATTTTCATGGGATTCGCTGAATTTTCCTGGAGAAAAATGTCCTCATTTTAATGTTTGCGGACGATGCAGTGCTTTTATCATTGACTCTGTTTAGCTTAAAAAAACAATTGTAAGCATTTGAAGAGTTTTGCGATGCAAATTGGCTTTCCATAAATTTGAAAAAAAATAAAACCTTGATCTTCAGGAAAAGCAGAAACAAAGGGCTCGATAAATTACGTCTGCCACTCAGGGAGGGGGTTGAGCAAGTCAGTGAGTATGATTATTTGGGCGTCCGGTTCACTGAAACCTGCAATTGGTCCTCCCAAATCTCAAAGGCTCACATTACACTTAATCGCTACAGTGGGGCCATTGCCAAGTTTGCCTATGACTATGGCAATGGGGTGGTCGAAGGTATCCCTAGAAGCGTACTCTGCCCAGGCTAGACAAGCAGCGCTTTATGGGGCAGAGCTGTGGGGAGTACCAATTGCGATCAGTTAACCATCAGTAAAAATACATTTGTGAAAAATGTATAGGGATTCCCAAGAAGCACTTCTTCTATCCCGGTCTCCCTAGAGGACGATGTCCGGAGCATTGGGACTCTATGTAGGTCTGAACCGTTACTAGATTGGGATTAAGGTTTGCTCCGCCCCTGGACTAGCTATGTATAGATTGGCCATGGAAGACATTTTATCGCAGGAGGGCGGCTGATCCTGACCCTGGATGAAATTCCAAAAGGAAGCTTTTACTTTGTTGTGGCATGGTGAGTGCTGGTTACAACCCCAGCTCATTAGCTAGAGCATAAACAAAGGATCATGAAAGGTCTTTTGCATGATGAGGTGTGCAGCACCCTCGCAGATATTTCAAAAAACGGGAGTGGCAGGAGATACTGGGAGTTGAAGAAGAGCCTCGGTTAGGAAAGCTACTTGGATATTGTATCCCCAAATTCTCCAGGGCATTGTATCTTGAGCTTTGCCTTGGTATGCTACCTTATGGTGAATTGTTGCACAAATGGAATTGTGATGTCTTTAATAAAGGGCCTTCATGTGAAAATGAAATTGAGAATGAAATGCATTTTCTCTTGTTCTGCCCTCTTTATCGTGTTATCAGGAAAACATATATCCTGCCACTTTTGAGGTGCAGAGCTGCCAGAATCACAAAGCAAGCGCTGGCTGGCATTGTGTGTACATTCAAAAGATGTTCTGGCGGTGCACTCAGTTGTACATTTTTTGGCGAGGGCACGGAGAGTAAGATTACATTGCATCACCTAAATACCGTATTTGGCACAAACGTGGGGGTGGGATTGTGGGCTATTTATTTTTTGTACCCATGATCCCGCCATTTTTAGCAGAACTATATTTTAATCACGCATATTATTTGTAGTCATATCATGCACATTTTCTAGTATGTGTTTTGGAAAGTTTGATATGAGTTCCTATGAACATGTTTCATATTCTTCAATTGTATTTGCTGTGATTTTATGAAGGGTATGTTTTGCAATTGTTCTAATGGTGCATTCACTGCGATTGCAATTTGTTTGTGATATTATTTTTATGGTCTTTGAACGATATAAAGTTTAACAAAACAATTCCCTACATAGTGTCATCAGGCAGCAGAAGCAGTTCCATTTCCAGGCGCCTTAATAGAGGAACAATGAATGTATATATGGATGATAAAATGATGACATTCGTTAGTATACATGGATACTTCTACATTTCTGAATGATGCCAGAGCTTGGACATTGCAAGTCTATATTAGGTTCTTATAGGAGATAGAGTAAATGTGGGGGGTGGGGTGTAGGCCTGGCTGAAGATGTGTGAGGGCCCATTTCAACATGATGTTTGGGACCCCCTGCTTAGAGGGGAAAACCGTCTGAGGCACCCGTGGGGTGCATACATTACAACAGCGACAAAGATGAGGTTAATTATCACGAGGCGGCCAGCCAGTACGGAGTGTAAAGACTAATGTCCACTGAAGAGTTCTAAACCTTTCTTCGTCAGCAAGTGGCTGATGTAGAGGAACCATTGTTAAAAAGTAATGAGGTGCTAACATTTCTAGATATTCGTGGGGAGAAAACACGCAGCTTGTAATGCGAGCACTGCAGAGCGCACATTTTAAGCTCCAGAACGAAAATAGAGAAGTGAATATATTGCTGTGTTACAAGACTGCTGACTGGCAACATAGGGGCAGCTGGGGGTCACCTGAGGCTTGGGGCCCCTTACATTTGAAAATGTTGAAAGGCCCTGATGCTGTCCCGGGGCCCAAGGGGGCGAGGGGCGGGAAGCAGGGTGGAAGACATACCTTCACTGACTAGTAGCATGTAGAATGTCAACGTGGAATTAAAACTGGGCTGCTCATCAGGCAGAAGAGAATTCAAATGGTGGGCGGGACAAGAAAAGTAAAGGAGTGGGACAAGAAAAGTAAAGGGGTGGAACAAGAAGAGTAAAGGAGTGAACAGGAGGCAGCACATGGTGGACAGTGTACAGAGACATTAAGGGTTTTCGAGTAGAAGAGTAAAGATTTTTTATCAGATAGTGGCCAGCTAGTTCATGGATAGATTTGAATCCAAGGAGCAGAAACTTAATATGGATTGATTCTGCATGAAAAGCCGTGAAGGTCATGAGTATAGTTCAGCAGTAAGAAGGGGTGGAGGCACGAGCAGACACCCCCAGCAGAGTTCGATCCCCAGTCAAGGCATACTCAGCCTTTTATCTTTCCAAATTACATAGAATGAGTACCAATTTCATTGGTTTTTAATATAGACTAAGGGACATTTAGCCAACGGTCATCCATACCTAGTATGGTAATGATACCCCAAGGTGGGAGAGGATTTGGGTAGGTCGCAAAGGTTTCGAAGTTCAGTGTTTTATTAACAGGGGTGAAAGGGAAGAGGGGGAGACCAAGGAGTAGGCTGGAGCAGTAGTGCAGTCTAATAAGAACCTGGATGAAAATACGCTTTTTTTGGCAGAGTAGTGGGTTAGGTTGGGGCAGGTATAAGATCAAAAATGGAAGTTTGAAAATCCAGTGTTTCAGTAAACTTTGTATTAATACTACAACAGGTTGAATCTGTAATTTCGCATTTTGTATTCAATTGGTTTTGCACTATTATTTGTTGGCTTATCTATTTCTGTTTCATTCATTTCCACTGACCTGTGTCCCTACTTGTCCCTTTTTCAAACTTTGATTTGCCCGGTTTACGCCAGTCCAACTCTCAGTCACCCCCTCAATTCCCCTTTATTTACTGCTGTTCAATTTTCTGCTCTTCTCTTTTATTTTAGATTTTTTGGTTGTGGTTTTCCGTGTAGATTAATATTTCCGTCACTTCTTCCTTCACAAATGTATATTGCCCGGGGTGCCATTTTTGTGTGGCGGTCCATCAAACTTGGGGCTTAATTTTCGGATTTTGATATTTCAATATTATGTTTTTCCAACTTAAATTTTTAAACTTTTGTTTACAAATTTAGGACCAGATACCTCACAGTAATGAGGCAGCATGATTCTAAAAAAAAGAAAAACGCAAATGAAAGGAGCGGTGCAATGCGCTTCTTTCATTTGCACTATTTTGAGAAATGCTCAGTCCACCTTATTCACAAAGGTGACCTGAGCATTTCTGGAGGGTCTGGACAATAGCACAAAGATGCGCTGTCCTGCCCCTTTGCATTAGTGTCGCGAGAGCTCTCCCGACACTAATGTATGACAGGTTCCCAGCAACCACGTGGTTGCTTGGAGTGCATTTCACAAAGATTGGCCGTTAAGGGGCCTGTCTCGGTGAAATGACTAGTTTGGGGGATGGACATGCTAGAGTGACAGCTGCAGTTTCACCTGGGGATGTCCCACTTCAAAAGAAAATCATGACAGGGTCAGAAATTACCCTGTCATGATTCGCGCCTCCCTCTGCGCCTGTTTTAAAAGGCGCGGAGGTTGGAAGGCGGACGATCCTCGTTTTTGTGCATTTTAAATCACATCCCATTTGTGAATTCGGGATACGCCCAGAAACGCTTCCTTATTTGCGCAAATGGGGAAAAAAGTCTAGTGCTCATTCAGATGCCCTTTATGAATCAGGCTGCTACTTGTTTAGTATAAGTGAGTAGATGCGCTAGAGCATCGCCTTACTTGTGCCCAAAAAAGTTTCGAGAATCTGGCCCACTGTGTATATCACATACATGCACTTTTGCATTGCTGTTCAGAATACTGGAAATATGGGAATCAAGACTGGCCCATTATTGGGAGCTTTGAAACTCTGGAAAGGGTGCAATATTCAAGATGAGCAGTACTATTAAAAAAGTACCTCAGCAGAGACCCTGTGATGGTCCCTTCCAGAAAGAGTTTGTCTGATCCCCCTGTCCTGTCTTTCTTCTCTCCGCTGCAGGTCTATGGCATGGCTCTGACATCCTTCCTCCTCTTCTACATCCGCCTCGGCATCTCCTGGGAACGGAAAGGCAAATACACTTTAGCACAGCAGTAAAAGTGGGCGAATCCCCAGTGATGTACGGTGGTGGGGGGCTTTTTTCCACCTGTCTGCAACTGCTGGTGAGAGTGTTGCGCACTTTAGATTGAAGGGTGAAGCAGGATGTGCCCATCTGCCTCACGGTGCGGGAGAGTCTCCTCTGACTTACCACTTCGCCACAGAGCTTCCGCTGCATGGACCAGGCTTTTATTGGCTGATTCTTTTTAGAAAATAAAGTTGTGCAATGCAAACGTCTGTAAATGTAGCATGTGTAAATGGACTCAGTTAAAAGACTCAGCAAAGACATGCTTTTGGTAATTGAGCCCGGGTGCTTGCATCGAATAAAAGAACATCTTTAAAGTCCTCCCGGCTCATCTGTTTTCAGTGGAGTGTGGCTCGCCTCTATAGTGTGAAGTGTAACTCCCCTCTGGAGAATGGAATCTGGCTCTCCTCTAAGCAAGTGGCGTGCGGCTCCACTCTGTCCCGTGCAATGTGGCCCCCTTCTGTGCAGTGGACTGTTCATGACTGTGTGGAGTGAGTGCCCCCATATGCCCTAGAGAGCAGCTCCCCTATACAGAGTGGAGTATGAGTCCCCTCCAAGTAAGGGGCTTGTGGCTCCACTGTGTGGAACTGATTGTATCTCACCTCTGTGAGGTGCAATTTTGTTGCCCTCTGAGGAGTTGGCTACACCCAATGCCTCAATCCAAACCTCTTCTTTGGAGTAGTGTGGTTCCAATTTAAGTTGTGCAGTTTCGGTTGGGTAAAGGTTGGTCTCAGTTCTGTGAAGTGGAATGTGGCCTCCCCATGTACACCCTAAGTGTGGTTCCATGCTTCTAAAATGGTGTAAGTGGTTGATCGCAGTGATTGGTGACCATGGCCCTTATGTGTCCTCGGGGCTCTGGTCTCCCACACCCAATCGCCTCAGCTTCTGCCTACACACAGCACTTGCCTCGGCACCAACTGTCCTACGCCACTCTAGGCCTGCACTCACCCACTTATTGCAACTCAGTGCTCCCTAGCACTTGCTATACTTGGCACTTAGATCTGCTGCTCATCCACGAGCACAGACACTCCCGCACTTACCCCAGCCCCACTCCCTCTTCCCCTCTTCTCTCTCTGCACTTGCACGTTCTGAATATGCAAAAGGCCAAGTAGGTTCGTCTTTTATCCTCCAGCATATATTTGCTTTTCAATCCCATGTTCCCACCCTGTAAATGCACAATAAATGAAATAAAAGTAAATGGCTATTTGTACTGCACTCGCTACAACCATTGTGGTCTAACCACATTGAGGCTTGTAGCACAATTCCACAAAGTGTACCACCTGTAAAGTGTGGTTGACATTTTCCTCTCTTCCACCTTCCAGTGACTGCTATTCTTAGCCAGCCTATAGAGAAACAATGAGGTGAACTGGGAGGAAAATAACAAATGTACACAACACAAGCAAAGTAACAGGTTACAGTGTTAGGTCATATGCAATGTAGATGATGACACATCAGGGTTTTTCGTTTATAAAAACTGGATTTTTATTATACTTGAGTCTTGTTATTTTATGTTGATTTATACTGTGCACTGCTACCATTTGCATGGTCTCTGGGCGCACACTGCAAGAAAGTAAGTGTGGTAGGTTAGTGAGGGATAGGATAGAGGTTGTGCCCTTCTGTTGATGTGTACAGAACCAAAAGAAATTGGCGTCTGTGCGTTTTGGCTTTTCTGAGTATGCTTGGATTGTGTGCACTGGGCTTGTTGTGTCCGGAGGCGTAACGTTCAGTGTCTGAGTTGTTTCTTGTGGCGGGTGTGTGGCTTGTGTGTTTTGTGTGTAGTATTGCTAGCCGTTTTAGCATGCATGGTATGTGGGAGTTTTGCGGGAGAGGAGCAGTGGATGGTTAATAGTTGGTAGTTGTTTTATTGTTGGTTCCTGGATCTGTACTGTCCCATGATTGCCTTCGGTCCGGGGTATGAGTTGTGGGATGTGCCCGTTTTTATGTTTGTCTCAGTGAATTTAAAAGCCAGGTTTTCAGGCGTTTTTTGAAGGTTAGGTGATCATCTGTCGTTCTTATTTCCTTGGTTAACGAGTTCCATAATTTGGCTATCAAACGGGAGAATGCGGTTCCTCCGAATTTCCTTTTCTCATAGTGTTTTGTTTTGATTTGGACGTTGTTTCTTCCTTGTTGGTAGTGGTTCATTTTGGCTTGGAGAAATTCGGCTTCTTGTCCGTATAGTGATTTGTGCACGATGCAGAGGGCTTTGAGGTTAATGCATATTTTTACTGGAAGCCATTGTAGGCTTCTCAGAGCTGGTGTGAAGTAGTCTCTTCTGTTTAGTCTCTTGCTGCAGTATTTTGGATGCACTGGAGTTTTTTTTGTGAGGCGTTCTGACATTCCAGGGTAGAGACTGTTAGCATAGTCTAGTCTCCATAATACCACAGAGATGATTACAAGAGCTCTGTGTGAGAAGGTGAGGTAGGGGAGTATTCCTTTAATTAGTCGCAGGAAGTAGAAGCTTTTCTTTGCTATTGTATTGATTTGTGGGTCTAGTGAGAGTCTGTTGTCCATATGTATTCCCAGGTTTTTTATCACAGCGGATGCCTCCGGTTCGGTTCCCTTGCATGGTGGCCAGCTCATGTGTGTGTGTTGCATTATCGCCTGGGAGCAACATCATTATTTCTGTTTTGTTTGGGTTTAGTTGGAGATTGTTGATTGTTGTCCAGGTGTATATGTCTGTGAGGCATTTGTTGAGGGTGTTGTTTGGGTCTTGAGTTGAGGTTATCTTGAAGATAAGTTGGGTATTGTGTGCGTAGTTGTAGGCAGTCAGTCCATGGGTTTGAGTGAGTTTCATTAGGGAGGAAATATAGATGTTGAAGAGGAGTGAGGAGAGGCTGCCTCCTTGTGGTTCGCCACAGGTGATCTTTTTGGTGTTAGATGTAAATGGTGATAAGTATGTTGTTACCGTTCGGTTGGAGGGGAAAGATTTTAGCCATTGTACAACTGAGTCTTTCATGCCACCTTCCTCCAATCTCTGGATTAGTGTTGTGTGTCTGATTGTGTCAAAGGCGGCTGATATGTCTAGTAGTATGAGGGCCAATCGGGGTTCTGTTGCCTGTGTTTATTTTTAGTTTTCCTCATATCAATAGATGTGCTGATTCCGTTCCTCTCATGGGTCTGAAGCCAACTTGGGAGTGGTCGAGTGTTCTGTTGCTTTCTACATAGTCGAATAGTATTTTGTAGATGTGCTGCTCAAGTAGTTTTGCTAGGTAGGGTAGGTTCAACATAGGTCTGTAGTTGGTGGGGTCTTTCACATTTCCTGTTTTGTTTTTTAGGAGGTGCATGATGTATGCTGATTTGAAAGTTTTAGGTACTATTCTGTGTTTAGGGATAGGTTCATTAATAGCCGGAAGTATAATGCTGGTGTTCTGTGGTTGAGAATTTCTTTGAAGATGCCTGGTGGGCATGGGTCACTAGGGGATCGGGTGAGGTTGGTGTCTTTAATCAGTTTGTTGAAGGTTTCTTTGTTTGTAGGTCTGAACTGGCCGAGTGCTGTGGTGGTTGGTGGTGCTCTATTTCCTAGTTGTTCCGTATTTGTGTTTACTGTTTCACAGCTTGCCCCGATGGTCTGTTGATTTGCTCCTATTTTAGTTTTTAGGTGGTTTGTGATGTTGTCACAGGAATTGTGATGGTAGAATACATTTGCTACACAATGTTGGGTTGTTGATTTCCTTGAGGATTTTCAATAGTTCTTACTGTGGGTTTGTTGCCGATTGGATTCTTGTGGTGTAGTATGTTTGATTTGCTTTTAAAACTGAGTTGTTGAAGTTTGTTTTTGTCCAATGGGTTCTAATGGGTTCTCCATTGTTCATTCAGTTTGCGGTTTGGTCAAGTGTCCATTTTCTTTTGTTGGTAGTATGGAGTATTGCATTTCCAGGCATTATGCAGTTTGGGATTTTGATGGTGAATGGGATCAAGTGGTGATCACTCCATATGATCGGTACCTGTGGAGCAGTGATCGACATTCCATCGCTGCAGAAAATTGCATCTCAGGTGTGTCCAGCACAGTTGGTGGGTCTGTTTACTATTTGTTTTGAAGTGGAGGGTTTCCAGAAGTGCACTGAGAGAATTTGCTATGGTTTTGTTTTCTTTTTTGAACCAGATGTTGAAGTCCCCCAAAACAATTATGTTTTCATGATAAGTGGAGAGGTTGGCGATGGCGTTAGTGAACTTCGTTGCAAAGATGGGGTTGTAGGATGGTGGTCTGTATATCAGGAGGGCCAGTAGGTTGGCTTGGTCATTGAGTTTGATGTTGATTAGGAGTGATTTGCAGTTTTCTATGTCCTAGGGGGAGATGGTGTGCAGGGACGTCATTTCACCAAAATGCCTGGGGCAGAGGAAGTGACATTACATGACCCTTGACCTCTGATGACATCACAGAAAGTGATGTCATTTGACCCCACCCCAAAGTGATATCACGAGAAGTGATGAGACACGACCTTTCACTCCTTGATAAAACAGTAAATGGCATCACATAGCATTGTTCCTAAGTACACTACAAAAAATATGGTTACGATATCAATATAATAAGATATACATTTCATACAAGAATGGCTCGCCATATGTATCATTAAGATGAGTGTTTATAGGCCCATATTACCAAATTACTGTGAATGCAAGCAGACATCCATGGACAAATGACAGTGATGTGTTATTATATAGCACTTTCGCTTATGCGCTTTATATAGAGCAAATATACATACAATATCACCCAACTTGTGTTGGTACTCATTTTTCGACGACAGAAGGATGAAAGGCTGAGTTGAGGTGTTTAAGAACAGACTAAATCAGTGACTGACCCCCTGAAGTGTGCCTGAAATAAACCTTTAATGAGTTTAGAAATTATTGCTTAGAATTCCAGAAAAACAAATGATTTGGTATTCCTATTCTTTCTTATGTCTGCTGAAAGTGTTAGACTTGTGCAACCCCTGTTATTTTTTTATTTTAGTTTTTAAGATGCCTAAACAAGAAGGCTAGCCACCCCAGAAGGAAAGAGCCACATGGTGATGGCCACAGCCCAGGAACTCGCATTAAAAAACAAGAGGTTTATTTATTTTTAGGAGTAGCAAGGCAGACCACAGAGGTAGCAAGGGAGAGCCTGGCGACCCCTAAATGATGTCCCTGGTGGTGTGGCGCAGATGTGGTCTTTGTACGCTAATGCGATTCCACCTTCTCTGTTAGAGTGTATGAGTTTGAAGTTGTCGGTTATGGCTTTGTGGGCAATTGTTTTGTAGTTGTCCAATAGCCATGTTTCTGTGAAGAAGAGTGCATCGGTCTCGCCCTCTTTTAGGTGACCGTACATTTCTGTTTTGTGTTTAGCCATGGATCTTATATTGAGTAGGCTGCACTGTAGAGTGTGCGCTTTTCCTTGTTTATTGTTGCATGTCCCTTCATGTATCTCGGCTAGGGTGGTATTTGTCAAGTTTTCTTTTCTTGAGGTTCTCTCTTGGCTTGGATGAGGTTGTTATTTGCTGATTGTGTAGTTGGGGCTGCCTCGTTGTGGTTGTCTGTTGTGGCCTCCATTTTGGATTTGCGATCGGATTGTGGTATATTCCAGGAGCGGATGCCCTCCTTGGTTGGATACTTTCCCGGACTTGGGTTAAATCCTTGTGCTCCAACCCACATCGGTGCCTACCTCGCTTTTTTGTGCCTCGGTTTTGGATTCAGGCTTTCGATGCATATTCGAAGGGCCGAATGCCTTCCTAGCTTAGTTACTTTCCTGGTCTTGGGTTAAATCGGTTTGCTCCAACACGTAGTGGTGATTGCCTCGATGTGGTTGTTATATTGTGTCTCCGTTTTGGATTAGGGTTGGTGATGTATTCATATTTCTATATTCCATGGGTGGGTGCCCAGAGGTAGGTCACTTTCCTAGTCTGTGGTTAAATCAGGGTGTTCCTGTATACCCAGGTGTCTGCCTCGCTGTTGTTGTTTTATTGTGCCTCTGTTTTGAATTTCCAATAAATTCCAGGGGCAAGTGCCCTCCTGGGTTGGTTACTTTCCTGGCCTCTGGTTAGGTCTGTGTGTTCCAACACACAATGGTGTCAGCCATGCTATGGTTGTTGTATTGTGCCTCTGGTTTCGGTTAATGATCTTTATCAGGGGTGGGTGCCCTCCTGGGTTGGGTTCGGTTGATGTGCTGTAGTACAGTGATGTCTGCCTCGCTGTGTTGTTGTGGTGGTTTGTTTCTGTCCGTGCTTAGTTGTCCCAGTCTCGGCTTTGGGTTTGTGATATATATATTCCAGCGGTGGGTGCCCTCCTGAGTTGCTTACTTTCTTGGATCAGCCGTAGATCGGTGTGCTGTGGTACACAGTTGTTTCCTTTCCTGAGTTCAGAGATAGATCGGTGTGTTGCGATACCCAGTGGGGTCTGCCTCCTTGTGGTCGTGGGGCTGTGATGGCTTGCTTTTCCACCTTGGCCTTAGGTTTAGGCGTGAGGTATATTCCAATGGTGTGTGTCCTCCTGGAGTGGTTGCTTCCACTGTGGTTGGGTTAAGTTGTGTTGCGACATGCAGTGGCATCTACCTCGCTGATTCAGTCTAATTCTTGTGTTGCTAGATCCAAGGCAGTGTTATCAAAACCATAACAGTTCTAGTGTGCTTAACTTAATTCTGTACAATTCTAGTGTGGCTAAATTCAAAGGCAGTGTTGTCTGATTCTGTACTATTCTAGTCTGGCAAACTTCAGTAGCAACATTATCTACCCATCACAGTTCTAGTGTGGCTAAATTCAGGCGGTCGAGTTACCTGATGTAATACAGTTCTCGTGTGACTTTCTTGTGGGTTCAGTAAAAGCATTATCTAGGTCATTACAGTTCTAGAATGGATTCAGTTTGCCAAAGCGTTGCCTGGTTCAGTACGATTCCAATGTGCCTAAATTCGACAGCAGCGCCACCTGACTCAGTTCCATTCCACAGTGGCTAAACTTCAATAGCAGAGCTATCTAGCCTAATATGAGTTCCAGAGTGGCTAAATTCAACAACAGCGCCGCCCAACTCAGTACGTTTGTAGCGTGGCTAAATTCGAAGGGCAGCCTGGTTTAAACAGTGGCAGACCTCAGAGCGCAGCTAAGCTCAACACAGAGTCAAAATGTAAAGGGAAGCAGGATTTAAGACAATGGGCAATTTCAAGGGTAGCAGGGTTTATACCAGTAAGCTTCGGAGTGCGGCTAGAATCAACACAGTGGCCTAATACAAAGAGCAGCAGGTTATAAAGCAGTGGCAAACTTCAGAGCACAGCTAGGTTTGGCATAGTGGTAAACCTCAGACAGTGGCTACTCTCCCAATCCAGCTAAATTCAGCACAGTGGCAAACTTCAAAGGGCAGAAGGGTTTAAAACAGTGGCAAACTTCAGAAGAGCGGCTAGAACTAACACAGTGGCAAACTTCAATGTGCAGCAGTGGCGTAATTCAAGCACAGCAGATTCTACACAGCGGTTGTACTTAAAATGCAGCTAAATTTAACACATTGAAAAATTCAAAGTGCAGCTAGATTCCACGAAGTGGCTGTACGTAAATGCAGTTAAATTTAACACAGAGGCTAGATATACTCCAGATAGAACTAGGTTGGAGGCGTCGAATGCAAAGCGCTGCTAAGATCAACGCAGTGACTATATTTGAAATGTAGCTGAATTCAACTCAGACTGCCCTGGGACTCGCTAAGGCGGCTTCCTGGATGGAAGCAACACTCGGGGAAACGTGGGGCGGGAGGGTGGAGGGGAGATATGCCAGGGGAAGAAAGGAATTAGGAAGCTCACAGAGCGCGGACGGCGCATGAACAAATGAAAAAGGCCACCCGAAATGGATGCTGTACACTCGCCAAAGGGATCTCCCAAGTCAGGAGAGCTAGGGCAGGCTGCTTTGCTCACGAGTTCATACAAGCACAAAGAGAGGGCCTCCCGAGCGCGCTCAGGACACTGCAGCTTCCTGGATGGAAGCACTAATCAGGGAAAGGGAGGGCGGAAGAGGGGCAGGAAGATGGGCAGGTGGAAGAAAGGGGTTAGAAAGTTTTCCGAGCGTGGATGGCGCAGCAACAAACGAAAAAGACCACCCAAAATGGATGCGATACACTCACCAAAGGGATCACCCAAGTCAGGAGACCTGGGACAAGCAGTTTTGCTCAAGGTGCAAACATGCAACTTAACTTAACTGGGCCGGAAGGATAGCTCAGGGGCAATGTATTTGTCTTGGAAGCAAAACAACGCTCGTAGAGACACGGCTCTATTATTTAAGCCTGTTACAAAAAGATTAATTCATTAGCAAGGCAATAGTAGCAACAGTGGCCAGAAACTTTATAAGAATAGTTTATGGAGCATGGTGGTGGAAAAGCGCGTGAATGAGAGTGGTTTTTCTGAGTAGAGTTACTGGATGAAGAGGCTCTATTGCCAATCCATGGCCGGGGAATGATCCTTTGCAGGTCTACCTGAGAGCTACTCTTTAACTATTAATACGTATCCTGTGGGTTTCAAGGATGGTTAGCTACTTGAGGGAAGTGAGAGCATTAATGCAGTCCCCCTCGCATGGCATTGGGTGTTATTGTGGTATTGTGTTTACAAATTAAAAGGAAATCACCTCCGGCACGTCATGGAAATGGAAACTGAGCTCGTTGTGGCACCCCTCTTCTATTTCCATGGAGTGTGCTGTGGCCTGCTCCCGGTTCACCGGAGTGGACCTCCGCAGATTCGAGATCACCCGACATATACCATGGAGCTGCGGCCACGCAGGAAGGACATAGCAGGGATTACCCTGCTTGCTCCGGAGCACCAGGAGTGGAACACATGGGCTGGGGACACCCAGCCAACCGGAGCCCCGGCTCTGGGGGCACCCAGGCTGGGGTTGCACCAAGAGCTGTGGTCACATGGCACAACCATTCCGTGGGGATGGTGTTGCCCAGCAGGGGCACCGTCCAGATGCAGGGCCCCACGATTGGGCCTGCTGCACGTGTTGTGGCACCAGCATGGTGCTACCAAGAAGCATACCGTAGTCAGGTCTTGTTTGACTGACAAGCCGGAACTGGCTCATCTCTTTTATGAGGTTGATCACATAGTTAGCACCGTGTGACCATTACACAAATCCTGGGAGCTACCATGCTCCCAGGAGGGGTGACATGCAACAGAGCATGTGGTGGTGCCAGCGAAGATGCCAAAAATCAATCAAGAAGCAGGGGCTACACGAGCAGGTAAGGACCATTTGGGGGCTGAGGAGAAGAGTGTTTGAAGGCAATGCTGCATGACACTGGTTACTGTGAAAAACACAGAGAGCTATAGCGTGGTTCAGACTCTTCCTGGGGCCATCCACCGAAGAACAGGTCAATGGGCTTTGTTCATGCCGGTAGAGCGACTCCCAGACCTCTTTTGCATGACACTGGTGCATGGCTGAGAGTAGGAGGCTCGGCCAGGAAAGTGCCGCCTGCCAGAAGCAAACGCAGGTGATACCATGAGAGTCAGCTCCCATTCCGGTGTTCCTGACTGACTGGAATCTTCTCCCTTGCGTGCTAAATTCTGACTCTACCAAGCCATCTGGCATCTATCAGTAGTGTGGCCACCAGCCCTGCAGCTTCTCTACAAAAATGCCATGCTAGACTCTCAAACCCTGCAGGCTGGGCTTTAAGTGGGCTTGGACTAGCCCGGGCTTAGCCCTGGCTGTTTTTAAAAAGTGCTCCTGACCCGGGGCTCTGCCGGGCTCCCCTGACTAGCCCTAGGAGCACCAAACACCTCAGACAGCCCTTTAGCACAAAAGTGCTGCATGGTTAAAAGGTCAGAGCTTTTGATTACAAAAAACTGAGAGGCCACGACCTCACAGGCAGCCCTTTAACCAGCTATGTTGAGTTAAAGGGCTGCCTGAGGTGTTGGTACCTCTTACAACGAAACAAAAGGCCGGGCATCGCAATTCTTGCAGTGCGCCCTCTCCCTTTGTTTCCTAATCACCGGCTCAGAGGTCCGCAGGGAGTGCGTGCGGGGCTCTGAGCCAATGATTATTAAACAAAAGGAGAGGGCACATCAAAGCGACCCACCCCTCTTGCTTGTCCCCCACTATCCTTCCTATGTCTCCCCTCCCCTCTTGCCCCACTCAAAGCACTGCCTGAAGGTTCATTCCTGACTTAGCAAGCCTCAAGAAGAACTGATGCCGCTTTGAGATGTTCTTGGGATATTCCAAATCACAGTCAGACCTTTCAGCTTGTAAACAAGCTGTAGGAAACCGAGCGAATTTCTCCTGCACCCCACTGATCTTTGTGATTTTTTTCATTTATGAATCTGACCCAAGTTAAGATCTCAGGCCGGTACATTCTTTCTCAATGGCGCTTGGGTCCTGCAAATGGGATGTGTGAAGCATTTGTTAAGAAGCAAATGAATAGGTATCTCGTAATATTATTCCCATATATATGGTCTCCAACATATGGTCCCCAGGAAAAGGCTGTGGCAACTTTATATATGGTGACCATATATATGAGTTCAAGGGGAGCAGGGGCGCAGGGGGTGTCCCCTGCTCCCCTTGGAAAAAAAAAAAGGTTTTAGGGGTTGCAGGGGGATCCCCCGCATGCTAAATGTGATAATGTCCATGCAAACCACGGCTATTTTCTGGCGACATTTTTGTCAGACATTTTTGCAAGGACATTATCACAAGGAACCGTGAATACATAATTATTTTTGACAGTCTCACTCTGGCTCGGTGACATTGGCCAAACTTTAGTTTGGTTGGAATTGAAATGAAGAGGATAAAGAGAGGCACGCCGCGTGGTATTCAAACCTTTGACTGTAGATTGCACACAGATCCCTGTTGCTATGATTTAAATCGCTGAAACTTGTCACCAGCAGTAGCCAGCTACACTACATTGCACTCTCTGGAGGCATCTCTTTTACCTGCAGATGAGATGCAAAGAAACACTGCAAGTGGCAGGATTATTTGCAACAGGCACGGGAGGCGAAAGGCTGTTACCACTCGGGTGGTTGATAAGCTCTTCATCAGTGCCACCAGGTAGCTTTGTTTCTCCTGACCCTTTCTTGGCTTTAGGCTTGCCATGCACTTTTCCTGTAGCTTTGTGCTTAACTTCTTCATATTCGCTGCTTTGCACTAGGCAATTGACGCCTGCACTTCCTGCTTGCTGAAGCTTCTCTCCCCATCAACTTTCCTTTATGCCTGATCAGACATTACTCCTGTGATGAAGTCACCATAGCCATGCCCATAGGGGCCTAAGGCAACGCTGAGAGCCAGAGGGATCCCCAGCTATCGGGTGTGACTCATGTGCTGAATTGACAGGCGCCCTGCGCACCCTCCATTTTAGGATGCCCAGGCCCTTTCATTGGAATCAGTGGATTACTGATGGAGACAAGATGGCCCCCGTGGCCTCTTGCCATCCATCACCTGTTACTTTGGTATTCCCGAAGTCCCAGGAAGCCCTGACTCTGTCCATTCCCCCTGACTGGCTGTTGAGTGGAAATTCCATACATGGTAGTGTGGGGAAGTGCCGACCAGACTGGCTAGAGCCTTCCCAACGACCGTATGTTGTGGGTACGCCCGTGGGGTGTGACCTGGGTAAATGGGGTGTGTGACGAATACGCATTCTGTGTTATGGGTGTCGAATATCTGGTGTTTGACACAATGACCGAGACAGCCCTGCCCGAAATTGGTATTAATGCAGTGTCTAGGGTTGAATGGCAGAGTACTTGTCGGAATCCACATTCTGTGTTGTGAGTGTCTGGATGGAGAAGAATGGCCTGAATGCACTGTGCGCCTGATTGGCTGCCCGACTGCCTGAATGCCGTCTGGATGATTGGTTGCCTGAGTGTGACCCAGCAGAGTGAATGGGAGATCAACAGTATATCAAGATACTAGGGGGTGGTCTCACCAGTCCCTGAGTCGTCCCTGTGATGCCCGGTTCCATGCCAGACAATCACCACTTAACAGTCCCGACCCACAGTATGCACCATCAGGACATGTGCTTTATGACAGCCAGAATATAGTGTCCAATTTTATCAAAGAGTTGGGGGAAATAATGCAGAAGTTATAAAACCCAGAATATCGGCAACTGAAAGGGTGTACAATCACTACTGTAGAATGATGTACTTAAGGGTTCTCTCCAGACTCTGATTAGGAATTCACAGATGGAGCGGGATTCTCCAGCCAATGCGCGTTGGGTGCACAAAGCCCGACATGGATTGCTGAGTGGAATCTATTAAGATAAGAATCGAACAGCTACAGGGAAAGGGACAGAAGAGAGAGCATTTGCGCACAATGTGGAAATGCTTACAACGAAGGGTTTGCCTCGCTAATGCACCTAGGCAGCAGGGCTACAGGGTCTTGGAGGACTACTCGTCTCTTCGATCATTTGCGAACGCCAAGTCAAGAAGGTTGTTCCGGAATTTAAAACTCCCCAAGGCTGTAACCCAAAGGTAACTGGGTGCTGGAAAACTTAACATGTTGCAGAAACAAACTTACAACGATATGCATACATAGGCAATAGATTGGTCAACCAGGTTACAGAGATGTCAGGTATTCAGATAAATACAGACAGGGCATAACAATCAGAATAATGCAGCTATGAAACAGTTGAGGGTAAACAAACAGCAAAATGCAGTTAAGAAACAGGGCCACCTGCAGTGGGGTCTTCAGATGTTGGACTTGCCAGTAAGCCAGGTTTTTGCCCTGGTTTTGAAGGCACTGAAGGAAGGTTCCGTTCTGATGGTGGGAGGTAAGGAGTTCCAGAGGTTGGCGTCTTGAACAGGGAAGCTAGCACCACCTGCAGTTTTCAAATTAACCCTGGGAATTGAGAGTCGGTCTGTTTGGCAGGATCTGGTGGGTCGGGCTGGCTGGTATAGGGAGAACTTGTCTGAGAGATATTTAGGTGCAGAGTCGGCCATACATTTGTGGGTATGTATGGGGTGTAGCCAGGGTGCGAAGAGAGATTCTATCACGCACTGGGAGCCAATTGGCTTTCTGTCTAATGCTGGTAATGTGGCTGGATCTGGGAATGTTTAGTGCTGCTCTTAAGGAGTTGTTTTGTAGGACTTGGGAGTCTGTTAAGATTCTGTTCAGAGGTCCCCAGGCAGAGCGTATTACAGTAGTCTAATTTAGAGAGCACTCACGCTCTAGCTAACGTCATGCAGCTAGTGGGGGACAGGTATGATTTACAGGCATTGATTAACTTGTTGGTGTAGGCTGTCGATGAGGCAATGGAGCTCACTTGTTTATTTAAGGATAGCGTGAAATCAAGATAAACACCTAGGGTTTTTATATCCCTTGCAACTTTGATTGGGTGGCCATCAATGTTGAAGGACATATATCGTGGGTCCAGTTTGTTAAGGAGACCCTGGGTGCCGACAATCAGGAGCTCCGTTTTTTCATCATTGAGGCAGAGGCTATGTGCAGCCATCCATGCCTGTATTTCTGAGTGAATATTTTTAATTAGTTTGAAGGATGATTTATTTGATGCGGACACCCCAAATTTAGAATAGGCACTGGACCTGGACATTGGACGAGGACATTTGGGGTCTCTGGCATAAACCCTCCACGTTGTTTGAGTTAACCTTCTATCCTGACACGTTCTTGTGTCATCTCCGTCCTAATAAACCAATAAATAAATGAAACACTTTTAGCGATTTCTTATTTCCCAGGGTTCTGTAGCAGTTAGTCTCGCCTTACATTGACCCTGAGGTTTGGGGAAACCTAAGCAAGGGACACTAGCCTTGCCAAGAATAGGAACTAGGAAGAGCACGGGTCTACCTTAGGCTCTAGGTGGAAGATGATCCATGCACACCCTAGGCCTTTAGTTCTACCAGTTAGGCCACGTGGTAATTAAGAGATACCCCTTGGCATCTTCTGTTTGCTTTTACATGCCCTTTAACTATCAACCTCTCCCTTTTATTTAATTCGGTATACACACTTGTATTCTTCATGCTTGACGTGTGTGGATGCTCTAATCCCCACTCCTTGTAAATTGTGACCCTCCTCAATCGCCTCCTTCTTGTGGACTCTTCATATCTGCATTTTAATAGGCTGCAGCTCCATGGGCAGAATCAAATGTTGATCTGCAGAGAAAACAAGACTCCTGATGTTGATACCACTTTCCACCAATGGAAAATCCAAACTTCTTTTCAACTTTCAACTTCTTTTATACTCTGCTCGTAATTATTGGCATCAGAGACCACGTATTTATGCAGTCTTGCCTTAGTAATGAATGTTTACAAAATCTGTATCCCACTTTAGTGGCGATGGAACATGGCCACAGAAGAGTATCTATGGGGAAAATGATCTATTGTGTTGCCTATTTTTCTTTTGGCTTTATTTCTTATTTTGCACTGATATAGGCTATGGAGATGGCATATGCTATGCAATTCGTGGGAGGTGGACAGCCAACACCCTAAGAAAGTGGATGTTTGTAGATCTGATGCAAGCACACCTGTTTCTGGGTGTGCCTCTGACATTTAACCAGTGTCACAGATGGCACAGGAATCACTCCAAGCATCAAAGGTGGTTCAAGTGTTTTATCAACATCCTTGTGGGCCCAAGGGCCATCCCTCTCCCTCACAACTTACATCATACCACCACCCTAGCCCAAGCATCCCTGACCCCCAGTTTAATTTTTATGGAAGGTTGACCCCTACTGTCCAATTCTGCCTTCAGCTAAGTAGGAGGACCGAAAAGCAGAATGCCTTACCTCTCTAAACTCATGGTGGGACTTCCCAACCTTCTCTACACTATCCAGTAGTTACTGTTCTACCTGGATTTGGGATTGAGCCTTACAAATACCCTGCTTGATTCAGACTCCACTTAATAAGCCTACTCTCTTTTTCTCTCTCCATTTTCTACTCTTCGGCCTCATTCTGTCCTCAAAACTGCTCTCCTTTCAAAAGTTCTCACTCCTTCAAGTTTCTGCATGCACCCGTTGATGTTACTCCTCCTTCCAATACTCTACTGCTCCCTTCTTCGTGTTCCTAATCCCACCTCCACAATTCCTCTCGCTACGAACCACTAATCCTTGCTCCAAATCACTCCTCCTTGATCCAAATCACTCCTCCTTCCTCCAAACCACTACCCAGCCTTAGAACCATTAATCCTCCCTCCAAACCACTACTCCTCCCTACAAACCACTTCTCCTCCCTCCACTACAACTACTGAAACACCCACCTTTCACTCAGTACCATCCGCTTCACAAACACTGATCACACTTATCTCCCTAAGCACACTCACCACACAAAGACTCACACTCACGCTGCAGTAAAACAATCTCTTGCCTGCTCCAAAAATCCCCTCCACAGTCCTCCACTCCTTCCTCCTTCCTGCTTGTCTATTTGTCATCCTCGATGTCCTCATCTGACCTCAACCAAATAACCCATACTTCCTGCTTCCTGTTCCTCTCATATATTCCCCCTAACCTATTGGGATTGATAGATTGATTGATCCTCTTTCCCTGGTGAATCTGGCCCTGCCTTCCCCACCCCCGGACTGTACATGAAGTGAAAATTCATACGTTGTGGGTTTAGCCCCACCCCCTCTCCTCACAAGGGTGTGCCATGGAACAGCCATGGCTGCCTGTCAAGGTAAGTGTTTATGTTCATGGTATGGGACTCGGTTTTGTTCGACCCTGAGGCAGGTTTCCGAGGGACAGGTGGACATTTCTTACCCTTTAGTCTCAGGTGATCTAGTAGGCACATGACTTGTTGCTTGGGCGGCCCAGCGTTTGTTGTCCTTTTACTGCATAAATGTGCGGCTTCTCCCAGCTCCTCTCTACAGAAAAGCTGGTTGTGCACATCTGCAGGGTTGCAGCATCTCTCTCTCTCTCTGGGACGGTTTTTAGTTTCCCGCCATGAATGTGGAGCACTTGATTTGGTTTGTCTCCTTGGTGTTTCTGCTTGATTCCTGGGCTGGATGATCTGTCTCTAAAGGAAACAGCGAGACATTGACAAGTATCTCATATTCGAGGAAAAGCTTGAGACAAAGGTGGTCACACCAGTTATGACATAATCTGGTAGGTTAATTTGACGTAATCTACCAGATAAATTGGTAAACTCCAGTGTGACACTTTATAGAGGAGGCAGCCAACCTTAAAAGTAACAGAAGCCTCCAGCGCTAACACCTTCAAAATTGGGTTTACTGGATCAAAGCTCAGCTTTCTGGCTTGGCTGCTGAATGGTAAACTATTTTTGGATGCTGTCGTTGTGTTTTTTGGGATGCCCATTGACAGGGTGGTCCCCCCCATCCACATGAGCCAGCACTAGTGCCTGGACCGCTGTTAAAAAATACTCTGAAAATACTCTCAATGCAGGAACGTTTTTTTTTTCCAGTCATATAAGACGCTGATAAAAACAGCTTTTCCCCTTCTCTCCACGAGACTTAAAATTAAGGGGAGGTTCTGAAAGAAAGCCAATACAATGGTTACCTTCTGACAGAGTACAGTGAATAACGCCAAACCAGCCGTGGGTAACATATTCATTCTTTCTTGTTGGAAAAAATCTTAATTCCGTCTTTTTGACGGGACCATCCATGATTCGATGCAGGCAAGGCAGCTTTTCAGGCAGAGTACATCAGCAGATCAGCAGCTGATGACATTCTAAGATATAATTGCGTGTTGTCAGCATACTGGTGCGTAGAGAACCCCCATGGTGCTACCAGACCTCCCAAGGGTTAGATATAAACATTAAATAAGAATGGAGACCGGATCGACCTCTGAGACACCCCACAGACAACCAGAGGAGCTGTAGATCTGGAATAATCCAACTGATCAAATTATGAGTGATCTGATAAAAAGGTTGTAAACCAATCCAGGACTTTACTCCCAAGACCCATCCATCCCTTCAGGGTTTGCATCAGTGTTTCACTATCAGCCATATCAAAAGCTGCTGAGAGATCCAGTAATACAAGCAGGCAGGTGTCTCCACCATCCAGCACTTTTAATATGTCATTCACCACCTGGAGAGTGACTGTATCAATTCTGCATCTAGGTTAAACCCTAATTGGTGGATGAGGCTAATTTTACATCATCAATGTGTTTTTCGACCTGCAGTGCTTCAACCTTTTCAATAACTTTACCCACAAATGGAAAATGGGTAACAGTTCTATACTTACCTCAATTTGAGGCCTCCAAATTGGCTTTCTTCAGGAAGGGCAATATTCGCCCAACTTCCAATTAAGAAGTAAACAATCCTTGTTTCATAGAGGCATTAACAAAGCTCAGGACAGGTGACAATTCCTCATCTTGCAGGTCCTTTATAAGAGATGAAGGAACAATATTGTCAATGTATGACATAGCCTTTAATGATTGAATGGCTAACGCAAAATTACTCTGATCAGTAGGTTTAGAGAGGCGTCAGACATGGAAAATTCAATGTGGCATATCTGGAACAATAAAGAGAATCCCTTGATGAATCTGCATTTCAGCTTTTATTTCCTTGATCTTGTCAATAAAGATGGCATTGAGATCACTGGATTATTTAACTCAAGTGTACGCCTTTCCTTCTAACAGAGGGTATCGGCAATGGCAAACACTTCATGGAGAGCTTGGGATTTATTGCTTGCCTGTCCTTTAGTACAGTGATAATAGCTGTAGCTGTTTTTAAAATGAAGAAAAAATCTGAGATGTTCTAACATTAGCACCCTGGGAGGGGGCGCCATCCAATCAGGAGGCTTGGAACGTGGGTGGTACTGTATGGTACAAGCCCGCATTCCGAGCTGTCTAGGCAGTCAGCATCCCCTTTCTTTTCCGTCCCATCTCCCTTTTCCTTCCCAGCTCCCCCTTTCCCATTAGCACCCGTGTAGTTTTCTGCACTGATGCTAATGGTGTCTTCTTTTTTTTAAAGAAAAAAAAAGCAACTTATCTTTGTTCCACAGCCCGGCACCACACAGTGCTATTGTAGTATCAGCAAAGTCAATTTTCAATGCTGATGATGTCAAAGTAATCAACATGGACAACAGACTTCATTGCCAGCAGCACTGCACAGTGCCGAGCCGCACAACAAAGGTGCGTTTATTTTTTCTTTTTAATAAAAAAACACGATTAGCAACCATGTATAGCACTACACGGTGCTAATGGCTATATTATTTATTTATTTGCATTTGTCAAGTGCACTTGCAGCCCAAAAGGCATCGAGGAGCTGTTACAGAAGATGAACGGACTTCAGATTGACAGGCAGGTGCCCAGTGGTTTCATGGTTATACAGTAGCAAGTAAATATACAGGAAATTACTGATACAGATTCATAGTTCAGACAAACTGTCTGGTTTTGATAGCCTTGCGAAAGGCTAGCTGTGACTCGATAAGTCTTAGGTGAGGTGGCAGTGCGTTCCAGTGCATGGCTGCTTGGGTGGGGAAGCTGGAGCCACCAGCGCGCACCTTTCGGGTTATGGGCGTGACAATCATGTTGGCATAGCAAGATCTTAAAGGTCTGGTGGCAGTGTGCTTGGTAATTCTGTTAGTCAGGTAGGGAGGTGCGAGTTAATGAAGGCATTTGTGGGTGAGGGCAAGAGTTTTGAAGACAATTCTCTCTTTGACAAGGAGCCAGTGTGCTTGCCTTCTGATTTCGGAGATATGGACTCTTCTTGCAGTGCCTGTGGCTGCCCTCAATGCATTGTTTTGAACTAGCTGCAATTTGGCCAGGTTTTTGTTGGAGGTCCCCACGAGAAGGGCATTTGGAGTAGTCTAGCCTTGACCCTATAATAGCCCTTGCGATGGTGAGGCAATTATGACGGGCAAGGAAGGGTCTGGCGGCGTTGAGGATTTTGGAGTAGTTGGCTGAGGAGGCGACGATAGCATTGACCTCTCTGATCTCGGCAGCAGGGTGACCCTGACGATAATGGCACAGTCGCCCTCGTTAAGGGACCCACGCTTTGCCACTTTCAGGCCCTTAACTTGTGGGGCGGCCCGCTACCGACAGGCTCGACCCGCCGCCGAGGTTAATATTGCCTCATTATAATCCTCATCAGGATAGGTGGAACAGTAGAGTGTATTCCCAGCAATAGACAGACAAATAGTGCCGAGTTGAAAATAGCAGGATACTGAGCCCCTTCAGGACATTGTCCTAAACAGCCAGGCTCCTCCAGCACCCACTGTACCTACAGCCCTGTTGCTTTTCCACCCTCTCTTAATTCTCCACCTACTCCTGCTCATTTGCTTAGTCCAGGTCCACCACCTAATCCTGCTTCTCCACTCCCTCTTGCTCCTCCAACTCCTCCTGCTCTCAGTCTGGCTTCCCCACCTTCTACCAATCCTGCTCTCCTCGCACCACTCTCTCCACACCGGAATGCTATGGTCTCCCTCACAAAACTAGTGGAGCTCTCCTGCCTTTTAGCGATAAAGGTATTTGGGCATTAACGACTCTGATCAGCATTCTGTTCTTGACTGGATTTCGTTACATGTTATTTATCTTGGGTCATGGCACACAATTCCTCCCTAGTACGTAGGCGCTCCTCCTAGTTATTTCCAAGTGAGCATAGTAGTAATACGTTTAAGATCCGGTTTTGCGCAGGTCAGCCATATTAGAATCATGCAGAGGAACTCTAGTAGAATGCCACGCTTTGCAATCACATGCCCCCTTGCAATCACATACCCCCTTGGAGAGCACCTGTTTATACTGTCTATGCAGTTTGTTTGCAGAGCCCAGTCCGTGACTCAGGTCGGGTTTGGACACTCCGGTGAATGCCGCACTGGGTCTTCCGCTCCACGCCTGTACACACATTTCTCATTCAAGTTAGGCGGCTTGTGTTTCTCTTATCACCTACTCGTGTCTGTGTGTCTGAGTTTTCACCGGGCTATCTATAGGATACACATGTGCCTTTGGGAGTTCTGCTCTGAGAGATTCTCCACGTATTATATCACAGAGCAGATGGCTCTCCATGGCCCCCAGAGTTCTCCAGTCCCACTTTTCTGTTGAGGCCATTGACTTCATCACACCAGAAATATACGCTTTTGGTGGCAAAGCCCACAGTAACACCACACAAGTGGAATCGGGGCAAGAAGCTGTTGTGCCCTGAAATGTAGCATCTAGATAGAACTCTGAATATTAGCATGCACGCACCTACGCTAAACGTGAAGACTAGCACAGGCCACACTTAGAATTGTGGACAATTGGCCTGCGTCGCGTCTAGATAGGATTAATTGAAGGATAACATGCCTGCGCCTAGATGAAACTTGAATGATAGCAGGTGCCACACTTAGAATCGTGAACACCAGCCTGCGACGCATCCAGATTAAGTTAGGAATGTTAGCATGCCCACACCTAGACAGATTTCTGAACACTAGCCTGCGCCGTACCTAGAAAAGACTGTGAATGTAGGCATGCCCACATGTGAAGGCCAACAAGTGCCACACTTAGACAAAACTGTGAATGTTAGAATGCTAAAGGTCATGTAACCCACTAACCAATATAAGCTCAAACTCTGCATACTTATCTCACTCAAAAAACTCACACAACCATCTCTCGCACAACAAGCCGCACGCACTTCACAACACTGCAACAACACATAAGCCGGAGCAATAGCACACGCGGACCGACACCGATCCAATACCCGCACCAAAGCTCAGCACCCGGTGTACACCGAGTTGAAGCTGCCAACAGAACACCACTCCTCTCACTATCCTACTCCCTCTTCACCCTACTAACCAATCCCTCCCTTATCATTTACAGATCCGCCAGAGCGCCTGGGGACCAATTCTGTTGGTGACGGTGCGCGGTACAAATACCTTTAACATTTAACATTTAACAAATGTTTTAAATAAATTGTGCAATAGTGTGTACATTTTGAATTATTTGCTTGTCTGGTATGGGACATGCCACTTGTAAAGGTGGATGTTCAATAAGACAGAGAGGCCGGTCGGCAAACAAGGGTGCCGGTAAGCTCACTGGAACCCTTGTTTCCGGATTGGCAAACTACAAGTCTGCCTGCCAGAGCCGATGTACCCGACAGGTCTGACCCTGCCGGCCACAGCGGCCATGGTATTCAAACAAAAAGATACAAAAGCTGTGAAACATTCAATTAGTAGACTAAAGTCTTAATTTGCATGATTCATGGTCATGGTATCAAAGATATCCTCAATTTTTTCTTAATGACAGCTAAGGACAGTCTAAGGGAATCTCACAGAATGTAAAGCCAATGTTATGAAAAAAGATTTATTTAACAAAGAAAAAGGGAGCATAATAAAACCATAGTCACAATTTGTCATTCAATTACAATGGTGACAACCAGGTGCATAAAGAAAGTTGGAGCACCTTAATTTAAATAGTTAAATGAGACACAAATAGAATATTTAGATTTTGAAAAGAAGTACATTTGTGCAAAAGTATAAATACACTAAAATAGGTCTGCCAACGTAAACTTTTCACATTACTTAATGTTGAAAAGAAAAATGATCTCATAAAAATCTGGTTTGAAAGGGTTAAAGTTCCAACGAAGAGAGACTAGAATTACGTTTCGGCGGGGCCACCTGTTAGGCCGTTGATGTCAGAAAACAACACCTTCCTCAGGCCGAAAGTAAGAAGTAGTAAGAAGTAGTAATCCCTGCAAGGGAAGCAGACAAACAAAAAAATACCAAACAAAAATAATGATTAACATATGGGCTTTCTGTATGATTCTCAATATATTGTCCTAAATTGTCATGGTGCCTAAACAGAGGCTATAAACAAAGTTAAATGATGACTAGTGAATTAATCTGTCAGAAGGGGAACCTTACCCAAAATCAATATAGGGGGGGATTCTTCATGGCAGAATTACAAGGTGCTGAAGTCACCCCAGTGCCCATCCGGGCGCAAATGTCACGTGAATGACCAAGGGCACAGCGGCCATGGTAGGCAGACTTGTCACGGGTGCACCGGCACCATTTTAAACAGTGCCGGTGCTCCCGTGTCCCCACTCCTATAGAGTCCCATAGGACTCTAAGAGAATGGGGGTTAACAAATTTACTACTGCCTGACTTCCCGGCAGCTGGACGTGTAATAGCCCGGTGGCACCAAGAAGTCAGGCACCGGTAAATTATTACGGGTCCGGCTGCAACCCCCCAGTAGCACCGGCAGGGTTACCGCCAAACCCGTAATGAGGCCCAGAGACAGTAAACTGGATTACGGAATGATTCTGAGTATTGACATAGTGATATAACACCCTTCCACTTTTATGGGTGGACTGGTTCTGGGCTTAAATTATCAGTACAGAGATACACAATATGTTAATTCTACAGCAGGATGATGGTTTAGAGGTCAAGCAGGGAGATACAGATTCAGCACTGATGCATGTGGCTGGCTCAGGTGCAGAGGCGTTGCTAGAGAGGGACTGGGGGAGGGCTATAGCCCCAGGTCTTTTGGTTGTAGATCTGAATAGAAGCTCAGGGGCTGCAACCAAAAGGCTAGCTAGCCCAGAGTCCCGACAGTCCCAACATTAGTGTAGCCCCGGATCTTTTCCAGACCTAGCAACAGCACTGCTCAGGTGAGTAGCCTCGGGAGGATAGCTCAGGGGCAACGTGCTCGCCTTGGAAGCAAGAAGATGCAGAGCAACACAGGTTCGATACCGGGTCTGCGCTTAGAAACCTCTGGGTATTAAGCGCATTATAAATAACCTATCTTATCATATCAGTAGCATGGGGAATCAGCACTTGTTGCTTCTAAGGATGAAGACTCAGGTGTACAGAGTCTCTCATTTAGAAGACTGGAACATTCAAGGTACAGGGATACAAGGGTTGTCCCAACTGTTTCATTATGCCTGCGGTGGCTATTGAGATACATAGTTGCCTCTTGTGCTTGGTGGTTCAGGTGGTTAGTGTGCCTGCTGTAGAGATTTCAGTTTAACCTCAGACTTTACGCCAATCCAAGGTTAACACGTGTATTCTATTTTATTTGTGCAATAACAGCCCCTTCTTTTTACTTGCCAAAAGATAAATGTTTAATGTGTGTTCTCCAAAACTTTAATTTTGTATTAGCTATATTGTTTACTATAGCAGTACCTTACATTTCAATTTGGTTCCCTATTTTTAAGTGTGAAACTTTAATTTGTAAAAATATCCTACAAATTCCAATTTGTGCAATGTGAAATGCAGGAATCCTGGCTTAGATATCCGATTCACTGACTTACATCCAGATGAGCTGCTTTCCCCAGTCATTTATTAACTATAACTCTCCAAAGATCAATTGCCATGATAGCGTGCCATGAACTTGCACATGGCCTGCACACTCTGTGGTGCGGCGCCTTTAAAGGCCCTATTCCAAACCGCTTCCCTCTCTGTGGCCCTCATTACGACCCAGGCGGTAAGGGGTTTACGCCGGCGTAAACCATGGCGCCCCTTACCGCCTGAGTACGAGTTCCCGTAGCGCCATGGTGATTTTTACGCCTGCTTTTTGCAGGCGGTAAAAACCATGGCGCTAAGGGACTTGTTGTTAATTACGCCACCGTAATTTACGGTGGCGTAATTAACGCCTTCCCCACTCCCATTATGCCCTATGGGGCAAAAATGGGAATGGGGAAGGGTAAATGGGGATTGGGGACTTACCGGCCCGCCAAGGTCGGAATGGGGCGGTAAGTCCGCCAACCACCATGGCGGAGTTGGCAACTTAGCGCCATGGACCATGGTGCTAATTGCACCATGGTTCTCCGCCAGGGTCGTAATGAGGGCCTGTCTGTTTTGTTTGCTGGGTTTGAGAAAGAGAAACCCTGAAACTCTTTGTAGATGTGCGCCCTTTGAAAGCTTCCTCTTGTATCCAAAAAAGTGACCTGCAATGAAACGTAATGAAGAACACGACATTATTTGTACTAGTTCATTATACGTTTTATTTTATTCAGGTTTTCAACACATTAAATAACATACTTTCACTGGCTCCCATGCCACCTTCAGAGAACTAGACATCAACAGTGTTAAAATCGATCCGTTTTCCGTAAACACATTTGCTAATCAGTGCCTGCACGACCTCTTCGGCCCCTCATCCCAGCTGCATGGTCGGATATCCCTCATGGCCGGACCCATGGACCTGTTTCACATAAAGCTAGCACAGAGCACCATCGTTCATGTGGTGAACCACTTCCCTCCGACCCCTCCCCCAAACATTAGGAATAGCCCCATACTTTCCCACTACATGTCTTTCACAATTTTGAAACCAAATACTGATAGGTCCCGCCTCCCCAATCATTCAACACCTGGTCTACGCAGGTCTCAAGTCAGAGCGAGCCTGCAGCCCCATGGTTCGTGACGGCCTGATCCCCTTCAGTATGTCCCTCCTGCCAATCAGCAAACCTGGGCCCATTCAGAGCTGTCCACGCATGTTATTGCATCTACCTTTCCTGATAAGAAGGTGCCCCAGGTGACACTGCATCACTGTCAACTGGAACAGCTCCTCCAGCAATCTCTCCCAGAGCAACCTAACCAAACCACAACCCCACCACATGTGTAGGGATGACCCGACTTCCTTCTTACACCTCCAGCTAGAGGGATCTCTGCCCAGCTTCTTTTTTGCAGCAGTCACTGGGGCAACATGTGCACGCATCACAAGCTTATATTGGATCCAGTTGGAACCGCACGTTTCCGGAGGCCTGTTTCGCATGCAGGAGCACTCTGCACCATTCCGCGTCAGGGAACTGCTCCCCCACGTCTGTCTCCCATTTCTGCTTCAACACCATTGCCACAGCATCCTTTTCAGCGTAGATCTGCGAGGCAGGCTTGCCACCTTCAGCAAATTGGGTCGGAGTCACATTGATCCTGTGTATCCGGGTCTCTCAGGAAACCCATCCTGCAATGTTCTAGCTCCTGCCACCAGTTTGGCAAATTCTAAAAAATGAAGTCAAACACTTGAGTGTGTCCTCCTGAACTCCTGGAATGTAATAGCTCTGTGCACTCTATAGACGCCACCTACCAACACCCCCGCCCCACTACGTCTATCCCATCCACGCCTTTCCCCTTAAGGACGCAGCCCAACCTACCGCTGGTTTGTTGCATCTGTGGCATAAAAAGGGAGCTTTTACCCCAACGGGTTCATAGCGTGCCACCAAGTTCGCATGATTGTAGTAACTGGTCGGGAAAGCTACTTAAGTTCTATTATCTAGGTGCCAAATAATTCCAACAAACGCTGTGGAGCGCATTCTATCTCGACCCAATTGGTGAGTAACTCCTCGTGCAGGTGAACAAACCAATCCAACATGTGCTGGAGCACAGAGGCCCAGTCATATGACCTGAGATCTGGCACCCTGATTCCACCTTTAGCAGCAGGCAACTGCATGGAAGCCAAGGCAAACCTCAGACATCCCCCTTCCACAGTAACTTAGACAATATCATATAGAGCACCTGGAAGCACTTTGCTGGTTTGGGTATGGGCATCATATGGAAAACAAACTACAACCACTGCAACACTATCATCTTTACCAGTGCCATCCGTCCCATCACCAATAACGGGAACCATGCCCAGAATACAGCAACCTTACCAAGGGCTAGGTCAGCATGCTCAATATTCTTCTGATACACCAACTCCAAGTCTGCGCTCACCCAGATACTGAGATACTTGAATCCTTCCTCAGGGATATCCATCTGTAGATGCACAAGATCATCCCCACCCTTGCCAGGATAGTGTAGATCACAGAATTGGCGTGGTTCACGACAAGCCCCAAAAGTGTCCCAAATTCCTCATCCAACGACAAAACCCCTTCCAAATTAGCCACTGGTTCCTGGACATACAGAAGAATATCACTCGTATACAAGGAGATGCACTACACTGCCACACCCCGCCCATTGATACTCCCATCGCTTTGTGTGTCTTGCAGATCACCTGCGCCAACGGTTCTATAACCAATGTAAACATCAACAACGATAGAGGACACCCCTGTCGTGTGCCTCGATGTACCAGCCAAGGACCGGATATGGCCTTCTTAGCCTGGACCCGAGACATTGTGCCCTTGTAAAGGAGCCTAACTCTTTCAATGAATTGTGCTCCCAATCCCATTCTCCCAGCACCATCCCTTGGAATTTTCAGTGAAGTGAGTCAAAGGCCATAAGTCTGAACCAGCAGTTCCTGCTTTATCCCGGTCCGGATCAAGGCTTGACCCCTCAGGGGTATAGTAACATCTTCATTTCCATACAGATCACATCCGTCTGCTTCTCGAGTGGCCTGGGTGGGGACTTGGGCAGTAGTAGTTGTTCTCTGTATTCACAATATTTGGTGTGGGTTGACCTCTGTATCAGGGTCTACAGTATCCCATGCTGACACCACCTGTGATGGGTGGCCTACCAGAAATAACCACTCTGACTCGGGATGTAAGTCTAAGTGTGTTTATTGACCTTCAATAGACAGACTGGATGCTGAATTTGGGGGTTCTCTGGGCTTATGGTTTTGGGTGCAAGGGCCGTCCCTCTCTAGCTCGACTTCTCCAGCTTCTCCCTCCTCCTTAGCCCAGGCGTCTGTAAAAGGAATGTTAGTTCTATTTAATGGTACCACCTGTCTGCCTGGTCTTCTTACTGGGACTAATGATATTTTCCCTAAGACGATGGCTACCTGTCTCCCTAGAGGTCTTGCAGATGTCCCGGACCTTGCCCGCTTAGTACTCGAGGGGTGTTATAGGATGGTGCCTCCTTCCACCCACTTCCACCTGTTCTTCTTGTGCATGTGATCTCATCTGACCCTTCCCTACACTACGTCCCAAGATGTTCTCCTCCCAGCGTACTACTGTCCCACTGATCTCATACTTTGCCTTCCTACCTCCATCCTTTGATGTTACCACACCCCATCCTCCCCAATTCCTTCACTAACCACTGTTAATACCGTCTGCTACCTCTGATGTATATTTTCCTCCTTCCTTCCTCCTCGCCTCCGCTGCTACTATTATCTCTCTGTTCTTAACCCATGTCTTTACTTCAATACTCCCCTTCCCTACTATCACTCCTACCTCTCACTATCATTGATCCCAGTCTACTGTTACTACTGCTTTGTTACTACCACTACCACTCTACTACCTCTTCTAACTCCTATCTTTTCTTCACACTGTTACTACTACTTACAACCTCTCCCTGCTACTCTGCTACTCCCACTGCCACTACCTCTACTTCCTATTACCACTACCTCCACTCCCAACTACTACTACCACCTCTCTACTGCTGTTCTATCAAAAATGTGCTTACTGCTCACTCACAAGCACTCTACAGACCCCATCTCTCCAATAGTCTCTGCCCTCCTGTCACACTCACCTCCTCTGGTCTCTCGGACGTCCTTTTCCACCACCTGTACTCACCCAACTGCGGGCCACACTAAACCACTCCCAAGCTCCTTCTTAAATGCCACTCTCCCTCTCTGGATTGGCCTACTTACCCTAGCAACGACTTACCTTGCTCTCAGGGGTGTGTGGCAGGGGAGGGATTGAGAGACTGATAAGGGCTTTAAGCAACGTCCCCTTTTCTACTCAGGCCTTTCGTGTTAATGAGTTTCTCTTGGTGCGCGTGCGCCTCTCCTTTGCTGGCCCACTGTCTTTGTTGTTGGGATGTCTGATTTTGATTTGATTTTGAGGAATTGATATCACGCTCATAACGGACCAAACTGTAAAGTTGCGCAGATGACATCAAAAGAACAGGAATAGATTGCGCGACTAAATTGAACTCATCCTCAGAACTAAGCAGTATTCATAAAAGACAGAAAGATAAACATTTTATCTAAACAGAAATGTTTTCAGGGCCTTACGAAACTGATAAAGTGAATCAGGAGTCCTAATCTCTCTGGGGATACTGTTCCAAAGCCTTGGGCCAAAAACAGCAAATCTTCTGTCCCCCCCTTGATACAAAAGTAGATGGAGGGATAGTCAAAAGAGATTGATCCTGTGAGCGTAGACATCTAGAGGGCTGGTAATGGCTAATCTTATCCTTCAGATAATCCGTTGCTAGGCTGTTCAAACATTTAAACACTAGACATGCCACCTTAAACTTAATGCGGTCTTCTACCACCAGCCAATGGAGTGCTCGACGAGAGAAAGATACATGGGTAGTTTTGCGCAGCCCACAGATCAGTCTAACTGCCGCATTTTGGGCCTTCTAAAGTCCATAAAGTTGTTTATTTGGAATGCCCATCAGAACACTATTACAATAACCCAGATGGGCGTTAATAAGAGCTCCCACCACCAGAGAGTGATCTTCTGGGACGTAAGGGAAGACCTGACCTGATGAAGGAGTATCAATGAGTAGAAAATTGCTTTCACCTTGGCTCCAACGTGACTTTCACAACTCAGGTGGTCCTGCCAGATGCAGCCGAGGCTCTTTAATTTAGAGGCAAATTTCAGTTCTACTCCCAAAAGGTTAGGGATTGGCTGTTTTTTAAGAGCTGTGAGTAGGTGTTCAGGGCCAAGCAGAATAAACTCTGTTTTAGAGGCATTCAGTTGAAGTTGATTAGAGAACATCCACTCACTAATCTCCTAAAGATACTTACTAATCCTAGCAAAGGTTTCTTCAATGTTGCTGATTGTGATGAAAATCTGAGTGTCATCTGCATAGGATTGATTACTCATCCGATGACGTCTCAGAATCTCCATCAAGGGCTGAAGATACAAATTAAAGAGAAGCAGCGACAGAGAAGACCCCTGTGGCACGCCACATCCCATATTAATAGGATCTGAGTCCAAGTCTGACACATTGTTGGTGATTCTCCAGGAAGGAGCTAAACCACCTAATGGCATGCTCTGATACCCTGCCAAGTGACCTCAGCTGATCCAGCAAAATGGCATGATTGACCGTATCGAAGGTGGCTGACAGGTCTAACATTACCTCGAGTGAGAGTTTACCCTGGTCAGCCACCTTCAGCAGTTCGTCATAAACTGCCAACAAAGCCGTCTCCATGCCAAACTTAGGATGAAACTCAGATTGAAAGGGATCTAAAAGTGACTCTTCTTCCACAAAAGCCTGCAGTTGTTGAGTGACCAATTTTTCAAGAAACTTCCAAGGCCAAGGGAGGCCGGCAATAGGTCGGTAGTTCTGGAGAAACAAAGGGTCCAAATTAGATTTTTTTTTTGTAATGGTGTTAATATAGTATGTTTAAGTGTCTGAGGCACTGACCCTTGGTCTAGAGATTTATTGACAAATGTGGTAATAAAAGGTGACATTTCCTCAGCCATACGCTTTGCTGCCAGTGCAGGCAATGGAAACAACGAGTCATTGGTGGGTTTAAGGGCTTTGACCAATGCACGTATATTGTCCTCAGATACAGGATGAAAATCAAACTGCTTCAGTGTCTCGACACCTCTGAGTGGTTCCTGGCCACCAGGAGATTGATAAGTGGTCTGTTCCCGAGGAATATAAGCTGGAATCTGACCCTTGGCTATGATGTTCCTCTTGATACATTCAATTTTCTCATTAAAAAAAGCTGTTAAAGGCATTAGCTTGTGCCAGTGATGGTATAATAGAAGAGCCCTTACTCATAGGCTGATGGAACTTTGATATAATAGAAAAAAGTTCCCTCAATTGATTGTTTGCCTCCCTGATTTCAATATGAAGACATTTTCTTATGGCTTCATAAATCGCCTTTTTATAGCTGATTAATGCAATTTTAGCTTTATCAATATTCTCATCAGATTGATGTTTTTGCCATTTACGTCTGGTAGAGCTAAATAATCTGCGTAAAGGTGTCAAATTCTGTGTGAACCAAGGTTTTGAAACCCTCCTTCTCATGGGTTTCCTAGGTGAACCCTAGTGCATATAGCATCCGTAAACTCGGTTCCAGCTATATAAAAGTCCTCACTGGGTAAAGTGATATCAACTGAGGCGAGCAGTTTCATGACCTCTAGTGCGGAAATATTACCTAAATCTTTATGTTCCTGTGTTTCTATACCAGAGTCATCTTTGAGCCCTTGGTTACTCCTCAGAGTAGCTGCTAAAGAAAATGGCTGCAAATAATGGTCTGACCAATGAACCAGCAAATGATCTATGAGAGGTATGATTACCTCTCACCATAAGCAGATCCAAGCAATGGCCTTTATATGTGCATGTGCATTTCCTAATGGCCATAGGCCATGACTTTCTAATGTATTCCAAAGCTCTTTGGATCCTGGGTGTATAAAACCATCTAGCCAGATATTCCAGTCTCCCAACAGTAGTATTTCTCAATATTTGCTGCCTGAAGTAGTTAAAAAAAGATCCAGGCTATCTAAGAACTCTCTGTGAGATCCTGGGTGTGTATATCCCAACACGGTATGAACAGCTGAGTTTTATGACAATTCAATGGTTAATTGTCCCACTTGTGAATCACAATCCCATTCAAGAATATTGAAATGGGAGATGTGCAGTGTGTTCTTATGAATAACTGCAATGCCACCCCCACGTTTACCAACACAGTCAATGTGTTGTGTCAAGAAGTTCTCTGGTACTAAATTGTGGGATATAGCTTGTGAGACATCAACAAACCATGTTTCAGCAATAAACAGAACATCTAGTCTATGCTCCTCAATCAAATTGGCCAATGTGTGTTGCCATGGCCTGCTTTCTGCAGGTTCGAGCCGGCTTCTGCAGCCTCTTTTCCTCTGCACTCCTTTGCAGTGCGGCCACCTGCTTCTCTACGGTGTCCAGCCATTGTGCCGTCCTAGCAGGTGAGGAGGTGCTGTGAGGGGGCCTGCCTGCACATTCTTTGGCACCCAGGGGTGTTGGGGTCAGGCTTCCTCCCTCCCCTGACTGGGCTGGATAAGCGGCCCTGCCACAGGCCTTATAAGAATCTAAGCTGAGCACTGCGAATTTGTCAGTGGAATTCTTTCGATATTTGTCCAGCATCAAGAACAACCTTCTCAAATTATGGGTAGTATTCCCACCAGGTGTCCAGTTAAAGTTTCGAAAAGAAAAGGATCGAATGCCAAAGGTGAGAGTGCGTTCGACCGAAAACAAAAGGATCGACATTTTTTTTAAAATGTATATATTTTTTTGTTGCTCTAGTTTAGCTTAAAAAAGGTGTTTTTCCACCAAAAACGGGGGTTTTGGGCCCCCCCCAGAAAAAAAAAATTCGATCCTTTTTTTCGGTTGAATTGACTTGACCCTTTTGTCATTCGACCCTTTTGATTCGATACTATAACCTATAACCTTCCCACCAGGAATAATCCTGTCTGATCTGGTTGCACCAGACCTTGGATCAACGGCATCACGTGGGAGGCCAAAATCTTACACAGGATCTTTATGTCGACATTGATCATAGATAAAGGCTTGTAAGCCCCTGCCGTCTCTCCCCTCTTTTGGGAGAACAACCACCAAGGCCTCCAACATAGATCCATGAAGTGCACGCTGTTTCGTGCTTCCAGGAAGGTCTCCAGTAACTTTGGGGCAAGTACCTCCTTGTACTGTCTGTACACTTCCACGGTCAAGTCATCCCCTGTGGAGGATTTACCGAGGCATATGTTCGTTGTAGCCCATTCCACCTCATGTACCCCTAACATCCCACCCAACAACTCATTCTGTTCCAGGCAATGCAGCCTCATCCAGCCAAGATGCTGCCCTTCCTCTGTCAAACACTTCCTTCACTGCATACAAATCACTATAAAAGCAGTGGAACACTTCGCTACTCCCATCCTGCTCTGTGTCCAGGCACCCATTCCCATCTCTAACCCCACCACACAGGTGTTGTCTCCCTTCCTTTCGGACCAACCAGGTGAAGAGCCTACCTTCCTTGTCCCCCTCTGAATGTTGTCTTGCTACAAATCCAGCATAGTCATCAGTATGTAATCTGTCCCACGCCCATGCAGGTAATTCACAGCTACCGGCAGTTCTGTGCACTTTGGGCCTCATTACACGGTAGGCGGTAAGAATTTACCGGTACCGGTATTTTACCGGTACCAGGAAACCCTTACCGCCTTACTACGAAGTCCCTTTGCGGGTTGGGAAATTTAACACCTGGTTTTTGCAGGCGTTAAAAACCAAACCGCAAAGGGACCAGGGAGCTAATTACGGTACAGCAATTTGCGGTGCCGTAATTAGCACCTTCCTCATTCCCATTATGCCCTATGGGGCAAAAATGGGAATGGGGATGGGCAATGGGGGAAGGGGGAATTACCGCCCCACCAACCTTGGAATAGGGCGGTAATTCCCCTTTCCACCAAGGCAGTGCCGGTATTTTACCGGCATGGACCAAGGTGCTGATAGCACCTTGGTCCACCGCCATCCGTGTAATGAGGCCCTATGTCTCCCCTCTAGCCAGTCTCTGTTCCATAGTTGCCACCGAACACGGAAGGATCAGGAACATGGCCGACAGGACTGTGCGTACCCCAATCTTTGCAGATATGCATACCCCTCTAATGAACACCTTCAGATCTTCCCATTCAGTAAATCTATGCCCAGTAGATCCCAGTTAATCTCCAAAAAATGCTGAATCTGATCCCCCAGGGAAGACTTAAATTGCTGTAGTCAACAGCATACTGGTGTTTAATCTCCACTTTGGAATGGGAGGTATACAGACCCTACCTGAAATCCCCAGTAATAAGGGTGGGTTGCCCGAGAGGGACTTTTCCAGGAACTCTGCTGCCGCTATCAATTCCAGCTCCTCCCCCACAAAAGCATAGCACAGGTCAGATGTTATTCTAAATAATGTCTTGGACGTTTAATGGCTGTAATGGCATTCAATAACAGCCTTCTGGTTTACAAGCAAAAGGAACTGGGCCCTGGAAATCCCCTGCACCAAGAATGGAAGACCCAGCCATAAGACAAAGTTCAATTGTTTTATTATAAATCCAAAGGTTACCAGACATTTGGTCGAAAAAAATTGGTCGACCAGACAAATGGTCGAACCAATTTGGTCGAAAACCAAATGGTCGAATTTTTTTTTTTTATTTTAACCCTTTTTTTTATTTTTTTGGGGGGGTCCCCCCACCCCCTTTTTTTCTCTAAAAAACCCTTTTTTTACAAAACGAAAACCCAAAAAAAAAATATATAAATAAAAAAAACATTCGACCATTTGGTTTTCGACCAAATTGCGTCGACCAAATTGCAGTCGACCAGTTTGTAGTCGACCAAATGACTGGACACCAAATCCAAATGACAGGGATTGCAGCATTAACAACGTAACGTTCTTCACACGCTCTCGGTGTCTAGGCAGTTGTCAGTCGGTTTTGTTAGCAAGTGATGTTTCAAAACAAAGTTGCATCCCAAAAACCTAACAGAGGATGGGACTGGTTAGTGAGGCAAAATAAATATTGATAATATAATGGGTTAGTATGTTTATTGGACAAACCATATCTGATGGCCCCTCCTGAGACCAGCTCAGAAAGTATCAAATGTAGTGTTGCAAGTTAGTTGAAGGTGGTTGGTTACTGCAACACAGTATAAACTAATCAGAATAGTTGAATAGTAATTGGACAGACAGAGTCATCTCAGCCTTGGACACATACCAGGTTGAATGCAACAAAACTATTTCATGGGAACGACTCCAAAGGTGCTGAATGTTCCCATTAAGTTACCGTCTCCGGTCTCCTAAGCCGTAAAATGGGACATTTGTCTTTGAACCTGTGTACATTCGTATCCCACTGCCTTTAGCTTCATGGGAATAGGCATCTCTATGTAGCCAAATGAATAGGCACTGTCTAGTAGGTGCAAGTCATGTGTGTAGGGAGCATGAAATGGAGCCTTACTGTCTGCAATTCTGAGGATTTTAGCATGGGTTTCTTGCCGGTGCTCCATCCCTCTGTTTAACTGGAAACTTCCCTTCTCTCTTCATCCTTGGCTATATGTGCACAGTGATTGCACTGGAAGTCCGTCCTGTCAGCCTCGACTGGATCGTCCTGTTGGCTCTCCCTGCATCTCAAACTCTCGAAGCTTTTCCCATTCATTCCAATGTACCTGTGGCTTCCATCTTGGTTTTCATGGCCGTCTACGTTAAAAGCATTAAGCGTCAGCAAGCTGTTTATATGAATGCTCGTGTGTCTAGCGGTTTCGTGCTCAGCAGAAGAGTATATGTGCATGTCAGTCCTCTAACTATGTGGGTCATAAGCAAATCCTTTGTGTCTAGCTGCAATAAACTAAAATGTCTTTGTAGCTACATGCATGGATGCAGTTGTACTTCATGTCTAATGTATCTATGTCGTGAGGTCAGTGTCAGGGTTCCATTGAATGCCTCATTGGATAAACATAGACGGAGCTCGCGCAATAACAACCTACCTAGTAAACCCAGGGGAGCAAACGTTTTTGGTTACAAACCGAGGTGGTCTGCTAAGCCTCAGAACCGTGCTGCATCGTTTCTGGCGGGTACTTTTACAAAATGCTATGGGTTGCCATGGAAACGCTGGCGGCCATGGTATTCGTGTAGGTACTCAGGCCTACGGCACCGTCCTGTGGGAACGGTCAGGTGACCTGAACTTAGGCCGCTCCCCCGCGTACAGCGGCGCTTCTGAATTTGTCTATTTTCAAAGCCACGTACCTTGTACCTTGTCTTCTTGGCTCCTTGAATCCCCGTCCCGCCTTGTGACCATCCTTGCTTCCTTCTTGTCATTGCTCTCAAGTCTTACCTGCTCAAACCCGACCCGGAACATCCACAGACTCCTCTCGTCTAATCCCTCACGTCTTACCTGCTCATATCAGAACCAGAACGTCCACGGACTGCATTTGTCTAATCCCTCAAGTCTTACCTGCTCATAACAGACCTGGAACGTCCACGGACTGCAATCGTCTAATCCCTCAAGTCTTACCTGCTCATACCAGACCCGAAAAGTCCACGGACTGCAATCGTCTAATCCCTCAAGTCTTACCTGCTCTTACCAGACCCGGAACGTCCACGGACTGCAATCATCTAATCCCTCAAGTCTTACCTGCTCATACCAGAACCGGAACGTCCACGAACTGCAGTTATCTCATTTCACAAGTCTTACCTGCTCGTCGTTACAATCGGAAAACCCACGGACTGCATACACCTGATCTCGTGAGTCTTGCATGTGTCATATCTTCTTTCTGGAACTGTCAAAGTCCCTTTTGGAACATTCAGGACTGTCGCACATCGGCACAAGGACCAAGGGACATTGGCACATCAGCGCAAGGATCAAAGGACATCAGTGCAATGGCGCCCGGATCAATTAACTCTTTGGGCGTCCTCGTGTCGGCAGGTATAGGAAAACAAAACATTGTGTTTCCCGGACTGTCACTCCATTTCCAACTCTCCTGCAACACCTATCCAGGGCACTCATTTGGTAAGCACAAGACTATTCGTTTCTTACTTTCTTGTTATTTCTGTATTCTTGGTAACAGTGATTTTCCTCATTTTCAAGGTACTCACCAGTCTAACCTGGAACCATTCAGTCCCAGTCTGATTTTCTTGTTTGTGAGTATCAGTTCAGTATCTTGCTTTGGAGAGTCCATTGCCTTAACCCACATGTTAATATCTGATTAATTTTTCTTGCAGCCAGCTGTTGGAGTACCAGGGTGTACCTTATTTTCGGGAAATACTCACCTCAATCTGTCCTTTTGTACTCTTGAGGGGTACATTGTCAGAAAGCCTAAATTGCATCACGGTGTGTCAAGCCACCACTACTATACTGAGCTTTTGTGTCATAACAGTCAGTCATTACGTCATCAGCTTCTTGTGGCTATAGTCAGTCGACAATCTATTGATTGCAGGCTAGTCTCTTCTGTAACATCATTTGGGTATGGTCTGAATGGTTGTCTGAGCGAATAACGTCTCTCACATCTGTGATAGATCAATGATGAATGAGAGAAGGTGGCTACGAGCGATTTGCATTTCTTGTTTCTATATCGATGGGCTGAGATCGGAATGGGTGTAATGAGGGTGATGTTGAGCTGCCTCTCTTCAATCCCCCTCTGGTCGACTGGTCAACCACACTCCCCAAATCACTCTCTCTGATCATGTAGGGCTTCAGAATCTATACCTTCACTACTCCTCCTAGGTGTCCAGCATGCCTTACTTGTTTGTCTGAACTCCAGGTCATGTAACTGCAACCTCCATCAGGTTTACACCACACCCACTTTCCCCAGTAGTTGCGTGCATCTGGGGGAAAGGAGAACCTTGTGCCTGTTTGGAACAGAGTACACTGATTCAGGTGTGATTGTAATATGCCAAGAGTCTGGGTTTCTCCGTCCTTCTTTGTCTATTCATCTAATAAGATTTTCATCCATATTACCTTTTTAGTTCCCTTCTTGCATTGTGCTATTGCTATTCTGATAACACAGAAGGTGCATAAAAGTAATACTGCTGAAACACGTGTATGGGGTTGCTGATGGTACTCTTGTTCAGAGAGGAATTGCCATAGCATTTCGGTGCTGGACTGCCCTTGTGGGTGGGACAAAGACTGATATGCAAATGGATATTTCCCATCTGTGAAGGTACAGTGAGCAAAAAGCAATGGCTGCGAACTCTCAATGTGGTTAATAACCACTGAACAGGTTATCATGCCTTGTTCTTCCGAGAGAGGGGCGTCTGCTACCTTTTTTGTAATTTTGAAAGGAACTTGGGGTTGGTCACCCTAGGTTACCTGGGGGCAACCAGACGTGGACTCCCTGCTCACTGTGCTTAGAGAGGCTCAGCTTCACCTCACTGATGATGCCCAACAAGGCTGAAACACGTGTATGGGGTTGCTGATGGTACTCTTGTTCAGAGAGGAATTGCCATAGCATTTCGGTGCTGGACTGCCCTTGTGGGTGGGACAAAGACTGATATGCAAATGGATATTTCCCATCTGTGAAGGTACAGTGAGCAAAAAGCAATGGCTGCGAACTCTCAATGTGGTTAATAACCACTGAACAGGTTATCATGCCTTGTTCTTCCGAGAGAGGGGCGCCTGCTACCTTTTTTGTAATTTTGAAAGGAACTTGGGGTTGGTCACCCTAGGTTACCTGGGGGCAACCAGACGTGGACTCCCTGCTCACTGTGCTTAGAGAGGCTCAGCTTCACCTCACTGATGATGCCCAACAAGGCTGAAACACGTGTATGGGGTTGCTGATGGTACTCTTGTTCAGAGAGGAATTGCCATAGCATTTCGGTGCTGGACTGCCCTTGTGGGTGGGACAAAGACTGATATGCAAATGGATATTTCCCATCTGTGAAGGTACAGTGAGCAAAAAGCAATGGCTGCGAACTCTCAATGTGGTTAATAACCACTGAACAGGTTATCATGCCTTGTTCTTCCGAGAGAGGGGCGCCTGCTACCTTTTTTGTAAAAGTAATACTAAGACTGCTATTAGCACCTTTAGTCCACTGGCCATCCAATCCATGAAAAATATATGACAGCCAGTCTCGATCTTCTCATTTCGGGTTTGTCTCTGCTTCCATTCACGTGTGTAGGTCTGACAATTGGGTGATTGCCTCAGTAAATGTCCTGTTTTCTCTGTCGTGGGAAGGCACTTACATGCAACAGGAAGGCTCGATCTTGGCACAAACTCCTCCTTCCATAGCTCTGAGTAGATCCAGAACAAATCTGTTCTGTAAGGTCATCAAACCGATGGCCCCCAGTTCTTCTTTGATCGCGTTAAACCCCTTGACAGTCATGTTAATCGTCTGCAACAATTCCCACCAGGTTATCTGGAGCCATTTGGTATTGACATTGGCCTGGATTCCTGGAACTACTGATGCAAAGAACATTTTGGTTCTGCTGAACAGTCTTGCGTCCAGTGCGTCTTCCATTTTCGATGACACGTAGTTCCCTCTTTTTGTTCTTACTAGATCTACAGACCTCTTCCTTCTCTGGTGTGTATACATTTTGGGGAATCCATCTATTTGTATGTCTTTTCGAGGCACTACTAGTGTTTGTGTATTCAATTGTACTATGGAACATATCCCTCCCGAATTGGGTGGTCATTTCATGTATGCTTTGGATCCACATGCTCAATAGTGGTCCATCAGCACTGCAGTTCCAACCTTCATGCCTGGTATCTTCGATATGTGTTAGCATCCCTTGTTTTCTCCAACCTTCACTTGACCATAATTCGGGAAGCATAAGGAAGCACCCTTAAGTGGTATGATTGGTGTAGGTCCGCCTTCATTCTCCACCCAAGTGAGCAATTTCACACTTGTGTTGCCCATTCCTTGAGACAATCATCATTTTCCCTTTGTACCACTTCAACTGGAACTGTCTGGAGTGTGTGTGCTTTACTCCCTACCACTCCCTACTTCCATCCTTCTCCTGTGAATATCTGTGCATACACTAACAGCTGAGGTCTCTCCCAGCATCCTGACATCCCTCCTATCTCCTTTTGTCCTGTCTTTGGGCATCATAATTCCTTTTGTGTCACTATTGTAACTTCCCCCTTGTTTGGTCCGTTGGGAATGTATTATATAGTTTTGTCGGTGCTCGTCTATCATCTCTTGAGTCTTGATGTAACTATCTTCATACATCCATCTTACTGTGGCCCATTTCCCCTGGAATCGACCTCTTGTGGTGCAAAGAGCTAAGTGAATGAGGCATTGTGCTCTGGCTGCTGGAACTTCTGTGGCTATGAATGCTCTGGAGGCACTCATGGCATAGAGGATGAGAGAACAGACATAGCAGCTCTCTTTCATTGTCTCTCTTCACACCTTTGACATGTGCTTGTACACTCGTTGTTCGATATGTGGGATGAATCTGCTAGGTACACATTTACATGTTCAAAATCTGTATCTGCACTTCGCTTGCATATTTTTACTTTTCTGGCAGCACTACCTGTTTGACCAGATATGGTTCCCAAAATAGCAGGGGAAGAGGTAGTGTTAGTGGGTACCAAAGCATATGCATCAGACAATGCAATCTTTTGTAATGCAGTGAGGGTAAAGAGATAGAGACTAGCGAAGGCACACAATAACAACACAATGAAATTTGCCGTAGCTTCAGAGTTTTGTACCGCTGCACTTCTTTTGTATTGTTCACAGAGTCTAAAGAACCATTTGGTAAAGTCTTTGGCATATATTATCATTGCTGTATTTTTTAGTTGAGCTCTACTGCGTTAGTGCTGTGCAAGGGTTGTAAGAAACAATTGTTCACAAAAGGACCTAATTTTTGGGTTATTGAGTAGCGTAATAACTGATGGGTTTCCTCAAGCTAATGCTGGGTAGGTGTGTGCAATGTAAAGAAGAAAAGCATAAACTAACACTTTGGACGATATCATCGGGTCAGAAGTTGTGATGATTTAGTAGGAAAGTGCATCTTCAAAGGTGTGCAGGTAATAAGTGTTCACCTCAAATCAGGCTAACTTTCACGATGAATACCTAGTGTAAGAAATGAAAGTGTGCCTAATCTAGCTCTTCACCTTGCTGTATGCAGTGTGGCATCTCTTCTTCTTACAGTTTTTCTTCTTTTCTTCTTGTCTTTGATCATCTACGATTTGGGTCGAGGGGTCTCACCTCTGCAAGGCTTGATGTCTCCAATATAGTTCCAAGCCTTTTTTCCAGCAAGCTTCACCGCAGGGTCCGTTGTGTGTTCCACAACATAGGGTCCCTCGAATCGGGCTTAAACCAGGAACAAATTACATTTCTTAGGAGGACCTGGTCGCCAGAATAGAGTATTTGTTGTTTGAGCAGTTCTGAGTCTGTTACTTGGGCATTATCTTCCTCATTCTTCTTCGACCTCCCCCACCGGGACGATTGGAGCTGTTGATAGATAAAAGAAGCACTAGCCATCATTGAAGCAACATAGATGCACATTTCATCACCCAGGACAGTGGATGTGCCCTGGGCATCTGTCAGTGCTCTAGTGGGAGCAGCAACTGGGAGTCGCATTTGTTGTCCTGTCACCACTTCATGTGGAGTTAAATGGTGGTCGGAACTCGGCTGATTCCGCAATGCGGACAAGGCTAAGGGTAGGCAATGGAGCCATCCCTTCTTTAACGTTGCTTTTATTTTGGCGATTTTGTCTTTGAGCAGGCCATTGAGGCGTTCAAAAACCCTGTACTCTTGCCAATGATAAGCGCAGGAAAACTTATGAGTAATCCCCAAGAGGGTTGTGAGGTGCTCGAAAATCTCATTTATGTAGTGAGGTCCATTGTCAGAACACAAGACCTTGCACACCCCCCATTGTGGGAACACCTCTCTGATGAGGAATTTGGCCACACTCAGGGCATCGCGGTGTGAGCATGGACCGGCTTCGATCCAGCAAGAAAAAGGGCTTACGACCACAATCATGTAGCTGTACCCTTGGCAGACTTGGATCATTTCCTCATAATCTATGTGAAGATATGATATGATATGATTTGATAGTTTATTTATATAGCGCCTCTACACAATGTGTTTCAAAGCGCTTCAAGGCAAGGGAGGGAACAAGGGAAAATACAATGACATTCTTACAGGCCATGAACAGTAAGGATGTGAAATTAACTATTGTACTCAGCCTGACGACATTTCAGATTGTGCAAGAGCTAAGACATAGATAAGGAAGGGAGGGGGAGAGTGGGAAGGAAATGGAAACAGACAAGTACTATACTAGGCCTGACGAAATTTCTGGTAGAGCCTGGTAAAAACAAAAGGTGAGGTAGAGGGGTGCAGAAAGGGAGAGGAGGAACAAAACAAGTGACTATCGTACTAGGCCTGACAACATTTCAGATAGTGCTGGAGGGGAGGGCAGGAGGGGAGCACAAGTAAAGGGAGAGGGGAGGAGACAGACAAGGTTGCTATCATACTAGATCCAGGGACAATTCTGATGGAGTAAGTGCATAGAAGAAAGTAAGGGGAGGAGGGGAGAGGATAGGGAAAGGGAGAAAGGGAGAGGAGGAGAGAACAGAGAGTAAGCAGTCAGAAATAGTGGAGAAGCAAGAGGGGAGAGCGATTACAATTGCAGAAGTCAGTAGTAACACATAATGTTGCAAACCAGGATACAAGATGAAGATGGGAAAAGCATGATTCAGGTCCACCATGAGCACAAGATGCAAAGGAAGTCCAGCATGAGAGTTGAGAAAGGGTGACGCACCGTGAATCAATGAAGTCCATAAAAGTCAAATCCATCATTGGCCACAAGACAGTGATGGTGAAACCAGAATGTATCAGGACAGACTCCTGCAGGAGTAGGCTGGAGGGAGGGGGGAGCAGGGTAGAACAATCATGTTGAAAAGGCCCAATAGGGTGTGGTATTGCTCCTCGCACCACACGAAAAGTGTGGCCAGCAGTATACTTTTGGCATACAATGCAAGAATTCATAAACATGGTGACAAATTCTGCCAAATTGGGGCAGAGCCAGTCTTCTCCAATGTGTGCAGCAAGGTGTGTGGGATAGTGCAGCTGTGTTAGCGCAATCTGCAACAATGCTGCATAAAATACTGGTTTCCCTCTGCTTTCCTGTCTCCATAGTGCATCTGTAGATGATATTGAACATCCCGTCTTCACTCACTATTCCTTCTCTTCCATTGGTGCTCACCCTTGGAATTCTATTAATTGGGTCACGGGCAATGAGCTGTATCCTTCTTTCAATATTAGGTAATGCACGTGCATTTGTGTGTTGGATTCAGCATTGAACTCCATTATTTCCATGAAATATGCTGCTCGCTTTGCCTCTGCGTCTGCGTCATCGTTGCTGTGGGAGATCCCCCCCTTGTGTATGCCTGGCACTTCACGACTGCTATGGCTAATGGGAGGTGTAGTGCATCTATAAGTCTGGCCAATAGGGGTACGTGGTGCACTGGTTTGCCATCAGCATGTCGGTAGCCCCTCCTCTTCCAACGTGATAGTCCTGAGTGTACTGTTGATGTCCCGTAGGCGGAGTAGGCATACACAGTGATCTCCTCCTCCTTGTTTCTTTCCAATGCCATGATGAGAGCCACTAGCTCTGCCGCTTGCGCTGAAAAATGTGAAGGCAGCCTTGCACTTGCTATTACATCTACTGTTCTGCTTGGTTCTATTTTGACCACTGCTGTTCCAAAATGTCTTTCTGTCATCTTCTGGTCTATGTTTGCTGACCTATCCATAAAGTGTGTCTCTCCTCCCTCGAGTGTGTTCTTTCCTACCCTAGGGATGCTGTTATAAGATACTGTATATATGGCACAGTCATGTACATAGTCTCCCTCTTTCACTGGTCCAGCTGGCACTGGATTCACAAGTCTGCATATTAATACCTTTACTGCTGGGTTCAAAATAATTACCTCGTACTGTGATGCTCTACGTGTGGTCAGTGTGGCAAAAAGGGCATGGTCAATGTAAAGCGTGGTGCTACAGCCCATTGTGACACTTGCTGACTTCTGTACTGCAAATGCAGCAGCAGCCAATGTTTGTTCGCATGGGCAGTGTCCTATCATTACTGGGTCTAATTGCCCACTGTAGCATGCGAGTGGTTTGTACCCTAAAACCATCTTCTGTGTGAGCACTGCCGTCATCACAGCTCCATTGGAATGCGAGAACAAATAAAACTCCTTGCTATAATCCATACCCCCCTTCCCTCCCCTCCTCTTGTTAATTTTCCGGCACTACATCAATTGTTGTCAGGCATAGTAATGTAACTGCTTGTTTTTATCTCTTTTTTACCTCCCCCCCCTTCCTTTATTGTTCCTTGGACTTACACTATCCGAAATGTCACCAGGCTTATTAAGATAGTTATTTTTCACATTCTGAATTGTTTCAAGGACTTGTAAGCATGTAACTGTATTTTCCCATGTTCCCTCCCTCCTTGAAGCGCTTTGAAACACATTGGGTCTCATTACAACTATGGAGGTAGCCATGCCACTTTTAGCGGCATGGCTACCCCCATACCAGGTACCGGGTCCGGGTTCCCTGAATGGGGAAATACCGGGCCATTCCAACCTTGAAGGGCCCGGTATTTCCCCATTCACAGAACTCGGACCCGGTACATCCCCATTCCAATTTGAGCCACCATAGGGCTCAATGGGAATGGGGAGGATGCTAACAATGGGCCTGTTAATGACGGGCCCGTTGTTAGCATCCTGGTCTGCTCGCGGGACCCGCTAAGGATGCCTGGTTTTACCAGGCGTCCTTAGCGGGTCCCGAGAGCAGACCTCATAATGAGGTGGTAGGGGATTAACAGCGCCGGCAGCTCTACCGGTGCCGATAACCCCCTACCGCCAGGGTCATAATGTGTCCCATTGTGTAAAGGCGATGTACAAATAAACAATCAATCAATTTATCTCACCCATTTTGCAGTTGTATGGACACTGTTGAACTGTGATCACTGTGTGTGCCTTACTTTGATACCATTCCTTCCCTACATCCCCAGTAAAAAATTATCCTTGGGCTACCCTGGTTGCAGGTGCACAACCCTCAGATTAATTGGGAAAGGCATACTGTCTCCTTCCCACCAGATTACTGTGGCACTCATTGTTTTGATTCCAAGTCTAGGGTGTTGAGTTCCCTGTGACTAGCCATACTAGATTCCATACCCTCAGTTGGCGCCATTACCAAAGAACATGATACTAGGATACCCGAAGTCTATCTAGTTTATTCAGATGTCTTTGATAAAAGGAAAGCAGAAGAGTTACCTCCTCACCGACCCTGTGAATGTCCCATTAAATTAATCTGTGGGTTCAAAATACCAGGTGGTCGGGTGTATTCGCTCACTGTCAAGGAAGATAAAGTCCTACGGGATTATTTGGACAATGCTTTGGTGAATGGTTTAATCCATCCCTCTAAGTCACCAGCTGCCTCTCAACTATTCTTCGTCTCTAAAAATAAAAAGAGGGCGTCCTGAGTTTGTACATTGATTGCAGGGCGCTCAACTCCATAACCATTAAAAATCAGTTCCCAGTACCACTCATTTCGGTCCTATAGGAACAATTGGGTTCCGCCGTGATATTCACCAAACTAGACCATAGCGGGGCCTACAATTTGGTTCGAATTTGGGACGGAGATGAGTGGAAGACAGACTTTAACACAAGATATGGATTATTTGAGTATTTGGTGATGCCCTTTGGGCTCTGTAATGTTCCAGCGACTTTCCTATATTTTATGAATGATGTCTTTCAGGATATGTTGGATCGTTATGTCGTCATTTACCTGGATGACATTCTGATTTACTCGGACTCTTATAAAGATCACTTAGACCATGTCCGTTCAATTCTACAGAGGCTAAGGGAGAACCATTTATACGCCAAAGATGGGAAGTGTGTTTTCAACACAACTGATGTCGAATTTCTTGCATATGATCTAACTAGTGAGGGTGTGAAAATGAACACCAACCTCGTTGAAAGCCCTACAGTCATTTCTTGGCTTTGCCAACTTCTATAGGAGATTTGTGCATTCCTTCTCCTTAACAGTATCGCCATTAACCAATCTCACCAGTACCGAAGTGCCGTTCCAGTGGAATCCAGCTGCCCAAAAGGCTTTTGAAGCCCTTAAATAGGCTTTTACAACAGCTCCGGTGTTGTAGCATCCGGACCCTCTGCAGTCATTTCTGGTAGAAGCAGACGCCTCTGATGTGGCGATAGGGGCTATGCTGTCGCAAAGATGTCCAGGCACTGGCAAGACTTCTTCCAGTGCCCTATTATTCCAGAAAGTTGACCCCTGCCGAGAGGAATTATACCATCACTGAGCGCGAAATGTTGGCAGTCAAAGACACGCTCAAAGAATGGAGACACCATCTGCTTGGAGCACACCACTGTGTCACAGTCTATACTGATCACCAGAACTTACTGGCACTCAAAACCATGAAGTGCCTGTCGGCTAGACAGGCACGCTGGCATTCATTCTTTTCTTTGTTTGATTAAATTATCACCTATATGCCGGCATTGTCGCAAACCAAAGCTGACACGCTATCTCGTTTGGGTGGGGAAGAACCCCTGCCAAAGGAGGACCCGTATTTGTTGCTTCCTCACCAAGTATCCTGCGGGTGCACTCCACAGACCTCGTAGAAGGAAATAATTATGGACAGGCTTGTCTAAAGCCCTGACGAGGTATAAAGCGTCAATGCTGATATCAATGAGCTGCAGTATATTCAGGGTGAAATCTATATTTCCAATGCAGAAATATGTTTGTGTGCCCTCCAGTGATGCCATGATTCACTCATTGCGGTCCATCCCATTAGGAAGAAGACCCTGGAACTACTACGCAGGTGGTGTTGGTGGACTTTGATGTCACGTGATGTCCAGGAGTATGTAGCTAAATTTTCTGTATGGGCGCAATGCAAAGGTCAGAACTGCAAACCCGTGGGCTTGTTGCAACCACTCCCAGTCTCACTCAAACCCTGGTACATGATATCAATGGACTTTATAGTAGAGCTTCCCAAAGTTCAAAACCAAACACCATCTGGGTTTTCATTAATTATTTTATGAAAATGGCTGTCTTTGTTCCTTGCTTTGGCATTCCATCCACTTCTGTATTAGCAGACTTGTTCCTGAAAAACGTGTTCCGTTCTTTTGGTTTACCCTCGATTATTGTGTCTGACAGGGGCACTCAGTTCATATTACATTTCTGGAGTGCTTTGACCTCCGCTTTTGGTATTGAAGACAGATATTCTTATCATCCTCAGAGCGACGGGCAAACAGAAAGACTTAATGCCACTTTGGAAAAATACCTGTGTTGCCTATGTCTATAATCACAGGACAAATAGCATGCAGTACTGCTCTATGCTGAATTTGCATATAGCAATTCAGTGCATTCTTCCATTGGTTCTTCTTCGTTTTATGCCTTATATGGCCAACATTTTAGGCCCATATGCCTGGATCCTTCTTTGTCGTACAGAAACCCGGCAGCCCATGCCTGTGTTAGAAATCTTACGGCTATGTATGCAGAGGTTAGTGCACATTTGGAACACACACAACAGCAATCAAAAAGATTTGCAGATGTTTATCGTAGCCCCATGCCGGTGTATCAAGCTGGTATGAGTGTTTGGCTTTCCACATAAAATCTAAGCATACCAGGCAAGCTATAGCTTTTGCCGTATTATGTTGGCCCCTACAATATGGTCAGTGTATTGAACACTGCTGCGGTTCACCTGGAACTTCCCTCACATTGGCGTATACATCTGGTGTTCCACGTGTCTTTGTTGAAACCACAATGCCCTGCTACCAGAGTGCTGACGTGCCCAGTCCGGATCCCAGTGGAGGGTGTCGAGGAGTATGAGATTGGGGCAATATTGGATGTTAAGGAATGTAATGGCAAATTAAAAATTCAAATTTGGGTGTGCTTTCATCCTGCATTGATTGTGACTGTTAGTTTAAAAATTCAAATCTAGGCATGCTTTCATCCTACATTGATTGTGACTGTTAGTTTAAAAATCAAATGTAGGTGTGCTTTCATCCTACATTATTATGTTCTTCTAGTTAGAAATTCAACACACTTCCCTGCTCTCTGCATTGTCTCTGTTTCTTGTTGCCTTGTAGCCCCCTTAGCTCCCACTGCTTTTTCCCATTCCTATTTTGTTTCCTTTGTGTGCTTGCACCATCCTGCCAACTCCCTCCCACGTGCCTCAGCTGCACAGCCTGGTTAAGTGCACCACACTTTGTGCCCCCTCACAATGGCGCTTTCTATCTATCCTATCTTCACTAACTGTTTCTCTATCTCCTATCCTTCACCGCTCACTAAGTCTGGCAGGAAGAAGCATTAGAAGGACACTTGGCTCCATCCCAGCCCTCCCTATCGCTGGCACCTACGTCAGTGCATCCACCAGAGAGACATAGGCATCCTCTTTGTCGTTCCCTCTCCCGACCTATGGACTCTACATATGGTTGCTCTGCTCTCTCCCTACTCTACCTCACACCTCAATGGTGGCCCCCACTGGGAGGTCCTTCTTGCCTTCTCCTCAACTTCCAGGGACATCATAAATGTCCATCGAAATGGTACCGTCTTGGTACCAGGGCCTCAACCCAACCGCCTTCTTTTTGATAGGCTCCTCCCTCGCTTTATCAACTTTCCAACTTTCTCCTCACTGGTTCCCTTGATAACTGCCCCTACGGCCTCCCTGACTCCCTTGCCTGCTAGGCCACCTTAGATACATTGCCCCCACCTGACCAAAGTGGACAAACAACAAGTATAACGCTGATACCCAACCGAGAGAGACTCAAAAGGGCGACGACCAGCGATCGGAGAGACTTCAGTAAAACCGCCCAACGATTCGGGAAACCACAAAGGAAGAGGAGCCTGTTGACTACCTCGACAAAGACGAGCTCTGAGGTCAGAAATCAGATACCCTTCAACGGAAACAAAAACACACGGCCTGAGGAGGAAAAAGGCAAGTGCCTTGATCAGCCAGAAGGTCTGATTTTGGAAAGGATTTTACACTATAACAACGGCTTGATTCTCAACAGACCAAACGTGGTAAGACTATTGCACCACATTCCGGCATTAAGATCAATAACTTCCAAAGACATTGCCATAGTAGAGTTCCCTGAAGAGGAGCGAACTGACAAGGCATTGTTACATACAGTCTCAAGGCTGGTAAAGCAACTACTTTTGCAAGAGGCCTATCACCTACGACCAACGGGCTTCGACCTATGTGAAAACACCTACGTGACTTCAAAAAAACAAGATCAAACATGTACAGGAGAAAGAACAAACGCCATGACAGTAAAAAAAAAAAACAAACACACGAGCAACCCGCCAGCTTTAAGAAAAAACATCAGAACCTCGGGACATCCACAAAATACAAGGAACATAAGTAAAGAGTTGGAAGGAGAGGGTGCAAAATGGAAGTGGCTGGCCAATTTGGCAGCCGAAAAAATGCAAAACCAATAATGTCCAAAAGAAATTCCCGGGGAGACATGGATGTTGCTGAGTTGGAATACCAGAGGATTTAGCCACCAGTTTAGAAAAGGGGAATTACAAAAAACGAAAGTACACATCATTTGCCTTCAGGAAACGTGGCTATCTGATGCTCCGATTTTAGAAGGATACAAAGTTTTACTAAACCCAACTCTAAAAGGCCCAAAGGGAAGGCCAACATCGGGGCTTCTGGTCGCAATTAAAAACAACCTTAACTGGTCTGTGGTGTACACATTAAATCCAACCCCTTACATACAGCTGTTGGCTATAAAACTGGACCAAGATCCAACTGCCATACAGCGTGTACTGTTAATACTAAATGTCTACTGGAACCCGGCAATACCTTTGAACACTACTTTACCAGAAGATATAGTAGCACTACTAGACACACAGAGGGAGAAATGTTAGGATGCGATGTTCATAATAGCGGGTGATTTAAACTGCTCCTGTCTTAATTCCATTAATCAACCTACAGAACTAGACCTTGTGGAAACCATGAACAAGCAAAAACAAGGTATTCAATGGAGGAACCTAATCCAACCGAGAGATTGTGTGATTTTAAACAGAATTACACAAGGAGACGTCCCTGCCAGACCAACCTGGAAAGGTGCACATTCAACAGAAATCCTGGACTACATATGTATTTGTCGACTATGTCACACATAATCAAAACCTTGGAAGTGACTACTACATCAGCAAGTGATCATAACATCTTGCAACTTACATGCAAAAGCATTAGTAATAATAAAAGAGTCATCTACGGGAACTCACTCTTCATATCAGTAAATTCCGGCAGAAATACATTAAGAATAAAACCTGAGAGACTCCCCAGGTTGAACTCAAACTTAAAAACCTTGATTTACTATATGCAAACGCGAGAGGAGATTAACACCATTGACTAACTTCCTCCCAGAAAACAGGAGACAACAAATCAAAAAGTGCAAAGAGGCACGGATATGACAAGTTGATAGTAGAACGGAAATTAACTCTCAAGAAATGTATCAAGAGGTTAAGAAAAAACGCAAACCATGAAACTTCGAAAGAAATACATAAACTTAAACAAAAATACCATAATTGGCTCCACTTACACAAAAACACAATGGTAAACCAAGACTCAGTGCAAATGTTAGAAAAAATCAAAACCAGGAACAGAGCATACATTTGGTCAACAATCAATGAAATGGAGGCACCACAAGACGCCTTGTTGGCGAATCGCATATCAGCAAAAACATGTTGCGACTTTTACACACAACTGCAACAAAAGACGTGCACAAGGATGACATCTAAGGTATACGTCACCACAGATGATGCACAACTAGATATAGACATCACCAAGCCATAATTAAGAAACTTAAAAACTCAAGAGCTCCGGGACCGGATGGACGGACGAACGCCATATTGAAGAACAACCCACTACACTGGACAACATTCCTACAACACCTGATTAAATACATAATATCAGTGGGTAAGGTGCCAACCTCTTGGAAGGACGTAATAATTGTCCCAATTTTTAAAAAAGGGCTTAGGACAAATCCTAACAACTATCGTCCCATAGCCCTTCTGGACGTGTTAGGAAAGATCTATGCCGCCATCCTCTTGAAAGCCCTGACCACATGAAGTGTATTGGTTGGAAGAAGAGACCCCTGGCAGTCAGGTTTTGTGAAGGGGAGAGGGACTTCACTTAACATCTTTTTGATCAACTTACTTAAGGCCAGAACTGACAAAACTAAAGACAAGAAAATATTTGTTGCCTTTGTCGACCAATCAAAGGTGTTCGACACGGTCAGGAGGGAAAACCTATGGTGCAAGTTATCCAAATAGCATTGTCCCTTGACAGTTTTGGAGAACGATAAAGATCTATACACCAACACGACCCTCAGGGTAAGACTTGACAAAACTGGATTAACAACAAACCAGATACGTACTAACATGGGTCTAAAACAAGGGTTCCCTTCAGCCCCAGAATTATACAACCTTTACGTTGTGGATATTGACAAATCATTCAAAGAAATCCGTCAGTTTCCTCCGAAAGTCACAGGAATACCAATCGGGAGGCTCATGTATACAGACGTCACAGTCCTAATGGACCAGACGCCAATAGAACTACAGCACCAGTTAGAAGCATTGCAGGCATACGTTGACGCAAACGATCTAACAATTAACCCGGACAAATCACGTATACTGAGTTTGAGAACATCCAAGACCAACAAGAAAAAGAAGACCAAGTTTGACTGGGTTTTGAAAGGTGAAAAAATACTGGAGGTAAATGCATTAACAACAGTAAAAGTGTGGCACCAAGAGTAGACCTGATGAGAAGGAAAGTAGCAAATCTGGTGGCCCAAGGGAAGATCTTATTACAGAGATACTACAGATTTACTTTACTTCCATTAATAAACTTCTACAGAATGAAAGTAATCCAAATATTAGCCTATGGAGCTGAAACAGCATTTGGTCTACCACAGTGGTCGAAGTGTACGAAAAGAAGTAGTGGAACTATGCTCCCTACTGGCCTGCACCGCTCCCCACAAACCCCATCACCACCCCTCTCCCACACACAATAAAAACCCCAAAACACATGTGCCTGATGTTTAGGGGTACGTTCAGTGCATTTCAACTTCTTCCTACACTTTTATTTTAAAACGAAATAATTCTGGAACGGTTTCATTTTAAAATAAAAGCGTAGGAACGGTAACACGGAATTAAAAGAAGTAGAGAAGCACCGCTCCCGACCGCTCCCGCCCACTTCGAACACTGGTCTACCAGAAAAACTTTGGCCCATTTTAAAGGCTTTTGTTTGGCGGTCAGTGTTACAATTGTCGAAATCACTGCCAGTTCAACTGAAAAGGAGAGAACTTACCTTGACCTCATTAAAAGCTGTAGTGGATTGGAAGATCATCTCGTTCTACCGGAAATGTTACGAGAAACCCCTGGCTTGAGGCTTTGAGGCCATCAACAACTCATTGAGTGACAGCCTGGACCAACCTTTGCAAAAATGGCAAAAAAGTGTGAAGCAATATTGGAGGATTTAAACCAGACAAAAGAGGACCTCTTAAACAATCCCTCTAAAACAAACAAAAAGCTCTACACAAGAGACTGGATACAGACTCAAGAGGACCCGTGGAAGTATAAAAGTATAAAAACTATGAAGACTTCTGGTCGGTCCCAAGAAAACTAAACACACCACCTCGTTGCTTAAAACTTTTTCCAAATTGGTACTGGCGCTCACAACTCATGCGGTTTCGCCTGAACATTTTGCCTGCAAGGAAAGTAACACACAAAAGATCAAAAACAGGTGGTCTGTGATACCCTGGGCATCACTGATCAGGCCCTGGCATGGCTAGCATCCTTTCTCTCTGACTGTCCTTCCCAGGTGGAACTTGGGCCCTTTCTCTCCGCTATCACTCTCTCTACTTGTGGTGTCCCCATGGTTTTTCTATGTCTACATGGACCCTTTGGCCCACAAGATCTCTGCCACCTCCAACTCTCAGTGTTATGCGGATAACACTCAGCTCTCTTTCAGGCTACACTGGGCCTCTTCCTCCTTCTCGCTCATTCCTGACTGTCTGTCCGCATTCCAGTATTGTTGTGCTGCTAATGATCTCTGCCTTAATGACAGTAAGACAGAGATCGTCCTCATTGGGACCCCTGCTCCCGCTTTCCCACTTTCCCTCTGGCCAGCCACTCTTGGTTCTGCGCCCTCACCCACTAGTGGGGCAATAAATCTGGGGGTTATTTTTAACTCTACTCTCTCCTTCTCCTCTCACATCTCGGACATGTCCAAAAAGTCCCACGACCAGCTGCACCTCCTCAGAGGTATTATACCTTTTCACATATTCCCCCATTGGCTGTAAGGATCAAGTTCAAGTCCCTCTGCATAGTCCACAAGGTTTTCTGGGTCCTGGTCCCTTACTATCTTCAACGCACTCTTCCTAAATACTCTCCTTCCAGAGCCCTCTGCTCAGCCTCCTCCAACTCTCTGCGTGTGAGCTGTTTTTTCAAATAGAGATTTGGGGTAGTGCCTTACCCTCTGCAGGTGCCTCCCTCTGGAACAGCCTCCCTGCCGCACTCCGTATTGAGCAGGACCTCCTTTAGTTCCGGAAACTCCTGAAGACCTTCCTCTTCTCTTCCTCTTTCTCTCTCCCTCTCCCCTGCTACCTCCTTTCTCTTTTCTCCTTCTTCCCTCATTCGCTCTCTTCCCCAACCTACTCACTTCCCTGATTGGTCGCCTAGTGCACCTCCAGAGCCTCACAGGTTCCAGGCTCCCCCGCCATTCCTGCACTTGCTTCCGGGCCTCTGCAGCCTGCTTGTACTCGGAATATGTTCCATGTGAGTGCCAACCACTCTGCACTTAACCCAAGCCATTGCTGGACTTGGCACACTTGTCCTTCTCCCCCTCTCTCGCACTTCCTCTCTGCACACTTGCCCGACCTTGAATGTACTAGGCCTTTCAGGTTCATCTGTCCTGTCCTCCCTCTGTCTCCCCTCCCTAGCTTGGTTGTGTCTGAAATACTCATTCATAGGAGCATTGATGACCAGCCTTTTTTTGTCTCTGTTTGTCCTCCCTCTCCCCACTCTTTGTCACACACTTATACCAGTAGAAATGCCCCTGGCCTAGTATGCTTATTTTTGTTGTTAGATCATTCGGAATATTGAAGGGCTAAGAATAACAACAATATCCCCTTGTTCTCTTCCCACTTTGAAGCGCTTTGAAGCACTTCACTTGTGTATAAGCGCTTTACAAATCAACAATTACAATTACACTAGGTTCTACTACATCGACTGGAAGGGCTATGGCCCAGAGGATAGGACCTAGGAACCAGCAGAAAACATCCATGCTACAGTAATGCTGGCCCGCTTTCACCCTTCAAGGAAGGTGTCTAGGTCTTTGGGGAGGATACTGTTATGCTTCACCAGTGCAGCAGTCTGCCGCTACGCAAATCGCACACCCCTCAGTTCCCTTCTTGCCGTCAATGGCAATTGCCATGGCATTTACTTCAACGCTTGGAGGGTATGCAACGTACGTCTCTGCTCTGCTCTCACGTCGGGCAGGGTCTCGCATTGCCATGGAGACCTGACATGCAGTGGTACATCGGCGCATCACACGCCAGCTCTGCTGTGTCTACGCTTCTGCAGTTCCACGGTGCTGGCGCTTCTGATTGAAGTGAGTCCTCAGTGTTCTGGTTTCCGTGCCTTCTATTGTGCTCCTCCTGACCCTGTTTTGGCTTTTGACTTCTCTATTGATTTACGACTTGGTACTTTCATTACGTGACTTCTGGCTCCTAAACCCTTTGCCTGTCCCTCAGATTGCTTTGTGGAGAATCCCTTGCTTTGTTTACCCAATTTCTTCCTTGACGTCCTGTCTGCCAGGTCTTCGTTTGTGGATCTGTGGTGTAGTTGGACCCTGCCTTTGGGAAATAGCAGTGCACTGGACTGTGGACGCTACGCTGCTTATGGTGCACATTTTGCCGTTGTTAGAGCGTCCTCGTTCCGCCCGGCGATAGGTCCCTCTAACCGTACTAACTTCCCTTCCCTTTTCGCACCTAGGGCTGCTTGTTTCTACTTCAGCTCTCTTATTCACACTGTCTTCCAATTGGTATTATTACATCTGGGATACCAGGTATGCTCATTACCACATACTAGATAGCGTATCCTGAGTCATTTTGTCTTCTACAATCTTGTCTATTCTGCAGTCCACAGAACAAAAAAGAGCCTTTTCACCACCACCATCAAACTCCCTTAGCGAGATTCAGCCCATCACCAAGTGTTTCACAGGTCAGTGTTGTTATGGTTTACATGTATATTGCCTAATACTGGGACGTTACCATTAAAACTGTCTTCCTTGCCTTTACAACTTGGCGTTTATACCTGGTGGTTTTTCTTGCTCTTTCATGTCAATCACAACCACCACGGTATTGGTCAATAGGGGGGATTGCCCTTCATTGGAAAGGTCGCCCTCATAGAGGACACCCCTTCTTAGGGGTTGTTCCAGAACTGAAACTGACAGGCCACTGGGATTATTTGTGAGGTACTGACACTACTGTCCGGAAAAAAAGTTGGCCTCTCAGAGAAAGACCAAAGGCATTTTTTTCCCCTGCTGTGGGACGTTAGAGCGTGCATTGTGCGGGGCATGGCCCCTGGCTGGCTTGGGGGTTGGGGGTGCAGTTGTTTCACCACAGAGCCTGGGTTGGGCAACAAGAACCAATTGGCGTGCAGACAGGACCCATACACACTGTATAAAGTAAGCCAGAGGAAGGCGACTAAGCTTTCTTGTAATCCCAGTACGCCTCCTTCTAGACCCAACTGGAGAACATTTTTAATCTGGAGCCCATCCGGACTTCCAGAGCAAGCCGGCCATCTGGTCCTTTCATTCATTCCGATCGCCAACTACAAGATGGCCAGGCTCGAAGAGCGACCATCTTGTAGTGCAATGCACTCCAACAGGCTCATGCGGGAAGGGCCCCTAGCGCCCTGGCAAAGGAATGGCAGGCCCCCTTGGACTTCAGCAGGGTAGAGGAGCAGTCCATCCACATGTGAGGCAGGTGCTCAAGGGAGGGAGCAGCCGCCTTGACCGTCCTGGAGCTCTGGCTGGGGAGCAATAGAGCTTTTCCCTCCAGAGAGGGACCGGGATCCCACTGAGGCCCCCCGGGACCGCTGCTGGGCAGGGGACAGATGACCTGCATGCAAGGCAAGTGCCCAAAGGAGGGGGAAGCACCGCCGGCAGTCCTGGAGCTATGGCCAGGGTGCCTTAGAGCTTTTCCTTCTAGGAAGGGATGGGGACCCTGCCATGGGGCACCCAGATCTACCGCTGCACAGGGGGACCGTCGACCTATGTGCAAGGCAGATGTGCGAGGGGGGGGCAGCACCCCCGGCTGTTCAGGAGCTCTGGATGGGTTGTGTTATAGGTTTCCCTTCAGGGGGGGATCAAAACCCGGTCGGGGTGCCCTAGGTCTGCCGCTGGGCATGCGGATGTAGACCCATATGCAAGGCAGGCGCCCAAGGAACGGGGAAGCACCGCGGACCATCCTGGAGCTCTGGCCGGAGAGTGATAGAGATTTTCCCTCCAGGGAGGGACCGTGACCTTGCTGGGGTGTCCCGGGTCGGCTGCTGGGCAGGCAGACAGTTGACTCACAAGCGAGGCAGGCACCCCAGCAATGGTGCTTTACCCCCGGCCATCCTGGAGATCTGACTGGGGCGTGTTCAAGCCTTTTCCCTCCAGGGAGGTATGTGGACCCAAGGGAGGGGGCGTCACCTCAGCTGTCCTGGAGCTCTGGGCAGGGAGCAATAGAGCGTTTCTCTCCAGGGAGGGATGGGGACCCCTTGAGGGGCAGCCCATGGGCCGCTTGTTGGGGTGCAGTGGTTTCACCACAGAACCCAGGTTGGGCAGCGAGAAAGAAGAGGAGTGCAGAAAGGACCCATACACACTGTTTACAGTAAGCTAGAGGAAGGCGACTAAGCTTTCTTGTAATCTCAGTACCTTTGGTGACAGAGGGGAAGGTCTGATCAAAAGTGCCCAGCCTCCTTATAGACCCACCAGGAGAACATTTTCAAATTGGAGCCCATCCGGACTTCGAGAGCAGATATCCATCTGGTACTTCCATTCATTCCTATTGCCAACTACCAGATGGCTGGGCTCAAAGAGTGGCCATCTGGGAGTGCAATGCATTCCAACAGGCCGCAACGAGAAGGGCCCCTGGTGCCCTGACAAAGGAATGGCAGGCCCTCTTGGACTTGGGATGGGAAGGAGGATGGTCAGCCCACATGCAAGGCAGGCACCCGAGGGAGGGGGCAGCACCCCCAGCCATCCTGGAGCTCTGGCTGGGGAGCAAAATAGCTTTTCCCTCCAAGAAGCGACTGGGACCGCACCGGGGCACTCTGGATCCACCACTGGGCAGGCGGATAGTCGACCCACATGTGCAAAGCAGGCTGCCAAGGGTGGGGGCAGCCGCCCGCCAAACTGGAGCTTTGGCCGGGGTGCGTTAGTGCTTTTCCCTCCAGGGAGGGAGAGGGACCCCACCGGGGTGCCCTGGGACATCAGCTGGGCAGGGGCATGGCTGCCAAGTTTCCCAGTTCCTTGCAGAATCTTTGAGCCAGTCTGGAGGGTTTTATTTTCGCCCTGCATGCTGGGACATGTAGGCCCACCCTTGCCATGGGAAAAACAAAACTACAAGTTCCAGCATGCAATTGGAAGCATCAACCAGGACTGGCTCGGAACTGGGAAACTTGTCAGAGAGGACCACACTATGTAATAACAACTGACATGAGTCGCTGATTACACCCTACAGGGATTCAAACCTGGTCTGCAAGCTGCTCACAAATCTCTTTTTCCCAAATACCCCACAATTACATTAAATGCGCCTCCAAATCACCTACATTACCCACAAACATGCAGCTGCTGTATGTTTCACACAGAGTGTGGCTGTACAAATATCGATTACCACCCCTAAATGTACTGTAAGTGCACGTGCGGAACAGTTTAGCACTCAGGAGCATGTGTTAGATTCCTCTTGCCGGTGCTGCTGGCAGAGGGAGAGAGCAATGGGGGGAGCTGCATTGCAGGCCCACTGGTGCGCGGCACGGAAGCCACAGACGAATCGTCAAACCAGTTGTCACTCGTGCCCCGAAATGCCTGCCATCCGGCAGCATGGCCCTTTATTACGCCTCAGATCACAGCGCATGCGGGACGTGAGGCGGATATAGCATTCCTCTTTCTTCCAACAAACAAAATGTAAACACAACTCCATAACAGTATTCAACAACATCAGAAGCTCTCCTGTGCAAATCTAGTCCGGCACAGGTGCATGCTCTCTGTCTTTCCTTCACCATTCATAGGGCCTCATTCCGAGTCCGGCGCTAACCAATGGCGGTAGTAGCGCCTTGGTCGGCACCGGACCCGTACCGGCACTGCCCTGGTGGAATGGGAAATTACCGCCCTATTCCGAGTTGACCAGGGCGGTAATTTCCCATTCCCCAGGGCTCTTCCCCATTCCCAAATGAGCCCCCATAGGACTCAATGGGAATGGGGAAATTGCAAATAACGGTGACCGTACTTTACGGTCACCGTAATTGGCTAAAAAGCCCCTTTGCGCCCTCGTCCCTTAATCCTGCTAAAAGCAGGCGTTAAGGACGAGGGCGCAAAGGGAACTCGGTGTGGCGGTAAGGGATTACCGGCACCGGTCTCGTTAACGGTGACCGGTATCCCTTACCGCCATACTCGGAATGAGGCCCATAGTCTCTTAGTCTCTCTGGGGCCTTCTGGGCTGCCCTTAGGTCATAAATACTGGGCCTCTGCCGGTGTGCTGTCTCTGGGTTATTTCCCCCCTCTGGCCCACTCCATCTTCTGGATATGCCTCCTCATATTTTTCTTGCTGCTCTCCTGGCTCTCCGCTCTGTGTCGCTTCTTTGGCGCATCAGTGACTTGGCGCATGCTGTGACTGCTCCTCATCTTCATGCGATTGTCTCTCTCCATCCGTCCACATCTGCTGGGGCACCCTCTTGAACCAGGTTGCATTCCTGGTGATTGCCTGCTGTCCTTGTGTTGCTGTCACCATTGTTCCTTATGTTCGGATCACTGTCCAGGGTGCGTAGTCATAGCGTGCTTCCAGCTTGGACTTGGTGGGGTTTCGCAGTACCAGTACATGATCTCCGACTCTGTGCTTGGATCTACTTGCTTGTCTCCTGTCGCTCATGTGGCTGTTAGGTGCGACTCTTTATCTTTGGGTGTGGTCGCTGTCAAAAAGATCGACTCTTCTGCTTGGGTTATGTGGTATGGTTGAGTTCACCATGGTCCCATACATGAGGTCTGCCGGCGGTATGTTGGTGGAGCTGTGGGGCGTCACCCGGTAGTTCCGATGGAATCCGACAGATCACCTTTCCAGGGGCTGTTTCGGGACCTCGATATGCGCAACACTTTGTTGACAGTCCTCAGGAATCATTCCACATCCCCATTTGCCTGTGGCCACCTGGGCGTGATGTGGTGATGTCTAATCTGTAGATCGTCCATATATTTTTTCAGCACCGTCCCCTGGCATGGCGGTCCATTGTCGCTCCTAATGCGTCTTGACAGACCATGTGTTGCAAACATCTTCTCGAGCAATAGTATTAGGGTCTCCAACGCTGTCAAGGATGTGATCTCCACTTCCGGGTATCGTGAGTGGTCATCAATAGCCACCAGCAGGTATGTCCCTTCTTGCATCGTGCAGAAATCGATGCTGATGGTGTCCCACCTTGATGACCTGCGTTCTGCCGACTGAATTGGCCCAGGGTTTGGAGTTTGTCCCGTGATTTGGCTGGGGTGGCAGGATGTGATGATCTCCTCCACCTTGGTATCAATGTGTGGGAACCACACACAGTGTCGTATTCTGGACTTTGTCCTGATCATTCCCTGGTGGCCTTCATGTGCAAGAGCCACGATTTTGTCCTACAGGCTGCTGGGGATGACTATGCGGGTTCCTCTCTAGATTAGCCCTTCGCTGGTGACGGACAGTTCCTGTCGTACTGGGAACATACCGGTGAGGAACTCTCTAGCCGCTGGTGCGCAGTTGTGTACATGGCGGGAATGATTTCCAAACACCAGATATGATTGTGTTCTTCACTATATTGCAGCAAGGGTTGTTTTGGGTGGCCTTCACAATGTTGTTGATGCCGACTGCCCTGGGCTTCATGGTGTGTATGATTTGACATATGTGCTCTTCTGTCTGCTCTGCCTCGCTCACTTCCCCCAGGGTCCCAGCCCTCGGGTGCCTGGACAGGAAGTTCACCAGGTTGTCCATGCCCGCCTGGTAGGCCAATTCGAGCACATACTTCTGAAGGTGGAGTAGCCACTTTCCAATTCTTGCCGGAAGGTGTGCTGATGACTCTGTGAAGATCGTGATGAGTGGCTTGTGGTACGTGTATGCCCTGAACTTCCGTCCATAGAGGTAGATATGCAAGTGTCGACAGCCCCAGAATACTGCTATAGCCTCCTTCTCGATGAGCGAATACCGCTGTTCGGTGGGAGTGAGGGCTAGGGAGCGTATGCGATGGGCTTGGTTTCCCCTGTCTGTGACTGTTGGACAAGGATGGCCCCAAAGCCAACAGGCTCACATCGACTTACAGTTCTGTCGTTAGGGTTGGGTCTTAATAGGCCATCATTGTTTTTGAAGAAAGAGAGGTCTTGATTCGCTCAAACGCTTCCTGGCATTCAGAGCTCTAGTCCCATTTGACGTTTGACCTGATGAGCTCCCTGAGCAGCTCAGACATGGTTGCCAGGTTGGGAATGAATCCACCGCAATATGTTGCCATCCCCAAAACACTGTGTACTTCTGTGGGTGTTGTCAGGGGGAGGCCTCCTTTATGTCTGCCACCTTTTGTGGGTTTGCGGATACCCCCCCGCTGTTGAAGACATACCCGAAGAACGTTATCTCTTCTTTCAGGAATTTACATTTGTTCCAATGGATGGTTAGGCCTGCAGTCACCATCCTGCTGGTCACCATTTCTAGGCGACGCATGTGCTCCTGCCTGTCGCTGGCGATGATGAGGATGTCGTCACTGACATTCAGCACTCCTGGGATCCCTTGCATCACCTCCTAGATGGCTTGTTTGAAAACATATGCCGCAGAGGAAAGGCCAAAGATTTGTCTCTTGTCACCGCAGACCCAGGTGACTGGAGAAGGTTGCAATGTACCTCGAGTCTCGGTATAGTTCAAATTGGTGTAGCCAGCGTTGAAGTCAATTTTTGAAAAGATCTTTGACCCTGTGGGGTCCGTGATTATCTCATCTAACATGGGGGTGATTTGTCACTCGTTTTTGATCGCTGCATTTGCAAATCCTTACCTTCCCCGGTTGCTTTGGCTTTTTCGTGACGACAGGCGATACCCAGGGCGTTGGTGCTGTGACTTGTTTGATAATGCCAGTCTCTTCAAGTTCTTGTAACTCCTTTGCCACTAGGTATCCCATGTGCAATGGAGTTCTCCTATGGCGTACTGCCCAGGGCTGTACCGTAGGGTCAATGTGTAATTTTATGAGTTTGCCTTTTAGGCATCCAACGCCTTTGAGGATGCCAGGGTGTTTTGCTATAAGGTTGGTGACATCAGTGGAATGTGCGACATCACAAACTAAACGGATTAGTCCCAGGTCTTCAGCTGCATCCCCGCTAAGTAGGGATCCGATTGCAGCATTAACAACGTATATTTTTGATTTGATGGTGGTCTCGCCTCTGCTTAGTTCCATTCTGAAACGTCCCTCTACCGGGAGTGGCATCTTGCTGCCATAGGCGAATAGGAGCCTTTCTGTTGACTTGAGTTCTGGTTGAGGATGCAGTGTCCGGAACATTATTGTTGGCATCACGTTTACCTATGCTCCTGTATCTATTGTCATGAGTGTCTCTTGACCCTGTATGTTCTCAAGGCATTTGGGTCTTTTCAGTTTCTTTCTCGGTTCAGCGTTTCCGTGGTCCAGTGCGAGATCAAGTGGATTTTGCTCCTCCTCCTCTTTCTCCCAGTCTCCACATCCATCGCTGTTTCTCCATGGTCGTCTCTGAATTCGTCTGTTGACGAGTTGTCCTTGGCCGCTACACGACGCGCATCCGCTTGCTTCTTTTTCTTGGAGAAGGATTTAGCCTGTTGCGGTACTGGTTGTGGGCGTTGAGGCTGCCCTGAGGATCTGCAGACATGTGCGTAGTGGTCCATCCAGCCGCTTGCTCCACACGTGGTTCCCTGCACTGGGCTGTTTCTCCTTCCATGACGTGCTCCACCCCACCATCCGCACTCAGTGGGCTCCAGGATTCTCGGGTTGCCACTGCAGTGAATTGTTTGTTTCTTTGTAGTCATCCCTTGGGGCTTGACCGTGAGATTGGTGCTATTACCGCTGTCGTCTGCGCCAGTTGGAGTTTCTGTAGTGTGGTGCCCATTTATGCTGCCCTCTCTTGTGACAACTCCCTTTGGCATTCATATTCGAGAATCCTGGCTATTGTGATGCCTTTTTCACCCAATACAATTCTGCGCAGTTTCTCCGAGTACATGCCATTGATGATCTGGCGCCTCATTTCCTTTTCGACGTTGTCGAATTCGACAGTGCTCGTTTTCTGAGACTCGTGTGGTAGGCATCCAGTGTTTCATCCTCCATTTGTACTGTGGTTCAGAAATGAAAGGTTTCATAGTCCGGATTCAACTGCAGCATGAAATGTGCTGTGAGAGCGTCTTCCACACGGTCGTAGATGAACAGTGAGTTGAAGATGCGCAGCACGTCATTGTCCACGTTGAGCAGGAGGTGCAGTCTTATTTTTCTGGGTGCTGTTATGTCCTTGCAGTCCATTGTCATCTCAAACTTTTGAATCCACAGAATCCAGCGGGGTCCCACTGATGATGGATCAGTGTAGGGGTCGAAAGGCCCCAGTGCAGCCGTGGCACCTCCATGATGTCGAGGGGACGGCACTGGCGGTGTCATTGATGCAGCTATCCTTGCCGGTGAGCTGAGTCTTGGCATGGAGAGGCCAGTTGCCATGTTGCCCTGATGCTGTGTTCCCCCCTGTGTGTGTGGGTGGCGATGGGCTCCTCCTCACCTGTGATTACTGGAGTCTGGGTGCAGGTCAATGGATTCAGCAGTACCTGTGCCCTTCCATGAACTTCAGATTGCCTTGTTAGTGGGAGCCATTGTTCTTTTTTTTTTAAATGTTTTGTTTATGTTATGATGACGTGTGGGGGATGGCGTCCCACCATGTTTCCCAAAATATCGACCTTATCGTGGACGTGTAGAGTGATTGATTGCCTGCCAATTGCTGTGCGCATGCTCCGTTCCGTGATCTCGTTGCCAGTGTTAGATTTCTCCTGCCGGTGCTGCCGGCGGGGGGAGAGAGCAATGGGGGGTTGCCGCATTGCAGGCCCACTGATGCGCGGCGCTGGAGCCACGGAAGACACGTCACACAAGTTTTTCACTCGGGCCCCGAACTACCTGCCTTCCGCCAGGGCGGGCCCTTTATTTCAGCATGTGGCACAGTGCAGATATTGCCCAATGAACCCCATGGGAAGGAGCTGACATGATCCAGACCAGAGAGAGCAGGCTAGAATCTATGTTTTTAAAAAAGGGGCAGGTTTAAAAAGACATTCAAAAGCTATCTCCACCCCTGTTTTACTTGAGACTGACCTCTGCCCTGAGGCCTTCAGGCGAGTAGAGCAATACAAAAAATATTTAGATAGATAGCTGTGGCCGGAAATGCAAAGGGGCCACGCTTATAATTTCGCAAACATGAAGAGGAAGTCATGCTGTCTAACAACATGGCAAAGAGTTTAGCGAATTTCCGAAGTCAGTGTCATTGACCGGCAGGAGTGAGAAATGAAATGCCAGAATCAGTTTGAACTTATTAGTTAAGATATATGACATGTATTAAAAATCTCTGACGCCCGTGCTCCTCTTTGTACATTCAAATATCACGAAATACCTACAGGAATGTGAGAAACTGCATGTAGGCACTCATTCCATATGGTAGTACTGCACAGCTGGATTACCATTACTGCATGCAGTAACGGGAAATGTATGCATGATTTATAGAGTCACTCAGAGTCAGTAGCTGTTGCCCATTATGGAACCCACTGTTCTCCGTTGGGGCCACGCAGTTTTATCGCATGTGGCGATACCTCATGGTTAATATCGCATCCATTATCGCGCGCGCGCAATTTGGCTGAACAGTAAAACAAGCCGTATTTCCAAATACCGCCTGTTATACCTCTATTTGCAAACGCGTAATGAGGCCCTTCCTCTTTCAACTAGAAGAGCACAGCGCAGGCATCTTTACGGCTGTTGATGGGAAGTCATCCATGCTCTTTCTCATATCAGGCAGATCAGATGTAATGGGACTGAAACACAACCCTGCGTTTTGCCTTTGTTTATCCTGTTTGACAGGGATGGTCTCTACCACAACACCTCCCCATCGAATTATCTGAGTGGATCTCAATGAAAAGCGAAAGAAGGGAAGCATACTTTCCCAGTGTATTTAGCATATCGGCGACAATGGGCTGATTTGCTATTAGATTTAATGTTATTAAGTCATTATTTTTTGGGAGACGTGTCCACCGAAGATGTAGCAGCCAGTGAATAACCTCGGGTGTGTTGTCAACCAGGTAAATGAGAACGTGAGAGCTTGGCTCATTGCAAGATACTTTTTAATTTTTTTATTAGAGGTCTCCAGTGACTGCATTTACATCCAGCTGCAATCCTTAGTGTGGTTAAAAAACTGACCAAACCGAGTGCACCAAAGTGGGCTAAGTTTCAAAATGGCCGTTGTGATATCATTGGGACCTGTGGCTTTAGATTTGTTAAGTTGGATGGAAATCTTCAAATTGTTTGATGTTGTTATTTTTGGTGGGTCTCTTTCCTCACCAAGACACAAATGTTTATTAATTATGCCACATAAGCAATGTCCTCTTAGCATTCCAGAACTGGGTGTATGGGAAAGAGCAGCTTGAGGGCCCAACTCCTCAATCCCTCACCAATAGGCTTTGAAAAAGGCGTCAAAGGGCAGAAATAGTACCCTCTTAAAGGGAATTCAACCTGTGATGCCCTCTCCGCTGTGTGATCTGACTAAAGACACCAGCCCAGACTCCAAGAAGGGGTGCAACGCTATGGAACCATGGAAAACATCTCGACTACCAACTCATTCAATTGACACCCTTGATGCCCTCCAGCCTCACACATTGGATGAGGCAATGGGGTAAAATCTCCCCAGATAGTGCAGGAGGACAGGATGAAAAAGGCGGGCAAAGTATTGGCAGCAGTGGCGATCAGAACAGTCATTTGTAATCTGGACGTCAAGAACAGCTATAAAGCTTAACTTGAGGTCAAAATAGAGACAAATAAACGACTAACAAGAAATCGCAGTGAATGCAAAATGAGAACAAATAACCTAACATGTTAGGGTAAATCAGGCTCCCTAGAGAGTAGCTCTGCATGTGACTTGAGGGCTATGGTAGACTAGCTATTCACAGACATTTTCTTAGTACATTTCTTGAGGTTTTCATTCAGTGAGAATAGTCTAAGCATGAGATGCAAGGAAATTAGCATTTTCTAGGAATTGCCACAACAGGTCACTGCTAAAAGGAAAACATTTCTAGAGTCAAGGAAATTAGCACAGGATATATACAGCCAGTCAGTCCATTATTTCTTCCTTAAAATAACCCTCAAAGTACAGTACAACAAAATACAAATCATCCACACACGATCAATTCATCATCTATATTATAACACTCAGATACAATTAAAGAACTAAAAAACACATTCTTTTCCTTTTGGGAAGTCTGGAAAATATGTATGCTTGTTTTTGACTAAAGTCTCCTGGTTTTAGGATAGGACAAAGCGTATTACAATGTATGGTCTCTTATTTTAGATAGAAAAACAAAACATGGGTTGCAGTTCCTTCCAATTTAAAACAAGCATTGGCAATGCCAACAGTTTGGACTTTTGTGGGCATCTAATAGCAGTGCCGGCAAAATGCCTAACACTTTATACACATGGTCAATCAATGGGTGGGCAAATAACCAAACACCTACAAACTTAGTGTCGTCTCCAACATACAGTACTCACACAATCCGAAGAGATGCAACAAAATGCACCAAAACGGAATCGCCCACAACTTCAAGCAATCAGTTCTGGGCTCTGCTTGGCTGGAAGACAGGCTAGCAAACAAAAAAGTGTTTGCCGCTGTGCCAACAAGAAAAACATAGGTTTCAGCTCTTTGATACTAAAAAGAAAAACGATATCACGAAACGTGATCGTCCTAATTCTGGTGAATCGTAGATGGATGAAATCCTGATTCCACCTCAATGGGATTCAAACATGTGACCTATAGATTGCATTCTGTACTCAGTCAGTAGCATTCGCTTAACCCAGCCATCTATCCTAGCTAGCAAAACTGTCATTTTTCACTCGCCGTTAACACGCCTCTGTCCCTTGCTTCCTCTGCCTCCACTCTAACACTTCACCCAACATGGTCACATGCTAAGCGGAGCTGGCCGTACTGTCTACCTGTACTTAAAAATGTAAAATGTTGGTTGTCCTTAATCTATGTATGTCCACATATTGGGGTGCAGCCTTGGAGCAGCAGCGAAGGTGGAGAGATAGTGTGGGCCATTCCTGCCCTGGTGTTAAGTGGGTTGGACATGAGGCAAAAATGCTGGCAAGCCTACAGATTGGCCAACGATGCCTGCTGACTGGAACACAAGCAACCCTGAGATCCTGAGTGTTCTCCTGCCAAGGAGAAAACAAGATGCATGTATCGCCTGCTTTAAGAGTGTCTCTTCCAGGAAAGCACTACACCAGAGACCACTGCTGGAAAAGCAAGCCAAAAAGATTGGGTGTGGGGACATTGGGAGACGTGCAAGTCTTACCGCAGTCTTTTAGTGCAGATAACTTGCATAAAGCCTAGCTTCATCACAGAATGGCCAACTAACCACCTTTGGTTGACCCGAAATCCATTTTTGGAAGCTGAGCCCGCACACTTGCTAGCATTCTGTTCTACTGTACGATCGAGGGTATTAAAGGAGAGTTCAAGTTTCCTTTGTCTTCAGTTGAAAACACAACAAGAGTTCAACCTCATGTCTTCGAGGGGTTCTCAGAGTCACTAGGGGGGGGCACAGCTTGATCACTGGGTGGCAGGGGGGAAGATGAACATTTAAGCTCTATTATGTTTCAATCAAGGAGGTGGCTAATCAATGATACATGAAATCAAGAGTAACTTGCAAACGTCCCGTTGGCTGCCCTGCCCTACCTGCAATACTCACCAGCCACACCTTGCAGAAAATGTGAAAAGCCGCCCTAGCCGACAGACTTGCTTGCTGAAAAAAGGGGCACCACCCAGCAAAGTCAAAATTGCCCTAAACGAACAGAAATGCCTGCTTACCATTTATCAAGCAGGTGGAATGTTTAAATCACAGATCCCAAGTGATAGAAGGCACTTCTACAAGCCGTTAATTTATTCTGGAAGCATTGAAATTGATTTTCCCATTGAAATATTTTTTTCAAATCAGGCCCACAATGTTTACTGACAAATAGCATTGCCACACAGTTTTGCTTTTCCGTGTCTTTATGACTTGACTAAAAACTGCATAACGCATAGAAGATTTCTTTAGGCTGGCATCATTTTGCATTTGTACACTTGTATTCTTCCATTTCAAATAGGGAAAGCAAAATTACTGTCATACTATTTTTGGTTCACATAAGTATTCATATATTTGTCATTTCAGTTTACAATGTGATTTGTGAACAAAATCCTGTGAACACACAGAGGACAGTGATCAAAATCTGTGAGCACTGTCCTCTCTGTGTTTGCGGCATATTGCTCACACTTTGGATTTCTAGCTCCCCACTGCCGGCATGCGCCACGTTGCTGACAGCGGGGAGCTAGAAATCCGAAGTGCGAGCGAAATCCCTTGAACACAGAGGACATTGCTCACATGAGCACTGCCCTCTGTGTGTTCGAGGGATTTTGCTCGCATTTAGGATTTCTAGCTCCCGGCTGTCAGCAACGTGGCGCATGCCGGCAACAGGGAGCTAGATATCCTGAAGGCGAGCAAAATCCTGTGAACACACAGAAGACAGTGCTCACATCGGAGAGGATCTACGGGCTGACGACCCTGAGATGCTCTCCGACATGAGCAGCGTGGAGTTTCATGTCTTATCGCAAATTTCTTATTTGAACACTTTACAGTTGGTTTAAAACTGGCGGGGAAGGAATACAATGGAAAGGGAATGCATTGAAGGACGAAAATAGAGGTGGGGTGAGCCAGACAATTTATGTGTGAAGCCAAGCACAACCAGTCGGATTGCAGGACCATGCGGGGCATGCATCTACATGACCCATCTCAACTAACAGAGGCAATCATTGAGCCAGTAAGGGTTCGAGCACTATATGACATGCATCACAACATTGCCGATTTTGTGTTGTAAAGACATTGATACATATTGAAACTGATATAAAAAAGACAAGCAACAGCCCTAGCTATATAAAAAAAGAAAATGAAATGCAGAAAGGACAGAAATAATGACTGCTGTCAAAAGTATTGTAAATTACTTTAGCTATTTAAAAAAAGATTATACTCATATGATTCAATGTATCATTTTATTTGGAAGATGCATGGTACCTTTCTTATTCAAAGATGGCCGCTAGTTTCGGCTTGTTTCCAGAGTACTTCCTTAGAAACAGTCATCCAAGATGGCTTCCTCCATGGAAGAGCTCAAAGAGTTCCGACATGGGCAGGAATGAGTGGGATTAGCCATGGGCAGAAAGGACAGAAATAATAACAGCTGTCGAAAGTATTGTAAATTACTTTAGCTATTTTAAAAAAGATTAGACTCACATGATTCAATGTATCATTTAATTTGGAAGATGCATTGTATCTTTCTTATTCAAAGATGGCCGCTAGTTTCGGCTTTTTTCCAGAGAGCTTCCTTAGGAACAGTCATTCAAGATGGCTTCCTTCATGGAAGAGCGCAAAGAGTTCCGAGATGAGTAGGAATGGGTGGGATTAACCATAGGGATTAGCATGGCTAGGGGAAGGGAATGGGAGGGATTCAACTGTTTATCCCTCCTCAAATGTCATCTCCATTGGAAAAGCAGACCCTCATGCAAAGCCCATATTTGAAGCTCGTTTGTAAACCTCTTATTTTAATGGCAATAGTTCCGGCTTAAAGGTAGCTCTCCCAGCTCCACCTAATAGCCAATCTAACAAAAAGGACAGATGCCTACGTTGTCATCAGCTTGGGGTCAGTTTAGAAAAGTTAAAATAATTGGCAAAAGATTCAATTTCAAATGAGCCATTTCCTTGTGGGTGATTGTAGAGTCTATAAAAGAAAAATCTCAGTTCATCCTGGTATCCGATGTGGCTCATAATCTTGGGTTAATTTCTTTTTCTGACCTTTATTTTCAGAAAAAGATTATAGCTGTTACTCTTGCTGTTATCAATGGTTTAATACTATGCAAATTCACCATTTACGTATGTTTTCAGCCACCAAGTTGTTAATTCAAACTTTGGTACTTCCCCCACCTAAATTATTGATACTCTCTTTATGTTGGTCGTCCTAGGTATGTCATGAACCATCGCCTACGTCCCTTTTGGACCTCCTGGTCCCTGACCCATAGAGCTCTGAATGCAGTAACCCTCCCAACATGGCTGTCGTATATGAAACGTAGCTTGCCAGCCTTTAAGTCCCGCGCTCGACACACTATTAAACAGACACACCCCTGCGGCGCTGCACGTCTCAATGCTGCTGCTCGCCATAGCTGGACGTGTGCTGCCAGAGTTCGCTCTGGGCTATTTTCCTGACTTTCCTATCCCCGGTTTCCTGATTTCTCCTCCCTTCCTTTCATCCACCAAACTTACTCAACTTCCTGGATTTTCACCGTGCTCGAGTCACGGCTTCCGTGCCATCGCGCGCGCAGACATTGTTCCTTCCTGGTTCCATCCTGGACAACCTGAACGAAGCACACTGGAATCCGAAGATCCGCTCTCAGGTCTATATAAATCCCGGACCGTGTGGAAGAAGTCACAAAAGAAGGTTGCAAGTAAACAGGAAAAGCAGGTAAGAAGGGGAGAGACTTGCGACAGATTGAGATGCCAAAAAATCAATACAGATACAGGGATGGAAGCCGTGGTTCAAGACCTCATGCAAGGCATGCAGGAACTTACCACAGAAGTTCAAAACCTTAAAGCTGAGAACGCTGCCTTAAAGCAGCTGGTATTGTCTCGTGAATCTGCTACCAAGGAAAGTGTATTATTGGGAGGAGTGGTGGACAAATATGACGGCTCTCCAAAGACCCTTCGTGCCTTCCTAGATTCATGCCTGGTGCATTTCACCTTCAAGCCCTACTACTTTTCTACCCCTAGAGCAAAGGTAGGGTTTATGATATCACACCTCACTGGCAACGCATTAACCTGGGCAACTCCCATAGTCAATTCGGGCGACGCCCTCCTGGATGACTACAATGGATTTGTGGAAGCCCTAAAGGCCATGTTTGATCGTCCTGAGCAGGTCTATAGTGCTCAAGAACGTCTACTTGATTTTAGACAAGGATCCCAGGATATGCTTACCTATGTCACCCCTTTCAAACAACTTATGAAGGAAGCCGATTGGTCCCAAGAGGCTAGCTTCACCCTCTTTCGCAGAGGCTTGAATGAAGAAATAAAGGACAAGCTAGACAGGGTAGCTCGCCCTAATTCCTTCCAGGCCCTCTTGGATCTTTCCTTGCAAATTGATTTTCGAATCCAGGAAAGAAAGGCGGAAAAAAAGAAGTCGAAATCATCATTCCCAAAGGCTGTTATCGATCATCCTTCTAGCCCAGAATCCGCAGTTTCTCCGAACTCAGATCCAGAACCCATGCAACTGGGGGCCTTCTGTGGACCCATTACCCCACAAGAAAGGATGCGCCGCATTCACACTGGTCTCTGCATGTATTGCGCCTCCGATAAACACCTTGTGAGAGAGTGCCCTATTGCTCCTCCATGGCGTTCGGGAAACGCCAGCTCCCGATCCTAGATGGGGCACAGTTTTGGGAGAATGATGTCTGCTCCACATCAGTTCCTTCCTTGAACTCTCCTGGACAAAATAACCTTGTGATTCTACAGGCCTTTCTATCGCCTTCCAAGAAAGAATCCTACCCCATCCTGGCATTAGTGGATTGCAGAGCCATGGGCATATTCATAGATCAGGATTGGGTCACAACTCATCGTATACCATGCGAAACATGAGAGACTATGCAACCTGTTGAAGCAATCGATGGAAGACCCCTGTCTTCAGGACCTATAACCCTTCAAACCAAGGAGCTTCTTCACTCCATAAACCACCATCAAGAAAAGGTTAAATTTGATGTTATAAGATCTGCCCACTATCCAATGGTTTTAGGTATGCCCTGGTTACAGAAGCATAACCCCTACATCAATTGGGCAGCAGGCTCCTTGTTTCTTGGTTCGGAACATTGTATGCCCCACTGTTTGTCCCTGAACACCTTACTAAAAGCCTCTGAAGATTTCCCAAAAAATCAACAAATACCAGTCACCATCTCTAACATCATCCGAATTCCCAGGGCCTATCAGGCGTACTCAGATGTGTTTTCCACTGCCATAGTTTAAGCCCTACCACCCCACAGACCTGAAGATTGTGCCATCAAAACTGAACCTTCAGCTGTAATTCCATTTGGAAGAATGTTTATCTTGTCAGAACCTGAAAAGAGGGCCCTCTGGGAATACTTGGATACCAATCTGGAAAACGGAACTATTCGACCATCCAAGTCCCCGGCGGGCGCCTCCCTGTTTTTTGTTCCCAAGAAGGATTCCAAGGAGCTTAGACCATGTCTCGATTACCGTGGCCTTAATCAATGCACTCTTAAGGACCGTTATCCACTGCCTCTCATCTCAGACATCCTGGAAGCCATCAGAGGCACTGTTATCTTCACAAAACTAGACCTCAGGGGCGCCTACCATCTTATTCGTATAAAGGAAGGTGACGAATGGAAGACAGCCTTTAGAACACCCTTCGGCCATTTTGAATATTTAGTTATGCCCTTTGGACTTGCTAATGCCCCAGCAGTCTTCCAACGCTTCATGGATCAGGTATTTTCTGATATGCTGTTCCTCTTCATCATTGTATATCTAGACGACATACTGATCTACTCCAAGGACCATCAAAAACATGAATAATACGTAAAGGCAGTCTTACAACGTTTACGGGAACATAAACTCCTGGCCAAACCCGAGAAATGCCTTTTCCACGTGTCTACTGTTCACTATCTCGGATTTGTTCTAAGCCAAAAGGGGATTGGAATGCACTCTTTAAAGGTTGATTCAATTCTATCTTGGCCTGTTCCCACTAGCATTAAGCAAATTCAATCCTTCTTGGGGCTTTCTAACTTCTACAGAAAGTTTATTCCAGCATTTTCAGAAATCGTTCATCCTATTGTTACATTGTTAAAAAAGGACACCCCCTTTCATTGGACCTCAGTCCAAAATTCGACGTTCCAACGATTAAAGTCGGAGTTTACACAAGCTCCCATCCTTGCTCAACCGGACACAGACAGACCCTTCATTGTCGAAACTGATGCTTCCAACTACGCCATTGGGGCAGTCTTGAAACAGGAACTTGGGGACAAACTAGAACATCCCATCGCCTATCTATCCCGCACCTTGACTCCAAGTGAAACCCATTATTCCGTCCTGGAGAAGGAATTGTTAGCCATCCGTCAGGCTTTCACTGATTGGCGTCATCTCCTTCTGGGAGCTAAACACCCAGTTCAAGTTCCCACAGACCAATGGAGCTTCTGAGGGTGTAAACCAAACTCTAGAACAATATCTTTGTTGTTTCACCACCAAAGTTCAAGATGATTGGTCACTTCTAATACCTGTGGCCGAATTCGCATACAACAATTCGGATCATTCAGCTATCAAGATCAGTCCTTTTTTTTGTAATCAAGGATTTCATCCTTCAGTCATACCATCCATTCTTCCACATCCAATCCGAGTTCCTACGGTTGATTCTTGGATTGAAACGTTAATCAATGTACATAAGGAAGCTAAAGAATACCTGGAAAATGCTCGAAGAGACGTGAAACTTTATGCTGACTCCAAAAGAAGACCAGGACATTCATACTCAATAGGCGATAAAGTCTGGTTATCCTCAAAACTCCTCCCACGTCACCTACGTCCAAATAAATTGGCACCCAGGTATTACGCTCCCTTTACTATCAAGGAAATCGACAATCCGGTGGCCTTTCCACTCCGACTACCAGAATCATGGAAAAGGATACACCCAGTATCCAATGGCTCAGGCAATGGCTCAGGCACATCTTTGAATCATTGCACCTCTCGTTTAGATGCACCTCTTTTTGAGAATCTACCACACTCGTGTACCATGGAGTGACTCTGCGGTGGCCTGCTTTGGGAAGCTTCCGTGGAGATGCGGCTTCAGAGTGTGAAGGAGATACAAAGCACCTAACTGGTAAGGGGAATATTTCTGTTCGAATGAGAACATGGGAAAGTGGCTGGGGTGGCGAGTGATGAGACATTGGAGGACGGTCAAACCTGACCTGTTTGCCGAGTGCTGAGAACTCTGGCACATGCAAGTGATATTGGCATATCCGTGCAAATACATGCACTACATTGACATTTTTCTCCTGCTCAACTTTGATGGTCATGTTATTGAAAAGCATTACCTGGATTGGGCATCTCTCTAAAATAACAGACGAGTAAGTGAGAACCCCAGATTGCAATGGATGCTATCCTCATTATTTGTGGTTGCTAGCTATCAACAGTTGTCACCTTTCCCTATGTTACGCATCGAGACCAGTTCAACCGCACACCCCAGGGCGCTCAATGAGAAGCATGTCCACTACAAAGTTGTTAGACTGAGATTCATCAAAACATAAATAAATTCAGACTTTTTGAAGTCATGTACAGTAAAAAGTCTTCTTCACTTGTTGGAGTTTTCTTTGGTTACTGAAAACATATGTCTATGTAATACCGAAAGCGAAATTGTTGAGCTATATATGAAAGTTAGAAAAAATTGGGCCTCATTACGAGGTTGCCAGTCCGGATACAACGGTACTGGTAAGCTTGCCGGTACCATTGTCTCTGGACCAGCAAACTCTGAGTTGTGCTCGCGGGTGCCTTTCATTCCGCCTGGCCTGGCGGAATGAAAGGCACCCGCAAGCACAGCAAGCCTGTAGCACCGGCACGGTAATGAACCGTGCCAGTGCTACAGGCATCCCCATTCCCATTTAGCCCTATGGGGCTGAAATGGGAATGGGGATCTACCGGAACCGGCACCCACAAAAGGGCAATTACCCATTCGCGGGAGCCGGATTTTTGTGCCGATTTGGAGGTAGCCTTGCCGGTTTTAACGGCAAGGCTACCTCCAACCTTGTAATGAGGCCCAATTGTGTATGACGTAGATTGTCCTCTAAAAATGCAAAGGGGTTGGGAGGTGGTAGAAGTGTTGTATTGACTCTCCTCTGGCTGGGAGATTACACGCCCATGCACCAGAAATATATTTGAAAACATGAAGTTAGTATTTTAGTGTATATTGAAACAAGAGAACACTTATTGACACAGTGGTGCCCCTCTATAATACCACGTTTCCTTCGAGAAGCTCACCAAGCCCATGTAACAAAATGCACCTTCAGAGATGGGAGTGCCCAAACATCTGGGGTCAGGTGAGATGCCACACACTATTAAAACAATCTCAGGAAATGTAACTGGTCTGAACAGCCCTGCAGAATGAAAGACGGATTAGGTGCCCTAAACATGGGTGAGAGGACATAGCCTTTATCTGGAAGAGGCATCTAACCCTGACAGAGGCTGCCAGACGACAGCGAAAATGGGTTAGAAAAGAAGGCTATTGCTGGGCAGCACCAAGTCAAGTGGTGTGAGCATTCTGTTTAGGAAAGGTTTAAAGACAAACATACCGAAAGGGAAGTAGGACAGCGCTGGGCACAGGTTAGTCCTAAGAGTTGAGGTCTAGAACTGAGTGTGGTCAGTTTATATCTACCTTGCTCCAAAACCCTGTGTCTACCCTGTTGGTGATAGTCATTCATGCCAAATTTCCAGCGCAATAATCGAATGATCAATGAAGATTTCAGTATGTCCGTAGATCCTCACTCGATTGACCAAACACAACCTGATGAAAGGACAGGCTAGTTCTTGCAAGCTTTATGCAGCTATTGGGTCGTACAGCGATAAGGAGGATCCTCAAGGCCACAGCTCACATATGGACTTATCAGTCAACATGCCAAGAATTGGCTTCTTCTTGGCGGACAGGATAGCTTCAGCATCACTGCTATTGTCTAAGCTTGGCAACATAGCGATCTCTGGCGTAGCTCAGACTGTTTCCTAAGCCATACAGCGCAGGTACAACCTCACGATAGAGGTAACTGGGCCCTCCGTTGCTGAGAGGTACCACATTTATTCAGCACTGAAAGAAAGACGTTGACAGTAGTCCCACTTCGGCAATAGTATGAGTGGCCCTGAAAGCTTATTTATTGGGGGGTATTCATGAAGGAAAAATCCAGGGGAACCGGGTTTCCAACAGGAGCGAGCCTCCTTGGAATTCGAGCTCACGGCTCACAACACAGAAGCCGTGACTCTAGGCATGACCTAAGCTCTGAAAGAGAGGAGAAAACAGAGGCAGAATATAACCTGAACAGTCATCATATCAATGTTAAGGACAAGAGTCACCCACGGTTAAAGGATGACAAGGCCAGCAAACACCGCAACCACAAGTTATAGAGAACAGCAACAACATGCACACAGTAAAAAAACGAGCTACAGCATTAGTCAAGAGCAAAGCAGATAGTAATGCAAAGCGTAGAGTAATGCAAAGTGGAAAGTAATGCAAAGCGTAGAGTAATGCAAAGCGTAGAGTAAGGCAAAGCGCAGAGTAATACAAAGTGGAGAGTAATGCAAAGCGTAGAGCAATACAAAGCGTAGAGTAAAACAAAGCACAGAGTAATACAAAGTGTAGAGTAATGCAAAGCGTAGAGTAATACAAAGCAGAGAGTAATACAAAGTGGAGAGTAATGCAAAGGGGAGAGTAATGCAAAGCGGGGATAAATGCAAAGCGTAGAGTAATACAAAGCGTAGAGTAAAACAAAGCAGAGAGTAATGCAAAGTGTAGAGTAATACAAAGCGTAGATTAATACAAAGTGGAGAGTAATGCAAAGCGTAGAGTAATACAAAGCGTAGTGTAAAACAAAGCAGAGAGTAATGCAAAGCGTAGAGTAATACAAAGCATAGAGTAATACAAAGTGGAGAGTAATGCAAAGCGTAGAGTAATACAAAGCAGAGAGTAATACAAAGCATAGAGTAATGCAAAGCGCAGAGTAATGCAAAGCGCAGAGTAATACAAAGCAGAGAGTAATATAAAGTTGGGAGTAATGCAAAGTGCAGAGTAATACAAAGCAGGGAGAAATGCAAAGCATAGAGTAATACAAAGCGTAGAGTAAAACAAAGCAGAGAGTAATGCAAAGGGTAGAGTAATACAAAGCGGAGAGTAATGCAAAGCATAGAGTAATACAAAGCGTAGAGTAATACAAAGTGGAGAGTAATGCAAAGCGTAGAGTAATACAAAGCGTAGAGTAAAACAAAGCAGAGAGTAATGCAAAGCGTAGAGTAATACAAAGCGTAGAGTAAAACAAAGCAGAGAGTAATGCAAAGTGTAGAGTAATACAAAGCGTAGATTAATACAAAGTGGAGAGTAATGCAAAGCGTGGAGTAATACAAAGCGTAGAGTAAAACAAAGCAGAGAGTAATGCAAAGCGTAGAGTAATACAAAGCATAGAGTAATACAAAGCGGAGAGTAATGCAAAGCGTAGAGTATTACAAAGTGTAGAGTAATACAAAGCAGAGAGTAATACAAAGCATAGAGTAATGCAAAGTGCAGAGTAATACAAAGCAGAGAGTAATACAAAGTTGGGAGTAATGCAAAGTGTAGAGTAATACAAAGCAGGGAGAAATGCAAAGCATAGAGTAATACAAAGCGTAGAGTAAAACATAGCAGAGAGTAATGCAAAGGGTAGAGTAATACAAAGCGGAGAGTAATGCAAAGCGTAGAGTAATACAAAGCGTAGAGTAATACAAAGTGGAGAGTAATGCAAAGCGTAGAGTAATACAAAGCAGAGAGTAATACAATGTGGAGAGGAATGCAAAGCGGAGAGTAATACAAAGCAGAGAGTAATGCAAAGCGGAGAGTAATGCAAAGCGCAGAGTAATACAAAGCGGAGAGTAATGCAAAGCGTAGAGTAATGCAAAGCATAGAGTAATACAAAGTGGAGAGTAATACAAAGCATAGAGTAATACAAAGCATAGAGTAAAAGAAAGCAGAGAGTAATGCAAAGTGTAGAGTAATACAAAGTGTAGAGTAATACAAAGCGGAGAGTAATGCAAAGCGCAGAGTAATACAAAGTGGAGAGTAATGCAAAGCGTAGAGTAATGCAAAGCGTAGAGTAATACAAAGTGTAGAGTAATACAAAGCAGAGAGTAATGCAAAGCGTAGAGTAATGCAAAGCATAGAGTAATACAAAGCAGAGAGTAATACAAAGCATAGAGTAAAAGAAAGCTGAGAGTAATGCAAAGTGTAGAGTAATACAAAGTGTAGAGTAATACAAAGCGGAGAGTAATGCAAAGCGCAAAGTAATACAAAGTGGAGAGTAATGCAAAGCGTAGAGTAATGCAAAGCGTAGAGTAATACAAAGTGTAGAGTAATACAAAGCAGAGAGTAATGCAAAGCGTTGAGTAATACAAAGCGTAGAGTAATAGAATCTTCGCCTGCTTCTATGCAGGAGAGCCAACTCATGAATTAGTCAGATGGTGCTGGCAACTAGATTTTAGTGATGTGCCGTTGAAGCCTTTTGATATTTATGGCAGGTTGCTTTCCCCGGGGAGTGCCCAGGCCCCAGAGCACCCACGTAGTTGCCACCCCTGTGTCTATGAGAAGTTGTACGCATGACTCCCGTGCACTGGTAGTCCAGCTAAAGAATTCCTGGCCTGCCTTCCAATTCCTAAAATAGATGGGGCCAGCATAACTCTCATGGTGCTGGCGCTTTGTAACACAATTCTGTTGTATAAGCATCTTACAAATGCTCAATAACATAAAAATAAATAGAGAGGTATAGGCATGAATGGCTGCCTTGAACAGTTTGGACTGACTGATGGCCAGATGCGACAATGCATTCTGGAATGTTGCTGCTCGACTTCTACACTCAGGGCAGTATTCCATGGAGTGCTTGAACGGAATTCTTCTGCCACAGCTGCGTAGAGCCCCCCAAGAATGTGGGCGTGATTGCCCAAAATCACTGATGAACCTTGATGTGAAAATCCTGACTAAGATCTGGGCTGAACGCATGGCAAGGATATTCCCAGATGTCCTACAAATGGACCAAACAGGCTTTATAAAGTCACATCAAGGCATAAAATACAAGTAGCAAATATAATCTGTACCAGGAGTAACATCTCCTCCGTAGCAAAGATGCAGAGTCTCCTCCTTAGCAAAGATGCAGAGAAAGATGTTGACAGCGTGTTATGGCAATACCTCCTGGACACCATAGGGCCTATGGTGTCCAGGAGGTATTGCCATAACATGCTGTGAAATGGTATAGGAGCAATGGGCTTTGCAGAGGAACTTTGCACTTCTCTATACTCCTTCTGTGGCGGTATGTCTGAAAAAACCAATGGAAGTGGGCTACAATCTGATCAATGTGCGCGGTTTAATGTACAAAATTGGGTTGTCCTCAATCCCTGTTCCTCTAGAGCCCCCTGGCCATCGCCATCATGGGTGATGAGAACAATAAAGGGTTGCCGTAGTCTAATTGTGGACAACATTCGTCCTCTCCTCACCAGAAACCTCAATTACCTGCTTGATTTCTCTAATTGAGAGGCATGCCTAATATTCAGGGTATGAAGGGAACTGTAACTACTCTGTAGTATTGCCAATATGAAGAGCACCTGGGATTTCAGGCACTGGCCTTTGAAGTGGGGGAAATGAGAGATACACTATCTCTGCATCCAAATCACAAGGAAGCTGGCCCGCACTCTAGATTAGAATCTAAAGGAAGTAATGATGAAGTCAAAGATGCTTTGGCAAGTTGTGTCTGTCTGAGTCTCAAAACTTTGTTGAAACTGAATCTGTAACAATTATCACCCTACATAAGATCCTTTATGCCCTGCACAACCTATCCCTAAGCATCTCATACTGAAACTTGGAAACATCATTCCTGACCATTCTGTGGCATCATCCAGAAGGCCCGAGATCTCCTCGGACAAGCTGAAAATCATGGTACGGAAAGTGGGGCTCGGATTTCCTGACCTCAGGAGTTACCACCACATATTTACTGTGCAGCACGCAAAACTCTGGCTACAGACAACTGCACAAGACAACCCAGGTTATGTTATAACAGAATGACAGCTACTGGCTAAAAGATCTCTCCAGCTTGCACTATTCAATGGTAATAAGAAGCTTGCTGCTCCACATCTCTGCTCTATACATTTCATGAGGTATGGTCCCTAGGGCACCCATTAGGAAATCCAGGTAATTTGATTTCCTTGACCCCAAGGATTATGTGTATGTTTTGGGGTATACTGGACCCTCTTTTTTGTTTGAAGGGTACCTTTTTTATGAGGGTAATTAACAGTGCATATATATAAAAAGACTCAGGCTACCCCTCCCTTCTGACACTTATAGGTGATAGTCACCACACTTTTAACAGATATTCATATTTAATCTGTACATATAATAGATCACCACTCTTGCATTTCACAACATATTTTTATTTTTGAAAGATTTTGCTATTACCATATGTAGTCATATGGTCCCAGGATTGAACCGGCAGATTTTTTGTGCCTATAATGGTATATCATATATTTACATACATGTCACACAAGTTTTGATAAAAAACCACTGTGAAGGGGTTAGTATTTTTAGCAATAATGTCCATACGCCTATCTAGTCGTTTCTGTGCCTCGGGTATACATTATTTTCTTATTCGTCCTTGTACCGGCTTCAGTGCGGTGTGGGTGGGGACTGTGGTCTCCTCCGTTGTAGTGGACACCAGATCTCTCAATCTGTAAGAGATGGTGCCACTGGCTGGTCAACATTTGTTTACTTATTACACATGCAGTGCTGCTACATTGTTTGGCCTGTGCATGTGAATTACACAGGGGTTTGTGCCTGGGCGGTGCGAGGAAAACGAATCCGGGTAGGGGTAGCCAAGGGCTGGCTGTGCGCCATTTACTACGCATGCAGTGGGCTAGGAGTCATATGGAGGGGCCGTGAATGGTCCGTAATATGTGACTCTGATTTATTCAAAAGATTAAAATTCATCACCGTGCTAGTATCGGTGTACGCGTCTATGGGGACCCAAAATGGGCTGCTTCGCTTACCTGCGTGGATGCGAGGAGCTGCAGGAGCTGTGTGCTCCGGAGGAGACGTGTAGCTGTCTACGCGCATGTGCAGAGACAGAAACACTGTACGTCCCATGTAGATGAGTGGTTGTTGGACGCGTGGGTCGCTAAGCAACCGTGGCTCGTGACCCGATTGGTTAGTGCGACGTGGCCGCTCGTGATAGGCGGCCCCATTGAGCGTATACACTTACATGCTGTGTTATACAGGACCTGATGAACTAATCGTGATCTCGGTCTCTCGCTGCGATCGCTGGTATAATGTGCCCCGATATGTGTGCGCGCCTCACAGGGGGTGTCTCGGTCGGCGGTGTACATTGCTACGTGCCGAACTCCGTGGTTAAGACATGGCTGTATTGCACCCTAAAGAGCCTGGTGGGCTTTGTCAAGTACTGTACGCGAACAAATCACTCTAGATAGCCATACTGAGTAATATCTGGGTATCGGTCAGGGGGCCACAAGTATGTGGATGCATCCTTAATGCATATGGTACATTGGCAAGTTGATCAATGTCTATCGTGACGCTCTTCATATGGTACATTTGTGGAAAAAACCATGTTTGTCTTAACAATTCTTTGCAGTGATAGAACCAAAGGACATTTGTATTGCCCAAAGAATAGACATGCAGGTCTATATTACAATGACAGCCCAGTCGCGGTTACATGCTCATTTCAAATCAAGGTGAGTTACGGCATATATCGACAGGTTATACATACTGGCACCACTTGAAAATTAATACAGGTTGGCTCGTGCGGCCTTATCCGACATGGTGATCACTGTGTGTTTCCCCGGAGGGGAGGAAGGTAGCCCGGGTGTCTGCGCTTTGTAAGTGCCTCATTGATGTTGTGGATTTGTTAACCTTGTGTGTGTGGATCCCTGTGGTGGTCGCCCTGGTCCCTTGATGGTTAGAGGAGAAATACCTATCGTCTAGGCTGGATGTGAGGCCTGTCTGGGTGGAGAGGTGTTCAGTTCATTAGAAGAAAATGTTCCACTCGATGGAGACATTGGGCCTCATTACACGGTAGGCGGTGAGCCATGGCGCTATTAGCGCCATGGCTCATGCTGGTAAAATACCGGCACCGCCTTGGCGGAAAGGGGATTTACCGCCCCATTCCAAGGTTGGAGGGGCGGTAAATCCCCCTTCCACCATTGCCCTTCCCCATTCCCATTTCTGCCCCATAGGGCTCTATGGGAATGGGGAAGGCGCTAATTACGGCACCGCAATTTTGCGGTGCCGTAATTAGCTCCGAGGTCCCTTAGCGGGTTGGATTTTAACGCCTGCAAAAAGCAGGCGTTAAATCCCCCAACCCGCAAAGGGACCTCGTAATAAGGCGGTAAGGATTTACCGGTACCGGTATTTTACCGGTACCGATAAATCCCTACCGCCATCCGTGTAATGAGGCCCATTGAGTCCGTTCTTGACTGTGTCCAGCCGATGGATCCATTTCTGTTCTAATTTCCTTAGATCTAAGTCGTGGTCGCCTCCTCTTTCTTTGGCGCTGACTGTTTGGATGATGAACCATCGGAAGTCTGTGTATTTGTGTTTGAGCTTCGAAAAGTGTGCTACCATGGGTTTGTCCTCTATTGAGTTCTTCAGGCACGATCTGTGTTCGCAGATGCGCTACCTGATCTCCCGTTTGCTTTTGTCTATGTACAGTAGGTTGCACAGGCATTTGATGACATAAATACTCCATTTGGTGAGGCAGCTGGAGAAGGTTTTGTGTTTCCAAAGTGTCCCATTGAGTACAACTTCTTTTTGGTCCTGGGTCAGGCTACACACAGAACATCTCCCGCATTTGTAGTGCCCAACTCCTGGTGGAAGGTGCGAAAGGTTAGTTTGGGTATCTCTTTGGTTTTTGACGATAGGGTATGTGTGGACTAATCGGTCTCTGAGGTTCTGGCTCCTCTTGAAGGCGAACCTTGTTTTTCTGGAGAGAAAGAATCTGTATTCAGAAGGTTCCAGTTGTTTAAGATGACTCTTCTGATCTCATTGCTGAATGGTGTGAAAGTGGTCACGCATGTCATGTTCTCTCTGTGTTCCTCTCTTTGATATTTTGTAAGGCAGTTTTCTCTGTTGGTATGTCTTGCCATCCTGCGTGATTTGCGGATTATGTGTGGTGGGTAACCTCTGGCCTTCAAGCGAGTCTCCAGATCTTTGCACAAACCCCTGTGCAATTCACACGCACAGGACAAACAATGTAGCAGCACTGCATGTGTAATAAGAAAACAAATGTTGGCCAGCCAGTGGCACCATCTCTTATAGACTGAGAGATCTGGCGTCCACTACATTGGAGGAGACCACAGTCCCCACCCACACTGCACTGAAGGCGGTACAAGGAAGAATAAGAAAATAATGTATACCCGAGGCACAGAAACGCCTTAAGATAGGTATGATTCTACCACACACTCCTCGCTTCTGAAACAGCCACATAGACACACCACAATTTAACAGTAATTTTTAATTTTATCTTCCGTCTACTTTAGACTCCCTATCAGACTAACAGTGTGGAGGACCACAGCACATCCCCCCACCCTCATTCTCCAACAGTCCTGAGGAAAGCACCAGATCACCAACTACAGAAGTTGTAGTGAATACTTGTTTGTGCTTGAAACACTAAAGGTGTTGACTAGATAGGCGTATGGACATTATTGCTATACTCTAAGTCACAAAAATACTAACCCTTTCACAGTGGTTTTTTATCAAAACTTGTGTGACATGTATGTAAATATATGATATACCATTATAAGCACAAAAAATCTGACGGTTCAATCCTGGGACCATATGCCTACACATGGTAACAGCAAAATCTTTCAAAAATAAAAATATGTTGTGAAATGCTAGTGTGGTGATCTATTGTATGTACAGATTAAATATGAATATCTGTGAAAAGTGTGGTGACTACCACCTAGAAGTGTCAACAGGGATGGGTAGCCTGAGTCTTTTTTATATGTATGCACTTGACCCCAAGGATCCAGTGTGGTACAACAGTGAGATCAAGCTCAGAATGAAGCCAGCATTCTGAGATATTGTTTTCAGTGCAGTGTTGGATGCATTGGTTGCATATGCAAGGATGAGAATATTCTACCATTTAGTGAAATCACTGGCCGCAATATCCTTCCAAAGGATCAACTGTGGAGTTACCCAAGTATAATACTGTTTCTGAGATCAAAGTCCCCTGCGTCTGCACAAGATCAGAGGTTTGTTCTTTCAGAGATGGGGGGATCATAGTCTTCAAAAGAAACAGCTACATTATATGCTCTGCTAATAAAAGACAACCTACACCTCAACTAGAAGGTGTTTACAGACCAGGAGCAAGAACTGGAAAAGGACTTGCCAGGGACTTCTGCTATAAACTGCTAGCCGGTGCGAACATGCAAGCATGGGCCGTGAAGTAGTCTACATGCAACAATAGATTATATTGCACAACTATTGGACTGACACCAAAATGCAAAAGCCTCACCTAATGGAGGGCAACCAATGCTTGAGATGCCATGCAGCCAGCACTGGGTACAGGCACATGGTGACCGATTGCCCACCAAGGGCGAATCTCTGGGTAGAAGTCAGGGAGAAATTCCAATTAGGGTTAGGACGTCCTGTGGATCTGCACCTCACAACTCGACTGCTCAAGGATAAGTCCAAAATGAAACTGACGTGGAAAGACGACCATCTATAGCTCACTGGGAGAGTCGCGGTAGGCAAGAATTTGGCTTTACAAAACTGGAAGAATCTATCAACACTGAATTTAGAGAGCTGGACAGAATGAACCCCATGCAGATGGAAACAATCCATTTCTGGGTCTGGGGATGGGAGGAACTTTTAGTTGGGTCAGGGACCCCGTTTTCAGAACTCTATAACTAATTATACTTTTGGACCAATGGACAGGATGTTACTCCTTGGCCCAGACTAGGGGCACCGCGTCCCTGACCTACACCCTGTGCTGGAGCCTCTTCGTCCTTATTACTACATGCTGAATATCTTGTTCGGGTGGGGGGGATGTGAGTGTGATGGGGAATGTATGTTTAGTCACAGTGGCTTGAAAAGGTGGCAGTTTACACCTCTGATTTCATTTGTATTAAACGAGTTGTCTTGCAGTAGCACTTTCTGGTTGTTTAGGAGTGTGCGTTACTGATATGTTCTGTAAAGGATACCAAAACATTTTTTAAAAAAGGGAAATATGTCATGTTGCTGTTTCCATATTACCACCACAGCTGGCGTCATTGCTCATATATACAGACAATTTTCAGCTATTTTTACAACTAGTTAAGTTATGAGCGTTTTTCTAGGTGTGCTCTTTAAATTAAAGCTTTTTTCAACAAGAACATTTCTTGTATTTGCATTTCAGGTACTTGCACTCCTCAAAATATGCACTGGGCCAACCATCTTTTTTTTAAACTGAGCTTTTGTCTCATTGTTTTAATAGTCGTGGTAGGCTAGACTAAACCAGAGGCCTGTTGAAAGAGCTGTCAAAACACTGACAAGACAATAAATGTATCCGACAGTAATCTGTCAGGAAGTTGAGGCCACTCCTTGGAGAGGCAGTGAGACAGACATGGGTCAAGGCAATGGTAAAACCGCTACATTACAGAAAATGGGTGCGATTTGTTGCTTCTTGTGGTAATCAGTGTAATACATGGCTGTTTGCATTAGAGTGGGAAGTTGATGCATCTTATATTTCCTGACAACCTGCACGTGCTTATCTTGGAATGCCATTCTTCCCAGTTCCTATCCTGGATGACAGCCCCAGCGGATGTTAGCTATCCTCACACTGAGAAGGGAGATGCAGGGCTTCCTGCTGGCTCTTCTCAGGAAATAGTCTACTTTGCGCCATTCCTCCGACTGGTTATTTACAACAATGCTGCAGCCCTCACTGGCGAGTAGAGCCTGGGTGTGGTGGGTGCCTGTTGTACATTCACTGTATTCCACACCATGAAGGTTCACGCCTCTCACTCGTCGCCACTGTTACAATCTGAAGATGGCATCTACCCAAGGGTGAATAAGCACTCTCATGGTGTAAAAAGTAAATGTTCTTTGCTGTAGTTACAGGATCTGATTGTAGGTAGAATGTAACTCAAATCTTTTACCGCTACGATCACTCGGTTCCCTGACATTACCACAGGATTAGGAGTGGTGGTATGGCAGTGGCAATCCCGATTTTTAGAGTCTAGCTTTTTGCTGGAGGTGAATCCTTCACTTTACCTCCAAACTCAGAATTTGGTGAAAATGTAGGTAATTCCGTAACCGCGAAGAAAAACTGGCGGCAAAGGAATTACTGCCACTTTTTTACCACACTGCTGGACTCGTAATGAGGCCCATCTACAGCACCCATCTGTGCAAAGGTGCAAAAGTGGAGCACATTGCCTAAAAGTAATCATAACCCTCACCTAGCCTAAATCTATGGAAAACATTCATCATACATGAAACAATATACATTAATATGTTTACCTACATGACATGGCTAAGCTGGGAACGATAGACACATAAAGTAGCACAGTGTGACTGCAACCACACAAAAGAACATAACCAATAACAGATTATAATATACATTTATTAAATCAATACCACGTCTTCATAAACATGCTTTCTGTTTCTCCTACCAGTGGAGAGGTTCTCCCATTCCTATAAGCAACACCATGTCATGGAGCAGAGGATGCCTTCTTGTTTGCTACTCTCAGGGCACAGTTAATCCAGGATGCCACTGCATGGGTTAAACTTCTATCAGAGGGTAGGTATCCAAAGATCAGGGCCAATGGAGATCTTAGTGGACTATGGGGTCTTAACATTTCTATTTCCTGCAGAGTACCCTCCCCCCCACCCCCAAACCCATTACAGCTGCAAAACATGTGCTTATAAGTGCCAGCACTCACACAGCAGGAATATCATGTATTGCTTGATAGCGACTTAGAGTTGTACGTAAGTCCTTTTTACCCAGGGGGGAAGCATACAACCCCAACTTGGGAAAGGGCACCCTGTGGAGAGCATGCAGGGTCCTGTTGATGCTGACCTGTGGTGCGAAACAGGGAGACGGTGCGCCAGATGTGCCCGACTCTTCAATAAACAGGAGAGGCAATGTTGAACTCCAAGTGAATTGTAAAAGTAAAGTGCCTCCACCTGTCACAACACAGAGGTATTGCCACAGCGGCCCAGGCTGGAACACCTAATACCACCCAAATGCGGCAGTGCCAAAAGAAGCAAGAGCTGCACACAAACATCTGCGTGTTTAGTTGATGTATTTGTAGAAGGCGCACATCCAACCCTGAGCCCATAGATCTGTGCATACAGCACAGCATGACCCTCTACAGAGACATTGGATAAAGCACCCTGCTTACAGTGCACTATTGATTTGGAAAGGGGATGACACACCACCTCCTCTGTCTTTTATCCTTTCCATACCACTGTCTCATCTGAAAAGAAGCCATATGCTTGCGATGAACCCCTGCAGTAACCGTTTTACAGCAGGTAGAGGAGACTGGAACCAATGTCATACTAAGCACCAGACAAGGCACTTCATGGAGAGCCAAGGTAGCCCTTCCTTAATGGCATTTCCTTTTGCCAGGAATCCCGGTGAGGCTAGCATATGGTGCAAAGTAGACGCTTAAAGCAGTCGCCAAAATATCAGTAAACACCTGGGACCACGTTACAGAAACTTTGCACCAGTGCAAGTGCAACTTTGCATGGAATTGGCATTAGGGCAAAGGTTTCCCTTGGGTAAAAACCTATGCTTTCAATGCATTTTTGCACCAGAGCAAAGATGACCCCAGTGTTAATAAGGAATGGGCCCCATAACACGAACAATGACTTTTAACTTCAAGGCCTCCATTGCTGTTCCGCGGCAAACCCGCACGGAGGAAGTGTGCAGGGCTTAACCCGCTACTTGTAATTTAACTGTTCATCACATTGTCCTTAGTGATGAATCTAGGGCCAGATTGGTCAGGGACAAAGAACCGATCCAGTGAGGTGGAGAGGAATAAAAAGTAACCAGAGGAAGCAGGAAGTGTGGATTATTCGGGTGAAGTCAGAGGAGGAGGAGGAGGTGGAAGACCTAGAGACCAGCAGGAGGGAAGAAGTAGCGGCAGTGACGGAGGTGATTACTGGAGAAGGTGAGGTATTGGCTAGAGAGTTAAGGAGGTACTGCTTTTTGAGTGTGTGTGAAAGTGTGGCAGGTGTGGTTAGGAGAAGGATAGGAGTGGGTGTGAAGTGAATCTGAGAGTGAAATGGGGTCTCTGAGTAGTTTGGAGGGAGGAGGAGTAGTTTGGAGAAAGTAGTAGTAGTAGTGAGGCAGAGGGAGTTGTCAGGTGAAGGAGGGAGTGGAAGAGAGAAAGAGGGGGCTGTAGAGTGGACTAGGGAGTAGTAGTGTGGAGGAGTAGTAACACTGAAGGGTGGGGGTAAGGCCTAGGAGGTATCAGAGACCTAGGAGAGACAGAGGAGGAGTACAGTAGAGGTGGGTGGACCGGGAGAAGAAGGGTAGTAGGAAAACGCAGAGAGGCGGCGAGGAGAAAGTGAGTGTTATATGAAAAGAACAAATCAAGCAGAGTGTCTATAAGGCACAAACATCAAAGGCTTTTACAGCGCTAACAACTAGCTAGAGTAAGGAGAGTTAGGAAGTCCATGAGAGAGTAAAGAGAGTCAAGGCCGTAATCCACATCTCAGTCAATTTAGTGATTAACATACTGAGGGTGAAACAATCACTATATATTAACCTGGGGATAAGGATGCCTGAGCTAGGGAGGACGTGTATTGAAATGAGAGAAAGAGGGATGGCCACCGGGCCGATTAATATTTTAATAAAAACTCTTGAACTGCCTGTGAGGTTGGGAGTGATTCTTCTGCAATCTGTTACATGTCTTACTTTCTTGTACCCCTGCCCTCTATACCTGTTTGTGTCTTTGTTCTGTTTTTCTTTTCTTTTCTACACGAAGTACCTGCAACCCCAGGATGAAAACAGCAAAATCCCCATCAGCGGTAAGCAGTTCCAGGAGCAGGGGGGCGTGGCTATGAGGGCCATGTAGGAGGACGTGATCTGGAGGAGCTCCCGAGATCCTGTAATTATCCGGGCGAAAAAGTGCGTAATGATGGGCCGACGACCGCTGAAAATACACATGTCGGTGTGTGAATGATCGGGCCACGCGTGGTGAACTCCTGGATGGTGCAGGAAGAACGGCGGCAGAGATCTGTGCGGAAAAGATAAGGAGCGCCGGAGACGAAAGAAACAAAATGGCCGACCAATGTCCGGAACAAAGGAAGGAGCAGGCCGCACGGTGACCGAGCAAAAGGGGCATACTGAGTGCACATTCGTTATTTGTGCAAAATACAGGTCCTCTGGGTCATGTCGAATAGAACGATGAAGCCGAAGGCGAAACAGCCCACCTTAGACGACTTCGCTAAGATGTCCCCGGGGCAAGACAATACCAAGAGCAGGGACAAGCCGCCTGCAAGCGGCATGACGACTTCGGGCGCTAACCAAGAAGTCCTAGCTGCGATTGTGGACCTAAGGCGGCCTGGGAATCTAAACTCGAACTAGCCGTCACTGAACTGAAAACGGCATTGGACCTCAAGGTCGGAGAGGTGCAGGAGGACGTTAATCTACTCCGACAGGATGTCAGGGCCTTGGCGGAGTGCACGGAGTCCCTTGAGAAGGAAGTTAACCCGAATACTGCGGATTGCGCCTCCCATAAGGCCGAATTGCATGCCCTGATACAAAGAGTGGGCAACTTGGAGAGCAGAGCGGAGGAGGCGGAAGGACGAGCCCGACGAAACAACATCCGCATCGTGGGCCTGCCGGAGGGATTGGAGGGCCACGATCCCACGGAATTCATTGAATCCATGCTACTGCAAGAGATACCCAGAGGAGCTCTATCCCAAGGATTTGCAGTGGAAAGGGCACATAGAGCTCTAACAAGGAGGCCGCCACTGGGGAACCCGCCTAGGCCGGTGATAGCCAAAATTCTTAATTACCAAGATAGGGAGAGGATATTGGAACACTTTCGTAAGGGAGGAACGATTACACGAGGAGCGGCAAACATCACGGCTTACCCGGACTATACCCTGTCTGTGCAGCGTAGCCGCATGAACTTTGGGACGGTAAAGTGGAGATTGCGAGAGGCGGGCCACAAATATATGTTACTGTATCCGGCAAAACTGAAAGCCATTCATAAACACAAAACTTTGTTTTTTGAGACCCCGGAGGATGCCATGGGATGGCTCGATGCGCAAGGATGTCCCCAGGAGTCAGAAGTTCGGACGGAGAAAGAGCACGGAAGAGATAAGTAATGCACGAAGAAGGTGCCACAAAATGGAGCGGCACGTGGGACTTGAATATAGTGGTTTGCGCAGCCTTCACTAGAGAAGGTCAGACTATTGCACTAAATGTTACAAGCACTGTAGTTATTATTGAATTAACGGGAGCCTTACAGAGCAGTTCTCTTTACCCCACAACAATTTTAGTTAAGTGGCCATTAGGGCGACTTCACCCTACTGAGCTCTGTGCATTGTTTGGTGCTAGCAGGGCTAGATGTGGGGGTGCCTGAGTTCCGAGAATGGAGCTGGGCAGCAGTTGGGGTGTGTGATGTTGGGGAAGGGACGGGTGGGGGGAGGGGATGGAAGTTGGGAATTTGCCGTGTACATAGTTATGGGAGTTTGAGCTGGTACGAGAAGCTACAAGCAAAGATGGAGAGCTACATGGAAAGCAAGAAGACACTCATGAGCCATGGGGGACCTTAAGATCGTAACATGGAATGTCAGGGGACTTAACAGTTACTTAAAGAGAAACAAAGTCATGATGTACTTAAAAAGACAGAAGATTGATATTGCGTTGTTGCAGGAAACACATTTGACCCAGCAAAAATTGGAACTGGTGGGGAAGAAGTGGAGAGGTACTGTAGTAGGCTCTTCGTATTCTGCCTACTCTAGGGGAGTGCTGGTCTGGGTAGCACTGCACGTTCCGCTCCAACTTACACAAGAGGTGGTGGACACGGAGGGGAGATTGGTCATATTAAAGGCTTTGGTAGATTATAGAGAGGTGTGCATTATAAATACATATGCCCCCAACCAAAACACTGCAACGTATTTTAGAACCCTGTGTACTCATCTTGGCGCGTGTATGGGAGGAGCGGTTATCTGGGGAGGGGTTTTCACTGCGTGCTCGACCCAAACGCAGACAGATCTGATGGGAAGATTGATAGGCCCACCCCAGCGGCCAGGGTATTGCAGACATTACTAGATGACTTTGGGCTGGCGGATGTTTGGAGACTGAAACACCCTAATGAAACACAGTACTCGCACTACTCAGCTCCGCATCACCTGCGCACGAGACTGGATTACTTTTTTGCCACGCCAGATGTGGTGATAGAGACCACCCAAATAGGCTATAGAGCGAGGGTCCTGTCGGACCACTTGCCTCTGGTGCTGAGCTGGCAGTACTGCCGACCCAGGGCGCGGATACCGACATGGCGCCTCCGGGCAGAGGCGCTCCGAGACCCAGTCTTCAGGGAAGATATCAGGGAGGCGATCACACAGTACTTTGAGGTAAACACAGGCAGCGTAGATTCAGCGACCACGCTATGGGAAGCCGTTAAGGTGGTATTGCGGGGTGCTGCGATTGCTAAGTCAAAAGGCCTACAGGGTGGGTTCCTAACGGAACTAGAGGAAGCGGAAGAGAAACTGGAGCGCGAAAGCAACAGGGCGGGAGGGGATGCAGAACTTGTACTCGAGTTGCAGCAGAGGTGCGCAGAGCTTTGGGAAAGGCTCTGCAACCTTAACTACAAGAAGTATGTCGAGAGGCAACATGCAGGTGGGGATAAAACTGGCCGCTTGTTGGCGTGGTTATATAACAGCGAAACCCCCAGTCCCCCGGTTAGGACAATAACTAGAGAAGACGGGGAGGTGGTTGACACCCAGGAGGGAGTCAACGATGCATTCTTGGACTATTATAGGACATTATATGAGGACAGAGGAGGGGACAATCGGGATGAGATTAGAGAAACTCTAAAAGACATGGAATTACCTAAGATTAGTGCTGAAGAAAGGGAGGAGCTGGACGCACCGATTACCTTAGAGGAATTGGATGAGGTGGTGAAGCAGCTGCCCACCTGCAAGACCCCGGGCGCGGACGGATTCCCTGGAGAGTTTTACAAAACATATAAAGTGGAAGTACTCCCCCCTATGCTAGAGATGCTTAATGAGTCTTTTGAGATGGGTCGGCTACCGGAATCGCTCAGAGAAGCAATAATTGTGCCGCTCCCTAAGCCCAACAAGCCAGGGCATAGCTGCGGCTCCTATAGGCCGTTGTCAATGTTGAACCAGGATAGCAAGATCTTGTCGGCGGTCCTGGCCAAAAGGCTGCGGAGGGTTATTAGCAAACTGATACAACCGGACCAGACAGGTTATGTCCCCAACAGAAATATAACCCACAACCACAGGCGACTCCACCGGGTGATCGAAGAGGGAAACAGGAGCGAGGGGGAAATGGCGGTGGTGTCCCTAGATGCAGTCAAAGCTTTTGACTCAATGAGGTGGCCATGGTTGCTGGCGGCCCTGGAAGAATACGGGATGGGGCCGGGTTATGTTAGGTGAGCAAAATTACTATACAGTGAACCATTGGCCAGAGTACGCACAGGATCGGTGATACCTGAGAGGTGGCAACTCAGTAGAGGCACCAGACAAGGGTGCCCCTGGTCCCCGATGTTATACATTCTAGCCCTGGAGCCCCTGGCAGTGTACCTCAGACAACAATATGACATGGTTGGTATTGAGGTAGGGGGAGAGAAACACCTAATATCCTTGTATGCTGACGATTTACTACTATATTTGAAATATCCGGAAGAAAATCTTCAGTATATTCTAGAGGTTATGGAAAAGTATGCAGAACTGTCCGGCATAGCGGTAAACCCCCAAAAATCGAGCATGTTCCCATTGGGGAGCTACATAGGAGCCCCTCAGGAACGGTTGCCAGTGTTGTCCGTACCTTGGGCGGCTGATTCCTTCCGCTACCTCGGAATAGATGTGTATCATACGGTGGAGGGGGAACACTTGCATAACACCGAGGTGGCTGTGAAAAAAATCTGAACAAATATGAAGTTTTGGGAGAAGCTGCCGCTGGCGATGATGGGACGGGGGGCGATGCTCAAAATGGTGGTCCTGCCCAGGCTGTTACATTTCTTCAGTAATATACTAAACTTGATACCCAAAAAGTTTTTTGTCAAACTGAACAGCATGTGCAGGGACTTCCTCTGGCATGGCACTCGCAATAGAGTGGCGCTATGGAAGCTACAGAACTTCCATGATAGAGGGGGCATTATGCTGCCGAATTTTGAGGCCTATTATGTAGCTAGTCAGTTGCAATATGTAACCAAATGGCTCTCTGATGAAGTAACTCCTGAATCTAGGCTGTTTGGGCAGGACTGCACCCCGTATTACCTAAATGAGATTATCTGGGTGCCTAGACTCGAAATGAAAGAACGCCCGGGTTTGCTGTTGCTTGAGTGGAAGAAGTGGCACAGAGTATGCCAACTGATGGAGAACCCGTGCCCGTGTTCCCCACAGGTGCCGCTAGTCGCCTTAGCTGGGGGAGACAACCAACTCAGAATGATAATTAGGACCTATTGGGAATCGGTTGAGCTGGTCACGTTGGGAGATGTATGGCAAGAAGGGATTATCAAAGACTTTGAAGAACTGGGAGAAGAGACAGGTTTGCATAGAGGCCAATATGTCACGTATCTTAGGCTAGTGCAGACTATTCGTAAAACCTGGCCAGAGACTGTACTGGCGGAGGAGCCAGACGTCCTAATGGAAACAATATATGACATATCAGAAGAAGGGCACGCGATCTCTAGACTGTACGAGATGGTGATGACCCGGGTGGGGAAGGATTTGACTCATTTGAGGCTGGACTGGGAAGCAGAGGTGGGGGCACAGATGACCGATGGAATGTGGGAACGTGCTATAGGATACCACAAGAAGGTGTCCAGAAACGCCAGATTGCAGCAGATACAGTTATACATAACGCATAGAGCCTATATGACCCCAAAGATAATATCTAAGTTTGTAAACGCAGAAAGACAAGCATGCCCAAAATGTGATGAAGAAGAGGCTGATATGACACACATGTTCTGGTCTTGCCCCGTGATTGAAGCCTTTTGGGGGGAAGTGGCACGGAAACTAGCGGATAAAGGGGTCACGCTCAACATAGATACGGCCTGGGCCTGCCTGTTGGGAGGGTTTCCCAGACCACGGAATACTAAACATCTTGGAAAACTGAGGGACCTGGCATGTGTGCTTGCTAAATGAAGGATTGCCATGGGCTGGAAGCAGAGCCACAAGCCACGGGTTGAGGTATGGTGGCGGGACTTGCAAAAATGGGCGGAGGCTGAAACGGTGGTGTGGCAGGAGGCATGTAGCAAGTGCGGGGAAGAAGAAGTGGGTAACGTGATGGCTTGGAGAATGTTAATAACAGGACTGTTTGGTACAGTAGTGGATTCTGCAGCTTCGGAAAGAAGCGATACCCAGCCACACGCAGCGGATACAGAACGAGAAACGCAAACAAGCTCTTGAGGGAGGGGGGATTTGGGGAGCAGTAACGTGCGTTAATTGATGTTCATGAGTCTGTTGTAAATAATGCTGCAAGTTTGGTTTGTATTGTTTATTTGTTTTCAAAATAAAAAACTTTTTTAAAAAAAGTTATACAAGTTGGTCTAAAGTTTGCATACTGTTTCAGAAGCTTCTACCACATGTGTGTTATTTTAAAAGTGTTCTAAAGTATCTTATCCTTTTGATATTGCATATATATTCTGTGTATAATGCTACTGTGTGATAGTACTTACCTTACCTAAAAGTTACAAGCTTTAGTGTATCTATATAAATAAAAATGTAAATGTTTGTTGAAAAAAAAAACAAACAAAAAAAAAGCAGTGCCAGGAGCACAGTGGCCCATGGCGAGGATTCCCAGGTGTCAAAGCGGCAGCAGCCACCAGCGATGACACCGGTTGACACTGTGACAACAGCAATGACCTTTGATATCACAGCGACAACAACCAGTGAAGCCGCAGTGGACTTCTGCCTGGACTTCTCCATCATGAAGACAGACTTCAGCGACAGCATGTTAAGTCAACACCCCGGCGCCACTGTCCTACTCGTAGGAGGCAGCCATGATTGAGGAGCTGCAGGAAGGGGATGTGTCCATTGCCCGTGGTCCAAATTGAGTCTTGGTAGGCAGGGCTACACACTTGTCCCCAAGGGAAATATAGAAATAAAGACACAGACACCAGGTTGCATGAATAAAATACCTTTGTTTAGCGTTTGGGTGTAGTGTGTTTGCTTTACTTACTTACCTGCCAGGGCTTTGAACGTGTTGCACTTTACACACACTTTCAGACTTATGCTTGCCTGGTATACGCTCCTGCCAGGGCTTTGAACGTGCTGCACTTTACACACACTTGCAGACTTCTATATTTAACGGGTTCACCCTGACACTATTGCCACTGCCTAACCCACATCAATTCGGGTAGACCACCATGGATTTTTCAAAAAATATACATATTTTATTATTTATAAAACACAATTCAATTAATACATCAATCATTAAAAAACGAATATATTCATGATTTTACCCAATTTTAAACACAATGTATCTAAAATACACACATGAACTGACAATATCTTCTACTAGTGTGTGACCGTGACTTAAGAGAAACAAACGGTTGTTGGTATCTCTTTTGTCACTATACAAAACAGTAATTTGATTATATCTGTTTTAAAGCTATACATTAGACCCTCCCTCTTCCTATTAGGAGAGAAAAGACAGTGTGCCACGCTATATATGTGTTTCTAGCACCGATTTTAACTGATTGATGTGTTGTGGCCTGCGTGTTGATTTTGTGTGTCCGCTGTGTCATGATGTGTTTCTACCCCCAAGTATCGGAAGGAGCGAGGTACCCACGTAAGACCCAGGTCTGTCTTAGGTCCCCCAGGGGGAACAGTGAGGACTTTTCTTTATTAATGGTGATTCCCGAGAGCCTAGTATATGCATCAATCGCTTCTAGTAAGCAGGGTAGGTTCTCTCGCGGATTCTCAACAAACAGAAGCATGTTGTCCGCCTACATCGAAATGTGATGCACCACTCCATCTATATCTATCCCTATGTCCCCATACTCAGCTCTAAGAAAAGCTGCTAGCAGTTCTAGGGCCAATATATGTAAAATGGGTGAAAGTGGGCAACCCTGTTTGGTACCTCTATATATCCTCCAGACCTCTGAGACGTGCGTCCAGTTTTAACCTTGCCTCTGGGATCCCTGTACAGCAGCCTAATCCATCGAAGGAACCCTTCCCCTATACCAAGTGGGCAAGGACACTCAACAGCCACCCCCAGTTCACGGAATGAAAGGCTTTGACAGCGTCTAGCAATGCAATCGCGCAGTCGCCCCATCTAAGATTTGTACGGTCCACCATGTGGTGGATGTCATGATGCCTACCTCTAAGGAGCCAGGCCGGGCCCAGCAACCCCAGAGGCAGACATCATTTTCCCCAGGGAAGTCTCAGCGGGCCCAAGTCGGGGCCCTTTGGACTCAGTCCTGGCGCCTTAGGCGCCAGGCTCATAGTGGACCCCAGTCCTGGCGCCTTAGGCGCCAGGCTCATAGAAGAGGATATGTGTTTAAGTGCTTGGGTGCACACTTACCTGATGCAGACCTTGCTGCTTCATCCAGGCCCTCTTGAGGCCTGAATGGGACTACTTAACCTGTAGGACTACTTCACCACCCGGGTGTGGTCGGGAAGGATACATACCTGATTGGTGGAAGGATACATACCAGGAACTTCTTCCAAGGCTATTTAAACCCCACCCGAACAGCCACACATGCTTCGCGTTGTTCTGCACCTAGCAGCTGGACGCTCACCGTGTCAGCTCCAGCATCCTGACTTCAGCCACGCCTGCCAGCACCCTGGAACACCTGCAAGGGGAGAAAGGAAGAGAATAGGAGAAGAAAAGCCCTTACCTGCTAAATCTGCATCCCGGAGTCATTTCTCCAACGGCCCTGAAAAGGAAGACATCATTTTAAAGGCATTTCGTTTCGATCGCTGCAGTGCTGCATTTTACTCACCTTTGCAAGGCGCTTCCATCTTCAGCAGCGATCTTCCGGATTCAGCTACGCCCCGGCGCCTAGAGGAAAAAAGACAAGAACAAAGGTGAGAGGGAGAAAAGGAATAAGGAAAGCTCAGTTTCCTTTTAAGTCTTACCTGTTGGATTATTCCCACTGCATTTCGGGTCCTGCCGCTTCCTGGCATCTCCGGACCCCGGCCCCTATGGGGAAAAAAGACAAAGACATTGAATGAGCGAATGCAAAGACATTACCTGAGCGCTCATCCAGAACTGTTTCACTTCGGGTCGGCGCCATATCTCCGGCACTCCGAACCCCGGCCCCTAAGGGGAAAAAGACATAAGCATTAGCGCTTGCTGCAATTAGACAACGAACATTATTATTAAGCTTGAACTTTTGAACAGAACTTTTACAGCGCCTTACCTGAACAGTCAAGCTTACCTGAACTCCCATCAATCCTCAATCCAGTGAAGTAACTGGGTTTCAACGCGCCCCTGCATCAGAAGCAGGATGGAGAGCTCATCCTTCCAAACCCTAAGGTGAGGCTTCACGGGGAATCGTGGAGGAGGTATCGTGGAGGGTTGGAAGGGAGTGGGAGGATTGAGCATTGTTCCACAGTTGGTAATACTCCCTTTTCACGCACAGGAGGGTATCCAACGAGCCAGGGAAGCCAGAATAGAGGGGCCCTTCCTGTCCATCTTCAGAGTTCTGCGCCTTCGACGCCGCGCCTCCGTGGGAACCAGGTGAGCGTTACAGAACGCGAAGCCTTACCACAATTTCCCACCTGGGCGCTATGGAGACTTCCGAGACAGATCAGCTGGCCCATCTTTTAGGGGAATTACGGGCAGAAGTGCACTCAGCCCGCCAGGAGACTAATGCTCTCAGAAGGGAACTAATCCTATCCAAGGAAAGAACTGATGATCTGGCCAAAAGGTTATTGCAGGGCCAGGCAGAGCGCACTCCTTTACCTGTTTCCGGAGATATTTCTACAACAATGGGTTCGAATAACCCGGTACAAATCAATCTACCTGGACACATGCCTTTGGCCCCGCCGGAACGTTTTGCGGGGGATCCCAAGAAATATGCCGTTTTTATGAACCAATGCCGATTACACTTTTTATGCAGGCCCGGGGCCTTCCCCAACGACCAGCCCAAAGTAGCCTTTGTACTATCTTACCTCAGTGGCTGTGCTGCCGATTGGTCTATTCCATTGGTAAATCAGGATGATCCCATTCTCCGGGATTTCCAGGGCTTCCAGGCCAGCATGGAAAGATTGTTCGCTCGACACTCGCAGGGACAGGCCCTTGACAACGAACTGCTATCCTTACGACAAGGTAATCAGGATCTTTTGTCCTATATCGCCACCTTTAATAGACTAGTTGTGGAAACCGGATGGCCTGAAAATAAAAGGATCACATTGTTTCATCGAGGCCTGCGCGGAGAGCTTAAAGATGTTATAGCTCAGATAGTAGATCCACCCCAGGCCTGCGCAGACTACATAGACTTAGTGGTTCAACTTGATCACAGACTTCAAAATAGAAAAGCAGATCGGCTCAAGTATGAAACTAGAGTACCTATCAAGACCCACGTTAACTCCAAGAGTACTGACGTTTCCGGACCTATGCAAATTGGCAGTGTTAAAGGACCATTAACGCAGAAGGAACGAGAGAGAAGGCGACAAATGCAACTTTGTCTGTATTGCGGAACTTCCGGTCACTTTCTTCAAAGTTGTCCAGTTAAACCACCCAAGAAGGTGGTTGGAGCCACTGATAACGAGTTATTGACACCTGGTTCGGGAAACGACCTAGCCCGACAAGCGTAGGGGTCCGCTTGCCGAGCTTGAAAACAAACTCTTTGACCTCGCATTTTGTCATGCCAATGGTGCTTGTGAACCCAAAACAGCCTCAGCAGTTGCATGCTATAAAAGCATACATAGACAGTGGAGCTATTGGAAATTACATAGACCGTGAATTGGCTTCCAGGATTAAGCTTCCTCTCCACCCGAAAGTAACCCAAGATGTAATTACTACAGTTGATGGAACCGAAATAGCCTCAGGGCCTGTAACGCATTCCACAGTTGAAATCACTCTGGTGGGTCAGGACGGACATCGGGAAGCAATCGTGTTTGATGTGATCAAGGCCCCACAATTTCAAGTACTTCTTGGAATCCCTTGGTTAGAAACACATAATCCGAGAATAGACTGGCGAGCAAAGAAGATAACTTTTCCTGATTGTGAACCAACCTGTTACCCAAGGAATCCAGCTATGGGTCTAGCCTCTGTAACTTCCACCCCTGTACAGCTACCATCTGAATACCAAGAATTCCAAGACGTTTTTCAGAAAGAGCAGGCTAACACCTTACCTCCCCATCGATCTTACGATTGCCAAATCGACTTGGTACCCAATGCACAACTACCTTGTAGTAGGATTTATGCTCTTACTGAACCTGAGAACCTGCATTTGCGCCAGTATTTGGATCAATACCTGGCCAATGGTTTCATTCGCCCATCAAAGTCACCAGTCTCTTCAGCTTTGTTCTTCGTACCTAAAAAGGAAGGAGACCTTAGGGCCTGTATTGACTACCGCGCCCTAAATGAGATAACGATTAAGAATCGTTACCCTTTGCCCCGGATACCTGAGCTTATCGACCAAGTAAAAGATGCTCGTGTGTACACCAAGCTAGATCTCCGAGGAGTTTACCACCTGGTACGTATAAAAGAGGGCGACGAGTGGAAGACTGCATTCCACACCAAATTTGGGCTCTTCGAATATCAAGTAATGCCCTTCGGTTTGTGCAACGCACCTGCCGCCTTTCAGTACTTCATGAATGATGTTCTTCGGGAACTTATCGATGTTTGTGACATCGTTTATATTGACGACATCCTGGTGTATTCCTCCTCAGAATCTGATCACAGAAACCATGTTAGGGCAGTTCTTGAGAAATTGCGCCAGCACAAATTATTTGCCAAGCTCGAAAAATGCGTTTTTCATACCACAGAAGTGGAGTTTCTCGGATTCATCCTGACACCTCAAGGAATCCGAATGGACTCGCGGAAAGTGGACGCCATTCTCAAATGGCCATCTCCTAGCTCTGTGAAGGGAGTGCAAAGCATGCTTGGCTTTGCCAATTTCTATCGAAGGTTCATCCCGGAATTTTCTCAAACTGTTCAACCCATCACAGCTCTCCTAAAGAAAAATAAACGCTTTGAATGGACTCTTGAGGCTGAACAAGCCTTTCAGGACCTGAAAACCAAATTCACCTCTGCACCTGTATTGAAGCACGCGTGCCCAGATCTCCCTTACATCGTGGAAACCGATGCATCCAGTTCGGCCATGGGAGCTGTCCTGTCGCAAAGAGACCCAGAAACTAACCAACTACACCCTGTAGCCTTTTGGTCCAGAAAATTCTCTCCACCTGAACTCAATTACGCAATTACCGACAAAGAACTACTGGCTATTAAATCAGCTTTCAAGGCTTGGCGTCACTATCTTCTCGGTGCAAGACACACCATCACCGTAATTACGGACCACAGAAATTTGCAGTATTTAAAGACGGCCAAAGCTCAATCTTCGTGACAACTCCGATGGGCTTTATTCTTTGCGGAATTTGATTTTGTAATTACCTATCGCCCTGGCTGCAAGAATGGTAAGGCAGATGCCTTATCCCGGATAGGCATGGAAGAACCCAATTCGAGTTTAGAACCTGTGCCAATCATACCGGAACAAAGAATTCTGGGCTTGACTTCATTGCAAACCATTGAGGACATCCAAGCTCAAGTAAAACAGCTTTTTGACTCTTCTGCCTTACTGGAATGGAGTCAAAAGGGTCCTCACTACACCGTTAAGGATGATTTACCCTACTTCCAAGAGCGGTTATTTCTGCCAAGTAAAGAATTGCAGGAACTTGTCATTACCCGTCATCATGAATCATTAATGGAAGGACACCCCGGTATCGCGAAAACAGAAGAAAAGATCAAACGCCACTTCTGGTGGCCTTCTTGGAGAAAAAAGCCATTTGTGTTGTCTTGCGGAATCTGTGCCCAAAATAAGAGTCAAAAGAAAAGGCCAGCCGGCATACTTCAACCTTTGGACATTCCACCAGCACCTTGGCACACCTTGTCAATGGACTTTATAACTGACCTGCCTCCTTGTGGTGGTTACAACACGATTCTCGTAATAGTGGATCTATTCTCCAAAATGGCCCATTTTATCCCTTTAAAAGGATTGCCGTCAGCTTCCACCTTGGCCAAGGAATTTATGGAAAATATAGTGCGGTTACATGGTTTCCCTTCCATATTAGTCTCAGACCGTGGAAGTCAATTTATCTCCCACTTTTGGAAGAAATGTTGCCAACTAGCACAAATAGACGTGCGGTTATCCACCAGCCACCACCCCCAGACCGACGGACAAACCGAGAGAACCAATCAGACTCTCGAGCAATATCTGCGGTGCATGTTACACCAATCCGAGTTGAATTGGAAGGACATCCTTTGGATTGCAGAATATGCATACAACAATTCAGTGGATTCTGGAACCGGACAGACTCCTTTTTATACCCTGTCTGGTCACCATCCTCGGACCTCTGACCTAGATCCACCTCTGACCCTGGAGATGCCTGCAGTAAATCACCTACATTCCACAATAATCCAAGCCTTCAAAGAAGCTACAACCCACTTACAGCAAGCCAAGAAAAAGTATAAAGAAAACGCTGATTTGCACCGAAGTAAAACTCCTCCTTACCAAGTAGGAGATCAGGTATGGCTAGCAACTAAACATCTACCCCTCAAGGGTCAGCGAACTTTTAATCCCAGATTCATTGGGCCTTACCCCATCAAAGCTATTATCAACCCAGTGGCCTTTAAACTCGATTTACCATCCAACATGCGGATTCATCCCGTTTTTCACGCATCTCTTCTAAAACCAGTACAACCTGGAACCAGACTGTCTGAGCCCCCAGGCTCTGTCCAAATTGATGGAGAATTAGAATTCGAAGTGAAAGACATTTTAGATTCCAAGATAGTTAAGTCGAAACTCTTCTATCTTGTTGATTGGAAAGGATATGGACCTCAGGAAAGATCTTTGGAACCCAGTAACTATGTTCACGCACCACGATTAATTCAAAGATTCCATCGAAGATTCCCGCACAAACCAAAACCCCCCGAGGAAAAGACCTTGGGAGGGGCCTTGAGGGGGGGTACTGTCATGATGCCTACCTCTAAGGAGCCAGCCCGGGCCCAGCAACCCCAGAGGCAGACATCATTTTCCCCAGGGAAGTCTCAGCGGGCCCAAGTCGGGGCCCTTTGGACTCAGTCCTGGCGCCTTAGGCGCCAGGCTCATAGTGGACCCTAGTCCTGGCGCCTTAGGCGCCAGGCTCATAGAAGAGGATATGTGTTTAAGTGCTTGGGTGCACACTTACCTGATGCAGACCTTGCTGCTTCATCCAGGCCCTCTTGAGGCCTGAATGGGACTACTTAACCTGTAGGACTACTTCACCACCCGGGTGTGGTCGCGGAAGGATACATACCTGATTGGTGGAAGGATACATACCAGGAACTTCTTCCAAGGCTATTTAAACCCCACCCGAACAGCCACACATGCTTCGCGTTGTTCTGCACCTAGCAGCTGGACGCTCACCGTGTCAGCTCCAGCATCCTGACTTCAGCCACGCCTGCCAGCACCCTGGAACACCTGCAAGGGGAGAAAGGAAGAGAATAGGAGAAGAAAAGCCCTTACCTGCTAAATCTGCATCCCGGAGTCATTTCTCCAACGGCCCTGAAAAGGAAGACATCATTTTAAAGGCATTTCGTTTCGATCGCTGCAGCGCTGCATTTTACTCACCTTTGCAAGGCGCTTCCATCTTCAGCAGCGATCTTCCGGATTCAGCTACGCCCCGGCGCCTAGAGGAAAAAAGACAAGAACAAAGGTGAGAGGGAGACAAGGAATAAGGAAAGCTCAGTTTCCTTTTAAGTCTTACCTGTTGGATTATTCCCACTGCATTTCGGGTCCTGCCGCTTCCTGGCATCTCCGGACCCCGGCCCCTATGGGGAAAAAAGACAAAGACATTGAATGAGCGAATGCAAAGACATTACCTGAGCGCTCATCCAGAACTGTTTCACTTCGGGTCGGCGCCATATCTCCGGCACTCCGAACCCCGGCCCCTAAGGGGAAAAAGACATAAGCATTAGCGCTTGCTGCAATTAGACAACGAACATTATTATTAAGCTTGAACTTTTGAACAGAACTTTTACAGCGCCTTACCTGAACAGTCAAGCTTACCTGAACTCCCATCAATCCTCAATCCAGTGAAGTAACTGGGTTTCAACGCGCCCCTGCATCAGAAGCAGGATGGAGAGCTCATCCTTCCAAACCCTAAGGTGAGGCTTCACGGGGAATCGTGGAGGAGGTATCGTGGAGGGTTGGAAGGGAGTGGGAGGCTTGAGCATTGTTCCACAGTTGGTAATACTCCCTTTTCACGCACAGGAGGGTATCCAACGAGCCAGGGAAGCCAGAATAGAGGGGCCCTTCCTGTCCATCTTCAGAGTTCTGCGCCTTCGACGCCGCGCCTCCGTGGGAACCAGGTGAGCATTACAGTGGAGCCTTTGGATATTCCACAACGTATTTCTCCCAGGGACGTAACCCGTCTGATCCGAGTGGATCATCATACGTATCACCCTTTTTAGGCAGTTAGCAAGGACTGCTGTAAGGATTTTGACATCTTGGTTAATGAGGGAAAATGGCCTATAGGAGGCACACTGCAGCAGTGATTTCCCAGGTTTAACGATCGGTATAATCACTGGTTCCGACATGCTGCCTGATAGCTGTTCCCTCTCATATGCCTATTGATACGTTTCAAGCAATCTCGATGCTATAGTGCCCCTGTACGTCTTGTCGAATTCCCCCTGAGAGTCCATCAGGTCCCGGGGATATGCCTGACGGCAGTTCGGAGATTATTGATTCTATTTCTTCCACTGTAAGGGGATCATCTAATGATTGGGTCTGTGCTTCTGCTAGTTTCTGCAATCTTATCTCTGCCAGGGCCTCTGCTATATCCTCCGGCTCCACCTCTGGGTTAGGGGCGTATAAACGTTCGTAAAAGCGAGAAAATATTAGATCAATGCCCTGCTGGCTTCTAACTTCTATCCCGGCCTCATCATCTATTGCATTAATTGGGTCTTTCTTACATTCCTGCTTAGTAAGCCAGGCCAGGAGCCTGCCTGGTTAGTCCCCTTCCGCATGCAGCCGCTGTATATATCTCCCATAGTCCAGTCTTCCCAGTTTCTCCCAGACTTCTACACATCTCAACCTCAGCACCATCAGTTCTCTGGGTTCCTACCCCTTTGTCCCTGCCTGGCATTCCCCATGTTCTATCTCCTTTTCCAGTTTACCAAGCTCCACCAGGGCCTCTCCTCTTAGTCCGCCCGTCCTGCCTATTGCTGCCCCCTTTACTACTACTTTGAATGCATCCCATAGCGTGCCATTCCTCTCCACGCTTCCCTCATTGTGTTCAAGATACTCCTCTATTACATCATGCAAATATTCCTCAAACTCGCCCTCCTTCAATGCCTACGCCCTTAGCCGCCATATTGACATCGGAGCCCTTCTATGAGTGTGTGCCCATGTTGCTAATATTGGTGTATGTGCTTTGATATTTATCCCTGTAAAATCTTTCAAATATTCAGTGCCTGTAAATAAATAGTCTATACGTGTGAATATTCAGTGGAGTGCACTATAATGTGTGTATCCTCTCTTCTCGCCATGTACCTTTCTCCAGACGTCTGCCAGCTGGAATCGGGTCAGGATCGGTTATAGCGCCTTGGCTGGGGGTGCCGGCTTCCGGTGTTTATCATCCGACCTATCAAGAAGTGGATCCAACGTTGCTTCTCTGTACTGGGTCAGTTTAGGGGCGAGCTTCTTGAAAAATTCTGTTGCATCGTGGTTCGGTGTGTATGTTTTTATCAGGCATACTTCCTTATTTTCCAGCATTGCATGCACCAGCACTAGTCTTTCTTCTGAGTCGCCCTCCTGCTTTATTAGCTGGAATGGTACTCCAGTGGCCACCCATATCGGTACTGTAGATCCGGCCTCCCCATTTCTTATCCACTTTGGTCTGTTTCTCCCTTGTTAAGGGAGTCTCTTGCATCATTGCTATTTTGACCTTCATTCCGTTCAGCCAGGCATATACTCTAACTCTTTTAAAATAGATGTTGAGCCCTCTCACATTCCAAGTTACGATCGTTATCTGATCTGAGCTCATATTTGCTGTGCGTCCTCCGGCTCTGTCATCCCATAGCCTTCTCTATGCCCTCTGCTCCACGTCTCCGCTTTACTGCCTCATCCTTTCCGCCGCCTTCTGCTCCACTTTCATTGTACATGTATATGCTGCTTCCTCCACCGTTAGTGCCACCTACCAACCAACCAACACTCGACTAACTATAACTACAACTATAACTATCAAACCAATGCCCAGCCACCCTCCCCCTGCTTGGGCTCCGCTGCTTCTCTTGCTCCTCCCACCTAAACGGGACCGGCCCGCAGCAGCGTGATGCCTCAAAACGGGCATCTCAAACTCGTAAAAACATTCTGGGGTTGTGTGTCCTATCAACCTCTGCGGCAGGAGGCTCTGCTGCTCCTTAAATTCCTGCTGGCTTGCTTAATTTATTTTCCTTAAGTGTCTCTGCTAATGTTTGGGTCCAGTTCCTCATCGCTGGGGTAGATTCCCATCTTTATTAGCATTCCTGGATCTGTGCTGGGGAATGCCTTGCTGGTCCATCCATGTATGTGCCTCCTCTGTTGTCTCAAAGAAGCACGTCCTTTCCTGGCGTATCACCTTGAGTTTAGCCGGAGATAACAGCATGTAGCGCACGCCTGCCACCATAAGGTGTTCTTTTGTGGGGCCGAACCGCACCCTCAGCTTCTGGACCATGACTGTGTAATCTTGGTATATAGTAATTCAGGAAGAGTTCCTGGTGATCACTCCCCCTTCCCTTGAAAATTTCAGTATTTTTTCCCTATCTTTGAAGTTCATGATCTTGGAGATCATTGATCTGGGGGGGGGTGGCTCCCGGGGCAGGCCTCATGATCTGAGCTCTGTGTGCTCTCTCTACCACAATACCCTCGGACAGCACCCCCACCCCAATCTCTTGGAGCAACAAGTTTTCCACGTAACCCGTGTGGTCCCTACCTTCTTCACCTTCCGGCAGTCCAACTATACAAATGTTGTTCCTTCGTGCCCTCCCCTCCGCATCTTCTGCCCTGCGTTCCGGGATCTTGACTCTCTGCATCACTTCTGACATTTGCGTCTGTGTGACGGCGACATCGGTGGTATTTTGTTGCACCTGCTGTTCTGCTGTCGTCACTCGATCCGCCAGGTTTCTTGTGTCCTGGCGGAGGAGGCCCACATCCACCATGACTGTGTCTAACTTATTTTCTAGGGACGCCTTCAGGGCACCTATCTCACTATCCATTTTAGTTTCCAGGGACACCTTCAGGGCAGCGATTGCTTCCAATATAGGACCCTCACTAGCACTTCCCACCTGTTGTGCGGTGCTTGTTGTCATCTCTGAATCTGACTTGGGCATCTGCCCGCTTCCGGATTTCCTGGTGAAAGAGTCTATGCTGGTCTGTTTACACTTTGTTCCTTTTGGCACTATCACCTGGAGGGGCCCTTCACTCCCCTTCGATCTGTTATGCCTTTTCGCAATTTTCCCCATACTTGTAGGGGGTGCTTTGGTACCCAGATGTTACAGGACTGGCCTTCTGCTATACAGTCTCTATACGGGATGTGTACGCTCCCGCCTCCGTGTCTGAGTGGGTCCTGATCCGACCACTTGCATTTCTCATCTGAGTGTCCATATGCCAGTAGACTGTGGTCTCCCACATGGAACAGCTTTTCTTGTTGTTGATAGCTAATGTCACTTACTTGTGCTAATGCGGGTGGTAGTTCTGCAAGCCCTCTGACTGTACTCATCAATAGTTCTTCTCCTCCATGCTTATCCTTGCCCCACTACAGAATGTAGGACCTCTGTGAGGCAGTCGGTTGATCCTCGTGGGAGAATAGACTGCGTCCTCCCACATGCAAGGTGTACACCCCAAAACGTGGTGTACTTCTATGTCAGCTATTCCCAGTGCCCTGCACCGTGCATCACAGTGATTAGTCTCAGTTAAAGAGGTCATAGGGGTCATACACCTACCCCAGCGTATGTCCACTTCACAGCCACTATCAGGTGGGTCAGGGGTTCTGAAATGGATGCTGCAGTATTTCTAGATCTTGCCAATGTTCTTGGCCTGTCCCTTGCTGAGCTGTTTATTCGTGTTGCTGGGCCCTGTTTCTAACCCCACCCCAACTCACCCAGCCTGGGCAATGATCTGTGTCTCTCCTGACAGATACGCTGTTGGCTTTGGTCTCCGCAGTATTGTCAGGGCGTAGGGCCTCCTCAGGCACCTGAAGTGAACACTTGGACTGTGTTCCGCCACCCCAGGGCCCCTGACCGGATTTGCTTCTGCTGCGGTGCCCGGCGATTCGCCGTTGGGCTGCTTTGCTGCCCAGCCCTCTTGGTCCTGGTGCGGCTTGCCTGTGTGCCGTCCTGACCTTGGTAGATGCGCCGCGGGCAGTGTGGGCACTCACAGCAGCTCCCGTCCACAGGGTCCGAGCGGCGATCACCGCTCCCAGCACATTCCAGAGCATGTCTGCTGCCTGGCTGCAGCTACTCTCCAGCTGCTTATGTTCCTTCTCCCTGATGGGCACCGGCTGGTCTTGTGTGTGACAGCCTTTCCTCAGAAGACCACGCAGCTTGCGCCCACCATCTTGGGTTTGGCGTGTGGTGTCCTCGACGTCACTTTCCTATTCAAGTCCTCCTCTGATTCGTTCCGTCAGGCTCCCCAGCTGTGCCCCTCGTATTCCAACACCTGCACATGTGTTTCTTTTGACATTCTTAAGTAAATTACGCCAGTTTGGTCAGATAAGCACCAGGATCTTGCTGGAGCTCTCGAGCTTCAACCGCTACTGCATGGCCGCCGAGCCACGCTCAGGTTTGAACACAGTTATGTGAAAGTTCATGGAATGTAAGACTGGCAAATGAAAACTCCTGCTCTGGGTACACATAGATAGCATACAAAGGAGAGTATTTAGGTCATGTACCACCACTGCCACCTGTAGAAATATATCAGTAACTTCACAAAAGAAACATAATTTATATTAAGATGAAGGAAAATCTTATATGAAATGTCTAATCACTAAATTGATTGCTGAATCGTAATGGCAGCTACAATTAACACATGTTGACAGTTTATAACAGTTTATAATATTTATCGGAATACTGAAATAAGAATATGTAATAAAAAAAATGTGGTGCCAGGTTTTGAATAGGCGAACAATGGCAAAAACACAAAGTGCACCAGAGTTTATCGGAATACAATTTTCAAAGTCTCTAAATGCGCACCCTGACTTGGAGAATCAAAAAGAGATATGTTTTATCAATCTTGCACATTTCAGGAGCAGGTTTCCCTTCCACCTTTGCCGATCATGTGGCTGAAAAACCACACTTCTGTCACAAGGCAGAGGTGGGGCTAGAACAAATATATATTTTGATGCACCCAAGAGATGGGGACGTATTAATAAGGAAGCGTAAGGAGAATCAAGGATTGTGGAGAGATTAGCATTGAGGAACCAAGCATAAGTGGGGGGGTGATACCATTGGAAGGACTAACCCCATGTAGATAGGAGACCAGCCCATAGAGGGAAGCCTATTCTCTGCTGGGAGTTTGATTTTCAAATTAGCCCCCTGAACAGAGGGGTTGCTAAATGAAGGATGCCAGGCTGAATGAGCCCCTTCTGGCTCTCCAAAAGCAAATGTTGCCTCTTAAAAGGCATTGAAAACCCCATCAACCCCAAAATGTCCAGATATTGATCAAGGTAAAATCGGGCATGACAAGGATAAGGGGACTACAGGAACTGCAATTTAAAAACAGGAACACAGGTGCTGATATCTCCATGCTGTGTTCCTCCATCTATATTGAATACAAAGTGAGATGTTCATTTAGCTAATTTCACATCCTTACTGTTCAAGGCCTGTAAGAATGAGGGAGAGGGGTGCAGAAAGGTAGGGGAGGAACAAAACAAGCGACTATCATACTAAGCCTGACGACATTTCAGATAGTGCTGGAGGGGTTGTGGGGAGGAAGAAAAATGTAAGGGGTCGGGGGAGGAGACAGACGAGGTTGCTATCATACTAGGTCCAGGGACAATTCTGATAGAGTAAGTGCATAGAAGAAAGTAAGGGGAGGAAATAGGAAAAGGGAGAAGGGAAAGGAGGAGAGAACAGAGAGTTAGCAGTCAAAAGAGTGGAGAAGCAAGAGGGGAGAGTGAATACAATTGCAGAAGTGAGTAGTAACACATAATATTGCAAGCCAGGATACAAGATGAAGATGGGAACAGCACGATTCAGGGCTACCATGAGTACAAAATGCAAAGGAAGTCCAGCATGAGAGTTGAGAAAGGGTGACGCACCATGAATGAATGAAGTCCATAAAAGTCAAATCCAGCATTGGCCACAAGACAGTGATGGTGAAACCACAATTTATCAGGACACACTCCTGCAGAAGTAGGCTTGGTGGTGAGGGGGGAGCAGGGTAGAAGAATCAAGCAAAACAGGCAACACCTGTGTGCGAGAATGGTGGGGGTACAAGGGAATATCACGGGGGACCAGAGGGGGTGGGGATGGCCTCTGGGGACAGAGGGAGTAACACATGTTGGTGCATGCTTACCTGCTTTATGAGCAGGGGGTCGGGCCCTGGGTCCTCCTGGTCCAAACAGGAATTGCCCTTTTCTTTGCCTGCCCTTCACTTCAGACACCCGGGCGAGAGACGCTGTGATCTTCGAGTTAAGAGCAGGAAGGATGAGGTAGGGCTAAGAAGGTGGGTGGTGCTTAGGCCAGGTGACCTAGATCCACTTGCACCTGCTCCCCATCTGCAAAGGAAAAGATGCTGAAGGGCTCCTTAAGTAGAGAAAAAGAGCAGCAAGCAGGAAGGCATCAGCTGGGTGTGGCTTGCTAAGTGGTGAAAAAGAGCAGGCAGGCACCAAGTGGGGGGGGCTTGCTAAATGGTGAAAAAGAGCGGCAGGCAGGATATTGATCTCCACTATGAAAAGCTGGAGACAAACTTGGTTGAAGTTACCTTATTCTTTTAAATAAGCTTTGATCTTTAATTACCTCACTGTCTGCTCCTTGCCACCAAGAATGGTGGGATGGCATTGTATTAATTAATGATGTTTTTAAATTGACGTGTCACATCTGTATGAGCCAATAATTAAAAATATCAAATATTCTCCATAAATAGGGGCTCGTATGGGATGTTAGGTTGATGGCATGACTAGTGTCCATGCACTAGCATGTTGAGTGACATAGAATGCGCGTTAGAGCACACAGGTGTGAGAGAATCCATTAGTGCTTGGAATTAGATGGTGCATTGGTGTTACGCTCACCTGATATCCCCGGGGGCGTCTGGAAGGCTCTGAGATCTGGAACCCTGGATGCGTAGTTGCCCAGTGCTGAATAATGAATCTTAGTTATTTGTAGGGTGAGCTATCCATCCTGCGTTTCTTGTGCAGGGGCGCTTGACGTTTGTTGGCGAGCTGCCCGAGTTGTTTCACTGGTGCAGTACGCCTTCCTTGGGCCTATACCTGCTGTGACCCCGAATCTGCTGGTAGGCAGGTAGGTTTGTTAATTGTAAATCTTTGTTCTGTTTATGGTAGGAATTCGTTAATGTCTTTATCTCCTTCTTTTCGGGTGCGAAGGTCTTGATGCTGGCGTGCCGGATGGAGAGGCACGTTTCTAGGTAAGAGAAAGAGCGAAGCACAGCAGCTTTATTGTCTTTTGAAGCTAACCTGTGTTTTCTTCTTCTTCTCCTCACAGGCCGCTGTGGTGCTGCGAGTGGGTGAGAGCGTGATGAAAAACAGGCCCCCGGAATCCGTTAAGGTAGTACAACGCTGTGCGGTTGTTTAATATTGAAAGCGAAGCTGAATATGTCTCTTTTCCTTTGCAGATGTTGCTGTGGTGCTCCGGATGGAAGCGTGGCGTAGCGCGGTGGAATTCAGGTAAGACTGATGGAATTCGATGTATTGTTTCTCCCTTTCTCGTTATTGCAGGTAGCGATGTCCGAACAGCAGCTGTGGTAGCGGTTCGCCGTAAGTCCTTAAGCTAGTACTCACAGGTGAGTGATGTTTTTTCTTCTCTCGGTTTCCACAGATTGCAGCCCAGTTGAGATGCTGAGTGCTGGATGGTGTTTTCTCAGGTAAGTTAGAATAATCTTATTCTTGTTCTTGCAGGATTACAGGAAGATGCTGAAGACCAGGAGCTGGACACGGTGAGCGGCACGCTGCTGGTTGCAGAATAACACGAAGCATGTTCTGCAGTCAGGCTGTGGTTTATATAGCCCAGGTAAAGTAGTACCAGGGAAAGTAGTTCCAGGCCTGCCACACCCTAGACTGCATGGCTTGGTTCTTAGAACTAGACTGTGTGGGTGCTTTCATGTTGGATTTAAAGGCCCATGTACATAAATGGGACCTAGTTTGAACAGACCTTCCTTCCTACATGAGCCTGGTGCCAAAGGCGCCAGGACTGGCCCCAAGAGCCCTTTTGCAGTGGTTTTAAGGCTATCAGGGTTCTGGTGGGAGCCTCCTTGTGGCACAACTTGTGCCCCCTCACAGTGGTCATGACAATAGGATGTAGGTAATTTTGTTTTTCAAATTGAAAGTGAGAAATGTGTTTTTAGAAAAGGTATTGGTTATGCTGACTGAAGGTTGGTAAATATATTGTTTGAACATAATTTCAGAGATACAATATAGCAATGACATCACAAGACAGAGCAGAATTCGATGTAGCCCATGACCATGTGATAACCAGATATGTTCTGCATGGTCAATGGCAGGTGCAGAACCTAGAAACATGCAGATCAGAAATGAGACATACGATTGAAAGTGAGTGCCCAGAAATGTGAGCGCAACGGCCCTGCTAGCTCCAGCCCTTCAAAAATTGTACATGACCTTCACAAGAATATTTTGAATCTTTCAGCACACCTTTTCTTTGACATTCAAATGAGCACAATTTGCATCGCGTTAAACGAAATATTCAAGTGGCCGGTGCAGCGTTAACAATAGTCAAGAAGCCAAACATTGCCTAGAGGCCAAAATCTCAGACGTTAATGACATTCACAGTCAGTGCCTGCATACACCTGAGGAATCAAAGACCAAAATAACAAATCAGGCCACTTATATTAATGGCTTATTAGAAGACATTGTGAATATAAAATTTCATTTGCAAGTCATGATGACAATACCAAATTTATAAAGAAGCATATTGACTCAAAGACAGAATTTGATTAGCTATACAATGACCTAAAAATAATCAAGAAGCAAAGAGCTCAGTTACCTCATGACAAAGATGCTGCTATTCAACAAGTAGATCAGCTAACCTCGCAACTCACACATGCACAAACGCAACATGGGGCCTCATCACGAGTGGGGCGGTAACGCCGGCGCTATTTGCGCCGGCGCTAATAGCCCTACCGCCAAACCCCCTGGCGCTATTAGCGCCAGATCACCGGTTTGGTGAAAGGGTTATTGCCCATTCCTCATTGGGCCCATTCGGGAATTCCTCATTCCCCATTGGGCCCAATGGGGAAAATTTTCGCGATTAACGCCGGCGGATTTCCCGCCGGCGGTAATCGCGCTGAAAATCGGCAATTTTGCAGCGGATTTCCCCCCAGCTCAGAGCTGGGGGGAAATCCGCCAGAGCCATGATTTGGCGGGCCCTTAAATGCGGTGGTAATAGCGCTACCGCCGCATTTAAGGGTTACCGCCAGACTCGTGATGAGGCCCATGGTCAGAGTAAAACAGCTGCACAAGAATTGATACAGACAATAGAAGAAAAGGTATTAGTGAAATAAAGCACTGACACACTAGAGATCTTGATGACATCTTGATGATGCAAAGTCAGAGATTCAACACCTGAAGAAGGAATTAAATAGTTGGCACACTATCAGTCAAGAGTCAGCAGATGAGACGCAGATTTAACAGCAACAAAGAGACTCACTACAGAATGAATTACAAAATATGAAGAAAGTACTGGCTTTCAAAACTAGGGCATTTGATACTAGTCAGGCTCGTTTGAATGAGTCTAGGCAACAGCTAGCATGAATTAAAAAGCAGATCATAATTGAAATGGATCATAATGCTAGATTGAGGCAAGAAAATAAAGATGTGCATGTGACTTTGGACTCGCAGTTGTGAGAAGCCTGACAGTGTTCTCCCACCTGCTCCCCACGGGATCCAATAGTCAGGTGGCCAGGGAAGGGCCATTACTTTTAGATTCCGACCCTGGGGGTGGACAAGCGAGGGAGGATCACCTGAGTGGAGGGTCAAGAGGGATTTGGAGTAGAACATCGAAAGGCGAGACATGTTATCCCCTCTTTTCCCATTCCACCTTAATACACATTCCCTCAGCTTTCATTGGGTATTTCTAAATCCATACCGTCACCACCTCCACATTTACAACAAATACTGGGACGAGGAAGAGGCAACTGAGAGTAATGAAGATTTCCCATACGAATAACATGGGGAATATAAGGGAAACTGGCCATAGAAAGAACTTAAGCTGTCCCATTGATAGAGTCAGGCAGAGTCAGGCATTTACCAATTATCATTTAACCTGACCCCACTTGACTGCTTTTCCAACTATATAACGTGTGATACTACACAGGTTTTTGAGCAAGCTGGAGACGTTGTTTGTATCAGAGGAACAACGGAGCAGAGAGCAGCAGGATCTATTGCCAAGAGGTGAACAGCGTGCCGAGGCCCTGGCCCAGTGTTTCGGAGGGGCAGCAGCATGGCTAGGGAACTGTGCCTCCAAAGAGCCAGAGCAAAACATCCTGCAGGCTGCTATTGGCGGTCGGAACATTGCTCCTTCCCTGTGCCGGCCCCAAGGGTGTCAGAGGGGCAGGTGGTGAGAAACAACTGAAGCTATATAGACTGAAAGAGGAACGAAGAGATAAAGAGAAAGTAAAAGAAAACCAGAAAAGCAAAGCTTGCAAGGGGCGCAAAGTGAAAGAACTTTATATAAAGAAGGCGCAAGAGATCCGAAGTGAGAGAAGGGTGCAAGCAACCAGGTGGAGTGGAAAGAGAGTGCAAGTGTGCACAGGAAAGCTGGAAAAGGTGCCAGTGGACACGGGAAAAGGCAAAGAGAGTGCAAGTGTGCATGCAAAAGCTGGAGAAGGTGCAAGTGTGCACAGAGAAAGTCAAAGAAGGTGCCAGTGGGCACAAGAAGGTGACAAAGGTGCCAGAGGCACGAAAAAAAGTCAAGAAAACAGAGAGGGGTTAAAGCTTGGAGTGATCGCGCTTGGGAGGAGTATTACAGGGGCGCCGCCAAGGGGTGGCCAGGGGGGGCCATGGCCACCCTTATAAAAATGCTGGCCCCCCTATCGGCCACCCCGGCGAAAAAGAAACCAAAAAAAATTATTTATTTTTTTTTGCACTGAACTGTGTATTCTAGCGACCTGCACCCACTTGAAGATCAATGTGAGCCTGATGCACAAAGCGTTTTTCAATGAGATATTCCCATTGCAAAATGCACTGTGAACCATCCCATCTGCTTAACGTATGTCACACATGCGGCGTACGCCTTTGAGCTAAAAGTATATACTGGCTGGACCAGCTCGAAGCGTTACTCTGTTAAAGTAAGAAATCTGTTTAGTGCAATGCAATGAACAGCATAAATCCGATCTGATGAATACACAGCAACTTTTGAAAGATGAGGGATGTTCGGGCAGTGTTATGTGGTATTCGACAGTCTCTGCTTCAATGCATTTTTCAGAAATGTGCCTTTCCCATGCAAGAGATGTGCAGAGTGCGCGGTTTCAAATGACCCTCCGCCGACCTTCAACGCAAGCGATGTATATGTTCCAAAAAGTGCAGCCACATGTGATCAGTTGCATCAAGCGTACAAGGAACACATTAAGCAGGTACTTCCCGATACTCGCGTATACTGGAGGCCGTATCCTTCCGGATGTCCATCGCTATGTCCAGACAATCAAGTAAAATGTGTTTTATTTTGGCGTGCTGTGCCCGGAGTGTGGTGACAAAAGTGACGAGCGGGTCCTTACTATTCATACATACATTTTCTGATCTGCAGACCTGTCCGTAAACATCAAACTTACTTTTAGAAGCATAATTTAGGCTATCCTCAAAAACGGACGGGTGTATTAAATGGTGCCACTTGCACCATAACATTCTTTTTGGGGAGTGTTCCCTGTAATAACGTGTAACATGTGCAGTGCTCGGATTACATATAGACTAAGTGGCAGCTCTGGCATGTTATTTAAATGTCCTGTTATGCTATGATATTGAGTCTTTCATTTCACACCATCAGCCATTTTCACACTTTCTAGGAGCTTCAGAATCTGTAAGTAATAGGGTAGGGGGCTAATGCGGTAGGAGAGGGATCAGGCCAAGATTGCTTTGTTACAACATTGATGAGTGCAGATCTTAAAAGATATGGCTCTGTACGGTGACCGTTTTAGATATTTTGTCAGCTGTGTGCAGCACTTGTTATGTGCGTTTCGGGTAGCTAAGGTACTTGTTTGTATGATTAACAGAAAATTGAAGCGTTTTGCTTCTTGGTTTTGCCACCAACTCACCAGAGAGCCAAAAACCAAAGGAGTGATGGACCAAAGGTGCACCTACAAGTGAGCCAAGGACCAGAGGAGAGTTCACCAGACCAACCAAGGACCAGAGGGGCAAATGACCAAAGAGGTTCACTTTTACCTTAGTTTTACTTCATTCTATTTTAAATTTTAGCTGTAAGCTGAAACTATTGGAATAGAGTACAATTAGGAAGAACAGGACTTGTGAGGAGGGACACGTGAGGGCGTTTTATTTTCCAGCCCACTGACTGCCCATGGCCATGCTAATTCCTATGGCCAATCCCACCCACTACCTGAAGAATAAGAGTATTCCTAAGAAAGTCTAACTTTTGAACTGCCTGGGTTTTTTTTATGCACACTGGCAGGTGGTGACTTTACCTGGTTTGTGTTCTCAGTGAAACTGAAAATAGTAAAGGAAAGATGTGTTGCTCAAACTTACAGGTAACATTCTGAAAACTAAATTGGGGATAGCAGAAGAGCTGCCATTTCAGAAACTGAAAATAAGCCTTTAGGTAGACCCTCATCTTACCATCAACCTGACTTCCCTAAGATTCTTTTGTGGCGACCAATGCGTAAAATGTACCACGGGGTGCATTCCCATCGTAAATGCAGTACAATGGCAAGATACATCTAGTATTCTATTCCTACATAAGTCAAACCCTGCCGAGTGCACCATATTCGATAGACATGTTGGCAATTAAAAACTTGTGACTGAGGATTTAGAGGATTCTCTGGCTATGATATGATATTTTATTTGTATCGCGCCCATACACAAGTGTTCCAGAGCGCGACGAGGCATGGGAGGGGAACAAGGGAAGGCAAGGGACGGGAACAAGGGAAGACCAAACAATGATCTTACTCGGCCCAGTGACATTGAGAATGTGCAAGTGCAGGGGGGACGGAAGTGGGGAAAGTGTAAAGGAGAGGGGAAGGGGGAAGTGCAAGGGAGAGGGGAAAAGTGGAAAGTGCTGAGCAAGGGGTACAACAATACAAAATATACTGCAGCCAGCAAGGTGGCAAGCTCAGGTTTTGGGCGCAGACAAGGGGTGTCTGGTAAGTTCAGGTAAGGGGACTGTAGGGTAACAGATACAGACCCAAGTGCAGGTGTTGCCAGGGGCAGTGCGTGTGAGTGGCTGGGTGGGCATGGACCTGGGCCCGAAAGCAGTGGGAAACCAGGTGCTTTGTGCCAAAGCAGACAGATCAGCAGGGGAGAGGGGAAGCGAAGGTAGAAGCAAAGAGGAAGGTCTTGAGGTGCTGCCGGAACCAGAGATGGTTCACCTCAAGTTTCAGAGTGGCAGGGAGGCTGTTCCAGAGGAAGGCCCCTGCTTAGGAAAGAGATCTGCCGCAAACTCGTTGCTTGGAGAGGCAACAGACCCTGAGGGTGTTGGAGGTGGAGGAGCGAAGAGCTCGAGTGGGAAGGTATTTACGGAAGGAAAGTTGAAGGTATTTTGGACCCAGGTCCAAGAAATTCAGTTATGGGTTTGTTTTGGTGTGCCACCCCAAAATTTCCTGTGGCCTCATCAGGCCACCCCTATAAATGATTTCTGGAGGCACCACTTAGTAAAGAACCTGGTGTTTTCGAAAGTCTCTGATACTCCCCCTTTTAAAGAACTTAAAAAACTGTATATGAAAGAAAGGTGCACCCTGACAAATTGAACTTGTATTTGAAACTTGGAATAGGGCCTACGCTTAGCGAAAGGTAACCTAAGAGGCCTGTCAAACTGGAACATTTTGATTATTTGGTGTTACTAAAAGAGCTGAAGCTGACTAACATACAAACTGGTGAAAAGACCACCGAAAACCAACCCTCCTTTCCTATTTTTGTTGAATCACTACTTTTTACTTTTATTAGACTTCCTAACACATTTTTGTTTAAGAGTGAATGCAAGCATAGGTTTAGACACATATGGGGCCTCATTACGAGAATGGAGGTAATGAAAATAGGAAGGTGGAATGGTATTACCGGCATCGTTAACGGGTCCGGGCCATTACGACCCGACAACCCGCCAATACCGCTACCGCCCGTACCGTGCCCCTTAATACCGGCACGCGCGCGGACATGCGCCCCTTCGCGGAGTAAATACCGGGATGCCAGTATTGGGAGGACATCACAACTCACGCGGGCGTGCAATTACCAGCATCCCGAAGGTGGTAATTAGAGCATGCACGATGGCGGCCATACAGGCATCGCGGACCACCCGTAAACAGCAACCTGCAGTCAAGGCAACTGCCACAGGTGCACACAATCACCACAGGTGGAGTCAATGTAGCCTGTCCCAGTATAAAAGGAGTACATCCACACACCACACCCCTTCCTACAGCAAAATGATACCACTAGCTGTTGCAATCATGGCGCTGGAGGACATGCCTATACTGCTACAACTACAGCAACAACACCAACTACAACAACAACTACAGCTACAGCAACAGGCAGCACAGAGGAGACGCAGGAGGAGAAGGAGGGTGAGACAGGCCCAGCAATTACCACCAGTGCAGCCAGTAGTACCTCGTAGGCAGCCACCAATCCCTCGCATCAGACTCAGTCCATTCAATCTAACTCCTGAGCAGAACCAGACCCTGTAACGGTTGGACCGGGACACCATTACCACCGTTGTGGACATGATGCTAGACATGTGTTCAAGTGTTTTAATGTGCACTTACCTGATGCAGACCATGCTGCTACATCCAGGCCCTCTTGAGGCCTGAATGGAACTACTTTACCTGTGGGGCTACTTTCCACCTGGGTGTGGTCGGGGAAGGATACATACCTGATTGGTGGAAGGATACACACTGGGAACTTCTTCCAAAGCTATTTAAACCACACCCGATCAGCAACTCACGCTTCGCGTTGTTCTGCTCCTCGCAGCTGGACGCTCACCGTGTCAGCTCCTGCATCTGGACCTCAGCCCCGCCTGTCAGTATCCTGGGTCACCTGCAAAGGGAGACAAAAGACCTTACCTGCTAAATCAGCACCACGGAGACATCACACCGACGATCCTGAAAAGGAAGACATCATTTTTAAAAGCATTTCGCTACGATCGCTGCAGCGCTGCATTTCACTCACCTATCCTGGACGCCTCCCTCTTCAGCAGCGATCATCCGGATCCACAGCCACTTCCCTGAGCCTAGAGAGAAAAAGACAAGAACAAGGTGAGAGAAGGAAAGGAATAGGAAAAGCTCAGTTTCCTTCTAAGACTTACCTGTTGGGTCATTCCCATTTCATTTCGGGTCTTGCCGCTTCCAGGCATTTTCCGGACCCCGGCCCCTATGGGGAAAAAAGACAAAGACATTGAATGAGCGAATGCAAAGACATTACCCGAGCGCTCATCCAGAATTTACCTGTCATTTACTGGAACTGCACGTTTCACTTCGGGTCGGCGCCATATCTCCGGCATTCCGAACCCCGGCCCCTAAGGGGAGAAAGACATAAGCATTAGCGCTTGCTGCAACAAGACAATGGACATTATTATTAAGCTTGGACTTTTGAACTTGCAGCAGAACATTTACAGCGCCTTACCTGAATAGTCAAGCTTACCTGAACTCCCATCAATCCTCAATCCAGTGAAGTAACTGGGTTTCAACGCGCCCCTGCATCAGAAGCAGGATGGAGAGCTCATCCTTCCTGACCCTAAGGTGAGACTTCACGGGGAATCGTGGAAGGGTATCGTGGAGGGTTGGAGGAGAGTGGGAGGCTTGAGCATAACTCAGTGAGTAGGTAATACTCCCTTTTCACGCACAGGGGAATATTCCTGCGAGCCAGAGAAACCAGAGTAGAGGGGCCCTTCCTGTCCATCTTCAGGGTCCTGCGCTTCACCATTGAAGAAGCACCAGCACTTGAAGCCAGACCTGCGCCTCTGTGGGAATCAGGTGAGCGTTACAATTTTTGACCTATTCTCAACATGAAACGCTTTCCTAGGACAAGAGGGAGAAAAATGCTCTTCTGCCTAGGGAGACTGTGGGGGTTGTTTGGCTGGAGGGGAGGGCATTGTGGATTGTTGTTGTTGTCGATGACATGTCATTTTGGAAATACAATAAAAATATGTTTTTTAAAAAAGAAGGGACTCCTATATAGAGGGGATGTCACTTCTGAAGGCTTACCAAGGGTACAACCGGTGGTTTCCTGAAGCCACAAACAGATAGTGCTTGAGATCCCACACTCCCATCTTACCGGGGGACACCTGGATCAAGCTAAAACTCAAGCTCAACTGGCCACCAAGTTTTACTGGCCAGGAATACACAATGATACCTAAAAATGTATTCAAACATGCAAGATTTGTCAACACACTAGCACCCACTTACCCCTTGCAGCCCCCTTGGCTCCATTGCCCATTATTGAGGTACCATGTTTTCGAGAATTGGGATGGGAATTGTTGGGCTTCTTGAGAAATCAAAATTGGGTAACAAGTTTGTACTGGTGATACTTGATTATGCCACACGATACCCTGAGGCATTTCCTCTATTTCATAATACCATCCTCTATTTAATAATACCACTCGGCAATTACTTAAACATCTACTTCCTTTTATCTCTCGGGTGGGTTTTCCTGAAGAGATACTAACAGATCAGGGTACCACCTTTATGAGTAAGCTCATGGGGGGATGTCAAGGAATTACTCCACACAACTACACTAAGGACGTCCGTATACCATCCTCAGACAGACGGTTAGTTGAACATTTCAACAAGACCCTCAAGACCATCCTTAAGAGGTTATTTGATAAAGACGTACTTAACTTGGATCAAATGATTCTGTGGGCCTTGTTCACAATAAGGAAAACTCCCCAAGCATCCACCGGTTTCTAACCCTTTAAACTACTTTATGATTGTGAAGCCAGTGATGTATTAGACATGCTCTGAGAAGCGTGGGACAAAAGAGAGGAGGGTCCAATACTCCTCTCTCAAACAGCCACTCGATTAAAAGAACACATGACATTGTCTGGGCCTTAGCACAGGATCATCTTGGTAAAGCCCAATGTCATCAAAAGAAATGTTATGACAAATATATTGCACTCAGGTCGTTCTCTACAGGCAGAAGGTCCTTGTGCTTCTCCCCACCTCAGACAACAAACTTGTTTCCAAATGGCATGGGCCATATGAGGTGGTGAAAATAACAGGTCAGCACAATTACAAAATCGCCCAACCAGACCGCCATCAAAAGACGCAGATTTGTCATGTGAACTTATTAAAAGGGTGGAAGGAAAATACCACTGAGACAAATGCCACAGTATTGGCTTGTTTATTACCAAAAGAGGTGAGCAAAAATACATTAAAACCTTCAGATCTCCCTGATACCCAACAACAGGACCTCAGGGGTATGTTAGAACAATTTGTCAATGTATTTTGTGAAGAACCTGGCAGGGTTAAGGGTGCCTTCCACCACATCCACAACCCTGCACACAAGGTAGTACATCTCAAACCATTCTGACTGCCAGATGCCCGTAAAGCTGTTGTCATCCAGGAGGTAGAGCAAATGCTCCAGGCCAATATAATCGAACCTTCCACCACCCTTTGGTCCTCACCCTTCGTTATAGTAGAAAAAATTGATAAAAACGGGAGGTTCTGTAAAGACTTCCCCAAAGTAAATAATATCTCAGCCTTTGATGTCTACCCAATGCCAGGGATTGACGATCTGATCGATAAATTGGGTAGTGCAGTCTATCTGTCTACTCTAGACTTGACTAAGGGTTATTGGCAAGACCCATTACATTGACCAGACAAGGAAAAATTGCTTTTGCCAACGCAATAGGTTTATATCAGTTTCAAGTCCTACCCTTTGGGTTGAATGGTGCCCCTGCGACTTTCCAAAAGTTGATGGATAAGATTCTCCAACCATATTCATATTTCTGCGGGGCATACATCGACAGCATAGCATAGCTATCCATAGCAAGACCTGGGAGGACCATCTTTTCCATCTATATACCATAATCAGAGTTTTGAGAGAAGCAGGGTTGATGACCAACCCCAAGAAATGCAAATTGGCCCAGTCTGTCGTCAAGTATAGATTTTATTTTGTTGAAAACGACAGTGTACAACCCCAAGAGGAAAAGGTCAGAGCAGTGCTAAAGTTAACTACACCTAAGACCAAGAAGGATTTAAAATCTATCGTAGGGTTAATCGGATATTATCGCTGATTTATACCGAACGTTTCCAGCACAACTGTCCACCTAACTGACAAGTTACCTAACACTGATCCCCAAAAACTTAAATGGGATGATGAGGATGAACTTAGTCATCAAACCCTCAAGCAGACCTTATGTCAGAGCCCCATTCTTAAGGTGGCAGTCTTTCAAAAGATTTCATACTCCAAACTGTTGCTTCTCTCTCCAGATTGGGCGTGGTGTTGTCACAGAGCCATGACGGGCTAGTACATCCCATCCTCTATACCAGTCAAAAGATATTCCCTTGAGAGAAAAACTATTTGGTAATAGAATTAGAAGCCTTTGCCAAAACGTGGGCCATAATCCATCTTAAATACTACTTACTAGGCAAAAGGTTAAGACTAATCACTGATCACTCCCCCTTAATCTGGATCAGTCAAAGGAAAGTATCTAACCCAAGAGTTATGCAGTGGTTCTTGGACTTGTAACCCTATTGCTTCTCAGTGAAACATCGAAAAGGGAGTGAGCAAGGAAATATCAACTTCCTTTCAAGGTTCCCCTGTTAAGCAATACAGTCCAAACCGCATAGGGGAAGGGTCTGTGAGAAAACTAACAGTGTTCTCCCACCTACTCCCCCGGGATCCTCTAGTCAGGTGGCCAGAGAAGGGCCATCGATTTTGGATCCCGACCCTGGGGGTGAACAAGCAAGGGAGGATCACATGAGTGGAGGGTCACCAGGGATTGGGAGAAGAACATCCAAGGGCAAGACATGGTGCCCCCTTTTTCCATTCCACCTTAAATCCCTTTGCCTCAGCTTTCATGGGGTATTTCCAAACCCATACCATCACCCCCTCCCATGTCCAACAAATACTGGAACGAGGAAGAGGCAACTGGAAGTAGTGAAGATTTTACATAGGAATAACATGGGGAATATAAGGGAAACCGGCTATAGAAAGAACTTAAGCTGTCCCACTGATAGAGTCAGGCAAAGTCCAACATTTACCAATTATCATTCATACCTGACCCCACTTGACTTCTTTTCCAACTATAAAAGGTGTTGTTCTACACAGGTGTTTTAGCGAGCTGGGGATGTTGTTTGAACCAGTTGAGCCACAGAGCAGAGAGCAGCAGGATCTACAGCCCAGAGGAGAATGGCATGCCAAGACAAAGGCCCGGTATTTCTGAGTGGCTGCAGCGTGGCTAGGGAGTCATGTCTCCAAAGAGCCGGAGCGAAGCATCCTGCAGACTGGTATTGGCAGTCGGAAAATTGCTTGTTTCCTTGGGACCTGTGCCGGCCCCAAGGGTGCCAGAGGGGCATGTGGTGAGACCCTGAACTCGGGACTGCATAACCCAAAGGGAGCGCTAGTCTCTGCATTGCTACCCAGGTGAGTCTTGTGAAAGTAAGAGAGAGCGAGAGAGACTCGAGAGCACGCAGCTGATTGAAACATAGCTGGAGAAAGAAAATGCATAAAGCGGCACGGTGCGGAAAGAGGAAAGAAATGTAAAGAAACCAGTGAAGATATATAGACTGAAAGAGGAATGAAGAGATAAAGAGAAAGTAAAGGAAAGCCAGAAAAGCAAAGCGTGCAAGGGGCACAAAGTGAAAGAACTTTAAATAAACAGGGCGCAAGAGACCTGAAGGGAGAGAAGGGTGCAAGCGACCCAGTAGAGTGAAAGAGAGTGCAGGTGTGCACAGGAAAGCTGCAAAAGGTGCCAGTGGCACAGGAAAAGGAAAAGAGAGTGCAAGTGTGCACACAAAAGCTTGAGAAGATGCAAGTGTGCAGAGAAAGTCAAAGAAGGTGCCAGTGGGCACAAGAAGGTGAGAAGGTGCAAGAGGCACGAGAAAGAAGTCAAGAAAACAGAGATAAATTGGGGAAAAACAGTGGCCTTCTCTGTAGATGTTAGACAACCAGGAAATGTTTTAGGTTCATGGAATTGTCATTGGGAAGTGGATACAATGAAATATCTAGGTGTTTATTTGGTCCGAGATTTGAAAAGAATAGCTGAATACAATGTATCGAGAATATTGGAGAACATTAAAAGGGACATATTAAAATGGGGCCAACTGAAGTTGGGATTGTGGGCTAAGGTTAATGCTGTGAAAATGGTACTTTTGCCAAAGATACTCTACATCATACAGTCCATCCCACTGAGGTTCACTAAAAAGGTCCTTTGTTCTATTGATAAGGTGTTCCAGGCATTCCTCTGGGGAGAAGGTAATAGGCCAAAGGTGCCCAAATATATATTGACGCATCCTGTGAAAGAAGGAGGATTTGGGTACCCAAACCTGATGAATGACTGCACTGGATTTGTCCTGAAAAAAACAACTTCTTATTTCTCCGAAGTAGACGATTATGTTCCCAATTGGCATATCATTGAGAATTCTCAGTTTTCGCCTTATGCTCTAAGTGACATGTACACTATGTCGAAACTGCCAAATTCAGGAGTGAAGCTACCGACTATGTGCACTACTAGGGAGGCATTACAAAGTTTTATGAAAAATAGTGGAGACAATATCTGGATGCATTATGATGCATCTCTGTGGCATAATATGGGGCTGCAAATGGCGAATAAAACTCTATGCTTGATAAGTTGGATCAGTAAGGGTATACTTAAGATTCGTGATGTATGGCAAAGTGATCATATGATTCCCTTCAATCAATTGAGAGTATCTTTTGGGATTGGGGGTAGGGAACGGGAACGTTATAGGTCTTTGAAAGCTCTTTTGACTGAAAGGACTAGCATGCTGAATGAAGTTATGAAAGAGAGACCCTCAGTGTGTGAGATTATTTGCTCTTACCCGTGTGCTGTATCCACGTATATGAAGTTAATGCCGATGGAAAGGTCGGAAGTGTAGGCTTGGGATAAGCTTCGCCAGGCTTGGATGGAGGACCTTGACATGGATATCCCTGTGAAGGAATGGGAATATCTGCTTCACATAGGGGTACAAGCAAAGATGGACCTGGGGCTACGATACATTAGGCAGAGGATCCTTTACAGATTATATTGACACCGTCTAGGATGGCAAGGTTGGGACTATTGGAAACTGTTTCCTGTTGGGGTTGTGGGTGTGGCGGAGGTACTTTAATGCATTTGTTGTGGGTATGCTCAAGGGTATTTGACTTTTGGTTTGATGTATTAGATAGATTGGACATTGTGGTGGAGGAACAACTTCCAAATACTTTTTGTTCGACAATTTTATTATCAAACAGAGGTTGGGGTGATAAGGCCAGGGTTAAAACGGACTGGATTAATAGAGTATTGGTAATGGCGGCAAAGCAAATACTATGGGTTTGGAAGTCAAGAAAGAAACCAAAAGTGGAAGAATGGTTATTGGATGTGCAAACTCTGTCAAACTGTGAAAAAGTTATGTTTTTGAAACAAGGAAGAGAGGGTTATTATTCTCATCTTTGGGGGTCCTTTATGCATTGTTCAGCTAGAATTCCTGTATCATATATATTATCGTTTGTTTGGATTGATTAGGGGGTTGGATTGATAGATATATATGGAATTGTCTGTTGTGCTCTTTACTGTTGTCTTGTCTTGCTTGTTGTACGTCCAAGTTCTATACATTGATTGTAAAATAGTACTTTGTGATTGCGCTTAGTTTCTCTGTTTCATGAATTTATAAAGAATACTGTATGATTATTGTTAACGTTCTGCATTTTACAATCTAAATGCAATGTAATGGTATTGAATTTATGTTGTTGTTCTGTTCTTTGTATGTTCATCCAAAATAAAAATAAAGTGAATTAAAAAAAAGAAAAAAAAAGAAAACAGAGAGGGGTTAAAGCTCTGAGTGGTCACACTTGGGAGGAGTAAAGTATCTGGCATTTTTTAAAGTCTCTGATGCTACCCCTTTTAAAGAATTTTAAAGAACTGTATATGAAAGAAAGGTACATCCTGACAAATTGAACATGTATTTGAATTTGGAAGGTGGCCTAAGCTTGGGGAAGGGAACCCTAAGAGGCCTGTCAAACTGGAATCTTTTATCATTTGGTGTTACTGAAAGAGCTGAAGCTTGGGGAAGTGAACCCCAAAACATTAAAGAACATTTAATTTTTTTTAAACTATGAAGATCCTATGAACAGTCCTTTTTGAGTAAGCTCGAACATTTGAAGCTAGCCAACCTACAAACAGGTGTGAAGACCACCGGAAACCAACCCTGCTTTCCTATTTTTGTTGGACCACTACCTTTTACTTTTATAAGACTTCCTAACACTCCATAGTAGCACTTTGTTCTACAGTGCGTAGGCACCACCATTGTCTGACACAACCCCGCATCCGCAAGGTTTATGCATATTAAGATGGCCGCTGGCCACTTTGTTGATAGCGTTGCCTAGCAACGTCCTTCATTATCCCCCAGAAGGCCGCCGGAAGGTGGAAGCCGGCCCTCGCAAGGAAGACCCGCGAGAGTAAGACCCCTTCCAGTTTGCCCCTGTTCGCTGCGGCTCGCTGTTTAACTCCATTGGCGCTGATCTGCTTGGACTTACTGTAAGTAGAACTCCCAAGCATCTAACCTGGATATGTGATTTCCCCAACTCACCACAAGCACCAGCGCTTGCACTACCTCTCACTGTCGAGTTCTCACTCAATCAACTGACTCAATTAACCATGCACAATTCATGCTGCTATCCACTGCTCACCTCCATTTTTTTGCTGCGTGTCGTCCACGCCTAGGTAACGGAGCGCGCCTTTTGATGCAACTTGTACTCTAGAGTTACAATTTGTTTGTATTAGTCTATTGTGCCACTATAGAAATAACTAGCATTGTATCTTACTGTACCCCATTATGCCTGACTGTACTAGCCCTCGATGCCTCATTGAACTTGCCTACTGTGCAGATATGTACTAGCCTACTGTGACCTTATTGTACAGCCGACTATGCCTATGCCTAACTGTCTTTAGCTAAACGTGTCTTGAAACAGCCTAATTCTCATTGCTAAACATATTCTGAAATAGCCTATTTGCAATCTGCTAAACGTGTGTGCAAAGAGCCTAATTGTCATTTGCAAAGAGTGCTCTGAAACAGCCTACCTATTAACAGCTAATCTTGTTTGAAATAGCCCTATTGTCCTTGACTGAACATGTTCTAAAATAGCTTAACTGTTAGCTCTACCATAATTCTCCTTCCCAGTATGTGTACCAGACTCCACTACCCTAGCACGTTAGGCACATTACTCATACGGAACATTATACTGCTATATGCCAGGATGCATCCCTTCTACTATCTAGACTCTTCCAGCCCTACTAATCGTACTATAACTAACACTCCCGTGCCCCACCTTCCCACTCTCTACACTACGCATGCACTCACCCACATACCCAATTGCCACGCCAGACTCCTCAGATTCGCACTCTACCCATGCTAATCACCTTCCTCTCTACACGTGCAACACGCAGATACCTCAGACTAGGAACTCGCACCTCGGTTAGACTTAACACTCATCACCATGGACTGCACACCTCCAACTCCAGCACTACGCTGCAATCTAAAATAGAGCCCACTCTCAACACTACCAAGCCACATAATTCTACACCTAAAGCAGCTAAAAAGTCAAAACTAAACAGAAATAACCCTGCACCGCTCTGCAGATGCGCCCTGCTCAATGTCCGCTCTCTTACCGCCCATGCTCTTGAAATTAACAACCTCATCTCAAGCCAGGACTTAGATATATTAGCCATCACTGAAACATGGCTACATGAGGCTTCTAGCCCGACCATAACTCTAGCCCTACCCGCAGGTTACTCTATCCTCAGACAGGATAGACCCTCTAAAATAGGAGGGGAGTATCTCTAATCTTCAAAGATGCCTTTCATGTCAGGCCTATACCCCACCCTTGGAAGGGTAATGCAGACATCCTATCAGATGAACTATCACTCTCACCTAAAAACACCATTAATATTCATGTCATTTAGCGGCCTCCGAGACTCCCGGCAGATTTCCAAGGACACATCACCCACTTACTCAGTGAAAATATAAAAAAACTACAAAAACCCTACTCCTAGGCGACTTCAACCTAGGATTCAATGACTCCAATGATAAAGCCGCCATCGCATTCACCAAGGACCTCACAGACTTGGGTTTCTCCCAGAAAATTATGACCCCTACCCACTCCAAAGGCTGAACCCTGGGCTGGGTGGTCGACCACAACTGTGACTCCACCATCACCTCCAACACTGTCCACTCCTGGACAGACTATAGCTGTATACAATTCACCGTCCCTACAGCCCCAAGTACTAAAACTACTACACATACTTCTGCTACTTTAGCAAGACGTTCAAAAAAGTTAACTGCGGGTAACCTCTGACCTTATCTTGACATCCTGTGTCTAGCACCGCCTTTCTTGCAAGACCCAAACATTTTAGCAGACATATTTAAGGACACCCTTACTCACGCAGTCAACACCATTGCCCCACTAGAAGAGAAGAAAGAAAAAAAGTAATTCCACTCAAACTCTTGGTTCACAGAAAACCTCCAAACCTTACGCAATAACAAACGCTGGCTAACCCCTGTGACACTGCTAAAGAACACTTCAAAACTACTGCCAAAAAATACAAAGACGCCATTTTCAATGTTAAATCTGAAGCGTATAATCGCCAAATATCCGACGCCAACTCCCAATCCAAAGAACTCTTTACCATCTTCAAGTAACTCACAGATCCTCCCATTTCCACTGACGAGATCATTAAAGATGAAGCCTGGCGCACTAGCATTCAAGCCGCCATGCTAAAAAAAATAGACCTTCTACAAAACAAAATTCGTGACCATTACAATACAGTGCCCTGCTGAACCAGAACCAGTCAATATAGACACAACCTATCACTAAAACTAACAATTTCCCTAAATTCGCTTTTAAAGACATCTCAGAAACAGAAGTCAAAGACATCCTTAAACATTTGAGGCCATCGCAATGTAAAGGCGATGTATGCCCCCCCAAGATCATCAAGGAGTGTGCCGAGCCATTAGCACCACCCCTTACCGCCTTCATCAATGGCTCCTTTAAGACAGGCATCGTCCCAGACAGCCTTAAAGAGGCTTGGGTGCGTCCCCTTTCAAAAAAGCTCACAGCCTAATAACTACCGGCCTATAACAACCATCCCGTTTCTTCTCAAAATATTGGACAAGGCTGCTCACAGCCAGATCCAACTCTACCTAGAAACTAACACCATCCTAGGAAAAAGACAGTCAGATTCCGCACGGAACCAAAACTGCCCTGCTGGATCTACAAAAATCAAATCACTCAAATCCAGAACAATGGCAAGCCCGCCCTCCTCCTCCTCCTAGACCTCTCAGCAGCGTTCAATCTTGTGGATCATAAAACCCTCATCACACACCTCACGCATGCAGCACACTTTTCCGACTGGATCATCTCTGGTTTTACCAGGCGTCCTTAGCGGGTCCCGCAAGCAGACCTTGTAATGAGGCGGTAGGGGGTTAACGGTGCCGGCAGCTCTACCATCGCCGTTAACCCCCTACCGCCAGGGCCGTAATGAGGCCCACTGTTTATCATCATTGGAAACAAAAGTAGTGTAAAAGAGACAATGTTGCCAGCCCTGAGAACTTGTAGTATGGAAGAGACATTATTACCATCCTCAGGAAAACATTGTTTGGGAAAATACATTTTTGCCATCATTCCAGAAATAATCCTGGGGAAGGGAACTACCCTCTGGATCCAAGAACATCTCATTGGAGGAAACCATTTTTGTTGGATTTATACATTTGCTTTACATTTGACCAAACATAGATCAGATACATTTTTCCTAACACTTCTTAGTTGTTCACTTCTAGTGTGAGGGGCAGATATGTTTTGGACAGTTTACATAATTTTGACGATAAGTCACAGACTTATCTCTAGTTTTAGTTTTCTAGGTAGGGAAACTCTCTTTAGGATAGGAACATAGAGGCCTTTATCCAACCATTTTCTTTCAATAAAGATGTCTGATTTTGATGTAGAAACCCTTGTGTACTGGCACGTTATAAATAAAGTATCATATCACATCCTACCACCTTGCATCTGCTGTTTACTTCTGACCCCTCACACACACCAGCGGCCCTGGGTAGGTGGAGAAATTCTGAGTTTGAGTGGCAATATAATGGCATGCCATATTATCCAGCCCCTCAGAAAAGATTTGAGGCCATTAACCCTGACGACCATTGGGAAAAAGAAATGAAAGTACCAGTACCATTCACATAAAACACCTATTTATAGTCTGTGAGGGTGTAGGAGTAAGACTCAGACAGATGGATGGTAAGTTGATTGATAAAAACGTTTATTAATAACAAAAATGGGGGGAAGTTGGAGGAAATCCTAACTACACTTACCTCTAAGAGGGGTTTCCCTGCCTCAACAAAACTAGCTAATGAAACTGTCTGGGTTAGAAGGTCCAACGTAAAGTTGGCCTCCCTGTGTCCAAATCCTAATCTATCCCTCACAAGCTAAACTCAGCATAAGGTGAAAAGGAAAATGTCTCTTGGCTGTCAATCTGCAGCCCTGCTTTGTATTTCAAACAAAAGTTCCAAAAGGGTGTAGAAAAAACAAGCAAAGGTTCCACAAGACTCAAGGGGTAGATTCCCTTTCCCCTGAGTCTTTCACTTTATCCAGGATTTTCTCTGTATATTTAATGGTCAGGATAATTCTTAATCTTTACTTAGCAAGCCTGGCCCCCAGGCCCTGTAACAAGAAAGAGTGGCCTGAATACCTTTTTCAAGCCGTGTTCAGGGTCCCGGCCCTCGGTGGGCAGTCCCAACTCAAAGTTATTGCGACAAGGAAGATTAGCCTGGATCTCTCTCCCAAGATGTGCTGAGGGTCCCCAACCCTTTCTAAGCAGGCCTGTCTCCCAGGTACTGCGACAATAAAGGATAGCCTGGTTCTCTCTCCCAAGCTGAGCTGAAGGCCCCCGACCCTTTCTGAACAGGCCCGGCTCCCAGGTACTGCAACAATGAAGAATAGCCTGGTTCTCTCCCCCAAGCTGTGCTGGGGGTCCCCAACCCTTTCTCAGTACCGCTCTGCTTCGCCCACTCTCCTACCAAGTAGGGTACTCAACATTCTTGGATTCAGAGTTCTCTCCCTCTGTCTTCACTTCCACCCACACCCTTGGTGTACTCTCCTGCCAAGGACTCTGAGTGGCACTTGTACATGTAAGCTTAGTATTCTTCTCAATCACTGTTTGGGTGTATGACTCCACCATGGGTCCTAAACCCCCTTCAATTGGTTGCTCTCATAGTTCTCTCTCTCAGTTCTCTATTCAGCCCACAGCCTTAGTGTACTCTCCTGCCAAGGTATGTGAGTACCACTTGTAAAGTTTGTATTCCTCTGTATTACTGTTTGGGGTGCATTTCCCCAGCATGGGTCCCAGACACCCTCCACTTGGTTACTCTCCCAGTTCTCTTTGTCTGATCTTTCTTTAAGCCACCGTCTTGGTTTACTCCCCTGCCAAGGTCTGTGAATATCATCTGTATAAGCAATGTTCATATTCCCCTTTATTACTGGTCGGGTGTGCCTTCCTGATGTGGGTCCCAGACCCCCTTCACTTGGTTAGTCACAATGTTCACTTTGTCTAATCTCTCTTTGTTCCACAGCCTTGGTTTACTCTCCTGCCAAGGTCTGTGATTCCCACTTGTATCTGAAAATTTAATATTCCCCTTTATTACTGGTTGGGGTATACCTTCCTGATATGTGTCTCAGACCCCACACACTAGGTCACTTTGCCTCAGGGAATGTATTCCTTCTGCTCTCTGCTTCGGGCCTTCAGTACTCTCTGGGTCTCCCCCACCCTGGGACTAGCCACCTTTGTACTTGTAGGGCCTTGATCATCACTATCCGGTTGTTTGCAGGTCTCTCAGGATTCTGTCTTTTCTGGATCCCCAAGAGCTTCCCCAGTCTTCTGCATGTCTCCTCTGGAGTTCGGTAGTGGTTTCCTTGCACTCCAGAGGCCTCGGTCACCGGCGGATATGTTTACCCTTCTCCAGTCTGCCTTCTGCATCGCATACCTTCTGCGTGTGCGTCCCTCCCTCGAACACCATCTGCCTCTCTGCTTTGCTGTCCTGCGTGTTGTAAGGAAGGAATGGTATCAACAGTAAGACAAGCACAAGTGACCAAAGTTCAAGGGTCTTTATTGAACATTTACATGGTTGATATAAAGACCTATCTAAACCTAGATCTACAGGGGGGAGCAAGCTACAACTATCAAACAATAATAATGCAGTCCTAGTGGAGTCTTGCCAACATAAAAAGGGCCCATACTAAAAAAAGAATATTGCCAGTCTTCCCTACTATTTTACAAATAATGTGGGGTGATGTTCATGAAAAGAAAGAAGTGTACACAAAATGATAAGTCAGGATATTCTGACCGTTGTCCTCCTTTTCCCACGTTTTCAGCACGGGACAAGGCGGTTCACTCAAGCAAAGCACACATTCTGGCTTATGCGGCACAAGGATACAGTTCCATTTTCACAGTTCAAGACCTTCTGTGTTGAAGTCTCTTTACTTCTTGCAAGTATCTTGACTCAGAGGGTCTAGTACACAAAAACAACAATGAAAACGTTATTTTCCTTTTATCAATATTCAATTTGGGTATTCGCCCTGGATCCCCCTCTGCCGGGCTCAGATCCATTTCAAAAACAAAGTTCAACGTTGGAGCCCCCCTCTTCCAAAAGTTCCAAAACAAATGTTCAATGTTGGGTCCCCATCAGTCAGGCTCAGATCCCTTTCTTTCACTCGATTAGTCCAATTGTAATATTCTTTAAACTATTGAAGACTTTTGAATGCGCACAGGGTTTAGCTTGACCCTTGCATGACCACTTCTATCACAATATTCCTTTTCTTAAACTCAGCATCAATTTAACACCTAACAGAGACTTTGGAATGAGCACCCACCTGGCAACGGACCACTCTGTGGGCCTCATCACGAGTTGGGCGGTAACGCGGGCGCTATTAGCATCGGCGCTAATAGCCCTACCGCCAAACCCCCGGCGCTATTAGCGCCGGATCACGGGTTTGGTGGAAGGGTTATTGCCCATTCCCCATTGGGCCCATTCAGGAATTCCTCATTCCCCATTGGTTCCAATGGGGAAAATTCACGCTATTACCGCCGGCGGATTTCCCGCCGGCAGTAATCACGCCGAAAATTGGCAATTTTGCCGCGGATTTCCCCCCAGCTAATAGCTGGGGGGAAAATTGCCAAAGCCATGATCTGTAATCGCTACCGCCGCATTTAAGGGTTACCGCCAGACTCGTGATGAGGCCCTGTGTAAGGTATCTTTCCTTGACCTCCAAAGTTCAATTATAACGTTCAATTACTCTCATATTTGCGTTGCTCTCTGCAAACGCCTCACACACTGTTCTCTGTCTACAATGTTGCCACTTCTACACTTGGTTCAAAACACAAGCTGGTTCAGTATCAGGCTCTCAGACTCACCGACTATGCTGTCTTTTCTGATGCTGCTTTGTTGTAGGAGCCAAGGGCAGTACCACAGCAGCAATCGCTCTTCCCCGCCTTGGTTATCGACGCGGGAGAGTCCCGGGTACCTCCGCCACACTGTGCAGGCTTGATCAGCCTTAATCCCTGATCTTCAGTTTCTTACTTTCCAAGGCTCACAAAAGTAACAGCCTTTAGTGGTCATGAGTACTTCCTTCCTTGCGACTCTTTCTGGTCTCACCGTCCTTCCCCTTGTATTGTTTCCTTGTGTGGTTTACCTCGCTCAGAGTGTGCTTTCGTGCCCTGCCTTTTATCCGTGTGCAGAAGTGGATTGAAAGTCAGGTGTGTGTAATAATCTGTAATTGCCTGACCTTGCCCGTCCATGGTGTTTGGACATGTCAGGTATACAGCTAACTGTCCATACGAAAGAGTTTGTGTCGGAAAGGGGGGAGTGCTTGAATTCCTAGGTATCCTACCTAGTAGGATGGGGAAAAGGTGTTATTGGGAAGGATACTGCGTCTCGCCCTCCAGTGTCCCATTTGCACTCCAGAGACGTCATTTAGGGGTCACCAGGGGTCACAACTACAACCCCTGAGGTCTCCCTTGGTACCCCTGGGTTCTCGCTTGCTATCCCTAAAAATAAAAAAAAGATATTCTTTATTTTTTTTAAATGTCTTTTTTTAAATGTAAGCTCCTGGGTTGGCTGTGGCCATTGCCATGTAACTCTTGGTTTGTGGAGTGGATGGCTTTCTTTTTCAGGCCGCTTTAAAAAAAAACAGGGGGTTGCACTAGTGTAACACTTTGAGTAGTGACCCTAAATAAAAATGAATAGGAATAACAAATAATGTTGTCTTTCGGGAATTCTATTCAATAATTCCTAGACTCATTAAAGGTTTATTTCAGGCATACTTCAGGGGGTGAGTCCCTGATTTAGTCTGTTCTTAAACACCTCAACACAGCCTTTCATCCTTCTGAGGTAGATAAATGAGTACTAACATTGGTTGGGTGATATTGTAATTGTTCTATATAAAGCGCTTAAGCGTAAGTGATTTATTATAACACACCATTATCATTTGGCCTTGAATTCACAGTAATTTGGTAATATGGGCCTATACACACTGATATTAACGCAATATATGGTGATCCATTCTTGTATGAAATGTATATCACATTATAATATCATAACCATATTATTCCTTGTGTGCGTAGGAACAATGCTATGTGATGCCTCTTCCTGTTTTATCAAGGGGAGAAAGGTTCTGTTCATTCACTTCCCTTGATGTCACTTCGGGGTCGGGTCAAATGACATCACTTCCTGTGATGTCATCAGAGGTCAAGGGGTGTGTGATGTCACTTCCGCTACCCCTGACATTTTGGTGAAATGACATCCCTGTTGCACTACCTGAGGGCCCCTCATCCAGGTGATTCTCCCCCACTGGTCCACCCCCAGGAACTTGATCCAAAAGCGATGGCTGTGTCCTGGCCACCTAGATGACAGATCCCCGGGGAATAGCGGGCGAGACACCTTCTGGTTTCTCACATCGTATCTGGGCACTTTCCTGGCTCATGCCGAGCCGACAACGAAGTTGCCATCCTTCTCCTCCCTCGCTGCCTTTGAATGACAGCTAGCCAATACGATACTTCCAAAATGCACAAATGCATGCATTTGTTCTTTTCAGTGATCTTCATTTCTCCTAACCTCTTCCTCGTCCCAATAGTTCTTGCCTCAAATATATTGCAAAAACACATAGGGGCATTAGGTAGCGTGGAATTGGAGGGGTTTCCAGGGAAGGTGGGAGGGTCAAAGGGATACAGCGTTCTCCTGAAATGATCACTACTCTCAATGGGCCTCTACGTCCCCATGGGATCCTCCCGCTGAGTACCACCCCAGGACAACTATCGGGTAGCAGCCTCACCTCCCTTGACTCATGGAAAGGGGCTCCCTCACCAAAAGCAGTGACAATGCCTCAGGATTCGTCACAATTCATAGTGACAAAGGGGGAAATATGCAAGCATGGAAGGGTATTCAAGTAGTGCATCATATTCTGCTGAGGGAAGCTGGATTCAAGTAAAGAGACATAGAAAAAGAAAGCCATAGTCACTGTTAGTGAAAGACCCAATAATACAGATTAGGGTCATAAACATTTGTTATGACCCCTTACCATAAAAGTACTTAATATTCTGTTAGGGAACATCTACAACTGCACAAACAGATGATGGCATCTTTAGGACTGAAGAATGATCAAAGTAATATGGACTTTATAAAATTGACGTTCTCACCGGAGTTCTCTAGTTTCTTTTCTGGGCTGCAAGATCAAAATCATTACAAAGGGTCCTCTAAAAAGGCAGCCATTTTGCAGCATTTTTCAGCTTAAATAAATCCAAAGCAATGCCACAAGTCATCCTACAATTTAATGTTTGCTGAGGATCTCCTAGGGAGTTTGCACAAGAACTCAATTGCACATTTGCCCATATTTCTCGATGTGTCGATACCGAAAGTTGAGAATTCAAAACCACATTCTTCCATGCCCTTACAAAATACATATTGGGCCTCATTACCGACTTCGGCGGTAGCCGTGCTGGTAAAACCAGCACGGCTGCCGTCAGAGTCATTTACTTTTCGGCACCCAGAAATGGGCAATTGCCGGGTCATTACGGCCCCAAAATGCCAGATTAGGCAAGTAATAACACACACCATGCTTGATTTCCATGTCCTGCACCACTCCAGGCCACTGCAGTGGCCCACCGCGGGTCGGGACATGGACACCTGTTTTCAACTGCTCGGCACCCTCATTGTCCTGCCAGCGGGACACCTTTCCCGTCTGGCACCCTCATATTGGCAATGAGAGTGATGAATGGGAAAGGTGCCCCGCTGGCAGCCCAATGACATGAGTCATTGTGCCCAAATGTCCCACTCTGGCTCACAAATAGCCACTGGGGCGGGCAAGATGGTTAATAAAGTGATCGTTTATGGAAGCAAAAGTTTGCTACCCATGGAAATCAAATTTAATCAATGTGAGAAATCAGTCCTGGCAACAGTATAGGCATTGAAAAACTACTGACTGTTGATCCATGGGGAGCATATAATAGTTAAGACTTCCCACCAGCCTCTGAAATATTTGCAGAGCAAACGGATTGGAACTGGGAATGTATCTAACTCAAGGATTACTACCTCGATTCTTTCAAAGCAGAGTTACCCTGTAGACATAAGATATGATCAAAACAAAAAGAGTCCAACAGCAAAAGGATTAGCTGATCTCCATGATGGAGTCCAAGACAATTGTGTAGAAGTTGAAGATCTAAAAGCCACCAATAATAAGTTAGGGAATATCCAGAGTTTATGTGGATGGATGGTCCTACCATCTTAAAGAAATGATCAGAAATAATTTGTAGCTGGTGTTGGGATTGCATGGGTGAATGACATCCCTGAACCCTCAGCCGGTTATATAGCTGGTCTCTGGGGTAGTGAGGTGGTGGAACTGATGGCAATATATAAAGCTGTTCTTACTGCTGTAAATCACCAGCTCCAGGAACTAGTAATCATAACTGATTAAGACTATGGGCCTCATCACGACTTCGGCGGTAACCCTTAAATCCGGTGGTAGCGCTATTACCGCGGTCACGGTAGCCAAACCCATCACGGAAACCCCGGCACTGTTAGCAACGATGCCAGTGTTTCCATATCCCCACTCCCATAGAGTCCTATCACACTCTTTGGGAATGGGGATTTACAAATTTACCTGTGCCTGACTTCCCGGCCGCCGGACTCGTAATGAGCCGGTGGCACCGGGAAGTCAGGCGCTGGTGAGTTTTTACAGTAGCACCGGCAGGGTTACCGCCAGACCCGTAATGTACAGCAAAAATGGGCCTAGAATAAAGTACAATAGGTAAAGGCTTTCAGGCAGAGCAAGAGAGACAAGCGTCTTACTCGCTTCCATGTTCAAACAGACAGCCATTACGAAGTACAAAGAAATCTGCGCACGCCCAATACAATGTGAATATTGTGAAAGTAACTTTTGCATTGCAGTTATTTTCAAGGCTGGATTTCACACGTAAAGCCAATATAGTGTAGACTACATATTTTCTTTCAGCCCCTATGTGACATTCAAAGGGATAAGGCCGAGAACTAAACAAGAATTATGTTTAATCTATTACAATACATTTACATTCCCAGGATACAGCAGGCCACAGAAGGTATTCATATGATCTGAATCCATGTTCTAAGGCCAGAGCAACCTCGAGTACGTTATCCACATGAGAACCAAGACTGACTCTGCAGAACACTCCGTCCTGCAATTTTGCAGTCTTAAAGAACTGGATTCCCTAATATGACCTTATAATTGCGAATATGCTCTGTGAGGAAAATGCTGTCTAAGTTTAAATGTAATGTGAATTCAGTAACTGGGCCTCATTACGACCCAGGCGGTAAGTTACCGCCTGGGCCGTGACTTTACCACCATGGCGTAAACTACGTTTACGCCATGGTGGTTGGCGGACTTACCGCCCCATTCCGACCTTGGCGGGGCGGTAAGTCCCCAATCCCCATTTACCCTTCCCCATTCCCATTTTTGCCCCATAGGGCATAATGGGAGTGGGGAAGGCGTTAATTACGCCACCGTAAATTACGGTGGCGTAATTAACTCCATGGTCCCTTAGCGCCATGGATTTTAACACCTGCTAAAAGCAGGTGTTAAGTCCGCCATGGCGCTAAGGGACCTCGTACTCAGGCGGTAAGGGTCGGCGCTGTTTACGCCGCCGTAAAACCCATACCGCCTGAGTCGTAATGAGGCCCACTGTCTTTATTGTGTAGTTTAGAGTCTAAAACGAATTTGTAAAATTTGCAGCGTTCTGTGAAACGTCATTGTGTAATTTCACTGATTAAGACTAAGATTAAGAGAATCTGAAAAGTAAGAACAGAACTGAAACTGCAACTAAATTCGTTCCATATCTGTGGACTGGGAGCTGGGAGTTGTCAAAATGGGGAAATGAAACCTTGCAAGGTTCGTTTCTCAGGCTTACCACATACAATGCCTGAACCAGCCTAAGAATGGAAATGCAGAGCACCCAAACCGGCCTTGGGCAGCCTGCAGCCTAGCACCAAAGATTATATAAACAAACCCACTGCCAGCTGGTTTCATATTTGTGAAATATTGGATTTGCTATACAGTTATTGTTTTGATCTCCACAGTGAAAAGCTGGAGGCCGACTAAGTTGAAGTTACATTATTCTTTTGAATGCATTTCGATGTTTAACTACCTATCTGTCTGTTCCTTGCCAAGTATTGTGGGGTGGGATTGTATTAATGGGAAGGCAGGCCACATCTGCCGAAGCCAATAATAAAAAAAAAAATGTTCTACAGTATGACCTGGATTGGTGGTGGACGGGGGGAATAAACTATAGCTATTGAGAATCAATCTCAGCAGTCCTTTTTTAAAACACAAATAAAATGTTAATTTAGACTCTGTTTATTTATTTTTGTGGACCACTGAGAAAACGCCCTGGTCTGTGGAGCGAAAGGGGCGGGAGCCGGGAACACGAGAAAACAATGTAATGGCCTAACTAAATAAAGGAAGACACATTGAGTAACTTGCACACTTCTTTTTTATTTTAAGTGCACAAAGGAAGTGCCAACTCAACCTTTTCCTCCTCCCTCGCTCCACGTCATGACCCTTGTGGTTTGACCCATGTGGATCTGTCTGTCCCTTAAAGAGACAGCAGCCCTTCAACAACACCCCAGGACAAATGTCCTTACTTCATTATCAGCATTCTTCAACCAGGCGTGTTGGCTTCTTGACTACCCGTTGAGGCCGGCTGCATATGCCTTCCCCTGAGCTTTCTACTGGTCGATCAGCTATCTTCGTTTCAGGTCGGGGTGAGAACCGAGGGGGAGTCCATAAGCTGTCTCTGACGTCATGTGACTCTGGATCTGGGTCTGGAGGTGGAAGTCTCTCACTTTCATCTGTGAAAACATGTTTAAATAGTGAACTGTTTCGGGTTACTTCTTTCTCATTGTTTGCAGCAGTCATCATGGTTCCTTTTATTGCAGTGACTTGGAGGGGGTTCGGAGAAAACCGGGAGTCACTTTTCCTGACCATTGTTTGTTGTACTAGCACTACATCCCCGATGTGAAATTCTTTCGGTCGTGCTCCTCTCCTTTCATCGGTCTCTATCTGAGCTCTATCCTTCCGCTCTGTATCTCTTCTTAAGATCTCATGGTGTGCTTCCCACTGACTTGCTGGATGTCTTATGATTCTTGTGTGAACTTGGTATTTTACCATGAGTTCTGCTGGCAACTTGTTTGTGGCCTCGTGAGGCGTGTTGCAGTAGTCACGAAGCATGCAGCATAGTGCTTGGTGGGGGTTGAAGTTCTCAATTAGGGCTCTCTGTAAGGTCTTTTTGATAGAGGCCATGAACCTTTCGGCCATCCCATTCACTTGGGGCCAGCGAGGTATGATTTTCTGGTGTCTGACCCCCATGTGTTTGGCGAATGCTGTAAACTCATGTCCACTGAATGGCGGACCATTGTCCGACTTGATGATTTCCGGTATTTCCCTTTTGCTCACGACTTCATCAAAGACAGCAGCTACTTGGGCAACATTGTGGATGTGGACCGCTTTACAATCGGGAACCTGGAATGTTCATCAAGGAACAGAAGTAAATATTCTCCTGATTTGAGTGGCCCGTAAAAGTCTACTGCAACCTTTTCCCATGGGTGCTCTGGGATCTGGGTTGGCTACAATGGTATCGGAGCTTCAGCTTTGGCCGTGCATTGGCACGCTACACAGTTTCTCCACCGGTCCACCATGACATCCAAGAACGGGAACCACACATGGCAACAGAGCTGCCGTTTGGTGTTGTCTGCACCGCGGTGCCCCTCGTGAGCTGTCTTGATGACTTCTGACCGTAGGGTGGCTGGGACCACAAGTCTGCAACCTCGTAAGAGTATCGAGTTATCTTTCAGAGCCAGTCCCGAGTGCACTTTTGCTAGTCTCTCTAGTTCATCCCTGCATGCTCCTGGATGTGTCAGTAGCGCCCGCCGATAGTCTTTCCACCTGTTGTTTTTGGTGAGACTGGTCGTCTGGGCCATAGAGGGGTCTGCAGCTGAGGCTGAGGCAATGGTCTCTAGTGAGATTGCTGGGGGCAGCGCATTTGTGGTCACATAGCTGATGTATTCGGCATCTCCAGGTCTTGGCACTGGCTTGCCTGTGGGGTGCCTGGATAAATAGTCAGCCGGGTTGTTCTCGCCACCCGGACAATGGGTGATCTGGTAGTTGTATTCTTGTAGTCTAATGCCCCATCGTTCTATCCTGGGAAGCATTTTCATCCTGGGGTTCCCAAACAGTGACAGTAGGGCCTGGTGATGAGAGTGAACTTCTTGCCTATCACAAAGTTGTGGAAATGTTCACACATTCATACAGCCGCCAAACTCTCCTTTTTGGCTTATGAGTACGCAGACTCAGGGGGTGCCAGTGCTCTGCTGGCGTATGCCGCTACATGTCTCGGGTGGGCATCAATCCCATTGGTCTGTGCCAGTATGGCCCCTAGTCCCACGGGACTTACGTCCACTACGATTTCGATATGCTACTCCAGATAAAAGTAGGCAAGTTTATTGGCTTCGTCCAAGGACTGTTTGATGGTGTTGAACGCGCCTTGACATCTACCGACCACGTGAAGAGGACATCTTTCTGTAGCAACTGCCTGAGGGGCTCCGTAATAGTGGCATAGTGCGGGATGTATCTGGCACAATACCCTGCCATGCCAAGAAATGATCTCACCTCTGCTACTTGTTTGGGCTCCTGCATGTTGAAGATTGTGGGGACCTTGTGGGATCAGGAGTCATGCCTTTTGCAGAGAAGATGTGCCTAAAGAATTTCAATTTGGACTTGCTGAAATGGCATTTGTCAACATTAAGGGTGAGACCCGCCTCTTGGACAGCACTTCAGGTGGCACAGAGGGCTACATCATGCTCCTCTTTTGATGGTACATAAACAAGGATATCGTCACTGTAGTTCAGTGCTCCACTTATCAGCCGAATGACTTGCCTGATGGCTTTGTGAACGATCTCAGCGGCAGAGGAGATGCCGAAATGTAAGCGTTTATATTGGAAGAGAGCATCATGGGTGGCAAAGGTGGTGATGCCTCTTGATTCCGGGTGGAGTACCATCTGGTGGCACCCCTGGTTGAGGTCAAGCTTGGAGAAGTGGATAGATTTATTGAGTTGGACTATCATGTCCTCTATCCGTGGGCCCAGATGGTGCTCCCTCTGGATGGCGGTGTTGGCCATCCTCATGTCCACACAGAGTCTGAGGCGTCCCCCTTCCTTCGGCAATATCACCAGTGGCGAGACCCATGGGGTCAGGCCTGATGCTGGTTCGATGATTCCATCTTCCAATAGTTGTCTGAGTTCAGTCGATACCGCTGCTTGCAGATGAAACCCAACTCTTCTCGGATGTTGGGAACAGGTCAGACCGATGGGTCAATGTGTAGTTTGACGGGCATGCCCTTCATCTTGCCTAGTCCCTTATATAAGAGTGGAAACTCATTTATTATGGTCTCTTTCGTTATGGCATTGACCTGCGAGGGACAGTTCCACATGCTGTATACGTAATCTCTTGCGTCGTGGGCCGGGGCCGTTGAGCGGATGGTGTCACCCTCTTGCACGTTTATGTCTATGAGATCTAGGCATGACACAGTCCGATAGCTTAGGAGGCATCATCCCTTGGTTGGATTCCAAATGACATGAATGATAGTTGTTGTAGAGGGATCACCATGGAGGAGCAGACTTCCAAATGAGCCAATACCTTGCAGTGGGACATCTGCACCCCACTGGAATATATTGGAGATTGGTGGGTTAGCGCTGGTTTCTCAGGGATTTGGTGAAACTCCTTCTATCCCATTATGTTCATGGTGGCCCCTGTGTCGACTAGGAAACAGAAAAGTATTCCACCTATTTCTACGGGTTTTCTTGGTGCTTCTCTGACTTATCTTTCATCCATGATGAGATTGACATACTCATCTTGAGTGTATTGGTCATACTGGTCACTTTCCTAGTCGAACCTCTGCTGCGCCATTCCAGAGTAGTCCTGGTGTGATGGTGGTCCGTCGTATTCATCTCGAATGCGTGAGATCTGGTCATGTGTCTCATTATCTTGTGTAGCAGCATCTGGGTAGACATCTTCGACCACTCTGACGTATCTTCTTGGGTTTTGCTGGTACAGGCGCATTTGATACGACTGCTCTTGTAGGTTCCTGTTGTATGTCTTGTATTGTGGCGTCACAGGCATCCATGGTGTAGGAAAACATCTGCCTTCCTGCAGACCGACTGGAAATTGCCTTTTCTGCCGCAGTTCCCGCATCTTTGGGAAAGAGCGGGGTAGGTCCCTGCGTGGGGAAAAGCCATCCCGCAGCCATAGCACTGTCGTTGTGTTCTTGGAGTCGCCATGTAGCTGATACTAGTGGGTCTGTCGGTTGTTCTTGTGTTGCTTGGTTGTATTGCTGCTATCATTTAATTCTTGTCTTGTTTAGCTGAGGTTTTGCCCGCTATCTGCGTTACTTGCTTGTCCACCCTTTCGAGGATTCTGTCCATTTCACCGACCTCTTCAATCGTGAGTGGTTTCTTGAGGAGTTGCTTTTTGAGAGTTTGAGACACACACCCTTCAATGACTCGTAGGCGGATGGCTTCATCGAGCGAGAAGGCATGAAATTGGCAGTATGCACCTTTTATTCGTAGGCGAGTGATGAATTCATCCACAGTTTCGTCAACTCTTTGGGTACATTTATTAAACATGTACCTTTCGTAATCCCTATTGGGCTTGATCACTAGCCTCTTGTTCAAAGCTGTGATCAGCGCTGGAAAATCAGGGTGTTCAGCAGTTGGAATGGTCTTAATGAGTGTCTTGACTTCATTTCCCGCTAGCTTGAGGAACATGCTGCATAGTCTCCGTGAATTTTCTTCGCCGGCAGCTGCGATGAAGGTGTTAAAGTCTTCCAGCCATTCGACCCACCTCAGACCTTTGTCGGCTTGCGGAGTCATGGAGAAAGGGGGTGGCATGCGCCAGGCGGTGGCAGTAGTGTTCCCCAGGGGGGCCGAAGGAGCTGGGGCTTGTTGAACTGGTGGAGAGCTCATTTTGGTTGGGTCTTGCTGGGGCGCTGCTCACTCTAATGCTGAGGACGCTAATGTTGTCACCTTGGTGGTGTGATTTGGTGGGCGTTTGCGAGGCTGTCGCTCGATGGCAATGCAGGTGCGTGGGTTGGAGGGGTGTCTTCTCACAGCAGTGTGTGCGTGTAGCACAGTGGCAGGCTTGTGTGCAAGACACTGGACTGTGGGCAGATGCAGATGATGTTCTGCGAGGGAGTCAGGGTTAATCAGGGGTATGTGGACGTTTTTATGGGCTTTCTTGCTCCCTTTCCACTTGCCTTTCACTTTCTGCTGTCCTTTCCCTCCTATGTTAATGCATTAATCTTCCTGTCTTTTCCTCTTTTATTTCAATGTCTTTGGTTATAGGTATCTAATGATCTTTATTCTATTAGAAAGGTGCCATGGAGCGGTGGGGGAAGAGGGCGCCACCCACCTGTTCTTCTTTTTGTTACTTGTCTTCTGTTGTCCGTTGCAGCCGCTGGCGGATTGCCGCGCGACGTCTGAATGGCACACTCCACGCGTGTGCCTGTTCAGGGAAGTGCGTCTGAAGGAAGGAGGTCGGCAGCGACTCGCTGTAATCTCTGCCGGCTCGCGTGGAGCGTTGTGGTCGCGGGTGAAGGAGGTGGAAGGCGGGCCCGGGTGCTCGTCAACGGTGCTGGCTGGAATCAGCTGGCTGGACGCGCTGGAGCGGGATCGCTCGTGCAGTAAGGAGGAGGAGGACCTCTGCAGTCTGGAACAGACTTGTCACCAGTTGTTAGGCTGTAATGACCTAACTAAATAAAGGAAGACACACTGAGTAACTTGCACACGTCTTCTTTATTTCAAGTACACAAAGGAAGTGCCCGCTCAACCTTTTCCTCCTCCCTCGCTCCACATCATGACCCACGTGGTTTGACCCTTGTGGCTCTGTCTGTCCCTTAAAGAGACAGTAGCCCTTCAACACCTACCAGGGTATTTGCCAGGGCCAATCGTACCCCAAAGGCAGGCTGGGGGAGTTGCAAGGTCCCCAGTCCCTGGAAACCATTTTAATACCTGGAATACCAGTGAGCTTGGTACCGCTATATGTTACTCCATGCTTTGCACCCTCATATCTCATAAAAGTCCTTTCTTCTCTATTGCAGGACTCCCAGCCCCAGAAGGCAGTTCTTTATCAGCTGAGAGCTCCACGAATGGGAACACTGATGCTACACCCCAGTCTCGTTCATCATCACATCCAGGGTACTGGCCAGAACGCAGACTTCCCTGAGCAGCAGGGCAGCATTGTGAGCAGCCAGAAAAGCTGAGACACAGCTTCAGCAAAACAATGAACACCACCATGTGAAAGGGGGTTGGGGCTAAAGGGATTTTTTAGAGATTTAGGACCGTATAACCGAACCCTACGGGAAATAGAGGAGCCCAAGAGGTTAGGTGGGAGTAAGGACCATTGGGAAGAAGGAGGAAACAGGCAACAAGCAAGGCCGGATACTAAAAGATCCACATGGACAGGAGAGGATGAAGTGCGTGTGTGTGAGGTCAGGCGGAGAGGTTGCAGACCCGAGGGACCAGGCGGAGGCAAAAACGTAGAATAGGGTGCTGAGGACATTTTGGAGATTGTGGAACTGAGTGCAGGTGAGTTATTGAGTGTAAGAGAGGTAGTAGCAAGTGTGTGAGAGAGGATAGATTGTTGTGTGTGTGTTGCAGTGAGTGATAGTGAAGACCGGAGTACAAAAAAAATGAGAGAATGTAAGAGTGCATTTAGGAGGTGAGACTGTATGAGTGAAAGAGAGAGTGGATGGGAGGATAAAAGGGAGAGGTGACGGGTGTAGAAGGCGGATGTGTGAGCTAGGAGGGAGGAATAGTAGGAGGAAAAGAGGGAAAAAGGAGGAGGGTGTTGAAGATCAGAGGAACAGACAGGAGAGAGACTGAGAGAAAGAGAAAAAAGAGAGAGAGAGAGGGGGAGGGAGGGAGGGATGATAAAGAAAGAAGCTTTGGCGAAAACGATTAATAAATACAAATAAATACAAAAACAATAGAAAAACTGGAGAGAAATCAGGCGGGAGAGAGGAGAAGAGGGGTGAGAAAGGGGAATGGAATAGTGGTGGGAGAAAGAGCAAAAGGAGAGTAGGCGAGCAGTAGGAAAGGAATAGTGGGAGGTGTGATGGGTCAGAAATGAGAGGCGGACACAAAGTTGTAACGTTTTCAACATCAGAATTCTTTAGTTGATGGGCGTGTATATGTCCAGGCATCAGTAATCGGAAGCATGGTCATTGTCTGAATAATGCCTTTTGCAGCTGCAGAGTGTGATCTAGGCCCTTTCGTTAAAGAATCTTTGTTTTTATCAAGGATATTATTAAAGTCACCTGCCCATATCACTATAAAGTCGCTCATAGAGTCACACATGTTAGCTAATTCCGTGTAAAAGATGGAATCTTCCGCATGAGGACCATGTGTTGACCAGCAAGATTTTTGCTCCAGACAGGACTCCCACATAAAAACATATCTGCCCATAGGATCAACCAGGGTCTTAATATGCTGGAAGGGGAGAGTATGATGTATTATGGTCAGGACCCCCGTGATTGGGAGTATGCGAGGTAATACATATTTTTCCCTAATGTTTATCAAATTATTAATTGACTGCCTGTGCTGCATAGGTTTCTTGTAGCATTATGATTTTGGGGGCATATCGGTCTATGTAGGCAACTATCTTCCTGGCTTTGACAGGGCTGTCGATGCCCCAGACATCCTAACTTAAGAACAACAGTGGCACAGCTGAGCTAAGCATGTTCCCCACTGCACAGTATCATAGGCCTTACAATCCTGCGCAGCATCACTATATCCAATAGGAATTGCTTTAGTCCTTGGTTCTTGCCATTTTTGGGCAAAACATACTAAACACCCAAAAACCCCATCCCACCCTCACCACCTACTCCAACTTAATCCTCGGGGGAGCTACGAACAGCAAATCAGAGCCAAACGGTAGGCAGCCCAGAATCATGTGACTATGGCCCTCATCCCAAAAACTGATATGAAGGAGATCACTGCATAACATGCATGAGTATTCACTGAAGACACGGATCTGCTCACTCTGTGGCATCAGAGAAACCAGGAGATATTGGCTTCCACTTCGCACGCGCGTCAGTGAGTTCCGGTGGCTTTTGTGGTATTGTAGATTCTATGAATGCAACTGCTTCAGACTGTGAGACAAAAACATGGGGGCACCTGCTGTGAATAGGCAGATCCAATGCTCGCAGGGGGGGGGGCATATACAAGCTAATGCAGTAACGCAGTAACGCCAAAAGTAACATGAAGGATGATTTCATGACGCACGTATATCACACCTGCATTACACCTATTGTGCCACACATTAGGGAATAGGGTGCTGCGCAGGAAAGTGCATGCGTAAAAACACAGAACCTATATGTATTTTTAACTGGTGGGTAACTAGGGATAGGTAAGCACGGCTGCCACGATGAAAAGTATACATGCAGCAACTGTAATATTTGAATAGTTCCTTTAAAAAGTAACTTAGAAGTGTAATGAGTTTAAGGGTTAGGTAAATTAATGAATAACAATGTGGCCACAGTTTATTAGGCTCAGGGCAGACTAGACAGAAGCCATGTTTTAGTTGTTTGAAAGGCCACAGTTCACAGTAGAACTGAGGTTTTGCTGACACGCTCAGAAACGCTAGATCAGCTCACCAAGGGCGAGACACCAAGAAGCCCACAGTATCTAATTAATTGTTGCAGAAGGAAACATTCTCATTGGAAGAGAACTGCAGCTGAATGCCAGGTGCAGTACCACACGATAATTTGACGGACATCAGGCTGGGTACAAAAGGGCCCCAGCAGCGAGCACAGTAGCAGAAGAGAATTACAGAGGAGAAATTCAGTTTCACCAACAGTGTCCTGCACAGTTCTTTCTACCTAGAGCTGGCACAATGCAAGAGAAGAGACGGGGAGTGAACAGGTGCAGGGGGATGAGGAAAGAGGGGAAGCAATCAAAATAATGGGATGTGGTGTTTCAGAGGCTGTAACAATACCCCTGACCTTTATGCTGTTGCCTCATAATTCTGTTGGATAGATTCAGTGGGATGCTGTGGCTCCAACGAAGGGGTCCAATCTGCATTAATTTGTATATTTTAACAGATGCCAACAACTGGCAGGCCAGAGTTTCTGCAGGTCAGCCTATAATGATGAAATTATGGGGAGAGACGCATGAGGGTCATGACATCAAGAAGGGGTGTTGAGGGTGATGTTCCAGGAAATGTATAGAAATGTACAAAACTGTAATGTATAGAAATGTATATGGGTCCTGTGACGACCCAACAATTATGTATTAGCACATCCCCAAAATTGTAACGATTGACAAATTATGCTATTATGCTATTAACGATTGACAAATTATGCTATTTTCTTGTACAAATATTGTAGGCTGGGGAGAGTTGAGAATGTATTACAGTTTAGTTCCACAGAGCTGTTTGTTCTCCCAGTCAACTGTTTAATAAAACTGGTGAGACCTGCCAGGAGATCCAGCCCCTGCAGGCATTCTCGTAGTCTGGCGCTCTGGAAAGGGGGCTGGTACATTGCTACCGGCACCCTTATTTCTGGAGGGCTAGACTTAGAATGAGGCCCATTCTGTCGGCCCGATGAGTGCAGGCCAAAACCTGTATATAGTATTGAAGTGTATGTCAGAAGTATTTGCAGAAGGAGTATATTGTGGTTGAGAGTGTGGACGTAGTTTTGTGTATGAGAGGATGGTATCGATTGGGTGAGAGGTGTGGAGATGGGAGAGTAAGAAATTAGTGGCATGATGTGTTGAGGTGGTGTTGTGTTTTGTATCTATGTGATATTAGAAATATTGTTTTTGCCTTGTACAAGCAAATTAAATTATGATTGACATTTTTGTCAAAGGTGGGGTCTAAATTGACAACAGGGAGTACATGACTCTGTTAGAGCAGCGTCCGAGGACAAGCAAAAGGGGAGGGAATGGGGTTGATTGGAACAATGGAGACTCCCTTGGAGCACCTTTGTACTAAATTGTTGCAGTACTGAAATAAAATAATTAGGTACCACTTTGAGTGAGTGCAGGACATGGCAGGGCAATGCTTTAAAGCGTGGCTCAGGGAAGGCACATTTGAGAGCGACATAGTTGAACACAGTATTCTAACTTATTATCCAAACACAAGGGGAAGAAATTACATTTTAACCAGAGCATTTTGTCCCTCTGGAACATGTTTGAGGAAGAGAATAAGTCACCTCCCACAGAAATTAGAACACGTGTAGACCTGAATGAGATCCCATCGACTACACCCCTTACAGGCTATATCCCAGTTTTCAACCAGTGGCAGGATATACTAACCCATAGCGAGTACCTCCAGCAGAGGACACCGAAGGGGAAGTAAGGAAAAGAAGGGACGGTAGTAAGATAGTGACGACAGGCATTAAGACACACAGCCTGACAGACCTAGGCAAAACCACATGACTAATTGAAATAGAAGAAGGCACACACCGACAGATTGAGGACGTGTTAAAAGAAGCAGAGAAGGAGATAGAGATGGCAGTGCGGAAAAGGGAGGAGGAGTGATATACTAGAATAACCCCAGAGGCATGGACGTTGGGAAAAATGTTGTTTAAATTGTATAGTAAAAACATGTCTGAGGCCAACCTCCAAGGAGGAGGGGCGGAAGACAGTGATTCCACTGACAATGCAAGGGAGTGAAGAGGATGAGGAGGGACTCAGGAGGAGCTGCGAGCTTTGGGAAGAGAAGGATGGGAAGGAACGGGTGAGAGAGAGGGAGAACAAAAATAAAAGAAGGAGAAGGAGAGAAACGGAAAGAGGGAGAGAGAGGAAATGAGATAGAGGACGGGATTGGTCCCAGACGACATTCCAGAGTAGGATCAGAAAAATGTCAGTTGTAAGTACCACAAAGGATACAAAGGCATCACAGCCGCAGGCACAGTTGCCCCTGTTGCAGAAGGGTTGAGTAGGACCCCAGTATATACGTTGGGACAGAATGGACAGGGATAACATGATGTACAGCTTGCTGTCCCTCACAGCCTGGACAGGCAAATGGATACATGCTTTACAAAAGGAAATGGCAGGGATTACCCTGGTGGTAGGCGATATGAAGTCTTTATTTTCCACCTTAATGGGCGAACAGAAAGACAAAATTTGGGAGCAGGTAGGATATGATGGGGTAACCATTCAGTAGTACTGTGCACGATGGAGCGCTATTTAAAAACTGCCGGCACACATGTGGAAGGTATTGCGGACAATGTAGCTAGTCACCTCAGATATGCAGCTATCTTGACACACACAATGAAGCATGAAGAAGACCCTGCACAATACATCCAACAGATACAAGAGATGTAGACAGTAGAAGTATGTTTTTTTACCACATATTGATTAGGGGACTTCCTGCTGATGTATGGAAAGTGTTAGGGAAGGTGGTAGGAAAAGAGGCAAACGGGTGGCCCGAGATACAAGCGCATATAGTACACCTTTGTAAAGCACGGCAAGATAAAAATAAAGACTCCATAGATAATGCTGGAAAAGCTAAAGCAAAATGAGTACAGAAAAAGTTGGCCAAACCTAGCATGGAAGGAGCAGTATTAACGAACGTAACACCAGGACAGCCAGACTCCGCCCAGCAAGGAGGGGGAGCACCCATGGGGATGGCCAGCCATAAGCATCTACAGGGATTGCCCAGCTTAAAGCACCATCAATAAGGGAGGGCATATTTGCGAGAGACAGGGGGATGGGGTGCAGATATGTATGGAGTATGCGGTCATGTTTTATTTGTTTCAGGTGGGACACTTGGCACAAAAATGTAGGAGCATAGTGGAGACACCTAACGGCCAGGTTGGGCACCCAGTGTACTAGACCCCATGCAGGCCCCACTGGCTCAGATGCAAATACCACACTAACAGGTACAGCCCACTTATGGGAATGCTGAAGCAAACTGAGATGTACTAGGTACCACAGACTATTAGACAACCACAGCAGGTGTCCCTGCAGTCACACCCGAACACCCTACAGGCCCATGCACAATCACACGCTCCAACACAGCAGTGGGACAGCAACTTGTTAGACCAGAATGTAGTACCCCACTAAACGGGGGCAACAGTGTTCGGAGGGAACCCCTTTCCATTCCCGGTGTCAACCATGAATACCCAATAGGACGGACCACAGAGTGACCTGATGTGTGCAGTCCTTTCGGTAACTGCAGATCCCAAGGAGGAATCAGAGGTAATAGTGAAGATAGGCCAGAAAGATTGCTCGTGTTTGGTCGACACAGGAGCAACCAAGTCCTGTATTTAGGAGGGTACCTTACCCCTGCTGGACAAAGTAAAGGACACACAGGGATTCTATCGGGCTATAGTAACAGTTCCTAAAACGGAAGAGTTGCCTCTTATCATAGGCACTGTATGGGATAAAGAGTAAGACTCGGAGACAGGGATTTTTTAGGGGTTTGTTAAAGATTTTTATTGATAAAATAAAAGAGGGGTTTGTGAAAATCCTACCTAGCCCTAACTCTAGGAGTTACCGAGTAAACCCTGCCTCAACAAACTAAGTGTGAGAATCTCCAAAGCAAAAGGTTCTCTGTTCTGTGTCCGAAATCCTAGCCTGGCCCTTATACACTAAACTTAATATAATGTGAAGGGGGGATTATCTTTTAGCTGATCACCTGCAGCTTCTTTGCAAAATTCCAACAAAGTTCAAAAGTGTAAAAAGAAACCAACAAAGTTCCACCAGTAAAAGATGGTCTTCCCTTCCCCAGGATTTTTCTGGATTTTCAATGTTGTTCACCTTCATATGAGCACACTCCACAATCTCGAGGGAGTTGATTCTTCCCTTGATTTTCCTCCATTTTACACAGTTCATCAACTCAAGATACACGTTCTCCCTCTAGAGCCCCTTTGGGTTATAACATTCCACAATCTAGAGGTGGTATATCTCTTCCCTTTGACGCTTTCACAGTTTCACATTTCTCAGGCTCAAGGATTGTATCTCTACCCCTGAGCTTTCTTAGCCTTTCCACAGTTCACAGATTTCACAGATCCACAATTCAAAGTTTCAAGGGTTATGCTTTTCCATGAATGTCCTTACCTTCTCCACAGGTCACAGATTTCGCAATTCACATGCTCAAGGGATATGCTTCATCTCCTGACTTTTCTTGACCTTTTCACAATTTACAGACTTCACTTTCCAAGTTTATCAGTTTTGATTAGGAGTGGGTTGCGGACTTGCTGTATGTCTGATTTACTCTCCTGCCAGAACGTTCTTATTTCATCATTTGGGTGCGGGTACCAGAGTCGCTGTATGCCTGGTTTACTCTCCTGCCAGGACTTTCTTATTTAATAATTTGAGTGTGGGTCCCAAACTCGCCTTAGGCATGGTTTACTCGGTACGATGTCCATTCATCGGCCGTTTTTTCTGTGCAACTTTTTTGCAGCTGATTTTTTACCGCAGAAACCAATTGGAAAAGATGGGGGGGTTGGGTAAAGGGATATAAGGTCTAGGGGGTGTGGGGACTAGATTGTAAATAGGTGGGAATGGGGTTTGGGAGGTATCCCCCCCAACAACAAAAAAACTAAATTTGATGGGTTTTTGCGGCAAAAAAACAGGTGATGGAATGACAGAGCCGGTTTACTCTCCTGAGAGGACTTTAATACTAGGTTCAATATTTGGGTGCAGGTCCCAGACTCACACTTCTCACCAGTAACCACTTTTATATTGTTCCAAGATTCTTTGATTATACTTTTTATATATTGGGCCAGCAACCTCTTTTCATTCGTATTAGTTTCTTTGCTCAATCGCCCCCGTGTCCCAGCTCCCCTGTTTGGGCTTACCCGGTTCATCAACTATACATAAAATTTGCCATGAAGAGCCCCAGCATCACAACCTCTCTCTCTGGGCTTACGGGTCTCCGTCAGCCGCTTCGGCGTCCTTCGCGTCTCACCGTTCTCACTGCTGCTTGTGTCAAAAGCCTCTTTCTTTCTCACCTTTTTCTCCTTGCTTGTGTTCTTCCGGGATGAGGCTTCTTTCTTTTTCACCGACCGTGACTTGTACAGGCTGGAACGGGAGTCCTCGGGTTCCAGCGTGGAAGCCGGCTGCCAACCCGGTAGCGTTTGAATTCCAGGAACAAATGTCAATGAATCCAGGAAGGTAAGGATTGGAAGGGAGAGGGTTCCAGGAATAAAGAAGGAAGATAGAAATACACTGCAACGCAGAGAGCGAATTCGAACAACGTCTAGTAACTCGTAGGGGTAGAGTTGAGACACGCAGAGCTGCAGGGGCGTGCTGGTTTTCTAGGAAGCTGGTGACTGCACGCAAAGGATAGACCGCAACAGTTCTGACTTGTCGGCCATATTGGATGAATTGCAGTGTTTATGCCACGATGCATCATGGACCATGAAGTCCAGAAGGGTCGAATCCGGCTACTCATGACAGTATGCCTCCTCCTGAGCCCGGACCCACCTGGTTTGCTCGGGTGTATTCGATGAAACTTCTACAGTAGACGAGGAGCATTCATGTTAGAGACTGGTTCCCATGTACGCTCGCTGGGGGGATAACCCTTGCACTCTACCAAATATTGTAGTTAGCCTCGTCTATATCTGGAATCACATATCCTGGAGACTTCGAATTCAACCTGATCATTGATGAGCACAGGATTAGGTCTAGGAATAGTCTGATTGGATTGTATATATGGCTTCAATAAGGAGGTGTGAAAGACCGGATTCATTCTTTTTCAGGATTCTGGAAGCTGCAGTCGATATGCCACTGGATTCATGATTTCTTTGATGGGGAAAGGTCCATAGTACTTGGGAGCCAGTTTATTGGGCCGTAGATGTCGAGGAAGGAGTTTGGAGGATAGCCAGACTTCATCCCCTATTGAATAAGAAGGGTTAGGTCTCTGCTTGCCATCTGCATATCGTTTAACAGCTATCCTGGCCTTTTCCAGATATTCCTTGGCATCCCTGTGAACGTTTACCAATGTTTCAATCCAGGAATCAACTGCAGGGACCAGGGTTGGATGTGGAAAAACTGATGGTAAAACTGAAGAATGGAATCCTTGACTGCAGAAGAATGGACTTGTCATGATGGCCGAATGGTCTGAATTGTTGTAAGCAAATTCGGCCACAGGAATCAATGAACAATCATCCTGGACCTTGCTCGCAAAACAGCAGAGATACTGTTCAAGAGTCTGGTTGACTCTTTCGGTGATCCCGTTGGTTTGGGGATGGGAACCTGAAGATAATGCCCGCTGAATGCCTAGTATTCGGCATTGTTGTTTCCAGAACTGGGAAACATACTGAGGACCTCTATCGGAGATGATCTTGGAAGGTAGTCCATGGAGCCTAAATATGTGTTCGATAAATATCCTAGCAAGATCAAGTGAGGAGGGCAATTTAAACAGCAGTGTGAAATGTGCTGTATGGGTAAACAAGTCAATGGTAACCATAATAGTCGTATATCCCCGGGATGGGGGGTAATTCCACAATAAAATCTGTGGCGATGATCTCCCAAGGACGTGTCGGTAATGTAGGTTGATGCAGAAGACCGGCAGGTTTTCTATTGTCATGTTTGTTTTGATTGCACACAGCACAGGATTGGATGTAGGTTTTTATGTCAGTAATCATTCTAGGCCACCAGAATTGCCTCTGTATGAGATGAAGGGTATTGGTAACCTCGATGTCCTGAATGAAAGGTGTCATGACAGAGAGTCATGATTTTGTTTCTCAGTTCTTGTGTAGGAATGACTAGTCGTTTGTCCTTGAAGAGATAACCATCCTTAGTGTTCAAGTTCCATTGATTGTTCTGGGTGTAATCTTCCCAAAGAACAGAGGAAGGGGTATGGGAATGGATGTCTTCCAGGAGAAATTGAGCTTGTGCCACAAACACGGTTTTAGGAAACATCTTGGGAAATGCCCTGACCTCGACAGATTCGTAGTCAGGACGTCTGGATAAGGCATCTGCGACAATGTTATTGATTCCAGGAAGATGGTTAATTTGAAACTGATACTGAGCTAAAAAGAAGGCCCAACGGGCCTGGCGACTGTTTCTGCATTCCAGGGATTGTAGTACTTGCAAGTTTCGATGATCTGTACATACTTGCACTGGATATTTAGCTCCCAGGAGTAAATGACGCCAGTCAGTGAATGCTTGTCGGATAGCTAGTAGCTCCTTTTCCAGGACTGAATAATGGCATTCACTAGGTGTCAAGGTGTGGGATAGTTAGGCAATAGGGTGTTCCATCTTGTCCTCAAATTCTTGTTTTAAGACTGCCCCGATGGCATATTCAGAAGCATCTGTTTCCACCAGGAAGGTTCGTTCTGTATCGGGTTGAGCCAGGATTGGACATTCAGTGAATTTTCGTTTCAGTTGTTGAAAAGCCTTCTCTTGTTCTGTAGTCCAAATAAACGGTGTATCCTTCTTTAGAAGTGTCACGATGGGATGTACAATTTCAGAAAAGTTCGGAATACATTTTCTGTAAAAATGTGCAAGTCCCAGGAAGGACTGTATCTGTTTCACAGTGGTAGGCACAGGCCAAGAAAGTATGGAATCTATCTTGCCCGGATCCATTCCTATTCCATTAGGGCTGAGCACAAATCCAAGGTAATGAACGGTCTGAGCATGAACTAGACACTTTTCAGGCTTGGCCAGGAGTTTGTGTTCACGTAATCGTTGCAGAACTGCGCTAAGATGCTCTTCATGGATCTGGGGATCTTTAGAATAAATCAGTATATCATCCATGTATACGATAACAAAAAGGAACAACATATCTGAGAAGACCCTGTCCATGAATCGTTGAAATACTGCGGCAGCATTGGCAAGACCGAAGGGCATGACCAAATATTCGAAGTGGCCAAAAGGGATTCTAAAGGCAGTCTTCCATTCATCACCCTCCTTAATTCGAATGAGATGGTAAGCACCTCTGAGGTCTAGCTTGGTGACAATAACAGCTCCTCGCACAGCTTCCAAAATATCAGAAATGAGTGGTAACGGATAGCGGTCTTTGAGGGTACATTGGTTAAGACCACGGTAGTCCATACAGGGTCGTCGCTCTTTTGTGTTTTTCTTGGGAACAAAAAACAAGGAGGCACTGGCGGGAGACTTTGAAGGCCGGATAGTTCCATTTGCCAAGTTGGTATCCAGGTAATCACGTAGAGCCCTCTTTTCAGGTTCGGATAATATGAACATTCTCTCAAATGGAATCACGGCGGAAGACTCAGTTTCTATGGCGCAGTCCTCAGGTCTGTGGGGTGGAAGAGCTTGAACAATATCTGTTGAAAATATGTCGGAGTATGTCTGGTATGATTCTGGTACATGGATAATGTTGGACACGCTCAAGGAGGATGGTTTGTGGTTCTGGGAGTTTACTGGAAGAATCCGGGACATGTTCTGACATAGACAGTGAGACATACAAAACTCTGAGCCAAGGAACAAGGAACCTGCTGTCCAATTGATGTATGGATTGTGCTTCTGTAACCAGGGCATACCTAAAACCATGGGATAGTGGGCAGCCTTTATGATGTCAAATCGTATCCTTTCCTGGTGGTTGTTTATAGATAGTTGCATTTCTTTTGTTTGATGAGTAATGGGGCCTGAAGACAATGGTCTACCGTTGATTCCTTCCACGGGTTGTATCACTTCTTTTAGCTCTCTAGGATTGTTATGAGTAGTGGCCCATTCGTGATCAATGAAAATCCCCATGGCACCGCAGTCCACGAGAGCCAGGATGGGAAAAGATTCATTATCAGTGGATGTCAGGACAGTTTGTAGAATCACTAAGGTATTCTGTCCCGGAGTATTCAAGGAAGGAATGGATGCGGAGCAGGCATCTTTCTCCTGAAGCTGTGCTCCGCTTAGGATCGGGAGCTGGCATTTCCCGAATGCTGGGGTGGTGCTATAGGGCATTCTCTGACTAGATGTTTGTCGGAGGCACAGTACATGCAGAGTCCTGTATCGATTCTACAGAGCCTTTCTTGTGGAGAGATTGGACCCCTGAAGGTGCCTAGTTGCATGGGTTCGGGATCCGGGGTACGTGGTACGTGGAGCAGCGCCCTCTTTGGTACTTGGGTATTCAGTAGTTGCCTTTGGGAATGTTCTCACCTTTCTTTTCTCAGCCTTTCTCTCCTGGATCCTAAAATATATCTGCAAGGAAAGATCCATAAGGGCCTGCAAGGTTCCTGGACGTGCTACTCTGGCTAGCTCACCCTTTACTTCATCATTTAACCCCCTTCTGAAGAGAGGGACACTGGCTTCTTGTGACGAATCTGCTTCCTTAGCTAGCTGCTTGAAGCGAGTCACATAAGTGAGCATATCCTGACTCCCTTGTTTAAATTCAATAAGTCTTTCTTGTGCACTGTAGACAAGCCCTGGTCGATTGAACATAGCCTTTAGGGCATCCACAAATCCTTCGTAGTCATCCAAGAGCTGATCTCCCGAATTAACTAAGGGAGTTGCCCAGGTTAAGGCATTGCCCGTTAAGTGTGAAATCATGAATCCAACCTTTGCTCGTGGTGTAGAAAAATAGTAGGGTTTGAAAGTGAAGTGCACTAAGCATGAATCTAGGAATGATCGCAAGCACCTAGAGGATCCATCATACTTGTCCACAACACCTCCTACCAAAATGTTTTCTTTGACTGTGGAATCCCGGGATAAGACCAGCTGTTTTAAAGCTGCATTTTCGGCTTTGAGATTTTGAACCTCGGTAGTTAATTCTTGCATACCTCACATGAGGTCTTCGACTGCCGCTTCCATATCTGTTTCCGTATCAGGTTCTTGGCGTCTCAATCTTTCAAAAGCCTCTTTCTTTCTCACCTTTTTCTCCTTGCTTGTGTTCTTTCGGGATGAGGCTTCTTTCTTTTTCACTGACCGTTACTTGTACAGGCTGGAACGCGAGTCCTCGGGTTCCAGCGTGGAAGCCGGCTGCCAAGCCGGTAGCGTTTGAATTCCAGGAACAAATGTTAATGAATCCAGGAAGGAAGGTATAGGAAGGTAAGGATTGGAAGGGAGAGGGTTCCAGGAACAACGAAGGAAGATAGAAATACACAGAGAGTGAACTCGAACAATGTCTAGTAACTCATAGGGGTAGAGTTGAGACGCGCGGAGCCGCGGGGGCGTTTTCTAGGAAGCTGTCGACTGCACGCAAAGGCTAGACCACAACGGTTCTGACTTGTCGCCCATCTTGGATGAATTGCAGTGTTTATGCCGCGGTGCATCATGGACCATGAAGTGCAGAAGGGTCGAATCCGGCTACTCATGACAGCTTGCTTGCCAGCTGAGAGAGCGTCCTGTCTGCTCTCCAGTTCCCGCTTTGCCTTCTTCACTTGACAGCTCCTGCTGTCTGTGGCACAAGCGCAGCAAACCCTCTACTTCTATACTTCCCTGGACAGCACTTCCAATGGCTTCCCTGCTTCGCACTCCAGCCGGCTTTCCTTTGATTTCCCAACGGATGTCAGGAGCAGCGAGTCTCTTTTTCTCTCCAGGTGCAGTGTACTTAAATGTCCTGGCAACTGTGAATCTTTTCCAACAACTAGAATGCAGTGTTTGCTTTTCACTTCTAGTGATCTTCATTACTCCAGGCTGCTTACTCATCTCAGTGGTATCCAAAAAATGGGAATGTAAATACGGTTGGTGATTGGGTTGTGTTCCCTGATGTGGTCCTCCCACTGATAGACACTCCCAGGGTCAGAGTCAGGTAGCTTCTGCCTTTCACTGGCAACATAAGGGAAGGTTCCTTCCAGGAAAGCAGTGACAACATTGCTAGATTTCTCACAGCACACAAACAATTCTAGCACCCTTGTTGTATTCAAAGTACACGCTCATCAACATATTACGTAGAGACAATATGCGCAAATTGAACATAACTATTTCATTCACAGAAAAAGGCATTGTGTGCTCCACATCAGTTATATATTACAAGTGGGTTGCAGCACTCATACAAGCATGTTGTGCACATACCATTCTGTAAGTCGTACCAATGCACCGACAACCATATTTGTTTGTGGTACAGGTTTTGTTGGGGTGTGTACCACGGATCAAGGATCACACGTTTTGACTGCCCGTGGAATTTTTATTTCAACCAGAAGTACAGAGGGAAGTAGTGTCAGGTACCGTCATCATCATAAATTAAGAAGCAGCAATTCTGAGGAAGGTGTAAAGAATCCTATGGATCCCCCACTGAACCCCTTGTCTCCTCCCAGATCGCCAGGGAAAGGCAGACAGTTCCTGATCCTGACCTTGGGGGTGGTATACTGTAGGAGATCACCTGGGAGGAGACAAGGTGCTGGGTGGTGAGGAGATCCCTTGGAATGAGACGCGGTATGTGTCTTTTGAAAGGGAACTCCTTTCAAGACGGCCAAAACAGCTAATGGCTTATTGCCATTACAGTGTATCTGAACCACATAATACTCTGTGGCTCTGGGCACTAATACCATAACATCTAAATAGACCCTTAGAACAGAAAGACCTTTCAAGATATCTCAAGATAAAAACCCTCCTTACTCCCAAAGATATAAGGTAAAAGGATCTAGCAATATTGCCTTAAGTCAATTGTTTTCCTCTGTAAGAACTAATTCAAATGGTTCATCTTTCAATAGGTCTAAAAGAAATAAATCTTCCCTGAAAATTAAGATGTTGCCTAAAATAACTGGGGCCATCAACCATGTTAAGAGATCTATGAACACTTCAATTATGAGGTCCATGGACACTACAAATATTGAAGAAGAGATGAATCCACGCATCACTACAAATATTGAAGAGGAGATGAATCCACACATCACTGCAAATATCGAAGAAGTGAGGCATCCACACGTCAGACGGTCTAACTGGCGGAAGAGGAACAATTAGTGGTCCCAACAGAGTGCAGACCGACTGGACGCTATCCCGATGGAATATAGGCTATAAGACAGGCATATTCTTTATTTCCTTGCTCGTCCTTGGTGTTCAGACTGCAGCTAATGCCAAATGGCTGCAAATAACAAAATATGAGGTGTTACAACTGGAAAATGGGACAGAGAAAGGGTAGAATGCAGTAAGGGAGGAATACAGGGCATTAAGGTGGTCTCTCTCCAGAACTGGTACGTACTGGATTTGTTAACTGCCATGGAGGGTGGCTTATGCATCAATATAGCCAGCAGTTGCGGCGCATATATGCCTGCAAATGATGCCACAAACAGCACACTGTCAGAAGCAATCGATGCCTTGCACGCCCTCCACGAAACTAGCAGAGTGACCAAACAAGAATGGTTTGAGAGAATGTTTGCTTGGGTAATAGTACTTATGAAAATAGCAGTTCCACTTTTCGTATTGGCTCTCAGTGCCTTTTGTGCATATTAGTTCAGATTAAGGTGGTGCAGAGTGGGCAGGAATGAGGGGAAATATATGATGGCAATGGGCACGGGCAAGGTTAGGGAAGCGATACCCCCCGACCAAACACCTCCAACACAAACTATTCCAGAATGTGATATGGTTCAGAGGGAGGGGTTTTGTGGCCTAAATGGACATTGTCCATGCCACCTTCTTATTTATAAAAATTATACTGCCCACTAGGTCGATTGTTATGGAGATGGAGGGTGTTGTTTTTTGGCATGCACACCAGAAGAATATGTTCCTGCACAAGGGAGCTTGCAGGGGTGTCTATAATTTGGATACCACAGAGGTTTGGTGGGAAGGTCAAAGAACTGTCAATTAATAAATTGATTGAAGGGAGAATGTGAATATGCAGATCCAACTTTAACAAGGGGGGCACACATACAAGTTAAAGTAATGCAGTAACACCAAAAGTAGAGTGAAAGGTGATGTCACGATGCACATATATCACACATGCATTACACCTACTGTGTCATATGTGAGGGAGTAGGGCACAGTGCAGGTAACTACACATGCAGCAAAACAGAACTTATATTTATTTTTAACTAGTAGGTAACTAGGGATAAGTAAGCATGGCTGCCATGATGAAAAGTATACATGCAGCAAAAGTAATATTTTTAAGTTTTTTGTTTAAGTAACTTAGAAGTGTAATGAGTTTAAGGGTTAGGCATATTAATGAATAACAGTGTGGCCACAGTTTAGTAAGCCCGGGGCAGACTAGACAGAAGTCATTTCTTAGTTGTTTGAAAGGCCACGGCTCACAGATCAGCTCACCAATGGCAAGACACCAAGAAGTTGCTGTATCTAATTAATTGTTGCAGAAGGAAATCGGGCTGGGAACCAAGGCCTCCAGCAGCGAATTGTAATCAAGGCATGGTATCAAGAGTAAGACAGACACAGGTGACCACAGTTCAAGGGCGTTTATTGAACTTTAAAAAGGGTTAAAAATGCCTATCTAATCCTATATCTACAGATGAGAGGAAGCTACGGCCATCAAATAATAATACCTCAGTCTCAGTGGTATCTTGCCAAATTAAAAGGGCCTATACTAATAAACCTATTGCCAGTCCTTACCTCTAAATACATATAGTGTGGGAAACAATGTAACGAAAAAGAAAGAAGTGTTCACAAAATGATATGTCACAATGTTCAGGCCATTGGCTTCCCTTCCTCATGTTTTCAGCACGGGATAAAGCGGTTCACTCGAGCTTAGCACAGTCTCTGTCTTCTCTAGCAAGAGGATACAGTTTAATCATTAGCATCCAGGCCTTCTGTGCCCAAGTCTCTTTGTCTTTCACAGTCTCTTCCTTCAGAAGGTCTGATGCGGCAAAACTAAATGAAGTTATCTTCCTCTTTGAAACTTTCACAAGCATTCAGTTTCTTAGGCGATTCACGATTCAGCCCGAAACCCCCTCAGCCGGGCTCGGATCCCTTTTAACACAATTAGATTCCCTCTGCCGGGCTCAGACCAACTTCATCTACTTTCTTTATATTTTAAGTATCAAAGACTTTCGAATGTGCCCAGGGTTTTGCTTGACCCGTGACAGGACCACTTCGATTTCACAATTCCTTTTCTTGTAACATTTGCACCTTTCAGTTGGATACCTAACAGAGACTTTTGAATGAGCAACCACGTGGTGCCGGCCCACTCTGTTTATGGTATTGTATCTTGGCTTCAAATTTCAATCACTCATCCGCTGTTTAATTATGTTTGCATTGCTTGCCACATACGCGTCATGCGATGTTCTCTTCAGTTTTCACTATACAATGTTGCCGCATGCAACCTTGGCTGCAACACAGACCTGTCTGGTATGAGTCATCCGAACTCACCGGCTGTGCTGACTTCACTGGCGCTGCTTTGATGTCGGAGCCAAGGACAGTACCCCGACAGCAAACGATTCTCCCCGCCTTGACTATAGACGTGGGAGAGCCCCAGGTACTTCCGACACACAATGCAGGTTTCTTCAACTTTCATTCCAGGTCTTATGTTGCTTATTCTTGAAGGTTCATGAAAGTGACGGTCTTTCGGTGAAAAGGTCATGGGCACTTCCCTCCTTGCAATCCTCTTCGGTCTTGCCACCTTTCACCTCGTATTAAACTGCCACCTTGGAACTGCTGCTTCCTCGTGGGCTTTGCCTTGCTCAGAGTGTGCTTTGTGCTCTTCCTTTTATCCACGAGGGGATGTGTGATGGAAGACAGGCATGTGTAATGATCAGTAATTGCCTGGGCATGCCTGACCATTGTGTTAGGACATGTGAAGTATACGGCTCGGATGTTAGTCCGTTTTCTCTCACAGTTAGAAATCCATGAGAAAGTGTTTGTGTCGGAAAAGGGATGGGGGGTTGAGTTCCTAAGTATCCTACCTGGTAGTATTGGTTAAAGGTGCTAGAGGGAAGAGGGTACCACTTCTCGCCATCTGCTATCCCACTTCTACTCCCCAAGGACCCCTCACCTAGGTGATCCTGCGGCACTGGTCCACCCCCAGGGAGTGGATCCAAAAGCGATGGCCGTGTGCTGACCATCTGGATGACAGATCCCCAGGGACTAGCGGGTGTGACACCATCAGGTTTCTCACAGAGTACAGTAGCAAAAGAGAATTAAATAGGAGAAATTCAGTTCCACCAACGGTGTCCTGCACAGTTTATTTCTACCTAGAGCTGGAAGAATGCAAGAGAAGAGACAGGGAGTGAACAGGTGCAGGGGGGTGAGGAAGAGGGGAACCAATCAGAGGACTGCAATATGGTGTTTCAGAGGATGTAACAATGACCCTAACCTTGTTGTTGTTCCCTCATAATTCTACTGGATAGATTCAGTGGGATGCTGTGGCTCACATTGTCTACAACGTAGGGGTCCAAATCCATATTAAGGGATATATCTGTCATGCATCATGTCCACATGCCCACTAGATGCCCCACACCACGTCCAATCCCAACGTCCGGTACACATGTAGGATGGGGACCGCGAGAGCAGCTTGGGCTCCATACCTTACGTCACAGCAGAAGTCACATTCGGTCCCGGTTGTATCCATTTCTGCATTGGCAACTGCCGTGGCGCATTGGGTCAGGCAGAGTCAGGCAGTCACGTTCACTTCCGGATCATGTGACAAGGAGACCCCGATCACGTGGTTCTGTTTTGACTCATGTGACTAGGAACCAAACGGTATAAAAGCAGAGTTCCTGTGACCACACATCGCTTCACAGTTGTTCTTCACAACTCTGTTTGGAGTTTGCTCTTCAATCTTGATTCTTGGATTACTCGAACTCAGACCTCGACTCGAACTATGGACTCCTTTTGGCTTTCCCTTCGGATTTGGAGCTTTTTCTTGTGGATATCTGGCTGTTTTGACCTCAGGACTTTCAGGCCGGACTTCTTTTGCTTCTTCCCTGGATTGAGTTTTACTTCTCACAAACTTATGTATAACCACGTCTTCCACGTCAACAACTGCAGGTGGGCTCAGCAACTGGTGACTACTCTGACCACCCTCCCAAGTCACCATTACCATCCTCTGAAGGTACTGCTCACGCGCCCCCACATAGCTTTACCTCAGGCCCCTGTGTGGTTAGCAGCGACCTTACTACTACACTTAGGTAAGCTTCTTCCTGGACAGTAGTAGTCTGTTCTGATTACTGCAACTGTGATTGTTTGTACTAATGTTTGCTTACAGCGGCCTTGGGGTTTCCAGTGCTACGTGGTTCCTGCGTTCCAGCATCTCCCACCTGTGGCCTCAAGGATCGCATAGAGAGTCATAGTATCTCTCCCTGTGTGGTACTTGGGGACGGAGGCCTCTCTAATCTTCACGACAATCAAGTCTCGACAATATCAACTTGTGTATTCGCGGATGCCAACCAATAGCAAGCCAGAGTTTCTGCAGGTCAACAGATAATGATGTAATGGAGGGAAAGTGAGAGACGCCTGAGGGTCATGACGTTATGAAGGAGTGTTGAGGGTGGTGTTCTAGGAAATGCCTCTATCCAATCCGAACCTGTATATAAATGGTGAGACATGGTATCCCCCATTTCCTTAAAGCAACATAAAAGCTGGTTGTTGTCAACCATCACCCATGTATGCACTCCTGTCGGGTATAAACCCCAAGTGTTTCCAAAAAACTTTCAAATGCTACTGTTCAAACCACTGGATTGAAATCATGTAGCTTGTTCAAGCCAATTTCATACATTAAATGTTGTAAATCATACAAATTTCAATATAAGTGTAACCAAGTTACCTATCTGTAGTGAATCACACAAACAGGGCAAATTTTCATTAAAAAAATATTGTTATTAGAGCTGGATAGTAAGTGCCAACCTTGCATTTACATCACTAACATAATTTGAAAAAATAATATGATACAGTACAATGTTGTATGTTCATATACAGTTTCTGTGCTTCCAAAAAACGTATACATGAAACAATTCATCACATGCATGTGTGTATCTCCTAATACACTCCACAGATGGTAATAGTATTGCCAACGGGTTTCAGATAATCATATCCATCTTCAGGGCCATGGAGTACATATGCTCCTAGGCTTGATACAATAGTGCATCTCATTGCTGTCTCCGCTGGACACCCAAGGACTCACCAACACACATCTAGTGGTGTGGGTCAGTACCATCAGGTGCACCAAAAAGCAGTTGCTCACACAATCCGACGTACACGTAGTGCTGTTTGGGGCACCACCATACGCAGAGTGGTGATCCTCCATTTCCTTTCCATAAGGAACCCTCTATCCCTCAAGATGTTGTAGCCTTTTGTCAGCCCTTTCCCTGTTCTTCCAACCAAACTGTCCCTAAGAAATACTAGCTATATACTGGGACGAGGAGGAGGACAGCACGAGTAAGAAAGAACTACCATTCTACTGGAGAGCGGTGTAAGGAACTCATTGTGGCAACAGTAAAGAGAGACACAAGTGATCACAGTTCAAGGGTGTTTATTAAACTGTAAATGCAGGGTGGAAAAACCCCTATTCTAAACCTAAATCTAAGATGGGAGCAAGCTATGACCATCAAATGAAAAATAAGGCAGTCCTTGTGGCGTTGTGACAAAATAAAAGGGCCTATACTAAAGAAAAACCTATTGCCAATTCCTTACAACTAACTACAGAAAGAGCGTGGGATAGGGTTTCAATAAAGAAAGAGATGTTCAAAGTAAAGGGTTAGGATGTGATTGCCAGGGTCCCCCTTAACGACATTTTCAGCACGGGACAAGGTGGGATCTTGGAGCACAGCACATGCTTGAGCTTTCCCAGCACGAGCTGACAGTTCCATTCCAGCTATCAGGTTCTTCGATGGGCAAATCTCTTTTCAATAAAAAGTCTCTTGCCTTCAAGGCCTGATGTATCCAACAAACACAAAGTTCTGTTCCACGTATACTTTGGGTGATGGCTTCACCCCTGAGTCTCCCTCTTCTGGGCGTAGACCCTTAACAAATTGTATTCAATAACTCAACTTTGGGTGGCAACTTTCCACCCGTGGATCTCCGTCCTTTGGTCTCGGACCCATTTCAGATGTCAGCCTCCCTCTTCCGGGTTCACTCCGGCCAACACACTGTTCATAGGGACTTCAGGCCTCGTCCCTTTTCATCAGCATCCCTCTGCCAGGTTCACTCTTGCCAACTTTTGTAATATGAAATGATATTATTGGTTATTTATAACACGCTTAATATCCAGAGGTTTCTAAGCGTGGACCCGGGGATCAAACCTGTGTTGCTCCGTGTTGTCTTGCTTCCAAGGCAAGAACATTGCCGCTGAGCTATCCTCCCAAGACAGTCTGTTCATTCAGTCATTTCTCCATGCAGGATTCATTTCCCTTATCTTTGCAATCATCTATCGGTCAAAGACATTCGACGGTACAGAGGATTTTACAAGACCCCTGTATGACCATGTTGACATCTCTTTGCCTCTTCCCAAGGCCTTCTGGTTATGGTAGTCTCTTATTATCGGGTAATCGCCCAGAGTTTCCTGTGTGAGCAACCACTTGTGCCGGACACCTCTGTTATGGGTTTTCTGCCCTTTCATCAAAATGTCTTTAAATCTTTCAAAGTTCAATTTAGTCGTTGGCTACTTTTTCGCTCAACACAGTTCGGTTTCTTATCGATTCTCCCCTTGGCTCACCGGTTGTGATGAGCCAGTTGGCTTTCTTTATCCTTGGAGTCAAGGTTGGTACCACCAAGACCAGGGTCCTTTCCCAGCTTGATTATCAGCCGAGGAGGGTATCATGTACCGTAGACATCTGCTGCAACACACGCTGGCCTTTGTTCACGGTCTTATGTTTCTGTCGGCAGAGGTTTCGCAAGCCTGGATCGGAAAGGGCTAGGTTGCTTCTCTCCTTGTCACACTCTCGGTATTCGCCGTCTTTTGCCTCCTCTTGAACTGCTGTGCTGATTTCGCTCTCACATTGTGCGATCTGCCTTGCTCATCTTGTGTTCTTGTGCTCCACCTTTTATCCCTGTGGGGAAGGGAAAGGGACGTCAGGTGGGTGTGATTCTGGTCAATTGCCTGATATTGCCTGAACCTTGTATTGGGACATATCAGTTAAGTGCTCTGGTGTTAGTTCATTGTCTTTCGTGTTGTGCGAAAGTGTTCGTGTTGGAAAAGGGGAGGCAGTGTTTTGGAATATCCTACGTGGCAGGATGGGGAAACGGTGTTGAAAGAAGGGGGATACCACGTCTCACCCATTGGTTTCCCACTCCCAAGGACCCCCCAACCAGGTGATCCTACTTCACTGGTCCACCCCCAAGAACTGGATCCAATACCGATGGCTGTGTCCTGGTCACCTGGATGACAGATCCCCAGGGATTAGCTAGGGAGACACCTTCAAGTTTCTCACAACGGTCTAGTCTTTCCTGGCCTCACCATGGGGGAGAGAACTTTAAAAACCTAAATCCTTTAGTAATTGGAGTCAGCTGTAGAGGCTGAGTCAGCTGTGGAGGCAGAGGTAGCAGCTGGGAAAGCAAATCCATATCGCTGGTGTGGCAAGCGGAGCGCTCGAGGCCCGTTTTCAGAAGCAAAGTTTATGCAACAGGAAGCAAAGCTAAGGAATGCTGGAGACTGGTAGCAGTCTGTGAGAGGGAGGCGAGCATGACCGAGTTAAGCGGCTGCCAGAAACCTGACTTGCAGGTGCAGCACCGCTGGGAAGCCACGTCACGAGGAGCCGCTGGGAGTGGAAGCGAGGCGCCGTACGGGAAGACGAGAACCCGTGGCAGCAGAGACCTTGCAGAGCTGTAAGCTCCGACTAGTGAGTGTGGAAAACACCGGGTTGGCAGGTGACGCCATAAACTCTGACCGGTGAGTGTGGGAAACAATGGGCTGGCAGGCGAAGGCGATGAGCATTACTTTGAATACCGAACTAAATGAAAACTTTGACAAGTACTCTTGAATACCGAACAGAGCAAGTATAAGTATGTTTGAGAAACAAACAAACTGAAAGTCATTATAAATACTTTTGAATGCTGAACAAAGTAAAAGAACGTTTTGAGCACTCGTGAGCCGTGTGAAAGAAGGGTGGTGAAAGTAGTTGATACCACAGACTGTCCTTTCTGAAACACAAGTATTGGCAAAGTCAAGGGAATACCCAGAAAGGTATGATATGACAAAACAAGTATTGGCAAAGCCAAAAGAGTTGATGGAACTGCATGCTATGAGGAAACATCCATGGGCAAGAGCCAGGAATATACATGAAGGTGTAATAAGTGCAGGGTGGCCAACCAAGCCACATTACAGTGTCAGAAGAGTGTGACACTTGTGTATGGAAACAGTGGCACATTGTTGATGGAAAACATCCAAGAATGGGTATTGGTTGCTTGACCTGTAATGGGTGGACTGTGTGGTCTGACAACTGCACCCAGATCAAGTACCCCTGTATGGAGAAGCCAATGAAAGTATCCATAAAGAAGCTTGTGTTTTGCAACAATCTCTTATGTGATTTTGAAGTGAAAACATTGAACATCCTATTTGAAATAGTGAAAAGAACCAATATCAAAAGAGCTGGGAAGTGTCCCAAGGAACTGTGTGGTTTTTGGAAAAGCTAGACGATTTGAACTCTTGGAGAAGGGAACCCCAGTGTTTTGTGAACTGCTTTGAACTTGGGGAAGGGGAAGCTGAATATAAGCCAAGAGCTGGAAGAAGCTTTGAACTTTATTTTGAACACTATTCATTTTTATGCTGACACCCCTACACATTGTATACAGTTAGTTGTGAGGGCAAGTATAGGTTTTGGACACAGAGAGTTATTTGATTTGGACTTCCTGACAAAGACTATCCTTAGTTTTCTTTAAGTAGGGAAATCCGCCCTTAGCATAGGGCAAGTTAGGCCTTAACCCATCCTGTCTTTTAAGTTAATTAACCCTTTGAGGACCAAACTTGAATCTGTTGTCTGTGTCTTCTTCGTGATGCCTTCACAAAGTTTAATCTGTGACACAGTGCCGGCCTGGGCACTGGTGAAAAAGTCCATCGGGCCTTGCTTCTTGCCTGACCCCCTCATCATTTTGTTTGGCCAGATTGGGTCTGTATTTCGAAATAGGATTGATTGATAGAGTGGTGCATGCACTGAGGTGGGTTCCATGTCCACCATGCAAGTTGATAAGGCTCCGACCATATGAAGTCATGCAGACTGCAATGGAGTGATTGATCAAGCAAGTGCTGCGTTCCCATGGGGGCCTTTAGGATATTAGAGTTCACCAGGTCTGGTGGGGGAGAGATGCGGTTGGTCGCCACAGGGCTGCCATCCAACACCTCAGGGGACCTCCCACAACCGCTGCAAATCCAGTCAACAATTGGTCGGCTGAGGAGTTGGCCTACTACATCAGTATGCCAACAGCCTGGGTCCATCCATCATCCCAACGGGATGGCCTCTGCTGCCGCCACCTCACCATACTTCGCTGCCCTCCACCTCCACTGAGCCGGCAATCCCAGAGGGCAGTCAGGGAGCCGGGCAACAGGCTGCACTGGATGGGATGAGCCGGCAAGCCAGGCAGAGGACCAGCCCAGGAAAACATGCACATCCTAAGGAGAGGAAGCCACCCACCTCCAACCCTCCATGTCTGAGGCTGCTGCTAAGGATCATTGCAGTCCATTGAGCCAACAGTCTGGAGCTGTCCGGAAGCTGTAATGCCCTCTGGAGTTTTAAGGATCAAGAAAAGTCCCACCAGAATGGTGCTGATGGGCTCTAGGTGCAGTGTGCTGTCCAGTTATGCCCAAAAGAGGCTGGGAGGAGAAGGATTACGCAAAGATGTATTGCAGGTTGCTGGAGCTCCAGTATCAGGCAGCCATCTGACAGCTGCTCAGCAGCGCTCCCAAAAAGAAGACTTTTTCTGCGCTGTATTTGGAGATATGGTAGCAGAGGGGGTTGTGTGGCTCTACAGGGTTTCACAGTGCCCGATGACTTGATCAACTTAGAAGCTTGTTTCACAATTTCCCTGATAGTCCCAAACAACTACTGTTGCAAAAATAGATGTTACAACATGACATCATTCTGGGATGCTTCTCCTTCCTGTAATCACAGCCAAAATGGTCTTCTTACCAACACCATAGATCACTTGTCCATTGCTGTGGCTCACAGGAGGCCAAAGGATAGGTCTGAGGATCTGAGGCATTCTGCTGTTGGTTCTCGATCATCTGAAGTAGAAGAGCTTGGTCTGACCCTTCTTACAGCGTGGATGGGAGGATCTGCAAGTTCTTTATAAGGGACTGATAAATGTATGCTGCATAGTTGCTACCTAACATGAGGAAGATGGAGGAGTGGGTCCGTTTTGAGAGAAGTTTCAACCCTCTTGTCTAGAGTGGTTCTGGTGGTCTCAGAATTTCTAGGCGCTCCACCTCAAAGCCTTAGATAGGTTATATTTTTTGCTAGTATTTGGGTACTGTGATCTTATCTGGGTCCTTCCATTCTGCCAGAAGTGTCTTCTTTAGGCTGGTAAGAGTTTGGGACTTTCTTTCAGAGAGGGCACAGATCTGCTGTAGACCTCCCCCCTTTAAAGGTACATTTGGAGCAGGATGGTCCATCATCTCAAGGTTGGGCCACAAATATTCCAATATCTTCAGAATGTTTATTTTCTGAGATATGTCCCCTCTTTATCCTCCTCCTGGTGGCCTGGGTCTGTCAGCCAGACTGTGGAGGTCTGTCTCTGCGGTGGGAGGAATGGTTGTGACAGCATGCATACATGTCAACGTCTGGAGCACCTGGGAGGGATTTATTTTACAGAAAACTGAAGAATAACATTCTACCATTGGATTGCATTGAGGGTTACAATTACTTTAAGAAGAGAATGTTAAAAATAACATTTTCAATTGAAAACTCAGCAGTCTTCCACCTAAATCGGGAGGGTTGGCATGTATGAACATGAGCTACTTGGGCAACATAATGGATGCCTCCAGAGAAGTGCCTGACTAGGATCCTACCTCATTTGTGATGGTGAGCACAGTGGGCAAAGAAGAGGTGACCTGCAGGTGGAGGCTGTAGAACTGTACATGGTGCCATCTATGGGAATATCAAGGTCATAAACTCTTCCTACAGCGATTCTCCACCCACCCCTTCCCCGCCTCTGCCCACTGATCTGGAATGAGACTTGTGTCTACCGTGAAGGCATCATGAGTCAGACACAGACAGCAAAAACTCAATAAAGTCTTTGTTAAACACAAGCTTCACTACAAGTGTTTTCTGTGGCTTTTCCATTCAGGGTCACCCTGTCTAGGCACATTTGTCAGACCACACGGTCCATCCATTACAGGTCCTGCAACTGGTACCCTTCCTTGACTGCTTTTCCTTTGACACCTGTTCAATGCTTCTCCTCAGCAGTGAGGTTTGCCTCAGTCACGTGTCACACTCTCCTGACACCTTATTGTGATTCAGTTAACCACCTTGCACTTGTAATACCTCCTGATATTTCCTTGGTTCTGGCCAAAGCTTGTTTATAAAGTTCTGTGCGCTCTCTTTGCTGTAACCAGTGTTGGTTTTCTCATGCTTGGCATTCAAATCCTAGAGTTCTCTTGGATTTTCTAGCACTTGTTTCAGTTAAGGCAGCTCATTATATTCATGTGATTCAAAACTTTCCTTTCAGCAAAGTTCACAATTCTTTCTTTCACTTCTTTCAGTAGGCCCAAATATTTCCACCTTGCTTTCAATTCGTTCGGTATTCGAAACGCACTTTAACTTCCTTTTAGCATCACCGCCTGCCAGCCCGGTGTTCTCCTTCTCTCTGGTTTCACCCACAGGTCAGTCTTATGGCCCCTTGCGAGTCCTTCCGCCGCCACAGATTCCTGTTTCTCTGTGCGGTCGCTCGCATGTTCTCCAGGTGGTCTCCTTGTGGCTCGTGCAAACCCAGCAATGCTTCCACAGTGAAGCAGGATACTTAGGACTACTTCCTTTGGTCCGGCAGGCCTCCTTCTCATGGCTTGCCACCGCCTCTAGCTTCGTCTGCTACCATTTCTTGCTGCAAGCACTCGGAACTGCTTCACGGGCCTCCAGCGAACCTTCTGCACACCGGAAAGGTCTCCCTGCACGCAGCTGCCCTTGCTTCCACAGCTGACCGTGCCTCAGCTGACTCCCTTACTTTTGGGCTTCCAGTTTGTAAAGCTCCAGCCTCCATTTCTATTACAGAAAAGACTAGACCGCTCACCAGCAAAGCTGCAGTCCTTTTTTGCTCTTGTTGTCCTCTTCCTCATGCCAGTACTTGGTTGGAGACGATGTTTGTTAGTTTTCATGAAATGCGGAAGTGGTGGTCTAGTTGTCCTCTTCTTCGTCCCAGTACCAAACTGATGCAATTTGGGGGATACTTTAATGCAGTCACAGTAAAAGGGCTGACAAAAGCCTATGAAGGCTTGCGGGATGGAGGGTGTGTGGGTAAGGGAAATGGGGGATACCATGTCTCACCTAAGGACGTCCTCTCCTCAATCCCCAAGTCTCCTCCACTCAGGTGATCCTCCCTCGCATATCCACGTGCAGGGTCAGGATCCCAAAGCAATGGCCTTTTCCTGGCTACCTGAGAAGAGGATACCAGGCGAAAAGAAGTGAGGACGTGCTCAGTTTCTTCACATACCTTCCCTTATGCGGGTTAAACCCCAATGTTTCACAAGGAAACCGGGAAAGAAAGTCAGCGTTCCCCTGGTCTCGACCTCTCCGGTGTTCCACTGTGAAACAGTATGGCTGGAGGTCTAAAAAGCATTGCATAACCCAAGGGTTTGGTTCCTTCCCCTGACCGACCCATACTAAAGTGGAATGATCAGTGATCAATCTGAATTTGCCTCCCAATAAGTAAAACTTCAGATGTAAAATGGACCACTTAATTGCCTGGGCCCCTAGCTCAAAAGTAGTTATTTTCATAGGGAAATAGCTTCCTACTGATGTAGAGTATGGGGTGTTCCAGTCCATCATGATGTTGCGAGAGGACTGCTCCTAATCCCATTAAAGAGGCATCAGTTTTTAGGATGAATTCTTTCGAGAAACCTGCTACTTTTAAAATGGGGCCCTGGCAGAGGGTTTATTTTAGGGTGTTGTAACAAAGTTGATCTTCCTGATCCCACTTGATCTTTTGGAACTCTGTATTTTAAAAATGTATCTGTAAGTTTGGCTGTCTTGCTTGAGAAATTTGGCATGAATCAGCGATATTACCCCATTAAACCTAAAAAGGCTCTAAGGACTTTTGTAGTTTGTGGTGTGAGGGTGACACGTATCAGAGTCTGGTTGTAATGTTTTGTCCATCAACCATTGAAATGTGGCGGTGGCCCCATGTAGCCAGAACAGGAGGACTTTAAACTGAAATAGACCTATGGGTGTTGCAAAGGCCGTTTGTTCCTTGCCATGGACAGTATAATGGAACCTGCCAATAACCTTTCATAAGGTTTATAGTAGAAAGGTAGACAGTGTTACCCAGTTGATCAATTAAGTCATCAATGCGAGGCATGGGTACGCATCAAAAGCAGAGATGGAATTAACTTTTCTAAAATCAATACAATACCTCCAGCTCCCATCAGGTTTTGCCACTAACACAATGGGGGAAGACCAGGGGCTAGTAGATGGTTCAGTGATGTTGGCCTAGAGCATTTGCTTGACATCCTGGATGACGGTTGCCTTTCTAGATTCTGGTAATCTGTATGGTTTCAAATGTACCACTTTGCCTTCAGGATTGCGGATATGATGGAAAATATCCTTCACTCTGCCTGGCTCTTCTCTAAATACATCAGGAAACTGAATTATAAGGTCAAGGAGGTCTTGCGTTAGGTTATTACTGAGTTCAGGTGGAATCATGACCTTATTATTAGAATCTTCAGGCAACATACAGAATAGAATAGTGACATTAGACTCTGTGGGATTCTCCTTCCATTCTTTTAATACATTCACATGGTATTTAATTGTATATCAGGTTGGGAAATTGTATAGTTGCAAGGGCCAGTTTGTTCTAATACCTTGTATGCCCTGTGCCACTTAGAGATCCATTTATTTTCTGAAGTGGGTAACAATACTAAGACCTTTTGGCCTATTGAAGAGGATCATAAGGCACCTTTTTGTCATATGAGGTTTTCGGCTGTTCCTGGGCCATGTAGGTTTGAACTAAGGACCTGACTACCTGCATGTGTTCTTTCAGTCGGTTTGCAATTTGGGATAGTAAAATTAGGGCTTCTTCCCTTTCTTCCCAGGTTTCTTTCAACATAGCTAGGATGTTGCGGGGCTCCTGCACATAAAGTACCTCGAACGGGGAGAATCCTGTGGAAGCCTGGGGAGTCTTTCTTACTGCAAAGAGAGCCCAAGGTATCATTTGATCCCAATTTCTGCAACCCTATTCTACCAGTTTGCATAATATGGTTTTGGAAAACATTTCAACAAGGCCACCTGTTTGTGGATGATAGACTGAGGTCTTAGAGTAGTGATGTGTAACAGTTCTTTCACTTCCCCCATGAGTCTGCTCATATATGTGGAGCCCTGATGTGTTAACATTTCTTTAGGAAACCCCATGCATGAAAAGAAATGGAGTAGGTGTTTCAAAATCTGCTGAGTGATGCTAGATCTAAGGGGAAAGGCCTCTGGATACCGGGTGCTTAATTGACAATTACCAAGATGTACTTGTTCCCTAACTTTGATGTTTGCAAGGGATCCACAATGTCCATGCCAATCTTTGAGAATGGGACTTCAATGACTGGAAGGGGCTGTAAGGGGACTGATGGTGGTATATGTGTACTGGTCTTTTGACAGATTTCGCATTACTGAACAAAGATCTTAATGTCGGCATGAATTCCAGGTTAGTAAAACGTATTCAAAATCTGGGCTTGGGCTTTGGTCTGCCTGAGATGACCTTGTGTTAGTTGGGAATGGGCTATTTCTAGGACCATTTGTTTGTGACTTTTAGTGTGACCAACTGGGTTTTTATTACGCCCTCTGAAGTGGTGTCTCGCAGGTATAGCAACCCATGTTTCAAGAAGAAAAAAGATCCTCCTTTCTCACAACCCTTTTGTTCGTGGAAAATCTTGAAGAGGGAAGGTTGAAATCTGCCCCTGCTCTCCCACCCGTAAAGCATTCGAACAAGAAGATGAACTGACGATGATATGGCAGTTTGTACAAGCTTGCACCAACTCCTACCGCTCCCCTGCTTGACATATACCCTGAAAGGTATGCACTCTGTCAACCCTACAGCCCAGAACTAGCACCAACATTGCCTAGAGTAAATGAGGATTCACTAGACGTCGTCAGAGAGACTTCAATTGACAGCCTTCACTAAAGCACCAAGAAGACGTGCTGAAAGTCGTTAGAGACACAACATAGCAGCATTAGACATGAAGCACATGAGCCATCCGCACATCGGGACACCATCACACACACACATACATGAAGAACACATGTGTACAGTTCTGTGAGTTAGAGGACAGAGACATATACATGCCCCCTCCATGTTTATTATTTTATCATTAGCTTGGTGCAGCAACAGTGAAACCGCAAGGAGGCAAGAGATCCTGTATAGGCTTGCAGATACTTAGATACAACTAATCCTATGGAAATGCAGGGGCACCCAAGGGAACTGACAGAAATTACAGCAGGCCACAATACGGAGATAAAATTCAGAGCAAACAAGAGAAAGCAACTGTGTGGGATTGGGCCCGCCGCCAATGCCACCAATGCAAGCAACATTCCTTTCCCTGAACTAGATTAACACCAGCCCGAGAAATACGAATAATCCTGCATATTCAGACTAATTCAGAGCAGCAGAGAGCAGAAACAGGGCCTTTGGACACATGACTGTCCAAGCTGATGATAAACCGAAACTAGCAGGTGGGAAGCAGAACACTCTCACGAGCCAGACAATGGTTTGCAACAAAGTTGATACAGCAAGAAGCTCAGCGTTGCATGGTGTGAATGAGCACTCTCATAGTCCATGGTGGTCACACACGGTTATAATGCAGACACATAGTTTCTCTTATTACCTTGAACAGGTACACTTTGAGCTGAGAACCGACTTCAGTCCCATGCCTGGGGGCAGCAGCTCTAACCAATCACAGCTCAGGACCCCAGGGGTGGGTAGCCATGGGCACAGACCAATCATCAGGTCCACATATTGCAACATTGTAGAATTAGCACTTTTCGGGGATGGTCCAGGCCTGATACCTGACATGGGAGAACCAGTCAACTAACCGATATAGAGACTGCTATAGGGGAACTACCACTCAATGCCCAATCCACTTGCTCGATAGGTTTGCTAGAGAAGGGCACAGGTTGTGACATCATTGTGATGTGCATTTGGCTAAAAACTGGCCTGCGAGCCAGAGATCTTTGTGATGTTCCAGGAGCTTTATCCTTGTACTGATCCCTGTTGGTTTTGGGCTGTAATAAACCGCAGTTTGAACTTGGTCTGTCTGGACCTGCATTCCTTTTGGGAAAGGAAGGAGTTAGGCCTTCCATGAGATCTGGGTTTGCGAACTCCTAGCACCCCTCTACCTGCCTAAGAGTTCTAACCTAACAAGTTGGTAGCAGAGGACGGTTCGAGACACCAGCCTGGCATGGAGCTGCCTCCTTCACTGCCGACCCTGAAAGGCTGTGGGGCCCTCGTGTGCATTGCAAGACCACTGGAAAGTGCAAACTGGCTAAAGAACGTGGTGAGCCGGTTGGAAATCATCCCGCCTGCAATCAGTGAGGTGTCCGAGGCAGGCCAGAAGGGGAAGGCGAGCGCTTTGAGTAAGCAGCCGAGCAGTGTCAGCGTGCACAGAACGTAAGCATTGGTCCAGACAAATAGCAACTATGGGGTGTGAGGGAGGGTGTTGAGCATCTTGGAAGGTGATAGGTACTGTTAGTAGTGTCTAGTAGTGTGTGGTATTGTTTTAGTATTTTAGTAGTGTTAGCTAGTAGGGACATGAGCAGGGGTAGAAGTCCCTTTTCTATGTTTAGGGCATATTTCGATCTTCAAGGTAGCAAGGGGTCGAGGGAGTAACTTGGGCTTGTGTCTTAGAGGAGCGGATTACAGAAGTATGTAAATAAAGTATTCCTGTGAATTGGGCATTTTAGCTCGGGTCATAGATGACGGTATCCCTGTGAGGGTTAGCTGGAGCTACCCTAGATTGCGGAAGGTGTATTGGCTGGTTAAGTCTCCTGGAGAGAGGCATTTCACACATTAGGTGACGCAACGGGTGCAATTCAATCGCACGAAAATAGAAGTATACTCTGCCCTGGAGAGGCCGGAAGACTGCTGTGGGGTTTTGTGTGGGATTGGGAGCAACAGGTTATTGTTCTGTGAATGCGCAAATTGTCTACCTACCTATTTGGGATTTAGCTTGGTGATGTCACCCTTAGGTTGGTGCATAGGACGGAGAGTTTTGACGGTGAGGAGCTAGTATTGTGGACTTGGGAATGGCAGAAAGGTGAACCAGTGGCTGTGCGCAGAAGGCGCATGCGCAGGATTGTGGTGGTGTGCCTCAAGAGAGGCAGCGATTATAAAGGAGGGGTGGTGCGTGGAGCACGCCATGTAAGGTGCAGAGCCAACGAGGCTTGTAGCAATTGAAACCATATAACCATTGTATTGTGATCTTTATCCAATGAACAACGGACTATCGAAAATCTCAACTTGAGGTCAGGTAAAAGAATAATGTATCCAATGTACCAGGGATTGGGGTGGAGGTGTTAACTTCCCTTCAGCACTTGTGTAAAACCTTGACACCCTACAACGACAAAATGGTTAAATACAGTGCACAGAGGTCCAAGAACACTGAAGGTAAAATAACGAGGCCATGGCTGCCTAATGGCAGTTTCTCCAGGGATGTGCAGCAATCACTACTGACACACCTACAGGGCACCTATAAAGGGAAGAAATTGGCCAAGCGCATGGCGATATTCGAGCTGTGGCACATGTTCTAGGAGGGAGGGGGGACCAGGGGAGACACATATTGATGATGAACCAGCAGGAGGCGAAGGTAGAGCGGTCTGACCCTTCCGCACCTCCTCCTGCCCCTCCCAGCATAGTGTCCAATGACACAGATGAGGATGATGAACTGGGGATATATGCCTTAAAGGAACTAAGGGCAGCAGAGGGGTACTCAAACCCAACATATAAGCCACCGCCACATAATAAGGAAGAGAAACAGCGAGGTACAGGACAGCCCGCTAGCGCAGGAGCAAAGGAGGAGGGACAGCAGCGTGCAAAGGCAGAGTTTGAGGGCATAATCATGGAGGAATGGATAGCAGTACAGATACACTTAAAACTTGAAGGGAAGACAACAGGGGAAGCAGAAGGGGTAACAAGAGCAATAGAGGGCTTGGAGAAGGAACAGGGAAGACTCGTCTGGGCCGCGCAAATGGAGGAGGAGCAGCAACAGGAAAGGGATAAGGAGGTAAGGTTAGAACGCGAGGACAGAGAAAGGAGAATAGAAGAGAAACTGGAACGGTAAGAAAGGGAACAGAGAAGGGAGGAAAAGGAACGTATGGAAAAGGAGCGAGCAGAAAGGATAGAAAGGGAGCTCAAGGAGAAAAAGAGGGAAGAGAGAGAGAGGAAGGAGATATAGAAAAGGGAGGCAGAGGAGGAAGAAGATAATAGAGCAAAAAAAATACAAGGTTGCAGAAAGGGAACAGAGGAAGTTGCAGTTGGACAGGCTGGCGAGGGAACAAGCATGAAAAGAGGAGGTTGAACGAACATTAAGGGTGGTCAGTGAGCAGGTTGCACTGGAACGGGAAAGGAAAAGACGGGAGGAAGAGAGACGAGTAGAACCAGACAGAACGAATATACATGGGGGAAGCTCAATGAGAAATGGTGCTGCATGCCTAGGACTATGGAAGGGAGAGAGTAAGTATAATTTTATGTACATTGATCTTGAGTTAGAACCTACCGGCGACTCAGCATCAAGGAAATTGAGTTTTTCTGACAACTTCTGTAGTAACATGGACGTAGGGTCTGACAATGATGACAGACATAGCGGTGACGAGAGGGGGGAGGACGGCAAACTCTATCTCACGAGGACAGGTGAAGGCACATCATGGGAGTACAGGTCTCATGGACAAAGGGAGGGAGGGACTGATCGAGAGGAACGAACACAGCAAGCGACCAACAGGTGCACCACACAGAACACATACATTAACAGACTAAGAGATCTTCCACGACGCAGGTGGGAGGAGACAGCACTGGCGCATTCCATAGGGCAACTGTCTAGAGCACATGACGAAAGCAAGCGAATACCTACACTAGAGCCAGCGGACATTTGCACAGAGATTGAGCATGAGAGGGGGCCTATTCAGATCAGACAGTATAGAAGGACGCGGGAAGAGAGATCAGCATACTCACAGATGCTCCTATTAGAGGGGGGAGGGACAAGGCCTCAGTATGTGCCATGGAAACACACAGACAAAGAAAATAGTGCAGATTATATTCACTGAGTGCAGGAGCTGGGAAATGGATTTATGAAATGGAGAAATTGACAGCAGGGCACAGGCTGGCAGTGGCCAATGTTAAAGGATTATTGGTTTCAGTATTGGGTGATGGAGCTGATGACATATGGAAGACGGTGGGGTTCCCAGGGGTAACGATACAAAACACAGCACACGACGGATCACCATATGCGAATTGCAGAGCAGCAGTATGGCAAGCATTACGGACACAATACCAAGACACATCATACATCGGGCCATTACGTCATGCAAAATGCGTGACGACGAAGATTCTGTTCAATATATTTAGGAGATTCAAGAGCTTTGGCGCCTTGAAACTCGAGAGCTGTGGGACAAAACGATAGCGATCTTTTATCACATTTTAGTGCAGGAACTATCAGACCTGGTACAGAAAAGTTTAAAGATATAGGTGGGAATGGAGGCAAAGGGATAGCCAGAGATACAGCTCCCAATAGTACACCATTGTAGGTTATGGCAAGAGAAGGTTAAGTAGAAAGCAGAGGAGAGAAAGACAGAAAAGGCTAAGTTAGTTTAGAAGAAATTGTCAAAATACGCCATGGAAGGGGCGGTTATAACTAGCCCACCCCGCAGACACAAGCGCCAGCACCACAGCAATAGTATCAACAACCACAACAGTACACACCACCATGGGGGGTGGATATATGGGGTGGGTTCCACCCGGGGGTTCAGAGGGAGTGGAGGATTCCAGCGGGGGCATGGCTTCAGGCCACAAACACACCACTACCAAGGATGGTTCCGAGGATATGGACAGCAGGTGAAGTAAGGACCAGGAGAATTCCAGCGGGGTTTCCTAGGCCAAGGGAGGGAGCCACCCCAGTGCTGGACCTGCAGGCAGTTAGGACACATTTCAAGAGCATGCAGATTTAGAGGGACACAACAGAACTGGGGAGAACAGGGACAGCAGACTATCCATGGGGGCAGGACGATCATTATTATGCCCAAAGTACAAAGCAACAGGGGCAAGTAAAGAACCCCCAACAACAGATACCATAAGCACAAACACAGGTAACAACATCATCATAGGGCCAGGCACAAGCACCACAAATGGCAGCACCTTTGCCCCAGTACTTACAAGCAGCACTACTCAGATTAAGCACACAACAGCTAGCACAAATACAGGACTGTGACACCATGGAACCCATGGACGTAGTGAGAAAGGTACCAGTTAGACTTATGGGAGGGGTGACCATGGTGGGGAACTAACCTTACACAGGGAACCTGTTATCACTGTATCCTCAATAGGACAGCCAACAGACGAACTTGTTGTATCAGTCACACCCAATCCTGCAGAGGAACCTCGCATAGGGGTGGCGATAGGTGAAAATAAGTTTCCCTTTCTTGCTTACATTGGGGTGACCAGGTCATGCATCCGGGAAGGCACATTTGCATTGTCAGGCGATGCCATGAACACACAAGGATTCTCTGGGGCTCGAGAAGTGGTTCCTTTCACTGATAACATCTCACTATCTATAGGAGATCATGACTTATCTTTACCTTTGCTCAACTCTCACTATCTATAGGAGATCATGACTTATCTTTACCTTTGCTCAACTCTCAAACATATTGAGACGCGACATAATGAGCAGGCTAAACATGACCATTTCATTCAAAGACAAGGGTATAGTGTGCTCTACACCATGCATACACATGTTGAATGTAAGACATACTGTCCAAGCATATTGTTGGAGAACAGTACAGAAGGGCATGCCATTGGACCCAGAGATGTTACAGTTTGGGACAGACATGGGCACTGCATGGAAGCCAGGTATCGCAGGGAAGATATGGAGGGTGCCAAGCGAATGCCTATTCAGCCCAGAGACACCATTGGATGAGCAAGAAGTAACAATAGTGCCCGTAGACATTGAGGCAGTTTTGGCTAGAGAGGACTGGATTGCAGTGCACGCCACAGATGAAAAGGGGAAGGCGTGGAGAGCAATAATTGCAGTGGCAGAAGGGTGCATATTAACAACAGTGACAGATGGGGAGCTCTTCGGGGAAGAGAGATTGGAGATGGTGTTTGAAATGAGTGTAAGGTTCTGGTTACAGATCCATTACAGAGAAGTACCACAGGGAATAGCAATGGCGCTGGAGGCGCTGCCCAAATTCTGGGAGGAGGACACGGCCAAGCTACCCGACAGCTTATGGACCACGAGTGCCTATGATGTGGGGTGCATAAAGAGCATAGGGGGAGTGAAGATAAAATTAAAGCCAGGAGCAATTTTGCCAAGATTAAAACAATGAGCCTCATTACGAGGTTGGCGGTAAGGGAAAAACGATGCCGGTAAATGATTACCGGCATCGCTTACCGCTCTGGTGTATTATGACCCGGCAACCCGCTATTAGCGGCACCCTAAATAACGGTGCCACTAATAGCAGCATGGGCACGTACACACGCCCCTGCGGGGAGCAAATACCGGCATGCCGGTAATAGGAGGACATCCCAACCCACGCGGACATGCAAATACTGGCATCGCAAAGCCGGTAATCATGGGCTGCACGATGCCGGCCATACAGGCATCGCGGACCACCCGCAAACAGCAATCAAGCCAACTGCCACAGGTGCACACAATCCCCACAGGTGGAGTCAATGGAGGCTGGGCCAGTATAAAATGAGCACACCCACACACCACAACCCTTCCAACACCAAAATGCTAGCACTGGCTGTTGCAATCATGGCACTGGAGGACATGCCAATACTGCTACAACTACAGCAACAGCACCAACTACAACAACAACTACAGCAGCAACAACAAGCAGCACAGAGGAGACGCAGGAGGAGAAGGAGGGTGAGACAGGCCCAACAATTACCACCAGCGCAACCAGCAGTGCCTCGTAGGCACCCACCAATCCCTTGCATCAGACCCAGGCCATTCAACCTAACCCCTAAGCAGATCCACATCCTGTACCGGTTGGACCGGGACACCATCACCACCATAGTGGACATGATGCACAACAACATTGCCAGCCTCACAGAAATACGCACTGCCATCCCCCCGCTACTAAAGGTGGTGTCCGTGCTCCACTTCCTGGCCACAGGCACCTATCAACACACAGTGGGGCAACTGCATGGCATTTCACAAACACTTTTTTCACGCATGTTGAACGAAGTGCTGGATGCCCTCCAGAAGCAAGCAAGCACCCACATATCCCTACCACGGACTGCCCAGGAGATAGCCGACACCAAAGTAGGCCTCCATGCACTGGCAGGCATGCCCAATTGTGTTGGTGCCCTGGACTGCACCCATGTTGAATTGGTAGTCCCCCATGCCATAGAGGCGGTGTACCACAATCACAAGCAATACCACTCCATCAATGTGCAAATGGTATGTGACTCCAGCAAGATCATCACACATTGCTGCGCCCAATTTCCCAGATCAACACATGATGCCATGGTGCTGTGCAACTCCACGCTACCCCGTCACATGGAGCGACATGCTGGACCATGTGCCTGGCTGCTTGGTGAGTTGGCCAACTGGCCCATGGCAGTGCTTTGTGACACTGATGTGTAGGGATGCATACTCCACCTGGGTGGGAAAGGGAGGGGATGCATACTCCACCTGGGTGGGAAAGGGGGGGATGCATACTCCACCTTGGTGGGAAAGGGGGGGATGCATACTCCACCTGGGTGGGAAAGGGGGGGATGCATACTCCACCTTGGTGGGAAAGGGGGGGGATGCATACTCCACCTGGGTACGAAAGGGGGGGATCCATACTCCACCTGGGTGGGAAAGGGGGGGATGCATACTCCACCTGGGTGGGAAAAGGGGTGGGATATGACGGTGATTGTAGAATGCATGCAGAGCTAAACACTCCTGACCTGAACCTCCCAAACAGAACATGACACATCACTGGCACACATTGTACCATTCATGTATATCGAGGACAAAAAGTAAGAGGCACGACCAGGCCACCATGGGTATCACAAGCAATGCATGACTGAACAGGATTGCAACTGTGCCAATGTGGCTAGTGTGACCATGCACAGCATGAACGGGAGGCTAAACATGGCCGTACAACCACAGTACATCCGCCTCAGCATGCATCATTACACCCTGCATCATCTATTGAACGCCATCCAGGCTACCACACCTCATAACAGTATACTATGCATCAACGTTACAATCTTGCATACGTACAGGGACATGTGCATGTCCACACCAAATAGCTGTGGCCATGATTGTGCCACCTGAAGGTGGCAGCTCAGAGTGACACACACCTATTTGTGTTTGCTTGCAGGTGATGGAGGATATCCCTTCGGCCATGGCTACTTACCCCTGTGCGGAAGCCGCAGAACAGCCATGTAGAGGAGTACAATCGTGTGCACACCCGTACCCGTGTTGTCATTGAGCAGACCTTTGGCCTGTTGAAGGCGCGTTTCCGCTGCCTAAGCAGGTCTGGTGGGGCACTCCTATATAGTCCTGAGAAGGTGGCAAAGATCACCATGGCCTGTGTCATGCTGCACAACATGTGCGTCCGGAGAAATGTACCACTGCAACCTGACATTGACATGCATGCACCGGGTGAGGATGATGAGGATGGAGACGGAGGTGAAGTAGCCCCCCTGCCAGTACGTGATGCACGGGATGGCCATGCAGTACGCCAAGCACTGATTCACAAATACTTCTGAACCACAGGGACTATGATAGACATGTGTCACTGACACACTGGGTCCATGTGGACATGCACACTGGGATTGTTGGGAGTTGGCCACTAAACACCGTCACACATAATATAGATATACACAAAATAAACAATGTCCAGCCATGGAATTTTTTTGCACACAACGGGTGTATTTGTTCTAACAGAGAAAAATGTGACCACTCGCCCCTTCAGCCTCCAGTGAACTCCCAACCCCACCCAAAAACCCCCAAAAACTCCAGTGCACTCCCAAACCCACCCGACTAACCCCAAAAAACCCCAACACACTCCCAAACCCACCCAACAAACCCCAAAAGTCCCCAAATGTACTCTGTGAAATGTCTGCCTTCACCCACAACCATGTGTCCCACTCCCATTGTCTGGGCACTCTACTTCCGGGACTTTTTGTTCTTCGGGGGTGGCATCTCCGAGTGCCGTGCACTCCTCCTAGTCGGCCGCACAGGGCTTGCGGGGACAGAGGATGCAGGTGTGCTGGCTGTGGATGTGTCTGAGGCAGGTTCCACGCCCGCTCCAAAGCGTGGACGCTGCATATGGAGTAAGATGGAGATGAGGACTTGGGTTACTGCACCCAGACAGTCCCTCATGAGCACAGCCGATGCATTCACGGTGGCTGTGTTTGCTGCAATGGCTGCTGTGGTCTCCTCAATGGCAGTTGCTATACCCCTCCTTGTGTCCTCACCATCGGCAATATACTGCTGCAGGAGATCCAGCTCGGCCTCCTGTCGGGCCTCCACCCTCGACAGGCGTAACTCCAGGGTGTTGGCGGGAACTGGAGTGGTGGGAGCTGGAGTGGTGGATGGTGCATGCACGGGGCCTACATCCTGGCAGGGGGCTTGGGGTGGGTGTAGAAGTCACTACTGTGACTCCCTCGGGGTCCACATTGGCATCCAAAATGTCCTCGGTGGTGGGTAGCACAGGAAGGCACACCCCTCCGACTGTCGTGGGTGTGTGCTGCTGGTCCTGATGTGTGTCCGGCACACTGGCAGCAGGTGTTGTTGGCTGGCTTTCCACCCAGTCAGGCACACAGCCTGTGGGTCTGGCCTGTTTGTCTGGCTGGGGGGTGGTGGTGGCGGTGGCCCTTGTCTTATGGTGTGATGTGGATGCCCTTGCAGTCCTCTCCTGACTGGCATCTTCCTCATCGGTGCCTGGGGGTTAGAAGAGATGCAGTTCATCAGTGATGGTGTCACATGCCAGCGGCATACAATTGTGCTGTTCAATATTCATACATTCATGCATCCATGTCTTACAGGTGTGTGGCACTTGGTGTTCTAAGGGGGCATATTGGCAATCACTGCATGGCAGGTGGCATGCCGTTGATATGGGGTTTGTGTGATGGGTTACATGGGCACGGTCCTGGTGTGTTGCCCGTGTGTTGGTTATGGGATTGGCACTCAGCATGCATTTCTGTGTGACAGGGTTTGGGCCGCAATCTGGACTTGGATATGTTGATGTGGGTGTAGGGACATGCATTGCCTTGCCTAGTCTCTCTTCCACATCACTTGTGCTACGTCATGGTTTCCCCTACAGGGATGTGCAGGGTCACTCACCTCCTTCTGGGGATGATACCGCACTCATCTCCATTTCTCCAAATCTCTCAATCGACTCAGGATCGATGAATGTGCTAGCAGTCTCCTCCCAGGGCATCAGCTTTGCAGGTGAGTGGGGACCCCCTGCCTGTCACCATGGCCGCCCTCCTGTTGCTTGACAGGATGTTTCTCACCTTCAAGCGGAGGTCGTACCACCTCTTGCGGCAGTCACGCACAGTACGTGGGGTGGTCCCCACAGCCGATACCTTCCGGGCAACCTTCTGCCAGATTTTCTTTTTCCTCACCTGGGCATCACGCTTCATGTCATTAGCTTTCATTATGTCTGCATGTGCAGTGAGAGTGTCCGCCAGCATATTTAGCTCTGCGTCAGAGAAACGCTGTTTTCGCTGCCGGGGGGTCGTCTTCCGGTTGGCTTTAGACTGGCAGTTTTAAAGGATTGCAATGGATTGTGTTTTTAAAGATGGCCACCGGTCAATTTCCCGTTCCTACGCGATGACGTTATTTCCGGGTCCAGTTTTATGAGCCTGGTATTAGCATGTTGGTATTACCGGGTCGGTATTTAGGGGTTCCTCCTAGGCGGTGCCGGTATCGGCGGGTCCCGTGATGCCGCTATCTGGGGGTTGGAGGGCCTTTTGCGGCATGCCTGTATGGCCATTACCGTTGCGCGCTCACGCACTCGTAATCACCCGCTATTAGCGGCATCATACGAGCACGGACCCGCTCGTTCCACCATGCCAGTAATGACCACGGTTTTACCACGCTACTCATAATGAGACCCAATATCCCGGAACCAAGGAAGCAGATGAGGGCATCTATGAGACAATAAACACCCTCCTTGAAAGAGGCATTTTGGTGCCATCAGAGTCTCCATGCAACACAACAGTGTACCCTGTGCGCAAAGTGAATGGGGTTCATGGCATTTCATTCAGGATTCACGCCCCCTTGACCACATTGTAGAGGCAGATTATACAGTAGCAGCAAATCCGGCAACAATCCTGTTCGGCATTCCAGCGGATGCCACCTGCTTCACAGTAATTGATCTGAAAAACGCATTCTTCTCAGTGCCACTACATTCAGACTCACAAGACTTGACCAGCTTTACGTATCGCAACCAGAAGTGGACGCACACTAGGCTGCCACAGGGTGTTACTATCCAGGGTCATCAGGGTTTCCGCTCACGTTTGCATCCCTTTTTGTCATGCCTTTAACCAAGTTCTTATAGTTTCCATCGTCGCCTGGCTGCCTCATTCTCGCAGCAGTGGCGGTTACCATGGAAACCAGCCATGGCATCTGGCTGTGCACGGAAAGCCATTACCAGGGTTTCCTCTCAGACAGCGCATCATGTGACCACAGCCGCTACTCACTCTCACAGACTCTGCCCCAGGAAACTTAAAAGCTGCATTTTCCCAATACGCGCTGCTTCTGTTTGTAGCGTTACTCTTGAATTGCCTTTTGAATACTTACTTCACGGTACGAACCTTGCTTGTTTATTGGACTCCCACCTGCCTGACATCTGGTACCTCTTGACTCGCTGCTACGAACTCGGCCTGCCTATGGATCTGCCTTGCCTGACGTTTGGTGCCTTCACGACCCGCTGTTATTGATCCGGGTCAGCTCTATGGACTCCCTCGCATACCGTTCTGGTTCTTCTGGTCCTCGCCGTTATCAAGTTCGGACTGCCTCCCGGACTGCTCTTTCTCTCCCAGGTACACGCTTAGACCTCTCTGTACCGATCCAGTCCTTCAATGACTTCCTGCTTCCTTATCTTGTGTCGAGATTTATTCACCTCATATCTGCTGCACCTTTTGATACAAGCTCTTCGCAAAATACAACATACCATCATCTCCATTGAAAATTTCCCATTCCTGAGTCAAGCACTCTTCCTTTTTTATACACCTTCAACTGAACTCACCTTTGCACTCCAAAAGAGACTTTGGACTGTCCATCTAGCGCGACCCTCGTGCTGCCCGGGTACTTACCTTACTTACCTCCCTGTTTGTTATTTTCTCCTGTCATTGATACCTGAACTTACTTCCTCCAGTTTGTTTCTCTCTTCTGCAGTGGTAAGATTGCATTCCGTCTGCTTGCTTAAATCATACCACTCTGCCTAGTGTAAGGGATTAATACTGGTTATCAATTGCCCCTCTAGGAGATCCGAACTCTTCCAAGCCCCCCCTTATATTATCCAGTGGGAATAAGGTAATAACCAACAAGGTTGAATAGTAAGAAGGAAGTAGACGCCCATTGCTCATTGTTTGACCTGTTTTTTTTTCTTCCCTTACAGCTTGGTCTCTGGCGGTGCGCCTGTTCCCCGCTCTTTTATTTGATTTACTCCTCTGTCTGTTTTCACTACCGGAGCAGGGGGGCATATCATAGAAAAGAGCTCCCTTAAGTTGAGGAGGCCTTGGTTTAGGAGAACCTCGGCTTGCTGGTCTGATACCAAGGAAATTCGGTCCTCTAATTACTCCATCCTTCCAGACTGGTGAATAACAGAACGTTGGCTCTCTTATCACTCCATCCTTCTGGGCTGGTGAGTAACACAGGGGTACTGTGAGTCGCCATCTATCATTAACAGAGTGATCCAGGTGGATTTGGGAAACAGAGACAGTGAGACAGTTCTACAATACGTAGATGATATTCTGATTTGCAGCGAGATAGACAAGGAATGCAGGAAAGACTCAGTACACATGCTGACAGTGCTAGGTGACAAGTGGTACAAGGTGGACAAAGACAAACTCCAGCATTGTCAAAAGGAGGTACTGTACATTGGGCAACTGATATCAAAGGACAGCAGGCATATTGCCCCAAAGAGAGTCCAGACAATACACAACACACCACAACTTAAGACAGTGGGGGTAATGCAGCAATTCCTGGGGTTGTGTAACTATTGTAGAGTATGGGTTTTCGACTACAGCACATACACCAGACCACGCCTGACTTCACTGAAAGAGGCCCAGAGGGGAGTAAAGACATTGGCCTGGACCACAGAGATGTCTGAAGGATTTGAGGAACTGAAAGAAGCAATATGCACAACTCCAATGTTAGGGACCCCAGACTATAAAAGGGAGTTTTTCTTGTTTTTACACACTGACGGTGTAGTGATGAAGGCAGTTCTGACACAAAAAACAAGCATGGGCCATACGCCAATTGCTTACTACAATGGACAACTTGACCCAGTGATGAGAGGCCATTATTTGTGTGAACAATCACTGGCTGCTGCAGCATTTGCATTGGAGCGGGCCTCAACAGTGACAATGGGGTGCACCAACACTCTATTTGTGGAGCACGCCCTGTTCGCCATACCGCACAATCCAAAGAGCACATTGACCACATAGAGAGCATCAGGGTATGAGATCATACTATCCAAGGCAAAATTGAGGATAGTGAGATGCAAGTCTGTAAACCCAACACTATTCATGGCAGATGTATACCAACCAACAGATTGGGCTCATGACTGCACAAAGAACATAGAGCAATTCAGTGAAACACGCAGGGTGGGGAAGATTCACCCGAGGGGGAGACGTGCCTTACATTGATGGGTCTTTGTCATGTCTCGCATGCACCAATGGTCTCTGTGGCACAGGTGGCGCTGTGTTTTTTCTTTGTTTCACAGCCCTCCCAACATGGGGCAGGGAACAGCAGACGACATTGCAGACGTTCACCTGGGATCCCCAGTCCAGACTCTGCCCCCGGCTCCTGCAAGGGTTCATCTAGCAGCAAGAGCAGAGCAGCAGCACATTGCTACTCTTCCCAAAGCTACACTCGTAAGTTCGCTTTCCTTTCAGATCGAATCCAAGCGACTAAACTGCCTATGCTTTCTTCCTTACTCTTGTCTTACTTCTATTCTCAGCCAAACCCTGACTACTACCACAAACCCCTCTGCATCCGCTCCCGATTCCGCAAGCCCATTCCCGGCTCGAAGGCCATGCGTCTTCTGGTACGTTTCGCCTTACTTTTACCCTTTATCTTTGTTTGCTATCAATAGCCTGATTCTAATGATCTAATCCCTTATCGCCCCCAGGGCCGGTCCTTCTCTTCGGTGCATTGACAGAACATTGGATTAACCGTGTCCCCGCCAGTGAACACTGCTCGTCTCCCCTTAAAGCGACGGCCACAACTGCATCTAAACACCCGTGCAGCCTCTGTCATGGTAGGCATCCTTTAATCCATCTCCACTCTGAGCTTACCTGTTCTTTCCACATTCTGACATTAACCCTCTCTCATCTCTGCAATCAGAGGTTACTTGGAATTGCTTTGTTATCTCTGGAGCACCCTGCAAGTAGCCAGTCACTTCCGACATTGGGTAATCCTTTACCATATTACACAATAGAGAGCCTCCTGCACTTTTGACAGATCTAATCTATTCCTTTACATTTCAGTCTTTCCTGAACTATCCTGAGTTGGTCTGCATTGGGACTTCCTTCACATCCTCTTCTGAAGTCCTCCTTGCAGTCAGAGAGAAGACATCTCCCTAACATGAACAGGGTTTTCTTCCCCTTGAGGGTTTCCCTGGAAATCCTATCCAGCCCTGGCTATCCAGTTTTAGGACTGGGTAGGGTGACTAGGTAGGCTCACTCATCATCTAATCAGCAGTACCTGATCCAGGTTGGTGCTTTTCCTATTGTTATTGCACGTCTGACTATAATTGGGCAGTAATTATTACAGTTAGCAACGCCCGAATACTAAGTCCATCATGGATCGGGTACAGCAATTAGTGTCAACAGGCCAGTCCCTGACAGCTGAGGTTCAACACCTCAAACAAGAAAACACAGCCCTTAGACATCAAATGGTGCGCTCCCCCCAGTGTTCGGAAATACCTCCCGGCCTTCTTCCCAGTGGAATGTTTGACAGAATCCCCATCGAGTAAAATAATTCCTTGAAGCCTGCACTGTGCAATTTGCATTAAAAGCAGCCTTTTTTCCAGATGGACAGGGATAAGATTGGGTATATGATCTCGCACATGACGGGAGCAGCCTTGGCGTGGGCTACCCCTTTAGTCACTAGTAACAACCCTATTCTTGACTCGTACCCCGCTTTCTGCAACAGCCTGAAAACCATGTTTGGCCGGCAAGAAATACCCATTTCCTCCCAAGAACATCTTCTTGACTTCAAACAGGGCAATCAGGATCTTTTAACTTATATACCGCGGTTCAAGCAGATGGCTGCCGATACAGACTGCGTAGAGGAGAGGAAGAGGGGGGCACAGATTTGTAGAGTAACACTTATCGACACTCTCTACAGGATTATGTATGCAATTATCTCAGAAAGTCAAGAGGAAATTGGTTAAAACGTTTCAGGTGCAAAAGGGCAAATGTCTCAAGGCCACTTGGAACAAAACAAGAACAATGTAGAACAAAACTGTGTGTTGCCACATGGAAGCCCTATGATGCACTCCTTGAGGGGCAAGTAGTCCCAGGGATTTTACTAAGGTCTCTCGTGCGGGACACTCAATGTGGGGGAGCCCAGACTAGGACACGTGAATTCCACAAAATTTTTACGCTCTCTATTGAAACTTGAGTTTAAATATACAGTGGATAGGTCAAATACCATTAAATACAGTGATATAACATCACAAAATAATTCACAAGCAAGTGGTCATTAATTGTTTTCATTGAAACATAGGGGGTAATTCCGAGTATGGCGGTAGGGGGTTAACGGCACCGGTAAGGATGCCGGTGCCGTTAACCCCCTACCGCCGCATTCCGAGGTCCCTTAGCGGGTCCCACTAGGGCCGGCTAGTTTTACCAGCCGCCCTTAGCGGGACCCATTAAGGGACCATGGAGCTAATAACGGGCCCGCAATTTGCCCGCAACTTGCGGGCCCATTATTAGCTCCTTCCCCAGTCCCATTGAGCCCTATGAGGGCTCAAATGGGAATGGGGAATGGCTTTCAAAATGGGGAATTACCGGGTCCGCATAGGTCGGATTGTCCCGATAAGTCCCCATTCCGACTATCCGGACCCGGACCCGAGTTTGGAGGCAGCCATGGTGCTAATAGCACCATGGCTGCCTCCAAACTCGGAATGACCGCCATGGTCTCATTTATATCATCAACATCGAGAGGGTAATCTCCCCCCATCCACCTTTGGCTGACTCACACCCTAACACAGCCCTTTCCACAGTCCACTCTGCTATATCAGACACTCTCGATGTTCTTGACCCTGTCATGAGGATCCGCCTGAAGCCGAAAGCCAAGTGCAACTCCTGGTACGACTCAGGCCTCGTCACACTTAAACGCAAGAGTAGGGTGGCTGAGAGGAAATGGCGTGCTTCATGTACATCCTCTGACAAACTGGCCTGCTGCCTGCTCCAAAGGCAATACCTGCTCTCTGTCCGCACCAAGAAGAGAGCCCACATCCAAGCCTGCATCTCTGCAGCATCTAACAACTCAGCCGAACTCTTTCAAATCTGCAAGGAGCTGGCCAATCCTGCTGCAGTCTCTACCTTTGCTGTTCCCTTCCAGGCCCTCTGCACAGCACTGGCTTCTCATTTCATCTCCAAAACATCTCTCTCTCTCCCTCTCCCCCTTCTCCCTCTACTCTCTACCCTTCCTCTGGCCCTTCTTCGGCCACCTATCCTCCCTCCTTCTCTGCCTTTCCCCTATTCTCCCCAGATGAGGTTTCTAGACAAGTCTGATCTATGAAAGTCTCGTCAAAACAGGTTCTTCGCTGTTCCTCCAAAACTATCAATGACTATTGACTCCCTGGCTCCTGCCCTGGCTGATTTCTGCAACCACTCCTTCGCCACTGGAGTGAGTCTTCCCCTCCCCCCTGAAGCACTCCCTTGTGCACCCTCTTCTTAATAAACCCTCTGCCGACCCTTCCTGCTATCGCCCAATCTCCATCACTCCGTTCCTGGGCAAACTCCTGAAAAAGCTGTCCACTTCCCAGCTTAATCTTCACACTGAATCTGTTGGTTGTCTCCATGACCATCAGTCTTTATTCAGAGCTGCCAGAAGCATGGAAACTGCTCTCCTGAACATCTGTGAAGACCTGCTCCCCAGCAGGGACGTCATTTAGGGGTCACCAGAGTTCGCAACTGCGACCTCTGAGGTCTCCCTTGCAACATCTGTGGTCTCCCTTGCGACCTCTAAAATAAAACCCCCCCCAAAAAAAGTTTTAATTTTTTTTTTTATTGCAAGCTCCTGCACAGTGGCCAGAACCATGTGGCTTTTTGGTTCTGGAGTGGCTGACTTTCTTGATCAGGCCCCTTAAAAAAAAAAATAAGAAAAATAACAACCTGAGTGTCACAAGTCTAACACTTTCAGCACTAACCCTAAATCAGAAAGAATAGAATACCAAATAATGTGTCTTTCTGGAATTCTATACAATAATTGCTAGACTCATTAAAGGTTTATTTCAGGCACACTTCAGGGGGTGAGTCACTGATTTAGTCTGTTCTTAAACACCTCAACTCAGCCTTTCATCCTTCTGAGGTCGATAAATGTATACCAACAGAGGTTGGGTGATATTGGGTATATATTTTTTCTATATAAAGCGCTTAAGCGGAAGTGCTATATAATAACATATCATTATCATTTGGTCAAGGACGTCTGCTTGCATTCACAGTAACTTGGTAATATGGGCCTATACACACTGATCTTAACGATACATTTTCTTGTATGAAATGTACATCGCATTATAGTGATATCGTAACCATATTTTTAGTAGTGTACAATGCTATGTGATGCCACTTCCTCTTTTTGTCAATGGATGAAAGGTCCTGTTCCATCGCTTCCCGCGATATCACTTCAGGGTGGGGTCAAATGACATCACTTCTTGTGATGTCATCGGGGGTCAAGGGTCATGGGATGTCACTTCTGCTGACGTCCCTGCTCCCCAGCCTTGATTCCAGCACCCCCTGTGTCCTCATCTTACTTGATCTCTCTTCTGCCTTCGACATGGTCAACCATGCCATCCTGCTCAACCATCTCTGTGATAACCTTGGGATCACCGGTCAGTCCCTGGCATGGCTGACTTCTTTTCTCTCTGATCGACCCTCCCAGGCTCAACTCGGGTCCTTCTTCTCCTCCATCTCTATCTCTACATGTGGTGTTCCCCAGGGGTCTAACCTCTCTCCCTGGCTGTTCAACCAATACCCGGCACTTCTTGCCCACCACATTGCCGCGCTCTGCCCCAACTTCCAGTGCTTTGCGGATGACACTTAGCTTATTTTCAGGCTACTCTCAGCCACCTCTTCTCCCTCTCTCATCACTGACTGTCTGCCATCCAGGAGTAGTGTGCCGCCAATGATCTCTGCCTTATTGCCAGTAAAACCAAGATTCTCCTCATCGGCACACCCACAGCCTCCTTTCCTGTCACTCTCAGGCCGGCCTCTCTTGGCCCTCTCCCTGCTCCCACCTGTGAGGCAAAAAACCTAGGGTCATCTTCGATTCCACACTCTCCTTCTCTCCTCACATCTCTGACGTCTCTAAGAAGTCAAACTACCAGCTGCACCTCCTCAGAGGTATTCTTCCTTTCCTCTCCTTCCCCCAGAAGCTCACTGTCTCCAGAGCTCTGGTTCTCTCTAGGCTGGACTATTGCAACAGCCTTTTTCTAAATCTGCCTGCTTCTACTCTCCACCCTCTGCAACTTATCCAGAACCGGACTGTGAGACTTGTTCTTGGCCTCAAGTCAAGGGATCGTATCTCTCCAGGACTGAAATCTCTGCACTGGCTCCCAGTGGCTGCGAGGTTCAAGTTCAAAACCCTCTACATTGTCCACAAGGCCTTCTGGGCCCTGGGGCCTCAATACCTTCAACTCTCTCTTCCTAAATATCTTCCTTCTCGAGCTCTTCACTCATCCGCCTCCAACTCCCTCAGGGTCAGTCACTTCTCCAAGCAATGAGTTGGTGGTAGATCACTTTCTTCGGCTGGGGCCTCCCGAACAGCCTCCCTACCACCCTGAAACTTGAGGAGAACCATCTCCAGTTCCGGAAGCACCTCAAAACCTTTCTCTTTGCTTCTGCTTTTTCTCCTCCTCTCCCCTGCTGATTTCCTGGCTGATACTGAAACTGCACTGATTTATCTGGCCACCCTCTGATCTCGGGCCCAGGTCCCCTCCTCCACCAGTCGCACACCTGCACTGCCCTCCTGGCAACCCCCACACTTGGGGACTGTTTTCTGTATCCCTACAGTCCCACTACCAGTAATTGACACCTGATGCCTGTATTTACCTTTACCCTTGAACTTGCCACCTGCTGGCTGTACTTTACTATTGCTATTTATTCTATTATCCCATGTACTGCACTGTCCCCTCCCCTTTTCCCCCTGAACTTCCCCCCCTTCCCCTTCCCATGCACTTGAGCGATCTGAATGACACCTGGCCTAGTAGGATCGTTGTCTGTCTTCCCTGTGTTCCCCCTCCCTTGCCTTGTTGCGCCTTGAAACACTTGTGTATAGGCGCGTTATAAATGCAATATCATATCTTATCATATAATCATATAACAAAACAAGTAGGTTGGCTAAAATTGAAAAGTCAAAGCCATCATGCACATAATTCTGTTTTCTTACATGGGTACACTAAAATATGTCGAAAACAAGTCCGAGTGAAAGCAAAAATTGGTTCAATTGTCAGTCGCCTTGTGTTTACAAAATTCACACAAGAGAGTGTGGTTAAGAACCACTACATTGAAGTCAAATCCAAAATAGCTCCTTTCAGATTTAAATGTAGCCAACGCGTTTCGGATTTCTAATAATCCATCTTCAGGGCAAGAGCTATCTGTTCCTATTGAGTAGGTGTGTTTCTTCTGTGGGTACCTAAACAGTTATAAAGAATGGCAACTTAGTGTTGACAGCTATAAGGGTAGTGTACGTCTATCAGTTACAAATACAATGTACTGGCCTTCACAGTTATTCAATTGTGACATGAGAGGTGCCATGCCTGCTGGTAAGAAAGTTAACTTGGTGTAAATGGGCCTCATTACGAGGTAGGTGGTAAGGGATTACCTGCACCGGTAAGGACACCGGTGCCGGTAATCCCTTACGACCCTATTCCGAGGTCCCTTACCGGTTCCCTTCCTTAACGCCTGGTTTTACCAGGCGTTATGGAAGGGACCTGTTAAGGTACTTCAGAGCTAATAACAGTACCGCAAATTGCAGTACCGTTATTAGCTCCATCCCCATTGCCATTGAGCCCTATGGGGGCTCGAATGGGAATGGGGAATGGTTCCCAGAATGGGGAGTTACCGGGTCCTCCAAGGTTAGAATTACCCGGTAAGTCCCTATTTCGGGAACCCGGACCCGGAATGCGGTAAGGGGGGAGCCATGGTGTAATAGCACCATGGCTACCTCCTATCTCGTAACGAGGCCCAATCACATGAATCTTGCCTAGTACAGATTCTGGTTAACCTAAGTCGATAAAAGATAAATAAGTTATATTGTCCATGAGTACAAAGAAATTAGGACTCTCCCGGGCCCACCACCACCTGTCCTTGGAGGGGGCCGCCATTTGGAGTAAAAAAGAAAGCAACATTTTTGGTTTAAAAAAAAAGAAATTAGACAACAAAAAATCTTTTTGAATTCACTCTGGGATCATAAAGCAGAGTGACTACAAAAAGAAACTTTCTTTTTGAAGTCTGAGGACTCCCTCCACACCATGACATGGAAGACCCTAGGCTGGAGGCCTCCATGTAATGGGCTAGGGGGAGCCCTATGACTTCAAAAATAAATAGTTTATTTTTGAAGTCATTTTGCCTTCCTAAAGAAATTATTTCCGTTATGGTCCGGTCCTTAACAGAAATAACTTCTTTATGAAGTCAGAGTGACTTCAAAAAGAAACAATTTCTTTTTGAAGTAATAGGGCTCCCCTCAACCCCATGATGTGTGAGTGTATGGTGAAAGGGTGCACACAAATGTGTGGGTGGCTGGGTGTGCGTGTGTGCGTGTACGGTCAAAGGATGCACACTTAAATGCATGGGTGGCTGCCTGAGTGTGTCTGTATGGTGAAAGTGTGTACTCTTAAATGAATAGGTGGCTGCCTGTGTGAGCGTATGGTGAACAGGTGCAAATTTAAATGTATGGGTGTGTGACTGGGTGGGTGTGCCTGGATTGTGAAATGTTGCACACTTAAATGTATGAGTGCCTGCCTTTGTGTGCCTGCATGGTGAAAGATTGCTCACTTAAATGTATGGGTGGCTGGGTGTGCGTGTGTGTATATGGTGAATGCTGTGTGTGCTTGTGTTCAGGGGCACAACAAAACCTACAATTCAGGGGGGCTAACCCTTCAAATGTTGGGAGAGGCGCTAACTTCACAGGTGGTGGGGGAGGGGCGGGCAGTGGGGTAGGGTCAGGTATATTTGTGTGGGGGCATCTAACTTCTTTACGCATTTTAATGAGACTATTCTAGTGCAGCTTCAATGTTACAAGCAGTTAACTCTCTCCTTTAAGTCTGAAAGCACCTACGTATAGACTGATGTGAGAATGAGCGGTCTCCTGTTCCCTTTCTATCCTTCCAATCACTCCCTTGGCATGCAAGTACTAAACCCACATCACAATTTCAATGCTAGTAATTGCTGGACCCTTGTTAACAGCGAAACCCAGGTGCCATTTAACATCTGTGTCCTGTTTTGTCCAGCAACTGCTCTGTGGGTCAGCCAGGTCGAGTCAACATAGCCCAAAATTTCAGTGTGGGGGGAGTGCTGAAAAGCCCAATCAGCTCAATGGTGTTGTACCTGTGTATGTTGTAGTCTTGTGTATGAGGCCCTTTGCCTCATACACAAGTACTGGGATGAGGTAGAGGTACATGGAGGTAATGCCTGACTTAGCTACCCGTAATCTTCATTACTCCTAGTCACACTCTTCCTCATCTCAGCACTTACCTATGAGGCAAGGAGCCTCATACGTAAGCACTGGGACAAGGAAGAGGGAGGTGGAGGTAATTCTGGGCCAAGGAGCTGATTTTGGAGGTTGGGGTAGGGGGTGAGAGGGAGAGGGGATTTATGAGGGCGCAGGATTGTGCAATAAATTATAATGGTTGTCTTTGTCCAGGCTGAGCAGGCATAATATGTGGTATTAGTGGCTCGAGGGGCATTTTGGTGCAGCCAGTCTAGTCATTCCTCATTTTGTTATGCCTTTTTTTAACTGGGCATTTCTGATAAAGCAGTCCTGCTACGTGTAATTACTTGGCTAGACTGCCATTTGGGTGCGGATAGTCTAGTCCTTTCATACTGCAGCATTGTATATTTTTCTGGGCATCTGTGATAAAATGATATGATATGATAAGTCATTTATAATGCACCTTTACACAATTATGTCTAGGCGCAACAAGACAAGGGATGGAAGACAGATGGAGGACAAGACAAATGATCTTACTAGGCCTTGTGTCATTCAGATCGTGTGAGAACGAGAAGTGCAAGGGGAAAAGGAGGGGGGAGTGCAAGGGAGAGAGGAGGGGAAAACAGGGCAGCAATGCTCTGAGTAAGTGCAGCCAGGGCAGCGCGGCTGTGGATAGTGCAAGGAGAACAAGCAAATGTAGGGTTACAGTTACAACCCTAAGCGTGTGGTAGGCAAGGAGGCAGTGCAAGGGTGACTGTTCAAGAAAGACTCTGGACTGAGTGAGACTCTGAGAGTAACCAAGCAACTAGTCGGTACAGCAGACAGATAGGTCAGGTAGATCAACAGGGGAGGGAGGGGGGAAAAAAGCAGAGGAGAAGAGGAACGTTTTGAGCTGCTTCCGGAACCCCAGGTGGTCCGGCTCAAGTTTGAGAGGGGAAGGGAGGCCATTCCAGAGGGAGGCACCTGCATAGGAGAGAGATCCAACCCCACTCTCTGCCTGGAGAAGCATCTAACCCTTTGAGAGTTGGAGGTAGCTGAGCGAACGGCTTGAGAAGGAAGGTATTTTGGAAGAGAGTGTTGGATGTAGTGCGGGCCCTGGCCCCAGAAAGCCTTTTGGACAATGCAAAGGGTCTTGAACTTGATCCTTGCAGTCACCGGAAGCCAGTGGAGAGAACTCAGGGCTGGAGAGATACGGTTCCTGTGCTTGAGGCCAAGGATAAATCTTGCAGTCCTGTTCTGGATTAGTTGCAGAGGGCGGAGAATGGCAGATTGAGGAAGAAGCTCTTGCAGTAGTCCGGCCTAGAGAGAACCAGGGCTCTGGAGACAGCAAGCTTCTGTGGGAAAGTGAGAAAGGGAAGAGTCCCTTTGAGGTGGTGCAGCTGGTAGTGCGACTTCTTGGCGACGTCCGAGATGTGAGGAGAGAGAGAGTGGAGTCGAAGATGACACCAAGATTTTTTGCCTCGTAGGAAGCCGATGGAAGAGGCCCAAGGCTGGTGGCCAGAGTGAGAGAGGGAAAGCAGGGGTCCCAACAAGAAGGATCTCCGTCTAACTGGCATTAAGGCAGAGATCGTTGGAGGCGCACCAATCCTGAATCGCGGCTAGACATTCAGCAATGAGCGAGAGAGGAGAGGAGGCTGAGGGGAGCCTGAAGGAAAGCTGAGTGTCATCCGCATAGCTAGTTAGAGAAGATAGAGATCAGGTGTGCCAAAGGGGCCAAGCAGAGGTTGAAAAACCATGGTGAGAGGCTAGAGCCTTGGGGAATGCCACATGTAGAGAGAGAGGTGGTGGAGAGAAGGGACCAAGTTGGACCTGGGAGGGGCGGTCCAAGAGGAAAGAGGTCAGCCACGCCAGGGCCTGATCCATGATGCCCATATTCTCACAGAGTTGATTGATCAGGATGGCGTGGTTGTCTGTGTGGAAAGCAGAGGTGCAGGGTGGATGCAGACAGAAGGAATTCTGGAATCAAGGTTAGAGAGCAGATCTTCACAGGTGTTCAGGAGAGCGGATTCTGTGCCCCTGGCAGCTCTGAAGCCAGACTGATGGTCATGGAAATAACCAACAGATTCAGTAAACTGAGAGACGGCCAGCTTTTCCAAGAGTTTGCCCAGGCAAGGGGTGATGGAGATTGGGCGATAGTTTGCTGGGCAGGTAGGATCGGCAGACAGCTTCTTGAGGAGTGGGTGCACAAGGGAGTGCTTATGGGGAGAGGGGAAAGTTCCAGTGGTGAAAGAGTGATTACAGAAATCGGCCAGGTCTGGAGTGAGAGTGTCAATATGGTCTTTGATGGTTCTGGAAGAGCAGGGGAGCACTTGTTTGGATGACACTTTTATAGATCAGTCCTGTCTGGAAACCTCGTCAGGTGTTGTCAGAGAGAAAGAGGAGAAAGGAGGAGGAGAGGGAGAGATGGCCAAAGGGGGGCCAAGAGAGGAAGAGGGAGAGGAGATAGAGGACAGGATGTCCTGAGTTTTAGCAGAGAAGTGAAAGGCCAGAGCTGTAGAGAGGGCCTGGGAGGGAACAGGAGAGGTAAAAACCGCAACAGGATTGGCAGTTCCTTTCAGATTTTAAAGAGTTTGGCCATGTTGTTAGAGGCCGCAGAGACGTGGGCTTGAATGTGTGCTCTCTTCTTGATGAGTGTTATTGATTCGACTAGCATTTTGGTGCAACCAGTCTAGGTATGTCTAAATGTGGCCTGGCATGCTTTAAAGTAATGTTATTACGTGCCTACACTGGTAAACATTGTGCAGCCAGTTGGACATGTTTTCATTGTGGCATGGCATTTTTAATAGCAAAGCATTAATGTTCCTGTGTAATGTTGGTGACTTGCATGTATTGGATTGGTGTTACCCTACAAAACAATTGCAAACACTCAGGCTTTTTAGCCACTTTTTCTCCTAAAATGTGCTGTATATTGCATTTAAACACATATTTATATCTTTCTCCTAGTGTAGTGTGCAGCATACCCCTACAGTAGCACATTTGTGTGTATTACGCAAGCATAGTAATCTAGGCCTCCTAGAGTGTGGTACGACCCGTGATTTGTTGCCGCATGCGGTGTGGCCCTCAGCATGGCTCACAGGGGGGGCCCCAAATGTTGTGTTATGCCACTGGTCCAAAGTTGGTAGGGATACCACCGGGGAGAGCTGTTATGTCTGCTCCTTAATCCCCTATCCCACGAGTACCTTCAGAACGTTCATTGCAACAGAAATACCTGTAGCAAAGGTGCAATGCCTGATGTACCTCGCAATGGTCCAGCCGTGAGGTCGGTTCCAAGGGAAGACGGCAGCACTGAGATGGAGGTCACATAGGACCTTCCCACATGAAGATAATTACATCAAAACATTAGACATGATGAACAATTACTGACAGCTCTATGAAGAATTGCAGTACATATCTGATGGACCAGAGAAAGGAGAAACAAAGACTGTCACACAAAAGGAATTGCCATGCCCATGGATGACAATAAAAGAGACAGGAGGAGTGCCCGGCTGCTGGGAGAGACCACAGATATTGATCTATGGATGTGTATACACTAATGATGGCTGGGAAGATGGAGTGGTGGGAAGCAAGGCACTGACCCAAGCCAATACACCAATGAGCAAGATACAAGAACAACACAATAAATGCCTGAAGGAGTGGGACAGGAGTGCAAAGTTGGTGAAATGGGTGGAAAGCGAAGCTGAACCAATGCCAATAATTCCCCCTGAAACACCGGCTCTGTTTTATCAACACAACGGCAATGAAGAGGTCGGTGAAAACATAAGATGCCAGACGATTGAGATGATCCCAGCAATGGGAGCAGGAATAGCAGTGCTGATGAATCACTACTAGGCTTGCAGATCTAAAGGATACGGGAAACTGCCACCAGATTGGGGCGGAATATGCTCCCTAGTGCACATCACTAGTGGTACCCAAGAAGATGTGAAGCTCGATGACTTCCTGAAATTGGAAAACAAAAGAAGGAAGAGGTCATTAGAGGGAACAATACCTGCCCAAACAGAAATGACAGATGAACAAGGAAAGCTGAAAAGAGTAAAAAAGAGGGGGGAATTACTTCTCAGGCAAATCTGAAGCAGCGTTGACGAAGTACCAGCACAAAGCAGACTATTCAGCAGAACACAAATGTTCTTCGCATCACTGATACCCGTAATAGAGACATACACTAATGGCAAATGGTTGCAGATCACTCGCTGGGAGTTGATGGTATCCATAAATTAAACAGTGAATGGGTTAAATGACATAAAGGAAGAACTCAGGGCAATAACATTGGTGGTGCTCCGGAAAAGATACATTCTGGACCTACTCACAGCCATGGAAGGAGGAGTTTGCGCAAAAGTCTGGGGTTCATGTTGCACATTCATACCTGCCAACAACGAAGATAACAGAACTCTCTCAGATACAGTTGCACAATTGGCACAGATGCATACGAAGATGGAGGATGAAGCACGTGGAACAGGGAAGGAGCAGAGCTGGCTAGCATATCTGTGGTCATGGCTGCCATCTTGGCTGGTAGACGGACTGAAGGTGATAGTTAGAGCACTGGCACTAGGAGCAACATCCCCATGTGGGATCCAGATTTGTATTGGAAGGTGCAAGAAAACAGCAGAAGAAGCAATAAGGATGCAAATTCAGATGGATGTGAATATAGGAGGAACAATGGATGACATTGTGAAGACAGGCTAAGAGAGAAGGTAACAACGTGTGACCTATTTCCGGCAGGAACAGAGGTAGACAATCCACGTAACCAAAGGAAGTATGAAGGGAAGTGGGTTTGGTGCAAACCTGAAGGAGGGTGTGCCTACATGGACTGGTCATTCGACGAGCTTGTGAACTATTATGGACATCTAGGAGAGATAACAAAGATATGGCGATTGATAGAAGAAGAATGGTTTTATCGTGATGTGGTCGACAAGTCGACCAGAGGGGGAACTGAAGAAGGAAGGTCGAAATCTGCCGCTGCTCCCCCACTGCAAAACATTCGAACAAGAAGAAGAACCGACGACAATATGGCCGTTTGTACGAGATTGCACCAAACCCCACCGCTCCCCTACTTGACAAATACGCTGAAAGGTACCCACTCTGTCATCCCTACAGCCCAGGACAAGCACCAACACTGCGTAGAGTGGATGAGGAGTCACCGGACATCGTCAGAGACACTTCAATATACAACCTTGACCAAAGCGTCAAGAAGACGTGCTCAAAGTCATTAGAGACACCACAACATTGGAGCGTTAGACGTGAAGCGCACGTACCATCCGCACATCGGGACACCATCACACACTCAAATACACGAAGAACACATGTGTACAGTTCTGTGAGTTAGAGGACAGAGACCTACACATGCCGCTTCCACGTTTATTATTTTGTCATTAGCTTGGTGCAGTGACAGTGAAACCGCAAGGAGGCAAGAGATCCTGTATAGGCTTGCAGATACTTAGATGCAACTAATCCTATGGAACTGCAGGGGCCCCCGAGGGACCTGACAGGACCATAAACCACTAACCAGTGGACACTATCAAAAGCATGAAACAGTAGAAGCCGTGCCATGGCTTAGGAATTACAGCAGGCCACAATACAGAGCTAAAATTCAGAGAGAACAGGAGAAAGTAACTGTGTGGGATTGGGCCTGCCGTCAATGCCACCAAGGCAAGCACCATTCCTTTCCCTGAACTAGAGTAACACCAGCCCAAGAAATACAAATAATCCCCACATACTCGGACTAATTCAGAGCAGCAGAGTGCAGAAACACAGCCTCTGGACTTATGACTGGCCAAGCTGATGATAAACCAGAATAAGCAGCTGTGAAGCAGAATGGTCTCACGAGCCAGACAATGGCTTGCAACAAAGTTGATACAGCAAGAATCTCAGCGTTGCATGGTGAGAACAAGCACTCTCATAGTCCATGGTGGTCACACACGGTTATAATGCAGACACATAGTTGCTCTTATTACCTTGAACAGGTACACTTCGAGCTGAGAACCGACTTGGGTCCCAGGCTTTGGGGTAGCACCTCAAACCAATCCCAGCTCAGGGCCTAGGGGTGGGTAGCGATGGGCACAGACCCATCATCAGGTCTGCATACTGCAACATTGGAGAACTAGCACTTTTTGGGAGTGGTCCAGGCCTGACACCTGACATGGGAGAGCCAGTCATTTAACCGAAATAGGGACCGTTATAGGGGAACTACCACTCAACGCCCAATCCACTTGCTCTATTTGTTTGCTGGAGAAGGTCCCAGGTTGTGACGTCATTATGACATTGATTTGCGTAAAAACTGGCCTGCGAGCCAGAGATCTTTGTGATGTTCCAGGAGCTTTATCCTTGTACTGATCCCTGTTGGTTTTTGGCTGTAATAAACCACAGTTTGAACTTGCTGTCTGTCTGGACATGGGTTCCGTTTGAAAAGGGAAGGTGTTAGGCCTTCCAGGAGTTCTGGGTTCGCGAACTCCTAGCACCCCTCGACCTGCCTAAGAGTTCTTACGTAACAATCTGTAACAAGGCTTCAGCCAACAATGGATCATTCCTTTGGGCGAACCCTGAACCTCCATGCAAGTCCTGATTTTGGAGCTAATATGATGTAAGTATTTAGGGGTGGAATCAAAATCAGACCAGTGGGTATTATTCTTCTTTCACCTGGAGAATGATCTCTTCCCTACTACCGCAAACATCAAACCTAATGTGGCTACTGAAGGGTCTGACGCTCTGGGACTTTGTTTTTCAAACTTGAGAGTTCCCCAACTTGTATCAGTTGTGCCGCAATCCCACCACTGAAACCATTTGTGAAGGCATCATGAGTAAGACACAGACAACAGGTTGAAGTTTTCTTAACAAAACCTTTATTCAAATGAAGTCAGGGTGGATTAATGCCTAACCTGCCCTATGCTAAATTGGGATTTTCCTACTTAAAGAAAACTACGGATAGTATATATCAGGAAGTCCAAAGTAAACCATCTGTCCGTGTCCAAAACCTATACTTTCCTTCACAACTTGCTGCATATAATGAGTAGGGATGTCAGCATCAAAAAGGAATAGTGTTCAATACAGAGCTCAGAGTTTCTTCTAGCCCTCTGGATTTTAATCAGCTCCCACTCCCCAAGTTCAAGGTTATTCAACAAATGCAGGGGTTTCCTTTCCCCAAGAGTTCAAATCTTCCAGCTTTCAAACAAAAAGAGTTCAATTCTTCCAGCTTTCAAAAGAACACTTGATTCTATAACACAATAAAGTCTTTGTTCAACACAAGCTTCGTTACAGGTGTTTTCAGTGGCTTTTCCATTCAGGGTCACCCGGTCTACGCGCAGTTGTCGGACCACACGGTCCACCTATTACAGGTCACGCAACTGGTACCCTTCCTTGACTGCTTAACGTTTGACACCTGTCCACTGCTTCTCCTCAGCAATGATATTTGCCTAAGTCCTGTGTGTCACACTCTCCTGACACTGTATTGTGGCTTGGTTAACCACCTTGCACTTGTTACACCTCCTGATATTTCCTTGGCTCTGGCCAATGCTTGTTTATACAGTTCTTTGCACTCTCTTTGCTGTAACCAGTGTTGGTTTTCTAATGCTCTGCATTCAACTCCTGGTGCTCTCTTGGTTTTGCTTGCACCTGTTTCAGTTAAGGCAGTTTATTATATTCATGTGATTCAAAACTTTCCTTTCAGTAAAGTTCACAGTTCTTTCTTTCACTTCTTTCAATATGCCCAAATATTGACAATTGTTTTCAATTTGTTCGGTATTCAAAATGCATATTAACTTGCTTTCAGCATCACCGCCTGGCAGCCCGGTGACCCCCCCCCCCTCTCTCTGGTTTAACTCACCGGTCGGTCTCAGGACTCCCCGCGAGTCCTTCCACTGCCACAGGTTCCTGTATATCCATGCGGTCGCTTGCGTCTTCTCCAGGCAGTCTCCTTGTGGCTCAAACACACTTAACAATGCTTCCACAGCGAAGTAGGATACTTAGGACTGCTTCCTTCGATCCGGCCAGCCTCCTTCTCATGGCTTGCCACCGACCTCCAGCTTCGTCTGCTATGGCTTCCTGCTGCATGCACTCTGCCCTGCTTCCCGGGCCTCCAGTGCTCCTCCTGCCACGCCGCTACACCACAGAGGTCTCCCTGCACGTAGCTGCCCGTGCTTCTGCAGCTGACCGTGCCACAGCTGACTCCATTACTGTTGGGCTTCCAGTTTTAAAAGCTCTGACTCCATTTCTATTACAGAAAAGACTAGACCGCTAGCCAGCAAAGTGGCAGTGCTTTGTTGCTCTTGTTGTCCACCTCCTCATCCCAGTACTTGGTTAGAGCTGATGTTTGTTCGTTTTCATTAAATGAGGATATGGTGGTGTACTTGTTCTCTTCTTCGTCTCAGTATCAAACTGATGTAATTTGGGGGATTCTTTAGGGGAGTCACAGTTATAGGGCTGACAAAAGCCTATGAAGATGTATGGAATGGAGGGTTTTTGGTGAAAGGGAAATTGGGGATACAATGGGCCTCATTACGAGGTTGGAGGCAGCCATGGCGCTATTAGCGCCATGGCTGCCTCCAAACTCGTTCCGACTCCGCCCTGGTGAATGGAGCAATTACCGGTCCATTCCAAGGTTGGCGGGACCAGTAATTCCCCATTCACCAGGGCCATTCCCCATTCCCATTTGAACCCCCATAGGGCTCAATGGGAATGGGGAAGGCGCTAATAACGGTACCGCAGATTGCGGTACCATTATTAGCTCTAGAGTCCCTTTGCGGGTCCCGTCCTTAACGCCTGAAAAAACCAGGCGTTAAGGAAGGACCCACAAAGTGAACTCGTAGTAGGGCTGTAAGAGATTACCGACACTGGTGCTCTTACCGGTGCCGGTAGTCCCTTACCGCCCACCTCGTAATGAGGCCCAATGTCTCACCTAAGGACGTCCTCTCCCCACTCCCCAAGTCTCCTCCACCCAGGTTATCCTTCCCGCATATCCACCCCCAAGGTCAGGATCCAAAAGCAATGGTCTTTCCCTGGCCACCTGAGTAGAGGATACTGGGGGAAAAGAACTGAGGACGCCCTCAGGATCCTCACCCTACTCCTGATTCCGAGATTGGAGGTAGCCATGGTGCTATTTGTACCATGGTTGCCTCCAATACCGGGTCCGGCACCGGTCTTGTTCAATGGGGACTTACCGGTGCAGTCCAACCCTGGTGGGACCGGTAAGTCCCCATTGAACAAACCATTCCCCATTCCCATTTGAGCCCCCATAGGGCTCAATGGGAATGGGGAAGGCGCTAATAACGGACTCGCGAATGGCAAGCCCGTTATTAGCACCTTGGTCCCCTAGCGGGACCCGTAAGGGATGTGTGGTCAGACCGCACGTTCCTTACGGTTCCCGCCAAGGGACCTCGGAATCGGGCAGCAAGGGATTACCGGCACCGGTCTCCTTACCGGTGTCCGGTATCCCCTGCCGCCCGACTCGTAATGACCGCCATAGTCTCTCTCTCATTGCACTAGAACTGTGTTCATGATGCACCATCCTGTGGTGAGAGATGCACAGTATACCCCTTGATCTTACTTACTTGGCTCTTCTATAGGTATCCTCCTTCCACCTGCAGGTCCCTTCCATTCATTTGTGACAGCTATGTTTGAACAAGGGGGAGGCCGTTATCTGATATCTCCACACTTCCTGGTAGAAACAGATGGTGAACAAGTAATCTCTGCGTGTCCCTCTCTAGGTGTGCTGCAAGGGCTTGCAAAGGACCCACAACCTGCATGAACGCTTTGCTGGGGCTGTTCAAGAAGATAGCACATAGGGGAATACCAACTGCTATGACCAAATCCAGTTATCCTACGTGTCTGCCCCCTCTTTAGTGCCATTGCCATTGGTAACCCGCAATCACTGCCAGTAATGTTTCCTGAAAAAACAGAAGTGACACGTGTCCCCAGAAGTAAAATGCCCAGGAATTGCAAAAGAGTGCTTTAAATGAGCCGGTCCTACCTAGCCCTCAGTACCTGCAATTTTTATTTTTGAGCATTTGTGTATTTGCACTTCGCAAAGCCTGAAAGACAATACTGGTACTCAACATCAACCAGAGGTGTTGCTAGGGGCAGGGGAGGGCTGAGAACGCTATAGCCCCAGGTCTTTTGGTTGTAGCCCCGGATAGAAGATCAGGGCTACAACCAAAAGACTAGCTAGACTCAAGTCCAGACTGTTAAAGACTCCAATCAAGCAGTCCCACTAAGTCAGTGCCTTGTCTGGGATTGCTCAAGGGAAGCCCTTATTTATATATTTTTATGTCCAGTTTGTGTACTCTGGATGACAACCCTTATATAACACCCCTCTCTTAGAATCCCCCTGACCCCACTGAGCCAAGAAGTAAGTTTGTTTTGCAAATTTAAAAGGTTTATTTGAGAATTAAACAATATATATATATCGCACTTTTATAATAAATTAATAATTGATATCACACTTAGACATCTGAGCAGTAATCAGCAATGGATGAGGTGATACTAGCACGCTGGTTTAATTACTTAGGAGTAGTATATAGGATAAGGTAGCTGAGAATGCTTTATATGGTACAAGGAAATGCAAGGTGGAAAAGAAGCAACACAGGAATAAACTTGATATGATTTCAGCAAAACACATAATATAATCACTTTTCCCCTTTTGGCAATTCACCCCCCCCCCCTATGCAATGTAATGAGGTGGAAGTGACACACACAGTCTTCAGGAATACAATAACAGTACAATCCCAATTCAGTTCCCCCCTAGCAAGCTTAGATCAACAGGGATGATTTTAAACACAGGCAAAGTACTTTAAAGGTGGTATGCAAAGAAGTGAAAAATATGCTAAAATGATTTTAATTCCCTCTAGAGGTTCAGGGTGGGTGACAGCTACTTTGTATTAGTTCAGGATCACTTTAGCAATGCTCTATGAATGATTGTCAGATGGCAAACGAATTTCAGCAAAGGAAAGCAAGGAGCTGCTATTTTTACACGTGAAGAAATTTAGCCAAATCGCTGCAATTTTTCCGAGTGCGTTGAGCGCGATTACGGAAAAAGTATAATGTTCTGAGTTCGTTGGAAAGCCCAGAATCTTAGCTTTAAGATGAAAGTTAACTTTTGTTCCTAGGACAAACGGTTTCGGAGATACGGACGGTTTCGTGAAGGTAGATTCTCAAAAGAAAAGTCAAGCTCAGAATGACAGATGACAGTTTTGCAGCTTTAAAGTCACAGAAGGACACACAATGCTATGGTGTAGTTCTAGATAGGTTGAAATAGTTTGAATTAGATTATTTTAAACTAAGAGATTGGGTTTTGCACAGTTCTGGTGGTACTCACACTATATTTTGGACAGGAATGCGACTTCGCCACGGATCGGGTCAGGATTGGACTGCAGTTCCCTCGCCACGGACGGTCTCTGCCTGTTTCTGCTCACAGCGATCTGGGTCAGCTCTGCTAGCGGCACTGCACAGCGGTCTGGATCTCTGGTTCTGGCAAAAGTTCTTTGTACTACACAGCGGTCTGGTCTCTGGTTCCGGGTACAGCTCTGCTTTCTGGGTGTTTCTGGCACAGGGTTTTAGGCCAGAATCAAACAGCTCAGCCCGGCTGTTTTACTCTGATATGCCCCTTTGGAATTCTGGGGTGAATCAGTTTGCAAAAGATTTTGAGGCCTGCTGACAAATTCTGAAGTCTGAATTTAAAGTTCTGGTCTCTGTCTGGATGTGGAGTTGTCTGTCAAAATGCTCCGCAGAAAGTGAAAAAGAAAAGTCCTATCTGGCTTCCAGTGGCTCTTTTTATGTGTTTAGAAAGTGGGTGGGTCGGCTAATTCTGCATGCCCAACCCTCTCAAGATTTGATAGGCCAAAGGATTCTTTGGTCCCTGATTTGAGAACGGATAGTGTGTCAGAGTGATGTCAGCCATTTACGATCTATTGAAGAAACGCCCCTTTGCTTTTACCTTAGAAATCATTTTTCATAACTACACATATTTCCCAGATACACAGTTGTTTGACATTACATGTACATATTACAGATTACTTAAGGTACATTCTGGCCCAACTCTGATGTTCCTGGGGGCTTGCATTAAAAAATGACAATTTATTTTTGTTTTTAGTTGATTTACCAATATTGGACGTTTACCAAAAATGGCACACATGTACACCGCCTTTCTACCCATATTCCATTAATTCACTAGGTCTGTAGCATAAACCCAGTGTCTGTAATATCAATAAATAGCGGGGTTTTGCCTCAGAACATGGTACAAAGTTGAATCAAGTCTTGAATTGTGGGTACATTTCTTAGATTAAGGATCTCCAAATTGCACATTTTTGTAAGCTTAACACAATATTTTAGAAGCATTTAACTTAAACATATATTTGCTGCAATATGATTCCACAAAAGTGTCTGAGCCCACCCCCAGAAACTGGGTAAGGCACGAAACACATGCCTCTCCTTCCAGGCAGGGCTCTGTTTACAGTCCACACTGAAAATCAACATACCCCATTCAATGGCAAGAGTCTATTGTGTCGGCTGAGGTTAGCAGGCCAGGGGGCCACTCTGCATTTGGTTAGCATGTCCATGTGATCTCCTGGCTTCTTGTGTGTAGTTCTGAGGTGAGAAGGTTTCCCAGCCTCTTGCACTGTTAATTGAATCAGCCTGTTTTCAGGGAACAGCAGGTGTTTAAAAAAATGTATTAACCAAAAAGGCTTTGAAGTTTCCTGCTGTCTCAGGAGGCTGATTAGCTTCTGAAGTAAAAGTTCTCCTGTCAGAGTTTAGACCTCTAGCGCCAGTTTGTGGACAAAGCTGGTACTGCACCCCCATGATTTTAGCAACTTTTTGACATCAAGAAAATGAATTCCCAACAGCTCTGGGTTGCTTTTGGCAATCAGTCTTGCCATTCCCAATGGTTTCAGGCTACTGTGTGTGTAGCCCAATGGTGGTTTTAGGCATTGCCCTCCTGTGTTCACAACATAGGCAAAAATGGGTGGCAGCCTATTCTTCATGTTTTCCCTTTGCATTTTCTGTGGAGTTCTAGCCATCATGATGTTTTCAATGCCAGTAATGCACAGTTTTTGTGGTAGGGCTCGATTGGATGGGTAAAACATCCCACAAGCCCCCCCTCTTGCGATGGCCATTCTGATCTTTCACTGATGGAACTCGCAAGATCTGGGATGTTCGCCTCATCTTCTTCCGGTAGATGGCACAGTTCTGTATCTTTTCCTCCATCAGGTGGATCGATCGGTTCTCCTCGCCGGTCCTGATGGGAATATTGGGCAGAATATTGGGCGGTATCTCTGCTCCCAGCCCCCGGATCGTTCTCCTTGGTCAGTCTCCATGGTTTCATCTCTCCTAGGATAATAAAGCAAAAGCGGCAATACCTATTCGTAGATATTTCTCCCACACTATTGATATAGTGGGGCGGCATTTACATTTTATAAATCAAGAGACATAGCATTCTTATTTTGAAAAACAAGATATAATTCAAAGACAGTTGCATACAAGAATCATAATATTTTAGAGACTATATGTGGGATATTTTAGGGTTGGAACTGAATTACTCTGGAGCGGCCCCCTCTGGGATTCCAGAGGATTCCTCCAGTTGTTGCAGAGTGTGCCTGGGATGGCAACACTTTAGCTGATTAATATGGACCCACTTGTCTTCCCCTTCCGCCGAACTACCTTTGGGGATGCGGATCTTGTAGGCTACAGGGGAGATTTTGTCTATAATTTCAAACGGTCCCTTCCATGTAGTCAAAAATTTTCGCTGTTTGGCCTGGTTCCTTTGGAAATTGTATAGATAGACCCCGTCTCCCACAGTATATTCCTTCCTGGTGGTCTTCAGGACGTAGTGGGTTTTCATGCTATCAGCTGATCTTTCTAGATTCCGCGGAGCATAGGCAAAAGCATGCTGAAGGTGTTTCCTTAAATTCGCCACATACTCATGAGTTGTGGAGGCATTTATCAGTGTCTGCTCTTGGGTCCTCTAGAGCAAATGCTGGGGAAGCACCATCTTGCGTCCGGTCATCAACTCAAATGGTGACATTTTAGTGGCAGATGAAGGGGTAGATCTGATGGCCATTAGGACCAGAGGTAATCGGATATCCCAACTTGGCCCAGAATCTGCCATAAACTTTTTTAAGATGCTCAAAATGGTTCGGTTGTATCTCTCCACTGCTCCAGAAGAAGCTGGCCGGTAAGCAATATGTAGCTTCCTTTTGACCCCCAGTATCTCCCACATCTTTGTCATTACCTTGCTGGTGAAATGGCTACCTTTGTCTGACTCAATCCTTTGAGGTAGACCAAAACGGGAAAAGATGTGGTTAATCATCAGGGCTGCTGCTGTTTCTGCCTTGCAGTTTGGGGCCGGGAGACATTCCACCCACTTGGTAAACAAGCATGTAACCGTCAACATGTACTTGTTTCCTCTAGCCGAGCGAATCACAGGGCCTACAAAGTCGATTTGCAAATCTGACCATGGCAGTGTCATCCCCCTCTTTTGTAGAGGTGCACAGTGTGTGAGGGATGATGGCTGAAATTGTGCACACACAAGACACCCCTTCAAGTATTGGTCGAGGTCCTGCCCCATGTGTGGCCAGTAAGCAACCTCTCTTAAAATCTCAAGTGTTGTATGAAACCCCCTATGACCGGCGGTGGCCGCATCATGGGCGTGACTTAACATCAGGCTTCGGAATGAGGTAGGGACCACCCACTGATCATGGCCAGCTTGGGATTTCCTTACCAACAAACCGTCTTGGATTCCGAACATCTTTGGACATTTCGTCAACACTCTAAGGTCCTCCTTCCCAATGTAATCGGTATCCGTCAGGGGAAAGTTCTCAGGGTCCTCAATGTGTTGGTAAAACTTACCAATTATTGGATCCCCCTTCTGAGCTGTAATCAAATCAGCATCAGGGGTCTCCTTACTCCATTGTGCAGTTGAAAGATAATTGTGAGCATTTGTCTGGGACCTAGTGATAGCAGTGACCTGGATTTCCCCCAACAGGGACTCAATCTCTATTAGATCCCCTTGGATGGCCCCGGTTTTGGCCAGCTGATCAGCTAAGTCATTTCCAGTTTTGTCTGGTCCCTCTACTTTGGAATGACCCTTGATCTTCTTCCAGTAGATGGTCATCCCATTCGAGGTGACCAGATCATCAATGTTTTGAATTAACTTCCCATGTTTCAAAGGTTTGTTATTAGCACATAGCATGCCTCTGGTTCTCCTGTTAACCAGGTGCTCCACGAACCCGTTCCGTACATAATCCGAATCTGTGATTATGACCAGTTCGTGGAGTTGATGTTGGACAGCAGTGAGGATGGCTTCATGCACAGCCATCAATTCTGCCACCTGACTACTTCGGGGACCAATTTTGTATCCAGCGGAGGGTTCTGGGGACTCATTCACCCATGCGTTCCCTACGCCGGCCAAGAGTTCTTTTTCCCCGTTGTTGTCAACATGGTAAGAGCATCCATCCACATAGACAGTGGGCATTCCCTCACACTTGTCTTCTTCAAAGACTTTGTGTGGGGAATTAAGCTATGCCTCCATGTTGTCCTTGATTTTTAGACTTTCGTCCTCGAGACAGTTTTCTCTGGCACAATCATGCAAGTCAGCCAGACCTTGCGCGAGGGGACTCTTCTTGTTTTGGCCATATCTGACCTCCACAGGAAAGCCTTGCATTGACAGAATCCAGGAAGCAATTCGGGAATTACTCACATTTCCGGCCTGGATTCTGTCACTTTGGAGATATTGCAGAGGCTGGTGTGGAGTCTCCACTATGATGTGTTCCCCCTGGATCAACGGGCGGTAATTCTTCAATGCCCACACCGTTGCCAGGAGTGCCTTCTCACAATCGTTGAATTTTTCCTCCACAGAGGATAAAGTTTTGCTCGCATAGTAGATTACTTTATTGACCTTGTCATGCTTTTGGTATAATACTGCTGTCAAGCACGTATTAGAGAACCCTGTCTCCAGGAAGAACTCCTTGTTTCTGACAGGGTAAGCTAGGCAAGGCGCTTGTGAGAGGCTTCTTTTGAGTTGTCTTACTGCCTCGGATTGTTCTGGACCCCATTCCCACTTGACCCCACCCCTTCAAAAGATGAATCAGGGCTCTGGTGATCTCTGCGTAGCCCTCAATGAACTTTCTGCTGTAATTAGTCAGTCCAAGGAGGCTCCTTAGTTCCCGCAGAGTTGTGGGATCCTTCAGTTTCTGGAGTGCTTCCACTTTCTTTTCTTGGGGACAGAGACCCTGAGGAGTAATCTCATGCCCAAAGAAATTAACACGGGTTCTACACCACTGTGCTTTCTGAAAGGAAAGTTTTGCTCCGGCGGCCCTCAACTGTGTCAGAACATAACGGATCTCCGCTATATGTTCTTCCACCGATGAACTTTTGATGAGGACATCATCTACATAAGTCAGGTTACCCCTCGCACCCAGGTCGGGCATGGCCTTATGTAGGATAATGTTGAATTCATTGCCGGGGTTGAAGTATACGAAGGGCGTCCGGGTACATGTGTACTGCTGGCCCCCAAAAGGTAAAAGCCAGTTTGTATTGGTCCTCCCTACTGACAGGCACGGTCCAGTATCCATTGGTCAGGTCTATTGCAGTGAATACCTGTGAACCCTTGAATCTGGGCCAGCCCTTGGTCAATGTAGGGCAGAGTGTAACGCTCACCTGACTCCCACAGAGACGCTGGCCTGGTTTGCACTGCTGTGACCTCTTCTAAGGTGATGCGCAGGGTTCGGAAGACAGACTGGACCGGGCCCCCAAATCTGGCTTGTCTGGCTCGCAGAAGTATCCTTCTGTAGGCGAAAATAGGGGATTAACTGTCTGCGGGGTAATGCAATCGGCCTCCCACTTTCCCCTCTCACCCTCCTCGAAACCCTTCTGTGATTCCCCGTAGCGTCTCACCTTAGGGTCTGGAAGAACGAGCTCTCCAACCTGCTTCTGATGCAGGGGCGCGTTGGTATCCAGTTACTTCACTGGATTTTCAGATTGGTGAGAACCAAACTTGCTTGGCTTCCAGGTAAGTTTTTTGATGAGAGGTTCCCCTTGTGTCCATGCATTAATGTACTAATGCTAGTGTCTTTTTCCCCATAGGGGCCGGGGTACGGAATGCCGGGGAACAGGCACCGACCTGAGATGAGAGGTGAAATCCTTGTAGAAATCAGGTAAGTGTTTAATGAGCATTTTTTTGGTAATGTCTTTTCATTCGCTCATTAACCCTGATGTCCTTTTTTCCCCTCAGGGGCCGGGGTCCGGAAATGCCAGGATGCGGCGCGGACCCGAAATGAAGAGGGAATGAATCAACAGATAAGTCTTAACATGGAGATTTAGCTTTCCTTATTCCCTTCTCTCTCTCACCTTTTGTTCTTGCCTTTTTCTCCCGAGGCGCTGGGGCGTGACTGCGAATCCGGATGATTGCTGCTGAACATGGAGGCGCCCTGTAAAGGTGAGTCAAAAGCGGCGCTGCAGCGATCGACGCGATGAGCTTTTAAATAAAAGTCTTCCTTTTCAGGATTGTCGGCGAGATGTCTCCGGGATGCGGTTTTTGCAGTTAAGGACTTTTCCTTCTTCTGTTCTCTTCTTCTCTTCCTTTGCAGGTGATCCAGGATGCTGGCAGGCGTGGCAGAAGTCAGGATGCAGGAGCAGACACGGTGAGCGTCCAGCTGCTAGATGCAGAAGCACGTGTGGCTGTTCGGGTGGGGTTTAAATAGCCTTGGAAGAAGTTCCAGGTATGTATCCTTCCTCCAATCAGGTATGTATCCTTCCCTGACCACGCCCGGATGGTAAATTAGTCCCACAGGTAAAGTAGTTCCTTTCAGGCCTCAAGGAGGCCGGGATCCTGCAGCATGGTCTGCATCAGGTAAGTGCACCCAAGCACTCCCATAATGAGCCTGGCGCCTATGGCGCCAGGACTGATGTATTTTATGAGACTGGCGCCATAGGCGCCAGGACACTGTCCAAAGGGCCCCTATATGGGGTAGCTGGGTCTTTCCTTGGGGACTGGATGTCCGCTTTCGGGGACGCAGGGCTTGAACCGGCTCCCCGGGAGCGGGCATCATGACAGCACTCCCCCCCCCAAGGCCCCTCCCAAGGTTGTTCCCTCCGGGGGTTTTGGTTTTTCTGGGAAGAGTCGGTGGAATTTCCTGACTAATTGAGGTGCATGCACATGGTCGCTATGTTCCCACGACCTCTCCTGAGGTCCGTACCCCTTCCAATCAATTAGGTAGAATAGTTTTGACCTAAACATTTTTGAGTCTAAAATGTTCTTCACTTCGAATTCGGGCTCCCCATCTATTAGAATAGGTTCTGGAGGTTTGAGTAGTCGGGTTCCGGGTTCCATTGGTTTCAGAAGTGACACATGAAAAACAGGGTGAATTCGCATACTAGCTGGTAAATCAAGTTTAACAGCCACTGGGTTAATTATTGCCGTAATAGAATAAGGTCCCAGATATTTTGGGTTAAAAGTTCGAGGCCCTTTGAGTGGTAAATGTCTGGTAGCTAACCACACTTGATCCCCAATCTGATACTGAGGTGCTTCACTCCGATGTAGATCAGCATTCTCCTTGTATTTTCTCTTGGCTTGTTGTAAATGCGTAGTTGCCTCTTTGAAGGCTTGGGTAATTGTAGAATGCAGATGTTGTACAGCAGGCATTCCGAGGTTCTGAGGTGAGTCAAGGTTTGAGGTTCGAGGGTGATGCCCAAACAAAGTATAAAAAGGACTGTGGCCAGTTCCAGAGTGTACCGAATTATTATATGCGTATTCGGCTATCCAAAGAATGTCTTTCCAGTTGCTTTCAGATTGCTGTAACATACACCGTAAGTACTGCTCAAGGGTCTGATTTGTCCTCTCGGTCTGACCATCGGTCTGAGGGTGGTGACTGGTCGATAATCTTACGTTGATCTGCCCCATTTGACAACATTTGCGCCAGAAGTGGGAAATGAATTGGCTTCCCCGGTCAGAGATTAGTATAGATGGGAATCCATGTAGCCGAACAATATTTTCAAGGAATTCTTTGGCTAGGACAGAAGCTGAAGGTAAACCTTTCAAAGGAATAAAGTGGGCCATTTCGGAAAACAAATCCACAATTACCAGAACAGTATTGTACCCCGAACAAGGAGGCAGGTCCGTAATAAAATCCATTGATAGGGTGTGCCAGGGTGCTGGCGGTATGTCTAGAGGTTGAAGGAGACCGGCTGGTCTTTTCTTTTGACTTTTATTTTGGGCGCAAACACCACAGGACATCACAAAAGATTTAACATCTTTTCGCCGAGAGGGCCACCAAAATTGTTGTTTCACCTTTTCCTCTGTCTTGGCAATACCGGGGTGTCCCTCTATTAATGAATCATGATAACCGGAAATAACTAGTTCGTGTAATTCCTTATGTGGCAGGAATAAGCGTCCTCGGAAATAAGGTAAACCATTATCTATGGTAAAGTCTGATCCCTTTTGTATCCAATCCTGTAAGGTTGTAGGGTCCAGGAGTTGTTTCACTCTGGCTTGAATGTCTTGTAGCGTCTATAACGAAGTCATGCCTAGAATCCTCTGTTCGGGAATTATTGGTACTGGTTCTGAGTTTGTATCAGATTCTCCCATTCCAATTCGGGATAAGGCGTCTGCTTTGCCATTCTTGCAGCCAGGTCGATAGGTAATCACGAAAACAAATTCAGCGAAAAACAAAGCCCATTGGAGCTGCCGTGATGACTGAGCCTTGGCGGTTTTCAAATACTGTAAATTCCGGTGATCAGTGATCACTGTGATGGTATGTCGAGCACCAAGCAGATAATGCCGCCAGGCTTTAAAAGCGGACTTAATGGCTAACAGTTCTTTGTCAGTGATTGCATAATTAACCTCGGGTGCCGAGAATTTTCTGGACCAAAATGCTACGGGATGCAGTTGGTTGGTTTCGGGATCTCTTTGGGACAGGACAGCTCCCATGGCTAGGCTGGATGCGTCAGTCTCGACGACATAAGGGAGATCTGGATGCGGGTGTTTCAATATAGGTGCGGAGGTAAACTTAGCTTTTAAATCCTGAAAGGCCTGCTCGGCTTCTTCAGACCATTCAAAACGTTTATTTTTCCTCAAGAGTGTAGTAATGGGTTGTACCACGCGTGAAAATTCCGGGATAAACCTGCGATAAAAATTGGCAAAGACGAGCATACTTTGAACCCCTTTTACAGAGCTAGGTGATGGCCATTTGAGGATGGCATCCACTTTTCTTGTGTCCATTCTGACTCCTTTGGGTGTCAGGATGAAACCTAGAAACTCGACTTCTGTGGTATGGAAAACACATTTCTCCAATTTAGCAAATAGTTTGTGTTGGCGCAGTTTTTCAAGTACTGCCCTGACGTGTTTTCTGTGATCAGATTCCGAAGAGGAGTACACCAGAATGTCATCGATATATACGACAACACAAACATCGATGAGTTCCCGAAGGACATCATTCATGAAGTATTGGAAGGCAGCCGGCGCGTTACACAATCCGAAAGGCATCACCTGGTACTCGAATAATCCGTATTTAGTACGGAAGGCAGTTTTCCATTCGTCGCCTTCTTTAACTCGTACCAGATGATAAGCCCTCCGGAGATCTAACTTGGTGTATATTCAAGCGTCCTTCACCTGGTCAAGGAGTTCAGGGATCAGAGGCAGAGGATAACGGTTTTTAACCGTTATCTGGTTCAATGCGCGGTAATCGATACAAGTTCTAAGGTTTTTTTTTTTTGGGCACGAAGAACAAAGCCGAGGATGCCGGGGACTTTGACGGGCGAATAAAACCATTAGCTAGGTATTGATCCAAATATTGTCACAAATGCAGGTTCTCAGGTTCGGTAAGGGCATAAATCCTGCTACAAGGGGGTTGTGCACCGGGCACCAGATCGATTTGGCAATCGTACGATCTGTGAGGAGGTAACGTGTTGGCCTGTTCCTTTTGGAAGACGTCCTGAAAGTCTTGGTATTCCGGAGGTAGTTGCATTGAGGCAGAGGTTACAGATGCTAGATTAATCTTCAGGTTTTCTGGGTAGCAGGTTTGTGTACAATCCGGGAAGGTTATTCTCTTAGCTCGCCAATCAATTCGAGGATTATGTGTCTCTAACCAAGGGATTCCAAGAATAACCTGAAACTGTGGAGCCTTGATTACATCAAACACAACACCCTCCCGATGGCCGTCGGGACCAATAAGAGTCACCTCAGTAGTGGAATGTGTTACCGGTCCAGAGGCAATTTCAGTTCCATCGACTGTGGTGATGACATCTTTGCTGGTTTTTGGACGGAGAGGGAGGTTAATCCTAGAGACCAATTCACGATCCACATAGTTTCCAATAGCCCCACTATCGATGTATGCCTTTATTGCATGCAACCGCTTAGGCTGTTCTGGATCTACGAGAACCATTGGCACAATGAAATGCGAGGTCTGAGAGTTAGTTTTCAAGCTCGGCAAGCTGACCCCTACTCTTGTCGGGCGGAGTCGTTTCCCGAAACAGAGTCTTCATGGTTTTTATCAGCGGCTCCTACCGCCTTTCGGGGCGGTTTTGCCGGGCAATCTTGTAGAAAGTGTGACCTAGCAGTTCGGGCTGGGCTGCCCCTTTTGGAGTAGGACCAGGCCTGATTTGCATATGGTTTTTCCCCTTCTGAAATGGCTTGGCAGGCTGAAAAACGATGGTCTGGAGGGTTGCTCACAGCTTTGCCCGTGGTTATGATTAATTCAAAACCTTCCAGCCATCACCTTTCTGTTTTGCTAAAGTCACCCCGAGTTGGACTGGTATGCCCAGACGTGGGTCCCGAGTCTGCCGGGCCTAGAGACCCAAGCTACTCCTCACTGATGACGCCCAAAAAGGCTGAAACATGTCTGGGGATGCTTGGGGTCTCGTGCAGAAGGGATGTGACCTAGCAGTTCGGGCTGGGCTGCCCCTTTTGGGGTAGGACCAGGCCTGATTTGCATATGGTTTTCCCCTTCTGTAATGGCTTGGCAGGCTGAAAAACGATGGTCTGGAGGGTTGTCCAGAGCTTTGCCCGTGGTTATGATTAATTCAAAACCTTCCAGCCATCACCTCTCTGTTTTGCTAAAGTCACCCCGAGTTGGACGGGTATGCCCAGACGTGGGTCCCGAGTCTGCCGGGCCTAGAGACCCAAGCTACTCCTCACTGATGACACCCAAAAAGGCTGAAACATGTCTGGGGATGCTTGTGGTCTCGTGCAGAAGGGATGTGACCTAGCAGTTCGGGCTGGGCCGCCCCTTTTGGGGTAGGACCAGGCCTGATTTGCATATGGTTTTTCATCTTCTGTAATGGCTTGGCAGGCTGAAAAACGATGGTCTGGAGGGTTGCCCAGAGCTTTGCCCGTGGTTATGATTAATTCAAAACCTTCCAGCCATCACCTTTCTGTTTTGCTAAAGTCACCCCGAGTTGGACGGGTATGCCCAGACGTGGGTCCCGAGTCTGCGGGCCTAGAGACCCAAGCTACTCCTCACTGATGACGCCCAAAAAGGCTGAAACATGTCTGGGGATGCTTGTGGTCTCGTGCAGAAGGGATGTGACCTAGCAGTTCAGGCTGGGGTGCCCCTTTTGGGGTAGGACCAGGCCTGATTTGCATATGGTTTTTCCCCTTCTGTACTGGTTTGGCAGGCTGAAAAACGATGGTCTGGAGGGTTGCCCAGAGCTTTGCCCGTGGTTATGATTAATTCAAAACCTTCCAGCCATCACCTTTCTGTTTTGCTAAAGTCACCCCGAGTTGGACGGGTATGCCCAGACGTGGGTCCCGAGTCTGCCGGGCCTAGAGACCCAAGCTACTCCTCACTGATGACGCCCAAAAAGGCTGAAACATGTCTGGGGATGCTTGTGGTCTCGTGCAGAAGGGATGTGACCTAGCAGTTCGGGCTGGGCTGCCCCTTTTGGGGTAGGATCAGGCCTGATTTTCATATGGTTTTTCCCCTTCTGTAATGGCTTGGCAGGCTGAAAAACGATGGTCTGGAGGGTTGCCCAGAGCTTTCCCCATGGTTATGATTAATTCAAAACCTTCCAGCCATCACCTTTCTGTTTTGCTAAAGTCACCCCAAGTTGGACGGTTATGCCCAGACGTGGGTCCCGAGTCTGCCGGGCCTAGAGACCCAAGCTACTCCTCACTGATGACGCCCAAAAAGGCTGAAACATGTCTGGGGATGCTTGTGGTCTCGTGCAGAAGGGATGTGACCTAGCAGTTCGGGCTGGGCTGCCCCTTTTGGGGTAGGACCAGGCCTGATTTGCATATGGTTTTTCCCCTTCTGTAATGGCTTGGCAGGCTGAAAAACGATGGTCTGGAGGGTTGCCCAGAGCTTTGCCCGTGGTTATGATTAATTCAAAACCTTCCAGCCATCACCTTTCTGTTTTGCTAAAGTCACCCCGAGTTGGACTGGTATGCCCAGACGTGGGTCCTGAGTCTGCCGGGCCTAGAGACCCAAGCTACTCCTCACTGATGACGCCCAAAAAGGCTGAAACATGTCTGGGGATGCTTGTGGTCTTGTGCAGAAGGGATGTGACCTAGCAGTTCGGGCTGGGCTGCCCCTTTTGGGGTAGGACCAGGCCTGATTTGCATATGGTTTTTCCCCTTCTGTAATGGCTTGGCAGGCTGAAAAACTATGGTCTGGAGGGTTGCCCAGAGCTTTGCCCGTGGTTATGATTAATTCAAAACCTTCCAGCCATCACCTTTCTGTTTTGCTATTCCCACAATAAAGACATAATTTTAACTGCCGCCTCCTTTCACGTTCCTTTTGAGTTAAGGGTCCTTTAACCCCTCCAATTTGCATAGGCTCAGAGACATCAACTCCCTTGGGATTAGCATGGGTCTTGACCAACACCCGGGTCTCAAACCTGGACCGATCTGCTTTTCTGTTTTGAAGTCTGTGATCCAATCGGACCACTAAGTCTATATACTCTGTGCATTCTTGGGGCGGATTTACAACTTGGGCCAAGATATCTTTAAGTTCTCCGCGTAGGCCTCGATAAAACAACGTGACTCTTTTATCCTGTGGCCATCCCGTTTCCACAATTAGTCTATTAAAGGTTGCAATATAGGATAGGAGATCCTGATTGCCCTGTCGCAGGGATAGAAGTTCGTCATCCAGAGCCTGCCCCTGAGAGTGTCGAGCAAATAACCTTTCCATGCTTTCTTGAAACCCTTGAAAATCACGGAGAATCGGGTCATCTTGAGTAACCAGTGGAACTGACCAATCGGCAGCGCAGCCGCTGAGATATGACAATACAAAGGCTACCTTGGTCTGATCATTAGGGAAGGCCCCAGGTCTGCATAGGAAGTGCAAACGACACTGATTCATGAATACGGCGAATCGTTTGGGGTCCCCAGCAAAGCGTTCGGGTGGGGCCAGCGGCATGTTTCCGGGTAGATTAATCTGCACAGGGTTACTGGAAACCACAGGAGCGGGGTTCCCTCCGGAACTGGGTAGAGGAGTTTGCCCAGCTTGACCTTGCAAAAGCTGTATGGCCAGGTCATCAGTTCTTTCCTTTGATATTATTAATTCCCTCCTGAGGGCATTAGTCTCTTGACGAGCGGCATGTACTTCGGCCCGTAATTCCCCCAGTAATTGGGCCAACTGATCAGTCTCAGAACTTTCCATAGCGCCTGGGTGGGAATTTGTAGGAAGGCTTTGCCTTCTGTAACGCTCACCTGACTCCCATGGAGACGCTGGCCTGGTTCGCACTGCTGTGACCTCTTCTAAGGTGATGCGCAGGGTTCGGAAGACGGACTGGACCGGGCCCCCAAATCTGGCTTGTCTGGCTCGCAGAAGTATCCTTCTGTAGGCGAAAATAGGGGATTAACTGTCTGCGGGGTAATGCAATCGGCCTCCCACTTTCCCCTCTCACCCTCCTCGAAACCCTTCTGTGATTCCCCGTAGAGTCTCACCTTAGGGTCTGGAAGGACGAGCTCTCCATCCTGCTTCTGATGCAGGGGCGTGTTGGTATCCAGTTACTTCACTGGATTTTCGGATTGGTGAGAACCAAACTTGCTTGGCTTCCAGGTAAGTTTTTTGATAAGAGGTTCCCCTTGTGTCCATGCATTAATGTACTAATGCTAGTGTCTTTTTCCCCATAGGGGCCGGGGTACGGAATGCCGAGGAACAGGCACCGACCCGAGATGAGAGGGGAAATCCTTGTAGAAATCAGGTAAGTCTTTAATGAGCATTTTTTTGGTAATGTCTTTTCATTCGATCATTAACGCTGATGTCCTTTTTTCCCCTTAGGGGCCGGGGTCCGGAAATGCCAGGATGCGGCGCGGACCCGAAATGAAGAGGGAATGAATCAACAGGTAAGTCTTAACATGGAGATTTAGCTTTCCTTATTCCCTTCTTTCTCTCACCTTTTGTTCTTGCCTTTTTCTCCCTAGGCGCTGGGGCGTGACTGCGAATCCGGATGATCGCTGCTGAACATGGAGGCGCCCTGTAAAGGTGAGTGGAAAGCGGCGCTGCAGCGATCGACGCGATGAGCTTTTAAATAAAAGTCTTCCTTTTCAGGATTGTCGGTGAGATGTCTCCAGGATGCGGATTTAGCAGGTAAGGACTTTTCCTTCTTCTGTTCTCTTCTTCTCTTCCTTTGCAGGTGATCCAGGATGCTGGCAGGCGTGGCAGAAGTCAGGATGCATGAGCAGACACGGTGAGCGTCCAGCTGCTAGATGCAGAACAACGCGAAGCACGTGTGGCTGTTCGGGTGGGGTTTAAATAGCCTTGGAAGAAGTTCCAGATATGTATCCTTCCCCGACCACGCCCGGATGGTAAATTAGTCCCACAGGTAAAGTAGTTCCTTTCAGGCCTCAAGGAGGCCGGGATCCTGCAGCATGGTCTGCATCAGGTAAGTGCACCCAAGCACTCCCATAATGAGCCTGGCGCCAGGACTGATGTCTTTTATGAGACTGGCGCCATAGCCGCCAGGACACTGTCCAAAGGGCCCCTATATGGGGTTGCTGGGTCTTTCCTTGGGGACTGGATGTCCGCTTTCGGGGACGCAGGGCTTGAACCGGCTCCCCGGGAGCGGGCATCATGACACAGAGGCCATCGGGAAGTATGGACCCGTTTGTTGAGCTCCCTAAGGTGGCGCAGAGTCTCCACTGGCCGTTTGGCTTCAATATTCCCAGCACCGGATTATTGAAAGTGCTGTGGACTGGACAGATTATTCCCCGGGACTCAAGGTTCTTAATTATTTCAGTAAGGGACTCCATGGATGCGAGAGGCAAGTGATCTTGCTTCACAAACACTGGAGTCATGCCAGGCTCCGTGGGAATTGTTGTTGTGTGGATGTCGGTGCGACCACAGTCATATGAGTCTACCGCAAAGAGATCTTGGAAATTCAAGAAAACTTGTTTCAACTTTTGATTCTGTTCCAGAGTCACACAGGCATCAGCTAGGTTGACTCCCTCTTCCACCATCTGCCTCAAGCCTGGAAAGACGTCTGGTTTGGCTATCTCAGCGGCCTCCTCCAGCTGGGTGGAGAAGTCCCCAGTCAGAGTGCTGATTTGGACTGAAGGCTTCAGGTGGGAAAGGCAGCCCTCATGGACCTGGAAAATCACCTCATCCCTCCTGAAGTCACAAGTCACATCTTCCTTACCATAAGGGCAAGAAGTGTACACCAGGAAGTTCCCCCCATGCCGGGTGAAAATCCTGTCTGGTGTTGTATTGTCCTCACTGTCACTGTCAAAAAAGTCCTTGGGGATTGGTCCTAACAGTTCATTTCCTAGATCAATGGAGAAATGTCGGTCATCAACCGCCATTCCAATAATGGTGCCTGCGGCTAGAGTGATACTCTTTAAGTCGCTGTTATCCACCTCTATTGAAATGGTGTCATGCTCTATATTGACTAATGGTGTTGGGTTTACCCCCAACCCTTGCTGTTGGAGAGAAGCATTTAGATGAATATACACATCAGGGTTTTTCAATTTTTGTCCTCTTTTAACTTTCACTTCCAGGGAGAATTGTCGGGTCCTTTCTGGGATGGTGACTTCCTCTTTAAGCTGAATTTCAACTGCATAAGGTAGCAATTGAGCTGACCTAAATGCTTTTTCTGGATCATCAAAGCCCATGGGATTATCCGCTAATCGGGACCAAGCTTTGAAGTTTATAAGGTCCAAACTAATGGCAAAGCGATTGAGAATGTTCTGGAGCACCAGGCTCAGAGTTTGGGGCATTCTGTGCCGGCATGCTCATCTGAGGGTTCTGTTGCGCCCTCAGCATGTGACCCAGATCCCGTGCCATGTTTTGGACCTGGTGCTCAAGTTGTGAAACCCGCTCAGGCTGATACGGGGCTCTATTTTCTCCCCTGGGCTGATCCCGGGAAGGGTAGCTATCCCTTCTCTGGTAATACCCCGGGTTGGGAAGATTTGGGTACCCCTCCACCCTTGGCCTTCCCTCTCCCGGATTAGGTTGTCTGGGCTCAGGGAATTGGGGAAAGAAGGATGGATGAGTTTGGGGCTGGAAACCTTGTGGATACCTGGGGAAAAAGTTCGGCCCAGGCTTTGGTGAATTTCTGCCCTCCTGTGGGAAGTTTGGAGGGAAGTTCTCTGGGTTAGGTGCTTGAATGGATCCCCCCCTTGGGCTGGAGGAGTCCACACATAACCCAGGATGGGTCGGTTTCCCTTGTAGCGGGGACTTACATAATCAGGGGAGCGAGAGACCCCATTTGTGGGACTACCTCCTTCACTCCCTGTCTGTGACTGGCCCAAGGGCCTTCTGGTGTTAGAGTTATTCTGAGCAGGCAGATTTTTAGGCCCCCCCATCTCCAAATCTAAAAACGGGGGCAACCTTTACCTCCGCCACCTTGGCAGCAGCAGGGGTGCTGTTGGTTTTGGGGTTTTTCTGCGCATTACTTTTATTTTCTATGGGCTTCTGCACCTCATAGATCTGGGTGGCTTGCTCAATGACCCAGTCTAAAGATCTTTTCCCGTGAAAATCTCTCACGAGCTGGGTCATTATGTACTTGGGAAGAGCATGGAAAAATGTGTTGATGAATTCTCTGCTGTCCGTGCGCACCCTTCTGGTGGTCTGCGCAAAGGCACGCTTCAATTCTTGCACAAATTCTTGTGGGGCCTGATCCTCCCCACATTGCAAATTGTAGGCTGCCTTGCGAGCCTCTTGGGGATTTCTATGTACCGAAAAATGTTTCAAGATGGCCGCCCTATATGTGAACCATCTTGAATGGTTTTGGTCCTCCAGCCCCGCAAAGAAATGGAGTATTCAGGGGAGAATGTCCATTTGACGTACTGGATGCAGCTACTGCTGTCCTTCAAATAGAAAGTCTCCATCATTTGCTCATAGAGCTCCAAGTGTTCCCAAACAGAATACTTGGCGTTCTTATGATAAGGCGTGATGACACTCCTGATTGCCTTAATCTGTTTTAAGGGGTCCTTAAGCAAGGCCCTTTTCACCTTATTGGCCTTTTTGGTTCGGGTAACCCTGGTCCATTCATCCTCTGATTCAGAAGCACTGCTCCCAGAGGTGCCCGTCTGATCTTCCAGGTTTTCCCGGATTCTGCAAGCCTGGGAATAGCTGGCAGAATGTGGGGACCTGGTCTCCTGTGTCCTGTGACGCTCAGAGGAGACTTCAGATCCCTCCTTGCTACCAGGATTTGATGGGTACCCCCCCACTGACCTAACTGGGCAGAGGTTTTCAGGATGCCCTTAGTGGGCCTACTCTCCTGCGGTTCCCCACTAAATTGCACTGTACTTAGGTGCCCATACCCGGATGCCCGGCCATCCATTCCTGGGTGGTACTGGCCTATGAGCCCCATCCTTTTGGCTGGATAGTAATCTGCCATCCCTGTGGCCCTGTGCTCATGTGCACCAGGGGACATGGGGGTGGCAGAGTCCAGGGACTGGGAGAGATGAAGGCCTCTGGTAATAGGGCTCCTGAGGTTATGCTCAGGCGTGTCCCTTTCCCAGCGAACCTCATCTCTATCAGCCCCTGCTCCCTGTTGCAATGCAAGAGCCTGCGCTTTCAGTTCCTCAGTTAAGGCCTTACTAGACTCTATCAGTCTCTCCTGCATGGCTACCAGTTGCTGGAGCATATCATTGTGCTGACAGAGAGCCTCATTCTCTCTCTGTGCCTCCTGATTGGTCCTGGAAAACTGGGCCATTCTTTGCTGCAGGAGGGTTACCTCCTGAGTCCCATCCCTACTGGCCTGCTCCTTTCTTGCCAGAGCATCTTCCACCCTCCTGGTGTGCTCTAGCAAGTCCTGATGCTCTTTTTGGAGGTCACCCAGCCCCTGGAGGGCCAGGTGATTTTCTTCAATTTTTTCTTTTAATTGGCAGACTTCCTGGCCTAAGGTGTCCCTTTCCTGACTAAGAGCCTGCATCTGTGCCGCCAGGTCATCCCTCTGCCTTTGAAAAGCACCAGCTTTCTGGCGCTCTTCCTGAAATTCTGTCTGGGTGTCCAGGTCTTTCAGAATCAGTTTATTGCTCTCCTCTTTTTCTCTGTCCAATTGGCTTTGCAGGGTGGCTACCTGCTTTGTGCATGCCCTGTTAAAATCTATCTGTTGCTCCAGCTTTTTCTGGCTCTGCAGTAAGGAGTCCAAACTGTCTTGGTGCTCCTTCTGCAAAGCCAGAATTCTGGTATCCTGGTCAGCCTTTTCATGTTGTAGGATATCCATATCCTCCTTCATTTTAACGATGTACTGTCTACTCTCGTTTTCTGACTCATGGCTTCTGTGCAGCCTCTGCTCAGAAGAGACCAGGTCAGATTGGGCCTTTTATAATGCCATCTGTTGCCTATTTGCCAGATCTTGGCCTTCAGCACATTTGTCCTGCATGGCTCCCATATATAGATACAAATATGCCGCTATCCTAACCATCTTGTCGTGTTCATCTTTAGCTTTAGGAGCCATGTATAGTTCACTCAGGGCCACATGTAAGGGACCCTGATCTCTCCAGATATCTAACCCAGTTGCAGTGACCTGTTGTGTGATTGCCTGCAACCACGCATCCTGGCCCTGCTCAGTCCATTCACCTCTCACAAATAGCTTATGTAAGAAGTGCTCTCTGGCTATTTTGATGTCTACCAGTGTCGTCATTCTGGAATTTGAGTTCCTTCCTGACTTACAGAAGTTTGTATTTTATTTTGCAAAACAGACCGTTTCCTTAGAGCGTTCCTTTGAGGAGTGCTTTACAGCGTAACACAGCGTAACACAGCGTGGTGATCTAACCGGATATGTATCCTGCCAGCTAGCACACTGTATTAATCTGCACAAGAGATAGATCTAATCCAGAATCCCCAGCTACAAGCCCCCACGTTGTTAAAGACTCCAATCAAGCAGTCCCACTAAGTCAGTGCCTTGTCTGGGATTGCTCAAGGGAAGCCCTTATTTATATATTTTTATGTCCAGTTTGTGTACTCTGGATGACAACCCTTATATAACACCCCTCTCTTAGAATCCCCCTGACCCCACTGAGCCAAGAAGTAAGTTTGTTTTGCAAATTTAAAAGGTTTATTTGAGAATTAAACAATATATATATATATCGCACTTTTATAATAAATTAATAATTGATATCACACTTAGACATATGAGCAGTAATCAGCAATGGATGAGGTGATACTAGCAGGCTGGTTTAATTACTTAGGAGTAGTATATAGGATAAGGTAGCTGAGAATGCTTTATATGGTACAAGGAAATGTAAGGTGGAAAAGAAGCAACACAGGAATAAACTTGATATGATTTCAGCAAAACATAATATAATCACTTTTCCCTTTTTGGCAATTCACCCCCCCCACCCTCTACGCAATGTAAGGAGGTGGAAATGACACACACAGTCTTCAGGAATACAATCACAGTACAATCCCAATTCAGTTCCCCCCTAGCAAGCTTAGATCAACAGGGATGATTTTAAACACCGGCAAAGTACTTTAAAGGTGGTATGCAAAGAAGTGAAAAATATGCTAAAATTATTTTAATTCCCTCTAGAGGTTCAGGGTGGGTGACAGCTACTTTGTATTAGTTCAGGATCACTTTAGCAATGCTCTACGAATGATTGTCAGATGGCAAACGAATTTCAGCAAAGGAAAGCAAGGAGCTGCTATTTTTACACGTGAAGAAATTTAGCCAAATCGCAAATCGCTGCAATTTATCCGAGTGCGTCGACCGCGATTACGGACAAAAGTATAATGAAAAGAAAGTCTGTTCTGAGTTTGTTGGAAAGCCCAGAATCTTAGCTTTAAGATGAAAGTTAAATTTCGTTCCCAGGACAAACGGTTTCGGAGATACGGACGATTTCGTGAAGGTAGATTCTCAAAAGAAAAGTCAAGCTCAGAATGACAGATGACAGTTTTGCAGCTTTAAAGTCACAGAAGGACACACAATGCTATGGTGTAGTTCTAGATAGGTTAAAATAGTTTGAATTAGATTATTTTAAACTAAGAGATTGGGTTTTGCACAGTTCTGGCGATACTCACACTATATTTTGGACAGGAATGCGACTTCGCCACGGATCGGGTCAGGATTGGACTGCGGTTCCCTCGCCACGGACGGTCTCTGCTTGGTTCTGCTCACAGCGATCTGGGTCAGCTCTGCTAGCGGCACTGCACAGCGGTCTGGATCTCTGGTTCTGACAAAAGTTCTTGGTACTGCACGGCGGTCTGGTTTCTGGTTCAGGGTACAGCTCTGCTTTCTGGGTGTTTCTGGCACAGGGTTTTAGGCCAGAATCAAACAGCTCAGCCCAGCTGTTTTACTCTGATATGCCCCTTGGAAGTCTGGGGTGAATCAGTTTGCAAAAGAGTTTGAGGCCTGCTGACAAATTCTGAAGTCTGAATTCAAAGTTCTGGTCTCTGTCTGGATGTGGAGTTGTCTGTCAAAATGCTCCGCAGAAAGTGAAAAAGAAAAGTCCTATCTGGCTTCCAGTGGCTCTTTTTATATGTTTAGAAAGTGGGTGGGTCGGCTAATTCTGCATGCACAACCCTCTCAAGATTTGATAGGCCAAAGGATTCTTTGGTCCCTGATTTGAGAACGGATAGTGTGTCAGAGTGATGTCAGCCATTTACGATCTATTGAAGAAACGCCCTTTTGTTTTTACCTTAGAAATAATTTTTCATAACTACACATATTTCTCAGATACACAGTTGTTTGACATTACATGTACATATTACAGATTACTTAAGGTACATTCTGGCCTAACTCTGATCTTCCTGGGGGCTTGCATTAAAAAATGACAACTTATTTTCGTTTTTAGTTGATTTACCAATATCGGACGTTCACCAAAAATGGCACACATGTACACCGCCTTTCTACCCATATTCCATTAATTTACTAGGTCTCTAGCATAAACCCAGTGTCTGTAATATCAATAAATAGCGGGGTTTGCCTCAGAACATGGTACAAAGTTGAATCAAGTCTTGAATTGTGGGTACATTTCTTAGATTAAGGATCTCCAAATTGCACATTTTTGTAAGCTTAATACAATATTTTAGAAGCATTTAACTTAAACATATATTTGCTGCAATATGATTCCACAAAAGTGTCTGAGCCCACCCCCAGAAACTGAGTAAGTCAGGAAACACATGTCTCTCCTTCCAGGCAGGGATCTGTTTACAGTCCACACTGAAAATCAACATACCCCATTCAATTGCAAGAGTCTATTGTGTCGGCTGAGGTTAGCAGGCCAGGGGCCACTCTGCATTTGGTTAGCATGTCCATGTGATCTCCTTGCTTCTTGTGTGTAGTTCTGATGTGAGAAGGTTTCCCAGCGTCTTGCACTGTTAATTGAATCAGCTTGTCTTCAGGGAACAGCAGGTGTTTAAAACATTTTTAATTAACCAAAATGGCTTTGAAGTTTCCAGCTATCTCAGGAGGCTGCTTAGCTTCTGAAGTAGCAGTTCTCCTGTCAGAGTTTAGACCGCTAACGCCGGTTTGTGGACAAAGCTGGTACTGCACCCCCATGATTTTAGCAACTTTTTGACATCAAGAAAATTAATTCCCAACAGCTCTGGGTTGCTTTTGGCAATCAGCCTTGCCATTCCCAATGGTTTCAGGCTACTGTGTGTGTAGCCCAATGGTGGTTTTAGGCAGTGCCCTCCTGTGCTCACAACATAGGCAAAAATGGGTGGCAGCCTCTTCTTCATGTTTTCCCTGTGCATTTTCTGGGGAGTTCTGGCCATCATGATGGGTTCAATGCCAGTGATGCACAGTTTTTGTGGTAGGGCTCGGTTGCATGGGTAAAACATCCCACAAGACAGTCCTGATATTAGCGGAGCCCCAGATGTTTTCCAGACTTAGCAACACCTCAGACTTAAACTACGTGGCAACTGGTGAGGTGAAAATTAAAGCATTTAATTTCACTTTATCTCAATGAACAACTAGATGCTGCAGCCTTTTCTGGGGAAAACAGCACTCTCTCCCTACTCTCTCCACCTCCCACAGTGCCCATAATGTCCAATTCAGGGTCCACCCTGCAGAACAAAAGGAGAGACAGACATTCAGCTCCTGAGCTCTCAACACACTTGATGCGAACGCCATTTTGCTAAGTGGACTTCACCTGTTATGCATCATATGGAGAATGGATTGCTTTGGAAAGCGTATCAATTACTTTGTTTCAATGTGTTCCTTTGTTATTAGCAATGCCTTTTCTAAAATGTAAATGCTTACGTTTTGATGGAACTTTTTGGACTGACACAGCTCCAGTGGCCTACCAAATTCCTTATTATTAAACAATGAAATCGAGCAATAATAAAACTCCCCTTTTAAAGCTTCATTTACAGCTCTGATATCTGCTAGTTTGACACGCAAAAAAAAAAGTCTAAACTTATATGGATATTCTAATTTTCTTAACACAATGCATAACGACAAACTGGACATTTTTTTGTGAAAGAATCACAGATATACTGATTAACCAAAGTGTGCGATCCTTGGCAAAATATTTAATATCACTATGGGTTGCCTGCCCAAACTGGGCGTTCTCAAAGCCTGCCATCTTTTATACATAACAATACTGATGTCAAAACAGGTCAAAATCAATCTTTGACTGATGAACATCTTGATGCTTGTATTAGGCTTACAGAATCAAATTTAAAGGTAATGGCTTAACAGTAAACCATTATATTGAGATTTTCATTGGAAGCACTGAGCTGTTTCAGCATAACAAGCTCCCAAGGCCAGGCTCCACAGAGAGTTAAAGAGGGTGTAAGAACATAATTGAAGTGGGTGTGTGGAGAGTGAGACGTATCGAAATGGACATTGAGAATGAGACACGAAGAGGGAGACACATAGAAAGTGAGACAAATGGAGAACTAGGAGCATGGAGTTGGTGATGAACATGCAGTGTGAGATTAATTGAAATGGGTCAATGAGCATCGTGAGAGCGGATTTAAGACCCTCCAAGGCGAGCGCCAGCTCACTTAAGGCCTAAATTGATGAGTGCCTGCACTTCGTTTTTTCTATTTAAGCACTGGTTGAAAGGCCACTTGGAAGTAAGGATTATGAGCTTTAGCCCCTCCCATCCACTCCCAAAATTCTTGCCCGTACATTGCTCATCAACAGAACTGTCATAAGTAGGACAGGACACAGATGAAAAACCCCTCCACACTCCCCTCCCCAACTCCCACTCAAGTACCCCCTACTCTCACACCCCTCCACTCTGATCCCCCTTCCCAAGCCCCCTTCCTTTGGCACTATCCCATTCCTCCCCATCCTCCCCTCTACCCCAATGCCTGCACCACGCTGCCCAACATTCAACTTTCATATCCCTAAGTGCAGCCTGCACAGCCTGTGCCAAGACTCCTAATTCAGCAGGCCCTCCCACCCTCACCCACACGCCACTGGCATCCTCCTGTTGGCTTAGGCACAGAAGCCCCTCTACTCGCAGACCCCTGCTCTGCTGTACTCCTCCTCATCCTCCTGCAGTGACCTCTGCCTTTCCCACTCTCCTACATCGTACCCCCTGCACTCCCTCTCCCCAACCCTGTCCATCCTCTCTTCCTCTCCCCTGGTGACTCCACAACCTCCCCTATCCCCTTCACTCCCCCAACCTGCAAGCCTCCATGTTCTGCCCTCTTTCACCTCTCCCCTCCTTCCCCACTCCACCGACTCCCTCTTCTTACCCCCGGTTCCTGCTTTCCTACCCACATCATCTCCTTCTTCAATCCCAACCCCCCTCCTCGGGGCACTGCCCTCTGAACCCTTTCTCATGTACACTCATCAATGCCAGATCTGTCGCCAGAGACAAACACATGGTTTTTTACATTATTTCGGACGAAAACCCAGACATCTTCATCACTGAAACCTGGTTCTCTGACGGCTTCATCCCCACTGCACATGAGGCGTTCCTTCCAGGCTACTCCCTGATCAGGCACAACAGAGCCAGCAGAGCAGGGTGAATAGCCATCCTCAACAAACCTCACATCACACGCACACACGTCGAGAAATAATCCTGCAGACCCCTGCTAGTCAGATTCCCACTGTCTCCCACATTCTCCCTCAGCTTACTCTTCCTTTACAGACACTGTGGCTATAACAGAACTTTCACAGACTCTCTGAGTGACTCCATAGCGGCCATCATGATCTCTCATCCCATGCTCACCCTTCTAGGTGATCCGAATATTTGGTTCGACATCCCTTCCAACACCATGACCCGTCATCTCATTGACAACTTGGAAGCCCTCAATATGACCCAACTCATAATAGGCACCACACACTGCTGGTCACATCCTCGATGTAGTGTCCAGCTCTTCCAATCTGATCTCATCTCCCCTCACTGGCCCCCTCATCTGGACTGATAACTCCGCTATTTTTCGACACTATCAACCACTCCATTCTCATGAACAGACTATTTTACCTAGGTATCAGGGACACTGCCCTTAAATGGATCTCCTCTTTCCTCTCTGTCCGCTCCCAAATCATTTTCTTCTGTCCGTTCTCCTATGCCCCCTGCTCAGCCCCCCACGGAGTACCTCAGGGAGCCTCACTCTCCTCTTCAACCTCTACCTTTTACCCCTCCATCGCTAATCCACTCCCACAACCTCACCTGTTGCAAATATCGTGATGATCATCTTCAAGATCCCCATCCTCACCCCACCCAGACCTTCCATCTTGCCTCTCAGACATAGACCGCTGGATGATGAACAACCACATACTCCTCAATCCTGGAAAAACCGAAATCCTAATCTGGGGCAAAACAGCTCTCTTTCCCAAACCTACCCCTTGACTGTCTTCCTTACGCCGCCGCCCACTGCATTGTCCTGTCAAAAACCTAGGATGCGCCTTTAGCTCGGACATGACCGTCTCTAGCCACACCAATGCATTCTCCAGATCATGCACCTTTCACCTACATATTCCTAAACAGATTTTTCCATATCTCTCATACCCCCAAAGAGTCTCTGCAATCATGGCCATCATCCTCTCGTACCGAGACTATTCTAATTCTGTCTATCTAGGCACACCTGCATCTCAACTCAGAAAGCTTCAACAGATCCAAATCTCTGCAGCCAGGCTTCTACTCGCACTCTCCACTAGAGAACACATCTCCCCTGCACTCACGGAATTTCACTGGCTGCCCGTCAGCCGACAGGCCTCCTTCAAAGCCATGTGCATTACCCACCATGCCATCCATAAGAAAGACCCTGTTTTCCACCAAAACAAACTCACACACTATCACCCTACCCGATTCCTCAGACCAGGTTCAGCACACCTCCTGGTAGTCCCCCCTTTTAAGTTCTCCAGGCTAGGAGGAGCCTGTTTTTCCATCTTTGCACCCAACTTTTGGAACTCCCTTACCCTCCATCTCTGTCTTATAGAGGATCACCTGGCCTTTAGGAAGGCCCTCAAAACCTGGCTGTTCCCTCACGCATCCTGAACCGCCCACCCTTCAGCATCCCCTCACGCTCTAGCACTAACCAGCAGTCAGCACCCCCCCCCTTTCCCATGCCTACTGTCTCCCACCGGTCTGCCATTCAGCTACCTTGACTCATCTCTCATTTATCTCATCAGCTCTACACGCAAACCCCCCCAGCCACCCTGGGTCGGTCAAGAGGGATTTCCAGTAACATGCACACGATACGAATTCTGAGAGTGGGCCGGGTAGTGCCCTTAAATGGGCTCTGAGTGTGGGCAACGTACCACACTTAAAAGCATCTTTAGGTCAAGCTTGTGAATCAATTTGGAGGAGGCTAATCAGTTGCATTTGAATGATCATTTTGGAGTCGGCACTGTATGTAACCCCAATGCATATGAGGGTGGCCATTGCCGCTGCAACTAGATTTTTTTTTTAATGAAACCTTTTTTATTGAATTTAAAACATAAATGAAACAGACAACACACATTTCCCAATCAGACGGCAACACCACCCCCGCCCCCCGACCACAGCCTCAAGTAAAATTACAACCAAGGAGAAAAGAAAACAGAGTATCTCCAGACTTATCAGATAGATTGACGATCAGACCCCACAGATGCACCACTGCTAATTGACAGTAAATATGCAACATACAGACACCAAATGTCTTTCCGTCTCGAGGCCGGGTGCCCTATAGTTCCATAATCTGTCTCATTTTCATAACAATATAATATATCAGACTTCCACTGTTTGTATGCAGGAGTACGTCCCCTACCCCATACCATAGCCACTCTCCTCTTGGCCAATAGTAGCAACAGACCCAGTAACTTTTTGAAATGCTTAGGAAGCTCAAGAGTGTAACCCAGCAAAGCAAAGAAGACGGGGCTGCCCTCACAACTGCAATGCCTTCAATCATTTCGAACACCTGGGTCCAGAAAGACTGGATTCGGGGACAATCCCAAGCCAAATGCAAAAATATTGCTGGAGAGACACTACTTCTCTGGCATGAGTCGTGTGCCTCTGTGGAGAATCTGTGGATATCCATTGGGGTCAGATAGTACTGGTGTAGAAATATGAAGTGTATTAACTGGAAATTTCTATTAATGGCCACCTTACGCGTCAGCAAACAACAATATCCCCATACCATGTCCGAAAAGGGGGCACCCAGGGCGTCCTCCCAATTAGTCCTGGAATCTACTGCCCACCATGCAGCTTTGTTAATCATGGCAGCATACAGCTTGGAGATCAATTTGGACCGTGTCCCTGAGCTTATCATGCCATGCAGGACATGTGCAATATGGGGCTCCTGGGGGAAGTCAGCAAACCTTTCTTTCAGTTTGACCCGCAACTGAAAGTACACACAAATTTCTAATGCTGGTACCTTCCCCCAAACCTTAAATTCGTCCAGCGTAAGGAAATGGCCATTAGGAAAGAGATCCCACCAACTTTTGACACCCAACCTCTCCATACATTGAACAAACACTTCACTCAATGGCTTCATAGCTAGCCACCTACTCCAGCCAGTAGTTAGGCGCCGCCAGCTCCTGGGCACCTAGCACTGACCTCCTTAAATGGGCTCCCAGGCTCACCACACAGTCCAGAATATACTCTGCCCACGTTAATGCAGCTCCCCACCACTGCAATATGCGCCCCTGCACCGCTGCAGAAGAATGCCTAACCATCTCCAGCAGGTAGAAACTGGCAGCTCACAACATTGTAGCAGTGATATCACTGCTGTTCCCCGAGCCTTCTAGCTCCTCTAAAGCTCTGCATCCGGCCGCACTGTGGCCTGTCCCTCTCCAGCGGGCTAATTCGCTGCTGCTCCTCTCCACTGCATGTCACTGTCAGAAGTCCCTCCTGGATTGCCAGGGCACATAGCATACCTCCCGGGCTTCACACAAATGCCCAGGGCGGGCATGCTCCTGTAGTGCCCTCCCACCCAAAGATCAGCATCTAGGATTGCAGTTTTATAGCACTGGCCTTCCTTCAGTCCGATATCACGTGATTGGGCAGGGTGTATATGTTCTGACCAGCCAGTTAGTGCACCAGAGATTCTACTGTAGCCAACTGACCGCAGCAAAACCAACAATCATTTCCTCCCTGTTGCTGTCAGTCACCAAAGTTGCTTGGGCAGGTCAGATTTCAGACCCACAGGAGAATGAGAACAACTCTTTGCTGTGCCTGGTTGTTTATGTTATTGAGTCTTGTTTAACACAACTTCCAACATTTACATGGTTTTGATGTGCTGCTGTGCTGAGTTCTATGCAAGTCTATGCAAATAGGATGAACATACTCAGCCTTAGCACTTAAGGGGTTAAAGAGGAGGTGTAGGGGACTAATGTTGGATCACAGGGAGCGGACCAAGATTACTTTTTTGTAAAGCTGTGTACAGACCAAACAATATATGGCTCTCTGTGGTGTGCTCATTTCATACGTTTTGTGAGTTGCCTATTACTGTCGTTTTTGTGCACTCCAGGTTGCTCATGTAAATTGTTTAGGTGGCTTTCTGTGGTTTCTGGAACATTTGTGTTTGAGGCGAGAGTGGACAGTTGTGTGAATGCATATATGGTGTGTTTATTTAATTTTTACATATTTACATTTTTGACAACGTCCAGACGGCTATCACGGCGTTAGCACAGCAGAATGGTAAGAGAGCAAGGTACATGATGGACAAGTCAGGAAATACATAGGTCAAACTACTAATGTGTTAATGTGGTGTTTAGGGAAATGTAATCGGACACATTGGTCTTCAGTTGATGTACCTTCCACTGTGTTAACCTGTGTTATTTCTGTGCTGGAGGTGTATGTGTATGTAGGTTGTGTGTCAAGATGTGTTGTCGATTACGATGGGAGGTAGAATTATTTCAGGTTGGTGTTTTTTGCTAGATCTCGCCCGGCAGATAACGCAATGACAGCTGGGGACAACCTTTTTCCCTTTGGAAACATCACTGTTGTTGCATTTATTTATATTGATGCAAAACATTCTTTCGCAAGCTGTTATTCCTTTTCATGCTATGTTATTAGATATTAGGCTATGTCGTGATATGTCAGGATACACTATGAAATGGAACAGATTCAGGGCTCACAGTGTGTAATCAGTTGCAGGGGGCCCTCCTTCATTCCAGGCACTGACACCTCAAAGACATTCCAACCACAGTACCACTCCAGCTTAAATGGGATTATGGTACAAGGGAGATTGTGAGAAACCTGAAGCGGTCTCCCTGGCTAGTCCCTGGGCATCTATCATCCAGGTGGTCAGGACACGGCCATCGCTACTGGATCCAGTTCCTGGGGGTGGACCAGTGTGGGAGGATCACCTGGATGGGGGTCCTTGGCGAGCGGGACACTGACCGGTGAGACGCGGTATCTCCCTTCCTTCAGTACCTTTTCCCATCCTACCACGTAGGATATTCCAAAACACTGCCCCCCTTTTCTGGCACAAAGTCTTTCGCACAACATGAAAGACAACGGACTAACACCAGATCCGTTTATCTGGCCTGTCCCAATACAATGGTCAGGCAAAGTCAGGAAATTGACCAGAATCACACACACACACCTGATGGCCCTTTCCCGCTGGAATAAAATGTCAAGCACGAGAGCACAGTACGAGCAAAGCAGACCGCACGAGGTGAGAGCTAACTCAGCATGACAGTTCAAGAGGAGGAGAAAGACAGCGCCTACCGAGAGGGTGACAAGGAGAGTAGCAACCTTGCCCTTTCTGACCAAGGCCCGTGAATACTCCGCAGAAGGAATTGTAAGACTGCAAACAATAGCCAGCGTGTGTTGCAGCAGATGTCAACGGTACACAAGACCCTCCTTGGCTGATAACCAAGATGGGGAGAGGCGCTTGTCTCCATCGTACCATCCTTGACTCCAAAGAGAAAGAAAGCCAAGCGGTTTATCACAGCCGGGGAGTCGGGAGGAGAGTTGATGTGAAACCGAACTGTGCCGAACGAAAAGAAACAAGCGGCTAAATTAACTGTGAAAGCCTAAAGAGCTTTTGACACTAGAAGGGGGAAAACAAGCAACAGAGGAGTCAGGCACCACGTGGGTGCTCACTCCGGAAACTCTGACCGGTTACCCAATTGTTGAAAACTACCATAACCAGAAGGCCTTCGGAAAAGGCAAAAACGGGTCAAAGTTGTCATACAGGGGTCTTGTAAAATCCTCTGTACAGTCGAAAATCTTTGGCCGACAGATAGTTGTGAAGTTAAGGGAAGTGAATCCCATATCGTAAGAATTGGGGAAGTGAATCCTGCATCGTAAGAGTTGGATCAGAAAGGTACGATTGACAAGATTGGCAAGAGTGAACCCGAAAGAGGGATGCTGAAAAAAGGGTGCAAAGTCTAAAGTCCCGAAATACAGTATGTTGACAAGAGTGAACCCGATCAAGGGATGTCCACAGTGAACTGTTTAGCAAAAGTTGCCAAGAGTGAACCCGGCAGAGGGATGCTAACAAAAAGGGGTGATGCTTGAAGACCCTATGGACAGTGTGTTGACAGGAGTGAACCCGGCAGAGGGATGTCCACAGTGAACTGTTTTGCAAAAGTTAGCAAGAGTGAACCGGGGAGGAGGGAGGCTGACAAATAGGGGAGAAGCCTGAAGAACTGTTTAAAAAGACATTAGGATTTGTGAATGCAAGGAGTATTGTAAAACCAGGGGAAGTGGATTGTCCTTCTTGGCATTTGGATCTGAGCCCGGCAGAGGGAGATCCCGAAAGAAAGGCCTGAGCCCGATCGAGGGAAGCCTAGGGGTCCGAGTCTGGCAGAGGGAGATCCAGGGGTGGAAAGTCATCACCCAAAGTCCATTGGGAAAGGAACTTTTTGTTTGTTTGTTTTATTGAATACATCTGGCCCTCGAAGGCAAGAGACTTTTATTGAAAAAGAGACTTAAGCATCGAAGAACCTGATAGATGGTACGCATCTGTTGGCTCGTGCTGGGAAAGCTTGATTGTGTTCTGTGCTCAGAAGATCTACTTTGTCCTGTGCTCAAATCATGGGGAAGGGAGACCCCTGGCAATCACAACCTTACTTATTATTTGTGAACACTTCTTTCTTTATTGAAAACCCTATCCCACACTCTTTCTGCAATTAGTTGTAAGGATTTGGCAATAGGTTTATTTAGTATAGGCCTTTTACTTTGACAAGACGCCACAAGGACTGCCTTTTTTTCATTTAACGATCGATGCGTGCTCCCATAAAGCATTAGCACCCCACCGTTAGTGTTCCCCAACCCCCTATGGGTATCAGTCTAGCTGTGCCTCTCGTTTGGAGCCTGGTTCTCTACAAACCAGGCAATTATGTAATTGCCTGTAAATGTACTCTTTGGATAAACTGTGACCCCTTTTTAATTCACACGTTTGCTGTTGTTTATTGAGTTCTGCCCAGAAGTGACCTTGGTAGATGGTAGCTCTGCTCAGTGAATGCACCTGCCCCCGTAGGAGGAGTTAGGACTGTATCCCGCATAGTAGGCTGCCCCAAGCCAGCTCCAGTTCTCCTGGAGAAGAGACTGAATATAACGTGTTTCTTCATGCAGCGCATTATGGGAAAACAACTTCCGGGATGCAGGTTGCACATTTCCCAGCATCCATCAGCAAAGCCTCTTTTGGGCTTGACGACAGGGAAAGTTTCTCCCATCCACCCATACCTAAGGAAGGCGTCATAGAAATGTAGAATGTCACAAATGCATTTTTGTTTTCCTCAGTCACAGATCTGTGGAGTTTAAGGGCCATTCTAGCTGAGGAGGTATAATGCCTCAGCTGGCAGCCCTGATGACTACCCTCTGGTGTGACATATGACGGGCATTCGCACCCATAATGACAGTCGGACTCCTCAAAATCGGGGCTATATTCCATCCATGGTATGTGAGTGAAACGACCACTGGTGGCATGTTTGTAGCCAAAGGTGCGGCCGGGGCTTAAGCGTACGAGTAGCTGCGAGCGAGTGCGGCTGGGGACAGAGTGCCCACTTCCCAAGTATAAAATGGGGCAGGAAAGGTTCAGGAGCAAGCAACCGTTGGGACGGGTGTCGCGTTTTGACCGTCTCATGCTCCCGTTCATCCCCTGCGTTTAGGTTGTAGGTCAGGGCAGGTGGCGTTTTGGCAGGTTTAGGTATGAGCAGGTAGGGCATTTACAAAAAGAAAATTAAAAAGTTAGAAGAAAGCGATTATACGTTTTTGTAGATTAGGTAGCAGGTGCCTAGTTGTGCGTCTGTCTTCCTGTGTGGCCCGTCAGGGCACCAGCTGGTGGGTGAACGGAGCTGCCGAGCATTTCGCTCTGGTTGAGAGTGGGAGCCAGTCTTCTGGCTTGCCTGTTTCCCAGGCAGTGGGCACCAGGTGCATTGGGTGGTGGAAACGGACAGTGGCGCAGGCTGCTTGCTGGCCCGTGTGTGTGGTGCAGGGGGAGTCTTTTCTAGAGGGTGCTTGTGGTCCGGTACAGGGGTCCAGCACAACCGCTTTCAGTGCGGTTTGTGTCAGGAGCTCAGGAGCTCCGGCAGAGGATAGGGCATGCAGAGATAGCCACAAGGTGTCAATGTGCCCACCAGTGGGGTTCTGGCTGCTGTTGATGGCACGGCCATACCTGGGGACCGGGAGAGGATACGGTTTTCTCCAGCAGGGTGCAGTTAGGTGACAGAGAGGTAGATTGGATGGGTGTGTGGGCAAAGGGTGGGGGGGTGCAAACAAAACAAAAAAAGGGGGAAATTATAAGAGATATAGCATAGAAATACACTCACAGTATATAGTCAGTGAATTTATTAGGTAGGGGCTTTAGGGTTAAGAGACCTTTAGCTAGGGTAAAGGGGAAGGTAGAGAGTTTTCTGCGGATGAGGTTGGGAGAACAGGGGCACCATGCCTGGGGGTTAGTGGATTGTCAAGTCTTGCAGAAGGCACTGAGTATCATACGTAGGGCATCAAAAGCCCAGCTGGAGGGGGTACTACAAGAGGTAACTGCGGAGGGGCGAGCTTGGGGAGGTAGGCCCCAGCGCAGGAAGGCGTCAGATGGAGCCCTTGCGGCAGTGGTGGCTTGCAGCCTGTCTGCAGGGATAGATGAAGGTAGGGCTAAAGAAAAGGGAAAAGAGGGGAAGAAAAGTAGGGTGTTGTGATGAATCCTATGCTATCATCACTCCTTTCCTGCCGGTGAACCCCTCCCATGTGGCCAGGGGACAGCAGCCACTACCTGATCCTGACCCTGGGGGGGTTATATGAGGGAGGATCATGTGGCAGAAGACAATCTCCGGGAGAGGGTTATGGTACCATCGGGTGAGACATGGTATTCCCCTTTCCTTTCTGAAGATACACCTCCAATTCCCCATGCCCTAATAGCCTATTGTAATACCTTCCCTCTTCCACCCATGGAGACTAGTAAAAATCTTTTGTTACACTCCAAAGGCCAGCTGTCAAACTCTTACCAGCCGTTGTGAGGTTGGCATCATGGAAGGAGACAGACAACAGATTCAATGTGTAACAAAAGGCTTTTATTAAAGAAAATGTCAAGATGGTATATGGCCTAACTTGCCCTATGTTAAGGTGGGATTTCCCTACCTAAAGAAACTAAGGATAGTCTGTGTCAGTAAGTTCAACTGAAAAGTCTGTCTGTGTCCAAAACCTATGCTTGCCCTCACAACTAAGACAAAACAATGTGGATGGATGTCAACCATAAACTAAACAGTGTTCCAAAAGTAAAGCTCTGAGCTATTTCCAGCTCGGACTTAATCTTCAGCTTCATTTCCCCAAATGTCAACAGGTTCATCACAATGTTCAAATTAGTTAAAGTAGTACAATTCCACACCTTTGGAAATGTCGGGATGCCCTTCCCCAGGTTCAATGTAATTCCAGGGCTGTGGGTCTCAGGGTTCCCTTCTCCAAGTTCAATATCCAAAAGATAGCACAAAAGAAGTATCTTGAAGCTTGGTCTTTAAACAGACTTGAAGCAATTCTTCAAAGCTGAGGGTTCCCTTCGACAGGTCTCATAAGCATCAATAGTAATTTTCCTCTCAAGACAATAGCAGGTCTTCTTGTTAGCATATAGGGGTTCTCTGGTGTTGGCGTAGTTGTTAAACCGCACGGTCCACCCGTTACAGGTCACGCAACCAGGAACGTTGAATCATTTTCTAGCCATTTATTATTCAGCATACAGGAGTTCTCTTTGTGTAGTTCAATATTCAATAAACCAGTAGTTTCTTGTAGGCAGCTGCTTGCTGTTTCAGTCAGTTCAATATTTAATAAACAAGAGGTTTGTTAAAGGCAGCTTCTTACAGTTTCATTCAGTTCAAAATTCAGTGTTAGCAATTTGTTGTTGCATTTACATTCAGTGTTCAATATGAGCAGTTTGCTTATTTTCATTTAGTTCAGTTTTTCAAGGTTTCAAGATTAGCAATTTGCTTATTTTCATTCAGTTCAGTATTCAAGATTAGCAGTTTGCTTATTTTCATTCAGTTCGGAATTTAAAGATTAGCAATTTGCTTATTTTCATTCAGTTCAGTATTCAAGATTAGCAGTTTGCTTATTTTTATTCAGTTCGGAATTTAAAGATTAGCAATTTGCTTATTTTCATTAAATTCAGTGTTCATGATTAGCAGTTTGCTTATTTTCATTCAGTTCAGTATTTCTTGGGGATTTTACTCATACTTCGCCTTTCGTGTGGCTTTCATGCTTCTAAAAAGGCTTTCTTTATTTCCACAGAGGCTTTCGAGAACGTATCTTTTGATACGCGACAAACTCTGTTACTTAGTATCTCTTAGCCTTGTATTTTCATCATTTTTAACTTGTTTAACGTTGCTCGGAGATTAAGGGTGTGTATTTGTTCACACTCGGTTAGTAGTCAGTTACATTGTATTCACTCACGCCTTTCACATACCAGGTTTCCAATTAGTTGAAACTCACCAGTTGTGTTCTTGGCTTTCCGCTGGAAACAAGTGAATCGTCTGTTCCCTGCTGGGTCAGGGCCTCACCATCTGCCCCTAAAACACTCCCAGGCTTCCCTCTCAGTCCAGCGGAACAAGCATTTCTCTGAAATACTTCAAAAGGGGTAGCCCACCTTCAGGCTCCCTTCTCTGGACTTCTCCGGTTCTCTGGAGACATGGCTTCCTCGCCCCGTTTCTTCTGAATGCCTCACTTTGCAGACTCTCTATTTCTCTGGGTCTCGTTCTCCACTTCGGTCCTGGGTAACTCTGGCATCTCAGCTGCTCTCCCAACTTGCTCACCTTCCTTCCAGTGACTACACCTTTTATACTCTCCTGAGACGTTCGTAGGCTCCTGGGTCAGGGCCTCACCATCGGCCCTAAAACACTCCTGGGCATTCACTCGAAGCCCAGTGGAATAAGCTTTTCTCTGAACCACTTCACAAGGGGTCAGCTCACCTTCAGGATCCCTTCCCTGGACTTCTCCGGTTCGCTGGAGACATGGCTTTGTCACCACGTTTCTTCAGAATGCCTCACTTTGCAGACTCTCTAATTCTCTGGGTCTCGTTCTCCACTTCGGTCCTGGGTAACTCTGGCATCTCAGCTGCTCTCCCAACTCGCTCACCTTCCTTCCAGTGACTACACCATTTATACCAACAGCAACCCCAGATCCGAGTTTTGACCTAGTCGGGCCTCATCAGTGAGATGGAACTGTGCCTCTCTGAGCACAGTGAGCAAGGGGTCCATGTCTGGATAAGCCTAGGTAACTTAGGGTGACCAACCCAAAGTTCCTTTTAGATACAAAAAGAGGTCAGTGCACCCCTCTGCAAGAAAGAACACTAGAGTCATCCAGACGTGGACCCCTTGCTCACTTTGCTCAGAGAGGCACAGCTCCACCTCACTGATGAGCACAACGAGGCTGAAACACGTTTCTGGGGTTGCTGTTGGTACTCTTGTTCAGAAGAGAATTGCCATAGCATTTCGATGCTGGACTGGCCATGTGGGCGGGACAACGACTGATATGCAAATGGTTATTTCCCTTCTGTGGAAGGTACAGTGAGTTAAAGTGTGGCTGCAGACTCTCGAGTGGATAGCCCAAAGAATATGTCATTTAGCTGTGTTTGTTCTCACAGACGGATGCCTATGACAATTTCTTTATTGTTTTAGGGGAATACACCAGGCAAGTTGGAAGTGAATACGATACAGAACCGAGCCAGCAGGCTGTGTTGGTTTAAGAGACTTGGAACAGAAATCCTGCCAGGAGAGTACACTAGGTATCCCGACCACACATAAAAAGAAAGACAGCCAGTTTGAAGATAAGTTTTGTTGTTGACCCAAGGGAACTTCAAGAACTGTTATTTGTAACCCAAAAAGCAAAGAAGAATCTAGGGGAAGGGAAGAACCCTCTGGAGAAAGGATACCCATCCTTAATAGATTTCTTCTTGTCGAAGTTATATATTTTTACTTTCTTTTGAACATTTACAAAACACTCAAGGCCAAAGACATTATCCTTTTCACCTTAGAATTCATTTCTTTAGAGTATGAGGGTCAGAATAGTTATTTGGACAGAGAAGGGTTTTGTTTTGGAGATTCTGACACAATAGATCCTTAGTTTTGAGTTTAGGTAGGGAAACTCTGCTAGTGCAAGGACAGCAAGGCTTTTCTCCAACCCTTTTTGTTCTAATAAAAGTATTTAGCCAAAATCATATCCAACTTGTGTCCAAGTATCATTCCTGAATCCTCACATTAGGCATAGCGCAACAGGTAGTTAGAGGGAGGGGGGGCACCTGAGAATATGGGCAGGGTGAAGGAAGTGGGAAGGAAGGGAGGGGGTAAGGATTGGGATAGAGATGGGGAGCAGGATGTGACAACGTTAAAAAGGGGACAGAGGGAGAAGTGCCTGCGGAAGAGTGCAGGGGCGAGAAGGCAGATGCTCTCCCGGTAGGTGGCATAAGAGGGGTGGGTCTAGGGTAAGCTCCTCGGACAGTGGTATGGAGCATAGAGGGCACAACACAGCCCATACCACAGCACAAGGAAGAGCAGAGGACGGGACATCTCCTCCAAGAAGGACAGCACAGGATGGGGTTGGGGCGGCCCCTCCAAGAAGATGTCACAGAAGCATTGGGGTGGATGCTGGAGAAAGGAGGAGCTTCCTGAACCAAGTGGGCTGACGGACCAAGAATCGTATATGGCAGTTAGGAAGGATGGTGGGTGCGGGGAAAGATTGCATGTTATGGGAAGAAGGAGATCAGGGAGACTGGGATGACCAGTACAGTTTGGAAAGGTTTTGTAGGGAGGTGTGGGAGGATGGGGTGGGTGCTAACAGAGGTATGGCAGCTGTGAGGGAAATGTGGTCTGGGTGGTCATGTGGTCAGGCTAACAGGCAGAATAGATCTCCCAATGTGTTTTGTCCCTGCAATAGGAGTCCCATCAGGAAGGAATGGAGAAGTGGCAGTGGTGTGGCCACAATGGTGCGATTGGGTGTTGTGGACAGTCCACTAAGAGGTGAGAAAGCAAGGGAATGGTCAGCTGTATGGTGAGGTGGGGTTCCCAAAGGAGTGGAGGGAGCGGACAGTGGGGAGGAAGGATGGTGAGGGGACTGCGGGAGTATTGGTGAAAGCGGAGGTGAGGAGTGTGAGTGCGGTACAAGTACAGGCAAATCAGGTGCCGGATAAGGAGGTATCAGCAGTGGTGGAGGTGAGCACTGCAGGGGCAAGTGAGAGTAAAGAGAAGTAGAAGAAGTTACCTTATATTGATATCACAAAGCCGCTAGTAGTGCATTTAATGGTGGCCACCAAAGAGAACATTTGGATGAGGGGATTTTTTGATGTATTTAAACTACTACACAGGGAAGTGAGGGCGAATAAGGGATCAAAGGAGTAGGAGAAGGAGCTGGCATTGAGGCCCAAAGTGCCTGTAACGATTGATAATTGGACATCAGCCTTTTTGATACATGCTAGCGAGTAATGTGAGAAATACCCGGAGGGTGCTGTGGGGTTTCACGTACAGATCTGGTTTTGAAGGAGTGTTGCATTGCTTGGATGGTTTTTTTGTTTATCAGTGGGGCAGGGGAGAAAGGAGGAGTGTCAAGAGATGGTAGAGGTTTTTCAGGAGTTGAGGGATGATTTGGGAGTTCCTTTGGCTGAAGAAAATAGAGAGGCGCTGCCAGTTGTTCTGACCTTTCTGGCGATTTAATTGGATTTGTGGCGATGGCCTCATGCTTGCCGGACAGGGGCTCTCATGACCCGCACATGACTCTGAAGACAAAGGCAGAAACACAACAGATGCACCTCACTCTTAGGCCCATCACCACAATCCTTGATGTATCGCAGGTGTGAGAAACGTTACTCTCTCAGACGGCCATTCAGACCATACGCAATTGTTGATTTGGACAATGTGGAAATGACATCGATCGAGCAAGACGACTAACTACAATACCAGAAATCAATGAAGTCATCACTGACCATCATTACATAGTAGCACTTATACATGAAGTACATATCCATCCATTCATGAAGTTACATGAACATGCACTCGTTTATTGCATGTAGGCACGAAGAACATGCTTATGACCCACGGAGGTAGAGGATGGACACACATACATATTTCAATAAATTCATATCTTTCGCCAAAGCTGAAACTGCAAGATGCAAAGTATTAATATATTTAGCTTGTGCATGCTTGACTGCCACCAACATGGGGAAGCCATAGGGAAAAATATGGAAGCTATAGGCCTATGAAGCGAACAGAGAAGAAGAGACAGGCGTTGGGTGCATGGAAGGGCTGACATGATTGCTGCAGCCAGAGGCAAGCAGAAACAATGCACCGTTGGCAGTACAAGTAACACCAGGGCTTTGCTCAGACAAGAGCAGCACCTCAGAGTTGCTGACAGTATGACAGGATGGTAAGGGTGGCTGTGATGAAACAAGCAATGTTAACAGAGCAAGCCCTAGAGCGCATAACTCCCCTCATTCACCAGAGCACATGCACATTCCTCTCCTCTTAAAAAGATCTTTCTAGCAGTCAGCTGTGAGCCCAAGGACTATACGTAGCATGCTTCGCTATGGCCACACTTCTGTGCCTATAAGGACTGAGGTACAGACCCTCTGCGGCAAAGCCCTCGCAGGACAAGGCCATGGTGTTGAGCAACGCAGGTGTTTGGCGGTGTTGGGGTAGTGGCGTAGACAGTGAGTGCAGAAAACCTCACCCTTCTATCTGTGGCTGCCATGTAAGAAGGTGCGGGAGAGTCAGCTTGCTACACTCCACGCATCCCCCCTGACCTGGTGCCCCTTCTCACTCTTACACATGTGTTGTTTCCCCTGCGACTGATCCTCGCACTCCCCCGCTTACCTGCGCTCCATCACATCTTTGGCCATGTGCCCCCCCTCTTTCTTAAATTGCGTTTCCCTCCCTCTTAACTTAGGCTGCGTGCTCTCCCTCACAACTCTAGGCTGCGTGTGCCCTCTCGTACTTTAGGTTGCATTCCATCACTCACAACTTAGGCTGTGTGTGCTCCCTCACAACTCTAGGCCAAGTGCGACCCTCTTACCTTAGGTTGTGTTCACTCCCTCGCAACTTCAGCTGCGTGCACTCCCTTTCACCTAGGCTGTGTGCACCCCCATGCATTTTAAAATCGCCTGTGCTCTCTCTCTACTCCCCCCTCCTTCCCTCTGCCTCTGCCCTCCCCGCATCCCCTGCAGGCCTTTACATGCTCTCTTCCTCGCTCCCTCCCATGATCTTTTGTGTACTGTTCTTAATGTTTTGGTCTCCACAGTTATTGGCTTACATTGCATTGCCTACATTGCTGCTGTGTTCATTCTTTACTTCTAGGTTCCTTTGGTGATTGCTCTGTTCCTTGCCATTTTTGTTTCTCCAGGGTTATTTGGTTGCAGTGTTCTACCTGTATTCCTGCTGTGTTCATTCCTTACTTCTAGGCTCCCTTGGTGATTGCTCTGTTCCTTGTTGTTTTTGTTTCCCCAGGGTTGTTTGCTCACATTGTGCTGCCTGCATTCCAGCGTGTTCATTCCTTACTCTAAGTTCCTTTGGTGATTGACTTGTCTATGCATTGATCTGATTTTCTGTCTGTGTTCTGTCCTCTGCGTGTCCCCCTCCTTCCGTGTCTACCCCCCTAGTGTTTTCCCCCCCCTTGCCTGCCCACTTTCCAGTGCTACCCACTCTCCCCCTCCCTGCTTGTGACCCCCCCTTTTGTTCCCCTCTTCCCTCTGCAGCCTCTATGGTGCTCTCAGTCTCACCTGTCTTCTCTAACTACTTTTCTATCGACTATCCTATCCCGTTCATTAACTCCGGCAGGCAGAGGCTCAAAAGGGACATCTTGGTCTCCAGCCCAGTCCTCTCTATCGCTGATACCTACAGCAGTGCTTCCTCCAGACAGACCCTTACCAACATCCTCTTTGTCGTTCCCTCTCCAGGCCTATTGACCCCCCATATGGTCTCTGTTCTCTCTCCTTTTTCTTCTTTGTCCATTAAGGGTGGCACCCAGTGGGAGGCCCTGCTGGCCCCTTCTACTTCTGCAAAATCATCATTAATGTTTACCTATATGGCACCATCTTGGTCCAAGTCCCTCAGGCCAACCTCCTCCTTTTTAATAGATGCTTCCCGTCCCTTATCAACTTCCTTTCTTCTCCTGCTGTTCCTTCTTTCCCCTCTCTGGCTCCTCTGCTGCCTCCATCCTCTGCCACCTCTAAGGCTGCCTCTGCTGCTTCTCCGGCCACCCTGTTGCCTTCTTCCTCCACCACCCCTCTGACACCCACCTCCTCCTCCCTGTCTACCTTGCCTTCTCCTCCTTCCTCCTCTGCCCATCTTCGGGCACCTGCAACACTTCTGCAGGGTGCACATCTGACCTGTAAACCCCCACGGAAGTCGTTCAAAGGGGGCAATCTGCTCCAAATTGCTACTCTCTACTCTTGCTCCACTGTCAAACACTCCTCTTACATCTGCCGTCTCCTGAAATAACTCAATTTGGATCTATTCGGTTTGACCGAGACTTGGTTCACGGCCAGCTCTGTCGCAAGCTTTGACACTCTCCTTCCTGATGGCTACAAGATCCTCTCCGAACCCAGAACCAGCCGTCCCAGTGTGGGTGTAGCCTTGATCTACCTGGAGTGGATCCAAGCTTCTATCATTCCTATGCAGGACTACTCCTCTTTTGAATGCCTGGTCTGCAGGCTCTCTATCTCTCCTGGCCTTTCTCTCACAGTGGCCACTATCTACAGGCCACCTGGCCAGGTCGTCCCCTTCTGCTCAGAGTCAGTGGACCTCCCCTCCCCTCTCTTCGTCTCTACCGCTCAACTTCTCCTCCTCAGAGACCTTAACATCCACCTGGATGCTATCTGGCCTTCTTCCGGACTCTTTCGCAACATCTGCGATTCTCTCCCTCTCTCTCTCCACCTCTCTCTCTCTCTCTCTCTCTGTATTCTTCCCTCTGTCTCAACTCACTCTGCAGGGCACACCCTGGATGTTCTGATCTCCTCAGACCTCCCCCTCTCCAACTCTCTCAGCACTCCTCTCTCCTGGAGTGATCACTTTCTCCTTTCCTCCTACTTCTCCCTCTTTACTCCTCAGGCCAATCTGACTCAGCACTGCCACCTACCTTCTCGGTCATCCAACCCATGAATCGTGTGTCAGCCGAGGCTTTTGCTGCTACCTTCTCTCCTCCTTCTGCACCTCTGGCTGACTCACACCCTGCCTGACTCAGCCCTATATAGCCTTCATCTTTCTATCACTGACACTCTTGATGTACTTGCCCATGTCATGAGGATCCGCTTGAAGCCGAAATCCAAGTGCAACTCTTGGTACGATTCCGACCTCGTCACCCTCAAACGCAAGTGCAGTGTGGCTGAGAGGAAGTGAAGAGCATCAGGTGCACCCTCTGATAAACTGGCCTGCCGCCTGCTCCAAAAGCAACACAGACTCTCTGTCCTCACCAAGAAGAGAGCTAACATCCACGTCTGTGTCTCTGAGGCATCTAACAACTCAGCCGAACTCTTCAAAATCTGCAAGGAGCTAACCAATCCTGCTGCAGTCTCTACCTCTTCTGTTCCCTCCCAGGCTCTCTGTCCGGCCTTGACTTCTCATTTCATCACTAAAACTCAGAACATCCTGTCCACCATCTCTTCCTCTTCCTCCTCCTACTCTTCTTCCACTGCTGACCTGCCTGTGGCCATCTCTCCTCCTCCCTTCTCTTCCTTTCCCTTGTTCTCCCTTGACAGTGTTTTTAGACAAGTCCGATCTATGAACGTCTCATCAAAATAGGTTCTCCCCTGTTCATCCAGAACCATCAAGGACCACATTGATACCTTTGCTCCGGCCTTGACCAATTTCTGCAACCACTCCTTTGCCACTGGAACATTCCCGCCTTAAGCACTCCCTTGTGCACCCCCTGCTAAAGAAGCCCACCATCAATTCTTCCTCTGTGGCTGACTATCGCCCGATCTCCATCACCCCTTCCCTGGGCAAACTCTTGGAGAAGCTGGCCATCTCCCAGCCCAATCTGCACACTGAATCTGTTGGTTGTCTCCACAATAACCAGTCTGGCTTCGGAGCTACCAGAAGCAAGGAAACTGTTCTCCTGAACACCTGTGAAGATTTGCTCCCTAACCTTGATTCTAACCTTCCATCTGTCCTCATTCTCCTTGATCTTTATTCAGCCTTTGATACTGTCAACCATGTCCTCTTGCTCAATCGCTTCCATGATAACCTGGGCATCACTAATCAGGCCCTGTCCTGGCTGAACTCCTTTCTCACTGACCGGCCCTCAAGTCCGACTGGGGTCTTTCCTTTCTTCTATATCTCTCTCTACTTGTGGTGTTCCACTTGTGGTGTTCCCCAGGGGGTCTAACCTCTCTCCCTGGCTTTTCAACCAATACCTGGCACCTCTTTCCCACCGCATTGCTACCTTCTGCTCCAACTTTCAGTGTTATGCGGATGACACCCAGCTTTCCTTTAGGCTCCCCTCAGCTGCCTCTTCTCCTTCTCTTATTCCAGATCAGTATCGACAATTTTTACTCTACAGTTCTATTGACGTCACCTGTGAGGTTGTTCAATAGGACTTGAAGTGTACAGAACGGGCTAGAACTCAGTGGGTAGTTTGCTTATTGTGTTTAAGAGCCAGTGTTGTGCCATTTGGGCAGAGCTTGAGAAGCTCACAAATGGAACCGTGAATTGAGCCTTCAGAGCAGAGAGCTGCAGAGGGGCGTTGTGTCGAGCACATCTGTGTTTATGGTGGTAAGCCTGAGAGGCTAAGGACAAGATTTGTTATGGTGTATTCATTAAAATTGCATGTGTCAAAATACCGATTTGAGGTCAAGTATGTATTGATAAAGTGTTATATAAGGTCACGAAATGAGGGATACACCCTTTCAACGCTTATGCAAGTCCTGCCCACAGTATCAAGACAGAATACGCAACTACAGCGCAGAATAGACTTATGACACAGAGGGCAAGTTGGAAAAGCCGTGGCCCAAAGACGGAAGCTTTTCCAAATGTGTGCAGCAACAAATGACCACTTACTTACAAGCAGCTTATAATGGGAGTAAACTAAGCACACAATTGGATTATTAGAGTCATGGAAAATGTTCCAGGATGAGGAAGGGGACATGGTTTGGCGGCAGTAGATGCTGAGTCAACAGGACATAGAGGACAAACAGCCCTTGGCTCCACATTCTCCACCTCAAACAGCAGACATAGCGTCACAGCGCCTCCTTGGGGGCGGCTCTGGAGCAAGTGGAGATTGCACCGCCATTAACGCTCCATCACGTTTCCCTTTGAACATGGCTTAGCAATCCATGCATTTCCAATATGGCCGCCACCACCGGCTTCTTATTCACTGCCACTCCGGCAATCGCTGCGTTGCAACCCTTCTCATTTGGGTTATACGCTGTAAGTTTCCCTTCTTTTGAGCTTGCATTCTGCCTTCTTAACTTTTTCTCTTTTCTTGCCTTCGCCTGATTCTTGCTTGCCCACTGCCTCCCGCTGACACTGCTTATTGATTCACTCGTCTCTTGCTTTTGCTTGCCTTTGATTTCCCTCACAGCCTTGTTGTGGTTGGTCCTTCTGTGGTGCTTGTGGGATCCTCTCCTGTTGGACACTGGACATTGATAGCTACATTTCATCTGCTGGGCAATCTCCAACTCCCTGTTTTTTTTTTTGCCTTGTGGTTTTTTACCTTTACCGACTGTTCCGGAAGGGAGTCCTGTGTCCAGACACTTGCACTTGCGATCAAATACCTGCTGATCTGGCATAGTGGCTTCCTTCCGTGGCACCCTATCTCCACAAGGAGAGGAAAACCACCAAGAAGAAGAGGAACGTAAGGATACCCCAGCAAGACCCTTCATCTTCTTCATCATTTGACGACTCAGGTGAGGATGAGGAAGGGGGTTTTGACAGTTTGCAACGCCAGAAGACAAGCCTGTCCACAGCCGAACAGGTACAAGAACTGTTGCTGCTGTACAAGGTCTTACTTTGGAGCTACAGACCCTAAAGATGGAAAATGCAATGCTTAAATAACTAGTCATCGCCAGGGAAGTGCATGCCTTTGATCCACCTTCCATGGTATTGGCTTCTGGCAAATACAATGGTTCCCCTAAGAAACTCAAGAAATTCATAGATGTCTATGTAGTCTACTTCACCTTTAGATCTTCATCTTTTGCACCCGACCTCTCCTTTGTGGGATTCATGATGTTTAACATCACCCCGCTAGCCACAGCGGCTAACCCTCTACTACAGGATTATGGGGCCTTTCTTGCCCTATTAAGGCAGACCTTCGAGAGGCCAGAGGTTACATATACTGCTTGTGAAACCTTATTGGATATCAGAAAAGGATCTACCGACTTGTAGACTTTTGTCTCCTCTTTTAAGCGCACTGCAACCAAAGCTGGATGGCCGGAAAGGGTGCAGTATACCATCTTTCGGAGAGGGTTACGGGAAGACTTCAAGGATGCACTGGCTCGAATCAGCAGACCTAATACTTTGTCTGACCTGATTTCTCTAACCCTGCAGATAGATTATCGGCTCAGAGTGAAATAGATTCCGGAATATCTCAAACCCCTATCCCGGTCTCACGCTTCTTTCCTCCTCACCTGACGCTTCATCCTCCAGGGAAGAAACTATGCAGATAGGAGCAGCTAGGGGTCCTCTTAACTCAGCGGAAAGACAATGGACACGAGAAAAGGGTCTATGTATGTACTAGATATCACACAACCATCTATTGCGAGACTGTCCAGAAGGCCGCCTCAGGCGCTGACAAACCCTGGGCCTAGAAGGGATCAAGCTCTGGGGTCTGAATCAGAGTCCCTCTCTTTTCGCCTCTTCCTTCACTGTTCAAACCGACAACCAACTAATGGTGGTCAAGGCCCATTTACGAATAGGAAGATGAAACATCGAGACCTGGGCCTTGGTAGATAGTGGAGCCGCAGGAAATTTCATGGATGTTCTATGGGCCTGGAAGGAGGAAATTCCTATGTAGCAGCGACAGTAAGACCAGGTTGTTGAAGGAGTCGACGGACGGCCCCTAAACTCTGGTTTAATCACTCACACATCTCCTTCGCTCAACATGACCATTGGCAACCATAAGGTAACTTTATCTGTCGACATAATCAGAGCAGCCCATTTCCCTATCATACTAGGAATCACATGGTTGAGACTATATAACCTTACCATTAACTGGACCAAGAATATTCTACAATTGCATTCTGAATATTGTCTCAAGGGCTGTCTTCAAGATGTCCTGGAAGTTTCCGTACTGGCGGACTCAAATTTCCAACACACCATTCCGGCAGTGAACTGCAAACCCTCCCAGTATGAGGAATTCACTGATGTCTTCCAGGATAAGATTCCTAGAGACTTACCCCCTCACAGATCAGAGGATTGTTCGATAGACCTGTTGCCAGATGCTCTAGTTCCATTTGGATGCATGTACACTCTTTCTATTCCGGAGAAGGCCTTTAGGGAATACCTTGATTCCAATTTGCTCAATGGGTTACTAAGACCTTCAAAGTCTCAGGCAGGAGCCTCTTTATTCTTTATTCCCAAGAAAGAGTCAACCGAACTAAGGCCATGTATAGACTACAGGGGCCTGAACAAGGTCACCATCCGGGACAGGTACCCCATGCCTTTGATAACGGATATCATTGAAGCAGTTGAAGGAGCAGAGGTCTTCTCAAAATTAGATCTCCTAGGAGCCTATCAACTTTTTCGAATTAAGGCCGGTGACGAGTGGAAGACTGCATTTCAGACACCTTACGGCCATTTCGAATATAGGATGATACCTTTTGGGCTGGTCAATGCTCCAGCAGTCTTCCAATGATGTATGGACCGACTGTTCTCTGATTTGTTGTTCTATTTAGTGATAGTATATCTAGATGCTAAACTGGTCTTTTCTGCTTTGAAGCAACAACACCAAGAACAACACATTGAGGTCCTTCATCGATTGAGAGAACATCAGCTTCTGTTGAATCTCAAAAAGTGTATATTTGAGGTCATTACTGTACCATATATGGGGTACATATTATCCGGTCAAGGCATCTCAATGTACCAACGCAAGGTCTCTGCACTAATTAAATGGCCCTCTCCCACATCAGTCAAGGATGTCCAGAGATTTTTGGTACTTGCACATTTATCTTGCAAATTCAGCCAGGGTTTATCAGAGATCATGCTCCCCTTCACAGCCCTACTCCGTTTACATGGGCAAGAGCTGCTGAAGTGGCATACCATCTTCTCAACGACATGTTTTGCACTGCCCCCATTTTGCTTCAACCTGACCAATCTCTTCCTTTCATCATCGAAGCAGATGCTCCAGAGGCCACTGTAGGAGCCATCCTCAAACAGAAGGTAAAAGACATCAAACATCCCTTTGCATACTTATCTAAGACTTTAAATTCCAGTGAATGCAACTAAACTGTTATCGAGAGAGAGCTTTTGGCAATTAAATTGGCCTGTGAGGAATGGTGTCATCTATTACTAGGAGCCTGTCATCCTTTCAAGGTGCGTACAGACCATAAGAACCTCTGCATCTTGCAGCACTCTGTCTCGTCCTTTTTACAGGAGGTCAAAGAAGCTTCAACCAGGATGCTCCATTCCTCCAAAGGCAAAGCTCATTTGACAAAGAAGGAAGGACTGTATTTTCATCAAGATCGCCTGCATCTAGCATCGGTTTTGCTCCAACAAAAGGTTCTGCCATGGTGCCACAACAGTAAGGTGGCAGGTCATAAGGGCTGTACCACAACCCTAGAGCACATGTGTTAATTTCTGGTGGCCTTCAAAGTGTAAATACATTAAGGAATACGTTGGATCATGCCTTATGTGTGCTCAGTGTAAATATGAAATAAGAAAACCTGTGGGATACATAGAACAAGGATCCACCCCAACTAGACGCTGGAGTCATGTCTCCACTGACTTTGTTGTTGATCTTCCCATATCCCAGGGAAAGACTGCCATCATGGTCACTATTGACTCTTTTAACAAGATGGTTCCTTTTATCCCCCTCTGAGGGCTACCTATTGCTTCGGATATGACAACGGTCTTCTTTCAAGAGATCTTTAGGTTACATGGACTTCCGGAATGTATTCTCTCGGATAGAAAGAGATACTTCAATCTTTTGGAGCATCTTGTGGCGGCTATTGGTATTGAAAGAGCACTCTCCTCAGGATATCATCCCCAGACCAATGGACAAACTGAGCAATTTAATGCTACAATGGAGAAATACCTTAGATGTTTTACCAATATCCTACAAGACAACTCGGTAGAGCTCCTCCCTACAGCCGAGTTTGCCTATAACAACGTAATCCACTCGGTCATTGGCATGAGTCCTTTCTACTGTACCTATGGTATTCACCAACATTCCTTGCCTGTTTCTACTTACCTTCCATCTCGCATACCATCTATAGATGCTCTGTTGGGAATGAGAGGAAATCATGGTGGCAACAAGTAAGACAGACACAAATGATCACCGTTCAAGGGTGTTTATTGAACAAGTAATGCTGTATGCAGGTTGGAAAAATGACTAATCTAAACCTAAATCTAAGGTGGAGCAAGCATCAATCATCAAATGAAAATGAGGCACTCCTAGTGGTGTTGTGTCAAACAAAAGGGCCTATACTAGGAAACCTATTGCCAAACCTTACAACAAATACAAAACCAGGGTGGAATAGTTTTCAAGAAAAGAAAGAAGTGTTTTAAAATATTTGTCAGGATGTGGTAGCCAGGGTCTCCCTTGCCCATGTTTTGAGCATGGGGTAAAATGGGAGCTTGGAGCACAGCACAGTCTCTGGCTTTTCCAGCAGGAAACAATAGTTCCAATTGCAGTTCTCAGGACCGTCGATGGCCAAGTCTTCTTTACTTTGAAGTCTTTTGCTTTCGGGGCCTGACATGTTTAAATAACAAAAACAAAAGTTCCTTTAGCCAAATAAAAGTTTGTTAGTGTGATAATGATTCACCCCTGGGAGCTCCTCTTCTGGGTGCTGACCCTTCTCAATTGTAATCCACAGTTCCCATAAGGTGATGGTCTCATCCCTGGGTCCCCCTCTTCTGGGCTGGGACCATTCTTGACTTTTAATACTTGGGGGTGATGACTTTACCCCTCCTGTCAGCATCCCTTGATCGGGTTCACTCTTGCCAACGTAGCATTCACTATTTCTTGTGGGATTAACCTCCCTTTCTTTCACACTTCTTGTATATCAAAGTCTTTCGATTGCACAGGGATTTTGCTTAACCATCTGTATGACCAATGGACCTATTTCGCTTGCCCTCCTACGGCCTTTTGGTATTTGTAGTTTCGCTCAGATGGGGATTGAGCAGAGTCTCTTGAGTTAGCACCCACATGGGGCCGGTTTCCCTCTGCAGTTGGTCTCCCCTTTGGCACTCTTTACAGTTCTTTCATAGTTCATGGAACTTGGTTCAAAAATTGCCATTTTGTGATTCTCACTCAAGACAGCCCAATTCTTATTGTTTCCCCTTCGACTCTCCGAATGTGATTAACCGCTTGGCTTTTCTTCTTCATCGTAATCAAGGCCATTACCACGGTCGTGGGAGCTTCCCTCGCTCCTGCTTATCGGCGTAGGCTTGCCCGTGTTCCGTAGACATCTGCTGCAAAACACTTGTGCTATTGTTCACGGTTTTAGGCTTTCTTCCTCGAAGGTTCTGTGGGTCTGGTACGAAAAGGGCAAGGTCACTTCTCACCTCGCCACCCTCTCGACTCCTGCTGCCTTTCTCCTTCTCTTTAACTTCTGCACCTGCTTAGCCGTTTCAACATGCTGTCTGCCGTGCTAGTGCTGTGCTCTCGGGCTCCACCTTGCATCCCTGTGGAGAAGGGAAAAAGCGGTCAGGTGTGTGTGATTCATGTTAATTGCCTGACTTTGCCTGGCCCTTGTATTGAGACATGTCAGGTAAACGGCTCTGGTGTTAGTCCGTTGTTCTTTGTGTTATGCGAAAGTGTTCGTGTTGGAAAAGGGGGGTAGTGCTTTTGAATGTCCTACGTGAGAGAACGGGGAAAGGTTGTCAAAGGAAGGGGATACCGCGTCTCACCCGTCGGTGTCCCACTTCCACTACCCGAGGACCGCCCGTCCAAGTGATCCTCCATCACTGGTCCACCCCATGAACTGGATCCAATAGAGATGGCCGTGTCATGGCCCCCTGGATGACAGATGACCAGGGACTAACTAGAGAGACGCCTTCAGGTTTCTAACATGCCCTTCCTCCATGAGATGTAGCCACATTTGTTTAACAGGGGAACCGGGAAAGAAAGTCCATGTTTCCCTTGTCTTTTCCTTTCCAGTGTTCCACCATGAAACAATAGGGTTTTAGGTCTAGAAACCATTGCATGACCTAAGAGTTGGACTCTTTGTGTTGGCTAATCCAGACTAAGGGTGAGTGGTCAGTAACCAGAGTAAACTTTCTTCCTAATAGATAGTACTGGAGATGGATAATGGCCCACTTGATGGCTAGGGCCTTTAGTTCTACAATAGAGTCATTTTTCTCAAGTGGGAATAATTTGCGACTGGTGTATAGTATGGGGTGCTCCAGTACATCGCAAATTTGGGACAGGACGGCTCCTAATCCTTTTAAGAGAGGCATCCATCTGTAACAAATTCCTTTAAAAAATCAACTACCTTTAGGACTGGGTTTTGGCATAGTGTTTGCTTTGGGATGTTATAGCATATCTCATCATCCTCGCTCCACTGAAGTTTCTGGGTTTCAGCATTTTTAAGTTTATCTGTCAGCCGTGACGTTTTAACCGAAAGGTTGGGGATAAACCTACAGTAATATCCTATTAACCCAAGGAAAGAGCTAAGGTCTCTTTTGGTCTTGAGAGTTGGAGTATCCAAGACGTCTTTTACCTTTTCATTGTCACTCACCATGAGGGGATCCATCGAGGGAACCCGGATGGACGGTAGAGGTGAGCACCAGACTTCTTGTTGGTCCAGTTGATTGAAGAACCTGGGTTACGCCTTAACCCAGGTCTCCTTTCTTGAGGGAGTTATTTTTCCTGATACGCCTCTCGGCTGTGTAAAACTAACAGACAGAGGGGTAAATCCAACAAAAGAGTGGGAGAACACACTGCCATGGTTCCAGGCTGCAAAGGAAAGTAAAAATGGTTACTAAGGTTATCCAGTCGACCTTTAATCAATACCGAGACTCTCTTTCCCCTTTTTATAGTGACCTGATCCCACTCCAAGATGATAGCTGTGCAGGTATTTAGGCGCCTAATGAGAAACAAGATAAGAATCAGGAAATAAGCCAGGGTAGCAATATTTGTTTAGTGAAAACAGAACAAGGTAGGATCTCACCAATGGGCAAAGGAACGGTGGTTTGAGAAATGAAGGATGGTCAAAATAGCAGAATCCAAAGGCTGAATAACAGCGGGATAAAACGACAAACGGGAAGGTTAGTTAGTATCTCAGCCCGGCGGAACGTGGAGTGCACAAGAGTCGAGTTGGTGCACCTGATAACTTCAGCAGAGCGTCCCGTGGGTGCACAGGAGTTCAATGCAGACGTTCCCAAAGATTTAAAGTGTTTGTGAGGAGATGAGGTGAGCACAAAGGTAATTTATGAGAATGAAGTGTCAGAGGGTCCAAGCAGCTACTCGGATGGGAAGGGCCCCCCGCTCTCGTAGTGAAGTAGAATGGAGTCTTGGAGGAGCAACTGCTGCAGTCAGGAAGCAGAATGGGGTCTGCGGTCAAATAGAAAGGCGAAAGCAGGTAAGGTTTATCACTATGCGAAGAAACGCACAGAGGTTGCAAGAGAAAGCAATCCAGGCACAGGCAAGAGTTCAGCAACGCAAGAGCGAGTAATCCAAATCAGTAAGCTTGAACAGTCCAGAGACAGACAGGAGTTTGACAACGGCAGGAGTGACTATCCCGAATCAGTAAGCGTGAGCAGTTCAGGGACAGGCAGGAATTCAGCAACGGAAGGAGTGACTGCTCCGAATCAGCAAACGTAAACAAATCCAAAAGGCAGGCAATAGTCGAAAGGTCAGGAAGGCAGTGAAATGTGCAGCATCAAGGTAGTGAATTACTACAATCAGAAGCAGCGACTGTCAGTACTGCGCATGCCTTTATTCAAACGCTGCGGGTGAAATTCACAGATCGGGGCAGCTGACCAAATCATGCTACCATGAGTGGTAACCATAGCAGCTCGTTTTGCGATGCGCAGCGCTGATGCTGCAGAGTGCCTCCAGGGCAACCGCCACCCATGTAGAAAAGGTGCATCAGAATGCTGTATCCTGCTAGGAATGGGACACCAAACCAAGAAAATAGAAGCCAGGGACCTCGCAGACATAACATTCATGTTGGGGCTGCATCATTCCGTTCCCTATGAAGAAGCCAAGATATTTCATGGCGGATTGGGCTAATCTGCATTTAGCCAGAATTGCAGTTAGGCCAGCATTTCTAAGGAATTTCATGATGGTATGGATATTGAAGAGATGGTCTTCCCAGGTCTTACTATAAATAACAATATTGTCAATGCAAGCTCCATAAAAGTCAGAATAGAGTCGTAGGATGTTATCCATAAAACGTTGGAACATAGCTGGTGCACCATGGTGGCCAAAAGGGAGGACTTTAAACTGGAATAACCCTAGGGGTGTTACAAATGCATAGTTGTCCTTATCTGGCCTATATACGGGGACTTGCCAGTACCCCTATGTTAAATATACGGTAGTTAGATAGGTGGCTGTTCCTAGTTTATCAATTAGGTAATCGATGCGTGGCATGGGATAGGCATCGAAGTCCGATATGCCGTTAACTTGACGGAAATCTATGCAGAATCTCCAGGAACAGTCAGGTTTATTGACCAATACAATAGGAGAGGACCATGGACTGGAGGAAGGTTCAATGATATTAGCCTTCATCATTTTGTTGACTTCCTCAATCACTATCTGTTTAAAGGCCTTTGTTAGACAATAGGGTTTTAGGTGAACTACTTTGCCTTTAGGTGTTCGACTATAATGATATATACCTCTTACTCTTCCCTGTTTTTCTGAGAATACATCAGGGAACGAGATTATTATGTCTTTTAGATCTTCTCGTTGTTGGATAGATACCTCGGGTGGAATTAAGTCAAAGTTATCTATGTCTTCGGGAACCAGGCAGGCTAGAACTTTGGCATGTGTAGCTGCCAAGTTTTCTTTCCACTCTTTTAAGAGGTTAATGTGATATAAATGGAATTTCTGTTTTCGGTGTGGCTGGGCTATTTTATACGTGCACGTTCCCGTCCTTTCTATTATCTCATAAGGTCTGTGCCACTTGGAGACAAGTTTGTTTTCTGAGGTGGGTAAGAGGACTAGTACTTTTTGTCTGATCGAAAAGGATCTTCAACTTACTTTTTTATCAAACTAAGTCCCAGACTAATTTCATGTGTTCTCGCATTCTAGTGGCAGCATGGGATATTGGAATGGGGCCTCCTTGCGTTCTTCCCAGGTTTCCTGCAGCATGTCCAGGACATCTCTCGGTTCTCTTCCATAGAGTAACTCAAAGGGAGAGAAACCTGTAGAAGCTTGGGGGGCTTTTATCACTGCAAAAAGTGCCCATGGGATCATTCGGTCCAAGTCCTTCCCGTCCTTGTCTACCAATATTCGTAGAATTAGTTTTAAGGTCTTATTGAATCTTTCTACTAGACCATTGGTTTGAGGATGGTACACAGAAGTTTGCAAGGTGGAAATATGGAGTAGCTCTTTGACTTCGGCCTTAAGCTTACTCGTTAAATTCTGACCTTGGTCTGTTAGTATTTCTTTGGGAAAACCGACTCTAGAGAAATATGGTAGAAGATGTTTCAGGATCTGCTGAGTGGTATTATTTCACACTGGGGTTGCCTCAGGGTATCGGGTCGCATAATCTACGATCACCAGGATATACTTGTTGCCCAATTTAGATGTGTCCAGAGGTCCGATTATGTCCATGTCGATGCGTGAAAAGTGGACTTCTATTATTGGCAACGGGTTCAGAGCGGCAGGTAATGGAACTTGCGGGCTGGTTTTTAGACATATCTGGCATGTTTGTATGAACATTTTTATATCAGTGTGGATACCTGACAGGTAAAACTTTCCACTAATATGTGACTGGATTCTAACTTGGCCCAAATGTCCTCCTGTGAGATGGGAATATGTGATCTCTAGCACAACCTTTCGGTGACATTTAGGTATTACTTGTTGAGTTTTTATTAGGCCTTCGGGGGAGATTTCTTTTCTGTAAAGTAACCCTAGTTTTAAGAAGAAAAAGGCACTTCCCTTTTCTAAGCCTTCTTCTTTGGGAATTGCTTGGAAAAACGCTTCAGCGAGGACTGGATCATTTCGCTGGGCAAAGGCTAGGTCGGGACAGATGGTGGGTTCCTCTGCTTTCCTTTCTTCGATAGTAAGGCATTTATCAGCTTCTCCAAAGCCTAAGTTACCTCTGTTTGTTTTATCTAGTTCACTTTCTTCAAAATTCCCTGAGCAATTTGGTCTCCCCGACGTACCTCAAAAGGGACTTTGCCATGATTCTGTAAGAGAAACTTCACGTCTCCTCGGAAGTCAGGATCCATATCGCCCACTAAAACGTCCATCCAGAATTTCCATGCTAAGCCAGATTTTAGGGCTATCAGATGTAGCACCCCGGAGGGGGAATGAAACGAAATCAGTAGGAATCATTCCTCTTTTCTCAGGGGGAATAATAGCTTCCCTACTGCTACAGATATCAAACCCTATTGTTTCCTTGGTGGCAGTGGAAGGGTTGGAAGCTCTCTGACTAAGCTTTTGAAATTGTAAGGTTCCCCAATTTGTTTCAATTGAGTCCCACTCTTACACCATATGTGAGGAACTCATGGTGGCAACAAGTAAGACAGACACAAGTGATCACAATTCAAGGGTGTTTACTGAACAATGAGTCAATACTGTATGCAGGTTGGAAAAATGCCTAATCTAAACCTGAATCTAAGATGGGAGCAAGGGTCAACCATCATATGAAAATAAGACAGTCCTAGTTGTGTCATGCCAAACAAAAGAGCCTATACTAAGAAACCTATTGCCAAACCTTACAACTAACATAAAAAGGGTGTGGGATAGTTTTCAACAAAAGAAAGAAGTGTTTTGAAATAATATGTCAGGATGCGGTAGCCTGGGTCTCACTTCCCCAGGTTTTGAGCATGGGTAAGATGGGAGCTTGGAGCAAAGCAGTCTCTGGCTTTTCCAGCCCAAAACCATAGTTCCAATGGTAGTTCTCAGGACTGTCGATGGCCAAGTCTTATTTCCTTTGAAAGTCTCATGCATTCGGGGCCTGACGTGTTTAAATAACAAAAACAAACCAAATGAAAGTTTGTTAGCGTAAAAATGATTCATCCCTGGGTCCCCCTCTGCGCGCTGACCCTTTTCAATTGTAATCCACAGTTTGCGTAAGGTGATGGTCTCACCCATGGATCCCCCCTTCTGGCTGCGGAGCCTTCTTGACTTAGTACTTGGGTGATGACTTCACACCCCCGTCAGCATCCCTTCACATTCGCTATTGCTTGCAGGATTCACCTCCCTTTCTTTCACACTGCTTGTAGATCAAAGTCTTTCGATTGTGTGGGGATTTTGCTTGACGCTCTGTATGACCACTTTAACCTATTTCGCTGGCCCTCGTACGGCCTTCTGGTATTTGTAGTTTTGATTCAGATGGGGATCGACCAGAGTCTCTTGAGTTAGCACCCACGTGTTATTGGTTTCCCTCTGCAACTGGTCTCCTCTTTTACACTCTTTACAGTTCTTTCATAGTTCATCGAACTTGGTTAAAAACTTGCCACTTTGCGATTCGCACTCAACACAGCCCGGTTCTTATCATTTCCCCTTCGACTCACTGGCTGTGATGAAATGCTTGGCGTTTCTTCTTCATCAGAGTCAAGGCCGGTACCACAGTCACAGTAGCTATCCTCTCTAATGCTTATCGGCATAGCCTTGCCCTGTGTACCATTGACATCTGCTGCAAAACACTTGTGCTATAGTTTGTGGTTTTAGGTTTTCTTCTTCGAAGGTTCCGCGGGTCTGGTACGAAAAGGGCAAGGTCATTTCTCTCCTCGCCACCCTCTCGACTCCTGCCGCCTTTCTCCTTCTCTTGAACTGCCGCGCCTGCTTAGCCGTCTCATTGTGCTGTCAGCCGTGTTCGTACTGTACTCTTGGGCTCAACCTTTTATCCCTGTGGGAAAGGCAAAGGGCCGTCGGGTGTGTGTGATTCAGGTTAATTGCCTGATTTTGCCTGGCCCTTGTATTGGGACATGTCAGGTAAACGTTCTGGTGTTAGCCCGGTGTTCTTTGCGTTGTGCGAAAGTGTATGGGCCTCATCACGACCCTGGCGCTAAGTGAAAAACGATGGCGGTAAATGGTTACCGCCATCTTTTTCCGCCAGGTCCGATCATGACATGTGACCGTTAACTACGATGCCATTAGCGGCATCGTAGTCAACGCTGCCGCTAACTGCGACAAGGGTCCGCGCCCGCGCCCGCCCACACCGTACTTAGCGCCATGGCGGAAAGTTACGCAAATCCCGACCCAAGCGGACATGCACCTAACGCCATCACCCAGCCCGTTAAGTACCTTACCACCATGGTGCTAACAACGCCATCGCGAACCAACCGTAAAGGGCCATGTTAAGTGAATGCAGCTGCCACAGGTGCACTGAAACAGCACAGGTGAAGGCAATACAGACTCAGGAAGTACAAAAAGAGCCCACCCCACCCCTTCCCACACCCAGACACACTCCACAATGATACCAATTCGAATGGCAATGTTGGGGCTGGAGGACCTGATAGCAATGCATGTGCTACAACAGCAACAACAACAACAACAACTACTACAACAGCAACAACACCAGGCAGCACAGAGGAGACGCAGGAGGAGAAGGAGGGCAAGGCAGGCCCAGCAAGCCCCACCTGCACAGCCAGTGCCACCACGCAGGCAGCCCCCAATCCCACGCATCAGAGCCAATCCATTCAACCTCACTGCTGAGCAGATCCACACCCTGTACCGTTTGGACCGGGACACCATCACCGCCATCGTAGACATGACACACAACGACATCGTCAGCATGATAGAAAGTCCAACCGCCATCCCCCCCCTACTGAAGGTAGTGGCTGTACTCCACTTCCTGGCCACAGGCAGCTACCAGCACACAGTGGGGCACCTGCATGGCATTTCACAACCATTATTCACGCAAACACTCATCCAAGTGCTTGATGCCCTCCTCAAGCACACAGACAACCACATCTCATTACCACGGACTGCACAGGAGATAGCTAACACCAAAGTGGGTTTCCATGCACTAGCCGGCATACCCGGTTGCATTGGTGCCATCGACTGCACCCATGTGGAATTGGTGGTTCCACGTGCCGTGGAGGTACCGTACCGCAACCGGAAACAGTTCCACTCAATCAACGTGCAAATGGTCTGTGACTCCAACAAGATCATCACACATTGTTGTGCCCGATTCCCCGGATCAACCCATGATTCCATGGTCCTGAGGAACTCCACAATACCACGCTACATGGAGCAACATGCAGGCCCAAGATCCTGGCTACTCGGTGAGTCCAATGTAATGGAAGTGGGCAGGTGAATGACGTACCGATGCATACTCCACCTGGCAGAAAGGGGGGGGGGGAATGCATACTCCACCTGGCTGAAAGGGGGGGGGGGGAATGCATACTCCACCTGGCTGAAAGGGGGGGGGGAATGCATACTCCACCTGGCTGAAAGGGGGGGGGATGCATACTCCACCTGGATGAAAGGGGGGGGGAATGCATACTCCACCTGGCTGAAAGGGGGGGGGGATGCATACTCCACCTGGATGAAAGGGGGGGGGATGCATACTCCACCTGGCTGAAAGGGGGGGGATGCATACTCCACCTGTCTGTGAGTAACACGGAGATCGGAGACAGAGGATGGGCACTTACAATGCACACAACCCCTCTGCATACATTGGGTGATGGCATGCAAAACAGGCCATGGAAGCCATGAGCATATACAGGTAGCATTGTGTGAATAAATTAGGTCATGTAGATGTGAGCCAAATTAACAGTTGGAAGCAAGCCATGATGGAACATCATGTTCCTGATCAGACAACATGACTGACACATACATTCTCGCCTACATACAGGTGATGCTGGCTATCCCCTGAAGAGTTGGCTCCTTACACCAGTCCGGAACCCGCAGAACCAGCACGAGGAGGACTTCAACCGTGCACATACACGTACTCGTGTGGTCATAGAGCAGACATTCGGCCTATTGAAGGCACGGTTCCGAAGCCTCAGTAGGTCTGGTGGGGCACTCCTGTATGGCCATGAGAAGGTGGCAAAGATCGTCATGGCATGTGTAATGCTACACAATATGTGCGTCAGGCAGAATGTGCCCCTGCCCCCTGACGCAGAACTACAACCACCTGACGATGAGGATGAGGAGGGAGCAGATGGGGCGGCACCCCATGGAGGAGGCGATGCACAGGAGGGGCGTGCAATGCGCCAAACTATCATCGACCACTGCTTCTAGCACACATGGCTGGTGTGTGTCATATGGTGACTGCACTTGGGGCACTGTGTGGCACCGGGACATGCACACTGTGGACTTTACACCAATAAAGCACACATGTGCAAAGAAAAAATCAACACACTCTGGGTTTTTTTCCAAGGTAAAAGTGTATTCAAGACATGGAACGTTGTGACCCACCACCTCCCACCTCCCCCCTGCACACACACCCCCCCAAACTCCCCCCTTAACTCCCCAACACACCTCCCCGCCACCCCCCTGCACACCCCAACACACCCACTCCCCCCTCCACCCTCCCCCCCCCCTGGAATCCCAACAAAGGTGTGAGTTAGTCTGTGCAGCAGTGTCAGAAGTAGGATTCCTACACTGTCCGGCCACTATTGGCAGCCCCCTCCACTGGCCCCCGGGGCACCCCTGCCTGTGCTGCGGAGGTTCCTCCCCGATCGGCGGATGGGGCTGCTCGGTGTCGAGCTGGCAACCGAGGAGGATCCTGCCTGCTCATTTGGACGCATGGCCCGTATTGTCTGCACAAGGTCAGTGATGGCGTGCCGCACAGCAGCTAGTTCCGCGCAGATGTCCTTTGTGGACGACTCTATAGCTCCCTTCACTGTCTCTGCACATTTCTCCATTGCTGCACATGACCCCCCACATTCAGCAACATGTTCTTCGAGCAGCGAGGAAAGTTGCTGCTGCCGGGTGGCAATCGCCTCCAGAGAATGGTTGGTATTCTGGCCCATGGCTAATGGCAGTGGTATTCCCATTGGGCTGATCTGCCCCTGCAGCGGGGATGGAGTGGCTGGCCAATCGTCATCCTCTGGCTGACCCTGTGTGGCATCCGCATGCGGGCTGCTTAGGGACAGGTAGGGGGAATGAGGGTGGCCTGTGGGGCTTCTGACATCACTCTCCTCAAAGATCCCTGCTTCGCTGTCGGAGGAGGCAGCAATGGCAGCAGTTTCCCCAATTGTGCTGCTTGCAGCAGAGGCTGTGGCTTCTGTGGGCATGATTTGTGTGATGTCTGCTGCTGCTGCTGCTGCTGTACTGCCTGCTGGGGTGGCTGTCTGTGCCCTGTCCTGTTTCCCTTGCATGGATTTTGGCTGCTGTGGGGTTTTCCTCGGGAGGGCAGAGGTGGAGGGTTGTGGTGTTGGCACAGTTGGCCTGGCCCTCTTGGTGGGTGTGGAGGCAGTGGTGTCCTCTTCCTCAAGGTCGGAATTTGAGCCTGTGGTGGGACAGAGGAGGGAGAGTGTTATTGATGGGTCTGCGGACATTGGCCGGGCATTGTGGCGACTGGCATCTTATCAGTTAGTACATGTGGCACATTTCATGCAGGGGAAAAAAGTTGTCTCCCTTTTGTGTGGAAGTAGCATGGAGGTATGTGGGTGGCTGCTGTTAGGGTGTGCATACTGCATGTGTACAGGGTGCAGATCGGATGTATCTGTGGGCAGTCTCCGGCTGATGTGTTGCATTTACACTATGGGCCAACATTGTACTTCACATGAATGGACTTAGGTGAGATTTGCATGCCTTGATTTGAGCCACTTACCTGCATCGCCCGATGTCGGGGCTCCTCTCTCCATTCCTCCTACTCCTTCAATGCTCTGCATTCCGATTGTGGAGGCACAGATTTCCTCCCATGGCTGCAATTTTATAGGGGACTCCGATCCTCCCCCAGTTGCCATTGCCAGGTTCATGTTAGCTGATAGTATGCTCCTGACTCTGAGCCGGAGATCGTCCCACCGCTTGCGGCACTGTTTGACATTGCGGGGTGTTGTTCCCACGGCACTGACCCGCTGAGCTACCAGTGCCCATATGGCCTTCTTCTTGGATATGGCCGGTCTTGTCAGTTGGTTGGAGAATACCACTGCAGCGTTCTCCTGGAGGGTCTCCGCTAGCATGGTAAGCTCCTCTCTGGAGAAGCGGTCTTGCCGCTGGCGGTCACAGGCTTTTTTCACAACTTTAGGCATCTTCCTGCAGGTAGAAGGTTGAAGCCGGTATTTGCGGGGTCTCAGGCTCGGATGTCCAGTGGTTTCGGAGGATGGCAATGGATTGTGTTTTTAAAGATGGCCGCCGTGCTCTTTCCCGTTCCGCCGCGGTGACGCTACTTCCGGTTCCGCTTATCTACGGTCAACGCTAATTGCGGTGACCGCTAACTACGGTCACCGCTATGTACGGCGGTGGCGGTGGTGCACCTTGCGCCGCATACGATGCCGGTAGGTGCCGTTTTGGGGGCACTACCGCCATGGCGCAGTTTACATTACCGCCATGGCATAATGCTCGTGCGCGATGGGTCGTAATGTGGCGCCCTTTACGCCATCGTCCCATGGCGTTAACGTTCATTACGCCATGGCGGTAATGACGGCGGATTACCGCCAGGGTCGTAATGAGGCCCTTTGTGTCGGAAAAAAGGGGAAGGTAGTGGTTTTGAATCTCCTACGTGAGAGAACGGGGAAAAGGTGTCAAAGGAAGGGGGATACAGTGTCTCGCCTGTCAGTGTCAAACTCCCACTCCCTGAGGACCCCCATCCAGGTGATCCTCCCTCACTGGTCCACCCCCAGGAACTGGTTCCAATAGCGATGGCCGTGTCCTTGCCACCTGGATGACAGATCCCTGGGGACTAGCTAGTGAGACACCTTCAGGATTCTCACAGCAAACATAAAAACATTGAAGACAGTAAATCAAGAAATAAACATGAAGCTGATAAACATCGCAGAGGAGTACCTGCCTGGGGTGTAGGGACCAAGGTCTGGCTTTTTACTAAATTCTTACCAAGATGGGTTTGACCGTCCAAGTTATCGTCGCGATACATCAGCCCATACGAGATACTAGCTAAGATATAAGTCCTGTAGCTTTCAGATTATGATTACCCAAGTCTCTGCATCAACTACACCCGGTGTTTCACTCCTCTCTTCTTTGTTTGTTTATTCCTGCTACCCACTCTTGCTCAAAGCACCCATACCAGGCACTAGTTTCACCTCAGACTAACGAATATGAGGTCTCTCATATCTGTGATTCCAGATATCACAAAGGTACTCTCCAATACCTGGTGAGTTGGAACGGGCATCTTTCGTCAGAAGATTCATGGGAACCAAGCTCTCATGTCAAAGCATCTCGTTTATTGTATACATTTCATCGTCTACACCCTGGCAAACCCAGGGGGGCCTGGTGCTGTAGAGGGCATATTGTCACAGCGTCTCCTTCGTGGCGGCTCTGGAGCAAGTGGAGCCTGCACACCATCATCGCTCCATCATTCTCTTTGAACATGGCTTAGCGGGCCATGCATTTTCACGATGGCTACTGCCACCAGCTTCTTATTCACTTCCACCCCAGCAATCACTGCATTGCAACCCTTCTCCTTTGGGCTACATGCTGTAAGTTTTCCTTCTTTTGAGCTTGCGCTCTGCCTTCTTACCTGTTTCTCTCTTCTTGCATTTGCCTGATCCTTGCTTGCTTGCTGCCTCCCGCTGACACCGGTTAGCACTTCACTCGTCTTTTGCCTTTGATTGGCTTTGATTTCCCTCAATGCTCTGTTGTCGCTGCTCCTTCCATGGCACTTGTGGGATCCTCTCCTGTTGGACACTGGACTTTGATAAATACATTTTAGCATTGTGGCTTTTTCCCCTTACCGGCAGTATTGTGTTCAGACACTTGCTCTTGTGATAAAACATCTGCTGATCTGACATAGGGGCTTCCTTCAGTGGCAGACCATATCTCGCACAAGGAGAGAAGAACCACCAGGAAGAAGAAGAAGGTAAGGATACCCCAGCAAGACCCTTCATCTTCTTCATCATTTGATGACTCAAGTGAGGAGGAGGAAGGGGGTTTTGACATGTAGATACAACAAAAGAAAGCAAGGGATTTTACCCCATAAACAAGTTAAAAGCAGCAGCGGGATACACCAATCCCACTTTCACACCTCCAGGGTATAGTGGAGGTGATACACTTGATGGTGCAAAGCATGCGAGTAAAGCAACGTGAGGCATTAGCAGCAAATGAAGGGAGCGCAGCAAGATGCAAGCGAAGCTACAGGAGAATGATGTGGGGATTACAGGACTTGGGGAAGGCCAAGAATTGATAGTACAGAATGAATGGATAGGCAGACAGATATTGCTCAAACTGGATGGAAAAACAGTCAGTGAGACAGGGCAAGTGGGGAAGGAATTATTGAGTAGTAAAGACGCCGAGGAGGAAACTAAAGAATGGGCTGAGATAATGGAGGAAGTGCATAGAAAGGAAAACATTTGTGTACAGATTGTCCAATGTTACTAATGCAAAGAATTAAATATTTTAAGCCATTACTAATTAACTACTTTATTCACACCAGTGATAGACTATGGGATTTGCTGGTTCATACCAACAGGCAGCCATTGAGATATGCTATTTTGAATTTTCTGTATAGCCTAAAATTGTCGGACAAGAGAGTGAATTACAGCAAACTATGATCATATGAAATTTCCTTTCGTAGATCTAATGCCTGTATAATGTAGGATGCTTAATAATCAGCACTGTTGTCATTTTTTTTAAAAAGAGGAGATGACTAGCTTCGAATTAAGTTGATTTGCTATATATGTTTTATATATTGACTAACATGATTACGTTTTTAAATTTTGTAAATGATGAATTGTGTAATTGTACGTGTTGAAAAATCAAGTTTACTTGATTAAAACAACTTAATAAAAAAAAATAGAAGGGAAAGGGAAGAAAAGGAGGAAAGTGAAAAAGTACAGAAAGAAATGGAGCTAACGGAAGCACAAGAAAGAGGAGAAAAGGAGAGAAGACAACAGAGAGAGCTAGAAGACATAGCAAGGAGAAAATCAGAAGAAGAACAGGAAAAGCAATTGCAAATAAGGAAAGAGAAAAGGAGGCTAGAAGTCGAGCGACCCATTAAGGAACGCCAACGCATGGAAAAAGAGGAGCGCAGATGTGGGCAAGACAGATATATGAGCAGAGAACAGCGCTCTTCGAAAGCGCTACAGATTAAGATGGACTTGCCAAGTTTGGATGATGAGGTTGGTATATGAAGAAGGATAGGGGAACTCCATATGAGTAGGAGAAGTAGCACGACTGTCCTGCGGGAAGGCAGGAATGCTGGAGAACCCTCGGTGAGAGAGATACGTGGAGATACAGACTGAACAAAGGGAAAGAAGCAGGAAGACACAACATTAAGGAGACTTAGCTTTGATGAATACAGCAAAGGGGACAGTGACATTAGTATTGGGACCATGGGGTCAGATGAGGATTTACAGGTGAACGAGGATGATGAGGAGGGAAGACACTCTTGCCGCTTCAGGGAAGCAAGCCCAGATAGAAACACAATATGGGGAGGCGAGGAAGGCATGGGTAGATCAGAGGAAGACCTCGAAGGGCGACTACTGCGTCCTCAGGGTGGGTCGCAAAGCAAGGACGATATTCTGTATGTGCAGAGGCTCAGGGCCCTGCCAGGACGGAAAAGGACAGAGATGGCAGGGACATTCACTGCCACTAAAGACATGGGGAGATGTGACAGAGAGATTATGCTGACACAGTTCCCATTATTGGAAAAGGGGGGTGGGTGACCTCAGTATATCCCCTGGCAGCAAATGGACAAAGACAATTTAGGATGCAAGCTGCCTTCGTTGACTGCTCGAGCTGGCAAGTGGATTCATGAGATCAAAAGGCTGACAGCAGGGACGACATTGGCGGTGGCTGACATGAAATGTTTGCTTCCAGCTATTTTTGGGGAGGTAGCAGGCGATGTATGGAAGAGAGCAAGGTATCCAGGAGTGACTGCCCAAAACACGGCACACAATGGTGCACCGTTCAATAACTGCTGTGTGCCCATATAGCAAGCACTAAGGGTTCAATACCCAGAAACTTTGGAAGCAAGATCATGGCACGCTAAATGCGTGAGGATGAAGACCCACTTCAATATATTCAACCAATTCAAGAAAGATGTGCCTTCAGATGAGAGAACCATGGGACAAAACAGCAGGGTTATTTTACCACATGTTATGTCTAGGTTGCCAGAGCAATTTCAAAAGCAGCCTAAGAAGATAGTGGGGATGGAGGCTAAGCAGTGGTCAGATATTTAGCTAACCATAGTGCACCTTTGCAGGCTAATAAAGACATTATCTAAGTATACAAGGAAAGGGGTGATGCTAACAACCAGAGAATGAGTAGTCACTCAGTATGCACAGAACAGACCACACATGGCAGTGGGAGGTTTTGCAGAATGAGGGGATATGAATCTATGGCCAAGGGGACGAGGAGTGATTCCTTGGGGAAGAGGGTTTGGACACCCAATGCAGCAGAATGCAGCAGAATCCAGGAGGGTTTCATGGGGGACAGCAGAGACTGATGGGGGGTCCCATAGTATGTTGGGTGTGCGGAAGACCAGGCCACATAGCTCGATTGTGCAGAGACTGAGGTGGTATGCATCAAAATGGGGGGATGTAGCAGCAGCCCACATAACAGACAGAGCAGACTGACTATTAGGCTCAAGATCACACAGAAGCGCAGATGTACACACCACAACAGATGCATACCCAAGACATGCAAATGCAGTAATATCAGCCCATGACACATACATTACAGACACTGGGACACATGCAGCCATCACAACCAGCACAGAAGGCACGGGTACAAGAGAACATCATAACCATGACGCATGCAGACTCCAAGATTCCAGCCCCTGTGCGAAGACTAGCAGGGGAGACTGTTATAGAGGGCAACCCATTCACAGGGATGGGGATGTCATTATACCCATAATAGGACAGCCCACAGACAGACCTGCGGTGTTCAATCCTATCTGTTACGCCCAATCTGACTGAGGAACCACATATAGGACTGACTATAGATGACAAGACTTTTTCCTTCCTTGTGAATACAGGGCCGACTAGGTCCTGTATCAGGGAGGGGAGATACACAATGTCAGCCATTGCCATGCATGCGCAGAGATTCTCTGGGGCCACGGATTTGGTTCCTTTTACCAATTAATTACCACTTTCTGTGGGTGAACATGACTTGACCATGTCACTGTCATATTCCCGACAAACACTTGTGAATATAATGGATAAAAACATGATGAGCCACCTTAACATGACCATTTAATTCACAGACAAAGGGATAGTGTGCTTGACACCAGGGATTCATTACATGACAGTGAGGGAACTTATCCAAGCTTATTGTGACCAGATGTTACAGAGGAGGGTGCCAGTAGACAGTGAACTGTTTTCATATGGGGTGGATGTATTGATAGCATGGCTCCCAGGGATACAGGGCAAGCTGTTATGTATACCCAATGAGTTCCTACTCAGACCAGAGATTCCCTTAGATGAAAGAAAAGGAAAGGTGATCCCAATAGAACACGAGCAGTTAAAGTGAGGGACGAGAATAGGGACTGTATTTGCAGTGGGAGAAGGATACAGGTTGACTGACGTGACAGATGAGGAGTTATTCTAAGACGATCAATCAGATAGTGAGGTGGTGTTTGACAAAAGCACCACACACTGCGTGGAAATACATTACAGGGAAGTGCCGCAAAGAATGGCTGGGTTGTGAAAGGCACCACCACCATTTCTCAAAGAGGATTTGTGGCAAGTACCCAGCGCCTTATGGACCAACAGTCCCTTACGATGTGGATCTGCTAAAAGGGATAGGGGCTGTCAAGATAAAGCTTAAACCGGGAGCTATGTTACCAAGGGCAGGACAGTGGCCCACATTACGAGTCCAGCGGTAGCCATGCCGGTAAATCTGGCAAGCTGGCGCCGGACCCGTAAACAGTAACAGTAAACCGGAGTATTACAACCCCGGCTGCCGGTAAGTCAGGCACCGGTAACTATGTTGTTCCCCATTCCCATAGAGTCCCCTAGAATTCTACGGGAGTGGGAACCACTGAAACACTGGACCCGTCATTGACAGTGCCAGTGTTTCAGTGCAGTTTTGCGGGCGATTGCCGTTCTGCCCGCCAGGGCAGCACCCGCCCGCAGAACTCGTAGTTTGCCAGTCCGGATACAACAGTGCCAGTAAGCTTACAGGCACTGTTGTTTTCGGACCGGCAAACTTGTTATAAGGGCCAGTATCCCCCATCAAGGGAAGCAGACGAGTGCATTTATGAAACAATCTGCGGGTTAGTGAAGCCAGGTATTTTGGTACCTTCAGACTTGCAGTGTAATACTGTGGTGTATCCTGTGGAAAAGGTGACTAGGGGATTGGGCTTTTTATCCAGGATTTGCATCCTTTGAACCAAATAGTAGAAGCAGAATTCCCATTAGTTCCGAATCCAGCGACAATTCTGTGCAGCATTCCGATGGGAGCTACACACTTCACGGTAATTGACTTGAAGAACGCCTTCTTTTCAATACCACTCCAGGAAGAGTCACAGACTTAACTTCATTTCTATATAGAAACCAGAAGCGATTTCCACACAGATACTGTGAGTCTCCTTCTATCTTTAATAGGGTCCTCCAGATGGACCATGGCAACATAAAGATAGAAAGCACTGTCATAGAGTATGATATGATATTTTATTTATATTGCGCCCATACACAAGTGTTTCAGGGCACGACAAGGCAAGGGAGGGGTAGAAGGGAGGACAAAACAACGATCTTACTAGGCTCAATGACATTGATAACACGCAGGTGCAGGGGAGAGGGAAGGGGGAAAGTGCAAGTGTAAGGTGCAGAGGAGGAGTGGAAAGTGTTGAACCTGTGATCAAAATTACAACAGGTAGTGCGGCCAGCAGGTGGCAAGTGCAAGAATAAGGCGCAGACAACGGGTGTCTAATAAGTGCTGGAAGGGGACTGTAGGGTTTCAGATACAAACCTAAGTGCAAAGGTTGCCAGGAGGCAGTGCGGGTATGCGGCTGGCTGGGAAGAGATCTGAGCCCGAAATCAGAGGGTAGCCAGGTGCCCAGTGCTGAAGCAGACAGAGATCAGCAAGGCAGAGGAAAAGCGAAGGCAGAAGCAAAGAGGAAGTTCTTGAGGTGCTTCCGGAACCAAAGATGGTTCTCCTCAAGTTTGAAAGATGCAGGGAGGCAGTTCCAGAAGGAGTCCTTAGCCGTAGAAAGAGATCTACCCATAACTCGTTGCTTGGATAAGCGACTGACCCTGGGGGAGTTGGAGGTGGAGGAGCGAAGAGGTCGAGTAGGAAGGTTTTTCCGAAGGGAGAGTTGAAGGTATTGTGGACCTGGGCCCCAGAAGGCCTTGTGGACAATGCAAAGGGTCTTGAACTTAATCCTTGCAGCCAATGGGAGCCAATGATGAGATTTCAGGGCTGGAGAGATACCATCCCTGGGCTTGAGGCCAAGGACAAGTCTTGCATGTCCTGTTCTGGACGAGTTGCAGAGGGCGGAGAGTAGTAGCAGGCAGATTTAGGAAGAGGCTGTTGCAGTAGTCCAGCCTAGAGAGAACCAGAGCTCTAGATACAGTGAGCTTCTGGGGGAAAGAGAGGAAAGGAAGAATACATCTGAGGAGGTTAAGTTGGTAGTTCAACTTCTTAGAGACGTCAGAGATGTTTGGAGAGAGGGAAAGTGTGGAGTCGAAGATGACACCGAGGTTCTTAGTCTCACAGGTGGAAGCAGGGGGAGGGCCACGGGCCAAGGGAGGTCAGCCAGAGAGTGACAAGAAAGGAAGGTGCAGGAGTGCTAATGAGGAGGATATCTGTCTTACTGGCATTAAGGCAGAGGTCATTGGCAGGGGGCAAGATGTGCCAGGTATTGGTTGAAAAGCCAGGGAGAGAGGTTAGACCCCTGGGGAACACCACAGGTAGAGATAGAGATAGAGGAGAGGAAGGACCCAAGTTGGACCTGGCAGAGTCTATCGGAGCAGAAGGAGGTCAGACAAGCCAGGGCCTGATCGGTGATACCCAGGTTATCACAGAGACGGTTGAGCTTCTGACAGCTCTGAAACCAGACTGATGGTCTTGGAGACAACTAACAGATTCAGAGTGAAGATTAAGCTGGGAGATGGCCAGCTTTTCCAGAAGTTTGCCCAGGAAAGGAGTAATGGAGATTGGACGAGGGGGGCGTGGCCAGCGCCGATGGTGTAAAGACGTGTCTGTGAGGAGCTCCCGTCTCGATCCTGGCCTAGATCCTTAATTCGATCGAAAATTTTGACCTGAACAAGATCCAAGCCCATACTCCGGTGGGGGAAGCGATTCTGGCCCTGCTCGGCGCAGGAACGAAGAGAAACGGAGCCGGCGTCCCTGAAAACGCAACATCCGAACTGATACCCCCGGGAGAAACAAGATGGCGGACGGCGCCGAGGCCTGACGGAAGAGCAGTTTAAGCCGGCAGCGAGGCAGCGGGGAGAAGGTCGCGTCGAAGGAGTCCCTGTGAGTAGAGCGGAAAGACCCCAGTGGAAACCAGGCGCAGGACCGGCCGCCCTTAGATCTCCCTCCCCCCAGAAGCCCCTGAGCGCACAGGAGAGCCTCCGCATTACCCAGGGGAGCGAACGGAACTACATCCGAGGCCCTGGGACCGCTGCAGAGGGGACACAGGGGGTAAGCGGACCGCTGCCATTTCGAGGGAGACCCGTCGGTGAACTGCCAGCCGCGAGTGCGGTGGTGCTCTGTGGGCCAGAGAGGCAGCAGAGTTAGCGGACCCTTGCCGCTGTCGTTACAGCGTACGGCACGGGGCCCTCCTCCCTCCCTGAACAGGCAACCGCACGGTTGAAGAGGGAACGGTCCACGCTCAGACGAACCGGAAGACTTGCAGACCCTAACCCAACACCGGGGAGCAGGAACTCGCCCGTGCCGCAGACAGCAGGGCCTAGCAGGGTTACAGGACAGTGGCCCAGCGTGCTGAGAGATCGCAGAACACTCCATTGCCCAACCGGGAGAATACCCTGCGCAGGAGCGTATACTTAATTGCACCCCCCCCTGTGTTCTCCGGTGCCATCACTGACTAACACTGTGCATCACTGCATAACGCTCGCCTTGTTACTCACTATCTAAGGGCTCATACCTGCCTCCACAACATTAAGTGGGACTAATGTCTACCTCACGAAACAAAAACAGGGGTGCAACAATCATGGACTCGTTCTCAGGGGCTAAACCTAAACAGTCCAGCCAATATGAGATCCCCACACAGACGGAACCCCCTGCAACAGTTGATGACCCCAGCAACGCCCAAGTGCTGCAGGCCATTGCTACACTCCAAACGTGCATGGAGACCAGGATAGATGAACTTAAGGTGGACATGCAGCTCATCCGCCAAGATGCCCGCAACCTAGCGGAAAGAATAAACACGGTGGAAATAAAACTGCAGGACACCACAGACACTGCCAAGGACTTAAAGCACAAAGTTATCGCACTTGAGAAACAAGTGGCTCATCTCGAGACGAGGTCTGAGGAAGCAGAGGGAAGGGCCCGCCGCAGTAACATCCGAGTCCTTGGCGTTCCGGAAGGGATGGAAGGTACCGACCCCACGGAATTTATTGAATCCCTATTAATACAAGAGGTGGGAGCTGGCAAGCTTACACAGGGATTCTCCGTCGAGAGAGCCCACCGCTCCCTACAGAAACGACCCCCACCGGGATCACACCCACGCCCGATGATAGCCAAGATCTTAAACTTTCGCGATAGAGAGACGATCCTCAAATTCTCGAGGGACGGAGGCGAGATCAGACGCAATGACTCCAAGATCGTTATCTACCCAGATTATACCCCACAAGTGCAGCGCGCCAGGAACTCATTTATACCTGTCAAAGCCCAACTGCGGAAGCTGGATCTTAAATACATGCTCCTGTACCCCTCGCGCCTTAAGATACTATACAAAGGCAAAGCTGTCTTCATGGAGACTCCGGCAGCAGCCACTATGTGGATGGAGCACAATAATTTGGCTGAGGGAGAGGATCACGCCCTGACGCCCAACGGCTGATCACGAACAGATCTCTTTGCTGAAATGATCAACTAGTTCTTTCAAGGACGGGAGCTATAAGGACTACCCACGGACATTGTCACAACCCACCCCACCCCAAGCATGGCTGGCCTACGGCCAACACCACATCCGCACCTCACGACCCGGATCGGCCTATGGGTAGCGGAAGCCCCCGAGCGTTGTCCTCCCAGAACGACTGCTGGGGGCAACACACAGTTATCTTTCATATTCGATCCACCTGTTCGAGTGGAAGTTAAATTTGTTCATAAGTCTCCGTTTAATATATCAACACAACAGTCATGGGCAACAGGAAGACCACAATGCGCATTGCTGACGGCCGACCCAGGCGGCATTTGTTCAGCACACGAAGCCGGCTTGAAGACGGTTGAGACTGCCATGAGTTCAGCGCTCCAACTCCTCTGCCACCATCATGTCTACACGCCTTAAGATCGCCACTTGGAATGTGAGGGGTTTGGGTACCTACTTACGCCGCAACAGAGTTAAATCCTTTCTACACAGGAAGAAGATAGGGCTGGCCCTATTACAAGAAACCCACTTAACCAAGGAATCCACCGCGACGCTCCAATCATACTGGGGTGGACAGGGGTTCGGGTCCGCCTATTCTAAATTCGCAAGAGGGGTGTTCACTTGGATCAGCCCTCACATCCCCTTCCAGCTCAAAAAAGCCGAACAGGACCCGGAAGGAAGGTACGTGATACTCTGGGGCCACATCGAACAAACGGAGGTATGCATTGTCAATTCATACCTCCCCAACAACAATATCCCTGCGCACCTTGCTATGTTGTACACTAAGATTACACTGTATAGAGACACATTCTTTATCTGGGGAGGCGATTTTAATTGCGTCAGAGACTCAGTGCTTGACAGATCTGCTCCTCTCTTGGGGGGCCCGTCGACCGCTACCACCGCTATGAATGTCATGCTGAACCGCCTAGACCTGGTAGACATCTGGCGGGAGCAACACCCAGGGGATCGAGGCTATTCCTTCTACTCCTCGCCACATAATCTTCACACCAGAATTGACTATCTCTTCACTGGCAGAGAAAGCTTTCCCCAGATTGCTTCTTCCAACTATTTGGGCCGCACCATCTCTGATCACTCTCCCCTGGTAATTGAATGGAACATCACGGGCCCCAGACCTCCTATACCTACATGGAGGATGCCCACCGAGGCACTTAAAGATTCGGAGTTCAGGGAAGATCTCAGGGAATCCCTAGAGAACTACATTCGTGAGAATAAAGACAGTGTTGACCACCTAAGCACAGTCTGGGATGCTCTCAAAGTGGTTGTAAGGGGAGAGGTCATAGCAAAGGCTGGAGGAATGAGGAAACGCCTAAGAACTGAACTTGAATTACTAGAAACTGAAATAGAACAGCTAGAATCCAACACCCTGGACCCCCAACCGCAGGAAGACAGGCTTGCCAGTACAAGGGCCACCTGCAAGGAAGCTTGGGACAGACTGGCCAAATTTGATTATATCACCAGAACCAATAAAGCACACGCCCACGCTGATAAACCTGGTAGACTGCTCGCCTGGCTGTGTAGGAAAGAACACCCTAAACATTCGACTACAGCCTTAAGAGATGCCGATGGCACATTACATCGGACCCAACATGGGATTAACGACACTTTCGGGCAGTTTTATGCCCAACTATACTCCCATAATGACGTGGTGCCCCCTGAGGAAATTTCAAACACCTTGGATGAAATTGACCTGCCCCTACTCCCGCTGTCACATAAGGAGGCTTTGGATGCTGATATCACCATAGATGATATAACCGATGCCATCAAGTCTCTGGCCACTTGTAAGGCCCCGGGCAGTGATGGGCTACCTGCCGAATTTTACAAAACCTACGAGCCGGAATTGACTCCGCTGCTGCACGAGGTGTTCCTAGAGGCCTATGAGACGGGTATCCTGCCTGGGAGCATGCGTGAGACTTTGGTGGTTCCGCTCCTCAAGCCAGGTAAACCTGCAGATGACTGTGACTCCTATCGCCCTCTCGCGATGCTCAATTATGATGTCAAAATTCTTACAACCATTCTGGCTAAGCGGCTGTCCAGGGTGATCGGAGGAGTGGTGCACCCCGACCAGAGCGGCTTTGTGCCGGGCCACAACACCACTGCCAATCTTCGTAGGCTACAACATGTATTATCACATTCCACTCATGTAGGGGAATCTTATGCCTTGCTCTCTTTGGACGCCATCAAGGTGTTCGATTCTATTTTCTGGGAATGGCTAATTGCGGTGCTTCGGGAGTTTGGCTTTGGAGAACGATTCGTTAGATGGATCACAGTTCTCTACACTAAACCACGAGCACGAGTAAAATCTGGCCGGCTCATCTCCACGGCATGGGATATACAAAGGGGCACGAGGCAGGGCTGCCCGCTCTCCCCTATGTTATATATACTTGGGCTCGAACCCATCGCCATTTTTTTTAGGAAACAGTTCTTTGATGCTGGTATAAGGCTGGACGGGGTGGACCACATAATTTCCCTGTATGCAGATGATGTCCTCCTTTATGTGAGGGACCCGCAGTTGAATGTCCCGACCATGCTGGAGGTCCTCGGCAACTTTGCCAAGGTATCAGGCATACACTTCAGCAGACATAAGTCTTGTCTGTTTCCGTTAGGTGCCCTCCAAAACACACACGTCGATGACCTCCCCTTGCTGGGTATAAGTTGGCGCCCCATCACGTTCCGCTATCTGGGCATTAATATCTATCACACGCCTGAACTTATGCACGTCAATAACACGGCAGCTGCGCTGCCTCCCTTGCGCAAGTCGATTAGGTTTTGGGCTCGCCTCCCCCTATCCATGATGGGCAGGGCTTCCATCATCAAGATGATTGTTCTCCCCAGATTTCTTTATGGTTTCCAAAACATTTTTTATTATATTAGGACACCCTTCTTTCGCCTTTTGGGGAAGATACTTAAAGACTTCCTGTGGGGAATTAGTAGGCACAAATTTGCATTATCCACGCTGACCCTACCATATGAGCAGGGAGGCATTCGGCTCCCTGATCTGGAACGATACTACCTGGCTGCCCAACTAAGCTTCGTGGCTAAATGGCTAGCCGATGATGACACCCCCGAAACAGCGCTTTTACAACGCTCAATTGCTCCGATCCGGCTAAACGAACTCATCTGGGCCCCTCAATGTCTTGTGGATGGGATCCCATATTTAGCTACCCTGGGTCGTCAGATATGGCAAAGGGTTAAAATTCTTCTCCACTTGAAACATACATATACTCCGGACACACCGCTCCTGGCCGACCTGTGTCAGAACTCTGTAGACCTTGCTTCCATTAGATACTGGGAAAGGCTGGGAGTGTACACTTGGGGGGATCTATATAACGAGGGCTCCTTCCGGGATTTCTCCTCCTTGCAGTCAGTAGATGGCGTCCCGGCTGGCCAATTCCTTTGGTACTTAAAGATCCGTAAATTTGCTCGGACCAAATGGGACGCGTGGCCAGAAGAACCTGAAACTGACCCCTTCATAACACTCCTATATAGTTTGGGAGATGGATGGAGGCCTGTGTCCCGTATATACAGCCACCTAATCGATAGGCCCAATCCCCGCAGTCAGGATCTCAAACTCAAATGGGAAGGAGACTTGGGGCATGAATTGTCTGAAGCAGAATGGGGCAGAGCACTAGCGTTTCCCAACGTGGTATCTAGAAACTCTAGATTTAAATTGATTCAGCTTAATATGTTATATCGCTCGTACCTGACACCACTTAGAATAGCCAAAATATATGGGCTACCCCAACATAACTGCCCTTGGTGCGGCAGAGATGAAGCAAATCTTTTACACATGTTCTGGGGATGTGTCCAGGTCCGGCAACTCTGGGCGAAGGTGGAACTCCTCTGTAGCGAGGCAGGCATGACCAGATATGAGTGGACCCCAAAGGAGTGCCTTCTCGGAACGTATCCCAGACTGGCCAAGTTCAAACACTCAGTTAAGCTCATGGACCTAGCATGCATTCTGGTCAAAAGGACCATTGCTATGGCCTGGAAGCGACCCGGAGGCCCACGATACCAGGTATGGCGTAACGAACTGGAGCGCTGGATAGGGGCAGAAACCTCTGCTTGGGAGGATGGGGTTACCACATCCCCCGAAGACACAAGCTTGGCACTTTCTGCCTGGAAAACTCTCACCTGGGCCTTACTTAACCCCCCCAATGACGATAAACCCCCTTGAGTAACTTGCCACTATCGAAACATGCTATCTGACACAGGATATTTGCGCAGTCCATAACTTGAACTTATTTGTTGCCTGATCTTCCTACGTTGCTTACGCCACTGACCATACGGAGACTTGTTAATGTTGTTTACATTTTGTTGTTTCTGTTTAATTGTTAATTTCTATTTGGCCTATCTTGATTAATCCTGATTTATACCAATGTGATCGCACAATGTTACGATGCAACTGTCTCTTATATAAATGCCAATAAAGAAATTTGAAAATAAAAATGGAGATTGGACGATAGTTAGCCAGACAGGAAGGGTCGACAGAGAGTTTCTTATGAAGAGGGTGCACAAGAGAGCCCTTCAGGGGAGGGGAAGACTCCAGTGGCGAAGGAGTGGTTGCAGAAATCAGCCAGAGCAGGAGCCAGGGTGACAATGTGGTCCTTGATGGTTTTGGAGGAACAGGGGTGAATCTGTTTTGACAAGACTTTCATAGATCAGACTTGTCTAGAAACCTTGTCTGAGGAGAATAGGGGGAAGGACAGAGAAGGAGGGAGGAGAGGTAGCCACAGAAGGGCCAGAGGTCGAGCAGGGAGTGTAGGGGAGGAGAGGTAGCCACAGAAGGGCCAGAGGTCGAGCAGGGAGTGTAGGGGAGGAGGGGGAGACAAAGTGAGAGAGTACAGGATGTCCTGAGTTTTAGAGATGAAATGAGAAACCAGGGCCGAGCAAAGGGCCTGGGAGGGGACAGTGTTACGCTCACCTGGTTCCTACAGGGGCGTCGATCGGACCCGGACAGCTGCGGTCTCCACCAACGTGATGCGTAGTGAAGAGATGAGAGTCTGGACTGGCCCGCCTAATCTTGTCTGCTGGACTCGTAGAAGTATTCTCCTGCAAGTGGAGAAAGGGATTTAGCCACCCGTGGACTTTAGTGATGGCCCCCCCAACTGTTCTCGTTCTCCCCACTAATCACCGCCGATATCCCCTCTTGGTAACCTCACCTTATGTTTTTTAAATGATGAGCTCTCCATCCTGCATGGCATGCAGGGGCGCGTAGGTACCAGTTACTTCACTGGTTTGAAGGTACTGGAGGAGTTCCGGAGGAATATTGACTGCAGTGTCTATAAAGTTCAAAGAGTTCAATATGTCCGATGTTCACTCTTGTTCCATTCCTTCATTAGGTTGCAGCTGGGTCCAAAAGAATATTGCCTGGAGGCAGCTGATGGCGTTCAGGTAAGAGTCTGTATTACCAAACACTGTCTGGTAAAAGTTGCATGAGTTTAACTTGCTGTTTTCTCTCCCTTTATAGGTGCGGCATAGAAAGATGCAGCGAATTAAAGGATAATACCTCCGGTGGTAAAGCAGGTAAGCCTATGGTGGCAAAGAGATTGTCTTTGTCGGTTTTCTCGGCTCACCTTGTTATTCCTTTTGTTTTCCTCCCAGGTGCTGGGTTTCGACGAAGAAAATGATGGAGGCAGAGCCGAGTTGAAAGATGCGGTGGACTGGTGAGTATAACGCGGCGCTGATGCTGGCGAAGCGATGCGTGCTGAAATAATGTCCTTTCCAGGCTCGGAGATGTGATGGGTCCGGAATCAGGTAAGGAATCAAATGTCCGTGATCTAACCTCGTCTCCTTTCTTTTCCTTTTGTCTAGGAGCTCCGGATTCGAGGCGGGCGTGGCAGAAGACTGGATGCTGACTTGCAGACACGGTGAGCGTTACGCTGCTGGATGCAGAATAACACGAAGCATGAGCTGCTGTTCGGGCGTGGTTTAAATAGCCTGCAAAGTAGTCCCAGAACCACACCTGAGTAAAAAATAGTCCCTGTAATAAAATAGTCCCATCCAAGCCTCACGTTGGCTTGGACTCATTTGCAGCATGGTCTGCATAAGGTAAGTAAAGTCTATGAGCCTGGCGCCTATGGCGCCAGGACTGATTTCTATCATGAGCCTGGCGCCTAAGGCGCCAGGACTGAATCCAAACAGCCCCCGGTCGGGGCTGTTGGGGTTTAAATGAGTATCTGGATGCCTGCTCCCGTGTCTGATGGACTCGATCCGGATGCCCGGGGGTAGGCATCATGACAGACAGCAGTGGTAGAGACTGCGGCACGATGATAGACCAGCTCTTTTTAGATTTTAAAGAGTTCAGACGAGTTGTTAGATGCCGCAGAGACACTGGCTTGGATGTGGGCTCTCTTCTTGGTGCGGACAGCGAGCCGGTATTGCCTTTGGAGCAGGCGGCAGGCCAGTTTGTCAAAGGATGTACCGAAGCACGCCATTTCCTCTCAGCCACCCTGCACTTGCGTTTAAGGGTGGCGAGGTCTGAGTCATACCAAGAGTTGCATTTGGGTTTGGGCTTCAGGTGGATCCTCATGACAGGGGCAAGGAAATGGAGAGTATCAGAAATAGCAGCGTGGAGCTTGGAAAGGGCTGTGTCAGCGTGTGAGTCAGCCAAGAGGGGAGGAGGCGGGAGAAAGTGGTGGTGAAAGTCTCAACTAGAATACGCTTCATGGATCGGATAACCAAGAAGATAGATAGCAGTGCTGGAGTTGGCTTGGCCTGCAGGATAGAGAGGGTGAGATGGGAGGAAAGGAGAAAGTGATCACTCCAGGAGAGACGAGATGCCGCAGAGACGCAGGCTTGAATGTCGGCTCTTTTCTTAGTGCAGACAGAGAACCTGCATTGCCTTCGGAGCAGGCGGCAGGCCAGTTTGTCAGAGGATGCACAAGATGCCTGCCATTTCCTCTCAGCCACCCTACACTTGAGTTTAAGGGTAACTAGGTCAGAGCTGCACCAAGAACTGCACTTGGCTTTGGGCTACAAGCGGATCCTCATGACAGGAGCAAGAACATCAAGAGATAGCAGAGTGGAGATTGGAAAGAGCAGTGTCGGGATGAAAGTCAGCCAGAGGTGGAGGAGGGGGAGAGAAAGTGGCAGTGAAAGTCTCAACTGACACACGCTTTGTGGGCCGGATGACCGAGAAGGTAGGTGGCAGTGCTGGAGTAGGCTTGGCCTGCAGGGTAGAGAGTGAGAGATGGGAGGAAAGGAGAAAGTGATTGCTCCAAGAGAGAGGAGTGGTGAGAGGGTTAGAGAGGGGGAGGTCAGAGGAGATAAAAACATCCAGAGTGTGCCCTGCAGAGTGAGTAGGGCCAGAGGGAAGAATAGAGAGAGAGAGAGAGAGAGAGTCACAGAGGTTGTGAAAGAGTACAGAAGAGGGACAGGAAGCATTCAGGTGGATATTGAGGTCTCTGAGGAGGAGGAGTTGAGAGGTTGAGGCCAGGAGGTAGGAGGAGACATCAGCCCACTCGGAGAGGAAAGATGTAGTCATACCAGGTGGCCGATAGACAGTAGCAATGGTGAGAGAGTGGCCGGGAGAGAGAGAGAGAAAGCCTACAGCCCAGGCATGTGAAGGAGGAGAAGGCTTGCGTAGGAATCACAAAGGCAGGAATCCACTCCGGGAAGATCAAGTCTACACCCCCACCGGAACGGTTGGATCTGGACGCAGAGAGGATTGTGTAGCCATTAGGGAGGAGAATGCCAAAGCTTGGGTCAGAGCTGGTCGTGAACCATGTCCCGGTGAGACCGAGGATGTGGATGTCGAGTTCTTCCAAGAGTTGGCATATGTCAGCGGAGTGTTTGACAGCCGAGCGAGAGTTGAGAGTGGCAATATGGAGAAGGTTGCAAGCCTTGAAAGACTTCCCGGGGAGGGATACAAATCAGAGGTATGCCCTGGAGCCGAGGAGGAAGGAGGAGAGGGTGAGGTAGCCAAGGAGGAGGCAGAGGTGGGAGGTAAGGGAGCCAGAGAGGAGAGAGTATGTGAATGACATTTTAATTTGTAGCAGGTCTCAGGAACAGTGCACAAATGACTCAGTATACTTGCTGACAGTCTGGGCAGAAAAAGTTTACAAGGTGGACAAGACAAAATTACAATATTGCCAAAAGGAAATGCGATATATAGGGCAGCTGATACCACCAGAAGGGCAGAAAGTGACTGCAGAAAGGGCGTAGGTGATCAGCAGAATGCTGATGCCAAATACAGTGAGAGAAATGCACCAGTTCTTGGGTCTTTGCAATTATTGCAGAGCCTGGGTGTTCGATTATATCACATATACTGGACCCTTGTTGAGCGGGCACAGAGAAGCACAGAGAGGAAACAGCAAGCTTCTGTGGACACATGAAATGACTGAAGCATTCCAGAAGTTGAAGAAAGAAATATGCACAGATCCAGTGCTGGGATCCCGGACTATCATGACAAATTCTATTTGTTGCCACACTCCAATGGAGTAATGATGACTGCAGTAATCACACAGAAGTCTACCCTAGGGCAAAGATCAATGGCTTATTACAGTGGACGTTTAGAGCCAGTAATGAGTGGACATTATCCTTGAAGACAGACTCTGGCTGCTGCCGCATTCGCGGTAGAGAAGTCAACGAGTATTACTATGGGATGTAGCACCATACTTTACGTGGTGCACACCCTCTTTGCAATTCTCGAAAGACCTAAGAGTACGTTGACTACACATAAAGCTTCTGGACATGAGGTAATTATTTCAAATCCAGCAATCAAGGTAGTGAGGAGCAGGAGTGTCAACCCGCCGATGTTTCTAGCTGAACCAGTAGAGGAGGGAGGCTATGTACACGACTGTACTACATACATGGAACAGTATGATGACCTTCCCAGAGTGGAGGAGAAGCCATTTTAGGGGGAGCAGTGCTTTAGTTTGAAGTTTCATCAACAATAGACCAGACTACAGGGAAAAGAAATACAGGGACGGCAGTGGTGAGACTAAAAGAAAACAGTACAGCGGAAGTAATATTGAGTGCGAGGTTGCCTTCTCATTTTTCAGCGCAAGCAGCAGAATTAGTGCCTCTCATAATGGCATAAGAAGCAAGCAGGGCAGTGGAGTAACTTTGCTGAAAATGTTGGGGGTCGACATGACGTCTGAAGAAAAGGTGTCCCAGCCAAATGAATGTGGACAAAATGGTGTGCCATGAAAGTTGGGGGGGGACAAATACTCCTGCACCCCCCTAAAATTACGCCCATGGTGCAGGGACCAGAAAATTACATTGTATTCAGATTTGGCCTACGTAACATCTACAGTACACTCTGGGCTGTCACACTGGCAGAGGAGGGGCTTCTCGCCAGCTGACAGCACACCAGTACAGCAAGCCCCCCTATTGGGTAGGCTCATAGACGCGCTTCAACTCCCAGCAGCAATAGCAGTCGTAAAGTGCCAGGCCCACACAAGGGGGGAGTACACAGTCTCCGAGGGCAATGAAGCAGCAGACATGGAAGCAAAGCATGCAGCATTTATCCCTGGAATAACAGACTTTGATACCCCCATCGAACAAAAGTATCCGTGTGCGCAATATGATTCTAAAGGAAAGCTATAATACAGTACCAGCCACGCTGATAATGGAGCTTCAGGGAAGGGCTCTGGCAGAGGAGAAGGCATTGTGGGTGAGAAGGGGATGTTCAATATCCCCCGCGGACGCTTTGTGGTGACAGGTGAGCACAGGAAAGCTAGTAATCTCAATAGCATTACTGCAGGTTGCACTCATGCAACTGCACTATCTTCCTCATATGGGTAGGCGTGGTTCTGTCCAAATATGGCAGAGCATATAGATGCATTCATGGAAAACTGTGTTACCTGCAAAACGTTTACAGCAGGACATACCTTATGTGTAGTGAGAGGAGCCATACCCCGCCCAATTGGGTCTTTCCAACATCTCCAAGTTAACTTTATCGACATGATCCAGGTGTGCTAGGGCTACCGCTACATGATAGTGGTTGTGTGCCCTATTTCCTCATGGATCAACGCTGGTCCCTGTTCGCACCCCGACACCCTCAGAGCAACAAAAGTCCTTGTTAGAGAGGTATTCCCACAATGGGGGTTGTGTGAGGTCCTGCGGTCTGACAATGGACCTCATTTCGTAAATGAGACTTTTGAGCATATCACAGCCCTACTGGGGATACAGCATAAATTCTCCTGTGCCTATCACCTGCAAGCAAATTAAATTTGTGAGCACCTCAATGGCCTGCTTAAAGAGAGAATTTATAAAATAAAAGCCACTTTAAAAAAGGTATGGCATCACTGTTTGCCCTTAGCACTGTTCGCATTGCGCAATCAGCCCAGATCGGACCACCACCCAATGCCTCATGAGGTGGTAACAGGGCGGTGCATGGGACTTTCCTTGGCTCCTCCCACTAAGACATTGGAACTTGGAAATAATATGTACGGGTATGTGGCTTCTTTGATGGCTAGTGCGTCTTTTATTTCTCAACAACTGCAGGCATGGGGGAGAGGTCGAAAAACAGCGAGGAAAGTAACGTCCCAGACAAGAATGAAAAACTTTTAAAACAACCGTTACTGTATCACGGGGACACCGCCTTACCGCAGAATTTTGTAAGGCCCTGGTACAAACTCAGGTTCGAGGGGCCCTATGTGGTAGAACAAGCTGCAGATCGTGCCGTGAAATTGGATGGGAAGAAAGTGTGGAATTACATAGGAGGCATTAAGCCCTGCCGAGGTGAGACCTCTTCTTGCCTAAAAGAAGACGATTTGATGCAAGAAGAAGAAAAATACAAAGAAGAAGAACAACAACTGCTGCTAACATGGTCCAGGGCCAGAGAGTTAGGGAAGGACAATACAAACACCTAGATTAGGCACAGTGAGCCTCATTATAAGTTTGCTGATCAAGGAACTACGGTACCGGTAATAGCACCCGTGAGCAGAGCATGCCGGATGCACCGGCACCGTTGATAACGGTGCCGGTGCATCCGGCTTCCCCATTCCCGTTGAGCCCTGTGGGGCTCAAATGGGAATGGGGAAGAATATTTTCCAGCGCCCAGCAATGGGCAATTACCGGGTCCGACAAGGCCGTAATGACCCGGTAATTGCCCATTCCAGGGTGCCGGAAAAAAAGATATACCGGCGGCAGCCATGCCTGTATTACAAGCACGGCTACCGCCAGCCTCGTAATAAGGCACAGTATCTTTTTCTTAAAATAGGTATTCGTCAAGAAAGTAAAGTCTGTCCGAGCCATATGATTTTCAATAGATGCGACTCCTTTCAGGAATGTTTTATTGGATTTGTCATACGGACAGAAATTTAACAAATGATTCCTCCACGGCTGTTTTATCATGCTTTTCTGCTTTATGTGGCCCAGACATACTCACAGTTGACCCGGGGAGACCCATCAATTTTTACCCTGCTTGGTGATTCAAGAATCTGTATGGTGTGGGAGCGATTGTTCTTCGAAGTACTCGCCCAATACCACAGGCGTAAAGCTTAATCTAACATACAGTAGCCCGATAATAACACACTTTTGAGGCTTTTCATGTGAGTTTTACAGACCTTTCAAGCAACACGAGGAAACACTCAAGACTAACAACATGGGAACTGTAATTCATAATGTCATGATAATGCTCTGTTCTTTCTGCTGTCTCTACATATTTACACTCCTTGTTTTACAAAGATTGTTGTTTTTCCCAAGCAGAAGCTTTGACTCTTACTAACATAAACCCAGCCCATGCTATTATGCAAGCCATATCTGGGCAGGTGATAAGCACTGCTAAGGAAGTAAAGAGAATTAGGCTCAGTGCAGAAGTAGATTTTAACCAGGTAGATTCCTACATAACTGATTTGGGCTGTATATAAAATATACGGCAGTATATTCGGCAGTAGTAGCGCCGAAAATTCCCCACTGGGCCCAATGGGGAATGGGGAATTCCCGAATGGGCCCAGTGGGGAATAGGGACTTGCCGTTCCGCCAAACCTGTGATCCGGTGCTAATAGCGCTTAGGGGTTTGGCGGTAACGCTTATAGCCCAGACGGAACTCGTGATGAGGCCCAGATACTCAGGAAATGTTGGACGATTACTGGAATACAGATCAAAGTATCGAATATATCACAGAGGGGCTGCATAAGGGGGAAGTACAGATAGTGACACAGGAATTACAGTATCTCAAGAGAGGACCCAGAGAAATAGGAGGAATGCCAGGATGCTGGGAAAGACCACAGATGCTGGTGTATGGACAAGTATATATAACAGACGGATGGAGGGAAGGAGTGGTTGGGAGTAAAGCACACACTCTCCTAGCGGTTCCAGTGGAAGTAGTACACAAAGAAAAAAACAAATGCCTCAAGGAATGGGAAGCAAGTGCAAAACTGCTCACATGGGTAGAAAACCAAGAAGAGCCCATGCCCATCATACCACTCGAGGGAGCTGCTTTATGTTTTCATAATGATGGCGAAGTAAAAGTTGGGGAAAATAGAGGATGTAAATAGATTTCGAAGATACCAGGCATGCAGGTCAGAACAGCAGTGCTCATGGAGGACTATTGGGCCTGAAGTTCGAAGGCACACCTGCAGCTGCCACCCAACTGGAGAGGAGTATGCTCTCTGGTACAGTTCAACAATCCAGCATTGGTAGTGCCTAGGAAAGACATACAAATAGAAGGGTTCCCTAAAATGGATGCTCGCCAAAGAAAGAAGAGATCTGTAGGGTTGATCAGAGTGAAAAGGGGAAACTATGCATTGGTTGCGATACCACCAAACACAGGCTATTCAACAGAACTGAGATGTTCTTTGTATCTATCATTCTGGCAGTCCAAGCAAGCACAAATGCTAAATGGCTCCAAATCACGCACTGCGAACTGATGCAGACGATAAACTCAACTGTCAACGGGTTCATCGCCATCAAGGAAGAGCAGAGAGCAGTTAGCTCTCCAGAATAGATACGTTCTACATCTCCTTACAGCCATGGAGGAAGCCATTTGCACCAACATCGGGTCTTCTTGCTGTACATTTAGTCCTGCCCATGACGAAAATAATGGGACCCTGATAGAAGCAATCACCCGGCTTTCTGAACTGCATTCGAAGATGGAGGAAGAAACAAAAACTGTAGGAAAATACAAAGGCTAGCTGTTGTATATCTTTTCATGTATACCAACATGGATGTCCATCTGACTGAAAGTATTGGCAGCAGCACTGACACTAATGTTGCTAGCAGTTTGTGTTGTCAGGATAGCAATCATGCAGTGTAGGAAGACAACTATAAAGACTTTAGGAATGAAAGTACTCATAGACATAGAGACTGAAGGAGATGAGGAAACAAAGGCATAGAATGCACAGAAATCACAGCTGACGCAGTGTCCTCTGTTCCCAACAGGAACAGTGTTCAGGTTCCCATGCAACACCAGTGACTATTGGGGAAAATGGGTTTGGTGCAACCCTGATGGAGACAGCAAGTATGTGACATGGAGCTTGGATGATCATGCAAAGTATTATGGACATCTTTGAGCACTAACATATGTTTGGCTCCCGAAATTGCAGATAAACCCGAGAGAGTTGTGTAGGTAGTATGGTCGACCAGTCGATCAGAGGGGGAATAGTAGATGGGGGCCAAATATGACCCTCTTGCCCCCCATATGACTCTCAACGCAAAGGCAGAGAAACAACAGATGTGCCTCACTCTTAGGCCCCTCACTGCGATCCTTGAAGTATCGCAGGTGGCAGGTGTGAGAAACGTTACTCTCTCAACAGCCATTCAGACCGTACCGAATCAATGATTTAGACAACATGGAAATTACAAAGATCGAGCAAGTCGACTAACTGCAAAACCAGAGATCAATGCCCTCATCACTGACATCACTACGTAGGCGCACTTATACATGAAGTACATATCCATCCATTCATGAAGTTACACAAACATGTACTTGTTTATTGCCTATAGGCATGAAGCACATGCTTATGACCCGCGGAGGTAGAGGACGCACACACATCCATATTTCTTTATATTCATATATTTTTCCAACGCTGAAACCGCAAGATGCAAAGTATTCATATATTTAGCTTGCACATGCTTTACTGCCACTAACATAGGGAAGCCATAGGAAAAGGTATGGAAGCTATAGGCCTATAAAGCAAACAAAGAAGGATAGACAGGCTGTGGGTGCATGGAAGGGCTGACATGAACGCTGCAGCCAGAGGCAAGCAGAAACAAGGCACCCAGCCAAGGATATGTGGAGACGGGAAAGTTTCAGTTACAAAGACAATGAACCACCAGCATAAAATCAGGCTAATATCCTCATAATTACAAGCAAGACAGCCTCATTTTATGGTCCTAACACATGTGACCCAGCCGAACAGAACAATGCCCTTTTAACTGAGGTAGCTGAAGAGGACTGTTCCCATCCAACCAGAGGGGGGAAAGCTAGAAGTGTTGCCCACGAACTGCCAACTGAATGCACTCTCCCAGGCTTAGGTGATCGGAGATGGCAAAATTAGAGAACACATGGCACCTCCATGTTCATTCTCATGGCCTTGAAAAGGTACACTCGGTCTGGTAACCGTCCAGGGTCCCAGGGTTGGGAGGACACATTCTGCCCAATGCAGAGTCACATTCACGTGGGGATATAGTTTGTTGCAAGGGCCAGTGGTCTCTCTGTGACCCTGCAACATTGCAGACTATCATCAGTAGAGGTGGTCCCAGGGGGAGCCACTAGATACGGCTATCCAATGGTAGAACTAACTCCTATAGCTCCTACATGTAGCTCACCCAAACTGACCAATGTGAATGTCTGATAGGTTTCTGGGATGGAACCTGAATTTGTGACATCACACCAGGATAAAACTGGGTGACACGCTTAGAAGCCAGGAGCTCCGGAGGATACTTGTTTTTCTTGTGTGATCCCTGTCATTTTGTTTGCTAGTAAAAGACAGTGGGCCTCATTATGAGACCGGCGGTAATCGTGCCAGTAAAACCAGCACGGCTGCCACTGGTATGATTTTTTTTCTGGTGCCTGTGAATGGGCAATTACCGGGTCATTATGGCCCTTCCGGGCCCGGTAATTGTGAATGGTGCCGGTGCATCTGACATGCTCTGCTTGCGGGTGCCGGTACACCCGCCAGTTCAGACCTGTGGGCGGGAAGGCACCCGCGAGCAGAACTCGTAGATTGCCAGTCCAGTAACAACAGTACTGGGAAGATTACCGGTACCGTTGTTACCGGACCGGCAAACTTATAATGAGGCCCAGTAGCTTTGCCCCATGGTTGAGTCTTCCATTCTTGTGGCGGGGAGTCTTTGATGGGCCCAAGTGTTCTTTGCTAATAATTGGGATTACTGTAGAGAGCCCCAGCCACATCTATACAGTATGGCTGCATTTTTTTGGAGGATTTCTATGGAGTGTCATTGTGGCTGCTAGGGGACCTGGTGCGTTGGGAGGTGCAGGTTTTAACTGATGCATCAGAGGCAGGAGGATTTGGGGTATACTCACAGGGGCGATCGTGTGCACAGAGATGGCCACTGCACTGAAAATAGAGAGGAGCATTGCGTTCTTGGAGTTCTTTCCGTTGCGGGTGGCTTTGGCATTGTGGGGCATGGAACTGTATAACAACAAGGTGAACTTCAATGTGGACAATACGGCAGTGGTAAATGTGGTGAACAGACAGTCTGCCAAGGATCAGGGATTGTCCAGGCTTTTGAGGGAGTTTGTGTTGCACTGCCTTAGGTGGAATATTGTGTTTAAAGCAACGCACGTGCCAGGAAAGGATAACAGCATTGCTGATGCATTATCGTGTTTTCAATTGCAGAGATTCTGTGGGTTGGCCCCGGAAGCGGAGCTGTAAGGGCACCAGATCCCGAAGGAGCTATGGCAGCTAGGAAAGTGATATTGCTGCAGTTAGTGGACGGTTCACTGGGTGCAAATTCAAGGGTGGCATACAGGAGAGCTTGGTTAGATTTTTAGTAGGTTGCGCATGGAGTTGGAGAGGGAGATGTGATGTGGAAGAGGGAAGTTGAGCAAATCAACTTCCGGGACACCAGTTGTCCAGGTTGTAAATATTGGTCTCCAAACCATCAATCAGCAAAACACCTCTAGTAAACCAGAAGGGATCTGAATAGATTGGAATAACAAGCAAATTATAAACCTCCTTTTCCAATTTTGTTAACATGGACGGAATGGCAAGCTTATCTCCGAAAGGTCATGGATCGTTGGTTAGTTGCAACATAGCGAAAATACAATTATTACCCAATGATAAAAGGGACTGTCCAGTCAAGGTTGTATCAACAATATCTACTTTATTTATAATCACAAGAGACAGTGCTAGCAACACTCCAAAATACGGAGATCCATGAAAATTTCGGGAAAATAAAAACGAATGGAGAAATGACCTAATTTTTTTGATAGAAAAAACGAAAATGACTTATTGCTTTTTGGACTTCTTTTTTATAATTAGGGTGGAGACCTCCCACTCCCCATAATACCCCCTAACCTAACTAATATCCTTACCCCACCCCTCACCTATTTTTTACTGTACATATACTCAAATACCTACCATTTTCGATCAAATAAATTCGGTCATTTCTCTTTCCGTTTTTTTTCATTTTTTTTCTACAGATTCGCGAAATACAACCCACTCTGTGAAGGAATGCAGAGGCCAGACATTTTCATAGAAGGAAAAGTTTATGCACTTTGTACACTGACAGGAGGGTAGTCGGTATGGTTAATAACCATAACAGTATAAGGTTACTTGGCTTCAGCACAATGGGAGCAATGGGTCTTAATATGTCTCTAGTGGCCTTGCGGGAAGTACCAGGGGGACACAACCACCATGCACCTTGTGCTGTGGGTGTCCTCGGTGCTCAGCAGGGTCGATTTGGCTTCAGGCTTCTGTGATAGAGTACAAGACAGGAGTCAGCTGCGAGTATCACGGGGCAAGACGATTTGACGAGTGAAGCTGGATGATTGGCTGCAGGCTGCCCTACAATTGCTGCAGGCTGCCCTACACAGGAATCGTTGTCTCAGTGCTGATCGGCGGTTCTGAAGCACTGGTCGAGACATCTTGGATGTCTTTAATTGACTGCGGTTTGACAGCAGTTAGCATTGCAGTTGGTTACAGCTTAAGGAACTCGACTGGCTAGAAAATGTCCTTTAAGGCGGGCGGCGGTAGGTGCTTGTCGAGGCACTTCTCCCAGCTTCTTCAATGGGCTTGTGTCATCCTTTAAGGCAGATGGCCCACAGCTGTGGAGTGTGTTGCAGGCAGCTGCCTTGTCCTTGGTTGTAGGTTCAGAGAACCTCTGCTGCTTCCTACCTAGGAAGCTTGCTGCACAGCCTAGCAGGGCATGATGTGTGCTGGCTGGGTACCGGTTCTGGAGCGGCTAGAGGGTCCCCACTGGATTCGGTATTTCGCTCTGTTCCCTGGAAGATGTTTAGGGGGGGATCTTGCTTCCCTCTTTGGAGGTGCTAGCTTACCTTCACTGGCAGAAGATGTAAGGCAGACTGTACCTTCAACAAGGTTCAAATGATGAGTTCTTCTTGCTACTCCTTGTAAAGTCTTCAGATGATTTGACAAAAGAGGGGCTCAGCCCTCTTTTAAAGCCAAATGGGCCAGATAGATTGGAGTAGGCTAAACCTACCTTAATGAACCAATCATTGGGTCCCCACCAACCATCTCCTTTATGCATGAGGTTATAAACAGAGTGCTTTGCAACAGGAAAGGTAAAGGGGTGAAAACATGCGATACTAAGTCTCACCCATCGTCCTGTGTGTTGTGGATCAAAGAGTCTCTCTGGTTAATGGATCCCTCCATGGTTCCTGATTAAAGCGGCAGGTCTCCCTCGAGCTGCGGCGAGACCAGACTCTCTGGATCCTGCAAACCAGGTCCTCTGACCTTATGAATGGTGTCCCCCTACGGGATGACTACTGTAAATATGCAGTCCCAGACATGACTGTTCACTGTCATCAATACTGAGGGTGGGAGCTGGCTTTAGGTTGACACGTTGCATACAAAAGTTTGTTGGGACTTCCTTTCTGTTAACCTCTGCAGCCAGGCCCCATGTGGGCCTGTTTAAATTACCCTCTAATTGGTATGCGAATCACTGACACCAGCTAAAGGGCCCAACAAAAGAGCAGGGCGGGTCCATGGAGCCTTTGTCAGTTAATCAGGCTGGCTATGGGAGGGGGAAGATTCGGTTCTCCCCCTTCTGGAGATGCATTGTGTACCCCTGGCTGTCATGTCTCAACTAAATATGACAGGGGGTACTGTGCTTGCAGGCTGTGTCCACCCAGAGTACACAGGTCTATGCGTTTGTCATGCTGTGAGCGTAGGAAAATGTGTGTGGATTAGCTCCCACGTTTTCTTGAGGTTGGTCTAGCATCATTCTATTTAATTAAACAATTCAAAAAGCCCAGGCGAGCGCACAACCACTGTGTGGTTGGTTGCATTCTTCACAGGAAGGAGGGGGTAGGGTGAGCTTCATACTGGATTGGGTGGTCTAGGGCAACGAAAGCAGGGAAACTGGCAGGGATTGTGTTCTACAGCAAGTGGTTCTGGAGTTTTCAGCCTAATGGTGGGGAGATGACGAATAGGATGCTGGAAGGCTGGGCAAGGGAAAAAAGGACAGGTAAAAGATAGGAGAAGGGTAGTAACAGAAGAGTTGTTGTTGAGGTGAGGTTTCTTATCAAGCTGTTGGGGTAATATGCTGGTCTCGGTGGGAGAGGAACATGTTCAGGGCATGCTTTACTTGTTAGTTTTTTGGGGCTTTCCGAATGTCAAAATTGGTGTTAAGGGCAGGGCAGGGTGGGCTTGAGGTGGGAGGATGTCTTACTGTCGGAAGACAGTCTAGATATTTAGATCAATAAATCAAAAACGGATCAGAAGGGCAAAGGGCTCTGCGTTCCTTTGGACAGGGGAGGGCAGGAGTTGTGTCCAGTCAAGGCTGCTTTCACGTGGCAAAGGAGATGTCCAGGCAGGGAAGGTCTGGTTTTCCAACATGAGACCGTAAAAGGGGTGATGGCGGGGCAGGTTCAGGGGGTGATGAGGAAGGCTTTGGCAGCATTACGTGAGTGGGCCGAGGAATTTGGGACTTATTCTTTCAGGACTGGAGCGCCTTGGAAGGGAGTATGTTGGGTTTGACTGAAAGGGGTATGAAGAAATAAGGGCAGTGAAAGTCATCAAAATACAAGGTGTACATCAGAGAACTGGGTGAGGAGAGTGGTTAGGGGAGGGTAGACATTGGGGGGGGTTTGTCAACAGGGGAGCTCATTTTCTTTTCTCTTGCAGATGCAGCTCGGGGAGATGCGAGGTTTCCCAGATATGGATCTGCAGCCATTCCATGGTATGGGCTGGGAGAGTGGCTGAAAAGAGAATTGTTGGTACTCAGTTGGGGTGCAGTTATCCGGTTGCATTGTTGAGATGGTCTGGGGCGGAAGGTCGGAGGTGGGATCAGTTGCTGCCCATGTTGGCTGGCTTGAGGGAGCAGCAATATCATATGTCATAGCATGGGGGGTGCCGGCGGCACTGTTGTTACATGTGGGGGTGGGGAATGATTTGGTCAGTGAGCCAGGGGTTGCTCTGATAAAGAAAGTGAAGGCAGTTGACCGTATACAGAAAAAGATCAAAAGGGAAATGGTAATGTTGTGCAGGTCCTGGCGGGTGCGAACAGTGGCACACCAGGACATTAAGTACGAGGAGTTTGATGTATTTCGAGAGGATGGCGTGCACTTGTCGGTAATCAGTAATTAATATTACTCGCTCGATTTGAGAATGGCAGTGGAAGAATTGATAAAAAGGTGGAGGAAAATGAGAGTTGGGAGTGGGGCAGAAAGAATACCTCGGGGGAGGTTTTTTCTGGGTTCCCAGGGACATAGTCCTTTGGAGGAAGGTTGGGGCAAGCAAAAAGGGGTATTAGCGCAGTAAGGGAGGGGGCAGCACTGTTTGCACAGACAGGCTAGCCCGGGGTGTACAAGAAGTGTGAAGATGTATGGAAGAAGGAGCAGTCTGGCCTCGGTAGAAGACAGGGGAGAAAAGGGGAAAGAAGGCTGTGAGGAATTGGATGGGAGGGAACAAGGAACAGGAATCAAGGAACAGGAATTAATGAAGGATTGCATTAATGTTCGGTAGTCTGTAAAGCCAAAGAGCTAGGTTAGCATTTTATTGTAAACTGTGGCCTGTCACATTAAAGCGAACTTTTCCCCGATACGAGAGTATTGATTTTTTTTGTGCAGTGAAGGCCAAAGAACTTTGACGTTAAGTGACACTAAACCTCATCAAGTGATTCAGGTCCACTGATGTTGATACCAAATGGCAAAAGGCCGCCGGAAAGCTATGGTTGTGAGTCTGGTTCATAATCATCCAGCAGTGTTGAGACTGCCTGTAACCTCACTCTTAAAATAAACGGTGGCCTGTTTTGCTCCACTTATGTTTGGTGTCATCTGCTTCCCGCTCGCTAAGGTTTTTTCACAGGGAAGCAAGTACTGGAAGACAGCCCCTCCTTGCTTCCATTTAACAGCTTCGAGGTTTCAGCGGCCACAAGCTGGGAGCAATACATGGTAAAGTGGCCTGTTATTGGCGGCTCTGCACACTCTTCCCTAACAGAGTGTTGAGCTGCAGGGGTTGTCTGTTTCCGGAGTGTGCAAAGGGGCCTCCTAACCCCTGGACTGGAATCCGCAGTTCACGCTGCTTTTCACAATACCATCGGTTTCCATGGATACGGAAGCTAAATATTTCTATTAATTCCAGATGAGGATTTTTGGGCGGCAAGAGATCTATCTGTACGGGGCTAGCAGCAGAAACGAGACGTCCTGGAGGGAAGCCCCCAGTGCAGGCAGGACGCGCGGAGGCCCCGGACTGAGCCTGGATTACAATGATGTCATATTATGCAGGGGAGGAGGGAATACGGGGTGGGATAGAGAGGGAAGAGAAGGCCTGCAGCAGATGCTGTGTTTTGCAACCACAGGGACCGCCAACTGATGGTTCTTGTGCTCAGGGATATGGAACGGGTTCTAGGGTGTGTCAGTCTGGGGAACCGTGAGCAGTGCCTTGTGACCAGGCACTGCAAGCCGTTCCACTTTTATTAGCTATTAAACAGGTTATAAGGGAGATTACTGGTAAGCAATCAAGTTATAACTGCACAACCCAAAAGGTACCCACCAGAGCTTTGAAAATACGAAAGAATCCTGCACGTGGCCACCCAGCTTTCGCTTCCCCTAACTAAAGTGGGGGCTGGGTTTCTCTCTGGTATACTGTTTGAATAGGTCCAATGTCCTTACTTATTCTCTAGCAAAGTGTACCAAAAAAAGTAGCGGGACTGTGTGCCCCGCGGGAGTTGGGGGGAAGGGGGCGGGGACAGAGTAAGCAGGAAGGGAGCAATGCGCAAAACTTTTTGCAAGGGTTGCAGCCATGCTGGTTGACAGCCAATTAAGTTGAAACAGATTTCAATTTGGCTGTAACTGCTATATGATGGAGAAGTGTGCTTTAACTTCACAAAGAACAGTTCCGGAATGGTGAAAATGGTTGCAGAAAGTAGTGGAACTGTTAACAGTAAAAAATAAAAGTAGTGGAACACGGCTCCCCACGTTCCGCTCACTTGGACCACTGCCTGTTACACTTAAACTCTTTTGCCATGTAGATGTACATATGACATCAGATACTTGAACAAAAGTTTTTCTTGATTGTTAGTATTTTCTATTTGTATTTTTTAGCCATGATGGTCACATAAGAATAAAATATGTTGTTTTTGTAGAACTCACTGTCCTGTTTTTTCGACATCTGTCTACGGCCTCTTCTAGTAAAAGAAATATGTTTTTTTCCGTGAGACACCAAGCTTGTAATTTGCCTTTTATAATTAGTCAGCAATGAAATACGAATATCTATTTTCTTGGCAAATGCTTACGAGCACTTTTTTTTAATTGTGAAAAAGTTTAATTAAATGTGCATATTTCATTTTAAGATATGTTCAGTTCTCGTGATGTCACTTCCCAATGCATGTGTCAGAGACCCTCCCGCCCCCTAGGTTTTTTCTAGGACTCGAGCCCTGTGAAAATCAAATGGGCAGCAGGCAGGCATCTGCATATTCTGCACAGAGCTGCTGGGTACGGCGGATGCGAACTTTAGTCACTGCCACCGACCCCAGCTCTGTGCAGTATATGCATGATAATTGCACGGTCCATAATGTACTGGCGGAGACCATGCACCTGCCAGTAAATCTGCCAGTAAATAAACTGTGATCATAAAAATTAGCGCCTATGTTGTCAGTGTATCTGTGGGTTGTAAATCATCCCAATGCATGTCATTTGGTGGCCTCTAAACTCTCTCAGGTCCTTGCCTGTGTGCCAATGGGCTCTGCGTTCCCCCCATACGACAGTGATGTGGTGTTTGGCATTGCAGATGAGTTCTGGGTTCTATTTACAAGATCCCAGCCTGCAGTCCGTTTCTCGCTGGACTATTTACACTCTCCCATGATGCAATTAGTGTGCCTTGTGGTCTGTTTATGGTCTACCATCATGCAGGGTCGCTTCAATGTTCCTATTGTGTTTTTACGCTGGCGCCATGTACATGCAGTACGGACCCCAAGAAAGATGCCTGAGCAGCACTTTTTGGGGAAATATTTCTGACCTGTAAGGCATCGAAGGAGATACTGTAGAGGTTGAATTGTTAGAGATGTATGCTCTGTGGACTGCAACGCCAATGGCAAGGCGTCAACTTGCGTTGCAGATATTACAGGCCAAAGCCCTTCCATTGCAGCAGACAGACCATACAGCTGTGCCAAGTCAACCTTTATAATATCCTGGGAAACATTTCTCAAGTAGCTCCATAATGCATACCTTCAACCTGATGAGGCCCCAAGGATGGGTGAGCCAGTTGGAGTTAATGGAAGGCATTGAGCTTATTGGGGGTTTGACAAGAGTACAAGGCAGGCACACCCTCTAAATATGGGAGAATGACAGATTTGATTATATATTTCATCAGGGTCTTGTAATCTTGAACAAAGTCATATTTCAATTCAATGCAAGTTTTTTCAATACCTCATACACGTGTTTCTTTCATAATACATGAGAAACGAATGCCTATTGGGGTCTAATCGAACTCTCATGACACTTTTTCGACGTGTCGTCTGGCTTTGTATAAGAACCTCTCAGGACAGTTTATCAATGTTGGTTGTGCGAAGTCGTCTGTGCTTTTTTTTGCCGTTAATGGATTGTTCGAGTTTACGCCGACATCGAAAGACGATCTTACTACTGTGTTGTCGGTGCGTCCGTGGATTCCCCGCATGCCTGCGAAGGCATTCAGCCGGCCTTGCTACTTGGCGCCCAAGCTATGCGGTTCAGCTTTGGTACAGGAACGTGACCCACCCCTCCCTCGTCCCCACCCCCCGAAAGACCTTGCGACGGGGTCCGTGGGAGGGGCCGGCCTGAGTGAGGCAGGGCTTGGGGGGAGGGGCAGGGGAGAAGGAGGGAGCTGAGGTTTCCTCTCCCCGCTATCACCGCTGGAGGATCAAGCAGTGCACAGCTCCGCTCTAACCATCTAACGGAAACAGCAGCCGCAGGGACCCGCCGCCGCCATGGGAGTAGAGGGTTGCACCAAGTGTATCAAATACATGCTCTTCGTTTTCAATTTCATCTTCTGGGTGAGTTCGCTGCTTCGCGCTGCTCTTGGGCAGGTGGGGATGCGGCGTGGCTGCGTGCATTAAGGCTGTGGATGCCGTACAGAACACCCGCGTGTATGTCTAGGCTTACGCGGGAGGGGGTGAGCGTGGGAAGGAGCACAGCGCACCCCAACTTCAGCAGAAGATTGAGGAGAGGGGTGACTCGGCGCCAGTTTTATGACAATTTTCAGCAGCATGGAAGTGTCTCTATCGCTGTGGGGAGCGTTTTCAAGGAAAAAAAAAATCGGGGGCGCCACAGTTTCCCACGTAACTGCCAGACGGGGCGGGCCTGGGTCGAGGGAGGGGAAGGGAGCTCCCTCCGAGCGACCACTTGTGACTCCCTCGGTCCCTCCTCCCCTTCGTTTCACGATGTAACCCAGCTGTGCCCCTCCACATGCACGCTCTTCGACCCCTCCACCCCCTCTCATTTCAAGGTGTAACCCAACTGTTGAAGCGGGTACTTGAGGTCCTCTACTCTCAAGTAACAGTTTTGTGAAAGAAAATGGTCGCACAAGGTCCCCGCCGCTGCACGGATGTTTAGAATGAAAAACTGCGTCATGCCCTTTTTCCACGCCCCCGGCACTCCATGCATGAATCCAGATATATACTATGCTCCCAATATAAGTAAGGGACGTGACTTCTTGTCTAAACAAGCATTCCAATTACAGCATAAAGCTAAGGTATGGCCGTGCCTCTAATGTCTCGGCGTCGCCAGAATTGCGAAGCCGTCCTGCAAAATTATAACCCTGGACATTCATCGGTATTTCAGCCCTCGTGCAATAGGCCCCTGTGATGAAAATGATGCACGTTTTTCTCGGGCGCGACGGAGTAACATTATTTGTTTTGTTGTATGTTTATCTTTCTGAAAGCTGTGACTTCCCTATGTGACTAAATGGCCAAGTGTAACAACCCTCCTAATAAATATCTGTGACATCACAGCGGAGGTGGGTGTTAAAGGTTAAATGTTAAAGGTATGTGTACCGCGCACCGTCACCAACGGAATTGGTCCCCAGGCGCTCTGGCGGATCTGTAAACGATAAAGTGGGATGGGTTAGTAAGGTGAAGAGGGAGTAGGATAGTGAGAGGAGTGGTGTTCTGTTGGCAGCTTCAGCTGGGTATACACCAGTTACTGAGCTTTGGTGCAGGTATTGGATCGGTGTCAGTCAGCGTGTGCTGTTGCTCCGGCTTATGTGTTGTTGCAGTGTTGTGAAGTGTGTGCAGCTTGTGGTGTGAGAGATGGTTGTGTGAGTTTATCAGCGAGATGAGTATGCAGAGTTTGAGGTTATATTGGTTAGTGGGTTACCTGACCTTTAGCATGCTAGCATTCACAGTTTTCTCTGAGTGTGGCACTTGTTGGCCTTCAGTCTTATCTAGAAGCGGCGCAGGCCAATGTTCAGAGTTCTATCTAGGTGTGGGCATGCTAACATTCACAATCCTGTCTAGGAGCGGCGCAGGCTGGTGTTCACAGTTCTAAGTGTGGCACATGCTAATCTCCAAGTTTCATCTGGGTGCAGACATGCTATCCTTCAATCAAAACCTATCTAGATGCGACGCAGACTAGTATGCACAATTCTAGCTAAGTGTGGACATGCTAATACTATGTCACTCTGTCATTGTCCTTACGAGTGTGGCACATGCTAAAATGGCAAGTGAGTTAATCTGCATCACAAGGCAACATTTACAATACATTCATAGTGGTCACAAGTATTCCTAAAATTGATTTATTAAAGTCTATGGCAGTCTACGTTATGGAGGGTAAGGTAGAGTGACAGGGGCTTTCTGGAGTAGAGTGATTGCTCTACACCCCACCCATGCCACACTCATTTTTGTTGGCGTCTGCTGGCTTCCTTGGCGTCCCCTGCAGACACATCTTGGGGCCGTCCTTTGCCTTGGGGTCCTTTGCCAGAGGGCTGCCCTAGGGTGTCCTTGATGTGGGGTATGTGGACCAATCCGGATGGAGTGGGCGTGTTGGGAGGCGGTCAGAGGGAAACCAGGAAGGGGTGGGTAGGGGGAGAGGGACCAAGCGCCGAGTGCGCTATGGTGCTTTTAAGCACCCTTACAAAAAAAAATATTGCTTTTTTGGGGGGAGATGGGGGTCAGGAGACCACGTGCTGATTCCTGTTTGGTTGCTGTTGGTTGACGGGAAGGCTCCTGCTATTTTGTTGCGTTGTTGTTGTACATAGTCCCTGCCCTCTACGATCCATGGAGAGTGTGCAGGGGGCAGAACATTGACACAGGTGCTGTGGCCATAGGCAACATAACATTAAAGCTGGTTGGCTTTGAACTACAGGAACTATTCCACCTTGTAGTTAGGGGTGACATCCTAGACTACCCAACTGTATTGGGGAGGGAGGATAGGACAAACGGCCCTTTGGAAAGAGGTGTTGGCAGGAGCGGACCAGTGCAAATACTCTAATACCACCTGGAATCCTTTGCAGAGGTTATTTGTGTAATACTGGACTTGCTGACCGTTTGGGAGCTTTGTCTATGTCAGTTGAAGAGGCCTGGTGGCAGGGCTTTAAGTGGGCCAGGACTCAGCCCTGGCAGTCTCTTATAAATATCCCCATTGGGCCAGGGCTCTTCAAACGGTACTCCCTCAACACATTTCTTTAGAAAATGAGTAGCAATACTGCTCGTTGCTAGATGTTTAGCATCCCAACATCAAGAACTGGGGGATGCGCTCACCCCTGATTTGATCTGTTTTTAAAGTTAAATATATTTATTTTGGTCAAAACTTGTACACGCATTAATCATTTGAATACATCTTTTAAACCAGAATTGCTGCCCCTTGATTCCACACGTCAATTCGATTGGCTCAATTACATAGGCCCTTCCTTTTTTTAAAGCTTTATTAGCTACTTTAAGGCAGCGTGAGTACCTTTTTGGGGCCCCGCCCCCAAATATTGCTTCACGATGCCTAAGAGCCCGTCCCACGGATTTCTTATCCCGGTGGGGATGTGGGTGTTGGACGTACACTGGGCGCATAATTAAAGTCATGATGCTGGTCCAGTAGAATGAAATGCAGGCCTCGCGGCAGGCACTGCATGCATCTAGAAAGGGGCTCCGTATCCAGCGCGCTATTCAAGAAACCTTTAATCCCTGGTTTAGAGATTGTGATCACGTGGTGTAGGAAGCTCTGCGTCGCCCACCCCGCCAACGTACATAGTATCTATGCACCCTCCGGAGAGGGCATTCCCACCCAGTTCCTGCCTTTACCCGCCCAAAACGCCTCCTCGTGGGGACTCCTTGAGCTTGCTTTAATCGATCCTTACCGTTTGTATTGGAAGTGCTTGTTGGAGTTTTTAAAGCAGTCTTTTAGATTGAACTACTTCATTTGAGTTGTAAACCCGCTACTGGCGTAATGCCTCCAGCCGCTCGATGTATTCGTACTATGCGTGTCCTGTACTGAATTCCTGTTAAAAAGAAGTTTTGACAAAGACAACCGTCTGGCTTGCGTATAACAGCCAGGGACGGCTGTTAATACACGGGTACTCGCACCATTTTGCGCCTTTTGCCAGCAATGGCCAGGTAATACCACTAGGGCTGTGCCTGGCAAGTGCGTTAACGAGCCCAAACTGCTGCCATCGCCAATGCTGTTTTTTAAATGGCCGTTCAAATGTCATTGGCTACCAACTGTTTAAAAAGAAATGTAAAGGTTTTATTTTGATGCCATGCATAATGTTGGAAAATAAAGCTAAGATGTTAAAAAAAATACCATAAACCAGCCCTATTAACTATTTAAAATAATACGCAAAGTACATAGCAAAAAAATATTGCCCCATCCTCTTGTAAATGACAGAAGTGTAAATTAAAATGAATGCATAGTCATCATTATATAGGACTTGCCTGTAACGTCGACTGTAGCAACTATACATGAAAATAAAATCAGCCGAGGAACTGTTTGGATTGAGTATACTTATCTGTACGCCCGTCTGGTGAAAGTAAGCTGCTGCTGAAACTTTGGGCGTGGTAGTTGTGAAGCCGTTGGGGACTTCATTAGACGCGTTGCAGGTCCTTTATGCAAATTCCCCGCGTCAAGTAAAATTACTTTTGTGAGACCAGCGCATAAACCTCAAAGACTGCCTCTTTAACCGAGAAGACCCTATATGACGTGTGCACTTTGGGAATGTTAATAATGTTATAATTCACGCAATCCTTACTTATAAGATCGGGCTTATGAGACTAAAATTATTGTAACGTTCAGAGAGATTTGCAGTGGCAGTTTTGCATTTTTTTTTAGTATGTTACACTGGCGGTGTCACGAGGCTCTTTTGGGCCATTTCTCTGGATGGTGTTGTGGCTCTGGTGTCCTTGGTATTTATGCATTGCCGGTGGAGCATTGTGAGAAATGGTATTGACAAGGGTGTATGGGCATTGCTCATAGTCCACTTAAGTATTACACCTACATCATTTGCGCTTTAGTATAAAAGGTACATCATGAGGGATTCGTTTAAGGATTGCGACGCAAAACGAATATGAATTGAAGTAACCAATGCTTAAGAAATTTATTTGGAAAAGATTTTTGAAAATTGCCATTTTTGTTCAGCTCCTTATTCAATTTATAATTAGGCTAGACAAATCTTTAAAATATATATATATATATATATATATTTAAAAGAGTGACTATATCTCGGTGGATGTTTTGTTAAAAACATGTTATATGATATGGCATTTATAACGCGCCTATACACAAGTGTTGCAAGGGAGGGAAAACGGAGGTAAGACAGAGACCACGATCCTATTGGGCCAGGTGACATTGAGATCGTGCAAGTGCAGGGGAGGGGCAGTGCAGTACATAGGATGACAGTAAAATAAATAAAGAAAATAAATAGAAGTGCAGCCAGCCAGTGGCAAGTGCTAGTAGGGATACAGAAACAGTCCCCGAGTGCAACGTTTGCCAGGGGGGCAGTGCAGGTGCAACTGGTGGGGGGGGACCTGGGCCAGAGATCAGAGCGTAGCCAGGTAAACCAGTGCAGTTTCAGATTCAGTCAGAAGATCAGCAGGGGAGAGTAGGAGAGAAAGCAGAAGCAAAGAGTAAGGTCTTGAGGTGCTTCCAGAACCGAGATGATTCTCTTAAAGTTGCAGGGAGGCTGTTCCAGAGGGAGGGCCCAGCAGAAGAAAGAGATCTACCACCAACTCGCAGCTTGTAAAAGCGACTAACCCTGAGGGGGTTGGAGGCGGATGAGCAAAGAGCTCGAGAAGAAAGATATTTAGGAAGAGAGAGTTGAAGGTACTGAGGTCCCAGGCCTCAGAAGGCCTTGTGGACAGTGCACTGGGAGCCAGTGCAGAGATTTCAGTCCTGCAAAGATGCGATTCCCTGGGCTTGAGGCCAAGGGCAAGTCTCGCAGTCCTGTTTTGGATGAGTTGCAGAGGGTGGAGAGTAGCGGCAGGCAGATTTAGAAAGAGGCGGTTGAAGTAGTCCAGCCTAGAGAGAACCAGATCTCTGGAGACAGTGAGCTTCGGGGGGAGGAGAGGAAAGGAAGAATACCTCTGAGGAGGTGCAGCTGGTTGTGTGACTTCTTAGAGACGTTAGAGATGTGTGGAGTCGAAGATGACCCAGAGGTTTTTAGCCTCACAGGTGGGAGCAGGAAGAGGGGCAAGAGAGGCTGGCCAGAGAGTGACAGGAATGGAGGGTGCAGGTGAGCTGATGAGGAGAATCTCGGTCTTACTGGCATTAAGGCAGAGATCATTGGCGGCACACCACTCCTGTAAGACACAGTCAGGGATGAGAGAAGAAGAGGTGGCTGAAGGGTGCCTGAAAATGAACTGAGTGTCATGCGCATAGCACTGAAAGTTGGGGCAGAGAGCGGCTATCTGGTGGGAAAGAAGTGCCAGGTATTGGTTGAACAGCCAGGGAGAGAGGTTAGAGCCCTGGGGGGAACACCACAGGTAGAGATGGAGGAGAGGAGGACCCAGGTTGGACCTGGGAGGGTCGATCAGAGAGGAAGGTCGTCAGCCAAGCCAGGGCCTGATCAGTGATACTCAGGTCATCACGGAGACAGTGGAGCAGGATGGCATGGTTGACTGTGTCAAAGGCAGAAGAGAGATCAAGTAAGATGAGGACACAGGGTGTTCGAATCGAGGTTGGAGAGCAGGTCTTCACGGATGTTCAGGAGTGCAGTTTCCGTGCTTCTGGCAGCTCTGAAGCCAGACTGATGGTGGTGGAGACAGCCAACAGATTCAGAGTGAAGATTAATCTGGAAGATGGCAGTTTTTCCAGGAGTTTGCCTAGCAAAGGAGTGATGGAGATGAGACGATAGTTAGCTGGGCAGGAAGGCTCGGCAGAGGGCGGCTTAAGAGGGTGCACACGGGAGTGCTTCAGGGGGATGGGAAGACTCCAGTTGAAGGAGTGGCTGCAGAAATCAGCCAGAGCAGGAACCAGGGTATCAATTTGGTCCTTGATGGTTTTGGAGGAACTGGGGTGAACCTGTTTTGACGAGACTTTCATACATCGGACTTGTTGTCTAGAAACCTTGTCTGAGGAGAACAGGGGGGGAAAGGCAGAGAAGCAGGGGGGAGAGTTTGCCAGAGAAAGAGCAGGGAGTAGACTGAGGGAGAGGACAGGCTGTCCTGAGATGAAATGAGAAGCCAGGGCTGTGCAGAGGGCCTGGAGGGGACAGGAGAGGTAGACTGCAGCAGGATTTGCCAGCTCCTTGCCGAAGAGTGCGGCCGAGTTGTTAGATGCTTTGGAGACACAGGCTTGGATGTGGGCTCTTTACTTGGTGCGGACAGAGAGCCGGTATTGCCTTTGGAGCAGGCAGCAGGCCAGTTTGTCAGAGGATGTACCAGAAGCATGCCATTTCCTCTCAGCCACCCTGCACTTGCATTTAAGGTTGATAAGGTCTGAGTCGTGCCAAGAGTTGCACTTGGCTTTGGGGCTTCAAGCGGATCCTCATGACGGGGGCAAGAAAATCAGATATAGCAGAGTGGAGCATGGAAAGGGCTGTGTTCGAGTGTGAGTTAGCCAAGGCGGCAGGGGGGGTGAGAAAGTGGAGGCGAAAGCCTTAACTTACACACGCTTCATGGGTCGGATAACCGAGAAGGTAGGTGGCAGTGCTGGGGTTGGCTTGGCCTGAAGGGTAAGGAGGGTGAGATGGGAGGAAAGGAGAAAGTGGTCCCTCACTCCAGGAGGGAGGAGTGGTCAGGGGGACGAAAGGGGAAGGTCTGAAGAGATCAGAACATCCAGAGTGTGCCCTGCAGCATAAGTGGGGCCAGATCGGAGAATGGAGAGTGAGTCGCAAAGGTCACGAGAGAGTCCATTGGAAGGACAGGAAGCATCCAGGTGGATGTTGAAGTCTAAAAGAAGGAGGAGTTGAGTGGTTGAGACCAGGAGAGAAGAGGAGAGATCTGCCCACTCAGAGAGGAAGACGGAGATCTGACCAGGTGGCCAATAGATGGTAGCCACAGTAAGGGAATGGCCAGGAGAGGGAGAGAGCCTGCAGATGAGGCATTCAAAAGAGGAGCAGGCCTGCGTAGGAATGACAGAGGCAGGAATCCATCGGAGGGGGGTGCAGAGAGGATCTTGTAGCCATCAGGGAGGAGAGCGAGGCCGAGGACATCAAGGTCAAGTTCCTCCTGGAGACAGCAGATGTTGGGAGTGTTTGACAGCAGAGTGACAGTTGAGAGTGGCAATATGGAGAAGGTTGCCATCCTTGAAAGACTTCTGGGGAGCTACGCCCTGTGGAGGTGTAGAAGCAACCGGGGGGGGGGGCAGAAGAGGAAGGAGGCTAGGGTAAGGAAGCCAAGGAGGAGACAGCAGGGGGAGGCAAGGAAGCTGTGGACGGAGGCGAGAGGGGACTGCCTGAGAAGAAAGGAAATTGATGAGGCGCAGGAAGCGTTTATCAAAGGGGAGAAGGTTGGCTTGAGAGCCTTGGCCCAAGACGGTACCATTTAAGTAAACATTAATGATGACCATAAAGGAGTGGAAGGAAGCCACAAGGGCTTCCCACTGGGTGTCACCATTAACGAGCGAGGAAGAGAAGGGGGAGAGCATAGAAACTATATGTAGAGTCCATAGGTCTGTCGAGGGAGCAACAAAGAGGATGTCGGTGAAGGTTCGCCTGGAGGAGGCACTGGTATAGGTGTCTGCGATAGGAAGGCCTGGGTTTGTGACCAGAATGTCCTTTTTAAACTTCTTCCTGCCAGATTTAGTGAAGAGAGCAGGTTAGTCGATAGAGAATCAGTTAGAAATGATAGGAGAGACAGAGAGCACATAAGTAGGTTGGGAGTGCCGAGAGGAGGAAGGGGTAGGTTGAGAACACTAGGGAAGGACACTGGGCAGGGTGCAAGCAGACAAGTAGACCATTGGACAAAACGACAGGCACTTAGATAGTGGTAGAAAGGTTAGCTAGATGAGTGCTTTTGCTAGGACGCAAAGCCACAGACCGGCACTACTTTCAAAATGCAATTTAAAAACCGGAGAAAACACACCTAAGTTTGTGAGTTTGCTATGTGGTCAGGTTTGCATTTGGTCATCTATTCCAGAAGCAAGGTAGTCTATTCCAGTGGCATGGTCGATGCCGATATTGTTGAAAAGTCTTTAATAGTGCATTTACAGCAGGGGCCTTTCTTGGTTGATGAGTAATATCCTCAGTTCCTGGTTTAAGAGGAAGTGCACTTCTTGAGGATGGTGGTGGGGCACTAGAGGCCATGTCCGTGTCACTGTTTTTGTCAGTGGGGCACTGTTGAAAAAGCAGTTTTGAGCCCTGGAAATTTTGTGTTTTCAGGGTGCTGCTGAGTTTAGTGTTGGGGCAATGCTGGAAGTGGTGGATCCCTCTTGGAAGAGTTGAACGTATTTTTTTATCTTATTTTTCAGGGTGATTTTTCTGAGTGTTGGGGGTTTGGCAGTGGATGTGAGGCACTTTGGTTGTGTGCAAGGTATTTTTGATGGGGTAATGGGCACTGCTGGTGGTAGAATGCTACTGCGGGCAGTGAGAATGCTACTGCGGGCAGTGGTGGAGCACTGTTATTTGTATTTTTTTTTCTTCTTGTGTGTCCCTGATTTGTACGGCCTCCTTTGTAGACTACACTGCTGCGAAAGGGTAAGGTAATTTAACCGTTCACAATGCTCAACCAATTCCAGACTATCCAAATGCAAGCAGGTGCCCAATTAGGTGGAAAACGCTAATAAGAGGTGATAATGAGTCTTCAGACAAGAGGAAAGCGTAAGGCCATCCGTTCAGTGTAACCGGTTAACTAACTGCATTGGTACAATAACTAAGGATCAGTGATATGATGCACAGTGCTGTAGGAAAGGTTATGTGCTAAAGTGAATGAGTGGGCTAGATTTGTTAGCAAGGCATGGCATATGCAGTGTTGCATAGCAATTTGCTATGCAATTCTGTTGATTCGCTAATAAAACGGACCCTTGTGTAGCACAGCTTGCTTTTTAAATTACCCTGTTCAATGATGGCACAGCTCACCCTGTGTTTCTGTCTTGCCCTCAGGCGTCTCTCCACCCTCTTTTCCCTGTAAGTTTAAAGGGGCTAATGGAGAGAGTGCAACAGTAATAATCTCCTCCACTCTTAGAAGGGCCAGGTCCCGAGCAGCCACCACGGTTCTGGGATGGCGAGTGATCGCGTTGAGTGACCCCTTGTAGCAATAAAGATCTCCCTGAATTTCTTGAGCTTCGCTTCACTAGGAGATGGACAGTCAAAGCATTTCTTTGATAATGTATTTTTGAGAAACACGTTTTCCTTTGAACTGCTCCAACAACAGTTTTTACTATCAACAAATGATTCTTGTATACACAGTTCAACATGCAATAGTTGTGCAATTCCGGGTTGGGAAGATCTCCTGGCACAGTCCCTGATAAAGGCCAACATCAACAGTGAGCTGCTTCCTAGGAGGGCTATCTCTTATCCTCAACATTACACGGTATAGTATCTTTTGTCCCAATGAGATGGATAGGAACGAAGGTCTGTCTGGTTCCAATGAATAGAACAGAACCTCTCTGCCAACTGCAAGTCACGTGTGTGGGGACCACGTTTTGAATTATTCTGCTCAGTAATTTGTGAGGATTTTATTACTTTTTTTTACTCTGGGTGTCATTACTTCATTGGCCTTTATAGACTTGTTTGAGCTACTTTCCTGTGGGGGAGGGGTAGACTCTGAGCATGGTACAATGTTTCTGTACCATCGAGCGAGGAGAGGGTCGAAGCAATGATGGACATGTTCATTTGCCTCTCTTCGCCAGTGTGAATATAACAATCAGTTAGGAACCCCTTCGACAGGGTATGGTAATTGGCAAAGTGTCTGACTGGGCACAAAAACAGTATTTTTTAAAATCTTTCTGGTACCAAGGATTAACAACAAAGTAGCCAAAATATTTGTTTGGGATTGTCTTTTACGTGGAGGGGGCGGGGGTCACAATCTTAGTTTTGTAATCTCAGTATCCCAACCTTGCTAATAATTGGATAAGGGTAGACGAGTAAATGAGAACTGAAACTATTCATAGTGCAGCTAGGATGTCTCTGGTTAGTGAGAAATCGCACGTTTGAAGTGCTGTGCTGATCCAATGTAAAATAAGTTCCCCTCCTTTCTCACGTGTGTCCAATGCAAACACTTGCCACAAATGGTTCTGTGTTTAGGAACTGGTTTGATTATATATCCTTTCTGATGAATACATATATAGGGTTATAACTCTGAAAGTGTATGTGGTTACTTATTGTATCTGGTTTGTTTTATCTAAAATACAAATGGGCAGTACAAGGTCTGTAGATGTCTAGATTTTTTGGTAACATTGTGGCAGGAAGTAGTTGGGATTTATCCTTCAGTGCATGACTGGACTCTACTGAGAAGTTATTCTGAACGGATAAGGGAGCTTGTGCCAGGTTTAAGACCTGTTTCAACAATTCCACTTCTCATGGTCTTCTGTTGATCTTGGGGATAAGGATTGTTAGATGCTATATATTGTCCATCTTCGTATGTTGGTCTCCTCTGTGTCAGTTTCTCGGCTGTGCAAGCGTTTTTTCATGCTGGCTGACGTCAATTCCTTATTGTGTGATGTCTGTAGAAGTATGGTCGTAAATAGATAGGGCCTTCTTCGAGAAAACCCAAGAAGTGATTTAGTGGTCTGCATTTTTATTCTGTGTGACCTAGGGAATCCGTGAAGTGTGACGGGTACAATGTGGTCCTTCCCTTTTGAGGCCCATAGCCAATCTGTTTTGGACGAGTTTGGAGTCGATTAATCTTTTTTGGAAGCACCTATTCAAGGTTATTTCAATGGTCCCGTAACTCGCTCGAGATGTCTCTCATTGGTGAGATGCGCCTGTTCATGCAGACTTGGAAGTGGGACTTGTATCTTGTAAATCTGGGAATTGGGGGGCATATTGGCATCGAGGATCACCCTTAATTGTTTTGACTGCAAGCGGCGAATTTGAGAGGGGCAAAGCACTGGAGCTTTGTGGCAAGTAAATTGGATGTTTTTGGGACATTACAAAAAAATGATTTCTGTTTTCCTGCATAATGCACAGCTTGATTTCAAGGCTTGAATTGTTGTCTAATACAGAGGTGTATGGGGATTTGATCTCAGTATGTGGTCCAGTTTAAAAATCATGTGGGTATATGGTGTGAAATTTGAATGTAGTTCTTTACTGCTTCGTATATGTATTAAAAGGAGAACGGGAAGAACCTTGGTGGGCTCTGCATGCCAGAGTAAGGGGTTGGGAGCCGAAGTTGCAGGGTTTTACCAGGATGATGGTCACATGAGGGAACGCTCGGAAACGTTAATGGCATTGCAGAAGAACAGTGTGGTCTACTGTTTACACTGCTAATTTGGGGGTTCAGGATTTCCTTCTTTTTATATAAGTTAGAGCAGATGGTCAATCTCATCAGTAAAACGGTACCCATGTTGGGGATATTGGAGATGGGGCGTAAGCTGGTGGGATTCAAAGGGTCTGTTGGGTATCTTGAAGCACTGTTGGTGTTGCAAAAGCACTGTTGTGCTTTTGTGCTTGTGTGTGCTATCAGCATGGTTGGTGTTGACAACGGCGGCATCGATGTCCCCAAAGCCCTTATTACTGTTAAAATGCATTTAGTCAATGTAATACTACCCCACGCGTAATGTCCCATCAATCAACCTTGCGTGGCAATTGCCCTGCGTCGGCCCATGCTTCAGTGACGACGAGGACTCCAGGCCGTCGAGGAATCTCTGGCTGAAGCTCCAGCTGCACTTGGGTGAGAGCACGGCAATTGTGGGCCCGTTGTGCTCCGGTGCTGACAGCAGCTGATCAAGCGACGCAACACTTGATAGCTTACTTGGTTTAGGATATTGAAGTCTGCGTCTCACTGCACATGAGCCTAAGGGATAATCGGCTGAGACGGCCACGCATTAGAAGAAAGGACAGAGCAACGTAGTACTTAGCACGTTGCCATCGGCCATTTTAAGAGGCCAGGCATCATCTAAAGGTCTCATCTTCATTTATTCAGCATCTTCGTCACAGTTCTTTTTTATTTTTTTATTTGTTTTTGTTTTCCTTTTTAATTTGCAATATATTTGTTTCCTATACAGCCATATCTACATGTATCAGCAAATGTAGATGCTCCTGGAAAGAAAGTGACTTTGGCTGACTTCAATCCCAATGCAAAAAAAAAAACCTGTAAAGGGACCAGAAAGAGTGAGAAGAGAGAAACGGTCATTATACTCTACATTTGTTCCAACCCAGGGTGGAAGTGGAATAATGACTGTTTAAGGCAATATTGTGTGGAGAACTCGCACTGTTTGATTAGACTTTGGGACATTTGGAGGCCAACAGCCATAAAAAATAAACTTCCACATTCAAACCTCCACAGCTGCTGGAGGAGGTGCGGGAGACATGTTAACACAGTGCCCCGGCTCCTCAAATGTTTTTACCTGAGATTGGTTTACCTGCATTGCCATGGAAGAGATGGCTCAAGACTTTTGAACACTACGCCAATGTAGTGTGCAGCACAAATTACAGTGTAGAGGGAAAAAATACTTGGTGTTACACTGCTTGGGACAGGCTGGCCAAGAAAAATATAAAGACTTGCCTGACCTCCCGGCTGATGAATGTGGGGACATGAACAAGTATGAGAAAGCTATACAGAAGATGAACAAGCATTATGAGAAGAAAAACACCATATTAGAGAGATTCGGGACAAGAGTGTCGAGCAGTACATCACAGCTTTGAGAAAACTGTCCAGAGCCTGCAAATAGAGGAAAGACTGAGAGACCAATGTATGTTGGAGTGTAGCAGTAGCGAGGTTAGAGAGAAATTATGGACAGAGCATGACCCATCGTTAGATGTTGTATTGAAGATGACCAAAGAGGTAGAGCACACGGAAGAAAGTGTAAAAACACTGGAGGGCAGAGTTAAGGATATCTTGTTAAAAGCATCTGTGAATAACACGCCACCAGGTGCTGGGGAAGCACTAGCCGCTGTAGGCAACCAAGATGGGAGGAGAGGTGCCAGCAACTATAAAGATATGAGGACGAGGTATGAAGGGAGATTCAACAGTGAGAGAAGAGATACCTGAGAGGGAGAGTACAGAGGCAGGATTGTGAATACCAAAGCCATGGCAGGGGAGCACAGACGAGCCATTCTCAGGACGTGTTACAGATGTGATAGTCTGTCACATTGGGCAAGCAGTCCAGTCTGTCCAGCATTGAGAATTATCTGCAGAAATTGTGATGGAAGAGGACATCTTGCCAAGTGCTGCAGGAGCAAGAATGAAGGCACGGGCAAACATTGTCTATCTATGGTGTTCAGTGAAGTGGTCGACAGACCAAGAGCGACAATGGTGGTCAATGGGCATCCTATAGTCATGATTGTGGATTCAGGAGCTATATATACGCTCATTCCAGAGAGAGTATGGAAAAGTTGTGGGCTGGAATTTCTGCATGAAGTAGATATCAGACCGAAGGCGTATGGGGGTGTCAGGATTGAGCTAATAAGATGGTTCAGTGCAGTTTTAATGTTCAAGGAGAGGCAAGCTGAAGGTCACATTTGTTTCAAAAAGTGGAGGCTCCTCCCTTCTCATTTGGGCTCACCAGAAGTTACTAAATGTTTGACTAGATCCGAATGTAATGGAATTGGTGTTCTTAGTTGAAGGTGCTGAAGTAAACACAGAGCAGATGCATTCGGAAATATTTAAGGATGATGCCATAGGATGTGGGATAGGCTTCACTTATCACATTTTACTCAAAGGAGGTGGGAATCCAATTGCGCAAAATTTGTGCAATGTACCATTAGTACTTAGAGGTAAAGATGGAACTAAAGAAGCTAGAATAGCAAGAGATTATTGAAAATATTGATGCGTCTGAATGGGTATCCCCCTTGGTTGTGGTCCGGAAGATCTCCGGGAGAGTCTGTGTGCATTGATGTAAGAGAACTGAACAAGTGCGTAATCCCAGAGGCAACCATTACCCAACATATAGGAATTGATCTCGACAATGGATTCAGCGCAAATATTCTCTATGCTGGACCTTACTGCTGCCTACCATCAAGTGAAATTGCATAAGGAATCCAGACATTTGACAGCATTCATTACTCCGGAGGGCCTATATCGGTATCGAAGGATGCCGTTTGTACTGATCTCAGCAGCTTCTGTGTTTCTGAAAATGATGTACCGTATTTTGGATGGGGAAACTGGAGTTATCTTCTTTCAGGATGATATTTTAATTTATGCAGAGAACGAAGAACACGATAGAAGGTTGGAGAGAGTATTTAGGAAACTGCATGAGGTAGGAATGGTACTCGGTAAAGAAAAATCAACAGGAAGGACATGTAATTTCCGGAGAAGGGATTTTGCCAAAAAGACCTGCTGGACTCATTAAGACACATGGTGATGCCTAATAGCACGTAGCAACTTGGGACCTTTCTAGGCATGGCGGGGTACTATGCTAAATTAATTTGCGGTTTTCCGGACCACACAGCGATTTAGATAAGCATGTTGAAGATGAAGAAGAAATTCACATGGGACGGAGAGTGTGAAAGTGAATTCCGATATATAAAGGAAGCTCGGGCTGCATCACCAACCTTACAGAATTATGTAAGGGGAAGACGGACAGTGATCACCACAGATTCCAGTAATGTGGGCGTAGGAGCAACCTAGATACAATTTCATGGAGGGCTAGAGTATGTTATAGTATTTGCCTCCTGCTTGCTCAAAGGGTTGGAAAAGGAGTATGCGACAATTGAGGAAGGGGCATTCGCCGTCAGATGGGCACTGAGAAATTAAGTAGCTTTGTCTGGGGTGTCAATTTGAAATACACACGGATCATAAGCCCTTAGTGGCAGTCTTTGCTACGAAAGGTCTAGATAACGTTTCAAGCAGGAGCCGGAGGTGGGTGTCCATATTGCAGGAATTTGAGTTTACTGTAGTATACATTCCAGGTGCGAAGAACTACACTGCACACTGCCTGTCAAGGTTGACCAATTAAGGAATGGGATGTATTGTTGAAGGATACTAAATTGATGGTCATGAAAAATGTGGAGAAAGGCAAGTGACACTAAGTTGAAATGCAGGAGTAGGTGCTTTATGGAGTGTCGGGGATGAATTTCATGTCTGTGGTGGATGTCTCATGAGAGGTAAGCTGGTGCCCCCTGAGGGACTCTGAGAGAAGATCAAACATCGTGGTCACAAGGGGCATCAAGGAATGGTGAAGACGAAACGCAGGATAAGGAACACATATTGGTGGCCAACGTGTGACCTGCAGGTGGAGAGGAACGTCAGGAATTGTATCCTTTGCATGAACAGTGTAGGGGTAAAATACCTCATGGTACTTGGGGATATACCAGAGGGGCCGTGGAAGAAAATAGCCATTGATGTGTTGTGGCCGGTATGAAGTGATGGGAATCCAACGTATTGCATTGTTATCGACCTATTAACTAGATGGGTGGATCTAGCAATGACCTCTCATGTAACGACTTGAAAGGTGATTGAATTTGTGGAAGAATTGTGTGAACGTAAGGGGTATCCTGAGGAGGTGTTGACAAAGGGCCTCAGTTTAAGTCTAGAGAAATGGAGAAATATTTGGAAGAAAAATCTATTGTCCATAAGATTGGTGCCAATTACCACCCCCAAACTAATGGAATTGTGGAGAGGTACAATAGAGTGATTAAGGACGCCATTAGATGGGCGTGGTCCAATGGGAGCGATTGGAAGGCAGTGGTGAGAGACACTGTGGCAGCTTATAGATTTGCGCCACAGAGCACTACAGGGGTTTCTCCCTTTGAACTGAGCAGGGGGAGGCAGGCCAGCACAAAATTGTTTCCATGGTGGATGAGTGCGGTGGCCAGCAGGAAGGTGGAGTTGGATGGAGTAGAGCAACATATGGCAGAAGCAGGTAACCAACATGTTTCAGCAGGATAATGGGAAATTCAGGAGAGGAAAGCTGCCATATGTTGGTTGCTGGGTCAGAATCAAGGTACCGGTTGTGTTGAGAGAAGCTAGTTGCCAGTGGTCGAAACCCATTGAAGTGGTGGAAGTGTTTTGGCATGCTGTGAGAACCAGGGATGGCAGTGTGTGGAACATTGAGGGTGATGGTGTTGACGGAGGAGAAAGATGATAGTGCTGGATCTGTGCATGGAAGGAATTGTGATGATGCTGGTTCTTCAGGGGGGGCGGGGGGGTTCCTTGTCTGGGAATACGTTTTCCTTGGCAGATAATACAGATATGCCACAAGGACATCAAGGGTTGGCAGGAGCTACTGAAGACCCAGAGACTATGCTGAATCATAATGTGAGGGGTGTTCCTGTTCCTTGTGAAGGAAAGTGGATGTGTAGTATGGTGCAGTCTGGCCGTCATCAGTGGAATGCTGGAGGGGGTTTGATGGATGGAACGAGGCAAGTGAGAGGTGACGGTTGGAGAACGGCGAGAGCTAGCCGTCGGACAATGCCGGCATTCATGTCCCGAAAGCCCTTATTTAGTCAATGTAATACTACCCCACGCGTGTTAAGTCCCATCAATAAATCTTGCATGACAATTACCCTGCATCAGCCCATGCTTCAATGCTGTCAGATTTTTTTCATGATGTAGGAGGGGGAATTTATTTGTGGTTGATGCTGGCTTGCGGTAGCGGTGCGTTTTTTAAAATTTATTTATTTTTTTTATATTGAACCTTTTCGTGGATTAAGTTTTTTGTGTTTAGGGGCCCAGGGTGACGTTCCGGGTTGCTGCATTTTCAGGGATTCTTAATCATATGTGCATGAAGAGAATTGTATGGGAAGTTGGGTTCTCAGTACAACAGCTTTTTGCTCGACGGATGTCAGATACCAGTGGTATCTAAGGTTAAGACCTTGGGCACCTATTTGGAGGCCAGTCTAGACAACAAGGCCCACGTTGACGCCATTGTGAAAAACACTAATTATCATCTGAAAGTGCTTTGTCAAGTGGCCCCGTTGGTTTCAGAGGAAAACCGGAAAAAATTAGTCCGGGCCGTAATACGGCCTAGAGTGGACTATTGTAACGCTCTTTTGGGAGGGGCAAAGAAAATTGATTTACAAAGACTCCAAAAGATTCAAAACTCTGCGGTACGCATAGTCTTTCAGATGAAGCATCTAGAGCCCACATCCGCAGCTAGGAGGAGTCTGCACTGGCTGCCAGTTTCAGCTAGAATACAATTCAAGCTCCTGACAACCTGTCATAAATTTATCTACGGTAATGCACCCATATATCTTAAGAACAGGCTGAAGATATATGTACCTAGCAGATCTCTTCGCTCAGCCAAGACCTGCTCTCTACATGTAGATCGAGTGAATGGCCGCGCCTTTCATGTGCAGGTCGCACAGGCCTGGAACGCCCTTCCGGTGTCTCTACGCAATACAAACAATCTTCTGATGTTTCGGAAACAGTTGAAGACCTTCCTATTTTCATAAAATCATGATCCAGCTACCTGGTTGTACTAGATAGGGCCTACCTTCTTTCTTCCTGGCGCCTGGATGCCTTCGGGCTTTGGCGCCTTATAAATGAAATAACATAACATAACAGATGATGGGTACGCCTCTGGGTTGAGTTGATTGCAGGAGTGTTGTGGGACACACACCCTAAATATCTCAGTTCTAGTTCATTTCCATTTCAGCATCTCACATTGGTGATTCTTTGACATTGATTTGGGCATTTACAAATAGCGATCTTTTGGAAGAGCAGATGGCATTGGCAAAACCATGGTGCACTGTCTGCGCATGTCCGTCATCTTTTCTGTGCTAGACATGTATAGATTGATTTTGTTTCCTGTTGATTTGATCCTGCCTTACTAGAGAATCTCTGCTGAGGTTTGTTTAGCTGCAGTTTCTGGATGTTTGCTGTGATATTTCAATGTTACTCTGACTGCGCTGTGCCAACTATGTCTCGTTTCACCGAGTGCTTCTGTTGAAAGTATGGTCATGCCAGATTTCGAAATAGCTGGGAGCTATTTAGCTCCTACCCGTAGAGCCTGGTTTGCACAACCAGCTACCATGAGCTACTTTTGACTCAGTGGCTAACTAGTGCCATACAAACATACATACCCATGTGACATTTAACTCTGTATTTGGGAATCTGCATAAAAGCATTTCAAATATCAAGGATTGCATAAAATGGACAAAGTAAACCTTTTCACCTCACATAAAAGTTGGTTTTGCAGCACGCCATTTACTAGCTACTGGTTCTTGTGGGTAGCTCCTACCTACTAGGTGATGCCTGATACCCACGCGCCAGTTATAGCTCCTGCTTGTTGTAGCTGGTCGAATGCATGTTTCTCTCGCATGCTTGTTAAAGATGTGTCCTTCTATATCTGTGGGAGAGGCTAACCCTATAACGCACTCTTCCTCTTTTTATTTATTTTTGGTGGAGGTTCCAGCTCGAAATATGGGCACCATATGCACTTTTTTTTTTAAACTGGTTTGTCCGGGGGTCTGTCGGGTATAGTGACCTAAATCGATCCTGTGCCATGCATATGCACACTGTTGGAAGCATTCTGTATTTCCATGGTATTTGATATTTTCCTGGCTGGCGTTGAGAGGCTGTTCGTGCAGAAGTTATTTTTTTTAAGGGGTTGCAACCAGATGTGGGTTAGCATAACGTTCTGCATGGTGCACGTTGTGTATTCTTCTGGTTGGGAGTGTTGTGGTTTTTGTAGGTGCATGTTGGGGTATTAGGTCTGAGGTGGTTGGTGTGTCCACCATTATGTTGGTGTAGAGTCTTGTTGTTGCATTGTTCTTGGTGTTGTGAGGTGGTTATTGCGGGAATTCTTTTATTGGTCAATAGGGGAATTGTGTGCTATTGGTTTTAGTAGTTTATTCTTAGCTTTGTTCCAAGTGGTGGCAAGTGGCTCTTAATGAGTTTTACTAAATTTGTCTCCGTTTTGGTAAGCAACGATTTAAATGTGTTGCAGCATTGTTCTCAGTTGTGTCGCATCTTGCAGTTAGTTTGACTTTCTTGTGTGTAGTAATATGGTGTTTTGTTTTGGTGGATGTTGCATTATTCTTTTTGTTGGAATTTTGGAGGTGCTGCCTTGGTCTGAATGATCAAACAAAACTGCAATTATCCGTAGATCAGTGCACACCCTCCTATTATTAATCCATACAATTAATGCGTAAAAAAACGCTGCATAATTCCTTCCAACACAACAACCCCATTTAATAGGTGTATGCTTTAGACTCAAGGCAGCATGTCGGAATTCATTTATTGTATTTATTGAATCATGTTTTGATCATAAGACACATTTACAAAAAGACATATCGAATACATTGATAAAACATCTATTAAAAAACAATTATCAAAAACGCACATTGTCCCACCAACAAACAACCAAAGGCTCATCTCACATATCATTCCTGATATTCTTTCATCCCCATACATGCAAAAAAAACGCCACTCGTACTTGTGCAATATACGCAATCCTTATAGTTCTGTTCTGTGACTCAGAACATCCCATCTATTTGGGTTGATATCTTGGTTACTCAGAAGTGCCTATTTAACAATTTTAAGAGAAGAACACTGGGTAAATGTTCCAACATGGTTACTCATGAACACATATCAATTCACATTTTGTCTATGTAAAACCCAAGTTAGAGCCCACTCTGGGAGGTGTAGGCTCTATGGTGTTGTCGACTTGAGTTTCGGGCAACCAGAGCGGTCTGTACAATTTCTGTCTGGTGCACCTCATCAGGACATAAACATTACAAGCAGAAAACAGTTTGAAAAAGAATTCAAGTTGGTGTGCAATTGATTGTTGTCCAATTTTCAAAAGCTTGTTTCTTTCGCTTTTACCAGGTGTGAAGTTGCAGTAAACCAAGTGTGTTTCCCGGAATGCCACTTCCAAAAGTGCGGTGCCTTCGAATCTAGTCACCTCATGCAATGTTAGCAGGACCAAGCCAAAGACAGTTCCTTCTTGGTTGCAATGTTATTGTATCTTGAGGTTGTCTCTTGTTTTCCACCAAGGTGTTGTTTTTTCCCTGCCAGGTGTACTACAGGCCAGTTAGTACAGGGGGTGTGGGGCCATCGACGGGTGATCCCTATATTGTCCGCCAAGGGGACACTGGATGTGGTCAGTGTCTTACATTCAAGGTGTCTGCAAACACTCGTGTACTTGCTTGAAAGTAAACAAGCCGTATGGAGTCCACGTTCCTCTGTTTCGCCACTGACCAATGCCGCGTTGGGCGTCTGGATGATGCCTAGTGTTTGGTGCCTCATAGTGTTGCAACGGTGTGCATGGCTTGAGAATGCAATTTCAGGAGGTTGTATGACCTTGTTTTGGGTATACTGGTGTAGGGTTTAAGAATATGTTGTGCTTGTACTGTTAAGGCTGATGTTGGGTGTTCTTATGGCGACCTTGGGGGTGATGTGTTTAGGAAGTTGTGGTTTACTTGCATGGGACAGGTGTAGTAGGCACAGTCGTTTTTCTGGGGGCTGCAGCAATGAAAGTGTACATAATTTGGCAGGCGGTGTATTCGGTTGGTATGGGTGTTTCTGGGTTGTAGGCTGATGTGTTTTACGAGGGCTCCCTGGTCTGGCTTTAAGTCTCAAAAAGATAATGGAGGTGAACTGCACTGCTACTGGTGGAAATCTTTGTAAATGTGTAAAGACTGATATAAAGATGCATATTATCTTAACAGTGGTGCAGTGAGATGCAGAGTGATTTACCTCCAGAGAAGGACTTTAAAATTTAACCATGGCCAGCTGTCTGGTCTAGCCTGTTCTCTGGGAGGCTACTGCAGCGGTCGTGGGCTCAGTGCAAATTATTGACTTATCTTTGGAAACTGGTAACCTATGTAGTGAGTAAGTAAGCCAGGAATTGTGGGATTGATGTTTCATTTAAAAGGATTAATCATGGATGGAAAAACTTTGGATCGGCACAGACGTAAGCATTGTTATGGTTCTGTATTCCCAGAGGAGGAAGGCACAATGCCCGTGATTTCCCCACAAACTGGGATGGCTGCAGAGTTCTGTGAAAGTACCACCTGTGACAAATCTGGATAATGTGTCCCTTCTCCCCAGAAGGCAGCCACACCCTTTGAGGCTATGAGGTGAGGCTGCTGCGCAATACCCTAGCCAGGCATCTGGGCAAGTGGGACCTCACTGGCAGTGACTACCCTCTTGGGGACAAGGACTCCCTATTCAGCATGGAACTCCCAGTCCAAACCACCCTTTCTGCTTATGTGGATGCCAGAAAGACCATTGCATTCCCTGTTACAACTATAATTCACAAATATCCTTCTTTGGCTCGGTTGGCTTCAGGTAATGGTGAACCTCGCCTGAATGCCCTGATCAAGGAAGACTATTTAATTTGTTTTAGTTAATAAGAAGGGAACAGACTGAATCGAGGGGAATCTCCCATGGAGGGAGGGACGAGAGCAAGTGCTACGCAGAGGCGAGCCCCAGTAGCATTGATGCCCTGGAGGGGTGCAGCCAGTGGTGATGTGCAGAACAAGAAACCAGCTAGCTGGAGGCTGGGTGGCAGGTACATTGATTGAGCAAGAGGCTCTGTCAAGGGAAAAAGTGTGGCGTGACCACTGAAGACCAGTAGTGGGCCTGGTGGCCAGTAACGGTTACAGGTCATTTGGTCGGGGGGGAAAAAAAAAAAAGGTCGAGCACCTGGGGGACTACAGGAAACTAAACAAAGCACTGTCCTTGGCCCAGGCAAATGTTAAATTAGGGGGGGTCGTAAATGGCTTCCTCTTGGAAGGAATCGGGGAGGGGCACTGCATCTGTGAGCTAGCTGAGCTTGGGGGGGGGGGGGAGTGGATAAACCAGAAATTCCACCATGTGCTTTGGAAAACCACACCCCTTTGGGGCCAGAGCATAATTAAAAAAAAAGATGGATAATTCATAGTGCGGACTTGTAAAAATTATATAAATAACATCATTCTTGTGATTTTTCTGTGCACATTTTAAGAGGTGTTAGGACCCTGTGGTATGTTCTTGGGGATGGTAGCGGAAAAAAGGTTGTTACTCCAAATGTATGCATGTTAAAAATCTGACACTTTATCATCTGAAACGCATATCCCTAGTGCACATTTGTGTAAAATCTGGAAAGGTTTAGAGGTCGTTATCTGGATGAAAAGGGCAAAATTCTGTCATAAGTGGACACGGCATTTTACAAAGACAGGGATCGGATGGTTTGGTGCTACAGAAAATATGTTAACTGGACGTATAATATTAGAAAAATGGTACATAGATAAATATGTATTTGGATCAGAAATAGATTTGTGTGCAATTTGACAAGGGGAGGATGCTCTGACCATAAACCTACCTCATCACTCTGACTCACAACCCAGTTCCCCCAATCATGGGCGAGGGGAGGAACTGGCCAATGATAAGTTGAGAGGGTTGGGCATAGAAGATGAGCCGACCCTCCCACTTTCTAAACACATAAAAGGAGACTGTGCAGGACAGGTGGGGACATTCACTTCCCACTTCAAGCTGATTTCTTGCGGAGCGTTTTGCCAGAGGACACCAGATCCAGCACTTTGACTTCAAATCCAGACAGAGACCAGAACTTTGAATTCAGAATTTGTCAGCAGGCCTCAAAATCTTTTGCAAACTGATTCACCCCAGACTTCCAAGGGGCACATCAGAGTAAAACAGCCGGGCTGAGCTGTTTGATTCTGGCCAAAAACCCTGTGCCAGAAACACCCAGAAAGCAGAGCTGTACCCGGAACCAGAGATCAGACCGCCGTGCAGTGCCAAGAACTTTTGCCAGAACCAGAGATCCAGACCGCTGTGCAGTGCCGCTAGCAGAGCTGACCCAGATCGCTGTGAGCAGAACCAGGCAGAGACCGTCCGTGGCAAGGGAACCGCAGTCCAATCCTGACCCGATCCGTGGCGAAGTCGCATTCCTGTCCAAAATATAGTGTGAGTACCGCCAGGACTGTGCAAAACCCAATCTCTTAGTTTAAAATAATCTAATTCAAACTATTTTAACCTATTGAGAACTGCATCCTAGAAATCTTGTGTTCCTTCTGTGATCTCAAACCTGAAAACTGTCATCTGTCATTCTGAGCTTGACTTTTCTTTTGAGAATCTACCTTCACGAAATCGTCCGTATCTCCGGAACCGTTTGTCCTAGGAACTAAACTTTCATCTTAAAGCTAAGATTCTGGGCTTTCCAACGAACCCAGAACCGACTTTATATTCATTATACTTTTTCCGTAATCGCGCTCGACGCACTCGGAAAAATTGCCGCGAATTGCGATTTGGCTCAATTTCTTCACTTGGCAAAATAGCAGCTCCTTGCTTTCCTTTGCTGAAATTCGTTTGCCACCTGACAATCATTCATAGAGCATTGCTAAAGTGATCGTGAACTAATACAAAGTAGCTGTCGCCCACCCTGAACCTCTAGAGGGAATTAAAATCATTTTAGCATATTTTTTACTTCTTTGCATACCACCTTTAAAGTACTTTGCCTGTGTTTTAAAATCATCCCTGTTGATCTAAGCTTGCTAGGGGGGAACTGAATTGGGATTGTACTGTGATTGTATTCCTGAAGACTGTGTGTGTCACTTCCACCTCCTTACATTGCATAGAGGGGGGGTGAATTGCCAAAAGGGGAAAAGTGATTATATTATGTTTTGCTGAAATCATATCAAGTTTATTCCTGTGTTGCTTCTTTTCCACCTTGCATTTCCTTGTACCATATAAAGCATTTCAGCTACCTTATCCTATATACTACTCCTAAGTAATTAAACCAGCATGCTAGTATCACCTCATCCATTGCTGATTACTGCTCTTATTCACAAGTGTGATATCAATTTATTAATTTATTATAAAAGTGTGATATATTATTTAATTCTCAAACCTTTTAAATTTGCAAAACGAACTTCTTTGCTCAGTGGGGTCAGGGGGATTCTAAGAGAGGGGTGTTTATATAAGGGTTGTCATCCAGAGTACACGAACTGGACATAAAAATATATAAATAAGGGCTTCCCTTGAGCAATCCCAGACAAGGCACTGACTTTGTGGGACTGCTTGATTGGAGTCTTTAACAGAACAAACCCTGGCACCCTTTCTTGGTGTGCTCCCGGTTCCAACTTGCCCAATGGTGTTTGGCAAAACAGTGCTGCCATCCTTTTGTAGCAGCAAAACGTAGTTTTGATGCGAGGCAGCGGTGCTCAAAGGAGCCAGCGCAGCCATTTTGCTGTAACTGCTGAAGTGCAGCTTGGTTATGGATGGGAATTCGGCTGAGTGGGTTAATGTATCCCACAGTGTTCCACCTTTTGATAATCGGGAAACAAAGCACTGGCATCCCTGCCCCTCCCTTTTTATCATCATCTTTCATTGCCAGAAGCAGGCACTCCAGTTGGCACTTGCAGCAAGAAACTGAGCTATAACAAGCGCCACATAATGACATCCCTTGTTAAACTTTCTAGGGCGCTGAAACCTGTGCACTAGGCAGTTAATGTGGCTGCAATAAGGCCTTTCCACCATACTGCACACTGCCACACGTCCTACCATTTCACGTTCTTACAGTGCTGATGTCTTACAGTGCTGATATCATATGTTAACAAGGGTGGCGCTAGAGAAGAGGGTTTGTTTAGTCAGGACAGGCAGACTCTAGGCGCCAGTCATTGACGTGTTTTATGTTCCTATGGCCTATCATTTTGTGCACTCCAAAATATTACATGTTGATATTTCTGGGACCTAGTTTTTTCCTTTATCCGCCTAGAATCGTTTTCAGTATAGCACTCCAATTCCTCCAGCTTCACCTTCATAAGTGTTGTAACAACGGTTATTATTCCTATGGTATTCCATTTATCAACCTGGAAAGGAAGTAGGGACTGGTTCGGCCGTTCAGAATTTGAACTTACTGGGGGCTGGCACATACCAGAAGTGAGTTTAATTCTCTGACCTGTGTGCTTTAACGAGAGCATGCGTGATCAACTGTACAGTTTATTATTTTTTTTTTTTTAAGTTTGAGACCTAACCACTTTTTGTATTGGAAAAAAAAAAGTATTATATTTTTGACCGGTTTCATGAGCTAGTTCTCCTGCTTGTAATCACTTTAGTACTAGGTGAAACACTAATAGGAAATAAAACCCCAGAATCAAATAATTACCAACACTTGTTTAGATTCTTAGTCCACTTCATACAGGCCCTTATTAAAAAAAAAAAAAAAGATGAATCCCAAAGTAGTTTCTCTGCTTCAGTGATGTGTATTAATCTCACTTTTACAATGCCATACTGGCCATCACATACGAGTGAGTTTGCTCTGGGTCTCACTCCGTATAAATGGGGCTTCATTTTGTTGTGTGGTTTATTTATTTTTTTGGTGGCAGGGCTGGGCTGTACTACCAGGCGGGCCGGCAGCTGTTCGTACATTATATTTGCTGCCTCATCATTCATTTGGCGGCTTCTTGCCTTCGTTGCTGCAGACCTTCCTGCGGGATATTCTCGTCTTGTTAACATAATGTGCATGAGCAGTCATTTTTTTTTTTCCAACTGAAGCAATTGATCCCCTTTATTTCTATCTGAAGGTTTTTCATACAGTTTGTCACCATCTCAAATTCGAAATTCATAAAATATGCCTTCTTGCATTTGTAGAACACTGATGCAGAGTGTGCAACCCAACTATTTGAATGCAATGCCTTGTATTCTCTGTTGTGCTAATTTCGTCTCAAAGTGAATTGTGGTGGTCTGTCCTAGCATATAGCACTAACCTTCTATATTGTTGGGTTCGGAAACGTCAAGCAAATGATGGGCTCCAAAGTTGGGAGGGTGGGGGGGATTCCCGTGGTTGGAGGGAGTGGGCATGTAAAGGAAGTTGCATCCTGTCTCCAGGCTAAACAAATGTATGCCATCATTTCTATCCCATGCACAATAAAGTGGGAGAGCGTTGGCAAGTTTGCTTGATCTGAGAACTCGCATTTTCAAACTGTTGTAGGCACACAGGCCTACGTTGAAAGCAAAAGCTGGATTTTCCCTGTGTCGCCAACATTGTGTGAGCCTGGGTAATTCCCTTTCTCGGTGCCTCACTCAATGAAGTGTTGCAATTGGGAGTGCATGAAACAGTAACCACCTTCAGAAGTCCTATGTGAGAACTAAATTGGCAAAGGCAATGAAAATGGGGTCTCGTGCTGGGTAAAAGAATGAGGGGGTGATAAGCGGTGTGAGAAGAGCGAGGACAACAGGGGTGGTGTGTAGCGACTGTAGCAAAAGCAGTGGTTTTGTGGTGCTGCCTGATGCAAGGGGAGCATGGGTGGTGCAGTGCATAGCAATGGACAAAAATCGCGACTAAACCCCACATTCCAGCAACTGGGACACATGGAATCTTTACTATTTGGAAACACTAAAGGGAAATTTCCAGCAGGGCACATTACCTTTAAAGTTAAAAACCCATGACCGCAGAGGGTGGTTGCTTTAGGGGTGGAGTATTCCTAGTTTTCTGCTAGTACACTTCCAATTGACCTTTTTGGCTTACTGCACAAAAACCCAGACTCATTTAAAAGTGGAAAAGGTCGCTTTAATGTGACAGGCCAAAGCTTACAATTAAACGCTTACCTGGCTCCATGGCCTTACAAACTAAAGACATATTTTAAACAACCAATTAAATTAAACATTCTCATTTTTTACCCAATAATGAAATAAAGCCATTTCATCCCTAACTATCCCTTGGATCCTACCGTCTCCTTACCCCTTTTCCAGGCGTCCCGCTTTCTCCCCGGGGCCATGCACCTCCAGGCTCAATACCTGTTCCCCCGTGGTGGCTCGCTTGTGCAAACAGCGCCACCCCATCCTTTCCCGTGTCATTCCCCCATTGTGCTTCCCTCCCCCCACATCACAAGGGGCCATGCCCCCGGCACCAGAAAAACCCTCCCCTGAGGTGTTCTTTCTGCCCCACCTCCCCACCAATTTTCCTACCTCCAACTCCTCAACCAATCTCCCAGCCAAGAGCTCAAGTCCGCCATATAATGATTGTTCCCCAAAACCGCAAAGTTTACCCATCCTCTCTAAATCTCATCAACCCTTCCTAAACCATCACCTTACGGTCCAAAACATGTACTGACACCGATGTACAAAATTCTACCATCTCTCTGTTTATCCCCTTCCTTGCCCGCTCTATCGGACCCTCATTTCTCGCCCCCCCCCAACTCTCTGTGGCAAACACTTTGTCCCCCCTACAGTTGCATTAGGCCACACTTGTCGGACCCATAACAAAAAACCCTTTTTATTTTCCTAAGAAGAGCCACCCCCCGTATCCCTTACCAAATCATTTTCCCCACCAAGACTAACCCCCCCCCCAATCTGGAGGCCCATAGTTTTCCCTCAACCCAGCCAAAATAGGAAGCAACTGATCCCAGCCCCCCCAAACCCGCACCATCTTACCACAACATCTTTATAGTTGCACCCCAGTTGCCTGCCAACAACCCTCTTCTCAGCTTCTTTCCCCGTCCACTTAACCTTAGAATGACCCAAAAACCAGATTTTTGACATCTGACCGTACCTCCTAGCAGCATCTGCAAAAGAAATTAAAAATCACTTACAAATCAACAACATCCTAATAAATGCAACACTCCCGCTACCTACTGAAAAATTATATAAAGACATTCTGTTTGACCCGGTCACTGGCATACCCTTTGTATCTCCCTTACTCCCAGCGTCCCAACCTTTTCACCTACTCCTGTGAATAGCCCTGCCTGCTACCTTCAGATGCTGCACCCCTCCTAAATGAATGAGTTGCAACCTCCTAACCTTTCCCACACCACTAGTAACACCTTCCTCAGTACCCTATCCTTTCTGGCCATCTCCTTAACCCTCTCCGGAAACACCCAAGGTCCTCTCCTACCTGTCCCCCTATATTTCGCCCCTTTCACCTAGCCTTTAAACAATACACCTAAACCCACTTAGCCCCCCTTTTTCCCCTAAACCATTACCCTCCTCTCACCCTTGCCCCCCATCTTCCATCACCTTATTAATTTGGCCCTGCGTTGCTCCCCCGTGCACCGGGGGCCCCCGTGCACCCCCGTCCATGCAGGCCCTTTACTTTATTACTCCTCTTTTCACTGCACCAGGGGCCAAACCTGCACCTCCGTCCATGCAGTCCCTTCCATATAACTAATCTTCAAGCTCCTTGCTTCCATTACCACCTGTTTCCCACCTGCACCAGGGGCCCTAGTGCATCCCCGTCCATGCAGGCCCCTTTTCTGCCTTACTCCTCTCTCCCGCTGCACCAGGGGCCAAACCTGCGCCCCCGTCCAAGCAGAACATTCCACATCAATTCCTCTTCCAGCACCTTGCTTCGTTGCTCCACTTTTTTCCCCCAGCTGCACCCGGGGCCCTAGTGCACCCCTGTCCATGCAGACCCCTCATCACTTCCCCCTGCTGCACCAGAGGCGCTCCCGCACCTCCGTCCATGCAGCCTGAAGCTTACTCACCTTGTTGTGCGGCAAGCGTGAGGGCTTCACCACCGTCGACCATGCCCTCCAAACGACGGCCACCACCCCTTAACAATTTCCACAGTTACACCCCCTGCAGCCCTCCCCTACCTACGATTCTTCCTCCTCACCCCTCTCCTACCCTCTTTAAATTGCCCCCAAAACCTTTCATCAAACCTTGTGACCCCCCTCCTTTTACGATAAACTGAGCCCGACCTACCAGCACACCCCAATTTACCTGGCATGCGGTCCTCCCACCCCCGCCCCCCACCTCCTTGCACCGCTCCTCGCCCTGACCCACTGTCCCCTGCCTGAAAACAATCCGTAACCGTATGCCGACCCGCGCACCTGCTGCACTCATGTTTAAATTTGCACATCCCTCTCGTGCAGCCTTCTTCATTGAACGCCCAACATGCTGTCGAGGGCTGTCCTCTGCCTCCTCCCCCCGACCCTTCATGGGCGGGGTGACCAAGAAAGGGCCGGTAAGGCACAGGCAGCCCACTTGCTGTGTGCAATGTTGGGGCAGGCCTCGTTGGAGCCATCCATTGCAGCCAAAGATCCATGTCTATCTCCCCCCAGGCCGCCTGACTGTCCTCTGCCATTCTCTCTCTGAATTCCTCATCATAGCGTACCCAGGCAAAACCCCCAAAACTCGTGAACGCCTTCCTAATTACATCCATATATTTAAGCAGGGCCACGCAACGCTCCGGGAATTTTTCACAATATACACTGGCATAAATGATTAATGCCGACATCCAATTCTCAATAGTCACCGGGACCCTTGGGCGTGAAGCCAGTTACCTCTCTTCTTCCTTAGACCGCTCCTTTGCTCTCACTTCCCTATGGAGCAACTTCAAAACATCTACAAATTCCCCCGCCCGAATCTTCTCCCTGGTCGCTGTCATCAAGTGCGCCCCCCAACGGTTTTGTTATACCCATGTATGGCAGTTTTTTCCCCTTGCCTTTCACTTCCAACTCCTTTTCTTTTCCCACTTGCACCTCGAGCACCAATGGCTCCACTACCTTGTCCGTTTGGACCTCCACTGAGCAAATGCTCTTCTCATCCCCCAAGGCTCCAATGGCCTGTACATCTATTTCTTTCCTTACCCCTTGCAGTCCAGACCCTTCATTTCCCGTCCCCCTTCTCGTGTCCCCTCTCTGCCATGCAGATGACCATTCCCTTTCCCGCTCACCTCTTTCCACGCAGGCCGTCTGCGGTCTGGCGTCCATACCGATGCTCCTCATCTCTTTTCTTAGAGGGCTCCTACATTGTGGATGTGAGCTCATGCCTGAGTTGATCTTCTTGCGAGCCCGGGGCGTCCGCCCCGCCACTCCTTTGACGTCTTCTCGGCGGGGCCGCGGAAACCTCTGCCTGGTCCTCTTCTCTCGAGCGAGGCGTTCCGTCCTCCACCCTGGAATCCTCATTGCTAGGGGCCGTGCTGCACCCTCTAGGCTCTCCTTGCGCTGACCGAGGAGGGGCCGTTCTAAAACCCTCTACCTCCACCTGACCAGCGGGGGCTGCGCAGCGCCCTCAGCCCTCACTCCTCCTACCCCGGGGGGGCCGTTCCGCGCCCCACTCTAACTTCCTCAATTGATGGGGACCTCTCCCTCCTTCTCCCACCTGCACTCTTCTGCAGGTATTTACCCCCTCTTCCCCTCTGCCCTGCCAACCCCTTCTGCACCCCCTCACTGGCCCCACTCTGGTTCCCTTGAGCCACCTCCTTTTGAGCACTCCCAGCTTCCCTAGGGCTATCATACACTCCCTCCCTCAATGGCTGCCCACCCGAAATCATTTCTCCCCCGGACGCCCTCCTGTCTATCTCCCTCCTCAACTTCCTGCCCCTGGATTCCCAAATCTCCCCTCTCCCCGCTGCGGGGGTGCAAGCCACCACTGCCGCGAGAGCCCCATCTGCCGCTGCTCTACGCTGCGGCCTCCCACCACTTATCTCCCCCTCCCCCGTGACCTCTCCACCAGTGACCTCCCCCACTGCCCCCTCCAACTGGGCCCTAGATGCCCTACTAATTATTTCCAAGGCCTCCCTCAGAGCCTTAGCATCAACCAGACCCTTCTTGCTGGCTCCCTGGCCCACCATCGTGCACTACTAATCTGGTTGTGCACTAAAATATATATACCCCTTGAAAATTAACCTAGCAAACCTAAGCCCCCGAGCCAAAAACTACCCGTGGACCTATACCCCAATTGACCAACTACTAACTTTGAAACTAGTTAAATAAGCGCTTGCACACACCCAAACGTAAATATAAAACTCCACAATGGTATACTCCAAATTATTATTAATTAATAAAACTTTTTTTTTTTTTATTTACCCCCTTAAATACTGCCCTAGCCCCTGAAACCCCCTCCAGCCCTGGCAATAAAGTGCCACAAGCAAAAGAAAGCCCCCAAAAGCCCAAGTAACGCAGGGGCCGAGATGCGTCCGTGTCACACTGCCCCCTGGCAGCGTGTAAGCACCACCGCACCTAAAGACAACAAATCAACGCGGCCCCTTTAATGGGAGCACACTGCCCCCTCTGTCACGCGACGGCCACCGCACACAGAATTCCCCTCTCCCAGCCAACAACACGGGACCAGGCGCTCCCTACCTCAATAACCCCCCCCCTCCTCACGCCCCCCCCCCGAACAACCCGTGGGCGAGATGGCACAGACCCAAATGCCCGCTAAAACCGCCTCTCTCCCTACGGTCCGCGTTCCCCTGCACCCTACCTAACCCCCACCCCCAGCCCCACCCCCAGCAGCACCGGACGAAAATGCCGTGTCACAATGCCGTGACTGAGAAAAAAGAAGAAAAACCCTACGCCCGAACACGGACCACTGGAACCGGAGCCTAATAAAGTAAGAGGGGGTACCTTATCTATGGTACCCCGGCTATAGCAAACAATTATACAAATTAAAAGTTTTTCCTGCCTATAACTAACCTCCCCCCAACTGCTAAACACTGTCCCTCTCACCTACGCTAACCTGCAGCACCGAAGGCCCAGCTACTCGGGAGCAAGTGACAGGACTGACGATCATCAAGTCCAACCGTCGCCTGCCTCCCGAACCTTCCCTGGACCCTTAAATACCCTCGGGAGGCGCTCTGCCCCCCACGGCCACTCGCTGGCCGTGTGCAGCGCCAAAAACCTCCCTGGGGGGAAACGCTTCGCGTTCCCCCCCAGGACCCCCCTTTTAATGAACTGTTTTGCTGGGTCCAGTTGAAGGATGGGGTTTTAAATATGGAATTCACATGATGATGATGTAAAATCACTCCAGCCTTTTTCTTGATAGCAATTCAATGTGCACCGACATCCATCAGTGAGATTTTATCCACATTATAAGGTTATTTAGAACACACTATCGAAGAGTGCGACTTTGGATTCGAACCTGTGTTGCTCTATGTCGACTTGCTTCCAAGACGAGCGCGTTGCCACTGAGCTATACTACTCGTCTTTAGAAACCATTTGCAAATAGTTAACTGGAATTTATACCAGGGCACTGTTTTCGGGTGAAAAAGCATGAGCGCCGAATTGATTTATAGCTAGGCTGAGACCTTTAAAATGTACTCCTACAGGATCCCATTGCTGTCATGCACCGTTATTTTACAATCTGGTAACCTACATAAATAGCAGACAATAGGTGGACATCTTTTGGTACACTATCCCAAAGGAAATGTTTGCGATATGTTACATTCACAATTGAACACAGAGCACCCATATGGTTCTATTAAACATGCTTCCACATTAGAAGGCTTTGCTGTTTCTATACTTGAATGCTTACCAATCCCATGCTCCTTTTAAAATGCATTTTATGACAGCAGCTAATATTTCTGTTGCATGTACCATGGACATCTTTACAGTCTGGTACTGTTAATAATAAATGTGTCTTGCTTGCGGTCTTTAAATCGAATCTTGCAGGCATTTTGTATACAATGCAATGTAGGGAGACAAAGACGGACAAGTCTGTCTTCGGCATGATGCAATAAATAACGTGTTTTTGAGTTTGTATAGTACTCCCCAGGTTATGTTTGACTTTACCCAATTTGAAAACCCCATGTGCTGCATCAGATTCCAATAGAAGCTGTTTGAGGCTGACCAACTGAAATGTCCACCAACGTTGCACCAGATTCAGGAAGGTTTCTTTATCGAACCATTCAGAGTGGCTGGGATCAATGGGATGCATAAGGATAGCTTGGCCACACCACTAGGATTGGAGAGATTGCAAAAGAATCGTGGAGACACCCTCGAATTATGCGAAGCTTGGGCGACGGGTACATAGCACGTTTTTTGTCATGTGCCCACTTTCAGGGTATAAAGGGAATTATTTTTTTCATTTGCACCGTATTTGTCCTGAAGGATGCCTTGGAAATGGCCACTCGTGTTGCAAATGAGTGTCTTCCCTCTCTAAAGGAAGAAGGGTGCTGTGTAGCATTGGCAATGGGGCATGGCACTGCTGCCTTCTTGAATGAGGACACAGGGGACCCGCTTAGCTCATTTCTCTCGAGAATCTCTATGGTAGATACTGATCCTTTTACTTTGTTAGAAATTCCAGCCAGTTACAAATATTTCTGGGATCCTCTTGGTGGTATGTGCATTTTTGGTCATCTGCCATGTCCCGGAGAGACAAAGCATGGATTCCATTTACACCCAGGTATTGCAAGGCATATTATTTTTTCAAAATTGATTAGTTGAAATTGCTAAATAAATGTTTGATTAGCAATCTAAATGATATGATTAGCAATTTTTATATCATTACTTTCATTGCAAAAAAACACACGTTAAGAAAGATCTTTAAACATGTTGATATGCACCCTTCTTATGCTATCACCAAGTACAATGCTGCCCATTGTTTGGCATAAGTACACAGCTAAATTGTGCCACAACTGCTTGGCTGAACTGTGAATTTCCTTTTCTGAAACAATTCAGTGCCATTGTTTTACATGTATCCCTTATTTGTGCGCTGCCCCTTTTCCCTCATGAAATACTTTCAATCGCCTGCTCTCAGCATGCTTATTAAAATAGCTATGCACACTCTCACATTGCCTCCCTCCTGTCTCTCCACCTCCTTTTTTGTGCCTCTCCTCTAACACAAATGCTTTATCCATCTTTCCTATTCTTTCTCCTTGTGATCCGTTTCTTCCATGATCTCTAAATCCATTATATCTGCCACACTATCCGTTTCTGATAGATTCGGTTACTATCTAAGACCATTATCGATTGCCCAACAGTTTGAGAGTAAATTAACACGCATTTTATTTAGAAAAGCTACAATTTCTTAGAACAGCTCCAGCAAGTAATTTAAAAATGGGGAATGACATGCTATGTAGCCTTCTGATTTGCAGTGACTGGTAAACGTGGGTTATTTGTGAAGATGCTCACACTCCTTACTAAACTGTGCAAAGAGTAGTTCATTAAGCGAGAGGATCTCTTCGATCTAAACGTGTAGGGCAGGGGTGCACAACTGATTTTGACAGAGGGCCAAAAGTACCTTACATGAGGGCTATAGTGGGCCGAAAAGTAAATGTGGGCGGGGCGGTAGGCGGGGCGGGGCGGGGCAGGAGGCTTTTTAAACCCCCAATTTGTACTAAACACATGGGAAAAAAAATGTTTTTGAGGGGCAACGATTTTTTTTGCATTTCAAACTTACATTTTGTACTACACATTTTCCATTGTTATAATTTATTTCTATTTAGTTATTGTATCTCGCCTGTTTAATTAACTTATATATATTTTATTGACCCTAGATTGGACATGCCGTCATTTTGGAGTGCTACAGTTTGCTATTTGGGTTGCCCAAGAGGAGTAGGGCCTTCGTTGAGTCAGGTTTCATCAAAAAGCCAAAGATGAACATCTCCTAACTGTGCCTGTTTTAGCTTTATTATTGGGTTCACTCTTGGAGTGCAACACTATGCCCCATGTCCCTCACACCCAACCAAACACTATGCCCCCCCTCACCTCCAACCAAACACTATGCCCCATGGCCCCCTCACCCCCAACCAAACATTATGCCCCATGGCCCCCTCACCCCCAACCAAACATTATGCCCCATGGCCCCCTCACCCCCCAACCAAACATTATGTCCCCTGACCCCCAACCAAACACTATGCCCCATGGCCCCCTCATCCCCAACCAAACATTATGCCCCCTCACCCCCAACCAAACACTATGCCCCATGGCCCCCTCACCTCCAACCAAACACTATGCCCCATGGCCCCCTCACCCCCAACCAAACACTATGCCCCATGGCCCCCTCACCCCCAACCAAACACTATGCCCCCCCTCACCTCCAACCAAACACTATGCCCCATGGCCCCCTCACCCCCAACCAAACACTATGCCCCATGGCCCCCTCACCCCCAACCAAACATTATGCCCCATGGCCCCCTCACCCCCAACCAAACATTATGCCCCCTGACCCCCAACCAAACACTATGCCCCATGGCCCCCTCATCCCCAACCAAACATTATGCCCCCTCACACCCAACCAAACCCCCCACCCCCAAATCAGCACACACAAACCAGCACCAATACAGACCCAAACCCCCACCCCAACTCAGCACACCCACAAACATGCAGCCATAAAGACCCGAACCCCCCGCCCCCAACTCAGCACACACACACACTCAAGCATGCACCCATACAGACCCAAACCCCCACCCCCCAAATCAGCACACACACAAACATGCACCCATAAAGACCCAAACCCAACTCGGCACACACACTCTCAAGCATACACCCATACAGACCCGAACCCCCCCCCCCCACCCCCAACTCAGCACACACACTCTCAAGCATGCACCCATACAGACCCGAACCCCCCACCCCCAACTCAGCACACACACAAACATGCACCCATACAGACCCGAACCCCCACCCCACAACTCAGCACACAAAATACATTCAAATCCAAACATTCATACACATCCGACACCCCCCCCCCCCCCCATCGCACATCGCAACATACACACACAAACATAAAGCAAAACAGACCCGACACACAAACACAGTTGCGGCCCGCCATGCTCTTTTGTCCGGCCCGGAAGACAACAAAGACTTTCCTAATGGAGGGTGGCCCGCGGCCGCCCTCCATTAGGAAAGTCTTTGTGGTCTTCCGGGCCGGACAAAACACTGGCCCTCGTTGGCTCAGCACACACACGCACCACGTCGCTCCTACGAGCCACGTAGTGCGTGTGTGCTGCACCAATGGAGGGCCAGCACTACGGCTGGCGTGGTCCATAAGGCTTGATGCCGGAAGGCATTTCAGCCTTGGACCACGCCAGCCGTAGTACGATTCCAGCGTTCCAGCTTACCTGCCTGCCTTCCAGCACGTCTCCGGTAAGTGGTCTGTTTGTGTTTGTGTGTCGGGTCTGTTTTGCTTTATGTCTGTGTATGTTGCGATTGGGGGGGGGGTGTGTCGGATGTGTATGAATGTATTTTGTATGTATGTTGAGATGCGGGGTGGAGGGGGTGTCGGATGTGTATGAATGTTTGGATTTGAATGTATTTTGTGTGCATGTTGAGATGCGGGGGTGGGGGGGTGTGTCGGATGTGTATGAATGTTGGGGTGGGGGGTTTGTCAGATGTGTATGAATGTTTGGATTTGCATGTATTTTGTGTGTATGTTCAGATGCGGGGGTGTCGGATGTGTATGGATGTTGGGGTGGGGGGTGTGTCAGATGTGTATGAATGTTTGGATTTGCATGTATTTTGTGTGTATGTTGAGATGCGGGGGTGGGGGGGTGTCGGATGTGTATGAATGTTTGGATTTTAATGTTTGTGTGTAGAGATGCAGGGTTTGGAGGGTGTCGGATGTGTATGAATGTTTGGATTTGAATGTTTTTTGTGTGCTGAGTTGGGGGGGGTTCTTTTCTGTATGGGTGCATGTGTGTGTGCTGAGTTGGGAGGTGGGGGGGGGTTTGGATTGGGGGGACGTGGGGGGTTCGGGTCTTTATGGGTGCATGTTTGTGTGTGTGCTGAGTAGGGGGGGTGGGGGGTCTGTATTGGTGCTGGTTTGGGGGGGTGGGGGGTTTGGTTGGGTGTGAGGGGGCCATGGGGCATAGTGTTTGGTTGGGTGTGAGGGGGCCATGGGGCATAGTCTTTGGTTGGGTGTGAGGGGGCCATGGGGCATAGTGTTTGGTTGGGTGTGAGGGGGCCATGGGGCATAGTCTTTGGTTGGGTGTGAGGGGGCCATGGGGCATAGTGTTTGGTTGGGGGTGAGGGGGCCATGGGGCATAATGTTTGGTTGGGTGTGAGGGGGCCATGGGGCATAGTGTTTGGTTGGGGGTGAGGGGGCCATGGGGCATAGTGTTTGGTTGGGGGTGAGGGACATTGGGCATAGTGTTTGGTTGAGTGTGAGGGGGCCATGGGGCATAGTGTTTGGTTGGGTGTGAGGGGGCCATGGGGCATAGTGTTTGGTTGGGGGTGAGGGGGCCATGGGGCATAATGTTTGGTTGGGTGTGAGGGGGCCATGGGGCATAGTGTTTGGTTGGGTGTGAGGGGGCCATGGGGCATAGTCTTTGGTTGGGTGTGAGGGGGCCATGGGGCATAGTCTTTGGTTGGGGTGAGGGGGCCATGGGGCATAATGTTTGGTTGGGGGTGAGGGGGCCATGGGGCATAGTGTTTGGTTGGGGGTGAGGGGGCCATGGGGCATAGTGTTTGGTTGGGGGTGAGGGACATTGGGCATAGTGTTTGGTTCAGGGCTTTAAGTGGGCCGGGGCCTGCCGGGGCTGGGCCCCGGCAGGCTCTGAAATTTCGTTTTGAGGCGGGGCCCTGCCGGGGCCCACTAATCTCCCCTTGCAGCCCCAGCCACTACACGAAAAGGCTTTTTTTCTACAGCCTGAAGCTCTCGCTCGTGTGCGAGAGCTTCAGGCTTCAGAAAAAAATGCCTTTCAGCCATAATGGTGGCGCCGCACCTGCGAGGCATCCCTTTAATCAAGGGATGCCTGTGGGCCGGCGCCACCATTATAGAGAAAACGTGAGGCCGCTGGAAGCAGAGGCCTTGCTTTCTAAATACTGAAGCTACCGCGGATTCGCGGGAGTTTCAGTATTTAGGAAAAAGGCCTCTGCTTCCAGCGGCCTCACCCTTTCAACCTTAATGGCGACGCTGCCCCTCCCCAGCTGGCGAAGGGCAGCGCCACCATTAAGGCTGAATAGGCGAGGCGCTGTCCCCTGCCAGGCAAGCCTATAGAAAACAAATGCAGAGATCAGCACCCTCTCCCCCAGCTGATCTCTACAAAAGGCTGCCTGGCAGGGGTGCCAGTAGCCCATTGAGCCAAGGCTTGTCAAGGGGGCGTGGCCTCACGGGCCAGCAGGACCCCCGCTGTTAGGCCACGCCCCCTCGATGAGCCCCGACTCGATTTGTAGTGCCACTTAAAGCACTGGTTTGGTTGGGTGTGAGGGGGCCATGGGGCATAGTGTTTGGTTGGGGGTGAGGGGGCCATGGGGCATAGTGTTTGGTTGGGGGTGAGGGACATGGTGCATAGTGTTTGGTTGGGTGTAAGGGGGCCCATGGGGCATAGTGTTTGGTTGGGGGTGAGGGACATGGGGCATAGTGTTTGGTTGGGGGTGAGGGGGCCATGGGGCATAGTGTTGCACTCCAAGAGTGAACCCAATAATAAAGCTAAAACAGGCACAGTTAACAGATGTTCATCTCTGGCTTTTTGAGGAAACCTGACTCAACGAAGGCCATACTCCTCTTGGGCAACCCAAATAGCAAACTGTAGCAGTCCAAAATGACGGCATGTCCAATCTAGGGTCAATAAAATATATATAAGTTAATTAAACAGGCAAGATACAATAACTAGAAATAAATTATAACAATGGAAAATGTGTAGTACAAAATGTAAGTTTGAAATGCAAATAAAAATCGTTACCCCTCAAAAACATTCTTTTTCCATGTGTTTAGTACAAATTGGGGGTTTAAAAAGCCTCCTGCCACGCCCCGCCCACATTTACTTTTCGGCCCACTACAGCCCTCATGTAAGGTACTTTCGGCCCTCTGTCAAAATCAGTTGTGCACCCCTGAACTAGGCAGAACTGCTGGTAGTCGAGAAGTCTCGTTATTGGGGATATACATTGCAACTGCTGTCATACATGACCAAATCAAAGGTCCTAGTACGCTGGGAGCAACAGAATTCATGAAGGGGAGGCGGGGGAAGAGGCGTCAGCGCTGAAAACTGTGCCCCTGAGGTTCACCCATTGAAACCTTTAAAAAAAAAAAAACGTGTTGACAAAAAATGGCTTCCATTCCACCTACAGAGCTCGAAAAAAAGAAATGCTTCTGACTTAAAGCAGCTGGGGTGTTTTTTATAATGCGAATTCCATATCTCCTGTGAGTGTATCTCCTTGGAGTGTTATGTAACCCCCTCTTGTTGGTAAGTCAGAGTCCAGATTGAGCAGAACACAATTCTGAACTCGCACATTTCTGCAGCCAGCTTCTCGGGCGTGTGTGCTTTTCTCTTAAGATATATACTGGCTGAGGCTTGATACCTGCATGGAGGGATTTGGCTGGGCCTTGGACCTGTACCATGTAACTAAGTCATTGCAAGTAACAGCGCCTCAATGCCCCTCGGCTGCTTGTGCGCTATATAAATGTAAATAAGTTAAACAGAAATGTTGACCGTCCTGGTTCCATCATTCTGCTTTGCTTGCAAGTAGATGCACTCTCACACTGTTAGCGCAGCATGTCATCCCTCTGAAGTCATATTGCAGTGAGGGCGAAATGATTGATGAACAGCAATTCAGTGGTTTTGCATCATTGAACTGCGATGCGATACTGCTCATTTTATGCCTTGTAGTTGGTGTTTCATTCATTAAGTGATGGAGGGGGGGGGAGGATATGAAGAACATTGAGCTGGGTCTTTTCTGGGTTTGACCAATATTGTAAGAGAATTCCATGTGTGTAGTGATATTTTCGAATGGCAAAGTTTTGAATAAAAATGCGTCAAATGCATTTCTTTCATTTTTTTTAATGGGGTGGTCCCAACCCGGGTTTTTTGTTTCTTACCTCTTAATACCTATTTTAGTTTAAAAAAAAAAAAAAACTTTACCTACAAAAAAATGCTTTTTTTTCGATGCATTTTTTCAAAACGTTTGTCATTCGAAACCGTTTTCGAAAAAATGACTGGATACCGAATTCCATCATAGATGTTAGCTGCTCCAGATATGGAGAAGCTATTACAGAGTATTATCGTAGCTCTCAACCATTTGTGCTACAAATGCGGGTGAAATCACCCGATTTTGTTTTTGGCGGGTGAGACGTCCATTAGAATGAATGGGCGTGCAGAACGCTGGGCGGGTGATTCAGCCCTTTACAAGGCGGGTGACAGCGCCAAAAGCGTGCGAGTTCAGAGCTATGGAGTATTGTTCAATCAGGCGCCAATAGTCGACTACCTCTTTTTAATAAAAGGAATTTCGTAAAAAAGGTAGGGCAGGTTTTTTATTAGTGGGTGGATGTTATATCTGAATACCTCTTCGTTAGATATTGGGTCTCCTAGTGACTCCCTTTCTCCACCTCAGCGTTTATCGGGGCATTCCAACGATTAGAAAATGGATCCGTGCTGTTGCATTTCAGAAATGTGTTTCTATCCCTTGAAGTGCACATTTGTGTGTGAGGGGGTGTCCAGGACATACTGGGGAACTGCAAGGTTTCCCTCGGCACCAACGGTTGTGACTCGTCCAATGAAATGTGTACAGGACTTCTTGTAGCTATTGTAAAGATTTCCGGTTTCTGCAACCTTTTGGCTCTCGAGTGTTTTGGACTACCAGCTCCCATCAGCACTAGCCATCCTAATCCGTAGCAGAGGAGGTGCCAGTTAGCAGTCCAAAACTGTTAGAGAGTCGCAGGATGTAGACCAGATTTATTTTAAAAGCTTGGACTTTGGGAGGCTCCCTCGGTCAGCCTCACGCCTTCTCTTTCCTGCCCGAGAGTAAAAGTTAAACATGCGTGGGTCACATTACCCAACCTCAATTAAAGGGAATCCACTAACGTGCCCTTCAACTCCTAGCATGAACCTCTTCTAAAAGGGTTCCGAAAGAAGTCCCACACTGTCCACGTGCTTGAACACTGTTGACATCGTAACCTCTTATCAGAACCCCCCTCTCGGGAGAATGTAGGCTGGTTACCCACCTTTCCAATATGTTACGCGAACACTCCTAGGCTTGGTCACAAGCAACAGTGGGCTGGGAAAATCTAGTGGTGGCAATCCAAAAGGTTGTAAAAAGCTCTGCACTTGTGGAACTCAGCAAACATGTTAAATAAGGATGAGCATTGGGATTCTCCCTCCTACTGCCAGTCCATGTGACCATGGCAACACAACCCTCCATGATGTGAGGGGGAGCAGAGCTCCATGCACAAGGGAAATGGACTACCCAGGAGGTGCAGCTTTTTATTCACCTCTGTTGGCAAACCACCGTACAGATTCAAAACATATAATAACACACGAAAGTGCTCTCATAAGGACAGACCACACTAGAGCAATGTTTAATTACAAAAAAATTGGGGCACACCCCCAAACACTGTCACAAGTGGCCCAAGCAAATTTGGCACTGGGCGTAGGGAGAAGAATATGGCTTCAAGCCCAGACTGCGCTATAGTTGGACAATTCTCTAGCCCTCTGCTTCAGCTGGCATGTCAAACCAGGAGCACAAGTGACAACTGGGCATAAAGGCACTCGATGTTCACACATGGGGCCCTCCTGATGTAGACTTATTGCAACAAGTATAAATGCATAATTCCACAGCCTTGTGTCCAGATAACCAGAGGGTGGTGGGTCACTAGGCAATGCATTGTGGTTAACATTCGGGGTTGTTTGCTTCTACTTTCCCACCCGCAGCACTGTTGCAGAACAGTTTAGAAGCTTCCACAGAAGAGCATGGCTCTAACACGAATCACTCAAACATGGGCGTATGTGTGGTACCCCGGTCTGCTATGCATGCCAGTGAAACACCCAATCGAGATCGACAAAAGGCACAATATGTTTACAGCAGCAGATTACCCTGGCAAATCCACAGTCCATGAACCTGGTAGTCTGGGATTTTAATATTAGCAGCTCCCTCAAGTATGCATGAAAATACCCGAGGCGCACAATGCAAACAGATGGACCTCTTAACCTTCAACAAGGACAAGGGCTTTGTAATTTGATGTGAACGACCCATTAAAGGTGGTTATTTACTTGCTTCACCCATTAGACTCTGGCCTCCTTTTCGTTTCCCTTAAAGCATATCTAACTGCCCTCCTTGCATGCACAACACATTTCTTGGCGGTTGAAGCCTTCATTGAAGGAATTAAAAGGATGGCACTAGTAGATAACCGTTCCCAGCAGGGTTCTAAACCTTGCCCCATGTATGCCAATGCTACCACTGTTCGAAAAATTCATAAATAGTTGCCAAGGCATGTTGCATACAAGCTAACCTCCCTAATCGCCTTGATGAGAATGGTGAGTGAACTACAGGCTCTGTTGAACACGTACCCATAAATAGTTAATGTGGCTTTTAGAACCCAAAAGTGTCTCCAAAATGAATGTCAAAGTTTCATGTGAATCAATGAAATCAGTTACCATCTTTTTCCAAATGCCAGGCTCAAGAGCAGAAGGGTATTACCGTACACTGGTCAGACGTGTGAAGAGTAGTCCTGTTTTATGGACAAGACAAAAAAATGCTCCTAAATCAAGCTTGTTTTGTGTGTCCTTGCTTACAGGAGTGCTCGATCCCTACCTAAAAGCCTGTCTACGCTATGAAGGGCACAATATGAGGAAAGAGTGAGACACTGTTATTGCTAATGTTCCTCTAGACAACATTTGCAAGGCAGCACTATGGAGCTCAGTTGACACATTCAGAAGTCACTCCTGCATAGGACCAGGGCAGATTCCCAGATGAGTCGGAAAACAAATTGCTGCCTGACTCATCTACACAACCACCACCAATTTCACACAATGCTCACTAATGTATTCTTAGCAGGTGAAACTAAGATTCATAACGCCCAGAAGACAATGGTTACCCATGAATATTATTTCTGCTGCTTGTATCGGTTTAGAATTGCACGTGCCCCCACCCAGCTGGCCCAATGCAAGGCACAAAGAAAACGAATGGTACATTAGATAAACTTTGCAAACTGAGGTTTAGCTAAACCTAAATTCGGCTCTTGGGGGTCATACTGTGCACTCATGACTCATAGACAATCTGACAATCGGAGGAGCATTAAGATTACTTGCACAATTAGTCTGGGAATAGCATAGCTGGAGCATTTCTGTTGATGCCCATGTTACTTTGAAATTCTCCAGCATGGGGTCTGGCATGGATTCACATGCTCATGAATATTCCCCGTCGTCAGGCTGGGAATCCTCGGTAAAGAAAAAATCAGTATCAGTTTCTGATCTGTCTTTCTTAGTAGTAACCAATCACTGATCTCTGGGTCATACTGCCCCCAACCAATGACTGCCCTCTCCCTAAGCCCCGCCTCTGGCAGCCGTCCTCAGATTTTTACTGCACGCTCAAGTGTTGGGAGTCCTCGTGCTTTAGCTCTCGAGTTTTTGCTGCGTTTTCGTGCTTTTTCAGGAGATTTTCTCATTTTTTTCGGTTTAATCGAGCCTCAAGCTCCACCGTTTCTACTTCCGATAACAGGGATCCGTTTCGGAATTCTTCTACGCCCCTCAAGGGTGAAGTTTTCGTCGAGTTTACGCTTCTTGGAGGATTCCGGAAGATCTGCGGCCTACCTCAACGGACATGGCCCAGGACAAGGGAAGCTCGACGCCCGAATCCAAGCTGTTCAGATGCTGCCCTGGATGCGGATTACAAAACGTTTTCAAGGAGGACAAGCATTTGCGATGTCTCTACTGCCTTCATGAGGACAAGACTCACGTGGAGAAGGACTGTGCGTTCTGTAAGAACCTTTCGGAACGGACCAAACAAGATCGTCGTTCCCGCCTCACCGCCTGGCTGGAGAAGGGCACAGCAGATGAGAAGGCGAAGAAAAAGTCTGAGCGGGCTTCTAAGTCCTGTGAGGGTGCCCCAGCGACAGGGGCCCAACAGAAGGCCAAGCACCGCAAGTCCGCGGGCACTGGGAGCGGCGAAAGGTTGGGCTCTTCGGCTGCCAGGCAGGGCGCGACTTCCCCGGCACGTTCAACCACGAGCCAGCGCTCTGGTCCAGGGAAGAGGAAGTCCGAGAACCCGGGTAAGCTGCTGGAGCGGCTCTGGTTGATCTCGAAGGGGGAGCGAGGCGCTGACCCCGCCCCCAGGCGAAGGCCCAGGACGCACCTAAGGTGGTGAGGGCTTTGATCCAGCCGGCAAAGGCCTCTATCGAAGTGGTCGCTGCGACCCTGGCGAAGCCGGCTGAGACTACGCCAGTGGAAACGGCCTCTGGGCCCAAAGTATCCCTGCCACCGCGGAGGGAATCTTCTTTCCAGCCCATCGTTAACACCCCCATGAAGTCCCCAGCGGAAAAGGGGGGGGGCGGTGGCCATTACAGAATCGGAATCCGCCTCTGAGGAGGAGCTGGTGGAAACCGAGAAGGGCCTCAACGAGTGGTTCATAGGCCTCAACGAGAGGTTCGAGAATTTTCGATCCCAGGGGACGGACCCCGCTGACGTGATCGAAGAGGGCCCAGTGGAGCGGCCATCCCGTCCGTCGCAGCCATTACCCGAGCCCCAGGATAGCTCGGCGGCGATTTTGTTGGCGATCCAATCCTCATGTACTGAGATAAGGACTAGATTACCACGGACCCCGACGGAGGATCCAGAACCAGGCCCCTCGGGAAACCCTCCGAACAAGCGGAGGAGAGTCGACCCTTCGTGCCCGCGAGGCCTGTGGACCCCTCATCCCCCTCCCCAGACCCTAGAGAGGATACGGCGACAGATACAGGGACGGACGATGACGGCGGCGATGACACAGCGGACATCCCGTCATCACCCCCCCCCCCTTCCTCAGGCTTCTCCAGCCGACGAAATTGGCTCCTTTCACGCCATGATAACCAGGGCAGCCAAGCTCTTCCAGCACTGCCCTGAAGAACAAAAAAAGGGAAGGGTTTCTTTACCAGCGACGAGAGGCCAAGAGGAAGACGGACCTCGCGGTGCCTTTGCTCGACGACATCTGGGACGAGGGGCTTGCTGTCCTCAAGAACCCTTCCACGACACCTGCCAAGAGGGACGGGTACGAGAAGAAGTACCGAGTCCCCGATGCCGCTCCCTTGTGCCTCAGGGCCCAGCCCACTCTTCAACTTCCACTTCCCCGCCGGACAGCGAGGGCAAGAAGTTGGACTTCATGGGACGACGAGTCATGTCGGCAGCGACGACGATTAAGGCGGCCAATGCCTTAGCGATCGTGGCCCTCTACGAAAGGGAGCTCTGGTTAAAGATAGCTCCCCTGCTAGACTTCCTACCTGACGACAAGAGGGCGGAGGCCCTACAAATTCTGCAGGAAGGCGAGGTGGCGTCGGATCACGCCATAACGGTGGCAACGGCCGATACCGGATTTCGCCAAATGGGCAACAGAGTTTGCCTCTGACGACGAGAATGGCTCAAGGCGGTAGACTTTCGCCAGGACGTCCAGACCAGAGTGTTGGATTTGCCGTTCGACGGCAACAACCTTTTTGGTAAGGCGGTGGACGAGTCTCTCCAGGCCATCAAGACCGACTCGGAGACGGCCCGGGCCCTAGGGGTACTTCAACAACGACGGCCCTTTCAGAGCTCCGGAGGCAGACAGGGTGGCTCCTCCACATACCGCCAGGCGGCCCGCTCCTCTTCCCAGGAGGCCTACAGAGGTCGCGGCAAGCAAGGGGGGGATCCCGCCGTCGTCACCAAGGAGGCCAAGGCGGCAAGGTTGCCTCCAAGCAAGACTGACCGTGTCGTCGGGCCCCCACCGAAGCACCCCGGTGGGAGGCCGGCTGACGAAGTTAGTCAGCGTGTGGGAGTCAATCTCCACCGACCTTTGGGTGCTGGACACCCTGGCCAACCAACAGACACTCGCTGGACTTCCAAAAGAAGTGCCCTTGCATTCCTCCCGTGGCCAGGAAGGAGAATCGCGTCCCTCAACTGCTGTTGGAGGTAAGGGCGATGCTCAAGAAAGGTGCCATTGAGCTCGTCCCTAGGAGGCTCCGGGGCTCTGGAGTGTACTCAAGGTACTTCCTCATCAGAAAGAAGACAGGCGGTTGGCGGCCCATCCTGGACCTGCGTCGGTTAAACAAATACAGACTGCTGGAGGAGGGCGACTTCCTATCGTCGTTGGACCTGGAGGATGCTTACTTCTACATCCCCATTCTAAAAGGGCACAGGAAGTTTCTCAGGTTCGTGGTTCAGGAACGCCACTACCAATTCAGAGCCCTACCGTTCGGATTAAAGTCGGCACCCAGGGTATTCACCAAGTGCCTGGCTCCAGTGGTGGCACGGCTGCGCCTGCAGGGGATCCACGTCTATCCCTACCTGCACGACTGGCTAATCCGGCAAGGACAAGGGAACTCGCCGTCGAACACAGCGAGGATTGTCCGGCTGCTCATGGAACTGGGGTTCGCCATCATCTACCCCAAATTCCACCTGGTTCCGTCACAAGTAGCACTGTTTCTGGGAGCGAAGCTCGATACAGTGGGGCAATTGGCCTCCCCGTCAGAGGAGAGGACCAGGACCATCCTGGGCAAGGTGCGGCGCCTGCTAGCCACGGACATGGCCAGGGTGGGGTCCATCAAGTCCCTCCTTGGGATGATGTCCTCATGCATCTATCTTGTACCCCTTTGCAGACTTCGGATGCGTCCGCTACAGGAGTTCCTCCACGCCCGCTGGTTTCAGGTGACGGCCTGCTTCGAGGACAGGATACCTCTCTACGAGGAGTTCCGTTGGGCGATCCTATGGTGGGGTACCTGTGCTCACCTCACTACAGGCACAGACTTTCAAACCCCGGCGTTTCAGGAGACGGTGACGACGGACGCCTCTCTGGAGAGTTGGGGGGCCCACACCGGAGATCTCCACTCAAGAGGCCTTTGGCTCCCTAGGAGAGGTCTCTCCACATCAACAGGACAAAGTGGTGAGGATCTTCACCGACAACACCACCACGATGTTCTACATACGGAAGCAGAGGGGCACCAGATCCCCAATCCTATCCAAAGAGGCCCAGGATCTGTGGCACTGGGCCGTCGCCCAGGGGATGTTTCTGGTTCCCTTCCACTTGGCAGGAATAAAAAACACCATTGCAGACTCACTCAGCAGGGAGCTGCGCTCGTGCCACGAGTGGGAACTACGTCGGGACCAGGTGGATCAGCTCTTGGGGCAAACCCCAGATCGACCTTTTCGCGACGGCGACAAACTCAGTGCCAGAGGTTCGCCAGCAGGTTCCCGCAGCCGAGGAGCATGGGCGATGCTTTCTCGTTCCCCTGGGACGGCCTGTTTTTCTATACGCGTTGCCGTTGCTGCTCCGCCTCATCAACCAGCTCAAGAAGTCCAGGTGCAGAATGATCTTCGTCGCACTGGCGTGGCCGAGGCAGATCTGGTTCCCGGACCTTCTGGACTTGCCAAGCTGCCGGCGGACGCAGATCTTCTCTCCAGAGAAGGGGGCGCCATTCTCCATCACGACCCACAGTCGCTGAACTTGCAGGCCTGGCTCCTGCAGCACTAGAGTTTGGAGGGTACGATAACCAGGCTGACTGCAGAGAGGTTCTTGGAAAAGCCAGGATGTCCTCAACTCAAGTGCTACGGACGTAAGTGGAAGAGGTTCTCTGTCTGGTGCCGTGCACAGAAGATTAACCCTCTGCGGATTACGGCCCCTCAAGTACTGCCGTACCTACGGTCGCTGGCCAAAGCTGGACTGGCTCACGCCTCCATCAAAATACATCTGGGTGCCATCTCCGATATACCAGGACTACGGGACGGGCGTCCTTGTCTCATCGCCTGGTGAAGGAATTTATGAAGGGACTATTCGATCGTTCCCGCCGGTGAAGGCTACTGCCTCAGCGTGGGAGCTTAATGTGGTGCTGACCAGGCTCATGGGGGTGCCCCATTCGAGCCTATGCATTCGGCGCCTTTGAAGTTTCTGTCATGGAAGACAGCGTTCCTCGTGGCCATCACCTCCGCACGACGAGTGGGAGAGATCCAGGCCCTATCTTGCAAGCCTCCATATTTGACTTTTCATGACACGAGGGTGGTGCTGAGGACGCACCCCTCCTTCATGCCCAAAGTGCCATCGGACTTCCACCTTAACGAGCCCTTGGTGTTACCAGTTTTCTTCCCATTGCCTTCGACGCCGGCCGAGAGGACTTTGCACTCGCTAGATGTAGCTAGAGCGCTGAAGTTCTACGTGGACCGCACGAAGAGTTTTCGGAAGACGTCACAACTGTTTGTGAACTTTGGATCTGTGAATCAAGGGAAGGCTCTCTCGAAGACTTCCATTTCCAGATGGCTCTCCGGCTGCATCATGCACTGTCACCGGTTGGCAAACCGACCGCTGCCCGGCTGTCCGAGAGCCCATTTGACCAGAGCGGTCACTGCTTCTACGGCGTTCCTGTCTGGTGTGCCCCTGCTGGACATCTGCAGGGCTGCTACGTGGAGGTCTACGCACACCTTCACAAGATTCTACTGCATCGATCGGGACTCCAGGGTCGGCCAAGCAGTGCTGCGCAACCTGTTCGCCTAAGGTGAGCCTGGTGAGGAGGTAAGAATTGCTTAATTTTGAATTTTGGATGTAATGCTCAATGTTGAGCCTTTGCCACCTCCCGTGGTTGTGCATGTGTATACTGCTATGTATTCTTTTATTCATGAGCATGTGAATCCATGCCAGACCCATGCTGAAGAACAACAGTTACAGGTAAGTAACTTGTTCCTTAAACGACTTGTAAAGCTCTAGGCCAACTAATAGTGGAATATGCATTGCCGGTGATTCTAAATGGATACAAGCGCCTGGAAGGTAACTTGGTAAGTAACGTCTTGGAAGCAAGACAACGTAGCATAACACAGGTTCGGATCCCGATCCCAGCTTAGAAACCATTTGTATCAAGCGTTATAAAAGAACTATTTTATAATAATATATACCTTAGTCATACCTAGTATGTTGCACCTATGGAGCTGTGAAGGAGGGCACGATCCTGTGCCCCTTTCTATTTTTTGGTTGGAGAATTTTTAGGAGTGTATTTGCTAGTTTTTATGGAGTAACAGCTGCTGGACTGTATTTAGGGCTAGAGTCATACTTTTATTTCTAACTTGCTGCAACATAATGCTTGATTTGATGCTAAGGTTATCCTTATTTTAACTCATTGGGACTTTCTGAGGTTGGCCTGAAGCCATTGTCTGGACACTGGCATAACAGGGCCCCCTGCAAAGCAGGGGCCCCACGACCACCCCACATGGAGTTAAAAAAAAAAAGTTTTTTTTTTCAAATTCTATTTTTTCCTTTTGAATTCACTCTGCATTTATATAGAAATTATTTCTGTAACAGAAATAATTTCTTTATGAAGGCAGTGAATACAAAAAACGTTTTTTTTTTAAGTCAGGGGGCTACCCCCACCCCATGACATGAAGACCCTAGGCTTGAGGCCTCCATATCATGGGACGGGGAAGCCCTATGACTTCAAAAATAAATAGTTTATTTTTGAAGTCACTCTGCCTTCATAAAGAAATTTACGGTATGGTTCAGTCCGTCAGGGAATTTTTTTTATGAAGTCAGTGACTTCAAAAAGAAACAATTTATTTTTGAAATATTATGGCTCCCCTGAACCCCATGACGTGTGTGTGTGTGTGTGTGTGTGTGTGTTTGTGTATGGTGAAAGAGTGCAAACAAATGTATGGGTGGCTGGGTATGCGCGTGTGTACAGTGAAAGGATACATACTTAAATGTATTGGTGGCTGCCTGGGTGTGCCTGTATGGTGAAGGGGTGCACACAAATTATGGGTTGCTGGGTGTGCGTGTACAAAGGATGCACACTTAAAGGCACTTTTCCAATTTCCCTGCAGCGTCGGGGCCCAACAGAAGCCACTGTCTCGACAGGACAGCACATTACCACAGACCAGGACCCCATATGGGGCTAAAGATTGTATTCAAGAGCCTTGATAAAGACCCACGGGCCGAAAAACATGTTGGCTGACAAAGGACACAATTGCCCCTAAAAATGTACCAAAATGCATACTAACTGTATGCCTAATTCAACTCAGCATTAGCACAAATAAAAGCGAAAACGTGTATCGCATCAACCACTCTGTTAGATCTATTCTTTGAACTGCTGAAGCAAGATAACCAGGAGAAAACTTTCCTTTTCCACTTAAATGTATGGGTGGCTGCCGGGGCATGCCTATATGGTGAAAGGTTGCACACTTAAATGTATGGGTGGCTGGGTGTGCGTGTGTATTTATGGTGAATGGTTTGTGTTCAGGGGCGCAACAAGACCTACTTTTCAGGAGGGCTAATCCCTCAAATGTTGGGAGGTCCTAACTTCACGTGTGGTGGGGAGGAGCAAACTTATTTGTGTGGGGGCATCTAACTTCTTTACGCATTTTAATTAGACTATCCTAGTGCAGCTTCAATGTTACAAGCTGTTAACTCTCCTTTAAGTCTGAAAGCACCCACTTATGGACTGCTGTGAGAATGACTGACTGATCTCCTGTTCCCTCTCTACCCTTCCAGCACTCCCGTGGCATGCAAGTACTAAACGCACATCACAATTTCAATTGCTTAAAAAATTTGGCATTTGAATGCAGGTACTAACAGTGAAATGCTGTACATTAGTAATTGCTGGCCTGGGCCCTTGTTAACAGTGAAACCCAGGTGCAGTTTAACATCTGGGTCCTTTTCTGTCTGGCAACTGCTCTGTAGGTCGGGAGGAGTGGGGGGGAGTGCCGAAGCCCGGTCAGCTCAATGGTGTTGCACCACTAATTGTGTTTAATGCCTTGATTACTTATTGGTAATCTTCATTACTCCTAGCCCTATTCTTCCTCATTCCAGTACTTGTGTATGAGGCAGTACTTCTGTATGAGGCACTATGCCTCATACACAAGTACTGGGACGAGGTAGAGTTACATGAAGGTAATGCCTGACTTGGCTACCCGTAATCTTAATTACTCCTAGTCCCACTCTTCCTCATCCCATTACTAACCTATGAGGCAAGGAGCCTTGTACGTAAGCAGTGGGACAGGGAAGAGGGACGTGGAGGTAATTCTGGGCCAATGAGCAGATTTTGGAGTTAGGGGAGCGAGGGAGAGGGGGTGTATGGGGCGGTGGGATTGTGAAATAAATCATAATGGTCGTCCATGTCCATGCTAAGCAGGCATGATATGTGGTATTAGTGGGTAGAGAGGCATTTTGGTGCAGCCAGTCTAGCCATTCCTCAGTTTGGTATGACTTTTTTTAACTGGGCATTTCTGATAAAGCATTCCTGGCTAGACTGGCATTTCGGTTCTGCCAGTCTAGCCGTTTCTTACTGCGGCACTGTATATATAAGACAAGGGAAGGAAAACGGTGGGAGGACAAGACAAATGATGTTACTAAGCCTTGTGTCATTCAGATTGTGCAAATGCGAGAATGAGAAGTGCAAAGGGAAAGAGGAGTGAAAGGGAGAGGGGAGGAGAAAACAGGGCAGCAATGCTCTGAGTAAGTGCAGCCAGGGCAGTGCGGCTCTGGGTAGTGCAAGGAGAACAAGGGACTGTAGGGTTAGTTACAGCCCCTAATTGTATGGTAGGCCCGGAGGCAGTGCAGGGGTGACTGATCAAGAAAGAGCCTGGACTCGGTGAGACTGAGAGTAGCCAAGCAACCAGTTGGTACAGCAGATGGGTAGGTCAGCGGGGGTGGGAGACCGACCATTCCAGAGAGAGGCACCTGCAGGGGATAGGGATCTACCCCCCACACTGCCTGGAGAAGCATCTAACCCGGAGAAGCAGCTAACCCTTAGGGCTCGAGAAGGAAGGTATTTTGGAGGAGAGCATTGGATGTAGTGCGGATCCCAGCCCCAGAAAGCCTTGTGGGCAATGCAGAGGGTCTTGAAATTGATTCTTGCAGCCACCGGGAGCCAGTGGAGAGATTTAATGGCTGGAGAGATCCGGTCCCTAGGCTTGAGGCCAAGGATAAGTCTTGCAGTCCTGTTCTGGATTAGCTGCAGAGGGCAGAGTGTAGAGGAAGGCAGAGAAAGTGGCTGTTGCAGTAGTCCAGCCTAGAAAGAACCAGCGCTCTGGAGACGGTGAGCTTCTGGGGAAAAATGAGAAAGGGAAGAGTCTTTGAGGAGGTGCAGCTGGTAGTGGGACTTCTTGGCGAAGTCCGAGATGTGAGGAGAGAAGGAGAGAGTGGAGTTGGAAGATGACACCAGGAACGAGCGAGAGAGGAGAGTAGGCTGAGGGGAGCCTGAAAGAAAGCTGAGTGTCATCCGCATAACACTGGAAAATTAGAGGAGAAGGTAGAGATTAGGTGGGCCAAAGGGGCCAAGTAGAGGTTGAAAAACCAGGGTGAGGGGATAGAGCCGTGGGGAATGCCACTGGTAGAGAGGTGTGGCGGAGTGAAAGGGACCAAGTTGTACCTGGGAGGGGCGGTCCAAGAGGAATGAGGTCAGCCACTCCAGGGCCTGATCCATGATGCCCAGGTTCTCACAGAGTTGATTGATGGGGAGGGCGTGGTTGACCGTGTCGAAAGCAGAGGAAAGTTCAAAGAGGATGAGGACCGAAGGAATGCTGGAATCAAGGTTAGAGATCAGATCTTCACAGGTGTTCAGGAGAGCAGTTTCTGTGCCTCTGGCAGCTCTTAAGCCAGGCTGATGGTCATGGAGACCACCAACAGATTCGGTGTGGATAGTAAGCTGACAGTTGGCCAGCTTTTCCAAGAGTTTGGGAGAGGGGAATGTTCCAGTGGCAAAAGAGTGATTACAGAAATCGGCCAAGGGTGTCAATGTGGTGCTTTATGGTTCTGGAGGGGCAGGCGAGCACCTTGACAACACTTCCATAGATGGGACTTGTCTAGAAACCTCGTCGGGTGTTGGAGAAAGAGGGGAAAGAAGGAGGAGGAGAGGGAGAGATGGCCAAAGGGAGCCGAGAGAGGATGAGGAGATAGTGGACAGGATGTCCTGAGTTTTAGCTGAGAAGCGAGAGGCCAAAGCCATACAGAGGGCCTGTTGAGGGAACAGGAGAGGTAGAGACCGCAACAGGATAGGCCAGTTCCTTGCAGATTTTAAAGAGTTTGGCTGTGTTAGATGCTGCAGAGACGCAGTCTTGAATTTGTGCTCCTCTTGATGATTCTTGCTTCGACTGGCATTTTGGTGCAACCAGTCTAGGTAGTCTTAATGTGGTCTGGCATGCTTTACTGTAATGTTGTCTATTCTGGTCTACATTGTGCAGCCAGTTGGACATGTTTTCATTGCAGCATGGCATTTTAAATAGCAAAGCGTTCTTGCGTACTGTTGGTGACTGGCATGTATTGGATTGATGTTACCCTACAAAATTATAGCAAACACTGTGGCTTTTTAGCCAATTTTTCTCAGTGTGCTGTATATTGCATTAAAACGCATATATTTATATCTTTCTCCTAGTGCAGTGTGTGGCATACCCTTTCAGCAGCACGTTCGTGCCTATTGCGCAGGCGTGGTAATCTAGGTTGGCCCAGAGTGTGGCGCGACCTGTGATTTGTCGAGTTGGGGGGTCCCCGTCAGCATGGCTTGCCGGGGGGCCCTCCAGATCTTGTTACGCCACTGTGTCTGGAATTATTCACTACGGCGGGATTGGCCTGCTGCTGAGGCTGTGCATGTGGACCACCCTATTGTTCTTTTGATGGCGACATCCTTGATGCTCAGAGTTGAGCCGATTACTTATGTGGTCCAAACTCCTTGCGAGAGGGTAAATCTGATTGGACAGTTCTCCCGTTGTGCATACACTCCATGGCCTGCATTGAAGATTGCAAGATTTCAGCGAGAGATGATCACTGTTCCATATTCACAAAGTCCAGGGGGGGGGGGGTTCCATACCCTTCAGCATCAGAGGGCTCTTTTGCTTTAGCAGATCCCTGATGGTGGTTTTACAGTGAACCCGACCTGTAGCTGTTCCGTTTGTTTTAAGCATTGACTAGTCGTTTTTTTATTTTTTTATTCTTTTTATTGTTCAACAACAGTGGTCTCGACAGTTACAACTCCTCTCCCCCTCCAATTCACACAAACCGAAAGACATTTACAACCGACATTATACAGCTTCATCGTCATCTGAGAGCAAGTCACATAGATACATACGGAAGGGACCCCATATGTCCTTAGGCCGACTTGCCCCCGGGAGAGTCCAGACCTATTGTTCCTCACACTCGTTGACATGTCAGTTCGCGAAGGAAAGTGGTCATGTTTGGCGGTGTCGACGTTTTCCAGGTTTGCAGGATACATTTCTTCTCCACTGCGTATGCCACATTAAATAGTCTCCTGGTTTCTCCGAGCACTTGCCAATGTCTCCAAACAAGTATTTGTTTGGGGTTAATTGCGGGGGTATCTGCATGATATCAGCCAATAGCTCAGCCACCTCCCCCCAGAATTGCAGAACGGCAGGGCACTCCCAGTACATGTGAAAGGAGCCCGCAGACTGAGACCCGCATTTGGGGCACTCCCCTCCATGCTCTGCGCCAAATTTTGCCAGTTTGGCCGGCGTGTAATGCAACCTGTTTAAGAGTTTAAACTGTATCAAGCGTAGACCCGCATTTAATGACTTCATCAGTGCACAATATCTGCTCCACTTTTCTTCCGGGATGGGCATTTGTAGGTCCGTTTCCCATTTGTCCTTGACCTGGTTTATTGTAGGGGTGTGGGTTTGCACTGCTGCGTACAATTTGGAGATACTCAGCCCTGCATTCATGGTGATGAGCTGTGTGCAGGGGTGTTGGGGAGGTTCATCTGGGAACATTGGCCATCTCTCCTGAAACGTGGCCCTTACCCTAAAATATTGCAATATTTTAAGTGGTCCACCGCCCATTGCTCTCACGAAGTCCTCTTTAGTTGCAAATTTGCCTTCTTTATACATGTCGCCCACCGTCATCTCCATGTGTGGGTCCCAGACCTCCTGAATACCCGTATCGAACGTGGGGGGAATACCCTAAAAGTTCCACAGGGGAACCTCCGAGTTATATGGTGTCTCCAACTTTAGCCTCTTAATGCGCCCCAAGCACCGACCGTGCAGCTGACCGGGTCGTAGTCACAAGTGTCCCTGTGTCTTATAGTAAATTTGACTGACCTAATGTCCACTGGGGATATAGTGTGTGCCTCCACCCACATATGTGGTATTTCCCCAGAGTCCTCCTACCAATACTTCGCAAATTGCGCCTGGGCGACCAGATAATAAAGCTCAAAGTCTGGAGCAGCCATACCTCCAGTATCATAGGGTTCTGTCATTTTTCCCCAGCCAATTCTCGCCGCCTTACCATTCCATATGAAGGTTACTATTAACGACCGTAGCTTAGAAAAAAAGTCTCTGCCCGGCCATAGTGGTATATTCACAAAAAAATATAATCGTTTGGGGAGGACTATCATTTTGAGCAAGGCGATTCGGCCATGTAAGGATATAGGGAGGCGTCCCCAGATCTGTAGCTTAGTGCTCAACGTCTGCAGCGCCTTCTCGTGATTATTCGCGTATAAGGTTTGCCTATCTTTGGACACTAGCACCCCAAGGTATCTGATATGATGTTCTGACCATTTCAGGCCGCACATGTTCGTGGGGCATTCAGTGGAGGGCGTGAGTGGAAATACTTCCGACTTGGCTCGGTTGATGACATACCCCGAGTACTCCGAAAACTTGTGTGTCTGTCATAATGGGCTCTGTTTTTTTTCTGGATCCCACGGGCGGTCACTCCGTAGCGCTACGGCTGCTGCAGTTGCACCTGCGGTTATCTCAGTCGGTCCGGGGTCCACACGCTCTGTTTTCACAGGGTGTCTTCTACGAACCTTTCCCCCATGGTATTCTGCAAACGTGCGTCTGCCAATTCAGAACTGGAAGGATTTATAGATGAAAGGATTTCGATCGAGCCGGAGCTCTCCACCTAGGCGGCCTTCTTAGATGTGCGCAACAGCGCCCCCCTCAAGCATTGACTAGTATAACCAAGTGGTCGATAACTAATTCTATCCATGCATCATATAGGAGAGTCCAAACCTAGAAGCTGCATTGACAAACCGCCCACTCTTCTGGAGGAGTTCTTTTGTGGCAATTTCCTACACGTTGGATTAAAATGAAATGCTTGCAGCTGCCCAAGTAGCCATGGAATTAACCCTGCATTTCTGGTGACCTTGTGTCGCTGGACTGGGTTGGGTAGGGGTGAGGGTTGTATGCCTGAGATCAGCACAATGTGTTATATTTAGCTGCTGTTCTGCATTTCCTTCCTTGCAGGGCGGTTGAACATTCCTCTACAGAGAGTCTCCCCACCCACTTCACAGATGTGGGTGGCGGGGTGGGGAGGGTTTGCGGGCCAGAAGGCGGCCTGATCGGTGCTTCTTGTACGTTTGAAGCACTCCAATGTAACGTCGGGATTATTGGGAAGTGATATGGCTTACAGGAATGTGTGCGGGAGACGGATGCCCAGTCGCTTCTGAACGAGTCCCGCCTCTTGGCAGTGAAGAGGTCTACATGGAACGCTTGTGAAGGAGAATTCCCCGTCATGGCCAGGGGGAGGCAGTATGGGCTGCGCTGTGGAGGAGACCGGCCGAATCTGCCTCTTGCTGATGGGGACATTTTCTCAAGGAGAACCTTCCGGCTCCGAAGAGTTCTGCATTCGCTGCGCCTTGTGCATTGTTATATTGGGTGACTGGGGTGTAAAATCTCCTTTTTGGCTCCCTAAACCAACGGATAACAAAACAAACGCACCTATTCGAATGTATCTGTGTGTGTGGGACATTCTAGAAATAAACATAAAGACCTATCTATACAACATTTAAAGCATAAGAGGTCACACATGATGGACACTACGGTAGGTTTGTAACTCATGGAGTTAGGTTTGTGGAACACTATGTACTCGTTCCTTGTTCCCTAGTGCTAGCTAGTCCCCCCCCCCCTTCACCCCCATCACTGGATAATGTTGGATACCCTGGAGCTGCTTTTAACTCCTGCTTCTCCAATCTTAGTTTCGATCCCTGCTTTGCCTTGTGATAATGGACTCTTGGCTAGTAAGAAAGTGTGTGTATCGAGAGAAGGGGGGCGGGGGAGGGGGTCGACATTTTATTTTTTTAATTCTGGCTAGAATCGAGTCTTTTTTAAAATTTTTGTATGCCTGCCTGACTTGCTATTGGGTTATAATGGAAAACCTAAAAATCACTAACATTCTTCATTTATGTTTAACTCGACCATAATACTTTACGTACACGCCCCTGCTCTACGATAGATACACTTGCTTTTGACTTCAGAGATGACACCCACCATGGCCTGTCTGTACTGTGGCTGGGCCATGTCCTGGGAGAACTGCGATTCGAGGCTACTGGTCTTCCATTCTCCACACACTGTACTTGTACTCGCTGGGCTTGGAATGAGTACATGCCCTGAAGATACTCCATACGGTCACCTGTTGTTTTCCTCCCACCCCTTAGAAGTTTCATCCATTGAAGTAATTTGTATTGTGCAGTGCCATGAGTAGCTCGTTATGTTAACCATATCTTGCAAGTGTTTTTTAACTTTGTACTCATAATGGACCGTCAACGTAAGCTGTTTTTCTTGATATTTTTTACTTTGCCGATTGAAGGAAGTTGTTTTTTTTGTTTCTGTATTTTGTTATATTTTTGGTCACCTTGTTTAACCGTGTTGCTACCCTTCCTGCAATGCCCACCTGCATTGCTTGTAGCAATGCTTCATGAACACTCGCCGTGTGCAGCGCCATGTGGGCAAGGCATGCATTCTGCAGCCATACCGAGTGGGCACTATGGGCGGGGGCTGAGCAGGGGTCATGCCAAGCAGCCACTGGACCCTGGCCATGATGGTGATCATACATTGAATGCCCACCGGGCTTGCCCAGCTGACTCTACCCCATCGTGGTATTCGGCTGTGGCAAAGTCTCCTTCCGACCCTAACTGCAGGGTCTGCTGAACATGACCTGAGTCACAGTGAACCCACCTGCAGTGCTCTGGGCTCAGTGACTCTACACGCAATAGCCCCTGCACTGTACCCCATGCATACCGACCCCCCCCAACCACCATTAACTAGCCGTAGAAGTTTGTTGTCCAACCATCCCGAGGTGTTTACATGGCACTTGGAGAAAATGTCCTATGGAACTTAGTTTATTTTTTAAGGATGTTTTTCCCCTTGTTCATGTTATTTTTAGGGCATATGCCAGTCCTGTGGGGTATGCCCTTGCCAGGATTGGCAATGCCCCATCATTCTGTCGTATGGCCATTTCAGCCTTTGCGCTACAACCTTGCCAACTAGCGTATGCCCCAAGCATAGCGAGACGCCCACCCAATTGCTCGTCGAGGCTTTGTCTTGATCAGCCCAGATTCGTGGCGGCTAAAACGGTCTGAGTTTCAATGAGAAGGGGTGTATGTGGTATAAATGTGGGCATCCCCTGAGCACTCGACCCTCTTATCCCTCCCTACCCCCGGCAAATGAATACTTGAAAAAAAACAATTTTTAGTACACTGAATATTTTTGAAAGGTCCATGTCTTCTATGGATGACAATATTTTTTAAACTTGGGGAAATTGAATTTTGAATTACCTAGAGGCCTTCTGGAATTAAAAAAAACTGTACTAATAACGTTATTAGCACTGAGCTTGTAAGATCGGTGTAACTTGACATGCCTGCTGTGTGATACTGTACGGTCGTCACTGAGGGACAAATCTCTTTTTGATAGCTGTGTAACTTTTGAATTTCTTGCCTTGCAACATGCAATAAGTCTCAGATGCATGGTATATAAATTGAAAGCAGAAGGCGGTAGGGTCGAAATGCTTGTTAAATGTAAAACTCACTCTCACTGCAAGTCCTGGCCTCGCTTTTGCCTTCACAGGTCTGAGGGGATGGCCTGGTCCCAGGGGTGCACTAGCCTATAGGTAACTCTAGATTTCCCGGTAGGCCTCTGCACCCTGGGCCTCTTTTGTGAGGTTAACTATTTTATTTCCAAATGTTATCATAGGAAAAGGAGTGGGTACATGCTGACAATGTGTAATATGTAGCTAGTTTGAAAAATATTTCCTGAACTCTTTAGTTCCCAGTCCACCCCTGCCTGGTCCTATTGCTGACGCTTCTCCCTGATCAGTCGGCCTGCTTCCTCCCCGCATTCCCCCGTCGAGCAGTGCAGGCTGGACTTGGAAATCCTCCAGATGAAGGGAGTCTTGCTGCACGATAGCTCTCAAGTATGCGTGTTCAGGAAGCGCAGCCTGGTGACGCATACGCCTCTGAAGGTCTAATGAAGAGCCTTCTGGGAAGATCTGTGTGCTTCCCTTTCTGACACCGCAAGCATTGACCAGGCACCATATTTTTGCAAAGCCGAAAGTGCCTCATGTCCCATACCTTGAGGTTTTCATGATGGTTTGCAATGATTTTAACCCTGCCCACAATCCAGATTCCCCTACTGGGTCGTGCCACTGAACAGCTTGTAGGGCTGGGGAAGACTCTGACCTATGTCAAATAGACAGCAGGCATATATGTCGGTCTATATCTTGACTATGTCCCAGCTTCATTTGACAATGCGTTCTCTTCCTACTACCTCGGCCACCTCCTAATCGGGGAGCATGTCTGTTACATTCGCTGCCCATGCACTAGGGCAAAATATAACGTATCTGGGCACAGTGGCGAGATTACAGAATCTGTGACTTGGATAAAAGGAGGCACCCAACTGCACCAGACCATCCTTCTGGCATCTGTGGCCCCACAAACAATTTGGTTTAACAGTAGCTGTTGCTTTTGAAGAGCGTCCGCCTTCGTCGTACCGACCAGTCCCGCAATTTGCTTCAATGTGCTTCAAAATGGCAAATACCGCCGTAATCTTTTTGTAGCAACAAATGGGGTAATTATCTATAACATCTGGCGCAGACTGGTGGCCTGTAGCTGGGTGACTCTGTGCCACCCCGCCAAAGACTGTAATCTCGGTGCTGGCACCTACTGTTTTGTCTCTGGTAAACCTATTTGTAGGGGGAGCTTTTACTCAAATCAAATATTAAACAAAAAAAAAGCCACCATACTAAAAAAGAGCACTGGGAGGACAGGAACTGGAATTTGATGGCCAAGCGGTATCATGGAGGACTTGGGCATTTAAAAATGAATGAGCTGGACTGGCAAGGGTTTGGGGGGGGGGGAAATGGGTATCTGGTCGGGAGGGTCAAGCTTTCAGGTTACTCGGAACAAACACTTGTATGCTTGCATACATATTCCTTGCAAGCTTAATGGCTGTGGTCCCCCACTAGGGTGCTAATGTAGCCGCCTAGCCTATTCGAGATAGCTATACTGGCTGTTTACACTCCTGAGACCAGATTAGAAGCCAGGGTAACGCAAGAAAATTTAAGGACCGTCTTCGGAGTGGTTAACGGGCAATATAGCCCGCTCTCCTGGGGAAGCTGAATGGAGTCTAAACGTGAGGCGTTTGGAGTACAGTGAGCTTCCTTCCCCATGTGTGGATGAGAAAACTGGAAAGGGCCAGCAGGGAAATAGAAAAGGGATTTCCTCATGTAAAGCACGTCCCTTTCCATTCACATGGAGTTGGAGGAGAGCCAGGCTGCCAGATGAGGAGCAGGGAGACCTTAAATAAGACTGGAGGAGCCGCAGGATGTCAAAGGGGTGCACGAAGGTGGTTTGGAAAACCAGCCTGGTGGTCCAGTGTGGCCATACAATGGCAAGGATTTCTGGTTCTTGCTGATGGCAAGGGCCCGTGTTCGGAGCCATGTACCTGGCAATGCTGCACCTCGGTTTGTCATTGTTCTCCTGTAATCGGCCCTGTGTTTTTTTTTTTTCTCCATTGGAGGCACCCACCCCTTTCCCTTCCCATACCATTGGTTCTTAAGTGGTAGCACAGCCCTTCTACAATGCACCGAGAGGGGACACAATTGTGTCGTGAAGTGTTTAATTTTTATTTTGGCTAACATGATTCTTTGTGAACCCCCTTTTTCAATGTGGGACTTGTAGTCCAGGATAGGCTCTATTGGTTATTAAGATGACCGAAGGGTGACCAGTCAGTGGTCAGAAGAGAGTGAGTTTTGATTCTATGTTCTTTCTTCTCAGTTGGCTGGAGGTGTTATCCTTGGGGTGGCCCTTTGGCTCCGTCATGATCCTCAGACCTCCAACATCATGATGCTGCAGATGGGAGAAAAGCAACCACCCAGCACCTTCTATGTTGGTAAGTGCACAGCCAATCGCAACATGTTTCTCTATGGCCGTCACCCTTTTTGTTACTTATCTTTTTGTTTTCTCTCACTACCACGTCTTTTTAATTTCTGCCCAGCTCACCTTCCGTTTGACTTATACATGAGGGGGGATGTGTCTATTGGGATGACAGCTGCGTGTTGGGCAGGCACACCCAGTTTTAACAAAAGCTACATGGCTGGAATATGGGCGTGTTTGTGTATATGTAGGTATATTTGTGTGCGTGCATATAGTCCAGTACTAGGGATAAAAAAGAATTTTGTGAAAACCTCTGTGGTAAACTTGGGTATTAGTTAGTTCGTTGTAGAATAGCCTATATATTTCTTGCATTGATTTTTGTTTTGCGCGAGACGAAAGGTTTGAGGCACCGGAAACTCGTGGGTAATCTGCCAGTAACTGTCCACTGCGGGTCTATAATTTTCCTGCTAGGCACGGGCCTGTTTTTCTCCCTTGCACTGTTTTGTTAACCCTACTTCAACATCTACCTGACTCCGTCAGATGCCCATAGTAAATAGTCAAATAAGCCGCGACCTTTACTATTTCCATCAACGGGAGGGCGGCAGACTTGTCGTGGCTTATTTTATTATTTACTATGCTTTGTAGTTAAAATGGGAAATTGCTGCAAAAGCCAATTAGCTATATAAAAAAGCACTAAACTATTGACGCTCCAGGTGATGAGGCCCTTGCTGTGCTCGTGTTACTGCTCATAACCACCTTGAATTCAGGGTCTTGATGCACATATTTTAACTGTACAGTAGCACCCTTTGAATGTTTAGTGTCCATTCAGTTGGTGTGAAACGCAAGCTGGTTTTGCTTGAATAAGCTTGTGCTCCATTGTCACCTGCTTGTTTTGCATAATTAAAGGGTCTCACCCTAAATTACTAGGGTAATCCAGAAGCAGACCCCTTGCTCACTGCTCTTAGAGAGGCACAGCTCCACCCTACTGATGAGGCCAAAACACGTGTCTGTGGTTGCTGTCGGCAAAACTGATACGTTAGGGATATTTCTCCTCTGTGAAAGATGGTGAGCTAAAGAATCTGGGTAAGACTCTTGAAACCGGGACTTAATGGCCGGCAGAGGACACCCCCTTGTTTTCCATTCTCACCTGCTGCCATGTTTTGTCTTCTCCTGCTCACCTTTTGCCTCGCCTCCGGTCTGCCTTCCCCCACCCGCTCTCCTCCATCTCATTGTCCCTATCCATTCACCCCTTCCGGGCACCAGTAACGTTCTCGTCCCACCCCGCTCGTTCAATGCAGTCACATTGCTGCAGAGGGTTTGCCTCCAGAGACCAGGCGTGCACCATGCCACACTTTCTTTTTGCCCCAAGCAGCCTCCACCTGCCATTATGCCAGCATCCCATTGGTTATAACATTGCTTCACCGACACTCAGCCCGTTATGGCCCACCCAGCCCTTCAGCAACCTCATTATCGGCACAATATAAACCTCGGGTGTCAAGACAATGTGAAAGCTGGTTTATGTGATTGTCATGGATGCTTCCCCCATCTTGATGCAGGCATATCGAAGCAGAACCTTAATTGGGCTCACAGAAGCTAGTTTTTACTTGGAGCTGACTGTGATTGGTGATATATCCCGATGAATAATTTACATTGATAAACATTTCCTCTTTATACGAGAGGAAATGGGCTGGATTTTTGTTCACGTAATGCAGAAAAACTATGTATATGTACGCATTTATGTATGTCTCCCTATGTGTTTATATGCTAGTAACATAATGTAGCATATAATGTATAAGCTACAAAATGAGCACTTTCCACTAGCCATTGGCGAGTAATTATTTGCTCTTGCCCAGTACGAAATGGTGTTCTGCGTGCATATGGAGAACCTGAACTTATTAAAGGCATCAAATGACTTTTATGCCTGGCTACTAGCTTGCCACTTACAGCACATATAAACAATGAACTGTAGCCTGATGCGCTCCAGAAAGTCAGACTTTAGTAAACCAAGAACAGTGTCTCAGAAAAAGCCCAATATAACACGTATACAATTACTCAACTTGCATTCTAAACCTTTACCAACCACAATATTTAACCACCTCCCTCACTCTAAGAAATCTAAAGGCCAATCGCTTACGTTTGTATAGCATTAATTCCAAGCACAATACATAACCAAGCAAAGAAACCTTATTCGTCGTTTTATCAGTAGTGTAGTATTTTCAATGCTGGGCAAAAATGGTCTCTTCGTGGTAGCTTGAGCAGGAGTCTGTCTGCTGTTTTTTGGATACGCCTACATTTCTTTTAATAGGCGTTCTGGCATTCCTAAGGTATAGTCTGGCATAATCTATTCTGGACATGAGTGTGGCGATGGTGAGTTGTGGTGAAGGAAAGGAACAGTAGGATCCTCCTGCACCTAGTAAAAAGGAAGAAGCACTTGATTGTAGCATTTACTTGTGGTTCAAGTGTTAGTTCGTTGTCCATCAGGACACAGAGGTTCTTTACTGTTGATGGTTTCAGTGCTCTTCCTAGTTCTGTTGGCCATGGAATGTAGTGGCTGTTTTTGGATACAACCATTCTTTCTGTTTTGCCAGGTTTGAGTTTGTGTTCATCCAACCGTAGAGTTCTTGTATGAATTCTTGCAGGTTTGTGTTTTATTCTCGCGTTTTGTACTTTGTAGATCGGGGTCATCAGCGTAGCTTTAGTATGTGAGGCCATGAACTTGATTAGTGGAGCCAGGTATATATTGAAGAGAAGCAGAGATGGGGAGGATCCTTGTGGTACTTCACAGGTGGATTCCCTTGGGGTGAATTGGAAAGGATGATCCAGACGGTTTCTGTTCTGTTAGGAAAGAAGTAATCCAGCACAAGGCTAGGTTGGTGATTTCTATTTCTTCCAATCTCCTGATGAGGATGTCATGGTTGCCTGGGTCAAATGCTTCTAGAAAGATCAAGCAGTATTAGAGCTGCGCTTGTGTGAGTCTGCATTAGCCTTCAGGTCGTCCCAGATTAAGAGCATTGCTGTTTAGGTTTCATCGGTCTGAAACCTACTTGTGCCTGGTCCAGCAGAAGGTGTTCTTCTATGTAATCTTATATTGTTCGATATACGTAGAGTTGGAGCAGTTTTGCTGCCTGCTGTGACTGAGGAGCAGCTTGATGTATGCTGATTTGAATGATCGCGGAACTTTCCCTTTTAAGTGATTGGAAAGATTTCTGTAGTGTTTCATGATTTGTGTATGTCCTAAGGGGGCTGGGGGGCGGCAGGGATCCATGGGGAGCCAGATTTGTTGCTGTTTCTTTCCAGCTTGACTGTTGTCTCGGCTGATATGTAGGGAAAGTTTTGTAGTTTGTTCTGATGATACTCGGCTGGCAAGGTCGGTTGCGTGTTGTGGTAGATTGGTCTGCTGTGTCTGATTTGGTGGATGGTGCTGATTTTGTTCTTGAAGTGATCTGCAAGGTCATTGCATATTTTTGGTGAGGGCATGGGTGTGTTGCAGCCAGGGGGGTTTCTCATTTCGTTTGAGTGTTGGCAGCTTTGGAGATTTGGTTGTCATAGAATTTCTTTTTGGCCTTGTGGATTTCCTTTTTGTACATGCAGATTTGTCGTTGGAATTGTAATTTCTTTGCCTGGTCGTATTTGTTCCTCCAATTGTTTAGTCTTTTCTTGTCGCTGAGAAGCGGGTTAAACCATTTTGCTGTTGCTCTTTTGCATGATGGGGTGAAAGGTTTTTTCCTTGGAGATGTCGATTGTTTTGGCAATCCACTTGAGCAGTAGTTCATGTTTATTTTATTTTTTTGTCGCGGTCAGATTCGTCTAGGGCCGTTTTCAGTGGTTGTTGATTTCCAGTTCTATTAGGTTGCTAGCTTTGATGGTCCTCCAGTTTCTTTTCACAATGGTCAGTTTGTCAGTTGTTTGGCTGTTGTCCTGGGTAGCGTGATTACAAAAGGGAGGATGATGATGAGGTGGTCACGCCAGAGGATCTGTATTGGTGGTGATGAGGTTTTTGTTGGCGACGATTGCGTTTAGTGTATGGCCCGCCGTGTTAGTTGCTACTTTAACTAGCTGATGTAGTTTCATTGTCTTCAATTGTTTTGCTAGTGATTTTTGTGAGTTGGCAGTTCCTTTCTTCAAGCCAGATGTTGAAGTCTCTCAGGATTCTGGTGTTCCTGCTTGATGGCTAGGTTGGTAATAGCTTCTGTGAAGGTGTCCACGAAGGTCTCATATGTCGGTGGTCTGTAAACTAGAGCAAATTTGAGGTTTATTTTGGGGTTTATGTGAACCATTAAGGATTTGCAGTTTTTGAGGATTGGTGGTTCATCTATTTTAATTTTCAGATTTAACTTGCGAGTCCTTTGCCTGTGATTACGTGAAGTTGTCGGGGAGGCAGGAGTGTTATTTTTGTAGTTTTCGTCTAGCCATGTTTCAGTTATGAATAGGATGTCAATTACCCCCCCACCCCCACCCTCCCATTGCACAGGAGGGCAAGCATTTCTGTGGCATGTTTGGACATTGATCTTGCGTTAATTAGGTTGCTACAGATCTTTTCGACAGTTTTTTAAAAAATGTTGTCTTGTTTTGTCTTGCAGTAGTTCTGTTGGGTTGCTTCTATTTTTGCTTTACACAAATTGATTGGAGCTCTGTGGGCTCTGCTTCGTCGAATCGTTCTGTTGGATTGATAGCAGTGTTTGAGAAATCTTCTTCCTCTTAATCTTTTATGTTTTGATGTAGTCGTTGATGCTGCCATTGTATTGATTGATTTCGTTCCTTGATCTTCTCTTCTTTTCCTGCTAGGTTCCAATAGGTTTTCTGTCTGCAAGAACTGCCAGTGGCATTGGGGTGTTGGGTTGTGGAGGTACAGTGTTGGATGTGTCAGGAGGATAGCAGCAACGTGCCCCCCTTGGAAGCAAGACGGCACGGGGAAACACAGGTTTGATCCCCGGGTCCGCGCTTAGAAACCTCTGGGTATTAAGCGTATCGTATCATCATCAGGTATTTTTCTCTTCTCATTGTTCTGTTGGTCGTGGTGTTTGTAGGGGCGTGTTCTGTATTTGTGGCAGTTTCTGCTGGAACAGGGAGCGTCTGCACTGGGATTGTTTCTTTGGCGGCATCCTGGTCTGTGTCGTGGCCCTAGGTGGTTGCAGGGCTTTTTTTTTTTTTTTTTTTCTTTCCATTTTGGTTTGGGTTATAGGGGCTGTAGCCCACCTGTAGGATCTCCTGTGGCTTGGATGGTGGTGTCTTGTCCTTTTGCCTTGTGATTGCGCGGTGCACTATGTGGCCTCGCTTCTTTTGTACATAGTTATAATCCGGGGTAGTTGTGATCTAGTGGGCTGCTGCTGTTGTATATTGGCTGGGGTGTCTGCGTATGAGTGCATTTTTAGATATTTGGGGGATTCTGAGTGTGGGTGCAGGTAGTTTGCCGGCGGTTTCCTGGGTGGTTGCCTAAATGGTGGATTTGGGTTTTGTATCTCTTTCCTAGAGGTGGAGAGTCTAAGTGCAGTGGTGTTGGGATATTGCGCGTTGGAGAGACAGTAGGCAGTTGGGTTATCAGTCGGTTGTGGGAGTTAACGACCTGACCTTGGTTCTTAGTGGGTAATTATCAAGCTATGGTTTGTTGCTTTCAGCGGGTAGCCGAATGTTCCTGGACGGTTGGTGAAGGCCTGGGTCTCACAAAATGGTAGATATGAACACAGCTCAATTTGAGATTCCTACACAGTAGGGGAAAGGCCTAGGCTTCAAAATATGAAGGGCATTTAAATGTGCTTGGATTCCCACTGATCTTCCTAGAAGATGTCACGGGCGTGTGTGATTGGTGTAATTATTACACGTTTTGGTTGTTTATTGTGAGTTGAGCGTTAACGTGGCTATTGATACCTGAACGTTTTGCCTACCTTGTCCGTTGACGGCTGTCTAGTCCCCATCTGGCTGGTGTGGACACTGGAGACTGTTGGGAAAGCTTGTGTTGGTCGCTGGTGGAGTGTCTTGGTAACCGCCCAGATGAGCGGAGGCAGGACGCAAGTTATTGTTAGTTGCCTAGATGTTGACACAATGCTAGTCTTCACAAATCTGAGTGACGCATGGCTAAACTTCACCAGGACAGAATGTGAATGCCTAAATTGGAGGCAGAGCAGAAGTGCAAACAACTAGATTTGAGGTATCTGAATAGATGGAGAGCGCCCAAGTATGGGACACAACGGTGAAGAACACCACTGAGTGTTTGTTACACAGCAGTGAAGGGGTATACTTTACTTGTTGGCTGATTTTGGTATGCTTATGTAGTGTAGGTAAAAAGAGAGGCGGGGCTTTTGGAATAGTGATTGCTGTACTCGCCACCAAGACCACACTTTTCTTGTCAGTCGAGACTGGTTGACAGCTGGCTACTGGCTTCTCAGGCTAACACAGGCAAACGGTCTGGCGCTGCTTCTTTGGGAGCCGCCCTTTGCCTTGGGGCCCTCAGCTGAAGGGGCTGCATGGGCAGTGGGCTGCTCGGGGGGTGTGGTTAAGAGCCTGCCTCCTGGAGGTAGACCATCACAGATAAGGGGACAGGTGTCACAGTTGCGGCAGAGAAGTGGAAAAAAGTCCAGAAGGCAAGTGGAAATGGCTGCCAGGAACAAAGGCAGAGACAAAATGGACTATTCCAACCAATTGCAAGGGGGAGATGTGGGGGGGGGGCAGGAAGAAAGATAGAAATAAACAAAGGACTACACCCCATGGACTGCACTCTCTAGATGCAGGCCAGCTAAAAAAAAAGGTGAAAAGCCACAAACACAAGAGAACCCCACCAGAATAGCACACACTAATCAAACGATTGAAAAAAGTGCACAAACCCCTCCACTTAAGCCAATTGAGACAAGGTTGAGTGTTTCTCCTCTAGTGCTCCCTCAATGTGACCTTGCGCACCATTGCTGTACAGAATTATCCTTTTCCTCTATCCCAAATCTCTCTGCGCAAGTCCAATAACACTGCTGGCTTTGACTGGTTTTTTTATGGTGTCCAATAAACTGGTATAATTCTTGTGTCCTTGATTCAGTGTGAAAAGGCAGGTTCTGTTTGGCCTCTGTATGCGCATATATTGGATTATTCGCACTGCGGACTGAAGGTATTTCTTGTAAGTGGAAAGTGAATGCTGTTTTCTAAGTGGTCCAAGAAAATGTTTATTGGATCTTGTGGTTCCCCGTAAGTGCCTGACAGGAGTGAGTTTTCTTTCTGCCCTGCCACCCAGTTTTAACTGCATGCCTTGCATGCTTCTTCCACAGTAGAAGCCACATAGTGTAGGTTTCTTAATTTAAGGGATATGGCCTATGAAGTAAAACCTTGGGGTTCCCTAGAAAGGGGCCACTCCTTCCTGCCTCGTTACCTGATGACTGTGCTCACGATATGTCATATAAAAATATAGTCCTTGCTAGGCATAGTGCATGGGTCTGCAACCTTTGGCTCGCCAAATGTTTTGGACTACCATTCCCATGATATCTTGCTATGGACTACGCTGGTTAGGGATGGAGAGTTGTAGTTCAAAACATCTGGAGAGCCAAACGTTGCAGACCTCTGGCATAGTGTGTTTCCCTTGGTCTTGGCCAGAGCCCAGTCGTGATCGCTTTGTCTACTGAGTAAATGTTTATCTCTTCGGCTTTTTTTCAATGGTAAGTGACTATCCGCCATCCTGAGGAGATGTAGTGCGATATTGGAATCCTTTGCAGTGGCCACACACACACACAATCCCTTGGATTGTAAGAGTTCCCAGACTGGACTTTGGCTGCGTGCCCATTTACGCATGTCATTTTGGTTCCCACATCTGGTTGTATAGTCGGAATTGCAGCGCCTTACAGCCGGCCGTTCTGGTAGGCTCTCCGTGAATGGTTTTTGCTTTCACTGCGGTTTACAAAAGACATCACGGAAATTATGAAAAACTCTTACATTGCTGCACGCCTAGAGGCTCTGCCGATGGTAGGAAAACTCCAATATAAACAGTTCTTTCCAGTGAAGCTAAAAATGGCTCTTTCTTGATTGCCAAGTTTGTTGCAATCCTGTTTTGAAGTTTTTGGGATTTAAAAAATTAAAAAAATCAGTGGTAGTAGAGAAAGACCTGGAAAAGATGAGTCACTTGGCAATGGGAGAAAATTGGCATCCCAGGAAAGCATAGTGTGTCTTTCTGGGATTCCCAATTTTGTTTTGCTGCCACCTTTCTCTGCCTGCCGTGTTGCACCCACGTGGCTCGCTCCTGCATGGCCTCAGCCCTCGCATTGTGGGATCGCAAGACTGGTCTTAAAGATCCCTTCATGGGGAATTAAAACAAATCCTAATGAAATCCCTTTCTACCCCTGGCAAAAAGGTAGGAATTCATTTGGGACAAAAAGGCAGTCGCTGAGCCCAGACCAAATATGATCACTGCCTGGGCCAATCTGGTTCTTATTGGCATACTATAGCCAATAAATATTAATTTACAGAAATCACAAAAGCAGATTAAGAACGAACGCTTGCTAAACCAGACCCAGCCAACATGGCTCTCATTGAGCCCAGTTAATTGTATTTCTCAGCAAGTGGGAATATAGCTTTCACTGGTGTAGCCCAGTAAGGCTCGGTTTGCAGAGGCCACTCCAGTGGTTCTCATTGAGGCCAGTAACGCTCTGTGCTATCGTAATTGGCTCTGAATCCGATCAACACTTCAAGCCTCGATTTTATTCCAGGTTGAAAGAGTGCTCAGACTTTGCTACCAGTCATAGGAAGAGGATTGATGCAGGATTAATTCCTGTCCATAAATTGGATCAGAGCCGTTTTGATTTATTTGTTTTTATTGGATTTTTTTTGGCAAGATCTATTTCGGTTCAATGTGTCGGAACTCGTAACACATCATATATATATTTCTGAGGCTTGTGGAATCTGCTTAGATCACATGCTGTGCATAGGCCGACATCTAGTGGAAGCTGCGGAGTATTACAGTTTGTTTTTCGAAGTCGAAAAATGGGCGTCGACACAGGGCGTGCCAGTAATACTATCCCTAGTGTGACGTCCCCTGTACCCATGATCCCTCACGCGTCTAGGATCCCCAGATTGTTTTTTTCCGCCATTCTGGTCGGAAGCACTTCATCGGAGTTCCCTGGCTTTGCCATATTTTCACTCTAAACTAATTCTAATTTGCCCCGTTTGGCCAACCTTTCGTCGATCAACATCTCGACGCCGAACCGGGGAGGAGATCAACGTCGAATACCTGACGGATTGGGCCTTGAGGCTTCCGCCTCGGCTCGGGCCGGGGCCGCTGGCCTCGGCCCTACAAGTAGGGAGAGTGGGGGTGGTACACTTCCACACTCGACACCTTATTACCTACACACACTTGCCCGCTGCCCACAGGCGCGTATGGAGGGTACGCCCTTTCAGTTTTGCCCCAAGTGTAATAAGAAATACCCTTGGGTAGATAAGCACGCTACGTGCAACCTTTGCCTACCCAGAGACCACCCCGATGCGGGTTGCAGGGCCTGTAATAGGTTTAAGGCCAAAACTCTTAAGGACCGCTCCACCAAGCGTTGGGCCCACCACGCCAAGCTAGCAGCTATGGAGGCGGAGGGTACCTTCAGCGACGGCAGCGACGGCGAACTTTCGGACGGCGAGGGCACCAAGGCGTCGAAGGACAGCCGAACGCACGTCCCCGGCCTCGGAAGGTCGTCCGTCCCGGCGACTATGGGGAAGTCCCCCGGCGACAAAAGCGTTACACATACACACGCTAAACACAAAAAATCCACCCGAGATTCGACGTCGTCGAAACCTCGGAAAGAGGCACAGAAGGAGCGGTCCGAAAGGACGTCCTCTGGGCGGTCCCGGTCGAGGTCGCCGCACGACGTCAGGCAAGCCTCCACACTTGCACAGAGTGCCTCGACCATTAATATCCCGGAAGATCAATCGTCCGGAGACGAACACGACTTCCACCCCCAGCCTGCACCCCAGGAAAAGGGTACATCACTTGGGAGTAAAGAGGGGCCAGTTTCGAAGGCTAGTTCGAAAGACAGGGATTCCACCTCCGATCCTCGACGCCAGGCGTCGAAAGATAAGGGAAAGGGGAAACACACTTCCACCCACGGGGAAGGGGGTAAACAGCAAAGGAAACAACCCTTGCAGTCCTCCACTACAAAAGAACTAACCAAGTCTTCTCAGGGCCAATCCATAGAAAGTCCCAGCAAGGTCACCCCAAGCTCAAAACTCTGGTCATGCGAGGACATTGACAGAGTAATGTCAAGGATGTCTTCCTTGGCAAATTTTTTCGAAAGACACCCTGAACAACTCCTAGCTTTAAACCCTCAGGAAGATTCTCCCTCAGGGTCAGGGGACCCTATCCCCTCAAATAAAAGACCCCGGGTCGAGACACCATTTAGGCCTTTAGACCCCATCGAGGTCCAACCCTATTCTTACCTCTTCCCTACAGACCAAGGAAACTCTTCCCTGATAGAAGGTCAGGAAATTGACACGCCAGAAGATCCTGCAGGATCAGATTATTACGGCGAAGACGAGGATGAGCCAGAAAATAGCCCAGATATTTTCAGAATGGACTCACCAGTCGAAAGGGAAGCCCCAGTGTCTGACTCCCCAATAGATAATCAGCCCCTCCTGAATGAACTGCTCTTTCGGGCAGCTAACCACTTCCACATAGACACACAAGGTGTCCAGGAAGAAAGGGACTTTGCGGAAGAACTAATAGGGGAAAGGAAGCCAGTAGCCCAGACCATTCCCATCCTAAAATCTGTTCAACGCAGAATAGCACCATCCCTTGTCAACCCAAACCTGACAAGACCTGTAAATCCGAGAGTGGAGAAGCTGTTTAAAGCAGCCCAGTCGGACCCCCTATATATTAGAGGTCAACTTAAGCCAGACTCTCTAGTAGTAACCAACACCCGCAAAAGAGCTGGTACACCATTATCTTCCTCTGAGGCTCCCCCCGACAAAGAAAGTAAAAAACTTTATGGTTTTGGCAGGAAAGTAGCTTCCACGGCAGCCTACCAAGCCAGAATCGCGAATTCCACCACACTGTTGGCTAGCTACAACTGTCACCAGTGGGAAGAAGTGGCAGCACTAATAGACTCTGCTCCCGAACCCCTTAAAAGCCAGCTAGCTCGCATTTGTGCGGAAGGAAGGAACGTGTCAGGCTGCACTGTAAAAGCAACTCTGGACGCCGCTGACAATGCGGGTAGACTTATAGCAGAGGGGACTGTCATCAAAAGGCATGCTTGGTTGAGGCAGTCGGGATTCAAAGCAGAAACACAAGCTGCGCTCTTAGACAAACCAGTGGAAAGTGATCTCCTGTTTGGGAAGGCAGTCGAGGACGCTCTAAAAAACGCTAAGGAAGAATTCGACACCCTCAAATCCCTTGGCCAGTTAACTACCAAACCACCTAACCAAAGAGGGAATGGCAATTTTCGTCGCCCCCGCGGCCAAAATTCCAATAGAGGAAATAGCTACTCCCACACCCAGGGTACACAGTGGAACACCAGCTCACAACAGTCTACCCAGGCGTATGGTAGGGGTAGTAAAAGAGGACGTGGTAGAGGCAGAGGCAGCCCCAGTAAAGGAGGAGGCACGCATCCACCAAAGCAGTGACGCTCAGTTCAGGGTCCCTTCCCATGCAACCCCAGTAGGGGGACGAATATCAAGTTTCACCCAGGCATGGGAAGGGATAACATCCGACAGATGAGTGCTGTCAACAGTATCCAATGGGTACTGCATAGAACTACTGCAACGTCCCCTAAACCATCCTCCAAGACAAAAAGTCCACTCTTTACAACATCAGAAGATCCTCCTCGAGGAGATCGCCATTCTGCTAGAAAAGGACGCGATAGAACTCGTCCCGGGACACCAGGTAAACAAGGGTATCTATTCAACTTACTTCCTTGTGCCAAAGAAAGATTTAACAATGCGTCCAGTTTTGGACTTACGGCCTGCCAACAAGTATGTCAAGCCCCAAAAATTCCGTATGACCACACTACAAGAGGTAATCCCACTCCTAAAAAAGGGGGATTACATGGCAACCTTGGATATGAAAGATGCCTATTTTCATATTTCCATGCTCCCGGCGCACAGAAAATACTTGCGCTTCAAGGTGGACAGTCGCCACTACCAATTCAAGGTACTGCCCTTCGGGATAGCTTCTGCACCAAGGGTATTCACCAAGGTACTGGCGGTGGCAGCTGCACACCTACGCAGGGAGGCAATCCCAGTGTACCCTTATCTGGACGACTGGCTCATAACGGGGGAAACCCCAGGAATCTGCAGGTCAAACATTCAGAGGACCATCGACCTCCTCCACGAATTAGGCTTCTCCATCAACGAGAAAAAGTCAAGTCTGGTGCCAAGCACCTCAAAACAGTTTCTAGGAGCTATCCTAGATACTCAGAAAGGATTGGCCTTCCCTTCGGAAGAAAGAATTCGGAACATACTTCTGCAAATTCTGCATTATCAGTCAGGTCAACAGATAACAGTACGCAAAGCTATGCGGTTACTCGGCATGATGGCGTCATGCATTTACCTGGTCCCCCACGCGCGTCTGCGCATGCGTCCCATGCAGGAATGGTTGGCGAAACAGTGGTCTCAGGCAAGTGGTCAGTGGGACGATCTAGTGGTCGTTTCGCCAACACTCGTACAGAACCTACACTGGTGGACAAGAGAGAATCTCGCAAAGGGGAAACCCTTTTACGATCCCGAAGTACAGGCAGTGGTGACGACAGATGCATGCCTGACGGGGTGGGGAGCTCACCATCTCCACCACACAGCTCAGGGTCTCTGGTCTCACTCAGTAGCCAAGAACCACATCAATCTGCTAGAGCTTCTGGCAGTATTCCGAGCGCTGCAGGCGTTCGAGCCCCATCTACTAAACTTGTCGGTGCAGATCAGGACGGACAGCACGACAGCCATGTTCTATCTGAACAAGCAAGGAGGGACTCGTTCGCCAAATCTGTCCAAGCTTGCCCAGAAAATATGGATATGGGCACTCAGACGGAACATCTTCCTGTCATCGCAACATGTTCCAGGGGAGCTCAATTCCCTAGCGGATGCTCTAAGCAGAGACTCCCTCCCAGAAGAACACGAATGGGTCCTTCACAAAGACGTAGTAGAAGATCTCTTCTCTCAGTGGGGTTTCCCCACTATAGACCTATTCGCCACAAGCGAAAACAAACAATGCCCAGGATTTGCATCCAGGTTCCCACAACCGGACTCCCAGGGGAATGCCCTGTGGATGAACTGGTCAGGGATGTTTGCGTACGCTTTCCCACCAACTCCTCATCAGGAAGGTGGTGTACAAGATGAAAAAGGAATCGATGACGCTCATCCTAGTTGCTCCCATGTGGGCGAGACAACCATGGTTTCCACACCTACGCAGGATGGCGGTATGCGAGCCCATCAGACTCCCAGCCTGGTACAACCTTCTGTCCCAGCAACAAGGTCAAACAGTGCATCAGGAACCCAACTCTATGAACCTAGCAGCATGGCTCCTGAAGTCATAGAGTTTGGACATCTCAAATTACCACAGAGGTGTATGGACATTCTAAAAGAGTCCAGGAAACCAAATACAAGGCACTGTTACTTTGACAAGTGGAAAAGATTCGTTATCTGGTGCCAGAGTAAACAAATCAACCCGGTTGATTGCACTCCTTCCAACGTTGTAACATACATGCTCCACCTGCTGGATGCAGGGTTGGTTTTTAACTCTCTGAAAGTACACCTGGCAGCCCTCTCAGCCTACACCACATACCATAACAAGGTTTCGTGGTGGAAAGTACCAGTGGTTAAAGCCTTCATGGAAGGAGTAAAGAGACTTCACCCTCCTATCTCGAACCCACCGCCAGGATGGGATCTCAATGTGGTGCTATCTAAGCTCATGGGGCCCCCCTTCGAACCCATGCATAAAAGTAGTCTCAAACACCTGACTTATAAAACGGCCTTCTTAGTAGCCATTACCTCCATAAGAAGGGTCAGTGAAATTCAGGCTCTGTCAGTGCAAGATCCTTTCTTTACTATCCACAAGGACAAACTGGTTTTACGCACACACCCTAGATTCTCACCAAAATTCATATCCAAGTTCCATGTAAACCAGTCCATCGAGCTTCCGGCTTTCTTCCAAAACCCACAAAGCTCAGCTGAGGTGAAACTACACACCCTAGATGTGCGTAGGGCGGTCTTATACTATGTAAATAAAACCAGACCGCTAAGGAAAACAGATCAACTGTTTGTCTCCGTAGCTACAGGCAGAGAGGGGGATCGCGTCTCTAAGGGCGCTATCTCAAAGTGGATTATCAACTGTATACAGCTGTGTTACTCTCTTTCTGAAAAAACTCTGCCTTTTACGCCAAGGGCCCACTCTACCAGAGGCATTGGGGCCACTCTGGCTTTCATTGCAAATGTTCCCCTTGACACCATTTGCAAAGCAGCTACTTGGAGCTCTATTCACACTTTTACTCAGCATTACTGCATTGACACTCATTCCAAGGCAGATACACAAGTGGGACAAGCGGTTCTAAGACACCTGTTTGCTCATGACCCTTCTCACATCCCACCTCCTTCTTCTGGTACTGCTCGCTAATCTATGCACAGCATGTGATCTAAGCAGATTCCACAAGCCTCAGAAGGGATACATTACTCACCGTAATCGTATTTCTGATGCTTGTATCTGCTTAGATTCACATGCGACCCACCCTTCCTCCCCTCCGAGAGAAGGCGCATTGTTGCTTGTAGTCTTACCTTTCTGTCTATCTGCTTGGACTATCTGTACTCACGCTACTCCTCATGCTACCTCATGTCAGGAAAAACACAATCTGGGGATCCTAGACGCGTGAGGGATCATGGGTACAGGGGACGTCACACTAGGGATAGTATTACTGGCACGCCCTGTGTCGACGCCCATTTTTCGACTTCGAAAAACAAACTGTAATACTCCGCAGCTTCCACTAGATGTCGGCCTATGCACAGCATGTGAATCTAAGCAGATACAAGCATCAGAAATACGATTACGGTGAGTAATGTATCCCATATATATATATATTACATATACAGACAACACAAGCTTTACCATGTACATTAGAACAAGTTGGAGCCTGTTATGTAACACAGTCAACTATGGCTCTCAAATGCTGTACTACAACTCCCATGAACCCTTATTTTAGATTATGCTGGCTAGGGCAGATGGTGTTTGTAGACCTATACATCTGGAATGTTGTATACCTCTGACCTAGCACAATGATTTACACTATTACAAAAACTGTAATAGTTATGCCTCCTTTCTTACAGCCTCTGTGGGTGGACATGTTTTCTCTCGTTTTCCGTTTGGGTTTCTTTCTTCTGAATCGGCGTGTGCCAAAAGCCCCCTCTACGGGAATGTCACTATGGAAAGTCTGAATAAAATCTAAATTCCTGTTTCTTTGCCTACAAGTGTAAGGGGCTAAAAAAAGCAATCCAGTGCTAAAGCTGTAGCCCCCTCCCCCACCAATCCACATTGATGGGCACCCAAAAAAAATGTAAAGAAAAATTACCAGAAACGCCATTTATATTTATGTGCATTTTTATATAGGATGCTTAAGTGGGAGGAGGAAGGAAAGGAAGTAGAACTGAATTATTGGAAGATGGTCGGCAATATCAGTGTGAAGTAGCACTATATTGTATCGTGTTTTATTGTAAAGCACTTTGGATTAAAGAGCTATATAAACTGAATAAACATACTATATGCATGTACTACTTGGTAAGGGGGCAGGTTATACGGGATCACTGCAGTTCAGCGTTTCCTGCTGTGAAGCATGTTCTCCAGCATGGGGTCTGGCATGGATTCACATGCTCATGAATATTCCCCGTCGTCAGGCTGGGAATCCTCGGTAAAGAAAAAACCAGTATGTGTTTCGTTTCTGATCTGTCTTTCGTAGTAGTAACCAATCACTGGTCTCTGCGTCATACTGACCACAGCCAATGACTGCCCTCTACCTAAGCACCGCCTCTGGCAGCCATCTTCAGATTTTTACCGCACGTTCATGTGTTGGGATCCTCGTGCTATTGCTCTCGAGCGTTAGTGCTATTTTTTCACGTTTTTTGCTCAAAACTTCGTTTTTTCGGTCAAAAGAGCCTCAAGCTCCACCGACTCTCCATCCGATCAACGGGGACCCGTGTCGGATTCGTCTGTGCACCTCAAGGGTGAAGATTTCGTCGAGCTACGCTTTGGAGGACTCCAGAAGCTTCTCAGGCCCGGACATGGCCCAGGAGAAGGGAAGCTCGACGCCCGGAAAGCTGTTCAGGGTCTGCCCTGGTTGCCAGCTGCAGAACGTCTTTAAGGAGGACGAACACTCCTTTTGTCTCTACTGCTTACATGAGGACAAGACGCACGTGGAGAAGGACTGTGCGTTTTGCGGCAATATGTCGGAGCGGACCATGAAGGACCGCCATCAACGTCTCGCCAACTGGCTGGAAGGGAAGAGCCCGTCGGGCGAGAAGAAGAGGAAATCCGAGCGGTCTTCTAAGACCTTTGAGGACGCCCCGGCGACGGGGGTCCAACACAAGGCCAAGCACTGCGAGTCCGCTGGCACCGGGAGCGCCGAACGGTCGGGCTCTACGGGCGCCAGGCAGGGCGAACCCTCCCCGGCACCTTCAACTACGAGCCAACGCTCTGGGTCGGGTAAGAGGAAGGGCGAGCACCCGGCGAAGCTCCTGGAGAGGCCCCGGTCGAGCTCGAAGGCCCCATCGGAGGGGGAGCGAGGCAGTGTTCCCCCCCCCCCTCAAGGATAAGGCGGTGAGCGCACCTAAGGTGGTGAAGGCCTTAATCCATCCGGCCAAGCCCTCTATCGATACTGTCGCGGCGACCCTGGCTCAGCCTGTGGAGGCTACACCAGTGGTGGCGACCTCGGGGCTCAGTCTCCCTGCCACCTCGGAGGGAGTCCTCTTTTGTGCCCATCGATAGGACCCCCGTGAAATCCCCGGCGGGGAAGAAAAAGGGGGGGGGCAGGGCGTCGTCGTAGATTCGGCTTCAACCTCGGAGGAAGAGTTGATCGAGGTCTTAAGCCACGGCCTTGGCGTGGAAGAAGACCGGCCCGTCGGGATGGATCCCGACGCGGGTGACGACAACATCGTCGAGGGTGCCGACGGGGCCCCTGATCGCCCGTCGGATTCCCCTCTGCCAGCGCCGCAAGACAACTCGGCGGCCATTTGTTGGCTATACAGTCCTTATGCTCAGAGAGAAGGACGAGACTACCGTTGCCGACGGAGGAACCTCTCCCGTCGGGGGATCCTGAACCGGGACCTTCTGGCGTTCCCCCGCCCAAGAAAAGAAGGATTCACCCTCCACCTCCTTTTCAGCCGTCGCGCACCGTCCAGCCCTCCTCCCACTCCACCCGAGGGGATGATACGGGGACTGACACGGCAGCGACGGGTACGGACGACGAGGATCTACCGTCGTCACCTCCCACCAGGGCTTCTCCGCCCGACGAGATTGGTTCGTTCCACTCCATGATCGCCAGGGCATCCGAGCTTTTTCAACTCTGCCGTGAGGAGAAGAAAAAGGAAGGATTCCTTTATCAACGGCGCGAGGCCAAGAGGAAGACGGTCTTCGCGGTGCCTCTACTGGACGACATTTGGGATGAGGGCCTCGCCCTCCTCAAGAACCCTTCCACTACGCCAGCTAGAAGAGACCGGTACGAGAAGAAGTACCGGGTCCCGGACGCGGCCCCCCTGTGGCCTCCGGGCGCAGCCTACCCCGGACTCTGTCGTCTCCGCGGCGGCCAGGAAGAAAGCGGGGGGGGGGGTGCGGCCTCCACATCGACTTCCCCACCGGACGGCGAGGGAAAGAAATTGGACACTATGGGACGCAGGGTCATCTCGTCTGCAGCGACGACGATTAAAGCGGCCAACGCCTTGGCTATCGTGGCCCGCTACGACAGGGAGCTATGGTACAAACTGGCTCCCCTGCTGGACTTCCTACCGGACGACAAGAGGGCGGATGCCCTGGAGATCCTACAGGAAGGTGAGGTGGCATCGGACCACGCCATCACTATTGCGACGGACATCGCCGACACTGGGGTTCGCCAGTTGGGCAACGGCGTGTGCCTTAGGCGGCGTGGATGGCTCAAGGCTACGGACTTCCGTCAAGGCGTACAAACCAGAGTCCTGGACATGCCGTTCGATGGGAACAACCTGTTTGGGAAAACAGTGGACGATTCCCTTCAGGCCATTAAAGCGGACACTGAGACGGCCCGGGCCCTTGGGGTTCTGCAGCAACGACGGACGCCCTTTCGGAGCAGCGGAGGCAAGGGCGCCTCCAAAGGTTCCGGCGGCGGTTTCTCCACCTACCGTCAAGCGGCCCGCTCGTCGTCGTCAGGAGGCCTACAGAGGACGAGGCAAGTCTGGCGGACCCCGCCGTCGTCGCCAAGGAGGTCAAGGCGGCAAAGCCTCGTCGAAACAGGATTGAACCGACCGTGGGGTCGGGCCCCCACCGATGCACCCCGGTGGGAGGCCGGCTGTCGAGCTTCGTCAGCGTGTGGGAGTCCATCTCCACTGACCGTTGGGTGCTGGACGCCTTAGCCTGGGGCCACACGCTCGAGTTTCAAAGAAGGTGCCCGCGCGTCCGTCCCCCCCCCCCCCCCCCCCCCGTGGCCAGAAAAGAGCTTCACGTCCCTCAGCTTCTCCTGGAGGTAAGGGCGATGCTCAGGAAGGGCGCCATCAAACTCGTCCCAAAGAGGCTTCGGGGCTCCGGAGTTTACTCGAGATACTTCCTCGTGAAGAAGAAGACGGGAGGATGGCGCCCCATCCTAGACCTGCGACGTCTGAACAAATTCATCAAGGCGCAGAAGTTCCGGATGGTCACCCTCCAGCACGTCCTGGGTCAGCTGGAGGAAGGAGACTTCCTGTCGTCGTTGGATTTGGAGGATGCCTACTTCCATATTCCCATCCTAAAGGGGCACCGAAAATTCCTCAGGTTTGTGGTCCAAGGGCGTCACTACCAGTTCAAAGCCCTCCCCTTCGGACTACGGTCGGCACCCAGGGTATTCACCAAGTGCCTTGCACCGGTGGCGGCGCGAGGGGATTCACGTCTACCCCTACCTGGACGACTGGCTCATCCGGGCCAAGACGAGGGAGCTGGCCGTGGAGCACACGGCAAGGACCGTCCAACGTCTCACGGACCTGGGATTCTCCGTGAACTACGCCAAGTCCCACCTGGTACCCGCGCAAAACGCACTGTTTCTGGGAGCGAAGCTCGACACAGTGTCCCTTCTGGCCTCCCCGTCGGAGGAAAGGACCAGGTCCATCCTGGGCAAGGTACAGATGGACTTCCAGACCCCAGACCACCAGGAGACAGTGACCACGGATGCCTCCCTGGAAGGATGGGGAGCGCACACCGAAAATCTACACTCGAGAGGCCTTTGGCTCCCGACGGAGAAGTCCCTCCATATCAACGTCCTGGAGCTCCGTGCAGTGTTCTGGGCCCTCAGGTCCTTCCTTCCGTCCCACAAGGGCAAGGTGGTGAGGATCTTCACCGACAACACCACCACCATGTTTTACATCAGGAAACAGGGCGGAACCAGGTCCCCAGCACTGTCCAAGGAGGCGCAGGACCTGTGGCATTGGGCCGTCGCCCAAAGGATGTTTCTGGTGCCGTTTCATCTGGCAGGGATAAAAAACACCATCGCTGACTCACTCAGCAGGGAGCTGCGCTCGTGCCACGAGTGGGAACTACGGCAGGATCTAGTGTATCGCCTCTTCCGACGGTGGGGCACACCCCAGATCGACCTTTTCGCGACGGCAACGAACTCCAAGTGCCGAAGGTTCGCCAGCAGGTTTCCCCAGGCGAGGAGCATGGGCGATGCTTTCTCGTTCCCCTGGGAGGGCCTGTTCCTCTACGCGTTCCCTCCTTTGCCACTGCTAATCCGGCTCGTCAACCAGCTCAAGAGGTCACGGTGCAGGATGATCCTCGTCGCACCTGCGTGGCCGAGGCAGATATGGTTCCCGGACCTTCTGGACTTGTCAACGTCCCCGCCAATCAAGCTGCCGGTGGACGCGGATCTACTCTCCAGGGAAGGAGGCGCCATCCTCCACCACGACCCGGAATCGCTGAACTTGCAGGCCTGGCTCCTGCAGCGCTAGAGTTTGGAGGATACGACATACCGGCCGACTGCAGAGAGGTTCTTGCAAAGGCCAGGGCGTCCTCGACTCTTAAATGCTACGGACACAAATGGAAGAGGTTCTCTGTCTGGTGCCACGCACAGAAGATTAACCCTCTACGGATTACGGCTCCCCAGGTACTGCCGTACCTGCTGACGCTGGCCAAAGCTGGACTGGCACACGCGTCCATCAAGATTCATCTTGCTGCGATCTCCCGATACACCACATCATCGTCTGGTGAAAGAGTTCATTAAGGGACTGTTCAGATCGTTCCCACCGGTGAAGGCTCCGGCCCCGGCGTGGGAGCTCAACGTGGTGCTGACCAAGCTCATGGGACCTCCGTTCGAGCCTCTGCACTCGGCCCCGTTGAAGTTTCTGTCGTGGAAAACAGCGTTTCTTGTGGCCATCACCTCCGCACGACGGGTGGGAGAGATCAGGCCCTTTCCTGCAAGGCCCCGTACTTGACTTTTCACGACACGAGGGTAGTGCTCAGGACGCACCCCTCCTTCATGCCCAAGGTACCGTCAGACTTCCATCTCAACGAACCCTTGGTGTTGCCTGTGTTCTTCCCGTCGCCTTCGTCGCCGGCTGTGAGGACTTTGCACTCGCTGGATGTGGCAAGAGCACTGAAGTTCTACGTGGACTGCACGAAGTGTTTTCGGAAGACGTCACAACTCTTTGTGAACTTTGGACCTGTCAATCAGGGGAAGGCTCTCTCGAAGGCTTCCATTTCCAGATGGCTCTCCGGCTGTATCATGTACTGTCATCGGTTGGCAAACCGACCGCTGCCTAGCCGTCCGAGAGCCCATTCCACCAGAGCGATCGCAGCTACCACGGCGTTCCTTTCTGGTGTGCCCCTGCTGGACATATGTAGGGCTGCTACGTGGAGGTCGACGCACACCTTCACGAAATTCTACTGCGTCGATCGGGATTCCAGGGAGGAGTCCAGGGTCGGCCAAGCAGTGCTGCGCAACCTGTTCGCCTGAGGTGAGCCTGGTGAGGAGGTAAGATGCTTAATGTTGAGTTTGATGTAATGCTTAATGTTGAGCCTTTGCCACCTCCCGTGGTTGTGCATGTGTGTACTGTTATGTATTCTTTATTCATGAGCATGTGAATCCATGCCAGACCCCATGCTGGAGAAGGAACAAGTTACTTACCTGTAACTGTTGTTCTCCAGCATGGGTCTGGCATGGATTCACATGCGAACCCTCCCGCCTACCCCTCTGCGGCTCTTCACTTGGTCATACTGCCACTTCACGTGCTTCCAAATCTGAAGATGGCTGCCAGAGGCGGTGCTTAGGTAGAGGGCAGTCATTGGCTGTGGTCAGTATGACGCAGAGACCAGTGATTGGTTACTACTACGAAAGACAGATCAGAAACGAAACTGATACTGGTTTTTTCTTTACCGAGGATTCCCAGCCTGACGACGGGGAATATTCATGAGCATGTGAATCCATGCCAGACCCATGCTGGAGAACAACAGTTACAGGTAAGTAACTTGTTCCTTATTGATTCCTTGTGGCAGGTGCCCTGCAGCCCTAATTTTTGCTTTGGAAACAGAGTGGGAAAATAACAGAAATGGCATCACACAGAAACCAATTAGAGGGCTTTATTTGGCAAAATAAATTTGTACCAAGGTTGCTGCTGGTGATTGCTTAAATGCGCTTTTTGGGGGGTTTTAATATGCACGAGTGTGCCAGGTTGGCACAATTGACAACCATGCATGCAATTAACACCTGTTTTATTATTTGTCTCGGGAGGATAGCTCGGGGGCAACGCGCTCGCCTTGGAAGCAAGACGATGCAGAGCAACACAGGTTCGTTCCCGGGTCAGCGCTTAGAAACCTCCGGGTATTAAGCACATTAAAAATAACCAATCATTCACTGGACAGATGATCAATGCTATGTAAATTAAGGGTAGGTCCAGCCCCCCCCACCCCCTCCCCACTTTATCCTCCCAAGGCCCCGTAGGAGCAAATTACCCCTTTCAGGCAGTACTTGAGAGAAGAAAAGTTAATGACCACAGCAACTTCTACTATGGGAAATATATGGGAAGATTGAGAGAATCCCCCCGCCCCCCACCACATTCGGTCCTCGATTATTAGGGCACGGATGTCAAGAGGGAGGTTTGTAGGTGCAGGCAAAGTGGAACCGTACAACTCTGCATATAGAGTGAATTTTTATTTTTTCTTCCAAACTGGGATGATGAGATGCCCCCACTGATCAAGCATAGTGTAGTCGTCTTGTGTATCAGGGTAATGGATGTCTACTGAAATTGTGCATGGTAAATTGGGAATATCCTGGAATTGAGTATGCTGAAATAGTGAACCAATGGAAGCGGTCTGGGATTGTAGAATTTGCACTAGATTGCCGTGATGCAAGCTGTGAGTATCCAAGGGTTGATCTGATATGGCATTTATAACGCGCCTATACACCAGTGTTTCAGAGTGTCCACCCGGGGCATATACTGGGAGTACTTTGCATGGGTAGTGTTGGAACACCAGGGCCCTGGCTCTAATTGACGTGTAACTGCTGCAGATGTTTCGAAGTACTGGAAAGGGCTGTCGGCCTAGGCCTACTGGGAATCGAGGATGCATGTGAAGGGTCCCGTTTTAGAGGTTGGCATGGCACCATCCTCTGCATATATTGTTAAAAGGTACACTTGATGCTTTGGTGTAGTGGCTTAAATGATTTCATACAAGCTTGAGTGAAAAACAAAGGCCAATTGAGGTCAGGTGAGTCGGCTATGTAGGCCAATGTGTTTGGTGCATTCCTTTTTGACTTCTTTTTTTGAATTTTTTTTTTAAGCCAGCTTGTAGTTTTACTCATTCACTAAATTGTTAGAGAGGGCATGCCGGGCCGTTGTTTTATCTTGCTAGTTATGGGGGAAACCTGCTGTCCGACCTGCTGCAGTTGCCTAAGCTTCATGTTTTTGGAATTGGAAAAAACATAAAGGAACGTGCGTTGTCCTACACAACTCATTCACTTGACCTTAATGGACACCTGTTTTGCACTCTCTCCCGTGAACCATCTGTGATCTCCTACTAATCAAAAATAAAAGGATGCAGACTTTCAGGGCTTGATTTAAGCTACTCCAAGGCAACCCTGCCTCTTTTTAATTAAGAAATGCTAGCCCATAAAACTGGCCTTGCCACTATTTGGTATACTGGCAGTAAATTAGAATAGTGACAGGGCATGCTGGGGATTGGTGGGATTCTGCAAAAAGGATTTCCTAAAAGCTGGTGTATAATGTTGTGAAAGAAGAAATAAAATGGCTCCAATGTGAAATGGAGTGCTCTAGGATTGTATAAAAACGGGAAGCAAACTGGGACAGTTTTTTCTCAAGCTTCAAGTTTACTAGAATTCTTGAACAAGTGTAATGGAATTGCAGAAGCCCCCTCCTTCTGCATCCCCCCCTTACCTTCGCTCTGACCAGCCTCTCTCCCACCTGCACCTCCTGCTTGCTGCACATGCATGGTCTAAATTAGACGAGGCCTAGTAGGTCCGTACATTGTTTATCCTCCTTTTCTCCCCTCTCCCGTTGTCTTGTGGTGCCTGGAAACACTTCCTAATGTATATGCGCCTTATGAATATTCAATAAATAAGTTCTTGCATCAAAACTGGAGTATTGCAAAACGTCTGCGGTGATGTAAACTGGAACCATGCTGAAGTTGTGCATGCAATAGCTGGAATGTAAAACTAGGAAAATGCTAGCACAGTGCAAACTGGTAATTTACTGGGTTTGTCGAACTATTTTGGCCTGTGAAAACTGGGATTATGTTTACTTGCATTCGTAAAGTGCCTCCTGCCACAGATTATGCTGTTGACTGTTGGGGAGGCAAAGGAGGAGTATGATAGAACATTCCCTAGTAGTAGGGAGGCGCAAAGACGGTTAGATATTTGGGTTGAGCACGACGAATAGATGAGATGCTCTTCTGAGCATGAGAAGGAAAAGGTGGAGGAGCTTGTCTATAATTGGACCACATTTTTCATGTGACTTCATCGTATTCTATGGTGCGCAGCACCGAAAGGAGTTGGATAAGAGGGGTTTGCTGTGTCCAGAATTTACTGACTATATGGTGATGCTGGGCATGTTTAAGCCGTGCCCAAGAAAACGCAGACAGCAAAGCCAATCTGTTTATTTCAATAGGCTGCCAACATTTGGGAGTGGTTGTATGTCCGAAATCCGAATTCACCAAGTTTCCAGAAGCTCCCTGAAAAGAGAGGAAGATGACTCTGAAGGTCAACCTTGGGCTCATTAGGATTGTCCCGTTGGAAATTGCCGATTTGCCAAACTGGAATTGTGCAAACTAGGACTATATAATGATAGTCAAAGTGACCGTCCTCGTTTCACCATCGTAATCCACTCCAAAAGTGCAACTGTATTGGGATTTTGGAAGTTGCAAACCCACCAAGATTGTGAAACCATCAATGTAATGGAACTGTGTGAACAGAATATCCTAGAGTTGCCAAACTGGGAGTATACTAGGGTTGTTGGATTGCTCGTTTGTCGGGCATACATTGCTGGTTTTACTGCAGTGCACGGACTACATTTGTGCTGCAGTTTGTGCTCAGCAAAACGAAAGTATTTTCACAAGTGTTAGGATGGTTAGAATGACGACCCTTTCAACAGTGCCTGTTCTAGAGGTAATGCTAGTCCACCTTTTTGTTTTCGCGTAGGCGGCTAAAAGATTTGTAGTAATTGTGTTGTATGCAGGTGAACTAATCCACTTTTCAAAGCGTTGGAATCGCGTGGGTTTGGAGCTGCCGCAATGCCCATGTTTTGGCTGCTGTTGATGCCCGCTCTTACACCAGCGACTATGTAGTCCTTGTCCTTAACTCCACTACAGCATACAGTCAAATGTAGTCCTTTCACTGGCTTTACGACCACTACAAACGCAGTCACTGCACAAAGACTTGCAGAAATTGTGTCACTGCGACAAGTAATGCATGCCAAAAAGACATCCTCCAAAAAATACCAGACCTGCCTGGTAGGACTTGAGGGCTGGATGTGGCAAGCGACCGTCGGCCCCTATCCAACCTAGATGCCAATTGCGGGTGCTGGTGAGGGGGCGGGGGCAGTCTTTACTGCTGTGTCCATCGCAGGCTTTAACTTTCCTGTTTCTCGAGTCCCTAAGCAGCAGTTGAGAGCCTTGACCTTTCCTCTTTCTGCTCTGGTAGCAGAAGGCAAAACCTGCTGGGAGAGTACTCTCGAGTGCAGGCATTGATTTTTAACTTGATGTAATGAAAACCTGCCATGATGTGCTTACCAAATAATGATCGCTTGCAATTATATAAAGTTAATCCTAATGCAAATTAGCAGTGGTGTGCAAAGTGAGTATACCGGAAACGGGTCATGACTGAGCAGAATGAAAATGGACAATTATTTGCTGAAATGTTTGTCAGCACTTGCTCCAGTTGAGATGTGGACTACAGCATACAACTACAGCTGTGTTGTGCATGGTTTAGTCCGTCTAATCCAGTGGGCCTAATGCAGCTGGTCATGAGAAGGCATCGTGCTGGAGGGCACACTTGGTTGACATCCCACTGCTATCCCCCCCCCCCCCAACAAGCACATGTTATACTCTTTGAGGACACTTGTCCCTTATACATACCCTGTGACAGCAGTGGCACAAAGCGCGCATCTGAGCTTGACATCCCATTGCACAGACATTTGAAATCCAGAAGTCCACGTTTTGCTGCTAGAATCTCACCATTCATAGGGTGTAGAATGTGTCATCGTAGTGGGTTAAATACGAATGCAATGTGACGCCACAAAGTCACTGTCTGACATGACTGTGCCAATAGCGACCAATCCAAAGGCTCCTCTTGATGGACCGAGGGATGTGAGCGAGAGCGTCTCAGACCACCTTCTAATGAGGTACCCAATCTAAGCTGTGGTGCATGCGACAGTGACTGCACGGCTTTTCTTTGGCTAGCACCCTTGCTGGTTTTCTTGCTTGCGGTGCTAGTGGGGCATTGCCAGGGGCCAAAGAGGGTGATAATAGACATCTGAAGGGTCTTTGGGGAGGGTCCAGTTGCAGTGGTAAGCATGAAGGGCATCTGCATTCTTTTGCCGACCACATTCATTGAGTGGGTCATCCATGGTCTTATTTGGCCCCTAGCATGTATGACCATTATTCCGGATCATCGATTATCGGTGGCTTATCTGGTCCAACCATAGAACCTGCAAGCCTTTGCCCACAGTAGAAGGTGTTATATTACTGGGTTGGGATGCCCATTAGATACACCATCCCCTCATTCTCCAGTGGGTGAACCCTTTGTCAAGATGGACGTTGGCAATAAACACATCCTGTCATTTTGAGGTTCATATGGATTTGTAGATGGGGGCGAAGGAGGTCTGAGGGGGAAGTGAGAACCTGGGGTATGTGAATTATGCATCTTCATGGATTGAGAAGGTTGAATTGTAAGTAGATGGAAAAATCATGCGGTTGGTATCTCAAATGAAAATGTTCCACTAAATATTGTAAATTCTCTCTAGTAATTTTAAATACTATGTGGCCAAGGTAGTCCCATTGGTTTTGTACGGGCTAGACCCTTACTCTGGAAGACAAACTGGCAAACATGGGAGGGAATAATTTGGAAGAGGGTCCTTGGTCTGCCGCAAGGACTTTCTACTTTTTGCTTAAGATATGAACTGGGGCTTAAGTCTTTGGGATCCCTAGCGGATTGGAAGTTCGTTTCTCTTTCGGTAGATTTAAGATTTCCTGACCACATACACTATATGCAGACATCAGATATCACCTTGAACACTCAATCATTCGTATTATCTGATCTGGACTCGAGGGTTAATGAAATTCTCTCAAGCAGACATATTTTTAGACATTGGTTGCCAATCCCCTAAAAACTAAAAGAGCAATACAACGGATGGACTGGATCACCACAATTGATTCCATGCGTAGCGCTGCCCTAGCAAACTCGCTCTTAGTGTTAGACAAACTGGGAAGCATACCAAGATACCTCGAAAAATTCCCTGACTGGAGAGCTAGACATAATTTTCTCAGAATTCGCTTAAAACTGTTACATACTGGAGAGGTTATCTCGAAATGGGGCCAGGGGGAAGTCCTTAAAAACTGGTGTGATTTGTGAAAATCCTGAGAAGCAGACTTTAAAGCATCTTCTGTTGGAGTTTGAGGGCACCTGGTCTACAAGAGTAGCTCTCCTCCAAAGAATTTGTGGATGGATCTGATGGCATTTTAACAGAAATGTTTTGGGAGAGGTTGGTAGCTGGTCATGAGACGGGCCTAACGATTAAAATGATAAAAGTTCTTGAAAATATCAACATTATCACTTAGCTCTTTCTCCCTCCCAGTTTGCTTTTGCACCTGCATTATTTTTTTCCTTGTCCCCGCCCCCCCTAGATCTAAGCTGGGTTAACTATTTTTTGCTCTAAGAGTATAATTGGAATTAACGAATAATGTGTTTTATCCTTGTATTTAAATTATTTCTTTGCTAATTATAGTTTTCTTTAAAAAAAAATGTCTCTTTCAGGGTTGTTTAAAATTTTTATTGAAGTAGAACTAGTTGATTTGAATTGAAATGCATTCTATTTTTCTGCTTGCTTTTAAGGTTCTGGGGACCATATACACATTTTTAAAAAGAGAACCTGGGTAAAACCCACTATTGGGGGGGTGGGGTGATGGAGCACACACAGTGGAAGCACATTGTCAGTCAGGTTTGTGTTCCAAACATAGACACTGAGTTGTGGTCCCCTGCTTGAACGTTTTTGTAAAGTGGTTGGTGGTGCATGTCTGGGTTCTGCTTCCTCCTAGTTCCCCCTCCAAGAGTGGCATTTTTGCCCGTCTCTTCCTGTGTCGTATGACCTATGTCGGGAAAGTTGCATTTGTCACTGACCCAAATTGGCGTAGAATATTATGAGTATATAACTGCAGAATATTCTACTGCTCTCCCGTGCCTGACGGCATCTTTGCATGTTGTATTGCTCATGCTACATGATTTATGGTCACTACATGCTCTTTAATAATTTCTGCCAGTACTTGCCAGAGGCAGCCTTATCTAGTTGCTCCTGTAGTGTCGTCTGCTTCCCAAAACTCTTCAGTCCACAATCGTAAGCAGCATCTGACTCCCCAGTGGGTGTGGGAGTCATTTGTGACACATGCTCAACAGAATACACACTATGTAAACCGTATTCAAACAACATGTTTGTCAGGGTGTGTTTAGGATAAAATCCTATGATGGTAAGGAATCCTTCTTTGGGAACAATCTAAGCAAAATGGCGTTGGGACAGGGTAAAACCTCAGAGGGTCAGAGTTCCTAACGTGGATAACAGCCCCCCCCCCCTCAAGTCCTGCAGTCCATTGTGCAGTCTGTTAGAATGCCCACTCTCTTGGCTCTTGTCTACAATAATGAAGGTAGGTGGGTAAATGTTGCCTAAAAATAGTGGATTCTATGGTGAAGGTGTAGGGGAAGGTCGGCTCATGGTTTCTCGATGGCCAATCTAGTCTTCCCGGAGTTCCCTAATCTACAGCCTTAGCGTGCAGCGTTATGTTAGCGAGATTTGTAGAGCGCTAGGTCGCCCGGGGTATCATGGCACTAGAGAGCTCAGGACAGTTTAATATCGGTAAAAGAGTGTTAACTAAAAAAAAGTAGTCTTCAATTTCCGACGGTAGGAAAGATGATCAGCAACCCTCCATAACTCGATGGGGAGTTCATTCCAGGTCCTGGCTGCCGCAACCGAGAAGGCGCAAACCTGGTGCGGGTGCGCCTAAACCGAGGGACGGCTATCGGGAGAGCAGAGCAGGAGCAGAGAGTACGGACCGGGACATATTGTACAAACTTAGCCTGCAGATACTCTGCTCCAGTGCCATAAAAAGCTTGATGAACCATACACATGGATTTAAATTTCACACGGGCTGTCACAGGGAGCCAGTGAAGTTGCCTCAACAGGGGGGGGGGGACATGTGTATGCCAAATGGCAGACGTAGAACAGATCTAGCATCAGCGTTTTGAAGTCGTTTAGGTTACAGCTCTTAATATGGCACCCAAATTCATAAATGTGCTTTTTGATGTTGAGAGTAGCGAGTGGTACCTCCTTAGCTATGCAACCATGGGTTTTGCAGTTTCTCTTGCCTTATTCTCCAAGCCCTCCTTACTCGCTCTCTCCTCGTAATTTTACCCCTCTTACCCTGCAGCTCTGCTTTCGCTTTCATTGCATCTTTTCTTGCCATTCTCCTACGTCCTTGCTCCCCTCCGCCACATTTTCCTCCTCACTTTTATTCTCCCTCTACCATTTTACCCCTTTCTGTCCTCTGATTTTCTCTCCTCTCCCTCCTGCCAGGTATATGGCTGCCCCCCGTGGCTCATTGTCTTTCTGGGAAACTTGACTGTATCCAGATTCCTGCTGTTTTCCATGGGTTTGCCAAACTAACCGCAGCTGCTGCGGCGTAGAAGGATGGAATGGGGGAGGGGGGTATGTTATCCTTTGAAGCGGTGCTTCTTTTCAAGGCCTGTCCTTCCCCCTGCTAGTGCACTATATAGGCGATGAACCGTTGAGAAGGTATGAAGATGAGTACTGCTAGTTGTTTGTAGGGGTTGTTGCCAAGGCATTGGCGGGGGAAAGAGGGGGCTGTACTGTTAACATTTAGATGCGGTCTGCACTAAGATGCATCACAGTATCCCCTTATAATCATGTTGGCTTCCGTTAAAAAAATGTGATGCCAAAATAAAACCAGCATTGGCAATGCGAACAGTTTGGGCTTATGTGCAGGCATGGGAAATGCATTTGCCAGGGACTGGCGTAGTGGTATTAACTAGCCATCAGTGGCAGAAGCTGCACAAATGTGCAAGTACAAGGGTGCTGGGCAAATGCCTAAAACTGACTTTGTCAATCCTAGTTTTTATTAGTGAAGGAGTTGCTTAGTGTTGAGGACATTTCTAATACGAATAGTGAGTTTACAGCTCCAGTAAGTCCTTATCCGTGACTGCTTTGTGCTCCAAAATGCCTGCCAGTTTTTTTCCCCAAAGTTTGATGGTAAGGCTTGCTCGAGCTAGCTCAGAGATCCCAGGAAATGTGTTTTGGGCAGAGAGGGGTTTTAAGTGGGTGGGAGTGGTATGGCTATGGGAAGCCAATGGGTGGCTAAATAACCAAACACTTACAAGCTTTGAGTCCGATCTATGCGATTTCTCCCTAGCTGTACTCTTAATGCAATAGTTTCGGCTTGTATTTATTTATTTGGATTTATAAAGCGCCCAGCGGCCTGTAGGCATCGTGGCACTGTTACAGAATATTCACTTAAGTATGTTGTGACATTTGTTACATAGGCAGACATTAAAAAGACAGCAGTTGTTCCGAGGTTAACAAAGGAACAATGAGAAGGGGAGGTGCAGTAAGGTACGGTTTAGTTAAACAACTTTTCTTTTTAGAGCTTTTCTGAAGGTTGTGAGGGATTCTTCTAAGTTCAGCGGGAGTTCCATGCTTTGGGGGCTAGTACTTCAAAGCTGATTTTGCCCGCTTTGGCTCTGTTTAATGTTGGGACTGTGAGTCTGTGTGAGTATTGGTCTATGGGCCAGAGCCTGGTGTATTCTTTCAGCTAGGTAGTCTGGGGCGGTCTGGGCATGGCATCTGTGCGTGATAGTGAGGGTCTTGAATGTAATGCGTTTGTGGACTGGGAGCCAATGGGCATCTGTCCTTGCCTGGGGAAATGTGCTCTCTTCTCTGGATGCTGAGGGCAGCTCTAAGGGCACTGTTTGTGCAGTTTGCTGATGTTATTTGCAGAGGTGCCTATGAGTAGGATGTTGCAATAGTCCAATTTTGCGCCCATAGTGGCTCTCGCAATGTTGAGGCAATTCTCCGGTGATAGGTAGGGTTTCATCGCATTTATAATTTTGGATGTGAGCGCTGCTGAAGATGATATGGCGCTGACTTGCCTGTCCATTGAAAGGGTGGCGTCAAGGTAGTCCCCAAGGGTTTTCACTGTGGCAGAGGTGGTAATGATGGTATTCTCGATGCTGAAAGAGCTGTATTTGTCATGTTTTTTTAGGGCTTCTTTAGGATCTACCAGTAGTAATTCTGTTTTTTTTCTCCGTTTAGCCATAAGCCATTGGCAGCCATCCATGCTTGCATGTGTGTCTTGGAGGGTTTTGAGGTCTTGCTCATAGTTCCCTGTTAGTGGGAGAAGAATTTGTGTCGTCGGCATATGTCGAAGTCTGAGAGTGAATAGATTATATAAGGTAGGGGAGGTGCATGTGCCCTGTGGGACTCCACAGCCAAAAGGGGGCGGGGGGGGGGGCAGGAGAGGCGGATGCCTGGTCTGAAAAGACTCGCATGGCTCGACCATCCAGGAAGGATGTGATCCAAGCAGTGGCTTCTTGGGAGAAGTGGGCTGTGTCTGTGAGATGTTTACATAGGATCTTGTAGGTGGTGCTTTAGTGCCCTCTATTAGCCAAACTAAAAATGTCCAAACTGGCTATGCCAATGTAGGCCATTCTAGGCACGCAATAATGCTTGCTATGCTTCCTTTACCATTGATGCCCAACACAAAACACCATGCCACAGTAAGACATCCTATCTAGGCTAGCTGCACCAAAATGTCAGTCTAGCCATGTAGTAGCACCTATCAGATTTGTTTGATTATAGATGCCCAGACAAAAATGTCATGCCACAGTAGTTCTTGCTGACTGCGTGCACTGCATGCAGCCAGCAAGAACAGTTTTCTTACCTTGGTATTGCCCTGAAATTACGCTCCAGCCTACATGTATGCACCCCCTCCTCCACACACACACACCTTAAAATATGCAATCTTCTACACATTCATATACGTTTAAGCAGTCGCGCACCCATACAGCTTCTCTCAATCATTCACACACTACCCACCAGAACACTTCACTCCCGTAAATACACCTGGTCAGTCACTCACACACAGGTTTGAAAAAATAAAATCGCACACCATTTTTATTTAATTTCTTTTTTTCTTACCTGTGCGGGCCGCAGCAGTAGTGTTACTCGAGCCTGGGCTTCCTTCAGAAGTCATAACGTTGTAAGAAGAAAGTCGGGATGCACTATTCGCCCCTCTTGCCTGTTATTGTATCGGAGAGAGGGAGGTTCTGCATTGTGAGCCTGCCGAGGCCTGAGGGAGGGAAAGCCGACCCCTTCAGGATGCTTCATGTACTGGCTTTTCCAGCACCCCACAAAGCATCCTGAATGGCGTGGCATCCCTAACACCTTTCACAGAGCTTTACATGAGTAAAGGCGTGGGTGTTTTATTCGCCAGCCTTCACACACCACTTTTTACATTTGAAAGTATGGGTTTTTAGATTCTTTGCAACTCCATTTTCATTATTATGGAGAGAGTTAAAATCACTTGCTCCGTAATGCAAATGCATTTCAGGCCATCCTCAAGGTACCTGGAGGGTCCAAAGAATTAAGGAGAGGCATCGCCCCAGCACCCCCTTGACGGTGCCCAACTCTGCTTTCTACACTCCATTACAGAATTGCTCCCGATTTCATTGAACAGCCCACTGACCCCGACATAGCTTTCCCCATCCCGCGCTTATATAGCAATAGATATCATCTAACCGAATAATTTGCAGGTAGAGGGGGGGGGGGGGCTCCAGGCTCTTCTACGGAAGCCTCTGCTCTGGAAGTTTGGTTGTGCAACAACTGTACTGTAGCATGCTTGCTACGTCGTCTTGCTTAAAGGCGAGCATATTGCCCCAGAGCTATCCTCCCGAGACGTGTGATATGAATACGAGACCTGGCATGAACAGCTGCATACATTTCACTAAGGCTACTTTACAGTAATTTGGGGTGTTCATTGTCCACATGCCACTTGCACACCAACGTTCAACAGACGAGCCTCACGTTGGCAGCATGTGCTATAAAATTACGAGCTACAGCAATATCGCTACATGAGGCTTGCATTGAACTGGTCATGCAATGCAGGAACATTCGTCGTACTAGCGCAGTGGATAACGCGTATATGCACAGTATGCCTGTTTTGTGCAGTAGTGCCTGCTGTTTAGAGAACACCCTGCAATAACTTGAGCTGTACAAGATGCAGTTAAATTGCCGCCAGCAATGCTAAACAGTAACACTTTGTTTTGCAGTTTGGGCCTGCTCTGCTGCATTCCCTTGTGTGGGGCAGTTTAGGAAATACATTTACTTCCTCAGTTTAGTCACATACCACCACTGTCTTTCTATCTGGTCAAGGCCTACTCAGTAGACGCCTTCTGTGTTAGTGGCCCTCTTTATCTGTTCACCAGGAATACTTCGTAGGAGTCGAGCATCTGATGGTGGGGCCCAGGCACAAGGGATAGATACCCTGCTCCACTGTTTGCTCCGAGCTTGACCTTTCACGCGGTTTAACTTCTGAGGCCCGCTGACGCAGGAGGGACAGAGGGGGGTTGGATTGCAATCTTTCATGCTAACATCTGTAGGAATTTTCGGGCCGAGTTTCCCTCCAAAAACAAGTTGTGGCCTGACCCCTTCCAGAGCTTCCTGGCCCGCTTCCATGGGGAGTAATCCTGAACTCTCGAGTTCAACAGCTGGCTTTGTTTAACATTTTGAAACCAAGGGTACGTTCTGAGTCCCTGCAGGCTCACCAATGGCAAGGGATGGTGATGGAATAAATGGAAGGAAGGGGGCGGCGGCGAGAGGAATGGTGCGGGAAGGGGATCATTTAGTAATGAGGGGAGTCTGGGGAAGGCAGCAATGGAGGGATGGCAGAGAAAGAGTGAGGACTGCTATTGGGGGCGAGGGGAGGCTTGTATGTTGGGGTTGTAGTGCAATCGAAGGCTTAATAAAGAATAGTGTGGGGAGACAAAGGGTTGAGTGGTGCTGCGACAAAGGGTTGAGTGGTGCTACGGGAGAGGGTTGATTTTGGAGAGGTGACTTGTGGTACGTGAGACCTAGGCACTCTGAGGCAGCAGTGGGGTGTACTTTAGAGCACCCTGTGACTCCAAAATAATATTTAGAGCATGCAAGTGCTAGGAGTGTTGCAACCACTTTAACAAGTGACAGTGTAATCGGGTGGTCCCGACACACAATCACGCAGACTCTTAAAGTCCAAGGGTGGTTATTGAAGTAAAAGTGGTCAGAATGGCTTTTAATCTGTTATTTGGGCCTATCAGTAACTTAGTGGAGCTGCTCCCGCCTCTCACCCTACCCCAGATCTGTCTATTAGGGTGTTGAGGGTTAAGGATCCTACTCCTATGTCTTTTTCTCTTAGTGCACCACAGATGTTTTCCTTAAGTTGCCGGCTGTCTGGTGTCCTATGGAACTTCTGACTCGCCCTTACTTATTCCAGCTCAGTACTGTTGGTGAGTAATGAGCAGTGTCTTAATTCGCCCTGTGACACTTGCTCTGTGCACACTTGTCCCAGATCCCTTTTAATCTTCTTCCTCCCACTCCCTTACTGACCCTTCAGTCTCACTCTGCCTTTTCAACTCATCAATCTTACCTCCCTCCCCCACTCCCTTACTGTTCCTCACATTTCAAGCTCCATTTTACTTTGCCAATAGCTACTCCCTTGTAATACCAAGGCCAGGACGGTCTCTCCTTCAGCAGGCCTGTGAGAGCGGGGTCCTGGTACACCACTGTTACTTAATGTCCCGTCCCTTTTCCTCCATACTGTATGGGCATCCCTCCCAAGGGACGGGAGATGAAACCCATTTCACCAGAAAAAACCTTCTTCCCCTTTAAATTTAGAGGGGTGCGGCCCAGGGAGCATGCGCTGCCCTGACTCCGCCCTCTGGCGCCACACCACAGTCCCCAGGGCTCCAGATAAGGCGAGTACGCATAAAAATCTTGTAAATACGCCAGCTTTATTATTTTCCTGGGTACATTTACACACAGGTTTAGAGCAGAGGGCAGTGCAAAGGTCAGGTTACTTGACAGAAACCAGAAGGCTTCTTGTGATTTTTATCTACATGGATGTAATTGCAAGCCATCTCTGAAGCCTTTCAAAAAAAGAAACTGCACACTGCGATAAAAGCAATGGTTTCTTTCATTCAGCTTCAGAAGCGCTGTGCATGTTTTCCTAGAATTTTAGGATTGTATAATTAATAAGATGGAAAACTAAGTTGCAATTGAGAATTTTTATTTTTTTTAACAGGTTTCTTTTTTCCCAGAGAAAGCAAACCAGTATTTCACAATTGTATGTTTCAGAATTCCGGTGCTGTGTGCATAATCATGCAGAGGCAGATCATTTTTACACTTCTAATTTAATTTACAGTCTAATTATAAAAACAGTGTGTAAAAGACTATGCACAGTCTAGTTTACATCCATTCAACCTTGCGGGCAATGGGGTACATTACTATAAATGGTTAGTGGCAGAAGAGCCTTTGCTCAAGGGTGAGTAATTGTCATTACACTGATCACAGGTGTTCTAGCCTCTCAAATCTTCAAGACTACAAATAAAACATCCAAAACCTGACCCTCAAAGTGCAAGTGCTGTTCAAAAACAAACAAGTGAAAGTTACATTGGTAATTGAAATAGAAACTCAGCAAAATCTGTCCCTGTGATAATCCAGATAGGTTTTTAACTTTATGTAGCACTTCATAAATGGTTCGTCATACATCTAGGTAGCGTGATCATTATACCTTAGTCGATAACCAGTTAACTAAACCTCTGAAGGTGGTTAGCCAATAAGATAGATTAGCCGGTTGATCACTCGTTGCTGGAATCTCTGCGTGATCTGTGGGTTGCCGGTTCGAATCCCGGCAAGTCCAACTCAGCCTTTCATCCTTTCGAGGTCGATAAAGGAGTACCGACTATGGTTTGGTGGTAATTGTGATAAATATGTTCTATGTACTGTGCTTTGCCAAAAAGAGCTATACAAATAACCATTTAACCACTAGATTAGATATAGAATTTAGCCTGGAGACCTTGCCTCTCTGCACTGTTGTATCATAACATTGGCATACCATTAGGTAGTAATAGTTCCAGGAAAATAGGACTTTCATTAAACGTCAAAAGACAATTCTGGTATCAAATCTCAAAACACACAATACAAATTCATATATGCTTTACTATATAATTGCCTAGGTTTTTGTGATTTCAATATTTAAATATATACAGGAGAGATCAAAAATGGCCACAAATAATGAAAGGTGTTTTGTGTTACAATGCAGAAAGCTGCCGCTTACTAATTTCCATATAGTTTTTTCACACATCGGCATACATTTTACTCTCTTGCGAAGAAGTCATTTTTACTCTTAAAATCACATTTACTCTCAAAGTTTAAAAATAGAGAGTAAAATACTCCCTCAAAATCTTATCTGGAGCACTGGGGACAGGTGTCGACCATCAAATAAAAAGAAGGCAGTCCTAGTGGTGTCAAGTCAAATGAAAGGGCCTATACTAAGAAACCTATTGCCAAGCCTCGCAACTAATACAAACGGGGGTCTGGGATAGTTCTCAAGAAAAGGAAGAAGTGTTTCAAATAATATGTCAGTATTCGGTAGTCTGGGTCTCCCTTCCCCACGTTTTGGACACTGGGCAAGATGGGAGCTTGGCGCACAGTACGTGCTTGTCTAACACGAGATGACAGTTCAGCTTTAACCCTTGAGCTTGCCTAATCGGGCCGTCGATGGCCAAGCCTCGCTTCACTTGAAAGTTTCTTGCCTTAGAGGACTTGATGTGTTCAAACAGAACAAAAGGTTCCTTTAAAGTTCTTTTCCAATGCTCACTGGGAGACTAATCACCCTTGGGTCCCCCTTTTCTGGGATGACCCTTTCTCAATTAGTATTTCTTTACATTTTTTTTCTCCTGAAACTTGGGTAATAGCTTAACTCCTTGGAACTCCCTCGCTCGGACCGCTCTCGACTGCCAGCACTTGGGCGACCTCACGCCTGGATCTACATCGTTCGGGTTCGCAACTCTCTTTACTGCCAGTGTTGAGTATTTGCTTCACCCCAGATCTCACTCGGTCAGGCTTGGAACCCTCTTGACTTTATCGGGATTCAATTCCCTTACTTTTTCAATGTTCACTTTTGCTGTGGGAATCACTGCCCTTTCTTTCACAGTGCTTGTAGATACAAGTGTTTTGATTGTACAGGGATTTTGCTTGACCCTCTGTAAGACCACTGTGACCTATTTCGTTGGCCTTCTGGTAATTGGTAGTTTCTATCATATGGGGCTTGACCAGACTCTCTCGTATTAGCACCCACACGGTGCCGCTTTCCCTCTGCCGCGGGTCTGCCATTCACGTTTTCACTTAAAGTTCACTAGCTTTGGTTCGAAGCTTGCCGCTCCTGCGATTGTCACTCAGCACAGCCCGGTTCTTATTGGTTCTTCCCTCGACTCACCGGCTGCGATGAACCGCTGGGCTTTTGGGCTTCTCTGGAGTCCTGGCCGGTACCACTGGCCCGGGAACTACCCTCGCTCCTGCTTATCGGCAGAAGCTTGCTCCATGTACCGTTGACATCTGCTGCAGGAGACTTCTGCTATTGTTCGCGGTCTTGGGCTTTCCTCTACGAAGGTTCCCGCCTGCCTGGGACGAAAAGGGCAAGGTCACTCTCTCCTCGCCACACCCTCAATTCCTGCCGCCTTTCTCCTTCTTTTGGACTGCTGCGTGGTAACGGTCTCGTCGTGCTGTCTTCTGTACTCTCCTTGCTTGTAGTGTGCTTTCCCTGTGGGGAAAGGGAAGGGCCGTCGTGTGTGTGTGTGTGAGATTACTTGACTCTGCCTGACCCTTGGGTTGGGACATGTCAGGTAAACATTTTCATTTTTAGTCTGTTTTCTAATACAGTGATAAAGTTTTCATATTGGAACAAGAGGGTTTTCGAATGTCCCACGGGATAGGAAAGGTTCGTGAAATGGATGGAAATTACCTGGATGTAGAACAGAACATGGGGGGATGATGGGGAAGTGTAATCATGGGTCACTTTTGACTAGGAGTTTAGAAAGTGACAGAGGGACTGGATTGGTAGGGTTTGTGGGAATAAGTGTGATTGTGGGAATGGTAGTTTTCTCTCTGAACAGGTTGAGAATAATCAGCGACACAGGAAGAATGATGGGGTGTTCAAATGCAGATAGGTGAAAAAATGATTCTGGGAGTTATGCTTTTTGTGTGTAACTGGGTTTGGGACCTTAGATGATTGATTTCGTACAGAGGGGGTTTGTTGGATCTGGGCCTGAGCGATCTAAAATGTTTATACTTTTTGATTTGGTTAAAACATTTTAACCTTTTCTATTCAATATTTTAAAAAAAGGAAACCCATTAATGCATCAATAAGGCAGGAATACAATATAAATCACATCTAGCACCAATTAACATATCCTTCAAAATATGACATCACTTCCTTCACAAATATTCAAAATTACAAAAATACACTAAAATACATAAATCACTTTCGACTACTAATTTCAATTGGTTTAAAAACTATATTAAGGCTAAATTCAAGGATATGTATTCCGCATTAAATATTCTTTCCCACATATCTGTATGCGTTGGTAGTCCAAAACCTCCTAAATATTTTTATAAAAACCCAAGGCAGTACATTTTGTTAATAAGTGTTGTAAGTTTTCGTCAGCTGCAGGTTCATTATAAAATAAACATTAGCATTTTGTGTCAAACACTTTGCTCGGGTAGCTAGAACTGATCTCATCGACCAGAGATTAAAACACATTCTTAAAATAGCATTCCGTTATTCTGGATCCGGAAATTTTAATAACTATTTAGGTAGACCTTTCCTAGCTCTAATCTCAAAACATCCCACACTTGTTATGTTATATTTTTGGTGGTACTTCCATAGGTTTATCCAGTCCATACTATATAACTTCTTTTTAACTCCATCAGGATTCTCTGACAGCTTTGTATCCGTCCCAGCATTTGACAACAGGTTACAATGAGTCCTCCACTAGTAAAAAAAAAATACTTTTTTAAATCTCAGTTGTTGCCCTTGCTAAGAAAGGGATTACGTTATTTGTATGCTCCTCTTCCAAGAGACATTTCATATAAAAGCTCAATGACTGCCAATCTCCCACAACTTGTAGTGAGGGTAGTCCCAGTTCATACCTTAGGACCTGAATTGGTATACTCGCAGGCAGACCCAGAACTGACTTCCAGAATTTGCCCTCTAAATGATCCCAATTCGGCTGATCTTTCTCATTTTTAGTGTGAGCTCCGTAGGTGATCACTGGGATGACTTTTTGTACGTAAAAAAAATCAACCTGGGTTTGTACGAGAATTTACAGTATTTATGTGCCAAGATCTTTGCTTGAGATGTCAGTTTTATTCTTATATTTATATCATTCTTGTAAGTCGTCTCCTACTAATCCATTGATATTTACACCAAGATACTTGCGGTTTGTAACAATTTCCAGTTTATCATTTCCAATCCACCATATATTTTTCCCTCGAAGGTTTCTTTGCCCATGGAAAGACCAAAACATTTGTTTTGGCGGAATTAATATAGAACTGGTTTACTTAACGTAATTGCCAAGAACATGTAGTTGCCTCTGGAGCCCTAGTGGTGTTTGGTCAATAATTACAATATCGTCCACAAATAACAAACGTGAAATTTTCATACAGCTTGTTTTTGGTGCGAACCATCGTGATGCTTCTAGGGATGCTCCGATGTCATGGATACTCCATTGCCCGTCTTAAACCTCGGAAATCCAAACCCACCAGCCACACCAACACCTGGTTCACCCCAGACTTCAAACTCTTTACGGACAAACGCTCCGCCCTTGCACGCTGGCAGTCCTCCCAAGATGACAAAGACAAACTTGACTTCAAAACCCATTCCAAAGACTATAAAAAAGCCATCATCCAAGCTAAAGCCAAATCATTCGAAGCTAAATCCAACACGAAGGAAATGTTCACCATATTTAGGGAACTTGAAACCCCTACCCCCACGCCCCAAAACTTCACCAAAGATGAGGCCTGGTGCGATGGCATTCAAACAGCCATGCGTAACAAACGGGACCTGCTTCAAGCTAAAATAATGAACACTAGACTCACTCTCCCCACCCCCCTCTCCCACCCCTTCTCACACCTCAGATGCCTCCCCCACCTTCGCCTTCAAAACCATCCTGGACAAAGACCTCATTAACCTAATGAAAGGCATCAAACCCTCCAATTGCAAAGGAGACCCCTGCCCCGCCACCATTGTTAAGGATTGTGCTGACTCCTTCGCTCCATTCCTCCCAGTCTTTGTCAACGCCTCCTTCACCACAGGGAAAGTCCCTCATCCCTCAAGGAAGCATGGGTCAGGCCTCTCATAAAGAAACCCACACTTGACCCCACCTCACCCAACAACTATAGACCCATTACCACCGCCCCCTTCCTTCTTAAAATTCTGCACAAAGCAGCCTACCTGCAAGTCCAACACTTAATAAACTCCTAGGTCTGAGACCATCCAGCTTCCGCCCCAAACACGAGACTGAGACTGCCCTACTCGACCTTAAAAACCAGATGGATGACGCAAGAGACCTAGGCAAACCCGTCCTGCTCCTTCTCCTCGATCTCTCCGCCGCTTTTGACCTTGTTGATCATGACATCCTATGCCACCACCTGACCTCCACTGCTAACTTCTCAGCCGAAGCCAGTACCTGGATCACCTCCTTCTACAAGGAAGAACCATGCAGGTTTTCTCTGATCTAGATACTGCCTCACCTACCATTATGCTATGTGGTGTACCACCAGGTTCATGCCTCTCTCCCACCCTTTATAACTTATTCACTCGCCCCCTCTTCCTCATCCTTGACGCCATGGGGATCTCCTACACTAATTACGCGGACGACACGCAGATCCTCCTCACCCTGACAGGCGACTATGACACTGACTCCAAGACCCTCGACATCATCTAGAACACCATCCAAACTTGGATGGCTGCAAACCGCCTCCGTCTAAACTCAGACAAAACCGAACTTGCTTGTAGGCTCCCCCGACACTCTCAAAAAACGTACCCACTTCATCAACACCATAAAAATTCCAGTATCCGAGTCAGTAAAAACACTAGGCGTCTACCTGGACTCAAGTCTGCCCATGACCAGACAAGTAAATGCCATTGCCTCCTTGGTTGCCTACCATGCTAAAATCCTCAATGCAGTCAGACCCTACCTCTCCAATGACCCCTGCACAAACATAGCGAGGGCCATCACTGGATCCCGGTTGGACTACTGTAACGTTCTTTTCTTGGGGACCTCCACAAAAAAGCTTGAAACTACAAGTAATTCAAAACGCCTTGCGCGCAGCACAAGGCATTTCCAAAAGAGAGCACATCTCTGCTGCCAGAAGAGCCTCCCACTGGCTCCCCATAAAGGAGAGGGTCATCTTCAAAGCCCTGAACCTCACCCACAAGTGCATTCACATCGCCGCACCAGCATACCTATCGCGAAGAATCCACCCTGCCTCTTCAAGACCAACTAGGACTCCTATGCTAATCTGCTCACTGCTCACCGTACCCATGGTAAAAAGAGCAGGAGCAGGTGGTGCCAGCTTCCCCTACTTAGCCGCCCTGAACTGGAATGCCCTCCTCACTGCCCTGCGAGCTGAACCATCACTCACCGCTTTCTGTAAGACCATGAAAACCACCCTATTCGCCTGATCACCTTACCCCCTGACACGACGTCCATCGCCTACCCAGGATATTATGAACTGTGTACGTTTTTATGCATAACGTGTATTCCATCTCTGCTCTCCAATGCACTAAAGTATGCATATTGTAACTAGGTCTACTGCAAGTAACAGCGCCACAATGCCCCTGGGCTGTCTGTGCGCTATATAAATGTAAAAAATAAAAATAAATACATTGTATTGCCGCAAGGGCACAGCCTTGTTTCAGCCCCCTATACATTTGTATTCCTTCTGACAATTTTCCTTTTTGATTGAGCCTGACTTTTATTGACATCTGTATAGTTGTATCAAATATAAAAGCAAAGGAGAGCATTTTGCATCTAGTAGCTTCCGCCACAAGATATGGCTCGATATTGAGTCAATGGCTTGACAGAGATTAACAAATGCCAAGTAAATATTTTGTTTTGAATGTAAGGCCTGGTAATTAAGAGCTGATAAAGTTATCAGTAACTGTTGTCCCCAATCCAGCTATAAAAACCTGATTGAAAAGGATCAATCATTCCACTTGTTCTTAACCAGATCTTCAGTTCTCCCAAAATTAAACGTGCAAATATCTTACCAGGTATATCAAGAAGGGCAACAGGATGATAGTTGGTAGGATCGTTCCTATTGCCCTTCTTGAATAATGGAATTATGACAGAACTCGGCCAAATGGTGGAATAACTCGATCTAACAGGAGGAAGGGAGGCAGATGTAATACAGCCCATGAGCAGCCTGAGATATCTTGTTCTTCTGGTACAATACCTTGTCTCACTCAGGGTATTTCCCTGAGCACAGTCCTGGCCTATCCAGGTGATCTTCCCCCACTGGTCTACCCCTAGGAACTGGATCCCACAGTGGTGGCTGTGTCCTGGCCACCTGAATAAGGTATTCCCAAGGTTTTACTGGGAGTACACTCTCTGGTTTCTCACACACCCCAACTTCTATCCCCCACCCCCTCCACGGATTGGATACTCACCTGGTCTGATCACTTCCCTCGCTTTCAGGGGTGTCACAGGTGACGACCATGGGAAGGCTTAAACGGGCTGGTAATACCTGCCACTTTCCAACATGGATCCTGCTGCATTTCTTGCATGGATACTATATCGACTCTTCAAGACCAACTGTTCTCCAAAACCTCCCTGATGACTTGGTGGTCTAATGGGGTCCTGTTTCATAGGGCCTTTTACACTTATGAAACAATCCTTCTCGGGCTAGCAGGCCAATTTAATCTTCCACTTGCAGCGACCAGTGTAGTTCTGATCGCTGCTTCCCCCCCTCCTCCCCCCGCTGCAGGGTTGCTGGGTCGCATCTCCTGCGGGCCAGTGTTGTGGGAGTTGCTGCACCCCTTGGGTCAGGGCAATCCTCTGTGTCCTTTATTTCCCCCCACTCCACCCCCCCCCTTTGACAGTGTTCACCAGCCCTGTCACATTGAGATAATGCTTCCATAGTTTTGATAAGGGCTGGATCGGTGCAGGTTGAGAGGTCCTACAATTGATAAATCGCTTAGGGAATATGTTGTGGTCCTATCCAGAGATAGGATAGCCAGGAGATAATCCCCTGGTTACAGGTACAAAAGTAAAGTGTGTTCTGTACCTTTTTACATGCCGCAGCTGGGCACCTTTTCCATTAGAGTCAGGTGTATCTTTTATTTAGCTTGCAAGAACATGGAGCATGTGGCATTTTGGTGCACTCTTGGTTATTTTTGTTCTGCTTGTGATGTGTTGTAAACCTTCCATGTGTAAAAGGGACATCTGCCCAGCCTCCCTCATCAAGGAGTGTGCAGATCTGCTCACGCCATTCATCACGGCGTTCATCAACGCCTCCTTTGCATCAGAATCTGTTCCTCCCAGCCTAAAAGAAGCTTGGGTTCGCCCCCTTCTAAAAAAGCCTTCTCTTCACCCATCTAACTCCTAAAACTAAAGGCCCATAACCACTGCGCCCTTCTTACTTAAAATTCTAGACAAAGCAGCCTACCTGCAAGTTCAGAAATTCCTAGAGTCAAACAAGATCCTAGGCTCACGACAATCTGGATTCTGTCCTGGTCACGGAACAGATGGTCCTACTCGACCTTAAAAACCAAATTGATGATATCAGAGAAACGGGCAAACCTGCCATTCTCCTCCTCCTCCTAGACCTCTCGGCAGCATTTGACTTTGTGGATCATAAATTACTCTAACCCCTCTGTCTCCGCATTCTTCTCACCTAATGCAATCACCTGGATCGCCTCCTTCAAGGAAGAGCAATGCATGTTTTCTTAGACCACATAACAAGGATTTCAAAAGCCGTAAAAACTAAATTTGAAAATGTATGAAGTGCTATTCAAATGGTATCCAACAGGATATCCTGATTATTCTAACTTAGAACAACCCAAGGTCACCATGAGAAGCATAGAACAATATCATTTTACACAAAGAAAAACATATTTTATTTCTGACTTATTTATTTCACAAAAAGTGAGTGTGTTTAACAAGTACATAAAATTCATTGCTTTAAACAAAGACATACAATTATAATTTAAACAAAATCTAAGTGCATTTTATAGAGGTCCACCAGTTGATTTAGGCAAGATATAAATACATTTATATGCAATATGAAAGCATTTATATATGTCTGCCAACGTACACTTCTCACATAGTATATGAAGAGAAAAGAAAAGGTCTCAAAGAGAATAAATCTATAAGCAATTAGAACAAAAATGAGTTCCAACAGACAATGAGACCGTTAAGACGTTTCGGCGGGCCACCTGTAAGGCCACTGATGTTGGAAAACCGCCTTCCTCGGGGCAAAATGAGTAGTAAAATTCCCTACGGGGAAGCAGACAAAATACTCCATCACATAACGAAATATGTAGTTTGTACAGAAAATCATTTGTATTTCAACAAAAACATACTATCACATGCTGTATGCTTCTCAAACGGAAATCCTGGGCTGACAAGTTTTAATTAAAAAAAACATTATTTCTTTAAGGCAAAGCAGTAATTTAAGTAAAGACTACTAATTTGAACCGCCTAGAAGGAGAACCTTACCCTAAATGAATGAGGGGGAATACTTCAAAGGCAGGAGGTCAGGACGTCAAGCAAGACCCCGGTACAGAGCATGAGCAGGAGTGGCTGGAGGAAGACACTGAAGTAAAGGAAACATTAAAAACGAGGAAGAAGTTTATCCTTCAGTGAATCTGGAAAATGCAGAATCTATGAAATGTAGTCATAGCAAGATGGAGAGTGAAAAAAGAGAGAGCACAAGCAGCAGCAACCCCAGACACCAGCCTTTTTTGAGTCCCTCGGGGCTCTTGCCTGTCCCCCACGCTGTACAACATGTTCACTATCTCTCTAATCAACCTACTTGATTTGTTCGGCATCATGTACACTACCAATGCCGGCAATAATCACGTCCTCATTCCCCAGTCTGGTGATTACAAGGCTGACTCCAAAACCCTTCACTCCATCCATGCCACCATTCACACATGGATGGCTGAGAACTGGCTCTGCCTGAACAGGGATAAGACTGAATTACTACTGTTAGCATCCATGGACTCACAAATCAAAGTAGATGACCAGTACCTATCCTTCACCATCGACAACGCTACCATCCCCATAGCAGTCAAAACACAGTCTACTTCGACTCCAACCTAACTATGTCCAGGCAAGTTAGTGCAATTGCTACCTCTGCGGCCTACTAGTCTAAATATCCACGCCAACAGACCTTTCCTCTCTACCTCAAAAAACTCCCTGTCCATTGCTAGAGTCCTAATAGGCTCAAGGTTGGACTATTGTAATGTCATCTTCACGGGAACTTCAGCTAAGAATTTGGACAAACTCCAAACTATTTAAAATAACACCCTTTGCGCTGCTTTGGGCATTCCCAAAAGAGAACACATTTTCGAAGCCAGACGGCAAGCGCACTGTCTGCCTGTCCGCCAAGGCATCCTTTTCAAAACTCTTGCCCTAACCCACACATGCATCCATCACACAGCGCTTCCCTATCTCTCCCACCAAATCCTCATTCCTCACGCTTCCAGACCCACCAGATCACCATACGCCAATCTACTGTCTATTCCAAGAGTTAAACATGCCAGAGGTGGGGTTGCGAGCTTCCCCTTCATTGCCTCCAGGCATTGGAAGGCCATTCCTCGTGCCCTCCATGCTGAACTTTTTCACCTCACCTCGCCTTCCGCAAGGCACTCTAAACCAGACTGTCTAAAACCTTGCACACACTACCAATAAGACCCCTACCTAGCCTCTATGTATGAAAAGCCAACAATTCTATCCGTTTGACCTTGAACTCTGTATTTCTTGTGCCAATTTACTGTACAATATGGACTCGGTTTCATGATATGTGGCTCAACATGTAACCATGTGCTGTACAATCACCTTTGTAACCAGTCCTGCATATCTAAACTCAGGTAAGGGCTAATGTAACCCAACCACCTATCTAAGTATGTAACTAGGCCATTGTCCTTTGTGGGCCAATATACCTAGCCGCCTATATATGTATTGTAACTAAGCCAGTTTCTGCCATGGGCCTTGTGCACGCTTTATAAATATAAATAAATACACTTGCGTAGATTGCACGTGATGTGGTGATGGAGGACTTTTTTGCTCACATCAGGCCTCTTGAACCAGGCAGAACATTCTACATTCTAAATGCAATGCTGTGTCTGCTAGGTAGCCAGTGGAGGCCTTTCCTGGCGATGGTTGACTTTTTGGTTTATAAACCCGTTTCTTTGAAGCTGCTGTTTGCGGCCCCTTGAGTTGGTTCATTTTGTTTTTGGGAGGTGGTCATTGTAGCCAATTGGTTATGGTGATCTGGTTTTGGATGACAGGATGGAGACTAAGATCATTGGCAAGTTCCAAACCTGTAGTGCAGGCCCTGCTTTCTGTTGTGACTGTCTAATTGGCACACCCTGAGCTGCATATCCAAAGCATTGTTCCTTCCATTGTGCAAAAACTGCCCCCTCAAATCTTTCTCTGTACTGGACATTGATCGTGCGGGGGGAGGGTTGTTTCATTTTTATTAGGCACATTACGATTCCTCTTCTACTTTCAGCTTAATCTGGGTGCCATTGTAAACACAGAATTTTATTATATAGGATTAAATATCGGAAGGAGGTTCTCATTTATTTGGTTAGCGTTTCCGTGAATGTCTTCACTGTTGTATCCCCATTTGGGCATTTCTCCCGCTATCCAGATGTCCCGAATCTAGGTCCCCTCAACCTCCTATCCAGATATCGTAAAACCTGCCCACACATCTACTGTTGTAACCAGTTGGACGTGCCCCCCCCCTCTAATCTGTCACATCCAATGCGTTTGCAGCCACACACGTGACAGACTATCGTCCTCCCTCACCCCCCCCCCCCCACCACCCCTCCTCCGGGTCACCTCCCACTGCTCAGAACTTAATTCCAGGGAGACCACAGATCGCGAGACCAAACAGTCACATTGGACCAAGAAAACATTGCAGTCTAACTCCATCCAAGTGCATGGTACGTATACTTTTCAAAAAATATATATATTTTTATTGGTTTCATAACAGGAAATAAACAGAGTACAGAAAAACATCAATGGCGATTGGTTAAGCATATCAAGAAAACAACCCAAAACTCCACCCCCCCCTCCCCGCAAGACCACGGTTAGTTCACTGTTCCTCTCAAGCTCCTGCCCGTATCCGGGCAACTCTCTCCACTCTGCTCCGTATCATCCGCCTCAGGGTGGAGCAAGGGCACCGTCAGGGCCACCCAGCGGTGTAGTTCCTCGCTGGAATCCAGTCTTTGCACATGAATAGCCATTTCCCATGCCGCGGTTTCAGCTATGATCCACTTCGTGAGGTCACCCCACCATAGGGGCATATGTGGACCTTTGGGGCTTTTCCACCCCATGGCAATACGTCTTTTGGCTTTAATGTATATAAGGTCAGTGAGCTTGGATAGGGGTTTGTTCTTCCTGTTTCGCCTGTATTTGCCAAGGATGCAGGCCGTAGGCTCGTCCACCTCAACTACGATGTCTGCGCCAGCCACTCTGTCCTTCACTTGTGACCAGAACTCCCTGATTACTGGGCAGCCCCAGAACATGCGAGTCATTCCCGCTCTGTGTTCCCTGCATTTGGGGCATGACTGGGTTCCAGCTCCCGTGAATCTCGATATGGCTTCCGGTGTGAGGTACGCTCTATTGGTGATCTACAGTTGAATGAGCTGTAAGCGGGCATTCCTGGAGACCTTCTTATGATAGTGGGTTATGTCACCCCAATCTTTGTCTTCGAAGACGAGGCCCAGTTCAGTTTCCCACCTACTCCTACATTTGAGGTCTCCCCTGGTCGTACCCCATAACAGGGCTTTGTAGATTAATGAGGTTTCATGGCCCCCCTCAGCGGAGTTCAATATCATTTCGATGCATTTGTTCTCCTCAGTCAGGTCAGCTGCGACCGGCCATCTTCTGCACAAGGCCTGTACAACCACCCTGTGCAACAGGAACTGTCCTGCCGGGAGGCCCGTGGTCTCAGAGTGCCGAAAAAGTTAATATTTCCTGTTCTTGAATCAAGTCCCCAAGCGTGGCCACCCCGAGGGGCTCCCATTGTGTACGTGTTTCGACATGCCCCCAAGAGTGATTGGCAATGAGTGCAGCGATCGGGATCTTTGGGGAGAAAGGGTCGTCTGACCCGACCAGTTTGCAGGCCCTTTTCAAAAGCCGGATCCCGAGCTTGGCGAGGTAAGGACAGTGACTCGTAGCACCCTCCCCGGCCCACAGTATGTCTCTGAGTAACAACCGGCGGAGGGCCGGCTCAAGGAGGCGAGTGTCTGTCGTGCTTTCGTCCGCCATCCACTGCGTGACTTGTCTCAGCTGGCTGGCGAGGAAGTACAGCTCAAAGTTGGGGATCTTAAGTCAGCCCCTCGTATTGTCTTTGGAGGGTCTCTAATGCCAGCCTGTGCCTGCCTCCCTGCCAAAGGAAGCCCCTACAGAGTTTGTTGAGATCTTTGAAAAAAGAGGGGGGGGGTGTTGAAGGGGACGTTAGTGAAGTTATGTAATAGGCGGGGAAGGGCGACCATTTTGACCAATCCCGGCCATTGAAAGCGGGAGCCGGCCCCAGAACTCCATCGATTTTGTGAGAGTCTTTGGCCCTTACGGTATTAAGGATGCGTTCGGCAGCTGGGTTGCGGTGTATAGTTATCCCCAAGTATTTGAAGGAAGTAGCCTGCCAGTCGAGATCCAGAGGGGGAGGGACCTGTATTCATCGGTGAAGAGTGCTGCGAGGGGATAAAGGCAAGACTTGCTCCTATTGATCTGGATACCGGTGAGCTTGTGGAAACGGTCCAGGGTTTCCAAGATGTAGGGAAGGATGTGCTCAGGGTCCCGTATGTACAATAGGGTGTCGTCACCGTACATAGAGGGGGTGACCCACCACATTTCTATCTTAATGCCACCCTCTCCATATTCCTGTCTCGGGTAGGCTGCCACTGGTTCAGCGGCAAGGATGTACAGCATGGGGGACAGATGGCACCCCTTGCGGGTGCCTCTGTGTAGGGACCATTTAGCGGAATAGGTTTTGTTGATACGTACCCTCGCAGTGGGGCTGGCGTAAACCAGCCGGGTCCACTTAAGGAACACAGGGCCTATCCCTATTCTGGCCATGGTGGCATACAGCCAGTCCCACCTCACCGAATCAAAAGCTTTGGTGGCGTCAAGTGATGCCACTGCAAGTTTCTACGGCCTTCCCTCCGTGCTATAGCTAACATGATGCAGCCTGCGCAGGTTCTCAGTGATGGGGCGCCCTGGGACGTATCCCGTTTGGTCCTGATGGATCAACAGAGGAATAACTCTGCGCAGTCTATTCGCCAGCAGGGCGGTGAGGATCTTAGTCAATATTAAGCATAGAGAGGGGCCTGTCAGAACCACAATCTGCCCCGTCCCTCCCCGGTTTAAGCAAGGGTATAATCACAGCCTCGTTCATGGAGTCCAGGAGGACGCCACGCTCAAAGGCCTCATTAAAGACCTGGGCCAATATTGGGGCAAGAGTTTCCTCATAGGTCTTGTAGAATTCCCCCGGGAGCCCATCTGAACCCGGCGTTTTCCCAGCTGGTAGCGATCCGATTACCACCCTGACCTCGTCGGGGGTGACGGGCTCTTCAAGGGTCTCAGCCAATTGTAGGTCTAGTTTAGGTAGGTCGATGGCGTCAAGGGCGTCCTCGATCCTGGTATCAGAGGGGGACAGGGCTTCGGAGTACAGGTAACGATATAAGTCAGTAATGACCAAATTGATTTATTGTTGGATATGTGCAGCCGTGCCATCGGCGGTGAGTATGTGGCAGATGGGTGGCCTGGGGGTCTCCCTTTTGTAGAGCCAAGCTAAGAGTTTCCCGGGCTTGTCTCCCAGGGCATGGATTCTTTCTGTGTGCTTGGCATAACTCAGTTTACCAAGGGATTCCCAATGAGTTAAGCAGATTTGTCTGAGTTCGGCCATTTATTGTAAGTGGTCAGGGGATGGGTCAGCCCTACCTTCGAGCGTACCCAGGTCCCTTTCTGCGGGCTCAAGCGAGGATGTAAGAGATCTCTGTGCTCCCCCCAACTGCTGCAATCATCTCGCCCCTCATGACCACCTTATATGCAAGTTGTGCTCAAGTGTCTAACGCTATGCAGATTATTTTGCCAATATTCTTCAGTGCTGTCTTTTATGCGTTCCTTGAATGCAGAGTCCAGTAGGGTCTCAGACCTCAGCTTCCATGTGGGTATGGGGGGTGTGGGCGGAAACACCTCCCAGGTTACCAGAAGGGAAGAGTGATCCGACAGCACCCTAGGTAGGTAGCGCGCATCAACAAATATGGACTGTTGCGTTAGGCTGAGAAAGATGTAATCCAGCCTGGTGTGTACAGCGTTGGGTGGGGGGGTAGGAGTACTCGCGTTGCTCAGGGTGTTGGACCCTCCATAGGTCACTGAGTTGCAACTGTTGGATTAGTTTGGAAAGTGTTTTGGCTGGGTGGGGGGGGTCGGTCGTGTTTGTTATCAGATTTGTCAAGTAGAGGATCAAGGGTGCAGTTGTGGTCACCCCCCCCCATATCCTAATTCTGTCCGCATATGGGCTGAGTCGCGCATGAAGGGAATGGAAGAAGGCAGTCGCGTCATGGTTGGGTGCGTAAGTACTGACCAAGCAAACCTCTTTGCCCTCTATGGAGCTACACACCACCACCATCCTACCCTCGTTGTCTGTTTTAGTGCTAGTGAGTTTGAAAGGAACTGTGGGGGCAATCCAAATCAGGACCCCCCCTGGCGTAGGAGGAGTGAACCTATTAGGGTACCCTGCCAAGTTTTTGCCAGGGCTTCCAGTTTCTTGGGTATTAAGTGAGTTTCCTGCAGCATGGCGATTCCGACCTTGCATCTTTTCAGGTAAGTATGGACCCGTTGTTTAACAAAGCTGTTCAGGCCCCTGACGTTCCAGGTAACGACCCTTATTGGGTCAGCCATAGGCGTGGTGTGGTTTATTCTGTGTAGCGGGTGGAGCTCGGGATCTAGGAGGTGCTGCGTTGCATGTGAATTGTTCCCGTGGTCTCGATGTGTCCCAGTGCGTGTCCCCAACTTATGCAAAAACGTGTACAAAAAACTCTGTATTCCCACCCTCCCTACTTAACTGTGAAAAAAAACTCCAAACATAGAACTGGCCCAGCGAGGTTACCCTCGTTATGACTGTCCCGTTTCTGCTCCGTTGGACCGTGCATCGGTCTCCAGGTGCCCTACGGGCGGGTGTATGTACCCAAAAAAGGGGGAAAACAATCAGGTGGTGGAGTGAACAAGGACTCCGGGTCTCCGCGGGGAGGATCCATTCAGCTGTGTAACGGTTAAAGCAAATATAGTTCCCCCCTGAATGACAGGAGGATCGTTATCTCGGTCTCCGTTTGGGATCTGTAATCCGTCCATCCAGTCCCTGGCCTGGGCCGGGGTGTCGAATAAGTGCGCCTTGTTGTTATGCAGTACTTTAAGTCTGGAAGGATACAGGAGCATATAACGCAGCCCGGCGGCTTTCAATCTGGCCTTGGTGTGTATGAACTGCGCTCTGTTTATTTGAAACTGAAAGGTGTAATCGGGGTATATGGCGATTTTAGCAGAGTCCCTTTGGATGTGGCCGCCAGCTCGGGAAAAGGCCAGAATGACCTCACGGTCCCTGTAATTGAGAACTTTCGCTATCACTGGCCTGGATGGGGCCCCCGGCGGTGGTTTCTTGGCCAGGGATCTGCGGGCCCTCTCGATGGTGAAGCCCTGGGAGAGTTTGCCAGCTCCCACCTCTTGTAGCAGGAGGGTCTCTATGAAGTTAGTGGGGTCGGAGCCTTCGGAACCCTCTGACAAACCGAGAAGGCGTATATTGTTCCGGCGAGCCCTTCCTTCTGCCTCCTCGGCTCTGTCCTCCAAGTTTTTGCCCTTTGCTGAAGCTCGTCGACGTCTCGAAGAAGGTGAGTTTTGGATTCAGTGTTTTCCCGGACTTGTGTTTCAAGTGCCTCAGTCCTGCCGGCCAGGGAGCGGACATCTTGACGCAGGAGGCCCAGGTCTGTGGCAACGGCATCTATTTTGTTTTCCATTGTTGCCTGGAAAAGCTTGATGGCTTCGAGTATCTGGGTGTTGCTAGGCTCTGAAGCCGCGGCCGCCGTGGGGTTAGATTGAGCGTCCAGGGCCGCTTTGTTTGTGCCCTCAGGATTCGGGGATTCACAGGCTACGAAGGTGTCCATCGTGGTCTGACGCTGCTGCTTGGGCCTGCTGTTCCTGCCGGACATGTCGTCAACACAGGGCCTTCCCGCACCGAAAATGCCGGGGGCGCAATCGAGAGGCCGCTAGGTCTCGTTCCCGTCGCAGGGCCGACAGGGCGATGTTAAGAAGCAGCGGGGTAGCAGGCCGGTTTCGGGAAACAAAGGTATTTCGGATCAGGCAGGCGCGGTCGGCCCCCTCCGCCGTCAGCTGTGAAGTGATGGGGGCCCTAGGAGTGGGCCTCGCGGTCCGCCGGAGCGTCGATCTGCAGGCAGGGGTCAGGTGTTTTCGCCCACACCTCCCCCCCGGTGAAGGATTAGCAGGCGGGGGGAAGGAAGACAGCGGGGGTCACAACGCTTCGAGGAGGCCAGCCCAAGTTCTTGCGTTGCCACCAGCGGCACAGTCAGGCGCAGGGGGTAGAATAGGCCCCCCTCACCCTACCTCCGATGTAGGTGTCCGGGGTGGTCCTCCGCCTACCTCTGCGGTACCGGTCGGCCACCGCTCACGCCGGGGGCCCTCAACTGTCCAGGGCACACCCAAGCCCGGTTGCGCGCCGCAGGCAGGGCGCGGTCCGGTCAGGACGTCCGGATCTGTCCTCTCGATCGATGAGTGTAGCTGTTCGGTCCCCTTCTCTGGGTCCAGCGCAAGTCGGCAGCTCAGGATCCTCTCCTCCCGCTGGCGTGCAGGTTCGCAAGCGATGGTAGTGCGCTCCGGCCTTTCAAGGGATCAGGGCGCGGGAGCTGCCATTTTGAATCCGCTCTGTGACCTTCGCTCGCCGGATAGGGGTGTTAGCCGTCTCTGCTTCGCTTGGGAGACGGTGCAAAAGTTGCCGAGGAGGTTCTGCCGCGGATGGTGCAACTTGTAGGGTTCCGGAGCACTTTAAAGTCACTTAAAGACAGCTTATCATGGCACATCAGCGCGGAGCTCTCAGGAGACACGTCCGCTCTACATGGCGGCTAGCCACGCCCCATGGTACGTATACCTTAAACCATGTCTGTGGACACAGGCCACAGGAACTGTCTCCCATCCATGCACCCTAGAATGCAGCTATGGCTATGCTATTCTGGTCTAGCAGCACACCCAGCAGTCAACGCTAAACCCCCCGATGTGCCTTAACACCTCTGCCATTAGTATACAGTGGCAACCAACAAAAAGAAATTCGGTCTAGCTGGGCACACAGCGAATTTTCAGTACTAGCACTCTATCCTAAACCACCAACAGCACTCGCCCAGGTGCCTGACCACTGGGTTACGTGCTGGTGCCCTAGCCAAACCACCAAGTCCCAACATGGCAAAATGCACGCTTGCATTTTTAATTTAAACTTGGAACCTCCTACACATGGACTGCAGTCACCGAGGGCGGTCCAACCACAAAGCGCATTGAAGCCATACAAATGGAGAAAGGGTGCTATATAAATAAGGAATGGAATACCACATACAGAAGAGGATTTTTTAGTTCCTAGTATTCCTGTCTTTAGTTGCTTTCATTTACTGGGCCTGGTATTTTGGGTTAGATCCCATCTCAGTCTCCTTAAAAACAGTAACAGTGAACGGTCCTACTAGGCCTTGTGACATTCGGATCGTGCATGTGTAGTGACAATAAGTGCAGTTGGGAGGGGGAAGGGTCAAGGTGGAAGGGGTGGGATGAGGGGGGCTGGGGGAGAGAGGGGCCCAAGGGACTGGGCAAGTGCTGAGGGGGTTCAGTTGGACAAGTGCCAGGGGTAGTCAGGGTCAGGGTTAGGGTAAACTAGTGCAGGGAGGGGGAGGACCAGATTCAGACTAGTCTGGTAAGGGTGCCTGAGGGCAAGTGCTGGTAAGGGGTATTGGGGTCGACTGGATTAGGAGGGCCTGGCCCCGGTAGGAGGGCACATAAGGGACCAGGGGCAGGGGATATTTAGCAAGGGAGATGGCCGGAGGAGGAGAAAAGGAAAGTCTTGTTTTCCAGAACTTACGGTGATCTGGCTCACGTCTGAGAGGAGCAGGTAGGCCATTCCAGAGGAGACTCCTGCCGAAGAGGGAGATCTACCCCCTACTCTCTGCTTGGAGAAACGTTTGACAAGTATAGAGTTGGAGCTAGAGGACCGAAGGACTCGGAAGTTGGATATAGCTGAGTCCCAGGCCCCAGAAAGCCTTGTGGATGATGCAGAGGGTCTTGAATTTGATCTTTGCAGCCACCGGGAGCCAGTGGAGAGATTTTAGGGCAGGAGAGATGCAGTCACTGGGCATGAGGCCAAGGAGAATTCTTGCTGCCCTATTCTAGATTAGTTGAAGAGTGCAGAGGGAGGAAAGGGGAAGATTGAGGAGGAGGCTGTTGCAGTAATCAAGCCTAGAGAGAACCAGTGCTCTGGAGGCAGTCTCGGTGGAAAGGTGAGGAAAGGAAGAATGCCCCTGAGGAGATGGAGCAGAAATTTGGACTTCGTGGAAGGTCTGAAATGTGAGGGGAGAGAGGAGTCAAAGATGACCCCCAAGCTTTTTTGCCCCACAAGAGGGTGAGGGGAGGTGGCCAGGGGAGGACAGCCACTGAGTGAAGGGTTGGGGGGGCATGGAGCAGGCGTCCAAGGATCCATCTTACTGGCATTAAGGCAGAGTTAATTAGCGGAGCACCATGCTTGAATAGAAGTCAAGCAGTCTGGATTTGAGAGGAAGAGGAGGGAAGCTTAAAGGAGAGCTGTGTCATCGGCTTTTATTTATTTTATTTGTACGGCGCAGGACAAGAGCCCTCGGGCATACAGGCTCCTGGACAAGACATGCGACAACATAAAACAAATAAAACAAAAGTGCAAATGAGGGCTCGGAGGGCGAAGCAAAAATCAAGTGGATAATAGTGGTTTAGTTAAACCGAAAAGTCCTTGTGGAGCAAGCTCTCGGGTCAGGAGGCAATGCATTCCAAATTCTGGGGGCTCCATAGGGAAAGACCCATGGGCAACAGTCGACATTCTCCCCTGTGGTGTATCCAAGTGGCAGTCATTTTTGTATCTATTGTCTGGTAGCCATGGTGTACAGTTCGACAAATATTACACCATGCAGGCACTTGTGTTTGATACATTGAACTCTGAAAGATTTGGGTGCTAATCTGGAGCCAATGTAGGGCAGAGCGAGCTGCAGACACATGATCGGATGTGCAAAGTCCCTCGACGATAACGAACAGCGTTGTTCTGAACAACCTGTAACTGCATCACTTCGCCCTTATGCAATGCCCATCAAGAGGCTAGATCAATAATCGAGTTTGGCTCCTATTATGGCCCACGTGATGGTGGTGCAATTGATGGGATTTAAGAATGGTGTTAACTGGGCAAGCAATTTGAGATGTTAAGTGAAACCAGGCTGCTTGCTTGTGCCTTCATGTTCAGTTCTTGGTTAAGAGAAACTCCTAATGTCTAGTTTTGAGTAGGGATGGTACAACCACTATGTTAACGCTCTGGTCTTCTGGGCCTAACTTCTGGTGATTCACAGAATTGCCCACAACCATCAGGTCAGAGGGTTCTGCACTGTCAAGACCACACTTGCCCTAAAATTGTACCTGGATAGAACCAAGAGCTTCCACAAATCAGATGAACTTTGTCACATTCGGTGGGTCAAAACCTGGCTCTCAGGCTTCCAAGGCCTCCAGTGCAAGGTGGATGGTTATGGCCATTAAGGAGGCCTATGAAAGGCAGCACAAGCCTCTCCCGGCAAATATGCATGCCCACGCTATCGGAGCTAAGGCCACAGCAGTTGCTTTCCACAGGCATCGTCCATGGCAGGTGATCAGCAAGGAAGCTACATGGGCTACGCCCTTGGACTTAAGCGGGCACTACTGCTTGGATGCCAGCTCCAGGTCGGATGTGGCATTGGGTCAGGCAGTGTTAAGGAACTTGTTTTCCTAGGAGGGGAAACTCTCCACCTAGGGGCTACATTCAGTTGTAATCGCACATACAGTAGGGAGGAAAGGGGACGGAACGTAGGAGTAAGTAGTTGTTACCGTAGTGACTAACGTACTCCTAGTCCATAGTCCCCTTTCCTCCATACGTCCCACCATCCCCCCTAAGAAAACGAGTGTCATTAGGCAATGGTAATATTATCGATGCGTCAAAGGGGACTGAGGAGTGGTGCTGGTGGGCGGAGTCAGGGAGGGCATGCTCCCAGGGTCAACCACTTCCCCCCACTGCACCTGCGCACATCTAAATTTAAAGGGGAAGTTGATTTTCTGGTGAAAAAGGTTCCGTCTCACGTCCCTAGCAAGGGGCGCCCATACAGTAGGGAGGAAAGGGGACTGTGGACTAAGAGTACGTTAGTCACTACGGTGAGTAACTTCTAATTTGCTGGCCACCTGAAACCTTGGTACACATATTCCCACCCTTGTAGTCGGCCACTCTGGTATAGTTTGAGATCTTCTAAATGTCTTGCCCGCGAACACCCCTCTAGTATAGTAGCACACTTCCAGTGAAGCCTTCCTTTCACTCTAATTCTGTTATAGATGTGAAGAGCAGACCTCCTCCACAACCTCCTCCACGATTTCAGATGAAGTCCTTGTCCTGTGAACCTAGGGCTGAGGTGAAAATTGACTGATTTTCCAATTACCCCGTCTGTGTTGTATGCCATCAACATATTGTTGCATGTTTGCTGTTATCCGTGGCAGCCTGGGAGATGCCTTGCTGTCCCCGCTTGCTGCCAGGGCTTGGGTTTGTGGTCCGTGTGCAACATAAACTGGGTGCCCCAGAGGAATTCTGATATAACTGCACATGGACAGGCGAACACCTCTCTACAATTGGAGTAGTTCTTTTCGGCAGGTTTGTGTGAACATGATGCAATGCCAATGTTTCTTCTGCCATCCTGTTGGCTTTTGATGTGACTGCCACCAAACAGTTGTCACGGTCGTCATCGACTGTCTCACAGCTTCTCCAGCATTGGATCTTTCATAGCTACACATGCTGTTAATATTGCCCATGGTCAGGCTGGGAATTCTTAGTTATGAACAGGTCATGCTGGAAGGAGTCCTTGGCTTTTCTCCACAGAGAACATTACTTCTGAAGAAATTGCTGAAGCAAAGGTTTATGAACACAGGAACATCAACCTCCCAGAACAGATGAGTCCTTTTTCTTACTAGGTGGTGGAAAACACTTCTTAGAAGTCATTATTTAGGGCCTGCTCTATCTGCGGCATTGCATATATTGTCTGTACCCTAACCACTCCATGGAAGAGTGCATCATCTGTCAAGGATTTAGTGCCAAGACACTGAGGGGCAGACGCAGTTAGTCTGTTGGCTTAATAAGGGAAATTGATCCCCTCGGAAGCAGTCATCCAGAAGCCTGGCTGTGCCTCGATGCTTTGAGAAGAGGTCCTCTTCACTAAAGAGGGCAAAGTCTGAGGAAAGACCAGCCAAAGAAAACAAAACACCATGAGATACTGGGTCATGACGCCCTGTCTACGAGCCAGGCCTCTCAAAAGCATAGGCTGCTGACATTGGCTACGGGCGTGGGAGAACCCATGTTAATGCCTCTAAATCGCCATCCGCAGTTCCAGTAACCTGTGATGACGCCATCCACTATGGCTGTAGCAAACCCCATCAACGGCTCAATCTGTCAGCACTGTCCACCAAGTCTGCGTAGACTGCCCAAATTTCAGCAAATAACTGCATCGTCCACGAAGCCACGTTAGCCGTCCAACTTGTCGATGGAAAATTGTTTGCCGTCGGATGAAAAGTCGACATACGGAACAGTACAACCATCGTTGATGGAAAAGTCCTAATTGTCGACGGCACCACACCCGTTGACCACAAACTTGGCACAGTCAATGGCATCACCCTTGTTCACTAAGTCTCTATGGCATCACCCTTGTTCACTAAGTCTCTACAACAAACACTCGGCCAAAAAAGAAATTGCATATGGCCGTCCAGAATCAGCATCTTTGTCGTCCACAGAAATGGTACACTGCTTGTTAATGGCATCGTCGATGCTCACACGGATACAAACTACCACAGGAAAAGAAGAAATTGAGGCAAGCAGACCTACTGCATCTTGGAAAGAATCCCCAGCCAGATAATGTTAGTCTGCATTAAAAAAGGGCCCATCCCAGGGATGGGTGGTACAGCCAGTCACATTGCCAGTGTCCCCCATCACATATCCAAACGTCATGCCTGAGGAAATCGCGGTACGAAATAGATTCAGATTTTGAAGCGCAGCAAAGTCCCCAGTCTTTTCAGACTCAGATGTGACTCCATCATAATGGAAAAGAAAGCGGGCAACAAGCCACAGCTGCCTCCCACACCTCCTGTAACAAGTGCCCAAGCCGCCTAGAGTGAGGCTAGGCCAGTCTGCAGAACTGGGCTACTGCTAAATCCACAAACCCAGCTCTCGTTGAAGTTACTCATTTCCTTGCAAAGCCTGCTCTCTCAACTTAACAGAAGGCTTTCTCCAACCCCATAAGTCCTAGCTGCACCTGTTTCTGGTCCTACAATGGGATCACTTTCTATACAAAGCCCCACATCACCACAAAGGTCAATAACCAAGTCTCCAGGAAGATTCCCATCTCCCCACAGATCAAGGTCGCCCAGATGGTCTCGCCAGAAGGTGGTTGGCGAAGCGTAGAGACACATCTCCCACAAGGCACTGGCTAAGGCCAAAAGCCTACAACCGATAGTGTGACACGCACTTATCACAGGGTCTCCATTTCCCTTACTAAGGGAAGAACAAGAAGGGGAACTCAAAAATACATGCCCTCACCCACACAATACAGCATCAACTAACACTGGGAGCCCCACCCAGGGATGACAAGTGGGACACCGACGAGAAACCATCAGATGACACACCGGAGTAAGTGCCCAAACATTTGCCACCGGGTGAGATTGGGGCTTTCCACTCAGACAACCAAAGCGTGCCAAGAATGTGTATTTTTTTTTTTTCTCGACCACAAGAGGCGAAAGTCAATCGTTTCTATCCCTATCCTAGACCACATCTGGTAGGAAGGGCACTGCACTATGAAGCATCGCATCTCAGCACCAGCCATCAAAGACAGGCTAGAAAAGAAATGTAATGCCCCGGAGGCCACACCAAAATGTCTCACGGTTCAGCTTACCAGAGTCTGTGGTATCGGCAGCAGCGGGCTGCTGATTATGCAAATTTCCAGGATTGGGTTGTATAGCTGCTGTATTGCGTGACCAATTCTGGGTCCATGTCCCTCCAAAGATGAGGTGGTTCCCCCTAGTAAACTTGGTTCCGTTCCAGCACTGGCACAGAGCTATCGACTACATGAAAGTGAGTCCTCGTAGACTTACTCTGCATGAACTTGAGACGCTGGAGGAAATCGTGAGACTGGAAACCGCATCAGAACTTTTTGGCTCAGCAGATTGCAGGAACGCAAACGTAACAGCTGTGTCGATGGGAATTTCCCTGCCAGGGAGGTTAAGTCAATAACTGGGAATGCATTTCTTTGGTAGATGCCTAGAGATGGACTTGCTGCTTAAACTCTTATGCTTAGGATTTGTGAATCAGACATGCAACACATGCGCTAAGTGGATTGTGCGATTTCAGGACTATTGTTTGAAGGGGATTTAGAACATACTCGTTACAATTTGGGTTTACCATAAGTCTTGGGTTTAGATAATTGAATAGTTATAATGTAGGCGTATGAGCATTTGCTCATAACTATGCTTGTGGAATGATGAGGGTGTCATCGTGTGGAATGTGGAGGTTCAGGAGTTCTAGTATTGACGGTTGGGCTGGTCAGTGAGCAAAGGTGTTTATGGGGTGTGGGGCTGTCCCAGTGATTCTCCCTTTTACTTGTCTTCCGTGTTTCCCCTACAATCCTATTGTTTGATGAAGGAGCTGGACCTGGACAATATAGACACTACAACTTACCTTGAGTGTCAGAAAACCTTTGTTACTACAAATAGCATTGATAATTTGAGTAATTAGCCTTTAGTCTAGGACGTGGATCAGTACATGGGCTAGGATGGTGTCGGCACGATCACTGAGAAAATTGAAAGGCTATTCACAAATGGCATAATTCGAACCACATATAGTGGGTTTAGTAATGAAAAGTGAATTGGTGTAAAAGTGGCCAGGATGAACCGCCCTTCATTTATTGCAGGTAGGATTTTTAGGACCAGGCATAGTGCTTTCTAAATGGGTGGGTGCCGTTGGCAAAGGGACTAAGCGGTTTCTGTTCTCTCCATCTGTGTTGTAATTAATGTAAACCCTCGATCTCATTTTCCTTACTGTGTGCTGTACTTATCTTCAAATGTTTGGGAATGTGTTCACAGTTTGGGACTGTAGGGTGTCTTTGTGCGTTCCGCACTGGCCCAGAGGAGGTGCCAGTAGCCCCAACATTGTCTGCAGTTTCCCATTGCGCTGTACAGGAGATACTGGCACTGATCATAGGGCATACTAGCATTGATCATGGCTATTTAACACTCTTGATTTCAGCGACTAGAAGTTTGATTACATAGATGATATTTCTTTGGTAATTTCAGTAGTGACACCCCAGGTTCTACATTGACATAAAAACGAGGCAGAAAACACACATTTTTGTGTTGAATTTCCCAAATGCCTTTTCGGGGGTTTTTTTGCACTTTTTTTTATTTAAAATGGTGGGTGGGGGATCCGCCCCCCCCCCCCAGACTCCAACCTGCATCCCCCACCTTAATATTTCCTTACCTACCCCATCTATTTTTTGAGAAAAGAAAAGTGCAAAAAAGTCGACATTCGATTTGAAAAAACTAGCAGTATTCGACTTCGTTACCACACCCCATTCCACAAACCAATGTGCTCTTTGTAAAGGAATTTATTTCCATCCAGTCAAGAATGTTGTATCCACGTGTGGAAGAGCTGCTGTGCAACCGGAACTCGTAAACTACCGTATTTGGCCGGCGATCCGGGTGGGAGGGGAGTCGCGTCTTGCAGATTACAAGGTGCTGAGCCAGGATCTCGGCCAGATTGTTTGTCTCAGCATGACCTGTGTGGCCTTCCTTATCCGCACAGGACATCCTTGCAATTAGAAGAGAATGGAGCAGAGAATGCGTACAGACAGCGGGCGGATCTCGGTGAATCGGCAAAACGAGTGGTTTCCTGGTCCCAGGCTCGAGGCAGATTCTTGATGCCTCACTAACAGGATAGGGGCTGGACTGGAAAACAGTGAGTCAAGAAGCCGGACTTAAGTGGCACTGGAAGAAAAGGAAGGTCTTGGGGGAAGGGCCAAAAAAGACTGGGTCTGGGATTTTTTTATTCTATTGTGCTCCCTCCATTGCTGGGGTACGGAGTGAGAGTACCTGCGGAGTGCATTTTGTTGAGCCATAACCCGGTGCTGAGCAAATGGACAGTCGGGTGTGTAGACCTGCTGGCCACATCTCCGTGATGGAAAGATGTGTGCAAGACATGGTGTGAAGTCGTCATTGTAAGCTGTGTATGAACTATGCAGAAAATGGACCCCTCAAGCAGTGCCCCCCTCGTAGTGTTCCCTTAATCGGGCTTTATGCATGAAATTGATTAATGGAGAGCCAGTGGTGACGCACACAGTGGGAGCCAGGCCTTAAGTGGGGTAAGAAATCGAGGGAGGGGAGTGGCTTGTGGGAGGGGCGTGGCCTAAAGTGTGCAAACCGTAAGCTGTGTGTGTGTGTGTGTGTGTGTGTGTGTATATATATATATATATATGTACCTTACTATGGTTTGTGTACTTTGCAATCCATCTTTTATAAATATCTGTTTATAAATGATGGCTTGCAAAGTACACAAACCATAGTAAAGTACGCACACAAATATATAACATTTATATATATATATATATATATATTTGTGTGCATGACTTACGGATTGCGTAGTTTTCAGGCCATCTTTTATAAACCTCGAAATATTTAAATGAATCCCCAGGTTCGCCAAGGGTTAAAGACGCCTCGGCGACCTGGGGAAACAAAGGGACAGGAACTGCCTCTGGTGATCCCGCTCGCTCGGGGTCACCAGAGGCAGTTATTGACTGACGTAAATGGCAGCCAGTCACAGCGTCGCTGGGGCTGGCTTCTGTCAGCTTGAATGACTTCATGGCGGGCGCATCTCACGTCGCGGCCGCGGCGTGATAATGTGTCCCGCCAATGTAGCGTTGGGATGGGGCCCCGTCCCGTCAGGCCGCGGCCCACGTAAAGCACTGGTGGGAGCCGCCATCTCTTACCCCGTGCTGCTCTGGGGCTGCTTGGGAACAGCAACTGCCACTGGCTACACTGGCAGTGTGTGGGCGAGGTGGGAAGTTAATCTGCCTACACTTTGTAGGTGGACACGTACCGGAATAAAATACATGCACAGAATCCCGAAACAGCTAAATTCTTAGTGAAATTAATGGCCCATCGTGTCTTCTGAGTTTGTATTGCTACTGGTCCTCTGTGAGAGGTCCAGCCCCTCTGCACCACCGGACTCCTTTGCTAAGGCTACTTATGACGGCCAGCACACACCTTGAAAAGCAAATATTTCGAGTAGCTGTGCAGTGCAGTAAAATGCACACAAGCATGGAGATTGTCTAATTATTCTCAAATGTAATGTGACTGAATTCACATGTCAAGGTGTAGGTGGCGGGGCGGTGGGGGGGGGTGGGACGGAGAGGGGTATTACAGTAGAACTCAATTGGCTCCACTTTTTCTGATCTCTGGGGCTTGGAGGCATGGCCTGTTTAGATTGCTCATGTTTTGGTTGGATCGGGCCACCCCCGCTGATTCACAATGCACCTCTTTAGGATCACTGTTATCAAGAGAATTAGGAACAGCATGGTGCGTCCGTCCGCCAGATGTTTTGTAGAACGGTAGATCACTGGCGTCCACGGTTGGTTGGGTGAGACGGGCTGCCTTGAAGAAGCGTTGCTTTTCACGTACAAAATAAGCGCGTGGAATTGGGGGCTCCGTTTATTTTTCGTGCATTCGCTTTCCTGTAGTTTTGTTTGTTGTACAAGGTGGGTTGGGCCCCACTTCCGTTTCTAGTGCCAGCAACTAGAATGCAGTTGTTGCACCGCCTCTTGCAAACCAGAGCGTGTCTCAGACGAAGATGTGACGTTCGAAAACAAAGGTCCATGGTAGGAAAGGATGTGTTGATGTAAGGTCCAGCTTCATAGCACTATAGGCGTGGTATGTTGCCGCTGCTTATGTTTCGTGCTCTTGTATTTAAAACGAAGTATGATGCAATCGCACATGGTTTCGCACAGCGTGCTGGAACTGCATGCTTGTTATGGGGTACTTTTTAGAGCGTCATTGGGTGTAATTTAAGATTCGTTCCTGACGCTGAACGAATATTTGGTTTGGGAGGGAGATTTTTTTGACAGATTGAGCCTAAAATAATATAGAGAATAGCGCTGCCAAAAAGGCCTTCCTACAAACTCGGGTTGACCACGCTTTATAGTTCTTTACAATCCTGGGGGTAGACAATTCCAAAGCTCAACTACAAGGGAAAGGCGAGTGTTTGTCAGGACAGTTCTAAAATATGACAAAGGATTGCAGCATCTTCAGCAATGGCAACAGATATACGTGTATGCATTTGAGGCGTGTGCCTCTGTTTATAATTCACATGCTTTGCGTAGGCCGCCATCTAGTGGTTGGTCCGGAGTAGTAAAATGTGTTGATTTCCAACCTACAAAGAGTGAGTAGAGTCATGGACAGGAGAATTGTTACACTATCCCTACTGAGTGTACAGGTATCCATGGTCCCTCGCGTGTCGGTGTGTTTATTTTTTTTCCGCTATAGGTGGATCGCACCGAGTAGGTGCTTTTTTTAAGTGTTTTTCCCCCCCCCAACACAATTTACTTTTTCGACTTGCTTACTGACTTTGAACATTAGTTTGACGCCAAGATGCGACACCGAACATCAGCCTTCAAACTGGCACCATATAGTTTCGACTAGCAACATACTCGACGATGCAGTCATTCAGTCTACCTCACGGCATACAGTGGGTCTGAATGGTTCCCATGGCATCAAATGCCCTAGACCCCCACACACCCATGGCCAGTTCCAATTCCAGAAAAGTGGAGTGTACCTACGCTGCGCAAATAGACCTAAATCACAGTAAACAATACTTAGTTATAAGGCACAGTCCATAACATCATTTCTGAGGCTTGTGGAATCTGCTTAGATCACATGCTGTGCATAGGCCGACATCTAGTGGAAGCTGCGGAGTATTACAGTTTGTTTTTCGAAAATCGAAAAGGGCGTCGACACAGGGCGTGCCAGTAATACTATCCCTAGTGTGACGTCCACTGTACCCATGATCCCTCACGCGTCTAGGATCCCCAGATTGTTTTTTTCCGCCATTCTGGTCGGAAGCACTTCATCGGAGTTCCCTGGCTTTGCCATATTTACACTTAAAACTAATTCTAATTTGCCCCGTTTTGTCACCCTTACGTCGATCAGCATCTCGACGCCGAAACGGGGAGGAGATCAACGTCGAAACCCGACGGATTGGGCCTTGAGGCTTCCGCCTCGGCTCGGGCCTGGGCCGCTGGCCTCGGCCCTACAAGTAGGGAGAGTGGGGGGTGGTACACTTCCACACTCGGTTATAGACACCTTCTTACCTACACACACTTGCCCGCTGCCCACAGGCGCGTATGGAGGGTACGCCCTTTCAGTTTTGCCCCAAGTGTAATAAGAAATACCCTTGGGTAGATAAGCACGCTACGTGCAACCTTTGCCTGCCCAGAGACCACCCCGAGGCGGGTTGCAGGGCCTGTAGCAGGTTTAAGACCAAAACTCTTAAGGACCGCTCCACCAAGCGTTGGGCCCACCACGCCAAGCTAGCAGCTATGGAGGCGGAGGGTACCTTCAGCGACGGCAGCGACGCCGGACTTTCGGACGGCGAGGGCACCAAGGCGTCGAAAGACAGCCTAACGCACGTCCCCGGCCTCGGAAGGTCGTCCGTCCCGGCGACTATGGGGAAGTCCCCCGGCGACAAGAGCGTTACACATACACACGCTAAACACAAAAAAGCCACCCGAGATTCGACGTCGTCGAAACCTCGGAAAGAAGCACAGAAGGAGCGGTCCGAAAGGACGTCCTCTGGGCGGTCCCGGTCGAGGTCGCCGCACGACGTCAGGCAAGCCTCCACACTTGCACGTAGTGCCTCGCCCATTAACATCACGGAAGATCACTCGTCCGGAGACGAACACGGCTTCCATCCCCAGCCTGCACCCCAGGGAAAGGGTACATCACTTGGGAGTGAGGAGGGCCCAGTTTCGAAGCCTAGTTCGAAACACAGGGATTCCACCTCCGATCCTCGACGCCAGGCGTCGAAAGATAAGGGAAAGGGTAAACACACTTCCACCCACGGGGAAGGGGGTAAGCAACAAAGGAAACAACCCTTGCAATCCCCCACAACAATAGAACTGACTTCCCCGTCCAAGTCTTCTCAGGGACAGTCCATAAAGAGTTCCAGCAAGGTCACCCCAAGCTCTAAACTCTGGTCATGCGAGGACATTGACAGAGTAATGTCAAGGATGTCCTCCTTAGCAAATTTCTTCGAAAGACACCCTGACCAACTACTAGCTTTAAACCCTCAGGAATCTTCTCCCTCATGTTCAGGGGACCCTATCCCTTCAAATAAAAGGCCCCGGGTCGAGACACCATTAAAGGCTTCAGACCCCTTTGAGGTCCAACCCTATTCTTGCCTTTTCCCTACAGGCCAAGGAGACTCTTCCCTTATAGAGGGCCAGGATTTTGAGACACCAGAAGATCTCGCAGTGTCAGATTATTACGGGGAGGACGAAGACGAGGATGAGCCAGAAAATAGCCCAGATATTTTCAGAATGGACTCACCAGTCGAAAGGGAAGCCCCAGTGTCTGATTCCCCAATAGATAATCAGCCCCTCCTAAATGAACTGCTCTCTCGGGCAGCTAACCACTTCCACATAGACACACAAGGTGTCCAAGAAGAGAGGGACTTCGCGGAGGAACTAATAGGGGAAAGGAAGACAGTAGCCCAGACCATTCCCATCCTGAAATCTATTCAACGCAGAATAGCACCATCCCTTGTCAACCCAAACCTGACAAGACCTGTAAACCCGAGAGTAGAGAAGCTGTTTAAAGCAGCCCAGTCGGACCCTCTATATATTAGAGGCCAACTTAAACCAGACTCTCTAGTCGTAACTAACACCCGCAAGAGAGCTGGAACCCCATTATCTTCCTCGGAGGCTCCCCCCGACAAGGAAAGTAAGAAACTCTATGGTTTTGGTAGAAAAGTAGCTTCCACGGCAGCCTACCAAACCAGAATCGCAAATTCCACCACACTATTGGCCAGCTACAACTGCCATCAGTGGGAAGAAGTGGCAGCACTAATAGATTCCGCTCCCGAACCCCTTAAGAGCCAGCTATCTCGCATTTGTGCAGAGGGAAGAAACGTCTCAGGCTGCATTTTAAAAGCAACTTTAGACGCCGCAGACAATGCGGGTAGAATTATAGCAGAGGGGACTGTCATCAAAAGACATGCTTGGTTGAGGCAGTCTGGATTCAGAGCAGAAACACAAGCTGCACTCTTAGACAAACCAGTGGAAAGTGATCTCCTGTTTGGAAAGGCAGTCGAGGACGCACTAAAAAACGCTAAGGAGGAATTCGACACCCTCAAATCCCTTGGCCAGTTAACTACAAAACCACCTAACCAAAGAGGGAACGGCAATTTTCGTCGCCCCCGCGGCCAAAATTCCAATAGTGGAAATAGCTATTCCCACACCCAGGGTACACAGTGGAACACCAACTCACAACAGTCTTCCCAGGGGTATGGTAGGGCTAGTAGAAGAGGATGTGGTAGAGGCAGAGGCAGCCCCAGTAAAGGAGGCGGCACGCCTCCACCAAAGCAGTGACGCTCATTTCAGGGTCCCTTCCCATGCAACCCCAGTAGGGGGACGAATATCCAGCTTCACCCAGGCATGGGAAGGGATAACATCCGACAGATGGGTGCTGTCGACGGTATCCAAGGGGTACTGTATAGAACTACTGCAACGTCCCCGAAACCACCCTCCAAGACAAAGTCCACTCTTTAGAACATCAAAAGATCCTCCTCGAGGAAATCTACAATCTGCTCCTAAAGGACGCGATAGAACTCGTCCCAGGACACCAGGTAAACAAGGGTATCTATTCAACTTACTTCCTTGTGCCAAAGAAAGATTTAACAATGCGCCCAGTATTGGACTTACGGCCTGCCAACAAGTATGTCAAGCCCCAAAAATTCCGTATGACCATGCTACAAGAGGTAATCCCACTCCTAAAGAAGGGGGATTACATGGCAACCTTGGATATGAAAGATGCCTATTTTCATATTTCCATGCTCCCTGCGCACAGAAAATACTTGCGCTTCAAGGGGGACAGTCGCCACTACCAATTCAAGGTACTGCCCTTCGGGATAGCTTCAGCACCAAGGGTATTCACCAAGGTACTGGCGGTGGCAGCTGCACACCTACGCAGGGAGGCAATCCCAGTGTACCCTTATCTAGACGACTGGCTCATAACGGGGGAAACCCCAGGAATCTGCAGATCAAACATTCAGTGGACTATCGACCTCCTCCACGAATTAGGCTTCTCTATCAACGAGAAGAAGTCAAGTCTGGTGCCAAGCACCTCAAAACAGTTCTAGGAGCTATCCTAGATACTCAGAGAGAATTGACCTTCCCTTCGGAAGAAAGAATTCGGAATATACTTCTGCAAATTCCGCATTATCAGACAGGTCAACAGATAACAGTACGCAAAGCTATGCGGTTACTGGGCATGATGGCGTCATGCATTTACCTGGTCCCCCACGCGCGTCTGCGCATGCGTCCCATGCAGGAATGGTTGGCGAAACAGTGGTCTCGGGCAAGTGGTCAGTGGGACGATCTAGTGGTCGTTTCGCCAACACTCGTACAGAGCCTACACTGGTGGACAAGAGAGAATCTCGCAAAGGGGAAACCCTTTTACGATCCCGAAGTACAGGCAGTGGTTACTACAGATGCATGCCTGACTGGGTGGGGAGCTCACCATCTCCACCACACAGCTCAGGGTCTCTGGTCTCACTCAGTAGCCAAGAACCACATCAATCTGCTAGAGCTTCTGGCAGTATTCCGAGCGCTGCAGGCGTTCGAGCCCCATCTACTGAACTTGTCGGTGCAGATCAGGACGGACAGCACGACAGCCATGTTCTATCTGAACAAGCAAGGAGGGACTCGTTCGCCAAATCTGTCCAAGCTTGCCCAGAAAATATGGATATGGGCACTCAGACGGAACATCTTCCTGTCATCGCAACATGTTCCAGGGGAGCTCAATTCCCTAGCGGATGCTCTAAGCAGAGACCCCCTCCCAGAAGAACACGAATGGGTCCTTCACAGAGACGTAGCAGAAGACCTTTTCTCTCAGTGGGGTTTCCCCACTATAGACCTATTCGCCACAAGCGAAAACAAACAATGCCCAGGATTTGCATCCAGGTTCCCCCAAACGGACTCCCAGGGGAATGCCCTGTGGATGAACTGGTCAGGGATGTTTGCGTATGCTTTTCCACCAACTCCTCATCAGGAAGGTGGTGTACAAGATGAACAAGGAATCAATGACGCTCATCCTAGTTGCTCCCATGTGGGCGAGACAACCATGGTTTCCACACCTACGCAGGATGGCGGTGTGCGAGCCCATCAGACTCCCAGCCTGGTACAACCTTCTGTCCCAGCAACAAGGTCAAACACTGCATCAGGAACCCAACTCTATGAACCTAGCAGCATGGCTCCTGAAGTCATAGAGTTTGGACATCTCAAATTACCACAGAGGTGTATGGACATTCTAAAAGAGTCCAGGAAACCAAATACAAGACACTGTTACTTTGACAAGTGGAAAAGATTCGTTATCTGGTGCCAGAATAAACAAATCAACCCGGTTGATTGCACTCCTTCCAACGTTGTAACATACATGCTCCACCTGCTGGATGCAGGGTTGGTTTTTAACTCTCTGAAAGTACACCTGGCAGCCCTCTCGGCTTACACCACATCCCATAACAGGGTCTCGTGGTGGAAAGTACCAGTGGTTAAAGCCTTCATGGAAGGAGTAAAGAGACTTCACCCTCCTATTTCGAACCCACCGCCAGGATGGGACCAACGTGGTGCTAGCTAAGCTCATGGGGCCCCCCTTCGAACCCATGCATAAAAGTAGTCTCAAGCACCTGACTTATAAAACGGCCTTCTTAGTAGCCATTACCTCCATAAGAAGGGTCAGTGAAATTCAGGCTCTGTCAGTGCAAGATCCTTTCTTTACTATCCACAAGGACAAACTGGTTTTACGCACACACCCTAGGTTCTCACCAAAATTCATATCCAAGTTCCATGTAAACCAGTCCATCGAGCTTCCGGCTTTCTTCCAAAACCCACAAAGCTCGGCTGAGGTGAAACTACACACCCTAGATGTGCGTAGGGCGGTCTTATACTATGTAAATAAAACCAGACCGCTAAGGAAAACAGATCAACTGTTTGTCTCCGTAGCTACAGGCAGAGAGGGGGATCGCGTCTCTAAGGGCGCTATCTCTAAGTGGATTATCAACTGTATACAGCTGTGTTACTCTCTTTCTAAAAAGACTCTGCCGTTTACACCAAGGGCCCACTCTACTAGAGGCATTGGGGCCACTCTGGCTTTCATTGCAAATGTTCCCCTCGACACCATTTGCAAAGCAGCTACTTGGAGCTCTATTCACACTTTTACTCAGCATTACTGCATTGACACTCATTCCAAGACAGATACACAAGTGGGACAAGCGGTTCTAAGACACCTGTTTGCTCATGACCCTTCTCACATCCCACCTCCTTCTTCTGGTACTGCTCGCTAATCTATGCACAGCATGTGATCTAAGCAGATTCCACAAGCCTCAGAAGGGATACATTACTCACCGTAATCGTATTTCTGATGCTTGTATCTGCTTAGATTCACATGCGACCCACCCTTCCTCCCCTCCGAGAGAAGGCGCATGGTTGCTTGTAGTCTTACCTTTCTGTCTATCTGCTTGGACTATCTGTACTCACGCTACTCCTCATGCTACCTCATGTCAGGAAAAACACAATCTGGGGATCCTAGACGCGTGAGGGATCATGGGTACAGTGGACGTCACACTAGGGATAGTATTACTGGCACGCCCTGTGTCGACGCCCTTTTCGATTTTCGAAAAACAAACTGTAATACTCCGCAGCTTCCACTAGATGTCGGCCTATGCACAGCATGTGAATCTAAGCAGATACAAGCATCAGAAATACGATTACGGTGAGTAATGTATCCCATATAAATGAAGCCATTGGGTATGTGTTAGAAGATTTATTCTTCAGGACAGCCGACACGTGTTTCAACCATTAGCTCATTCTCAAGGCAGTCAAAATAATTCTGGTCAAAATACCCTAGTACATCATACGGCGAACATCCTGGCTAAAATAAGTAGATACTGCGTTTCCATATAGGTTCTTCTATCGATGGGCCACTATATTATGTCATCTATGGTCATGGCTGGATTGCCTTGGTCTCGAGACTAGCAACCACTGGAAACTATCCCCACAAATTGGATTTCAAGATATTGAAACATATAATTAAAGTGGAACCATTAACACAAATCTGCCACTGAGCCCTATCTACTTATTACACTAAGGCAATCCAGCCTTATATTGAAGCGCAGTATCAACTTATTTTAGCCAGGAAGTTCACCGTATGATGTACTAGGGCAGTGGTATTCAAACTGTGGGTCGCGACCCCCTAGGGGTCCGCGGGTGCATCCCAGGGGGGGGGCCTGAGAGCTCAGCATGAAAAAAGATATATATTTTTTTTTTTTTTAGATTGGAAGAAATGGGCAGGGGTGGCCCACATGGGCGGGCTGAAGCATGAAACTGTCTCAGGCAACAATGAAAAAGTGGCCCACAGTTGTAAATGGATATTCATTCCTTTAGTCACAGACTGGGCCTCATTACTACTATGGCGGACCAGTAACGACGGTGCTGGTAAGCTACCGGCACCGTTGCTACCGTTCCGCCATAGTAAGAGTTGTGCTCGTGGGTGCTTGACAGCCCCGGCCAGGTCTGACCTCAGCTCGTCGGATGCACCAGCACCGTTATTAACGGTGCCGGTGCATCCGAGCTCCCCCTTCCCATTTGAGCCATATGGGGCTCAAATGGGAATGGGGATCTACCGGCACCTTCGAAAGGGCAATTATCATGTCCGCCTAACTCGGCATGAGCTAGTAATTGCCCATTCGCGGGTGCCAGACCCGGATGCAACTCCAGTGGCAGCCGTGCCGGTTTTACCGGCACAGCTACCGCCAGAGTAGTTATGAAGCCCACTGTTTCAATAGTACCCAAAGGGGTGTTTTGTGTTAAAATGTAAGTAAATTGTGATATATTCAGCAACAATGGTCAACATTACTAACTGCATAGTGGCCCCTCACCCATTATGGAGGAGCTAAGGAGCCAGCCCAGTGAAACAGTGAGCACTCCCTCAGCTGCTTTATCCAGCTAATGGAGTGCTCCTGGGCTGGCTGAACTGTCAAAGGGAAACACTGTTTCCCTTTGACAGTTCAGTTTAGTTCCCCAGCCGCACATGCTCACTGAGCCATGCAAGTGCTGGGGCGTTTTGCTTCGCCAGCATTGCATAGCTCATTGGAAATGCTGGCTGGGGCACTGCATGTCTGTATGTCCGAGGGGGAGCTCCTGCGCCTCCTCGCACATACGGACAGAGCAGCTGGAGCAGCACCCACACACAGGCCAATGCAGAAGGTACGTTTATGTTCATTGTTTTTATTTAAACATGTGTATGGATGCGTTATGAGTGAGTGTATGGTGATGGATGCTCATGTGAATGATAGAGTGATTGCTGTATGAATGTGCAGCGCCTTGCATATACACATAATCATGTTCATTGTGTTAGGACCAGTGGGGCCCAGGGGACAGGGATGGTATCTTTTTACCGGACATCTATCATTCAAAACCCTCTGCCTTGTCCACAAGGCTTTCTGGGGCCTCGGTCCAAAATACCTTCAGCTATTCCTCCGCAAATACCTCCCCTCTCGAGCTCTTCACTCCTCTACCTCCAACTCCCTCAGGGTCAGTCGTTTATCAAAGAAACGAGCTGGGGGTAGATCTTCGGCTGGGGCCTCCCTCTGGAACAGCGCCCTGCCACTCTAAAACTTGAGGAGAACCATCTTTCTTCCTGCACTTATCAGACCTACCCTGTCTGCTGCCTTAAACGTAGCACTTGCAAATTGCTGGCTGCACTACCACTGTTTGTTGCCTTTATTATTTATTTATTGTTATTTATCTGTTTCTCCTCTGCTTCGCACTTTCCACTTCTCCCCCCTTCCATGCACTTTTCCCCTCACACTTGCGCGTTCTCAATGTCACTGGGCCTAGTAAGATCGCTGTTTTATTCTCCTCTGTTCCCCTCCCTTGCCTTGTCACGCTCTGAAACACTTGTGTACGAGCGCGATAGAAATAAAATATCAATGCCTGCCCCCTGGACTCCCAGCAACAATTGCAAACTGTTTGGCTATTTACCCATTTTTTGTTAAAAGTATGCTCTACAATGCAACATTTTAACCTATTATTTAAAAAAAAATTCACAGGGGTAAACCCCCCCCGAACCTCCCCTTAATGCCCCTCCGCTTAAAAAAGATTCACCAGCCGCCACTGGCCCTCAGACTGTGTTGGGAACGGGATGGGGGAACCGAGGGACTATGGTGGGAGCACAATGGGCGGGAACCATGGGATAGTGATGGGAGCAGAGTGGGGAGAGCCCTGGGTGTGTGATGGGGTGGGGAGAGACCAGCGACTGGGTAGGAGTGGGATGAGGGAGCCCAGCGACTTTGATGGGAGCAGGTGACGGCGCGCAATATATACTGTCCATTTGGCATTTCTGGGGGGTCCCGACCTGCCCAAATTTTGCTCAGGGGGGCCCTGGCCAAAAAAGTTTGAAGACCACTGTACTAGGGTATTTTGACCAGAAATATTTTGACTGCCTTGAGAACGACCTAATGGTTGAAACACGTGTCGGCTGTCCTGAAGAATAAATCGCCTCACACATACCCAATGGCTTCATTTATGTTATGGACTGTGCCTTATAACTTTAAGTATCGTTGACTGTAATTTAGGTCTATTTGTGCAGCTTAGGTACACTCCTCCACTTTTCATTTACATTTGAGGTTTCAAGGGGAACCTCATGTGTACTTTCTGCTGCATCTGGAAAAGACCTCAGGAAGTTGAGCGCATTGCAACAAGTTATCCCCTCAAATTTCGCCATTTGCAGTTCCAATTCCACCTTTGCGCATGAAGAATACTTGTTTTTGAATGCAACACTGAGTTCTTTGGGAGGACACAAATGCCATGTTTAAGGTCTTCCTTACATGCTTAAAATACATGTTTACCCTGTAAGTGTTTAAAACCCAACACGCTTAAAGAATGTTGAGCGAACTGAAGGGTGGCATACCTTATGCAGGTCGATGCAGAACACCACCCCAAGGCCTCAACCTTTGAAGTACTTGACGGTCGAGCTAGGAGGGTGGAATTTAAGCCCCTACCCATCCAATATTTTGTCTGACTTTCCTGCCTCGTCTGTCGGGTCAATATGGTATCGGAATCTACCATACTACCCTGTTCCAGGGTTCGAAATTGATGGGAGATGGGAGCTATTTAGCTCATGCTTCTAGCCTAGTAGAGCCTGGTTAGCTTGACACAGATACCAGGAGCTACCTTTTGGCTCACTGGAGCAACTGAATACAACTGTGAATTTAACTGTGTTTGGGACAATCTATACATAAACATTAGGCCACCTCTACACAACTTTTAAAGCTGTAAGGGTAATAAATAATGAACCAAAGCTGTAAGGGTAATAAATAATGAACCAAACTATATATTTGCATCTTATATGGAAGTTAGGTTTGAGGAATGCTATGTATTGGCTCCTCATTTCCTTGTTGTTGCTCCTGGTTAATGTGGGGCGGGGGGGATACCCAGGTGCCACTTTAACTCCTGCTTATCAAATCTGAATTCCGAACCTGCTGTTCTGTTAAGAAAGGCAGTGTTTTTTGAAAAATAAATGAGAAAATACTGGTCAAAAGCAGCAAACCTGTATTGGCCCTACAGCCAACAATCTTCAGAAAACAAAGTGGATTTCATTCATCCGGATGACCTTGAGGACCAATGCAGCGACTACCCGCAGGATAACAAAAGATGATTCGACCCAGTTGAATACTTGGGTGATCTCGAAGAGCACCCCATGGGCTCACCAATGGACCTGGAGACTCATGAGAAAGTCTCCCACATACGATCACTTTGCGTTCACTTCCTTGTTGGTGAGCAGCACCCTGCTTTGGAATTAAAACTCTGGAGTCCCTCACTTGTCTTTCACGGTCCATGATAAAATCAGTGTGTCCCAATAGATGCCTCTAATGCTATTAGTGAAACACATTGCCCCCTCTAAATCTATCTTCACAATGGCAGTTAATTAACGTATTGAGAACAGCTAAAGCATCCCCCTCTAACCCGTTTACATTCAGGATCACCCCACCTCAGACTCGCTAATGTTCACAACTACTAGGAATCTGGCACCTGCCACCCTCTCTTCACAACACCCACTAGAGCTGGAAAGTTCAAAGATCCATGCCACAGAGATAAATGGCCACTACGTCAGGTTAGTGTTCTCCTATGCAAAATGATTCATAAATTGCCAAAGGACAGCTTGACGTTAATCCTCATTGCTCCAACGCGGGAATGGCATTTGTAGTTTCCTCACCTCTTTCAGTTGTCTCTTCAGCCACCAGTGAAATTGAATCTAGCACACCACTTGACACCGCAACATCAGCAGATAATGCACCCTAAACCACAAACTAGAACATTGGCAGCTTGGCTATAGAATTTGTTGAACTAAACCTGCCACAAAGATGCCTGGACATACTATGTGAGGCTAGGTAATCAAAAACTACACACTGCTGTTTCAAAATGTGGAAGCAATTTGTAATATTTTGGTCTCGGGGTTGATCTACAATTTGCTCAAAGTAGCTGGTCGGGCAGCATGCACAACGCAAGGTGTTCTTTGTCGAAAATACCTTCACAAGCTTTCATGGAAGGGATACATTGCGTATATCCTCTGGTGATGCACCCATCTTCAGGCTAGAATCGTAGTACAGTTTTGCAAAAACAAAAAGGCCCCTCCTTCAGCCCCTTGCAAACAGCTTCCCTAAGGCCGTCCCCTATGATTGCTTTCTACATTGCAGTCCCATCAATAGTTTTCCAACTTCAGGCCCTCAACAAATTAACCCTTTGTCAGAATTCATAAACATAAGGTGTTTTTTAATAATTCTGCCTCACTTTCTCCGAAATTGATATAAGAAATGTTATGTCAATCAATCAATAGAATTGTGTTCTTGTTCCTTCAATCCCAAAAAATGGGTGGGGGTGAAGAGGCAAGAGGGCACTTCACACACCTAATGCTGGCAGTGATGATGTTGTATTTGGAGCGAACAAAATCACTGCGTAAAACCAGCCAGTTCTTATAGTCTTTTGCAATAAGAAGGGAGGCGTGTCTAGTCACTAAATGCACATTGTTTGGTGGATTGTAGACCGTATTCACATTGAAAAATAACTTCCTTTCACCCCTCAAAGCTCATTCAACAAGGAGCAAGGGCTATTTTAGGTATTAGGTTTCATTGCAAATATCTCATTCGATGATCTTGCAGAGCAGCCATTTGAGGGTTCTGTGCACGCTCACACAGCACTGTTATGTAGATGTAGACACATGAGCGAGATTAGGCTGAAAGTTGGAACAGGCTATACTTTATCCTTATTTTCTACTGGTCCTTCGGCTTCCTCCATCTGGTAGTGCTCGCTACTTTATGAAAAGTATGTTTATCCTTTCTAAACCGATTCACAATCCTCAGAAGAGGAATGTTACTTACCCAATAATAGTCTTCCTGTGGCTTGAATCTATTGAGTCACTTGCCCCACCTGACTCCTCGCAAGGGGCCGAAGAACACTCATGCTTACTTTATTTTCATTGTCGTATTGTATCAGAAAAATAAAGTAACAATCTGAGACTATTGATGCGCCAGTGTTCATGGGTACCTGTATACATAGCGTAGGAGGTATCGTGGGACAGGAACACCCAAGTAAACGTTTACTGCTCCAGACACACCACTGGATTAGTTGCATGCTTTGATTAGGCTGCAAACAGATACAACCCCCAGAAGGAGGATTACTGCATTAGTAATGTTATATACAGAGTGGGAAATGATGAACCCTGGCAAGCTCAACAAACCATCTTGTTGAATGAAGAACATAAAGGAGAGATTTGACAGTACCCGTTCACACTCCTAAAGGAACGATTTAAGCCAGTCCCATTCAATGCCTTGGGCTGGCACCTGCTCCAGTCAGCTCAAAAGAATGGCATGATCAACTGTGTGGAAAGCCTCCGATTCTTGAGGATAAAGGCCTGCCACTGCTGCCATGCCCTTGATATAAGTCATTCACTATAGCTACTATGAACTTTGACTTTTTCTGTACTGTGCATCGGATGGCAATGGCCCTGTTTAGTGGGGAGGATTAGTTGCGTTTATAAAGGTTGTCGCATTTCATGCAAGTGTTTCATATGATAAATTGGGATCGAAGCCGTGCAGAAGGACCGTCACAATAGCAAGGATGGCATTGGCCACCACTGGTGGCATTGCAACACTTTTGTAGGGCCTAGAGAGTGGGGGGAGAATGAAGATGTACTGGGTGTTGATGCCTTCCTGAATTACTGAAGGTTGAGAAAATAAATTCATGGTTTTAATAGGAATTGTAGCCAGACAGGGGTGTGAACTCGGACGTATCGGAAACTCGGCACATGGCGTTAATCGCATTTATAATTTTTACATTTTTTTTATGGAAGATATTTAATTTCTCAACAGATTTGCAGTGAAGTGATGCTCGCTTTCGTCTTGACAAACTAACCCATTTCGTGAAGCATTTTGGAGAATTTGTTTTGTGGGGCATCGGATTTGTGAGTTAGATTGGTGTTAGCCGGTGTTTTTTTAAAAAAAAATTTTTTTAGCATTGTCCGTTCCTTTTTCTGATAATCTGCAACTGCTTTGGAATACTTTGCCCTTCTACTTTTTTTTTGCTTTGGTTTTCTGCATGGCTGTCTGCAGATCCCAGCAAAAGCTAGGCTGTCACTTTTTATTGTGTGGCTTTCGTCCTCACTCAGTGATGGCAGTGGTACTAGATGTGGCTTTTAACCTGTCCCTGCAGGGCCACACAGTAAACCTACATCTCAAGCTCTTTTGGCAAAATAGTCGGAGGGGTAGGATGGGACTTTTAGGACTGCCATTTCGCAAAATCTATACAGCAATTCACCAAAGCATTTCTCTACTAGAATCTTCTCTGTGTGTCTGCCACTGAAATGATCCACAGTGTACTCTTGTACCCACCACATTCCAACATTCACGACATGCCTTCTTTTGGATAATGAACATTCTCAGCATGGTTCACTCCAGGTGACTTTTTACAGGTTCATGTGGTTGGGGGGGGGGGGGGGGGGTGGCAGCAGGGGGCGGTTCATGGTACCCGTACTTCCTAACCTACTCGTACAAAAATCTGCCATATTTTCTTGACCTAGTCTGTTTGGGTCTATGTACTTGGCTTGTCCACACAATCGCATGTAAAGCCTTGGCCCCTGGACATAGATTTCCCCAGCTGATGAGCCACCACCACTTGCGTGTCCACCTTGAAAGTGTCCCAGGTCGCTTCTCTGCCCAACAGTTTGTTTTCCTTGGCCATGTTGGGGTCCATGCAATATCTTCATCCAGCAGTTTGCCTGCTTGGCACTCAAAACACGTTATCGAAGACCACAATGGCTCACTGGTGTCAGAAATTGTCTGGTGAGCTTAACCAGGTCTTACATGTGAACGGAACTTAGTGACGGTTTAATCCTGTGGCAGGACATCTTGCACCAAGCATAGTTTAAGCCTCCCAACTGCCAACCATTTGCCCTGCGGTCATACACTAATGAGCAAAGTTGCCAGAGTGTGGTAGCCTTTCATATCCTTCAGACCTCTAGGAGTTGAGCATATTTCTCTCCAGCCCTCCTTCCTGTTTCCACAGTTCTCCATGCAGTTGGTCTGAAATGGCCCTAATGTTCTAAATCTATTCACAGAACATAATTTGTGTCTCAAACCTCGTGTAAGGTATTGTGCGGCCCACAGGGGTTGCCTCATACACAAGCAATATGCACCAATAACTTAATCACCAGCAACTGGGAGAACCGGGTGGATAGTCTGTGTCCATCATGCCATGCCCCTAGTCCATTGGTGTGGCAACCTAACCTATACAAAGGTGACAATGCACTTAGTTTCTTAGACTAAGTGACCGTGGTGGTGTTTGCTTATGTAGTGTCGTCCTAATTCGCAAGCCCCCCTCCCCATCTAGGATAATCTATTGGCACCCAGCGTGGGGAGCCATCCAATCAACTTCTTCAGACAGGCTGAATCCAACAGTGAAGGCATGGGTTTTGAAGGAGCTATGTGCTGCTCCAGTGTGCACTGGCACCTACCTCCTCTGGTCACCTGCCCTCTTCCCCTCTGAGCCACCTGCTCCCACGATGAGCTGCAGCTACCTTGAATTTAGCCAAATACCATTTACTCCACCAGCGGGTACACTGCTCTCATTACAGTAAATGGTCATCTTTGTTTGGTCTGGGTTATGAATGATGAAATGGGCCTGCGAGGTCATGCGTCCTTCAAAGGCAACTCCTACCATTAGTACCTCAATTGTGATGCTAGGATATTAATGACGTTAATGCTTCCAGGAGGATATTCTTTTTTGAAGGAGGCAATTTCATGATCACAATAGAGATTAGGAACAGGTAGAAGTAATGGGTGTGAAACTTCATTTGTGTTCGCATTAAGCGTATGTCTGCGGCTAGGGTATTTCCAAAATGTGTTTGCATGGTGAGAACGTCTGTTGGGAGTATGATTCTAGTGAGCTCTGTGTGAGATGTTAACTGTTAAGAAGTGAAGTCGAGAGGGTGGTCCACTCATTGAGCAATCTGGATGGGCCCTTTCCATCGCTGTATGTCGAATAGCAAAGCGTGCATGGAGGCTTATGGATTCCTGAAGTGTAGTTTGAGGTCGAAAATCAGCGAGGGTGTTAAATGAAGCCTTATGGTCCACACTTTGTGAATCCAAAGATTGCATACCAAGAGGTTTTTGAACCTGCCCTACGGACAAACCCTCTGTTGGAGGTGAACAACCCTGTATTATTTTTTGACTTCATTTGTCATAATGACGAGGGTTTTCGACACCAAATCCGCGGCACAAGCATCTGATCTAGAGTTCCTAGAATTAAAAAATCAAAGCCGTCGAACACTGTTGGACTGCATCGTGCACTTAAACCAACTGGCCGCTGAAACAGTGGCCAGAAAATAAGAAAGCTGCTGTGATTTATCAACCCCCTCAAAGATGCATTGGCCAATCCAATATCTTTCCTGAGTTGTTGGAACTCCAGTTAGATGCATGCCACATGGAACGTAACAGAGTGCGACGTCTCCCCTCCTATCCTTTGTTACAGATGCAGGAACTCCTCCAGGGGGTTCGATCCAATCTGCCCCAGAGCCTATGCAGATTGGTGGGATACGTCCTCTTAATCGCGAAGAACGAGAATGATGCAGGAATTCTCAACTTTGTTTTTATTGTGGAAAGTTTGGCCACTCATTGTGAATGCCCAAAATTCCCTTAATGGAAGTTCAAATTCTCCTCAACTCGCCCATATAAGCGGGTTCTCGAGCGAGCCCACTCACAGAACGGTCTGCTGGTGCTCTCTCCAACTCCTCCCTGTATGTCTAATTATAGGGGACCCTTGCCCTTTTTAGGACCGGAACCTAGACGCACAACTGTCAAGGTGGATTCTGGTGCTACCGGTAATTATATGGACCTCTCCTTTGCCAAGAAATAAAGAATCCTTGCATCTACAAAACCATCCAGGAACCTGTGCAGTTGGTAGTGGATGGTTAAACACTGGTATCTGGCATGGTTAGTGAACATACTAGGAATCTGATTATGACTTGCCAGGGCAGACATATCGAGCACATCCCGTTCGATCTTATTGCTGGTCTTCATTTTGGTTTCATCCTGAGTATACCCTGGCTCTGCGCTCACAACCCCTCCATCGACTGGGATAAGAGGGAAGGTTGCATTTCATTCCGAGCACTGCCTGACGTATTGTTTTTCCACTACCCCCTCGCCAATCCTGCTTTAGCTCTATGGACCAGTGTCCACATATTGGTAGCGATGGAGACCAGCATACCACTCAAATACAGGGCATGTTTGGAAGTCTTCAACAAAGGGAATGCTGATATACTACCCCCTCATCGACCTTCTGATTGACGATTTGATCTAGTAGACGGAGCGGTGCTTCCCAATAACCGTATCTACTCCCCAACGCCAGAAGAAAGTGTGGTTTTAAAACCGTACATTGCCTCTTCTCTTTGAGAAGGATTTATCCGTCTGTCTAAATCTCCAGCCGCTTCCTCCTTGTTCTTTGTGCCGAAGAGAGGGTGATTTACTGCCCTGCATAGACAATCTCATGCTTAACACCATAAAAATTCAAAAACAGTATTCCATCCTGCATTTTCAGTTTTGTTACACCAGGCGCTTATAACCTTGTGAGAATGCGAGACCGAGACAAATGGGCTATTTGAGTACTTGGTTATGCCCTTTGGTCTTTGCAATGTGCCAGACGCCTTCCAGCATTTCACAAATAGTTTTTGTGACATCTTGGATCAAGACGTCATTGTCCATCTGGATGACTTGCTAGTCTTCTCTTTATCAGTCTCTGAACACATCATCCATGTGTGTAATGTTGTACAGCACTTAAAAGACCATTCAATATTTGTCCAAGCGGACAAATGTCTCGTCCATGTTTCCACGGTGCAATCCTTAGGTTACGTGTTATCTCCAGATGGTATTCATGAGTGATACCGAGGTCAAGGCAGTGCTGCCATGGCCCGCCCGCTTCTTTGAATGCCTTGGTCTTCACCAATTTTTAAAGGTGTTTTATGAGACTTCTCTTCGATTGCTGTTCCTTTTGACATCACTCGCCAGTCCTTCGAAACCCTTTCAGTGGTCCCCAGAAGCCCAAAGGGCCTTCGAACAGCTAAGAGACCTTCACATCAGCCTGGGTTCTACAACACCCCAACATGGAGGCTCCGTTTGTAGTAGAGGCAGATGCTTCAGCCTTAGTAGAGGGCACTGTAATGTCACAAACTTGTCCTGTCACCGGAATGCTCCATCCTTCAGCATTCTTTTCACAGCAACTCTTACCAGCAGAAACGGCATGCAGTCACCGAAAAAGAACTGCTGGCGATCAAGATGGCCTTATGGAATGGCGTCCTCCATCAGGTGCTACCTTCCTAGGAAAGGTTTACACTGACCCCAGGAATCTACAAGCCATGGCCACTGTTGCCTGCACTAATGCTTGAACTAATGCTCCGTTGGCACCAGTTCTTTGTTGCATTCAAATGTACGCTCGAATACAGACCTGGCTTCTTGAACAGTTAGGCCGATGCTTTCTGTCCATAGCCTTGACCATCAACCCCAGTCTTCTTCGCCTACAGCAGTCGTTCAACTTGAAGCCTTTGTTTATGCACTCCATCCTTGCCCTTACTGGAAAAGGTAAAGGCATGGACTAAAGTTCACACTTTGAGGATGGGGGAGAAGGGAATACAACTTCCATATGTTCAAGGCCTTGTATACTTGCCTACGACCGATGACCAGAAAGAGGCACTTTGTGATTGTCATGACACCCGTTTCTCTGCGCATCCTAGTCTGAACAAGACCTGAGATTACATGCTGCAATGTTGTTCGTGGCCTTCCTCAAACCAAGATCTTAAGTATCTCACTGATTACGCAGTTTGTTCTATAGTCTACTTTTCATCGTCAGACGGAGAGGACCACAGAGTCGCTAGATCAATACCTTTGTTGTCTCTGCCTGCAGTACCAAGGCTCTTGGCTTTTCCTGCTCCATATGGCTGAATTCGCCTAGAACCATAGCATACATTCTTCCACTGGTGCCTCAGCATCCTTTGCCTCGTATACAAGACCTACCACGGTGTTCCCCTTAACACCACCGGTTTTTACCCCGGTTCCGGCTGTAACCAATTTGTGTAAAACATTCAGACGTACTGACCGATGTTCGCGCCCACCTGCGTCAAGCTCAACTACGTACCAAGTTGTTCGCTGATCGACACAGACAACCACCACTGACATACAGCATTGGGGACAAAGTAAGTTTGTCTACGAAGTATCTTCTGGTCTTGGGGTTCCCGGAAATTTCTACCCAAATTCGCAAGACATTACTGGCTTGAATGGGTCATCAATCCAGTTTCCATATTTTGTCTTGCCCACGCGATTGAATACTCGCCTTTTTTTTCACGGATCATTGGTGAAACCCTGTCCTGCGACGACCTGTTTGCCCTCGTGTCCTGATCTGTTGAGATGGCGGGAGGTGGCTCTGAATAAGAGTTCTCTAGTAGGTACCTACTGCGTCGCCTTAATTACTTGATTGTCTGGAAGCATTATGGTCCGGCAGACAGATGCTGGAAACCAGCATCTGATGGGTATGCCCCTTTTTGGGGGGTGGTTCGCGTCTTCCTTGGCGGCTGTACGACCACACCAGGTTTTGGACTCCGTGTTCCAGGAGCCATGGCGTTAGAATGCCATAACGGTGACTGTGACGTCACCCCGCTGCACGCATGACTTCCATCACGCCACACGTGATGACACTCGCTTCTGGATTTGGACGGCTCTTAAGCCGGCGTGTTCTCCTGCTCCACACTCCTCACAGCTCTACGTCTCCTGAGTAGCTTGCTCCTGGATCTTTTCCCAGTGTTCTGTCTCTTGGATTCCTGACTTGGACTGCTTTGTGTTTTTTCTATTGGATTGCCCCTTGACTTTGTTTGCCTGTTGGGTAAAGACTTGGTTCAATAACTGGGATTGCTTTTTGGATTTCCCCTTTTTGGTGGTCCTCTGGTTTCGGCTGCCTTGGATAGCTTCCTGTTGCTATTCCTGAAGTGTGATTCCCTCACTGGGCAGCTTGCCTTCCTTCTCGGGTAAGCCAGTAGAAGGGAGGGTTGGAGGGTGTCCTACGTCTGGCTATCTGTATATTCCTTTTTCCTTCAGCTTCCTGGTGAGGGACCCAATGTTGGCACCTCCATTGATCTTTTGGGGCACCCCTACAACGCAGTTGGTTCTTATCTGGGGGCGATTTGGTGGTCTGGAAGGTCTGTCGTTCCCTGGTTGAGTGATCCATGCGCTCATGGAGCCTAGCCTTGACAATGCCATTGTGCGTGTTGTGGTGATATGGCAACTGCAACATGTACCCAGGGCGACCTGGTGGTAAATTTGAAAGTGGGCTAATTCTACATTCATTTTTCACTGCTGTAAAGTGTGCATAAAGTGTGCACCAGTGCATGGATGGACTTCAGACAGCTGTCCAACACCCGTTTTTCAGAGACAGTTGATGCCTTCAGATCGTCTGGTTCCAAAGTCAGCCTTTGCCAGTTATGTTTGAATGTAGCACTTTATGCTTTTTTTGTTCAATTTATTTCTAAACATTCTTCTCTCTGCACGTATGAGCCCACCCGCTGGCTGCACTTGTGCGTTAACTGCACTTACCCCTCCGCCTGGCATTTCTCCCCTTCCCTCTTCCCCGCACTTGCGCGATCTGAATGACACAAGGCTTAGTAAGATTATTTTGTCTCCCCCCCCCCTCTGTCTTGTCACCTCTAGAAACCCTTGTGTACAGGCGCGCTATAAATGCCACATCATATCAGATAAGAGCCCTAAAGAAGAGTGGGAAATGTATTTTTCCATTATCAAAACAAGTGGGTTGCACAACCCATGATCCCCCAGTGACCTCACAGGAACGGATATTCAATAGCTTTTAAAGCACATCCCCTAAAATGTGCCTGGTTGTTCTATTTAAGCAATATGTATGGATACCTAAGGCTGTAGCTTGTTACTGAACCACTATCAATACCTTATCAAAAATATCCAAAGGCAGACTGACTTCAGGCTAACAGTCAAACTGGTTTAATCAGAGTTGCAAATCGACGAACAGTGGTTAAGAACCGCACAATGGAGGTAGTGATATGATATACTGAAACAATGCCCTTGATTACTACTGTTTGGTTCCGAAGTCAGATGATCTAGCTACTAAGACCACGCACCCCCTCACTGGTCTTCTCTTTTTGTTGGATTTTGTTTTCTTTTCGGCTTGTCAGTTTATTTCTATGTGCCACCACATTTGACCGATAAGGAAAGCCAGTGCAGCCAACTTGATATGCTCAATCAATAAATTTTGGTACCAGATTACCCTTCTGGTCAGCCTTTTAGGCTTAATAAGGTGCTTTAAATTATTCTTCCGTTTGATTCCGGGTACTCCCACAGTTAAGCAAACGGAAGCCCTGGGATGTCAATGTTGGCCAAAATTAGATGCTGGGAGGTGGGATCATCTGGTTGCAACATTAGTAATTTATCTACCAGACCTTCTTTTTCTCTCCTCGCCCCTTTTTCTCTTTTCCCCATTCTCTACTCCCTCTACCTCCCCTTTGCTTACGGTCAGTTGGGTGTTTTGGAGAGAAGGTGGACATGTGCCTGTTGGGGATGACTAGAAGAGGGAGGGAGGGAGGGAGGGAGGGGTGGGGAGTTCTGCAGATTGGGAGGGAGCGAATGGAAGATTAGGGTATGGATGATCCTGTATAGCATCGTTGTGATTGTGTACTTGTGGTAGAGTAGTGATAGTCATGTTGGGGTGATGCTGGAGTGTTTGGGGGGGTGTTGTAGCTGGGCGAAGAGTGGGGGTGGGGGAGCTGGATGTGTCTTGGATAGGTCAGTTTCTGTGGCTACAGTGTTTAGATGTGCTCATGGTACCGTTTGTGGGGGCATCTACAGGGCAGGGTGAAGAGTTCAGAGGTTGGTGCTATGCCTGTAATTTGGGGTGGGGGGCGTGTAGTGCTGTGCAAGGTGAACAGTTGGAGTGAGGATTCCAATGTGATGCAGGAGTGGGATTGTCTGGCTGGGCAGTGGTTTGATCTAGCTTTCTAATATTCAGTTCGTGTTAATCCCATTTCGGACTATTATGGCTAATAGTCTGCTGGTAATCCCTTGCATGCCCTTATTGCTAATACTCTGTCATTCATTCTAGTTCCTTCCTTCTTGATAGTATTGCTAACTCTGTCGCCCATACTGATCCATCTTAGGTTGATATTGCTAATTCTTTTTTCTATTACGTTGCAAGACAGTTTCTAGAGTACTCTAGCTCTGGTTAGATCTTGGCGCTGATGTGCAGAACTAAGGCAAAATCTCCCTAGAAGTCCAATGAAACCTATTGACTCCAATGCCCATAAAGCATCAAGCACTGAGACGAGGAAGGAGTTAATATGGAGCAACAGAACCACTAAACTGAAGACATGCAGACAAGTGGTTATAATGAAATCCAACTACGCAGAACATTTAAAATGGTGTTGGCGTCTGTAACACAGGGAGAAGCCGAATGGAACGAAGCAGAACCATGGGAGTGGACTGTGCTGACAACGGGTTGCATACAGTGCTTACCGGCGTGGCAAGGCCACAGAAGATGTTGCTGGCACCGGGAGAAGACCGCTGGGCAACCAGCAGCAACAGCACAGCTGCCGGCAGCGCGGTCGAGTACAAAAGCAGTAGGTTTACTGGTGCAGGCACGCAAAGATGGCAGAGGAGCTGAGAGGGTCTGCAGAGTACACCATCCCAAGGTGAACACATTCCTGCAACAATGCGCCACATGTCGGAGGAACTGCCAGACACCAGTGAGTCTGCCCAGAGATGTTGGAGACCCCAGGGCATAACGGGCATGTGAATCGTTACCGACCAAATGGAAATCGAAGACGGAACGCTCACAAATCCTCTTGCATGAGATGTCAATATGAGGGAGGTTGGAGTAAGTATTGCCACAAACCAATGAAGGTTAATGAAGGAATTCAGGCAAAATATGGTAAAAGTTGGAGCAAGGTGGTACCAAATGTAAATGAATAGTATTGAGGTGAAAAGGTTGAACTTGAACAAATCTCCATATATGAAATGTCATTGTGGGGAAAGTTGGGACAAGTAATAACTTAAAGCCAAGAAAGTATTTGCAGTGAAAGAATACATGGGAGCACCTTTCAAGGCTATGAAGCATCACTCTTTTCTCGTGGAAAACTGCTTTCCTTGTGGCCATCACCTCTGCCAGACGTCTAGGAGAGATCCAGGCCATATCCTGTGAGCAACCGTATCCAACTTTCCACTAATTCAGAGTGGTACTGCATAAACACCCCTATTTCATGCCGAAGGTTCTGTCAGAATTCCAACTCAAGTACTTAGTTGTTGTCTGTTTTCTTCCCAAATTCTTATCCTCTGGCGGACAGGGCCTTGTATTTGCTGGACGTTGCTCTTGCCTTAAAGTTCTACGTCACACAAAAAGTTTTAGGAAGACTTCTCAATTGTTTGTGAACTTTTTTTTTTTTTTTTTTTTTTTTTTTTTTTAATAAAACTACAGTTCGATAATTAAATCGAACTTTTGTTATAATTGACCTTTCCCGCATCTCATCCGTCCTCTCCAGTGTTTGATCACAGTATGCTCTTTGTGCTGGTGATAAGTTTGGATCACTGTTAATTAAGGATTTTCTTTTCCTTATCACAAGTTGTATTACAGAGAATCATGGTTAAATAGTCAATTATCCTGCATGATAGTTTAATATTATGGCCGGCGCTTACATATGACCACCAATCATTCATGTCATAGTTCTGAGGTTTGAAGCTAATTAGGTGCAGGGTCCGCTGTGTGATTGTGCCTGTGCAATCTAGTATCAAATGCTTGAGGGACTCTATTTCGCTCGCATCACAGAATCGACATTTGTTGTCTGCGGTGTCTTTCTTTTTTCGTATCCATAGCATTTCTCGATTGTTTAGGGCGTTCAGCCTGAATTTTAGAAACATGTTCCTGTGATATCGTGAAGGACAATTTAGTAGGTATTTTGGTGGCTTGTGTAGTTTTATTTCTCCAAGACCTAATGGAAGACCCGTTTTTAGTTTCCTGCGTTTTTCAATGTTATGCATCCAGTCCCATTCTTCTAATTTTTTTTTCGCCTGTTGTGGTCGATCGATTAGGTCAGATTGACTTATATTTGCGGAGTCCATTATGGCTTCAAGTTTTTTTTTCCAAATTTGGATTAGTATTGTTTGGGTGTCGTCATTTCTGATCTTGAAAATTTCGTATGCTGGTATTTTTTTACTGCAGTACATTTTCCTGATGGTGGAGAGGGATTTCCAAATCACTGTCATATACAGCGAATTAAGTGCAAGTTCGTATCTCAGAGCCACTGTCGAGATGTAGTGAGGAAGCCTCAAGGCATATTTCCAGAAGATCCCTTCTAGTCTTTGCCATAAGCGAAAATCCAAGTTCCAACCAGCTTCAGCTCCAAATACGATGGTTGGAATGACCTTCTGTAAATAGAAAGTCAGTAATGGTGCAATTGTGAATTTCCCGTATTCGTGGTTGATTTTTGCTCCTTGTAATCCAAATTTGAGAGTTCTACTAGTTATGTCATTGACCCAAGCTGTTTCACAGATGGAATTGTTGAACATCACGCCCAAGTATCTTATGGACGATACAATATTAAGTTTATCACTTGCAATTCGCCATATGAATTTTTTTCCTGCGTTTTTATTGGTATGACTGATGCTCATGATTTTTGTTTTGTCAGTATTGATCAGTAGCTCATTTGACTTCATATATTCATTGAGTCGTGTCAGAAGTCGCTGTAGGCCAATCTGTGTATAGTCGATTAGTACTATATCATCTGCATAGATGATATGTTTGATTTGGGTGTCCTTGATCCTTGGCGAGAAACAGGGTACTGAGTTTAACCATTTCGGTAGGTCGGCTATAAAGATCTTAAATAATTCTGCTGCCAGTGGGCAGCCTTGCTTGACGCCTTTATGAGTTGTTACTTGTTGGCTCAACTCGCCTTGTTGATTTAACCTAATCTGTATTGAGGTATTGGAATGGAGAGCTTTCAGGGGTTCTAGGATTGTTGGCGGACATTCCCACTTTCTTAGCTTTGACCAGAGTTTCTCACGGTTTATTGTGTCAAAAGCTTGCCTGAGATCTATAAAGGCAAAGAAGATTTGTCTCTTTGTGCGCAGAGCCTCAAGTTTTAACATGTTTAGCACAAGTAGGTTTACATCGACACCGGCCTCCTCTGTGAAACCTGTTTGTCGAACATCGTATATTTCTGCTTTGAGGGCCCATGAAGTGAGTTTCTTTCGAAGGAAGGAGCCATATACTTTCCCGATTGTGTCAAGTAGGGCGATTGGACGATAGTTCATCGGATCGTTCCTATCGCCTTTCTTATAGATAGGTACCACAATCGCCTTTAACCATGACTCCGGAATTTTCTTTTTTTCCGACACTATTCTAAACAGAGATTCCATGAACTTGGCCCAGTGTGTTTTGTTTCCCTTCAACATGATATTTGAGATCTGGTCGGGGCCTGCTGCTCTTGAGTTTTTTAGCTTCTGTATTGTTGTTTCTATTTCGTCGCTTCGAGGTGTTACGTCCCATGGTAGATCTGAGACGTTTTCTTGCACTTGTGTGTCTTCGTTCGGGATTTTATATATTTCCCTGAAGTGCTCAACCCATTTGTTGCCATCAATCGGATTTGATATTGTCGGTGTTGCTTTTGTATTGCCTTTATTTAGGATTGTCCAAATATCGCGCGTGTTTTTTGTGATCAGCAGTTGAAGCATCAGCTCCGCGCGGTTTTGTTCTATTATTGCTGAGTGTGCTTTTAACCAATGTCGATATTCTTGTCGTCTTGTTTTTACTCTAATCGCGATATTGTCTGGTGATAGCTTTAATTTCTTGATCAGCCGCAAATCTTTCCTCATGATTTTTTTTGCTTTTGCGATCACGTCGCTGTATAGATGTTTGTTTGAGTGCCCAATTACTTTAGAATTTATGACTTTCGGCCGGCAGTCCGTCAACAAGGGAGCATAGTTCACGATGTTTTCTTTATTTATGTCGGTGGTGAGTTTCCCGATTTGTAAATGGTTAAGCCTCAGGCGATTTCCCGCTGCGTTCGATGTAATTTGTACATCAAGTTTTTCAGGAACATCGCCCCAGTCGGTCTCTAGGGCTAGGCGGAGTAGATCGTGGTCGCTTTGAGGCATTGATATGATGTTGAGGGAATTCACTTGGCCAAAAAGATTTCTTGAGACCCAAATGTAGTCTAGTGTGTTTTGGCTATATGGTCCGTGCCATGTTGGGTTACATGGTTGGTCTCCTTTGGTTCTCCCATTGACCATGGTACAGTTTCTTATAGCGAGGGCCTCAAACCAGAGCTTTCCTCTCTGTTCAACCTTCTCGGGTTCCTTTAACGTATTTGTTTTTGTGATTTTGTCAAATTTGTACCAGCTACAGTTTAAATCACCACATACTATGATGGTTAGGTTGTTATATTTCGTTGAGGCTTCATCTATTAGGGTTGTCACTGAGCCGATGAAGCTGTGTGGCGAAATCTTAGCAGGGTTCCAGTAACCATTTATTAGCAGTAGAAATTGTTTCGCCTGCGTTGTTGTGGCAGATATTTGTATCAAGGTGCTTTGAACTTTAGTCCTGTGAACCATGGGAAGACCTTGTCAAAGGCTTCCATTTCAAGGTCGCTCTCCCGCTGCATCATGCACGGTCATTGGCTGGCTAACCGGCCTCTGTGGGCCTGTCCGAGAGCCCACTCCACCAGAGTGATCGCTGCAACGACTGCGTTCCTTTCTGGGCTGCCCCTGCTCGACATCTGCAGGGCTATGACTTGAAAGTCCACGCATACCTTCATGAGGTTCTACTGCGTCGACGGGGATTCCAGAGGGGAGTCCAGAGTCGCCAGGCAGTGCTACGCAACCTGTTCGCCTGAGGGGAGTCTGTTCCAGGGGTAAGTGTTGATTACGTCCGAGCTTGCCACCTCCCGTGGTTGTGCATTGTGTACTGCTGTGTATTAGTTATTCATGAGCATGTGAATCCATGCCACACCCCATGATGGAGAAGGAATAAGTTACTTCCCTGTAACTATTGTTCCAGACCATGTGTCTGGCATGGATTCTCACATGCGAACCCTCCCTTCAGCTCTTCTTGGTCATACTGCCACTTTACGTGCTTACCAAATCTGAAGATATCTGCCAGAGGCGGGGCTTAAGGAAATGACTGTCATTGGATGGGGCAGTATGACCAGAGGACAGTTATTGGTTTAGAGGAGAAATACAGTAACTGTTTTTCTTGTAATGAGGATTCCCAGCCTGACGGGGAATATTCATGAGCATGTGAATCCATGGCAGACCCATGCTGGAGAACAATAGTTACAGGTAAGCAACTTGTCCCTTACTTTCCTTCTGTAACACTCCAAAATCTATGTGGAGCACTGCATGTTAAGGGCATGTTCGAGTTGCTTTTCTGGTTTGATGACTGCAGCACAGATGTACCATTAGATCTGCGTGCTGGTGTTTCTGGGTGTTCTGCGTTAAGAGCATGGAGGCGTTCGTCTCCAGAGGGGAGCCATGTATGTGCACAAACACTAGCAAGGCAGAGCAAAACCTGAAGTCTTGCAGAGCATGGCAACCTCTAACGAGACAAAACAACTTTGCCGCCTCCCCACACTTTTACCAACGCTCTTTGCAGACAGCTCGTTGTGAACTTTGTTCTATGGGTTGCAGGGCACGTAAGCAGGGTCTCAAACATAACTGAAATTAACTTGTTTTGTAAATGTATAAGTGTTTTTCTAAATTGGCTTAGCAAATTAAGGGCGCAGTATCCGTTGGGTAAGGTGCCAAAAAGGTTTTAGAATTAAGAGGACTAACATTCCATTAAGGCAATAGGTTGCCTCTTTGAATCCTATTGCAGCCCTATTTTATTTAAAAAAAAAAATACTAACAAAAAATACGGATGCTGCCTTTTGTAAAAACCACATTTGTTCCTCACAAATGCAAAGCTCTGTGTATTGAAGGTGGCTCTCGTATACGGTGCTAGAATAGATCTGCCATATGGAATGCTGTGACGTCTACATCATGTCATGGATGTAAAGTGTGCTCAGTAGGTTGTACATTGTTGATGCTGCGTCCGCCATGCTCCTAATTCCTGTCTCTCTTGCAGGGATCTACATCCTTATTGCAGTTGGTGCAGTGATGATGTTCGTTGGCTTCTTGGGCTGTTACGGCGCTATCCAGGAGTCTCAGTGCCTGCTGGGGACGGTAAGTGACTTTCTCCCATGCCATTAAACCACACAAAACTAACAGGACGTGCACTCTTTAAACTCTTCCTCACTCAAACTTCATTGCATTACTCCTCTCTCCACAAGAGTGTGACACTAGTAAGGATTCTGGGGTGTAACCACTTGAGTGGGGCACAGTAACGTGGTATCGTCCTGTGGGTTGGAACTCAGCATTGCAGCTAGGTGCTGGGGGTAGGTGGGGGTGAGGTTTCACTTTGAGGATGTAGTCCACTGTTGGCATTCATTATGGTGGAATCCCATAACACGTGCCCTCTAGTGATGATGCTCTGGTGAGATTGAGCTGAGTTTCTGGGGTCATTTTACAGGGTTTCCTTTTATGGGGCAAAACCCTAGGCATGCATGTTCATCGGATGCTTCATATGACATGCCATTTATAACGCGCCTGTACACACGAGGCAGACCTTGAAGCTTGCCGTTGAGTGATGGTGACAATTTGGGTGTAATGTGAAGGGATCATCCATGAAGCTAGCCTTAATGTTGGTTGCGCCCATGTGAGACTGGCCCCTATGGGCGAGGTTTCTGTGCAGATTTCTATGCAAGGCTATGCAACATTGAGTCTAGTGATTCTTCTGGGAGTCTGCCCTTGGTCTAACACTGCGTTGCGCAACCAATTCCCCAAATGTAGAATCCCAACAGGACCCATTAAAGAAATCCCAGACCGGGCAAGTGCTTTGCTGTCTTAGTAAAGCCGCTGTCTGGTAGTAAATCAGCCTGCGTGAATTCGAACTCTATTGGTTTGTTTACAAACCAACTTTGGGGATCTTCACACATGTCAGGAAAGTACATCAATGTATGATCTGGGGGATACATCTGTTTTAACCATGTTCCTTTCAAGTAGAAGCTGTAAGGGTTTTTGGTCCCACTACGAATACCCAACGTGTGACGTCCAAGGATTCCAGGAATCGCTCTGTCCTGTGCTCCCTGGATGCCAGGGCTTCGTCGTTTGGTTTTCAATGACGAGCTTCTATAAAAGCCCAATGGGAGTGTAGCAGAGACAACCCTCCTGTGTGGCCTTGGTGCTTTTGAATAAGAACTTTGCTTTGTTTGGCTGCCTTTTCCAACCCTCCAGTGACGCCTACAATCCACATGAAGAAATTCCAAGAATACATTCTTGAGTCTAGGGTTTGTGAAGGAGGGGGTTGATGCTACCGAATGAGGCAAATGTGTTGCTCTGGGATTGGCTGGAGGGGTATTTAGTTTGTACAGAGTTTGAAAGCATTTTAGCTTTAGGTGGTTCAGACATCAAATACCTGTGCATATCCCTTTGAAAGAAGGACATTTATAGGAAATCTCAGGTGGGGGGGGTGCATAAATGTGTATGCGCACGCCCATGCATACTCTATCAAAAAATGCATGGACACCTAGATTTGTTGTCTGCTCTTGGATTCCAAGAAGCAGAGTGGCAGGCAGGGCTCTCAGTCCCACACGCAAGCGACCCAGCGGTTTGCATGCCAATAGATGGGGCACTACGCATCAACTACCATGCTAGTGTGCTGATTTTGCTTGTACTGAAAAACATTGTGGCAATACAATGAGGAGAGAGGCACAAAGGTACATTGAATCTTTATCAAGACTCACAAATTAATCTGTACCATGGCAGAAAAAAGTGGAGGCCACACACTGATGCCATCACATCTTTGCTTATTAGGTTGACCAAAGGGCAGGCATGCTCTTTGAGCTTGGTTATAATGCAATACCATTCTCATAGCCAAGTCTCAAGTATCTACAAGCATATGTGACTCTGCTTTTGGGAGTGCTCCTTCATAAAGTGTGCCCTGTGATCGAGTTCCAACCACAGGACTCTGGGCTTTTTGTTCCTTCCAAGGGTCGGCAGTCTGTGAGGCAGAACTTCTATTTGAATGGAATGGGGAGTTAACTACGCTCTCTGATTGAGAAATGTCTCCTTCTGAAAGCTTGCTACGACTACTGTGTAGGGCCAGCCTACAGCTGACCCGGTACCAATAGGAGCTACTATCCAGTGATCCTTGTATTTTGGCTCTTGTGCAGCTCTGCAGTGCCCTGGCTTCGTTTTGGCAAGGCACAGTCCGTAGTCTGTATGATTTCCATCCGTCTTCTTGCTGCAACGGCCTCCGTTGATCTGCTCTATCCTGTCCTCTTAGACCCTTGGATGGGAAGAGGGAGGGGCGTTAATTGCGATGGTCTGCTCCCGCGCCTAGGCACTCATTGCCCTAGGGTTGTTAAGTTATACTCACTTTCATTATATATGGGATAAAGTGCCTCCATGGTATGTCTATGAGCAAGTCAATGAGGAATTGTATGACCAAAGATTCGCCTACCAAACGTAGCCAAACTCTAAAGTGTCTTGCAATAGGCTTTTTACTAACAGTAGGCAGTATTTTATTCCTTAAATACATGGCCACACACTCGTGTCCTTTTTAAATCCTGGCCTCTTGCTTACTATAAAGTAAGAGGGCTTCCTTTTGCTGCTCCGCATAATCAGTGTAGGATGTTTGGCTTTTTCAAAATATAGTCGCAGATCCTAATGTTAAACAAAAAAAGTTTAAGCGGTTTAATAAAAGGTGTGGGGGGAGGATTTTGTTTTCTTCATGTTTTGCTTTAAAATGAGAACGAACAGATTGTGTAGTGCACAAATAAAACATTCGACCATAAACTAAAGTTTCACAGAAAACTATTTTACAAGCAAGGAATTTGAACTATCCTAGAGAGTTGCTGCACCGACAACGCAGGCTCAAGCAGCAGGCATCATGGCATTGCAACTGAAGCGCAATACCTGATTACAGGTCAATAGTGATGTCCCTAGTAGCCTCTAATGGGCGCATTATTTCCAGGCTTTTACACTGATAGATGGTCATTATAGAACAGATGGAAGACTGCACTAACTCCTCGAAGCGCCTTCCGGGTGTCTACACTTCCTTGAGTGTAATCCACTGGGCACACTTTGCTCAGTTAAGGACTGAATGTTATTGTCCTAGTGTGATTTATCGAATTATCACCATTCCTTTTGTATCGAATCCGTGTTACTTCCAAGGAACCACCACGCACTTGATGATCCCGCTATGGTTTGAATCCATGCCTGGTTTTCTTGTAGGTGTTCAGCTCCTTCGATGTGTGTCCTGTGGGAGTGCCACTGCATTTACAGTAGATTTCCACTCGTGTCGCAGCTATTAATGCTGCTTCTCTTGGAATTTAAATGTGCGGAATAATCCTATGGAGATCCAAACATGTCCAAATGCAACATGTTCCTCTGACGTGCAATCAGAATCCTTTGCAAGTTAACTCTGTTGCAAATTCCTGATGCTGCTACCACTCATTAGAGCACTGGCTGACCTGAAACCCCCTTTGCAAATTGCCTTTTTGGTTCTGCTTACTGGTGGTTCTTGCAATGATGCCGAACCGGGGAGTCTGCTTTGTTCAGGGCTAGCATGCGTGCAGGATTTTGTGGCAGGTTCTAAATGGAGCCTGCGCCATGATGGTGCAGGACTTCAGTGGGGTGATGGGCGTAGCAGGCTGTTAAACTTCTTGAATCTTCTCCTATTGTGTCTCATTGTGTTCTGTTAGGCTTTTTAGCCTGAGCCCGGTTATCGGTTCCCATTTAATAACCTGGTAACCCACTAGCGACTCCAATTACCCAGGTGTAAGCCACGCCAAGGAAACAATCAAACGTTAACGGGAGGTATAGATTTGGATGTTCAGGCAATCCCTGGGATCCCCGCATTGCAAATGTACTGATGTACTAAGGTTTTTATTTGTATGTTTAGTCTTTATCCAGTGGTGCCAAAAGAAAGACTAAACAAAAATGGGATATTAATTGTGTCCCGCAGCAGTAGCAATGCTATTAATGCATCTACTTAACCTTAACATCTTTCCATGTGCCTCACTCTGAGATTACTCAGTGCCCGAGTAAAGGCATTGAATGCATTTAGCTTTTTGCGGTTTTTGGATACAAACTGAGAATATTTCCCTCAAACCCTAAGTTTCCAGAAACCCTCTCCTTCCACCCCCCATAAGCACAGTGCTGTAGCAGTGTCATGGCCTGCGATGATAGGGGTTGGGGGGCAGCAGTGGAGTTATGCGACTTATGTCCCGTTGCTGTAGCAGAGACACCAGCTTCATTGGTAGATTGCATCGGTTTCCCTGTCTGTGTGAACAGTACTGCAGCAATGTCGCATAGCTGGCAGAAGCGCGGGGAAAAGGCCATCAATCTGCCTCCGAGCTGCCAGCACGTCCAAGATCTCCCGGGAGCAGTGCTTGTGAATGTCGCCCACGCACAGTCTGCCAGTCGCCAGACCTAGCTGGGTCACCCCGGAACACAGTGACGTCAGCAGGCCAGGGCTCTGCTACCTTGAGCTCAAGAAGATGGTGTCCCATTTCCAAGGATATTGCTGGAGCTGGGTGAGCAAGAAGAGCCTATACAGCATGTCCTCTGGGCAAGCGTGATGTGAAGTCCCGACAAAGAAGCCACCCGGGATGTGGCCATAGATGGTTCACCTGCCACGATGTGTAGGAGCAAGCGCAAAACAGCAACGCTACATACCCACACATGGGCTGTGGCCATCAGTTGCATCCCGGACTGTCCACGCGGAGGCCTTCCTCAGGCTACAAATGTTGACAGACCTGTGTGTTGCAGCGTGTTCTGGGCCAGTGAGTATGGTGACCTCTAGGTTTTGGAGGATCTCTCCATACCTTAAGAATGTGGTGGTACAGCTGAGGTGCTTACAGTGCTATAGTGAATGGAATACTTAGCTGCTCATATTAGGCACTCCAGAGGCTGTGGGACCCATCTGTTACTGTCGACATGGTTGGTTATGTGGAGCCCGCCTAGGTTTGTTGCAAGAGGCATCCTCTTAACCTCGTACGTATGCGCAAGAGTAGTTCCATGCTGCTACTCTGGCATGGGACCCTGTGCGATTTTGATTTTGAGGCATGAGCAAGTACTTGAATACCCCTGAGAAGCGGACATAAAACAACTAATGATGGGAGTGTGAGGGTAGTTGCTCCACAAGAGCTCTTTCAAAGATTTGCGAACAGATGCGATGGTATCCTAACAAATAGTTTGTGAGAGACTGCTCTCTGGCCATGAGACCGCTCTGGCGATAAGTGAGATAGGTTCTTGAATAAAATTAAGATGATTACTTGATCATAGCATGATCATAGCGTTGTTTTCTTCTTGTTTCTGCTTCTTTTCTGGGTTATGTTAAGGAAATTGTCGTCCTGCTTGAAGACCGCAACTGCAAGTTATGTATATTGTATTTTTTTTCTGTGGTTTTATGCCAGTTTTCATTTTCATTTTTTAAGGATGTTAAATGATATTGAAGTAATTAAGTTAAAAATGGAATGGAAATATAGCGAGTTTTTGTAAAACTATACAAATGAAGTACTTGAATACTGACTGTGGCTTAAACTCGGTGAACCACGAATAGCAGTATCTTAGTTGTTGACCCAGTCGGGTCAGGTCAACTGTAAGGTCATCCAAGACCTTGGGGTACTGCTCATAATAGGCTACCGTACCTGCATTTGTGTTACTAGATACACCCTCAAAGAGGAAAATACGGAAACGACGGTTGGACGTCCCATTGACCGTGTGGGAGAAGTCTTTGTTGCATGGTGCTCCATAGAAGCTACGGACCAGATGTTCACGATGAGGCCAATATTATAAGTGGGAGGAGGACCTTGCTTTGGGACCGCTCGGTGCATTTGAGTGATTGTCAGAGTTATGGGAACTCCTTATTTATCTTCTGCAACTTCTGAATGCTGTCAGTGAAGCTTGGCCCTTCACAAGGTGAGGCGTCCGCTGAGGTGGTTCTGGTGGTCCAGCTCTGGTGCCAGTGAAGCAGAAGACCTTGAACCAAGAAGAAACACTTTGGATCTTAAGCAAAGGGTGACGTGGAAAGTCTGTACGTTGGGGCTGTCGATTTAGCTGGAGATGCAGGCTCTGTGGGTTTCCAGAGCAAGCAGCCCACCTACTCCTCTGAGCACTGATATTGCTTTTTGGTTTCTTTGGGAAGTCGCTGATGGTCTCTCTGGCTTTGTGAGTTTTGCGCTTGTTGTGTAGCTCTTAGCCCTTGCTCTCGGGCAGGCAGCATTTCTATGATTGGCCACATTGCACTCGGTCTCTCATTCAAGCAAAGTCTAGCCATGGGTGATCTTGTGATCGCCTCGACATGGGTAAATCTACATTTCACAAGTGACAATTCTGAAAGGGCGGACTCAGCCGTTCATCCTTCTGAGGTCGATACATTGCTGAACATAAAATTGGGTAATGATTGCCCCCCTTATTGACGCCGTAGAAGGGCGATTAATCTGTCATAACGCAAAATGCAAGAAATGTTATTTTACTTCATGAAGAATTTACAGTGGTTCCCGGTAGGAACAGCTCTTTGTGTACAGGAGACTTTACCCTACTCCCCACCCCATAGTTGCGCAAAGGCTACCACCAACCACTGGATCCCACACATCCAGCTGTACGAGAGGGACTGACCACTCTTCTCTGCGTTCAGGGACTTTATGAACCAGCATTACTTGTGAACTGTATCAGAACTTGCCTTAACGAGATATGAAATAGATTTTTCTATGCCTCTGCAGATATCCCTATATGCTGTGCTAACTTGTATTCGGTCACTAGGTGACCCATGGAAAGCTCAAGGTTTGTGTGGGTTTAGGAAGGTAACCTCACACCATAAACGTGGAGCGGCAAGATTCCTCCTAACAGTAGGATGGGGCCTGCTGATGCATTGCACATGGGGAAACCCTCTTAACTGTGAGCATTTATCCCCATCCTGTTTATTTGAACAACCTATGTAATCTGTGGAAATGGTATATACTTCTGCGATTGAGCATGGATGATTCTCATTGGACAGCAGGCATGAGGCCCCCTTCTAGGGGGTAACGATTGGTGGCCTACTAGGGCGGTGGCCGCAGGGATGCTCGATGGCTGCAGGTAGGCCCTCGTTAGTAGTCATTACTACTATTCTGGTCTTGTGCATTTTGGAAGTATTGGGAATGGGTTCCCTTCTCTTGGCGGTGAAATGCAGCGGGCGGAACAAGCTCCCCTTTCATTGCTTCTAGGCAATGGGACTCCTTGACACCTCACTTTTCGAAAAGCAATCAAAACATGGCTATTTGTCTGAACCTGTATGCTGTAAAGCCTGCACCTGTACTCTGTAATGTCTCAGTATGCAAGCACATTATGTAAGATCCCTGTAACTAAGTCGCTATCTATGTAACAGCACCTCGATACCCCCGGGGCTGCATGTGCACTTTATAAATGCAAAAAATAAATAGTACCTACCCTTTACTGTGGACAGTAGCGTCCCTCCTGAGATTTTGGATATGGGATTGAGATGGCTTGTAATCTCTACATTGTGTATCATTTTGTCGCCTCTTTCCAGTTCTTTGCCTGCCTGGTAATTCTCTTCGCCTGTGAGGTCGCTGCTGGAATCTGGGGTTTTGTCAACAAGGACCAGGTAATGAAATTGGACCTCATTTTTCCTTTTCTTGCAATGACGTTTTGTACATAATTCTCTCTCTTGCTTATTTGCTCCCATTGCTATACGTTTGTCCCCATTTTAAGCTCAGTTGGTGCTATTTTATTGGGCTGTATACAGGTGATGTTGATTCAAGGAATACATGTAAGCTGTTGGAACTCTGCAGTTGACTGTTTTGCCGCACAGCAAACTCGCTTAGATTGTTTAGTATGCGTTTTGGAACCAGATTAATAGCGCATACAGCCATTTCTCATCCTCTTGAAATCTCTTTTGAAAAACTAAGTTACCCGTCCCCCAAGTATCTTTTCACAATGAGCTGACTTTATAAAAAAAAGTTTTTATTTATTGGCAAACATATCCGAGTACAGTAGGTTACATGTCACCTTCTTGGCATACATTTAGACCGTTAAGTTGCATTATAATGTGTTTCGGTCAGGAGAGAAACATTCTCACAAGGTGGATTAACAATCTGATCCAATTGCAGAAGTTACAGATTAGTCAGCTGGGAGGTTGGATAGGTAGGTTTGGAACTGAGACCACACATTTTTGTAGGTCTGGTAGATAGGGGCAGTGAATTCACATAATACTCCTCACAGTCCTGGTCCCGAGCTAGTGCTGCCAAACATGTTTCATAATTGGATGGGGAGATCCTTTTCCATTTCTGCAGTACACATCTCCTGGCGATCATACATCCTATGTTCACAAATGCAAGCATTTTTTTTGTTCAGGAGTCCATCCCACATACCAAACAGGGGGGGAACCCCTACTATGCCAGAGCGTTTGCAGAACTTTATCCCAAAATTTCTGCAGTTGGACACATGACCAAAACATGTGTATGATGTCAGCTGAGCTTGACTGACATCTGAGACAAGAGTGGTGTGTATTAAGGGTGAATCGATTGCGCTTTTGGGGAGTGTAATAGTCTGTTCAGTAGTTTTATACTGCATACACCGGAACTTGGAAGTTAAGGAGACCTGTCGTGTATGTGAGTACATGAGTTTCCTTTGAATGTCAGTCAGAGCTAGAGCCAGATTGTCTGACCACTTGGCGTGCGCCCTAGCAACTGGGTCAGGTTGTTTGTCCAATAACATTTTATACAGTGTTGACACCATCCTACGGGCGCCATACACATTGGCTATATACTGTACTTCTTGAGTTTCAGGTGGTTCAGATGGAAGGGATGGCCACAGTGAGTGTACTGCTGCACGTAGTCTGTAATATTGCAGTGTTTCTAGTCCCGAGCCAGTATGTTCCCCATGCCAGGTTTGGGGCATAGTGGGCTTTCTGTTCGTGAACAAGTCTGCAAGTGCTCTGTTTCCCAATCCTCCCACCCCCCCCCCCCTATGAGTTATCCGTGCAGAGTCCCATGTGGGTTCCAATACTGGGAATCGGCCCAAGGGGAGTCATCTATAATATGGGCATATTTCTGTGCTTGGTGGTAATATGTGGCGCCAGGCTAGGTAGATATTGGATCAAATGGGCAGTCCTCTTTGTATGTGCAGTTCATAATGGGTGTTTTAAGATCGGATCCATCGACGGCTAGGCGTTCCAGCTTGATGTGAGGCTGTTGTCTGGTATCGCCATACCAGAATGAACACCTACTGGGCTTGTGCTGCCATCCAGTATAGCTCAAGGTCTGGGCCCGTAAAGCCTCCCCTGTCGTAAGGTAAAGTCATGTCCGACCAGTTTTTCAGCACAGTCCTAGCATGCCACAGGAACTAAGCACATAGCTCATTAATTTTAGAGAAGTAGGGTTTTCCCGGCCAGACGGGGACATTAGCAAATATGTATAATAATTTTGGAACTATTGCCATCTTCACCAGGGATAAATCACTATTATAACTTTACATAGTCAGTGGCCTGAATGGCATAGTTGACGACCTAAAGAGCTAATGAAGACAAATGAATTTCTGCTTTTTTTTCTTCTTTTTTACAAAGAAATGCACAGAGGAAGCAGAGTGGTTTTTGTCTTTTAGAATTAGTAACACCTGAAAGCCTTAAATGCAGTATATAACTTTAGAATTTCAGTCTGTTGTCTTCTTCTGAGAAAGCTTGGACAAACCGCATACACAGGACAAAATGGGTAGGAAGTTGTTAAAGCAAGAATTGTGGTTTGCTTCAAGTCATGCACAGTTGACAACAGCGACATTTTGAATGGTGACTCTGGATTTTGACCACAGAAGCAAATGCTTGTTTTGCCACCTACACTGTCGTACTGAATACAACATGCTGGTGATGTGTGCCCATTTCCTTCTTTGTGATTTTCTTTCCATTTGTACTTTGGTTAATATGAGGCATTACTAGAAGCTAACTGGTTAGTCGTACAAGCCAGACCTTATTGCTGAGGCCTTCTGCAGAGTTGAGGGGAACAGTGTCCTCTTCCACCCTCTCACCCACCTACCTCTAGTCTCATGAGACCTCTCAATGTGTGCTTCTTCCACTGCTCCACGTTTGGTTATTGTCTGGGTAAAAAGTTGTAGCCATTTCTACGGTTGCCTGGATTCTGATTAGGCTCTTGATTCTGGCTGAATTTCCAAGCTATTGGTACAGTTTTTCTCCTGTTTGTTTACCTCTGTTCATGGTTTAGCTCACTTCACTGTCCCTTGAAATGTGAGTGTCATCATTTTCTGCAGATGCCCATTAATTATCTATTCAAGCTTTGAACCGTATTTCATTGATTCTGATTTAATTATGGCTCGATCAGTGCCATCACTTTATGTGGATAGCTTTAACGTTCTTTAGTGCCTTGGGACTGCAAAGTGGTTCACTGCCTTTTCCCCACGGAGAGGAAAATAGCTGTGCTGTGTTGGAAGACATTGATTGGGAAGCTCAACATTGAATCAGCGGCACACGTGCTTGCAGTGCGTGTCGACAGGTTTAGCCCCGTTATGGCGTTTGGAGGCCTTTTGTCTCTTTTCTGTTTGCTTGTGGCAATGCCAGTGGTGGAAATGGACTAGCTTTACTTGGGGAGGTGGTGGGGCGGCCTCTCCCACTTACTGCATGGGATTGGACATTGCTGTGGGAGGAACTCAGGTGCCCAAGTAGAGTAGTGCCTGATCTCTTTAAGGACCTGAATCAAGTGCAGAGGGGCTGGTACCTGCAGGAGGGACTGAGTCATGGAGGCACAATGAGGATCATGGGCATGGTCTCTTGATATTGTTTGCTTACTGCACATTATTTTCTTAGGTTGGTACATTTATCACACTCCATTAATATATAAACAGTTCTATTGGTGAGTAAATCGTCCCCGCCCCCCCTCTGTAAATCACCTTTGTTAAAAAGGATGGGGTGGGGGATTGGCACAAATGTGGTTCCTGGTGATTTGTATAAAGGCAAAGAGCATATTAGGTGTTGGGCAAAATTGTATGTAGGAACCGTGTGGGAGACTACTACCCCAGCCTTTTCCTCTTGGCAATAGGTACCCCAACCTTTGGTATAGGCCTGTACTACACAAGTTGGTAGAGTGACTGAGCAGCCAGGCTTATCTCAAGAGGGTCAATGTGAGCTGTTGTGTTGTGACATCGAGATTCACAGTGACAGATATTCAAATAACACTTATACTCCCAGGGTTCTTGATTAAAATAAATTATTAATTTAAGTGTTTTAAAATAAGCCTTCTTTAGAAGGGAGCAATATACAACACTTAAATACACTTCAGAAATGCACTCCTTCAGTTCAGTTAGTAGATACCTTTTTGGGATGACACACAGATACTTCCTACCCCCTGAGGTGACTTCAATAGTTAAGACACTGCAGACATTAATATATCACTTTTCACTCTTAAATTGTAATACTGAAGTTATGGCAAAAAGGACAAGGTTAGGGAAAGAAACAAAGGCTAACCAGTTTCTCCTACAGGTAAGCACTTTAGAATCCCCCAATGAAATCATGGTTAACCCTTTCCCAGCTATACAAGTAAGGGATGTATGACTTTGTGGAGGGACAGTTAAACACAGTCAGATGGTAAGAGTCTACAGGGAGCCGGGACAGCCAATGTTAATTGAGCAAAGTCTATGAGAGCTCAGGTACTTATTGAAGATAGCACAAAAGTCTTGCACAATGTTCGAGAGTTTTGTTGTAAAAAGAATCCCTGTTGGGCCACAAGCTGGGAGGCTTGTGAAGGGAAAAGCTGCAAGCAACTCTGCAAAGGGCAGCAAATGCAGGTCTCCAGTGAGGGCAAGCAAGCTACACACGAGGTAGGTACCCCAAGTTACACAGCACCATGAATCAGAAGAAACGGTTCCAGCTGGATTCTGTTCCTGTTGTAGTCCTGCAGATCCTGTTGTTCCCGAGTCTGCATTGTGGGGACAAGAGGGAGGACGTCTGGGGACTCCTGCATTAAGGTTTGAAGGTCGGCGCCAGCAATGGGCACAACTCAGATCAGCGGCACTTTGCGGTTTCAGCTACTCGCAAATAGCACCACTGCGGTTCTTGGACACCTTGTGGACTTTTTCCTTGCTCTTGGGGTCCAGCACTCTGTTGAGGTGGCTCAGGCTTGGTCAGTCCTGCTTCGAGGGAGTCCGGATGATCCTCCTGGACCTCTGGTCCGGCTTAAAGGCAATGCACTGGTGTTACTGTACCCTGGCACTCGGTTACTGCAGCAGCAAAGTAGTACAGCCAGCAGAGAGGGGTTCCAGTCGAGTTTGTCTTGGGACTGATTTGGCCACCAGCCATTAATTGTAGAAAGGGTAACCTAAACATGTTACATGAGAAGGTAGACAAAGGGGATACTAAGTAACCCCTCCAACACTCTATATAAGATTGTGGGTGCTGAATCTACAAAGATAAAAAGGTAAATAAAGTCAATTTCACTTTACTACTCTTGGAAACAGCAGTTTATTCAAGAGAAGGTATTGGCAGAAATCCAAATCCTGAGGGTGCTGTGTGTCACAATGCAAAAAGATGATGCCTATGGAGTTTGTGGACTCCAAAAAGAAAAACAAGGGTTCAAATCAAAGAAAAATACATGAGTGGGGGAAAAGGGTCTCTCTCTCCGGGATAAAAATTAAAACGTCCAGCAAAAGAGCTGGGGATTTCTAAGGTAGAAAGGAATGAACACAGAAATAATTCTCCTCAACACTCGTCCCCCCAGACTAAGGGACAGAAGGATTTAATCCACTCCTCGATGAATTTCACAAACCCATTTGGTCATACTATCTGGAGAGACCATTAGCATTTTCGTGATTACGCCCTGACCTGTGTTCTATGGTGGAATCAAACCCTTGGAGGCTGTTTGACCATCTTAACAATTTAGGATTCTCTCCCTTCATCTGCATCAACGATGTCAAGTGTTGGTGGTCTGTTTGAATTACAAACGTAGATCCATACAAGTATGTTCTAAACTTATTCAAAGACCACAAAACGGCAAAACACTCCAGTTCAATAGTTGGCCACCTTGTCTCACAGTCCTTCAGTTTCCTACTGATTAAGCAGATGGGGTGTTCCCTGCCTTTCTCATCCAGCTGACTCAAAACTGCACCTATTCCTGTATTTGAAGCATCGGCTTGTACAATAAAGGATTGGTTGTAGTCTGGAGCTCTCAAGACTGGAGCTTGACAAATGGCTTTCTGAAGTCCACCTGACCTTCTTGGGGAATTTGGGTGAGCATCACATTCAATGGAGAAGCTATCATCCCATAGTTCTCAATGAAGTTCCTACAGTAACCAGTGAGACCTAGAAAGGCTCTCACTTGGATTTTAGTAGTAGGAGTGGCCCAGTCTTGTACAGCTTGTACTTTGCTAGGTAATGGCCTGATTTCACCTCCTCCTACCTTGTGACCAAGGTAGACCACTTTACTCTCACCATTTTGACATTTGGTAGCCTTTATGGTCAGATGGGCCTGTTCAAGAGCCTGCAAAACCTATCCATGGTGGTCAATATGCTCTTCCCGAGTGAGGCTGAACACTGCAATGCCATCCAAGTATGGCATGCAGAAGCCCTCCATCCCATTCAGAACTTGATTCACCATCCTCTGGAATGTAGCAGGTGTATTATTGAGTCCAAAAGGTATAGCCTTAAAATGGTAGAGGCCTCCTGGGGTAGAAAATGCAGTTTTCTCCTTGGCATGGTCTGTCAGGGCTATTTACCAATAGCCTGATGTTATGTCATATGTACTGAGGAACTTGGCTGACCAGCTCATCTGTCCTAGGTAAAGGGATGGGCATCAGTCGTGGTGAATACAATAAGAGCTCTATAATCCACACCATCTCAACTCCTTGGATCCTGCCTTTTGCACTAGCACAAATGGACTAGTCCATGGACTTGTAGATAGCTCTATTACCCCAAGATCAAGCATCTTCTTGACCTTCCTTTATGTGGGGTTCTTCATAGCCTGACATTCTGTAACCCCTGCTTTTGACAGGGAGACAGTCCCCAGTGAGAATATCATGCTGGCCCCAAGGGGTTAGTGTGATAGACCCTAGGGTCCTCCCTGGGATTGCCCAAGTCCACTAAATAATTGACCTCTGCAAGTTTGCCCACAACCTTGAAGGGTCCAATCAATTTGTCCTGTAAGGCCCTCTGCCTTGTAGGTACCATAACTAGAACAAGCTGGTTTGGAGTAAACTCCACATGTTTGGCCTTCCGGTCATGCCAATGTTTGACCACAGCCTGACCTGCTTTCATATTATCTGAAGCTTCTGTCATTTGTGCCATTCTCCTTTGGAGACCTACCACATAGTCGGTGACTCTCATTGGCTTGAGGGAAGGAGCACTCTCCAACCCTTCCTTGATTAGGGCCAATGGACCTCTAACCGGATGACCATAGAGCAGAGATCAAAGGGGCTGAAACCAACCCCTTCCTGAGGGACTTCTCTGTAAGCAAAGACCGGGCATGGCAGTAGGTCACACTTTCTTCTAAGGGGTTCTCCTAAAGCACCAATCCGGCTCTTCATAGTTCTGTTAAACCTCTCCCCAAACCCATTGGTTTGGGGATGGTAGGCTGTTGAGAACTTGTTGGTCACTCCAGTTTTTCCACATGGTCTGCATGAACAGGGACACAAAATTATTTGAGCCCCCCCCCTGTTTGAGATGACCAACCCTGGTAAGAATACCAATGGGGGCCTTAGCCACTGCCTGAGCAGTAACAGTCCTCATAGGTATGGATACCTGGTAGCATGGTCTATCACAACCAATATAAATCGGTTGCCTGAAGATGTGGGAGGGACAAGGGGACCACCAATGCCAAACTCTACCCTCTTAAAAGGAACTCCCACCATTCTTGGCTTCACTCTTGCCAAAAGTCTGACAAGTGTGACCACTTCTACGGAATGTATCTACATCAGTCCCCATCTTGGGCCAGTTGAAATAGAGATATCCTCTTTGGTCTTCTTAAAGTGACCAGCCAGAGGGATCTTGTGTTAACTGTAGAAACTGGGATCTCACCACCTGGGGCACTAAATATCTTTGTTAGTCCCTTGGGGCAGACTGAATAGGCTCACTGTAAAGGAGGCCATGCTCCCAGTACAGCCTTTGCTTCCCTGGCTCTTACCCTTCCAGCTGGAAAGCTGCCTGCTGACAAAGTCTTTCATGAAAATGACACTCTTTGACCTCTGCTGAAGGCTGCCCTAGAGGATCCACCTTCTGCAAGCAAAGTCTGCAGCTCAGGATGGTCTTTAGGATCCAGATCTCCAACATAAGGAAGGGCTTCATCCAGCTCTGTTTCACCAGTAGCGGATTCACCACTTTCTGGTTGGTCCTCCCACTCAGCCACTAAAACACTGGCTGAGACTCCAATGGGGTCTTCAGCCAATAGTTACCACTTACCATATGAACTTCTCCCTCAGGGATGAAGGCTAAGGAGGCAGTGTGGACCCCTGAATATTTACCCTTACATCTGGTATCTATCCACTTTCACATGGTCAGTTGACCCACAAGCATAACCTTTAACATATGCTCATTGGAATGGGGGCTACTGCTGACCTCCCTCTGGTTCATCATCGGAGGATTCACTAGATTGACCTGGTTTCCCATGCAACTGACCCTTTTTCTGTTTGTGGCCCTCCTTTGGATGGTTGGAAGTAGAATTCTCCTTTCCCGCTTTCTTGTGCTATTTCCCCTCATCTTTTTTGTGAGTGGCCCAAGAATCCTTGTGAGTGGCACTGTTGGCAACACACAAGTCGTCAGCCTTTGCTAACATTTTGGGATCAATCTCATTTGAGTCAACCAAGTGCTGTCTCAGTTCAGGAGAGAAGGCACCCAAAGTAGATTCTAATAAAAACATATTTCTCATTCCCTCAAAGGAGTTCACTCTGTAACCCTTAACCCAACCATCTACGTTTTTCAAACATTCACACACTCGGTAGCCCAGGGGTACCATCAATCTTTTTGAGGGTCCTAAACCTCTTAAGGTACTGGGAAGGAGTTTTCCCAAATCTAGATATCAAGGCCAGCTTCACATTATCATACTCCTGTCTCTCAAGTTCACCCAACTCCATTACAGCATCAGTTGCACTCTGGGGGAGCCTAGACAAAAGCCAGGGAATTAGATTGTTCCCTTTGAGACCTTCAATCCCATGATTGTACTCGAAGGCACCCAACAATCCAAAATATCAGGTTTCACATCATACATACTCGCTGCTTCTTTGGGCAGGCGAGGCCTCTTTGGACTGGAAGACCTGGGGAACCCTGGGTGGGAAGCAGTTTCAAGAGACAATACTTTCATATCAAGAGCATGCTGCATTTTCATTTCCAGGAGTTTGATGTCCTGATGTTTGGCTTCTGTTTGAGCTTTCAACCTTTTGAATTCCAATTCTTATCTCATTGTCAAGAGACACATATTCCAGAGTCAGTGTTGGACCTTGTGGGGTCCCAGTGGACATGGTTTGAGGCAGAGGGGTTGGCTGTGGCAAAGAGGGGCTCCTATCCTGGGACTCCTCTACCTCATCTGACTCTTCTGGTACAATAGAGTTAGACTCTGAGCTGCCATCCTCATTATTATTCTCCACATTTCTTGGGTGAGTAGGTGTTACAGGCTTACTACCCAAACTTTGGTAATTCAACCACCTTGTAATCAATTCATTATTTTCCTTTTACAGTAAGATTCCCGCCTTAACACATGTGTTAAATGATCACGGCTTCCTGACTGGAGTTGACCATATTTGGCATGTTACAATTGCTTTTCCTGATGGAGCTTATCCTTGTGGGGTTTAGTTGAACATAAGCAAAGCAAAATACTCAATGTAACAACGCTACACACTATCCTCACTGCCGGCCACCAGTGTTAGGCATGATTGTATTTAATAACCCTGTTTGAGACTACACCAGCCTTGTCCACTTGGCAGTAGGTAAACCAACCTTTGGTATAGGCCTGTACTACACAAGTTGGTAGAGTGACTGAGCAGCCAGGCTTATCTCAAGAGGGGTCAATGTGAGCTGTAGTGTTGTAACAGAGATTCAGAGTGACATGTATTCAAATAACACTTACTCTTTCTTGATTTAAAATAATTAACAGTCAGTTTTAAAATAAGCCTTCTTTAGAAGGTAGCATATTCAACATTTAAATACACTTCAAAAATACACTCATTCAGTTAAGTAGATGCAATTTGGGATGGCACACATATATTTCCTACACCCTGAGGTGACTTCAATAGTTGGGGCACTGTGGACATTAATATGTCACTTTTGACACTTAAATTGTAATATTGAAGTTAGGGAAGGAAACAATGGTTAACAAGTTTCTCAAATAGGTAAGCACTTCAGAATCCCCCAATGAAATACAGGTTAACCCTTTCTCAGTTATACAAGTAAGGTATGTATGCCATTTTGGAGGGACAGTTAAACACAAAGTCAGAGGGTAAGAGTCTGCAGATAGCCAGGGCAGCCAATGTCAATTTAGAAAAGTGTAGTGGAGCTGAGGCACTTCTTGAAGATAGCACAAATGTCTTGCACAATGTTTTACATTTTGTTGTAAAAAGAATCACTGTTTGGCCACAAGCTGGGAGGCTTGTGAAGGACAAAGCTGCAAGCAACTCTGCAAAGGGCAGCAAAAGCAAGTCTCCAGTGAGAGCAAACAAGCTACAAACAAGAGGTAAGTACCCCTAGTTACACAGTATCTTGAGTCTGAAGAAAAGGTTCCAGCTGGCTTCTGTTCCTGTTGTAGTCCTGCAGATCCCGTTATTACTGGGCCTCCGTTGTGGGGACAAGAGGGAGGATGTCTGGGACTCCTGCACCACGGCAGCAGCAATGGGCACATTTCAAATCAGCTGCACTTTGCGGTTTCAGCTACCCGCAAATAGCACCACAGCAGTTCTTATCCACCTTATGGACTTTCCTTGCTTCTAGGGTCCAGGCTTGGTCAGTCCTGCTTCAAGGGAGTCCGAAGAATCTTCCTGGCGCTCGGGTCCGGCTTAAAGGCGATGCAATCTATTCTGGTGTGCCGGTCCCCTGGCACTTTGTTCCTGCAGCAGCAAAGAAGTACAGCCTGCAGAGCGAGAGGTACCAGTCGAGTTTGTCTTGGGGCTGATTGGTCTCACCAACCCAAGGGGAGAAGTCGTCCTTTCCAGGCTTCTCTAGTCTATTTTAGAAATTTGTAGCTTCAGCACTGCAGCAGGGCTTCACCGGGCAAACCAACGGTCCAGGGGGGTGCATCAAGCTTCTCTTCCAGTTTCTTCTTTGGTTCCTTCGTCCAGTGGTCGACTCTGCCTTCCTTGCAAAAGACCTCGCCTTTTGTTCAAGTTTAAACCATTCATTTGCAACCTAGCTCCCACTCACACAGCAGAGTTGCCGTCCTCCAAGGACAGCCAGCTGGCCAATTAACTTTGGGTGCATTCCTGTAACCAAGGAGACTAAGCACAGGGAGTTTCGGGAACCTCCCTTGCTTCCTGCCCTGCCAGACATGCTGGAGCCAGAGGTGGGTTTCAGCACTGAAGCCCGCCAAAGACAAAAGAAACAAAGGGACCAAACCTGGTTTGGTGCGCAGAGTAAATCTCAAGAAGGACCTTTCCAACAAGCAATGGTGAAAAAAGACTCGGGCCATTTTGATAAAATGGGCACCCCTAAGTGCAATACTGCAGCTGAGGATTCAGCCTGCGGTAAAAACACACAATGGTAGGAAAAAGTAAACCACTGCCACCAGCCATTAATTGTAGAAAGGGGTAACACAAACATGTTACATGAGAAGGTAGACAAAGGGGATACGAAGTAACGCATCCACCACTCTATGTAAGATAGTGGGTGCTGGGTCTACAAAGAGAAAATGGTAAGTAAAGTCAATTTCACTTTACTGCTCTTGGAAAAAATAGTTTATCCAAGAGACGTTATTTAACCCTTAGCAGAAATCGAAAGGATTTCTCTGACACTGCACTGAGGGTGTGGTGTGTCGCAATGCAAAAAGATAATTCCTATGGAGTTTCAGACTTGAAAAACAGGGTTAAAATCTAAGAAAAATACAAGAGAGTGGGGAAAAGGTCTTGCATTCTGCAGGATAAAACTTAAAAGTCCTATAGTCCAGCAAAAGAGCTGGGGATCTCGAAGGTAGAAGGGAATGAACACAGAAATGAGAATTCTCCCTAACATTGAGAACTCAACAACCACAGAATTATTTTTCAAATGTATCTGCGCTAGTGATTCAAGCATCAAACCCTTATGAACAAGTAATGCAAACTGGGCCCTCTTCTAATTTCATGTGTTGCAGCACTGAACCGAACAGAAAAAGCTCTTAGCCGCAAGCGTTATATTAGTTTGTACTGTGCATGTTTATGTATGTGGGACATGGGCTGATTTATCTTGTATAGCAAAGGACATTCCTACTTGTTGCCAGATTGTCATTCAGTCTTTCAGGCCCACAACCCCAGATTCCCACCCATTTGGTTACATTGACAGAAGTTGGTTTAGCAATAACTTCAACAATGCCACCACAGAAGACCTCTCCAAAATAAGTCCAGCGCTAGATCAAACCTATTAACGGCTTCACCCAAAAATGTGTTAAGATTGAAGGTACAAGATCTGTAGTAAATAGTAAGGTGGGGTGGCATGCAATTTAAAGTTTTACATTGAGGTATTAGAATTTTGCTAGGGCAGATGACCTGTTTGAGATCTGATCAATGTTGGGTTTGTGGGCATCTGGAAGCGCATAGTATGTTCTAAGAAACTGACTGTTGACCTTTTTTGATTTTTTTTTTTCCTCAGATCGCAAAGGATATCAATGGGTTCTACAATGAGGCTTACACCCATTATACAAACCCAATGTCCTCTGAAGCAGACAAGAACAAGGCCAAGTCTGTGCTGAAGATTTTCCATGAGACGGTAAATCTGAGAACCATTTCCTGCCTCTGTCCTGGCATTAATTCAACCAAACTTATATCATAGAAAAATGTAACGGTCACAGTTTGGAATAATGACATGCGTAAACTCGAGCAGCCCATAGCTGGCTTAGGAGAATCCTTACAATGGCTCTGTAAACCAACCCCAAACATGGGCAAACCAGGCTGGGTATGCTGAAAGAAACCATTGTATTATAAAAGTTCCAGAACTAGGACATGTAGAGCAGTAAATTCAGAAAACACACTCGTGAACTGTTTTTAGGGACACTGCAGAATTGGCAAAACAGGTGCTTTGCTTTCCCAGAAGCCATTGGGGTTCATCCCATGCCCTGCCCAATGGGATTGTTCTGCTGTAAAAGCATGAGAGCTAGCCCCAACTCCTGGGAGATAAGTGGTACACCCAAAAACAAGCTGCCTGATCACCACACATTGAATAGAAATATCCTAACCGTGTGTGAGATGACAAAGGATGCTGGAGAGGTTCTGTGTAGGCAGGCTTTCTTGCGTGAATGCCTAGTGTTTGAGCAGTGGTCCAGCAGGACCTCCGTGATCTTATTTTTCCTCCTTCTGCAAAATAAGTGGCCTGGAGGAGCTGCTGCACAATAAGCTGCTTGGCACGCACTGTAAGAACTCTGCCAGGCAGAGCTGGTGCTTCGTTCATGAAGTAGGCAGACTCAATATTAGACCATCGCTGCCGCATCACAAGATTGGAATACTCACAACTTTAAAGTTCAGGGTATAGCATGACATCACTTTACCCGACACAGTTCACTTTAAGGAATGCACATGCATCCACGCCTCACAGTTCTAATTGCTCACACGGTCCAGGTGAGCCAGCATCAGCCCAATCACTCTTTGTGACAGCCCTGCATTATTCAACTCCCATCTTCTAAAAGCAGATGGAGGACGACGTGTACAGATTAATTCCTCTCCACCACCAATTCAGTGCTTTGTATTCAGACCCCACAGCTTCAATAACTGGGCAGAGCTCAGCAACAGACCCTCTTTTTCAAGACAACTAGGGCATCAGAACACAGCTTACATTACTTCAGGAAAAAAAAAATCATGAGCCGCTTGCTGCATTACTTCCAATCGGAGCCCTTCCTCACATCCCTCACTGCAAAGTCGAGCTTGACATAGAACCCCCACTCCTTTTCTGGCAGTCTAGTGCCAGTCAGCACCTGGCATGAGATCATTTTTGGCGAGTAAGCCTGGCACTGGACCCCTATGGTGCAGCGCTAAAGCATGCCAGTTCATTCTGTTCACTAGCTTGGAAGTCAAAGGCAACTTGTGTAAAGGTTTGGGTTTTCTGCACACCCTAGTGCTATTGTCCCTGAAACTGCCTATTGTACTCTATTAACCTTATTGTGCACACACATTGCTCACCATGTGCTGCTGACCGTGTATCTGTGCTCTGACCAGTAATGTCCTCTTATTTACAGCTTGACTGCTGTGGCACCAACGCATTCACCAACATTTTAACGGTATTTGCAACCGATGACCTGTGCCCGCAGACCAGCAAGCTGGCAAATATTGGCAAGGTAAGTCCATTATGATGGCAGAGGGTTGTGTTTGGGTGGGGGAATGTCTTGTCAGATCCTGGCATTGTATGGAGATCTTTGACATTGCCAGACTGTGGTTAAGTGAGTGTGTATACTTCTCTAGCTTACCCTCATGAACAGAATTATTTCTGGTTGCGTCAAGCATATCTGTTTAGAATTGATTGTCCCCTCCCACGTATTCCTTACCTTTTGATAAATCCACTTCCAGCTTGCTGGCCTCGGAAAAAAATTTACACAGTAGAGGGCGCTGCGCGTCGACGTCCCTCGAGTCGGTGTCCCTCGAAGGCCTCTGTATCGGTGCCGATGTCACCATAGGGATAAATAGTCTCCTGCAGCGTCCGTTGTAAGTGTAACCTGGTAGTGTGTAAATTGGCAATTTAGCCGGTAACCAAATCTGCCTGGTTATGTGAAAATATTGATAACTTGTAGATCATAGTTTTACAGAAAAAATTCTTGGATTAATCAAGAGATCAATGTTAGCATCCGAGAAATCAGGCAAAAAGATAGTTTAATCTTAAGAGGGTTTTTTTACACTTCACCATTGTCAAGGCTCTGCTTTTCACATGGAAGGGTCCTCAGGGCCTACGGTTTTGTTCACTTGTCATGTGGCAAGATCTTGGAGGATCCAGCTCTGTCCAGTTAATCGTGTCCCACACAGGGTCTTGTCGCCCCCCCCACCCCCCAATTGACTCTGCAAGGGCACATGTATGGGTCTCAAGCAGGTGTGCTTGCCTCCACTACTCCCAAGAGCGAGACAGGTCTGGGGTTTCCCTTTTAGTATTTGCTTCCCATTTTATGAATGCATTCCTTTCCCTTGCTCCACTCCGAGCAGGGTGCTTTGGATTCTGCCCTTTCTCCAGCATGGGGTCTGGCATGGATTCACATGCTCATGAATATTCCCCGTCGTCAGGCTGGGAATCCTCGGTAAAGAAAAAACCAGTATCAGTTTCGTTTCTGATCTGTCTTTCGTAGTAGTAACCAATCACTGATCTCTGCGTCATACTGACCACAGCCAATGACTGCCCTCTACCTAAGCCCCGCCTCTGGCAGCCATCTTCAGATTTTTACCGCACGTTCAAGTGTTGGGATCCTCGTGCTATTGCTCTCGAGCGTTAGTGTTATTTTTTCACGTTTTTTCTCAAAAACTTCGATTTTTTTGGTCAAAAAGAGCCTCAAGCTCCACCGTTTCTTCATCCGATCAACGGGGACCCGTGTCGGATTCGTCTATGCCCCTCAAGGGTGAAGATTTCGTCGAGCCACGCTTTTGGAGGACTCCAGAAGTTTCTCAGGCCCATCTCGGACATGGCCCAGGAGAAGGGAAGCTCGAGGCCCGGAAAGCTGTTCAGGGTCTGCCCTGGATGCCAGCTTCAGAATGTCTTTAAGGAGGACGAACACTCCTTTTGTCTTTACTGCCTACATGAGGACAAGAGGCACGTGGAGAAGGACTGTGCGTTTTGCGGCAATATGTCGGAGCGGACCATGAAGGACCGCCATCAATGTCTCGCCAACTGGCTGGAAGGGAAGAGCCCGTCAGGCGAGAAGAAGAAATCCGAGCGGTCTTCTAAGACCTTTGAGGACGCCCTGGCGACGGGGGTCCAACACAAGGCCAAGCACCGCGAGTCCGCTGGCACCGGGAGCGCCGAACGGTCTGGCTCTACGGGCGCCAGGCAGGGCGCATCCTCCCGGCACCATCAACCACGAGCCAACGCTCTGGTTCGGGTAAGAGGAAGGCCGAGCACCCGGCGAAGCTCCTGGAGAGGCCCCGGTCGAGCTCGAAGGCCCCATCGGAGGGAGAGCGAGGCAGTGTCCCTTCCCCAAGGAGAAGGCGGTGAGCGCACCTAAGGTGGTGAAAGCCTTAATCCATCCGGCCAAGGCCTCTATCGAGACAGTCGCGGCGGCCCTGGCTCAGCCTGTGGAGGCTACACCAGTGGTGGCGACCTCGGGGCTCAGAGTCTCCCTGCCACCGCGGAGGGAGTCCTCTTTTATGCCCATCGACAGGAACCCAGTGAAACCTCCGACGGAGAAGAAAAAGGGGGGGGCAGGAGGTCGTCGTGGATTCGGCCTCCACCTCTGAGGAAGAGCTGATCGAGGTCTTAAGCCACGGTGTTGGCGTGGAAGAAGACCAGCCCGTCGGGAGGGATCCCGACGTAGGAGACGACGATAACGTCGAGGGTGCCGACGGGGGCCCTGACCGCCCGTCGGACTCCCCTCAACCAGCGCCGCAAGACAACTCGGCGGCCATTTTGTTGGCTATACAGTCCTTATGCTCGGAGATAAGGACAAGACTGCCGTTACCACCAGCGGAGGAACCGCTCCCGACGGGGGACCCGGAGCCAGGCCCTTCTGGGAGCCCTCCCCCGAAGAGAAGGATTCATCCTCCACCTCCTTTTCAGCCATCGCGCCCTGTTGAGCCCTCCTCCCCGTCCACGACTCGTGGGGATGATACGGGGACCGACACGGCCGCGACGGGTACGGACGACGAGGTTTACGACGAGGATCTACCGTCGTCACCTCCCACCCGGGCTTCCCCGCCCGACGAGATTGGATCGTTTCACTCCATGATCGCCAGGGCATCCGAGCTCTTCCAGCTCTGCCCGGAAGAGAAGGAGGGTTTCCTTTATCAACGGCGCGAGGCCAAGAGGAAGACGGTCCTCTCCGTGCCTCTACTGGATGATATTTGGGATGAGGGCCTCGCCCTCCTCAAGAACCCATCCACGACGCCGGCTAGAAGGGATCGGTATGAGAAGTACCGGGTGCACAGCCGACCCCGGACTCCGTCGTCTCCGCGGAGGCCAGGAAGAAAGCGGGGGGGGGGTGCGGCCTCTATGTCGACTTTCCCGCCGGACGGCGAGGGAAAGAAATTGGATACGATGGGACGCAGGGTCATCTCGTCTGCAGCGACGACGATTAAGGCGGCCAACGCCTTGGCTATCGTAGCCCGCTACGACAGGGAGCTGTGGTACAAACTGGCCCCCCTGCTGGACTTCCTACCGGACGACAAGAGGGCGGATGCCCTGGAGATCTTGCAGGAAGGAGAGGTGGCGTCGGACCACGCCATTACGATTGCGACGGACATCGCTGACACTGGATTTCGCCAGTTGGGCAACGGCGTGTGCCTTAGGCGGCGTGGATGGCTCAAGGCTACTGACTTCCGTCAAGAAGTGCAGACCAGAGTCTTGGACATGCCGTTCGATGGAAACAACCTGTTTGGGAAAACAGTGGACGATTCCCTTCAAGCCATCAAAGCAGACACGGAGACGGCCCGGGCTCTTGGGGTTCTCCAACGGCAGCCGCCCTTTCGGAGCGGCGGAGGCAAACAGGGTGCCTCCAAAGGTTCCGGCGGCGGATTTTCCGCCTACCGTCAAGCGGCCCGTTCGTCGTCGCAGGAAGCTTACAGGGGACGAGGCAAGTCAGGCGGACCCCGCCGTCGTCGCCAAGGAGGTCAAGGCGGCAAAGCCTCGTCGAAGCAGGACTGAACCGGCCGTGGGGTCGGGCCCCCACCGAAGCACCCCGTTGGGAGGCCGGCTGGCGAGCTTCGTCAGTGTGTGGGAGTCCATCTCCACCGACCGTTGGGTGCTGGACGCCCTAGCCCAGGGTCACGCGCTCGAGTTTCAAAAAAGGTGCCCGCGCGTCCCCCCTGTGGCCAGGAAAGAACATCACGTCCCTCAACTTCTCTTGGAGGTAAAGGCGATGCTCAGGAAGGGTGCCATCGAGCTCGTCCCAAAGAGGCTTCGGGGCTCTGGAGTTTACTCAAGATACTTCCTCGTGAAGAAGAAGACGGGAGGATGGCGTCCCATCCTGGACCTACGACGACTGAACAAATTCATCAAGGCACAGAAGTTCCGGATGGTCACCCTCCAACACGTCCTGGGTCAGCTGGAGGAGGGCGATTTCCTGTCGTCGTTGGATTTGGAGGATGCCTACTTCCATATTCCCATCCTAAAGGGACACCGAAAGTTTCTCAGGTTCGTGGTCCAAGGGCGTCCCTATCAGTTCAGAGCCCTTCCCTTTGGACTAAGGTCGGCACCCAGGGTGTTCACCAAGTGCCTCGCACCGGTGGCGGCGCTTCTGCGCCGAGAGGGGATCCACGTCTACCCCTACCTGGACGACTGGCTCATCCGAGCCAAGACGAGGGAGCTCGCCGTGGAGCACACGGCAAGGACCGTCCAACTTCTCACAGACCTGGGATTCTCCATAAACTACGCCAAGTCCCACCTGGTGCCCGGGCAAGAAGCACTGTTTCTGGGAGCGAAGCTCGACACAGTGTCGCTTCTGGCCTCTCCGTCGGAGGAAAGGACGAGGGCCATTCTGGGCAAGGTGCAGCGGATGCTGGTTGCGGACCCGGCCAGAGTGAGGGCCATCAAGTCCCTCCTCGGAATGATGTCTTCTTGCATTTATCTCATCCCCCTGTGCAGGCTCCGGATGCGCCCGTTGCAGGAGTTCCTGGACGCGCGCTGGATCCAGATGACGGGCAGCTTCGAGGAGAGGATCACACTCGACGAGAGTTTCCGACGAGCGATCCGGTGGTGGGGCACCCGCGCACATCTGACGGCGGGCATGGACTTCCAGACCCCCGGCCACCAGGAGACAGTGACCACGGATGCCTCCCTGGAAGGGTGGGGAGCGCACACCGAAAATCTGCACGCGAGAGGCCTTTGGCTCCCGACGGAGAAGTCCCTCCATATCAACGTCCTGGAGCTCCGTGCAGTGTTTTGGGCCCTCCGGTCCTTCCTTCCGTCCCTCAAGGGCAAGGTGGTGAGGATCTTCACCGACAACACCACCACCATGTTCTACATCAGGAAACGGGGCGGAACCAGGTCCCCAGCCCTGTCCAGGGAGGCGCAGGATCTGTGGCATTGGGCCGTCGCCCAAAGGATGTTTCTGGTGCCGTTTCATCTGGCAGGGATAAAAAACACCATCGCCGACTCACTCAGCAGGGAGCTGCGCTCATGCCACGAGTGGGAACTACGACAGGATCTAGTGGACCGTCTCTTCCGACGGTGATCGCTGACGAGTGCCAGAGGTTCGCCAGCAGGTTTCCCCAGCCGAGGAGCATGGGCGATGCTTTCTCGTTCCCCTGGGAGGGCCTGTTTCTATACGCGTTCCCTCCATTGCCATTGCTGATCCGGCTCATCAACCAGCTGAAGAGGTCACGGTGCAGGATGATCCTCGTCGCACCTGCGTGGCCGAGGCAGATATGGTTCCCGGACCTTCTGGACTTGTCAGCGTCCCCATCAATCAAGCTGCCAGTGGACGCAGATCTGCTCTCCAGGGAAGGAGGCGCCATCCTCCATCACGACCCGAAGTCGCTGAACTTGCAGGCCTGGCTCCTGCAGCGTTAGAGTTTGGAGGATACACAGAGAGGTTCTTGCAAAGGCCAGGGCGTCCTCAACGCTTAAATGCTACGGACACAAATGGAAGAGGTTCTCTGTCTGGTGCCACGCACAGAAGATTAACCCTCTGCGGATTACGGCTCCCCAAGTACTGCCGTACCTACTGACGCTGGCCAAAGCTGGACTGGCGCACACGTCCATCAAGATTCATCTTGCTGCGATCTCCCTCTACACCAGAACCACGGGGCGGACGTCTTTGTGGTCTCATCGTTTGGTGAAAGAGTTCATGAAGGGACTGTTCAGATCGTTCCCGCCGGTGAAGGCTCCGGCCCCGGCGTGGGAGGTCAACGTGGTGCTGACCAAGCTCATGGGACCTCCGTTCGAGCCTCTGCACTCGGCTCCGTTGAAGTTCTTGTCGTGGAAAACAGCGTTTCTTGTGGGCATCACCTCCGCACGACGGGTGGGAGAGATCCAGGCCCTTTCCTGCAAGGCCCCGTACTTGACCTTTCACGACACGAGGGTAGTGCTCAGGACGCACCCCTCCTTCATGCCCAAGGTGCCGTCGGACTTCCACCTCAACGAACCCTTGGTGTTGCCTGTTTTCTTCCCGTCGCCTTCGTCGCCGGCTGAAAGGACTTTGCACTCTCTGGATGTGGCTAGAGCGCTGAAGTTCTACGTGGACCGCACAAAAGGTTTTCGGAAGACGTCACAACTCTTTGTGAACTTTGGACCTGTCAATCAGGGGAAGGCTCTCTCGAAGGCTTCCATTTCCAGATGGCTCTCCGGCTGTATCATGTACTGTCATCGGTTGGCAAACCGACCCCTGCCTGGCCGTCCGAGAGCCCATTCCACCAGAGCGATCGCAGCTACCACGGCGTTCCTATCTGGTGTGCCCTTGCTGGACATCTGCAGGGCTGCTACGTGGAGGTCGACGCACACCTTCACGAAATTCTACTGCGTCGATCGGGATTCCAGGGAGGAGTCCAGGGTCGGCCAAGCAGTGCTGCGCAACCTGTTCGCCTAAGGTGAGCCTGGTGAGGAGGTAAGATTTGCTTAATGTTGACTTTGATGTGATGCTTAATGTTGAGCCTTTGCCACCTCCCGTGGTTGTGCATGTGTGTACTGCTATGTATTCTTTATTCATGAGCATGTGAATCCATGCCAGACCCCATGCTGGAGAAGGAACAAGTTACTTACCTGTAACTGTTGTTCTCCAGCATGGGTCTGGCATGGATTCACATGCGAACCCTCCCGCCTACCCCTCTGCGGCTCTTCACTTGGTCATACTGCCACTTCACGTGCTACCAAATTTGAAGATGGCTGCCAGAGGCGGGGCTTAGGTAGAGGGCAGTCATTGGCTGTGGTCAGTATGATGCAGAGATCAGTGATTGGTTACTACTACGAAAGACAGATCAGAAACGAAACTGATACTGGTTTTTTCTTTACCGAGGATTCCCAGCCTGACGATGGGGAATATTCATGAGCATGTGAATCCATGCCAGACCCATGCTGGAGAACAACAGTTACAGGTAAGTAACTTGTTCCTTCTCTTCCCCATGCCACCTGGACCCATGCCCCACACAGGGCATTGGCGGTATATGGGCAGGAACAGATGGGAATGGGATGTAACACAAGTGAAGGGTCTTTGTAAGAAATTCATCCTACGGGGAGGGAGGAATAGGAGATCTTGAGACCCAAAGTTGAGGTTTGTCATGAATATAACTTTCCCCTGATTAGTCGGGGCTTAGGCTCCACGGTTTATCATAGGGTACAACTATTTCATAGGAACTGTGTTTCTAGGCCTGCATAAATCTTTAGGGTCTTACGGAAGACCTCCCTTGTTGGAGCCTGTATGTTCGAACCATTAGAAATCAAGATCTCGCATCGTTTGATTCTGCCTTGAAGACACGTTCGTAACAATTTTCATTTGTGTGACGACACTTGGCTCTTAAGGATGCGTTACAAATTAAACTTTTTTTTTTTATAAAGGAGGAAAATAGTGGGGTGGGGGTACCCAGTAATACCAGTGACAACCAAAACCATTTTGGTGCCAGGCACACCCTTGGTCGGTCTTCCCAAAGGTACCTTAAATAGCACAGAAATGCATTTTGATTTGTGTCCCTGACACAGTTACAATAGAGTGGGTAACTGAGCTTCAGTCGGGATTTGGGAGGGGAAGTCCTAAATATGAATTTGGATTTTGAATCATGAACATTTGGGAAAGAAGTAACTTTCAAAGCACAATAATGGAAGCCAGTAGCTGGGACTTGTGCCACGTGGGAATGCCGCTGCTGTCCAGGTCTGACCACAACATAGAAAGCAAAGAATCCAATTTCACAGGGAACAGTCGCAAAGCAGGCACAGGAATTGGAGGCAGGGAAAAAATGTCTGTCCGCAAATACAGGAATCCTTCTGAAGCAAAACAGCTGAAGGCGATTTTTAGCTAAAAAGCTGAATGTTTGACAAAATTGTCATCAAGGAGTCTGTAACCAAGACCTAGTGCAACGGCAACCACCCCAGAATGCCCTACAATTCAATGCTGACTCTAGCTTTACTTCCCTGGATACCATACACTTTGGTCCAACCATGTGCAGCTTGGCGGAATCAGTCTTTTAGAGACATCCACATAAAAACATGCGCGTCTGTAGATTGTTTGCAGGGCTCCATTTCTGGCACCCCCTCTTGGCCTTAGTTTGACACACTGGGCTAATGGCATCACACCCCAGTGCCACCACATTTCCATCCCCCTGTCTGCCAGACTGGCCATAGAAGGCTAGGTGCATGAGTGTGAGGGGCGAGGTTGCAAATGCATCCAAGACACTAGAACTGTCACTGCACATTGGAACAAAGATTGCTTCATTGAGAAATGTAGTGATTTAAAATGTTTCTGAAGCTTGAACTTGGTCACGGACCTCTGAGCGCTGTACACAAACATGCAAAATATGAATCCTTCTCAATTATCAGACGAACCTTTAAACCTAAAGATTAAAAAGGACTGAATACAAATTTATGTCTACTAATAAATCTCTAAAATGTCATGATTATTCACATGACTTCATTAAAACCTCTAAAAGCAATTTTCTAAAAAAGCAGTTTTACATAGCCAGGCCTTTACACGTTTCCGAACCTTGACGTAGCTCTTTTGGTAACGCATATACCCTGTTAAACTGCGTAACTTGAAAAGGTGACTGTTTCAACGTAAAATGGGGTTTACAAATCGGTACTTCCAGATAGTGACTCGGCTGCGTAGTCTTCTCGAACCTCTGATAATCTTCTTTCCTAGAGAATTAGTCACGAGATTGAACAAGATGGAGATTGTACACTATACAGATTGTTAAAATTGATCTTTTGTTCGATGGGTAACCAGTGTAAATTCTTTGAAGGAGAAGTTCTTTAAAAAATGCTGGTATAAAAATATTGCCCATAACGAAAAATGTACATTAAGCAGCAAATCTGATGTAAAGTCCTGCTTTTAAAGGATCTTGAAAGGCTTGGCGGAGGCCCGTAACATGCATTTTGTATGCAGAAACAGTATCATCTCTTTAATTCAATGCTCTTGCGGCAGTAATGAAGCACAACCCCCTACTTGGGAGCTTCCACTTGTTACAGCTGTAGAGCAGAGAATTGAAACGCATGTTCACAGGGCAGGCAGTCCTATGAATGCCCTCCTAATACACAAAACTAACGCTTTTCAGAAAAATAATTTTCCTGAAAAATGTGTTGTATTAGGAGGGCATTTATAGGCCTGCCTGTTTATTTAACAGGGTGGGACTTGCATGGGCCAGTGGTGAAGCTTTAGTTCCTTGAGCCACGCGACCAGAGTTTGACCCGTTTTCTTTTTTTTTTGGTGTTGGCGCACGGTACAAATATCCTTTAAACATTATCACCAGGAGTGGTCCCCTGGCGGCTTTGAAAGGGGTGGGGGGTGAGTTAGTGGGAATAAGCTGAAAAAGTGCAAGAGAGCAGTGATGTGCTGTTGGCAGCCTCAGCCGGGTGGGTCCGTTGGCTGGGCTTGGGGTGTTTTACGGTCGGTAGTCGTGTGCCTTTGTGGAAGTCTGTGCGGTTTGTTTTTTTTGTTGCCGTGTACTGAAGTTTGTGCGGATTGCTGCGTTTTAGGCTTGTAGTTGTGTGGTTAGTTTGAGAGGTGCATCAAATTTTCTTTTTAAAACTATTTCATGTTGTGTGCTTGTATAGTGTAAAATGTCTATTGTGCCGACTGGCCAAACTGCAGCTTCAGTTCAACTTTCCACATCTGACATTGGCACGTTACTCTCCTGCGATGATCACGGCCGCCACTGGCTTCCTTCCGCGGCGGTCCTAATGCCGCTGAACTGACCTCCATGCGAGGCAGCCAACAAACGGCAGCTTCAACCATTATTTTCAGACCTCACTTGCTAACGCATGCAAAGTGACACGGTTGGGTTTTGTGACCAGTCCATTTTGGGCTTTCTGAAGACTCCTGTTTACTCCCTACACCTCCTTGGTTGAGCCCTCTACTCAAACTGCTTTGCTGTGTTGCTGCTGGTCTTCAGAGGCGTATTGAGATTTCCACACCACCGATTCTAAAGCTTAGGACGTCAGAGGGTGCCTCCAGCTGCTGTCCCTGTCCTTGGATAGTTTGCTGTTCTGTCTTCCTCGTGTTCGTCAAGGTACTGGGAGTCTTTTTTGCAGGTTCCTCAGTCTTCCTGGGGTTATTCTCCTTACGAAAAAATCTCAGATGCAGGCTTGATTGAGGATGTCGGAATAACATGTTAACATGTTTTCCTTTCCTGGGTCACTGGCTCAGGGTTGAAGTCCCTAGCAACTGAATTCTGAAAACTGCGACCTGTGGAAAAGAGCACTTTACTCACTGACCTAGTGCTGCTGGAGCAGTTTTCTCCAAAACTACCAGCCCACATTATTTGAGATACCCCCACTCTGGTGTTCTGGTCCGGGTTGGAGATTCCTTGGTGGCAAGCCCTTACTGGAATTCCCATAAAGTCCTACTAGGGTCCTCCCGTTCTGCAAAGTCTTCCTCTTGGTCCATCTTCTGACCTTTCAATTGTTCTAAAGTGTTATTGATTCTTGGAAGACTTTGCCTATGGTTTACAGTTTGCATTCACCGACTGACCTGTGTAATTTAATATGGTGTACTAAGATGTACAAATGTCTGGAGTAATTTTAAAGGTCTTGGCCATATTTTTCCCTTTTTGTCCCTCCCATGCCCGCCATGTGTTAGATGCTGAACACCAGGTCTAGGGCTTTTCACCTGTATTAGGGTTGTGACATCTTTAGGACCCTGTACATGTCATACAGGCCCATTGGGGGCTTACCTCCTTTCTAGGTTTTCTGGTTCCCTGGTACTTCCCACTTTTGTTAGGTGCTTACCTCTGGTAGTGGACCCACATATAAAGATTGGGGTTAGAAAAGTCATTATAAGCATCTATAATAGGCTTGGTATCTTTGTATTGCTCAGTATTATTGACCACAAAGTTTGAGTGATTTGCAGTATATATTTTTCAGTCAGTTTATCAGTGTGTTGTATTTTCTAGAGATGTGAGTGAACTAGTTGATTGCGTCGTCCTACTGCCCCCATCTGAGAGTTGAGCCTTGTCCCTTTGTCCACATTACCAACCTTAAGAGGTTTGGCTCCCCTTCTGGTCAGGCCTTTCCACTAGGGTTATTGGTTGTAGCACACTCGGTGGCACAAAATCTGCCTTAACTTTTATCCTCATTTTACTTGCAGCCAGCCCAACCTTACCACAAGCCGAATTGGCTAACAAAGGATGAGCTGATGTAAACAAGGTTTTCTTTTTAATGTCTAGAACCATTCTGTAGATGGCAGCAGTATACAGAACATGTTAATCTTGAGCACATCCAGCTATAAACATTACACCGAAGGCATAACTTTGAAAACACGCCAGGCACTCTCGTATTGAGCCCAGCACCACATTTTGCAATCTATATTGGTTAAGTTCAGTTAATGGAAATATGTACAGCACATGCATTACTGCGCTGACTGCTTGTTACTTAAATATTCCAACCAATTTCTAATAGTCTAAAAGGCCTGCTACTAGCATTTCACAATAAACTTCTTGAACATCAAGGCTTTGTCCACCAAATCTAGCCATCTGGAAGTGAGGAAAAGTAAACAGAAAGGCAGTGGTGAAGCAAAGGATTCTAGATCAGCCATCTGACCTTTGAATATCAGATATGAATGGGGCCCCCCCATGCCTGTTTTGGGCTAGAAAGAGAGCTTGGGAACTTTGTAGCCTTGTTATCCCTATGGACAGGTAATCTTAGGAATTAACATCAATGTAGTGCTGTAGGAGCTTCCTACAAGCAAAAACCTTTGGCATGGGAACTGAGGATAGGAGAGATGGCATGTAAAAAGGCACATGTGCATGTTTGGCTATCGCCGTGCTAGTTCCAACTCAGAACCTGCACCCCTCCCTAGCCTAAACACACATGCTTGTGATCTCTCAGAGATAGCACATGTTAAGGGATGCACATGTTTCCTAAGCAGCCTTCTGAAGGATAGTTTAATTTCAGCTGTAAGCCAGCTCTGGGTGTAATGAAAATGTCTTTGCCATATGTGTCTTCAGATACTTGACTTATAACCAGGGTCTGTGTCCTGGTATCCGCAGAAATGTTCGCAAGAAAAATACTGAATGGAAAAAATGACAATCTTTTTTGCAAAAATGTGGGACGTTTTTTAAAAATATAGGTGTGGGGTGTGACAACGGTAAGTTATGGTGCATTATTATTATTAAACAAAAAAAAGGTTGCAGCCATTTTTACATTCAGTATTTTCATGGACCCCATGTGTCCTTGCTCTGCTAATGCTTAAACTTAACCTCAGCTCAAAGAACAAAGTAAACCGTTTTGGCTCTTGTATGGGGATTTTCCAGGCAATGCCAGAATGTAATCGCAGATTAACACTATTTCTAGCTATTGCCACCTTCTAGCCAGGTAGTGCCTTTATGGCACTGCCTGTAAAAAGCTTATCCCATGTCTACACAAGCCAAGACTATTGGCTTTGCCAATGCTTGCTTGACCTGGATGCCACTACACACTGAGAACATGGGCCTAAAATACTAAATTGTTTTCGATGCTTTTGAATCTGAATTGGTGGGATGCTATGCACTGTAAGATGTTTTAATCGGTTGAAATCTATTTTAGGGGAACTTTCTGCCCACTCCAAACCAGGCGCACACAATTTTCCTTCATTGAGTAAAGTTCTTTTTATTAATCTGGGACACCCAATTTAATAGCATTGATTAGATTTTCTCCTCTTATGGTACAAATACACAGGGTTGCACCGGAGATCTATTTATTAAAAGAAAAAATTGAAATAATGTATTCAATTCAAAGAGAAATTCGTTGCACTTCCGTTGGATCCAATTGCAATGATGAAAACAAATCAACACACTAGTCGTCTTCATTTCTAGAGCTAGACTTTTGTAATGCATACATCACCATAGGTATCTATGCACCATGGATTGAATGTATGAGAGCCCAGGAGCAATCTAATTTGTGAAAAACACCATATTAGTCTAAAGTATACCTGCCTATCCGTTTCTCTCTACTTCCCCGTTATTAAAAATACCACCCACTTAATCAATAAACATGTCGGCATTTCAGCAGCATTTGAAATACTCGACTGCAACAAACTACTATTCATGTATGTAGGTGGCTTGTAGAAAAGAAAAAGTATGTTCAACATGTATGTAGGCTAGATTCCCTTCAGTGATTTTGTATTTTTGATTACAGTGTAATAGCATACCTCTCACTTTCAATGGACACCTTAAACAGCGAGAGAATGGGTAGCAAATAACCCTCTCCCTCTTGTCTGGAAAAACTTGACTTGAACAATATTCTGCTGGATGGTATACCCAGAAATTACTTCAATTATTTATTTTTCTAGGTATGCACACAGATGTCAAATAACTCCCAGAGAATTCTTCCATGCTAGACGTCATTACACAGAGAGCGTAATGGGATCTCGCTGAAGACACGCCGGGGGGCCCAATCTATAAAATTTATTTTTTTCCCAGAAGCACATAGTTCTGAAATTTATCCCAACTTCTTAGGAATGCAGTCAATTTATATATTCCAACCCCTCAGTACTGATGAATCACAGGGGCTAGGATTTAATCTAATTCCCTTTTCACTTCCCTCCGGATTATTTTCCCTTTAGATCATACTCTCATGAATTTCTTTTAGCTTTATCAGACGGTGGGCACCCTCTTAAGGAACAGGTTCAATTCTCCCGATCTGGGAAGACGTATCAGTCCGCAAGATGGAGTCCGCTCTCCCCCACAGCATGTCTGCTATTTCTTCCATTGAAGGTCTGACTTTACTCCTCCTAGACCGAACTTCCAGGGCAATAATGCAAAAATGAGTCCAAAAGGAGAGAAATCTATTCCTTCTCCTTCCTGTTATCAATTCTTCTTTCTCGCCTCTCCATCATTTAGTATGAATGTGAGCCTGTCTGTGACTCCTTTCCCCCACACCTCAGTGAGTGTGTTGATTCTTCTATAGAACAGTAACCCCACTTGTTGATGGATGTATACTTTCCCCATCTAATTGGTCAATGTATGTGATTGCAGTGTTCCAAAAGTGACATCACAGTAGACATACCCCTTCAGTCATTGGGCATATTAATGAAGATGGCAGTCTGGTGGGAGTAACTTCTAAACAGTTTCCCTCCCATTTAATGTGATGTCATCTCATGGATTTCTTGCGTTAAACAATGCCACTCTTCCACACATATGACCACTTTACTAATGGGCTCACCAGATGTTGCTCTGAAGTGAATCAAACAACGCAATTCTCATAGTACTAATTGGTACTGAGTTAGATTTTTGTTTAACTCGCATTTACATTTATATTCAAATTATTTCCCCATCTCTTTCAGACTGGCTCGTCCCGATGAACAACATGAGCTATAATTCACTGGCGTGCACAATTTTTGTACCTCAAACAAACTTTACCAGCTTGCATAAGTAAAAATCACATTAGCAAAAGCCTTTTGGTCGATCTAAAAGGAGGATCTCAAGCTAAAACCTTATGTTTTATGCGCCATTCAGTTCCAGAATTATAGAAAGTCCCTATGCAGCATTTAAGACGCATATTTTTCTCACTTTATACATATTGGTCCATGCCGGAGCATCTGGTGTGCCCACGGTTAATGCAGAGCAGTAAAGCTTTTGATGGGTGGGGGGGGGAGGGTTAGGCCTGGAATTGGTAATGTCTTTGAAATTTGAAGTCCTCAGGGTTTTATGACTTTGGTCCTGACCCTCTTGACAGATCACGGGTCAGTTAGATTTTCGGATAAAACTTTATTTTTCCAAGTATCAAGATTCCTTCTTTCAAGAGAGGCCTGAGAGATGGAATCTCAGATTAGGCAACGCAGATCCGTTGGTGACGCTGAACCCCCATTAGTTCTCTTGAGCGCCCTATAGATGATGCAACCCATAAAAATGGCGGCGCAGGATGGATAGGAGGTCCGTCCGCCCTGTGACTAAGTTGCAGGCCTGTTCTTTTTATAGCTGATCCGCCACCAGTTCATCTTTGTGAAGGCATTGGAGCGGTTTTCACATCTCATTTCGGGGGAGGTGGCTTGAGCAGAATACAGATGTCCGTTTATTCTGGCTTCCTTTTTAAATGTGGTCCCATTCACACGTTCTGCTTTGAATTTCTACATTGTCTTGTTCCCCTGGTTCTCCGGCATGGGGTCTGGCATGGATTCACATGCTCATGAATATTCCCCGTCAGGCTGGGAATCCTCGGTAAAGAACTGTCTTTCTCCTAACAACCAATCACTGAGCTCTGGGGTCATACTGCCCCCATCCAATGACTGCCCACTACCTAAGCCCCCCCTCTTCAGATTTTTACTGCATGTTCAAGTGTTGGGGAGTCCTCGTGCTTAGCTCTTGAGCTTTTACTGTTTTTTTTCTCACTTTTTGGAAGTGTTTACTTTATTTTTCGGTCAATCGAGCCTTGGGCTCAATCGATCAACCTTTCATTTAATGGGTACTTGTTTTTTGGATTCTTCAGCGCCCCTCAAGGGCAGATTTCATAGTTTCTTCGTGGAGGATTCCAGAAGATTCTTCAGGCCTACACCGAGTGGACTATGTCGGAGGAGAAGGATTCAACCCAGCTTTTCAAGCTTTGCTCCGACTGCGGTTTACAGGATGTCTTATCAGACGACAGGCATTCCCAGTGCCTTTACTGCCTCTACCTGGCACACAAGGAGGAAGATTGTGCGTTTTGCCAGGTGATGGCCCCTCGCACATTGAAGGATCAGCATAGGCAGCTGAGAGAGTGGCAAATGCCAAGGACCCTGCTCTGGGTGGGTCCCAGGAGCATGCCTCCCCCCGGTTCCAAGAAAGATGATCGGGATACGAAGACCTTTTGAGGGTGCCCCTCCCGCGGGGTCCAACAGAAGGGTAAGCACTGAAAGTCCACTGCCCCTGGGAGCGCAGTTGCGGCAGGCTCCCGGTCGGCCAGGGCCATCTGAAATCTCCAGCGACTTCGGTCACCAGTCAGCAGTTAGGATCGTCGGCAAAGAGGAAGTCGGACCATCTGGGCAAACTGAAGGAGAGGCCCAAGACCGACCTGCCAGAGAAGGCCAAGAGGGATCGGGTGCGGACACGCCCCCCCCTCACCCCCTTCCCAAAGGAGAAGGCCAAGCAGGACAAGGCGTCCGGGACGCCCAAGGCCATACAGGACAAGGGACAGGTCCTAACTGTGAAGGCCCAGTTACACCTGGCGAAGGCCGAGCCTTCCATCAAGGGGGTAGTGGCGTCTCCCGCAAAGGCCGCCGAGACGGTTCTGCAGGGTGCAACCCCAAAGGCAAGGGTATCCCTTCCTCCCAGGAGGGAGGCTGCGTTCTGGCCCAGAGAGAAGACCCGGAGAAGATGCCGGTCATCCCCCCCGAGCGCCCCCCCCTGGAAGCGAAGAAATTGGGGGGGATGCGGAGGCCCTTCAGGGTACGGGAAGGAGCTCATCTATCTTCGAACCATCCAGGAGGAGGAAAACTTAGGGAGCAGGCCCTACGACAAGCGCGCTGACTAAGGCGACAATGAAGGAGGCAACGGAGAGGATACAATCTTGTAAGAGTAACAAGGTGACGAGGGCCTGGGCGCCCTGCCAGTGCCCCACCTGCCTATTCCGCCTCCACCTCAGCTGCTGCCTCTGCTGCCACATAGAGATCTCTCGGTGCACTGCATACTCTGGCCTCTGAGATGCAGACAAGGATGCCTATCATGCCGGCGGTCCGCCTGCAGTACCGCCGGCGGCCGACCCTCTGGCTAGAGAGGAACCACAGGCCAAGAAGAGGAAGCACCCTCCGCCTCCTTTACCCCTCGCCTCCCTCCCTGAGGGATGAGACTGACCCGGATGCGACGACTGGCACGGATGACAGTGGGATGGGGGACCACTGTTTCCACCCCCCCCAGGTCTGCCCCTTGGACAAGATCGGCTAGTTTCACTCACTCTCCGGGGCTCTTCCAGCTCGTTCCTGAGGAGGAGGGCTTCTTATACCAGCGCTGCGAGGCGAAGATAGACCATCCTCGCGGTCCCACTCCTTTGGGACGAAGGTTTGTCCCTCATGAAGAACCCTTCTACGGGCCCGGCAAAGAGGGATCGCCCTGAGAAGAAGTACAGGGTGCCGGATTCTGTGCCCAAGTGCTTGCGGGCACAACCATCACTGGACTTATGTGGTATCACCAGCGGCCAAGAAGTTGTTGGGCGCTCCTTCCGCGGCAGCGTCCACCCCGCTGGACAGCGAGGGTAAGAAATTAGATGCCATGGGACGACGGGTTATCTACTCTGCGGCCGCTACCATCAAGGCTGCCAACGCCCTCACCATCGTAGCGCCATAAGACTGGGAGCTATGGTTCAAGATTGCTCCCATCCTGGTCTTCCTCCCAAACAAGAGGTCGGAAGCATTGGAAATTCCGCAGGAAGGCGCGGTGGCATCGGACCACGCCATCACAGTGGCCATTCACATCACTGACGCAGGGTTCCACCAGATTGGAAACAGCGTTTGCCTTCGTCGTCGTGGCTGGCTGAAGGCCACCAACTATCATGAGGATGTGCAGACGAGGGTTTTGGACATGCCCTTTGATGGAGACAACCTCTTCGGGAAGGCTGTAGATGAGTCTCTACAGGCAATCGAGTCTGACAACGAGATGGCGCGTGCTCTAAGCACTCTTCAACAGCGGCGGCAGTCCTTTTGGCCCTCAGGGGGCAAATCCCAAGGATCTTCCAAAGGTTTCGGCGGGAGCTTTTCTTCCTACCGCCAGCCCTCCCTCTCCTCGGCCCAGGAAAGCACAGGGGCTGCTCCAAGGCTTTCGGAGGACGACATCGTAGACTGGGACCCCAGGTCGGCCCTTCCATGTCCAAGCATGATTGAACCGGCTGTGGCTTTGGGCCCCCACCCGTGCATTACGGTGGGAGGCTGGCTGGCAAACTTATCAGCGTGTGGAAGACCATCTCCACCGACCGTTGGGTGCTGGGTGCTGGACGCTCTCGACCACGAACACACCCTGAAATTTCAATGGAAGTGTCCCCAAATACCACGTACCTCAGCTGCCGCTGGAGGTGGAGGCCATGCTCAAGAAGGGCGCGATGGAGCTTGTCCCAAAAAGGCTCCTGGGCTCTGAGTGTAGTCAAGGTACTTCCTCGTGAAAAGGAATACCGGGGGGGCTAGAGGCCCATCCTCGACCTCCGACTGAACAAATACATCAAGTCCCAAAGTTCTGCATGGTCACTCTTCAGCACGTGCTCTGACAGCTCAAAGAGGGACACTTTGTCATGGCTGAACTTGGAGGATGCGTACTTCCACATCCCAATCCACAAGGGACATCGCAGGTTTCTGTGCTTCGTTGTTCAGGGGAAGCATTACCAATTCAAGGCCCTTCCCTTTGGACTGAAGTCGGCGCCAAGGGTCTTCACCAAGTGTTTGGCGCCGGTGGTGGTACATTTGAGACTACACGGGATCCACCTCTAATCGTTCTTGAGCAGAAAGGCCAGGGCCCCATAGCAAAGCTGTGGGCCTAGTGCCACCCCAGTACAGATCAAAGTGGTTTGAAAAAAGCATGCCTGAAATATGTTATGCAATAGTGGTTAGGGATGGCAGTGAAACCAAGTGTTACTGCAGCATGCAAGGGGGTCACTGTGGAACACTTTGCCTCCGGGAAGGGGCAGATTCTGTGGGTTTGCCTAGAACTGTCACTCGCTCTAGTCTTAAAAAAAATCAGGAACAGTTATTGCAGTGCTCCTACTGTTGATTACCCTTGTGAGAAATGTCTTTGGGGGGGGGGCAAATATACCTTAGGACATACAAGTATTGGAATGCTACCCAGTATTACTAATTTAAAACATTATTTTAATAAATACATGTAAATGTATAACATCTGATAAAACGTGACTGGTCCTAGATAAAGAAAGAAATCTTGATCTGAGTTGTGTTATTACAACATTGGTAAATATGATCGAGATTCCTGTAAAGCTGCCAGACCTGTTTCAATCCCTCCTATGATGGCTGGGATTTTCTTCAGGGGCTGTATTATGTTATAAGTGCCGTGTGCCTAGTGTGGCAGTCGTTAAAAATGAAGTTGGAAAAATTCTTCAGTTAAGTTTCAAATAAATCACTTGCAGCCGTCTAGTTACGATTTTGTTCGTGACCTTGTCCTAATCTGTGTAATAGTATGTCTCGGATGTATGGCCTCGCTGCGGTGCTGGTAGACTGGGAACACCTGGACACTTGGGGGCGTGTGGTCTGTGGACCGGCTCTGTTATCTGTAGCCTCCTGTGTTCTGCTAGTGCTGAATTGTAGGGATTGTGCCAGATTGCGCTCTGTCCTTTAGTGAAACCGTAGCCAGCAAAGGAGGGCGGGGGTACAGAGGGGGGTGTAAAATGTAAAGCAGGTTGTATTCGCTGTATTTGTTTTCCAGAGAATGTATGACCCTCAAAGAGCCAATGCCTTACACGTGGACCAAGAGTCTGGTGCAGTACTCCTGCGACTTCTTGGCCAGAACTGAGACCTGGCTTCACGCTGCGGCAGGGCCATCACTTTCACTTGCCATACCAGATGAGTAAACCATCATCAGACTGGATAGAGATTACTCTAAAGACTGCTGCGTCGCCTTTATTGCCAAAACCTTATTAGGCCTTAGGCCTATATCGAACTAGACATTCCCCTCGGGAAAACTACTCTCCAAGTTACCCATCACGGCATCTCGAACACTAACCATCCACCTCATGTATAGATCACCAGGGCCAATATCTACCTTCGAGGAAGACATGACATTACTTAACACAAACACTAAACCTGGCTCTCCAATTATGTTGCTAGGTGACCTCAACCTAGGCCTTCATGACTCTAAAGACGACAATGCTCTAGCTCTCGCTAACTCCATATCAGAATTAGGCTTCTCACATCGTATTACCAAGCCAACACACAACAAAGGGAGAACACTAGACTGGATCGCTGATCTCAACTGTGACATTTTGTAACCTCTCCAACACTCCCTGTGCTTGGTCTGACCACCATATCATTCACCATTCAGGACAGCAACTGTCCCAAGCATCGCATTCCACTAGCACCATCTACATGTACCAGGAACAACCATGACATAACAGTAGAGAATTTACTCCCCTTGTTACAACCCATTATTTACCACACCATCCCTAACCCATCCTCAGTCGATTTGTACAATTGTAAATTACACAATGCAACACAGTAGTGCCTTTGGAAATGCTTAAAGCCAAACCCCATGCTCACAAATTCTTGTTTCACCCCTCACCTTAGAACGTTATGCAAAAACAAAAGAAAGGCTGAAACATTATGGAAGCGCCTTCCCTCAGCATCCAAGAACATTTCTTAAAAGCCTCTTAGCTACAAAGCTGCGATTCACCAGACTAAAAGTGACACCTACAATGATGGAATCATTAAAGCTAAATCTAGTACTAAAGAAATATTTAGCATCCTTAGAGTTTGAATCTTCTGCACCACCAGACACCTGTACTAAAGACACCATATGGTGTACCAATATACAGAAAGCGCTACTGGACAAAATAGCGCTTCTACAAACCAAAATCTAAACTAAAAAAATCAGCCTCACCTCCAATACATCCCAACTCAGGCCTTTAGCATCTCCACACAATCTATTCATCTTCACACCTCTCTCCATCAAGGACGTAGAGGGCATACTAATGAATCTGAAACCATCAAGATGTCAGGGGGACATCTGGCCAGCATCCATCATCCGAGGCAGTGAGGGATCTCGCACCATTCATTATCACACTAATCAAAGCTTCATTTGAAACTAGCATAGACCCTACAAACTTGAAAGATGCCTGGGTCCTCCCCTGGGATCATGCGCTCGCCTGAATCTGCATCCCGGCGCCACTCCCCAGTCCCTTTTTCCGCATCGACAGGAATGGGCCAAATTCACCAGCGCTCCTGGGTTTGGCTTAGGCCATGTAATTCCACACGCGGATACTGCTCTTCTGTTTTGGTCTTTTTATCATTCAGTCATACAGGTACTGTCCTCCGGCGTCGCGCTACTCCCTGGCGCATGTCGACTTCTACAGGGTTCAGCAGGTGTCCATCCTGCGACGGGCTCTTTCCAACTTCAGACCTCCACGCTCTATGCCTACGCTGCCTTGGCCCTGACCACGGCTGGCAAGCTCGTACCGCGTGCAACCCACTTTCCTTGAGGTCTCTGAGGACAGATTAGCCAGGTGGAGGAAGCACTTCCATCGCTTCCAGAGGAACGTAAGGACTTAGTCAATCATCGATCCAGGCCCAAGGTAGGGCCACTCTAGCACACCCCGCAAGGGAGACTCCTTCCAAGGACTCGCCTGCGTGGGAGGAACCGCTCAGGTTCTCATACCAGCACAAGTACAGAGGCTAAGTCAGCTACCGGCCGGTAGGCCGAGGGTTCAATGTATCCTCCTGGTGACAGTGCTGAGGGACCGGAAGGTTCTTTTACCGGGTCTTCACCCGAGGGGCCACACCCTAGTACTGGCAACATGTCAGAGGGGGCGCCTATGTGCAGCGCTACCGGCAGTTTAGCTGGGGGCAATACGCCTTCCAGGTCATGGCCTGAGGTGCTGGATAGGTCTTTTGTTCCAACACCAACCGTCTTGGACGGGGCTGGTTCCAGCGAGCCTCGACAAAATGGCTGCCGCACCAGACAAGATGGCAGCTCGTCCAATACCCACTCTTGCTGAGGGGGGTGGAGGAATGAGTCAAAAGGTGGGACTGGTGTAAACCAAGTGCGTGGCCTACAGTTAATCCATCAGCAGCACAGGGCAGGTTTCCCCTGCACCCAGGCAGTGTGCCCTGGCCCCAGCTGCCCTTGGCCACTCAGTCAATATCACCTGCCACCTCTTCAGCCTCCGAAGACAGGTTCTTCGAAAGGTTCTTAGGGCTGTTGTGAACTCCCCAGATGGGGGCCATCTTCAGGTCACCGCACCGGCACCAATAGTCATTCCTCCAATGGCTCTGGCTGCTAGGAGGGGGGGGGTGTCTTAGCAGAAGTCCTCACCCTAAAACCACCTACCAAAACGGGGATCCCGATGCAGAAAGACGTAGTTACCCTGGCCAAGAAGGGGTAGCTGTTAGGCAGAATTGCATGCAGTACCCTCTGGGAACGCCACACACAATTAGGACTACAGGTGTAAGCAAAAACCAACCTTTGGTATAAGTCTGTACCACACACTTTTTGGTAGCGAGCTGAGCAGCCAGGCTTATCCCCAGAGGGAATGTGAGCAGTAGTTTGTTACACTGCAGTATCACAATCACAGTGGTTCAAGTAGACACTTACACTCACGGTTTTTTGGTAAAAAGTACTTATACCTTTATTTACCCAATCATTTAGAAATCATTCACTAGTAGAAATCAACTTAATATGAAACACCAATAACACTACAGTAACAAACTCTTAAGTTGTAGGGACAGTTTGAGCTTCCCCGAAAAAGGAGACCAATGGCACTTCTATTCTCCAGCATGGGGTCTGGCATGGATTCACATGCTCATGAATATTCCCTGTCGTCAGGCTGGGAATCCTCGGTAAAGAAAAAATCAGTATCCATTTCGTTTCTGATCTGTCTTTCTTAGTAGTAACCAATCACTGGTCTCTGGGTCATACTGCCCCCAGCCAATGACTGCCCTCTCCCTAAGCCCCGCCCCTGGCAGCCATCCTCAGATTTTTACCGCGCGTTCAAGTGTTGGGAGTCCTCGTGCTATCTCTCGAGCTTTTACTGCGTAGTGCGCTTTTTCTAAGAGATTTATCAAATTATTTCGGTTAATCGAGCCTCAAGCTCCACCGTTTCTACTAATGAATAACGGGGACCCGTTTCGGATTTACCTACGCCCCTCAAGGATGACGTTTTCCTCGAGTTACGCTTCTTGGAGGATTCCAGAAGTTACAGAGGCCTACCTCGTGGACGAGAAGAACATGGCACAGGAGAAGGGAAGATCGACTCCCGGCAAACTGTTCAGGATCTGCCCTGGATGCAACCTACAAAATGTGTTCAAGGAGGACGAGCATTCGAAATGACTTTACTGCCTCCACGAGGACAAAACGCACGTGGAGAAGGACTGTGCGTTTTGCTTTAACATGACGGATCGGACGATGAGGGATCGCCGGACCAGTCTTTCCAACTGGCTGGAAGGCAAGAGCCCAGCAGGTGAGAAGAAGTCTGAGCGGTCTTCTAAGGCCTGTGAGGGCGCCCCGGCGACGGGGGCCCAACAGAAGGTAAAGCACCGTGAGTCCGCGGGCACCGGGAGCGCCGAACGGTCGGGCTCCTCGGCTGCCAGGCAGGGCGCACCTTCACCGATGCCATCAACCACGAGCCAACGCTCTGGCTCGGGGAAGAGGAAATCCGAGAACCCGGCTAAGCTTCTGGAGAGGCCCCAGTCGATCTTGGAGGAACCGGCCAAGGGGGAGCGAGGCGGTGACCCTCCCCCCTAAGGTGAAGACCTCGAGCGCGCCCAAGGCGGCGAAGGCCTTGATCCACCCAGCTAAGGCCTCTATCGAGGGAGTCGCTGCGGCCCTGGCGAAGCCTGTGGAGGCTATCCCAGTGGAGGCGACCTCGGGGCCTAGAGTTTCCCCTCCTTTAAGCCCATCGAGAAGACCCCCGTGAAGACCCCGGTGGAAAAAGAGGGGGGAGGGCCGGTGGCCATTACGGACACGGACACAACCTCCGAGGAGGAACTGAGTGAGAATTTGGAAGAGGCCCGGTCCCACGGGAGGAATCCCGACGAGAGGGACGACAAGAGCGAGGGTGGCAACGACGACTAGGTTCCCGTGGATGAGGAGCAACCGTCGTTCCAGTCACGCCCGTCGCAGCCCGAGCCGCAGGACAACTCTGCAGCCATTTTGATGGCAATCCAAGCCTTATGCACAGAGATAAGGACAAGACTGCCCCTACCCTCGACGGACCAGCCGGCTGAATCGGATTCGTCGAAAGCCCTCCAAACAAGATGAAGAGGAGGATTTATCCAGTGCCCCTTTAGCCCTGACGGCCCTCTCAGCCTTTGTTGCCTTCCCCGATCCCGAGGGACGACACGGGAACAGACACGGCCACGACGGGGACGGATGATGATGGCGGTGACGGGACTGACCTTCCGTCTCCAATTCCTCGGGCATCCCCGCCCGACGAGATTGGCTCCTTGATTGCCAGGGCATCCGAGCTTTTTCGGCTCTGCCCCGAAGAGAAGGAAGGCTTCCTCTACCAACGGTGCGAGGCCAAGAGGAAGATGGTCCTTGCGTTGCCGTTGCTGGATGACATCTGGGAAGAGGGACTTGCCCTTCTCAAGAACCCGTCCACGACACCTGCCAAGAGGGACCGGTACAAGAAGTACCGGGTCCCTGACGCTGCCCCGTTGTGCCTTAGGGCACAGCCGACCCTGGATTCGGTCGTCTCTGCAGCGGCCAAGAAGAAAGGGGAGGGGGGAGGGCGGCATCGGTTTCATCTTTAACTTCCCCACTGGACGGCGAGGGAAAGAAGCTGGATGCCATGGAACGAGTCATCTCGTCGGTGACGACGATTAAGGCGGCCAACGCCCTAGCGATTGTGGCCCGCTACGACAAGGAATTGTGGTACAAGATCGCCCCCCCTGTTGGACTTCCTCCCGGACGACAAGAGGGCAGAGGCCCTGACGATCCTACAGGAGGGTGAGGTGGCATCGGACCACGCCGCAACTGTGGCCACGGACATTGCCGACACCGGTTTCCACCAGTTGGGCAACGGCGTTTGCCTTCGACGGCAGGGGTGGCTCAAGGCGACGGATTTCCGCCAGGACGTGCAAGCCAAGGTTTTGGACATGCCCTTTGACGGGAACAATCTGTTTGGAAAGACAGTGGATGAGTCGCTGCAGGCCATCAAGACCAACACGGAGCCGGCTCGGGCCTTGTGAGTTCTGCAGCAACAGCGGCCGCCCTTTCGGAACTCCGCAGGCAAGCAAGGTGCCTCCGAGGGATTCGGCGGTGGCTCCTCGACCTACCATCAAGCGGCCAGTTCCTCAGCGCAAGAAGCCTACAGAGGACGAAGCAAGTCAGGTGGATCTCGCTGTCGTCGCCAGGGAGGCCAAGGAGGCAAGGCTGCTTCCAAACAAGACTGAACCGGCCGTTGCGTCTGGCCCCCACCGAACCTCCCTGGTGGGAGGCTGGCTGGCTAAGCTCATCAGCGTGTGGGAGTCCATATCCACCGACCGTTGGAACACTCTGGAATTCCTAAAGAAGTGCCCCATGAATTTCTCCAGTGGCCAGGAAGGAAAACCACGTCCCTCAACTGCTGTTAGAGGTAAGGGCGATGCTCAAGAAAGGAGCCATCGAGCTCGTCCCAAAGAGGCTCCGAAGTATACTCAAGATATTTCCTCGTCAGGAAGAAGACAGGAGGTTGGCGTCCCATCCTGGACCTGCGTCGGCTAAACAAATACATCAAGGCACAGAAGTTCAGGATGGTCACCCTCCAGCACGTGCTGGGCCAGCTGGAGGAAGGCGACTTCCTATCGTCGTTGGATTTGGAGGATGTGCACTTTCACATCCCCATCCTAAAAGGTCACCGAAAGTTTCTCAGGTTCGTAGTCCAGGGACGGCACTACCAGTTCAAGGCCCTCCCGTTCGGATTGAAGTCTGCACCCAGGGTGTTCACCAAATGCCTTGCACAAGTAGCGGCGCGGCTGCGCCTGCAGGGGATCCACGTCTACCCGTACCTGGACAACTGGGACAAGGGAACTCGCCGTCGAACACACAGCGAAGGCCGTCCAGCTGCTCACAGACCTGGGATTCTCCATCAACTTCCCCAAATCCCACCTGGTTCCATCGCAGGTCGCGCTGTTTCTGGTAGACAAGCTCGATACAGTGGCGTGATTGGCCTCGCCGTCGGAGGAAAGGACGCAGGCCATCCTGGGCAAGATACAGCGTCTGCTGGCCACGGACGTCCATCAAGTCCCTGCTCGGGATGATGTCCTCTTGCATCTATCTGGTGCGCCTGTGCAGGCTTCGGATGCGCCCGCTGCAGGAGTTCCTCGACGCCTGTTGGATGCAAGCGACGGGCAGCTTCGAGGACAAGATCTCGCTCAACGAGGTATTCCGCCAGGTAATCCTATGGTGGGGCACCTGCGCCCATCTTGCGGCGGGCACATACTTTCAGACCCCAGCATACCCCCCAGGCGACGGTGACGACGGATGCCTCCCTGGAGGGGTGGGGAGCGCACAATGGAGATCTTCACGCGAGAGGCCTGTGGCTCCCGGAGGAGAGGCCGCTCCACATCAACATACTGGAGCTCCGAACGGTGTTCTGGGCCCTCAAGTCATTCCTCCCGTCCTTCAAGGGCAAGGTGGTGAGGATTTTCCCCGAATACAACACCACCACAATGTTCTACATCCAGAAACGGGGAGGAACCAGATCCCCAGCCCTGTCTAAGGAAGCCCAGGATCTGTGGCACTGGACTGTTGCCCAGGGGATGTTTCTGGTGCCTTCATCTAGCAGGGATAAAAAAAACACCATCGCTGACTCACTCAGCAGGGAGCTGTGCTCGTGCCACGAGTGGGAACTACACCAGGATCAAGTGGATCAACTGTTTCGGCGATGGGGCAAACCCCACATTGACCTGTTCGCGACGGTGACGAACTCCAAGTGCCAGAGGTTCGCCAGCAGGTTCCCCCAGCCGAGGAGCATGGGCAATGCTTTCTCGTTCCCCTGGGACGGCCTGTTCCTGTATGCGTTCCCGCCGTTGCTGCTCAGGCTCATCAACCAACTCAAGAGGTCCCGGTGCAGGATGATCCTCGTCGCACCGAGGTGGCCGAGACCGATCTGGTTCCCGGACCTTCTGGACTTGTCAGCGTCCCCACCAGTCAAGCTGTCGACGGACGCAGATCTTCAGGCGCCATTCTTCATCACGACCCGGTGTCGCTGAACTTGCAGGCCTGGCTCCTGCAGCACTAGAGTTTGGAGGGTACGATATCCCGGCCGATTGCAGAGAGGTTCTTGCAAAGGCCAGGACGTCCTCAACTCTCAAGTGCTACGGACACAAGTGGAAGAGGTTCTCTGTATGGTGCCGTGCACAGAAGATTAACCCTTTACGGATTACTGCCCCTCAAGTGCTACCGTACTTACTGTCGCTGGCCAAAGCTGGATTAGCTTATGCTTCCATCAAGATACATCTGGCAGCGATTTCCCGATACACCAGAACTGCAGGACGGTCGTCCCTCTGGTCTCATCACCAGGTGAAGGAGTTTATGAAAGGACTGTTTCGATCGTTCCTGGCGTGGCAGCTCAACGTGGTGCTGACCAGGCTCATGGGCCCGCCATTCGAGCCCTTGCATTTGGCTCTGTTGAAGTTCCTGTCGTGGAAGACAGCGTTCCTTGTGGCCATCACCTCTGCACGACGCGTGGGAGAGATATAGGCCCTTTCCTGCAAGCCTCTATACTTGACTTTCCACGAGACGAGGGTGGTGCTTGGGACACACCCCTCCTTCATGCCCAAGGTGCAGTCGGACTTCCATCTCAACAAGCCCTTGGTGTTACCAGTCTTTTTCCCGTCGCCGGCCGAGAGGACTTTGTACTCGCTGGATGTAGCTAGAGCGCTCAAGTTCTAGGTGGCCCGAACGAAAGTTTTCGGAAGACATCACAGCTGTTTGTGAACTTTGGACCTGTGAACCAAGGGAAGGCTCTCTCGAAGGCTTCCATTTCCAGATTGCTCTCCGGCTGCATCATGCACTGTCATCGGTTGGCAAACCGACCATTGCCCGGCCGTCCAAGAGCCCATTCGACCAGAGCGATCGCTGCTACCACAGCGTTCTTGTCTGGTGTGCCCCTGCTGGACATCTACGTGGAGGTCTACGCACACCTTCACGAGATTCTACTGCGTTGACCGGGATTCCAGGGAGGAGTCCAGAGTTGGCCAGGCAGTGCTGCGCAACCTGTTTGCTTAAGGTGAGCCTGGTGACGAGATAAGACATGCTTAATGTTGAGCCTTGCCACCTCCCGTGGCAGTGCATGTGTGTACTGCTATGTATTCTTATATTCATGAACATGTGAATCCATGCCAGACCCCATGCTGGAGAAGGAACAAGTTACTTACCTGTAACTGTTCTCCAGCATGGGTCTGGCATGGATTCACATGCGAACCCTCCCTCCTGCCCCTCTTCACTTGGTCATACTGCCACTTTACGTGTTACCAAATCTGAGGATGGCTGCCAGTGGCGGGGTTAAGGGAGAGGGCAGTCATTGGCTTGGGGCAGTATGACCCAGAGAACAGTGATTGGTTACTACTAAGAAAGACAGATCAGAAATGAAACTGATACTGATTTTTTCTTTACTGAGGATTCCCAGCCTGACTGGGAATATTCATGAGCATGTGAATCCATGACAGACCCATGCTGGAGAACAACAGTTACAGGTAAGTAACTTGTTCCTTACTTTCAATGAGAATAGAAAGACATACGTTTGTACAATGGATTAGAAAACACTCCTGTTAGGCAATGCAAATGTTCAGTGTACCAGGAGGGTCGGTTCAATTCAATAGGCCAGGCCAAAGTCAATAGTCTAGTGTGTTCTTGGATGGGACAGATCAGTTCTGGTAACAAATGGAGAAGTCTTTTCTCAGAAGTAGTTAAGACAAAAAAGAATGGTATGCTGCATCACAAGCTGATTAGGCCGGCACGTGGGGAAAGTTTCATGAACTTTCACCACGAGAGTTGGGATCTTTCAACCGGATGGCACAGTACCTTAATTTGAAGCAAAAAGATGCAACTGAAGACGTTGTTTCCTGGCAGTTCGTGCAGATCTCGCTATTCCTGAGCCTCATTCATGGGGACAAGAGGGAGGACGTCGGGGGGGGGGGGGGCTCCTGCACTGCACTGGATCGTTATCGGAGCAAACAAAATGGAGTCACTTTTGTTAAAATAGCTGTTACTTCAAGACAGATTGTTTTCCCTCTCCCTGGCTAAACCTTGACCAGCATTGAGAATGGTATCCAGGTGTCTTCTGAGATGATTGTCACCACCAACTCAAAGGAAGAAGCCATCCTTGGAGGAGCTTCTCTGTCGCATGGAGTTCTGGCAATTCGGATGTGCAGCAGGGCTTCACGGGGCAAACCAATGGTCCAGTGGTTGCAGCAGCCGTCCTCTTCCAGCTCGTCTTCAGTTCTTTCGTTCCAGTGGTCGACTCTGCTTGCCAGTCCTGGAGACTCGCCTTTTAAACAGTTTTCTCCCATTCATTCAAGCCTAGCTGCCACTCACCCAGCAGGGTGGCTGTCCTTGCCGGACAGTCAGCCAGCCAATCATGTCATAGTGCATTTGGGTCTCCTAGGAGACCAAGCACAAGGAGTTTCGGGCACCTCCCTCACTTCCTGCCCACCCCATACACTCAGACGCCAAGGGCGGACTTAAGTCCTGAAGCCCGCCAAAGGCTCATGAACAAAGGGACCAACTCTGGTTTGGCGAGCAGTTAAACTCCAGAAGGACATTTCCACAAAGAAACGTCGAAAAAAGATGACGAGAGGGGTCTTGGGTGCCATATTGAAAAACATGGCGGCCCCGATTTTTAGCTACTGGTGTTCACGGTTGGGAAAAATCATGGCTTTATAAAACCACTGCCATCAGTCATTTCAATAGGAATGTAACCCCTCCAGCACTCCATTGTAAGATGGCGTGTGCTGGGTCTATGAATTTGGAAACGACTATTAAAGTCAATTTCACTTTACATTCTCTGGGAAACAGTAGGTTATCTCAGAGAAGGTATTTAAACCTTTGCAAAGTCTAAAAAGACATCACTGTCACTGCACTGAGGGTGCTGTGTAACGCACATGAAAAGATGGAGTTATCTTAAAACAAAGTCAAAGAACACAAATGTAAAACGCACATAAAAATGAGTGGGGGGGGGGAAAGGCTCACTCTTTCCAGGTAAATGATTCCTGGAGTCCTCAAAATTCAGCAAAGTTGCTGGGGGTCTCTAAGGTGAAGGGAATTAGCACATATGAGAATTCTCCCTAACGGTGGCTCAAACTGCACTCGGCCCAGCCTGTCAATCGGCGCCTCGACACGAAGTACAGGCAGATGGAGGGGGACACACTCTTGCTTTCAGCGCATCCTCAACCGCATTCTTCTGTGATGGCTGCAGCGTCACTCTATTCCAAGTCTCAGTCGTCCTCGGCCACCTCGTCCTCTGTGCTTCTAGGCAAGGAGGAGATGACCTTGGAGGTGTATGGGAAGAAGCTGTAATCCAACACATCCTCGCACCTATGGCAGGCAATGCAGATGCCATGTGGCCACCGTGGCCCACATCGATACCTCTGCCCGGGCTATCTGCATTGCCACGGATATGAGAAGGACGGCCTGGCTCCGGGCTACTAAGTTTAATCTCGAGGTTCAGGAACGCATATTGGACCTTCCCTTAGAGGGCAGTGACCTCTTCCACTCCACCACGGATGAGGAATTGGATAAAAAGAACAGCTTGCAAACCGCAAAGTCTTTATTCTTACAAAGGCCACACCCAAGGCCTACACCCAGTCGCAGCAACGGTCCGACAAGGGGCTGGCGTTTGGCGGGTTCCCAGGCTTCCAAGAACGGAGGTCCAGACAACTGGACCGTTCTCAGAGTCGGCATCGGAGGAAACAAAAGGGGAGGGGGGAACAAGGGTCTTTTCCAATCCCCCTCCTCCACAACCGCCTCAGAGGGAAAAAAGGCATGACACGCCCCTCTGTGTCCACGGGTCTCTGGGGAGGGTGGGGGGAGCAGGCTTGCCTTTCACGTGCAATTTTGACACCATAATGTTTTGGACCCCTGGATCCTCTCTGTAGTCTCCACGAGGTACCGCCTACCGGTACCTCCCTCTTCTCCCTCTCCCACAGATTGGGACAGCAACTCTGCTGGCGGAGATCTGGTCACTCGTCGAGAGCCAGGCTGTGGAAGAAGTCCCAACCTCTTAGCGAGGCTTGGGCTTTTATTCCAGGATTTTCGCCATACAGAAGAACCAGGCTGGCTGGAGAGTTGTGTTGGACCTTTCCCCCCTCAATCTCTCCCTCTGCGAGAATTCAAGATGGAATGCGGGAACACTGGACCGGGGAGACTGTATGTGCTCCTTGGATCTGAAGGACACTTACCTACACGTCCCGTTTTGGCAGCCGCATCGTTCCTTACTGCGCTTCAGGATCATGGGCTTCCATTTCCAATACAAGAGGCTACGCTTCGGCCTCAACTCAGTTCCCAGGATATTTACCAGGTTAATGAATGCAGTGGCAGCCCTCCTCGGGGCCCAGGGCCACCACGTCTACCCATACCTGGACTGGCTCGTCCGTGCCACCTCTCCGGAAGCGGTTCAGCATGCTGCTTCCAGACTGATGAACACACTCCACCACCTGAGGTTCACTATCAATCTCAAGAAGTCGGCTGCAGCCCACACAGAGCCTGACCTCCTTGGGCCTTATCAGGGACACAAGCTCCGTGAGAGTCTTCCCCTTGGAGGACAAGATTGCGGCCATCAAGAAAGCTACAGCTCACTTCCTCTCCAGGCCCGTGACCAACACCTACTGGGGCTTATGGCAGCAGTTTTGTTGTCCGTGCCCCACACAAGACAGGATGCAGAGATTACAGCTGGACTTCGCAGCCTCATGGAGTCAGGAGAAGGGCTTCCAAGGGGAGCCAGCCAGCATTCCTCCCTTTCTCCTCTGACTTCCACTGGTGGTCTGCAGACTTCAACCTGAGGCAGGGCAAGCCCTTCCAGCAGCTGGCCCCTCGGGTCACAGTTACTATGGACTTGAAGGCCATATGTTTGGCTCTCAAGGCCTTTCTCCCTCTTCTCCAGGGCAAGACAGTTCTTATCCAAACGGACAACTCCACCAGAATGTACTCTGCCAACAAGCAGGGGGGACACCAGATCCCCTCCGCTGTGCAACCTAGCAGTCGGCATCTAGGAATGGACTCTGGAGAACGTTTACCTCATGGCTGTTCACCTTGCAGGGAAATCCAACCTGGAAGCGGACAGGCTCAGCAGGCTGGTGTGGACAATTACAAGTGGCAATTGAAAGACCTGGTACTAAAGAATATATTACTCAGGTGGGGGCATCCCCAGGTGGATCTTTTTGCCTCCCGGGACAACAGGAAATGCCAACAGTTCTCTTCCTGCCAGGGGCAGGGCTCCGGCTACCTGGGCGACGCATTCCAGAGCCAATGTTATGTTATTTTGCATTTATATAGCGCCTTATATACCATTGGTATGGTCTGAAGGCGCTGGTAGGTTGAACGCCCTTGGGAACCGAAGTTCAGATCAGTAGAGAGAGTAGGCGGAGTTAAAGGTGCGTGTGAGCACGGGGTATGTGTGCAACTCGTGCAGTATTCGTGTAATAGCTGCTTCTTAGTTGTAGGTGAGGTGGTTGAGAGATCAGGAGTATGTGTTCGTTCTGGCAGGGTTTATCCAGACCGGATGTGGCTGCGTGAGGCCTGAGGAGAACGCCTGGCTGGGGGTGTGTAACCAGCAGTGATTACTTAGAATGATGTGGGGTCAGCGGCCGATGTTGGTATGAGAACAGTTATACCGAATGGTGTCATAGTATCTGTGTTCTATTTGAGTGGTGATGTAAGGAGAGGGTAAGCATGGTGGTGTGATATGATGGGTGGTATGCTCCTTCAAACGTTCTCTGCATTCCAAACCATACTATATATATCTATATACGCAATTCTATGCACTCCTTTGCTCTCGTTGCATATCCGCTTTATGTCCTTGTATGCACTGAGCACTCGCCCCCTCTGCGCACTCGCCCCCCTCTGCGCATTCATCTTCTCCAGCGATATACACACTCTCCGAACAGTCAAATTCATCCGCTATCTACACTCATGCGCGTTACTTGCTTCTCCTGTGGATACCCGCAGATATGACCTGGAGCTGTCACATGCTCTACATACTTATGTGCTCCATATACTCATCTGTTCTACACATTCATCAGGATTACGCTTATCCGTTCTGCACGTTAATCTGTTTTACGCACTCATGCACTCTACTCGCTTCACTATATTTACGCACTCATCCGCGATACACGCTTGTCAGTTCTACACACCCATCTGCTCTACATACTCATCCGTTCAAGATGTTCATCCATTCTATAAACTCATCCGATTTACTTGTTCATTCGATTTCCACACTCATTCGAACTATATAGTTATCTGTTCTTCCATTCATGTGTACTTCCACTCCAGCGCGTTCATCTGTTCCACCTGCTTCATCATTTCTAACTATCGCATCCATGCCATTCACTTTGTTCGTTCCTCGTGCATTCTTTCCATTTCAGCAGTTTAAATCTCTTTACTGTTTCTGTATGATTTATTCTTATTAACTCTTTTACTGCTTTGATCTACTTTATTCGTTTAGTTCTGTTTGTCCTTCTAGTTTATATTATTGGGGTTATTAGCGGTCAGTTTCTCGCATCAGGTAGTTTGTTGGATTGGTGTCATTGAGTTGCTGTTAATCTGTTTGGGTTAGTATGGTAATGGTTGATTTTATGGGAAGAACCAGGTTTTCAGCAGTTTGCGGAAAGACGATAAGTCCTCAGTTAGGTGGATGTGGGGTGGGAGTGAATTCCATAGCGTGGGGGGGCCAAGGCTGAGAATGATGATCCGCCTAACCTGACTGAGTTTGTCTTCGGAATGACTAGGAGGCCGGCTGAGCTCTATTTTAGGGTGCGTGGTGGGTGATAGGGTTTTAGTTTGTCTTGAAGATATTGAGGTCCGGTTTTGTGCAGTGCTCGATGGGAGATGCATAAGGTTTTGAAAGTCACCCTTCGGGCTACTGGAAGCCAGTGCAGCGTCTTGAGGGCTGGGGAGACGTGGTCTCTTGGGCCAAGCGCTAGTAGCAATTTGGCTGCCGTGTTTTGTGCTCTTTGGAGTTCATTCAGTTGGTACGCATGGACTCCGAGGTATAGGTGGTTTGCGTAGTCCAGTCTTGATATAACGATTGATTGGACCGCGGAGAGTCTGTTGGGAAAGGAGCGATGCGGAAAGATGCGCCAGAGGGCGGAAAGACATGACTGCATATGCCTTCCCGCCCACAACTAGTCCACAGGGTGATCTGCAAGATAAAGGAATCCCAGCACCTCAGCATCATTTTGATAGCTCCCTGATGGCCGACCAGACTGTGGTTCTCCGAGCTCCTCAGCCTTTCGCACAGACCACCCATTCACCTACTGCTGGGCCCAGCTCCTCTCCTGGCCCAGCGGGGGGGGGAGGGTACTCCACCCTGCTCCTCACAAGCTAGCCCTTGCAGCGTGGCTCCTGAGTAGGTCACATTGAAACACTTGAGCCTATCTCAGGCTAACCTAGAGATCATCAGGGTGCTAGAAGCAAGGCTACTAGGAGCCAATATAAATATAAATGGCATGCGACATCTGGCGGGTCTCCACAGGCTTTACACGCCTATAAAGAAGCCACACCCGGTGTGACTTTAATGTGGTGTTGGGTGCCTCGACGCACAAACCTTTTGTGTCTATGGCGTCCGCGGACATCAGGCTAGTCACCATAAGGACAGCTGTGTTCGCGGGCCTCGCCTCGCCTCACCTCTCAGAGTCGGTGAGATCCAGGCTCTGTTGGCATTTAGAAGCCTACACCACTTTTCACGAGGACAAGGTCGTCCTGCGGACGCACCCCGTTTTCCTACGCAAGGTGACCTCCTCCTTCCATCTCAACGAGGAAATTGCAGACACCTTGTTTGTCAATTTCGGTGGGTCCGGTCAAGGCCCGGTTATCCAAGGCCTTCATAGCAAGGGGATGAGGGGCAGCATAAACCAGTGCCAGCTAACTTGCATGCGGTCAGAGCCAAGTCCTCAGTCATTGCGTTCCAATGACGTGCCATGGCAAGTCGTCAGCAGGGCGGCTTCCTGGGCCACCCCTTCAGCTTTCTGTGAACACTACTGTTTGGACGCCGCCTCTAGGTCGGACGCGGCATTCGGTCCGGCGGTTCTAAGAAATCTGTGTTCTTAAGGAGGGGTTCCTCTACACCCTGGGGCTACATTCAGTTGTAATCGCCTATACAGTATGGAGGAAAGGGGACTAAGAGTATATTAGTCACTATAGTGAGTAACTGTTAATTTATAGACCGATCACTACAGTACTGTTCCTCTTGAAAATCTTAGGTAGGGCTGCCTACCTTCAGATTCAGAAACATCTCGAAAGTATTAACCTCCTCGGCCGTCGACAATCAGGCTTTAGTCCTAGAAATGGCACCAAAACGGCTCTAATAAATTAAAAAACACAGATGGGTGACCTCAAAGATAGGTAACCTAGTCCTCCTACTGCTACTAGACTTATTTTCTGCATTTGATTTAGTAAATCATAAAATCATATGAAACCACCTCACAATGGCAGCTCACTTCTCCGACAAAGCTACCACCTGGATCCAGTCATTGTTGGGTAACAGAACCATGAGTGTTCACACCCACAGCATCAGCTGAGACAGCACCAGTCACATGTGGAGTCCTCCAGGGCTCTTGCGTTTATCCTACGCTTTACAATATTTTCACAAAGCCCCTCTTTGATGACCTAGATCATTTTGGTGTCACCTATACCAACACGGATGACACCCTAATTCTCATCCCCGTCACTGGCGACTACAACACTGACACAAAAATATTAAACGATATACCTAATCATACAAGCATGGATGGCAAAGCATGGACTTGCACTACTTCTCATAGGTTCCCAAACGAGACTCAATAGACTAGACAGTTTAACTCCTTCAATATCGACAGCAACTGTGAAAACACTAGGCATTTACCTCGACTCTTCATTGACAAGACAAATCAATGCGACAGCCTCTGCCACTGCCTATACCTGCAAACCTTTCTTGTCCACAGCTAACTGCGCCTCAACACCTAAGGCGCTCATTCTATCCAAATTAGACTATTGCAATGTCCTGTACTTAGGCACTAACCAGGGTAACCTAAAAAAGTTACAAATACTCCAAAACTGTGTGCTTAGATCTGCAATGAATATCCCTAGATCTCCCCACGTTTTGGAGCTGAGACGCAATGTGCACTGGCTATCAATCACAGAATTACGTTCAAATCTTTGTCGCTCACAAATGTCTCTCGAATCTAGCGCCCAAATACTTGGTTAACAAATTCTCACTAAACATCTGAGATTGACCAACAAGATCCACACAACTACACTGCCTAAAGATCCCTAGGTTTAAGCTTCAGAAGGCAGGGGGCAGCAGTTTACCGGTTCTAGCTGCTACACTGTGGAACACTTTGCCATTCGACCTAAGAGTAGAAACTTTTTACATTAACTTCAGGAAAAATGTAAAAACGTGGCTTCCCACGCAGGAGACACAATGTTGTATGGCCTATTATCCTGCTCATGTCTGTACTTATCTGTGATGCACTTCAATGAATCCTTGTACTGTTTCAACTTTATGTAAATTGCGTAACTTGTGCAACTGTAAGAAATGCGCCCAGATACTTAAGGGTTCATTGCACTGTATACATAAACAAAATACAAAAAAACGATGTGAAGCAGAGACGCAGCCCTAGGGCATATATTAGATGAGGGGGAAATAAACTTGTTGAAAAAGGAGATGCCGTCTGAGGATTTATAGAGTTGGATGCAAAGGCGTGCATTGGTATTGCAGCATCCAGAAGCGATGGGAAGTGGGTCGGGGGGGGGGGGGCTCTGGAATGTGCAGACAGTCACAGAGAAGAGAGAAAGTCTGAGCGAGCTGTGGTAGTTTGGGCGAAAAAGAAACCAGAGCTGTATGTGAAAACATAGCCCCAGCAAAGTAACAGCTTGGTGCAGCATGTAGAGACGGTCTGTTCGGAATGCGGGGGCACGCGAACCATTCTCCATGTTATTCTACGGAGCTTGGCTCTCGTGACCCCAGAGAGACCGTTGGAGCCGTGAAGGAGTGTACGGGCACGGCGGGCCCCTTGTATAAATAAACTTACTCCCTGATAGCAATTGGAGGTGACAAATTTGCAGCAGGAAGGAAAGAGGCGATACTGCTGCACAACCTGGGCACTGAGGGTCGCAGTGTCTGTGATGGCTTACCTCAGCCACCTTTGGAGGGCCAAGGTGATATGGACCAGTACATTATAGGCGGAAACTGGAAATCCATTTTGAAGCTAAGAAGAACGCAACGTTTGAAAGGCACAATTTTTTCCAGAGTTCAAGAGACACAAGAGCCAGTAGAAAACTTTGTGGCAGCACTACGGTCATTAAGTCACACATGTGAATTTGGAGGATTGACAGACTCATTGATACGAGATCAGCTGGTGCGTTGCACTAGCAATATGAAAATACAAGAAAGACTGTTAACCAAAGATGTGACTTTAGAGGTGGCAATTGAGATTGCAAGAGGAAAAGACATTTTCTGTTTGAAGTGCAAGAAAAAAGGGCATTTCGCCAGTGTGCAGAGAATCGGGGCAAGTGCAGTGCATAGGGTCTGGTGCAAGAATTTCGGAGCAGGAAGAAAACACGGATGTGGCTCAACTGACCCAGACTAAAAACGTGCTGGAAGTGTCAGAATTATCCGGCAAGTGAAGTGCTCCGACTGTGTTTATGATGATTGGAAGAGTAGTGGCATTGAAAGTGGATAGCTGATCTCAAGGAAAACATATGAGGTCTGTTTGCAAAGGAAGATGGAGAATTTGGAGGAGCACGGCATAGAACCATATGCCTATGGAAACGTGAAGATAGACGTGCTAGGAAAATTCAAAGCAATGATTAAGTATAAAGGCAGAAGTTGTGAGTCAGATGTATTTGTCACGAGAGAAGGTTCGTCTTTGATAGGCTGGGCGGAACAGCGCAAGCTTGGAATAAGGATACAGGCAAGTGCGGAAGATCCTGTTTCTGCTTGATAGGCTTGGATTTCGTTGGGCAGTTTTAATATGTAGCTATACTGGCATTTAATTGCATCCTGTCTAGCCATGTTTTCATACTTTGGCATGAATTCTTAATGAAAAAGCCAACTGGAGTATGTTCTGAATTGGGGATACTGCCATATATTGCCAGAACAATCCTGGACATGTTTTCTTTTTAAAGTATCCTTATTGGCATTATGTGCAAAGCAAACCCAAGTATGTTCTTATATGGGAATACTAGGAGATAATTGTGCAGTCAGCATGGAAATGCATGGGCACAGCCAGTGTGAAAATGTTATATACTGGCACATGTTGTTGGCAAAGGAATCATGAAAGTGTTGGAGAAATGCTCTTGTGCGCTTTTTGGGGATTCCATATATTTATATTTTATTAGTTTAAATTCACCAGCTGCCACTGGTGTCGGTGGCTGCAGTTTAAGGCATTGCTGGGCTGTTTTATTGTTTACCTTAGGAATGAAGAAGTTATTACATTACTTTTCTTTGGACCTGGCAATTACCGGGCTGGGTGTCTGCTTGGAGCAGTGTTTGATGGTGAAGAAGAGATTTTTTCCTTTTAGCTGCTGTGATGGTTGACTAATGTCCGGTTGTGGCTTTACTGAGGAGTGGATGACATGTGTTGTGAAGGGTATCTAAGGGATGGGAGAGGTCCTGTTTTAAGTCTGCGTTTTTCAGGTAAATGGATGTTTGTTGGCTAGCTCAGAGTATACAGCGGGGCAGAAAGCGTTTCTTCATGGCGACATGTACTTCTACCTGTTGCATCGTGGTGTGGTTAAAGGTTGATGGGGCACCTGGATTGATTGGGCTAACTTGTTACAAGACTTTGTTCCAGAGCTTGAATGGGGAAGTTCTTGAAAGAGTGGCATGGTGACAGTTGGCTCACCCTGTTTCTTGTTTGAAGGGAGGTATGGGTGAGGGTGCCAGTTTGTTCTGTCTAGCCAAGTGGGACAGGATTGAAACATTCAACTAGTGGTTAGGCGGAGAAGACAGGTAGTTTGCCCTGCTCCCAAAGTGTGTGGGGTTCAATATAAGCGGTTATGTCCATTGATTCAATGAGGTGAAGGAGAGCGCGTCTCCTAGTGCTTTTATTGGAATGGGTGTCTGTTAAAATGAGTGCGAGACTGATACTGATGTGATTAGGTCTGTGATCTTGAGGAATATCCCACACCTGGGAGGTGGGTGGGCATTGGATGAGGTGGAATGTGGGAGTCTTTGTGACTGTGGGAAGTGGCATGTGAGGAGTTTCTTGGAGACCATTGCAGCACTTTTCTGTTTGTAACAAATCCAGTAAGGTTTCTGGATGCCTGCAAACTGAATACTGACTTGCCTTATGAAATGCTACTGGGCATGCAATGTGACAGTGAAGGCTCTACTAGTGGTAAAGTGGGGTGCAGCAGATTTCATTCTAGGCATATAATTAATACCTTTCTAGTTTGTCGGCTCTATGAACATAGTTATACTGTCTGAACTGCAAGGCCAGTCTTGACTTCAAGGTGGAACAAGAAGTGTTAGGAAATCTTTTCAAGACACCTTGGACCGTCCAACGTAAACGTTCTGTTCTAAGCATAGCTTTAGAGACTAAAAAAGCATTGCTGCAAGTGGCTTTTTTACTCTAAAAATACTTATACGGTTTGATGATATGATAATTTATTTATATTGCGCTGGTACACAAGTGGAAGTGCTGGTTATAGAGTGACATGAGAGCCACCGAAGCACTCCTGGAGAGTGAGGGGTTAACCTTGTTGAAGCCATTTTCTGGAAAGGCTAGACAAATTGTGATTGCAGCAGTTAGAGTGGCATTGTGTGGTGACTATCGTCGGGCTGGTCTCAGATTGGACCTTAGTTGATGGCCGCTGGAGGAATTCTCTTAAAATGTTTTCCAGTCCTACCACTCGGATCTCTGGGTTCCATGTTCATAGATGCAGTTGAGTAATGGTTCCATCTTGTGGTACGTGGATGGTTAGACAGGTGGTTAAAAACCTACGAGATGAGGTTCATTTGTATTGTGGCATTGGGGGTTGCTACTTTGGGGGGTTCTGGTGGCGTTTCAGAAAAGTATTTGACATGTGACGATTCATTAAAGCTGTGAGGAAGGCACATTTGACGCATACGGGCAGCCACTAAAGCAAATGGCATGTGGCTGCAATGTTTTACGTTTTCTGCTGGTCAACAGCAGCAATTTCTGCTGCCACAGAGCATAGCAGTGGCATAACATAAATTTGGGAGCCTCCTCGCGAGCCATGACGGTCTCCCCTCCGCCCCCCAACTCGGCAGCAAATCACAGGTCACGCCACACTCTGGGCCAGCCTAGATTACCACACTTGTGCAATACGCACAAACATGCTGTTGTAGGGGTACGCTGTACACTGCACTAGGAGTAAGATGTACGTGTGTTTTAATGCATTATACAGCACAGTTGCAATTTTTTTGTAGGGTGGCACCAATCTAAAAATCCATTGCATGCAAGTCACCAACAGTGCACAGGAACATTAATGCTTTAATATGCTTTGCTATTAAAAATGCCATGCCGCAATGAAAACATGTCCAACTGGCTGCACAATGTAGACCAGTCTTGACACGTAATAACACATTAGATTAAAGCATGCCAGGCCACATTTAGGCATACCTAGACTGGTTGCACCAAAATGCCAGTCTAGCCAGGTAATTGCACATAGCAGGACTGCTTTATCAGAGATGCCCAGTTAAAAAAAAAAGTCAAGCCAAACTAAGACTACACTGGCTGCACCAAAACGACACTCTAGACACAAATACCACATATCATGCCTGCTTAGCCGGGACATGGATGACGATTTCGATTTATTGCACAATTCCCTGCCCCCCCCCCACACACATCCCATCTCCCTCCCACCCCATGCCCCAAACCCCAAAATCAGCTCCTTGCCCCAGATTTACTTCCACGTCCCTTTTCCTTGCCTCATTGCTTGCGTATGAGGCTCTTTGCCTTATAGGTAAGTACTGGAATGACGAAGAGTCAAGTTTGCACCTCGCCCAACATTTGAAGGGTTAGCACCCCCACTCCCTGAAATGTAGGTTTTGTTGCGCCCCTTAACACAAGCGCGCACACCATTCTGTGTGTGTGTGTGTGTGTGTGTGTGTGTGTGTGTGTGTGTATGTATATATATTTCTGAGGCTTGTGGAATCTGCTTAGATCACATGCTGTGCATAGGCCGACATCTAGTGGAAGCTGCGGAGTATTAGTTTGTTTTTCGAAACTCGAAAATGGGCGTCGACACAGGCGTGCCAGTAATACTATCCCTAGTGTGACGTCCACTGTACCCAAGATCCCTCACGCGTCTAGGATCCTCAGATTGTTCTTTTCCGCCATACTGGTCGGAAGCATTTTGCGGAGTCCCCTGGCCTTAGCCATACTTTTGCTAATAATCGACATTTATAATTCTTTATTGACATCCTTCCCCACCCCAACGTCGACCCTCGACGACGGCTGGAGAAGACATCGACCGTCGGCTGCTGCACGGCGGATCTGGGCCTCGGAAGGCCGCTGGCCTCGGCCCGGGCCTAGTAGGCCGCTGGCCTCGGCCCTGTAAGTAGGGAGAGTGGGGGGTGATACATACTCTTCACTCTTGCTATATAGGTACACCTTATATATTTCCTACACTTATCAGCCCGCTGCCTCAAGGTGCGTATGGAGGGTACCCCTTTCCAATTCTGCCCCAAGTGCAACCGCAAATACCCTTGGGTCGACAGGCACGCCACGTGCAATCTCTGCTTGCCGAGGGACCACCCCGAAGCGAACTGCAGAGCGTGTAGTAGGTTTAAACCTAAGACACTTAAGGACCGTTCGACAAAGCATTGGGCCCACCACGCCAGGCAGGCGGCCATGGCAGCTGAGGGCGCCTTCAGCAATGGCAGCGACGCCGTACTTTCGGACGGCGAGGGCATTACGGCGTCGAAAGACAGCCGAGCGCAGGTCCCCAACCTCGGAAGGTCGTCCGGCAGGGCGGTTATGGGGAAGACCCCCGGCGACGCGCGCGCTACACACCCTACACACACTAAGCACACTAAGTCCAACCGAACCTCGACGACGTCGACTTCTCGGAAAGAGGCACAGATAGAACGGTCCGACTCTGTGTCCTCTGGGCGCTCTCGATCGAGATCGCCTCATGACACAAGGCAATCATCCACTCTTGCCAAGAGTGCCTCGCTCCCTAGACTAACGGAAGTTCGATCGTCGGAGGACGAAGACGACTTCCACCCCCAGGCCGCGCTCCAAGAGATGGAGCCCGCAGTTAACACCAGCGAGGCCCCACGCTCCAAAGACACAGATACCTCTTCCGATCCTCGACGCCAGGCGTCGAAAGTCTCCGGGGCCTCCAAGGGACAGGGAAAACATTTTTCCACGCACGGGGAGGGGGGAAAACAGCGGAAAGCACATTCTTCCACTCCTGTAAGACCTTCCTTTCCCCCGAAGCAGACAGACAAATACAAGTCTACTGAGAGATCAACATCCAGCAAGGGTACCCTTGATAAGTCCCCTAAATTGCCTACTAAAGTCAGATACAAGTCTACTGAGAGATCAACATCCAGCAAGGGTACCCTTGATAAGTCCCCTAAATTGCCTACTAAAGTCATCCCCTGTTCCAAAGAATGGTCCAGTGAAGACATAGACAGGGTCATGTCAAGGATGTCTTCCTTGGCAGATTTTTACGACAAGAATCCAGAGCATTTCCTCTCGTATGACCCTCAGGGGGCCACACCCTCAGGTTCCACTGATCCTATCCCCCTAAGTAAAAAGGTCCAGTTCGAAAGACCTGAACCCTTTGAGGTGCAGCCTTACTCTACTCCATACTCTACTCCACACCCCAGGTACCAAGGAGAGCCTTTCCCTGAGGGGGACCAGGAGTTTGAAATTATGGAGGAACAAACCGGGACGGAATACTATGCGGATGATGAGGACCAGGAGGAGGGAGAAGATGAGCAGGAAATTTACAGAGTAGATTCCCCGGTAGAGAACGAAGCCCCAATTACCGACTCGCCAGTCGATAACCAGCCCCTCCTTAATGAGGTTCTCGCTCGCGCGGCAGAACATTTTCACATCGACACCCACGGTGTACAGGAGGAAAGGGACTTCGCAGAAGAGTTGGTGGGAGAGAGGAGGCCGGTCGCTCAGACCATCCCTATCCTTAAATCCATCCAACGAAGAATAGATCCATCCCTGGTGAACCCAAACCTCACCAGAGCAGTCAACCCCAGGGTCGAAAAACTTTTCCGGGCAGCCCAGTCTGACCCTCTCTATATAAGAGAACATCTTAAACCAGACTCCCTAGTTGTTACCAACACTCGGAAGAGGGCTGGAACACCCTTATCTTCGTCGGAAGCTCCTCCCGACAAGGAGAGCAAGAAACTTTACGGGTTTGGCAGGAAGGTAGCCTCAACGTCCGCCTACCAAGCAAGGATTGCTAACTCCACCACCCTGTTGGCCAGCTACAACTGCCATCAATGGGAAGAGGTCGCGGCACTCATAGCCTCTGCTCCTGAACCGTTAAAGGGCCAATTGGCTCGGATCTCGGCAGAAGGGAGAGCCGTGTCTGGTTGCATATTGAAAGCAACTTTCGACGCCGCGGACAACGCAGGGAGATTGATAGCAGAAGGTACTGTTATCAAAAGACATGCGTGGTTACGGCAGTCGGGGTTCAAAACAGAAACTCGGGCTTCATTAATAGACAAGCCGGTGGAACCCGATCTATTGTTTGGGAAAGCGGTCGAAGCCACACTAAAAAACGCCAAGGACGAATACGAAACACTGAAATCCCTTGGCCAACTAACCAACAAACCCCCTAACCAAAGGGGGAACAGTAATTTTCGTCGCCCACGCGGCCAAAATTCACAAAGAGGCAACTATGCCCAGGGACAGGGTACACAGTGGAACAACAGCCAGCAGTCTACCCAAAGTTACGGCAGGGGTAACAAAAGAGGTCGTGGGAGAGGCAGAGGCAGCCCCAACAAGGGAGGTGGCACGCCTCCACCAAAGCAGTGACGCTCAGTTCAGGGTCCCTTCTCACGCAACCCCAGTAGGGGGACGCATTTCCAACTTCACCCAGGCTTGGGAAGGGATCACCTCAGACAGATGGGTGCTGTCAACAGTGTCCACAGGATATTGTATAGAATTACTGCAGCGTCCCCGGAACCATCCTCCACGACAAAGAGTACACTCCTTAGAACATCAGAAGATCCTTCTCGACGAGATCGCCATTCTGCTAGAAAAGGACGCGATAGAACTCGTCCCAGGACACCAGGTAAACAAGGGTATCTATTCAACTTACTTCCTTGTGCCAAAGAAAGATTTGACAATGCGCCCAGTATTGGACTTACGGCCTGCCAACAAGTATGTCAAGCCCCAAAAATTCCGTATGACCACGCTACAAGAGGTAATCCCCCTCCTTAAAAAGGGGGATTACATGGCAACCTTGGATATGAAAGATGCTTATTTTCATATTTCCATGCTCCCGGCGCACAGAAAGTACTTGCGCTTCAAGGTGGACAGTCGCCACTACCAATTCAAGGTACTGCCCTTCGGGATAGCTTCAGCACCAAGAGTATTCACCAAGGTACTGGCGGTGGCAGCTGCACACCTACGCAGGGAGGCAATCCCAGTGTACCCTTATCTGGACGACTGGCTCATAACGGGGGAAACCCCAGGAATTTGCAGGACAAACATTCAAAGGACTATCGACCTCCTCCACGAATTAGGCTTCTCAATCAACGAGAAGAAGTGAAGCCTGGTGCCAAGCACCTCAAAACAGTTCCTAGGAGCAATCCTAGATACTCAGAAAGGGTTGACCTTCCCTTCGGAAGAGAGAATTCGGAATATACTACTGCAAATTGCACATTATCAGTCCGGTCAACAAATAACGGTACGCAAAGCAATGCGGTTACTGGGCATGATGGCGTCATGCATTTACCTGGTCCCCCACGCGCGACTGCGCATGCGTCCCATGCAGGAATGGTTGGCGAAACAGTGGTCTCAGGCAAGTGGTCAGTGGGACGATCTAGTGGTCGTTTCGCCAACACTTGTACAGAGCCTACACTGGTGGACAAGAGAGAATCTCGCAAGGGGAAAACCCTTTTACGATCCCGAAGTACAGGCAGTGGTGACTACAGATGCATGCCTGACTGGGTGGGGAGCTCGCCATCTCCACCACACAGCTCACGGTCTATGGTCTCACTCAGTAGCCAAGAACCACATAAACCTGCTAGAGCTTCTGGCAGTATTCAGAGCGCTTCGGGCGTTCGAGCCCCATCTACTAAACTTGTCGGTGCAGATCCGGACGGACAGCACGACAGCCATGTTCTATCTAAACAAGCAAGGAGGGACTCGTTCGCCAAATCTGTCCAAGCTTGCCCAGAAAATCTGGATATGGGCACTCAAACGGAACATCTTCCTGTCATCGCAACATGTTCCAGGGGAGCTCAATTCCCTAGCGGATGCTCTAAGCAGAGACTCCCTCCCAGAAGAACACGAATGGGTCCTTCACAGAAAGATCGTAGAAGATCTCTTCTCTCAGTGGGGTTTCCCCACTATAGACTTATTTGCCACAAGCGAAAACAAACAATGCCCAGGATTTGCATCCAGGTTCCCCCAGCCAGACTCCCAAGGGAACGCCCTGTGGATGAACTGGTCAGGGATGTTTGCGTACGCTTTTCGACCAACTCCTCTCCAGGAAAGTGGTGTACAAGATGAACAAGGAATCGATGACGCTCATCCTAGTTGCTCCCATGTGGGCGAGACAACCATGGTTTCCACACCTACGCAGGATGGCGGTGTGCGAGCCCATCAAACTTCCAGCCTGGTACAACCTACTGTCCCAGCAACAAGGTCAAACGGTGCACCAGCAACCCAACTCAATGAACCTGGCAGCATGGCTCCTGAGGTCATAGAGTTTGGACATCTCAATTTACCACAGAGGTGTATGGACATCCTAAAAGAATCCAGGAAACCAAACACAAGGCACTGTTACTTTGACAAGTGGAAGAGATTCGTTATTTGGTGCCAGAATAAACAAATCAACCCTGTTAATTGCACTCCTTCCAACATTGTGACATACATGCTCCACCTGCTGGATGCAGGATTGGTTTTTAACTCTCTGAAAGTACACCTGGCAGCCCTCTCGGCTTACACCACATCCCATAACAGGGTGTCGTGGTGGAAAGTACCAGTAGTTAAAGCCTTCATGGAAGGAGTAAAGAGACTTCACCCTCCTATTTCGAACCCGCCGCCAGGATGGGACCTTAATGTGGTGCTAGCTAAGCTCATGGGCCCCCCTTTCGAACCCATGCATAAAAGTAGTCTCAAACACCTGACTTATAAAACGGCCTTCTTAGTAGCCATTACCTCTATAAGAAGGGTCAGTGAAATTCAGGCTCTGTCAGTGCAGGATCCTTTCTTTACTATCCCCAAGGACAAACTGGTTTTACGCACACACCCTAGGTTCTCACCTAAATGTATATCAAAGTTCCATGTAAACCAGTCCATCGAGCTTCCGGCTTTCTTCCAGAATCCGCAAAGCTCGGCTGAGGTGAAACTACACACCCTAGATGTGCGTAGGGCGGTCCTCTACTATGTAAATAAAACCAGACCGCTAAGGAAAACAGATCAACTGTTTGTCTCCGTAGCTACAGGCAGAGAGGGAGATGGCGTCTCTAAAGGCGCTATCTCGAAGTGGATTATCAACTGTATACAGCTGTGTTACTCTCTTTCTGAAAAAACTCTGCCTTTTACGCCAAGAGCCCACTCTACTAGAGGCATTGGGGCCACTCTGGCTTTCATTGCAAATGTTCCCCTCGACACCATTTGCAAAGCAGCTACTTGGGGCTCTATTCACACTTTTACTCAGCATTACTGCATTGACACTCATTCCAAGACAGATACACAAGTGGGACAAGCTGTTCTAAGACACCTGTTTGCTCATGACCCTTCTCACATCCCACCTCCTTCTCCTGGTACTGCTCGCTAATCTATGCACAGCATGTGATCTAAGCAGATTCCACAAGCCTCAGAAGGGATACATTACTCACCGTAATCGTATTTCTGATGCTTGTATCTGCTTAGATTCACAGGCGACCCACCCTTCCTCCCCTCCGAGAGAAGGCGCATGATTGCTTGTAGTCTTACCTTTCTGTCTATCTGCTTGGATTATCTGTACTCACGCTACTCCTCATGTCAGAAAAAATACAATCTGAGGATCCTAGACGCGTGAGGGATCTTGGGTACAGTGGACGTCACACTAGGGTTAGTATTACTGGCACGCCTGGATAGTATTACTGGCACGCCATTTTCGAGTTTCGAAAAACAAACTGTAATACTCCGCAGCTTCCACTAGATGTCGGCCTATGCATAGCATGTGAATCTAAGCAGATACAAGCATCAGAAATACGATTATGGTGAGTAATGTATCATAAATATATATATATATATATATATATATATATATATATATATATATATATATATATATATATATAAAAATTATTTTTGTTAAGGACCGATCATAATGGAAATAATTTCTTTATGAAGTCGTAGAGCTCCCCCACCCCATGACATGGAGGCCTCCAGCCCAGAGGCTTCCATGTCATGGGGTGGCGTAGCCCTTTATTTTTGTAGTCACTCTGCCTTCATAAAGAAATTAGATCTGTTACACTGGACCTGTGGTGGTGGGGCCACGGGGCACTGCACGAGGCCCTCATTACGCCAGTGTCTCATAGATCCAGGTTTATCAATTTGCAGTTATAAAGCCGGGCCAGATAAAGGGCTCTGTGGATGTTTTCAAGGGGGTTCAGGGCAACAAACCATTTCGTTTCTTGAGCAAAATTCAGCAGGTCCAATCACTGCTGAGAAAGAAAGTTGGGTTACTTTTGGGGGTTTAGAGGAGGACGCTAATTAGCCGTTGAAGGTGGCTTGGCCATCGGCAGGGTGGCAATGGAGCCAATCGGCAATAAGAAATCCTTTATTTCTAAGGACTTACCTAGGAAAGCACATGGACATTGTACATGTACGACTACCCTGCAGAATGGACATTTTGCAGTGTTACTTGAGAACCATGAGCCTCTGCAAAATGTTGGTTTTCAGACTTGCGAGTCCACTGCACAGGATTTACACAGCCTTGTATCACTGTTCAGTCGTTCCTTACCTGAACCTGCTCAGAGAGGGAGTGACGGTAAAAGTACTCGTACAGCCACCCTAGTAGAGGTTACACGGAGGAGCCCAGATCAGACAGCCCTCGTTGATTTGGCACTGTTTTGCAAGGATCTTTGGGGAGCACCTTAAACATTAGGTTACCTTAACACAATTGCTGACTGTCTGAAGTGCTTCTGATTTTGCATGCTGGCTTCTTCCCTAAAATCGCCTTGTGTTAAACGTGAGCTACCCTAAAGGGTTTTTCTTTTTTAATTATACACATTCTGGAGAAAATGTTTTATTTCTAAAATAGTTTTGCACATCGAAAAAAGTTTGGTGAATTTGAAATTAGGCTAACTTGTGCTTTAATGGGGTAAGCTAGATGTGGATGGAAGTGCCCAGTCATCACCTGCTGGGGTACTTGTGTGCCTGCTCTAGAAATGCAAAAACTAGTTGTGTTCTGTTCTTCACGTGCACACCCCCCCCCCCTCCCGCACACCCCCCAGCCCGCTTGTGTTGACAAAAGTTCAGAAGTGTCTCTTCTATTTCTCAGGATTGTGACTCGAAGATCAACGAGCTGTTCTCTGGCAAGCTGTATATGATCGGCATCGCGGCCATTGTGGTAGCAGTTATAATGGTAGGTGTTTGTCATTGGCATCTTGTCACCCACACTTCTTATCCCATTATCCCCCCCACCCCGCAATATAATGCACACGCTCCCAAACTGATACAGAGAAGAGTGGGTTAATCAATACTTTTATCCTAGGTCCTCCTCTCCTTTCGCCCTATGCTATCCTTCTTCACCGTTCGGCTGATTGCGAGTTTATGAAACCCACTCCTCTGTATCATCACCTAGGATCAGAGGTTCCGCTTTGTTTGCGGCACTGACTTGTGCTCTCTTGTTGCAGATCTTTGAGATGATCCTGAGCATGGTTCTGTGCTGTGGCATCCGGAGCAGTTCTGTGTACTGAGCAACAAGGAGCTCCGTGCCGGGGTACCCTTGCAAGTGGGTCAACCCCCCCACCGGAAGTGCCACCTCACCTGACAAAAAGAAAATGTATATAAATGTCAAATATCACGAACATACTTAGTATTTTTACTTTGCTTTTTTTTAAGGTCATAATCACGTTTACCCATATGTGGGTGGCATTTATTTACACATCGGATCCTTCTAGAAGACCCTCGTGTGAAGGCAGAGGGTTATTTTCAGAGATTTCATTTTTTGAGAAAGTATGGACTGTTTGGCCTACTAAGGGCAGATAATTGGTGTTTGTCAGCCACACATTTGCTGCATAACCCATAATGCTAATTTGTTTCTTTTTTTGCGGCAGTGGAGAGACACGCCCCGGATATAATATTTGTTCATGACCCAGCATTCCCACACCTCTTAGCGGTATATTCGGATGTGACTGCAGTAAAGCCTACTCTGCTGTTCTGCCCCCCTCACCCCACTCCGTAACATATGTGTAACTCTGCTTCCTTCAGTCGCCCGCCGTCTGTGAATGTTTGTTAATGACTAATATTCTCATGTAAGCTGCCTGGCCTGCTCTCCTTCCTGAATATATTTGATATTGTTGTTTCTACTTCCATATTTGTATCACTGGTTGCCTGCGTCTGCTTGAAATGATCTGACCTGGCTATTTTGGCCCATATACTACTAGGGTGAGTGGGTTGGTGGGGGTGGCGGTGTTTCGAGGGAGGGTGGAATGTTAGGTGAGCCACATATTCTGTTTCAGGAATATCACTGTTCATAAACAACAAACTCCACACGGGCTCAGGAATGGACAACAGAAAATCAAACTGGATCAACTGCCAGGCTTGCCTTTTCAGATGTGTGGCTCAACCTGGATTACAGCTGCTGTTTTCCAACTCAGTCAATGCTCTACAATTACATTTTAATAGTGTGTGCGCATCCCCACATGCTTAGCAACCTGTGGCATTGCAAGAATGGCGACTACTCCCAATTCCTTTAGTGTCGTCCACAGTGACTGATGACTGCATGACATGTTCTTGGTATTATGGCTGAGCATCAGCTTTTAAAATGCCATGAAAAATTGTGCCATTACTGCTTTAATAGAGCTTGCTTAGCATGCCAGGAAAAAGCTCTTCTTCTAGGCCTTGCTAAATGGATCACTGATGCTGAGCTTACAGGTTTTGAAGAGCTCAGGCTGAGCCACCCAAATTAACAGGCATGTGGACAGAATTTGTGTTAGCTCTTAAGCAGGAAGTGGTGCCCTGTATTTGAGGGTTAAGAAATTGTCTCTTTCCAGACTCTGGTGCAGAATTGAAGGATAGCCCTTAACCATACATCAAAGAGCCCATTTGCCTCGATACTCCCACCACATTCCGCCAAACCATAATTCCAGCTGATGAAAAACTGCCCCTTTTCCAACCACAGAACTAGGTCAGGTGCACAAGCAGGGCAGGATGGAATGCGTTGCCTTGAATCTGTTTAGCATGCCACTGGTTGTGTAATTTCAAATGTTGCCTTTTTTTGTACACAAAATAAATAAACAAAACTGTTGTGAGTACTGTACAAAGAATCCTCCAGCTGTTGATCAAGAATGGACTGAGGTCATGCTGCCGAGGCATTTATGTGCCTCTAGGTCTCCGCCTGCTGCATGTTCTGGAGTGGGCCTGTGCTGGTTTTATAGCGGCTTCCCTTGCATTCTAAGAATTGTTAAAGGATAAGATGATGTGTTTTGATTGGCAGAGGGAATTTGTAAGAAATGCTCCCCACTCCACGCTAGTATGACAAAATGTGCGTCTCTCTCCATCCTGTAAATGTGTAGACACACTTTGCAAAACAAAACCATTCTAAACAGCGGCACGGTACGAGGATATGCACGCAGGGAACCAGATGTGTCTAGTGCAGCCCATCTCCATGACCACTTTAATCTTACCATTGGGGAAGCTACTGGAAAGTAGGCGCAGGTTGAATTAATAAATGGAGCATGTGGGAAAGAGCTGGTAATGAATGCCTGCACATTTTGAAGCATTATATGAAGGTCACTTGTGCACCTAGAGCCTAAAATCAAAAGGGTCAAAAGAGGGCACAGATATCGGAGGAAAGAATAAGAGACGAGAATAAGTGAATAGGAAAGATCTAAGATCCAGCTAGTAGACAAAAAGGCCACATTATGCATTAAAACCTCCATAAACATGTGAAAGGCAGACAGTCATTTGGGTGACTCAAGTAGACTGGAGATGCAGTCCCCTAGATGATGGCACTTGTCAACAAGGTCCTCTCTTCAAATATCTTACAATTTTTAATGTATGCCGCTGCTTTAGCATTGATGGCTCCCGTAGACCAATATTTGGGAGAAAACGGGGCAAGCAGCTAAGGTTGCTACGTTTCTTTGAAAAAGTCCCATAGCAAATTTGCACATGAAGCCTGTAGTCTCAACATGCAAACAATCTGCATATATTCCTCCTGTGTGTTCTTCTCTGCAAGGTTCCCGAGCATGCATGTCAGTTTGGTGAAAGGATTAGAGCCACTTCGTCTCCATGCAGTATTCATGCGTGTGATGCTGTCATAAACTTAGCACTAGTTTTTCTTTCCTCCAAAAGAACTACGAACCCCAGTGATCAGTGCCAAGCTAATAAAATAGAGTTCAGTGCCTTGCTCACCAGAGTAAGGCAATTTCCAGTGAAGATGGTGAAAAGGGAGCCACTGGCCTTAACCTACATCTTTTAAAAAGGGTCACCATGACTGCTAATACCAGTTTGGGGGGTGGGTGGGGGTGCATGACTCGTTGCTGCTGCTTATCCTTGGCCAGTCACTCTGGGTGAGGCCTGCACCACTTTGGCGGCAACCACATCCTTTCGAATTGAAGTTCTTCCCATGCGGAACAGTTATGGTATTGTGCTCACTGTCTGGATCTCTCCTACAGGACACATTTAGCAGATCACTTGTAAATGTTTTGGAGGCTTGTAGCGGGCAGTCCACCTCAAAGGTTTGAGCTCTGCAAAGAAGGATCATTCCCAGTACCCCTTAAACTTTTCTCAGATTGACACTACCATGACCCAGGCTTCCACAGCATTCATGTGTGAGAGACCGGGAGCACCACTTTCTAAATGTTTTGTTAACTCCATGGTGAAGGCTGCAGGCGCCCCTTCTCCCTGCTGCTTCCTCTCCTTTGTCAAGGAACCGCTTCCCTGAGTAGACAGATGGAGGGGGTGGGTATACCCTCGGCCCCCATCGCTTGGGCGGGGTAGTTTGACTTGCACTGAGCTTTCTCATATGCTTTTCTGGGCTTCTTGTCTTGGTAACCTGAATGTGATTGCTTTGAAGAGAGCTGCCAAGGAATAAGGTTCCTCTAGCCAGTCTATGGGTAGATACGTTCACGTATCCTCACCCCTTTGGTCGCCCATTCCGTCACTCGGGACTAGTTGCTTTCGGCTCTCCTGATTAGTGACTCCTGACCAGACACATGCTCTGCCTCTAAAAACGCCCGGTGTAGTATGTACAGCGTCTAATTTTGGATATGACCAGGTTTTGAAGACCTGTTGGGGTCTTGCTGCATTTCCAACAGTTGTCCTTCTGATGGGAATCTGTTTGACTTGGGCTACCCCCTTTCTGCAGATTTAGGCCAGTTCCAAGCGCCAGATCATATTATGATGTGCAAGTTATGTTAGCAAAAGCAGCTGGGAATAAATTGAAAGTTTGTCTGCATGGGCTCCTCTGAGATGGGAGGTTTGGTGGGCGTGAGACGCACGGTTTAGTGGGCCACATTTCCCCACTGTGTTAAGTTGGGGCTGATTGTTAAAAGCTCCTGTAAGTTAAGCACTTGCTAAAATGTATATAGAATCTTTGTGTCCCATAGGTATACTACTCCTATCCTGAATGTAAAACGAATTCTATTGTAACTACTTTTCAATAAACCAAAATGATCATATTTAAAAAGGTGCAATTTGTTTTGTGTTGCGATGATACAGTTCTTTCAGACATGGTGAAGCTAACCTTTTCTTTGTTTTGTAAATAAGTCCAGGATTTCGTGGCACCTTCGTGTGGCTGATACCCCCACTAGAAGTCCTCCTCAAAAACATTCCTTAGTCTCTGCCCCTCAAATCATTTTGTCGAGCCGATGGAACCAATCGCCTGGCCCTAGGTGCCCCGTCTCCTTTTTTAGAAGTGGCATAGACTGGATATGTGGCATGTCGATGGGCTCTCGATAATTGATGGAGATGATTTACTTTGTTTCACTTAACCTATTATTGACACAGGCATGCAGCTTAGAAAGTAAAAGCATGAGACTTCACTGAGGCTCTGGTGTTTAAGTCTTGAAAGTAGTACAACGGATTGGGCATGATCTCTGGTTCTTGAGAAACCTGTATTTATAAACCCGAAAGGAATGCAAAATGGCATGTGGTAATATGCAAAGACCTCTAGAGCATGGTTTGAGCGCTCCTACGCCCCAGATCTTGGGTTTAAATGGGGTAGTTCGGTGAGCGAAGTGGGTAGTGATTGTCTGCATTACTAGTTTTAGAAAGTTCACACACTGCGGTTTTGCATGCAGACTACAGTTCTGTAGTAGAAGACAATATGTTTGCCTAGGTAAGTATGTTTCTAATGCTGGTTAATCTGCTTGGAATCACATGCTGTGCATATAGTCCGACATCTAGCGGTAATCGCGGAGTATTGCATCTTTCTTTCAAGGATCGAAAGGGAAGGTCGTCATGGGCATGACTGTAACACTATCCCTAACGTGACGTGTAGTGTACCCAAAATCCTTCACGCATCGAGGTCCCTCCGATTGTATTTTTCCGCACAACTAGTTGGTCTCCTTATGCGGAGCTCGTCAGTTAATATTGCTGAAGTATTTATTTGTTGTCCCACAACTGATGGTCGTTTAGTCTTTCACTTCTCTTCAACTGCGTGGCTCTCTACGCCATCCAACTGCTGCTTCGGCGACTGGTGCATCAATCGATGTCTGTCGGCCCTCTGGCCAGTCCCTTACAGTAGGGAGAGTTGGGCCCCGGGGTTGATTCTTTTCTGAGAATGCATTTCCTCTTTCCTTTTCTGGTCTGGCTGCCGCCTTTCACCGTTGCTATGGAGAGGACTCCATTTAAATTTTGTTCATCTTGCAACACAAATGCAACCGGTGTTTACCTCGTGAACATGACGAGCGATCCTTCAAGTCCTGCAAACTTTCGTCCTAAGATGTTAAGATAGGCGGACAAAGCGGTGGGCGGCCTACTACATGATACAGGCAGAAAGTCAACCCCCCGCACCCAGTTGGCACCATTGCCTCGAGTGACGAGGACTCTAGCGGCAGCCATGGCTCCGATGTGGAGGCTATAGACCTTTCGGCGGAACCGCAGTTCCCAGGTGCCCGGCTCCGACAGGCAGGCCACCCGTACTGCTATGGGGAGATCATACCCCGGTGACAGGGGTACACAAACACGCACCACCCAGGGATAAGCATACAAACCTCCTGTGCTTCCTCGGAGGATATGTCGAAGCATCAGACACCATTGGGCCCGCCGAAAAATGCAGTGCCTCCTGAACCTCACGGTCCGGCCCCCTCCCCCGCATCTGTCTTCTCAGCATGCATCCGGGCATTCTACTCATAAGGGCGTCTTCTAAAAAGCACATGAGTGCTGACACGCCGTCTAAGAGCGCCTCACCTTCAAAGGTTTCGGTGGAGCTTGTAACCGCGAAAACGCCTAAAGGCATGTTGAAATCCCTCGTACAACCGCTGAAGATATGCAAGCGTCTCCCAGCTACTGGAGCGACCAAAGAGCACTCCCTCTCGTCAAGAGGAGTTCTCTGAAGGCCCTCAGCCCCTCTCTAGGGCTTTATCTGATAAATCCCCTCCCTCTAGAGAGCCTTTCCCTCCTCCAGACACCTCTGCTTCATCCCTGTGGACCAGAGAGAGGTTTGAAAATTCATGGATAAAATGTCGCAATGTATAGAATTCTCTGAAAGATTTATTACTCATAAGAGACCTAAGGAGGAGGGCTCCTGCCCAATTTTACTAAAGCTACAGAAGCTTCCACCTCAGAGTCGGCAAGAAGAGGTATTTGAGTTTTCAGAGCCAGATACAAGTGACCACTGCCCAGATTGGGGACCAGATCAGCCAGCAGATGAGGCACCTTGACTCTCACCCACTCAACTCCTGACCCAGATGTCATTTGTCTGGACCCGCCCTCCTTGCTTCAACAGAGGCAGCAATCGCCTATTGACGACCAAATGGCTTTTAATGCCATCCTGAAGAGGGCCGCAGACTACTTCCAGATCGCAAAACTAGAAAATTCCACACGCATCCATTACTGCGCCACAAGAAATATTGTTCGAGACCAGTTTAGTTTGATTTTTTTATATAAAGCATTGTTGCGTATGATTTTTTTATTTTTGGTTGTAGCCCATGTTAATGACACGTGTTTCGGCACTCATTTGCCTTTCTCAAATCTGGGCAATAGCTTTCAATCTTTGGTGTTCATGATCTCACTAATAACGTGTGTAGAGCATAAGGAGTCCCGTCAGACTCATGGACGATGTACGTCCTGCAAAGTCACAGTACCGGCATCAAGCGTCGTGTCCTACTTCCAGATCGCCACACAGGAAGTTGTTCCTGACGAGGACATTCTGAAGGAAAAATCTCCCACAAGTCGGGCTATTCCCCTGCTGAATTCCATTAAGCGCCTTGCTCTGTCTTTACTGTCCCCTTTCCTTACAAGGGCTGTCAACCCTCGGGTTGAGAAACTGTTTTGCCCCTCTCCATCTGACCCAATGTACATTCGGCACCATTCTACACCATAGGCTCCCACCGACAAAGACTGCAAGAAACTCTATGCCCTTGGCATGCTGATCACCACGTCGGCAGCATATTCTACCACAATTTCTAATGCTACTCTTCTCCCTAGCGATGTGCAGTGGAACCTGCTGGATCACACCTGCTGGCAGTCGTCTGAGGGAAGGAGGGTGACACACAACATCCTTAAAAACACTACACTAGACACTGCAGAGATGGCGGGACCTACTCTGGCACAGGGTACTCTTTTCAAGAGGCACGCCTGGCTAATATTCAGGTTTTAAGCCTGAGACTCGGGCCTCTTTGATAAACAAGCCCGTGGAAGATTCGAACTTGTTCTGTAAGGCTGTGGATGACACCTTGGAAACAGCGAAAAAAGAGAATAAGACACTCCAATCTCGCAATCAAATCACAGCCAAACCTTCGGGGAGGTGCTAACCTTCGCTGTTGCTTTCGGGGCCGCCGGTCAGTCTCCCAATCTCCACGACGACAGTAATGCAGAGGTACCCCATGGTCCTCCGGACAAGGCTCAGCTGGTAGCACCCAATACCAGCAGAAGGGACAATGCAGAGGCAAGAGCAGAGGCAGAAACTCAACCCCAAGAGGCTCCCCGGCCTCCGCATCAAAAAGACCCGCCAGTCTGGGTCCCCTCCCATGCCTCCCTGGTCGGGGACGGATGACATCATTCCTTATGCATGGGAGGGGGTGGATGCTCAAGACAGTCACCCATGTTTATTTTATCGAGTTCCATTGGCCACCTCGATGCCATCTACCAAAGAGCACACTCTTATCGCCACACCTGCAAATCCTGCTGGAAGAGGAGCAGATCCTTCAGGAAAAGGGCACCATAGAAGTCGTCCCCATTCATCCGGTAAGCAAGGGTATTTATTCAGTGTACTTCCTTGTACCTAAAAAGGATCTCCCCATGCGGCCTGTGTTAGACTTTCACCCAGCGAACACATTTGTCAAACCGCAAAAGTTCAGAATGACAACATTGCAGGAAGCGATCTCACTGCTGGTGCAGGGGATTACATGGCAACATTGGATATGAAAGATGCATACTTTCATATTTCAATGTTGCCCAGATCCAATCTTAAATTCAATCCCTGCATAGTGGGAGGGATGGCTCTGCAATGAGATTCTCATTTAGGTGCAAACTATTTGCAGAATATGTCCTTACTTATGAATTTGAGTAATGGGCTGGTAAGTGCCACACAAATTCCCTGAAAACAGAAGGATTAGCAGTTATTGCAAATCCAACCAAGACACTGAGGAAACCAGTGGTCAAAGTGTTCCCCGCTGGCCTGCCTCTGTGCACAGAAAGCCTTAAGGTTCATGATAAAGGACAAGCCCCATCAGTTGAAGGCCCTCCCCTTTGGCATTGCCTCAGCCCCACGGGTGTTCACGAAGGTACTGGGGGTAGTAGCTGCTCACCTGCGCAGGCAGTCCATCCCAGTCTACCCTTAACTCGACTACTGGCTAATACCGGGGTTTGTATGGAACATGCCTAACAAATACCCAAAAGACGATAGTTCTCCTCTTCAACCTAGGGTTCTCGATCAACGAAAAGTCCAGCCTAGACCCCAGCCAAGTACAGCAGTTTCTGGGGGCTCTAATTCAGACCAAAGACAGTCTCATCTTTCCCTCCAACGAGGGGGTTCAAAACATGCTGTTCAAGATCCCTTACTATGTAGCCAATTGCGGGATGACTGTACGCAAAGCCATGCGACTGTTAGGGAGATGGCCTCCTGCATTTAGCTAGTTGCACACGCACGTCTGCGCATGCGCCCCTTGCAAGTGGTTCTTGAGCTAATGGTGTCAGGCCAGCGGACAGTGGGACGACCTAGTGGTTGTCTTGGCAGCCCTCTTTCTCTCTGCAGTGGTGGTCAAGGGAAAACATCTTGCAAGGGAAGACCTTCACCACCTCCGCAGTAGAAGCCACTCACCACAGATGCATCTCTGACGAGGTTGGGGGGCCTCACTTCCATCATCAGACGGCGCATGGGTTGTGGTCCCCAGCGGTAGCAACCAACATAAACCCGTTGAAACTTCTAGCAGTGTTCATGGCCCTAAAAGCATTCCAAACACACCTTCAGGAAGACAATCCTAGTCTTCACGGACAGTACCACTGCCATGTATTACCTGAACAAACCAGGGGGTGCTCTCCAGGGCTATCCGAACTGTCACAGAACTTATGGAAATGGGCTCTCAAACACAGGATTTTCCTCCTGTCACAACACGTTCCAGGCAAACTCAATCTTTTGGCTGATGTACTCAGCAGAGACTTCCCACTACCTGTAGAGTACGAGTGGCGATTACACAAAGACATTGTTCTCAGCGTCTTTGCAGACTGTGGCTTCCAAGAGATGGACTTGTTCGCAACTCTGCAGAAAGCACAATGCCCAGATTACACCTCCAGCTACCCGCAGAACCGCTCCGAGGGGAACGGGCTCTGGATAACCTTGGTCAAGGATATTTGTCTACGCTCCTCCCACCCACCCCTGACTCCCCTGCTCAACAAGATAGTGCACAAGATGCACCAGGAACCAGTCGCAATGATTCTGGTGGCCCCAATGTGGGCCCACCAACCTTGGTTCCCATCTCATGGCAATGTCAGTCTCCCCCCCCCCCCGCCCCCCCAGAAGCTGCAATATATGGTCACAAGACTGGGCAAACACTTGATCCATGCCTACAAACTCTCAACTTGGCTCCTGAGGTCATGGAGTTCCTCCAACTCCCTCAAAGATGTATAGACATACTCTGGGGAAGCACGAAAACCTAACACCAGACATTGCTACTCAAGCAATTGGAAACGCTTTGTCATCTTGAGCAATGGCAGGAGCATCAATCCACTAACGCACATTGTCCTGTACCTAACGCCTACTAGATTCAACCCTGGTTTTCAGTTCCTTTAAAACTCCACTTAGCTGCACTTTCAACATACACCACGTCCCAGAAGATTTTGTGGTGGAAAATTCCAGTAATAAAGGCTTTTATGGAAGGGGTTAAAAGACTTCATCCCCCTATTTCCAACCCAGCTCCCGTGTGGGAGCTGAACATTGTACTTCTGACTAATTGTGCCTCCTTTTCAATCTATGCATAAGGCTAGCCTTAAAGCACTCACAAGACCGTCTTCTTGGTGGCAATCGCATCAATAAGGAGAGTTAGTGAACTGCAGGCCCTTTCAGTTCAAGACCCATTTGTCACGATTCACAAGGATGAGTTGGTCCTGCGCACTTGCCCATTTATTTCAAAGTTCCATGTGAACCAATCAATGGAACTACCCACCTTTTTCCAGAACCCCACTGACGTGGCAGAAAAAAGCCTCCACACACTTGATGCGAGGAGAGTGGCGATTATTTTGAAAAAACAAGACCACTAAGAAAAACAAACCAGATTTTCATTTTAGTGGCAGTTTGTAGAGAAGGGGGACTCTGTCTTTAAAATCAGCTATTTCAAAGTGGATCGCAAACTGCATCACACTGTGTTACACTCTACTACTCGAGGCACGGGGGCTTTCATAGCATTCATTGCAAATGTTCATCTTGAGTCTCTTTTTATAACGCAGCATCCTAGAGTTCTGTACACACCTTTACACAACACTACCACCTAGATGCACACTCAAGGTCCGATTCTCAGGTAGGACAAGCAGTACTAAGACATCTCTTTGCTACCTTTTACTTCATACATCCCACCACCTTCTCTGCGGACTGCTCGCTAGTCTATGCACAGCATGTGATTCTAAGCAGATTAACTAGCATCAGAAGACATTCATTACTTACCTTAATAGCAGTTCTGATGATTGTATTTGCTTAGATTCACATGCGCCCACCCTTCCTACCCTCATGGAGTAGAAGGAACGTAGCCATTTTACACCTATCTCTGTACTCAAGATGGTCATAGGCTCCCTAACGTCAGAATAAAACCATCTGAGGGACCTCGACGCATGAGGGATTCTGGGTGCACTTCAGGTTGGGGATAGTGTCACGCCCATGTCAACGTCCCCTTCCGATCTTCGAAAGATGCAATACTCTGCAAATACTAGATGTCAACTATATGCACAGCATGTGAATCTAAGCAGATACAATCATCAGAAATGCTATTCCAGCAAGTAATACATGTTGTATTTATCACAAACCGAGCTACCAAGCAACAAATACTTGTACATGTAGAGGGATAAGGATACAAACTGTCTACATGGGCACTCTGATGGCTGCATTTTGTCCATTGGCCAATCAGTGAGAAGCCAGCACTGAAGAAAAACCGGCATTGTGTAGGAAGGAAAGGGTAATAAGCATAGAGTTCCGATTAAATGTAAAGCAGGAAACGTGTTGTCTCAAGCTTTTCATGATCAATTGATTATCAAGTGGTATGAAACCTTAAGACTGGGCCAGGGGTGCTGTTAGTGATTGCAAAGGGCTATAGAAACTGATGGAAAAACACTTTACGCAACGTGATCGTCAATCGCTGGTAAGTATTGCTGGGAGGCAACTGGAGCCCCTCGAGTTACTGAATAGTAATTAGAACATCACATTGCTCGATTAGCGAGTACACAGAATTACCCCCTGTGGGCCAGAAAGTAGGCATGAGATGGCCAACGAGTGGCTTTTTGTTGAATTTTTTGAAGAGCAGGGTCTTAAATTCTGTATGCAGAAGGAAAGGGAGGTAGGCCAGAGAGACCTTTATAGTAGAATGTTCAGAGGGGATCTGACTGGGAGTTTTTCATTTTTATTTTGAACAGTTAGCCAAGTTTGGTAGTTCTGTGTTAAGTTAACAGACCAGCATAACCTCTGTCTGCTGTAAAGTTTTGTTGAACCGAATTAGACAACTTGTGGTAAACTCCAGGTAAAAAAAACTGCAAAAGCGTTAAGTTGCAAAAAAGGTATGGTGACCGTTTTTTTATGCGTAAATGTTGCAGGTGGACTTGAAGTGCTCTCAGGAACTGGGTGGTTTCAGGGTGCAACCCTGATGTCCGGAGATGGCACACACTGTGACCTCAGATCAAGACCTGTTAGACCTGTTTGAAACAGACCTAGCAGGGTTCGAAATTTAGGGGAGCTGGGGGACATTTAGCTCCTGCTTGTAGCCTAGAGGCGAACTAATGCCCAACAAACACATCTGTGAATTTAACTGTAATCTATATATAAACATTGACACATCTGACATAAGGGGTCATAAATGGACTAAATAAGTTTGCATCTTGCGTGGAATTTTAGATTTGCAGAAAGCAATGTAGTGGCTCCTCGTTCCTTAGTTGTAGCACCTGGTCACAGGTTAATTCTGGATACCCAGGAGCTGCTTTTACCACCCCTTATCCAATCCTAAATTCGATCCCTGCATAGTGGGAGGGATGGCTCTGCAATGAGATTCTCATTTAGGTGCAAACTATTTGCAGAATATGTCCTTACTTATGAATTTGAGTAAGGGGCTGGTAAGTGCCACACAAATTCCCTGAAAACAGAAGGATTAGCAGTTATTGCAAATCCAACCAAGACACTGAGGAAACCAGTGGTCAAAGTGTTCCCCGCTGGCCTGCCTCTGTGCCCCACAAACCCCATCGCCATTCCCCCTTGCACATGCAATCCAAACCACAAAACAAACAAACCTGCTGTTTAAGGGGATGTTTAGTGCATTGTATTGAAGTGCAAGTTTCAACTTCTTACTACACTTTTAAAAGAAAACTATTCTGGAACGGTTTATTTTTAAAATAAAAGTATCGGAACAATAGTTCATTATTTTTTTAAAGTAGAGGAGCACTGTTCTCCACCACTGAAACGGGCCTACATCTGTGTGTCTCACTAAAGTTATTTATGCACAGACTCAGGATTTGTTAATGTTACTTTAATGTTAAACGACATTTGTACCGCGCACTATCACCACCGGAGTGGTCCCCTGGCGCTCTGGCAGCTCTGAAAGAGATGGGGAGGTTGTTAGTGGGAGGAAGCAGGAAAAGTGGAAGAGAGCAGTGATGTGCTGTTGGCGGCCTCAGCCCGGTGGGTCCGTTGGCTGGGCCTGGGGTGTTTGCGGCCGGTAGTCGTCGTGTACTGTTGTGCAAGAATGTGAGTTTTGTTTTGTTGCAATGTAGTGAAGTTTGTGCGGTTTGTTGTGCTGTAGGTTTTGGTTATGTTTGGTTTGGAGTTTGAGAGGTGTATGCAGAAAGGGAAATTGTTAGTAGGGTTGATTAGTTTGTGTCTCTATCCTGAATTGAGGCGCTCGGCTTGCCTAGTCTCCCCTGATGCGGCTTTCCATCGTGCAAGGCAATGCTCTGTCCTGACCTGGGTCTGACTGGTATACAAGGTACCTTACTCCTCTGGCCCCCACCTCTAACATGCTCTCTCATAGCTTCCCTTATCCTCCCTTCATACTCCTGTGGCCAGTGCATCTGCAAATGTCGACCTCTCAGGTAGTGTGGTGATTGCCAATATCTCGACAATTCCACACTACTATGGTACCTGGCGGTAACTAAGGGGCGGGTGAAAGTGTTGGTGGGATTGTCTGGGATAGTTGACTTAGTCCAGTCTATCCGGTGTCCCCTGTCCAGGTGCCGTGGGAGTTGCCCTCTCGGGTCGGGGATGTCCGTGTCCTTTCCGGCTTAGTCATCCTTTCTCCGATTTTGGTTTCAAGATTTAGTCTGTGTTGTTGAAGAGCCAGGTTTTTAGTGATTTCCTGAATTTTATGTGATCTTCAGTGTTATTTCTTTTGGGATGTTGTTCCAGGTTTTTGTGGCTAAGTGGTAGAAGGAGGTGCCTCCAAGTTTTTTCTTAAGGTATGGTTTGAGTTCCAGGTGGATTTTGTTGCTTGATCAGAGGGGTCTCGTTTGTAGACTGTTGTTTTCTTTTGTAGGAATTCTGCTCCTTATCTGCCGATTGCCCTGTGTGTTATGCACATTGTTTTGAAGGTGATGCGTTGTTTCACTGGGAGCCAGTGTAGTGTTTTTAGGGCTGGAGTGATGTGGTCTCTTCTGGATAGTTTGAGGAGTAGTCTTGCCGCTGCATTTTGGATCCGTTGCAGTTTCTTCAGGAGGTATTCTAGTATTCCGAGGTAGAGGCTGTTTGCATAGTCAATTATTGACATGATTAGGGCGACGATAGTGAGTGTTTTGTGCGTGAAGGAGAGGAAAGGTAGAATTCTTATTGCCGTATGGAGGAGAAAAAAGCATTTCTTCACTGTTGCATTTATTTGTGGTTCCAGGGTTAGGGTGTTGTCCATTAGGACTCCCAGATTTTTTACGACCTTCGATGGTGTTGGTGTGTTTCCCATTTCCGTAGGCCATGGGATGGTGGTTTTGTTCTCTTGGTCTTTGGATATGATCATGATTTCTGTCTTTCCTGGGTTGATTTTCAGGTTGTTGGCATCAATCCAGTTGAAGACTTCTTTTAGACTGTCGATTAGGGTTGAATGGTCGGCATCGGTGTCTTTGATTTTGTAGATGATCTGAGTGTCGTCTGCGTAGTTGTAACATGTAATGTTGTATTTTTTGAAGATTCTGATGACCGGAGTCTGATAGATGTTGAAATATAGTGGAGATAGTGAGGATCCTTGTGGCACTCCAGTCGTTAACTCATGGAGTGGATTTGAAAAGTTTGATCCATACTGTTTCTGTTGTGTCTGCTAGGAATGATTTGGTCCAGCGTAGTGCTGTCTGTTATGCTTATGTCTTCTAGTCTTTCGGTCAGGGTGTCGTGGCTAACTGTGTCAAAGGCTGCCGAGAAGTCGAGCAGAATAAGGGCTGAGGTAGTGTTTGAGTCTGCGTTAGTTTTGAGGTCGTCCAAGATGGATGGATAGTGCTGTTTCTCCAGCATGGGGTCTGGCATGGATTCACATGCTCATGAATATTCCCCGTCAGGCTGGGAATCCTCGGTATAGAAAAAATCAGTATCAGTTTCGTTTCTGATCCGTCTTTCTTAGTAGTAACCAATCACTGGTCTCTGGGTCATACTGCCCCCAGCCAATGACTGCCCTCTCCCTAAGCCCCGCCTCCGGCAGCCATCCTCAGATTTTTACCGCACGTTCAAGTGTTGGGAGTCCTCGTGCTGTAGCTCTCGAGCTTTTGCTGCGTTTTCGCGCTTTTTCAGGAGATTTTTCTCATTTTTCGGTTAAATAGAGCCTCAAGCTCCACCGTTTCTACATCTGATCAACGGGGATCCGTTTCAGAGTTTTCTACGCCCCTCAAGGGTGAAGATTTTGTCGAGTTACGCTTTTGGAGGATTCCAGAAGTTCCGAGGCCTACCCCGGACATGGCCCAGGAGAAAGGAAGCTCGAAGCCCGGGAAGCTGTTCAGGACCTGCCCTGGATGCCAGCTTCAGAATGTTTTCAAGGAGGATGAGCATTTGTTATGCCTCTACTGTCTCCATGAGGACAAGACGCACAAGGAGAAGGACTGTGCGTTTTGTGGGAACATGTCGGAGCAGACCATGAAGGATCGCCACCTCCGTCTCGCCAACTGGCTGGAAGGGAAGAGCCCGTCGGGCGAGAAGAAGAAAAAGAAGTCCGAGCGGTCTTCTAAGTCCTGTGAGGGTGCCCTGGCGACGGGGGCCCAACAAAAGGCTAAGCACCGCGAGTCCGCGGGCACCGGGAGCGCCGAATGGTCGGGCTCCTTGGCTGCCAGGCAGGGCACATCCTCCCCGGCGCCATCAACCACGAGCCAACGCTCTGGCTCGGGTAAGAGGAAGTCCGAGAACCCGGCCAAGCTTCTGGAGAGGCCCCGGCCGATCTCGAAGATTCCGGCAGAGGGGGGAGCGAGGCGCGGACCTCCCCCCCCCCCCCCCCCCCCCCCCCAGGTGAAGGCCCCAGGCATCCAGAAGGTGACGATGGCCTTAATTCACCCTGCTAAGACCTCAATCGAGGATGTCGCCGCGGCCCTGGCTCAGCCTGTGGAGGCTACACCAGTGGAGGTGCCCTCAGGACCCAGAGTCTCCCTGCCACCGCGGAGGGAGTCGTCTTTCAGGCCCATTGAGAAGACCCCCACGAGGTCCGCATTGGAAAAGGTGGGGGAGGGGCTGGTGGCCATCGTGGATACTGACACGACCTCTGAAGAAGAGCTCATTGAAGTCGTGGAAGAGGCCCAGCCCATCCAGTGGGATCCCGAAGAGGGCGACGACGAGAGCGACGGTGTTGCTGACAAGGCTCCTCAAGAGCCCTCGCGCCCGTCGTTTCCGGCGCCGCAGGACACCTCGGCGGCCATTTTGTCAGCGATTCAGTCCTTATGCTCGGAGATGAGGAGAAGGTTGCCCCTTCCCCCGACAGAGGTACCTGAGCCAGACCCGACGGGGGAACCGGAGCCAGGACCTTCGGAGAGTCCACCACATAAGAGGACGACGACGCATCCTACGCCACCTCTCCCACCTCTGCGGCCTGCTCTGCCTTCCCCCCGGTCTACTACCCACAGGGATGATACAGGCACGGACACGGCTACGACAGGCACAGATCACGATGGTGACGAGATTGGATCCTTTCATGCCATGATTTCCAGGGCGTCCGAGCTTTTTCAGCTCTGCCCAGAAGAAAAGAAAGAAGGGTTCCTTTACCAACGGCGCGAGGCTAAAAGGAAGACGGTCCTCGCCGTACCGCTTCTTGATGACATCTGGGATGAGGGGCTTGCTCTCCTCAAGAACCCTGCCACGGCGCCGGCAAAGAGGGACCGGTACGAGAAGATGTACCGGGTCCCCGACGCTGCCCCCTTGTGCCTTCGGGCACAACCTACCCCGGATTCGGTCGTCTCGGCGGCGGCAAAGAAGAAAGCAGGGGGGGGGGGGTCCCATCGGCCTCGACATCAACTTCCCCGCCGGACGGCGAGGGCAGGAAGTTGGACACGATGGGACGACGGATCATCTCATCCGCAGCGACGACTAGCAAGGCGGCCAACGCCCTGGCTATTGTAGCCCGCTACGACATGGAGTTGTGGTTCAAAATGGCCCCTCTGTTAGACTTCCTTCCGGACGCCAAAAGGGCTGAGGCCCTTGAAATCCTACAGGAGGGGGAGATTGCTTCGGACCACGCCATCATGGTGGCAACGGACATCGCCGCCACCGGTTTCCGTCAGTTGGGCAACAGCGACGAGGATGGCTCAAGGCCACGGATTTCCGCCAGGACGTACAAACCAAGGTTTTGGACATGCCTTTCGACGGGAACAACCTGTTTGGGAAGGCGGTTGATGAGTCCCTTCAGGCCATCAAGACAGACAGACTGCCCGGGCACTGGGAGTGCTCCAACAACGACAGCCGTCCTTTCGGAGCTCTGGAGGCAGACAAGGTGCCTCCAAGGGATCCGGCAGTGGCTCCTCCACTTACCGCCAAGCAGCAAGATCTTCGTCCCAGGAAGCCTACAGGGGACGCGGCAAGTCAGGTGGTGCCCGTCGTCCTCGACAAGGAGGTCAAGGAGGCAAGGCGGCCTCCAAACAAGATTGAACCGACCGTGGGGTCGGGCCCCCGCCGAAGCACCCTGGTGGGAGGCCGGCTGGCGAGGTTCGTCAGCGTGTGGGAGTCCATCTCCACCGACCGTTGGGTGCTGGACGCCCTGGCCCAAGGGCACGCCCTCGAGTTTCAGAAGTGCCCTCGCGTTCCACCCGTGGCCAGGAAGGAAAATCACGTCCCTCAACTACTGTTGGAAGTAAGGGCGATGCTCCGTAAGGGTGCCATCAAGCTCGTCCCAAAGAGGCTTCGGGGCTCCGGAGTTTACTCAAGGTACTTCCTCGTAAAAAAGAAGACAGGAGGATGGCGCCCCATCCTGGACCTACGACGACTGAACAAGTACATCAAGGCACAGAATTTCCATATGGTCACCCTCCAGCATGTGCTGGGACAGCTGGAGGAGGGCGATTTCCTGTCGTCGTTGGACTTGGAGGATGCTTACTTCCACATCCCCATTCTAAAAAGACACAAAGTTCCTCAGGTTCGTGGTCTAAGGGCTTCACTACCAGTTCAAGGTCCTCCCGTTCGGATTGAAGTCGGCACCCAGGGTGTTCACCAAGTGCCTCGCACCGGTGGCGGCGCGTCCTCGCCTACAGGGGGATCCACGTCTACCCCTACCTGGACGACTGGCTCATCCGGGCAAGGACAAGGGAGCTCGCCGTGGAGCACACTGCGAAGACCGTCCAGCTGCTCATGGACCTGGGATTCTCCATCAACTTTCCAAAATCCCACCTGGTTCCGTCGCAAGTCGCCCTCTTTCTGGGAGCCAAGCTCGACACAGTGGCGCGGCTGGCCTCGCCGTCGGAGGAAAGGACCAGGACCATTCTGGGCAAGGTGCAGCGTCTGCTGGCCACGGACATGGCCAGGGTAAGATCTATCAAGTCCCTCCTCGGGATAATGTCCTCCTGCATTTATCTGGTGCGCCTTTGCAGGCTTCGGATGAGACCCTTACAGGAGTTCCTCGACGCCCGCTGGATCCAGTTGACGGGCAGCTTCGAGGACAGGATCCCTCTCAACGAGACGTTCCGTCAGGTGATCCGGTGGTGGGGTAACCGCTCCCATCTGTCGGTGGGCACGGACTTTCAGACCCCAGCTCACCAGGTGACGGTGACGACGGACGCCTCCCTGGAAGGTTGGGGATCACACTCCGGAGATCTTCACGCGAGAGGCCTTTGGCTCCCGGAGAGAAGTCTCTCCACATCAACATCTTGAAGCTCCGCGCTGTGTTCTGGGCCCTCAGGTCCTTTCTTCTGTCCCTCAAGGGCAAGGTGGTGAGGATCTTCACCGACAACACCACCACGATGTTCTACATCCGGAAGCAGGGCCGAACCAGGTCCCCGGCCCTATCCAAGGAAGCCCAGGATCTGTGGCATTAGGCCGTCGCCCAAGGGATGTTTCTGGTGCCTCTTCATCTGGCAGGAATAAAAAACACGATCGCCGACTCACTCAGCAGGGAGCTGCACTCATGCCACGAGTGGGAACTACGCCAGGATCAAGTGGATCGACTCTTCTGACGATGGGGCGAACCAGCAGGTTCCCCCAGCCGAGGAGCATAGGCGATGCTTTTTGTTCCCCTGGGACGGCCTATTTCTTTATGCGTTCCCTCCGCTGCCGTTGCTGCTCCGGCTCATCAACCAGCTCAAGAGGTCCCGGTGCAGGATGATCCTCTTCGCACCGGCGTGGCCGAGGCAGATCTGGTTCCCGGACCTTCTGGACTTGTCAACGTCCCCACCAGTCAAGCTGCCGACGGACGCAGACCTTCTCTCCAGAGAAGGAGGCGCCATTCGTCACCACGACCTGGAGTCGTTGAACTTGCAGGCCTGGCTCCTGCAGCACTAGAGTTTGGAGGGTACGACATCCCGGCCGACTGCAGAGAGATTCTTGCAAAGGCCAGGGCGTCCTCAACTCTCAAGTGCTACGGACGTAAATGGAAGAGGTTCTCTGTCTGGTGCCGTGCACAGAAGATTAACCCTCTGCGGATTACGGCCCCTCGAGTACTGCCGTACCTACTGTCGCTGGCCAAAGCTGGACTGACTCACGCCTCCATCAAAATACATCTGGCTGCAATCTCCCGATATACCAAGACGACGGGACAGGCATCCTTGTGGTCTCATCACCTGGTGAAAGAATTCATGAAGGGACTATTCCGATCATTCCCGCCGGTGAAGGCTCCTGCCCCGGCGTGGGAGCTTAATGTGGTGCTGACCAAGCTCATGGGGGCCCCATTCGAGCCTATGCATTCGGTGCCTTTGAAGTTCCTGTCATGGAAGACAGCTTTCCTCGTGGCCATCACCTCCGCACGACGAGTGGGAGAGATTCAGGCCCTATCTTGCAAGCCTCCATACTTGACTTTTCATGACACGAGGGTGGTGCTGAGGACACACCCATCCTTTATGCCCAAGGTGCCGTCTGACTTCCACCTCAACGAGCCCTTGGTGTTGCCAGTTTTCTTCCCTTCACCTTCGTCGCCGGCTGAGAGGACTTTGCACTCGCTGGATGTAGCTAGAGCGCTGAAGTTCTACGTGGACTGCACAAAGAGTTTTCGGAAGACGTCACAACTGTTTGTGAACTTTGGGACTGTGAATCAAGGGAAGGCTCTCTCGAAGACTTCCATTTCCAGATGGCTCTCCGGCTGCATCATGCACTGTCACCGGTTGGCAAACCGACAGCTGCCCGTCCGTCCGAGAGCCCATTCGACAAGAGCGATAGCTGCTACCACGGTGTTCCTGTCTGGTGTGCCCCTGCTGGACATCTGCAGGGCTGCGACGTGGAGTTCGACGCACACCTTCACAAGATTCTACTGCGTCGGTCGGGACTCCAGGGAGGAGTCCAGGGTCGGCCAAGCAGTGCTGCGCAACCTGTTTGCCTAAGGTGAGCCTGGTGAGGAGGTAAGAGTTGCTTAAAGTTGAGCCTGTTGCCACCACCCGTGGTTGTGCATGTGTGTACTGCTATGTATTCTCTTATTCATGAGCATGTGAATCCATGCCAGACCCCATGCTGGATAAGGAACAAGTTACTTACCTGTAACTGTTGTTCTCCAGCATGGGTCTGGCATGGATTCACATGCGAACCCTCCCGCCTACCCCTCTGCGGCTCTTCACTTGGTCATACTGCCACTTTACGTGCTACCAAATCTGAGGATGGCTGCCGGAGGCGGGGCTTAGGGAGAGGGCAGTCATTGGCTGGGGGCAGTATGACCCAGAGACCAGTGATTGGTTACTACTAAGAAAGACAGATCAGAAACGAAACTGATACTGATTTTTTCTATACCGAGGATTCCCGGCCTGACGACGGGGAATATTCATGAGCATGTGAATCCATGCCAGACCCATGCTGGAGAACAACAATTACAGGTAAGTAACTTGTTCCTTACGTTCCTCTTGCTGGTCTGAAACCGATTTGAACTTGGTCCAGCAGGTGGTGTTTTTCTACGTGTTCTTGGGTTAGTTTATATACGTAGGTTTCTAGAAGTTTTGCTGGGTAGGGGATGACAGAGATCGGCCTGTAGTTGGAAAGGTCATCTACCTCACCACTTGTGTTTTTCAAGAGTGGCTTGATGTATGCCGATTTGAAGATCTTCGGTACAGTCCCTGTTGATAGTGATAGATTTAGAAGGTTTCTGTAGTGTTCTGCTGGCGATGCTTGTGCGAGGATTGATTTGTTGATATCCGGGGGTCAGGGGTCCATGGTTGATTCTGCTTTCTTGCTTTGTTTTACCAGCATTGCGAATGCCTCTGCTGATATTTCAGGAAAGCTTTGCAGTTTGTGCTGTGGTTCCGTGTTGGGGTCGTTGGGTTGTATGTTGTGGTTGGTTGGTCGCTTTTGTATGGTTTGTCAGATGTCATAGATTTGTTTTTTTTTTAAGTGGTCCGCCAGGTCGTTGCATAGTTTTTCTGATGGGGTTTGCGTGTTATCGCAGCCAGGTGGGTTTCTCATTTCTTCAATGATGCTAAACATTTCTTTTTGTGTGTTGGTGGCATTGTTGATTCTGCCATCATGTCTTATCTTTGCCTTTACAATTTCCTTCTTGTATGCGCGGATTTGTTTCTGGTACAGTGTTTATTTCCCTGGGTTATATTCTTTCCTCCATTCCAATTCCATCTTTTTGTTTTCCTTTTTCATGGCGTTTAATAGTGGGGTGAACCATTTTGCCATTGCTCTTTTTTTCGACGGGGTGAACGGTTTTTCAGGGGTGATTTTGTCTATTGTATCTGCGATCCATTTGTGCAGTATCTCTGCTTTCCCGTCTAGGTCAGCTAGCTCCAGTTCTGTAGTTGAGGGTTTTGTTAATTCCAGTTGTTCTAATAGGTTGCTTTCTTTGACGTGTTTCCAGTTTCTTTTGGTCGTGGTTGTGAGTTTTGGATGTAGACTTGGGTAGGCAGAGTGATCACGAATGGGATGTTGAGGTGGTCGCTCTGCAGTATTTGTAATGGAGGTGCCGTGGTGATGATTTTTTCTTTGGCGAAAATTGTGTCTAGGGTGTGTCCTGCCGACTGCGTTGCTCCTTTGACTAGTTGTCGTAGTTTCATGGTGTTGAGTTGTTCATTTAGTGAGTTTTGGGAGCTGGCGTGGCTGTCTTCAAACCAGGTGTTGAAGTCCCCCAGGATGATTAGCTGTTCGTGGTTGATGGCTAAATTGGTGATGGCTTCTATGAAGTTATCGACGAATGTTGCATCATATGTCGGCGGTCTGTATACTAGGATGAATGTGATGTTGGTTTTTGGGCTTGCTGTTAGGTGTATTACCATGGTTTCACAGTTGAGGATGTTGAGTGGTTCGTCAGTTTATATTTTCAGGTGTTCTTTGAATGCTATAGCGATGCCTCCTCCTTTTTTGTTTTTTCTGTTTATTTGTATACATTTAAAGTCGGTCGGAAGGCAGCTTTGGAGTGTGATTTTGTAGTTGTCGTCCAGCCATGTTTCTGTGATGAACAGGAAGTCAATGCTATTGTCGTTGAGTAGGTCAAAGATCTCTGTTGACCGTTTTGACATGGATCTTGCGTTTATTAGATTGCAGTGAAGTTTGGAGGTGGTGTTTGGTTTGGGCTTTGTCGAGGTCGTCTTCTGCTGGGTGTTGAGGTTTCCTTCCTGGTCGGTCACTTGTTGGGCTGTGGGATTTGGGGTGTCAGCGTCTTCGAAGAGTTATTCTAGGTTTTGTCTTGGGTTTTTTGTGTTTTCATCGGGTTCGTCTTCCGGGAGTTGTGGTTGTTGATCGGAAGTTCCTCTTGCTTTGGTGATGTAGGGGGTTATTGCGTCGGTCGTCTGTTTTGTTGTTTGTGGTGTTCATCCTTCTTCTACTTGCTTGTGTTAGGTTGTTTGATGTTGCTGCTTCTAATGTTGGGTTGGATTACCATGCTGACCCGTTGTCTGCGAGGTATGGAGTTAGGTAGAGGGATTTTTCTCTTCTCTGAATTGCTTCGGTTTGTGTTCCTGTCTGTGGGAGTCCGGTCTATGGTTGTTCTAAGTTGCTGTTCTGGAGTGTTTGTTCTTTCATCTCTTCGTCTTTTCCTTGGAATGGGTCGTTTGTGCGGCATTGTTAGACTGAGAGTTGTTTAGTCTTTGTTTGGTGACGTCTAGTTGATCCTGCTTTGGTTTTGTTGTCTTGTGGTGTAGTGGCGGGTGAGGCGGTGTCCGCTACTAGTTTAGGCTCTGTCTGTAGGTGGTATTCCGGCTGAAGTTGGTGACTAGTGCAGTCGCTGTCCTAGGGGAAGGGGGGTGGTAAGGGTTGTTAAATTGGGTGTTATCGGCTCTCTTTACTGTCTGTCTCCTGAGGCAATTCACTGTGGTGAGCAGGCTGTGTGGGTTGGGAAGGGTGTCTGCTGGTTGGAGGGTGGCTTGGACGGGCCCAGCTTGGACTTTCGCCTTGTGATGCGAGGGGGCCCTAGTTGGAGTGACCTGCCGCCATAATTCACTGGTGGCTTCTCTCTCACTTGAGAGTTAGCTAAATTTGCGAGTGAGCTAGATTTGCAAGTGAACTAAATTTGAGATACCTGTATAGTGGGAGAGAGGCTTATCAAATTGACACACCTGTACAGTGGGAGAGAGGCCTATCAATGCAGTTTGGAGATCAGACAGTGCAATTTGGGCACAGAGGCCCTGCTAAGTTTGAGACACCTGTATAGTGGGAGAGAGGCCTATCAGTGCAGTCCGGCGATCACACAATGCAGTTTGGGCATAGAGGCCCTGCTATCAATGCAGTTTGGGGATCACACAGTGCAATTTGGGCACAGAGGCCCTGCTATCAATGCAGTTTGGGAATTACATGATGCAGTTTGGGCACAGAGGCGCTGCTATCAATGCAGTTTGGAGAACACCAATGCAATTTGGGCACAGAGGCCCTGCTATCAATGCAGTTTGGGGATCACACAGTGCAAATTGGGCACAGAGGCCCTGCTATCAATGCAGTTTGGGGATTACATGATGCAGTTTGGGCACAGAGGCGCTGCTATCAATGCAGTTTGGGATCACACAATGCAGTTTTGGCATAGAGGCCCTGCTATCAATGCAGTTTGGAGATCCCCCCACCCCCCAATGCAATTTGGGCACAGAGGCCCTGCTATCAATGCAGTTTGGGGATCACACAGTGCAAATTGGGCACAGAGGCCCTGCTATCAATGCAGTTTGGGGATTACATGATGCAGTTTGGGCACAGAGGCGCTGCTATCAATGCAGTTTGGAGAACACAATGCAATTTGGGCACAGAGGCCCTGCTATCAATGCAGTTTGGAGATCCCCCCACCCCCCAATGCAATTTGGGTACAGAGGCCCTGCTATCAATGCAGATTGGGATCACACAATGCAATTTGAGCACAGAGACCCTGCTAGCAATGCAGTTTGGGTATCGCACAATGCAATTTGGGCACAGAGGCCCTGCTAGCAATGCAGTTTGGGTATCGCACAATGCAATTTGGGCACAGAGGCCATGCTATCAATGCAGTTTGGGGTCACACAATGCAGTTTGGGCACCGAGGCCCTGCTAAGTTTGAGACACCTGTATAGTGGGAGAGAGGCCCATCAACGCAGTTTGGAGATCACACAGTGCAATGTGGGCACAGAGGCCCTGCTAACTTTGACATACCTGTATAGTGGGAGAGAGGCCTATCAATGTGATCTAAATAACACAAAAATGCAATTTGGGCCCAGAGGTTCTGCTAACTTTGAAACACCAGTATAGTGGGAGAGAGGCCTATCGATGCAATTTTGAGATCAGGCAATGCAATTTGGGTTACAGGGACTGATCACATTGTTAAACATTGGTTTTGCCAAGTGGTCGGGTTTCTAGGGTGGCTCTGTACCTCTCGCCAACCCGAAGCCCCCTACCTTACTGGTCCTTGTAGATGCTGGTTGACGGCTGGCTACTGGCTTCCCCTGCGGACACCAGCCGGTCAGATAGCACAGCCAGTAGGGCGCAGAGCCTGCTGACACAGGTTCGAATCCCGGCAGGGCCAAACTCCGCCTTTCATCCTTCCGAGGTCGATAAATGAGCACCACACACCGTGGGAAATAAGCAGCGGTCAGATACCTGAGGGTTCGTAGCGCTATATAAATGCACAAACACACACTTTCTGACACTTCCTGGAGTCGCCCTCGGCCTTGGGGCTCTTCGCCACAGGGCAGCATGGGCAGAGGGATGCCCTGGGAGGACTAGTGAAGAAGGCCTCGAGGTCCAATCAGAGTGGGGATGGGCTGGTCGGGAGGCGGGAGCGGAAGACAGACCAGGAAGATGGTGCAGGGTGTGACAGGGACGCTTCGGGGGCCTGGGGGTCTAGTCTTTGGGCCCAACACATGAGTGCCCAGAGATGGTCTGGCACATCTCACACCGGCTTCTCTGCAATGGATCCCTGCAAGGCGGGAGGGAATGAAGGAGACTCAGGGTGGCGGCGGGGACTGCACAGGGCCTCGGGGCCTAACTGGAATACACAAAGTGTGAGCTATGAGAGAGGGGCCAGCTGCAGAACAACGGGGCAGCACTCACTTGGCTCTGGTGGAGATGGGCTGTATGGGGCTATGGAGTAGGAGGGGGGGAGTGGGGCAGCGGAGGAAGGTGGATTGGGCTGAGCGAGGTCTAGAGGGTCTCTGTGGGTGATGCGCTTACCTGGAGGATGAAGAGGGTCAGTGGGATCAAGTAAAGCAAAGAAGGCCCGGAGGGTCTTCAGAGGGGCCTCCACTCACCTGCCTTGCATGATGGAAAGTGCAGGCAGGGGTAGAGAGGCGGCGCTGGGCCTACAAAGCTCTGTAAGGCAGAGCCAATCACCGGAGGGGGAGGGCTAGGGAGGCGGGAATAGGGAAGTGAGCAGAGGGGAAGGGGAGCGGGGTACACGGGCCGAGGAGGGGGTTGAGGGGGGGTCAAAATAACACACAAGGCCTGGAGGGTCTTCAGAGGGGCCTCCACTCACCTGCCTTGCACGATGGAAAGATGCACAATTTGAATGGGTCTGAAGAGTCCCCTCCTCCCATCATGTCCTAAGTGCTTTGGTGCTTGCCTTTTCAGACTCAATAGTACATGCCACCCAGTGACTGAGCTTTGGGGGGGTTGAAGTGTCTTGGGCTTAAATTGTTTACATGGCAGGCAGTCTGAGTTGGCGTGGTCGCATGGGAGGCAGAAGTTGCATACCTTGTGGGTATTTTACCAGAAAGTGTGTATTGATTGCATCAGTGACACTCTAAAGGAGGTTTTCTCCATCTATAGAATGGTGCTGGAAGAGCCAGTGGGTTCAATTATTAAAGTGCTTGTTCGCAAATGACTGCTGTTGGGTTGATCTCTGGTGGAATTTTGCTCAGCTGGTGAAACATTTGTCTGAGCCTGCATCGCTAGTGTGACACTAAGACACGCCCCTTCACCTGACTCACTATAAAAACAGCGGGTCTTGTGCCTTGTGCGTGCACGCCTGTTTGCAAGTGACTGCCTTTGAACGCGTTTTGTGTCTAACTCTTGGAAGTGAACTTTGACTAACCTCTGAAGCTGCTTAAAGAGATTTGTTTACCTTCTTTCATCCAAGTATAAGCTATTGTACTTTCAACATCTTAGGTAAACATCTGGTAAACTGTTTGGAGACTATAAGCATTTAAGTCTGCCCTTACCCCCTACTGGAGCGGCCGGTCCCAAGACCCGTACTCTGTTTGGATTGTCTTTCATACTTTACTCTGACATATCTAAACCATCAATGTGCTGAATTTGAAAAAAACCTCCTAATTATTCAAAATATCATAATTTACGAAGCAGACTATTGACTGATCTTCGAGCCCCGGAGCTTGAGAATAGGGGATCGTTGAGTGAGGGCGGTCTCCACAGTGATGACCAGGCTTTCAGCAATTCATCTCTGGGGCATGAGGTATTCAATTTTATGACTGCAGATTTAATGAGTGGAGTGACAACAATGGTGCCTGTTTTTCGAGAAATAAGGATAGAAGATAAAGTTTCGCCATTTCTGATGCAACAAGTCTACAATCTATGGTTGGAGGGTTTGGAATACACGATCACAACCAAAAATATAAATAAGAAAATTAACAAATGCTTAGCGAAAAAAAAAAAAGATGAAGCACTGGAAATGTGGATACTTGTGAGGACATCTAGGAATTGGTTTATAGTGATTTTTTCTAATGCCATAGTTTTGAATTAAAATGCGTCGCAAAAATCATTTTTTTTTTCAATGGGGGTCCCCCTAGCCCCTGTTTATTTTACCCCTTAACACCCATTTTAGTTAAAAAAAAAAAAGTTACCTACAAAAAAATGCATTTTTTTCGAAACTTTTTTCGGAAAAAATGACTGGCTACCTAGGAAAGTATTCATGGCAGCAGCTCCAGTAGCAAGGGTAATGATGGGTCTTTAGCAATGTTCTTCGACGTGAGGCGGCCTTCTCAATAAACCTGCCTGCCTTAGAGGCGGACACTGGCACTTTCAACTGCACGTACCCATTGGCGGAGCAGGACCTCTGCTCTCAATCTATTGAGGAACGTGATGGGGTACTACGGAGACCCCCACACAGTGAGTCAGAGCCCACACTATCTGCTCTAAATTTTGTTCTCAAGCCCCTTCTACATTTTTGAACGGCTAAAAATTGAGGTTCAAGCTTACCCTGGAATTCTTGTAGCGGTAACTAAAGATCTGGGCTCATGTGATGCATCTCTTACAATCTTATGATCAGTCATAAACTCAGAACACCTAAAGTGTTGGAATTTAAGTTTGGTATCAAAAACACACGTTGGACCACCAGGCATTTATGGCAGAATCAATAAAAAGAATGGAAGGATAAGGCTGCAATGAAGTGGGTACGTGAGGGGTGGGGGGTGAGTGGTAGGGCGAGCTTCTTATTGATGGCTGGTGGTCAAACCATGGCCAGCTCCTCTTTGGGGAATAACATTGATACCTTCCTTGATGACATGACACTACATGAATCCATAATGGAGGAATTTAGGAGATTGGTGTACATAGTGGATGAGGTGGATAATCCAGCTGCTCAGACTATTGATCAAACTGGGCTCCAATGGTGGTTGTAGGGGAAGCTACCATGCTGGGCCTTCCCTTTCAGGAGGCTTCCTGGGACTACCCTACCTTCAACTTGCTCTGCCTAAACATCTTCCATCTCGAGCCCTCCGAGTGGGGGGGATGTAGAGCTCTATCCTTGGCTGGGGCCTCTCTCTGGAACAGCCTCCCTCAAACCTGAGAAAAACCACCTCTGGTTCCAGAATCAACTCAAGACCTCCCTTTTTGGTTCCACTTTTTCCTTTTCCTCTCCCTTGCTGATGTCACCTGGCCACTCACTGACACTCTGGTCCAGGCTCCTGCATGTCCAGTTGCCCTCACAGTGCCTCTGGGCTCCCTCAGCACTTAAGGGTCTGTATCTGCAACCCTGCAGTCCCTTGTCTCTCTGCACCTAAGAGCCACCCTCCAGCAGCAGGAATCGGGAGCAACACATGTTGGAACACCAGGCATTTATGGCAGAATCTGTAAAACGAATGGAAGATACGATTGCAATTAAGTGGGTACAGGGGGGGGGGGTAGGGCGAACTGAATATTGATACTGGTGGTCAAACCATGGCCAGTTCCCCCTTTGGGGAATAAAATTGATACCTTCCTTGATGACATGACACTATCGGAATCCATGTTTGAGGAATTTAGGAAACTGGTGAACATAGTGGATGAGGTGAATAATCCAGCTGCTGAGACCATTGGTCTAACTGGGCTTCCAATGGTGGTTGTAGGGGAAGCTACTATGCTGGGCCCTCAGAATGCCTGGTCAAGGCAGAGGAGTAAAAGAGACATGTGAGGTGAAGTCCAGAGCTCTGGAAACTATAGAGTTGAAGTCGTTTCCAGCCTTGTGAAATCAGCATTTGTGCGGTCAATCCCCCTCCCAGAAAACAATGTGGTGAAATTGTCTGATCTGTAGAGGACAAAACGGTTGCTTCTAAAGATCGGGGTAACCAATCAATATCTCAATCTGCTACCGGACTGGAAGAAGTGCAGTTTGCCATCCCATCAAAGGTGGGAGGACAAAGCCTGTGTAAGGTCTTGACGGGGCTCTCAAACAGATAAACCACTTGATTTAAAGAACTGGGCCCATATTCTTTTTCTAAATGCAAGAAATCTAGAGCAGATCTTTCCAGCTTTGCCTCGTCTGTACCTATGGTAGACTTACTTCACGGCTCTGCTCTGGAGAGAGGATCTGGCTCCTTATTGTCACCAAGGAATGAGACTAAACCAAACTCTGGTAACATGATGGAAAAATGGGAACCAATTTTCTACAGAACAAAGTAGGCCGAGGGAACAAATGTGTTACAATCTGTAACCGTCACTACCGAGACACTTAAGCTGCTCTTTGGAAACTATCTATAGATCTCTAAAATGAGAATGGAACCAGCAACGTCACCAATAGTTGAACATCTTTCAGATATGGAAGAATCTAAAGAAAAAACAGCTGTTGGATTACAAGATAGTGGAACATCTAAAGCAGTTGTCATGTCTTCTAACCCCTCTCCAGTTGCTATTCCAAGGGTGTGGCTTTATCAGTTTAGGAGCTAAGGACTTCAAAGCTCTTAAACGATCCTCCATTTTGCTATTCTTGAGAAAGATCCCCGATTTATAAATATTTTCCTCTAGTAAATTTGTCAGTTTCCCATATCTTAATTGTACATATATTATGGAACTGGGTCTCCAAGCAAAAATGGGTGCCTACACGCTCCTGTCTGAGATGTCTGAATTGCATAAAAGAGGCTTGAAGATTTCTTGAGGTGATTACCAACCAAAAACAACACAGTCTGAATCAGGGAGAAGCTGTGGACTCTAAAACCTCAGGGATACCTTGCTGTATGGTTTGAACGTTCTCGATCATTCCCAGACATTGAATTGGGTGCGCATAGAAGGCAAGAAGGCAAGATATGGAAACAGGTTTTTCACTTCCCTATGAGTTGCCCTATATCTAGTTTTGAGTGTTTAACTGGAAGATTCGAGCACGCTAAGTAAGAACTGTATGTATGAGGATGTCTTGATTGACTTACAATGTGACTGGTTCTCTCAAAATTGCAGATTTATGGAGACTCTTGAGAAAATGATCGCTCAACTCAGGAATGGATGTATAATCCGAATGGAGCTAAGCAGTCTTTAGCCCGTGCGGACTGGATTCTAACCATTGCGTAAATGCGAGCCTCAAAGATTGCCCCCTGCTTATCAGTCTTTGATAAACCGAGGGGCTTTCTGCCAAATTACTTGACTTACTTTCCTAATCAAGTGATGTGATCGGAATTTCTGAGACTGAGGCTCAACTTGATTAAAGCAGGGGACACCCGATTGATATGAGACCAGACCATAGTGGGCACCCCTAGATGCAACTTATGTGGGGAGGAGGTTCTACAAACTCTGCATCGCCTTTTAATTGTTTGTTTGGGTACATTAACCATGCAATTTAATTCTCTGGTTATGTTTGTATCCACTTTGGATTGGCAATGTACTGACTCTTTTTGTTAATGTCTAATTGCGGGCCATAAACGACGCCTTACTGTTTAACTTTTAAAGGTTTTACGTACCTTGGGATTCATCAAATTTAAATGCGCTTTATATAATCTTTTTATTTCTTTTTCTGTAATATGATTGTTTTTATGCTTATGCTGTTATATACTGCCGTGTTTGTATTGAATATCCTTTTTTGAAAATGGTCCTATTTACTTTTTTTTGTATTGTATTAGGAAGTAACTATGTAAGTTTTGTTTTCTTTTCTTTTGTGAAAAGTCGAATGAACTTGGCTATAACACAATAATGTACTCTCCTTTATGTTTAAATGTGTACTAGATGTGTCCTAATATCTTTACTGACATTTTCAAATACTCGAAAGTGAATATCCCATATGTATGTTTGTAAGGAACCAGGTGTCCTGGGGAGACAAACTTAGCTCCTGGTAGCTGTTGGTTTCAAGGTAATCCGGCTCTGCTAGGTCAGAAGCAGGAGCTAAATAGCTCCCATCTCGCCTCATTTTCGGACCCTGCAGTCTATGCATGGAGCATCATAAGAATCTGTACATGTAGGGGAGGAGGTTTGTGACAGGAATGCCCTTTTACTGTGAAAGTAAATCACGTGTAATATACTATACCATCCACTAGATGGCAGGATACGCAAAGCATGCGAATCTTCAAATTCACAAGGACGAGAAAGACTATTCCATAAGTAATGTCTGTCTTGTAAGGATCCTAATTTGTGGTTTTCAATTAATATACACAACTGCATTCATGCATTAGAAGTAAGGGGCTCTGGGCTGAGAAGGGTAGTTTATAGGTGCAGTCCAGCTGTTTTCTCATATATGAAATTGGGCCAGAGTAAAGGAATACTCTCATTACACTAGTGGATCACTCGGGTATCGGCTGAAATGGCGCCTTCGTTGTCCCACAACAATTCCTCAAGAGTAACCATGGAGCACTCAATTGTTCGCACAAATCTAGCGCCTACTGAATGTTAGGGAATTACACGCAGCCACTAAACACACACAGTAAACAAATTCAACTCTGAGCTACCTGAGAAATGTGGTGATATTAGCTGAAATATCTTACTCTAGGTGATGGGTACAATGGGCAGGATACTTGGGCGGGGGTCTGCTGAAACTCACCCCATCTGAGATTTGTATTTTATTATTTATATAGCGATTTACACCAAAGCGCTTAACAGCATAACAACCAAAATACATTAAACATGGAACATAGAAGCAATAAAATAAACATTATTCAAACCAGAAAAACAGCATGTAGAACAATTTGCATTTGGGAAGGAAGAGAAGAGGAGAGGTATGGGAAGGAAGAAAGGGAAAGAGTAGAGGGAGTAGAATAATCCCTCTAGATTATTATATTATCTCTAGATTATTCTATTATTATCTATTATTAGAGTAGATAATCCCTTTTTAATTTCATCATCCCTGTACCCACACAGTTGTTGAACTATAGAGTCCTAAATCAGCCGGTAAACCGTTACTCTATGCTGACAGATGGTTGAGTTTACCTCGGGCTATACCTGAGCAAGCACCAAGGCATTCTCCCTCTTGGTAGGCTGTTCCGTCAACAGAAAGCCATGCAATTACAGAAGATGTGGATTGTGTGTTGTATGTTGCCCTCTCCCTGACCCCAAGCCACCATCTAGGAAGAGCAGAGAATTTACTATTGAAAACCCATAGTCCTGGGATATACACCCCACCCCCCCCTTACCAAAAGCAGCTGATTGCCACATGCTACAGTCACCAACTTCCTTTCCAACTATCAGTTCCATCTACCCTACTTGTCAAACACCACTGTTGTATGTTTTCTTTCCTATCCTTCATAAGTGGGTCCTCTGAGGTTACATAACACCTCACAACTCCTGAAGTGAATTGTGTCCCCTCAAGAGACAGCTGTCCAGTGCAATGAAGCGATACAGCAGAATCCATGATGAAAGAAAGCGGCAATGTACCCTCTGCTTGCCAGTAACCTCTCACTAAGGAGGGGGTATTACACCACACACAGGACGCTACTAATGCCAATTTGAGCTAGGGACAAGAGGCAGCAGTGTTCTTCTGAACAGGCATGACTCAGTGCATGTAAAGGGTACCCATTTCCTGTACCTTGAGGCCAAGAGGTTTCTGCGTAAGTGGGGTTTGAATTCTGCCTTTCTCTTTTGGGGTGGGGGGTGCACTGCCACTTAAATGACCTCACCCCATCCAATGGTCTAGTCCACCATTCCTCCAATCTATTTATTTCAATTCTTAAAACACGCCACATCGCCCGAAGGCCTCAAGGCGCACACGAAACATAGAAAATGACACACGAAAAACAAACAGCAGAGCATCGGGCCTGCACTAGGGATTTTCGGAAGTCATCACAACTCTTTGTAAACTTTGGACCTGTGAATCACGGGTAGGACCTGTGGAAGGCGTCCATAATCCAGGTGGCTCTCCAGCTGCATCATGCACTATCATCATCTGGCCAACAGACCTTTTCCAGGCCAGCTGAGAGCCCACTCCACCAGAGCCATCGCAGCAATGGCAGCATTTTCTCTCTGGTGTTCCCCTGCTGGACATTTGCAGGGCTGCTACATGGAGGTTTACGCACAACTTCACAAAATTCGACTGGATTGACAAGGATTCCAGGGACTCTGCCACGCAACCTGTTTGAGGTAAGTCTGTTCCAGGGTTAAGTGTATTGCTTCTGTTGAGCCATGCCACCGCCCGTTGTTGTGTATATGTACTGCTGTGTAATCATATTCATGAGCATGTGAACCCATGCCAGACCCCATGCTGGAGAAGGAACAAGTTACTTACCTGTAACTGTTGTTCTCCAGCATGGGTCTGGCATGGATTCACATGTAAACCCTCCTTCCTTCCCTGCTGTGGCTCTTCTGGGTTCATACTGTCACTTCATGTGCTTTCAGATCTGAAAATGACCACCAGGAGTGGGGTTTAGGGAGACGGTCGACATTGGATGGGTGCAGTATGACCCAGTGATACGGTGATTGGTTATTTGGAGTAAGTATGGCATTCTGGAAATATATGAAACTTGTGCAAGACATTCAAAGTCTACAATGCGTTGCTGCCGTACAACAATATGTACAGAAAGCAATGGACGAGAAAATTCATCTAGCGTACTAAACTACACGGTAGAACAGGCAACCGTTAAGGCATTTAACATAAGGTGTGAGCCTCAGAAAAACACGATATAACTAAAGACACAAACACAACATCTAGAAAGAGACCAACAAATAAAACAGTAAAGAGATAAAAATGTGTTTACATAATACTAGATCCTTGAATAAGCATGCCCAATGCATTCATGATCTCCTCCTAAAGGATGATATAGACATGCTATGCCTAACAGAAACATGGCTTCAAGACCCTAGCGGGCCAACCATTGATACGGCAGTGCCGGAAGGCAATACAATTTTCTACAAGAACAGGGAGTTGGGGCATGGAGGGAGGTGTGGCTATCCTAGTAAGAGACACCATTCACATGTTTCCATCCAAAATACAATGTTGGCGATGTGCAGTTCTCCACCGAAAACTTACCCTGACACATAGCTGCACTCGTGTGATTGATTTACAGACCCCCATCCCTGACAACAGACTTTAATGATGAAATCATTCTGCAGCTAATCAATCTTAAGGGCCCCAATAAAGCAACCCTACTGCTAGGAGACTTCAATAGATGTTGGGGGAAATATCAAAGATAAGAGGCAATTAACCTCAAAAAAGCACTGAATGACATCGATTTCAGGGTGATCAATACGGAACACAGATACACCTAATGACAATCAATAGATTGGGTGGTAACCTGCAACCTAGATATTAGAATGGAAGAGACCATTCCATGTACATGGTTGGACCATTTCAAAGTGAACTTTGTACTACCCATACAAGAAACAGTTAAAAAGAAGTAATGTTCACAAAAAGATACAGAACAGAAACTTCAAGAAAATTACACTAGCTCTGTTACAACATTGCATACGTAAGATCCTGACTGGTACTACAGAGGTAGTCACAGGTGCGTAAATAGTTCAAAGATATAACTCGCAAGTACAGGAACTGGTAGACCAGATTGCCCCAATCAAGGATAAACTAGTTGGGGCCAACAGAAACCACCAAAAATTGTTCTACCCCCAGTTAATTCTACTGAAAAGGGAAAAGAGAGGGCAGATAGCAAAACAAAAACACCAAGAGTAACAAGAACAAATGGAAGGACAGAGAGAGACCAATATTTTTTTTTAAAAAGCATTTTAAAAGCAAAGCAAAACGTCTTTAATGACCAGATCGCATCAGCAGCCAACTCGACGAGGTGATTCTAAAATCCATAGAAAAACCTAAGGCCTTGTTTCCCCTCCCCTCACCCCTTCCAACCGTCACAAGAAGACTGAAAAAGGTGCAGGAAGCTTTCTCCAATAAATTCATGAAAGCAAGAGAGGCAATAAGAACATTGCAAATCACGACACATGATCAATCCATTCCAGCCAGAGTTATCAAACTACAGAAAAACACGGAAAGATTTGAGTTTAGCCCTATCACTATAGAGGACATGAAAGGGCTAATGGCAACTATGAAACCTACTTCGTGTGCTGAGAATTTACTTCCTCCAAAAATGATCCTAGAAAATAAGGAGGTTTTCGCACCCCTGCTTACAAGGATGGTGAACGCATCCTTCAGAGACGGGAAGATACCAGTGAGCATTAAGACACTCACTATTACATCTCTGGTCAATCTTCACCCAATAACCAATTGCAGCTTCCTGCTGAAAATTATGGAGAAGGTGTCCACAGCCCAACCCCAAACCTTCGTGGAGGCAAGTGACATTCTTCACAGACAACAATCAGAATTTAGAACATCCCATAGCTGTGAGACAGCTATGCTGGACCTACAAACCCATCGGCTTGGCATTATGGATAAAGGTAAAGTGGGCATGTTAGTTCTATTAGACCCAAGTGCAGCGTTTGACTTACTGGATCATCAACAGCTCCAATGGGCACTGGAAAACATGTTCAACTGCTCTCTAGAAGCCACCAGGTGGGTGGTCTCGTTCCTGTCAGATAAGAGATCCAAAATCCATTTGGGGGGGGGGGTACATTTTCAAGTGCAATGCCCATTAACTGTGGTCTACTACAGGGTGCCAGCTTATCCCCCTTGTTGTGTAATCTTTATCACGTGTCTGCACAGTGCTCAATAACATCTGAGCCTATTTTATGAACTATGCCGATGGCACCCAGCTGGTGGTGTAGTTGAGTGGCTGTTATGACACAGATAGTAGCAGGGTGGCAACCATATATAACATCAAAGAGGCCTGGATGGAAAGGAACTGGATGTGCCTGAATGGGATCAAAACTGAGCTGATGATTTTCAGCTCGCATCAAGCACGAGCCAAACTAAATCGGGAGTACAAGACCATTCAGAATAAAGACTCCCCCATTCAGGTTTCAGGGAAAGTGAAAACACAATGGATATTTTTGGAGGCATCATTGGGCGCAAAGCGCAGGTTACTAATTGGGGGGGTGGGGTGGCTTGACGCCGAGGCTGATGGCTGCCTGATTGCGCACTTCCCGCCCTCGACTTTTCTTCTAAAATGCCTGTGGCATTATATCAACTTGTTTAACCTTCCACTTTTCGGCAGGACATTGTACTCCCTCTGGGGCCTTGATGGATATCACTTTCTGTTGTTTTACTTGCGCTTTGGATGGCATTTCTTGCTCCGGAGCTCCTACGTGACTTCATGATGACAGGAGCTGACGCAGCTGAGGAGAATCCCGGCAACCTCTCCAGGAAACACTGCAGCCTTGCAGTCAGGCCTCTCGCATGCGCCACCTGCTGGTCTAACAATATAATAACACCATATACAGTGAAAAGAAAAGAAATTAGACAAGCTTTTATTTGCTTCACTACAACGGTACCATGCTGCAGTAAGAGATTATATATTTTATCCCTATCTTACCATTTTTGGCACCGCTGTTCACCGTTTCCTCCTGCTTCATTGTGTTACAAATCTGACCAAAATCTTACCTTTTAACTATTGATTTCAACACTACCACGGACACTTTCCCTGACCTAAACACTCATATCTCTGAACATCACAACTGACCACACAGATATGCATTATGGCTACAGGAAAAGGCGGTCATAAAATAGCGCAGACCAACAAAGACTCCCAGTCAGCCACATCCCCAGCCACATTAAAAAAGGCCAAAAGGCACGCCCTCCTCCATCCAATTTCCCGACCCCAGCACAGAATTACTACTACATTACTTTATAGAGACTACCATTTAAAAACTACAACAACTTGATGATGGGTGGTGCGCGTTTGAAAACGGAATGGAGGAGGTGGAGAAAAAAGTTGGCATGGTAGAAGATCTCTCCTAGAGTATCATCAATTTAACACACCATCAAAGAACTCCAAAAACACAATGAAGAACTCAAAAACCAGGACTAAGAAATAACCTCCGTATCACAGGCCGTTCTGAAGGATGTGAAGGGAATGACGGCCTCCGGTTCCTGCAGAAAATGCTTTTGGCCCTTCTCCAGATCCCACCGCACATTGTCCTCCGCATTCAATGAGCGCACAGAATCGGGCCCCTAAAATCTGCTCCGGCTCATCACCTCATGTCACATACTCATCGTTTTGTTCCTGGAATATGCACAGCTGCAGCTTATCTACAAAGCTAAGGAAAAAAATTAATCTGGCTAGGCAACAGAGTTTACATTTCACAGGATTTCGCTCGGAAAACTGCAAAGTGGTGTATGGAATTCCTTTCACACCTGCTCTGAAGCAGCTTGACATCAGAAATGGTCTCTTCCATCCTTGCTCCTACACCTAATGGGAGAACATCTGTTTTTGATGAACCAGCAGACCTTAAGTCCTTCATGCGATCCCTCAAGGCTGATGGATACTTCTACTCCACCTATGCCCTCAACCTTTGGCATTTGAGTTCCCATTCAGTCATGTCATCTCACTGTTGTCCTGCTACTATTTTTGCTGCGGGCATTGACTTCATATCCAATTCTTCTTCAAAATGTTTGCGGGTGTAGTTGTTGCAATGAGGGCACCCTTCATCCAGCCGGACTATTTTTGAAGTCCGCTCAGGTGTCACATCGCTCTCAACTTCGCTAGGTTTACTTTTTTGTTATCTTCCTGACATCGATTTTATCTCTTACCTGGTAGCATTCTACTCTTCATCTTTGTTCACATTCCTTTTGACTATAGTATGTTACACAAATGACAGGTCTGTTTGTCTCCCCAGCTTCCTTCTGTTTCCTCCTTATATGTTGAGTTTCCTCCCATGCAGCATTTTATATTGGGTATTGATTCTGTTAATCTGTTAAATTGCTATGTTTTACATGTGCGGTTCATGTTTTCGTTCTATTTCTGTAGCAGTTAATGAATGGATTTAAATGCATTTCCTGGAATGTAAAAGGGATCAATATCCCCATTAAGCGGTGCAAGGTCCTCTCATCTCAAAGGATTTGGCCCTTCTGTAGCCTGCATCCAGGAAACCCACCTATCCTTGGTCGAATCAATGGAATTGAAGTCTCTTTGGGTTCAAGATGTAATTGCCAGCCCTGCAAAACAAAATGGTGTAGCCATACTCATCAATAATTACTTTCCCCACAAGATTATTGATCAGACTAGGGATGGTGGGTGTTGGTTAAGATGCAGTTTGAGACCAATATCATTTCTATCATGACTTTATATGGCCCTACTGGACCAGATCCTAATTTATGGGTCTCGGTCAAGGAAAACATCTTAGAATCTAAACTTTCTAACCTTATAGTATGTGGTGACTTCAATGTTCTTGAGCCATTCATGGGTAGAATATCTAAATGTGTCTTCCGTAGCTCCAAATCCCATGACTTTCATTCGTTGCATCTCAGAGACTGGTTTGGTCGACACAAAGACTTTCACACCCCACAGACTTTGACTTCTCGTTTCACTCACTGCCCCTTGACTCTTTTATCACGGCTGGACTACATCTTTGCTACCAAGTCACTGTCGCACACTATCCTCGATTCTCATATTGCTAATATTATATCTGATCACGCCGCTGTCGTTACCACCTTTGACTTTCTTAACATCCATAAACACTCCAGCAGATGGCGCTTAAACAATGTACTGTTAAAAGATGATCAATTTTTAAGTCATTACCAGCTTTCAGCAGCAATTTTTTGTTGATAAAAAGGATGAAGACACCTCTACGGGTAATAACTGGGACACTTTTAAAGCAAGACTGAGAGGTCATGTTAGTAGAAAGAAGAAATAATACAAGAAGAAATTAGACGATCTATTTCTTGAACTCACTAATAGATAAAAAGCATACTACCAATCCCCCTCTCAATCGAAACTTTGTCATGTCCTTTCACTACGCACGCAAATCAATCAAAAACAGGCATCCAATACCGTACTAAGATTCAAATCAAAGCTATATCAAACCTCCAATAAAGCTGGAAAAGCTCTTGTCTCTTACCTCAAATCATGCAAAGAGAAAACCTTCATCTCACAAATTAAAAACAATTTGACCACCACCGTTACTAAATCTGAGATTTTTGCAGTTTTCAAGTCCTTTTACTCGGATCTTTACTCCCCTGACACTACTACCACTGCTGACAGTATGCTATTTCCTTCAAAATATTAAGAGACTCCTATCCCCAAGTGGATCTTAGCAGCCTTGATTGCCAAATATCTACCCAGGAAATCACTCGAGCTATCCAGTATCTAAAAAAAAGGCAAAGCAGCTGGTCCTGATGGCCTATCTCCCGAGTTCTTCAATCGCTGTTCCAACATCCTATCCCCCAAACTCAAATCAGTCTTTACCTACTTTTCTAACAAAAAATGTTCCTCTGGGTCTGAGGCTGCCCTAGTTCTCTTTCCTAAAGCCCTTAAAGGCATTGATCTCCCTGAAAACTATAGGCCTATCACCCTAATAAATGTTGAGTGCAAGATCTTCGCCAGCATTCTTGCTAACGGAATCAAATCTTTCCTCCCCAAATGAATTAAAGCTGATCAGGTAGGTTATGTAAAAGGCAGAAACATCTCCTCAAAGACTCTTACTAGTTGCCATTCATCTTATTGCAAATAACAAATCAGATAAACAAGGTTATGCTGCCATTGCTCTCGATGCCGAAGTCCTTCGACCGGGTGGGTTGGGAATTGTTGTTTCAATCCTTAGGTTGACATGGTTGTGGGGAAGGTTTCATCCCGCTGGTCAAACTTCTTTACTCAAATCCCAGATCTTCTATCTTTATTAATGGGCAATCTTCCCCGTACTTCCCCCTCAAACGGGGCACACGATTGGCTGCCCACTTTCCCCTATTCTATATATCCTTTCTCTCAAGCATTTATTTCAATGTATTAGAAATGACCCGCAGATCCCAGAGTGACTTGTGGCCAACTGGAATTCCAAATTGCGGCATACGCTGATGACCTTAATCTTTTAATAAAAACAAAAGATCATATTCCTAAATTATTTTTCTTTAACCTCCTGGATATAAATTAAATAAGGACAAATTGGAGCTCTTGCCTCTTAACCCATTCTGCCTCGAGCATGAAATTGATTCGTTTGGTTTCAAGTGGTGTGATAACTCACTTAAGTACCTTGGCCTCCTTGATACACTTTCCACTAAGCTCACCATTAAGCCGAATTCTTCATATCTCCTTCTTAGACTAAAATAACTTTCCTCTCTCTGGTCCTCCTTGTATCATTCTTGGTGGGGGCGTCTTGAAACTATCAAGATGATGCTGTCTCCCATCATTCTGTACCACTTACAAATGCTCCCCATTCCGCTCACCATATCCTTCTTTTCTGCAATCAACTCTATTATCAACTTTCTATGGGGCATTGGCAAAAGCAAAAGAGTTCCCCTCAGGAAGCTTAGAGACCCCTTTGAGCATGGTGGTGTCAAATTTCCTGATTTCAATCCTATCACGACGCGTTCCTTATTAAATAATCGTGCATTTGGCTCACCTCTGAAACAGACTACCTCCTCTCCTGGTTTCTTCTTGAAATGGAATTACACCTATTAAAACTCAAGATCTGGTATATATATTCGGATCTCTATCTTCTAATTTACTAACCCGATCAAGGCTGCTGTGTCCGCCCTCAGAACCTTCCTATTCCATCCCACCCACTAGCTATCTCTCAAATGTTCGCCTTTCTTATGGAATAGCAAACATATCACACACAATAACAAGACACTTTACAGGAAGCCCTGGATCATCAAAGGTATTAGATATATTCATCAAATTGACCCCGCCACACAGTGGGTATCTTTCCAATATCTTCAGAATACATTTCTCTTACCTGCATCAGACTTTTGTTTCTACAACAAATTAGTTGATGCTTGCCTTAACAGCTTTAATCGTCTCACCCAGAATGAACTTGCGCCTAACCCCACAAGAATTCTATTTATGACCTCTTCTCCTAATGTTAAAGCAGCCCAGTCTTACAATGTATTGAGTGCCAAAAACTCTCCGACTGACAGATGGTCTGTTCAAGTTCAATGGGAAACCGATTGTAGGAGGTGGTTTGACGACAATATCTGGGTATCACTCTGGTTTAGTGTCAAAACCATCTCCACTGCAGCCAATATATTGCAAAACTTATTTTTCTTTCTCCATAGGGCCTTCATAACCCCAATGCGTCTGTTGAAAACTGAATTTGGCTCTGATGGCCACTGCCGGTCTTGTGGTGATACTGATGGATCCTGCCATCATGTTTTTTCAATGTCCCTTTGTTCAATCATTCTGGCGAGAGGCATGTTCTCTTCTAAACATTATTTTCGAGGTCAATCTCCCCCTTACATTATTGAACATACTCTTAGGGAGTATTGCCCTCAAGAACAGTAGAAGAACACATCCGCCTATAATCTCTACAATCTTTTTATTGCTGTTGTCATTAAACTCATTACAGCCAGCTGCAAGGATTCCAAAAATGTATCAGTAAAGGGCTCGTGGAACAATATATGCCATATACATAGACTAGAACACTGTATGGCAGCACGTCTTAATATGAAATTCAAACATGTTAAATGGTCCCTCTTTACAGAATATCTCTCCTTTCATAATATGGCACGGCATGGTTCGTGAATTTCTTTTGTTTTAATGCTCCAAATATGTGATTACATGTATACTCCTACTTACCCAATTCTGTATTCTTGGAATAACTTTCCCCTTCCCGTCTGCTTTTGTCTCCATCTCGTTTTGGTTTTTCCTCCCCATGTTTCGTCCATTCATAATTATTACATGCTGATTAGATCATCCTTCTTGTTTATCACTTAATTTATTTTACATTGTTACAATACCTTGTTTTTGGTAATCTTACGTACTCCTGTTAAACCTATCAAAAGATTGATTTGATCATTTGTTTCATCGTTATTACTATTAAATGATTAATAAAAATTATTAAACAAAAAAAAGAATCGCAAGTTACCTATCTGAATAAAAATTGGCAATACTACCTGCGCCTTCTAAAACACACCAGACCCTATCTGTACAAAGAAAATGGCGCAACCACGGCAAGGGCCACAATACTATCCAGGTGAGACTTTGGTAATGCACTACTGATAGGTACGAGCAAGGTATGCATTGCAAGGTGTTGGACCATTCAAAACAATGCTGTAAAAAGGAGAGAACACATCACAGCAGATAGAAGGTCCCTCCTTTGGCTAGCAATGGAGGATAGGATCTATTTCAAGACCATGACCATGGTACACAGATGCCTATTTGGGCAGCCTCTGGCCTACCTAAAGGAAATAATTACACACTACATTCCGGGGCAGAACATTAAGCTCAGAGGCACTGTGGCAGATCAAATGTCCCACCTCCAAACAATCAAATGGCCTGGCACGGGCATTCCCAGTGAAAGCGGTGCAAAAAATGTAACGGCTTACCGATGCAACTAAGGAAAGAAAAGAACTCCAAAGTGTTTAGGAAAGCCTTGAAAACAAATATGTTTAAGTAAAGGAATTGACACCGAGGATTCATATTGGGAATTAGGTAGCCACTGATCTCCTCTCTACTACGTATGTCAGCGTCTAAATGTGCGTGTCCCGATGCCTGCAGGCTGTTTCGCCGCAATATAAATAAATACATACATTGGCATGAAAGTGGCACACAAGCCTGCTGTTACCAGACAAATAGAATCTCTTTCGAAATCCAGTTTTATCAGTGTGGAATAAAGGGCTGATGCGGTTGGAAACCATAACACATAGAACCTTTCAAAAATGTTGGTCAGACTTGATATAATGGAGACTGACATGTAATCTGAGAATGAGGTTGGTTTTTTTCATGGGTCTTGTTGTGATCACAATTAATGCATATATGTTTCATGGACAGTATCAAACAGAAAGCGTCTGGAACAGTGTAGTGAGGTGCAAGTATAGCTTTTCTTTAAAAGCCTTGTTAAGGCCTGACAGAATGCCACCAGGACCAGGCCCCTAGCCAGTCTTCATGTGATGTACTGCTTTGCTAACTCTGGCATTATAATCATGTTGTCAGATTCTTCGTCTGCTCTGGCAGTCTGGGTAATTTAAATTTCTTTGTGAATTGGTGATTTAGAAATGAAAAATTGATCATGCCGCTTTTATACCTTTTTTTTAGTGGTCGTCAATTTTAAATAGTCACAACTTGAGGAGGTGGTATGGGTTTCATAGCGTTTAACTTTAACCAGCCACGACTCCACCAGATGTGTTAGACACCGCTCACAATTTTACCCCTTCATTTCTAACTGTATATCCAGCTCTTTGTCATGATAGAATTTCCTTACTCCTATCAAAGCCTTCGTAACTCTCACTGATGCTTCTGGGAACCCAAGTCAACAGGCTAGCACTGCAGTAGAGGCATTTGGCCTATTAGCCTTAACCCCATCACAGTCCTTAATCAGAGATTTATCTGCTGTGTTATTAAATTGTTGGAATTTCAATTTGACGGAGTTCAGACAGCCAATATTATCATGATGAAGTACAGTTTGTGCTCTTCTTGTGAGTACGTTTTCCTTGCAAGTGGTCAGGCCAAAGACGTTTTTTTTCTTCTCATCCAATAGGGAGTAAATCGCATGCCTCAAATGTGTCAGGTCCTTACCCAGTTAGGGTTGGTCCATTGATTCAACCATACTGAAGAGAGGGTTAACCAGTATTAGACAGGCATGACAAAAATGTGGCGTGAAGACACTTAGCTATACAAACAAAGGGTGCCGACAGGAATTCCTGGACTTGGACACCAGGGAGCCCCACGGATGTATTCATATGAGATGCTGCACTTCAGAAGGAACCTTGTTAAGTCATGCCCAATGAACAAAGATTTGATCATTGATCTTGCTCGATGGAGTGTCACGAAGGTATGACTCACCTGCTCTTTTTGCCCACTCTAGAGAGATCTGAGGAGCAGATGCTTAGTTACAATACTTAGATCTCTGGGCCACAGAAATTAGAGATTGGCCTTTGCCTTCCTTATGAATTTAGAGTTAGGTCACCACCTGACTAGGTTGGAGAAAATTGTCCAGCTGGCTCAGTGCCACAGAAATCGCTGAAGAAGCTACTTGGTAGTCATTTTAAAGTATTTGATAAGTGATCAAGTAGGTGTTTTATTTATTGGGTAGTATTTTTTATAACTCTATAATGCATTCATTTTTTATGGATTAGAAATGTTTTCCAAAAAACTTTTGTTGCCTACCTACCTTGCAGGTCATTGACATGAGGTGGAGCACTTTCCCTGTCCTTTCATGGTCTAAAATGCATCTGGATTGTCTGGTCTATCCTACTGACTAGTTGTTTACAGACAAAGATAGTCTATTCAAAAGTGAGTCATATGAGAGGAGAATATTATTTTATTGTTCGTTTGGCCTCTATTGGGCAAATTTCCCCCTAAGCTTTAGGAGTGATCGCTTGTAGAATTCAATATTTCTAGATGGACTTTCTGTGCAAGAGGGGTTCTGTTGGCAAATAGCAATCACCTCCTATGACAACCAATTAATTACCTAGTTCTAATACTTCAGCTTTCTAACACTTGCAGAATCCTGGGTTGTCATTCATTGGACCATGTATACACAATGCATTCAATACTAGACAGCCCACCTTCCTTCTGTGTCTGCACAGGTATACATGATCTTTTCACTGACAGACTTGTGTATTTTGGAGTTTTGTACAGTGCTGCATGTAGCGGGAATCACCGGGTAGAGCTGCCGCCCCTTTCAGCCGTTTCCGGTGATATCCTTGCAATTTCATTAGTGCAAGATTTCATAGTAGAAGTATCTTTTTGGGTTAGCTGCATTTCCAAAATCATGACGACCTCTGCCTCAGGGTCTTGTAGTCGCCTAATATTTGTCTTTTAACAGTATGTCTCAGCCATTTATATTCAGCAAGGCTATTTTCATGAATGTCAAAGCCGCCTGTAGATTTAACAGGTGTTGTGTGATGGGTATCCCTAGCTAATCATTGTGCGTCAGCTGCCATGCCCCCAGTAGTTTGCAACCCCATCCTGTTTTATTGTTTGCTAGTGAAAAGTATGCTTTCTCCGAACTGCCACAACACTCATCAGTTGTCGAAAATCAATGATCCTGTAGGTTGCTGTTCCTGTTCGTTTGGTGAAACGGTGTGGAATTGTATAAGCAAAAAACACTTTGCCACAAACCCAGCCACCCACAAATGTTCACTTTTATATATGGACTGGGCCAGAAATAGAGATCCTATTCTGGGAATAAAACAATTTGGGCATGAATATTTGTCAACCACTACTATTCAGGAGAATGATGACTACAAAAGGGGCATTTTAGACCTGTGGCCTAGACTATGGAGTTATTGTCTTAATGCTTTGCTACCTTCAGGAAGTGACCTGGGATTGAGGTATCGGCTGATATTGCAGGTTGCCTTACCTGAACTTTTCATCTGACTATGGGAGTGTTTCCCCTCATTACTGTTGGCAATGGCCAGAAGGCGGGCTAGAGTAGAATGACTTGGGCTACCTTAAAATCTGGTAACTGTTGTCAACGTATCAGAATTCCTTAGAAAGATTCAGGGAAGGAGTTTTCTAATGCTGCCTTGTGGCAACTGTTGTCATGTTACTGATACATCCCAATTAAGATTGTGAGATAAAGAAAACTCTGAAATTGCATCCAGACACTTGAAAGGTTGATTTGAATGCTTTCTTTTATCTGCACCATAGAAGGAATTTCTCAGAGATAAGAGGACCTTCTTGACTGGAAGTACCAGCCTAACAATAATAAGAAATATATGTTCTTCAGAAGAGCTTGATACAGGTTTTGTCAGTTTGAGTGCTTCTTTTGCAGGTTTTCCACATAATATTTACATCATTTTGGGAGCGGAGTTGTCACTTCACCACTGGTGGATGCCCATGTGGGGGGAGTCAGGGTTGCGTGTTGGCCCTCTGCCTGTTCAATCTGTACATGGCTGACTTGGGAGAGTGTGTGAATGTTGCATCTTTTATTCCAACTAGGTTAATGAATTTGAGGGCGAGTTATTTGATGTACGCAGATGACGTAGTCCTGCTAGACAGCACACAGATTGGACTTCAGAGGTTAGCGAGTGTCCTGGAATGATACGCAGAGCTGAATGAATTGGTGATTAACTGTGGCAAAACAAATGTCCTAAGAATCTGCAAAAACAGTACAAACCCAATGGGTTTCTTATGGACATTGCGTGGAGAAGCTGTAATACCAAAAGAAAGCCTTACGTTTCTGGGTTTTGCTCTGGTTTCAAGAGCAAATAAAGGTATAATTATTAGTAGGCTGAAGTTAAATGTGGTCCAATAAGCGACCCGGATGAAAATGATTGTATGCAGTATTGCAGATTTTCATTGGTGCTGGTTTGGGATTTCTATAGATTAAAGTTGGTGCCAGCTCTAATGTATGGGGTAGAAATTGCTGCAGTGTTCCCAGGCCTAGATTGGGACAGGATTGAGGCAGTAATATGGAGGAAGGCCTCAACTATTCCTGAATGTCGGCCAAAAGTTGTTTTTCGCTTGGAGTTTGGCCTTTCATCTTTGTCGTATACTCTGAGATGGAAAATCTTGTCCCAATAGACTTCTATTAATCCATTCGTCTAATTATCTATATGACAACCTGGGATCCATAATGAGTGGGGAAATTTAGCCACCTTTGTCAAGCTTTAAAGAAGTGGCAGATTCAGTTTTGGCTGAATGAGGGGTAAAACCTGATCTGTTCAGAGTTAATCCGGGGCTGGTTAAGAGAAGAAGTCAGGGAACTTGATTGGTGTCAGACGATAGAGAAAGCCATTTCATACAAACTGTATAGAAGGTTATTGCCCTGTAATAAATCATTGGGATATCTACCCCTATATTTGGGTAAGTTTCCCAACCCACATTGGCGTGGTGAATTCCTAAGATTCAGATTAAATTTACTATTAACTGGAGTGATTCGAGGAATCGGGGAAGGTAGAGGGAAACTGGATTTGGAATGGGTGATATAGTTTGCTATGCAAAGCCCTTAATGCGACACAGTCAGGAACATATTTTGATCGAATGTGGGGCATTGTAGAGCTGGCGTAAAATATTGTTTGAAAGAGTCGTATGGAATTTAGACTACATTAATCCCAAAAAAGTCTTCTTTAGAATGGTCAGTAGGGAGGGAACTCTGTTGACGATAGCAACATTGAAGCTTTGGCCCAAGCAGGGATAGTCAATATTTGCAGAATCAAGGCATGAACTCTGAATTAACACAGCAAATTGGTATGGGAACTATGGGAAAGGCTGTTAGTAGGGCAGTCCAATATGATGGCCTTGGAATGGGCTCAGTGTTAATGTTAAGAGGATTGCGGCTGGATATCCGTTTATACTTTCTTACTGTGTATTTGTACAGAAGGAAGTAAAAACTATTTGCTACTAGATTAAAGCATATTCTGGACGGGCTGGGCAATACATTTTATCGCCATACATAATGGGACTTGCATTCATTTGTACCATGTGTAAGTGGGAAGTCTGGTAAGTAATAGTGTGAGAAGGTATTTGTACTTCTATTCTCTTTTGCTCTATGTGAATATTTGCATTTCTATGTCAATGTATGGAGCAGAGTGGAAATAAGAGGTAGAAGATCGGGAAAATCAGTGAGGATTAATGTCTTTAATCTTTGTATCGCACATTTGTGTATTTGCACAATTAAGTTGGCATATTTGGGTATTACCAAAAAGGTTTGTGGGCAAAAAGACAGAATCTGAAAAAACAGAATATGGGATGCGCAATTTGACCATATATTACAAACTAACTAAACTATGCGAGTTGTTATGAGAGACTTAGCAACAATCCCATCAAACAATTGGAAAGGGAAGTATGGACCTGCCTGACCAAGTGGCAACAAGCCGATATCCTAGAGGAAGAAATGGTGAAATTTCTATTTACTAAGAACTCAGTCATTCCAACTATCTACTTCCTCCCAAAGTTCATAGGAATCCCCTCAAACCACCAGGGAGACCTATCGTGAACCTGTGTGGGTCCTTTTTTGGAAAATATGTCCAGATTTGTGGATGAAGTCCTTTGCATTTTTGTATCCGCATTACCCTCATATGTGAGAAACGCCACCGATATTTTTTTTAAAAATCAAAAATGGATGAACTTCCATGGGAACCCACCTATCTGTTGGCAACAATGGACGTGGTGTCCCTATATACGTCCATCAAGCACAGTGATGGGATACTTGCCTGTCCGAACTTTCTCAATACTAGATCTTCAAACCATCTACAACATTCACAGATGATCCTCAAAATTTTTAAAATGTGCCTGGAAAACAACATTTTGATCTTTAATAATGAAACTTTTCGCCAAACCCGGGGAACCGCTATGGGCACGACTTTCGCGTCATCATATGCGAACCTGACGATGGGTCATTGGGAGAAAACCACAATTTGTGCAGAAGCCAATGAAAAATATACTGAAAACATTGTATTGTGGCTTCGCTACATAGATGATTTATTCATCATCTGGAATGGAACAGCTCGGCTATGGTGTGAGTTTGTAAAATCGTTGAATATCAACAATCTCAATCTTAGGTTTACAGAACACCATAGCCGACAATCGATTGTATTCCTGGATGTGCAAGTTAAGATAGTGGCACAATAAATCGAGTCTGAACTATATAGAAAAGCCACAGGCACCAATATTCCGCTACGTGCAAATACTGCACATCCCAAAACTTTGTTATGGAGCATCCCACATGGTGAATTAATTTGTATCAGACGGAATTGTAACAAGATCGCTGACTTTGATCTAGCCAGCTAAGTAACTGCCCAAAATTTCTTACAACAACAGTACCCTAAGAAGATTATTGAAAGGGCATACCTAAAAGTCAGAGAAATGAAAAGACAAAACATATTAATAACATCAAAGACGGATTTACAAAATATGAAAGATAACACCACCAGACTCATTCTGACATTTGGAAGCCATTCCCAAGTTATCAAATGGATAATAAATACATATTGGAAAGTACTAAAAGCTGACAAAGATATAGGCAGCTTACTAAATGACCATCCTGACGTCACTTTTCGAAAGAGCACCTCTATTAAAGACCTAGTGGTGAACAGTTACATGACTGCAGAAAAGAATGATGCAAGCACTAACTGGCTTTCCACAACGGGAGATGGCTTCTCGAAGTGTACCAGATGTAAAATTTGTAAATATGCAATAAACTGTAAAAGTTACATTCATCCGGTCTTGAAACATCGGGTCCACATAAAATGCAGAATCACATGTGAATCCGAACTGGTGGTTTATGTTCTGATATGCCCATGTCTCAAGTGGTATGTTGGAAGTACTAAATGTAAGCTTAAGGTGCATATCCTACAACTACTCCCCTAGAGAAGGAGACAATGAGAGAGTACTCTGGCAGGAAGAAACAAAATGTATCCTCGATTTTGAGAGTAAGACAATTGTTGGTCGTAATGTTGATGAAGAACTATACACATTCCTGGGGACCTTATCCCTGTTTATATTATACATAGTGAATTAAGAAAAAAAACTTATCATCAACTCCAAGGACCTTATATTGCAACCTTCTCTATGTGGTTGTTCTTATGAGTTTCCTTTCCTTTCTCTTGGTTCTTGTATTTTTATTTTGATCACTTATTTTAAATCGTGACTTATAACATTATTTTTTCACACACTCCTATCCATTGTAAAAATGTTTGCAGGTGTGATGTATAAGGTTGATGGCAGTGACACGAACAGTATGATATCTAAGCAGTTGAATCACTGTCTTTTTATTCCATATGAATAGTCCCTATCATAATGAAATATCCATTTCTTTCTTAGAGCTAGAAGTGCTCGGATATTAATTTCATGTTGCATTATGCACCTTGCACTTCATATTATGTTCTTTTAAGGTTATATGTGGTAGGCCAAACTCACTCTCTGCAGCTCTGCTGCGAGTGAATCTCCAGCTGATCCATCCTCCGGCAGCTGCAACAAGCAATGCCGTGCCGAGCGCTGCCGTAGCACCGGAGTGCTTTAAAATGTCCCTCACGGCCATTGCCTGCCACAAGATGAGAGCAGAGGCCAAGATGGCCGCTGCCGTGTTTGCCGTAGCAACCAGGAACACACAGGCCTGTGCTGAGGCCTGCAATTGGTCCCCTGTTCCAGCCAGCCCCTCCGCTCCTGCCTTTAATGGAGGGGGGGGCTCACCGTTAGGCGAAGGCCAGGAGAAAAGGCCAAGCTCACTCTCTGCAGCTCTCCGCTGCTCGATGGCGCGGATGGCGCCCCCAGGCTCTGTCAAGTTCACACAAGGTAAGGCCTCCAGCCTCTTTGCCCACCAGTCACACCTCCTGCGTGCACCTGCCCAGGTCACAACCAGGCGCACCACGTCCCTACAGGAATGCACGACTACGGTCACGCACCCAGCCTACCATCCCCTTCACCTACACGCCCAACATAGGATAGCGCAATGCAAGGGTTGGCGTGAGAAGCCAGCCTCCAACTATCACGCGCTGCTTTACTAAGGCCAGCCCCTGGATTGCCACGCACTCGGTGGGAATGCTACGACAGACCATCAATGTCCACACCACCAAACAAGACCTCATGGCTGCCACAAACAAACAACATCTTTATTAACATTAACTCTGCACCTCCACCAACGCCCAACCCCCATGACCATTCGCTGTACTATGTTGCCTAATGCTGTGTCTATGCCCATTGCTCATGTTGATGCCGCCCCCATGACCACTCGCTGTACTATGTTGCCTAATGCTGTGTCTATGCCCATTGCTCATGTTGATGCCGCCCCCATGACCACTCGCTGTACTATGTTGCCTACTGCTGCGTCTATGCCCATTGCTCATGTTGATGCCGCCCACATAACCACACTTAACTCCACACCACCCACTATTTCCTCGACCTCATCCTTACTGAAACTTGGCTCAATGAAACTTCAGGCCCAGCCCTATCCCTTGCCATCCCTCCTGGGTATTCCATCTTCAGGAAAGTCCACACCTCTCAGAGAGGTGGAGGCGTTTCCCTCATCGCCAGGGAAGCCATTGCCATTAGAGAAGTTGAAGGCCTGCTTGACGGCAACAGCGACTACCTCCCTCTAAAAATTAATGTCTCTCCCAACTGCACCATAACCATGCACATTGTCTATAGACCCCTAGGCTCATCCTTTGACTTCTATGACACCCTTATCCATGCACTGTCCAACAACATCAAAAAGACATCAGGGGTCTTACTTCTGGGTGAACTTAACCTAGGGCTGAACGACCCGAAGGACCCCCCTGCGAAATCCCTCACTCAAGAAAGCCCTGTCCAACCTCGGCTTCACACACTCAGTTCCGATCCCACTCATATCAAAGGGCGCAACCTCGACAGGATCAGTCATCACAACTGCTCCCTTCTCATCATGGCCAACACCCCATCCCTTGGTCGGACCACCACTACATCCAATTTACCCTCAGAACCAAGAAAATGGCCTTCGCACCCCCCCACCGTGCGCAGAAACCTACGCTAGGAGCTCTTGCCTTCACACAGTTGAGAACCTAGCACCCTACCTCCTCAACTCATGGTTCTCCAAAGAACTTCTTGAACAACGTGCACAAAAAAGGACTGCCCTCTCCGCCTGGAAAGTTAGCCCTTCTGAAGCCACCAAACAGAAGTTCAAAACCATCTCCAAATCCTACAAGACTAACATTACCTTAGCCAAGGCCGCCTCCTTCAACACCAGGATCGCTGAAGCCAAGTCAGGGTCCAAGGAACTATTCACCATCTTTAGGGAACTGGAAAAACCATCTGCCCCCCCCCCCCATCAATCACACAAGTGGTGTAATAGCATTCAGTCTGCCATGCTAGAGAAGCTCAACAACCGCCAAACCAAAATCCGTGGCCACCAAAAAGCCCTATCCAACATCATAGCCATTTTGCGCGCTGAGCCACCCATCAAGACCACCGCTTCCCCTTTATTTGAGTTCAAAGATATCACTGAGCGAGGTCATCACCCTGCTCAACTCCATCAAACCCTCCAATTGCAAGGGTGATGCCTGCCCAGCTAGCCTCATCAAAGACTCGCCACCTACCTTAGCCCCCTTCCTTATAGGCTTTATCAACTCCTCCTTCCAGTCAGGCCATGTCCCGTCTGGACTCAAGGAAGCTTGGGTGTGGCCACTCCTCAAAAAACCCTTGCTCGACCCAACATACCTGGTAATTACAGACCTATTACCACTGTCCCCTTCCTGCTCAACATTTTGGACAAAGCAGCTTACCTGCAAGTCCAAAAGTTCTTAGACGATAACCGGCTCCCAGGCCTGCAGCAATCTGGATTCTGCCCATGGCACGGCACCGAAACGGCCCTCTTAGACCTCAAGAATCAAATGGATGATCTTGGAGACGCAGGCAAACCTGCTCTCCTACTGCTCCTTGATCTATCCGTGGCCTTTGATCTCATGGACCACAACACCTTGTGCCACCATCTAGCCACCCAAGCCAATTTCTCCCCGAAAGCTTGTCAATGGATCACCTCCTTCCTCCAAGAAAGGGCCAAGAAAGTCTTCTCGAAGTCTGCATCCGCCACCCCTAGCCTCCTTACCTGCTGTGTTCCCCAGGAGTCCTGTATAGCACCCACGCTTTACAACCTTTTCACAAGGCCCCTGTTCAGCATCCTGGATTCCCTACACCAACTACGCGGATGACACACAGGTACTCATCCCACTCGCGGGCGACTACCTAGCGGACACTAACACCCTCACCACTATCTACTCCACCATCCAATCCTGGATGGCAGAGAACTGGCTCTGCCTCAATAGTGAAAAAACTGAACTCCTCCTTATAGGGTCACCTTTCACATTGGGCAACCTTGGAGACCAGTACTTCTCCTTCACCATCGATAACATTCCTATCAAGGTCTCAAACAATGTTAAGATACTCGGAGTCTACCTTGACTCCAACCTTTCCATGGACAGACAGGTCAATGCTATCGCCACCTCCTCAGCCTACTAATCTAAAATCCTCAACGCTGCCAGGCCCTTCTTGGCCCGCCATAATTGCCTCACCATTGCCAGGGCAATCATCGGGTCAAGGCTAGACTATTGCAATGCCCTCCTCACTGGAACCTCCAATAAAAACATGGCCAAATTGCAGCTAGCTCAAAACAATGCGCTCAGGGCAGCCACAGGTACCGCTAGATGAGACCACATCTCCGAAATCAGAAGGCAAGCCCACTGGCTCCCTGTCAAAGAGAGAATTGTCTTTAAAACTCTTGCCCTCATCCGCAAATGCCTCCACTAACTCGCCCCTCCCTACCTGACCATCAGAATCACCAGGCACACGGCCACCAGACCCCTAAAATCATGCTATGCCAACACGATTGTCACGCCTATTACACGAAAGGTGCGCGCTGGAGGCTCCAGCTTCCCCACCCAAGCAGCCACACACTGGAACGCACTGCCACCTCACCTAAGACCGATTGAATCACACCTAGCCTTCCGTAAGGCTATCAAAACTAGAGTTTTTGTCTAAACAGAATATCTGTTACGAATCGGTTTTAGCAATTTCCTGCATAGTTGTTCGCTACTGTGTAACCATGAGCCCATTGGTCACCGCCATAAATAAAATATATTTATCATAGGAATGCACTATGCACTTTATAATATGCAATTGCTGTTTTAGGAATGTGAAATCTATATATAATCCGAGTTTGTATTAAAGAAACTTTCTTTGCTTTGAAATAGCACTGTGCTCTGTATCCTATTGATTTTAAATAGATATTTATAACTAAATACATGCATATATAGATAAAAGATAACATTCTAGTTATAACATCGAAGGGCTAGCATATTTTTAAATTGATGTGGCACTATGCACTTTGATAGCCGCATATAGCCTATGACCTTACGGAACGCACTGCACACCTTAATTTTTACGAACATTCATTATTGCCAAAAGTCCGTTTTTTTTCCATAGACATAATGGGAAAAAACATTGCTCACGTCTACAGCCAAACCGCTGGACAGATTTTCACCAAATTTGCGGCAGGAGCAGCGGCTTTGTCCTGAAAGTGTGCTTTTGTTAATCTGGTGTAAATCCGTCTGGTAGTTTTTAAAAAAAAATTACCAAATCGTAAGGCAAAAAAATTAGTGATATCTGTGTCCGGTCCGCGGATTGTTTTCCCTGTTCGGTCCGTGGACTGGCCTCTAATTGGGCCAGAAAAATGTGTGGACTTTTGTGTGTTCCGTGGACAACGGGACGCGCCCGCTGCTTGAGTGGTGAGAAAATGTGAAATGCGTCGGTTTCTGCTAGACGTCCGCCATGTTGGATTCGCTGACTTTTTTGGGGTCCCCGGACAGCGCAGCGAAAAAAGAGGGAAAAAAAGCAACATTGCACTTGTCAAACACAACAATCAATCTGTGGGGAGGTGTGGGGGAGGATGGGATATGGCCATAAGAAGCAAAAAAAGGGTTTTTTTCACCCCTGACAGTCCGCGAACACTCCAGAAGTCCTGGGGCAGTCCTGTGGTGTTCGCGGACACTTCAGATGTCCTAGGACATCTGTACCGATTTCTGCATTACAGGTTTGGGCAAAAGCAGTTTTTGGATGGCTTATAACTTTAGCGCCACTCAATGAAACTGCATGTAATTTTGCAATTTTATTTTAGACCTAATACTGAAAGGTTTTGCAAAGTTTTGTGGGATTCTTTCAAGAGGGGGCAAAATTAGAGGATGGTCACAAAATATTGTAAAGGCATATAAATGTGGTGTCATTTGACGAATCTGCACAACATTTGGCAAAACAATTTTGGATCTAGATATAAATGGTTTTCAAAAGTTTGGTGGGATTTTCTCAATAGGGGGCGAAATTAGAGGGGGGGTCGCAAAAAAATGTTTAGATGGCTTATTACTTTGTTGCCATTTGACGAATGTGGACAAAAGTTTTGAGAAAGATTATAGACCCAACCTTCAATGTCTGTGTAAAGACTGAATGGATTTTGTCAAGTGGGGGCTAAGTTTTATGACTATTGTATGTATATACATTTTGACACTTTTGAATGAATAAAACGTGGGTGGATTTCAAGCAAACTGGTGTAAGGAGCATTGGCAAGGACATTAAAGCATGGGTTTGCAAATGTTCCAGTGTTTTATTTTTTGACAAGTGTCATAATGTAGGTACAAAAAATAGTCCTATACCTTTGGTGACAGAGGTATAGCCTGTGGCCCTGGGCAGTAGCCAGATTGTCTGGGTCATGGCATAAGGTCGTGACGCGGACAATCTGGCTACTGGCCATGACTGCGAGGGACGAAAAATGGTGTTAAAGTGGCCATGTCCACCTGGTGTGGAAAAGTTATTCGAAAGTAGGATAGGTTTGAAAGGGAAAAAAAGGGAAAAAATGTGCTTGTGGTAATATGGTCATAGGGTTCTACAGGCTGCCATAGAAAGGGAAAGGGGGCTCTGTACGGAGCCCCGCCTTATCTTTCCATGGTGGCCATCTTGGAAAAGGATTTTCCTTCCTACAGCGGGACGCCCCAGGTATCCTGCTGTAGGAAGGAAAGTCTTTTTTTGTAAAAATGTATTTTTTTTAGCACCCCGGTTCCTGCTTTGTGCATTTTACTTTGGTATCTTAAGCCTTTGGTACACTCGCAACAGTGGTAAAGAACTGCCACACCCATGATCCTCTCTGGGTGCTGGAGGTTGGCACGTCCTCTACCTCATCTTCTTGGTCCTCTTCATTGTCTTTGGAAGTACTACGCTTTTTCTGTTGTGTAGGTCCTCCAGCTGGTGGTAGTGGCTCTTGGGGAGGAGGGAGGACAATAGCTGATGCCGTTTTTAAGAGCAATAGCAGTTTTACTAATATTCTTCTATGTATGTGCTTTGCACTAGCTTGTTAATGGATACTGAGTAAGTATAGGTGTAGGAGCTGTACAAGGGTAAATTTTGAGCTTGAAAGTTCCTCGATCAGTCGGAAAATGCAGTTCCAAACAGTCTTCGAAGCATGGACCCAATTGCGAAGTGCGGACGCCTTCGCAGACACGTCATCCTGTTGCGTGCGAGAGCATGGTCACGTGGCACTGTCTGGAAGGTCTGTGATGATATCGCACGTTTGTGGACGTCGACAGATGCAAAAACAGTGAAGAAAGTTGCAAAAAGTGTATAGAAGAGTTAGAAATGATGCTAGAAGGTGGGAAATGGCAGAGTTTTAAGGTGAAACATTGTAAATTGGACAGAAGTGTTGCTATACTGGGGTAAGTATGATATTAGTAAGTTGTAGGAAAATAGCCTGCACTGGTAAAAACCCATGAAATTCAGTGAAAAAACTTTGTTAAAGGGACGTTATGGTTACAAGTAAAACCGAGAAAAAAAACAGAAATTCGCCAGTTATGGTAAGCTAAGCAACCATAACTTGCACCACCACCGTGCATCGCACCACCACCGTGCACAGCTTAGACTAACACCCAGGACATCAAAGATGACATCACAAATGTAATTCATGATATCACTGATGACATCGCATGTGAAATTAATTTTGATGAAAACTCCCTATAAGGAGTTGTGTTTATATTGTTGGTAACAAGATTTTGGGGATGATCGGGAGACCTATCATGAACTACTTAATCTATTAAAGAATGTACTCATCTAAAATTATTGTATTAGAGTGTTAATACAGAAACCTAATCATATATGAACATAGACAATGACTGCAGCATGCACCATAGAAGTACACTATTTATAATTTTGTAATTTTGGATAGTACAATAATCAGTGCTACCTTATCAGAGTTTGGAGTAATGTTAAACATGTAATAACTAGCTAACAATTCAAGACTTAAAACACTTGTGCTGGTACAAACAATACATATGAAGAACCACACTTCATACAAATCAGAGGCACATACAGGGAAACTTAAGTAAGGAAGAAAGAAACCGCATCATCAGAAAATGTTAATAACATTAAGGTTTATCTTAATGTATACAAATGAATTGTGTGTTTTAGGCCTGCTCATTTCCCCATGTATGTGCACCATGAGCTGAGCCCAAACCCTAAGGAAAGTACTTAACAAACATTTGACATGGTTAACGTCTAGATATATAGAACCTTTTCACTTTTAATATTCTGACTGTCAGTTTTTAACTTAACTTCGACTCAAAGCATACAGTTCAAATTGCACTGTCCCCTTTTCTAGGATGAGATTCTTGTAATTGGGTACTCCCTATTTTTGGTTATCACGGGGGTCGATTCTGCACAATGGGAGGCTAATGAAGCAAACTTACAGAAAAAACAGAACTACCCCTCTTTTAGTCTCTTAGTGTCTACCTGTTAGCAAATCGGAGATCTATTTATTTAATAGATGATTCAGTACATTGCCCAGAAACACACTTTTTTCCAAATACATTAACATTACATTTGATTTAATCTTACACCTTCTTAAAAAAACATTAAAACCACTAAAACATGTGCACACTCATAAGACATAAAGGACACATATCTGATTTAACTAAACAATCATTACATACATTTATCAATTCTTTCAAAATAACTTAATTGTGACAAAAAAATAATGAAAATCAAAGCAATTCTTTTTGGGAAAACTGTTCATAGATATAGAAAAGTTTTAATCGACCAATACATTCTCTGGTCTGACACTTGTAAATAAATACATACACAATGTAGAGGTTCTATTTATTGTTTTATATGGCCTCTCCAGGTTAAATAATCTCAATTTGCTGGTTGTAATCAGTACTACAATTTATATTGTGCAACCAGACACCCGTTATTACAAGTAGAGATCAGGAAATTAACTAGATGAGTGTTTCCTTTCATGTCTACATATGTTTCGGCCACATGGACACATACTGCACAATCTCAAGTGCTTTTTTTCTACTTAGTATATGGGCCATCTTCAGGACAAAAAATGTTTTTTCAAGAAGATAATTCTTCCTAAATGCGATGCTTCTTCAATTTCAATCTAGAACAGAAGAAAGAATGTTCGATTTACTTCAAAAATCACTGTTTCCAAATGATCACATCCAAAAAGGCAATGTCTGTAGTGTTTATCAAAGCTACCACCACGATTACTGACCTTGAGTTCACTATACTTGATTAGGGATGTTGAGAAAGTTCCAAACGGGATCCTAAAACAATTTAAATCCGGATTTCAGGTGCAGCACACTACCTGTGGACATAAACTGGACTGTAAGAATCTTAGTCCAGTTAAGTTACTTATTTGTTTCAGGACATTCAATACATATTAAATCTATTTACCTTATTTATCGATATCCGCCAAGAAACAGACCTTCACAATTATTTTGTGTCTGAGTATTCAATCCTTCCACAGTGTTGTTCCACCTTACCACATTGAGACCGGTTTCTTTGTCTAAGGAAGGCAGAGACAAGGGCTATTGTCTTTTGTTTTAGAAAGGTATAGCATGTTGTACCTATCAGTTTGAGCTTTTTGGTTAATCTCATAGCATGTGTATTCAAAAGGAATGAATGGATATCTTCATTGTTCTGCTGAAAGGCAAGGAATCATCAAATGTCTATTCTAAGTATTATTGTTGGTTTCTCAATTAACCTTCATATCTGGAATTGGAACAGGGTTTCTTGGCCTGCAAAAAACATAAACGTACAACTTGCTATTTGTTTACAATTCACTCCATTTACAATGGTGTGACATTATTTATAAATTAAAACTAATATGCAAGCTTAAAGCTTATTATTTTGTATATATATATTTTATTGATGTGTCCGTCTTCAATTACTCTTCATATATAGCCGTACGTTTTGACAATTCCCTTTCTTTTCAAAATGCCTCGAGCTCTAGAGCCACTCCTGTTTACTGTGTGATTTTACCAACATGAATGGTTAATCAATGGAATTGACTCTACTTGGCTTTCAGTACTAATCTGCCCAAACCGCAAAAGCGAGAGGACAGAGAAAGTCAACAGTGTAGTGACTAATGATATACTCTGTCCAGACACTGATAATATGGATTATGTGCTTCTACATATACTGCAACCGTCTATTTAATTTTGTCTAGTTCTGCCAGAGTGATGGAAAATTTGACTTACCTGTGGACAGGCGTATGAAACTGTAGCGAGGTGGAATCCGGAAAAGTTCTCGCATCCTGGTAACGTCTCTAGTAATACTCTGAGTTCGGTCATGTGATCAAATATTACGTGTCATCGGCGTTGATGGAAAAACAACGTAGGCTACGCCGATCTCAGTTCTAATGACACTGAATTGTTGTTTTTCAACAACAATTATCACTGTCTCTTACACGAGTTATGCATTTCTATTTTTAAGCTCATTTATAAAAAAAAGAGCATTTCTGTATTTGTGCCATATTCACCTACGGCGAGAAAACGTTTTTTGAAAAAGTATTTTAAAATATGGTGTCTTGATGTCAAAACGTTTTTTCAGACATTGTAGTTAATTTACTTTTTACTTCTATGACTAAATCATAGTCACATGAGGTGCATGTCCCATGACTCCTATTTCGGGCTGTGTTACTGTGCATGCTGCATGTAGATAATTTGTCAGCCTATTGGGGAGAATTTATTCTGGAATAATCAAGTTGTCTGACAACTCGTAACTATTGTTACTCGTAAAACCTTGGAACAAGGGCCCTCAGAGGACCTGGTACAGTTGATAATCCTAAATAACCTGTGACCAGAGTCTGGTGCATACCAGGTCAAAGAAACTCAAGTGTCACACACTGGGAAGTGTCTCCGCATGAGCATGAAGGTATAGTTTGAGTTCTTCAAATTACAAAAAATTCATAGTCATTTCTTCGTTCACAAGCAACATCGCACTGTTAGATGTATTAAAGGAACACCTTCCACTCTACTGATACATTTAATCCTTGTTTTAAAGTGACTGTGTCGTAAATCCATTTCTGTTCACACCTTTGCAATGTGAGGTCTCTGTTGCCTCCTCCATAAAATAGGGGGGGCTGCCTCACCCCCCAAAGACCCCGCACCCAGGTGATCCTCCTGCACTTGGCCACTTGCCCACCCCCAGGAACTGGATCCAAAAGCGATGGCTGTGTCCTGACCACCTGGAGGACCAGTCCCCGAGGACTAGCGGGTCCCCTTTGGTTTCTCACAGCACTTTCCCCTTTAACTTTCATCAGCTCGCAGCCTTGCCCACAAAGCTTTCATACAGTTCAATATTCAATTTTGTGATCAGTCTTTTGGCTTTTGTAAAGAGCGCTTTCTGTTGTTCCCTTCAATTCGCTACAAAATGCTATAATTGACAAGGGATACAAAGCCTAAATGGCCTGCTACTTAGTTTCAGCCCACGTGTCAGTTCAGACAATGGAAATCACTTTAACCATACTACAGCATTACTTTTCAGCGTTCATGGGCATAGCGGTCCAGGATTTCGGAACTCAGAGACTCTCACCGGCCTCTTTGAAGTGTTTGGGTTGCACAGCGAACCTCGATGCACACTGCTGATTCTTCTGGCTACCCACCAGGGCTTCAGACTGCGCCTTAGACCCTCCAAACGTTGCATTGGAATCAACGAGCAACTTTGATCACAGTTGCATACTTCACTGCTTTCTGCTGCGTGACCTCTGCCACATGGAGTACGAGCTTCTTCGCCACTCAAGGGGTAAAATTCAAGCATCCAAGAATCCTCATTCCTGATGCGCTCGGCTCCAGACAGCTTACTCACTCTGCGACAGCCTTCACTGCAACCACACCTCTGCTGCTTCAGATTTCTCACACCTGCTGCTGCAACCCATGACGGGTTATTTTTCTCTTCTTTCCAGCTCGTTCTCATTCCCAGCCTTCTCTCTGCTCTCACACTGGACTTTCTCCCTGGTGTGCAGTCCCATCTCTTATACTGCCTAGGAGTGTTAAGGGTCCACACGTGTGGGCCAATAAGTCCAAGTGCTGACCTTTAGGAAACCTATTTGTGGGACATGCTGTTAGGACTGATTTTCTGTACTCTGGCCTGGTGGTCAGATGTATATAAGGCCAACCTATATTGTGACAGGGACAACTCTGGGTGCTGTAGCCAAACCAGTTCAAGGTAGCAGTGACGAAAGGTCTAGGCAGAGGTGGTGAGCTTGTAAAGGGTCTGCAATGAGTACACACAATGGGAATCACAAATGACACTTAGAAAAGATGTATGCAAATACAGTTGTTTATTTATGGCCAAATATCACTATGAAAAATGACTACTAGCAGGTAGAAGTATCACACAACACTAATAATAGATTACATATGTACAGTCACTAGAGTAGGGCATAATACAAATCAAACTCCCATAAAAGAAAGCGCAGATTCATTTTATGTACTACAGGTCCACAGAGAATTAACCCTAACTTCAAAAGGTGTTCCCTAAATTGTCTGGGGCTTATGCCCAAACATTCTGGAAAGGTTCCGACATAGTTTGTGATGCAGGGAAAAATGAAGGTCCGGTATTTGGGGTCCAGTGAATGGTTCCAAGGGTTAGAAGACAGTTTATTCTAACTAATAGAAATGGCCCAAACTTTCAGAAGGCTTGCATGAGCAAGCCATGGCAATGCCAAAGTATAGCAAAAGTTTTATAAAAGTTAGAAAACTTTCAAAGGGAGTTTAAGGGCAGGTAAGAACCACTGGTTTGCAGGTTCGAGCAGAACTCTGGTCGGGGTCTTTCGCTGGTGCAAGGACTCTTGGATGAAGAATGCAGAAAAACACAATGCAGAACCCCTCTCAGGACTGGACTCGACTCAGATAAGGTGTTTCAGATGGTGGTCTGCGCAGCACGGCGATGCAAATGTACTCACTTGTCACTGTCAGACTTTTCCTCCTATCTTGGGTCCCCTTGACGCTAGGACTCCGAAATTTTCGCTGAGGTACGTCTTATAGGACAAGCTGAGGATCCCCCAAGTTCCAGACCTCAATGAGGAACTGTGACGTTGGCAGCACACTAGCCCAAACTCTGAGCTGGTCAAGCCACAGGACGGTCCAGGGACACTTGCGATGGCTCTTCTTTGCAGGGTACTGAGCAGACATCCGGAATCGATGTTCCCTCCACTCCACGGTGTCACAGCTCCATCGCAGGACTGCTGAAGATCAATAGCAAGACAGGGCTCCTCCAGGACAGCAGCAGAAGTTGGTCACCAGGCCTCCTTCAGATGGGTCTCCGGTCTCTTCGTGGGTCTCACAGCTGGATAGGAGTCTTGGCTCCTCCAGGTTACTCCAGGATCTGTGAAGAGTGGGTGCAGGGGTACTCTTCTTATCACAAAAGCCAGGTAAGAGCTGAAACTCCCACTAGCCAATAGCAGGAATAGCCCCACACTCACCCCAGCATTGGTCCAATCAGGACCACTGGCAGGAACACTCATGCATAACACTCAGACACACTGAAACAAGTTTGGTGGATTGGGACTAGACAGCCCCACGCCACATTCTGCCAGCAAACACACATAGACCTCCTGTAGCCTGCCAAAAGTCTCTGCTTTCACGGGCACTAGAAGTCCATACAAGGATTTTCCTGACCACAGGCCACGAAGAATGCAAAAAAGCAAGATGGCCAAATGACAAGCGAAAAAACCTCATGGCATGGCCATGCTTGGTCACTAGCCATAGTTAATAGCCGAACGCGGTAAACGCTGTAAGGATAAAACAAAAAGCACCACAAAATGGTAAAAAGGCACTGCTGCCACCAGCTTGCCTATTTAGCACACCTAGAGTAAGCAAACATCCTTTGAGTGTTAGTCTAGGGGAAAAACAAAAGTGTACCCTATTATACTGCATTGTAAGATGCCTTGTACAATGATAAAAAGTTACCACAAGTGATAACAAGTTACTAAAAGTAGCAACTAAGTCGCAAGACTAAGGGAAACAATGTTTCCCAGTACTGACAGCCTGAAGGACATGTCAGTTTCCCCATAACAGGTGAGCAAAAGACAGTGTATTGAAGCTTAAGGCTCCACTGCAGTGTAAAAAGTACAGGTCAGGATCAAAAATAAAAGCAACACGTTTGAGGGTCCTTAAAAATGGAAGGAAAGGTGCAGTAATGACTTACCTCAATGGTACTCTTCTTCTTTGTCTCAGTACCAGAGTGGTGAAAATACCCATTTGTGTTCACTACTCCCAGTCGCCTCTTCCTCGTGCCAGTACTGTATTAGGTCAAATGAGAGGAATTGAGGGGAGATGTCTTACAGTAGCCCATAAAGGCCAGGCAAAGGTTAGGTTGGTTTTCAGAGGGAAAAGTGGAATACCATTTCTTGCCTCTGGGTACCCAATCCACAATGATATGATATGGCATTTATAACGCGCCTATACACAAGTGTTTCAAGGCGCGACGAGGCAAGGGAGGGGAAAAAGTGGAAGACAGACAACGATCCTACTAGGCCAGGTGTCATTCAGATCACGCAAGTGCGAGGGTAGGGAGAAAGGGAAGAGTGCAAGGGGAAGGGAAAGGGGAAAGTGCAGTACAGTACATGGGTACACAATGACCCTCCATCCAGGTGATCTTCCCTCGCTTCTCCACCCCCATGGTCAGGATCCAAAAGTGATGGCCTTTCGCTGGCCATCTGAGAAGAGGATACAGGGGGTGTAGGAATGAGGCTACCCTCAGGCTTCTCACAACACATAATTCACTACTTCCTGGACAACCTGACAACAAGGCACAGAGTCAATGGGGAGAAACATGTGTGATGAATCCTGCGGAGTCCTCACAGAACTCCTGCCTAAAGTCTCCTCCCAGGTGGCCAGGGGAAGGCAGCCACCGACTGGTCCTAACCCTGGGGGTCATATTAGCCAGGAGGATCACCTGGGAGGATAAGGGCCCCAGGAGAATGGGATGGCTTTGTTGGGAGGGACACTGTATTTATCTTCATCAGAAGTGGAGATTTCTGTGATACCAGAATATTTAATGGCTTGTTGCCAGAGTAAGGCTTCTCTTCTGAAAATTACTTGCTTTGTTGGTTTTGAAAACCGTTGTGATCAGCATGGGAAGAATATGTATGGAAAGCAGAGTATTAAGACCTTGGCTTCCAATGAATATAAGTCTCCCTTAAATCTAAACCAATTATTCATCTTTCCCAAATAATTCCATAAAGGTGTGTTTACTAAAAAGGGTGAATCAAATACAATGGGAGACTGTACTTGTGATGTAAAGAGATCAGACCATTGGGGATTTCAAGTCCCAAAGTACTGGGACAAGGAAGAGGGACTCGGCATTAAACTGCAATATGCAGTCTAGGGGTTCTAATGACCCATACTTGAGGGGGACCTTTGAATATATAAGGTCCCCTCAGGTGCAGGCCATTAGAAGTAGGAGGTGGAGCAGCAGTAGGTGTTGTAAGCTGCAGTTGCAGCAGCAGAAAATTGAAGACGCCGGATCCGCCACTGTTATGAAAGCGAAGTTCAGTCCTGAGAGGGTCTTCAGAGTTGAAACTCTGAACAGTAGAGGCCACGGAGAAGGAAACTGTAGACTGACAAGCTGCCCTGTGAGAGAGAGAGACTCTCTTCATTAAATGCCTGGTTCCAGTGGAATGGCGAGCACCGAATGTAGAAGGAGCAATGCAGGCTCCTTTCCCAAGCGGCTCAGGCTGCAGGCATGTGGCTGATTCTGTCTGGAGTTCAGAGTTCCACAGAAGAAGTAGTGGCAGCGATTCGTGCGGATGAGTTTTGAGAGACCGATGAGTTTGCCTGTTTTGGGAAACCCCGGAACACTCCGTAGTCGAACGCTGACCGCTAGTAACAATTTTGAATACCCAAATAATGTAAGAAGGTTGCCTGGGCGATATACTCCCTATAAAGGACAGCAAGGTTATAACCATTACTGCCAAAATGAAAAGGGGGCAAGATTTCAGCAAGATAAAAACCTGCATTGCCAAAGTAAAGGGGGCAACATTGAGGAAGACCAATACCCACCATTGCCAAAGTAAAGTGGGGCAATACTTTGGCAAACATATATCCCGCATTGGCAATGTAATAAAAGAACAATACTGCAGAGGAATTGTAACGATTATTCCCAGAGTGAGGAAGAGGCAATAGTTAAGCCACCCAACAAGAAGCATTGCCTAAACCAAAGAAAGGCAAGTGTGATAAATAGACATTGGGCCTCATTCTGAGTGTGGCGGTCTGGAAATAAGGGGGCAGTTGCCCCGTACCAACACCCTATCCGGACCGCCACACTCCAACTCTGCCTTCCTGGGATGTTGCACCTGGCAGGTCTGGCCTGCCGAGCGCAGAAGCCCTGGTAGGCGGAGTTGTCACGGAAACACCAGCACCATTAGAAACAATGCTGGTGCTTCCATTTCCCCATTCCCATGGAGTCCTAAGGGGCTCCTAAGGGAATAGGGACTTGCACTTCCGGCCGCCTGATATCCCGGGGTGTGAGTGGCACTGGGATATCAGGCAGCAGAAACAGTGTTACGAGTTACTGCCAAACTCGTTATGAGGCGCATTGTCAGCAGTTGTTTGATGTGAAAGTGAGAGATCAAGAATGGCAGGAGAGAACCCTTCCTTGCAAGAGTTATCAAGGAGGAGAGGAACATAACCTACGTTGCTTGAGGCAAATAAAAACGTGGAATGAACAGCACCAATGTGTATTGTGTCTTCACAGACGGAATTGTGAATCTTAAATGTTGTTGAAAGTTACAAAGCCTTTTCTGAAAGTGTGAGGCAAACCTTACCATAAAGTACTTGTAGTAGTGTTAGGAGTTTTTGTCCTGGCAAAGGAGGGATTGTTAGTGGTAGTCCTGGCAGGTTAGTTGACCAGGAAGAAGACATTGAAGCACTGCATTGTGGTTGAAGGTTGTGAAGTAAAGAAGGTGGTAATGCCACTATTGTGTTTGTTGAATTATGGTAAAAACTATCCTGACAAAGACATTGGGCCTCATTATATGTATGGCGTAAGGTAACAACGGTGCCGGTAGAGCTACCGGCACCGTTGTTACTGTACCGCCATACTACGAGTTGTGCTCGCGGGTGCCTTTCATTCTGCCAGGTCTGCCCTGGCAGAATGAAAGACACCCATGAGCACAGCAAGCCAGTAGCACCAGCACTGTTATGAACGGTGCCGGTGCTACAGGCTTCCCCATTCCCATTGAGTCCTATGGAGCTCAAATGGGGATATACCGGCACTGGCACCCGCGAAACGGCAATTACCGGGTCTGGCAGGGCCGGAATACCCCGGTAATTGCCTATTTTCGGGTGCTGGATTTTCTTGTCAGTATGGAGGTAGCCTTGCCGGTAAAACCGGCAAGGCTACCTCCAATCTCGTAATGAGGCCCATTGTTGTGAATCAAAAAGATATGCTCCAAAAAGGAGAAGTATTATTGTATTGTTGATTATCAGTTTGAAGATCAAGACTTTTTTCTTTTCATTTTGTGGAAACTTGTCAAGTGCCGATTGAAAGTCTATTTGGAGCAAGAAGAACTTTATGAACAGAATTTGACTATACAAAAGGGGAACTTTCTTGTTTGGAACCTTGATTGAACATTCTGCTTTTGAGTCTGGGGAAGGGAATCCGACCCAGGCCACAAAGATACAAAGTTATCAGGTTCATGTTGAATAACACTGTTAATTCTGTTAAAGCTGAATTGTCATATTGTACCTATATGAATGTATGTAAGTCTAAGTCCGAGACACAGATTCCTTGTATTAGAATGTTTTCCTTCAGTCTTATTTTAATGGGCAGGCAAATCCTCTTTAGGTTAGGTAACGTGAGGCATTTGTCACACCCTTATTTGAGTTAATAAAATGGCTACTTGTAACAAAACCTTTACCAAGTTGTCCCCCTCTCAGTTCTGACACCTCACACTTGCCTGCACCAGAGAATTGTCTGCACTGCTTCAGTACATTTGCTTTAGTCAGGGGGAGAGAGTACATCTGTTATTGTTTTGCGGGTCTATAAGGTTTAGAGAGAGCCCCAGAGTGGAATGTGGTGCAGGAAGTAGTCATATTTCCAGCTATTTAAATTGGTGGGAGCTGTTTAACTCCTGCATGTAGCCAAGAAGAGCCCGAGTGCTTATTTTTGGTGCATGTTGTGAATATCTGCGACTGTCCCCATAAACTAGGACCTCTGTTCACCCTATCTAGAAATTATGAAATATTACAGAAGGATTGTTGTATTGAGGTCAATGTTTGAACCTCTGTGCTGTTTATGTACCAAGTTTGGACACTACATGAAATAATAGTGTTTGTACATAGCTTTATTCACTATGACAACCATAAAAGCATCTTAACAAAACATAAAAACGTACAACCACAGTAATTATTAAAAATACATGTCGATAAGGCACTGTAAAAATACATATAAGATACATGAAATTTCCCGACAGTTAGATCACATATACTTAGACCTGTACAGCCATGCCCTATGTATATATTTTGCAATAAAATAAATCGGGTTCACGTCTATGGTACTCCTACGAAAGGTTAGTGCCAGTTCTGTTTTCCTAATCTCCTTTAATCGGAATATTGGGAGTAAATAATACTTCCTCAACCTGTTATACCCTTGACAAAACAAAAGAAAGTGTTTCAATGTTTCCACTGTGTTACCACACACCCTACAGTGCTTTTCCCTTGCGGCTGTCCAGCTTGCAATAAACTCAGCTACCCATTAGTGAACAGCTGGACAAACAGCATCCATGCCTATACTGGTGTTACACAATCCAAATATGCTTTAATTCCTGCAACATGTTTTAATATAACATACAGGGATCTAGTACATGCTGCTTTGCATTTTACCCAGGATTGCCTCTGCACAATTAGTTTTTACATTGGCTTTAGCACTCAGTGTTATACCTTCCGGGTTGACCCAGTGGTCCATCAAACCCAGTTCTTCACAGCCCTGTTTAACAAATTTAGGTCCGGCTAATGACATCACCCCAGGCACCAATAGCAGACTACTCCGTTAATTACTCCATTAGAGCTGCCCTCAACATCACTGGATCCTCGCACATCTCCGAAACAAGGAGAAGCCTACACTGGCTCTCAGTACCACAAAGAATTTCTCTGAAATCTCTTACCCTCACACATAAATGTCTGAACAATCAGACCCCCACCTATCTTTACTAAAGCTTCTCTCACTACATGCCCACCCAGCTACTTAGATCGGCTCAAGCACACTGCCTGACCATCCCCAGATACAAATTTCAGAAAGCCGGAGGAATTAGCTTCCCCGTCCTTGGTTCCAAACTATGGAACCCGATTCCATTATCTGTCAGATCAGAACATTCTCCTACCCTCTCCAAACAAAGAACCAAACTGTGGCTATCTACCACTTATGCCTAAATGCCTAAATCCACCTCAGGACGTTTTTTGGTTCTTGATTGCCTTTGTCTGTATTTCTCTCTTTCTAATTGTAGATATTGTGCACAGCACACTGCAAACTATGTATAATTCTATTGCAACTGTAGATATTGCTGCACATTATATTGTATACTATGTATAACTCTACTGTATGTATATACTGCGCTCACTTTACTAAGCTTTCCTAACATTTGGTACATTGTGTTATGTCTCTATCCTAATTGTAACCATTGCTGTATTGTACTTACCTTGTCAAGATATGCACCCGGTTGCCCTTGGGCCTGGCTACGCTATATAAATAAATAAAATACAAATACTCAGTCTCCCTTTATTTTACGAAAAATGGGACACTCCAAAGCCTAATCCAAAAGAGCAATGGCTTGGTAGCAATTACTTCATTAAACGGTTCAAGGCCAGTTTCCCATCTCAAACTTGCCATCGGGGCTCCCTTCAGCTGAATGAGTAGGTTCTGTAGAAAGTTGTCACCTGCTACACACAGCCCAACTAGCGGGCAATGACCCCACAGTTCAGCCCCATACATTGCTGCTGCCCTACCTTGTTCTTGATACAATTGGATGGCTGGGGAGATAGCCCCCCTTCCTGGTCTGTAAAAAAATAAAACTCTGATTCCCCCACTGTATTTCTTTAATGTTGTCATCACGGGAGGATAGCTCAGCAGCAACGTGCTCGCCTTGAAAGCAAGACGACACGGAGCAACACAGGTTTGATTCCCAGGTCCGTGCTTAGAAACCTCTGGGTATTAAGCACGTTATTCATGTCATGTAGCCTTAATAAGGTGAGCTGACTATGAGAGATCCTCCAAAAATCTAATACCAAAATAGTCGTGGTAGGGCACCTGTTCTAACTCAAGGCTGTCTACTAGCACTTTCATTTTAATATTTGTCTGCCTATTTCTACTAAACACCATGCCCTTTGTTTTTTCAATATTTAATGCTAGTGACAGATCCTTGCATTTCTCTTTAAATATTTTCAGACTGTGTCTTAGACCCAGCAGTGTGGTAGATAACAGTCCAGCGCCATCCACGTAGAGGAGCTAGAATATCCATACTAGTCGCTATTAGTTCCTCTATTATTGCATTTATATGCAAATAATAAACTGCCCAAAATTCAGATACAGACCAAGCATGTTAGTGCTAGGGAAGTGCAGGCAATCAGGATTTAAGCCTGCCTGTGGTCACTGGAACTGGACCCCATCAAAGGGAAACCAATGATGCACAATAGCTGCTCACCCAAATGACCAGTCAGTTATTTGACAGAGCTTCCCCAAGAAGTCCCCTTACGTCTAGATAGTATCACTGAAGACACTCTGAGGAGTCCCATGTGTACAAAGTGACTCAATTGTACTGTGAGTTTAAGGCATGCAGATAAAGTGAAACCCCCATCAGCATCTCATTTTAGAAGGTGGAGAGCTTTGTTATTCAATTAATTGAAATTGTATTCGCACCCAGGGAAGGGCGCTCAGCTAATCAGATGGCTGGAACAGTGGGTGAGAATACACATTCTCCACCTACTGTTTCCCGCCACCCGAGGCCCTTTCCCCAGTGGCGCCATCTTTTTATCTTTTTAATGTAGGGAGGCAACAGGGAGTCTCTCGCTGTTGCCTCCCGACCTCCCCCCGGAAAACAAACCAAACCATTTCCACACTCCCTACTCCACCTCCACTTACCTGCTGGACCAGAGCTTTGTGCACTGGGCCCAGTGTTCCTCCCTCTCCCGGCCACCGCCATAGAAATAGAAAAGGGTCTTAGTCCCTTATCCGATGGCGGCAGGCATCTTTTTTTCTCATGAGATTGGCATTGCGTAATAAGCACAGCCAATCTCCTGAGAGAAAAAATAAACTATTTGCACCCTTGGAAAACTCCAAGGTACAAATAGCAATCGTGCCTCAGCAGGAGGGCGTACAGGCCGGTCACGGCCCAGAGCCCTTGACAAGGCCCAAGCGAGGCTCGGGCTGGAGGGCCATTACCAGCCATGTACGCCCCCATGCTGGGGCATGATTGCTACAGTGTAGGTCTGCTTCTGCTCCATCGGGAATGACAGATAGTAGCAGCTTCTTTGCCAATGTAGTGTTACCGGACATCTTGGATTTGCTGGCACCGCTACAGATTTTGGACAACTGTTCCAGTGTCCCATCATTTTTCTGTTAATAAAGTGCATGTTTTATCTTTGAAGGTGGATGTAAGCGTGCTGTTTCTGAAGGTCTGCTGTTGGGGCTCAGAAGAGCATAAGTCCTGCTGATAAAGAACAATCATAGAGGAGGTTGATTTAGGAGAAAAGGGGACATGCATGCCTTGCAATGACAGCACCCAGAGCACTGCTTTGGGCTATACTGACCAAGAATCAGATAACAGAACTCGGATAGTATCAAAGCATGCATGTATTGACCAATTCCTGGCAGACAAGGGAGCAAAGACTGGTACGCATTTTAAAAAATCTATGCAATGAATCTTATCTGACTAGGCCGAAATTTCAGTAGCAGGTTCAAAAGGCACTGAGCTTCTGTGTACCTGCAGAACTTGTGTGTTGTGCTGAATACAATTGCATGTGCTAGGCACAGTTATTCTTCATTTTGCAAAAATTATGATACTGTGAGGAGCCAGGAATGAGACACGGACACAAGGAGTCATAATTTTGGTCCAAGACTTATTAAAATAAAAGGGGTTGGGGGAATAGCTCTGTGTCCCTGCTCTAATAGGTGTTTATCTACCTTAAACCAAAACTAAGGGTTTATCAATGTCAGAATGCCCAAAGAAAACCCGCCCCATGTCCAAAGTACTATTCGGGCCCTCACATTCTAACAGAATTAACTCTAAGCTGAAAAGAGTCATGTCTTTTGGGCTTGAGTGGTTTATAAATGTTCTAAAGGAAAATGCATAACTCCAACACAAAGGTTCTAGAATGATAGTATTCCTTGTTCCAGGTGGTCGTTCCCTTCCCCTGGATTTCTCTTCACTCTGTTTTGTATTCAAGAATATCAGTTCCTTGAGTTCCTCTTGATCAACAACTTGACTGGTACACAAAACAACTTGGCTCATAGTCTTTATTTTGTTAGGATACCTGGTGTAATTTCCTGGCAGATTTTCACTCCTTCTCTTGATCAGCACAGCCTTTTGCAAGTCCTGATATATCCTTTACAGGACATCTTTAGATGATGTATTTCAGATACACCGTTCAGCTTGTCCTTGCCTGGTGTGCTTCCCTACCACGTCTTTCTTATATGAGCACACTTGCAACTGCCTGGTATACTCTCTTGCCAGGGCTCTCCTATATGTATTTTTCTTGCGCCTATAATTTGCCTGGTATACTCTTCTGCCAGGGTGTTTCTCGTTTGTGCCCTACACACACTTCCAAACTTGCTAGTCTCTTATGTTTGCTTTATCTGATATTGTATCTGCCTGGTATACTATCCTCCCAGGGCTTCTCTCATATGTGTATTGCATACACTCACAAACTTGAAGTCTCAAACCTTTGTTTTGTCCTCCTTTTTAAAGCAATGCTCACTTTCTCTTTCATGTGCTTAATTAACAATTATTCAGGTTTGGCATGGCTGCCAATACGCCACGATGTCCCCACTTCCCTTGGGTGGACTCACTGGCTCTTGCTGGTGTATTCTGTTTCTCCAGTGGTAAGCCGGTTGCAGTCCCTTGGCAATTCCTCACTTCTCGCCGCCTATGTTCCTGGGCTTCTCTGCCTTGCGGTTCATGCTGGGCTCTTCTGCGTGGTTTGGGGCTTCCGTAAGGCAGAGGCTCCCTTCCAACACCTGCAAATGTCCAGGAGCCCTCTGTTGGCTTCTGGCTTTCCCGCAGCATATTCTCACTCAGTCAACTTCCCTTTTCCTTCTCCTCGAGCTGGTTGGCTCCATGGGACACTTTCCAGCCCCACAGTCTCTCGGTCCGTACTGAGAGGAGCAGCTTTCCCCTGCTAGAAGCTGCTTTGCTTGTTAAAATTTCCCTGCCGCATGTATGCACTCGCAACAACTAGAGCGCAGCTTTGGCTCTTGGCCTCCATTCATCTGTATTTCTCGAATCATCTTCTTCAGCAAAGTATTCTTGTATTCATGGGAAGGGAAGTCCATTCTTGATGACTTGCATGTAAAGTCTGGATAATTGTTCTCAGTAATCTTTAAGGGCAAGCCAGTTCTGGATGACTTTTAGGTAGTCTGAGAAGATGTTTTCATGAGTCTTAAAAGGAAAGGCAGATTTCTACGGCTTGCGTACAGATCTTGTCAAAAGGTCTCCAGTGCCCTTCCTAGCTAGATGAGAGGAGGTATGACAATATGCCATTAAGGCATTGGGCATGGATGAGGTATCCTCAAAAGAAAAGGGGGGATACCATGCCTCGTTCGATGATGCCATGTTACTCTCCCAGAGGCTATCTCCCCGCATGTAATACTCCCTCATATAGCTGCCCCCAGGGTCAGGATCAGGTACCGGCTGCTGTCCCCTGGTCATATAAGCAGAGGTCACCTCCAGTAAAGGAGTGATGACACCATCAGATTCATCACAATACCCTGTGAATACAAGATGAAATTGCAGTAGGTCAATGCAAAGAGAGTGTATTTTCCTCCAATTGCAGACTACCTTTATGCTGGTGGTATGTCTCGGTTTACTGTTTAATGTGTTGGATGTTCTAAGGCACCATACAGGCCAAGTACCACACCACCACCTTTGGCACTGCAGCACCAGCAGAGTGGTGCTGTGTGTTTAAAAAGGCTGGTCATTTCGAGCAAGGCTTGTCCAGACAGAATTGGTGTGGTCAAATGTAGTCTCTCCTGCAAGAGAGCTGTACCTTCTTGTGTGAAGTAGGAGAATTTGAAAGCAGGGGAGTGGGGCTGTTAACCACGTGTCTAAGAACAGGAGGACTCAGGAATGTCGAATTTGAAACTTTTATTTCACTGGCAGGTCAACACTGATGGGGCTATGCCTTCAAAATCACTAAAATGGCATGCTTCGGGAGACCCATACAGATACAAATTAATACAGTCTTCCATCCAGTGTGAGAAAAAAGTGGGTGTCTCACCCACTAGTACCCAGAGATCTCTCTCTCAGGTGGCCAGTGCACAGCCATCGCCTTTGGATCCAGACCCTGGGGGTGGACCAGTGCGGGAGGATCACCTGCGTGAGGGATCTTCGGAGAGTGGGGGTGAGGCAGCCGATAGTGAGACACAGTATTCCCCCCTTTTTGTTCATCTACCCCATCCTATTGTGTATGATTTTCCAAAGTCCCAACCCCTTTTTACACAAACACTGGCCCGAGGAAGAGGGTGACTGAGAGTAACCAGACTAACTCCCTCTGAGCCCGATTGATGGAGACCCGAAGTATAGTGAGCTTGGGAAAGGGAGCCCCCTTGCAAGCTTGTGTTGAACTTTGTCATGAGAACCCTGAGCCCGACAGAGGGGGACCTACATGAACTGTGTGGTGAAAGGTCTGAGCCCGACAGAGGGGGACCTTTGTGAACTTGGTGTTGAAGTACAATTTTGAAAGCCAAGAAAAGAGACCTTAACATGGAAGGCCAGGCGGGCCACAAACCACGATTTGGAACTGTTTGTAGTGTTGGAAATCGAGCCTACAGGGACAGCTTTACTCTGTGAGGTCTAATATAGGGAGGCAAGCTGGTTCGACCTCATTTATTCTTTTGAGCACTGATTTTTCCTTTGCATACATTTCTCCTTTTTACACTTTTTGTACAAGAGGTAGGGCAGGCATTAGGTTTTGTTAGCATAGGCCATTTTGATTTGACAGTCTATTAGGACTGTTTGTTTATTGTTTGATGGTTGAGATTACTCCCATCTTAGTTGGAGGGCAAAGTAGGAGTTTCTCCAGCCCCAACATTTTCAATAAATGTTTTACAAATTGTATCCATTGTGTCAGTGTCGTACTTGTGATACCATACCTCCCCTACATCAGGCATTGGCAGTCTGGAGCACCTACTCCCCATAAGAACTAATGACCATCATCTCCTTTCACAGTGGGGATTGTGGAGGGTCAGAAGATGGACACAGACTCTGGTCTGTCATATTCAATGGGTTTATTAAATCAAAAGATGCTAAACTCATAACTTTCCCTCTTACTAAGGGTGTTCCCTACCAAACTAACTAATGTGCTTGTCGGTTTTCTGAGATCGTTAAAGGTTAAATGTTAAAGGTATTTGTAATGCACACCGTCACCAACGGAGTTGGTCCCCAGGCGCTCTGGCGGATCTGTAAACGAGAAGGTGGGGATGGGTTAGTAAGGTGAAGAGGGAGTAGGATAGTGAGAGGAGTGGTGTTCTGTTGGCAGCTTCAACTCGGTATACATCGGGTGCTGAGCTTTGGTGCGACTATCGGATCGATGTCAGTCCTCATGTGTTGTTGGTGCGGGTTGTGTTGTTGCAGTGTTGTAACGTGCGTGGGGTTTGTTGTGCGGGAGATGGTTGTGTGAGTTAGTTTTTTGTAGTGAGATAAGTATGCAGGAGGTTTGAGTTTTTTGTTTAGTGGGTTGTATGACATTTCGCTAACATTCGCAATTCTGTCTAAGTTTGGCACTTGCTAACCTTCCTAATTCCATTTGAGTGTGGCACCTGCTAACATTCACAATCCCGTCCAGAAGCGACGCAGCCTGATGTCCCCAACTCTGTGTGGTCCATCCTAACATTCATAATCCTATCTAGACGCAACACAGGCTAAAGTTCATAATTTCATCTCAGTGTGGCGCATGCTAACATTCACAATCCTATCCAGATGCGACAAAAGTAAGATCCGTCCACTGTCCAAAAACTACCCTATTATGACCTTACCACTAGATATAACAACATAAAGCACAGGAGAATGACTCCCTTGACCTGTAAATTGGCTCTTCACCACGTTCAGTTCAGTATTGAATTTTGTATTTCTTAGCAAATACTCTTATATTGGATTGGTATATGTTTCACTTGTCCATTCTCTTGGGCGATTCCTTTTCTCATTTGTATTGTCCTTTTGTTTTGTCCTTAGGTGCTTTATACTTTTCTTACTACTCAGTTTCAAAGGATAAGTTTTATTCAAAGTCCTTAACTTTTCTTGGTTCATTATATTCCATCAACAACTCACAACCCTATGGCTTATTCTCAACACTCAGTCTTTATCGGGATGAGTATAAATGCTCAAATAATGATTTCCAGTCTCTTCACTTATTCTTAGTACTTTGTCTCCACTGAGACGAGTATGAGCACTCCAGTTATAACTTGCTTCCTTCTCACACACTTTCGCTATCTGATTGGTACTGCGACGAGCAAGAATGGCCAATTATTGTTATTCATGGTCCCCCTCACGGGTATTCCGCTTTCCCTGTTACCTGTGCTTCTCAGGGATAATGTCACTGGGTCATATGCACTTGCGGTACCACATGAATCAATATCAAGCCGTCTCTCTGTGGTTTCTCAAAGAGGCTCTCTCGCATTTCCTCCATTATCTCGGCATGCTCCTCCTTCGTGAAAACAGTATCAGCGTAATTCATGGACAACCTAGTCCACCATGGTTTGTTCATGGTCACACCACTGTATATTCCTCTTTTCGGGCAGGGACGCCTTATGTCCCTCACAGGACTCGGTTTCTGATTCTCTGACTCCAGGCATACACGGCTGTGTCTGGTCTTTCTCTCCGTCTTAGAAGCTGCACGCCCAAGCTTCCCTTCAGTGTCTCTTTGAGAATCTCTTTGAAATTCATGGAAGTGGAGGTAACTGTGAGGGGTGTATGTCTGGAAGATGGTGATGGAGAGGGAATAAGAGCAACCTATTATATTTATTTGTGCTGTCAAGGAAGGTGGCACATATGTGTGCATGTGACTATATGTGAATATGTTGTTGAGTAGTATGTGCAGTTTTACTTGTCACATAAGTGTGTTCTGGAGAAGACGGTGAAAAACTATCAGATGGAGGGTGTCATTCAGAGTTCGGTAGTAACAGTAAAAATAATAGCATTTGACACATAGTGCCGATTTTGCCATCTACTAAATTCAGGGTTTGATCAAATAACACCTGGGGTATTCCAAAAGTCCCAGGGTCAGATACAGCATTGATGGAATACTACTACACAGAGGTGGACATTACTGCAAAAGAGGACAGCAACACCAAGGAGATGTTCTTCATATCAGTGCTAGCACTGGGAAAGCAGCAAAGGAGACATCAACCATGCTGTGAAGTGATTATTTTATCAACTCAAGTACCAGTGCTGATCTATACGGGCGCATCAGTCAATGTCATGCGCATCACGCAATACACCCAGCTTCGACCAAAGCCAAGGCTTACACTGCCATATGGCAGAAGAACACCCATTCCATTGGAGGGGCCGTTCCAGGTGACAGTAGCACACAGCCACCAGTGCATGCCACCAACATTCTATGTCACCAGCGAGGCGAAAGACACACTCCTCAGTTCAGTGAATGCTGGGATACTGGGCCTGGTACACTTTGCATTCCAGGTGAACTTCACAGATGTCAAAAGGCTATGCAGAGACTATGAGGGCCTGTTCCAGGACATAGGGTGCCTGAAAGGTCAGGAAGTGCAACTGCAAGTGGACAAAACCCTCCAACATGTTGCACTGCATCATAGACACATTACCATTTCATCTACGAAAGAAAGTGGAGGAGGAGCTGGTAAACATGGAACGGGCAGACATCATTGAACAGGTGCAAGGGCCAATGCCCTGGGTGTCTCCGATAGTGGTTGCCCAAGCAACCATGGACGGTACGGATATGTGTAGATATGCGCCTCCCCAATGGAGCAATCAAGAGGGAGCGTCACCCAGCATCCACCCTCAATGACATATTGGCCACCTGCAAGGGGCAGCAGTGTTCTCCACCATAGACCTAACACCAGGTTACCCTCAGGTGCTACTAGATGAGGAATCGAGGTCCATTGCGATGTTCTCCTCCCAAATGGGACTATTTCGGTACAAGAGGCTCGGTTTTGAGGTTTCTTCCGCTGCTGAAGTCTTCATGCATACCATCAGGGTGTGCTCGCACGGTTGAGAGGGTTTATAAATGTCAGTGATGGCATGCAACCTATTCCAGGACTGAACCAGAGCTCCTGCACATTTTTTGAGTTACATAGTTTTTATTGAAAATTCATAAACAAATTTACAAACTGATGTATAAGTAGACCAATTATGTAGAGGATTTGAATGAATATCGTATAATAATTGCACATAATTATTAATACAGTAAATAGACTTGAAACAAACTATTATGTTTCTAACATGAATTAATTAAAATTGAATAAGATAAATACACTAATTAAGACCCACGGGGGTAGACAAACTTGACAAACTATTCAGACTAGGGGATATAATAGGGAAGAGGAGGAGAAATAAAGCAACATTTTAGAGTCAAATATACCTTTACTATAAATATGTGGTAAAAATATTCCATTTTGTTATTACATTTCCATAGGTTTCCACAGGAAAAAGCATACATGTTCTCAATTCTGTGTAATGAGCAAATAGAATTGCACCATAGGTTATAAGACAACTTTTGTGCAGTTTTCCAATTTGTCGCAATAAGGTGCAAAGCAATGTAAATAAAAAAACACAATAATTCCAGGGATAGTATTGACATCATAAAAAGGATTAACTAAAATGCCAATCATTAAATTGCACAAAGTTAATCATACTTGAAATGAAAACATATGTTGCAAACAATTCCAAACTGTGTCCCAAAAAGAGTAAACCTATTTACACTTGAAAATGGAAGTAGTAAAATCAGCAAAGGGGGGGGGTTAACAAGACCAGCAAGAATTAGAGATGGTATCTGACATTTTTGAGGTTCTAACTGGTGTTGGGTAAGCTCTATGTAATATGAAAAATGCTGTGTGAACTAAGCTGCAACTGATGTAGTACAACATAGATCCCATATGTTTACCAAAATGTCTGTTGAAGGTTGTACATTCCAGTCAGATTCCCATTGTTTAATAGTATCAGAGAGAAGATCATTTTCTTTGCGTTGTTTGAGAACTCAATATAACTTAAACGCTTTGGAAGACGGAGAGTGCATTTGTATATCTATGAATTTAGAAGGCATCTTTTGGAAACTATTAGGAAATGCCTTGCCAATTAAGTTTGCATGGCTAATATAACCTTTGTAATCATTGTCACCCGTCCTTATGGCTCTTGTCTGTGCCTGTCCAGGCCTGGGAGGTTCGCCTCCTCCTTCTGCCCCTGTAGCAAACCATGGAACAGTCCCCAGGAAGGTAGCCTGCTACCCCATGAACATGGGCCTCTGCAACTCTACGCACCCTGCAGAATACCAGTGAGTGATGGCTGGACATTGGCATTGCTCTCCACTAACCCCAACAACTTTTGAACCAAGGTGTGCCTATAACATTCAACCTGCCTTGCCTTCCAATCTCACTTATTCCTTCTATCATTACATTTTGTGTCTTTTTAGAAAATTCTAAGCCTGGTATGTTTTAACCTCTCTTCACCCCGTTCTGCATTGCGTTTTGTGTCGTTTTGTCAAATTCGAAGCCTGGTGTGTTTAAACTTCTCTGCACCCCATTCTGCATTGCATTTTGTGTCTTTTTTGCTAATTCGAAGGCTGGTGTGTTTTAACATCGTTGCACCAATCTGCGATACTAAAGTATTCCCAGTGCATCTGTTCTCTTGTTTGCCTTGGCTACTCGGCCACCTGGTGTGTTTGTGCTCTGCCTGTGCTGTGCAGCCCCTCCTCTTTATTCCAACTACCCTGCGCTGCCCCTATGGCACTCATCTCCCCTATCTTCTATAACTTCTACACTATCACCTACCCTCCCTCTCTCACAAAGTCTGGAAGGAAAAAGCTTATAAAAGATATCCTGACCACTAACCCTGGCCTACCTATCACAGACACCTATGTCAGCGCAGCTTCCAGACAGATCTTCACAAATATCCTCTTTTCTATCCCCTCTCCAGATCTATGGACTTCTCATCTCTACTCTCTATCCTCTCACATCCTCACCCATTAATGGTGGCACTAAATGGGTAGTCCTCTTGGCGGGCTTTGCATCATCCAGGTGTATCATTAATTTCTATCACATTGGTACTTTCTTGGTTCAGGGTCCTCAGCCCAACCCCCTCTTCTTTAACTGTGCCTGCCTTCCATTGTTAACTTCCTTCCCACACCTGCTACTCCTTCTTCCACTCTCTCTGTCCCCCCCTCTGATGGGGGTACCACACCCCTGTACCCCCTCCTCAGAAAATCTACAAAGGTGGAGACCTCTTGCATCTAGTCACACTCAATGCTCGCCCTGCCATCAAACACTTTGCCGACTCCTTGTAGACCTTGACATCTTCACTTTTACTGAGACTTGGTGCAATGCCAGCTCATTCACTGCTTTTGACTCCCTTCTCCCTGATGGCTAAAAGATCATCTCCAAGCCTCGCCCTAACCCTGCTGGCGGTGGGGTCGCTCTGTTCTTCCCTGAGCGGGTCCCGTCTTCCCTCATACCCATCCAGCCTTACTCTTCTTTCGAGAGCCTGGTTTCCAAGCTGGTCATCTCTTCCACCTCCTCTCTGGCAATCCACTATCTACAGACCACCTGGCTCTACCACCCTGTTCCTCTCTGATTTCTCATCCTCTCTCCTCACAAATACCTTGTAACTCCTTCTCGTGGGTGATTTCAACATCCACCTTGACTCCTCAATCACTGCATCCACTCTCTTCCGTGACCTCTGCACCTCGTTCTCCCTCTCCATTCTCCTTTCTGGTCGTACCCACTTGGCTGGACACACCTTGATGCCTTCATCCACACCTATATTTCACACTCCTCCCTACTGTTCACCTCACTCTCCTGGTCAGACCACTCTCTCGACTCCTCCCACCTGGGTACTCTCGGCCATCTGATCGCACCTCCCCCAGCCCTGTCAACCTTATTCACAAACATCTGCCCGATGAAATGCTTTTTCTTGACTACAGACTCTACCTCCGACTCTGCTTGCAGCATCCTCCATCTTGCCTTTATTAACACCCTTGCCATTCTTGCCCCAGTCGTCAGGATCCGCCTGAAACATGCCTCCAAGCATAAAACCTGGTACGACTCTGAACTTGCAGCTCTGAAACGCAAGTGCAGAGCTGCGGAATGCAAGTGGCAGACCTCAGGCTCACCCACTGACAAACTGGCATGTCGCCTGCTCCAAAGGCAATACAGACTCTCCATCCGTGCCAAGAAAATGGCCCACATCCAGGCTCACATCTCTGGTGCATCTAACAACATGGATGAACTCTTTAAAATCTGTAGGGAACTAGCCAACCCTTCCACAGTCTCCCACCTCTTCCCTCCCAGGACCTCTGCAACGCACTGGCCACACACTTCACTGCAAAAACCCAGGACACCCTGAGCACCTTTGCGTCCCTCTCCCCTGCCCTTTCTCCCAGTCCGCTGCCTCATATGGCCTCCCATTCTCCCTCTGCCTGTCAAGATCCGAGTCTACCTCCCCTTTCTCCTCACCTGACTCCACTGAGTTAGATCCTTGAAGGTCAGTCTCGGTCTTCTGGGGTCTCCTCTTCGTCCTTGAACCCTTGACTCTAGGTGCTTGAACCTTCTTTTCGTGTAGGTAAGGTCTGGCCCCTCCGGAGGCCACCTTGGCAGAGGTTAAGACCTGCCCTAGGGGAACACCAGGGGGCCAGCCTCAGTTCTAGGGAAAAAGCTCGAAGGCAGAAAAAACCCTAGTCCATAGATGGGTTCAGATGATGAGTTCAAGAGATGGCACAGATCTTCAGGTACAATGTCCGGGATACCAGTAATCGTGGAATACACAATCCGAAGTAGAACTGAAGAGAGGATACTAATAATAATGGGTACTGAGAAAGCAGGGAAGAACAACAACAAAAATAAGGAAGAAGGAATAACAAAGAAGGATGTGGAATACAAAGAATGAAGAAAGTAGCGGAGAGCAGAATACAAGGAGGATGTAAGTTAACGGTAATACACACAAGAGAAGAAGCAAAAGAAAGGCAACACCTTATTAAGCTCCGCTGAACGCGGTGCAGAGAAGCGACACCGAGGCCGCCAGCAAGAAGGAGGCAGGAAGCCGAGCGGACAGGGAGGAAAGCAAGGAGTACGGAAGGCTTCCGTGAAAGAGGAGCAGACGCCGACTACACAGAGCGGTAGGCGAGCTCGCGTAGCCAGATGGAAAGGAGGAAAACCAACAGCCGGAAAATTAAGGAAGGCGGAGTAATAGAAATATGGAAATAAGGAGGATAGATAGAAAGAGAAGGATAATAACGTAGTACAGGCTACTACAGGTGGGCTAAAGAGGAATCAACAGCACGGGAAGGAGAAACGAGTACACAGGTCTCGGAGCATTGAATGAAAACAATCACAGATACAATGCGCCGAGTAGTGGGCAGGGCCTAGATTTATAGGCACCGGCGCCATGTTGGGTGAGGACTAGAAAGTTCATCGAAATCGGAACTTCCAGCGACTCCAGCATTTCCGATCCTGGTTCCTGACAGTATGCCCCCTTCCTCTCAGGGGGCCCCCAGGCTTGCCCGGGTGGAGACGATGAAACTTTCTCAGAAGTCTGGGGGCATGAATGTGGCTTACCGGTTCCCAGGACCTTTCTTCCACTGGATAGCCTTTCCAGTGAACCAGGTATTGGAGTCGACCCTTGCGGTATCTGGAATCCACCAGCTATGCTACTTCATATTCTTCTGGAATCGGTCTTACCTGGGCACGACCCTTGTGAATGGGTCTAAGGAACGGATCTTCCTTATATTCCTTGAGCAAGGAGACATGAAAAACCAGATGAACTCTCTTGAGATAGTCCGGACGTTTGAGCTTATAATCAACAGGGTTTATTTGTTCTAGAATAGGAAATGGTCCAAGAAACCGGGGGGAAAACTTTCCAGCATGAACCCATCTAGGTAGAAATCTGGTAGATAACCAGACTAATTGTCCTAATCCCCAGTTGGGATTAGATCCCCTGTTCTTATCTGTCCATCTCTTCTGAGTTTGTTGACTGACCTGGTGTGCCTTCTTGGCGAGTTCATGAACTTCATGTATTTCCTGCAAGATACCATCCAAGGCAGGGATCTTCGTGGTTGGAGAGCTGAGCCCAGGTAAGTATTGGGGATGAAACCCATAGGTGCACAAAAATGACTCATTTGGATTGAGGTATGCAGTGAATTATTGTAAGCAAACTCTGCTTGTGAAAGGAAATGGTGCCACTTCTGTTGTTGTGGACTGCAGAAACACCTCAAGTATTGCTCCAGGCTGGCATTTAACCTTTCCGTTTGCCCATTACTCTGAAGGTGGTAACCCGAGGAAAGGGCTCGGTGAATACCCAAAGTCTGACAAAGCGAAGCCCAGAATTTAGACGTGAACTGAGGTCCCCGATCGGATACTATAGTCCGGGGCAACCTATGCAGACGGACTATGTCTCGGAGAAAGACATCTGCGGTCTCTGAAGCGGAAGGTATTTGTTTGAAGGCAGAAAAGTGGGCCAGTTTACTGAAAGAGTCCATTGTGACCATGATTACCGTCATGCCGTCAGAAGGTGGGACATCGACAATGAAGTCCGTAGAAATATGTTCCCATGGTTGTGACGGTAAGGAAGGTTGCTGCAAGAGACCGAGCGGCTTACCTGTTCGGTATTTATTAGAGGCACAAATCGAGCATGAAGTAACATACTGGTACACATCCGTTCTTAAATTTGGCCACCAGAAACATCTTTGTAGTAGTTCATAGGTCTTTCTAATGCCAGGATGTCCCGTCAAGTGAGAATCATGACACCAGGATAGGATGAGTTTCTGGAGACTCTTGGTAGGAATGAAAAGGGCGTCCTCATGGTAATATAATCCATCACTACCTTGGCTGACCATAGAAGGGATGTCTGTGCAAGTCTGATATTGAGGTATCAGATCTTGGAGGAAGGAAACAGTGGATGCTAAGACCTTGAGATTGGGGAAAATACGGCCATGTCCTTCGTAATTCCCTAAACTGTTCCCAATGCTTCGTGACAAGGCATCCGCCTTCTTATTTTCAGAGCCAGGAATGTATGTTAATACAAAATCGAACTGCAGAAAAAAATAATGCCACCGAGCATGACGGGCATTGGTACATTCCATCTGTTGGAAAACCCGGAGGTTACGATGGTCAGTTCTGATCACAAAACAATGGGTTGCGCCCTGTAGGAGATGTTGCCACTCTTGGCAAGCTAATTTGATGGCCAAAAGCTCTCTTTCCAGGACTGAGTAATTGCGTTCGCTACTGAGAAATATGCCACCGGGTGTTCGTAGTTATCAGCCGCCTTCTGCAAGAGGATGGCACCTATTGCTCCTATTGACGCATCAGTTTCTAAAATGTAAGGTTTAGTCTGATCCGGCTGTACCAAAATGGGAGCAGAGGAGAAACACTCCTTAAGGGTTTGAATAGCCCTCTGTTGTTCCTCTCCAAAAATGAACTTGACACCCTTTTTTAGCAGGGAAATAAGAGGAAGCACCAAGTTGGAGAAATTGGGAATGAACCTCCTATAAAAGTTGGCTAATCCTAAAAAGCTTTGTAGCTCTTTGACAGTGCTGGGTTCTCTCCATTCCCTGATAGCCTTAACCTTTATGGGATCCATCTCTATGCCCTTACTGGACAGAATGAATCCTAGGTAGGATACCGAAGTGGCTTCGAATTGGCATTTCTCGCGTTTAACCAAAAGCTTGTGATCCTGAAGTCGCTGTAGTACCCTCTTAACCAGTAACCTATGCTCAGGTAACGTCTGGGAGAATATCAGGATATCATCCAGATACACCACAACCGATACGAACAACATATCAGCAAATACCTTGTCCATGTACCTCTGAAAAACGGCAGGGGCGTTGACAAGGCCAAATGGCATCACCCTGTATTCGAATAGTCCAAAAGGGGTGCGGAATGCCGTCTTCCATTCATCCCCTTCTCTTATTCTTAAGAGGTGGTACGCGCCCCTTAAGTCCAGCTTGGTGAAGTAAATAGCCCCCTGTACCGCCTCCAGGATGTCTCGGATCAATGGCATGGGATACCTGTCCCTAATCGTCACCCTATTTAGCTCTCTATAGTCTATGCACGGGCGTAATTCAGCACTATCCTTCTTCAGAATGAAGAACAATGAGGCTCCACAAGCGGATCTTGAATCCTGGATGAGCCCATTCTGTAGATTGGAGTCCAGGTACTTTCGTAGGACCTTCCTTTCAGGGAGAGACAAAGGGTACATCCGCCCGAATGGAACCACAGCGTCGGGAACAAGGTCAATACCACAGTCTTTTGCTCTGTGGGGAGGTAATTCTTAGGGTTGAATGTCTAAAAACACCTCGTAAAACTCCTGATACTGTGTTGGAATTGAGGCGATTAGAGCCGGACCTAGGGCTGGACCCGACGTCACTTCTTGGTATGTGGAGAATACAGACAGGTTCATACAGGTCGACTTACAAAAGAGTGAATTCAAACTCACTTTATTGGCCTTCCAGTCTATGTGAGGATTGTGTTTTCTTAACCAAGGGATTCCAATGACCACAGGAAAGTGTGCAGCTCTGATCGAATACCAAATATTCTGAATGATGACTCAGCTCCATCCTTAAGGGTATCGTTTCTCTGGTAATTGGTCCGGAGGACAAAGGCCTGCCATCCACACCTTCCACCGGAATGGGAGTAACCTTAGGTTTAGTGGATACTTGATGTTCCCGTGCCCAGTTGGAGTCCATAAAGTTCCCGGCTGCTCCGCAGTCTAACATGACAAGCACCTCGGTGGGACTGGAGTCGGATAGCCACAATCTGACTCGGAACACCATCAGACTGTTCTCCTCAGGGTTGTTCATGGTTCTTGAGTGGTTGCAAGGGTACTTGGCACTTCCCCCGAAACTTCCCTTGCAATAGATCAGGGGCTGAAGTTTTCCTTCCGCCTAGGAGGCACTTCCGGACAGTTTCTTAATAAGTGTTTAGAGGAACCGCAATACATACATAATCCGGCTTCCCTTCTACGTTTGCGTTCCTCAGGAGTGAGAGGCCCTCGGGTGGCCCCTATTTGCTTTGGTTCTTCAGGAGTGAAATATGTCCTGGTTGTGGGAGAATGGTTAGGTAGATTGACAGATTGAGGGGTACCTCTGATTCGTCTTCTTTCTTGTTGCCGTTCCGTCAAACTGAATTCTATCTGTAGAGACAAGGTCATCAATTCTTGGCAGGATACTGGTCGGGCCACACGAGCCAACTCATCTTTGATTTCATCGCAAAGTCCTCTTCTGAATATGGTTTGTTGGGCAGAGTCTGGCCAGTCTGCCTTAGCCGCCAATCTCTGGAAGCGGGATATGTACGTTTGGACGTCTGTATTTCCTTGTATGACATCCAAAATGGCTTCTAGAGAAGAGTAGAATACCTCGGGTCTGTCACATTTTTCCTTGAAGTTTACTACAAAACGATCATAGTCATTCAATGAGAGGTCGTTTCTGGCGACCAGGGGGGTGGCCCAGGCTAGTGCGTTACCTGTGAGATTGGCCATTATAAATCCGACTCTAGATTTCGCTGATTCAAAAGCATGGGTTCGAAAGGCAAAATAAACATTACAGGCGTCCAGGAAGTCCTTCAATCCTCCCGGATGACCATCATACTTGCCGAAAGAAAGGGGCATAGCTGGTAGATCACCGTGGTCATCTCTATGTAAAACCACCTGCTGTCGGAGAGCGATATTCTCTGTTCTTAGCGCCTGGACTTCGGCCGTAAGGTTCTGCGTAGCTGCCACTAATTCTTGGTATTGTTCCAATGAGGCCATGGTAGGTGTTGGGCGTTGTATGCTGTCAAGATCCGAGTCTACCTCCCCTTTCTCCTCACCTGACTCCCCTGAGGTAGATCCTTGAAGGTCAGTCTCAGTCTTCTGGGGTCTCCTCTTCATCCTTGAACCCTTGACTCTAGGTGCTCGAACCTTCTTTTTGTGTAGGTAAGGTCTGGCCCCTCCGGAGGCCACCTTGGCAGAGGTTAAGACCTGCCCTAGGGGAACCCCAGGGGGCCAGCCTCAGTTCTAGGGAAAAAGCTCGAAGGCAGAAAAAACCCTAGTCCATAGATGGGTTCAGATGATGAGTTCAAGAGATGGCACAGATCTTCAGGTACAATGTCCGGGATACCAGTAATCGTGGAATACACAATCCGAAGTAGAACTGAAGAGAGGATACTAATAATAATGGGTACGGAGAAAGCAGGGAAGAACAACAACAAAAGTAAGGAAGAAGGAATAACAAAGAAGGATGTGGAATACAAAGAATGAAGAAAGTAGCGGAGAGCAGAATACAAGGAGGATGTAAGTTAACGGTAATACACACAAGAGGAGAAGCAAAAGAAAGGCAACACCTTATTAAGCTCCGCTGAACGCGGCACAGAGAAGCGACACCGAGGCCGCCAGCAAGAAGGAGGCAGGAAGCCGAGCGGACAAGGAGGAAAGCAAGCAGTACGGAAGGGTTCTGTGAAAGAGGAGCCAACGCCGACTACACAGAGCGGTAGGCGAGCTCGCGTAGCCAGAAGGAAAGGAGGAAAACCAACAGCCGGAAAATTAAGGAAGGCAGAGTAATAGAAATACGGAAATAAGGAAGATAGATAGAAAGAGAAGGATAATAACGTAGTACAGGCTACTACAGGAGGGCTAAAGAGGAATCAACAGCACAGGAAGGAGAAACAAGTACACAGGTCTCGGAGCGTTGAATGAAAACAATCACAGATACAACGCGCCGAGTAGTGGGCGGGGCCTAGATTTATAGGCACCGGCGCCATGTTGGGTGAGGCCTAGAAAGTTCATCGAAGTCGGAACTTCCAGCGACTCCAGCATTTCCAATCCTGGTTCCTGACACTGCCTTTCTCTCCTCCTTCTCTCCTATCACACCTGATGAGGTCACCAGAGTTGTCCGTTCCATGAAGGTCTCCTCCAAACAGGTTTCCCCCTGTTCCTCCAGAACCATTAAGGACAATGTTGGCTCTCTTGTCCCTGCACTTGCTGATTTCTACAACCACTCTTTTGCTACTGGATCTGTCCCCTCCTCTCTCAAGCACTTCCTTGTGCGCTCCTCCTGAAAAAACCTTCTGCAGACCCATCCTGTTCCGCCAACTACCCCCCATAACTATCACCTCCTTCTTTGGGAAACTCCTGGAGAAGCTGGTTTCCCCCAACTGACCCAACACACTGAACTTGTTGGTTGCCTCCACGACCATCAATCTGGATTCTGAGCATCCAGAGGCACAGAAACTGTTTTTCTGAACACCCGTGAGGAATTGCTCCAATCGCTTGATTCCAATTCTCCAGCTGTTCTCATTCTACTTTATCCGCTGCATTTGATATGGTCAACCGCTCCATCCTCATAAAACGGCTTGATGATGCCTTGGGTATCTCGGAGCGGGCACTGGACTGGCTGTTCTCCTTTCTCAATGACTGTCTGTCCCAGGTTATTCTGGGCTCTTTCTCCTCCCCCACCTCTATCTCCACCTGCGGTGTCCCCCAGGACTTCAACCTTTCTCCCTGGCTCTTTAACATGTTTCTTGCTCCGCTTGTGTACCTCATTTCCACCTTCTCCCATAACTTCCATTGTTACACAGATGACACGCAACTCTTCTTCAGACGTCCCTATGACCCTCTCCTTACGTCCTGCGTCATTTCTGACTGCCTATCTGCCATCCAGTCCTGGTGTACTGCCGATGATCTGTACCTCAATGCCAGCAAGACTGAGATCCTTCCTATTGGGACTCCTGCTCCCTCTTTCTTCCCCTCAATCTGGCCATCTTCTATGGGCTCTCCCTCTTATCCTTCAGCTGAAGCCAGAAACCTTGGAGTCATCTTTGACTCCTCTCTTTCCTTCCTCCCTCACATTCAGGACCTCGGCAAGAAGGCCCACTTTCAACTCCACCTCCTCAAATGACTTCATCCTTTCCTCACTTTCCTGCAGAAGCTCAATGTCTTTAGTGCACTGGTTCTTTCTAGTCTGGCTTCTGCAATAGCCTTTTCCATAATCTACCCTCCAGCTAATCCAGAATAGGGCTGCAAGACTTTTCCGTAGCCGCAAGCCCAGGGACCTCATCTCTCCAGCTCTAAAAAGTCTCCACTGGCTCCCAGTTGCTGCAAGGATCAAATTCAAATCCCTCTGCATCATCCAGAAGGCTGTCTGGGGCCGCCGACCACTCTATCTACAACTTGCTCTCACTAAATACTCTCCCTCCAGATCTGTAGGTTCCTCCGGCAATGCTCTCTGGCGTGTCAAACACTTGGCTAAACAGCGAGCTGGTGGCTGATCTCTTTCCTCCGCAGGCTCCCTCCTATGGAACAGCCTCCCCCTTCCTCTTCGTCTTGAGCCGGATCTCCTCAAATCCCAGAAGCTCCCCAAGACTTTCCTTTTCACTTCCTCCTTCCCTTCCTTTGCTAAACCCCACGGTTGCTAAGATTGCTGACCAGGGCCCTTATGTGTCCTCCTGGTGTCACAACCTTATCCCCAGACTGTGGGACTCGGGCACCATGGTATTTTAACAAGGCAAGAAAGGCCCACTTCGGCCAATTGCGATTGCCTTGGACGCAATCCTGGCGCCGTTGGCATCAGACTCACTTGGCAAGCACGAGTTCCAATGGACAATGGGTGAACACGGCTGCCCCCACCAGGATCATCGAGGAACTGCAACAAGCAGCCTAGCATCAGGGCGGGGTCCGCCCCAAAGGCACCTGGGATACCTGCCGGGTATTTAAACCACGCCCGACCTGAGGCACGTGCTTTGCATTATTCTGCTCTTGAAAAGTGGAGTCGTAGCTGGTCTGGACTCCGGGCTGTCGCCAGTGAAGTAACTCGGCGGACCAAGCCAACAACGACGCACCCCTGCCCAGTGCGGCAGGACGGAAAGTGCAGCATTCCGAAAATCAAGGTGAGAGAGGTCGCAAGGGGAAAGAATGCAAGGGGAACACCACGAGGTGGGTCTCTCGAGGGAAGGAGAAGTTGCTAAAATCCATCTCCTGTTTCCTAGAACTGATTCCTGATAGAACGAACCCCGGGGAAGGTCCAGTGTACCCAGAAGCATCCAGACCAGTCGAGTGGTGCCCCTGTGGATGCAAGGTGAGCGTTACACCTGGGTCCTTGCCTCCCACACCCAATCGCCTTCAGCCTCCGCCTGCTTCCAGCACTTGCCTTGGCACCCCCCCGGCTTATGCCACCACAGGCCTGCACTTATTTATTGGCAGCTGACCACTCCACCGAGGCACTTACTGCTGGTCACCCACTAGCATTTCACTCTTGATACACCTAGCACTTAGCCCCCTCTCCCTAATCCCTTCTCTCTCTCTGCACTTGCACAATCTGAATGCTCACAATGCCTAGTAGGTCTGCCTCTATCTTTCATAGTTGTATTTGAGTTTTCATTCCATGTTCCCTCCCTGCTGCCCTGTGGGTGTTTTGAAACACAATTTACTTAATGTATAAGCGCCTTACAAATGCACAATAAATAAATCTATACATTAAGTTTAAAATGTATACATTTTTGGGGAAAGGGAATGGCTATATAATTATGAAATATGTGTTTCACTTGAAAGATCCCTGCTGAATACCATCTTTTAAGCAAAGTACGTTTAGGTTCCAAAGGAAAAGTGTCATTGAACCATAAAAAGAAATTGGTTAAATCCTGCACAATGAAGGACCAATCCAATAAATGATTCCAAGCATTTTTGAAGGAATGTAAAAAAGGCCATTTCTAAATACCTGGTCATGAGGAGGTCTGAGGAAAATGATACAGCGTAAATGGAGCAATTAATTGTGTTTCTATTTTGATCTAAGTAGGAGCATTCATCAGTTGTGATTCAATAAAATAATGTATCATAATAGAAAGGATTTCAGGAATTTGGCAAAACCTGGATATTTCACACCACCATTGTCTTTACTGGTATTAAGTCTATTTAAAGCAATTTTAGGAGTCTTACTATTCCAAGCAATTTTGATCATAATGTGTCAATTATTTTGAAAAACACAGTAGATAAATAAATCAGAATCATTGAAAGATAATATAAAATAAAAGGGCTTTCTGTAATTTTAATAGTCTAGACATCCCCACCAGGATAGAAATAATGGTGACTATTGATTAATTAATTTATTTTATTTATAATTATATTTTCATTAAGCGATAATGTGGAAGAAATACCCTTAGAAATCTGGATGTCTAAATAATTAATAGATGAAGTACACCATTTAATACCATATAAAAAAACAGAGGCTGTGCAAGAATTAGTCAAATGGTAATATTTCCAATTTGCCACAATTTTATTTATAACTAGAAACTTTGGAAAAATCATCAATATTGCTTATCAACGCAGGAATGGACAATTCAGGTTCAGATATCTAAAGAAGAATATCATCAGCATATGCTGAGTTTTTGATTGAAATATCTTTCATGGTAATACCTTTAATGTTATCATTAAAGGTAATATTTTGTAGAAGAGGTTCCAAGGTTAAAAGTAATGGGGAAAGGGTAATAGGAAATGATTGGGAGAAGGTATTATAGATAAAAAGTCTAGTAGAAGGCGAGGAATAGAGGAGCTTAAAGAATTTCAAAAATGTAGGACTAAAACCATGCCCTTTTAAAGATTCAAACATACAATGCCAAGATACACTATCAAAAGCTTTCTCAGCATCAAGAGTAAGAAGAATAAGAGAATCGTATGCCTGATCAACATTAACAAGTTTAGGCAATATATTTTCTAATCTATTGGCAATTATTTTGGCAACAATGTTTGACTCTGAATTAATAGGGGAAATGGGACATTACTTTTTTTTATAGGTGAATGCTCTTTGTCTGGTTTAGGAAATAATATTAATGAAGCCTCTCCAAAAGCGCCCATACTATGACCTTGAGAGCGAAAGTATTCAAATACCTCAAGAAGTTCAGGCGAGAGCAAGTCTCAAAAGGAACAATAAAAATCAATAGGATAGCCATCTGTTCTGGGGACCTTACCAACTTGAAGGTTCAACATAGCTTTTTGAATTTCTTGTAAACCTAGAACATGAATCAAGCTTTTCTATTCACTACACATGTGGATGATGCATGGGATAAGTTAAGTTTGTTTATAAAATTGGAGGAAATCAATCAGGTAATGGCCCAAAATGTCACCCTCACAATTACGACGGCCGAAAATGCTGATTTCTATTTTTTAAACCCCCCTTATACCATATATATATGGGGGGGGTATGTAATATAATAGTAATATGGAGGGATGCGGGGTTCACCCCTTGCATATGTATGTGATGGAAGGGGGGTTTAAAAAACGATTTAACAACAAAATAAACTGCATGTTCGGCTGTCGTAATAATAGTGGTCGCAATAATCACATAGATCCAATCAATCATACCAAGGACAGTTCTTTTTTAAATCGAACTAGACTATTAGCATTATGGAATTCTATTCCTTATCCTTCTTTACTTTAGAATGAAGATATGAAGAGAGTGGAATTGCCCAGATTGGATAGTCTGACCAATTGGGTATTATTTGAATGTTCATCCACGGCTGTAACTGCTTTATTGTATTCATGTTCAGACTTGCTGCCAAAACTGGGATATAATCTCATAACAAGATATGTGGAGCCATCTAGTGACCATAATGATTATTCTTTAAATGATAAAGTCTGCACTGCAAGATTTAATGAGAAGAATTATATTAAACACAAAAACCAACCTAAAGGGAATGGGTTCTTCTCTAGTGCCAACTGACCCTGCATTCATTCCAGCTCAATTAAATGGCTATGTTGGAACACCAGAGGATATAACTCCTTTCTTAACTATGCCAAAGGTCAGGCTCTTATTGGTTCTAGTCATGGCTTCCTACTACAGGAAACATGGGCAGTAAAAGATCTTATAATTTATGGCTATAAAGTTATTAACTGTCACGTAACCCAAGGCCCACGTGGGAGACAAATGGGTGGCTTAGCTATAGGTGCACAATCATTCTTATTGATTACTCCTTATTGTTTGGAACTCAATTCCCAAAACGTGTTGTCTGTTGTATTGCATTTTACCCTCTTTTGAAAGATATTTTGATTATCAATGTATATTCACCTCCTGGTTGTGAAAACATTAATGAAATTGTATTGGCAATTGATAATATAATTAATCTGTGGTACACAGATTTTCCGAATGAAAGTATCCTTATTGCGGGAGACTTATACACTCCTTACTTGAAGAAATGTAATCTGACACAGAATGAACGGCGTGATCCTATGCCCCATTTGGACTCAATATCCTCTAAGAAGAATACTGAAAGGAAATGGGCACAACTCTTTCATACATGGGCTATCCCATGCTTTAATCACAGGGGGGGGTGCATCTGAAACTGGTGATATCACCTGGACAAGTGGCATTAGCGCCTCAAACTTGGATTATGTACATGTCGATCACGATTTGTGGAATTGATGTGAGCCACTAACAATTTCATTTAATGCTCTTAGTGACCATGCAATTTTTACATGGTCTCTGACGACCTCCAAAACCTATGAGATTATCCATAATAATGAATCAGTTCATGTGAATTCCACTGGGAATGCAATAATCTGGAGTAATAAAAACTTGGATACATTGAATCCAGGAAAATACCATGTGGTTGTTCTAGCTCCAGTATAATCATTGGAATTTGAATGAGCTGATGTTGATTTTAAAAACACAACTTCAAATTAAATTGTCTATATGGAGGCAGCACATATATACACCGGGGGTGTTTTGATAGAGAGATAATATTAACCAAGAGGCATTATCGAAGGCAATGCAAAGATATTGATAAAGATTTCTTACTTAGTAATGATGCAAAGCAGCAGCTCAAAACACTGACATCGACTAGATATATAAACTGGATGGAAATGCATAAAGTTGCAATTAGAAATGCTAATTGGACATGTTTTCAAATGATTGAGTAATAGGGATGAAAAACGATTCTGGACTATGATTAGAACTAATAGTCATTCCCTATCCAATACGGAAATCAACTCGATTAGTATGGATGATTGGGCCAAAGCAGTGACTGAGCTATATTATACAGGTCAGGTACCCCCTTTAACGTATATTGATTTTTACAGACCTACCAGTTATTTTCTGGAAGGCTTTGATATGGAAGATATTTTGATTATCAGATCTTCAATTAATAGCTCACAAGCTCCGGGCTCCAACATGATTCCGAACAAAATTCTGAACGATAATCTGTAGTTTTGGACACCAGTACTTGAACAACTATTTAAACGCACACTATGAGAGGTCAATGTTCCAATTAGCTGGCAGAAATCTATCATGGTCCCAGTCTTTAAAGGAGGAGACAATACCAAAACTGGCAACTAGAGACTATTGGCCATGGTTGATGCCAGTCAAAAAGCAGTTGCTGGTTTGCTCTTAAGAAAATTAAATAAGTGTATTTCCGATTCCAATATTCTGGGCCTCATTACACGGACGGCGGTAAGGGTTAACGGTCACCGTTAATGGCAACGGTGACCGTTAACCCTTACCGCCGTACTACGAGGTCCCTTTGCGGGTTGGAGGAATTAACGCCTGCTTCTTGCAGGCGTTAAAAACCAACCCGCTAAGGGACCTCGGAGCTAATTACGGCACCGCAAAATTGCGGTGCCGTAATTAGCGCCTTCCCCATTCCCATAGAGCCCTATGGGGCAGAAATGGGAATGGGGAAGGGCAATGGCGGAAGGGGGATTTACCGCCCCTCCAACCTTGGAATGGGGCGGTAAATCCCCTTTCCGCCAAGGCGGTGCCGGTAATTTACCGGCATGGTCCAGGGTGCTAATAGCACCCTGGATTACCGCCTTCCGTGTAATGAGGCCCTCTGCCTCAGTTTCAGACTGGCTTTCGTCAATGTATGAACATGTTGACTAATATTAGTTTACTCAATTATTTTATTGCCGCCACTAAACAGAAAAAGCAGGATCGGTTATATGTTTGTTTTATAGATTTTAGTAAAGCCTTTGACAATGGGGTATTCCTATTTTATTACATTTTATCACTTCATTATATTCTGATACTACTAGTTAAAGTTAAGGTTAATAGCGCAGGTGCACTTACCCCTGATATTCTTACTAACACCGGTATTAGGCAGGGGTGTGTACTAGCCCCTACCTTGTACAATTTGTATGTAGCAGATATGTAGCAATTTAACAGAAAAGTCAGTAACTTTCCACCTATGATTGGGACTACTCCAGTACCATGGATCAGCTATCCTGATGATACCATCATTATGGATCACACCCCTATTGGGTTGCAAAGCTCACTTAATGGCTTAGTTGAATATGCCCATAACAATCATCTTCAAATAAATGGCTTAAAAACGTAAATAGTAATATTTGGACATAGTAGAAGAGCAGTTAAATCTGCTTGGTATATTAATGGTGTTAATTAATGACTGGAGGTAGTCGATATGTATAATTATTTAGGAGTCCTATTAAAAATGCTCCTTGTAAGGAATTTTACTTCAACAACGTGCGTTCAGAAGTGTTGAAAAAGTGGCTACTTCTAAGGAGTATTATGTATAAGAAAGGTGGCAACAACATTGGGGGCCTGATAAAGGTGTACAGTATTATTCCTAGCATTATGTACGGACTTCCGACCATACTGGAAAGTAATTTAGATGGAATCTTGAACTTAGAAGCAAAAATCATGCATACTATTTTAAATGTTCCTCGGACAGTGCCGGTAACTGCGCTTCGTATGGAACTTGATATCACATCTATCAAAACTATACGACTGACATAAAAATGCACTCTATCTTAGTATCATCCTAACTTCGATCTGTGAAAAATTGATTTCTGCACTCATGGCAGCCTCTCAGCCAATGAGGAGGCTCGAAGCAGGGCCATCCCCGCTCCGAGCCTCCCCAAGACTGAGAGGCTACCTTCGCCCCCCGCTGGGGACAGAGGTAAGACTTTCTTTTTTTTTACTCCCCCCCCTTCCTTCCTCCTCTCTGCCCTCCCCACCCCACTTACCTTCTATGCCTATACACTGATTCTTAAAACCATAAGCATCCCACCGCTGCCACCAGTGTAAAGACTGGAGGGGGGTGTCTGTACTTCTGCTCTCTATAAGGTAGAGGAGAGGCACAGAAGAACCCAACCAAGATTCTCTATTATGGTATCAATGGACGAGATATCAAGGCCTAGCTCCTCGGGAGGTGATGCGGGCTGGTTCTTAAGTACAGTGTAGTCCCCAAGCCCCCACAAAGGAATGTCCACAGACTGTATTACTGAAAACACAGTCTTTATATAATTAATATTCAAAGGTATGTACACTGTCACAATAACTCACTTTGTGCTCAGGAAAATCAACAATGGTAAATGTCTACAATTCTAAAGTGGTACCACCAATATTATTAGATCTCATTCAAGTGCATCCATAGCAATGTGAAAATGTCACACAGATCAATAAAGAGGAAACCAGCAATAGAGAGGAAGGAAAGCAAGATGGTTGAAACAATAGGCAGAGGATTGAGTGAGCTACTTAAATACAGTTCAGTGTGGAGATCCCCACACCTGGGCAACCTGTAAAATAAGATATATGGCACAAGCCCAGTCCATATATTGTTCAATAGTCTTATTCCCTCCTATAATGTTTTTACCCCCCCAATGTACCTGGTGAAGTAGAGTTCTTCGAAGAGGCATCGACAGATCCTTCTTGAGTGACCACCTTTAGCAGGAGTCACGGATCGTCGAGAGGCGTCGAGGAAGGCGAACTTGGCGTTCGGCGTCGGGGAATTGATGACCGTTCTTGAGTGCCCTCCCTTTAAAGCAGGAGTCACGGGTCGTCGAACGTCCGACGGTGAACAGGGTAGAACGGCGTTGATGAGGCGGTAGCTTCGATCCGAGCGGTGCTCGTCGACGACAGAGCGTTAGCGTCCTGCAAGGAAGAGGCGGTGACGATAGTTCTGGACCGCAAAGAGTGTAAAGAACTGTGGCCCAGCAAGGGCGTCGAGTCGTCGAAGTCTTTGTGGTCGTGAGGTAGTGGGAAACCCACCGGCGGATTCTCCTCGGCACGTTGGTCGTCCTCGACTTTCTCCGGCGGGATAAAGTGGTCGATGGCGCGGACAAGGGAGTCCTTCGATTCGAATGTTCTTAGGCAAAGGAGCGGGCGGCTCCGGTCGTCGGTGGCACAGCGTCAAGTGGTCCCCACGGCTGGGCAACACAACTTCGACGAGCCTCCAGCGGTTACACAAACCTGCGAATCCTGGTTGACGGCAATGGACTTCGACGGCGGCGAAGTCCGGGTGCTTCACTTCGATCTCCTCGGCAGTCCCGTCTCCGGTCGGCAGACTTTCGAGGGTCTGGCATCCAGGGAGCTTTGGCGAAGGTTTAGCAGTGGTCGATGGTCCCTCGGAGCACAGGAAGAGGGCGCCTTAGCAGGTCCTCTCTCGGATCAGTCTTCGACGGATTCGGCAGCTTTCAGATCGGTCGAAGCAAATGCAACAGCAAGTCTTCTTCTTCCAGCTGGGCGTCGAGGATCAGCAGTTCCAGTTACTCTTAAAGTGTAGACGCAGCTTCTGAACGCTTCTGAACAATTTCCAGTGGAGAGAGGTCCCCAGATATACTATTCTGTCTCTCATCCACTCTGCTGGGTCACACTCAGCAGCCAATCATACAGAAGGGCATTCATGCAGTCAGTCAGCCAATCAGGCACACAGTGCATTCAGGCCATCCTCCTCCCTCTCAGACACTTACAACAAGGAATGTGGATTGGGACAAGTACCCAGCCATTCAATACTACACACTGCATTCAGGCCAGTTTCGGGCAGGGCTGTCTCAGTCTTTGTCTCTCATACCAGAAACCAGATACCCCAACAAGAAGTGCATATTGGTCACACACTCCATTCACCCAGGTCCCACCCACAGGAGGTACCCACAACATACAGTCACTGGGAAGGCTCCAGCTAGTCTGGCCAGGCCTTCACAACAACACCATATATGGCACTTCCACCCAACAGCCAGTCAGGGGGAAGGGAGAGAGTCAGGGCTTCCCAGGACTTTGGGAAAACAAGGTAACAGGCAATAGAAAGCAAGAGGCCACAGGGGCCATCTTGTTGCCTATCAGGAATCAACTGATTCCAATGGCAGGGCCTGGGTATCCCAAAATGGAGGACACCCAGAGCACCTGTCAAATTCAGCATGGAGCTGCCACCAGCCCATACCCTGCTCTGTGGGCCACCCACAGGTGCCCAAAAACATACAGTAGGGCACAGGGTTGTACCCCCACCCATGGGTGCCATAAGGGTATCCCATAGGTCTGTACACCAAACCAAAAACAGGAAAAGCAGCACTGCCAGGAGTCCCACATGGATTCCTGGGCAGAAAATAATACAGAACACAAATGAAAAAAGGACTACAGGACAAGGACAGGGAGGCCCTGTCCCTCCAATGCATTTCCAGCATCACACCTTTCCTCTCCCTTCTGCCCTCCCAACCCCACTTACCTTCTTTTTTTTCGGGAGCGGACGCGCTGGAAACGCTTCTGTTTCCAGTGTGTCTGCTCCTGATGGCTCCATGGAAAGGGAAAACTGACTGTTTTCCCTTTCCATGGCGGCCATTTTCTTTGATGTTTTTTTTTTTTCCCTGAAACGCTGCAGCGTTTCAGGAAAAAAATAAAGGTTTTAGTGCCCCGGTCACAGTTTTTGCGGGCCGGGATACTAATAGCTATATGCCCCACGCGGCAGGGGCATTACCGGCTCAGGTAATGCCCCGGGGCCTTCGTTAAGGCCCTCACTTCGCTCGGGCCTAGAACTATGGGCCCCGGGGCATTACCTGAGGTGGTAATGCCCCCGCCGCTCGGGGAATATTGCTTAAATAAAACCTTTCAGGGTTGAATGCATCCCAATTGTTCTGTACAGAGGTATCTTGAGGTTTGTGCAGGTTTATTGAAGTTTTTATTAATAACACACCTGCACATTTTTCAATGCCTTAGGGATAAAATACTTACGATGCACAGAGGGAAATGCCACTTTCTCCAATTCGTGTTCCAAGGGGAGAGGATTTCGCCTGATCCACAGAAAGTATCAGCCATACCGGACTTCCGACCACCCACCAACTCATCAGAAGTAAAGAGCTATCTTGGAATGGTGAACTTCTGCGGCAGTTTCATCCCAAACCCGACCACAATCACAGACCCCCTCAGAGCCCTTGTGAAGAAAGATGCCGACTGGGCATGGTCAAACGCAGCACAGCAAGCTTTCCAAAAATCCAAGGTGTCACTGGTGGGAGAAACAAAGATGGTGTTCTTCAATCCCAAGAAGTCTACAGAGAAATGGGTGATGCGGGTCCCATGGGGCTGTGCTGGTGCAGACTGGAGGAGAAGATGCAGGGTACATGCCTGTGGTTTATTGGAGTAGGGCACTGTGGCCCACAGAAAAACACTTCTCACGGATTGAGAGGGCGGCGCTGGCGGTGTTATGGGGGTGCAGGCACTTTCAGATATTTGGGCCCCCCGTCACCATTGCGATGGATCACAATGGATGGATCAGTGCTGAAGCTACTGGGGAGACTGGGGCAGTGGATGTTACAACTCCAAGACTATGGAGTCATGCTCCACTTCCGGCTGGGGATCAGCAACCCAGCAGATGAACTCTCAGGGCCAGATCCAGTAGTGGAAACTCATGAGGTGGAGGCGCTAGTATACATGGTGTCCCACATGGCAGGCTGAAGCACATGACACTGACACACATCAGAGGCAACAAGGCAGCATGTGGGGATGATGCTCGTTATTGAGCAACTCAACAGTGATCAATGGAGATCGCCTCCAGGGGAACAGAATCTGTACACAGCCGATACCAAGGCATTCATGGCAGGCTTGTGGAGAATGAGAGCAGAGATGTCGGTATGGGCCCGAGGACGTCCTGCTGTGAGAGTCCAGACTAGTGGATACCACCGGAACTGGAAATGGTGCACATGGACCACTATGGAGCCACAAAAACCAAGGCGAGGCTGAGGGAGAAGATCTGGTTCCCTGGGGAAACATATGGAGGAGGTTCTAGCCAGGTGTACATAGTGCCAAGTGGCTAACCTACCCACAAAAGCACCTCTGATCCAGTCACTGTCAAGGACTACAATTAAGTGGCAGGCGGTGAGTGTGGACTTTGGCACAATCCAGCAAGGCACGCATTTCTTTGTGCTATTGGATGAATCATTGAGGTTTCCATAGGTGCATTTCATACAATCCACAGCGGCTGACTGTACAATCGCAGCATCACAAGACATATTTGCAAGGCACGGGCTGCCAGACTCCATACGGTCAGATAACAGAGCACCTTTTCAGGGGCTGCCCTTTTGGGAATTCACGGAAACCCAGGGAATGAAACTCATCAAGATTACGCAATGCTGGCCGACTGCAAATGGCGTGGTGGAATGATTCATGAGAACTCCCAATAAGGTGTTTCATATCGTAGTGCAAGAGGGGTCAGATCTCAAGATAGCTCTTGAAACATTCTTGATGGCCTAACGAACGACCCTGCACTCGGCTATGGGAGTATCACTAGTGGAAGCCCTTTTGAAGTGCAAGATACGATCAGCGATTCCCAAACACAGCTCCACCGGTGATTGACAGTGTAAAGGAGGCATGGTGCCACAAGTAGACACTGACACAAGATTGCAAGTTTCAATTCCTTTATTTATATATTTTGCATGGGGGATTGGGAGAACTCCTAGCTTGCCTTTAGACTAAAATGGGAGTAATCTCAGCCATGAACTCAAGAAAACACAGTCCTGGTCAGTCTTGTCAAAATAGTAATGGCATTTGGTAAAAAAACTGAATGCCTGCCCCTACTCTGAGATAACAAATGGGTGAAGGAATGTGAATTGGGTCAAAAGAAAATCAGTTTGAAAAACAAATATCAGTGTGACCGAGCAACCATCTCTCCCCATGTTTGGCAGCACGTGGTAAGGTGCCACACTTGGCTTGGGTGACACGCTCTGGCTCCAAACACACAGATGCAGTTCAAAGATCGTGGACCAGGGCCCTGTTGGCTTACCGTGATCATGTTCCTTTCTTTGGCAGTTCAACAAAATGACCACTGTTCACGTTCACAGCTCAGCTTCTCCAAAAGTACAATTTCACCCAGGTCTCCCTCTGCCAGGCTCAGACCTTTATGTCACAGTACGTGGGATCCCTTCCCCAAGCTTCGTATCATATTCACTAGGCTCCCCTGCGTCAGGCTCAAGCGTTTCTTTTACTTTTCCCACTATCAAAGACTTTCGAATGTGCAAGGATTTTTGTAAGACCTCTGCATGACCACTCCAACCACATCACTAGGCTCCCCTCCATCGGGCTCAAGCCTCTCTTTTGCTTTTCCTTTTGTCGAAGACTTTCGAATATGCAAGGATTTTTCTAACACCTCTGCATGAGCATTTTGACCACCTCTTCTCATTTGATTTCCTCTTATAACACAAAGATTCCTTGATTCCTTATAGCTTTGCAAACATACAAAAATAAAGTTCAACAAAATATTCACCAAATTACATTTTCTTGCCATGCTTTCTGGTACTTGCAGTTTTTCACTCTCAGGCTCCCCTCAGTCGGGCCCACACCTTGTTTCCCACTTACTCTATGTATTTATTGTCTTCGCAATATCACAAAGCTCTTCGCTTGTACCGCTTCTTACGGTATGACCACTTTGATACTTGATATCGCGCTGCGCCTTTAACTACAAACAAGAGTCTTTACCCACTTTCATCATGGTTGCTGTCTTACGTGTAACCTTCGCTTGCCACTTTGTTGATGCTACAATCTTCATTTCATGCAGGCCTGTCTATCAGGACATTCACTTCACTCACCAGCTGTGTGAACTCCTGGCGTTTGCACGCGGCTCTGTTCCTGGAGTCAAGGTTTGCAGTTCACAGCTGATAATGTGGTAACACTATGCAAGCTTTCTCGTTCCTTTCAACCAGACTTTCATTCACAACCTTCAGGATTCCAGGGAGGTAACAACCCCTCGCAAGGAGGTTCAGGGCTTCTCTCCCCATTGCTTCCGTCCCTCGGTCTGCAGTCATGATCCACCTGGTTTGTCGCGGCCCTGTAAGTAATGCTTCATTTCGTGTCCCACCTTGCTCAGAGCGAGTCACAGTGCTCCACCTTTTATTCGTGTGGGGAGAGTTAATGTGAGCCAGGTGTATGCAAGTGTGGTGAATTGCCTGACCATATTAACGGGACATATCAAGTGTAATGTATGAGTGTTACTATTATTACTCTTAAACCTGCTCTTCCTCAGCTCAGTGTTTGTGCAGGAAAGGGGGGGAACTGGGATGTTTGAATAACCAAAAAAATAGGATGGGATTGGGTTCTTGAAAATGGAGGGATACTGCGTCTCACCATTAGATGCCTCACCTCTACTCCCCGAGAACACCTCAACCAGCTGATTTGCCCACACTCGTCCATCCCAAGGGTCTGGATCCAAAGGCGCTGGCTGTGCCCTGGCCCCCTGAGCAAGAGACCCCCGGGGACTAGACGATGAGACACCCTCTGGTTTCTCACAACAGGGAAAAGAAGCAGGATGTACAAACAGCAAATAACGACAGAGAAAGGCTGTGAAGGAGGTTGGTGATGTTGGACATTCAGGTAGGAGATACCGCACTAATGAAGAACTTTCACACCACATACAAGCTGTACATACAGTACAAAATATCCCCATGGACTGTGACACACAGAAAAAGATTGATGATTACAGCTAACGCTAAGAATGTCACAAGAAACTGTAGTTGGTTCCGATGGATCAGCCCGCAGGGAGGACGTGTCCCAGCCCAGATAACAATCACACGGGACCAGAGAGAAACTGGCGTAGAGCAAGATGAATAAGGACGAGACACTATGAGGACAAGCAGCCAGAGATATGAGGAACATGAGGGGGATGTTTAGCATAAGAGTCTAGCCGAAGAGCGACAATGCCCTGCAAGGATGGTGTTAGGAAAGATTTCATAATTGTATGTAATTTTCCCTCCATGTGTCCACCCCGAAACATTTTTCTGCAGTTTAGACACCATTGACTGACTTTGCCAGAGAAGGATAGCCTTCTGCTGCACTCCTCTGGGCTTTAGCTTACTTTTTATGGGGAAACTGACATGCCCTTAAGACAGTCAGTATTGGGAGACTATGTTTCCCTTAGTCCTTTCCTCATGTTGCAACTTTTGTGCAACATGTAACAAGTGTGCAATGTATCTTGCCATATAGCACAATTGGGTCTATAGTCATTTCCAAAGGCCCTAGATACTCTCACTGGACGTTTTATGAACGGTGCAGATGTGCCATGGACAGGACTGGTGGCAGCTATCTTTTTGCGTAATTTTTAACCCTTTCCTGCCATGTTAACCGCGTTAACCGCAAATAGGTGGCCTGGCTCCAAAATGGCCATGCCACGAGGTTCTTTGTCCTATCCTTTGGCCAGCTTTCCCCTTCACCTTCCCCAGGTCGAGTCGACCCGGGTCAGTCGTTATTTAATCATGCACTTTCCCTCAAATCCCAATGCTTTCACAGGCTTCTGCATGCCTTGTGTGTGTGCCTCCATGATGTGGGCTGGAACGTCTGGTTCCAATACACATCCTGGGTGCCAGAGAGTTTGGAGTGCCATGAATGCCTGGGACGACCATGGTTCATGATTGGCCCACATATGGAGTTTGTGTTTGTGAGCAGATCTCCCATTGGGTCCTTTCCGTTTTGGCGCAAAGTGAATTTTGGATAAGAGGAGGCTGAAAACACCACTACCATGTCGATGTTCTGAGTTCTCACTGAACAAAGGATAGGATCCAAGTATCCTGCAACTACAAAGCTGAGTCGATGTTGTGTCTTGACTGTTGTGTAGCCGAAGAGTCCTCTTTCCACAAGTACCGCACAGAGAGAATCAGAGTCACTCTCTGTGCCGCCCTTGAGGCCACAGGTGGGAGATGTTACTGCGGTACTCGTGGAACAACGAACCACTGTAAAGGAAACACCGGTTAAGTGTCAAGCCAAAACAGTATCAACAACCAATCAACAAGTAAGTGGAACTGTCTTACCAAAAGGTGTCTGTGGAGTGACGGTTTAACCTATGGGAAGGTTCCGAGACCCAGCAAAGTTGTTCTTCCAGAATGTATGTATCCCAGCAAGGTTGCAAGTGCCAGGCCCACCTGATGCCGGAATCCGCACAAGCAGAGCAGAACGTAAAAGGAGTCCGTGAAGCAGTTCGTGGTCGTAATAAAGATCCAAAAGCAAGTATCAAAGCCAAGGGTTATCCGTTGCCAGTCCGTGAAACAAATCCGAGGTCAAGATCCAAAAGGTGTGAAACAAAAGGTATGTAGCGCCGTACAGGAATCCGAAGAAACAGCTTTGAAGCACCGAAGCCCTGCAACAGAGCCGTTTAAATACTGGCGCTGCTAATTCCTCCCAGTCACATGGCCCGCGAGCGCATCACGTGAGTGTAGTCCAGAAACACGTGAGCGGAAGGCAGCGGTCATGTGACGCGGAAGAAGTGGTCTAGCAGCTGCCACGGAAGACGCCAGGGAGGTCGACGTCTCCACATGCAAAGAGCATGCCGACCCAAGCTTTGTGGCAGTCGGCGCCGTGGCAAGTGGGGCGAAGAGACAACCTGTGAGTCCCGGAACCGGGCAAGAGGGCGAGGGGTGTTCGGGGCACGGGGATGAGGAATGGGAACCCCAGATGGAGTGGAGTGCGTGACAGTCGAGGAACCGCTGGTGACCCGCTGGAAGGTTTCGCACCCTGAGCCTACTGTCGTCCCGTGGGACCCCTCTGCATGTGGTCGTCCTAGAAGGTCTGTGAAGACGCTTCGACCCATTGGAATAGTGGGACCAACTATTCCCGGCACCTTCATTAAACCCTGCAAGTAAGCTTTGTCGGAAGTGTCCCTGGGCCAACCAGTGGACTGAACAGCTTACCCAGTTGTTTTGCTCTGTCACCGCCGCCGTTTCGAGGAGGCCCTAGAAACTTGCTATACTGCTAGCTCTGTGTCCCCGGCACCCTCACACCGAATTTCGTACACTTGGCGTTCCCAGGTCTGAGGTGAGACGAGTGCGCCAGGACCGGAGTAAACGCGGTTACCGTGTTGCCCTGCCACGGCAACGTCCTTTGAAAGTCTGCTGCATTTGTAACCCTCTTGCCCCTGAAGCCTGCTGCAGTGAAACTGGGCTGATTCATCCACCTGGAGCAGAGAAATCGCCACTGTCCCATTTGGGAATCATCGCTGTATCTCAGGAACTGAAAGGTGCCGAAACTTCTGATGAACCATGGTCGAACACTTCTAGATAGTCTTGATATTGGGCCGGAATGAGTGTGGAGACCAGTCCAACCGTGTGATGTTCTGTGGAGGGGGAAAGGGAATCCTCTAGAGATAATTGAGCCATGACCACCAATGCTTGAGCGGGTGTCTCAATAGTGGTGGCTGCGGTTAGACAGAAATGTTGACAGAGTTCGGATTCGAAATGCACCAAACCCTCTTTCCAGTCAATTAAGGGGTTGTGCTCCCGTAGCCAAGGTATTCCCAAAATTACACCGAACTGGGGCATTGAGATGAGATCGAAACTCAGGGTCTCCCTGTGTATGGCCTGTATGGTCAAGAGCATCGGGGCAGTCTGCTGTCTGATTGGTCCGGAAACCAGAGCAGTCACATCCACTGCCTGTACTGGTTCCGGCCGGGTTTTGGCTAGCAGAGGTAGGTTCAGGGTTTGGGCTAGTGTGATGTCCATATAATTACCTGTAGCTCCGGAATCTATAATAATTGTAACTGGGTGTGCGATGTCAGGTGTGGGTTGTAGAATGGCTTGCACATATATGGGTCTGATGCGGCCGAAAGCAAATGCAGGGTTCGGGGTATGACAGGGAGCGCTCAACCCGGTCCCCGAGTCTATGGTCGAGCACTCTGAAAACCCGATGGTTTTAGCTTGGGGCGACGAGGACACTCCTTCAAGTAATGGCCAGGTAGACCACAATAATAGCAAGCATTGTCCACCCTCCTACGTTCTCTTTCTATGGGTGTGATTGGGCTCCTGATGCCCCCGATTTGCATGGGTTCGGAACTGGTGTTTGAGGGGGCCGAGGTGGAAGGAGATGGGACAGTGGTGTGCAGGAGACCGGCCTCCGCCCTACGTTCAAAACGTCTAGCCTCCAATTGCAGAGTTAAATCGACTAGATCATGGTAAGAGGTCGGTAATGGGGGAACAACCGCAAGGGCATCCTTCATGGCGTTGTTTAAGCCACGATAATACACAACGGCTTTTTTGGATTCAGGCCAGGAAGTCTCGGCTGCAAGCTGATTAAACTTAGTAATGTATTCGATCAAAGACCCCCTACCCTGCCCCAGGTCCAGGAGTTCCAGGTCTCGGGACTGGACTTTATGGCACGTGTTGAACACTCGTGACATCTCAGTGACCAACAAATCAAAGTCGTAAAGGGCTGGGTTGTTGTTTTCCAGGAGTGGATTGGCCCAGGCAGCAGCAGTGCCTGCTAAATGAGAAAGAGTAAAAGCTGCCTTAGAGGTGGAGTCTGGAAAAGCCATGGGTCTACACAAAAAATGCAATTTGCATTGATTCAAGAAGGTTCTAAACTTGCCGGGATCCCCATGATACTTCTCAGGGGCAGCCAAAGGAAAAGGAGAGGGCAGTACTACAGGGACAGGGTTAGGAAGGGGTGGAACGGGAGGTTGGACGGGCGAGGGGCCTGGTGGGGTATCCCCAAAATCAGCATCTGAGGGTAGAGGATGTCTAGCACTCTGGATGGTATCCAAGCGTTGGTGAATGGCTGTATTAGCTGCGGCCATGTCCGCACGTAACACGGTTATGGCCTGAACCATAGTGGTCAAGGGGTCATCCGCAGCTCCCTCCATAGCTACACGATAGGATGGCTTCACAGTCTGTTGTGTCTTGACTGTCGTGTAGCCGAAGAGTCCTCTGTCCACAAGTACCGCACAGAGAGAATCAGAGTCACTCTCTGTGCCGCCCTTGAGGCCACAGGTGGGAGATGTTCTTTCCGGAACTGCGGTACTCGTGGAACCCCGAACCACTGTAAAGGAAACACTGGTTAAGTGTCAAGCCAAAACAGTATCAACACTGTCCCATTTGGGAATCATCGCTGTATCTCAGGAACTGAAAGGTGCCGAGACGTCCTTTTTGTCGTATTCGAACCTCCAATTGAAGTGGACTGAACTGGTGAAGTTTGGGTCGGCTTGCGTCGGGGACTGGTGAGTACTCCATACCCCAACTGGTGGCCCCTAGCACAGGGGCTCATTTTTATGCATGAGTGGCCCCTGAAGGCCCCTCTCCTTTCCACTGCTATTGCGTAATAGCGACTCCATCCAGAACTCTCAAACTGCCTCTGCCTTCAAGTGGAGGTCCTTCTTGAATAGTGGGAACTTGATCTGCATCGCCTCATCCACCTTCCCGAGCTGCTAGCGACCCCTGAAGAGACACTGTTCTGCCTGCCCATTGGAACAACTGCATGCGTTTGCATTGCATGTACTATTGAGCACAAGGCTCCTCTCTTCTTAGTGCTTGGACTGCCTCTTAGTTATGTGTATTTTTGATGTCGAACTGGGCCTAAAGAATATCTGCACTGCCAGTTTCCTTCCCCTCTGGGTTGTCGACATATTTCGTGCATTTAACCCTTTAGACCCCAATGGTCTTGTATACCAATGGCCTCGTATACCATTGTATACCATTGTATACATTGTATTGATAGAGATGTGTTGGTTCACTTAGTGTTACTGTGATTCATTTGCTATGGCCTTGTAATAAATGCGTCTATATTTTTGACATAACACCTGTCTGGAGTAATTTGTAAGTGTCCTTGCTTTGTGTGGTCATTGAGGTCCTTCAGTCACCCTCACCCCTCCTGAGATTTAGGGCCTCATCACGACTTGGGCGGTAACACGGGCGGTATTACTGCCGGTGGTATTAGCCCTACCGCCGAACTCCCCGGCGCTAATAGCGCCGGATCACGAGTTGGGCGGTAAAGTAAATCCCCATTCCCCATTGAGCCCATTCGGGAATGCCCCATTCCCCATTGGGCTCAATGGGGAAAATTTGCGCTCTGACTGCCGGCGGATTTCCCGCCGGCGGTAATAGCGCGAATTTTCGGCGGATTTCCTCCCAGCTCAGAGCTGGGGCGAAATCCACCGAAGTCCTGATTTGGCGGACCCTTAAATCCGGCGGTAATAGCGCTACCGCCGGATTTAAGGGTTACCGCCAAAGTCGTGAGGAGGCCCTTAGTCTTGACCGCCTGCCTTAGCTACCCTGATTGGTCTGGCTTGTCCAGAGGTTACCCTGTTCCAAGAAACTAGGCTGGCCTTCTGAACCTCTGCCCTCCTGGTCAGAGTTCAGAAATCCATCTTAACAGATGGCAAGGAGGCTGCAGTCGAGGCTACAGGACTATGTGGTGGAATAAACACTATCATGCAAGTATCCTTTCTAACGATAATGGTTTTTTTAAAACTTCTTTTTATTCATTTTCAAAAACAAAACATACCATGCCCAGACATTGCAACTAACTACAATAATATGTGCGGTCCCATGAATGTAGCTCCATGGTCTCCAAGAACCCACAAACTTATAACATGTCCCCTGCACCCCACCCATTGCACACTACCCTTCCCTGTTTACATTCCCCACCAAGACCTCTGGTCTCTCAGTATGATTCCTTTCGCCATTTGAATCCTCTTTATCCACAGGTGATGCACTATATCCCAACGTATTAGTGTCTTCATTTAACCCATCTTACATCCTGGGAGGAAGCCAGTTCATTCAGCAATTGTGCCCAGTCCAATGTCTCTCCCTCTTCCTCCTCCAAATTCCTACATTTCTTCAAATATTCCACCTATGCCACTCCCCATTGCTGTAGGTCCTGAAACCATTTCCATATTGATGGACCAGAGCGTACTTCCAGGATATTGCTACCCTTCGTTTGGCTAGGACCATCATGAATCAAGCTATCTTTCGCATGGTTTTATGTGAATTCTTCCCGGCGAATCAATCCCAGCAAACAAATAGCTAGGGTGCGGGCATAGCTGCTGTTCAACAGGGCATTAAGATGTTCCATCATCCCCTCCCAATATGTAATTATCACTGGGCAGTCCCAAATCATATTCCAAAAGCCTGTGTGTCCTACTCTACAGCACGGGCACTCAGGTGATATAGAGAGATTTATCTTATGTAGCTTTGCCGGATTCATGTTTACCATATGTAAATAATTAAACTGAATTATTTGGAACTGTGCATTTCTAGACACCTTCTTCACCTGTTCCCATATCTTGGACCATTGTTTGTCTGTAATAGAGTGCCCCACATCCTTTTCCCATTTGTCCTTTTCAACCAACTCCTCCTTTGACCTAGCAGTTTGTAAGGCTCCATATATCATGGAAATCCTCCGTCTTCCCTCCCCTAAAGCCAACAGATATTGTACCAATGAACTCATTTCTGGTTCCTCTGGTATGCTTCTCCACAACTCAGCCAGTCTCCTGACTACCCTGGCATATCTAAGAAAAGGACCAATCAAGACGCCATATTCCACTTTCCATTGATCGAATGTCATTAGTTGTCCTCCCTCAACTAGGTCCCCTAGAACCTTACAGTGACATACCTCCAAAGTAGCCAGCCCTATAGACTTTCAAGATGTCAGCAGCTGTGCATCAAATCCCACCACTAATTCGGCACATTACAGACCCACTGCTTTTAATTTAGCCACTAACTTCTTCCCCACTTCCTGTACCACTGTGAAAACATTAGAGGTGCCCTTTGCTCCTATGGGATGCCACAATCATTTGATTCCTTGTCTATGAGCCGGAATACAACCCAATAAAGCTATAATTTCCCCCTCTGTTGAGAAATCCCATCTGGCCACTGATTGCACCTGTGACGCTATAAAATACATCTCAGAAATCGGGTACATCTACACGTATTACACAGTAGTTACCAATCTTTACATCTAAAATCCTAAAGAACACCTTTTTTATTATCAGGTACGGAATGTTCGTTAAGAAATATAGTAGCATGGGAAGCACCATCATTTTACACAGAGCCACCCTCCCTTTCAGGAAAAGAGGTAAAGGCTTCCAGAAATTCACGACATCCCCCATACCTGACAGTGCCCTACCCAGGTTGCACTCAAATGTGTTCACCATCTTATGAAATATTTGAACCCCCAGGTATTTGAATATCTCCAGTTCCCACTTGATACCCCAGTCTGATAAGGCATCCCTATGTTTTATACATAACCTTGACAGGGAAGCGGCACTGATTTGTCCCTATTAATCTGGAAACCGGACAGTTTCCTAAAGTTGTCCAGAACATCCAGTAAAATCGGAATATTTTCCAGTGGGTCTCTGACATACAGTAAAATATCATCTGTATATAATGAGATGTTATGCATCACCCCCTCTACCTGGATCCCCGTCTCCAGAATACACATTCTAAAATATCTAGCCAACGGTTCCAGTGCCATTGAAAACAAAATAGGTGACAACAGAGATCCTTGTCTCGTCCCTCTAATGCCCATCTTGAGGACACCCATTCCCAGTTTTTACCTGCAGAAGGGGGCCATTGTACAGATGTTTTAAACAGCTCAACATACCTGCCCCCTATGCAAACGTCTCCAGAACCTTAAATAACCATGTCCATTCCAGTGAGTCGAACGCTTTAACTGCATCCAGTGATGCGATCACAAGAGTCTTGTGCAACCCTTTTACCTGGTTCATGATATGATGCAGGTGCTGTAAATTCTTTGTCATATTGCGTCCTCCCACGAAGCCTCATTGGTCCGAATGTACCAAGCTAGGTGCTATCCTGGCTAATCTCACTGCTAACACTTTGCCAAAGATCATAGCATTGTGAGGCAGGCATTGTATCACAGATTAGACACACACACCAAGATACATGTTTCAACACCTTTATTAAGTTTTGAATGGGGTTGGAGACTTCCTAGCTGGCCCTAGTTCTATAATGAGTAGTCTCAACCATCAAAGTAAAATAACATAGTCCATGTCAGTCAGTCAAAGGAAAAAGTCGATGCCAGAAACCTATACTTGCCCTCACGATGTTGGAAAATGTATGAAAAATAAGAGGGTATCAAAAGAAAGTCTTTTTAGCATACGAGCAACACTACCAATATAGGTGAGTTACATTCTATAATTCTACGCATGCTCTTAGTTACCTTGTTCCAACTCTCTCTATTATTTTCATATATAGTCATATCCTGGCTCAAACTCACCATCTAGACTCTCATTAGATTACATAGGTTCCAGTCTCCAGATGGAGTTTTCTCACAGGGTAAAAACGATTCAAATGGAACAGAATAACCTAAATTGGGCATTTTCCCTATATGTTCAGTCACTTCAGTACCAGCTTTACATTGTAACACAATGTGGTTCCACCCTTAATAATGAAAAGTCCAGTCACTTAGTCTGTGCATAGATTACGAAGTGCGTCCCCCTTTCTCATGTTACTCTCACTTGAAAAGTCTGAAGAAATTTCTATTAGTCCTAGCCTCATGGGTTAGAGTGTATCAAGAATGTTGAGAGTCATTAGAAAATTCAACTGTTAAGTTAGAACCGCCTTTTCATTTGTTTCCCTTTTTTTAACATTTCGTTACTGTATTTATGTTCTCATGTTTTCCTTTCCATCAACGACCATCAACAGTTCAATATAGGCTTCTCATGAAGAGGAACTCCCTTGAAACGCGTAAAGCCACATTGTATTGAACTTGTGAAATGTGTTTTTGCTCGTCATCATTCTCTTGATATACATTTGATTAAAATACTTGTTACTACTAACACAGTGCGTTTTTAGAATGTTATTTTGAGAATCCACCAACTAGGAACTGCTCTTAGATAGTATTGCATTCAAGTAAGATAACTAGATTCGCTAAGTACAATTACCACCTTTTCGGTGGTTTTCAGATAGTGTGCAGGGGATGGCAGGGTTCCTATTTTGGATCCTCTTTTTTTTTCTTCCAAGCAACCCGCCAGTTGCACCGGCACAGTTACCGCCGGACCCGTAATGAGGCCCATTGTGGGTGAATCTTCAACCATAGGCCACCCAGGATTCCCTCACCCAAGTCCTAGACCTTTCACGACTTTAACTTCTTTCAATTCATTGCAGGATCCCCTTCCCCAACCTTGTTGGTTGTCAATTTATTTTCAGAAGGCTTTCAAAACTGCATAGATTTACTCAGGCCTATGCATGACCACTTCAACACAATGCATCTTGGTTATTGTAGTTTGTTGTATTAACGTGTGCTTTCTTAGCACCTTGGTTTCACATAGGCCCTTTAGCACTTTCTGGAAGTCTCACTTCCTTCATACTTTAAACATTCACTTTATTCGTCAACTAACCCTCACGGGTTTGTTTTCTTGTCAGCCTCCCTGTTCGACTTGCTTCAAGCATTCATTTTTAACACAGTTTGTTTTCTGCTACCTTTTCTGAGGGAGATATCAGTTCAGAGACTTTCGATAATGCGTCTTCCTTTCTCTGCAGGACCACTATGTTACTTTGTATTTCCAAAACCACAATTGTATCTTTCTCTTCTCGCGTCTGCTGGCAGACGTGCTGTTTTGCTTGCAACATTGTTAACATTTGCGTCTTCACAAACCGGGCTCTCCCTTCATTCAAGAAGTCACCAACTCTAATAGATTGTTAGGTGCTCTTCACTGCTATCAAGTCCGAGGTCAGGGTATCTCCCCTTTCCTTCTCAGACCTTCCCAGGCACTCCTCTCGCTCTGGGGAAATAAGTAACCTTCAGGCTTATCAAAGGAAGGATTCCTTCAGCTTCTCAGTTTTCCGCTCGACACCTCTTTGGCTTCTTGGAGATACGATTCCCTTGTCTTGCTTCCTCTTGCTCTCACTTGCAATATTTCAGCGTCTCGGCTTTCCGTTCTCAGCAGCCTGGTGTTCAACAGCCTTTGTTCAGTTGCTCCTTCTCGTACCTGCTTTCGACTCTCTGTGCTCCACCTCTTATACTTTGAGTAGTTGGCAATGAGTTTCAGGTGTCGGTGATTGTGATTGAGGGCCTGACCCTACCTGGCCTCATTACTGAGACAGGGCCATTGCACATCACTAGTGGTAATCTTCCTAGTCTCAGTCCTGCTCTTCCTCGTCTCAGTAGTTGGGTCAGTAAAGAAAGAAGGGGAATTATGGGCGTTGTAGTATCCCATAAAGGTAGAGGGAATGCAGGGGGAATGATTATTCTTATGACTGGAATTTGACAACACATTTAATAATTTTCATCTTCCTCTGTTTAAACGATGTGGTTTTTCATCATAATAATGTTCTCCTCCTTTTTTGTAAGTAACAAGGCTTTCATGGCTGTAGCGGGCGATGACTGATGGTTGTCTTTGAGGACTAAGGGAGAGTGGGGTGATTTAGTATTCTGGGGTAAGGGATACTTGTTCTCTGTTTGGCCCTTGCACCTTCCTCTAAATTGGGAGGATTTCTCGATATCTCTGAAGTTAACGGGACACGAGCGATAATATCCCATAAACCTCTTGGCGACATTAGATATTCCCTGAGAAGAAAATGAGTCATACACTGTCTCACCCGAAGATTTTCCCCTCGCTTGTCCACTTCCAGGAATGGGACCCAAAAGCGATGGCTCTCTTCTGGCCACCTGAACAATAAATGGATCCGCGGGACTTATAAGTGGAACACCCCCCAGGTTTTTCACATACCCCTCCTCTAAGATATTGGCTACCCACCAAAGGGAGATTTGATGCAGGGTTCTTAAGCGAGTTTCCCTTGTTGGTCGTAGGAGTTTTTGACCAGTTACAGATCTTTGATGTGGGTCTGAAGGGTTCTTGTTGCCAATTTTCAAATGGGGGAAAAATAAGGAGTTTGTGAGGAAATATTTTGTATTAAGGTGGGGAAACTGGGAAAATCTCATCCAATAATAACCCCATTGGGAAGACTGGGTATGACTGCCGAGGGTATAATAGTTTGTATTCCTTTGATATTAATAGAAATGGGTATCTTGGGATATATTTCTCTGTCCCCATGTACACATGTAATTCTAACTAACTTCCGGATTCTAACATCTTCTAGGGGAACAAGGTCTGCCCGATTAGCAGTTTGTTTACTTCCAGAATCTACTAAGGGTTGCACTGATGTACCATTAACAATCGCCAGTTCATGAGTAAATTCTGAAGGTGAATTACAAAAACAAATACATAGGGTTTCAATCTCTTCTTCAGGTTCTTCCCATTCGTCTCCCATTAGAAATCCTATTTCAATGGGTTCTTCTCTCTGTTTTTTCGGGCAGTTCTTTGCTATATGCCCCGGTTCTTTAAAGGAAAAACAGGTTATAACTTGTGGTTTAATTGTCCTGATTGCATCTCTGTTCCCTTCTTTATTTTTCAATTCTGTTTTTTTCTCGGATTTCGTTTACTCTATATTAATCCAATACTTATTTCTAAGAGGATTCCCTTCCTTTTCATGCAGGAAATTACTTGAGCGAGGAGGACTCTTCTGATCTCACTTGTCCTCTGTTTTATGTAGGAAGTGAAAATGATGGTTAGCCTCCGAAAAAAATGGAGCTGTTTCAATGGGATGTAAGAGTCAGTTTAGTTAATTGTAACACTGCTCTTTGTAATGAGGGAAGCAAGGAATTAGTGAATTGCTTGATGGTCAACATTTCTATCACTTCTGACAATGTTTTTATTTACCTATGTCATAGAGAGATGGTATTCTTTAATCTTTCACCTAATTCTAAGGGAGTTTCTCCTGGGTTTAGTCTGAGGTTAAGTTGTTTTTGTCGATAAAAATTGCTAGCCTGACCCACTCTTTGCAACAGGCCTTCCTTGATATTTGCAAAGGTGGCATTGACTTGGAGGTTAAGAAATTGATAAGAGTTGTGCTTCAAACATCCTAACAAAGGTCCTTAACATATTTTGAGATTACTTTACCACCTAAACTGAACTGCCAACTTTTCCGAATTTAGAAAATAATGTCCTAAATCCTCCTCTACATTATAAGGTTGTAAGATCCCTTGTGGGAGATTAGGTCTATATGTATAGAGATATGTTGTTCTAACCCGGTTTGTAATTAGGTTTCCGCCTGTAATTGGTGAGTGGATAGTCGGGTTAAAGCATTTTCCAGGGATGCCATGTCGAGATCTGGTGTTAAAGTTTGATCTCATTTGTCTCCTGATTCGGAAAAAAAGAGATTCAGCCTTTTCCTCCACGTCAGTTTAATACAAATGTCTGATCCTTCCGTACGTGAACCAGCTTTGCGGATGAAAGGTTGACTCTTTGAATCGGGGAGGAGGGAAATTGAGGTAGATGGTAAATTAATCCCTGAAAGGGCTTTTCCCGCCATTGAAGGTCCCAAAGCACTAGGTCTTATACATGTTTGAGATCTTATTTTTAGCACAACGTGGTCTTTAAGAGTGGTCCCACTGATGAAGCTGATAATAGGAGATAGGAAGAGTAGCGAGTATTAATTCAGACTTGAAAACAGATCCCAGTCTCGGATGGGAATATGCACTTGGAGAAAGATCAATTGTTTGATGGCCTGCATTCTAAGTGAATTTTCAATATGGACAATAATATTTTCCCCAACTAGAGGTAGCACAATCAGTAACATGAGGTCCTCAACTTGTTTCAGTTTAGCTGCTAAATTCTGTAGGTGAATTATAAAAACAAACACCTAGGGTTTCAATCTCTTCTTCTGGTTCTCCCCATTCGTCTCCCATTAGAAATCTTATTTCCATGGGTTCTTCTCCCTGGTTTTTTGGGAAGTTCTTTGCTATATGCCCTGGTTCTTTACAGGAAAAACAAGTCACAACTTGTGGTTTAATTGGCCTGATTTCATCTCTTTTCCCTTCTTTATTTTTCAATTCTGTTTGTTTCTCGGATTTCTCCTTCTTTATTAATCCAATCCTTATTTCTAAAAGGATTCTTTCCCTTTTCAATGCAGGATATTACTTGAGCCAGTGAGACCATTATGATCTCTTGTCCTCTGCTTTATGAAGAGAGTGAAAATTAAGGTTAGCCTCTGAAAACCTCTGTTCTGTTTCAATGGCAGGATACGAGTTGGTTTAGTTAATTGGAACACCGCTCTTTGTAATGAGGGAGGCAAGGAATTAGTGGATTGTTTGATGGTCAACATTTCTATCACTTCTGACAATGGGGGTCATTATGACCCTTGCGGTAGCCGTACTGGTAAAAACGGCACAGCTGCCGCCTGAGTCCTTTTTTTTCCGGCGCCTGGCAATGGAGAATTACCGGGCCATTACAGCCCGGCGGTCCTGGGAATTCCCCATTGCCAGGCGCCGGATAAAATCACTCCCCATTCCCATTCAAGTCATATAGGACTCAATGGGAATGGGGAGGATGGTAGCACCGGCACCATTCATGATGGTGCCGTTGCTACCGTCAAAGTCTGCGAGTGGGTGCCTTTCTGCCGGCCAGGTCAAACCTGGCGGGCGGAAAGGCACCCGCTCGCAGAACTCAGAGTATGCCGGTCCGGTAACAACGGTGCCAGTAGCTTTCCGGCACTGTTGTTACCGGACCGGCATACTCATAATGAGGCCAAATGTGTTTTTCCCTATGCCATAAAGACATGGTATTCTTTATTATGTCACCTAATTCTAAGGGAGTTTCTCCTGGGTTTAGTCTAAGTTTACGTAGTTTTTGTCAATAAAAATCACTAGTCTGACCCACTCTTCGCTATAGGCCTTCCTTGATATTTTCAAAGGTGGCATTGACTTGGAGGTTAGCCAATTGATAGAATGTTTGAAGCGCTCCTCTTAACAAAGGTCCTAAATAAGATATTTTGAGATCATCTTCCCACCTAAACTGAACTGTGAACCTTCAAAATCTAGAAAATCACTTCCTAAGTCCTCGCCTTCATGATAAGGTTGTACGATTTCTTGTGGGAGATGAGGTCTTGTCTGTATAGCGATAATTTGTTCTAACCTGGTTTGTAATTGGGTTTCCGCCGGTAATTGGTGAGAGGCTAGTCAGGTAAAAGCATCTTCCACGGATTCCATGTCGAGATCTGGTGTTAAAGTTTGATCTGATTTGTCTCCTGATTCGGAAAAAAAAGAAATTCAGCCTTTTCCTCCATGTGAATTTAAAAAGAAATGCTTGATACTTCTGTATCTGAACCAGCTTTGTGGATGAAAGGTTGACTCTTTGAATCGGGGAGGAAGGCAATTGAGGTAGATGGTAAATTAATCCCACAGAGGGCTTCCCCACCAGCGAAGTTCCCAAAGCACTAGGTCTTATATATGTTTGAGGACATCTTATTTTTAGCACAACGTGGTCTTTAAGAGTGGTCCACTGATGCAGGTGATAATGGGAGATAGGAAGAGTATTAAGTAGTAACTGAGACTGGAAAAACAGATCCTGGTCTCGTATGAGAATATGGACTTGGAGAAAGATCAATTGTTTGATGGCCTGTATTATATCTGAATTTTTCGATATGGACAATAATCTTTTCTTCAACTGGAGGTAGCACAATCAGTAGCATGAGTGCCTCAACTTGTTTCAGTTGAGCTGCATCCCACCGCTGAAACCATATGTGAGGCAGGAATGGTATCACAAGTTAAACACAGACACAAAGATACAGGTTTCAACACCTTTATAAAGTTTCGAATGGGGTTGGAGACTTCTTAGCTGGCCCTAATTGTATAATGGGAGTAGTCTGAACCATCAAAGTAAAATAACTTAGTCCATATCAGTCAGTCAAACAAAGGAAAAGTCTGTCAGAAACCTATTTTAACCCTCACGCTTTACAATAACTAAGTGTGGGAAAATGTATGAAAAATAAGAGTGTATCAAAAGAAAGTCAGAATGGCAACAGAGATGGTTCTCACCTCCCTTCCTCAAGTTTAAGTCAATGAGGTTCTTTAGAGTTCTTTCAAGGTGGGTAGTGGGCGCAGTTCAAAGGGCCTCATCATGAGTTGGGCCGCATCTGGGCTGTATTACCGCGCAACTTTATTAGTGTTAGCACCCACTAGTCTGGCGGCATTACCGCCGGATCACAGGTTGGCTGCTAACTGTAAGTCCCCATTCACCATTGGGTCCATTTCCGCTTGACACCTCGACTCCCTAGCCTTGCTTCCTTTTGCTGTCGTTCGCAATATGTCTATGTCTCGGCTTTCCGTTCTCCACAGCCTGGTGTTCAACAGAATGCAGGCCATCAAACAATTGATCTTTCTCCAAGTGCATATTCCCATCCGAGACCGGGATCTGTTTTCAAGTCTGAATTACTACTCGCTACTCTTCCTATCTCCTATTATCAGCTGCATCAGTGGGACCTCTCTCGTTGTTCTGTGATCCACCTCTTATACTCTTGAGTAGTTGCCAATGAGTTTCAGGTGTCTGTGATTGTGACTTGTGTGCCTGACCCTGCCTGGCCTTCATTAAAGGGACAGGGCCATTGCATATCGCTAGTGGTAACCTTCCGAATATCAGTCCTCATCTTCCTCGTCTCAGTAGTTGGGTCGGTAAAGAAAGGAGGGGAATTATGGGAGTTGTAGTATCCCGTAAAGGTAGAGGGAATGTGGGGGAAATGATTATTTTTATGACTGGAATTGGACAATAGGTATAATTCTCTTCTTCTTACTCTGTTCCTACTATGTGGTTTTTCCTCACAATAATTGTCTCCTTTTTTTGTAACAGGGCTTTCATGGCTGTAGAGGGCGATGACTGATAGGGAGAGTGGGGTGATTTGGTATTCTGTGATAAGGGATATTTGTTCTCCATTTGGCCCTTCCAACTTCCCCTAAATTGGGAGGATTTCTGGATGTCTCTGTAGTTAACAGGACACGAGCAACAATATCCCGTAAACCCCTCATGGACATTGGATATGCCCTGAGAAGAAAATAAGTCATATTGTGTCTCACCTGAGGATTTTCCCTTTGATTGTCCACTCCCAGGATTGAGACCCAAAAGCGATGGCCCTCTTCTGGCCACCTGAGCAACGGATCCCTGGGACTTGTAAGTGAAAACCCCAGGTTTTTCACAGCAGCCACATTCAATAATGAGATGGGTCTATACAAATCACACTCAGTCGGATCCTTGTCATTCTTTAGAAGGACTGTGATCACTTCTTCCCACATAGTTTCTTGTAGAATACCTGTCTAAAACGCATTATCATAGATACTCTTTAGTTGGGATACAAGAATCTGTGCAAATATCTGATAGAACTCAGCCATAAACACATCACTCACCAGGCGCTTTATTATATTGCAGGAATTTGACAGCCCTCAATCGGTGCATCTAGTTCCTCTCTAAGGTCTCTTGTTAATCTTGGTTACTTCACCAATGTCACTAGGTCTGCTGCCTTAAACTCCGAGTAGGGACCTTTGCTGGAATATAGCTTCTTATAGTATGACTGAAACCCTTAATTTATCCCTTGTTGTGATAACACTATATTGTCTCCTTGGTCGTGAATCTGAGTAATTTGGAATTTTGATGTTCTTGTTTTATAAGCCACGCCAACAGGTGGCCCACTTCTTCCCCTTCCCCATGAATCCTAATGGTGTATTGTTTGCCTTCAAACCTCGATAGAAAATCCTGTGTATCCTGATGAGATCTCAATGCTCTTGCTAAATCATCTCTGTGATGAATCAACTTCCGTGGCACCAGTGGTCTAGGGATGAATATCGGTTTCTAAACCATTAATTAGCCCCACACCTTTACTACACCAGAAGGGATCTGAACAGATCGGAACCCAAGTTTATTATAAACCTCCTTTTTGGTAACGTGGATGGAACGGCATGCTTATCTCTGCAAGTTTGTGGATCATTGGTTAGTTGCAACACAACAAAAATACAATTATAACCCAATGATAAAAGGGACTGTCCAGCAGTAACTCAGCCAGATAGCATGTCCTCTCTAAATCCAGGTATACAAACTATAGCTGCCCATTACAGGAAGGCTGGGCTACCTCTCTACATCACCTCTCCCTTCATATTAGTAGCATTATCACTTAATTTGGCTACCAAAGCTAACATATTGACCCCCTGCACCATGTCCTACCGTACTCATCTCACTCACCTTACCATGCCTGACTCACATCAAATTACAGGGTTTTTAGCGAACCAGCCTCAAGAAGGTACTATCATACAAAGGCCATGTAGTACCACGGACAGAAACCTAAGACTACGCGCTCGCCTGTCCAAACTGCATGAGCTACCAGCTAAGAAAATTGAACGCCTAAATCTCCTAATAAAACACCCACCCTTGAAGGCTACCGCAGAATGTGTTAGGAAATATTGCAATCTCAAAAGACCCATACAAAGTTTCACTAAACCTACCGCTCGCTCTTGTGACAACTTTCCCTTCTTCCTCACACCACTCACTGTAATTTGCACTCTAGGTGGTCCTTGAACCTTTTTTCACTCCTTTTGCAGGTTAAAAATTAAGTCTGGATTTCTTCAGTACCACGCACCCCAACTCAGAAAGCCACAAACATTATCTCAAAGGTGCGCTTATAAATGCTAGGTCTCTAATCGCACACGCAACAGAGATCTTAGATATCATTCTCGCAGACAACCTCGACTTCCTGGCTATCTCAGAATCTTGGTTTCATGACGCGGCAGGCCCTGCCCTATCATTAGCAGTTCCTGACAATTATACCATCTTACGAGCAGACAGACACACCTCTCGAGGTGGGGTTCTAGCAATCATTGCTAAGATTAGTCTAGACATGAGAATTACCACAACCCCCTCTATGAAATCCTGTGAATGCCTCTTGGTCAAAATCGCCACCTCTAGCTCCCAAACATTAAACCTCTTCCTTATACAGACCTCCAGGTCCCATTGGAACCTTCGCTGGGGATATCTCTATGACCCTGTCCAATAACCTAAAAAATACCTCTCAAACAATAGTGCTAGGTGACTTTAACTTAGGTTACAATGACATTAACGATATCCATTCAACAGCTACTGCTTTGACCCTAAAAGAGCTGGGATCCTCCCAGAAAGTTAACCTTTCCACCCATAACAAAGGTCGAATCCTTGACTGGATAGCGGAACACAACTGTGAAGTAAATATCACAGATACTGTACCCCAGATCTGGACTGACCACCACTTCCTATTATTTACAGCAGCTACGAACCCTGCCACAGCCCAGTCCCACTTGCCCCTCCTGTGCCCACGAGGAGCAAAAAACTCATGACAGCGGAAAAACTGTTGCCCATTATATTACCTCAACTGAACTTGGTCTCAGAAAATATGGATCCCAATGTGCTAGTTGAACAATACAATGAAGCTATTAATACAGCCCTTGACCACATAGCTCCATTCAAACTTCGGAATAGTAAACGGAAAAAGTATCTTAACTCATGATTCACTTCTCATCTAAAAAATCTTAGGCTGATTAAAAGAAAACTTGAAACTATTTGGAGACTCTCCCCATCAGTCGAAAACAAACTTAACCTCTCCAAGGCATCATCCCAATATAAGAAAGACATCCTACTAGCCAAACAGGAAACGTATAATACCAGAATATCTCAATCTAAATCTAGTGTCAGAGAATTGTTCAATATTCTGAAAGAACTGGAAACACCCATTGGTCCTCAAGAAAACTGTACCAAGGATAGTAAATGATGCTCCAGCATACAGTTTGCCCTAACTAACAAAGTAGCCAACTTACAAACTAAAATTGCCCTCAAGAAAGCATCTCTAACGCCTCACATCCCGCAGACTATAGCACCACCACCAAAACCCAAACAAGAATCTCGATTCTGCTTCTCTAAGGTATCGACCATTGAGGTAGAAAAGGTTATTCTGGGACTTAAACCAACTGCAAAGGCGATCAATGCCCAGCCCAACTGATTAAGGATGCTGCAAGAGAATTATCGCCATTCATAACTAAACTCATCAACTCCTCCTTTACCACAGGCACTGTACCGAATAACTTAAGAGTCTCGGGTACTGCCACTTTTAAAGAAGCAAACCCTTGACCCAGCCATTCCCACTAACTTCAGGCCTATCACGACCGTGCCCTTTCTGCTAAAAATTCTAGACAAAGTGGAGTACATGCAAATACAAAACTTCCTTGAATCCAACCATCTACTCCGAACCAGCCAATCTGGATTCCGCCCGCAACACGGGACCGAGACAGCCTTAATCGATCTTAAGGCCCAAATAGATGAGTGCAGAGACAATGGCCAAGCAGCCCTACTCCTCCTACTAGACCTCTCAGCTGCATTTGATTTAGTAGACCATACAGTCTTATGCAGCCACCTAGACTCTTCAGCCCACTTCTCTAAAGAGGCCATAACATGGATCAAGTCATTCCTGAGTAACCGAACTATGAGAGTCTTCTCTCCATCAGCCTCAGCAGACCCGATCCCTATAACATGTGGTGTACCACAAGGATCTTGTGTGTCACCTACTCTTTACAATGTATTCACAAAGCCCCTCTTTGACAAAATGGATCATCTGGGTATCGCCTACACGAACTACGCCGGCGATACCCAGATCCTCCTTCCGCTTTCAGGAGACTACGTCAAGGATCTGGCCCTAGTGAATAGAATCTATAGCATCGGTCAGGCATGGATGGCCACACACGGCTTATGCCTGAACGATGACAAAACAGAGCTCATTATCCTAGGCACCCCAACATACATATCCAAACTCAGCCCTGACTATGCCAATTTCACTATCGATGGGAACAACATAAACGTAGCTAAGGAAGTGAAGACCCTAGGCTTTTACCTAGATGCCACCATGAATTTTGCTAAACAAGTTAACTCACTAGCCTCAGCTACTGCATATACATGCAAACTTATCAGAGCTAGCAAACAATTCCTCTCCACAGACAGTTGCATCACGCTTGCCAGAGCCCTCATACTTTCCAAACTGGATTATTGTAATGGACTTTACATTGGGGCTAATAAACAGACTATCCATAAAATCCAGGTCCTCCAGAATAATGCCTTGAGAGCAGCTCTCAAAATTAACAGAAACGAGCATATATCTTCGGTAAGAAGAGAATACAAATGGTTATCCACTTCTGATAAAATTCAACTTAAGATCGCCTCCCTTACCCACAAGTGCCTTAACAAAGCACCACCCTACCTCAAGGATAGGCTACGTATAAGAACCTCGACCAGACCCACAAGAACAGCGAACGCAAACTGCCTACATGTCCCATGATTCAAACTCGCTACTATAGGAGTACACAGCTTCCCAGTCAAGGCTGCGCAGTGGTGGAACTCCCTACCCCATGGCATTAAAGAACCTCAGCCCTTTGTGAAATTTAGACAGAACTTGACCAAATGGTTGAGAGCAAATGACGCCTAACTACCCCGACATGCTTGTACCCGTTCACGCACCAACCTGAAGTTCGACATGCACCTCACTTCCAGGCTATTTGAATCTGTTTCTCTCTTTTTGCATTGTAATGTTCCTGGTGTTGTATATTATTACTGTGTATACTATTATCTTATATCTAGCCAGAATACCTGCACCTGTACATTTGGTTTCTGGACCTAGATCCTGCCTTGTACATACCTGCCTACTGTAATATGTCTGATGTCCCTTTACGTTCCTACTTACCATGTACCTGTAACTAAGTTGAGCATTTTCCTGTCTGTTTGCGCCCTGGCGCGCTCTACAAATAATAAACTAAACTAAGCAGAGGCGTTGTTAGTGGGGGGCTTAAGGGGCTATAGCCCCGGGTCTTTTGGTTGTAGCCCCTGATACAAGCTCAGGGACTACAACCAAAAGGCTATAGCTAGCCCCGAATCCCGCCAGTCCCAACATTAGCGTAGCCCCTGATCTTTTCCAGACCTAGCAACACCCCTGCTGTCCAGTCAAGGTTGTATACAAATATCTTCTTTATTATTATTACAAAAGACAGTTCTAGCACACTACAAAATACAACCCACCCTGTAAAGAAACACAGAGGACTGACAGTTTCACGAAGGAAAGGGATGCACTCTGGACACTGACAGGATGGTTATCAGTAAAGCAATCAGTCTTAACTGTTCAAGGTTATTTGATTTCAGCACCAAGGGAGCAAGGGGTCATAAAATGTCACTAGGGGCCTTCAGAGAAGGAGCAGGGGGACAGAACCACAATCTACCCGATGCTTGAGATGATCTTGGTGCTTGACAGAGTTGAGTCGGTTCCAGGATGCTTTGCAGATCCTGCAACAGAGTTCAAGACAGCTGTGGATATCAGGCGGCAGGCTGTTCAGCAAGCGAGGCTGGATGGGCGGCTACAGGCTGGCCTACACGGTTGGTGGATCTGGAACGCTGGTCGAGGCGTCTTAGATGGCTTGAGTGACTGCAGCGTGACAACAGTCAGTGGTGCAGCCGTTCGAGGGCTCGACTGCATTGAAAATGTCCTCAAGAGATGGACACTGGTTGATGCTTGTGTGGCACTCCTCCTACCTTCTTTGCATGGCTTGTAGCATCCTTCAAGACGGATAGCCCAAAGCTGTGGAGAGTGTTCACAGGCAATGGCCTTTTCCTTTGTTCAGAGACTCTCTGGCACTTACCACCTAGGAAGCTTGCTGGAAGAACCTAGCAGGGCATGCTGTGTGCTTGCTGGGTACCGGGTCTGGAGCTGCTGGATGGGAACTTTCTCTGAGTCTGGTATCTCCCTCTGTTCCCTGGGAGATGTTCAGGGGAGGGATCTTGCTTCCCTCTTGGAAATCCTGGCCTTTCTTCACTGGCGAATGTGTAAGGCAGACTGTACCTTCAGCCAGGGTCCAATGCTGAGTTCTTCTTTCCTGCTTCTGGTGACGCCTTGAGATGATCTGCTAAGTGAGGGGTTCAGACCTCTTTGAAAGCGAAATGGACCCTGTGAGGAAGGCATGGCATCAAAGTAAGACAGATACAAGTGATCACAGTGCAAGGGTGTTTATTGAACTTTATCAAGGGGGTGAAAAACGCCAATCTAAATCTAAGATGGGAGCAAGCTACGACCATCAAATAATAATAATACAGTCCTAGTGGAGTCTAGTCAAATAAAAAGTGCCTATACTAAAAATAAATATTGCCAATCCTTACCGCTAGGCTACAAATATTGTGGGATAATGTTCACGAAAAAGAAAGAAGTGTTCACAAAATGATAAATCAGGTTCTTCAGGCTGTTGGCCTCCCTTCCCCATGTTTTCAGCATGGGACAAGGCGGTCACTCGAGCTCAGCACACTCTTGGGCTTCTTCGGCATGAGGTCACAGTTCCTTTTACCAACATCAAGGCCTTCTCTGCCCAAGTCTCTTACGTTCAAAGTCTCTGTTCAAAGTCTCTTGATGCAGAGGGCTTGGTGTACCAGAAATAACGAAAAAAAGTTCCTTTGCAAATATTCAAGTCAAGTGATTCACTCTTCACCCTGGATCCCCCTCAGCTAGGCTCAGATCCTTTTTCATACAATTAGCTTCCGTCAGTCTGGTTCCGACCAACTTTAGTTCGCAGGCATCCCTCAGTTGGGTTCATACTTGCCACAGCAATATCTTCTTGAGTGACTTATGGTTCACCCCGGATCCCCCTCTTCTCGGCTCAGATCCCCTTTTATACAATTAGTCCCCCTCAGCCAGGCTCAGACAAATTTCAGTTCACAGGCAATCAAAGACTTTCGAAAGTGCATGGGATTCAACTTAACATGCTTCAGGACCACTTGGATTTCACAGTTCAATAATTCTTACACGCTCAGTTGGATACCAGAGTCCTTCAAATGAGCCCCCACGTGGCACCGGACCACTCTGTATCTGGTACCTATTTCGGTTTCATAACGTTCAATCGCATACAAGTTTTCCTTTTGCATACAATGTTGCCTCTTGCAACCTTGAGCGTAACAGTCTGGTCTGCTATCAGTTTCTCCAACTCACCGGCTGTGCTGAAATCACTGGCGTTGCTTTCCTGTTGGAGTCAATGACAGTACCACGATGGCAATCAGTTCTCTCCACCATGGCTATCAATGCGGGAGGGTCCTGTGTACTTTTGACACACACTGCACTGTTCGTCAGCTGCAGTTCTCAGTCTTATGTTTCTTTTCCGTGAGGCCTCTTGAAAGTCGCGGTCCTTCCCCGAAAAGAGCAAGGGTAGTTACCTCCTTGTCGTCCTCTCTGGTCTCAACGCCTTTCTCTTTGGTTTAAACTGCCACCTCAGAATTGCTGCTTCCTTGTGTATTTTTCCTTGCTCAGAGTGCTTTCGTGCTCCGCCTTTTATCCGTGTGGGGAAGTAAGATGGAAGTCAGGTGTGTGTAATTATCAGTAATTGCCTGACTCTGTCTGACCCTTGTGTTGGGACATGTCAGGCTTTGTTGTTAGTCCATTGTCGCTCACAATGAACTGTCCGGGAGAAAGTGTTTGTGTCAGAAATGTGGTGGGGGGGGGTTCAGCTTCTAGGTATCCTACCTGGTAGGATGGAGAAAAGGCGTTATAAAGAAGGGGATACCGCGTCTTACCTTTCGGTATCCCACCTACACTCCCCGAAGGCCCCTCATCCAGGTGATCCTCCCGCACTGGTCCGCCCCAGGAACTAGATCCAATAGCGATGGCCGTGTCCTGGCCACCTGGATGACAGATCCCCAGGGACTAGCGGGTGAGACATCTTCAGGTTTCTCACATACCCTTCCCCATGCGATGTAGCCACATCTGTTTCACATGGGAACCGGGAGAGGAAATCTACATTCCCTTGGTCTTTACCTTTTCGGTGTTCCATAGAAACAGCAGAGCTTCAGGTCTAAGAACCACCGCATGACACGAGGGCTGGAGTCTTTTCGTTGGCTAATCCAAACTAGTGGAGAATAGTCCATGACAAGTGTGAACTTTCTTCCTAGGAGGTAGTATTTGAGGTGAATAATGGCCCACTTAGAGGCCCTTGCCATTAATTCCAGCAAGGAGTCTTCTTTTTCACTTGGGAAAAGTTTGCGACTTGTACACAAGATGGGATGTTCTAATTCATCGCAGACTTGTGATAGGACTGCTCCTAACCCTTTAAGGGAGGCATCAGTTTGCAATACAAATTCTTTTGAGAAATCTACTACCTTTACAATTGGATTCTGGCACAGGGTTAGTTTGAAGTTGTTGTGACAAATATCATCCTCGTCAGTCCAATGAATTTTCTGGGGTTTGGCGTTCTTTAGTGTGTCTGTCAGACTATCTGTTCTGTCTGAAAAGTTTGGGATAAACCTACGGTAATAACTGATTACCCCTAGAAAGGCTTTGAGATCTCTTTTAGTTTTAGGTGTAGGGGTGTCTAAGACACCTTTCACTTTCTCACGTTAAGGTTGTGCACTACCATTCCCTACAAAGAACCCGAGGTATTTCACAGCTGACTGGGCCAGTCTGCATTTGGATGTATTGGCAGTTAGGCCGGCTTCTCTGAGGGCTCTCATAATAGTAAAAAGATGGAAAAGGTGGTCGTGCCAGGTTTTACTATAAATGACGATATTCTCACTATAAGCTCCACAGAAATTGGAGTAGGGCTGTATTATTTTGTCCATGAGTCATTGGAAAGTTGCTGGAGCACTATGTAACCCACAAGTAACTGAAATAGTTTGAGGGCCATTGATAAAAGTTACCTTTCAATTATCAGACCCATATACTGGGACCTGCCAGTACCCTTCTGTTAAATCTACGGAGGACAGAAAAGTGGCGTTTCCGAGTTTATCAATTAGGTTATCGATGCGTGGCATGGGATAGGAATCGAAGCTGGTAATGACATTAATTTGGCGGAAATCTATGCAAAACCTCCAGGAATGGTCAGGTTTGGTGACCAGTACAATAGGGGAGGACCATGAGCTTGAAGAAGACTCAATAATATTTGCTCTGAACTTCTTATTCACTTTCTCGACCACTATCTGTTTACAGGCTTCCAGGAGTCTATATGGTTTTAGATTAACCACTTTTCCCTTTGGTGTTCTAATATAGTGATAGTTGCCTTTTACTCTTCCTGGTTTCTCTGAGAATACATCAGGAAATGATGAGACTACATCTTTTAAATCTTCTTGTTTTTGAATAAATAGCTCTGGAGGAATTCATTCAAAGTTGTCTATTTCTTCTGGAACCAAACAGGATAGTATTGTGGCATGGGTAGCTGACGGGTTCTCCTTTTAGTCCTATGGAAAATGATCTTAAGCTCACCTTCCTGTCACTGGTTACCTGGCCACCCTCTGATCTCGAGCCCAGGTCCCCCCCCGCCAGTCACACACACCTGCACTGCCTGCCTGGCTATCCCCACACTTGGGGACTGTTTCTGTATCCCTACCGTCCCACTACCAGCACTTGACACCTGATGTCTGCACTTACCTTTGCACTTGCCACCTGCTGGCCGTTACTTTACTTGTTATTACTCTACTCCCATGTACTGCACTGTCCCTTCCCCCTCCCCTCCGCACTCTCCTCTTCCCATGCACTTGTTCGATCTGAATGACACCTGGCCTAGTAGGATCGTTGTCTGTCCTCCCTTTGTTTCCCATCCCTTTCCTCGTCGCGCCTTGAAACACTTGTGTATAGGCACATTATAAATGCCACATCATATCATATCATAAGTGGATTTTTGTTAGATCTGGGCTTTTTTCCATAGGAGTTCAGACTAGATCTCGAACAGGTCTCATATGCTCTCGCAATCTCGTAGCTGTTTGTGGGAGGGGAATAGGTGCCTCTTCTCATTCTTCCCAGGACATCTCTAGGTTCTCTACCATAGAGTAGTTCAAAAGGAGATAATCCAGTAGATGCCTGAGGGGTTTTCCTTACGGGAAATAGAGGCATGGGGATCACTTGGCCCCAGTCCTTTCCATCTTTATCTACCAACGTACTTAGGATCAATTTAAGTGTTTTATTGAATCTTTCTACCAAACCATCTGTTTGGGGATTGTACAGAGAAGTTTGTCCGGTGGTAATATGGAGTAGCTGTTTGACTTCACCCATGAGCTTGCTCATAAAATGTGAACCTTGATCCGTCAGTATTTCCTTAGGAAAGCCAACCCTGGAAAAATACGGTAGGAGGTGTTTGAGAATTTGCTGGGTGGTATTATTCTGCATACGGAATGCCTCGGAAAACCTGGTTGCATAGTCATCAATCACAAGGACATATTTGTTGCACAGTCTAGATGTTTCTAGAGGCCCAATGATGTCCATCCCGATTCTTGAAAAGGGACTTCTATGATTGGTAAAGGATTCAGTGGGGCAGGTAATGGGATGTGAGTGTTCGTTTTTGGACATATTTCACATGTCTGAATAAAGGTTTGTATATCAGCGTGGATACCTGGCCAGTAAAACTCCCCACTGATATGTGCCTGGGTTTTGGATTGTCGTAAGTGCCACCCCGGTTAGATGGGAATGCGCAATCTCTAGTATGACCTTTTGGTGGGTTTTGGGGGTTGGGTCTTTCCTAGGCCTTCTGTAGATGTTTCTTTTCTTTATAGCAACCCCTACTTTAAGAAGAAAAAAGGGCTCTCCCTTCTCTATACCTTCTCCTTCTGGAATAGCTTGTAAGAAAGCTTCAGCGAGGGCTGGGTCGTTTTGCAGGGTGAAGGCTAGACTGGGATAGATGGTAGGCTCTTCTCCCTTTCTCTCTTCAATGATAGAAGGTTTATCAGCTTCCCCAAAGCCTAAGGTACCGCTTTCTGTTTTGTCTGATTCACTTTCTTTAAAATGAAGAAATAAGAGCATTTTCCAGAATTCTTTGAGCAATTTGGTCCCCATGATATACTTCAAATGGGATTTCACCATGATTCTGTAAGAGAACCTTTACGTCTCCCCCGAAGTCGGGATCGATGGCGCATGCTAGAACGTCTAAACCAAACTTCCAAGCTAGGCTAGAATTTGGGACCAATCTTATGTAACACCACTGAGGAGGTATTAAAACCACACAAATCTGTAGGGATCATTCCTCTTTTCCCCGGAGAGATAATAGCTTCTCTACTGCTACAGATATCAAAGTTTATTGATTCTTTCGTGGCAACAGAGGGGTTGGAAGCTCTATGACTACGCTTCTGAAATTGTAGGGTTCTCCAATTTGTTTCAATTGAGTCACACCCTACATCTGACACCATATATAAGGAAGGCATGATATCAAAGTAAGACAGGCACAAGTGATCACAGTTGAAGGGTCTTTATTGAACGTTAACAAGGGGGTGAAAAACACCTATCTAAACCTAAATCTAAAATGGGAGCAAGCTACGACCATCAAATAATATTAATACAGTTCTAGTGGAGTCTAGTCAAATACAAAGGGCCTATACTAAAGAAAACGATTGCCAATCCGTTACCACTATGCTACAAATAGTGTTGAATAATGTTCATGAAAAAGAAAGAAGTGTTTACAAAATGATAAATCAGGATGTTCAGGCCGTTGGCCTCCCTTCCCCACGTTTTTAGAACATGACAAGGTGGTCACTCGCGCACAGCACACTCTTGGGCTTCTTCGGCACGAGGTCACAGTTACTTTTACCAACATCAGTACCTTCTGTGCCCAAGTCTCTTACGTTCAAAGTCTCTTGATTCAGAGGGCCTGATGTACCAGAAACAACGAAAAAGTTCCTTTCCAAATATTCAAGTCGGGCGATTCACTCTTCAGCCTGGATCCACCTCAGCCGGCTCAGATCCTTTTTCATACAATTAGCTTTCCTCTGTGTGGTTCAGACCAACTTTAGTTCACAGGAATTCCTCAGTCGGGTTCACACTTGCCACAGAAATATATTCTTGGGTGACTTATGGTTCATCCTGCATCGCCCTCTTCCGGGCTCAGATCCCCGTTTATACAATTAGTCACCCTCAGCCGGGCTCAGACAAATTTCAGTTCACAGGCAATCGAAGACTTTCGAATGTGCACGGGATTCAACTTAACCTACTGCAGGACCACTACAATTACACAGTTCAATCATTCGTACACGCTCAGTTGGATTCCAAACAGAGACCTTGGCATGAGCATACACGTGGTGCCGCACCACTCTGTATCTGGTATCTATTTTGGTTTCATAAAGTTCAATCACATACAAGTTTTCCTTCTTCATACAATGTTGCCGCTTACAACCTTGAGCATAATACAGTCCGGTCTGCTATCAGTTTCTCCAACTCACCGGCTGTGCTGAACTCAATGGTGTTACTTTGCTGTCAGAGTCCTGGACAGTACCACAGCAGCAATCGCTTCTCCCCACCTTGGCTATCAATGCGGGAGTGCCTGTGTACGTTTGACACACACTGCACTGTTTGTCAGCTGCGATTCACAGTCTTATGTTTCTTTTCCTCAAGGCCTCTTGAAAGTCGCAGTCCTTCCCCAAAAAGGGCAAGGGTAGTTCCCTCCTTGCCGTTCTCTCTGGTCTCGCTGTCTTTCTCCTCGGTTCGAACTGCCATCTCAGAATTGCTGCTTCCTCATGAGTTTTGCCTTGCTCAGGGTGTGCTTTCATGCTCAGCCTTTTATCTGTGTGGGGAAGTAAGATGGAAGTGAGGTGTGTGTAATTATCAGTAATTGCCGGACTCTGCCTGAGCCTTGTGTTTGGACATGCCAGGTTTACGGATCTGGTGTTAGTCCGTGGTCGCTCACGATGAACTGTCCAGGAGAAAGTGTTCATGTTGGAAAAAGGGGGCGGTTGAGCTTCTAGGTATCCTGGTAGGATGGGGGAAAATGTGTTATAAGGAAGGGGATACTGCGTCTCACCTTTCGGTGCCCTACCTCCGCTCCCCGAAACCCTTCATCCAGGTGATCCTCCTGCACTGGTTTACCATCGGGAACTAGATACAATAGCGATGGCCGTGTCCCGGCCACCTGGATGACGGATCCCTGGGGACTAGCTGGTGAGACACCTTCAGGTTTCTCACAGCCCCAATGATTGGTACAGGCTACGCCTACCTTAATGAACCAATCCTGGGTCCCGACCAACAATCTTCTGTTATGCGTGAGGTCAGAAACAGAGTGCTCTGCAACAGGAAAGGTAAGCAGTGACAACATATACTCCTATAGTCCCACCCATCTTCCTGTCTGTTGTAGATCAAAGTGTCTCTCTGGTTAACTGAGCCCTCTGTGACTCTTGATCAAAGCACAGGTCTCCCTTAAAGTTTGTAATGAGATCAGACTTTCTGTCTCCCTTAAATCACATACTTGGGGTCTTCTCTGCAGGGGTTGACTACGGTAAATAGTGGACCCAGACATGCAATTCACTGCCTTTCATACAGAGGGGTGGGAACTAGTTTCAAGTTGACACATTGCATATCTAAGAACTATTAGCCCCCTCCTTCCTGTTGTTTGTCGTGTAAACAAGTCCCTTTGCAAGTTTGCCTTAATTATTTCTCATTAGTATGCACTGACACCAGCCAAACTCGTGGCTGTCACATTCCGACTGAACATGACAGGGGAGGACGGTGCCTGTAGGCTGTGTCCTCCCAGAGTACACGTGACTATGCATTTTGTGCAGTGAGTGGCCGCACACATTTTCAGAGGTTGATCTCCCATCATTCAGTTTAATTTTTAAAAAATCAAAAAGCCCAGGCGACCGCACACTTCACGTGCAGATGGTTGAATTCCACACATGCCCCACCCAGCCTTAACATGTGAACCACCACCCTGCTGAGTGTCTGGTTCGTCATCAAGGTGAAAGTACCGGCTGAGGCCATCTGCATTTCCATGCTGGGAGCCTGGCTTGTCCTGGATGTCCATATCAAATCCCTGTAGGGATATTGCCCAACACAGAAGCTTATGTTTCTCCACTTGCATGGCCATTAACCATCGCAGAAGCCGGTGATCTGTCTGGATCGTAAAGTGAGACTGAAAGATGTAGAGTTTCAGCTTCTTCACGGCCCACATGACTGCGTACACCTCTTTTTCTACAACAGCTCAGTTCCTTTCCATTTTTGTCAACCGCCTGCTAATGTAGGCGACCGGTTGCTTTACCCCTTCAGAGTTCAGCTGCGCTAACACGCTTCCAATCCCAAAATCACAGGCTCCTGTCTGGATAATTAATTCCTCACCATAGTCTGGCACTTTCAGAACTGGGGCCCTGCACAATCCATCCTTTCAATCCTGAGAGGATGTTTGACAGGTGGCGGTCCAAGTTATGTTCTTCGGCCCCTTCTTGGAAGTTACATTCAGGGGCACAGCAATGGTCCCATAACCCCTGATGAATGGCCGGTAGTTTCCGGTGAGACCTTCCCAACAATGGTCTTTTTAGGGACAAGTACCACTGGGCTAGTCCAGGGGCTGTAGGATGGCTCCATCACTCCTAAGGACAGCATCTTGGAAACCTCCACCTTGACGGTGTCCCTGACCTTATCGGACATCCAGTGAATCCTGCTCTTCACTGGCTTACTGTCTCCAGTGTCCACACCATGGGTGCACCAATCTGCGTGAAATGGGGTCAGAGAAAAAGACTGGCAAACTGTCCCAGTAACTGGCGACAGTCTGTCAGTTGCGGTTCTGACATGTCCGTTGCAAGGTTGACACCTTCAACTGACCTATCTGTGGCTTCAGTGTGCAAGAGGTCTGGGAGTGGGTCGGTCCCCTCCTCTGTCTCTCATTGAATCACTAATGCCATGACCAAGTCATCCCGGCTGTAATGGGGTTTTAGCCGGTTGACGTGAAAGACCCTGCACATCTGTTTAGGTCCTTTCAAGTCAATGAGATAATTCACCTCACTGACCTTTTCCAGCACACAGTAAGGCTCAGTCCACTTGTGCTGCAGTGCACCGGGTTTGACAGGCTCCATAATCCGCACCCACTGGCCTGGAAAATAGACTGTCACTGTGGCCTTTTGGTCGTGCCAGTGCTTCATTAGCTCCTGAATGGCCTTTAGGTTCTTGGTTGACTGTTCCATGTACTTTCCCATTCTAGACCAAAGGCTGAGTACATAGTCCACCACATCTCGTGTAGGGGATGAGGGTTTGCTTTCCCAAACCTCTTTCACTAGACTGAGGGGACCTCGTACAGGGTGTCCCTCTAAACAGAAGCTGAAAAGAGCTTATCCCTACTCTGTTCTTTGGCACCTCTCTGTAGGCGAACAGAAGGCATGGCAGGAAAATATCCAATTTTCTCCTCCGGTGCTCTTCCAAGTCACCTATTATGACTTTCAGGGTCTTGTTGAACCGCTCAACAAGCCCATTGGTTTGTGGATGGAAAGATGTAGAAAACCAGTAGGTGACTCTGCACTCTTCCCACATAGCCTTCATATGTGCTGATATTAAGTTTGATGCCCCGTCAGAAACGACTTCCTTCGAGAATCCAACACGGGAGAATATCCCAATCAGAGGATTCGCAACCATGGGGGCTTTGATGCTCCTCAGAGGGTCCATCACCACCAATATATATATCTGTTCCCTGTTCTGGTTTGAGGATCCAAAGGACCCACAATATCCATGCCTATTCTTTCGAAAGGTCACCCAACCACAGGTACTGGAATTAAGGGGGCCCTTGTAGAAACACCTGTTTTTCCAGAAGCTTGACAAGTCAGGCCAGACCGGACAAATTTCTTAACTTTTACTCCGAACTGCAGCCAGTAAAAGTGCACTGACAACCGGTCTGATGTCTTAGTCACTACCAAGTGACCCGCTAAAGGAATTTGGTGAGCCAAATTCAAAAGGAACTTCCTGTGGCATTGGGGAATCACCAACCTCCTGGCTCACTGTACAGGAGTCCATCCTCTCAATACACTTTGAACAGTCCAGAGGCCTCGCCCTTAGCCTGCTCCTCTGCCTGCTTCCACAGACCCGCCAGAATGGAACACTCTTTCGGGGCTGTGAAGAAGTCAGTCAGACCTGGGCCCCCAGCTGATGCAAACTCATCCAGCTTGGGCAGGCCCTTCAGATCTGCGCCCAACTGGTCCTCCACTTCAGGGTCCTACACTTCACCAGGCAACTCTGAAGTCACTGAGTCCCCTGCTACCAAAGTAGGGTCCTCAGTGGCTAATAGCCCTTCTCCCACAGAAGTAGGTGACTCAGTTACTGTCTGTGGAACTGGACTAAGGACTTACCGGCCACGCCGGTCCTTCCAACAAGCCCTCTGGAAGCACTCCAGGCCCTAAGGGTCTGAGCATTCAATCTGGCCATCTCTTTAGCCCTCGATTCGGTAGCCTCTGTGACTATTTCGGGATCAGGAAGATCATTACCCAACAAACATGGGACAGGGATGGAGTCTTTCCCTGCTACACGACGCTGGGTTGTTTCACCTCGCCAGCTGAACTCAACTATCGCCAAAGGGCACTTGCTCTTCCCATCAAACCTACTTACGCTACAATCAGATCCATCAATATACTGGCCTGGCTGTACCCACTGCCGGGTGACAGCAGTGACTCTAGCTGCAGTGTCTCGGCCCGCAGGAGTTTTGTGTCCATTGACACACACATGTTCTAGATAGAGTTGAGTATTATTGGGAACTGGGATCTCTTCTGGAGAGCGGGTACCGTTCCCACTCAGTGTAACCAATACACATTCGGCCACTCCATGCCCTAGTGGGAAGTCCTCCTCCAAGAGGCCCACACTAATGATGGCCTCTTCCATGAGTCCAACATTCACTATGGCTTGCTTGGGTAGGCCCTTGCAAGAAGGATCCCCTTTCCTATGGACCAGCTCCTTACACACGAAACAACCTTTTGGTGGTGAGAACGCAGATGTCCCAGTGTTAGGTGTGCCTGCGCTCTTCTTTTCAGTGTGCACGGCTGACCTAGAATTTTGGGATTTCCCTTTGTTCTTTTGGGGACCTGACTTCGAATAGGATTGGGTTGGACCTTTGTCCTTCTCATCCTGGTTTACTTTTTTGCAGCCACCCACCCGCTCAGATATTTCAACAAGCGTGTGAACGCTTCAAATGTCAGCCACTTTTCTTTCTGAGCTCTTTGAAGCTCTTGAGATACTGTTCTGGGGTTTTACAGAACTTCCTGAGGAGGGTGCCTTCATGTTCTCATAATCGGGCCTTTCCTCAGGAATTAACTGTAGAATTGCAGCAGTCCCTGGTGTCGGTAAGCGACTCATCAGGGCCACACCCTACAGTACCTCCTCCACCTCCTGTAGCTGGAAAGCAAGCTCGAGCACTTCAAACGAGTCAAAAATATCCTTCCCCACTTCATAAACCTGTAGTAAGTCTTTCGGATGTGCTGTCTGGGCTTATGTCGGGGACTCTGGTTTGAGCCGCTACTGCTGCTTTCGCTAGAGGTGGATCTGTTGGCCTCCTTCTTCTCTTCAAACACCAGCTTGTGTAGCTCTATGGTGGCCCTGTCCCACTCTATGTTGACCTTGTCCCGCTGTTTCTGTTCCTCTAGCGCTAGTCTTTTCTCCTCGAGCAGGAGCTTTCTAGCTGCTACCTCATTACCAGCCGGAACAATTACTGGGCCACTTAGAGACTATGCAGATGCCTGGGACCTGCGGGATGCTGCACTAGCCCCTGTCCTCACTGACCCTCTCGAATGTTGAGAAACCACAGTTGCGCCCCCGGCAGGATGATTGGCGAGAAACACTGCTCATGCGGTGGCCCTTATCATTTTCCTCTTCCGGAAGGTCTTTTCCATTCGGGTACGCAGGGCCTAACCCGTCCACTGGGGTCTTCTCCCCAACCGCCCTTGCTTCTACCCAAACTTGGAGGCTGGTCAGCAACTCAGGCTTATTAACTTCAGTTCTGTGGGGAAGTCCCCTCTCCTGACATAAGACACGCAGGACATGCTTGGTCATGACTTTTACAGTCTCCATGTCAAGCTCCATGACTATTACTAATACCTAGCAGTGACTAAATGTTGCCTGCCACAGTCATTTTATCGTTGGGTGACTAAGCTGTGTGCAAGGCTCCAACTGATCTGACCGCTTGCCACCAATGTGACAAATCAACTTCCGGGGCACCAGTGGTCCAGGGATGAATATCAGTTTCTAAACCATCAATCAGCCGCACAACTCTAGTACACCAGAAGGGGCCCTGAACAGATTGGAACACAAGTAAATTATAAACCTCCTTGTCCAATTCTTGGTAACGTGGACGGAACAGCAGGCTTATCTCCGCAAGGTCATGGATCGTTGGTTAGTTGCAACATAGCAAAAATACAATTACCCAATGATAAAAGGAACTGTTCAGTCAAAGTTGAATAAAAAATATCTACTTTATTATTATTACAACAGTCTTGCACACTACAATATTCAACCCATCCTATAAAGGAACACAGAGGACAGACAGTTTCACAAAGGAAAGGGATGCACTTTGGATACTCACAGGAGGGTAAATCATTAAAGTAATCAGCCTTAACTGTTCATGGTTATTTGGTTTCAGCACCAAGGGAACAAGGAGTCATAAATGTCAGTAGGAGCCTTCGGAGAAAGACCAGGGGGACAGAACCAAAATGTACCTGGGGCTGGAGATGATTTTGGTGCTCGATAGCGTCGAGTCAGTTCCAGGAGGCTTTGCAGCTCAAGCGACAGAGTTTAAGACGGGAGACAGCTGCGGGTATCAGGCGGCAGGCAGTTCAGCAAGCGAGGCTGAATGGACAGCTGCAGGATGGCCTACACAGCGGCTCAGGGTCAAGAGTCGCTGTCTCTGTGCTGGTTGTCGGATCTGGAACGCTGGTTGAGGCATCTCGGACGGCTTGAGTGACTGCAGCCTGACAACAGTCAGTGGTGCAGCCGGTCGCAGTTCGAGGGCTTGACTGCCTCAAAAATGTGCTTAAGTGATGGATGCTGGTTGATGCTTGTGTGGCACTCCTCCTAGCTTCTTTGCAGGGCTCGTGGGGTCCTTTCAAGGTGGATGGGCCAAAGCTGAGTAGAGTGTTTGCAGGCAACGGCCTTGTCCTTTGTTCAGAGACTCTCTGGCACTTACCACCTAGGAAGCACTCTGGTTAAACCTAGCAGGGCATGCTATGGGCTGGTTGGGTACCAGTTGTGGAGCTTATGGACGGGTCTTCTGGGTCCGGTATCCCCCTCTATTTCCTAGGAGATGTTTAGGGGAGGTATCTTGCTTCCCTCTTGGACATCCTGGCCTTCCTTCACTGGCCGAAGATGTAAGGTAGACTGTACCTTCAGCCAGGCTCCAATGCTGCGTTCTTCTTTCCTGCTTTTGGTGAAGGCTTCAGATGACCTGCTAAGTGAGGGGTTTAGCCCTCTTTTAAAGCTATATGGGCCCCAGTGATTGGTGCAGGATAGGCCTATTTTAATGAACCTATCCTGGGTCCCCACCAACAATCTTCTCTTATGCGTGTGGTCAGAACCAAAGTGCTCTGCAACAGGAAAGGTAGAGGGTGACAACATACACTCTTAAGTCCCACCCATCTTCCTGCGTGTTGTAGATCAAAGTGTCTCTCTGGTTAACTGAGCCCTCTGTGTCTCTTGATCAAAGCACAGGTCTACCTTCAAGTTTGAGATGAGAGCAGTCTTCCTGTCTCCCTTAAATCACATACTTCTGCCTCTGAAAGGGGCCTGCTCTGCATGGGTTGCCTACAGTAAATAGTGGACCCAGACATGCCATTCTCTGTCTTTCATATAGAGGGGTGGGAACTAGCTTCATGTTGACACATTGCACATCAAAGAGGTTTTAGCCCCCCCCTTCCTGTTGTCTGTCCTGTGACCAAGCCCCTTTGCAGGCTAGCCTTAATTTTCTATTTTATTGCATCAATCAGTTTCCAGGAAAACTTTAAATGCAAGTACAAACTTTAAAACACACCAAAATTCAAACTTTAAACACACAAAACACAAAAAAAGAAAAAAATGGAGGAAAGGAAGGCCAGAGAGTTCTACATAGCCAACATCAAATAAATCTGTAACATAATCTTAAAATGGACCACCTCTCATGAGGAGGTTTATGTTCAAGATTCTCAAAATGTTTCCCCAACCATTTTTCTCTGTAGACTGAAAGTGCGGCACAACTCATTAACAAGTGCTGCAAAGTTTCTACCTCCTGTCCACCGCAACGACAAGAGACAATCCGATCTTCTCTCTTTTTAATCCTTCTTCCCAGCACCTCCCTCGTAGGCAGGAGGTGTAGGCGGAATCTCAGAAAATACTGTCTTTCCGAGTAGGAGGGGAATTTGTCTAAGTATGGAAGCACTGTGCCTCGGCTATAATGTTCTTCCTTACCCAGAGATATAGACGGAAGGGCACTAAGCCTAGCCATCGTGACAATTCAGTCCCAATCTAGAAGTTTTTTCTTTAGCTTGAGCGGATTTTGCATTAAACTGTCTGTGTTTTGAGCAATCGTGTCCAAAATGCCTTTGCAAGTTGTCTGCCATGCGTTTAAGGCTGGAATCGATTCACCAGACAGGGCTTCATTTATGGCCAAAAATCCACTTCTGTCCGGAGGGTCCAGGCATTTGCTGTAAAGAGTTAGTGATTTCCAAACCATTGCGATATAAAGTGAGGTCTTTTCTCACACATTCAATGGGAAGGGATGATGGTAATCTCAAAACTCTTTTCCAAAAGAGGCTTTCCAACAGGCGCCAAACCTCCGGAACAAGAAAAAAGTTGGCCTCAGCCGCGTAGGTCAAGACAGGAGATACTTTTAGTTTCGAAGTGGTCGAAGTGAAAAAGAACAGTAGCGTTGCTTAATTAGAAGTGCTTGGGAAGCCAGATTCTTAACTTTGCTTCTCAACCTTGCGACTCCTGGCCCATCTTGGATACTATCATTTAAAGTGATTCCCAGATAGACCATTGAAGAGACCACCGGGACAACTTCTCCTGTTAAGTGCCACCTAAACTTTTTAGCTCTATTAGATGTTCCCAGGCCCAACATTTTTGATTTCTTAGGGTTGATTCTGAGGCCATTCTCCTGAACATACAGGTCTAGTGCTTTCACCTGTCTCTGTAGACCTATCACAGTTTGATCCAGTAAGAGAAGGTCGTCGGCGAACAACAGCCTACCCACTGGAGTCCCCGCAATCGTAGGTGGGAAACATCTTACTGCTCCGAAGGCTTCCTGCATATCAGATATAAATAGGCAAAACACAGCAGGAGCCAAACGGCACCCCTGTTTTAGCCCGTTCTTGGAGATGACATTATTTGAAAGGGCACCTTTTCTATCCAATCTGATTCTGAGCGTTGTTCCACTATGAAGGGCCTCCAAGGGTTCTCTCAGATTGTTTGGACAGCCCCATTTCCTCAATTTAGTCCACAAAAGGCTACGGTCAACGGAGTCGAACGCCTGTTCAAGATCTATGGACGCAATATAGATGGTTTTATATTTTTTTTCCTTGATCATGCATTTAAGTATGTTAATGAGTAAAACATTCAGGGATGTCCCAATGCCTTTGCGGAAGCCCGACTGCCAAGGATCTTGATGGTAAGTCAGCCGACTCCAATAATTCAGGTGTCTCAGGACCACTGCAGCAAATATTTTTCCCACGACGTCCAAGAGGGCGATCGGTCTATAGTTCGCAGGATCGGACCTATCGCCCTTCTTGAAGATTGGTACGATTATTGACCTGGTCCAAGAATGAGGTATCTTTTTGAGACACTTTATTTCATTGAACAGGGTTGTCATGAATAGTGCCCATTTCTCCGGGTCACTCTTAAGGATCTCGTTTGGTAAGACCATCAGGCCCAGCGGCCCTTGAGGAATTTGAGCTGTTAATGTGATCCACGATGTCCTGTTTTTCAAATTTGAGGTCTCAAGGTTTGTCAGAGGATAGATGTTTTTGTGGTTCACAGATTTTCTTCATAGAATAGAGTTTCAGGAACTGTTCCTCCCAGACCTTTGCAGGTATTGGATTGCCAGTTTTTGACTCGACAGGTGTGGATATGTCGTTTATCAGTTTCCAGATACCAGAGATGTTTTTACTAGTAACTAATTGTATCATCTTCTGGCTGTCTTGTTGCGCCAACAGATGTTTGTGTTGGATAAGCCAGTTTCTGTAGGTGTTTCTGATTTTCTTGTACAGAGATAGGTCTACTGGTGAGTTCGAAGTTTTAAATCGCCTCCTGGCCCTCCGGACATTGCTTTTTTTAGCCGCTACTTGATAGTCGTAGGTGTGTCTGATGGTTGAAGAGCCACCCTTTGCAGCCTCCTTCGTACAGAATACCTTTAGTGCATCATTGTAGTTCGATGAGATTTATACTGTGGTCTTGGTGGTCCGGTTTTAACTTCAATAGAGTGTCCAATACCAGACCTAGGTATTTTCTTTTAATTCTAAGTCTGTTGCCACCCGGGACCAATTCCAGGTGGTGATCCGGTAAGTGTTGTGCTGGTAAAACATAATGAGTGTCCCAGTCCTTACTTACAAGTTCCAAGATGTTGTGGTCACTCTGTTCCATTTGGACCACTGTCAACGATGTCATCTTCCCCGTCAGTTGCTCTGTAGCAAAGATGTAGTCCAATGTACTGAATTGATTAGCATGTTTCCAAGTTGGTGCTGCGGGTTGATCACCCCGCAGGCTGCCATTAATCATCAGAATGTTTCTACTTGTAAGATCTTTTTCGAGATCAACCCCTCTTAACATGTTCTTCGTATGTGGCAAGGGGAGAAACTCAATTTTACTCGCCTTTATATCGAAGAATTCCATGTTGAAGTCGCCACATAGGAGGACCTCTAGTTTGGACACTTAATCCTGGCGTCGTCAATGGCCTTTAGGAGCACTTCCTTGAAATTATCCTCTGATCTTTCAGAGGGTCTCCAATAGACATTGCATATGAGCAGCTTCTGTTCCAATGATGCGTCCAAACCCTTAGAGGATGTTTGGACAGTGGTTAGTTGAATCCACAAGTTTTGATTTGTGGATGAAAGTACCTTTAAACCACTTGTTCGTTTGATGCCCAGTAAGAGGCCCGAACTTGGTCTCCCTTTGGGACCCATTTACGGCTGGATTTAGAAACAGTTCGAACCCATCAAGGAGGGGAAGATCACACAACCATGTTTCTTGCAGGCAGAATAGATCGTATTTGGTTAAGTCCACTGCTTGGTTCCCTAACAAGTGTGCAAACCCCCTAGTGTTCCAACTCATAATAATTTTTTGTTTCCCTTTTGGAAAGGTCGTTTGTTGGACACTAAGGGGGATCCAGCTGGCATGATTTAGCTGCAAGGAACCCCGCCAGCCAACTCCAGTCCTCCTGGCTGTCTACAGAAGTCTCCTCAGATTTTGAGAAGATACGTGTTGAGTCCCCACGAACATCAACTTGTGTATCACTCAGGGCCCTTTGCGCAGCCTGCACTGCGCGAACCTGCTCAGGTTCTGTCGTAAGGTTTCTTGCACTTCTTGCAGCATGTTCCCTGTCCTTGGTGCCTTCATACTGAGAACGCTGAACCTCCTCCAGCTCCTTAAGCAAGAACCCACAAAGATTGAGTTTAGGACAGAGTTTTAGGAGTGCACAACTGGTCTTCTCCTAAAAGACGGATCACGCTGTCATGGCGCTGATCGTTGTGGAATTCGATCGATTCGATATCCTTAGATTTTAGTTGATCGGGAGAGTTAAGGGAATACAAAAGTCTCATGACATTAGCCCGATTCATGGTCAGATTGTCTTCGTAGCCCAATGTTCTCTCCAGTAACAGTTTAAAGAGTCCCATAGAGATCTTTGTCTCAGGCCCCTTGTCAACATTTTCGTTTTTAGGCTCGGATGGTATCTCCATGTTAGGGTTTTCTGCCCAGGTCACTGTTCTTCTCATACCTTTTAGCTGCACACTTTGAGAACTACTGCTTTTTCCATAGTCCTTGTTCTTCAGGATCAGGGAGTTTCTCCTGCTTTCCAGGGTTTTGAAATCCAGATTTCTAGTAGGGCCCCCCCGTCCACTCTGTCCTGAACTAAAGAGTGGCCCACGTGTTCTCTCGGATTATGGACTCTAGATTTCCACAAAAATGTCTTATTTGAGTCCACTCCTGGTCCAATGGAGTTGACTCGTGGTGGAATAGTGCGGGCGGCAGGAACAACCCTACAGTCTTTGTGCTTCTGTTTGACCCCAACGGACTTTTGGTCGACTTCATTCGACTTGATGTTTTCACGCGTGTCGTCTTCCTCAGCAGAGCTTATGGTTACAGATGAAGCAGTCCCCGCTTCCTCAGCACAGGAATCAATCGTGTCTGTGTAAATCGATAAGTCCATGAGGGAGTTGTCACCACTTTCACTCGACCTCTCGTAGTCTGAGTTACCCTCCATTCCTTCTGTTGACTCCTTTATTGTTTTCGCTGAAACTCCTCCTGGATTCTTAAAATTTCTCTGATGGATTATGGTTTTTCGGGTAGAACCAGATTTCTGGGTAATGGGAGCTTAATCGCAGCTCTAGTGCGAGTGGAAGCTTTCCGTAAGTTTGAGGTCTCGAGGCCCAAGGTTTTTTTTTGCACAGGAATGGTTTTTCCATAGTTCTTGTCTCCTTTTTTGTTAACTTCTAGTTTTTCACCCTCCTGCAAGGCCTGGCCCTTTTTAGGTTTTTTTAAACAGATCGTAGAGTTTTACAGTGGAGTTGGATGCACACATTCCTGAGGGCACAGTTCTAGCAGGAGGCACGGTTTTTATCACTGTAAGGGACGTAGGACTTGCATCTTTAGCAGAGCAGCCACCCGTCATCTCTTTGGGGGTTGCCATCCGCGAGATTTGGTCGGTGTTAGTTGATTTGTCCGTATGACCGTGTGATAGAGTTAGATCTGGGCCCTTACCAGGTGAAACACGTCTTGAACCCGAAGACTTATCAGGGCTCCCCCAAACAGCGGTAGAACTCCCCACTCCCACTGTTGAAGGACTCAGCTTCTCGGACCTTCTTGTTTCTTTTTCCTTTATAATTGGCTCAATGATACTCTTTAGGATCTGAACCATCTGATCAGCGTTTGTATCTCAGAGACAAACCCTTCTACGAAGATCATTTTGGAGTATAGCATTGCTATCGTGGTGGTATTGTCCCGGAGCTGTTCATTTTGTGACTCTATTAGTTTCATAAAGGGAGCCATGACAAGGGCAAAAGCTGTAATCATTTCAGAGTCAATTTGGGGGTCCTTTTTGGAGGGTTCCTCCACCTGAGTTGTTGCCAACACCGTCAGGAGATCTTCGTCCATAGGTGAGGGTTGCCGTCTAAATCGTTTACTGGGAAAGGGAACCTGCTGTGGAACGACCCCTTTGTGAGGTCTCGGGAAGAGGCGCCCGAGGCGAATATTGTTTAATAGAGGGGGTTTCCCCCCCTTTTGGTGTATTGAATTGCCATTGGTCCCCGAAACTAGCCGCCTGTGATCCGTTTGGTCGGAGGACGGCCACAGCGTTGTAGAACCGGAAACATCAAACTGGGGATTGTCTTTTATAGACTGGAGCTCTTTATTCACATCCAAATAGGTATGGCTAGTTTGTGAAATAATACAAAATGGTTTCCAACCCAGGATAAACCCTTGTGTGTAGACCTGAGGGTCATTACTCCGGTTTTCTGGGCCGAAAACAAAGATCAGAGGCAGAGGGGGTACGGGCCATCATTAGCCGAGTTTGGCGACTTGAAGGTAGGGCTGGAAGAGCACTGAGGTAACATGCTCTGGAGGGCCTCTTCGGGTTGCTCCAGCAAGGGTTCCGTTGTCATCATTTCCTTGCCGGGCCCTGAGGCTTCCTTGCCTTCCCCTCCAGTATGCGTCCCAGTGATATCAATTGCTGTTTGAGGCAGCGGTACGGCGTTCTGATTCGCCTGGCTCAGCCCTTCCCCCCTCCCTTCAGTCAATCCAACTTTAGGTTGCAGGATGTTTTCGGATGATGCCGTTTTATAAATAATGGCCACTTCAGGATAAAAGTCACGGACCGGCCTGTCCGATTATTTTTGTGGGACAGGGTTTACCTCCATTACAATTGTTCCGTTTGCGATTGAAAGGACTCGGAACCCATGAAGGTAAGGCCTCCCTGGCTGGTACTTGTCACAAAGGGTCTAATAGGTAAGAACTACCCTTAAAGCAGCGGGTCAAAGAATATCCAAATGCACATGTAATACGTGGAGGGCGATTAAACCTTGATAGTTTTGAAAGGTTACCTTCCGTCCTCCGTCCTCTGTGCCTTGTTACCTGGGACTGCCTGAGACTGCACTTTGCCGCACTTCGCGAAGCGACGCGAAGGATGCCGGTTTTTAGGCAGTCACGTCTCGATGGGGAGGAGGAGCACCCGCTTGACGCTGGCTCCCTTAAAGCAACAGGGTGCTTATTCACTGGTGCACAAAGTCCTCACACGCTTCTGCTTCCAAACAGTTTCCAAACAAAGTTTTTCGTAGCAAGAGGCAGACAAGCAGTATTCATCCAAGGGGGACTGCCCGAGACTGCACTTTGCCGTACTTCGCCTTAATTATTGCTCATTAGTATGCACTGCCACCAGCCGAACTTGACAATAGGGAGGCCGATCAATGGGGCATTTGATATTTTAATAAGGCAGCCTATGGCCGGAGGAAGGGGTGCCTTCCCCCTTTTGAGGTGCTTTGATGTACCCGTGGTTGTCACATTCCAGCCGACCATGACGCCTGTAAGCTGTGTCCTGCCGATGTGACACGTAGATCCACCTGTTCTGGAGGGGCTGTAGCCCTGATCTTCCCGCAGGGGATTCCTGCCTGTGTCATTCCTATGCAGACCTACTCCTCTTTCGAATGCCTTGTCAGCAGGCTCCCTCTCTCTCTCCTGGCCACTCCCTTACCGTGTCTACCTTACCGTGGCTACTATCTTTCAGCCACCTGGTCAGATCACCTCCTTCCTCTCTGAGTGGGCAGACCTCTCCTTCTCCCTCCTGGCCTCAACCACTCAACTCCTCCTTCTTGGGTACCTGAACATCCATCTGGATGCTCCCTGTTCCTCCTCTGGACTCTTTTGCGACCTCTGCGATTCTCTCTCTCTTTGTATTCTCCCCTCTGGCCCGACTCACTCTGCAAGGCCCACGCTTGATGTTTTGATCTCCTCTGACCTCCCCCCTCTCCATCCCTCTGACCACTCCTCCCTCCTGGAGTGATCACTCCAACCTTTCCTCCCATCTCTCCCTCTCTACCCCCCAGGGCAAGCCAAATCCAACACTGCCACCTATCTTCTCGGTCATTCGGCCCATGAAGCGTGTGTCAGTTGAGGCTTTTGCCGCCACTTTCTCTCCCCCTCCTCTTCCACTGGCTGACTCACATACCGATGCAGCCCTTTCCATGCTCTACTCTTCTATTCTGATACACTTGAGGTTCTTGCCCATGTCCTGAGGATCCGCTTGAAGCCCAAAGCCAAGTGCAACTCTTCGTACAACCCCAACCTAGCTACCCTCAAATGTGAGTGTAGGGTGGCTGAGATGAAATGGCGGGCTTCTTGTACATCCTCTGACCTGCCGCCTGCTCCAAAGGAAATACAGGCTCCTCTGAACTAAGAGAGCCCACATCCAAGCCTGTGTCTCTACGGCATCTAACTACTCAGCCGAACTCTTTAAAATCTGCAAGGAGCTGGCCAACCCTGCTGCAGTCTCTATCTTTCCTGTCGCCTCATAGGTATTTTGCACGGCCCTTTCCTCTCAATCTCAAAAACCGAGGACATCCTGTCCACCCTCTAGTCCTCTCCTCCTCTTCCCCCTTCTCCATCCATTACCTCTGGCCCTCCTGCAGCCGCCCCCCCCCTTCTCTTCCTTTCCTCTGTTCTCCCCTGACAGGATTTCCAGACAAGTCTGATCTATGAAAGTCTCGTCAAAACAGGTTCTTCCCTGTTCGTCCAAAACCATCAAGGACCACATTCACACCATTGCTCCTGCTCTGGTCGACTTCTGCAACCTCTCCTTCACCTCTGGAGCTTTCCCCTCCCCTCTGAAGCACTCTCTTGTGCACCCTCTTCTCAAAAAACCCACAGCTGACACCTCATGCCCAGCTAACTATCGCCCAATCTCCATCAGTCCTTTCCTGGGCAAACTCCCGGAAAAGCTGGCCATCTCCCAGCTGAATCTCCACACTGATTCTGTTGGTTGTCTCCATGACCATCAGTTTGGCTTCAGAGCTGCCAGAAGCACATAAACTGCTCCCCTTAACCTCTGTTAAGACCTGCTCTCCAACCTCGACTCTAACATCCTTCTGTCCTCATCCTACTTGACCTTTCTTCTGCCTTTGACACAGTCAACCATGCCACCCTGCTCAACCGTCTCCGTGATAACCTGGGTATCACTGATCAGGCCCTGGCCTGGCTGACCTCTTTCCTTTCGGATCGACCCTCCCAGGTCCAACTTGGGTCCTTCCTTTCCTCCATCTCATTCTCTTCCTGTGGTGTTCCCCAGGGGTCTAACCTCTCTCCCTGGCTTTTCAACCAATACCCACCGCATTGCCGCTCTCTGCTCCAACTTTCAGTGCTATGCGGATGACACTCAGCTCATTTTCAGGCTTCCCTCTGCCACCTATTCTCCTTCTGTCATCTCTGACTGTCTGTCTGCCATACAGGAGTGGTGCGTCACCTGTTATCTCTGCCTTACTGCCAGTAAAACAGAGATTCTCCTCATCGGCACACCTGCACCATCCTTTCCTGTCACTCTCTGACCGGCCTCCCTTGGCCCTCTTCTTGCTCCCACCTGTGAGGCTAAGAACCTCAGGGTCGACTCCACACTCTACTTTTCTCCTCACAGCTCTGACATCTCTAAGAAGTCAAACTACCAACTGCACCTCCTCAGAGTTATTCTTCGTTGCCTCTCCCTCCCCCAGAAGCTCCCTGTCTCTAGAGCTTTGGTTCTCTCTAGGCGGGACTACTGCAACAGCCTCTTTCTAAATCTGCCTGCTTCTACTCTACGCCCGCTGCAACTCACCCAGAACAGGACTGTGAGACTTGTCCTTGGCCTCAAGCCCTGGAATTGTATCTCTCCAGCCCTGAAATCTCTTCATTGGCTTACAGTGGCTGCAAGGATTACATTCAAGACCTTTCTCATTGTCCACAAGGTTTTCTGTGGCCTGGGTCCTCTATAACTTCAACTCTCCTTCCGTAAATACCTTCCTACTTGAGCTCTTCGCTCCTCCACCTCCAACGCCCTCAGGGTCAGTCGCTTCTCCAAGCAACAAGTTGGCGGTAGATCTCTTTGCTCGGCCAGGGCCTCCCTCTGGAACAGTCTCCCTGCTTCTCAGAAACTTGAGAACCATCTTCGGTTCCAGATGCACCTCAAGACCTTCCTCTTTGCTTCTGCCTTTGCTCTTAATCTCCCATGCTGATCTGTCTGCTTGGGCATCAGGCACCTGGTTACACTCTGATTTTCGTGCCCACGTGCCTCCTGGCAACCCTTGCACTTGGGTCTGTATCTGTAACCCTCCAGTCCCCTTACCTGCACTTACCAGACACCCCTTGTCTGCGCTTTAACTTTGCACTTGCCAGCTTGCTGGCTGCACTACAGTTGTTTTTTTTATCCCTTGCTCAGCACTTTCCACTCCTCTTCTCTCCCTTGCACTTTCCCCCCTTCCCTATCCCCTGCACGTTCTCATTGTCACTGGGCCTAGTAAGATCGTTGTTTTGTCCTCCCTTGTCTCATCGTGTTCTGAAACACTTGTGTATGAGCACAATACAAAAAAATATCATATGTGTTTCGAGCGGTGAGCAGGAAAAATGTGTGCAGAATGGCCTGGTCTCCCCTTTCGGTCCAATTCCTGGTCCAGAAAACAATTTAAATTGCCTCCCCATATAAACAAGCTAGACCTTTATTGCCCTACCAATCTTAATACTGAGGGAAAATGATCCTTGCCATCTGTGTTAGGGGCATATGAATTTGTTATACAAATGTCCCTTCCCTCCAAGGTACCCACCACTGCTATAGTTCTACCATCCGTATAATTTATTTTATCAACATCAAGGGGCACGCCAGGGGGCCACCCAAATCCAAATCAAGACCCCTCTAGCAAAGGAGGAATATGAAGCACCAAGCAGCCCCCCCCCATCTACCCTCCAGCCTCTTTAATTCCACTCCCATCAAATGTGTGTCTCCTGGGAGTAACATTACCTGCACTTCCGGACGCTTCAGAAACCTTCCCACATGAAACCATTTCACACCCTTACTGAAACCACGCACATTCCATGTTCCTATCTGCAGATATCCACATCCCATTGATCTCATCAAGTAATTCCCGTTTCAGCATCCGCATATTACCAAGATGCTCAGAGTGCACAAACCATCCACCCTCCCATTATCTGGACCAGACATAACAACATCGACGACTTCCAAACTTCCCAACCAATGCACCAATCCCATCCTACCCAACAATACATCCCACCCCACGCCACCCTGATCCTTTCCTCCTCCCCACCCTCCCATCCAATCCCCCAATGTAACTGACCAACTGAGTCCTCCATCCCTCCACCTCTGGATATCGGACCTATGTCCCTAGGGTAAGAGGCCTGTCATTGCTCCCGACCCACCCAACACCTTCAGCCATACTCCCCCCTCTCCTATACCCAGAATACCACCAATATCGAAATAAAAAAACACCAGAGCGTCTCAGCCTTCCACTCAAGACATCCCTCCAAAACCCACATGGCGCACATCTTCAGTCTCCGTCTTTCCGTGCCTCAGAGTGTGGTAGTCTCTTTTCCGCTCAATTCCACGCCTCTTGCGGAGACAGAGCAAAATATGATTTTCCATCAAGTACTTTTAACTTAGCTGGAAAGATCATCATGTACTTTAGATTTTCCTTGTGCAGGCTACAGTGAATGGAATCAAACAACCTCCTCTACTACTGGACCTCCCGCGTAAAGTCTGGGAAAATGAGAAACCTGCCATTACACATTTCAAATGATAATGTTTGTTATGTCCTTGTGTTATAGTTAAGATAGGATGAAGCGACGTGAGCACACAACCATGCGGCGGTGTGCCGCAGGACGCGTAACCAGGAGAATAAATAATGACGTCCAGTCAATTAGCCACTAGCACTGTGTTGTGTCGGTTCATGCGTGCAATACTCCCCAAGACCTTGCGCCCCCAACACCCTGGAACCTGACTCATTTTGTGATGTCTTTTTCAGGGATATCTCTTCATACGCAAATTAGGGTGCCTGCGAATCCTAGGACCTGTCCAGGTAGTCAATTGTAAACTTTGCTGCTTGAGAAAGTAAAGAAAAAAATAGGGGATAATAAGAGACCCCTTTCTTGACATAGAATGTGCAGCATGTATCTGCCTTCTTTTATGACTCGTGGGATCAGAAACAAAAAAGATTGTTACCCAAAAATGCAATTCATAGCGCGTAAAAATGATTGTTTCTAAAGTTTTCCACGACATGGCACCCAGTTCTGCAACATTCAGAAAAGGAAGGCTGCCTTCTAGTTCTCTTTTTTTGTACCAGAAAACGTAGATTTGAACGTAAACGTAAAATGCCTTGTGGAAATAGAAGGTTGATACTAGTTCCCATCTGAGAACCGGACCTTTGGTTGCTAGGACCATTTCTCAGATGGGAAATAGCTGCTTCTTTGTGAGTAGGCTAGTTCCCATTGGAGAATTGGCCCCTTTTGGCCCTAGTGGTCAAGTCCTGCATAATAATGGGTTTTAGATTACCCTCACTGAGAAGGTTAGTTCCCATTAGAGAAAGGGCCCCTTTTGCCCCTTGTGGTCAAGTCCTGCATAATAACGGGTTTTAGATTACTCTCACTGAGAAGGCTAGTTCCCATTAGAGAAAGTGCCCTTTTTGCTACCCTAGTGGTCAGGTCTTGCATAATAATGGGTTTTAGATCACTCTTACTCAGCACGCTAGTTCCCATTAGAGAAATGGCCCTTTTTGCCCCTGGTGGTCAAGTCCTGCATACTAATGATTTTCAGATTATTCTGACTGAGAAGGCTAGTTCCCATTAGACGAGAGGACATTTGTGTCTCCTTGGGTTAGGGGTCTGTTTCTCTAATGCGAAATAGATGCTTTAGTGCAAGTAGGCTAGTTCCCATTAGACGAGAGGACCTTTTTGCCTCTCCAGGTTGGAGGGCCGTTTCTCTAATGGGAAATAGATGCTGCATTGTGAGTAGGCTAGTTCCCATTAGACGAGAGGACCTTTCTGTTTCGCCAGGTTGGAGGGACGTTTCTCTAATGGGGAAATAGATGCTTCAGCGTGAGGAGGCTAGTTCCCATTAGACGAGAATACCTTTCTGCTTTTCCAGGTTGGAGGGCCGTTTCTCTAATGGGAAATAGATGCTTCAGCGGGAGTAGGCTAGTTTCCATTAGATGAGAGGACCTTTCTGCTTCTCCAGGTTGGAGGGCCGTTTCTCTAATGGGAAATAGATGCTTCATTGTGAGTAGGCAAGTTCCCATTAGACGAGAAGACCTTTCTGCTTTTCCAGGTTGGAGGGCCGTTTCTCTAATGGGAAATAGATGCTTCAGTGTGAGTAGGCTAGTTCCCATTAAACAAGAGGACCTTTCTGCTTCTCCAGGGTGGCGGGCCATTTCCCCAATAGGAAATAGATGCTTAATTGTGAAAAGGCTAGTTCCCATTAGACAAGGGGACCTCTTGTTCTCCTGTTGATCAACTTGTCCCGAATGTACTCTTTATGATAATGTTCAAAACAACATTTTATAGTCAACCCTCTCAGTGCTGTAACAAACTCCTCAATGGTCTCACAATATTTCTGTTGTCCGATGGCAAATTGATAACAAGCCAAAATGTTATTCCCCCTTCACCTCGTATATCAAACTGAGTTGGTTGCCCATCTCGGTGCATTCAGTTAGTTTTAAGAAATGGTGGTCCAGCCCCACCTGAAAAATGAAACAGTGCCTCTTTCTTTTTACTCAAATAATTAGGACCATATACTGCCAGCATATACTTCCGGAATCTTTCATTCCACTTAATAACCTAGGAAAAAGACAGTGCCTGGTATGTTTGCCACAATCTTTGAATTAATTTCTGTTGCTTGCCTATTTTCGTGCCCTTGGTATTTGTCACCTTGTTCGCAGGGACAAATGTCTGTAATCTCACTTTTAAGTTCCAATGAAAAGAATCCTCTCAGAGTAACAGCCAACAGTGCTACGGCATGCTCCCTTCTATATGTGTGCAAGTGTTTCTTTCAGTCGCTACACTACATGTGCAAAGGGCACAGCACGGAGCGCAGTGCCCACAGTGAAGGACTTCGGTTTGTTACATAGCTAAGCAACAGACATGTCAACTCCTTCTCATGTCTCAAATCGCCATGGTAACAGGCAAAACCGGACAATACATCCTTGGATCACGTGTTCTGTTGCATGCATGCATGGCTATGCTGCTAGGCGGCTACCTGTGTCCTCATAGGCTCACGCACAGCCCAGGTACTGCCCAATACAGGCCTCGAGAGTCTTAATGAACCACCATTCGACTGCGCAACTAAACCTGTACCTGCTCAGCCAGGGCAACCACAATCAATGGCAAGTGCAGGGTCTTTGTCATTGCCGCAACTCATCACCTGTTAAGGAAGTGAACGAGGACACAGCCAGTATGTGTGACTCCATTTCATTTTCGTTCATCTTTATCTGGTAACAACTCTCTCTGTCCTCACCCTCACACTAACCACTGTACTACTAGCCTTGCATTCTCTTCTGGTGTTCTCTGTTCGCATTCCACACCCATAAGATTCCCTCTGCTGACATTCCTAACACCGTGAGGAGGCCCCCTTTCTTCTAGAGGACTTTATTCCAGAGTCCACTTTCTGTATTCTAATATTACTCAACTAGAGTTGTATTGGCGAGTGTGAATGGTTCAGTTAGACCCCCTCTAGTGCTCTATATGAGCATGGGTTGACCCTCCTAGATTAATGACACATTGGCCCTACTAGGCATAAAGATTTGTTTGCTCTCCCGGCCAGAAAGACCATTTGTCTGTCCTGGGCTTGAAGACAAAGGTAGGCCCTTTCAAGGGCCAGAAAATGATGTGGTGCACCGGCAGGTCCAGAAACCGAAGAGAGGCACCACTCCCCTTGGTGTTGAGAGTTAAACCACGGTCAAGTTGGTTTACCCAGGGTACTCCTCCTTGCCTTTCCACTACCCCGCTCTACTTTTGATGGGATAGTTATTAGGTTAAGATGTACAACCAGGCGCCAGCTAGCATACTTCTTAACGGACGCAGGCCTTCTTCCACAGTATTTTCCTTATATTCAGGGTCCACCTTCTGCACTTCTTCCTCAGTACCTCTCCCAAAAGGTTCCTCCATCAGTGGCCCTCATCTTCCTATACTGCTTTCTCTTGTGTCTCACCTTCCATCTCTCCCCTTTTCCCCCTTGCTAGTTTTCCCCTCTTCACGCTGCTCTTGCCCTTTCCCTTCTTTTCACCCATCGTCACCTTCCACTCCCATCACCGCTCTACCATCTACCTCTCTTTAAGTCTTACTCTGCTTCCACTCCCTTCATCTTTTATTCCGCTCTTTACTGCAACGCTTGTTTCCAAACTCCCATATTAGGCCTTCGACCCAAGCCTTCCTGTATAGTCCTGCCCCTTTTGAAACTGAAAAAGGAAGGGTGTTAATGAATGTACCCAAGTCCTTGTGTGCACGTGACAAAGGGATTAGCTCTTCTGGGTAACTCATCTTCAGATCTAGTGGTTTGTATCAGTTACACATGGTCAGCTGTCAACTTGAAGGCAAACAGCACTGCCATGGTAGCTAGCTGACCCCACCATGGTGCCTCCTGCAGGCAGCTGCACAACAACTCTGCCAACCTTGAACCTCATCTGTCAACTTCATTGCATACCCTCATGCTCAAGTATGTCTTTTTCACAGTCCATCCTGCAGACAGTGTATTTAAATGTACTTTTAGTTGGATACCCACAGACCTTTTGGCCGTCTAATGCAGAGTTGTTACCTGGCAAAGGAGAAGGTGGATAGGGTAGATACCTTGGGAATACCTTATATAATGGCTATTATCTTTCTGAAGGTAGCCCCCCCACCCCAAAGGCTCATAGCTCCATTCCCATGTGTCCACCTAGAAACATTGTCACAGTTCTCTCCTTTTTTATGCTTTCACTCAGTTCATTGTTGTACTATGTAATTATGTAATTTTTTTCATTGACTGTTTCATGGATGAAAGTATTTATATTGTTAATGTAGGCCTTTTTTCATTTATTATATTATGGAGTTATCAGTTCATGGTTCAAACATATTTATCATATTCAAGATTATAACCATTTAATTGGACCAAAGTATAACATATCTTAGCCATTGGCACAATTATTGATCTATGTGTTCTAATTGAACCTGAAGTAGTTGCATTTTTTCCCAAATGTTTTGTACCTACTTTTGGTGGCATAGAAAATGTAATGAAATTGAGGGGGTGGGGGAGGGGATATCAACCAGTTGGTGCGGGGGTTTCAACCAAAATACATAAACCTATACTTATACTGTTAACTGGTGTTTTCTTCACCAATATTCTTAATAAAATCTACACAACTTTAAAAAAGAATAACAAACATTAGCTTAAAGAAGACAATTGGGTGATGGAAGTGTTTTTATTTTGACAAGTGCTTACACTGTAAAGCAACAAATAGTACATATACGTTTACCATCATCGCTCTGGTCCTGTCCAGAGTGCCAATAGCCTATACCTGGGTATGCCTGAATGACTTCTGAAAAAAACTACAACGCGTACAAAATGCAGCAGCCAGACTGCTTCTCAAACTACCCAGAAGAGAACACAACACACCCTTGCTAAAAACTGTACATTGGCCACCAATGCACCAATAAAGCAAAACATAAAATTAAAATCAATGTGCATCACGCACAGAGCAATACACAACCAAGGCGCAGAATTCCGGAGAGATACATTACGCCTACACCAGCCGACAAGACTGCTCAGATCAAGCAACTACATCCGCCTGGACCCGAAACCCTACAACAGAAGAAAACTCGGAGGATCCTCTTTCTCTCACCAGGCACTGAAAACTTGGAATGACCTACCAAAGAATATACGGAACACAAGAAACCACTTAGTGTTCATGAAACTGCTCAAATCCTGGCTCTTCGCTGCATAACTAGAAGAACACCCACAAGAACGGCCACACCACTAAAACAACGATGAATAAAGATACTGACCCCGATTCCCACCAAACAACCGTACACAAACAGAATCCAAGGAACGCACTCCACGACATACAAGAATACATAATAAGAGATAGCCACAAGAGGAGGACACTTAAGACTGAACACATAGACAGACCGAGATGGAAGCACTTAGGCGACTCACCCATAGCATCCTGGCATGTACCACAAGTTCCAGCAGACAATTCACATAGATAGTAGGGAAAGAGGACACCACAACTCCTGCTCCAACACCCAGGGAGGAGCACTCCAACCTCACTACACATAGTTCATCAGAATACAATGCTATACATAGCTCATTAGAATACAACAGGGAGTGCCCCACGTTAAAACCTCAATTGTTCTGTTAGGCATAGCCCTCTCTCCCACTATGCAGGACTCTCAAATCTAGCAGTGTTTTTAGGATTGTACTGAGTTATTCAATTGTTTCTCAAATCCAGCTGTGTATGATACTATAAGCAATTGTTCTGTTAAGCGTGGCCCTCTCGCTCCACTATACAGGACTCTCAAATCTAGCTATTGTCACAACACGCAGGATTCCCAAAATCTAGGCATTCAGCCAAAACATATAACCCACTAACAAAAAAGCTCAAACTTTCTTCATACTTAAATCGCTCAAAAAAACCTCACACAACTACCTCTCACACTGCAAGCCGCATGCAATTCACCACACCTCAACAACACATAAGCCGCACAAACCGCACACGAGGTCTGACATCACTTCGATACTCGCACCAAAGCTCAATGCACAGTGTACACAGAGATGAAGCTGCCAACAGAACACCACTCCACGCACTATCCTACTCCCTCTTCACCCTACTAACCCACTCCGCCTTCTCGTTTGCAGATCCGCCAGAGCGCCTGGGGACCAACTCCGTTGGCGACGGTGTGCGATACAAATACCTTTAACATATACATGTTTAGACTGTATACATACTATACATCACACAGTATATTTGGCTTGCCTTTTTTAAAACCAAAGATCGAATTGGTGGAGCCATATGGAGTGAACCTGCTTTACCTGGGCGGATTGGAAGAAAATGAAGCCTAATCTAGAAACATGTGTGGAAAAACTATTCTCATAACTGCACATGAAAAGCTGCAAGAATTTGATAACAGAAAAAGTTAACTTTATTATTGCAAATGATCACAATCTTTTGTCACAATATTTTCTGTAAGGGATCAACAGATATCACAACTTCACACCTTCAGCAGAGGCACGCTGATACACAGTGCCGGAGGTTTGTGACGCAATTATCGATCTATACATTATTTGCTTTGAATAATGGTGCTGTAGTGTGAGCATGTACAGGTAAACTATAGAAAACCAAAGATCTCAGAAAGAACATTTCCAAGTTAAGAATTTCACTCAAAATATGGATTAATGACAGTGAGTTCAAATAACATGAAAAGCAACTCACATTGCCTAAAATTTAAAATGTGATTAGAGTAGAAGGAACTCAGTAAACACTTGATCTATTATACTCTGCACTCAAGTCAGGCATTTCCAATATTTACGATTTGCCTTGATGAAGTAATATGGTTCTGCATTGGCTGACAACGCATTTTGCACTCGGCACTTTTATATGGATGTATAATGGATTTGTAAGTACAAGGCAGTATTTAACATTCATTTATGTGTTTTGATTTGTATTCTTGTTTTTTTGATGAGCTCTTTGTTTATTTTTGCATATTTTTAAAGCGCTCACAAAGCCCAGGGGCATCAAGGCGCCGTTACCGGAATATGTCTCAGTTCCGTATTTATAACGTGCTTAATACCCACAGGTTTCTAAGCGCAGACTCAGGGATCGAACCTGTGGTGCTCCGTGTCTTCCAAGGCGAGCACGTTGCTGCTGAGCAATCCTCTGTTAGGTATGCAGTTAGTGTTTTGCAGCAAGTCATTGTGACCTAGGCAAAATGATTGGTACGTTTTTCTACATTAACGTGCACATGTATGTATATTTTGCTGCCATTACATGTATTATATGCATTACGCTTTTATTTTTGTTCACAAACAATTAACTTATTTATGCTCCATACTGTGTCTCACGTATTGAGGAAAATTGATATTGTTTAGCAGCATTCATTGTCGATTTCAATAAAGCTAGTAATGTTTATTCAGTCAAATAGTGAGCCTTTATACAGTTATTTGTGTATTAAGATTTGTTGCTGCACAGCAGACATGAGATTTTTCAGAAATTGGTAGTGCCATTTCTTCTTTGATGTGGAAGGCAAAATCCACCTTAGGTTGTAAATTGTGGTGAGTTCTGAGAACCACCTTTTCCCTGTAGAAGATAAAGAAGGCTGTTCTGCACGAAGCACTTGAAGCTCACTTATCCGGCAGGCCTGGGTGACAGCAACCAAAAAGTCCACCTTTAACAACAATCATTGACAATTGGCTGTTCAAACAGTTTTCACATGAGCGCCTACAGAACCACATTGGAGGTCCCACTGGCTCGACAGTATTTTCATTGGTAGGTAATCTATGTAGACCATTAACATGGCTCCAAATTATTTGATTTACAAATGACAACATCCACAGTCAGCTTTTCTAATATGCCCCGATCGCTGCCAAATAGGTTATATAAGAGACCACAGACACACCACTTTCCACTAATTGTGTGATGAAGGAGGTATCATCCAGTCTTGGCTGCAGTGTTTTTTTTCCCACTCCCTAAACACCAGTGGCAACAACACCTAGACGCCCTTCAGCCTTAGTTTGCACTATATTGAATAACACCTCCATTTACTTGCGTACTGTGACCTGGTGGAATCCTTCATAGTGGCCCTAATGCTCCCCATGTTCTTTTGAGAGTGTCCCAGCTGACTGTAACCTAGGTCCTGTAACAATCCTTCAGATGGTGTCACTTCTCCCCAGGGGGCAGACTCTTTCTTGGAGTTTAGGAAGGTGAGGCCACTAACGGATAGTCCCCCTAGAGGTGGTAACATGAGAGAGGACCTCGTAGGGAGGAACTGCCTGTCTGGGAATAAGGATGAGAGTTTGGGATACGGTGCCTTTAACTCCAATCACAAGGGGTAAAACACCCAACTCTTCCTTACACATGATAAAATCAGAGACATCGTATTACTGTGATGTGTCAGAGAGTCTCCCCGTGATAAGGACTGGGATGAAGAAGAAACCAAGAACATCACAGTCAAGCATGAAGTATTCATTTAGCTGCTCTCAATCGGACTGATGTTACTCTAGGGCAGTCCCTTCTACTTGGAACAAACAGTAAAGAAGGACTAGGAAAACCACCTCCGAAGAGAGAGCTACCTCTGCGAGGCGAGTCTGGCAAGCAAGGACGCTGACAAAAAGCACACGTTCTGAGGTTGTAGCATGTTGGAGTTGAACCAATGGACACAAGGGAACATCTCATCCATCAGTGGAGAGACAGCAAACTTGAAGTCGAAGGTTTGTTTGGTGGTGTCGTTACCTGTAGCGGGTGGATCATATGAGCCAAGAACACCACACTGACAATTAGAACCAGCCTAAGTACGAGAAACTGTGGTGATTGCGAGACCTGTAATGGGTGGACTGTTTGTCCGAAAACTTACATCCTGATCACCAGTCATAATGGACCACAAAGTCAAGCGTGCCGAAGACGAGTAATACAAGAGAGCGACAGACCACAAAGTCAAGCGGACAGAGGAAGAGAGGGACAGGTCGCAAAGTTTAGCCAGCCAAAAGGAGAGTGGAAGAAGAAAGTAGACGATCGAACCCACGACAAAAACAGTGAAGAATTCTCTAAGAGAAGGTAAACAGAACAGTGATACGTCCAGGAGGGGGCCGGGGCAACTTATGAATGGGCAACAGAGAAAAAAGAAGAATTAAAAGTAAACCATTTTGTGAAGCCATTATCTAGTTAGTTCCATAGGTCTGTGTTACCGAGTAGTTGGAAAAGACTCCAGGAGCCTCTCCCTGTGAGAGTTCTCCCCTCCCCCTTCCAAGATGCATACAGAGTACACTTTTTTCTTCCGAGTCAGCATAGCCCCAAGCTCAGAAGATTGGCTGTAATGTTTTCACATGATGTTCCCATTCATGGGGGGGGACGTAGGACTTTCAACTCAGACCATCCGCCCATACATTCTCCTCTTTTGTCACGTGGGACGCTATTGGGAAAACATTGCAGGCACCAGCCCCACAACTGGAGTGCGAACAAGCAGAGAGTTGCAGACCTCATGCTGACATAAAACTGAGTTGTTGTGTTGTCAGTGTAGATCAACACGCTGTGGTGACCTGCCAGATGGTGCAGAACGCCTTAAATGTCAGATTGCTTGGAGTGCTAGTCAATTTATATGGTGTGCCTGTTCCTCCGAGCTATAAAAGGTCATGGACCTCCCATTGCCGCTTTAGGCTCCTCAACCTGAAAAAAGATTGGAGTCCATCACAGGGTTCTTGCTAAGGTATGGGTAAAAGGCATGCGCAAAGTCTGGTTGCTCTCTATTCGACCGTGCAATTCCTGATGACCTATTCCCCTCCGTCAGCCTGTGAACAGAGGCTCACAAGGTTTAATTGTATATCCATCATGTGTTAGGTTATGTTACCAATACATGTAAAGCAGCGTACACCGAAAGGCATCTTAGTGCTAGCTAGCGGCATGAGGATAGAAAGAGCTAGAAAAGATACCAGAGATAGTTCTCAGTGGCACGTAAAGCATGGGGGAAATAGATGGGCGGTGGTGACCGGAAAGGATCAGTTCCCAATATGAGTGGCCTTGAATCGGGGGACCAAAACAAGACAGGCATTTGCCAGGCAGAGTGTCTGAGCAGGTATGTACAGACAGAATTTGGCCTGTAGATATTCTGCCCCAGTTTCATAAAAGGCATGATGAATTAGACATTAGGCCTTGACCTGAACGCGCTTGGGCACGGGTAGCCAATGAAGATGGTGCACAAATGGAGTAATGTGAGCACAACTAGGTGTGGAAGTGGCTACTCTGGCTACAGAGTTCTGCAGGACTTGAAGGTAGAGGTAGAAAGGTTGTGCCAGAAATAGGGCTTTGCAGTGGCCCATGAAGGACATAACAAATGAGGACACGATAGGGGCACGTAACTGAGGAAGGAGAAAACAAAGAACTTTACTAAGGGTTTTCAATTGAAGATATCCCCTTTGGCATACTGCACTTATCTGAGATTCCGCAGACAGAAACGCTAATATGTTCTTTTACTGTCTCCTCGGGAGGCCGTACCTCTCCTACCCAGCCTCTGGAATACGGAGTACCCCAAGGCTCGGTGCTTGGCCCTTTCCTATTCTCACTCTACACCTCCCTTCTTGCCCCCGTTATCTCCTCATTTGGCATCTCTCACCATTTCTATGCTGACGATACGCAGCTCATTCTATCTTTCTCTTCCGACCTCCACCTTAAACTCTTTTCCTGTCTTACTGCCATTAAAAACTGGATGTCTTCTCGCTTTCTTTCTCTCAACACTGATACAACTGAAGTACTTTTCTTCCCCTCCAACCCCCCTCCCCCTTTCATTAATTTTCCTCCTTCCAATCTTCCTTTCTCCGCCCACGCTCGCAACTTAGGCATTCACTTTGACTCCTCACGTTTTCCCCATCATATCTCCCTCACCTCTCGTGCCTGTCGCTACCACCTCTTCAATATACGCAAAGTCCACCCCTCTCTTACTTTCCATGCTACTTAACTTTTAATCTCCTCCCTTATCTTCTCTCGCCTCTTTTACTGCTCCTCCTTACTCTTTGGTCTACCTACTTCTCATCTTGCCCCCCTCAAATCTATCTACCATTCTGCCATCGGCACCCTCTGTCTCCTCACTTCCCGTGACTCCATCTCTGCTTCCCTTTCCTCCATTGGCTGACTTCCCTTTCACTCCCAACTTAAATTTAATTTTCTATGCTTAGTCTTCAAATCTCTCCATGGTCTAGCTCCTCCTTATTTCTCTTCCCTTCACTCTTTCTACACTCCCCTCGCTCAGCTGACCACTTCCTTCTCACTGTTCCTCCATCTCCTTGTGCCTCCTCCCGTTTCCGCTCCTTCCAACTCCTAGCCCTCCTGCACTGGAACTCCTTACCTCTCTCTCAATCTGTTCTATTCCTACCTTTTCCTCATTCCGCACATCCCTTAAATCTCTCCTTCTCCATTCCCCTCCTTGAAACCCCCCCTTCTCACTCCCCTTCCCCACCATCCCCCTTTCCCCATGATCACCTCCCTCCACCTCCCCATTCTTACCCATTTATCCATTCTGTTTTCCTCCCCCTCCTCCTACCTATCCCTCCCTCTTCCTCCCAGTTCTACTGCACTACTCTCCCTCTTCCCTTCTGTCTAATTGCTCTACATACGGTTTTGTTGGTCTGATTCAAAATTGTAATTTGCTTCTACTGTTACTGTTAACTTGTTATTGTTATATTTATACTGTTGTTAAAATGTGCCGCACTTTGGAGTAAAGCGCTATATAAAGTTAATAACTACAAATACAAAAAATATCTTTACCCATAAATCCTTCACTAGCGGAACAGGAGAAGGAAAAGGGCCCAGGGAAGATGGCCAAAAAGAAGGGGTTCAAAAGGCAGTAGCTGAAGGAGGACCCACCACCAACACCTCATTTTTTTCCTGGATTCAACTTGAGCCAGCCATTACACATCCATGCACTTACAGCTTCGAGGCAGGCCCTAAATCTGGTCGCTGTCTTGACGAGAGAGAGATCTAAACGTACCAGAATCTGTGTCATCTGTTAAGAGTAACATTGGAAGCCGTGAGAGCAGATAAGCTTGGTAAGAGGTTGCATGTAAATGTTAAACAAAACCTGGAAGATGGAGGAACCCTGGGGGACTCCACATGTCATGGCAGGGGGCACAGATTGAAAAGGGGGAGGGAAATTGACTGTTAGGTCAAAAGAGAAATGAAGAAAATCAGGAAATCAGGCAAGAACGCGCCAGAAAGGCCAGCCCGGATGGGCAAGACGGCATGGTAAATGGTATCAAAGGCAGCAGAAAAATCAAGTAACAAAGCACTGACACCGCCCGAGTCGTGCAGCCGAGCCACATCATCAACCTTGGAGACCAGCACCCCCTCTGTGCCACGTTCTGGACGAAAACCGGATTACAAAGTGTGCAAGAAGAAAGATTACTCAAAAAAGGAACTCACGAGAGGGCAGACTAATGCTTCAAAAAGCTTCATAAAGAAATTGAAGAAGCAAAATAGGCTGAAAATTAGCCAGGAAAAGAGGGTCTAAAGAAGGCTTTTTCAAAAGTGGAACAACCAATTCGTGTTTGAGAGAAGCTGGGATCTGACCTGTTAGAAAGTATTAACAGCATGTGTGACCAGAGGACCAATCAGGTGACACAGTCCTTCAAAATAGACTGCCCCCAGCAGATAAGTCTCTGCTGTGTCATTGCGTGGGGCAACCGGCCGGCCCACAGGGGCGGTGGGGGGTACTATCGTCATGGAACCCGGGTTGGGCAGCGAGAACCGAGTGGAGAGAGGTCCCTCACACCCTGTCTATAGTAATCTGGAGGAAGGGGACTAAGCTTTCTTGTAATCTGTGTACCAAGAGTGACAGGGGGGACCTGTTGGCAAAAGCGTCCAGGCTCCTTATTGAGCCAACTGGAAAAAAATGTCTAAATGACGCCCATCCAGACTTCCAGAGCAGCCCAGCCGTCTGGCTCTTGCATTCATTCCTAGGGCCAGCTACCAGATGGCAGGGCTCACAGAGAGGGTGGCCAACTGTCCCGTTTTGGAGGACTGTGTCCCGTACTGGACAGATATAGCATTAACCTGACTGAAAAGAGGTGGGACTTTTGTTTGTGGGGCTGTGGGAGCTCGTCTCCCACGTGTGTCCACCGACCCCAAGCCTAGCTGTGGTCGCGGGGAGCCCCATCCCTCCACGGAGGGAAAAGCCCTAAAGGGGCCCCCCTCTAGAGCTGTGGGGTGGCCGGAGGCCCCAGCCGTGGGCACCTGTCTCCCGTGTGGTTGTCCGTCCCAGAGCCCAGCAGCAGTCCTAGGGAGCGCTGGCAGGGGCCCGGTCCCTGACCAGAGGGAAACACTAAGGTCGAGGGGAAGCGAAGTCGGCCCGGCCAGAGCTCAAGGGCAGCCGGGGGTGCTGCCCCGGCCTCCTGCCTGGCATTTAGGTCGTCCGTCCCCAAGCCTATCGGTGGTCCCGGGGAGCCCAAGAAGGGTCCCCGTCCCTGCCCAGAGGGAAAAGGTCTAAATTCCCCCCCTCCAGAGCTATGGGACGGCGGGGTGGGGTGACGCTGCCCCCTGCGAGTGGGGAGGGGGCAAAGGCCCTTCCCGTACGGGCCCATTGGAAAGCATTGCATGACCAGATGGCTCTCTGAGTAGGGTGGCCAACTTTCTGAAATCATTTTACAGGACACTTGCCCACAAGGCGGGTGAGATTTTCCCTCCATGGAGGTACGGGGACTGCGCTGGGGCACCTCGCGACCGCTGCTGTGCTTGGGGAATTGGTCACACATGGGACTAACTGATGAATGCCATGGAACTCAGGGTCGGCCACTCTTAGCGGTTCTAGTCCCACAGAGGAAAGGGGCCTGCTTGGAGCGCCCCATGACACCAGCATTGCGTTTCGGACTTGGTCACACACGGGTGATATTACCCCAAGGATGGGAAAGGCGCCCCAGCTGCCCCAGAGCTTCAGCCGGGCCGCGTTGCCAGCCTCTACCTATGCAGATGTACAGGACCCCGCAGGGTCGCTAATTCCATTACTTGCATTTACCCTTGCGCCACTGAAATTTTTGACGGAAACAGGGGCCAGAATTTCCATTTCCGACGTCCATCTGTGCGTTCGGTGGATGTTCTGCACTCGGAAACAGTGTTGCTGGAGCCGGGACTTCAGGCAATGCCTCCGTGCACTAAGCCGCCACTGGCAAAAGTTCCAGACTCTCTTACCTGCATTGGTCCAGGTGCAGAGCAGGAGTCTACCGCCTGCACCACCCTGCGCGGAGTCACTTCCACACAGACTATTAAGCCCCCCATGTAGTGGGGGCTTACAGAACCCAACCGGAGACAAATGTAGGAGTCAGCCGGGCCATACTCCACTGGGGCCAGCCTCCAATGGAGCCACCTGGTCCGACTGTCCCAGCTCCCAATCAGATGGCCCGGCAGCCACCAGGCCATGCCCGCCCCAATGCCACTGTCCAGGGGCTGGGGCTTAAGCTGCCACACCTCTTCCCCCACCTGTCTCCCAAGGGCTGGGTCGCGGCACTCTGCCTGCCGGCGGCTGGGCCGGGTCATCTGGTCTGCCAGGCTGACCTGGAAGGGAGGAGAGTTCCCGCCACCCAGCCCGCACACCCCCACGGGTCTGTACCCAGGATGGACGGGAGTTTCATGTGCGCCCTGCGGCACAGCAGGAGGAGGGAGGACCTTGCAGCACCACCCTGACGCCTTTTGACAAAAGCTTGGCTCAGAGGACGACTGCTACTTACGAAAGCATGACCCAGAATCAGGTAATCTACGAATGATTTAGCACCAGGTTCCCCACAAACATGCGGTGCACTAAGCACAAAAGAGGTGGCCCCCCCTTCTGTACACACTCGAGTCCTGAGGCGAACGGCTCTACGCACCGGCCCAGAGGCCTGCTATCCTAGGCCAACAGAGGATCCACAGCACTGCGATACCGGTTAGGGGGGATTCTGACTTAGAGGTGTTAAGTCATAATCCTGCAGATGGTAGCTTCGCCCCATTGGCTCCTAAGCCAAGCACATACACCAGTTGTCTGAACCTGCAGTTCCTCTCATACTGAGAAGGATTACTATTGCAACAGCACATCATCAGTAGGGTAAAACTAACTGTCTCACGAGGGTCTAAACCCTGCTCATGTTCCCCATTAGTGAGTGAACAATCCAACGCTTGGTGAATTCTGCTTCACAATGATTGTAAGAGCCGACATCGAAGGATCAAAAAAGCGGCATCGCTATGAACGCTTGGCCGCCACAAGCCAGTTATCTCTGTGGTAACTTTTCTGACATCACCTGCTTGAAACCCAAAAAGTCTGAAGGATCCTGAGGCCCCGCTTTCACGGTCTGTATTCATACTGAAAATTGAGATCAAGCAAGCTTTTGCCCTTCTGCCCAGTGGGAGGTTTCTGTCTTCCCTAAGCTTGCCTTAGAACACCTGCGTTATGGTTTGCCAGGTGTACCGCCCCAGTCAAATTCCCCACCTGCCACTGTGCCTGGAGCAGGTTGCACCAGGCGCTTGGAGCCAGAAGCGATTGTCCCACGGGGCTCGCCCCCGCCTCATCAGGTAAGTGAAAAAAAGATAAAAGTAGTGGTATTTCAACAGACGCCGGAGGGCCTCCTACGTATCTTACAACTCTCAGGTCTCTTCACAGTGCCAGACTAGAGTGAATCTCATGGAGGTCTCCTGCCCCTGCTGATTCTGCTATGACCATTCCCTTGGCTGTGGTTTCGCCGATAATAGCCAGGGACATTGGGAATCTTGTTAATCCATGTCACTAATTGGATGACGAGGCATTTGGCTACCTTAAGAGAGTCAGTTACTCTTGCGGTTTACCTGCACGTCATTGAATTTCTTCACTTTGACATTCAGAGCGCTGGGCAGAAATCACATCAACACAAACCGTGGGTCTTACCCAATGCATTGTTTTAATTTAACAGTCGGATTCCCCTTTCCCACACCAGTTCTAAGTCAGCTGCTAGGCGTCGGCCGAGGCAGAATTCCGGCCCTCGATGTCTCCATCCCACCCACACCAGGATGCCCCATCCCACTCTCCAGACCAACAATGGTCCATACCTGTTTAGACCGACACCAATGTGCCCCTATCCCTCCCCCAGACCAATGTGCCTGTCCCACCCACCAAACCAATGTGCCTGCATACCCTCCCTCCAGACCCACACTGATGTCCCCATCCAACCCAAACAAGGATGCCCCATCCTTCCCTGCAGACCCACACCAATGTGCCCCGTCCCCCCCAGACCCACACCAATGTGCCCCCATCCCCTCCTTCCAGACCCACACCGATGTCCCCATCCAACCCAAACAAGGATGCCCCATCCTTCCCTGTAGACCCACACCAATGTGCCCCCGGGCCTCCCATCCAACCAATGTGCCTCCATCCAGTCCCGCCAGAGTTTTTATGGGGAAACGGATATGCCCTAAAAGACAGTCAGTAATGGGAGACTTTGTTTCCTTTAGTCCTTTCCAATGTTGAAACATGTTATAAGTGCACAATGTACCTCCCAGTACAGTGCGCTTGGGTCTTCCTTTCGTTTCCAAAGGCCCTAGACTCCCTCAAAGGACTTTTCAGGAGTGCAGATGTGGCTTGGACAAGGCTGGTGGCAGCTTATCTTTTCCCATATTTTTAACTCTTTCTTGCCATGCAAGCCGTGTTTACCGTTGTTGGCACAGGAAGGTGGTCTGGCTCCAAAATGGCCATGCCATGAGGTTCTTAATCCTGTCCTTTTGTAACGCTCACCTGAATCCCTCGGAGGCGCAGGTCCGGGCTTGGAGATTTCAGTGTCTTCTAGGGTCACGCGCAGGCCTCTGGTAACACCCTGGATAGACCCTCTCCTCACCGTAATTTTGACCTGGAGGGTGAGGTGTCTGCAAGCAGGAGAACAAGGGGTTAATGTATGTCTGGTTGGCCAATCTGACCTTCCCCTTTTCTGGACTCCCCACGTTACTCGTAGGCTGAATATGCTCACCTTATATAGGTGAAAGCGGAGCTCTCCATCCTGCGTCTGTGCAGGGGTGCTGATGCCAGTTGCTTCACTGGTTAATTGCCCAGCCTCTTGATTGCAGAGGATGAAGTCAGGGAGCAAGGCCGTCGTTAGCTGCACGAACGGTGATTGCTTGAATATGGAGTTTTATTTATATGACCCCTTAAATGTCTCTCGCCATTGCAGGTCCAGTATGTAGATAAGGTAAGCGAGAAGAATGCCGGAGCTCGTGAAGGCACGTAAGTAAAAGAATGTTATTCGAAGTTAAATGCACTTCTTAATGTCTCTTTTCCCTTTCGAAGTTAAATGCACTTCTTAATGTCTCTTTTCCCTTTTTCAGGTAGCCGTAGCAATCGGCGTGGAGATGGACGCCGAGGTACGTGCCGGAGAATGGGCAAGCCGATGACAGCTAGAAGGCACGTGAGTAGTGATGGCGTACTGTGCCCCTAATGATGTCCTTCTTGTTTTAGCAGGTGCGGACAAACAGCGCCTGACGAAGATCGAGGCACAGGTGAGTAGAATAATCACGGAGGTTCACTAACCAATGTCCTTTGTTTCCGCAGGATTGCCGGAGTATGAAGAGTGCGGCACGCGGCCTCAGGATGCTCCGATGGACGAGGTAGGTGCTGCGCTGGTTTTGTCTTGTCCTAACCTGGTGTCCTTGTTCACTTTCAGACGCTGCTGAAGACTGAAGACTGATCTTCCGGAAGGTAAGACTGAAGATTTCTTATTCACAGATGCAGAAGCTGAAGATTCTCTGGAGCTGACACGGTGAGCGTCCTGCTGCTAGTGCAGAATAACGCGAAGCACGTTGCACTGATCGGGTGTGGTTTAAATAGGCCACTGGAGTGCTTGGGTGTCTCCTTCCACAGCCTCGCCCAGACAAGAAAGAAGTTCCAGCTTCCAGAACAGTTCCAGTATCCAGTCCCAGGGAGTGGTGCTGGCCACACCCAGAAGGTAAAGTAGTTCCAGCCAGGAATGGATGAGGATATCATCCTACAAGTAAGTGAGCAGCATGGTCTGCAGCAGGTAGGTCCACCCAAGCACCATTCCTCTCAATATGAGCCCGGCGCTTCCTGTGCCAGGACTGGGTTCCCTTATGAGCCTGGCGCCACTGGCGCCAGGACAAGGTCCAAAAGGCCCCTGTGGGGACCGGCTGGTGCCTGGAATGGAAGTTGTGACCCTGCTTCCAAGGATGTTGGGCTGGGTCTGACTCCTTGGAGACAGCGGTCATGACACCTTTGGCCAATTTGCCCCTTTTCCTTCCGCAGGTCGAGCCGACCCGGTCGGTCCTTTTGGGCATGCATGCTCCCGCAAAACTCCAAGCTTTTGCGGGCTTCTGCATGCCTTGTGTGCGTGTGCTTTCAGGATGTGGGCTGGACTGTTTAGTTCGGGCACCCAGGATGTGTATTGGAGTCTGGTGTGCTGGGAATGACTGGGACCACAATGGTCCGTGATTGGTCCACGCCTGTTGTTACCTGTATGTGAGCAAATCTCCCATTGGGTCCTCTTCATTTTAGCACGAAGGAGATTCTGGGTAAGAGAAGGCCCCGAACACCAACACCAGGTTGAGCTATTGAGTTCTCACTGAACCTAGGATAGGATCCAAGTATCCTGAAACCGAGAAGCTGAGTCGAGGAACTGCTGGAAGGTTTGCCTCTCTGCATGTGATCGAACTAGAAGGTCTGCGAAGATGCTTTGACCCATTGGAATAGTGGGACCAACTATTCTTGGCACCTTCATCAAACCCTGCAAGTAAGCCTTCTCGGAAGTGTCCCTGGGCCAAACAGTGGGCTGACCAGCTTGTGCAGCACCTTTGCTCTGACACTGCTGCCGTTTCGAAGAGATTCTTGAAACTTGGTACATCGCAAGCTCTGTGTTCACAGCACTCTCACACCGAATTTTGTACACTTGGCATTTCCAGGTCTGGAATAAAGAGAGAGCGCCCGAACCGGAGTACACACCGTTACTGTGTCGCCCAGCCGAGGTGACGAACTTTGCAGGTGCCTTGCTGCTGTGCCCCTCTGTGCCCTGACGCCTGCTACAGTGAAACAAGCCTGATCCATCCACCAGGAGTTGAGAAATAGCCTCTGTCCCGTTTGGGAATCATCGCTGTAACTTTGCTGCTGAAAGCCGCAGAGCCGCACAACTGCTGCATTTGAAGCTGCAACCAAAGTGGACTCGACTGGCGAAGTTTGGTCCGGAGTGAGCCAGGGATCAGCGAGTACTTGCAACCTTTACCAGCGGCCCCTAGCACATCCATCCATTTTTACGCATGAGTGGCTGCCACTAACCTTTCCACAGGTAATCTGTGCAACCTGCCATTCCCAACTCCTGGAACCTGTTCTGCCCTTTTGGGAATAGCAAGAACTCCTCCTTCATCGCCACACCCACCTTCCTGAGCTGCTACAGCGCCTGCAAGAGACCCCATTTTTCGGCCTTCTGCACCATCGTGTGCACCTGCATTTAACAGTACATTTGTGTACTTGGCTCCACTCTTCGTTGGGACTGGACTGCCACTCAGTTAGGGATTGGTTGGTAAAGAACTGCCTAAAGACTATTTGCACTGCTTGCTTCCTCCCCTTTTAGATTGTAGACCCATGCTGTGCTTTTTAACCCTTTAAGCCATTTGGTATTGTATATATGTATTGTAGAATTGTATTGGTTTAAAAGAGGTATTACTGTTGATAATTACTGTGTGTTGAAACTCAAAGGCCTTGAATAAATGTATTTGTATGTTTAATATCTATACACCTGACTGGGAGTGATTTGTGGTTCCTTTACTCTCTGTGCTGTTTGAGGTCTTTCAGTCACCCTCCCTCACCCCTCCTGAGACCTAGTCATGACTGCCGCCAATGCTACCTTGATTGGTCTGGCTTGTCCAGAAGGTTACCCTGTTCCAAGAAACTAGGCTGGCCTTCTGAACCTCTGTCCACCATGTCAGAGTTCAGAAATCCATCTTAACAGTTCCTCCATCCACTCCCTCCAGAGCCACACCAAGATGCCCCATCCCACCCTCCAGATGCACACAGATGTCGCCATCCCACCCACACCAGGATGCCCCATCTCACCCTCCCAACCCACACCTAGATGACTCATGCCACCATCCAGACCAACATATGCCCCAAACCTGTTCCAGACCAACGCCAATGTGACCCCATCCATTGCAGACCCTTCCATGATGCCCACATACTGACCTCCAGACCCAGTGTCCCAATCCCTCTGTCCAGATCCACACCTCTGTGCCCCATCCCTCCAGACCCACACCAGGGTGCCCATATCCAACCATTCAGACCACACCAAGATGCCCTATACCTCCGTCTAGACCAATAACATAATGCCCCATCCTCCCTCCACATAGCAAGATGCCCCTCCTTCCCCCTTGCAGACCCACACCAATAAATCCATGTGCCTCTCCCAAACCACAAGCAGATAGCCCCAGCCGACCCCCTGTAACACCACCCATCCTACACACGGCCTCATCAAAAATTAAATTACTCCATTAGTCCCCTTTGATCAGTTAAACACCACCCTCCACTGTCCTATTGTTAGCCATCCATAACTTTCACGCGGAATAGCTGAACATGATTTTTAAAGTAAATGTAATTTTCCGCTCCCCTGTCTCAATCTGGTGTCCAATAGGAACCTTCCCGGTATCCCGAAGAAAATTCCCACCATAACGCTGCAAGCCCAAATCACGCAGATTCCGCTCGGTTGCACTTGCAGCCCGAGCCTTCCCACTACGGTAGCGACTAGTTCCCATCCGAGAAAAGGACCATAGCAACGGCCCGCCCACTCTTCAACACATGGTCTGTGATGTCATCCCTGCGATTTCCGTCGGAGCAATGAAGCGGTTCCGGGGCACTTTCTTGCTCGGGATGCAGCGGGATTCGGGATTCGGGAAGCGGGAAAGCTGTGGCTGCTGGTGCAAGGGCACTGAATGGTTTCGGCTTGTAGTGGGCATTTTATTTTGAATACCGGAACGTTTCTATGAGATCCTGGAGCGTCGGACTTCGTCTGGGCAAGGCTCAGGCTGCAGGAGCAGCTGCAATCCGTGTGCTGTTGGCTGGCTGCAAATACAATTAGCATTTTCTTTCGAGATACCATGAACGTTCCTGCAAACCACCAGATTTCCACAGGGAAGCGGGAAATTGCATTTATTTTAAAAATCACGTTCAGCTATTCACCATGGAAGGTATGGAGGGCTAAGGAAAGGAACAGGGAGACAGTGGATTGTGGTGTTTAACTAATCAAAGGGGACTAATAGAGTAATTTAATCTTTCATGAGGGTGTGTTTAGGATGGGTGGTTTTAGAGGGGTCGACTGCGGCTGAGCATCTGTTGTAAGGGGAAGGAGCATCTTGTTATGAAGGGAGGATGGGGCATTATGGTATTGGTCCAGACTAGAGGGAGGGATGGGGCATCTTGGTTGGGCCTGAATGGTTGGATAGGGCACGCTGGTGTAGGTCTGGTGGGATGGGGCACATTGTTGTGGTTCTGGAGGAAGGGGGCACATTGGTGTGTGTCTGGAGTGAGGGATAGGAACATAGTGGTGTGGATCTGGGGGGAGGGATAGGGACAGTGGTATCGGTTTGCAGGGAGGGTTGGGGTACATTGGTGTGTGTCTGAGGAGGGATGGGGGACATGGGTGTGGGTCTGGAGGGTGGTATGGGCCATCTAGGTGTGGGTTGGGAGGGTAGGATGGGGCATCTTGGTGTGGCTTTGGAGGGAGGTGGTGGGGCACATTCATGTGGGTTTGATGGGAGGGATGGAGCACATTGGTGTGGGTTTAGGGGGAGGCATGTGGCACATGGGTGTGTTTCCAGAGGGAGAGATGGGGCTCAGTGGGTCTTGAGGGTGGTATTGTTCATCTAGGTGTGGGTTGGGAGGGTGGCATGGGGCATCTTGGTGTGGCTCTAGAGGGAGGGGGTGGGGGAACATTGGTATGGGTTTGATGGGAGGGATTGAGCACATTGGTGTGGGTCTGGGGGTAGGGACTGGGCACCTGGGTGTGTTTCCGGAGGGAGAGATGGGGCACAGTGGGTCTGGAGGGTGGGATGGGTCATCTAGGTGTGGCTCTGGAGGGAGGGGGTGGGGCCACATTGGTGTGGGTTTGATGGGAGGGATGGGGCACATTGGTGTGGGCTAGGGGCAGGGATGGGGCACATGGGTATGTTTCCGAGGGAGAGATGGGGGACAGTGGATATGTTTCCGAGGGAGAGATGGGGCACAGTGGGTCTGGAGGGTGGCATGGGTCATCTAGGTGTGGGTTGGACGGGGCATCTTGGTGTGGCTTTGGATGGGGGCACATTGTGGGATTGGGGGGGTGGGTCATCTAGGTGTAGGTCTGGTGGGCAGGATGGGGGCATCTTGCTGTGTGAATGGAGGGATGGTGGCATCTTGGTGGGGTCTGCAATGCATAGGGACACGTTGGTGTTTGTCTTGTGGCACATTGGTGTGGGTTTGATGTGGGGGCTGGGCACATTTTTTTGGGTTTGATGGGAGGGACGGGGACATTGGTCTGGGGAGGGATGGCCGCATATTGGTGTGGGTCTGGAAGGAGAGGATGGGGCACATTGGTCTGGGGCATACTAGGATGGGTGGTTTTAGAGGGGGTTGGCTGGGGCTATCTGCGTGTGATTCAGTATCGGCACATGGGCATCTGTTGCAAGGGGAAGGGGCATCTTGCTATGTGTGGGGAGGATGGGGCATTATGGTATTGGTATAGAGGGAGGGATGGGGCATCTTGGGGTCTGGATGGATAGGGGCATGCTTGTGTGGGTCTGGCAGGAAGCGGCACATTGGTGTGGGTCTGGTGGAAGGGGCACATTGGTGTAGGGCTGGAGGGATAGGAACGTGTGGGTCTGAGCAGAGGGATAGGGACAGTAGTGTGGGTTTGGGGGACATGGGTGTGGGTCTGGAGGGAGAGATGGGGCTCAGTGTGTCTGGAGGGTGTCATGGTCATCTAGGGTTGGGAGGGTAGGATGGGGCATATTGGTGTGGCTCTGGAGGGAGTTGGTGGGGGGCACATTCGTATGGGTTTGATGGGAGGGATGAGGCACATTGGTGTGGGTCTGGGGGGATGGATGGGGCACATGGGCGGGTTTCAGAAGGGAGAGATGGGGCACAGTGGGTCTGGATGTGGCATGGGTAATCTAGGTGAGGGGAGGGTGGGATGGTGCATCTTGGTGTGGCTCTGGAGGGAGGTGGTGGGGGCACATTGGTGTGGCTCTGGAGGGAGGTGGTGGGGGCACATTGGTGTGGCTCTGGAGGGAGGTGGTGGGGCACATTGGTGTGGATCTTGGCGGAAGGATGGTGCACATGGGTGTGTTTCTGGAGGGATAGATGGGGCGCAGTGGGTCTGGTGGGTAGCATGGGTCATCTAGGTGTAGGTTAGGATGTTGGGCGGGGCATCTTGGTGTGGCTCTGGAGGGAGGTGGTGGGGCACATGGGTTTGTTTCTGGAGGGAGAGATGGGGCACAGTGTGTCTGGAGGATGGCATGGGTCATCTAGGTGTGGGTTGGGAAGTGGGACGGGGTATTTTGGTGTGGCTCTGGAGGGAGGTGATGGGGGCACATTGGTGTGGCTCTCGAGGGAGGTGGTCGGGCACATTGGTGTGGATCTTGGCGGAGGGATGATGCACATGGGTGTGTTTCTGGAGGGAGAGATGGGGCACAGTGTGTCTGGCGGGTGGCATGGGTCATCTAGGTGTGGGTTGGGAAGTGGGACGGGGTATTTTGGTGTGGCTCTGGAGGGAGGTGGTGGGGGCACATTGGTGTGGCTCTCGAGGGAGGTGGTCGGGCACATTGGTGTGGATCTTGGCGGAAGGATGGTGCACATGGGTGTGTTTCTGGAGGGAGAGATGGGGCACAGTGGGTCTGGTGGGTAGCATGGGTCATCTAGGTGTGGGTTAGGAAGTTGGACGGGGCACATTGGTGTGGCTCTGGAGGGAGGTGATGGGGCACATTGGTGTGGATCTTGGCGGAGGGATGGTGCACATGGGTGTGTTTCTGGAGGGAGAGATGGGGGAACAGTGTGTCTGGAGGGTGGCATGGGTCATCTAGGTGTGGGTTGGGAAGTGGAGCGGGGCATTTTGGTGTGGCTCTGGAGGGAGGTGGTGGGGGCACATTGGTGTGGCTCTGGAGGGAGGTGATGGGGCACATTGGTGTGGATCTTGGCGGAGGGATGGTGCACATGGGTGTGTTTCTGGAGGGAGAGATGGGGGGGAACAGTGTGTCTGGTGGGTAGCATGGGTCATCTAGGTGTGGGTTAGGAAGTTGGACGGGGCATCTTGGTGTGGCTCTGGAGGGAGGTAGTGGGGGCACATGGGTGTGTTTTTGGAGGGAGAGATGGGGCACAGCGGGTCTGGAGGGTGGCATGGGTCATCTAGGTGTGGGTTGCGAAGTTTGATGGGGCATCTTGGTGTGGCTCTGGGGGGAGGTGGTGGGGCACATTGGCGTGGATCTGGGCGGAGAGGGATGGTGCACATGCGTGTTTCTGGAGGGAGAGATGGGGCACAGTGGGTCTGGAGGGTGGCATGGGTCATCTAGGTGTGTGTTGGGAAGTAGGATGGGGCATCTTGGTGTGGCTCTGGAGGGAGGTGGTGGGGGCACATTGGTGTGGATCTGGGTGGAGGGATGGTACACATGGGTGTGTTTCTGGAGGGAGAGATGGGGCACAGTGGGTCTGGACGGTGGCATGGGTCATCTAGGTGTGGGTTGGGAAGTAGGACGGGCATCTTGGTGTGGGTCTGGAGGGAGGTGGTCGGGTCCCATTGGTGTGGCTCTGGAGGGAGGTGGTGGGGGCACATTGGTGTGTTTCTGGAGGGAGGTGGTGGGGCACATTGGTATGGCTCTGGAGGGAGGTGGATGGGGCACATGGGCGTTTTTCTGGAGGGAGAGATGGGGCACAGTGGGTCTGGAGGGTGGCATGGGTCATCTAGGTGTGGGTTGGGAAGTTGGACTGGGCATCTTGGTGTGGCTCTGTAGGGAGGTGTTGGGGGCACATTGGTGCGGGTTTGATGGGAGGGATGGGGACATTGGTCTGGGGAGGGATGACTGCATATTGGTGTGGGTCTGGAAGGAGGGGACGGGGCACATTGGTGTGGGTCTGGGCAGATGGGGGCATACTAGGATGGGTGGTTTTAGAGCGGTTTGGCTGGGGCTATCTGCATGTGATTCAGGATCGGCACATGGGCATCTGATGCAAGGGGCATCTTGCTATGTGGAGGGAGGATGGTGCATTATGGTATTGGTCTAGAGGGAGGGATGGGGCATCTTGGTGTGGTTCTGAGAGGAAGCGATGGTGCACATGGGTGTGGGTCTGTAGGGAGGGATGGGGACATTGCTTTGGGTATGAAGGGAGGCACAGGACACATTGATGTGCATCTGGAGGGAGGGATGGGGCACATTGGTGTGGGTCTGGAGGGAAGGATTGGGGCTCATTGGTCGGAGGACGGATAGGGGCATCTTTCTGTGTGGAGGGAGCACGGGCCATCATGGTATGGGTCTTGAGGAAGGGATTGTGCATCATGGAGTCTGGATCGGAGGGGGCATTGTTGATATGGAATGGGCATATGATGGGGGCATGCGAGGGAATGGTGGAGCATGTGGGCCAGGGCTGGAGCGCTCTGGTGGGAAGGAAGGGGGCATCTGGGTGTGAATGGAGGGATGGGGTATGTTTGTCTGGAGAGAAGGATGTTGGTTTATTGGAGTGGTGGGAGCATGTGTGTGTCGAAGGGATGGGGTAATCGGGTGTGGGTATAGAGAGAGGGCGAATGGCGCCATCTGAGTGTGGAGGTAGAGATGAAGCATATGGGTGTGGCTCTGAGGGGTGGAGCATCTTGGTGTAGGTATGGAGGGACGGATGTTGGTGTCTTTGTGTGGGTTCGGATGGAGGGATGGTGGCATGTAGGTCAGGAGGGAGGTGGCATTTGAATCTGGAACGTGTTTGGAAGGAGAAATGGGGCATTTGAGTGTGAATGGTTTCTGCTTGTGGGTGGGGGCATAAAGGATCATTAACAGCGGAGCAGCGGGAGGGAGAGCCGTGGGCCCGACCTCGGTTGCATCCCAGACGTGCACACCCACAGCCTGGGGCACCTCTCGCAGAGCGGTCCGGTGCGCGTGGTCAACCAGCCCCCTCTCCTCACTGAGCCCGCATCTGCGCTGGCCGGGGGGCGCACACTCCTCTCTCTGACCTGCCAGCGGCTGGGCATTGGTGGGCACACCCCGGTCACCAGGGAAGCCCTGACTGGGGGCAGCCGGGAGCCGAGGGAAACCTGACTGCTCTCGAGGGGTGCCTCCCCAGGCAGACAGGCACCCGGGCATGAGCCATGGTGCAGCTGGCTCACTTGACGGTGGGCGCCAAGGTTCCAACCGCCCACATCTGTGTGTGAGCAATGGCCAGGCCCGCTGGCACAGTGGGTGACCTTCCCTCTTGCCCAGGTACCTGGAGCTGGGTCCTATGCGGCCGGGCTGGGGTTTGAAGACTCTAGTGGTCCCACCCGACCCCCTGTCTGTGCTGTCTCTGGCCTGCCTCGTTGTCCATCTCCCAGCCCCCCTCCCAAAAGGGAAGGGGTCGGGGAAGGATGAGTGGATCGGGCCGTGTGGGCAGGTGGCGGAGCGGCCTACCTCCACCCCCCTGGGAAGCGCTGTGCTGCTGCAGCTGGCGGTCAGGCTGAGCACCTGGATTATTATTTTTTATTTTTTTGAAACCACAATGGTTTCGGCCGAGCTAGACAGGGAGCTGGGCTGTCCTGCCACAGCCAGCGCTGCCTCCCCCAACCTCTCCTGCACCGGCAGGGTCAGGCCGACGTCTAGGACAAAAAAAGTTGCCTGTGGCTCTTGGCGGTGGATCACTCGACTCGTGCATCGATGAAGAACGCAGCTAGCTGCGAGAATTAGTGTGAATTGCAGGACACATTGATCAACACTTCGAACGCACCATGTGGCCCTGGGTTTTTCCCGGGACTACGCCTGTCTGAGGGTCGCTTGTACATCAATCGCCCTGGGGTTCACTCCCAGGGGCGTGGCTGGGGCTGTCGCAGGGACCCCATTCCATTCATCCCCCTAAGGTCAGACCCCGATCAGCACCGTCGCTGGATCCTTGGATCTGGCGCGCAAGCTCATTGCCGACGCATCCTGGTTTCCCCAGTTTCCCCACCTCATGCTGGTTTCGGGAGGGCCGGGTGGCCGACGCGCCCCGGATGTGGTGGCAGCAGGCTTTAAAAAAGCCTGGTGCACCTTCACCCTACCCCGGGGCACCTGGTCGTGCTGTGTGTGGCTGTCTTTGGTGTCCCACGGCTGCCGGCGCAGGATGACCATGGAGCACGGACCTTGTGACCATGTGGGCTTCGGTCACAGATTGGGACAGAATACACTTGCCTGCGCCAAGGGCTGGGGCAACCCCCCATACGGGCCCGAGGCCAGCTGCCCTGAGCTTTGTGCTCCCCGACCACGGCCTCAGATCAGACATGGTGACCTGCTGAATTTAAGCATATTACTAAGCAGAGGAAAGGAACGAACCAAGATTCCCTCAGTAACGGCCAGTGAAAAGGGAAGAGCCCAGCGCCGAATCCCCATTCAGCAGCAGGCGTGGGAAATGTGGCTTACAGAAGACCGACTCCCCGGCATCACTCAGGGGGCTCAAGTCCTTCTGATCGTCTCCCCACGCAGATGGTGTTAGGCCGATAGCGGCCTCTTGCCCACCGGGATCAGGTCTTCTTGGAGTCAGGTTACTTGGGAATGCAGCCCAAAGCGTGTGGTAAACTCTGTCTAAGGCTAAATACGGGCGCGAGACTGGTGACCAGCAAGTACCGTAAGGGAAAGTTGAAGAGAGTTCAAGAGGGTGTGAAACGGTTGAGCGGTAAACTGGTGGGGTCTGTGCAGTCCACCCACAGGATTCAACACGGCAGGCAGGTTGGTCACCTGGAACGGTGGAGGCCCTTGTGGGTCTGCAGCGCGGGCACATCCAGCCCCAGCAGGGTGCATTTGGGAAGGCCCCAGGGGGCAGGTGGCTCTCTGCTCCAGCAGAGAGTGTTACAGCCCCCTGACAGCAGTTTTGCTGTGTCCACGGAGCTGAGGGAGATAGACCACCACCGGGCCCTTATCCGGCAACTGTCCTGGCCCCTCTTGGGGGTTGCTAGAGTGGCCACGGGAGACGGGGCTCCCGATGTGACTGTGGTGGACTGCCCTCAATACACCCCAACCACGTCGTGCTGCCGGGCGGGGAGGCCCACAAAGGGCGCCAGGGGTCGGTTAACCACCCGACCTGTCTGGAAACACTGACTAAGAATATAATGCCTGCCCGAGTCAGAGGGATGAATGAAACCCTGTGATGTAATGATGTTGAGGGCCGGTGCCCGGCGATTGTAGTGGCATCCTGTTGCGGTGGGCTCTCCACCGACCCGTCTCCCCCGCTCTGTCAGAGATGATGCATGAGCGTGTGTGATAGGACCCGAAAGATGGTGAACTCGGCCTGGTGGAGGTCCGTAGCGGTCCTGATGTGTAAATCGGTCATCCGACCTCGGTATAGGGGCAAAAGACTAATCGAATGATATAGTAGCTGGTTCTCTCCGAAGTTTCACTCAAGATAGCTGGCGCACAGAAACCCCAGTTTTATCTAGCAAAGCGAATGATTAGAGGTCTTGGGGCCAAAATTATCTCAACCTGCTCTCAAGCTTTAAAAGGGTATGAAGCCCGGCTTGCTGGCGTGGAGCCGGGTATTGTATGAATGTGCTCAGTGGGCAACTTTTGGTAAGCAGAACAGGCGCTGCGGGATGAACCGCACCCGGGGTTAAGGCGCATGATGCAGATGCTCATCAGTCCCCAGAAACGGTGTTGGTTGATCTAGACAGCAGGACGGTGGCCATGGTAGTCGGAATCCGCTAAGGAGTGTGTAACAACTCACCTGTCGAATCAACTAGCCCTGAAAATGGATGGCCCTGGAGCATCAGGCCCATACCAGGCCAGCGTTTAGAGAGCCGCGGGGGGCTAAGTCAGGCGAGTAGGAGGGCTGCTGCAGTACGCACAGAAGCCCGGGGCGAGGGCCCGAGTGGAGCCGCCGCAGGTGCAGATCTTGGTTGTAGTAGCAAATATTAAAACGGGAACTTTGAAGAATAAAGTGGAGAAGGGTTCCATGTGAACAGAAGTTGAACATGGGTCAGTCAGTCCTAAGGGATGGGCGAGCGCCGTTCGGAAGGGATGGGCTATGGCCTCCATTGCCCTCAGCCGATCGACAGGAAGTCGGGTTTAGATCCCCAAATCCAGAGTGGCAGGGACGGGCGCCCTTGCGGCGTCCAGTGCGGCAATGCAAATGATCCCAGAGAAGCAGGCGGGAGCCGCACAGTTTTTTTTTTTTTCTTTTTTTTGGGAAAAAACAATGTTTATTTTATATAACACACAATTCTTGGGTCTTCCATCATCAGATTCAGCGTCAGAGTGTTACAATCAGCATTGTCCAGTCCCATGAAACTCCCTCCCCCCTAACTTGAGCCAATATGTCCATGTCATCATCCTGTGATTTTTCAGGCGGGTTTATCGTCGTCTCTTTATCCGTTTTATCATCGCTCTGATCAGACTGGGGGGGCCACTCATTTGATCCTTCGATGTCGACTCTTCCTATCATTGTGAAACAGATTTCACCAAGCATCGGATTGTTTACCCACTAATAGGGAACGTGAGGTGGATTTAGACCGTTGTGAGACAGGTTAGTTTTACCCTACTGATGATGTGTTGTTGCAATAGTAATCCTGTTCAGTACGAGAGGAACCGCAGGTTCAGACATTTGGTGTGCATGCTTGGCTGAGGAGCCAATGGGGTGAAGCTACCATCTGTGGGATTATGACTGAACGCCTCTACGTCCAAAATCCCCCCCAGACCGTGATACTGCAGCGCTGTCGAGCATCAGTTAGCTTAGGACAGCTGGCCTTGGGGCTGGTGTGTAGAGCCGCTTGCCTCAGGACTTGAGTGTGGACAGAATGGGGGCCACCTCTCTCACCCATAGTGCACCGCATGTTTGTGGGAATCTGGTGCTAAATCATTAATCGACAACCTGATTCTGGTTCAGGATTTCGTAAGTAGCAGAGCAGCTACGTCGCTGCGATCTATTGGAAGTCATCCTCTGAGCCAAGCTTTTGTTGCAAGGCGGCAGCACCGCCAAGGTTCTCCATCCTTCCTCCTGGGGCATGCGGGGTACACAGGAAAATACCACCCACCACAGGGGCGCACCTGCGGGGGTGTGCGGGCTGGGCGGGGAGCACTCTTCTCACCTTTCCTGGTCAGCCTGGCAGACCAGATGGCCTTGGGCCCGGGCCTTCGAGGTGGTGCCTTAAGCCCCCGAACAGGGCAGGGGAAGAGAGCGTGCAGCTACCCCAGGGCGCGGGGTTGTAGCTAAAGCATGTGCCCCTGGAAAGTGGGGTTGGGGCAGGCCCGGCTGGCCACTGGACCACCTGGCCTGGTAGTAGGCCCAGATGGCCCAAGTTGTGGCTGGTGGACCAGATGCCCGAGTTGCGGCTGACTCCTGCATTTGTCTCCGGTCGGGTTCCGTAAGCTTAATAGTCGACGTGGAAGTGTCTCCTCGGCCCGAGAGCGCTGAGTTGGTGCCTTAAACCCAGGGCGGGGAAGAGATGCAGCAGCTTAAGCACCCACCCCAGAGCACGCGGGGTGGTACCTTAAGCCTGTGCCCCTGGGCGGTGGGGGCAGGTACGGCCGCTGGGCCATCTGGCCCGGGGAGTAGGCCCAGATGGCCCGAGTTGTGGTTGCCACGGCTGACTCCTGCATTTGTCTACGGTTGGCATGGAAGTGCCACCTTGCGGCCTTCAGGGCAGCCATGGCGCAATTACCGGCTTTAGTTCAATGGCGTTCGTGGGTTGCTCCCGGTCCTCTGGCAAGTATCAACCAGTTGTGGTCAGGTCCAAGAGGAGGTGCGTGTGTCAAGGGGCGCCCTGAGCGGGTCCCTTTCCTCCGCATGGGGGTAAATGCTCTCGCAGTGGCCGGCCCTGAGTTCCACAGTGTTTGTGGGTTAGTCCTGGAGGGAAAGGCTCTAATGTTGTGGGAGCAGCTCAGGTCAGAGCTCCAGGGTGAAAGCCCCCGGACCCAGTGGTAGTCGCATCGCTCCCCACAGGGAAAAGCTCTAAAGGGGCCCTGCTAAAGCTCCAGGGTGGCTGGCGGCGGGGGTGTCCTGGCCTTGGGTGCCTGTCTCACGTCTGGGTCGACTGTCCCCAAGCCTGGTGGTGATCGTGGGGAGCCCTGTCCCTCTCTGGAGGGTAAAGCTCTAATGTGGCGGGCGAAGCTCTAAGGCGGCCCGGGCCAGAGCTCCACGGTGACTGGGGCTGCTGCCCCCACTGGCCTTGGGTGCCAGCCTTGTGCGTGTGGGTGGAGTCCCCAAGCCTTGCGGTAGTTGCGGGGAGCCCTGGAAGGGGAAGCTCTAAATGGGCCCTGCTAAAGCTCCAGGATGGCTGGGGGGGTGCCGGTCCCCCCCCAAGCACCCAGCCTTGGGTACCTGTCTCACATGTGGGGCGACTGTCCCTCCCCAGAGGGATAAGCTCCAGGGTGGATCAAAAACCTCTTATGTGGAGGGGGGGAGAAAAACTCTAAGGTGGGCTTGTCAGAGCTCGAGGATGACGATTGGTGTTGGCCCATGCCTTTGGGCACCTGCCGGTGCCTTGTCTTTTGTCAGGTGGGGGGGGCCAAAGGCCCTTCCCATCCAGGCCCATTGGAATGCTTTGACCTACCAGATGGCCGCTCTCTGAGCCCGGCCATCTGATTATTGGCCAGAGGAATGTCTGCAAGGACCAGGCGGCTTGGCTGCTCTGGAAGTTCTGATGGGCGTCAGTTTAAAATGTTTCTCCAGTTGGGTCTCTAAGGAGCCAGAGGCTTTTGCCGAGAGGTCCCGCTCTGTCACTCTGGGTACACAGATGACGAAACTTAGTCTCCTTCCTCCGGATTACTATAGACTGGGTGAGAGGGACCTGTCTGCGCTCCTCTTGGTTCTCGTTGCCCAACCCGGGCTCTATGGTGAAAACCCGGGCCAGCCGGGGGGCGTGCCCCACGCAATGCCCCAGCAGAGACTGGCCTGCTGGGGGTGCTCTTCCGAGCACTCCATGGGATCGATTTGGTGCACTTGGTCTGTCTAGGGTTGGACTGCTTGGCCATCCTCGGCTGTTTCAAGCAATTTGCTTCCACCCGCCTTGGGACCGTGTCATGGGTTTGCTTCCCTCGGGGAGGGCCCCCTCGTTTGGGCAGCTCTAGAGCGAAGGCTAAGCAGCCCGGCAGCTCCCCAGTGGTCAGATCAGACGGGTTCCCTCGCAAGCCACGACGCGGCCCCTCCTCCACCAAGCACGTTTCTCCAGCAGTTTGGAACACACGTTGGCTGCTGACCCCCTCTGTCACCATACCAGTGGCAGCGTGCTGGCAAACCCCACTACCGGTTCAAGTTGTGCCTGGCCTCTCCCTCCCACCCACCCTGTGGCATGGCTGAGCAGGCCCGGGCGCCTGCGTGACCAACCTGTCCACCCGACACTAGGGATGCTCTTTGGCGCTCGGGTCCTGCAGACAGCCCAAGAGGGTGCGCAGGTTGGCTCTGAGGCAGTCGCGCAGCTCCTCCCGTTGCCACCCTCCATCAGGTGCGGCTACCTCATTGATCCTGCCAGTAGCATATGCGTGTCTGAAAGATTAAGCCATGCACGTGTAAGTACAAACGACTGGTACAGTGAAACTGCAAATGGCTCATTAAATCAGTTATGGTTCCATTGATCGTGCCATCTGTTACTTGGATAACTGGTAATTCTAGAGCTAATACATGCCGACGAGTGCGGACCTCCCGGGATGCATGCATTTATCAGACCAAGACCAATCCGGGCTCGCCCGGCCGCTTTGGTGACTCTAAATAACCTCAGGCCGATCGCACATCCATGTGACCGTGACGATGCATTCAGATCAACTTTCGATGGTTCTTTGGTGACCACGGGCAATGGGGAATCGGGGTTTGATTCTGGAGAGGGAGCCTGAGAAACGGCTAGAACATCAAGGAATGCAGCAGGCGCCGAAATTACCCAATCCCGACTCCGGGAGTTAGTGACGAAAAATAACAGTACAGGACTCTTTCGAGGCACTGTAATTGGAATGAGTACAATGTTTAAATCCTTTAACGAGTACCCATTGGAGGGCAAGTCTGGTGCCAGCAGCCACGGTAACTCCAGCTCCAATAGCATATATTAAAGTTGCTGCAGTTAAAAAGCTTGTAGTTGGATTTTGGGATTGAGCTGGCGGTCCGCCGTGAGGTGAGCTACCACTGCCTGTCCCAGCCCCTGCCTGAGCGTCCTGGGGGTCTGAAGCTTTTACTTTGAAAAAAGTACAGTGTTCAAAGCAGGCTGGTCACCTGAATACTTGAGCTAGGAATAATGTAATAGGACACTGGTTCTATTTTGTTGTTTTTCGGAACTGGGGCCATGATTAAGAGGGACAGCCGGGGGCATTCGTATTGTGCCGCTAGAGGTAACATTCTTGGACCAGCGCAAGATGAACCAAAGTGAAGGCATTAGCCAATAATGTTTTCATTAATCTACTGTTGTTTTTGGTTGTTGGTCTTCAGGTCTGCCACTCTGCCAAATTCCCCTAGGAGTGCGGTTAACTTCCCGAGGGAAGTGTCCATGTCTGTTAGCACGACTAGGAGGTCGTCGGCAAAGGCCATTGCCTTATGGTCTTCCCCACCGAATGTAATCTCCTTTATTCCCCTCTCCTGTCTAATTCTAGCTAGGAAGGGTTCGAGAAAGTTTGCGTACAGGAATGGTGACATGGGCAGCCCTGCTTAGTACCCCTAGTGATCCTTATCGCCTGGGAGACATGCCTATTGATAGCCAGCCTGATAAGTGGTGCCCCATAGTTGACTTTGACCAGGTGGACAAGTTCCGGGCCAAACCCCATAACCATCATCGTAGCAAACAAGAATGACCATTTGACTCGGCCAAATGCCTTCTCTGCATCTAGTGCTAACACTCCCTGCCCTCAGGACTGCCCTGTTTTGACTTCTCTATCAGGTGGGATATTCGCCTAATTTTGACAAACGTTTGTCGCCCCTTGACAAAGCCTGCTTGATCCGGGTGGATCAGGTCAGTGATTACTTTATCCATTCTAGATGTTAGAATTTTTTGTAAAGATTTTGGCATCAAGGTTTATTAGGGCGGTAGGCTACAGAGGGTTTGTTTCTTGTTTGGCTTAGGGAAGAGGATTACCTTGGCCTCCTCCATGGACTGGGAGATGCGGCCCGGATCGGAGAAGGAATTGAACAGGGATGCCATTAACGGGACTAATGTGGTATGGAATGCTTTATAGAATGTGGCGGGGTACCCGTCCTGGCCTAGGGCTTTATTTGGTTGTAGCGATTTGATCGCTGCACGCACCTCGTCTTAGGTAATCGTCCAATCTAAAGCGTCACGCTGGCTCTGTTCTAATCTTTTTAGCCAGCAAGATTTTAAGAAGACCTTTTGGAGGTCACTCTCCGGTGCCTCCGCAGAGTAGAGGCTTGTATAGAACTCTGTGAACGCCTGAAGGAACTCTTCTGTACGTGTGGTTTCCTGTCCCTCCACCATCTGAATGTGGCGTATTGTACGTGCCGCCTCCTTCTGCTTAACCTACCTGGCTAAGAGCCGGCCTGTCTTGTTTGCTGGAGGTAATACTTCTGCCTCAAGAATCGGAGCGATTTTACTGCTTGTTTAGCTAGAAGGATATTGATTTGCCCTTTGATATGCCTATACTCCCTCCTGATCATTACCCCCCTATCTGTCTCCGTTAACCCCTGTTCTAGGTCCACCTGGAGGGCCTTCTCCTGTTTGGCTCGAGATGCCTGCTTTGCTATGAGCACCCCCCGCATGGTTGCCTTAAAGGCGTCCCATACTACATGTTCCTGCACCTCCGGGGTCTTATTTTCCCCAAAGAAGTTGCGGATGGACTTGTGTATCTCGTCGCAAATTACTGCATCAACAGATGTCAGGGGAACCGCCACTTCCAGAGGCCCCCCCCTCCCATTGGATTTCTAGCTGCAGGGGAGTGTGGTCGGGCAGGGCTATGGTTTCCCTTTCTATGATCCGTACTTGGCAGAGCAGTGACTCCGAAATCAATATGTAATCAATTCTTGAGAATGTTCGGTGCACATGTGAGTAGTATACCCCTTGGAGTCCCCTTTTAGTTGATGCCATGTATCTGCTAATGCTATTCTGTTATGCTAGCCTGTAGTTTACTAGATGGGCCTTCAGATGTGGGTGTCCTGTCTGCGCTTCTGTCCGTGGATGGGTGCCATGCCAAGTTAAAATCCCGTCAGTATTAGCTGGCTCGTTGTTAACTGGTTTAGCTTCTCCAAAACCCCCTGCAAGTATTCTTCCTGCCCTGAGTTGGGGGCGTTCACTGTGGCGATTGTGAGAGGCCACCCCCCATTGTAGCTGGACGAAGAGGAATCTACCTTCCTTGTCGACTTTTGTGCCTATTATTTCGAAGTCAGGTAGGTGTCTAAATGCTATGAGGACCCCTCAAGCTTTGCTCTTGTCATTGGCCTGCAGAACCTGGGGTTATCCTCAGCTTCATTCTGTATCTGTCTTGCTTACGGATATCGGTCCCCTGGAGCGTCACAATGTCGGGTTTGGTATCCTGGAGGAGGTTCTCCAGTTTCTGTCTCTTTAGTCAGTGTGTTTAGTCCTCTAACATTGGGTTTTAGTATTTGGATCCCTACCCATACCCCGTTACGTTCTGAGAGTAACCATGTCGAAACGATCCCCCTCCGGCTGGACTCAGCTGAACTTCCCCAAGCCGTAACGTCGTCCTAGGTTGCTTGATCTCGTTCCCATCCCAGAGAATAACTGCAGGAAGAGCCATTCCTCTGCTCTCCCCTGTTTCCAAGATCCGTAACCCCCTAACCCCCCGTCTCCCGGAGCCGACCCTTAGGCTGACATTCCCTGTGTAACCCCACCGGGTCTTAACCCTTGTCTCGTGATTTCCCCCCCCCCCCCTTGCTGCTGTTAAGCGGACAGCCTATTCAGCCTGGGGCTTTGGTTGCTATCCCCCCCGGACCCTGCAATTCTTTTTGTCTCTGCTCTGACCCCTCTACTCTTCTCCACTCCCATGGCTTCTCTTGGTGGCTTTCATGTTCTGGCCTCCTATTAGGTCCTCCCCCTGCATCCCCTTCTTCTTCAATATTCAGGATCTTGGGTCCCTCATCCAACGTAGTGATGTGGTGTTGGCACCCTTCCCACTTGAAGACCATTCCAAAGGGGAATGTCCACCTGGATCTTATTTGGGCTTTGGTCACCGGGCCCATTTGCCTCCTCATTGATAGTATGGATTTGGCCAGGTCCTGGAAAAGTTCTGACGGCGCTGTTCACTTTTATCAGGGTTGCTTTCCTTGCCGCTTGGAGGATCCATTTGTTTCGGTCGTATCGCTGTAAAGCCATCGCCACTTCTCTTGGCCTGGCCCCGGGTCCTTCTAGCTGCGGACCTTCTATCTGAGAATTTCTCCCCCAGACATGCCCAGCAAATCTTTGAACACATGCTGCATTGTTTTCCTGAGGTCAGCATCGCTCACACTTACTGGCAGCCCCTTCACCCTGATGTTGGACCTTCCGAGCGGTTCTCCAAGTCCTTGGCTTGGAGCTCCAGGTTGTGTCGCTACCGCCTGCAGCTTCGCTAATACATCTATCTTCCGGGTGTTTTAAGTGAGTTCTTGAATTGCGTTTCATTTGTATCAATTCAACTGTCGCCTTTGATTTCCTTCAGGGATTGCGCAAGTTCTGTGTGTATTAGGCTTAATTGTGTCTGAAGGGTAGCAGTCATTTGGTCACTGAATGCCTTAAAGCACTGTTGCAGCCCCTTGCTCGTGACCTCTTGCCCCTGTGGTAGCGTCGGGGGCTCCTCCAACTGCTGCCTCTCTGTCACCCATGGATCCTCTTCCTCCGGGGCTTCCCCCTCATTTCTACATAGCTTTTGGAGGGTCCCTTCTGTTTTCTTGAGATCTTGGTCCTTGAGGGGCCTTTTTTGGCCTCCTTGGCCTTGTTGCGCAACATTGCCTGCTGATGGCGAGTGCCTGCCTGCACCTTACTGTAGGGGGCTTCTTCCCAGGCCTCTGAGGTTCCTCTTGACCCCGGGGTATTGGCCAGTTGTTCTGTAGGAAGGGGATGCTTTTCTCTCCCTCCTGTGCGCAGCGGGGGTCTAGCTCCCCTTTAGAGCCTGGGTTGGTTGCCCCCTGGGGGCTGTGGGGCTAATACGCTCAAAGGTGAAAGTGGTTATGGTCGCAGTGTCACACTGGCCTGGAGCCCAGGAGCTTCTTGAATTTCTTCCCGGGGGGCCCCCGTGCTCCCACCACTCCTGAGCCTCTAAGTATGCTCTTGAACCCATGGAGGTTCCTTCTCGGTTAATCTTGCATGGCAGGGTTAGTTTTCATAAGGGTGGGTGGTGGAGCGAAGCAGCGCTCTCCTGCAGAGTCAAATGCTGAGGGTTGGGGGCACGTGCCGTCCCCACCCCTCGCCCCGGGTTCCTTCCCTGGCCGTTAGCGGGGGGGATGCTGCAGGAGACTTAGTGCTGTCACCCTTCTATTACTGCAGTTTGCCTCTGATGTTGCTGAATGGTATGGGCATGGGCCTTTGCTGGGGTCCGGGTATGCTGCGGGTCTCCTGCCATAGGGGGGGTCTCCTTCCAAGTGTAGGTTATGGTGCGCTGGGTCAGATGCTTTCATAAACCTCCATGTCCGTTGTTTGGGAGAGGAGCGTCTTGTGTGCGCCTGCTTCATGGCTGCCAACTCCCTTAATTATGCCTACTTACCCTGCGCCAGCTGGGGCGCATCACAGCTCATGGGGGCCCTGTGCCGCGTGGTTCGTGGAGGCACTGCGCTGCGTGAAGCCGGGCTTGCTGTATGGGGCAGAGGCAGGCGCAGGATTTCAGGGGAATACTACCCGCTCCCTCTCATTTGTAGCTGGGTGTCCTGGCTGCGCCGGCTCTACTGTATTGCCAGTGGATCCGCGGTGGTCCGCTCGCACTCCCCAGTCTCGCCTATGTTGCCTTGGCTGAATGGGCACCCTGCGTCTTCTGCACCACCCGCGTGGGTTCTCTGATCTCCTCCGGCTTGACTGCCAGTCCCCACACAGTCATCGCTGCTGGCGGTCTCAGGTCCACTAACTCTGCCCCCAAACGCTGCAGTTGAAGTTTTCTTGGGGACCGCTCGCTTCACGGGTCGTCCCCTTTGCTTTTGCTGCCCTGGGGTCTTGTAACGCCGCTTATTGCTCCTTTTTCGGATGGCCGGGGAGGAGCGCGCTCCTCACGGTGGGGTGGTCGCGGGGGCCCTTTTGGAATGTTCTTATGAAGCTTTTTGAACCTTTGTCTGCCCTTTCTTGAGTAATCTTTCTTCCACACTTCTCAATCCATTTTTCGTCCAGGATGTGGCACAGAGGGGGTGCTGGTCTCCAACGCTGATGATGCGGCTTGGATGCACAACTCTGGCAGCGTCGGTGCTTATTACTAGACTTATCTGCCGCCTTTGATACCGTTGACCATGCCGCCTTGCTCGTCTGGGCCGGCCTTTCTGGTGCCGTACTTTCCTGGTTTTCTTTGCTTTCCTCTTACCGAACAGTCAATTTCCACCCCCCCCCTTTCCACTCTGTACCATCTGCCTTGAGATGTGGATTCCCTCAGGTTTCCTCCATCTTCTAGGTTTTGTTTAACATGTACATGTAACCTCTTACCAAGCTTATCTGCTCTGACGGCTTCCACTGTTATTCTTAACAGATCACACAGATCCTGGTCCGTTTAGATCCCTCTCTTGTCGAGACAGCGACCAGATTTAGGTCCTGTCTCGAAGCTGTGGGTGCATGGATGTGTAATAGCTGCTTCAAGGGGAAAAAATGAGGAGTTGGTGGTGGGCGCTCCTTCCTCTACTGCCTTTTGGACCCCCTCTTTTTGGCCATCTTTAGGGGGTAAATATGACATCTGAGATTCCGCAGACAGAAAAGCTAAGTCTAGTATGTCAAAGGGGCCATCTTCAACTGAAAACCCCATAGCAAGGTTGTTTGTTTACTCCTTTCTCAGTTACGTGCCTCTGTGGTGTCCTTACTTGTTATGTCCTCCATGGAACACTGCAACGCCCCATTTCTGGCACAAACTGGCTACTTCTTATGGCACCTTCAGGTCCTGCAGAACTCTGCAGCCAGAGTAGCCACTTTCACACCTAGTTGTGCTCACATTACTCCATGTGTGCACCATCTTCATTGGCTACCCATGGCCAAGCCCATTCAGGTCAAGGGCTAATGTCTAGTACATCATGCCTTTTATGGAACTGGGGCAGAATGTCTACAGGCTAAATTCTGTTTGTACATTCGTGCTCGGCCACTCCGCTTGGAATGCCTGATATTAAATACTGACAAAATGCCTTGTACATATAAATCCATTATACATCCATATAAAAGTGCTGTGTGCAAATGCGTCATAAAGTCAAAGCAGAACCATATTACTTCAAGGCAAATCGTAACTATTGCAAATGCCTGACTAAAGTGCCAAGAGTATAACGGATTCAAAAAGTGCCAGGTGCGCTTGAGAAACGTGTCAAGTGTTTCTGAGTTCCTTCCACTCTAATCGCATTTTTAATTTTAGGCAGTGTGAGTTGCTTTTCATGTTATTTTAACTCACTGGGCCGCATTACGAGTTTGGAGGTAGCCATGGTGCTATTAGCGCCATGGCTGCCTCCAAACTCTGGTCCGGGTTCCTTGAATGAGGAATTACCAGGCCATTCCAACCTTGGAGGATCCGGTAATTCCTCATTCAAAAAACCCATCCCCATTTCCATTTGAGCCCCCACAGGGCTCAATGGGAATGGTCCCCGTGCGGGACCCGCAAAGGACGTCTGGTCTGACCAGACGTTCCGAGGGGGGTCCCGCAAGGGAACCTCGTAATAGGGTGGATTGGGTTTACCGGCGCTGTTAAACCCATTCCGCCCACCTTGTAATGAGGCCCACTGTCCTATAAATCCATATTTCGAGTGACATTTTTTACTTGCAAATATTCTGAGACCTTTAGTTGTCTATAGTTTACCTGTACTTATTCACACTACAGCACCATTATGAAAAGCAAATAATGTATAGATTGATAATTGCATCACAAACCTCCGGCACTGTGTATCATCGTTCCCCTGCTGAAGGTGTGAAGTCGTAATATCTGTTGAGCCCTTACAGGAAATATTGTGACAAAAGATTGTGAACATTTGCAATAATAAAGTTTACTTTTTCTTTTATCCAATTCTTGCAGCGACTCATGTGCAGTTATGAGAACTGTTTTTCCATAAATGTTTCACTATTCGGCTTCTTTTTCCTTCCAATCCCCCAGGTAAAGCAGGTTCACTCCATATGGCTCCACCAATTTGATCTTTGGATTACACATGTATATGTATTATTTGTTGCTTTACAGTGTAAGCACTTGTCATAATAAAAACACTTCAGTTACCCAATTGTCTATTTCTTTAAGCTAATGTGTTATTTGTTTTTAACCCCTTAACTGCCAATGCCTCCCACCCCCCCGCGCGCCAAGCCCTTTTTTGGTGGTTTCGGTATGTCGCCATTCAATCCCTTGTAATGCTTTATTTACATGTGATATCTCCCTCAAATTTGGCCCCCTTTCTTCCCACATGTAGGTGATCCTAACGCCACCTAGGAATCCTAGTTTGCTGTATGGGGGTGAGAGAAAATAACCGAAAACGGAGCACATTTCGTGTTTTTTCAGACAATGCCAATAAAATTATGCACAAAGAAGCCTGTGGGTGTTTCCTTGTAAGAGCTAGGAACAAATGATTTGCTGTGCTAAATTTGCCATTTTCCAGGCTTTCAAGAACAGGTTGAGTGAAAACCAAAAAAATAAGGTTACCATCAATTTTGGTTTACCCCCCCAAACCCCCCCCCCCCAATAGTCCATGCGGGGCCGGAATGGAAGAGGAGGGTAGGAAAGCTGAAAGGGAAGACCAAGGCATACATTTCTGAAAAGTAGACAAAATTCCAAGTTTAGGAAAGGGTGATTTGTGCAGGTGAGGCAACATCTATGTAGGGAAAATGCCCATAGTTTGGGGAAAGATTTGAAAAATGACAGTTAAAAAAGGTATGTGCTGGACATGGTTGGACCTGTAAGGTAATGGCTTCTATGAATATTTAGAAAAGCAGTGCCCCGCTACATTCCCCTGACTTTTCCAGTTAGGAAATCGCATGTACCATAAGCCAAAAATGGAGCCATAGTACACAGGAATTTTATGCTGACGGCCTAAACAGACATACTTAGTATGTGTAAATAAGGAAAATAAATGTGAGGAATGGCAAGCATACCATTTTTGAAAGAGCACAGGCAGCCCTTTTGAAGGGTAGGTGACTTGAGCAGGTTACAAAAGCATACCGTGCTTAAATCGGCAACTACATGTAGTTCACATTTGGGAAATTAAAGGGTTGTGTAACAAAGTGCAATAGCAAATGTATGAAAATGTTAAACCAAGAGAAAACAACAAATGTCCTACTATCCTACATACCCACACATGTCCTGACGAAAACTGTACCTCATGTGTCGGTGCAAGTACCTCGGTGCAAATGGAAAGGGCTAAACCACTGGTAACCCAAGTGTTTCAGGAGAGCAGACTCCCGTAGGAACCCACAGAGGTCTGACTTGTGCCAATTGCCCTAGAATTTATTACCCAAAAGCCCGGCAAAGTCTGAAATTTAGGGAAAATAAACACAATTTTCAGACATTTCCAACCTGGAAACTACTGAAACATACCGCCAACACATGGCCTACCTTCCCAAAGGTGTCTGGATGAAAACAGTACCTCGTGCGGGTGTACCTACCTGGGTGAAAAAGTGTTAACCATCACCAAGTCCAACGGCACTCCCAAGGAGCACCAGCAGGGTCTCCATCCGTTCCCTGAGGGGAAATTCTGTAATGCTGCCTACCCAGAGCTCCAGGATGGTCTGCGGTGATTTCACCGGCCTTGGATGACTCTACCATGTGGGTCCACCATCCCCAAGTGCAGCAGGACTCCCAGGGAGCCCCGGCAGGTTCCCCGACCTTTCTCAGAGGGAGAAGCTGTAACACAGGCCAGCCAGAACTCCAGGATAGTTTGTTCCTGGCCTTGGGCAGCTGTCTCCCATATGGAGTGACCATCTCCAAGTGCAGCGGCTGTCCCAGGGAGCACTGATAGGGTCACCTACCCTGAGGGAGTGGCACCCTTCTGGTGCTTCCTGGAACCGCTGCTGGGCTGCGGGATGGTCAACCCACATGGGAGATAGCCGCCCAAGGCTGGGCACTTTACCTGCAACCATCTTGGAGCTCTGGCTGGCCTATGTTACAGCTTTCCCCCACCAGGGAGCCCCGGCAGTGTGCCAAAACCTCCACGAAGGGAAAAGCTGTAATGTAGCCCAGCCAAAACTCAAGGACGGCTGGAGGTGATGTCCCCGGCCTTCGGCATCTGTCTCCCATGTGAGTCCACCATCCTCAAGTGCAGTGAGAGCGACCTACCCCAAAATCTGATATTTAAAAAAATGGGTACAAAACATTTGGAAAAAATGCAACTACTTCAGGTTCAATTTAAACACATAGACCCATAATTATGCCAACGGCTAAGATATTTCACACTTTGGTCCAATTAAATGGTTATAATAAATCTTGAATATGATAAATATGTAAGAGCCATGAACTGATAACTCGAGTAATAAAATAAATGAAAATAAGGCCTACTTTAACAATATACTTTCATGGAATATAAACGACTTAAAATATGAAACTGTCAATGAAAAGAATTACATATTAAGTACAACAATGAACTGAGTGACAGCATAAAAAAGGAGAGAACTTTGACCATGTTTCTAGGTGGACATATGGGAATGAAGCTACGAGACTCTGGAGGGGCCTGTACTTTGAGAAAGATAATAGCCAGTATATAAGGTATTCCCAAGGCGTATACCCTATACACTTTATCCTTTGCCAGGTACCAGTCTGTAATTCAAGACCTGGTAGAGTTTTGAAGAATGAACAACTCTGCATTAGAAGGTCAAAAGTTTTGTGGGTATCGTCTTTGATCCCACTAAAAGTACATTTGAATACACTCTGCAGGATGGACTGTGGAAAAGACCTGCTTGGGTATGCAATGAAGTTGGCATATGAGGAGGTTCAAGGTTGGCAGAGTTATTGCGCAGCTGCCTGCAGGAGGCACCATGGTGGGGTCAGGCAGCTACCATGACAGCGCTGCTTGACTTCAAGTTGGCAGCTGACAATTTATAACTGATAAGAATCACTAGATCTGAAGATGGCGAGTTACTCAGAAGAGCCAATCACTTTGTCACGTACACACAAGGAGTTGGGCACATGAATTAACACCTTTCCTTTTCCAGTATAAAAAGGGGCAGGACTATACAGGGAGGCTTTGGTAGAAGGCCTAGTATGGGAGTTTAGAAACAAGCTTTGCAGTAAAGAGCGGAGTAAAAGAGGAAGAAGGAAGGCGAAGGGAGTTGAAGGAGAGTAAGACTTGAGGTGGATGGGAGAGGAAGGTGAAGATGCGACAAAAGAAGGGAAAGTGGAGAGCAGCGTAAAAAGGGGAAAACTACCAATGGGGGAAAAGCAGAGATGGAAGGTGAGACACAAGAGAAAGGAAGAAATTACTTGGAGAACAGTTTAAAAGGTACAGACAAAATCGGTGTAGGAAGAGGGCCACCGATGGAGGAACATTTTTGGAAAGGTACTGAGGAAGAAAAGGAAGGTGGAGGAAGGAAGAAGTGCAGAAGGTGGACTCTGAAAATAGGGTAAATGCTGTGAACGAAAGCCTGTGTCCATTAAGTATTATGCTAGCTGGTGCCTGGTTGTACATCTTAACCTAATACCTAGCCCATCAAAAGTAGAGAGGGGTATTGGAAAGATGAGGAGGAGTGCAGTACCCTGGGTAAACCAACTTGACCATGGTTTAACTCTCAACACCAAGCTGAGTGGGCCTGTCTTCGGTTTTTGGCCCTGCCGATGCATCACATCATCAGTTTCTGGCCCCTGGAAGGGCCTATATTTGTCTTCAAGCCCAGGAGTGCCAGCGCATCTTCAAGCCCGGGACAAACAAATGGTCTTTCTGGCCAGGAGAGCAAACAAATCTTCATGCCCAATAGGGCCAATTCGTCGTCAATCCGAGGCGGATCAACCCATGCTCATATAGAGCACTAGAGGGGGACTAACTGAAGCATTCCCACTTGGCAATACAACTCTAGTTAAGTAATATTAGAATACGGAAAGTGGCCATGGGATTAAAGTCCTCTAGAAGAAAGGGGGACTCCTTACAGTGTTAGGAATGTCAGCAGACGGAATCTTATGGGTGTGGAATGTGAACAGAGAACACTAAAAGAGAATGCAAGGCAAGTTGTATGGTGGTTGGTGTAAGGGGGAGGACAGAGAGAGTTGTTACAGCATAAAAATGAACTTAAAAGAAATTAAGTCACACATACTGGCTGTGTTCTGGTTCACTTCCTTAACAGGTGATGAGTTGCGGCAATGACAAAGAGCCTGCACTTGCCATTGAGTGTGGTTGCCCTGGCTGAACAGGTACAGGGTTAGTTGCACAGTCAAAATGGTAGCTCAGTGGGACTCTCCAGGCATGTATTGGGGATTATCTGGGCTGTGCGTGAGCCTATGAGGACACAGGAAGCACCCTAGCAGCATAGCCGTGCATGCAGACGACAGAACACGTGATCCAAGGACGCATTGTCCGGTGTTGCAAGTTGTTACCTGACAATTTTAGACATGATAAGGAGTTGACATGTCTGTTGCTTAGCTATGTAACAAGCTGAAGGCCTTCACTGCAGACACTGCGCTCCGTGCCGTGCCTGTCCCACGTGCACTGTAGCGACCGAAAGAAACACTTGCACACATAAAGAAGGGAGCATGCCGTAGCACAATTGGCTGTTACTCTTGAGAGGTGTTTTTTCATTGCACTTTAAAAGGGAGATTACAGACATGTGTCCCTGTGAACAAGGTGACAAATACCAAGAGCACAAAAATAGGGAAGCAACAGAAATGAATTCAAAGATTATGGGAAATATACCAGGCACTGGGTTATTCCTAGGTTATTAAATCGAAAGATAGATTCTAGAAGCATATGTTAGCAGTATATGGTCCTAATTATTTGAGTAAAAAGAAAGAGGCACTGTTTCTTTGTCGAGGTCGGGCTGGACAACAATTTCTTAAAACTAGCTGAATGCATCAAGATGGGCAACCAGCTTGATGTATGCATAGCCAAGATGGACAAGCATTACGAGGTGAAGGGGAATAACATTTTGGCTTGTTATCAATTTTCCATCAGACAACAGAAATGTTGTGAGACCATTGAGGAGTTTGTTACAGCACTGTGAGGGTTGGCTATAAAGTGTTGTTTTGAACATTATCAGAAAGAGGACATTCGGGACAAGTTGATGATCAACAGGAGATCAATTGGTCCCCTCGTCTAATGGGAACTAGCCCACTCACACTGAAGTAGCTATTTCCCATTAGAGAAACGGCCCTCTGACCTGGAGAGGCAGAAAAGTCGTAGGGCCATTTCTCTAATGGGAAATAGCTGCTTCAGTGTGAGTGGGCTAGTTCCCATTAGCCGAGAGGACCTTTCTACCTTTCCAGGTCGGAGGGCCGCTTCTCTAATGGGAAATAGCTGCTTCAGTGTGAGTGGCCTAGTTCCCATTAGACGAGAGGACCTTTCTGCCTCTGCAGGTCGGAGGGCCGCTTCTCTAATGGGAAATAGCTGCTTCAGTGTGAGTGGCCTAGTTCCCATTAGACGAGAGGACCTTTCTGCCTCTGCAGGTCGGAGGGCCGCTTCTCTAATGGGAAATAGCTGCTTCAGTGTGAGTGGGCTAGTTCCCATTAGCCGAGAGGACCTTTTTGCCTTTCCAGGTCGGAGGGCCCTTTCTCTAATGGGAAATAGCTGCTTCAGTGTGAGTGGGCTTGTTCCCATTAGACGAGAGGACCTTTCTGCCTTTCCAGGTCGGAGGGCCGTTTCTCTAATGGGAAATAGCTGCTTCAGTGTGAGTGGGCTAGTTCCCATTAGCCGAGAGGACCTTTCTACCTTTCCAGGTCGGAGGGCCCTTTCTCTAATGGGAAATAGCTGCTTCAGTCTGAGGGGGCTAGTTCCCATTAGACGAGAGGACCTTTCTGCCTCTGCAGGTCGGAGGGCCGCTTCTCTAATGGGAAATAGCTGCTTCAGTGTGAATGGGCTGGTTCCCATTAGACGAGAGGACCTTTTTGCCTTTCCAGGTCGGAGGGCCGTTACTCTAATGGGAAATAGCTGCTTCAGTGTGAATGGGCTAGTTCCCATTAGACGAGAGGACCTTTTTGCCTTTCCAGGTCGGAGGGCCGTTTCTCTAATGGGAAATAGCTGCTTCAGTGTGAGTGGGCTAGTTCCCATTAGCCGAGAGGACCTTTCTGCCTTTCCAGGTCGGAGGGCCGTTTCTCTAATGGGAAATAGCTGCTTCAGTGTGAGTGGGCTAGTTCCCATTAGCCGAGAGGACCTTTCTACCTTTCCAGGTCGGAGGGCCCTTTCTCTAATGGGAAATAGCTGTTTCAGTGTGAGTGGGCTAGTTCCCATTAGACGAGAGGACCTTTTTGCCTTTTCAGGTCAGAGGGCCGTTTCTCTAATGGGAAATAGCTGCTTCAGTCTGAGGGGGCTAGTTCCCATTAGACGAGAGGACCTTTTTGCCTTTTCAGGTCAGAGGGCCGTTTCTCTAATGGGAAATAGCTGCTTCAGTCTGAGGGGGCTAGTTCCCATTAGACGAGAGGACCTTTCTGCCTCTGCAGGTCGGAGGGCCGCTTCTCTAATGGGAAATAGCTGCTTCAGTGTGAGTGGGCTAGTTCCCATTAGCCGAGAGGACCTTTTTGCCTTTCCAGGTCGGAGGGCCGCTTCTCTAATGGGAAATAGCTGCTTCAGTGTGAGTGGGCTAGTTCCCATTAGCCGAGAGGACCTTTCTGCCTTTCCAGGTCGGAGGGCCCTTTCTCTAATGGGAAATAGCTGCTTCAGTCTGAGTGGGCTAGTTCCCATTAGACGAGAGGACCTTTCTGCCTCTGCAGGTCGGAGGGCCGCTTCTCTAATGGGAAATAGCTGCTTCAGTGTGAGTGGGCTTGTTCCCATTAGACGAGAGGACCTTTCTGCCTCTGCAGGTCCGAGGGCCGCTTCTCTAATGGGAAATAGCTGCTTCAGTGTGAATGGGCTAGTTCCCATTAGCCGAGAGGACCTTTCTGCCTTTCCAGGTCGGAGGGCCGCTTCTCTAATGGGAAATAGCTGCTTCAGTGTGAGTGGGCTAGTTCCCATTAGCCGAGAGGACCTTTCTGCCTTTCCAGGTCGGAGGGCCGTTTCTCTAATGGGAAATATCTGCTTCAGTGTGAGTGGGCTAGTTCCCATTAGCCGAGAGGACCTTTTTGCCTTTCCAGGTCGGAGGGCCGTTTCTCTAATGGGAAATATCTGCTTCAGTGTGAGTGGGCTAGTTCCCATTAGCCGAGAGGACCTTTCTGCCTTTCCAGGTCGGAGGGCCGTTTCTCTAATGGGAAATAGCTGCTTCAGTCTGAGTGGGCTAGTTCCCATTATACGAGAGGACCTTTCTGCCTCTGCAGGTCGGAGGGACGCTTCTCTAATGGGAAATAGCTGCTTCAGTGTGAATGGGCTAGTTCCCATTAGCCGAGAGGACCTTTCTGCCTTTCCAGGTCGGAGGGCCGTTTCTCTAATGGGAAATAGCTGCTTCAGTGTGAGTGGGCTAGTTCCCATTAGACGAGAGGACCTTTCTGCCTCTGCAGGTCGGAGGGACGCTTCTCTAATGGGAAATAGCTGCTTCAGTGTGAATGGGCTAGTTCCCATTAGCCGAGAGGACCTTTCTGCCTTTCCAGGTCGGAGGGCCGTTTCTCTAATGGGAAATAGCTGCTTCAGTGTGAGTGGGCTAGTTCCCATTAGCCGAGAGGACCTTTCTGCCTTTCCAGGTCGGAGGGCCGTTTCTCTAATGGGAAATAGCTGCTTCAGTGTGAGTGGGCTAGTTCCCATTAGCCGAGAGGACCTTTCTGCCTTTCCAGGTCGGAGGGCCCTTTCTCTAATGGGAAATAGCTGCTTCAGTGTGAGTGGGCTAGTTCCCATTAGACGAGAGGACCTTTTTGCCTTTCCAGGTCGGAGGGCCCTTTCTCTAATGGGAAATAGCTGCTTCAGTGTGAGTGGGCTAGTTCCCATTAGCCGAGAGGACCTTTCTGCCTTTCCAGGTCGGAGGGCCCTTTCTCTAATGGGAAATAGCTGCTTCAGTCTGAGGGGGCTAGTTCCCATTAGACGAGAGGACCTTTCTGCCTCTGCAGGTCGGAGGGCCGCTTCTCTAATGGGAAATAGCTGCTTCAGTGTGAATGGGCTAGTTCCCATTAGACGAGAGGACCTTTTTGCCTTTCCAGGTCGGAGGGCCGTTACTCTAATGGGAAATAGCTGCTTCAGTCTGAGTGGGCTAGTTCCCATTAGACAAGAGGACCTTTTTGCCTTTCCAGGTCGGAGGGCCGTTTCTCCAATGGGAAATAGCTGCTTCAGTCTGAGTGGGCTAGTTCCCATTAGCCGAGAGGACCTTTCTGCCTCTGCAGGTCGGAGGGCCGCTTCTCTAATGGGAAATAGCTGCTTCAGTGTGAGTGGCCTAGTTCCCATTAGACGAGAGGACCTTTCTGCCTCTGCAGGTCGGAGGGCCGCTTCTCTAATGGGAAATAGCTGCTTCAGTGTGAGTGGGCTAGTTCCCATTAGCCGAGAGGACCTTTTTGCCTTTCCAGGTCGGAGGGCCATTTCTCTAATGGGAAATAGCTGCTTCAGTGTGAGTGGGCTAGTTCCCATTAGCCGAGAGGACCTTTCTGCCTTTCCAGGTCGGAGGGCCCTTTCTCTAATGGGAAATAGCTGCTTCAGTATGAGTGGGCTAGTTCCCATTAGACGAGAGGACCTTTCTGCCTCTGCAGGTCGGAGGGCCGCTTCTCTAATGGGAAATAGCTGCTTCAGTGTGAGTGGGCTAGTTCCCATTAGCCGAGAGGACCTTTCTGCCTTTCCAGGTCGGAGGGCCCTTTCTCTAATGGGAAATAGCTGCTTCAGTCTGAGTGGGCTAGTTCCCATTAGACGAGAGGACCTTTCTGCCTCTGCAGGTCAGAGGGCCGCTTCTCTAATGGGAAATAGCTGCTTCAGTGTGAGTGGGCTAGTTCCCATTAGACGAGAGGACCTTTTTGCCTTTCCAGGTTGGAGGGCCCTTTCTCTAATGGGAAATAGCTGCTTCAGTCTGAGTGGGCTAGTTCCCATTAGACGAGAGGACCTTTCTGCCTCTGCAGGTCGGAGGGCCGCTTCTGTAATGGGGAAATAGCTGCTTCAGTGTGAATGGGCTAGTTCCCATTAGACGAGAGGACCTTTTTGCCTTTCCAGGTCGGAGGGCCCTTTCTCTAATGGGAAATAGCTGCTTCAGTCTGAGTGGGCTAGTTCCCATTAGACGAGAGGACCTTTCTGCCTCTGCAGGTCGGAGGGCCGCTTCTCTAATGGGAAATAGCTGCTTCAGTGTGAGTGGGCTAGTTCCCATTAGCCGAGAGGACCTTTCTGCCTTTCCAGGTCGGAGGGCCCTTTCTCTAATGGGAAATAGCTGCTTCAGTCTGAGTGGGCTAGTTCCCATTAGCCGAGAGGACCTTTCTGCCTCTGCAGGTCGGAGGGCCGCTTCTCTAATGGGAAATAGCTGCTTCAGTGTGAGTGGCCTAGTTCCCATTAGACAAGAGGACCTTTCTGCCTCTGCAGGTCGGAGGGCCGGTTCTCTAATGGGAAATAGCTGCTTCAGTGTGAGTGGGCTAGTTCCCATTAGCCGAGAGGACCTTTTTGCCTTTCCAGGTCGGAGGGCCCTTTCTCTAATGGGAAATAGCTGCTTCAGTGTGAGTGGGCTTGTTCCCATTAGACGAGAGGACCTTTCTGCCTTTCCAGGTCGGAGGGCCGTTTCTCTAATGGGAAATAGCTGCTTCAGTCTGAGTGGGCTAGTTCCCATTAGCCGAGAGGACCTTTCTGCCTTTCCAGGTCGGAGGGCCGTTTCTCTAATGGGAAATAGCTGCTTCAGTCTGAGTGGGCTAGTTCCCATTAGACGAGAGGACCTTTCTGCCTCTGCAGGTCGGAGGGCCGCTTCTCTAATGGGAAATAGCTGCTTCAGTGTGAATGGGCTAGTTCCCATTAGCCGAGAGGACCTTTCTGCCTTTCCAGGTCGGAGGGCCGTTTCTCTAATGGGAAATAGCTGCTTCAGTGTGAGTGGGCTAATTCCCATTAGCCGAGAGGACCTTTCTGCCTTTCCAGGTCGGAGGGCCCTTTCTCTAATGGGAAATAGCTGCTTCAGTGTGAGTGGGCTAGTTCCCATTAGACGAGAGGACCTTTCTGCCTTTCCAGGTCGGAGGGCACTTTCTCTAATGGGAAATAGCTGCTTCAGTGTGAGTGGGCTAGTTCCCACTATTATGCAGGACTTGGCCACTAGGGGCAAAAAGGGCCATTTTTCTAATGGGAACTAGCCTTCTCAGTGTGAGTAGGTTAGTTTCCATTATTATGCAGGACTTGGCCACTAGGGCCAAAAAGGGCCACTTCTCTAATGGGAAATAGCAGGACTTGGCCACTAGGGGCAAAAAGGGCCATTTCTCTAATGGGAACTAGCCTTCTCTGTGTGAGTGGGCTAGTTCCCATTATTATGCAGGACTTGGCCACTAGGGGAGCAAAAAGGGCCATTTGTCTAATGGGAACTAGCTTTCTCTGTGTGAGTGGGCTAGTTCCCATTATTATGCAGAACTTGGCCACTAGGGGCAAAAAGGGCCATTTCTCTAATGGGAACTAGCCTTCTCAGTGTGAGTAGGCTAGTTCGCATTAGTATGCAGGACTTGGCCACTAGGGGAGCAAAAAGGGCCATTTCTCTAATGGGAACTAGCTTTCTCTGTGTGAGTGGGCTAGTTCCCATTATTATGCAGGACGTGGCCACTAGGGGAGCAAAAAGGGCCATTTGTCTAATGGGAACTAGCCTTCTCTGTGTGAGTGGGCTAGTTCCCATTATTATGCAGGACTTAGCCACTAGGGGGCAAAAAAGGGCCATTTCTCTAACGGGAACTAGCTCACTCACACTGAAGCAGCTATTTCCCATCTGAGAAATGGCCCTAACAACCGATGGTCCGTTTCTCGGATGGGAACTAGTATCAACCTTCCCACTACCCGCTCTCTAAAATTGCTCCGGAAAATCACAATGATGACGTCTGACTCCGAACTCGGAAGTCACGTGAAGATGAGTAGGCGGGCCGTTGCTACGGGCCGTTTCTCGGATAGGAACTAGACACTACCCTAAAATTGCTCCCGAAAATCACACTGATGACGTCGGAAGTCACACGAAGAAGAGTAGGCGGGCTGTTGCTATGGTCCATTACTCGAATGGAAACTAGACACTACCCATACAAAATGACACTTTAACACAAGCAGGACTCTGCTAGACCTTGAATCGATCACCCCGCCTCTGCTGGCTGGGAACAGAGATGTCATTGCACTGCTTGAGTCGCTTCTCTGTGTTGTCGACTCAATCTTTGGTGCACCGTACAGTTCCCCCGCACAGAAAACTACAACACCCATAATACGCGCGTGTCTTCAGTACCCGGGAAAAGAAATCGCGATTCAAGATGGAGGCGTTCTGACCGTCAGGTGATTTTTTTTTTTCTCCAAACAGAGTGCACGCGTTAATGTAGTGATGCGGGGGCGGAAGGGAGACGGATAGGCTATACTTCTAAAAAGAGAAAAGAAAAACATAAATTGGGGGATGGGGAGAAAGTAGAAATGGTTGGACAATGCTTCTTACAGTCAGAGAGAAGAAAACGAGGGGACGAAGTGAGAACTGTCCTCATGTGCACCCTTGACGGTTTACGCTCGGCGTCCACCAGTCCCCGCTAATAGAAGTTCTGCACACTCAGCCGTAGAGCTGCGTACCGACCCAGGCCAGTGTATTTGATTAATGTGACATACTGGGGCGGGCCTGCTTGTCCCTGGCTTTGGTTTTGCAGACCGACACATCTCCGTGTTTTGTGTGACCCGATGCAAAGGTATAATATATTGGTCGCACGTACTCCGATTCTTTTTTATTTTAACCTCTGCATATATTTCACCTCTCCTTTTAAAGAGGCCTTAAGGTGTCCCTGGCAGCTGATCCATCTGTGACACAGTGATGGAGGCATGTCTACAACTCTAATTTTAGTACGCCTGTCTGCTAGTTGTGTTACATCGGGGACAGGCATGCCACTGTTCCTGTGATTGACTGTTGAGGAGAACTGGAAGCAATGACAACAGTCTGCCGTAGGGTTATGCACACCACAATTGTTTGTTTTAACATTGTATTTTTGGTATGTGACTGTTTTTCTTGTGTTAAAAGTACATTTATACCAAAAGACACAATACATTAAATAACTATGCACACCACAATGTTTCGCTGTCATAACGATGGCTGAGGCGTTATACAAATGTGATGTATGAACCTGCACAACTTGTGGGATTGGCCTGGAGTTTTACGGGCTTCCTGCTGTTCTCAAGGGTGTACAGTGAAAGGATCGAATACAATAGTTTCGAGTCAAAAGGACCAAGAAAAAAAGTTTGAATGCCTTTTTTAAAATGATTTTTTTTTCGGCTTCCGTATCGGGGAAAAAGTGTTTTTTACATCAAAAACAGGGGTTTCGGGGGACCCCCCAAAAAGAATTCGACCCTTTTTTCCCTGTCCTTTTAACTCTCAACTATTGTATTCGATCCTTTTTGTTTTCGATCCCTTCACCTACAACCGTTCTCAAGATCTCTGAGGAAAAGCTTGACAACTCTGGTATTGTTGGGGTGTGCAGTACACAATATTACAGTGGGCTGCTGGTGCAGCAGCCTTCCCTCACCACCAGAGCATCAGTGATCGATAGAAAGGTTACATGAAATACTTCTCTGCCTGTACGTCCCCCCCCTATTTTGTTTCCAAAAGCCCGAATAAAACGGGAGACATCCATATGTAAGCCCATTTTTTTGTTGTTGTATTGTTTGGTTGTTCATAATCAACTTTACACATAGTAAAACAAACAATTTTACACCATAAATAATTGTCAAAACATTCAATAAAGGAATTCCGTAGAATATAAAAATATAGCAAACATCAATTACACATTCTAAGCAATCACAAACTTGATCACCATGAGTATTTGTACCAGACAGAAATAGCCCATGAATATTACAGAAAGGTAATCTTTCTCCAAAAGAATCACAACAGCTTTTATGACAACTGAAACTGGAGATGCATGAAATAAAATAAATTGCAAGCCAATGCATGTGTGCTTATTTAACATACAGAAAGAATGGCTTGCATTTCTGTGGAATTTAGCATGTTCTTCGTGAGATATATAAATTGAGGGTGTTGCAACATTTAAGGGCCATAAAAAATTCGGACCCAGCCTACCCAATGGCCAAGCATTTTAAAGAGAAACATGATAATGACTTTCGGTTGCTCACTTTCTTTGCAGTGGAACATGTGACCAAGAACCCTAGAGGTGGTGACCGTGTCCTAAAATTACAGCAGCTCAAAACCAAATATATATTCAAACTGTACGTATCAGATGCTGGCCAGGTCATTGAAACAGCTGCCTTTGTGCCACCTACAGTTGAGGGAACAAAGGTATCCTTGTCTGCCTAAGTGGACGATTTTATGCTGTTTGATCACACCCCGCGGGGACTGCAACACTTGCTAACAAAATTTAGAGAGTATACTATTGCCAATTCCCTCCTGATAAAAGCAAAGAAAACTGATCTTACGGCTGCACTGCAGTGCTACAAGGGGCAATCCTGTTTGGATTTTGAACAACGAAAAATTGTGTGCGAAATCACACATGCAGTATTTGGGTTACACAATTTTTGAAATTAAAAGAAAAGAAAATTATCAGCAATTTCTAGACAAAAAGGCACAGGTACAAATCATCCATTTAAAAAAAATTGATGCTAAATATGGGAAATTTTCATTTATACCGACCCTGCATTACTATAAATCTAAGGTGATTCCACAATTCTGTTATGGTTTGGAATTGTTCCCTAGGTGGGCAATTGACGAGTTGGATAAATATGAGGCTAAGATTTTAAGATCAGTCTTTACATGCTTGCCCAATTGTGTGCCAGTTGGAAGTGTTGCAGTATGAACTTGGTTTATCCTCCATAAGAAGCATGGTTATGTGGCGCCGAGTATGTTTATTTAGAAAACTAGTTGTGAGCTCCAAAGACACTGTATGATCTGCTGGGAAACGGGATCCGTACTGGTACACGTGTCTCAGAATACTTAAACGAGCTAGCAAGGGAAATCCTGGTGTACCTAACCTCCTTTGGTGCAACGTGTGAGTTGCTTATATTCAAGCTAAATAAGGCAAAAAAATATGCGGAACCACTGTATTGGAATATTACCTGTGCTAAGATAGCTGGAACCAAATTATAAAAGCATCTGGTGTCCGGCTACATAATTGGGAGTGGTCTGGAGTCATACTTGACTAAGTTTCTTGATAGAGGTTGGCGTAATGAATTTATGCGCTTTAAATGCAATGTGTTGCTTACATGGGAAATCACAGACCATCGGGAAGGAAGGAATGGAACATCATCTTTGTGCAGATTTTGTGGTATATTTAGGCTATCTGAAACCTTGCAACACGTCCTAATTTATTGTACAGCATTGCGAAGTGAACGTATACATAACTAAAATTTGTGTATATGGACAATGTGGATCTTGTAAGATTATGGCTCGAAATGCTACATGGAAGTAATTTTTCTCTTCGTCTTGCGGTAGTAAGGTTTCTGAGAATCAGTCAAACAATATGATTGAAATAAAAGAATTGCAATTTCTTGAAAGTGGACGTTCTAGTTAGCTGCTGTGTTAAAGATATCAATACTGAATGTACATGTAATACACGTTCTTTTTTCTGTTTCTTTTTTTTCTCTCTGTGAATATATTAAGTATGTATTAATGGATTTTTATATGGTAAGATGATTTGTAAATATGTATTTAATTGTGTTTTTTATGTTTTTGTAAAGGTTATGAATAACCAAAACAAATAAATAATAAATATTGGATTTTGACACCAAGACACCTGATGGTCACAACATTGACGAGGAGTTATTTACCTTCCTGGGAGTTTACATTGATAATTATAGAGGATTTTTCTGCGTATTAGTGTTTCTTCTTATTCAGTGTCATTCCCTGTGGCATCATATATGTTTCTTTGGATTTTTACGCACTGGACATATGCCGTTGTTGTCCAGTGGCAGTGTTTGTTTGAGTTATTTATTTTTTGCTCACTGTTTTCTGGCACTTGTATCAGACCTTAGATTGCCAGTATGAGGTTTCTTTTTTCTCATTTACAATCTTTGTTCTTATACATTGATTTGCTGTTTTGTTTCTGTGTCAATGGGGGACTCTTTGATGGTTCATGGTCATTATTTCTAGGTTTTCTTTGGTACATTGAGTGTTCTTTCCTTTTTTGGTCTGAATGTTATGCTCGTTTATTTTGTCTTGGCTTAACATCCTCTTTGATGTCAAGCAATACCTACAACCTTATATGACATATTTTCATGTTTTCTTGCTTGACAAGTATTTGAATTTTGATTTTGGGTTTGCCCGTCATTTCCTTTGTCACATGTTTTCCAGTTGCTGCAGTGCACTTGCAATTACGCTTTCTGAGCTTTTAAATCTTGCATTGACATTTGCACTTTTTGAGCCTCTGGAACTTTTTACCATTTATTATTGTTATTGTTTACTGCATTGTGATTAAGCACTTGCACTTTAGCTGTTGCTTTATGCTGCTATTTTGACTGATGTATTTTTTTCAGTCATTACTATGCACTTGCACTTTATGGCTACTATTATGCTGCTATCAAAACTTTGCACTTTGCTAATACTATGCTTTTATTAAGCGTTTGCACTTTGCCTCTACCTTTTGATGCTAGTATTGTGATCGATACAGTTAGATGGTAATATTGGCTCATTTACAAAACATTTTTTTTTTAATTATGCTACCATGAAGCTGTTGCACTTTGCCACTTCTATACTGCTACTTAGCATCCGCACGGTGTGGTTTTATTTTGTGCTACTAGTTTTGTTATCTATGCAACTGGATGAAATCATTGACTCTTTTATCCATTTTATCTCGGGTGATTAATATTATTGCCCCTGTCTGGTTGGGATCGTGTTGTGTCCTATAATTATGCATCTGTTTTAGGATCTGAGCAGTTTGCAACTATGTTACAAGATGTCTGCCATTGTTTTCCCTTTGCATGCATGCATCTGTTGAGCTGTAGAAACTATGAAGGGACATACACTGTTACTTAACTATGTTGCCCCCCCCCCCCTTATTGGTGAACAAGCGCTGTGTAGAGCGCGAAACACGTCCATACAGGACTGCTCTCTGGTTGTCCTGCCTCTGTTGTTGGATCTATGGCGTTTTTTTTTAAACATATAACTTTTTTGTATTCAATAAACTTGTAAGTAATCTACTTCAAGTTTCTGGCTGATTTCTTTTATGGACGGTACCCTTTGGCTCATGTCCATAACTTGGAGTGCAGGCTAAACTGTCCATTCTCATGGCGGTTTTCCTCTTTTTTTTTTGTTTGTTATATAAATATACAGACCAATTAGCAGGAAATATGGTAAGTGTTTTTTTTCTGTGTATCATTGGTTCTCGAAACTACGTTTGCAAAACCTAAAGGGCATGCTTGGGTTGATCATGTTAGATTTGATGCGGTAAACTGGCTGCAATATAGTTGCTCAGGCCAACATTTTAAATGTGCATATTAAAGAAGGGAATAACACGAACAAGAAACCCAAATCCTAAAATGATGTAACTCCCTTTACATAATGCACCCTATAAACGGAGCGTACACCCCCCTGTTAGGCAAGATTGTATGCAGTACCATTTGGGTGCACTACAATAACCTTGACCCCCTGGCAATAGGGACCCTACCTTTTGGTATAAGTCTGAACTACACAAGTTGGTAGTGTTGCTGAGCAGCCAGGCTTATCTCAAGAGGGGCCAATGTGAGCAGTAATGTTGTGACACAGAGTTTCACAATAGCAGTTATTCAAATAAACACTTTATTTCACAGTTGTATAAGCATTCTTCAGAAGGGAGCAATCTATCTAACAATTATAATACACTTCAAAACAAACCTGTTTCTCTAAATCAGATGATACCCATTGGGGATGGCACACAGACACTTCCTACACCCTCAGGTGACTTAAATAGCTACGATACTGTGGGCATTGATTTAGCACTGTTACATTTAGAGCAATACTGAGTTTTGTGTAAAAGATATAATAGAGGAATAAAACAAAGGTTAACAAACAATTCACAAACAGGTAAGTACTTTTAAAACTTTCCAATGAAGATTAAATGAATCCTTTCTTGGGGGAAATGCCAACGCACAAAGTCAGAGTTAAAGAGGAGTCTCTCAGGGCCACAAGCTGGGAGGATTGTGAGGGGCAGAGCTTTAGCAACTCTGCAAGGTAAGTCTCAACTGAGAGCAAGTAAGGCCACACAACAAGAGGTAAATTCTCTTAGACTTTACAGTACCTCTGGTTAAAAGGAATGGTTTCAGCTGGCTTCTGTTCCTGTACAGCTCTGCAGATCATGCTTTTCCTGAGCCTCAGTCGTGGGGACAAGACGGAGGACATCTGGGGACTCTTGCTCTGCAATGGAAAGGTCAGTGGCAGCAATGGGCAAACTTCAATTCAGCGGTTCTTCAGTGTTTTAGCTCCTGGTGTCTGACAGCAAATAGCAACACTGCGGTTCTCGGATACCACTTCAGACTTTCCTCGCATCTGGGGTCCGGCACTCTGTTGAGGTGGCTCAGGCTTGGTCAGTCCTGCATAAGGGAAGTCCTGAGGATTTTCCTGGTGCTCGGGTCTGACTTAAAAGCAATGCACACAATCTGATGTTCCTCTCCTTGGCGCTTCAGTTCCAGCAGCAGCGCAGTGGAAGTACAGCCAGCTCCGAGACAATGTCCAGACCGGCTTACTTTTGAGTTGATTGGTCCCACCAACTCAAAGGGAGAATTCGTCCTTGCAGGGCTTCACCGGGCAAACCAACGGCCCAGTAGTTGCAGCAGGCGTCTCTTTCAAGTTCTTCTTCGGATTCCTTTGTCCAGACGTCGACTCTGCCTTCCAAGCCAAAAAGCCTCGCCTTTCATGCAGGTTTCTACCATTCATTCCAGCCTAGCTGTCAATCACACAGCAGGGTGGCTGTCCTTGCCGGACAGCCAGCCAGCCAATCACTTTTGGGTGAATTCCTGTAACCAAGGGGATCAAGCACAGGGAGTTTCAGGCACCTCCCTCACTTCCAGCACCTGCCAAACATACTGGAGCCAGAGGCGGGTTTCACTCTTGAATCCCGCAAAAGACGACAAACCTGGTTTGACGTGCAGAGTAAATCTCAAGAAGGACCTTTCCAACATGAAATGGTGAAAAAAGACGACCAGGGCCATTTTGACGAAATGGGCACCCATGGGTGCTTTACTGTGGCTGCGGACGCAGCCCACAGTAAAAACACACAATGGTAGAAAAAGTAAACCACTGCCATCAGCCATTAATTTTAGAAAGGGTAACATAAAAATGTTACATGAGAAACTAGACAAAGAGGATAATAAGTAAACCCTCCAGCACCCTATGGTAAGACAGTGTGTGCTGGGTCTAGAAAGTTACAAAATGTAAGTAGGTCAATTTCAATTACCTTCTCTTGGAAACAGTAGTTTAACGAAGAGAAGGTATTTACAACATTGGGAAATCTAAGAGACCGCTGTGCCATTGCACTCAAGGTGCTGTGTCACAATGTAAAGATGATGCCTATGGAGTTTGTCAGACTCAAGTCTTGCAATCTATTTAACCCAATGTATCATCAATGTAATCCACCTGTAAATGTCCTGTTTTTTTTTTTTTTTTGGATCACTGTATCAATGCCATGTTCTAACTAAGTCTAAAGCACTTTTATCTGCTGCGCCACGAAGAAACATAGAATAAATCACATTAAAATTACATGAGAGATAAGAAGTCCTAAAGTCAAGCAAAAGAGCTGGGGGTCCGTAAGGTAGAAGGCAATTAGCACATTTTTGAGAATTCTCCCTAACACTCGCTTTTCCCTCACTTATCTGCTTGCTCTCCTCTACTTCCCTTGCAACACTTTATTTATTTATTAATCCCCAACAATACTTAACATGGGGAGCAGGGGACACCCCTGCAACCCCTGCTCTGTGTTCAGTATTTTGAAAAGTATGCAGGCAAAGTGAACAGAAGGTAAATTCAAGCATGTAAAAAACGATCAAATGGAACATTTTCGTACAAATTGGCTAATTCCACATATTTTAGTCTCGCTGCAATTTTTATACCCATTTAAATGTATGGGGGGGGGGGTCCTACACAGAGTTGTGTATTTGTCAATCTGTTTTGTTCAAAGTTTTATTTTTTTGGAATCCTTCATTCTCGGAAATGTTAATTTCGCATGAGTGTTTGTGGGTACACTTATTTAACTAATTTCCTTTTTTTTGGTTCATCTGAGGTGGGGCAGTGGCATAGTTTAGAGTACTTAGTAGAGCTGGGAGGGCCAGGGAACTCTGGGTTAGGGTCGAGCCTGGGGTCCTGGCCTGCCTCTAGGGGCCCAATGCGGATCGAGCTGAAGTTGCATGGTTGCTGGATTTGGGGAAGGGGGATGCATCAATGGTGGCATGTTGGGGCAGCACCAGTCCAGGGACCTTTCCCTTTGGGACAGGGGAAGGGGATTGTGGCGCTGGTGGAGATGGGGAGGGGGTGTTTGATGTGGGAGGGGCTGGGACATGGAACAAATGGGTGGGTGGTGGTGTGTGGGGATGGCGGCGCGCAGAGGGTGTGCAGTGCCAGTCCAGTGGGGTTTGTTTGGGACAGGGGAAGGAGATTGTGACGCTGGAGATAAGGATAGGGACAGTACAAGTGTTGTGTTTTTTTTATGGTAAGGGAGGCTGAGGCAGAGAAGTGGATGGTGGCGCTGGGGCTGGCAGCACGGCCATTTTGGGGATAGGTGGGTAGAGAGAACAAGGCCATGGTGGCCCGGGGGCAATGGGGTACAGCAATGCTTTTTTGGGCAGTGGAGGATGGGGCATGAAAAAGAGGATGTGAGGCTTGGTGACTGGGACAGTGCTACTGTTTTGGGGATGGTAGGGGGCAGAGGACAAGGGGATGGTGGTGTTTGGGGGCAGTGCTGCTATTTTGGAAATGGTGGAAGGGCAGGGAAAAGAAGAAGGTGCTGTTTGGGGAGGTGCAGGGACAGCGTTGCTGTTTTACGAATGGAAGGGGCAGGGAAAAGAGGATGGGGCAGGGACAGTGCTATTGTTTTGTGGATAGTAAAAGAGTAGAGAACAAGCAGTGCTGCTGTTTTGGGAATGGCGGGAGGGCAAGGAAAAGAAGGTGACTTTTGGGGAGGGGCAGGGACAGCACTGCTGTTTTGCGAATGGGAGTCGGCAGGAAAAAGGGGATGGTGGCGCTTTGGTGGAGGCAGGGACAACGTGGGTATTGTTTGGATGGGTGGGGGAGTATAGGAGACGGCGAGGGGGACAAACGCTGTAGGGGCAAGGCAGGCACTTGCCTTTAAAGTCACCCCCAGCCGCTTCAGCGTCATGAAGTGCCACAGCCCCTTTCCAGCCTATCAAGTGGCTGGGGTTGAACCAGAAGTCAAGCGGCCAGACCAGGAAGTCAGTGCCGGCTCCTGTAAGCATTTGTTAAAAAAAAAAAAAGATTGTGTTAACGGGGAGCATGTGGGACTCGTGGTCGGCTCAAGATGAGGGTCAGGCCAGAGCCCCGACCTGAGTCCCACAGGGCTCGTCCAGGTATAGTACTTGGCCGTCTCAGGAGTTTCTAATTTTCAAACATCAGGTTTGACTCAAGTCACATATTCTAACACCAACTGATTGCAAGACAGATGGACAAAACTTCACAAAATATCACATAGATCTTTTGGCAAGTGTTGTATTGGAGTGGATGGAACAGAAGGAATGGATGGAACAGAAGGAATGGATGGAGCTGAACGAAAAGTTGGAATGGATAGAACGGTTGGAGCAGATGGAACGAATGGAGTGGATGGAACAGAAGTAGTAGATTGAGTAGATGGATCAGGTGAAGTAGATGGAACGGATAGAACAGATGGACCTTCTGTACAGGTGTGTTTATAAATAACATCATGTATCCTATTTGTCCAATGTTTCATGCTGTTCTCCAAGCAGAATCACATGTCAGTTAGATTAGTCCGTAAAGAGGCAGTTTTGCAGATGGAAGATTTTTCGGAAAGAATTCTTGGAGCTCGTCGGATTTCCTGATCTATAGCAGATTTAGCTTTTGTAAAATCAATTTTATATTATTCAATAAAACACAAGCCTCTCCTTCCCCTATTGTCTGGAAAGTGAAGTGGAGGGCACACAAAGAATCTTTGCCTTCAAATGTAATACTTCAGCTGGAGCGCACCTCCTATATACCCACCCACTTTCCACCTACTTTGTCAGACTGTGCTCTGTTTTGTTTGAGTAAGAATGGGTCTCCCTAAATGCAGATTTGTGTCAGACAATCTAGCGCTGTGTTATGGGTACTTACATTGATGTATTAAAAGCGATCCAATAGGCTTGGTGGCTGAGGGGGGGGGGGAAGGCATGGCTTGGCCACCTCATGTGCTAACTGGGCATGTTGGACCTGCTTGCTCTCAACCTTCTTTAACCACCAGTTAGGCCCACTGTCCCCTTTGACTGGAGGCATGGCTTTTAGCCCTGCCCTGAGTTGGTCCACCCACAAAGCACCTATGGTGGGCTCTGTTGGTGGCCAGCTACATCCACTGGACATGTCCTTTGTCCCAACTCTGAGCATTGGCACCTTTTTTATTTAACTTTTACATAGCAGACCTAAATGATTTGTTGTCAACTGCTATTGTTTGTCCGCCTCGTCTTGGCTCGGTATTCATCCAATATGTGTCTTGTGCCGATGATCTAGCATTGTTTTATCAACACCCTTTGGTCTTCAAAGATCATTTAATGCCCAGGCAAATTATTTGGAAGCTTTGGATTTGGAGATCAATGTGTCTAAAACAAAAATTCAGATCTTGAAACCGGATATGCGGGTGAAAAAAATCACTTTAACTGTTACCTGGTGGAGCACACAATGGAAGTAGTGGATCAGTTTAAATATCTGAGCGTTTAGTTGTATTCCAAACCTGGCGACAATCAATTGTTAAAATTGTTACGTCTGGAAATAAATGCTTATGCGGCCCAAATGAAAGTAGTAGATCTTAGTTTTGGTCGCTTTTCTATGCTTCATCTAATCAGACTGTATAAATCTAAAATACAGCCTAGTTTACTCTTTGGGGCAGAAACATTACAGCTAAACTTGAATTGGGGGGAAATTAGAGGCTAAACTGTGGCAGCGATGCTTAGCACTCCCAAATGGGGTCCCTAAGAGTGTTACTAGGCAGGAGCTCTCCTATCGTTACAATCCGTAGTGGACTGGAAAAGGATGACATTATTTGATTGATTCGTTCCCCTGCTCAATTTCTTGTTTGTTTGTTCTTCACGCCTTGTATTTAAACAAATCATGTAAGGCTTTGAGTCAATGGGTGGAGTTTTACTCTAATAGATTACCTGCTGTAGAATCAAACTTAGAAGAGCTAGTATTGAATACGGGGAAAGTGAAATTGAAAATATGTACACAGAATTGGATAAATAATAGGGAATGTCTTATGAATTATCACCCGTTTTATCCCTCGTGGATCGAAGTCTGACCTCTTAATGAGTTTCCTTTTATCTACTTCAATATCATCTAGATTGTTCAGGAATAATTTTATACGTGTAAAAATGTATTTATTCCCAACAAATGAAATAATAGGCGCAAGGAGTAATATCCCACCATCTGAGAAAGTGTCTATTTGTAAATCTGATATTGAAACCCTAAAGCAAACTGTCATCCAAACAGGCGCACCCGCTCCTCCCGAACCATTAAGGACCACATTGACACCCTCGCTCCAGCCTTTGCCGATTTCTGCAATCACTCTGTTGCCACTCGATCTGGATCTTCAAGCACCCCCTCCTTTAAAATCCTTCTGCCAATCCCACCTGTCTGGCAAACTATTGGCTTCACAGCAGCCAAGAGGCACTGAAACTGCTCTCGTGAACACCTGTGAAGATCCGCTCTCTAATCTTGACTCCAGCCTTCTCTCTGTCCTCATCCTCCTTGACCTTTCCTCTGCTTTTGATACGGTCAATCACGCCATCCTGACCAATTGACTCTGTGAGAACCTGGGTATCACAGATCAGGCCCAAGAGTGGTTGACCACCTTCCTCCTGGACCGACCCTCCCCAATCCAACTTGGATCCTTTCTCTCCACCACCTCTCTCTCCACATGTCCCCCAGGGCTCTAGCCTCTCACACTGGCTTTTCAATGTCTACCTGGCCCCTTTGGCCCACCTGATCTCTACCTTCTGCTCTAACTTGCTGTGTTATGCAGGTGGCACTCGGCTCTCTTTCAGGCTCCCCTCATCATCCTCCTCTCTTGCTCATTCCTGACTGTCTTATCTGCAATTCAGGATTGGTGTGCTTCCAAGGATCTCTGCCTTGATACCAGTAAAAGGGAGATCCTTCTCATTGGGACCCCTGCTTTCCCTCTTACTCTGGCCGCCCTCCTTTGGCCCTCTTCCTCGGCCTTCCTGTGAGGCAAAAAACATTGGTGTCCTCTTCGACTCCACTCTCTCCTCACACTCCGGACCTTGCCAAGAAGGCCCACTACCAACTGCAGTCCTCAGAGGGATTCTTCCTTTTCTCACTTCCCCCAGAACATCTGTCCCCAGAGCCCCAGTTCTCTCTAGGCTGCTAGGCTGGACTATCGCAACAGCCTCTTTCTCAATCTGCCTTCCTCTACTCTCCGCCCTCTGCAACTAATCCAGAACAGCATTGCAAGACTTATCCTTGGTCTCGAGCACAGGGACCGTATTTCTCCAGCCCTGAAATCTCTCCGTCTCCCAGTGGCTGCAAGGATCAAGTTCAAGACCCCCTGCATCGTCCACAAGGCATTCTGGGGCCGGGACAGCACTACATTCAACTCTCTCCTTTCTTCTCAAGCACTTTGCTCAGCTTCCTCCAACCCTTGAGCGTCAGATGCTTCTCCAGGCAGGGAGTGGGGGCTAGATCTCTCTCCTCTGCAGGTGCCTCTCTATGGAATGGCGTCCCTGCCCCTCTCAAATATGAGCTGAAAGCAGCTCAATACCTTCCTTTTTATTATACCTGTATGTCGTTTCTGAATGTTTTGGAACTTGTCCCAAGTTCATGCGCCCAGTTACCCCAGGGCTAGGTGCGCTTTACAAATAAATAAAACCAACAGAACTTTTCTCCTCTGGGTTCTCTCTCTCCCTCCCCTGCTGACCTGTCTACAGTGCCAACTGGTTGGTTGCCTACCCTCGGAGTCTCACTGGGTACCAGGCTCTTCCATGATCAGTCTCCCCTGCACTGCCTCCGGGCCTACCGCGCACTTAGGGGCTGCAACATTAACCTCTACAGACTTCTTCCTCCTTGCACTTACCCAGAGCCGCGCTGCTCTGGCTGCCCTTTGAGCAATGCTGTCCTGATTGCACTTCCCCCTTCGCTTTCCCTGGCACTTCTCCCTCCCCCTGCACTTTTGCGTTGTCGCACTTGCACGATCTGAATGACACAAGGCGAAATAATATTGCCTGTCTTGTCTTCCCTCTCTTGTCTGTGTGCGCTTAGAAACACTTGTCTACATGTGTGTTATTAACATAATCCAATGTTTCATGTTGTTTCATGCTGTCTTCCAAGAAGAATCAATTGTCATAAAGAGGCAAGTTTGAAGAAGGAAGACTTTTGGGAAAGAATTCTTATGAGCTTGCCCGCTTTCCTGATCTATAGCAGATTTAGCTTTTGTAAAATCAATGTTGTATTATTAATTCAATAATACACAAGCCTCTCCTTCCCCTGCTATTGTAATGTACTATGAATTAGGATCTAAATTGTTACTAATTGTTTTTTAACCTTTGTTTTGTAAATTGTATTTTATTGTCTGTTCTATGTTTGTATAATTGTGAAAGGTTTTTATAATAAACAAAAGCACAATACAAAATAAAAGAACGGCATGCATACCCCTTTGTAGCCCCTGTTTTCCTGACCGTGTCAGGTCAAGGGTGTATCATTTCCCCTCACCCCAGACCAGAGACCCACCCCACCTGGATAGGGAGGTGCACTACAGCTGCAAAATAAAATCGATGTTAGACAGGAGATGGACTGCACCCTAGGTACCTGTGGTGCATCTTCAATAGAGAGACACACACACCCACACACACCCCCCCCCTTTATAAAAAAACACTTGCACCATGTAATTATATGATGTAGTTTATTTATATAGCGCATATACACAATGTGTTTCAAGGCAAGGGAGGGAACAAGGTAAGATGCAATGACGTTCTTACAGGCCATGAACAATAAGGATGCGAAATTAACTATCTTACTCGGCCTGACGACATTTCAGATAGCGCAAGAGTTAACACATAGGTAAGGAAGGTAGGGGGTGAGTGTGAAAGAAATGGAGACAGACAGGCGACTACCATACTGGGCCTGGTGACATTTCTGGTAGAGCCGGAGAAAAACACTGGTGCAGAAAGGGAGGGGAGGAACAAAACAAGCGACTAATGTACTAGGCCTGAAGACATTTCAGATAGTGCTGGAGGGAGTGGGGGGGAATAAATAAGGGGAGGAGGGAGGATACAGCCGAGGTTGCTTTCATACTAGGTCCAGGGACAATTCTGATAAGTAAGGGGAGGAGAAGAGAACAGAGAGTAAGGAGTCAAAAAGAGTGTAGAAGCAAGAGGGAAGAGCAAATACAATTGCAGACGTCAGTAGTAACGCATAATGCTGCAAGCTAGGATGCAAGTTGAAGATGGGAACAGCATGATTCAGGGCCACCATGAGTACAAGATACAAAGGAAGTTCAGCATGAGAGTTGAGAAAGGGTGATGCACCGTGAATCAATGAAGTCCATAAAAGTCAAATACAGCATTGGTCACAAGACTGTGATGGTGAAACCAGAATGTATCGGAACAGCCTCCTGCAGAAGTAGCCTGGAGGGGAGGGGGGGGGAAGATCTAATATTTCTATTATTCTTAGTACTATCCTTCTAAACACCCCCCACCCCGGCGTTCTTCTCAATAGGGATCTGCCCCATCAGCCAACCCTTCCTTAGCAGGTGTCACAGGGAGACCCATAGGGTGATACTGACGGAACAGACCCCTGCCCTATCCCTGGTACCACCCATCGAGGGGGAGGCCTGAAGTTGGCCTCTGTGGCTGTTCCCACCCCCTAGGTGGCCTCAGGCAGGCCGCCACTTCCATCACTTACCTCATGCCAGCTATTTAGCTCCTGCTTGTTGCCATGGTGAGCTTGGCACCAATAGTTACTAGGATCTCATTTCGGCTCCCCAGACCAACTGGTGCAGAACAAACTTTAGATGAGTTTAACTCTGTGCCCGTCTGGATATTATATAAATAAACATTAGGACACACCTTTACAACAATTAAATCATTGGCGGTCCTAAACAAGGATATTTTTGCATGTTGTGAACGTTAGATTTGCAGAATGCTACGTACTAACTCCTTGTCTACCTGTGGTAGCTCATGGTCACTTGTTCACGTTGAACACCTAGGAGCTGCTTTTAGCTTGTGCTAATCCAATTTTGATTTCGATCGCTGCAATACGTTAAATAATATAGGGGTGACTTCTGCAGTTAGCCACTCCTTTTCAGTACTGTCCTGGGCTGTCTGTGTTGGGTGTCAGGTCTGCCTATTGATGATATTTGGGGCATTTTCCCCTCAGTTATTTTCTGGGTGGCCCTGTCCACCACGTGGGGCCACCGGACTACACTGTGCACTTCCCGAGCCCTGAAGGAGTCTCTGGGCAGCCTCCTGCCCATGGTCAACACTGCACCCTGCTGGTTACTTCAGGGTTGGCCCCATAGCCTGGTGGCCACCCCCCAAGCCCCCTGATGCTAATCACCACTCCGCACCACAAACTGGGTTTTTTGGGTCTCCCTTGCCCTGGGTGAGCTGCTTGACATCACTATCGCAACCTGCAACCATTCTTCATCTTTAGGCTGTCCCGTGGCCTGGGAAGCCACCACCGTGCTCCAGGCAGTTCTCCTGTTGCTATGGCGATGCCACCTTTCTTCACCACCCCACCCATGGCACACTCGCGGGCTCACCCCCTCTGTATTGCGCCATAAGGATGCAGGGGGTGGACTGTGAGTCACTGTCTTCCTCCTGGCCGTGATGGTGTCCGGGACTTCGCATGACCTGGGCTGCTCCGACAGCCATGGCCTTCACTTCCCCTGGGCCACTCGGGCAGGTGGGGTGGACTTTCTCCGCCTCTCACTTCACCTCTGCGACCCAGGCTGGGCAAATCCTGCTTCGCCCTGGGCATCACTGCGCATGCTGGCAGGAACCTGTGTACCAATGCGCCCTTCCAGTATGGCCGGTGGACCGGCAGCCACCATGGCCCTATGGATTCCCAGGGTGCTCCAGGCACACAGCCCGGGCCGGCCCACGGTTCCAACGCTGAGCCGCCATTCACGCCTGGCGCAACTTTTTCTTCAGACCCTAGTGGGCCCCTCGAGGCCATTGACCCCCTCCCCCCATAACCCCCACCATCAGGGAGTTTTGTTTTTCTTGTTCTTTAACTTTTTTCCTTCTCTTCTTATCCTTTCTCTATTGTTTTTGAAAAATCTCAAACTGTTTTTTTTCTTCTCTAGAATTCTCCCTTGCCCAATCCACTCTAGGGCAGAGGAACACTTGCATTTTCTTTATTTTTTTCTTTTCTTCCATCATTCAATACCTATAATGGGCTGGATGGATTAGTCCAATACAATACACCTACGCTACATGAAATAAAATATAGTTTCCCTTGGGGGACATGCATGTAGCCTTATCTGGCTGGTCTATATCTATCTGCACTGGGTGCACACAGTGCTGGTAGTAGAATACAGTGATGCCACCTAGAATGTTATGGGACCTGAGGGTTCCTAAAGCTACAGTTGAGAGACAGGATGGGAGAACCTTACTGAAAGGATGTCATCTATTTAGCTCCCTGCCTTTCTAACCAACTAGCCCTGTAACTACAAATAAACATACTCCCTTTTATACACTCAGTGCCTTACCTGATTCCTGATGTCTTCTCACCATCCTCCAACACTACACATGTCTTCATACCCAGAGTGCCTCCTTTCAAACAAAGTCTCAAGTTCTGTGCAATTCATTAGTGGTGGGTTGTGTGGCTAATCAGAAGGACGCAGACAATCTGAGGACATGTTTCACATGGTTTTATTAAAGGAAATGTATAAGGCTTAACTTTCCCTACCTATGTTACTGACTAAGATGCTTGTCAGTCATTCGTGAATGTCACCTAACTGACCCTACCACTATGATAACCAACTTGGGTCAGGAGAATGACTCCCTTCTCCTGAGGATACTTCTGGCACCAGTTTTAGGATTCCTTATTAATATATAATCTTCAAATAGTCTCTCGTTCTTTCTTGTTTCAGTCTCTGTAACTCTTCAAGTGGGCTATTGGCAATTTTTTCTCTCCTCCTTGCAAATGGACTTAGTGGAGCTTTTATAAGACCTGTATTCCTGGTTACTAGATTCCAAGTATTCTTGAAAAATATAATTTTTGTGGCAGTTCTTCTCTCTGGTACAATTATGGTTCACCTTGTTCTGGTCTATTTGATTTTGTATAATCCTCAGTGTTTCAATTGCTCTCAGCTGCTGCTCATAATGTTCTTGTTCTCTTTATTTATTTATTTATTTGTTTATTTATTTATTTATATTTATATAGCGCGCAAGCAGCCCAGGGGCGTTGAGACGCTGTTACTTGCAATAACTTGGTTACAGGGTACAGGCATGATAAACACATTATGAATACTACAAAACTTCATACTGTTGTTACAGATATAGCATTTGGTCATATATTACAAATAATATGATAGGTATTCGTGCTGGTGTGTCGGGCCTTATGTGAATAGGATAGTTTTCAGAGTTTTGCGGAAGGTGGTGAGGGAGGCCTCACCTCTGATGGTGGGAGGTAGGGCGTTCCAGTGAGTGGGTGCGAGATGAGGGAAGCTGGATCCACCCGCTCTGACTCTTTTTAATAGTGGCTTATGTTATCCTCTTCTCGTAAAGAATGCCGGGGTACTTTACCCGTTTCCCAGGCTTTTGTTATGCACTTTTATTACTTTTACGTCCAACCTTTCCTCATGAATTATACTGGAATGGGTTTCTTGCATGGTATGATTACCTCTGGGTCCCCCGTTATTTGTGCTCTCCCCGTTACCTTCTACCGTGAAGGAGAACGTCTTTGGGATTCTGGTTTCTCTAGGAGCCTCCCTCTTGCTCCATACTACCATCGGCTTGCTTTCACTGTTGTTTCCTTACTTGTCTTTGTGAGATCCCAGTATTCTGCTGAGTTACTTTGTGCTTGCAGTGGTATTTGCCAAAGTTCGTGGGTCGGCTGTCCATCATGTATACTTCATGGCCACGCCACCACCTCCCTTGAGGCTCCTGCTTGTTCAGCTTCTCATGGTGCGAACTTGAAACTAGTGGGCTTCACGACTCAGGCCTCCGCCACCTCCTCCAGGTGTTATGCAGCTCAGGCCATCCCTTGCTTGCATATGTGCTCCTCTCTCTCTGTTGCTCGTCGGGTACTCGCTATTCAAAGTACTCATCCCAGTGGATTGGATACTTCCATTCAAAAGGACTTGTTCTCTTTCTGGGTGATAATGATATCTATTACTTTTTAACAGCAAGACTGTGATGAAGAAAAACGTATCTGGTGTTTTAGAGCATCCCATGTAGGCCACATTGTGCGCACAGCCTTAGGGAGTTCCTCACAGGAACATGAGTCTTTGTCCCCTAAGGGGGAGTTTCTCCTGTTGAGGTCCTGTTTGCTTCGACCCCTAGGGAAGGTGTTGCGAGCAAGCTCACCTACCTAGCCTCACAGGAGGAGGGCGCTTCCTTGGGGAGAAGGGCCGATTTCCCTCGCTTCATCACAGTTGGTAGTCTTATATTTTTATAGAACCTTGATTGGATATTTCCTTCATTTTGGCATCACTGTATAGTTGTTTGAATGCTTCTTAGCTGGTTCACATCTCACTTGAAGAGTGTACGCTGCTCGGCCAATGCTACCTTGAAGAGGCGAAGGAGGTGTACCTTGGTTGTGTCCGTTTCACACTTGATTCGGATCACTGCTGGTTAGTAGTAGTGTGGGGCCGAGTAAGAATTTTTAAACCACCACTTCTCCCCCTACGTGTTGGTTTTGTACACTCTTCCCAGGGACTCTGCACAATCCCAATGCGATTATTACAGGGGTTGTAGGGAGAGCCAGGTACCTGGCTCAAGGCAATAAAGTTTTATTTTTTAAAATGTATGTGCTGCTTCATGCAGAATTCTACATTTTAAGATCTGTCACAATTGCAATTACCATATTTAAAGTTACTCCATTCATCATCTTTGATGGAAGAAGGACTGATTCCATCCTTCCCGGATACATTTGTGCATAGTGCAGGCTAGCCCTATGTCGTAGGCGAGTACTGAACTTGTGGTGTGTTGCATGACAGGATTGCCTTAAGGTGGCAGGTTCTAGTACGTCTCTGGGTCCAGTCTGTAGAAGCTTTTAGGAAATGCTTGCAATGTGTGCCATCGGAACCTTCTGGGATTCACAGGAGAGTAGATTGGTTGGTATGCAATAGACAAGGTCTGTAGTCGGGCATCGCTTGGTGCACTAGTATTTCCTGAGCTGAAGGAGTCTCTAGGTTCCTGATGCGATCTGTGCAGTAGTTTTGATTGGGCCAATGTGGTACCAATTGTCCTCAAGGCTTATGTGAGCAATTTGGCCAGTTAATGGGTTATTGCTACAGGGGGCGGGGGAATTCAGACTGTGAGGCATCTTCTTTTCCTTGGCTGCTCTTTGCCTCAGAGTGAAGGGGAGGGAGGCTGATCTGGGACTTGTGGTAGTCGACAATTGGGGCTGGAGGCCTCAGTTCCCAGCAGTATTTACTTATTCATGGAAGGAGAGCAAAGAATGTAAGTGGTTCTCCATATAAAGCTGGTTCCAACTGCTCTGTTATTATTTTTCGGAAGGCAATGATTGGGTATGCCGTGAATGTCTCCTTAAGCTTTCAGACAAACTAAATTACAAACACCATCCAGTGATATCAAGGTACCACTTGAAGTCGAACCTAAAAAGGAAATAAATCCTAGGAACGGATACAAGTCTTTGTTTTTTAAAGAACAAACAAAAGTCAGTTTGAAAGGGCTGGAGATACAAATAACCTTAAGCAATAAGATACTGTATGAATTTGGGTATTGGGATTTATGGTGCACGCCACATAGACAGTCTCCATGCTCTCTGGCAGACCTGAATGTGAGGTTGGTGGGTTAGGTTAGTAGGGAGAGCGGGAAATTGCAAGATAGCTTTTCTGTTCTACTGATGCTTCCAGACCAGAAGTACCTTGAGCTGTAAATGCAGTTCTTTTTCTGTGTTGCGAGCATGTATGCATGCAGGAATTGCATCTAGAGAATAGCCGGTCTACCCGTGGTGCTAGGATTCATTGGCCTGGATTGTGACACTAAGTTCATTGTAGCGGTATAGCATTGTGCTGTTTGATGTGTGAGATGGGTTATTTAATTTCCATGTGCAAATTGCTTAGTTGGTTGAAAGGGTTAGTGCAGGGAGGTTGGAGGTGGACCCGGTTGCAACTTGGAGCTTACATCCAGTTTGGTCATTACTGCGTCTCAGTGGGGGTGCCCCTGAGGTTAAGGAACTTGTGAGGAGATGTCCTGAGGCACTCTGGAGTAGGCTGGTATCTCTGGCAGTGGACCGTGTATAGCAACTGGTTATTTGAACACAGGAATTCGTTGTATGGTATAGGGTGCATGCAGCAGTGGCTACTAAGTCGACTGTGTGAGAATAGTTTCTGAGGAACATTCTAGCATGCTTTGAGGTTAAAATGCAATAACTAGGAGGCAGATGCATCAATTGCACGAGGCATTATAGAGCAAAAACACAGTAGGGCATTGGGACACCAGGGACCAAAATCTGAGGAGCCAAATTACAGGGGCACACATCAGAGAAAATCCCAGAAGGCAGAAACACAGTGGGGCACCAGGGAGCAGTATGAAATGGTGAGCGTGCGGCACGGACAATCTAGCCACATGTAGCCAGGCATAACATGACCTAGCAAGGCTTAACATTATAAGTCATAGCAAAGCATGAACAGGCCTAATTAAGGAAAGCAGCCTGGTCTCCTCCCGTAGTCTGGAGGCTTCACCCATTACCAGAGTGCTATGTATTATGTGAGCCATGAGCCAACACCTTCATTAGTGTGTTGGTTTGCAGGTTGAGAACCGTCTCAAACCTCACTCTAGTTTGCTCAGTGGGCTCTGCTGGGATTCTTGTCTGTCTGGCATAGCTCATCACGGGACAGATGGCGTTTGTCAGCTGATTGGGCCAGATAGTGTTGGTAGGCTGGGCCCAGTAGAGTACACGTGCACTATATACATTTCAGCATGGAGCATTTGAAAGTGGCATCTGTTTAGCAAAGAGCACACAGAGAGCCAGAAAAGGGAAGAGAAACCCAGCGGTCTGCTGGCGGTTAAAAAACCCAGACACTGGCAGAGGCCAGACAAAGGAGAGCGAGAACAGAGCCTGCTGGGGGCTAGATCCCAGGGAGTTGGACTCGGGGAGGGAGTGAGAGAGAAAATAACACCCCATCCAAACGGAGAGCCTGCGCTGACTATAGCCCAGATACTGGTGCAAAACAGACCAAGGCATGTGAAGGATGGGTGAAGTTGAGCAGAATGTTTATTGGGCAGGGGTAAACCTTTCAAGTTGCAAGCTACTAACAAGCCAATAAGAAACTTGCCTGCCTCAATTCTACACATGCACACACCACGCCATTTCATAATTCAAGGGTCAGTTATACCAGCTAGAAGCGTGTGTGCACAATTTGTGCCCTTGGTTAGGGATTCCTCCACTGACCAGGGATCCATAATTTAGGTTTGTTTACGTCCTTTGCTCTTAGTTGTCCACCCTGACTGCTTTCATGATCACTTTGTTTCGTAAGTAGACTATCCCAAAGTCAAGGAAACCTAAGGGGGAGGGGGATGAGGGAAGTGAGGGAAGTTGCTGTTTAGTTGAGCTCATCCCAAGCCCTGAGTTGGCAATTCTGACACTTTTGAGAATAACTATTCCCATTTGGTGAAAACCCTAGGCACCCCAGTTTAGATGGTGAACTCTTGGGTTCTCTGTTGGTCACTGTGAAAAACCAGAGGGTGTTTCACAACGTAGTCCCTGGGGATCCCGTACTCAGGGGGTCACGGAAAGGCCATCTCTTTTGGATCCCGACGCTGGGGGTGGACACGCAAGGGAGGATCACCTGGGTAGGGGGGTCCTCGAGGAGTGGGGGAGAAGCACCCAATGGTGTGAGACATGGTATTCCCCCCTTTTCGCCACCCATCTAAACCAGATCCCTGCATATTTTATGGGAAACTACAACTCCCATAATTGCTCCCCACTTTACTTTGACAAATGTACTGCACCAAGGAAGATGAGGAATGAGGCTAGAAGGGTTACCTCCCCTGACGTGCATGGGTCCTGTCCCTCTAATGAGGCCAGGCAGAGTCACGCACATAGCCCTAACAATGTACACCCCCTGTGAAAATAAAAGGTGGTGTGCACAGGCAAACTTTGAGCGAGGCTGGGTACGGGAAAGAACAGCTCTTCGAGGCTGATGCGAACCAGGCTGTGGAAGGTGGAAAGCTAGCAGACTGATCGATAGTTGAGAGGATCAAGAGAAAGCCAGGCAAGATTTCCATGCTTTAGGGGAGGCCGTGAGCGTTCGAAAAGGAAAGCCAAGCGAGTGAAGGAAAGAAACCTTTAAGTTGCGATATATCGGCCCGGAACCCTCCTGGGTGAACGATAGAGTTCGGGAGGAGCAGAAGAGGTGTCGGTAACGGCCTTGAACTCCAAGAAAGAGATTAAAGAAATCCGATTAACCTAGCCGGTGAGTTATCGAGGGGAACAAAAGTCTGGTTGATGTTAAAGGAAAAGCGACTGCAATTTGAAGTTGAAGGTTGCGTGTGTGCCAATAAAACAGGGATGAAACAAATCATTGTTGTAAGACGATGATACAAAGTAGCAGAATGGTTCTGCGAGAAGAAGTCACACATTCGAAAGTTTCCGTGAAATGTTCAGATGTTTTGAAAGATATTACAAGTGGAGATCAAAGTAAACCGTGAGACTGAAAGAAAGTTGAATAAGAGAAAAGTGACATTTTTGAAATATGCCAAGAAGGCAAAAGTGAACTACAAGAACTTTTGGGAAAAGATCAAGCAGGCAATTGAAAGAAAATAAGAACTACAAGTACCAAGTGTCATTGGTGCTACATAAAAAGATTGTGAATTGAAAGTGGGTTGAAAGAAACGTCGAAGTGGTCAGGCAGATGTCTATGTAAATTCCTTGCAGTTTTGAAAGCCTTCGACAGTGGTAAGATATTAGGTAAAACATGGGGAAGGGAACCCACACAAAGGAAAGACTGGCTTGAGCTTGGCAGAGGGAAGCCTGTGACGAACTATAAGTAATTGTGTGGTGAATTGAAACAAGACCGGTTCGAGCCCGGCAGAGGGAAGCCTGTGCAGAATTTGAAAGTATATGAACTGAGTATTGATGACAAGGCGGACGAAGCCTAAGGAAGTGATTGAACTATCAGACGTTAAGTGCCTGAGATTGAAATGTTGAATTATACCAGTAAGCCAAAGTGTGCAAGACTGACAGAACTGTGCCATCCACATATCCTATGTTTTTTTGAGAGACACTCTAGATCCTGTGGGATTGTCCCTGGGGAAGGGAGTTAGTGCTAAAGCCATTCTGACATTTCCTTTTGAGACACTATTTCCATTTTGTATTCCCTTAACACATTTGTTCTAAGACTGAGGGCAAGGTTTGTTTATTTAGTATAGGCCTTTTTAGTTTGACCAGACTGACTTGGACGTATTTGGTTTTGTTTAATGGTCGAGATTACTCCAATTTTAGAGTTGGGGCCAGTTAGGAATTCTACCATCCCAATTAAAAGTGTAAATAAAGGTTTTCAAAATTTGAATCCATTGTGTCTGCCTGCTGCTCGATACCATGCCTTTTTCACAGTCACTTACTTACATGTAAAACACCATTTCAAGCTGGTATGAGGCATATATGAGAGATGTTGGCTCTGCAGCATACTTCAGAGCATTTTTACATCCATGTTACCATGATATTTTACTTATGCATGCAAGCTGCGTCAACAGATGGACACGATTTCAGTGTCGCAAGTTAGAAATTATTCTTTTGTAACATTTTATCTTTGTAAAAATGTTGCATCTGTTATCCTGGTATGAACAAACAGTCACTCGCCCCTTCTATATGAACACATCACCCAATTTCTATGTCACCAATACATTTCCCCTCTCCATTGGCTAGTGCAAATCATGAGGCCTAGTTTAATGTCAGGTCACTTGCAAAGGTATCGCTGCCAGTATCTTTTTCCAGACCAAGCTGTGGCAATACACCTTTTTTTAGTTGTTGGGGTGGAAAAATGTAGTTGTAGAATATTTGTTAATAAGAAATGGCGCAGGAAACTATTTCCCCTTTTGTGATGCATGATTTGCTTTTCTTTAGATATCCAATTTTTATTTATAAAATGTTCCTAACCTGATATTGAGGGCTGCACAATGGAATTATAAACACAAAATTTGAACATAGCAACAACCATAACACATTGTTTATAAATGGTCGTATACAGCAACAAATAAAACCAGAAAAGAGGTAGTTCTAAAACAAAACCTGCAGGTTGGGACCCTTATGGATAAGCAAGGGAAAACCAATGAGTTTTAACAGCTTTAAAAAAACATGAAAGTTGGGAGAATTCAAAGAAAGGGGTGCAGGGCATTCCGTGTATTGACTGGATAGAATAGTGGGCATCTTTTATGTAGGAAAAGGTTGGTATTAAAATGTATGTATTATGAGTGGACCTTGATCTGCTTCAGATGTGGAGTTTAGCGGCCAAATATGCGGGCTATCCCATTACCGCCATCTTGTAGGTTATGCAGCAGATCTTGAGAAGTGCTTGTAAGTAAATTGGGAGCCAGTGAAAACAAATTTGAAATTGGGGTGATCTGCTCCAATTTTCGAGAGTCGGAAATTAGACCAGCCGCCTAATGTTTTACTGCCGTAAGAGGAATACAGTATGAAGCTGGCCTCCCCGTGCAGATGGCCTTGCCACCGTCCAGGCGAGATAATAGATAAGTCTGAACAACAATATGAAAATCGGAGGGAGGCACCAAAGATCTGATCTTAATGGTAAAGAATGGTCGGCACCACATGCCGTGGGTAATAAGCAGCGCTCAGATGCCTGAGGGTTTGTAGCGCTATATAAATGTAAATTATTATTATTATTAATCAACTGAACAAAAGCAGAATGACAAAAGTGGGAGATATGAGTCTTAACTTTAAGATTTGAATTGAGAGTAAAACAAAGAGACTACACAGGACAGCAGGGGTGATCTAAGCAGAGAGAGTGGTGAGAGCCACTCTTTGGAAAGGGCTGTTGAGGACACCAGGGACCAGAAGACACTCTTTCTTGGAGGCGTTCATTTTTAAGGATGATATACAGTCTCCGATTTGAAATTAAGATCCCATGAGCGGTTGCTAAAACCAGCTCCTGGGTGTTGAGCATCAGCTAGTAGGCATTAGCAACCTCTGGCGAACTGGGAGCAAGTACACAGTGGACTGCAAATCTAACTTCTACAGGAGAGCCAGACTTTGAACTTTTGCCTGATCATTTTTCTAAATGTGTACTAGATGTGTCCTAATTTGTCTTTATTGGTGTTCTCAAATACTCCAATTTATGTCAGATATGTAGGTTTGTAAGGCAGCAGTTATCTTGGGGAGCCAAAAGTAGCTCAAGGTAGTTAAGCTAAATAGTCCCAGCTCTCCTCAATTTCAAACCTTGCAGTTCCTCATGCAAATGACCCCAGCAGGGAGAGCACCTTAAGTTAGATCTGGGTGTCATTGGCATACTGGTGCACCTCTAGGCCTATGCAGCACACCAGACTTCCCAGAGGTTCCATGTTAAGTGTTAAACAGAAAGTTACAGGATCAGCTGGCGGAGAACTATGCATCTTGTAGGTAGGGAGCCTAATTTGGCCAAGCCCACCCACACAAAACACCTCCTTTCTGCAAAATCGGTAGCAGGCCCAGCCACACCCATGTGAGAGGATCAGATGGTAAGCAACTTTTGTCATGGTTTAACATGTTGAATGCTGTCTGAGTTTAGGAGCATGAATAGACCTGCCCCTCCAGTATGCGCAAAGCATCATCTACCACCTGTCGGGCAGCAGTCTTGTTGGTATGCCAGGGCCAGAATCCATACTGATAGTTCTGCTAGAACTCTTGATACCATACTCTTAGTTTGAGCCTCAGACTAGCAAAATTCACACTCTGGCAGATAATGTTCCTGGAACACAGTCCACCCCCTTGAGATATGTTTAGAATTATCAGCCCAAGTTAACTTGAAAAGGTAGTTGTACTGCCATTAGAAGCTATTGAAACATTAAAGTGGTGCTCTTTAAAGAGCCCTAATATAATTGAATGGGGGCTGTCTATGTGAGATGTGTTAAGCCAGGCTTGACTGTTAGGATAATGTGACACATTGGGACCAGTCTGCTTTCTTAGTGAAACCTGCAAAGAAGAGCCTGTCTGAGTCTTGTTTTCCATACTCAACGAGGTTCATCTGTGTGCTTTGTGCGACATTGGGACTGACCCATGAGTGCACCTTCGGCCAAAATCAGTTGATTAAGAATTCTCTGTAGTGCACTTTGAAGTGGCTATGTCTAAAGCACTCGGCCAGCGGTCAACCACTGATCCTTACATGATCTCCTGCTATCAGGCAGGTTTTGAGACATGCAGCTAGGCGGATGGTGGGTGGGAGAGCTGGGCAGCCTGCATGGATGCGTGATTTGTCCTGGGGTGAGAGGACTTGAAGCGTTTTTATAGTGAACTGCAACGTGAACGCCTTTGTATATATTGTGATGGTCCTCAAAATCCTGCCTTACTGCATGAATTCAGATCCTATATTTTGTTTGAATAAACTATATGAATTTAAACTTAGATTGTATAGCTTAACCATTTGCTTTGGCCCCTTTGCCTGCTTTCCATGGGGGTTGCTGTCTTCATTACACTCACTTTAAATTTTTTTATTTTAATTTTTTATACAAAATATAGTTGCCTTGGTTGCTGCCGTTAATGAAGTTAAATGTGGTGGTGCAAGGAGCTCATAGGTCCATTATGAAATGTGTACACCTCATATCAGTTCTTTTGACATTTAATTTGAATTTGAAAATTTACATAATTAGCATTTAAAATGTTCATTTTTAACATCCCTAGCCTGAAGTCCCTTGTATAGATTTTGATACATTCAAGACATACTTGCTGTGACCTAAAGGCTTTTGTGATCTCTGATAAGTAAATTCAGTGCTTTATTTTTCAGGGTGAAAGAGGTCCGATCTTTGCAGACCCTGAAAAGGGACCATTGGTTCAAGCTCAAAATAAAGTAAGTGATCCCTCTTCAGTCTTCTCCTTCCCATGTTCCGTAGTTCTTTTTTTATTTACCTTTTTTCTATCCCTGCTCAAGAGTTCTATGATATTGCTTTTATCTTGCTGCTGGAATCTAAATAAATGGTTTACCAGATAAAAATGGCCGCTAGGCATGCGGTGTCCCCAGCGAGCAGACGCTGTTTCCTTCTGGGGCACAGGGAGCTCAGCTAGAGTGTGTGAGCATGTGTGTGTGTGTGTGTGTGTGTGTATATATATATATATATATATATATATATATATATTTCCGAGGCTTGTGGAATCTGCTTAGATCACATGCTGTGCATAGGCCGACATCTAGTGGAAGCTGCAGAGTATTACAGTTTGTTTTTCGAAACTCGAAAATTGGGCGTCGACACAGGGCGTGCCAGTAATACTATCCCTAGTGTGACGTCCACTGTACCCATGATCCCTCGCGCGTCTAGGACCCTCAGATTGTTTTTTTCCGCCATGCTGGTCGGAAGCACTGAGCGGAGTTCCCTGACTTAGTCAGACTTAGTCAGATTTTGCCAATATTGTTATATATTTCCCCGTTTATTCCACCTCTACGTCGAGTCTCCGAACATCGACACTCGACGCCGGATCGGAGAAAATTCAACCGTCCTCTGGACTCGGCCCTGCAAGTAGGGAGAGTGGGGGGTGGCACATATCCTACACTCTGTTTAATATAGGTGCATTACTTATATTCCTACACTCCCAGCCTGCTGCCATAGGGTGCGTATGGAGGGTACCCCCTTTCAATTTTGCCCCAAGTGCAACCGCAAGTATCCTTGGGTTGACAGACACGCCACGTGTAACCTCTGCTTGCCGAGGGACCACCCTGAGGCGAATTGCAGAGCGTTCAGTCGGTTTAAACCGAAGACCCTTAAGGACCGTTCGACAAAGCGTTGGGCCCACCACGCCAGGCGACAAGAGGCCATGGCTGCGGAGGGTGCCTTAAGCGATGGCAGCGACGCCGTACTTTCGGACGGCGAGGGCAATGTGGCGTCGATGGACAGCCAAGCGCAAGTCCCCGACCTCGGAAGGTTATCCGGCAGGGCAGCTATGGGGAAGACCCCCGGCGACACGAGCGCTACCCACACCACTTCCAATAAACAGAAGTCCAACCGAGACTCGACGCGCACGTCGAGTTCTCGGCAAGAGGCACGTAGAGAACGGTCCACCGAGTCGGTGTCCTCTGGGCGTTCGCGTTCGAGATCGCCTCATGACACCAAGCAACCCTCCACTGTTGCTAAAAGTGCCTCGCTCGCCTTAGTGACTGAGGTTCGGTCGTCAGAGGACGACGCCGACCTCTACCCCCAAGCCGCACTCCAGGAGTCGGCGCCTGCAGGCAGCGGCAAGGCTGCTACCGAAACCCTTGCACTCTCCAGAGACGGGGACTCTACCCCCGAATTTCGACGCCAGGCATCGAAAAGCTCTGATAGGGCCCAAAAGTCGGGGAAGCACTCTTCCACCCACGGGGAGGGGGGAAAACAACTAAGTAAGCAGTCCCAGCCTACTTCCACTCCTAAACTACATTCTACTCCACCTAAACAGACGGACAAGTCTCAGACCCCTGTCCTTAAGGCCCCTGTTCAGGCCAGTAGGTCTAGCCAGGACAAATCTCAATCTGTTGTCCCTAAGACCCCTGTTCAAACCAGTAGGTCTAGTCAGGATAAAACAGGGAAAGCACTCCAGGAAAGAGTTATTCCCAGTTCAAAGGAATGGTCCAGTGAGGACATAGACAGAGTAATGTCAAGCATGTCATCATTGGCAGATTTCTATGCCAAGAACCCGGAACACTTTCTCTCTTATACACCAGAAGGGTCAACTCCCTCAGGCTCGAAGGATCCAATACCCCCAAGTAGGAAGTCCCGGGGTGAAGCACCAACTCTATCTTCAAACCCCTTCTATATACAGCCCTATTCTCAATACCAGGAAGATCCATCCTTTGTTGAGGATCCAGACGTGGGCATGTTCGAAGAACAAACTGGGACAGGCTATTACGGGGATGATGAGGACCAAGAGGAGGAGTAGGAGGAGTAGGAGGAGGAGTAGGAGGAGTAGGAGGAGTAGGAGGAGTAGGAGGAGTAGGAGGAGGAGGAGGAGTAGGAGGAGGAGGAGGAGGAGGAGGAGGAGGAGGAGTAGGAGGAGGAGGAGGAGGAGGAGGAGGAGGAGGAGGAGGAGGAGGAGGAGTAGGAGGAGGAGGAGGAAGAGGAGGAAGAGGACGACCCAGATACATACAGGGTAGATTCCCCAGTAGAGAAAGAGCCCGCGGTTACCGACTCCCCCGGTCGACAACCAACCTCTCCTGAATGAGGTCCTGTCCAGAGCGGCACAGCACTTCCACGTTGACACCCAAGGTGCTCAGGAAGAGAGGGACTTTGCAGAGGAACTGGTGGGAGAAAGGAGACCTGTTGCTCAGGCCATCCCTATCCTTAAGTCAATACAAAGGAAGATAGACCCTCCCCTTGTTAACCCCAATCTCACTAGGGCAGTAAACCCCAGAATTGAAAAGCTTTTCAGGGCAGCCCAATCTGACCCACTATACATAAGGGGACATCTCAAACCGGACTCCCTGGTTGTTACAAACACCCGTAAGAGGGCGGGAACACCCATGTCATAGTCCGAAGCTCCCCCCGACAAGGAGAGCAAGAAGATTTATGGCTAGGGCAGGAAAGTAGCCTCCACTTCCGCCTACCAGGCAAGGATTGCAAACCCCACCACCCTGCTGGCTAGTTACAACAGCCATCAATGGGAAGAAGTCGCGGCTCTCATAGACTCCGCCCCAGAACCCTTAAAAAGCCAATTGGTGCGAGTTTCGGCCGAGGGGAGAGCCGTATCAGGTTGCATTTTAAAATCAACCTTTGATGCCGCGGATAACGCCGGCAGATTAATTGCTGAAAGCACGGTCATCAAGAGGCATGCTTGGCTACGGCAGTCTGGTTTCAAGGCCGAGACCCAAGCATCATTGATAGATAAGCTGGTGGAGCCGGATCTATTGTTTGGAAAGGCGGTCGAGGACGCGCTGAAGAATGCCAAGGACGAGTACGAGACACTCAAGTCCCTAGGGCAACTAACCAACAAACCCCCTAACCAGAGAGGGAATGGCAATTTTCGTCGGCCTCGCGGACAAAACTCCCAAAGAGGCTCTAACTATTCCCAAGGCCAGGGTACTACATGGAACACTAACCAGTAGTCTACCCAGAGTTATGGCAGGGGTAACAAAAGAGGTCGTGGTAGGGGTAGAGGCAGTCCCAATAAAGGAGGGGGCACGCCTCCACCAAAACAGTGACACTCCGTTCAGGGTCCCTTCTCACGCATCCCCAGTAGGGGGACGCATTTCCATCTTCACCCAAGCTTGGGAAGGGATCACATCAGACAGATGGGTGCTGTCCACAGTGTCTGCAGGATACTGCATAGAACTCCTAGAGCGTCCCCGAAACCACCCTCCACGACAAAGAATACACTCCTTAGACCACCAGAAAATCCTACTTGAAGAGATCGAAATTCTTCTCGCAAAGGACGCGATAGAACTCGTCCCGGGACACCAGGTAAACAAGGGTATTTATTCAACTTACTTCCTTGTGCCAAAAAAAGATTTGACAATGCGCCCAGTATTGGACTTATGGCCTGCAAAAAAGTATGTCAAGCCCCAAAAATTTCGCATGACTACTCTCCAAGAGGTAATTCCCCTCCTAAAAAAGGGGGATTACGTGGCAACATTGGATATGAAAGATGCCTATTTACATATTTCCATGTTCCCAGCGCACAGAAAATATCTGCGCTTCAAGGTGGACAGTCAGCACTACCAGTTCAAGGTACTGCCCTTCGGGATAGCCTCGGCTCCAAGGGTATTCACCAAGGTACTGGCGGTGGCGGCGGCACACCTACGCAGGCAGGCAATCCCAGCGTACCCTTATCTGGACGACTGGCTCATCACGGGGGAGACCCCAGTAATTTGCAGGACAAACATTCAAAGAACTATCGACCTCCTCTTCGAATTGGGCTTCTCCATAAACGAGAAAAAATCAAGTCTGGTGCCCAGCACCTCCAAGCAGTTCTTAGGAGCTGTTCTAAATACTCAAGAGGGGTTGACTTTTCCTTCAGAGGAAAGAATTCGGAATATACTACTGCAAATTCCGCAATATCAAACCGGTCGCCAGATAACAGTACGCAAAGCAATGCGTTTGCTGGGCATGATGGCGTCATGTATTTACCTGGTCCCCCACGCGCGCCTGCGCATGCGTCCCATGCAAGAATAGTTGGCGAAACTGTGGTCTCAGGCAAGTGGTCAGTGGGACGATCTAGTCGTCGTTTCGCCAACACTTGTACAAAGCCTCCACTGGTGGACAAGAGACAATCTATCCAAGGGGGAACCCTTTTACGATCCCGAGATACAGGCGGTAGTCACGACGGACGCATGCCTGACAGGATGGGGAGCTCACCATCTCCACCACACAGCTCAGGGTCTCTGGTCTCACACAGTGGCCAAGAATCACATCAACCTGTTAGAGCTTCTGCCAGTTTTCAGAGCACTTCAAGCGTTCGAGCCCCACCTATTGAACCTGTCGGTGCAGATCTGGACGGACAGCACGACAGCCATGTTCTACCTGAACAAGCAAGGAGGGACTTGTTCGCCAAATCTGTCCAGACTTGCCCAGAAAATTTGGATATGGGCACTGAGACGGAACATCTTTCTGTCATCTCAACATGTTCCAGGGGAATCTCAAATCTCTAGCGGACGCTTTGAGCAGAGATCCCCTTCCGGAGGAACACGAATGGTGTCTACACAGAGATATCGTAGAAGATCTCTTCTCTCAGTGGGGTTTCCCCACTATAGACCTATTCGCCACAAGCAAAAACAGACAGTGCCCAGGATTTGCATCCAGGTTTCCCCAACCAGACTCCCTGGGGAACGCCCTGTGGATGAACTGGTCAGGGATGTTTGCGTACGTTTTTCCACCAACTCCTCATCAGGAAGGTGGTGAACAAGAAGAACAGAGAGTCGATGACGCTCATACTAGTTGCTCCTATGTGGGCGAGACAACCGTGGTTTCCACACCTACGCAGACTCTCGGTGTGCGATCCCATCAAACTCCCGGGCTGGTACAACCTTTTGTCCCAGCACCAAGGTCAGAAGGTGCATCCTCAACCCAACTCCATGAACCTAGCAGCATGGCTCCTGAGGTCATAGAGTTTGGACATCTCAATTTACCACAGAGGTGTATGGACATCCTAAAAGAGTCTAGGAAACCGAACACGAGGTATTGCTACTTCGACAAATGGAAGAGATTCGTTATCTGGTGCCAGTATAAACAAATCAACCCAGTTGATTGTACTCCTTCCACAATCGTGACATACATGCTCCACTTGCTGGACGCAGGGTTGGTTTTCAACTCACTAAAGGTACACCTGGCAGCAGTGTCAGCGTACACCACCTCACATAGCAAGGTGACGTGGTGGAAGGTACCCGTGGTTAAAGCCTTCATGGAGGAAGTAAAGAGACTTCACCCTCCTATATCTAACCCACCACCAGTATGGGACCTGAACGTGGTGCTATCTAAACTCATGGGCCCCCCATTCGAGTCCATGCATAAGACAAGTCTCAAACACCTGACCTATAAGAATGCCTTCTTAGTAGCCATTACATCCATAAGAAGGGTCAGTGGAATTCGGGCTCTGTCATTGCAGGATCCTTTCTTTACTATTCATAAGGATAAGCTGGTTTTACGGACACACCCTAGGTTCTCACCTAAGTTTATTTCTAAATTCCATGTAAACCAGTCCATCAAGCTTCCGGCTTTCTTCCAAAACCCACAAAGCTCGGCTGAGGTTAAACTGCACACCCTAGATGTGCGTAGGGCGGTCCTTTACTATGTAAACAAGACCAGAACGCTTAGGAAAACAAGACCAACTGTTTTTCTCCATAGCCACAGGCAAAGAGGGAGATCGCGTCTCTAAGGGTGCCATCTCCAAGTGGATTGTCAACTGTATCCAGTTGTGTTACTCTCTTTCTGACAAAACTTTGCCTTTTACGCCCAGAGCCCACTCGACAAGAGGCATTGGGGCCACTCTGGCTTTCATTGCAAATGTTCCCCTTGACTTCATTTGCAAAGCAGCTACTTGGAGCTCTATTCACACTTTTACTCCGCACTACTGCATTGACACCCATTCCAAGACAGATACTCAAGTGGGACAAGCGGTTCTAAGACATTTATTTGCTCATGACCCTTCTCAAATCCCACCTCCTTCTAACACTGCTTGCTAATCTATGCACAGCATGTGATCTAAGCAGATTCCACAAGCCCCAGAAGGGATAACATTACTCACCGTAATCGTATTTCTGATGCTTGTATCTGCTTAGATTCACATGCGACCCACTCTTCCTCCCCTCTGAGAGAAGGCGCATGGATGCTTGAAGTCTTATCTTATCTATCTTCTTGGATCATCTGTGCTCCCGCTACTCCTCATGGTACCTCATATCAGAAAAAATAAATCCTCTCCCTATCGGTGCAAGTCAAGAAGGAAGCCATCACAATGGATGCAGAGCTTACCCTGGGCTCAGAAATCAGGGCAGTAGCCAGACAAGCTCTCGGGCATTTCTGGTATTTCCACCGAAATGTACAGCCAGTATTGAATGCTTCATCACCTTGGATTCATAGAACACATTTCTACAGCCGTTCTTTCTCTACTTTGGCTTCCAGTAGCAAGTAGAATTACAGTCCAACACCTCAGTATTAAGTTCGGAGCTGTTCACGGGCCAGGACCACAAGAAACTGAGCACACAATCCCACCCATGCTCTTAAGTAATCCACAGCTGACATTGCTAGTTCTGCACTACTCAAAAAAGAAACTGGGAAGCTCTCGGTTTTCCCATTCTAGCTTCCAAACTATGCAGTCGATCTCCCAATTGACATCAGATCTACCACAACGTATTTAGGAATTTTTTTAAACTTTGAAAACGCAGCTCTTTACCTATGAGTGACACACATTTCTTTTCAAACGGGTCGGAGTCTTATGAAGCAATCCACATCATCAAAACACCCCTTCAGTGAGTATTAATAACCTTCACATACCATCAAATTTAATTCCCTTGACCGTTACCCCAGAAATTGCACCTTCTCCTCCACTAAATGTTAAACTGTGTATTATGCTTTGTACCAAAACCATAACTGTATATTCTCCAGCATTGGATCTTTCATAGATTCACATGCTGTGAATATTTCCCCGTCGTCCGGCTGGGAAACCTCAGTAACTTGAACTTAGCGTTTTCCTATGGAAAACTTTGACACTTCAGTGTTTGGTGATTTAGGCACCACCAATAGGACGTCTGGTATAAATAGCCCTGCCTCAGCAGTTTCACTTCAGATTTCAACCGCCTCCAAACTGTTGGGATCACCTTGTGTTTCTTCATGTTTTTGCACGTGCGCTTGGTTCGTGGGCTAGGATGTCATCGGTAGCCCAGAAGAAGTCTCTTTTTCGGCCATGTGCTACTTGCGCAATGAAAAGGGTGTACGAAGGCGATGGTCATATGGACTTTTTTACTGTCTCTACGCCCCCCTCACTCGGTGGATGCCTGCGAGATATGTCGCGGTTTCGCAGAAGCCCTTGAAGGACCGTAATCGACGGCTCATATGTTGGCTTAATGAGGTCAAGTCCCCGGCTTCGGAGGTCGGTTCGGACCGAGGGAGACAGTCTTCGGGGAGAGCAGAGAAATCCGCACAGCATCGCCGAGCGGCTTCGGCGGAACCCCCTGCGAAGAAGAATCGGCCAGCGTTGCCTGCGTCAGAGGTGGGGAAAGGCGGCAAGTCTTTGTCTAGGCCTCATCATTCAAAGACGTGTGGCTCCTCGTTCAACCATGGTCGGCCGGACAAGTCCAAGGGGTCTGGTGGTAGGCCCGAGAAGTCTTCGGTGTTGGAGAAAGACCTGGCGAAACCAGAGTCTTTGTCGAAGCACTCGTCGTCCAGGGACCATCACAAGTCTTCGTCCAGCCGGGAGTCTTCAAAGCACTGGTCCGGTTCTTCCCAAAAATCTGGGTCTCTGGTGAAGTTGAAGCCAGGGGACGTGGTTCAGACGACGAGCTCGTCAACGGTTGTTCCGTCGTCTACGGTAGTGCTGCAATCTATGGTGCCGTCATCAACGGTGGTGTCGTCCACGACTCTGACGACCGTGGTCCGCTGCTGTTGTCGCAGATGGAATCGGAAGGGTTGTCGTCGACGGGTGGGGCGTGGCAGTCCGCCGCCTTCGAGTCCATTCTTCCTAAGGACATTTTGCAGCAAGATCCAGCTATGTTTTCTTTTTCTTCGGGAATGGAGGAGGAACAGGAGCCGGTGTTTGACCCATTGGCTCTGGGTCTGCAGAGTGTGAGGCCTTTGAAGTTGAGGGGGGTGGGGGTTGGGCCGCCCCTTTACCTGTTGGTTAACCCACAATCTTTGCTGTCATTGCAAGTGCTATCTATATCTACGCTTTAGTCTTTATTGGGGCAACTGGATGCGAGGTTGCCGTCTCCTGCCAGTCCGGCGGTGACTAGGAAGTCTCCTCCGGCACGGTTGCCATTGCCGGTGGGGTTCGGCCGTCCGTGGCCTCATTCTGAAGAAGGCGAGCTACCTGAATCGGACCCGGAGAGTGTTCCGTGGGACACTTTGTCGTCGCCGACGAGGGATGACACGTGGGACACGGAGGTGGAGCAGCCCCGTAGTCCGACACAATCATCGCCTCTGGATGATATTGGGGCGTTCCACGCCATGATGTCGAAAGCGTGTCTGGAGTTTGGGCTGGCGCCTGAAGAGGAATGTAAGGACTGCTTCCTCTTTGACCATATGGGCAAGCGGAGGAAGGCTGTCTTCTTGGTGCCGATTCTCGACCACGTGTGGCAGGAGGACCTGCGCACGATGCACCACCCGTTTTCAGAGCCGGCCATGAAAGGTCTCCTTGAAAAGAAATGTAAGGCTCCTGAGTCTACCCCTAGATGCCAGGTGTCGCAGCCCACGCCATAGTCCGTGGTGTCGGCGGCGGCCAGTCGTAAGGCCAGGAATCAACATAAATGCGTTACGCCTCCGGACAGTGAGTCTAGGAAGCAGGACGCCTTTGGAAAGAAGGTCTTGACGGTAGGGGCTACGACTGTAAAGGCTACAAATTCCTTGGCGATTATGGCCAGATATGATCGTGAAATGTGGCATCGGCTGTCCCCGGTTCTTGAACATCTGCCGAAAGGAAGCAATGCTGTTGGTTCTGGAGGGGGAGGAGGCCTCCAACCACAGCATCAATATTGCTGTGGGCCTGGTGGAGTCAGGTTTTAAACAGATTAATAATGGGGTGGTGCTCCGACGGCAGGTCTGGTTGAAGCGCACAAACTTTTGCCCGGAGGTCCAATAAGGTCATCAACGTGCCCTGCGAGGGCAAACACTTGTTCGGCAAGAAAATTGAGGCCCTAAAAGGGATGAAAGCGGATACGGAAACCGCAAAATCCTTGGGTTCCTTGAAAAGTGGTCGCTCTTCGCACCTTTCGAGCCTTTTGTGGAGCCTCTGGGAATGCCCGATTCGCTTCCGCCAGAGATCGAGGATACAGGCGCTCCAGCTACTCGTCTCCAGGGTTATCGGCAATCGGTTCCGTCGGCTCAGAAGGGCCGGGACTTCCACGCTCGGCGAAAGAAAGGTTTGCAGCCCTCAGTGACAAAGGGACAGCAAACAAAACCTCAACAATGACTGCCATATGGACAATCTGCTGGAGGGCAGGATCGCCATCCATGTCCACGAGTGGCGAAAGATAACATCAGATCGCTGGGTGCTGGACACAGTGCGTCTTGGGCACTCATTGGAGTTCTGGCGTCCTCCGGTCCCTATTCCGCCGGTGCAGGTGCTGCAGCCGCATCTTCCAATCCTGTGGCAGGAGGTAGTTCTCATGCTAGAGAAAGGGGCGATACAACCAGTTCCGGTTGCACAGCTGGGCCAGTGGGTTTACTTTGTCGTAAAGAAGCCCAACGGCAAGTGGAGGCCTATTCTAGATCTTCGGGCGTTGAACAAGTTTGCAACGCATCAAGTTCAAGATGCTCACCCTTCAAGATGTCATCCGTTCGGTGCAGCCGGGCGAGTTCCTGACGTCGTTGGATCTGCAGGATGCCTATTTTCACAACCTTACGAGGCGGAAGCACCGCAAGTTCCTGCGTTTTGTGGTCGGAGACGAACACTATCAGTTTCGGTTCCTCCCGTTTGGCCTGAAGTCATCCCACAGGACATTCATGAAGTATCTTGCCCCGGTGGCGTTCTTCCTCTGGATGGAGGGTCGTCATGTGTACCCCTACCTGGACGATTGGTTGATAAGGGGTTCGTTGCAAGAAAGGGCACGAGAGTCTCATGGCGACAATGCGCTTTTGCAATGGCTGGGATTTGCCATCAAACTTCGACAAATCATATTTGACGCCGTCCAGAGAGCTGGTGTTTCTTGGGGCACAGTTTCTTACCCGGAACAATCTGGTAAAGCCTTCCAACGAGCCTGTGGAAAAGTTGCGGGCCAAGGCAAGCGAGTGGAAAGAGGGCGCAGTGGAAACTGTCTGAGGTTACATGTCACTGTTGGGGGGCCATGGCGTTGTGTATCCCTCTTATTCCCAATTGCTGCCTATTCATGAGGCCGGTGCAGTAGTTCCTAGCGGACATATGGTCGCAAAGTTGAGGAGTGTGGTCGGACAAAATGATGGTCGATGAAGGCTTGGTGGACACCCGTCGCTGGTTGACGTGCACGACCAATCTTATAAGGGGCATGCCCTTGCTGGAACCGGAGTTCCAGTTTACGATCGTAGCAGATGCTTCCCAGTTAGGGTGGGGGGGCACACCTCGACCAGTCGCAGGGGCTGTGGTCTCGGGGTGGAGACTTTGTTACATATCAATGTGCTTGAGTTGAGGCGGTGCACTGGGCCCTGAAGTCGTTTCTTCTACGCATCCGTTGTTCAGTGGTGTTAACGGACAATACACATTTCAGAGTCCTGTCGAAGGAGGCGCAGGACGTTTGGCATTGGTCTCTAGCTCAAGGAATCCGCATTGTCGCTTTCCACCTGCCCGGAGTTCTGAATATTCAAGCAGATGCACTCAGCAGGGACGCCAGTCAGCTGCACAAGTGGAGGCTGAAGGAGCAGCAAATGTCAAGAATCTTCCAGCCATGGGGGCATCCTCCGTCGGATCTGTTTGCTACCAGGGGAAAACTAGCAGTTTCTGGAGTTTGCCAGCAGAGGGGCTCATCCCGAGTCATTGGGGGATGCATTTTCATTCCCGTGGACGGGCCTCTTTGCGTATGTGTTTCCCCCGTTCCCGCTTGTTCGGAGGACCATCCAGTGGATTCAGAAGTACCAGTGCCGGGTGATTCTAGTGGCCCCGTTCTGGCCCAGGTAGACGCGGTTTTCAGATCTCCTTCATCTCTCGGTGGAAGAGCCGGTTCGGTTGGGAGCGGATCCGGATGTCCTGTCTCAGGACGATGGCAGGATGTGGCATCACGATCCAGCATCTCTCCGCCTGGCGGCGTGGCTCCTCACCACTCCTGAGTTCGGTCGTCTAGGAATATCCAGAGAGTGTCGACGGATCTTGGAGGCAGCAAGGGCGCCTTCGACGGATGTCTCGTATCGTCATAAATGGACGAGATTCTGTGAATAGTGTAAGAGTCATCCAGAGGTTGAGCCTTTGGACGTTTCCCCGGCTCAGGTTCTCCCGTACTTGTTACACCTGGCGGAACGGGCTTGGCGTTGTCATCCATTAAGGTGCATTTGGCTGCGATTTCTAGGTTCACGAGAAAGCGCCATTCTGCTCCTCTATGTAGTGATCGCTTGGTGAAACATTTTCTGAAGGGGTTGTTTTGGACATTTCCTCCAGTGAAGAAGTTTGCACCAGTGTGGAGCCTTAATGTGGTCCTTTCGGCTTTGATGAAACCTCCTTTTGAACCCATGTCGACGGTTCCTCTCATGGAAGGTGGCATTTCTAGTGGCGAGTACCTCAGCCAGGCGGGTGTCAAAGTTGCAAGCACTGGTCATTGACTCGCCTTACCTTAGGTTTATGAAGGACAAGGTTCTCCTGGCCACTAACCCGCACTTTATCCCGAAAGTGCCGTCAGCATTTCACAAACTTGTCTTTTTTGATTTACCCTCGTTCTTTGCTAATGCATCCACGCCAGCGGAAAGGGCCCTGCATTCTCTGGACGTAAAGAGGGCCCTAAAGTTTTATCTGAATTGCACACAGGACAGATCACAGCAACTGTTTGTGGTATATGGGCCATCCAACAAAGGGCAGGCCATCTCCAAGCAAGGACTTTCCCGCTGGGTTTCCCCCTACAATTTCGTTTTGTCACACAAAAGCTGGCAAGCCTTTGAGGGGTGTTCCAAAGGCTCAATCTACGCGGTCCACGGCTTCGTCAGCGGCGTTGTGGTCTGGGATGCCACTGGTGGACATTTGCCAGGCAGCCTCCTGGGCGGTGCTGCATACCTTCACCAGGCATTACTGTCTGGGGCAGCAACATGTGCAGGTGGGGCGTGCGGTCCTCCAACGCCTGTTTCAATAAGGTAGGCCCTGCAGCTTCGGAGTGTTTTCTATTTACTATATCACTTGCTGGGTTTGTTGTCGCAGGTATGTGATTTAATTCTGAATGCCTGTGTCACACCGCCACGTATTGGTTGTAAGATATAATCTATTTACAGCATGTGAATCCATGAAAGCTCCAATGCTGGAGAAGGGAGTAGTTTCTTACCTGTAACTCCATTTCTCCAGCGTTGGTATCTTTTATGGATTCACATGCGCCCGCCGGGCGCCCCTGCAGGCAAACCTGGGTTCTGGTTCTCTACTTTGGAGGTTAAAATCTGAAAGGAAGCCACGTGGGCGTGGCTATTTATACCAGGCGTCCTATTGGTGGGGCCTAAACGCCCAAAAAGGACGGGATAGGACACTAAAGTGTTGAAGTTTTCCATAGGAAAATGCTAAGTTAAAGTTACTGAGTTTTCACAGCATGTGAATCCATGAAAGATACAAAGACTGAAGAAACGGTGTTACAGGTAAGAAACTACTCCCTTGTATTCTTTCTTATGGGAATTATTTGTTCCTCTACAAGCTTATTGTTCTGTTTGTTCAAATCACCATTTTCAATTTTTACAATAGCGTGCTATTTACTTTTCAGCCGTTTATTCTTCAGGATAATAAATGTGACGACAAACTGTCTACTTTCAAAGTCCAAACAATACCAGATTCCAGCGCCTCGATGTCCCCGGGCTGTGTGAGCGCTTTAAAAATGCAAATAAAATAAATAAAACAATGTTTTTGGTGTTCCACTGTTTATCACTAACTTGTCCAGCCCTGGACTTATTTTCCTTCCAACATCATCCACTTTTATTCTCAACCTTCAAAGCATGGAATGCATATGCATGCACCATATCAATCTTCCGCTTTTTAGTCTATGCCTAGTATTTCATTCATTCACAAGCCTACCTTGTCAAGTGAACATTATATTACCTTTTGATTTATGGATAATCTCCTTACCACTCAGGACCCAACAAACGTTCCGACCTTAATGCAAATCCCACTTCATCAGGACACTACAATCTATCTCTATATAGATCTACCGAATACGTTTTGTTTTGTTGAACAAATTTATTATTTTCACACAAATATAGTACAAATTCATCCAAAACATTAATTCATTGAACCAAAACATTATAATCAATAAAATATATCCAATTAATTTAAGATGAAGAAAGGAAAGATAGAAAGAAAAACACAAAAAAAAAGAAAGTAATACTCCCCTTCTCCTTCTCAGTCAGTTTATAGTGTCCAAGATATTCAACAGCACGAGGATTCAACATTACAAGTATTCATACAGTCTAAATATCAAAAAAGTATGAATAAACTACTTATTTGTCTTGCAGTCTGTACAGTGCATCTTCTATCACAGGTTTAAGTCCAAAAATGACCCGCAGACCTTCCGAAAACATGAAGCTGCCTTTTGCAGCATAGAATTCACTCACTCAATATTACAAACTTTATACATTTCTTCTAACCAGATGCACCAATCCAAATAGTTATTGTTTTCCCACTCCCGTAATAAGACTACTTATTTGTCTTGCATGACCACAACATATGTTCTAATGTGCCTTGACCTTGAACACATCGCCAACAAATGTCTGAATCCAATAAACCATGCTTGAAAAGTCGTGCTGGAGTCCAGAATTTTTGGTTAAGTATCTTTACTTGACGGTCTTGATCACCAATGTTCAGGGAAACCTTTTTAATATCGGCACACAAATTTTCCCAGTGTTGTGGGGTAATTTCTTCTTTCAAATTTGACGACCATGACAACAAGATTTTAGGGTCTGGCTCAGAAAAGTCACTTAACCAATTGTACATCTTGGAATCCAAGTGTTCCTTCCCACTGGCATTTTTAATACTGGGCATCAACGGAGAATCCTTCATTGAAGGTAAATTCTCTGCCCTTCTCAATTTCCTATAACCACCATATGTACTAAGAAGTTAGTGACTTAAGGAGCTTATTTTTCATTGTGTTGCCTCTTCTCCACTCTTAACGTCTACCTCAGGTTTTTCCACGCATTAATCTATACAGGTCCAACTCTTGGCATCAGCACAGTTGCAGACCGGCCTGGCAAACAGTTGTCTCCCTGATACAGGGAGTGTTTCTGACAAACTAATCTGGTGAAAGCCTTTACGATTCAAGGGCACACTTTCTCACTTATCAAGTCCATCATGCAACCACACACTAACTACCTCTAGTACCATTCTTTAATTGGTCTAGATCTTGCTGTCACTTCACATTTCTCCTAAACTGAGCTGTAAATTACTGACATTTTCTCACACTTAATTATAGCTAGCCTATATTTAAGAATGTGCATCCCTGCTACCAGAACCAAGTACTAACACGAGCCAAACCTTTCCCAGTAGCCCAACCCAGCAGGTTGTTTTTAGCTTCTCTGTATTCCTTCTAGCCCATCTTTGCCTATTTTCACATCATTACCCCTTTACACTTTTTCAGTATCTTCTCTCCTGATTTATACACTATCCTTTTCTTACATTCGAGACTTCTCGAATACTAAATAAGAGCTTCCACCATTTCCTGACCGGCAGTTGCTCTTGCGATGTAGGCAGTTGAGAGGGGGTTGATGTTCAATTCCGAGTGCTCATCTCACCGGCCTCCTAAGACCTGCTTGGAGCATGCACACTGGGCCTTTTTGTGAAATGCAGCCAGTTATTACAATGTGTCCGGTTTTAAACGTTCCAGCGAAATACTGTTATCAGTTTCTCTACTGATGTCAAGTCCCAAAATCCAGAGGATCCACTGCTTGTGTGATCTTCCATGCAGGGCGAGATGGTTATTGAAAGTGCCAATACTGAAAAGCAGGTATTGGCAACTAAAATCTGTTTTCGTCGCAATTTCGTTTCACCGGTCTTCATTTGAGTACATTTAAGAGCCACACAAATTCTAGCAAAAGCATGACCATGGCATAGCAATTTGAGAATTGAGGACAACCTTAATGATGATATTATTTATAAAGCGCATAATACAGCAAATTTTGTTTCAAGGCGCTTAGGCTGGTCCCACGATTCAATCTGCACCTTATCTGCAATAGTATCCAATAATACCACAATGAACGTTGATAGAGGACATGACTAATACCTCGCAATCTAACTTTTAGCCACACTAACTTCTTGTCAATAGAAAAAGAGTGGGTTCACGATCTAAACAATTGCAGTCAACCGAGTGAAATGTTAAGAAGCGTCCACAATTCAGACCATGAAAAAGATAACGTGCATTACACTGGATATAATTCACAGCGACAAGAAGAGTTATGGATATTAACGCTATATTCTTGTCGTCAGTTAAAGGTCAGGGGGCTAATTTAGAGTGATAAGTTGAGTTGCATGGAGCTGCAGTGTAAAACTATCGAGCAAAACATGAAAGAAAATTAATATTTTTTCATGCTGTGGCTTACAGTTATTATTGTTGAAATTGCTGCTGAGAAATTAGTCCTGTTTTAAAGCGTTTTAAGTCGGGCACATTTTTCTCATTTAGTACTGCTCAAAAGTAAATTTGGTAATCCTGCATGCACGTAGCCACTTTGATATTTGTATTTGTATTGGGCCTTCATATCCCGTGAAGCTCCACTCCCGGAAGTAAAGTAGGAAGGGCTTATGTTTGCCCAACAGCACTAGTAAGGCAACTGGTTAGTGCTAGTTCGTTTCTGGGTTGTGCTGTGATTTCCGCAGCATGGTTTTGCCAGGTACCTTGACTAGCTAATCGTATATCTTGTGTTATTATATACTTACGTTTTCACATAGACATGCTGCACAACCTTTTCACATGCGCCTCACACATTATGTGCAGGATTAACTTGCGCACAGCCTCCATCCTTAAGCGCTATCAGGAAATGGATTCTCGCACTCATTTATCCTGTCTGATTACTCCTGTTAATAATTTGGATACATAGCAGTCTAACTCCTCTAATTTAATTGATACTCAATATGTCACTAACCCCATAAACACATATTGCCATTATACTATTGCGCTATTTGCTCCTATCTCGACTATTGTCAATGTAGAAAAAGGCAGAGGTGGTGGGGTGAAGTCAAATGCAATCGACTATGGTAATGATGGGGGAAAGATCTAATTGCAGGGCATCGTTTCCAGAAGAGGGTCGGACTACCAAACCTGGATCTACTTCTTTCAGTTTATCCTCCTGTGCATCTGACGGGACACTTCTCCGATCCATTTTGATGTCCTTGATGACTCTGGACCAAGTCAGAATGGCAGGATCATCCAATTCATGCTACCCTGGTTGAGCCTACATTGAATATATTTTTAGCTGAGGCATCTGAATTGGAACTTGGCAGTGCTTCTGGCATTTCCATTGTCCCTAAGATTAAAGTGGCACTTCTAAATACTAGATCGCTCGTTCAATTGTCTGACCTAATAGAGGACTCCAAGTTGGATGTTTTGTTCCTCACTGAGACTTGGCTTTATGCTACCAATGCAGCTATCCTATCCGTCGGTTATTGATGGGTGTGAGACGCTTTTAGTTAAATAGAATCTTGACCATACCACTTCTATCAGCACATGCCTTTGCTATAGTCCTCTGCCTGTTACGCAGGACTTCAAAGAACAACTGCTGTCCCTCCTCTCTGAAAATAGGAAAGCCAATTCCCAGTTTTACAGGGGGGATTTTAATCACTGGCTTTACAAACCAGCTGGCCCTCAAGCTGCATCACTTTCTTTTTTTTTTTTTTTACTTTTGTTTATTGGCAGAAAGTTGAGACGGGTATAGCACATAGTACACAGAGATACACAGAAGCCATAACATCACATTTATGCATTACATCATGCATTTTCCAGGACAGCACAGAGTGGGGGGGGGAATTGACAACACAGGGGAGCGCGAGGTGCTCCATACTTATGAGTCAGGCGGGTTCGAGGGGTGGAAGGGGGGTGGAGCTCCACTCAACCCCGTCTCTATTGTTCAGATAACTGCTGAATTCGGTCCACACATTTTTGGGGCGGGATGATATAGGTAGGGATCCAATATACTCTTCTTCACACCTTTGTACCCAGGTGAGGGCTTTCAGCCACTTCTCCAGGTTGGGGGGGGGGGGAGCGGCGCTTCCAACATCATAATATAATTATTTTTGCGTTCATTGCACTTACATTAAAAAATGTTGATATTTTCTTTGCATTTTCTCCAGCCCATATCCCGAACAGCAGGGCCAGTGGATCAAGGTCTAGCGGGGACCCAATTATCTCTGAAAGCACTTTCGTTACCTCCCTCCAAAACTCACTCAGCGCAGTACAGGACCAAAACATATGTATATGGTCTGCCTCTTCAGATTTTAATTTCGGGCATGTGAGAGTCGGGGTGTGTGTGAATTTCGCCACTCTGTTTGGTGTATAATAAAGTCTGTTGAGGAGCTTATACTGTATGCAGCGGAATCTGGCGCTGAAGGAGACTTTGCGCGTGTGTGCACACATTTTGTTCCACAGTCCTTCAGTGATTTCCATTTCCAGCTCCCTAGCCCATGCCTCCTGTGGTTTGAGGGATGCATTTTCTATTTTTGTCAGCTGCATTCTACACAGAGAGGATATTATGCCCCTGCCACCTGTAGAGTTTGCTATGTATTGGAGTTCGGGAGAGTCTGGGGGCTCGTCTGGGTAGGAGGGCCACATTGCACGGACCACCGCTCTTGGCCTGAAGTATTGTAGTAACTCAAGCGCTTTGTTGGAGTGTGCAGGCCGCCACTTTTGAGGGGGTGATAAATTTACGGTCGGGGTATAGATCAGTTAGTGCTCGATAGCCTAGGTTCTCCCAGTGTCGCAGGAAATGCTGGTCGTGCGTGGGGGAGAGTCCTGGGAATTGCCGTATGGGGAGCCACTTATAATATGGGCAATGCTCTTGTTTCGAATTCAGAATCCTATTCCATGCTCTGATCGTGGTTGCCACAGGGTCTGAGGGGGGCGTCTGTCGAACGTGCGGTGTAGTAACTGGGTCATGATGTTGGTCCCGTCACCTGCCAGTTTTTTTAATTTGACGTGAGGGGGCGGATTCTAGTGTGCATACCAATGTGTGGCATGTTGGGCCTGTGCCGTGATCCAGTACAGTGTTAGGTCTGGGGCTGTGAATCCCCCTTTTTCGTAGGGTGGGGTCATATGCCACTTCTTGCGGACATCACCAGAATGCCAGAGGAATTGAGCACACGCCGAGTGGAGCCTACTGAAGTATTGCTTACCGGGCCACACTGGTACGTTGGCAAAGATATAGAGGAGCTTAGGGACCGCGATCATTTTAACTATGTACAGTCTGCCTGCCAGGGACATTGGTAGGTTGCGCCATTTGAGCATCTTGGATTCAGTGAGCTGTGCTCTTGTCTCGTAGTTATCTGCCAGTAAGGAGGCTTTGGTTAGTGACACTTGCACCCCTAGGTATATGATGCCACCTGGGGACCAGCGTAGGGGGAATTCACATGGCAGCTGTTGGGTTGCCGCCGTGAGGGGGAATATTTCAGATTTAGAATAGTTGATGGTAAAGCCAGAGTACGTGCCTATTTTTGTTATGTCACAAATGATCGGGTCTAGGTGTGTGGAGAGTTTCTGACATATAGGAGTACGTCATCGGCATACAGTGAGATGATTTCTGGTGTATCTTGTAAGCGAATACCTTTGCGGGTCTGGCGATCCCTGATGTGGTCTGCCATGGGTTCAATGGCGAGCGCAAAAAGCATGGGGGAGAACGGACATCCCTGGTGGGTACCCCTGTGGAGAGCGAAGGGAGAAGAGACAATGGAGTTGACAAGCACCCTGGCCATTGGACCTGTATATAGCAGTTTTATATAAGAGATCATATTAAGTCCTACTCCCCTTTTTCCGAGCACGGCCAATAGGTATTGCCATGAAACCATGTCGAATGCCTTCTGGGCGTCTAACGTGACCGCCACTGTTTCTGTCTTCGGGTCAATTCTGGACATAACATTAAATAAACGGCAGATATTGAGTGCAGTAGTCCGGCCAGGGACGAATCCACTTTGGTCTGCGTGGACCAGCTTGGGCATAAATGGAAGGAACCTGTTCGCTATTATTTTGGTGAAGATTTTCATGTCCGTGTTGATAAGCAATAAGGGCCTATGGGAACCACATTCGTCTGGGGGTTTCCCTGGCTTGGGGAGTACGGTGATTAGGGCTTCCCTTAGGGAGGGGGGGCGAGGGCGGCTAATCGGAGTGATTCAGTCCAGACCCTGTACAGTATGGGAGCTAGGATGGCAACATGTTCCTGGTAGAACTCTATGTGAGCCCTTCGGGACCCGGGGCCTTGTTCTTTGGAAGATCTGAAATTACCTGGACTATCTCATCCAAGGTGAACGGGGCATCAAGTTGTTCCTTAGTGTTTTGGGAGATGAGGGTTAAAGGGATGCGTTCTAGGGTTACAGGTCATTTGGTTGAAAATAAATGGTTGACAGGACAAATGGTCGACGCAATTTGGTCGAAAGACAAATGGTTGAATTTTTTTTTTTTTAGTATTTTCACAATGTTTTTTTTTTTTTTTTTTTTGGGGGGGGGGCGGGTCCCCCCGCCCCCTTTTTTTGCTAAAAAACCCTTTTTTTTCCTAAACGAAAACCTGAAAAATATATATATAAATAAAAAATAAATTCAACCAAATTGCGTCGACCATTTGTCTGTCGACCAATTGACTGGACAGCGCGTTCTAGCAGGTCGTCTAAGTCATGGGCTGTGTGTTCTGGCTGGTGGCCATATAGCCCTGCATAAAAACTAGCGAAGGTGTCGATGATGGCTTGGTCCGACCAGTGTCGTAGACCTTATTCATCTATCATGCTAACTATTCGGGTCCTGCCACCCTCTGCGCGCACTAGCTTGGCCAGAGTTCTCCAAGGTCTGTCCCCCCTCCCCATACCTACGGGCAGCCACGGGGCGAGCGTAGTACCGCACCTCGCTCAGGGCATGGGATTCAAAAAGTTCCAGTTCTGTTCCAAATTTGGCTAGGGTTGCCAGAGCAGGCGTGGAAACATGTTCTTGTTCTAGAGTTTTAAGCTTCGTTTCAGAGCTATTTAGGGCCTGCCTTATGGCTTTGAGGACCCCCGCCTCCCTTGAGATGCACATCCCCCTTATGTATACTTTGAATGCCTCCCAGCGGGTTCCCTCGGGTGTGTCTTGCGAGTTGTTACTCTCGAAAAATATGTTTATATCCGATAGGATCACGGCTTTAAAAACAATGTCAGATAGAGCCTCCGATTTAAAGCGCAGGTCGGGCGGGCGGCCAGAGTATTGCTCAATTGGATCTGCAGTAACACGGGGGAGTGGTCAGAAAGTGTGCGTGCTAGGATCTTGACATCTGTCACCCTGCTCACCCGGCACCCCGACAGTAGGAACATGTCTGTTCTTGAAGAGCTGTCGTGCACTGACGAGTAGAAAGTGTAGTCCCTATCATGGGGATGGAGCGTTCTCTACACATTAGGGAGTTCATATGTGTAAGGAGACGTTTGGCGGCTCGAGACGTGACCCTGCGGGTTGTGGTTGTTCTGTCCAGGACATTGTCAAGAATGAGGTTCATGTCTGCGCCCCATAAAATGGGGACTTCCACATATCTCATAAGGATGGCGGTCATGGCATCTATAAATTCGGGGGAGTCGGTGTTGGGACCGTATGAGTTCACGAGCAAGCATTCGCCGTTAGCCAGAGTGCAGTGGAGGATCACATATCTACCCTCTGTGTCAATGTGAGATGTGTGGAGTGTGAACTTCACCGATTTGTGGATGAGAGTCAGGACTCCCTGGATTGAGTGGAGAATTGGGTGTAGAATCTGTTGGGGCCTCAGGACTGTGCCAAGTTAGATGACAGGTTTTTCAGAGCGTGTGTCTTCTGCAACAGGAGTACTTTGATCCCATGTCTTTGTGCATATGCTGTGATCCTACGGGACTTTGTGTAATTTTTCAATCCCCGGACATTCAACGTCAGCATTTTAATAGCCATAATAACACTTTATGGGACATCCCAATGGAGGACTTGTCTCTGTCCAGAACCATGTGTGCTATGGTGATGTGGAGACATGCTGGCAATTCATGGAACATCCCAATCGAAGAACCCATCTCTGATTACTATCTTGTGTGCTGCGGAGGCTTAACCATGCCCCCTTTCCAAACCAGTCATCACCTTTCTGCCGGTTTTTGTAAAGATTTCCCCAACTACGACACCCCCCACCCTCACCGCCCGGTACAAGCTAGCAGTGTGAAAACACCCTCCCATGGAGCGACCAACTGCATGACGTCCCCAACTTGGCGACGCTCGGTTTACCCCCACCCCCGTAACAGGAATGTAAGGGTGCCGTATCAAACCCGGCCACTCCGACCAGTTTGCCCAACAGGGCCAAACCTGAAAACAAAGCAGAAAAACTGGTATTGCAATTGCAGTGGGGGTCACCAATACCGTGTACCCAATTAAGCAAGTAGTGCAGCACGAAAGGCGCCTCTAGGGCAGCATTAGGATTACAGTGTATTGTGTTACATTGAAAACATAATGACGGATGGTAGCAAATGAGGAGAGATTTGGTCTCACTTAATACATTGGAGGTGTAAGGGACCTCAATCATTGACCATCAAGTCGTTGACAGGTTCTTTTAGTGGGATCTGTGATTCAATGAATTTGACTGCCTCATCCGGGACCGTGTAAAAGTATAGCTTATTATGGTAGGTGAATTTCAGACGTGTCGGAAATAGCATTGCATATTCGATTTTCCTCTCTCGAAGCATCTTCTTCACCCCGTTAAATTGTCTGCGCTCTGCTTGGACTCCCACAGAGAAGTCTGGGAAAATTCGAATGATTTGCGAGTCCATTCTTAGTTCGCCCTTCTCATGTGCAAGGCGCAGTATATAGTCTATCTCTATAGCTAAGGACCTTTGCTATTATTGGCCTAGGAAAGTTGCCTGGCTTGGGGCGGGGAGCGAGTGAGCGGTGCGCCCGCTCGATTGTGAAGAATGGTGAGAGCGAAGGGTCGCCAAGGAGCTCTTTGAGGAGGGTCTCGAGACCTCCAGTTCGTTGCGGCCCTTGAGCGCAGACTCTGGTACCCCCACAATGCGGATATTGGTTCTGCGTGACCTTGATTCTAGATCGTCGCACTTGGCCTTGACACTTTCATGTTGCGCACTAAACCTGACACTGTATTTTGGAGGGTGAGTACATTGTCTTCGTTTGCCCCAATTCTGGTCTCCGCCTCGGTAATCCTGGTGCTGTGTTAGTCTAGCTTTGATCTAAGTGAGGCCACATTTGCGTTTATATCATCTAGCTTTTCCTGAAAGGAGGCGAAGTTCTTTGCCATGGACTCCATCATTACGTTAGGTCGGGCTGGGGCGGGGGGGTCCAGTGGGGTCTCCATGTCAGCGTCGCTCGAAGAGGTGGGACCCCGCTCCAAACTGGGTGTCGGCTTGGTAAACTTGTCCATGCCCCCCCCTCCCCCCCCCTCCTTGGCCGCCCCGCAAGACTTGTTGGGCATCGCGAGGGTAGATGGAATTTTGTGTAGATATAATGGATGAGCGGGCGCTACTTGCGCAGTTCGGGAGAAGGTCTGATGGGCCTCGTGGGTAGCAGACCTAGGTGGTGCCAGGAGTGGACACTGTGCAGGCGAGCAAGGGTGTTGGAGCACTTTCTGTAGGATCTATTTTCCAAGCACCCGGTGGATGCACAAAGTCGGGGGAAGGACACTGGGCAAGGCCCCACTGGTCAGCAAGAGGGTGCAGGGGGACCGGCCAGTCAGCCTGCAAAAGGCGTGGTGATTCACAGCAACTAGGGGGAAGAGCGTGTGGCCTGGGCCCTAGCCCCCTCCAGGCCGATGATGGTGCAGTCTGGGTGGTGATAGGTGCCCTCGCCACGACCAGGGCAGCGCCAGGGCCCCCCCCCCCCTCAGAAATGTGCAGAGTATTGCGTGCTTGATGGTTCCAGCCACATGGGCTGAAATTTATAATAGTGGCCCCGCAGGAAGCGCCGGCCCCGTTGTGTATTGGGTTGGCTCCAGGTATCCAGGAGTGGATTCCACGGCACACGGTGGCGCAGCGCGGCCCAGATGCAGCCCCACCATCCAGGTGCAGGGGGCCGCGTGTTCAAGTAGCATACAGTTGCAGCCGTATTACGGCGCCCCCCGGCTCCTCACCTCAGGCTCTGGCGGTCCATATGATGTGTATGCAGGGCTCACAGGCAGGCAGGGCGGCCACGGCGCCTACGGCAGCCCGAGGTACGGCGCGGTCGCGGCACACCGCCGCCGGCTGCTCGCAATGTCAGGCCGAGCCCAAGCCCCACAGGGGGGTGCGGGAGCCGGCGCCAGCCAGGAGCCCACAGAAGCGCACGGGCTAGCAGAGCGCGCACCAGGTACTCCTGCAGGGCAGGGGCGCAGCCCGGCGTCCCGCAGAGTTCCCAGGGCCGGAGGAAAGAGGAGAGGGCTCACGGCCGACTCCACAGCAGGGGCCTCTCTATAGGGGGCGGATGGTCGCGCCGCCTGGCATCAACCATGCAGGGCTCAAAAGCCCGGTTATATCCCGGCCCAGGGTAGGCGCCGCACTGCTCCCACGGTCCGGATGTCAGGGCGCCGCGACTCAGCTCCAGTAGCCTGATTTTCCCCGAAAATGGCTGTGGGTGTAGCGCAATGTCCATGCTACAGCTGACTAGTATTTCCCTTGCAGGATGTGATCTTTTGCCGCTGATGCAGTTCGATACAGGATTGCTGGGCACAGAGCTCCACTCCTACGCAGCCATTTAACGGCTGCTCAACAGCACCCCCCCAAGCTGCATCACTTTCTAATGCCTTGGAAGCAATCGGATTTCAGCACTATGTTAAAGTTGCAACCTATTTAGATGGTAACATTCTAGATTGGATATATAATTAGAATATACACACCATAAATATGACTGCTTGCCCTTGGTCTGACCATCAATTAATTACCTTTTGAGATGCTATTAAAATCTATAGTGCTTCGAGTTGACACCAACCTGAGAATTGTAAAATAAGTGAGTAATCTGTAAAAAGCTCACTCCATCAGCTATAGAATCATTATTTTCTCAAAGTCTAGAGAAATTCTGCACTTTAAGACACTCTTATGAACTTGTTTAGGGCTTCCAGCAAGCTTTACATGGAGCGATTGATACGCCTATCTGTTCAAAATTAATCAAAACAGAAGCCAATAAAAATACATAGTTCAGGGATGTCTTAATTACTAGGAGGAATAAAAGGCTCCTGGAAAGAGTTTGGAGCAAGAATCATAGTACTGAGAATTTACGGGTGTATAGGAAATCTGCTGAAGATTATAAACGATTGTAGCCGCCAAACAATTAACTTCTAACCACAGAATATCGAACACAAAATATAGTTCCAAGGAATAATTAGCTATCCTCAAGAAACTTGAGGGAAAGGCAGATTAGAAGGCTCCTTTTGTCACCAACGTATGGTGGCAAGATATTCAGAATTCATTCTTTGAAAAAATTGCTAAACATCAACAGACGATTTCCTCTCCGAAACATTTTGTTTGATACCACCCTACCTGATTAGACAGAGCTTCCAGTGACACATTTGGGACCTAGGGATTACTCCTGTTTCTCTTTTCACCAAATTACCGAAGATGAAGTGCCTGTTTAGAAGATGTATGCCCGGCTCAGATCTTTAACGACTGGATTTCCTACTTCCGGCAGTCACCCAAATAGTTAATGCCTCTTTTGCTGATTGCTATGTTCCTGCCTCCCCGAAACAAGCCTGTATCGCTTATTTACTTAAAAAGGAAAATTGGGATCCGGCAGTGGCAAGCAATTATAGACAACAACTAATGTCCCGTTACTCATGAAGATTATCGATGGACGTGCTTGTCTTCAATTACATGAACATATTGAAGAACACAATATCTTGGGTGTTCGGTAGTATGGTTTCAGGGCTAGGTACCGATCTAAAGGCCACCTCTCGCCCTCCGCATTGCTGCTCTGTGCTCCAACCTTTAGTGCTATGCGGATGACACCCAGCTTGCCTTCAGGCTTCACTCTGCCACCTCTTCTCCTTCTCTCACCCCTGACTGTCTGCAATCCAGGAGTGGTGCGCCACCAATGATCGCTGCCTGAATGCCAGTAAGGCAGAGATCCTCCTCATCGACACACCTGCCCTTCCCCTTTCCCACAACTATCTGGCCGGCCTCCCTTGGCCCTCTTCCTGCTCCCATCTGTGAGGTTAAGAACCTCTGGGTTATCTTCGACTCCACACTTTCCTTCTCCCCTCACATTCCCGACATCTCTAAGAAATCAAACTACCAACTGCACCTCCTCAGAGATCATTCTTCCTTTCCTCTTGTTCCCCCAGAAGCTCACTGTTGCTCCAGAGCTCTGGTTCTCTTTAGGCTTGACTACTGTAACTGCCTCTTTTTATATCTAACCTCCTCTACTCTCCGTCCTCTGCAGCTCATCCAGAACAGGACTGCAAGACTTGTCCTTGGCCTCAAGCCCAGGGATCGTATCCCTCCAGCACTGAAATCTCTCCATTGGCTCTGAGTGGCTGCAAGGATCAAATTCAAGACCCTTTCCATTTTCCACAATGCCTTCTGGGGCCTGGGACCAAAATACCTCCAGCTTTCTTTTCAGAAGTATCTTCCTTCTCAAGCTCTTCGCTCTTCCACCTCCAACTGCCTGAGGGTCAGTCGCTTTTCTAAGCAACGAGTTGGGGGGCAGATCTCTCTCTTCGGCCGGCGCCTCCCTCTGGAACAGCCTCCCTGCCTCTCTGAAACTTGAGCAGAACCATCTCCGGTTCTGGAAGCAGCTCAAGACTTTCCTCTTTGCTTCTGCCTCCTTTCTTCCACTTCCCTGCTGATCCCCTGTCTGAGAATGCATTGGTTACCTGGCTACCCTCTGAATCACGGACCCAGTTCCCTGCCCTCCCAGTTGCACACCTGCACTGTTTCCTGGCAACCCTGCACTTGGCGACTGTGCCTGCATCCGTGCAGTCCCCCTACTTGCTCTTATCCAACATTTATTGTCTGCACTGAACCCCTGCACCGCCACCTCTTGGCTGCACTCTTTTCCTTTGTCTTGATCCTATGTCTTGCACTTCTCCTCCCCTTCCCGTTGCACTTTTCCCCTTCCCTCTCCCCCACACTTGCGCAATCTCAATGTCACTTGGCCTAGTAAGATCGTTGTCTTGTTCCCCCCCCTTGCCTCGTCGCGCCTTGAAACACTTGTGTATAGGTGCGCTATAAATTAAATATCATATACTTATGACTAAGATCATTGATAAAGGGCACATGGCCACACTTGGGTTGCTTGACATATCTGCAGCCTCCGATCTGGTCAATCACTCCTTATTGGTAAAGAGGTTGGGCGAAGTGCCCAACTGTTCTCATAGTTCAGCAGCCTGGATTTCGTCCTTTCTGTGGCCTCGGGACATTGAGAGGTGCAGTGGGTGATGCATTTGCTAGCCCTGTGGACCTGGAGTGTGGTGTCCCACAGGGCTCACGTCTGTCACCCACACATTTTAATATATACACAAGCCCCCCATTTGATTTGTTGGATAGCATCAGCATTATGTACACCAATTATGCTAACGATTCACACATCTTATTGAAGCTATCCAATGATTATGACCAGGTCTCCCAGGCTTTGAATTAGATTTTCTCCCTCATTCAAGCCTGGATGGCGTCCAACTTCCTTCCATTTAACAATAACAAAACAGAACTACTTATCGTTGGCTAGGAGCCTCGACTGAGCAAACTGAATTCTAACTATGAGCACTGTGTGCTTGTTGGATGTCAAATCAAGGTTGGATCTTGTGTGAACAGGTTGAGGGTTTATTTTGACTCCGACCTACTTTTTCAGACCATGTGACACATCTTGGCTCCTCGTGTGGCTATATTAACAAATTACCCTGCCAAATACGGCCGTATCTCACATTGGAAAATAGAGTTCTTCTAGCCACAGCTCTAATCTATTCCAGGCTCGACTATTGTAATAGTCTGCTCACTGGAATTTCGAAGAAGAACCTTAATAAATTGCATGCTCTCCAGAATTGAGCTGTCAGAGCCACATACGGCCTAAGGAAAGCTGAGCATGTAACTCCTTTCAGATGTTCCCTTCATTGGCTCCCAGTCAAACATCAAATTCAACATAGTTATGTTATTGGCATGTATTTGTGGACTTGCCCTGCAATACCTCATGGACCGCCTACAAGTTAAACCAGTCACCAGAAACCTTTGCTCCAAGAAAAGTATTTTGCTTTGTCAACCTGGTTTTGAACTGGTCAAATATGGTCGCACACGTTTTGATACAACCTTCCTCTCTGAAATTCGGAATCTTTTCTGCCCTGTGAAATTCAAAAATGTAAACTGTTTTTAATAAAGGCATGGATTATTTACATCACCCTGGTTGTTTTCTCTTCGTGTTCTTATCTGTTTGTCTGTCTCGGTGCCCTGAGACCTTTGTATGTGTGTGTGGCCCATATATAAAAATAAATAAGAGCTTTACAGACTAGCGAATTATGCTCATTGCCTGATTTAAGAAAAAAATATTTTTCAGTGTATACCACTAATAGGGTTTCATGCCGCCAAATGGTGCTTCGTTAAGCATCAATAAAGAAGACACGCACAGGGCCTAACACTTAACACATTATTGAAGTGCTGGTGAGAAATGCTTCGTATTGCACAAACGTGACCTCCACAGATACCGGCAAAACAAGGGCTCAATTCAGTTGTGACCTGACTGGAGAGTAAGGTGAACATGCCAAAGGTGCCCATGATGTATTGAAAGTAGCTCCTCCACAGGAACAAAAATAAAACTATCATGCTCAGTCTATGCATTTAAATGCGTAAACCCCAAATGGTAGCTAATCTGAGACCACCTTTGCGCTGTGTTTAAAAGCGAAGCTCACCATCTCCCCCGCATAGTCTTCACGCACGCTGCAGCAAGCCCATCCTTACGTTTTTTTTAAAGATTATAGTGACTCGTCAATGGGCTTATTGTAGTGGCAAGGCAAAAATCCAAGCTTACTAAACCTCACAAAAGCTGCCATTCACGATATGGAGTTTAAATGAATCCGTTCTCGATACAGGGAAAACTGCACTTTCAGTGATAGCTTGCATTCGTTCATATGGAAAAATCTAATCCTCTATGATGACGTGTTTTCCTTCGTGCAGGACAAGTTGGTCTCTCTTAGTGAGATTGGTATGCTTGGGGTTCGGGCCAGAGCTTGCTGCGCCTTAGGACACAAGCTGCGCTTAACTGTTTCAATATTTCAGGGGTTGTTTGTGTTACCACCCAAAGAGGATGGGGTCTTTCAGTTCTGATTGGACTGCTCTCTTTGGAACAAAGTCCTGGCTGATTTGAATTTGGGTGATCCATTTCTGCACAGATCATACAATGTAATGCTCCCCAGCGGTTTCTGCACAGATCATACAATGTAATGCTCCCCAGTGGAACACTCTTGTATGTAGTCACAAATGTTTGCTTTTCTGAATGTCAATTGTCTGAATTGGGTTTGTGTCATCTCATGCGCCATCTGTGGCCCAGTCGGGTGTTATGGGGTGTTTTGCAAGCCAGTAGTGGTGGGGGATGTCAACCTTTTTGTCTCAGTCAATCTTAAATCGTGTCAAAATATTCTTGCTGAATAAACTAACATGGGCAAATCTGTGTTCCTACCTTCTGATCTGGTCTTCCCGCCAACAAACATGAAACAACCACCTGGGATCCTCTTATTATGGGGGGGTTGAGGGGGCAGGAGGAGGGGCAGTGACCTCATCCTAGATCTACCCACGCTGTTTCTCATTGGAACAATTTCTGTTTTCTGAACCCTCTTTTACCAGATTTCTGCTCCCAATCTTTGCATGACCCGAAAGAGCCTTGCCTCTTTTTCAGAAGTCTTGCTGTGTAATTGTGAATTTAATGCTGAGTCGTCTTCAAGAGAAGTGGCTGGGTTCTGCTACCCTATTCCACTCTAATAAAAGTGTAATTGCAAGTCAGCAGTCTAATGGGAATCACAGACCCCCCCACTGCCCCATCTCACTACTGAGTACCATGTGTAGACATCCACAGTGAGCTCTCTGTAAGACTACAGAAAGTGGGAAATCCCTGAAAGCTGCAGGACTGATGGGCCCTTTTTAATGCAGATAGGGTGTATGGTAAAGGGGTGTGAGAAAACGTCTTATACTGTATAAACACTTATCATCCAGAAACATTTTTCCATATTCTTGTTCTTTTCCGACTAATGCAAAAGTAGATCCATAGATGGAAACGAGCAATTCTGCTACTGATATTCAAGAAAGGAGAGCGCACAAACCCAAAAACTTGATGTAGTGGGTAAACCTTTTGCCTCACTAATTCTTAAACCACTGAACGTATTGGCAACATAATCGGAACACTGGATGTCCGTCAGACTGGCTTTAAGGGCTTTAGGTGTAATTTGAAATCTCTTCCTCTTGAACATCTTGAAAACTCGATCCATACAAAACAAGAAACCCTTGTTTGTGGCATTTATCGATTTCCAACAAGCTTTTGATGGTGTTGATCGAACTCGCTTATGGAACAAAATGGGAAAATTGCAATATCCACGCGACTTGCTCTCCACAGTAATGGCCTTACATGAAGAAACCACCATCCGTATACGTCTGAATACTGCTGGGTTATTGACTCGAGATCGACACCTCAAGAGGACTCAAGCAGGGATGCCCATTGACGTCAGCCCTGTTCAGCCTCTTTCCGACTTGAAACCCTCATATGTATTCCATCGAGAGCAAATCCACCTAAAAATAACTGCACTCCTCTGGGTTGGATGATCTACAGTGACAATCTTGTAATCATGGACCAAACGCCAAAAGGATTACAGCGAAGCCTCAACTGCCTACAAACCTATGTTGAACGAAACGTCCTGAAAATCAATGTCAAGAAAATCAGAAGTTTTGATTTTACGACACTTGCGCGGCCGGAAATAAAAAAAAAAAAATTACAAATGGATCGTGGCCAACAAACCGATTCAAGTAGCAGGTGCAAGCAAAATATCTAGGTCTCTGCATCAATGCAAGTATGAATGATGACCCGCGAATAACAGATCTCAAATGGAAAACCTTAGAAGACAAGGTCTAATCGTACATAGAAAATATGGGAAATGTTCTCTAATTCCTCTTATTACAGTCTATAAGTAGGAAGTAACTCCTACTTTGACATACGGTGCTTGAGTCCACATTATCGACCCAGTGGGAAAAATGGGACGTGCTGGAAGGGCTGTTCTGCAATTAAATACTGAACCTACCAAACTGTTGCCTATAGCTGCGATAAGATTTGAACTGGGTCTAACATCATTATACACACAAGTAGTTTGGAACAAATTGATGTTCTTTCGAAAAATAATCATGCGCAATAGCCCTATACAATTTGACATACTGAAAAAGAAAAACCATTGAAATGACCAACTGGCACCTGCAACAATGGTCAACACCATGTAAAGAGGCAATATTTTAATTATTAATAGTCAACATCAACGCAGACAAATGGTCCTTGGTTAACAACCCAGACGCAGTTAAGAGGAAACTGTGGTGTCCTGATTGGGACGAAACAGAAAGATGGGCAGACCAATATAATCTTAACCTTCAATTTAAAACATCTCTCGGGTTCCTAAACATGGTGCCAAAATACCTTGCACAATTCCCAAGTGTTCACCATAGAAATATGTTCTTAAGAGTCAGACTAAATATCATTCCGACAAAAGAACTTCTATTCGAAAGACACAATGTGGACATTCCGAACAACCAATGTAGATTCTGTAATGATCATAAAGAATCCATATATCATCTTGACACTCCTCTGTTGTAACCTAAGGGCAGAAAGGACCGAACCCATGGGTGACTTAATATCTATGAATGACCATCTGTCGGATGAGAAATGGTGGATTCGCTGTCATGAGGGATATGATTTTAAATACATTTTTGCCATAACCATCTTTTTACAAGAAGTACTACAAATTGTCTCCTGCAAAGGTGCTAGGATTTCCCGTTGATCAGTTAATGTCTTCACGGAATCCTGGACAATCGATTTATTCAGCAAGGCTTTTATGTTTCCCTTGTAATTCAACCTATAATTTAAACTGTAATCTACATTTTATCTGAAATATCAGCAAGTAAAAGTTTGTAATAAATTAAATACTTTTAATTGAAACAAAATAATGTTTTGTGCACTCTGCAAATCTTACTGGTTTGAAGAAGACATTTTATAATTCTTCCTGCAAGGGATTCACCTTCCCATCCCATCCCATCCCATCCCATGCCTGTTGTCTAAATCACGGCTAGTGGCAGTGCTTCTGTAATTTGCTGTCACAACCACTTTTTCAGAGTGAATGGCGATCCTATCAAGGGAAAACCTATAGGATATTGAGGTTCATTTGATTTATGAATTGATTTCCCATTCCTGATGGTAAGGTGATACTCTGTGCCTGTCCACAAACCCCATCACAAGTAGCTGGAAATCGTAGTTGGAGCAACTCAGTGACTCTACATTTTCCTGAAATATGAATCTATTCTAAAATGTTGGCTGGCTGGCCTCCCTTCCTTTGGACCGTCACATTGTGATCTTTGACATACACTGTTGAACTACCGAGCACACTCTTGTTGGTGTGGGTTGGTGACTTGACTTTGTGACTGTGGGAGTTTGAATGCCTCCTTTAACTCCTACATGCTTTGTCTCTAACTGTACTTAGTTGCTGAGCGTAATACTTCCAGGGGAGGAGGGATTATCTCTGCATCTTTCCTTAATACCTGATATCTCTTCCCTGAGGACTGTTAGCTTGCCTCCTATGCTAACTTGAGGAGACCTGTGTGCTTGTTCTTACTATTTGAATAGTTGTTTTGCCGGATGCTCTTACATCGCAGGTTTCACTGAGAGCCAGGCACACACGAGGCAACAAAAAAAAAGTGGGCCCCACAAAAAAAAGACAAGTACCTGTTGTCCTACTCTATGCTGGAACCCTTCTACCTTCCCCTCTAGCTCATGTGAGTTGCCATCTGGTCTTGTGGAAGAATGCTGTAATAGCGGTCGGTGCCTTTGCAGACATGCAAGTCCAGAATGTGAAGAACTGCAGCACCTAAACCAAGTTGTGTACAGGCATCTGTAGTTGTAGTTTAGTATACGGATTCCAGAGAGCTGAGCCTGCACACACGGCATCTGCAGAAATAATCAAACGCAACATTACCTATTGAGAGATAACCACATTTTTTATTCTCATTAGGTATTTTATTTCCCATCATTTCATGGTAATCCTGCGCACCCACAGAAAAACAGACCTTCTGCTTGCCAAAATGGCACCAAAGCGCTGTTCCTTTTCCATTACTTATTTTAACTGGGCTAGTTGCCTTGTTTATAAATGATGACTTGTGACTGGAAATTGTGTTATCCTATTAATGGTGTTGCTTTGGTCTATTGTGTTTTCATTGCACCCCCCAACACTCTAAAGAGCTGGTTGAGATCGTGCACACTCCTACCAATGGTGACGTCTGGTAGTGGATCATAGCTTCACATATAATTGGCCCATAACTCTTTCAGGATTTGAGTGCGGTAAGGCATCTTGTACATGCCGCCCTGGTGTACTGCTTCTGCCCTCAACCGACCATAATATCAAAATTAACATGACAAGCTTAGAAAAAGTGACTTGTGTGCTGAGTGATTGGCGTCTCGTTGTGGACATGGTTGTGCAGCCTCAGGAACCTTTTGATAGTGGTACATGGTACATGTGGGGGTAAAGGTCTTCTGAGAATTCCATTCAACAGAATTATGAATAGTCTGACTAGGACCCCTTGATCCAAAACCCTCAAAAATGTTGCATTAAACCATGTAACAACAGTAGGCCACCATAATTGACTTAAGTAACACTATAAGTGTGATAGAATGTCATCTGGTCAGATGGTACGAAAATGTTTTGATTTTTATTTAATAAAATGATGCAGGAAATTTTGTTCTGAAAGGAAGGTTTGCTGATGACACCCTCTCCTGAATGCGCCATCCGAAAAGCATAGTGCACTCAGTTGCTTTGTGCTGTGCCAGTCTGCTAACATATACAGCAAATGCTTTGCTGTATCTTGGGGTCAGGGTTCCCAGACTGCACTGAAAATGGAGAACTGCTACATGCTCTAACTTGGAGTCAAGGTTCCAAGAGCACATTGTGTATGGGAATATAAGAAGAAACATGGTTTACTTGAACTTGAGTCTGATGAAAAAAGTAAGAATGTGATTACAAACACAGCAGTTCAACACTGGGACTTGGGGTCCGAGGTACATTGAGTGAGTTTCAGATCCAACAGAACAATAGATCTCTTGGTACTCAGAGTCCCAAAAGGCATGTTGGCTGAGAACCATTCAACGTGCGCTGTTTACCTTACAAGTCCTTGAACTCTTACCTTGACTTGCTTCATAATTATCTTCGATTTTGAAACACTAATTCAACTGCTTGAGATAATGTCTGTTGGGTTTGTGAATGTTATGTATGGGATACTGATGAGCCCATTCCGTTTTTAATTGACATCGTTCCAATATGACCGCACCGTTATACCAATGTTAACTCCGAAAAAAGAGTAGATGATGGAGGCACGATGACTGGTTTAAGTATAACAAAGGGACCATCCCTATTGCGTAAGCGGTCAAACTCTATTAAATGCTCGGGGCATTGACTAAACTCATCTGCATCAACGCGGTATCACGTGACAGTAGCCACGGGACCTTAAATTCAAATAAAATGGCGCCTTTGCGCACAACGAGACGGATCATATTTTGGTAACTGAGCCCAAATATGTAGGTGAGTGCAGACTTCTGGGGCAATTTTGGAATTAATGTGTACTATTTATTACTCCCGATAGTAGGTTACAATGATGGCTCCCCCTTCCTTTCACAGTATGAGCATGAGAGGCATTGCATACTACGCAATGCATGAAGAAATTATCCTCAAACTAGCTGGATGTCTAGGATTGCCTGACAACGGCACAACTAGTATGATCTCCAGTAGGTGAGCCATTTTATATTATGATCCAGGAATCCAATTGATGCTGGCATATATATATGCGATCGCGCACTATTAGACTATAGTTTTGAAATGTGTGGAGAGGCATTGCATTTTTCGTTCTATTAGAGGAACCGCTCTCATTTGAGCAGATATTCTGGTTTGGCCAATGGAGGCACAAGGAGGGTGACTTTTTTATTATCTGGGAGAATGTAAGCGGCATACTTTTTGAGCGTAGCAGGTAAGGTATGGGATCTAACCGTTAACTATATTTGGGTTTGCAGAGTTATGCTCGAACAAACAAATGGGAGTTAGAGGAAAACTACTAAGGTAACCGAGGGTTACTATAACTCGGCAGGGTCCATTACATATACTACAAGACATGGCATACATATTCTGTTAACCTTTTGTTAATTAATAATGCTGTGGAAGGAGGTAATTCAGAAAAGTCCGTTTTGAGTAGACCAGTTCAAACTATGCACTAGAAGAATGGGTCTTAACCCCCCTGGTTGCTTGGTAACATTGCAAAGGTGAATTGTCAACCTTGACTAATTTTTTTTATTTTACTCTCTTCTTCCCTTTCCCTCTTTTCTCTCCTTTGTCACATATAACATTTTCATTTTTTTCGTGATTGTAATTACTATGATTACGTAAACACAATGCACATTTTCTTTCGTTCACCATTAAAATGTGCATGGTCTTTTTGGATGTTATGTGATTATCGCGAATACCCCATTTATATATACTTGTGATTGTCCTAAATGGACCACTATGGATGTCGAATTTCGGTTCCCATTATACCTTAATTGTATGTATGTATTTTGGGTTTTGGCCTTAAGCAACTGTTGTTCTGCCTAGAAAAAAACCCATAAGTGGGTGAAACTGTTGGCCAGGCAGTTGGCAATATTGATATATTATAGCATATGCTCATTACTATAAGAATTGTGGTATAGTGCAATGGTTGCACATTGAGTGACCGATTTTAACTTTTGAAGGGGCAGTCCTTGCCAATTATTTAAGCAATATGCATCGAGCGGCAGGGGCATTACCGACTCAGGTAATGCCACGGGGCCCAGTAGTGAGGGCCTTAACGTAGGCCCCGGGGCATTACCAGAGTCGCTAATGCCCCCACCGCAAGGGGCATATAGCTATTAGTACCCTGGGCCGCAAAAACTGTGTGACCGGGGCACTAAAAGCTTTATTTTTTTTCCCGAAACGCTCCAGCGTTTTGGGGGGAAAAAAAAGACGTCAAAGAAATTGGCCCCCATGGAAATGGAAAACGGAGTCTGTTTTCCCTTTCCATGGTGGCCATCGGGAGCGGACGCGCTGGGAACGGAATCGTTTCCAGCGCGTCCGCTCCCGAAAAAAAGTGTGGTTGGGAGGGGAAAGGGAAAAAAGAAAAAGGAAAAAAAAACGTACCTGGGTCCCCGGCGGGGGATGATGGAAGTCTCCAGCCGTGTGTAGGCTCGGAGCGGGGATGGCCCCGCTCCGAGTCTTCACACGGCTGGAGGCTTTCATCGTCCCCTTCCGGGGACCAAGGCATAGAAGGTAAGTGGGGTGGGGAGGACAGGGAGGTGCGAGGAGGGAGGGAAGGAGAAAAAAAAAAGCCTTACCTCTGTCTCCGGCGGGGGGCGAAAGTAGCCTCTCAGCCTTGGGGAGGCTCGGAGCAGGGATGGCCCTGCTTCGAGCCTCCTCATTGGCTGAGGGGCTGCCACGCCCCCCGCTGGGGACCAAGGCCGTGGAATCCCGATGGAGGGATTCCCGGCCTAGTAACGACTCAGCGAGGGCCAATCAGAATGGCTCTTTCATTCCGATTGCGCCCTCGCCGGGTACTAATATTTGATACTATGTAATTTCTAGAGTCCCCTTAGTAACCATCATGCCCAAAGGGTGCTTATGTCATGATTAACGTAACAATATCTTTTCTTGTCATTCTGTGGATTTGTGTAATATGAAACTTTAAAAAAACTCAATTTGAAAATAGCAGGGTTGAATAAAATCACTTTAAAAACTGAGATTATTTGATTTTCATTTAGAGGAGCGCCAACCTGTTTGGAATTCTGTTAATCGGTTTGCAAATAGGTTGAATTACTATGTCTTTAAATAGTATTATGCTTTCTTCTTTTATGCAGTATATCCTGTTATTCCCATTCCCTGCCTCACTCTTGTCAGAAATGTTAGTATGATTTCTCCAGCATTGGATCTTTTATGGATTCTCATGCTCTTGAATATTCCCCTTTGTCAGGCTGGGAATCCTCTGCAACATTAAAACAGTTTACTTTTACATTTTTAAACTGCTTGTAAAGTGGTCTGTCATTTTGGGTCATACTGCCCACAGCCAATTCGACCGGTCTGCTTAGCTCCAGATCTGGTGGTCATCTTCAGATTTTTCACTGCACGTTAGTGTTGGGAGTCCTTGAGAAATCTCTCTTCTACATTTTCTGATGATTTTATCTATTTTTCATTTTCCTATCATATTAGGAAAGTAAATGGTCACAAACTGCAATAAATTATGAACTTTCCCATCTACATCACACGTTTAAATATTTAAATCTGTAAAACTGTGATCATATGTGAATGTACTCCTGTGCACTTGCAAATAATTCCATTTGCCAAAATGTAGGAGTCCTTTTAAATAACAAATGCGGGGGCAAAAGTTCAATTTACAATCCAGCCATAAGTCACACGCCACCTCCATTCTATACATACACACAGCACACCATTTCTTACTTGCCAAGAGTCAAATATCAGTAGCCAGTGGCTAGTGCAAATTGTGCACCCGAACGAAAGTTGCCGTTGAAGTTATACATGTGCTTTTTTAGTTGTAAATTATATGTTCAAATCATTTTACGATAAATCTTTGCTTTTTCATTACTTCAAAGAATATTTTAAGATGGTTACATTTCACCATAGAATATTATATATTGCCTGTAATAAATGAATGGAACTAGTAAGAGTTGTGCATCTTTGCGTGTTTCATGTAGTCACCTTTTCATTAGCAATCGATTATTCTGCACATTTGTTTATCATTTTTATATAGTGGATACCAAGATGGGTCCATCAAGACAGCCAGAAGCTGGTGAATGGTCTCATCTTGGTATACGCCATATAAAAATGGTAAACAAATGTGCAGAATAATTGATGAAGAGGTGAACATGCAGAGATGCACAACTCTACTGGTTCTATTAATTATTTATGGGCAATATATAATTGATTATATGGTGTAATGTAACCATGGAATTGCTGGATTAAAGTATAAGCCAAAAAGAAACTTGTAGGACAATTGCATCTTGATGAAGCACAAATTAAGCTGTACAGAATTTCTGCTGTGTGAGAACTTATTTTTCATTGAAGTAATACAATAGGCTATTTTTTAACATGATTGATTTCACAACGATAAAGGTACTCCAATTCTTGAAGCAGATCTAAGCGAATTGACTAGAGATACAAGATAGATAGATTGGCTTGTCTTTTTGCTGCACCGTTGACTGGCGGGGATACATGGTTTTGTGCAAAAAAATGAGGTCGATGAACTGGATCAAGAAACAGTGCATCATTTGCACAGGTTTATGTTTGGAGGGTGGTTCTACCCTAATTTATTTGTAAAGGGCTTTTCAGAGCAGATGTAAGTATTGTGGTATTAGAAAACATCTATTAGCTTCCTAAAGATAAATAACATATTCGGCAAGGTTTGCAGACATAAAAACATGTTCTGCAAAGAGACGCCTTGTCTAGGAAATAGGCCACTGGCGAGTTTGCATTGCTAATCGTGGGTAAAGGGCACTACTTGTCAATCAATGACATGACAAATAAAATTGCGTAATTGATTTGGAGGGAGGCAATATATTCATTAAGCTTTTGTAGTACACAACAAAACTTTGTATACTCGAGTAACTCGTTTTTGCACAGATGAAGTAAAAATGAATCTGCCTAGAGGGTGATTCATTAAAATGTGAAATACCCCTGAGAGCCCATTTACTGTTTAGGAAATTGTTGCCCTCATGGAGTCCCGCTATTCTGGTAAAGTTCCTGTTCCAAAGGCTTTCAATGCTACTTTTCAGAAATGTTATGAAGAATTGTCATCTAAAGTATTGAAATCCTGTGTGGAGCACCCTGTTAAGTGATACACTCACTCTTATTGAAGGAGGCGAGAGTAACTGAGTTGTAAAAATACAATAGACCTCAAAGTGGCTGTTACTACTCGCTGTGGCTTGATTAACAAGGCAAATAAAATGTTACAAATATCATATTGCTGAAGCGGACCCACCTATAACTTTTAGTCCACTACATTTGGACACGATTAGTTCCTAAGATTAACATTTGAAGCTTATGATAGTGCTTATAAAGCTTAATCCCCAATGCCAATGAAGGCAAATGGCATGTTTTTACCAAAATGTGACTTGGAGGCGAAACATCCGTCAACCGTTTGATTATGCATGCTGGCTGTGGTGCCACTTGTAGATCATATAGTGATCATGTTTTAAAGTTAGGGAGGCTGGAAGACACTTCCAACAGGTTCAGACACCTTCAAACACTGCTGATTAGAATATGGCCACTGTATAGGGTACCCTTTGCTACCAAAACCTAGGTGTTATTTTTGGACAGAGCGGACCATGCAGGGAGCTCCTATTTGCTTAGGCACAACTACTATTAAATAAGTATTTACCACTTAAAACAAGATAACATGGAGTGCAAGGAAGGCCTTGCTGGTGAGCGTGAGGATAAGGATATGACCTTTTGGTATCCCCCCACACCCCTGTTTACTTCACCCAGAAAACTTTCTTAGCACGCACTTTGTCTACATTCCTGTTGCCAGACATTTCGTTTCTCACGCAATTATTTCTTTATTCCTTACATTTGTCTGTAGCTTCACATATTGAAAGTGACAATGAGTGTGGTTATGGTTAGCTTAAGGTCCTTCTCCTGCTATGCCCCATCCCTCTGGAATTCACTCCCCACTGGTGGCGCGCACTGCCTCCTCCATCATGCAGTTCCGCAAAATCATGAAGAACTGGCTCTTTCATCGCTTCCTCCCCATGGACTGAAACCCAGACAATCCCCTACAGTACTGCGTTGCTGTTAAAAATGCTATCTCGATGCTAGCCTCTGGCTTTTCCTGATCCCTGTAAAGCGCTCTGCTGCCTGTGTGCCAGGTTTGCACTATAAACCATCAAATAGAATAAGGTCAGGGGGTGAGGGGGGTCAAGGGATAGCAGGGGGAAAGAATATGGTGGTAGAAAAGAAGGGGGTTGCAAGGGGTCTCCCCCTGTAATGACAAAATGAATCCTAGTAGTACTTGGACAGGAGAAGTAAAGGTATGTAGAAGTGTCGAATGTATGGTGGAGTGAAGGCAGGTGAAGTGAGGCCATACATCCAACCTTTTGAGTGATTGGGCAAATAATACAGTTCTCTAGGTCTAAGACTTTGCCATTGGCAAATATCTCTAGTTTATGTCGCCAAAGATGATCGGGAGTAAGGCCAAGGTGTTTGTGAAGGTGTCTTTTAATGGAGAGCAGGAAATCTGGGTCTGGGGTGAAGTATGTTTGTGTGATCAGTTTATGAACCACTTGCTCCTTTACTTCCATATATATTGGCATGTGTGTTGATTGTTTCTCCTCGTTTAAGTAGGCACATTCTTTTAATAACCACCCTGCTATTATATGTATGCCTTCTTATTTTGTTTCACTTTGAGTTAACCTTTTTCTTTCTCCATCCTCTAGGCCTTAAAATTCTTAGACATCTGGAAGGCCCTGTTTGCAGCTGCTTGCTAAGGGGCTGACCCCATTGGCGAGTGAAGATGGACGAAAAGGGAGATGGGGACTCTGTGGAGGATATCGTAGCAGGCAGAGCCACCGATTATGTGACCACCCTTTCAACAGATGCAGCTTCTCTCAGTGACTCGGACCCTGAGGATCCTGTCTTTCCTCTGGATGCAGAGGTGGACACACACTTCCCTGCGGAGGAAGTGGATAAGACACTTTTGCTAGATGGCATCAAGCCGCCAAGTCTTTTTACTAGCAGGCAGGTGAACCCAGTTCAACCATTCCACCTGAAGGGCATGAGCTCCACATTCAGTGTGCGCAGCCAAAGCATATTTGATAGCTTGGAAGGAGCTACCAATCGAGCTGTAACATGTCCGGTCATAGTTCCTGAGTGGAACTTCAAGCGTCCACTGCCTCCCGGCCCACTGATCCGAAGCATAGGAGAAGCCTCTCCACAGCAGAGACGGCTGGCAAGCTCCGTCCCAGATTATGTAGCACACCCAGAGCGATGGACCAAGTATAGCTTGGAAGAAGTGGCTGAGCTTAGCGACAAGACCAACACCATGGTGGCAGAGAACTTCCTAGAGGACATGAAGAGAAGGAAGATGGCAGAGAAGGTACCCAATACCCTAAATGACTTCATCCCAGCTTTCAATCAGGATACCTCCAGCAGCGGCCTGGGGAGAATCCTTTTTTCCAAGCCTAGTAAAAGTGAGCTCCAGAGAAAAGGAAAGGAAGATGGTCAAAAAGAACAGAAGAATGTCAAATCTGTCTTGGGGATGGATGGAAGTAAGATAGCTGCTGAGTGGGGAGTGGAAGAAGAGGCTGCGCAGGGAGAAGAGGTAGAAAATGTGGACCATGCTGAATTGAAAAAGGAAGAGGAACCAGGACTTGAAGAAACAGATGCAGCCCATGTCCTGGATAAAGGGTCCAGCCAGGAATTGGGATTCCACAGCAACAAAAAGAGGATCAGGAAGAACATCAGAGCCAGAGTCCACAATGCTGATGCTGAGGATGAGGACACGGCCTGAATGACTTTGGGATGTCCAGCAATTGTGTGTACTTAAACTTAAGCAACCCATTTGCCCTCTGTCCAAGGAGCTGGCGTCTTCATTATCTTCTCAGATTGACCCTGCTCTGCGTTTGCACAGTCTGGTCATGCAGAAACAGGGTGATGGGTTTTGGCATTTAGCAAATGAATGCCTCCAGTAAACGTAAAATCGCTGTTCATCTGCTCTTGACTTGTTTTACTCAAGACAATTATGAAGGTTATTGTTTTTGTGGTTGAAAACTGACATCTGATTCTCTTAGCGTGTGAGATGCAAGGGTAGTTAGTGTGTGTGAGAGATGTGAGGGTAGTCCCTGTAACCTGGCTGGAATTGGGGAAGCAAACTGATGTGCTTGCAATACCTTTTTGTTTTTTTGGTTTTAAAAAAAGGCTGTATATTAACAGAAATAAATGTGCAGTGTGTGCAGCCAAAATGTATTTATACTCTTTTGAATGCCTCGGTTGTTTCTGCGTGAAGAAGAGAAAATGTCACGAGGCGACTTGTTTACAGCTGATGAGGTTTCAACAGAAAATGTGGATCCTGTGGCGCTGCTTCTTTACCCTGAGATCCTTTGGAAGGATATGCTTGTCAGGATATTGAGGAGCACCTCAATTGTTTAACTTGTCACCGCAGCAGAATGGTACTTTTATTAACTCCTTCTATGGCATTTTAGATCGCTTGCTCTTGAAGAAAATGTTTTGGACTAGTGAAAAGCCACTTTCTTAATGTACATCATCATGCAAAGATGATCCCTTTATTAGGATAAACTGTCTTAGATTCTAACTTTTAAGTAGGGCTCTTCCACAAACAAAGTCTCTTACAAACAATTTAGCTCTCTGGCTGGTTTATGCTCCTGGCTCCTCTACTTTTCGTTCTGTGTTTCACAATGTTTTTGGAGATTCTGTTTAGTTTGAACTACATTAACTTTAAAGTGTTGACTAAGTTAACGATTTGTATTTATTTGTGACATATATAGCTCTTTACATCAAAGCGCTGAACAGAGAACACACTTTACAGTACAATAACATGCACGGTCAAAAACCACAAAAAAGTATTCATAATTCTAAATTCGGTCTTAAAAGTAGTTCGAAGTAGAGAGTAAGAGGTAATGGAACAAAGAGTTGGAGTAAGAACATTCCAATGAAATAGAGCTAGCAAAGTAAAAGAGCAAAACGGTGACTTGGCACAGGGAGGGTGAGGAACTGATACTAGAAATTGAGACTGTGAGCGAAGAACACATGGAGAATAGAAAGAGACAGAGGAAAGATAAGAGGGCGCAAGGCCATAGAGAGATTTGAAAACAAGACAGAGAAAGTAAAATTTGAGGCGAGAGTGAAAAGAAAACCAGCCAAGAGAAGACAATGGCCGAGAAATTGAATAACAAGGGAAAAGAAGGTTTAGGAGATGAATGGAAGCATTGAAAACAGACTTTAGAGTAGCCAAGCGAAAGACTGGGAGTCTAAAGAGTGTAGCAGAGCAATAGAATAAACGGGAAAAGATAAGTGAGGAAAGCTTAGTGGCTCCAAACGTGAGAAGAGGGCAAGATACACAGTTGTTAGCGAAACGCACATGAGGAAATAGAAATGCGATGAGAAAAGGATAAGTCGGTATCAAGCTAAATACCAAGATTACGAACAGAAGATGAAATGGGTAGTTCCGAAGGGGGGATAGGGGAGTGAAACAAAAGGAGCAGGGGAAGCAGAGGGAATAGTATTGGCAGGAAAAAAGAGAAATTCCGTTTTATTAGCATTCAAGACGAGAGACTGATCAGACATCCAGGATTTAAAAGCTAGAAGACAAGGGGTAAGGTTATTATGAATAGCAGATGAAAAGGAAGAGAAAGACGGTAAGAGCTGGGTATGATCCGCATAGAAATGATGGAATTTTCACAAAGTCGAAATGATGGCAGCAAGGGAGATGAGTGGAGGCCGAAGAGAAAAGGTCCTAAGACAGAACCTTGAGGAACACTATGAAGAAGAGGTAGTGTGTCGGAAGAGGACCCAGCCCAAGATACTGAATATGATAGATAGCAAAACCAAGATGAAACTGAACCCGAAAACCTAAAATGAGAAAGACAAGACAGAATAAGAGTATGATCCAGTGTCAAGGTAGTGATAAATCCACTAGAATGAAAAGAGAAGAGTGTTTAGAGTAACAAACAGAAAAGCAAAGAATCACAAACAGAAAGAGCACCTTCAGTAGCGTGGAGAGGGCAAAAACCATACTCTGACCAAGAGAGCATAGCGTGCTCCGTGACGAAAGTAGAGACCTGGGAATAGACAAGGCGCTCAAGAAGCTTAGATAGGGAAGAAGATGAATGGGTCAGAAATTGGCAGGAAGTGAGGTGTCTGGAAGATTTCTTTAGAATGGGAAGAATGGAAGCGTGCTTAAATGAAGAGGGAAAGGTTGAAGTTAGGAGATAAGTATTAAAGAGAGAGGTAAGAAAAGAGACCAGCGAGGGATGAACCTCAGGAATGAGTAAAGAAGGAAATGGTTCTGAGGGAGAAAGCAGTAGGGTGGGCACGAGCAAGTAAAGAAAGTCTCCGAATTAGAGATCTGAGAGAAAGATGAGATACCCGAGGTGGGGCAGGAGATTGGGGAAGAAGAGTATACGGTAGAGGAAGGAACGATGGCTGCTCGAAGAGTGGCTACCTTTTGAAGAAAAATCAGATGCTGTTAAAATAGTTAAGCGAGTAATCGAGGGAAGGGGTAGAAAGATGACGAGATAGCGATTGAAACAGATGCATAGGATGAGTAGATTGAGATTGCAGAAGATCAGAATAGTATGAGCGTTTAGCTAAAAGAAGATCATTATCATATAGTGTATGATGCAAAGAAAAAGACAGTTGATCTGCGCCAGGAAAGGAACTACGTTAGCGTCGCTCGATAGGGTGAAGAACTCGTTGCATAGATTAAGCCATGATTGAGATGCTTTCTGAGAAGGGCAGAAAGAAGTTGTGGGATAAAGACAATCGAGGGAAGTAGACCATGTAGCAACCACATCAGCCGAGAGGGCAGCAAACGGAGAATGCGTAGGAAGATTTGAAATGCAAGAGGAAACAGGATTATTAGCATATGTCAGAACCAGGAGAAGTAGGTAAGAGGAAAGAAGGAAGAATTGAAAAAAATAGAAGATGATGATCAGAAGAGTAAACTGGGTTTACAGAAATGGATGTTATGGATAAAGACAAAATGAAAATGAGATCAAGACGGACCAGATACATGAGTGGGGATTAGGGAGGGTATAGAGGGGATAGGAGTCAAGAATGGAAAGAAACCGAATGATGAGTGAGTAGTGGAAACAATGCATTAAGAATGTATTCGATTCTGGGCCCCCAAGGCAATACACAAACAATGGAGACTCCCCGTGAGACTTGAATACCCACCGGCAGTATCTCAGGTATGCTTGGTTAGAGACCCTCTCTGGCCTGTTCCTCTCTTCCATCTGGCATCCGGGCCCCCTCAACTCAAGGGAACCTTCCCAGCAATACACCCTACTGCCTGTTTGAACCACCAGGCCAGATGGCTTGATTGCTTGGAAGTGCATGAGAACCCGATTCCCTGTGTTTCCACAGCAAGCTGCGTAAACAAGCGGAAGTCGGGTTAGGAGAACATAGTGCAATACTTAAAGCTCAATACAGGAATGAGTGGAAGACCAGAGGCATGAGGGGACCAAGATCTGGAATAACTTCTGCACACACTCCCCACACTTTCTGGCCCTGGAGAAAAGCACAGTAACCAGAACATAGTCAAGGGAACCCCCAGGGAGGCAGAAACGCAAGTAAGGACTGAAAATCAATAGGACTATGTTGGAGAAAATGGCATGCCAGGCTGTGTGGTTGTTTCAGAGTAAAGGTTGTCAATATGCCAGGAGGGAAGCAGGAAAAAACGAAAAAGGAGGGAAGGTTAGTATAGGGGCTACCCCGGGCGTCCAATAGTTATGTGCCAGTCTCTTTAGGGTAAGAGGAAGTGAGGTCGGGAAAAGAGTTTTATATTAGATTGAGCTGTATGCAGAAGGTGAGGCAAGTATGGAATGGCTAAGTACAGGAGTTACGTGAGGGAGAATAGGAAGGGACAGACAACAGCTGTCCAGTAACCTGAGGCAGTCCTTGGTCGGTGCACGGTTGGGCTGAGACTGGGATGCTATGATAGGCGAAGGCAATCCAAACAGACCGAGTCGAGTATCCGTGAGGGCGCAGATAATACCAGAATGTAATCCATGGTTAATCCAGTCACAGGTAAACATTGATAACAGCGTGGGCAAGGCGGACAAGTTCGTGAAGCGTAGGTATGGTCAAGAAAGCAGGCCGAGGTCAAGGATCCAGGAGTCAATCAAGGTAAGTAATGGCGTGGTACAAGGAATGCACAATACGGGCTCCAAGGAAAGGAAACAATCGGAAGCACCGACATGGAAGTGTGGAGGCCTTTTATTGGCCCAATGGAACAGTGCTTTGCATCATACGCTTGAAGCCAGCATCACGTGATCGTGAGTTCTGGCCAATCGCGAGGGGGGGCAAGCCGTGTGAATGCAAGGTGTACCATGACCATGGCAACCGTCCAGACGCCTTCCAAGCTCTAAAAAGAGCATATGCTGCGACCTGGAAACTGGACAAGCGCGGAGCCCGTGAAGCAGCCGGCATGTATGTAGAGGGGAGAAAACGCGTTGGCATCATGACAGAATTCATATTCAAAAAAACTGCATGAAAGTGGAAAAAACAAGATATTTAGATACTTAGTACAACACAGTTTGTGTTGGTCAGTGTCCATGGGACAGCTCATATAGCATTAAAATGTTGATGCGAATCACTACACCTCTCTCTGCCTGATCTTAGAAAGATATAGCCACAAGGATTTAGGTACATCTCCTCCAGAAAATACGCAGCATCTGCTATGCATCCATCTCGAGGTGTTATGGTCTGGCACCTCCACATGTCCTTCAGGAAGCTCTGTGCCACCATGGGGGGGGGGGAGGGGACTCCCTTATCCTGGACAGGTTTGCTCACCCTTAGTAAGCTATCTTTTTAAATGGCTTTTTGTGATGTCTTGAATCAGTTATTTTTGTTTTTCTGGGGGACTTTTTCACTTCCGTGTTGTCCCCTTTTCGTCCTATACAAAACTTGCTTAGTTTATCTAATGAAGGTTCTGACCCTTCCCCCCCCACCCCCCTTTTTGGCAACTTGCAGTTTCTTTCTCGCTCCCTTTATTAAGACTTGCTTGTTCTGTGGATTCTTTATTCACTTGTTTCCTTTATTTTATATTGCTATACAAATAGACTGGTTCCCGAAGCACTCTTGACTGATTTTTCTACTGGGACGAGTAGGTTGTGTCCCCATTTATTCTTCACTTATTCTTGTACTGCGACGAGTAAGCTGTGTTCTCAAGTATAGTATTTTTGACGTATTCTTCTACTATCCGATTGATTGCCCCCACCTTCACTGGTACAGAGATAACTATTCTTGTTCTCTTTGTTGACATTTCATAATTCCTTATCATTGGAATTTCAGCCTTCGGGCCAGCAATAGTTTACTCTTGAATTCCAATCGTCCTATTTACAGAGTAGTATTACGATTTGCACGTTTGTGAATTCCGACATTCCGCCGTCCCCATTACCTTCCCTCCGGGGGTTTGGCATCACCGGGCCTGTTCTTGGGACGGGAATACTTCTAGTTAGGATGGCTTTGAGGACCTTCTTGCTCTATCGACACTCATTCCGCATATTCCAGGTCATGGAGGTCTTGGTGCTGTTCAGCCGGCACTATCCACCCTTCTTGGCACAAGCACCACTCAGGTTCTCTTAGTTCCAGCTCTCTCAATTCTTTGTGCATGCACCAGCTGGTTGCCTGCACGGGGCACAGGACTTCATTGCTTCATTCCGCTATCCCTGAAACACAGGTTTGAAAATCCTGTGCTTCTGCTTCCCAGTGCTGTCTCCCTGATAAGAGTCCTTCTCTTTTTAAGCTGCTTAGGTGGGTCCTCCCCAGCAGAGGATCATATCAAAGTCCTCTTTCACTGACCATGAAGTATTCTTAATCGCTCTTCGATTCTTACTCTTCATAGCATTAGCATTGCCTGTGTTTTTATAAAAATGTCTTTATTGTGAGTTTTATTGCAGAACAATACAAGAGTATTGCCCTCCGCACGAGCGACTACAATTTTAACTGCGCTAACATATTTTGAAAAACATTTTCTCTGTGGATGTCACTTAACATGGGAAAAATATTTGCATCAGCAACTCAATAGATGCCCAATATATATCGTGGTAGCAGGGCCTCCCTGGATCTCTGCATACAGGCGAAAGCACTCCCTTGTGGGAATCTGAGGTATGCGGGTACTTTTACTGTTTTCTGTGCATCCAGCCTCAAAAAACCCTCATTCTGTGCCTCCGACGACCCACCTGCATATAGAAAACAATACAAACATGCAACACCCATTCCAGTTAAGAGTAGGAGTAGTGAGTATAGGGCAGTGCACCTTCCATGGGTTAGGTAGTATCTGATTGCAAAAAAAAAAAGTAGCAGATCTGGGCAGAGACTGATAACTGATCAGTCAGATTTTTTAAAAAAAATGTTTAAAACTTTCTTTATTGCCAAGATATAGCAGCAGGCACACAACACAGTACATAAGCAATTGGTGTTACACGAATAAATTAAGTGGTACATTTGGGGATTTCACCCAAGGGGGCAGGCTAGCACCTCATTAGTCGTTCCTTAGGCAACACCACAGTTCGATCTATATATCAGGTAGGGGAGAAGCGAGCAGTACTATGTTATCTTTACTGTTCAGGTAACTACAAAAGTCCGTCCACACATTTTTGGGGCGAGAGTTCAAGGGGAGGGAATTAATGTAGTCTTCCTCACATTTGAGTCCAAGTGAGGGACTTTAGCCACATCTCGAAGGAGGGGGGATGTCAGTCAGATTTAAGACGTTTTCAGAGGGTTGTGCTAAATTCAGTTCATGCCCCTAGGTTTTCGTATATTTTAGAGAAAATAATGTGCATGAGTTTGTATATTTAATTTTTGATTCAGTGCTAGTCTAATATTTTCTTAGAATGTACATAGTTCCTACAATCTCCTTTTCTGAGGCACATGCATGTGTTTCGCCCTTACCTGGGCTTCCTCAAGGCACAGTAAGTTAGCTTTAGAATTACCCAATTTGGGTTAGTGTAAACATTATGCAATAATTATCTGTGGATCACATTTGATATCTTTACATTCAGATGAGTGACTTTCATTGTATTCTGCTTTTTTTAGTGATTGGCTTCATTGTTGTTATACATTCTATTCATGCATAAAAATGTATACATTCACATTCTTCAGTGTGTTTCACTGATTTGTTTCTACAAGTAGGTAACAGTGTGAAAGGGCAGGAAGGGTTGGGAGGAAGGAAGAGTAGAAAAAAGTGTTAGTTCCTAATTGTATTAATTAGTTCAATTTCACCATACTTCAGTCAGACCCACAGAGCGTGTCTTACCTAATAGTTAAGGTCTTTTGCAAGCAGTCCTTGTGTTACATGGTTTATAGTGATATTATCGAAAAAATATTACCGAAAAATAATGTCGAAAAAAATGTCGAATGTAAATATGTCGAAATTACATACTTAAAATGGCCATAGTCATTTGTTCGAAAAAAAAATTTGAAAAAGATTTCGATAACGCAATGCCAAAATATCAATGGTACTTGTCCAAAATAAACGGAACCCTCGCACCCTCCGCGAAAATTAGGCATATATTACACATTATGAATGACAAAAAGCACATAAAGTACGATTACTAAGGGTTAAACGAATGAGTGAAAGCCAAGAGTAAAGAACCTTAAATGAACGCTGGCGAACAGATGACGGTTGCGACAAACTGTCATTACCTGACAGAACCTGAGGTCCGAGCAAACGGAAAAAGTACACTGCAGCTACTTGACGTAAATACAGGTAATATTACATAAAAATATAGAAATTAATATAGGCTATAATAATCTATACATAATATAGAACAAATAGTGAAACGTTGTTTTTGTTCAGATATAAAATGAGCGAGAAAGTGGAAAATGTTACATCTCAAAGGAGGAGAACAGCTGATTCATGAGGGATACGTATACAATAAAGAATTTAAAAAAAAACGAAAACATATTGGAAGTGCACAGAATATACAAAAACAAAGTGTACAGAAAGCGTGATAACGGAAAATACAATGGTAAAAACAAAGGGGGAACACAACAATCTACCTGACAGAACCACTATAGTGGTTAAAAAAACAATGAACGAATGAACTGAAAAGAAGAGCAATGGAAAACCCGACTGAGGCCAGCGGGTCTGTGATTGCTCGAAACTGCAACAAAATTCCATTGCACGTATTGGCACAAATGCCAGCGGAAAAACATATACAGCGTACAATAGATAGAAAAAACCAACAAAAAGAAAATCTAGCGCCACCACCCAGAAATTACGAAGAAATAAGCATAGTGGAAATATTTTAAAAAAAAAACAGAAAAAGGAGAACATTTTCATTACACAGCAATACAAGTAAAGGATGAAAAAGTTATAATGTTCACAACAAACAGTAATTTAAGGCAGCTTGGTAAATGTGACATTTGGCAAAGCGACGTCACATTCAAATCGTGCCCACAACCGTTCCAGCAATTTTATAGTGTACATGGTTCGATAAATAACCATCTAATTCCACTAATCTTCGTTTTGATGCCCAAAAAAACAGGAAATGTACAAAATATAGTGTTTGAAAAAATTAAAGAGGCCATACCTGAGAAAAACCTACCACTATCATTATGGACTACGAACTGGCACAAATCAAGGCATTCACCTGAATATATAAAGAAACCAGTATACAAGGATGTTTTTTCCATTTTACCCAGGCAATATTGAAGAAACTGCAAAAACTAGGGCTCCACACCAAATACATCGAAGATGGCGCTTTCCAACATAATGTAAAAAAATTGTTTGCATTAGCCTTTGCAAAAGAAGACAAAGTAATTACATTTTACGAACATTTGATCGACACAAATTACTTCATAAACAATGAGGAACAGAACACAGAATTAATGGATTACATGGAAAGCACATGGTTAGGACAACTAACGCAAAATGGCACAAGGAGACCTAAATATCAGGTGGTATGGTGGAACTGCTACAATGCAGTGATTGAAGGAAGGGCAAAAACCAACAATATGTTAGAAGGGTGGCACAACAGGGTTAACAGAAACTTTAATACCAACAACCCAACATTGTGGCATTTCATGAAAGACTTAATATCGGAACAATCTGCACAGGAATTTAAAGGCATACTCTAGTAAAAAAATGTATTTCAAAAATAGATAGGCCACATTAAAAAAAAAAAAATCGCATCCTCCGTTTTAAAACTTCCTATGTAAAATGTTGGGCTATTCAAGCTCAAAATTCGAAAAAGCAAGCACAGGGGGGCCGCCATTTTGTGAAATGGAGGCCCTCCTGTGCTGGCTTTTGCTTTTGCGGCACTAATGAAGGAAAAGCCAGCCAGCTGTAGTAAACAAAGTCTACCGCTGGGTGGCTTTCCCTTCATTAGTGCCGGGACTCGGACGACGCGGACCGGAGACCAGAGCAGGAAAGCTGCAGCTGAATCTCGGTAAGTGCTATTTTTTTTTACAAAAAATAAGCACTAGCTGCGGTTTTTTTTCTAAGTTTTCCGGGCTGGAGGAGCCCGGAAAACTTAGAAATAAAACCGCAGCTTTAAAAACGTATTTATGTTTGCGGTCGCTTTTGAAGCGACCGCAAACATAAATACAACGTTATTGTGGTGGAAAACGCTGCAGTTTTTCGTTCCAAGTTTCTCAGGCTCCTCCGGCTCGGAGGAGCCTGAGAAACTTGGAAAGAAAAACCGCAGCGTTTTCCAACACAACCGCGTGTGTTTCTGCCTGCTGTGGCTATCACTTTGGGTCTCCGGTGCTCCCATGGGAGCACCGGAGACCCAAAGTGAAAGCCACAGCAGGCAGAAACACACGCGGTTATGCTTACATGACGCGTAGTGTTTCTACCTGCAGCTGATTTCCCATTTGGGGCTCTCGGGCTCCCCCTGGGGAGCCCGAGAGCCCCAAATGGGAAATGCTACGTTGTCTGCCTGAATCTGCTTTTCCAATCTGCTCTTTCCCCGTGGGGAGCCCGAGAGCCCCAAATGGAAAAGCAGATTCAGTCAGACACAACGCGGTTGTTTTCCGCCATGCCGCGTTGTGTCTGCCTGAATCTGCTTTTCCATTTGGGGCTCTCGGGCTTCCCGTGGGGAGCCCGAGAGCCCCAAATGGAAAAGCAGATTCAGGCAGACACAACACGGTTGTGTTGGAAAACGCTGCGGTTTTAAAACCGCAGCGTTTTCCAACACAATAACTTTGTATTTATGTTTGCGGTCGCTTCAAAAGCGACCGCAAACATAAATACGTTTTTAAAGCTGCGGTTTTATTTCTAAGTTTTCCGGGCTCCTCCAGCCCGGAAAACTTAGAAAAAAAAACGCAGCTAGTGCTTATTTTTTGTAAAAAAAATAGCACTTACCGAGATTCAGCTCCAGCTTTCCTGCTCTGGTCTCCGGTCCGCGTCCTCCGAGTCCCGGCACTAATGAAGGGAAAGCCACCCAGCGGTAGACTTTGTTTACTACAGCTGGCTGGCTTTTCCTTCATTAGTGCCGCAAAAGCAAAAGCCAGCTTAGGAGGGCCTCCATTTCACAAAATGGCGGCCCCCCTGTGCTTGCTTTTTCGAATTTTGAGCTTGAATAGCTCAAAATTTTACATAGGAAGTTTTAAAACGGAGGATGCGATTTATTTTTTTTTTTAATGTGGCCTATCTATTTTTGAAATAAACTTTTTTTACTAGAGTATCCCTTTAAATTATCCCAGAGCATTTCCCTTGAAAACACACAATTGAGAAAAAAGAAATATCGCGGCTATGAACAAAGGATTAAAAATATAGTAAAACAGTTTGAAACAGAAGAAACATTCAACTATTTAGAATCAATTGCTTATAATTTAAAATGTTAACATACTCAGTTTGGAAAATCCTCGATCCTCCATGGAAAATGGAACGTACCCAACAATGCCAATCTGTCCCAAACAAAAGTAAACCTAATCCACTGAGCATCCTATTAAAAATCCATAGTGCGATCCAGTCAAAGAAAATCATAATCCATAATCCAATCCATGATCGAGAAGTGAAATCCAGCCAAAAAAAAATCACAATCCATAATCCAATCCATGGTTGAAAAGTAAAATCCGGATGTTGAAAAGCCAAAAATCCAAGTAAAAAAACCATAGTCCGTTCCATGAATCCGACGATAAAAAAAAAAGTCAATAGGAAATCTGTCCGTTCCAGGAATCCCACGATGGAAATACAAAAATGATCCAAAAATAAAAAATCCAGGAAACAGCAACGAGTACACCCGACCGGAACGGAAGAGCGGAACTAATGGACTTAAAAAATGGCGCTTATGTAGACGTAACACATACGTACAGTTACGTAAAGAATTTAAGAACTTACAATATTATGTTAAAATATGTTTTGTTATACAATGGCACCATCTAGTGGTGATAATAAATAGCAGTTAAAACTCAGTTACAACTCACCTATACTAGTGTTATTATTTAATAAAATATTTAATTTAGCACTGTTACAATTTAATAAAATATTTTATACCACTTACCTTGTATATACTACTGTTACTATTTATTAAAATATATATTTAATAAACCACTGTTACTATTTACCACTTTTACTATTTAATAAAATATTTAATATATCACTTACTCTTTAATAAAATATTTAATATACCACTTACCTATTATTTTGAATGATTAATTATTCGACATAAACATTTTCGAAATAATATTTTCGACATTTTGACTTTTGAAATTATTACCTTCGAAAATATAACTGGATACCGTGTTACATGATTTCTTCAGTAAGTTCCTATGTGGAACCTGTAAGAGGTTGAATATTTTCATTCTGGTCATTGTTTAGCTAAAGGGTTAATTTGTTTCACCATTGTCAGTAATTTATTTTTATTCAATTTATAGTATTTAGTTAGTCGACTTTTAGTACTTAGTCAGTTATGTGGGTGTTAACCGTATCAAATTATTACCTCCTTTCATTGTTTTCAATTTGTCATTTCATCGTATTAGATATCTATTTTTAGGAAGGTACTTTTTATGGCCCATGTTTTAACAAAGAACTCATTAAGTGGATGGATTTGTAAAAATATGAATTCCTGCTGACTTGTGTGAATATGGTATTCCTAAGTAAATCCTATGGGCTGCGTAAATAATTAGACATATGCCTTGTTTCTCTCATGCAAACATCTCTATAACAGTGTTAATCTCCATTGTGTTAGTTGATAGGTCAGTGTGTATAAAACACGTTACTTTCGTAATAGCTTAATGCTTTTTAAGTATTATTCCTGTTTGGGTCCTCTTACCTAGTTAGAAGCTGGTCTCCTCTTTTCTCACGTTCTTTCAGGATGGTGGCGTTCCGTGTTGTCACACGATCCCCACCATTCTGAAAGTGATTATTTATGCCGGTCTCGGGTTGGATGTGTCATCTGGATTGCGTGATGATATCATCCGCGCTGCTACGCATTTGTTATGCTCAAAAGTTGGGTTTAAATGCTGGGCTGCTCATGTTAATTAGCCTGTATGTGAATCATAATTAGTAGTTAGACATTCTAAACATTTGAGTGTTTATTTACCACACAATGTCTCAGTAGTCTTACCAGAAAGTGTTAATATATTAGTTTTGAGCATTTGGAAATCTATTCATTGGTGTGCATCCTGAATGTGTTAGACTCATGCTTAATTATATTACAAAGGACTTGTGCTCATTTAGTAGGTGTGCATATATATTAGCAATTATACGTTAAAATGCGGGTACAGTGTTATTTTCAATGCGCCTGGACATTATTCTTTGTCAGCCTTATAATTAACGTGACTGATGGCCAATCCAATGTGGTAGTCGGAAGGAAATCGAAGGCGACCCTGCGTATATCTCCTATTGCTAAGCATCAATACTGTCTGTTCTAGTTTCATCTCTTGTTTGGCATTTGTATGATCCTATTTTCATTGCTGCCCTGTCGACTTAGATTAGTTCATGGCGAGGTTCAATATATCCAGTTGTTCATTGGAAAAAAATTGTAATCGGTAAGTAGATACTAATTTCTACTAATAGTAGTCCCTTTAATTAACGACTGGCTCAGTTCTCTACCTTTTGCATCGTATTATCATCTTAAGTGGTTTAAGGAATGTCTTGTTCACATTGTATCCAGTTCGGCCCTTAAGTGATCTGTCACTTCGATTCAGTGCAGGGTATAACATAAATTAAATGTCTTCAGTTATTTTGTACTCCAGTGATCCCTTTTAGCAGAAAGGTGGTTACATTTCAGAGGATTTTTGAAGTTCAAAGGTAATAGTGACAGTAAGTATGGTGCATTTTGTTATCAGTGTTCAGCCCTTCCGTGATTGTTCTCAGGTTGTATATAATTCTGGCTTCCTGTTGTCGCAGGGTCTTATCTTGGTCGCCCATCCTTGGGTCTGGTCTGATGTGTTTTATTCTGAAGAATTGTAGATCTCCCCCCCACTCCCCCCTTTCTTGATACAGGGATGCTCCTTTTGGCAATGTTCTGCTAGGCACTCTTACATTCTGGCCATGTTAGGTTTCCCAGGTGTTCTCTGATCACTGCTCTTAACTCGTGAATTGTACTGCCCACATATATTTTATAACATGCACATATACACATACAATTATATGTATCACATAGGTAGTTTTACAGGTGATGAACTCAGTATCATCAATACTTTTCCATTGGTTGCAGTCTAATTTCACGTTATTCAGATTATATTTGAACATATTGCACATGCTGCATTTGCAGGATCCCCTTATCGTGTTCCCGGTTAGTAAGCTAGTTTGTTGTTTGTGTTTGCTAGTGTCCATGAAGCTTGGGATTAGCTTGCTCCCTACGGTGGCGGCTTTAGTGTAGGTTATTGCAGTGGGTGCCAGTTTCTTTGAACAATATTCCACACCATTGTGTGATTAATCTTACTTTGTCCCTATCAGTTATTTTTTTTGGGGGGGGTGATTTGGTGTTAGAAATTCGGTTTTGTTTCTGGTGTTGACCTCATTAGCTTTAGTAACACAGTTTCTGGGGTACCTCCTGTCATAAAGCTGTCTTCGATGCTTTTGCATTCTAGGTCATATGTCTGATCTTTGCTGCAGTTTTTCCGTGCTCTGGTGAACTCATCTATTGGTAAGTTTTCAAGGGTGCTTTTCAAGTGGCAGCTATTTGCGTGTAAGGTTGCATTGACCTCTGTTTTTTATGCGAAAGGTCCTAGTTCTATTGCTCCATTTTCTATGTAGATGTATAGGTACAGGAAGGTCGTCCCTGTGCTGCTCTCGTCTAGTTTGTATTGTAAGTTAGACTCATACAAAATTGAGATTAAAGTCTCAAATGTCTCCTCATCTCCTGTCCTCCACTGTTTTATCAGGTATTCACTTTAATAGTGCTTCGGCTCGATCAGTTTCTCAAAAAATGTATTCCCTCTCCTTAAATGTAACCTTCAATTTCGCAGGTCTGAGCATTCCTGCCTTTATGCCCCAGGCGAGAAATGCTTTCTTAAGCACAATTAACTTCTTCCTCCTTTTCTCTGTCACTGGCGCCAGGTCTGGAAAGATGTGAATTCTTTGGTCCTGATATTTAAGGGTGACTCTCATCGTAGCAGCGTTCAGGATTTTCTCCTTGTGTCTCATATCAGACAATTTAACAATGAGTGTCGAACCCACTGAGGAGTCGAGGGCTTCGTTAGGGGGTATTGTCCATTTTCAATGGTGGAGTAATCGGCATTACTTCTCCTTCACAGTATGGTTGATTTTCATTTGAGTGTTGGAAGTAGTGTCACAATAGCAAGCAATGGTTTGTTCAAGTTGAACTTCCTGAGGCCCTAGTGGTAAGAGGGGCTCGTGGGTTAGGGAGTTCCTTGACAGAAGGGGAGTCCTTGTCCCCAGGAGGGGAGTACCTCCGTGTTAGGTCCTGTTTGCCGCCACCCCTAAAGGGAATATTGCGTGGCGGGCTCACCTTCCTTGCTTCACAAGGAGGGCTGCCCTCTTGGAAGAAGTGACAAAATCCTATGATTCTCGGGGCTCTCAAATCTAGCTGTGTTTAGTCTTGTACTCAAATTGCACTGTTAGGTGTAGGCGCCTCTCCCACTATACAGGACTCTTTAATCTAAGTGTAGCCTCCATCCCTGCTTAATATATGTGGATACCTGCTAACTTTATGAAAGCTAGGTCCACTGGTATAGGTCCCTCATTTCTAGACCTGGGCATACATTGCCCCAGCTGAGAAATCTTGCAGCCTACGGTACGTATATCTCGCACCACTAGCGTGGACACAGGCCGCAGGCACGGCCAAGCATCCATGCACGATAGAATACGCCTACGGCTAAGCACATCCGCTCTAGTGCACACATAGCCATCCAGACTGAAACACCTGACGTACCTCAACACCTCTACCACTAGCATGCAGCGACCACCACCCAAAAGGAATTAGGTATAGCTGGCTTCACATAGACTCTCTTAACAATAGCAATCTATCTCTAACCCTCAACAGCACCCATCCATGTGTCTGACCTCTCTTGGGCTGCTTAGTTGAGCCTTGCCAGCCACCCAAGTACTAGAACGGCAACATGCACACACGCATCTCCTAAACTAAACCCCCTAGAACTTTCCTACCACATAGACTACGGTCACTAAGGGCATTCAACCAAGAAAAAAGCGCATTGAGGCAACACGAGTGGGGAAAGAGCGCTATATAAATAACCAAATAGAATACAATACAATATTCACCAGCCAACTCTGGAATCTTAATATTTGGGGCATGCAAGTCTGTCCTAATCAGACTCTACATATAGACATCCATCTGTTGATCAGTCCCTACTACAGCTTGTTCAATAAAAACGAAAAGATGGGCATCCGCATGGGTGTTATTGAAATGTTACCCTGCACTATGTGCACAGACTAACTCCCTCAGATTGCCTGTGTCCCTTCCTTTTATTGGTTCAATCTTGGAGTAGCCGAATGGAAGACTGGTACTGGTGACAGTGGTGTTGCGGCTTTCTATACGCTGCACTGAAATGTTAACTTCAACAAATATAAGACTATTATAGTTAACACTGGTGAGTATTGCTGGTTTCAGCTCTGCAAACAATACCTAACCTAGCACCCTAACACTTTTGGGTGCAGGGGGGAATTTCTTTGCAAGCTGTAAGTAACTGAGATCATCCCTCTTGCCAGTTTATTTGAGGTGCATTCAATGTATTCATGTATGGTAGCGTCATTCTCATGAGGATTGCAGTTTTTCCGACCATCTGCCTCAACCTTTTTCTCTAGAGAATCTTCTATCACCAGCTCACCTATTAAACATCTACACAATCGCCCCAGTCACTCTGTCCAGTCTCTTGACTCTGCATTTTCTGTCGCAGCTGAGCTTTTGCCCGTTTGGGACTCTGTGGGCTACTGTCTGTGATAACGTGGCTATTGCCTTCTCCGAACACTTTTGGCATTTTAGCCACAGCAGTGGGACTAACCATGGTATTATGTTAAAATGTTTGCTTTGGAATGATACCTACAATTCACACCACCAATGTCCACTTCTTTTTGTATTCTCAATGTTGTACCTCCCTTGCCCCTAGCCTCTGCAGTATTGTATGGAATGCTGCATTTGGCATTGAAATGCTGGGTTTTGGACCGACTAATCTAACTGGTTCTCACAGTGGACTGCTCTTCTAGCTCTATTACAAGGATCTGGTTCAGTGTGAGGGGAAAACACTTGTCAATCATCCTCTTTTAAAACCACAAACTGAAGTAATGGGAAAAATGTTTGCATTGCAGGTATATGCGCCAGGCAGCCAAGTTGCCACTGCAGGTATGTGTTGTGTCACATAAGGGGGGTAGCCGCCTAACTAAATTACACCATACTCCAACTTATGTATATGGTGAACATTATGAAGAAAAAAGGTGGTCTATGCAGAAATAAACCTATGATTCATCCTAGTGATGTAATCAAACATCCCCTGGGGGTTGAATACAAGACAATATGCTTTGTATTGTATAGGCAAGTTCTGTAGCAAACAACCAGTTATATACGGTGCCGTTTATTTTTGATGCACTCAGTATGTTAATAGAACAACAAAAACAGAAATGCAGTGTTCTCAAAAAAACCAAAGAATTTTTCAAGGTGATGTTGGAGCATCAGTCTCAAACAAAAAAGAAGAGCAATGGTAAGGTTCTTTTTACCAGCAACAGCAGAGTAACACTTGTTTTAGTTACACATACAGTTTGACAAGTTGTTCAGCAAAACATTTTTTCAATTTGGGAAACTAAGTAGCACCAAATTAAGCAGGACAGAGAAGTGAGTGTTAGTAAGGTTGTGTACATTTACATATAGGGGGACAACAATTTGCCTCACAATATTATTAGTGAAACCTCTATAGTTGTACACTGTTGTGTAGATCTATAAGTGACCAATCCTCATTCGGTCTACGTCAGGAAATAAAAAATTCCTAAAGATGTAGGTTGGGTTTAAAGTGATGTTTCTGGACCCTTGGACGTTTCGGCTTCCAGTGTGGGTGCCTTCATCTGGGCCAGAAGAGGATTGTATCTTCCTATAGGTGATAAACAAGAGCAGGGGGGGTGTTGAGAGACTCACAAAGAAAAACTGTACCTTCAATCGGTAACAGTCTACTACATGTATGGCTAAAAGAGAGAGGCTCTCATTAAAAGCAAGGAAAAAGGGGTAGCCAACCTGAAGCCTGGATCCGGACAGGGAGAAACTGTGAAGATGTGGACGGGGGGAGGGAGACGTGCAGCAGTCCCGTCTCGAAAGCCGTGATGATTAAACAGCTGCAAAGTGGTAGGGTCCGAAGATCCTAGGGGGGGTCCCCACCTAGTAACAAAAAAGTACCAGAGTGTAAATGAGGAGTGGTGAGACCCATGGGAGGGAGCAAATCCCACCGAAACTCGAACAGGGTGTGGAAAAAGGCAAGGGGAAATAGTGGAAAAAGAAAAATCTTTCCTACCTGAAACCGTGTAAACTGGGCACCTTCCAGTCTGGGCCAGAACAAATGGAGGCCCAAATGGGACCCTGGGCAGGCAGGGGGCTGTAAAGCTGGGGCCCAACCCTGATGAGTTGGGGGCAGTTACAGAGAGGAGCCCTTGTAACAGTGGGCAGTTTGAATTTCTAAAATGGAGGGCAAAACAAAGGAGACAAAAGCAAAAAAAAATTGCCATCAGATTGGACAAGCTTAAGGACTAGGCTGGTGTAAAGTAAGGGAAACGAACCCTAAAAAGTAGCATAGAGGTGGGGATATCAAGTGCCCTCTGCTGCTTACCTTCTGCGTTAAGGGCAGCAATGCGAAATAAAGCTGAGGGGTTAACGGGCGGCAAAGACGCTGCCTTATAAGTGTTGCGGGTGCACGAAACAGCCGCTTCTCGAGTGCGCATGCGCGGTGGAGAGCAAGAGGAAGGACACTGCTCCCCCGCGCATGCGTATTGGTATGGCTGCAGGAGGTGCCACTAGTCCCGTGCACATGCGTGGTGAAACGAGGAAGGAGCCGAAAGATGCACTGCTCCTAAGCGCATGCGTGGGTGGCAGCTGAATCGGAACCAATCGAGAGAAAACAGCCTAGCCTTCCCCGAGCGCAGCGAAGGGGAAAGGCGAGGCCCAGCTAACCTGGGTCTGTCGGCACCCTTAGTGGAGCTTATTGCAGTAGTAAAAAAGCCTGTGGAGGGCGAGAGTAATCCGCCAAGGGAGCGGGTGGGAGTGAGGGGTGGGGGTGGAGGGGAAGGGGGAGGGGGGGTGGAGGGGGAATGAAGAGCAATGTCAAGCTCTGGAAGGTACAAATATTAAAGCCAAACAATGGTGCACCTGTAAATAAAACATAAAGAACAAAAAGGTGTATAATACAAGGCGGTCGAAGTACAATTTGGGTAAATTGAATATATTTCTGACAAAAAGAAGCATACATTGTTTCAGTCAATGGGGCAGAAATCTAACCTTGTACAACATGAACATACACACAATTTCGCTAGATAGTTAAAGGAACGTATTTTGCAACCTGGGACCTTACTGACTCTGGTGAACAAAAACAAGACCAAGAACAAGAGGGCTGGTCAGTTGTGGGATGTGGCATGTGTAGAATTGCCGGAATGGGCACATTGCCAGGAAGTTGGAAAACTAGGGGGTACAGGGCAGCCCCCTAGTAGTGCCGGTTATCCAATGGTGCTGCCTCATTGAGGCCTGTTTCAATGGAACGCAGCTTGAACACCCACCATGCTTCTTTATAGTTCAATGCACTGGTCACATTTCCCGAATTTAGTATTTTTTCAAGAACCCACCACTTGAGCTGGTCCTGGTTATGCTGTTGTTCCAAGAAGTGTGGGACCAGTGGTGCTGTAAGCGTCCGGCATCTGATCCTGGATCGATGTTCCACAATACGTTTGTGTATTGGTCTGCTGGTCTGGCCTACATAGCGGAGGCCACAGGGGCATTCAATCACGTAGATTACATTGGGGGTTTTGCAATTAGTGTGCTGGCGTAACGTCCAATCTTTGTCTTGAATTTTAAAGGTCTTTATCTTGTCAGTGAAACGGCAGACCGTACAGTTACCACACGGATAGTGACCCATGATTTCTCTAAGATTCCAAAGTCCTGTTCTCTGGGTCTTTTTTGGCAGTCTAGCACGCGTAAGCCATTCATGGATATTCTTGGAGCGTTTGAGGGCCATACGGGGTGGAGGTTCTCCGGGTAGGACTTGTTGGATGAGGGGCCAGAATTGCTTAATGCTCTTAATCCTGTTGGTGTTTGGTCCAAAAGTCGTAACACAAGTGATTCTGGTATTTTCTGTGTGTCTGTATTTTGGCTCAAGTAGTGTTTCACGTGGAATGCAGCGTACCCTTTTTGTGGTGTTTCTGAGGAGTTTTTCTGGGGTATCCTCGCGCTGTGAGTTTAGGCTCCAGAATGTCTGCGTGGTGTTGATATTGGCGGATGTCTGAGCAGTTGCGTCTCAGCCTAAGAAACTGTCCGAATGGGAGGTTAGTCTTGAGGCTCTGTGGGTGATTGCTCCGGTAGTGAAGGAGGGAATTTCTATCAGTTTCTTTCCTGAATAGGGTACACATGAGTTTACCCTCCTCCGCAGTGATAGTGAGGTCCAGAAAGTTGATGGTTGAGGCACTGCTGGTAATAGTAAATTGGATGTCGGTAGATCTGGCATTAAGCCATGTAAAGAAAGTCATAAGTGTGTCCGTTGTGCCTCTCCAGACAAAACTGATGTCGTCAATGTATCTATACCATCTATTAATGTTGTTAAAGAAAGGATTCTGCTGGGTGAGCACATGTGTTGCTTCAAATTCTGCCATAAAAATAATGGCAAGGCTGGGAGCAAAAGCTGCCCCCATAGCTGTCCCAGCGACTTAAAGGTAGAACGTGTCATCAAAGGTGAAGAAGTTCTTGGTAAGTGCTATTTCTGCAGGTATGTGTGCCATTATTATTCCTGGACCTACAGGCTGAGCAGTGTAGGCTGTTTCAAACCGGTCTGGCCAGCAGGCCCTGTGAGAAATCCCTGAACCAATCAGATTGTCTGGCTGTTTTCATCCAGACAATCTGGGTACACCATAATACAATGAAAAGGACCAGTTTCTGGTCCACAAACCCAGATTGGGCCATGAGGGGGGGGGGCACACTTGTCACAAAAGCAAGCATTCCCAGGAGGACCGCACACTATATACAGGAGTGTTGCAGTGTCGTACCTACCGTACCACAGGCCTGCTCAATAAGTGGAGCAGGAGCCACTCTGGCTTTCAAAGCCACTATTCCACTAGACTATGCAAAACAGCAACATGGAGCTATGTACACACGTTTACTGAACATTGTATAGTTACTTTAATAAGAGCAGACTCTGAGTTGGAACAGGCAGTACTGCTACTGGGAGGGGTCAGAAAAGTGAGGCGGGCCACGTTGTGAAGTTTTCCCAACAAATGCCATTTTATTATATAAGGGTGGAGAAACACTTTACTATCCCTAAACTGATGAGGATTTCCCTGCCTAAAATAAACTAAAGGAAACACCTTAACAAACGATATCTGTCCCTCACGCTTATACATAGTACAAATAAACAAGGAAATGCATGGCCGTTCAAAACAAGAATTAATACATTCACTATGTGATAAGTCTCTCTTCATAACCTGGACGAACTCCCCTACTCCAGGTTTAAACATGATTCTGCTTCACAGTACAAGAAAAGAACACAAAGAAATCCTGTTTCGTAACAAAGTTCCAATACAGTTCAATTCAACTTCAACTTGTCAACAGAAAGTTCCAACACAGACGATAGACATCTCTTCTCCCTCTTTAAACAGGTTCTCAGCTCCTCAACGGCAACAATGATAGTCTTAGGATGATTTGCCACTCTGACAACTCAAAGAAATACTGGTTCTCTGCAACAGCCTTGTACGGCTCTTCCTCCAGTACCACTAAGAACATAAATTCTTTCTGTCCAGACCATCTTGTAGCACTCCTTCAACTTCCACTTGGCCTGCTTCCATGCCAGAACAACAATCTCCAAAGGTTTGTCATCAGAGTAGAATTCCCCAGCCCGAACAGCTTTTCACAAGTGCTTTTGTGGTCAATATTAACTGATAAGAGGTTTACAACAACTTCACAGCATTCAACAAATTGCAGCTTCAAAACTTTCAACTTTTCAGGGAAAACAAGATTCACATTGATGCTTTTTAATATTCTTCTGCAAATGGTTCCCCTTTCCTTCTGGATACCTTTTCCCAGAAAGGCAGCCTTTTTACCAATCGTGTTTCCTCTCTACATAAGCAACCAAAGACTGATGGGGATAGGGTCTCCTCCTGCCTCTTCCCTGTTTTAGCAATGTATGGGTCTCCCAGCTTCTACTAGATGTTGTACACAATATAGATAACATGTTTCAGAGTTAAAAGACATTGCATTAGTCCCTTTCTGCTGTTGGCAAACTTGGCTAGGTTGTATTGACCTTGGTTTCAGTTTCTCTTGGCTTGGGCAATGCTTGTTGAAATTAACTCTTAAAAGATTTGCCGCCACGGGTGGTTGGGTTTTCCACATACTCACACTTTTAAGGTTACAGTCATTTGGTTTTGAAATAGGTTTTTGCTGCTTTCCCCAAGTTTGATATTTGGAATGAACTTGGGAATCACTTTCACTCATATACAAATGTTGGTACTTTACAATAATTTGGTATTAAAAAGTAACGTGTGACAGACGCAAGTGCTGCTTCTGCTGCGTTGCACTAATTCTGACCTACGCGGCGAGTACTGCTTGTTCGTCGAATGCCTGCTTCTCTCACGCAAGCGTTGGACATAGCGCTCTGTGGTCACGGACAGCCTGTGAACTCATTGAATCGGACATGTGCCTTTGTTCCCCTTGCCGCTCATAGGACTTCTGCTGTTCTGGCTCCTTGTGACCTGGAAAACTGCTTCGGTAAGTCTGCCTTCGTCCACCCCACTTCTAATTGGAGCTCCTCTTGCTCCGGAGGCCCTCTTGTGCAGGCCAGCCACCAGAGACCGCCTTGAAGCCCTCGGGCGCACACCACCCACCTGAGACAGCCTCTTGCATGCCTTTTGCTGCACAACCTCTGCAGAACAAGTCACAAGGGAGAAGCGTTCCGACTGCATGCTTCCCGCTGCACGACCGCTGCATTTCAGATTTCTGGAGGCACTGACCCTCGCGAGACCAGCAGCTGATATCTGCCAAGCAGTGGTCCCTTCTTCTTGCTCCTGCCAGCACGAACCATGCTGCTTCTACTTTTGACTACTTCTTCAGCAACAACACAAACTCCTCTTCCTCTCCTCCTATGTCTTGCAGGATCTGAATGTCACAAGGCCTAGTAGGACAGTTATTGTTTTCTCTTCTGCCCCCCCCCCAACCCCTTGAGGGACGCCGCAAGTAGAGCGTGAGATAGAGGAGATAAAAGGGCCCACTTGCACTTAAGAGGGCCGATTTTGAGAGGAAAGAGGTTAACCAGTCCAGTGCCCGGCCTATGATGCCCAGGGTGTTATGGAGCCGATTTTATGAGGGTGAAGACATTGACCTGTCAAAGGCATAGGACAGATCGAGGAAGATGAGAACGGAAGGAGAGTTGGAGTCAAGGTTTGAGAGCAAATCGTCCTGGGTGTTCAGGAGAGCAGTTTCCGTACCTCTGGCTGCTCTGAAGCCAGACTGGTGGTCGTGGAGCCAGCCAACAGATTCGGTGTGATGGACCATTTGGGAGATGACCAACTTCTCCAAGCTCCCCAAAAAGGGGGTAGTGGAGATAGGGCGGTAGTTGGCCAGGCAGGAAGGGTCCACAGATGGCTTCTTTAGGATGTGGTGCACAAAGGAGTGCTTTAGGGGTAATGGGAAGGAGCCAGTGGCAAAAGAGTGGTTACAGAACTCAGTCATGGAGGGAGCAAGAGAGGCAATATTGTCCTTGATAGTTTTAGAGGAGCAGGGAAGCACCTGTTTGGAGGAGCCTTTCATAGAGCAGACTGTCTTGGTGACCTCATCAGGTGAAACAGGTAAGGAGGAGGAGAGTAGGAAGGGAGGGGGCCGAGGTAGGCCTGTGTGTAGAGGTAGAGGAGGGAGAAGACAGGATGTCCTGAGTTTTTGTAGTGAAATGGGAGGCCAATGCCGTGCAGAGGGCCTGGGAAGGAAGAGAAGTTGAGTCTGCAGTAGAATTAAATCAAAATCATAAAGGTAATAAATAACATTTTAATTATAAATAAGTTTCCTTCAACCAAAATCTAATAACTGGGTATCCTTGTAACCTGGGTCGAATCCACTTCCCCAGATTCAAAGCGGATCTTCGTTCAAAATTAGAAAATTCAATTTTGTAACAAAGTTCAAATTATCATTTTCCTAGGTTCTAGAGTCTTCCACTTGCTCTTTAAACAGTTCTACTTGATGACAAGTCTTTAAATCATTTGAAAAAGTCTTAGGGCCTCATTATGAGTTGGGCGGTATCCTGGCAGTAAATCTGTTGGAATACCACCCAACTGAATTACCGTTACTGCTACTTGGTCTGGCGGAATTACTGCCGGATTACAAGTGGCCGTGTAATTCCCCATTTATTTTGAGTCCATTTGACTCAATGGGGCTTTTTTGGTGGAATTCTGCGGTTATTCCACTGATTCTGGCGATATTTTGGGTCAGTGAGTGGGAGAAATTACCTCCCAGGATTTTCCTGGAGGTAAATCCTCCACTCCAGGCCCAACCTCATAATTTGGCATAGTGGTAAAATTAGTATAAACAATAGTTCAACATCACTTCCTCTTGTAAGACATAGTCAAAAACCTTCACAATTCTTCTGTATCAACACACAAGGTTTTGTCACGTTGATTCCAGAAATACATTTAGTGACTTTGTCGCTTCTGCAATTCTTCTGTTTCAACAACAATGGTTTTATCAGGATGATTTCATCATCGTTCATGAGACACTCTAGTGGGCTTGCCACTGCTGCTTCTACACAACATTCAACCACAAGTCTGTATCAACATGTTTTCTTCCTGGTCCACTAACCTGCCAGGACTACCACTAGAAACTTCCTATTCTGTCTGAACGAAATAACTTCCAACACTACTACACATTTTCTTTGACAATTATGGTAAAAAGGGGCTTGCTTAAGCATCACACGCTCTGTTTGGGCAATGATGGTTCTGACTGGATTGTTAAAGTATTGCCCCCTTTTTGTATTGACAATTAACTGGGCCTTGATAACAATAATGATAACCTTTTTTTTTCTCTTCTGTTTTCAATATTCCTGCTCTTCCAATTTGATTTCCCATCTGTTTGGTATTCGAAATAACATTCAGCAGCTCGCAGTTGGCTACAGAGCATACCGGGCTTGCGCGTTAATGGTAAACTCACTGGTGTCTGACAGCGTGTCTGCTCAAGCCGCTGCTTGTTCTCCCTCTGGCCCTTCGGTTTGTTTTGGGTTGCTTCCTTTGCCCCACGCCGGGCGGGAAAGGAGTGTTCCTCACTCCGTGACCTCCGGTGCTCGCCAGCCACCGGGATACAAATCGTTACAAGGAGAGCGCCTCTCTCCACAGGGACATCTTGCCTCACCAACACTTACTGCAACACTTACTGCTGCGCAACCTCTGCAAACAAGGCAATCAATGTTGGAGACCCTCTCAGGACCAATGCCCACAGTACAAATAGCGGCGGTTCTGGTGTCTCGGTCTTCATTTTGCTGGAACTGCGATCCACACCCTCTGCAACTGCTCCACCTCCTACTTCTAATGGCCTGCACTTGAGGTGCCGTTTATAGTCTGGAGTCCCGCTCAGGTGTGGGTCATTAGAACCATTAGCCTGCCTCTTGCATTTTAGTGCTTCTGACTCCCTCTTCCTTCTCCCAGTACTTGGGGCATTGTGGGACTTTAATTCCCCAATGTTCTTTTTACCCTTTATTCAGAAGTACAGGCCTCAGCATTATAAACCTTACTCTGTTTGTTAGATGAACCGTTAGGCAAGCTTTTTGATGTAGTTATTGTTTGGTTTACAATTAAGGGAGAACTATATTCACTATAAGTCAGTGTTTGATGTTCTGATGCCCACTTCCATTCTCCCTCTGTCAATCGTAAGACTTTTCACGACTGTCAAGAAGGTTAGTTTTATCAACAGGAGGTTTACTTTGACAACAAGCTATTAAATATTCCGTCATCCTGGAGATTTCCTCTTCTGACGAAGATAAATACTGCATCTCTCCCAACTGAATCATCTGGTTCCCTTTTGGGCCCTTCTCCTCCCAGGCGAACCACCCGGCTAGTACCATCCCAGGGTTATGATCAGGTTGCAGCTTCCTTCCTCATGCCACCTGAGAGGAGACTTTAGCTAGGGTGTTTGTGAGGTGTCTGCACGATTCATCACAGTGTGGGGTGAAATGAGGGAGTGGGTCCTTGTTCCCTTCCCACAATGGTGCCACCCTGCAAAGGGCCTTGGGTTTCTGGAAAATGTGGGCAGTGTGTTATTGATTGGTTGAGTGCCCTTCCCCGGGTGCAGATTGTTCTTTTCCTTATCTTAAAGAGGACTAATCTAAATTGCTTGAGGAGAAGTGGCTAAGTGCATTTATTTTACCAAAAGGTTGACCTAAATGATGGAATAAGGCAATCCTGCCATGCTTAAAACTGCCATCTGACAAATGTTGTTAGTTCAGCATTTTAATTGTTTGTTCCAGATTCTTAGCCAATGAATGAGCAGTTAAAGAAGATTTTCTTCCTGGAATCGGAGACCCAGCTGTAAATGGGCTACACATTTGGAGGCAGATTGTGGAAGACCTAATAGTTTCTATAAAGTCAGTCTCCACCATTTATAAGGGTGATAGATCAGAGAACCCCAAAGAGAGGCCCCATATTTAGCAATTTTTTTGCTGTTTTCATGTTCTACATCTCCAAAATTATATTTATGGTTTGGGCCTTACATATCTTCATGAAATGAGAAACCTCACCCAAAACCGGTTTCATTCTAATAGCTTGTTTGAATATATGGGAGTCTTCTGTTGGATGTGGTGAAAAACATATACCCAGATAATCAAATTCAAACACGCCTTGGATTAAAGCGATATATAAATTTAAATAAATACAAAACACCTATGTTATGATGCTTTTACTACTTTGCATAAATGGAACCTTAACGCGTCTTTTGCCAAAATGCTAAACCAAAATGGTGGTCTTAGCTGTGTTAACTTGCAAGTCTAATTTTCTCACAATGTATATTCAGTAATTAACAGCTGTAAAGCTCGAGGAGTACCAGCTATTAATACTGTATCATCGCAATACTGGTTAAAAAAATCCCTATTTTGGGTACGCCTAGACTAGCTCATTGATGTACAGGGAAAACAGTGGCGCAAGAACACAGCATAGTTGTACTCCCTTTCCCCACTCTTAACACACGCGTTGGTGCCCTGATAAAGGCTGATGAGAATATCAAAGTTGTCAATCGGACAGTTCAATGACCGGAGTACTAGACACAATGTCGACCTTGTTGAAAGCAGTACTCTGGGCCTTGGTGCCCTGATGAAGGTTGATGAGAATATCAAGGATTTCAATCGACAGTTCAATAACCTGAGTACTAGCCACAATGTTGATCTTAAGGTAGTACTCTGGTCCATAAAGACAAGATAGATTCGTTATTCTTTTTCCATACCATGAGTGTGCCACAATCCAATACACATGAAGATTCTTCTTTGCAAGTCCCTAGTCCAGAACTGAAACCCAACTGGATGTTTGTCAATATCTTATTTATCCATTGCTCCAGTTTCATAAGAGCCTTCCCAAATATTTTAAAATCATTATCAAGGACAGAGATTGGTCTGTAGGCTGTCGGGCTATTGCTTCTTCCTTTTTTGTATATTGGATGAATTAATACAAATTTCCATATTTCAGGCGTCTTGCCAGTGTTAATTATGTTAAAAATAATGGTCAATACGGGAACCCACATATCAACTAGATCACAAAACAAATCCGCTCGGATTCTGTCAGAGCCAAGGCAGTGGTAAAGTGTGTGTTCGACTATAGCATCAGCTACCTCCTTCATAGAGAATTCGATGGGAAAACTGGTACCTTGGTCTTGCGTACTAATAGCCATGGGTTCAACATTCAACATCATGAAGTCCTGCATACTAACAGAGGCAGGTTAACTATGTAATGGAGAAAAATTATCAACCCAAGCCTGGTCACCTACATTTGTTTCAGAACCTTTCATTCTATTTATTTATTTTGACACTTATATAGCGCACTGAACCCAGAGGTATCTGGGCGCTTGTTCTTGGTTGGTTACAGGAGTTGCTTGTGTGGTAGGTTGCACATATAGTTATAGTGGTTACAAAGTGCAGGTGCTTAATATTCAAATCAGGTAGTTGCATTGTATAGGCAAGGCAGGTGTGCAGCACAAACCTACAGTGTCAAATCCGGAAGTTACATTGTATAGGCAAGGCAGGTGTGCAGCGCAAGACTACAGTGTCAAATCCGGCAGTTACATTATATAGGCTAGGCATGTGTACAGTGCAAGATACAGTGTCAAATCCGGTAGTTACATTGTATAGGCAAGGCAGGTGTGCAGCGCAAGACTACAGTGTCAAATCCGGCAGTTACATTATATAGGCTAGGCATGTGTACAGTGCAAGATACAGTGTCAAATCCGGTAGTTACATTGTATAGGCAAGGCAGGTGTGCAGCGCAAGCCTTTAGGGTCTGATCCGGTAGTTACATTGTAAAGGCAAGGCGTGTGTGCAGCGACTATACAACAGTCAGTTTGACGCTAGATCCCAGAATGTCCTACCATTATTTTCGGAGGAAGCTTCTACTAGATCCAACTATACTGTATTATCCATTTCAAGCTTGCAGCTAGCTGTAGCTCTCTTTTATGTAGCCCAAGCTGTTACTATTTCTTTCTTAGTCAATTGTGTTTTTCTTAGTATAGAAAGTAAATTACGTTTTGCCTTGCAGCAGTCCTTATGTAACCATGCCCTCGAATGTTAATCCACTGCAGAGGTCAAGCTACGATAAAATGCATCTGAAATATTAGACCTCAATTGATCATATATAGTCACTACCAAAGAATCATAGGATTCTGCTTGCAATATTAAATGAGATTAATATACAAGAAATGCAAGCAAGCTATTTATTGGTGGATAGTGGATTTGCCAGTTCAGGCCAATTTTATTCTTTTACTCATCAGTGCAGCTTCTGCAAGGACCAGGTGAGGGAATTCATTTAGTGTGGCTGTATTACATCACCACTTACAGGCCGATTCATGTAATTCCTCTCAAAAGTGTCGCACGCGGCTGGCGCACAGCGTGCCCGTGCGAATGTCTGCGCCAGCCGCGTGTGATAAAATCAATTTCCGCGCACAGCGTATTCATGGATTCTCGCCTCCAAAAGCAGACGTGGCGCAGAGTGGCGCAGCGACCCTGCAGCAGCGCCAGTTACGCCCCCAAGAACTCCCTCGCGCAAGGAAAAGCCATCAAGATCGCAAAACCATCGCAAAGGGCTGTGCCAACCCTGTACCAGTTTACCGGACTGGCAAACAGCAAACGCAAAGCGTGAAACGCGTATTACGGGTTTCGGGAACACGCGTGCCCGAGAAGTTTCACACGCGATCTGGCCTGGGGGAGCGTGTGCGTGTATTTCAGGGGTGCGTGAGAAGTTTCACACGCGATAGGGCTGCGTGCGGGTATTACAGGGGTGCGCGCAAAGTTTTACACACGATTTGGCCTGGGGGAGCGTGTGCGTGTATTTCAGGGGTGCGCGTGAAGTTCCACATGCGATTGGCCTGGGCACGTGTATTTCAGGGGTGCGCGAGAAGTTCCACACGCGATTGGTCTGGGCGCGTGTATTTCAGGGGTGCGCGAGAAGTTCCACACGCGATTGGCCTGGGCGCGTGTATTTCAGGGGTGCGCGAGAAGTTCCACACGCGATTGGCCTGGTCGCGTGTATTTCAGGGGTGCGCGAGAAGTTCCACACGCGATTGGCCTGGGCGCGTGTATTTCAGAGGTGCTCGAGAAGTTCCACACGCGATCTGGCCTGGGGGAGCGTGTGCGTGTATATCAGAGGTGCGCTGGAAGTTTCACACACGATTGGGCTGCGTGCGGGTATTTCAGGGGTGCGTGGGAAGTTTCACACGCGATTGGGCTGCGTGCAGGTATTTCAGGGGTGCGCGCGAAGTTTCACACGCGATTGGGCTGCGTGCAGGTATTTCAGGGGTGCGCGCGAAGTTTTACACGCGATTGGCCTGGGGGAGCGTGTACGTGTATACCAGGGGTGCGCGGAAAGTTTTACACGCGATTTCAGCAGGGTACGTGTAGTTCAGGGGTGCCGGGGAGTCCTACATGTGATTTGCCAGTGTGGGTCCTCCCAGGTGTTCCCTGTACACCCTCCACGGTCCCTGCAGGCAGCCCACACTACAGGGGACTACCCTGCATCCCTGGTCATGTCCCGCAGGCAGCCCACCCAACATGGGCATGCCCCCCAGCAAAGGCACATGTCTCCTTGCACTAATGATCACCAACTCATGTCCCCTTGCACCCCCACCCCCAGAATTGCGGGGCACCTGCCAGCAGGCCCCCACTCATGTCCCACTCATGTCCCCTTGCACCCCCACCCCCAGCATTGCGGGGCACCTGCCAGCAGGCCCCCACCCATGTCTCCCACCACCCCCAACCCCAGCATTGCGGGGCACCTGCCAGCAGGCGCCCACTCATGTCCCACTCATGTCCCCTTGCACCCCCACCCCCAGCATTGCGGGGCACCTGCCAGCAGGCCCCCACCCATGTCCAACTCATGTTCCCCACCACCCCCACCCCCCAGCAGTGCAGGGGCACCTGCCAGCAGGCCCCCACCCATGCCTCCCACCACCCCACCCCCCAGCAGTGCAGGGGCACCCTCCACCAGGCCCCCACCCATGTCTCCCACCACCCCCACCCCCAGCATTGCGGGGCACCTGCCAGCAGGCCCCCACTCATGTCCCACTCATGTCCCCCTGCACCCCCACCCCCCAGCATTGCGGGGCACCTGCCAGCAGGCCCCCACACATGTCCCCCAGCCAACATGTCATCACAATCTAGATCCCTGGCCCTTATGGTCAGCCTCCAAATGCAAAACACCCACTTGAGTATTGCATCCACCCACTTAGAAATGGCAATGACATGATAGAACCCCAATAGCAAGTCTGGAAATGAACACATGGCCCTCACATACACCCAATGGGTGTCAGTGAATCTCAAAACCCATATCATGATATGCATGATACCAATGAGATGATGCTACACATTGAAGTTTGATGAAAAAAATGTATTAAAAACAGCATAAATGGAATTAAAAATAAACAAATGACAATGGGAATCAAAAACCAAAAGCAGCATGTCCGTAAAATAATGAAAAATGACAAATCATAATCCAAAGGAAAGGTGTCCAAAGTCACAGTTCAAGAAAGTAAATCCAAGGTAAAAACAAAACCGAAAACCATTGCTCCATGGGTAAATCCAAAAAAAATTAAAAAATCCAACAGTCAACTATATACAGATAAACAAACCAGGGTCCATGATCCCAACTGAAGAAATGAAACCTACATAAAAATACTACCTAATAAAATAAAACTATATACAAAAATGTGGCCCATTGTCCAAAAGGTCCAAAATAAATAAAAAAGCAAAGGAAACCTACACTAACTACATAACTATTTACAAGGGCAGCGGGCTAGTCCGACGGCTCACTGGTTGTTGTCATGGGCCAGGGCATCATCGAACTCCTGTTCAATGGCTTGGAGGCGGGCATGTTCCCTGGCCCCGAGGTCCCGCAGGGATAATGCAGTGTCCAGCTCCAACTCCCTGCGAAGACCCTCGAGGCACTCAGCCCACCTCAGTGCCCTCCGCATGGAGTTCTCCGCCCTGACCATTGTGAGCCGTTCCTCCTCTGCCCGCTGCCGCTCCGCACCTACCTGCTGGCCCAACCGCTCCCACACGGAAGCCACTCCCATTCCAGGGTTCTCCTGCCCTCCGGCCGATGCCTGCACCCCTGATGTTGATGGCCCCCAGCCATGATGCCTCCCACGTCGAGCCTGCCGCTGCCTCCGACGCAACTGCCTGTGCCAGCACGACGGCATCCAGGCTGATGGAAACCACCGACGCCGTCGTGCACGTGCCCTGCCCGATGATGCCGTCACATCCTCCATCTGCTGGGGTCCAGTTGCTGGTGTGTCCACCCCTGCTGGACCTCCGACTCCCGACTGTGGCAGGGATGGGATCCCCACCGAGGTGGCTGCATTGGTCGGGGCAGGTCCACAGGGGGCCCTGGTGGCATCTGGGCCGGAAGACGGCATGGAGTACGACTGGCGCATAGCCTCCACAGAGGAGGAGAGGGTCGCCAGAGTGCCCGACACATGTACAAGACCCCCGACCATGACCGCTCCCAACTGGGCCACTTTGGCACGGTGCTCTTCATGATGACGTGCATGCTCCCCCCGGGAAGCACGCACCTCATCACGAATGACAGCCGTGCGCAACGCGACACCAATCGGGACCTTCTCCATACGGCCAGGGGTCCCCTCGCGCGCAGGTGGAGGGGAGTCAGATGACATGGACATCCCCCCTACCTGCGGACGGGCCTGGGATGGGGCATCCCTGCTGGTGCATGGTGGTGCAGTCACAGTGTCAGGGACAGTGACATGCACAGGCACCTCCACGGCGACCTGTGCTGCCTCCTGCCCCTGCCCCTGGACTGCACCACTTGCACCAGCATGGATGCCCCCACCAGGCCCCATGTGCGGCTCAGTAGCGGCCTCCTCCTCCTCTGTGGAAACCACCAACCTGGATGGCTCCACACCGTCTTCCGCCGTTGCAAGCCCCTGTGGGGGCTCACCCACCCCTTCCGCTGCAGCCGTGGGGGCATCCCCGCCGCTTAGCTCCACAGCGCCGTCTCCGCCCTCTTCTTCACTTTGCGCTGTGTAGAGGGAGACATAGAACACAAGCATCAGGGTACTGTACAATGGTCCCCTAGACAGGAAGCAACAGCAGATGAGTGGCACTGTCAAAGATCACTTCCATCATGTCCCTCCACAACACTTGGGTCAGTGCAGGCAAAACACATGCAGTAACAGGCATGGTGCATGCTATGGACATAAGCAAACATGTCCAAGGGACTCTTGAAGTACACAATGTTGTTTTTGGACTCACATGCATCATGGGTCATGCCTATCACATGCACACACTTCAACGTACTTTCATCCATCTGGACTCGTACACCCCAGACACAGTGGATGCAAGGATAACTAGGCTGCATCAGTGAATCTGAACATTGTCACAGACATGTGTCATGCATCCATGGCATCCACAAGTCACAGACACGCAGGTCAGAAACACAGACATGGACAGCATACATGTACATGGCATCAGCACCCATCCCTCGCCCACACCCATGTCCAGGAACAGAGACTGGCATTCTCTCATGTGTCCATTCCGCATAGGGCTCCCCATGTTGCATTTAAACACATACACCAACCGTGTGCTTCACACATTACTGGTCTCACATGCATGACCATGATGTCCCTGCACACACACACACACACACACGCGTACATGGCCTATGTCACACATACAGGCAAGTATCAGACAACCAGCACGCTGCAACATGCCCTGTCTCACACAGCAATGCTTGGCCACTTACCGCTCGACTCCAGACGGGTCTGCCTCTCAAGGATCTGGGCATGGAGCGCTGGGCGTACGCGTTCCAGGACCCTCAGCTGGATGGTACTCCTGCTGCCCCGGCCCCCCTCCACGAGGCGCCGGGCCTTTATGAGGGTCCTGGACCTGAAGTCCTCCCAGCGCTTCTTGACTTGCTTGATGTTGCGGGTTGCCACCCCCTCTGCGTTGATGGCAATCACAAAGTCATCCCAGATCCTGTCCCGTCCTTCCTTGTCGGCGCGTGGTGATCCGAAGAGGGCATCATAATGCCCCAGGACAAGCTCCACCAGGACACCAACTTCCTTCTGACTGAAGCTGGTGGCCCTCTGCCCCTTTGGCTGGGGGTCGCCAGTGGTCTCGGATGGTGTTTGCCCCGACATGGCGACCCCCGAGGCAGGCGTGGGTGGACAACTGGGTCCTGGGGCTGGGCTGTGAAGCGATGGTATCCCAGTCGGGGCTGTGGAGCGATGGTATCCCAGTCGGGAGTGTTCTGTTCCAGCAGGGGTGGACACAGCAACTGGACCCCTGCAGATGGCTGATGTGCAGGCACCAAATGGCAGGGCACGGTGGCAGCAGGCAGGCAGGCAGCAGCAGATGGCTCGTGGAAGGCTGCTTGGGGCTCTGGGGGCAGTAATTCGGCCTTTTGGGCAGGAGCGTGGTCTTCCGTGTGCTTACGCGTGGCCATCTTGATACGGAGTGATTTGGCACTTGAAAATTCTGCACGTCAGCGTGTGAATCGAGGAAAGGCCCTTAGCGCGTAAGCGCGATTCCATTGGACCAAAGGCCCTTAGCGCGTATGCGTGTCTGTGACGTGTCGCACACGGGCGTTGCTTTTCGTGGGGTGCGGTGCGTGTGTCTTGCAGGCGTTGGGGTTCACACGCTATTACTTCACAGCGGGTGGGTGTTGGCTACGCGTTCTTCTACACGCAAGGCAGACGGTGAGTGGTACCCTGCTCCCCCAGGCCCGATCGCGTGTAAAAACACCCGCGAGCCCCTGAAATACACGTACCCTGCTCCCCCAGGCCCGATCGCATGTAAAAACACCCGCGAGCCCCTGAAATACACGCGCCCAGGCCAATCGCGTGTGAGAAACTTCTCGCGCACCCCTGAAATACACGCACACGCTCCCCCAGGCCAGATCGCGTGTGGAACTTCTCGCGCACCTCTGAAATACACGCGCCCAGGCCAATCGCGTGTGGAACTTCTCGCGCACCTCTGAAATACACGCGCCCAGGCCAATCGCGTGTGGAACTTCTCGCGCACCTCTGAAATACACGCACACGCTCCCCCAGGCCCGATCGCGTGTGGAACTTCTCGCGCACCCCTGAAATACACGCGCCCAGGCCATTCGCGTGTGGAACTTCTCGCGCACCTCTGTAATACACGCACACGCTCCCCCAGGCCCGATCGCGTGTGGGCCTTCTCGCGCGTGTAGGACTTTGGCGCACATTTTTTTCCTGCGCAGGGACGCTACCGCCTGCTTTCGTGTGGCGGACATGTATGGGCCTGTGCGCGTCTTTGGCCGTGCGCTGTTTTTCCCTATTCGATTCCATGAATACGTGTTGTAGGCGAGCGTGTGGGCGTTCTGCGCACTTGCCTCCTGTACTTCCCCCGTGACGCCCACATTTTCATGAGTTGTTCCCCATTCTGCGTGTGACGCCCCGTGTTACGCCTACTTTTGTTATGTGCACCGCGCTATGTGCGAATTCGCTGTGGCCATATCGCACGGCGTTCGATGACCTGTGCGCCAGCTTGCGCCAGCGTGCGCCGCGCACTTTTTCAGCGCACATCCCACATTTTGCGCGTGCACGGACTTCCATGAATTGATGTGCGATGTTTTCTGTGCGATAATCGCACTTGCACTGCGATTTTCGCTATTTCACTGCAAATCGCACGTTTTCGCACGCGTGCGCCGTTTTTTCGGCGCACATTAATCCCATTAATCGGCCTGTTAATCTGTAACAGGGTGATGATCACTGAAAACATCTTCAACAATAAAAAACGTTCTTAACAATAATAGAACATTTTGTATCTGGAATACAAAAGTAATCAATGATGCAGTTTCCCTGGTATCCTCTGAATGTATATTTTCCAGGGATATCCTTAGGTGCTCAACCGTTGATATGGCGCAATTCCCACTCAATTAGCCAAGAATAAAAAATGAGGCAGTGAGAACAAATGCGAGGGTCTATCATAAAAGGCTCATAAAAAGACTCCATGCCATATCTTCAGATTCATCCAAAAATTCTGAGGTAGGGCTGTTGCCAATTTTTTGATTAAAAATCCCCCCCCCCGGATTAGCCAATCCTGACTCTTCAAGCCCTTTGAAAATAATTCATACATGCAACGCATACATCAATAAGCTGCATTGGTCATCGACCTTTCAATGATTATTATATAAATGTACTATTATAATAAATGCACCAGCTGCATATCGTCATTGTATATCTTGCAGACTGCTTAGTTCAAAGCAAACTAGGATGATGGTGCAGTGTAATGAGATTTTAGCAAAATATCTACCATGAACTTTCTTGAGCGTTTTGATTTGAAAAGTGTTCTATCCAGCCCGGTTCCGTGTCACTTTGCCGACAGTAATTTACCACAAAGTAATTACATTGAAATCTTTCTTAGATATATTTATTTTTATTTTTTACATTTTGGGTGGTTCCTGCTATGTTCCCCTTCCCCTTCATTACTGTCTCTACCCCTAAACCTTCCTCTCCCCCTTTTTTTACCTCTCACCCAAAACTACCTATATTTTTTTATGACATTTCGAAGTAGTTACTTTGTGGTAAATTACCACAAAGTAATTATTGTTGGCGAAACAACATACCACCATCCAGTACATTGTCATTTGTTGTCCATGTGTCTTGTAAAGGGGTGACGTGCATATTCAAAAACGGAATGACATCTGCACGTTTTTCAATCCCCCCTGCAATATTCCAAGACAATAAAAAAGTGAAGTTGTGGCATACTCAACAGAATTGAGGCATTGTATCTGATCAGCCAGTAGATACATTCAGGGGTTGTATAACACTGGATAGTATTTCTCATCTCTCTTGGGACAAGTCTGATCAGTTAGTCCTGTTCCTCAAGGGTAGACCAGCACCCAAATTATATGATATGGCATTTGTAACGCGCCTATACACAAGTATTTCAATCTAGTCAATCTATTCTTACTAGTGCCAGTCCACCACGTATTAACAAATGGTTTGTTGCAATCCTTGGGGGGTCATAGGGTATGAGTTGTTATAGTTATTAAAATGATTTGGCTGGTTTAGTCTTCTCTGCAAACTACAACCCATGAAGCGTGAAAACAATATTCTGGTTGATAGAAATAAGATAAATGCTATATTCTCAGATAATTTTTTGTGGTGTGGGGGCTGCACCCTAGGATGGAGTTAATAACAAAATGATGTAATCTCCCTTTAAAGATTTACTAGCGTTCAAACACAGTATACTCTTCTAGCCATCAAGATTTCTTGAGGATTAATATTTGACCCCTCCAACCTTCTGTTGATCTGGTGAGTAGTCTTGTTTTTAAGAAAAAATGTAGAATCCCTATAACCATCCGGCAAAGCTTCCACCTCAACAGTAACATCAGCCAATAGTAATGCTGCAGGTGGTAAATGAAAAATATGTAATTATGATTGTGGTATTTGACTCACCTAACTTACTTTTGTTAGAACATGGAGTATTGGGGGTACTCAAGCCGGCGTGTACATCTCCAGCTACCCTCCCTGGTTCTTGATCTTTCCGCAATCCCTGTATTGCAGGCATAGTAGCAGTCAAGGACAAAAGCTCAGATGTTATAGGATGTGATACACCTTTGATCAGTATTTCAACCTGGTTACTTGTTCGACCACCATTATCAATTGCATTTTCTCTTTTTGGTCCATAGAAGTAGCCTTAAGGTCCTTGGAGAGATCCACCACCACCTCAGGAAGTAATTTCTCTCCTTGACCTGTTCTGAGAATGTGCTATCTATTTAAACCTGCACAATTTCAGACGGAATGTCTCCTGAAACTTAGTGGGGATTGAAATTAGTATCATTGGTGGGAGGTAATGGAACATGCTCAATATAATGTGTTGGCTGCGAATCCTCATTTAAGGACCCCTTCTACTCTACATGTTCACTATATCCATGGTACAGATCAATTTGTCTTTCACTGTCGGATTCAATGACTGAGTAATCAGGGTTAATAAATCCACAGCCTACGGACCTTTGATATAATTGGTTTTAAGTCTCATAGTTTCATTAGGAGCTCGTTCTGCCACAAGTATCCTCTCTTTCAGTTTTCCTGACACTTGTAAATATGAGTCCACTCTTTCTAGGTCTTTTCTCAAACATTTACGCAATTTTGCTTTTTGTTTTCCCATTGGTTATATGAAAATTAAGGCACACAATAGTTCAAAGGCAGTATCCTGCAGTCACTAACCTCTCCTAGTTAAAGTCAAAAGGGAAGCAAAAGCATCAAAGGCACTTGACCACAATCGCCCTAAACCTATTGTTCAGAGAGCTAAAGTTCAATGTACTTTGTAGGAAGTACTGAGAATACTAACACAATTAATCAAATCATAAAAGGTAATTACAAATATTCATTATCTTATTGCTTTATTCAGTTAATCATTACAAATTTGTGAATCTTCCTAAACTCTGTGGTCCGGAGCACTTAAATATTCTTGGGTAAACTAATTATGGGCCATTTCATCAAGATCTCTGAGTTGGAGAGCATGTCACAGTAACAGTACCTTAATGGCTGTGTAGATCCTATTCATTATCCAGTTTGTGCATCGTAATGTGTCATGATGGTGTCAATATATAAAGTCGTACATTAATATGCACATAACTGCAGCGCAGGCAAGGAATCCGCAAAAAAACTCTGGAACCTCTTATATCTCCAGGAGCCAAAGTGACAATCCAGCAAAGTACGGCACTAGGTGTGGGTAAATAAAGGACCACAGACCGCTCCCACAAAGGGCCCTGAGTGTGCAAGAAACCCAATCAGTTATAGGCTGCAAACCACAGAAAGGTGGTTAATAGCTAGTGGTTAGTGACTAATAACAAGTGGCATGCAACGAAGGAAAATTAAGTGCCTGCTCAACCAACGGCCTCCCGGAATAGCCCGCTCCTGGCCCAGCTCTGCTTGAGCACCGGTTAGTAGGTTTTGAACAGGTTCGCATAGACTGGCACCACAGCCCCAAAATGCGGCTGTTTGTGGGTTCTTACTCCCACTGCCTATGCACCACAACACAGCCCCCTTCTGGTCCCTCTGTTTATTAGTAGGCGTAACACAATAAAAAGTACAATAAAACCTACATTGTTGGACTGTTACTACAAACTTAACCTCACCTAACTATACCTTTTTCAAAGCACATGAAAATACATAAGCATCCAATTAATTTACCAAACAATCCACAGCCACAATCCTTATTTTATTTGCACAAGAATTGCAACTTATGTTAAGTTACTTTAACGCCATACACAATTACTAAAATCACTAGCTCGCAACATAAGGTCTTAATACCAGCTTAATTTGCCTTTTCACACCATTTAACATTCACAGTCTAAGGGCAAAGAAGCAGATTACAGCACCAATATACAACCAAAACACAATACTATTAATTCATGTACATATTCACACATTAACACCTTTAAGGTTTTAACAATGTTGGTTTTTAACATGGTTTTTTATTATGTCGTTAACTGTTAACATTACTTTTTGTTTAATAATGTTTAAACTTAATGTTGATATTTTCAGTCAGTAACCTTTAACTTTTTCAAAAAATGTTTTTCTGAATTTGTATATGTAGGTAGTATCTGTGTGTAAAGATTTATCTATCTTAATACTTTGAAATTGCAACCTGTGGATTGTCAGACTAAGCACTACTATGCTGGATCTTTTCTCGCTTCTTCACCCGGAGAGGGCCATTTTTGTTATTTTCCCCTTCCTCCTTTTCTACTGTAAATTATAACCATTGTTTCTTTCCATGTTGCATGCGGTTTGTTCAAAAGAAATATCAACTCAACAGCGGAGGAAGGGTCTTGCTTTAGATGATTGCAAAATGCGGTTTCATTATGCACCATTTTTTAAATGATTTGTGATTGCATCACAAGTATACAGCAGGAAACCAGTCTGCTCAATTCATTTTCCCTGATATCCAATTTTTTTCCTGTTCGAATTGCACGTGCCACTGCCACTTCACCCCCCAGTTAGCAGGAGTAGTTTTGATTATTTGGATTCATTGTGGATGTTGGCAAGTGCAACACTTGGATAGAGCTGTGAATGTTAGAAGTGCCACACTAAGGTAGAATTGTGAACATTAGTCTGCGCTGCATTCAGACTGAATTATGAGTGTTGGCAGATGCCACACTGGTATAGAATTGTGAGTGTTGGCAAGTACCACACTTGGATAGAGCTGTGAATGAAAGCGAGTGCCTCATTTGGATAGAATTGTGGAGTTTGGCAAGTGTCGCAACTGGATAGAACTGTGAATGCTGGCGAGTGCCGCACTCAGATAGAGCTGTGAGTGTTGACAGGTGCCACACTTGGATAGAGTTATGAACATTGGACTGAGGCACACGCTCACTGATTTGTGAATGTTTGCAAGTGCCACACTAAGATAGAATTGTGAACATTAGCTTGCGTAGCATCCACTCTGCAGGACTCTCAATATAGGTGTAGCCTCCACCTTTGTCAATTGTATGGTGAAAAGTAATGTATTGTGCAGCCTAGACCTCTCTTCCACTTTATGGGACTCTCAAGTCTAGGGGTGGCCCCCATCTTTGTCCATCATATGGTTAAACGTAGTGTGTGGTGGCAACCTGTTCTCTCTCCCACCTTGCAGGACTCTCAAATCTAGGTATAGCCTCCATCTTTGTCTACGGTATGGTTAAATGTAATGTATTATGAAACCTAGGCCTCCCCACCACGTTACAGGACACTCAAATCCAGGTAGGGCCTACATCTTTGTCTACTATGGTGAAACGTAGGCCATCGTGAGACCTGGGCCTCTTCCCCAGCATACAGGGTTTCCAAATCTAGGCATTTAGCCTAACAGCGAAGGTCAGCTGCGAGACACATAACCCACTAACCAAAAATATCAAAATCTCTGCATACTTAACTCCTACAAAAACCCACACAACCTCCTCTCGCACGGAAAGCCGCGCGCACTTCACCACACAGCAAAAACAAACAAACACATATGCTGCACCAACAGCACACGAGGACTGAAATTGACCCGATACTCGCACCAAAGCTAAAGCGTATGGTGTCAACCGAACTGAAGCAGCCAACAGGACATCACTTCTCTCACTATCCTACTCCCTCCTCACCTTACTAACCCAACCTGCCTTCTCGTTTACAGATCCGCCTGAGCTCCTGAGGACCAAATCCGTTGGTTGACAGTGCAAATACCTTTTTAACATTTAATTATCAATCTCGTACACCTCATAGAAGTTTCACATTCTTATTGTGCATGTGGTGTCATACTGCGGAGTGTAAGGATTTGTAACGACAAAAACACAATAGGACCTCATGCTTAGAGCATGATGTGTGAGTTCTAGTGCTACTTTAAAAAAACTGTGATGTTTACGCCTTCAGCTATAGAGCGTTGCACAGGTCCCAGTGTGGATCAATGTCTTTTCCTCTGTGCCCTTTTCAAGGTGGGCCTTCTTTTCGTCTAATCCAAGTCCTTTCCTACCTTATTTCTCTTTTACAGAATGGGGTATGCTTCAACACCCCAACTCACCTTTTGATCCCCTTTTTACTTCCAATTCCCTTCTTCCCATCTGCTTGTTCTGTGTTTTTTCAATCTGTTAGCTGACACGTGTCGTAAAGTCACTGATGATGTACCCAAGAGTTGAAACCACTAGGAAAAAGCTGTCACCCACCACTGTTCCTTATCTTTGTATCCACATATCCTTTCCTGTTTTCCAGGTGAAACATTGCTTTACTCACCAGCTCCCAGCCCCTCTATGTAGACAGGACATCATCCCCCTCTGGCATTCGGGGAGCGCCTCAGCTGTTCTAAAATGGAAATTCCCTACAGTGCAGTTCTGCCTCCCACTCCATTGATGAGTAAACATCATTTTATAGAGCTCCTTATTTTTATTTTTTATTTTTATTGATTTTATATCAAACAAACAACCCAACTTGCAGTACATATTACAATATTTCGAATTTTATGCAACACAATCATCATCACTGCTTCTCGCGTTCCCTCCCCCCCCCACCCAAGCCTACATCACTTTGTGATCTGCTTCTTCATCTTGCAAAGGGGTTCCCTCTCCCGTATTCTCTGCTGGGTGCTGGTCGCTTGACCAATCTTGAGTGGACCCAAACAGTGTTGCTATTCAATGTTTCCAGTTTGTCTGGGTTTCTGCTTCTTAATCCCCTCCAATGTTTATAGCTTCCTGCCATACTGCAGTTTCAGCTTCTGCCCATTTCTGAAGGCCTTTCCACCATATTTCTATCCTAGGTCTGTGACATACCTTCCATCCCATGGCAATTCTACGCCTCGTGAGTATATACGCCAGATCCTTTAGTTTACTTACATGTTTAAGTTTACGTGGTCTGGGAAAATCGCCTACCAAACATTAATCCCCTTTTCCTCTAATCTGTGGGCTACTTCTCCCCAAAATGTCCCAATTTCTGGGCACGCCCAGAACATGTGCGTTATCCCAGCTTTTTCACCGCCGCATTTGGGGCATATTTGCCGTTCTGCGTTTTTAAATGTAGCTATCCTCTGAGGTGTCATTTAAGCCCTGTGGGTTATATACAGTTGTACTTTCTGTAACCTCGCATTCCTTGACACTTTCTTATGGTACCCTTGGGCCCACTCCCACGTTCCATCACTCATAGGGGCACCCACTTCCTCTTCCCCGTCCTGTCGTAGTTGTACCACTTCCTTTCCCACTTTGGGCATCACCAGCTCATATATCCTGGATATCTCATGCCCTCCCTCTGCTATATCTTATATTATTTCTATAGCGGTGTCCGGTTGCTCTTCCAGTACTATTTCTGACCATCTCTTTGATTCACCGGACCATCCTATGATACGTAATATATTGTCCCGTATGTAACCCGTATCTTCCAACATCCCAAATTCCTTTATCCTCCCCTCTTGCCATATGTCCCCTATTGTTGCTATACCCACCGGTTCCCAGTGTTTCCTGATTATCTTCATTAATTGGTCTTCTTTTCCCGTCAATGCAACCAGTGGCACTTGCAGGGAACACGGGGTCGGGTTCTCCATTGCCTGAAGGGTCTTATGCCATATTTTCTACCCCAATGTCATCATCTCTCGGTGCTCTTCCATGTCTAATTTTGACAGCCATATAATTTCTTTCAGGAAGAATGGGGCGCAGTCCTGTCTAAACAACATAGATTCTGAGGTTGGCTCTTCTGATAGCCATTTTGCTATGTATTGTAGTTGGCTCGCTAGATAATAGATCTCGTAGTTTGGCAATTTTATGCCCCCCTTATCATACACATTTTGTAATTTCCAAAGGGCAACCCTGCTCCTCGTCCCATGCCAGATAAACCCCCTACATGTACTATGCATCCTATCAAAAAATCGTCTTGGTATCAAATATGCTATGTTCCCAAAATAATGCAATAATCTAGGTAGAACCACCATTTTCAGCATTGCCCCTCTTCCCATCATCGCCAAGGGTAGCTTTTTCCAAAATGTCATACTATTTTCGATTCCCTTGACCGCTTTCTCAGTATTATGTTGGTGCTCTGCCTCCACCGTATGATAGATGTCTATCCCAAGATATCTAAACGTGTTGACCTCCCACGATATTTGTAGAACTGGCAATTTCTCTCGTGGGATTCCATCATACCTACTCAGCGGAAATATACATTATTTTTTGGGGTTCACCGCTATGCCAGACAGCGCCACAAATCGCTCCATTACCTCCAGAACATATTGGAGATTTTCCTCAGGGTATTGCAAATACAACAGCATATCGTCAGCATACAAGGAAATTAAGTGCAGTATCCCGATTATGTCATACTGTTGCCTTAGATATATCGCCAGAGGCTCTAATGCTAAGATATACAGCATAGGGGACCATGGACATCCCTGTCTAGTACCCCTGCTAAGTAGCCACCTCTCCGATATTATCGCACCCATTTTGACCCTGGCCAGCGGTGCGCTGTACAGCAGTTTGACCCATTTAAGATACCCAGGGCCTGTCCCATAACTGGACAGGGCTGCAATTAGCCAAGGCCATTTAACTGAGTCAAATGCTTTTATTGCGTCCAATGATACAATTGCAATTTCAGATGTTTCCCTTTTTGCATGTTCTATAATTCGGTGAAGTCGCCTGAGGTTATTTGTTATATTTCTAAGTGGGACGTACCCGGTCTGGTCGGGGTGTATTACTTTGTTAATAATCCGTTTCATTCTGTTTGCCAGTACCGCCATGAGCATTTTGCTATCTTGATTAAGCATTGACAGCGGTCTGAATGATCTGCATTCTTTGCCAGGCTTATTGGGTTTAGGGAGCGGTATGAAAATCGCCTCTCTCAGGGACTCTGGCAACCTTCCTATTTCGTATGCCTCATTAAGCATTGCTAAAAGCGAGGGGAGCACCTCCTTTCTATACATTATAAAATTCACTAGGAAGTCCGTTGGCTCCCGGGGTCTTACTAGTGGGTAGCTGCACCACCACCTCCTCTAGTTCCTCCAGGGTAATCAGGGCATCTAAATCCTCTCGCTCCTCCATGCTAATTCGTGGCATACCTATGTCTTCCAGTGTTTCCGTCATTTCCCTGTAGTCTCTTCCCCCTTCATCCCCATACAATTGTTGATAGTATTTTAGGAATTCCTTATTCACGCCCTCTTGGGTATCCACTCCACAGCCATCCTCCTTTGCTATTGCCCCGATTGTTGGTCTGGGGGTCTCGCTTTTATATAACCATGCTAGCACCCTTCCTGGTTTATCTCCTCCTGCGTGTTGTCTTTCTACATATCTTTTATAGTTTAGATTGCACAGTCTCTCCCAGTGTCTTGCACATTCCTGTTGCAGCCTGATTATGGTTTTAGTGCCCTCTTCAGTTTTGCCCTCTCTTCTCATCACTTTTTCTAGCTCCCTTTCCGCTTCCTTAGTTCTGTTAGTATCCCCCCCTTGTAGTCCCTTAGTCTTAGCTATGGCTATCCCTCTTACTGTTGAAGGCATCCCACAGTGTGCCAGCTGACTGAACACTGCCAGTATTGGTCTCAAAGTAACTTACAATTTCTTCTCTCAAGTCCTCCCTAAACATTGTATCTTTTAGTGCCTCGGCTCTGAGGCGCCACGTTGGTATCCTTGCTCTTGGAGGTCGGAATCGCCATATTAGGACCAGTGGCGAGTGGTCTGACAGGACCCTTGCCTTGTATTCTATCTGTACTATTTCTGCCATCAGCTCTTGTGTGACAAACGTGTAATCTAGCCTTGTAAGTAAATTATGTGGGGCCGAGTGATGTGAGTACTGTCTGTCTTGCAGGTGGTGCATCCTCGTACCTGAAGTCCGTCAACAATGACTGCAGTGCCGTGGCAGTCGGGGTGGGTCTATTTTATTGTCCAATCTGTCTACTTTCAGGTTTAGTGTGCAGTTAGTCACCCAGATGATCACCCCTCTAGCATAAGCCGAATATGTTGCACCGTCCCCTTCCACTTCTTCTGGATAACCTCTAATTTTTCCTTTGTAAGGTGGGTCTCTTGTATTAGGGCTATATCTATTTTCTGTCTATGCAGATACATCATATCCTTATTCCTTTTCAGGTAACTATTGAGCCCCCTAACATTCCAAGTTATTACTTTGAGGTCCCCCATTATCCAATACCTTCCTGCCTCTCCTTGTGCAGGTCTGCAGGTTTTGCTTGAAGGCCATCGCTCATGTCTGTAGGCTTGTTCCCCAACTTTAAACCATCCCTCCCTTGTACTCCAACTCCCCCAGCCTCATCCCCTCCCCCCTCCTCTCCCAGCCCCAACCTACTTCCCAACTCCCAACATTCCCTCCCCTCTTCTACAAACACCCCAACATGTCCCCCACCACCCTACCCGCCCCCACCCTTCCCATGCCCAACTGATGCCCAGCTCCATCCCTGGATCTCAGGCCTACCTGCATTTAGTACCTATTCGGCAATGCCGATACTAGGGACACAGCAGGGGGTTGCCACCCTACCGGCAACCCAACTATCCTATCTATTGGGGTATACGAGTGAGTCCATCGTGTCTCCTGATATCTGCCACGTTATGTTATGCACATTCAATATTATACACTCAATCGCCCCTTAATTTCAACACTGTCCTACCCTATCTAGTATTCAAGTCCCAAAGTCACAATATATACAGCACCTCGACCTCAGGATCAGTCTTCACTTATCCATACCGTCCTCTTTCCGTCTGTCTGCTCCCTCCGGACAATTTTGGGCATCCAACCACTCTGTTGCATCTTCCAGAGTCTCAAAGAACAGAGCTTTGTTTTTATGAAACACTTTCAGTTTTGCTGGGTACATCATCATATATATCGAAGACCTGCATCGCGCAATCTCTTCTTCACAGGCCCATAATTCAGTCGCCGTCTCTACACTTAGTGTATAATCTGGATATGCCAAGATGGTCGCAGATGTCCTTTGTATAGTGCCTCCTTTCCGGAAGTGTTCTAGGATATTCTCCCTGTCTCGATAATTCAGTATCTTGGCGATGATTGGCCTTGTGGGGGATCCTGTGGGGGGTCTTCTTGTGAGCGCTCTGTGCTCTCTCCACCGCAAATCCTTGAGTAAGGGCCCCGCCGCCTATCTTCTGAAGCAACATGGTTTCAACGTAGTCTGTTGGGTTAGGGCCTTCTTCCCCTTCCGGAAAGGCCCACTATGCGTACATTGTTCCTCCGGGTGCGCCCTTCAGCTTCCTCTGCTCTGTTTTCTAGATTGCTAACCTGTTGCTTCAGTATGTGGATCTCCGAGGCATGAGATGCTCGGGCTGTTGTGTTTGTGGTCACTTCATTCTCCAGCTCATCTGTACGTTCTGCTATCTTCCGTACATCTTGTGTGAGTAGGTTGACTTCCTCTTGTACTGCCCCCACTTTGAGCTCCAGCGTTGCTTTGCGTACAGCTGTAGCAGCCTCCAGCTTGCTCTCCCATGTTGCCTTTAAGTCCGCGATTGCATCCAGGATCTGCTGGTCATTGCGCGTTGGGGTCGTATCCACCTGTGGGTTTCTCTATTCCTAGCCCCCTCTGTCGGTTAAAGGGTTTTCGTGAATTCCTCCATTGTGGACTGCTTCCCTTTGAACTTGGGAAGTTTAGACGTCATCTTGGTACCTAGGCTTGTACAGATAGTACCCAGCAGAACTTTGCCAGTTCCCTGTATCGTTGTTTTAGGCTGTAAGGGTTAGTGTGTGCGCCGCTGGGGTTCGGATGTTCTGATATGCTAAGGCTGGGTTTCTTCGTTTCTGGAGCTGTGGCGCTTCTGAGTCTATTCTCGAGGGGACATGGAATCCCTTGTTTACTGTAGTCCCCTCCTGGGGTGGCCCTGCCATGGTTTCTCGTGCCGTGCAGGTCCGGTTTCTGATTGCCAGATAGGTCCTCAGCAATGGCTATGTTGCTCGCCCGTTCTGCTTCCTCCCCGGTGCAAGCAAACTTTGTCTATCTTGCTGTGTTATTGCTACTTTCCTTTTTGTTGGTTCGATGTTCCTTGCCACTTATTGTGTCCAATCCTGTCCCTTGCTCAGATCTTGTTGATTTTCTCTCCGCTTGTCTGCTCTGCTATCTCGGCTCAGTGTATGCCACCGGATCCCAGGGATATGCGTTTTGGTTTCCCTTTCGTGCGTCTGCCGGTTTCCTGCTTCAGTGTTCCGGTGTCCGTGTTATCCGCCCTATGGCAGGCGGTCACTCAGCTTGCTTCCTTTGCAGACCACCTTGCTTGCCCTCACTTCTTTTCCATGTACCAGCTTCAGGGCGTGCTTCTTAGTTTGCTGGTTTGTCCCTCTAACGCTAGCCCTGCACCCTGTTTTTCGTTGTGTGGCAGTGCTTTGATGTGTCACCAATTGCTTTGGGCTGCAGGGTCTAACGGGCCAACAGCAACAGCAGTCCCTGTCACCCCGGCACAGTTGCTTGGTCCGGGCGTACAGTCGCTGTATCTCGGTCTACTTAGTCCAAGCCCTCAACAGCAGGTGTCCCGCAGTCTCAGTATGTTTATTATTTGGGCCTGCCGTTCACCTTCCTGCCCAGATTATTGTCTGTTCAGGATGCACTGTCTGTCTTCTATGCACAGGACTAACTGCTGGGCTCACTGGTTTGCATTTGTGGCAGCTGCTGAGAGCTATGACACAGTCCGCGTGTCTTTTTAAAGAAGCGCTATTGTCATTTGTAATGCAGGTCCCCGGGCAGAGATATTCAGCGTCTGAGCCCCCATCCATTGGTGTCACACTCCTCTTCATGCGCCCGCACCTTTGTTCATTTCCATCAGGAACGAACATTGCATGTTTATGTCCAGCAGCATTCCTCTTCGCATATTCGCTCTTACCGCGAGTGTGACATTGCCACAGATACAATGTACATCTGTGTACTTGGGGCTCTTATTTGAATGTCAGTTTTGTTTACACTCACATCACCCGCTCTCGCTGTTATATAGCCGAGATGTTAACATTACTTGAGCCGCTCTGCTTCTGACAAGCTCGAGGGCTGCCGCAGCGGGGCCGCAAGCACTGTGTCCCCTGCACAACCCGCCCAGCTACGCCGCCTTAACAGCGCCCTTTCCCGGTGATGCAGTTCGTCGCTGCGGAGACTCCCGCGCCTACCTCAGCGCGCAGCTTAGTTTGGGACCATCAATCCAGGCCAAAGGCGTTGTCCCAGCAACTGCGCAATTCACCTGGAGGATCTGTCTGACCTCACCCCGCATCCGTCCCATTGATGAGTAATCCTGGTGTGCGTTCCTTGCCAAAAGTTCACATGGGCCACTGCGTTCACTGGCCCGGCATCCACATGCAGTGCTGCGATGCTTTGGCGTCAGTCTTCCGCTCCAGCGGGCTGGATCAGTCCCGTGTCAGGGTTTCTCCGTGCATCAGCTGTCGACCATTGTCCTTTGTTCATGATGGACGCCATCTTGGGGATTTGTCCTCTGGACTTACGACAAGCGTTTTCTGTCCTGGTTGCGATTTCTATTCACGGATCTTCATCTGGGCACGGTCCTTCGATGCCTCACATGCTCCCACAGCTGTAGTTTGATTTGTTGCCGTAACACGTTCATTTAGACGTCCATGTGCATCAGGATATTGAAGGATCCTCAGGAGCCGCACGGAGAGACAGCTTATTCCATGGCTCTCTAGCCACGCCCCTCATAGAGCTCCTTATTCCATGTTTTTTAGTCCCAATTCTCACACTGGTGAGATTTCCAATCTCATCGGTCCCGTCAATTGCAAATGAACCCACCTTTAACATACACGGCTTACTTTGTTGATATACTCCTACATTCTGGCCCCTTTCCTCCCTACATATGGGACATGTACCCAGTGATGATGGGAATATAGCCTTTTTGCACAGCAATAGTGTTTGGACAAAAAGCAACCCCCCATCTCATGTTTGTCATGATGGCCATGCTGAATCTGCTCTCCTGGCTTGACCTGCCCATCCTTTACTTTCTGTTTAGACTTGACATATTTGGACTGCCAACATAAACCAGAAGGTTGACTCTAGGGGCTGAACAGGGTGCAACCAATGCCATGCAAGCACCCTGGTTCCAAGTGAGGGTAGTACGCGTTTTGATGTGCAAAAAAATGAGTCTCGTCACCATTGGTACAAATCTTTAAGTATGGAAGAAATGGGATTATGGGCACGCTAGGTAATATGATCAGTAAATTAGGCGTTTCCTCTGGTTGCCGCAAGATGGGCTCCCAAGTCGGTACTAACCCTTCCATCTGAATACACTTATAATTGTTCATTTAGTACATGCTTCTTACCAGGAGTGGTTTCTAACCATGCGATCGGGATTCGAACCTGTCTCACTGCTTTAATTTGCTTCCAAGAAAAATGGTTGCCACAGAGCTATCCTTCCTCCTCATGTAAAATCAAAATTCATGATGCTTCCTTTGTTTATCAATTCTATTGCGCTCTTAACCAAGCTAAGGGATCATAGGAACGTCATGTGCTCAATGAGATGAGAAGATATGGAAGTATTCTCTTTCCAAAGAAATGGGTGAGTGATACCTGTGGAGTTGGATTACTGTTTTCTTTGCTAGGAGATATTAATGCGCTCAACCATTTTGAAAGGTATTTTCACTGAGAACTGATGTGTGATGTTGATCTTGAGTCCGAGATATCTTAATGGCAGGGCAAAGGGGCACTTGCCCCCGGGCCCCATCTTGGGAGGGGTGGGGGGGAGCGGTGCGGCAGAAGGCTGCCGATCAGAAGAAATCAATTCCGCTTGGCCACCAAACGTAAATGGAACAAATCTGGACAGGGGTGTTACTAGATCTGGAAAAGATCAGGGGCTAAGCTAATATTGGGACTGCCAGGATTCGGGGTTAGCTATAGCCTTTTGGTTGCAGTCCCTGAGCTTTTATCTGGGGCTAGAACCAAAAACCCGGGGCTATAGCCCTCTCAGCCCCACCCCCCTGCTAGCAACGCCTCTGAATCTGGATATATTATGGCGTGCTGCTGAGGCTCGAAATATATTGCCCCTCTCTTAAGTACTTTCTACACTGATCACTTCATCCTGTAACGCTTTCTTTGTTCACTGTGGTATGCATTGTTTGTGCATTCACTATGGCACACATCCTGTTACATGCTCACCTCTCTGTGGGGAGTATATTGATCATGTGCGATAGCCAAAGTTGAAATGCATTTGGATGAATTAGAGTGCTGTGATTAAGAAAATATCTCTTGTGTGTCAAGTACTCATTGCACAGATTTGTTCATATGGAAAATTATCATACCAATTCCAGCCCGGCCAACTCTGCCTTTTCAATTTCTGATTTCATAAACCTGCATGTATATGTACTTTGTTTTGTAATGCAATAGGTGTTGTTATAATTTGTATTTTGTATTTAATTGTATATAGTGCCTTACACCAAAGCACTTTAGATAGCATTAAAAACAGTACAGCCAGTAGGATCAATATTTAAAACACAAAGTATTTCCAAATTGCAATAGGACCTTGATAACCAGGGGCCATATTACAGAAACTTTGCACTGGTGCAAGTGCAAAGTTGCACGGTATTAGCACTAGGGCAAAGTTTGCCCTATTATTTAAAACAAAGGGACATATTAGAAAACTATTGCATCATGACAAGTGCAGTTTGGCATGGTATAAGCACCAGGGCAAAAATTGCCTTTGGGCAAAAAAGATACATTTTGACTGCATTATTGTAACGGGGCAAAGTTTGCCCTAGTGCTAATAAGGAATGGTATTCGCACTAGGGCAAACTTTGCACTGGTAAGAAAACGCATTGAAAATGCATCTTTTTTGCACTATGGCAATTTTTACCCAGGTCCTTATACCATGCCAAATTGCACTTGTCATGGTGCAATAGCTCTCTAATATGTCCCTGTGTTTTTTAAAAATAGGGCAAACTTTGCCCTTCTGCTAATACCGTGCTATTTTTGCACTTGCACTGGTGTACAGTTTCTGTAATCTGGCCCCAGATGAAAGTAAATGAGAGTGTAAAGAAGCTCAAAAGGAGGAGTAACCAATGGATCTGCTCCAGATAGTGGTTACTATAGAAAATAATGTAGCACCTGTATGGTGAAGTTCTAGAAATTGGTTTGTTCATATGCAGAGTTGGAAAACCTTGGCAAGCACCTCCAACAATGAGCATACAGCGTTACTCTGAAGAGGTGATTAGGTATGCAAATTCAAGACTGTGCAACCAAAGTGTGCATGCTTGTGTCCTGGCTTTGCTAGCAGACAATACAGTGATCCTGGAAGATCTTCTGTGAACAGGTTTCTTTTCACATGCTGGTGGCACTGTTTAACCCATTGCATGACTTTTCTTTTTTATGAAGGCCATTTGAGTGGAGTCATTTGAGTGGAATAGGTTCCAGACCGAAGAGAGCGGACCAGATACCACAGACCTCTTGCTTGCATATTTTAAGGTCTGCTTATGTGATACAAAAAACTGTTTGCTTTCTTTTTGTACAATTCAAAGCTTTATCTTCATATTTTTTGATAGCAATTTCATAAGCTTGTATTTTGGGTGTATTTTAAGCTTTAACATACACAATGAAACCCAGATTAAATCTTTTCAGAACACATCAGTTAGTATGCTTGTACTTCTATACTTCCCTTGATGATGCAAACAATGAAGCTACAATCATTCCCATATGCTTCTATAATGTTTTTTAAAAATTGTCATTTTTGATTTGTGTACTTTCCTAATAAGCTCTTTAAAATGTAATTATTTTAGTTCATGTCAAGAACTGGAAAAGAAAGTGCTAGAGTAGGAAAGTATGCCAGCTTCACCTTTTAACCAATATGGGATCCTGGGCATCTCATTTAATCTTGCATTGCCTAACATGTTAAAATTCCCAGTCCTGAGGGACTGGGCTTGAAGCCACTGGGATTGGACACAATCTTGAAGTGCTCCCTGGGTGCCGAGCAGTATCCTGTTTCAAACTTCCCCACAGAGGTCTCTGAAGACGAGTATATTGCCCTCCATGTGTGGTGCCTGTTAAGGAAGCCCCCTTGATTTCCCCAACAAGGAAACAACTGTATATGGAAGCGGATGATCAGAGTGCAACAATGATCCCAGATGGCTGCTGGTAGAGCCCAGGCAAGAGGCCAGTTACTAGGAAGAGTTGGGCAAGTTGCAGAGGAGTGACAAAGGAAGGCTGTCTGGAGCCCAGAGGTGTGGAGGGATCAACCCAGTCCCTCTGCCAAGCATCTAGACCTGAGGCACAGCGAATCCTGGAGGATAGTGCAGAGCGGCAGCCCGACATAGATACAGTGGGTAAGTGTGCTGATTGTCTCAAAGGAGTGGCAGTGGAGCATCACTGACAGCCTCAACTTGAAGAAGGATCAGGCTGGCTGCGGTAAGTGCCAGGAGCTTCATAGTGGTTCCCCGGCATGACGGGAGGTTGGTCCCTATCTCCCCCTCACCTTATGTTCAGAAGGAAGCCTTGTGTGACCCCCAAAGAGTAACATCATCTGGTTGAAGCAGCATTGAAACCACACCAGAACTAACTTGAAGAGAACAGCTTTACTTAAGGTAAGACTATTGGAGCTCTGGCTGTAGAGCTGGAGCACTACATGCCCCAACTATATAAAGCTCTTGACACCAGGCAGCAGAGGAACTGCCTGCCAAATTGCCAAATGGGAGTGTCTTACCCAACGTGAGTGCTATCCAGACAAAGATTACATTGACAAATAGGAATTTTAAGCACAAAGAGAGACAGATTAGTTATTCAAGCTGCTGAAGGACTCGACCCTAACCAGAAGTAATTTTGGTTGTTGGAAGGAAAGGGCCCCCTTCTAGACATTGCGATAGGGTTATCAACGGCAGTGTAAAGTGTGGGGGTCTAACAAAAGGATGTTGGGAGGCAGACATAAAAGAATTCCACAAACCAACATCATAGACTGCTACACACCATCAAAGGGGATTTGATTGAAGCCACACTGGCCCAATCGTATAGGTCGAGACGTGGAGGCGGGTGCAGTAAATTGACCCAGTGAGACTTTGGGGGCAGGAGTACCCTCATTATCTTTAATATTGAAAGAAATAAGGAGCAGCCGTGTGATGCTGGAAAAACAGATTTGAAAAATAGGGACAGATCTATCGTCTTTGAGGGCAGAACTGAAAAAAGTGTCAGAACAAAGGAGGCTGAAGATCATATTTTGACGTTCGTGGATGAGCTATCTGGCTAAGGAGCAGGTAGCTCTTCAACTAAACTTGAAAGACAAGCGGAGGAAGCAGCAGGATGCTCAAGGAGAAATGCTGTGTGGATAGTGGGTCTGCCAGAGAAAGTGGAAGGAGAATCAATGGACCTTATGTGGAGAAATGGTTGGTCAGGAGTTTTGGTACGAAAGGGTTCTCATCCTGCTCAATAGAAAAGGTGCACTGGGTCCCAGCTAGACCTCAAGTCTCAATATTCCTGGACTTAATGCGAGAGGCACAGAGACAAAGGCAATCCTATGAAGGAGTGAAGCGCAAATTGAGCCGGTGGGGACTAAGCTAAATGCCCCTTTTCCCATCAAAGCTGAAAGTATTACACATGGGAAGATTGTGGTTATTTAGCACCTCAAAGGATGGCTGAGAGCTGGCTGGAAAGAAATGATTTAAGGAATATAAGCTGTACACCAAAGGGAGGAGTGGATCCTGAGGAAACTCAGGACATGAGCCCCAAGGATTCAAACTCTGGAGAGATGGATGTGGGTTTGTTGGGGAAAACAAATGAGCGCGCAAGAGTGCCTGAGGATGGTACCTTGGCTTTGGGACATCGGGAAAGGGACCTGAAATATTAATTTGGGAGTCGGGGAGGTGAGAACAAACACAGTGGGGTCAGATCTGACCTTAACAAAGGCCTGGAGTATGTTCTTGGGGACTATATGGTCTCGGGAGGATAGCTCAGGCGCAACATGCTCGCCTTGGAAGCAAGACAACACGGAGCAACACAGGTCCGATCCCCCCGGGTCCGCACTTAGAAACCTCTGGGTATTAAGCACATTATAAATAACCTATCATATCATGGGGCAAGGCACTTTTTGTGGAAATTGGCAGCTGGGGTGGGCTGACTGGTTTCCAGAATGACAACAGCAGTCTATTTTTCGGGGAAAGGTATTAAGCCACGTTGGCAATTTTTGTTCTAGATTGAAATGTAAAAGGGGTGTAGTTGGCTGTGTACTGCGAGGAGGGTGCAGATGCTTTTAGTGGATGGTGGGTGGGAGTGGCATATATGTCATGAGGGACGCTTGGAATCAAATACCAGGCACCGGAGGTAAGACTGGGATATTTGAGAGGGATGGACACAACTTCAGGATAGCTGCAGGTGTCAAGAATTACTTATACGAATTTGAGCACGGTGCTGGAAGAAAGTGGAGTGTGGGTTTGGTCTTTGGCGGTCTGGGTCGGGCAGCGTAGGGCGAACTGAGGCAAATTTCAGCTTACAGAAGACTTCTCTAAAAACATGAGTGACTGTCCATTCTGAACTAGTTTACGACTGCTCAATGTATGCTTGAAGAACCAAGAATCCAGGGCCAATTTCCCCCCCCCCCCCCGGCCCCATTTCCATTCCTGCTCTTCCAGATTCTGCATGTCACAAACTCTTTATGCTAAAGTTGCAGGAGCTGCTCCCTGCAAAGATCCCCGAAAACCGAATCCGTGTACAAAGACAGAGTAACAAGGGAAACATATATAGCACTATCACACAGGGTAAAATCACTGCGTACTTGCACAATGTGGAAGATGCATCGATCCTGGAGATACTATGAGTCGAAACTCCTACCACCACCCAAAAACAGTATGTAGATCTATCTATTTCCCATTGCATCACCAGATTCTGTACCTCTAACAATTCCAACGCAGACTACATCTACGGTGGTGTAACTTAATGACAGACCTGGAAGGCTTTCTTCTGATCCTTCTCAAAGCTGGGAATCTTTCATTTTCTTCCAATCTGTTCAGGTCGGAGAACAGTAACACAAACCAGTCAAAAAATCCCTCTAGCTTTTCTTCCAAACCTTCCCCGAATCTGTTGCATTCCCCAGAGTTGATGGAACCCTCTGGGGATTCCTCTACCACAGGGCAACCTTCGCTCTTGGCCTTAAACTTTGTTCTTACTTCTCTGATCAACCTGTATGAGAACATTCACAACGATTTTAAACAACACAAAGCCCTGTTAAATTCACTTAATTCCAAAATGCAATTTCTGGAAGGTTTAATTTGTGCTCTCCCCAAACCTTCACATTTGAGATTTTTCGAGGCCAGGTTTGATGTAAGGGAGTCCTCCAACTCGGAACCTAAGAGCACATAACTAGCATCAAAGGGATATATCCAGGGGTGTGGCCAGCAGATGACTGATGCAGTCGTAGAACCTCTGTGCTCTCGCTGCCACCTGACCTTGATTTTACTTAAATCCTGAATGTGCAGAAGTAATCAATATAAAACATATATTTGAATGTACTGGAGCACCAGGGGAGCTGGATAAAGGCCGTTCTGACTTGGAATGAAAATGGCTGCCACCCACAGCTAAGATGTCAGCCACGGCTCTACCCCAAACTGATCACATCGGCGGCTAGGAAACTGGCGTGTGACCCCCTACCTGTTCTCTTATAATACGGAAGAGGAACGGGTCGAGGTAGGGGTCTGCGAGGGAAGAGAGGAGCACACTTGCATGTTCTCTCCTCAAGTAGATGGAAATATCCTTAGTGTCTGGAGAATCTGGCCTGCTTGGGGTGCAGACCTGGCTGCATCGCCTTTAGATGGCGGGATCCAGCGTTTGGAGAAGATTTGGCAGAACATGCGGCGCAACAGGCGAGCAAAGCCCCACAGACAGCCATGCAGCCTGATTGCCGGGGACCGGACCTGTGGTGGGGACGCCCGTGGGCAGGAGAGCGGCCCGGGGCACACTAAAGTAGAGGACTGGAACTGGAACATAGGAGGAAGCACCCGGCTCCGGAGTACATAGAGGAGCGGGAGCCGCAATTGCCAGAGATGCACGATAGACTGTGATGAGTTCATACGTGGAGTGGACTAACTCCCCATTAAGTTTGGGAGCAACAGAAACACAGTGCTAAGATTATTAGGCCTCTACAAATGCAGGCAAGTAAGCTGCCCCGTTTCAGCATGTGGGCCCCGTTGAGCCTGGGAAATCGGAATAGAGGACTGCCTTGGGAGAGGCATCCTGGATTGAGGGGAGAATGGTCATGGAGTGGAAGGAGGCTTCAATATAAGGGACCTGGTGGGGCACCAAACAGCAAATCCAGGAGAGGGTTCCTGAATAGGGCAGCGTCCCCAGGACAGTGGACGCCCGGGCAAGTGGGGGACTACTCAACCTTGCAGGAGGAATAGGGAAGAACCCTAGGCATATAGCAGAAGGGGCCTAGGGGCTGGACAGACTGAGGCCGGCCACGATGTTGAAGGGCCAACAAAAGATTGACAAGTATCCAGACCCCAGAAGTAAGCAACAGATGCAGGAGGATGTGAACGAATCACCAGTGGGGAGGGACGCAGGGAGCTCTGGAGACCCTTATGGAGGCTATTCAGGCCACAAAAGCTTTTCTAGAAAGAAGCATTAAAGGAGGAGGGGTAGATATGTCCCTGGTGAGGGCAGACCTACAGAAAGTGTGTGAAAGAGTCAGAGGTGGAGCAGAGAGTGGGCAATGTGGAGGATGATTTGCAATGCCTTAAGAACCAGGTAGCTGGCCTAGTGGGGGCAACGAGAACATTGGAGGCAAAAGCAGAGGACGCAAAAGGTTGATACCGGAGTTGTAACATCAGGTTGGCAGGGATCCCGCAGAGGGAGGAAGGGTCAAGTGTGGAACTTTTTGTGGAGAACCTCATTTTGAACACACTCGATGTGAAAGAGCTCTCAAAATTATTCACAGTAGAAAGGGTACATAGGGTGCCAGGCAGGGCCCCGCCGCCTGGGGGACCACCGAGAGTGATAGTGGGCAAGGTGTTACATTTCCGGGACAGGGACGATATCCTGCAGGAGTCTACTATGAGGTGGGCAGAACAAAGCTATGAATATTCCCAGGCTTTACAAGGGAGGTGCAGCAGCAGCAAAAGACCTTTGATGCGGTGCAATGACGCCTTCACGAAATGAACATTAGATACATGATGATCTTTCCAGCCAAGCTGAAGATTATAGTGGATGGCAAATCCCTGTTTTTATATGACCCCACAGGAGGTGTAGACTTGGTTGGACTCAGCAGCATGACTTCTGGACCCATGAAGTGAGGGAATGGAGGGGACGCCCAGGCCCAAGGACTGAGATTGAGACTATACTGGCGGGAGGATGGTTGGGAAACAAGAGGATGAGCGGTGGCTACATGGTAATATTGAGACTATGGTGATAGGTGCTGGGTAAGGGGGCTGAGGAATCTGAGTTGGGTGGAGGGCGGAGCGGGAGCAGGAGCTGAAGAGGACACACCCCTGGACTACCAATCGCTCACCCATCAGAATGGGGAGGAGGGGACTGACTGGGGGGTGCAAGGGGAGAGGGAGGGATTTGTTGGGGTGAGGGGGAGGGAAGTTGGTTTTTTAGTTTGGTTTGAGTTGGGGATAGTTGGGTAAAAGAGGGGGTGGGGCCAGGATAGATAGCAGGAGGGGGACTTGGGCATGCAGGGGGGTGTTGGGGGGGGGAGGGGGTATAGGGGGAAGGATTGGAAGATTCTAGAGTTCCTATTTCATATGTTTGGGTGGGAGGGAGCTGTTGAAGAGATCGGAGATGTGGTGGTCGAAAGGTGGGCCATGGCATGAATTCAGGGGACCTATGTGGGGTAAGGAGCTCCATAGGAAGTTCTACAAAAGGGGGATGACAAATTGAAATTTGGGACATGGAATGTCCGGGGGCTGGGAAAGCGGATTAAATGCTATTGGTAATGGGGTTCCTCAAGAGGCACAGTATACAGCTTGCGTTACTTCAGGAGACACATGGTTTGGAAAGACCTGGAGATGCTTCGGAAACAGTTGCGGGGGGGGGGGTATAATGGTGTGGACGTCATACTCTTCATATGCTAGGGAGGTGCTGATTTGGGTCGCTCCTGGAGTCCCTTTTACGGTAGAGAAAGTTCTGATGGACGAAGTTGGAAGAACGGTGTTGCTCAGGGGATCGCTGGAGGGGAGGGAAATGTGTATAGTGAATTTGTATGCGCCAAATACTGACAATGGGGATTATTTTCTCGCAGTTATGGACCTTTTTGGCAGAATACAGGGAGGACCTGTTTATATGGGGAGAGGATTTTTTAATTGCCTCCTGGACTCGGTCCTGGACAGCACAGGGACCTTGGGGTTACTGAAGCGATGAGCACCAGCAGCAGGTGGTGGGGGTCTGGACCTGGTGGAGTTGTGGCGGGAGACACATGGGCAAAAGAGAGGATATTCATTTCTCTCGTGAGTGCATGGTTCTCAATCCTGTCTTGACTAATTGTGGGGGTGGAAAACATTCACTCCTTCAAAGGTACGGAATATCTGGGATGGACCTTTTCGGACCATTCCTCCTTGACGATGAAGCTCAGGGGAGCGGGGGGACGGTTGCGACAGACCTCCACGGAGGCTGTGGCGTATGCAGGTTGCAGTGCTAGATGACGTAGGGTTCAAGAGGCTGGTACAAGAGGAGATAGTTTTTTTTTTTACTTATTGAAGGATCAGTGGAATCAGCAGGGCCTTTAAAGCCACGCTTAGAGGGGTCTGTATTTCCAAGGTTACGGGGGTTAGGAAGGAATTACAAGGAAAGTTGACAAGGATGGAAAGGCAAGTAGCGGATATAGAGGGGAACCTAGAAAGGGGGGAAAAGGTGGGGGAGGAATTTGCCAAGGTGCTTGCCACGCATCAGAGTCATGGCTTTGCTGTCCAGCTTCGAGAACAGTAAGCAGGATGTATGGATCCATGGGGAAAGGAACAAATCAGGGAAGTTATTGAGTTATTGGCTTGGTTGATTTGGAGGGAGCAGCTGTGGCAGACTATTGTTCAAATCCACAGGGAGACAGGTGAATTGAATTGTACCCAGGAGGGGATTAATTATACTTTTAATAGATTCTACCAGAAATTGTACGCACGCAAGGGTACATACTTGCCAGAGGATGCAGACGCATTACTGGAATTAGTTTGGTTGCCCGTTTTGTCAGAGGACTACAGAGGAGCAGCTGAATGCCTCTTCAGAAAATCCTGCCCCTATACTTCCTATAAGCTGGAAACCAGAAGTTGCGCCATGCATGACACCAGTCATTGTGTCAATTCCACTAAATGTTTTTGAGAAAAGGTATCCATTGAGAAAAATTTATATGATGTATCCCCGTAGAGATGACAATCTCTTGGAGGAGATCCCTGATGGAATATGAAGATGAGAAAGGGAGGTTGGTGACATTACAAGAAGCCAGCGTGGCGGACTGGGAAGAGTGGCTGAGAAAGGAATGTATTGACCATATGGAATTTGATGACAAAATAAAGAATAGAGTAAACTGTCATATGTGGAATGAAGATTGCACCTGTGAAGAGCACTGCAGAAAATGCAAGCCGTTTGATAACTTTACAGAGGCAGCAAGGCAACTAGACTAAGCTTAAAGGCCAGCTATATATACTGAATAGACTACAGACAGTGCCACCATTATATAGAAGCTGGACATTGGTGTCACATAATTAGTAAGCTCAGACCCACATAGAAAGAGGGATCGGAAAGCTGTGTCGCAGCAACATGAAGCAAAGAGCATGGAAAGGCCTGGAAAAGCCATCTGACCTGGTGTAAAAGGATGGAGCGGCCAAGAACTGGTTATCTACACTTGAAGAACAGAAACCGTAAAACGCTGAATCTTCTCATGTTAAGGTACAAAGAAAGAACACCATGAGTGGCAAGTTTGTTAATTAAAGACCATTAAATACTGCAAAAAAGGATGAAATATGGTTGTCTGTCATGTGGGCTTTGAATAGAAATAGAAGGTGGGCATGCTGCTCTAGACTCGAGATAGCGTGTTTTTGTACTCCCTTTTATTCCCAGGAGCAAGGATACTTTACAAGACCAAGTTCAAAGACAATCTGAATGGCAGAAGGCATGAGAGATGTTGGGCTAATTGGGTGCGGACACATGGTCAAAGTCCACGCACTGCCATCTGGGGCACTAGCTTACGTTCTGCTAGTGAGCCAAATGTTCCAAAAGGGTACAAGCATGCCAACCAATTATAGAGGGTCAAATAACAAAGGGCCTTACATTTTGAGAGCCAATGATATACTGGGTATCTAATAACTGATGTAGATGACTTGCACTAGGGGTGGACAGAAGTTGTTCACCTGACCATAAATACCCAATTACAACCCATCCCTATATAGAAAGTATACTTGGATGTTCTCCGTGAGCCTATCACAATACCCTGTAGGTTTTAATTATTTGCCACTTAGTATGACATCATGTATGATTAATTTTTAGGATATAAATGTGTTTTTTATGCAAAATGTTTGAGAGCAACCCCCCCACCCGTTGATGTATGTTGTAACTCCCTGTTTTAGACAATTGATAGTAAAACAGTCGGATGAGACTTTTTGCCAACTTCCTGAGTTGGTCTTATTATTTGGTATAAGATATATTCTGCATCCCATTCCTGCATGACCTGTTACTGATGTAAGGTCCCTCTGGGTTCACGTGGTAGCAATGTTGGATGGCTGAAAAAAGACATATCGATCTGTTGAACTCTAGTATTTCGGACGATCGGACATCCTCCACCATCTAGCCGGAAGATTGCAGGTTTCCTTTGGAGAGCGGCCAAATAGAAATCTTTCAAGAACATCGAGACGGTGGGCAGGGTCCCTTCTTAACAAAATCCCTGCCTGGTTTTCACAGGCGCTTTGCGGACGGAATGTGAAAGTGGTTGATTGAGGAGGAGGCGATACCGAAGACCTTGAGTCAAACGAGCAAATGGTGAGTAGACTGAGGGGAATGGTAAACTAATGTGACATGGTTGTGATAATTTAAAAAGTAACGAAAGTAACAGAAGTAACAGCAAATATTGTGTAAAAAGAGAGAGACATAGTGCCCAAGAGTCCTAACCTAACAGATTTAGAAGAGGTTGTTTCACACTCCAGTTGGAGTAAACTAGGCTACGTGCAGGACAGGACCGCATAAGGAGACAACCTAAACTCTGTGATCAGAGTATTAAGTAGGGGCAAGAGGAATGAGAGTCCACTAATTTGTGTTGAATTAAGGTGTCGAGGAGCGACAGTTTTGTAAGAATTGAGACAAAGTGAATAAGTTATACTATCTATCTATGGAAGTGGTTGGTACTAATCCAGAGGTAGACAGAGAAAATTGGAGAAATAGAGGTTTTGAGTGGCGATAGTTAGGGCATGCTCATATTTATTGTTTTTAAAAATTAAAAAGTGGCAAAAGTATTTTATAAACTCTGGTAAGTATTGACAGTCAATTGAGACTCATCACAATGGGATATGTCATTCCCCTGATTCATCTATGTAAGACATTGCCAAAGCACATGAACAAGCTCAAACAGTATAGTGCGGAATGGGTGAAAGTTCATGCCACGGACGCAAGGGGGATCATTGTCAAAAGCGGTATTACAACACATGGCCACATACTTGAATGCTGCGTACACGGGAAAGAAGTTAGAGAAAGGTTAGCTATTTTAAAGCTGTGGAAAATGTATCAGGAAGAGAGGGAAGATCTGCCAGCTGAAGAGTGGATGCTTAACCAGTGTAAGGAGGAAGGTATTGAGACCTCAGCTCCCCTTACCTCGCTTGAAATAAAATGCGATAGTACGGAAGAAATAGGAGTGTAGCCTTTAAAGGAACTGAAAGCAGCGACTGCGTATAGTAACCCGATATACGAACCGCCCGCTTATAGCAGTGACGATAGTTCAGAGGAGAGTAAGAGAACATAGGAGTTCTTTAAGCTCATACAAAACAGGGAAGATAAAAGTGAGTGATGAAATGTATTGACAGAGATAGAACGAGAGATGGAAAGGAGAAAAGATAAAGCTGATGAGGTAACACTTGTACAGACGAATGGATGGGAGGACAGATATTACTCAAGCTTTATGGGAAAAACATTGAGGAAGTAAGGCAAAAGGAAGACGGGACTAACAGGATAGGAAAGACTGGGAGCGAGAAAAATGATTAAAGGAAGGAAGATGAGTATAAAAGAAAGAGCAGACAGTGGTGAAAACAGTAGAAAGAAGGAAGGGCAGAGGAGCAGAGAAAGTATGACAACAGGCAGAGAGCAATAGGAGAGAACAGATGAGACAAGAAGAGAAGAAAGTTAGATGGGAAGCGAGAAAGCGAAGAGAGTTAGATGAAGAATTGGAACGCAAGAGGAGACAGCGGAAGCTTGATATTAACCGCATTCAAAAGGAGCTAATGGAGCCAAGCCCTATAATGTGATGGGACAGAATAGAAGAGTTCCGCTCGATAAAGGGAGCAACATCCGAACCATCTAGAGTGGCCCTAGAAGAGAACTTTGAAATAGGAAGTATCGGAGATACTAACGATAAGGCCTATTAAGAGTTAAAGGAAGGGATTCCTAGATGGCGGCTGAGCCGGGTAGACGTGCGTAACAAAAAAATATAAAAAAGCAGACATATGACCCTCCGGAGTTTGTCTCCATAGAAGATATGCCAAGGGAAAGAAAATCCGAAACCACAGATCCAGCACGCCGATATTAGGTGGAGGGACCCGCGGGCCATAACGAGAGGAAGAGCGCCCACAGGGCCCACTTCACACAGACCCAACAAGCGGAGAGAGACCAGGACCTCTGACCAAAGAAGGCGACACAGGAGGCAGGACCAGCACGCCACCCCTCCGTGCGACCCGTTGACGCATACCAGAAGCTGAGCCACAGAGACTACCGCCCAGGACCCAGGCAAGTGGCTCAGGCCGTGCGGAGACGCAGCACCCGATGCGGGAAAGCAAACTGTAGGATCGGATCTCCTGAGCCCCCAGAAGAAACTCCAGTAACATACCGCCGAGCTGCAGCAAGCGGGGAAGGAAATCCACAGAACCTCTGACGGTGTACCAACAGCCGGGGAAGAAGGTCCCCCCCCCCGCACGGTGTCCGGCAGGAGAACCACGGGTGCAGAAGACCACGAGAACGCCACCTCAGGAGAAATGAAAAGACTCAAAACGAACGGTAAGCCCACAGGGACGGTGGGAGGACAGGCAACAGTAACTGCAGGCAAACACCCACCCCACCGTACCCTCCAACAACAGGAAGGGATTGGGCCCAAGGGAGCAGGTAGAAAGGAAGGCTCACCCCACAAAGGGGGCCCTGACAACTTCACAGGCCACAATGCAGGACAGAAGAGGCTGGAAAAGCCCTCTGGGGAGGAATTAGACACTGGAGGGGAGAACACCCAGCCACACGAGATTAACGCTGCAGGGGGCGAATACCAGAAACGAACGGCGACCACACGACCAACCTCAGAGACAGGGAACCATCCCACCGCTAACAACAAGAAAGGACTCCGGTCATAGGGAGCAGGCAAAAAAGAAGACCCCCCCCACCCCCACAAAGATAGCCCGGACAACTCCACGGGACACAACACGGGGCAGATATCACGCACTAGGCTCCACTGGGAGTAAATAATGCAACAGGACATCAGCCCCGCATTCGATACTACCACAACAGAGAAGGCACCTCGAAGGGACTGAAACGGGGCGACTCACGAGCCCATCAAAGCAAGGGAAAATAGATCCCGGAGGGGCAAGAAACCCCAATAAAGCGAACATAACCGGAAGAATACCCACGCCGCCAAGGCCACCACAAGAGAAGACTCACACACATGTCAAGATCTAGAAACCATCAAGTGCAACAGGCGACACAGCCATCCATCAGCAAGCTCAAACAAGATCAAGACCTAATACAACTCTGGGAAACAGACAAAGGAGTGACACTGAAAGCAAATACGCAAAAAGATAAGGGGAAGACTAAATCGGAGCAGGCTGGAGGCACAGACATGGCCACAGGTCCCCGATTGGTTCCGACTGTGTGCCGTGGCCGCAGCGGGGGGGCAGGTCTCCCCGGGGGGCAGCAACCGGTTTGCTGCCTCCCTGGGAGCCCTGCACTCACGGTGGACGCGCTGCCGTCGGGGCAGGGATTCCCCTTTAGGCCCCCCCTTTTTGTCCTTCCGGAATTGTATTGTGCTCTCTACATATTTGCACACTAATTGGTAATTTACAGCCTTAATGATGGTTGTACTCTCTCTTATTTGACCTTTGTGTATGTACTTTTATTCTTTGTTGATCTCACAGATGGATCTCGAATTTCGTATACTAATGGTAGTCCCGTCTCGGTTCTTCTCCCCTCTCCAACCACAGTGTGTGTTTGACACTCACAGTGTGAAATAGAAACACACCTTGATGAACCAACTGGGCAGAACACTCGGGGACCTTCAAATTGGCCATATCCCCCAGCATCATTTGGCTTGTACTGCTTTCTTGCGTCTTGAAGAAGATCATACGTAAATGACAAGTGACACAACTGCAAGGTAAACTGAGACAGCTCCACTATGATTCTGGGTGGGGTGTGATATACTGTTACATTGTGGTTTGAATTTGTTGGATCACAATTATGACGGGAACAACAATATAGATATGACACTGTCTAAGGACATATACATGTCTGTGGTCACAGAGAAAAAACAGCACCAGCATCAAGAAGGAATTCTTTGTCTGTGGTGGCCCCGTTGGAACCATATGAAGACATTGTAGTGAAGTCAGCACAGTGCAGCTTGGGTGAGAGAATTGTGCGATACTAACCCAGCATGAGACATTATCTGCAGTAGAGGTTAGTTTAGTGTGGTACCACTAAGCCTGCAATCATGTATATTGATTCTTGACCCATCAAGGGTTGGACGTGAGAGTACAGTACAGCACAGCCTCATTCCCTAATTTTTAATCTTTCTTTAAATTTTTCTTTCAAACTGAGATTTTAAATTATATGTGTGTTGCTGATTCTTCCATCTTGGGGTGGCGGTGTGGAATGGCCAACAGTACTCAATCACATTACCCTTCTAGGAATGTCAGGGTGAGCACACTGCCTCCCTAGTTATAAATTGGTTGGAGTAACCCAGATTGGACTATGCCTCAAGTAATGTTGGGGGTAATGGATACGACAGATTAGTGTGTGAGGTTCATAGGAGCCAGGACACATGGTTAGGAAGGGTTGGAGGACATGGTAGAGAAGGATTGTAAACATTGTTTTTTCTCTTGCTGGTACAAGTGGCTCGCCTTGGAACATCTTTCGCAGAAATAGATATCTTGAAAAATGGAAGAAACTAGATACTGAATATTGAATAAAATGTAATTCACACCAACCCGATTTCTCATAAAAAGCACTGTTTGTTTTTGTATTGTATATGTCCTGATGAGGTGCACCAAGCAGACCTGTTTAGGCTGGTTGCCCGAAACTCGAGTCGGCATCACCATAGAGCCCACCCCTCCCAGGTTGGCTCTAACTTGGGTTCATACAGAAAAAATGTGGTAAATCGACATATGTTCAAGAGCAACCACTTTTGTAACATTTACCCTGTCTTTGGCTTTAAAAAAAAACATTGCCAATTAGGCCTTTTTTGAGTAAACTAAGTACAAACCCAATTATATGGGTGTTCTGTTTACAGAACAAAGTTATCAAAACTGCGACCTTTGCATAAGTACGAGTGGTGTGTTGTGTGAATGGGGATGAAGGAGTATGTGAGAAATGATATGTGAGATGTGAGTTTTTTTGTTGGTGTGATATGTGTTTTGAATCATTGACTTGGTGATAACTTTTATAGATGTGATATTAACCCTTTAAGTGCCATGGGTATTCCCCCCCCGTGCCAGGGCCTTTTTTGGTGATTTTGTCCTTTTTTTCCAACATGTAGGCGGTTGTAACGCCACCCAGGAATCCTAGGTTGCTGTAGGGGTTGAGAGAAAATAAGCAAAAAGGGCGAACATTTGGGGTTTTTTGAAAAAATGATGTACAAAGAAGCATGTGGTTTTTTCCTTGTAAGAGCTAGGAACAAATGGTTTGCTGTGTTGAGTTCCCCAATTTCCTGGCTTTCAAGAACAGGTTGAGTGGAAACGAAAAAAAAATATTTTGATGTGGTTATCAACTGTTTTGTTAGAGGTAGGCGATTTTGCCCATTTTTGCCAATTGGACATGCATGGACGGAATGGAAGAAAAGAGTAGGAAAGCCGAATTGGAGGACAGAAAAGCATATATTACTGAAAAGTAGAGAAAATTCCAAGTTTAGGAAGTGGTGATTTGCATAGATCAGGCAACAACTAGGTAGGGCAAAATGCCATAGATTGGGGTAAAGCGAGAAAATGAGCAAAAAAAAGGTATGTGTTGGACATGGTTGGCTTGGTACGGCAATGGCTTCTATGAATTTTGAGAAAAGCAATGCTGCGCTACAGTCCCCCGATTCTTGCAGTTAGGAAAGCACACCTTTTTTGTAGTGTTTTACAAATCAAGCATGTAAATCGAGAAAACCAATGTGGCGAGGAACAGCAAGCATCCATTTTTTGAAAGAGCACAGGCAGACCTTTTCAAGGGTAGGTGACTTGTGCAGGTTACAGAAGTGTATGGTGCCTAAAGCAGCGACTAAATGTAGGTCACATTTGGGAAATGAAAGGGTTGTGTGACAAAGGGCACCAGCAAAAGGGTCAAAACATTATGAAAACCACACAAACAAATATTATACCTTTGTGCGTTCCCACAGGTGTACCGATGAAAACGGTACCTCACATGTGTGGGTGCACCTACCGGGGGCGCAAAAGGAAACTGGTAACCCCAAGCCTTTCGCCACTGCCCATTTTATTCATGTGGGCAACCTACAGATTTGGGCCTAGGGTGTTGAAGCCAGCAAGGAAAACAGGGAACGCCATGCATTTCCCAAAAGAGGACACCCGTGGGAATCCACATATGGCCAAACTGGAGGGGCGGCCCATCTCATGTAGCCCTCCCGATGGGCAGATAGGGGGGGGGGGGCTGTCCTGCACTCCTCCCTGGGCTCAGGCGGCCGTTCCTAGGAGCAGATATCTGGTCCCAGGGGGCTGCATGACATGGCGCCCACTCAATTGCGGCTGGGGGGGTTAACGCCCCAACCCATTAGGACATTCCCAGACCCTTTGGGGTGCCCCACAGCCCCCCCTATAAAGCGTTCCACCATTTTCACTTTTTTCCTTTGGTAACCCAACTCCCCTTGGTGCAGAGAGGCACATTGATGTGCCAAGCTGGCCTCAGGGTGCACAAACCTTACTGCCCCACCCACTGAGGGACCTGTCCCACCATTTTTGGGGGCCCTCAGCCCCCTCACCCCAAATGGGTGGCAGGGGCACCTCATGCAGGCCTCCCTGGGCCTCCTACAAACAGCTGCGTGAGGTACATCCCCCTCCATTTGGTTTGGGTGGAAGAGGGCCCCCAAAAATGGTGTGACAGGCCCCCCAGTGGGTGGCACAGAAAGGTTTGGGCACCCCAGCACCATATTGGCACACCAATGTGCCCCTCTGCGACAAGGCAGGTATAGTAAACAAAGAAAATAATTCAAAATGGCAGGCTGCCCTTTAGTGGGGGCTGAGGGGCCCCCTACACTGCTGTAGAATTTTCTAATGTGAAGGGGGGTGTACCTCTCCACCCCCACCCCAATTGGAGGGGCGGCGCATCTCATGTAGCCCTCCCCAGGGGCAGGAAAATTGGGGGGCTGTCCTGCACTCCTCCCTAGGCTCAGGCGTCCATTCCTAGGAGCAGATATCTGTTTGCAGGGAGGGCTGCATGACATGGCACCCACTCCATTGCGGGTGGGGAAGACAGGGTCACTACCCCGTCCAATTAGAAAATTCCCCATCCCTTTGGGGTGCCCCACAGCCCCCCTAAAATGCATTCCACCATTTTTGGGGGCCCTCTCCCCCTCACCCCAAATGGGTGGTGGGGGCACCTCGTGCAGGCTGCCCTGGGCCTCCTACAAATGGCTGTGTGAGTTACACCCTCCCTCCATTTGGGGTGGGGGGGAGAGGGCCCCCAAAAATTGTGGGACAGGCCCCCCAGTGGATGGGGCAGTAAGGTTTGGGCACCCTGGGGCCAGATTGGCACACCAATGTGCCCCTCTGCGCCAAGGCAAGTTTCGTAAAGAAAAAAAAAATGGAAAAGGTACACTACACTTTAGGGCGGGCTGAGGGGCACCCTAAACCTCCAGGTAATTTTCTAATGTACTGGGGGGTGACCCTCTACACTCCCACACCAAATGTAGGGGGGGGGCATCTCATGCATCCCTCCCTGGAGCCAGATGCCCCTTCCTAGGAGCAGATATCTGCCCCCAGGGAGGGCTACAAGAGGTGCCCCCATTTCCCCTTGGGCTGAGGGGGAGAGGGCCACCCCCCCATTTCTGTAAACTATATCCCTGGTGGCTAGTGCCCCCCCCCATCCCACCCAAAATTCCCTTTTCTTATTTTCATTTTTTTTTTGCTCCCTTCCCTGGCCACCTCATGTACTCCTGCCTGGGGCCATAAATCTGCCCCCAGGGAGGGCTACAAGGGGTGGCCCCCCTTTCCACTTGGTGTGGGAGGGGGAGGAACACCACCATTTCATGGTGGCAAAAAAATCCCAGGCCCCCCACCCCCACCCCCGTTCTATGTTTTTTTGCCCCCCCTTCCCTGGGGGCAGATGATCAGCCATCTACCCCCAGGGTTGTGCACATATGTGCCCCCATGCTTTGGGTGCCAGGGGGAGAGGGCTGCTTACTTGAAGCAGCCCCCCCCCACGTAACAAACTTTTCCATGGTGGTCCAGTGGGTTGCTGGTAACGGATCGAGCGCTCTGCGCCGATCCATGACCAGCAATGCCTCATGTAGATGGTGTCCTTGGAAAGGGGAGAACCTCTCCTTTCCAAGGACACCACGTTTTCCTATATCCCTGGTGGTCTAGTGGCCCCAGGGCCCCAAACCCCCTCCCACCTCCCCCTTCCCTCGACTTTTATTTATTTTATTTTTTTTCTTTTTCACCCCAGGGGGCAGTTAACATCTGCCCCCAGGGGTCTCCAGCACTGTGGCCCCATGCTTTGGGGCCATAGGAGGAAGGGGGGCTGCTTACCTAGTAAGCAGCCCCCCTCCCCCCACGTCACAAACTGATCTGTATTGATCCTGTGACATTGCTGCTCCCAGATTGCGCGCCCCGCACCCGATCCGTGAGCAGAAATACCACATAATGGGTATCGTTGGAAAGGGGAGAATCTCCTCGATCTCCAGCTTGAAATACAACCGGAGATCGATGCGGAGAAGAAAGAAGGGCTCTTTCTTTCTTCACTGCAGCAGCCGAAAATGGCTGCTGTAGTGATTTTACTTTGTTTCACGCCAACGTGCTTTACGAACGCCGACGTGAAACTGAAGGTAATCCAGCCCCCTGGCAGTGAGGGGGGACCACCCCCTCACATAGCCCAGGCGTTGGATTACAGTTTTGTGATCCCTGCTTTGTAGTCGGGACCTGATGCAATTGACTATTAATACGTCCGAACGGTTGGCAGCCAAACAAAAAACAAGAGCTGGAAGAGCAGGAAGCAACTTTTTTGGCAAGCGGCACTCTGGCAGAGGCAAAAAAACAATTGAGCGCCATTAACTTAGAGAGGGACGATTTCAAGAAATTCAATCTGCAGAAAAAATCTAATAAATTGAAAACTGACATTGCCGCTTTCTCAAAAGAAAAAATATACCCCTATCTAGCCAAAGATTATAAAGCTCCAAATTGGAATCATAAGTTCCAAAATAGGCCTAATAACAACAAACGATGGCTAACATTCTCAGACACGAGTTCCTCTGGGAGCGATCCAAGTAATCCCACATGTGGGCAAAATATTAACAGAGGTCAGAATTTTTTAGTTCAGGGCGGTCCAAGAGGCAGACGCCCACCCAGAGGCAATGGTCCACCAGCGGGACCGACTGAGAGCCTTCTTCATGGAAAAACCAGACAGACGCGATCAATCCCTTACAGGTTTTAGACCAAAGTCCTCCTTTACCCCTAGCGCTAATGAAATACTGGCAGAAATTGTCTCCTTTGAAAGGATGGTGTTGAAGGCCCTACCGGAAATTATGAACCAACCGGGCAATTTACATCACAAACACAACCTCTCATCAGAGGAAAAAGAGGCTTTAAAATCTTTAGCTGAAAATAAAAACCTAGTGATAAAAGCTGCAGACAAGTGGGGGGGGGATAGTTGTCATGGACAGACGGGGATATGAAGATATGAAAGGATGGTAATCTCCCCAATTAGCAACAGCAGTCATTATGAAGAGATGCGCATCGACCCCACTGACAAACTCATGGTCACTTTACAAAATCTGTGTACCCAGGGTATAGAGGATGGATTTCTCACATCTGAAGAGGCATGCTTTTTTAACCCCCAGGGAATGCCACATACCAACGATATATGCACTGCCGAAAGTGCACAAAGATAGTGTTAACCCTCCAGGAAGACCAATCATCTCTTTGGGCCTCATTACAACTCGGGCGTTAAGGGTTAACGCCGTCGTTAACCCTTAACGCCTGATTCCGATTTTAACGGCTGCTTTTAGCAGCCGTTAAAATCCATGGCGCTAAACCGCCTTGGTGCTAATTACGCCACCGTAATTCACGGTGGCGTAATTAGCCCTTCCCCACTCCCATTATGCCCTATGGGACAAAAATGGGAATGGGGAAGGGTAAAATGGGAAATGGGGATTTACCGCCCCACTCACCTTGGAATGGGGCGGTAAATCCGCCATCCACCATGGTGTAAACATAGTTTACACCATGGTGGTAAAGTTGGCGTACTTACCGCCTGGGTCGTAATGACCCCCTTTGTGTGGTTTGACCTTGGAACCAACAGGGAAATGCATCGAAAAGGCTATTTACACACTGGCGAAGACTCTCCGTCCTTTCTAAAGGACACCATGTCCACGATCAATCACTACGAGGGTCTCACTTTGGTGGGTGACCAAAATGTATTGGTCACATTAGATATTACTGCCCTGTATACAAACATCCCTAAGGACAAAGCATTGGCAAGCATTGAACAGAGACTGAATAGACGACCCACACCACACGGGATACCAACACAATTTGTATTAAAACTATTAGAAATCGCTTTATGCAACAACTTTTTTCAATTTCTAGACACCATCTACATTCAGAAACATGGCACCGCCATGGGGGCAGCATTTGCTCCCAGCTTAGCCAATGTATACATGCAGTTTTTTGAAGATCAGTATTACATGGCCACGGTAGTGGCCATGTAGTTATGGTTAAGTTGGTGTTTCCATAGGAAGAGCACTTTTTGGGCGGCTTATAACTTCGCTCCCCCTGGACGAATCCTCACCAAACTTTGCAAAACAAGTATATGGCCCACTCTGAATATTTCCAAAGTTTGGTGAGGATTCGTCCGGGGGGGGGGGGAATTTATAGGGGGGTTCCCAAAACTTTTGTTTTTTCCCATAGACATAGACATAATGGGAAAAAACTTTGCTCACACCTACAGCCCAAACCGCTGGACGGATTTACACCAAATTTGCGGCAGGAGTGTCGGCTTGGTCTCGAAAGCATGTTTGCTTAATTTGGTGTAAATCCGTCCAGTAGTTTTTTAAAAAATGACAAAAATGTAAGTGAAAAAAATTAGTGATATCTGTGTTCGCTTCGCGGACACACTTCCCTGTTCGCTCTGCAGACAGGACAGTGATTGGGCAAGCAGCTTGTGTGATGTCCGCGGAAATCTGACGTGCTCTCTCATTGGATGCGGTGAAAGGGCTTCAGAGACGCCCTCCATCTTTGTTCCTCGCATGAGAGGCTTTCTCAGCAGGAGCGGGATCTGCCGCCTGCACAGTAAGTCCGCCAGTGTCTGTCTCCTGTTCCTCCCACCCCCGCTCATGCCCCATGTGTCCTTCTTGTCCCCCCCCACCCCCACTCATGCTCCGTGTCTCCCCTGTTCCTCCAGCCCCCCCGCTCATGCCATCGGCACACGGTGGCCAGCGGAGGGCCGAGGAGCGGGATCTGCCGCCTGCTACACGAATGCCGTGTGTCTCTCTCCCTCCCCCCACCCCCTGCTCATGCCCCGTGTGTCCCTCTCCCTCCCCCCAACCCCCGCTCATGCCCCGTGTCTCTCCCTCCCCTCCACCCCCGCTCATGCACCGTGTCTCTCTCCCTCCAACCCCCGCTCATGCCCCGTGTGTCTCCCCCTCCCGCCAACCCCCTGCTCATGCCCCGTGTCTCTCCCCCTCCCACCATCCCCCCACTCATGCCCCGTGTCTCTCTCCCTCCCATGCCCCGTGTGTCTATCCCAAGCCCCCGGCCACCCCCCCGCCCAACCCCTGCTCATTCCCGTGTGTCTATCCCTCCCTCTGCCCATGCCCCGTGTGTCTATCCCTCCCGCCGGCCACCCCCCGCTCATGCCCCGTGTCTATCCCTCCCCCCGCTCATGCCCGTGTCTCTATCCCTCCCGCCGCCCACCCCCGCTCATGCCCCGTGTCTCTATCCCTCCTGCCGCCCACCCCCACTCATGCCCTGTGTCTCTATCCCTCCCGCCGCCCACCCCCGCTCATGCCCCGTGTGTCTATCCCTCCCGCCGCCCACCCCCCGTTCATGCCCCATGTGTCTATCCCTCCCGCCGCCCACCCCCTGCTCATGCCCCGTGTGTCTATCCCTCCCGCCGCTCATGCCCCGTGTGTCTATCCCTCCCGCCGCCCACCCCCCGCTCATGCCCCGTGTCTCTATCTCTCCCGCCGCCCACCCCCCGCTCATGCCCCGTGTGTCTATTCCTCCCGCGGCCCACCCCCCGCTCATGCCCCGTGTGTCTCTCCCCCTCCCACCCATCCCCCCTCATGCCCCGTGTGTCTCTCTCCCTCCCGCTCATGCCCCGTGTCTCTCTCCCTCCCGCCGCCCACCCCCCGCTCATGCCCCGTGTGTCTCTCCCCCTCCCCTCCACCCCCCACTCATGCCCCGTGTGTCTCTCTCCTCCCCCCCACTCATGCCCCGTGTGTCTCTCCCCTCCCCCCAACCCCGCTCATGCCCCATGTGTCTCTCCCTCCTGCCGCCCACCCCCCGCTCATGCCCCGTGTGTCTATCCCTCCCACCGCCCACCCCCCGCTCATGCCCCGTGTCTCTATCCCTCCTGCCGCCCACCCCTGCTCATGCCCTGTGTCTCTATCCCTCCCGCCGCCCACCCCTGCTCATGCCCCGTATCTCTCCCCCCACCCCCGCTCATGCCCCATGTCTCTCCCTCCCGCCGCCCACCCCTCGCTCATGCCCCGTGTGTCTATCCCTCCCATGCCCCGTGTGTCTATCCCAAGCCCCCGGCCACCCCCCCGCCCAACCCCTGCTCATTCCCGTGTGTCTATCCCTCCCTCTGCCCATGCCCCGTGTGTCTATCCCTCCCGCCGGCCACCCCCCGCTCATGCCCCGTGTCTATCCCTCCCCCCGCTCATGCCCGTGTCTCTATCCCTCCCGCCGCCCACCCCCGCTCATGCCCCGTGTCTCTATCCCTCCTGCCGCCCACCCCCACTCATGCCCTGTGTCTCTATCCCTCCCGCCGCCCACCCCCGCTCATGCCCCGTGTGTCTATCCCTCCCGCCGCCCACCCCCCGTTCATGCCCCGTGTGTCTATCCCTCCCGCCGCCCACCCCCTGCTCATGCCCCGTGTGTCTATCCCTCCCGCCGCTCATGCCCCGTGTGTCTATCCCTCCCGCCGCCCACCCCCCGCTCATGCCCCGTGTCTCTATCTCTCCCGCCGCCCACCCCCCGCTCATGCCCCGTGTGTCTATTCCTCCCGCGGCCCACCCCCCGCTCATGCCCCGTGTGTCTCTCCCCCTCCCACCCATCCCCCCTCATGCCCCGTGTGTCTCTCTCCCTCCCGCTCATGCCCCGTGTCTCTCTCCCTCCCGCCGCCCACCCCCCGCTCATGCCCCGTGTGTCTCTCCCCCTCCCCTCCACCCCCCGCTCATGCCCCGTGTGTCTCTCTCCTCCCCCCCACTCATGCCCCGTGTGTCTCTCCCCTCCCCCCAACCCCGCTCATGCCCCATGTGTCTCTCCCTCCTGCCGCCCACCCCCCGCTCATGCCCCGTGTGTCTATCCCTCCCACCGCCCACCCCCCGCTCATGCCCCGTGTCTCTATCCCTCCTGCCGCCCACCCCTGCTCATGCCCTGTGTCTCTATCCCTCCCGCCGCCCACCCCTGCTCATGCCCCGTATCTCTCCCCCCACCCCCGCTCATGCCCCATGTCTCTCCCTCCCGCCGCCCACCCCTCGCTCATGCCCCGTGTGTCTATCCCTCCCGCCGCCCACCCCCCGCTCATGCCCTGTGTGTCTATCCCTCCCGCCGCCCACCCCCGCTCATGCCCTGTGTGTCTATTATTCCTCCCGCCCACCCCCCGCTCATGCCCCGTGTCTATCCCTCCCACCGCCCACCCCGCTCATGTCCCGTGTCTCTAACCCTCCCCCCGCTCATGCCCCATGTCTCTATCCCATAAGCCACCCACCCCCTGCTCATGCCCCGTGTCTCTATCCCTCCCGCCGCCCACCCCCTGCTCATTCCCGCCGCCCACCCCCGCTCATGCCCTGTGTCTCTATCCCAACCCACCGCCCACCCCCGCTCATGCCCCGTGTGTCTATCCCTCCCGCCGCCCACCCCCCGCTCATGCCCCGTGTGTCTATCCCTCCCGCCGCCCACCCCCCGCTCATGCCCCGTGTGTCTATCCCTCCCACCGCCCACCCCCCGCTCATGCCCCGTGTGTCTATCCCTCCCGCCGGCCACCCCCCATGTCTCTATCCCCCCCGCTCATGCCCCGTGTGTCTCTCCCTCCTGCCGCCCACGCCCCTTGTCTCTATCCCTCCCGCCGCCCACCCCCGCTCATGCCCCATGTCTCTATCCCTCCCGCCGCCCACCCCCCGCTCATGCCCCGTGTCTCTCCCCTCCCCCCGACCCCCCCGCTCATGCCCCATGTGTCTATCCCTCCCGCCCACCCCCCGCTCATGCCCCATGTGTCTATCCCTCCCGCCCACCCCCCGCTCATGCCCCGTGTGTCTCTCCCTCCTGCCGCCCACGCCCCTTGTCTCTATCCCTCCCGCCGCCCACCCCCCGCTCATGCCCCGTGTCTCTCCCCTCCCCCCGACCCCCCCGCTCATGCCCCATGTGTCTATCCCTCCCGCCCACCCCCCGCTCATGCCCCATGTGTCTATCCCTCCCGCCCACCCCCCGCTCATTCCCCGTGTCTTTCCCTCCCGCTCATGCCCCGTGTCTCTCTCCCTCCCGCCACTCGTGCCCCGTGTCTCTCTCCCTCCCCCCGCTCATGCCCCGTGTCTCTATCCCTCCCTCCGCCCACTGTTACGCTCACCTGGTTCCCACGGGGGCGTCGACCGGAACTGGGCCGCTGTTATTTCCACCAACGTGATGTGTAGCGCCGAGATGACTGACTGGACTGGCCCGCTCAGCCTAGTTTGTCTGGCTCGCAAGAATATTCTTCTGCAAAGGAGAAGAGGAATTAACCACCCGTGGAATTGAGTGTCAACCCACCTTCCCCACTCCCGTTGTCTTCCCACAGATCACTCTTGATGTCCCCTCCTTAGTCTCACCTGATGGTTTGGAAGGATGAGCTCTCCATCCTGCGTCGACCGCAGGGGCGCGTTGATGACCAGTTACTTCACTGGCGTAGAGGAATTGGTGAGTTCCAGTATTGACTCTAAAGTCCAATTGTTCATAAGAGTTCAAATGTCTGCTCTTCACACTGTCCGATTCCTTGCAGGTTGCTGATTAATCCACTCGAAGATTTCCAAATGGCACTCGGTAAGATTCAGGTAAGTCTATTGTGTTTTTCCCCTTAGGGGCCGGGGTACGGCAATGAAGCAGAGTTGACTGTGCCGACCCGAGATGAGGTGAGACCCCCGTGGTAAATCAGGTAAGTTTTGTGGGGGGTAACTGGTATTGTCTTTGCTTTCTCCCCTTAGGGGCCGGGGTACGGCGAAGAAGCAGAGTTGACTGCGCCGACCCGAGATGAGATGAGTACTTCCCGTGGTAAATCAAGTAAGTCCTTGGGGGTAGCTTGTATAGCCTTAGAGAGTCCCCTTGCTCACCTTGCTGTCTTTGTCTCCTTAGGTGTCGGAGGGCGGCCGCGAGATGGAGAGAGCGTGATGGAATGCTGAAGTACCGCCAAGCAGGTGAGTTCAGCACGGCGCCGTAGGAATGCGAAGCGATGCTTCAAAGACTTCTGTCTTTCAGTTCCATGGCGAAATGGATCAGGATTCAGGTAAGGATTAAAGTTAAAACTCCTGTTCTAACCTTTATCCTTCTTGTCTTCTTGTTTCAGGAGTCCCAGGACTGAAGCGGGCGTGGCTGAAGACTGGAGCTGCTGAAAACACAGTGAGCGTTCCGCTGCAGCAAGCAGAATAACGCGAAGCACGTGTGGCTGTCCGGGCGTGGTTTAAATAGCCTTGGAAGAAGATCCAGGTAAGTATTCTTCCACAGCCCCGCCCAAGTAACAAAATAGTCCCTTCAGTAAAATAGTCCCTCCTAAGCCTCATTTGGCTTGAGTCTTCATGCAGCATGGTCTGCCTCAGGTGAGTATGCAGCATGGTCTGCTTCAGGTAAGTTATCAATAATGAGCCTGGTGCCCATGGCGCCAGGACTGACTTTATCTTTATGAGCCTGGCGCCAGGACTGTACCCAAACAGCCCCTAACTGGGGCTTTTGGGCATGCTCCAAGTGGCATGATGCCTGCTTCCGGGGCTGCTGGGCCTGGTCTGGTCTTCCGGGGGCAGGCATCATGACACCCATCCCCTGCTCATGCCCCGTGTCTCTATCCCTCCCGCCGCCCACCCCCGCTCATGCCCCGTGTCTCTATCCCTCCCGCCGCCCACCCCCTGCTCATGCCCCGTGTGTCTAACCCTCCCGCCGCCCACCCCCCCGCTCATGCCCCGTGTGTCTATCCCTCCCGCCGCCCACCCCCGCTCATACCCCGTGTCTCTATCCCTCCCGCCGCTCACCCCCCGCTCATGCCCCGTGTCTCTATCTCTCCCTCCTGCCCACCCCCCGCTCATGCCCCGTGTCTGTCTCCTGTTTCCCCCATCCGCTCATGCCCCGTCGGTTCACCCCGTTTCGGCGACGGGATGTTTTGGCGCGCCGCACACCAATGCACATCGCCTGTTGTTTAGGGAAACGTTCAGTGCCATGCACTGAAAATGCGAGTTTCAACTTCACCCCACACTATTTTAAAATTAAACTGTTCTAGAGCGGTTTCATTTTAAAATAGTGTGGGATGAAGTTGAAACTCGCACTTTCAGTGCACTGCACTGAACGTTTCCCTAAACAGCAGGCGATGTGCACTGGGGTGCGGCGCACAGAGCAGAACTGATCTGCCGGGCTCACAAGGGTGGGGGCTGTGCTGCTCGTAGCGGACTGCTCCGAGCAGCACAGCCCCCACCTTCACGGGCCCGGCTGTGTACTCTGCGTGAAGAACTTGCGCATGAGTAGCTTAGTATACTGGATAGAACTTCATAATAGAATGCTATTTATATCAATGCATTGCTTAATGCACTAATTAGCTCATGATATTTATCCCCAATGATCCTTGACAGATTATAAGAATCCCTTGTACAGAGTTTCATGAAAAGTAAATGCACATGTGATGTCATCAGTGATGTCATCAATGACATTTGTGATGTCATCTTTGATGTCCTGGGTGTTAGTGTTAACAGTGCACGGTGGCGCGAGTTATGGTTGCTTATCTTACCATAACTGCCGAATTTCAGGGGTTTTTCGGTTTTACTTTGAACCATAACGTCCCTTTAACAAAGTTTTTTCACTGAATTTCATAGGTTTTTAGTAGCACAACTTAACCATAACCTCCCTTTAACAAAGTTTTTTTACTGAATATATATATATATGTGTATATATATATATATATATATAACACAACAACCCCTTTAGTGAAAACGGTATATCGATGATATATTCTTTATTTGGACAGGTTCTGAAGAACAACTGATGGCGTTTCTATTCTGGCTGAATGAGCGCAAACCCAATCTCACCTTTACAGGCCATTGGAATCCAACAGAACTACCATTTTTGGATTTGATCATTGCTCAAAAACAAGGCTGTATATTTACATCACTATACAGAAAGGGCACAGACCGGAATACTTTGCTTGAATACTCTAGTCAACATCCCCACTCCCAAAAGGATAATTTACCGATGGCCAATTTCTCAGGCTCCGACGGAATTGCACCAACATTGCTGATTACGAACAAAATGCAAACCTATTGGGAGTGAGACTCCTAGAGAGGGGTTATCCACACAAACTAATTAAACGTTCAGCGAAATGGGCAAGTTGGACACCGAGGGAACATCTCTTGAAGCCGAGGGAGAAGAAAGCAGAAACAAATCATCTGTTATGTGTCACTACTTTTTCACCTCAATCAGTACAAATAAAAAAGTTAATAAAAAAAACATTGGACCCTAGTCACAAGCACGGGGTGCACCAGTGGGTTACCTTTATTTGCGTTAAAGCAGTCGAAGAACCTTCGAGACCATCTAGTTCATTCTAGACTGCAAACTATTGGGACCAATTTTGCACAGAACAGTTTAAGAGCGGCCTGGAGTCACAGCAAAGAACAAATATTGGGCCATTACCCCTGTGGTAAGTGCAGTGTGTGCCATTTGACCTCTAAAACCACGAAATTCAAACATGGCCAGTTCAATTGGCAGCTTCGACAATTTACCAACTGTCTATCCAGCAATGTTATTTATGTTATATGGTGCCCGTACAAACTACTGTATGTAGTCGTGACAACAAGGAAGGCATCTATCCGGATAAACGAACATAGGTCACGTATTCGCACCAAATGGGAGTACTGCACCTTTAGTTCAACACTACACTGCACACAACCACACAGAGGATGATATACGTTGGACAATAATAGATCAGTTGACACCAGACAGCAGTCAATACTCTATGAAATATAGGTTAACCAAATTGTAACAAAATTGGGTTCACAGACTTAAGACTCATGAAATTGGCCTGAATGAAGACATCCAATGGTCTTATTTGCTGCAGCGGTTACTCAAATAACTAGGCTTGGTCTTCCCTCAACCATGTCAGTGTTTCATGGATACAGACTGAACATTTTTTTGTAGTCACACCGAGAGATGTCAGGTTCAGTTGTTTTGAACCTGGTTGATACGTGTATGACACGATACACCAATACCTTATGTATGAGAATCAACATAGACCTTTTTTGAGGGTCTCTGCACAAGTAAGGGATTAACTGTTTTTTGCCATCTTTGGTGATTTCTTGCAGCTAATATTACATCAATGATTTTGGTGATGTCTGTACATTAGCATCACATTACACGCACCCGGCCTTTTTCACCTATCACATCTGGCAGACTGTGTTCATTTTTTAATCACAAACTGATCTTGAGGTCTCTGGGTTTTCCCTTTCCTCATGAATCTTTCACGTCTGCGATATCTGTATTATGACCAACAGCGTGATTCTTTAATATTATACCTTTGATTTGATTCAGGTATCCATATCGTCTTGTTAGAAAATCACCTTTAAAAATAAACTTGCCGATGAGGGGCGCAACAGTAATGGTCTCCTGGGTGGCGTGCTAGCGGTTAAACTGGCGCCTGTAACATGGATGGGGGTGTGAATATGAACTTTTGCTCCGGCCCCTAGTCCACTTCAGCAAGGACTGACGTATGGGGCACGCCCCCTGTACGTCTCTATGTAAACAGCGTCATCGTACCGGAAGCAGAAACTAGGATTAAACAAACTCGGAAGACGATAGACCGCACACAGTGGTTTGGAATCGCGGGCGAGCCTCTGAGGTGAGAATGCCGTGGCACATTGCAGCTTGCGAGTAGCAGTCAGCACCATGCCAGGTGCCTGCGCCGCTGACTTGTTTGGGGAGAGGATTTGGTCTCATTTGGGAATTGATTCGTGACGGCCCCGACTGTGTGTCGTGGCTGCCGTGGTGGGCGGGTCCCCCCGGGGGGCAGCAACCGGTTTGCTGCTTCTCTGGGGGCCAAGCGCATATGGCAGACACGCGTCCGGCGGGGTAGTCTGTGCTTGTTGGTCTCCCTCTCTGTTTGATTCAATTTTCGGAGCAGGGTCTGGGTCCCTGATTGGTTCCGACCATGTGTCGCGGCTGCCGTGGTGGGCGGGTCTCCCCGGGGGGCAGAAACTGGTTTGCTGCCTCCCTGGGAGCCCTGCACTCACGGTGGACCTGCGGCCGGCGGGGCAGGGATTCCCCTTTAGGCCCCCCCTTTTTATCCTTCCGGAATTGTATTGTGCCCTCTACATATTTGCACACTAATTGGTAATTTACAGCCTTAATGATGGTTGTACTCTCTCTCTTATTTGACCTTTGTGCCTGTACTTTTATTCTTTGTTGACCTCACACATGGATCTGGAATTTCGTATACTAATGGTAGTCCCGTCTCGGTTCTTCTCCCCTCACCAACCACAGTGTTTGTTGACACTCAGTGTGAAATAGAAACACACCTTGATGAACCAACTGGGCAGAACACTCGGGGACCTTCAAATTGATGGCCATATCCCCCAGCATCATTTGGCTTACACCACTTTCTTGCGTCTTGAAGATCATCATACGTAAATCACAAGTGACACAACTGCAAGGTAAACTATGAGACAGCTCCACTATGATTCTGGGTGGGGTGTGATATACTGTTACATTGTGGTTCGAATTTGTTGGATCACAATTATGACAGGAACAACAATATAGATATGACACTGTCTAAGGACATATACATGTCTGTGTTCACAGAGAAAAACAGCACCAGCATCAAGAAGAAATTATTTGTCTGTGGTGGCCCCGTTGGAACCATATGAAGACATTGTAGTGAAGTCCGCACAGTGCAGCTTGGGTGAGAGAATTGTGTGATACTAACCCAGCATGAGACAACATTATCTGCAGTAGAGGTTAGTCTAGTGTGGTACCACTAAGCCTGAAATCATGTATTTTGATTCTTGACCCATCAAGGTTGGACGTGAGAGTACAGTACAGCACAGCCTCATTGCCTAATTTTTAATCTTTAATCTTTCTTTAAATTTTTCTTTCAAACTGAGATTTTACATTCTATGTGTGTTGCTGATTCTTCCATCTTGGTGTGGCGGTGTGGAATGGCCAACAGTACTCAATCACATTACCCTTCTAGGAATGTCAGGGTGAGCACACTGCCTCCCTAGTTATAAATTGGGTGGAGTAACCCAGATTGGACTATGCCTCAAGTAATGTTGGGGGGCATGGATATGACAGAACAGTGTGTGAGGTTCATAGGAGCCAGGACACATGGTTAGGAAGGGTTGGAGGACATGGTAGAGAAGGATTGTAAACATTGTTTTCTCCCCCCCACCCCCTTTTTCTCCCTTGCTGGTACAAGTGGCTCTCCTTGGAACATCTTTCGCAGAAATTCGATATCTTGAAAAATGGAAGAAACTAGACACTGAATATTGGATAATGTCTAATTCACACCAACCTGATTTCTCATAAAAAGAACTGTTTGTTTTTGTATTGTATATGTCCTGATGAGGTGCACCAGATGGAACTGTTTAGGCTGTTCTGGTTGCCCGAAACTCGAGTTGACATCACCATAGAGTCCACCCCTCCCAGGGTTGGCTCTTACTTGGGTTCATACAGAAAACATTTGGTAAATTGACATATGTTCAAGAGCAACCACTTTTGTAACATTTACCCTGTCTTTGGCTTTCAAAAAAAACATTGCCAATTAGGCCTTTTTTGAGTAAACTAAGTACAAACAAAGTTATCAAAACTGCGACCTTTGCACAAGTACGAGTGGTGTGTTGTATGAATGGGGATGAAAGAGTATGTGAGAAATGATATGTGAGATGTGAGTTTTTTTTGTTGGTATGATATGTGTTTTGAATCATTGACTTGGTTATGATAACTTTTATAGATGTGATATTAATGTGTTTTATGCGATTTTTTTTTTTTTTTTTTTTTTTTTTTTTTTTTTGCTTTGCAAATGTTTTTTATGACTGTGTTTGATTAACTAATAAAATAAATGAATTGCTATGCATACTGTTTTTCTGTCTAGAATCTATACCCTCTAAGTAGGGTTGTTCCTTGGAAGGGATTATGTTGCGTCTCTACGCACACATTTTTCATTATTAATGATTGGAGGGTGTTGCACCTATCTACGGATATTTGCAGCTTTTGTATGATGGCCACGAAAGACGACATGAAAATGTGGTTTAAAGAATTTCAGGACCAATTCATATCCTCCAGGCAAACACAGTTTGAAAACATGAAAGGTGAGATGAAACGAGCAATTCAGGAACTGAAGAAGGATATGGGGAATCTGGAGGAGCAAACGGACCAACTGGAAAGAACGGTCCAGAACATAGATGAGGAAACACAGCAATACGCCGAAGCACAAGAACGACTGGCAAGACTGGCCCAAGAACTAGAAACTCAATGTGAAGACTTAGAGAATCGATCCTCTAGGTTGAACATAAAAATAAAAAATATGGCGGAATCGGTAGAGGACAAAGACCTCCGTACAGCAGTCCAACAGGTGTTCCAAGACATACTCACGGAAGGCTCGGGAGAAGAAATCCAGATAGACAAAATACACAGAGTCGGCCCCTGTAGAGCGGGAGAACCAGGAGCCCACCCAAGAGATGTTCTGGTACCACTGATGCAATGCACGCAAAAAGAGCAACTCTTAAGGAAAGCCAGGACCATAGACCACATAAGAATGAACGGCAAAGAAATTCAGCTCTTCCAGGATTTAGTGCAATCGACGCTCAGGAAACGAAGAGAGATGGCCCAAATAACAAAATTCTTAACAGAGAAACAGGTGCGCTACAAATGGACCTTCCCATTTGGCCTTCTTTTTACGTGGGAGGAGAAGCAACATCGTATCACCACATGTGAGGAGGGTCTCAAAATACTGAACATGCAAGAGCAAGACAAAGAGCCAATAACAGACATGGATACACACCGAGAACGATAGGCGCCGAGGGGATGGCAAACAGAGACTAAATGAACGCAACGCCAAACTCGAAACCTGGACCACAAATCATACCATCTCGAGACAAAAGGAATAAGACTTATCAGATGGAAGGGAGACATTGTTTACGCAAATAAAAGAAGAAATGGGCCAATTGTTGCCTGAGAATGCGGCAGAGCCAATGGACACCCTTGGAATCCACAACAGACAAGCAGTGTTAAGGACTCCCTGCGAAAGACATTAACCTGAGTTTTTAGAGGACATGGAGCAAAGGCCACCCGCCCGAGCAACCATAGGGCCCACTGCCCTCCTCAGGGAAAAAGTTGGGGGGAAGGGACTAAGGGAAGGGGGGTTTGTGGGAGAGTTACAAAGTGGAAAAGATCCAAACACCGGCACCAATGGACATACCTGCAAACCACACAGTAAGAGACATGGGAATTCAGAAACTCAAGGGAAAGGATGGGGCTGAAAATACTAACATACAATATTAGAGGGCTGAACTCTCCCGTAAAAAGAAAGAAAATGGAACACTTTCTACACAGAGAAAAATATGATGTAATAATGCTACAAGAGACTCATATACAGAGGAAAAGAAAAGGACAAATCCACATAAGAGGCTACAACCAAATACTCCAAGCCAACGACGAAGAGAAGAAAAAAGGGGTCATGATAGTATTCGCTAACCAACTCAATGTACAAATACGAAAAACGATGTCAGACAAAAAAAGTCGATACCTATTTGCAAAAGTGCAGATCGAAAACCGGCCACTGACATTAGCAACCATATATGCCCCAAACATGGGTCAGGACAGATTCATAAAAGACGCACTGAACAAACTGGAAAATTTCGCAGTAGGAGAAGTAATTCTGACAGGAGACTTCAATATAGCATGGAACCCGAGGGAAGACCGCTCAAACCCAAACACATGCAACAAGGGACACCGTCACAACCGCTAAAAGAACTGATGAAAAAGATGGCCCTGGAAGATGTATGGCGGAGAATCAGAGGCACAACCCCGGGATACACATACCACTCACACGTGCATGGCACGAGCTCAAGAATCGATTATATATGGGTCACCGGGAGCCTACTAGGGGAGATTCAGGACATAGCGAGATCTGGCCTTTTTCTATCAGACCATGCCCCGCTGTGGATGTCACTCCCCAAGATTCGCAAGCGCACAGGTCTATGGCGCTGGACACTTCCAAGAGACACATTACAGGACCCGGTAATGAGAGAAACAATCAGAGAGAAAATAACAGAATACTTTGAACAAAACGATACCCAGGAAGTCTAAAAAATCACAATATGGGAAGCCTTCAAAGCGGTGATAAGAGGACAAATAGCCCTTAAAGCACAGAAAGGCAAGCAATCCAGAAAATGGGAAAACGAATTAGAAAACAAATTGGAAGAGATAAGAGAAGAAATGACACATAACAGATCTCTGAAAATAAAGGTAGCCTACCGACATGTCCAAAGCCAGCTAGAAGCACTCAGAACCAAAAGAGCAGAAACAGAACTATTACACTTAAAGCATTGGTATGCGGTGAAATGGAACAAAGCGGATAAACTCCTGGCAAGACAACTGAAAGGAAAACAACAAAATCAAACGGTAAAAGCATTAAAAGACAAACGCAGGCAAATGAAAAAAACACAATCCAAAGAGATAAAAGAAATATTCAGAGACTACTACCAGAAACTGTACACATCGGACAAAGCGAAAGAGGAGGAACAGAAAGCATACCTGAGGGGGATCACACTTCCAACCATCACCCCAGAAGAAAAAACATCACTGGATGAACAAATAACAGAGGAGGTAACGAGAGCAATCAGAGATCTACCCAAAAATAAATCCCCAGGTCCGAGTGGCTACACGGCCGCCTTCTATAAAACGTACGCGGGAGTTCTTTCCCCCATCTTAACTAACCTCTTCAATCAACTTTAAAGACACGGCCAACATCACTACATCAATGAACGAGGCAAAAATACTGGTTTTTCACAAGAAAGGGAAAGACCTAGAGAATCCGAGCTCATACCGCCCAATAGCATTAATAAATATAGATGCAAAACTCTACACAAAGGTCCTCGCTAACAGACTTTCGCCCCTGCTCCCCAAACTGATACATTAAGATCAATCAGGATTCATCCCAAACAGGAAAACTCATGACAATATCAGACGAATCGCACACCTAATAGAGAAAGTGGGGATCACCAAAATCCCGGCAGCAATCCTAGCGGTAGATGCCGAAAAAGTATTCGACGGGGTGGAGTGGTCCATGTTATTTGCAATACTGGAGAAAATGGGCATGGGCAACACGTACATAAGCATGATGCGGGCCAACTACAACTCACCCTTGGCAAGAATTGCAGTAAACGGAGAACTCTCAGACAAGATCAGAATAGGGAGAGGTACCAAACACGGCTGTCCATTGTCTCCCCTTCTATATGCAATCTTCCTCGAGCCACTACTGGCGAAGATCAGGGCGGCCTCCAACATTAAGGGCATAGAAATGGGAGGGCAGGCACACAAGACAGCGGCATATGCGGACGACATGTTGATGACCCTAACCGAGCCAACAGAGACCCTACCCCACCTCATACAATAAATAGACGAATATGGAACGATATCGGGCCTGAAAATAAATAGGCAAAAGTCATTGGTAATGGTCCTGGCTGGAGACATTCAAGAAATACATAGGAAAACGGAAGAGCTACATCTTCAAACGGCGGAAGAAGGGGTACGATACCTTGGAGTCACGCGGACCAACTCGATACAAAATCTCTATGCAGGGAACGTCTCGAAACTAATAGAACAGGTGAAAAGAGACCTGGAAAGATGGAACCCGCTCTCAATATCCTGATGGGGCAGAATTACAGTCATAAAAATGACAAAACTGCCCAGACTTCTATACTACTTTCAAGCACTCCCAATAAGGATACCGGCAGCATTTGTCAAGTCACTCACCAAAGTAATAACGAAATACATCTGGCAGAACAAAACCCTGAGACTGTCAAACCAAGCACTCACGGCGCAAATGTCAGAAGGAGGCATGGAACTCCCTCACTTCCGGAAGTACTACGAGGCAGCCCAGATGTGGGTTCTGAAGGAATGGATCCCAAACATATCAGAAAAACGATGGGAGGCACAGGACAGAGCGGTAGCAAGATCAAACATGCGACTCCTGCTATGGATCAAACCTGAACATAGACATCAGAATGTCCGAATAAGTGAGATCATGAGCACAACCTTGGAAATATGGGACAGAGCGACCAAAAAAGAAACACTGACAAAAGTCCCAGCCCCCTTCATACCAATACTCGACAACCCAGAATTTCTCCGGGCACGGAGAAAGGAGCATTCCAGAAATGGTGGGAAGCAGACTGCACGAAAGTGGAGACATGTATGACGGTCTACAGATCAGAACATAAACGGAATGCCAGGACCTACTGGGCCTCACGGAAAAGGAAAGATATCAATATGAACAACTCCATCACCGGCTCACTACCCCAAGAATAACACAGGCAATAGCAAGGGACCTGACCTCATTACAAACATACATCATGACACAGACAGGGGAAAAACAATTAATCTCCACACTATACAAATTCTTAAATGCCCAGACAGAGGAAATAAAATGGCAATATATGAAGAAATGGTAAACTACGTTAAGGAAAAACATCACGAGGGAACAATGGATATATATCTGGCAAATTCCCAAATGGACACAGGCGATCCAGACAAGAGAAGCGTGGACAAAAATGATGATACAATGGCACTATAACCAGAAAAGACTCCACAGAATGTTCAACACAGCACAAGATAGATGTTGGAGGGGATGCGACGAAGTGGGCAATTGGAGACACATCTGGTGGGACTGCCCGGAATTACAAAACTTCTGGGCAGAGGTAAAGACCCAAATGCAAGGAATGTTTAAGGGTGCAGAAACACTAGAAGAGGTATGGATGTGTGGCACGTGGAATCCCGAGACAGGACATTAACAAAGATACAGAAGAGAAACTTTATGGAATTCCTCACAGCTGCATGGCTAGCAATTGCACAAAAATGGAAACAGAAGACGCCCCATCCAACCAGGAATGGCTACAGAGAATATGGACATTCGTGGCAATGGAGAGAATTACATACAATATTCAAGGGGACCGACAAAAATTTGTAACAGACTGGGGAGAGGCGATAGACTACCTACACAGCGACTATATGATGCAGTGGCGCCGCATTTTGGACAAGTTTACAGGATGAGACAGAATACGAAGAGTGGAAGCGGAAGAAAATGAAGGACAGTTCAACCGGTGAGGGGGGGGGAGTTTAGGGGGAGAAGGGATGATGTTGAAATACCTATGTTCATGTTTAAAGAAAACGCCAATAAAAATATTGAAAAAAAATAAAAAATTTCAAAAAAATGAAAAAATTAGTTAAAGGAAGGTAGCACATCGGTGAGCCGAGGGAAGGAAGATCAATCCCCCAGTCTTCCAATCACAAAGCGAAGAGGAAAATCCATTCAGTCTCAAGCATAGGGCCTTATCCTTAAGCAAACTGACCTTAGATAAGGATGAAGGGGATGAGAGTCACACTGGTTGGGGACTAGACATGTCAGACCAAGAGAGGGAATCCTTCCATGGGGAAGAGGGAGTAGGGGCATGTGCCCCAGAGGGAAGCCTGCAGATGGACAAGGTAGCAAGTTGTTCTGATCTAGAGCAACCTAAGGATAGGATGCCAGATCCCATAGTCGATCCAGAGCGTCCCAGATGACGATCATATAGTGAGAAGGGAGAATCGCTGCCATATGTGAGAAGGTTAAGATCATAACAAGGGAGGAGACGGTCAGTGCCCATTGTCCCTGCCATGGATAGGCAGATGATGGGAGCCGATTGTGGGACAGGGTTTACGCAGTTTGCCTTATTGGAGAAAGGGGAGAAAGACCGCAGTATATTCCATGCCTACAGATGGATAAGGATAATTTAAGATGCAAGCTCACGATTTTGACACTGGGTGCAAGGAAATGGATTTATGAACTGGAAAAAATGACAGGTGGAAACACGCTAGCCATATGAGACATCAAGAGTCGCTTGGCTGCTATTCTTGGGGAAAGAGCTGATGATATATGGAGGAGAACATGCTATTCAAGTGTGACAGCACAAAACACAGCACATGAGGGAGCGCCATTCAATAATTGTAGAGGAGATGTCTGGAGGGCTCTTAGGGTACAGTATCCTGATATGTCAGACATTGGTGCAATCATGACACATAATATGAAGGAAGATGAAGACCCTCTTGCTTACATTCAAGATATTCAAGAGCGTTGGACTCTTGAAACGAGGGAACCATGGGAAAAAAGCGATGGCATTATTTTACCACATTTTATGTCAGAGATTGCCCGAGCATGTACAGAGGCAGATGAAAAAGCAAGTGGGAATGGAAGCAAAGCCATGGGCTGGAATACAGGTGACGATGGTGCATCACTGTCGGCTGTTACAGGAGAAAAATAAGAAGGATGAGGCTAGGAAATTTGAAGCTAAATTAGTTCCAGAAAATTGTCAAAATATGCAATAGAAGGGGTGGCATTGGCAAGAAGGGTTAGGAATACAGCAAGTAGTGTGTATATCGCAGGCAAATAATCAGCGCCAAATGGACCAAAGGGGAAATGGGTTCATGCCACGAAACAGAGGTATGGGCTATAGAGGAAAGGGGTGGATTCCAAAACAATCAATGTGGGTTTCAGAACGCACAGAATGGAAGTCAAAATGCGCAAGAAGGATTGAACCAAGGGGGACTAGTTAGAAAGGCTCCTCTTGTGTATTTGATTTGTGGGATGACAGGACACATTGAACACATATGTGGGAGCCAAGAGAATGTACAGAATGGCCCCTTTTCAAGAAGGGGACAGCTTGTCCTCCAGTATAAAGCCCACAAGCTAGGGAAGGGTTTGCCCAAGATCAGACCGTGTATCAAACACAGGTGCCGCAAATGCAACAGGCAGAACCGCCACAGCAAGCACAAATGAATCCACCACAAGGGCAGTCGCAGCATGCCCCCATGCAAACACAACATTAAGTGAACACAGGACAATTGTTGACACCAAGAACAGAGGGTGTCACTGTGGTGGGAGGAAATCCTTTCAGAGTACAGGGGTATGCATGTATCTACAATAGGACAGCTCACAGGGCGACTAGATGTGTTCAGTGCTATCAGTGACACCAGACCCCCAAGAGGAACCAATGGTTGATGTGATGATAGGAGGCAAATCTTTTTCTTTTCTAGTAGAGACTGGGGCTACTCATTCATGTATACAAGAGGGAAAGTATCCAATGTCGGGAATTGCCATGAATGTTCAAGGGTTCTCTGGACCTACGAGTGGAGTTCCTTTTACTGATAAATTACGAGTCTCTATAGGAGAGTGTGATATGTCTGTTCCATTGTTGTATTCTCAGCAGAAACCAGTTAACATTTTGGGAAGAGATTCGATGACAAAACTCAACATGACAATTTCTTTTACTGACGAAGGAATAGTGTGTTCTACTCCCGGAATACATTATATGAATGTGGGAAAATGTATATTGGCATTGACATGGGCAAGTGGCTCTGTGATGCTTTCCTGCAGAGCCAGAGGTTTTTCTTTATGCAGTGAGCATTCTACTGACATGGCTACCTGGCTTGGTGGGAAGAACTATGAGAGTACCTGATGAATTTTTGTTTAGACCACTGATACCCATAGACGAAGAAGGGGGACAGACCAACCCTATAGAGTTAGATGCATCCATAGTATGGGGGAAATGGCAATGCTTGAAAGAACGGATGACAAGGGTAGACCATGGTGAACAGTAATAGCTATTGGGGAAGGGTACAGGTTGACTGACATTATGATAACATGTTTAGAGACGATCCGACAGGCGATGAAGTGGTGTTCTTTGTGAGCATTACATATTGGATAAAAATAGAGAAAAGGGAGACCCCACAGCGAATGACAATAATAATACGGCAGTGTGCAGCAATTTTTGATGAAGACTTGGAGGAGATGCCAAGCGTTTTATGGACCACAGGCCCATATGACGTAGGACTGTTAAAAGAGGATAGGGGAAGTCAAGATAAAGCTGAAACTAGGAGCGATTTTACCTCGAGCAAGACAGCACACCATGTCTCGAAACTATTTGAATACTGATGGAACAAGATATTCTGCTGCCGTCAGAATCATCGTGCAACATTGCGGTGTATCCTGCGAAAAAAGTCGTGGAGATTCATACAAGACATGAGACTGATTAACCAGATTGTAGAGAGAGTTTCCTTTAGTTCCTAACACAGCGTTGATACTATGCAGTATCCCAGCAGAAGCATGAAATTTCACTCTGATTGATTTGAAAAATGCATTTTTCTCAATTTCTCAATCCCGTTGCACAATGACTCACAAGATCTGATTTCATTTATGTTCCGCCAGACTCAGCTGATACACACTAGGCTGCCCCAAGGGTATTGTGAGTCTCTATCAATCTTTAACAGAGTCCTCTAGATGGACTTAGGTACTATTGATTTGAATAGTGCTGTGATACAATACGTAGATGATATTTTAATTTGTAGCACTACAAAAGATGAGTGCAGACAGGACTCGAGTCAATTGATGACTATCCTAGCAGACCAGGGATACAAGGTAGACAAGGAAAAATTGCAGTACTGTCAAGAAGCAGTGTTGTAAATAGGACAGTTGATTTCACATGAGGGAAAGAAAGTGACACCCGAAAGGGTTGAGGCGATTATGAAAACTGTAAAACCGCATACAGTGAAACAGATGCAACAATTTTTGGGGCTATGTAATTATGTTAGAGTCTTGGTGTTTGACTATAGTTCATGTACAAGACCCCTTTTGCAGGCTTTGGAGAAAGCACAGGTGAATGGTGTTAAAATAGATTAGACTGAGGAGGTGGAGGAAGGGTTTGAAAAGTTGAAAAAAGCAATTTGTATGGCTCCTGTTTTAGGAATTCCAACTATCCCGAGGAGTACTTACTTTCACACATGAATGAGACAAGCATGCCTGCAGTACTTACACACAGAACTACCTTGGGGTATAAACCTCTGGCATATTACAGTACGATTCTAGACACATTTATGAAAGGACACTTTCCTTGCCAACAGTCATTGGCAGCCACCACGTTCGCAATTGCGAAGTCTACAAGTGAAGTAATGGGCTGCTCTATGACTTTTTTCGTGGAGCATGCTTTGTTTGCCATTTTAGAGAAACCTAAAGGTACGTTAACCTCTCAGAGAGCTTCTGCTTATGAAGTGATGATTTTGAACCCAGCGATTAAAATTGTCAGATGTAAAATAGTGAACCCTGCGCCCATTTGTAGCTGAGCAAGTGGCAGAGGGCAAGCATATGCATGACTGCGAAAACTATGTTGAATTCTATGATGATATACCTAGCATAAAGAAAACACATTGCCAGGAGGGAAAATTCTCTTTATTGATGGTTCTTTGAAAATTGATCAAATTAATGGAGAAAGGCATTCTGGTGCAGCTGGAGTGAGGCATAGAGCAAATGGAGAGTTTGAGGTTGTAGCGAGTGCCAGGATACTGTCTCACTTTTCAGCGCAAGCGACAGAATTAGTAGCGCTTATTGTCACGCTTGAGAATCATGAAGGGCGGGAAGTGACGGTGTACAGTGACTCTGCCTGCGTGATGTCAACCATACATGCAGGGTTAGCACACTGGAAAAGGAGGAGCTACCTCTGTGCACATGGCACTCCAGTGCAGCACACATCCTTATTGAACAGGCTTATTAAGGCACTACAGCTCCCAGTAGCCATAGTGGTCATCAAATGCACTGCTCACACTAAGCCTACAGACTTGATTTCTTGCAGGAACGAAGCAGCAGATGCAGAAGCCAAAAGGGTTGCATATTCACCAGATATTTCAAGTTTTGATACTCCAGATGTCGAGGAGAAGGTAGTCACAATTATCATAGTGAAAGAAGGATTTCATCATTTTACAAAAACCCAATTAATGGAGATTCAAGGCAGTGCACCACAGGAAGAGCTGGAATTATGGAAGCGAAGGCAGTGTTCTTTATCCCCACTGAAGCATTATGGCAACAGGATAGCACTGGAAAGCCGGTGAAGCCAGTAGCATTGTTAAAAGCAGCACTTAAACAGCTGCACTATCCAGCGCATGTAACTAGGGAAAGTCTTGCTGCAACGATTGCAGAAGGCTGGTTACTCCAAATTTGTTAGACACTTTGCATTTTATGTAGTAAACTGCATCGTATGTCAAAAGTTTACAGCTGGGCATACACTGAGAACGATTAGAGGAGTAATTACTTAACCGAATGTTCCTTTTCAGCATTTATATATTGACCATGTTGATATGCTGCAGATGTGTAATGGATACAGGTATCTGATAGTGGCGGTGTGTCCCTTCTCTAGATGGATCGAAGTAGGTATGTATACACAACCTGACACCACTTGCGCAGCGAAGTTTCTAGTACGTGAAGACTTTCCTAGGTGGGGAGTGTGTGAAGTGCTGAGATCCGATAATGGCCCACATTTTGTTAATGAAGTATTTGAATGAACAGGACCATTATATTTGAATATAAAGCACACGTTTTCTTCTGCTTATTACCCACAAGCGAACAGGATATGTGAGAGACTCCACAGCCTCCTTAAAGAAAGGATTGCCAAGCTCAAGCTATCATTGTAAGACAGGATGGCTATACTGCATACCCTTAGCTTTTTATGTCTTAAGGAATTAGCCTGGTTCAGACCACCACCTCACCCCCCATGAACTAGTGACAGGAAGGGGAATGAGAATGCCTCTGACTCCTCCATCAAGGAGTACAAGTGATGCCCAGAGTACAGCAAAGATGTTAGGAAATACGTTACGTGAATATTTGACATGTATGACCTCTAGCATCTCATTTCAGATCAACTCAAGCGCCAGGGCGGTCGGTCTCAGAACACAGATGAAAACCATTCAGCAATCGGATCAAGTGAAATATTATCAGCACCTGGACTATTTTTTGGCCACACCGTGCTATTTAAAAACTTCACTAGGAAGTGGCACGAGCCGAGATTTAATGGTCCGTTTCTTGTCGAAGATGTCACTCCCTCAGCAGTAAAAGTCCAATGCAGATGAGCTTGGATCCACCTGAAAGACGTCAAGATATACGTTGGTGAGACCACAGAACCCCCTAGCTATCCATTCGGAAGCAAGACAAGAAGAAGAATTTCAGCGTGTGCAGACTCCATCAATGGCGAGGAAGAAGGACGAAAGAGCTATAAGTTAATAAATGCAGCTTTTCATTTGGACTGTCACTCTCCTTGGACACTCCTTATAGATATTATACCAGGCATGCAATTCTTTGCTAGAGTCACAGGAAAATTTGAAAATGAACTTTAGAAAAGTACTGATTTGTCACAACTATGCCTAACCTCGAATTCGACAACTTGAAATATTATCAGTACCCCGATTCGTTTCTTACAGAATATTTTTTCGGCTGAATCTTTGGTCTTCACAGACAGAGCTGCTCACAGGCACATACTTGCTGTTTTTGTGTTTATCCTTCGAGCTTGTCCTGCTCTTGTCAGAAGAGACGTAGACATACATACTTTTTTTTATAGGATCCCAAGAATGGCCCTGTAAGGTTGCTTGTTGCAATATTAGAGGAATTACTGCAGCTGCCAGATCTACTGCAATTGCTGGAGTAAAACATTTTTTCCTTTGTTAAAATGAAGTAAAAATGAGGCATGATGAAGCTGGTATGATTTCAGAGAATGAGCTAGCTCAAGAAATTCCAAAATGGCATAAGTGGTGGGGATTAATATGTTGGTTCATGATATACATATGCACAATTATGCTTTGTGTCTTTCTGTTTCTCCTGATTCACCTCTTCTATTTTATTGATCTAAACAAAGCAGATGTCCCTTTTAATCCTCCCCACTCCAGAAACTGCTGTTGATTTGCCCATTACAGATGAGCCAAACCCCCTTGTGTTTTCTTCCCGTAGTAAAGCTGCTTTGGAGTTGTTTCCATGGGTTGCAACCATTCTGTTAGGGAGACACGAGAAGCACAGAGGAAGATAATGATGAGATAAATATATATAAAGACAGTACAGCACACTTGGGTAATAACATGTGGTACCAGCACATGAAAAAGGTGGGAGAGAGAACATTTAAGGAGGGTTGCTACATATGCGCACTCATACCTTATGCCATGAATGCTGCCCAAACTTTCTTTTCCAGAGAAATGCCAGAATACAATGCCAGATGTCTTGTTCACCTTGCTGCATGCATGACTCAAAGACAGTTTCAAGGACATTGGGCACTCTACAATGGAGATCAAAATGGTCATTTCCATTCCAGGATGATTATATCAAGACTTCACAGATGGAAAAGGACCCTGCATGGAAGAGCAAGATGCTCATGTACCCTAGGGCATGACCGGATGAAGTGACCATAACCGAAATGAAGAAAATGGACTGTCCTGATAAAGGAGAGATTGCTTGGCCGCCTGGATGCTGGGAAAGAACTCAGTTACTAGTCTATGGATGATTGAAATCCAAGAAAGGATGGGAAGAAAGATTGATGTCCTTTGCAGCTCATGTATTGAAGCAGGAATATGTGCGAGTAGTACAAAAAGTAACTAATGCGTGTTTGAAGTCATGGGCTGAATATGCCAAGCTGCTGACATGGGTAGAAGATGAATCAGGCCCAATGTTTGTGATTCCACTGGTGAATGTGACACTGGGCTTTGAAAGAAAAGGAAGAAGGCATGTGGAAGATAACACAGGTTGCAAGACTATAGTTGCTGTCTCCAGTATGGGCGCAGGGACAGCCATCCTGATGGATCGATATTGGCTTGTGGGACCAGAGCCTACATGGAGCTGCCCAAGGTTTGGGGAGGAACATGTTCCTTAGTGCTTGTCCATGTTCCAGCATTAGTGATTCCTCAAAAGGACCTGAACATTGGAGAGTTTCCAAAAGCAGTCACCCATTTTAGGAGAAGATCACTTGAATCTCTTAATAGAACAAAGAGAAAACTATTTTTCAGCAAAATCAGTAGAAGCTTTTGATGCTATTCCGTATGAGCACAGATTGTTCAGTCAGACTTCTGCAATCTCCATGACTTTCTTTATGCCTGGAATCCAGACAATGGTCAATGCGAAGTGGTTGCAAATTACTTGCTGGGAGCTCCTGCAGACAATCAACACTACCATAAAGGGATTCAATGCTATTAAGGAACAATGGAGGCCCATACGACTAATGACCCTCTAGAACAGATATGTCCTTGACATGATCACAGCGATGGAAGGAGGAGTTTGCGCCAAAAGCGGGCCATCATGTTGCACGTTGCTACCTTCTCATGATGACGAGAATGGGACCTTGACAGAGGCCATAACATTCACGATCAGATGGAAGATGAGACAGAACACATTGCGGATGACATTTGGTTTGCGTCTAACTTCTCATGGGTTCTACAATGGATGGCGAACATTTTCAAGCTTCTTGGAACAAAACTGGTGATGTTTGGATTCTGTGTGATCAGGATAATAATTACACAATGCAAGAAGACCGTTAAGAAGGCAGTTGGAATGAAGATCATGATTGATGTTGAATCAGGGTTCGGACACAAGGAGTGGACAGATGAGGAGATCAGAAAATATATAGAGGCCAGCATCTTAGTACCTGAGGGAACAAAGTTCCTGCATCCAAGAAATCATAAGAAGTATGTAGGACGATGGGTCTATTGTAGACTGAATGGACAGTGCAGCTAAGTGACCTGGAGTGTTGATGAACATGTAAAATCAGCAGGGTCCCTGAAAGGAGTAATGAAGAGCTGGACTCCAAAGAAGCATTTCTTCAAGAGAGGATACCAAGATGTGAAGACTGATGAATGAGTGGTCGACGATGAATCAACCAGAGGGGGGAGTATAGAGGAGCAGCTGAATGCCTCTTCAGGAAATCCTGCCCCCATACTTCCTATATGCTGGAAACCAGAAGTCACGCCATGCACGACAGCAGCGATTGTGTCAATTCCATGAAAAGCCTTCGAGAAAAGGTATCTATTGAGAAAACCCTATATGACGTATCCACGTAGAGATGACAATCTCTTGGAGGAGATCCCTGAAGGTGAAGATGAGAGAAAGAGTAGTTGGTGATGTCACAAAAAGTGAGTGTGGCGCACTTGGAAGAGTGGCTGAAGACAAAGATGTATGGACCATATGTTATCTGATGACGAAATAAAGAATCGAGTTAACTTTCATATGCAGAATGAAGATTGCACGTGTGAAGAGCTCTGCAGAGAATGCAAGCTGTTTGATAACTGTGCAGATGCAGCAACGCAAGTAGACTAATCTTAAAGGCTAGCTATATATAGTGAATAGACTGCAGGCGGTGCCACCATTATATAGATGCTGGACATCAGTGTCACATGTAAGCTCAGACCCACGGAGAAGGAGGGATCCGAAAGCTGTGTCGCAGCAACATGAAGCTTATAGCATGGAAAGGCCTGGAAGAGCTGTCTGACCTGGTGTCAAAGGATGGAGCGGCCAAGAACTAGTTATCTGTTGTTTAAGAACAGAACCCGTGAGACACTGAATCAGCTCATGTTAAGGTACAAAGAACGAACACCATGAGTGCCATGTTTGTTAATTAAAGACAATTAAATGCTGCAAAACAGGCCAAAATACGGTATGCTGTCACGTGTGCTATGAATCGAAATAGAAGGTGGGCATGCTGCTCTAGGCTTGAGATAGCGTGTGCTTGCACTCCCTTTTATTCTCAGGAGCAAGGATACTTTGCAAGGCCAAGTTCAAAGACAATCTGAATGGTAGAAGGCATGAGCAATGCAATGTTGGGCTACTTGGGTGGGGAGACACGGTCAAAGTCCACCCACTGACACCTGGGGTACTAGCTTACGTGCTGCTAGTGAGCTGAATGTTCCAGAAGGCCAACCAATTATAGAGGGCCATAAAATCACGGGTCTTATATTTTGAGAGCCAATGATATACTGTGTATCTAATAACTGATTAAGATGTCTTGCACTCAGGGCGGGCATAAATTGTCCACCTGACCGTAAAGACCCAATTACAACCTGTCCCTATATAGAAAGAATACTTAGATGTACCCCGTGAGTGTATCACAATACCCCGTAGGATTTTCTTAATTGCCACATAGTATGATATCATGTATGACAAATTTCTAGTATAAAAATGTGTTTTTTATGAAAAATGTTTGAGAACTCTAGCGAAGGTCTGTTGTAACTCCCTGTTTTAGACAATTGATAATAAAACAGTCAGATGAGACTTTTTGCCAACTTCCTGCGTAGGTCTTATTATTTGGTGTAAGAGTTATTCATGCATGATATGTTACTGATTTAAAGACCACCTGGGTTCAGGACCTTAGAGTAGGGATGGAAGGGCAGATTGAGGAGGAGGATTTACGAGGGGCACTTCAGGATATGGGAACAGCCAGGTCTCCAGCAAGTGATGGTTTCCCTGACAAATTCTACATTGAAGACACAGATCTAGTGATCCCTAGTCTTAAGAGGGTGTATGATGAGGCCTTTGAGAATGGGGTACTCCTGGCTTCGATGAGGGATGCAGTTATAACAGTGTTACTAAAGGAAGGGAAAGACCCACTGGACTTTGAATCTTATCGTCCAATTTCACTGCTAAATGTTGATGCAAAACTCCTGGGTAAGATCCTGGCTACTAGGCTATTGAGCATGCCTCCGATACTAGTACATCCTGATCAGTGCGGCTTTGTAGGGGGTCATAATACTGCAAGGAATATTTATCGCTTACACCATGTTATAAATCACACTCAACATTTGGAAGGGGAAATGGAATTGGCTTCCTTTGATGCGATGAAGGCATTTGGTTTGCTGGCATGGGAATGCGTGTTCAGAGTGCTGAGGGCCTATGGATTTGGGGCTGAGATCTGATGCTGGTTGAGCCTGCCATATACCAAACCGGGGGCTGCAGTTAGGACCAATGCCTGGATGTCAGGGCAATGGGAGCTGAGTAGGGGCACAAGACAGAGATGCCCGGTGTCACCTATTCTGTTCTCCATGGAGTTGGAGATTCTGCCACAGTTCTTAAGGCAGGAGAGGGGCGAAGCTGAGATTCTAGTGCGGGGATACGGCTTATAGTTTCTCTATATGCAGATAACCTGCTGTTGTATGTAGGGTATCTGCAGGACAATGTGCCCATGTTGCTTGAAGTGCTGGTAAACTTCCGGAAGATGTCAGGATTCCAGATTAATAAGGAAACATTGCTTCTGTTTGCAATGGGAGGACTTGGAAATATGAAGCTGGCTAATCTCCCTGACTGGGGATACGTTGGGAGGGGGAGTCATTCAGATACCTGGGAATTCAAATATTTCACAAGATGGTGGATACGTTTGTATATAGTATGGGAAGGGTGCTTTCTAGGGTGGGGGATTCCATCTTGTTTTGGAATGGTCATATTGCTGAGGCTACTTTATTACTTCACCAACTTTCCATACCTGGTCAAAAAGGTGTTTTTTATAATGGTAGATGAGAAAATCAGGGAATTACTGTGGAATGCGAGGAGAAAGAGGGTATCACTAGCGATCCCAAGGCATCCACGGTTGGAAGGGGGGTCTCAATTTGCCTGACTATGAAGGGTATTTTGTAGCGGCTCAAGTGCAGGTGATATTGGAGTGGGGGGACCCTGCATCGGAACTATTGAAGGAACTGGTGGGGCGCATTTCAGGAGCCAGGTGGGGGATTGAAATGTTGTGGGGGTAATCTAGATAGTAATGGAGGAACGAATGTGTTTCAGACCATATGAGAGGCATGGCGGAAGTATCTAGGAAGGATTCTGGTGCTAGGGTTACTAGCCCAGATTTACCATGGAGTGCAGGCTGGAAGTTAAGGCAGATTATTGGGAGCGTAGGATTTTGAAGGGGCACTTTTTGACATACGAGGTGATGACTTAGCGGTTAGCTGCAAGATGGGAGAAGATCCTGGATGAACCGCAAGTAAGCCCATTGATGCAGGTATTGATGGATAAGGGTGGAGGGGGAGCTAGAATCTCCCGCATTTACCAAACGATGAGGGATCGGGTACCCTTGAAAGAGTTAGTAGTGAAAGGTAAATGGAAAAAGGAAGGGGCTTGACAGATCTCTGAGAAGGAGTGGACGAAAATCTGGGAACGAGTTCAGAAGGTTTCAAGAAAAGCCGGTTTCCAGCTTACTCAGTTTAACATACTGCACAGAATTTCCATTACTCCGGCTAAACTTCATGACGTGCTACGTAACCGACTAGCCCAATTCTTGTTGATACTGGCCAAATGGAGAATAGCCATAGCCTGGAAGAGACCCAAGGGGCCTCCGGTGGAACAATGGATGATAGACGTTTGTAGGTGGGGAATGGCAGAACAGGAAATGTTGCAGAAAGATAACAACACGGAACAGGAGGAAGGGGTGGTGACAGACTGGAGTCGAATGTTGAATGAGATGTGTTCCACTAAAGATCTGAAACCCCCATGATGACAGAGAAGGGGGGGTGTGGGGAGGTGAAGGGGAGACAAGTGTGGGATCACTATGCATTGTAATTGGCTCAATTGATGTTTCTGATTATGCCTGGGGCTTGGAAAATCAGCAAACTTGGGACACCATGAATGAGGGAAGGAACCAGGAGAGTATAAGGAGGGGGAGAGACATGGGACTATGCAGCTGCGTGTAGGGGGAAGAGGGATGTTACTGTTGGTTCTTTATGCAAAAGCAAATAAAACAGATTTTCCCCCCAAAAAAGGGCAACATTCATAATGTTGGCTTTCAAGATTTAAATCGTCCTGTTTCAACATTGCACCAGGATGGCGTTTCTAAAGAGGGGTTATTGACTACCACCAGTACCGGCACGGTTAACATCTTACCCAAAAGACCACTCTCATTACCACCAAAAAACAAAAAGAATGTTCCCACATGCAAACATAAAGGTTCTAGGACATTTCTCTGCAACCTAAGGCAGTCTTTATTTTCAAAAAATCAGTCACCCCTTTTACTGGAAGCCAATTCCTGTCCTAGAAAGTGTATCTGGACTCCCGGACTCTTAACTGTTCCCTCTCAAACAAACAATTATCTTCAGCCATCCTGGCCCTTTGAGGGTTAAAACATTATTTAAAGCCTTTTCTGGAAAATCATACACAGAATAATGATATGGTAGATCTGATTATTTTCACAACTCGCTCGTATGGGGGATGATCTGAACGAAAAGTGGATTTCTACTTCTCTGCAGAGAGGGCAGGCTCCGAATCAGCCTCTCAATAGAGAGCCTCTCACTTTACCTATTAATACACCTAAAGAAGAGCAGATCCTGTGCAATCTGCTAGCTCAGGTATATGTGAGAATTCTGCTTCTCAGTTTATTACAGAAATAAATACATCAGCAACAGTCGTCAAGCGATTGCAGTCTCCTGCCATGCACATTCACAACTTGTTGTCCTTACAGACCTTGAGGTCTGTGGAGCCCAAGAGATTAGATTTGTTTATCGCAAATTCAGTGAGCGAATTGTGAGAACTATTACTGTACCAGTTTAATTTATTCTTTGAGTGAAGCAGGGAATGATTACTTCTTGGTGGGAACTACTTCAAAAGCTACACAGAAGAACAAATAGTCAATTATAGAGGAACTACGTCCTCTCGACCAGGTGAAGAGGCCTGATATATCATTTCCTATTTGGCCATTGGCCACATCGAAGCCCCAAGAATCCATAACAGTCTTCATTTTTTTTCCCTTTACACTTAGATTCTCTGGCATAAGTCCCATCTGAACTATTCATCTCTGATACACAATAAACATTGAAATCTCAGCCACTATGATTTTGCCTGAGTAAGACCAATCAAACATCAAATATCCGAACTAAAGCTACTAAAAACATGGAATGAGAGGTTCTAGCAGGATTTCTGTAAAGATTGACAAGCACTAAAGTATTACCACTGTTGTAAGAAGACACCTCGCAGGTAATTTGGAGCATCAGAATATCCGAAAAAAGAACACCCAAACTGCACATTTCCTGTTCTTAGTAGAACTAACGGCAGTCAAAAGAACCCCAGAAGGTTGCCCTATGATGCCTTTGAGCGTGGTATGTACAAAGACCGAATCCATCGAGAAAAGTCTTGGTCCTGCAGCCAAGGTTCCTGTAGGAGGAGAATGTCTTAATACAACCTACTGAAAACATATGGATAGTCATTGAACAAGTGATAATGGTCACTAGAGGTCCACAATACCATAGAGATCTCGGAATCAGCCAGACAGTTCTTGTCTCGTGGACCCTCTGGTGGGGTACAATTCAATTTGCGAAGAGCAGCAGATATTGAGTTCCAGTTTTTTCGTGGCTGAAACAAAGTTGGAGAAAAGAATTCAGTTCCATGACTTGATGCTTGGATAGGAAGGGATCATTATTAATTGATATTCGTAAGTCCTTCACATCTGTCTGAATATTATCTGGAAAGGAACTCAATCTTTTATTTCCAATGCTTGTACACTCTGAGGGAGCACTGTTATTGATGTTATTTCCTAAAGGAAAGAAAGACTGCACTTCTTCAATCAAGAGAGGAATGGTGAGTCTAAAATAAAGGTGAATTGCAACTAGATCAAGCCTCTTTGTAAATGATAATACACTTATTTTCTTATTTTATGTCTCCCTAGGAAAAGGTACAAAGGCGAGGAATTTCACATAGCAAGTGAAGAATGGTTTGTGTATTTAAAATCACAGGGGTATCTTCTGGAAAAATCTGTTTCAGGTATAAGGAAAATGTAATGGCTCCAAAAAATGTAATGGCCAACGTTCCATGATGATGAATAATGCTCACTTTTATGGTAGGTCGGCATTGCACTCTTTTGCATTTTTAACTTTACCTTTTATAAAAGATAATGGCTGCCCTATTCATCCCCCAATGACCTATTTTCATCGTTTTGACAAAAAAAGTAGCTCTTAAAAAAAAAAAGAATTAAAATCAAATCTGAGGCAACTTTGGTGCAATATTAATCCTGTGTCACTAGCTACACATAAGGCTTTCAAATCGAATTATAAAAATTGTCTCAAAGCACACAAAGCAACTCTACATCAGAGAGATGCAGAGTGTTTGTTGAGAGCACTTAACCTATCTAAACTGAAAACCTTTTGGCAATTAGTCTGTCAGGGTGCAGGCATTGGGATTGTGTAGAGGGGAGCCTGGAGTAAGCTGTGGACGTGGTCCACACATGGGGAAACACAAAAAACCCCAGCGCAAACGGATATTGCCTTATAGAAGGCTTCTGTGCCCTCTTTGCAGCAACAAAGGCCACAAACTCCACTTCCCAGCAGGCCCTGGGCCAGAAACTACAAAGCCCCACCCACGTTGGGCGGAGCACATCCGCGCATGCGCGCGCGCGCACGTTAGCACGGGGCTTGTGCTTGAACTCCCGAACGAAGAGGACGTGTTCATTGCAGCTCCGAGGAAGGGGACACACACGAGGGGCCACACCCCAGCCAGCCATCACCCGGGCCCCTCACACGCCTGAGATAAGTACCGCAAGCGCAGGGGAGCAGCTGCAGCACATGCTGGGAAACCCGCGCTTGGGCAGCAAAGCCGCGTTCAGGGGCGAACAGTCAGGAATCTCCCACGCGAAGCGGGGCACACGCAAGGGGGCACCGCCCAGACTCATGAAGTCCCCTTGTTCGGCAAAAGATAAGTGCAGCATGTAGCAGCCATTAATCCAAAGCTAAGACCCGCACCGAAGCGCAGCAATCCCACGAGCAGTGCATATTATTTGCATGCATAATTAGCCATGTGCACCAGCTAAGGGAACCGCAACTGGAAACACGGCGTGGCTTGTACTGAAGTCGCACTGCGCCACGTGCGGCTAGCGGCACGTTTATTATTTAATCTGCGTGCGCATATTAACAGGTGGATCACCGTGAACAGCGGGGCCACGTGCGGCCTAGCCGCATATCAGGGTGAAACCCACTCAAGGGGGCATACATGTTAGAACGTGGCAACTTGGAGATGAGTGGGGGTGCATGAAGGAATGTCGTTTACCCACTGGATGCATCTGTTGTGTGTGTGAGGAAACACCCACAAGGTAGTAACTCATAACTCTCTTTGCAGCATTTATCTGCTCCGGAGACCGGACCTGAGAGTGCGCAGGCAGGAGGCCAGCACTCAAAAACAGAGATAAGTCCTTTTGCTCTAATTGCCTCATTGATGACAGTCTGTAATGTGGCCATGTAATGTATATGCTGGTTTGGGTATGCATGTTTAATTGTTAGCTCGTATTTACCCTGACTCCCCCAGTCCTGTCCACCTTCCCTCTCCTAACCCTTTATCCGGTGATCCTGAAAACCAGTTCCTATCCAAACAACGATTCCCTAACCCTCTTTCCCCGCCGGGGTCTCGGAGGTCTGTGTAAGCTGTGACTTGCTGGCACCCAGACCGCGGAGGGGGTGGTTGGTTCGTACCACTCCTGCGCTTGAAGGTTGGAGCCTGACATAGTCAATAAACCTGTCTCTTTTCATCTTGAAGCCCAAAGTAACTTCATCTCTGAGTGGACATGGAAGGCTAATTTCACTGAAATCTTTGTATGACCTGTTACCAGTTACAAGCCATGTCAAATTAATCCATTCAATCATGTGATTTATTTTCTATGAAGATTTAATCTTCCTATGTATCGCCAGGGCTTCTTGTGCACTAGGACCAGCTCGAGTACCTATGACAGTCATTAAGAATAATCTTAATTTATAGTCTAAAGTTATAATGGAATTATTCTCTGCCTTTCTATTCACTGGAACAATCCAGAACTCGTGAAAAACTTACATCATTGTTCCAATTTTCAAGAAGGGTAATAGAGGGCACCCTAACAGCTACATGCCCATTACGGTTCTAGATAGCATGAGTAAAAGCTTTTCGATGATTATGCTTGATAATCTCAACAAGTGGATTAGAAAAGTGAGTTTAGGTCCCTTTAGGAACGTGCATTCAATGGATGGGTTCACACAGAATAACTGAGTCCAAATAACCAAACCAACTCAGGAAGATGGCAAAGTACTGTTTTATTAACAATTATCTAAAACAGGGAGTCACAAAGAACATCAACGGACGTACGCTCGATTTCTCTCAACAATCTTTTCATAAAAACATGGTTTTATATCAAAAATATGTCAGAGGTTAAGTCATACTACGTGGCAAATAATGAAAAAACCTACTAGGGACCGGGATTGGTTTAAGGGGAACATCTAAATACACATTCTATAGGAACTGGGATTATGATTGGCTGCCAACTGCCAGGTGGACAACATACGCCTACCTCTAAAACATGTCATCTTCAGAAACATTAGATACACGGTTTCTCATTGGTATTCAAACTATAAGGTCCTTCGTTATATGGACCACCACAATTGTTGGCACTCTTGTGCCATGTCTAGAACATTCGGTTCACTTATCAGCACATAAGCCCAAACCCAGGTGCAAGGGGAGGGGGGCTGACTCTATCTCCCCACCCAATTAGCCCAGCATCTCTCATCACCCAAACCTTCTGCCATGAAGATTGTCTTTGAACTTGGCCTTGCAGAGTATCCTTGTCTCTAAGAATATATGGGAGTGAGGTTACCCGCTATCGTGTTCTAGGACTCAAAGTTCAACCTCTATTTTCATCCTTGGCTCAAGTGACAGGAGACCACGATGTGGTCCATTTTGCAGGTTTTAGATGTCTTAAATTAATTGAACTTGGCACTCTTGCTGTTCTTTTTTTGCACCTTAACACGAGATGATTCATCCTTGCATGTTCACTCCTTTCCAGAATGGATAACCTACCTTGGCTGCTTCAGTCCTGACTTCAGGCCAAACAACCTCACCATGCGGCTTCATGATTCAGCTTATTCTTGCTGCAACAACATTTTCCCTGTTTTCTTTATGGGTCCTGGTTTACTAAAATTCATGATACCGATGTCCAGCTCCTATACAATGGTGGCTTCACCTGCATCGTATTCACTACATATAGCTAGCTTCTATAATAACTCATTCTACCTTGCGTTTCAGCGTCTGTACAATTATTGAACGGTTGATTCTCTCCAACAATTTGTGTACATGTAATCTTCTTTTTCATATTTAAAAGTTCTATTGATTCTTTACTTGGTCGTTAGTTTCTGTAGGATCCATACATCCCATTTAGCCAGTATCTTGAGACGTCATTCATACTCTCTTATGACGTCACAGGCTTCTTTCTTTACTCTTTTTATATTCCTTCAGGGAGTCCCTCCATCAAATTGTCGTCCCTTCGGGTATACATTCGATAGGGTTATCTCAGTGGGTATCTTCTTTCGAACATACGTTGCGGTATTGGCACAACTGCTGGTGTTGAACATGGCACGATCTCAGGCTTCCAACATATGGGAGGTAGGGTGCGGGGTTTCCCGCAGAGGCATGCAGCTGCTCCTCTACAAAAGAATCAATAGGGTACATGGGCCAATCGGTCATTCGACCTGGCATGGATACTTCATAACAATTCTGTTCCCTCACTCAAACAGTACCGAAATTCTAAAAGCCCTATCTATTTGGCTTTTGTAGATCTTTCACAGGCTTTTGATTCTGTAAATAGGTCTCAACTCTGGGACCAAATTCTATCCTTTGGATGTCCTTCTCCTATTGTTAATATCCTGAATTGTTTACATTGCAATACTGCAAGAAGAATCCGTCTAGATCTTAGTGTTGCCCTGTCGGATGCCATATTTACTAACTTAGGCCTCCACCAGGACTGCTGTCTTGTGTCCAATCTCTTTAATTTATACATATAAGACTTGGCCAACTCTCTACTTAGCAGTCAATCTTACCCACCAAAGCTGGGTCCTCACACTACACAACACCTAGTCTATGCAGACAATTTTGTACTGCTGGACCAAACACCTATAGGTCTTCAAAATTCACTATCATCTTTATATAAACATGGCAATGATCTAAAAAATCCATTCTGCCAAAACTAAAATATATGTATTGTTTGTAACCTACAATTCAGAAAGAATAGTTATTAATATTATTATTATGTTATTTATTGGGCACAGACATTGCTTCAAGAAGCAACGTAGCTCTTTACAGAGGTATACAACAATACAGCTACTACATAAAAAAGCGCTTTACAGAGATATACAACAGTACAGATGCATAACAGAGTGCTTTTCAGAGGTGACAACAGAACAGATTTACAGCAGGAGTTAGGATACAGAGGGGCACAGATGAGGGATACAGCTGTACCGGGTGGCTGGGAGAAGAGGAGTGGGCTGCGTCTAGTGAATAATGTTGTGCGAAGGGTGGCGTGATGGCCTAGGTGTTGAGGAGAGACTCCTTGAAGAGGTGGGTCTTGAGTTCTTTTCTGAATTGTTTGCCTGGGGGCGAGTCTGATGCTTATGGGGAGTAGATTCCATAGTCTTGACCAGTAGGCAGAGAAGGCTTGTTTTCTGTTCCTTTTCTTTTTGCAGGAGTGGATTGCAAGTCTGCACGTGTCCTGGCTTCTGGTAGTGCGCTGTCCACCGGAGATACTGAGTTTCTGTGCAAGGTAGCTCGGTGACTCGATTGGGACTGCCTTATAGATGATGCAGCAAGACTTGAAGGGGGTTCGTGCGTGCAGAGGGAGCCAGTGAACGTTTATGAGGGCTGGGGTTATGTGGTGTCTCTGTGTACACCCTCGATGAGGTGTGCGGTATTGTTGGACACTGCTCAGGGGCACAAGGAAGGACGACAGGAGGCCTTCGGGAAGTGCATTGCCCCCACCCAGGTGGGATAGGACCAATGCTTGAATGGTGGATCTATAGCTGTCCGGAGGGAGGGCTTGACTTCTTTCTGCAGGAGGGAGGACTGATGCCAAGCTGTCTGAGTTTTCTTAGCTATGTGTCTCTTAAAGGAGAGGTGTTTATCGATGTGGAACCCAAGAGACTTGTTGCGGCAAGTGAGATTGTGTGTGAAGCCCTCTGAGTTCATGGTTGATAGCCAGGTCTGTGTGTCTGGGTGTTCAGTGTTGTTAATGAGGAGTAGGAATTCGGTCTTTGAGGGTTTGAGCTTGAAGTATGCACTGGACATCCAAGAATGGATCAGCGAGAAGCAGGTTTTGAGCCTATGGATGTCCTTGATAGAGTTGGTCTTGAGGTATAGCTGGGTGTCGTCGACATGCTGGTGGATGTGGACGTTTTGTGTGGCTAGGAGGGCTCCCAGCAGCTCCGTGTATAGATTGAAGATCACTGGGGAGAGGATGGAACCCTGAAGGACTCCACAGGTGACGAGTAGCATTGGCGATCTTGAGTAGTCCACCTGAACCAACTGCTGGCGGTTGTCGAGAAAGGACTTGAACCGGCATAGGATAAGGTTGCTGATCCGCATGCACCGATGTAGGGTGCCCATAAGCGCCTGGTGGTCTACTGTTTCGAAAAGCAGCCAAGAGGTTGAGTTGAACCAGAAGGCAGAGGTGGCCATTATCAAGGATGTTTAGGGTGTCGTCGACCACCTGTATGATTGCTGTATGGTTTCTGTCCAGTAAATTCAAATGGTATGCTAATAAGGAACAGAGCTGGAAATATCTCTGGTTTACTATTGAACAAACTCACAATCCAAAGCTAATTGAGAAAGATGCCTACACGAAATCTCCACCACTCGTAACTCAAATGAGGAAAACCTATTCCAAATATGGTACAGTTTCCATACTCCAATTGGTTCTCTTCTAGAAAGGGTAAATTGTCCCCTGCCTAACATATGGGTCAGCAAATCGATTTGCTATCAATGATTGGCAGGAAATAGGCCAATTTAAAGTTTGCCCCCAAATATTTCCCTCTAAGGGAGTTCAAAGACCTGCCTTATGCCATGAGCTTGGTTTATAATCATTACAGGTGTCTTTTCACTGGAAAATGCTACTACTTTACTATGAAGTGTCCAACCCTCCACCTAACTCCTTTTTGATCAAACTAGTTAAGCTTAAAGAATATCAGTCCTGTACAGTTGTGACAACTGGAGAAACGGGGTTTTAACCATTCTAAAGATGTTGGGGTCTAATGAACAAGAGTTGTTGGATTCCCCTCTAGAATTAAAAAAAAGTTGCTTAACCTGATGGACTGGATTAACACTCATTCTGTCAATCTGAAGTACATACTTTTCTGCTTTACCCGTCTGCTTGAGAAGAAAGTGCGTTGTGTACCTCTTTACTTGTGGAAATAATGACACATAGTTGTGATGACATTTTTATCTGATATTTTAGCATTTTAGTAATTATTTTGTTGGCTTAAGTTTAAACATTGTAAGACTCTTTCTATTTATTTGCTTTATTGTTTTTCTTTTCTTTCCTATATTGTGAAAGGTTTAAACCGAAACACCAACAAAAAAAGAAACACTGAAATGTATATCTTGGAACATAAATTGGCTCTTGGATAACGGGGGGGGGGCAGAGGGGGGTTACCAACTGTCGGTTTCTGGGAAGACACCAATATTCAACTGTGCTTCACGCAGAAGTTGCCAAGGGATCCAGAGGGTAGCTATTCTGATCAAAATGTCTGTCCTTTGGACGATGAGACAACTTACATTGGCCAAAGGGGGAAGTTATATTTGTGTTTCGGGAACACTTTGACAAAATGTTATCATTTGTTAATGTTTACACTGCTCCCCCGGCCAAAAAGGGGTTGCTAGCTGAGGTAACAATCCTGGAGGCTAGAACTACAACAGTGCTAATAGGAGGGGTTTTTAATGATGTTATGAACGTAGTGCGCGGCGGGATGGTTGTGAAATGATCAAAGAGCCGCTGGAACTCAAAACCATATGAATTGGCACAAGCACTAGGCCTAAACAGACCTTTGGAAGGAATTATACCCCGAAAGGGATTCATTTTCGTTCCATTTAGGAGCCCATGGGTAATTGTCCCGTTTAGACTCTATGTTCACACCAAGGGAGGAGGCACATAGAGTGAAAGAAGCAATAATATCTACCAAGAGGATTGTCAGATCACTCTCCCTTGTTGATAACATGGGGATTATGTAAGAGGAAAGCCCAATAGGTGGGGAGTGCTTTAATGCCTGTCATTTATTGGTGCCGGAACCAGGGGATTGCTTGGTTTAAACGACCAAGCAATATTTTAGGGAAAAAGGTAGCTAGTGAGGTAATGTTGTGGGAGGCATATAAAACGGTGATTCGAGGGAAAGTGATAAGCCACGTCAGGAAGAAAGAAAAAGTTCAGTGACAGGGACTAGTGGAAGAGGAGAACCTAGTGAGGGATTTGGAGGGCAAGTGTTGAAGGGATAAGATGAACAGGCGCATCAGGACCTAAATAGGGCCCAGGATAAGGTAAGAACAATTTAGCTAGATGAAGCAAAATATCTGTTTAGGCTGAGCAGAGGGAGGTTGTATGAACATGATGATAAAAATGGGGAGTTTGTGGCATGGTTGGCTAAGCAGGAAAAAGGGGGTAGATGGTTTGAGGCACTACAGGTACCTAAGGGTAACTGATCAAGGTAGGGGAAGGGATTGCCAATACAGTTGCAAAATTCTATGGAAAATATACTCCAAGGGTCCAGAGAGGGGGGATGAGGAAATTATAGCATTTTTGGATAATATCCCATTAAAGTGGCTGACTGAGGCACAAACAGGGGGCTTGGAGACGGATTTTGCTCTGTGCGCGGTGGAATGCAGCATTCAATAGCTTTTAGGAGGTGGGGGGAATATCAGCCCTGAACAGACTTCCAATCGAACTATGGAAGCGGGTGGTAGAAAGAGTGAGCCCACACTTTTCTGAATATGCTTGTGAGGAGCAAAAAGGATGGGATTCTTCCTCGGGACATGAGGGAAAGTAGAATCTTGGTAATCCACAAGTAAGGGAACCTCATGGAACTATGCGGGTCCTACAGACCAGTCTCCCTACTAAATTCAGAAGTGAAGGTACTAGCATAAATATCAGCTTTCAGACTGGTGGAGGTTCTCCTGGGGTTGATTCATTCAGACCAGAATGGGTTCTTGCCCTGGAGGTCGACATGCCTTAATATACATAGGCTTTTTGCGGCAGTGACAATGGCAGAATCTTTGCCTCATGACTATAATTCTAGAATTGGATTCCTATAAAGCCTTTGTTTTGATCAAATGGAATTACATGTGGGCAGTTCTGGAAAGAATGGGGTTTGGGCCCAATTTCATTGGGTAGGTAAAACTGTTGTATAAGTCTCCTATAGCTAGAGTGAGGGTGAATGGCCAGCTTTCAGAATCTTTCCCCCTGGTTAGGGGCACGAGACATGATGGCCCCCTTCCTCAGTTTATATTCACGCTCCTTATAGAATCATTGGTTGAATGGGTAATGGACACAGTGCTTACCGGCTTCCACTGGCCGGGTATTCACAAGGACAGAATCTCGCTGTTTGTGGATGATGTACTCTTATATTTAAGCAACCCTGAAGTGTCGGTGCCACGTGTGATTGAACTAGTCAAAATGTTTGCAGCCTATAATGAACTGAAAGTGAGCTGAGATAAATCAGTCTGTTTTACACTCACAGGAAACAATTGTAGACTTGGCGACTTGGGTGATCTGAAAATCGGGTGTGAACCATGTAGATACCTGGGTATCCAAGTAACCAAATTGAAGAAAGAAATAATTTCTTAAATTGAACTGGGATCCACTGGTAGCAAGCTTCTCTACGGATGTTAAGTTAGAACAGTCTGTGATTGACATTGATGGGTAGAACGGCACTTTTCAAAATGGTATTTTTCCCCATGTTTTTGTATGGACTCTAGGCCACCGCAGACGAGATGCTTTAAGAATTTGATAAGGTGCAAAGAGGCTTGAGGAAACTGTTGTGGGGTTCACAAGTCCCAATAATGGACCTGCTCACCAACTTGGTCTGGGAAGAGAAATTGAACATACTAGACCATAAAAAGCTCTTCTGAGTGATACAACTGACTGTTTTTTTCTGGATGAGGAGGATCCATCAAGAAGCATAGCAAGATGAAAAATGGGCACCATTGCACTGAGTCAGGGCTCTATAGGAGGATATAACCGGGTGGGTTCCCTCTGGCAGGCAAACTGGTTATATATGTGTGGCACATCCTTAGTGACAAGATATGAGGGGAGGTTAGGATGACTGGTGACCAGCCTATATGGTGTAATAGTTGGGAAATATGCTGGGGGTTCAAAAATGGTTGGAAAGGGGAGTTGGGGATGTGGTCAGGCCGAGGCTATTGTATCCTTTGTGGATTTACAGGAAAGATTCAGGTTGGAGCAAATGATGCACTATTAATATTTGCAACTACATAAGCAACTGGGGAGAAATGTTGGTATCTTGCATGAATCACCAATGCTATGTAAGGGAGCGAAGGACAAATTGACGGAAAAACCCAGATCTAAGATATAAAGATGGATAACTGGGGCAAAGGCCGAACCAATGGACCAATTAAGGGAGAGATTGGAAAGAGATTTAGATCTTTTGGATGAAGGAGACTGGGGCAGGCCCTGGGCCCAGCAAGAGAAGTAGCCATAACTTTGCATATGGTGTGATTCAGTTCAAAATCCTGCATAGGATTTACTGCACCCGTCAAGTGCTCCATAAAATGGGAAAGAGGGTGAGGAGACCTGTGCTAAGTGTAAAATCGAGGTGGGGACCCTTTTTCATATGGTGTGGCAATGCCCCTGAATTCAAGTATATTGAGGGAAGGCATTGTGTGTGATGGCGATAATAGTGGAGGAAGAGATTGACGCAGGCCCTTTACTGTGTTTTCTCCTATGGGGAGATGCAACATTAACTGCTCATGGCCAAGCACTGACAGGCTTGGCACTTGTTCTTGCAAAGAGGGGTATAACAAGAGTATGGGACTCAGTGAACTCCCGTTCCCATGGCCGAAGGGTAATCCTGTATGGACAGCTGCATAGCAATGGAAAAACTGGTATACAAGAACGGGGATTACCTGGAAAATACACGAGAAAGTGTGGAGGAAATGGATACAACAACGGCAGGGTTAGTTAAGATAAGTTCTCTGAGACAAAGAGGGTTGTTACTTAGACACTTGGTGGGAAGATGGAAGTTGGTTGTATGGGTATGCCAGAGAGGTCCGGGGTTCACACCACGCATCGAGCACCGAGGGCCCAAGGAACTCTCCCTGGCATACAAATGGAGGACTCAGCCAAGGGCAAGTTAGAACTGTCCTTTATTTTCTATAACAGACAGGGATCATACACGAAAACAGAATTCTCCAGCAATCACAGCTCCTGAGCCCATGTCTGTGCCTTTTGTCGAGGTCTTGCGTCACATATCAGGTCTCTTCCCCAAAAACCTAATAGCCTGCGTGATTGGGTGATTGGAGTGGTGTTACCTATAGCCGGCACATATAGAGGTTATTTGACTGGCCTTCTCATGTCAGGTGGCTTGCCTGAACCTTCCAGAGAAACTATCTATTGCATTGTTGTAGGGTCGCAGGATTACCATTGGCCCTTGCCCTTTGCCATCCACCTCTGGATTTGTGTTCCCTGATTGGCTGGAGCTGATCTCCCCAGGCCTGGGACCCTGCTCTGTTCTCAGCGGTCCATGGACCTTCACAAGGTGATGAGAAAGACTATGTGTCCCCATTGTTGCCATCAGTATTAACACTTCCTTTGAGAGTGCCTGCAGGGTTGCAATATTGTAGAAAAACACTTGTTATCACTTTGTGTCTGTTTTGCTGGGAACTGTTCCTCTTCTCACCACAGGTAAATGGCCATTGTTCATCTCGGCTGCACCACGTGGGTGAAGACCACACATTTGAGCTTTGTGGTATGCAGTTAGTGAGGATTTATTCTGCTTTTCTGCAGGTGGCACCTTGTCTCTGAGGCTTAGGAATGTTCTGCTTGTCTCTGCCCTCGGATGCGAGCCCTGGCCTGGTGCTTCATGCGGCCTAATTCTGCTTTTCTTTGCCTCTCGTCCTGAGGCCATTTGGCTTTGTGTAATTCAAATATAGTTATGCTATAATTGCTATGTGTCTACATTGTGCTATTCTTCTTATAGATTAGTAGTATTTTGGTTCTTCCAGGTTCTTTATACGATCCTGCAGTTCCATATGGTTAGTTGCAATAAGCGTCAGCAAGCTGCTCTGCATCTCTTGCTTCCTTGCATTTCTGCTGATTAATGAAACAATAATAAAGGCTTTTGACAGTATGTATATGCTTCTGTCCTCTATTTACAAAACTGTGTAAGCATGTTCTTCATGTGTGCATGTGTGTGTCCATCTAACTTCATGCAGGGATGCAAGTTAGCTTCATGGCTAACGTTTCTATGTTGTGGTGTCTCTAATGACGTCAGCACTGTTAAGATATTTGCCATTAGTCGATCAGGTCCAGCGAGGCACCTGGATCCAGGATCAGTGTTGGGGCACCTGGATCCATGATGACCATAGCTGGATAAGGTTTGAATGGCTGTCTTAGAGAATATCTGTTTGCATATGTATTTGTCACTGGCCCTCCTGGGGGCTGTCCAAACAGTGACTTGCATCTTGCATCTCCGACTCTTCGGGCTGTCATGTCTATAGGGGTCAAGAGGGGCATTCCAGGGACCATCTCTTCAGTCTCCCTTCTGGTTGACTTATCAACCAAACCTAGTTACCATTGCCTTCGGTAATTATATCTTTGTTATTCTTCAAAGATATCCTTAGTAATTTGCATGGTCATCGAAACTCCATGTCATGTAACTGCAATCTCCTTCTGGGTTACACCATAGCCATTTCGACCAATACCTATTGTCCACGGGATCATTGAATGTTATCATCTCGGTCAGGAACAATGGGCACTCCTTTATCTGTGTCCCAATTTTGTTTCTTTCCTCTACTATCTTATCTTCTTCAACATTTGTATTTATATCTACTATCACTTTCATCCCTATTATTTTCTCTGTTGTCTTGCAGCATTGTGTGATGCGAATCTTTATCACACATAGTGCTACTAGTACCAATATTAGTGCTCCTACTAATACTTTTAGTCCATCTTCCATCCATGTTGGCATCCATGAGAATATATACGATAGCCAACTTTGAGCTTTTCCTTTGGCTTCCTCCACCATTTTGGCATGCATTTTCGACAATATTGTCACTGCTTCCATTAGTGTGCCATTTGCTTCATCATTTGCGGGCACAAATGTACAGCAAGAACTCCCGATCTTGGCGCAAACTGTTCCTTCCATTGCTGTGAGAAGTTCTAGAACATATCTGTTCTGGAGGGCCCTCAACCTTACTGCTTGGAGCTCTTCTTTTATCGCGTTGAAGCCATTTACAATTGAGTTTATTGTCTGCATCAGTTCCCATCTCATAATCTGGAGCGATTTGGGGTTTGTGTATGTCTTTACGGCTGGAACTACTGATGCAAAGAACATCTCTGTCCTACTGAACAATCAACAGTCAGGTAGTACATCATCCATTGATGCTTTTGATGCTGATGAGGAGTAGTTATCCCTTTTCACTCTACTCACTTCTACTGACCTCTCTTTTCTCCTTGTATTGTCTATCTTAGGGAAGTCTTCTGTTTTGATGTCCTTTTGTGGTACTATCAGTGCTGGTGTATTGATGTGTACCAATGAACACACTCCTCCCCAGTTGGGTGTCAGCTTCTCATATGCCTTGGATGTGCACGCCCAATAATGATCCATTTCCATCTTCACCTTTCCATCTCCAACACTCTCGACATTCTTGGCCATGTCATGAGGGTCTGACTGAAGCCTGCCAAAAAGTGCAACTCTTGGTACAACTCCGATCTAGCTGCCCTTAAATGGAGGTGCAGAGCAGCAGAACAGAAATGGGGATTCTCAGGTGCACCCTCTGACAAGCCAGTCTGCAGCCTTCTTCAAAGGCAATACAAACTCCTCATCGGGTCCAAAAAGAGAGTCCATATTCATGCCTGCATCTCTGCGGTATCTAACACAGGGACAAACTTTTCAAAGCCTGCAGGGATCTGGCCAACCCTACGGCAGCGTCATCCTCTACTGCACCCACCCAAGCCCTATGCTCAGTCCTGGCTGCACACTTCACCACCAAAACATGGGACATCCTGACCTCTTTTGCCTCTGTACCCACTCATGCACCAACATCTCTTTGGCCCCCCTCGGCCGCCCCTCCCCAATCCCTCTTCTCCCCTCCCACAACTGAGGCGGTCTCTAGATAAGTCTGGTCTATGAAAGCCTCTTCCAAACAGGTTGCCCCTTGCCCTTCCAAAACCATTGAGGACAACATTGACACTCTTGCTCCAGCCTTAGCAGACCTCTGTAACCTCTTCTTCCCCATTGGAGCTTTCCCCACTTCTCTCAATCACTCTCTTGTGCAGCCTCTGCTCAAAAAACCTTCCTCCGACCCTTCCATTCTGGAAAACTACAGCCCGATCTCATCACTCCCTTCCTGGGAAAACTCTTGGAGAAGTTAGCTATCTCTCAGCTTACCCTCCACACTGAATCTGTTGGTTGTCTCCATGACCATCAGTGTGTCTTTCAGTCTGTCTTTAGAGCATCCAGGCACACAGCAACTGCTCTTCTGAACACCTGTGAAGACCTGCTCTCAAATCTTGACTCTAACTCTCCCTCTGTCCTCATTCTTCTTACCACTCTTCTGCTATCGACACAGTAAACACAACATCTTGATCTCCCATCTCTGTGAACCCTGGTGATCACAGATCAGGCCCTGGCGTGGCTTGCCTCCTTTCTCTCGGACCGTCCTTCCCAGGTGTAACTTGGGTCTTTTCTCTCCGTATCACTCTCTCTACGTGTGGTATCCCCCAGGGATCTAACCTATCCCACTGTTTCTCCAATGTCTACATGGCCCCTCTGGCCTGCAGGATTTTTGCCTTCACCTCCAACCATCAGTGTTATGCGGATGACACACACCTCTTTTTCAGGCTTCCCTCAGCCTCCTCCTCCTTGCTCATTCCTGATTGTCTGCATTTCAGTCTTGGTGTGCTGCGATCAATCTTTGCCTCAATGCCAGCAAGACAGAGATCGTCCACAATGGGACCCCTGCTCCCGCTTTCCAATTTTCACTCTGGCTGGCCTCCCTTGGCCCTGTGCCCTCAGCCACTAGTGAGGCAAAAATGTAGGGGCCATCTAGGGGTCATCTTCGACTCCACTCTCTCCTTCTCCTCTCACATCTCACACATCTTTAAAAGAACCCCACTACCAGCTGCAGCTCCTCAGAGATATTCTACCTTTTCTCACTTCCCCCAGATGCTCACCATCCAGTGCCCTGGTTCTTTCTAGACTGGATTGCCGCAACAGTCTCTTTGCCAATCTTCCTACTTCTACTCTCCGACCTCTATAACTCTTCCAGAAAAGAACTGCAAGGCTTATCCTTGGCCTCAAGCCCAGGGGTCGTATCTCTCTGGCGCTTAAATCCCTCCACTGGCTCCCTTTGGCTGCGAGGATCAAGTTCAAGACCCTCTGCATAGTCCACAAGTCTTTCTGGGGCAGAGGCTCACACTATATACACCTTTCTCTCCTTAAATACTCTCCTTTTAGAGCCTTCCGCTCGTCCTCATCCAACTCCCTGCGGGTGACCCGATTTTCAAAACAGATTTGGGGGTAGTTCATCATCCTCTGCAGGTGCTTCCCTCTGGAACAACCTTCCTACCTCTCTCCACCTTGAGCCTGATGTCCTTAAGTTTCCGGAAACTCCTCAAGACCTTTGTCTTCTCTTCCTCTTTCTCTCACTCTCTCTCTTATTAAACTCCTCTCTAGTCTTCCCTACTCCTTCTCTCCCTGGTGCACCTCCAGGGCCACATAGGTCTCAGGCTCCCCCGCCAGTCCTCGCACTTTCCCCTAGGTGTCTGCACTCTACTCATCACTACTGCACTTCTGAATTCATTCTATGAGAATGTTAACCTCTCTGCACTTAACCCAGGGCCCTGCTGGACTGGTCGCACTTGTTCCCCTTTCCTCCTGTCTGCGCACTTACATTACCTAGATTTCACTAGGGCTAGTTCCCAGGCCAGTACAGTAGTTTTTTAAAATGTTATGTCCCTCTCCTTCTCCTCCCCCTTATCACCTCACTTTCTGCCACGCACTTGCACTATCTGAAACGTTGTGGGCCTAGTACAGTAGTGTAAGGACTGTATCTTCTCTTCCCTCTACTCCCCCCTTTCTTGCCTCCCTTCTTGTCTTGCACTTGCACTAGTAATAATAGCCGTTGTCCTAGTTTGCTAGTCATTTTATTTTTGCTAGATCATTCGGAAACTTCAAGGACTAAGAATGACTCTGTATTCCCTTGTTCCCTTCCCGCCTTGAAGCGCTTTGAAGCACTTCACTTGTGTATAAGTGCTTTACAAATAAAAATTACAATTGCAATTACATTACTACTGCTGTCCCAACCTTCATTGCTGGATGCTTTTCTGTGTACTTGCACTCTTTGTTTTCTCCAGCCTTTACTGACCGTCATTCTGGAATCACAATGCTGGTTTCTTCAGTGGTATTATGGGCATTGGTCCAACTTCGTTATCCACACAGGTCAGTAACTTTGTACTTGCATCCCATTCTTTCAGGCATTTATCATTTTCACCTTGTACTGTGTTTACTGGAGCTTGTAAGAGCGTGTATGCTTTTCTGCCTAATAGCCCCTCCTTCCATCCTTCAGCTGCGTATACTTGGCCATACACAAGCATCTGTGGTCGTTCCCAACATCCTGGTTCTCCTCCTATTTCCTTGGGTCCCTTCTTAGGACTTGGCAATTCTTTCAGTGTTATTGTTTTTGTCTCTCCTTTCTGTGGGCCGTCAGTTATGGACAGTGGTCAAAGTGCATGAAAAGAATCAGTGGAACTATGTTCCCTGCTGGCCTGCTCTGCTCCCCACAAACCTTGTCACCACACCGCCTCCCACGCCCCGCACAACACAAACCCCCAAACAAATGTGCTTGCTGTTTAAGGGAATGTTCAGTGCAGTGCACCGAAGTGCACGTTTCAACGGCTTCCTACACTTTTATTTTAAAACAAAACCGTCCTGGAATGGTTTCTTTTTAAAATAAAAGTACAGGAACAGTAAAACGTAATTACAAAAGTAGAGGAGCACCGCTTCCAACCGCTTCCGCCCACTTCGACCACTAGTTATGTATTGTATAGCCTGGTCTAGTTACCAATAATTGTTCATCGTGTCAAGTGTCTTTATATCACTGTCTTCATAGGGGAACGTTGCCTTTGACATCCATCTCAATGTTGCTGTTTTCCCTTGGATACTTCCTCGGTCTGTAAACATGGACAGGTTCATAAGGCATTGTGCTCTTGCTGCTGGTATTTCAGTTGCTACAAACGTTCTGGAGGCACTCATGACATAGACGATTAGTGAGCAGACATAGCAGCTCTCCCCTTTGGTTTGTTTACCTACTTTAGTCATGTGCTTGTACCACATGTTATTAGATACTCAAGCAGTATCAGTGAGATTGTATTTTATTGTATTGTATTTGGTTATTTATACAGCGCTCTTTCCCTATTTGTATGGCCTCAATGCACTTTTTCGGTTGGAATGCCCTCGGTATCCGTTGTCAATGTGCTGGAGAGTTCTAAGAAGTTTGGATTAGGAGATGCATGTGTGCATTTATTTTGCCGGTCTAGGACTTGGGTGGCTGGCTAGTCTTGACTAGGCAGCCCAGAAAGAGGCCAGGCACATGGGTGGGTGCTGTTGGAGGTTGCAATAGAGTGGTATTGTTGAGAGAGTCTATGTGTGGCCAGCTATACCGAATTTATTTTGTAGGTAGCCGATGTATGCTAGTGGCAGAGGTGTTGAGGCTGTGAACGGCTATATGGGCTGCCAGAAAACGCAGCCGTAGCTGCATTCTCTGGTGCATGGCTGCTTGGCTGTGCCTGCGGCCTGTGTTCACAGATGTGGTGTAAGGTATGCATACCCTGGTCTTCAAGGTTATACGTACCATAGTCTTCGAAGTTGTTCGGCTGGAGCGATCTTTGTCCAGTGCGGACGGCATGGTCTCGTTATTCATGGCCTCTCTAGTGCGAGGGTCTGAGCATGCGCTGAGCGTGGGCGAGTTTATTGCAGTGTGCCTCAGTGAAGGCTGCTGGCTTCGCTGGTGTTTTTGTCAGGTGGGAATGTTGTTGTGCATGGGGTGATAGTGTGTCAGGTGAGCCACTGCGAAAGCTGCCAGCCACTGTGTTGTAATTGGTGCAAGGCATGTTGGTTTCAGCAGAGTACTCTTGAGGTACAGGGTTCAGGGGAATATTGGGAAAAGCCAGGATTTTAGGGTCTTTCTGAATGTTAGGTGGTTTTCAAGGTTGTGAATGTGTAGTGGTAGACAGTTCCAGATGATTGGCGCTTGGACGGAGAAGGAGGAACAGCCCAGCCTGGAGGAGTTGTGTGATGGGATCACTAGGCAAAATGTGTTGCAGAATCTGAGGTTCCTAGACGGTTGGTAAGGAACGATTTTGTGTCGAAGAAATTCTGGTCTGGTGTTGTGGACTGCGTGGTGGGTGATGCACATGGCTTTGAAGGTAGTGCTTCGACCGATCCAGAGCCAATGGAGCACTCTTAGGGCAGGGTTGATGTGTTCTCTGGCAGGTAGGTTAAAGAGCAGGCGTGCTGCCACGTTTTGGTTTCTTTGGAGTTTCCTTAGTAGAGATGCTGGTGTTCCTAGGTAGAGGCAGTTTGCATAGTCTAGTTGGGACAGGATGATGGAGTTGATGGCCAAAACAATGGTGTGGATAGTTGAGGTAAGGGGAAATACACCTGAGAATCCGTAGATTGAAGAAGCAGGTTTTGGATACGACAGTGGTGTGTTGGGTGAGGGATAAGTCTGGGTCCAATGTGCATCCAAGGTTTTTTACCACGTTAGAGATTGCTGGTGCTTGTCCTAGTGTGTTGGGCCACGGGATTGGGATTGGTTGGGGGTGGAGGGCTGTCTTCCCTCAAACTAGGATTTCAGTTTTCCCAGGGTTGAGGATGAGGTGGTTGGTCGTCATCCAGTGGTCAATATCCGAGAGGCATGAGGACAAGTCCGGACTGCCAGAGCCTTGAGATTTGGGGATTTTGAGGATGATCTGCATGTCATCTGCATAGTTGTAGCAGGTAAGATTGTATGAGCAGATGATCGTCAGAAGGGGTTTTAAGATTAGGGGTGATCGGGATGCTCCTTGTGGGACACATTTACTAACTGGTTGTGATGTGGTTGTGAACTGGTGGAAGTGCTTCATTTGTGATCGATTTGAGATAAAGGAGGAGTTCCAAGAGAGGGCCGTTTTTATGATTCCTAGTGTTTGTAGCCTGTCTGTTATATGGTGTGATTGATTGTATCAAAGGCTGCAGAGAGGTCCAGCAGGATGAGAACAGCACAGTCTTCTGCGTTGGCTGTTCTTTTTAGGTTCGTCCCAGATGGAGACTAGGGAGGATTCTGTTCCCCTTAGAGGTTTGAAGCATGGTTGTTGGCTTCAGCAAATTGGCCAAGCTGTTTGTATGCTGCGCGGTCCATGAGTTTGCCGATGAAACGCGTGTTGGAGATAGGACGGTAGTTCTGAGGGAGGAGTGGGTTGAGCATCGTTTTTTTGCAGATCGGTTTGATATAGGATGTTTGATATACACAAAGTACCTGAAGAAACAAGACCTTCTCTTTTGTAAAAACTGTTAATTCAGTTAACACAATAAAAAAAAAAATAATAGGATGTTTTAAGGGATTTCGGGAAAGATCCGGATGTGAGTGAGTGGTTAAGGATTGTACGCGCAACCCTACCTGCACAGGTGGAAGCTAGGATGTTTTTGAGGAGTGAGGGTGGGCAGGAGTCCTCAGCGGAGCCTGACGGGTGGCTGACTTCTACAAGTGAAAGGAATTCTAGGTGTGTGATGGGAGAGAAAGAGTCAAGGAAATGTATTTGGGGAGGAGGGTTTGGACGTTGGTCTGTTTGGTGTCGGGGGTATATGTTTAATTTAGAGATGATGGCCGAGTGTCTTTCATTGGCAGCACTGTGGAAGTGGGGCGATAAGGTGTTACAAAGGGCTTGGGAGCTTGTTGGGGGAGGCTCGAGCATGCAGGGGATTTGTAGTTCATTACTCGGATTTTGAGCGTTTAGGATTCCTTTCCCATAGAATTTATTCTTGCTGTTTTCTGGATAGAGATCCACCCCCCATGTCTGCATCTGCACTGCATCTACCTCTCTTTATTGTACTTACAGTGCTTACCTTTCCACCTGACATGGTCTTGCCACCTGCTGGAGTTGGGGTTGTGTTAGTAGAGGATACAGCAGTCTTCCTAGCAATGTATGACACTCGCCAAAATATGACAGTGAAAATACTACATGAGAATAAGACACAAGACACATAAATAATTATTTTAATAATGTCCTCCATCACTTACACCTCCTGGATCTTTGAGTAGTTTGAAGATATCAGTTGCCCACCTGAAATGCTCAAAACAAGTGTTACTGTGTTAATATATTAATTCAAGCTCAGCGAATGAAATAGTCGGCCATAGCAAGAAGGAATAGCTGTTCCCACACAGCTTTTATTCTGGTGTTACGGAGTACTGAGAGCACTGATGGATTTCCTCTTTCCAGGTGTGGATATACTTGGGACAAATATGCTATGAAGACACAGAAATATACATTTGCATGGTGTTTCCTTGTGCTATTGGACCTCCTGACAAATTGGATGAATTGGCCTTGGAAGGTTTTGGGATGAGGATCATGGGGAAGCATGAAACAATGCATAACTAACAATGCAATAATAACAGTCGACCTTTCACGATGAATGCTGTCAGTGTGCGAAAAGAAAAATAATAAACAGCCTGTGTTCCCTCACTTTGGATGTGTAGGAAGTCCTTTCCCTATCTCTCTTTATCTGGAATGAGTAACCATAGGGTGCCCTCTGCTCGGGTGTGATGCTTCCAAACAATTGTTTTCTTCTTATGCTTGTGAATCATTGGCCCTTTTGTTGTTGGTGCTAGGAGAAGCCACCGCTTTGTGGGGCTTAATTTCCACAGGTGATTCCAAGTGTTTGTGCCTACCAACTTTACCGCTCACTCAGTCACTAACTCCACGATGGCTTGTCCCACTTTCTGCTAAGGTCCATAGTAGGACTGTGTCCCCCTGATACAATGGTGGCTGCTTTTGAAGATGTTCATTTGCTTCAGTGTTGTTTTCTCCTCTGGCTTCAGTCCTCTCCTGTTATCCCTGCAGTTGACGAGAAATAAGAGGCACTAGCCATCAAGGAAGTGGTGTATTTGTACATTTCCTGACCCAATACATCAGACATTTTTGCAGCATCTTTTAAGGCCCTAGTGGGAGGAGCCAGGGGAAGTAGCATGTGCTGTCCTGTCACTACCTCATGTGAGGTTAAATGATGGTCGGACCCTGGTTTATTGCACAACGCGAATAATGTTAATGGAAGACAGTGAAGCCAACTCTTATTGAGGGTCTTTTTAATTTTGACACTAACACACCCCATTTGCTAGTGGTTGATAGAAGAGAATTTGTGTTGTATTCCTAACAAGGTTGTGATATGCTGAAACATCTCATTGGAGAAGTGAGTGCCATTGTCAGACTGCAGGACCTCACACACGCCCCATCATGGAAAGATTTCTCAAACCAGGAATTTCGTCACTCTAGGGGCATCGGGATGTGAACAAGGACCGGCTTTGATCCACTGGGAAAATGGCCATACAACCACTATCATGTAGTGGTACCCTTGGCATACTTGGATCATGTCGACATAGTCGACGTGCAGGTGTTGGAATGGACCTATTGAGCGAGGTATGGCTCCTCTCACTACCCTTAATCTATGACCTGCTGTAAATTATACACTAGACAATTAGTCATGAATTCAGCCACATGTTCAGCCAAATTGGGACAGAACCAGTCCTCTCCAATATGAGCAGCAAGCACATCCTTCCCTATATGGGTACGATGATGTAATTGTGTCAGTGTGGTGTGCAATAATGTAAATGGCATTACCACTTTTCCTTTGTTATTTTGCCACACTAAGGCATCTACCGGAGACACAGTACATCCCCTCTTAATCCAAAGCTCTTTTTCTTCCTTGGGTGCAGCTCTCTGCAATTCTATAATCTGTGTCACTGGTAATGTGTAATATCCTTCCTTTTGTATCATTGTTTGTGCATAATTGCATGCTGGAGACGAAGTATCCATTTCTAAAATGTCCCTAAAGTAGGCAGCTCGTTTTGCTTCCGTGTCTGCTGCCTTGTTACCCCTAGAGATGGGGTCTTCCCCCTTGTGTGTGCTTGGTGCTTCGCCACTGCTATGCGCTGTGGGTACTGGAGTGCCTCTATCAGTCCGCCTAATAGGAGTGCGTGCTGCACCGGTGATCCATCAGCACGTCTGAATCCCCCCCTCAGCCAACATGAGAGTCCAGAATGCACTGCAGATGTCACGTAGGCTGAAGCCGAATATACTGTAACTTGTGTGTAGGTGCGTTATAAATGCCATATCATATCATATAAATGGCATATTATATCACTTATTTCCTTTTCTGTGCTCCAATGCTAGTATTGAAGCTACTAATTCTACTACTTGTGCTGATAAATGTGACGGGAGATGTGCGCTTGTCACCACCTCGCTCGTCCCATCCCCTCTCAATCTTACTACTGCTGTCCCAGTATGTCTTTCCCAAGTCATTTGTTGACGACGCGTCAATATAAAGCATGTCTCAAGTGCATTATCCTGTACTTTTCTAGTGTCAATGAATTCTTCTATGTTGTCTTTGCAGTTGTGCACATAGTCGTTCTCCTTTACGGGTTCAGCGATGAAAGTCACTGGGTTGACAAGTCTGCATCTCGCTATTTCGAGAGCTGGGTTTGACAGTAACACCTTGTACCCTGAAGCTCTCTGTGTTGTCAATGTACTTGTCGGTCTTTCCAGAATTACGAAGACAGCATGCTCCACATAAAGAGTGGTGCTGCATCCCATGGTAATACCCGCTGATTTGTCTACTGCGAATACGCAGCAGCCAATGCCTGTTCACATGCATGGTGTCCTCTCATTACTGGGTCTAATTTCCCACTGTAATGTTCTAAAGGTTTATGCCCCATGCTTGACTTTTGTGTCACTACTGCAGTCATAACCACCCCATTTGAGTGTGAGAATAAAAAAAACTCAATTCGATAGTCTGGTATCCCTAAAACTGGAGCTGTGCACATTGCTTCTTTCAGCTCATCAAATGCCTCAGTCATCTCGTTTGTCCATTGTAGTGTACTCTCCCCTCTTTGTGCTTCTTTCAGTGCACTCAATAAGGGCCTAGTATAAGTGCTGTAGTCAAATGCCCATGCCCTGCAGTAGTTACATAGTCCTATAAATTGCTGCATTTGTCTTATGGTTGTGGGTTTGGCTGTCTTGCGTATTGCCTTTGCCCTTTCTGGTGTCACCTTTCCCCCATCTTGGGATATCAGTTGTCCAATGTATAACACCTCTTTTTGGCTATATTGCAATTTGGCCTTGTGTTTACTTTGTACCCTTTGTTTGCTAGTACTGTCAACATGTGCACGGAGTCGTCGCTCCACTCTGTTTGTCTTGCTGCAAATGACTATGTTGTCTACGTACTGTTTACCCGTGCTCTAATTTTACATTTCCATTTGAAGTACTCTGTTGAATATAGAAGGTGATTCGCAGTACCCTTGAAGTCCTGTATGTTTCCACTTCTTATTTATATATAGAAATGAAGTTAAGTCTTGTGAGTCTGTGTTTAATGGTATAGAGAAGAACGCATTCTTCAAATCTATCCTCTTGGAACACCTCTCAAATTCAATTGAAGAAACAAATTGGATAAGCCGCATAGATAGATCGACCGAAATGCTGAGCTGGCCAATTGACTTGCTGCTGTGGGATAATCTTTATGCGACTGACTGATGAGCAGTGGCGCAATGGTGAGACATATGGCACATCAATGCTAAAGTTGATGCAATAGGGCAGTCCTAAGAGCTCTGCAACACATCAGGAATTCTGCTTTATTTCTTAAATGAGGTGGGAGGGTGTTATGGAGTGTTCCACCCTTGAAGTGTAGTGTTCGACCTCTGAATGGTGGTAAGTATTTGTATTTATGTTTTGAGGGTACATTTTCTTTGTACTGTGAGAAACCTGAGGGTATCCTCACACCTACTCCCCTTGAATCCTCTTCTTGGGTGGTCAGGGAAAGGCCTTGCTTAAGGATCCGGACCCTGGGGGTGGAGAAGGGAGAAACCATCACCTAGGTGGAGGTTCTTTGGGGATTGGAGAGAGGATATCCACAGGTGAGACATGGTATCCCCCTTTCCCTTATGAAGACCAGTCCAACCCTCCCCCGGCCTTTGTGAGCTATTGTAACACATCTCCTCACATTTTTCCTCATTCAATCCACTATGGTACTGGGACGAGGAAGAGGCAACTAATGGTAGTGAACACTAATAAGTCATTTCACCACTCTCGTACTGAAACGAGGAAGAGTTCTGCAGAGGATTGTAAAGGTAAGGCATGTCCCAACTGCTTTACTAATTACCACGAGGCAATTCCAATCTGGGACTCACACACACAACCTGTCAAGTGGTTACAGGTGTATAAGAAGGGGGAGACCAACAGCAAAGAGACAAGCAGGGAATCCTGAATGCAAGGAGGCAGCTGTGGTGGGTGCTGCAGGAGGGCCAGGTCACTGGCAGATGACCCTAGTGAACTCTAGAGTCCAGGGCCATACGGTCCGCGAGAAGGACACAAGAGGGGGAGCTTTGATGGTCGTAGTCATGCAGTTGAACCTCCTGGCACAGAATAGAGAAGCCAAAACACTCGCAAGCGGCTGCAGAGAGAAAGCAGAGCTGCCAGGGCAGGAGTTGCACAGCAGAAGCAGTATGGAGAAGCCAAACGCCTGACAGTGTCTATGGAGAAAAAGCAGAGCTGCCAATGGGATACCGAGAGAGACCGAAGTGCGAGCTAGGCTCCCAGTCGCAGAAAGACGCGCAGGCGGAGTCGAGACAAGAAGCGCAGCTGCCCGGAGGAGACACCAAGGTCCGGTGAGTGAGGAGGGAGAATCACTCAAACCGTAGCTCTTTTGGGGGCTGTGGGCAACCAAAGTGAATGGAGTGAACCGAAAAGCATGTGCCTGATTAAACCAACCCAAAGCCACAAGTTGGAAAGAAATTAAGGACAATATAATGTGTAAGCAGCAAAGTGCAAGGTAACATATATTGAATATGGAATCAAATGAAAGCTTTTAGCAGAGCCATGATCTGATGACAAGAATATGTGAACTTCAGATATTGCCTATTGTGAATGCAAAGCAAGAGCCATATGAAATGCAGAACTCTGCAAGTATATAGAAGTGTGAAAGAAACTGAAAGCAAAGTGGTTGGGAAACAGAACTACTGTAAAGTGAACTATATGCATACATACAGTGTGTCAACACCAAAGACTGGCAAAGGAGAGGTGACACATTGTGGAAAAGACGAAGAAGGAGAGGGTAAGTGAATGTGAACCACATGTACAGATACGGAAGAACCTGTGTGGGCTGGAAAGTCTAGGGTTCCTGGTTGCGCGACCTGTAGTGGGTGGACTGTGGGTGGACCGTGTTGTCTGAAAACTGCACCTAGACCAGGGAACCCTAATTGTGAAATCTAAAGAAGTTGCTGATGCAAAGCAAAAGAAAGTCATTAAGAAACCCAAAGAGGGATATAGTTAATCTGGAACTGTCTTGCACTTGGGGAAGGGATACCTAAGGTTTTGTACAACTCTCTTGGGCTTGGGGAAGGGAACCCCAAGGTTTTCTGGAACTGTCTTGAACTTGGGGAAAGTATCCCCGAGGTTTTATGGAGCTGTTTTGAACTTGAGGAAGCCAGCTCCAAGGTTGTGTGGAACTTTATTGAACTCAAAGAAGGGGAGCTCAAAAGTAAGCCGGGAGCTGAAGGAAGCTCATAACTTTACTTGGAACACTATTTTTTTTATTGCTGACATCCCTACACATTGTCTAGCTTTAGTTGTGAGGGCAACAATAGATTTTGGACACAGACAGACTTTAAAGTTGAACTCTTTGACTCAGACTTTCTTTAGTTTCTTTAGGTAGGGAAATCCCACTTTAGTTTAGAGCAAGTTAGGCCTTCGACCATCCTGACAATTAAGTTAAATAAAACACTTTTGTTTGAACTTTGAATCTGTTGTCTTGCTTCATGATGCCTTGACAGTACCAGGAACACAAAATGGAAACCGCCAACTGGGTAATCCTGAGCCATTTGCTGCACATATGTGGGCGAAGTTGTGGTAATCTGAGTGGTGGATGGTGAGAAGTACATAGAACAGGGACTGGGACAGGACAGGATGGGATAGGACAGGCACATTCTATTAGTCTGGAGGCACTGAATATATACAGGATATTATTAGAAGTGGAGTTATTTTCAAGGGCTGCTGAGGAGGGGGTGAAATATAGGAGAAAGAGGAGCTCTGTCTTGATAAAGGAAGTAGAGCTATACTGCAAATTTGAAAAAGCAGATATTAGTAGTATTTTTAACATGGAGAGGAGGGGAGTTCCAGAGGTGTGGGGTGAGGAGAGAAAAGGAGCAGAAGCAAGATGATGTGTAGTGCATGTAAAAACATTTACACCAGAAATGATGCCATAGAAGATTCCCAGTCCCAGAATTTCAAAGTCCTGTCATAATAAGTCATGAGCCCAGGTATCGCATATAAACACATATAAACACAGGCCAAAGAAACCCTGATACACATAGATTGCTTACGAAAGGGAATATTTAGGTGGTACACCACACCTGCTAACTAGTGGAAAACATCTGCAACTTCACACTAGGAAAACTTGATTAATTTATATGAGGGAAATCTCACATTAAAATGTGTAATCACTAAATTGAGTGCTGCATCTCAATGCAAGTTCCAATTAATATCGTTGCTGAGAAGGGTTGTTTGTTATTGCACCAGCATTCAACTTTGGGCCTCATTACACGGTAGGCGGTAGGGGATTACCGGCACCGGTAAGGGCACCGGTGCCGGAAATCCCCTACTGCCCTACTACGAGGTCCCTCAGCGGGTCCCGTCCTTAACATTTGGTCTGCCCAGGCGTTATGGACGGTTCCCGCTGAGGGACCTCAGAGCTAATAACGGTTACCACAAATTGCAGTACCGTTATTGGCTCCTTCCCCATTCCCATTGAGCCCTATGGGGGCTCAAATGGGAATGAGGAATGGTTCCCGGAATGGGGACTTACCGGTCCCGCAAATGTCGGAATAGACCGGTAAGTCCCTATTCCGGGAACCCGGACTCCGCCGGCGGTAGGGGGTAGCCATGGTGCTAATAGCGCCATGCCTACTGCCTACCGTGTAATGAGGCCCTTTGAGTCAAAAGGCTAATGAAGGAACTTTAATCCAAATATTGTGTCTCATTGGTCATGACTTCAAAGCAAGGTTCATAAATTGTCAAAACAGATTTCTTAACCGCTTTGTTATATCTTCAATGCAGGTTTCATAAACTCTCAAAACAATTTTCCTCACCTCAACACGTGTTTCTCCACTGCAGTTCCAGTGGTTCATTAGGAGGTTATGCATATGAAAAACACAACTTAAATGTTTCTGTGAAATGAAAGTAAGAGAAATGGGCCCTGATAAAAAATTTAATTTGGCCACAACCCATACAGAGCACTTATTTTATCACGGATAATTGGACAGTTTGTAAGTTATATTGTTCTCACTCACCCTTATTGGTGTTAAGGATTTCAATCAGGAGACGCACACCTTAGTCTTGGCCCAGTATGCAGCGCACGATTGAAATGCTTATGTTTTTATGTTAGATTCAATATTGAGATGGTACAACACTCATATCACACCCCCTTTTCAAATACCCTGGGCCAAGATGGACCATGAACCAGGCTGGTTGGTCAAATGCAATATTTATTTATTTATTTAAAAATTAAAAGAAATCATACAATTGTTAATATGGGGCAGCAATCACCAATAGGGTGATAATAACAATCGGAATGTAAGCAATGCACTAGTGTAACTTTCTATTGACACATCTACAAAACACCAGGGAATAGGAGCACTTTTTGATTTTAGGAAAGATAGCACTCCAGTTAGGATTTCCCCCTGCAATGTTCCCTCAACCCACAAATAATCAATTCTAAATGGTGTTAGGCAGAATCCTGTGCAGTACCCTCAAGATTAAGACTACAGGTGGTTTTACAATTTCACCTGTGGTACAAGCCTGTACTACACAGTTAGAGTGGTAGCAGTAGTGGAGCAGCCAGACTTATCTCAAGAGCAAATGAGCAGCAGTAGAGATTACACAAAGGACTACAATTCCTGTGACTTAAGCAAACACTGACTCAAGGTTTCTGGTTAAAAAATATAAGTACATTTATTTTTAAACCATCTGTTCAATAAACACTTCACTTCTATTAAATTAAAACCACGCTTCAAATATACTACACACAACCAATTCCCCTTGTGCAGATCAATTCAAGGTAAGTACCTTGGATTTGACGGACTGGTGTTGTACAACAAGAACGTTACTGCGGGTTAATACGCAACCACTTTTTGACAGTAATGACAGTTCGGTCTTACGAAAGAAAGGCGTACCTACGAGAAGAAATTTTACCGAAGTCAAACACACTTAGCACATGAATTAACACAAGGGAATAGGGGATAAAAATCATAGGCAATACTTTGTCAAGGCAGACAGAATCAGAGGATACTTTCTAAAACATAGATAAAAGTCAATAGGCCTGTGCCAGTGTCAAATGGGACAGGGGTCCTGTTGTCGAGGATCACAAGGCTAGAACAGTTCACGATTCGAGATTGCAAGGAGTACTTAGATATTGTCTAAAGGGAAGCAAAAGTTATAAGAGGGAAGGAAGATAAGGACAAGCCTTTGATGAGGAGAAAGGGTTCACCCCAATTCCTCGAAGTCGGACACATTACCTTATTCGTTTGAAGAAAAGCTGGTGCTACGACAGTTGTTCCTGGTAGTTCCTGCAGACTCACGGTTCCTGGAGCTTCAGTCGTGGGGACAAGAAGGAGGACGTCTGGAGCGATCTGCACTACCCAGGGATGAGGCCAGCAGCAGCGAAGCAACGGTGAATAAAAGGTGTGCTCCTTTAAAACAGGAGAGGCTCTTCAGATGGCTATCTGGACCACTACAGCTGTGTGCAGTGATTTCAACCAAGAAGAGGATCATCTGGCTGTAGAAGGTGAGCTGGTTGATCCCACCAGGCTCAAGGGAAGAAGATTCCGGACCGGATCTTCTCTTGTTGTTGAAGGGTAGATATCTCAGGACTGCAGCAGGGCTTCACCGGGACTCGGGAGTTGCAGCAGCCATCTTCTTCTCCGCTTCTCTTCGGTTCTTTGCAGTTCCAGTGGCGACTCTGACTTCCAGCCCAAGAGTCCTGCCTTTTATGCCAAAATCCCCCATTCACTCAGCCTGGCTGTCAATCACTCAGCAGGGGGGTTGTCGTGCCCGGACAACCACCTTAGCCAATCGACACAAAGTGCGACTTGGGTCTCCAAGGAGACCCTGTGCAGGGGGTGACTAAACCCCTCCCTCACATTCAGCCCACCTAGACACCCAGACGCCAAAGGAGGGCTTATGGACAGAAGCCCGCTAAAGGTTGGCGAACAAAGAAGGCAAACCTGGTTTGCCGAGCAAAGTAAAACACAAAAAGGATTTTAACAAAAAGAAATGGCGATAAAACCTGACCGGAGCAAAATTAAAAAGTATTTGAGCAAGCAGGTTTAAGTTTGAGGCTAATACAATAGCCAAAAACAGTACCACGTTTATATACTATAATTGCGGTAGAAAAGATAGGGTAGGTACCACTACCACCAGCCAAGTCTTAGTGTTAAGGGAGCAAAACAAAGCTCTAAGAGGCGCAGACAAAAGGAGTAGGAATTAACCCTTTCCAGTACTCCATGTACTGCGTCTACAGTTTAAATGACTACATAAAGTAAATGGCAACTTTACCTGTTTCTGGCAGACAGGAGTCAGCCCCAGAAAAATTGAGTCAGTGGGAAGTCTTAAAGACAACCCTGTGTCACTGCACTGAAGGTGCTGTGTAACACACACAAAAAGTTGGGCTCATGGATTGGTGTGGCTCCAGAGTCCAAGATCACACAAACAGTAGAAATACACATGGCAAAACACATGTAAGAGTGGGAAAAAGGTTCACACTCTTACCAGGTGGAAGAAATAAACCCCAGAAATCCAGCAAAGCTGCTGAGGGAAATTAGCCATAAATGAGATTTCTCCCCAACAAATGGATATGAAGAAACGGAAGGTAATTAGGAATAAGAAGCTGAAAACGGAATTCAAAACCGACCTTCCCTCTCCAAATAAGAGTGAAAACGGATTTGAAACTCTTGCAATGTTAAAAAGGACACTCGGAAATGGATGAATAAAATGATGAATGAGTGCGAAAACCTTGAAACAAATACAGTTCTTCACTAAAGCAACAATGTAAAGGTACTACAATCACAAGCAATGGATTAGCAAGAGCATACAGTTCGAAAATGAGTGGCAGGTTTTAAAGCATGTTGCAGCAAATGACACGTTGGAAACTTTGCAAACTTGCAATTCCCGCCTGAAATTACCCAAACGGTTTTTAATAAAAACGGGTGAAATACACTGATTTAGAGTGCTTTTTGAGTAAAATAAAGCGGTGAAAAAGGAAAGGAAATCAGTTTTGACAAGAACAGTTTTACTCTACACTAGAGTATTCAGGCTAGGCCACCAAAGAGGGACACAGTAAGTTCCAGGGTTGATTTGCGAGTTCAACCCTAGCTCCCCAGCACCCAACCCTGGCGGACCCAGTCTAATCACTCGAAATAGGACTAAGGGCTTAGGATTTACACAAGGCAGAATTACTAAAGAGATGGCGCTAGCACTAGAAATCAAAGATAAGGGTTGCAAGAATGATTCTGACGGTATTACTAGTTATCATGGTAAGGATAGGATGACTTGGAGAGGGGAACTAAGGACAAGGCAAGGGAAGGTATATTATAGATTTCTATGGTTTTCTATTGATACTCATAGTCCACTTTTGTTTAGGATTTGGAAAGTCAGCGTTCTGGTTACCACACGGATCTTGTCTAACAAAGGACAGCCGGACAAATTAGCGGGATAGGATCAGCTGGGCAGGGACTGGATACCAAAGGATAGTTCCGGTCACCAGATGGCACCGGTACCTCTGGATGCAGTTATTGGGCAACAATTGGTGGGCCGCAAGCCAGGCTGGTGTCAGGAGGCTTCCCACAAAAATACCACCGCTTCTCCCTTTAAGTATTGGGATTTTAGAATTGAAGCCTTGCTGTAAGGGTCAGCAATGCTTGGCTTGGTAGTTGGATCTGGAATCTGGATCAGTGCAAGATGAGGGAAACGGGAACAGAATACCGCGCAGGAAATCAGGAAGAGAGCGTGTGTCTAGAGTCTTGTCAGGGACCCTTATTTATAGTGCATAATGACATCATCAAAGTAGAGGCTGGGCAGGGTTAACTAAGCACGCCCCTAAACTACTTGGATTGGACAGGGGTGCTAGTCTCCGCCTTGTTCTCAACTGGTTGGATTTCCAAGGGAATGATGTCAGGTTTATGAGGTGAGTTTTACAATGTCCAAAAACTCCCACATTTTCTTTACTTAAAATTCGATTTTGCCAAAAACATACATGTACACTATTGCAATCTCTTGGCAAATTATATACACAGTTTACATATTATGTGCAGAACAAATCAGTCTGATCCTCAAGTCTGTGGCACCTTGTTTTGCCCTTCTGATACATTTTGGTAATTTTAAACATGAAAGATTCGGCCTAAAATTCCACAACTTTATACACATGTGGGGTTGATCATAAGGTATGTAAGTATAACAATTTACACTTGGGACATGTGTACTTTTCTGGTAATCTGCAATATTTTGTTACTTCTGTTCCTTATGCAGCAATGAAACCTATGACGTCTTAAAAGAAAGTTTTATATAACACAAGGTAGACAGTAGTTGTATCATTAAAATAATGTATTCCTGGGTCTAAGTCCCTATCGATAACTCTCTTGCCCTGTGTTTGAATACCTCAATACACCCGTGATGTGGTGTAGCCATCCCTTGTTGGCGATGGTGTGCTGCCTACAACAAGATGTAGAGATCCTTGCCCTCAACTCTCTCACTACTTTCCTCAATCTAGATGATTAGGTGCACATAGCCTGGTGGTCGGTTTTTCTTTTTAATGTTACCGCCCCCAGTCTGTGTGTCTTATAGTTAAAATAAATTCGACCAAATGGTCAAAGGGAACATAAAAAGGTAATTTTTTATCTATCAGTAAGATAACTATTACTGCCGGATAAAGTTTAAAATGATGTTACAATTGCTCAAGCCCTCTTCTCAAGAGTATGTAGGGTCTCGGAGTTGTGGTCATCAGCCCTTCAACTCTTAAATTTGTCAACCGGTTTCAGCGGTGCTAGTAAATGGCCGCCTTCTTCAGGACAGAGAATCTTGCATTGTCAGTGACAGTAAGATTTCTTCAAAAGTCTCCACTTTTTGGAGGGTTGTAGAGATTCTTCGGGTTTCCCACGGGCATTCTGACTAGTGTCACGGTCCCTGTAGGTTTACAAGAATGGACAATTGGGGATAGTGATCAGGGGGATGTTCTTTACCAGTACTAGGTGTTAGAACTAACGTACTGCGAAAGAGAAGTGTTACCTGTCTCTATCACTTGGCTCTCTTTAGTAAGTATGCTGTTCTTGCAGGGTATGCCGATGCAGCTGGTGACTTGCGTAGTAAGCCTGCAAGAAGATGACCTAGTATATAGTATTGTGTACCGACTGTGTAACACTTTTTCACAAGCTAGGCCATACATATTGCTTCTGTATTGTATTGCCGTACCTGTAGGGTGTAGGTCTCGCCTATCGAGCTGTAAAGGTTCTTTGTCTGGGTACTGGCATCTCAGTTGAGTCCAGCCCTCTTCGTACTCTGTTGTGGGATACCGCTGTGAAAAGGAGACCATATGGGGTCAGTTTTGATGGTCCCGTGGTCTAAATGTCATAAAGTGGACAACAAAAGCTAGTCTGCGGTCTCACTAATCTCTGCATGGACAGTGGACTGTGCCTCATGCAGGGTAAGATACATTCTTGCCATAGAACATGCTGTGCCTTTTATACTGTAAATTAAATGCTGTTAGCAGTTCTCCAAGGTATATTCAAAATGCCCCTGTTCTATTCTTGGGGTAAGGAACTGTGGTCAAATAGGTATCCCTATAGTTTCTTACCTCTATGTGTGCATCGCTTTCTCTCAATCGACTGCCTTCAAAGTGACGGCGTATTCGCCCGCCATCTTGTGGTGCCTGTTTATAATCCGATGTCCTGACTTAGTCACGTGATATGTTATGACTACAAAAAAGCCCAGTTGACTGATGGGGATTGTGGTTTACTTGCCTGATCTTTATTTCTGATCTCGTGTAGCTGAAAAGCTAAGTTTCTCCCCAGATTGTAATCGGGGTTGTGATAATAATCGGCACCGTCTCTGTTGTGCCTGTGTTTGTTCTCTGCTTACTCGCGTAGTCACGTGAGGTTAGGTGACTACAAGGCAACCCAAAGCCTGAAGGGGGTTGTAGTTGGTTCACATGGTCTGTTGTGGCAAAGTATATATTCAATTGCATAACATATAATTGGGAGAATCCCATACCAGGGATTTGTAGTAACTCCTAATGTTAGAAATCGTATAGGACCTGTTTATGATCCAATATCCTCACGTGGTCACATAAGGCTGAGCAATTACAGAGGAGGGCCCCAGTCACTGATGGGGATTGTAGTTAGCTTGCATACTATGGTGGGGCAAAGTGCTCTCCTATTCCTAGTCATGTGTGGCTGAAAGGCTACGTTTATCCCAGAATGTAATGGGGGTTATGATAATAATCGGCGCTGTCTTTGTTGTGCCTGTGTTCATTCTCTGCTTACTCGCATAGTCACGTGAAACTGAGTGACTACAAGGCAACCCAAAGCCTGATGGGGTTGTAGTTGGTTCACGTAGTCTTTTGTGGAAAAGTATATATTCAATTACATTACATATTCCCATACTGGGAATTTGTAGTGTGGTAACTCCTGATGTTGGAAATCATGTAGGACCTATTTATGGTCCAAATTCCTCACGTGGTCCCATGAGGCTGAGCAATTACAATGAAGGGCTCCAATGGCTAATGGGGATTGTGGTTGGCTCACATACTATAGTGGGGCAAAGTGCCCCCTTATTGCTAGTCGCGTGTAGCTGAAGGGCTATGTTTATCCCCAGAGTGTAATGGGGACTGTAGTAATGTACGGCGCCGTCTTTGTTGTGGCTGTATTTGTACATTGCTTACTCGCGTGGTCCTGTGCGGTTAAGTGACAGTAAGGAAGCCCAAGGCTTGAAGAAGGTTGTAATTTGTTGACGTAGTATGTTAAGGCAAAGTATGTTTGCAGTCACATGTTGCTGGGAAATAAAGGGAAGGGCCCCCTATTCCTCACAGTGTGGTAGCTCATAATGTGGTTGACTGCGGATGGATAAAGTGGCTCTTGTCCCATATATGCACACCCAGTGCTAACTCTACTAAGGCAATGGGCCTCATTACGACCCTGGCGGTACGGAGTGAACGGCGCCGTAAAAGGTGCCGGCGCCGTTCACTCCGTACCGCCGCATTACGAATTCCCTTCGCGGGACACGGTAAGCACGCCTGGGAAAACCAGGCATGCTTACCGGGTCCCGCGAGGGGAAGAGGGAGCAAACAACAGACCATCTCGTAATGGGCCGTTGTTTGCTCCCTCTCCCAATACCATTCAGCCCTATGGGGGCTGGAATGGGAATGGGGAAGGACCATGTCTGGGTCCTGGGAGGGAGGAATTACAGGGCCTTCCGAACTCGGAATGGCCCGGTAAATCCTCATTCCGAGGACCCGGACCCCGACGCGATTTCGGCAGCAGCCATGCCGTCAATAGCGGCATGGTTACCGCCGAACTCGTAATGAGGGCAAATGAGTGGATCTTAAAATTACTTGTAAACATTGAAATATTTAAATTTTTCCAGAGTCCTGCTTCAAAGATAGAAGTCTTTAAAGTTTATTCCTGAAATAGTCTTTGGGAACTAATGGCCGTCTCTTTGTTCCTGGGTCCATTTTTCTTCTTGTCCTTCAACTGCTGCCAACTGTCATTTCCTTTAGAGCAGGGTGGGGGCTTCTTCCTGGACTGGATTTGTATTGCCCTCTTCACACCTCCGGCTTCCTCCCCTGGGAGCTTCATTGTTTGGGTCTCAGCAGAGATAAAAGTCTGTTCAACCCCGTCATTATCAGGGGTTTGTCAGTATCTGCTGATTGTTATGATAGCCCCCTTCCCCTTGGGGGAAGTTTCAGCCTGCCATCTGGAATAACTTATTTTTTACAGCTTGCAAATTCAGCACATTTTGGGTCCTGAATTAAACAAACCAGTGAAAGAAAATAGCTCATGGGTGTATTTTCAGCAGCAACAAAGCCCCTTTACATTGCTAAGTAGGCAAGCTTTCATTCAACAATTTATTTTTAAACAGGTAATTTTTTTCCTTCAGTCAGCTAAGCCCATTCTTACACGTGTTGAAAACTGCTAGCATTTTTTTCTTTAAATTCGGTTTGGCAGCTCCCTCAGCTGCCCACACTGTCTTTGCAGCTCTAGTCATTTCCTTGAATGCAGGCGTTTTATCTGATGCATAGATACATTACACTGACCTGGCTCAGAGAGTTAAAGTCTCTTTGAACTGCTGAGCCTGGATACTTTTGGAAAGAAATAAACACGTGTTCCCGTGCGAGTGACAGTGAATTTGCTTATTGATTTCCCTCAGAGTTGGTTTGACTGGGCCTGTCACTCAGGAATTATTCCTGGTTTTGGTGACACAGTGGCTTTAAGGAACAGAGGGAATCAGCGTCACATCAGGTGAAAAAGGGTTTCTTTTCAATGGATATTTTGGCTTTTGCAGCAAAGCAACTCTGCTTTTTCCACTTTCTTCCTTTTGTTTATGTGGGAACCCACTGGTAATCTCCTTTAATGTGCCCCTGGTTCCATCCTGCCCGATGCGTGCTCGGCAGGACGGTGCAGCCATTTTTGTTGTTGCAAAACGCAGTTATGAGCCATGGCGCTCACAGGAGCCAGCACAACCCTTTTGTGGCTGTTTCTGTGCAAATGCAGCTTAGTGATGTGGGGCAATGCCATTGAGTGGGTCAATATATCCCACATTGGTATACTGGTATAAGTAGTCTTTTTAAATTGGAATTTTGTCTTTTTATTCCAAAGGTTATACCTTGTGTTTATGCAGTTGTCTAAACATAACAGAGATAGATTTTGTACATAATAGCTTAGTATTTCTTATTGCAGATGCATGCTAGGGATGCATTAAAATAACGTCATTTCTAGGATGGGTGTTTCCAAGAAAAGGTTTTGGCTTAGTTACCTTTACAAAGGAAGGACTCAAGGATTCAGTTGTTCCTTTGTTGCTTGAAACGCGACGCTTGTAAGGGATAAGCATTTCAAAATGGCCACCAATGTGCATCCTTACGCGATGACATCATCACCTTAATGCGTTCAATCTAGCCGTGGCCATCCCGTGATAAGGGTCTTTGCTGCTATTTCATAACAGCATGCAAGAGACTCTGTTTTTTAATACAGATCAGTCTATAATACTGGGTCTACACTAGTACAATGCCATCACTCACACCAAATGTTAACAGATTATCGTGTGAGTATCTAATTACATATACAAGAGAAAGATGATACTTACAAAAAAGTTATAAAATAGATAAATATTTCTGCAGTAGAGTATTTGTGTGAAGACATGTGTATACATATGTGAGGAAACACACAAGGAACAGAAATGAGAGGTGAAAGAGATTTTCCCCAATAATATATGTGTTACGCTCACCTGACTCCCACGTAGGCGCTGGCCTGGTTCGCGCTGCTGTGACCTCTTCTAAGGTGATGCGCAGGGTTCGGAAGACGGACTGGACCGGGCCCCCAAATCTGGCTTGCCTGGCTCGCAGAAGTATCCTTCTGTAGACGAAAATAGGGGATTAACTGTCTGCGGGGTAATGCAATCGGCCTCCCACTTTCCCCTCTCACCCTCCTCGAAACCCTTCTGTGATTTCTCGTAGCGTCTCTCCTTAGGGTCTGGAAGGACAAGCTCTCCATCCTGCTTCTGATGCAGGGGCGCGTTGGTATCCAGTTACTTCACTGGATTTTCGGATTGGTGAGAACCAAACTTGCTTGGCTTCCAGGTAAGTTTTTTGATAAGAGGTTCCCCTTGTGTCCATGCATTAATGTACTAGTGCTAGTGTCTTTTTCCCCATAGGGGCCGGGGTACGGAATGCCGGGGAACAGGCACCGACCCGAGATGAGAGGTGAAATCTTTGTAGAAATCAGGTAAGTCTTTAATGAGCATTTTTTGGTAATGTCTTTTCATTCGATCATTAACGCTGATGTCTCTTTTTCCCCTTAGGGGCCGGGGTCCGGAAATGGCAGGATGCGGCGCGGACCCGAAATGAAGAGGGAATGAATCAACAGGTAAGTCTTAACATGGAGATTTAGCTTTCCTTATTCCCGTCTCTCTCTCACCTTTTGTTCTGGTCTTTTTCTCCCTAGGCGCCGGGGCGTGACTGCGAATCCGGATGATCGCTGCTGAACATGGAGGCGCCCTGTAAAGGTGAGTGGAATGCGGCACTGCAGCGATCGACGCGATGAGCTTTTAAATTAAAGTCTTCCTTTTCAGGATTGTCGGCGAGATGTCTCCGGGATGCGGGTTTAGCAAGTAAGGACTTTTCCTTCTTTTGTTCTCTTCTTCTCTTCCTTTGCAGGTGATCCAGGATGCTGGCAGGCGTGGCAGAAGTCAGGATGCAGGAGCAGAAACGGTGAGCGTCCAGCTGCTAGATGCAGAACAACGCGAAGCACGTGTGGCTGTTCGGGTGGGGTTTAAATAGCCTTGGAAGAAGTTCCAGGTATGTATCCTTCCTCCAATCAGGTATGTATCCTTCCCTGACCACGCCTGGATGGTAAATTAGTCCCACAGGTAAAGTAGTTCCTTTCAGGCCTCAAGGAGGCCGGGATCCTGCAGCATGGTCTGCATCAGGTAAGTGCACCCAAGCACTCCCATAATGAGCCTGGTGCCTATGGCGCCAGGACTGATGTCTTTTATGAGCCTGGCGCCATAGGCGCCAGGACACTGTCCAAAGGGCCCCTATATGGGGTTGCTGGGTCCTTCCTTGGGGACTGGATGTCCGCTTTCGGGGACGCAGGGCTTGAACCGGCTCCCCGGGAGCGGGCATCATGACAGCACTCCCCCCCAAGGCCCCTCCCAAGGTGGTTCCCTCCGGGGGTTTTGGTTTGTCTGGGAAGAGTCGGTGGAATTTCCTGACTAATCGAGGTGCATGCACATGGTCGCTGGGTTCCCACAACCTCTCCTGAGGTCCGTACCCCTTCCAATCAATTAGGTAGAACAGTTTTGACCTAAACATTTTTGAGTCTAAAATGTTCTTCACTTCGAATTCGGGCTCCCCATCTATTAGAATAGGTTCTGGAGGTTTGAGTAGTCGGGTTCCGGGTACCACTAGTTTCAGAAGTGACACATGAAAAACAGGGTGAATTCGCATACTAGCTGGTAAATCAAGTTTAACAGCCACTGGGTTAATTATTGCCGTAATAGAGTAAGGTCCAAGATATTTTGGGTTAAAAGTTCGAGGCCCTTTGAGTGGTTAATGTCTGGTAGCTAACCACACTTGATCCCCAATCTGATACGGAGGTGCTTCACTCCGATGTAGATCAGCATTCTCCTTGTATTTTCTCTTGGCTTGTTGTAAATGCGTAGTTGCCTCTTTGAAGGCTTGGGTAATTGTAGAATGCAGATGTTCCACTGCAGGCATTCCGAGGTTCTGAGGTGAGTCAAGGTTTGAGGTTCGAGGGTGATGCCCAAACAAAGTATAAAAAGGACTGTGGCCAGTTCCAGAGTGTACCGAATTATTATATGCGTATTCGGCTATCCAAAGAATGTCTTTCCAGTTGCTTTCAGATTGCTGTAACATACACCGTAAGTACTGTTCAAGGGTCTGATTTGTCCTCTCGGTCTGACCATCGGTCTGGGGGTGGTGACTGGTCGATAATCTTGCGTCGATCTGCGCCATTTGACAACATTTGCGCCAGAAGTGGGAAATGAATTGGCTTTCCCGGTCAGAGATTAGTATAGATGGGAATCCATGTAGCCGAACAATATTTTCGAGGAATTGTTTGGCTAGGACAGAAGCTGAAGGTAAACCTTTCAAAGGAATAAAGTGGGCCATTTTGGAAAACAAATCCACAATTACCAGAATAGTATTGTACCCCGAACAAGGAGGCAGGTCCGTAATAAAATCCATTGATAGGGTGTGCCAGGGTGCTGGTGGTATGTCTAGAGGTTGAAGGAGACCGGCTGGTCTTTTCTTTTGACTTTTCTTTTGGGCGCAAACGCCACAGGACATCACAAAAGATTTAACATCTTTTCGCCAAGAGGGCCACCAAAATTGTCGTTTCACCTTTTCCTCTGTCTTGGCAATACCTGGGTGTCCCTCTATTAATGTATCATGATAACCGGAAATAACTAGTTTGTGTAATTCCTTATGTGGCAGGAATAAGCGTCCCTGGAAATATGGTAAACCATTATCTATGGTAAAGTCTGATCCCTTTTGTATCCATTCCTGTAAGGTTGTAGGGTCCAGGAGTTGTTTCACTCTGGCTTGAATGTCTTCAAGCGTCTGTAACGAAGTCATGCCTAGAATCCTCTGTTCGGGAATTATTGGTACTGGTTCTGAGTTTGTATCAGATTCTCCCATTCCAATTCGGGATAAGGCGTCTGCTTTGCCATTCATGCAGCCAGGTCAATAGGTAATCACGAAATCAAATTCAGCGAAAAACAAAGCCCATCGGAGCTGCCGTGATGACTGAGCCTTGGCGGTTTTCAAATACTGTAAATTCCGGTGATCAGTGATCACTGTGATGGTATGTCGAGCGCCAAGCAGATAATGCCGCCAGGCTTTAAAAGCGGACTTAATGGCTAACAGTTCTTTGTCCGTGATTGCATAATTAACCTCGGGTGCCGAGAATTTTCTGGACCAAAATGCTACGGGATGCAGTTGGTTGGTTTCGGGATCTCTTTGGGACAGGACAGCTCCCATGGCTAGGCTGGATGCGTCAGTCTCGACGACATAAGGGAGATCTGGACGTGGGTGTTTCAATATAGGTGCAGAGGTAAACTTAGCTTTTAAATCCTGAAAGGCCTGCTCAGCTTCTTCAGACCATTCAAAACGTTTATTTTTCCTCAAGAGTGCAGTAATGGGTTGTACCACGCGTGAAAATTCCGGGATAAACCTGCGATAGAAATTGGCAAAGCCGAGCATGCTTTGAACCCCTTTTACAGTGCTAGGTGATGGCCATTTGAGGATGGCATCCACTTTTCTTGAGTCCATTCGGACTCCTTTGGGTGTCAGGATGAAACCTAGAAACTCGACTTCTGTGGTATGGAAAACACATTTCTCCAATTTAGCAAATAGTTTGTGTTGGCGCAGTTTTTCAAGTACTGCCCTGACGTGTTTTCTGTGATCAGATTCCGAAGAGGAGTACACCAGAATGTCATCGATATATACGACAACACAAACATCAATCAGTTCCCGAAGGACATCATTCATGAAGTATTGGAAGGCAGCCAGCGCGTTACACAATCTGAAAGGCATCACCTGGTACTCGAATAATCCGTATTTAGTACGGAAGGCAGTTTTCCATTCGTCGCCTTCGTTAACTCGTACCAGATGATAAGCCCCCCGGAGATCTAACTTGGTGTATATGCTAGCATCCTTCACCTGGTCAAGGAGTTCAGGGATCAGAGGCAGAGGATAACGGTTTTTAACCGTTATCTGGTTCAATGCGCGGTAATCGATACAAGTTCTAAGGTCGCCTTCTTTTTTGGGCACAAAGAACAAAGCCGAGGATGCCGGGGACTTTGACGGACGAATAAAACCATTAGCTAGGTATTGATCCAAATATTGTCTCAAATGCAGATTCTCAGGTTCGGTAAGGGCATAAATCCTGCTACAAGGGGGTTGTGCACCGGGCACCAGATCGATTTGGCAATCGTACGATCTGTGAGGAGGTAACGTGTTGGCCTGTTCCTTTTGGAAGACGTCCTGAAAGTCTTGGTATTCCGGAGGTAGTTGCATGGAGGCAGAGGTTACAGATGCTAGATTAATCTTCAGGTTTTCTGGGTAGCAGGTTTGTGTACAATCCGGGAAGGTTATTCTCTTAGCTCGCCAATCAATTTGAGGATTATGTGTCTCTAACCAAGGGATTCCAAGAATAACCTGAAACTGTGGAGCCTTGATTACATCAAACACAACACCCTCCCGATGGCCGTCGGGACCAATAAGAGTCACCTCAGTAGTGGAATGTGTTACCGGTCCAGAGGCAATTTCAGTTCCATCAACTGTGGTGATGACATCTTTGCTGGTTTTAGGACAGAGAGGGAGGTTAATCCTAGAGACCAATTCACGATCCACATAGTTTCCAATAGCCCCACTATCGATGTATGCCTTTATTGCATGCAACCACTTAGGCTGTTCTGGATCTACGAGAACCATTGGCACAATGAAATGCGAGGTCTGAGAGTTTGTTTTCAAGCTCGGCAAGCGGACCCCTACACTTGTCCGGCAGAGTCGTTTCCCGAAACAGAGTCTTCATGGTTTTTATCAGCGGCTCCTACCGCCTTTCGGGGCGGTTTTGCCGGGCAATCTCGTAGAAAGTGTCCAGAATTCCCACAATAAAGACATAATTTTAACTGCCGCCTCCTTTCACGTTCCTTTTGAGTTAAGGGTCCTTTAACCCCTCCAATTTGCATAGGCTCAGAGACATCAACTCCCTTGGGATTAGCATGGGTCTTGACCAACACCCGGGTCTCAAACCTGGACCGATCTGCTTTTCTGTTTTGAAGTCTGTGATCCAATTGGACCACAAAGTCTATATACTCTGTGCATTCTTGGGGCGGATTTACAACTTGGGCCAAGACATCGTAAAGTTCTCGGCGAAGGCCTCGATAAAACAACGTGACTCTTTTATCCTCTGGCCATCCTGTTTCCACAATTAGTCTATTAAAGGTTGCAATATAGGATAGGAGGTCCTGATTGCCCTGTCGCAGGGATAGAAGTTCGTCATCCAGAGCCTGCCCCTGAGAGTGTCGAGCAAATAACCTTTCCATGCTTACTTGGAACCTTCGAAAATCACGGAGAATCGGGTCATCTTGAGTAACCAGTGGAACTGACCAATCGGCAGCGCAGCCGCTGAGATATGACAATACAAAGGCTACCTTGGTCTGATCATTAGGGAAGGCCCCAGGTCTGCATAGGAAGTGCAAACGACACTGATTCATGAATACGGCAAATCGTTTGGGGTCCCCAGCAAAGCGTTCGGGTGGGGCCAGCGGCATGTTTCCAGGTAGATTAATCTGCACAGGGTTACTGGAAACCACAGGAGCGGGGTTCCCTCCGGAACCGGGTAGAGGAGTTTGCCCAGCTTGACCTTGCAAAAGCTGTCTGGCCAGGTCATCAGTTCTTTCCTTAGATATTATTAATTCCCTCCTGAGGGCACTAGTCTCTTGACGAGCGGCATGTACTTCGGCCCATAATTCCCCCAGTAATTGGGCCAACTGATCAGTCTCAGAACTTTCCATAGCGCCTGGGTGGGAATTTGTAGGAAGGCTTCGCGTTCTGTTACGCTCACCTGACTCTCACGGAGGCGCTGGTCTGGTTCGCGCTGCTATGACCTCTTCTAAGGTGATGCGCAGGGTTCGAATGACGGACTGGACCGGGCCCCCAAATCTGGCTTTCCTGGCTCGCAGAAGTATCCTTCTGTAGGCGAAAATAGGGGATTAACTGTATGCGGGGTAATGCAATCGGCCTCCCACTTTCCCCTCTCACCCTCCTCAAAACCCTTCTGTGATTTCTCGTAGCGTCTCACCTTAGGGTCTGGAAGGACAAGCTCTCCATCCTGCTTCTGATGCAGGGGCGCGTTGGTATCCAGTTACTTCACTGGATTTTCGGATTGGTGAGAACCAAACTTGCTTGGCTTCCAGGTAAGTTTTTTGATAAGAGGTTCCCCTTGTGTCCATGCATTAATGTACTAATGCTAGTGTCTTTTTCCCCATAGGGGCCGGGGTACGGAATGCCGGGGAACAGGCACCGACCCGAGATGAGAGGTGAAATCCTTGTAGAAATCAGGTAAGTCTTTAATGAGCGTTTCTTGGTAATGTCTTTTCATTCGCTCATTAACGCTGATGTCTCTTTTTCCCCTTAGGGGCTGGGGTCCGGAAATGCCAGGATGCGGCGCGGACCCGAAATGAAGAGGGAATGAATCAACAGGTAAGTCTTAACATGGAGATTTAGCTTTCCTTATTCCCTTCTCTCTCTCACCTTTTGTTCTGGTCTTTTTCTCCCTAGGCGCTGCGGCGTGACTGCGATTCCAGATGATCGCTGCTGAACATGGAGGCGCCCTGTAAAGGTGAGTGGAATGCAGCGCTGCAGCGATCGACGCGATGAGCTTTTAAATTAAAGTCTTCCTTTTCAGGATTGTCGGCGAGATGTCTCCGGGATGCAGATTTAGCAAGTAAGGACTTTTCCTTCTTCTGTTCTCTTCTTCTCTTCCTTTGCAGGTGATCCAGGATGCTGGCAGGCGTGGCAGAAGTCAGGATGCAGGAGCAGACACGGTGAGCGTCCAGCTGCTAGATGCAGAACAAGGCGAAGCACATGTGGCTGTTCGGGTGGGGTTTAAATAGCCTTGGAAGAAGTTCCAGGTATGTATCCTTCCTCCAATCAGGTATGTATCCTTCCCCGACCATGCCCAGATGGTAAATTAGTCCCACAGGTAAAGTAGTTCCTTTCAGGCCTCAAGGAGGCCGGGATCCTGCAGCATGGTCTGCATCAGGTAAGTGCACCCAAGCACTCTCATAATGAGCCTGGCGCCTACGGCGCCAGGACTGATGTCTTTTATGAGCCTGGCGCCATAGGCGCCAGGACACTGTCCAAAGGGCCCCTATATGGGGTTGCTGGGTCCTTCCTTGGGGACTGGAGGTCTGCTTTCGGGGACGCAGGGCTTGAACCGGCTCCCCGGGAGCGGGCATCATGACAATATGATTAAATGAGTGTCATAGAACATGTCATCAGACTCATTGGTATTACATGTCAAAATGTTAATGATCTGATCAATGCAGTGATTCCTAGATGGCTATTTTACCAACAATAGCAAATTTTTGTCTTTTGAGTCCTTTCGGTCAACTCGTATAGATTTAGAGGAAATTAAATATTTCACTGTCCTGGTTTAAACCTGATATACATGTGTCCAATGAATTGATCCATCTGGCTTCTTTTCATCTGAGGAGCTGTTCTTTGTTGCCACCTCTTGGCGGTAGATCTACTTTTTCTATGCTGAAAAATGTAATTCCTTCTACTGTTTCAGTAGAGTGTTCCATGTAACAAATGACCCTTCTGAGCAACTATATCATGCATTAGTATTGGGCAGACACAGTACCGGGACATTATTGCCGACAGCTACAATAATATAATACTTGAAAAGATTTGCCTTTTATAGAAAAGTTTGTAGATAGAAGTACTATCCATCAGAATATGTACATATACATTGTGCCACATTTTGAGCACACCAGATATGGGAACAAATGCACAAGTGCGCCAAATGTTATTGGAAATCAAATCATTAAAAATCTCTAAATGTGTGCACCAACTTGGAGAATCTGAAAATATTAATTTTAGCAATCTTGCATATTTTAGGGAGAAATTGGGTCTAAAAGCAAAATCTACTTTTCCCATAAGAGTGTTCTCCTTCCCACCTATGGGACTGGAAAGCCACACCTCTGTCACAAGGCACAGGTGGAGTCAGAGAGGGAGATATATTTCCATACACAGATTATTATGGAACAAAGGAATTTGAGTAAGGCGAAAAAGAAGGATGATAGAATATGGGGAGATGAACATTTAGGATTGACCCACCAGGAGAGAAAGAGGCAGTCCATGTAGAGAAGGAGACCAAGCCATAGAAGGTAGACCAGTCTGTGCTAGGAGATTGATTTGCAAATAAGCCACCTGAACAGAGGGTTTGCTGAAGGAGGGAATTTAGGGTGAGTGGGTTCCTTCTCGACTCTTTAAAATCAGATGTTACATCTTAAAAGATACATTAAAAACCCCAATCATCCCCCAAGCTAAGGTTACTGCGGCAATGCTATTTGAAAACAGGAACACAGGTGCTGATATCTCCATGCCTTGGGCTCCCCCTTTATATTGAATACAAAGTGACATATTGTTCTTGAGGCCCAATCTACTTTGTATTGGAAAACAACATTTTAAACTGAGTACATTTTGGTTCCCCTTTAATGTCGAACTTTCTTTGTAAAGTTAAATATTCTTTCAAATATAATTAGTGGCCTAAACCGGTCCAGAGTGCTTTTGGGTCATGATGTCAATGCAAAATATCATCACCTAAGGTGATGTGCTATACATTTATTTAGTCAGGGGAAACCATAGTCATAGATCAGATGTTTGTGAAACAAAATGAATTCTGAGAGAATGTATTCAATTTATTATGAATTGTGCGAAGTGCAAACCCCTGCATTCCTTTATCTTCAATGCACAGGAAGATTCCGGTGTAATGCCGAAGGAAAAGGGAATGGGGGGATCTTTACATGATTACGTGTTAGAGGGGAATAATATCTTCAGCCTGAAAATACATAAAGGCTGACACCCACACACAGATGCATTGAGGTTTTGCAGGCTTAAACAGATCGAAAGCTGCACACATAAATAGACTGAAAAAAGTGTACACACACAAGTGAATTTAAAGCTGCATATACAGCTGCATTTAAAGTGACACACAAACACGTATAGATTGCAAGCAACACTCGCATGATTAGTGAAAACTGTACTCATGTCTTTTGAGAGCACACTATGCATGTGGGTTGTGGGTTCAGAGTAGAGTAGACAGATCTTTGATAGTATTATCTCAAATTCAAAATTTTAGGTGCCAATGCATGCTGACCATTGTCTACATGTACATGGCCTCCACAGCCTGTACTTTCACAACCTCACACATGTATTGGGGAGCTAAGTTGAATATATGTGAATGCATGTTATTTATTCAATGGTGTTTTTGCTGATACCTCACTTGCCTTGATACTGGAGAAAATTAAATGTTTGAAAGCCATTTGCATCATGTTGAAATATTACCATTGAGGAACTAGTGATGTTCATGTTTGAATTGAAAGTGAATGCCTTTGTGGGCTTATAATAGTGAGATTCATATAGGCAGGGAAATGTGTTTGATATTATTACGTGATTTTGGATTGACTGCACTGTATGGATTATCAGGGTGAAAAGCTGGATAACAAGTTGGCTGAAGTTACATTATCCTTTTAAATACGTTTAGTTTTATTGACTACCACACTGTTCCTTACACAGAATTTTAGGGTGGGATAACTGGGAGTGTTATATTGGCATGTCACATCAGCATGAGCCAATAATAGAATATACAAACATTTTATTCATGTGGTTAGGGAATTAAGACAATTGGTGCAAGAACAGAGGGTGTGGGGAGCCGAGTAGTGGGAGATAGTGCTAAATAAGTAGAATGAAGGAAAGTCATGCAAGGGATTTGCAAATGAGCAGTAGAGGCTTAGAGATGCTGGTTTTAATGGACAGTCATCTGCCATGGAGGCAGTGTTTGGAGGTGGGAGATGATAATTGTAGATGGTCGATGTGGCAAAGATGAATACTTTAGGTGGGGAGGAGGACTAAAGTCAGAAGTCAAGTGTAAGGCTGGCACAGTAGTTCAGATTGCTGAGAAAAAGGGTCTGTACAGGGGTTTTTATCTCGATTTTAAGTGAGGAAGGGTCTATATTCTTGATAAATGTGCAGGTTAATCTGGCTGCAGCTGAGGTAGATGTAACGAAGTGGTGGAGGTTAAGGTTGCTATCAATAGGCGCCACTAGGTTGTGTGTTTTAGGGCAGGAGGGATAGTAAGACAGGTTGAAATGAGAGGGTTGAAGGAAGGTGGGACAGTGAAGGAAGGAAAGTAGATGACTTCGGTCTTGGTGGAGTTAAGAATAAGGCAATGAAGTGCCATCCAGTGATGGGTTGCAGAGTGAAGGCAAGATAAGCGGGCAGAGAGATCAGGAGTAAAGGTAAAGAAGGAGAAGATTTATATGTTGTCTATAAAGAAGTTATTGGAGAACCCAAAAGAGGAGATCAGTTAGTCATGGGTGAATATTAAGGGAATAAGGGTAATGTTCTGGGGCGCAAATAGGGAGGGAGATCTATCAGAATTGGCAGAGTTCCAAGCATTGGAGAAGGACAAAAGAGACAGGTAGGAATCTGCCAGTCAAAGCTAGTCTCATAGAGTCCAAGGGCAGCAAGGGTATGAATAAGAGAGGAGTGATCCTTTAAACCATAGGTTGCTGAAGGTTTGAGCCAGGTTATTGTAGTTCTAAGTGGTGGGCAGAGGGCAGAAAGTTAGAGACCTCCCTAAGGATCAATTTAAAATGCCAGCTGTGAAGTCCACACTGAAGAGGGTCACGAAGGTCGTTAGTGTTCCGATAGGAGGAGATCCTATTAAAGGACAGATATTCAAGGAGTTTAAAGGAGTGAGATAGGAGACATACAGGCCAATAGTTGGCAGGACTGTTGGCATCAGTCAAGGGCTTCTTTAATATTGGCAGGACAATTGCTGCTTTGTAGCAGGCAGTAAAGTTACAGCGGGAGAGAGAGAAGGTGAAGGGAGAGGAGATAAAAGAGCAGGTGAGAGTTGTCAGTTTCTTGCCCGTCTGTCGATCAAAAAGATCAGCAGGGACACAGGAAGGGCTGGCATTCCTCAGGGTAAGTGACAATTCACCCGCAGAGGTGGGGGGGTAATAAGATGTAGATGGTGTAGATGGATGTGGGGGTAGAGAGAGAGGTGAGGGTGTCATGAGTTTCAATTTTAGAGGAGAAAAATGGGAAAAGTAATTTACAGATGGGGAAGATGAGATGGCACAAGGATGACATGCTGCCAGCATGACTTGGTGGGTGGAGGATAGCTTTCTAAGGGTGTTGGGGGGTGAGATAGAAAAGTAGTAATGGGATGAGAAGTCAGTAGATTTGGCTGAGTCAAGAGGTAAGAGTAGGGTCTTCTTAGATGTGTGGGGGTATGGTCTTTGTGCTACCTGCATAGGCAGGGTCATAGTGCCTTTTCAGGAGTTGGATATCCGTGGTGATACAGGTTTGGGGTTGAGGAGTGGAGGGGTTGAATATATAAGAGGGATAGCACTGACCGAAGGAAGAGTGGAGAACCAGGTTAAAATCTGAGAAGACCTGCTCATTAGCAGAGGCTTGGGGAAGAACAAGAGAGAGGAGGCTGGACCTAACTTCAGCTATGTAGGGGGCATTGAGTTTGGGTTTGATTTTGGGTATCACGATGTTGGTGATGGGAGGGTTCAAGGTCTGCATAGTAAAAAAGCAATGCTGAGTAGGTTGACGCAGATCAGGGCCCTTTCAAGGATATACGCTACCTAAGGCAGTCTCATTTAACTACACAATGAAACTGCTATATGTGTTGGTTGGGAGGGCGGTCTGGTGCCCCCCTGTTACCTCCTCTTCTCAGTGGTGGTTTAATCCTGCCTTAGTATAGAACCAGTAAGAAGGCAGGCTTATCTTTAGTGACACGTTGGCTGGTGTAGCTGAAAGACGTTAGAGGGATAGAGAACACTGCTGTTGGGAAGTATCTTAAACTGTGTTCCATTCTTAATCGGAAAGGGGAGACCTGATACTTGCGTCACAGAATGAATAGAAGATAGGTGGCATGGATCTGGCTGTCACAATCTCGAACATGGAACCTATAATAAGAATTGTGTCCCGATGAGGACTTCTTGCATACGCATTTCTCTCTCCTGTTCAACATTATAAAAATCAGGAGCATTGTTCATTGAGGCAGCTAGGATGCCTGTATTATAGGCAGGTGCATTATGGAATAGGTGATACTGGACACATTTATTTAGGGCAACATAAACTATAAAGGAATGTTTACATTGTGCACAACATTAACACAGAATATAGAATTCTGATGTACAATATAGTTTAGCAAAAGACAGCCATTGCATTAGAGATGGCTACAGGCTCCAGAACTCCATGAGGGGTTTAAAGTGCTGGATGCACAGAAAAGGTGCTGTGTGCAATTCAAGGAAGAGAGTGACTGGGTAGAAGCCAAGGTACGGTGATATAGAAGAATTAATTACATAATGTGATTTTCAATGATGTGACTCATAAAGTGAAACTAGCTACAGTCAGGAGCAGATGAGAAAGGTGAGATGACCTTGGACAGAATGTACTAGAGAAGTAAATGCATCCTTTCTAAAATTTGTTTTCACCAGTTTAAGGTTGCATCATATGTCTGATGATTCAGAAAAAGTGGAAGACACCTAGTCATGCTGATCAGTATACAAGTCATGTGTTCAGGAAGTCTTTATGTCCAATGACAATCAAATGATGTTTGACTTTTAAGTAAAATGGGCAATCAAATCCAATTGAGATATAAGGTTCATATTAGCATAAACAGGATTGCATAATCTGTTGCCATTGTATAAAACCACAATGTATGCAGTACACAGTTGAGAGACATTTCCTTTTTCAGTCATGAGAAGCAGTGATTAAATGAATTAACTCCCAGCCGGCGGCCCATATGTCTCTTCCTTGCACAAAAGTATATTTATTTCCAGGGATGGCTGACTGCAGAGAATTATGGCTGAGAATTAAGCTCTTTACATTTGGCAACAAATCAAAGGGACTGTCTTAAGACTTCAAAGATGGCAAGAACCCATGTTCCCTGCACTGGGGGATACAGGGAATTTACAGGAGACAGATGAGGTATAAGGATATACCGCAGTTGACCCCATGTTTCAGACCACCTCCCTGTGCCCAGCAGAGCAGAAGTCAGCCTCATAATTATTATGGTAATGTGTACGTTGTGCAAGGAACTGAGATAAGGGAAGGGAAGATTGCTTTGTATATAATTTATAAGCAACAGGATTTTGGGGAAAAGAAAATAGGATACCTCAGTTTAGAGTTTCAAGGGAACTCAAGGGCACACACTACACTCCAGTTGGGGTAATTTGTAGATACATGAGGCAAGAGCCAATATGAAGAGTTAGTTGTCAAACTCCAAAATGGAGCAATGAATGTTGAGATGGAATACATTTTCATAAAAGGGATAACAGAACAAGACAGCCGTAAAGTGCACATTTTTGTTGGGGTTTAAGCTGTGATAGTAAAGATATTTTATTTAGTGTTCTATGTATGGTGAATGAAGCTGGATTTCATTTTATTGCATATAAATGGAGAAAAGGGCAATTGTTTTTTAATGAAGACATTGTTTGAATGTGTTATTGGTTGAGTTGAATGAAAACTATTTTTCTTTCGTGTGCTATGGGATTCTTATTTTTACTTTTTAACAAAGCAAATGCAGTTTTTTTGCATAAAGTTGCCATACAAACAGGGCCACATTTTTAATCAGTGAAGACAGTTTTAAATGAATAACCTAGGTAAAAGCTTGGTTTTGTATTTCTTTTTTTTTCAAATTAGATTTTATTGAATTTGTTTTACAACAAAGTTCGGGAAAAATGCATTAATGTAATCGTTACAAATGTGGCATCTCGTTTCAGTACATTATGAAGTGACTTGCAAGAGTTCATTACAGGAGTAGTGTGATGGGGTTACTTTTTTGCAAGATGTGCTCTGTGTATCTGTACTGTTCATCACAACCAAAACCTTAATAGCATGATTCCCTTCTCCTTTCCCTGCCACTCTTCACATCAGAGAACACTACTGAATAATATGGGCTCTTGATCAAGCACTCTTTATTTGTTGGTCTGTTTTGCCTATGTGCGGGCTGAGCTGTGCGGCATTAGGAAACTTTTCTGTTAACAATCTATTCTATTTAGCCCTGGTTCCTGACATCTTTAATGCTTTGTATGTTTATGTATTTCTATGTATTTCTATACTCCACCTAATGTTCAATGAAGGGCAGCCAGGTCGTTTCTATGTGGGAGTGTGTTTCCAACAATGTGGCTGTGATGCTCTCCATTTGATATATCCCATGTGCTTTGGCTAGCTACTCTTTTCTAGGGTAGTGTGCTGCATTTCCATCGGATCGTCAGGCCGACTCTCGCTGCCAAGAACAGGTTTTTGGGCATATGTGACAACAATGTGTATTCCTCCCCGTCTCAGTTTCTACCCCGAACAATAGTAGCAGTGGGGAGAGGTTTCTGTGCACCCACCCTAGGACTTCTTTCCACTATGTTTGGACCTTCTGACAGCACCACCACTGGCGCCAGTATTCACTAACCTCAGGACATCCTCTCCAATAATGTGGCGTTACCCCCTGGTACATTTTAGCTAGTCTTTGTGAGGTCAGATGCCATCGTAACAGTATCCTCCCGTTGTGCATCTTGTATTGCATCGAAATGGAGGAAGACCAGACTGCTCTATATATTGCCACCCAAGCTTCCTTGTTTTCATGCAAGCCCAGTTCTGTGTCCCATTTTTATCTTGTGTGCTTGGTGTAGGGAGGTAACCTCTGTTGATAAGCAAGGAATACAATCGCGAAATTAGCCCTTTGGGGGTTTGGCTTTCGTTGAGGATTTTTTCTAACAAGGTTAGCGGTCTACTGAGAGTGTCGGCTTAGCGTGCATCCTGCAGCATGCTTCTGAACTGCAGGTAGCATAGTGGGGAGATGGTACTGCTCTATAGTGCTGTTTACAGTTCCTGCTTTGTCATGAAGAAGCCCTCCTTCCACATCTGTCCTGCCCTTACCAGGCCTCCCTCGTACTGGGGTTGAAAGCTACGTGGATCCACCAGCAGGTCTCTTATCTGGGGTGCCCGTATGCAGCTTAGTGGAGATGGCCAGGTCTTGACCCCCCGCATCTTTGGGGATGGGTGCCAGATGGACCACAGCGCTTTACGCACAGGGTGTTCACGAATCCTCCGTGGCATGGAGCTAGCAGGGATCCAAAGCCATTCAGTTGGAGTTACTGAGGTGAATAACTCATTTTCGAGGCCCACCCACTGTTTTTCTGTATTTACCCTTAAGTGGTCCACCAGCACCCGTAGTTGGGATCCCCTATAATACTCGAACAGGTCTGGGAAATTCATACCCCCCTTGCCCTTGTGCATCACCAGGGTCATGTAACAAGATTCTTTGCTTCTGATCCACCCACATGTACTTGAGCAGGGATAGCTTGATCTCTGCATGGAACGATTCTGGGATTACTACTGAGAGTGATTGATAGAGGAACAGTAGTCTTGGGAGTACATTCATTTTTATTGATGTAAAGCGTGCTGCCCAGGACAGTGCCATTTTATCCCACCTCTGCAGGTCTGCTTTGATTGTGTCCCATAGGGGAGTGAAATTCGCACTGAACCGATTCGCTAGGTCTTTGGTCATTTCTATCCCCATATATTTTATTTTCTGTTTGTAGCTGGAATCCCCCTTCCGCAGTGAAGTGACTTGGGAGGGTGGTGGGCTGTTGTAGGGGGAAGGCTACTGTCTGGCTTAGGTTAATGCAGAATCCTGATAGTGCCCCGTATTCCAAGAGACTCGCTGTGAGGGCAGGGACGGATTCCTTTTGGTGGGTCAAATATGCAAGAATATTGTCAACTAATAGTGCTAGTTTGTATTCCCGCCCTGCTCTAACCAACCCCCATATCTGAGCGTTAGCCCGTATGGTTTGTGCGGGTGGCTCCAGGATCAGGGCAAACAGTAGGGGCGACAGGGGCAGCTCTGACCCGTGCCGCGCATCAAGTAAAAGGGTTCCGATGGGATGCCATTTACCACCACCTTGGTCTTGGCTTCTCGATATAGTGCCTGTGCGCCTCTTGTCCATTGTTGTGCTAGCCCCGCCCAGCCCATCACTGCTCGGAGAAAGGGCCACTCCACCCTGTCAAATGCTTTCTCTGCATCTATTGACAATCGGGTGGGGCATTCATCTTGGCCGTTTATGGAAGTGATCAGGTCTATGGTTTTGCATACATTGTCTGCACCCTGCCTACCCCTTACGTAACCCACTTGGTCTGTATGAACTAGCCGGGGGAGGATTTGGGTGAGCCGTCCTGCCAGGATGCTGGTGTAAATCTTGGCATCTACATTTTTTAGAGATATCGGGAGGTATGATGCACAGTCTCGGTTGTCTTTACCCTCTTTTGGAATTACCACAATTATGTACTCTGTGAACAAGGCCGGTGCTTGACCAGTCTCCAAGATCTCGTTGAAGAGTTTTACCAAGAATGGGATTAGGGAGTTACTGTGGGCTTTATAGAAGTCCGGGGTGAATCCATCTTGCGCTGGCACCGAACCTGCTTTAAGTTTGAATATGGCACCTTGGATTTCCTCAATTGTTATAGGAGAGTTTAGCGCTTTTAAGGTCTCATCAGGCAATTGAGCTCGAGGGGTGTTTTTCAAGAACTGTGCTATCTCTTCTACAGAGCTGCTGCCTTCCGTGGTGTACAGTGAATCATAAAATTGGGCCAAGAGTTTCGTTATCTCCCCCGGGTCCGCCCCCGCCCCTTTTCGCCTTTCAGTTTGTGGACTGCGCTCTCTGCTTTCTGGGCTCGTAGGTGCGCAGCCAGCCTTGTGTAGACCTTGTCGCCCTTCTCTTAAATTGAATTAGCACTTTGTCGTGCCATATTTTGCCCAGTTCCTTGCGGAGCATCCCAAGCTTTGCTAGGGTTTGCTAGGGTTTCTTGCCTACAAGCAATCTGGGTCTGGAGGCCGGCTTCCCCCTTTCTGATTTCCCTTTTTATTTCGTTCTCCCTTCACAGCCTGGTTCTGTTTCTGAAAGCTCCCTCAGAGATCAGGACAACCCGAATTGTGGCATTGGCCCGTTTCCCATACTGTGTTTAATGCCAGCTCCCCCGGGTCATTGCTTGAGAAGTAGCCCTTTATTTCCCTGACCAGAGTTTCACTAAATATTGGGTCTTTATAGAGCATATCGTTACAGATCCATACACGATCTGTTTGTGGGGGGGTTCCAGATCAAGTTCTAACAGACACATTTCATGGTCTGACCAGCCTATTATCTCAATGGCAGCCAGTTGTATTGTGTATGTGTTTGCCGCTTCTATGAGTAAGTAATCGATTTTTGTGTACGTCAGATGTGGGGGAGAGTAGTACGTGAATGCTCTTTTCTGTGGATGCATCTCTCTCCATGTATCTACCAGGTAGTTGGTCTTTAGGAGATCGGGGAATTGTCCGCTGGCTGGATTGGGGGTGGGGGGCGTCAAATATCAATGCTCCTGTCTTCCAGTTGTTTAAGAAGGCAAAGCGGTCTTCGCCGAAGGCTAGCTGCTTCTGATTTGGTGTATAGGCTGCACACAGGGTGATTCTGCGGGTCCTCACCTTCCTGTTAATTGCTATATATCCCCCCTCCTTGTCTCTGTGGACCAGCGTGATCTGTAGATCTAGTGACTTCTTATAGACAATGCCCACCCCTCCCCTTTTGTGCTCTCCTGATGCCCACAGCACCCCTCCTATGCCCCTCCCCCCACCTTGAATTATTTCCCTCTTGCACATTTTTTGTTTCTTGGACATCTAATTTGGAAAGTTTAAATGCTCTCGCCAACATGAAGCGCTTTTGTGGTGAATTCAGACGTTTAATATTAAGTGACCCTAACCTATTTCTGTTAGCTTGCGCCATGATCTTGTGTCAGATTTCTTCCTATTACCGTTGACCGTAGGGCTGTCAGCCTATTGTTTCTCCCAGATGACCAACTTATTCTGTGTGGAGAGCGCTTGGTCTGCCTATGTTGTAGCAGTTTCATAGCTGCAAGTGAACCCCTTTCCCTTGTCTGATGTGAGTGCCCCCCTCCGACTCCCTCTGAAGAGTGCTTCCATGGGCACTTCTCTCATAGTTGGAGAGGCCCTAAGAGCAATAAGGGCCACACTACAGGGGCCCCTCACCGAGTTAAAGCAAATGTTGTCCAAACAGAACTCGTGCCGACGTGAACAGACCACGGCTATGAACATGTAGAAATGTTGAACTAACCAACTCAATCAATGTAAACTTATATATCAATCTTAACTTCCAGGGCGATAGTGTCTTGAGTTTTCATGGCATAAATCAGGCTCCTCCACTTGTCCCCCCTCCCTCCAGTATTATTCCGGCTTGCGAAGTGCAAGGAATGCCTGCTTCAGGCTTGCCAGAAGTTGTGTGTAGCCTACCATTTAGTCTATTGCAAGGTCTGCACTGCGCAAGCTTTGACTGGGTGTTGAAGCGCTTATATTTCCTTGTCCCTTGCACGCGTCCTCTGTGCGGGGTGGAGGACATTGCTTTGTCCACTGGCCTCTGATCTTTTGTGCACCGTTTTGTCCCGTCTCCTGTGCATTCGTCCGCAGATCTTCTAGAACTCCCTTTGCTGCTTCTTCAGAGGTGAATGGGTAGTCCTCACCTCCGCACTCAAAGTTAAGTGAAAAGGGGAATCCCCACCTGTAGAGAACAGCTTGTTATTGTAACCAGGTTGTGAGCGGTCGGAAGCCCTTCCTTTTAAGGAGTGTAAATGCAGAGAGATCCTGGAACATTTTTACAGTTGATCTTTCAAATGTGATGGGCTCTCTTTCCCTTGCTTTTTGTAGAATTCCACTTTTTGTTTATAGTAATTGCATTTGGCTAGGATGGACCTAACGCAGCTTGGCAGGCCTCCAGCTCTGTGTATCCTGTCAAACTCAAAGTCTGAAGTTGCTGGGGGATCAAGCGGAGATGATATTATGGCTTTCACTCGGTTTTCAAGAGAGGATGGCGACTCGCCTGGCTTTCTTGGAGGCCCATGATGCGAATATTCATTCATCTTTCCCTGTTCTCCATATCATCAAGCTTCAGCTCTAGATCTCTTTCTCTTTGTTCCAAGTCCTGAAATCGGGCTTCATTGTTCATTACTGTGAGGTCGCCAGATAACTGATTATTTTTTAATTCTTCTATGCGGTCCTCAACTTTCCCCCATCCTGAAGTGCAGGTCTGTGACCTTTTCAATCAGGGTGGACTTGATGGATTGGATCTCCCTCAGTAGGAGCTGAATGTCCGCTTTGGTTGAGCTGTCGTCGTCTGACCCGGGGATGTTCGCCTGATCGTCCATCCTGCTTGCTTCAGTGTCTGCTGGGACTTAGCTAAAGGTGTGCAGCCTGGTCCTGGTGTACTGATCCAGGGTGTGATGGTTGGTTTGCATGCACTTCTGGCTGCGCCGGCATTGTGTATCGCATGTACTATCACACTGAGCGGGAGCCACAGTGTTCTCCTTTATAAACATTTTCCCGTTTATGACTGGCACCCGTCTGCTGCTCGCCCTTTGTTGCTTTGGGCTGGGGCGTTTTGTGCTTCATGTTGTGGGTTCGCCCTCTCTCCTGCTTGCCCCTGTTTTGCTGACACAGTTTTTTTTGGGGCCTTTCTCGCAGCTTTGCTTCCAGGTTTTTATGTCTGCAGGCGCCGGAACTATTTCACATTCAGAGGACCGTGGCTCATCAGCTGTGAGCCACGGTAGCATTGGGTGCACTTTGCTTCTTCCACACTCCCCCGGGCTCCTGGCGCCTTGCTTATCTCCTATCCTTCTGCGCCTCGCTGGGTGGGGAAGAGGGGTGATTCCCTTCTGCTATCCGGCTAACCCTTGGTCTTGTGTGTGCCACTCTTTGTCGCTCGCTCCCCTGGGCTGCTGATATACCTCTATTTCCCTCACCCTGCGCTCTTTGTTGGGCAGGGGAGGGTGAGGGTTTCTTCTGCTGACTCAATAGCCCATTGGGGCCGGTGTGCGGTTCGCGCTGGTCTGAAGGTCCGGCCGGCAGGAATCCCTCTGTTTGTGGTGCAAGGTGGATAGTGCTGCTGCTGCTCATTACCGCTTGCTCACCCGGCCGGATGGCGGCCAGGGGCCTTCTCCAGGTGCTCGCCAATGTTCCGTGCTCTGTTGTCAGCCTCCTGGTCACTGCTCCGTCACACCTGCCAATGGTCCAGAGACTTGGCACGTCTGTTCTCAGCGGGGGGTGTCCGGTCTTAGGTTCTAAAGCTGGTCAGTTCCTTTGTTTTGTTGCGGCGATCGTTTGCTCCATGTCTGCTAATTCAGTGAGGGAGACGGTGGTTTAAGCTGCCATATCGTCTGCACCCCCTGGTGGTCTCCAGTATTCTATTTTTTAAACTTAAATTACAAATGAAACAGGTTTGAAAGATACACTGTGTTTCACGTGATGAAAATAAATAATAGCTGTGTTAATCAGAAAGGCAAAAATAACATTTTCTTTGCTATGCTTATCTCCTGTGTGCACAGTAGAAACAGTCTGCTTTAAATGAAGCTTGCTCATGGGCTGCGTTTGTAGAAATAACAGAATTACATTCTTTTGAGCAAGTGGAGGCAGCTCTAATAACACAAAGCCTATAAATGGTTTTGTGTCACAGAGAAACAGAGCAACATTTTGATAGTGCCGAGTTAAAAAAAGAGCAACATTGTGTTCAAGTACATTTTATTTAGGCCTAAAAAAATGTGCATGTCCTATAATGTATTTAAGCTAAAAAATAAAAGGGGTTTAAGGGAGATACAGGGCCTCATTATGACCCTGGCGGAATGGGTTTAACGGCGCCGGTAATGGTGCCGATGCTGTTAAACCCATTCCGCCCTATTACGAGGTCCCCTTGCGGGACCTGATCTGGACGGCTGGTCATACCAGATGTCCTTTGCGGGTCCCGCGAGGGGACCAGCATGTTAGCAATAGGCCCATCATTAACGGCCCCTTTGTTAACATGCTCCCCATTCCCATTGAGCCCTCTGGGGGCTCAAATGGGAATGGGGATGGTCCGTGTCTGGGTTCTCTGAATGGGGAAATACCGGGCCCTCCAAAGTCGGAATGGCTCGGTATTTCCCCATTCAGGGTCCACGGACCCCGACCCGTGTTTGGAGGCAGCCTTGCCCTTTTTAAGGGCATGGCTGCCTCCAAACTCGTAATGAGGCCCACAGAGTTTTTTTGTTATGCGAACAGTTCAGTTGAAGTGCACCCACAATTTATGACCTTGTCAAGTAGAGATAAACATTCCTTTATTTCACTAAGCAGAGGCGCCAACAGAATAAGATAACAGCTAACAATCTTCAGTAGAAGACATGACGTGGGGGGCTCAGAGAGCGAGTAGGTCTCAAGGTAGCTTAGTGGGATATGGTATTAGTTGCTCTGTTTCCCACATTGATTGTAGTAGTATGCAATTAGAGTGAAAAATAGTTTGGTTGGGAAGATTGTGTTAGAAATGTTAGTAAGGTTGGGATAAATGACAGATGAATATTTATGGAGAAGCTTGGAGAAATGATATGAAGAGTTTGGATTTATAGAAAGGTGAACTGGGATGTTTTGCAAGTATTTTTAAATAATGTTTATATGGATGAACGATCAGCAAGAGTATTTGAGTGCCAATTTTGATTGGAAGGAAAATCAAATTTATCTTTTTAAGGTGTGATCTGAGGCACAAGAAAATGTGTGTGTATATACGATTATATATATATATATATATATATATATATATAAAACCTCCTTCCTCACAGACTGTACCTCCCAGGTTATATTGGGCTCTCTATCCTCTCCCACCTCTATCTCCACCTGTGGCATTGGCAGGGTTCCAACCTTTCTCCCAGGCTATTTAACATCTATCTTGCTCTGCTTGCACACCTAATTTCCACTTTCTCCCCTTACTTCCAGTGTTATGCAGATGACACACAACTCTTCTTCAAACGTCCATCTGATCCTCTCCTCACTTCCTCCATCATTCCTGACTGCCTACGGCCATCCAGTCCTGTTGTGCCTCCAATGATCTCTGCCTCAATGCCAACAAGACTGAGATCCTTCCCATTGGGACTCCTGCACCCTCTTTTTTCCCTTAACTCTGGCCACCCTCTATGGGCTTTCCCCCTTCTCCTTCTTCTGAAGCCAGAAACCTTGGAGTCATCTTCCACCTCTCTCGTTCCTTCTTCCCTCACATCCAGGACCTTGCCAAGAAGGCCCACTCTCAACTTCAACTCCTCAAAGAACATCTTCCTTTCTTCACTTTCGCCCAGAAGTTCAATGTCTCTAGCTCTGGCACTCTCTATGCTGGACTACTGCAATAGCCTCTCCCCTAATCTACCCTCTTCTACTCTACTCCCCTCCAGCCTATCCAGAATAGGACTGCAAGATTTATCCTCGTCCTCAAGCCCAGGCACTGCATCTCTCCAGCCCAAGAATCCCTCCACTGGAACCGATTACTGCAAGGATTAAATCCAAATCCCTCTGCATCATCCATAAGGTGGTCTGAGGCCGGGGACCAAGCTATCTACAACTGGCCCTCACCTGATACTCTCCCTCCAGATCTTTACGCTCCTCCGACGTCAACTCCCTGTGTGTCAAGCGCTTCTCTAAACACTGAGCTTGTGACTGAGCTCTTTCCTCAGCTGGCTCCCTCCTCTGGACCAGCCTCCCCCTTCCTCTCTGCCTTGAGCCGGATCTCCTCAAATTCCAGAAGCTCCTCAAGACATTCCTTTTCACCTCCTCCATCCCCCTCTCCTTCCATTGCTAAACCCTATAGTCGCTCGCTCAGATTGGTGACAAGGGACCTTATGTGTTCTACTGTGTCTTGGACTCCCCCCCCCCCCCCCAATCGATCTTCAGCCTCCGCCCACTACCAGCACTTGCCTTTGGACGCCCACTGGCCTGAGCTGTCGCACAGGCCTGAACCTATTGTATTGGCAGTTGACCACTCTTACCAAATGATCTATGCCAGGCACTTAACAGCTGCTTGCAACTTACTCACTAGCAATAATACAGACCTTTAAGTGAAACAGGGGCTCAGTGCCACTCTCATTGTGTCACGCTCCCGGGTAGCTGGCGCCTTTGGAAGCAGTGGAAACACTGACTCCATTGATTGCACTGTTACGTTTTTGCTACAATGTAGCAGCGCAGTCTAGTTGTCAGTTCCATCACGGCCGCTACTTGGAGGCTCTTATTCCCCCTCCTCCCAGCGGTCGGCGCGTTGCAACCCTTTGCATGCTTTTCCACTTTGTGTTCGTCACGCTTTGTGATTTTTTCCATTGGCTGTGTTCCACTCCTCTATCCTGTTTTTTCTCCTGCTTTTTGAGCCTTGCCTTTCGTTCGATCTTCTCTTTCTTTCTCCCCGCCGGCAGAGCTCTCTCCCCCATGGACTCTCTCATTCTCCCTCGAGGCAGAGCTCTCTCCCCCACGGTCTCTCTCTCTCTCTCTCTCTCTCTCTCTCTCTCTCTCTCTCTCTCTTTCTCTCTCTCTCTCTCTCTCTCTCTCCCTCTCTCTCTCTCTCTCTCTCTCTCAGGGGCCCCCTTTTCACCTATCTAGGCTGGCTCTCTTGCTAGCCTTGCAGTGTGGTTCTTCTCTGTTTTCTGTTTCTCTCTACTCAGCTCCTTTACCTCATCCGGCTCCAAGCTTACCTCTAGGGTTCTCCGGATCTCCTCTGTTCCCTCTGAGGTTACGGCCTCTCTAATCTGCCTAGCTTCACATTACTGCTTTAATTCAGAGGGTTCCTTCTCTGTTGTTTGCACACTACCACTTGCATAGTGCTTTCTCTTCTGCCAGGTACCGAACCTGGATACCACTACCACTGTCAAGAATTACCTACCAGGATCAGGATGAACAAACCGTATCTGTGGCAACTACACTGGGGTTTTTTGTGCCTGGAGGCTTTTCCCCCTGTTTTCTGGCTACTCCGGAAGCAAGGTCACTGGCCTGCTGAATCCTCGTGGTCACAGTGGCTTCCTTCCGTGGTAGACCGTATTTACTCCAAAAAAAAGGATTATCGCCTCAGAGGAAAGAAGAAGATTCCTACTCCAGAGTCCATTTCTGAAGGAGATAACGTTGTCATATTGAAAACGTGTTGAAGATCCTGCACTCATTAAATTGACTTTCATTTTTAAGGGTTTTAATGAGATATATCAGTAGTAATAGTGTTTTTTGAGTAGAGGATGTTAGTTTTAGTTTGATTTAACAACACCAGCTGAAGAAATTTGAGATTGGATAGGTTTTGAAGAAAGAAAAATAATTTGATATTTTGTTACATGTTATGTTGATGTGCTTGGGGAGCATTTGATTGGAATATATGGGATTATGGGGTGTGTAAGCCCTTGTTTTTGATTTGGTGAGGGTCTATATTATTTTAATACTTTTTTTTCTTCACTAAAAGTTTATCTATGATTAACCATATTTGGAGCACATTTTTCACACTAGAATTTGTCCCCATTCATTACCCATATATGGAATCGATAACCTTTTTAAGGACCTGATCATAGACATACTATTAGCACACACCAGAGCACCTGTGATTTTGTAATCCCATTTACACATTGTAGGTATTTTTATTAGTAATAGATGGGGCATTTTTAAAAGGCATATACTATAAGCATGCATAGGGTAATCCCATACAGGAGAGCGAACGGTATGTTGAGTAATGGAAATAAACAATTTTTGAAGTTTAGGCACATTGTTGAAAAGTGATTTGGAAAAGAGAAACGTTACTTGCCCAATGGTTTTCCAACATATAGTGAATGAGCACAGGGAGGTGCCTCACACCCTTGTGTTAAGTTGCATCCCTTGTGTTAAGTAACATAAGAAATTGTTGCAACAACTGGAAGGGCTCTTAGAAGTTTCAGTACACTATCAAAAGAAAGAGCAGGTGCACACAGTTTACTTTTTTATATAATGTGTAACAAGAAAGCAATGAGAAAGCAAGGAAGTATGTCAGAAGAGGGACATGTGAAAGTGATTGAGGAAGGAGAGGGAGAGAAATGATGGTAAGAAAGTACATGGGCATTGGAAAGCAAGAGTGAGGTAGAGATTGCAATGAAGGCACAGTAGAGTGCTACAAATAACCAGACAGTAAGAACATTGGTAACTAAGTAGGGGGGCAGCATATCCCCCACTGCATAGCACAGAATCATTGAAATAATATGTCTGAGATCACACATGATGCCAGGCATGCACTGAGAATAAAAATACAATTATAAATGCACATCACTCAACAGAGAATGTTAATGTAATAACAAGTGACACCGAATTAGGCATGAACAATATGTAAATGAGCACAGCAGGAATTAAGGTTATAAGCCCTTTTTACAGTAGCACCATCAAGTGAGCATACACTGACACAAACCTTTTGGATTCAAAATGGGGTGGGGGGGGCTAATAATAATGAGAGGGAGCACTCTCACTAGCCAAAGACTGAAGTTATGTACATTATAGGATAAGAGAGCATGATCTTTGTATACTATTATTACATATTTTGTAACAAATTAACAGATATATTGGGGAGATATTTGAGTAAGTGACTAGGGGATAACATGCACTATTTTAGGGATTAACTATGTAAATACACTTGAAGTCACATTAGTTGTTAAATGCCTGGAAATATAAAGGGGTCTGCCATTAGTCCAAATAGGTATTTTATATGAAGCACACACCCTGATTTGCATGGCTTTGTTTAGATTAACACATCTATGGATAAGGACGAAGAGCCAATGAGTGCAAGTAAGCTAGGAGCTGAAGACATAAGGGAATACAACTGAAGAATAGTTATGGCTCTTGGTAAAGAACACAGATAGATTAATTTGACAAACAAAGGCTTGTTTAATGGAAGTGTATTCAGCAGTTAATGATTGCAAACAAAAAAAGGAGGATTTGAGGTAGTTACCTGTGGACACAAGAAGTGTGTGGATCTCCTCATTGATAATTATTAGAAGAAAGAGGACCCAGGTGAGTACACGTGAAAGATAGTGAGGGATACAGTGGTTTCAAAGTCATAGCATTTTTTCTCAAGTAAAGTGTAGCAAGCTTAGGTAAAGAATAGTGCATGTATCTAAGTATGGCCATATTTAGTGAAAAAGGAAGAGAAGACCTTTGGATGTAAGAAGGTGGAGTAACCCTTTTATGATTATGTTAAGAACAGAGAAAATATTCCTCAGGATAAAGAAAGCTAAAAGAAGGCCTGCCAACACATTTAATAAAAAAGATAAAAGCAAAATGCACCATTGTTTCTACTTAAAAAATGAGCTTGCGTTCTACATGGCCATGGATATGAAGAGATGACCCCAGCATCACCATGTTAAGGAAATACACAAGCGACAAGGCCAGCGCCCTCCGTGCAGAAGAAGGAAGAAAGGCCTATTTTAGGAAAGTGCAGTTCTCTTTGTTAGCTTACCATGACTTTTGCCTCCATTTGGTTTCTGCAGGAAGTAAAACAGTAATTCATAGAGTGCCAAGAAAAAAGAAGAAGTCGTCTGAAGAAGAAGACAGTTCCTTTTGTGTTGTTGGTGGATTTGTCATGTTGTCTGTTTTGTCTTTTATTATTTTTTATTATAAAGAAAGGGACAATTTAACCCCAGTAGTGTAACGTATGATACAACCATTTATAAATAAACTCTATCAAGAATGGAGGAACAATTGTTTCCTTTTTCAATTAAAAAAAGGAGTTGATGATGTTTGAGTTTAGAATGGCACTAAGAAGGACAAAAGAAGATGTGAACCTATGAAAAGGGGGGCAAGTGAGTGTAAAACAACTGTTACACTTCAGGCTTCCCCGCGGGCATCCTTGCAGAATAATGCAACTTCTTTACAGGCTCCTCTATGGTCCAGGTACAAGCTACCATGGCGTCTGTACAAACGTTGACGCATTCCAGGTCACCTGACACGTCTTGTACTTGGAAGACATACAGCAAGCCACGCCCCTCTTCCGACTATAAAATCACCGTCTTCCAAGGGGCTCGTTGCTGCTAATTAGCGTTACCAGCTACACGCGGTTTCGTTCATTTCCTCTTCGTGTCTCCCTACACGAATCCTTACCTGAATTCCTGGTTTTGACCTTTTGCCTGACTTTTGGATTGCCTCGTCTCCTCCTTTATTCCTGTCGTGCTCGTCTGGTTGTTGGACTCGGAACGCTACTGGATACGGCTCTCTTCTGTGTCTTGCGGTTCTTTCCTGGTTGCCGCTCTGCACATCAATTTGCTGTCTACTATCCGGATCATCTCAACAGCTACTCAACTATACTCGTGTACTCAGGTACATACCTATTGCCCTCCATTTTGCTATTTGTTACCTGCACGACTAGTTTGGATATTGTCTTCTGTTGGATTCTGGGACATTGAGTGACTTTCTTATGAGATTACTCTTAAGTGCATATGAACGCCCTCCTAAACTGCACCAACCCGGCACTAGTGCGTCCCTCATGCCGTTCGTACTAACTTCACTGTTTGTTATTTTCTCCTGTCGTTGTCTTCAGAATCCTGGACTCCTCTTACTCCATTTATCTTTACTCAGGTCAGTTGTTATCAATTCTATAGCTATAGTGGGAACCAATACTGATTTAGTTTTATTCCACTCATTTGTGTTATTCTTTGTAGATCATCCCGGGGAAACTCAACTCCACTCCAATATCTATCTAGGTAGTTGTCCAATCATTTCAACTGTTCTAATCACTTGTATAATATCAACACTGTCTAATATCTTTGTATTCTTTTGCAGCATTGGTATTGGCGGTGTGTGTTCCCCCCGCTCTTTTACTCAATTGACATCTCTGTCTGTTCTAACTGAAACAGCAGAGAGGTACATTGTGGAAAAGAGCCCCTCTTTGAGGAAGCCTGAGTCTTGTACTCAGGGGAGCTGGGATGGAAGGCTGAATTCCGAATCTTATACCACCAACATCTCCAAGGTCATTTTCTCTGCATCTTCGGCCTATTCGGAGTGGTGAGTAACAGAATTAGCAGCCTAAAAAAAATGTCCACAGAGGCCAGTGATGCTTTGAATCAAATCGTGCAAATGGTCACGGATCTACGTACCGACTTGACCAATGCACAAGAAGCACTGCGCCAACGCATGGACGCCATTCAGTCTTTGGTTACCACACCAGCGTCACAGATGGCTGGTGCTGGAGCTACAGCATCAGGTTCAGCGTTTCCACCTCCACAGCAGGAACCAAACCCGATCATGCTTACAACCCAGTTCCCTCTAGCTCCTCCTCAACGCTTCCTAGGCGACCCTAAACAATATCGAACCTTCATTAATCAATGCAAATTGCATTTTCTGTGTTGCCCTGCTTCAATTCCCACATCTACAACCAAAGCGGCTTTTGTTTTGTCTCATTTGGGAGGCACTGCAGCCGCATGGGCTAACCCGTTGTTGGAATCTAATAGTCATGTTCTCTACAATTGTGATGCCCTTCTTGCTATGATGAGTAAAGTATTCGATACACGTTATACTACTCAAGCTACTGATCTGGAACTCTTAAAACATCGACAAGGAAACAATTCTTTATTGGTTTATTTGGCACAGTTCAATCAGTTGGCAGCAGAAACTGACTGGCCTGAAGAAAAGAAGACAGCTGTCTTCTATCAAGGCCTCTCAGATGAACTAAAGGACATCCTCTCCACTGTTCCTGTAGTTCCTGCGGCATTCGGGGAACTTCTAGACTTAGTCCTTCAGATTGATGCTCGTAAGTCCGAAAGACGTGGCGAAAAGAAAACAGCATTGTTCAGCACGGTTTCAGCAGAGGCCTCGTCTTCGTCATCTCCTGCGCCTGAACCTATGCAGATTGGGGTGGTTAGGGGACCGCTTACCCCTGCTCAACGAGAATATCGTCGATCACACAATCTCTGCATGTATTGTGGGGCCTCTGATCACTTATTACCTGAGTGTACCAAAAAACCTAAAAGAAAGGCGGGAAACGCCAAATCCCGACAGTAGACAGAGTCCCTATGTCGGGAAACTCACCCTTGGACTCTACATTACAGAATCCGAGTCATTTAGTCCGCCTACCTGTCACATTTTCCTTAGATCATGATGTTTCATTCCAGACAACAGCCGGGATTGATTCAGGTGCAACAGGTAATTATGTTGATCAATGTTTTGCCGCCATGTCAAGAATACCACTGGTTCGCAAAACTATACCTGAAACAGTGAATGCAGTGGATGGTTCACTTCTTGTCTCAGGAATGGTAACTCACCAAACAGTTCCACTACATATGAGTACTGATGAAGGCCATACTGAAGACATATCATTTGATATCATTAAAGCACCAGCTTACAAAGTCATTCTGGGCATTCCATGGTTGAAACTTCATAATCCTGCCATCGACTGGTCGACATCTCAGATTCAGTTCCCTTCCAATATGTGCAATACTCGATGTACTACATTACTCGGTATTACCCAGGATAGTCCAGTCAGGGCGCTAGTTTCACCTACGATGCATATCGGAGCTGTCTCTAAAAATGTTACCTCTGTGATACATTCCCAATATGCAGATTACACAGATGTTTTTGATAAAGGGATGGCGGAGACTCTACCCCCACATAGAGCTTATGATTGCCCAATAGACCTAATTCCAGGAGTAAAAATACCATCCGGCAGAGTGTACTCCCTCACTCTCAAAGAAGACGAAGTTCTTAAAGATTACATAGACAAGGCTTTGACCATGGGATTCATTTGTCCTTCCAAATCACCAATTTCATCACCACTTTTCTTTGTCCCTAAGAAGGAAGGGGATCTACGTCCTTGTATTGATTATCGTGCTTTGAATGCAGCAACCATAAAAAAACAGTATCCTCTTCCTCTGATTTCTGTCCTTCTTGATCAATTGGGTTCTTCCAAAATATTCACTAAGCTTGATCTCAGAGGAGCTTACAATCTTGTCCGTATGAGAGAGGGGGACGAATGGAAGACCGTATTTACAACACGTTACGGTCTATTTGAGTATCTTGTCATGCCTTTTGGGTTATGTAATGCCCCGGCCACCTTTCAAGCTTCCATGAACGATCTGTTTTACAACATTCTTGATCAATTTGTTGTTGTCTACCTGGATGACATTTTGATTTACTCACAAAACCAGGAAGACCACGAAAAACATGTCAAGACAGTACTCCAACGTCTGAGGGAACATAGATTGTTTGTTAAAGCCGAAAAGTGCATATTTCATGCCTCAGAGGTGGAATTATTGGGATATGATCTTACTAACAATGGAGTGCGCATGAGTCAATCCAAAATGAGGGCGATCCTGGAATGGCCTGTGCCCAATTCAGTCAAATCTTTACAATCATTCCTGGGATTTGCAAACTTTTATAGATGCTTCATCAATGGGTTTTCTGAAATATCTGCACCACTTACCTCTTTGACAAGTGCCAAGTACCATTTGTATGGTCTTCAGAAGCTCAGAGAGCCTTTGATCAATTAAAATCAGCCTTCACTTCCGCTCCTGTCCTCAAACATCCTGATCCCGAGCTTCCTTTTTTTGTTGAAGCTGATGCTTCAGGTTATGCCCTGGGGCGGTATTGTCTCAAACCTGTCCGCATTCGGGAGAGATTCATCCTGTTGCCTATTTCTCTCGTAAATTGACAGCTTACGAAAAAAATTATTCCATCACAGAACGCAAACCTTTAGCCATCAGAGAAGCATTCTTGGAATGGAGGCATCATCTTTTGGGGGCCAAACACCTTGTAACTGTATACTCGGATCACCGCAGTCTGTTAGCCTTCAAATCTATGAAATGTCTTACGGCTAGACAGGCGCAGTGGCATTTATTCTTTTCACAATACCAATTTGTTATCACATACTGTCCTGCTAAAGCTCAAGTTCCAGCTGATACTCTCTCGCACTTATATACAGATGGTCAGTCTCAACAGGTCGAAGCTCTTCCTCTTCTACCAAACAAGGTTGTTTGTGGTTGTTCAGTTCAGCCCTCTTTGCGTTCAATCATCCTTGATTGGGTTTCAAAACATCCAAAAGAGATCACTGACCTCAATCTGGAAATCATTCAGGGTATACCATTCATTCAAGGGCGCGTCTATATACCCTCAGGTCAAGCTAGAGATTTAGAGCTTCAGTGGTCTCACGAAAACTCTTGAAGCCTTACGGCATTGGGCTTGGTGGCCTTCCATGGTTCGTGATGTAAATGGATTTCATTGTGGAACTTCCTGATGTTCAGGGCTATGACACTATTTGGGTAATCGTTGATTACTTCACTAAATATGCATTGTTCATACCTTGTTCTGGTTTGCTTGCAGCTCCAGAATTGGCGAAACTGTTCTTGACGAATGTGTTTCGTTTCTTTGGTTTACCCTCGATTATTGTTTCCGATCGTGGTACACAATTTACGTCACGATTCTGGAAGGCTCTTACAGCTTCTCTGGGTATTGAGGACAGGTATTCCTCGGCTTACCATCCTCAAACGGATGGGCAGACCGAGAGAACTAATGCTACCATCGAACAGTATCTACGCTGTTTATGCCTTCAGTTCCAACAGTCTTGGTTTACTTCTTTGCCTTATGCAGAATTTGCATACAACAACTCAATGCATACATCAACTGGAGTTTCTCCCTTTTTTGCCCTTTATGGTGGTCATCCCAGGGCACTTCCACTTGATCCGGTATTACCGGCCATTAATCCTGCAGCAAAAGATTGCATCAGAGATCTCGATAAGATTCATCTGGATGTACGCTGTCATTTACTCCGAGCTCAAGATCGTGCCAAGAAGTATGCTGATGTGCATCGATCACCTGCTCCAGTCTATGGCAGTGGCATGAAGGTGTGGTTATCGTCCCACAATTTGCGAATTGCAGGCAAACGCTTGCTTCTGCCCAAATTTGTGGGACCCTATGTCATTACTGATGTCATCAATCCTGTGGCAGTTAAGCTTTCTCTGCCGCGATCATGGCGCATACATCCAGTCTTTCACGTCTCCTTGATCAAGCCTTTCATCCATGGGACCCGTCTGCCTACTTGTCCTTCGCCGATTTTGGTGGATGGTGAGGAGGAATATGAGGTCTCGCGTATCCTGGACTGCAGGGTGTCTAGGGGTACATTGTTCTACCTCGTTGATTGGAAGGGGTATGGTCCTGAGGACCGCACTTGGGAGCCACTCTCCAATTTGCATTGCCCGGTTCTTCTGAGGAGCTTCCATTCCGCCAGGGGGTTGCCAGAGTCTTTGGGGGAGGATGCTGTTACACTTCAGGCTTACACTTCAGGTATTCTGTTACACTTCAGGTATTATGCAAGGATGCCCCGCGGGCATCCTTGCAGAATACAACTTCTTTACAGGCTCCTCTATGGTCCAGGTACAAGCTACCATGGCGTCTGTACAAACGTCGACGCATTCCAGGTCACCTGACACGTCTTGTACGTGGAAGACGTACAGCAAGCCATGCCCCTCTTACGACTATAAAACCACCGTCTTCCAAGGGACTCGTTGCTGCTAATTAGCGTTACCAGCTACATGTGGTTTCGTCCGTTTCCTCTTCGTGTCTCCCAATACGAATCCTTACCTGAATTCCTGGTTTTGACTTTTGCCTGACTTTTGGATTGCCTCGTCTCCTCCTTTATTCCTGTCGTGCTCGTCTGGTTGTTGGACTTGGAACGCTACTGGATACGGCTCTCTTCTGTGTCTTGCGGTTCTTTCCTGGTTGCCTCTCTGCACATCAATTTGCTGTCTACTATCCGGATCATCTCAACAGCTACTCAACTATACTCGTGTACTCGGGTACATACCTATTGTCCTCGATTTTGCTATTTGTTACCTCCACGACTAGTTTGGATATTGTCTTCTTTTGGATTCTGGGACATTGAGTGACTTTCTTATGAGATTGCTCTTAAGTGCATATGAACGCCCTCCTGAACTGCACCAACCCGGCACTAGTGCGTCCCTCGTGCCGTTCGGGGTTACTTACCTGTACTAACTTCCCTGTTTGTTATTTTCTCCTGTCGTTGTCTTCAGAATCCTGGACTCCTTTTACTCCATTTATCTTTACTCAGGTCAGTTGTTATCAATTCTATAGCTATAGCGGGAACCAATACTGATTTAGTTCTATTCCACTCATTTGTGTTATTCTTTGTAGATCATCCCGGGGAAACTCAACTCCACTCCAATATCTATCTAGGTAGTTGTCCAATCATTTCAACTGTTCTAATCACTTGTATAATATCAACACTGTCTAATATCTTTGTATTCTTTTGCAGCATTGGTATTGGCGGTGTGTGTTCTCCCCGCTCTTTTACTCAATTGACATCTCTGTCTGTTCTAACTGAAACAGCAGAGAGGTACATTGTGGAAAAGAGCCCCTCTTTGAGGAAGCCTGAGTCTTGTACTCAGGGGAGCTGGGATGGAAGGCTGAATTCCGAATCGTATTCCACCAACATCTCCAAGGTCATTTTCTCTGCATCTTCGGCCTATTCGGAGTGGTGAGTAACAACAACGTATGTGTGTGCTTGTTGGTCCAATGTTATAGTCACACCCAGTTATAAGCATAGATAAACACGGGTGACATTTGGTATGCACAAGAGGGAAGTTAAGCAGCTATTCAATCAAATTAAAGAGGAAATTTAGTAGCAAGTATTTTAGGAGTAATATTTTAGAGAAATAGGAGCATTGAAGTAGTAATTTTCTGGTTTTAGGAGGAAGTGCTGATAGTACTTCCTCCTAAAAGGTAAATGGTTGTATTTTTCAAGAAACTCGCTCAGTTTTTTATATTTCAGATGGACCGGGAATACCTGCACTATGAGTAATGTCATCACACAAGCCTACAAGCAGAGAGAAAAGCTCTAAAGATGGCATGAAAAAGAGGCTTGGGGGACCCAGCCAGATGCTCATTGCTGTTTTATTGAAGAAAAGAAGAAGCAGAAAAGAATCCTCTTTATGGACTCCTGTATCCTTATTTCTCCTTGACTGACTATTTTACTCAAGAAGACAATACTCCCTAAAGCATGGCCCTTGTACAAATTAAGGGGCCCCTGAACTTGCTGCAAAGCAGAGAAAATAAAACAATAATGAACTGATGAAAGATCCTTGTAGTTGAAATAAAAGAAGGAAAGAGAACCAGATTGAAGAGGTTCTAACAGAAGTTAAGCAAGATGATGACCAGGAAATGGACTCTAAGCAGATGGCAAATGGGAAGAGGAGAGGTGAAATGTTATGGGGACGAGAAGAGTAATAACTTACTAACTACAGAGGAAAAGAGGAGAGAAATAAAAATGATGATGAATGAATGAGCTGGTGGGTCCCCTCAGAAGAAGAGATATACATGTTGTTTAATGATATCTCCTGATTCTCGTAGTGGCAGAATCACTTGCTGTGCATGTAAATTAACATTTAATTGGGTAATAGGGGTGGGAACAAGATGGAAGAAAACAATGTCACTTTATGGGGATACATATATATACTCAAATAATGAAAGAGGGCAAAATATGTCACACCTTTGACAAAAAAGGATACATGTACAATAGATTAGGAGAATACAATATGGTTGGAGACACTATTGGTTCTTTAGAAGTGTCTTCCATGATACCTCCCATGTTGAGATAGAGCACTGAGGTGAGGGGGAGACTGACTAAGTTAGAGATGCATAGGTACATTGCATGCAGGGGGGGTAAACAATAGGTATGATGTTGAATAGTGGTCAGATATATCGACCATACAGGGGAATGTAGAGGATCAGTCTCTCTCTCCCTCTCTCATGACATACAGGTGAATATGGAATTTAGGTGTTCTACCCCTCCCTCCTCTTCAACATTATATAAATCGAGGGCATTGTTAATTGAGGCAGCTAGGAAACCCGTATTATAGGCAGGTACATTAGGGAATAGGTGATACTGTACACTTATTTAGGGCAACATAAACCATAAAGGAATGCTTACAATGGGCACAACATTAACACGGAATATAGATTTCTGCTGTAGAATATGGGTTAGCAAAAAACAGCCATTGCATTACAGATGGCTACATGCCTCAGAACTCCATGAGGGTTATTCAGGGAGGTGAAGGCGCAGGGATGGTTGTGGCTGGGGATGCAGGAGGGTCGGGATGTCACGGGCTGCAGGGGCTCTTGGACACAATATGTTGGCACCCGTGGAGCCAGCGGTACAGAGAGAACCTAGCAGACCGCGTTCCGAGCTGGCGATACGGGGACGGCACAAGCCACGCTGAGCGCAGTTTTCACACGAGAGACTGCCCTCCCATTCCGATCAGGGTCGGCAGCGTGCAAGGGGAAACCATGCCCCATGCCCCATGCTCAGCCCACCCGACCAACATCGGAGCCAGGGCGGTGTCATGAGGGGCAGTCCCACGTTTTAGCCCCTAGCACAGGCCCAACACCTTAACTGCAAGGCCAGAGAACATGGCGTCCCCAGCCGTACCGACCAACAGGGAAAGCCCTGACAGGAGGCGGGACCGGACGGCTGCAACGAGGGTGGGCTGGGAGGCTCTTGCCGGCCCGATGTATGCTGGAAGAGGAGCCTGCACAAGGCCCAAGCAGTGGAGTGTGCGGAAGGAACGCGGCTGCCACATGGGGTTGGAGGCAAAGAGGGCAGTCATGGCAATCACTCTGGAGCAGCCAGGGCAGGAAATAGACAGCAGCTCCTATATTAAGGGGTGGGCTTTCACACTACCAACCAACCTGGGTGGGGTGGCAGCTCCTGTCCCTGATTAGCTTAAAATCAAGCCTATTACAGAGGATAAAAGAACCAACATTGATTCTCCTGTTGCTCATTTCAGGAAGCTGGAGAGGAGAGAGGAAGCGACTGTTGGGCCTACCCAGGCTTGAGTGATTAGGAGAAGGCTCAAGAGGAGTAGCCTTTCTCCCAGACTTTAACCACAGTGAAGTAACTACCCTTAAGTCTGAACCACTATTTGTTTTTGGACACTTTATGAACATTAAGAAATTAACCAATAAATAAAGTATTGTTTGGCATTACAATACCGTCTCCTGTCCTGTATCCTACAGTGTTTCAAAGTGCTGGAAGCATAGAAAAGGTGCCATGTGCAACTCAAGAAAGGGAGTGTCTGGGTAGAAGCCAATGTACAGTGATATATCAGAATTACTTACAGAATATGTGTTTTTCAATGATGGGACTTGTAAAGTGAAACTGGTAAACAGGAGCAGATAAGAAAGGCGAGATGACCTGCAAAGTAAATGCGTCATTTCTAGAATTTGTTTTGCCCAGTTTAAGGTTGCAACATATATCCTGATGATTCAGAAAAAGTGGAAAACACCTAGTCATGCTGATTAGTATAAAAGTCATGTGTAAAGGAAGTCTTTATGTCCAATGGAAATCAAGTGATTTTTGACCTTTAAGTAAAATGGCCAATCAAAGCCTATTGAGATATACTGTTCATATTAGCATAACAATTATTGCATAATCTGTTGCCATTGTATACAACCACGATGTATGCAGACATTTCCTTTTTCAGCTGTAACAAGCAGTGATGAAACAAATTCACTCCAAGTTGGCTGTCCAGATGTCTCTTCCTTGCACAAAAGTATATTTATTTCCAGGGGTGGCTGACTGCAGAGAATTACGGCAGAGAATTAATCTCTTAAAAGCATCTTGTTCCCATTACAATGACTTTGGCAATTCTGTCAATTGGTTAAATTCTTTCACTGTTTGAACTATGCAACTTTTTTCAACAATACGCTATGCACCTAGTACCCAAAAGCTGATAAGTATGTATTGCTGTTAGCTAAGTAGCTATTTGCTACCCACCATCAGTGCAGATTAAAAATGTACAAACTCATTTCAGTAATCATACTTGACATACAGAGATGGTTACAGAATGAAATACAGGTGGATATAGGTGAATGAAAAGCGGTGGGTTGATATATAGAGACGGCATGGACGGTCCGGGAAGGGAGGGGGCAAAGGGGCAATTTTGCACCAGGCTGGGTGGACTTTTGCACCCAGGGCAACACATGCATTGAGCAACAATAAAAAAAAAGTTGACATCACTAAACTTCCAGCATACCAGGAAGGAGTGCAATTTAGAAAGTTTTACTGGCTTCTGTGTATATCTACTCCAGCAATTATATTGATTACTGCATTGATGCATGCGCGCCTGCTTGTCCTCCACATGTGGACCTCCACAGTAAGATGTAAATGTAAATGTGCAAAGGCCACAGGCACATGTTCATAGTGCACATTGTCAAGACATATTCCTTTGCTCGTTATTTCAATGTTGGCACATAAACCTTTGGTCTATTAAAATCTGCAGCCACTTATCATGATTCCTACTTTCCAGTGAGGTTAGACTTTGTTTATTTTATTTATTTATTGGTAATTTGTAAAGCAGCTATACAAAAAATGGTGTTTCAAGGTGCCAAAAGACAAAAAAGGGGCAGGGAAGAAGAAAAACAATAGCGGTCCTACTAGGCCTTGTGCCATTCAGATCGTGCAAGAGCAGTAACAAGAAATGCAGGGGGAAGGGAGTTGGAAGGGGTGGTGTAGGTCAGGGCAGAAGGGAAAATGCTAGGGTGGGTGAGAAGTGTGGGGCAAGAGGAGGTATACAAGTGCAGGAGGGTAGGAGGAGTGGGAAAAGAGGGTCAGGCAAGTGCTAAGGGGATGCCAGGTGGGGAAGTGCCAGGGGAAGCAGGGAGTGAGGACCACATGCAAAGCGCGAGAACAGGGGTGGACCAGGCTTGGTAGGAATACACACCTTGTCAGGCTTCTCAGGGAAGCCAGAAGAGAAAGTACAGGTTGCTGGGTGGGGCAGGAAGACAGGGTGCTGGGTTATACTGGGTAAGGAGGGTGTGGTGCCCTGTGGAGAAGGGACCAGGCAGCCAGTCAATGTCTCAGGAGGATAGCTCAGGGGCAACGTGCTTGCCTTCGAAGCAATGCGACATGGAGCAACACAGGTTCGATTCCCGGGTGCGTGCTTAGAAATCTTTGGGTATTAAGTGCATTATAAATAGCCAATTACAATTACAAGTCTTTGTTTTCTTTCCAAGAATGTATGTTAGAACAATGTTTTTTTTTTTTGCAAGCCGAATATCTACAGGTCCATCACAAGTTTTTGAGCTCCACCAAAGAGGGTTGCTGATAATTTTTTTCAATTGATTTAGCGACGTGCCATATATCATATTGATGCTTTATGTCCGGGAACTGCTCTCGGATAGCCTTGGCTATTGAAACGTGCAGTCGGTGGCTATCATGTTGATTTGCATTCCTCTGGATTGCAGAAGTTAAATGGATTTAATGAAACCATATTTTTCCATGGCAACGAAAGATGTACATAAAGATACTTGCACAATGACGAACCTCACTATTTTTTGGGTTTCCATGTCTTGAAAGTGGTAAGTGCAGTATTTAGCAGAAAAACCTGGAGTGTCACACTGTCCATCACCAACAAGCCAGAGCCTTTTACCAGCAAGAGCATTTTCTAATTGACAACTGTTTGAGTGTCCATGCCTGTTAATAGCGGGGAACAATAAATCCTTCTGATATTTGTAGTACTGGGTTTTTTAAAGGAACTAGAGTCTCACAAAGTTAGAAACACTTGAAATGGTACTGTACGTTGATCCGCTAAACAACAAAGCAGATGAACAAAGTACATTTCCAGCAGGCACTTTTACAAGTATGGGTTCAGCAGACCATGAAAATGAGCTCTGGCGGTGTACACAGCTACCCTTCATCTTCGGGTTGGTGCCTTTAGCTAGACAAGTAAACTTCACCAATGGATCCCCACGAATCCTCCTAATCAATTTATGATCACATTTAATCATATTCATAAACTCGATCAGGCAGCAGTGAAATACAATGTATTTTGGTTCCTTTAATAACCAGTTGTCCAGAAGTATACTGGTTTGCGATTCCATGGTGGTGGATAAGTCCTCAACACTAGGAAGAGTGAAGTCCACATCACAAGCACAATCATCACTCAGAAGCGAAGATGCTTCAGTTATTTCTCTCTGTCATATTTCCGATTTGTCCACATGTATTGGGGAAACAGGGAACATTGTTTCTTAGATAGAATTTTTTAAAGGGTGTGGATTGTGTGAGCGGTTCTGCAAGCAATTCTGAAACATCTTCTGTGTTGTCTGTTTCTTCTGGGTGACGTTGTGTAACAATGGGTAACAATGATCCAGGGTTACTTTCCATGGGTCACTGTTGACATTCAATTCAAATTCCAGCCAATGTACATCTGCATCATGACGCTGAATCTTGCGAGGACCATGCTGAGCCTCAAAATGTAGCTTCTTCCAAGTGACAACGGTTTGGCAAGCAACATCATTAGTTTGTATAGTTGTCTGAGGGGGTCATTACGGGATTTGCAGTAAAAATCAGTTTTTACCGGCCTGGAGGAAATACCGGGTCCAGGTAGCAATGACGCCGCTAACAGCGGCTGATTACGAGTATGCGTGCATGTGCGTAGCGGCATGCCGGTATTGACATTACGGGCATGCCGCACAAGACCCCAAAACATCCTTAAGCGGCATCATGGAAAGAGCCGACACCTCTTCCGCCTCCGTCCACCCCTAAATAACGGGTCTGGTATTACCGGGCCCGGCATTACCGTGCCCGCTAATATCCAAACCGGAAGTAACGTCATTGTGCCGGAACAGGAATTGGCACGGCGGCCATCGTGAAAAACACAATCCATTGCCATCATCGAAATACAGGATCTGGAGCCTCACACCATCAGTCAAATCAGCATCTACACCACCAGCACTATGCCAAAGGCCATAAAAAAAGGGGCATCCCTGCAGCGGAAGGAGCAGTTCTCCGATGATGAACTCAACATGCTGGCCGACACTCTGGCAGAGAATTCAGATGTGGTCTTTGCCTCAGACCTCAAGAGAGCTGCACAGCTCAAGAAGAAAGAGGTATGGGAGCTAGCGGGCCAGAAAGTCAGTGCGGTTGGCACCACCCCCGCACGGTAAAGGACGTTAAAAAACGCTGGGACGACCTGCACCTCCGAGTGCGCAATATCTTGTCTGCTAATCATAGCCAGGCTCTGGCTACTGGCGGTGGGTCCAACTCACCCATTAAACTCACCCGCTGGGAAGAAACCTGCACCAGCACCATTGGAATGGAGTCCATAGTAGGAGTGGGAGATATGGAACGTGGAGCGCCGTCATCGGCAGATGGAGTTGAGTGTCCAAAGAAAACACTGTAATGCAAAGTATGATGATGGTCCACCAATGTGACCGTGCCATGAGGCAATGCATGGGCCATCACACACACATGGACTCATCCCTGCCTAGATGCTGTCCCCAGCACCATCACATTCACATGCATGCAGCATGCCAATGCCATACCTGAGACACTCACCACAAATAGGGAAACGGCATGTGTCACACTGCACGCAGTCCACAACACACACAGCATACACCACCTCACATATGTGTGAACCTAACGTATGTCTGAATAACCCCACCATATGGCAAGCAACCTGTATGCCACAACTGTAAGACAGCACGTCATCAAATGTGTACAACTGAACTAATACCATTGTATGCATGATGCATGTACAACCATCACTGATGCCGTCCCTCTTTCGGTCCCCCACAGGCCATGATACCAACAGCGATGCACAGGACTCTGCATTACAGGCCACCACTCCATCGAAGAGGGCCAGGTCCAGGGAAGAAACTAACAGGCCTTCCACGTCCAAGGGCACAGGCAAGGCACATCAGCCACCGAGGGCAAATGCAACACAGGATGGCAGAGAACAGGGGCGTCAAAGGACAGCCACCACACCAACAGTGCCAACACCTGTTGAATCCACTGCAGTCGAGCCAGTGGCAGATGGGACCCTGTCTGCAGCTGACAGCTCGGTAGGGGAGGCAGCTGCCACAGTGCCACAGAGTGGCAACGATGAATAATCCCAAGACGAGGTATGTGTCCCTGAGGAGGATAACCGCTCCATGGAAGTTGGTGGCACACCCAGCTCCGCCCAAACACCCCAGTACACACCAATTAGCACACCCGATGGCACCTCGCACATCCAGACTGGAGGAGAGGCAGAACCAGAAGCCTGGAGACCCACACATGACCCACCTGAATTAGGCCCCTTGCCAGACGTACCATCCACCTCCACAGGGGTCTGGGACAGGGAGTTCAGGATGGCACAAATGGAGGCGCGGCAGCAGGAGCCGACCTGGCTGGTAAAACAATATGTCTCTGATGGTGATGTGACGAGGAAGGAGGCCCGAGAGAACACTGCAGCCATGAAAGTGAACATAGAGTGGAGCACATTAAAGATCTGTGAGGAGCTGTTGGCAGTGAGGCAGGTCCTTGCCATAATTGCAGATGCCTTGGAGGCTCAGCGTCCTGCCTCGACAGTAGAGCATGCGCCCACGAGGTCATCGTCAAGCTCCACACAGACAAGCCCCCTGCACAGGTCTGTGCGCACCATGCGGCACCCCAACATGCCATCCCCGGAGTCAGACACAGGACATTAGTAGCAGGGTCAGCCTGCATGTGCAGACTTATGCAGACTCGAGCGGCATAACATTGCACGCCATGTGTGGGGGAGTTGTGGGGGGAGGGGTAGGGTGTGTGTGGGGGAGTTGTGGGGGGATTTGGAGGGGGAGGGGGTGTGTGGGGGAGTTTTGGGGGAGCGGGAGGGGGAGAGGGTGTGTGGGGGAGTTGTGGGGGGAGGGGGAGTGGGTGTGTGTGAGGTGGAGGGTCTGAGCACTTGTTACATGTTTCTAGTTAAATACACCCGTTGTGTACCAAACAATCACATGACTGGACATTCCTTATTGTGTATGTGTGCTTTATTGGTTTACAGTGCATAGTGTCCATGTACCCCCACACCCATTGCCCTGAGTCCCACATTCATGGCACCCTCTGCATCCATGTGTCTTAGAAATATTGGCCTTTCACAGACTGGCGCACAGCACGTCCCTCCTGTGCATCGCCACCTGGATGATGTGCAACCCCATCTTCTTCATCTTCTTCATCCTCACCTGGTGGTTGCTGTTCAATGTCAGAGGGCAGAGGCATGTTCCATCGGATGCACATGTTGTGCAGCATGACAAATGCCATGATGATCTTGGCCACCTTCTCATGTCTGTACAGGAGTGCCCCACCTGACCTGCTAAGGCAATGAAAACGTGCCTTAAACAGGCCAAAGGTCTGCTCGATCACCACACGGGTACGGGTATGAGCACGATTGTAGTCCTATTCGTGCTTGTTCTGCGGGTTCCGGACAGGGGTGAGGAGCCACAGCTTCAAGGGATAGCCACTATCACCTGCATGGGTACAAAATCATATGTATGTGTAAGTCATCATAATATGTGTAAGTCAATTCCTGTAAGGCACCTGTACTTATCACACATGCCAGCAGATATTTGTTGTTCACATGCACATGTCACTGGATGTATGCACACATTTTACCTTGCCACAATGTGTGCTGTCCCATGGTCTAATGGTGTGGGTTGCGTCGTCCAGATGACACAGTGTGTCCACTCCCTTGCTGGTGTTCATGCACTGTGGATGCATACCGCTGTGTTTGTTATCATTATGTGATGTGTAGTGATTAGTATGATTTTATTACTAGCAGCATTGGCACAAGTCTCAGCATGACTTCTCATTCAGCGCATATTATTCCCATGGTGACATGCAGCGCTACTGTGGTGGTGGCCCAGTGACAAGCAGTGGATTCCCTTGATGGGATTGATTTGTGCACACTCATGGATGCTTGTCCTGTGTTGTGTTTTGCTGCTGACATTTACATTGTACATACTCACACCATGTTGCTGGATTGTGTCACAGAGGGTGAGGTCTGATGATGTGCAGTGGATGTGTTGTGGGATGTGTGCTGGTTGAAAGTCAGGCATATTGTCATTGGTGTGCAGCTTCCGTCATTACTATGGGGTTTGTTTGTCATGTTCAGTTTGGGATGCTTTGGGGTACAGTGTTTTGCAGTATGGACATTGTGCAGTCACAACAACAATGACACCAGGGTGGTGTGTGCATCTCTCCCCCCATTACACTGCCATGTGCCTGTCATGCAACTTATCAAGCAGCCAGGCACGTCGTCCTGCATGTTGCTCCATGTATCGTGGTAGCGTGGAGTTCTGCAGGACCATTGAGTCATGAGTTGATCCGGGAAATCGGGCACAACAATGTGTGATGATCTTGCTGGAGTCACATACCATCTGGTCATTGATGGAGTGATATAGCTTACGATTGCGGTACACCACCTCCATGGCATGTGGGACCACCAATTCCACATGGGTGCAGTCAAGGGCATCATTACAAATTGGCATGCCTGCCAGTGCATGGAAGCCAACTTTCGTGTCAAAGATCTCCTGGCCAGTCTGTGGTAGGGATATGTAGTCGCTTGAGTGCTTCAGGAGGGCATCCAGCACTTGGTTCTGCATGCGTGAAAATAAGGGTTGTGATAGGCCATGCATGTTGCCCCACTGTGTGCTGGTAGGAGCCTGTGGCCTGGAAGTGGAGCACAGACACTACCTTCAGTAGAGGGGGGATGGCGGTGCGGATTTCAATAAGGCTGACAATGTCATTGTGTAGCATGTGCACAATGGTGGTGATGGTGTCCCGGTACAGGCGGGACAGGGTGTGGATCTGCTCAGGGGTTAGGTTGACTGGACTGGCTCTGATGCAAGGTATTGGGGGCTGCCTGCGTGGTACCACTGGCTGCACTGGTGGGGCTTGCTGGGCCTTTCTCACCCTCCTTCTCCTGCATCTCCTCTGTGGTGCCTGTTGTTGTTGTTGCTGGTGTAGCAATGCAAGCATGTCCTCCAGCCCCAATATTGCAACTGCAAGTGGAATCATTTTGGTGTGGAAAGGGGTGTGGTGTGTGGTGTGTGCTGTGTGGGTGTGCTCCTTTTGTGCTGGGCCAGACTCCATTGTCTCCACCTCTGCTGATTGTGTGCATCTGTGGCAGTTGAGAACACTGCACATTGCTGTTAGCGGGTGATTCGCGATGCCGGTGATGCCGGCATCCCGGTATCCCTTATTACCTCCTTCATGATGCCGGTATTTGCATGTCCGCATGACTTGTGATGTCCTCCTGTTAGCGCCATCCCGATATTGCCGGCATGAAGGGCCGCGTGCCCGCTTGCATGCCGGTACGGGGGTGCACGGTCTTTGCAGTGGCGTTGATACTGGGTTGTTGACTCGTAATAGGCCGGAGTGGTATGCGGTGCCAGTATTCCCTTACCGGCATCGTTTTTCCATTACCGCGAATCTCGTAATGACCCCCTGAGTCTTTATGCTCCTCTTCTTCCTAGGCCTCTAATCAAAGAGAAAAACAACATGCTTACTTTATAGCACACATACAGACTATATGAATTACACCATGGAAATGTAATGTCAATGAAATAACTGATAAACAACTTATTTTAAAAAAAGGCATTTCTGCTATTTACCCTTTTTTCCAAATTTTCCTTGAAACAGTCAAATTGGATTTGCCGACCACCAGGCCAAGCTGAAAAACAGCATTTTGAAATTGCATGAACCTAGAAATGTGCTCTTCTACTTAACGAATCATATATACATATGTAACAAAATGTCACTATGGAAACCATTAAAACATATTAAATATTACATCACAGTTAAAATGGATAACTGTTATTTTGCAATATCTTATGGATAACTCTGGTACATGTTTCTGTTTAATTTCGACCGCTTCAGTAGCACATTCCTTGTACATAACAAATTCAAATAACATTGATAAAATTGTTAAACAATTTAATATTAAAATCTTTGACCTCACAAAGTACATCTTGAGAAAGATGATTTAATGATTGGTGACCTTACAATATAAGTTAAACTATGTAAAAAGATACGGTTAATCGTCTGATTAAAATGTTTAAATTAGTATTGACATAAAGTTGAGCACTGTGTACATGTAACATTTTAAAAAGACACATTTGAAAACTGTACCTGATAACCTTCAGAGATGTTGCAGGGAGTTGGTGCGAGATCATCCTGGAAAACATATTGATTAAATTGTGGCTCCTTTAATGGATTGTAATGTTATTTTGTTTCACTAATTCCATTTTATTGCTAAGCAGCAAACGTTTATAAACAAAAACATACACCATTCATATAGTGAAAAGGTCTATGTTGTTCAGTGACAAAGTACATTTTTACTTTCATTGTCAGATGTGTTTCTGTGATAAATACATCAAGGTTGTTGATCTAATGCTTTGCAATCTGCTGACAGTATTGCACATTATAAAATAAATAAGTGATCTTAAATGTAAAAAATATACTATTAATCAATAACTATTAGTATAAATCAATACATTATCACTTCCAATACCTCATCCTCCAAACCGGTTGCAGTAGAAGAATAGTACTTTGTTGAAGTTCCAGGCGCCGCTTGTAACAGTAATTGTAATAATATAGATGTAACATCAACAACAAAAAACATGCATGTAAAAGATGGTCGATATTGACAAAGAAGCCTACAAGCCAGTTTGTATCAAAACCTAATATTAAACATATAACAATAATCAATATGTTTTAAGTTGAACTTGAACAAATACATATTTTGTATAGTTGAATCTGAAGGAAGATTCTAAAAAAATGACTTGAAAGATGACTTTCTGTTAACTCCGGAATAGAGGTCGATGTAGCATCACAGTCCTTTAATTGATGTATATGTTCATACCATTGTTCAATAGAAAATGGACATTAGTATTATAATTTAGACCACATCAAAAACGATAAAAAAAGTTTGTGTGCAAGTTGCTTGGCTTCACCATTAGGATGTTGGACGTGTCTGTTGTTTTCTACCTGGTAACGGTCTGTAATTCCATCAGTGTTGTCTACGTAAAGACAGACATGGTCATTTTAAAAGAATTACCTATTTATAAAGGACACAATGTGAATGTGTATTTGACAATAGAGCACTCTAAAGTAGAGATACACAAAGTAATCCAAAGTTCAAAATGTACAAACCACAGTACATCGTGTCCGAAAGGAAACGTGTGTAAGAAAATATCAATGGATATATTCCCCAAAAATTGAAAAACTTTCATTATGTACCTGTTAACAGACTATTTCAATATATTGAGTGGTCATTTATAAGACATATTATACAGGCAAGTTCAGAAAATGGTAAAATACATTTCAAAATTCAGCGTCCACTACTCACCTGGGTCAGCGTGTGCTGAAATTGATTGGAACTGCATTGGGAAGTCATTTGCAAAGGGGTCTGAGGCGACGCTTTTTAGTGTATTGTGATTCTTCGTACATATCTTCTGAGAAATGCATGCTGCAGTTGCGGAATTGATTGCCCCAATGTCATCCAAGACATCATTGGCTCTGCTTTCAGTTTCCGACACTGTAAATCCGCAGCTCAAGAGCCATTTTCTTATTACATTTAAATCCTTTGGAAATACATGCAGGACTGTACTCAGACATTTAGCATGACTGTTAGTACAACCCAAAACAATACAAGAAGGCATTGTTGGATTGTCCCCATGATCTGTTAAAGAAATATAAATAAATATTACTATTAACCAAGTATCACAGTGAGTACATTAAACATCATATTCCTTTGATAATACAAAATAAAGTACTTCATAAAAAATGGCACCTAAAGCAAACATGCATTGAAAACATGCACTACGAAAGATTACATTTGGAAACAATAATCTGAAATGTTATGTACTAATTAAAGAGATAAAAATGCATAGGACGGTTGATAATGGTGTAGACCTTTTGAATCAAATACAATGAGAATAGAGTGTACATTGAGTATAAAGCAATAGAAAGCGGCCTATCAGAGAACATTGACACTACAAAAAACGAAAGTAAAAGTTCACTAACTGTTACATAGAAGAAGAGATGAGCTGACTCAGCAAGCAAGGTAACCAGTGGAGAGCAAGCGATATCCGTTGTCGATATCACAGAGGTTTTCTTGTTAACTCCCGCAGTGTTTATAAAGTGTGCTCTAGCACCTTGAAGCATCTCTTGTGCTAGATGTGATTACCAATAAAGATCACAGACCAAATAACTGGACAGACTCAAAGAATATGGCAACAGGTTAATAAAGCAGGGCAAACTGGCAGACATTGGCCTAATGCTTGCACACTCACACACAACCTTGATTTTACAGGGGATTTATACCCCAATATGCGTCATCTATGACGTCATCCTACATGGCAAACAGTAAAACCTATTGAGGGGAGGGATTGGTTAGGAGAGCATGTGCACCTATGCTATCCATATGGGTTAGTACTTCATTGGCTGCCTCTTATCTGTAAGGCATGCCTCGAACTACATCTAAATTTGTATAATACTAATTATAGCGGACAAAATGGCAGATTGGTATGTAACATTGTATGGTAGGTTGCCTTATAGACCCACTGATTAGTGGTGTGGGAAACCTGAGGCTGTCTCACTCACTGTTCCACAGGGATCTGTCATCCAGGTGGCCAGGACATGCCCATCGCTGTTGGATCCAGTTCTTGGGGGTGAATGAGTGAGGGAGGATCACCTGGATGAGGGGTTCTCGGGGAGTGGAAGTGGGACACCGAAGGTTCAGATGCGTTATTCCCTTTCTTATGACACCTTTTCCCCATCCTACCTAGTAGGATATGTAAAACCTCCATCCCCTTTTTCCAATACAAACACTTTCTCACAGCGTGAACGACAACAGACTAATACCTGAGCCGTTTACATGACATGTCTCAACACAAGGGTCAGGCAATTACCAACAAGTACACACACCTGACTACCCTTTCCCTTCCCCATAGGGATAAAAGGCAAAGCACCAGAGCTCACTCCAAGCCAGGCCAAATGCACAAGGAAGCAGCCATTCCAGGACGGCAGCTCAAACTTAGAAGAAAGGCGGCGAGACCTGAAAGGATGCCAAAGAGGGAGTTGCCCTTGCCCTTTTCAACCCAGACCCTCGAAGCCTCTGATGAAAGCAACATAAGACCATGAATCGCAGCTGGCAGATGGTGTGACGGATGTCAGCGGTACATGGCACCCCTCGCACTGATAGCCAGGGCGGGAAGATGTGGTTGTCATTGTGGTATCGTCCTTCACTCCAGCGGCAAAGGAACCGCTGATGAGTAGAGCACATCTGGTGAGTCGGAAGAACCTGATAGTCGACCAGACTGTGTTAGACTCAAGGTTGCAATGGCAACGTGAAGAAGATAAATAGATAGGAGGTCTTTTGTGAACAAACTGGGTGCCAGGGATAGAGTGGTCCAGCATCACAGGGGCGCTCAGTCGAAGGCCTCTGGCTGGTGGCCCTCTCCTGAGCAAAGAGACTGTGCTGGTAAATAAACTACAAGTACCAAGAGGCCATAGGGAAGGCCGGTATAATGTGTTAGGGTTGTCATACAAGGGTCGAGCCAAATCTCTTGAACACTCAAAAGTCCTTGAAACATTGCAGATGTTTCATTATTGTGGAACTAGCGTTTGCGCCCGGCTGAGGGGAACGCGTGCAAACTGTCATTTTGTAAAACCTGTGCTTTCTGTAAACTAACAGAGTGACACAGCGAGACTAGATCGCCCTTCAGAAGTCTCTGCTTAAATTGACAAGTGCTCTGGTTGGTCTGAGCCCAGACGAGGGGGGCCTAATGTGAGCATTGGGCAATTGTTTAAAAAGACATTAAGATTTATGACTATTATAGAAGAAGAGAAAAGCTAAACAAAGTGAATTGTGTTACTGTGGCTAATGTGAACCCGACTAGGGGATGCCTGCGACTTCATAGTGATGATAGAACTATGTGACGCCTGACTGGAGGCTTAAGAGAAAGCCTGACTGGGGGCTGAGATCCGGACTTGGGTAAAGGTCGAATCAAAGGGGTCTAGAATAACTTTCTTGTGAACTGTATAAACAATGGCAATGTGAACCCGACAGAGGGAAGTGAATCCCACATGGTGTCAAAACACCCATGAAACTTTGTGATGACAAGTGTGAACCTGACTGAGGGATGTTCCCAGTGAGTGGTTGGTCTGAACCCGACTGAGGGAGGCTGACGACCGAGAGAAGGATCAGAGCCCGGGTGAGGGGGATCCAAGGGTGAAAAGTATTCACCCCACATAGAGATTACTTGAAGGAAATTTTGGTTTGTTGTTTTGGCATATCAGGCCCTCTGAAGCAAGAGACTTTGCATGAGAAGAGACTTAAGCACAGAAGGCCCTGATGCTGGAAAAGGAACTTTAGCCTCATGCTGGAGAAGCCGAGGAGTGTGCTGTGCTCGAGAGTCCTGCCTTGTCCCGTGCTAAAAATGTGGGGAAGGGAGACCCCGGCCATAACATCCTGCCTTATCATTTTGTGAACACTTTCTTTTATTGTGAATGTTATCCCACACTATTTTGTAGTATAGCTGTAAGGATTGGCAAAAGTTGTTCTTAATATAGGCCCTTTTATTTGACTAGACACCATTAGGACTGTATTATTATTATTTGATGGTCGCAGCTTGCTCCCATCTTAGATTTATGTTTAGCTTAGGCGTTTATCTCACCCATTTTACAGTTTTGTAAACACCCTTGAACTGTGATCACTTGTGTCTGTCTTACTTTGATGCCATGCCTTCCTTACAGTGGGCATTCTCACCCACCCTTTCACTTTTGGCTTGCTAGTAGCACTTAAGAGAAACAAAACTCAGGTGCTTGAGTCACGTCAGATTACTCCCCACTTTCCCTATTAATCTATCATCTCTCATCAGTCTGGCCATGAGCCAAAGTATTTTTGTCTATTGTTGTCCTTGTAGCCTGCTCACTGTTCTGGCACATTTAAGGGAGTGTAGCACATCACTATCTTCATCCAAAGCTTAATGATTAGCCCTTGTTTTCGACTTCTGAATCACGTGTGAAGACACCACAAATGTGTCCATTCAGGCCTTCCATTTACTGCTATTTGATTTAATTATACTGGATGTTATTGCTCCTCTTGGCCTCGAGAGACTTGCTCACTTCATCTTATATAGACTTGATATGCTTTAAATTGTCCAAAACTTGGCTCTTGCAGAAGTTTCTATCTTCTTTAATCTAAGAGAAATATGTCTCACGTACAAGGCTTATCCATCTGCCCCGACCCCCCTCGTGCCTTGCAATTATTCCTTAAAATAGCATCCTTGATCTCAGGCCAACATAGACTCCTCTTTGTTTTGCACACAAAGCTATTCTCCAGCGTTTCCCGATTCTGCAGCCTTGGTCTGTTTCGGAGGTAGCTGGGCTGAATTTGACACAAGCCGACGTCCATTTTCCTATCATTGTCATATATTAATAAATGAGACAAGTTATATGCATATCCAATCAAACAATTGGCAGGTTATCTCAAGGACTCACCGTTACCTCTTCCTCTGACAGACCCCCTTTCGGTAGTGGAAGCTCTTCTGGTTCCAAATGGAGAGAAGATAATGAAAGCCTCCCAAGTACCTCTTCCCCCTCCCGGATAAACCAGGTAGAAGAAGAAGTCCCAGGGAAACCCTCTGGGGAAGAAAACCCTGTTCCGAAGGTAGCGGTGTGTTGTCCTCCGTTGCAGTCGGGGATTTCGGCGAAGTCAGGAGGGCGTTCGTCTTTGAGAAGAAGAAAGAGACTGGTAAGTATCAGAGTGAAACTGAGGGATAGAATGTAAGGTAAGAGGAATGTGGATTACCCTTAAACCGGAACAATAGGGGGAAGATGGTGGTAGTCAGAATCTTCAGAAAACCTCTGAGAGGCAATCGAGGCGGAGCTAAGATCTGTTTTGATGGTGCAGAGTCTTGCCAGTGTGTTCGAAATGCTGGTGCGTGATGTGCCTGTTACGCGGTCCGGAATGGGACCGGATGGCAAACTTGGTTGATGAGGAGGAGGAGACCGTAAACTCGGAAAACAAAGAGGTAGTTGGAGAGACAGTAGCGTTGTTAATGAGGAGTAGCAACGCAACGCCGTGTTGATCTCCGGGACTGATATACCCACCCTCGGGTAGGGAGGCAGTACTTCCGGGAAATCAAGGTGTGCTGAGGCTAGACCCGCAACTCCTGTTACGGCGGCCATCTTGGTAGTAGAAATGGCTGACACCCGCCGTCCTATGGTCCATCGATGCCACAAAGCCCAGCGTCTCCGAAGGGGCGTGACAATCATAGCCGTCCTTGCCACGTTATATTTTCCGCTATAGCAAGCCTCTATATGTCTCATCTACCTTGCATATTTACATTCCTTGACCAGCAAGCTACTTTATCTTCTTTGTATATATGATTACTTTATCCTTAAGTACATGTTTCTCTTGTTTCTTCAGTTACATTGTCACTCTTAAGTATTTTCATATAGTTTTGGTATTTCTTCATTTATCTTCTTTATGACATCACTTTTCCCTCTTTAGTTTTCACTTAACGCTCCATGATGTCCAATGGTGCATGCTGACATACTTCTATGCGACATCCTTAGCTCCTTCAGTACGAGGGTACATTCTATATGGTTGTCTGAGTGCATATCGTTTCTCGTACAATCGATGCAGTATAGGGACAATAGATAGGGTCCCATTTATAGCTCTTCTCCTGCTGTTCCAATATGACCTTGGTGAGGGGCGGAAGTTATGGACAACAAGTGTACCTGCTCCTCTACATTCCCCCCTCTGGTTGAGTCCTGAACCACATTCTCCTCTTCAATCAGGTGACCTGCATTATTTATATGCTCATCTACACTGCAGTTCTTGTGCCAGCATTCTCCAGTTGGTCGACAGAATATCCAATGTCCTACGTATTTCTCATGATACTTTGTTCCTAGAGGTCCAAAGGTACTTTGCTATATATTCTCACTGGTACTTTCCTCATTTTGCATTTCTTCACCGGTTCCTGCATCTATATCAATCATTATCTTCATCCCAATAGCTTTCTTGGCTGTCTTCTGCCACTGCCCCAATTTGATCCATATGAGACAAAATCCTATCAATACTAACACTAGTATTGTTCCAAATATTTTGAAGGCATTTGCCAGCCAGGTTGGAATCCATGATAATAGCCATGAAAACCAGTCATCTCCTGCTGTCCCGTCAGTTTCATCTTCCATCTTCGTATGCAGGGCCATCAGCATAGTTATTGCCTCTGTCAGGATTCAATTTTCTCTATCATGAGATGGTATGAATGTACAGCAAGAAGGCTTGACCTTGGTGCATACGCCTCCTTCCATTGCTGTAATTAGGTCCAGGACATATCTGTTCTAGAGAGTCATCAGCCTGATGGCTCTCAATTCTTCTCTGATTGCATTAATTCCTTTTATTGTTGCATTGATTGTCTGCAGCAGCTCCCATCTTGTAATCTGAAGCCATTTGGCATTCACTGCAGTCTCTTTCCCTGATTCATGGATTATTTGCGCCGAAAAAAACGGGATTTGTGCGCCATTCTGCCCGCAAATCCCCATTTGTTAAACAGTGATTTGCGGGCAGAATGGCGCACAAATCCCGTTTTTTTCGGTGCAAATAATCCATGAATCAGGGAATCTGTCTTTAGCCGGAGAAAGGTTGAGCGACCTCTTCCTCCTCTGATGATCATCCATTTTTGTAAATCCATCAATATTGAGGTCACTTTGGGGAATCACACATGCTGCAACATGTATTACTAAAAGGGAACATATCCCCCTTCCCCCAATTCTTAAACAACTGAATGTAAGCTCTGGATCCACAGGCCCAATATAGTTCCATCAACACTGCAGTTCTTTCATTCATTCCTGGGAGTTCGATCATATGTCTACAACATTTGTTTTCCTTTGGGTCAGGCCTCCATTCTTGAAGCAAGTTTTTGCATTCCTCAGCGGTATTATAGATACTGGTCCTGCTTCATTGTTGACCCATGTTAGTAACTTGGAGTATTTGGCCCATGATTCTAGTCATCTTTCATTCACTATTTGCACTATCCCTACTGGTTCCTTCTTCAATAAGTGTGCAGGACAAGATAACCTTCATTCTTTCCATCCGGTACTGGTGGCAACACTCCCACACACCAATATCTGAGGTCTCTCCCAGCATCTTGGTTCTCCTGATCTTTCAGTCATATCTGAGCTGTCCAACCTTTATTAGTTCTATAATCTGGGATGGACACGTAGGTTTCTTGTTTGTCAACTCCATTCCACTTTCCATCCTCTTTGTTTTCACATAAGTATCTTCATATGGAAATGTCCCTCTTGATCGCCATCGTAGACTTGCCTATTTTCCTTTCATCTGCCTTCTGGTTGTACATGCTGCTAGATGACTGAGACATTTTGCATCATGTGCAGTCATTTCTTTTGCAATAAATACCCTTGCCGCATTCATGGCATATGCTATTAAGTAACAGACGTAGCAGCTTTCTTCTGACATTCTTTCTCTCACCACTTCCATATGCTGATACCATAAATTATTTTATAAATGAGCCGAATTATCAAGATATATATTTATATCTTCATGATCTTCTTCATCCCTTTTAAATCAAAATAGGTGGTGCCTAGTAAGATCATACAGAATACTGTTTGTGCTCTCATCGGGGACAATAGCAAGTGTTCCATTGTCTCCCACCATATCTGTATTGTTTCTTATAACATGTCTAAATGCCATAATAATCAGGAGTGAAACACAAATCATAATGCAGAATGATACCGCAATTATTATACCATGGAAAATCATTGATTTTCTTGATGGTAATGCGCCTCTTATATTCTGAAACCTCATCATTTTGACTTGAACTTTTTAAAATGTAACTCTGTTATTCTTTATAGATCACACTTTTATATCAGGAACTGCAAGATGATTGCTATAAGTATTCTGAAAATAATGTAACTATGCTTAGGGTTCCCAAAAAATTGCACAATGTTCAAGTTTCTTCTTATTAGAGCCGGATAAGAATGGAATATATATATAAAAACAGCATACAAGAATGTGTGTATTGTTATTACAATGGGTAACATAAAAGATGGCAAGTGCTTTTTTTCTTAAGGCTCTGGTATTTTCAAAGCATTTTGGGCCTATCTAAAAAAAGTTCCAGGATAACTGCAAGTCTATTTGTTTTTTATCAAATTTGAAGATATTGGTCCTCAATTTAGAATGCTTTTGTGCTCTTCATTTTCCATGTCTTTGCTTTTGGGCATCGAGCGAGTCAGCATGTCTGAAGCATCTTCTCTTGCTTCACTGTGGGCAGCTGCAGGAGGAGTTGGTGTCTCTCCTTTATACGGTTTGATATCATGAAGATGCAGCCAGGCTCTTCTTCCTTTCAATTTAACCACTGTGTGTGGGGCTAACTTCCTCCACCTCATATGATCCCCCAAACGGGGCTTACTGCATGTACGTGCAAACTTGCGTACCATCATCTGGTGCCCTAGGTATAAGATAGATGGCTTTAGTAAATCTTCTGAATCAATGGGTTGGTCATTATTGTTGCTTCTTTTTTACCCCTCCGCTTGGCGTTTGACCTGTTGAGACATGAAAGAAATACTTGCAGTCATTGTTAGATAATCATGCATCTCATCATCTAGTGCCTTTGCTACACTATGGGCATCAGTTATTACCCTAGTAGGAAGAGCAGGAGGGTTATCATACATCGTCCATTCACCACCTCATGAGGGGTTAGATGGTGATCTGAGCCAGGCTGATTTCTTAAAGCATATAGGGCAAGGGGTAGGCGGTGTAGCCATCCCTTCTTTAAAGTCATCTTAATTTTTGCAATTCCTTCTTTTAGTAATCCGTTTAATCTCTCACATGTGTCATTTGCCTGTGGGGGATACATGGAGGAAAACATGTGCTCAATGCCTAATAGGAGAACTATTTGCTCAAACAACTTATTTACAAAATGCGGACCCATCCTCAGTCCCACCACACCTCACACACACCCCATCTGGGAAACACCTTGCAAACAAGGAACTTGGTGGTGCACGTGGAATCAAGGTGTGTGCATGGACCTGCCTCGATCCACCTAGAAAAGGACATACCACAACCAGCATATATCTGTAGCCATTGCACGCCTGCAGCATATCCACAAGATCTATATGTAGATGTTGAAATTGGCCATTGGGTCTAGGGATTGCTCCTCTCACTGTTTGCAAAGTGTGCCCTGCAGTACATTTCTGGCACACGGTGCAATTTACAATGAACTGTGCCACATGCTCTAATAAATTCAGGCAAAACCATCCTTCTGCAATTGTAACAGCAAGACTTTCTCGAGTCGCAAGCGCTGGGTAGTGAAGCTGCTCCAGCATTACCTTCAATAATGCTAGAGGCATAACTGGCTTTCCAGTGCTATCATGTCTCCGAATTGCCTCAGTGGGGATAAAGAATACCCCTGCTTTCTCTATAGATCCTGTTCTTCTTGTGGGGCTCAACCTTGTATCTCAATTAACTGGACAATAGACAGCATGTCAAATGCCTGCTTTACTAACATCCATTGTCCTGTCATCTGTTTAACACTTTCTAATTCAAAATTGAAAATGGTTGGGAAATAGGCTGCCTGTTTGGTGTCTATGTCTGAGGCTTTGTTTCTGCAAGAAATGACGTCAGTCCTTTAAAATGCGCTGAAATTTTACGACTGTTAGAGTCACTGGAATGCTTCAATGAGCTTATCCAATCGGGCCACATGTTGCACTAGAGTGCTGTCTGCACAGAGGAAGCCCCTCCTTTCCAACATTACAGACCTGCGTGTACAGTTGACATCACATAAGCAGAGTCAGAGTACACCGTCATTTCCCCATCTTCAAATCTCTGAAGCACAGCTATAAACGCCACTAATTCTGCAGCTTGTGCTGAATAATGCAAAGGCAATCTTGTGCCTGTCACTACCTCAAATTCACCATCTCGGTTCAGCTACAATACTGCTGATCCCATATGTGTTTCACCAGTTTTTTGGTCAATTTTCAAGGACCCATCAATAAAGACAATCCATCCTCCCCCCAGATCATTTTCTGTAGCTTGGGGAATATCATTATAACTATCAGTATACGTTGTGCAATCATGTATGTAATCATCCTCTCCTACTGGCTCTGCTATGAACGTTGTTGGGTTCACTGTCTTACATCTGATGATTTTAATTGCAGAATTCGAGATTATTACCTTGTATCCTGATACTCTCTGTGTGGTCAATGTACTTTTGGGTTTCTCTAAAATTGAAAATAATGCGTGTTCCACAAACATTGTTACTGAACACCCCATTGTTATACTTGAAGCTTTTTCAATTTACAAATGCAGCAGCAGCTAAAGATTGCTCACAAGGGTTTTGTTCTTTCATAACAGGGTCTAAAATCCCACTATAATAAGCTAATGGTTTATGCACATGTTCTCATGTCGTTTTCTGTGTAAGGACTGCTGTCATAACTTCTCCATTTGAATGAGAGAACAGATACAATTCTTCATGATGAACTGGAATTCCTAACAGAGGGGCTTAACTGATTGCCTTTTTTAACACTTTAAATCCTTCAGTCATCTCAACTGCCCATGGTATTTTACTATTGTCCACCTGTGCTTCTTTAAGTCCTTTAAAAGTGTCAAATATATGTAATGTAATCAAAAACCCAGACCCTAAAATAATTAAATAAGCCTAAGAATTGCTGCATTTCATTCACTGTTTTAGGCTCTGTAGTTTCCATAATTGTTTTTGCCCTCTTAGGGTGTCACTTTTCTCCCTTCATGAGAGATCAACTGTCCTATACAAGACCTCTTCCTGACAGTATTGTAACATTTCTTTGTCTACCTTATACCCTTTCTCTGAAAGCATAGTCATGAGCTTAACTGAGTCTTCTCTGCATCTTTATTTTCTCTCACTGCACACCAAAATATCATCTATGTACAGATTTATTTCACATTTGAGCTGAACATTATCTAAATCCACCTGGAAGACTCTATTAAAGATTGAAGGGGACTCACAGTACCCCTGGGAAAAATAAGTATGTTTCAGGTGAATATTTCTATATGAAAAGGAGTCAAATTGTGTGAGTCTTCATGAAGGGGAACTGAGATAAATGCATTTTTTAAACCTATATCTGTGAAATATTTGGCCTTAGATGGGATATTGCACAATATTGTTGCAGGATTTGGAAATTAAGGAAATTCAGCTTCGAGTATATTGTTTAGCGGGTGAAGGTCCTGTATAAATCTCCACGACCCCCCCCTTTGATTTTTTCACAGGGTACACAGCCGTGTTGCAAGGAGAGTCGGATGGCACCAATATTCCTTGCTTCATTAAAGTGTAAATGGTCTTAAATATGTCTTCATCGGTTTATAGTCATAAAGTCAAATGAAATAATATCGAAAGTCATAATGTCTAAAACAAAAAGTCGAAAAGAAAATGTTGAATTTTTTTTTTTTGGTTGTTTTTTGTTCGAAATGGGGGGTTCCCCCCAACCCCCCCTTTTTTTTGTTTTACCCCTTTCTTTTAACCCCCAGAACCCAAAAAAACATGTAAATTAAAAAATAAAAAATTCAAAATTTCTTTTTTTCAACATTTTTGTTTAGACATTTTTGCAATTTGATATTATTTTTTCGACATTATGACTGCACACTGTCTTCATCCGCCTCTCTAGACATGGAATATTGCTTTGCCTGTGGCAAAAGGGCTCCTGCTTTAATCTTGATTTCAACTGCTCCTATCCCTTTTTATAGAACCACATCACATGGGCTTATGGTCCATAAAATAGTTGGCACTTTCTCCAAGTCTCCCAGAAAAACTGACGGTTTCTATTTTACCAACGCCATCTCTGTGGTATCTCTAAATTCTCTACTTTAATCCAATAATTGAGACTTATAAAAACACTAATTCATTGTCTGAGTAATCATCCCTAAACATCTCTTGATCTGTCAAATCTGTCAACCTACATCCTTCACTGAGAGATATCACTGTTCTCCATCCTCTACCCTCATCATCTGTTCCATGAAGAATCACCCTTTCCTCTTTGACCACTGCTGCTTCTAATTCCAAAGGGATAATCTGCCCTTCTTCATCATCCATGGGAATTTCTGGTCTAAATAAAAACTCATCTGGTATTCTCAACAGTTTACCTATCACCTGGGGAACCATGATAATAAAACAGTCACTCCATACACAAAAACTTTTGGATCTAAAAGAAATCCTCGTAATGCCTTCTGACCTGTAAAAGCTAATATAAACTCTCTCCCATTCATATAATGTAACCCTTGGGTAGAACACACTATTCCTTCATCAGTAAAAGATATCGTCATGTTGAACTTCGTCATGAAGTCATGTCCTAGTATGTTAACTAGCTTCTGCCTAGAATATAATATTGGCATCGACATATCGTGTTTTCCTATGGAGATTGGTCATTCGTATGTAAAAGGAACTAAACTCATTTCCCTAGAGAATCCCTGCGGATTCATGATAATTCCTGACTTTGGATATTTTCCCTCACAGCCATAGGAACGAGTTGCTCCAGTGTCTATGAGAAATGAAAATGTCTTGCCTCCTGTCGTTATCTTAACCATTGGTTCCTCTTGGGGGTCCGGTGTCACTGAAATTGCTGAACAAATCAGGCAACTCTGTGGACTGCCCAATTGTGGATATAAATTCATCCCCATACCTGTGAAAGGATTTCCTCCTACCACTGTCACACTACCCAATTTGGGTGCTGGTGTTTCCTAGGCTCCTGTATTCATATTCCATTGTGGTACCACAGCCTATTATCTCTGTGCTTGCTGAGTTTGAACCTGATGTGTTTGCATGGGCACTTGCTGAGATTGCCCTTCCGGCGCTTTAATTTGCAATGGGGCTTGCTGTGACTGCTGTAGTTGCGGCGCATATCTCTGAGCCAGTGTGTGATCTTGGGCATAATATTCCGGTGGTTCTCTGTTATACTGTGGAGCATAACCCATCCCCCTCTTGGAGTTTGCCAATTTTGCTGCATGCCTTTTCTGCTTTTACATGTTCTGGCTATGTGTCCTATTCTCCTGCAATTCCAACATTGTTGCGGTTGTCTGGCATTAAATCCTCCTCTTTCCTGAGGGTTCTGAAATCCACCTTGTCATCCTCCTCTAGGCCCATTCCCTCTTTGTCTTGGCCAAAAATGGTACCAACCTTGATTCATGGGATACACTGTGTTTTTTTGCTGCACTGATTGCATCTCCTGTGTCACCACAGCTTCATTACTCATCAATACCGCTCCCTCTATGGCTAATTTTGACAAATTTTTCTGAACTAACTTTGCTTCTTCCTCCTGCCTACTCTCAGCTTTCTTCTTATTTTTCTCTTGCAATAATCGGCAGTGATGGATGATCGTCAATTGTATTTCTGGCCATGGTTTTGCTTCCATTCCCACATGTTTCTTCATTTGCCTTTGCACTGGCCGAGGCAGTCCCTGACACAAAATGTGGTAAAATAATGCCACTGTTTTGTCCCAATGCTCTCTCGTATCAAGACGCTATCGCTCTTGAATATCTTGAATAAAAGTGACAGGGTCTTCATCTTCCCCCAGTTCCTTGTCATGATCGCACCCATATCTGTTGTGTCAGGATATTGTACTCTGAGAGCCTGCCATACGCCTGCTCTGCAATTATTAAATGGCACTCCATAATGTTTTGTGTTTTGTGCAGTTACACCTAAATATCCTGTTCGCTTCCAAATGTCATCACCTCTCTCCCCTAAAATGGCTGCCAGAACGTCTTTTATGTCACTTATTGCTAACATAATTCCTGATGTTATGCTCTCTAATTCATAAATCCATTTCCCCGCACAGGATGTTAAACTCAGTAATTTACATTTTAAATGATCTTTATTTATTTGTGGGCATGGAATATACTTTGGTCATCCTCCCCCTTTCACTAATAATGGAAATTGTGAGAACCCTACTCAATAATCATGCCCAACTACACTCCTTGTTTTCCAGGCGGGCTAGTCTCAACCGTTGGTCGCTGTCCAGGTAGTCTGCTTACATAAAGCAGGGATACATCCCCTGTACTGCGCGATCGTGTTGTTCTCTCTTTGGGGTCCTCTAGATCTAACAATCTTACCCCTTTCTCTACACTTGATTCTTTTGAAAATCCACATGCGCCCTCCCTTCACGCTTTCTCGTTTTCCTCCCTTTCTTCATTTCTTCGTCTGACATAATTATGCCCCAACTTGTATGACTATTATCCTTTTCCACGTCATCAGATCTAATCTGCTTAAAGACAGCATTATATGATTGTCTGTTATAATGTTATCTAACCTACCATCAGTTTCCCTCAATAGGGATCCTTCTATATTCTCTTGAGTTTTATACCCTTTTTTATCCCTCATTTGCCTATATAAATAATAATTTTCCCTACGTTCTCCATGTCTTGTTCATCCGCCCATGTTGATCTTCTCAGCATTCCTTGCAACTCTCTGTGAGGCTGTTGTGATCTTTTCTCCTCCTGAAATCATTCTTATGCTTTGTTCGGCACCATGCTTCTATGACATAGATATAATTTCTTGTCATCTTTTAATCCCCTACTTCTGTTCATTTCTTCTTCTCTTCTCCTCATCTCCCTTAATTCATCTTCCTCTTGCCTTCTTTGCAACCTGTGTACTTTCGTTCTTTGTGCTTCTACCTCCTTTCCTTTTTTCTCTTCTAATCTCTCCTTTTCTTTCCTTGCCTCATACTTTCTTCGTTCTTCCCTTCGCCGGTGTTCTTTTTCCTACTCCTCTTTGTATACCCTCCCCTCTTGCTTTTCTCACTCTTTCCTCTCTTTCTAAAACCCCATCAATGCCCTCACATCCATTCCTTCTGTACTGCTACTCCCTTAGCCTTGCCCTTTATTTCTGTCTGGCTCTTTGCTTCTTACTCTATCTGCCTGTCTTGCCTATCTTTTCTCTCATCACACTGTTTACTTTCATCGCGTTTCATAATATGTTTGCGTTCTCTGCTTTTGCTCTCTTCCATGTTGTCCTCACTGTTATACACTCGGGGCTCATATATCGGGTTAACATACCCCGCCGCTGGTTTCAATTCCTTTAAGGGATCAAATCCCTTTTCCTCTGCATCTATGCTCTTCTTTTCAGGAGCAGAAAGGGGAGCCAAAGGCGTTACATCCTCCCCTTTATGCTGATTAAGCATCCACACCCTCTTGGCTGGATCTTCTTTCTCGCTCTGGTACATTTTACATAACTCTAGAACAGCTAGCCTTTTCAGTAACTTCTTTCCCTTATATGTAGCATGTAAGTACGTCATCATATGTCGCAATACTGTTTTTGACAGCAATCCCTTTTGAGGCCATGGTATAAGTGTTTTATTAGTCATGCCTTGAACCCACTCCAAATGATATTTCCTTATTTTAGCTTTATATCTTAGCAATGTCCTGCATAAATGTAGAAGCAGAGTGTTCCCCATAATGACAAGTCGATCTCAACTGTCTCTACTTACCCAACCTTTTATTCTGGTCCTTACTGTATCAAATACACAACACTTATCAATTTGAGCAGACACCATAAATCGCCGCTTATTTATTCAAAAAAATTAAAATATTTAAAGCACTTTTTAAAATGTACACAACAATGTTCTTTTCGTTCCTTTTGAACTCGGGTCATGGGGCCCTTTAAGACAGGTAGCAATACTTAGAGATGGATGAGGATGCAGAACTTACTCATACATCAATAATCAGACCGACGCAGGAAGTTGGCAAAACACTGTACTGTTTTATTAACAATTATCTAAAACAGGGAGTTACAATGGACATCAATGGACGTTCGCTCAATTTCTCTCAAAGCATCACATGAAAAAAAAGCATTCTTATACTACAAATTCATCACTACTGACGTCATCCTACCTGGCAAACTAAGAAAACCTACTAGGCGATGTGATAGGCTTAAAGGGAACATCTAGGTATACGTTCCATACTGACGGGAGTTGTGATTGGGTCTCTAAGATCAGGTGGACTACTAAGTCCACCCCAAGAGCAAGTCATCTTCCGTGTCATACTAATACACAACACCCTATTGGCTTCACAAACTATAGGGTTCCTTAATATGTGGCCCTCTCTAATTGGTTGGCACGCTTGTATCCTTCTGGAATATTCCACTTGCTAGCAGCACACAAGCTGGTTACCCCAGGTGCTGGGAGGGTCGGCCTGGTCATGCCTCCCCCCCCAAGTAGCCCTTATCCATCATCACTCCTGTGGTCTGCCATTCAATTAAGGCTTTGAACTCGGCCCTGTAGAGGCTCACTGTGCCTGAGAATAAAAGGGAGCATGGCATGGTCTTATCTTCTGGTTTCAGTGTAGCTCGAACGAGTCTATTTCCATCTGACCATGTGACTGGAGACCACGTTTTTGAGCTCTTCGTTGCATAGAATACTATTAAATGATGAACTCTAGGCACTTTCAGTGTTTTCCATTACACCTCAACAGGAGTTTGTTTCTTTCTCACGTTCATGCAGTTTCTTGACAGATAACCAGGCTCGTGATGGCCCGACACTTGATGCTGGGCCAGCCAGCCTTTCTTGAATTCTCCTTCGCCATCAGCTGTTTTCAACTGCACCACACTTCAAGTCCTTTCCATTCACGGGGTGCAAGTGCATTGTGGAACATCTAGATTCTATACATTCCTATGAATATACATTGGTGCATCACAGCAATCTATTTACTACGTAGCCAGCCTCATGATTACATTGTCTACTTGCGTTACAGCATCTGTACAATTGTCAAATGACTTTGCATTTTCTTCAGTGTTTCTTCACACAAGCAATCTTCATTTTGATCCCGAAATGTTGCTTTTCTTTGATACCTCATCCTCAGATCCTATAGAATGTCTATATTGCTTCTTCATTTGTATCTTTATTGGGTGTGTCAATTCTGCTTCCTATGACGTCACCAGTCTTCTTTCCCTTTCATTTTCACACTTCTTCCGGGACTTTTTCCAGAAGACCATTTATTCTTTGTGAATGCATATAGGGTTTTCTCAATGGATATATTCTCTCAAGGATTTTTTGCGGTATAGGCATTCTCCCTGGCACTGCACATGTCGCAATTTCTGGTTCCCAACATATAGGCAACATGGGGCAGAGCTTCTGGTAGGGGTATTTGGCTCTTCCTCTACATCTACACTCCCTCCTCTGAGCGACTCATCGACCACTCTCTCATCAATCTTCACATCAAGACATTCTGGTCTGAAGAAGTGCTTCTTCGGAGTCCATATCTTTATGACTCCTTTGAAGCATCCTGCTGATTTCCCATGTTCATCAACACTCCAAGTCATAAGACTGCATTGTCCATTCGGGCTGCAGTAAATCCATCTTTCCACATACTTCTTGTGGTTCTTCGGATACAGGAACTTTGTTCCCTCAGGTGCATGAATACTGGCCTTTACGTAGTCTCTGATTTCCTTGTCTGTCAGCTCTTTAGGTTTGAACCCTGATTCAACATCAATCACGATCTTCATTCCTACTGCTTTCTTTGCAGTCTTCTTGCACTGTGTGATTATTATCCTGATCACACAGAATCCAAACATGATTATCACCAACAGGGCTCCAAGGAACTTGAAAATGTTTGCCATCCATTGTGCAACCCACGAGAAGATTGACGCAAACCAGCTGTCATCAAAAATGTCTTCCACTTCATCTTCCATCTTGACGTGTAAGATTGTCAGCATCGTTATGGCTTCTGTCAAGGTGCCATTCTCGTTGTTGTGACAAGGTATGAATGCGCAACATGATTCTCAGATTTTGGCACAAACACCTCCATCCTTAGCTGTAATCATATCCATGACATATCTGTTCTGAAGAGTCATCAGGCGTATGGCTCTTAGCTCCTCCTTGATAGCATTCAATCCCTTTATGGTGGTGTTAATCATCTGCAGAAGCTCCCATCTGGTAATCTGCAACCACTTGGCATTTACCATTGTCTGGATCCCAAGCATAAAGATAACAGTGAAAATTGAAGCAGTTTTGCTGAATAGTCTGTGCTCATATGGAATAGCATCAAAAGCTTATATTGATTTGGCTGAGAAATAGTTTTCTCTCTTCATTCGATTAAGGAGTTCAACAGATCTCTTCTTCCTCAGGTGAGCATCTGCTTTCGGAAACTCGTCAATGTTCAGGTCACTCTTTGGTATCACCAATATTGGAACATGGAAAATCACTATAGAACATAGTCCTCCCCAATCTCTGGGCAGCTTCATGTAAGCTCTGGATCCACAGGCCCAGTAGTGATCAATTATCACCCCTGTCCCAACTTTCATTCCTGGTACATCGAAGATTCGACCACAATGCTGATTCTATCCACCTTTTCCTGTGCCATTGTTTCTGAAGCATAGCTCTGCATTTGTTAGAGGCACTATCTACAACGGGCCTCCTTTGTCTTCGACCAATGTCAGTAACCATCAAAAAGGAAGTCAAGATGGGGCATTTTTCATTTACTTCAGCACTTCCTAAGTTCCATTGTCAAGCTCCTGTCGCTCAAGAACAGTAACTTTCTCATTTCCAGCTATAATATCTATAAGGAGTGTTTCAGGGGAGCCACAGTCCAAATGTGCATCTATCTACTTGATAGTCTTTGCGTCCTTCTTCCTCGTCATCGATCGAGTCTACATGTGCTGAACCTCTTCTTCTTGACTTGCTTCCGAATGGGGTGGAGGTGTGACGGTCTCACCAGCATATACTTTTACATCTCCCAAGTGGATCCAGGCTTGCCTTCCTTGGACTTTAACTGCTGAAAGAATAACGTCTTCCACAATGTAAGGACCACCAAACCTGTGCTCGTGCCACTTTCTGGTGAAATTCCTAATTAGAACAGAGCCTCCAGCAAAAAGTTTAGGAACATATAACTTTTCAAGTCCGGTTGCTGTATTGTCTTCATCTGTGGCCTGAAACCAACACCCCTTCCGCTTGAGTTGATCTGAAAGGACAGAGATACTAGCCATCTTACATACATCTTAAATACACATGTAACAAATTTCCTAACAATTCTGCAGTTGTCTGTGCATCACTTCTATTCCTCGATGGTGGAGTCAGAGGCGTTCTCATCTGCCTCCTCATAACTAACTCATGGGGCATGAGGTGGTGGTCTGAACCAGGCTGATTTCCCAATGCATATAATGCAAGGGGCAGGCAATGCAGCCACTCCTTCTTCAGTGTCAATTTCAGCTTTGCTATCCTTTCCTTTAGAAGACCGTTGAGTCTCTCACATATTCTGTTCACTTGCGGGTGATAAGCAGAAGAAAATGTATTTTTAATGCTAAGGAATAGGCTAATCTGTTCGAATACCTCATTCACAAAATGGGGTCCATTGTCAGATCTCAGCACCTCACATACTCCCCATTTAGGAAATACTTCTTGAACTAAAAACTTTGCAGCGCCAGTTGCATCAGGATGTGTGCATGGACAAGCTTCAATCCATCTTGAAAGGGGGCACGCTGCCAATATCATATACCTGTATCCATTACATACTTGCAGCATGTCAACATAATCGATATGTAAATGCTGAAAAGGACCATTTGGTCGAGAAATCACTCCTCTGTTTGCAGTGTGCACCCAGCAGTAAACGTTTGACATAAGATGCAATTTACTACAGAAAAAGCAACTTGTTCTAACAGGTTCGGTACAAACCAGTCCTCCGCGATAGACGCTGCAAGGCTCTCCCTAGTTACATGCGCAAGGTAGTGTAGCTGTTCTAATAAGCCACCCTTAATAAGGCTACAGGCATCACTGGTTTACCAGTGCTGTCTTGTCGCAACAATGCTTTGGAAGGGGATAAAGGACCCCCCCACCCCGTGTCTACAGCTCTTTTTCTTCCTGTGGAGCCCCACCTTGAACTTCCATCAATTGCATTCTTGACAAATGATTAAACCCTTCATTCACAACCATAATTGTGACCATTTTTTGTTTCACATCAGGTTTGTCACAATTGGAAATATCAGGTGAATATGCAACCTTTTTGGCCTCTTCATCTGCGGCTTGGTTTCCGCGGGAAATAAAGTCAGTTCTTTTATTATGTGCTGCACACTTAACTATTGCGATGGCTACTGGGAGTTGTAGTGCCTTGATAAGCCTGTCCAATAATGCTTTGTGTTGCATTGGAGGCCGTCCGCTTGAAGGTAGCCCCACCTTTTCCACTGTGCTAGCCCTGCGTGCACAGTTGACGTCACATAGGCGGAGTCACTGTACACCATCTCTTCCTACCATGCAGGTTTCTCGAGCACGACAATAAGTGCCACCAATTCTGCAAGCTGTGCTGAAAAATGAGACGGTAGTCTCGCACTTGCTACAACTTCAAATTCCCTGTTAGCTCAGTGTCTTACCACAGCTGTACTTGAATGCCTTTCTCTATCAGTTTGATCGATTTTCGAAGACCTGTCATTAAAGATAACCACCCCGCTTCGAGAGCATTCTCCTTTACCCTTGGGATCTCATCATAGAATTCCTCATAATTGGAGCAATCATGTACTTGCTCGTCCACTGCCAATGGTTTGGCTACAAACATGGCAGGATTCACTATTTTACACCTGACTATTTTGATCGCTGGATTCGATATAACCACCTCCTTGGGTTTCTCCAAAACAGCAAATAATGCATGCTCAACAAAAAAAAGTCATGGAACACCCTGTCACTTTGCTTGTGGACTTCCCAATAGCAAATGTGACAGCTGGCAGTGATTGTTCGCAAGGAAAGTGTCCTCTCATAACTGGGTCTAGAATCCCACTATAATATGCTACGGGTTTGTACCCTAATGTGGTTCTCTGTGTGAGTACTGTTGTCATAACTGTTCCATTCGTATGTGAAAACAGGTATAATTCCTCAGAATAATTGGGAATTCCTAAAACTGGAGCTGTGCAAATAGTTTTTTCAATTCATCAAATCCTTCCTCCATTTCCTCAGTCCATTAAATGTTTTCCTGATTCACCTGGGCTTTCTTCAGAGCCTGCAAAAGGGGTCTCGTATATGAACTAAAGTCAAAAACCCATGCTCTGACATAATTACACAGTCCCAGATACTTGCATTTGCTTTATCGTGTTTGGTTTTGGCGTTTTCATAATTGCCTCAGCTCTTTCAGGTGTAACTTTCTTTCCCTCATGAGAAATTAACTGACCTATGTATAACACCTCTTCCTGACAATATTGCAATTTCTCCCTATCCACTTTGTATCCTTTGCCTGCTAAAGTAATCATCAGCTGAATCGAGTCTCGTTTGCACTCTTCTTCTGTTGTGCTACAAACTAAAATATTGTCTACGTACTGCAGCATAATACTTTGTATTGCATTGTATTGTATTGTATTGTATATTTATATAGCACTCTTTCCCCACTTGTGTGGCCTCAATGCGCTTTTTCCTCAGTTGAACGCCCTTGGTGACCGTAGTCGATGTAGTTGTAAGGTTCTAGGGGGTTTAGTTTAGGAGATGCGTGTGTGCATTTTGCCGTTCTAGGACTTTGGTGGCAGGCAAGGCGCGACTAAGCAGCCCAAGAGAGATCAGACACGTGGGTGGGTGCTGGTGAGTGTTAGAGATAGCTTGCTATTGTTGAGAGAGTCTATGTGAGGCCAGCTATACCAAGTTCCTTTCGGGTGGTGGTCGCTGTATGCTAGTGGCAGAGGTGTAGAGGTACGTCTGATGTTTCAGTCTGGACAGCTTTGTGTGCACTAGACCGACTGTGCTTAACCAGAGGCATGGTCTATCGTGCATGGATGCCCGCCGGTGCCTGCGGCCCATGTCCATGCTAGTAGTATGAGAATATACGTACCTTAGGCTGCGACATTGCTCCAGGTCTATACCAGGGGGACCTGGTTTTAATAAAGTGGTAGGAATCCACCTATATTAAGCTGTGACGGGGGCTACACCTAGAATTTGAGAATCCTGTATAGTGGGAGAGAGGTCTACACCTAACAGTACAGTGTTCGTAAAGAGGCTAAGCACGGCCAGATAATAGAGTCTAGTCTAGTGGGAGAGAGGCCTACCCCAACAGTGCATGATTTGGATACAGGCAAAAGATAGCTAGAGTTGAGAGTCATGCTTGGTTGGTGGGATGCCTACTCCCGATTCAAATTGGATAACAGGCCTTGAGAATCCACAGCAGGAGCTGAGAATCCTGTACAATTGGAGGGAGACCCACATCCAAAACGTGCAGCCTGGATAAGAGAGTAGGCAAGGCCAAATCCGAGCGTCATGAACAGTGGGAGAGGTCTAAGACTGACAATGCAATTTGGGTGACTAACTAGGGACAGCCACAACTAAGAGTCCAGCCCAGTGGGACGAGGGGTTGAAACCTGTCAATGCGGCCAGAGTACAGGACTAAAACAGGGTTGGTGCCCATAACTCGTTGACCACGCAAATAAGAGTATACTACTAGACAGAGGCAGACCCTAACCCTGACAGTGCTATTTGTGTAAAGAAAAACAGATTTGGACCCTTAGATGGAGGATGACAACATGTTCATTTATCTTTTTTTAATAAATATTGACAAATGATTCAATATGTTCTTTTATAAACATTTCAAATATTTTTTATAAAGTATCACCATTACGGTGTAAAATTATTTTAAACATAAAACACAATTTGCGCTTATTTAAGATCCACAAAACCATTCATCCCTACATTCCATTCTTTTCACTTTATCATACCATCAATCACACAAATACAAAACAACCTAATCTTTTAGGTCACACTCTAACAATTTTATACATCAACACAAAATTTAGATCCTCTCAATACAGTTTTAAGTTTAAGTGACTGTCTGCCCCTAATCAAGCAGTAGGTCGACACGTGTTTCAGGTTGTATTTTATAGACTTAAATCAGTCCAATATGTACGCCAACCATCTTCAGGACATACACAGGAACAACAGTAAAGTCCCTTTAGATCTAGTAGGGTGGATCAAATTTCTTCAGAAGCCACAGGTGAAGCCTCACTCAGAGTCTTTCGAATCAGGTCCTCAGTGGAGCCCCCTTTTTCTTTGTATGCAATCTCCTTAAAAACGGCCATACGTGTCTATCCTCTCCGGCTTATGGACCATGCTGCTATGGTCATCTTCGTATCATTAAATGATGTGACGCTCGGACCTCTTTCTATTTTGTTTGCGTGGTTCTCATTAGGTTACAAAAAATCTGAAAGGTTTTGCCCAATTCTCACTACTCGCCATGAGTGCCGTTCATTCCATCTGTTCCCAACTGGTACGTCAGCAGTGCTATTTGTGTACAGGACTACACCATACTGCAAATCTGAACCAAATAGTGTGAATATACACCTAACAGTGTAAGTCTAAGTACAAGACCGAACAAAGCTAGAGCCTACCCCAACAGTGCAAATTGAGTACCCATCCAAGGAAAGCTAGATTAGAGAGTCCTGCACAGTGGGAGAGAGGACCGCAGACCACGGAGAAACCGGAGCACATGACTCACATCATATAATAGCAAGAGATGGAGGCTCCGTCTCGAGTTGGGAGTCCTGCGGGGTGGGTGCGATGCTTGGCAAATCGATATTGCTTAGGTCCATCTGCAGGACCCTATTAAAGATTAACGGAGACTCACAGTACCCTTGGGGCAAAAGTGTGCTTTTCAGTTTAGTCTGACAGAACGTAAATGACGTAAGGTCTTGGGAATCCTTGTGCAACGGGATTAAGAAAAACACATTTTTCTAGTCAGTCACCGTAAAATAGCTTGCCACTGGGGGAATACTGCATAAAATCGTCGCAGGATTCGGAACTAAAGGAAACTCTGTGTCACGACTCGCTCCCTTCGCTCCCGTTCCCGCCACTTGGGGGCATGTTTTGGGGCTTATTCCTTGCTGGACATTTCCTCCGAACCTAATGCCACAGTGCTGTAATGAATTGGGAGCGCTAAATCCCTATTTTCCAAACTACTTCCCTTCCGGATCCATTCCAGGTTTTTGGCAGCCAGCATGCTTCTTTAACCAAATGACTGTGCTTCCCAGAATGCCTGGCCCACTGCTCCACCTCCACCCTTGCAGGACAAGGTTGGGTGGAGGATAGGCAACACCTGTGGCTGCATGTGCAGCAGTCAGCACACCTGAGGCGTGTGCTCGTTAAACAGCTTTAAAAGCCTCAGTCTCACTTCAGTCCAGCGCTGGTCATCGTTTGCAGTGTTCCTGTTTTTGACTAGTCCCTGGTTCCTGGTCCCTTGCCTTTGTACCTACTTCCTTGTTCCTGTTTTCTTGTTTCCTCCGCCCTGAATTTCGGATTCATGCGCTAATTGATTTCTGCTCCCTTGATTTCCCTTTTTGTCTTCCCCTGTTTGCAGGCAGCAATTCTCAGTGCTTTCCCCTTTTAGATGCAGCCCAGTTTGTCTGTGTTCTATATTTCTTTGACTCTGTCCTTTGCTGCTGTTACCCATTTGCCTTAGCCTTCCTCTTAGTTTAGTTTCCTGTCTTTTCCTTGGAGGGGTAGGGAGAAGTTTGCATAGGTTATTTCGTTTTTCCCTGCTCCTGATCCTTACCTTCTAGAGGATCCATTCCATGTTTTCCATTGCACTTCTGCATCCATTTCCCATTTGATCATTAGGTGTGGTGTGTGGTGGTAGCTAGCTCCTGTGTGAATGCTTATGTTTTTTCCCACTAATTTGTAATCCCTATTCCATCTTAGGTATTTAGTTTTCTGCAGCGGATCACGCTCCACTGCCTTCCAGTCTCCGCCCTTGCCCTGCCGGGCTCTCCACATTGCAGCGGATCTCGCTCTGCTGCCTTCCAGCCTCCGCCCTTGCCCTGCGGGCTCTCCACATAGCAGCGGATCTCGCTCTGCTGATTCCCAGCCTCAGCCCTTGTCCTCTGGGCTCCCTGCCCGGCAGCCTGCCTCATTCCGGCTGCCTTCAGCCCTTGTCCTCAGGACCTCCCTACTTCTCCCATTGCTGTTATAGCCTTTCTGGGTCCCAGATTCATCAACAGGATTCGTGGGCTAGCTGACATTCAAGAGGTGTATTTCGTCCTCGTGAGTACAGTTCCTAAGCTCCCTTATGTAATACCATCAAGAGTGTTAGTACACAGATCCTGTCATTGCTGGCCCTCCACGTGGGTTTAGCGCTGTCAGTACCTGTAACAGCAATTGGGGGTAAGGTGCTTGACGACTTTCCTCGCGGTCAGGTGCTTACCCCACATCCCTTTTCATATATTGGTTTTGATGTCACACTCTATTTTGCACTCCTGGGTTCTAGCATACCTGAGTCGTTGTTCCTGGGTGCACATTTCCCTTGCCATATTCGCTGCCTTAGTACTCGCCTGACTAATCCTGACAGTATGACCAGCCCAAAATTCCCATTGAATATGGCAGGTTTAAGAAAGAAAGGCAGCAAGGCCTCTAACAAGCTTGTACAGAAAGCTTCCCCTACATTTACCTGTGACAAACCAATCACTAGTCCTGACCCCTATGAACTCCTTGTCACGAATGGGCATTTACGTGCAAAGTGTTTTTCCCATAGGATGGCACATCCTACATGGCCTGATCCTAGTTCTATCTTTGGTTTTGATCCCGATTCTATGTCAGCACAAGCCTTAGCCGCAGAAAACAACACACTGTTAGACTTATTATACGAGAGTACCTCTGTTGTTGAACCCCATGATTCCAGTTGTGCTTCACCTCAGATAGAACAGTTTCATGATACCAACATAAAGAATGGAGGGGTTTCTTGCATAACTTCTGTTTTCTACCCTCAGTCTAACGCATACTCTGTTGCACAGGTACAGACTGTAGTCCCTAATGCCAAGAGGTCTAAAGTCAATAGTTTGTTTAAGGGAAACACAGACCAAGTTGGAAAGATAAACTATAAATCACAGAACCTGCAAGCAGTAGAGGACAATGTACAATCGATGCATATTCAGATTGCTAGTGCAGGATCCAGCCCTGATGCCACTATGCTTCCCCCTGTGCCTACTGATAGTGATGTACAGTTAATGCAGGGCATGCTAAGAGCTAAACTTGAGGAGTTAAGACAAAAACTCATTTCGGCACGAGAGGAAAATAAAACCTTACACTCTTTACTGATTACACCTCAGACTTTATCTGTTGATGTGGAGGAAGTGAACTCTGTTCAGCCCCTGAGTGTAGAGACCTTGGTAAACCATGATATTTGTCGATATGTTAGATCTATTGGGAGTGAAGGTCTTTCGTCTAGCACAGCGCTTAATCTAGGCACAGGTTCTAACAATTGTTCTGCTGTTTATCAGGGATTGCAGTTAGCCGAAGAGTTACAAGCCACTCCTTTACCAAAAATACCCTGTGTAGCAGTTTGTCATAATTCTGAGCTAGCACACATACAAGCTTCTGATTTCCAAACACAATCCACAATGGTGGCATACACAAATTCAGTCACTACCCTAGGCTTAGGCCCTGCTCTTTATACAGCTGCTGAGACTGAAGTAGATGTTAAAGCTGATGTGGAAGACAATGTTACCTCTGGGTTCACTCTTCCTGCTGCCACTTCTGATCAATACGAACAGTCAGAGACAGTACAGATTTCATGTTCTGATGGACTCATCCCACAGTATACTGAACCAAAGAACCGTCAGGCGGTTCCTGAACTGTTGATTGATAATCTGCCTCTTTCAGAAGCTAAAACAGAGGAATGGACAATAGACGAAATCCTGATTAACAGAGACTTTACTATGGTGATTCCACTGATTGATATGGACTTCTACAAAGAAAAAGACTCTGTGTCACCCACTAAAGAAAGGGACTGCAAGGGTACAGCTCAGTCTTTGGTTACTGGTGCCAAGGAGTCTACTGCCCTAAAGGTGCCCTTCATTCCTGAGCCACCGATGGGTCTGTCAACTTCTGAGACTTCTGTCTGTCCTCCTACAACAATTGACTCTTCTATGATTCAATCCACAGCCCTGCCGTCATCTTTGGCACACCTGTCTTCAACCAATGAACCGCTGCCATGTCTGCCATCTACTCAAGAGCCAGTCCCAAAGACCTGGACATGTTTGTATCCAGCAACCGAGATTGCTCCAGCTTGCATGCCTTCAGCCTCAAGGTTTCCCCTGACCTGCCTGTCTTCAGCTACAGTGACTCATCCTGCAGATCATCCTTCAGCTTTAGAGCCTCCGGTAGTCCATCAGAAGAGCATGTCTTCAGCCCCGGAGTATACTGAGAATTTGCCTCCAGTTCATGAGACACCTGTATCCTGCATAGCCTCGCTGCCATTATCAGAGGTATACCGGTCTACACCAAAAGATTCGGCTGTGTTTTCTTCTGCTCCAGCGATTCCTCCTGAATCCCAACCATTTACAGTCGATGAACGTCTAGCCTGCCTTTCTCTTGCTTCAGGAGGAGCACCAGAATGTCTGCCTTTTTCACAAGACGATTCTTCCAACTGCTTCATTTTAGCATCAGTGCCTCCTAAAGATGCAGCATCAGAGTTTGAGACTTTTGCCAGCTCCCGCTTCAGAGTCATCAAGCTGGACCAAGTGGTGAGTCAGAACCACTCAATCGGGTGTGCACAAGGGGTGGTGCAGACCGGCGTATTACCTACAGGACTTGTGCAACAGAATTCCGCCAAGAAGCACCAGTCGGGTGCTAGTAGCCAAAGGAAGGGAATGACTGCTGCAGTTCAAGATGTGTCTGTTATTGCTCCTTCTGCGAGTCTGCCTGAAATACCAAGTACTGCGTCTATCACTCCCATCAGGATGCCAAACATCCCTGCTGTGGTATCCCACGTGAAACAAGGTGGCTACACGACTGTCACCAGGAGTACTAGCCTTGTACAACCCATTGGACTTTCAGGTCTCCAAGGCGTAGAACATGTGCAGTCAAACCTAAGTCGCTTTCAACCAAAAGCCTTTTCCCAGATGGATGACAGAAGGAAATCTGAACCTCTACCTCAGCCACCACCTTCTCTAATGGCTGAGCATAAACCTTTCCTGAAGCCAGCATTTTCCTCACCTCCCGCATGTCCACTCTCGGCAGAAAGGCTTACAGAACTTCTACCATTGCCTAAGGCATGTTGCACCAGCCTGCCTCTCTCCTCAAAGACTTACAAGGGTCCACTCCCAGTGACTGAGCTTCCTGGACCTTCCAACTCTGCTCCAGGTCCTGCAAGTTCTTCATGCCTTTCTTCGAACCATGAGTCTCTTCCTCACCAGAAGTCACCGTTTCCATCAGTATCACCTCCAAAGACAACACACTCCTATCATGGAAGCCCATCTGCCTTTGCCCACAAGCCGCCATTTCCATCAGTGCCACCTCCAAAGAAAAAGCACTCCCATCATGGAAAGAAGAAGTCTCGTACGGGTGGCAGGCACCCGAAGAGGGCCGTAGGAGGGGGTATACTGTCACGACTCGCTCCCTTCGCTCCCGTTCCCGCCACTTGGGGGCATGTTTTGGGGCTTATTCCTTGCTGGACATTTCCTCCGAACCTAATGCCACAGTGCTGTAATGAATTGGGAGCGCTAAATCCCTATTTTCCAAACTACTTCCCTTCCGGATCCATTCCAGGTTTTTGGCAGCCAGCATGCTTCTTTAACCAAATGACTGTGCTTCCCAGAATGCCTGGCCCACTGCTCCACCTCCACCCTTGCAGGACAAGGTTGGGTGGAGGATAGGCAACACCTGTGGCTGCATGTGCAGCAGTCAGCACACCTGAGGCGTGTGCTCGTTAAACAGCTTTAAAAGCCTCAGTCTCACTTCAGTCCAGCGCTGGTCATTGTTTGCAGTGTTCCTGTTTTTGACTAGTCCCTGGTTCCTGGTCCCTTGCCTTTGTACCTACTTCCTTGTTCCTGTTTTCTTGTTTCCTCCGCCCTGAATTTCGGATTCATGCGCTAATTGATTTCTGCTCCCTTGATTTCCCTTTTTGTCTTCCCCTGTTTGCAGGCAGCAATTCTCAGTGCTTTCCCCTTTTAGATGCAGCCCAGTTTGTCTGTGTTCTATATTTCTTTGACTCTGTCCTTTGCTGCTGTTACCCATTTGCCTTAGCCTTCCTCTTAGTTTAGTTTCCTGTCTTTTCCTTGGAGGGGTAGGGAGAAGTTTGCATAGGTTATTTCGTTTTTCCCTGCTCCTGATCCTTACCTTCTAGAGGATCCATTCCATGTTTTCCATTGCACTTCTGCATCCATTTCCCATTTGATCATTAGGTGTGGTGTGTGGTGGTAGCTAGCTCCTGTGTGAATGCTTATGTTTTTTCCCACTAATTTGTAATCCCTATTCCATCTTAGGTATTTAGTTTTCTGCAGCGGATCACGCTCCACTGCCTTCCAGTCTCCGCCCTTGCCCTGCCGGGCTCTCCACATTGCAGCGGATCTCGCTCTGCTGCCTTCCAGCCTCCGCCCTTGCCCTGCGGGCTCTCCACATAGCAGCGGATCTCGCTCTGCTGATTCCCAGCCTCAGCCCTTGTCCTCTGGGCTCCCTGCCCGGCAGCCTGCCTCATTCCGGCTGCCTTCAGCCCTTGTCCTCAGGACCTCCCTACTTCTCCCATTGCTGTTATAGCCTTTCTGGGTCCCAGATTCATCAACAGGATTCGTGGGCTAGCTGACATTCAAGAGGTGTATTTCGTCCTCGTGAGTACAGTTCCTAAGCTCCCTTATGTAATACCATCAAGAGTGTTAGTACACAGATCCTGTCATTGCTGGCCCTCCACGTGGGTTTAGCGCTGTCAGTACCTGTAACAGCAATTGGGGGTAAGGTGCTTGACGACTTTCCTCGCGGTCAGGTGCTTACCCCACATCCCTTTTCATATATTGGTTTTGATGTCACACTCTATTTTGCACTCCTGGGTTCTAGCATACCTGAGTCGTTGTTCCTGGGTGCACATTTCCCTTGCCATATTCGCTGCCTTAGTACTCGCCTGACTAATCCTGACACTCTGCCTCTACAATCTGGTTAATTGGCCTCATGGCCTGAATTAAATGCCACAACCCCCCTTTTGATTTTTTAACAGGATACACTGCAGTATTACACAGTGATTCTGACATCACCAAGATGCCTTGTTCCATCATAGCCGATATAGTCTTAAAAATACCTTAATTTGCCTCTCGAGACATAGGATACTTCCTTGCTCGAGGTAAAATTGCTCCTGCTTTCAGCTTAATCTTAACTTCTGCCACCCCCTTCAACAGTTCTACGTCATAGGGGCCCGTAGTCCATAAAGAGGTTGGCACCTTCTCCATGTCCTCATCAAAAAATGCAGGACGCTGCCACACTATCACCATTCACTGTGGGATTTCACTTCTTTGTATCCTAATCCAATAAGTAATGCTACATCTCGAACACCACTTCATGGTCTGACAGATCGCCTTTAAACATATCTTTGTCAGTGACGTCAGTCAATCTGTACCCTTCCCCAATGGCAATTACTGTTCTCCATGGCCTGCCATCATCATCGGTTCCTTTGAGCATGGCCAATTCCCCTCGTACTATGGCTGCCTGTAATTCTATAGGTTTTTACTGTCCCCCCTTTTCATCCATAGGTACATGTGGCCTGAACAAGAATTCATCAGGTATCCTCATAATCTTACCCACTAAACCGGGTAGCCATGTTAACAAAATGAGTACCCCACAGTGAAAGACTTCTTGCTCTAACGTTGTTCCTCGCAAAGCTATTTGTCCTGTAAATGCCATGATAAATTCACCCACATTTAAATAATATATTCCTGGCGTGGAACACACTATACCTCCGTCATTGAAGGAAACCGTCATATTTAGCTTTGTCATTAAATCTCGGCCCAGAATATTAACTGGTGTCTGCCTTGAATACAACAATGGGACAGCCATATCGCATTCTCCTATAGAGACTGGCCATTTCTCAGCAAAGGCACTCTACTTGTATCTCCAGAGAACCCTTGAGCATTCATGGCATTTCCTGATAACACATATGTTCCCTCTCGTATACATGAGTGAGTTGCCCCAGTGTCTACTAAAAAAGAAAAGGATTTGCCTCCTATGGTAACATCAACCCTTGGTTCCTCTTGAGGATTTGGCATCACCAATAGTACTGAACACATCAAGTCACCATGTGAGCTGTCCTATTGTGGGTACATGCTTATTCCTGTGCCTGTAAAGGAACCCCATCCGCAACAGTAACACCCCCTACTCTAGGAGACAATAACTGTCCTGTATCTGCATGGGTGCATGCTGTGACGGCCCTAGCAGTGGATTTAATGGTGCTTGCTGTGGTTGTAAAGCCTGTTGCAATGGCGGCGCTTGCCCCTGATACACTGTCTGATCTTGGGAAACCCATCCCAATTTTGTGAGCTACACCTCCACAAGGCGTACCTCTGATCTGTACCCCTCCCCAGAAGTCCTTCAAGGATGGCAACCTTCTCAATATTGCTACTCTAAACCCTTGCTCTGCTTTCAAACACTCCTCCGACATCTGCTGCCTTCTGGAAGAATTTGACCTCAATGTCTTTGGCGTCACTGAGACATGGTTCACGGCCGGCTCTGTCACTGGCTTTGACCCGCTCCTCCCTGATGGCTACAAGATCCTCTCCACGCCCAGGTCCAACCGCTCTGGGGGGATTGTAGCCCTGATCTTCTCCGAGTGGATTCCTGCCTCGGTCACTCCTACGCAGGCCTACTCCTCTTTTGAATGCCTCGTCTGCAGGCTCTCTCTCGACCCTAGCCATTCCCTTACTGTGGCTACTATCTATCACCCACCTGGTCAGATCTCCTCCTTCCTCTCTGAGTGGGCAGACCTCGCCTCCTCACTCCTGGCCTCAACCTCTCAACTCCTCCTTCTTGGAGACTTTAACATCCACCTGGATGCCTCCTGTCCTCCCTCTGGACTCTTTCACGACTTCTGCGACTCTCTCTCACTCACTATTCTCCCTTCTGGCCCAACTCACTCTGCAGGGCACACTCTGGATGTTCTGATCTCCTCAGACCTTCCCCTTTCTGTCCCTCTCTCCACTCCTCTCTCCTGGAGTGATCACTTTCTCCTCTCCTCCCATCTCACCCTCCCTACCCCTCAGGCCAAACAACTTCCATCACTGCCACCCACCTTCTCGGTCATCCGACCCATGAAGCGCGTATCAGTTGAGGCTTTCGCTGCCACCTTCTCACCCCCCTCCCACTTTGGCTGACTCTCACCCTGACACAGCCCTCTCCACACTCCACTCTGCTGTATCTGATACTCTTGGTATCCTTGCCCCTGTCATGAGAATCCGCCTGCAGCCCAAAGCCAAGTGCAACTCCTGGTATGACTCAGACCTCGTCACCCAAAAACGCAAGTGCAGGGTGGTCGAGAGGAAATGGCGTGCTTCATGTACATCCTCTGACAAACTAGCCTGCCGCCTGCTCCAAAGGCAATACCGCCTCTCTGTCCTCACCAAGAAGAGAGCTCATATCCAAGACGGGTCTCTGCGGCATCTAACAACTCGGCTCAACTCTTTCAAATCTGCAAGGATCTGGCCAATCCTGCTGCAGTCTCTACCTCTCCTGTCTCTTCCCAGGCCCTCTGCAAGGCACTGGCTTCTCACTTCATCTCTAAAACTCAGGACATCCTGTCCTCACTCTCCTCCTCTCCCCTCCCTTCCTCTCCCCTCCCTCTACTCCCTGCTCTTCCTGCGGCCCTTCTGAAGACACCTCTCCTACCTCCTTCTCTGCCTTTCTCCTGTTCTCCGCAGACAAGGTTTCTAGACAAGTCCAATCTATGCAAGTCTCGTTAAACAAGTTCACCCCTGTTCCTCCAAAACCATCAAGGACCACATCGACTCCCTGGCTCCTACCCTGGCTGATTTCTGCAATCACTTCTTCGCCACTGGAGTCTTCCCATCCCCCCTGAAGCACTCCCTTGTTCCCCCTCTTCTTAAGAAACCCTCTGCTGACCCCTCCTGCCCTGCTAACTATCGCCTAATATCGATCACTCCCTTCCTGGGCAAGCTCCTGGAGAAACTGGCCATATCCCAGCTTAATCTCCACACTGAATCTGTTGGTTGTCTTCATGGCCATCAATCTGGCTTCAGAGCTGCCAGAAGCATGGAAACTGCCCTCCTGAACATCCGTGAAGACCTGCTCTCCAACCTTGACTCTAACACCCCATGTGTCCTCATCCTGCTTGATCTCTCTTCTGCCTTTGGCACAGTCAACCATGCCATCCTGTTCAACCGTCTCCGGGATAACCTGGGTATCATTGGTCAGACTCTGGCGTGGCTGACTTCTTTCCTCTCTGACCGACTCTCCCAGGTCCAGCTTGGGTCTTTCCTCTCCTCTATCTTTTTCTCTACCTGTGGTGTTCCCCAGGGGTTTTACCTCTCTCCTGGCTGTTCAACCAGTACCTGGCCCTCCTTGCCCACCGCATTGCTGCTCTCTGCCCCAACATTCAGTGCTATGCAGATGACACTCAGCTCATTTTCAGGCTACCTTCGGCCTCCTCTTCTCCTTCCCTCATCTCTGACTGTCTGTCCGCTATCCAGGAGTGGTGTGCCACCAGTGACCTCTGCCTTAATGCCAGTAAGACTGAGATTCTCCTCATTGGCACACCTGCTCTCTCACTTCCTGTAGCTTTTTGGCCACCCTCTCTTGGCCCTCTTCCTGCTCCCACCTGCAAGGCTAAAAACCTTGGGGTCATCTTCGATTCCACACTCTCCTTCTCTCCTCACATCTCTGACGTCACTAAGAAGTCACACTACCAGCTTCACCTCCTCAGAGGTATTATTCTTTTATTCTCCTTCCCCCAGAAGCTCACTGTCTCCAGAGCTCTGGTTCTCTCTAGGCTGGATAACTGCAACAGCCTCTTTCTAAATCGTCCTGCCTATACTCTCCGCCCTTTGCAGCTCATCCAGAACAGGACTGCGAGACTTGTCCTTGGCCTCAAGCCCAGGGATCTTATCTCCCCTGGACTGAAATCTATGCACTGGCTCCCAGTGGCTGCGAGGATTAAGTTCAAAACCCTATGCATTGTCCACAAAGCCTTCTGGGACATGGCGCCTCAATACCTTCAACTCTCTCTTCCTAAATATCTGCCTTCTCGAGGTCTTCGCTCATTCGCCTCCAACTCCCTCAGGGTCAGTCGCTTCTCCAAGCAACGAGTTGGTGGTAGATCTCTTTCTTCAGCTGGGGCCTCCCTCTGGAACAGCCTCCCTGCCCCCCTGAAACTTGAGGAGAACCATCTCCGGTTCCGGAGGCCCCTCAAAACCTTTCTCTTTGCTTATGCTTTTTCTCCGCCTCTCCCCTGCTGACCTCCAGGCTGTATCCCGAGCTGCACTGGTTACCTGGACACCCTCTGATCTCGGTCCCAGGTCCCTCCCCCACCAGCATCACACACCTGCACTGCCCGCCTGGCTACCCCCGCACTTGAGGACTGTTTTGGTATCCCTACAGTCCCCCTACCAGCCCTTGACACCGATGTCTGCACTTACCCATGCACTTGCCACATGCTGGCCATTACTTTACTTATTGTTATTATCTATTCCCATGTACTGCACTGTCCCTTCCCCCTTCCCACGCACTTGCACGATCTGAATGACACCTGGCCTAGTAGGATAGTTGTCTGTCCTCCCTCTGTTCCCCCTCCCTTGCCTCGTCGCACCTTGAAACACTTGTGTATAGGCGGGTTAGAAATGCCATATCATGTCATATCATATCATATTATATCATATCAGGATAAGCTGTCTCCCCTTTTGAGAATTGTCCATTCTGTACATACCCTTGACTCCCACAAGTTTGCACAGTATACCCTGTCATTCCACATGTCCAACACACAGGAGGGAGTCTTCTAATCTGCCCTCTCTGCATGCTTTGATTATCATTCTGTACATTCTGAAAACCACCTTGGTTATTCTGAAAACCTCTTCTTTCTCTGAAACCATTCCCCCTGCCTCTTGGCATGAACCCATTCCCTCCTTAATCCGATTGCTGTTGATTATTCATCTGTGACATACCTGCTGCTTGCTGCATTCCCAACCCCTCTCTGCTTGTCAGTACTGCTCCTTCCATAGCGTACTTTGACAATTTCATCCGAACTAATTTAGTTTACTCAAGGTTCCTAGCATCTTCCCTCTTCCTATTTTTCTCTTGCGACAATCGGCAACGATGCGCAATGGTCAACTGTATTTCTGCCCATGGTTTTGCTTATGATAATACAGGTATTTATTTCCCCCAAGACTCTCGGGTTTCTGAAAGACCACCGTTCCTGAAATTTTTAATTTAAGCAAGCAGATCTTCGTCCTCTTTCATCTTACGTGCCATAATTGCACCCATATCTGACGTATCAGGATATTGTACTCTAAGCGCTTTCCAGACTGCCGCCCTACAATTATTGAACAGTGCCCTGTCATGCACTGTGCTGTGACACTCGAGTATTCTGCTCTCGTCCAAATGTCATCAGCCCTTTCCCCAAGGATAGCTGCTAGAAGACCCTTAATGTCCCCTATGGCTTAGGTATTTCCTCCTGTCACTTTTTCCAACTCATAAATCCATTTCCCCACACCGCCGTTAAGCTGGGAAGTTTCCATCTTAAATTGTCTTTATCCATCTGGGGCCAAGGGATATACTGGGGTCTGACCCCTCCTTTCTCTAATAAAGGGAATTGAAAAATCCCAAAATCGCAATCGGCTCCCATCGTCTGCCTATCCATAGCAGGGACAATGGTTCCTGGTTGCCTTCTGCCGGGTAATGACCTCAGTCTAGTCACATATGGTGGCGATCCCCCCCTCTCACTATGAGTTCGCCCTTTAGGCTGCTCTAGGTACGCCATAGGTTCTGGCGTCCTTTCTTTAGGTTGGTCTAAATCTGACCATCTTACTTCCTTATCTGTCTGGAAGCATCCCTCAAGACCGGATGAACTGACACCCTCCTCCCAATGGAAGGTTTCCCTGTATATACCAGTTTTTGTGAGTGTATTGCACCATCCCCCATGCCTCCACGGGAGTGGCGCCGGCCGAGGCTCTGTTCAGACGCTGCCCCCGGCACTGCTGCCCGAGGTGGGGGAGAAGGAGCCCGGGGTGATTGATGACCAGCAGGTGGAGATGGATCGCCGGCTGCAGACAGAACCGGAGAACGCCAGGAGAGGACTCTGACCGCAAAGACTAGAGCTGGGAGATGAGGTGCTAATCAGGAACAGGCATCCCCAATGAAAGCTCTCTCTCCCCCCTATGAACCCGAGCCACTTGATGTGGTGGCCGTCAAGCGGTCCATGGTGACAGCCTCGGATGGGGAGGCGGCCGTCACCCGGAACGTGAGCTTCTTTAAGAAGCTAGGGGACCCCAGAACTGAGCCGCCCCTCGAACCGGACCGGATGGAAGTGCCAGACGAGGGTGGAGGTCACTCCTCCATGCCCGCGTCCCCAGCCCGGGGAGTACCGCATGATGGACTGCCCGTGCCGGAGGTAAGCGGGAGGTACCCCCAGAGGGCTGGGCGAGGGAAACCCGCTTACCTCAGCGATTACGTGTTGGGACATATTTCATAATTGACCAGTGGGCCTCCAGTGTTAGGGGGATCCAGGGTGGTTGTGAATAAAGGGGTTTGTGGGGATTTTATGGTAATGTTGTGTTGTTATTGTTATAAACTAGTGAAGCATTGTTGTTTGTCCTCATGGAAAAGGAGCAGTGTGGTGCTGTCCCCTTAAGGGACACGCACGCGGCAGCGTGAAGTTGCATGCTGCTGCGTGCATTATAAATAAAGGGGGCATTTCCGGCCGCGACAGTGCGACCGGGAAGCCTGCGCAGTGCAGACTTGTACGTGTCAGTCTGTGAGTGCTGGGGGCTTACGGGCATCGCTTATGGGGGTCCTCACAGACTCCCAACAATACTCACATCAGCAGGTAGCTGCGGGGTCCCCCAAGAACACGGGTCCAGGGTGACAGCACAGACTCCCTATGCCTTGGGAGGCTCTGGTGGTGCCCTTTGTGCAGCCCAGCTAACAAATAGCCACTCCCATGCCCCATTACAAACCTTACATACATCTGGCTCTGTGTGTCTGCCCTACATGTCAATGGTGATTGCTTAAATCCAAGAGAAAGGGTTCTTATTTTTTCAGTTAAAACCCCATTTAAAAAGACAAGGGTCCAAAAGTGCACCCTCCATACACAAAAAGTGAAAATATAGTTTCGTTTACTAAATCAGATGGAACACAAATAAGTTCATTGAAACAACAAAAACGAGTGCACAAGGTGAAAAATGCACCACACTTCGCGGCCGGTTTCTGACTACCAAAAATCACAACCAAATCAAACATACTTCGTATGCATAAAACCAGACGCAATTATGATGATATGCGCGTGGGTCTCTCAAGAAATGTGCCAATGGGGCTGATCTGCGCCGAAGAATCCGCTGTTGCGACCAGTCGTTGATTTCGCCACTCACCTGGCGCACGGGGCGAGGTAAGTTGTCCCATCCCAGGAGTTGAGCCCGTGGGGCGGGACGGGGGCGGGGCGCGGCAGGTGAGGGGGCGGAGAGGCAGAGAAAAGAGCGAGCGAGAAAGAGGGTGAGGTAGGGGCTCTCCCTCAAGAAGCAGAGGGTCCACCGAGGAAGTCCCTCACCTGCCCGGCACGGGCCAGGTGGTCTCTCGCCCCTGTCAGGACCCCATGTAACCGGAGGGCAGCGGCGACCGGATCTTCACTATGCAGGTAAGGGAGGCGCCTGGGCAGGGAGGACCCGGCAGCGACAGCCGGGGATCAGAGTGTCAGGAAACTTTCGACACGGCCCGCGACAGAGGCGGAAGGGAGCTGGCACCCACGCCAAGAAACACCGGCTCTCCAGCACGGACACACACTCAGTGTGTACAGCCACATATGTATGTAGATACACGCGGAATGCACACGCGTATACACAAACACGGAGAGGATCAGACAAAACACTGACATAAACCATAACTACAAAGACGGTATGGTCGCCCGAAAATAATATCTGCTCCCCCTAGAAACCAAAGGATATATATGCAGGCGCACGGGTGTGTACTGGATCAGGCAACAATTCAGATGTATACACGTACATCCACGCGAAGACCTGGAGAGACGTCGGAAAGGCGTGTACAGGCATACACAAACAGGTATACACAGAGAAGATCAGATAACAATTTAGATGTGTACATACACACCCACGCGAAGACCATGGAGGCACGTAGGAAAGACTTGTACACGCACACACAAACAGGTATACACAGATAGAACCGCGTTGTGTGTACATACCCAGACAGAAACAATGCTGCCTGTGCATATAGTTAGAAATATATTCTCTAGACCCAGGACATGTTTTTTTGCACTATGACACCTCCTTATCTCTCACAGCACTGTGTGTGAGTGCCAGGGTCGAAAGGCGTTATGCTGCTACACGCCATGCCCTTTTCAGGCTGAAGCCTCATCGTTAGGGTCGCCACCTCTGAAGGAAAAACCAGACGTTTAGCCACACCCACATTTTAGAAGCTCCACCCCCTGACACACCTCTTTCTGCATTACTAAAAATAATTATGTATGGCTAAAATGACATGCTTTACCATAAATGTTTTATCTTGGCATAATGAAAAGATGAGCTGGCTCTGACAAAATGGATCTGCTGATATCAAGCCATACCTGCTTACCGTTAAAATCAAAAACTCTTCCATTTCTGGTATTTGCATCACGCGCCTGACGCCGTTCCTAGGTATGAAACATTCTGCCATTGTCATATCTCAAGGAAGAAAAGGAAGGGTGGTTATAACAGCATACACACACACTCATGCCAACATTTTTAACTATGTTGAAAAAAATGCAACGCTTGTAACCTATAATCGTCACTTGATTCATTTTAATCTGGGCAAACCTTAATAGGCCCATGTGTACATTGTTGGAAGTCTCTCAAGAGGGGTGGGATGATGCGATGGAGGTGGGAGAACTGAGCATGAGCGGAGGCCAGAAAAGGATGCTATGGAGCTGTGACCTTGAGAGTGCTAGAGTAGTAGCACAAAAGAGCTGGTGGGGGCATCTGGAAAGAATAAAAAATAGAGGTACAAACACTAATGTTGAATGGATTATAGAGGGATTTGAGAAGGTGATTAAAAAAATGTGGGCATTAGTATTCCAGATGGCTAGGACGAAACTAACAAATGGGCAATACAAGGAAAGACCTAGATCCAAAAGGAAAGATCTGATGGGGAGGTACAATTAGAAAGGATCTTGTTGAGATACATCCAATCCATACACAATGTGGGGTTTTAAGTTCGAATGTAAGCCTAAGTAAGAGTTTAGAGGCCATAAAACTAAAATTTAAAAAGTGGGTTCTATCTCACCTTAGGGAAAAAAGGATGAGTGCCTGGTTATGGTTAAGACACTGAATGTCCACTATAAATGATTTTGTCAAAATATCAATCGAAACAATTGCCCAGGGATTCTAATCAATGGGTTCTCGAGCAAAGAATTGAAGGACTATGTCACCTCCACTTTAAGGATAGCAGAAATGGTCACCCAAAAAGGGGTGTGTGTGTATGGTAACGATTGGTCTTTTAGATTGTCTATTGAAGCTTTGACCAAAATGATTAGCAAATGAAAGGTGTGTCGTGCCATGGGATGGAACGTGCAATGCCTTACTTAAACTAAACCCCTTAAACTAGGCCCACTCTTATTCGGATGTTCTGATTGCAATCAGTAAATCTGGAAAGACAGTACAATCCTGCCCGTGTTTAAGAAGGGACTGCAAAATCATCTGGCTAATTACAAGATGCTTGCTGTGCTCAGTAAAACGTCAAAAGATTTTGCAAGAATATTGCTTGCAGATCTTCTGGATTGGTATGAGAGAGACAAAATCTTGCCTTATAACCAAACTGGTTTCTGTAAGACAATGGGGACCATCGATAACATCCTGACACTTACAAGCATAATGGGGTTTACTTAGGGAAGGAGGGGTTTACCTTTGTATGTGGCCTTTCTAGACTACTCAGCTGCGTTCGATATGGTCAACAGAGGTAAACTCTGGAAGAAATTGCGTGCCTGGAATCTACCAGGTGGCCTTTTGAGTATGATTGTGGAGCTAAATACTAATATTAGGATATGAGTGCGTCTGAATCAAGCTTGGAAGACTACAAATTGGGTGGATACATCAAGAGGCGTTAAGCAGGGTTGCCTACTGGCTCCTTTTTTATTTAATTTATATCTGGAAAATCTCCAGAGTGCTCTTGACTCATCAGAAGTGTGCCATGTTAAATTTGGAAGGCTGACACTTTCTTGGTTAGGCTATGCGGAAAATATGATTATCATGGCTTACACACAGCATGGCCTTCAAAAAAAATTGTGTTGGATCAATACTCTAAAGATAATGATTTGAGGATTAACACAGTAAAAACAAAATCATGGTCTTTAACAAAGGGTCTAAAAGATTGAAGAACTATCAGTGGTATCTCCAGGGCAAGGAACTTGATGTTTTTAGAGAATACAAATATCTTGGAGTAATTGTTGATGACCAGTTAAAATGGGTTAAACACTGGGAATCTGTAAAACTAAAAGTTAGTGAAATTGTGGGAGGAATACATGCTTTCTAAGGGACTCGTGGAGGACATAGCCTGGCAGCAATTGTTAAAGTGTACAAAGCAAACATCCGCTCCATTAGGACATATGGGGTGGAAACATGGGGTAGTAGGTTTATGTCCTGCCTAGAAAAAATTGGAGGCCAAAACCCTACAGAAATTGGCAAACTTAAAATCTACCCTGTCAGTTGAATATTTAACTTTGTAATGTAATCTGCCTAGCTGTAAGGCAGTATGTAGACAGAAGTTAATATTGCTATACAGAAAGCTTGTTACAGCGCAAGGCGACTCGTTGTTATATCGTCTATGGTCTGTGTATAACCCCTTGAATGTTCCCCTTAGACAGGGCATGTTGTTAAACATTGAGTTATCTGATGTGGGGTGGCAAAGGGAATCGGTTTTATTATCAGATGGGGAGTTTTAAAACTGTTCTGCATGGAGTATTGTACAATCAGGATAGAGACCGAAAAAGTACAGTGCTTGCAGCCAAATCTAATAGCATTGAATTTTTTTGATATATTGAGGATAATTGCTCGCTGCTAAAATATGTCAAGGCATACCCATATGGAAAAAATCGTAAGGAAATATTTGGAGATCAAATGTAATATTATGCCCTCGTTGGAGGTGTTGGGTGGCTGTATTGTCATCCCCAGGGGAGATGGAGATTGCTGGTTATACAGCAAGAGTGTATTGGAATCAACATGTCATTTGATAATAGATTGTATAAGCTAAGGGGGAGCTACCTCGGGCAATACTGCAATAATGGTACAATTGTTGATGAGTAAAAACTGTGGGTGCACTTTCTAATTGGCAATGATTTTAATTTTATGTTTTATATTGTTGGCTTTGCAGAAGTGATATTTATTGTAAGAGTTTCTCTGTTAGGACAATCACATTTTGTAACTTTGTTTTTCTTTTGTATATTGATTGTATTCTTGAGTGTTTAGATTGGTTAAAGTATTGGATTGTGTATAAGGTCTTTATATGTACACAATAAACAAAAACAATTTTATATATATATATCTTCCTCTATTTGATGGAAAAGCAGGGCTTATTTAGTTCACATTAGGTGTTCTACAGATAAGGCAAAGATGGATAAACTGATTTGTCAAGGATCACACACTTTAGTTTAAAAATGAAGCTAGGAGTTCAGATCAGTCCACCACTTAAGGACTTTACTTCATATTGCAGGTACATTCCTCTGACTGAGCTGACGACATTGTCCATTGCAAAGGTTCGATTTCCGGTGGGGGATCCAAGCTTTATAGCTTCATTTCCCCACCCCCCATGAGACGGCTGTGCACACCATAAACCTATAGGGCTCCCTCTCTCCCTGGAGAAAGTCTATAAAAAACAGAATCCTGGAGGTTAGGCAGGTGTGTATCAAGCTGCTCAGTTTTTTTTTTATCAAGATGTGCATTAACCCACTTGTCTATCTTGCCAGATCAATAGATGGCACTGACCATCTGATTTGTAAAAACATGTTCTTAGTTTTAAAAGCAGCTGTACTATCATTCCTAGAAGCTTTCTTTTAAGCTTTGAAAGTCAGTAAATCCTTAGAACAGCCCAGTGAGTTAAGAACCTGCAGCAGAGATCTCGCCGCAGGTTTCACATAAATCACTGCAGCTGGCACATTAACCCACCAAGCCAACATTCCAAAACAAATTCAAAGTGAGAAAAGGTGAGAGTGATTCTTCAACCGTTTTATAAATTACACTCCAATAACAAAATGGTCTGACTTTTTTAAGATATATTGCCCACGCAAATTAATTTTATAGGAGCTAGAAAGTTTAAAGGCTGACTAAAGTACATCTATAATTATCTGAATATTCCCAAGCCCTACTCTCCTTTTAGAGGCATAGGCCAGTCATAAAATCCTGCTAGATAATAATTTTCACCAGAATCTTATTAATTTTGTGAGATAAGAGTCTGAGCAGGGTGCACCGACTTGCGACTGACTTCCCCCATTGCTACTAGCCTCTTACAGAAACGTACCTGTTATTAAATCTCCCCATTTTATCTTTGTTGTTGTGCTTGGTGGGCATATCATACAGCAGTATTAGAGACCTCTTGCTCCCTTACACAATAGTGAAGGTTAATGTTCCCAGTTGGAATGCAGATTTACAATAAGCATGTCTGAAGGCTGATGTGGGTTGGGAATCCATGACTGGTGTAACTCTTACTAGAAATTGGTTAGCTTGACAGGCCTACAGAAAAGAGACTACATTCCAATAACACTTTTAGCATTGAGAAGTGGCCCCATAACATGTCTGACACCTCCCATCCAGTCCTAGCTGTTTGTTTATTCATTCTGAGAGGTGTAGCTCAGTGTTTCCCAAATGTGTGTACCACAAAGCAAATGCAGATTGACAGTGGCTGAAAAGTAAAAACTGACCACTAGTCTGCCTCTTTCCCACCATTTCCTCCATACTCTACATGGGGGTTCTGAATCGGAGATGCATATTCCGTCGAACTATGTAGGTCAGGTGTAAGTAGCGCATCCTGTGCTGACTGTTTCTCTGCATTCTGGTAATTGTAGTTTTTACCTTCTCATTTATCATTGAAGAGCTGTAAGTGACAGAATGCAAAAAAGGAGGCATGTCTGGGTGCCCTATGTATGCATGACACTGCAACAAGGAGGTGTCTGAAGTCTACCATGGGTTGGTTGTATTATTAATAAAGGTTGCTTGCTTATTTCATTTTTGAAAATGGGCATCCAGCATATCGTTTGTCAAAGTGTAAATAAAGTTTACAGTTTTGAACAAAAAAAATTGTTTGCGCTTTCAAACAAGCAGGCAGACTTTTATAAATATACAATTCTCCTATTCTTTCACAAATAGCTTGCGGGACCTGTTGTCTGTACTTGCCTTGAAAATGCATATGGGCCATCAAAATGAACAACCTCCGACAGTAGCACTTTGTATGCAGAGTTGGTACTTTACATGTGCATGGGTCACTGGAGGTGTACTTGCCCCCATGATCAAGTTTCCATTAATTGCTGCCTGCTGGGCAGCCCTTTTCTGATAACAGGGCTGTACATCACAGCTCTGAGGAGCCCTGCAGGAAGCTCATTCATCTCTGCCTGAGGCACACCCGAAAACCGCACAGGCCGCTCTTGAAACTGAGACTGCTGATGTCCGAGGAGACACATACAATCCAGATGTATTGCATCTAGACCTCGACAAATACAGTCAGTCTGAATACGGTCAGTCTGGTCGAAATCGGTGCTGCTGGAAACCCTACTGAAAGGTCCTCATTACGTGTGAGCCTGAGTGGTAAAAAAGCCAGAGAAAATGTTGGTACTACCACTCTGGAATTGTTACTGAACCTGCTCACTCCGAGACTGCCGTCAGGGGCAGTGAACTACCTGCAGGCTTGACCTGCTGGGAGTTCAGGCCCCTACCTGCAGAGAAATGACTGAATAACTGGTGCCAGTGATTCAGTAGTTCCCATCCCATAGAATCCTATGGGAACTTACTGCCGTGCGGGCACCCATAATATCCCGGTATCGCCGGGATAATGGCACCGGTAAGTGTAAGGTGAGTTTGCTGGTAACCTACCGGTAGTACAGGCGGGTTACCAGCAAACTCAGAATGAGGGCTTTAGTGTCCATGTTTGGCGGCCTCCACTGACGTATGGGCTTCGGCCTTGGAGGCCACATCTGAAGTATGGTGTTCAGCTTTGGAAGTCTCACCTGGAGTATTGTGTATAAATATCGCTGCTTTCTGAGATGCAACTGGAGTATGGCGTCCATCCCTAGGAGGGATGTCACATCAAGAGTATGGAGTCCAGCCGTGGCGGGGGAGAGGATCCCATCTGAAGTACAGTGTTTTAGACACATCTGGAGTATGGAGTCCAGCCCTGGAGGACACCTCTGGAGTACCAGGTCCACCCTTGAAGGTCACATCTGGAATAAGTTGTCCAGCCGTGGAGGTCACACCATGTATGGTGTCCAGCTTTGAGCCACAATTCAGAGTATTGTGTAAAGCTCTTGTTGACGCACCCCAGGTGTTCTGCTCGGAAATAATTTGTCCACCTCTGTGAGGCAATCCTGGAGTATGGAGTCCTGCCCTGAGGGTCAAATTTGGAATACCTTGTTCATCTTTGTGAGACACATGTGGAGTATGGAGTCGGGCCCTACAGGCCACATCTGGAGTATGGTGTCCAGCTTTGTAAGTTTAACCTGGAGTACTGTGTAAAGCTCTTGTTGCCAAGCCTTATCTGGACTAGAGACACAATTGGAGTATGGAATCCAGCCTGGTGAAGGTCACATCCAAGACACATCTGGAGTCCAGCTGTCGAAGTCAGATCTGGAGTATTGGGTCTGTCCTTGGAGGCTGCATACCCCTGAAGGTGATCTCTGGAACATGGAGTCCAGTCCTGGAGGTCACATCTGGAGTAAAGGGACCAGCTGTGTAGACACATCTGGAATATGGAGTCCAACCCTGGGGGACACATCTGGAGTTCAGGGTCCATCCTTGAAGGTCCCATCTGGAGTGTATAGTCCAACCATGGAGGCCACATCTGGAGTAGGGTGTCCAGACCTAGCGATCACACCATGTATGAACTCTAATTCAGAGTATCGTGTGAAGCTCTTGTTGACACACCCCTCAAGTATTGCTTGGCAATAATTTGTCCACTTCTGTGGGGCACACCCGGAGTATGGAGTCCATCCCTGGGGATCAAAACTGTAGTACTTTATCTTATCCATCTTTGTGAGACACTTGGAGTATGGAGTCGAGCCCTAGAGGTCATATATATCTGGAGTATGGCGCCCAGCTTTGGGAGTCTAACCCTGAGTTTTGTGTACAGCTCTTTTTGACACACCTAGTTTGTCCAGCTATGTGAGACACAACTAGAGTATGGAATCCAACCCTCGGAGGGTCACATCTGGAGTGTTCGGTCCATCCTTGGAGCCCGTGTATGGTGTTCAGCCTTGGAGGTCACATCTGGAATATGGAGTGCAGCTTTCAACTCTCCTCTGGAGTAATATGTAAAGCTTGTGTTAACATACCTCTGGGGGCCTTTTCTGGAGTCCTTTGTCCACCTCTGAGAAACACATCTGGTGTACAGAGTCCAGCTCTGGAGTATGGAGTTCAACCATGGAGATCACATCTGGGTAGGGTTTCTAGCCCTGGAAGTCACACCTGGAGTATGGTGTGCAGCTTTGAACCATAATTCAGAGTACTGTCTAAAGCTCTTGTTGACACACCCCTGGGGTCCTAGTCTGGTGTAATTTGTGCACCTCTGAGGGGCACATCTGAAGTATGGAGTCTAGCCTTGGTGTTCACACCTGGAGTACTTTATCCAGCTTTGTGAGACGAATCTAGAGTATGGGTTTTAGCACTGGAGGCCACTTTTGGAGTGTGGAGTCCAGATCTGGTGGTCAAATCTGGAGTTTTGGGTCCATCCCTGGAGGCCATATTTAGAGTCCAACACTGGATATTGCATATGGAGTATGGTGCACAGCCCTAGAGGTCACAGCTTTGAACCCTCCTGTGGAATAATGTGTAAAGCTCTTGTTAACATAATTCTGCAGCCCGTATCTAGAGTACTTTGTCTACCTCTGATTGACACATCCAGAATATGGAGTCCAGACCTGGAAGTCGCACCTGGAGTATGGTGTGCCGATTTTGAAGGCAATTCTGGCGTATTGTTTAAGGCTGTTCTTTCACTGGTGAAAGTGAGGCAAAGTGTGTGCTGTGGTGGTCCCTGGGATTCGGTGGACTTTGCGGCATCTGAGAGACCAGCTGGAACTACTTGTCAGCACTCTCCAAGTCATTCGGTAAGCAGAGGGGGGCGAGAAACGAATGCTCAAAGCCGCTCTAACGATTCCTTGCCGACTTCAATTCATTCCTCCACCCCTCCACCCGCGCTCACAGTGTGCTGAAACTGAACTGAAAAATCAACGAATCAAATAACAAATTGAGGTCCCGGCAAAGAGTGTGCCGCCTCGGCGGTTGCTGCCCAGAGCACTACACTCCTCATTGTTATTCCTCTCCCCTTACCAGATAATTACCAGCAACTTGCAATCTCACACAAGGCTCATGGGTGTGTGCCGTTGGCACTTGAGCTATGTGAATCGGCAGCGCAGAGGCTTCAATGACTCCTCCCCCCCCCCAACCTTGCACACATGGACAGGCTTTAAAGTCTCTCATCAACGAAAGGGCTGAAACCAACTATAATGAGCGCAGTGTCTCTACGCCGCATGATCAAATCGTCAGTCCCTTGAGTGGCCTGCAATCCGACCCCCCCCCGGATCTAGCGCCAAATGTGGATGAGGCGAGTGACTCGATGTTCCACTCCTCGAACGAGCTTTTGTCTCCTGGTCACTCTGGCAACCTAATTGGAAGCCATAGTAGTAAACAAATGGAAGGGGGCGTGATTGATGGCCTGAATATACAAAACAGTCCGTTAACCAACCTGAGCCCTCTGCCTTACCCCAGCAACGTTGCCTTAGAGTGCTTTCCACCCACAATCGGTACCCTCGCCAATGCTGACACTTCTGCATTAATGTGCGAGCAACTGGAGCCAAGCATGGCCACTGGCAAAAATGGACTCTGACCTGTCATGAAATGAACGGAAAGGGCCAACTCAAAGCTCCCACAACTGATCTTAGGTTGAGAGCTGCAAAAGCAAAGCAAATCTGGAAACAGAACTTCATATCGAGACTAAGCATGAAAAATATCGTGCCCACTGATGGCAAACTAGACCAACAGTGGCAGCGAACTGCGAGACTGTCTTTAGACATCATAGAAATAGAATCCATAATGTCCAACCACGAAAAATGGAACCACGTTTTTGGCTGCATAACACCAGTCCACCCAAGGAGTTTAAAAGCAGAACTGACTTCAACCCCAATTATGCTCGACCTGAGGACCCACGGCTTCCCAACACATTAAGCAACCATGATGGATGCGCCATATCCAATAGAAAGGAATATGGTAAACCCTGGGTGTAAAGAAGAGGAATCTTTACCCAACATGTCACACAATGAGGAACAAACAGAAAAAAGTACCAGTAAGTGCACGTGTGACCTAGATAATCGAGAATTACAGCCCGCCATACCGACAACAATGCTTGACTTACAATAGTCATTGATGGCGGCTTCAACAATTGCACTAGCTCAATTTCTTAAGCTATATGAGACCGGCAGTGAAGCTATGAAAGATCAAGCTACCTTACTTGCACTTATCCACACTAAACGGATACACATGGAAGCATTTATAAATAAAATCCAATCTCGGTTAGATATAGAGGCGGAAACATGTAGGAGATGGCAGGCTCACCTTTTCAACATTGCCAGAACTGACCATCTGGACAAAAGCGTAGCTACCAACGGCTTTGATGTAACTATTGAAAAAGAGACACCAAGATCATCAGCAACCAAGATCATCAACAATCTAGTGGTCAACCCACAACTGATATAGTACCTATAACTTCTGCTCATAAATCTTCCCACCAGGATCAAAAAGCAATGAATGGAAGTGCAGCCCAAATGACTGCTCCACTACCACCGCAAGGGCAAAATGGGCACGGTGCTAAGTTAAAGGAGGCCATTATCCCTCCGCCTCCAAATGAAACCAATCTGACACCGACTGTAAGCATCGACTTTGCAAAAACAACATTGTTACCGGCCAAAAGTCAACCGAAACAAACCCCATTTTCAATATTTGAACCCACAAATGCAAAACAGAGAATGTCGCCCCGACTAAGACACTCATTACGAAAGGGAAAAACCAACCAGCAAGACCCAAAAACAACACAAACGGTTCCCATCCATTTGCAACTTCCATCAAACCTGCTATCAAGCAGGTCCACAAAACACAAGCACAGCTGGCCATGAAAAAACCCACTCTTGGGGATGTCAAGGACCTGACAAATGAAGAGGGAGATCCGTGTAACATTTTGCTAAATTCATCATTCTACTCTGCAGGAAATGAATCTGGGGGAGAAATAACAGGGAGAAATGAAACGGATATAGGGGATGGTCAACTGAGTAGACCCTACCAGGATGCAAACCAAAGTGAAAAATCCACCTTCATTGTCATCTCTGACTTGACGTGTAAAGAAATAAATCAACAAATTCAACGACGGACAAGTCCGAAGACCCTCATGAACACAACCCCTTGAGTGTCTCGCGCGATCTCTACTTTTATACGTTGGAACAAAAACGAGGACTTGCTAACCACAGGCTCCCAACAATTGCCAGGAACTCTTAACCCAATTATACCAACCCTGCCACCCCCCCACCCACCCCACTATTAACTCTTGGCGGCTCACTGACTCCAAAGTGATCGTCATTGAAAGCTTGATTAAAGGGAATGAAGAGCTCATTCCGAACAGAACAAATGTCTTGAGACTTCTACATGGCCTCCCGATTCCAAAGGTATCAGAGTAGTCGAATTATCTGACGCTAGAATGTATTGGGTCGCTATTCATTTGACTTTAAATACAGTACACCGAACCATCTTAGATAAACAGTATGCCTTCCAGCAGATGGGATTCGACATAACTGAAATGTGGAGGGATAGTTCAATAGCACAAGAGGCCTCGAAAAAAAAACCTCTGATATACAACACAGAGTTACCCCGTGGATCAAATATCCCAGCCAACAGAAACCCCACCCTGTATATTGGGAGGGCAGACACAACACCAGATCCGCTCAAAATAAAAATAGTCTGGCACCATTGCCTTCTCAAAACTAAGTGATGTGGAACTAAAAGACAATACACTCGAAAACCAAACCAAAGCAGACCTGATATCCCAATTTTCACAAAAAGGCCCAAGGAAATAATAACAATCGTGGGCAGTCGAAAAAGCACCCTGGTCCATGTGCTCTTGGAATACATGAGGGTCCAGGCACCTCTTCACACAGGACAACCAAGATCAGAAAAAATACAATATCTGTGTTTTCAGGAAACCTGGATTTCAAAAGAACCCACCAGCAAAGGCTTTGTCTCCAACATTAATCCAGCTATGTCCAGAGACAAGGGATGACCCTGCAGGCTTGCTTACCCTACTCAAGCTCAGGGTAAATTTAAGAGCCATCGAGACACAGATTCCTAATCACTTTATACAAGTCCTATTGAAGCAATTGACGACTATGACAACCAGGCCCAACTGAACAGTAACACCCAAAGACCGCAAACCATAGGCCTGCTGAATTTATACTGGAAGCCTGTGGCTATAAACAACAACATCTTTATAGATAGTGTTTGCACTTCAATTGACGACGTTTATGCACGCTATCCAGCTACAGAGTTCATCGTATATGGAGACATGAATCTGCATCTTTTCACAAAAATGGGAACCCTGATTCCAAAGTCGAAGCTCTCCTAAAAGGCAATGGTCTGGATGAAGGAAATGGCACAAAGGGACCTAATCCTAATGAATGGCCACACGAAAGGCGAAATCCTGGCATTACCTACATGGTCCGAGGGAAACTCAAAGTCCCACTTGGACTATATTTTTATGTCCTCTAACTTAAGCGCTGCGATTGACTCACTATCAATTGTACTGACACACTAATGATCGTCACAAACTGTCGATGACCTGGATATCCCACCAACCAAGAGCTCCTGCCCTCCTCCGTCCGAATCTGGAACTCACCCATGGCAATAAAAGATTGTAAATTACTGACTCCCAATCAAACCAGTTAAAGCAGACATTTGTTAACAATGGGATGATGGATGTCTTCAAAATCGATTATGACTGGCTCCTGCTGCCCTTTAGACAACCATTCAAGCCAAAGATCGTCGGGAAGCCATCACACCTTCACGACTATAGCAAAGAAATTGCCATTAGGAAAAAGGACCTACGATCCAACCTTAGGAAAGCGAAACACCTACCGCCTGATCAACAAAGTGCCTTCATTAAATCGTGTAAGCAGTCTTACAAAAACTGGAGTCATTGCAATTGGAGTATACAAGTCCAGAACGATGCGGAGCATATGCTTGGAGCATTATCAGGCCAAAACACAAGAGACTTGTGGAAGATCCTAAACGGCCAAGATTCCCATCCAGATTGTTAGCAGCAAATGTTACCGAATCAGCATGAGTCGATCATTTCACCCACCAATTCGATAGAAAATCTAACGAACAGCCTAGTGAAGGTAAAGAACCAACTCCACGGCTTAAATGGGATCTTAAGCTGGACTATGAACAAATACTTTCACACATAAAAAGACTCAACTCTTTCAGAGCCCCTGGTCCTGATGGTCTCAGTAACCAAATACTAAATTCAAATTCGGAGGCCTGGGCAGATTTTTGCTACCATCTGTTTACGCTAGTCATTGCCTACAAACAAATTCCAGCAACTTGGTCAATGGCTATTCTAATAACAATCTACAAAAAAGGAGATAGAACCAGCCCATCGTCCCATAGCACTACTGGATCCACTCGGCAAAGTGTTTGCATCCTTCTTCAGCGCTTGACTGAGTGGATAAAAAACAATAGAAGAGACCCCAGGCAAACTGGATTTATACAAGGAGTGAGAACTAATATCAACCTCTTGATTTTAAATCTACTCCAGCTAGACGCCATCAAGAACAAAATCCATACTGTGGTGGTCTTTATAGGCTTTAAACTAGCATTCGACAGCATCAATCGAAGCAACCTCTGGCAATAATTAACAATGTGGAAATGCCAGCTGGAAATATTGGAGCCGATCAAGGCTTTATACTCAAATACAACAGTCAGACTACCACGAAGTGGCGCATTATCAATGCCATTCCCTCATGGAATGGGTTAAAACAGGACTGTCCCTTGGCTGTGTCTCTATACAATCTTTATACCTCAGACTTCAAACCAACACAGAACCTGCCTACAGCAAATCCCTCCCCAATACTAAATGGAACGCCAGTCCCATATTTAATGTATGCGGACGATCTCGTCCTATTGGACAGAACTCAAGTCGGGCTACAAAAACGCCTTTCGGCCCTCGAGAGTTATGTAGGAAAAAGCGATCTCGAGATCAACACATACAAATCATATCATATGTCACTAACCCAACTACCAAGGAAAAAGAATATCACACTATTCATTACTATACACAAAAAACTGGAAGAAGTTAAACTCGTTAAATACCAAGAGTTTGGCTTAACCAAAGTAAAGGCGGAAAGGAATGGGCAGATCATCTCCAAACGAAAACAGAAGCCCTAGCTCGCCAAGGAGTCATCATCCATAGAAAGTATGGCAAATTCTTGCTAAATCTACTAATTTCTTTCTATATACTAAAAGTAGTAGCAATACTCACTTGTGGAGCAGAATCCATGTTAAACCTACATTGGAATATGAGATTTATTTGAAGCAACATTCGATTCGAACTGGCTCTGAAATCATTGAGAACCATTGTAATCTGGAAATACTTCGATCTCTACAGGAAACTATTACTGGACAAAGTTATTTCATCAGTAGGCATCCTAAGAGACAGACCGATTTCATCTCGCGACTCTCTACTGAAAATATGGAAGGCAGGTTGTAGTCAAATCCTAGATGTTCTGGAATACTCAATGGAAACACTTCTCCAGCGCCCATTGGAAGTTTAAAAGAAAAATTAAAAGAACAGACTGGATGGATACAACGAAGAAAAAAGTATCATACAAGCTTGCAATCCGAGGTGTAAATGAAATAAGAGCGCTACACCAACAGCCATCATATCTTTCTGTGTCAGCAAACTAGAGATCTTTCTAAGAATGTGATTAAACATACTACCTACCAAAGAAGTACTAGCATTAAGGAAACGAGATGGGTTGACCTCCCCTTTCTGCCGCTTCTGTCAACAGAAAGATACAATTGAGTTACTACATCACATTATCATGCACTGCAAAGCATTGACTGAAGAAAGACGTTGTTATGCTGATATGCTTCTGACTGCGCTTGTTGAATTGATTCCCCAAGAAAGATGGTCAACACTGATGATTGGCTCAAACAAGAAGGTAACTACCAGAATCGTCAGTTGGGGTCCCACATGATTGGAAAGGACTAATTGCCCCCAATCGAACCTCCTCCAGGTCCAAAGGAGGAACTGACCTCCCACAAAACCAAAAATGTTTTATCCAGATTTCAATCAAACCTGTTTGACAGGATTCCAAATTAACTTCGTCTTCATAATATACTTTCCCCAAATTCTCCTTTCCTAATTTCTTTTTTTAGTGTTAATTATAAAATAGGATTCATCAAATGAAAAAAGTTTGTAAATAAAACTATATTCATTAAATAAAAAAAAAAATGTTGACACACCACTGGGGGTCTTATCTGTAGTACTTTGTCTAACTTGTTTGAGATACATTTGGAGTATGCAGACCAACCCATGGGGTCACATCTGGAAGCTTTGTCCAGCTTTGTGAGACACATATGTAGTATGAAAAAAAAACATACGTATATTTGGGGAACCAGGTCTGAGGGAGCTGTGGCTTGGGTGAGAAATTATCAGCTGTAGACTAAAGAACTCTAGGCTACCCCTGCCTAGTGTAGCAAAACAAATATTAGGATTTTTGCATGTACTTGCGCTGGTATTTCCAAAATAGATGCTATAACATAATAGTGCTGATCCGCATATGCGAGTTGGAATATCAGTATTTATTTCATGGTCATGAATAAACAAAAACTATGCCGACACGTGTTTCGACCACATTGGTCTTTTTAAAGGCAAAATATTTGATCTCTGGTGTTCACATGTGTCCTGGCCATATATATATGGCCCAGAAAAGTATCAGGTGTTTGTAGCTGTTTGCTGAAAACTGGCGCAATAATGTCGTAATGCGAACACTGAATTAGGATAGGCACGGTTTCCCTCATAGAAAGAACGTGTTGCCGGTAGCATTAGTCATTTCGGGTCTACCCAGTACGCGGCCTCGCCATCGTCTGGCCTACACAGTAGTATGGAACTAGGGAGTGTGCAATCTATAGCCTTGGTGGTGGCAGCCGGAGTATGGTGTCCAGCCTCTGAGGTCCCATCTGAAATCGAGCTCTGCGGCATTGGGTACCGCCCTGGAAGTCACTTCTAGAGATAGATGCCGCTCTCAACGACTGTCTGCGGCTCAGAGACCATAACGATGCCTGCTCTAACACACATATGAGCCCGATGAGCAGGGCATCGCTATTGTAATGCCAAAGCACTGGGTTTTATGTGAGCAGGATTCGAATGTTTGAAGGGAGCAAACACTGCATAAGATGGAGCATTCTTTCTGGGAAACAGTAATCTTGCAACTATGGGGGTGGTATGGGACTGAGGCGGGGCTGAGGTGTCACGAGGGTTCTATGCCATTCCATCGCCAGGCTTTTTTTTTTTTTGCGGCTTATTTTTGGCTGAAAAACTAATCGAAATAATTGTTTTAATGGGGGTGCCACCCCCAGCCCTATTCCCAGTTATTAACTACCTAACCCTTATATCCATTTACCCATTCCCCCATATTTTTCTATGAGTTTTCTTAACCAAAAATCGGCGCCAAAAATCTACACGAAAAAAACCTGGCGAGGAATGAACGTCGTACTGTCATGAGTGACGTTACAGACGCATTACCGAAAGGGCAGTGCTTAGAAGTAGCATGCTCCAGCAGACATAACAAGGCACGCTCCGAGGCACCCCAGGCTGCAGAGCACACACACACAGAAGCCCTTAGTTAAGGGGAAACAGTGGCTAGTACTTCTGGTGACCGCTTAGTAGTGGCAGGGTCGGGCTGGGGCAAACAGTTGGTTTGGGCCACAGTGAAAACGTGCCACACAGTTGCAAATACCAAGTCATTCCTTTTGTGTAATGCTGTATGAGTAGTACCCCCAGAAAACATATTTTTGCAAACTATGCATTTTAAAGAATGCTTATTTACTAATATTAGTAAGACCTATCAGCTGTATTGTGAAGTAACGCATCAAAACAGCCCACTTTGGCCCAAAAAGTGGCCCACGCTAGCATGCTGGACCTGCACTTGGTCCAGTCAGGGTGCGTCGAAGCAGGCAGCACCAAAGCAGACTGGAAGGCATGCTGGTGGTCACGTGTCTGTTACCCCTGAGGCATAGGAAGATCCCGCCCACCCCCCAAAGCATATACTGCCTGCCAGTCCAGACACCTAGAGGGAGGCATACCTTCGTTTGTGATCAGGGCGCGCTCGCAGGAAGCAACTCTACCCTACAGTTATTTTGGGAGTCTTTGGTTATGTTAATGTAATACCAGCCCCTCCGAAAGTCGCATCTTGCAAGTCGGGCATTCAAAGATTCTTTTTTTTTTTCTTCACAGGGAATGAAGGATGGAGGGGGAGGTTGGGGTGCTCAGCGTTACTTTAATTCAAAGCAAGCACTGGCAAAAACAATAGGTTTTGGTTCACAAAGGTCAAGTGCAGCATCAAACGCCTCACTAAAATTCATGCCATAACTAACAATGAAGTTTTGCTCATTGCAAGTAATAATCATAATTCATGTATTTAGTGCAAAACAGGCAGACACTGGAAGCAACGTGTAGAGCAAAATAAACGCTTTTGTGAAACCTCGGACATCTAGGCCTCTCCCCATTGAAGTGATCACAGAGACGAGCAATTGCAAAGGAAAGGCACAGACCGAATCGCCACCTTTCAGCAAATCTCAGTGCCAGGAACATACACATTAATGACACGTCACTGAGGCGGGTGTATGTTCATGCACCGTTGCCACGTTCCACTATCTATTGCAATAGTTTTCCTCTGCCAGGTGTCGCTAAAGTGACGCCTCTAAGCCACACCTTAAAGGAGATGATTAGAGAACGTGGACAGAGCCTGCAGCACACAGGAGGCCAGGAGTTTAGAAGAGCACCATGGACCAACAACATGGGTGTGTAGTCTAGACTGCAGGGGCGGTCAAACTGGACAGGAATGAGCGATTACAATCATAATAACAATGCCATGTTTTTATGTAGTGCTTCATGTTGGATTCGTCCAACTTCTAAGTGCTGTTAAAGTCGCTGTTCTTATCACACACTTTAATGGGACGTGATTTTTCAAACTTGGAAGGATGCAGAGTGGAGTCAACCCTGTCGGAATTTGAACCTGTGGAGTGCACGCTGACCTTTTGTGGCGAACCCATCATTCATGAGTTATCTTCCTGAACCTAGTGGCTAGCCTAGTGAGTCTAGCGTCCTGAAGCTGATAATTGGGCAGGTCTCTGCTACACACAAAGTCTGGCACCAGTGAGCCTGTCTAAGGCATGTCAATAAGGAGACCTGTGCCTGGTGGCAGGGATGGACCAACACTATAGGGGTGGATCAGGTGGCAGAGGTGCATGGATGGGCCAAAGCGATACTCGAGGTCTGGTGCTGGGGGAGCCTGTAGCAAAGAGTACAGTGTCTGTGATCAGAGATGCCCACAGTAACACCTATCCTAGGTTGGCTCGGAGAATTTGTGTGCCAAGTCCTCTCCAAGGGCTGGCGGAAGTGTGCATGCCCGGTATTGGCACAAAACGGGGTCCAGAGCGAGCAAAATCAGTAGATAGTGTGAATTATCTGGAACCAGTGCTTTAAGTGGGGTAAGAAATTGAGGTGGGGGGGTCCTCATTTGGGGGTGTGGTTTGCATGATGGGTGTGGTTTAAGACTTGATGGGCGTGGCCTAAGACAAACATGTGAAAAGGCTTTACCATCGATGGCCAGTTTGGACCACTATGGCACTACCAGGCAAAGTGCCATTCCCATGCCTACACAAAAGCCAAGACAATTGGCATAGCAAATGTTTGTTCGTTATCAGGGGCGCCTCCAAGGGGTGGCCAGGGGGGGCCATGGCCACCCTTATAAAAATGCTGGCCCCCCCATCGGCCACCCCATGAAAAAGCAAAAAAATACACTTTTTTTTCTTCCCCTCTGAACTGTGTATGGACAATAATCACATGTGCAGTTCAGTGTGAACACATTTTTTTGTTTGTTGCCGCAGCTCGCCACCCGCGATGGACTGGATCAAGCCACGTATGATGGTGGCCCTACCCCCATTGATCACACAATAAACACAGCCTGAGTGCACGCATTTCTGTTTTGGCTTGTACTTGCAGGCTTTGTTCACTTCCAGGCACTGAAAAGGATACCTGGGCTGCGGCGCTGAGGGATCGAGTGGTTGTCCTAGGCAAGCACTTCAGAGTTGAGGTATGTGGCACCAGGGGTGGTGCCAGGCATGGGCGTGGGAGGGCTAAACTCCCCCCTTCTGCAGCTGCCTATTTGCCATGCACAGGCCTGCTCGCTTGACCTCAAGCCGGCGCTCTCCACACCGCTTTATTTTCTCCTCACAAAACTGATTGTGGGGGAGGGAGGAGGCGTTAAAATGTAACAAGCCCATTATTATTAAATAGAACAATTGTGGAGGTGAGACGCCCCTGGAAGAAGAGAGTACCTGCTGGCTGCGAGATGCATGCTGGCCACCTTAGCAGGATAATCGGTGTCTCTTTCAGTGAGGCCATTCTCCTTGTACCCATCGTGAAGAGTACACCCTTTGTCAAAAACATGTTGCTGCGGTGCCTGCCAATTGAAAGAGCAGCTCTTTAAATTGTATCTGGCCTACGTGGCCAGACCATGTCGTATGCGAACCCTGCCACGTCGTCATTTGCCAATCGGCAAAGAGCAGTGCTGCCATCATTGCTGCCTATCCAAAAACAGGGCCCCTCCTGTCACAGCCGTCCCCTGGACTAGAGGCCCATGTTCGGTGACCTTTACTTTCTACCCCCAAATACCTTTGCCCTTCTACCTGCCCATTCGACAGGTGGGAGGCATTTCACTGCCCTACTCTCCACACAAGACCCATGATTGCTGCCCACCTTCACCCCACCCTTGACCGAGGCCAGCACTGCACTGCCCTGATCTCCCTACACAATTCTGCTCTCCTCACACAAGCAATTTCTTTATACTTACACCTCCTTACACAATCCCGACCATTCTGTCACCACCCAGAACAAATGAGCTCCTAGGCCTGTTGTGCACAGCTAGATTTGGTCCCTCTATATAGGACGTCTAGAAACATTTAAATTAAATAACTATCAACTTTCCCACTAACAGATGTGACTCCCCTCATTCTTGTGTGCACTTCAGAATGCTGCATTAAAATAGAAACGAGCACCCCTCTCTAATGCTTCATAGGATGACAGTGTCCATATTACTTGCCAATATGCTTCAATACACCAAGTCCTTCCCTTCCTTGACATAGTCCTTACAACTTGCGGCACTTTCACCTCTCGAGTCACCTTATGTAAGCAAATAGCTTTCAAATAATACTTTAGTTTAATTCAAATGCAGACTCCAAATAGCACTCCTCCCACTCCCAGAATGCTCTCTTTGGCTAGAAAGCTCCTAAGCATGTGCACAGGCTGGCAGCATTACTTGGCAGGGTAGCAGGAGGATTGAGAGTGACAAGAAAGAGTAGGATTTGGAGTAACGCGAATCCCCTGTGGACACTATAGCACCTTCCTCGCCCCAGTTGTAGATATATGAGGCTATAGCAAGCACCATTAAACACACACACTGGAAATGCTGCAACACATTTGCTGAAGACCAGATCCTTAATGAGCAATGCTTTCTGAGCTAAAATGAAGTCCAACAAAGTCTACAACATGAAATGTGTAATGCTTAATGAATGTTAAGGGACACATGCTTACATTGTGGTCCTGCAGATTTTTGGCACTGATATACACATCCTTTCTGCCCATAAAGCTGCAATGCCACCCGAGTAATGAAATTGGATCACATTAAGTAGTAGAACTTTCTGGTGTCCTTAGTCCAACACAATCATTTGCTTTGCCCATCTGCCTTTGATAGTAGTTGCATGTTTCCAGCTCCATTTCCCTGGAACAAAAGCTACTAACAGTGTGCCAACGGTTGCCAGTCAATTCGTCGAAAAAAATTGGTCGACCAGACAAATGGTCGAATCAAATTGGTCGAAAACCATTTCGTCTAATTTTTTTTTTTTTCTATTTTAACCCTTTTTTTTTTTTTTTTGGGGGGGTCCCCCCCCAACCCCCTTTTTTTCTCTAAAAACCCATTTTTTATCAAAACGAAAACCCAAAAAATAAATATATAAATAAAAATTTTTTTTCGACGAAATGGTTTTTGACCAAATTGCGTCGACCAAATTGCAGTCGACCAGTTTTTTTTCGACGAGTTGACTGGACACCGTGCCAACAGAGCGAAAAGGAGCAACCCTGTGTAAATAGATGGCCCTCCCTAGGTACAACATATGAGGCAGCCCATCAGGGCAGTTTTACAGACTGAAAGTAGGGAGAATATGCTTCAGTGATATATGAAAGGGCATTTACTTACGAACAAACCCAGAGTAGAAGTCATTTCAGATGAGGCTCAGAGGAAAGAAGTGCCCCCCAATTTCCCTAAGCAGTGAGTTGAAGTAATAGCCACTAAATAAATAGTGCCATAAATGACAAAAGCTGCAGGTGCACCTTTTGCAGAAGGGTCTAGTCGGGAGACTCACACTCTAAGTGCATGGCATGTCTTACTGCCATTTTTGGGCAATGGAAAGCCTACTTGAGTGTTTGTATGTGATGGTGGGGTTGGAGTGGGGATGGGTGGGGGAGAATACTACAGTGGGGCTGGCCTGGCAGGGTCTTACTGTGGCATGGAATGTTGTACTCGCATTAAGGTCAAGGGCAACATGAGTGTTCTTACATTGGGAGCACATGCTTCCTTATCTTGACTTGGGTCTTTATTATTTTACTGGTGTTTAAGGTCAAAGGCAACATACATATTGTTACATGGGGGAATATAACATGATGTGTGCAACATAAATGTTCTTATATGGGGGGATTTGTGTGATGATATGCTATTTATATAGCGCTTTCACCAAAGCGATTTTCAGAGAACATATTTACATCAAATGTATCACCCAGCCGAAGTTTGCACTCATTTAATGAGCTTTATTTATTTATTGCATTTATTGACATTGCGCAAACCCATACGTATCACAGCGGTGGTACAACTTGGTGAGCAGGGAAAACAGTACTGTCATGATGCCTACCTCCAAGGAGCCAGGCCGGGCCCAGCAACCCCAGAGGCAGACATCATTTTCCCCAGGGAAGTCTCAGCGGGCCCAAGTCGGGGCCCTTTGGACTCAGTCCTGGCGCCTTAGGCGCCAGGCTCATAGCGGACCCCAGTCCTGGCGCCTTAGGCGCCAGGCTCATAGAAGAGGATATGTGTTTAATTTGCAAGGCGCTTCCATCTTCAGCAGCGATCTTCCGGATTCAGCTACGCCCCGGCGCCTAGAGGAAAAAAGACAAGAACAAAGGTGAGAGGGAGAAAAGGAATAAGGAAAGCTCAGTTTCCTTTTATGTCTTACCTGTTGGATTATTCCCACTGCATTTCGGGTCCTGCCGCTTCCTGGCATCTCCGGACCCCGGCCCCTATGGCCATTGAATGAGCGAATGCAAAGACATTACCTGAGCGCACATCCAGAACTGTTTCACTTCGGGTCGGCGCCATATCTCCGGCACTCCGAACCCCGGCCCCTAAGGGGAAAAAGACATAAGCATTAGCGCTTGCTGCAATTAGACAACGAACATTATTATTAAGCTTGAACTTTTGAACAGAACTTTTACAGCGCCTTACCTGAACAGTCAAGCTTACCTGAACTCCCATCAACCCTCAATCCAGTGAAGTAACTGGGTTTCAACGCGCCCCTGCATCAGAAGCAGGATGGAGAGCTCATCCTTCCAAACCCTAAGGTGAGGCTTCACGGGGAATCGTGGAGGAGGTATCGTGGAGGGTTGGAAGGGAGTGGGAGGCTTGAGCATTGTTCCACAGTCGGTAATACTCCCTTTTCACGTACAGGAGGGTATCCAACGAGCCAGGGAAGCCAGAATAGAGGGGCCCTTCCTGTCCATCTTCAGAGTTCTGCGCCTTCGACGCCGCGCCTCCGTGGGATCCAGGTGAGCGTTACAGTACAGTACAGAGTAAGAGAGGTAACAAGTTGCAAAAGCAACATAATAGTACGAGGTCCATAAAGGAGGGTAGAGATCACAGAGATCACATTGAAGTATGAAAGACAGAGTTGGCCTTGCCTGGATTTGAACCTGCGAATCACACTCGGATTACAAAAGCATGCGCTCAGCCCGGTTAGCTATTTTACCGGCTTGCCAGCAAGAGCATGTTTTCTTTCTGTGGCATTGCAGTGTATTACTGGTGTTAAGGCCAAAGGCAACATACGTATTCTAACATTGGGGTGGGGGCATTCGTGCTGCCTGCAAGGCTATATGTTTTTTTACTGTGGCATGACATTTTTTATTGCCGTTAAGGAGCAAATACAACATGATGAGTGTTATTATATGTGGAGTGGGGGATTTTTGTAGCCAGCAAGGATATATTTTCTTAATGTGGCATGGCTCTTTTTTCACTGGCATTAAGGCAAAGCCAACAGGAGTATGTTCTTACATGGGGATTCTGGCGCGTATTGGGAGAGCTAGCATAAACATGCTTTGTTATAGTATCGTTACTGGCATTATAGACAAAGCAAACATGATTATTGTCATATATGGAAATATTGGCATATATAGGTGCACCAGAAAGGACATGTGTGAGCAGAATCAATATGAAAATGCTTTTTTACACTTGCAGAGTACTGGCATATAGCGGACAAAGGCATTATGAAAATGTGTTTGAAAATGCTCCGGTGCATTGTTGGTGGCTTGGAATCTAACATACTTTTCATGTCTTACCCTACAAAATCGATTGTAAACTGGGTGGTTTTTACCTAATTTATCACAAAGTGTACTGTAAAATGCACTATATTTTAACACATTATTTAAAACCTTTTCTCAAGGGGACAAACCCCCTTTGATTGGTTCGCCCTCCCTCAATACTCTGTCACTCCTATGTATTGGCTGGGGGCAGAACAAGTGCCCTTCCTTCTGCAGGCTCTTCTTAATGTGGGCCCTACTACATTAGCTCCAGGCCCCACTTGTTACAGAATAACGGCTACGCCTCTGGTGAGTTGGGGTGAAAGATGGATCTAATGGGCCAAAGGATGGCGTGATATCTACTCAGCCTACTGGGCTTTCAAACAGTAGCGCCTCCAGAAATTTTTCATAGGGGTGGCCTGATGAGGCCACAGGAAATCTTGGGGTGGCACACAGGGTGCCAAACAGGGGCGGATCCAGCCTCAACATTTTGGCGGGGCTGGATGACCGTTTTGAAAACTGTTAGTGAGCCCGGACATTAAACCTATTGGGCTACTGAACCACCCTCGTCCTAACATCCGCTTTGAAAGCCCAGTAGGCTGAGTAGATATCACGCCATCCTTTGGCCCATTAGATCCATCTTTCACCCCAACTCACCAGAGGCGTAGCCGTTATTCTGTAACAAGTGGGGCCTGGAGCTAATGTAGTAGGGCCCACATTAAGAAGAGCCTGCAGAAGGAAGGGCACTTGTTCTGCCCCCAGCCAATACATAGGAGTGACAGAGTATTGAGGGAGGGCGAACCAATCAAAGGGGGTTTGTCCCCTTGAGAAAAGGTTTTAAATAATGTGTTAAAATATAGTGCATTTTACAGTACACTTTGTGATAAATTAGGTAAAAACCACCCAGTTTACAATCGATTTTGTAGGGTAAGACATGAAAAGTATGTTAGATTCCAAGCCACCAACAATGCACCGGAGCATTTTCAAACACATTTTCATAATGCCTTTGTCCGCTATATGCCAGTACTCTGCAAGTGTAAAAAAGCATTTTCATATTGATTCTGCTCACACATGTCCTTTCTGGTGCACCTATATATGCCAATATTTCCATATATGACAATAATCATGTTTGCTTTGTCTATAATGCCAGTAACGATACTATAACAAAGCATGTTTATGCTAGCTCTCCCAATACGCGCCAGAATCCCCATGTAAGAACATACTCCTGTTGGCTTTGCCTTAATGCCAGTGAAAAAAGAGCCATGCCACATTAAGAAAATATATCCTTGCTGGCTACAAAAATCCCCCACTCCACATATAATAACACTCATCATGTTGTATTTGCTCCTTAACGGCAATAAAAAATGTCATGCCACAGTAAAAAAACATATAGCCTTGCAGGCAGCACGAATGCCCCCACCCCAATGTTAGAATACGTATGTTGCCTTTGGCCTTAACACCAGTAATACACTGCAATGCCACAGAAAGAAAACATGCTCTTGCTGGCAAGCCGGTAAAATAGCTAACCGGGCTGAGCGCATGCTTTTGTAATCCGAGTGTGATTCGCAGGTTCAAATCCAGGCAAGGCCAACTCTGTCTTTCATACTTCAATGTGATCTCTGTGATCTCTACCCTCCTTTATGGACCTCGTACTATTATGTTGCTTTTGCAACTTGTTACCTCTCTTACTCTGTACTGTACTGTAACGCTCACCTGGATCCCACGGAGGCGCGGCGTCGAAGGCGCAGAACTCTGAAGATGGACAGGAAGGGCCCCTCTATTCTGGCTTCCCTGGCTCGTTGGATACCCTCCTGTACGTGAAAAGGGAGTATTACCGACTGTGGAACAATGCTCAAGCCTCCCACTCCCTTCCAACCCTCCACGATACCTCCTCCACGATTCCCCGTGAAGCCTCACCTTAGGGTTTGGAAGGATGAGCTCTCCATCCTGCTTCTGATGCAGGGGCGCGTTGAAACCCAGTTACTTCACTGGATTGAGGGTTGATGGGAGTTCAGGTAAGCTTGACTGTTCAGGTAAGGCGCTGTAAAAGTTCTGTTCAAAAGTTCAAGCTTAATAATAATGTTCGTTGTCTAATTGCAGCAAGCGCTAATGCTTATGTCTTTTTCCCCTTAGGGGCCGGGGTTCGGAGTGCCGGAGATATGGCGCCGACCCGAAGTGAAACAGTTCTGGATGTGCGCTCAGGTAATGTCTTTGCATTCGCTCATTCAATGGCCATAGGGGCCGGGGTCCGGAGATGCCAGGAAGCGGCAGGACCCGAAATGCAGTGGGAATAATCCAACAGGTAAGACATAAAAGGAAACTGAGCTTTCCTTATTCCTTTTCTCCCTCTCACCTTTGTTCTTGTCTTTTTTCCTCTAGGCGCCGGGGCGTAGCTGAATCCGGAAGATCGCTGCTGAAGATGGAAGCGCCTTGCAAATTAAACACATATCCTCTTCTATGAGCCTGGCGCCTAAGGCGCCAGGACTGGGGTCCGCTATGAGCCTGGCGCCTAAGGCGCCAGGACTGAGTCCAAAGGGCCCCGACTTGGGCCCGCTGAGACTTCCCTGGGGAAAATGATGTCTGCCTCTGGGGTTGCTGGGCCCGGCCTGGCTCCTTGGAGGTAGGCATCATGACAGTACTGTTTTCCCTGCTCACCAAGTTGTACCACCGCTGTGATACGTATGGGTTTGCGCAATGTCAATAAATGCAATAAATAAATAAAGCTCATTAAATGAGTGCAAACTTCGGCTGGGTGATACATTTGATGTAAATATGTTCTCTGAAAATCGCTTTGGTGAAAGCGCTATATAAATAGCATATCATCACACAAATCCCCCCATATAAGAACATTTATGTTGCACACATCATGTTATATTCCCCCATGTAACAATATGTATGTTGCCTTTGACCTTAAACACCAGTAAAATAATAAAGACCCAAGTCAAGATAAGGAAGCATGTGCTCCCAATGTAAGAACACTCATGTTGCCCTTGACCTTAATGCGAGTACAACATTCCATGCCACAGTAAGACCCTGCCAGGCCAGCCCCACTGTAGTATTCTCCCCCACCCATCCCCACTCCAACCCCACCATCACATACAAACACTCAAGTAGGCTTTCCATTGCCCAAAAATGGCAGTAAGACATGCCATGCACTTAGAGTGTGAGTCTCCCGACTAGACCCTTCTGCAAAAGGTGCACCTGCAGCTTTTGTCATTTATGGCACTATTTATTTAGTGGCTATTACTTCAACTCACTGCTTAGGGAAATTGGGGGGCACTTCTTTCCTCTGAGCCTCATCTGAAATGACTTCTACTCTGGGTTTGTTCGTAAGTAAATGCCCTTTCATATATCACTGAAGCATATTCTCCCTACTTTCAGTCTGTAAAACTGCCCTGATGGGCTGCCTCATATGTTGTACCTAGGGAGGGCCATCTATTTACACAGGGTTGCTCCTTTTCGCTCTGTTGGCACGGTGTCCAGTCAACTCGTCGAAAAAAAACTGGTCGACTGCAATTTGGTCGACGCAATTTGGTCAAAAACCATTTCGTCGAAAAAAATTTTTTATTTATATATTTATTTTTTGGGTTTTCGTTTTGATAAAAAATGGGTTTTTAGAGAAAAAAAGGGGGTTGGGGGGGGACCCCCCCAAAAAAAAAAAAAAAAGGGTTAAAATAGAAAAAAAAAAAAAATTAGACGAAATGGTTTTCGACCAATTTGATTCGACCATTTGTCTGGTCGACCAATTTTTTTCGACGAATTGACTGGCAACCGTTGGCACACTGTTAGTAGCTTTTGTTCCAGGGAAATGGAGCTGGAAACATGCAACTACTATCAAAGGCAGATGGGCAAAGCAAATGATTGTGTTGGACTAAGGACACCAGAAAGTTCTACTACTTAATGTGATCCAATTTCATTACTCGGGTGGCATTGCAGCTTTATGGGCAGAAAGGATGTGTATATCAGTGCCAAAAATCTGCAGGACCACAATGTAAGCATGTGTCCCTTAACATTCATTAAGCATTACACATTTCATGTTGTAGACTTTGTTGGACTTCATTTTAGCTCAGAAAGCATTGCTCATTAAGGATCTGGTCTTCAGCAAATGTGTTGCAGCATTTCCAGTGTGTGTGTTTAATGGTGCTTGCTATAGCCTCATATATCTACAACTGGGGCGAGGAAGGTGCTATAGTGTCCACAGGGGATTCGCGTTACTCCAAATCCTACTCTTTCTTGTCACTCTCAATCCTCCTGCTACCCTGCCAAGTAATGCTGCCAGCCTGTGCACATGCTTAGGAGCTTTCTAGCCAAAGAGAGCATTCTGGGAGTGGGAGGAGTGCTATTTGGAGTCTGCATTTGAATTAAACTAAAGTATTATTTGAAAGCTATTTGCTTACATAAGGTGACTCGAGAGGTGAAAGTGCCGCAAGTTGTAAGGACTATGTCAAGGAAGGGAAGGACTTGGTGTATTGAAGCATATTGGCAAGTAATATGGACACTGTCACCCTATGAAGCATTAGAGAGGGGTGCTCGTTTCTATTTTAATGCAGCATTCTGAAGTGCACACAAGAATGAGGGGAGTCACATCTGTTAGTGGGAAAGTTGATAGTTATTTAATTTAAATGTTTCTAGACGTCCTATATAGAGGGACCAAATCTAGCTGTGCACAACAGGCCTAGGAGCTCATTTGTTCTGGGTGGTGACAGAATGGTCGGGATTGTGTAAGGAGGTGTAAGTATAAAGAAATTGCTTGTGTGAGGAGAGCAGAATTGTGTAGGGAGATCAGGGCAGTGCAGTGCTGGCCTCGGTCAAGGGTGGGGTGAAGGTGGGCAGCAATCATGGGTCTTGTGTGGAGAGTAGGGCAGTGAAATGCCTCCCACCTGTCGAATGGGCAGGTAGAAGGGCAAAGGTATTTGGGGGTAGAAAGTAAAGGTCACCGAACATGGGCCTCTAGTCCAGGGGACGGCTGTGACAGGAGGGGCCCTGTTTTTGGATAGGCAGCAATGATGGCAGCACTGCTCTTTGCCGATTGGCAAATGACGACGTGGCAGGGTTCGCATACGACATGGTCTGGCCACGTAGGCCAGATACAATTTAAAGAGCTGCTCTTTCAATTGGCAGGCACCGCAGCAACATGTTTTTGACAAAGGGTGTACTCTTCACGATGGGTACAAGGAGAATGGCCTCACTGAAAGAGACACCGATTATCCTGCTAAGGTGGCCAGCATGCATCTCGCAGCCAGCAGGTACTCTCTTCTTCCAGGGGCGTCTCACCTCCACAATTGTTCTATTTAATAATAATGGGCTTGTTACATTTTAACGCCTCCTCCCTCCTCCACAATCAGTTTTGTGAGGAGAAAATAAAGCGGTGTGGAGAGCGCCGGCTTGAGGTCAAGCGAGCAGGCCTGTGCATGGCAAATAGGCAGCTGCAGAAGGGGGGAGTTTAGCCCTCCCACGCCCATGCCTGGCACCACCCCTGGTGCCACATACCTCAACTCTGAAGTGCTTGCCTAGGACAACCACTCGATCCCTCAGCGCCGCAGCCCAGGTATCCTTTTCAGTGCCTGGAAGTGAACAAAGCCTGCAAGTACAAGCCAAAACAGAAATGCGTGCACTCAGGCTGTGTTTATTGTGTGATCAATGGGGGTAGGGCCACCATCATACGTGGCTTGATCCAGTCCATCGCGGGTGGTGAGCTGCGGCAACAAACAAAAAAATGTGTTCACACTGAACTGCACATGTGATTATTGTCCATACACAGTTCAGAGGGGAAGAAAAAAAAGTGTATTTTTTTGCTTTTTCATGGGGTGGCCGATGGGGGGGCCAGCATTTTTATAAGGGTGGCCATGGCCCCCCCTGGCCACCCCTTGGAGGCGCCCCTGCTTTCAAAGCGGATGTTAGGACGAGGGTGGTTCAGTAGCCCAATAGGTTTAATGTCCGGGCTCACTAACAGTTTTCAAAACTGTCATCCAGCCCCGCCAAAATGTTGAGGCTGGATCCGCCCCTGTTTGGCACCCTGTGTGCCACCCCAAGATTTCCTGTGGCCTCATCAGGCCACCCCTATGAAAAATTTCTGGAGGCGCTACTGTTCGTTATGTACCCTGCTCTTCCATTGATGGCCCATCTTTCCTCTGTTCAATTGTACGTCTCTACATAAAACCCCGCATATACCAAGCTCTCCTTGCACCTAATCTTACCATCGCCAACTAATTAATTAACTGTTTACTAATGCCTGCCTTTCCATGCTGCATTTTCCACACTTAGTTCATGTGATAAGCTTATTTTAAGTACAAAATGGCTGGGAAGTTAATGCAAGGGGGCACAATATCATACAACACTCTGCAATACATATTTAAATGGACAGCAAGGGTGCCACTACAAATACCATAGGGGGCTTGGTGAGATAATCTTCTCTGCAGCTCTTAGGTCATTGAGCCCATGGCTTTGCCGACAGATAAGAAGCCTCTGGCTCGGTGATCTGTGCTCTGCAGAGCAGATTAGATCACCGAGCCCCCAGGGTCTCAGCGCATCAAAGACGCCTCAGTGACCTGGGGAGGGGGTGAAGGCATGATTCAGCCCGATGGTGTAGCATAGGACTACAACTCCCTCTCGTGAGGTTTGTGAGCCTGCCAGGGGTTGCATGGGGAAGTTACAGGTTGAGGACGCTGTGTGTTTCCTACAGCTGTGATTGACGGAAGTGACAGCCAGCCACAGCGTTGTGCAAACAGCAACTTCCCGGTCCACTTAAAACTCTCTGTAGTTAGAAGCTTTGCCGCAGCTTGCATGCAGTAAGTGCAGGCAGGTTATGTACCCGCTGCCCGCTGTGTGTCCCTACCTGTGCGCCACCTCGAACTCTCATACAGGGAATCTCGAGTGTGGTTCCCGCAGGAGGCCCTCTGTGAGTTCCGTATATGGAAAGCAAGTGGGACTAAGGGCACGTAGTGCCTACAGGAAGCCTGGTATGCCACATTAAAACTCCTGTGGGAAAAAGGCACGCCTGATGCAGCTGTCAAGAAGGTAGAGATGTTCAATGGATATTGAAGTGAAATTCAGTCAAGTGGCGAATGGAAGACACCCGTGGACATTGAATGAACCTTGGCAAGAGTTTGGTCAGTCTTTGGTTCCCTGTGGAGGAGTAATACGAATTAAAACATATAAGGCTATGCAACAGCAAAAACAAAGTCTCCCTGCTAGAATTTTCAAATTAGATATCAGTGACCCGTTTTAACTAGTAGCTCTGTAGCTCTCCTGAGGCCCTTTCTCTCCAGGCATTGCAATACGTATGTGCTCTTTCTCGACCAATTTACAGATTGCTCCAGAAAGAGGAAATGCGACTAGTTGGCAGCAAGTAGCAGAATTTCTACTGAACCATCAACTTGCAGCCTTTTGTGAGGGGCTTTCTACTTTACCTTTTGAAGATAAAGCAGGATTATATGTAGTGGAATAGAAACACTCTTCCCTTGTAAAAGTACATCTTTGGCATTGTTTCATTAAATGTTCTGCTCTGTGTAGTGTATCATGCAGGCTTAAAATGATTACTTGAAATACTAGCCATTCCCAGAGTAACCTACGCCGTTCTAGCAGATCTTAAAGGTCGGTAATTCATAGGATCACTTTGACCCCCTTCTTAAAAATTGGAATTGCACCAATCGCTTCCAGGAAGGGGGCATAGGTCCCTCTGACTTATGAATGGTCATTGAAAAGGCTAAACGCATATAAGTAACTGTCTTCTTTTGAATTTGAAAGGCATGTTTGTATCAGATGGAATGAGAGGTATGCGTGGTATAAGAACAGTATCTAAGTTCCATCCATTACACGGGCCTCTATGATGTGTCTTTGTAGAGGTGTAATTGTCAACCATGTTCCATTGCAGAATCCCCGTGATGGCATAAGATTGCATAGTAGCAGAATTAAATCACCTACTTTGTTTGAACTTTTGAAGGGGCATTCATCCGGTGTCCAGTCATTTGGTTGACAGACAAATGGCCGACAGCCAAATGGTCGACGCAATTTGGTCGAAAGACAAATGGTCGAATTTTTTTTAAAATTTATATATATATTTTTCAGGTTTTCGTTTAGGAAAAAAAAGGTTTTTTTAGCAAAAAAAGGGGTTGGGAGGACCCCCCCCCCAAAAAAAAGTGAAAATACAACAAAAAAAAATTCAACCATTTGTCTTTCGACCAAATTGCGTCGGCCATTTGTCCTGTTGACCATTTATTTTCGACCAAATGACCTGTAACCCATTCATCCCACATCATTTCATTCTTTGGAGATTGCACATTGAGCCGGTAATACACTGTTCATTGACAATGGGACCACCGTGCCCTGTGTGAAGACAAGTGGGTGTGGAAAGATGTAACTTAAAATGATTCTGAATGTTTGCAATAGTGAAAGGTGAAGGTGACCACATAGAACCATGCTCATTCTGTTTGTTAAAAAGATAGCTGTTGAAGTGGTAGCTCACACAGAGGTGAACTTTGCCATTTGGACAGCAGAGGGCAACCTAACACTGATACATTATATCAACTGAGTACAGAAACATAACTAAGCGTTATATATTTTATGATGAGTATCAGTACATTTCCAGGCAAAGTTGTGATGTCTCATTTAAAATGGTGCATGAAAAAAATGGTAGATTTACATTAGTGGGTCTGTTGCATAATGAATACGAAGTATATTAAAAATCACGTTCTTATTTTCAACATGTGCATAATATTGTCCTATCCATGAGGCGTCTCAAACACATTGGAAATTATCATCTATTTTTCCCTATGACGAGGTTCTGCAACTCTCAAGGTGTTTTGGACTACATTTCCTATGATCCCACACAATGACTGTGCTGTCTAGGGCTGATGGGATTTGTAGTCAAAACGATGTGGCGAGCCACAGGTTCGAGACCCCTGCCCTCTGCTGTATGGACATCCCTCATGGAAAAGTTCAAAGCAAAACCCTTTTTTCCGAAACCATAATTTCACAGCAAATGCACTTTTGGTGGTTCCAATGTGCTACCCTGTACAATGGTATTACTATATACCCTCCCACCCCACTCAGAAACTTTACAAGTCTCACCCTATGTTTGCCTATGGAGTGGAGGTAGGTCGACATTCATTAGAATGATATAAGAGAAGATGTTTCTTTCTTGCATACATCCTTTAGGAGTGTAGAGTAACCCCTCAATGCTCACACCAGAAGAATTGTTCTGCTCAACACTCATATGCTAACGCTATAATTGATAATGCATGAATTAACAGCTACTATTTATGCATGTTGATGACAATTTCCTCACCAGCTTACTCTACTCGTGCCAACGTGTTTTTTGCATGCTCCCACCAACACTCTATAAGCAATTGCCTGCTCATCTCTTCTACACACCCTGCCACTAGTTGTTTTGGAACCTCGCGCTCTAACCTCCTCTGCACATGAGACAGTACTTTCTAAAAAAATGAGCCATCCTAAAGACAACAGGAGCCCTTTCCTCATCATAGATGACTCCACACCCTGTACACATGGAATATTCATCGCACTGGCTGGCGGCTTATTGAGATAGGGATGCCACCGCCACCACCCCCTCCCATGCCCTACTCCATTTTAACCAAAAAAAAAACTCCTTTTCCATCTACACCAGTCCATTGGAAACTTCAAAATATCGATGGAAATGACAAACCCCTGTTGACAACAGATACTATTAACCTAACATCACTTGACTCTAGTTCTCGCGCCACCCACAAAAATACCAAGGACACACACATGATAACCAACTCCCGCCTTCCACATTACGATGTGCCCCATCCAGGGAACAGCAAGACTCAGCAGGCTAAGAGCACGCACGTAATAATATGATCATGCCTCCCCCAGCCTAAAACCATCTGGCCTATCACATTCACCAAATCCACGGCTAATAAACTTAGCCTCGGAAGAACAAACCAAGGCCAACCCCTTACCACGTCCCAAACTTCCCTCCATGAGCGGCAGTACATTTTCCGCTCAACACGCCACCTCTAGGACCCCACAGGCCATCACCACCCCCCCATCCTTCCGCTACAGAGCCACCGCCTAACCTCAAAGGTGCACTACTAAATTTACGATCCCTTGGAGCTCATGCTATTGAGAGATACAACCTCATCCTATACCAACAGTTGGACTTACTAGTGGTAACCTAAACTTGGCTACACCAAGCTTCAGGCCCATTACTAGCACTAGCCATCCCATCTGGTTTCAACATCACTAGGATGGATAGAACGAATGCACAAGAAGGCAGCGTGGCCATCATCGCCAAATCTAATCTGCAAATCAGACCATGCCTACCTGACCCAGTAGAAGGTTATGAATTTCTACTTGTCAAATTGTCCAGAAACTCAAAACCACCATTTAACATCCTGGTCACCTACAGAGCACCTAACGATAACTCACACCCAGAATTAGATATCCCACCCCTCCTCACCCCCCATCTCAAGCCCAACACCAAATTCATAATCCTTGGTGACATGAACTTAGGCTTTAATGACAAACTTGACTATAAAGCCAATGCCTTCCTTACCTCACTCTTAGACATGAACTTCTCCCAACTAGTTAATATCCCTACGCACAAGAAGGGTAGAATATTAGATTGGATACTTACATCAAACACTGTAGTCCCAGTAGATGCGGTTGACCCAATTGATTGGACAGACCACTATCTTATCGGCTTCTCCCTACCCAACCAGGAAAAAGCCCATCTCACACCTATCACAATGGATACAGTAGAGATAAGAAACTGACAGTAGACAATCTCACCCCCATTTTGAAGGAAGTGCTCACCATGACCACTCTCCCCATAGACCACCCTAGTGGTTTAGCAGACATTTACCATAAATGTCTAACTTCAGCCATTGATGCTCTAGCCCCCCTACAACCAAAACAAAATGCCCAGATAAACGCTCTAGCTTCTGGCTCAATGACAAACTTGTAGTACTCGGGCGCAATAAAAGGGCACTGGAACACAACCTTAAAAAAAAAAACAGTCAATAGACACTGCCAATGCATTCCTAAAAGCCAATCAAATCTACAAGGCAGCCATCATAGCTCATAAAGCGAATACCCTGAATCTACGCATTAGTAATTCGTCGTCTGATTCCGAAGAGCTCTTCACAATACTTAGAGAGCTGGAAAACCCTATTCCGCCCGCGCCACAGAATAATTCCAGCAAAGAATGGTGCACCACCATTCAGAATGCTCTAGCATCCAAAATCCAAGTGCTCCCAACCAAAATCAACACAAAAAGAAACATTCTAGCTAACTAAAAAAAACTCACCTCCACCTACCACGGACTCAGTCAACAACAATATCAACACCCAATTGAATTCCTCCCTAGTGAGCAAAGTCCGAGTGCTAAACACCATCACCAAACTAAAATCCTCCAACTGCAAAGGAGACAGCTTTCCTTCATACTTTCCTGAACACAAAGGAACTCTTCAAGATCATAAAAGAGTTAGAAATGCCTGCCACCCCCCCTGACACCTGCACCAAAGACAGTAAATGGTGTGCCAATATACAGGCAGCCTTATTGAATAAAATCTCTATGCTACAATCCAAAATTAAAGACAAGCAAGACAGTCTGAAACTTGACAACCAACCACCTTCCCTTGCAAGGTCCCCCCTCTAGACTCGGCTAACATTAAACCATTTGCCTTCTCACCACTCACTACTACTTAGGTAGAAAACATCATCCTGAGAATGAAACCATCTAACTGCCAAGGTGATCCTTGCCCAGCCCCTACCATTAAGGAATCTGCACATGACCTAGCCCCATTCATCACGGCCTTCATAAACTCTTCCTTTAAATCAGGTATTGTCCCTCACAACCTTAAGGGTGCATGGGTGATCCCATTGCTTAAAAAACCATCCCTAGACCCCAGCATACCCACCAATTTCAGAACCAGTACTACTGTCCCGTTCTTGCTCAAGATCCTAGACCGCGCAGCATACCTTCAGATCCAAGACTACCTGGAATCTAACAACCTACTAGGTCTACGACAATCTGGATTTCGGCCCAGACATGGGACCAAAACGGCTTTGATAGACTTAAAAACCCAAATTGAGGTACTGAAGGACAAGGGTAAACTAGCATTGCTACTTCTTCTCAACCTCTGTGGCATTCGATCTGGTCAACCACCAGATCCTATGCAGTCACCTCCACTCTGCTGCCCACTTCTCCACCTCAGCCATGGCCTGGATCAAATCCTTTCTGAGTAACAGATCCATGAGGGTCTTTGCTCCGTCCGCATCTGCAGATCCATCTCCTATTCACTGCGGCGTTCCTCAGGGATCTTGCGTGTCACCTACACTCTATAACATTTTCACGAAACCACTCTTCGATGTGCTTGACTATCTGGGTGTCTCCTACACAAACTATGCAGACGACACCCAGATACTCATTCCCATCACAGGTGACTATCTAGCTGACTCCAAGGCCCTTAACGACGTCTATTTGGTAATCCAAGCCTGGATGGCCCAACACCAGCTATGCCTAAATGACGACAAGACTACTGAGCTCCTCATCTTGGGCACCTCGCAATGCCTCAGCAAACTAGAGCCTGCCTACAAGTCCTTTGCCATTGACGGCAACACCATCCAAGTCTCGAAGGACACCAAAACTTTAGGTTTCTACCTTGACCCCGCCCTATCCTTATCTCGACAAATAAATGCAGTCAGATCAGCCTCCGCATACACATGTAAACTCATTGCAGCCTGCAGACCCTTTCTTACCACTCCTAACACTGTCACACTAGCTAGAACCCTCATCATGGCAAAAATTGACTATTGCAGCGCCCTCTACTTAGGAACCAGCCAAGAGAACCTGAATAAACTTCTAACAACCCAAAACAAAGCTATTCGAGCCACCCTAAACATCCCTCGCAACCATCGCATCTCTGAATCCAGAACCAATCTAATGTGCTTACCTGTGAAACAGAGAATCTCACTGAAAACACTTGCCCTCACACACAAATGCTTGGCTAATAAGGCCCCCCCTAGCTCTGCAGTCGGCTGCCCCGCCACTCGACATCCTGACCTCTAAGAACCGCCCAGACTCACTGTCTTTCGATCCAGAGGTTCAAACTCCAAAGAGCGGAGGGCTCAAGCTTCCCTGTGTTAGCCTCCAAGCTTTGGAACGCCCTCCCTGTTACAATCAGATCTGAAGACTCCTTCAACACTTTCAAGGCCAAAACCAAATCTTGGCTCTTCAATCAGCACTAAGACACGTCCTGCACACCTGCCTGCACACTCCACTTTACATACATAGACACTTGTTATGTCTCATGTATTACCCGCATTGTTATTTATGTACATTGAATTGCTTGTTTATTATCTTATGTACTATTTTGTTATATGTATATATGCTCTGTATGCAACCCTGCACAAATTCGTAAATCTTCATGTATGTCTTTATGCTTTGTATGTAACCTTGCTTAATTTGCGCCCTGATGCCTCTGGGCCTGATGGTCTGCGCGTTATAAATATACAAATACAAATACTTAGTCAAATTATGCACCCCTACTCTAACTCACATTATCAGGCACTTTGTCAATGCCTCCTTTAGTACAAATAACATCCCCACTAGCATCAAGGAAGCCTGGGTCACCCAAATCCTAAAGAAAACATCCCTGGATGCGACAGTACCCACAAACTATCACCCTTTTACGACTGTCCCTTTCTTGCTCAAAATAATTGATGAAATAGCCTACTCCCAAATCCAAACACATCTCGAACAAAACCACCTCCTAGGAGCGTGACAATCAGGCTTCAGGCCAAACCATATCACAGAGACGGCACTCCTAAATCTCAAATTCCAGATGGACACCATAAGAGACGGTGGTAAACTTTACATTCTTCTACTCCTAGATTTACCCGCGGGTATCAATTTAGTCGAGCATGACAAACTCTGTGCCACTCTAGCCCAAGACTTCCACTTCTCAAAAGAAGCCACGGCCCGGGTCAAATCCTTCCTGGCCGACTGAACATCTCGTGTTTCCATTGGCAAGGAGGCCACAGACCCCATCCCAGTGCCTATAGGTGTCTCACAAGGATCGTGTCTGTCTCCAAAGCTATAAAATGCATATACCAAGCTGCTATTTGCTGCCTTGGACGCCATGGGTGTCATCTACACGAATGTCGCCGATGACGCCCAAATTCTAATCCTCATCACGGGAAACTACGACCAGGACACAATCATGATGAATAAAATCTATGCTATAATACAGAACTGGATGGTGCTAAATAGCCTCTGCCTCAACGATTAGAAGACAGAGATTCTCATCGTAGGTTCACCAGCCAGAATCAACACCCTCCATGCTGACTACTCAGCCATCAACATTGACGGCACCCTTATCCCAGTCCTAAAACAGGTCAAAATGCTAGGCGTCCACTTAGATACTAATCTAACAATGGAAAAGCATATCAAGGCTTTATCTTCAGCCACTGCTTACACTGCTAAATTGATCGTCTTAAGCCATCAATTCCTAACGCCACAGAACTGCATCACCCTAGCCCGGGCTCTCATTGTATCGAAGCTTGATTACTGTAATGTCCTACTACTTGGCACTTCTAACACCAATTTGGCAAAACTACAACTATTGCAAAATAAAGCCTTGCGAGCAGCCCTGGGACTAAAAAAAACAGATCACATCTCATCCATCAGAAGAGAAACTCATTGGCTACCCATAAAGGCCATAATTCTTTACAAATCGCTATGCATCACCCATAAATGCCTCGCAAAAAAGGCACTTACCTACCTGAACAACAAGGTCGCCCTGAACAAATCAGCAAGAACTCTCAGATCCAATCAATTTGCCCACCTCTCTGTACCGCGCTATAAATGCGCCAGAGCTGGGGGTAGCAGTTTTCCAGTAATGGCCCCAAAAACCTGAAACACACTCCCATTACTCACCAGAAATGAGTCCTCCCACCAATGCTTCAAAAAGGCCCTATAAACCTGGTTATTCAACAAATACTAGGTTCTGCCCCTTTGCACCTGTTGCACACTAGGCATCATCTACTGATCATGCACAGATGCCAACTGTATAGTTTTCATGTTAACACCAGCAAAAGTCTCTAAACACAAAGCTATCTGTTTACAAACTATCTGTTTAATGTATACTATCTGATTTGTTACTGTATTAATATGCTAAGATGTCTGTAACTATGCCGTGATACCAAAGGGTTTGGGCGTATTATAAATAAATAAATAAATAAATACAACCCACTAGGGGAAAATAAACCAGCACACCTCTTGCAAGGAGAGCAAGGTTTAATCTCACAAAAAACTTTGCTGCCACAGAGTGTTACGAAGAACAAACCGTATTAGCAGTAGTTTTTAAGGATACACAGCATCACTTGTGACGTACATCGCATAGGTTACAAATCCAGGTAGCTGGTTTGTGCGACCCTATACACATATAGCCTGCTCCATGCAGATTGCCAGGTGATTGGTCCCAGCATCTTCTTCCACGTGGGGATCTTCTTCTTTCGTCAGCGAAGTATAAAGCATGAATTGGCAATTGAGTTACGCACACACACAACTCATTATTTCACAGTTCTACAGTGCACCTGGTACCAAGGACATGAGCGAGGTGGCTACTTTAGAGGTCGCGATAACTCCTCAAAACTACATGAACCCCTGCTCCTTTCCCAGACACACCAGTGCCTCCCCAGCTTTCCCACCCCAGGAATAGATTTGTTACCTTCTACCTTGGCACCTCGCAGCACAAATCACATGAACTGATGGTGGGGCAGCCAGTCTCTCATCTTTCTGATCGACTAGTCAGTTTTATGGCCAAGTGTCATCAGCTGGTCCATGTACTCAAATGTTTTATGTCTAGAACTTGGGGGTGTCGGGTTACTATAACTTAAAGCTCTCACCCCTCGTCTTGTGGGATTGCTCTTTGAAGATTAATTAGGGCCACTCTTGGCCTTGCTGGGTACATTCCTTCTGGGTTGCATGGACCACGGATAAGATACAATAAAGGACTATGTGTGTGTTCAGGAAATTAACCTTCTGCTGAGCTGCCAGGGCTGTGAGTGAAGGAGCACGTGCACCCTTCTAACCCCCTGGACTAACTATAGGCATACTAGCATAGCTATGGCACTAGGCCTCAAGTTCAAAATGTCATCTACCTTTTAAAATGGGGTTTCGCTACACAGGTGGTTCTAAGGTTACAATTGGCTATGTTTCCATTACAATCTAACTTCTATAAGCGGATCCCCCACCCCCTTCGATCTTCTAACTCTCCAGCAAATCCCCCATCTACAATCGCTTGCCCTAAACAACTGCAGGTCCTGGGACCTTTGCCCCTGCTCCCCAACATTCCCCCTTTAGTTAATCCTATATTAACAAACTCTTTTGCCATCCTCTCAGCCTCCTCATACCTCCATGTACCTTCCTTTGGCACCTACACTCTACATACTGAGCGCACACTTTCTCCTGCTTGAGCATACTTCTCTGGGGTGCAGGTGAGATATATGCAGCCCCCATCTCCTTCTAAATCTACCTAGTGTTCCACATTTGTGGGGACAAGTGGGGCTGTGGTAACTGTTCTAGAGTGATCAATACTTTGCTCTATTCTCACCATGCAGGGCTTATTTAGGTCATCTGTTTGTACCTGCCCATCTTTTGTACTGCAAGGTGCACTGCTTTCCCCAATTGTAACCATCATCACTGCACTATTAGGGATCACCTTAGCACAGCATCGAAGTCCCAACTGGCATGTGCGGAACACCACCACTGGCACTAGTATCTTGACTATCACTCCCAACCATGATGGTGCCCACGAGAAAAAGTCATCAAACCAGTCACTCTTCTGGATCCCATTTTCCATCTGCATATGTTCTCCGAAGGTGTGCATGGGCTCTATTATTTGTTTGGGAGAGCTGTTTGCTGCATCGTTTGTGGGCACGTAAGTACAACCAGATTCTACAATTTCTTTACAAATTCCTTCTTCCATAGCTGTGAGCAGATCGAGCACATATCGGTTCTGCAGCGTCATTAACCAGATGGCCCTCACCTCAACTTTAATCACGTTAAAGCCTTGTTCAGTGTCATTCGCCTGCTGTATTAGTTCATATCTAACTATTGGCAGCCATTTGGCATTGGCTGCTGCTTGTATGCCTGGCACTAACAGAGAAGCGAAAAATGTCTCTTCTTTATTGTACAGTCTTTATTGATCAGTTATCTCTTTGAGCTGAGTTTGATGAAAAATAAAACCTTATCTTACTCTCCAAAAGTCAATTTTCCTTCTTTTCTAGCAGAATACGGAAGACAGGTAGTTGTAGTGGGGATGCAGAAGCAGTGGGCTCTGGTGATGATGTGGGGTACCCAAGCTCCCTGGTTTTATACTCTGGTGCGCTTCTGGGAAACGTGACGAGCTGAGTACAGCATAGCCAGGGAGCATATGTCCCTCCAGGATGGTGGGCGGTGCAAGAACGCATGCTGGCCGCTGACTCAGTAGGTATCCATCAATGTGGCTGGTCCTTTCTTGAGATCCGGAATGTTTATCGTCACGTTGAACTTATCATTGGTACCCACAGAGACATTTCCTGTATTATAGAATCAGTTGATATACTTCTTGTTTCTGCATCTTCACAGGCTTCTCTTTTGCTTTGAATGTTAACTTTGCCACATGCTTCCCCTAGTATTCTTGACATGCTTTGTTCACCCTCTGAATCTCTTCTTTTTTCTGTCCTATAAGTCCTCCTGCCATACAGCTGAGCACAGTCTCTTCCTACCGATTGGCCCAAACCTCAATCCTTCTAGCTGCATGTATGGTCTTTGCAAACACTGTAGGCTTTTGGTGTTGTGGGCACACTGCTGTTCATCTGTATCCACCATCAGAAGGCATATACTGTGCGCTGGGAATGTGCTTTGCAATCTACACACTGATAGATGGACAAAACATTGAGCATCTAAAAACGGAACCTCTTGTGGTATCAGTACCTTGCATGCTCCTAACACATGTGTTATTAAGGAGCAAATATGACAACTCCCATTTACCCTCTGTTTCCCCACCAAGCTCATGTCCGCATACCAACTGTTACTCATCTCTGCGTGGTGCACGTACTCTATCATATCAAAACCTAAAACTCTGTACTCATCATATCTTTTCCTATATTGTCTTTTAAAATGTTTCAATATTCTTGCTTCTGGCACATGTGACTTTGCATCTGGTGGTACATTATTCATTTTTTGTGACATCATATCCCTATAATGGTGGTGTATTAGTAGTAATTCCCTATATTGTGTTGTTATACCCATTGTGATATGTACATCCACCCCTTCTACACCTACCCTGGGTATCCTCCCCTTTTGTATGCTCCAACCATATAAAATTACATTCTAAATATGCTGCTAAACCAAACATAAAGGCACAAAATATTTTCAGTGTGAAATGCATCATAGACATATAAATGGATGAAAACGCAGACCTATTATATTTGTCTTTGGTTGTATTTTGTACATTGGAAACCGGCGCATAAATGAGCAACTTTACTGGCATTCTGACATGAAAAGAGAAACAGCAAGAATAGACCAAGAAAAAGAACCCAAAACATATAAAGAAAATAAAAAGAAGAAAAAGACACTTTACTCAGAAAGGATATACTAAATCATATGTACAGCTGATAAATTATCCTGCAAATCTCAGTGCACCTTTACTCTTGTACTGTTGTCTTGCTTGTTAGCGGGGGGGGGAGGTGCGGCATCAGGTGACTTCTGAACATCAGAAAGGTGTACCCAATATCGCACCTCACGGACCTTCACCGCAAATGGAGTGGCATAGATGATGGAAAAGGGGCAGTTATAGCTTACTTCACTCCACCTGGTATTAAGTTCCTCATGAACACCCTATCACCAGGCGATAATTGGAAGAGGCTGTGAAGGTGTGGAAGTAGATGCAGTGCTGGTTTGTTATTCAGCCAGCCATGGTGCTTTCTGTTGAGAAACACATTCTATTGATCTAGTTAGCAAGTTAAGTAGTCCTTGAATTCTTCCCCTAGAACGGACGCTGCTCTTTGAGCATCAGAGGCCTTCCTTATAGGGGATAGAGGTGTATGCATTCACATGCCTAGGGGATAGAGGTGTATGCATTCACCTGCCTGTTACCATCTCATGTGGTGATAAGTGGTGATTTTCACAGGGCTGCGTGCACAAACTAAATAAAGTGAGGGGAAGACAGTGCACCCAGTTTCTCTGTAGGGTGGCACATAACTTAGAGAGGTTGGCCTTCAGCAAGTCATTGATCCTCTCCACAACCCCTTTGGCATGGGGGTGGTAAACTGTGCACATCCGATGCTTGAGGCCTAGCAATGCGGTAATTTCCTTACCCAGTTCATAAAGAAATGGGTGCCTTTGTCAGACCGCAACACATCACAGACCCCCCCCCCAATGAGGAAACACCTGTCTCACTAAAAATGTGGGCACACATTTAGCGTCTGGATGTGCACAAGGACCCACTTCAACCTATCATATTGGGATCGCGACCGAGAAGGGATCTAAGCCCTGTGATTAGTGTACAACGAGGGATTTCCAGGGATTGGAATTTGACAATTCACTCTCACCATTGCAAGTGACTGATGTCTTAATCAGTAGCGCCTCCAGAAATTTTTCATAGGGGTGGCCTGATGAGGCCACAGGAAATCTTGGGGTGGCACACAGGGTGCCAAACAGGGGCGGATCCAGCCTCAACATTTTGGCGGGGCTGGATGACAGTTTTGAAAACTGTTAGTGAGCCCGGACATTAAACCTATTGGGCTACTGAACCACCCTCGTCCTAACATCCGCTTTGAAAGCCCAGTAGGCTGAGTAGATATCACGCCATCCTTTGGCCCATTAGATCCATCTTTCACCCCAACTCACCAGAGGCGTAGCCGTTATTCTGTAACAAGTGGGGCCTGGAGCTAATGTAGTAGGGCCCACATTAAGAAGAGCCTGCAGAAGGAAGGGCACTTGTTCTGCCCCCAGCCAATACATAGGAGTGACAGAGTATTGAGGGAGGGCGAACCAATCAAAGGGGGTTTGTCCCCTTGAGAAAAGGTTTTAAATAATGTGTTAAAATATAGTGCATTTTACAGTACACTTTGTGATAAATTAGGTAAAAACCACCCAGTTTACAATCGATTTTGTAGGGTAAGACATGAAAAGTATGTTAGATTCCAAGCCACCAACAATGCACCGGAGCATTTTCAAACACATTTTCATAATGCCTTTGTCCGCTATATGCCAGTACTCTGCAAGTGTAAAAAAGCATTTTCATATTGATTCTGCTCACACATGTCCTTTCTGGTGCACCTATATATGCCAATATTTCCATATATGACAATAATCATGTTTGCTTTGTCTATAATGCCAGTAACGATACTATAACAAAGCATGTTTATGCTAGCTCTCCCAATACGCGCCAGAATCCCCATGTAAGAACATACTCCTGTTGGCTTTGCCTTAATGCCAGTGAAAAAAGAGCCATGCCACATTAAGAAAATATATCCTTGCTGGCTACAAAAATCCCCCACTCCACATATAATAACACTCATCATGTTGTATTTGCTCCTTAACGGCAATAAAAAATGTCATGCCACAGTAAAAAAACATATAGCCTTGCAGGCAGCACGAATGCCCCCACCCCAATGTTAGAATACGTATGTTGCCTTTGGCCTTAACACCAGTAATACACTGCAATGCCACAGAAAGAAAACATGCTCTTGCTGGCAAGCCGGTAAAATAGCTAACCGGGCTGAGCGCATGCTTTTGTAATCCGAGTGTGATTCGCAGGTTCAAATCCAGGCAAGGCCAACTCTGTCTTTCATACTTCAATGTGATCTCTGTGATCTCTACCCTCCTTTATGGACCTCGTACTATTATGTTGCTTTTGCAACTTGTTACCTCTCTTACTCTGTACTGTACTGTAACGCTCACCTGGATCCCACGGAGGCGCGGCGTCGAAGGCGCAGAACTCTGAAGATGGACAGGAAGGGCCCCTCTATTCTGGCTTCCCTGGCTCGTTGGATACCCTCCTGTACGTGAAAAGGGAGTATTACCGACTGTGGAACAATGCTCAAGCCTCCCACTCCCTTCCAACCCTCCACGATACCTCCTCCACGATTCCCCGTGAAGCCTCACCTTAGGGTTTGGAAGGATGAGCTCTCCATCCTGCTTCTGATGCAGGGGCGCGTTGAAACCCAGTTACTTCACTGGATTGAGGGTTGATGGGAGTTCAGGTAAGCTTGACTGTTCAGGTAAGGCGCTGTAAAAGTTCTGTTCAAAAGTTCAAGCTTAATAATAATGTTCGTTGTCTAATTGCAGCAAGCGCTAATGCTTATGTCTTTTTCCCCTTAGGGGCCGGGGTTCGGAGTGCCGGAGATATGGCGCCGACCCGAAGTGAAACAGTTCTGGATGTGCGCTCAGGTAATGTCTTTGCATTCGCTCATTCAATGGCCATAGGGGCCGGGGTCCGGAGATGCCAGGAAGCGGCAGGACCCGAAATGCAGTGGGAATAATCCAACAGGTAAGACATAAAAGGAAACTGAGCTTTCCTTATTCCTTTTCTCCCTCTCACCTTTGTTCTTGTCTTTTTTCCTCTAGGCGCCGGGGCGTAGCTGAATCCGGAAGATCGCTGCTGAAGATGGAAGCGCCTTGCAAATTAAACACATATCCTCTTCTATGAGCCTGGCGCCTAAGGCGCCAGGACTGGGGTCCGCTATGAGCCTGGCGCCTAAGGCGCCAGGACTGAGTCCAAAGGGCCCCGACTTGGGCCCGCTGAGACTTCCCTGGGGAAAATGATGTCTGCCTCTGGGGTTGCTGGGCCCGGCCTGGCTCCTTGGAGGTAGGCATCATGACAGTACTGTTTTCCCTGCTCACCAAGTTGTACCACCGCTGTGATACGTATGGGTTTGCGCAATGTCAATAAATGCAATAAATAAATAAAGCTCATTAAATGAGTGCAAACTTCGGCTGGGTGATACATTTGATGTAAATATGTTCTCTGAAAATCGCTTTGGTGAAAGCGCTATATAAATAGCATATCATCACACAAATCCCCCCATATAAGAACATTTATGTTGCACACATCATGTTATATTCCCCCATGTAACAATATGTATGTTGCCTTTGACCTTAAACACCAGTAAAATAATAAAGACCCAAGTCAAGATAAGGAAGCATGTGCTCCCAATGTAAGAACACTCATGTTGCCCTTGACCTTAATGCGAGTACAACATTCCATGCCACAGTAAGACCCTGCCAGGCCAGCCCCACTGTAGTATTCTCCCCCACCCATCCCCACTCCAACCCCACCATCACATACAAACACTCAAGTAGGCTTTCCATTGCCCAAAAATGGCAGTAAGACATGCCATGCACTTAGAGTGTGAGTCTCCCGACTAGACCCTTCTGCAAAAGGTGCACCTGCAGCTTTTGTCATTTATGGCACTATTTATTTAGTGGCTATTACTTCAACTCACTGCTTAGGGAAATTGGGGGGCACTTCTTTCCTCTGAGCCTCATCTGAAATGACTTCTACTCTGGGTTTGTTCGTAAGTAAATGCCCTTTCATATATCACTGAAGCATATTCTCCCTACTTTCAGTCTGTAAAACTGCCCTGATGGGCTGCCTCATATGTTGTACCTAGGGAGGGCCATCTATTTACACAGGGTTGCTCCTTTTCGCTCTGTTGGCACGGTGTCCAGTCAACTCGTCGAAAAAAAACTGGTCGACTGCAATTTGGTCGACGCAATTTGGTCAAAAACCATTTCGTCGAAAAAAATTTTTTATTTATATATTTATTTTTTGGGTTTTCGTTTTGATAAAAAATGGGTTTTTAGAGAAAAAAAGGGGGTTGGGGGGGACCCCCCCCCAAAAAAAAAAAAAAAAAGGGTTAAAATAGAAAAAAAAAAAAAATTCGACGAAATGGTTTCCGACCAATTTGATTCGACCATTTGTCTGGTCGACCAATTTTTTTCGACGAATTGACTGGCAACCGTTGGCACACTGTTAGTAGCTTTTGTTCCAGGGAAATGGAGCTGGAAACATGCAACTACTATCAAAGGCAGATGGGCAAAGCAAATGATTGTGTTGGACTAAGGACACCAGAAAGTTCTACTACTTAATGTGATCCAATTTCATTACTCGGGTGGCATTGCAGCTTTATGGGCAGAAAGGATGTGTATATCAGTGCCAAAAATCTGCAGGACCACAATGTAAGCATGTGTCCCTTAACATTCATTAAGCATTACACATTTCATGTTGTAGACTTTGTTGGACTTCATTTTAGCTCAGAAAGCATTGCTCATTAAGGATCTGGTCTTCAGCAAATGTGTTGCAGCATTTCCAGTGTGTGTGTTTAATGGTGCTTGCTATAGCCTCATATATCTACAACTGGGGCGAGGAAGGTGCTATAGTGTCCACAGGGGATTCGCGTTACTCCAAATCCTACTCTTTCTTGTCACTCTCAATCCTCCTGCTACCCTGCCAAGTAATGCTGCCAGCCTGTGCACATGCTTAGGAGCTTTCTAGCCAAAGAGAGCATTCTGGGAGTGGGAGGAGTGCTATTTGGAGTCTGCATTTGAATTAAACTAAAGTATTATTTGAAAGCTATTTGCTTACATAAGGTGACTCGAGAGGTGAAAGTGCCGCAAGTTGTAAGGACTATGTCAAGGAAGGGAAGGACTTGGTGTATTGAAGCATATTGGCAAGTAATATGGACACTGTCATCCTATGAAGCATTAGAGAGGGGTGCTCGTTTCTATTTTAATGCAGCATTCTGAAGTGCACACAAGAATGAGGGGAGTCACATCTGTTAGTGGGAAAGTTGATAGTTATTTAATTTAAATGTTTCTAGACGTCCTATATAGAGGGACCAAATCTAGCTGTGCACAACAGGCCTAGGAGCTCATTTGTTCTGGGTGGTGACAGAATGGTCGGGATTGTGTAAGGAGGTGTAAGTATAAAGAAATTGCTTGTGTGAGGAGAGCAGAATTGTGTAGGGAGATCAGGGCAGTGCAGTGCTGGCCTCGGTCAAGGGTGGGGTGAAGGTGGGCAGCAATCATGGGTCTTGTGTGGAGAGTAGGGCAGTGAAATGCCTCCCACCTGTCGAATGGGCAGGTAGAAGGGCAAAGGTATTTGGGGGTAGAAAGTAAAGGTCACCGAACATGGGCCTCTAGTCCAGGGGACGGCTGTGACAGGAGGGGCCCTGTTTTTGGATAGGCAGCAATGATGGCAGCACTGCTCTTTGCCGATTGGCAAATGACGACGTGGCAGGGTTCGCATACGACATGGTCTGGCCACGTAGGCCAGATACAATTTAAAGAGCTGCTCTTTCAATTGGCAGGCACCGCAGCAACATGTTTTTGACAAAGGGTGTACTCTTCACGATGGGTACAAGGAGAATGGCCTCACTGAAAGAGACACCGATTATCCTGCTAAGGTGGCCAGCATGCATCTCGCAGCCAGCAGGTACTCTCTTCTTCCAGGGGCGTCTCACCTCCACAATTGTTCTATTTAATAATAATGGGCTTGTTACATTTTAACGCCTCCTCCCTCCCCCACAATCAGTTTTGTGAGGAGAAAATAAAGCGGTGTGGAGAGCGCCGGCTTGAGGTCAAGCGAGCAGGCCTGTGCATGGCAAATAGGCAGCTGCAGAAGGGGGGAGTTTAGCCCTCCCACGCCCATGCCTGGCACCACCCCTGGTGCCACATACCTCAGCTCTGAAGTGCTTGCCTAGGACAACCACTCGATCCCTCAGCGCCGCAGCCCAGGTATCCTTTTCAGTGCCTGGAAGTGAACAAAGCCTGCAAGTACAAGCCAAAACAGAAATGCGTGCACTCAGGCTGTGTTTATTGTGTGATCAATGGGGGTAGGGCCACCATCATACGTGGCTTGATCCAGTCCATCGCGGGTGGTGAGCTGCGGCAACAAACAAAAAAATGTGTTCACACTGAACTGCACATGTGATTATTGTCCATACACAGTTCAGAGGGGAAGAAAAAAAAGTGTATTTTTTTGCTTTTTCATGGGGTGGCCGATGGGGGGGCCAGCATTTTTATAAGGGTGGCCATGGCCCCCCCTGGCCACCCCTTGGAGGCGCCCCTGGTCTTAATACGTTTGGTATATGTTCAGTTTCAAAGAAGACCCCAAGACCGAAACACGGGTTAACCAGTGGATATAGCTGTATATTAATACATTGAACATGTGGCACAACCCATACATATCTTCATCGTATCATTGGGAAAAGAGAAATACAACAACAATGAAATGCCTGTACCTATTGCACCGCTCTCCCATGCCAGCACAATCAATGTGGAGCTCCCTAAATGGCCCCTCAGGGCAAGGCAATTTACATTGTTTTGTTCTCTGGGTGAGACCAGTACTGTAGGTTTGACACGTAATATCACCAATTTAGTAAGAATCTACTGAAGATTGGGAACAAACCAAAACTCCTGAATATCTGCAACAATGTGCTGGTTTGACAAATGAGATGAATGGTGTAGCTGCTCGAAGTCGACCAACAATAATTCACGTGGCATGTCAACCTTTCCCATACTTTCTTGCCACCATAATAAATCAGTAGGGGATTGGGTGAACCCTCTTTTCTGCACAAATCTTTCTCTTCCTGTGGGGCTCAACCTTGTATTTCAATGATTTGTGCCATGGGAAGTGAAGTGTAGGGTGCTGGCAACTGCTCTTGTCGCTGTGGTGTTACTGGATATTCCAAGAGGATGGGTACTGGGAAATATACTGCTTGTTTGGCCACCTTGCTTGCGGCAGCGTTGCCGAGTAAAACTTGGTCTGTGTCATTGGTATGGGCGGTGCGTTTAACCATTGCTGTCACGGCAGAGTGGGAAAGTGCTTCAATCAGTTTATCCAAGAATGCTGCATATTGCACTGGGGACCCATCAGCCCTTATAAACTCTCTCCTTTTCCACCTTGCAAGTCCAGAGTGCACCGCTGTGGTGACATAGGCAAAATCAGAATAAATGGTCACTCAACAACGCTGGGATGCTAGAGTTGCTTCAATGAGAACTATGAGTTTTGCTACTTGTGCTAAATAAGGCATAGGCAGTCTTTTTTGCACCACCATCTCATACACTCCGTCCACTAGGCAGATGACTGCCACACCAGTATGTCTTAGGCCTGCCACCTGGTCTATAGTTGCTGATCCATCAATGAAATGCACTTCTCCCCCTCGAGTGGACTGCCTCTCGCTTTTGGTATGCCCTCCTCCTCCCCTTTACTGTCTTGCACCGCACTATGTGGCTCTTTGGGCTCGATAGGATAACCACATATGCAGATACCCACTGCGGAGTCGAAGTTGTTTTAGATCATTCTAGGATGGCAAATACTGCATGCTCCACATGCAGTGTTACAGAACACCCCATGGTAATTTTGGAGCTCTTATCAATTGCAAATGTAGCGGCAGCAAGCTCCTGTTCGCAAGGGAACTGGCACTGCATTTCTGAATCTAGCACTCCACTGTAATATGCCAATGGCTTTTTGCCCATAGTGTTTTTCTGCGCGAGTACCGCAGACATCATTTGACTACTAGAATGGTAAAACAAGTAAAACTCTTGAGAGTAGTTAGGGGTTGCTAACACTGGGGCTAGTGGAGATGACCTCTTTCAGTTCATTAAAGCTTGTAAGCATGGCCTCTGTCCATGTTTTCTGTCTTTTGTGCTTCTTTGAGGCCTTATAGCGGGGGCCTAGTGTATGCAGCATAATCTAAAACCACGACTTGCAGTAATTGCACAGTCCAAGGAATTTCTGCAATTTCTTTGACAGTTTTGGGCTGGATGGCACTGCGCACCAACACAGTGCCTTCTGGTATTATTTTCTTTCCATGGACAGCTATCAATTGTCCCAAATAGAGGACTTCTTGGAGGCAATATTGTAATTTAGCTCTGTCTACTTTGTACCCTTTATATGCTAGCAGCTGTAAGAGAATGACCGAGTTCTTCTGACACTGTCGCTCATTATCACTGCATACCAGTAAATCGTCCACATATTCAATGATAGTGCTGGGCACCTATATGTTCCCCTAATCTGCATGTAATATTATGTTAAAGATACTAGGAGAGTCACAGTACCCCTCAGGTAATCTTGTATGTTTGTACTGCTTTCTGTCATGAGTAAACGCAGTGAGCTATTGAGTCTGGGTGCAGGGGTATAGAAAAAAGGCATTTTTCTAGTCCACTACAGTTAAATGTGTTGTTTGTTCTGGGATACTACACAAAACTGTTGAAGGGTTGGGAACAACCGGATACTCTGCCTGTACAATGTTATTTAAGGGGCAGAGATCTGGATCATTCTCCAACTTGACCCTTTTGACTTTATCGGTTATATCACTGTGTTGCATGGGGAGTTAGAGGGCACAATAATCCCCTAATTTAGAAGTGTGGGGATGATATCTCTTATCCCTTCCTCTGCTTCTTTGGAAAGTGGATATGGTTTCACCTGGGCAGTACACCACCTTGCTTGTGTGTTATTCGAATGGTTGCAACCCCTGTAAGAGGCCGACATTGTGTGCACTGGTTTTCCATAACCTCTCGGGGAACCTGTTCTAGATCGGTTTCAGTGAAAGAGGGTGCTTGCACAAGGTCCATCAAAGAACACTGTACTCTAAAATACTGCACCATTATCTCACAGGGTATGAAAATAGCTAACACTATCTCTCCATCATCAACCTGGTCCTTAAACAATTCTGCATCTGTCACTTCTTTTAGGGATACTGTCGGTTCAATGCACAATACAGTGCGGCACTCGCACCCGTCTGAATTGGTCCCAACCACAACAATCCTTTTCTCTGACACTACCAACCCTTGCAGGTCCAGTGAGAGTATTGTCCCTGCCACAAGCTCTGGGGTCACAATGGTTCTGAAGATAAAATCAGAAGGTATCTGCCAACAATCCTTCCCAATATGGGGCACTGCATCAAGTAACATGTAATCCCACATACAAACATATAGGGATTAACTGGAATGCCGCAAACCACCATCTCTCCTCCTCTGGCATGTATGATCACCATTGCTCTCGTAGCACACATTCCTTGAGTAGCACATATTATTCCCCGGTCTGTGAAAGAGATGGTCATTTTTAATTTGCTTACAAGGTCACGCACTAAGAAATGTACTGGTGAGGTTTCCGTATACAATAGAGGTGCACGCACCACTTTCCCTCCTATTTTGATTGCTACATCTTCAGTAAATAGAACCGTTGCCACAGCCCCACAGAAGCCTTGCATGTCGAGAGTTTCACTTGATAACGGGAAGTTTCCTTCACTAATGCATGATTTAGTGGTACCTGTGTCAACCATAAAGATGAATTGTTTATTTCCTATCTCAGCGCCCACCACAGGGTTCTTCGTCGGGGTGGGTAGTCACGTACAGGACTGGGCATGCAAGAGCTTTCTGTGGGCTGTCGTAGTAAATATAGGAACTGGTCCCTGAAATGTAAAAAGGGTTGCCTCCCAGAATGCTCTCTTCCTGATAATGTGTCACTGTCCGATTTGGAACTGCATTGTTTCTGGGCATTGGGGCAGCTTGTGTTGGGGTCCCAGGTGGGGCAAACACCTGTGCCTGAGGGGGTCACAGTGGTAACTGTGTATATGCTTGGTGTACTTCATATGGTTTGGACATGGGAACCGGGGGCGTGGGCAAATACTGCTGCTGTTGCACTGGGCCTGTGCGCATGTACAAATGATATTCCGCTCCCATCCTGCTCCTGCATTCCCTTGCAAAATTAACCCATTTCCCACATCCCCAACACTGAGCTGGTCCCGCTCCACCTCTCGCCCCCATCCCTCCAAATCCACCTATGCTCCCCTGCTCTCCCTTGAAACCCTCCTCTTCCATGCTGCTGACCTCCTTGGTACCAATCTGGGTACGGTGGTTGCAATCCACCATTTCACTGTCCTCTTCCTGGCCAAAATGCTGCTATTCTTACGTCTGTCAACGCTGCTGCCTTGTCTGCAGAATCTGTTTGCATGACTGCTGTTACCGCCCCTTAAACTGTTTTTGCAATTTTTCTCTGTCCCAGTTTTGCTTACGCAGTTTGCGACCTTTGTGCCATTTCCTTTTCTCCTTCTTTGATTTGCTTACAGTGATGTATCATTATAGTCTGTATTTCGGCCCACCCTTTCGCTTCTTTACCCACAATCTTATTGAGAGCTTTCTGTACATCCTTGGGCAATCCTTGTTTGGTAACAAAATAGAAAAGCGGAACTGATCGGTCCCACTGTTCCCTCGTCTCTGCCCTCCACATCTCTTGCACTTTCGAAATGTATTGGGCAAGGTCTTCATCATCCCCCATTGTGTGTTGCATTATGGACTGTTAATCCGGCGTATCTGGGTTTGCCTGCCGGAGTGCAGCCCACATCTGCACTCTGATGTTGTTAAAGTGTGCCCATCATGTGTATCATCGTCTATTTTCACTCCTGAATATCCAGCCTTAACCCAAACATCCCCCACCTGATCTTCCACAATTGCTGCAAGCAAACCTTTTATATCTCCCACTGCTAAGGGCATACCAGCTGTGTTTTTTATTTTATTTCTTAATTTTTATTTTTTAAAATGTTTTGGTTTACAAATCAAACCTTTCGTCTTATTATAATATCATATGTATCCCTTTGTTCATAGCATCATATTCACAAATGTCTTTAGAGTCTATTTCATTCTCTTCCTTCTCCTTATTCTCTTGTCCTTATTATTTCTCATCCAAGTTGACATTTCTCCATGATGTTATTCCAAAAAGAGACAACTGCAAAAATCGTTTTTTTCTAATTTCCCAATAAAAGTTGGGCCCATCGATCTTCGGGAGAGAGTGGTGTTTGGTTGTTCATAAACCATCCTCTAGACGGGTTTCTTTTCTCGATTAAAGCGGGGCATATCATTATAATATGGTGCAGGCTTTCAATTGACTCTTTGTCGTTGCAATATTTTTGGTTTCCTGGGATTTTTTTCCTAGCTGCCATGATTTCGCATTTTGGTAATATATTAAACCGCAATTTCAAAAAAAATATCCCTTATCTTAAGTGATGGAAACATCTTTAGGTATGATGGCAGTTTGTTGATTGGTCTGACATCTAATTTGCATGGAAGATCATGTTGGTACTTGGCTTTAGTGTCATTCGTCTGTATACAATTGTTATCCGCAATTCTCCTTTTTGCTTTTTGCGGTCTGTTGAGCAGCATGTCTATAGAAATGTCTGATGCTTCCCTTTTAGCTTCAACAGATCTTTTCCACATGTCCAGTGGTTGTTTGTTTCTTCAATTTTTTCTGCTTCGTAGGATTTCAAATGGTGGAACATATGTGTCGCTCATTATTTTTCGGTATAGATAGAGTTGTTTCCAATCTACAATTGAGGCGAAAGATTGGAGGGCAAGTTCTGCGCGGATACGTGGCATTGGAAATGATGTGGGTAAAGTTAATACTTTCCTCCAAAAGATTCCTTCTATTTGTAGCCAGATGGTGTTTTCGATATTTATCATTGTTTATGCTCTATATGTTAAAATTGCCATAACTTTTTGCCTATAGAACGTTATTAGAGGGACCGTAGAGAATTTTCCGTATTTCCGGTGGAGTAGTTTGGCTTGTCGCTCTAGCGATAGCGTTTTTGGCTTTAAGATGTTGGGACCATTCTTTCTCCATTGGAGATTGCGTTAGCATACCCCAAGGTATTTTACTTCTTTGCTTGTTCCACTTTTTCCTTCCGATGTAGAATGAGATGGTGTCTCCTTTCCTTTTTGTCTCATCAGGGGCATCATTTTTGTTTTCTGAACTTTTATTTCAAGCTGGTTTTTAGTCATGTATTCCTCTAAGTTCTGAAGTGCAATCTGCAGCCCTCTTGGGGTTTTGGCTAGTATAACAATATCATCTGCGTACATGATGCACAATATTGTTGTGCTGTTCAGTTTTGGTGGGTTCATCAAATGTGTATAAATATTTGCTTCAAAGTCAGCTGTGAATAAATGAAACAGTGTGGCGGACAGAGGGCAGCCTTGTTTCAGGCCGTTCCATGTCTTGATGGGATCCAAGAGTATTCCTTCACTGGACATTCTGATTCCTATGGTGGTGTTTTCATATAGTAATTTAATAGGTTCTGAGATGTTACTCGGGCAGTCCCATGAACTTAGTTAATTCCACAGGTAATTTCAATTCACTGAGTTGAAAGCTAATATTAGATCCACAAATGCTGCGTAAATCTGTGTTCTTGTTTTTATAGCTTCATGCTTTAGTAAATTCAGTAAGAAAAGGTTGATGTTGGCTCCTATATTTTTCACAAATCCTGTTTGTCTAGTGGCATATTTGTTTTCCTTCATCGCCCAGCTATTCTTGGCTCTTTAGTTGACCCATGTTTGAATATTGGGATTATAGTAGCTTGCTGCCATGTTGCTGGAATGTTCTTAGTCTTCTGGATTAACTTGAATATGCAGTTGCATATTGATCCCCAAATAGCTGGGTTCTGTTTAATGATCATGTTGGAGAGGCCATCTGGGCCTGGCGCCCTGGATGCATTTAGACTCTGTATTGCCTTCTGTATATCGCAGAGCTCCCAGTCAAGTTGCCATGTTGGATTCTTCACTTGCTGTGTGTTCTCATTATGCTTTGGGTGTAGTCCGTATAGCTCAGTAAAATATACCGTCCAGCTCGCCTCGGGTACATCGGCAAGCATTGCGTCTTGCGTGTGCGTCTGACCATTTAGTAAGGACCATAATTGCCTCGTATTACTGTTTTTTCAGGGTTTGTAACATCTTTTCTGCATCCTATTGTGAGGTGATAATTCTGTTATTTCTCAGACAATTTTTGTGTTGTTGTTTTGCTGAATTGATTTGTTTATATTTATCACATGGATTTTGTTTGGTTATCTATTTTATCTTCTGCCTCAATTCCTTCTTCTTTGCTGCTACCTTGCAGTTTTATGCATGGAGATGTTTACGTGATGCAAGTTGGTTTGTTTTCATTGGTTTCCTGAATGGATAAAGCAACCATTCATAATTCATTTTTTGTGGATCTTCCATCGTCGAATTTAACAGGATGTTTGGTAACTTTGCTATCGTACTTTGGCTGATCCTTAATCTGTTCCTCCCGTTGTTAATCTCCATTGGTGGTAGGCATCTTTTCTCATTACTTAGATGTTTGGAATACCAAGCTCTTATCATGATATAAGGGTCGCCGTTATCATTTTTGAGGTTTCGGCTACTGCTGATTTCGACATAGATTCCTTTTGTCAGGAAAATATAATCAATTGTTGCAGTTATCATTCCTCGCGCCCAGGTTTCTGTAGGGTGACCTGTGGTTATATAGTGGTGTCAGATCTGGACATATTGCTATTTTTTACTTCTTTACTCCAGCTTTTGGCTCGAGGCTGTAGCTTATGTTCTTAAATTTCCACACCATTGATATCGCAGAGGTGGATATTTAAATCACCACAAATGATTAACTCTATATCCATGTATTTCGTCTTAGCTTGATCAATTGCTGAGAAGACTATATCGATGAAGATTTCCTCAGCTATGGCCGTTGGATTCCAGTACAAATTCATTATGGCCCATATTTCAGCCTTCAAAAGCATGTATCCATTTCCCAGCTCCTGCAGTGAAGGGCAGGAACGCCTTAATCAGATTGTTTTTGTCTATTTGGGCCTAGAGGACATACTGTGCCCTGCGGGAGCCTTTATGCAATAATGGCAACTGTGGCCCACTCCCCTTCTTGGTTTCCTGTCGTCACTTGCCTTCTTCCTGGCCACTGCTGCCTGTCTAAATCTATTCCTTAATTGCGGACCCCATAAGCTCTCTACCCGTGGAGTAACTGTCAGTGCTTCTTCTTCATCCTCCAATTCATCCATTGTGTCCCACTCGTTCTCCCGCAGCTCACTGTTTGTACCTCCCATCCAACCTCACTGTCCCATAGCCTACACTCCCCATCCCTCGTTTGTCACTCTTCCCCTTCTCAATATGGACATCCTTAATCGTGGTGCTGTCTACTCTAAACAAAATGTCTCTGGCCCTCTATTTGTCCAGTCCACACCCTGATTTGCCTCCTTCTTCCCTGAGGGCCCCCAACCAAAGGCCCTCACTGTGTCACTGCCAATTCCGCTTGCACTGCCTCGAAAGCCTCTTCTAGCTCCTTCTGTGGTTTCCTACCCATTGGTACACCAGCGTTAATACTAGTTTGATATGGGGGTGGTAAAACGGGTGGGGATGGTGCTGTAGTTGCCGGGGACACATATGTTGGATTAGTGTATCCTGTGATGGGAAGGGTTGGGCAACATCCTGCTAAAGGTGAAGGTGACTGGTTCCATCAGGTATTACTGTTTAATTGCACTCAGGGTTGTGCTGCTGTCGCCATGAGATTTGCACTCCTCACTGTCTTCTACGTCCTCCACCATTTTCCATAATTCTAAAATCTCTTTACTCCTTCTTACATTTGTATTTATCAGCTACAAATGTGTACATGTTCTAATATCCCTTTTATTATTCGCACCCTGCTCCGGCCATGGGTGGACTCCCTCCCCCTCCACCCCCTGTGTTTCTACCACCCATTGCTTGTGATATTTCTCAATCCTATCTTTCTAAAAATGGTAAATGTCAGACCATATGCTAAATGCAGTCTGTTTTAGGCGTTCCTACCAGTCCTTCGCTCCCTTTCCCCTGTCGCACCCTACACACACACTCACACACTCTCACACTCTCACGCTCTCACGCTCTCACACTCTCACTCAACACCCACACTACTTCTTTTTCATGTCCTCCCTTGGCCCCTGCTCTCTACACAATAAAAAGTTAAAACACTAAAACAACAAGCTAAAACGATAAACTAAAATGGCAATCACTACTTTGTGTCATTCCCCCATCCGAAATATATTGGGCACAGGAATCTGAGCTCTCTAACTATACAGAGCCCCTACTTCTTACTTCTATTATCTCACTTTAAAATTGTTCTTCCCTGCCTCAGAAAGGATCCCACTTCCCTATTTCTCTCCTTCTGTACTTATAATAATAATAATACTAAAAAAACGCTACTTGGTCTTTACACACTACCCACCTCAATCACACACAGCTTTTTGCCATACACTCTCGTCCCATCTTCTTCAATGCACACAAACCCACACAACTGTTTCCCTGTTATCCCAGCTTCCCCCTCAGCGTCAGTCCTTGTTGTTATCGCTCCACAAGAGGTGTACTTACATATGCGTGTTCACCCAAGCTACACCTCTACAAGTAGCGCGCTTGGGATTGGTCACTGCAGGTCGGCGCTGCCCGTCCTGATGTGCGGCCTGGAAGCATCCACCTTTGCAGAAAACCTGGCATCACGTTGGGGTCACCAAAAATATAGAGTAACCCCTCAACGCTCACACCAGGAAAAAATACAACCCACTAGGGGAAAAAGGCACACCACACCTCCTGCAAGAACAAGGGTTAATCTAACAAAAATACAAGTATGTGCCAGCAAAGAACTCTGCTGCCACAGAGCGCTCTGAAGAATAAACAGCATGAGCAGTAGTTCTTAAGGATACACGGCGCCACAAGTGACGTACATCGCATAGGTTACAAATCCAGGTAGCTTGTTGGTGCGACCCTATACACATATAGCTTGTTCCATACGGGATGCCAGGGAATTGGTCCCAGCATTCCCTGTCAATCTTCGCAGTGAGGATCTTCTTCTTTCATTAACAAAGTATAAAGCATTAATTGGCAATTGAGTTACACACACAACTCATTATTTCAGTTCTACAGTGCACCTGGTACCAAGGACATGAGCGAGGCGGCTACTGTAGAGGTCCCGATAACTGCAAAACTATATGAACGCCTGCTCCTTTCCCAGACACGCCAGCCCCTCCCCAGCTTTCCCATCTCAGGCATACATTTGTTACCTTCTCCCCTGGCACCTCGCAGCACAAGTCACATTAACTGATGGTGGGGGAAGCTAGTCTCTGTTCTCTGATCTTCCTGATTGATTGGTCACTTTACAGTTTTATGGGCAAGGGTCTTCGGCTGGTCCGTGCACGCAAATGTTTATGTGTAAAACTTGGGGTTCTCAGGCCACTGTAACTTATGGATTTGGACTGGCGAGGGCCTAAAGCCCTCACCCCTCGTCTTGTGGGATTGCTCTTTGAAGAATCATTTGGGCCTCTCTTAGCCTTGCTGGGTACATTCCTTCTGGGTTGCATGCACTATGGATAAAATCCAATAAAGGACTGTGTGTGTTCAGGAAATTAACCTTTCGCGGAGCTGCCAGGGCTGCGAGTGAAGAACACATACACGACTAACTATAAGCATAATAGCATAGCAATGGCATTAGGCCTCAATTTCAAAATGGCGCCTACCTTCTAAAATGGGGGGGTCTCTACACACATGGTTCTAAGGTTACAATTCGCTATGTTTCCATTACAATCTAACTTCCATATGAGGGTCCACCTCCCCCCTTCGATCTCCTAACTCTAGCAACGCTTCCTTCTACAATCGCCTTGTCCTAAAACGTAGTGGGGCCTGGGACCTTCGCCCCTGCTCCCCAACAGGACATGGAGGAGAGTTCCTACGATTGAGTATGTTTTTCCTTCGCCCTGTGTTTTGGTACATGTTTTCACCATTTTGGTTAAGCATTGGGGTGATGGGTGGGTCCGCTAGTGGGCTGAGTGTGATGATCTAGATTTACGTTTAGAGTTGTGAGCTTATGTGTACTATGTTGCTTTAAGGGGATTATGGAATTTCCACTATTCTGAGAAACAGGTATACGCAAATGTAGGTTGCTCATGCTTCCTAAGAGGGGAATGTGATAAGTGGTATTAGTATTGTACTTTTGTGTGGAGGAGATTCAAGAAATGAATTATTTTGCTGTTGTTTGGGGGGGAGGGGGTTGTTCCCCATAGTTTTACAGTAGTTTGAGAATTTATGACGTAGTTGCAAGTTGTGATGGATGCCCACATGCTATTTACGGGACCTGGGGCATGTTGCTTTGACTTCTGGTTGTTGTGATTAGTGTTTAATGCTAGTGAGGCATGTGGATGTTTATGCAAGAGGTTGGTCCAGTCAGTGTTTGTGAGTGCTTGGAAGGCAGGGACGGCACATGTTATTTATTGCCCATGCTAGGGGGCCATGTGAATGTTTTTTAATGGCCTCAGGCCAGGCACACATGTTGATCCTAAGATTATTTAGAGGTCATGCTCAGGAGGCATGCACATGTTTTTTGATGGCCTCAGGCTCGGGAGCTAAGTTGATCCTAAGGTTATTTAGGTTTCATGCTAGAGAGGCTATTTATTTATTTATTGTATTGATCTTCTGTTTTTGTTCTCAATTTTGTGGGCATGGAGTGGGTTCTGATAGTTGCGCGCTTGTGAGAAATGTTCAGAATGTGGATGAAGTGAGTGCGAGTGGTCATCAAGTGGTCATTTGACAGTGTAGGTGTCAGTTCCATAGTCAGAAGGCCTGTGGTGTAGGATGGAGTTGTAACATGTCTATTTCTCTCTTTTGTACATTTTACTCAAAGGAGCGGAGAAGTGTGACTATCTGTATAAGAGTGGGTGAATGTTAGTGTGAGAGCTGTCTGATGGGAGAAAGCATGGCTTTCTGTATCAGTCGGTGAATACTACAGTGAGAAGCTTGTGATGGAAGAAGTGTGGCTATCTGTATCAGTGTGGGCGAGTGCTTGCGTGTGAATTTTCAGATGGAGCAAGTCTGGTTCTCTGTATCAGAGTGGGTGAATGTTTGCATGATAGGTTTCCGTTGATATAATTCATGTTGCTGTACTGAAGGTTCTAATTCAATGCCAGATAGGGAGACACATCTACCACCTTTTGAGAGTAAAGAAGGGGGGGCACAGGCACCTACTAGGGCGGGGGTGGGGAGGACACCAAGGGTACACAAAGCCCTAGTCACCCTGTAAATGAAGACCTCACTTGGAAGGGAAAGAGTAGTGATGTACCGGGTGCATAGTCAGCCCAATGGATTTTTATATAAAAAACACAAGACTGGGAAAAAACAATGGGTCTTATGAGTTAACCGGTCCGGATTTAACGGTGCTGGTAAAACCTTACCGGCACTGTTTTCCGGACCAGCTAACTCCAATTTGTGTGGCGTTACGCCCGCCAGGTCAGACATGGCGGGCGTAACGTCACTGGCTGCACACGGACGTGTAAACTCCATCACCATTACTGCATGGTGCCGGTGTTTCCAGTGCCCCCATTCCCATGGAGTCCTATGGGACCCCCACGGGAATGGGGAGTAAGGGAATGCCGGCTCCGGTATTGCCGGACCACTGGGCTGTAATGCCCCGGTAAGTCTGGCAATTCCAAAGCTGGTAAATCCCTACGGTCCGGCGGCCTGCCGGTTTTACCGGCAGGGCTACCGCCGGACTCGTAATGAGGCCCAATATCTTTGGTAAACGCGTTCAGTGGGGAAATCCAGAGAGCGGGCCCGACCCGGGAAAACTCGATCTGAAACACATGACCACCCCTCGGGATCAAGGGAGGAGGGAGGCGGAGCACAAGCTGCTTGTCACAGAAAAAAAAATCGAAGCAGCTAGAACAACACTGGGTGATGTAATTACAGGGCGGTCAGCCAATCCAGCAGTCACACGGGGAGGAAGGGAAATGGATCTGAGCCAGTGTACTAGTCACATGGCCACCTGTGCCCATCAGCAGGTGGCTATGGGAACAAAGTGGCGTTCCTGGAAGGACCAATCGGATGGTAAGTCACTCTGCTCTGGTGAGGTGACCCGCCTTCAGAGTATCCACTGCAGGGCTTGCGAAGGTCATCAGCAAGCAGGTGTCGTGTGAATGTCTCCTTTTCCACCAGAGGCAGGGTGTCTCGTGTCCCGTTGTCAATGGTGCTGACAGTAGTGTATTAAAATTCACGGGGTCGGCACAAATGTTATTTTGCTAATTGTTCTGGGGTGGGCTGAGAATCGATGTGGCGCCACATGGCAAGGGGAAGTGTTGGGATATTGTTGAAACTGTTTGCTCCAATCGCATTTCACCAACATATGTTTAGCACTAAGGATATGATGTAGACTAGTGTAAGGAAGTCATGGTATCAACAGTAAGACACAAGTGACCACAGCTCACACGCCTCCACTGGCTCCCTGCGGCTGCAAGGATCCAGTTCAAGTCCCTCTGCATAGTCCACAAGATTTTCTGGGGCCGGGGCCACTACTATCTTGGGCACCTAAGGCTATGTTTTCTTTGGGAAAAATTGAACGATGGGTCAGGGGGCAGCCATTATCTGTAAAGAAGCCCTGGGGATGTATGAGGCAAAGTGTGACTGAAGGATGTGAGCTATTACACACTAAGATCACTCCTAATCCTAATAATAGCATTAACTTTGTATTACTCTATAGGCCCCGGGGTGTAATGCCTTTGTTCAATGAAAACATCACACATTTATTGTCATCTATGCAGAACATGAATAGTGCTATAATCCTCCTGGGTGACCTAAACCTATGGAGGGGAGACTCGAGAGATAAGAAGGTGCTTGAATTAGAAACATTACTGAATAATGTGAAAATAATTGTACACAACTCAGACCCCACACACATAAAGGGTAACACGTTAGAGTGGTTGGCCAGAGAGAATATAATATTGATGGATGTAATTACTACACCCTGTGTGTGGTCGGATCATTTTTTTCTCACTGGCCAGATACAGCTTTCTAAACCCTCCTGTGAGAAACATGAGCTACCATGTAAAGTCCTTGGGAGAAATTATCGTAGCATCAAACCAGCTGATTTTGCGGGATGCATGAGTAGTCTGAAGATGCAGACTACTGATTTAGACTCCCCTGACTTGTTAGTGAAAAGCTACAATATGCACCTGACATCATTGCTGGATAGGATTGCACCTAATAAATTCCAGAGTGTTAGGGATCCTCCCAACCATCCGAAGTGATTTTCCCCGGAACTTGCTCTGCTCAAACAAAAGAAAAGGCAGGCCGAACGTAGTTGGCTTAAAGGCAAAGTCCCAAAGATTAAAGTAGAATGGAAACATATAAAAGTAAGATCTTAGAAGTCAAACAAAACCATTATTATGAGAAGATAAACAGGGAATGAAACTAAATAACTCTTTAAATTGTTCAGAATTTGGGAAAAGCCCAAGGTCCTGAATCAAAACACCGATCCTAATAAAGATGATTGCTTAAGGGTCCAAAAAGCATTTGCAGACAAAATAGTGCTTGCCCATGGAAAATATGTAACGAGTTGGATAAATTGAATGCCCCAATTGCTTGTGATACTACTGGAAGTAGGCAACAAAAAATTGTAGTTGCCCCATCCAATTTTTAGGATTGAAGGAGCAGGAAACTGCGGATCTCTCTCCTCAGTTCCACTTTTCAGTTGTTACGGACCTAGCGTTCTAGGACATTTTGAGGACCACGCATCCCACTAGCTGTCTGGGTGACCTAGTACCATAAAAAGTCACCCTTGAAAATTGTGGTATCTTTGATCCATTCTTACGCAGGTTTATTAATGCCTAATTTGCCCATTGTTATATACCCGGAACTATTAAAGATGTTGTGGTTACTCCCCTTCTAAAGAACCAGGGGTTAGATCCTAAGGATGCCTCTAATTTGAGGCCTATAACCAACACTTTTTCTTTCCCTTAAAATTGTTGATAAGGTGTCTATCATGCAAATTCAATCTTCCATGGAAGTGGGAGGTGTCATGCATAAAAAACAGTCCAGTTTTTGCTGTGCCCATGGTACGGAAAGCACCCTTGTCGATCTCCAAACTCAGATGTTAACAGTCCTGGAAAGGAGTAGATCGGGGCTGCTGGTTTTGCTTGACTTATCAGCAGCCTTTGATCTCCTGGACCACAAAAAATTGCTGAACAGATTGGCTGTTATTGGGGGCTTTTCTAAGGAAGCAGTGACATGGACAAAGTCATTTCTTGAGGGATGAAGGTGCAGGGTCCATTGGGGAGATGCTTCATCTGACGCTGAACCCATCGTCTGTGGTGTTCCGCATGGGGCCTGCTTGTCCCCCCTCCCTCTTTAGCATTTATATCCAGCCATGGTGCATGGAATTGGAGAGATGAGGGGAATTCTTTGCTAATTATGTGAATGATTTCCAGTTTACCTTGGAACTCCCTGTAAACTATGCCTATGATCAGGAGAGGCTAACCAAAATCTACATGGCCATCAAAAATTGGATGTCCAGTAATTGGTTATGCCTAAATGTTAAAAAAAAATGTCTTGAGAGTTTAGGACAGAAATGTTCTAGTTTCGATATTGATGGAGGTCTTGTTCTGGTAGCTGCGAAGGTTGAAACCTTTGGCACCTTCATGGAGGCTATGCTCAATGCGGAAGCCCATGTGGACTACATAGTCAGGAACTCTAACTATTATCTTAGAGTCCTAAGATTGATCGGTCCTATGATTACAAGGGAAAATTGCACAAAGCCGGTGCAAGCCATTATTTTACTGTGACTCATCTATTGCAATTCTCTGCTAGGGGAAGCTAGCAAGGATTGAATTTACAAACTACAGAAACTCCAAAATGAAGCAGTACGAATAATCTATAACTTTGCGCGTAGAGACTCTGTAACTATGGTCCACAGAGAGCTTCATTGGCTCCCGGTGGCAGCCAGAATTCTCTTTAAGATGTTGACATTGGGACACAAGTGTCTTTTTGGGTCTGCACCTCAATATCTAAAGGAGAAATTGGAGATCGACAGACCCTTTAGGAACCTGTGCTCCACAGAGGCCTGTACCCTTAAGGTCATGGGTAGCACAGGCCTGGAATGAGCTCCCTGAATCATAAGGAAGGAGGGAAATCACTCCACTTTTTACAAAACGCCTTAAAACCAGGTTGTTCGCTTAGGATTGATCGCAGCTATTTGTTTTGTAATTTTGTCTTTGTTTCATGTCTGTCTGTCTCAGCACATGGATGCTTGAGGGTTTCTTGCGCTTTATAAACACATAGGTAGATATCTACACTGCTCTCTTCCTAAATACTTCCCTTCCAGAGCGCTCCGCTCAGCCTCCTCCAAATCTCTGCGGGTGAGCCGCTTTTCCAACCAGAGATTTGGGGGTAGATCCTTATGTTATGTTATATCATGTTATTTTGCATTTATATAGCGCCTTATATACCATTGGTATGGTCTAAAGGCGCTGGTAGGTGAAACGCCCTTGGGAACCGAAGTTCAGGTCAGTAGAGAGAGTAGAGAGAGTCAAAGGTGCATGTGAGCACCGGGATTGCGTGCAGCTGGTGCGGTATTCGTGTAATAGCTGCTTCTGAGCGGTAGGTATGGTGGTTGAGAGATCAGGAGTATGTGTTCGTTCTGGCAGAATTTATCCAGACCGAATGTGGCTGCGTTATGCCTGAGGAGAACACCTGGCTGGGGGGGGTGTAACCAGCAGTGTTTACTTAGAATGATAGGGAGGGAGCGGCGGATGTTGGTATGAGAACAGTTATACCGAATGGTGTCATAGTATCTCTGTGTTCTAGTTGAGTGGTGGTGTAAAGAAGAGAGTAAACGTGGTGGTGTGATATGATGGGTTATATGCTCTTTCAAACGTTCCCTGCATTTCAAACCATACTATGTACATCACGTAATACTATGCGCTCCAGTCCGTTCCATGCACTCTTATTCATTCCATGCACCCCAGTCTGCTTCACACACTCTGGTCTGCTCGATGCACTCCAGTCTGCCCCACGTGCTCCATTCCACCCCACATACTCCTGCCTGCCCCGCGCGTGCACTCCTGCCTGCCTGCCCCGCGCGTGCACTCCTGCCTGCCTGCCCCGCGCGTGCACTCCTGCCTGCCTGCCCCGCGCGTGCACTCCTGCCTGCCTGCCCCGCGCGTGCACTCCTGCCTGCCTGCCCCGCGCGTGCACTCCTGCCTGCCTGCCCCGCGCGTGCACTCCTGCCTGCCTGCCCCGCGCGTGCACTCCTGCCTGCCTGCCCCGCGCGTGCACTCCTGCCTGCCTGCCCCGCGCGTGCACTCCTGCCTGCCTGCCCCGCGCGTGCACTCCTGCCTGCCTGCCCCGCGCGTGCACTCCTGCCTGCCTGCCCCGCGCGTGCACTCCTGCCTGCCTGCCCCGCGCGTGCACTCCTGCCTGCCTGCCCCGCGCGTGCACTCCTGCCTGCCTGCCCCGCGCGTGCACTCCTGCCTGCCTGCCCCGCGCGTGCACTCCTGCCTGCCTGCCCCGCGCGTGCACTCCTGCCTGCCTGCCCCGCGCGTGCACTCCTGCCTGCCTGCCCCGCGCGTGCACTCCTGCCTGCCTGCCCCGCGCGTGCACTCCTGCCTGCCTGCCCCGCGCGTGCACTCCTGCCTGCCTGCCCCGCGCGTGCACTCCTGCCTGCCTGCCCCGCGCGTGCACTCCTGCCTGCCTGCCCCGCGCGTGCACTCCTGCCTGCCTGCCCCGCGCGTGCACTCCTGCCTGCCTGCCCCGCGCGTGCACTCCTGCCTGCCTGCCCCGCGCGTGCACTCCTGCCTGCCTGCCCCGCGCGTGCACTCCTGCCTGCCTGCCCCGCGCGTGCACTCCTGCCTGCCTGCCCCGCGCGTGCACTCCTGCCTGCCTGCCCCGCGCGTGCACTCCTGCCTGCCTGCCCCGCGCGTGCACTCCTGCCTGCCTGCCCCGCGCGTGCACTCCTGCCTGCCTGCCCCGCGCGTGCACTCCTGCCTGCCTGCCCCGCGCGTGCACTCCTGCCTGCCTGCCCCGCGCGTGCACTCCTGCCTGCCTGCCCCGCGCGTGCACTCCTGCCTGCCTGCCCCGCGCGTGCACTCCTGCCTGCCTGCCCCGCGCGTGCACTCCTGCCTGCCTGCCCCGCGCGTGCACTCCTGCCTGCCTGCCCCGCGCGTGCACTCCTGCCTGCCTGCCCCGCGCGTGCACTCCTGCCTGCCTGCCCCGCGCGTGCACTCCTGCCTGCCTGCCCCGCGCGTGCACTCCTGCCTGCCTGCCCCGCGCGTGCACTCCTGCCTGCCTGCCCCGCGCGTGCACTCCTGCCTGCCTGCCCCGCGCGTGCACTCCTGCCTGCCTGCCCCGCGCGTGCACTCCTGCCTGCCTGCCCCGCGCGTGCACTCCTGCCTGCCTGCCCCGCGCGTGCACTCCTGCCTGCCTGCCCCGCGCGTGCACTCCTGCCTGCCTGCCCCGCGCGTGCACTCCTGCCTGCCTGCCCCGCGCGTGCACTCCTGCCTGCCTGCCCCGCGCGTGCACTCCTGCCTGCCTGCCCCGCGCGTGCACTCCTGCCTGCCTGCCCCGCGCGTGCACTCCTGCCTGCCTGCCCCGCGCGTGCACTCCTGCCTGCCCCGCGCGTGCACTCCTGCCTGCCTGCCCCGCGCGTGCACTCCTGCCTGCCTGCCCCGCGCGTGCACTCCTGCCTGCCTGCCCCGCGCGTGCACTCCTGCCTGCCTGCCCCGCGCGTGCACTCCTGCCTGCCTGCCCCGCGCGTGCACTCCTGCCTGCCTGCCCCGCGCGTGCACTCCTGCCTGCCTGCCCCGCGCGTGCACTCCTGCCTGCCTGCCCCGCGCGTGCACTCCTGCCTGCCTGCCCCGCGCGTGCACTCCTGCCTGCCTGCCCCGCGCGTGCACTCCTGCCTGCCTGCCCCGCGCGTGCACTCCTGCCTGCCTGCCCCGCGCGTGCACTCCTGCCTGCCTGCCCCGCGCGTGCACTCCTGCCTGCCTGCCCCGCGCGTGCACTCCTGCCTGCCTGCCTCGCGCGTGCACTCCTGCCTGCCTGCCTCGCGCGTGCACTCCTGCCTGCCTGCCTCGCGCGTGCACTCCTGCCTGCCTGCCCCGCGCGTGCACTCCTGCCTGCCTGCCCCGCGCGTGCACTCCTGCCTGCCTGCCCCGCGCGTGCACTCCTGCCTGCCTGCCCCGCGCGTGCACTCCTGCCTGCCTGCCCCGCGCGTGCACTCCTGCCTGCCTGCCCCGCGCGTGCACTCCTGCCTGCCTGCCCCGCGCGTGCACTCCTGCCTGCCTGCCCCGCGCGTGCACTCCTGCCTGCCTGCCCCGCGCGTGCACTCCTGCCTGCCTGCCCCGCGCGTGCACTCCTGCCTGCCTGCCCCGCGCGTGCACGCCTGCCTGCCTGCCCCGCGCGTGCACGCCTGCCTGCCTGCCTCGCGCGTGCACGCCTGCCTGCCTGCCTCGCGCGTGCACGCCTGCCTGCCTGCCTCGCGCGTGCACGCCTGCCTGCCTCGCGCGTGCACGCCTGCCTGCCTCGCGCGTGCACGCCTGCCTGCCTCGCGCGTGCACGCCTGCCTGCCTGCCTCGCGCGTGCACGCCTGCCTGCCTGCCTCGCGCGTGCACGCCTGCCTGCCTGCCTCGCGCGTGCACGCCTGCCTGCCTGCCTCGCGCGTGCACGCCTGCCTGCCTCGCGCGTGCACGCCTGCCTGCCTCGCGCGTGCACGCCTGCCTGCCTCGCGCGTGCACGCCTGCCTGCCTCGCGCGTGCACGCCTGCCTGCCTCGCGCGTGCACGCCTGCCTGCCTCGCGCGTGCACGCCTGCCTGCCTCGCGCGTGCACGCCTGCCTGCCTCGCGCGTGCACGCCTGCCTGCCTCGCGCGTGCACGCCTGCCTGCCTGCCCCGCGCGTGCACGCCTGCCTGCCTGCCCCGCGCGTGCACGCCTGCCTGCCTGCCCCGCGCGTGCACGCCTGCCTGCCTGCCTGCCCCGCGCGTGCACGCCTGCCTGCCTGCCTGCCCCGCGCGTGCACGCCTGCCTGCCTGCCCCGCGCGTGCACGCCTGCCTGCCTGCCCCGCGCGTGCACGCCTGCCTGCCCCGCGCGTGCACGCCTGCCTGCCCCGCGCGTGCACGCCTGCCTGCCCCGCGCGTGCACGCCTGCCTGCCTGCCCCTGGCACTCCTGTCCACCACTCGCACTCAAACCGCTCTATTTACTCCAATCTGTTTAATGTATTCTAAGTTGTTTTATGCACTACGTCTACAAATTTCTCCCGTAACATCTTCATAATTCATCCGTTCCATCTACCTATTTCACACGTTTCATCCACTTATGTCACCCATTTTATCCACGTACGGCACCTGATCGATCCACCTACGACACCCGATCGATCCATGTACAGCACCCGTTCTATCCACATATGTCAGCCGATCCTTCAACGTATGTCACCCGTTCCATCCACTTTCGGCATGCGTTCCATCCATATATGTGATCAATTCCATTCACATATATCATTTGTTATATCCATATAGAATCCATCTACATACTTCACTTGTTCCGTCCTCTCTACGTATTCAGAAGCTCTATGCACTTATCCATTCTACGCACTCATCCAAACTGCATGCAATCTGCACTCATTCGTTCTATGTACTTATCCGCTCTACGCAACTCGTCCGCTCTACGCAACACATCTGTTCCCTCTAGGCACTCATTCACTCCGCTCTAGGCACTCATTCGCTCTAGGCACTCGTCCGTTTTATTCCCTCACGTGCACTATGCCCTCACACGCACTATGCATTCACCTGTTTTGCTCACTCACCCGCTCTACGCACTCGTCGGTTTTATGCCCTCATCCCCTCTACGCGTTCATCCCCTCTACGCGTTCATCCCCTCTACGCACTTATCCGCGCTCATCTGCCCCCCGCGCTCATCTGCCCCCCGCGCTCATCTGCCCCCCGCGCTCATCTGCCCCCCGCGCTCATCTGCCCCCCGCGCTCATCTGCCCCCCGCGCTCATCTGCCCCCCGCGCTCATCTGCCCCCCGCGCTCTTCTGCCCCCCGCACTCATCCGCTTTATGTACTCATCCGCTCTATGCACTCGTGCTTTCCATGCATTCAACTCATCTGCTCTCCACACTCATCCGTTCCCCGCGTTCCCTGCACTCATCCGCTCTAAGTACTCATCCGTTCTAAGCACTCGTTCTTTCCACGCATTCAACAGCAATATGCACTCATCAGCCCTATAAAGTCATTCGCTAATACGCAGTAATCCTGTTCTATATATTCATCTACTCTCTACACTCATCCGCCCTGTACACTCATCCGCCCTGTGCACTCATCCGCCCTGTGCACTCATCCGCCCTGTGCACTCATCCGCCCTGTGCACTCATCCGCCCTATGCACTCATACGCTCTGCACATTCATCTGCTCAAGCGATCTACACACTCTCTGTATTTCCGTATCCATCTGCTATCTACACACTCATCCGCTCTACACACTCATCCGGTTTACGCTCGTCCGTTCTGTACATTCATCTGTTCTACGCATTCATGCGTTCTACTCGCTTCTCTGTATTTATGCAATCATCCGCTCTACACGCTCGTCCGCTCTGCACACTCATCCGCTTAACATGTTCATCAATTCTATACACTCATCCGATCTACATACTCATTCGATTTACATACTCATTCGATCTATATAGTCATCTGTTCTTCCACTCATGCATTCTTCACCCAGCGCATTCATCTGTTCCACACGCTTCATCCATTCTAACTATTTCATCCACGCCATTCACTTTGTTCGCTCCTCATGCATTATGTCTATTTCAGCAGTTTAAATCTCCTTACTGTTTTCAGCAGTTTAAATCTCCTTACTGTTTCCCTATGTTTTATTCTTATTATCCACTTCACTGTTTTGATCTACTTTACTCGTTTAATTCTGTTTGTCCTTCTAGTTTATATTCGGGGTGATTAGCTGTCAATTTCTCGCATCAGGTAGTTTGTTGGATTGGTGTCATTGAGATGCTGTTAGTCCTCTTCCCCAACCTGTTCAGTCAGCTGACTGGTCGCCTAGTGCACCTCCAGAGCCTCACAGGTCCCAGGCTCCCCTGCCAGTCCTGCACTTGCCTCCGCCCTCTACCTTGTATTGCTGCACTTGCAATACGTTCCATGAGAGTGGCACTCACTCCACACTTAACCCTGGCCCTGCTGGTCCGGAGTACTTGTCCCCCCTCTCCCTTGCACCTCTGTCTGCGCACTTGCACGGCCTTGAATGTACTAGGTTTAGCATGTTTGTCTTTCCTGTCTTCCTCTATTGCCCCTCCCTAGCTTGTTGTGTCTGCATGCATAGGCGCATTGATGACCAACCTTTTGTCTCGTATACCCCCCCCTCTTCGTCACGCACTTATACTAGTAGAAATGCCCTGGCCTAGTATGCTAGTTATTGCTGTTAGATCATTCAGAATCTTCAAGGCCTAAGAATGATGACGATATCCCCTTGTTCCCTTCCCACCTTGAAGCCCTTTGAAACACTTCACTTGTGTATAAGCGCTTTACAAATAAACAATTATGATTACAATTACAAGGGTGTTTATTGAACTTTCACAAGGGTGTTATAAACGCCTATCTAAACCTAAATCTACAGATGGGAGCAAGCTACAACCATCAACTAATAATAATGCAGTGTACCCTTGTCAAAATAAAAGGACCTATACTAAAAAAAACGATTGCCACTCTTTACCACTAATTTACAAATAATGTGGGGTAGTGTTCATGAAAAAGAAAGAAGTGTTCACAAAATGATATGTCAGGATGTTCAGGCCATTGGTCTCCCTTCCCCACATTTTTAGCACAGGGCAAGGCAGTTCACTCGAGCAAAGCACACACGCTGGCTTCTGTTCAGAGAATATTCTTTCTCGGGTGACTCCAGTTCACTCTGGCTCCCCCTCAGCCAGGCTCGGATCCATTTCTTTTACCCAATTAGTCTCCCTCAGCCGGGCTCAGACCAATTGCAGTATACATGAAACCATCAAAGACTTTCAAATGTGCACAGGGTTTAGCTTAACCCGTTGCAGGACCACTTTGATCTCAAGATTCTCTTTTCTCACACTTGGCATCAGTTGGATACCTAACAGAGACTTTAGAATAAGCACCCACGTGGTGCCGGACCACTTTACTTAGCCTCGCAAAGTTCAGTCACTCCTTTGGTTTCCAATTATATTCGCGTCACTCGTCACATATGTCTCACACACTGTTCTCTTTCTTTATCTTCATACAATGTTGACGCTTGCGACCTTGGTTCAAAACATAGGCTGGTTTGGTATCAATCTCTCTGACTGTCCTTTACTGACGCTGCTTTGTTGTAGGAGCCAAGGGCAGTACCACGGCATCAATCGCTCCCCCCGCCTTGGTTATCGATGTGGGAGAGCCCCGGGTACCTCTGACACACTGTGCAGATTTGATCCACTTTTGTTCCTGTTCTTAGGTTTCTTACTTTCCAAGGCTCACAAAAGTAATGGTCTTTAAAGGTCAAGGACAGTTCCCTCCTTGCACCCCTCTCCGGTCTTGCTGTCTTTCTCCTTGTATTAATCTGCCATCTTAGAACCGCTGTCTCCTCGTGTGCATTGCCTCGCTCAGGGTATGCGTTCGTGCTCCGCCTTCTATCTGTGTGGGGAAGTGTGATGGAAGTCGGGTGTGTGTAATGGTCAGTAATTGCCTGACCTTGCCTGACTATTGTATTTGGACATGTCAGGTATACGGCTCTGGTGTTAGTCAATTGTTGCTCACGGTGAGCTGTCCATGAGAAAGTGTTTGTGTTGGTGAACCTGGAGGGAGGGGCGGCTGAGTTCCTAGATATCCTACCTGGTAGGACGGGGTAAAGGTGTTACGGAGAAGGGGATACCGCATCTCACCCTCCGGTGCCCCACTACTCCCTGAAGACCCCTCATCCAGGTGATCCTCCCACACTGGTCCACCCCCAGGAACTTGATCCAAAAGCGATGGCTGTGTCCTGGCCACCTGGATGACAGAACTCGAGCACTAGCGGGTGAGACACCTTCAGGATTCTCACACTAGCCAATGAAATGTATGGGAAACATTGAACATACCAAATTACAAGTGTTTCAATAAGTTCAGTTAATTGTGTTTTATGGCATAAAACGAATGTTCGCAGAGCATTCAGATGTCAGATCTCATCAATCAGATCTATTCCACTGTTCTGTTTGATTTGTGATTGTCCAGCTGTAATAAACAGCGTTGCTTCTTGCCCGCTGTGTGCTCCTTTTTCGAGTACGTGTTTTTATGGTGTGATCGAAGGACCCCCAAGTACATTGCTGTGGAAGGTTGAGTGAATGAATGATGCTTGCAAACTTAGCTGGGTGTCCTAGGAATGAGAGGATTTTCGTGAAGTTGTGTAGTTGCAAAAAAGTGCTTTAATTGTTATGTTATGCTGACTTATACCGTGCATCGCTACCACCCTGGGGCAGTCTCCAGACACTCACGTGGCTCTGAAAGATATAGTACAGGGTTGGTTAGTGTGGGTAGAGGGATAGGATAGGTCCAGAACCAGGAGAAACTGGCATCTGTGTATGTTGGGTTGTCTATGGGTTGATTACATGCACTGGCTTGTTGTATCCGTAAGGGTGCAGCCAAATGCCTGGGTTGTTTGTTGTATGTTAATGTCTGTTATGTTGGGTGTGTGGTTGTGTGTTATGTGTAAATTGGCTGGTGTTTAAGGTTATGGTTGCGCACACTGGCTTGTTGTGGCTCTAGGGGAAAGGTCCAGTGCCTGGGATTGTTTTTGTATACGAGTGTTACGCAATAATAATAGGTGGTTAAATGCAGATATTCAAGAGTTAAAATCAAGGAAAACAACATATTTTTAATGACTGGAGGAAGAGGGAGGACACTCCAAACGTGGAAGTGTATAAATAAAAAAGTGGCCAGGATTTATAAAAACTCAATCATACATTCAAAAAAGATATGTTTAACGATAGAATATCAAAGGCTACTTCCGACAGGACTATTTAAGATTTTAAGAGAGCAGGAATGCCCCAATGGACCCAGTAAGGAACCACTAGTGAAAGATAAGGCATGGCGCTCATCAATTCAGGAAGCCATGACGGATACATTAGAAAAAATCAAAAAAAGTATTGAGGCAAAAAAAAAAACACATTTAACAAACCCCTAGAAACAGACCATGAGGATGTTATTAGTAAACCCAGCATACAGCAGGAATTTAATTTCTCACCAATCACAGAAGTGGAGTTGGCAAGGGTTATCAGGCAGCTAAAAACCACAAGCTGCAAGGGGGACCCTTGCTTTGCTCTGATCATTAAAGAGTGTCCATGCACTTTAATACCGGCACTAACTACATTTGTGAACACCTCATTTGCACATAATCATGTGCCAGAAGGACTAAAGAAAGCATGGATGATGCCCTTTCTCAAAATGCCAGATTTATTCTCCAGCAAACTAACTAACTGCAAGCCGATTACGAACACCCCATTTCTCCTAAAGATTCTTGATAGGGTTGCCTATAACCACATTTTAACACATCCGAATTGCCATCAGATACTGAATAAGTATCAATCGGGCTTCAGACATATCATGGGACAAGACTGTTCTTCTTAACTTGAAATCTAAACTGTTGGAAGCCATGGACATTGGTCAAACCTCACTGCTGATGATTCCCGATCTAGCGGGGAAGCAGAGTCTGAAACGATAGCCTTAGTCTATGGTGTACCACAGGGTGCATGCGTATCTCCCTGCCTGTATAACATCTTCATGGTGCCCTTTTTCAACATGCTAGAGGCATCACATTCTCTAATTATGCAGATGACACACAATGTGTCTTACTGCTTACAAGGCTACAAAATAGGGATGAAATTGAGATCAATAGGGTATATGAAATCATCCAGATTTGGATGGCACCGACTGGCCTAGCTCTGAACAACGAAAAAACATATGGTATTGGGAACAAATAAGAAACTGGCCAAGTTAGGACAAACTTTAGACATAACTTTAGATCAGAATCTAAACATGAAATCCCAAGTGAGCAACCTGGTCCCCTCTTCCACTTATTACCTAAAGCTATTGGCTCAACATCGGCCTTTTATTTCACAAAAGAATTCGGAGGTAATAGACAGAGCAATAGACAGAGCCATAAGCGACGCAAAGATCTATTACTGCTGCAGTCTACTCATTGGGGTCCCACAATCTGAGATCAATCGTCTGCAGGTAATTCCGAACAGTGCAGTCAGGGTAGTGAAAGGACTGAAATGGAGAGACCGTGTCTGAAGACGGGCGCAGTTTACGCTGGCTTCCAGTGAAGGCAAGATTTCAGTTGAGATTGCTATTGATCATCCACAGATGCTGTGTGTGTCGCATGCCAATCTATCTGATGGAAGGGGTAGTAGTGAAACCGAGTCAGAGGGCACAGAGATCCAACAACTCCCACCTACTGAAAACACAGCGATGTAAATCCAGTAAAGCTCTTAAGGGACCTTTTAGCTTAGTAGCCCTGATGGCATGGAATGCTCTCCGCCTGGATTCAAGAGAGACAGAGTCCACAGACATTTTCAAAAAGAAGTTAAAACCATTTTTATTTTATTAGGCACCCAGAATAACTGAGAGAAATCTGTGTCACACTGAAACTCGAATGGAGACTCTCTTCATTTCTGTCGTTCTGTCTGTGTTCGTTATGTGTGTGCCCGTAAGCCTTTGGGTACCTGGAGCGCAGTAGAAATTAAAGTAAAGTAAATGCAGGCCAAATACAAGACATGGCTACCTAGTACAACTTATGTTAAAACCAAGATATGGCTACCCAGCACAACGTAGATCAAATGCAAGATATGGCTACCTATTACAACTTAGGTTAAATGCAAGATATGGCTACCTAGTACAAGGTAGGTTAAATGCAAGACATGGCCACCTAGTACAATTTAGGCTAAATGCATATGCATACGATATTTGGTAGTAAGAGTGGTGGGGCTTTACATGAGTAGAGTAATGTCTGTACTCCCCAACCAGACCACACTTACCTTATCAGTCGCTGCTGGTTGACTGCAGCAGGATTCCCAGTTGAACACGGGCAAACAGCGAGCAGAGCTGCTTAGGCGATAGCAGCCCTTTGCCTTGTGGTGCTTAGCCAGTGGGTGCTCGGGCAAGGCTGCCCTGGAAGTGCCTCTGAAATGCTGCTGTTCAAGTCACCGTGGGGCAAAAACCAATGAGAACCAAAAGTATGGCCAGGGGAGGAGAAGGGAGGGAGGGTGAGAGGATGGATGAAGGTGAACGAGAGAAGGCAGAGGGAAGCAGGCAGAGATGGCCTCCAGGACAGAGTTAATGAGACACCTCACTGTCTGAGCCAATTGCTGAGGGTTAGGTGGGTGAAGGAAAAAAGCCAGAAACTAATAAAGGACTATAGCACAAAGGCAGGCGATTTCTGAAGTAGACCAGCCCAAAATACGGGTTTGGAGTCGAAGGAAAACACCAAATTAATCCCTTAGAAAACCAAGTTCTAGCTCTAAAAATGATTGCAAAATACATACAAATCCTCCACAAGTGCAATTTGTTCGAAAATAAAGCATGCAAGGTTATCAAACGTACAGTGTTATTAATGATTCATAACGCTGTTTTGAAGGTACATCAACATCTCTGAAGAATGCATGCTGAATTGTCTATGTATCAGTTATGTATACACACCATCCAGTTTGAATTTTAAGCTGATAAGCGAGAGCATTTTTTTTTTTAACCTTCGTTTTTAATTAATGCCTCTACCACGTAACTAGAATTCTGGACATTGTACAATTGAAGGTACAGTTAACGGTAACAAGCTTAATCTAGTCTAGCCCCCGTTGGCCCCTTCCCGCTCATTTACCATTCCCGATCCTTATTGCACATGCTGTTCAATGTTTTGGTTTGAGCGAGAAAGACAGTGCAACGGTGTGAAAGTGGATTGGGTACTGTCTGCAGAGGTCAGTGTTGGGATTGTGAGCAGAAGGCATGTTGTGACTTTACACCTGTGTACCTTGCCATGCTTTTCTATGTCGTGCTAGATGTGGCTTTTTTTAAAAAAAAATCTTTATTTATATTCCGAATATAAATAACACAACACTTAAATTGACAATAAAGAAATAGCAAGGGCAATAAATATAACACCAGTGACAATATATGCATACCAATTTCAAGAACATCTACCCCCTCCGCCCCCTGCAACCTCCACCAACCCACCAAACAGATTGAAAAATCATGGAACTAGTACAAACCTACAAATGTTGTCAAAAATTAGTGGCTTTCTCAATCTCCTGAAGATTGTTCATTCCATGTCCACAAGTTTATACATTTCATCAATCCAAACTGCGGGTAACAGCGCAACCCGAAATTTCCAACCACACAGAATCATTTTCTTACTTATTATTGCTCCACTGAGAAGCCATTTCCTCTGGGATATTGATAAATCCTCCATCAAATCATCACATCCAAGTATCATCGTCTTGAAATCCAGATCAATAGATTCTCCACGTGCTCTCACACAAATAGTGCATATTCCAAAGCATATGCTCTGAAGTACCCATCTCATTCAAGCAACCACAACACTCATCTGAATCGGACATACCCCTTTTTACCAAGTGTTCGGGGCTCCAGTAAACTCTATTTAGTATTTTGATTTGTCTCGATCTCTCACTCAAGTTCAGCGAGCACAGATTCACATTTGCACACATACCCTGCCACATCTCGGAAGTAATAGTGTAGCCCAATCTTTTACCCCACTCTTCCCTCAAGTTGACATTCTCGTTGTTTTTAGCAACAATTTGCCTATATATCCTACTAGCAATGGCTCCTTCCCCCGACTCCCTCTTGGCAGTAAAAATATCTAAATCTTTAGCCCAATCAACTTTCCCAATTATCTTTTTCAGCCGCCTGTAGTCTGCAGTAGAAAAATCCGGAATATCCCACTTTGTTTTAAAATCTGCTCCTGAAAGCCATTTCCCATCCTTCCCCAAGATCACCAATGCAGTTCAATCCGCTCATGAACAATTCCGGCCAAAATAAAGTCTTACTTTTTGTCTTTAATTTTAGGATTACACCAAATCGAGGCATTCGACGACTTCAAAGCATCCACATCCAGCAGCTCAGACAAGTTTCTCCAAGTATCTCGCAAAAATTCTGTTTCCGGAACTTACTTTCTGGCAAAATTCATTGTTGTCAAGACTATCCTGGGGTTTAGTGGGCCAGTAAAGCTCGACTCAGCAACTGTCCATGTGTCCGGGAGATCTTTCAGAAATGGCACAAGAAATAGACTAGAAAACACCAAATGACCAGCTACATGCTTGTCTGCTAAGGTAAAACCTATGAATAAAGACCCAGACAACAGTGGTTTGAGTACAATATTTGATTAAGTGTGGGGTGTGTGTGTGTGTGTGTGTGTGTGTTTGTTTGTGCTAAGTGGTGTGGACTAGTCCAGCCAGCCCACCATGGGACTGGATGAGAGGTTGAAAAAAGGGACAAAAGAAAGGGCTAGAGATAAGAGGAGAGAGAGGAGGAAAGGAGGACGAAAAACAAGAAAAGTGGCTCCTGGAGGGCCGGGGGGGGGGTGAGTAGGGGCACAGCCTTGGGATCCCCATAAGGGGAGCGACCCAGCGTTAGAACCTTGGGGCTGGGCACCCACGGGGCCATGGCACCTGTTGGCCCACCCCGGTTCCATACCGGACGGGCCCATCAACATTAAAGGATTCTGGTAGCATTTGCGGTTGGTGCTCGGGCCATGTGTGGTGGGTTGGCCCGAACCAGGCAACTCGACCGTGCCCCTTCACAGCCCTCTTGGGCCAATCAGGGGAGGGGCAATGCAGAAAGTACTCCTGGGCTGTGAAGAGTCTTGGAAGAAGTCTGCCCGATGAATACTAGTCAATTTGGGTGGCCCGCCAGGCCATGGGAACGCCCTGAGAAGAGAACAAAGTGGGTGCGGGATGTGGTGGTGATGTCGGAAACACCTCCAGGCCATGGGGGCTAAGAAGGGACAAAGTACCACAGGACCGTGACGGTGATGTAGGGGTGAGCCCCCTCTCGAGCAGGGGGCTGCTCAAGAAATTTTTTATAAGTGCAGGTCGTGCTGTGAGCTCGGGTAGTCGCATGTGTTGGACGGGGTGACCCAGAAGAACGAAGCTGTGCGGCCAGGCCAGGCCAGGCCAGGCCAGGCCCCAACACCATCCCATGGCAGGCCCTTCACCCAGCCACCAAGGCAGAGCCCTAAGAAGGTACTGTGGAATGGGTGGTTGACTACAGCAGTCACCCTTGTGTATAAAGTCATGTTTTAATCGTTGTATGTCATTGTTTGTGTTAGTGTTTATTTAAGTGTTATGTAGGAATGTTATGTAGGGGAAATGTTGGGAGGGAGAACTGTTATGTAAGAATTGTTAGGTAGATTACATGTCTAGTATATATGTAAGTGAGTAAGTGGGGACAGACCATAGAGGGGGCAAGGACCCTGACGTGAGGTAGTGAAAGAAGGGACGGCCTACCTGAGGCTGCTTAGAGAGTGGAACCACCCACAGAGGCCATCATTTGGCCCCATACATCAGTAGGTGGTACCAGGAATTAGGTAGGGGGTTTGTTGCATCAGTCCCACCCTATGGGCTCCCTGAGAATGATGTCCCCTGCTCTCCTTACACCGATGAGGGGCTCGGGGGATGCAGAGGTGTCCCCAACAGTTGCAAGGCCATGATTGTGCAACTAAAGCACAGATGCTGGATCTATTTGATCGCTGTGTGCCTGTATTTCCAATTTCTGTTTGCGGTATTCTCGGGTGCGCAGTGATCACATAGATTCCACAATTACTCTAAACGGATAACGGTGTGGGAACTTTAACTGTCTATACATATCTCTCCAGTGCTCACCTTGTAACTCAATAACAAGAGGACTGCATAGCTCACTTTGAAAAACACCCGGACATCTGCAGGGTGCTACAGGCTCAAAAGCAACCTTAGGGGCCATGAAACAGCAACTACCATTGGCCAGCGTAGCTGAATGTCCAGGTTACGCACAGCTAAATTAATTAATTTCACACTGTGTTTAATTGTTTCACAGATGGATTGTTGCAGATAGAATACGTTTGCATGCACAGCTAGAGATATTTTTATGAACACCTAGATTCATGTATTCTGTATTTATTTGGTGCACTGCTGGATGCACTTTAAAGACAGCTAGATTGATTGTTACGGCTTCATTATTTTTGTCCCTTGGTGAATGTATGTTTGCAGCTAGATCAGGTCATTTTACAGCTGGATTAATCTATGCACAGCTAAACTGATGTGGGCACTGCTACATTGATTGTGACAGATAGATGTTTTTGTTGCACAGCTAATTTAATTGAGCAAAGCTAGGTTGCCTTTAAGCACCGATAGATTTGTGGTTGCAGTTAGATTATGCACAGCTGGATTGTGGCCTCTAGATTATTTTTAACCACAGCTACTTTGATTTATGCATGGGTATATCGATTGTTGCAGCTAGATTCACTTTGCAGCTAGATTCAACTCAGAGATAAACACAGAATGTCCTCTGCGAGGGCGCAAACATCTTAGCTTTTTCACATTTTTAGCAATAAAATCATGCATTTAATTCGCTCTCTGAAAGAAAGCTCTGCTAATCGGATTCGCTTTGATTAAAGCTCCTTGCTAAAAACCATATTGTGCAATGAACCTGTCTGTGGCTGTCTACCGACATCCCCCAGCAGTTACCCTGCAGTTAAGAAGGGCAAGTTCAAAGGTCACATGTATACACCTGAGTCGGCAGCTTGAACCCAAAGTTCCAACGGGCAGAGGTGGCTTTTTAATTGCAAGCACATCTGATTCAAAATGTAATAATTGTGTGTCCTTACTAAGGCCTGGTCACATGTAAATATCTAAATATGCTAAAGTCATCCCAAGTGAAACGGGTATGTCCAGACGTGGGTCCTGAGCCTGCTGGGCATAGAGACCCAAGCTACTCCTCACTAATGATGCCCAATGAGGCCAGAAAATGTCTGGGGATGCTTGTGGTCTTGTGCAGAAGGGATATGACTGCCCTTTTTGGGGTGGGGCCAAGCCTGATTTGCATGTGGTCTTTCCCCTTCTCTAATGGCTTGGCAGACTGAGCAACAATGGTCTCGAGGGTTTCCCACAGCAATGCCAGAGGTTGCACTTAATTTCAAACCTTCCAACCACCACCTCCTTTGTTTAGCATACATATCTAAATATGAGTCATGTCTAGTTATGTAATGGTGGTCACTGGGATCACACAATTGTAAAACCACAAGCATTTGGATGTTATTGTCAGGCTGGTTAGGCTACTCATTCATGACAGGGCTGGTGTGTATTAGTTGACTGGCCTGGGTGTATCCACAAAAACCATGTGGGACCCTGCTGAAAAAATCTCTTTTCTCTTTTTTGGTCACCTTGAGTAAGGTCAACACCTTCTTCCAGTGGACAGGACATCTCTTCTGGAGTTCCCCTGTGTAGTGGTGTTCCAATGTTAGAACTGACCTGACAATGCCCTCTCACACCACACTGCTGATTACTGGAGACCTTTTGAAGTAGGCAGGCAGAGGAAGGGGGAGAAGTGAGTAGTTTAGAGGAGAGGTTTAGCCCAGAGAGGGGTTCCACCATCTTGGATTCTGCACTGCTCCCTAAACCTCCTGCCCCACCCTCACATCCTGCAGACAAAGTACTCTCGGTATAACATCAGAATTGGACCTTTGGCAACAGGCTTACTTTGGACCAAACTGCTGCAGCATTTTGCCTTTATAAGGTGGGTAACCTTGCCCTTAGTTCATTAATCTTTGCACTTCAAGATAAGAAGGATTAACCTGCAAATCTTTTGGGGATACACTGCGTCATTATAAGAGTGCTGGTCCGGTAACAATGGTGCCGGTAAGCCTACCGGCACCGTTGTTACCGAACCGGCACTCTACGAGTCTGCGGGTGGGATGGCACCCGCCCGCAGACTTTGATGGAAGCACCGACACTGTTGCACATGGTGCCGGTGCTTATGTCCTCCCCATTCCTGTTGAGTCCTATGGGACTCAAATGGGAATGGAGGGTAACACTTTTCCAGCGCCTGACTTCAAGGTACACCGGGGTCGTAATCCCCCGGTGTTTCCATGAAGCCAGGCGCAGGAAAAAAAATCACACAAGTCCGGCGGCAGCCTGCCGGTTTTACCAGCTCGGTTACCGCCGGACTTGTAATGAGGCCCACAGAGTGCCTCCACGGCAGAGGACTTTGGAATAAAGACAGAAGGCTTCAAGAAAGTGGAAAGCTCTTCTCCCCACCCATCTTAAAAGTACATTTTGGGTGCAAATGCTGTGTGTACAAGGCTTTCTGCACCTGAGGCACTGGTACCCAGAACATGTCTCTGGAGGTGACCAACCCCCTGCAAGTACCCTCTGCAAACCTTCCCAGTTGAGAAAAAGAGAATGAAGAGTTTGTCTTGCCCCTAAGGCCTTGGACTGGGTCTCCCAGTAACTCCAGAATCAAAGAAGTGACCCATGTACCTACTTGCATCACTGAACTGGCCTGCTGCCGGTTTGGGCACATTCGACACTATCTAAGGTTCTGTATAGGAACTGCCAGTGTCATCTAATACCTAAATGCTTGATCCCCTCTGCATCTCCGAGTTTCACTCAATGTGATAACAAAGTTCTACCATCTTTACATATTAGACCTGCTGAGTTGCTAGCATCCCCATACTGTTTGCTGCCAAAGGCTAGTCTCCAGTTCGCTGCACCTGAGACTGCTGAGTTGTGCCATCGACCCGACATCACCCGTTATCCCGAATGTCTTTGATCCACATGTCGACGCCGCTACCGAACACTACTTCATTACTGGAATCCTTTGACACTGCTCCTCGACTTGAACCCGAAAGCTACCAGACTCCCGGTTTGAATGCAAAATGCCTGTCTCAAGGCTGTTGCGCCCCAAAGACCAGAACATAACATATTTGAAGTGGCCCTGTCACGTTGGTCTGCCTTAAAAGGGCCTAGTGACTTTTACACCCCCTTCTCTACCTTTTGAAAGACCTATCCTTGAACATTGGCACTTGCTGCAGAAAGCATTGCCTGAGCACCCCTATTTTCCGACCCTTTTTTGGAAACGAATGTTAACACGTTTGCACTTGTGTGATTATTGTGTATCAAAATATGAGGTGTTTATTTGTTTATTACTGTACGATGGGCCTCATCATAAGTTGGGCGGTAGCCCTTAATTGCAGCTGTATCGCCATTACTGACGCATTTAAGAGCTGGCCCAATCTTGAGCCAAAAGCTGGAGGTAAACATTTCCACTTGCTGCCCATTTTCGGCACTATTACCACCAGCGCAATTACCACCAGCGGTAATGGCACCCCCGCCCCCATTGGGCCCTATCGACCCAATGGGGAATGGGCAATAGTGGCCCAACTGCTACTTGTGGTCCGGCACTAATAGTGCCAGATCGAGTAGCAATAACGCTATTTGCGCTGGCGGTATCCCTGCACTATTACTGCCGGAATACCGCCAGAGTCCTGATGAGGGACTATATGTTGAATGACAGGATGTTCTGTATTCCAAGAGACATGTACAATGCTCGATTCATGGGAATACATGTCTAAAGGTAAATGAATGCCTGTATCAAATAATTGGTGAAGAATTGAAAATATCAAACCAGAAAAGAAGAATACCAATAAAATAAACACATTGGTTGGCAATATTTAGTTCCAAGAACTTTATTTACATTGATTGTAGTTGAAATAGACAGATTGATATTGACGGTGCAAAATGTTGGGCACATTTTTGTGAAAAGTGTCAGATTGAACCCATTGTATCCAACTCAAAGGGTTTTCCCTTATGTATTGGTGTTCTAACCCATAGTTTTCTTTCCTTCAAAGTCTGCATTCTCTTTTGTTCCTTTACCGAGGTGTGTCTTTTTTTTTTTTTTTTGTGTGCATTGTCAGCTTTTATTAAAGTTCCTGTTTTTATGGAAACTTCGTTGGACCTTCTTTTTATTTGGTAACAATGTTATTGTTGTTTGTGTTACATCTATACCAGCTCACACACCTCCTGAAGAGGATAGCCTGCCTTAGGCCACGTTACCAAAAAAAGTGAAGGAGGTTTACCCGTCAGGCTGAGTCTATTTCACCTTCATAATTGAGATTACTGCTTTGAAGTGGTGTGGGGCTGAGTAGGCAATTCAGCCACTTATCCCAGTACGTCTTCAGAGCAGTAGTCATTTCATCACAGGTGACTGACTGTTGCAGCTAGAATAGTTGTAAGCAGCTATATTATATTGTTGCACATCTAGTGTGATTGTTACATAGCCAGATTAACTTTCTAAACACAGCTGAATCAACTTTATGCACAGCTGTACTTTCACAGCTATATTGATTTATTCTGCTCATCTAGATTAATTTGTTGCACAACTCTTTGCATAGCTAGACTGATCTGATGCACAGGTGCATTGATTTTGCTGCGGATAATTTTATACACCGCTATTTTCATATACATACAGCTAGATTTATTTTTGCAGATAGGTTAATTTTCTTTATGCCCAGTTTAAGGAGTCAGCCATGGGAGACGGACACATAGGTGGACTTTTCCCACAAGTCGCCATTTATTAAGTAATAACGGGGGAGACAAATGCCTAACTTTCCCTAACCTAACAAGGATTTCCCTACCTAACAAACCAAGGCTAATGGAAAATGACCTAACATCCAAATGGGTCTGTCCCTCGCACTAATATGTACAACAAAATCATACAGTAATTTATTTGGCGGTTTCAACTTTGCAAAATAACATATATATTCAAACATAAAGAAAACAAAAATCCTGTGACCAGTCTTGGATCCCCTTCCCCTGGATCAATTCAGGATGTTTGACACCAACGTTCAATTTCAAGTTGTTCTTTTCACTCGCCAAGTTCCACTCCAGTTAGAAAACACAGTGCTTTGCATCCAATATGTCTTTTACTTGGCAAGGGGACTTTCTTTGTTTCAAAAAGTTTTCTCACTATTAGGAAAGTGATTAAAGCGTTCACAACCTTCCACTTGGCAAATCAAAAAGTCTGTTTCTTCATACATCAAGTTGAAAAGCAAATGGAAAAAGGTTAATTTCTCAGAAGGCCAATCACTTTCATCACATTGCATTTCTTATTCATAAGCAACACCTTAATCAGGATGGTACATTCAGAAGTTCTACGTTAGTCATAGTCAGGATGGTTATACAACAGTTCATCAAAACACAGCAGTGGAATTGCCACATTTTTCCACCACAATCTTCACAACCTTCTACCACAGTCGCAGTACTTCAAATCCTCTTCTTCCTGGTCCACTCACCTGCCAGGACTAACTGCTATTTGTCCCTTTCCTGTTGTACTTGCCAGCCAGGATAAAGCTCCTACTATTATTACTCCTACTCTGTAGTAAGGCTTGTTTCCAACTTTTCACACTCAACTCCTCTATGGGGAAAGTTGAGCCAACAACAGCTTCTGGGATAAGTCTTCTTTCATAAACATCCTGTACAAGAGGACAATGATTCAGACATTGATCTGTTTGCTATAAGCAATACAGGTTAGTTGTCTCCCCCTTGATCCTTTCTACAACGAGGGATTTTCTCCTGCCGTCTCTGATTTCTTTCTACACAACCTATTGGATGTGATTTCCAACTTCTGGGACAGCTGCATTCAAATTGCTTTGATGTTCCCTGGCTTTGACAATACAGGTAATAATGTCCCCTGTTTGGATAACCCTCATTGGAAGAATTGTAACCCCTTTCTTTTATATTTGCCCCTCTTTGGCTTTGGTAATGTGGGTTATAATGTTCTTATTGGGTGTCTCCTTTCAGGTAAGTCGTATTCCCTTCATTTGATTATAGCCTCTTTTGTCTTGGATAATGCATGTTACAATATTCTTCTGTCCGCCCTCTCCCTTTGTAGAGGTTACATTCAGTCTGCTTTAATTTAAATGTTAGTTATTCAAAAAATGCTTTCTTGTGCAGTGGTATAAGTGCCTCAGGGTCACCTATATCAGGCCAACTCACTGATCCTGGCTTCTCCTCCGGACTCGCTGCTTCTGCATCTTTACTCGTCGCATCTTTCCTGGCATTTGACAGCCCCAGTCAGCCTTCTTCTGTGTGGGCTGTCTATCAAAGGAGCACATGCTGCTCCCAACATGCTCTGGTAAAAGCCTCACACTGGGTCGAGATGCAGGACACTGAGAGCTTCTCTCTCCTTCAGGACAACCGGTCTCAATACTGCTTCTCGCTGTGCATCCTCTGCATCTCACAGGCATCACAATCTCTACCACGTTCTCTGCACAGTTTCTCGCTTCCAGCAAAGCCGCAGCACTGACCTCTGCTTCGTACTGCTGTTTCTCCTTCATCATTGTTGTGTACTTCCATTACACATCTATAATTAGAGTGCCATCTTTAAATAACAACATGAGACGGTCCGCACGTTTATACCTCTTTATTCATACATATCAACTGACCCTCTTTCCCTTTCACCATTCCATTCTTCCCTCTCAGTTCTACTCCAACCACATTCCACATTCTACCAGCCACAACATCCCCCCCCTTGATTATCACATAAGTCCCCCTCCATCTGTCCAGCAGGATCACCTCTACATCTGCTCAATCAGACGTAAGGGTTTACGAATAGTTCTATGAGGCCGAATAGTAGCCGCCCCTCAAAGTCCCTTGCCAGTCAAACAAGCATCCCCAGTTACTTCACTACCATCCTTCATGACAGTGACCATGGCCATGGGCACTTAACAGCCGTCACAGTTAGGGGCTCTGACTCATCCCTAGATCCCATCTTCCTTCGCTGCCTCTGCCACACCAGTATTCTCTCATCTACCGTCATCTGATATTCTTCCGCTCTCCTCTTGTGAGCTGTCCAAACTTTGTTCTTCCTTCTCATTTCACTTTCTCTTTCACCAATTGCTTCACCTTTTATGCGGTTATAACCTTCATGCCATGGAATGTGATCCTTCAGCTGATATTTGATCACTCTTTCAATGGGAGCACACCCTGTCGCCTCATGTGGAATCCTTCATTAACTTTTTAGGATTTGTGAATTGTCCTGCAGCTCCTCCCATTGCAGCCAACTTCTTACTCTAGGCATTAGTTTTTGATCAGTTGTAGTCACATCACTTTGCTCTCTCATTAGTATCTTCAAATCCCTCCAGCTGACCTCCCCATTCTCAAAATGTTCCATGGTTCTGCATTCGATATTAACTGTGCATTGGATCTGTAGGTTGGTAATAAACAGACTCTCTCTCTCTCTCTCTCTCTCTCTCTCTGCACATGACCCAGAAGTGACCTCCCCGACCACATTGCACACACTCGACCAATGGCCGGACACCGACCTTTGTGTGGAAACCCTAATCCACATCTATAACACAATCTTCACAGTCGACTTCTGCCGATAGCATTCCATGTGCTTTGGCAGAGTACAATGCTTGAGTATCGGGACTGTCTTTGTACGTTAGCTCTGATGTCAGCTATTGCGTCCAACTACCTCTTATTTTCCATATTGGCTGCCTGTTTCTCAATCCTTTCATACATTCTTGCTAATTCCAGGATACCTTTCAACGGTAGAGGTACTCTTAGAAGATGTTTCCGAAGCTCCGACAATGTGCAACTCTCAATTATTCTTAGCCTAATTGCCTCGTCTGCTTTTTATTGTAATCGCAATACAAACTGTGCAATCGTCTCCTGTGGCCCCTGTGTGCACTGATTAAATGCATAAGGCTCATAATCTCTATTAGGAGGAACTATTAATCATTCACTTATTGCAGCAATAAGAAGCTGGTATAATCTCTCTTCAGTTGTTATTGCCTTGATGACATTCTTCATTTATTCTCCTACCAGATTTATAAATATGTCTAATTTGTTTGGAACATTTTCACCCCCACTGCTCTTAGAAATTCCTCAAATTCATTCACCCCTTCTTGCCAGTGCCGTCCCTGGTCATCATGCGGCACAAGGCTAAATGGGTTTGGGCGTCGTAAATAACTTACTACATTCGTGGATGAAGGCATTCCAGACATTCCTTCACTTGGGTTTACATCTCCACTTGCATTATCAGACAACATTTTTCTTTATCTTGTGCCTGCGTGTAATCGTTTGTGCTTTGACTTGATCCACTAAATGACACACTCTTCACTTGGCTGTTGATCCAGAATCCATTGCAGTGTTGTAACGTTTTATTACTTTTGCTATATAGGAGCATTAGTCTAGCCTTTTTGCTCTTCTTTGCTATGTTTCGTTTCTGTTGGCTTTATTCTTTTTAGTTAATAGTTATTTCATGCATTTTGTCACTTCCTTGCGCGTGGCCTTTATGGATGAGGCTCTTATCAACATCAATCCATGCGCAATATTTCCTTCAATTGTCCAGCTTGTGTTGTGTATTGTTTCTGAATTATCTATCTGCTTTGCTATTATGACTGTAGTATGCTACATTCGTTATCATTGCTTGTGCAAATATATATTCTTTTTAATTGGTTACTTTGTTGATGTTGCTATTCTGATCCTGTCGTGCAGCTACAGCAGTTGTAGTTATAGGTCTTCTTTCTTCATTTATTGTTGTTGCATTCGTTTTCTTCTGTACTCTACTGGACAAAGTTCTGGATTTATTTTTTTGTTTCTCCTATATAACGTTGCTTGTCAAAGTGCTGAATTTATTTCTTTGTTTCTCCCATATAACGTTGCTTGTCAAAGTGCTGAATTTATTTCTTTGTTTCTCCCATATAACGTTGCTTGTCAAAGTGCTGAATTTATTTCTTTGTTTCTCCTATAGAACGTTGATGTGACCGCAGCCGTAATGCTTCCCTTCCCCAGCGTTATGTTGCCATAGTAACATTGTACACAATAAAGTCGTTTAGCCTAAAATGTCCACATGTTTTCGCACGTATTTGGGTCCATTCCTCTAAAGTCACCTAATACTACGTGCTATGTCATGCGGTTGCCATCGCTTTGGAATCCTCACCCTCACGCTCCGGTGAGCAGTGCATTTTTTAAATGTCTCACATAAATGCTGGCTTTCAATGTTTCCGTTGCAGCGTAATATTCATTGTTCATGCTTACGCCTGTTGCCTTACAACATTAAACCTTTGAATACGTAATAATGCCTTCCCTCTTTAATTGCGCAGCACCTCTTACCATCTGTGCACTTGTCTCCCACTGTTCACTTCAGTTCCTCTTGTTGCTGTTCCATCTTCAGTGTTCCCGGTTTACACTAATAGTCCTTTCCTTTTGTAGTTCCAAATCACAACCTCTTCCACAGGTTGTACGTTCATATGTTTTCCACCCTCTTCAATCAGCCAGCTCCGCAGGCTCTGCTCTGTCATAAATGGGTTGTCGTTCCCTCATCGCCAAATTGTTGTGTACTTCCATTACGCAACTATAATTACAGTGCCATCCTTAAATAACAACATGAGACGGTCCGCACGTCTATACCTCTTTATTCATTCATACAGATCAACTGACCCCCCTTCCCCTTTCCCCATTCCATTCTTCCCTCTCAGTTCTACTCCAGCCACATTCTAACAGCCACAACAATCATGGTCTGCATCTGAAGGGCCTTTAAATGTTTAAAGGTCCAACTCAGATATGGGTCATTATAACCACTAGACCATGCACCACATTCTGGTAACTCTGGACCCCTCTTCCTTGTCTTAGTACTAATAGCATTATGGGACTTGGAGTCCATAATGTCCTTAGTTGTTTTTATTTCTTTTAATTCACTCTGAGTGATAGATACAATTCATTTTAAGGGATGATTTTAAAGGGAATAATGGTTTTCTTTTAGATTTATAATCCAAGCACCATGTAGCATCATAACTACTAACCTGATCTTGAGGGTCATCTCCTCTGTGATAGTCAGGTCATCCATGCTGTCCGCCGCAAGATCAGATAAACCCAGCATCTACAGAGAGCCAAGGAATCAAGACCCCAGCTCGTAATCCCCAGAGAACTATGACTCATACACGACCTCAGAGAACTTTAAAAACTGCTTCGCTATCTCCCCGGGTCAAAGAGGTCCCCTCCATTTGGGCTTTTAATTTTGTTGACCAATCTAGATTTCAAGGCCTCCCGTAAGCACATGCCAAAATTCTATCTGTCCTGTCTCCCTTGTCGCGATATTTCTGTTTCGAGAATGCTAACTTCTTTTCCGTATCCTGGATCAGCAAAACCTTCAACTGTGATTTGTAAAGGCACAGCTGAGCAACCAGTTGTGGGTTCTGTCCACCCACCCTAGCACCCTCTGGGTAAAGCTTCTCTATCTTAGAGCATAGGTCTGCCTCTTCCCCTTGTCTCTCTCGCTTCTTCTGTGCACCCAGACCAATCAACACGTCCCTGATTGTGGCCTTAAACCCTTCCCACACAAACTGAGGACTGGTATCCCCCCCGCAGCCTCGTTGTGAAACTAAAATTATTCCTCAATGCGAGTCAGGGGGTCTAAGCTACTGCTTTGTCCTTCAGCAGCAGCTCATTGCATATCTGCCTCACAGGGGGGGGGGGTCTACGTTCCCACCCCTCTCCAAATAACACCCAGACCAAATCCTGATCCAACCACAGGACCAGGGGCACAGTGACAGAGTTGACAAACCCCTTCAACACAGTATCAACCAGAACTATGTTGATTCTGGAGTAAGTGTCGTGGACTCGTGAATAAAAAGTATAGGAGGGCTCCTCATCTGTTTTCAACGTGAGGGCGTCCATAATCCCTAGCTCAGTGTTAATGCTATTGAACTTCCTAGATTGTGAAGACTCGGCACAAGACACCCCCTGCTCGTTTCCTATCTCTCTTCAGGTCAAGGACCATGTTAAAGTCACCACTGACTATTAATTGACCCTTAAGAAACAATTTTAATTCCTCTTTGAGCTTTGCCCAAACTTGTTCTGACAAACAAACCTCTTTGCGACCATAGGCGACACAAGAGTGATTGGAGTTCCCTGCAGCAGCCCCTTAACCAAAATGTACCTCCCCTCTGGGTGCCACAGAATACCCTGAACTATAAGCCTGAGTGTGGATGATGCTACTATGGCTACCCCTCTCTTCTTGACATTGACTGACAACTGAAATACCTCCCCAATGAACATAGACTTCAGCCCCTGAGAACTTCCCCAGGTCCAACGGGTTTCCTGCAAGAGAAGCAGGTCAAGCTTAGCTCTGAAAATGAGAGACCACTTAGTAGGAGAGTTTAAACCTCAGACATTGAGAGACCCCACCACCAGATAAATATTCACATCAGCTAGTAGCTAGCATTGGATTTCCGATAATGGTCCCATCTAAACATCTGTCAATTCGCCAAACAAAGCATGTCTTCCACAAAACGCAAACCCCACACTTCCCAAGCTCCTTTATCGTTAATGTATAACAAACATTAACCTCCCCGCATACAGTTCCCCTCCCACCCAACTGAATTCAACCCTCTCCCCCAGGCGTCCAGTCCCACCAAGTTATCACTGGCTTTGGATATCAAACCACAAAAGAAAGCCGCTCCACCGGGTCTTACCCATTATTGTAAACCTCTGAAGAGCCCCTGCCCCCCCACCACCTCACTGCTGCAGCCCCGAAGGTTCACATGTCTCCACACTAATGACCTAAAACAAAAGAATATTGAACTTCCTCCCCTTCCCTTTCCCCTCCCCCCAGTTCTAGCTCCATGGTTTACCCGACACTGGGATAAACCATAACATTATGCAGGACTCAGCCCTCTTCCCCTTGCTTTTTAATATATACATCCAGCTGCTGGCAGTTCTCATTCGCTCCTTTGGGTTTAGATTCTATTCTTACGCAGATGATACCCAGATTCTGTTTAGGCTGAATGTGTGCCTGCCAGGCAGGCATGGCTGCTCATATTAGATCCTGCCTGGCAGCGATTGACGCTTGGATGGTAGCCAACTGGCTTAAACTTAATGGCGAGACTGAGGTCCTTATTACTGGCCCATTGGGTGTGTCGCAGAGATCTACCACAGACTTCTGGCCATTAACATTGGGGCCCCTCCCTGTTCAGCTCGAGGTGGTTAAAAACCTTGGTGTGAAAATCTCAGCTTCACTGACAATGGATTCTCGGATCAATACTGTGTGCGGACTGGGCTTTCTCAAGTTAAAGCAACTTGGGAAAATCCTTCCTTTTATCCCAGAGGACCTGCAAACACAGGTAGTGGCAGTGTATCCTAACGGTAGCCTGGACTACTGTGATGCAATTTTCTTGTCTCACCCAGTTTACCTACTGCATCGTTTGCAGGTTCTACACAATGCAGCAGGTTGCTTGGTGAAAGGTATGCCTATTGGACAGCATGTCTCCAACACTCGGAGGGGACATCATTGGCTGCCCGTCCAAGCTCGAATTCATTTCAAAATCCGGTGTATCATTCATCGGGCTCTGAATGAACAGGGTTGCCTAGCCCTGCAGGAAAAAAATGTAACTGCACTGTCCTGGCCATGAATTTTCTTCAGCAGGGGCAGGACTTCTGAAAATACATGCCTATCGTCGGGGAAAGGATAGGCGGTCGGGCTTTCTCCATCTCAGGCCCCAAACTGTGCAATACACTTCCAGTAGAGATCTGCTGTCTGCAGGACTTTGGTCTCTTTAAGCAGAGTCTGAAGACCCATTTGTTTGCCTAAACTGTGCGTTTTCTCTGTCCACGCTTCTAAACAGCGCCAAGATGCCTTTGGTGAAAGAGCACTCTATAAATGCAGTGATTGATTGATTGATTCACATGTAATGCACCAGCACGTCTAAGGCACCAAAACTTATAGGACACTGTAACATATAGCAATTGGAGGACAACATTTGCAGCCCCCCCATCTTCTCTGCAACCCCAATGAAAAACAGTGTGCCCCCAAAACTCTTTTTGCTGCCTTGTCCAGCAGATAAATCAGTTATATACTTCGCCACAAACTGTCAAGTTAGGTCGGTCAGCGAAACAAAACGACCAGCAGAACGCAATAGAACAAAGCCCAGACTGATGAAAATAAGGCTATCTGGAAAAACATTGAAAAGGAGTATAGGGAAAACACCTTTATTGCAACAAAAAAAAAACTTTTATAATTCTGAAATTGAGGGACCCTCTTATAGTACAAGGAAAACTCTTTCACATCCTAAAAACCTTGGACAAGCCACACAGTAAACCAGTCTTAGCATCACCTACCTACTAAGGAACACTGCGGCAGAGGTCAACAAGCTTTTTAGATAAGATTACCATAGCTCATGCAACTCCTGGCAGAACCAGTTTCAGTTCTTGAACCCGGAAATGTTAAGGCCCCCTCAAGTGAGGATACCTGGGTTTTCAATTTCACCATTATTTCTTTGCAAACCATGGAGGAAGTCCTTAAGAAAATGTGCCCCACTTGATGTAATGGTGATACCCTTCCAGTCAAAATGATCTTAAATAACAATGATATTTATTCACCTTTCTTAACCTGCTTTACTAATGCCACTTTTCAACACTGTATGATTTCGAAAGAGGTTAAGAAAGTTGTAGTCTCCCCATTACTGAAGAAAACGGGTTTAGACCCTAATAATTCTAATAATTACAGACCCATTACGAATGTGCCTTTCCTCCTGAAAGTTGTGGACCGAGTAGATCCCTTACAGCTACAAAAATATCTCATACAGGCCAGCTTCAATCCAAGCAATCTGGCTTCAGAGAACATTATGGCACAGATCTCCAGAGCTAGATAATGGACTGTTGGATAAGAGCAAAGCAGGAGTATTGGTGCTTCTTGACCTATCTGCGGCTTTCGATCTCCTCGACCACAAAAAACTCTTATCCACGCTATCCTCAGTAGGTCATTGCTCTCCATCTGCCATGAAGTGGTTAGAGTCTTTTCTGTCAGATAGGATGTCAAGAGTGTGTTGGGGCCAAGCTTGCTCGGGACAATTATTGTCCATGTGCAGAGTGCAGATGGAGCTTGTCTATCCCCTACACTCTTTAATATCTATTTACACCCCCTGTGTAACATCTTGGACAAAGCAGGGGTGAAATTGTTTTGGTGTCATATGTGCCCCCTGATGCCTGGGAGCTCCAGCGCTTTACAAGCATAAACATAACATAACATAAACATAAACATAACATAACACGTTGCCATAAAGGTTAGGTCCTTCCACGAGACACCCCTCAAGGGGGTAGTCAATGCTTTGAATTTTCTGGAGCCTGGCATCCTACGCCACCTGCTCCCCTTAACCTTTTGGAACACGTCAATATGAGCACCACCATCTTCGTGGGGCTGCTTGCCCGAAGAACCCATCAGCTCACCCATGCCCCTCTGGATGTCGTCCACTGTAACCAACGTATATTTGTGACTGTCATACTCAAAGGAAATGGAAAATGGGGAAACCCCAGCAATAGCAGACCCCCTTCTTGTTGAGTCATCGGGTGAGGGGGCACACATTCGCCGCAAGTGTGAAGGCTGATGGGTCCTGAAAAACAGTGATCTTAGAGTCCCCCAAAGACACTGGCCCCTCCTTTTCTGGTCCTATTTAGGATCCTTGTTTTCTCCTCATAGTAGTGGAAATGGGCAAATACCGATCGTGGGCCCCTGCACCCCCTACCCTTCCTGCATGGTGACCTATTTCCATAGTAGGTTTGTCCATGGAGTCTTCACCAAACAAAAGCTTAACAACCTCAAAGATTATCCATTTAATATCTCTTTCAGTTTCCCACTCCTCCTGGATCCCAAAGAACCAGAGGTTGTTCCCCCTTTTACGGTTCTCAAAATCATCCATTCTGAGTCTCTGATTCCCTCCTTTCAAGTTCAGAAAGCCACATGTCGATGTGTAGTTCTATCGTGTCCAGTGAGGTTTGATTATTTTCCAAATTCTGCAATCTGTCATCGATTTTTGTCCACACGTTTCCACAGGGTGTGCATCCTGATCCCAATGTCAGCACGTATTCCTCATATCTCCCCCAGCAGTGCTGCAATGTCTTTTTTTAGTTGACAACGGGTCAGATTCCCTCTCTGCAATTGTCACTAAACCCACTTCTGGCCCCAATGGAGGGGAGTGTGAACTCCCAAATTTAAATCTCTGAAGAGAAGACCAATCCATCAGAGTGACAATGCCCAAAGAGCCTCCGTAAATCAGCCCACAGCCCCAGCACTGACCCTCCCCAAGAGGCAGCCGAAGCTCTAAGAGGCCTCTGCTTTTCATCAGGCCTGCTGCTCCCCCATCTACCAGGACCTCCTTGCATGACCCGGGCCTCAGAGGCTATACTCTCTGCATACTAGCTGCACATTCCAGAGCAGGCAGACCCCGAAGAGCTGACTCCAACAGGCAAAACTGAGCAGACAAGGAGAGAGTTGAAATCCAACCAGGCGGACATCTGCCTCACTCCCCCAGTAATGTACTGGGTGCACCACAAGTCCATCCAGTCACCGGGCCATCCACTGCCCCACCAATGGCCAAGTGTGTGGCAAGGTGAAGTAGGAAGACCTTTTCTGATACAGCGCCCCCCCTCCCAGTCACCTCACAACAGAAATCATGGGGATCCAGGTCTGTGCAAATGCTCCTCTCCCAGGTCAAACACAGCTCTGTACCCCTTGAGGGACCTTCATTCACACAGCGAGACTACAGGGCCTCATCCACTGCCTGAAGCCCTATTCGGTAGCTCCCTGCAGCTCAAGGCTGTGTCATTGGTATAGTGCTAGGCACCAAGCCTTCACCACATCACTACCGTGGCGAAGAGAGACTTCGACCACTTCCTGTGCCCAGCTCCATGCTATATCACTGCGGCGGGCGAGGGTGGGAATATGAGGGGGACTGCGGCTCACTCCATATCACCAAGCTGTTCACCTTAGGAAGTGTGGAGCCACTGTCCTCAGGCCTCCCCGGCCTCCGCGGTCTCAAAGTCTACTAAAAGGCTCGATGACGAGCATCAAGGGCTTTGCGCCCACATCCTCCAGCTTGCTTTCGATTCGGGAGCGGCCCGAGCACCGGAGACTCCAAGGCCCCGGGCCACGACATTGGGGGACACCTCAAGGGCTAGGGGGCCTCATGACAGCAATAAACCAACTTGGCTCTTCACTCATGCAGCCCTGGCGGGCTACAGAGAGATACAAGTCCATGGTGCCTCCCACTGCTCATAGGCCTTGCAATGCGGGTCCTTACTCCTGCATCTGTTACCACTTCCAAGGGCCCTCAAGAACTGGAATTTTGCACAGGGGTGCACTCCACCTCACGCTCACTGGGGGCAGGGGCAGGGGCATGGGGGGGCCACAACTGGTGTTTCCAAAGGGGTCTGAAGTGAGGGTTCTCTCGCTTTAGACCCAGTGTAATCGGAGCCCCGCGTTTAGGCTGCTGCCATCAACGCGTCCCCTGGTGGCCTCAGAGTTTTGTTTTGATGAGTTATGTATTGTTGCTGTCTGGTTCTTTGTTGCTACTGTTGCTGTGTGTGCATGTATGCATGAGAAGCATGGGTAAATGATAACTATGTTGGTAGAAGAACACTGCAAGATGTTCTGTGATTCCGAGAGCGAACAAAGGATGTGGTACAGCTATAATTATTACTTACTTTATGTTGCTGTGAGTGAAGTTCAGGATTCATAATTTATAGTAAATGTGACTATTACAAATGTATCTTTGATATTTTTATAGAGGGGTATATGAAAATAAATGAGACAATTAGTGTATTGTTTTACAAAGGATGATATTAGAAATGACTTTGTTGCTGTTTTGAACTGGGAGAGGTATCTCATACCTGCATAATTTATGATTTGACTGACCGCTAAGTTTATTTTGTGATAGATGCAGGCATGCTAGTGAGTCATATGGATTTGCAGGCATGATGTTTTGATTTGTGGCTAGTGTGACCCACAACATGTGTGCTAGCGAGGTGTATGGGTGCAGTTTGCACTAATGAGTGTGTGCTTGGAAGGCATGAACAACATATGTCATTGATTTGTCGTGTGCTTTGAAGACATGTGAATGCTTATGTTGATCAACACATGCAAGGATACTCATTATATAGACACAGGTGGTTATTTGGGATTTCATACTTGTGAGGTATGTGGCTGATGGATTGGGATTACCATGAAATGATCAAATGGAGAAATGACTGCATTGCTTCTCAGTCCTCTACCTTAACTATTACCCTTACCCCATGCCACACCTATATTTTAGTAAAATGTCCTCAAATTTCGAAAACATCAGTTAAAAATTCTGTCATTTCTTCATTCGTCATTTTAAAGTGGATCATTTCTACAGATCCATGGATTGCATGGTAGGCAAGCATGTGTAAGATTACGTAATGTATGTGAACTACTAGCTAAGCATACCATTTTTTCATTGCATGCCAAAGAGTCATGTGCGTGCCAGGTAGGCATGTGGTTCAAGACATTGCGGATGTAAGGAGGCATGTGTGTAAAATGTTCATGCTTTCTTGTGTAGATGAAGGCAATGTATTGCCCCTCTACTTTGTGGTAATTGTTTGAATTGTTTAGTGCCATAGACATTTGGAAGAATAGTGTTAGCCACTTGTTGCTACCGAGTGGTGCCTAAGTGTCATTGGCATGCTAGGAAGCACTGTACTCTACGAGTATGGTATTCCCCTGTCTATCCTTGTGTATCAGCCTCTCTTGTGCTTTGAATAAGGGAGAAGTGCAGTGATTTGTACTTATGCTTACATGACTGCCTGTGTGAGAAGGTGCTGATTATGTCATGCATGTTGTGGAATGTGGAGTGAATGATGCAAGTTGTGAGAAGGGTTCTAGAGATGACAGTTGGTGAGTGGTGTGACGAATCCTGAGATGTCGTCCCTTCTCCCCAGGTGGGAACCCCTTCCTATGAGGCAAGGTTGGTGAGGCTGCTACCCAATAGTCCCCCTGGGGGTGGTACTCAGTGGGAGAGTCTCATGGGAAGTGTGAGAAACCTGAAGGTGTCTCCCTAGTTAGTCCCCAGGGATCTGTCATACCAGTGGCCAGGGCACGGCCATTGCTATTGGATCCAGTTCCTGTGGGCGGACCAGTGAGGGAGGATCACCTAGATGGGGGGGTCCTTGGGGAGTGGAAGTTGGACGCTGATGGGTGAGATGCGGTCTCCCCCTTCTTTCAACACCTTTTCCCCATCCAACCATGTAGGATATTCCAAAACACTGCCCCCCCGCTTTTCCGACACGAACCCTTTCGCATAACGTGAAAGACAATAGATTAACACCAGAGCCGTTTACCTGACATGTCCCAATAAAAGGGTCGGGCAAAGTCAGGCAATTGACCAAAATTGCATATACCTGACTGCCCTTTCCCTTCCTCACAGAAAGGTGGAGCATGAGAGCACAGGACGAGCAAGGCAGACTGCACGACGTGAGAGCTACCTTAGCACTGCAGTTCTAAAGGAGGCGAAAGACGGTGCATACCGAAGGGTTGACGAGGTTGAGAAGCGACCTTACCCTTTCCAAACAAGTCCAGTGAAACCTCTGCAGACGGAAACATAAGACCACGAACAAAGGCTAGTGTGTGTTGCAGCAGGTGTCAATGGTACACAAGACCCTCCACCGCTGATAACCAAGCCGGGGAGAGGGGCTGGTCTCTGTGGTACTAGCCTTGACTCGAAGGAAGAGAAAGCCAAGCAGTTCATCACAGCCAGTGAGTCGAGGGGAGAGTCGATAAGAAACCAAACTGTGATGAACGAAAAGTAGCCAACGGCTAATTTGAACTTTGAAAGGCATAAAGCAAATCTTGATGTGAAAGGGGGAAAAACCTGCAACAGAGGAGTCTGGCACCACGTGGGTGCTCACGCGGGAAACTGTGGGCGATTACCTGACGGTAGAAACTATGGTAACCAGGAGGCCTTGAGAAGAGGCAAAAAGAGGTCAAAGTGTTCATACAGGGGTCTTGTAAAATCCTCTGTACCGTCAAAAGTCTTTGACCGACAGATGATTGTGAAAGGTAAGGGAAATGAATCCTGCATGGTGAAAATTAGTATATGAACAGGAATGAACCCGATGGAGGGATGTCCACAGTGAATTGTTTGAAAAGACATTAAGACTTGTGAATGTAAGAAAAGATATTGTGAACCCAAAGGAGCTAGCATTTGAAAAAGAGTCTGATCCCGGAAGAGGGCGATCCCGGGGTGCAAAGTCATCATCCAAAGTTCATTGAGAAAGGAATTATTCAAGTGATTTGTTGAATATGACTTTTGAGGGGTCAGCGCCCGAAAGAGGTGGATCCAGGGGTGAAGCTGTCACCCAAAGTATATGTGGAACCGAACTTTGTGTTTGTATGTTGAAGAGACTTAACCATCGAAGAATCTGAAAGCTGATACAGAACTGTCGACTCGTGCTGGGAAGGCTCGAGTGTGTGCTGTGCTCAGGAGATCCATCTTGTCCCATCCTCACAACCTGGGGAAGGGAGACCCATGGCAATCACATCCTGACTTATTATTTTGTGAACACTTCTTTCTTTATTGAGAAGATTATCACACAGTTCTTTTGGTATTTAGAGTAAGGATTGGAATTAGGTTTTTCTTAGTATGTATTTATTTATTAACTATTGTGGGTGCCATTTCAAAAGGAAAGGACATGCATAGTAAGAAATGCTTGCGAATGAGGCAGTCCCTGCGTACAGTGCCTTAACAAAAGATTGAGGCTATCTGAGTGGGAGTAACCAATTGATGAGAGGGTACAGTAATGGGACATGAACCCAGGCCAAAGAGTACATAGCAGACATAAAAAACAAACAAAACTGGTTTAGTGACATGGCATATGGCAATACACATATTTGCAGATGGAGCATGCATGTGGCAGCTAGCTCGGAAGGTAGCGCTGGGGTCAGTTTGTGGAGTCGAGTGGGATGGGAGAGGCTCCTTCACTGGCCAGAAAGCAGTGCTTGAGTCCATTCTTGAACTCTTTGTTGTATGCTTGTTGGGGTTTATTGATTTTGGGGATGACCGTTGCTATTTCATAGCAGGCAGGGAAAACCTCTGTCTAGAGGGAGAGGATGAAGAAGGAGAAGAGGTGAGAGGAGGTGGCAGAAGCACCTTCTGCAATTGCTTTTGTTGCAAATGTTTTTTTTCTATACCCTTTCATCTTGCGTCCTTTTTATGTAAAGATTGGATTTTTAGAACTATTATGAAATGAGTATTTTATGGATTAAGATTTATTTTTTAATCAAACAATTTTTATTGATTTTTCACATTCATTGTAAACAACACAGTTACTTATAAACTCTACGTGCCCCCCCTCTGCCCCCAAAACCCCTTTTCTCCCTGGGTGTCCGTAAACCAGTCATAGTCTCAGACTCACTAGCAGTGTTAGGCAATGTTCCATTGGCGTTTGTATGTTTCGCACTTTCCTTCTAAGTGTAGATACCTGGCTAGGCAGCAGACCAGTCTGTGAATGTCCTCCCATTTCTGCCATATTTTCCTCGCTTTGTCAGGGCAACCTCTTGCGGTATACACCCGGTGTTCCATTGCGGCACATATGTCGACGTCTGTGACCCACTGATCGAAACTGGCAGTAGCCTCCGAGCCCCAAACTTGCGCAATGTTCCTTCTGACCACTGCGTGGCAGTAGATGGAAACAACTTTTCATATCTTGACAGATCGCTTTTGTCATCCACTCCCAGCAATAGCTGCTTTGGTTCTTTTGGTATTGTTTTGCCTATGACCCTATATAACTCGTCGCAACACACCTGCCAAAATTGCTGTATGTGGTCGCATTCCCATAAAATGTGAAAGAAGGTGCCTTCCTCATGTTTACAGCGCAAGCACCAGGGACCTGAGACTTTTCCCCACTGGAAGAGGGCCACTCTCGGGTAGTAGGTACGATGTAGGATCTTAGGTTGGACGAGCCAGAGTCTGGATGAGATTGCGGTCTCCCTGGGGTACATTAACGCAGTGATCCAGTCTTCTGGTTGTATTTCTCCTACATCCCGTTCCCATTTGGCCTTGAGGCTGACTAAATCCTCTGTGGCAAAGGATGTGATTGCATTGTACATGGTTGAGGTGACTTTGTGTTTGATCTGTTCTGGGATCATGTTGCGTTCAATCGGGCTATATTCAGGCATATTGTTCATGTCCGGGAGATGGGATCTTAATGCGTGCCTCATTTGGGTGTAGTGGTAGTGTTCTGTTGGTGGGAGCGAGAAACTGGACTGCAAAGATTCAAATGTGGCTATCTCGCCCTCTTGTATGACACCTTTGATCCTCGTTATCCCGTGTGTTACCCAGGTAGACCAATTTGGGAGCTTGTTGATTTCTGGGAGATGTCTATTGTTCCATAGTGGTTGCTCTGGTGTCAGTTTCATGTCCCAGTCCATGTACTTAAGTGTCACTACCCAGATTCGAGGCAGATGCGATAGCATGGACAGTGGGGCAGCTCTGTTCAGGGTGCGGTATAGGAGTTTAATGGGGGGTGTTCCCCTGCTGGTGTTTAATACTCTGATATGTGGCAATGTTGCGTCCCCATGTAGCATGTCGTTCATGACCACTATCTGGCTTGCCCAGTAGTATGTTTGTAGCCTGGGTAGTCCAAATCCCTCCCAGATGGATCTTTGAAGCATGGCAAGTGCTATACGCAGAATGCCACCACACCATAGCAGTTTCCAAAGGGCGTGATCTATTTTCTGGAATTCGTGCATTGGGATATGTAGTGGGGCGTATAGGAAGCGGGGAGGGCAAACATTTTGAAGAGGGCTGCTCTGCCCAGTAGAGTTAGCGGTAGCGAAGTCCAGTGACGCGTATCCTCTACGATCTCGTTGTGATGGGTTGTAGTTTTTTGGTTATGTAGTCTGTGAGACTATTTGTGATCTGTATGCCAAGGTACTTGAATCGCATTTTTTTGATGCGGTGGGGGCAGTTTGCAGGGGTTATGTTGTTTGTCCTCCCTATCGGGAATAATATAGATTTAGACCAGTTGGCTCGAAGTCCACTGAAGGCTCCATACCTCTCTAACAAGTCTGTGATTGCAGGGCTTGAGTTGACCGGGTCCCTCAGGTAGATTAATAGGTCGTCTGCATACAGTGAGACCCTGTCTTCCCAAGTGTCTGACCATAGGAAGCCCTCCCACATCTCTGACTCCCTCAGCAGTGTTGCAAGGGGTTCTGTGGCTAGCGCGAATATCATGGCTGATAGGGGACAGCATTGTCACGTGCTCCTCCCTAAGGTGAAGGGTTCTGACCTCCAGCCATTGACCCTGGTTCTCGCCCTTCGACAATTATATAGGAGTTTCACCCATGTCACGATTGGTGACCGAAGCCCAAGCAGTGCATTATTTCCCATATGGCCTCCCAGTGCACGAGTCGAAGGCTTTTTCAAAGTCGATGGCAATCAATGCCATGGGACCCCGAAGTCTGTCCGCTCTTTCTAGAACTGAATGTAATCTGTATATGTTCATCCAGGTTGACCTCTGTGGCATGAAGCCGCATTGGTCTGTGTGGATCAGGGATGAAATTACCAATTGCAGTCGATCGGCTAATACCTTCGCAAGGATTTTGTTTCGCCATTTATGAGGGAGATGGGTCTGTATAACCCGCAGTTGACTAAGAATTTTTGATGAATGTTTTCCTTTTCTTTTTTTTCCAAGTCGCTTTTAATTGTGTTTTAAACATGGTATGAATTAAATAATATTGTATGAAATGCTATATCTGTATACTGTAAAGGTTTTAATTAACCAAACATGATTACAAAAAAAAATGGGTCAGTAGATGCGTGGGATGGGCTAGCTGAGTGGAAGATGAGTAAGAGTTTAGTGGGGGGGAAAGTGGGATAGTGAGGAGGGGTGGGGGATATAGGAAGTGGATAGAAGGAGGCAAGAGGTAGGAGAGCTAAGAGGGTGGACAAGGTGTTGTGTGTATTGTTTTGTGATTTTGAAAGAAAAGTAGATGGCAAGGTCATCAGCTGAGAGATTGGAACAGAGATCGTTTTTAGGGGGGCTAGAACATAGCCTGGAGGGTCACAGAAAGATGATATGAGGTAGTACGGTGATTTGGCAGAGTCAAAAGCTGTTTGAGGACTTTTTAAAGACAGTGAGAAAAGTTATCTAGTCCTCTTTATGGCAATGGAAGATAGACAGAACACCCATTTGATGTCTTCAGTTGTTCGATTGCTGGTGGGATCTATGGAGGAGGGTGGGGATGAAAGAGGGTGATGGAGCATGCAGGATAGTTCTAGTCAATTGAGGAGACACGTGTGTTTTTGAAAGTTGGAAAAGGCTATGATCAATGGAGTGGTTATGTGGATGTGAGAGGGTGTAAGGTTTGAACTCCCTCGAGGTGATATATGCGGGTGGGTGAATGCAACTGGAGGGGGAACAGAGATGATAAAGTGAATGAGTGTGTGATCAGAGTGAGAGGGGTGAATAGAGCGGGCAGAGGAGTGAATCATGGAGGATAGCAAGATGACCTCTAGAGAGTTTGCATGGGTGTGAGTCAAAAGTTTATGTAAGCGGACCAGAGAATGGTCAATGAAGTTGGGGTGAAATTGTAATTGGTGGGTCCTGTTGATGGTGAGAAGGTTGAGGTGACCCATAATGACCAAGGGAACCTTGGCTGGGTGAGTTGTAAGTGGTAGGTTTAGGTCACAAAAGAAGTGGCTAGGGCTGCCAGGTGGCCAATAAATAGTAGGATAGTGAGAGGGGTGTGAACTAGGAGCTGGTCAGGGATGTGTTCAAAGGAGGAGGAGAGGTCTGAGGGTGGAGGTGAAGCTGATCTGGTATGCTTACTGATATTAGCCGAACACCACCAGCATTGAGGGAATGAGAAAGGGTGGCCATTTCAACAGGGTCGGATTGGACACTCTGCCTTTCGGCCCGTGGCCGGGCCGAAATCGTCCCTGGGGAATGGGGCCGGTTTCTGCCCATGCCTGGGCCAGTTTTGAAAAAAAATGTTGGAAAAAAATTTTTTTGGGAAGAAAAAAAAATCTTTTGGAAAATAAATAACACCTGCAATGTCATACTTCATCAAAACAAGGTAACAGATGTTACCTTGCTTTGATGATTTATTTGCATGCATGATGTGTGCATCATAAATTATGATAAATACATCATTCACATGCTGCTTCAGCATGCAACGTTGAGGGGCCGGGAAAACCGCCAGGCTGGCGGCTCTCACTGTGCCACCCCTCCAGGAAGAACGGTGCCGCCTGGAGTTGTTGTGCTGTTCTATTAGTGATAAATATGTATTAAATTAGTGATAAACTACCAATTTTAGAGTAGAATGAGCATCAATTTCAGACTAGGGGGGTCATTACGAGTCAGGAGGTAACCATGCCACTATTAGCGGCATGGCTACCCCCTCAGCGAGTACCGGGTCTGGGTTCCTTGAATGAGGAATTACCGGGCCATTCCGACCTTGGAGGGCCTGGTAATTCCTCATTCAAGGAACCCATTCCCATTGGAGCCCCCATAGGGCTCAATGGGAATGGGGAGGGTGCTAACAACGGGCCCATTATTAATGGGCTCGTTGTTAGCACCAGGGTCTGCTCGCGGGACCCGCTAAGGACGCCTGGTTTTACCAGGCAGCCTTAACGGGTCCCGCGAGCAGAACTCTTAATGAGGCGGTAAGGGGTTGACGGCTCCGGCACTTTTACCTGGGCCGTTAACCCTATACCGCCTCACTCGTAATAACCCCCTATGTATTTTGCCTTTCGCAAGTTGCAGTAATAGCATGTTTTTTTTTTCTGCTGTTGTCTTTGTTACGATCATCATAAGACATTCCATCTCGGTGTCCTCGGTCACTTGATATAATCCTTGTGCCTAAAAGCTTCTGTACAGTGTAGAAATATTTGACCATACCACATCAAGTAGCCATTGACTTCATTGTGCCATAATTAATGCTTTGTTGTAATGGGCATCATTACAAGTTTGCCGGTACAGTAACAACGGTACCGGTAAGCTTGCTGGTACCGTTGTTACTGTACCGGCAAACTACTAGTTCTGCTCGCAAGTGCCTTTTTGCCCGCCGGGTCTGACCTGGCGGGCAGACCGGCACCCACGATCAGAGCATGTTGGATGCACCGGCACCATTCACTGGTGCGTCCGGCCTCCCCATTTCCATTGAGCCATATTCGGCTGAAATGGGAATGGGGACGAATATTTTCTGGCACCCGGGAATGGGCAATTACCGGGTCCGCCGGGGTTGTAATATCCCGGTAATTGCCCATTCCCAGGCACCATAACAAATTCACAAGTTCGGCGGCAGCCTGCCGGTGTTACTGGCAAGGCTACCGCCGAACTTGTAATGAGGCCCAATGTGTCTATCTTTCCCATCTCCCTGGTATGCTGTTCAGGATGTTTGTTTGCATGTATGAAGTAACGAGTGCTCAGGGTATGGGATGTCCTGTGAGTGCGCTGCTTTCCCTATTTTGCCAACCTCTGAAGCCTGAAAGTAGATGCATGCAGGCTTGACATGCGGCCAACTTTACACAAGACCTGCAGATAAACTTAACTGGTCTGTTGTTAAATCTCAGTTACCAGTTTAATGGTATCCACTACAGAATAAGTGCTCATTTTACTATATCCGATATGATAGCTCAGTGGTTTGAGCGCTCACTGCTGCGATGTGTGTGTGATCTGCAGGTTCCAATCCCAGCAAGGCCATCTCAGCCTTTCATCCTTCTTAGGTCAATAAATGAGTACCAACACAGGCTGGGTGATATTGGGCCTCATTACACGGAAGGCGGTAAACCATGGTGCTATTAGCACCATGGTTGCCGCTGGTACCATACCGGTACCACCGTGGAGGAAAGGGGAATTCCCACCCCATTCCAAGGTTGGCGGGGCGGTAATTCCCCCTTTCTCCATGGCCCTTCCCCATTCCCATTTTTGCCCCATAGGGCATAATGGGAATGGGGAAGGCGGTAATTACGGTACCACAAATTGCGGTACCGTAATTAGCACCATGGACCCTTTGCGGGTCCCAACTTTAACGGCTGGTCTACACCAGTCGTTAAGGTCGGGTCCCGCAAAGGGACCTCGTAGTAAGGCGGTAAGGGTTAACGGTCACCGGTACCCTTACCGGTGACCGTTAACCCTTACCGCCTACCGTGTAATGAGGCCCATTGTATGCATATTTGTTCTATAAAAAAGAGCTTAAGTGTAAGCGCTATATAGTAACATGTTATCATTTGGCCTTGGACGTCTGCTTGCATTCACAGTAATTTGACAATATGGATCTATACACACAGATATTAATGATACATATGGTGATCCATTCTTGTATGAAATGTATATCACATTAGTGAAATCATAACTATATTTTTCGTAGTGTACCTAGGAACAATGCTATTTGATGCCACTTCCTGTTTTGTCAAAGGGTGAAAGGTCATGTTTCATCGCTTCCCGGGATGTCACTTTGGGGTGGGGTCAAATGACATAATGTCCGGTGATGTCATCAGAGGTCAAGGGTCGTGGGCAAGGGGGGGGGGCACTTTTTTGAGGCGAGGGGTGGGCCACCTTTTTGGGGGTGTCCGGGCCTATTTCTTGTCCCAGTCCGACCCTGCATTTCAATATGGAGTACAGAAAGATTTGCAGTGTCTTCTGAGGAGATCAAGGTTTCAATGACCTCCATCACAGGGAGGTTGCGGTCATGGGAGATGAAGTGGTCGAGTGGTCGGTGATGAAAGAAGTTTTATTCCAAACGTATTGGGTATTCCAAAGTCCCAGAGTAGGGTCCATTGGGGGCACAGAGGGTGAAGTGTTAGGAGGGGTAGTGGTGGAAGGAAGGCAACAGGACAGGTGAAGTTGGAGTGGGTGGTGCTTAGGAGACGGGCGCAGCAAAATTGGAGGATGGGAAAGAGGGCAATTGGCTGAGAGGGAGGACAGAAGAGTTGGAGGACGAGGAGGAGGAGGTGGAGGAGGAGGAGGATGGGGAGAGTACCAATAATGGAGGAAAAGAGAGGAAGGTGAGGAGGAGTGTGATGGGTAGATACACGGTGAGATGGTGACCAGGGACGTGGTATGAAAGAGTAGTCGGAGGCACTGCAGAGGGTGATGATAGCTTTGGTGATAAGTTAGTGGGCCTGTTACAACCACAAAATACAGGTTTGAATAGGATGGTAGCAACCAAAACACACAATTGTAAATGGGTCTGTACCAATTATAAGACATATGTCTAAATATGTTGGTAGTGACCAAAACAAATACAGGTTACAATAGGCCTGTAACAGCCAAAATAAATCCAGGTTTAAGTAGGCCAGTAGCAACAGTGAGATATATGTGCAGATAACTGCTACTCACGGTCGCCATCTTGGCATAAGTGAAGGAGGCCATATTGAGTGGAGGGCAAGCTCCGCTCTGTCCAAATCAGCCTATATGTGATATTACGAGGCGGACTGTGACCTCCCATTCAATGAGGAAACGGACCAGTCCTTTGATATCACAGACCTCCAAAGCAACCCGGTGACCTCCAAGACAACCTCGCATCTAGTTACAAGCAAGCCATTTTGATGCCCTAGCATGCACACTTGAAAGCTTTATTGTGTGGTAGGTCACTGCCGCCTAAGTAAGTAGTCTGAAGCTGGAATGAAGGGCCTCCAAAAAGGGCGAAAACTCACCTAGCACACAAGAGACCACCTAGCACACAAGAGACCACCTAGCACACAAGAAACCACCTAGCACACAAGAGACCAATAGTAAGGCCACAGCTAACACTATTAGAGCTTGTGCAGGGGGAAAAAGAGAAGATTAAGCTGTGGTTTGCTGTGACAAAGCTTGTCCATGCCTCCTTGCCCAGTGTGTACACATCACAAAAGGAAGCTTTGAAGGCAGTCTTTACATGTGGTTCGAGCCGCCCTTCCGAACATGCTGATTGGTTAGAGAGCTGGAAACAGTGAGAAAAACAAAGGAGATGCTTGGAATGCATGCTTCCATTGAAACATTACAGCCCACACGCGAGGGTTCTATATTGTGGTAGATGACCTCAGCCCAATTTAGTGGCTCCGAGCAATAGGCAAAGGCCTCTGTGGAGGGTTAACATCGCCCACAACAGAATAGTGCCAGATGGTAAGGGTGTGCTCCAACGCTTTCGAAACGTGTGCAAGATCAAAAATCTGCAGCCTCGCCGAAATTTCCTATGACACAGCTTGACCTTGTCTCCTTGATTAGTGCCCAGTGTGTACATATCACAAAGGGAAGCTTGGAATCTAGCCTTAAAGGGCAATTAGCACCTCCATTCCAAGCTTGTTGATTGGCTAGATAACTGGAAGCTGTAAGAAGAAGCAGGGAGAAGCACATACTGCAGGCTTCTAATGTATGTAGAGCCTGGAGGCTACACTTTCTGATTGTCTAAAGAGCAGACCACTTGCTCTAGTGTTTGATCTAGCAGTGCACCTGGTTAAGCAGGCTTGCCAAGGGCCTGTGAACCCCCTCCTCCATGGAAATCCCAGGTGTTCACCGGGGAAAGCTCCAGACACAGCAGGGCACCAAAGGATGTCCTGCATGTGGCGTGCTTGCCAAGGCTTTGTTTGTGTTGCTACAGAAAGATTTCTAAAGCAATATCTGCTTCATGTGGCTTCTTGGTACTGACAAATGCCCTGGTTCATTTGAAGTGTCCTTTGCTCTTGTGACCTTTCCCAAAACCAACGCATGGATAACTATGAAGATGGGCTGAGAATGAGGTGCTTTCACATCAAAATAGTGTTAGATTCTACTGCAGTACTTTTGAAGGGATTCAGCTGATAAAGTAGCTCAGTGAGTGAAGTGTTGGCGGATGCGATTTGTGTGGAGGAACCCCGCTAGGGCAGGCACACCTTTTTATCCTTTTAATATTGTTAGAGCACACTTGAGTTCGGAGATCATAACATCTCTCATTAATAAAATGGCAAACATCTCCAGTAGCAAGCACTTATTTTTATGATACATGGAAGCGTGCAATATCGGTAGAAAGCCTGTATGTAATATTATTATAACAGGTCAAGATCTGTAATTATGGCCCCTGACGACAAAGCTAAAGGTCCGAGCTGCAAGCCAGGCTTTTTTTTTTCCTTCATTTTTTGAAAGAAAATGTGTTTATTATTTGTTTTGCAACATTTCTCATATACAACATACACATGAGATGTCATTTCCACCACTTCTCTTCGTGCACTTTGTTCCCCAAAACTCCCAACCCTACCAGTTTTCATTCCCACCCTATCCCCAACTAAACACAACCACTACCTTAAGACCACAGCATACTCTCCTCCAGAGTTTACAGACTGTTTCCACATACTTAATCACCCATTTGCTTCCCTGTTCCATGCTGCCTTCAGAATAACCGCTCTTGTCATGTATGTGACCTATACAGGGAGTTTATGGAGGCTTATCATCAGGCGAACTGAACAATGGGCCTCATTCCGAGTACGGCGCTAACCAATGGCGCTATTAACGCCTTGGTTGACGCCGTACCCGGACCGGCAGCGCCTTGGTGGATGGCGGAATTACCGCCCCATTCCAAGGTTGGCGGGGCGGTAATTCCCCATTCACCAAGGCTCTTCCCCATTCCCAAATGAGCCCCCATAGGGCTCAATGGGAATGGGGAAGATGCAAATAACGGTGACCGTTCATTACGGTCACCGTTATTGGCTTGGAGGCCCCTTTGCGCCCTCGACTTTAACACCTGCTCAAAGCAGGCGTTAAGGGCGAGGGCGCAAAGGGAACTCAGAGTATGGCGGTAAGGGATCACCGCCACCGGTCTCGTTACCGGTGGCCGCTATCCCTTACCGCCATACTCGGAATGAGGCCCAATGTCTGTACCAGAGTATTCCAGGACACTAAATCCGCTGCCCCCACTCCTCCCCCTCTTTTAACCGCTTCATGCCAGACCGTTGTCTCTGCTGTTGACCATCTTTTCAAGTCGTCCCACCATCGCTCTATTCTCGGGCCCTGTTGTGACTTCCAGGTCTTGGCAAACCTCCTCTTCGCCAGGACCCAAGCCAAGTCTATCTACCTATTTTCCGGCCTAGTCGTCTCTGGTCGTACAAAAACCCCTAAGAGGCAGGCCTCTGCTGTCCATACATATCTAGTTATGCCTCCATTTCTTAATCTCCGCTCGTTGCCAAAAAACCCTTATGCTGGGGCAACTCCAGAACATATGCACTAAGTCTGCTTCCTTCTCCTGACAATGTAGGCACCCTTTGATATCTAACGTGGCAGCCATTTCGGTGTCATGTAAGGCCTATGGAGAGTGTAAAATTGAGTCTGTGTGAATCTAGAATTCCTCGATATTTCTGGCGGTATAATAACGCCTTATACCATTCACCATAAGTTAATTCCCTTCCTAAGTCTGATTCCCGTAATTCCTTCCCTTGACATGTATCGTTAGAAGTCGCTTCTAATAAGCTCTGATACATTCTGGAGACCTCACGTGCCCCTTCCGATACGTCGTACAATAGACCCCGCACCCTATTGTCTTCAACACATTTTAAAAAGTTTGGCCACCGGGTAGCTAGAGCATGTATTATTTCAGGGTATAATATAAAAAATGTCCCTTGATGCATTCCACTTCTATCCACTAGTTCACGAAACGTTAGCAGAATGTTAGAGGAAAACAAGCCCCCTATTGTCGCCATGCCCACACTTTGCCAATAATTCCGAATCTGCGCTAGGTCTGTGTGGCTATTCCCATATATGGCTGACAACGGTATGTGGGGGGAGCAGGGTTCTTGCCCTTTCAATAACAGTTTGGTTCTAGCCCACACCTGTCTGCCCAATTTCAAGAGCACTGAATGATCCACTACTTTATTATTCTCCAACCATAATTCCTCCTTTAATAAGCAGGGTGCCCTTTCCATGCTTATTACAGTGTGTTCTACATTCTCAGTCTGCTAACCACCCGGCCACATGTTACAATTGTCCAGCCAGATAATAGATTTTGAAATGTGGAAGTCTCATTCCTCCATTAACATAGTCTCTATGCATTGTGTCCATGTCCACTCTACGTCTACCTTGTTTCCATGTAAACCTCCCCACCATAGTGTTGTTCAATTATTTGACAAATGACCTAGGTATAAGGTATGGGACATCAAGCAAGGCTATTTAAGGAGGTTTCTGGATCCTCAACACCCGGTACAGCACAAGGTTTCTGGATCCTCAACACCCGGTACAGCACAAGGGTGGTGTCTATAAAGCAAATATACCCTGAGTTGCTCTTGATACTATGTACCATTAATACTTAATATGTGGCCCTCCAAAGGTTTTGGACTTCAACTCCCATGAACCCTAGCTATCGTAGTCTATGGTGAAGGATCATAGGAGTTGTAGTAAAAACACCAAGGGTCACATAGTAAGTGACTCTGGTATATAGTATCTATATGTAGCTAGATGTTATTATTACATAAATCTCCATTGGCCTGTTGCCGGGAATTGGTTGGTGGTACGTCCGCACTGCAGCTACCTTGAAATGCAGCATTCTGAACAGTCTGTGGGCTATACAAACCATTCTAGTTTGTGTAGCCCACAGATTGTCAAATGAGAACATTCTTTGAGCATTGCAAGGAATATAATTAGAATGACACCACTACTCTCATTATAGTTGAGTTGTGGCATCACGATGACTGCTGCCAGAATACTTGGTGAAGGGCAGCTGTCTGATGAATTCCAGCTGTTACTTTTAGAATGTGTGTTTTGTCAAGTCACCGTTATGATTTGGTTAATATGGAGAGGTTTATGCTAGTTTATTTAGTGTTCTATTGGACTCTATTTTCATGATACCACTTATTCTAAGCCGCAAAGCGAGCTTTTAAGTGGATTTTCTAAATTAAACTGATTACAATATTTGTTTGTAATACATTCTATTTCGTATATATTGGTGTGTTTTTCCAGCTCATCACATTATACAAGTATTCAACATATAAACAACTGGAATATTTCCCGCATCAAAACAGCAAGTATTATAGGAGGTGATGCTGTGACTATAAGTAACACAATACCGCCCACTGTACATTCTAAAGATCTTGCAGGTCACGTCAGAGTCTGTGACCCTGTAAATGTGTTTGTCCTCTGGCCTCATTGCCCCATTTCATCACAGAACCCCTTGGTGATCTGCAATACCCTCAGAATGTGTGCTACATTTCATCACACGAATTGGAGTCTAATTGTGATATACCCAACTGTAAGCAGAACATTACAGCTCAAACAACTGTAATAGAATATTACAGTTGTTTGTGTGGTCACAATGCCTGCTGCATGAGCAATCACAGAGTGTGAAAGGTCGCGTCCTGAAAATAATTCCAGCTGCAGCTTGAAACCTTAGTAAAGGAAAGATGAGCTTTTCAGATCCCATCTTCTGGGGCTTCCTTTCTCTGACAACTCAGTCCTTAGTCACTAAGGAGCCCTTCAGTGCAATACTTGAGCAATATGCCCAGAGCCGCGGGGACATTGCCTGCCTCGGTAATGCCCCCGCAGCGAGGGGCATATTGCTATTAATACCCCGGCCCTCAAGTCTCATTGGTTGAGGGGATTGCCACGCCCCCCCGCCGGGGACAATGGCGTGGAACCCCGTCTGAGGGATTAACGGCTGGGTAATGGCCCGGCGTGAGCCAATCAGAATGTTTCTTACATTCTGGTTGACTCTTGCCGGGTACTAATAGACTTTAGTACAGGAGTGCATGTTACCATTTATTTAAAACCACAAACCCGGCTTTTAAAGGGACTTTTTATTAAACCACTTACAATATGTGTTTATTAAACATTATGAGCTGAATATCAGTTCCACTTTTTTAACAGTACAGAATTTACAGTTATTCTACATATCATCAACTGCAAGATCTTCTTTTTCAGAGCTGGCCACAGCTGACATATTAAAGAGGAGGATGGTGTGGCAATGTACCTACATTGGATGATGCAAGTCGCCTGCGTGTTCCATCACCTCAGAAAGCAGGGGTCTGCATTCTGGGGCTCTCCAGATGTTTTGACCCATGTCCCCCATGATCTCTAACCATTGACTATGATGGCTAGAGCTGATGGAATTTGTCCTAAAACACCCTAGGAGCCCAAGTTTGCAGACCTCTGTTATAATGAAAATGACCTTCACCCTCCTGCTCGTCTTTGGCCACAGAATATCCCAGTGACTGGCAATATCTTTATAACGGACTGTAAGGTGCACTTTATCCCATAAGTTATAGTCAAGTCATTGTGCCTCATTACGTGTTTCACTGTATTTCGGCGGTAAATCATTTACCGCTACTTGCTCAAGTGGATTTACCGCAGGATTGCAATTGATGGAAAGACGGCGTACGTCCTCATTTTTGGAGTCCGTATGACTCCCTGGGGATTTCAGCGGAATTACCACCAGCAGTAATCCCACCAATTTTGCTGATTTGTGGCGGTAAGGTGGGACATTTACCTCCTGCTTTTTGCTGGAGGTTTAGACTACTGGTTTAGAGTTATGGAGGCTAATAGGCAAACAACCTTAGGAAAGTGCCTTTTATTAGAGAAAAGAAAGAATCAAGAAAGCCTATACAAATTGGTTGCTGCATTACCACCAGTTTAAAACATCAGAGAAATGGCCAAAGATGCTGATTATATTGTCAATTGGGGACACAAAGGGTTGTTCGGATTTGATAAATAACAGGGCACGAGGGCCTTAAGATGGCTCAAATAAGCTCCATAGATTGCAATACATTGGTTCACAAACAACACAAACACATATTTGAATCATTGTTTAAAGTTGGGCCTGCAGACTCTTAATGCGGCTCAACATATGCGCAAAGATCTCCAGGGCCCCCGGCCTGACACACTTCAGTGAGGTCTTCAAGACTTGCACAAAGAAATGATAGAAGTGCTTTACATTCTGCTTAAAACAAAAGTACAAACTGGCTCTATATGACAAATGTGGACAGAAAGCTGTGAGAAACCCAAGGGTGTCTAACCCTTAGTCCCTTGGGATCTGTCATCCAGGTGGCCAGGACATGGCCATCGCTTTTGGATCCAGTTCCTGGGGGGGGGGGACCAGTGCGAGTGGATCACCTGGGTGAGGGGTCCCTGGGGAGTAGGAGTGGGGCACCGAGAGTTGAGACGCAGTATCCCTGCTGTTGTTTCCCTGATTTCCCATTATATTACTTAGGAACTTTACCACCCACCCCCTTTCTCACACCACACACTGTTACACGGACAGAGCGCTCTGGGGGAGACATACTCACCCCCAGCCAGTCTGTTTTACATGTCCCGACATCAGAGTCAGGCACTTGCCTACAGCGACTCACATCTGAATCCCATTATCCTTCCCGACTGGGATAAAAGGTGGAGCATGGGAGTACACAGCGAGCGAGGCGAAAGGCATGGAGGAGCAAAACTTCCATGGTGGCAGCAATATTGCAAAGGAGTGGTGGCAGATCCGAACGGGGCAGTGAGAGTGGAAAGGCTCTTTACCCCATTGTATGGTGATCAACTATATCTGAATGGTCAGCGAACAGCACAAGCAAAACCTAACAGGAATACTGAGCGGAGCTTCGAATTCTGTGCACAATGTCCAGGGCCCTTCTGCATGTCTGCTGGAGACAGAGAGGAGTTGCAGCCGACGGAGTATCATCCTTGGCTTGAGAAACGAAGCTGCCGATAAAACAGCTTTTTGTAACCAGTGCGTTGGAGGGAACTGTGAGATACCAGTATGCTTTGAAGCGAAGGCTGCGAGCAGCAAGATAGTTGCAATATGAACAGCTTTTTGAAAGGCCTATATTGAGAGATGCGAGTGAAGGCTAAGTGGCAAGAGGGGGTTTCAGAGATACAGAAAAAGACTCAAGGATAAGCCACTGTAGTGTGGTCCGGGCACCTGGGGTGCCCAGGCTAAGGTCTTAGACGGGACGTCTTTGAGTGAAAGTGCAGAACTGAATGAACTAAATTCGAAGTGGTCATGCAAAGGTCACAGCAAAACCCCTTTGCACAATTGAAAGGCTTTGAACTTGTTGTTAATCATTAAGGTGAAGAGGCTTTTGCCCGATCGAGGGGAGACTTTACTTGTGAGAAATTTGTGAAAAAGTACATGGACTCGAGCCCAGCCTAGTGAAGTCCATGTCAAAAGGAAAAGAGAATAGTCTGAGCCCGATGGAGGGGGACCTGAAGTATTCGGTGTGTGTAACAATTTAGCATGTGAACTGTACAGAAGGATATTTCCCAGTGGAGAGACTCTTCGACACCGAAAGGGAGACTTTGCTTAGGAAGACCCTGACTTGCGTTAAAGACTGCTTCCATGTACCACAAGCTTCCAGTGTACACCAAGCTCGACTCCTGTTCCGCCTAGTCCTGTGCTGAAACGTGGCGAATGAAAGCTACAGTTCCACAGTCCTGAACTACACTGTCTTTGGTATACACGTCATCATCCCACACTCTTTTGTTATATAGTTTAAGGTTTGGCAGTAGTTGTTTTTTAGTATAGGCCATCTTTGTTTTGACACGACATGACTAGGACAGCGTTTTCTTTATTTTGATGGCAGTAGCTTGCTCCCATCATTAGCAATTAGGTTTAGAATAGGTGTTTTTCCAACCCATGCAAAGTTCAATAAAAATCCTTGAACTGCATTCCTCGTGTCTGTCGTGCTTCTGATACCATGCCTTCCTTACAAAGCATACTTGTGCCTATTTTTAAAAAAGGAAAAAGAGAGGCTCCCTGCAAATAATACCATTCAAAAGTGTTAAGGCACTAAACCTGTAAAATCTTTGCTACGATATTGCTGCAAGAACCTAGCATCTGGGTGGAGAAGAACTGTACCCTCTCACACTTTCAAACTGGCTTCTGTAAGGGTATGTCTACAACTCATAACACTTATTTGCTGAACTAGTTAAGTCCTTGACCACTACTCGCTGGTCAAATGTTGCTTTGTACCGCCTTTATCGGTTACCCAGATGCACTTGGCAGTGGCGTAACACAAAATGCGGGAGCCCCCCTGCAAGCCATGCTGAGGGGGCCCCCCCAACTCAGCAACAAATCACTGGTCACGCCACACTCTGGGCTGGCATAGATTATCAGACTTGCGCAATACCCACGAACGTGCTGCTGAAGGTTTATGCCGCACACTGCACTAGCAGAACGATATAAATATGTGTTTTAATGCACACACCCTCGCTCTAGCCATGGCTGATTTCTGTAATCACACTTTCACCAGTGGCACGTTCCCCTCTCCCCTTAAGCACTCCCTTATGCATCCACTCCTCAAGAAGCCCTCCGCCAATCCTGCCTGCCCGGCAAACTATCGCCCAATCTCCATCACCCCTTTCCTGGGCAAACTGTTGGAAAAGCTGGCCATCTCCCAGCTTACTCTCCACATGGAATCTGTTGGTTGTGCTCCATGACCTTCAGTCTGGCTTCAGAGCTGCCAGAGTCACGGAAACTGCTCTCCTGAACACCTGTGAAGACCTGCTCTCTAACCTTGATTCCAGCATTCCTTCTGTCCTCATCCTCCTTGATCTTTTCTCTGCTTTCGACACGGTCAACCACGCCGTCCTGATCAATCCTGATCAATCGACTCCATGAGAACCTGGGCATCACGGATCAGGCCCTTGAGTGGCTGACCTCCTTCCTCTTGGACAGCCCCTCCCAGGTCCAACTTGGTCCCTTTCTCTCTGCTCCATCCTCTCACCCTGGTTTTTCAACCTCTACTTGGCCCCTTTGGCCCACCTAATCTCTACCTTCGCCTCTAACTTTCAGTGTTATGTGGATGGCACTCCGCTTTCCTTCAGGCTCCCCTCAGACTCCTCTCCGCTCTTGCTCATTCCTGACTGTCTATCCGCGATTCAGGATTGGTGTGCCTCCAATGATCTCTGCCTTAATGTCACTAAGATGCAGATCCTTCTCATTTGGACTCCTGTCCCCGCTTTCCCTCTCTCTCTCTGGCTGCCCTCCTTGGGCCCTCTTCCTTCAACATTCTGTGAGGAAAACAACCTTGGTGTCATCTTTGACTCCACTCTCTTTCTCTCCTCACATCTCGGACATCGCCAGGAAGTCCCACTACCAGCTGCTCCTCCTCAAAGGTACTCTTCCCTTTCTCACTTTCCCCCAGAAGCTCACTGTCTCCAGAGCCTTGGTTCTCTCTAGGCTGGACTACTGCAACAGCCTTTCTCAATCTGCCTTCCTCTACTGTCCACCCTTTGCAACTAATCCAGAACAGGAATGCGAGACGTACCTTGGCCTCAAGCCCAGGGATCGTATCTCTCCAGCCCTGAAATCTCTCCACTGGCTCCCAGTTGCTGCAAGGATCAAGTTCAAGATCCTTTGCATTGTCCACAAGGCTTTCTGGGCCTGGGGTCCACACTACATCCAACGCTCTCTTCCAAAATATCTTCCTTCTCAAGCCCTTTCCTCTGCTACCTAAAACTCTCTAAGGGTTAAACACTTTTCCAGGCAGAGAATGGGTGGTAGATCTCTCTCCTATGCAGGCACCTCCCTCTGGAATAGCCTCCCTGACCCTCTCAAACTTGAGCCGGACCACCTGAAGTTCCGGAAGCAGCTCAAACCTTTCCTCTTCTGCTTTCTCTCTCCCTCCCCTGCTGGCCTACCTGACCTACCTGTCTGCTGTACCCACTGGTTGCTTGGCTACCCTCAGAGTCTCACTGAGTCCAGACTCTTTCTTGATAAGTCACCCTTGCACTACCTCTGGGCCTACCACACACTTAGGGGCTGTAACTGTAACCCTCTCGTCCCTTGTTCTCCTTGCACTACCCACAGCCGCGCTGCCCTGGCTGCACTTACTCGGAGCATTGCTGCCCTGTTTTTCCCTCTCCTCTCCCTTGCACTCCCCCCCCCTTTTTTCCCCTTGCACTTCTCGTTCTTGCACTTGCACAATCTGAATGACACAAGGGGCCTCATTACGAGAGGGGCATTGACGGGACCCGTTAAGGGACTTTAGAGCTAATGACGGTACCGCAATTTGCGGTACCGTTATTAGCTCCTTCCCCATTCCCATTGAGCCCTATGGGGGCTCAAATATGAATGGGGGATGGCTTTTTCACCAGTCCCGCAAAGGTCGGAATAGACCGGTAAGTCCCCATTGAACAAGGGCGGACTCGGTACCGGTATTGGAGGTAGTCATGGCGCTATTAGCGCCATGATTACCTCCATACTCGGGATGAGGCCCAAGGCCTAGTAAGATTGTTTGTCTTGTCCTCCCTCTATTTTCCGGCCCTTGTCTTGTTGCGCCTAGTAACACTTGTGTTCAGGCGCGTTATAAATGACTTATATCATATCATTTGATCACAGATGCCCAGAAAGATATACAAAGCTGCAGTAAGAAGCGGCTAGACTGGCAGCACCGAAATCGCAGTCTAGCCAGGTAATTCACTTAGCAGGACTGCTTTATCAGAAATGCCCAGTTAAATAATGACATATTAAACTGAGGAATGACTAGACTCGCTACACCAAAATGCCTCTCTAGCCACTAATACCATATATCATGCCTGCTTAGCCTGGACATGGACAGCCTTTATGATTTGTTGCACAATCTGCCCCCACACATCCCCTCTCCCTCCCAACCCTACCCAACCTCCAAACTAAGCTCCTGGGCCCAGAATTACCTCCACGTCCCTCTTCCTTGTCCCAGAGCTTACGTATGAGGCTCTTTTGCCTCATAGGTAAGTACTGGGATGAGGAAATGTGGGACTAGGAGTAATGATGATTACAGGTAGCTAAATCAGGCATTACCTCCATGTACCTCTACCTCATCCCAGTACTTATATATAAGGCACTCTGCCTCATACACAAGTACTGTCTCATACACACTGGGACAAGGAAGAATAGGGGTAGGAGTAATGAGTAATCAAGGCATTAAATGCAAGTATTGGTGCAACACCATTGAGTTTACTGGGATTCAGCACTTCCTCCCCCATCCCCCTGAAATTTTGGGCTATGTTGACTCAACCTGGTCGACCTTCACAGCAGTTGCCACCAGACAGAACAGGACACAGATGTTAAATGGCACCTGGGTTTTGCTGTTAACAAGATCCCAGCAGTTACTAACATTAAGCATTTCACTGATAGTACCTGCATTCAAATGCCAATTTTTTTTAGGCAATTGAAGTGGTGATGTGGTTTTAATACTTGCATGTCAGGGGAGTGATTGGAAAGGTAGGGAGGCAGCAGGAGACCACTCATTCTCATAGCAGTCCATAAGTGGGTGCGTTCAACCGTAAAGGAGAGAGTTAACTGCTTGTAACATTGAAGCTGCACTAGAATAGTCTTATTAAAATGTGTAAAGAAATGAGATGCCCCAAACAAATAAGTTTGCCCCTCCCTCGCCACCCATGAAGTTAGCGCCTCTCCCAACATTTGAAGGGTTAGCCCCCCGAAATGTAGATTTGTTGGGCCCCTGAACGCAAGCACACACACCATTCACTATATACACACACCCAGCCATCCATACATTTAAGTGTGCATTCTTTCACCAAACACGGACACCCAAGCAGCCATCCATACATTTAAGTGTGCACCCTTTCACCATATGCTCACACAGGCAGCCACCTATACATTTAAGTGTACACACACACAATATATATATATATATATATATATATATATATATATATATATATATATATATATATATATATATATATATATATATATATATATTGGGGTTGAGGGGAGCCCTAATACTTCCCAAAGAATTGGGCCTCATTACAACTATGCCAGTCTGGAAACAACGGTGCCGGTAAGCTTACCGGCACCTTTGTTTCCTGACTGGCATATTAAAGCTCTGCGGGCGGTTGCTATCCCGCCCGGCAGGTCAGACCAGACCTGCCAGGCAGAACGACACCCACCCACAGAGTTTTCACGGAAGCACCAACACTGTTAATAATGGTGCCGGTGCTTCCGTGGACCCCATTCCCATAGAGTCCAATGGAAATGGGGCAGTCGGGCACCAGTAAATCATTACGGGGACGGCGGCAACCTGCCGGTAGCACCGGCACGGTTACCGCCAAACCCGTAATGAGGCCCATTGTTTCTTTTTGAAGTCACTCTGACTTCATAAAGAAATTATTTCCATTAAGGACCGAACCATAACGGCAATCATTTCTTTGGGAAGGCAGAGTTACTTCAAAAATAAACAAATTCTTTTTTAAGTCATAGGGCTCCCCCCACCCCATGACATGGAGGCCTCCAGCCGAGGGGCTTCCATGCCGTGGGGGGGCAGAGCCCTCGGACTTCAAAAAGAACGTTTCTTTTTGTAGTCACTGCCTTAATAAATTATTTCTGTTACAGAAATCATTTCTTTATGAATGCAGAGTAAATTGAAAAAGATTTTTTTTATTTTTTTTAAATATATTTTTCTTTTTTTTCACCAGGGGGGGACCCTGACATGTGCTGGCGGTGCCCCCCGCACCGCAGGGAATGCGGGGGCCCCTGTTACGCCAGTGGCACTTGGCCATGTTCAGTGAAAGTTATTCTGGAACATACTTTTTAAATGGGTTATTGAATTAGGACTATACAAATGTATTATTGTCCTACTTTATAAATTACTGTTAGAGTTGAATTAGATCAGGAAGGGCCATGTTTGAACTCTGTGGCCTGTACCAGAGACCTACACCATTAGTGTTCTCCTGTAGCCCTGTTATTAAATATTTCCATGGCCGACTTGGAAGTCGGCTCGAGGAAGATTCCTCCTTAGCTGGGGCAATCTGCTATCTCTTAGTTGGTATACGCTCATGATTTGTTCTTTTGTGGTATGTGAGAAACCAAAGGGTGTCTCACCTACTAGTCCCCAGGGATCTCTCAGGTGGCCAGGGCATGGCCATCCCCTTTTGGATCCAGACCCTGGGGGCGAACCAGTGCAGGAGGATCACCTGGGTGAGGGGTCTTCAGGGAGTGGGGGTGAAGCGACCAATGGTGAGACGTGGTATTCCCCCCTTTCCTGTACCCATGACCCATCTTATTTTATAGGATTCTCCAATGTCCCAACTCCTCCTCCATCCCCCTTTTCTACACAAGAGGGCGACTGAGAGTGAAGAGGCTAACCCTTACATATCTCATTGGACATGTCCAGCTAATCGTGTCAGGCAAAGTCAGGCACTTGACCTTTAGTACATTTATCTGATACCAATTTGCTCTCCCCACATGGATAAAAGGCAGAACATAGTGGCAGAACACTCTGAGCAAGGTGGAACACGAGAAAGAGCAGAATCTCTGGAGTGAGCTGGGGATGCTGGATGGTGCACAGAGGTTCAGAGGAGAGAATTCGAGCTGGAGAGACCCTTGAAGGCCTGAAGGAAGAAGGACTGCCTAATTGCTGGGCCTGTGAGTACCGGAGAGGCTGCAGTGTGGCGAGGGAGGCAGCTCGGGGTTACCTGGCAGTGCCCACACCAGAGCCCCTTCCCTGGAAAAAAGCAGGAAAGCCCAGTCCTTTGAGGGGCAGCTGGCGAGACCCTGACCACAACAAGTCATCCCCTTTATCACCTGCAGCTCCCAAAACTCTGGAATGCAGTATAGTAGAGCAGACAAAGGGGGAGCAAAATAATAAAAGTGCATTCTGGGACATGATGTCCAAAGACTTTAAAACTTTGCAAATCAAGAGGCGTCCAAGCCCGAATGAGGGAGACATGAGTGAGAAACTTTAAGGACGGATCCAAGCCCAGCTGATGGCGACCCCTGAGATGACAGAGCGAAAGAGAGCAGTGCTTCGAACATTGCATTCGAAAGAGACCAGCAGCCCTCCCAGGTGAACGGCTGAGTTGGGGAGATGAGGCCGCAGCTGTGGTATCGTCCTTGGCTCCCAAATTTAAGGATGTGAACAAAGAAACCAACAAAGCCCATGAGTTGAAGCAAGCAAGTGATGAATAATAGCGAAACAGTATAACAGAGTGGTCGATGTTGAGTGTAACGAAGGGCCTGGTTATCAGAAGTACGACTATCATACATGTTCCCCTTCACCTATTGTTTGTATGAGAGATAGGGCAGGCATTCGGTTTTGTTAGTATAGACCATTTTGATTTGACAGACTCAACTAGGACTGTTTTATTTATTATTTGATGGTAGAGACTACTCCTATCATAGTTATAGGGCAAAGTAGGTGTTTTTCCAAACCCCGAAAATGTAATAAAATTTTACAAATTGTGCCTCTTGTCAGTGTCATACTTTTGATAGCATGCCTCCCTTACAGGTACCAAACCAAAACCGGTATGCTGAGAAGTATTAATGCAGTAGAAAATCTATTTAAAAAAAGAGGTACAAACAGTGGTTAAACAAAGATACAGTACTTCTCCAAAAATGTTAATAGTTTATTTAGAAATTGGAAAGTCACCCCATTGAAATATCAAGTGAATATTGCCATTGGGGAACTCTGTTGGAACAGAATCTTAGACAAAAACAGGCCAGATCCAAACTTTAGAGAAAGTTGTTAATGGTTATTTTGGCTTTGAAAGGCTTTAACAGTTCTATGTTCATTTGTTGAAGTAAATCACAATGTGGTAATTTACTTCGCCAAAATTACTTCCCCATTTTTTTCAATATTCTTTTTACAATGGGGCATCATCGATCATGCCCCCAGCTCCCCAACTCTCCCACCCCCACCACCTCACCTATACGTCTTACCCTAAATATACATATTTATCCACCCCCCCAATCAAAGTGATTTTGTCAAAATAAATTACCACATGTTAATTTACTTCAGCGAAACAATGGCTATATGGTGGATTATGTATTACACTGCTAGTTGTATCCTATAAACAATTTGTTTTCCTGTTGACACTGGATGGCATGGAAACCGTTCCAGGTGGCATGTTTGGGTGATTAGGCATCATAGACGGTCGTAACTAAAGGAACGTTCTGTGCCTACTGTGAGTGGTCGGAAATGTGAGGCAGGCAACCTTTGTGAAGATTTTTCATAAGATGCCATTTTATTAATTCAAAGGCGTTTGAGAAACGCCTAACTACCTCTACCTTAACAAGGTTTCCCTGCCTATCAACGTAAACTAAATGGAACACTCTAACAAAAGGAATCTGTCTCTCACCCTTGTACATACAACACACTTAACAAGGTAATATATGGCAATTCAAATATAGCAGAAATATCATGCTCAAAACCTCATAACTATTTCTCCTTGTCACCTGGGTGAGTTCTGTGAGAAACTCATGGTGACAACAAGTAAGACAGACACAAGTGCTCAAAGTTAAAGGGTGTCTATTGAACAATGAAAGTTGTATGCGGGTTGGAAAACGCATATTCTAAACCAATATCTAAGATGAAGCAAGTGTCAATGAAAAATGAAAAATAAGGCAGTCGTAGTGGCGTTGGGTGTAAATAAAAGGGCCTATAAGAAACCTATTGCCAAATCTCACATCTAATACAAAAAGGGGTGCGGGATAGTTCTCAGGAAAAGGAAGAAGTGTAATCAAATGATATGTCAGGATGCGGTAACCTGGGCCTTCCTTTCCAACATTTTGCGCACAGGGTAAGGTGGGAGCTTGGAGCACAGTACTGTCTTGGGCTTCTCCAGCACGAGACAACAGTTGCAGTGGTAGTTCTCAGGACCGTTGATGGCCAAGTGTCGTTTCCTTTGAAAGTCTCTTGCCTTCGGGGCCTGATGTGTTCAAATAACAAGAACAAAAGTTCCTTTAACAAATGAAAGGTCTTGTCCAATGTTCGCTGGGTGATGGGTTTACCCCTGGGTCCCCCTCTTCTGGGCACTGACCCTTCTTGATTATTTATTACCACAGTTCAGATAAGGTGCTGGTTTCACCCAGGGTCTCGCGCTTCTTGTCGCTGACCCTTTTCAATTGTAATACACAAATTTATATATCAGTTTCTTCTTGAAGCTTGGATGATGGCTTCACCCCTGGATCTCCCTTGACTGCTAGTACTTGGGCGATAGCTTCATCTCCGGCATCCGTCCTTTGGGTTCACCACTGCCGTTTCTGTAACTTGTGCTTTTCATACAATTTTGGGTGATATATTCACCCCTGGATCTCTCTCGTCGGGCAGGGACCCCTCTTCTCTTAACGGGATTCAATTCCCTTGGTTTCTCAATATTCTTAGGTCAACAGTGTGGAAGGAAAACTCTGCTCTGCTCTCCTTCAGCTGCAACTTCAATGTGGAGTTACTGAAATCACTCCACCTCCTACTAGTGCTCCTTATGGCCTGAACCTGAGGGGGACTTATATGCCTCCCAGTCTTCCTCAGGTGTGGTTCATCAACACTATTAGGCTGTAACTTGCAGTCCAGTGCCTCTGCATCCCTCTTCTTCGGCCCAGTACTTTGGACATTGTGGGACTTGAAGTCCCCAATGTTCCAAATTCTTTTTGTAAAGGAAATATTATCAACTTCATTTATATCCTTACTTACATTTTCTAAAGGAGTATTATAAGGATTTAATGAGTGGATTGGCTTTACAGTGGAACTAGGGTTTTCAGAATCTGAGATGTTAACGTTTGAAGATCCACTTTTAACATTCCCCTGTTAATCACAGTAGCTTTCACCTCAATCAATGGGAGTGACCTTGTGGGGGAGGATTCTTATTCCCAATAAATGATTGGTTATGACAGCTTTCACTATATCAGGATAATTAGCTTTGGGAAGGAAAAGCTCCCTCTGACAGCAAGTCATTACATATTCCGGCATCACTGACATTTCTTCCTCTGATGAAAACAACATACTGTATCTCTTCCAACAGAGTCCTCCTGTTCCCTTGGGCCCTTCTCCTAGGTGATCTTCCTGGCAAAAACCTCCCCAGGGTCAGGATCAGGTAGCGGCTGCCTTCCCCGGCCACCTGCTATGAGACTTTAGGTAGGGTTTCTTTGAGGACTCTGGTACTGTGATGAATCCTGCAACTTGTTGCCTCATCTATCTTGAGCTTGTTCTTATTTCCGTGGAGACAATGAAGAAGATCACAAGAGCATGTTTACATTTTAAGATTACAGCTGTGAAATAAGGCAATGGTGTGTCAATAGTGAGGGCTGCCGGGGAAAAGGGGGCAATGATGCCCTAGCAGACTTCAAGAAATCAAAGGAGACGTTTCTCAACAATATTCAGATGGACTTAGCATGTGGACCTGCACCACTGCATTTGATGGCACTTGCCTTCCTGGCCTTCCCTAGCACTTGCACCTGTTCCTCTGTGCCATGCTTCCCTACCCATCCTAGCACTTTGCTTTTTTTTCCGCAGACCGGCAATTCCCTCCGTACCCTCCCTTGCACTTCTTGTTCTGCACTTGCACGATCCAACTGTCACAAGGCCTAGTAGGGCGGTTATTGTATCTTTCTCCCTTGTCCCCCCTCGTTTTTTGTCTTGTGCTGCCTTGAAACACTATTTGTTGTATAGGCACCTTAGAAATATCCCAAAAATAAATAAATAAATGGGGAAGATTGACAAAGAAGAGGAAGTTGCCCTTTCTTCCAGGGAATTGAAGAAGGCATATCAATGGCACTGGCATGAAAAGGTTTCTCTTTCAAAAGAGAAAAAAAGTTCATGCGATTTAACTTTAACCTCCTGGAGACCATTTAGATCCGGGGTGCACAACTGATTTTGACAGAGGGCAGAAAGTACCTTACATGATGGCTATAGTGGGCCGAAAAGTAAACGTGGGCGGGGTGGTAGGCGGGGCGTGGCAAGAGGCTTTTTCAACCCCCGATTTGTATTGAACACATGGGAAAAGAATGTTTTTGAGGGGTAACGATTTTTATTTGTATTTCAAACTTCCATTTTGTACTACACATTTTCCATTGTTATAATTTATTTCTCTTTAGTTATTGTATATCGTCTGTTTAATTAAATTATATATACTTTATTGATCCTTGATTGGACATTCTGTTATTTTGGACTGCTATAGTTTGCTGTTTGGGTTGCCCAAGAGGAGTATGGCCTTTGTTGAGTCAGGTTTCCTCAAAAAGCAAAGGATGTACATCTCCTAACTGTGTCTGTTTTAGCTTTATTATTGGGTTCACTCTTGGAGTGCAACACTATGCCCCATGGCTCCCATCCCCAACCAAACACTATGCCCCATGGCACCCTCACCCCCAACCAAACACTATGCCCCATGGCCCCCTCACCCCCAACCAAACACTGTGCCCCATGGCCCCCTAACCCCCAACCAAACACTGTGCCCCATGGCCCCCTAACCCCCAACCAAACACTGTGCCCCATGGCTCCCACCCCCAACCAAACACTGTGCCCCATGGCCCCCTCACCCCCAACCCAACACTATGCCCCATGGCCCCCTCACCCCCAACCAAACACTATGCCCCATGTCCCTCACCCCCAACCAAACACTATGCCCCATGGACCCCTCACCCCCAACCAAACACTATGCCCCATGTCCCTCACCCCCAACCAAACACTGTGCCACATGCACCCATACAGACCCAGCCCCCGACCCCCCAACTCAGCACACACACTCAAGCATGCACCCATACAGACCCGAACAACCATCCCCCCAACTCAGCACACACACTCAAGCATGCACCCATACAGACCCAAACCCACCACCCCCAACTCAGCACACAAGCATGCACCCATACAGGCTCGAGCCCCCCACCCCGAACTCAGCACACACTCTCAAACATGCACCCATACAGACCTGAACCCCCCACCCCCAACTCAGCACACACACACGAGCATGCACCCATACAGACCCAAACCCCCCATCCCCCAACTCAGCATACAAACTCTCAAGCATGCACCCATATAGACCCTACATCTCAAAATACACCGCACTTGCACTCCAAAACAACCATTCATGCACACCCGAACCCCCACCCCACCCCCGCATCTCAACAAACACTACACAAACATACAAAAACGAACATTCATGCATACCCGACACCCCCCACCCCCGCATCTCAACATACACAACACAAACATACAAAAACAAACATTCATGCATACCCGACACCACCCACCCCAGCATCTCAACATACACAACACAAACATACAAAAACAAACAAACATTCATGCACACCTGACACCCCTCCCACCCCTGCATCTCAACAAACACTGTTCAATTATACAAAAACAAACATTTGTGCACACCCGACACCCACCCCCGCATCTCAACACAACACAAACATACACACAAACATACAGCAGAACAGATCCGACACACAAACCCAACCAAACAGACCACTTACCGGACGTGCTGGAAGGCAGGCTATCTGGAACGCTGGCGAGGTCTCTGGCACTACGGATGGCGTGGGCGTGGCAAGGCTGAAATGCCTTCCGGCATCAAGCCTTACTGGCCACGCCAGCCGTAGTGCTGGCCCTCCATTGGTGCAGCACACACGCACTACGTGGCTCGTAGGAGCTATGTGGTGCGTGTTCCCTGCGCCAATGAGGGCCAGTGTTTTGTCCGGCCCGGAAGAGAAGAGTTTCAAAGACTTTCCTAATGGAGGGCGGCCGATGCTGCTTGCGGGCCGGACTCCATTAGGAAAGTCTTTGTGCCTCGCGGGCCGGACAAAATGCCATGGCGGGCCGCAACTGGCCCGCGGGCCGTACATTGTGCACCCATGATTTAGATGAAGAGGGAAGCTACTTCAGGATTAGTTATATGTATAGCATAGTATTTTACATTTGTAAATGAGTTTTTCTTTTTTCTATTATACATGTGTGTTTTTTTGTATGTAAGAGTTATTATGAAGCATAAAGCACTGTGAAAAAAATAAATCCCCAAACATTTCACATATCCATAACATTCCGCATGAATTAGAAAAAAGAATTGTACCAACTGGCCCAATCACTCAGGACCCCATACGCCAGACCCCCTTATAGATGTCTCCTTAAATCTCACACTACACCTGCAGTTTGTAGCCGTAGGGCTGCTCCCTACTACTCCCCATTGCCCACACAGGGGTATCGACTCGCAGGGGCCCAGCCGGTCTAAATCCTTGGGATGATTTCTCACTGGAGCCTTAACACCCTTCATCATGGCCGTCTCCATCAGCATCGGAGGCAACCATCGATGCTGCATCTCTACCTTCAAATACCCAATTGGGAGCCTGTGTGGACCTGTGTGGGCCTTGGAGGGCTCAGGGAGCCCCCTACCTTCTCCCCCGCAGCTCCACCACCTCCGACCTCATGGGACAGTTCCCAGCATGCAGTCTGCTATTCCAAGAACTTGTGACTCTCCTGGAACCTTGTCCTCCCTTTTGCAGAGCACTTGTGAGTTATGTTCTGACTACCTGATGACTGCTCACTAACTCACCCTTGTTTAATCGAGCTGTGCCAAAGCCAATTTTCTCCTGTTTCGCCTATGCCTTCTATATCTCCTTTATCTTAGTGCATTTGTGTGCATCTAAGTGTGTTTAACCACTGTACACCCCCATGTTCTACCCAAGTGTTTCTACTGCATCTGTTTGCTATCCTCTTCGGCTGCTGGGCTGCCCGGTGAGTTTGTGCTTGTGCCGTGCAGTCTCTCCTTTTTGTCCAATCCTATCTCTCCGCCACCCCAATGGCACTCACTAGCTCGCCTGTCTATTTTAACTGCTTTACTATCACCTATCCTCCTTCTCTCACAAAGTGTGGAAGGAAAAAGTGTTTAAGAGTTCCTGACCACCAACCCTGGTCTACTCATTGCAGACACCTACGTCAGCGCAACTTCCAAACAGATTGTCACTGATATCCACTTTTCTGTCCCCTCTCCAGATCTCTGGACCCCTCATCTTATCTTTGCTCTCTCTCCTTCTCTATCCTCACCCATTAATGATGGCACTAGATGGGAAGTACTCTTGGCGGGCTTCTTATCATCCAGGTGTATCATTAACGTTTAGCGCAATGGCACAACCGGTGCCTGCCGTCACTCATCAGCTTCCTTCCTCTAAACTCCTTCTACTGGGTGACTTCAACATTCACTTTGATTCCTCAAGCACAGCGTCCACTCTCTTTCGTGACCTTTGCACCTCGCTCACCCTAATCATTCTCCCCTCTGGTCCTACCCACTCGGGGGACACACTCTTGATGCCTTTATTCACACAGATCTCTTGCTCTCTGCCCCTCTCGGCACCCCGCTCTCCTGGTCAAACCACTCTCTCCTCTCCTTGCACTTGGGCCCTCTCTACCCTCTGACCGCACCTCCCCCAGCTCTGCCAACCTTGTTCACGGACATCTGCCCGATGAAACGAGTGTCAGTTGCTGCCTTTTCATCCACCTTCATCCCACCCCCTCCACCCACTGCAGAATCTACCTCTGACTCTGCTCTCAGCAACCTCCATCTTCCCACCTCTAACACTCTCAATATTCTTGCCCCAGGCATGAGGGTCAGCCTGAAACATGCCACCAAGCGTAAAACTTGGTACAACTCCAATCTAACAGACCTGAAGTGCAAATGCAGAGTGTCAGAACGGAAGTGGCAGACCACAGGCTCATCCTCTGATAAATTGGCCTGTCGCCTTCTCCAAAGGCAATATCGTCTCACCATTCATTCTAAGAGGGCCCACATCAAGGCCTTTGTCTCTGAAGCATCCAACAACACAGATGAACTCTTTAAGATCTGCAAGGAACTAGCCAATCCTTCTGCACTCTCCACCTCGCCTCTTCCCTCTCAGGCCCTCTGCACTGCACTGTCCACCCACTTCACTGCAAAAACTCAGGACACCCTGATCACTCTTTCTTACTCCCCTTCTCCCCCCGACCCTCACCTCCCATCCTGCTGCCACCCCTGGACTTCCAACCTCCTTCAGCCTTTCTCTCCTCCTTCTCTCCGATCACATCGAACAAGGTCTCTAGGGTTGTCCGCTCTATGAAGGTCTCCTCCAAACAGGTCTCCCCCTGTTCTTCCAGAACTATTAAGAACAGTGTCGGCTCCCTTGCCCCTGCACTTGCTGATTTCTGCAATCACTCACTTGCTACTGTCTTTCCCCTCTTCCCTCAAGCATTCTCTTGTCTGCCACCTCCTGAAAAAGCATTCCGCCGAACCCTCATGTCCGGCTAACTACCACCCCATCTCTATCACTCCATTCCTTGGGAAACCCCTGGAGAAGCTGGTCTTCCCCCAACTGACCCAGCAGACTGAGCTCGTTGGTTGCCCACAGGACCATCAATCTGGATTCCAAGCATCCAGAGGCACGGAAACTACTCTTCTGAACACCCGTGAAGAACTGATTGCGTCTTTTGACACTTACTCTCCTGCTGTTCTTATTCTACTGGATCTTTTCTTTGAATTTGATATGAACAACCAATCAATCCTCATAAAACGGCTCCACGATACCCTTAGTATCTCGGAGCGGGCACTGGACTGGCTGACCTCCTTCCTCACTGACCATCCCTCCCAGGTCATCCTGGGCTCTTTCTCTTCTACCTCTATGTCCACCTGTGGCATTCCCTAGGGCTCTTACCTCTCACCCTGTCTCTCTAACGTCTATCTCGCTCCACTTGCTCACCTTATCTCCACTGTCTCCCCTCACTTCCAGTGCTATGCAGATGACCCCCAACTCTTCTTCAAACTTCCATTTTGATGCTTCCTCTACTTCCTCTTCCATTCCCGACTGCCTATTTGCTAATCAGTCCTGGCATGTCTCCAATGATCTATGCCTCAATGCCAGAAAGACTGAGATCCTTCCTATTGGGACTCCCACTCCCTCTTTCGTCCCATCACTCTGGCCACCCTCTATGGGCTCTCCCCCTTCTACTGCATCTGAAGCCAGAAACCTTGGCATCATCTTCGGCTCCTCCCTATTTCCTCCCTCATATCTTGGACCTTACCAAGAAGGCCCATTTTCAACACTACCTCAGAGGTATACTTCCTTTCCTCACTTTTCCTCAGATGCTCAATGTCTCTAGCGCTCTGGTACTCTTTATGCTGGACTACTGCAAAAGCATGTTCTTTAATCTACCCTCCGTCTCTCTCTGCCCCCTCCAGCTTTTCCAGAATAGGGCTGCAAGACGTATCCTTGGCCTCAAGCCCAGGCACCGTATCTCTCCAGCCCTAAAATCCCTCCACTGACTCGAGGTTGCTGCAAAGATCAAATTTAAATCCCTCTGCATCATCCATAAGGCTGTCTGGGGCCGAGGACCAATCTATCTACAACTTGGTCTCACTAAATGCTCTCCTTCCAGTTATTTATGCTCCTCCGGCTCAACTCTCTCTGTGTCAGGTGCTTTTCTAAGCAGTGAGCTGGTGGCAGATCTCTCTTCTCGGCTGTCTCCTTCCTCTGGAAGAGCCTCCCCCTTCCTCTCTGTCTTGAGCCAGATCTCCTCAAATTCCAGAAGCTCCTCAAGACTTTCTTCTTCACCTCCTCCTTCTCCCTCTCACTCCCATACTAATACCGGTGAGAAACCTGAAGGTGTCTTACTTATTAGTCCCTGGGGATCTGTCATCCAGTTGGCCAGGATACGGCCATCGCTATTGGATCCAGTTTCTGGAGGTGGACCAGTGCGGGTGGATCACATGGGTGACGGTATCTTCGGGGAGTGGAAGTGAGACACCGAAGGGTGAGACACGGTACCCCCTTCTTTATGACACCTGTTCCCCATCCTATCCCATAGGATATCTAGATACTCAGCCCCCCCCCCTTTCTTGACACAAACACTTTCTCACAGAGTGATTACCATGAAAAACAATGGACTAACACCAGAGCCGTAAACCTGACATATCCAAACACAAGGGTCAGGCAGAGTCAGGCAATTGCTGATAATTACACACACTTGACTTCCCTTCCCTTTCCCCATAAGGTTAAAAGGCAGAGCACAAAAGCACACTCTGAGCACCCAAAGTATGAGGAAGCAGCTATTTCAGGCTGGCAGTTCAAACAGAGGAGAAAGGTGGCTAGACCTGAAAGGACTAGGAGGGAATTGCCCTTGCCCTTTTCAACCCAGACCCGTGAAACATCCCAGAAGGGAAACGTAAGACTGGGAATTGCAGCTGGCGAATGGTGCAAAGGATGTTAGTGGTACATGGGACCCTCCCGCACTGATAGCCAGGGTGGGAAGAAGCGGTTGCCATCGTGGTACCGTGCTTGACTCCAGAGGCAGGAGACGCCAACCGAGTTCAGCACAGCTGGTGATTCAGAAAGAGCTGATAATAGACCGGACTGTGTGGGGCTCAGGGTTATGAAGAGCAACATTATATGAAAAAAGGAGACCAATGGACAAAGGTTCCTTGTAAACTCAAATTGGTATCAGAGGTAGTGGTCCGGCTCCACGTGGGTGCTCATTCGAAGAACTCAAACTGGCGCCTCGCTCCTGAACAAGGAGAATGTGTTGAACTGCGAAATCTAAGTGGTCTTGCAGCAGGTTATGTTAAATCATATGCATAGTCGAACGTCTTTGGTTGTTTTAGAAACTACAGGTACCAAGAGGCCCCAGGGGAGGCTGGCGTGAGGTGTCATTCAAGGGTCAAGCCAAATCCCTTGTAAAATTGAAAGCCCACGACACGTTCCAGAAACTTAGGAATATGAAAGTGTGAACCCGACTAAGGGAAGTGTGAAACTGGCGTTTGAACCCGGATGAGGGGAACGCTGTATGATCTGTGATATTTTGAAGTAAGCACTTGCCAGAGAATAGCTAGAGTGACTCCGTGAGACTAGATCGCCCCTAAGAAGTCTTTGTTTGAACTAGCAAGTACTTTAGGAGGCTGTTAAAGCAAGGTCTGAGCCTGGATGAGGGGGTCCTAATTAAACCTGATGGTTGTTTAAAAAATATTTGTGACTTTTGGATTACTACAAATTAAGAGATTATGATTGAAAGGCGGTAGTGAACCCGACTGGGGGGTCGTCAAGTGAAAAGCTAAGGGAAGTGAATCCCACATTGTGAAAAAGCTAAGGGAGCATTTACATTGTGCTGCAAACGTGAACCCGACTGAGGGATGTCCACAGTGAGTGGTTGGTCTGAGCCCGACTGAGGGAGGCTAACATTGAGAGAAGGATCGAAGCCTGGCTAAGGGGGATCCAAGGATGAAGAGTAATCGCCTGATTGTGAAGATAAATAGAAGTAACTTTGTTCTTTACGATACGTCCGGTCCTCTGAAGCAAGAGTCTTTGCATGAAAGAGACTTGGACATAGAAGGTCCTGATATTGAGAAAAGGAACTGTAACCTCGTGCTGGAAAATCCCAGGAGTGTGCTGTGCTCAAGAGTCGTGCCTTGCCCCGTGCTAAAAACTTGGGGAAGGGAGACACCAGCCATAACATCCTGACTTATCATTTTGTGAACACTTCTTTCTTTTCTTGTGAACACTATCTCACACTATTTTGTAGCATAACGTTAAGGATTGGCAATAGGCTTTCTTAGTATAAGCCCTGGCTATTTGACTAGACTCTACTAGGACTGTATTATTATTTGATGGTTGCTCCCATTTTAGATTTAAGTTCAGAGTAGGCGTTTATCTCACCCATTTTACAGTTTAATAAACACCCTTGCACGGTGATCACTTGTGTCTGTCTTATTTTGTTACCATGCCTTCCTTACATACCCCACAGTCGCTGAGATTGGTGGCCTGGGGCCTTATGTGCCCTTTTGGGTCCCGGCCTTCCGCCCAATCGCTCTCAGCCTTCAGCCCCATACCAGCACTTGCTTTCGGGCACCCACTGACTTGTGTTCTCACTGGCCTTCACTTATTATTGTCAGGTGATCACTCTGTACCAAGCGATCCCTGCCAGGCACTTACTGTTGCACATAAATGACTCCTTGGCACTTGCCTGTGTGGAACTCCTAGCACTTACCCCTTCCCTGTCCCTTATCTATCTCCCTGCACTATCACATTCTGAATTTTCACAAGGCCTAGTAGAACAACCCCTTTCCTGTTCATCAGTTTATTCTATTTGCTTTTGTTCCCATGTCCCCTTCCCTTTGCCCTGTGGGCGCTTTGAAAAATGTCTTGATATATTTGCGCCTTCCAAATGCACAGTAAATAAAATAAATAAATAAATGTCTTACTCGAGTGCAGTAACATGTTTCTCCCTCCATCGCACACTACACAATAATTAAACATATGTGACTAACAGCCTGTGAATGCACACAGTCACTTCATATCACAATCATGCACGTACTCACCTACACGTAAGGCAGGTTCTCTAATTAAAAACGTCATGCTTTGAAGACATCTGCATTTGACAAGGCTGTCTGAAGGGGATGCAATCCTGCATGCCCATGAACTTTCTTACGCTCAAAAAGATCAAAAGAGAATGCTTGTTATTCGTGCATAACATAGTATTCAGATGTCACCAACCGTGGCCTAACCAGCTATGAGTGGAATGCTTTGCCGCCCACCAACATTTCTATTTCCACCACCAAATGACTTTTGTTCAGTAATGAAGAGATTTTCAAGTCTGCAGCAAGCCTGCATATTTAACAGACTTGCTTCACGTGTCGGGCTGGTCCAGCAGAGGCAGGATGCCTCCCTGAGTCAGAGCGCAAATACCGGCCTTTCCACCCAAGCAAACCTCAAATCGGTCCTTTACCACATTCCCTGCGGCAAAAACAGGAACACCCACCCGCCGACAGCCACACTCAAAGTACCATCCCATACTTGCGGCACATCTTGCACACATACTTGACACCCTCCTGGAATATGGTGTTAGTGTAAAGTGAATGGAGTTATTAGTACATACATTTTCCTTGGCGGTTGCCGGAAGTTGGCTGGGCACTGCAGCTATCGTTTAAATGCAGCATTCTGAACATCCTCCTCTGTTGTCGATATGTAAAACACTCTGATACCCCTGGATGGTGTGCCATATAAAAAGCCAATCCTCAAAAACAGGGCTGCCTTGCATGCACGATTACCTGGCAGCATCACCTGGTTTACAGCCCTCTTGACTGTGGTGCTGCCCCCTTAAGGGCACATGCACGCGGCGGAGTGACGTTGCACTCCGCCGCGTGCGGTATAAATAAAGTGGGCAATCCCGGCCGCGGCAGTGCGACCGGGGAGCCCGACCCATCAACAAGTGTGTGTGTGTGGCCTTTGCTGGTGGGGAGAGGGGCTCACAGTACTCCGACAACAGAGACTCGTCACATTGACTAACACTCAGAGCCTTGCACATCACATATATTGCAGTATCGGCCGCCATATGCCACGCCATTTTTCCACTTGTACAGACGAACGGGTACCTATCCCCTGACACTATCCGTGACGGGCTTACACCCTTGAAGATCTTTCATTCCCGTTATATTCACCCCTGGAAGTTGAGCTGGGGAGCCCCACGCAAGAATACTGGATTGACCTGGGTGTGCGTTTCTGAGAGAGATACAAAAGATTCAGTAATCTCCAAATGAAGCACAATTCGCTAGAAGTTCCTTGCCTCCCTTAAAGGAGAGTTCCGGGACTTTTTTTTTATTGTCCCTACGGTTCGGCCATGTGTTTTTAAGCATAACTCGGTAGATCGTGGAAAACTTTCCTATGGACGTTACCCGACTTTTCGTCCATTAACGCACTCGAAATCAGCCGCCATTTTATGATAATCCTATCACTTGCCGCATCGCCCTGGCTCACCTGCTTTTGCGGCACTAAATCAAATCCCCCGCCCCCGAGGCTGACATCAGCAGACGCGTACCGCCCATTTCCCAACGCCAAAGCACGTTTCGTGTCAACAATCGCTGCGCCTCAGCTAATGAAGTGTCGCCATGGAAACGGCAGGACGCCTCTTTCCTCAATAAGTATAAACACACCGTTTCACAACACACAGCAGCAGATTTTCGATTCCATTACTCTCGCTGTGTTACTTTGAGTATTCTGTGACTCGTTTCTGTGCTCTGGTCAGCTACCTTCGTTGATTGTAGCCCGTGTGAACAGATACCAGTACCACCGCTATAAATTATTTTACTTTCTTTACCACACAATGGCTACAATAATGCCGTATATGTACGAACCCGAGTACACCGAGGAAGAACTACTGGAAAGGCAAGCACGCGAAAACGATGGGGATTCGGACGGCAGTTGGGAGGACCAGTCAACGGATGAAGAGCCTGGACCATGTCGCATGGACGGCGTCTCCACCTGGTGCACGTGCAATCGGTGCGAGCTAATGCCAACTGAGGAGGAGAACTGCTGCTGCCGTGAAAATTCCGGGTGCTTGGCCTACATTTCGGAAGGCGAGCCAAGTCCGCAATGCATCACCGAGCTGCCAGAGTTCAGGGAAGCCTGCCTCTCACGGACAGTGTTGAGGATGATGATGGTGCTTATGCACGAACTTTGCGGCACTGTTCGTCCGCGTAATCCGAGTAACGAGTAAGTATACTCTGGTTGTGATGTCAGTGATGCCACTACTATTTCATGGTCGTCTCCCACATATAAAACTACATCTACATATCATTCGAATGCATGTAAATTGGTTCCATGTTGTGCATTTTCTAGATAGAATTTTTTTCAAAGCAGAATGACATTTTTGTACCTGAATCGACAGTGATAAGAAAGTTGTCATTTTAATACAGTTTGCATCTTTCATTTTCACAGGTGGTACAGGCTGGTGGCCTATCGTTGCTTCACTTGGTGGCTTCACGGGAGGCTCGGACACCGCATTCGGAGAGTAATACCTGCCTGTGCGGTACTTGCCATTAGACAACATTTCCCCAGCGACAGTGGACAATACCGCGGCTTTTCCCGGGATGTGCTGCAACCGCAACTTTACAATGTGTAATGTTTATTATTTATGTTCAATTGAAATTAAGATCTAAAATAAAACCCAACATATATTTTAACAATGGTTGTTTTGATTTTTTAAATGAATCTAGTGTGTCTCCATTGAATAGTCTTCCTGTGCCTTGTCTTGTCACACCACATGTCTCCGGCCAGCATCCTCCATCACGCTGGCCGCCCACCTTCAATCCACATAACCGTTGAACCCATATGCAGCAGACATACATATGTTATTTTGCGGGTTGGCATCAAGCCTCCCGGCCTTGCCTCCTCCCCCAAAAATACTTACCACACCACTTTGTTCAGGGTCTCCAGGGTGAACTGCACCCATATATTCTCCTGGGAGGCTGAGGTATTTATAAACTCACCCCCCTGCCTTCCATGTACTAGATCCTGCAGCCTACCTCTTACATGCAGTTAGATGGCCTCTCCTTGGTGAGGCCCTACGGCAAACGAGTCTTGTCTGCACGACCACCGCCCCAATCCACCCCCCGCCCTATCAAAGGCAGTTCGCACCGGGGTACTTGCGCTGGCAAGTGGAGCTGTCAGGGAGCGATAAAGGCCAAGAGGTGCCAAAGACCATGTACACTTCAAAGTGGTCTATAGAGCATGGGTTGTTGTTCCCATGTCTACCGCCAGACCCCGTGTCTCCTGCCAAGCATCTCCCCTCACGCTGGACGGCCCCCTGCAATCCACATAAGTGTGTCTCCATTCACGAGTCTTCCTGTGTCTTGTCTGCACGACCACCGCCCCAATCCACCCCCCGCCCTATCAAAGGCAGTTCGCACCGGGGTACTTGTGCTGGCAAGTGGAGCTGTCAGGGAGCGATAAAGGCCAAGAGGTGCCAAAGACCATGTACACTTCAAAGTGGTCTATAGAGCATGGGTTGTTGTTCCCATGTCTACCTCCAGACCCCGTGTCTCCTGCCAAGCATCCCCCCTCACGCGGGACGCCCCCCTGCAAACCGCATAATGCCACGACATATACACGTCATTCATTCACAAACACACCCCTGTTTCGAATTCTTTATAACCCACTTCATATTTCTAATGAGAACTTCTTTGCGCTTTGCTAGTCAACCCGTGAAGGTGCTGGTTGTCTGCTCTTCGTCTCTGTGAACTTCCGTGACCACTTTGAGCAAACTCATCAGTTTGCAACCTGTGAACTGCTCCCTGTTCTACGACAAGAAACTACTCTGATCCCTGCATCTAACTGTTTGCTCGTCAAGGTAAGGCCATGTACCATACTCATTTTGCGTCCAATTTCTTTTCGTTCAAGACAGTACATGCAAGGAACTAGTCACATGTTCTGAGTTTAGTCAAATTATTTTTGTATTTTTTTAAAGTTATTCAAATACTTATCCGCATGTGAATAACGTGTATAGTTCCAAGAACCAAAACATACCTTGCATTGAACCTTTTATGTATTTAATTTTTTAACACATTGGTATTCATAGAGAATTGTTGATCTTTACTTTTCAGAACTTTCCACAATGCCTGCCTGTTCCATTGGCGGTTGTCCTTCGAAGACCCATAATAAATCTGAAGGTACTATAATGCATGTTTTCCCTAAGACAATAGATCAGATAAGAGAATGGGTCCGATATTGCGGATATCCACCCTCTGAGCTTGAAAGTAGAGTCCTAGAAGTCTTTGCGGACAAGAGGGGTGATCGATACCGCATCTGCAGCAGGCACTTTACCTCTGACATGTACTCCACATCATTGCTAATAAAGAAGAACACACCGCGAGCGAGGCGAAAATTGCTCTCAACCGCTATTCCCACTCTATTCGTCCACATCCCTCCACTGGTGAGTCAAGTTTACGTATTTATCTCTCGGCCTTGCGGTAGTGTGTAGCATTAGCTAACAATAATTTCCCCATTTATGTATCCACTCAATATGAAGGCGGAAGATTCTCCATCCGTGTCGTTATTGCAGTCATCAGCCACTTCAAGCGCCTATCGGGTAATCTTACTTGGCTATTCTGCCACTGACTTGTTTTAGGCATGTAAATCAATAGTTTTAATTTATCGTGTAATTATTTTACCTAATGGTACACCCTTGTACTCGTCCTCTAGTCTTTGTTTTCAGTTATAATTATTGTTATCCAAAATAATTCAAGTACTGTCTTTCAGGGAGATGCTGAGGAGTCCAACGTATTGACGACTACCGTTGATGTCACTCAGATGCTCGAGGTACGTTTCAGGACAGTTCCATCGATGGAGATCATCAGATCTTGCATTCTTGTAGCGTGATTGTTACACACAATGTTTCTTTCGTTTTTAGCCATTGATATGTCCTTCTGTCGTCGCCCTCCTATGTGTCTTCTTTTTTCAATATTGTGTTCATTACTAATGAAAGTCCTATGTTTCAGGGAGTCGATGGAGCATTAGTCCAAGAAGAAGGGGGAGCGTGCAGTTACGGGTCGGCGCAACAGCTTGCAGAAGTGTGCACCGCAGTTACATCGTCCCTTGATGTTCTTATGCATTTCGAGGTATGGATACTGACAGTTCGATGAAGCGAAATCATATGACGTGATTACATCCGCTATACTTCCTTCTTTATTAACGCAAGTACTATGTTTCAGGGAGATGACGGAGCTTCTTCTACAAGAACATCACCCCTAGTAGTTGATGCAGATTTCTGGGTGGTGACACTTCCAACGATCGAGCAAATCGAATCATATTTAGATATCCATTATTTATTTTAGACAACTGATCATTTGTGCAGGTCTATTTAGATGAGCCGTTCACGCCTGCACAAACTTTCTGTTCTTTTTATCAAAATAGAAAACCATACTAATGCAATTACTGTGTTTCAGGGAGTCACTGAAGCATCATCTTCAATAATATCATCAATGGAAGTCTATGAGGAGCCCGAGGTATGGATCTTGACAGTTCCATCTAACTAGATCAACAATGCGTGAATAATTGTCGTTTGAATGTTCTACACAAAGCGTTCATTCGTGTTTTGCTATTGAGAAGTACGTGGGTATTGGTCCCCAAGTACATTTTGTGTTTTCGATATTATTATACATACTAATGAAAGTTCTATGTTTCAGGGAGTCCATGGAGCGTCAGTGCGTGATGGATGTGCTTATCAGGAAAACATAGTCGTTGCAGCGCAAGAGGAAGTGGAGACATGCACACACGAGTCGGAGCAACAGCGTCCTGATGTTGAAGTTCGAGGCAAGAAAGTTTCAAAGAAAAGAAAGCAAAAGAAGGTTAGTGTCCTGGTCACTATATTATGTTGTTTTTCACTGTTAATAGTTCAATACTGTAAGTTGTGTTTAAACTGAACAACCCTTTTCCAATCTGTCCTCTAGTTGCGAGTGGGTGTACGAACTAGATCTACACAGACAGTGAAGCGAACGAGAGATGTTGCTTGTCAAACCTTTTGGCAGGGACTTGAGACTGGAGAAGCATCGTGCCAATGGGAAGAATATGAAGTGATTGACAACGGAGCTATACCACCACCAGCCATTGATAGTGAATGTCCTCCTGGTAGTTCGGATGCAGTCGGAGGTCAATTCACAGAATCCACACCCGCAAAAACTAAGACGGCGAGAAAGTTGAAGAAATTGTTTTATTCACCCATCGCCGGAGAAGGAACAGATGTTGCAATGGAAGAGAATGAAGTAGACGACAATGAAACACCATCAATATCACTGAACATAGCGGAAGACGATATCAGAGATTCTACCTTTCATGTGAGTGACATGTCCTCAACGTTACAGGCCGAACCAGCTGGGATGCAGAGTGACAGTATAAGGAAAGAGGTCAAATTCATTGTATTCGATAGTTGTTTGATTGATATTATTATTCGGATTAAATGTGGGCATTTGGTAGGTGGGGAAGTATGTGGGGAGCCATTGATTAATGTGACTCGTGCAATTCGAGGCACTAACCTTAAAATACATGCCACCTGTACAAAATATCATCCTTTCACATGGTCTGCACAACCTATGCTGGGACAACTGCCAGCAGGCAATCTACTTTGTGCAGCGGCTGCACTTTTTAGTGGTTCAAGTTTTAAAAAATTAGAGTCTTTCTTTCAGTTTGTGGGAATCCGTTTCATTGCGAAAACTCAGTTCTACAAATACCAAACCGATTATCTATTTCCAGCCATTAGCGAAGCTTGGAGAATGGAAAAAATGTCTATTGATAGTACATTCGCGGGCAAACGGTTCAGGCTAGCCGGTGATGGACAGTGCGACAGCCCAGGATTTTCAGCCAAGTACTGCACCTACCACTTTCAGGACATGGAAAGTAAGAAAATTGTGAGTTCGGTGGTCGTGCAGGTGTCACAAAGTACATCCTCAGTGGCCATGGAGAAAGTTGGCTTTGTAGCATCATTGCAAGAACTACAATCGCGGGGAATGGTGATCGAACTGATAGCCACGGACAGACACGTTTCAATTGCCAAGACAATGAGAGAACAGTACAAAAATATAAATCACCAATTTGACGTTTGGCATCTTGCAAAATCAATCAATAAAAAATTGTCGGCTGCAGGTAAAAAAAAAGAATTGCAAGGTGTTTCACAGTGGTCCAAGTCAATCAGCAACCATCTTTGGTGGAGCTCAAAAACATGTGGAGGGTCGTTGGAAATTCTACTGGAAAAATGGCGGTCAGTAATGCCACACTGTACGAACGTTCACCGATGGAACACGAACCAACATTTCCACAATTGTGAACATGGCCATTTGTCCACAGAGGAGGCACGGAAGAAGAAGTGGTTGATTCCTTCATCACCCACTCACAAAGCCATTGAAAAGATTGTATTTGATAAAACTATAACAAAAGCTTTGAGGGGACTCACGGAATTCTGCCACACAGGAGATTTGGAGGTGTTCCACAATATGTGCCTAAAGTACAGGCCAAAACGATTGCATTTTGGCATGGAGGGCATGATAAATCGGACTCTTTTAGCGGTCTTGGCACATAACCATAATGTTGGCCGTCAACAAAGTAGGACGACCGGAACTTTAGGGACGCTTCGCTACAATAAGGCCTTCACTAAAAGAAGTAAACAATGGGTGATCAAACCCGTGTTTGAGGATATGCAATATGAGTTTATTGAGAAACTTATTGTTGACGTCCTAGATAGGCACATAAATGGAGTTGTGAACGAACCTGTGCAGGGGACAACTGCATTGCCACCCAACATTGCATCTGTTCCATGTCCACCTAAAGAAGAACTCATTGAGAAATACACATCACGGTTTAAATGATTGTAATTTGATTGTCTGTTCTCTCAAGTCTCCTCATGTCGCAGGCCCATTGAATATGTGTATCTAGCCAACCTTGTTCATTTGCGCATTAAATTAAACCAAACAGTAATATAAATCATTTTTCAATAAATATAGAATCTCTCCGTATTTATGGTTCTGTGTGGCTGCAAAGCACGCAGACAAAATGCAAAGATGGAGTGTAAATTTCAAGTCCTGTGAGAATGCCTTACACTGTAGCTAACTTGGAATGTGTGCTCGTTCGAAGTGAAGGTCAGCTGCTTTGATTTTTTCTCGGGTGCCAGAATGGCCCACGACTCAGAATAAGGTTCTATTGTATTTTGACCTTGACAGGCCTGGACCACGTAAGAAACGATAATGAATATAATTTCAGAAACGAAAGCCATTTCATGTTCGTTCATTAGAAGAAATAACGTCGGCATAGAAGGAGTGGTATTTCGGGGCTGCCCTACGCACAGACGCAATGGAAAATGCAAATATAATGTAAGTAACTCTTTAGATGAGTTTATACCGCAATTTAATTACTATAGAGTTGCTTTAAAGACGGGTTAAGTTGTACTTGTTCGTTCTATGTGGCATGTTGTTTTGTACCGCGCACTATCTTGGGGAGAACCGTCTACTTGGCCCCCTTCCCGCCCCTACCTGCAAGGCTAAAAACCTCGGGGTCATCTTCGACTCCACACTCTCCTTCTCTTCTCATATATCTGACGTCTCTAAGAAGTCACACTACCAGCTGCACCTCCTCAGAGGTATTCTTCCCTTCCTCTCCTTCCCCCAGAAGCTCACTGTCTCCCGAGCCCTGGTTCTCTCTAGGCTGGACTACTGTAACAGCCTCTATCTTAATCTGCCTGCCTCCACTCTCCGCCCTCTGCAACTTATCCAGAACAGAACTGCGAGACTTGTCCTTGGCCTCAAGCGGGCCCTTTTTATTTATTATTTATTATTTATTATTTTATTACGCTACTTACCTTGTACTGCACTTCCCCCCCACCTCCTCTCCTTGCACTTTGTTCCCCTTGTTCCCCTCCCTCCCTGCCTCGTCGCGCCTTGAAACACTTGTGTATAGGCGCGTTACAAATATCATATCATATCATATCATACTTTTACGGAAGCACCTCAAAACCTTTGCTTCTGCTTTCTCTCTCCCTCTCCCCTGCTACAACTGGTCCACTGTCTGCGATCTCGGTCCTGGGCCCTTCCACTCTCCACCTGCACTCCCTGTCAACCCCTGCACTGGGGGACTGTCTCAGTATCCTACAGCCCCCCTTGACGTTTAAAACCCAGTTGCACTGTCCTAGCTATGAAATAATTTCCAGACCTAATATATAAAATGAATAATTTTAATAAAGATCTGATGGTGAGACTAATTTCCTTTTTTTATGTTTTTCAAATAGATACATCGTCCATTATTGTCTGTGTCACGAGTACCAGACACCGGCGGATGGCTTCTATAATCGCCAGTTGCTTCTCCGCGTGAACAACGTTAGCACCCTGACCATTTTGTGGGACGATCGCCAAGTACAAGTATGCCCTTACGCGGTACTAACGGCTAGATGCAACATACAGACCGTTGTGGTGCCCTAGTGCCTCGTTGTTGGAATAGCCATGCGATTATCAGTGCGACCGAAGAGCTTATTTTATCGTAAACCAACACCATGTCTACTGCACACGAACATCGCTTGCCTCAAGACGAAATATTTTGGATCGAGAGCAAATAAAAATTCATTTATCTAAGACCCTGTGTACAGCAAAGGAACATCGTGTGCCTCGAAACGAACTTTTCGGAACGTGAACAAATAAAAATGCAAATCGCTGAATATTCTCAAAACATTTGATGTCAAATAAATGTACTTTGCCAAATGTACAATCTTGCCGTTTGCTTTTAAACCACTGTTTCATATTCCGAATTGTGGCGCTGTATTGTGAGATGATCTAAGACCCTGTGTACAGCAAAGGAACATCGTGTGCCTCGAAACGAACTTTTTGGAACATGTGCAAATAAAAATGCTAATCGCTGAATATTCTCAAAACATTTGATGTCAAATAAATGTACTTTACCAAATTTACAATCTTGCGGTTTAATTTAAAAGTACAGTTTCATATTCCCAATTGTGGCGCGCTGTGTTGTTTGAGCTCATCTGTGTTGATTTCCTGGTTCTGTGTGGAGTCGCGTAGAAGACGCCTGGGCGCGTTTGCCTACGCAGCTCAGTCACGTCACGGATAGAGGCGGGGAATATGAATGTTTTGATCAAGTCTGTTTCAGGGGCGGGGGATTTGATTTAGTGCCGCAAAAGCAGGTGAGCCAGGGCGATGCGGCAAGTGATAGGATTATCATAAAATGGCGGCTGATTTCGAGTGCGTTAATGGACGAAAAGTCGGGTAAGGTCCATAGGAAAGTTTTCCACGATCTACCGAGTTATGCTTAAAAACACATGGCCGAACCGTAGGGACAATAAAAAAAAAGTCCCGGAACTCTCCTTTAACACTTCCGGGCGCATTGCATGCTGTATCAACGAGTAAACAAGTCATTTCACCAAAATTCCAGGGGTAGTAGAAGTGACATCAGACGACCCTTGACCGCTGACATCACAGGAAGTGATGTCATTTGAGCCCACCCTGAAGTGATATCACGGGAAGCGTTGGAACATGACCTTTCACCCCTATAGGCATCACATAGCATTGTTCCTAAGTACACTACGAAAAATATGGTTACGGTATCACTGTAATGTGATATACATTTCATACAAGAATGGATTGCCATATGTATCATTAAGATTAGTGTGTATAGGCCCATATTACCAAATCACTGTGAATGCAAGCAGACGTCCAGGGCCAAATGATAATGATGTGTTTTTATATGGCACTTAGGCTTAAGCGCATTATATAGAGAAAATATACATACAATATCACCCAACCTGTGTTATACTCATTTATCGACCTCAGAAGGATGAAAGGCTCAGTTGAGGTGATTAAGAACAGACTAAATCAGTGACTCACCCCTGAAGTGTGCCTGAAATAAACCTTTAATGAATCTAGCAATCATTGTATAGAATTCCAGAACAACACATTATTTGGTATTACTGTTCTTTCTTATTTAGGGTCAGTGCTGAAAGTGTTAGATTTGTGGAACCCCTGTTCTTTTTTTTCCCCCCTCTTCTAAGTGGCCTGAACATGAAAGCAGCCACTCCAGAAGCAAAGAGCCACATGGCGTTGGCCACCGCCCAGGAGCTTGTATAAAAAAAGGAGAAAAAAAAACCTTTTTTATGGGTAGCAAGGGAGACCTCAGGAGTTGCAGTTGTGACCCCTGGTGACCCCTAAAGGACGTCCCTGAATGCCGTGCTATGGTATCATTGTGTACATTTTTCCCATTATGGAGGCAGGTGAGTGGAGCAGCGATGCGCGGCGCCCATTTTGGGCCAAAAACACTTGAAAAAGTGTCTGCATTCCCTACGAGCCCCAGCCACCATTTCCTGGTCTCTCCCCCTCCAACCCGCCTCCCATCCCGCCCACGGGCAGTGATTGGCTGCCTAGCGTGCAGCATCGGGGCCCAACGCTCGCATGCTCCCACCAGCTCCATTTCCCATTATGGAGGCAGGTGAGTGGAGCAGCGATGCGCGGCGCCCATTTTGGGCCAAAAACACTTGAAAAAGTGTCTGCATTCCCTACGAGCCCCAGCCACCATTTCCTGGTCTCTCCCCCTCCAACCCGCCTCCCATCCCGCCCACGGGCAGTGATTGGCTGCCTAGCGTGCAGCATTGGGGCCCAACGCTCGCATGCTCCCACCAGCTCCATTTCCCATTATGGAGGCAGGTGAGTGGAGCAGCGATGCGCGGCGCCCATCTTGGGCCAAAAACACTTGAAAAAGTGTCTGCATTCCCTACGAGCCCCAGCCACCATTTCCTGGTCTCTCCCCCTCCAACCCGCCTCCCATCCCGCCCACGGGCAGTGATTGGGTGCCTAGCGTGCAGCATCGGGGCCCAACGCTCGCATGCTCCCACCAGCTCCATTTCCCATTATGGAGGCAGGTGAGTGGAGCAGCGATGCGCGGCGCCCATTTTGGGCCAAAAACACTTGAAAAAGTGTCTGCATTCCCTACGAGCCCCAGCCACCATTTCCTGGTCTCTCCCCCTCCAACCCGCCTCCCATCCCGCCCACGGGCAGTGATTGGCTGCCTAGCGTGCAGCATCGGGGCCCAACGCTCGCATGCTCCCACCAGCTCCATTTCCCATTATGGAGGCAGGTGAGTGGAGCAGCGATGCGCGGCGCCCATTTTGGCCCAAAAACACTTGAAAAAGTGTCTGCATTCCCTACGAGCCCCAGCCACCATTTCCTGGTCTCTCCCCCTCCAACCCGCCTCCCATCCCGCCCACGGGCAATGATTGGCTGCCTAGCGTGCAGCATCGGGGCCCAACGCTCGCATGCTCCCACCAGCTCCATTTCCCATTATGGAGGCAGGTGAGTGGAGCAGCGATGCGCGGCGCCCATTTTGGGCCAAAAACACTTGAAAAAGTGTCTGCATTCCCTACGAGCCCCAGCCACCATTTCCTGGTCTCTCCCCCTCCAACCCGCCTCCCATCCCGCCCACGGGCAGTGATTGGCTGCCCCTCATCTCATAACCAGCCCTCCCAGGGCAGCCCTCTGCCCGGCAGCCCCTGCGGCTAAGGGCATCTCCCACTAGGGCGGCTCCAGAGAGTGTCTGCAGGTGTCAGCAGGGGAAGCCAATGAAGCCACCAGACACCAACAAAACTGTAAGTGCTGGCATGGGTGGGGAGTAGAGCAATTACTCTACTCCAGAAAGCTCCTGCCACTCTAATTTACCTTTCAATGGCCTGCAGTATAATGTTAACCAGTACCACACCCCGAGAGAACCACAAAGATTAGCCTGCACCAAATCTAACACTGCACTTAGATGGTACTCTCAACCTTAGCCCGCATCGCATCTAGGTAGAAATAATGATTGTTAGCATATGCCACACTTAGATGAATCTCAAGTTTAGTCTGCGCCAAATCTAGACAGAAATGTAATTGTCAGCAAAAACCGCACCTAGATGGCATTTCAGAAATGTGATTGTTAGCATATGTGATTCCTAGCATGCACCACAATTAGAATTATGAACCTAGCTTGCGCAGCATCTAGATAGAAATGTGACTCTAAGAAAAGCTGCATTGAGAAGTGTACCCAATTGCCTATGTGTATTTAGAAGTTGTGCCCAATAGCCTCTCTGAGAAAGTTGCATTTAGAAGTTGTGCCCAATGGCCTCTCTGAGAAAAGTTGCATTTAGAAGTTATGCCCAATAGCCTCTCTGAGAAAAGTTGCATTTAGAAGTTGTGCCCAATAGCCTCTCTGAGAAATGTTGCTTTTAGAAGTTTACCCAATAGCCTATGTGTATATAGAAGTTGCGCCCAATAGCCTCTCTGAGGAAAGCTGCATTTAGAAGTGTACCCAATAGCCTATGTCTATTTACAAGTTGCGCCCAATAACCTCTCACCTACCACTGAGAAAAGTTGCATTAAGAAGTGTACCCAATAGCCTCTCTGAGAAAAATTGCATTAAGAAGTGTACCCAATAACGTATGCGTATTTAGAAGTTGTGCCCAATAGCCTCTCTGAGAAACGTTGCATCTAGAAGTGTACCCAATAGCCTGTGTATTTAGAAGTTGTGCCCAATAGCCTCTGAGAAAGTTGCATTTAGAAGTTGTGCCCAATAGCCTCTGAGAAAGTTGCATTTAGAAGTTGTGCCCAATAGCCTCTCTGAAAAAAGTTGCATTTAGAAGTTGTGCCCAATAGCCTCTATGTATTTAGAAGTGTACCCAATAGCCTCTCTGAGAAAAGTTGCAATAAGAAGTGTACCCAATAGCCTATGTGTATTTAGAAGTTGTGCCCAATAGCCTCTCTGAGAAAGTGACATCTAGAAGTTGTGCCCTATAGCCTCTCTGAGAAAAGTTGCATTTAGAAGCGTATCAAACAGCCTATGTGTATTTAGAAGTGTAGCTGGTTCCAGTATGGTCTGGAATGCAGGGAACGTTTGGAAGAGCATGTAAACCCACCATATCACACCCCACGCTTACTCTCTCCTCTACATCACCACTCAAATAGAACACAGAGATACTATGACACCATTCGGTATAACTGTTCTCATACCAACACTTCTCGCTCACTCCCCATCACTCTAAGTAAACACCGCTGGTTACACACCCCCCAGCCAGGCGTTCTCCTCAGGCCTAACGCAGCCACAGTCGGTCTGGATAAATCCTGCCAGAACTAACACATACCCCTGACATCAACCACCACACCTACCGCTAAGAAGCAGCTATTTCACGAATAACGCACCAGCTGCACACATACCCGGTGCGCACACGCGCCGTTTGACCCTCCCCACTCTCTCTACTGACTTGAACTTCGGTTCCCAAGGGCGTTCAACCTACCAGCGCCTTCAGACCATACCAATGGTATATAAGGCGCTATATAAGTGCAAAATAACAATAACAATAACTTAAGACACATTGAACTCCCTGTACCAGAGAAATGCATAGTGAACAGCTAAACACCATGCACTTGCCTGAGGCAACTTTATGATGGAAAGTAAACCCTTGTAGGTAAATTTTCTCCTGCCTAAAGGACCTTTTAAGGCCTTACATGAGTTCTACATGAATCATGGGGATGGCTGATCTGTCCTCAGTAGTAGATGAACCACCACCAGAGACAAAAATGCACACAATCACCATCAGAATGTGGCATGAAATTCTGCTAGTGTCTGACCAGTGCTTCTAATGTAAATCTGCCAGTGTCTGGCCACTGTCCCTGATGTTAAGCTGCCAGTGCCTCTAATATAAAGCTGTCAATGTAGCCGACCCCAATAAAAAGCTGCTAGTGCCTGAGCAGTTCACATGATATAACCCTGCCAGTGTCTGACCACTGTCCCTGATATAAAGCTGCGAATGTCTGACCACTGTCGCTGATGTAAAGCTGAGAGGTGTTTCGATACTTATTAAAAAGAATCTGCCTATATCAGTCATCAGGAGCAAGGGAGACAAAGAAGGAAGAATTATTTGCGTTCTGGTGAGAATTCAAGGTGTGGACATTCTACTATGCAATCTGTATGCACCAAATTTGGATGACCCGATCTTTTTTCATGAAGTGGCTCAATTGCTTCAAAGTTTTAATATGGACTCCATTGTGGTGGGTGGTGATTTCAATCAGGTCATGGACTCTGCTTTGGATCGATCAAATGGAGATTATACTAGGACACCAAATAGATGCAAACGATCCTTGGAGAATTTGATTGAGGAGTTCAACCTGGCTGACATCTGGAGGCTGGAGCACCCGTCGGACAGGGATTATAGTTTTCATTCACAGTGTCATGACACATACTCTAGAATTGACTTCTTTTTGACCTCTGGCCGAGTGACTTCCAGTTGCTATGATTCGGCTATTGGCCTTATTGCCCTTTCTGACCACGCACCTATTTCATTGCGATTGTCCTTGCAATACTCTTTGGTTAAATCTCCAAGGTGGAGAATGAACTCTTATATACTGAAAAATGATCAGATCAGACAGGAGGTGACAGAAGAAATTGATAACTTCGTCCTAATTAATAGGACTGCCGATGTTCAACTTTCAACAGTTTGGGAAGCTCTGAAATGCTTTGTTAGGGGGATACTGATTTCAAAAACTGGCAAAGAAAGGAAATTGAGAATGAAAGAAATTCAGAGAATCTCTTCTGAAGCTAAGCGCCTGGATGTTCTGTTTGCAGCAACCAGAGATGAAAATGCAAAGAATGAACTACAAAAAACTAAGTATGAATTTAACAAACTCATCTCTAGCCAAGTTGACTATGCACTGTTTAGACAAAAAATTAATTATTTTGAGAATGGTGAGAAGGCAGGGAAATTGCTGGCACATCGGCTGAAGATGGCTGAAAGCGATCGTTTCATTCCTGCAATAAGGAGTCTTGCTAACACATTGGAGACGCAGCAAAAACAGATTAACAATTCATTCCGTGGCTTCTATGAAAAACTCTATGCCTCAGATCTGTCCTGTGGAAATGATGAAATTGAAAACTTCCTTGACTCTCATGTTCTCCCTAGCCTGACAACAGATGATGCGATGAGTTTAGAAGGGAAGGTGGAAATAGATGATGTTCAGCACGCAATTTCAAAACTAACAATGGGTAAATCACCTGGCACTGATGGACTACCTAATGAATTTTATAAGGCCCTCCATGATTCCGCACTACAGCTTTTGTGTGATGTTTTTAATGCTGCTTTTGAATCTGGTTCACTGCCGGACTCAATGAGACATGCATTGATTACAGTGATGAGGAAGAAAGACAGATCTGCTACCAGATGTGAGAATTATCGACCGATCAGTCTGATAAACTGTGACTGCAAAATACTGGCCAAGATCCTGGCTGTTCGGTTAAATAGGGTGGTTTCAACTCTGGTACATGAGAACCAAGTGGGTTTTGTCTCTGGCAGGGCAGTGGCGGACAACATGAGGCGCCTGCTATTGACCATTGAGAAAGGGCATAATCAACCAATTGCCAGTGCGGTCATTTCCCTGGATGCTGAAAAGGCATTTGATCGTGTTGAATGGAACTTTTTATTTGCATGCTTGGGGAAGATGAAATTTGGGCAAGATTTCCAGCGATGGGTTAAGTTGTTATATACCAACCCTTCTGCAAGTGTGCTGACGAATGGCCTTATTTCCGATCCGTTTGAGCTTCATCGTGGTACAAGGGAGGGTTGCCCTCTTTCACCTCTCCTTTTTATTATATCTATGGAACCTCTAGCAGTGAGTTTAAGGGTGGATGTACGCCTTCATCCGGTAATTGGAAATGGTCGGAATAATTTGGTTTGGTTATATGCTGATGATTTGTTGATTGCCCTTCAAGACCCGGCTGTTGGTATTTCTTATTTGATGCAAGACATTCATTCCTTCTCCGTGATATCGGGATATAAGGTTAACTGGAGTAAATCCGAGATCCTTCCAATCAATGGGTTGTGTCAACGACATACATGTGTTCAATTTCAATTCAGGTGGTGTGCTGAAAAGTTGAAATATCTTGGCATATGGATTGGAGCAGACATAGTGAAGTTACCTGCCATTAACTTTGCTCGGATTCTTCCGACTCTAAAATCAGATTTGATGAGGTGGAGTCTTTTGAAGTTATCGACATGGGGCAGAATCAACTGTTTGAAGATGAACCTGGCTCCTCGGATAAATTACTTCCTGAGCATGCTCCCCATTAAGATACCAGGAAACATCTTTAAGGAGGTCAATAGGATTATGCAGAACTTTATTTGGAATGGGAAGCCTCCGAGACTTGCAATCTGGAAACTTCAACTCCCATTGAAATTGGGGGGAATGAATTTGCCTAATTTCTCAGACTACCATTTATCCTTTTCCACTCGACATTTGTGAAAAGTTATTGACTCTGGAAATGTACAGTCTGAGCATTTTGACCTCTTATCTTGGGAATGCAGTGCTGTATCCCAATTAGACCCGAGAGCTCTGCTAACCACTCGAAGGAATAAATCAAGAAAAATCAGCGCCCTTACTTCATTCTTACAAGACTGCTGGTGTGAACTCTCAATCCGTATGAGTGCAGATCCATATTTACATCCAGATGCCTCCATATGGAATAATCCAGCCTTGAAGTATCAGGGCAAAACACTGTTTTGGACGGAATGGTTTGTGGCTGGTATCAAATACATTGGAGATTTGTTTGATGGGGAGAACTGTTTAACGTTCACTCAGCTTGGCCAGAGGTGTGATATGACGGAATGCTCATTTGCCGAATATCGAAAGTTGAAGATTATTATTTCGGCTTGTATTGAGGTGCCACAATTGACTGTTCAGAGTCCAGCCTGGGCAGCTATCACTGTATGCCTCAGTGCATCTCACCCTGCTTCTACCATGTATAGTATCATAAAAGCTACTCGGAAAGGTGATCCGAGATTACCTGCTCTGTGGGCGGAGGAATTGGGGGAAGATGTGAACTTCAGATGTTGGCGAAGGTGCTGTGAGAACACTTGTTTGGTGAGTTTGGATTGGTCCCTCAGAGCTTCTCAAACAAAGTTGTTGTTTAGGGCCTATTGGACGCCGGAGAAACTATTCAGGAGACAACTTTTAGACAACAATCTTTGCTGGAAATGTAAATGTTCTAGAGGATCTCTGAGTCACTTGATTTGGTCCTGTCCTAAAACGATGCAGTTCTGGGAAAAGGTATGTGAGAGATTAAGCTTGGTCTTAAACATTGCAATCCCCATGAATGCCTCATTATTGATTTTAGGCGATGATTCTCTTCTGGAGGAAATTGACTTTGGAAAGAAAGTTTGGCTGCTACGTGCATGTATGGTTGATAAATATTCATTTTGAGGTCCTGGAAATCGAGTAATTATTTCAACATTGATGATTGGGTGGAGGAGCTTCTTACAATTTCGACATATGAAAGAGCTATTTACAAACTCACTGATGACATTGACAAGTTTTGGGACATTTGGGGCTGCTTTCTTGATGCCTATGAGTAAAGCAGAACTTTGATCTGGGACAATATATACATATCCTTATACACTATTGTGTTGTATGACATCTATAGGATGTGCATTGGTTGTTTTATTATTGAATTTGTTGTATGGTTCATGCAATTAGTATTCTTAGTCCTTATTTCCTGCATTTGCTCTCTTTTTTCCTTTCTCTTTCCTTTCTTTTTCTTTCCCTTTTTTTTTTTTTTCTTCTTCTTCAACCGGTTCTATTTTTAGTACATTGATGATTATTTTTAAATTGGTTGTGATAGGTTGCTTATTTACATTGAATTGATTGGCTGTGTGTTTATTGGATTATTCATGTTCATGTTTATTTATGTAAAAATAAAAATTGTAAAGCATGAGAATGTCTGACCACTGTCGCTGATATAAAGCTGCCAATGTCCGACCACTGTCGCTGATATAAAGCTGCCAGTCTCTGGCTAGTATCTCTAATGTAAAGGTGTCCGTGCTGGGCCAGTACCCCTGATATACAATGGTTAGTGTCTGAACACTATCCCTGATACAAAGCTGTACGAATTTGGCCAGTGCCTCTAATGTAAAGCTGATAGTGACTGGGCAGTGCACCCGATAAAAAGCTGCCAGTGTCTGCACTCTACCCCTAATTTTGGTTATTGCATAATTAGTTTAATACAAAAACCTTTTGCAAAAAACAACATGGAACCATCTTAAGACCATTCTTCCCAACGTTACGAAAAAGATAGAGGAAACCGGAAAGAAAACAAAACAAAAAGGGACCCCCGGCCTGTGAGCTTTCCACTGTTCTGGCCACTCATCTCGTGGCTCAAGGCGGCCCAGGCAGTCCTTTGCAAATTTTTCTGCTGCCATAGACCGCGAAGTTCTCTCCCCTCTCAATAGGAGCTGCCACTACTCGACAACCGACAACGATGAACAACCCTCCACATATTTAGCAAAGTACATTGATTGCTTTCGGTTAGTGCCGGGCAAGAGGTGAACAGATGCAGTAAATCTTCTACCACCTCCTTGCCTTTGTAAAATCTGCAGGCCGCTGCCCCCCTACCCAGCCCGGCTCTTGCTGATATGATCTACACGGTACTACAGAGATTTAACCTAATCCTCAGAGAAATTCCCTGATCAGCTTCCAAGGGACTAATTTCTAAGTACAATGATGTCTGGCCAAAAGGTCTTGACTCGTTTGCCAAGTGGGGAAACAGTTTATAGTTGGATGACTCATCATGGCTAGCGATCCAGTCTTTTTCCCACAGCTTCCTTTTCACTTTGGCTGGGTTTGCCAGTAGCTCTTCGCAAGAAGACCCCAGGTTGTCCAATAAAGATTTGCAGTCCAGTTCCCACAGAGCCCCTACTACACTTTCACCACTAGACAGTTCTGTTTTTATAGTGGCAAAAATTGGGGCAGGTAGGCCTTTTGAGCATTTCCCATAAAAAGACAAAGTCTTCAGTCCACCGCTGCTCTCAACGAAGGGAAGCCAAGTTCTCTTCTAATAACCTGGATCGGTATGGACCTTGGGAGGGTGAGCAGTCTCTTCCAGAACAACCCTTCCAGTCTGTTCCAATGATTGTTTTGGGTTCCTGGCAAACCTTCTGCTCCATAGGTCATAATTGGAACTACTTTTGCACTGTAGAAGACCAGAAGGGGTTTAATGGAGAACCGACAGAACCTGAGCTTCAAGATTAAAGCTTGGTTGGTCAAAGCAATCATTTTCCTTTTTTTGGCTTAAAGCGTTCTGGACTTCAACTAAGCCATTGCTGATCTATATAGGTATTTCGAAGAGTCAACTAGCTCTATCTTCTTTGCGTGTAAGTGCCATGTGAAAAACCCCCCACTTTTTTCCTGGTCCTTTCTGGAACGTTAGGATCTTTGTTTTTCATGCGTTGGCGTTCAAATGGTTTTGCCTAGTGCATTTCTCTAAACTATTTAATTGTCATTGGAGACCTATCGGGGTTGAGTCTACTAGGACCAAGTCATCTGCAAACAGTAGCCGGCCCACTCTTACCCCACTGATTTTTGGAGGAAAGCATCCGGCCTGATCCAAAAAAGCTGCTAAATTGGAAGTATAGAAATTGAAAAGGGCCGGTGCTAGCAGGCAGCATTGTTTGACTCCCCGTGCCGTAGCAATCTCTTCGCTCAATAGTCCTTTTATGTTCAGTTGGACTCAGATAAAAGTAGCTGTGTGTACCTACTTTATTTGGTCTACCAGGTCTGGTGGGCAGTTCCACCAGCCGTTTCCTGCTTATGCTGTCAATCGGCAAAGGCCAGACAGATTTTGCTGTTCTTTGTGTGGGTTTTATCCTTCAGACCTGATAAAAAGAAAATCGGTGGCAAAGTCCACAGCTTCCGCACGAAAACCTGATTGAAAGGAGTCTTGGTGGTCAACACTGACCACCTATGCCGTCAACCTTTTTAGCAGTAACGATGAGTATAGTTTACCCAGCATGTCTAAAAGGGTGATTGGGCAATAATTGCTCGGATCCTCCCTGTCTCCATTCTCGAAGATGGGAATTATGCTGGTGGTCTTCCATGATGGAGGTATTGTGCGTGTGGTCAGCACTTTGTCCAACACCTTACCCAGAACTAAGGGCCATTGTTCAGGATTTTGCTTAAGCATCACATTGGATATGCCGTCGGGGCCGGGTGCTCTGGAAGCCCTAGATTTCCTATCAAGGCTACCAAATCCTCCTGAGCGTAAGGCAAGGTCCAGGTGGCTGGGTTCACTTCAGGACTCCCTTTTGATGACAACTCGGAAAACAGAGCTTTAAGAAACCCTACCCAGGCTTCTTCTGAGACACGGTTCACTTGTGTACATTTTCCATCTTTACCAGAGGATTTAATTATGGCCCAGTTTTCTGATATCTTCTTCCTGGCTAGCGCTTTGAGCATTCTCTCGGCGTCCTGCTGACCCATTTGGTATCTATGGCCTTTTAGCCAGTTCTTATAGTTGTTTCTTAGATTCTTGATAGCGACGGCAGTTGGCGATGATAAATCCCCTTTCAAGCGGGCGATCTCCTACCTCATGACTCACTTCTTGAGGATTATCCATTTGTTAAAGGCGTGCTGGTGGCTCTTTAACTCAATCGCTTTGAAACGGTTACTAAACAAATATGATGACAATCAGGGGACATAATTGACAGTAGCCGACACCGGATGTGCCTTGGTGGGCCGATGGGTTTTCGAATAGGTGGCGCTCAGTTCAGCCATATCCGATTTTGACTTCTTAAGCCTAGAGCCATTGTTCACTGAGGCCACAGCTATGTTAATGTTAAAGGACAATTGTACCGCGCACTATCACCACCAGAGTGGTCCCCTGGCGCTCTGGCGGCTCTGAAAGAGGACGAGAGGGGGGAGTTAGTGGGAGGAAGCTTGAAAAGTGCAAGAGAGCAGTGATGTGCTGTTGGCGGCCTCAGCCCGGTGGGTCCGTTGGCTGGGCCTGGGGTGTTTGCGGCCGGCAGTCGTTGTGTACTGTTGTGTGAGTCTGTGTGTTTTTGTTTTGTTTCAATGTAGGGAGGTTTGTGTGGTTTTTTGTGCTGTAGGTTTGTGGTTGTGTTTGGTTTGGAGTTTGAGAGGTGTATGCAGAGGGGGGGAAATTGTTCGTGCAATTGGTTAGCAATTGGCATATCTATCCTGAATTGAGGCGCTGGGCTTCTGTAATCTTCCCCAGACGAGGTTCAGGAGCATCCCTGTGCCTCTGTCCTGATCTGGGTCCGTCCGGCCTTCAAAGTCCCGTTCACAACTGGTCCCCTCCTCCACCAGCCTCCCTCACAGCCCTACCTGTCTTCCCTTCCCACTCATACAGCCAGTGCACCTGCCAATGGCCACAGCTCAGCTAATGTGGTGATTGCTAATATAGCTATGAGTGTTTTATGGACTAGCCTTTGGCTCTGCATTGCCCATCGCATTTTGAGCAGGTTATGGTCGCTTGCCCAAGATGGGAATACTTCCAGAACAAGAATGGCGTCTGTCAGGTCCCTTGAGACAAAAATAAAGTCAATTACAGAGAGGTGCAGGCCACGATGCCAAGTAGGGTGGCAGAGCTTATCCTCTTCGAAGTGACCATTTAGCAAATGGAGATCTTGAGACTCCATTAGATCGTTCCACAGAAGGCCTCTATGGTTCGGTGAGTTTCAAACTGTTCAAATTAAAGTTCCCCTTTCATTTGCGCAGTTTACGTTAAGGTCACCACATATGATTATTGACGGGTTCTCCAGGTTATAAGCGTTGTCAATCGCCACTGTGACCACGTTAATTATCTCCTTAGGGTTTATTCTTGAGGGATTCCAATCGATGTTGTTTATATCCAGGTGGTTGGTGTAGCACTTCGTCCATAGAGCATGGTCGTGGCTTGAGAACAGAATAGTTTGCTGCACATATGGGCCCCGATTTATGGAACCCACCACTTCGTACCCATTTCCCGACTTTATCAGGGCCAGGAGGCCAGCAGTGGGTCGACCCACACAAGTGTGTATTGCCGGTTTTAAAAAAACGATGTGAAGCCACCCATAAACGGTTGAGATCTAAACCAGACCTCCTGGAGGCAAATAAAATCTGTCACTTCCCATCTCGACTCGCCTCTTGTTAGTGACGAGAGCTTCCCCGTTGGCTTTTGAAGGTTCGGCTATTTGTTGTCATCAGTCGACAATGCAGCTGCTAGCCAGGACCACGATTCCTGCTCTGGCAAGGCCGATGGGATCTGCAGGTTTGTTTTCAGGTTTTTTTCTGTGGTTTTTCTGCTTTGTTGAAAAATGATCTGTGTTAAATTTGCCTGTTTGTTTGGGTTCAAAACCACCTCAGGAACCGGGCCTCGCGGGCCTCTCAAAAGTTGATTTACTGACCCCCACCTCACTTTCGTCCCTTTCTTCTGAGGGCCATTTACACAATCGTTTTGTTTTGTCTACATTCCTTGAAGCACTCGGTCCTGTAGGACTTGGCTGAGCATGTGTGTCTTCGCCTTCCACGTGCTGATCATGCAGGTCCGTTAGGTTAAATCCTAATTGTAGGAGGCTCGAAGTCAAAGCCAACAATAGTCTTTTTACCACCACTGAACAAAGGTGGAGGTAGACCAGGTCCATACGATCCTCTTGAATGAATTTGATTGTCAAATTAACACTGATGACTTTTTGATAAAGGGAGGGCACACAGTGACCGAGTTCTAAGATGTTATATCTATTTAAAATGCATTCATCGCCTTTATCCACCAGTCTTTTCAGCCTAACACTTCTGGCGTAGTGTCTTCCAGAAGATTTTGGGATATTATTTCTCAAGACTTGAAATTTTGGGAGTATTAAGTCTGATTCTGATTTGGTAAAGTTGGAGTAATGCCCTCCTTTTTTTCTGCTGATTTAGTTGAAAGGAATCTACAGTTCTCGTTGTAAATCTTTCCCCTGCATTATGGAGGCCCTGAAGGGGGAGAGGGCTCCCTAGTGGAGTTCCCACATCATTTACTAATGAGCGATTTCTTCGGGGGTCATTTCTCTCGGAGTAACCCACCTCCTCTCTAGGTACAAGGCTGGCTCTGTGTTTAGCCTCCAGTCTCTCTTCTTCTCCGCTACAGTCAAAAACACGTTGTTGCTTTGTGGAGTTGTAGTGGGGTCTACGTGGGCGAGCGGGACTGTATTTACTACTGAGGCAAACTGTTCAGATGGTTTTTCGGTCGCTCATCACCGTGCCCATCCAAAGAGTAATTTGAGAAGTGTAACAAAAGGTCCTTGTCGTCGTCTGATGGAAGTTGATTTGGGTCTGCCACCAGTGGAGGACTTGGAATTACGTTCCCAATTGTGACTGATGGACGCACCGCTGGGTTTGATTCTGTGAGTAGCAGTGGATGCTTCCTCAAAAAGCTTCTAGAGTCCTTTGCTTTTACCATCAGTGTTACTTTGGGACGCTCAATTACACCATTCAATTGAGTACCATTTCTTTTATTTGGTAAATAGCGAATTGGTCTCATCGGTAGATGATTTTGTTTGCAATTCATCTAACCTTCCCGGCCTCCCCTTGTCAGGGCCACTTAGAGAATTTTCTTGGGACACGGCAGCCAACCCTTCTCCACTTGATGGGAGTTTCATTGAGACTGGAGCTAGACATGTTACGGCACCCTCTTCTGTTCGCACTCTTTTTTTGGTGTAGTTTAGGTGGTGGAAAAACCACCTCTATTGGTGAATGATGTGGATCATCAGATGTCCTGATCCTACTGTGAGCAGTTGATTTGGCCCTACCCCTCGGGGCCGACACTGGGGCTTCGCCGCCGCCACCACCACCCTGATGCTTTCCAGCTAGGATGCAACCTTCTATAAAGATCTTCATATGAACCATCACCAACAGCGACGTATGATCCTTAAGGGTTTCGTTTATGGCTTCATACAGTTTCATGAAGGGAGACATTGCAATGGTTACTACGGACCTCTGGGCTAGCTGGTCATCAGGTCATTTATTGACCTTTCCTTGGGAAGTTGGAGAACCCAAACTCTGATTTGAGCCAGTCCTGTCCTTTACCGTGGGGGTAGCTAGGCCTCTCTCAGTTTTTTCGCCTTGAACTTGACCATTCAACTCCACTGCTGCTCCCCTGGCTAACCCCTGTGCCCGGAGGCCAGAGATGGCCCACCTTGTGGGCAGAGGTCCACCTTGGGATCTTGATTCAGCGTTGGAACCATCTGTATGAGCTTGGATGTTGTTAGTAGCAGTAGGCAAGTTTAACCTGGCACTCTGCAGCTCTATAGATTCTTTCGAAGCTTTGATGTCTTGTCGTATCACATTATTAGGGTCAAGAGTGATTTGATCATTAGGTTTCCTTATGCGAAACTAGCGCCAGGACCTCCTCCTACTCTAAAGTGAGTCTTTTTCGTGTGGGGCAGTATCGAGCTCTGCGTTGGCCCATGCACTTTTTTTGGGTGGGGGCTCGGCCCCATAAGTCTGAATCCTCCAGGCACGCACCCGCAAAAGAAAGGACTTGAACTGTTGAGGGCTCGGCACCTTGCAGTAGTTCAACATCCGTTAGCTCCGTATCGGGGGCTCGGTAGTCGGCAAAGTTCCCCACCTGTTTCTCTACCAAAGGTGCTGGTACAGTGGGCGCCTTGCGACTGGCCAGGCCAGAGGAGCCCAGCTTCTTTGGCTCTCCCCAGACCATTTCCACCTCACAGGCAGTGATCTGGATGTTGGTGCATCTGGATTCTTTGCAGGAACCTGACCAAAAGTACTCTCTTGATTCTTCAACTCCATAAAGATACCGTCTCCATAGGTTGGCAATAAACTTAATCGAGCTCCTCCCTGGGTCAGGTCTAGTGCCCTACAGTTAGCCACAGCGCTGCCCACCAAGTTTGAGCTGTTCGGGAGGAGGGGGGACTGCACTTAGGGGAAGCCTTTGTGGCCCCCGGGGACAGTTTCATCACTTCCCATCCATGCTGCCAACCTTTGACTCAGCGGTCCCTGAGCCCTTTCCGGGAGAGTCAGGTGGTTTTGAGTGACATGCATAGTCGATGCCCTCGCTGTCCCGATACAGGGTCTCGTGGGTTTGCTTGCTTGTCGGATAGTTCACCCACAGCCTCGCAGTCCGCCTCGAACCCCATGTACCCAGGGCGCTCAGCAATTTGTTTGATAAGAGCGCCGCTCTGCTCGCAGGCCAGGGTTAGTGGGCTTAGGGAGGCGTCCGGGACTGTGGCTTTTTGGGCTATTTGGGGCCCCTCAGAAGAGTCTGTTACAGCAGTCTTTGTAGGGGACCCACATTCCAGCACTTGGGTCGTTTGAAAATCAATTTTGGGGGATTTATTTGAGCCCCCTCCAACTTCCGCCCCCCATTGGTAACCACAGCAGCGAATGGGGACACCGAACAGGTAAATGTCTCTTATCCGCTCCTTCAATCGCCAAGACAACTTCCCTTTGGACTTCTGTGGCTCCGGGCCCGGCCGAACGCCTCCTTCCCGCGGCCATCGCTCTTTGGCAGGTTTTTTACTGCTTTCCGAACTGAGGCCGACTCCATCAGCCCCTTCGGGTCTCGTCTACTCGTCCCCAGTCAGTTGACTGGCGAGTGACTGGACTCGACGCCGGACTCTGTGCCGGTGCTCCGCGCCACAGGAGGAGGATATATAATTTTCTTAAAGCTGCAGCGCCTCAGCCAGTAGAGTGTAACGGTCTCCTTCTACCAGCAGGACTCTACCCCTAATATAAAGCTGTCGTTGTCTGGCCAATGCTTCAAATGTTAATCTGGAAAGTTCTGAACACTGTTCCTGATATAAAGCTGCCAACGTCTGAACACTGCCTCTAATGTAAAACTGCCAATGTTGGACACGTGCCCCGGATAAAAGCTGCCGGTGTCTGGCCACTGTCGTTGATATAAAGCTGCAAGAGCCTGGCCAAGGCCTGTAATGCAAAGCTGTGAAAGCACATGCTCGCGATATAAGTCTGCCAGGGGCTGGGCAGTGCCACCGATAGACATCTGCCATTGTCTGGACAGTGTCCCTGATATGAAGCTTCTGTGCATGGCCAGTGAAGTTGGAGTACACAGAATCCATGGCTACGCTGTTGTGTGCAACAAAATAACCATACAAGAACAAGTAAAGTAGCAACACAGGTTTAGTCTTGCAAAGGCTCCAGAGTCCAGATTAAGCGGCAAGACTGGAGTCTCACATAAACAAACATTCAGAATTCCACAGCAGAACAAGAACACTAGGCATCCAATGTATGCCTGCAGCCTAGGTATGACATCTCCCACCCTTAGGAAAACAAATGGTCCAAGGGAAGGAGGAATGAAAGGGGAAGAAATACTAAACATACCAGGAGCCGGACACTGCAGACACGTGCACTTCCCCATTTCCCTGAAATGCCTGCATTTCCCTGAGTGGTTGATTCCGCCTGAGTATTTAGTGTAGGTTTATTGGGCTTGCGAACCTTGACACCAGAGCACAAAGAGCAGCTCTCTCCATCTCCCAACCCGACTTTGCTATGCTGCACATTGACCACCTTCGTAGCAGGGACGGAAAATGCAAGGCCCTTCCCCAAGTGAGTGAAAAGCATAATTAAAATATACGGAGAGAACTTCCGGAACTGTTCTAGAGGCACACGGTAGGGTCGCGTTGGAATCCATCTTGAACTGATGTAAGGGAAGAGAAAATGCATAGCATGTTGTGTATTCTTACGTATTTGCACAATTCGAATTGTATACTGCACACCCTGACCCCAAGGACGCAGGTACTGATAACGCCTCCCACGTTGGCGGTTGGCAAGGATTGCTTTAGAGCCGTTGGAGGTACTTCCCTTGCCCAGCTGCCAGCTTTATCTAATCCGCTAACGAGTTATCTGTCCTTGGATACCTGCCCGGGTCTGAGTAGAAAACACAATTCATTCATTGGGTCGGTGAGTCTCCTCTTGAAGAGATCATGGAACTTCCTCTCGCTGTCTAGTAAATCTATACGACCACAAAAGGCACAACTAGTATAAAAAGCTCGTTGCATTCTGAGGGAGTGCGGTTTACTCTTTTCTGCTATAGGGGTCACGCTGCTCATTGTTGAGTTTGCTTCTTGCAGTGCTGTGGGAGAAAGGTTTCTTCATGAATTGACCTAATAATCCCAACTGACCTCAGCATGTGGTTTACATGTCGCACACATGCCTGGAATCTTTACCCTCAACCAGTCCCCTTGGTGATGTCAGCAGCCCCCTCCACCCCTCTTGGACAATTTTCTGTCTACTTGCTACTAGTCACCTCGCCTGTTGCAACACGGTTTCCTACCCCTTGTGATAGTGAAACGTTCTACCGCAGTAACTGACTAGGCAGTGAACATATAAGCAGCTATAGCTTCTTCCGGCACAATGCTCTCATTCAACCCAGAGACAGATGCTGGCTTAATAGCACCCTTGAGAAAACGGTTCACCCTCTCGAGTTGGCCATTCGAAGGAGGACTGTTCTATAATTCCTACTGTTCCACCCTTCCAGAATTTCCCTCATATACCACTAGCCAAACAGCGCTCCACTGTCTGTCACCAATGATGCTGCAATCCCTTCACCTCCAAACACATGATGCTATGGCTTTATCACTGTTGGCCAAGTATAGGCCCTCTCCCACTATCCAACAGCAGTACCAAGTAGATCAGTTGAGAGCCCAGTGCCTCACCGTGTACCCACCACGTGTTGACTGCCACTTCCTTGCTGCAAGATGGAGGGCACACCACTCTGTTGGATGTCACTTTCTACACAGAGTTGGGCACATTCTCCTCACTTCAGCATCCGTTCTCGACCACCAGCAGTGTTTCCTCAACAGACGCTTTGCCATAGTGCATTCCAGCTGCCCCTTGTGAGCTTTTTCTTCAGAGCTACAGGTGGAATTAATCAATTTCCATACACCATCTTTCATTGGGGTATCCGCCCGCAGATCCAGAACTTGCTTGTTTGCAGCTGGGTCACCAGCCACACGTTTCCAAACATCCTTCAGTCGTTTGCTAATCCAACCCTCTTCTACGTCCTTGGGCTCTTTTCCAGCCACAGGGCGTTTCAAATGGCCATGGCCATGGTCCCTAAGGTCTTTTGCACAACACCACAACCAACACCTTCACCGGAGGATGTACCACTCTCCGCTTCTCCTTGCTCCACCGTCGGACATGAAAGACAATCTGCTGCGTGTTCTGGCTGTACTGATATGGTATGTCAACATGTGCCGCATTCCCTCACTGATGTGCAATGTACCCAATAACACGCTGCCAGTGTCTGGACGCTGTCACTAATGTAAAGCTGTCAGTGTCTGGCCCGCGCTTCTTATGTAAATCTGGAAGTTTCTGCCCACTGTCCATGATTGATATAAAGCTGTCGGAGTCTGGTTAGTGCCTCTAATATAAAGGTGTCCGTGTTACACCAATGTTCCCGATATAAAGCTGCTAGTGCTTCTATGTACAAGCGTCCATGTTGGACTAGTGTCCCGGATATAAAGCTGCGTCATATCCCGTATGGCTCCTAAAGTCTGTTGCTGCTGTAAAAGATCCGAGGTGGCCTGGGTTGTAGGCCCGACCATGCAGTGTGATGTCGGTTGTTAAGCATCTGCCCCCATGTTCTTGGGGTGGGGGGCGTTTCTACATTCGGGTCAGTCAGCGCCCACCAATTCCCCATCCTCGCTTTGAACTGCTGCAATATGCCTGCAAGTGTCACTCACTGCTAGGCACCGATGCCACTGATAAGTGCACTCTGATGTGCGTGTCACAAGTGCTCGCTGATGGCATTAACTACCAGGGTCGGACTGGGACATGAAATAGTTTTGGGCACCAATGTAATAGTGGTCCACAGTTGCAAATGGAAATTCATTCTTTTTGTGACAGACGGTTGAGTAGTACCCAAGGGGGAGGGATGCAGTTATGAATTTTAAAGAATATTTATTCAGTAACACTGGTCAAAACTTCTAGCCGCATGGTGAAGTAACTTATCAAACTGGCCCAAATGCGCCAAATAAATGGGCCACGTTTACCCAAAAAAATGCACCACACTAGCATTTTGCGTTTTTGGTTTGGGCATTGCCCTATTGGCCAGTCCGAGCCGCTTCACTACTCTTCCCACAGAAGTATCCTCATGCAAGCTGCCAATACTCCTGCGCTTCCGGCCTCGTGGGACACAGCACGGAAGCATCCGCAAGGTAGGTCACTGCCCCGGTATCCTGACGTCTTCTGCACAATCGCTTTGTTGCCTTACTCCCTTGCGTAGCACACTGGCTTCCTGAATGCTAGCCGTGCCCAACGACAGCTCTCTGGAATTGCTATGTGAAAAGAAATAACCACAGTAGGCCAAAGTAGAGGAGCACCTCAAGCTTACTCCCGCAAGACTGGAGCCTCACATAACAGAACATGCCAAATTCTGCAACAGAACAAGAACACTAGACATCCACACTGTGGAAGTAGTGGCCATGCAGCAGAAGTATGAGAGCCAAATGCAAGCCAATCTGGCAAACGAGTGGCTGTGTAGACATCATTTAAGTTATTTATTTACATTTATAAAGCGCACAAATGGTCCTTGGGCATCGTGGTGCTGTTACAGTAGGCTTACTTAGTTGCAAAGGAAGTACAGAATAATGATAATGAAAACAATATTGGATAATAACAACAGGGCGAGAAGAAATTTACATGGTGGGGTTGGTTCCTTGGTTACAGTGGAACTAGATATTGGTGGCTTCTGCAATGAGGAAGATTTAAAAGCAAGGTGGCTAACTGTGACAAACAATAGACGCACAGTGGCATTGGGGCATGATGGGTGGTTACAGGGCAGCCCAAAGTTATGAGAGGCTGATGGACCGGGGTGAAGCCTTCAGCTTGGAGGACATCTTAAAAGGGTGGTCCAAATGACCCCTTAATGAACCTTTCCCGTCTCCACAAACATCAGCTTAAACATAAAGTACTCTTAATTTACTAAAGTCCTGATGTATATACATTGTACAAACCAGGACCCTGTTCGGCAGAAGACATGGCTTGACCTGATCAGAAGTGATGTCATAGAAAAAACTTTAGGAGGAGCGTCATCAGTCTTTGAATCTCGAAGGCATCATGGGAAGTGACATTAGAAGTTGCCATGGCTAAGCTAAGAAGTAGACAAATAACACTGTGCAGTGCAACATATGAATATGAAGTGACACAATTATTATATATACAATAACTAATGAGTAAGACTTAGTTAATAGCGTAAATTGTGAAGTGAATCACTTTGAGGATTCCCACTTTTGGCTGACAAGACACAGCAAGATGTAGTTATTAGCCCAGGATCCCTCACTCTGGATAAGTGGTGAAATGAGGACTGAAGCCTAGCACATATTTCAGGCACTTCCCTACCTATGATTAGTTTTGACCAATATTTGTTGCAGTATGGGTTTCAAGAACTAAAAACAATAGTTTCATACGGAGGCCACTGAAAATACAGCACTTGCACAATAAACTTACCCGAGAATATATAGAACATTTGAGAAGAATATTGATCCAAAGGAGCATGTTTATAGCTTTATTTTCCCCACCCTGAATAGAAGATTACAGTCGCGCATGCAAAGTAATGTGAGCAGCCTGTGACGCACACTGAAGAAAATGCACGATTTGCTCACATGCTTGGAGACATTATTTAATGTATTGCCCACCAATTTCTAATCATGCAACATTTGCACCTATTAGTAGACAAAAGTGAATAGCTAATTGCCCCTCACTGGTATGATTGCGACCACCTACAACTACTCTCCTCCATTTCAATGCTCCACTGAAGAAAGGTATGTGGTAAGAAGTTATTTAGCAGAACCCAGGCTGAGCTGCTCCGTGCTTGGTGATGGAACCAAGAGGCTATGAAATCACAGCAGTCCCACAAATGTTTGCCCCCTGTGAGGTAGAAAGGCTAAGACACCCACAAATCAATGCAATCTTATACCAGCATGGGCAGACCAGTAAAGCATGCAGTGTTCCCCTATCAGACCCAGGTTCTAATCCCCTCGGGGTGTCGCTACCTATTTCTTTACGCAAATTGTTGATTGAAGGCGAAGATCAGTTGGTGCTTTGGGCTGACACTGCCTCGCAGCTCAGATCCAACTAGAGTCATTAGTTTGACCTGGGCCTGCCCTAACCTGCCTTACCGGTTCCACCTCCTGGTATTACCGGGATATTACGGGCGGCAGAGACACGTGTAAGTGCCCATTCCAGGGAGTCCCATGGGACTTCCTGGGATGGGACTGCCGGAATTACCGGCACTGCCAGTACCAGTGCCGTCATTCAGGTATTTATTTGCCTTAAGGGGCCTAGGTTCCCGGCAGGTCAGGTCTGCAGGTAGTACACTACCCCCACCAGCAAACTTGTGTTTCCCCGCTACAGAAAAAATGCTGGTGCCAGAATTACTGGCTTTTTTTACGCCATTTTTTCCAGACCGGGGAACTCCTAATGAGCACCCAGGGCCCAATTCCCAAAACCTATTTGGAGCAACAGAGGAGCCATCTCCTTTACTTGCATCTGGAAAGTGCGCCCCATTCACAAAGAGCATCATTCAGATGCTCTGTTTTCATCATTTTGAAATCCTGTCCATTGTGCGAATTGGGGGCATTTGTGTGCCTTTAAAGCATGTTCTGGATTCACAAATGGGAAGCCCTTTAAAATGCGTGAAAACAGAATAAATACCACATGCCTTTTGAAGAGACGCAGGGGGACGCAACATGCATGAACATTTCATGCATCGATCCACCACTGCTGTCCCACTTGCATGTATGCCACCCAACAAGGGTAGAAGTCCTTTTTTTCTATTTTTACTATTCACAAGGCCAGGTCCTGTTACTCTGAAATGTACTCCTGCACCTGCATTGGTGCTGCAAGCCTGTTATGAAACTGGCTAGCGTGTCTTTCGCTGGTGCATATTCCCTCCAGGAATGCACAAGGCACCTCCCATATATATTTTTTTTACCAGCACGCTATTTAAAAAGTAACGTAAGTAAAAAATAGTGCATTCTGTGTAACATAACATGATATTATTGTCCTGTTCTGTCTTGGCGATGGTGCTCTAACGACCTGTGCACACTGGAGAAGGGTGTGCCGCCAAATGGTTCGTGATAAGGTAGATCAGCATATTAGTAGCCGTTCTGTGCCCTGGCATTATCTCTCCTCCCCCCTCGCTCCGGGTTCGGTGGCGCAGGCTGCCAGCCGCTTTCTGTATGGCTTCTGCACAGGCCTATTTCTATTTATACCCCTTTGGTAAACATCTCATTTAGTTGCCATGGCACAACTGTACGAGGAAGCAGGCGTGGCACTGGGGTGTGGCAAATGCAGCACTTATTACATGAAATCAGATTGAGGCAACAGAAATGGATATTTTCCAATGAATGAATGAATGAATTAATACAAACACAGTGAGCTATTAGTTCTTTCCAAACATGAGACATTTAGGGGGATTGATGGTCTTTGGGGTGTCTGACTGTGTGTTTGGGCACTGGCAGCAGGGGTGTGGGGAGGTTAGAGATGGGTGGGGGGGTGGATTTGGTATTGTTTTTGATGTTATTTTCAAGGCTTCAGGCTGTATAAGGTTATGTACCTTGACTTTGGAAAATGTAGAGATAAAGAATATGACTTCTCCCCCACCCAACCACGCCCCGTATGTCTAATTCAAGGGACACTCCGGGACCCGCTACCATGTCTCTACCTCCCCTTTACCCATTTGCTTTGCCTCTCCTCCCCGACTGAACTCTCGCCACTCGCCACTCGCCTCGCCTCCTCTTCCGCTGGCCCGGGATTGCCTAGAGAACGTTCTGTAATCACTTACACGTGCAACATCCTATATGGAACGCGTGGCGCGGGCAGTTGAGTGGCTCCTTCCAGGGTCTCTGTTATGCCAGACTAACCGGTTCCATCGCTTAGAGCTGCATCAGAGGAGGTCGGTCATTCTATGGTCGATGCCCTCACCTATGGAACTTACAAGACCAGCAGGTGCTCATATGTACTCCACATTGCACACTCTGTAGGTCACAACCGTAGCACATGCATACTGGGTCTGACATCGATCTGCCCTGCATATGAGTCTTGGCAGGTCTATGTCAAGCTACTAGCCAGCCGTAAGAAGTCTCTTGCCACCTTAATTCTAAACATATACATGCGTGCCAAGAGTTAATTAGCACTAGCCAAAGGCTTGTGGCAAGTGCACATTTTGGGCCCTGGAAACTAGGTCATGGTTCAAAAAATAGATCATTTGCCCAGACCCAAGCGCAACTGTGTGTTTGGGTTGCATGTCGAGGAAATGCACCTTTTCTTAACCTGTGTTTTCCAAAACCTCACATTTCGAATGTTCCTCTTATTTGGCCCATAAGGTGTCAGATCTCTGAGTAACTTGACGGCTTGTATAGATGTTGGCGTTAGGTTCGTTGTTCTGCTTCTGGCAGGCGCTTGTCCCTTTCCTTAGCTTTGGCCTTTCATGTTGATTGTCACAATTTCCTGGCACTTGCTCTGATGCATCTCTGATAGGCCTTTGATAGGAAACTCATTAGCATTCCCCAGAAGACAGCAGCTACAACCGCTAGATTATGTGTGCAGCTAGGCCGATCTTTTTTTATTAAAAAACAAATATTGTGGGGTATAGCTGCGTTCTAAAGACTGTTGAGTGTTCCCAGAGGAAGCTGATGGGATGTCAACAATGACATAGCTGCTCCCATGTGCCGATAAGCCGACCATGCAACCCCAAACTGCACTACAATCTTAATGCCCACAACTCCAAACCCGAGACATAATAACACTTCTGCTCCTGTGCTATGACTGGGCTCGCTCATTGTCCTCGACGGGGCAGAAACCACTCTCCAACACTAGGCGATGTTTTATTCTATCTGGAAACCAATACCCCGACTCCAAACCCGGGTCCTAATAGCACTTCTGCTCATCGCCACGACCAAGATTAAACATCATCTCCCTCCAAGTATGCACAGCCATAGGTCCAGGAGGATTCATGCTCTGTTAATCTTACTTACTGGTGAATTAATGCGCAGAACTACAAACCAATAGCACTTATGTTCAAACAATACGATTGGGCCTGCCTTTAACAGATGTTCTATATTTTCTTACAGAGGGCACATTCTAATCCCTTTCTTTGACCGATGACTTCTTCTGTAGTACAGAGATTGAATCTGTAGCTCAGGAATGTTTGTGTAGTCATATACGCATTACGGCATTGGCGTAATGCGTGATGACGTCACAGAGACGCAGCGATATGCAGTTCAAATAGGTGGCCATTTTGGCGGCAGATTTGAAAACACTGTTCAAATCCACCACGAGGGAAGGACTATGCAACTTCTCTCCCGCATTGGTAAGCATGACAATTCTCTCTTTTTCATCTTATATTATTTAACAAGTCACACTCTATACCGCGTATTTTGAAGTCGAAACTGTTATGTTTTTGACTTGCATAAGCCCTGTGTCTAACGCCCTTAGAATATCATATATGAGGAAGACCCTTATGAAAGCACAGTGCGATTTGGACTAGGTGTGTGGATATACCATGGACAGCACGTGTCTGTAGATACTTTACAAAATTAAGTGAATTAGCCTTTTTATTATTATTTTTGTTTATACAGAAAGATGTAAGGAACAGCCTTTATTTAAAGGAATAGGAAGAGTAAAAGAAAAAGCATAAGAAGCTCTGGACTACTAACTAGAAGGTGAGGTATTGCCAGCAGGATGAATTAGGTTTTTTGAAAGATACACTGATGTGGTTAAGAAATAATTGTGTGATGTACTGAACACATTAATCAGTGATATGATAAGCAGTAACTGACTGGTTAGCTGTTGTTCCTCCAATAGCGATTATCAGAAAACAAACATACATTCTGTAGTGGTCTTTACACTGTGGTGAAATTCACCCTTATGTTTTCAAATTTACAAACTATGATTAATGAGCCCGCCTTTTTTTGACAAGTGGCTGTTGTGAAACCATTTCTAAAACTTTGCTATTTACATTATTTTATAGAAATGATGAGAAACATGATCCCCTGATGAAGAGAATTCAATTCTCGAAACGCGTTGGGCTCCAGGAATAATAAAAAATGAACTATATGTTAAACTATTTTGTTTCAAGAAACTTATTGTGACATTAATGATATATGGAAAGTCAGTTGCCATCAAATGATTTTAGAATCTATCAGAGAACTGTATGAATGTATTTAAATGTTTGGATCTAATTTGAGAGCGGGTGATAGTGTGCGAGGGACGGGAGTTCCCTTACTGGGAACTATTTCTTGTCCCTTTCTAAGTTATTCAGTCCATGTGTCAGGATTGATTGTATCTCTCCGCACATTGAGATTTTGAAGATTCTTCTCTAAAGATTATTTCTACATCCAACTACGTATTTAGAATAAAGGTGTGCAGTGTGTAAACCTTTCGACTTGCGGCTGCATTACAAGAAATCTTAGTTTGCACGTGCACTGGCCCCAAAGCAGGTACCTCTGTGCTTTATGTTGCTCTTGATGCCATGTGTACAAGCTCCATTTCTCCCACAGTCTCTGGCCGAAGAGGGCCAAGGAAAGTGTATGGCCAGCAGTAGCCTCTTCCCAGATCAGTCTGATTTTTTTAATTAGCATCATAATAAATCCGTAACAAGCACAGCAAATGAGGAAAAAACATAACTGTGTCTACTATACTTCATGCGTTCGGTAAACTCTAATTTTAGCATCAATGTTATCAGTCACAGGTTGAAATTCACGTTTAAATAAAAGTAGTACATTAAGCAGTGTGGTTGTTAAGAGTACATTTCTGCAGATGAATTTGATAATGAAGTTAATGTTTGTGCTCAGGGCTTTGCTATGCTACTCTGTTATCTACATTACCATACACGCTAACAGGCCCCATTCTATTCGGAAGGTGCTTGTCCTGTTCTGCTTTTTCGTGGGATTCTCGGACGTGTAATCCTGCATTTATGAAAGGAAATGATGGACAACCAACAGAGCTATGCAAAGAAAAACAAGCAGTGGCTAAGCCAGTAATTCTGTAGAGGTTAAGACTTTTTTTTTTGCCAGGTGGGTGCTTTGTGAACACATCATAAGGTCTGCATTTGCCGAGCCAGAATGGTGGCCATGATGGATTCAGAGGATTGTGAAGGTTTATAGGTGAGGATCACAATCCATCATGTTTGCAGTCTTTAACACTCCAATAGTGACAGCCGTTGACATTAGCAATGATGATATCAATTACAACAAAACAAAGAAACCATGTAATGCCACATTATGTGGACAACACACCAATGTACCAAGGACCATGGAAAGAAAAACAACTCCCTCACCAACTTACAGTCGTTCGTGCTTCTGCAAGGTGGCAGACCCTATAAAGGAGCTTTTGACAGGATACACTAGTTCTGAAACGCAAAGCAGCCAATCGACCCCAGTGCCCTTCGACTATGTTTCTTCAAGAGCTCTGGTAGAGGGCTGAATCTCTCTTTATGTAGACGTAGCCAGATCGTGTTGGCATGTTAATGTTACTATGATGTTATACTGCACCATCATTATAGTAGTATGAGCTTGCTTAGGCTCATCCGTGAACTGGCGTATGTGCCCCTGGCAGGGGTAACTAGCCCGTATTTTGCTGGAAGAAAGAAAATGAGCGAGGGGAAGATAAGAGGATATGACGGCAGGAAATAGATGCTACGAACACAGGCAGGGAGGGATATAGCGGCGGAAGCATGATTTGTCCCATTGGTAAATGTCGGTCCTACTATGTGTTTCCAGGTTCAGCAAAAGGGAGGAAGCGGATGTGTCCTAAAGTGATGGGATAATGGTGTTGTGCGTCAAACAGATTTGGAGACTTGTACGTTAGTACACAATGTAACGTTAGATGCATGAGAAACTAAAAGTGCGCTCTGGCAATCAAGGAAGTTTGCTGGCATATTTGCCTCGGTGTCTAGAACACTGAGCTCAGAGGACACAGGAGGAATAGCTGCTCTGTGGGCTTCTTATCAGATGAGTAGCATCCACACAGTTGGGAGATCCCCGGAGAGAACGGTTTACAGAAGAAGCTAGCGGAATATACGAAGTGTAACACTTCTAAGTAAAGTTCTCTTCATGTTATCCCGACTGGGAGATTCTGGTGTGCAGTCCAGGCCTTTCAGGGAATGCTTACAGTAAGATTACTCCACTTCGGGGCAGCAATAGACAAGGTGAAAAGTCCCCTTTAGTGCTAGAAGCATCTATGTTCGTCCTGAATTCTGTGAGAAAGGCATCGTGCTCAGAGATCGACACAGACACAAGGATACACGTTTCAAAACCTTTATATAAAGAAAAGGGGTTTGAAGAATACGTAGCTTGCCCTGTTTCTTAATGGGAGTAGTCTCGACCATTAAAATAACGAAGAAATGATAGTCCAAAAGTCAATCGGTCAAACCTAAAGAATCTGTCTGTGTCAAACCTAAGCTTGCCCTCACCATGTAACTTAACAATGTGTGAGGTAGTTGATAAAGTATCTAAGTGTCTCAAAACAATATCAGCATGGTCATGGAGTTTCTTCCACACTCCCTTACCCAAGTTTAAGTCACCCCGGGATTTTCAACAGTTCAGTTCCTTTCAAATGGACTACAAAAGGGCAGTTGAGTAGTTTCCTTATTTGGCACAGTTCTCATACTTCTCTCAGGCTTCCTTGCCTGCTTCAATGCTCTCTAATGTAACAAAGATCTGCTTTAATCATGTTTTGTTTCTCAGGCTTCCCTCGCCTGATTCAATGCTTTTCAGTATATCACAGTTCTGCTTCAACAATAGTCTCTTTCCCAGGCTTAGACCTTCTTAACTTGTCACTTTCAACTCGGTTTCTATTTCAACAATTCACCATCTTAGTACATAGGGTTCCCTTCTCCAATCTTCATGCTTTCAAGATGCAGTTTATGTCGAAGAAACGGCACAGCTTTACTTATCCCCATGCCTGACCACTCAGACACTGTTGCATTCTGGTTGTTGTATTTCTCATACTGTGTGTTCTGTTTCATCCGATCCCCTTGGATATTGGTTTGCTCAATATCTTCCTCCCTAGCCTTTTCTCATCGGCTTTTACTCTAGTTAATTTCTTCCACTCGCTTTTCACTTTAGCAAAACTTTACTTAACTTTTACTTTTCACAGAGACTTTCGACAATGTGTTTTTCCACAGGAGCACTCTGTTACTTTGCTTCCTCACAGTTCAAAATAATCAGAGCTTTCTCTCAACGCGTCTCGATCCGTAAGCGTAATCTTGCTTGCAATTGTAATCATTCACATCTGTAGCAACTGGGCTCTCTTATCACTTTGAACTCACCGGTTGTACTGTAACATTGCGTCCTTCACAACACTTTTATACTAGGTCAGGGTCTCTCCCCTCCTGCCCTTCAGATCTTCCCAGGTGTCCTTGTGGTCCCAGGGAAACAAGCAATTTCTTGGCACCCAGTTTGGAGATATTAACCAGCATCTTGACTTCCTTTGACAAACACTTTCGGCTTCTTGGAGACAGGGCCCTCTCGCCATGCTTTCTCTGGCGAGAGGGCCGTGTCTCCAAGAAGCCGAAAGACCTGTAGTCTTGAAGCGCCTCGGTGTCCCGTTCTCACAAGACTTGTTCTCAATAGCCCTTGCTCAGCTGCTCGCAATCTCATGCCTCAAACTCAGCCTTGCTTTCCGGGCTGCACGTGCTCTCCTTGTGAATCTCGGTTCTACCTTTTATACTTAGTTCGGTTTTCAAATGGATTCAGGTATTTGTGGTTGTAATGAAGGGCCTGACTTCGCTTGGCCTCATCAGAGGGACATTCATAGAAAGAGAAAAGTTCCTTTGAATGTTGTTGTTCGTCGTGCTGTAATCAAGATGGGAGAAGCATTGTTGGCTCTGGTGAAACCAGGGGTCTGGTTTACAGTAGGCTCAGGTGATGTCAGGCAGTGGGGTTATTTAAAGGGGGGATGCCATGTCTCACCCTCAAGTAATCCCTCCCCAATTCCAAGGGACCATCCACCCAGGTGATACTCCCTCACTAGTCCGCCCCCAGGGTCAGGATCCAAAAGCGATGGTCCTCCCCTGGACACCTTTTTGGAAGGTCCCCAGGAAGTGTGAAGAGAAAATCCCACAGGTTTTTTGCAATTCTGATAAGGAATCATCGAAGGATCTGCCCCCTGTATACATGTCTGAATTAAGAGGTCTTGCTTTGCCACAAGGCGTATCTAGTTTGTTTGTGGGGCAGTGGGGAGCCTGTGAAGGGGGAAAGTAAGCATTGTATCTCAACCAAAATCCTGAAGTCCTTTCTATTTGGAGAAGACACTCTTGAGTTCCCAGGCAGGCTCTAAAAAAAAATAAAAGATGGCATTAACGTTTGAAAATCACACGTGGTTTATGCGTGTGACTATTTTCTTTGTCCATCCAACTTTTAAATGCCTTATTGAATAACATTTAGCACACCGTTTTTACAGGCGTTGGTGAGAATATAACGCATTACCTTTTCAAATGCGTTTCCACGTGAAATTACATAGTTTGGTGTAATTCCTTTAACAAGTAATTTTAGAAGCATGATGGGTGGGTAAGACATTTCACTCCAGTACACCGCCACACTCTTTGATCTCAGCTAAGGTTTTCATTATAGTTTAGGTTTTCCAAATCTTTCTGTTTTTGGGTGACAGACATACTGCTGTATTTAATTTATTTTTAAGAGTAACCTTTATTTATATTTTATCACATTTCTTAGGTGGATACATCTGACCATTGTTCACACTGAAAAGGAGCACAGATGCTTTAGAAGACAAGGTGTATAATTAGCAGTAGGAACACCTGTAAGGTGGTTCTTAACACGCACTGGCAAAGCCAACAGTTTTGGCTTTTTTATAGGCATGGGATAAGCTTTTTCCATGCACTGCCTTGATGGTGCTACAGACATAAGATGGACACAGCTGGCAGAATGAGCTAGTACTTGGGTGTATTACGACAGAGCCTGTTAAACATCTATTTAAAGCCTTTACAAGAGCAAACAATGTTGTTTTTTCCTTTGCTTGTTTTTTATTTACAGGATTTCAGTGAAAGTTACAGATATAAGAAAACACATATTGCTCATAGATCAAGTTCCTGTATGCACACTTGGATATGCCATTTGATTACACCTGGAACAGATCTAGAGCTACAATGAATCCACTACCTTTTAGAAGACTGCTTAGGAATAACACTCCCATCCCCTGACAGTACCTAGCTAGCTCAATGAGATCCCTGGGGGAGGGGACAGGTATTTTGGGGAGTGAGGCAGGTAGTGGGCGGGAATGGCCATAGGGACTAGCATGGCCAAGGGTGGTCAATGAGTAGGTAAAAAAAACACCACCACCACAGCTGTGTATACGCCCCACCCGTCCCATCTCTCTCCTATCTTCACTTCCCATGCCAAAAGGGATAGTGTATAGGCAGCGCTCACAGTGCCACCCGATATTCACAAAGATGAAAGGATGGTCTTTAGAATCGGATGCCTTTATTTAAAGTCCTAAAAAGGGAAGGAAACCATCAGTGTTAGGAAAACTCTGCTTAATTATAGAACATGATTGACAAGCCACCTTGTGCACTATTTCGAAATACAATACCAAAGTCCAGTTTTGATCCTATGCACAATTCTGAGAAGATACCCAATCATTCAAGTTTGTTTTTTCTGTGTATAATTTTAAGAACTGATTCTTTATTTTAAATTACTACCTCTGGGGTTTTCTATAATGCACTCACAAACATAACAAGTTGGTAAAGTTGTTACATTTGATTGGGAAAAGCGACATTGCTTGATGCTACATATCCACTAGGAGCTCCTGGTTCTTCAGAAGTGGTTCCTGCTCACTGAATCATGCCCTATAGCAAGGAGATATGTATTGCTCCTGCTTGGCGACCCTTTATTTCAATCCCTGTTGATAGCCTTGTGGTCAGTAAGAACAGCAGGGTAGATTTAAGAGTCCTTTACAGATGGTATGAGAAAGACTGAAATAAGCTGAAAATTGTTCCTACATTAGCAAGAGCTGGACACATCACTCCATGTAAACGGTTGTATTGTAAATATAGCTCCATGTATGAAAACTCCAAGGAGAGACACCAACGTGCCATCAAAGCGCACTCCGGGGACCAACCATGGCAAAAGCAGCATCCACATGAGAAAGCCGTACATCTTTATTGCATAGTCCTCAAAAAATGTATAAATAAAGACAAGCAAAAGAAATCCATGTAACATGTTTCACAACCGCCTGGTCGTTTGTTAACATGGACATTCCCAGAAGCGAACACCATTTATAACGAGTCTGTTTCCTGATGAGAAAACGTGGACCTTCCTTGCTGTTGATTACTCTCAGGCAGGCAAATCTCATATGTTGTGTATGGCAGCCATCTTTTAAGATATACCGTGGTGATACTCCAAATAAAAGTGCTTTCATTAATGTAAAGCCAAGACAGTAATGCTGTATTACAAATCAACCACATCTTATTGTACGATGGCATACAGCTCCCATAGTTTTTCCAGAGTATACATGTGTTGCCCACCAGCCTGACTGCATTGTTTTGGACCATGTTTTCCCATTATGTCCCAATTGTCCACCAGTGGCTGTCCTTATTATTTACACATAAATAAAATATCCATGTAGTTGGGATGAAACCTGATGAAATCATTGCATTAAAGTCCATGCATGTTTACAAGGCATACTTTTGGCAATATTTCCTCTATGTATATATGGCACTGAGGGAGGCACAGCGACTGTTGTTGTTCTATTAGTTTACATCAATTAAATCACCAAGGTTTTCTATATCTTCTTATTTTATCAATTGAAAAATGTCTTTAGCTGCAAATCTCTGATAAAATAGTCTGGTACCAGGAGAAACTCCAGAACACCTTTCCGCATGGACATTTTTCAATTGATACTATAAGAAGATAAACCAAAAGAACCACAGTTGTGCGAAATAATGCTATCATAACCTCCCGATGATCCACATCAATAATGTGCTAAAACACGTGCAGAGGCATCTTTGAGGTATTTATGAATTGATGAAAACTATAATTTAATAGTGAAAAACACTCATGATTTGATGAAAAAGATATTCTGAATAAATGAACACATTAAAATACTGTCGATCTATTGCCATTTCAACAAATAAGGAGAACACTTATAAACTAGGAGAACATTTGAATAACTAAGGAGAATACCTATACTAATTAACTGCAAGGCGCAGTAACCGGCCCATATTATTTCAGGATATTACTGTTGTATGTAATATTTGTAGGGCAAATACAAGGGTTTCGACTAGAACGTCATGGGATCCAAAGCTGTCTCCTTAGAAAGGACTGTGTGGAATTGAGGCAGTAGCAGCGGAGGTGGTGGTTCCAGGGCAGAATCATATCTTATCATCCTCTTCTTTCTCTCTTCACGCAGGAGTGTGCTTCTTTCAAGTATACGGAATGGAGGTGCAAATCTCGACAGAATAAAAATATAGCTTTTCTATCAAGGAAGCCAATAATATCCCTAACATTTGTCCATGTGAACTTTGCATTAAGAACCATGCACACAACAGGTACAGATTAAAATGAACTTGAGTAGCGCAAATGAAATCTGTTAGGAGGAAATTATGTATTCTCTATCGGGGAACATGAGATTGTTTTTTAAAATATAAATGTACAGGTTAGCACAGGTCTTCAGCTAGTCTTAATTTAAAAGGATGGTAAAAATTTGCATTTTTTTTCTTCAGATTAAAACATTTAAGGGTTCAAAATGCTGTAAAAACAATATCACTTGTAAGGCTCTTCAGAGTTTTAGTGAAAGTATAGAATTGGGAATTGGGTTTCATTTTTCTTTTTCTTAAATAATTCTCTCCCGTTCATTTATACATCGGGACCTCACAAGAAGGCTTGCTTTTCATTCATGCAATGTTTTTGCTCTAGAGCCAAGGTCTGCAACCATTGGCTCTTTTGATACTTTGGACTACATCTCCCATCAACCATAGCCAGCATCGTCAATGGTAAGGGATCATTGCAGCTAAGGTCCAAGCCACAGGTTTCAGATCCCTGCTCTAGAGGCTCCTCCTTCTGGAGAAACAGCCTTAACAGTACTGATGCTATAGTCCTTCACAGGCAGGTTTCTTCCTGCAGCTTGTAAAATTTTGCCTCTGGCAGTGGCACAACTGAGTAAAAATGAAACTGGTACCTCTCATTTTCTTGCAATTGACAGAAGAAATGTACATACCTTCCCCCCTAAATGAATAACTACATAAAAGAAACCCCCCCAAAAAGTAAGGAAGCAACTGGAAAGAAAATCTAGCAAATGTCCAACAGAAGAAAAAACAAATAATCAAGGAACAATTGGCAATAATGATTAGCAAACACGACACAAAAAAAATGAACTGCAAACATTGTGCATAACATGAGACAGAACATTTTTCAGATAATCAAAATTGCATAGTAAAAAAATTCTCCACCCCATTAACATTGCACAAAATCCTTCAAGTCACCCGGAGGCATTCTCACCCTTGTGCTTGTTCTGACCCCAACCTGCACATAGCCATCTTCCAACACAGGATCATTCCTGAATGGACACCACCCTCTCCAGCATCGCTTCCCTCCACAGCATTACTCCTCGCCGTCGCTCCTTTATAAGGTGCCAGTCTGCCCATAGACCACACATCACCTCCTTCCACAATCACTACTCCACTCCTACCTGCAGTATTATTTTTGTGGCCCAACAACCTGCTTTCAAGACATTTCAGTCCCAACCTGGGATATTTTTACCAACACCAAATCACCATCAGCCCATGGATGCACGGCCTTTCACTCCATGACAATCATTGAAAAAGATCTTATAGTACTCTTGCCCCTCTCCACAACTCTCATGATCTCTTCATGGTACACACAGACTGACATGGATGAGCCCATCCACCCAGGGCATAATTTGGTCTCCGGCTCACGACCCTTCAAAGAAACAAAAGGGGACACCTTTGTCGCTTTGTGGGGCGTAGTGCAGTACCGCCAAACCATCTGCCTCAAGACAGTCCGCCAGGGTAAAGCAGACCTCTGGGCCAATTGAATACCACCCTTTATAAACCTGTTTACCCATTCCACTAATCCATTCACATGGGGGTGATATAAGGTTGTGCGTACATGTGAGATGGAATATTCTTTTTAAAACGTCTTCATCATCTCAGAAATGAACTGGACTCCATTGTCGGTAACTAACACTTTGGGAAATCCCTTTCAGAAAAACACATTCTCCTGAAACCTAATCAATTCAGTGGTTGTTGCTTCTCTTGCAACTTCCAACTCCACCCATTTTGAGTGGTAGTCTGCCAGAACAAACAAGTACTTAAAATCATCCCCTAGTCCTTGAATAGGCCTCATCACTTCCACAGTAATTTTCTGCCATGTTTGATCTGGAATCTTTACAGGAATTAAAGGCGTCTCACTCACCACCTTACTTTTGTCGCTCATCAAACATTCTACGCACTCTCCCACTTGCTTCTCCACTGCCCCATCCATGGTAGGCCACCAATAGTTCTGGCACAATCTCATTTTTGTGCTGTTAACACGGAAATGACCTTGATGGGCCAGCTCTATTAGCTTCCACCTAACATTCTCCGGAGGCACAACTTTGGCGCTTCTTCTCACCCTCGTCCCCACTAAGGATAGTTCATCTTTGATCTCAAAGTAAGGTTCGAACTTCCTGTACAACACATCTCTGTTGGGGCTTCCAATAACAGTCCATTCAATAATCTCACTCAACACTTCATCCTCCACAGATGCACGTTCCCATTCTTCCCCATTAATTGCTCCTCTCTCAGTGCTCACCACAACCAACTCTTTTCCCAGGTAAATTTCACACACAAAAATCATATCCTTGAAGATCCAACAACCATTTTGAAATCCTGGGCGGTCCATTGCTCCACCCCACACTAGACATCATCTGCACAAGAGGTTTGTGGTCTGACCTTACAATAAAGCACTAGCCCAAAAATAATTTAAAATGTAAAATTGACCAATATATGGCCAATGCCTCTCTCTCAACTATAGAATAATTTCCCTCTGCACCCCTCAAAGCTCTGGAGGCAAACACCACCACCCGTTGTTCTGCCTTGCTGTCACTCTGAGTCATAGAGGCACCTAAACCTAAAATACTCGCATCAACAGTAAGGAAGGATCTACTCCTGGGGAAAAATGCTCCCAGAGATGGGGCATTAGCAACACTCTTAATATTCTCAAAAGCCTCATTATAATCATTTGACCACACATACCTCAGACACTTTTTGAGTAATGATCTAAGAGGTGTCGACAGCACCGTAACATTCTCCACAAATGCGTGATAGTATTCAGCTAATCCCAAGAAAGAACATAATTCGCTCTTTATCTTTAGGCTCGGGGGCTAGGCTAATCGCCTCAACCAAACTATGTTTCGGCACAATAGCTTCAGCAGAAACACAATGGCCCAAATACTCCACACTTCGCACACCAATTTTATATTTGCTCCTTTGGACAGTAAAGGCCGCTCCTTTCAACCTGCACAACACCTCTCTTATCACTATGTCATGCTCCTAAACAGAACTAGTGTGAATTAACACATCGTCTTGGAAAATTATTACTTTCTTCATGCATTTGAGAACTTTTCCATCACTCGCTGGAACACGGCAGCTGCCAATGCCAGTCCAAAAGATGTCAGTTCTTGGGGCACTTGATGGTAGGCTGCCGAAAGATCAATTACTGTAAACAGTCTGGCATCTCCCAACAGAGCCAAAACCTCTGAGATCACTGGTAGGGGATGACGGTCCACTAGAATATTTCTGTTGAGATCCCCGAGATCTACACAGAGCCTCCATTTGCTATTTGCTTCTGGCACCAAAACCACCGGAAACTACTACTCTGTTCCCTCAACTCTTTCTGTGACACCTTCCTGAAGAAGTCTATCAAGTTAATCTCTCATCTGGTCTTATAAGTGGTGGGGAACCAGATGAACTTTGTGTACCACGGGAGTGTAATTCTCCTTCAGCCTAATAAGATGCTCAAAATCCCTTAACTTCTCCAGCTTCTCAGAGAATACTTTGAAAACTCGACGGCACATTTATCTTGGGCCTCTATGATGGGCACTGGCTCCTCCAAATTAGCTTGGATGTGAATTCTCAGATTGGCCTGTTCGTCCCACCCCAACAGATACAAACCTTTCCTTGCCACAAACACTTCAGCTGTAGAACTCCTCCCTTTGTACTCTTTGGGGCATGACATTTCCCCAGCATCTCTATTTCCACTTCACCATAACCATGAGGACGAATGATGTGTTCCAAAAGACTCCTGTACTCTACCCACAAGAATATTCGTGAATGTCTCACCAGAGATGATGGTTCAAGGGGAGGCACCATCTACCTTCATTGTGAGCTTTTTCCCATTGAAGGTGAACTCATCCATAGGCCCTCTCTTTCCTCCATTAAGTGCAGAGATTTTGAACACATGTATGACACTGCTTCCCTTGCTCTCTGTGTCGGACAGCTGTGCTGCTTCATGTCGAGCATTGCTTCCCCTAGCCTCTGCCTGCGATGGCTGAGCCACCTCTTGTTCTACTCTGGAGGGTGCCCGCTCCAAGCGTTCACTGCTGCTTCCTTACCTACTCGAGTAAAGTGACCCATAGGCTTGCATTTTGCACAGATCACATTTCGGGCAGGACAGAATAAGTTTGAGGATAGATAGTCTGTTACTGCCACACTTGAATCATCTTACTTCCCTGCTGACTTCATTAGTTTTCCTATTTCTTACAGCACACACTTCATTGTTGGGTAGATCAAACTTCATATTTCTCATATGGTGAGCTGTTTGCTCAATACTGTGGAACAGTTCTACCGCCTGTTCTAGTGAGAGATCTTTTGTCAGCAGCTTTTCCTGAACCTTAATGATGTTGGTACACCTTACGGGTTGGTCAATGATCAGAGAATTTGCTAAAGGACCAAACTCACAAGTAGGACTGAGCGTGCAAAGGACAGCTATGAAGCTTTTAACTGGCTCCAGCGCCTCTTGACACCTCTTGAAAAATGTGTGGCGTTCGAAAGTTGCACTCTTTTTTTTTTGCTCATAATGATCTTTGAACATCCTGATTGCCATGGCAAAGTCATCGAGGCCACCAGCACCTAAACCTTCCAGATCTGGCAACCCATCAAACACACTGCACACTTTGGTGCTCAGGTTGTGAAGTAACAAGGCGTGTTTCCTTGCTGGCGCAAAATTTGTCTCCACCCATTGCGAGCATATAAGTCTCAAACATTTTTTTCCACCTGTTCCACGTAATCGGGGGTGTACCAGGTTCATCCAAGAATGGTGGAGGAGGAGGAATCCCATTGTCCTGTCCAGGGTACACTGGATGTGGCTACTGTAAAGACTTTCCCTTCTCTTGACAGCTGTGAATTTCTAATCCTTTTAGTCTAGCTGTATGCACTGTAGACTCTGGTGAGGATTTTTCCTTCTCTTGTCAGCCTCGCATCTCTAATCGTTTGTCTCCTAATTTATCATTATAAAAAGTCTCTCTACTGGCCGAGACAATGCACGTAAATGAGGAAGCACCGCCATTTTGGAGAAGCCTGCAACACATCCCGAGACGCTCCCCATTGCTATGGAAACAATGTGACACACGTATGCGCTTGAAGGTCCTTTCCTCTGATGCTTTTTCGGGAAGAGGCCCGGGACTGCCATCGTTGCAGCCAAATCCCATGGAACAAGACCTGCGCCTTGTCACCTGCTTCTGGCCCCTCTCACCTTGAGGTGGGCTCAACGCCTCCGTCTTTCTCGCTTTAGAGGCACCAGACACCAACAGTTGCTCCCAATACTGGGAGAGGGACTCCGCGGGCTGCTCTTCGTTGTCCGCTTCCCCCTTTTACGGACCCTGGACACTTGTCGCTATAGATGAAGTGCAACAAGGCGGGTAAGAAAGTAGCTTCATTAGTAACCCACAGAGCGCAGCACTTCTGTTGATGGCTAACATGACAACTGACAGCAATTCCAAATGGCACAATTCCAGAACTGGAATCGAAGCAAAGTCACACTGCAGGGAATATGGACATAACAAGAACCCATTACAACAGTCACTGTGAGTACCTATGGCCTGGGAGCAATGATGATGCAGAAACACCAAAGCATTGAGTAGGGTGTACCATGTGTCTCTAAGCCTGTCACTAATCCCATAAATATGACTCAGAGTAATGGTGCCATGCACAGGTGTTACCAAATGTTAATGTTAAAGGATATTTGTACCGTGCACTATCGCCACCGGAGTGGTCCCCTGGCACTTTGGCAGCTCTGAAAGAGGGAGAGGGGGGTTGAGTTAGTGGGAATGAGCTGGAAAATGCAAGATTGCAGTGATGTGCTGTTGGCAGCCTCAGCCCGGTCGGTCCATTGGCTGGGTTTGGGGTGTTATACCGTCGATAGTCGTCATGTGCTGTTGTGCAAGTCTATGTGCGGTTTGTTTTGTTGTTGCAGTGTAGTGAAGTTTGTGCGGTTTGCTGCGTTTTAGGCTTGTGTTTGTGTTTGGTTAGGGTTTGAGAGGTGTATGCAGAGGGATGAAATTGTTAGTGGATTGGTTAGTTGGCATTGCTGACCTATCAATTATGTCTAGGTGTGATGCTTGCTATTACATCGGAGTGTGGCGCTTGCTAATTTTCAGTATTCTGTCTAGATGTGAGGCAGGCTAGTGATCACAATTCCATTCTAGTATTGCACTTTTTATCATTCACAGTTTCATTTAAGTGTTCTAACATTCACATTTTTGTCTAGATGAGACGCAAGCCAAGGCTAATAATTCCATCTAAGTGTGGCACATGCTAACATTCACATTTCTATCTAGATTTGATGCAAGCTAAGGATAAGAATTCCATCCAAGTGTGGCAATTGCTAACATTCACATTTCTGTCTAGATGTGAGGCAAGCCAAGGCTAAGAATTCTATCTTAGTGTGGCACATGCTAACATTCATAATCCTATCTAGATGCGACGTAAGCTAAGGCTAAGAATTCAATCTTAGTGTGACACATGTTAACATTCACAATCCTAGCTAGATGTGACGCAGGCTAAGGCTAAGAATTCCAGTGTGGACATGTTAACATTCACATTTCTATCTAGATGTGACGAAAGCTAAGGCTAAGAGTTCCATCTAAGTGTGGCACATGCTAACATTATTACACCTGTCTAAAGGTGACACAGGCCAATCTTGACAGTTCTTGATAGGTGTAGCACTAGTTACCATTGGCTAGTATGTTAGTGCGTGATGCAATGCAATATTTACAGTCAAGCCAAGAGTGGATTTGGGCTTGTGGTCACTAATCTCTCTAAGTGTGCATGTTGTAAGACTATGGCAGTCTACATTAAGGAGAGGTAAGGTAGAGTGGCGAGGGCTTTCTGCAGTAGAGTAATTGCTCTACACCCCACCCAGGCCACACTTACAGTTTTGTTGCTGTCTGTTGGCTGCGGGCTTCCTTTGCTTCCCCTTCTGACACCTGCAGACACATCTTCGAGCTGCCAATGCAGGAGCCGCCCTATGCCTCGAGGCCCTTAAACAAGGGGGCTGCCAGGCAGTGGGCTGCCCTGGGGTGCCCTTGGTGAGAGTGCAATGGGCCAATCGGGGCCAGTGGGAGGTGGGGATAAGGGAAGCCCGGAACTGGGAAGCCTGGGGAGAGACGGCACTGCCGCCATGCACTGCATGCTTTTTAAGGCACTGGCGCTGTTTTGGGGGGTTGGCTGGGGCCATGGGGGCAGAGATGCAACTCACCTTGCCTGGGGTTTTCCAGCGAATGGTGCTGATGCCTCAATGTTTGCAGGTCTCTAGGCCTGTGTGGTGGAGGGATGGCTAGGCCAATCAGGGCCAGTGGGAGGCAGGGATAAGGGAAGCCCGGAACTGGGAATGAATCCACGAATCATAGAAAAAAAACACTATTTAAATCAGATGGTGACTCAAAATAAAAATGAATACAAGCCCAGAGATAACAAATCCATGTACACTGCCCCAGCGAAAGTGAAGAGAGTATCAAGAGCCAACATGGCTAATGAATCTGGAAGAAGAGAGTCCTTCTAGAGGGGAATGTTCTGAAAAAGCAGACAACATTAGGATAGGTGACATAAAGAGAATAGACAACCAAGCAGCTGACATAGTAGATGTGGAACATGAAATAAACGAAAGACCAACATCAGAGGAAGACAAGATAGCACATAGACAAGCAAAGTTTCTACAGCAGAAGATCAAACACAAGGATGGGCTCATTTTCTTGCAGGAAGAGGGGTGATGCAGTATGAGTATTTTACCTTCCCTACTGACCCGAATGGGGCACATTCACCCCTTAAAGCATTCTCACTTCAGCGTAACCACACAGCAAAAAATAAAAGGTCTGTGTCCTCGCTGCAAAGGTGATGCTGCTGTGAGAGTTTTTCAAAATGTAAAATCCCTGTTCTGGGTTTGGGGGAAAAAGTAGTGTGGCTATTGGCAGAAACCCAGCTGGGACTAGGCAAAGTATAAACACTGCATCTCGGTGTGCAATGCTCATTTACCAGCAAATCAACTTAACAGTTATAAACCAAATAAGGCCAATCCTACTGCAGTCTTCACCTCTCCTGTTCCCTCCCAGGCCCTCTCTACAGCTTTGGCCCCGCATTTCACCATTATAACTCGGGACATCCTGTTCTTGCTTTCCTCTTCCTCCTCCCCTCTTTCCCCCTTTTGCCACCTCTCTCTCTCTCTCTCTCTCCTCTTCCTTTTTCCTCCTTTGCTCTTGCAACACCTGAAAATGTTTCTAGAAAAGTCTGATCTATGAAAGTGTTGTCCAAACAGGTGCTCCCCTGCTCCTCCGAACCATCAAGGACCACATTGCCACCCTTGCTCCAGCCATGGTCAATTTCCGCAATCACTCTTTATCCACTGGGTCCTTCCTCTCTCCCCTTAAGCAAACCCTTTCTCACCCCCTCCTAAAAAAAGCCTTCTGCCGATCCTTAATGTCCAACAAACTATTGCCCGATTTCTATCAGTCCTTTCCTGGGCAAACTCCAGGAAAAGCTGGCCATCTCCCAGCTCACCCTCCACACTGAATCTGTTGGCTGCCTCCATGACCATCAGTCTGGCTTCAGATCAGCCAGAGGCATGGAAACTGCCCTTCTGAACACCCATGAAGATCTGCTCTCTAACCCCGACTCAAGCTTTCCCTCTGTCCTCATCCTCCTTGACCTTTCTTCTGCTTTCGACATGGTCAATCACGCCACCCTGATCAACAGACTCTGTGTGAACCTGGGCATCATGGATCAGGCCCTGGTGTGGCGGACATCCTTCCTCCTGGACTGTCCCTCCAAGGTCCAATTTGGGGTTGTTCTCTCCACCACCTCTTTCCATATGTGGTGTCGCCCAGGGCTCTATCCTTTCACCTTGGCTCTTTAATGTCTATCTGGCCCCTTTGGCCCACCTGATCTCCACCTTCTCCTCTAACTTTCAGTGTTATATGGATGACACGCCGCTCTCTTTCAGGCTACCCCAAGGCCTCCTCTCCTCCCTCGCTCATTCCGGACTCTCTATCCACGATTCAGGATTGGTGCGCCTCCAACGATCTTTGCCTTAATGCCAGCAAGACAGAGATCCTTCTCATTGGGACCCCTGCTCCTGCTTTCCCTCCCTCTCTCTCTCTCTCTCTCTCTCTCTCTCTCTCTCTCTCTCTCTCTCTCTCTCTCTCTCTCTCTCTCTCTCTCTCTCTCTCTCTCTCTCTCTCTCTCTCTCTCTCTGGCTGCCCTCTTAGGCCCTCTACCCTCACCTTCCTGTGAAGTAAAAAACATTGGTGTCATGTTCGACTCCACCCTCTCCTTCTCTCCTGACATAACGGACCTTGCCAAAAAGGCCCACTTTGACCTGCCCCCCTCAGAGGTATGCTACCTTTCCTCACTGTCCCCCACAAGCTCATGTTCTTCAGAGCCCTGGTTCTCTCCAGGCTGGACTACTGCAACAGCCTATTTCTCAATCTGCCCATCTCTACTCTTTGCCCCCTGCAACTAATCCAGAACAGGACTGCAATACTTATCCTTGGCCTCAAGCCCAGGCACCATATTTCTACAGCCCTGAAATGTTTTCACTGGCTCCCGGTGGCCGCAAGGATCAAGTTCAAGACCTTCTGCATCGTCCACAAGGCTTTCTGCCCCCTGGCCTACCATGCACTTAGGGGCTTAAACTGTAGCCCTACAGCCCCCCCTGCCTCCGGCACTTACCTAGATTCGCACTCCCCCCTTCTTCTCCCTTGCACTTCCCCCTCTCTTTCCCTTGCACTTATATTATTGCACTTTCACGAAATCAATAACACAAGGTCTAGTAGTATTGTTTGCCTTATCCTCCCTTTGTTTTCCCTCCCTGTCTTGTAGTGCCTAGAAACACTTGTGTACAGTCACGTTATAAATGCCATACCATCTCATAATAATGGTTTGGTAATTTAGCATTGCCAACTAGACCAGACTCTGGCATCGCTGAGGATGGCCATTACCACCAACCTTTCAATTAAGAGCCACATTCATTAACAGATTGTGCCACAGAGACCGCTTAGGAACCAGTTGCAGACATCAGACCAAAAGCTCCTTTGTTTTGAACGTTTATAGTGTTAGCACGTTTAATATTCAGGCCCTGGGAAATGGCCGAACTCCCCCTGCCACTAAAGTGTAGTCATGGTAGCTACTGTCAAATTGTAGTCCTATGTTTATGTCGGTGCCCTTTACCGTTTTCTTTATTTTTTAAATCTGTCCATCCTCTCGCTGCGCCATGTCCCCAAATGACTGGAATTCAAAGCGGTTCAGTGTTGGGAACAGTCACAAGTGCAGTTAACCACATCTCGGAGGTCACGGCTCTTTCAAAGGACCTGGGAAATCAGTCGTGCCTCAGGGATGGGTGCTGGTGACTCGGTGCTGGAATGACATCAAGGCAGTTGCTGGCTTTGAAGGACACAAACGGATGAAACGGAATAAGGCAGGTGCCATCTTCCATGGAAACACAAAACTGGCCTCCGGGTGAGGCGTTCTTCTAACAGCCTCGTCTACCCCATTTCCGGCACACTTTGACACGCTACGATCAAGGCATTTGTGCTGAGAAAAATGCAGCACATCCACACAGGCCTAGAGACCTGCAAACATCGAGGCATCAGTAATATTGTGTTTTTAAGTGCCAATCTTTGATAATTAGGATAAACGGTCAGACCTGGAAAGCAGAACATGGCCTGGTCTGCCACTGAGGTGACCTTGTCCCTGTAGAGAACACAACTCACTTCCTTACACAATGCCCTAAAATGATAGCGAATCCTCTCGCAGAAGCAAGAACTTTATACGTCTTTAAGACCAACTAAAGGTACCTTTCCTAATAGGAGAAAAGTCAGAGGTAGCAGAAAATACAGCATAACACGTCAGCTGGTGACGCCATCTGTGGCGATAAAACGGATTTGCAAATCTGATGCAATTCCTACGGACCCGCAAACGCCCGAGTACGTCATACAGTAAAGCACAATTGGACTGCGTGAACTTTTACACTATGTAACAACTCACTGAAAAAAGCCACTCTCAGTTTGCAACAGAAGTACTTGTCATTGTAAGTCCACGGCAGATAAGAGGTACTGCCTCCAAATTTCCACTCGCTCCTGCAAGGCAACTGGGTACACGCACAGGTATGGAACGCCTGCTGCCTGTACCTTGCTCCATAATGTAGGGGTCCGGGATGGATTCTGTGAGAGCGCGGGTGGGCCCAGGAGCGTGGATGACGCAGTACAGAAAGGCGGACACAGAGATAACTGAACATGTCTTTCTTTATTGGACTCCTACAATGTACTGCCTCTTTTCCTCCCCGCCCCGTCACTTCCCATTCCCACGTCAGTTCCCCTTTTCTTAACGCCCGCCTCCTGCTCCCAAGGCAACATCAACGTAACATCCCCCCATTTTAAACAGCTACCAGACTCTTCACAACCGGTGCCGGTCTGGTGGACCTCAGTAGTCCATTTCCTCGATCCACCGGCGAGGCTTTTTCAGAGCTCTCTGCGGGCGGGCACTGACGGTCTTTGGAGACTGCACACTACCCTCACTCTCCTTCTGGGATTCTTGATCAGAGTCCTCAGTGTCCATTGGTCTCCTTGATACGGATAATCCGACTCCTATTCCAAAGGCGCTCGCACCTGCCCACTCATACGCCTCAATCCCAGGGCTGGGATCCCCTTGAAGTGGGAGGAATTTCGCGTGACTGACCCCTCCGGATCTTGGGCTGTTACCATGGAACCTTTCTTTTGCGTGACAAATAGAGGTTCCTCTCGAAATGGAGAGGTGTGTTTGTGCGTTATAGGCTGTTGAACTGCCACCACATCTCCCACTTCGATCCGTGGCATTTGCACCCCACGGCGGCTGTCTGCGGATGCATTCATGCAAGCCTTTGCAGCCTCATCCCTCTCCTGCACCTCCTGGTCTAGCGCGGGTGGGTGGCTGACCTGGCTGGCTTGTGGAATTCTCGTCTGAGGGTTTTGTCCAAACATTAGCTCTGCAGGGGCCCTCCCCGTAGTGCTATGGGGTGTTCCCCGGTAGTCTCTCATGAGCTGATTCAGCACTTGTTCATACAGCTGTACAGTCAACTCGGCGATCCGAAATGCTCTCTTTAGATTGGCCATGAAGCGTTCTATCATGCCATTTGCTTGGGGTCAGAGGGGAGCTATCTTCCGGTGGTGAAACCCTAGGTATTCTGCAAACTGAGCAAACTGATGCCAGCTGAACGGGGGTCCATTGTCCGTCTTGAGTACCTTGGGCACTTCGTTTGACGAGAAGATATGGTCCAGGGCCGGGATGACATGATGGGCTGCGGTCGATGATATCAATTGAACTTCCGGATATCGTCAATATTCGTCCATTACTGCTAAAACGTACTTCCCACCTTCAATGGGCCCAAAGAAGTCAGCGGCAACAACGTCCCATATTCCCTGCGGGAGAACAGACATATTCAGTGATTCCGAATGGCGATTTGGGGTGATAAGGCTGTAAGTGGGACATGCATTTAACGCAGTCTCCACCATGGTGTCCATGTTGGGGAACCAAACCTTTTGGCGGAGCATGCGCTTTGTGGACACCATGCCCCGGTGATTTTCGTGGGCCAATTGGATAATCTTTGGTCTCAGGGCTGACGGGATTACTAGTTTGCAGTCTTTCAGCAGCAGATGGTCCTCGGATAGTGCTAGCTCGTCCTTCACTTGTATAAGGCACTCTACATCCGCCTGTATTGCGTCCCCTGCTGCTCTCCCTCTTTCATTGGCTCTTTGCCACACTCCAGATTTGAGTCCTTCGCATATTATTCGGCAGGCTAGGTCCTTTTCTGATTCCCTCACTAGTACCTCTGTATTGACTCCCTCCGGGGTTGTCTGATGTATGAGGTATCAGAGGTACCTGTCTGCCACGGAGGGTTCTGGCACGCACCCCTTACGGGGCCTTCTGGACAGGAAATCTGCAGGGTTTTCACCTTTCCCTGGCCGGTGAACTATTTCGAATGCATAGTCTTGTAGTCTCAGTCCCCATCGAGCAATGCGTGGTGGCATCTTTGCCTGGGGATTTCCGTACAGGAATAACAGGGCTTGATGATCAGTAATGACTCAGAATGGTTTCCCGTATCGAAACAGGTGAAAGTGCTTGCACGCCCATACGACTGCAAGACCTTCATTCTCTGCTTGAGAGTACGCCTGCTCGGTGGTGGAAAGACTCCTGCTGGCATATGCTACGATGTGCATTTGGGAAGGGTCTCTGGGGTCTACGTGTGCTAGTATGGCCCCCCAAACCTACTGGACTTGCATCCACGGTCAGTTCAGTTTTCCGGCTTGGGTCGTAATAGGCCATGTTTTCTGCCTTTGCAACTCTCTCTCTGATAATCTCGAATGCCCTCTGACAGTTGTCGGTCCAATCGAAAAGTCATATCTTGATGTGTCGGTTGTCTCAACGGCTCGCCGACGGATGCAAAGTCTTTGATGTTACGGTTGCAGTAACTGGCCAGGCCTAGGAAAGAGCGCAGTTCTGACACGTTTGCTGGAGCTGAGATTTCGTTTAGTGCTGCTACTCTCTGTGTCCGGAGTCATGCCCGTCTCCGAGAATACATGTCTGAAGAATTTCAGTGTGCTTTTGCGGAACTCACACTTGCCTCTGTTCAAAGTGAGGTTTGCATCATTTAAGGCTTTGCAGACTTTCATCAGTGTCTCGTCATGCTTGTTTATATCAGTGGCGAAGACTAATATGGCATTACAATAATTGAGACAGTTCTGGATGTGTTTGATGACATTGCGTACCTCGGCCTGGTATATTTCCGCAGCCGAGGACACCCCAAAGCTTAACCTCTTATACCTGAAGAGGCCCACATGGATGACAAACGTAGTGATATTTCTACTTTCGGGGCTCAATACCAACTGGTGGTATCCTTTCTGTAGGTCAAGCTTGGAGAATACCTTGGCTCCGTTTAACAGGTGGATCATATCCATGATGCGGGGCACCGGATATCTCTCCCACCTGATGGCTTGATTGGGGTGCCTCATGTCCACGCACAGTCGTATGGCCTCTGATCCTTTTTTGAGCACGGGTACTATGGGTGACACCCAGGTGGTGGGGCCCATGGCATGTTCGATGATGTCATGTTCCAGTAGTTTGTGGAGCTCATCCTCCTACTTTCTTCTGGATGTTGACTGGGATACCTCGGTAGGGTTGTGCTACCGGGCGTATTGAGTCATTCACATGAAGTTTGATTTGTCTGTTTTTCAGCTTGCCAATGCCTTTGAATATCCGTGAGTATAAGTTGTTGACCATTTTGACTGGGTCAATGTATTTGTGAACCATTATGTTGTACAGGATATGAATGAGCCCCATGTCGGCAGCGGCTTTAAAACTCAGAACACAGCCGCTGTCTGTCTTGGTGGCCCGAACATGTAGAGGTATTTTCCTCTCGTGCCCTTTGTAATGACAGAGAACATCGAATTGTCCCAAACACTTGAGGTGTGCCTTGGCACCATAGGCGTAGATGTCTACTGTTGCTGGGTGTAGCTTTGCTTTGGCGAAGTTCATTGTATATCTTATTGCTGACCACGTTTACCGTGGCTCCCGTGTCGATGAGGAATTCAGTCGGTTGCTTGTTGAGTTTGATGATAAGTGTAGGGCTGAGTGCCGTGGCGGTGGGGTTGCCCAGGGCGTACACGTATGCCCTATTCTTCTGGTCACTCCCCGATGAGCTGGGGTCCGAGTCTGTGGGGATTGCTCTACTAGGTAATGCACGTGGTGTCTTGATCTGTGCTCTGGCCTTGCCCGCATGACATATCTTCTTCTTTCTCTTCTATCTCTCGTTTGCTTGTCCTCCCCTGAGACGCTCTCTCTTGGATCGGGGTTCAATTGGGTGGTCAGATTTTAAGTGCTTGCTGTCGGGCTGGGGTTTGATGGTCCCATGCTTTGCACCTTGGACCTAGGTGGGTTGTCTCTGGGTGGGCCTCTCCCCTTGTCCCTGAATAGTCTGCATACAGCTTTGAAGTGCCCTTCCTCGCCGCAGGATGCACAACGTTGTCCACTAGCTGGGCACGTCCCATCGTGGGGGGTATTCAAACCCACACTTGTAGGAGAAGAGCTCTTCTGTCTTCCTCTCAAGCTGGAGCCTATGCAAGCTCTCTCCTGGATTTGCACTTCCAAAACTCTTTACCTGGGAGTCTATGGCCCTCTAGACTCTCGCGAGTGCCAATATCTCCTCCAGCGTGCAGGACTTTTGAATTAAGTTTCCTTCGGAACGCCTGCGATTCGCATCCAGATATGATCTGGGATCTCAAGGCATCGGTATATGAGTAGTTGGCCAAGTCGCAGTATTTTGGATTGGTGCGCAGTCGCATTACGTATGCGTCCATCATCTCTCCTTTAACTTGTTTGATGCTGTGAAACAAGTGTCTTTCGTTAATCCATGTTGGTGTGTGGAGCGAAATACACTGCCAGCGCGTCTTTAAGATCTTGAATGGAGTCTATGGAGTCAGGGGGCATTTCATCAATGATATCGCGGGTGGCAGACCCAACCACCAGCTTCAACAGGCATACTTGCCTGGAATCGGCGATCGGCCCAGTGCCTCCGATGTATAGGTCGAAATCTCTAATCCACTTGGTTCATCTAGGACCCATATTGCTGGTGTCGGTGACGTCGAACTAACCTGGAATTTGGGCAGCCAGCGTATCGGCCAGATGGTATGGCACTGGATCTGGTGCTTGTGGGCCTGGAGCTGGGGGCCCATTCCCTTGAGCTGGTGCCCCTTGGTTGTTATCCTGTGCTGACATTTCCCTCTGTATGGGGGTGACTTGTCTCTTCCCGGCTTCCTGCCAACACTCCCTCAGCGTGGGATGTCCGCCAATATGGCACAAGCACCATCAGTTGGGGGAAGTTCCTGAGATGAGGCCCTGCTTTCTTGATGTCTGATGGCCGCCAGGAGTGGCACGAGCATCATCAGTTCAGTCTTTGGGGAGGATTGGGCGGCCTTGCACAGCATTTACTGTGAGATGGAGGTCCGTAGGAACAGCCACGTGCTGCTGTGTAGCTCTCCGCTCCACGTGCTGCTCTGTGGCTCTCCGCTCCATGGGAACACGTGCTGATGTCCCTGCTCACCGCCGTGGGCCCGTCACAGATGCAGCCTCCTCACTGCTTCTCGGTGCGCTCTGTGGCCCCCTCCCCGCCTTGCTGAGTTCACCGCCGCCGCCCCAGGCTGGATGAAGTGGGCTTGCTCACTGCCCCCCGTCCCCCACCGACTGGCTCCGCGTCCTCTGGGCTTTCCTCTCCTCGCTCGCGTATGAATGCGAGCGCTCACTCTCTCCACGAGAGCGGTTGCACGTACCAGGCCGCCCTCCTCGTAGCCAATGTGAGAGCGCGAGTGGGCCCACGAGCGCGGATGACGCAGTAAAGAAAGGCGGACACGGAGATAACTGAACACGTCTTTCTTTATTGAACTCCTACAATGTACTGCCCCTTTTCCTCCCCGCCCGCACCCTGTCACTTCCCATTCCCACGTCATTTCCCCTTTTTCTAACGCCCGCCTCTCGCTCCCAAGGCAACGTCAACGTGACAGATTCCATCAGTAATCTGGGGGCCTCTAATCACAGTGCAAAGGTCAACCATGTTTGCAAAATATCTGTCCTGCTTCCTGGCTCTGTTTGCCTACGACCAAAGGGGATTTCACAATATTTTGCTTGAGGCTCCCTACCACATCATAACAGTAGCTTTGGTCTCTAGCTTTACACTTTGTGTTCATGCCAAATAACACCGCTCTCCCTTTTTTTTGTCTCACGCAATTATAGAGCTGGGCCTATGGATCGTCAGAAATATGCACAGGATTACAGGGTTAATGTGTGCCCCCAACATTCATCTTCACCACTCTACTCTCACAACTTCCCAGCTCTGTGTCTGTTTCCTACTCCCTCTACTAGAAAGGGAGAACTCTGCGTAGCAAGAACACACTATGAAAGACACTCATCCTCATTGGGGTTTCTGGGAGCAGTTAGACTAAGGGGTTTAAAGGAAAATGGTCCCTGGGGTGCTAAAGTACAGGCCCCCCATTATTTTATGCCAGAGCAGCAAGGGGTAGGCTTCAATGTATCTTTAGTCTCGCCTTGCCCATGTGCTGTGCCAAGTAGGCCTGCCTGGCGCGAAGGCCTGGAAAGACTTTGAGACAAGGAAATGGGTGGAGATTGGGCCGGCAGTAAACCCTGGTCCATTGTCTCCAGAATCTATCCCTCCACCTGCTGACCTGGTCACCTTCTCCAGTCCCGCTGATAAGGTGGCAACAGCACCAGCCTGTGGGTAGGGAGTAAGACAGAAAGCAAAGAAAAATCGAATGGTCTTGCAGAAAGATAGGGGGGCTTGTCTTTCAGGGACGTGTGTTGCTCACCTGTCAAAGTACTCCCCTGGTCTGCATCCTCTCTCCAGTGGCAAGAATTCTCATTTGCTGGTTTGATATGCACTTGTGTTCTGGTCAGAGAAACTTCAGAAAAGAAGCGAGAGAGCACAACTTGTGACACAGAAGGGGAGGAGCAGGGTAATTGGGGTTGAAAGACAGGTAGGACGTTGAAAGTAGTGATGGACTCTGGAGATTTCCTTGTGGGCCCCTGCCCCATGGGCCATTGTTGTGCAGGTATCCTAGGTTTTGGCTATTCTTACTCTCCCATTCCCTCTCCTTCCTTCGTTCTCTTTGCCACTCCCACATCCATTTGTAGTAAAGAATGTATTGTAAAACTCTGAGTAGGGCTATTGAACATCTATTAATCTAACTTTGTCCCTAGTGTATTATATGGCCTAGAGTTTTTTCAAAGAAAAGAAGTGAGCCGGTTAACGTTTAGGAGGTTAAACTATGGCCCGAGACCCTGTGGATTTCAGGGCCTAGGAGGTTAAACTGTGGCCCAAGACCATGTGGATTTCAAGGCCTAGGAGGTTAAACTGTGGCCCGAGACCATGTGGATTGCAAGGACCAGGAGGTTAAACTGTGGCCCGAGACCATGTGGATTTCAAGGCCTAGGAGGTTAAACTGTGGCCCGAGACCATGAGGATTTCAAGGCCTAGGAGGTTAAACTGTGGGCCGAGACCCTGTGGATTTCAAGGCCTAGGAGGTTAAACTGTGGCCCGAGACCATGTGGATTGCAAGGACCAGGAGGTTAAACTGTGGCCCGAGACCATGTGGATTGCAAGGACCAGGAGGTAAAACTGTGGCCCGAGACCATGTGGATTTCAAGGTCTAGGAGGTTAAACTGTGGCCCGAGACCCTGTGGATTTCAAGGCCTAGGAGGTTAAACTGTGGCCCGAGACCATGTGGATTTCAAGGTCTATTCCACATGAGGAAATCTGCCAAGAATTGTTTGACATCATTACTCACTAGGTGGAGGATGGCATGTGCAATAATGTACTTGTAAATCTCATTGGAGGACTATGACCCCCCTACACCCCCCCCGTTGCTGTTTTCAAATGTTTAAAAGATTTTTGACAGTGACCTGGGAGAGAAAACCTATGATGGGTGTTTGGGGAATGCAAATGTTTTCTTTTTGCTGAAATAGATGTTGCTCTGGGTTACCCTCTATATCTTGGTCTCGCTTGCAAACAGCTAAGAATCAAGGCTGCTTTATAGATCGGATTAATAACATCAGCAAACTATCTGGAACATCATCCTTTAAGAACCATGTTCGACAAGATACCCCGATACACTGTCCTTTTAAATATTTCACCACAACAAGGAATGTAAAGATAGAGCGGTTTATGATGAGACTGTGTTTTGAGCAGGTTCCCACTGATGCTAGACTGGGGGCCTGGCAAAGAATTGCCCGGCATAAGAGACTTTGTAGACTCTGTAATGTTGAAATGGAAACTACTCAACATCCTTTGACATCTTGTGTGGCCTTGCGAGCTGAATGCATTAGGGGCTGTGGCACAATTCTTCACAGCATGAAAAATATACAAGCTGACCGATTCTGGGCTATGATACTTTCTGGTGAAGTTACTATTTTGAATGCTGCCATGTTTAATATTTGGACAGTATTGAAAAAGACACAATAACCAAATGCAATTTGTCTCTTGAAGCTTTGTGGCAATGGATACTATGAGAGTGTTCTTCTATATTCTACTCAGTGTGTTTATACATATTGATACTGAAGTGTTGGTGTACATGATATTTTACTGAAATGTTTGTAATTGGATTTTATTTGTACTGTGTTTTGTAACTGAGTATAATACCTTTGTTTGTTTTGTATGGTGTAAATTATCTTACCAAACCACCAAATAAATACAAAAATAAACAATCTCCCAGTATATTATTCCGCACTCTTAATAAATCCTGTAGGTCTCTTTTTTGTTCTGTTTTATGACTTAATTCTTTATATAAGGGCAAATGTGTTTTAAAATTCAACAATTGCATCAATTGTTCCCACATTTTCTTTGGGGGACCCCCTACACGACTCGCAGGGGTTGTTTTTTCTCGCTCATTTCGCTGGCAAAGGGCCACTACGACAAACTAATATAGTGCTACTTTGAAAAACATTTCCCCGGCCACTTTTGGATCCCAGTCCACACCTGGTTGAAAAAGGTTTGATGGCACCCACTGCTGAGGTTTGTGGCTAATTGTCATAATCAGAAGACGGCCAGGCATCGTGTGGCGGTAACGACCAAGAGATTAGCCACAGCTGACCTCTGCCGTTGGTGAGAGCAAAGTGGTCCACATTTCGGGCTTGTGACATTTAATTTTCAGTTCAACATATACATTCAAGTGGAGTGTTAAAGACATGCACTTACTCCCAACCCAGTGTACCTCTGCAGAAGTCAATTTCCTTTAAAAGCAGGAAACACAGATGGAATTCCTGAAAGGTAAAAGATGGTTGATACTTAAGCTGAAAAGCGCTCAATAAGAAATAAGAAGAGGAATCCCAATACGGAGACGAGATCTGGAGACGACCAGTTCAACTGCAATGGCAAGCACAAGGAATCTGACCAGAATAAAAGAAGAAAGAGGCATCGCACATAAGGACCTTGAGGAGTTGCTCAATAACTCAGGCTTCCATGGGGGAGAACGGCATGAGGCATGAAGACAATAGCTGTAAAGCAAAACTAGATGTTCAACAATTTTGGATTAGAAATGTTTTTGTGATCACTCTTTGAGATTGAAAGATCTTTGAAATGTGTAACAAATGGGACGAAGTATTCTGAGAAGAATTGGAAAGACCACAAAGTACAAGGATTTAACTGAGATATAAGTAAGAAAGCGCTCCTACAGCTGAGGTACCTCTAGTAATACCTTTTAAAATCAGTTTGTCTCTCCAGCAAGTGGGCTGATTATTCTCGCACTGGCAGACCTATCCAGCATGGTTGCCAAAAGCTGGACAGTAACTAGATCCTTGTTGCCTAGGAGAGGGTCAAACAGATGCTTCCTCCTGGTTCTCCACCGAAGAAGATGCCCGTTCCTTTCGGTCCATTGTTTGGACCGATAAGGGCAGTCCTGGGTTAGACGTACTCGCGATGCAGCTGGTCCTTAGTGGGTGCCACGCCCATTGTGGACACTTAAGCCTTGAGCAGTACCCTGCTGTTCCACACCATATACACGGGGGATTGACGAATTCCAGTGTGGTGCACACAAGTGAGAGAAATAGACTCGGGGGGGCTGCTGACACAAGCACCACACAGTTTCCATATTGGATAGGTTACCATTGCCCAGCGCTTTTATGACTGTCTTAGGGACAGTTCCTGAAAGAGGGCAATATTACAAGAAGGGTCAGAGGAGGCACAATGGGCCTCATTACAAGTCTGGCGGTAACCTGCCGGTTTTTCCAGCTCGGTTACCGCCGGACTCGTCTTACTATTCTGCCTCTGCATTACGACCCAGGTGTCCCGGGAATTCCGGATGCGGAATTCGGTAAATCGTCCCATAGGACTCAATGGGAATGGGGAAGTGGAAACATCGGCACCATCTCGTGATGGTGCTGGTGTTTCCACGTCCGCCTGCAGGTCAGACCTGGCGGAAACGCCACCTCCCGCCTGCAGGACTCGAGATCGGGCGGACCGGAATTAACAGTGGCGGCGGGTTTACCTCCACTGTTATTTCTGGACCACCCGACGCGTAATGAGGCCCAATGTCTTTTTTTTTTAACTCGGCCATTCATGCTGCAGGTGACTAAACCTGGACCCAAAATGTGAATATTACATGGTAATGTGTATTCTTAGCCAGTTAGTTGTCTTGGATATCCCCTGTGTCGTGTCTTTAGCCAATACTTTGAGATAGCCTGTACTCTCAATCACTTTTTTTCATGATTTTGATATTTAATATAATTTCAGAAGCTTATTCTTTGGGTTTTAAATGACCCTGGATTATCTGTTTAGGAGCTCAAAGGAGAATATCGATTTTCAAACCAATCTCAAGCTGCCCATGAGCGAGTCCTGCCCAAAATTCCAGGCCGCTCTCTTCAGAGGACTGGTACCAACAGCAACCCCAAGTCCAGGTTTCTGCCTCATTGGATGGCATCAGTCGGGTGCAGCTGGATCCCCACACTCGGGCAGAAAGCAGTCCACATGTGGATTACCCATACTCACTTAAGACAGAGTTCCCCAAATGATTCCAAGTTTCCAAATGCTTTGTTCATTGCTATGAGGAATGGAGCACAGCCCAGGGAGTGGGCCATCAGGGGACCAAAGGATCGCTGCTGATGCCTTCTAGCAGGACTTTAACTCGTTCAAACTGAGCCAATTCTTCCTCATCTGGCCCTGGAAGTTGAAGAGACCAGTGACTATACTTCACTGCATCCTATATTCACCCTGATGGAACTGGCCATAGACCATCGGTACCGAACACTAGCTGTGGTCCAATGGTTTAAAGTAAGAATTGAAAAATCCTTGAGAGAGCCACATTCGCTGAATGACCACTCATCACACTGGACTGTCAATACAAGGGGCCATTTATGTACTTTGAGACCAATCAGAGAGAAAGATAGACAGAGAGAGCGAGAAGGAGAGAGAGAGCACGCCGGAGAACCGGGCGAAGACTTAATGTTTGATTTCTCCCATGTACAAGAACTTCAACACCGACCTGCTACCTTACACGGTACTGGAGGCCACTGATATACCCCATAACGCCAGGCACATATTGTCATTTCTCTCTGTTTTATTGTGGGCTCCCGTAACTCACCTAAGATGGAAGCCTGACTGGGGTTAACTTATTTGTGATGGTCTTCTCAATAGCGTGGCCAGGATTCCAAGGTTCTGGATGCTGCATAGGTGCGTTGGCATGGCAGAGGTTGCATTGGTTTGAAAATGAAGGCTCTTGGTTGCCGTAGTTTTCAGACTCTGAAGGATGAAAAGAATATCTTACGCGTTGTTATTTGCAGTTCAGTTTGATGACGTACAAACGGACCTGGGAAGCAACACTACACTGTATAGAATAGTCATGGGGAAACCAGTACGGCAAGGACTTTGGAACGATTCAGAATCGCATATGAGAGGGAATGTATAGGAGGGTGATGGAAACCGGACATCCTGTAGGGATGAATATAGAGAGGTGGAGGCGCATTCCGTGGTGTGGAACGGGCTCTGCGCAGAACATAGGCGCCGAAAGTTAAAGTAGGCAGTGTAGCGAGAGCGCAGGGTCCTCTGCCCAGCTGTGGCAGGCTAGCAGTGTTAGAGAGTAGGCACTGTTGTCATTGGTAATATTATCTGGAAATGTACTGAGGCCACATTTCAATATTGATTTTCAATAGCAGCTTAAATTGCTGTTATGTAAGATTTAAGCGTTCATTTCCTTTAAGGGAAGCAAAATGTTTGTTATAGGATTAAACTAAATGCATATCGGCTGCCTGTAAAACGTGTCGAAGCTGTGAAATTCCTGTGGTACTTGTCAAAGTGATTGTGTGTGAGGACATTGTAGGAAAATCAATCCATGTTGCCCATTGATGCTGACAATGGCCCTACATGGTAGGAGAACAAAGCTAATTAGATGCCCAAAAAAACAAATAGAGGGGGTGTGGTCAAAATGTAACTTCCTGGCACAAGGAAGACTGAAGATCTCATTGGTTTGATGCTTTGGTGGTTGATTATTAGTTGCAGAAAATCCCACTGGGCAATATGTCTAGAATTTTGTCCGAAAGTGCTTTTCAGCAGCTATGATGGCGCACTTGCATTATAAACAAAAACAACAAATAGGCAGTTGTCTTGTCCAATCCATAGAGATTCTTTCAACAGTGTCATTTTATAGTTATCTGCCCAGTTGCCTGGCATTTCAACTTCTCCTTTGGCCCTCAAACTCTTAGCTTCTGTGTAATGTATCACAGGTGCCCTTAAGCATCTCTCGCTCCCAGGTACCTACAGTGTCCCTCGATGCTCCTGTAGAATCGACCCTAGAGCTCCTACAAGCTCTCCAGACAATCCAGAATGCCACAGCCCATCTTCAAATTCGACCACATCACCCCAGCCTTGGGTACCATGCAGTGGTTTGCAATGGTCAAAATAATTAGATTCCACGCTCTTTGCATTGACAAGTCTTTGATAATTGAACCCCTTTCTGATTTGGAAATGTCATCTCTACATCCTTCTCCAATCTTTGTCCTGCAAAACTAGAAATCCTGAGTAGGTAGCTGAGCTTTCTCCATCTCGACCCCTCGACTATGGCACTCCTCCCCTCGGCACATGTGGTTAATAGGGAATCACGTGAGCGTCTGCAAGTTGCTGAAGACTTATTTTAGGTATAATTCCATGCTGTTCTGTCTCATTTGTTTTACCCGCTCAAGAGACCCTCTTCGTGTTGCATGTTTCACTTTAGTAATTCTCAGAAGAAATAGCTCAAGTAAGAATGGACTTCTACAAAATCTTCCATGCTTGACCTCCCACTTTGCCTTTGTTAATTGAGATGTTACCGCAGCGCTTCAGTAGGATCGGCGCTGTGTCCTGTGCAAGGAACACCAGACTGCTGCATACTCTTTTCCAAACTCCTGCGGAATCTTTGCAAATGTTCCTCAGACTCTAACCCTGATGTACTGCAGAACTAACTCATGAGGTCCCAAAGCCTGCATAAGCTGTCCCATACTCCTGCAGGATCGTTCCCCTGCTTCTTCAAACTCTAACCATGAGACCTTGAAAGGTCTAACTCTGGGTTCCTGCATAATCTATCCCAATATCAAACAAAGTCTACTCCCAGCAGAATCTATCCCATGCAGTGCTTAATTTGTAAAACAATAAGTGCCAGTGCTCAAAAAATATTGGCCCCATAATGCCGGGCGCGGCGCCACCCTCAGCGTGGTTGCGCCGGCCGCACCAGTTCAGCGCTAGTCCTACCTAGATCGGCCCACCACCAGCCCATCACAGTGCTGCTGCTCCATGTCACATGTTCGGCGCTGCAGCTACTGTTGGCAAAGGCTAGTAGTAAATACGCAACTAAGACATGCTCCTCCTATAACTGCACCTCGATGCCCCCGGACTGTGTGAGCGCTTTAAAAATGCAAATAAATAAAAAAGCATTCTGTTTCTGGCACTGTTGTACTGTATTTGTCTCTACCGCTTTTGCCCCATCTGACAGTCTGTTAAAGTACACCAAGTATTGTTAATCGGTTACCTCCAGGAAAAGCACCCTCCCCTCAGCCCGTTCTTCAGTCACCACATCCAGGTGTTTTGTGTAATCAATTTACTCTCAAGCCCTTATCAGTCATCACATCTCATAAATGCATCCCCCCTTCACCCTTCCTTCAAGCATGAGCATGGTGTTGTATAACTTGAAAAAAGTCATTTCTGCAAGACATTGTTGTGAAATCAACGGCCTGTGCTACTTCTGCTTTAGGGCCTCTTTCCACCATAACACATATTAACAAACTAAATATGTTTTGTCCCCAAATATTCAGGATCCAGAGGAGAATGCATATTCGGATATCTCCTTCCGACTGACATGTTCTTGACATACTTCACTAAACTGCGGGGTGTGCTAACAGACACCCACCACCCTATCTGAGGATTCCTATCTGAGGATTGCTTGTGCTCTCATTCGGAGCACATGCTCGGAGGGTATTGTACCCAGGTTAAGGAGCCACATCTGGTGTATAAACCACACATCAGGATAGAAAACATGCGTTGGAATTATGTAAAAAAATGACAGCAATAGACGGTTGAGAATTATACATGAATACTCAACTAGTGCTTTTATTTATGACGACAGATTAGTGGGCACGTGCACCATGTTTATCCCCATCTAGTTTCCATGTGTGTATCTTTAACCCTGAAATGCCATTTCAGAAGTTCGTCTTTGCATGGGCTTTTCTTGCGAAGTGCAGCCGGTTCGGTTTCAGCCCAATACGTGCACTGTTCCGGGACCCCTCGCTGAAGCTCGTTTGTGAACTAATGAGGCCGATAACATTAAAAGGAAGAACAGAAACACCCAGGCAAAAATTCACAGTTCATGTTTCGCTTAGATGAATACTATCCAGGGTCGGACTGGGGCATACAATTGTCTCAAGTCAGGCTCGGCACCAAAGAAAAAGTGGCCAAAGTTGCAAACGACAATTCATTCCTTTTGTGATAGACACTAGTGGAACCATGTTGCCGCCCATGCCCCGCTCTGGGCTTTGCCCTGCCTTGCCTCAATCACTTAGGCTACCTTCCGTGGGGCCGCCACCACCACCACCACCATGCTGAGCCTGATGACAAAAATAGGTGCGCGGCGCAGAGGCCCTACGGAAGGTAAGATTTTAAAAGAAAAAACGTATATTTGGGCGGCTGGTGCCAATCACTTTTGAAGTGATGGGTCACAGCCGCCACTCAAAATAAGTTCTTTCTTTTAAAACCTACCTTCTGTGGGGTGGGGCCCCGGCCACCGGCCCCACGGAAGGTCAAGTTTTCAAAGAAAAAAGTAAAAAACATACTTTTGGGCACAATCCACGGGCCCGCTGCCTGCGGCAGAGTCATCCGACTCAGTCTGTGGCAGCCGGCAGCCCCTGGTCACAGAAATTGGCCTGGGCCTGGCACTGACTGCAGTCAGCAGCACACTGCACACAGGTCCCACAGACAGAAGCCTGGGCGCGGACGAGCCCCTTGTGGGGTCCTGACTCCTGGGTAGTCAGGACACCACCAGGGGAACGTGCCGCCGCCCGGGCCCGACCTGGGTCATCCTTGCCTGATCACTTGACTGTGGCAGGCTCAGGCGGCACTGCACGCAACAACAAGTGACTTACCTGCTTTGCCGGCTGGGACTTGGTCTCCTGTCGGCCTCAGGGTGGGCTGGCGGGTGCGCACACTGGCACCTGCACAAATGAAAAAGCAGGAAGAGGGGGCCCCAGGAAGCAACTAGGCCGCACCAAGCAATGCAGCAGGGCAGGCTCTCTCTCTCTCACAAGTCAGCACTGACGACGCCACACCTCGACACCTTCACTTGACAGTAACTCGTGAAATGAAGGTGGCGCTGCGCTGCCTCCTGTGGCATCAACAACACGTCACCATGTAATTTCACTGGCTCAGAAGAACAGCCAATGAAAACTGCACATTCTGTGTTACTATACAGAATGTATCAAATACTGCATAGTAACAACAGAATGGTAGTTTTCATTGGCTGTTGTTTGTAACAGTTTGTTGTTCATTGCTATTGCTGGCCCCTCCCAGGCCCAGCCAGCCATGGCCTGCAACATGCAAGCATGAGAGAGATCGAGATCAGAATGTCAAAGTCCAATGATTTATAATCGAAGCAAAGCGAAGTGGAAGAACAAACAAAGCAATTGCACGTGCGCTGGCCCCACATGAGTTCCGGTGCCCAAAAAAGAGTGCCAGTGTTGGGCACCGGCAACCACCCCCACAAATTAAGCACTGATCCCATGACTCCAGCAGAATCTACTCCGGAGCTCCTGAAGTGTCTACCACTAGCCTGTCAGAATCTACCGTACAGCTTCTGCTGACTTTATCTGAGAGTTCCTGCTAAATAGGTCGCTCTCCTCCCATATAATCTACATTTTAGTTTGTGCAGCCTCTGCTCCTGTGTCCTGCGGAATCTTCTGCAGACTGCCAGGTAGAATCTACCAGTCAGCTCCTTCATATTCCACCCTGAACCTACCTAAAGCTACTGCATAACCTATACCTGCACCTCTGAAAACTCTGCTAAATCTACCTGCACTGCAAACCTATCCTACTCGCCAGTACTTGAAAAATATAATCCTGCCTGGGCTCCTGTATAGTCTATCCCTCAGTACCTGTACTATCTGCCCCAGGAGCCTTCAGAATCTACTCTGGACTCATGCAGAATAGATCTCCTAGCTTCTGAATTATATATCCATGAGCTCTTGCAGAATCTATGGTCATTTAGGTTCTGTTATTAAGGCTGCACCATTTCATTCAGTGTCGTGTTATATTGTTTTATATCTGCAACCTGTTGCGTATTATGATGGATGCCGAAGTCTTGAACATTATTTAATTGTAACTTTAAGAATTAGAACACACTGTTTATTCTAATTGTAATGGGTTATTTATAAAACGCTTAATACCCAGAGGTTTTTAATCGCGCAGCCGGGGATCGAACCTGTGTTCCTCAACATCATCTTGCTTCCAAGACGAGCGCGTTGCCGATGAACTATCCCCCAATACAATATCATCATTATTATCATTATGAAAGAAAATCCTATATTATCATTATGAAAGAAAATCCTTTTTTATATAAGACCTTTAAATGAATCGATCGCTCGAACAATTATTCGCACATATTGTTTGCATATCAAAGTAAACTATTCAGTATTTCAGACTTCCACGGTAGTCTGAAAACATTAATTGGAATTGTAACACGTATAAGGGACATATGTGTATGTTTTATATGACTGTAATTAAACAAATGTCCACAATGCATGAATTGGAGCAAAGCATTGAATATAAACACACACAGACACATGTCCCTGAGCTGTTGAAGAATCTGGCTTTGAACTGTAGTAGAATCAACATTATAGATCCTATGTATTCTATCACAGGAAGCTCCTGTGCAACCTGACGCATAACTCCTGCAGAATCTACTACTCTGTTCTAATAGAACCCATGCTGGAATCATGAAGAATCTACTACTCTGGAGATGCTTGAATCTACTTCTGAGCTCCTGTCGAATCTACACCTGAGTCAGTAGAATCTACCTCTGAGCTCTTGCAGAATCTACCGGAGTCTGTGGAATCTACCTCTGAGCTCTTGGTGAATGTGCCCCTGATCTCCTGCAAAATCTAGCCCTGAACACCTTTGAACTCCTCTGAGATCCTGTAGTATCTACCCCTGAGCCCTCGCAGAATCTACCCCTGAGCTCTTGCAAAATGGACCTCATAGCTCTCACAGAATCTAACGCTGAGCTCTTAGTGTCAACGTCAAACTCTTGCGGAATCTACCCTAAGCTCTTCCAGAATATGAAACGCCCATAGCGTGGCACTTTACTCCCCTTCAAGTTTGGCATCCTCTCTCTGCCTTTAATTCCCTCGCTCATGGCGTGACCCACTTTTGATGACGGCATCACGAATGTTCGTGAGAAAACAGATAGTGAATGAGTGACTGATGGCATGGATGAATTATTTTCATTAGCGCAGCTCTTCAAACTGAATTTTCTTAATGCCCGGGCCATCACACACTGGGCACATTGTCCGGCCCCTGTAATTTACGTGGAGGGAGCGATTACGTATGCGCTTTCATGCAAACAGGTCCCTTCTGCCCACCTTTTGTCCTTTGCACTGTAAAGTGTAAAAGGGAGGTGTAAACTGCAGGCAAAATTTCCTTTGGGCCTTCCTTTTACACTTTGCAGTGCACATTGATTAATTGCTATATGCCTGGCAGGCAGCATTACAATAGATTCCTATGGAATCTGACTGCTTTGTGCTGGTGTGAAAAGCAGAGGGATTCCATAGGAATCCACAGTATTTACACCAGCATGAACATGACATGCCGGTGTAAATTCTGTCACACTTGTATGATACAGAGGATGAAGGAGGCTTAAATGGATAATCCGTTACTTGCCCCCTCTCCACCATACAAATGCCTTAAAATGAGGAGTACAGTAAAAGCATTGCCTAAAATGTTTTTGCATGGAAATTTAAACCCTCATTTGACGTTGTTCCTCGTTGAACATTAGCCCCACCACGTTTGCACGAGAGCAGAAATAGCAACATAATGAAGGCACCAAGGCTTGCTTGCCTAGCATGGGCGAACCAGACCGACCTGCTCAGCCTGCACGTCACTCCCCCGCCTGGGGCACTGGTCGCAGAGAGATCCCACCCTGCCTTCCACGCTCCGCAATCGCTTGATGTTGCAAGTGTCCTGGAGTTGGCTTAGTTCTCCACTGAAGTTTCAAGGCAGGTGGTGATATAAATCACTTCGATGGTAGCACACCACAAGAGAGCTTAACAGGAAAGTCACCGGCATGCAGCCTGCTGCTGGCAGGGGAATCGCGGAAAGGTTGACTCAGCCTTTCTTCTTTTTCAAGAAAAACGTGAAGCTTTGTTTCGTTTTATAAAGCGAAATTATTATCAGGAGTCATGTCTCGAGGCATGAAATGGCAGCATCACACTCCTCACTAGGGAGCAAATGTACATAGGGCACTGTAGCGACTTGCGTTGCCCTGTCCTGCTGGCAATCTTTGAATGCAGTTCGAATGTTGCAGCATGGTGTGACTGACAGCTCAGGAGAATGTTCATAAATGCGTGGCTTTGAATGTTTTTAATGTTTCAGGAGCCTGAGCTGCAGTGCATGCGGAAGGCGGTGGGTGGTCTCATTATGTATATACTTAAGAGAACTTGGAACCTATTAACTAATGTGTGGGCAGGGAGGATCACTTAGGGGCAACATGCTTACCTTGGATGCAAGACAATACGAAGCAATCATGGGTTTGATACCCGGTCCCGCTCTTATAGGCTAGATTAAAGTGTGTTGTAAAAGCCCAATTTATTTTATTTTTTAATGTGTGTATTAGATATAAAATCAGTGAGCAAACTTTGTTAAAGGGGCGTTATGGTTATAAGTAAAACCGAAAAAAACCCAAGAAATTCGCCAGCCATGGTAAGCTAAGCAACCATAACTCACGCCACTATCATGCACTGCTAAGACTAATACCAAGGACATCTCACTATTTATGTCACTAATTTCTTTACTTCATTTTTGACACTTTCAAAAAAGTAAAACACAGGACAGATTTACAAAAGCATACTTTCAGGTCCTTGCTGATGCTCCTCGTGCAAGTTTGCTGCAATCCCATCCAGCACTTCGGGCTGCAGCCGCAAGCAGAATTTTTTTCCACATTTAAAGGAATGGTGCAGTCAGAAATATTATTGTCCATATGGTTCGGCCATGTGTTTTTAACCATAAATCGATCAACCGTACAAACATTTCCTATGCACCTTACCAGATTTTTCGTCTCTTGAACACAAGCGAAATCAGGCAGCAGGGCATCTTCTGATAATCTTATCACCTGCTGCATCGCCCTGGGTGACCTGCGTTTGCGGCACTAAATCATATCCCCCGCCCCTGAGCCTGACATCACCAAATCATTGATATTCTCCGCCTCTCTCCGTGACGTTACTGGGCAGCGTAGCCAAACGTGCCCAGTCGCCACCTATGCGACTAGACGCGGAACCCGGAAAACAACACACATAGTCTCACAGTACAGCGCGTCACAATTAGGAATATGAAACTGTACTTTAAAAGGAAACAGCAAGAATTTACAATTGGTAAAGTACATTTATTTCACATTAAATGTTTCGATAGCATTCGGCGTCTGACATAATCAATCAAAATGGGACTTTTTTTCTTTGCTCTCGATCCGCAAATCTGCAAACGTTTATCGTGAGTCACGTGCTGTTCCTTTTGGGTACACAGGGTGTTCGTTTTGTCTAAATAAAGCACTTCGGTCGTAAGGTGAATTGCAAAGCTGGTGCATCAACTTGGCACTAGACCACCGTAAAAGTTGTTATGTTATGCCGGTCAAGTGGCACAGCGAGTAGAGCGCTTGCTTTGACACCAGTGCAGAGCTTGCTAACGCAGGTTCGAATCCCGGCAGGGCCAAACTCAGCCTTTCATCCTTCCGAGGTCGACAAAATGAGCACCACACACTGTGGGTAATAATAAGCAGCGCTCAGATATCTGAGGGTTCGTAGCGCTATATAAATGCGAAATTATTATTATTATGCTGCTCCTAATCGCTGGTACTGTGTACGGGCATATTGGACCTTGTCTGTCCCAAAAAACGGTTAAGTAGATCCAGTGATTGACATGTAGCTGCAGATGGCTGTTGAAGAATCCATCGGTCGGGGTCTGGAATAGATGACAATCGCAGAATGGCATGATGTACCTGTTTGCAAAACATAAAAATAGAAATGTGTCTCAGTAGCCGATCTTTACTACAATTAATCATTTTCTTTATTAGCGCAGAGGTGACACAATGTGAACCGAGAGAATATAAAGTACGCTATTTGCTTCCGAGGATAGTGCAATGGAGTATGTTGAGCTCTAAACGTAATGCGTAAACTGGGGCAACAATTTGAGGTGCACAAACAATGTAATGATTTATTAGCGTAGAACCAGGGAGAAACGAGTGGTAGTCTACATGCGTCTTGATGCTGGCCTGCCCATGTGCCCGGTAGATAGCCCAGCACACAAAGGTTGTACTAGCACTTCATTGCAATATGCCACACAGAACAAACAAGTACAATGTGACCCAGCAAGAACGGTCAGCTATTCATATTTCGACTAGTTCTGGTACAAAATCGTCTAAAGAGAAACTTACATTATATTCAGCATTTCCATTCTCTTGGCGTACTGCAGACCGTAATGCAGACTCCTCCGTTCGTGTCAACAAATTTTCATAAACTGAACTTATATGCAACTAGGTCCAGTTTTGGAATGGGCAACCTTATCATATCATACGTTATTACACCCTCCCTTCAATTCAATCCCTTTCGGAATGGTACCTGCCTCTCAAGGTCAAAAAACAATAGAACCTTATACTGTGCGCAGGACGCGTGGGCCTCCCAGCTCCGGAGCAAAAATTCAAAGCTGTTGACCTTCACTCACAATGAACATACTTTCTTACTTTGCAACATCCAATGTCAACGCATCCATGAGAACATGAATTTTGAAGCAAGGGCACAGGATGAAAAAATTGGGGGCTGTCACTGCTCGTAGTTCGTGACGCTGCTGAGGTGTAGGGGAAACTTGCCAATGACAGAATGCCCCCTACCCCCAAATTATAGTCGATGAAACACAAAAACTGAGTCGGATTTGTCTAGTAATGGGCCCACCTCTGCTTATCTCATGGCCTCCTACCCCATGGCATGTTTTCACAGTCGGTACTTCTTGCGTGCCTATAATGTTTTGTAACCTAGGTCTAATCCCTTTTGTGTGATCAGCAGATGTTCAGCTGTTTGGGGAACTTTATGGCAAGGCAACTGGCAAAACCCAAAGATTCTTAGACACTGTTATCCATTGGTCATTAACACGAAAAATGAAGGTCCCACAGTAGATCGACTAAGCTGTGAAATGTGAAAGCAATCGTAATAATTGTACTATTTTTTTAAGAAAAGGACTAAGAGGATAGATTTCAAAACACAAATTGCATACTTTATTTGTACAGTTTATTAAAACATTTTTGTCAAAAATAAAAACGGATGGTAATAATTTGTACCGGGATTTGAACGATTGAATGAGCTCTGCTTTGGGTGGACATGGCACTTTGGCAATGTTTTGTGGCAATGTATGTGTGCTCTGAACAGATTTGGGTGCGATTCCATGAGTATGCATCTCTACCACATTAACAATAAGATCTTTCACAAAATCGAATTCCATTTTCTCATATACTGGTTTGACAACCCATTTTTGCTTCTTTTCGTAAAGGCCATAGTGTAGCGAAGTATCCCTAAGTTTCCTGCAGTCCTAGATTGTTCCCAGCCTACATTCTCGTTATGCGCTAATACAGCTAGTAAAGTCCTAGATTTCTTCCCTTGGATGCCGAAATGCAATTTCTTTGGCCTGTACTTTAGGCCCATATTGTGGAACACCTCCAAATCTCCTGTGTGACAGAATTCTGTGAGTCCCTTCAGATCTCTTGATGGAGTTTTATCAAACACAATCTTCTCAAGGGCTTTGTGTGGAGGTGAAGATGGGATCAACCACTTCTTCTTCCGTGCCTCCTCTGGGGACAAAGGGCCATGTTCACATTGGTGGAAATGTTGGTTTTCTGTCCAGTGGTGAACGTTGGAACAGTGGTGCATTAGTGACCGCCATTTTTCCAGTAGAATTTCCACAGACTCATCACATGTTTTGGAGCTCCACCAAAGATGGTTGCTGAAAGACTGGGACCATTGTGAAATACTTTCAAAACCTTTTTTTTTCCCCTGCCGCCAATATTTTTTTATCAATTGATTTGGCAATATGCCATACATCAAATTGATGTTTAATATTTGGATACTGCTCTCTAATTGTCTTGGCTATTGAAATGTATCTGTCTGTGGCTATGAGGTCGATTTGCATTCCCCTCGATTGTAGATCTTCCAGTGATTTTATGAAACCAAGTTTCTCCATGGCCACTGAGGATTTGCATTGGGACACCTGCACGACCACCAAACTCACAATTTACTTACTTTCCATGTCCTGAAATGGTAGGTGCAGTACTTAGCAGAAAATCCGGGGCTGTCACACTGTCCATCGCCAGCTAGCCTGAACCGTTTGTCGGGGAATGTACTTTGAATAGCCAATTGTTCAATTTTCCAAGCTTCACTAATGGCAGGGAATAGATAATCGCGTTGGTATTTGTAGTATTGCGTTTTTAGAAATTAAATGGAGTCCCACAAACTGAAAGAAACTGGATAACTTTGTGAAACTAGAGCCACTGAAAAGTAAAGCTGCTGCACACAGTAGATTGCCAGCTCGCAGTTTCCCCAGCATTGGTTGAGCGGACCATGAAAATGTTTTATGTAACTTTTCACAGGTGGCATGTATTTTGAGGTTACTGCCTTTGTTAGACGAGTCATGCTCACCAATGGCTTCCCACATACTTCCCCTCCCACTGAATGCACACATTTCAGCATCTTTATAATCTCCATCAAGCTGCTGTCGAATACTATGTATTTGGCCTCTTTTATTAGACTGTCATCCGGCAACACTGTTGTTTCGGACTGAACCGTTGTGGACATATCAGCCAAACTGGACATACTATAGTCGATATCTTTGTCTGTTTTGTCGCTCAATAGTGTTGATGCTTCAGTCTCTGTCATTTCAACATCTGTTACTTGACCATGGATAGGAGAAAACCTCAATGTGGACTGTTTTTTGGGGGGCATTTTTTTGGCGGTTGTCGATTGTGTCAAGTGCTCATCGAGTAATGTAAAACGATCTTCTATAAATTAACTTTCACCTTCATCTGGCAGAGCAGGCGCATTGTAGCAATGGTCCAAAAACACTTTGCTGGATTCGCCGGGCATATTAAATTCATTTTCTGGCCATTGGACACAGCCATCTCGAATGTGAACACGCCGCGACTCAATTAATAGTTCCTCCATGGTGAAAACAGTTTGGCAAACAGCATCTGTCATTTGTATCGCTGTCTGTGTCTGCATAGTCATGCAACTACAGGACAGATAGGAAAAGGGATGTTCAGTGTAAATCCAACATACAGTGTTGTACAATTTACATTAAAAAAAAAGCATATAATGAAGGCCTCAGCACAAAACAAATGCCAAAAATATAAAATGTTTTATAACTAACCTTATTTTTATTTCTTTTCTTTGAAACCTTCTTTACTCTAACATCACCATCAGCAAGCTGGCACACCGACTCAGATCCACGTGCCTCCCGTTCAATATACGGATCTTGTATACATCCCTACAAAAAATAGTATCCATTTAAAATAAGTCATTTGCATTACACATATAATTAGACCGACTTTCTTTCATTAGATGGTACTGTCAGTACGCATACCTCTGGTTTCGGATCAACTGCAAGGTCTGGTCCCGGTACAACTACAAGGGATAATGTAATTGTAGTGGACGCTTCAGCATCTCCCTGAAACACAGTACTTGCATTAGTAAGGATGATAATATTGGAAACTGGACACACAATTTGGAAAGACAAAGGTACATATCAATAGTAAAGTACGAATGAAACATTTTGTAAAACAATTACACGATATGTAAATATGATAACATTATCTCGTTCAATTTAACTGTGAAGACCCATACCTCTGGCTCCGGATCTACTATGAGGGATGTTGTAATTGTAGTGGACGCTTCAGCATCTCCCTGAAACACAGTACTTGCATAAGTAAGGACGAAAATATTGGAAACTGGACACACAATTTGGAAAGACGACAAAGGTACATATTAATATCAAACCACGATAAACATTGTGTAAAGCAATGATAAGTTGCAAAAATATGATCACATTATCTAGAATTCCGTGCATAAAACCAGTCTGGAACAGAATAGCTAGGTAAGATTACCTGATACACGCTCAAAGTGGTTGATGACTCCAGGCAAGACATGGATGTTGAATCTTGTTGCTTCATAATCGGTGGATAGTCATGGAGTTGTAAAGGGAAAGTATTATTCGATTTAGAAATTCCAACATTAAAAAGTGGCATGTAAGGAGACTAAATACGGGAAAATTATGCTTATGTAAATGCCTAATATAGCATAGTTATCTGTCCCCATAAATCAATTTTCTATGAGGGTTCTCAAAAACAAGGACTGATGTTTAGCAAAATAGTCATTATTTAAACAGCTATTCAATCATATAAATATCGAAAGTATTAAAAGTGACATTTACACCGAAAATACAGGCGTAAAGCTAAATCGGGAAGCGTGATTCACCTGTGGCTGCATTTTCACGAATAAAGTCGGAATAGTGTTTGGGAGCAGTTTTCAAGTTTTTCTCAGTTGATTCCTCTTTGTGTACAAGGATGTGTTGTACATATCCGGGTTGAAGTACAGGCTGCAGATGCGGTATCAATGACCCCTCTTGTCCTCCAAGACTTGTTTGACTCTACTTTCAAACTCTTCCGGTGGATATCCGCAATATCTGACCCATTCTCATATTCGATCAACAGTCTTAGGGAATATGTGCATTGTAATGCCTTCGGATTTGTCATCGGTCTTCGAAGGGCAACCAAAAATAGAACATGCAGGCATTGTTGTAAATTCTGTAAAATAAAGGTCAACATTATTACAAAATTATTTTGCATAAGAATGTGAGAAAGAATTAATTGGACCATACATTGTTCATTGCACGCTTTCTTTTGGGCACCACAGCAAAACCAGTGCAGCTTGGGCGGCTGTATTATAGGATACATTTCACAAACCATTCATTGATATGTTGAAAATCAGAACATGTTACTCGTCCCTTGAATGTTCTATCGTGCACGAAAAGGAAACATGCTTATACTATAGACACTGTCCGCGAAGGATGCAATACGATGCCAATTGACACTGACAGAAATTGATATATCGATAATATAACAAAAGAAACTCAAGTCAATAGCAATGAGACAAATTAACATAGCACTACTGAGTACGTTACTTCGAAATAGATATAAATTTACAAATGAAGGAGATATGATTAGGATACATGCCCTTACCTTGACCAACAAACTGTTAGATTCAGCAAGCGGAGTAATTAGTGGCAGGAGAACAGGGAGATGTTCACAGGTAGCACACTGACGAGTTCACTCGAAGCGGTCAGAGTAGCACGTTCACGAGTTGACTTGCAGTGCTCAAAGATGTTCTCATGGTAAATATCAAGTGGTTTATAAAGAATAATAAAAAGGGGTGTTTTTGTGAATGAATGACGTGTATATGTCGTGGTATTATGTGTATTGCAGGGGAGCCTGCCTGGAGACACGGGTCTGAGGAGGCCATGTGAACAATGGCACCTGGGCGTAAAATACCTTTTGAAGTGTACATGGTGTTTGGCACCTTGGCCGTTCGCGCCCCTGACGGCACCCCATGGCAGCGCACATCCACTGGTGCGAACTGCCTTTGATAGTGGAGGGGGGATGGATTGGCCGGGGGCATGCAGTCAAGGCAGTGGAACACTGCAGAATGGAGACACACTTCTGTGTATTGCAGGGGAGTGGCCTGCTTCAAGGGGAGCCTGCCTGGAGACACGGGGTCTGAGGAGGCCATGTGAATAATGGCCCCTGGGCGTAAGATACCTTTTGAAGTGTACATGGTGTTTTGGCACCTTGGCCATTCGTGCCCGTTACAGCACCCTATGGCAGCGCACATCAACCAGTGCGAACTGCCTTTGATGGTGGAGGGGGGATGGATTGGACGGGGGCGTGCAGTCAAGGCAATGGAACACTGCAGAAGGGAGACACACTTATGTGTATTGCAGGGGAGTGGCCTGCTTCAAGGGGAGCCTGCCTGGGGATGCAGGGTCTGAGGAGGCCATGTGAAAAATGGCCCCTGGGCGTAAGATACCTTTTGAAGTGTACATGGTGTTTTGGCACCTAGGCCATTTGTGCCCGTTACAGCACCCCATGGCAGCGCACATCCACTGGTGCGAACTGCCTTTGATTGTGGAGGGGGGATGGATTGGCCGGGGCGTGCAGACAAGGCACCGGAACACTGCTGAATGGAGACAAACTTGATTCACTTAAAAACTGAAACAACCATTGATAAAATATATGTTGTGTTTTATTTGGTTTGTTATTTTGATGGCACAAAAATACTAGACATTGAAAATCCCCTGTACTGATCGCTGTCACTGGGGAAAGTTTGTCTAATGACACCAACGACACAGGTGGGTATTACTCGTCGAACACGGTGTCCAAGCCTCCCATGAAGCCACTATGTGTATGAACGATAGGCTGCCAGCTGGTCCCACTTGTGAAAGAGAAAGATACAAACTGTTTTTAAATGACCAAGATAAGTGTATTAAACCTTAGTTGTCATTGACAATTCTTGTATCGAATGGCATTTTTGCGAGGACAAATGCTAACTAGACACTGCACAATATTGGACGACTTTTATGCGACTATTACTAGAGAATTGCAAGACTAAACTGATATGACAATGATATATTGAAGTTACAAAAATATAGGGTACAACCATGAAATAGTAGTGGCCTAACTGACATCACAACCAGAATATACTTAATCGTTAATTGGATTACTAGGGCGAACTGTTGCGCGAAGTTCGTGCATAAGCACCATCAAAATCCTCAACACGGACCTCGTGAGGCAGGCTGCCGTGAAGTCTGGCAGCTCGGTAATGCATTGCGGCTGTGGATCGTCTTGCGATATGTAGGACAAGCATCCAGAATTTTCTCGGCAGCAGCAGTTCTCCTCCTCGGTTGGCATTAGCGCGCACCAATTGCAGGTACACCAGGTGGAAACACCGTCCATGCGACTAGGCCCAGGCTCTTCATCTGTTGAAACGTCTGCCCAACTGTCGTCCAAAGCCCCTCGTTTACGCAGCTTTCGCTTTCCAGTAATTCTTCCTCGGAATACTCAGGCTCGTACAAGTAGGGCATTATTGTTGCCATTGTGTGGTAAACAAATGAAAATAATTTATAGCGGTGGTACTGGTATCTGTTCACACGGGCTACAAGCAACAAAGGTAGCTGACCAGAGCACAGTAACGAGTCACAGAATACTCAAAGAAATACAGTGAGAGGAATGGAATAGAAAATCTGCTGTTATGTGTTGTGAAACAGTCTGTCTATAATTATCGAGGAAAGAGGCTTCCTGCCGTTTCCATGGTGACACGTCATTAGCTGAAGCGCAGAGAACGTTGACATGAGACGTGCTTTGGCGTTGTGAAATGGGCGATACGTGTCTAGTGATGTCAGGCTCAGGGGCGGGGGATATGATTTAGTGCCGCAAACGCAGGTCACCCAGGGCGATGCAGCAAGGGATAAGATTATCACAAGATGGCCATGCCCTGCTGCCTGATTTCACTTGAGTTCAAGAGACGAAAACTTGGGTAAGGTGCATAGGAAATGTGTGTATGATCGATCGACTTATGGTTAAAAACACATGGCTGAACCATAGGGACAATAATATTTTCTGCCAGAACCATTCCTTTAAACCTAAGGCTTCTGCCATGCCGCATGCCCCAATAAGTAAATCGGGATCAAGCCGCGCCCGTGTCGCAAATTTGGTGAAAATTCACTCCAGTGATTTGGGCTGTAGGTGTGAGCAAAATTATTTTTCCATTACGTCTATGGGAAAAACACAAATTTTGGGACCCCCCCTATAACTTTGCCCCTCCTGGACGAAACCTCACCAAACTTTGCAGAATCGATCTGCCGGGCCGCATACTTTTTTGGGTGAAGATTCGTCCGGGGGTGGAGGTTATAAGACGCCCAAAAAGTGCTCTTTCTATTGGTTGAGCAACTTAACCAAACTACACACCCGCTACCGCAGGCCGTGTAATAATACTGCTTACCTGGACTATCTAACCAAGAGGCTCACAGCTGGTCTGCATCTGGACTCCACTATCTATCCTATTTTGGTTACTACATGTTGGTGAAGAGAGGACTACGAGGACCAGAACGAAACACATATACAAGTAAGGAAAGCTGTGGTGGGGGAACAGCATAAAATAGACCACCACAACCCACCCACCCCCCACAAAAGGTGTCATGCATCCTCCACAGGCTGCACAGGGGGGGAATGGGAGAACGGGGGCAAGAAAAGGGCAAGAGCCAATGCTTCCACAAGAGGAGCCCATTTCCCAAACCCAGCTACTCAAGGAAAGGGAGACCTTCTGAGGGAAAGTTGGAGCTCGGGGAAGAGTTTTCCCAGCCTGGGCTGTCATAGGGAAAGATGAGTAAGTGCAACTCTTCATCAAGAAACCATGCAGTGGCAACAGTGCGCGGTATCAGAACCTTTAACAGAACATGACATAAAGACTGCTAGCCCATAGGAGCCCCATCCAGCAAGAACAAGTTGGCTCGTAAAAAGTACTTTCAGCCGTGTTAGGTATAAATAATTGGCTGCCATCATCACAGCCACCAAATACCTGCAGTAGTATTCGGGGGGTGCACATGAAGTCTGCAACCTGCTGCAAGCCCTGAGACGCTGGTCCATGTGGCTTGCGTCACTGAAACTGGTTGGTATTAAGAAACAAAATATATCATTTTGGTCATTGAAGTAAACAAACCCCATCTTATGTGGCTTCACTGCAGGGGCTGGTGGGGGACCAGAAGAGCCATAGGAAGCGCCAGTGTCTTGCAAGGCCCCGAATGCACGGGTCAGAAGGCTTTAGAGTGTCTGGAGGGGCGCATGCGTAGCAATCTCGCAGCTTCTGGGATCTCCAATCCCTGCGGCTGCCCCCTAAAAGTGATCAACAGAACGTTTCTGCAGGCATTCAACTGTCACGGCCACCACGCTCCGCGTCCCATGCTGCCTGCAACAGCATCGGGCCAAATGCGTGAGAGCGCACCCGACATAACTATCCTCCAGTTGCAGGGAAACAACATGCGGAACGTTTCTTTTGCCTGGGAAGCCCATTAGGCTTTAGAGGGAGTGGGTTATCCTTGGCGCCACGGCGCTGAAGGATTGTGTGCCTTAAAACCCTATTCTGCAGATATGGGGGGGATACTGCTTAACTCTTACGGGGTAAATGTCATGCATCGTTTGGTGGTAGCCCCGGTGCTGGTTTTGCCATAACAACATGGGCATTTTTCACACCTCCATCACCGTGGATATTTTTCTACTACCTTATATTTTAACCCCATAACTGCCAGGCTATTATGCACGTCTATGCATAATGGACGAGCATACAGGTCCTTGGTACTTGCATTCTGTTGTAGGTTTGTGGGGCAAGTGTGTGTGATGCGTGTGTCTGATGCCCCATGACAGGATTTAATGTAACGTTAGACACCATCAGTGTATATAAACATAAGAGAAGGGATCAGTGGCGCAACATCATTGAGCAGATGGGGCTCTAGCCCTCTCCCCACCCCTGAAAGCTTGGGCTATGTTGACTCGACCTGGCTGACCCGCAGAGCCGTGGCCAGGCAGAACAGGACACAGACATTCAATGGTGCCTGAGCTTTGCTGTTAACAAAGGCCCTGCAATTACTACCATAGAGCATTTCACTGTTAGCACCTGCATTCACATGCAAAACCTTTTAGGCAATTGAAATAGTGATGTGGGGTTAGCACTTGCATGCCAGAGGAGTGATTAGAAGGGAAGTGGGGACAGGATACCCCTCATTCTCACAGCAGTCCTTAAGTGTGACATTTCATAAATGAAGGAGAGAATTAACTGCTCGTAACATTGAAGCTGCACTGGAATAGTCTCATTAGAATGTGTAAAGAAGTTAGATGACCGGTGGCATACCAAGCTGGGGATTGGGGGGCAGATGTGGGGGTCGGGGGGTGCAGCTTGCACCCGAAAGTTGCTCTTTTAGAGCCAGATCCGGAAATTTGGCAGCAGGACACCTGTCATGGTGCCAAACAGGAAAGGTGTCCCACTGGCAGGACAATGAGGGTACCAAACACAGTGTTCCTGCACAGCACCCTCATTGTCCTGGCAAAGAGCATTAGAATGGGAGCCATTAGACATTGATGGGAGGCTGGAGAGACAATTAACTGGGACTGTTGTGCCTTAGGAAATGTGAATGGGGGTGATCAGAACTAAAAAGGGTGCATAATGCTGTATGCTTTATGACCTAATGACTATGGCTCTAAATTCCAAGGGGGATTTGTTAGGCTGACATTAATCTGCATGGTGCTATTGTAACTTTTCATGCAGAATGTGGAGAATAAAACTAAAGCCATTCTCTTATTGCTCAACATATTTCTATGATGATGTATGTAGTGTATAGTTAGTTTATTATGAAAGGCTAGTTCATTATGTAATGTGGTTTGCTTCCAAGGCATTGCTATAAATAAAGTATTATTTAAGCATATGAAATGAAAAGCAAAACCATAATAAATATCTATATCAAACCTGGAAAGATGTGTTCAGTTGCTTAAAGTGTCCACATTCCGGTTTCACCATTTAACCAAACTGTGTGATCCTGGTCAAATCATTTAATCGCACTTATCTGCAGCTCTACAAGTGATTCACTTCATTGATTATATTAATATATCATGCTGTTATAGAAAAAGGCCTAATGACTATAGAGTCACTACATATATAAAAATAGTGCAACTTAGGTATTTTACACCACAAAATTATTTGCCACTTGGCTTACTCATGGCAACCTGTTCTAAAGTCACTTCGATGGTGCCTCCAAGTATCAAAGGCCGATTATGCCCTTGCAATGTTCTTTTTCTGAGAAGTCACTTCTGTTGGTGCAATCCATATGCAAGTTTGGAGGTTTGCATATATTTTGCCACACAGAGCCCAGCCAGAACTCTAATTGATGTGTTTCCTGCATCTGTAATGGTCTTGCAGTAAAAAACAATGTCTCATGCGTATGCGTTAAAATGCCATCTGCCACTCGTGTTACCAAAACAGTTGATTGGGGCAGGGGGAGGGCAGGGCACACATGAGACCATATGGATTCCCACGCATTGCATTTGGGGGTAAAAGTATAAAGATTTTTTTCGTGGCTCACCACCCCGCCCCCACACCCGCCGCCTCTTTCTATTGTATTTTTCTTGTCATATGAAGTCCAGAGTGTTTGAGATCCTGGGGTACGATTATGATGCGTGTGTGCATTTGGGTCCAAAAGGCTTAGCAGGGCTGTCCAGGCTGTGGTAGAAAAGCAACCCATGCAGTCAGGCACGTGGATGGGTGCAGGGAAGAATGGGGGTGGCTTCAGTGCTAGTGACTCGCTATGTGTTCAGTGTGCCTGAAAGTATCGTAGAACTGCACTGCATACTGCTGTCAACAGGTGGCGAAGTCGAGTGTAGGTAGGTGCAAAATGTATGCAGACAGCACAACCACATTTTTTTGTCGTCCTTGCTGTATACTTATGTGTGTTGTTAGACATGCGTGTGGCCAATGGACTGGTGTATTCTACATACCATTGCCTCCAATTGGAAGCGCATTGGTGTTAGGGCGCCCGCTCAGGTGTTTGGCATCTTCTGTTGATTCTTGCAGCTGTGAAAGAAACGGTTGGCAGCAAACAGTCTATGCCCCGACTAATCACCACAGGAGGTCAGATTCTTCTATGTGGGTAGGTTTTCCAATACGGTGGAGGCGGCATTGGTTCTATCTCAACTGATGTGCTTCTAGGACTGTTGATGTGATTAGCCCATTGTTTGTCCATTTGCCAGGTGCAGTTGTGCCTGAGTTCTGTGACATTACATGTGAGAATGCTCTGAATCAGCTAGTGGCCCTTTGAGGGAAGATAGGGTTGTGACAAGTTTATGAGGGTGTGTGTGGTTGGGGCCACCCAACCCAGGTGTTGTCGTCCGGCATCGTCGGGTGTTTAGAGCAAAAAAGGTCGGAGACGCCACGAACGCAGCCGGTCCCTCCTGGGGAGACAGTTCATATGCTTTGGGTTAATGGTCAGGATAGAGCGGTAAAGAGCCAGGTTTTGAGGGCTTTTTTGAACGAGGGGTATGTTGGATACTCCCCTGGGGATGCCCCCACACAAGTAAGGTTGCCCCTCCCACAGTCTCTGAAGTTAGCGCTTCTCCCAACATTTGAAGGGTTATAAGCCCCTATCCCCCGGAAAATGTAGCCTAGCTGCACCCCTGATAGGAATGTTGGACACTTGGGACTAGTATAAGCACTCAGGTTTAGATGACAAAGGCCGTTGTTTCATTTGTGTGAATGCATTTAATGGTATTTGTTGTGGCCTTACGGAAGTAAGTCAGCAACGTGATGACATGCATCATTGCAGCTACCTAGATATCGGGACAATTCAGGCATTTTCACCAGTAGAGGTCTAAGGTATGGGCCTCAGGGAATGTTCTTACTGTTAGGGGATTTGTTTAGGTATAGCACTCTAGGAAATATAATACTCAGGATAGGTTTTAGAAAATAAAACAACGGTACCGAATTTTAGGGATAGGCCTTAGGTATTGGCCTACCTGGAGAAATGTGCTCTAATTGACACATGATATTTTGGACAGTCTGGACTATAAACACAACCATTAGCAGTCACCACTGGATACATTTTGCCTATAGTTGTGTTTGGACATTAACATGTTTTGCACATTTAGATTATGTATTACTAATCTTAGTTCAGTACCACTCCAGAGGGTGCTACATGCCCGTTAACCTTTCACTGTTGGTATGTGTGTTAGGTGTGCGGGTGCTTGCTACTTGTGGGCGCAAGCTTTTGAGTGAATGGTTTCTATGATACTTTTGAATGAGTCTGATTGCTAAGTGTTTGGAACCTCAGTAGTTGCAGTATTTGCAATGTTAAGTGGTTGTCATTGTTCTTTGGGGCCGTGTTACGATTGCAATTGTATGTGATGGGGTATGGCCTGTGTGTTAGGCGACAGAGGGAGTTAGATAGGCTTATAAATCTGGCTCCATGGTTGTCGTTACCTCATAGCCTAGATAATATTCCTGCACAGCACAGCATATCCCTTGTGCACTGGGGCCTTGTTGGTTAAGTTTATAGCCAAGATGACTGTGATGAATGTGTTTGGGGGTGATGTTGAATGATTGTGTAATGTCTGAAAAGAAGGGAGATGTAGTGATTTGATGAGTGTTTTCGTGTCCTTCTGGCCATCTATGAAAGTCAATGTAATGTTGGTGCATGCGTGGGACTGACGGCTCAGGAGAATGTTGATGAATGCTTGAGTGTGAATGTTCTAAATGTGTCATTTGGGGGCCTGAGCTGGAGCGCCTGAGGATGGCTATTGGGTGGTCTCATTATGTATATACTTAAGAGTAACTGGAACCTATTAACTAACATATATATATATATATGCTCAAAAAACGTTGTTAAAGGGACGTTATGGTTAAGTTGCACTAATAAAAACCTATGAAATAAAAAAAATTACTTTGTTAAAGGGACTTTAACCGAAAACCCCCAGCAATGTGCCAGTTATATTAAGCTAAGCAACCATAACTCACGCCACCACTGTGCACTGCTAAGACCAACACCCAGGACATGAAAGATGACATCACAAATGTCATTAATGACATCATACATCTGGGCCACTTGTTTTTGTTTACTGACATGATTAGGCTACTGTTTTGTTTTTACGAACAATGAGAATTTCCAAAATGTAAAAGGTGCTATATATATACACATTAACTCTTTTATAAGTTCTTAAATTACTTTCATTAGAGTTTAATCTGAGCTCATAGCGCACATATACGGGTCAATAAGCAGGCCTCAAACACACAATTAATGGGTTTACATGATGATTAACTCTAAGTTCGTCATTTTTGGTGCTGTTGTTTCTTTCTTCCTTACTTTAGTTTCCCTGTATGTGCCTCTAATTTGTATGCATTGTGAGGTTTTATATATATTTTTTCTACTAAAACAAGTGTGTGGTAAGTTTTCAATGTTTACCTATTTATTCCATGTTTAACATTACTCAAAACTCTCATAAAATAGCATTTATTATTTTACTATTGGAAATGACCAGATAATGAATATTGTACTTCTATGATGCATGCAGCAACCATTGCCTATATGTATGTATGATTAGGTTCCTCTATTAACAACAACACTAGAATATAATGATTTGTTTACATGAGTACATTCTTTAACACATTAAGTAGTTCATTCTAGGTCTCCCAATCACCACTAACATCTTCTTACCAGGATTATGAACACAACCCCTTGTAGGGACTATTCATCAAAATTAATATGTGATGTCATCAGTGATGTCATCAATGACATTTGTGATGTCATCTTTCATGTCCTAGGTATTAGTTTTAGCAGCGCGCGGGGTGGTGTGAGTTATGGTTGCTTAACTTACCATAATTGGCGACTTTCTGGGGGGTTTTGGTTTTGCTTGTAACCATAACGTCCCTTTAACAAAGTTTTTTTCAGTGAATTTCATAGGTCTTTATTAGTGCAACTTAACCATAACGTCCCTTTTTACAAATTATTTTCAGTAAATTTTGTACCAGTGCACCCTAATGTGCTACAACTTACAAATATCATACTGACCCCAATATAGAAAAACATTTCTACAATTTAGAATGTTTCACCTTAAAACCCGGCCATTCCCCGCCGTTTAGCATAATGTTTAACACTTCTATACACTTTTTTGAACTTTTTCACTGTTTTTGTGTTCGCCGAAGTTAATGAACGTGGATGTCATTGCAGACTTTTTTTCGGACAGTGTCATGTGACCATGCGCTCGTGCACAGCATGATGACGTGTTTGCGAATGCGTCCATGTTAGGCAGAAACCTGTGCAGTTCCCTTAGGGACCACTGCAAAAGATTTAAGACTACAGGTGTTGGCAGTAAACCCATTTGGTAGCAGTCTGCACCACCCAGATTTACCTGGTAGCTGTGGCTGAGGAGTCAGACTTCCCTCAAGAAGAGTTAGGCAGTATGCAAAGTATACACAATAGGCACTCAGATACAATAATACAAGCAAACACTGACCAGAGCTTTGGTATCAAAGTATATAATTATTTATTTAAAAACACACAGTTGAAACACTCCAGCACTCTTATTGTAAAATATTCTAAACACAGTTACTATTGTAATATACACCCCTTTTTCCTTATCAGATAAGTCACAGTAAAACACCACTTATTTTCATACAGAGGTGAGCGCTTAACTAGATTGCACTCCAATAAGTTTGTGAAAAAGGGAGGGAAAAAGACAGAATATGGAAAGGTACACCACTCTAAGATTCAGGAACACTGTTAGCAAGGCAGAAGAGCAAAAGTCACTGGTGAGCCAAAGTCCAAAGGCTGGGCCCACTCTCAGAGAGAGCAGAGCACAAATGCGCCCAAGATCACACAGTTACACTAGGCTTAGAAAGTCTTGCAGAGGGTTCAAAAAGAGTTTAGAGAGGCTTTAGGAAAGTTTAGCCAGGGTGTCCCAAACTAACCCAGGTTCGAAAGCCGGGGGCTAAATCTACCCCGTACAGTCGGTAGCAAGGGAAGCCAGGCGGGACACGGTACCTTAAGTGGGAAGGATCCTCCAGCGGTGGCAGTTGTTCCTTGTAGTGGGTGCAAGTTGCGTCGTCGTCCAGGGGAAGAGAAGATCTCGACTTGGAGGAAAGATGAAGGTCGTTGCACTACCAGGGAAGAAACCAGCCGCAGAGTTTTCCGGTTAAAGGTGGTACCTTTGTTTCGCGGTCGTGGTAAAACGTGGTATCCCGGTTGCCGGGGTGCTTGGCACAGGCAAGGCGGCCACGAGGTACGTCGGGAAAACTGGTTATCCCCACCAGTCAAAGGAAGAAGACTCTCCGGCGGGAGATCTCCTATGTCGTTGGGAAACGTGGTGAGGCAGTCCAGCAGGGCTCCACCGGTGGTGGTGTCGTGGCAGGTCGGCTCAGCTTCTCCCTCGTCGGATTCTTAGGTCCTGTGGCGACTTCTGAAGTTCCAGTCCCCAAAGCCCTGCTTTTATGCAGCAAACCCCCATTCACTCAGCCTAGCTGTCACTCAAACATGCTAAGTGGTGAGCCGGCCGGCTCACCACTTGGGCCAATCAGGATGGAGTGCGACTTGAGTTGCCTAGGCAACTCAGTCCAGGGTGCCTAAATTCCCCTCCACCCTTCCTAAGTACCCCAGACAGAGTGGCGCCACTTTGGAGGGCTTCTGTGGAGAAGCCCGCCAAAAAGTGGAACAAAGGGCTCGACTTGGGTTGGAGTCACAGAAGAGAACACAAACGACATTTTAGAATCAAGTTTCGGCAAAAAATACCAACCGGACAATTAATATTAATTAAATAAACCAGCGGTATGTTCGAGGCTACCGTAAATAATTAAATAAAGATAGCCTAAAACAATGGGAAATACCATAGGAAAATATTCGCGGTTGAATATAAAAAGTAGTATCCACTGCCACCAGCCAAAACTCAATCAGGGGGGACGGAGACGTGCCCCCTCGACTAACAGACTCCGGGGCAATTGAATTGCCCCAGTCAGTACGTCCACAATATGATGGTTTGTACTGGTTCTGTTCAGAATTTAAGACTAGTAAAGTCAATGGTGACTTTGCATGCCCTGGGAGACAGTAGTCAGTCCCAGGGTTTGGAGTCTATACTGGGGGGTCACTATGACACCTCTGTGTCACTGCACTGAGGGTGCTGTGTAACACACATCACAAAAACACACGAAGCCCTATGGAGTAAAAGACCCCATAGCCCATTAAACACATCTAGATTCAAAGAAACACACTCCAATCATGCCCAAGAGTGAGGGTAAAAGTGTCTCACTCTTGGCAGGAGAAAAAAAGAAACCCCAAAAAATCCAGCAAAGTTGCTGGGGGACTCACTAGGTTAGGAAATTCAGCCTAAACAGAGAATTCTCCCTAATACTCGCCCCCCTACCCCCAGACTAAGGGACAGGAGGATTTAATCCACTCCTGGATGAACCTCATACCTCTATTCGATGACATACATCCTAGAGAGTCCATCAGCATTTTGATGGTGACACCCTGACCTGTGCTCAATGGTGAAATCAAACCCTTGCAGGCAGATTGACCATCTCAATAGTTTTGGATTTTCCCCCTTCATTTGCATTAACCATCTCAAGGGTTGGTGGTCAGTCTGAATGACAAAAGTAGAACCATACAAGTATGGCCTAAACTTCTTCAGTGCCCACACAATAGCAAAGCATTCTTTCTATTGTTGCCCACTTTGTCTCAGGATCCTTCAGCTTACGGCTGATGAAGCAAATGGGGTGCTCCCTACCCTTCTCATCCAGTTGGCTTAGAACTGCACCTATACCTACATTGGAAGCATCAGTTTGTACAATGAAAGTTTGGTGGTAGTCAGGAGCTCTCAATACTGGAGCTTGGCAAAGAGCGTTCTTCAGTTTTTCAAAGGCCTGATTGCACTCCTCATTCCATTTGACCTTTTTAGCGAATTATGGAGAGGAGATTACATTCAGTGGATAAGCTATGGTCCCATAGTTCTCAATGAAATTCCTGTAGTACCCAGTGAGGCCTAGGAAGGCTCTCACTTGGGTTTGAGTAGTAGGTGTTGTCCAATTTTGCACAGCTTCAATCTTGCTGAGCAAAGGCCTTATTTCTCCACCTCATGCCCAAGGTAGACCACCTTACTTTGACCTATCTGGCATTTACTTGCCTTGATAGTCAAATTGGCCTGTCCAAGAGCCTGCAAAACATGTCCTAGGTGGTTCACATGATCCTCCCAGGAGTGGCTGAAGACTGCAATGTCATCCAAGTATGCCATGCAGAAGTCCTCCATCCCAGCTAGAACTTGGTTCACCATCCTTTGGAATGTAGCAGGTGCATTTTTTAATCCAAAAGGCATGACCTTAAACTGGTACAAGCCAACTGGGGTGGAAAATGCAGTTTTCTCCTTGGCATGGTCTGTCAAGGCTATTTGCCAATAGCCTGACGTAAGGTCAAATGTGCTGAGGTACTTGGCTGCACCAAGTTTATCCACCAACTCATCTGTCCTTGGTAAAGGGTGGGCATCAGTCTTGGTGACTGCATTAAGAGCTCTATAGTCCACACATAATCTCAAGTCTTTGGACCCTGCCTTTGGAACTAACACAACTGGGCTAGACCATGGACTAGTAGAGGGTCTATTACCCCGAGATCAAGCATCTTCTTGACCTCCCCCTTGATATGGGTTCTCACATTTTCTGACATTCGGTATCCTCTGCTTTTGACTGGCAGACAGTCACCAGTGAGTATCTCGTGCTGTCCCCAAGGGGTCAAGCCTGATGAGAGTGAGAACAGGGAGGCAAACTGATTTAACATAGATTTGCACTCCTCTTGTTGCTCAGGTGTCAGATCTGAAGAGAGATTGACTCCTTCAATTTTTTCATCTAAAGGTACACCTCTGAGGAGATCGGGGAGAAACTCACTCTCTTCTTCCTCTGCTGCTGAAGCTAGAAGCAAGGCTCCTACTTCAGGTCTGGAGATGTACGCTTTCAGTCGGTTGGTGTGAGAGACTCTAGGAGCTTCCCTGGGTCTGCCCAGATCCACCAGATAGTTGACCTCTCCAAGTTTTCCCACAACTTTGAAGGGTCCCATCCATTTGTCTTGCAAGGCCCTCTGCCTTGTTGGGAGCATAACGAGAACTGGCTGGTCTTGAGTGAACTCAACCATGTTAGCCTTTTGATCATGCCAATGCTTGACCAAAGCTTGTCCAGCATTCAGGTTATCACTAGCTTCTGCCATCATGTGTGACATTCTCCTTCGGAGACCTATCACATAGTCAGTCACTCTGACTGGCTTGAGGGGAGGAGCGCCTTCCAACCCCTCCTTAATCAGGGCCAATGGACCTCTGACCGGATGGCCATAGAGAAGTTCAAAGGGAGAATAACCTACTCCCTCTTGAGGGACTTCTCTATAAGCAAAGAGAAGGCATGGCAGTAGAAGGTCCCACTTTCTTTTCAGAGGTTCCTCTAAAGCACCTATCATGCTCTTCATGGTTCTGTTAAAACATTCTACCAGCCCATTGGTTTGGGGGTGGTAGGCGGTTGAGAACTTGTAAGTAACTCCACAGGTTTTCCACATGGCTTTCATGTAGTGGGACATAAAGTTTGACCCCCTGTCGGATATTACTTCCTTAGGAAACCCAACCCTGGTAAAAATACCAAGGAGGGCCTTAGCCACAGCCGGAGCTGTAACAGTTCTCATAGGAATTGCCTCAGGGTATCTAGTAGCATGGTCTACTACAACAAGGATAAACCTGTTGCCTGAGGAGGTAGGGGGATCAAGGGGACCAACAATGTCAATCCCTACCCTCTCAAATTGGACTCCCACAACTGGGAGAGGCACTAAGGGTGCCACATTCTTGGCGCCAACCTTACCAGAAGTTTGGCAGGTATGGCAGCTCTTGCAAAACTTATCTACTTCTGCCCCCATTTTTGGCCAATAGAAGTAGAGGGAGAGCCTTTCCTTGTTCTTCTTGAAGCTCAAGTGACCAGCTAAAGGAATCTCGTGGGCTAAGTGCAAGAACTGTTGTCTGTTTTCTTGAGGCACTACAAGGCGTTTGTAGTCTCCAGGTTCAGAATCGGTTGGTTCACTGTAGAAGAGGCCATCTTCCGCATGCAACCTATACTTCCCAGGCTCTTGCCCATCAGCCTGAACAGCTGCCTGTTGGCGGAGACCCTCCAGAGTTGGACATTCTCTTTGTCCCTTACGGAAAGCTGCCCTGCTGGGTCCACCTTCTGCCAGTAAAGGCTGCAGCTCAGGATGGTCCTCAGGGTATAGATCTCCAATAAGTTCTTGGCCTCCCACTAGCTTTTCTTCAGAGTCTAGTTCAACCATACAGGGTTGTACCTCCCTCTCAGACTCAGCTGGAGGTGGAGTTACAGGTGTAAATGTTGGAAGCACTGGAGTGCTTGCTGCTGACTTTTTCCTAGGAGTCTTGGGTTGCCCCTTTGCTCCTGATCTGGTAGTTACTGCAGTGAGTTGCTCCAGTGGTAAAGGACGGATCTCATCATCTCCTGAGATAACCCTCGCAGGGTTTTCTCTCTTGCAGGTTTTGTGAGCTCCTGTAACCTTTTACTAGGTGGTCTGGGGGTATGTGACACAACTCCAAGAGCTTTTAGGTCATTACCCAACAGAACCCTACCTGGCACTTCACATTGTACACTGACAGGTATTTTTACAGCCATGTCATTACACTGGATGAGAACTGGTAACTGGGGACACATCTGCATAGGCCCTCCCGCTAACTTGGTGAGGCATTTGGGTGCCTTAGCAACATCCTCTGCCTTGAAAAATGATTCATCCACCACATTTATGCTGGCCCCAGTGTCTCTAATGGCAGGAGTCTCCTGACCATTTACCTGGACACTGTCTTTATAATACTCTTTAGTATTATCTGGGATAGAATTATACACATCTAAATTCTGCTGTTCCCACAACCCCGGAGAGACTAAAGAAACACTGGCTGAGACTCCAATGGGTTCATGAGCCAGCAGTAGAAAGTTTCCACTTGCCATTGGGACTTCCTCTTCTGGAGTGAAGGCTAAGGAGGCAAGTTGGATCCCTGAAGGTTTACCCTTGCATCTGGGATCTCCTTTCACATGGTCAGTAGAGCCACAAACAAAGCATTTACCAAATGCCTTCTGGAATGGAGGCTTGTTCTGACCTCCCTCTGGTTTGTCACCAGAGGAGACACTATTCTGCTGTGGTTTCCCTGGTGTCTGACCCTTCTGGTTTTGGTTGGGGCCCTATTTGGAATTTGCAGTATTAGAATTCTCTTTGGAGTCCTTTTTAGGCTGTTTCCCCTCATCCTTTTTCTGATTTACCCCAGAATCCTTGTGAGAGGCCCTATTGGCAACCCACAAGTCAGCAGCCTTAGCTAGCTTTCGGGAATCTAATTCCTTTGAATCAGCCAAGTGATGTATGAGCTCAGGAGAGCAGGCATCATAAATTGACTCCAACATAAAAAGATTCTTTATACCTTCATAAGTGTTCACTTTGTAACCCTTAATCCATCCCTCTAAGTTTTTCAACCCTTCACTCACCCAGGTAGCCCAAGGGGTACCATCATGCTTTTTGAGGGTTCTAAACCTCTTAAGATACTGGGAAGGGGTCTTCCCAAACCTAGCTATCAGAGCTAGTTTTACACATTCATACTCTTTCCTATCCTCCTCCCCCAACTCCATTACCTCGTCAGTTGCAAAAGGGGGAAGCCTAGAGAACAACCAGGTGAGTAAGTAATTTCCTGTGATGTTCTGGAGCCCATGATTATATTCAAACGGAGACAACCAATCCAACACATCCAACCTGGGCTCATACATACCAACCGATTCTTTAGGCATCCGGGGTCTTTTAGGACTGGAACTCTTAGAGGAGCCAGAGAGAGAAGCATTTTCGACAGATAATTTCTTCATTTCTAGCTCATGCTTGAGCTCCATTTCCCTTAGCCTTAGTTCTTGATTCATTTCCTGATGTCTCTGTTCAGCCAGAGTATTCAGTCTCTTGAACTCTAGTTCAAGTTTCATTTTCTCTAATTCGAGATATTGAGGACTTAGTGTGGGACTTGGCAAAGGCCCAGTAGGTACAGCAGTTAGAGCAGACAGAGGCCTAGGGGGGGCAGTCACAGAAGCCTCACCCTCCTCTTCTGACTCTTCCTCATGATTATCAACATTTTGATCAATATCAATTTCTATACTGTTATCTACATTTTCTGGCATGGTAGGTTCCTCAGACCCATCATCCAGACTTTGGTTAGCTAACAACCTTTCTATTAATTCCACTGTCCTGCCTTTAGTCAGGAGGTTCTTATGCTTACATAATACTCTTAAATAATCAGCAGTTTTTGTAGCAAGGGACACTTGACTATAAGTTTCCATAGTTGACATGTTAGAAAGATTACTTTTTCAGTGCTAAGCTTTGTGGTTAGTTGTACTAAGGTATCCTAGAGTGTATATTCAATACAAATCCCACCGCTGTACACCAGTGTTAGGCAGAAACCCGTGCAGTTCCCTTAGGGACCACTGCAAAAGATTTAAGACTACAGGTGTTGGCAGTAAACCCATTTGGTAGCAGTCTGCACCACCCAGATTTACCTGGTAGCTGTGGCTGAGGAGTCAGACTTCCCTCAAGAAGAGTTAGGCAGTATGCAAAGTATACACAATAGGCACTCAGATACAATAATACAAGCAAACACTGACCAGAGCTTTGGTATCAAAGTATATAATTATTTATTTAAAAACACACTGTTGAAACACTCCAGCACTCTTATCGTAAAATATTCTAAACACAGTTACTATTGTAATGTATACCCCCCTTTTTCCTTATCAGATAAGTCACAGTAAAACACCACTTATTTTCAAACAGAGGTGAGCGCTTAACTAGATTGCACTCCAATAAGTTTGTGAAAAAGGGAGGGAAAAAGACAGAATATGGAAAGGTACACCACTCTAAGATTCAGGAACACTGTTAGCAAGGCAGAAGAGCAAAAGTCACTGGTGAGCCAAAGTCCAAAGGCTGGGCCCACTCTTAGAGAGAGCAGAGCACAAATGGACCCAAGATCACACAGTTACACTATGCTTAGAAAGTCTTGCAGAGGGTTCAAAAAGAGTTTAGAGAGGCTTTAGGAAAGTTTAGCCAAGGTGTCCCAGACTAACCCAGGTTCGAAAGCCGGGGGCTAAATCTACCCCGTACAGTCGGTAGCAAGGGAAGCCAGGCGGGACACGGTACCTTAAGTGGGAAGGATCCTCCAGCGGTGGCAGTTGTTCCTGGTAGTGAGTGCAAGTTGCGTCGTCGTCCAGGGGAAGAGAAGATCTCAACTTGGAGGAAAGATGAATGTCGTTGCACTACCAGGGAAGAAACCAGCCGCAGAGTTTTCCGGTTAAAGGTGGTACCTTTGTTTCACGGTCGTGGTAAAACGTTGTATCCCGGTTGCCGGGGTGCTGGGCACGGGCAAGGCAGCCACGAGGTACGTTGGGAAAGCGAAAAGACGGTGAAACTGGTTATCCCCACCAGTCAAAGGAAGAAGACTCTCCGGCGGGAGATCTCCTCTGTCGTTGGGAAAAGTGGTGAGGCAGTCCAGCAGGCCTCCACCGGTGGTGGTGTCGTGGCAGGTCGGCTCAGCTTCTCCCTCGTCGGATTCTTAGGTCCTGTGGCGACCTCTGAAGTTCCAGTCCCAAAAGCCCTGCTTTTATGCAGCAAACCCCCATTCACTCAGCCTAGCTGTCACTCAAACATGCTAAGTGGTGAGACGGCCGGCTCACCACTTGGGCCAATCAGGATGGAGTGCGACTTGAGTTGCCTAGGCAACTCAGTCCAGGGTGCCTAAATTCGCCTCCACCCCTCCTAAGTACCCCAGACAGAGTGGCACCACTTTGGAGGGCTTCTGTGGAGAAGCCCGCCAAAAAGTGGAACAAAGGGCTCGACTTGCGTTGGAGTCACAGAAGAGAACACACACGCCATTTTCGAATCAAGTTTCGGCAAAAAATACCAACCGGAGAATTAATATTAATTAAATAAACCGGCGGTATGTTCAAGGCTACCGTAAATAATTTAATAAAGATAGTAGCCTAAGACAATGGGAAATCCCATAGGAAAATATTCGCGGTTGAATATAAAAAGTAGTATCCACTACCACCAGCCAAAACTCAATCAGGGGGGACGGAGACGTGCCCCCTCGACTAACAGACATCGGGGCAATTGAATTGCCCCAGTCAGTACATCCACAATATGATGGTTTGTACTGGTTCTGTTCAGAATTTAAGACTAGTAAAGTCAATGATGACTTTACATGCCCTGGGAGACTGTAGTCAGTCCCAGGGTATGGAGTCTATACTGGGGGGTCACTATGACACCCCTGTGTCACTGCACTGAGGGTGCTGTGTAACACACATCACAAAAACACATGAAGCCCTATGGAGTAAAAGACCCCATAGCCCATTAAACACATCTAGATTCAAAGAAACACACTCAAATCATGCCCAAGAGTGAGGGTAAAAGAGTCTCACTCTTGGCAGGAGAAAAAAATAAACCCCAAAAAATCCAGCAAAGTTGCTGGGGGACTCACTAGGTTAGGAAATTCAGCCTAAACAGAGAATTCTCCCTAACAGTCCGCACTTCACGAACTGGTCCGTGCTTCGCGAACAGTTAAAAACTGCATTTTTCAGCTGATCTAGGAATTCTGAAGCTCAAAATGTACCCTTGCACAGCTCCTACAACTATTCTTCCTCATTATCCATTAACAATCTAGCACACAGCACATGCTTGGAAGAATATTAGGAAAATTGCTATTTATCTTAAAAATGGCATCGTCTATTGCCATTCCTCCTCCCAAAGAGCCACCAACACCACCAGCTGGAGGACCTACACAACAAAAGAAGCGCAATACTTCAAAAGACAATGAAGAAGACCAGGAAGATGAGGTAGAAGTGCCTACAGTAAGGAAGGCATAGGTATCAAAGTAAGGCAGACACACGTTATCACAGTTCCAGGGTGTTTATTGAACTTTATTAGGGGTGAAAAAAACCAAAATCTAAGATGGGAGCAAGCTACGACTATCAAATAATAATAATACAGCCCTGGTGGAGTCTAGTCAAATGAAAAGGGCATATACTAAAAAAAAAGATTGCCAATCCTTACCGCCATGTTACAAAAGAGTGTGGGATAAAATTCACAGAAATAAAGAAGTGTTCACAAAATAATAAGTCAGGATGTCTAGGCCATTGGCCTCCCTTCCCCACGTTTTTAGCACGGGACAAGGCGTATCACTCGAGCACACCACACTCATGGGCTTCTTAGGCACGAGGTCACAGTTCCTTTCGCCAACATCATGGCCTTCTGTGCCCAATTCTCTTGTATTCAAAGTATCTTGCTTCAGAGGGCCTGATGCAACAAAAACAACAAAGAAAAGTTCCTTTCCCAAAATTCATGTGGCCAGTTTTACTCTTCGCCCGGGATCCCTCTCAGCCAGGGTCAGATACTTCTTTCACAATTAGCCTCCCTCAATCGGGTTCAGACCAACTTTTATTCGCAGACATCCCTCAGTCGGGTTCACAGTTGCCATAACAATGGTACTGTTCACCCGGGAATCCCCTCTTCCGGGCTTAGATCCCCTTTTAACCAATTAGTCCCCCTCTTCTGGGCTCAGATCAATTTCAGTTCATAGACAATCGAATGCTTTTGAATGTGCACAGGATTTAACTTAACCTGCTGCAGGACCACTTCGATTTCACCATTCAATGATTCTCACATGCTCAGTTGGATACCAAACAGACTTTCGAGTGAGCACCCACGTGGCGCTGGACCACTCTGTCTCTGATACCTATTTCGGTTTCATAAAGTTCATTCACATACAAGTCATCTGTCCTCATACAATGTTGCCGCTTGCAACATTGAGCATAACACAGTCCGGTCTGCTAGCAGTCTTTCAGACTCACCGGCTGTGCTGAATTCACTGGCACTTTGTTGTCAGAGCCAAGGACAGTACCACAGAAGCAATTGCTTATCCCCACCTTGGCTTTGAATGTGGGAGGGCCCCGTGTACCTTCTACACACACTGCACTGTTGTTCAGCTGTAATTCCTGGTGTTCTGTTTCTGTTCCTCGAGGTCCCTTGAAAGTTGCAGTCCTTTTCTGAAAAGGTCAAGGATAGCTCCCGTTTTGCCAACTTTATCCTCAGTTTTAACTGCCATCTCGGAATTGCTGCTTCCTCATGCGTTTTGCTTTGCTCATAATGCGCTTTTGTTCTCCTCCGTTTATCCATTTGATGAAGTGTGATGGAACTCAGGTGTGTGTGTAATTATCAGTAATTGCCTGACTCTGCCTGACCCTTGTGTTGGGACATGTTAGGTATACGGCTCTTGTGTTAGTCCGTTTTCACTCATGATGAACTGTCCATGAGAAAGTGATTGTGTCAGGATAGGGGATGGGAGGTTGAGCTTGTAGGTATCCTACCTGGTAGGATGGGGAAAAGGTGTTACAGGGCATGGGATACTGCGTCTCACCCTTCGGTGTCCCAATTCCACTCCACAAAGACCCCTCATTCAGGTGATCCTCCTGCACTGGTCCACCACCAGGAACTGGATCCAATATCAATGCCCATGTCCTGGCCTCCTGGATGACCGATCACCGGGGACTAGCGGGTGAGACACCTTCAGGTTTCTCATACTACCTCTAGCAGCCCGAGAGAATCATGGGTCTGGCAGTTCTTTACCACTCTTGTAAATGTACCAAAATGAAATGCACTGAGCGCAACGGTGTACTCATCCGCAACAACCTGGGCAGTACTCTTACGGGACTTCCTCCAGGCGCCGCCACACCAAATCCAACCACTGCAATTCTCTCAGAAAGGTTTGCCCTTTTTTAGGAAGTAGTGGGCTGTCTTCCTCTACCTCATCTTCCTCAACCAATGCTGTAACCACACAGCCTACTTCTGTGGGAAACAAAATCCCACCAGCTACCTTGCAAGCAATAAAAGAGGCTGTTGATCCATATCTTTCGGAAACAACAGTACTCTGTATATACTGCAACACACCACTCTGCAGAGTGGAGCAATTTCGAAGTGCTTTTGAAGCTGTAATCAAGGAGCATGAGAAACACTGCCCTCTACCTTAAATTTCACACACGCGCAACATCTTCCCCTGTCCACCTACCCCTCCATATGTGAGGTTGGTTCCCCTTCCCTCATTTCCCTCCCCACCTTACTTTCTGGATTCTCCTGCAAAACAAAAATGTAATTCTTTTTTTAAAAGGTTCCTTTAGGAATCACCTTTCAAAGTAAAAAAATAGAACTGAAAAAATAAGCTTATTGACTCCATCATTCCCATTAGTCTATTGTGCTAATGTAAATAATGGACAATTATATACTACCGGAAAAAAAAGCACAAACAAATTTCTGTCCGAAATTCTTCTGTCTAGTATACAATAAAAACCATAATCCATTGCCATTTAAAACTATCCACAGTCTCTGCATTCCCCTGTCTAGCCCATGCCTTATTAGAAAACCCAGATTGCACATGCACACCATCACACGAGACAGCCCTTCTGCTCTATTTACTGTTATGTTTGTAACACTCCCTCATTGCCTGCTTTAAACCATTCACACATATATCCACCAATCACTTAAAACAACTCTTCACATAGCCTATCAACATATTAGACTTCCACCCACCAACTGCCACTTAACAATGTTCTACAATTCTTTTGCATCTGCATTTCCCATGCTTATTCCAAGAAATTGTACGTAGTGCACATATAAATGCACATATACATTGTGCAGTGAGAGAAGTGCATAAATTAAAGGGGCAGTACGGATGAACATGTGCTCATAGGAACCCAGGACGGAGGTGCCACGAGATGCAAAGATGGGAGGTCACTAGCTATCTGCTGCGGCAGTGGAGTCACAAGGGTGGAGGTACATCTTAACCGTAACATCCCTTTAACAAAGTTTTTTTCTGTCAATTGAAAATGGTTTCATAAGTGAAAATGTTTCATAATGTTAAGAACGGTATATAAGTTATAAAAAATTCCTCTTTTAACATATATAAAACTATAAACCTCCTTTAGCAAACATATTTTTTCCAACGCATACTTATATGAGCTGTTATCAGCAGCGCATACCCCAATAGGCAAATCGAAGTAGGCATTTGTGCTTGCCAAATGCCAGGCCCTGATGCTCCTCGCACAACTTTGCTGGAATCCCATCCAGCATTCCGTGTTACAGCCGCATGCAGATTTTTCCCCCCCATTTAAATCTGCAGCTTAGGCCATGCCGCATGCCCCAATAAGTAAATCAGGGTAGGCATTCGACCTTGCCGAGGGCCAGGCCCATTGTCCATGCACCAAACCTATATCACACATTTTTTTTCCTTACATTTGGGCCCTTTGCAAAAATAAAACACAAAACAGATTTGCAATGCCATGCTTTCAGGCCCTTGCTGATGCTCCTTGCACAGGTTTATTGTCATTCAGTGCAGCACTTGAGGCTGTAGCCGCAAGCAGAATATTTCTTCCCATTTAAACCTAGGGTTCGGCCATGCTGCGTGCCCCAATAATCAAATCGGAGTAGACGATTATCAAGTAATTGCAGGGTGGTAGAATGGGTAGATGACTGCGCTTCATCTAGTACTTTACACAGATTACCCTGTTGCTGGTGATGGGGTTCTTTTGTGAAGGTGCCCTTCCTTCTTCAAGTTTTAGGTTTCAAATAGGCGGGTGAGCCATGTTCACCTCAGCAATTGGTTTATTCAATAAGTGACTGTTATCGCAATGAAGCAGTCTTTAAAAACCATTCTTGATGCTATATTTATAGTTGGAAATCAGCCGACAAATAATAATCTCTGCAGTCTTTTTCAAGGCATGTGGATTGCGGGCCAGTCATTGCTGTGAGGTTGTGCAAATGAGTCTGGCATGCAATCTCAATATCTTGTCCCACTATATTCGCAAATAGGGATGGCCTGGTGACCACGTGGGCACCTGGTTTGGTAATTATCTGCTTATTAGCATTGTCTCAGAGTGTATGCAGCGATGGGCACAGCGATCTGTTGATGCAATGCTGTGCAGCACTTCGGGCTGTTGCCGCAGACAGAATTATAACCAGGGGCAGAATTTATTTTCCCATTCAAACCTATCCTGTTTTTGAAAACCTTCACCACATAGCCAGTCCCTGGTGGCCATGCCCACTTTAACCCCATTGCCAGTCCTTCGTGGTCATGGCCCGTAGCAATCTGGCCACTGCCCATGGCCATCGGCTATACCTCAGTCACCAAAGGTATATCACAATTTTTTGTACCTACATTGTGACATTTTTCAAAAAATAAAACACAGACACATTTGCAAACGCATGCTTTCAGGTCCTTGCCAATTCTCCTTGCCCAACTTTCCTGCAAATCCATCCTTGATTTATTTTTTTAAAATGTCAAAATGTGCGTACATAAAATAGTCATATAATTTAGCTCCCAGTTGACAAAATATATTCAGACTTTGCAGAAAAATTCAAGGATTGGTCTTTAATCTGTCTAAAATCTTTTGTGCACATTCGTCAAACGTCAACAAAGTTATAAGCAATCTAAAAATGTTGAACCCCCCATCTAATTGTGCCCCCTCTTCACAAAATACCACCAAACTTTGCAAAAACGTTCAAATCTGGGTCTTAAATCTTTTTGCAAACTATTGTGCAGATTCGCGAAACAGTAACACATTTATAAGCCTTTCAAATATTTTGGGACCCCCCTCTAATTTTGTTCCCTCTTGGCAAAACAGCACAAACTTTGTAGAACCATTCAAGTTCACCTCTAGAATGATATCACAAAGTTTCAGGCAGTTTCATTGAGTGGTGCCAAAGTTATAGGTCATCCAAAAACTGCTTTTCACCAACCCTGCAATGCAAAAATATTTATAGATGCTCCCGAACATCTGAGATGTTTGCAAATATCACAGGGCTGTCCCCAAACTGTTTGCGGACATCCGAGATGAAACATAACCCTTTTTTGGCTTTTATGGCCACATCGCATCCCATCCTCATACCCCCTCACCTCCCCAGAGATTCTTTCACTAGTTTGACAAGTGCAATGTTGTGTTTTTTTAATGTTTTCACCACAATGTTGGCGGGCAACGGCGGCTGTCTGCGAATCCAAAAATTACGCACCTTACCCTTTTCACCATCCAATCAGTGGACATGTCCAATGTCTGCGGACATCACGCCGTCCTCTGGACCAATCGGCGGCCCGTCTGCGGAGTGAACAGGGAAGTGAGTCCGCAGACCGAACCCAGATATCTCAAATTATTTGTGTACCTACTTTATAGCCATTTGTAAAACAACTACTGGAGAGGTTTACACCAAATTTTACAAAAGCACACTTTCCGGACGAAGCCTCTGCTCCTGGCACAAATTTGGTGAAAATCCGTCCAGCGGTTTGGGCTGTAGGTGTGAGCAAAAACATTTTTCAGATGCATCTATTGGGAATACTACAGATTAGATTTTGGGACCCCAATATAACTTTGCTCCCCCTGCCCTCGGACGAAACCTCATAAACTTTGCAAAATCAATTAGAGGGGGCCATATATTTTTTTTGCAAAGTTTGGTGAAGATTCATCTGGGGGGGCAGTTATAAGCCTCCCAAAACGTGCTCTTCCTGTGGGTTGAGCAACTTAACCATAACTACAAGGCCGCTACCGCAGGCCATGTAATAATAATGCTTACCTGGACGATCTAACCAAGAGGCTCACAGCTGGTCTGTGTCTGGACTCTACTATCTATCCTCTTCTGTTTACTACAGGCACCCATGTAAAAGATCAAGGCTACTCTCATTTCCCTATTTAATATATATAGTCGCTTGCTTCATTTTCTATTCACCTAAGGCGTTTTATTTTTTATTTTCTCCAGTTAAGCAGCTCATATCGTTTTCTACGCCCACACATGTCAAAGGGTCCAAAGGTATACCTAGAGCAATCTCTGACTTATCTGCTGGTGTGGCAGGGGCATAAGCTACCTGGGGGATGTCACAATCTGACACTTAGCTCTAATATCGATCCCATGAAAGGGCCATACCCGACGGGTGACTTTTCATTGGTCTGCCATTGACCAGCTGTCTCTTTCTGAGGCTGACCTCTGAATTACCAAGGCCCCTGGAGACATTCGTGCATAGTTGGCATAAGGAGCACCCCTTGAAGGCTTTCTGGGAATTGCTTTGCTCCGTCCCTCACAGGAGCCACGCCTGACATCAGCCATTTTTCTGACATGCTGATTTCTCCTCGTGCACCACCTTCCCACTCATCAGTCATCCCACGCACCATCAGTCTTCATTCTTCTTCCATCCTACTGTCTTATTCCGCACCGCTCTGACTCAGGGGAGTCTACCTATAGGCTTTCCAGTGGGGGTGGGGAGTGTATTAATACTAAGCATAGATCGCTTGGCCACAGGGGTCTCCTGCCCCCAGACCACTCAAGCACTCAACGCCCCAGCTCAGATTGATGCCTGTTGACACTCTTTGAGGAGTGAGAAGGAGGCATGAGGAGTATAAAGAGACACAAGGGGAGCCATTTTAAGACCTCCTTGTGTCTCCTTATAATGCCTCCTTCTCAATCACTTCCTCGCTCATCAGACTTAATAATAATGTGCTTCAATGCACTGTATTCACCCAGCTACATATACTATTTACATTAATATAATTTAAGCACAGCAGTGGTATGGAGTTAAACTTGTGTTTACTGTTCACTCACTGTATGTAGCCAATCAGTGGTGCCCCTAGGATGGTCTGAGATGGGAGTCGAACGTGAGTTGCATCCAATAAAGAAGCACGTTGGCGCTCTCAACGTCGCTATGTCTTCCTCCGCGCCTTACATGTTCGCAGAATATAATGCTATCTTCCACGTTGAACCTCCTGCCCTCGCTAAAACAAAGAACATAGGAAGGCGGGAAGGAGACGAGCCGAGTCAAGTTTAGCAACACTCTTCTCAGAAAACACTGAAACACAAGGCCAGTTGTCATGGATAGAGAAAAGTAATGAACTTGGAAAATCTAGGGCGCCAGGGCCAGTCAGAAAGATGAGGACCTTTCATCAGCGCTTCAGCTAGCGCAACAAAAATCCTGTTTTTTGTTTTATTTTTTAATTCGTTTTTTATTAAGTTTTTTAAACAGGTAACAGACCAGGAGCAGTTAATACAGGTAATCACATATTCCCCCATGAATCCTAACCCCTCCCCACCCCCAACTGGTTCATATGTATAAGCACCCCACCTTGAGCATCCTTCCTTGTATGCTTATCCATTAGTATCATCCCTTTTGCTGTCACCCTCTTATTATCACTCGCCGCCATACAGTGAGATCCCCAGTCTCTTCTCAACAGACACATATGAATCCGTCTCATGTATATCTGTGAGTAACTTTGCTCATGGGGGTTTCAAATCCGGTGTGGAAGCCGGCTCGTTCAATAACTGTCCCCAATACATTTCTCCTCCTCCTTCTCCCTCTGTCCCTCTGTTTCTTCAGATATTCCACCTCTGTCAAGCCCCATCACTGTGCATCCAAGAGCCACTGTCTTATTGATGGGCCATTAGCGCACGTCCATGATATCGTGATAAGTCGCTACAAAAATCCTGTTTGATCCTTTGTCTTTTCACCAGTGGCCTTGACCAAAAAATAAGCAGTCCACAGATGACTGCGTTTCAATCCTGCTGGTACAACATTTTACCCCTGTTGCTGCATCGTGGGGTGAAAACAACTCAGTAGAAGGTTAGTGTCTGAAGCCGCAGAGTCTTCCAGGGGCAGTTACTTCCAGATTAGTCCTTGCCTAAGTGAAACCAGCCAATTCCTGGTTTCTCCCGGTTGCCAGGTTAAGTGGTCTGAAGCTCTCCTGTGGCAGCTTCACATGCAGAGGACGCGGTACCGCTGTTGGTGATCAGCTACGCTGGTGGAATTTGGCGGCAAGTCCATTTTGGAGGTTACCTGCATGGCAGTAATCGTGGAGTGGCTTTCTCCAGACCACCTGTTTTAGGAGAAATGGATGAACAGTGGAAGGAATCAGGGAGGGTCCGCTGGGAGGCCTTGTGTCCTTGATGCTGCAGCTTTAGCAGAGAGCATGGACCAGTCTACCTGCGTTCCTCCCACCCTGGCAGCTGAGAGATAAGGAGCGTGGGGTCCTCCCAAGAAGTGTGGACAATGGGGGCTGACAAGGGGCTAGCAAGGCGCCCCCTGGGCTTCATTGGGACTCATGGAACCAAAGTAGACACAGCCAACAGCAATTCCTAACAGAGTTCACGTATATTAGCACAGGTGGCAACAACGCACAGGCGAGACACTTCTTTACGTGGCAGCCTGACTCTGGAGCTTGATGCCAACCAGGTCAGGGGAAGAGCACTTAATGGAGGAATGGCCCGCTCAGTTCATCATCCAGACCAAGGTGACACATGCCTCGATGGCACACTGAGGGGCTGATTTTTTTTTTATCACAGTGAGGACCCTAGTGCTGAGCTGTGTTGTCGCGTACAGACAGCTCTGCAAACACTGTGGAGCCGTAGGTAAGGGGTTGCCTAGGTGCCGATAGTGCTCTCCTGGTGATCAGTAGCCACAGAACACCCATCCGTGGTTAACCTCATGAGGTAACTGAGGACAGTGAGATAGCTGAGGTCCTTGGAGGAATGATCTCACAAGCCCATGTAAGTGGTATATAATATGGTGCTTTATTGACCTTCAGTCCATAGCACAGTCAGAGTTGACACAGGTAGGAATGATAGGCATGCAGGACACGACGTGACAGACATTGGTTCACCCACACCCTTCCAGCCAGCCCCATTCACACTGGGCCACCATCCCAGAGCCTCAGGCCTGCCAGGCCCGAGCACAACCTTGCTCACCCCGAGCAAAAAACAACCAACCTACTAGAGCATCCAGAAACCACTGAACTCCTTCTGCCCTGGGCTGCGTCCCAGAGCCTCAGGCCTGCCTCACTCGACTACCAACTAGCTCACCTGCGAGCACCTACACACACCAACACGAATCCCGTCTGAGGTGCATGGAACCTCTGACCTCACGCCCACCTGCACATCATCACTAAGCAAGCCTTTTGTGGAACAAGAGAACAAGCTTGCACAATGCACAGCACACTATGCGTAGGCTTGCAACTCCAAATCCCAATCTGGAAAATATGACCTATTGGAAGCAATAATAAACTCTTGCTGCCAATTCTGAAATAGCTGATTGCAGCGTGACCAGTGGATCACCTGCTGGCAGAGCATGCGTGAAGAATGTTACTTCAATTGATCAAGACGCAAACACACACAGTCAAAGTGTGGGTCAGAAGCTGAACATGTTTACACTGATAGTAGACCATTCACAGGAAAGAAACGACACACGCGTGGCAGGATAAAGCACATGGGCGTAATTTTAGGGGGGGGACAAGAGTGTTAGTCCTCCCCAACTTTTGTGGAACGCCTTTTTTTTTGCCACTCATTTAGCAAGGGCCCCTTTCATTTAGATGGCATGCCCCCCCCTCAACATTTTCAGCAAAGTTACTCCACTGATAGAGGAGGCCGAAGAGCAGATTTTGACAGTAAGACCCTGTTGAGACTTTACTGGCAAAGATAAACAAGCTCAAAGTAATCCTTAAAAAGGTCTGAAATAAAGAGGTGGAATGATGTGGTGATTGTAGGCTTCCTTGAGAATATGCACGGCTGCCATGGAAGGGCCCTTCCAGCTCTGAAATGCTCTGATCCAGATCTAGTTACCCATGCACGGACGCAGGTGCCAGGGTCGGGTCCTCGTGCCTACCTCAGGAGGCACTTTAGCCCTGAACTACCAATAGCGAGACCTGATCGTAGTGTCAGCCCATAAAAGAACAGTTGTGAAATTCCATGTAGCCTGGAGGAAAGTGCTCAAGAAAGTGCATACACCTCAAAGCAGGAGGGCATAAGTGCTGATTGCTGCGTCCTATGCAACGCAAGAATCCGCGCATCTCGGATACCGTCATAATGGAAGGTCCCCAAGTTGCGTGCAAAGACACTCACTAGATAAATGAGACCAGATTTGTTTTACTACCTTTGTTAATCCTATAGGCATTAATGAAACATACATTAAACTGGGGTCTTTACTTGGTTTGCTTAAGATCTGCAACAGTCCAGTGGTGGAAGTGGGTGGGAGCGGTGGTCCTCTGCTTTTTTAAATTAAGTTTTACTGTTCCTATAATTTTATTTTTTAAAAGAAAACGTTCCGGAATGGTTTCTTTTTCAAATAAAAGTATAGGTAGAAGTTGACTGCACTGAACATTCCCTTAAACAGCAGGCGCATGTGCTTGGGGGTTTGTATTGTGCATGTGAGGCAGGTTCGGACTGGGCCACAAAATTGTCTCGGGCACCAATGAAAAAATGGCCCACGTTTGCAAATTGCTATTCATTTGTTTGTGACACTGTTTGAATACTAACCAAGGTGGAGTTTTTTGATGAAGTGTGATGCAAATTGTGCCTTTTAAAGAATATTTATTCAGCAACATTGGTCAAAACTACTAGTCCCAGAGTGAATTAATTAATCAAAGTGGCCCAAATTGGCCAACAAAGTGGCCCACTTTGACCCAAAAATGCGGCCTACGCCAGCATTTTGTGTTTTTGGTTTGGCCATGTATCTATTGCCCTGCAGGCCAGTCCGAGCCTAGTGGAAGGGGCCGTGGCAATGGGGTTTGTGGCGAGTAGGGCAGGACCATTGGGGACATTGTTCCCCTGCTTCTTTTTGCACACTTCGACCACTGCAAGAGTCTCTCATACACAAACGGGTACACCATTATCTAGTTATTAGAAACTCATTTGTACACTAGAGTTTGACTTGATGGCCAACACATTGGGTACACAAATACTTGTCTTCTTTCTGCATGCAAGCAGGGAGTATGGTATCCACAACATATTGGGCTTCATTACGACCCTGGCGGAATGGGTTAACGGGTGCCGCAAAAGGATGCGGACCCGTTAAACCCATTCCGCCACATTATGAGGTACCCTCGCGGGACACGGTAAGTACGCCTAGTAAAATCGTGCTTACCGGGTCCTGCGAGGGGAAGAGGGAGCCACTCGTAATCGGCCTGTTGTTTGCTCCCTCTCCCATTCCCATTCAGCCCTATGGGGGCTGCAATGGGAATGGGGAAGGTCTGGGTCCTTGAAGGGAGGAATTCCCGGGCTCTCCGAACTCGGAATGGCCCGGTAATTCCTCATTCTGGGAACCCAGACGCGATTTCGGCGGCAGCCATGCCGCCAATAGCGGCATGGCTACCGCCGAGGTCGTAATGAGGCCCATTGCGTTTTATATTGTAAAAAGTATTGACCGATAATGTAGAGATGGTCCAACAAAAATGGAACCTACTCTTTCAAAGTGCCATCTGAAATCTGTGTCATTGGCAACCAACATGTGGCGCAGAGCTTTTGCGGCATAATCCATCCCTAGCCCATCAAGGCGAATTAAATACAAGTTTGCAGTCATTTGTTGGCCTATCTAATGGTTCAACACTGCAACCCAAGCACCTTGAATGTGGTCTGGGAGATTGCAGGCCTAATGAATTCAAAACAGCCAATGTTCTGCATATGCTTATGCAGAAATGAGAGCCATTGGGGCTCATTATGGATTTGCTGGTATCCCGACGGAAAATCCACAGGGATATCGGCAAATGCTAATACTGTTACCATTGCCTGATCTTGGGGAATTACCGACAGATTAGAGATGCCATCAACGATGGGTTAATCCCCATTCCATAGGACTCCATGGGGGGATTGCAGGTATTACTGGCACCGGTAATACTGGTGACAGTAATACCGGCCATTTTTTGCCAGTGGGGTGCCCCGATTTACCTCCAGCTCTTGGCTGGAGGTAAATCGTCCCACCCCACTGGCAAATTTGTACTTTGTCGGTGCAGAAACGTGCCAGTAAACGGAATTAACGGCATGTTAAATCCAGAGTGGCAGGGTTGTAATGACCCCCATAGTCTTACTAATAAAATCATTCGAGACCTATTGCACTCGGCTGTTGGCATGCGTAGCAGATGGCTGGGGCACATCAAGTGGGAATTTATCAAATTGCGGCTGTCTCGTGTCTTTTTGGATCCCTCCGCTGCCTTTGAAATAAATATAAAAACAATGCTGCAGATTTTTATTCCAGAAGAGGAAATAGAGAAAATAAATCTCTCTATCCAACATTATTATTACCGATTAGTACCTAGCGCGCTGATGCCATGGGAAACACTGAACATGGACTGGCTCAATTGTGAGCCTTACCACAGTGTAATCCCGTGTACGCATTAGCGTGCATCTCGCACCGGGTCTGAAAGCCTCCTCACTCACTGCTGTACGCCGCCATTTCTGTCAATGAACTCGCAGAACCTGCGAGCCCGCCACCTCCCCATTCATTACTACGGATAAACTTGGCCCAAAATGGCACCCTGTTGATCCGCAGTAATAAAGCAGTATCCGCTTTCTAGTCTTTGTAGAACTAACGCCTACTGCAGTGGCTGCCTTTTCAAACGGCAAAACAAATGCCGCTTGAAAAGTATAACAACGCCATTAGTATCCCGGGGCTAAAAAACCTGGAATACTAATGGCAATAAGCCCTGACCAGGCGGGCCATTACCGCTTAATGGTAATGGCCCCAGGGCCATTGTCTTCAAGTGGTAATGGCACGCCGGCTCGGGGCGTATTGCCACATTCAAATACCTCTGTAGTCTTGCAGTACCTTTAGTCTTTTCCTAAAGGGCAACCTTGTGCTTGCACTGCATTATTTTACTGAAAGATGTATATTAGGAGCAAATTGATGTAATGTTTTTTGATGGTTAATTATTCAGAATCGCTATGCTTGATGATCCTGGTTTGCTGCAAAACTCATTTCTTAAGCTGGGTGGCCTTTTATTTTAGCTTTGTAATTCCAATTGTGTATTTTTATTATATAAAGGCGTTACACATCTTCGAAATAGAGACAGAGATCCTCCACAATAAACGATGGCACATGTGGGCACATCACCACCTGTTTGCCCAAACGTGCATGCCTCCATGGGTGTAATTGTAGGGGGCAAGGGTGTTTGTCCCCCCAACTTTCGTGACACACCATTTCCCCCCCCCCCTGCATTTGGCAGGGGTCCCTTTCCTTTAGATGTCATGTCTTTCCCCCCGCCCCCCAACATGTTCAGCAAAGGTACTCCACTACATGCCTCAGCGTTCCTTGTCCACATCATGGGTAGATGCCACTAGTTTAGTTTTAACAAAGTCTCAGGCCGATGTTCTCTGCCCACGCTCTACCTCCCTCAGCTGTGTAAGCCGCCTCCTGCTCCGCCTTCATAAGACAGATCCAAAAAGTGGACCATGCATTACTACCAATAGCAATTCAGTCCGAACCACCCCAAAATGCTGCGCCTGACCCCTCGGAAGCCACAGTAGGCCACAGAATAAGGTGGGAGGTGCACATTGATTTTGGGCAGCATGAAGATGTGAATGGCTGAAAGAAGGGGCATATGTACACCCTTTCTTGTCAGTGTAATAAGGCACTGATGCAATGGAGTTGCTAGAGGGATACTTCGTAATAGACGTGCTCCAATACAAGTGAGCAATATCTCTTTGGATTAAAACATAACACTGCAGATATTTAAAGCTGCACTTTGCGGTAAAGTTTCACGGTGGGTGGTCATAATTTCGACAAAAAAATGTCGAAAAAAAAATGTCGACTTTTGTTTTTTTTAATTATATATTTATTTTAGTGGTTCGGGAGTTAAAAAAAAGGGAAAAATTTTTTAAAAAATTTAAAAAGGGGGGGTTGGGGGAGAACCCCCCCCTATTTCAAAAAAAAAATGCATTGAAAAAAAAAGTCGACTTTTTTTTTTCGACATTTTTTTTTCGATATTTTGACTTTCGACATTTTTGTTGTCGAAATTATCACTGTAAACCAAGTTTCACATTGTGGTTAAAGTAAATGTTAACTGGTGGACCTAATATGCCAAACCATGGGGAATAGCTGACGTAAGTACTGAAAGTACAGGTTATCTCATCTACCAGGCTAGGCGCATTCTACTTCTGTCTGCAACAGAGGCTGCAGTGGAATAGGTTTAGATTATCTCATAGGTGATGGGCGAACGGGTATCGGTGTCATGCCCAGAGTAGTGTCCTGGTTTCTATTGCTGAAAACGGATCATTGCTTATTAGCATAAGAGGGGTGCGACTCGCGTGAGCACGCGCTGTATTGCACGCGCACACTCCTTTATATCCCCTCTACCTGAACACCATTTCACTCCGTTGAGCTGGCTTGTTAAACAGCACAGCTCTATTTTATGTAATTGTATACAACTCTGTAAACCCATCATAATTAAGGTACATAAAACCATCATAATTGCGTTTGATTTCCTTGAAAAGAAAGCCCTTTTAACAAACTCCACCAGACTGTACATAACATCCAATTCTTTGCCGTTCATTATAAAAACGCCTTGCTGAGAAACAAGCCCTTATTCCATTTGCACTAAACGAGCTCTAAGGCAATGTTGGCGAAGGGCTAAAAAGCAGGGACACACCAAACGCAAATGAGGCAAATCTTCTTCCTGTTCCGGTTATTTTCCCCTTACCACCTTTGTATTTGTTCAAGGGTAGACGATGTAATCTAATGAGTAACCATCGTCTACAGTCCGGTGATCTTACCCTAGCGGTATCCCCTTGTTCATGCAGTCGGCAATCTGTATATAGTGCTAACAAGGGCAGCTGTTTTATGTTCTCTCCCTCCTCTCATCCGCTTTTGAGTGCTTTCAGCTGGACTTCTTTCTTCAGGCTGGTTAGTGTGCCAAAGCGCCTTATGTCTTTACTTTCTTTAACAAACTCTTCCATAGACTAATACCTCTACCTTGTACCATTTGTACTTCAGGGCCCCCTACACTCATGCCATTTCGAGATCCCCGTATTCTCATTTAGCTCTGCAGCAAATCCCAAGAGGCTCTTGAAAAAATAGACTAGAAATCTAGACTGGGCCTCTAACGTAAGACTCGTTATCCCAGCTCTAGTCTCAGCGCGCTATTCGGTGTCCCTGCAGGGAGGCCTACAACCTGTCTTAAAAAATGACTTTCATCCCACCTCCAATTGATTGCCTGTTGCATGTCCTCAGATTTCACTGCTGTATATTTATAAGTAAACTCTGCCACCTTATTACAATGTATAAGACGGGCATGTTTTGGTGCTGAATGTATTTATGTAACAAGTTCTCAGTAAACATGAGTTGTTTCATTTACGCCAATTAGTAATTTTCCTGACGGCACACTGATTACAAATACAGGGCTGCGTTACATAAGTATATTGGATGTTATTTTATATCATTTGTGTGATAACTGGATCTTATATATTAGGTTGGTCAAATAGATCAATGTAATACATCAATTTCAAAGATCTGTGTGTTGTAAGAGTTTACTGAGAGGCCACCCTCAACGCAGGGAGTCCCCCGCCCCATGCTAAGTGTTGCATAATAAACAGTTTAATGTCAGTTCTTTTATTCAGCCCTATCTCCAATTCATCTAATACCCCCTGGATCTCTTCCCTGAGCAACCAATGAGCCAAGAACCAGGCCAGTGTTTAGGAAATATATTTATTGTAATTAGATGTTAAAGTAAATCGCAATAAAACATCAAACGCCACTTTATCCATGGCACAACAAAATAAACTTCTCTCAACATAAATAAACCACACACGTGGGTTGAAAATAACACAAATCATAATTCTTTACTTACTACAAATTTCACTTCAAGAAATAACGAAACTGATCAATAAACAAAAAAACAACTATGTATGCAATGCTGTGCAATTTTGATTTTCCTGCTTGCCTAAAAGGCTAGCAGTTTAGTTTTACGAATGTGTGCAAATGCATATGGCAATTATTATTTCACCCACTTTACTTTAAACTAAACCCAGGATGATTTAGCAATTTGTTTTTCAGACCCCTCCCACCCCCCACTTTGGTTTATGTTGGGGAAGTCTGACAGAAAAATTGGAATGATTTGAGAATTTGGGATTTCAGATCCCCCCACCCCCCAGTCAGGCAACCGGACCGAAAGTCAGGCAGACATGCTCCTGTAACTGGGCGGGGTACCGGGTGGGTCTCGTGGGCGGCGCTTGCTTTGGGCAGGCACCGGCTCTATAAGGGGGGGGCCAGGCCAGAGCCGTAGGTTGGGCTTGGGCCGGCCTGAGCCACGCCGGGCTCACCCAGCTCTATGCCACAGTGTAATACAATACAAAGGTCCCAGGTATGTGTAGACCAGGCCTCACTGTCTAGAGGGGGCTTTCTTGATCTTTATTTTGAAATCTCTTTGGAATAAAGGCTACAATTGAACACAGGCAGCCCGAGCAGCAGGAACTACCCCAGCGATGATCACACCATCCACCATCGGGGACTACTTGCTACTGGTCATTAAGAGTGCGGTGAGCCATCAAGCGACACGGCAGCCCAACTCTCTCCCTAAAGAGTAACAGCTCTGCATTGACTGATCAACTTATGTAATACACAGGTGATTCCAGCTGGGACTAGATATATATGCATGCTTGTAATGTTGACATAGCATTGACAAGGCTAGATGATGACACTGTGTGCATGAAGAGAATACATGCCAGCAACTAGATCATCACGTCTGCGTGTAGTCCTTGCTTAGGCCACACCATAATTGGCGACGAGGATGGAATGATGTAGTTACTGGCATGATCTCGTAGGGTAGATCAGGGCGAAAGTCGAGTTCAAGGGAAGAGTCACAAAAACCAAAGTGTACTTTGCTGAAAATGGGCCACCGGTATTACGCTGGGATGACCAGGCTAAATTGCAAATTAGGTTGTACCTCAGCTTGGAGGGACACGTTTTGTTCATAAACAAAAGTGGGATGTCAATCACCAAAGAAGAGTTTCCAGTACACAAAATAAGGTTTAAAAAAGTAGCTGTGCCAGTCATGCACAGAGTGAGACCAGTGCCGGCGATGGCGAGATTCAGATGGCAGGAGAAACGAAACAAGATGCTAGAAGAAGGAACCATAGAGACGGTGGAGTCGTCAAAATGGCTCAGCCCAGTAGTACTTACAAAGAAACAGAACTCTGGGGACTTGCGCATCTGCATCGACCTCTGCAGTCTAAACCTTGAAATTGTGGCAGATAGTTATCCCTCACTGAGTATAAATGAACTGATTTTGCTGATGAAGGAGGCAAAGGTCTTTTCGAAGTTAGATATGAGAGACGCCTACCACTAGATCAATTCGCATCGGGAGTCCAGACACCTCACCGCGTTGATAACCCCATTTGGAATGTATCAGTTCACCTTTTGGGTTGTCTTCAGCAGCCTCCGTGTTCCAAAGCATGATGGACTTCCTGATGAAAAATATTGGGAATGTTTCATCCTTCCAAGACAACATTTTAATTTATGCAGAGGACAAAGAGACACATGATATAGCTCTTCGCAAGGTGTTGGCAAAGTTGCAAGAAGCAGGGGTGCGGCTACGCTATAATAAGTGCGTGCTACAGGCTGCCGAAGTAGAGTACTTGGGATACACCATATCCAAGGCAGGTATCCGCCCAAAGAAAGATCTACTGCACCTCCAACCAACAGCAAAGAAGATTTGAGATTGTTTCTATGATTATCTGAATATTCCGTAACATGTGTGCCACATTTTTCAGAGACTACTGCCCCATGAGAGAATTGCTCAAAGGTGTGGAGTACCATTGGAATGCATAACAATCCAAGTCGTTTGAAGAAGTCAAAGAGGGCATCATGCATGCGCCCTTTCTGCAACCATTCAATCTCCACCTGAAAACCATGATCGCCACTGATGCCAGCGCGTATGATATAGGAGCGACGCTAACACAAAGAAAGGTGATGAAGAGAACATTGTAGAGTTTGCATCTAATGCACTGTCTCAAGCAGAGAGAAATTACTCCACCATAGAAAATGAGATGTTGGCATATGCGTGGGCAGTAGATTACTTTTGCATATACGTCTGGGGAACAACATTTCTACTTGTTACGGACCACAAACCCCTAGGGCACCTACTGAGCTCGGGAGTGACCCGAACATTGACACCCCGGCTTGCTTGCATCGCAGCAAAGATGCTAAAATACACATACGAAATACAGCACATAGCAGGGTAGAAAAATGCTTAAGCGGATTGTATATCCAGACTTCCAGTGTGCAAAGACACAGAGACCAGCTTTCTACAAGATGAATGTGTGGTTGCATCACTCACTGATTTAAGGAGCCGAGAATTCCTCAAAATGTGCGAAGGACACTGGAAAGAAGAAGCAGCTTAGGATGTCACCACAACAAAAATCATGGAATGGGTCAGGAAGGGTTGGCCTGATGAGAAATATATCCCAGAAGGGTTGCATCCCTATTAGAAAGTAGCTGATGAGATCTTCGAAAGCGAATGGATACTCATGAGAGGTGATTAAGTCATCCCACTAGTAACAATGAGGAGAACCATCATATGCAGTGCTCACGCCGGTCACCCCGGAAACAATATGATGAGAAGGAGAGTGAGGGAATCCTATTGGTGGCTAGGAATGGACTTGGAAATACGGACAATGACAGAGATTTTTTTTTGGGGGGTCCCCCAACCCCTGTTTTTGTGGTAAAAACCACTTTTTTTCACTAAACGAAACCCCCCCCAAAAAAATGTGATCCTTTGGTTTTCGATCCTTTGGTGTCGATCCTTTGACCATTCGACCCTTTGGATTCGATCCTTTGTCCAGACACCGTCATGAATGCGTAAATAGCGACAAGCGACTGAAGATCATACAAGCGCCACTACACCCAACAGAAGTGCCAGAGGTGCAGTGGCGAAAACTGAGCATGGGCTTCATAAGCCCGCTTGGTAAAATGGAACATGAACACAAGTATGGCATAGTGCTAGTGGATTATTTGTCCAAATGGGCTGAAGTCCAGTTCGTATACAACATAACCACAGCTACCGTGAGTCCGTTTCTCAAGAACATTTTGCAAAGAGAACTGGTCACCGACAGCAGAGTTGAACTTGTATCAAGAGAAATGGAAAAGTTCATGAAGGGAAACAATATCCAGCAAATTAAAGCAGCATTATATCATCCACAAGCAAATGGGTTAGTCGAACGCACCAACATGTTCATCAAGGGGGCCCTGCAGTTGGCTACCACAGCTGGCCTTCATCTGCATAGCACAGTCAAGGAAGCAGTGGCTGCCCATCGTCTTACCCCCCCAATGCGGTCACCAATATATCACTGTTCCACCTTCTCAGAGGATGCAGGGCAGCGTCCATGTTGGTTCAGCCATGGTTGGCAAATATGAGAGGACGAAATGGTTTACATGGAATAATTGGTGTGGCGAATAAAGAAAATCAAAGAGCACATGAAAAGATATAGCGACGAAAGAAGAAATCCTCAACAAAGCACAGTTCGAGAAGGTGATTTGATAAAGATTAAAATGCTACATGGTGATCTCGCTCATAAACGTAACTGGAGGGAAACCCTTACGTGGATGGACTAGGGGTTAGAGTAAAGTATACAACATGTTCTGTTACCTCTGTAAAGCGCTCTGTTATGCATCTGCATTGTTGTATACCTCTGTAAAGCGCTCCGTTGTTCCTCAAACTAGGTCAGCGCTCAATAAATATCATAATAATAATACTTTTGTTTCAGACCTACTCGGTGGATCATCAGGAATCCCCTAAGGGGATAATTCTGGCGGGGAGATGGACTCATGATAAGGGCAGGAAGGATAGGATCCACCTTTGCAGCTGCTGGAGGACAAGGAACATGAAAGGTGTACCTTATGACTATAGGGCACAGTGTTATGCTAGGGACAATCTCCTGCTCCCCAGAGGCGCAATAACTTTTCAGATTTTCACAGCCAAGCCCGGCACAATTGAAGGGTCAGTAAACAGATCAGTAAAAAATGACTACAGTAGAAGGTAACTACGTTTGTAAGTTCTGTTACATGTATTGACTGATGGCAAACCAGCAAGCGTCTTCTATGGATGCACTTTCTCCGAGTTTGAACAATTGCCAGGTAAGGTAACCTTGGGGCAGGATCAACCCCCTGCCCAATTGATAGCACAAAGCAAGGGCAAGTATCGAAAGTACGTGGAGCCACCTTAATCACACCTGGTAAATACGTTTATTGAAATGAAGAGTAATTGCGTGGCTGGTACTTTTTGTAGACGTGGCTCCCAGCTCATGGCCAGAGAGCAATAAAACACAACATTGATATGAGGCAAACACATTTGAATGTATACATACTGACAAAAACACTGAATTCTATGTGGTACCTATGAATGGGAAATAGAAACAAGCATTGGCAAAACCAAGAGTTTGGGCTTTTGTCTAGCTATGGGATAGGCATTTGCTTGTCACTGACATAAATGTGCTCCTTTTCTAAATGATCACTCAATTTTTTAGTTGTTGCAATTACATGGGTATATGATTTCAGTACCTGGCAAATTCCTATCTAATATCTCAAGCCAAAACGGTGGCTTTGTCATTGCTTGCTTTTAACTAGACTTCATTGTAAGGTATATATATATATATAATTCAAGTGGCTAAAGGCGCACCTGGTTAAGACTTTTTTTATTATACCAGTAGCCATTTACACCTGCAATTAACTAAAAATAGAGTGCTTAGAAAACATTGGCAGGATTAAGCTTGATTTTATTACTTGATAGAGCAAGCTCAAAGACCTCACAGAGGGGTGTGTTTTGGGTGGGGTGGGACACTGAGTAGCTGGGAATGGCCATATGGATTAGCCTTGCCATGGGCAGTCAATGGGTAGGTAAATAACCAAGCAACACCCACAAGCTTTATGTCCCTCCTCACATGTCATCTGCCTCCTACCTGTACACCAATGCGATAGTTTCGGCTATTAGGTGGTGCTTAATCACCACCTAATAGACCAAACTAAAAATACAATTTAGTTTGTGAACTGAGCGTGATGAGAAAGAAACAAATGAGAAATGTAATTGCCATAGAACACGGAGAGAGTAAGAGTAAAAATAAAAGACCATGACATTCATCAATAGATTGTGGAAAAACACTAACGGGGATCAGGCCATTGAAAAGTACTGAGACTGCGATACAAAATGCTTTGTTGTTTGGATGTCTCGGACAAGTGTTGGGGGACTGGGATCTGTGTACAATACAGCATTTCTTATATCAATGTTGGTACTCTTTGATGACCAGTAGATTTCTTTGAAACCAAATTTTCTTGAATTCCATTGTTAGACTGAAAATCAAGATTATTAATTATTGTTTTAGTTATTAATTTTGTGTTGGTTCGTAAATTGCCTTAATAAAATAATTCTGAACTAGCTTAGCGGGACCATTGGAGACAACCATTTTTTTTACCTGGGTCCTGAATCTCTTGTGGGTCCTGCATTGTCGTAGGCATGTATGCTGTGCTAATTACCACCCTACTGGTCTCACAGTGCTGACATTGTGGCGAATCAACTTCCGGGTCACCAGTGGTCCAGTGATGAATATCGGTTTCTAAACCATCAATCAGCCCTACGCCTCTAGTACACCAGAAGGGATCTGAACAGATTGGAAACACAAGCAAATTATAAACCTCCTTGTCCAATTTTGGTAACCTGGACGGAACTGTAGGCTTATCTATGCAAGATCATTGATCGTTGGTTAGTTGCAACACAGCGAAAATACAATTATTACCCACTGATAAAAGGGACTGTCCAGTCAAGGTTGTATAACAATATCTACTTTCTTCTGATCACAACACACAGTTCTAGCACACTGCAAAATGCAACCCACCCTGTAAAGGAATGCAGACAGTTTCAAAGAAGGATCAGGGATGCACTCTGTATAACGACAGGAGGGTAGTTGGTAGAGTAAGTAATCGCAATTGTTCAAGGATACTTGGTTTCAGCACAAAGGGAGCAATGGGTCGTAAAATGTCACTAGGAGCCTTCGGAGAATGACCAGGAGGCAAGAACCACAATGTATGTTGTGCTTGTAGATATTCTTGGTGCTTGACAGGGTGAAGTCAGTTTCAGGGCACTTTGCAGCTCCTGTGGCATAGGTCAGGACGGGAGACAACTGCGGGTACTGGGCGGTAGGCAGTTTGGTGAGTGAGGCTGGACGGATGGCTGCAGGCTGGTCTACACAGCGACTCAGGGTCAGGAATTGTCTCAGTGCTGGTGGGCGGATCTGAAGCACTGGTCGAGGCGTCTCGGATGCTCTTAGCGACTGCAGCATGACAACAGTCAGTGGTGCAATTGGTTGGAGCTTGACGGGCTCGACTGGCTCAAAAATGTCTTTTAAGACAGACACTGGTTGATGCATGTCGATGCACTCCTCCTACCTTCTTCACTGAGCTTGTGTCGTCCTTTTTAAGGCGGATGGCTCAAAGCTGATGAGAGTGTTGCAGGCAGCTGTCTTGTCCTTAGTTTGGTTCATAGACTCTCTGGCCTTTCCCACATAGGAAGCTTGCTGCAGAGCCTAGCAGGGCACGCTGTGTGCTGGCTGGGTACCAGTTCGGGAGCTGCTGGATTCAGTTTTTCCCCTCTGTTAAGGGGAGGGATTGTTCTTCCCTCTTTGGAAATCCTGCCCTTCCTTCACTGGGGGAAGCTCTAGGGCAGACTTTAGCTTCAGCCAGGGTCCAATGCTGAGTTCTTCTTAATCCTTGCAAAGACTTCAGATGATCTGCCTAAAAGAGGGGCTCGACCCTTTTTTAAAGCCAAATGGGCCACAGTGATTGAAGGCTAAGCCCATCAACCCCATCAACAATCTCCTGTTTGCGTGAGGTCTTAACCAGAGTATTTTGCAACAGAAAAGGAAAAGGGGTGAAAAAATGTAATACTAAGTCCCACCCATCTTCCTGCCTGTTGTGGATCAAAGGGTCTCTCTGGTTATTTGAGCTCTCTGTGTTTCCTGATTAAAGCAGCAGATCTCCCTCGAATCTGTGGGGGAGACCAGATTTATTGGTCACTGCCAAACCACATACTTGTACCTTCTGAATGAGGTGCCCCAGCGGGGATGACGACTGTAGATGCATAGTCCTTGATACTGAGAGGAGGGAGCTGGCCTCAGGTTGACACAGTGCATATCAAAGGTTATTGGTGTTTCCTGTCTCCTTTGTTCACCTCTGCAGCTAGGTCCTATGTCGGCCTGTTTTCATATACCTACATTTCACTGAATGAGAAATCTTTGAAAACATATATAATTTGATTGGGTAAGTGGTTAAAGGGGTAACTCAAAAATATTATTGGCTAAAAAGATGGCCCATAATCAATAAATATATATAAAAAATATTTTTAAACAAAGTCCCTATGTAAAGTTTTTGAGCAAATGATGCTCAGACTCAAAAATTTGAAGCAGTAGGAGGCATCCATTTTGTGGAATGGATGAGCCTCCTGTGCTTCTGTTAAACTCTGCCCTTTCGGCACTAATGAAGCAAAAGCCAGCCAGCTGTAATAAACAAAAGCTACCACTGGGTTGCTTTTGCTTCATTAGTGCCGGAGACAGAGAATGCAGACAGAAAAGCTGCAAGTAGATAAATGCTTATTTTTTAACTAAGCACTGCAAAGATTATAAAAGCTGCAGTTTTCTTTCTAAGTGTTCCGGGCTGGAGGAGCCCGGAAAACTACGAAGGGGGTGGCTGGAGTGTGGATGACACTTGGCACTTCCTCTTCACATGTAAACTCTTTGAGCCTCGTTTGCTCAAAATTTTAAATAGGAACATTCTCTAAAATGATGTTTAATGCATGTTTTTGATTATTGCCCATCTTTTGGGACAATAATAGTTTTAAGCGAACTATTCCTTTAAATGTAAAACCTAGATTGGTGGGGTAAGGGTATAGGATAAGGTAGAGGGAAGTGGTGCAGGGGGACTCCCCACCGCATAATAAAAAAAAATGTGAAGACAAAAACAAAATCAAAGATTTCACCTTTTAGGGGAAGTGGATTCGGTGACATCACATACATCTGGGCTGTTTGAAGTATACTCTACTAGTATGGTAATTGTTAATTTCTGCCACCATTCTGCATTGCTTACACAAAAGGACAGGGTGGATCCAGGGAGCCTTTGATAGTTAATTAGGCTGCCCATGGCAGGAGGAAGGTTTTGTCCACCCCCTTCTGAGATGCCTTGATGTACTCTTGGCTGTCATATCCCAACTAAATATGATAGGGGGGATGGCACCTGGAGTACATGGGTCTATGTGTATGTCGTGCTGTGAGCATAGGAAAATGTGTGCGGCTTAGCCCCACACATATTTTCTGGAGGTTCATCCACCATCATTCAATGTCTTTTTTGTACATTTTTAAAAAGCCCAGGGTAGCCCACACCATGCGGATGGTCGAATTCCTCAGACATTTTCTGGAAAGTGACATATTCTACCCTGGCCCAGATTATCCAGTCTGTGGTCTGTGGAGGGAACTAAAAAGGTGATGGAGAAGGAGGAGGCGGAAAAAATGAGAACGGGTAAAAAAAATCAGATGTTGGGGAGAGAGTGTAGTAGAGGTCTGGGAGAGGGTGATGCTGGTCATAGACTGGATAGCTGCAGACCCATCTAAGCTGGCTCAGAAAATAAGTGTCTGGACATGGGCGGACAATTCTAGGGTGCATAAAGCTACAGGCAACATTGCTGTAGGGCAGTTTCTTAGTACTCAGTAGATAGCACTTGTTGTAGGTATGTGGCTGTGATGGGCTCCGGTTGTGCTCAAGAGTTCCCTTGAGGCATGGAGGCGTGTGTGCAAAGGTGACTTTTTTTATCGTCACAAGCCCTTAACTCTGGGATTGCAAGGTCCAACTGTGAGAGAGGTGAAACTAGTAGACAGCATAGAACACAGAGACGAGGGGTTTGGGGGGGTACAAGTAGGAGGGGGCCGCAGGAGGGATCCGTCAATCTGAGTGCTGTACCTGCTTGGTCATATATAGAGTGGTATGTTTAAGTAACCTTGTTTGGAGGTTATAAGGGAGGGAACTGAACTTGTCACGTATTACCACTGCGAATCGCACTGTGAAGTTTTCTAGGCCTAGCAAATATCCTGTGAACCTATAATTGCTTATATAGGGCAAGGAATAAGTGGAGAAGTCCTTAAATGGACTGACATAGTTTAATTGCAGTGTGAACACCAATATGAAAGGACACATGTTTTACCTACTATTAACACTAAAACGAAACATGTTCCTTGAACACATGTACAAGTGTGTTTAATACCAGTAGAAACATGACACATGACAGTGTACGTTCGGATGTGTACGTTCCCAGTTGTGTCCCATGCCCTGTACGGCAGTTACCACCTTTGATTAAATGTGGCAGCCTCGTGCATCCTGAGCGAGTCCCTAAGGGACATAGGTAGAGCTCTGCAGCCTTACAAGTTACCCGAGAAGCTGCATTTTAATGTCGTGTAGGAGGGTAGCCACACAGCTCTGGTGAGTCACAGGGATGTTATTACACATTTATGTGTGTCTGTGTGGTAGTGTGTGAGAATGCTACTGCATGCAGCTCTTTGTGACTTTAGAACATTGACTTTACAGGGAAGTACGCAGGTGTATTCGCTAAATGGTGTTTGCAAAGCATCACGGTCACCATTTCCCTTCTTCTTGCACCTGACAGCTGCTAAGAGTTGTTTTGCCAGAGGTAGGTTGCAATCCGGGATGATTTCGCGAGAGAAGGGGGGAGCAGCAGTGCTGCATCCCCAACATCCTAGCCTTCCATGTAGGTCTCTGGTTCAGGGCTGGTCATTCTTGGAGGCCTTCCGCTATGGAGGGATGCCATTGAGTGTAGTGAAAGAACACACAAGGGAACAGGGGAGCAAACACACTTCTAATTACCCTCTAGGTCGTGAATGGGCAGCTCCTATAGTTAAGAAATGTGGGTGGGGGTACTCTTCAATCAGGGTAGGGCTTTATCTGTGGTTCCTCTGTGAGCAGTGCCCTGTACTGAGCTGCTTCAATATTCTTGAGGCCTACTAGGCGCTTTATGGCAAAGATTATAGTAGTGTGGGGAGTGGGGGCTAGATTGCTCTTGCACTACGGGCTCTTCTGGAGTTAATCTGCATAATCCAGCATTTATTTACCCATCTGACCTGGTTTCAATTGACCTTGTCTTGTTAAGGGAGGGTCGAAGGATTGCTGTTGGGTCCAACAGAGTTGTAGAGTCTAATAACAAGCTTACATTTGCAGTTTTTTTTGGGTGCTATGACATGTTTCATGAACTGACTCCTGCTTATGGGATTTATTTGGGTTTTTTGCGTCGTGCTATATGTAACCTTCTGGAGTCTTCAGAGTTCTTTTCTGACTAGTAGACAGCAACCTGGCATTAATGTGAAGTGACATAACAAAAAGTAACATGGTGTAACTTGACTTAACATGGCAAACATAACAAGGTAGTACAGCATGTCATGTCAGAAATGAAAGGAGGGGGGGGGAGTACAACTATAAACAAAAAGTAAAACATTAAAATGGTGACATATTCCCTTAGAATCAGAAAAATTGAATTTGACTAAATCGAGATTAGGATGTAACATTAAAAAGGAAAAACCACAAGGGTGAACAGCGGTAGGTATAGATGCAGTGAGGAAGGGAGGGGACCCCACAGGGATTGCTGATTGATATCCAATAAAAGCAAAGGTAAGGTGTATCTTAAAATGGGCATTTTCATGTTAACATTTTTAGCAAAGATGCAGAACAACATCTTGTCACATGTCCCAGAGCCAAGTAGGGTCAACACGCTGCAACCAAACACACATATGTTTAAACAAGGCTATAATGGGGATATTTTAGTCTTTGGTTTGCAAATCCTCATCCGGATTTCCTTGCCAGTGTATATAATCAGTTTACAGAAACTCCCCTTCCTGGGGTTTTCCGCGTGCCTGCACTTCTTTGTGTCTTCTCAGTTGATGAACTCAAGTCACCTGCTTCACATCATGGGTGTCGGGTAGGCCCATTCTAGGGGTGGACAAGACCTCCAGAGCTTGCACCCGGAGATTGGTAGGGTATGTTTGTCTAGATGCCTGACATCTGCTTCCTTGCCACCTCCTTATCTCATCGTTCTGGCCATATTCCCCAAAGCCCAATTCTTGGTATACTCTTTGTCAGACAATAACGATATTGTGCCTAAGAGAAATACTCCTGCACCTTCTGATTGCTCCTCCCCAATCTATCTGCCTGCTCCTCCCCAATCTATCTGCCTGCACCTCCTCATTACTTCTCCACATGCTTGTTCCTCTACTCTGACTAGGTTCACGTGTAACAGGTTTTGGGTTTACCTTCTCCTGATCTCTCGGTCTCCTTCCCTCCTCTGTGATCTTGTCTCTTTCTCTCTGTTTTGTATCTCTCCTGGGCTCTTCTTCGTCTCTGCTTCCATTCCCCCCCCCCCTTTTCTTACATTCGCTGCCCTGATGGCCTCTCTCCACCTACAGAGTTTCTCCTTTAACCTCCCATCTCTCACTCTTGGAGATCGCCATTAACCCCCTCCTCGTGTCTCCTTCCAACTTTCGGCTTGTTCCTCTTTCCACCTTCATTCTCGTTTCTCCTCTTCTTCTCTCCTTCCTCATATTTTCTCGCTTATTCACCTGGATATTCCTTCTGGCATCTCTCTTCTTTCTCTCTCTTCTTTCTCTCTCTCTCTCCCTCTCTCTCTCGCTCTCTCTCTCTCTCTCTCTCTCTCTCTCTCTCGCTCTCTCTCTCGCTCTCTCTCTCTCTTAGATCCCCCCGATTCTCTCTTCTTGTGCCCTTTCATTCTCCTCTTCTTTCTCTCTTCATTGACATTTCTTTAACCCCATCTTTCTTCCTACTCTCACCTGAATGTTGATATTCTCTTCAACTGTCCTCTTTACAACTCCAATCTCATTTCTATTTCCCTCTCTTTAGCTTCTCTTGCCTCCCCCGCCATCCTTTATTCACCTTTTAACAACCCCTTCTCTCCTACCTCCTCCCCAGGCTCCATCCTCCACTCTCCTCTCCAGCTTCCTTTCTCCTTATCTCCCCAAGCCTATTGCCTCCCTTTGCTGTCTCTCTTCCGCCACCTTTCTTAAAATACTCTCTCCTTCCTCCTCTTGCCTCCTCCCCACAGCCATCTCTCTGTGCTCCTTCATCCACCCCTCACCACCCCCTCCACACCTCACTTGCCAACTCATTTCACCCAGCTGTCTGTTAGACTCCCTGCTCCTCCTATAGGGTCCTAGACCCGCCCATTGTTCGGGGCCCTCGCTTGAATCTCATACTTAAGTTCAGGACACCACCTAGGGGCTGCCCATGCACATTCTTTCCCATTCTGAGAGCAGACACGCCGACCTGGTGCCTGATGCCTTTTTACATACCACTGCTCGGTTCAAATGTCAGTTTCAACTGTTCTTCTCCATTTAGGCTGCCACACAGGGGAACTATATCCCACATGGCCACTCATGCATTGGACCTCCCACAGCACCTGAGGATCCCTTTTAGGGTCAGGAGAGAATTACATGCACACTACTTGTGGCGGTCATCTGCTTAAGTCCTGCACAAGGTGGGGTGGTCCTGGGCATCCCATGTGCCCTTTCTCTGGGCCTAGCGTCACATGGCTGGTGGCAGCACCGAGACCATGTGACCACTGCTTTGTTCAACTCCAGGCAAAGGCATCTGAGTTCATTGAAAGGGGATGTTTCTACCATGGAATAGAACAGAACAACATGGGGGACCTATAACAGGCTAGAAACACCTAAGAAGCAGGAACATTTAGTGACCTCACACTTTCATCCCACATCTCTCTGCCCAAGCACAGCACCAGGCAGCCTTGCCCCACTCCTGCACTACCCCACCACACAAAATCCTTCTCCAGACTCGCCTCTTCCAGTTTTGACATCTGCGTCGCTACAAGGTCTGTTACAATAGGAATGGAGAAATGTAGATTCAGATTGTTGGGATATTGCCAGGATTTAAAAGGGCCTTGGAAAAAAAGGGTTCCATGTGTTAATATCCCCGCAAAAATATCGCCATATGAAAATATCAACATATTTTTGCGGTGATATTAAGGCATGGAACCTGCAGGGGACACCCCCGCAACCTCTGCATTATTTTGAATGGAGCGGGGGACATCCCCGCTCCCAAAAACCCCACAAATTATCCCCCCAAAATATCGCCTATGGCCGTTCCAGACGGCCATATATATGGCGATATTTTGGTGGGGATAATATGTTGTGATACCAAAAAAAGGTGTCTCAGTGACATGTAGTTATGCGGTCACTCTCTTCAAACCCCCTGACCCTGCTGACACAACTACAAATGTTATAGCGATCAGTATGCACATGAATAAAGGCTTTAAGGGTAGTCTGAGGAAAGTAGGGCCATACTAACAAAGGGTAGCATTCATTTCTGCATAAGCAGGATTATTACAAGTACCCTCCACTACCCCCAACAGACAAGAATGAGGATTAGTGTGTAAGAGCAGTAGAAGCGGCAGCTTCTCTCACACAGAATAGATCATTATAAGTTTGGTAGTATCTCAGCGGTAAATCCGCTGAGAAACAACCAAACTGTATTACTGTTACTGCCACTTGGTTCAGCGGTATTACCGCAGGATTATAAGTGGCAGTAGGCAATGTTAGTCCATTTTAATTGGAGTCCATAGTACTCCATGGGGGATTTTGCCAGAATTACTGTGGCAGTGAATCCTTCAACTTGCAGCCAAAGTTATAGTTGGGCAGTACGGTAATGAGGTGGTATATGGTAATGCTGCCGCATTTTACCCACACCACCCAACTTATGATGAGGCCCAGTAATTGTAAGCTACACTCAAACCTATGCCTTCCCCTTCTCTCTCCCTCTACTCCCACTGATCTCAAGCAACTCACACACCTCTTTTAATTCCCACCTCTCTTTCTCTCTCTCTCCCCCCTTCTCTCCCCTTCTCTCCCTCTCTCCCTCTCTCTTCCCCAATGCCCCCCAAACCTCTGAACTTGGGTGGTGTCGGGGCCTAAGAAGATGGCATCAAGTTTTAGTGCAGGTTCCTAAAATGGAGAGGTCTAACACCATAAAATGTCGTTTTTCGAAGTGAATTCCTGTTTTAAAAGGTAAAAAACGTGGAGTTTGGAACTGCTTTTTTAGTTGACTTTCCTTTGCTTCGTCGCGCTTTGTGATTGACATTTTGAATCGTAATTTTAATGCATATGCCTGGCCTTTACATGCCGTGTTATTGCACTTTGGTGTAATGTCCACTCCAAAGCACTTTAAAATAAAATAAAAAGTAACAATCAAACAATTGCCTTCTCTTTTTCTCTCTTTGCAGGACGGCAACCTATTGACACCCTGGAGGGAAAACATGCAACTCCTGGACTTCCCTGACACGGTGAGTCCGTCCTGGTATGGGTGTGTGCAGCTGCAGTGTAGGCGGGGCTGGGGCTGAGAGCAGGCCCATGCACCTGGACGGTACTGAGGTGGACATGGGCAGTGCTTTAAGTGGGGTAAGAAATTGAGGGGGGGCCCTCGTTTGGGGGCGTGGCTTTCATTGTGGGCGTGGCCTAAAAGTGCACAAATCATAGTAAGGTGCGCAAACAAATATATAAATGTGAGCATTTATATGTTTGTATGCGTACTAGTATGGTGTGTGTACTTTTCAAGCCATATTTTATAAACATAGCAATGTTACATATTTCTATGTTTATAAAAGGTGGCTTGAAAGTGTACAAACCATAGTAAGTTACGCACACTTGTATGCTTACCTTTCTATGGTTTGTGTACTTTTCAAGCCACCTTTTATAAACATAGATATTTGTAACATGTTTCTATGTTTCTAAAAGATGGCTTGACACGTAAACAATTCAAGGCATCTTTTATAAAGCGTTGATGACGGACAAAACAAACCGCAAGGTGGCTTTGTCCGTAGACAAAGCTTTATAAAAGATGGCTTGAATTGCGCACGTTTCAAGCCGTCTTTTATAAACACAGAAATATTTCTAACTTTATAAAAGATGGCTTGAAACGTACACAGTTCAAGGCATCTTTTATAAAGCTTTGCCAACGGAGAAAGGCACCTCGGGCTCTGTGATCTATCTGCTCAGAGCACATAGATCACTGAGCCCGAGGCATCTTTCACCCTCTGCGAACCCACGGGCTCCGTGATTTAATCTGCATATTAGATCACGGAGCTCGCGGGGTTAGAGACCTGGGGAGGGAAAACAGAGGGACAGTAACTTCCTCTGATGATCCTGATGAGGGGTCATCAGAGGGAGTTACACTAACTGACAGAAGTGCCGCCAGCCTCAGCTTCTCTGTGGGTGGCTGGCACTTCTGTCAGCTTGGCCGACATAATGACGGGCGCATCTCCCGTCGCGGCTGCGGCGGGATAATGCATCCCACCAATGTTGTGTGGGACGGGGCCCCGGCTGGGCCCCGGCTCAGCCCCACTTTCTGGAGACTGCCGGGGCCCGGCCCCGGCAGGCCCCGGCCCACTTAAAGCACTGGACATGGGCCTTGAGGAACCTACCATTATCAAAGGTCGTAGACCATGTGTTGCAGGGGTGAGGATCTTCCTTGTAGCTACCTTGGCAGTCCTACTTGTATGCGTGGATCGTTTGCATACTTCATTTTGTATTGCATGCCCACCAGCACTCCATTTTTGATAAGCTTCACATTTTGTTGTCTGTGGATCAATTGGCCTGGGAATCTACTTAGTGATTTTGTCCTTCACCAACATCAAAAGATCACGCTTCCTCTGATAGATTAAGGGCCTTCTTAGTGGCGGCTGGTGATTCTTTTCAATTGTAACGGGGTCAATCTTTCCCACGAAAATGCGTAAGCGACCGGCATAGCAAGGGAGTCCGAATTAACCAAGTGGAGTTCACAGGGGTAGGGGGTTTCTCCCCCCCCCAAAAAAAGTAAAAGATAATTGGTTACAATGGTGCATTTAAAGTGTACTTTCTGTGAAAAATTGGGTAAACAGTTTACATTTGGTTTTGTATTGAAATACATGAACAAATCCAGTAGATGCAAGTCACCAACAGCACACAGAGCATTTTCATGATGACTTGCCCACAATATATGCCAGTATAACAAAACATGTTCATGCTGGTTGTGCTCATACATGTCCATGCAGGCTGCACCAATACATTGCCAGTAAAAAAATGCCATGCCACAGTTAGAAAATATAGCCAGACTAGCTACACCAATATAGTTCACTCTAGACACTTCTATAAGATGCAATTTTTTACTTGGCATCAAGGGTAAACTAACTAAGGGGAACCTATATAGAGTTGTTAACCCCATCCCCCTCTTTCAGTGTGGTACCAGAGCTTTTTTACCCTTCTTTGTTGTTCACTGTAGACACTGACTGGTGTTGGGCACAGTGAGCACCAAAATTAACAGACTCCAAACTGACCACACACCCCTACTGCAACCCTCACCTCGCTAAAGACAAATTCCCGTATAAAGACTACTCCCACCATTAGCTCAAAGCCACGTATAGACCCTTCTCCTTACTCCAGACTACACTTCCTTCTGACCTCTTAACCACCAACCTCTCTTGTCACTGAGTGGGTAGGCAGTGGGATATGGGTCATGAATTTCTGCACCTGCCTTTCTATCTCCACTACCTCCTCTACCTCCGGGAATAACTTTCCATTGGCCCTTGTGTCTTTTCTGCCAGAGAATCAAATGGGACCTGGTTCTGGTAAGCGACAACGCCTCTACCAATGACCACAGCCAGCGGGAGGACAAGCGGCGCCGCTTCCTGGCGGAGCTGGAAATGAAGCGCTTCAAGATCAAGGTGAGGGGGGGGCTACTTTCCTCTAGCATGGAGGGGCTCGTCAAAAGCTGAATTTGAGAAATGTATGACAAGCTAGTGCGTGGAGTATGCAAAGGCGAGTGAAGAGTCCTTCACGCCAAGCAGCGAATGACAGCCGATGGTTTCTTTCCCAGCCCTAAAGCATTTCAGGCGCACCAGCCAGGCTTGAAACTGGCCCTACTTCCGCTCTGCCCGTCTTTCATAAGTGAGGTGTGACGCTCTCTTACCACAGCCTTCAGGTCTTTTAGATATAACCCTGAGATGGTGCAAGGACCCGAGTCAGTGAGATCCCTGTGACCTGACAGATAGCTGCACTGGGTGCTTTGCAATCTGTGTAACCTAAGAGGCATCTATTCTGTCTGTGGCCAGAGCCTGGCATCTGTGTTTCCTAAGGCAAGCAGGTGAGGTCTAAGCCTGGTGCCTTTGCAGCCTGGGGCAAACAATAATGCTGAGTCCTAAACCTGGCATCTGTGTAACCGGAAGCAAACGGTAACCTGACATCTGTGTTACCATGGGAAACAGTAATGCTGTCTGGGGATTCAGGGCTTCTAGGATGCATGTAGCCTATGCGAAAGTGCTATTGTTTGGGGACTGGCCCTGTACGCATCTATTTAATGAGAGGTGTGTCTCGGGTTTAAGAGATGAGCCCACAGCATAAGTGGAGCCTGGGGGTATCTCTGCATATTGTAACCCGTACCTGTAAGAGGAGAGTAAGCAGAAAGACAGATGTGCTTTCTGGTGCATGGCCATATACTATTAGTCTAACCTGGGGATACACTCTGCTGTCTGAGGCCTGATCCATCAAAACTTGTATCTTGAGTTTATGGCCTATGAAGTTATTAGTACCCGACGGGGGAGGGGGGAAAGGGGTCAGGGGTTGCGAGCCGCTCAGCCAATGAAAATGCTCAGAGCTGTAATCCCCCCCCGCCCCACCCAAAGCTTCTTCACTGCTGGAGGCAGCCATCTCCCCCCACCGGTGACCGAGGTAAGTGTGATCTCCCTCCCCCAATCCTCTCCTCCCTCCTCTCAGCCACAGAATTCCCTCCCTACCGTCAACTCTCACTTACCTTCTTTAAAGTCAATTTCTGGAGCAGACGCGCTGGGAACACTTCTGTCCCCAGCGCGTCTGCTTCTGATCTGCGACAGGCCATCATGGACAGGAAGAATGGACTACCTGTAGTCCCTTCTCCCGATTCCATGGCAGCCAGCCATTTATTTTTGTTTACTTTTTTTCAATGGCTGCCATGGAAAGGGAAAACAGACTACTTTTCCTTCCCCGGCGGCCATTTTTTTAAAAAAATGTTTCTGTTCCTAAACACTGCAGCGTTTTGGAGCCGAAACAAAAATGCTTTTAGTACCCCGGTCCTACAGGCCGGGGTACTAATAGCAATAAGCCCCTTGCAGGGCGGGCATTACCAATTCAGGTAATGCTCCTGGGCCTTCGTTAAGGCCCTCGCTTCACTCAGGCTTTTAACTATGGGCCTCGGGGCATTACCTGAAGTGCTTTTTGCTTAAGTATAACTTGGTGGATAACTCTGCAGTCTACTATCTGAGCCTGGCAATTCTGTGTAACCTTAGGGTCTATCTAACGAAGGTATAACTTAAGGGATAGTGCTGCTTTTTCAAAACTACACCTGTTTTTATAACCTGGGTGATACCAACGCTGTCTGAAGCCTAAGCCTGTGTAATCACGGTAACCATTCGTTAGTGTTATAGTGTAAGAACTGATGTTATAAGTCTGTGTAAGCAAAGGATTGCTCTGGTTTCTGAGACCTCAGCCTGTGAATCAGTGTAACCTGAGGAATGGCTACAGTGAACAATAGTGAGACTTGAGCTTGTGAGAGTCTGTGTCGCCTAATGGTGGGATCGACTCTGTGAGACATCAGCCTGCAAGAGCTGTTTACCGGAAGGAATGCGCTCTGGCAGCCCTTCTGTCTGCTACTCACGTTTTTCTAAGGTTTGAGTATCATGGGAGATACTGCCGGAAGTCTGAAGGTCAAATTCACAAACATAGCGCAAATGAAAGGAGCGCCTTTGTGCTATTTATTTTATAAATTTGCGTGGCACCTTTCTCTCAAATGTGACCTGTGTATTTTAGGAGGGGCTGGACAGTGGCGTGAAGATGAAATGTCCATTCCCTTTGCATACATTGGTGTTGGCAGGGACGTCATCTGGGGGTTGCCAGGGGTCGCAAATGCGGCCCCTCTGGTCACATTTGCAACCCTGCCCTCCTGCTTGCAACCCCTATATTTAATTTAAAAAAACAAAATCCAGTTCTTAATTTGTGCTCAGGGCTGTTGCTGTCCAGTGTTCAGCCGCAGCACTTTTTTGGGAGGCTGGGGGGGGGGGGGGGTTTGCAGAGTAGCCCAATGACAGTGTTGGTAGCAGTTGTTGACTTTCACCTGTTCAAACAAAATCCTCCCTTCTATTGGCTGGCAAGTGTATGACAAAATGCAGGACTGGAGGCCTGGAGTCTTGATTTGCGTGCAAAATGGCCAGGGCGGGCCTATAGCAGGATGCAGCAGTGCATGCTGCTTGCAAGGCCTTCTGAAAGTTATAACGGCCTGGCAGCACAAGCAGGATTTATGTCTTCGTGTTGCTTGTCAGGACAGGTTAGTGACTTCTTGACCTTGCAGGTTACGCATCCCATCACCGATTGTAATATTGGCCTGGACCTCGGCCAAGAAGTTATCCCTGTTGCCAAGGGTTAGCCTCTCAGCGCCAACAAGCTAATATCCCCATCAATGGCTGGGCACTTGAACACCTTTGTATGCCGAGTTAAACTGGGTGGAGTGGCTGATTGCTTTTCCGAGTGCTAATGTGAAGGTCTGAATTCCAAAACCTTGGCCATTAGTCGCGCGAGACCATCTTCTAGCAATAGTTGTGACAACTGCTTTTGACGTGGCCTTTGTAAGGCGTTCAATACTCTAAATTATGCACTCTGATTAACAGTTTACACGTGCATTGAAATGTGTGTTGTTCCCTGTATTACGATAGTTCTCATTTCACACCTAAATAAAGAATAAATATTTATGTGCCTTGTCAAGGGCTGGCATGCTGTGGGGCAGCTGTGGGGCAGCTTTGCGGCCTGCTATGCCGTGTTTTTATGTGCCATTCCGGCTCTTTGTGTTGCTTATGACATTCTAAAATGACTGTCTGTTTTGCCTGATCTCTGGTGACATAACAGCACTTTAACAGGCTTCGAGGAGAGGTGGCTGACCATTTGATGCCTTATCCTCTTCACCCTTGATCCCTCTGCTGTAACTAGGTTTTTGCTTTCTCTCAGGTTGATCCAGGATCAAAGGTCCTTGACCTCGTTGGTTTCAGGTCCTAAAGAACCATCATGGTCGCTGTGAATAATCTACCTTCAAATATCAATCTGCGCAACAGTTTCTCCCCTTGGCAAATGACCATAGTTCACCTGAACAAATGTCATTTCGCCTTTGCAGTGCCTTTTCTCGGAAACGTGACCTACAGTGGTAAAAGCCCGCCCATCTCTAACCCCTCCCCCCCCCCCTCTGTCTGGTTCAGACCCTTTTTTCATGGCTTCGTTATGACTTGGGAGGCATTTTATGAGGCATCCTGTTTATTTGTACTGTTTTGTTGCAGCTGTTTATGTGCAGTTTTATAAGTTCAGATGCATGGCCAGAGCAAAAGAATGCATTCTCGCTTTGCAATGTTACTTCATTCCAAAGGGAATCCGGAGCCACAAGCAATGAACTGGTGTGCAAGTTACATCAGCCAGAAAGCGCCTACGCTGAGGGTAGGTGAGAAGGCCCCCATAGGAAGTACTCGGCCCGAGGGACATTTCACTAAAATGCCAGGGGTAGCGGAAGTGACATCACACGGCCCTTGATACTCTGATGACATCACAGGAAGTGATGTAATTTGACATTGCCCCCAAGTGCTCTCATTTCAGCCCGCTATAAGAACCTAGGCACAGAGGGAGGCATGATTTGTCCACAATTACACATTTGGGGAATACCGTTTTCCAGATTCGACATGGGTCCTATAAGTAAAACATACATATTGCAGTATTTCTAACAGCGTAACTGAAATCTGTAACACCGGCTACAGCTAGTGTATGAAACATCTATAGATCAATGGACACAGAAGTACATGTTATCTGTGGCGTTGCTGTGTTGAACAAGCCAGAAAAGCACTGTCCTGGGGAAGCGTGCGCTGCTGTTTAACCAGGAGAAAAATGCTGCACGAGCAAGGCCTGAAAATTAAATCATTGACCAGGATTTAGTATCAACAAAATTCCATGGTTATAAATCTATCTATGAGTCAGCTACCACTACAATAGAAGAAACCTATTAGACTGCTCTGCGGGCTCCGAGGGGAGTGCACCTGATAATGTTATCTTTACTGGAGTATAATATCTGGGAAAGGTTCTTTCAATGTTCTTTCAATGTACCCAAGCCCCCCATAGTTTTTATTATATAAGCGTAATGGTGCGTGCCAGAGGACTTAAAAAAAGCACACCATTTAATGTAATATCATTGCTGCAAGCATAAATTCATAGCACAACAGTGTTATTTAAAATTGAAAACACCCTTGAATTGCTTCTCACCTGGGGACTCACTGGGAGACTTCAAGGCGCGCAGTGCAAACTACCCCTTCGTCAGACCCAGTGGTGCTCAATGGCATAGTACAACATTTGGCAGCTCCCCTGCGAGCCATGCTGTGCCCCCCCAAGATCCTTAACAAAGCACAGAGCACACCACAAACCCGGTCCGGACAACCAAGTATGTGCAATGTCCATGATGATTATGCCACTGCAGGGGCATGCACTACTGCAAGTGAAAGAAGTAAACATGTTTATTAATAAAAGCTTACATCTTTAACGTAACATAAAGGGAAGGGAGTGGTGCCTGGTCCACAAATATACCAGCCACTAGTGGTGGCTGGTGAGTTGTTTTTTGGAGGGTGTAAATATTTGCCACAAGTATGTGATTGCGACTGAGCATAGCGAAGGAGCCTGAACTAACGAAAATGGGTTAGGGGATGCAGGGGGGAATTCTTCTTCCTCCCCAGAGTAAATGTTTTGAATAATGGGTTAAAATGATACATTACACAGCACACTTTCTGGGAACATTTGGGTAAAAGGCCAACAATGTGGGTAAAAGGCCAACAATCAGTTTTGTAGGGTGTAGAGTAAATCATGAAAAAAGTACAATAGATGCAAGTCACCAAAAGTGCACAGGGCATTTCCTAATGCATTATCATCTAAAACATTTACCTTGCTTGATTCATCATAGATGCTCAGTTAATAAAACGTCATGATACAGTGAAGAATATACAGGCCACTACACCAAAACATCAGTCTAGCGAGGCAGCACTACTTATCTTGCTTGCTTTTTTAAAGATACTGAGTAATAAGTGTCATGCCACAGTAAGCAATGGCTAGATTGACTGCATCAAAATGGCACTCTAGCCAGGTAATGGCACACATGAACTTGTCTTTGCCCAAAAATACCAGTAAAACATATAAAGTCAATAAAAGATGTGGCAAAAATGCTCCAGTGATCCCCACTCTCCCAGGACCTTACACACACATGCATCCCATTTCACCCACTGGCCACTTACCCATGTATCTCCTCTCACACTCGCTCACACTGGATTCACCAAACAGGCACACACCAAACCCCATCCAGAACATTCAAGCACACACTACCACATGTATGCTCATTCACCCACCAGTCACTCACTCACACCTTCTCTTACATGCCTTCATTGCATTCTCTACACAGACACCCACCCGCCCACTCACCCAGAACTTTCAAAAACGCACCATCACATTCATACTCGTTCACCCACCAGTCACCCACACCTTCTATTACATGCCTTCATTACATTATCAACACTGGCACACACCCAGCCACCCAGAACATTCAAACACACACATCACTTCTCATTCACCCACCAGTCACTCACACCTTCTAGGACAACCACTCATTGCATTATCTACACTGGCACACACCAAGCCACCCAGAACATTCAAACGCACATCACATCGCTTCTCATTCACCCATCAGTCGCACCTTCTCTTACATCCACTCATTACGCTATGTGCACCCAAAGAGGGTTGAGAGTAAAGAGCAAAAGGATTTGCCAAGTTGTACCAGGAATACATATATGTTTTAATAGATCTGCTACTAATCAGTGCATTTAATCATTTAGTTTACGTTTTAGCAAGGAGAGGGACACATTGCATTGCCATAAGCGACTTTGTGGCGTGAACTATATTAGTGAGGCATACATTACTCAGTGGACAGTGAAATGTATGGGCGCTTATGAGGATGACACAAGAGGTGTTCAGCAGGTGAGCATCATTTATTGCAATACACTGGGGTATGTCAGAAGGAATCCAGGTGAGAGCAGAGGAGCCGAACATCCTGCACCCGGCATAGATGGCAGCATCTGTCTCAAATGTAGGACATGTAGGACATGGGATCTTCACATAGAACACTTAACACACCGACTTTACACAGCTGCCACTCATCTCGTGGCCATCACACAACCTTGCTTCCACTAATTCTAGTACTTCCTTCCAAGGTACTATGAACTGCCATCACTGGAAAATGGCTTGTTGTCACAAGATTTCTTGACTTTCCTCTTTCATGATCAGATTCCTGCTTCATCCATTGACTACCATTGCACGTGCAATTGTATTGGTTCTATGTGATTCTGCCGAGTTATTTTGATCGCTGTAGATATCATCGAATATTTCTTAAAATTTGATTTTGCTGCAAAAATATGCACGGGGAACCCCCCTGCACCCTGTCGTAGTCCTCCTACATTAATTACTAGCCTAAACCCACCCTCCACATATATATGCAGCAAAATCCATTGAAAAAAACTAAATGAAATCTGCTGCGACGATATCTGCTGCGGAAAAACCTACCGTTCCTTATTTGTTAAAACTACATTATCTTTACCTCAACCAAATTGTATCTTTCCTATTTGTTCGCGCTGTGTGTCCCTCTCTAGTCAGGATTCTCTCCACCCCTCACATTAGCCCTTTTTCCTTTCTTCTTCTTCCATCTTTCACTACAGTCTGATTCCCCCAGGCGGGTTCACAATGCACCAGTTTCTGGGGCAAGGTGTGGGCCCCGGAAGACCATTATGGTTGTGATTGGTGCAGTATAAAAACTTTATAACATCAACCCCTGTGCATCACTTTTGGGAATAGAGGCTTATAGTTCTAGATCTTGGGACATGGAATCAATTCCAAGTTCCAGGAGTCTGATGGGTTCCCAAATGTTGGTTCCCAAGAAGCTTAAATTGATTTTAATCACCATTTAACTTTATTTTGCATAAAGAGTCTCAGCCCAGTGCCACGCTGCGATATGACTTATGGAAATGCTTTATACATGTCCATGCACACTAACTATTCGTACTATATATGTGGAAACACTGTTGCCTGAAAGGTTTGAACCTCTAATCCCTTTATAAATGAGTAAATGATGCACCATTGGGCTAGACCACACAGAATCACCCCAGATTTGCCTAAAAGTGAAAAAGGTTGCTTAATGTGACAGACCAAAGCTTATCAATGTTTGCTACCTTGGCTCCTTAGCCTTACAGACTAAACCAGATAAATTATACATAGGTGCTCACCTGAAACCCCACTCCTCCCTAAATTGATTCCTCTTGTAAGCTCTCCCTTTTCCCAACTTTCCCATTCTCACTCACCGTACCGCTGCAACGTCCTAATTATGCCAGTTCCTCCGCCTCACTATATCTCTCAGCTAGCCCGTTCATCCGAACAGAACTAACCACTCTCCTTAACAATAAAATAACTCCAAACCTTAACCCAACAACTAAGTGAAATGGCAGAGCACCCAGACAAACCTTCCCCAGAAGAGTTATTTCTGCTCCCGCTTCCCCTACTTACGTAAACCTTTGACCACCTCTTTTAAAGCCACCCTCACATCTAATATGTAAAACTCATCACCCATCATCGACAGGTGCCTACCATCCTCACTAAATAATTTGATTGCTTCATATGTCATATTTGGATGCCACAGCACCCTAACATCCCAAACACTGCAAAATGTCTTCAACTCCCTGATAATCTTCCTCCTCATCCTGTCTACAGCTGCTTCTCTTACGGCTCCCTTCCAAACCCTCCTTTGTCAAAGCTTGATCCAATGCAAAACAGCCTTAGGCCAGTCCTCCCTTATTTTCATGATATCTCTCTTCATCTTCTTCACCAAAACTATCTATCTCTGGCTCCTTAGCCAGATCAGTTCCCCTGCATGTAATATACTCCCGTCCGGTATCAAATTTCCTTCCTTCAGTTTCGCCAACATTAGCATTAGCTGGTCCCATCATAGACCCCGACAACCATGACCACCTTCTCCCAATAGTTACAGCCCAACTGCTCCCCAAAAACTCTCCTCTACACCTATTGACCCACCCATTTAATCAGCGAGGGTCTGCAAATCCATGCCTCTGGAACTCTGCCCCTTACTTGCATCACATTTGCAAAAGGAGGAGTCAATACCCAACCTCCTAATTATAGCCCACACCGCTAGGGCACATGTGTGCCCCCACGTTTAAATCTTCCTAATGTAGCTCTAGTACCTATCCGACCTTCATCTCCTCAAAATATTCACCTCATATTCCTTCATCCCTAACCTCTTTCTTTCTGATGCCTCCCCTATTCCAAAGGAATGTGTCCAAAACCCCTCAGCATCTTCACCCAGCAACCTCAACATAACACACTCAAAGCCTGAAAGGCTGACACCTCCTCCCCTTTCTTGTGCTTCAATCCCACACCTGAGCCACACGCATGCCCCCTTTTCCACATCGTGCCTACTTTCACCTGACTCAGACCCCACTCCCAACCCCTTTTCCTAACAAGACCCATGTGTCCACAGCCCGCTTACAGATAGAGGAGGCATTGCCATGAAGGCTGCCTGTACAATGGCACAAAGATGAGAACACGTGGTGAGCCAGCTTATGAGGTGTAAAAGTGTTATATATACAAGGGACAAAACAATCAGAATAAAATATAAATAAGAAAACAAATGACTTGCAAAGGTAAAGTTAACCAGAGGGGACAAGCGCTTGCTTTAAACTGGAGGGATTGGTGGTGTCTTGCAGAGAGCCACAGTTGGGCTGGCTTTGATTTTGATGAGCAGTAGCATCCAGTGGAGCAGGGCGCATAAAGAGAAATAGTGGAAGCAAGAGGAGGGCTGGGGGGCATTGGACAGCAAGGTTGAGTGCAGAGGAGGGAACAAGCTTGTGAGTAAATAGATGTAATCAGACAGGTACTGAGGAGCAATTGCTAGATTTATAAATTAGGAGAAGCAACATAAAAGGAGTGGTTGTCCATTGAGAACCAGCTAGCATGATATTGGACGGTAGAAGTGTGGTGGTTCTGGGAAGGCTGTAGAGAGTGGGGGTAGCAAAGTTGAGGACTTTGTCCAGAGGGAGGAAGGAGCAGAGAGGAAAGCCAAGGAGTAGGTTTGAGAAGTAGTAAAGTTTGCTGAGCAGAAGGGTGGAGATTAGAGATTTCGTGAAGAGGTTAGTAAGAAAAGAATGACTTTTCTGCATGTTGAGGAGGTTATTACAAGCAGCAGAAACAGTGGTAGTAGTGAATTGTTAGAGTCAGAGGTCGCTATCAAATAAGACCCCATGGTTGTGAGGCTTGACGAGAGAGCAAGAATGTCAGGTGGGAAGGAGATAGGCGAGCAGAAGAGTAGGTAAGGCATTGGAAGCTGGAAGTTGAGACTTAACTGTGAACCTTTCCTCCGCTCAATGTAGACCCTCTATACCTTTTCCTTCAACTAACTCAGACACTCTGAAAGGCCCCGAAACATCCACGTGAAACAAGTCTAAATCAAGGACAGCTCCCAACAGGATCAGTGAACTTCCCCAGCAACCTTATCAGCAATTCCACCAACATTGCCTTCCTCAGTGTTGTAACCTGGCCCCTCACCCTAGCCCAACCTTCCAACATTCTCCTTCCTCACCATTCCCCCCTTCTTGGCTCAAAATCCCCAAACCACTTGCCATATAAAGAAATCCATGCCAACATGCCCGTAGTCATTGCCCAAGACATACCTTTATCCATCAACCATATGATGTACAATATTACGTTTTCCTCCTTTCCTCTGCATCCACATAAAGTTTCAAAATATTGCCACCACCTCCTCCCGCTTACAAATCCTACCATGCTCTCCGATTTCCATCACAGAACCCTTCAGAGAAAGTCTTCTCCACCAGATCCAGGGACTGAAGTATCCCACTTGCCACTGTCCTTCTGGGATCCACGCTCCTTTCCCATTAGCTTCTGGGTCCAACATAGGAAAGCCCCGGCCACTAAAAATGAGACAAGTGTGAGGAACACATGGTATCAAAAGGAGAGTCTCAAACAAGAGATGCAAGTTCAACAGATTTATTTATAACTTTGCAAGGGGTTGGAGACTTCCTAACTGACCCTGAATCTAAAGTGGGAGTAAACTCGACCATAAAGTAAAAATAAAACAGTCCTAGTCAGTACAGTCAAAACAAAAGGTTATAAACCTAATGCCTGCCCTAATTCTAATACAAAAAGGTGCAAGGGAAATGTACACAAAATGAAAAGGATAGTGTTCTCAACAAAAGGATGAGGATTGCAAGGGGTTTGAAGCAATGATGAATCGCTTCCCCACGATTTCACCTTGGGACAATGGGATTCGAGGGCACAGGGACGTAGGCAGTGCAGTTTTTCTCAGTGAGGCACACTCTGGCTTACTGGGTCGAGTCAACAGAATGTTCAGGCTTCTTTCATAATCAAATGTTAGGTTGGACTTTCCAAAAACAAAGGTTGCAAATGTTTTCCACAAATAGACTTCTTCGTCTTGAAACAAAAACCTTAATAGTCACAATCTTTTATAAAGGTCTCAGGGATACACTTCCCCAAGCTTCCTTGGTTGAAGACTTTTGAGACGGCATAGGTTTGGCTTCTGACTATGCCTCACCACTTCGACACCCGTTACCTTCACTTTCCCCCAATGCTTTCTGGTATTAGTAGTTGCAAGGTTATGGGCTTCTCTCTGTCAGGCTTGTGCCACTCATAATGTTACGGGTTTTGCTCAGCCGGGCTCAGGCCTTCAATACCTTTTTCACAGTTCACACAAGCCTCCCTCAGTAGGGCTCAGGCTTGAAATGCATTCCCCCAGCTCACACAAGCTCCCCTCAATCGGTTGCAAGCTTCAATCCACGTTAATTTCTATTTCCAACAATCCCTTTAACCTTTGGAACTTTGAATAGTCTGGCATGTTACTACAGAGCCGTTTGACTGTGCTGTATCCAACAGCAGGACCACTCTGTGTACATTGTATCACACTGTCCCTTTAAAGCATTGATCTTTCTTTACTCGTGGTTGCCGTATTAGGAGCAACTTTGTCTTGATACAGTTACTTTCAAGCAAAAACAACCGGGCATTTGTTCTTCTCTTTTGTTAACTCACTGGCTGTGTTTAGATAGAATATTGTTTGGATGTCCGAGTTCAAGGTTCCTTTGCTCGTAGCTTTATCAAACCTCTCCAATGCAATCGTTCACCAGGAGGAAAGCAGGCCTCTCATCAAGGTTCCCCAGAAGGACGACTTCCAGCAAGGGTTATCAGCTGCTTGTTGCAAGTCTGGTTCTTTTGCCTGGCTTTCTTGAGACTTCTCCCCAGCTCGTAAAAGTCCTCTGGCTTTCTGCCCTTCAATCTTGCATTTGCAGCAGCTCCTGAAGTCCGGTCCCATCTCGCTAAAAGCCTCGCTCAGAGTGTACCTGTGTCCTCTGCCTTTTATCCCAAGCGGGTAAGTTAACAAGGTTCAGGTGGGGATGATTGGAAAGGAAGGCTTAACCTTGCCTGCCCTCATTACCGGTACAGAGAAATTGAAACGAGTCAGAGGTAATCTTCTTGGTGCTGTTCCTGATCTTCCTCGGCTCAGTAGTACTGATAGTGTAGGAAGCGTGAGGAACTCATGGGAGTTGTAGTGTCCTACAAAGTAGCTAGGGATAGGAGTAGGGAAGGTCTTTGGAAAAGGGGGATACCATGTCTTGCTATTGGGTGTTCCTCCCCAATGACCCCTTAGCCAGATGATCCACCCTCACTTGTCCACCACAGGGTCGGGATCCGAAAGCGATGGCCCTCCCCTGGCCACGTGAGCAACGGATCCCCGGGGTTCAGGTTGTGAAACACTCCCTAGTTTTTCAAACAAGGCATCCACTATACCATCATCTCCATTTAGTCATGTTACCCTCTTTCCAATCCATCACCGCTCCTTGCATCCTGTCCTCATCCTGCACTCAGAACCATTTCCCAGCCGGCACACACCTGGTCCCTGGATGCTTGGGTCCTCCCAGCAGGAGCATCCATCCCTACACTCCTCGAGGACATCCTTGCAGCGTACGGCTGTCCCGGCAAGGTCCCCACCCATGTTGTTGCTGATTTGAAGCATCCCTCCCTCAGCCCCGGTTTTCACCATGCTTTGGGAGGCCGTGATCGACCCTCTCTGACACTCCACACCAACGGGTTGAGTTTCCGGTCCTCTAACACCTTCCTTGCCACTTCGGTACCTTTCCTTCTCTGCTACTCTACACTAGCCCACCTACCCTCCTGCCCTTACCCCCTTTTGACATACCTTTTAATAGAACCTGAACCCCCTCGCCCCCACTGTCTCCAAGTTCCCAACTCCCGAACCCTCGCCCCTGCTGCACACAGGGGTCCCACCTCCTCTGCCCGACCCGCGTTAAGAGCTACCTTTGATAGCGGCTTCTGTGGTATAGGAAGTGTTCTGATCACCTCCATGCTTTCTTATTCTAGTTGCTCTTCCTTAACCCCTTGCTGACAAAAAAACATAGCTTTCAGTGAACATTTAGGTTTTCAGCTCCCGGCTGGTTGACCTTCTCCTGATTATCTGTGGCAATTAAGCCCACTGTCTCCTTTTTAAAATATGCATCCCACGGGTTCCTTGCACTGTTTTTCTCAGCTCTAGACAAGGGTGGGGGGGGCAAACATCATGTTGAAACAGGCCCCCACAAGCTGTGACACATTGTTGGGGGGTCGGATCTAATAGAGGCTGGGAACACACTCCTCCCTGACCATCTTTCAAGTGCCGGTAGAGCTGCGTACATTTGAAACTCAAAAACCCTGAGATGCCTGCATTTTGTGCCGCGTGCGCCTACCGCTACCCAGAAGTATTCATCATTCCCACACCCCAAGGTAAAAAAGGCTGTGTGTTTAGGTATGCTATATGATGTATGCCAAACATTTTTAACTGTCAAGGAAACGGCATAATTAATAACGACCACACAGATTTGTCTGTTTTAATTATTAGATCATTCCCTGTTTGGTGCAAAACAAGGCATATGTAGATCACTTTAGAATTCCCCTGGATAAGGCACAGAAGGATAAACTGTTCTGTCCAGCATCGAACACTAAAGTGATGAAGCCGGGATTTAAGACTAGTTATGAATAAGATATGTTATTGAGATTTATGCCAGGCACTGCTGCCACTTTCCTGGTCTCCAGGCGCTCATGCTTATCTGAAAAGCAAGGAGGGCTAGGGAAGGGTAGTGAGTGGGACGGAGCGGGAGAGTGCAAGATAGCTTTGGTGTGCTGTTCATACCTTCATTTCGGAAAAAACACGGTTGCTGTGTATTAGGTTTGCTTTTTGTTGGTAGGGGTTTGGCGTTTTTTCGGGGTGTGAGTGTGTATGGGATTGTTTTGTGAGTCTATGGTGTGGTGCTCTGTGGAAGTTAAGTCTGCAAATTGAGCCTGTGAGGAATTCGACCATAGGCTGGGGGGGGGGGGGGTGCACCGGCCTGTTTTAAAAAAAAAAAAAGTTTAATTAAATGGAATGATGGGAGATCAACTTCAGGAAAATGTTTGGAGCTCATCCACACACAATTTCCTATGCTCACACCAAAACAAACGCATAGACCTGTGTACTCTTGGTGGACACAGCCTACAGGCACAGGCCACCCTGTCATATTTAGTTGGGATATTACAGCCAGGAGTACAGTATCACCTCACCAGAAGAGGGGAGGGCCAAGCTTCCCCTTGGCATGGCCAGCCCGATTAACCAACAAAGGCTCCATGGATCCGCCCTGCTCTTTTGTTCAGCCCTGCACCTGATTGCCATACTAATAGTGTACTTCAAACAGGTCCACATGGAGCCTGGCTGCAGAGGCTAACAAAATAGACAGGAAACCCCAACAAGCTTTCATAAGTGACTATGTCAACCTGAAGCAGCTACCGCCCTCAGTGCCATTTGACAGTGAACTGTCATGTCTGGGACTGCGTGTTTACAGTAACCCTCTCCACTAGGGGGGATCCCATTCATCAGTAAGAGATTGTGGTTTAGAGGCGCCAGAGAGTCTGGTCTCACCGCCTCTTCAAGGAGACCTGCTGCTTTAAACAGAAACCACAGAGAAATCTGTTAAACAGAGAGACTCTTTGATCAACAACAGACAGGAAGATGGGTGGGACTTAATATCGCATATTGTTGGTACAGATCCCAGGATAGTATCATTAAGGTAGGCCTAGCAAGCACCAATCACTGTGGCCCATTTGCTTTAAAAGAGGGCTGAGCCCCTCTTTTGGCAGATCACCTGAAGACTCCACAAGAAGTAGCAAGACAAGTTCATCATTAGAATATGGCTGAAGGTACAGTCTTCCTTGGATCTTCCACCAGTTAAGGAGGGCCCGGACCTCCAAAGAGGGAAGCAAGATCCCTCACCTAAACTTCTGCCAGGGAATGGGCACTGGGAATAGAGGGAGAAACTGAATCCAGAGGACTCTAGCCATCTCCAGAACCAATACCCAGCCAGCACACATCATGTCCTGCCAGGCTCTGCAGCAAGCTTCCTAGGTACGAAGTGCCAGAAGGTCTCTGAACCCAAAACCAAGGACCAGGCAGCTGCCTGCAACACACGCCTCAACTTTGGGCCGTCCGCCCATAAAGGACAACACAAGCCCATTGAAGAAAATGGGAGAAATTCCTTGATGAACATCTACTGATATCCGCCTTAAAGGACATTTTCAAACCAGTCGAGTTCCTCAAGCTGCAACCGACTGTAACGTTGACCATTAAGCTGAAGTCGCTTAAAGACATCCGAGACGTCTTGGCCAGTGCTTCAGGACCACCGACTAGCACTGAGCTGATGTGTAGGCCACCCTGCAGCCATCTGTCCAGCCTCGCTCACCGAACTACATGTTGCCTGATACCCTCAGCTGTCTCCCATCTTGAAATGTGTCCCAAAAGCCTGCAAGTGCCCTGTAGCCGACTCTGCCCTGTCGAGCACGAAGAACACCTACAGCACGAGTAACATTGCGGTTCTGTAGCCCCTGGTCATTCCTGGAAGGCCCCTAGAGACATATTAAGACCCACTGCTTCTTTTGTGCTGAAGCCAAGTAACCTTAAACTGTTGTGGTTATTAACCCTACCTCCTGCCCTCCTGTCAGTATCCAGAGTGCACCCCTTTTCCTTGTTTGAAACTGTCTGTCCTCTGCATTACTGTACAGAGTGGGTTGTATTTCGTAGTGTTGTTAGAACTGTCTGTTGTGATATAAATGAAATAGATATTTTTCATACAACCTTGACTGTACAGTCCCTTTTATCATCTGGTAATAATTGTATTTTCGCTGTGTTGCAACTAACCAACGATCCACAACCTTTTGGAGATAAGCCTGCCGTTCTGTCCACGTTACCCAAATTGGACAAGAAGGTTTATAATTTGCTTGTGTTTTCAATCTGTTTGTATCCCTTCTGGTGTACTAGAGGTGTGGGGCTGATTAATGGTTTAGAAACCGTTATTCACCCATGGGCCCCGAAGTTGATCCATCACAGAGTCCATGTTTTCTCAGGTTTAATTGGTAGAAATGTGTTTTATGTGCGGATTTCACGGATATTCTGTTTTAAAGAGATTAGTTGAAAAGCCCCGAAATCACAATAAACCAGCTTGACAAATATATATACCCCTATAGAAATATGTTAAGCAAAAAGTATAATTGCAGCTTTCTTTCGCACGCCATCCTTATTAAAAGAAAGCAACTGCAGAAGGCAGTAATGTTTGGCAGGCAATTGATTAGAGTAAGAACACGACACTTTTGGGCAAGTGACGTCTGTGGTGTCTGGTTGTATGGCCTTGAGGGGCAGGGCCATAAGGTCAATAGATACAGAACACATTGCACTAGCCATTGGAAAATAGCACTGCGTGGTGAAGGCTCTTTTTGGCTTACTGCACAAAAACCCAGACTCATTTAAAAGTGGAAAAGGTTGCGTTAATGTGACAGGCCAAAGCTTACAATTAAACGCTTAGCTGGCTCCATGGCCTTACAGCCTAAATGACTATTTTAAACAACCAATTAAATAATTAAACATTTTCATTTTCCCCCAACAATTAAATAATTAAATAAAGCCACTTCCTCCCTACCGTCTCCTTACCCCTTTTCCATTTGTCCCGCTTTCTCCCCGGGGCCATGCCCCTCGAGGCTCAATACCTGTTCCCCGGGGTGGGCCGCTTGTGCAAACAGCACCACCCCATCCTTTCCCGTGCCATTCCCCCATTGTGCTTCCCTCCCCCCACATCTAAAGGGGCCATGCCCCTGGCACCAGAAAAACCCTCCACCGAGGTGTTCTTTCTGCCCCCCCACCAATTCTCTTTACCTCCAACTCCTTATCCAATCTCCCCGCCAAGAGCCCAAGTCCGCCAGATAATGATTATTCCCATAAAGCAACAAGTGTAAACCATCCTCTCTAAAGATCATTAATCCCCCATAGACTATTTCCTTCCGGTCCAAAACATGTACCGCCACCGCTGCACAAAACTCTACCATCTCTCCGTTTACCCCCTTCCTTGCCTGCTCTATCACTCCCTAATTTCTCGCTCCCCTCCAAATTCTCTGCGGCAAGCTCTTAGTCCCCCCTACAGATGTTTGAGGCCACCCTTCTCGGACCCATAACAAAATCCCTTTATATTTTCCTAAGCAGAGCCACACCGGTATTCCTTACCATATCATTTTCCCCACCATCAATAATCACCCCATCTGGAGGCCCATAGCTTTCCCTCAACCCAGCCAACATAGGAAGCAACTGATCCCAGCACAGCCCCCCAAACGCGGACCATCTTACCACAACATCTTTATAGCTGCCACCCAGTTGCCTGCCAACAACCCTTTTCTCATCTTCTTTCCCTGCCCACTTAACCATAGCATGTCCCACAAACCAGGTTTTTGACGTCTGACCCGACCTCCTGGCAGCATCTGAAAAAGAAATTACAAAATCACTTACAAATCAACAACATCCTACTAAATGCAACACTCCTGCTACCTACTGAAAATTCTTTAAAGACATCCCGTTTGCCCCGGTCCCTGACATACCCTTTGTATCTCCCTTACTTCCAGCGTCCCAAACTTTTCACCTACTCCTCTCAATAGCCCAGCCTGCTACCTACAGATGCTGCACCCCTCCTAAATGAGTTCCAACCTCCTAACCTTTCCCACACCCCTAGTAACACCTTCCTCAGTACCCTATCCTTCCTGACCCTCTCCTTATCCCTCTCCGGAAACACCCCCGGTCCTCTCCTACCTGTCATCCTATATTTCGCACCTTTCACCTACCTTTAAACCATACCTCTTAGACCCCCTTTCCCCTCTAACCTATTACCCTCCTGCTCACCCTTGTCCCCCACCTTCCCTCACCTCACTAATATGGCCCTGCGTTGCCCACCCTGCACCGGGGGGCCCACGTGCACACCAGTCCATGCAGGCCCTTTTCTTTATTACTCCTCTTCGCCACTGTACCCGGGGCCAAACCTGCACCCCCGTCCATGCAGTCCATTCCATATAACTAATCCTCAAGCTCCTTGCATCCATTACCACCTGGTTCCCACCTGCACCAGGGGCCCTAGTGCACCATCGTCCATGCAGGCCCCTTTTCTGCCTTACTCCTCCCCACCTCTGCACAAGGGGCCAAACCTGCGCTCCCGTCCATGCGGTCCATTCCATATAAATTCCTCTTCCAGCACCTTGCTTTGTTGCTCAATTTCTTCCCCCAGCTGCACCAGGAGCCCTAGTGCACCCCCATCCATGCAGACCCATCTCATCACTTCCCCCCTGCTGCACCAGAGGCGCTCCTGCACCCCCGTCCATGCAGCCTAAAGCTTACTCACCTTGTCATGCGTCAAGCGTGAGGGCTTTGCCACCATCGTCCATGTCCTCCAAACAACGTCCACCACTCCTTAACAATTTCCACAGTTACATCCCCCCTGCGGCCCTCACCTGCCTCACCTAAGCGTCTTCCTCCTCGCCCCTCTTCTAACCCCTTTGGATCACCCTCAATGCATCTCATCAAACTTTGTGCCCCCCCCCTATTCCGATAAACTGAGCCCGACCTACCACAACAACCCCATTTACCTGGCATGCGGTCCTTCCCCCCCCCCACCTCCTTGCCGCGCTCCTCACCCTGACCCACTGTCCCCTGCCTGAAAACAATCTGTAACCCGATGCCGACCCGCACACCTGCTGCACTTGTGTTTAAACTTGCCCATCCACCTCGTGCAGCCTTCTTTGTTGAACGCCCAACATGTTGCTGAGGGCAGTCCTCTGCCTCCTCCCTCCACCCCTTCATGGGCGGGGTGACCAAGAAAGGGCCGGTAAGGCACAGGCAGCCCACTTGCTGTATGCAATGTCGGGGCAGGCCTCGTTGGGGCCATCCATTGCAGCCAAAGATCCATGTCTATCTCACCCCAGACCGCCTGACTGTCCTCTGCCATTCTTGCTCTGAATTCCTCATCATAGCGTACCCAGGCAAAACCCCCAGAACTTGTGAAAGCCTTCCTAATTACGTCCATATATTTAAGCAGGGCCACGCATCGCTCCGGGAATTTTTCACAATATACACTGGCATAAATGTTAAATGTCGACGTCCAATTCTCAATAGTCACCGGGACCCTTGGGCGCGAAGCCAGTTCCCTCTCTTCTTCTTTCGACCCCTCCTTTGCTCTCACTTCCCTATGGAGCAACTTAAAAACATCTACAAATTCCCCCGCCTGAATCTTCTCCTTGGTCGCTGCCATTAAGTGCCCCCCCAACGGCTTTGTTATACCCATGTATGGCAGTTTTTTCCCCTTGCCTTTCACTTCAACCTCCTTTTTCTTTTTCAACTTGCACCTCGAGCACCAATGGCTCCACCACCTTGTCCGTTTGAACCTCCACTGAGCAAATTCTCTTCTCATCCCCCAAGGTTCCAATGGCCTGTACACCAACTTCTTTCCTTACCCCTTGCAGTCCAGACCCTTCATTTCCCATCCCCCTTCTCGTGTCCCCCTCTGCCATGCAGATGACCATTCCCTTTCCCGCTCACCTCTTTCCACACAGCCCGTCTGCGGTCTGGCATCCACACCGATGCTCCTCATCTCTTTTCTTAGAGGGCTCCTACTGCGGGGACAAAACATATCAGCAGACTCACCCAGCCAATAGTTCCCCCGACCCTTGCCCCCGACCACCCTGCACCTGCCTATCCCGCTCCCACCTCAAACTTCTTCTCTCCTCCCCCCTTTCCCTTACAGCCCTATAACCTTCTACCTCCCAATGCCCCACATAATCCTCCAATCCAACTTCATCACCCCTTAAATACCATTGTGGATGTGAGCTCATGCCCAAGTTGAGTTGATCTTTTTTGTGCGAGCCCGGGGTGTCCGCCCCGCCACTCCTTTGACGTATTCTCGGTGGGGCTGTAGAAACCCCTGCCTGGTCCTCTTCTCACGGGCGAGGCGTTCCGTCCTCCACCCTGGAATCCTCATCCCTAGGGGCCCTGCTGCACCCTTTAGGCTCTCCTTGCGCTGACCGAGGAGGGCCATTCTAAAACCCTCTACCTCTGCCCGAACAGCGGGGGCTGCGCAGGCCCTCCGCCCTCACTCCTCCTACCCGGGGGGGCCGTTCCGCACCCCACTCTAATCTCAATTGATGGGGACCTCTCCCTCCTTCTCCCACCTGCACTCTTCTGCAGGTATTTACCCCCTCTTCCCCTCTCCCCTGTCAACCCCTTCTGCGCCCCATCACCGCCCCCACTGTGGTTCCCTTGACATACCTATTTTTTGAGCCATAGCTTCCCCTCCGCTACCATTGACTCCTTCCCTCACTGGCACCCCACCCGAAATCATTTCTCCCCCAGACACCCTCCTATCTATCTCCCTCCTCGTCTTCCTGCCCCTGGATTCCCAAACCTCCCATCTCCCAGCCACGGGGGTGCAAGCCACCACTGCCGCGAGAGCCCCATTGCTGCTGCTCTACGCTGTGGCCTACCACCACTTACCTCCCCCTCTCCCGTGACCTCCCCCACTGCCCCTTCCAACTGGGCCCTAGATGCCCTACTGACTATTTCCAGGGCCTCCCTCAGTGCCCTAGCATCAACCAGACCCTTCTTGCTGGCTCCCTGCCCACCATAGTGCACCAATAATCTGGTTGTGCACTAAAATATGCCCCTTGAAAATTAAACTAGCTATCCTAAGCTCCCGAGCCAAGATCTACCCGTGGACCTATACCCCAATAGACAAACTACTATCTTTGAACCGAGTTAACTAAGCATTTGCTATCACCTAACCGGTAATATATAATTCCAAAAATACTATTTTCAAAAATTATTATATATATATATTTTTTTTTTCTTCCTATCTTTACCCCTCTAAATACTGCCCTAGCCCTTAAAACCCCCTACCTTGGCAAATAAAATGCCACTGGAAAAAGAAAGCCCCAAAAACCAGCAGCACAACTACCAATGGGTCCGAGATGCGTCCGTGTCACACTGCCTCCTGGCGGCGTGCAAGCACCATCGCACTTACATAAACAAAAATACCGCGGTCCCTTTAATATGAACACACTGCCCCCTCTGCCATGCGACGGCTACCGTGTACAGAATTCCCCTCACCCAGACGCGAACAACACGGGACCCGGCGCTCCCCCAATGAATACCACCCACAACAACCAGTGGAAGAGAGGCACCGAACCTAGATGCCCATAAACCTGCCCGCTCCCCCCTACCGGACCGTGTTCCCCGGCACCTTTCCTAACACCACACCCTGCAGCAAGCTGATAAATGCTGTGACAAAATGCTGTGACAGAATGAAACCCTGCACCCGACCGTGGATGATGCTGGGACCGGAGCCAGATACAGTAAGGGGGGGTACCTTATCTACAGTACCCCCGGCTATAACAATAATCTTATAAAATTTGAAATATACTTAAATAACTATACCTAACCTCCCCCAAATGCTAACCAACTATCCCTCTCACCTACGCTACCCTGCAGCACCGAAGGCCCAGCTACTTCACGGAAGGCTTGGGAGCAGGCGACAGGACTTCACACACAATCTCCAAGTCCAACCGTCGCCTGCCTCCCAAACCTTCCCTGAAACCTTAAATACCGCAAGGAGGCGCTTTGCCCCCCACGGCCACTCGCTGGCCGTGTGCAGCGCCAAAATAATCCCCGGGGGAAACGCTTTGCATTCCCCCCAGGGCTCCCCTTCTGAAATCGGGTCAAGTGGCGCCGTTATCTGAACTGTACAGATTCGAACTCCACCAGGGGATGTATGTGTCATTATTTTACCAATTCGTCCGTTCTAGTTGTACAAACGAAGTTGTCATTCATTGAGAGGAGGATAGTCTATTTCAATCTGCGAAGAGAGCAGGAGTGGACTGGAGGCATTTCACTTTACAGAGATAAGTACGCCACAAGAAATCCCAATCTTTCACGTGACCCGAGTACCCAAGAAAACTCGAGTACGGAGTCTCCGGGCCAATCTCGGAGGTTACGCAGCTCTGGGTTCAGCTCCAGTAAAATCCGTGTTGTGTGGAGGCCAGCGCAGGTCTGAGGGCAGTGCGCTCTCAGGAATAACCTGCTGCCCTGGGCGCATGCTGCTGTTGTCGTCATGAGCAGTTTTGCGTGAAAGAACATGTCTGAGTAACTACCACTGACTGCACGGTCCATGCAAGCAAAGCTGTTTTCATGGAACCTGCTATTGAACTTTGACACACCCCTCCCCTAAAATGGTGGCAGTTTCTGCCCTATGTTTAGACATGGCACGTGCTTGTATCTTGTGCACAGCAAGTCACTCAGAGAGGCTGAGGCGGAGTGGCTCAAAGTTCAGTGGTTATTACCATCGCTTTCGTCCATCATCACCAAACCATGTTAGCTGAGTTGTCGTGTCTTTCCAAGGCAGGTGTGCCCCTCCCATCCTGCCCTGTTTAGTTTGGGCTATTAGGTGGCGCCCTATAAGCCGAAACTATTGCATTAGAGTACAGATCGGGAGAAATGGCATATGAGGTGGGACACAAAGCTTATGTTGTTTAGTTACTTGCCCATACATTGACTGCCCATGGCCCTATGGCCGTTCCTAGCCAGTTCCCGCTGCTTCCTGACCAAAAACCTCCTTATGGGAACCCTTTGAGCTTCGAGCCTGACCGTCAAACTTTGCCCGCGTGTTTTTTCAAAGCAGACTTCTAAAATTTAATGACTACATTGGAAAAGTAAATGCACAGCTGGTGTAATAAAAATGTCTTAACCATTTCTGCATTCAGTCACTTGATTTATAAGCACTGTGCGTCCTTCACGGAAATCTTATTTAAAGCAAGCATTGGCAAAGCCAGCGGTTTTGGCTAGTGTATAAGTATTAGGCATTTGCCAGGCACTGCTATCCGATGCCCAGGTACTTGCACCATTTTGCACCTGCTACCAACAATGGCTAGTTACTACCACTATGGCAGTGACTGGTTGTGCCTTTACAATGCATGAGCAAAAGCCCAAATTGTTGGCATTGCAATGGTTGTTTTTCAGTGGCATACCAGTTACTGCCCGATTACAGGCCCGTTGGATTTCTGTGCATGTTTGCCACCCGCACTAATTACCATTATATTTTTGTCGATGGTAATTTGTGCGTGCTGCGTTGTTACAGCTTAACCACCACCGTCCTTTCCGTAAATCCTCACCTGACCAGTTAAATATGCATGTTTAAGCATGTCCATCCTCCGTGCGAGGATGGACATCGTTTATGTGCAGTATCACTACTGTACACGCTGCAGACGCACAACCGGGTCATATGCGACTCTTTTATGCATTACATGGGTACGCTGGTGAGAAGGTGAGCTTCAGAGATGCCCACTTTTTCTACCACTTACAATGTCCCCGGAGAAAATGTTTTTTGCTACCAGTGCTGCTTTCCAAACTGTTCCCCATTATGCCCGTTTATTTATTTATTTTTACATTTATTTCCACCGCACATAACCCGTAGGTATCTAGGCGCTAGTTTCATTGTGGAAGGGCACGTTATTTATAACACGCTCGATTTTTTTTTTCTTTTTTTTTTTTCTCCAAGCACACTATCCTACTAAATGTAATTTCTTGTTGCTGTAAACAAGAAAAAGCAGAACTTTGCCAAACCTTTGGCGAAAGAAATCTGCTTAATTTAGGGTGTTGCTGAGATGCAGCCTCATAGCGGTGCCAGCGCCCATTGGCCCCACCTCCCCTTTTCTGGGGGGGAGATGACCATAGACCATGACCCTTGCTGCCTAAATAACAGACCGACAATAGTTATACATTTGGAAACCCGCCTTATACGCCATCCCCAGGGCACACCGGGTATACCAGCCCTGGTGACGCCCCTTCCTCCAGGAGGAAAGGTGGGAGTTGTCTGCAGAGGGCAGGGGGTGGCCAGAGTTGCGTCCATCCCCTGATACTGTGTCTGCCCAATAGCAGATTTGAAATCTACTTGGAGTGGGGAAAGGTTTCTGCGCCAACACAAAAGTCAAAAGTAGTGTAAGTATTAGGCGTTTGGCATATTTGACCAAAATAAAAAACCTCTTATTTGGTTTGCCAAATGTGTTTATTAATTCAACCAAAAATGTCGATCTCCTTGAAGGACTTATTGGCTAATTTACATACGAATATTTGTTCACAGTATTTTGTTCCTTGGATTCTTCGATTGTAACGAAGTGAAAGTCCTCCAAAAGTGGAAATCCTCTATTTAAAGAAAATGAAAGTCCTCAAACATTATTTATTTATTATTTATTTTTTCATTTAAAAAGCATGCTAAACCCCAGAGGCATCAAGGCGCTGTTACAACCAGTTACGCAGAATCTTAGGTGAGAATAGAATAGGAGTAAAATAATAGGAGCGCGGACCCGGGGTTCGAACCTGTGTTGCTCTGCGTTGTCTTGCTTCCAAGGCGAGGGCATTGCCCCTGAGCTATCCTCCCGCGACGTGGAAGGCTCCTACCTGTGGAACAACCTCTCTATCAGGTCAGGAATCATTTACTCATTATTTTGGGGTTTATGGGACACCACTTTGTGGAAATCATCAGCATCTGAACCAGAAAACATCCACTTTCTGAGAGCTTTGATGTCATTACTAACATCCACTTTCTGGAGCTTGGATGTCATTACTCAAACTAAGGCAAATAGGAAGATCACAAATATATGGTTTGATGGCCAATTAACTGAACTCAAGAGAAACGGCAGAAAACTTTAGTGTACCCTGCAATAATCTTAGAAAATTGTGCACTTGATTATTGGTGTTCGAAGTGATTCACAACCTCACAGTTTGCCAGTCATTCCACTTCTTAAAAAGAAGCAACTCATGACAATACTTATCAAACAAGCTCTTCTCTAGTTGCCAACTGACCCTGCCATGCAAATTTAATTTGAAGAATTGTAACCCACGGTCAGAATTTCATCAAATCCAACCATGTCCTAAGTGATCAACAATTAGAAGCCAGGCCGGCAAGTAGAACTGAATCTACCCCGGTGGACATCAGGAAAGAAATCCTTTAACCATTAGAAACCAACCATCCAATTACTCTGATCGAGTTAAAACTATCTACGGTAAACAATACTGTAGTCCGCTTAATATTCCCAACTGGCATCTAGCAGCGCAGAGGAATCTAGGAAATCACATTAAAATGGATCGATTATTTTCCTTGTTACTAACTCATTCAGCCAGAGAGAAACTCAGCAAGTTTCTTTACAATCACTATCGCAAACTGCTTGCTGTTAGCCAGGTCTCTTCGCTGTCTACTTGCATTCCAGTGCTTATCTTAGACCCCTGGAGCTCTTGATTGAAAACATCACTGTGCCTCTCAGTGCCTCTTCAGCTCTAGGCAGACGGATCCCAACTAATAACCCGCCTGGGAGAGGCCAACACGAAGGTTTCTAAGCCTTGATGCCATCAGTGCATCAATGATTGGCAGAAATGGTTGCCTGAATGGCAAAAAATAGAAATCTAATTATGCAGTTTTACTAATGTCATACAAATACCGTTTCCTCCAGCTAATTTCTGTAATCCACATCCACCCGGTGAAATAAGTAATGGTCTTTGCTCCTAACCTTTCCTTTGTTCATCAAATCGGCACGGTTACTAGCAAATGTCATTATCAATTAGACTTCATCCAAAATCCTACTTTTACTTGATTTTCAACATAGGATAGAAGTCATCCATTCATTATTGCAATCTAAAATTGATTATTCTAATAGCATTTATTCTGGGTAACCAAAGAAAAACCTTCTGAAGTTGCATCACTGATAAAAGAAAAGTGTCGCCTGTTGGCCCTGGACATGAGCAAACAAGATCACAGAACTCGGGGCCCGAACCCTTTACATTGGATCCCCAACCAGCAATGAGTGTGTTTCAAGAGTCTTTGCATCATCCATGGAGTTGTGGGCCCTAATTACATCCCTTAAAGGGTGTGTCACACTATGCTCCAAAAAGAAGCTTTGCTTTGCATCTGCTATTTGCAGAGCCAGGCCACACATCAGAAGAACAGCTATGGAGGCTAAATGATGCACTCAAGGGGCTGAACCTTTGGAATAAGCTCTCTCTTCAAGACAGATTGAAGACTTGAAGTTTACCACTTTAGATTTAGGAAAGCACTGAAATCTACGTTGCTCTTCTGTACCTGATCATCAAATCCCACTCAATGACCTGGAATATAGATCCCTGGGTAACTGGAAAGAAATAAGGGACTGCTGCAGAAGCGAACTCTACTTTCTCCCCTGCCCGCTTCCTCCCTCCTGAGCCCCCTTTCCCCATCTGAACCCCCTGCTCTTCTTTTTGGCACTCTGAGGTGACTTTGTTTTGCATGTGGCATATCACAAGCCTGCCAATGAACAACAATATGCAAATAAATAAATATGCAGCAACAATTTATCACTAGTTAAATCCATGACACCAATCATTGCTTAGTTAAAGCATAGGGGCACCATTTTAAATCTTTAGGTCTCTTAATATGGTATTTTCTTGTTTATTTAAAACATAAGAACTTTGTACACAATTAAACAAAAAAAGAAAACGACCATACCACTTCATACAATCCAATATGCATAGTATTAAATAAATAGCAACATCTACAATGTCATTCTGAAAGACAACCTTAAACAACAAAGTCACTTAATAGCCCCAGAACATAATCACATAATTTCACAACCTAATAGATCGAATTGCAATATACATAAACAGCTCCCACACCGCATGAGAAGGAAGTCCGTCAGCATCGTTCTTGTATTGTGCCAGAAAGCGATGGCGAAGCAGGTGCAAGCTGATACACTTACCCAGGAGGTGCTTAATAGTCGCAATCATAGTCGCCCCACATAATCTACACTGTCTCTCCTTGCCAGGTTTGCACCTTCTATCAATCAATCAATCTATTTGTTTTCTTCTAGTGCACACTTTCGCCAAAGGCATAATGGCGCTTACACCGAGGGAACGAGAAGAACAGAGATACCAGAAGGAAGGGAAGCCCCTATGTAAAAAGAAAGGTCTTGATGACTTTGCATCATTCAGGAAGGTGCTCATTATTTTTTAAATGTATGGGCAGAGAATTCCATAGCCTGGGCCCAGCCACACAAAAGGATCTTCCACCGAGCTGTTCTCTTTTGTACCTAGGCACAAATACAAGAGAGGTATTTGTGGATCTTAAAGTTCGACTCGGATTATAACTATGAGGTTTCTCTTGAATGACTAGGCGTCTTTTGCCATTTCGGGCATGATGACTCATGCACAATAACTTGAACTTTACCCTTGCTTCAATAGGCAACCAGTGTAATGATTGCCGCGCCCTGGTTACTCCTTTTCCGAATGGGACTTGTTTCACCAGGTGCACTGCTGCGCTTTGCAGCACTTGCAAGCGATAGAGGAGATAAGATGGCTGAGCCAAATAGATCGGATTGCAATAATCAATTCTACTGTTGATACCTGCTGTCATAATCTGAGCATGAAACTTCTCCGGTACAAGGGGAAGAACTTTCTTTAATTGCTTGAGTTTGGCGAAACGCTGGCCACATACTGCATTCACTTGGGCCTCAAGAGACAAGGACTGCGATATTTTGATGCCTAAGTTTCACACCATTTTTACTGGCTCAGGGAGTGGACCCAATAAATCTGTCCAGAACGCTGAGGTCCAGTCACTCATATCGGTTTTCCCACCGTTTAATTTAAGCCAGTTTACCTCCATCCATCCCCGGATAGCTTCCAAACAATTTCTAAGAATTTCCACAATTTCTGGCTGGTACGGCTGCAGCCTGAAAAAAATGTGCGTGTCATCCGCATAGAACACCCTAAAGCCAAATAGGTGGATGAGAGCCAATAGAGGACGTATATAAAGGTTAAAAAGGAGACAGTGCTGACCCCGCTGGTATCCCGCAAGTAACCGCCACTGAGGACGAACGGTTGGGTGAAAGTTAAACTATTTGAAAACGACAAACCAGAAACTCCTGAAATCAGTCTAAGACAGCCCCAGAGAACCCCGCTTCCTTCATTCTGGATACCATAATCCCATGATCAATAGCATCGAAGGTTGCCGACAGGCCTAATAAAATAAGGCCTGCCTTACCACTCTCGTCTATGATCATGGTAAGATCGTCGAGCACTGATACAAGAACCAATTCTGTGCCCCTCATAGGCCGGAATCCCATCTGGCAACTGTCTAGGATCTTTTGTTCTTCCAGATAATCTCTCAATTGAGGAGTGACTAAAGCTTACAAGACCTTCGTAAGGAAGGGAAGCAGCGATACGGGGCAGTTGTTCACTAAAATCGAGATGTCTAAAGAGGGTTTTTATAATGGAGGAATTACTAATGCCTCTTTTCGTTTCCTATTTATTTAACCCCAAATTCTAGCGCACTCAATTTCAAGAGAATGGACAAATTGAATTTAATTTGCATATACCGTCTCACAGTATAACTATGTGGATGGGCACACATATACTTGGGGTGCCCCTCCGCTCCAGCAAGTAATCGAGAAACAAGCCACTGTTCACCTTAGTAGCAAGGTCAACCATGGCTCGTTCCCTATCATATGCGGTTAATGCCTTCTTTACAATGCTTTTAAATGCCTTAAGTGCCAGGCTATTATGCAAAAAGGACGAGCATACTCGTCCTTGGCACTTAAGAGGCGGACAGAGTATCTGGACCCAAAAGTGGATATGGTATTACCAATAGCAGTCAGTTACTCATATCTTATCCTACCTTCCTGGAAATATACCAATACCACTTTCTACCGCAGGGAAGATGGAAAGATGGAGCAAGGTATTTTATACTGATAGCATCGTTGCCTCCAAATAATGAGATACAGAGGGGAAATCACTGCATCATTACAACATTGGTACTCCGCCTTTTAAAAGCGAGCACTTTGTTAACAACCACGTCTCACTTTGACTGCATACCTGTTCTGCGTCTTCGGTCTAGGCGAGATCCCCAGGAGCTGTTGGGTGATACGGGAATGGGTGTGGCCTAGGGAGAGGGTTAGACTAATACACTAGATGAAAAATAAAATAAAAACAGAAACAATGTGGAGGAAAGAATGAATCTGGCAAAAAGATGGAAGGTGTGGGTTTGGTAGCATACTGGATGGAGCAATGAATATGAAAAAAAGGAAAAGGTGTGATTTAGTGAGGGGGCTTTGTGGGTAGTTGGTGTTATGCGTGTGTAAGGATAGCAGAGGCTGGGGTGGATAATGGCTTGTTCTTGGAAATAGGTTGATGTCCTTAGATGGATTGTCAGAGTTAAAGGAGTCACAGTCCCACCAATATGAAACATACATGGAGCCTAGGTTTGCCGTGAGCTTTTAGTAGTTTGGCAACATTAGGTAAATGGAGAGGTATAAGACCCCAATTGCACAGATGATGTATCGTCAGGCAGACTGACCTTAGTTTGGCATCTGTTTGCCCTTTGGCGCTCACAGTCTCACTTTCAAAGGAATTGAAAAAATGTGTAGAGTGAGAGTGAACCATCTGCCCTGTCAGTTCTTATAAACATTAAGAACGGTAAAGACATATTTCAGTCCTAAATTGACATCCTTTACTTTGATAGCATCATTATCTATGATGACCTTTGCACACTCTGTTTATTGTGAGAGAAATGGCCCTTGTTGTCGAGCCTCCTTGATATTGACCTCTCTTTGAGCTCCTTGCAGGTGCATGAACAGACCATTAAGGAAAAGAGAAGTCAGGAACCAAAATCATGGAACATGGTTAATAGCCAATCTGGTTATTTAACTGGAGCTGTGAGGCTGTTCCACTTTGGTCTTCATGCCAGTAAGATGCCTGGTAACAATTTGCACATACACATGTTACTTTTAAGAGGTTCAGTAAGACTGGAATCTCTACGAATACTGCTAGCAACTAGTTCATCTAAACCCTAAACCCATCACACAGAGAAGACAGAGAAGGGTCATTTGGAGCATAGATACCATCTTACAAAACATCCTTATTACTATAAATTGCAGGCTATAGTTACCCATTGATGGAAATTAGTTAGGTTCAGGTGAGTAACATCGCCTCTCATCTCGCTCATACCTCTACTGCTCATACAGGGGTCAACAATTCCTCTTCAATGGTATGATATGATCACCTCTCCAATAACAATTAAACTATTCCCCCACTTAAGTTGAACCAACCTTCAGAAAAGCACCACTAGAAGCAACTTCCGTAGTTGTAATAATATAATCATCCAAACGTCAGACTGGTTGTTAGATGATTTAGTCAGTCGCCATATTCCATGTCATTCAAAGATGCTTTAGGCAGAAACCTATTTGAACAGGGAAAATGGTTCCTACTTCCAGTTGAAAACTTTATTAGACAGTTATGAGAAGCCTGAAGGTGTTTCACCCGCTAGTCCCTGGGGATCTGTCATCCAGGTGGCCAGGAACGGCCATCACTTTTGGATCCAGTTCTTAGGGGTGGACCAGTGCGGGAGGATCACCGAGGTGAGGGGTCTTCGGGGAGTGGGAGTGGGACAATGGATGATGAGATGCAGTATCCCCTTCCCTGTAACACCTTTATCCAATCCAGGTAGGATACTTAGGAACATAACCCCCCCTTCACAACATGAACACTTTCTCACAGACAGCTCGCTATGAGAGAAAATGGACTAATACCTGAGCCGTTAACCTGGCATGTCCCAATACCATAGTTTGTCAGGGTTAGTCAATTCCTGACCATCACACACACACACCTGACTTCCATTACATTTCCCCACATGGATAAAAGGTGGAGCACGAGAGCACACTCTGGGTGAGGCGAAGCACACAAGGAAAAAGCAGTTCCAAGATGGCAGTTTAACACGAGGTAAAAGACGGCAAACCAGAAGGGGATCGCAAGGAGGGAAGTCCCCTTGAACTTTATGACGAGGAACCATTACTTTTGTGAAACCTCAAGAATAGAAAGCGTAAAACCAGGAAATCAGGCTGAGGAATCTTTCATGGTCTGTTGGAGGTACCCGGGGCTCTCCGGCGTCAATAATCCAGGTGGGGAGAATTGCCTGCTGCCATGGTACTGTTCTTGGCTCCTACAACAAAGCAGCACCAGTGAAATCAACACAGCCAGTGAGTTAGAGAGGCTGATACCAGACAGGTCTGTGTTGAAGCCAAGGTTGCAAGCAGCAACATTGTATGGTGTACGCTGAAGTGAACAGTGTATGAAGTGCTTGTGATAACCAATGCAAGTAAAACTGGACATCAGATGAATGATTGAACTTTGAAACCAAGATACGATACCTTAGAGTGGTCCAGCACCGCGTGCATGCTTATTCGAAAGTCTCTGTAAGGTATCCAACTGAGAGGTGGCAAAAGCGAAAGAGTGACAGAGGATTGTGAATCGAAGTGGTCCTGCAATGGGTCAAGAAAAATGCAGTGCACAATCGAAAGTCTTCGATGTTAATAGAGTAAAGAAAGTTGTGTTAAAGTAAATAAAAATTGGTCCGAACCCGGCAGAGGGAGACTGATGGAACATTGTGTTGAAACCGATCCGAGCCCGGCTGAGGGGGATCCAGGGTGAATAGTGAATCACCTGAGAAATTGAGTACATGTAAAATTCTCAGAGGAAATGAACTTATTGTTTGTTTGTGGCATCAGGCCCTCTGAAAGAAGAGACTTTGAAAGGCAGAGAGACTTGGGCACAGAAGGCCCTGATGCTAATTTTTTAACTGCACCCTTGTGCCAGAGAAGCCAGAGACTCTGCTAAGCTCGAGTGGGCCGCCTTGTCCCGTGCATTAAATGTGGGGAAGGGAGGCCAATGGCCTGAATATCCTGACATATCATTTCTTGAACACTTTTCTTTTGCATAACATTGTTTCCCACACTATTTTTATTTAGAAGTAAGGATTGGCATAGTATAGGCCCTTTTTATTTTGACAAGACACCACTAGGACGGTACAATTTTTATTTGATGGTCGTAGCTTGCTCCCATCTTTAGATTTAGGATTAGATAGGAATTTTTCAAACCCTTTTTGAAGTTCAATAAACACTCTTGAACTGTGATCACTTGTGTCTGTCTTACCGTTGGTACCATGCCTTCCTTGCACAGTCTACAGTGTGATATAATGCGGCTCTCTAATCAATCATAAACTCTTATTCTTCTGAAATGCCTGGCTCCCCTCTAAACCCAAAAATTGTTAAGTTTGCTGTTTTGTGTGTGTCTGTTATATGTGCGCTACCATGCCCATGGGCCTGTCTTTATGCACAATATAAATAAACACATCTCTGAGATTGATGCCTATGATTGAAATTGGTATAATTGCTTACTGGCAAATTTGCATTTGAGGGATTAAAAAATATCAGAGGTTGCAAAGATGTTCTATTTAAGTCTTTAGCAGCAGTTTAAGCAAAACAAAAGAGGTGATAGCTGGAAGGTTTAGAATGAATCTTAACCTCTGGCATTGCTCTGGGTAAGCCTCCAGACCATTGTTCTTCACCTGCCAAGCCATTACAAAAGGGGAAAGACCATATGCAAATCAGGCTTGGTCCCACTCCAAAAGGGGCAGTCCAGCCCGAACTGCTTGGCCGCATCCCTTCTGCACGAGACCATAAGCATCCCCAGACATGTTTCAGTCTGTGGTTATAGTCTGTCTCACTATGTGAGGTGAGAGACGGTATGCCCAGACGTGGGTCCCTTGCTCGCTGCGCTATTGGGAACCAAGCTTCACCTCACTGAGGAGGCCCTACAAGGCCGAAACATGTCTGGGAATGCTTGTGTTTCCGTGCAGAGGGTACCTGGCGTAGCAGTTCCGGCTGGGCTGCTACTATTGGTGGCACTACCTGACTGATTTGCATACGGCTGGACCCCTTTTGCAATGGCGCAGATGGGCTAAAAAACAGTGGTGTAGAAGGTTGCCTAGAGCAATGCCAGTAGTTCAGATTCATTCAAAACCTTCCACCCATCACCTTTGTGGTTTTAGCAGCAGTCTGAAATAAATCAGTATTTCTGAAAGCTAGGTGGGTTCGCCCAGACAAGGGGTTTGACATGGTTTATAGTTATAGTTTCCACAGCCATAGTTTCGAATGCCAATAGTTCTGATACAAAAGTGCCGGAAAAAAAAGTTTTGATATTTTTTTTTTTTGGGAGGACTTTCCCAACCCCCCCCAACCACTGTGTTTTTTTTTTAAACACCTTTTACAATACAAAATAAAAAAATAAACTTGAATACAGAAAAAAAAAAATTGAAACTTTTCTTTTCGGCACTTTTGATTCGAACTATTGTTTCGAAACTTTGACTGGACACCGCTTGACATACCATAAGTAAATGTATTAGATGCACAAAGTGCAAACCCCTCTTCCTCCATATGCTCCTGACTGCCTTCCTCTCTCTCTGCTTGCCCCATGATATCTGCAATTGCCCATAAAACTGCATTACTAGGTTGCACACTTAGAACACTTTTGTCTGAACCTGCAGACCAGGTGTGTACATGATCCTCTATTGTAGACCCAATACACGGTTCTACGTTGTCTTATTGAAGAAAATTACTCTCCAACAGAATTACTTGTTTTTTTTTTTAAATGGATGTTCTCTTCCGTTATCCACCTTAAACCCCCACAAGACCCCCACTCTCACCCTCCCACCACCCTTATACCTCCAAGCCTTAAAAATCATATATATATAAAATTACTTCCCCACAAAGTAATTATCTCCATGTAAATTACCAAAGAGTAGTCTATCTACTTCAGTAAAACAATGGCATGCACACCATCCGCTTTGGAGACTGCCCTTCAGTCCTGGCCACCTACCCTTTCATGGGTGAGTCAACCTTGAAAGGATAGATCTGAAAAGCGAGGCATGCCTCCATTTTCAACACCACTGCCGCCCAGTGGCATCCACTTAAACCAGAGGTTCGTGTTGAGTTTCTCCTACTGTATGGCTTTATACTCTGTCATTTGCGACCAAAGTTCTTTGTACTGCGTAACCATTTTACCCATCGAGCCGTGAAGTTGAAGGGCACCTGCCTAATCATATAATGTTAGTTTATCAATGTGACACCTAACTCCTGGAATTTTAATTGACCCTAGCAAAAATGATAAAATGTGATATCCACTGACACCCTTGGTTCTCTAGGCCACTTCCCTCTCCTCCTCCTCATAGCCCGCTTTTGATCATAGCACAGCAACTTAAAAATCTCTCCAAGTTTACCTGACCAGATCTTTTCCTTGGTGCTCATCATGAGATGTGCCACAAATTGCGCTGTGGTCTCCCTTTATGGCATCTTCTTAGTTTCCTGAATGACCTGTTCCTTTCTGTCCATTCTAGCAACCGATGACTACCAGCTTCAGTTCTGGAAGCACCTCAAGACCTTCTTCTTCTTTGCTTCTGCTTTCTCTCTTCCTCTCCCCTACTAATCTCAGTTGTCTCTGCACTGGGCATCTGCTACCCCCTGATTTCGGGCCCAGATCCCTGCCCACACAGCCAGCTGCATACCCACACTGCCTCCGGCAACCCTTGAACTTGGGTCTGTATCTGCAACCCTACAGTCCCCATACGTGCACTTATTGACACCCACCACTGCACTTAATTCCTGCACTTTTCACCGGCTGACCGCACTACCTGTTTTTCTTTCATGTGTTCAGCACTTTCCACTCCTCCCCTGATCCCTTGTACACCTCCCTTGCCTCGTCGTGCCCTGAAACACATGTCTATGGGCACGATATAAATAAATATCATATCATATCACCATTTTAGGGTACACTAGGACCACATCACTGATGCTGGCACCCTGTGGGGCGGAGGCCATGGACATGTTCCCCATGTGGGCGCCAAGACCACAGCACTGACTTTTGCAGCCCGTGGGAGGCACCAAGACTACAAAGTCCTGTGGACACCTACAGGTTTTAGCTGGAGGGTACAACCGCTTTATTTCCCTCTTGTTCCTAAATCACTAAGCAGATGTCCTTCAATTATTGTTTTACCTTCTAGGTATACACTGTCTCTGCTGTGTTGTCTCATCTGCCTCACTTTTGCTCGTCCTCTGTGGGCCTCTGATGACTTGACTTGCTGATGGAGGTGCTCCTGCATGCATACCCGTGCACACCAGCCAGAGTGTGTCTTAGACTCACTGAGTCTGCTCTTCGTCCCTGGCTGGCATGCACGGGCATGCAAGGATCGCACAAGGGCAATGCGCCTAGGAAGCAAGTCCACGCAGAGCAACAGAGGTTTGAATCCCGATCCGCGCTTAGAAACCGCCCTCGGGTATAGTATTACGCATGTTATAAAAAAACAATTAAATAAATATATACATAGAAAGTGAAACTGAAAATGCGAATTCGGTTGGGAGGGCCCACACTTCCGTCATACAAAAAAAATGCTAATGCAGTGCAGGCTATGCAAAATCCAATTTAAATCCAAATTAAATATAAAATCCAATTAAGCACTGGCCGGTGCGGGGCCCCTAAAAGGAGTGGGGCCCATAGGCCGGTGCTTACTTGGCCTAATGGATAATCCGGCGCTGATCGTTCCCTTCTGTTTTGTGGGTCTGTGCCCATGTTCTTTCCCTTTCGCTAGGCCATCATGTCTCTTATTCACTCCTTTAATGACTATGGGCCTCATTACACGGATGGCGGTAAGGATTTACCGGTAAAATACCGGTACCGGTAAATCCTTACCGCCTTACTACGAGGTCCCTTTGCGGGTTGGGGGATTTAACGCCAACCCGCAAAGGGACCCAGGGAGCTAATTACAGTACCGCAATTTGCGGTACCGTAATTAGCGCCTTCCCCATTCTCATTGAGCCCTATGGGCCAAAAATGGGAATGGGGAAGGGCAATGGTGGAAGGGGGAATTACCACTCTGCCAACCTTGGAATGGGGCGGTAATTCCCCTTTCCGCCAAGGCGGTGCCGGTATTTTACCGGCATGAACCATGGCGCTAATAGCGCCATGGTTCTCCGCCATCCGTGTAATGAGGCCCTTTGTATTCTTGTGGGATAAATCCTTACCCTAAGCTCCAACCGTTTTTTCTTTTGTGCCCCTCAGTTGGTGGCCGAGCCCCACTTTGACCACCCAAATGCTGGGCACTTCCTACCTTTGACCTTGCTTTCCACTAGTGACCAACTATGCCTGCTGCTGGTAGATCAACCACCTCACTTCAGCCTGTAGATAGAATTCCATTTGTGGGGCCTCCCTGTGCTTTCCTAAGGCTGAGAACGCATTTGCAAGGTGGATTGGGCTGCACACAAAAATAACGGCAAATTGTTCCACTGCTGTTAATGAGCAGATTTGGCCATCGGGTACCCCTACATCCCTGTGCACCCGCCCAACAGGTGGTGGGAATCGGGAGGAGCCCTACCCTGTTTTTTGGCAATGTATTAGTTGGGTGGATGTGCCTGTCATCACTCACTCATGCACCAGCCTTAAGGAAGTTACACCGATCCTCATTGGGGTCATGGTGAGAGGCATGAAATGTCTCTGCCACCAAAGCTAGGAATTTGGTGAAGTGATGCCATTCGGATCTTTGCACTGTGGTTCTTGCTATCCGAATTTTGGTTGGGAAGAACACCAAAACTATAAGTAACAGACTACCACTGTGTGATATACTTGTATAGTTACATCCAATATGGAACAATGTGTGATATCTGGAGTCTTTGGTAACTATGCGTGCGTTTGGGAGCGCACCTTCTAATGAGGAAAAATGTGCTGGTTACTGAGACCTGGCATAATTCCAAATTCCAGCCCATTTCATATGCTTTTACAGCTCAGAAGGAACAATGGAAAGAACCCCTCATTCCGAGTTTGTGGGTAGTTTGACAGAATTACCACCGAACTACCACCAGATGGGATTACTGTTACAGCCACTTTTGACGGAGGTAATTCCTCCACTCCAAGGCCAAACTCGGAGTGTGACGGCGTGGGAAAAGTGGTGGTAATTCCGTGACCGCCACCTTTTTACCGGTCAACCACACTCGGAAAGCACTTTAGTAAACAATAGATGCCATTGTGGACCCTTCTTCCAGCAAAGATAACCCGTGTGTGAGCTATTCCCTGACCTCATAAAACACCCATGTGTGTGGAGGAGTTTGGGGCATGTAGCCGTGATGACTTTAGGATTACATTCTATAGCTGATGATATATCACTCCCCAGTCTTTTCCCCGTGTGTGGAAGAGTTTGGGGCATGTAGCTGTGATGACTTTAGGATTACATTCTATAGCTGATGATATATCACTCCCCAATCTTTTCCCCGTGTGTAGAAGAGTTTGGGGCATGTAGCCGTGATGACTTTAGGATTACATTCTATAGCTGATGATATATCACTCCCCAGTCTTTTCGCCTCCTTGCCGTGTTTGACCGACCGGAAGCAGCCATGGCTACTTGGTCATTCTATAAAGTTTTCCTTTTGGCATGATTGGTTCTGTGTGCTACGGAGTACACAAGGGTGTACCTCATTTGTTCACTTTTATTGTTTGCATTTTTACATTTACCTTTTTCTTTCAACGCCAGAAAATTGAAGAAAAGACTAAAACGTTTTATGGCATCCGTGCACCACCGGATATCTTTCAGAAGTACATCCGGCTCTTGAGGAATCCAGACAAAGATGCCCTGAATGTGAACCCAGAAGACATTGTTCGCATCACCACCAGGTAGGAATACACAAACAATCCAGTATCCCAAGTTCGAGGGTCCTAATGTCACACGACAATCGCTAGTTAGTCATGAATAGGAAACGCTTGAGCCAGCATTAAGAAACTCAGAAGTCTGTGGCCCTCATAAGTTTCCCGGTATCCCGCCGGTATTACCAGCAAACTGTAATACCGTTTTCGCCACTTGGTCTGTCGGAATTACCGGCAGATTCCAAGTGGCGGAAAAGTTAGTAAATCCCCATTACATGAAGTCCGATAGGACTCCATGGGAGGAATATGCCAGTATTGCCGGCACTGGTATAACCGGGACGGTAATATCAAGTTTTTTGCTGGTAGGGTGGTGGATTTACCTCCAGCTCAGAGCTAGAGTTAAATCCTCCACCCTACCACCAACTTATGGTTGGCCAGTCTGGAAAAGTGGCGGTACACGTTATTACCAGCACTTTATTTCCGGACCAGCCAACTTATAATGCGGCCCTGTGTTTGGTCAATGCTAAATGAGCTGGAAATGCCATGTGCACATCACTCCAAATGCAAGGTGTCCATCTGCAAAGGGAATTCTCCAAAGGCTAATTCTCTAGCACCATAAAAATACTCACAAGATCATGGGCAGTGACCCCCACACTGCAAAGTGGCTTGGAGCCCCCAAAGGACCATGTGTCTTATCACCGTGGGATTCCCCACATCGGACTGTGTGACCATTATCTTTAGGAGCTCCAACACTGGTGTGTCCATCACCATTGGAAGGCCACAAAGCACCATATATGGATTATTACTAGAAGCCCTACCACATTCCTGCCCTCACCAGTGGGAACCCTGAAAAGATCATGTGCACATAAACACTCTTAAGTGTCCCTAAAATGATATACCCAGCAACACTAATGAAAGTGGCCCACCAACACTGGTGCCCCCTTAAAATGTGTGCATGTTATCATTCTGAGACTTTATATATTTATTTGGTATTTATAAAGCGCCCATACAGCACAATGTGTTTCTAGGTGCCACAAGACAAGACAAGAGGGGTGGGGAACAGGGATGAAGATGAACAAAAACGGTCCTACTAGGTCTTGTGTCATTCGCATCATGCAAGTGCAGTAAAAGAAGTGCAGGGGAGTGGGGGTGAAGCCGGTCAGAGCGGAATGCGTTAATGCTAAAATGGGAAGGGAAGAGTGGAGAGCACGCAAGTGCTGTGGGGGCCAGGGAGGGGGCGAAGAGGGCCCCTAGGCTAGGCGAGTGCTAAGGGAAGGCCAGGTGGACAAGGGCAAGGGGAAAGCAGGGAGTGCAGGGAATGAGGGTCTGCATGCTAAGTGCCAGGATAGGGAGGGATCAGGCTCAGTAGGGTTGTAGGCCCCACCAGCCTAGTATAGGGGGAGACAGTCCGGTAGGGCAAGTGCAGGTTTGGGGGGGTCAGAGGAGAACGAAGTGCTGGGATAGAGTGTGCGAGGAGGGCCTGGTTCCCTGTATGACTCAGAAGGAACCAGGCAGCCAGACAAAATGCGGGAGAGGTGGAGATTAGCAGGGGAGGGGAGTGGGAAGAAAAAAGAGCAATGGAGGGTCTTGAGAAGCTTCTGGAGCTTAAAGAGATCCGGCTCAAGCCTGAGAGGGACAGAGAGAGCATTCCAGAGGGGGGCTCCTGTGGAAGAGAAAGATCTACCCCACCCCCCCTCTATGCTTGGAAAAACATCTGATCTACAGAGAGCTGGAGCTAGAAGGCCGAAGGGCTCTAGCAGGGAGCTATTTAGGGAGAGAGAGTTGGAGGTAGCGGGTCCCAGGCGGCAGAAGGCCTTGTGGATGGTGTAGAGGGTGTTGAACCTGATCCTTGCAACAACCAAGAGCCAGTGGAGAGATTTTAGTGCTGGAGATGTGGTCCCTGGTCTTAAACCAAGGATAAATCTTGTGGTCCTATTCTGCATTAGTTGATGGGGCAAAGGGAGGATTTAGGCAGACTGGGGAAGAGGCTGTTGCAGTAGTCCAGCCTAGAGAGGACCAGAGCTCTGCAGACAATGATTTTCTGGGAGAAGTTGAGGAAAGGGAAAATTCCTCTTAGGAGGTGCAGCTGAAAGAGGGCCTTCTTGGCAAGGTCCGCGATGTGAGGATAGTAGGAGAGAGAGGAGTAGAAGATGACAGCAAGGTTTTTTGCCTCACAAGAGGGTGAGGTGAGTGGGCTCATGGAGGCCAGCCAGAGAGTAGGAGGGAAGGAGGGAGTTGGTGTCCCAATGAGAAGGATCTCATTCTTACTGACATTAAGGCAGAGATTATTAGCAGCACACAATGCCTGAATAGCAGTCAGGCAGTCGGGAATGAGAGAGGAAGAAGAGGGTGAAGAAGAGAGAAGCTTAAAGGAGAGCTGCATGTCGTCTGCATAGCAGTGGAAGTGAGGAGAGTAAGCAGAGATCAAGTGGGCCAGAGGGGCAAGGTAGATGTTGAAGATCCACAGCGAGAGGATAGAGCCCTGAGGACGCTGCATGTGGAGAGTCTGATGGGGGAGAGAAAAGGGCGCAGGGAAGGTCAGTCCGAGAGGAAGGAGCTGAACCAGTCCAGAGCCAGGTCCGTGATGCCATGGGTATCATAGAGCTGATTTATTAGGGTGTCATGATTTAATTCCTATGTGCGTCATCACTGGAAACCCCTGTAGAATCACTCTCCGGGAGTGATTGAAAGGTAACAATAGCTTTTGAAAAGTGTCCATGAGAAAGTGTGTATTGTATATAATAGCCACAATGCCCACCAAGAATAAATCATGAAACTCAGATTATGTGGTGAATTTCATGAAACTCTAGAGACGAACTATCATAAAAACCATACTATTTCAAATACTGCCTGTTTGTATTGCTTGCCAAATTACGGCCTACAGACAATGGGCCTCATTATGAAGTCAGCAGTAAAACCTGCTGGTAGGCTACCACCGACCCCGTAACACTGTTTCCGCCGCCTGACATCCCAGTGCTACCAGGATATCCTAGGTGCGGAACAGTTATTTCCCATTCCCATGGAGCCCCATTGAACTCCAGGAGAATGGAAAACCTGAAGCACCAGTACTAAAGGTCTGCCTTGCCTCCCCTGACCCCACGCTTTTTGCATCACTGCTGTCTGTGAACCCAAGCTACCTCCGGCAGGTGCCTGGATTCAACATCGCACAGACCCTCACATTTCTGTGGACTTGTGGCTCTCAGAAAACAACAAGGGAACGTGTACTCACTCCCCTTTTGTTACTCCCAGCAAACGTAAGCCAAGATTTTGGAGCAAAACTACTCAAACACATTATAGTGCTTATAGTGGCCAAACAAGGCATAGAAATGACAGTTAACTGTTTGGTGAAAGAGGCCTAAACACATTAGCAGACGAGAATGGCTTCTAAAGACTTGGACCAGGTGTTTGCACAAGTGAAGATATCGAAAAAGCTAACATTATTTTCCATAGATAAGACAAAGTAACATGTTTCCACAAAATCTGCATGCTTTATTTTCATGATCTATTTATCCATTTCCACCCTCGTTATAATGATGGAAATTTATTGAGTACAGTTGCAGATCATACGACTTCTTTTTAGCACCCCTTGGGTGACTCCATGCAAACATTTTCTTTCTCACAGTGTAAGGCATCATGTGTGCTTCCTTTTTCTACAAGAAAAAAGCTTTCTTAAGAAAAACCTCAAAGGGCATTTTAATATGTTTTGCTGTGCTGTTGGGATGGAGGAACACATTTGAGTATACAAGGTATTTCAACTCGAGGTCTTTACCGCATGCTGTATTTCTGTGCAATACAACACATTGGGCCTCATTATAAGTTTGGCGGTCCAGAAATAATGGTGATGGTAGCAACGTACCAGCACCCTTTCCGGACTGCCAAACAAAGAGTCTGCCAGTAGGGACACAGAACTCACGGCAGTCCTGCAGCCTCGTTTGTCTCTGAGGTAGTTTCAACATGATCCGACGTACCTCTTTACATCATGGCTGGTCTTTTTACGTTATAGTTTCTATTGCAGCAACCTTCTCTATATCTTATCTACCATGCGTTTCTGCATATATACATTTGTTGAGCTTCATCTCGCTCCTCTTTACAACATAAATGATTGCTTTATCTTTTTACACTTGATTACTAATGTCACTTCAATTGCACCTTCGTTCTTTAAGTATCTGCATATCATTTCTGTGCCTCTTTGTGTCTTCCCTTTATGAAGTCACTTTACTCGTACAATTTGCAATTACAGCTCTTCTATGTCCAATGGTGTATGTCGACATCCTTCCACCTCTTCAGTACGAGAGTACATAAGAAACAGCTGTCTGAGTGCATAACGTCTCTCATTTCTTCGGTGCTCTATTGGTATGCTACTTGGCATCATACACAGCTCTCTTTCTGTTCTTCCAGTATGCCTGAGGTGAGGGGGCTCCTCTACATTCCCCCTCTGGTTGAGTCTTTGACCACCTCTTCAATCTTCTTAACCTTTTCTTCACACTGTGGTTTCTTTGGAATCCATATCTTTGTCACCCCCCCTCAGGTGACATGCATTCTTTATATGCTCATTCACACTCCAAGTCAAGTGGCACCAATCTCGAGATGGGTGGCAGAATATCCAACGTCCTGCATACTTCTTATTTTCCTTAGGGTAGTAGAACTTAATTCCTGGTGGTGCCAGGGGATTTCCTTTTATGTGTTTACAGGTGGTTGTCTCATTTTGCATTTGTTCATCAGTTGCAGCATTTATGTCGATCATCATCTACAGGTTTCTTTGCGGTCTTCTGACATTGTCCAGTAATGATTCTCACAACACAGAATCCCAGCATTACCAACACTAGTATTGCTCCAAATAACTTGAATTATTTGAACGCATATGACAATTTTAGTGGCCTTGATAACATGAATGATGTATGGGAAACCCTTTTAAAAGGAAATAATAGCAATTACATTTTTCATATGATGATTTTTTATGAGCTTAGTTTAAATATTCTTAATCAATTGTCCATTGGCATCTTCTTTTAATAGCAGAGTTTTAAAGATGTATTAGATCTGTAGCTGTCTTTTTACTCTTTTACTAACTTTTTTTCATTGGATTTAATGCAGTGAGCTATATGTAAAGCCTTTGTTTGCTGAATGCATATTATTGTAATTAATAAATAACTTGAAGGCATTTCCCATCCGTGTTGGAATTCATGAAAACAGAGACGAGAACCAATCATCTTCTTCATTCTTGTATACTTCTTCTACCATCTTTGTGTGCAGTTTTGACAACATCGTTAATTGCCTTTGTCAGGGTTCAATTTTCTCCACCATGGGCAGGTATGAACATAAATCAAGATGGCCCCATCTTGGCGCAAATGCCACCTTGCATTGCTGTAATCAAGTCCAAGCCATACCTGTTCTGGAGGGTCATTAATTGAATGGCCCTTGGTTCTTTTCGAATCGCATTAAATCCTTTTATTGTTGTGTTAATTGTTTGCAGAAGCTCCCATCTGGTGATCTGCAACCACTAGGCATTCACTGCAGTCTGGAGTCCTGGCATAAATATGGTTGTGAATATCATTGCCGACTTGCCAACTAGTTTGTGATCATCTGGAATATTATCATAAGCTTTTATCGATTGTTCTGAAAAATAGTTCTCTCTCTTCAGCTGGAGGAGGTTGAACAACCTCTTTTTTTCCCCTCTGGTGCACATCCATTTTAATAAATTCTTCAATATGGAGATTACTTTAGGGAATCACTAATGCAGGAACATGTATGACCACTAAGGAGCATATTTTTCCCCAGTTTTTAGGCAGTTTCATATAACCTTAGGATCCAAAAGCCCAATAATGATACATTAGCACAGCAGTTCCTCCATTAATTCCTGGTGCTTCGAGCATCTGCTTGCATCCTCTATTTTCTCCAACGATAACCAGACCTGTGTTCCTGAAGCATGTTGTTGCATTCTTTATTGGTATTATGGACACCGGTCCTGCTTCATTTTCAACCCATGTTAGTAACTTAGAATACATGGCCCATGACTTTAGGCATACTTCATTTACAGTTTGCACTATGTCTACTGATTCCTTCATCAACAAATGTGCACTGCATGATAACATTACTACTTTCCACTCTGTACTGGTGGCAACTCATCCATATGCCAATAGCCGTGGTCTCGCCCAGCATCCTGGCAATCCTGATGTTTCCTGTAGATCTGCACATTCCAACCTTTTGCTCAACCAGCCTATATCTTTTTCCATCTTCTGTGTTTTTACGTAAGCATCTTCATGTGGAAATGATTTCTTTGATTGCCATTGTAGGGTTGCTCATCTTCCTTCGAATTGTCCTTTTGTTGTACATGCTACTACATGACTGAGGCACTTCGCATTGTGAGTAGGTATTTCTTTCGCAATGAATGTTCTGCCCACATTCGTGGCATAAGGGATGAGAGAACACACAACAGCTTTCCTCTGACATTCTCTTTCCCACCTCTCTCATGTGCTGATACCACATTTTATTCTTTAAATGGGCAGTATTATCAAGAGATGAGTTTATATCCTCATTATCTACTTCAGCATCTCGTTTTGCTCAAACAATTTGTTCAGAAGCATTAGGGAAATCCAAGATTATCCCTAGCAAAGGTACAAACCATGAAGTGCCATTACCTAACATTTCATCAGCATTATTAATGATTATTTGTCTAAATGCCACAAAAAAAAGAAAAAAAGACAAATCAATGTACAGAATGATAATACAATAAGCAATACAAATTAAATTATTGATCTTCTCACTGGCATAGTATCTCTTATACTCTGAAATATTCTCATTTTCTTCTTTTCTTTCAATGCATGTTTAAGTCACTTTTATAAATGTTTTCCCTTTTTACAACAAATATTGCAGACTAATCACAATGACAATTCTGAGAATGATGGTACCATTTTTAGGATCCCCCACAAATTTAACAGCATCCATGTCTTGTCTTCTCTTACTAAAGCTGGGTAAGAATGGAGAAAATAGGTAAACGGAGCAGTAAAAAAAGTGCGCACCATTTGAGTTATGGGATTCATTACGTGATATTTGTATACGCATTATTGTTTTGTTTCGGGCACATTATTGTAAAATCACTATAATGTTTACAGCAGCATACAATATGTTGTGCACTCTGTCTCTCCTTGTTTATGTATAATCTGGTTTTAATTCAGCTGAAAGAATGTCTGGAACAGCAGCAAGTCCATTCACTTCCTATTAAGCTCTAGGAAATGTAAGTTTGTTCCAGAATATTGTTAATTCATCGATAATTTGTCCTTGCCCTTGGTAGCCGAATTGGTCCGCATATGCGGAACATCTTCTCTTCTCTTCTATGTCATCGGCTGTTGGAGGGATATAGGTCTCTCATTTGTGGAGCTTTACGTCATTCAGGTGCACCCAGGCTCTTCTACCTTTCAATTTAACAGCTGTAGGTATGACATCCTTTACTAGGTATGGTCCTTCAAAGCGGGGCTTATTCCAAGTGCACAGACAACCTTGTGCTAACACCTGGTCCCATGGGTACAAACTAGGCTTTTTTATCTATTTACTAAGATCATCAGTTTGGCTGTCTTCTTCAATCTTCTTCAACTTTTCCCCCTGATGTTTGATCTGTTGAGAAATAAAAGAAACACTAGCGCTCATATTGTCAAATGATCATACATCTAATCACCTAAAGCCTTTGCTACACTATGGGCATTGGTTTCTGTTCGAGTGGGAGGAGCAAGGGGTATTCCCATGCAACGTCCAGTCACCAACTCATGAGGAGTCAGATTGTGATCTGAACTAGGCTGATTTCTCAGTGCAAACAAAGCCAGGGGTAGGCAATGCAGTCACCCCTTTTTTAAGTTAATCTTAATTTTATCTATCCTCTCTTTAAGGAGTCTGTTTAATCTCTCACATATAACATTGGCCTGTGGGTCATAAGCACACAAAAGTGTGTGTTTTATACATAATAAAAGAATAACATGCACAAATAGTTAATTTACAAAGTGCGGTCCATTGCACACACCCCATCTTGCAAACACCTTGCGTACGAGAAACATGGCAGCGCATGTGGCATTAGGATGCGTACATGGACCTGCCTCAATCCATCTGGAAAAGGGATAAACTACCACTAACATGTACCTATATCCATTGCTTACTTGCAACATATCCACATAATCTATATGTAGATGCTGAAAAGGACCATTAGGCCGTGGGATTGCTCCTCTCTCTGTTCACAAAGTCTATCCTACTGTGAACCTCTGGCTTATAATGAAATTCACAACAAACTGTGCCATGTGTTCTAATAAATTTGGTGCGAACCAGTCTTCTGCAATCGTGGCAGCAAGACTCTCTCTCGTTGTGTGCACTCGGTAGTGAAGCTGCTTCAGTGCCACCTTTAATAATGCTAGAGGCATAACTGGCTTTCCAGTGCGGTCCTGCCTCCATAAGGCCTCAGCGTGGGATAAAGGACACCCCATGTCTTCCAAAGATCCTGTTCTTCCTGTGGTGCTTGACTATGTTTCTCAATTAATTGTACAATGGATAACATATGAAACCCTTCCTTCATCATCATTGCATCTTCTTGACAATTGTTTAACACTCTCTACATCAAAATCTGAAATGTTTGGGAAATACAGTGCCCTTTTGCGGCTTCGTTACCATGAGAAATCAAATTTGCCCTTTTAGTATGAGCTGCACACTTACGACGGCAATAGCCGATGGAAGCTTTAGTACTTTAATAAGCTTGTCCAATAACAGTGCATGTTGCACTTGTGAGCTGTCTGCATGGGGGAAACCCCTCCTTTTCCAACGTGACAATCCGGCATATATGGTTGACGTCACACAGGCTGAGTCAGAGTACGCTGTCACTTCCTCATCCTCGTATCTCAGGAGTGCAGCGATAAGTGCCACTAATTCTGCAGCCTCTGCTGAACAATGCAAGGGCAGTCTCGCACTTGTCACTACCTCAAATTCACCTTCACGGTTCAGCTTTACTACTGCTGATCCAGTATGTCTTTCGCCCATCTTTTGGTCAATTTTCAAGGAACCGTCAATAAAGAGCACTCCCACCCTCCGAGGGCATTTTCTCTAACATGTGGAATGCCATCATAAAATTCAGTATTCGTTGTACAATCATGCACATAGTCCTCTTTCCCTACCAGTTGCGCCAAGAATTTGCTGGATTCGCTGCTCTGATTTTAAGAATTTTAATCAGTGGGTTCAAAAACTCACTTCATATCCAGATGCTCTTTGTGCAGTCAAATATACTTTTAGGTTTCTCTAAAATAGCGACTAAGGCGTGCTCAAGAAGTAACGTCATTGAGCACCCCATCGTAATACTTGCAGCCTATTCAATTGCAAATGCGGCAGCAACTAAAGCTTGTTCGCAAGGGTAATGTCCTTGCATTATTGGGTCTAAAATCCCACTGTAATATGCTAATGGTTTGTGCCCATGTCATAAAGTCATTTTCTGTGTAAGAACTGCTGTAATCACTACTCCATTTGAATATGAGAATAAATAAAACACTTAATTATAATCTGGTATTCCTAACACAGGGGCTGTGCAAATTGCTCTTTTTAATTCTTCAAATCCTTCAGCCATTTCCATATCCTTCCCCACATTCTTAGCACAGTAGAAGGCTGAACTCTTGAGCACAGCACAGTTCTGGGCTTCTCCGGCACAAGATTACAGTTCGTTTTCCTCGATATCAAGGCCTTCTGTGCCCAAGTCTCTTTCATGCAAAGTCTCTTGTTTCAGAGGGCTTGTTTCAGAGGGCCTGTTAGTTCAAAAACAACAATACAAAAAAGGCAGCAGGTGCCCCTCTCTAACAAGAACATGGCATGATAACCTGTTCTATGTTTTTTTCCCACTTTGAGAGTCTGCAGCCAATGCTTTTAGACACTGTACTTTTCACAAAGGAGGAATAGCCATTTGCATAGAAGTCTTTGTCCCACTCACAAGGGAAGCCCAGCAGCGAAATACCAGGCAAACCACCTTTGAACAAAAGTACCAACAGCAACCCCATATATGTGTTTCAGCCTTGTTGGGCCTCATCAGTGAGGTGGAGCTGTGCCTCTCTGAGCACAGTGAGCAAGCGTTCCACATCTGGGTTCCGCAGGTAACTTAGGGTGACCATCCCCAAGTTCCTTGCAAAAATACAAAAAAAGGATAGCAGGTGCCCCTCTCTAGAAAGAACATGGCATGATAACGTGTTCTGTGGTTTTTTTCCCACTTTGAGAGTCTGCAGTCAACCAAACAAAAAAGGGAATTGCCCTTGGCCTTTTCAACCCAGACCCACAAAGCCTCTGTGAAAGCAAATGTAAGACCTGGAATCGCAGCTGGCGAGTGGTGTATCGGATGTCAGTGGTACGTGGAACCCTCCCACACTGATTGACACGGTGGGGAGAAGCGGTTGCCATCGTGGTACCGTCCTTGACTCCAGTGACAAAGGAAACACCTACAAGGTCAACACAGCCAGTGAGTCAGAGGAAGCTGATAGTGGACCGAACGGTGTTGCACTCAGGGTTGCAGTGGCAACATTGTATGTGAAGAAAGAAGATAATAGACATAGGTCTTTTGTGAGTGGAATTGGAACCAGACATAGTGTTCCAGAGCCTGCCAACTCTGCTGCGTGCCCCCTCTTCTCCTACAGGTTCGAGCTATATGTCCCATTCTCCCACAATTCCAACATTGCCCCAAACCTATATGGAAGTAATATTTCTCAGAATATGATTGTGATAACCTACCATCCAGAAAATTATAGGGAAGAAGAAGAACCACTGCCAGTACTGACACTCTCGTGCTTCATCAGAACCTTTAGTAACAAGGAACCATTTTGAGGGAAATCTGCAGTTACGTCACCACACAAACCTTAGAAACCTGGGTGCGCAGGACTCAATTCTATCCCAGATAAACTGCTTTCCCTACATGGAGGAAGATCTAAACCTGCCGAACAAGGAATTACAACTCTTGGCAATCCACCAACAGCATGATACTCCGCTGGCAGGGCCTCCTCTGATCTGATGGTGTGGAAGTGCTGGTGCCCCATGGCAAAAAAGGATATCCAGAATTATGTATTTTATAAACAAACAAACAAACATGTGCTACCTTGCAACGTGTGTGCCCACAATAAAATCCGCCAACAAGGACTGGTGCAACCCCTGCCAATCGGGCCTACCACTTGGCACACAATCTCATTAGACTTCATCACAGCTCTACCCAAGAGCTGGAGTTGCACTGTCATCTTAATATGACCAGTTATCCAAGAGGGCTCACTTCACTCCCTTCAAAAGGTTTCAGACCGCATTGGAGCTGGCCATAGTTTTTCTCTCTCACACAGTCTGTTTGCATGGGGTACACTCAGTCACCATTTCTCATCGGGAAGGCCAATTACTTTAACATTTCTGGAGGGCTTTCTGTTCTTCCCTAGAAGTAGACGTAAGGTTGCCCATTGCCTCCCCCACAGATGGCTGGGTATCAGAGACCGCTAACCAGGCCCAATAAAAATACCTATTTCGCAAAATATCACAAGGGGATCAAGACTGGGCGGATCTACACTAGGCTGCAGAATTTGCCCTTAGGAACTTGTCTCATGAATTGACAGGCTACTCAAATGTTGTTTATTGGGGTTTCCATCCAAAGACCATTGAGCTTCCAAGTCCTATTCCTGTTATGTACCTGCAGTAAGAAACACCATGCAAACCATAGGCAAATCTAACACCATCTCACGATCAACCTAAACAAGGCCAAGTGAACATACAAGGGACAGGCAGACAAGCATCATAGGTACACCAAACCACTAGAACCAGGAGTGGATGTTTGACTAGTCACTATGAAACGGTGCATGAAAGGGCCCCACAAAGTCTAACCTTGATGCATGTGTCCATTCCCTGTTGAAAAGAGGTTTGTACCTACAGCTGTGCAGTTAGTCCATGCCCCCTCAATTCACATACACCCAACATTCCTTGTTTCCCTAATCAAAAGGGTTGAATCGCACCACAGACATTGAACCATACCTCCTCCAGTTTGAGGTCACCTAGTTTCCCAGAGTGTATGGTGGTGGGTACATGACCTCATAGACTGGAAACACTATAACACAGAATTAGCTCCCGAGAACCCGCAAACAACATCCAAGTTCCATGTGTAGTCACTTCCAACAGCAGCACCCAGAAAAACACACTGCATAACCGGAAGAATTCTCAAGGCGGTTATTGTAATGGCAGCCCTTGGACAAATGCCTTTACCAACCGGAATGGGCTGCTCTGGACCATTATGGCCCTTGGTATATGCTAATGGTGAGTGGAGTGCAGAGTTCAACAATATCTAGTCAAAAACAATAAGGACCACAAACACAAAGTCCTGAAAATCTCACATGATCTTGTCAACCCGCAAGATCTTGCAAGATATGGAAATCATGCGAGATCTCAGCAGCATATGCCAGTCGTTCTTCAGGAGCCTACCTGGAAGAAGTCCTGGGCTGCTCCACCGTGGGATGGAATTGTCTTCCTACCTATAGAAGAGCCAAGAATAGAAAGTGGGTCACAAGGGAAAGTAACCTGATCAAACTGCATCATCCCAGACAGGACCTTATCATTCCTGCAAAGAAGAGGGAACTGTGAGAAACCAAAGGGTGTCTCACTTGCTAGTTCCCGGGGATCTCTCTCTCAGGCGGCCAGGCATGGCCATCAGCTTTTGATCCTGACCCTGGGGGTGTGCCAGTGCGGGAGGATCACCTGGGCGAAAGATCTTCTGGGAGTGGGGGTGAGGCATTTGATCGTGAGACGCGGTATTCACCCCTTTCTCGTGCCCATACCCCATCCTATTTTATAGGATTCTCCAACGTCCCAACTACCCCCTAACCACCTTTCTACACAAAAACTGGGCAGAGGAAGAGGATGACAAAGAGGACGACTGAGACTAAAGAGGCTAACCCTTACATATCACATTGGAATTTTCCCGTTAATCAGGTCAGGCAAAGTCAGGCACTTTACCTTAATCACATACATCTGATACCCATTAGTTCCCCACATGGATAACAGGCCGAACATAGGGACACACTCTGGGCAAGGTGAGACACGAGAAGGAGCAGATATTCCAGGGCAAAGGTTAACCCAATGGAGCAGGACGACCGATCGAGGGACCAGAGCGCAGAAGAGAAAGACCCTGAAGATCCCTGCAGGAGATTGTTGCCTCCAGGAAACTGTGAAGGATACGTGGAGAAAGCCAAATCCCAGACGAAAAGAACCCTGCTTTGTGTTTCAAGGGCACCAGTGACCCACGCAGGTGAACAGCAGAGTTAGGGAGGAAAGGCCAAGCCTGTGGTATGAACCTTAACTCTTGAATCAAAGCCGCAGAGAAAAGAAAGGAATGCACACAACCAGTGAGTTAGTGAAAGACCTGAAAGTTCGGTTTGTGTCAAGGAAAAATTTAAGCTGCAACAGTGTATCTTACAATTGAAGTCTGCGTGCATGCTCATGAGACGTAAAAGAAGGCAAATCAATGGTGAACTTTAAGGATTCTGATAACTGTGAAGCCTATGATACAGAGTAGCTGAGTGGGCCGGCGAAAGGATGTAGTCCACTCGAAAGTCTCCACGAAAAGCGTGATGTCTCGTTGAAAAAAACGACAAAGTGACCAAAATTTGAAGTGCGCAATGGTCAAGATTAACCCTGTTGAACGGGGAAGTTAAAAGGGTGATTTCTTCAAGAGAAAAGATCTCTTTGAACTTTGCTTATTGGGTTATGGAACTACCGAGACAAAGAGACACTGGGGCAAATAACATAAGGGAAAAATAAAGTGAAAGCCGAGGTGGTCAGGCGTAAGTCTATGGAAAAAGCCTTGATAATTCTAAAGTCTTCGATATCAGTGAAAGGTCCAAGCCTGACCAAGGGAGACCTGGAATATGAAATAAGTTGGGGGGAAGGGGAACAACTAATGAATGTGAATAAAGCTTGGGGAAGGGAATCCCTGCAAGTGCTGTGTTTGCGAGTTCCGAGACCGTCTGACGGAGACCTATGTGATGTTGAATCAGGTACTTTTTGTGTTGAGGGGTCCGAAACCGACAGAAGGAGACCTATGTGAAGTTTTATTGAACTGTGAAAGAACTTTTGGTGAACTGAAACAAGCGTGGAAGACCAACCGGGCCTCCACCTATGTGTTGAACTGCCTTTTTTTTGATGACCTGAGCCAGTGTGTGTCATCCTGTTTCCAAGGGCTGCCTTACTCCGTGCTGTCCAACGTGGGGACAGCTCTTCTCCCCAGGTCAGACAGCATGGAGTAAGGCAGCCCCCGTAAACAGGATGACACACGCTGGCTCAGGTTATCAAAAAAAGGCAGTTTAAAATGTGGTTCGAGGCACGCTTGGCCTTCCACGTTAAAGTCACTTGTTTTGGTTCACCAAAAGTTATTTCAATGTTTGCCCTTGTTATAACACTGACTTTCCTTTGCATACACATTCCCCTTTACACACTTTTTGTATAAGAGATAGGGCAGGCTTTAGGTTTTGTTAGTTTAGGCCATTTTGAATTGACATATTCTGACTAGAACTGTGTTTTCTTTATTATTTGATGGTAGAGACTACTCCCATCATAGCTATAGGGCGAAGTAGGAGGTTTTCCAAACCCCAAGAATTGAATAAAGGTTTTGAAACTTGTAGCTCTTCTGTCAGTGTCATACTTATGAGACCATGCCTCCCTTACAGAACACAAAGTTAAATGCGGGTGATTAGCCAGGATTGAATTTTGTCTTAGTTATATTCTGAGCACAAAACTAGAAAAAAAGATACCACAATCTCTACTCCAACGCAGAGATCATGGACTACGATATACTCCTGAGAGCATTTCAGCTATGCTGGTCACAGCAGAGAAAGGGTGTGGCACCATTGTGTTCTTGCTACTTCCCACATTTTAGGTGCCACTTACACCTGGGTGTTTTGAGAAGAAGCAGGGTGGAGTTTTCCACGTATAATGAATAGATTCTTTAAACTTCGTTTTTCATGACCCTTCTGTGCAGTAGTGGAGTGCATCAATTACGTTTTTGTGTTTGCCACTGTTTAGAGCTAGTTTTCCTGAACACAGGCACTCATCTGTTGCACTAGTGACTACAATTTCGGTTGACAGGGCTTTGAGTGTGGCACTTGTAGCAACATGGTTGATGTGCTGCTCTAGTTGAATCACTGCCCCTTTCCTCTTGGGCAGTGGCCGCTCTGTAATGGAACGATAGAAAATCTAAGGGATTGCCAATTCCAGGATGATAATGGATGCAGAATTTCTATTCTTGCAGATGTAGAATCTACATTTTGATCGTGGCAGATGGGAGGGGGTCGGAGAGCTGCGCGGTTGAACATTGGGATTAGTGGCTTGTATCTGTGATTATTTGGATATGTTGGCACCCCATACCAATGCAATGGCTTCCTTCTCGATCTGTACCCGATTTATGGAGTTAGGTTGAGCGTTCTGCTTGCATACGCCACCGGGACCACTTCTCTTGTTAGGATGGCCTATGTGAGTAGCCCTCCAAGCCCATGGGAACTGCCACCCATAAGCAATTCCGTTTACCACACTGGATTGAAATAGGTGATCATAGTGTCTGCTGCCGGGGCATCTTTGGTTGCTTGGAAGGCCACCACTTGTTCTTCCCACGAAGATGCTTCAAAAGTCTTGGTCAATCAGTGAATTGGCTTTGTGAGGGTGGGTCAATTGGGGATGATGCCTCACCATAGTTCACCATGATGAGGAAGCTTTGAAGTTCTGACTGATTTTAGGGAGGAGAGGCAGATTTACTAACATTGACGTTGCAGGGGGTCATCAAAGATGCCATCGTTTTAGAGCTCAATGCTGAGGATTCTATTTTGTCTTTATCAAACTCACATTTCTTTCTGTTTAGAGTGGGGCGTTGATCTGAGACATTGGTGAACCTTCCTTAGATGGCAGGGGTACTCAGCTGATGATTTGGCAAAGATGAGTATGTCGTCATGTTACTGCTATTAACCCTCTGATTGTGTCCTTTGGCAGCTGAGGAAATGCCAAAGCTGAGGTGCTTCTACTGTTGCAGACCCACACGTGATGAGAAAGTCTCAATGATCTTGAATCTTTATGAAGTGGAATCTGGTGGTATCCAGAAATCAGCTTGAGCTTTGAAAAATTTTGCTGTGATGATATCATAGAGTATGGGAGGTGAATGCCTTTTGCGTTTCACTGCATTGTTGGAGAGACACATGCCAAAGCCATTGTAATCTGGTTTCTAGGATATTTTCGCCACATAAGGGGGTATGATGTTCGATTTTGTCTATTATTATGGCTCTGTCCAGTTTACATAGTCCTTCCTCTATTTTGGGTCACAGGTGAAGGGATTAATCTGTGCATGAGGGCAACTGGTTGTATCATTACGGCAATGTGAAGGTGCACCTCCCAAGCTTTAGAGAGACCATGCCCCGGTAGAGGTTATCAATTTCTGGTTTGATGGCATCTAGATGTTTTACGCAAAGTAAACAAGCTGTAGGTCTTCAGCCGTATTGCAGCTAATGAGGTTCACAGTGTCTGTAGATGTTACGTAATATTTCTCAGCTACTCTAAGATCACTATATTTAGAGTTCATGTGGGTCACAGCTAACGGGGGTGTTACTTTTTCCCTACTGTAGGCTTATATCCTTACTTTAGTAGGCTGTAATTGAGGCCTTTGTCTAAGTGTGGAGAGGTTGGAGTGACTCATCACATGTATTGATGCCCGTGTGTCGCTAAGAGTGGGTACAAGAGTGCCCAATATGATTACTCTGCAGTGGTGTTGGTGATGCCCCATTGCTTGGCTGCCTAGAACTACTGAGATCAGGAACACTTTGTGCTCTTCTTCAAAGCCTTTACTGCCATCCAAAGATTGAGAGATAACTTGTATTCTCTGTGACAAGGTCTACTACCTCTTGGTGGGAGAGGGTTTTTGCTGGATCAGTATACCTTGGCAAAGTGGTTTAGATGTCCACACCTCGAGCATTTAGCTCCTCTCACAGGGCATCGACCTTTGTGAGGAAGCTCCAATTGCAGTATTTACTATATAATGTTTCTCTTGAACTGGGAAAGGTAGCATCATGATAAAGTGTTTCATTGCCACTGCGGCCGTAGACCTTGTCCATAAGGGTTTTCTCACCACCACATGAACTTCTGCAACTTCTACATTTTGTAAATGCGACCTCCATCTATTCGGTGCCCACCTCTGTGTGGTTGTGGCGGCATTAAAGTTCTAAAATGTAATGGAGGGATGGACTGGATTCACAAAGAATGTGTCATCTCAGTTTGTTCGAGAAACATCTCTGAATCAGTTGGATGCTTACCTCTTGAGGGTGGCAGAAACGGGCATGGAACGCACCTATGGGTCCGTGTGTTGAGTGTCATGCTTGATGGAGTTGAAACCTCTCAAAATCTATCATATCATGGTCTTCAAATTCACCCTGCTTGGTTATATGACATTTAAATCATCTTAACAACACATTTTCCGAAGAGGTTGCAAAACTGATGCTGGATAGACTGTTGTTGCCACAACTACCTTTGATCAGAGAAGTCTTAGAACAAGTTCAAGCAATAGTAGTATCCACACAGGATTTAAATGCAACAAATAGCTTCACACTAAGAAAGGCCATGAATAGGGCATGGGCTGCTCCTCTGTGAAGATATCAATTTCTTTCACTATAAGTTAACATTCTAGCTTTATTTCAAATTGAGTAGGATAGAAGTTTTTTCTTTTCTTTAATCACGAATAGTGAATCTGGATTAAAATCCTCAAAATGTTCTATTACACAGCAAAGTATTTGTTTATTGGCAAGAGGGAGGGGACAAGGCATGATAAACAATTAAAATACATACAATATAGTAAATACAGTGGGGGAGGACAAACCCACTATGCTTTGTGAGTATTCAGAACGTGCAAGTGCAGGAGGAAGAGGGAATGGGATAGGTGCTGGGGTGCTCATGAGTGAACAACAGGAGAAGTGCAATGTAAGGTAAGTGCGATCCTCCAGGGGTGGAGGATGAGAATCGGGCATGGAACGCGCCCATGGGTTTGTGTGCTCCTTGACGTGCTTGATGGAGTTGAAACCTCTCAAAATGTATCATATCATGGTATATTATTCTCTGAACATTGAATTGAATATTTTTAATATTTTGAATGAAACAATTCAGTTTTGCAAAAAACATTTTTTTGCCATTTCATTTATTAATATTAATCGAACATCACAAAAATAAAAAATCATTTAGCTTCTGTAAAAAATTACTTATTGTCCGCATAACTTGCAAGGTGAAAAGGGGGCGATTCACCTACTCCAGTGAAACACATCTTGGGCCTAAATATTCTCAATTTATTTTTGGATTCAATAAATTCACTGTTCCAGCATAAATTATATTTTCTGACCTTATTTGGATATCTTCATGGTTATGCATATGTGGATGATGTTTTGATAATGTAATTTGGAAAGGCATTTACACAGAAATGATAGTTCCATGTGCAGCAAGAGAAAGACCTTTTGGGGATTTGTTATACCCCTTGGAAAAGTGGCATTCGATCATCCAAGGTACAACCAGTAAACTCAGTAAACAAGCCCTTCCATGCACATGCTGGTCAGCGAATGAAGGCATCGGAACATGTTCCCTGATGGTTTACTGCTGTCTATTCAACATTCGTGTTTCCTTAAATCCTTACATGGCTTTCATGAAGAGCTGTACCATTCAGAAGGGAGATGAGGAAGAGTTGGCTCTTTAAATGTTGTAGACCAGTGCTTGAAAAGCCAGATTTTTTAAGGAAGTCGTTTTTTAAACAGATGCTTCTAATGTGACTTGACAAAAAGTATTGTCTCAGATTGGCCCTAACAAATAATCAAAGTTAGAGGCCCGCAGCTTGGCATTTTGAATGAAATTGCTCAAACTAGCTGTCCTGTAGTAGTCTAGGTGAATCTTAGCCAGCCTCCGGCTTTTAATACAGTTGCAGATCATGAAAATCTCACAAGGATTCTCACGCTGTAGTCTCACATCGAAGCCTTCGCTCCTATTTTCTGCCCTGGAAACATGACTATCACAAGCATCAGTGGACCTCGTTGGAGATCAAATTATGGGGTGATACCTTGGATGTTCAGGAGATTATAAAACCACTAATCATGGGGTGTTTACAGCATGGGCACATAGAATAGAATACGAGTTACTGCTTTCCTGCTAGTTATACTTCACTGGGTAGCACACAATTAGCCAGCGAGAACCAATGCCAGCAGTACCAATGTTAAATTCAAACCTAGATTCCTGGTACAAGTATATTGCTAATAGCATGATGCAACATGCAAGTGCAATAGGATAGCAAAAAGGAAGATGGCGCCAAACAGTTAGGGTGGAAAAGGAGGAAGGCTACAAATGTCAATAACTGTCAAAAGAATTAAATATAGGGCCAGAAAGTAAACTTGAATTTTGAGAGAACTTAAACTCTGCCAAGGGGCTCATTATAAGTGTGGCAGTATTAAAAACATGTGAGCTCTGGAGGTACTTGCCTCATGCAGTAAGCATACTACATTAAAAACAGGTGAGCTGTGGGGGTACTTACCAAATGCAGTAAGTACCCCCACAGCTCGCCTGTTTTTAATACTGCCACACTCATAATGAGCCCCTTAAAGTTTATTTCTGGCCCTATATTTAAATCTTTTGGACAGTTATTGTCATTTGTAGACTTCCTCCTTTTCCACCCTAACCTTTTGGCACCATTTTCCTTGTTGCAATCCTATTGCACGTGCATGTTGTATCATGCTATTTACCAGCAGTACACTTGTATCGGGAATGTAGGTTTGAATTTAAAATTGATACTTCTGGCGATGGTTCTGGCTGGCCAATTTTGTGATACCTAGTGATACCTTCTGTTTCTTGTATAAGGAAATTACTTGTAGAAATTAATCTGGGTGATCCATGTGATAACCCAGATTTGATTGCACGATCCACCCTGAACCTACTAAATTAGATATACTGTAAAATGGTTTACTTGTTTGGCTGCATAAAGTTGAGGGCAAATCGCTGGTCCTTGTGCAGCTGACGGGGAAATCAGTAGTGGGATTTGAAACTTATCCTAACTGGATTTCCTCCCCTAGACAGAAGAACGTGTTTTTAAATTGAGTAGACATTCGCCCGCTTATGCATTATACCAATTAATGGGACACCTCGAAGTTAATGATTTGACAAATGTATTTTCATAACCGAGAGGATGACTACCATTTCTTATTTTTCTCTGGCCTTTTAAGTCATTTTAGGCTTTGGTGGCAGATCCCACTTTTTAGAACTGAGAAAATAACCACATGGACTGAAGTGTCCTGGAAATCAGCAGTCACTCTTTTCAGAACTTCAGCCAGTTCAGGTTTCTTAAACACGTCCTCGGCACTTAAAGGGTTAATCAGGGCTTGGAACAGAAGATGTAAACACATGAAATCGGATATTAATTGGTTGGAATAATGTAATAGTGTTTTTTTTATGATTTGCATCAGTTTTATAATTGAATGATAGATGTCTATTCTATATTCCTCTTGTTGGTATTTTGATTCTGCATTGCTTTTATGGTTATGCCAAAGTACAGCTGAACTGTACTGAATAGAACTGTTCACGACCCTTAAGTGGTTTATGTTGTAACTGTTGCATTTTAAAACAGCTCGAGGCACAGGAGCCGTCTCGTGCTCGTTCTGAGGGATTCAGCTTGAGGAAAAGGTGTCCTCGAAAAAGAGCATTCCGCTAAACACGTCACCTACATGTAGAATTTTAATTCGATGATTTCAAAATGTTGCTTTTAGATCAAAATGAATGTGAGACTGGAATTCTGTGTCTTTAAACATTTCATCTCTGTTTCTGCGGGTGCCCCCCAGCGAGATGCAGGAACCAGAAAGCACTGCATGGTATTGGTCCCTCAAATTGGAGACTTGTTGATTGAGATGGTTTACGTTATGTTTCCAGTGTCTTGCATATCACGAACGTATCGTTTTGCTCAGCTTTACTCAGGCTACCAAAAGGGGACGCAAGGCTACTTAAGTCTTTTGCTCAGCCTTTTTCTGTGAAGGGCTGGATAGGGCACTGCGTAAGCTCAGACCGTGTTAAATGTTTAGCACGTCTGTCACGACCGCGAGTTACTGGCGGCTATTGAAGAGGTGGAAACTTGGCCGCCGTTGAACTGCGCCGTCACGTTTTCTCGTGGACCACGCAAACGGTCTAGTCTTTTCCAACATGGCCGCCGCCAAAGTGTATTTACCACTCTACACTAGGCGACTCGGCGGGTTGCAACTTCGGATTTCCCTCAGTTGCTCTCGCTCATCTACGTTTTCCTCTTGGCGGTGCTCCGCCCGCTTCCTACTTTCTCCTGTTGCTTGTTCTCTCTCTCTCTTCCTGGATACTGCATTCCTTCTCTGTTCCTCCCGTTCTCAGTTGCTCTTCCCTGACGGTTACCTCTCCTTCCGTCTCTGGGGTTCCCCCCCCCCTGGTTTCCTTCACTGCTTCTCCCGTGCTTTCATTGATTACTTGCCTCTCAGTCGCTCACCCCCTTACTCACCTCAAGTGGATCTGCAGTGTGTTCCTTCACCGTTTTTTCTGGTCCCGGTTCAGCATGCTTCAGTGCTCTGAGGGGTTTTTACACCGTTGGCTTTTCCCCTCACTCTGTATTTTGTCCGTCGCGGAGGGGGGTCACCGTGCCTCCACTGTTGAGCCGCGGTGGCTTCCTTTCGAGGCCGACCTTACCTCCTTAAAAAGAAAAGAGTACCCACTATGCACGCCAGGAGAAAGAAACTTAACTACTCTTCGACTTCAGGTGAGGAGGAAAGGGAACCGGGAGACGATTTGTGTTCCACTGAAGAGGAGGACATTACCGATCAGCCTGATAAGGTAGCGAGTCTGCCAGTCAACGTTGATAGCTTGCAACGCCAAAGTACCGAAATGGCAACCCCACAACAGCTCCAGGAGCTCGTCACTGCGGTACAGAACCTAAATCTGGAAGTAAAGACTCTGAAGACAGAGAATGCCGCTCTCCAACAGAGGGTTGCCGCTCGAGAACAGCTCACGGCTGATCTCCCCCCTCCCCCCCCACCTTTGGTATCAGGAAAATTCGATGGAACCGAAAGGAAAGTAAAGGAACTTTTGGATGCATGCAATATTCACTTTGCTTTCAGAAGAGGCACCTTTTCTACCGACCATGCCAAGGTAGAGTTCATGATTACCCACATGACGGGTAACGCCCTAGCGTGGGCGACTCCCTTGGTATCTCAGTCCGATCCGCTGTTACAGGATTTTACTGCCTTCAAGGATCTCCTCAAGCAGACATTCCTTCATACAGAAACCGCCTACTTAGCAAGCGAGGACCTGCTTGATGTGCGTCAAGGCAATTCAGACCTACTTTCGTACCTGTCCTCCTTCAAAAGAATAGCGGCAGAGGCAGGTTGGCAGGAAGAAGCACAGTATACCATATTTTGGAGAGGTTTGCGGGAGGACTTGAAAGATGAACTTGCCAGGATTCCCCGTCCTGATTCCTTCTCTGATCTTATAAAGGCAGTCATTAGGATCGATTTTCGCATAACTGAAAGAAAGAATGAGAAGAGGAAGGCTCGTCCTACCAGATCCTTTCTTGAACCTCCCCCTTCGACCTCCTCACCTGCTACTCGCCTGCCACCCAAGGAAGAACCGATGCAGATCGGAACAACCCGAGCTCCTTTGACAGCGGAAGAAAAGAGAAGAAGAGAGGGCAGTCTGTGCCTCTATTGTGGCTCTGCCACTCATCTCTTGAGAGGCTGTCCCGACGTACCCCCGAGGAGGCTGGGAAACGAACGCACTCGGTAGTCGGTAGGACAGACTATCGAGGGGTGTCCTTCAGTTCCTACACTACTCTTTCGGTGACCTCGGCCAAGTCCTCCGAAGATCATCGTTTAATGGTTATCACCGTCCTACTCCAGTTCAGAGGAAAAGAGATGGAGACTCAAGCCCTACTCGACTGTGGAGCTGCCGGGAACTTTCTAGACACCTTATGGGCGGATAAGGTGGGTCTGATCCAAGTTCCCAAGAAGGAAGACCAGAAGGTGGAAGGGGTGGATGGCACTCCTTTATGCTCCGGGCTCATCACTCATATTACAGAGGAAGTGCAAGTATCCATTCAACAGCATTCTGAGGTGATAAAATTCGATATCATCAAGGCAGCCCATTTCCCTGTAATATTAGGGATAGGATGGCTCCGTAAGCACAATCCTACTATAAACTGGACAGACAATCTACTAAGTTTTCGCTCAACTTATTGTCAAGAGAAGTGTTTGCCTGGACCAGGGTTTGAGAAAGTCAAGACGGTATGTGCTACCGAGAAGAGCTCCATCCATTTTATTCCCAGGCACTTCGAGGAATTCGCAATCATCTTCAAGGAACAACAACCCCTAGTACTCCCCCCCTCATCGACCAGAGGACTGTAACATTGACCTCATACCTCAGGCCTTGGTCCCCTTTGGGAGAATGTACCCCCTTTCTATGTCTGAAAAGGAAGTGCTCAGGTGTTACTTGGATGACAACCTTGCCAACGGTCTGATTCGACCATCAAGATCCCCGGCCGGCGCCTCCTTATTCTTCATACCCAAGAGAGACTCTAAGGAATTAAGACCTTGTATTGACTACAGGGGTCTTAATCAGATGACCATCAAGGACAGATATCCCATGCCCATCATCTCAGAGATTCTAGAAGCGGTCCAGGGATCAGTGATTTTCACGAAGTTGGATCTACGGAACGCATATCATCTACTTCGCATTAAGTCCGGAGATGAATGGAAGACGGCTTTCCGCACTCCCTACGAGCTTTTTGAATATCGAGTGATGCTTTTCGGACTCGTTAATGCCCCCTCAATCTTCCAGAGGTTCATGAACCGCATAATCTCCAATCTGTTGGGTCTCAACACCGTGGTTTACCTTGATGACATCCTGGTATATTCCCGTAAGAAGGAAGAACATACTTCCCAAGTTTCTGAGGGGTTACACAGACCTCAATCACATCACCTACTGGTGAAACCAGAGAAATGTGCCTTCGCCCAGTCGCCCATATCCTACTTGGGATTTATACTCTCTGAAAGGGGAGTTACCATGGATCCCAAGAAGGTAGATGCCATTCTCGCATGGCCATCTCCCTCATCGATAAAGGAAATCCAAAGATTTCTAGATCTAGCAAATTTCTATCGGAAATTCATCCCAGAGTTCTCGAGACTTACGCTTCCCATCACTTCTCTACTAAAGAAATCTTCCACGCCTTTTTTTTGGAACAAGGATGCGGAAGACAGTTTTATCTGTCTCAAGAAAAGATTTTGTACGGCCCCCATTCTCAGGCAGCCTGACCAACGGAAGCCTTTTGTATTGGAGACCGACGCCTCTGCGGCAGCGGCGGGTGCTGCCCTCCTGCAAACCAACCACGACATGGAACATCCAGTAGCTTATTTCTCTAAGACCTTGACAGCCAGCCAACAAAACTATTCTGTCATCGAGAAAGAACTCTTAGCTATGAAATTGGCTTGTCTGTAATACAGACATCTGCTCCAAGGGAGTATGCATCCCTTTCTAATACGTACCGATCACAAAAATTTGCAGATTTTGAGGCAACAGGAATGTTACAATACTCGACAGGCCAGATGGGCACACTTTTTTGCTCAATTTCATTTTACCATAACGTACATTCCAGGCTCCCAAAACCAAATTGCAGACGCGTTATCCCGAACAGAAGAAGTCAGCCCGATATATCAGAAAGAACTTATGTTCCCCCATACTAGGATTGTCTTGGCGGTGTCATTGTTTCTGGAGGAGGTTAGGGGAGCTTTTCCTTCTTTAGAAGAACTCACTCCAAGCCTAGGGAGAATACCTGTCGAAATAAAGGACAGACTATACTTCAACCGAGGGAGGTTGCTCCTCCCTACACACAATCTCCAGGTACAAGCCCTTCGGTGGTGTCATGACTCGAAGGTCGCAGGTCATCGGGGTCTAAGTGGTACTCTTGAATTGCTCCACAGATCCTTCTATTGGCCCAACATGAAGGCGGACACTCAGGCTTACTTTCGGACCGGTTTGACCTGTTTGAGTTGTTTACGAAACGAGAACTCCACCCAGAAGCTGTTGGGGTTGCTTCAACTCAATCCGATCCCTCCAGGTCCTTGGATGAACATTTCTACGGATTTCATCGTGGACTTACCTGTATCCCAAGGTTGTACGTGCATCATGGTTACTATCGATACCTATTCTAAACTGGCACATTTTTCTCCTTTGTCCAGCATACTCTCGGCCTCGGTTACAGCCGAAGTCTTCCTTAAGGATGTATTCAGACTACACGGTCTTCCACAAACGATTGTATCCGATCGTGGCAGCCAGTTCACCTCTAAGTTTTGGTCAGCATTGTGCAAGTTATTGGGGATTGAGAGGGCTCTCTCTTCGGGATTCCATCCTCAAACAAATGGCCAAACTGAGCGGTTGAATGGTACCCTCGAACAGTACCTGAGGTGTTTTGTAAACCAGTCCCAAGACAATTGGGTATCTCTTCTCCCAACTGCTGAATTCACTTATAACAACTCTATCCATGCCTCTCTAGGTATGAGCCCTTTCTGTTGTACGTATGGGTACCACCCCAAATCTATAATACCCACCTTCTGGAAGGACACCTCCATTCCATCGATAGAAACCAGCCTGGCTCAACTAAGAGAAACCCACATAACTGCCAGACAGAGTCTTCAAAGGGCAAGCGTTCAGTACAAAGAACAAGCAGATCGACACCGAAGACAAGTACCGGCTTGGGAAAAGGGTACTAAGGTTATGTTGTCTACAAAGTTTTTACCTCGCTGGGTCCGACCATCCAAGCTGTCTCCCTGTTACATTGGCCCCTTTGACATACTGTCTAAGATTAACCCAGTTGCTTATCGCCTTAAGTTGCCCAAGTCACTCAGTCGGATTCATCCAACCTTTCACTCCTCAGTTACGTCCCTATGTGTCTGACGATAGGAAGCAGGAAGCTCCTAGACTTCGCATATTACCCAACCCGAACTCTGATGAATACAAAGTCTCCCACATCCTGGATTCCCGTTATCACTGGGGACGTCTAGAATATCTCATACATTGGAAGGGCTTTCCTTCGTCCGAAGATTCCTGGGAACCTCAGTCTTATGTTCATGCCCCCCGTTTGGTATGCCGGTTCCACAACCTGCATTCCGGTAAGCCGGGGGGATGCCACCTTAGAGGGGGGCATACTGTCACAACCGTGAGTTACTGGCGGCTATGGAAGAGGTGGAAACTTGGCCACCATTGAACTGCGCTATCACGTCTTCTCGTGAATGGCGCAAACGGTCTAGTCTTTTCCAACATGGCCGCCGCCAAAGTGTATTTACCACTCTACACTAGGCGACTCGGCGCGTTGCAACTTCGAATTTCCCTCAGTTGCTCTCGATCATCTACGTTTTCCTCTTGGCGGTGCTCCGTGCTTTCATTGTTTACTTGCCTCTCAGTCGCTCACCCCCTTACTCACCTCAAGTGGATCTGCAGCGTGTTCCTTCACCGTTTTTTATGGTCCCGGTTCAGCGTGCTTCAGTGCTCCGAGGGGTTTTTACGCTGTTGGCTTTTCCCCTCACTATGTATTTTGTCCGTCGCGGAGGGGGGTCCCCGTGCCTTCACTGTTGAGCCGCGGTGGCTTCCTTTCGAGGCCTACCTTACCTCCTTAAGAAGAAAAGAGTACCCGCTCTGCACGCCAGGAGAAAGAAACTTAACTACTCTTCGACTTCAGGTGAGGAGGAAAGGGAACCGGGAGCTGATTTGTGTTCCACTGAAGAGGAGGACATTACCGATCAGCCAGATAAGGTAGCGAGTCTGCCAGTCAACGTTGATACCGTCTTCCACTGCTACTCTCCCAGTGATTGGCTCATACTAGTGGTGAGAGTCTAGAGTTTACATAGAGAAGTTTAGAGTTCCAGTAGTGAAGGGTGGAGATGTATTTATTTATTTATTGGTCATTTGTTAGATGCTTAAACAATAGCAAAACTGTTTCAAAGCGCCCACAGGGCAACAGGGTGGGGACAGGAGACAGGGGAAGGTAGACCATGAATTAGAGGATAAATAATTGAATTAATAGTACAAATAAATAATGTGAATAACAGGGAGGGGAGACCAACCTGATATGCCTTGTGAGTGTTCAGAACGTGCAAGTGTAGAGGGCAGGGGGGTAAGGGATAGGTGCTATGGTGCACATGGAGAAGTGCTCAGGGTGAAGTGCTAGGAAGAGAAGAATGTAAGTGCAACCTCCTGTGGGGAGGCTGAGCCTGAGCAAGTGCAGTATATAGACAGCGGCTGGGATGAGAGATGTCTGGAGCCAGGAACCGGAGGATACATAAGGGTCCTGCACATCAGTCACGCTACTGTATGATTAGTAGGGAAGAGGGGAGGAGAAGGAAGAGGTAAAGAGAAAGGTCTTGATGCTTTTTTGGAACTTGAGGTCCTGCTCAAGACACAGAGGGTGAGGGAGGCTATTCCACAGAAGGGAGCCCGCCAAGGAAAGTGATTGACCCCCAGCTCTCTGTTTAGCCAACCATTTCACCTGCAGGAAGTTGGTGCCAGAGGGACACAGGAGTCTAGAAGGGGAGTAATTGGTCAGGAAGCGTTGAAGATAGTGGTCCCCGGCCCCAGATAGCCCTGTGGATGATGGAGGGTTTTGAATTTGATCTGTGTTGCGACCGGGAGCCAGTGAAGGATTTCTAGGGCAGGAGAGATGCAGTCTCTGGGCTTGAGGCCAAGGATAAGTCTCAGTTCCCTATTCAGGGTTAGCTGGAGGGGTCGTAGGGTGGACAAAGGAAGATTAAGGAAGAGGCTATTGCAGTAGTCTAGCCTGGAGAGAACCAGATCCCGGGTAACATTGAGTCTCTGGGGGAATGTGAGGAGGGTAGAGTTCCTTTGAGAAGGAAGAGCTGAAAGTGGGACTTCTTGACAATGTCCTGAATATGAGGGATGAAGGAAAGGCAGGAGTCGAAGATGAATCTGAGATTCCTGGCTTCAGAGGAGGGGACAGGGAGGGGAGCCCATGGAGGAAGGCCAGAGTGAAGGGAATAAGTAGGGTACAGGGGACCCAGTAGGGAGAATCTCTGTTTTGCTGGCATTGAGGCAGATGTCATTAGTAGTGCACCAGGCCTGGATGGCAGATAGGCAGTCAGGGGTGATGGAAGATGCAAAGGCATCAGTAAGAAGTTTGAAGAAGAGTTGTGTGTCATCAGCATAGCACTGGATGTTGGGGGAGAAGGAGAAAATGAGGTGTGCCAACAGAGAAAGGTATATGTTAAAGAGCCAGGGCAAAAGAATGGAGTCCTGGGGCATGCCACAGGTGGAGGAGGATATAGGGGAGGAGAAAGGGCCCAGAATGATTTTGGGGGAACGGTCCGTTAGGAAGGAGGTAAGCCAGTCCAGTGCCCACTCCGAGATACCAAGTGTATCATGGAGCCTTTTTATGAGGATAGAATGGTTCACTGTGTCAAATGCAGACGGGAGATCAAGGAGGATGAGGACAACGGGGGAGTTGGAATCATAGGATGCAAGCAGTTATTTGTGGGTGTTTAGAAGAGCAGTTTCCATGCCTCTGGATGCTTGGAATCCAGACTGATGGTCGTGTAGGCCGCCAACAATTTCGTTATGAGGAATGAGTTTGGGGAGAGCCAACTTCTCGAACAGTTTCCCCAGGAAGGGGGTGATGAAAATGGGGCGGTAGTTGGCTTCGCAGGAAGGGTCTCCAGAGGGTTTTTTAAGGAGGCGGCGCACAAGGGAGTGCTTGACGGTGGATGGAAAAGATCCAGTAGCAAAGGAGTGGTTGCAGAGATCAGCAAGAGCAGGGATGAGGGAGGAGATGTTGTCCTTGATGGTTATGGAAGAGCATGGTCAACCTGTTTAGAAGCAACCTTCATTGATGTTGAGAACTCTGGTGACTTCTTCAGGGGAGACGGGGGAGACAGGAGAGAAGGAGGAAGGAGGAAGGAGGAGGGGAAGTGGGAGGGGAGCAGAGGGAGGAGGGTTAGGTTGGAAGAGTGTGTGACAAGGCTGTTCAGTATGTCCTGGTTTTGGAAATGAAGTGAGAGGCGAGTGCATTGCAGAGGTCCTGGGGAGGAGTAGGGGCAGAACATACTGCGGACGGGTTGTCCAGTTCACTGACGATTTTTAAGTGCTCAGTCATGTTGGATGCATTGGACACTCCTGCCTGAATGTGGCCGCTTTTTTTGGCACTGTTGGAGAGTCTGTAGTGCCTCTGGATCAGTCGGCAGGCCAGTTTGTCAGAGGTTTAGCCTGAAGTGTGTCACTTCCGTTCAGCAGCCCTGCACTTTCGGAGTTGTACCAGGTGCTATGCTTGGAGGGAGGTTTCAGGTGGACCCTCATGACTGGGGCAAGAATGTCAAGGGTGTTGGTAATGGTAAGCTAGTGGTTGCTGATGGCAGAATTAGTGATAGTCTGTGTTGGGTGGGCATGGGGGAAAGAAAGTGTAAGAGAAGGCAGCAGCTGACACTCATTTCATCGGATGTTCGTGAACGAGGTTGGCACAGCTTTGAGGAGTTGTCACAGGGCCATAGAGACCCAGATGAGAGGAGAGAGTGGTCAGAGCAGGAGAGAGGGGTGACCAGGGGTGTAGAGAGAGTGAGGTTGGAGTGGATGATGGTGTCCAGCAGAATGGGTAGGGCCGGAGGGAAGAATGGAGAGAGATAGGGAGGAGCAGAGGTCAGTGAAGAGGGTGGTTGCTGCGCAAGGGGAGTCTAGGTGAAGTCACCAAGTAGTAGCAGGTTAGAGGTGGTAGAGAGTAGGGAGGAACAGAAGTCTGCCCACTCAGAAAGGTACAGAGAAGAAGTGTCTGGGGGCTGGTAGATGGTAGCAATGGTCAAGGTGGTGGAAGGAGAGATGACCAATCTGCATACTATGCTCACAAAGGACAAATAGGTTTGAGTGGGTAGGATGGAAGAAGGAATCCACTCTGGGAAGATTAAGGCAACCCCACCACCAGCAGAGTGGGGTCGAGGCTTTTAGCTGATCTTAAAGCTGTCTGTAGGAGTGAGTCGAAGGAATTAACTGAGCTGGCATTGAACCAAGTTTCAGTGAGTGCAGGCATGTCCAGGTCCGTGTCAAGGAGAAGGCAGATGTCAGCAGAGTGTTTGATGGCTGAGCGTGAGTTGAGGGTCGCCAGGTGGAAACGATCGCTGCCTTTCGCAGGTTTTTTGAGGCAGAGTGTCAGGATGTGGGACTTTGGACAGAAGTGGTGGGGAAGAGGGGATAGAAGGTGGAGAGGCAGGGGAAGGAAGGAAATCGATGAGCGATGGCAGGATACGGTCAAAGAGAAGGTGGTTGGCCTGAGGGTCTTGAACAAGGACTCTGCCTGTGAGATAGACATTGATGCAGCAGAGAGATGAGAAGAGGCCTGTAAGGAGGACTTCCCACTTGGTGCCGCCATTAATGGAAGTGGAAGAGTAAGATGGGAGGATGGCAATGAGGTGAGAGGTCCATAAGTCAGGAGATGGGACAGAGAAGAGGATGTCAGTGAAGGTTTCTCTTGAGGATGCACTGACATAGGTGTCTGTAATTGGGAGGCCAGTGTTTGCAGCAAGGATGTCTTTATGTTTTTCTGTCCAGACTTTGTGAGAGGGAGGATAGGTGATGGTCTAGCAGTTGGAGTAGATTGGGGAGATGGAGAGTGCCATCTCGCAGCAAGAGGAGGAAGTGAGGGGCAGAGAAAAAGCGAGGGGGTTAGGGGTGCTGCAATGGACAGTTCTGAATCTAATACACAGTTGGCCAAGTGGGTGTTAAGAGTACAAAACAATGTAGGCTGAAGGCACGCCTAAATTCTATTTTTCCACTAGCAGACAAATACAATGCAGGATGATATAGGAATGGCAGCACAGCAGTACAGAGATGGGGGGTCAGTGGAAATGTGGCTCAGGGTGTGGAAGCAGAGTGAAGTTTCACCGTAATACAGGGGACTTCTGCCATGTGAATGACTGGAGAGGCAGAGGGAGTGAGTCAAGTAAGGACGAAAGCAGCCTCCAAGCAAGAGACAGTACTCACGTGATGGCAAGAGGGGGTATATCACAGTTCAGAGGTTCATGGTTAGAGTATCCAACATGATGGAGTATCTATGGATTTAATCGTAAAAGTGTAGAGCCCAGAAGCCCGGCCAGGCACAGACAGGGGCAGACAGGACCTTTAGTGAGGAGTTCTATAGATCCACTAAGAATGTCTTTAGTTCTAGTGGTCATGCCTAAAGATCTAGTTGTGAATACTTGTGCCCCAATGTCTGACCTACAGGGGTGATGTTTAGAGTAGGAATCAAAAAGTCTACAGTGTCAAGTGGAATTTCTAGTACATACGTTTTAAATTCAAGTGGAGAATCTGAGCTCTGCCCTGGTGGAAACACACCAACCTGGACATAGATCCACAAGTTGCCTTTATGCCAGGGAGGGCCATCTTAAGCACTTTTGGGGCCCTGGGCACGAACATCTTTGGGGCTCCCCTCCACCAAACCAAAGGAATTAAGGGATCAAGAATACTGGTTGCGGCCACCACCCGCCGCGCTCAAAACCTATAGGTTGATATGCTGTCTTGCAGCATAATAAGCACGTTTACTCCCTTTAAGTCCGATTACCCTCTTCATTTTTGCTCTAATCAGAATGATAAAGATGTAGCATTTGAAGACCAACACATTACTAAACATGACCATTTTTAAACAAAATATTATAGAAGGGTGTTATGCAAAATGGGAATGATTCTAGTTTCATTCTCTCCATCATTAAGGGAATATCAGCATACCAATCAATGTGATTTAACAAATTTAATCTGGCTTTGCCTTTTGTATTTTAAAGCTTTAAATACTTCCAAAACAATGGCTTCGGACATTTTCATTTATAAACGTGCATAAAAACCTTCGACTTTTACCAAAAGGCAAAACCGCTTCTTGGGTCACACGAGCAGACCGTACAATATGCTTGCCCGAGGCCTGTAACATCTGGTCCGCTCTCTTCTGTCTACCAACCCTTCCACCCAAATGGCCTACATAAGAAGAAAGATCAAGTAATGGGCTAAATGATACCAGCAGCATGCAAGAAGGCAAACCTCACAGAAGACAGCACAGTAATGTAAGATATATTAGATGATTTGACCAGGATCACTGTATCGTCTGCTGGCAAATCCAGGATACAAGGATGAACGCTTTTGTTCCACAGCATTGAATTTGGATACTTATTCACCTCTTGGACTAACAGTTTATGCCATCGTTGGAGGTGATTGCCTAGGTTTTACAACACCCCATCTGTACAAACCAATTTCTAGACCTTTACCACACGGATATGTTTGTTATTATAGCAACCCCTATCTGGTGCAGGTACATTGCCGATAATAGCAGATATTGTTCTGCTAAACCAAGTACATATGCAGGCAGGTTTATACACTTCAGATATAGGAAAGGCTCCGCCAGCCTTGCTGGAATGTGATCTTCTAATTTTGCATATGAACACATCTCTGCAAGGGGTGCTTCATATACTGAGCTAACTTCTGAACCATTGTGGCACTCAATTGATCAATATACATTTCACTGTTGCCTATTGCACATGATCAACATAATTCCCACAGGAAGGAAAGAATGCTACAGAGTTGTGTCATAAGGAACACACAAACTATGTATACCACAGTGACCATAGAAAGCAATACATGATGAATTGATCAAGGCAGAATGTACTTGCCAAAACAGAAAGGCAATGAGTTTAGAGCCTCAGCAGCACCCCACAAAATATCCTGACGTGTGCTATTTAAGACTGGTGAACAATGGAATCTTACTTCTTCAGATCAGGCAGCCCTGTGGGGCCCCCTCCAAGGTGGGGGCCCTGGGCAAGTGCCCCTTTTGCCCTCCCATTAAAACGTCTCTGTTGCCAGGCTTCATGGCACAGCCCTATGATGGCGTGGAAACAGATAGAGGCCTTTTCTTGCATGTACTGACTTTATTGGGCCTTAAAGTGTCTAACAAAAACATCACAGTAGACACAGTTGCAATATCGATACACTTACACCAAACAAGTAGAGAAAAGAGCTGCTAAACGGCACTTTGACAACTCAATGTCAAGGTGTTCTGATATCCTTGATCCAACTCACAATTAAAATGTGCAGCAGTGAAAGATCTGAGGTTTCCCCTCCTTGCTGAGTGCTTTGGAAGCTGGTAATAACTCTCCTCCTTTGCCCAATGAAAGAAGGACTGCTCATGAAGTTGAGGACAGGCAGCCATTCCATTGTGTGGCTCTTTCTTGCTTGAACACAAGTTTGTATTATAGTTGTCATTGCTTTCGGCTGTGTAACCCCGCATAACCAACTTGTATGTTTATATGGCCGTAGAATGTTTTCTGCTTGACTAATCAATATCTATCATTCTCCCTGTCTCTCTGTCTCTCTCTCCCTCTCTCTCTCTCTCTCTCTCTCTCTCTCTCTCTTTCAGAATACGAATTGTTTACTTTATCTTGCACAAAATTGAAATAAAAAGAGGTAAGGAAGTATTTTAATTTTTTCTGCAACTGCTTCAATAGTTGAGTACCTGCCAGGGAGCTTTTGAATGCTGCATGCTGATACAGACTATGGAATTAAAATGGCGTCCATATAGCACACAACTGCAAACTATTGTGCTTTTCGTGGCATGACGTCAACCCAACAGAGGAGAGCCTGAGACGAACAGAGCATGGCCATGGAGTCATCGAATGGAGTTACCAGGTGTTCCAGAGATTGGAGTCATTGCACCGGCATCACCGTTCCCTTAGCATTGAATTCCTCTTCTTAAAGATGGGCCCTGCAAATCTAGCGCTGCCTTGTGCAACAGGTGCCATCGCTGTCATTTTAACAAGAACTGATGTGCAGACCTCAGTCATACATGGGGGACCAGGGTCTGGAATAACATCCTTGTGCAGGCAGCACATGGTCTGTGAAATGTTTTGCCACATGATTGTCACTTCTGTTTTCTCAAGTTCAATAGAAAAATAAACGCGAAATTGACCTATTTTGCAAAAAACAAATGCGAAAATCAGCAAAATTGACCTATTTTGCAAAAAACAAATGCGAAAATCAGCAGTATTTATATACATTGCAATTCCCTTTTTTTTTAAACACAAAATTTGCATTTTGAAAATAATAAAAATAGTCACAATGTAAGGACTAAGAAAGGGGGAGCGGTGGACCAGATTGGTAGGGATGTGTAAAAAAGCATGGAGTGGGCGTTGTGGGAAGGAGGGGCGAGGGAACGATGAGCCAGAGCAGAGGGCAGAAAGCAGATGGAACGGTGGGCCAGAAAGAGGTGCGCGGTACAGAATGGGGTGAAAGGATGAGGGAGAGCACGACAGACTTCGAGAAACAATACGGAAAGCCGAAGAAGCTAGAGGGAGAATGGAGGACTGTAGACCGCAGGAAAAACTGCAGAGTGTAAGGCAGGGGTGCAGAGTTGATGTTGCCAGAGGGCCGAATGTACCAGTGACTGGTCCTTACTGTCTATGGGGCTGAGCGGATGGTAGGGGAGCCGCTGCATGGGCTGAGGAGTAATTTGTATATATTGCTCTATGTTTTAACCATGATACATGGCTTTGCAATGGCATTACCACTTTGATTTATTTCTATTATGGGGCTTAAGTCATGTTATAAATGGGAGTAAAACTGCAGCTATCGGGATGCAAATACAAAACGGACTTTAGGCCAGGCAGCATTTCATCATGGGAATATTGCACTGCTACAACTGATAACCAATAAAGGTAATAGTGTAAATAGGCACGCACATTAATCCCAAAAAGTAGAGCAAACCAAACAAGGTTCTGGCAAGCCTGGGACATCTGGGACTCTTTCTATTAAGCGGATAGCCGAGACCCCATACTATAGTTACTAATAAGGAGAACATGACCCTCTGGCAGCCTCGCACACACTGCCTCTTTCTCTCAACTTGACTCTCTTACACCCTGGCTCTCTAGCAGCCTCTGGGCAACAAAAAATGTGCTACAGAAATGGTGGGATAAATACAATTTTGTGCCACAGAAGTTTGCTTTTTAATGTCGCAAAATGTTCAATTGTCGCTAGTAAAGATGTTTTATTCCTCCATCCTCTCATGCTGCGGCTCGCCTTGGAAGCAAGACAATGCGGAGCAGCAACACAGGTTCGATCCCCGGCCCGATCTTAGAATCCTCTGGGTATTAAGCGCGTTATAAATAACCAATGAGAATTATACAGGCCAAATTAGTTACCTGGATATTGATGGAAGAAAAGCCTTGCTTGGCTCACCTAGTCTGCGCTCTGCCTGCCGATACCTCTTGCTCTCAGCTTCAGTCTCTGTGCTTATAGCGTTGGGACGGTGCATACACTGGAGCAAAGCCAAGCGGATGCTGAGGTCACATGAGGGCCCCCAGGTTTGCCCGATGCTCCCCCTGTTGCAAATACACAGGCCCAAATTAAGGGCTCAAGTATGGCAGCACTTTACACACCTGTTTTATTCCAAATCTATTGATTTTGTGTTTTGAGGTACTTACTTTATTTATTTTTATTTTTATTTATACTTTATTGTGATACAATCCATAAATTGGATTTTACACAACTCATAAGTATATACACATATATACATCTCAAAATACAGACAGAACATAAACAGAACATAGATAAGATATATCAGCTCACTCATATAAAAATAAGATATAAAAAATAAGATATAAAAATATAAAAGTATGAGAAAATACAATACATCACATAGCAACCACGTAGAAGAGTTTGATAAGTAAAAATAAGTAAAAATAGGTAAGTTGTTCTACCAGGTGAGCACCTATAGTTGTTGGGAATTCCCCAGCCCAATAGAGTAGTGTATTGAAAAGACCGTTCAGTATCACTTTAAAGCTAAAGTGTTAAGGTTTTCACTGAAGTAAAGGCTTCACATGGTTCCATACCCTAAAGAGAGCTAGCTGAAGGCCTAAAGTGACTGGGTTCAAACATCCGTACCAAAAGAACTCATCTTTTATTGCCTCAAGGTTGTGGACCCATTTTTCATATGCGTTCATGTATACCGGTCCCAATTTTGGGCAAAGTGTTAGTACATGCCGAGCAGATTCTAGTGCTCCTATTTTCTTACATATTCTACATGTTCTAGATTCACGAGGGATTTTTAACCTTGGGCCAATTATGGTAAGCACGGGGAGCTGGTTTGTTCTTAATTGTAGCAAGAAGCGTCTAACATCAGGTGCCGGGGTGAGCAAGAGATACACCTGGGGTCTAAGATATCTATGAGTGACATGAAGTACTGCCTCATACCCTTTTAAGGTAGCTAAATGCTCCACATTCAAGCACCAGTCCCACTTATTCAGCTTATCTTGGAAAGCTCTTTTCTGGTGCATAAACAGTAAGTGTTTTAGCTTTTCATAGGGCCAGTCAATCTCCGTAAACAGTGATTCATTCAATTGTTTATAAGATCCCCCGCTAGGGTGTTTTTCCAGGTCAAAGCTTTGCCCTGCCAGTTTGAGCAATTTACAACGTGGGTTGGCTAAGGCTTTCAAGTAGAAGGAACCTCTCGCGCGCAGTGCCATCCCTCTCAAAGAGACAAGACCCAGTTCCAATCTTAGATACTGTACTGAGCAAGACGGTCCCAGGCCAAAGACAGAGCGCCAGTAGTGTCCCTCTAGTATGTTTAGCCACATCAAGTCTTGCATTGCTAAGGCCTCCAGGCCATATAGAACAGCAGGGACAAAGCATTGCATATACAACTTCATGATACCAGCCATGCTAAAGCCAGCAGTCCCCTTAGCAAATCTACATGCCTGGAGAGTGAGCAGTTTAGCTCGTCTTTTTTTGTTTCTGATAATGGCTTCATAGTCTGATAAGGCCCTAAAATCAAGCCCCAGATATGGGTATTGCTTCACCACTGCAATAGTTCCCAAATTAGTATCAATGCCAGATCGTCTTGGCCCTTTTTTTGCAATAACCATTATTTTTGTTTTTTCCAAGTTTATAACAAGGCCCAATTTAGCCGAGTATTTCTGTAGTTCATTAAGTAGAGACTTAATACCGGTTAATGTCCGGTCAAATAAAATTAGATCATCTGCGTATAGCATTCCCGTAAGTGGGGTATCCTTCAATTTAGGTGGGCAGTTTGATTTTAATGCCATACGTGCCAGCAGATCTGCTACATATAAATTATATAGCATAGGAGCCGTTACGCATCCCTGCTTTACTCCTATGTTGGTACAGATCTCTTTGGATACCTCCCCCCGGTCATTAAGGCGGACCCTTGTAGTGGTATTACTGTGTAGGGCTATCAGGATATCTAAGATCCAATGTGGGCATTCCATATCTTTTAACTTGCACCACAGGGTATCCCGATCCACCAGATCGAAAGCACTTGTAAAATCTACAAAGGCAATGAAGAGTGTGGCATCCTTACAGCTCATGGTGTTATTTATTAGCATGTCTAGGGCCCTGATGTTATGGGTAGTGCCTGCTCCGGGTCTAAAGCCAGTTTGGGCATAATGCAAAATCTGTCTTTCAGAAGCCCAATTTTCAATCTCTTTAAGAACCAGCGTATTAAAGATTTTACTGCTCACATCCAGCATTGAGAGTAGGCGATAATTGGCGGGTAAGGTGCGCTCCCCCTTTTTATATATAGGTATTAATATAGACTTATTCCAAGAAGAAGGAATTTGTCTAGATCTACAGATCCTAGAATATAGTGTGAGTAGTATCTGTGCCCAATTATGTGGGTCCTGCTTCAATACCGCATTAGCCAGGCCATTTGGGCCGGGAGCATTGGATGATTTTAAATTCAATATAGCCTGTTTTATATAACTATAGCTCAGGGGGAGGTGCCACGTTAGTGCCCCCATAGTGCTTTGTGTATTGATCGTATTCTCTCTGAAGAATTTGTTTGAAATATAATCTACCCATTTTTCTCCCTGTATGGGGTTTAAGACCTTCAATTTCTGTTCTCCCCCCGCCTTTGCCAATATTTGCCAGATCTTGCGACTATTTTTACTGCAAAGAGCTTCAGCAAATTTTTGCCATTTACTTCTTTTTTGAGTCTGGCGGTATCTTTTTAGCCAGTTGTGATAATTACGTTTTATCTTTAAGGTCTCCGAAGTAAATATATCCACCTCAGTGATAGGAGTTTTGTGTGTTCTTAAGGATCTTAGGGCTCTTCTCATAAGGCGTTTCTGGTCTCTGATATTAGCATCAAATGTTCGATTACCCCCACTCTTCCAACTTATCATTGGAGTAGGATTAGCTTTAAAGAGTGAGTGTGTTAAGTGGGTAATCCAAGATTCAATTTCCTCAGGACTCTTACCCCACATTAATTGCTTGATGGTCTTATCACTAGGGAAGGTGATAGAGGTCATTTTTTCAATATATCTGTGTGTCCATCTAATCTTATTACCCGCAAGGTTAGAAGCCAAATCTTTAAAAGAATCCACCTTTGTACTATCCCCTCCACCCTCTAGAACCAATGTGAGGGATCCATGATCGCTAAAATCGTTCAACATGATGTCAAAATGCATGACATATGAGAGGATACACTCCGATACGGCCACATAGTCCAGAACAGAGCTTTTTTCCCCCCACAGTCCAGGAGTCTTTCCCAGGTATATCTCCCCTAGTTCGGCCATTTAGAAAGGTCAAGTTCCATTCTCTAATAATGTCCAACCAGAGGTTTCCTTTGTTATTACTCCTCGTTAGGGGCATATCACATGTATTCTGGACATAGTGGTAGTTCCCACACCCCTCCAAGTCAAAGCATTTTGCGTTCAGATCTCCACAAAGTATCACTGCTGGCTTATTATCCCCTGTGTACCAAGCAGACAAAACTGTATCCAATTTATCTCCTATGGCTTCTGTGTTCTGCTCACCAGGCGGATCATAGATATTAATTATCAGGACCTTATTACAGCCTGCCCAACCACCCGGCGAATTTATTTCAATCGCCAAGGCATTTCCTCCTGGGTTGTCCTGGTGAATCAATTTCGGGTTGTATGTAGACTTAACACCAATTAGGAGACCTCCTTTCGGTCTACCCCTGTCTCCCCTTACTGCCATACATTGAAATATAGTATATCCATCGAACGCCAAGTCGAAAGTTACCCAAGTTTCTTGCAGTAGGAATATGTCCGCAGCTAAGAGGATATTATAGGAGGCTCCCTCATTTATCCAATGTCTATATCCCCTCGTATTCCAACTAATGATGGTAAAAGTTCATTCCCTTTTCTTCTGGTCAAACATTCGTTGTAGCCATTCCCACCCTTGTTCATCACTGAGACTATGTGCAGCCTTTGATGTTGTTGATCCGGCTGCACCAGTGGTACAAGTGCAAGAGCATTTCAGGCACGTTTCCTCCATCAAAACAGTAGGTATGGGAACGTCTAATTTATATCCCAGATATTCTAGGGACGACCAGTTTGCCCTTATCATGGCAGCGGTCTCTGGTAAGCAGCAATGAATTGTGGTTAATTTTACTCCCTTTTGGAGTGAGGGTTCAACAAAGCTGACATCGCTATTATTTAGTATCCTCAGTGATGGGATTTTTGAAAGAAGAGCAAAGAGTGCAGATCTGTTTAATTGAGTGCCCATTTTTTCGCCCTCAATGGGCGCTATAGTAACTTTTTTGATGTCCAATTTTTCGTCACTCGAGGGCTCCCTGTTCTCCACACGAGGAGTTTTGGTAGGCATGTGTTGGGGAAAAGGAGGGGTCGGTACGGCAGCCTCAGTTGCCTGCCTGGGAATAGATACAGAATTTTGTAGCCCTTCTCCTAGTTCAGAGCAATTTTGCATCTGGGCTTCCGAGTGCTGGCTAGGTTGTCCCCGTTGTTCCTCCATTAACCAGCTGGTTAAAGTGCCCACTGTTTGGGCCGATCTTCGTTTCCTTCTGGCCACCCGTTTACGTTGTTTTTTAGATAGATTTTTAACTGGTGGCCGCGGGGTAGAGTTTCGGGGTGGGGGGGAATTTTGGGTTTTTTCCTCAGCTTTCTTTGCCAGTCTTCTCTGTTTTCTGGAGGGCTGTGTTCTATTTTCCACCACCCGCTCCCCTGTAAGAGGAGGTCCATGTTCCTCCTCCATCGTGGTTTCTTTGTCTAGTGTTGGTCTTGGGATTGTCTTTCCCTGACCCTTTGGAGATAAAGCAGTGGGTGGTAGTTCCCGCAAGTCAATGCAGGGGATGGTTGGTAGTTTGATAGAGTCTCTCAGCAGTTTATAGAGAGCCAGGACCACTCTCCCCTGAGCTATTTGATCTTCATGGATCCTACCACAGAGTTTTAGCAGTATTTTGATGGCAAAGTTAAGTGTTGAGTTCTCAGATTGTGATGTTTCGTGAGTGCTATAATCTGATGGTGCAAGGTTATGTACAGAATTTCCAGAGTCAAAGGCCATATTTGGACTAGCCGATAAACGTGGCTCCATTGGTGCGGATATAGGGGTGATAGTTGGTGAGGGGGAGGACAAAGGAGGGTCTGTTTGCGAGGCAGAGGATACAAGGATGGGGTGTTCCTCATCCCCCAACGATGGGGTATTAGCCAAGTTCTTCAAGGTCGGCAGCATAGTTCCTCTTTGCGCCGGGGTGTCTGGTATAAAATCTCTAAGGACAGGAGACCCTCCAGCTTTTTCCTCTATTTGTTTCCCCTCTTGTGTACCCACTTGCTCCTGTAGGGCATAGCACAACTGTAGCAGGGAGTCATTATCAAGATCTAGTGGTAGATAACTACCTTCTCCCTCTATTTGAGGCGTATTCCCTTTTTTTGGGCCAGTCGCGTGACTTCCCTCCTGTGGTTTACTGGGAAAGTATGCATCCAGAGGGCCTTTTAGGGGAACCACCTCTTTGCCTCCTGCGGCGTTCATATCTCCATTTTCCGCCAAAGGAGTTTTACTCAAGTCCGCTATAGGTCCTTTATTAGATCGTAGGCCATAGGGTTTCCTCCCCCTTGCCATTTTATTTCGATTTGATGCCTTACCCGGCATTCTCTTAACCAAGATGGATTTAGTTACAACTTCTTTCCTAGCTCTGCTCAAGTCCAAGGGAGGGAATAGATAAAAGCCGCCTTTTTTGAGCAGCACCACTACCTTGGGCTATGGCAGTTTATTGCCACGCTCCCGAAAGGTTTGCCTAGAATAGCGAGCGGATTGCAGTGATAGTATAGGCAATAAGAAGGTTAGGGAGAGTTTAGGGCTTTTAGCTTTCCCAAGGTACCTTGGCCTTTTGGCACTAAGGCAATGCCTAGTTCAAATCAGTCACCTTCTCCTTCCTCTCTCTCCCGTTTTATACAGGCAATTTTTTCAATGATCTAATAGTAATAGTATAAGCTGGTTACCTGTACGTGCACCGTGGTATTTGGATCCGCACTTGCTGTTTTGGCTTGATTTAAAATCCTGGAGGGATCAAAGAGGGAAATACCTCCGCAGTCTCCCTCAGTGCACCACCAGTGCCTAACAGCTGCACAACAGCCAGTGCCCTTTACCCCTGTCGGGCTTAACGCCGCAAGGGTGGCTGTCTCTCCTTGAAATACAGCGTTTGGGTCACGTGATCAGTCACGTGTCAGTCCTCGCAGTCGCCGCCTCCTCCAGGAAGCGGATCCCAACAAGAGCAGGAGCCCTTCCTCGCTCACTTGCTCGCAATGCCGGTAAGGATTAGTAAAAGTTTAAAGTCGCCGCTTCTCCGTGATGCACACTACTCCCAGTATTTTGAAATACTGTATGTAGTAAATACAGCACACTTATGGCTTAAATACCTCCTACCTTTTTTGGGTATTAACCATAACATTATCACCACCCAAAAGTTGGATGTCCATGTCTCTCTCTTCCACCTGTGCGACTGCACCTGCTTGCCTTTGAAAAGAAGTGCTGCAGTCAAAAGGGGGTGAGAATGCCAGCATGCCAGAATCCTCACCTTCGTGACTGGTGCATGGACACAGTAGGCACAGTGCAGGATTAAACCCTGTGGAGGCACCGAGGCAGTGGAAATGTCAAGGCCCCCTCGCAAATGATCTCCTAAAACGTTTCTAATTTTCTGCACCGCTTTTTTTTGATCCGTTGTCGCGGGGGCCCTAAAAGGAGCGCGCCCATAGGCCAGTGCCCACTTGGCCAAATGGATAATCGGGCACTGAGTAGGCACCCTTCTGGGCACTTTATCTTCTTCGAATAGTAATGGTGTGCATCAGAGCTGCCCCACTCCTGGACGCGGGATATTTCAGGATTACTGCATTCGTTAGTCCAGGATTACTGCACATCCGGCATGACTTTACGGCCCTGGTACATGTCTACATTTGCCTGCATCTAATCGACATCAAAGCAGGGCTTATCTGAGTGCCGGGCAGCCTGGCGCCAGGTGCAGGGCTATCCAACTGAGCGGCGCGGGAAGGAGATTGAGACCACCCCCTAAATTATGCTAAATGTCCTTATGCCGACACTGTCACCGCATGCGCTAAACCATACATACAGTGAATGCGGCTAGGAACTGGAGGCCAATAGAACAGTGGTGTCGCTAGCAGGGGTTGGTAGGGGTGGGCAAATCCTGCTCCCCCTTGTGCCCCCCACCTCAGCGTGGCTACTTTCTCTGCACTGTCAGCAGCGCTGTGTCCGCCAGCACAGCGCACACAGGGCCCCTCCAATCAGAATGTAGTGCACAACCCGCTATGATGGGTCATTAGTGACTTAATGGTTTAGTGCCTGCATTCGGATGGGGGGGAAGGTGCACAAAAGGGGCGTGGTAGTTGGTGTGCATAAAAGATTATCCGCAGGAGTGCTTCTGACGTCACACATTGCCCTTTGATAGGCGCCCCCCTACGTTTGTCTGTTGCCCCCCTACTTTTGTCTGTGGCCCCCTCTGTGCCCCTCCTAAATTTGATTCCTGGCGACGCCACTGCAACAGAATGCACAGTTCAATGGGTTACAATATTTCTTCTGTGATATGAAATGTGCATGAGGCAGCCAGGTGCAGCTCATTTCCTGGGGAGCATTCCCAGGTCCCATGCAGATGATGGCATGTGTGTGTCGAACCAGTCACCAAGAAAGCTAGCAAAACACTCGGCCCTTCAGAAGGAAACCTGCAGCCAGGAAAGAAGAGCACGCTAACTAGGTCCTGAAGCACCCTCAACATATTTTGTTTAATTTTTTTTTATTTTATTGGTTTAAATTCAAACCTTTAAAATATTACAAAAAACAAAACAACAATTAAAACATTAATATTGTGCCCCAGCTATCCTCCTCCCTTCTCACATCCCATGTCATGTAATTCCAGAGGACCTCGCCTGATCGAGGTTTTCGCGTTACTGAATCGTCCTTAAATTTACTTGACATCTTTAGCTAGGGGCCGTTCAATTGCATTTTTTAGTCTCTCTTCAATTACGGCCAAAAAAGAAGTCGGGGGCATAATTAAATTCATGTCCAAACATTCCACATTCTCTGCCACCATTCCTCCGCGCACACCGACTGATGGTCATCATACCACTGGTCCAGATGAATAGATCTTTCATCCTTTAGTTCCGGACAGAAAAGCATGAGGTGCCTGAGGGATTCCAGCTCATTGTTGCAAAAGCGACAAGTGAAATTTAGTCCTACATTACAAGTCCAATGGCTAGTCCGCTCCTTAGTTTTAATCGCATTTAGCCGGAATAACATGAAAAGTCTGCTGGCTTTCGAATTTGGGAAGCGATTCAGATATTTTTGTAGCACATTGTAGCCTCTTGCTTCGGCAGGAGCGTCTTTCATCTCACTAGCAGATTGGCGCTCACTACATATACTAATCCAATCGGCACACCAAATCATCACTTTAGCTGCCGTAGGATTTGAGTGGAGAGTTTCCAAACTGATATTATTAATTCTTAAGAGGTCTTCACATCGTTTCACCCATTGAGATAGAATATCTGGGCCTCTAGCTGACACATTGTGGAAGATCTTGAATTGGAAGATTCCCTCCTCGGCTCTGGATTTCCAAAACAAGGCTAGTTGGTTCCAGCAGATCCGGGCATGCAGCGAAACGAGGGCGAGTTCATACCTTATGCAGGCTGTAGAAATTCCGATTGGTAAGCATAATGCCTTGGTCCAGAACGTGTGTTCCAGTAAAGCCCAATGGGTCGACGGGCATCCAAAGATGTTTTCCGCACCGTAGGTCAGGATCGGGACCACTTTCTGTTCGTAAAAGTTTTGTAGCGGCTGCATTGAAAAACGCCCGAAGTTTCTGTGTATCACAAGTCCCTGACATGCCAGCTGGCCGCATTTCCTCTTGGATTCAGCTACCCAAGGCTCATCACAGATACTAGAGTTCAGAATCATACCCAGGTACTTTACGCTTTTTGAAATACGTAGTTGATCTTGATCTAATGACCACACATATTTTGAGACCCTTGACTTTTGGCTTGTTCTTAAGTCCTCAAACACCAGTATTTCAGTCTTTGCTGTGTTTATCTTCAGATTGTTCATGCTCACATAATTTTGCACTGCCTCAAGTTTGCGTTGAAGGCCAATCGGGGTTAGATCTAAGATTACCAAATCGTCGGCGTACAACAACCAACTTAACTGCGATGAGTTGAGCTTAGGTGGAAAAGCCCTCACAGATTGAATCGCTTCACCGATGTCGGAAATGAAAAGACTAAAAATTGCAGCTGCCAACGGGCATCCCTGTTTCACCCCTTTGAGCGTCTTAATTTGAGCTGACCGGGAACCTGATTGATTTAGTCGAATAGCAATTGAAGTATGATGTTCTTTAATTGCCGCAAGTATATCTGCCGGACAACCCCACACTTCCATTTTTTGCCACAACGCTTCCCGATCAATCATGTCAAATGCCATAGAAAAGTCGACAAAGGCAAGATACACTTTCATGTTAGCTCGCAGGGCTTCCATTTTCAGTAGGTTTAGGACAAGCAGGTTCAGGGAACACCCAACAAATTTCATGAAACCTGCTCGTCTTTCGTCCACTCATTTAGCTGTTCTGGCCCAGTTGATCAATTTTGTTTGCATCAAAGACGCGTAAATCTTACCCAGTACATCAAGCAGAGCCACCGGACGAAAGTTTTTCGGTGAAGATCTGTTTCCTTTCTTGAAAATTGGCACTATTATCCCTGTCTTCCATGAGGTTGGCACTTGTTTTTGCGAGTTGATTCTTGCAAAAAGATCAGAAGACAGGTCAGCCCAAAGATCAGGAAACTATTTGATCATGAAATTCGCCAAACCGTCGGAACCCGGCGCCCTAGAATTTTTTGCTCTCATGATTACCTCTCGGATGTCATCTCTTGTAAAGTGTAAATTCCATGATGCTAGGTTAGATGTTGCCAAGTTTGGAGCAAGAGTTTTGTGATATAGCGCAGTGAAATGATGCGCCCACTCAGTTTCTGGAACCAGGCATACTTGCAATGCCTCTTGCGGTGTTTCCATGCAATTAATGGTTCGCCAGAACTCACCACTGTTCTTATTTGTTAGAGTCTTCAACATAGCCTCCGCATCATTCTGGTGTAGTACAAATTGATGGCTTTTAATCCCATTTTTATAGGACTGTTTGGTTACTTTGTTCTTGCCGTTATTTCTTCCTTTGGTCCTTGATTATTTTTCCGGATTTCAGCTCTCATAGTACTTTTGCAATGCATCACCATTAGATCGAAACAGTGTTTTTTCTGAAATGAGCAGTTTTTCATTCCATTGTTTTTGGCTTTAAATTGCGACAATATAGGTGCATATTCAATCTCCTCCGGTGTCGACTTAAATTGGGAGCATATATTGGCCACCTCATGTTCCTCCAGTCTTACACGTAGGCGATTTGATTCCACCCGAACTTTTGTGCCCCATTTTTTGCTTTGCACGCCTCTTATATCTTGAAATTTTAATACCAGCATTTCGTGGTCACTGTTGACCATTGCAAGAATATTCATGGGGCCTCATTACACGGAAGGCGGTGAGCCATGGCGCTATTAGTGCCATGGCTCATGCCGGTAAAATACCGGCACCGCCTTGGCGGAAAGGGGATTTACCGCCCCATTCCAAGGTTGGAGGGGCGGTAAATCCCCTTTCCGCCATTGCCCTTCCCCATTCCCATTTCTGCCCCAAAGGGCTCTATGGAAATGGGGAAGGCGCTAATTACGCCACCGCAATTTTGCGGTGCCGTAATTAGCTCCGAGGTCCCTTAGCGGGTTGGATTTTAACGCCTGCAAGAAGCAGGCGTTAAATCCTCCAACCCGCAAAGGGACCTCGTAGTACGGCGGTAAGGGTTAACGGTCACCGTTGCCATTAACGGTGACCGTTAACCCTTACCGCCGTCCGTGTAATGAGGCCCATGGTCTTTATCCTCGCATGCATCGTATAAGAGGCAAAGATATAGTCGATGATCGAGCTTTGGCTTTCACGCTGCCACGTAGGCTTTGCTGGAATGTCTCCTTGGGTACAGCCGTTTAACATTGATAGACCTCTTGCGTTTAGTTCTTCTGACCAGGTTTTAGCTAATTCACCTTTGGCGACACTCTGTGGTTTGAAAAAGTCAATATTTAGATCACCACAGACTATCAAGCGACTTCCACTGGTTGACTCTAGCAGGTTATCAATTATTGAGGTAACCTCATCAATGAATGAATATGTCCCGGTCCATCGATGGTTCCAATATAAGTTGATTATGTGGATCACATTGTATACTTTCGGTGTACCAATGATTTTTCTTATCTCACAAACTTGAATGTAGGGCGTATAGTTCTTAGAATTTAGCAACCGGTAGCCTGAGGACCGTTTGATCATCATTAAGAGCCCTGCTAACGGCCGCCCCTTTTCAGCTTTAATGGCTGGATTCAAAGCACATTCAAATTCAGAGATCACTGGCAAATCACACATTCAAGTTTCTTGAAGACAGATCAGTTGTAAATCGTGTAGCCAGTCGTTATTTAGGAGATGTATGAAGCCACGCGTGTTCCATGAAGCAAAGGAACATTCCTGAACCACGCTGGACTTCGAGCATTAGCTGTGAGAGTTAGTGTTCAAGGCCAAGGCCAGCCAATTCCATTCTTGCGTAGGTTCGTGTTCCATTAGGCTACTTGTTTTTGTTACAGCAGACTTATCGGCTGGACCACCATTGTTTATTGTAATTTTAATCTTCGCCTTTGGGCTGGTTCTAGGTGACTCCACCTGCTCAACAGCAACTACACTTTGAGGTGTGAGTGCGGATTGTTGAACTTTAAGGGTTGGTCCAATCTGACCAAACTGTTCCTGCTGATTCTGTTCGATTACTTTAGTTTTTTGCGAGATTTCCAGAGACGATGACTTACCCTTTTGAGTAAGCCATGCTTCGCCTACTCCATCTTTCCGCTCCACTTTTTACACCTTTCAGGTTCCATTACTTTGTAAGTATCGAATCGTAACCATAACAATTCTTCATCTGCATCTAGGATTATGTTTGCAATTATATTAGAGTTTATGTGCAGAATCACCTTATCGGTACACAAATCGTCCGGGAATTCGACAATTTTCAAGTCTTTCGAATCGAGAGATCGGAGCCGAGGTATATGATGGAGCAGTCTTAACACGTTTGTTCTATTCAAGATTAGTTTGTCATCGCATGCCAGCCTCTCCAACATTAGTTTATCAAGGGAGTCGGTTCCAAGGTTCGGGCTGTTTCCTGCCGGTTCCTTGTCTTCTGATTTTTTTACTAATGTTTCCACTTGATGGTGGTCGAATTTCTGGGGCGTAGATGGAACGGCAGCCGAAGGTGCCGCCGCTGGCGCTTCATTTCCTCTTACAAATGTCACCCCGTTCAAAAGACGTTGACGCGGTCCACCAACATCCTGGTGCCTCGTCTGCACGCTTGGCCTTTGTCTTTCCCATTTTGCTTGTAACATAATGAACTCCGGGCTCCTAGGCTCTGGGCCCCCATCCCTTACTTCTACATCAAGAGGGACCAACTCACATAACCTCTCTTTGATCTCTCGTGTTGTGTTAGTTGGTGAAACCTGGTCTTTTGTGGCATACTCCGTTTGGGGTTTAAGGGATCTGTTTCCAAGTTCTTAGGCTCACTGAACGCTTTTGAGTTCGTTGGCAGTAGAGTGACTTTTTGAGTGCATGGAGCTGCGAGAGGGGCTTTCACAAGTTCAGCAGCCACTTGCGCAGGGTCTTCATAGGTTGATAGTTCCATTAACTCTTCATGAATTGCCAATTCCTCCTCGTTTCGCTGAGTTTCCACAAGTTTCATGTTAGTTCCCACTGTTTCTGGTTGGGCCACTTTGTTCTCTTTGATTGTGTCTGCTAATTTCAGACTGGTAGTGATTGCTTTATCTACAAGCTGAAACATATTGATTTTGCGAATGAATTTTCGAGCTCCTTTTTGTTGAGATTTTTTACAGGCTGGCAAGTTCTTTTGCTCTTTCATTTGAGGGGGATTTTATTTTTAGCATCCACATTTTATTTAGTTTCAGCTTCAGCATCTAGACTTCCAAAGATAGAAACAGGCCTGCAGACTTTGTGATAACAACGGGCACCTCCTTCATACCAGCTGCCTGATCCACCACTTTCAGTGGAGGAGATGAGCCAGATGCCTTTTGAGAGTCCAGTAAGGCTGGATGTAATGCATTTTTGGCTTGCAGAAATGCCCTATTAAACGACTTTTCCAGTAAGTTGGGCTGCCCATCAATTTTACTCTGTATCTCACTGAGGTTGTTCAGATTTCCCACCTTGATTACTACCAGTGGAGAGGCGACCTTAGGCCCTAGATTGAGTGAGTCATTCCCTTCCGCTACAAAACTTTCCGATAGCATGATGGGCTGGGGAGTCTGTTTCAGGGGTTGAACTGGCTGCAATTGGCAGGCAGCCTTCTTGGCTAACTTGACGGTGTTGGATGGAACTTTTACGAAAGATGATTGTTCTTTCGTTACCATATCTTTCATGTTGCCAACATTACCCAGCTCCTCATCTCTTTGATCTGTATGTGATTTTACGAAAAAAAGAGACGGGGCTTCTTTCGCAACCTCTGCGAACAGTTTTTTTATCCATCTTGTCATTCCGTTTTGCATCATTAGCTGATCCTATGCCCGCCAATATTTTATGATTCACTTCTTCTTGTTTGGTCTTTTGTGCGCCATGCATTACTTCCAGGTGCATCAATTTTGAGTTCATCATAGCCAGTAAAGCTGTAACATCCTTCACATTTTCATTTAGGGTTTCGTACAGCTTGGTTAAAGGTGTAAGAGAGATTGCCATTGCAGCTGTTAGGGCTGTTAGAAGGTCATTTGAAGGCACATGTACACATGGGGCAGGGCACCCCCCTCCAGCTTTCCCCTGTGGCTCATGTGCGGCTCGTACAAACCGTGCCCGTTCTCTCCGAATTTTTGGAAATGGACGCTCGACGAGCGAAGAGTCCCTTGTAGTGGGGTCATCTGACAAGTCCTCACAACTTGAGGATTGACTTGGTTGGATTTGATTTCTCATCCTAGGATCGCGCGCTGCATTAATGTGGGAAGGCAATCTTTTCTGGGAGTCGGCCACCTTGCCCTCTTGTGACTGTACTGACCCGTCCGAAGATACAATCTCTCGTGACTTAAGTCTTTTGTAGTTGCCAGATCCCCATATATCTCGATTTACATCAGTAATATTAACGCAGTGCCTTTTCTGGGGGGCTTTATGCATCGAATCCTGCACCGGGGTAGACGCAGCTATCCGTTTACATGCGCGGGATATGTTTAAGTTGATCAGATTTTGTAATACAGAAGACACCACCTCTAAAGAGTTTCTTTTGTCAATGTAGGGTGGACCTTCGCTGTGTTAAACATGGGTGCTTTGAAGTGAGGATCCATTAAGTATGCCTCAGGGGTAGGGGTTTTCAGTGTGGATGCAGGAGCTTCACATTGATCAACACTTAAAGTTCCGGTCAAGATCGCGTTTCCACCCCTGGGAGAAACGAGAATTACACTTACTTCTAAATCATCTTCAGATCCAACATTGCATCTTCCACCAGACATGGCTTTCGGCCGCCACGCCGACCCAGAGAGGGCGAGCGGCTGACTAGACACGCCTCGGCCAAGTCCAACAGACGCTGCACGGCTTCCGAGGCAACGCCGTGCTCGCACATCGACGCTGCACTAACAACCCGCCCCCGCCCACCAGTGTCATCCAGAAGCGGCCGCGGCCGTAGTCAGCATCCCCGTTTCCTGTGGCCGCTCCGCGGCAGCCTCCATGCAAACCGGAGCCATGGCCACCACGACCGCTGCTCCACCCCACACAATGACCCTGGGACAGCGGCCGCCCCGTCCTCGCCAGCCGGTAAGTCGGGATCAGTGACGTTGGCCGGCTTGTTGAATGTATTCTTCGTGCATGTTATGCTTTGCGTCGGGGACTGAATCATATCCTCCACTTGCTGAATAATGATGGGAGAAGGGGATGGGGGCAACAATGTAGTTGAAGGGGGTGTTTCTGGGTGAACAGTAGGCACTAATGCGACAGGAGTAGGAGCCAGGCACTCCTCAGTTCGCACAAGTTCAAAAACGTCATCTACCATCAATACAGTTGGTTCTTCGGATATTCCTGTGTTTTCAGACACTGATCCGCATGAAAAATATTGGCTCACCTGTTGTTGACACAATCGTTTTGCAGGCAGATCCTCTAAATTGGCCATACGTTTTACTTGGGCTCTGGTCCTTGAAATTAGATTGGATGGATCTATCATCTGCGGAGCGCGGCAGAGCAAGCGCCTTGCGCCACTCGCTAAACCGTGAAGTCCTTAGCCCTTTGATCCTCAGGGCTTAGTGCTGCAAGGGCGGCAGAGGCGGCCTTTTGTATCTGGTGACCTAGGTCAGGTGACTTGGTCAGTTGTTTTTTTAAAAAAACGTGTTTATTTTAAACAGGCAGGTTATGGCGATACAAAGCTTAATCACTTGCGACATGTAGCATACAGTAATACCATTTGACGCTCCTCCCACCCCACCCTTCGGTCTCAAGTTCCTTCTTCACTTCCCTGTAGGGGGTCTCCATCCCGAATAGTTCTCCTGGCCAGTTGGGGCTTGAAAGTCAGGGCTGGGAACCTTTGGTCAAACTCCAATACCGGACCCCAGATGTTGCGAAAGCGATGCAAGGTGCCTGCTCCGGCAGCCGTCACCTTCTCAGCGATCAGGATGTCCCAGACTTTTATCCACCAGAAAGGCATGAGCAGGCCTTCCGTCGTTTTCCAGGTGCGGGCTATCACGTTCCTACCCGCAAGTGGGCATTGTGACAATAATTTGGCCTTGGGTCCAGACCTGGGGTAGATCCCGGGGATTGGTGCTCCAAGGAGGATAGGTTCGGGGGCCAAGGGCAGTCGCACCTGAGTGATGTCCGCCATCGTCGCCAGGCATTGTTTCCAAAAGGCTTGGGCCTTGGGACAGGACCACCACATGTGAAAGAAGGAGCCTATTTGGCCGCACTGCCTCCAGCATTGAGGGTTGATCGTGGAGTTCATGTGGTGGAGTCTTAGGGGAGGGTAGTACCACCGGAGGAGGATCTTGTAGGCACACTCTCTATTCGTGATGCATGATGAGGAGGTGTGAGCCCGGGACCAGATGTCCATCCACTGTTGGTCTTCAATCGGATGGCCCAGGTCCGCCTCCCATAGGGCCATATACCGGGTCTTGGAGGTTAGGAAGTCCATTTGGAGGCGCTTGTATAGAGTGGAGATTCTTCCTCGGGGCGGGAGCTCCTTCAGGGTCAATTCGATAGCTGTGGGGGGACGAGTAGCTGCCTGGCGAGTCTGTGGATGAGTGCACCAGTGGCGTTGCTGGGTATATGTGAACCTATCTCGTTCCTGGATCCCAAAGAGTTCCTTGCATCGCTCAAAGGTGCAGGGCTGGCCCCCTTCAAAAGGTTGACCCAGGGTTTCCAGGCCTCCCGCAATACAGGCCTTAAAATTCCGGGGAGACAGACCAGGAGAGAAGGTCGGGTTCATGAACACTGGGGAGAGGGGGCTGAGCCCCGTCGGGATCCTCTTCTGTCTCAGTGCCTTGTCCCACACCGAAATGGTGTGTCTGGTGGATGCCAGGAGATTCCGCCACTGTCGCCGTTCCGGAGGGGGAACATGTGTGAGAAAGCGTAGCGGGAGGGGCAACTGCACTTGTTCGAGGTCTACCCATCTGGGGCGGTTGGTGAGGACTTGCCATGATTGGATACAAGACAGGTGAGCCGCCATTTGGTATTTCTGCAAATCAGGGACCCCGAGCCCACCCAATTTCGCGTTGCCCAGCACCGGGAGTGTGGAGCATGCATACAGAAATCTCGGTAGTAAGTTCATCTTACAAGCTGTAATACGGCCCATCAGCGATATCTTCTGTGTCGCCCAGCGTCTCAAATCTGCCTCCAGGTTTGTAAATAATGGGGGAAAATTAGCCCGAAAAAGTCTCGCTCGGATTGGCCGGGATCTGAACTCCCAAGTAGCTAATTCCTTTGGTCGACCATTGTATTGGGCACAGCGGAACCAGGGCCTCTCGGGCTTCCCGGGTCAAGCCCACTCCCATGGCGACTGATTTCCGGTAGTTGACTGTGAAGCCTGTGACCCTGCCATAGCTCGTTATCTCAGACAGGGCTTGAGGGAGGGAGGAGCGGGGTTTTGTGATAGTCAGGAGGACATCATTTGCATAGATGGCTAGCTTGTGGTGCGCCGGACCTGATTGAAAGCCTTCGACTGCAGGATTCGACCTGATCTGCTGGGCAAACGGTTCCATAATTAACGCGAAGAGAAGCGGCGACAGCGGGCATCCTTGTCGGGTTCCGCAAGTTAGGTTGATGGGGGAGGAGAGGCTGCCGTTGACTCTAAGAAGGGTTTTGGGGGCTTTGTAATTTGTCAGCGTCATGGTGCAGAACTCCGGGCCAAATCCAAAAGCCTCCTGGTTCAGCCTCATGAAAGTCCAATCCACTTTGTCAAACGCCTTGGTCGCGTCCAGGGCCAAGAGCACCAACTTCCGGGAATCCCGGGAGGCGAGTTCCACCAGATCCAAGGCTCTTCGAATGTTGTCTGCCATGGAGCGGTGTCTGAGGAAGCCACTCTGATCCGCACTGATTATCTCCCAGTTGGTCAGTTGTTAAAGGTACTGGCACAGGCACACGCACCTCAGTCCCTACTCCTCTTATTCTCCTCGTGATAGAGACACTCGCCACAGCCAAACAGTGAAGTCCTCATCCCTTTGATCCTCAGGGCTTAGCATATGCCCACGACAGATAGTCTGATCAAGGAGAATCTCTATACTGGGCAGTTCTCTGGAGACCACGGTTCAACCAAAAACATCTCTGATGAACAAGTCCAAATGGCGGACAGAGACCAGTCCACAAATCTGAGCTGGTCTAAATTATAATGCCCAGAAACTAGTTCAAGTCTTCTGCCAGCCTACCTAGATGAGAAGTAAAACATCAAACCTTCAGCAGCATGTTGGCGGAGTTCAAGCAGAAGCCAGGACCAGCTCAGCAATCTTTAAAGACAATGGGCTGCTAAATCTAGGCTTGTTATAATGTCAAGAAAGGCAGTGTTTCCAAGAACAATTCCTAGGTCTCTAGTGTTTTAATGTAGTTCTCCACAGGTGCAAAGTAAGCTTCTGCCGCCCATTCCACACAGCATGTGCATCGTGTGACCCAGCATTCTGCCATTGAGTGAGGTTTGGGGGGAGCTCAAGAGGTATGGGGGCAGATGGGGACTGCATCTTGCCTAGTGGGAGGCCAGGAGACTCACTATATACTAGCAGCTCCTGGAAAAAAGGACACCGTTAACATCTCTCGTCTTGCCCATGGGACCTGCGTGACCATAGGCAACTCCAGTCAGTGGAGAACCTTTTATTGGACCTCCCAGCAGAGTGGAATGTCAGAAAATGAGGACATTCATTTTCAGTACACGTCCCTTTCTTGTGGACTTCCGACAGCAATAGATAAAACAAACACCTGGCCATCGCAGGGCAGAAAGTCTGAAATCTTCTCCTTAAAACACGGTTGTATTGTATTGTGGCTCTGGCTCATATCTCGCTTTCAATGCCAGGAGGCTATGTATGGTGAACCTGCACTTTCCTTGGTTAGTGAGAAAACAGAAAAAGTGAGGGCAGATACCACCAGCCTCTCATGGTTTTACAAGCACCATCAGCAAATGAACCCACAAAGGAAATGCCTTGTGCTATTGGTAATCTAATGTAGAGACCTGTCCCCTTAACCTGGACCATCGGACATCATTCGGCAGCAGGTCCCCATCAATAGAAACATTATTTGATTGTGTGTCTTCAGGACAACGCATTTTTTGAAGATCATGGGTCTCCAAAAATGCACATTCCTCCACAATTGTGTGCTCATCAATACGACCGATCCTCCAACCAGAGATGTCCGACTCCAGGCCTCAAGACCCTGAATCCTGACGGATTTACAGGATATCCCCGATTGATATTCATGAGAGAAAATGTGCATGCATTTAGAATGATTGTATCCACATATATCTAAAGAATATTAAAGAGGTATATCCTGAAAACCTGTCAGGATTCCGGCCATCGAGACCTGGAGTTGGACAGACCTTCTACCCTTGCATTCATGATTGCCCCTTGGAGTTTCAGGAAAGTCTGCACATCACTGCCTTGCCACAGTTATGAAGACACAGTAGTGCGAAGTTATGTGGTGAATCTGAATGCCTTTCTGCAGATGCATAATGATCAGGTTGGGAGCACCCCACCCCCCCTCACCTGCTCTCGAAGGGGTTCTAAGTCTAGCCTATTGCTGAGATGTTTGGTTCCCTCTGTCGCTGGATAGTCCTTCTGCATTAATTCCATCAGCAGCAGCAGGGTGTGTTTCCTAGGCAACAGATTCAATCTCTAGTACCTACTGACCATTGGCACTTCTGAGCTGGAGTACCCTGGGATGCGTAGCTCGCTCGCTACAAGGCTCTCCAATACTTTAAGCACTTTGTATCCCTTCACAGTAACTAGCAACCCTTTTATTGAGATATGCACTTCCCTTTCTTCCATCAAAGCAGGCACAGTGACTTGTTTTCTTGGCCTCTTTAGTCAACATAAAATGTCAGTTTTGCTGGTTGTTGGATGTGTAAAATTCTTCAGTCAAAACCGCGCATGCATGAAAGCGCATGATGGATACTCACATTTCATTGGCTGGCCCTTCAGTACGGACGCCATGACCGTTTTCTTTTTCTTCAATACAGATGATGATAAAATACGGAGATACGAAGGACAAGAACCAGAGCCAGGTATGTGGATGGAAAGTAGATCCCAACCTTCCTCCCCATTCCCCCTACTTGCCAACTTGTAATTCCTAACTTTATGAACTGTGAGTGTGTAATTTGTGCGCGGCTCAGCACCGGTCTGGTGGCACCGCAGCCTGTGTGGCATCAGCATATGTGGAATTAATTCCTTGGTAATCAAGGCCAGGCTATTTAGGTATGAATCAGTCTGTGGGGTATTTTCTGTATTCATAGGGCACAGACCTAGCCTCAGAACAGTGTGCAGTATTTGCAATAGTAATAATCGGGAGTAGTAAAGAAAAGAGGGCTATTGAGGAAAGGATATAAGATTATACCCTTGAGGAGGACATTTTTAAGTGCAGGTAGGCTGTAGAGCCAGCTGTGTTAGGAACATGACCTTGATGACGTGCTAGAGTGGAGGCAGAGAAAGTGAGAGGCAGAGGCAGGTTAGAGGGCAGGGAAAATGTTAGCTTGAAATCAGATGAGAGAGGTAGGTTAGGAGGGTAACTCGGACAGCGAGGAGGAAGACTTTAAGTTTGGTTTTGAACAACTCCGTGCGAACTGTTTCTCGGAAGTCAGGGGGAAGAGAATTCCATGCAAGTGGAGCAAGAAGAAAAAAGAGCAGAAGCGAGAAGAAGCAGAGGGAGGGTGAGGTGCCCCAAGGGTAGTCGTGGAGACAGAGCAGAGATTACGAAAATGCTTCTACAGTTGGATAGAGAAGGATAGATACAGTGGTGCCTTACCAAGGATAGATTTGTGAAGCAGGAGAAGAAATTTAAATATGGCCCTGTTTTGCATCGTCAGCCATCCCACCTGGCGACGGTACGACGAAGTAAGTGTGAACTGAGGGAGTTCAGAGAGAGTCCTGTTAGCGTAGTTAATGATCATGCTGAGAGGACAGAAAGCTTATTTGGGGAGAGAAAAGGGGACGCTGGCACAGTCTAGTTTAGAGAAGACAAAAGTGGTTAAGATATGCTTGGCAGTGTCGAAAGGAAGGAGGTGCCTGATTTTCCTAATATTTAGGAGATGGCGGCATGCTGCCATTGCAGTTTTGCAGGTGAAAGTAGAGCAGGTGTGAGAAGAGTCATAGATGACACTTAGGCTTTTAGCTGAGGAAGAGTAGGGGAGTGTCAGGTGGGTACTGGATAGGAAGGGGAAGATATTAGAGAGCGCATTTGGTAGCAAGGAGGAGCACCGCTGCTTTGGAAGAGTTGAACATCAGGGTGGGCAAAGCCATTCAATATTTAATAGCAGAGAGACAGTTGGAAATGTTTATAGAGATCAGAGGAGAGTTCAGGAAAAGTAGAGAAGAATTGGGTGTCGTCTGCGAACAGTTGATACAATAACCTAAAGGAGGAGATTAGTGCCCTAAGAGCAGAGGTGTATAGTATAAAGAGTACAGGATCCAAGACAGTGCATTGTGGAACACCAACAGCTATAGGAGTGAGTGGAGAGGCTTTGTTGCTCCACGAGACAAAGAATTGGTGAGGTCCCAGCCAGGATTAAATCCATGCAAGGGATCGATCGCAAATCCCAAGAAGAAAGAGATCCCAAAAAGAAAGAGTATTAAAGAGATCAGAGTGATTGGTAGTGTCAAAGGCAGCCGATAGGTCAAGGAAAATTAGGATAGAGGATAGGTTGGACTCCTTAGCAGCGGTAATGAAGTTGGAGACCTTCACGAGAGCAGTTTCCATGGAGTGAAAGGTGCAAAAACATGCTTATAGGGTGTCTCGAAGGTTGTGGATGTCTAGGAAATTGGTAAGACTGATAAACACAACCCTTTGGAGCCCTTTAGGGTACTGTAGAAGGAGAGACACAGGGCAAAAATTAACTGGTAGGGTTGAGTCAGCCCCTTGCTATTTTAGGAGAGGGATGACTGGGCAGTCTTGAAAGTAGAGGGAAAGCAAGCAGAGTCGAAGGACAGGTTGAAGAGTTTAGCACGGTGAAAGGCCTCTGAATGGGCGTTAGGCTGGACTAGCTGAGGAGAAAGAGGATCTGATGGGGCTCAAGGAGTTAACGTTCATCAGTATAGCTATAACCTCTTCAGTATTAGTGTGACTAAAGTGGAAGATTTAGGCAGAGGACGATGGTAGAGTAGGCAGAGTGTAGAATGTAGGAGTAGCGAGTGTGAGGAAGGACAGGAGAGAGTCTCTAATTTTGGATATTTTTGTAGCAAAGTGTTCAGCTAAGCCATTAGTTGTTATAGTGGATAGTCGTAGAATTAGGAGGAGTGAGCAGTGAGTTTAGGGTCTCCTGTAACCAGCGAGGATGGTTGGAGTTAGTCAATGAGGGTGAGGTAGAATTCCCTTTTCACTCTATCAAGAGAGGACCTGTGAGAGTTCAGGACAGAGAGGTAGAGTTGTAAATCCTCATGCAAGCGGGAGCACCTCCATTTGCACAACAGCCAACACATGTCTGTCCGGAGAGAGAGTGTCTGAATGGGGGTACTCATGGTTGTGGATGCTGAGACTTGGGGGTGAAAGTTAGCAGTGGGAAGTGAGAGGAGTCATATAGCAGGGATTGGAAGTTGGAGAAGGTAATGTTTGTGGAACATGCATTAGGTATGAAGGAGGAGAGTGAGAACTGTAGGTCAGAGAGAAGGGGAGGAATGTAAGGTTTACTATAGGTGAAATAAGTGGTGAGGAGAGATTAGAGGGTGGAAAGGAGATGTGGTGGAAACAAGGAGTGATCAGATGGGGATGGTGTGACAGTAGAATTAATGGCTGAGAGAGAGTTGGAGAGGAATAAGAGATCCAAAGAGATACCCCTGGTGTGGGTAGGTAGGCCATGGGTAGAGTGGAGAGCGTGGTAAGTTAAAAAAGAGTGAAGTTCTGATTTCTGAGAAGTGGTTGGAGAGGGAACGGTAAAGTCACCTAATAGAATAAGGTGCTGTTTAGTGGAAAGAGAATCAAGGAGTTGTCCGAGTTCATCAAAGAATGGTCCAGTGGGACTGGTAGGGCGATAAATGGAGAGACCTCTCCACCTCTGCCAGTTGGATGAGGAGAGAGCATGAAGGATATTTTGGAGTCGTGTATGGCCACCAGAGATGGGGAAATCCAGGTAGAAGTGACATCAAGGTGGTCTACGGGAGGAAAGGTGGTGTGAAAGTAGTCTGTGAAAAAGGACATTTTGTTGCATACTGACCATTCCAGAATGCAATGTTCAGTTGATGCAGTTAGGAAGATTGGGAAGTTGAGTTTCAGAGGAAGATAGGGGAGGTGGATATGTGTTAGGCGAGGTATGGCTAGCTCATCAGCGTTGTTTGTTGGAAGCAGTTGAAAGAGAGATGGAGTAGTGAGAGTTTTGAGATTTTCGTTTTTTAAAGGGGATAGGAAAGGAGGAAGTTGTAGCATGATTGGAGAAAACAGGGAGAGTTGAGTGGGAGGAGCAGCAAGAGGAGCAGGAGTGAATGAATTCTAATTGAGTCCTGCACTGTGGAGGGACAGCACAGTAAATGGAAATCTAGGGGTACTCATAGGAGCAGCAAGTAGGAAAGTAGAGCAATGGCTCATAGGTAAAGAAGCAAAGTGGCTGATCAATGGCTAGTATTCACTCTTCACTGTACTGCCCTTAGCTGGTACGTCCCTGACTGGACAACCCTAGGGAGTTCAGAAGTGATCTCACACACTCTCGTCACCTGATCTCCTAGTCCATCATTGGTTAGTCTCTCTGATTTTATCGTTTGTGTTGCTGGGATGAGGTGATTACTTCCTGATTGGTGTTTCTAGAGGAGCTGCTTGTGGCCTTCAGCTGGAGAGTAGGCTGACACAAGATGGCCGCAAGAAGTGATGTCACCGATCCAACATAGCAACAGCAAGTGATGTTACAGATCCATGATGGCCACAGGAACTTATTTCACAGATCCAAGATGTTCACAGGAAGTGATGTTACAGACAGAAAGTGAAGCCACAAACCAGAAGTGATGACACACGCTCTTGTTCCCCGATTGCCTAGTCCGTCAGTGGTTAGTGTCTCTGATTTTATCCATGGTGTTGCTGGGATGAGACAATTACTTCCTGATTGGTGTTCCCAGAGGAGCCTCTTGTGGCTGTCAGCTGGAGAATAGGCCACCTCAAGACTCATTATCACATACGCATGGGAGTTGAGTGTTACATTTTTAATATGAAGAGTTTTCTTGGTTGTGAAGGCTTTGGTGGATCGTTCATCTCTAAAGAAAATGCCTAAGAGTGGCTGGACCAGAAGTGATCTCCTGCCATGTAGACCGTGAGCTTAACTAGATCAGTAGTGGGCACAGTAGCCAGGAGACTGGAGTGGTGGTTTGAACGCATTGATGGTTAAGGGAGTGTTTTTCTGGGATGCAACATGAAAGATTTGCAAGGCTGGTGCTCGGAGGTATTTGTTACACCAGTGTGATGAAGTAAGCACTAGTTGTAGAAACGGGGCGGTTAGGGGATGACAGAGTAAGGGGGTCATTCTATAGTACCAGTGGATATAAGTCACACTGTCCTGCACTCTAAACGTGAGCTTCATGTCCGTAGAATCCGTCTTCCACTTGGCTGAGATATGGAACAAGTGGGGTGAATGGTGAGGAGGGGTGGTTTAGATGTGAAAGGGAGAGGGTGAGTGAGCTATGAAAAGGGAGTCTGGCTCTGCTCAGGTTGTAATGCTGACTATGACTGCAAAGAAGATTAGTAGAAACAGAGGGTGGCCTTGGGCTTGATTGCACATTGAAGAGGTAGATTTTCAGATCCTACGATGGAATAGTATATGATTCTGTTTTTCTCTTTGATTTCTGAATTACTTTTTGAACATTTTCACTGTTAATACTTTAGTTTTTAATAATTTTGCCTTTAAGCGTTCAAGATTTTTTTTGTATAATTTTGCTTCCTTCCATTTTCAGTATTTCATGTTTTTTATTAGTTCATTTTGTTTAGTGTTTGTCGGGTAGGAGTAGACCATCTGAGGCACCCACCGCTCCTCTTCACTGCCTTTTCTCCGCTACTTTTCTATTTTCCTCAGCCGCCCTCTGTACTGCAGCCATCTTATGTATGGTGTTTGTTGTTTCTTTCTATTGCTCCTGCTGCATTGCACCTTGCCCTCTTACATTTCTTCCTTTGTCTTCCTGGCTCGGTCAGGCAATGCTCCTCTGTGGTAGGGTCGCTTATATATATCTTGTTCATAGAAGAGGTTCTTGGGTCAGGGATTGAGCATTACATGCATTGTTATGACAATGCCCCGGAGTGTAAAGTTTTTTTTTTATATTTTAACCTCCTGCCATTTCCTTTCATTGCTCCTGATTGACAAAGCGTTTTTCTGGTGGTAAATGCATCTGCACCCTGAAAAATGGGCAAATCGTTCCAGGCGCTTGGGACTAGTAGCTCTCCGACTTAACCCCTTCAATGCCAAGGACGAGCATGCTCTTCGTTTTTGCATAGACTTGCATAATAGCCTGGCACTTAAGGGCAAGAATGGAGTGTCCATTAAGACACGCTCACTTTGCATTTGCAAAATGGGTGTGTCTGGTGGAGTTGCAGTGGGTGCAATTCAAATGAGGAACACACCCATAGACGTAAATGATATAAGGATTCACACAAGGAAAGGCCATTGCTCATGTAATAATTTGCTCCAGCAACAATCTGGCAAAAGGCAGATTTGGAAATGTGGGCACATTTAAAGGAGCACATTCTTTTAAAAATATTTTTCCTTAAAAGTGGTTCACTTTCCCAAAAGATTGACATCATTTTCAGGTACAAATGTAATTAAAAGTGTTTATTTGATTTATTTTTCGCCTCTCCCTGACATTTTGACTTGCTGGGACTTGCACATGTTTTTGTGGAAATCGGGTCCATTTGTGTGTGAGGGGCAAGGTGGGCAAAATGGTGTGTTTTTTTATTTTTTTTATTTTTTTTTAGAAAACGTATGCTCAATACGCGCCTAACAATGTTCAACTGCTTATGCACTTCTTTGTGAATAAGGGCCATTCTGCTTACTAACTCAACACCAGGGCCCTGTCGTGCAGCCAGTCAGGTGGCTCGAATAGTAGGCTTCAGCTAACATAACAAACCTGCATTCCCAGCATCCTGTAGGCTGCCCCAGCTCGCCCCCCACCCCATCTCATCAGCCTCCCACCATCCGCCTCACACCTCCCATCACTACCCAGCCACTTTCCTGAACAGCTCCCAACCTTTTGTGTCCCCAGGATTGGTGAAAATACCCTATTTTGTTTGAGGTGGGATGAGAGCCCATTGGAGTGTATGGTCCTCTGCCGTCTTCTTTGAGCTGTCATGGGAATAGAAGACGTCATTCTACTGGAGCCTAAACCTGTCCGTTTTTTATTTCTGAGAAAATGAAAGTTTGTGCGTTCTGTATCGCTTTTTTTTTTTTACCCTGAAATAAGGTCATTGCAGGCTAGCAAGGGAGTATCCAGCATGCCAAGAAGGAGGGGAGGGTGTGGGTGAGGCGCTATGAAAAAAGTTCAGTTCTTTTCTATTTTTATATGGGAAATCGTGTTTCCCAAGGTGTAGTCAAAGAAGGTAGCAAGACCTTACTAGCCACCATAATGGACTTCACTACCTTACTCCGATAATACCTCTACTCTAGAGCAATTGCAGCTTGTGAAATTGTAAAATGGAGGGGTGTAAATGTTTGCCCTGAAATGAACTGGCCGAGCGCACTTGAACTATTACAATAGAGTTTTGGCTAGTGTCCCTCGAGAAATGTTTTAAAATAACACACTGAAATTGTGCATTTTATAGCCTACATTTTAAAAAAAATCTGTAGCAATGTAGAATGTTCTGCAGGGAAACGCCATAAGTGCACAGAAGCATTTTCTCCTTGCCTCTACCTCTCAACTTCTCCTCCTCTGAGACCTCGACATCCACCTGGATGCCTCTAACCCCTCCTCTGGCTCTTCCTCAACTTTTGCGTTTCTCTCTCCCTTTCCACTCTACCCTCTGGTCCGACACACTCTGCTAGACACACCCTGGATGCTATCATCTCCTCAGACATCCCCCTCTCTAACCCTCTCTCTCAAATCCTCTCACTACTCCTATCTTGGACTGGCCACTCTCTGCTCTCCTCCCACCTGAAACTCCTTGTACCCTAGGCAAAGTGATGTATCTTGCCTCCTGAAAGATGTACCCTGGGCCAGTGATGCACAAGTAGCAGGAACCAGGCTGACCTAGGTAAGTATAAACAGGAACATGCTTTATTGTCTCTTAGTTACATAGTTTAGGTAAGGAAGTAGGAGAAAAGATCTGCAAGCCTCCACCCTGCTTCCCTGCCCAGCTCCAAGTCCCAACCGTCAGTTCCCGGAACACTCAGGTCCCCCGGCACTCCAAGCTCCACCTGAACATTCCACTAGGCTCTGCACACACACATACAATCAATCACAACATCCAGGATACTACACAAAGCCCACCCCAGCACTGCCACCTTCCTTCGTGGTTATTCGGCCCATGAAGCAAGTGCCAGTGGCCGCCTTTGTGTCAACTATCTCTGCTCCTCCTACTCCTTCGGCTGGCTCCCACTCTGACACAGCCTTCTCTAACCTGCATCTTTCGATATTCAACACTTTGGACACCCTTGGCCCTGTCATGAGGATCCGTCTGAAGCCTACCTCCAAGTGCAACTCTTGGTATGACTCCAACCACGCTGCCCTAAAACGCAAGCGCAGGGTGCCTGAGAGGAACTGGAGGGCTTTGGGGGCATTCTCTGACCAACTGGCCTGCCGTCTGCTCCAAAGGCAATACAGACTCTGTCTTTTCCAAGAAGGGTGTCCATATTCAAGCTTCTGTCTCTGGGGCCTCTAGCAACACAGCCAAACTCTTTAAAATCTACAAGGAGCTGGCCAATCCTACTGAAGTCTCCACCTCTCATGTTCCCTCTCAGACCCTCTGTTCTGCTCTGGCATCTCATTTCACCATTAAAACCCAGGACATCCAGTCCTCGCTTTCCTCTTCTCTCTCTCCATCTACCTCTCTCTAGCCCCCTTTGGCCTCCTCCCCCTCTCCTCTCCCTCTTTCCTCCCTCTCTGCGATTACACCTGACGATGTTTCATACCTAGTCTGATCTATGAAAGTGTCATCCAAGCAGGTGCTCCCCTGCTTTTCCAGAACTATTGAGGACCACATCGACACCCTTACTCCAGTCTTGGTCAATTTCTGCAATCACTCTTTCACCACTCAATCTTCCCTTCTCTCCTCAAGTACTCCCTTGTGCACCCCCTCCTAAATACGCCTTCTGCCATTCCTACCTGTCTGGCAAGCCATCACCTGATTTCTATCAATCTTTTCCTGGGCAACCTCCTGGTATCTCCCAGCTTTGCCAGTAAGACTGAAATCCTTCTCATTGGAACCCTTGCTCTGGCTTTCCCTCTCTCTCTGGCCACCCTCCTTGGGCCCTCTACCCTTGCCTTGCTATGAGGCAGAACATCTTGGTGTCATCTACTCCACTCTCTCCTTCTCGCCTCACACCACAGACCTTGCCAAGAAGGCACACTTCCAGCTGCACCTTTTCTCGCCTTCCTCCAGAAGCTCACTGTCTACAGAGCTCTGGTTCTCTCCAGGCTGGACTATTACAACAGCCACTTTCTCAATCTGCCTAACTCTGCTATTCACCGCCTGCAACTAATCCCGTTCCCAGTGAAAAGATATTTTTACAAAGATCTTTTCATTAAAATATCGCTTTCTAAAGACGCTCAGTGACTGCACAGAGCGGTCTTTCTTAAGCGAACTGTCACAGCCCTGCCGCACCCGAGTGTGCCCAGGTGCTGACCGGCTCTGCGGGACCAGGAAGTGGAGGGGGCGAGGAGAACGGGTGTGTATGTGTGTTGTATGTGTGTGTGTTTTGGTTTAGGGGTGGGGGGTCTGGGACTAAAATCCCATGAGAGAGGGTGGGGTAGGAGTCTGGGGCTGAAATCCCATGGGAGAGGGGGTGGGAGGAAGAACCATGGTGGTTCAGGGGGTGAACCCCCCGAATATTAAAAATAGTGGCCTCACATAGCATTGTTCCTAACTACACAACGAAAAATATGGTTATATCACTATAATGTGATATACATTTCATACAAGAATGGATCACCATATGTATCGTTAGGATCAGTGTGTATAGGCCCATATTACCAAATTACTGTGAATGCAAGCAGATGTCAACGGCCAAATGATGTGTTATAATGTAGCACTTACGCTTAAGCGCTTTATATAGAATAAATATAGATAAAATATCACCCACCATGTGTTGAAACTCATTTATCGACCTCAGTAGGACGAAAGGCTGAGTTGAGGTGTTTAAGAACAGACTAATTCAGTGACCCACCCCCTGAAGTGTGCCTGAAATAAACCTTTAATGAGTCTAGCAATTATTGTATAGAATTCCAGAAAGACACATTATTTGGTATTCCTATTCTGTCTTATTTACGGTCTCTGCTGAAAGTGTTAGACTTGTGGAACCCCTGTTCATTTTATTTTAAGAGGCCAAAACAAGAAAGCCAGCCACTCCAGAGGCAAATAGCCACATGGTGCTGGCCACAGCCCAGGAGCTTGCATCTAGAAAAAAGAAAAGAAAAGACACTTTTTTTTTTTTAGGGTTAGCAAGGGAGAGGCAGTTGCGACCCCCGGGAACCCCTAAATGACATCCCTAGCTGCAAGCTCCTCGTTCTATTTTTTTACAACTTTATTGTACAGGAAGCAGGGGACACCTCTGCAACCCACAGTACCACTGTAGTGAACAAGTGTGCGGGGGACACCCCGCAACTCCCTCTCCCCTTGTTCGCTACAATGGTACCGTATGCTAGATTAGATTGAACATTTTGGCTGTACAAAATTTTCATACAGCTGAAATTCGATCAAATCTACCTTTTATTTTAATTCGAGATTTTGTGGCAATGCCAGTGTTTGTATATGATATTATCTGTGCAGCTAGGATGATTTTTTCATGGGGTATAGCTGCGATCTAAAGATCGTTGAGGGGTGCATGGTGGTGTATAATTATGTGTGTGGCTTGGCCGAAATTAATCACAGGGGATAGCCGCATTCTATTGTTTTTTGGTACAGAGGAGAAAGTCAGCAAATTGGGATGTATGTCCGAGTGTCAGTGCAGTTGGAAGAGGTCCCCAGTTCCTGATTCCCTTCCTGTGCCTATAGAGATAACATTTGCTCCCTATTATAGAGGGTTGGTGCTTTAGTTCTTCAAGGACTTCTTGGTCTAGTGTGGACCCAATTCTGTTAGGCAAAGCATGGTCGTATACCTCCCTGGCTTAACAATATCATCAATGTTGAGTTTGGCCATTTCCCAAAACTGTCGTTCCAGGTTATTAGCCTTCATGCTTTGGAGTGTAGAGTGGTTGGGTCTAGGCATGGCGGGGCAGCGAAGGGCAGTGGTCACTCTAGTGAGAACAGTCCTGGTGCTCTACTGGGCCAAGAGATTGCAGATCTACAGTCGATCATCCCTGTGTCTACTTGTGCAAGCAATTGCTTATAGGTTAACCCCTTCTCCAAGAGCAGTTACATCCAGTTCTGGTCTGTCGGAATTACGAGCACTTCCTAGATACGTTGTTGGGTACTTAATGAACACGAAAGGTCCAGCGTCAAAACAAGGCTGTGCTGTTAGTGCTGTGCCTGTCTGACATTTCTTAGGGTGTCCAGTCATTTGGTCGACTACAAACTGGTCGACTGCAATTTGGTCGACGTCATTTGGTCGAAAACCAAATGGTCGAATTTTTTTTTTTTTATTTATATATGTGTTTTGTGGGTTTTCGTGTTAAAAAAAAAAAAAGAAAGAAAAAAAAGGGGGTTGGGGGGGGGACCCCCCCCAAAAAAAAAAAAAAAGGGGTAAAAAAAAAAAAAAAAAAAAATTCGACCATTTGGTTTTCGACCAAATTGATTCGACCAGTTGTCCAGTCGACCAATTGATTTCGACCAAATGACTGGCAACCATTTCTTAGGTGCAGCCGATGGCTGAGCATTCCAGGTGTAGTGTGTGGTTTGAGTTGTAGGTGACAGCTCGTTGTCGTTACTTAGAAGAGATGGCCTCGCCAGATTCCTCACCTAGTTTAAGAGCATAGTACATTGCCAGTGAAACTATGCTAGCCCAGTCATAATGTTAGAACAAAAGTGCTAGTAGGCCCAGGGTTCCAAGTCCCCCGTATTCTTTTACAGCACATGGTCAAGTATTCCAGCAATAGTTTATGGCTTAAGTTGTGAGCAACAACGAATCAGTGTCCCTTATGAGAACTGAACCAGCCAGAGAAAAACCCATGATCTGAGAGCGTAGTGCATTCCCGGTAGAGGACAAAGAGCCAGCCCAACCACAGCGTTAGAACAGAAGTGATACTCGGCCCACAACACGACTAAACATAACACCCCTAGCACATTCATTTTTGCTTCCATGAAGCTTTTATTTGCCGATAAGATAATGCCTCTTCTTTTGTTTACATTTTTTAATGGTCAAAACATTGAAAACTAGACAGCCATCGCACTCACTATCGCTCACCCTTATGTTATAATTTCCCTTCATGTTGTGACTTGAGTCTGTACATTTTTGCCCCCCCTGACTTTTCTCACTCACCTCTTCCGTCTCGTGGCCCCTGTTTCCTTTTCACTCCACAGACCTTGGTCTGGCTGTTAACTCAGCCAGGGTCGCAATTCGCATTGGTGCTTTAAAATAGCTGTGAGTGCTGATGTGTGCAGTATAAAAGACTGTATTAGCATAATTGAACCAACAGACATTTGACCTAAATCATTTGATCGAATTATTTTGACCTTTTTTTCTGTGAAATGTAATTAAATATATATATATATATATATATATATATATATATATATATATATATATATATATATATATATATATATATATAGCGGTGGGCTACTCATTCTTTAAGCTTATCTCTTGCAATGAGGCTCTTTATTGTCCTCAGGATCCCTACATGTGGTTTAAATAATAGAGGTAGTGCTGGCCGCTATGCTTTACCCGCAGAATTCTCTGGTAAGTCTGCGCACTCATTGCTTAAAGAATGATTCACACTCTTGTGCAGGGAGGTGGGTTCTGACCCTCTCCTATACGGAGGTGGCCTATCTTTTGCCTCTCCACCGATTGGATGGCTGTAAATGTCGATCAAAGAGTGTATATCCAACCCCATCCATGTGCCATGCTGCAGCTTCCCTGTGGAATGCACACACACTCTGCCTACTGTTCTGTGATAAGATCCCTACTAACTCTTGATATGGCCAATGTATAGCCCATGTGAAAACTTTTCCCTGTCACTGTCTAAAATATCAGCCGCAGACAGCTGAGACTCTCATCATACACCAAGCCTGATATTTATTAATACTTTCATTGCTCAATCATCTTTGAACCCTTTACAACATCTATATTGTAAATGTGGCCAGTCTAGGGCACTGCAAATTGGCGAATCAATGTCTCCAGTCCTATTTTACATACCCTTTAAGGCAGAATAGAAAACATGAACCTTTGAAAGCTGCAGCGTGACGTTCAACTCTTGTGACCAGCTCTTTTTCTAAGATCAATTTCTGATCGGGTATGCCACTTGTCATCTAAAGAATCATCACACTTCATTTTGTGCAGCGTTCTATTCTGACATGTACCTATCACTTTAGAACTATGCATATAGGGCACATCTGACTGTTGTAAAGACGCTGTACTTGCGCATCTACTCTTCCTGCAGTGAGAACTATTTGAAAAGGATGAAAAAAAGATGTCTTTGCTTAAAAGCATGAATGTTCATTCTCTATCGGAATTTGTTGTTGTTAGTTGCACACAATTCATCTTTAGCGCAGATGTCCTTTGATTTGCATTTGACCTCACATCATGCACGCTGCATGTATGCGGAATGTAGCAGTGTGCCTTATCGCATACTTCTGGTTACCACGAAAGATTCAGTCCAGCTCTCACATAGTATCTACCATATGCATGTGCACTACATAAAGTATAGCGGTGCCATCAACTGTAGACAGTCGCTCCGGGCGTTCACACATTTTTCCTTTGCACTACTTTCCTTCTGTAGCTATATGCCTCATAGCAAACAGTCTAGCTGTCACACAGTCTCTAGCATCTTCAATACACTCTTTGCCTCTTCTCTATCCACTCTTTGACTTCCAACGTCTCTGCACTGGACATTTCTGCTTTCCGTACAGTGCTAAAACTACAATTACTGCTGCATGCATTGAGGCGCGCCACTCTCTGGTCCTTTCAGACCACGGTCCGCTCAAGGGCCATGCTTCCAACAGCGCTTCAATGCTATCACATATGGTAGGAGGTGCTATACAAATATAAGATAACATAACATTTGCCAAATGCCCACCCATGTTCCAGAGGGGCCTACAACAGTGTGACTGACTTTACTGCCCTGGCAAGTTGTGTTTCAGTAGTACAGCCACTGTACTAAAACAAACATTGGCTCCTGTATGGAACTCGTATTCAAACCTGATAGGCCTCCCTTTGGACCAAGTGTTAGATGGATCCCGCTTAGCCATGTGATTCACTGTTTAAAGCACCCCTGTATGTGGCACGGTAGCATGGCCCCATGGAAAAGTTAAAGTGTATAATCGCCTTATTTCCTAGATCACCATGGTTGCTTACTTTCACAAAAAAGTTCACCAGGTCAGTAATCTGTGCAATTTGCAACGAATATTAACCCTTGTCTGTCCCAATGTTCAATGATATCTTCTGTAATTATGGATTCCCAGGAAATGAACGAATGGAGAAACGACCGATTTTTCTTTTTTAATAATGCGGGGGAGACCCCCTTACCCCGTCTCCCCTTACCTTACCTTAACTGTTACCCTTACCCCACCCCACACCCATATTTTAGTTAAATGTTCCCACATTTCGAAATACATCGGTAAACAAATTCGGTCATTTCTCCATTTGTTATTTTTAATTTGATCATTTCTACAGATTCCGGAATTATGGGCTCCATATTCTTTGATAAAACAAATATTGGACTTGCTGCCTTCCTCTGATTATCAGATACTGCACCAGATGTGACTGATATTTCAAAGATTTAGTCTAGCAGCTCTGCACTTTAACCCTTATGAAGACTGTTGTGAACCCTCTCTAGCCCTCGAGCTGGTGCCCCCATTTTGCTACCACAGCATTTGTTGGATCCAAGTGCTGCCCCCGTGTGGAAATAACCTCGGTTGGCATTACTGGATGCTCCTGCCCTACCATCATAACCCCTCTTTGATGCCAGCACTTGGTGCTATATCCCTCTCTATCCTCCTACCTTCTGCATATAGGACCTCTGGTTTCACTGGCTACCATATGTTCTACTAGGCTTCAACTGGGGATACGCCAAAGTCCTGTCCTTATTCTCAGTTTGGCCTCATTGGACCCTTCGGACTGTCCTCATCAGCCTTGCTGACTCACCGGAGATCACTTTACTCTGCGCCTATCAAAACTTGGGACTTATTTTAGACCACCAAGCTAACCCCTTCACCTCTTGATCAAACCATTGATTTGTATTGATTAATATGCATTACTAGTACCTCCAATAGTGCATGCTTTACATCACAACCTTTGCATGATCGTACTGTGTACCCAGGCCCTGCATGCCTTTGCAACTCTTTCTTTACATATATTACAAGATTCACATTTTGATTCTTTGTTTTACATTGCACATTTCTTTTCTTGTTAGAGAAACTGGATGATCTGATAAAGGACAAAGTGTTTGAGGCCGTATTTCCGCTACATGACGTAAGCAACAATCGCCACAGATGTAAATATGCTAGTTTTTGTGGGAAGGCGGTAAGGAGTGGAGTACGAATTGATAGGATTGTCCTGCCAGCCAGGATAGGGACTAGCGTGGTCTGAGGCTGGACTTGCAGGAGTGTGTGTTATGGGATGGCTGCTGGAATCAATGACGACAAAAACGGTAGGATTGTGAGATGAGTCAAACGCCCCCAAAATGGCTGTCCTCAGCACGAAAACCTACACAAGCTCGCTGTCTGAAGAAGTAGGTCCCAGTGGTCTGCAAAGATGCACACAGGGGCTGTGTGCTGACAGAACATAGTCCAAAGACACAAGGACTTATGGCATAGGCGAGGAGGCGTTCTTCAGAAGGGGAATATAGCTTGACATTTAGATGTTGTTGACATGGAGATAATCGGCGATCTTCATCTGTCGCAAGAGTGCTTCATATAAAGATGGGACAGTGCGCAGTTATTTTTTGGGATGAGGGTACTGTATGGTTCGCCTCATCTGGAGGATGCCATGTTAGAAGATGTGGTGGTGTGCCTTTTGCACTGGAGTGCTTAAATGTGAGGGGTTGGTATTGCTGTGTTGATTGATGGTAGGGATTCTGCTGCTCTCTTGGTGGTTTACATGGAGGTCCTGCAGAGGGTTTGCATCGGTCTTTAGGAATCTCTGCTTCAAGGCACATAGACGTTCTGTTGCTTTTGGGGGATTTATGCAAGAGGTAGCGCTCTCTCATTGATCTGCAGGATCTTGTGTCTAAAAATGGGTTAAAGTGTTGTCATTGTTCGGAATTTCCCTTTATGTATAGTGAAGAGTGTGAGAATTGATGGGAGTGTGGGTGTTCTTTGTTGCAAGCTAGAGAGTTTATGTTGCTCTGAAGGGGCTATGCGCGAGAATAATACAGAGGGTATATTGGTTGGTATGAAGAATGTTTTGTTTGAAGGTCTGTTAGATGGTTGTCTTTGTTGAGGAGGGGATGTGTACATGGCTACTGCAGAGTATGTGCCTTGGTATAAAGGAGAAGGTGTTTGATTGATTGATAGATGGTAAGGGGAAGCTTCCGCTGCTTCTGGAGTGTTATGAAGGATTGTAGGGCAGGGGGTTCGTGCCACTCTGGAGGATGTTGAATACGGAGATCGAGTATATAGGTTTTATTTCTACAGGCTGTGTTATTAAAATTGGCACGTGCGAAGAGGAAGAAACCTCCTAGGTCTACAGTATGTGTCTGAAACGATATCTAGAAAGTGACAGTAACCGCTGTGGCAAAGTCTTTGCTGTATTGGATTTGTTTATTTTGACAATTTCTTTGCTTCCCAGGCAAATGACGGCGTTGGCAAAGCTTTGAAGAAGAAATGGGCGCGGTGGAGGGATGTCATTTATGTCCAGCCAGTCCAGGAAATCAGGTATGATTCGGGCATCCACCTGATCGGCTTCAATAAGCAGCACCCCACCGCCCTTTCCCAAACGCAGTCCTAGAATGCCATCTCCATAATATTGATGGTTGGACAAACCGTCCAAATTGAAGAGAATCCCTGTCTTTCAAGCAGAGGTAATGCGAATTCAAAGGGAACAAAGCCGTATCTATTTAACAGTATCATTGCAGTCCAGTTTGTTATAACCACCAAATAAGACTGCTTGGGAAACAATGCTCCATTTCTATAACAGTGCTAGAATGGCCCTGTTGGAACATATGATTTTGGCAGAAACACCCAGCTGTTAATAGTTTACAGTGATCCAGACCTGTCAATGATCGCATCTCAGTGACATGGATGTCCCACTGTAGGTATTTTATAGTGACACCACTGTCTCACAGAGGAGATCTCAATGTGGCAAGTAGCTCACTGAGAACGTGTCGGGGTTAGAAGGACCATCCGAAAAGAACGGCCAATGAATGAGGAGATCACATGACGATGACCTCAATTGCAAGGGTGAGGAATCTCACAACGACCACGAGGTAGAACCGAAGAGACATCTTTTAGCTAGAAGGAAGCACATGTGGGGATATCTGACAATAATAAGTGTGCCTCATTGATGAGGGCACACTATGGTGAATACAGTAGGGCTGTGAGGGCATTCCAATAAATATGTCTCAAACAGCTAGAAGGGCCCCCGACTAAGAGCATTGAACAGTGATGCAACATCACACTAAGACAACTGTGAGGATGCAAGATTGAGGAAGTCACATAGTGCAGATAAAAGTCCAAATGTGAACATACTTAGTATTATGGGCCGGTCCATTAGGTGAATCTCTTGATGTTGGCCTACAATGGCCGGATTGTAGTTAGCAAGTGGAGTTAAGCGTTCCCTCTATGAAATATGATTCAGGCCATTTGGGAAGGATTTCATGCAAGGAGCTGGGGCGAAGAGTGCAACGTCTGCTTTTCATTTATCCCTAGTGGCTGCATCTTGTTTCGATGCATTGATGCGCTGGAACGGCAAAGCTGCAGTCTTTTCCAAACGAAGGGGGCATGCGCCAATTCTGTGTCCTGACAGCAATCCCTTTTCATTTCTACATCCAGGACATTGTGGTGGATTTGTTTAACCTCGATTGAGTGCTGAAAAAAATCAATGTCCTCTTTTTTGAAGCCGCCCTAAATATCAAAATCTTCCATGGAGCTGCAAAAGCCCATGGATTGTTTCCAAAAGTGCTGTGCACAATCTATATGTGGCAAAAACTAACTTCATGACGGGCAACATTTAAATGCCAGTCGCTTTGTTGCCAAGTCATAAATTGAGCAAGTCTCCGCATTTGATTTGACTACATTAAATGGGACATGACAGGAACAGTTTAAGAAAGGCATTTACCTGACCTTGCATTTTGCAAAGCGCAAACATGTTCCGCTGATTTATATGGCGTGGAACTTTGGGGGTTTAAAACTGTAGACAAATGATAGTCTATTGAAAACTTTTTAGAAAAGCTTACTTGCACTGTGCGATGATTCACCAGGTATCGTCACTTCTACCCATGGGGGAGAAGCCCTTTCCTATGAGGCTAGGGAGGTGAGGCCACTATCCAATAATACACCTATGAGTGGAAAAAAGCGGGAGGACCTTCTAGGGAGAAACTCCCCCCTTGGGGACAAGAACACCCGTCTGGTGAAAAACCTCCCTAAACCCTTATCCCCAGAAACATTAACATCCTTGACTCCTTCTTGTTCCTCTCTAGAGCAAACAACTGTATGTTATTGTAGAGTCACAAATGTCTCAGGCAAGCAATTTTATAATACTGAGAAGAAGGAAAAAGAAGTAATGCTGATTACCCCCTGGATAAGACCAGACCCCTACTGAGATGAAGAAGCCACAAGGAGGCATGAAGATCCCTACATGGAATCAAAGAAAGACTTTGACAGTCAACTGGGGAGGAACCAGCTGGCAAACATTAAAACAGGGGAAGGACTAGTTGAAGAGGGGGGGGGGGGGGAACAGGTGTGAAGCCTGGATACCTCGGAGGTTTGGAGGAAAGAAGACTGCTGCAGGGAAGAACGGAACTGCAACACACAGGACGTGGGCTGCGAATCGAGAGGGTCCAGGTCAGGCCATGCTGGAGCAAGCCTGAGTGTGAGTGAGGAACAGTAGGCCGGTGGCATGACCTTGGTAGGGTGGACCATTTGGGCTGACAACAGCACCGACACCGCTGCCTGGAAGAGGCCCCAGAGACTCCATAAAACACAGGAGACCAAAGAGGGAAGCAGAAGCTGCCAATCCTGACCCCAGGAAGAACTGGTGATGTGCTGTAACCATAAAGCAGATAAAGGGGCAAACAAGAGAACCGGTAGGGGTGTTGGGGTGTCAGAGGGCAGCATCTAGAGTTCTCTCCCTCATCACAGTAGTGATACCCAGAGAACAATGAGTCAAGAAGTACTTGGGAGTCATCTGCCTCGTCACAGTCGTGATACCCATAGTACCAGGAGTCATCTCCATCATCACACTGGTGATAAGATAAGAAGTACTGGGGAGTAACCTTCCTCCCTCGTCACAACAGTGATACCCACGACCCTGGCGTTAAGGGTTTAACGGCGCCGTAAAAGGTGTCGGCGCCGTTAAACCCTTAACGCCTGATTACGAGGTCCCTTTGCGGGACCCGACCTTAACGGCTGGTTTTACCAGTCGTTAAAGTAGGGTGCCGCAAAGGGACCTTGATGCTAAGTACGGTGCCACAATTTGCGGCACCGTACTTAGCGCCTTCCCCATTCCCATTGAGGCCTATGGGGCAAAAATGGGAATGGGGAAGGGCCCATGGTGAATGGGGAATTACCGCCCGCCAACCTTGGAATGGGGTCGTAATGAGGCCCAGAGTGGGATAAAAGTGGTTTTAAAGCCTGGATGTTGATATTCAAAAGTTCATGGAAGGAATTAAAGAAACTTTGTAAGGCTTATAAAAGAACCAGTGAAAGGAACTTTGATAAGCAGACAATGAAAATCTGGTGAAACAGACCGTACTTCAAGAGACTGTGGTTGAAATAAGGGTACTTCACCAGGAAAAGGGAGTCATTCTTCTGGTGTATTAAAAAAAGGAACATTTGTGAGCAGTTGATGACAATTTGCAAAGCAGATCCTATTTCAAGAAACTACCGCTGAAGCAGCCAGAGACTGAAAAGGTCCACCAGGAGAAAGGAGTCATTCTCCTTATGTCTGAAAAGGAACTCGATTACACACTTTACTTTTGTAGTGGCATGGATAGAGTAGGTGGTAAGTTTAGTAGTATAGTAGAGTATAGTAGTACGTTTTAGTTGACTTCCATATGACTGACGAGAACCCACGTTATTCTGGGTTGAGTCAGGGATCCCCCCTCTAGTGCTAGGGCGTGATGGGTGTGTTACCTTAGTTAATAAAAGTTTATAACCAAAAATGAAACCAAGTTGTCAGCCTCCTTACTCCATCTCGCCACACCTCCCAAAAGGGTACAATTAATATTCCACTACATATGGAATTTGTTCTTGAGGGCATAGGGCAAACAGATGTATTTAGGACAATCATCTTGTGGGTCAGGGTTTGGACTGCCGCAAATTTCGTGTTATTAAGAAGACTTAACAGATGTTTTTCAACCACCACCCACAGGACTTTTAATTTTCCTTGGTTCCGGAATCTGTAGATGACCAGTCAAAGCTTAGCAGGCTAGGCCTACTCTGGTGTCGCCCTCCCCAAATGCATAATTACTCCTATGAGTGGGTTAAACTAGCTTTCCAGAATTGGGTGACAGATATGTTCTAAGTCGGCTATTCTACATCTCACTCAATATCAAACCCATAAAGGGGATGGAAAAGCATCTTGATCAAATTGCATCTTTTAGATCGAAAAATCAGTGATTACATTTTAGGCTAGATGTTTTCTCGCTTCTAGACTGTACCTCCTCTTTGTCTACCTCTAATTCTGGCAGCTGTGGATATTACCTGGATCTAAACATCTTTTCTTCTTCTACCCTGTGCATTGTAGAACAGGAATTTGCCACACACAGGAAGCCTTACATATTTGCAGTTTGACTATAAGATTCCATGTAGTCTTTGCTATGACAAATTATTGGAGAGTTGTTTGGATAAAGAGTAGATTGCACAATTAACTGGTGATATGATACCAAAAATGGCATGACATGTTTTCCCTGTGATTATGACTTTTTACATTTGCCTCGTGACTCGAATGCAATCTTTTAATATTTTGTACGCCCATATTCAATCATAATTTACACATTGATATTTCCCTTGCACTGTATTTTGATATAGTATACCATGTGAAAGATGATTTTTAATGTGACTGTATGGGCAAGGCATGAAATAAAATAGTTTTGACAGACTACATTTTACACTGGCAGAGATGCACTGTAATACCAGCCACCATGTGCATACATGTCAGCTGGCATTACCCCCTGTTTTCAGTTAGGGGGATGAAAAGACATTGAAACCCACCTGGCAGATTCCCGTGCCTTTGAAAGAAATCCTAATTGAATGGAGGAGGAAAAGGGCACGCAAATGTTTGTGGCCATGGCCCTCTCCATGTATTTGACCCTTTATTTAAAATTCGGGTGTTTGTGGTAAGAATGCCCAAAAACTATGCAATGCATCATTCTCAAAGTGTTATTTTAATCATGGAGGCCTCAAAGCACTTAACTCATTTTAAAAATGAATCCAAGCATGACGGCGGTCTGATAATCAATTCCATTTCTTCAAAGAGTGACTTACTATGTCATGTGACCTTCTCTTCTAGGGAGTATTTTGGGGAGAAAGTTGCCCTCTACTTTGCCTGGTTGGGTTGGTACACCATCATGCTTTTTCCCGCTGCCCTTGTGGGAATCGTCGTCTTCCTCTATGGATTGATGGACTTCAGATCGAGTCAAATCAGGTGCGTGCAGCCTACTGGCTTGTGATAACTTTATGACGTGGCAAACACTACTAATATTGCATACGAGTAGGTGTAATCCTAGTGGTTGGTGTATGTCGGCTCATTGTTGTGGGTGTAAGGTCGTGGGGGGCTTTGACTATTGATTGATCCATGTGTTCCCATGCCATCAGGTGACTTACCGGTCATTGTTTAACACATTGAAATGACCTTTGCTGGCACAAGTCACTGCACTAAGCATTTGTTTGATCTAGTGCATGGTTTAAGTAGAGGTAGGACATTGATGAGCTTAGAGGACCGTGTGTCATAAGGGAAATGCATGGGTTGAAGTTGTGTGAATGTTAGATTAGTGGAAGGATGGGGTGAAGAGTAATACAGATGGGCAGGAGAGGTTGTGGGATGGTCTCAAAGTTTGAGAGGCTGTCGAAAGAAAGAGGATGGCTAGGCATATGAGTGGTACCTAAGATGTGCGACTCATAGGATTTTCTGAGGTGTTCCTTGGCTAAGTAAGAGAAAAGCTGACACGTGCACTAGAGGCCCATTCTCTGTGCCAAATGCCTGCTACCCATGACCATTGCATTGCCCTGCAGTGATTCATAGATAAATATGATCATATTCCGCAAGCACCAACTACGCCCTCTGCTTGTTGTACGCCAACTTTGACTTTAGTGTTTCTATTCTCATGGCCTGGGCTCAAGCCTCTTACACCTCCTTGTGCTTGGATAATGTTCTAGGATGAGTCTGCATTTGTCCATCACCACTTCATAACCTCTAGCCCTGGAGCATATTTCACACTGGAAAAACCCATATCTTTAGCACATTATGGATGAATTTGCAAATGCTTAGATGATTTCAGTATTCCCTGCTCGCCTTCAGAAAGTATGACTCTTTAGTGGAAGGTGAAAGTGGAAAACACTGATTGATGTGAGGAAGAAAGAAGGATCCTACGGTAGATGATTTTGGGAGATGATCAGTACCTAAAGCAGTGTACCAGGTAGAAGATAACTAGACCGCTGGATTTAAGAGAAGAAAGGGAACAAAACAACACGGGCCACAGGCTAGAGAAAGGGATGTCAGGGGATGGGGGTACTGAGAAGGCAGGAGGAATCCAGTCCTGGTCATTGTGGGCATTGGTTAGACTGAACCATTATAGTCAAACGCCAAAACACGGAACCCAACACCAAATCCGATTGAATAAACAAGACTTCACTGCTGCCGTAGCCAGGCAGACACCCCAGTGTTTAGTCCTTGATGGAACATTTAGTCTACTCAGGGGATTATATTCATGGTGCCCTGGGAGATGTCTCCGAGCTACCTGTCAGACCATCATTAAGAGCCAAGGGGTCTTGCAAAAAAGAAGTCAATGGTGTGTACCCCGTGATAGGCCTTCACAGAGATCCTATATTAGGTCTGTTCCAAAGGTCACACATTATACAATGAGAATTTACAAAAGAAGGAGGTGTAGCACTAACCACAAACACAAACCTGCAAAAAATAGCCTACTACTTCTTTTGAATCTTTTGAAGAATCCCAGAGGAAGGAAGCCTTGGCTTGTAGGCCCTCACCTATAGCTAACCTTAGATAGTAGGTGATACCAATCGCAAGGTTGACAACCTTGGTTTGTGGGACACCTGCATTAGGGTGGAGGGCAACCACAAGAGGTTGAGAGTCGGCATCCCATTAGTGAACCCTGCCTGCTACCTAATCCAAAGTAAAAGACATAGATTTCTTTGTGAAGTAAAGATCCTCAAACCTTCCTTCGGAGTCTGGGAGTTTATACTGCCATTGGTGACGGGTGGTACACAGTTATTTTCTTTTCACTTTGCACTTCATCGGGAGAAAATGTGAATTTTCCTTGAACCTCTTCATTATCACTCAATTTGCTACAAGAAACACTAAATCAAGAACAATGTTCAGTTTTATCAACATTTAAATTTCTACCACAGTGATGGCACCCATGCATATGCAACAGTCACCCCCTCTTGACTTAATATTGTTAATTTTCCCCTCGTTTTCAATGTTTACTTTTTGACCCTTCACACTGCTTTTTTCTCACTTATGCACTCATTCTTTCGAATTTCATCTACTCATTTAAAGGCGTGCTCCATGCACCTGGTTAGTTCTTCCACCTCATCAACAGAAAGAGTTTCTTCCATCCAAACTGCCTACCTTATCCTGTTATTCTTACATCTACTCTTGAATTGGTCTATAATATGTACGTAAATAATTTTCCCCAAACTCGCGATTGACTGTCAACGCCATCAATTCTATAGGGTGGTTATCTCTGGATTTTTCTGATCTTTGTTCTTGTGTACCAACTCTGTATCTCTCAAGCACCGTATTCATTTGAAGGCTCTCTTGCATCCTGTTGCTACTGCTGTAGTGGTTGTGGCTGCCTCTACAAATGGACTGATGCAGTGGTGTCAAATGAGATGACTTCCACCTTAGCGGTTTGATGGTCCATGTGTCACTTTGGTGGAGGGCCCGATTGCCGCTACCAAATTTCTCGAAAGAGATATTATGGTATTTCACAGGCATATGTCATCAGTCTCAAACTACCCTTTCCATAATGTTCATGTTATGTATGAATGCCTATGTCTATAATAGGACACAAACATAGATTCCTTGATGGTGAAGTAGAAGGCCAAGGCCTCTTGGGGACGTCATTTCACCAAACGCCAGGGGTAGTGGAAGTGACATCACATGACCGTTGACCTGTGATGACATCACAGGAAGTGATATCATATGACCCAACCTCAAAGTGACATCACGGGAAGCGAATGATCACAACCTTTCGCTCCTTGATAAAACAGGAAGGGGCTTCACATAACATTGTTCATACGTACACAATGAAAAATATGGTTACGATATCACTATAATGTGATATATATTTCATACAAGAAACCCATATTACCAAATTAATGTGAATGCAAGAAGACATCCAAGGCCAAATGATAATTATGTGTTATTATAAAGCACTTACGCTTAAGCGCTTTATATAGAACAAATATACATACAATATCACCCAATCAGTGTTGGTACTCATTTATCGACCTCCGAAGGATGAAAGGCTGAGTTTAGGTGTTTAAGAACAGACTAAATCAAGGACTCACCCCCTGAAGTGTGCCTGAAATAAACCTTCAATGAGTCTAGCTATTATTGTATAGAATTCCAGAAAGACAAATTATTTGTTATTCCTATTCATTCTTATTTAGGGCCACTACTCAAATGTTACACTTGTGCAACCCCCTGTTTTTTTTTAAGAGGCCCGAACAAGAAAGCCAGCCACTTCAGAAACAAAAAGCCACATGACACTGGCCACAGCCAGCCCAGGAGCTTACATTAAAAAAAAGAAGAAAAAAAAATCTTTTTTTTTTGGGGTAGCAAGGGACCCCTGCCGACCCCCAAATGACATTCCTGAGGCCTCTGCCGAGGTCACATATTGGTATCAAAAATAGTGAATAGAAGCTGCAGGTACAAAGTAACTATAACAGGACATGTAAAAGTTAGGATTCTGGGGTTATTGTTGCAAAATATCTTTAATGTCTCTGCCTGCCTTTCTGCTGTTCAGTCTTGGATGTCCTCTGACTTTCTTCATCATAATCCATCCAAAACCGAAATTCTCTTCTTCCCTACCTCCGTCCCTGTCTTGCCCTTCTGCTGGTATTTGCGTCCCTCTGCCTTTCTTCCTTTTTCCCCAACTGCTTGCAACCCCAGGGCCAACTTTGAACCGTCTCTATCATTCTCCCTTAATACCTCTACAATTGTCCGTCTCTTCCGTTATATTTCTAATCTTCGTTGTATACAACCCTTTCTTCAGTTTTTATGCCACCAAAAATCTCCTCTCCGCTTGCATTTTCTCTCGACTTGATTACTGTTCGGCCCTCCCAGTGGGCCTTTCTTCTTCTTATCTTACTCCACTCAGTTCTGTCGTCAGTTCCTCAATTCGAGTTTTTTTTTCCACGCAGAAAATGTGTCTTCGCTTTAATGAGCGTCCATGTGAGGTACATGTTGTGATGTGCCTGTTTACTGATTAGATACTATCAACAGCCTACTTGTTTTAAGTATTGATCTGTATCTTTTGTTGACCACTGCCTGTCACATTGCTGTCCTTTGGAAGTGCTTTGTCTTATTAAAATATATAAGCAGTGCATAAAGACATTCTTCGGCTGACATTCCAAGGAGCACAAGTAAGGTTTTTTCCCGTTCGGCGTTCTGCAGACAGCGTTCGCAACCAGACAGATACGGCGTCTGCAATGCTTTCCCTAAACTAGGACTCAACTACCCGCCTTACCCTTGTGAACTGTGTAGAAGAAGAACACTCATTTATTGCTACACCGTATTACCACACTGTGAGCTGCCCCTCACAAGGATTCAGAAGGCAGTTACACTGAATAGTAAAACCGCCTCAGAGGACTGGTTTACCGACACTGACACTGTTTGGCCTGGATATTCCCTCTGCGTACTCAAGACAAGAGGGTGAAGACAATTACGTACTTGAATTGTCACTTGGGAATCAACATTTTAATGTTCACACTGCTACGACAATGCCAACTTGTCAAGTCCATCTTTAGAGACCACCAAAAGACCGGTTTCAAGGCGTCCCAATGCCCCGGTCCACCTATACCCCTGAAGAAGTTCCTAACAGTAACTTTAATCACTATAGGAATGAAACATGTTGGGCAATTGGAGATACTAATATGAAGCATCAACAAAAGCTTAAGAATCTCAGATAGGTGCACTTTAGGTACTGATTGACCTAGACATCTAGACAAGAGGTACTTATAATCAGGAACTCTGTCACCTGCTGATATATCGAGTGGTTCAACCGTATTGCAACAACTGAGACTTGAATAACTCAAAGCTGTCTGTGTGTTAACTTGTACACTTGATTTGAGATCTCTCAGGGAGAGATACTGTTTAATTGTATATTTTGCACAATTGAAGCACATTTTGCACATGGTAACTGTTGTGATGACGAGCATCAATCACTTTATAGCACTGGTCACTTTGCCTAGTTTTATGTGATGGTTTTAATATTTCTATTTATTAAAAACTGTTTGTTGTATTACAATAACGCTCTTTGAAGTCAGGTTGTATTTTCCTTGAACTTCTACTTGTCATTGTTTGAATTGTCATATGCCAGTGTGTAAATCCTAAGATTAGCCAGCTAATTACATGCCATAAACCTAATTGAGGTGTGGGAGCCTTGTTGTTCATAGTACAAAACATGGGCACCTCAGCAGGAGCTTCAGGCACTACCAAGCAGGAAGGACAATGGATCTCAACACACAAGATGAACCTGTCGCATTCCGGGCTAATGGAATCAGACAGGATGATGTATGACAGCAGTAGGAGTGGACCTGTGACATTAGATGCCGTTAGAACTGCGACCATAACAAAATCAATCTCTGGGGAAAATACTTCAGGGCGGTGCAAGTCTTTGATTTAGTGCAGGCAGATTGAAGCAGCCTTTGAGTGGCATATGTTGCACAATAAAAGTGTAATACCTGAATGCATCAGAAATATTTTCTATCGCTCTCTCTCCCATCAGTAAAGAGATCTGCCAAGCCAACTCGACCATCATGTGCCCACGATGTGAACCGAATTGCCCGTTTTGGGAGCTCTCCGACACATGCACCTATGCCAAGGTAATGACTGCTTCTGGATATTGGGTCAGATAAATGTTGACGGGTCATATGCATGCTGCGAAATTGGGGGTATCTATGCACGATGGCTTGTACCCTGCAATAGTAGCGTGCCTAAGACTATGCTGTCCCGAAGAATGGGTGGATGGCGGTGGAAGGGGACTGTAGATGCGCCATGAAACTGCAGCAGTGTTCTGCATTCCAGATGTTTAAGAGGGTTGATACATTGTATTAAAGAAACTTCTCGTAAAGCAAACTTCCCTACATTTTCTTTTTATAAACTTAATGTTCAGTAAGACAGGTTTGAAAGAGAACAAGAGTAAGAACATGTGGACAAGTAAGTCATTACATTTTATTGCATCTAAAAGTGGATACATAATTTCATAGTAAAAATGATTATATTACGAGTAATCGATAATACAGATGTTGCCCCTTACTCGGGAAGAACTCCCTTTCAAGATCATCCCCAACTCCTAATTAAGGCAGCCTCCATACTTTGCACTTATGCCAACTCCAACAGAACACCCCTGGGAGTTTGTGGCTGTGTGTAATTATTGCTCCATCCCTTACATATTCTATAAATAGCTCTGACATCTTCAAGTGTTACTGATATTTGTTTGTAAGAATAGAGCCTATCATTTCTGTCATGCACATTTGTCACAAACAAGATCAGCAGACTCCAATGTGCAGGGTGTCAGGTCTGGCAATAATCAAAACGGTGCTATTTTAATGTGTGCAGATACAAGTAGCTGTGTGAGTAGCCTGCTTCTTGTAAACCCCACTCCACCCCTCAGGTAATATGTTGCCTTTTCATCTGTGTCTCCCATTACTCCCCTTTAGTCTTAGATTCTTAATTTGAGCTAACACTTCCTTCCAAACGATTTAAATTCCTTAGCAAGCAGCATGATGCTCTGAACCGTACAACCTCCACAACAAGGCGGGGAATAGTAACGATCAATCTTGTTTATTCTGGCTGGGGCATGGTAGGACATGAGGAATATCTTGAAGGTATATTTTCTTTTGTCCGTTGAAGGTTGGCGACTTAGGTCCATGGGGCCGTATAGTAACCTAAGAATCTTCAGTGGTTGCAATTCCAATCTCCTCTTCGCGTTTGGTCAAATAGAAATATCTAAGCTCGGTAATTTCTCCATCTGGGAGACGTAAAACCTTTAGTCCACAGCGAAGGATCCTTTAGTCCTCTGCGAAGGCCAAAAACTTAACTGAGTTTGTTGTATCAAAACACTTCTCTTGATTAATTGATGTGACACCCAGTGACGCAATTGGCAGTAAATCAAATGTTTGTATACCTGAATCAAAAAGACTTTGTTGCATTGCTCAATACTCAGAGGATTACCTTGTTCAATATGCAACTGGCCTCAGTGCTTCAGGCAAAAACCAAAAGGGGTGATGGCTGGAAGGTTTAGAATCAATCTTAACCTCTGACATTGCTCTGGGCAACCCTCCAGACCACCGTCCTTCACCTGCCAAGTCATTACAAAAGCGGAAATACCATATGCAAATCAGACTTGATCCCACCCCAAAAGGGGTAGTCCAGTCTGAACTGTTTGGTCACACCCCTTATGCACGAGACTACAAGCACCCCCAAACATGTTTTGGCCTCATCGGGCCTATTCAGTGAGGAGTAGCTTGGGTCTCTAGGCCCAGCAGGCACAAGGCCCATGTCTGGGCATACCCGTCCCACTCGGGTGACTAGAGCAACACAAAAGGGGTGATAGCCACCTCTAACCAAGGAAAAAACCCTCCTGGTTTCCTGCCATGTGCTAAATGGGACATTATAAAGATATGCAATGACCTGCAACCAAATAAATTATGGGTGAGTCCATAGAAGACTCTTAAAATTCATAAAAAGGACCTCCCCCATCGATTTCTAAAAAGGTACTCAAAAACAGACACAATTTGGGCCGTGTGAGGGCATCTTGGAGTAAGACACAGATAACATATTCTGAATTAGAAACAAACTTAATCAACTTAAAAATCAGGATGGAAAAAAGGCCCATCTTGCCCTATACTATGGTGGGATTTCCCTACCAAACCAAAACTAAGGAAAGTCTGAGTCAAAGTGCCTCATTCTGAGTTTGGAGGTAGCCATGGTGCTATTGGCGCCATGGCTGCCTCCAAACCCGGGTCCGGTCTGACAGAATGGGGACTTACAAGGTCATTCCGACCTTGGAGGACCCGGTAAATCCCCATTCTGTAGACCATTCCCCATTCCCATTTGAGCCCCCCATAGGGCTCAATGGGAATGGGGAAGGCGCTAACTACGGGCCCGCAAATAGAGGGCCCGTTATTAGCGCCCTGGTCCCTTAGCGGGACCCGCAAAGGACATGAGGTCAGACCACATGTCCTTTGCGGGTCCCGCTAAGGGAACTCAGAATTGGGCGGTAAGGGTTTACTGGCATCCTTACCAGTGCCCGTAAACCCTTACTGCCCAACTCGGAATGAGGCCCAAAGAGTTCAACTTCAAAATCTGTCTATGCCCAAAACCTATACTTTCCCTCACTACTTATCTATACAATGGGCCTCATTACGACCCAGGCGCTAATGGGTTAACGGCGCCGTAAAAGGCTGCAGCGCCGTTAACCTATTAGCGCCCTAATTACGAGGTCCCTTTGCGGGACCCGACCTTAACGGCTGGTGTAGACCAGCCGTTAAAGTAGGGACCCGCAAAGGGACCTTGGTGATAATTACGGTGCTGCAATTTGCGGCACCGTACTTAGCGCCTTCCCCAGTCCCATTCAGCCCTATGGGGCAAAAATGGGAATGCGGAAGGGCCATGGAGGAAGGGGGAATTACCGCCCGCCAACCTTGTAATGCAGTGGTAATTCCCCCTTTCTCCATGGCGGAGTCGGTAACTTACCGGCATGGACCATGGTGCTAATAGCACCACGGTCTTCCGCCAGGGTCGTAATGAGGCCCAATGTGTATGGATGTCAGCAACCAACAAAACAGTCTTATGCCCAAAGTTCGGAGCTCTGTCCAGTTTACAGCTTTGTTTCAGCTCCCTTTTCCAGGTATAAAACAGTTCCAACAAAAGTCTCAGGATTGCCTTAAATTCAGGATGAAAATCGCTTGAACCAATACTCGGGATTCCCTTCGGCAAGTTCCAAATAACACAGTTCCAAACACAAAAGTATCTTGAGATTCCGGCCTCAACTCAATAAGTAGGTTAAACCTCAGGGTTCCCTTCCCCAAGATTCACTCTCAATGTCTGAATAGACTTTACCAGTTTTCTTAAAGTTCTGTGCCACACTTGCGCTCTCTGGACATGATTGATCTTGGTACAAAAGTATCTTGACTGAGAGTTACAGTTCATTTAGCTTTCCAAATATATTATTCACAATTTCTGCCACTCTGAAGTTTAATATGTCTTTCTTTGGTCCACTGGTAAAGTTCACATTCAAAGTTCCATTTACTCTGGAATTGAACATATATTGGGTTCACTTGTATTGTTGAAGTTTTATTCACTTTAAAGTTTGTTATGCATTCGATTAATTTAATTTTCACTTGTAGGTTCAACACATATAGGTTTCCTTGTATTCAAGTTTCATTCATTTCTGGACTTGGCACGTGGTGGTCTTATTTGAGTTTTAAAGTTCCATTCACGTGTAAACTTCACAGGCAATAGTTCTGTTTATTTGGTATATTTTCCTTCAATTCGGTATTCAATAAAGATATATTTGTTTAATACCTTCATTCGGTTCGAACTTCAATAATTGTGAAGATATTTGTTAAAGCTTTGATTCAGTTTATCTTGTTCCATGTCTTTGTAGATTGCCTTTTATTCAGTAGTTAACTAGGATTCAGATCGGAGACCTTCGAAACGTGTTTTATCATACGCACGACCACTGTGATAGAAAGTAATCCTCTGAGTAGGTTCAAACATTTGCATCCCGGGTTTCCTCTTTCACATAAACTCACAAGTTGCTTCTTTGGGTTTCCCCACAGCACAGATCGTTCAGCCTTCTATTCTCCACCTCAGGGCTCCAACTCCTGCTTCTCGGGCACTCCTGTGTTAGCTTCCGTTCCCAGGAGAACGAGCACTCCGAACACCAGAAAAAGGGACAGCCTTTCTGCACGGCTCTATTTCCAACGTTTGTTCAGTTCCACAGGGCCCCAGCTCCTGGGCCACACGTCCCTGAATTGTCAGCGTGCTGCACATGTACAGCTCCCTGCTGCTTCTCTTGGCCTCTTGCTCCGCCACTGCCTTGCCTTCACCACCTTGCATTTGATTGGGCCTCCTTTCATACACCTGCAGCCCTTTAACAGGCTGCAGGTTTGAATGTGTCATCAGCCCAGCCTGACCGTCCCTAAGGGAACATGTCTGACCTATACAACTCTTAGCAGGTCTCTTCCTCATCCCAGTACAAGAATGGTAAACACACCTAGCCTTCATTGCTCCCAGTTACCTCTTCCTCATCCCAGTACTGATCATATATGAGGAATTCATGGAAGTTGACTCACAATAAAACCTTTAAGGTGGAGGAAGGGTTGGGTTGGTTGTTAGCAGGAAAAGGGGGATACCATGTCTCTCCCAAGGGCATCCCACTTCTAGTCCCCAAAGGCCCACCATCCAAGTGATCCTCCCTCGCTTGTCCACCCACAGGTCCAGGATCCAAAAGCGATGGCCTTTCCCGGGCCACCTGTGCAGAGGACCCATGGGGAATAGGAGTGAGAATACCCTTCAGTTTATCACAGCTGCTGTGGGGTAGCATATGTTTAGTGTAACTGAGATGATACTTCAATCCAGGGCAGCCCTATCCATCTTTTGCGCCCCACCATCTGACCAGGAAATGGAACAAATACAGGGATGTTATTTTTATAGAGTTGGTCTTATGATTTGCCATTTTGATACATAAGCAAGGCATTCTTCGTGCAGGACAATTTCAGTTCCAATCTGTGCTTCAGGACATGTTGTTCACTCCCCTTAACTTGATGTAATTGACTGTGAATCCTGAGATATTGGCAAACCCTTGTACCTCTCTGAATGCTGCAAAATGAGTTGTGGGTGGGTCTTTCATCATGAGCAAATCATCAACATGAAATAATGCCTTTTTCTGAGGTGGGCCTCCCTACTTTGTTGCTCCCCCCTCTGGGTTTTAGTCTAATCCACTAGAAGCGCCCTCCTGAGGGGTGCCGCTTTGTAGATTTAGTACTTTGGGGAGGGACTTGCTTGTCTTCTGTTTTTTCAAGGGTAGAACATAGCAAAAATGAATGTGTGTATTTTGTGGACAAATCCGAATTTAACTGATGCACATTTTATATTAGACCAGTTAATACGTTCAGATGTTTTTACTCAGCCTAAAGAGAGAAACATGATTGGAGACTTGCTCTGGCTGGACAACTTTTACCATAATGTTGACCCCCCTATTATCAAATGTCTGATGCCCTGTCTAATGCCCTGTAATTAAACATCGCTTGTCTGAATTCATAAATTGGGGAAGGTGTAATTCCAGCTGATTTTATTTGCACACCTTGATTAATTGTACAGTCCCTGACAAAAGGTGATTGGCTTTATTCCCTTTTATAGTAATATTTAAGCAATAATTGTGCTTCACCAGCTGTGAATGCCCAGAGGCCCAAGTTATAACAATGGACCCCTGCACCGAGTATTATTGCTATTGCACCCTGGGGCACTCCTATATCTTTTTAAGTTGAGAAATGGCATGGTAGCTGTTTCTTTAAAAAAAAAAGGACTACACAAGAAAATGGCCACTGGACAGAAAATAGAAGGAAACCAGCAGTTGTCCCTTCTCCATTTGCCTGGCAGGCATGATTCAGGTAACTCACTCTACGCACTCCTGAATATGCTCCACTTCAAGCAAATACTAAATGGATTACCCACAACGCCAGACACACCTTGGACACAATCTTTTGCACAGAAGGACTCTGTGCATTCGCCCGAACAACCCCAATGGTATGGAGAGATCACTACCTAATACCATTCTACATCATACTCCAAACCCACTTGCAACCCAGAAATACAATACTACATGAAACAAGGAAAAGAAACTGGAAGAGTCTTGACTTGGAGTTCCTAACAGATCTGCTGGAACCGACAACTTTACAACGCCGAGCTGAACAGGATGACCCCAGACTCAGCGCAAAATCTACTTAATTTATTGATCACTGAGGCCCTAGAACAACTTGCACCAACAAAACCTTGCAAAGCCCCAGTAAAAAAGCTGGCAGCAAGGAGATTCACGGAAGAGCTGGGAGAACTTAAAAAAATCAAACCGTGAACTGGAAAAAATACGGAGGAAACTTTACAATCAACTGGACAAAATAAAGCACCAAAGACAACTCAGATCATGCAAATCGACAGTCCTCAAAACAAAAAATGTATAGTATGCTACAAGAATCCAATCGGCAACCAACTCACAAAAATAACTTTTCAGAATCATCAAAGAAATTTAAAAAAACCTCATCCTGCAACATAGGGGCCATCCCAACACAAGCTCTTTGTGACAACATCCTCAACCACTTTAGATCAAAAATTGAAACAATCCAACGGACCATTGACACAAACCGCGCAAATATATACACAACCACTGAATCGTGGATAACTGGCGATACTCGAACCACAGCAAGACTTGCCCACTTTGAACCAATAGACAAAGAAACCTCCTCCACACTAATAAAGGACACCAACGTTGCAGGATCTCCAGGAGACCCTTGTCCCTTGGACATCTACAAAGAAATCTTAAGCCACAGCGCCCCTGCGTTGCACTTCCAACACCAAATGAACCTATCCTTAAACTCAGGAATAGTACAAGAGTTCTTCAAATCGGCATACATAAAACCATTGATAAAAAAGGAAACTGAAAGTGCAGAAGATACCAGCAACTACAGACTGTGAGGAACCCGAGGGTGTCCACACTTTCACCTGTAACCTCAGCTCGGGTGGTAAGGGAAAGGCCATCGCTTTTTGGATCCCGACCCTGGGGGTGGATATGCGAGGGAGGATCACCGGGTAGAAGCAGACTTGCAGAGTGGGGAGAGGAGATCCTTAGGTGAGACATGGTATTCACCCATTTCGTTTTCACAACAAACTTTACATCCCTCAAGCCTTTTATAGGCTTTTGTCAACCCTTTCTTGGGTACTGGGATGAAGAAGAGAATATCTAGAACACGTCCTCATTTTAATAATACTGACACATATAGACCCCAACCAAGTACTGAGACAAGGAGGAGGACAACATGAGTAAATCTGGAGTACTGCTTTAATGGTGAGCAGTCTAGTCCATTTTGGAATACTCATGGAGGCGGGAACTTTAAAAGCTGGAATGAAGAGGTGAACGGAGTTGGCTGTGGAGGCCGAGTCAGTTGTGAAGGTCGAGGTAGCAGCTGGGAAAGCAACTCCAGGTCAGTGGTGTGGCAAGAGGAGCACCCGAGACCAGTGTGGAGATGAAGAGTTTATGCAGCAGGAAGCCAAGCCAAGCTGTGCTGGAAGCCAGGAGCAGTCCGTGAGAGGGAGACCGGCATAACAGAGTGAAGCGGTCACATAAATCCTGTCCTGAAGGTGGAGCATCGCTAGGGAGCCATGCCACGAAGAGCACTGGGAGAGGTAGACGAGGCAACACACAGGAAATCAGAGACCTGTGGTGGCAGATGCCCCGCAATGCCGTAAACTCCGACCGGCGAGTGTGGAAGACACCAGGCTGCAGGTGAATATGTGATGAGCATGCTTTTGAATGCTGAACTGAATGATAATGTTTACAAGTGCTTTCAAATATCGCATAGAGCAATTACAAGTACTTTTGAATAATAAACAAACTGAAAAGTCCTTATAAACACTTTTGAATGCTGAGCAGAGCAAACACAACTTTTGAGCATTCCTGAGTGAGAGAAAGATTGGGAAATTAAAGGGTACTATGAACAGTCTTTTTTGAAACCCAAGTATCGGCAAAGTCAATAAAACACCTAGAAGGGTATGGTATGAGGAAACAAGTGCTACAAAAGCCATGAGAACACAAATGGGTATATGCAGGTTATGAGAAACCAAGCAATGGCAATAGCCACAATACAAGGAACTGTATTACCTGAGAAACAAGTGCTAGTATAGCCAAAGGAACATAAAGAGAGGTAAGATATGAGAAATCTAGCATTTGCCAGACCCAAGAGTTCAAGGAACTGTATGCTAAGAGGAAGCAAGCATTGGCAAGAGCCAAGAGAACATACGTAAATATAACAAGGGCATGGTGGCCAACCAAACTACCGTACACCGTCAGGAGAGTGGGACACATGTGAATGAAGCAGGTTCCACTGCTAAGAAGAAACCGGGGATTGGTGTTGATGGAAAAGCAGTCAACAAAGGTTACCGGTTGCATTACCTGTAATGGGTGGACCGTGTCACCCAACAACTGTGGCTAGACGGAGTGGCCCTTGCATGGAAGTGGCATGGAATGAAAGCAGACAAGAAAGTGGTATCGGTTGTGTGACCTGTAATGGGTGGATCATGTGGTCTGACAGCTGCACCTAGATCAAGGGCCCTTTATAAAGAATTAGAGGTGTGGTTTCCAGACCTAGCACAGTTGCGCTAGACATTGAACTGATATCAAGAGCTCATTCTCTAAGTAATAGTCTGCGAAATCTAATTTGGTGTGCATGAACCAGTGTTTATTTGAAATTGCCAGTGTTTATTTGGAATTGGCAATTCCAAATAAATACTGGCAATTTCACGTAAACATTGGTTCAGGGACACCAATTTCAAAACCACACTTCTAATGCGATTAAAAGGGACAGTGGGGCACTGTCCCTATGAGATCAGGTCACGCGCCGCAGGACGCACACCAAACTAATTTGGAAGCGCGTCAGTCCCGCAGTTCTAGTGCTCCCATTCACCAGTACACACCCTGTATAAAGAAGCCATTGAAAGTATCTGTTGAGAAGTTTGTTTTGCAACAATTTTTTATGTGCTTTTGAAATCAGGATATTGAGCTGCCTAAATGAATTAGTGAAAAGAATCAATATCAAAAGAGCTGGCAAGCGTCCTTAGGAACTGTATTATTTTTAGAAAACAGGAGGCGTTGAACTGTTGGGGAAAACCCCAGTACCCTGTGAACTATTTTGAACTTAGGGAAGGGGAAGCTGATTACAAGCCAAGAGCTGAATGAAGCTCAGAACCCCATTTTGAAGACTATTTATTTTGATGCGGACATCCCTACACTTTGTATATAGTTAATTGTGAGGACAAATATAGGTTTGGGGCACAGGCAGACATTTGATTTGGACTTCCTGACACAGACTATCCTTGGCTTTCTTTAGGTAGGGAAAGCCCACTTTAGCATAGGGCAAATTACGCCTTACTCCATCCCAACTTTTGTTTAATAAAGCTTGTTTGTGAATCAAACTTGAACCTGTTGCCTGTGTTCACTTCATGATGCCTTCACAAGACCCATATCCTATCTGCCCCACGCACCGAAGGTACTGGATAACCACATTTCCAAAACCCTACTTAACTACGTAGAATTAATGGAATACTTGACCACTCGCAAGTTGGCTTCAGACCGATTAGAGGAACGGAATCATGAATCCTAGCCATATGGGATTACCTAAAAATAAATGCAGACAAGGGCACCCAATGCACCTTCATACTACTGGACATCTCAGAGGCTTTCGATACAATCAGCCACACAACATTAAAAAAAAAGACTATTAGAATGCGGTATAAAAGGCACTGTCTTAAAATGGCCTAAACCCTTCCTCACAAATCAAACCAAAAGAACCTACCTACCACTGTTCATCTCTAACACCAAAACGATCTCCTGCGGAGTGCCACAAGGCTCAGTCTCCCGTCCTTTTCAATGTCTACATCTCCCACTTGATGAAAATCGTTTGAACCCACGGACTGACCGCCTACAACTACGCAGACAGCACATGACTGATTGTGAAAATAACCAGGACCCAAGAACCAAACAATGCCCTCAACAATTGTCTGTCAGACATATACAGGTGGATGACAACAAACAACCTCAAACTGTACCTGTCCAAAATGGAAATAATTATCTCACCCCCAGGGGGCCAGAGAACCGACGCGCCAGACATGGGAACCGAACCGCAGACTTCAAATGTGATAAACAACCTAGGAATTCCTATGGACAGCAGACTATGGGCCTCATTACACGGACGGCGGTGGACCAAGGTGCTATCAGCACCTTGGTCCATGCCGGTAAAATACCGGCACCGCCTTGGTGGAAAGGGGAAATACCTCCCTATTCCAAGGTTGGTGGGGCGGTAATTCCCCCTTCCCCCATTGCCCTTCCCCATTCCCATTTTTGCCCCATAGGGCATAATGGGAATGGGGAAGGTGCTAATTACGGCATCGCAAATTGCGGTACTGTAATTAGGTCCCTGGTCCCTTTGTGGGTTGGTTTTTAACGCCTGCAAAAAGCAGGCGTTAAATTCTCCAACCCGCAAAGGGACCTCGTAGTAAGGTGGTAAGGGTTTACCGGTACCGGTAAAATACCAGTACCGGTAAACCCTTACCACCTACCGTGTAATGAGGCCCTATCTCTGGAACCACAAGTCAACATTACCACAAAGAAGTGCTTCTACCTCTTGACACTAGTCAGGGGGTATGCTCCCACACCTCTCCTTTCCACATAGAACCCTTAGAATTACATCTCTGATATTGTCAAGAATCGACTATGCAAACGGCCTCTACCTTGGAATACCTGAAAGGCTCACCAAAAAACATAATTGTATCCAGAACACTGCAGCAAGGATAGTCCTGAGATCAAATACCAAAGGCCGCATCACACCAGCCCTGAGAAGCCTACATTGTCTGCTCATTAAAAAACTCATTAAGGCCCTCTCCATTGCCCACAAATCTCTACGTAGACAAAGAGCTGAATTCCTCCAGACTAAGATCAGCCACTATCAACCAGGAAGAGAACTAAAATCAAGCAATGACCTCCAAATTCGGACCAAACACTACAAAAAAGGAAGTTCAGAGGAACTGCAGTCTCACACCTAATTGCAAACCTATGGAACAGAATGTCAAAGGAAATTATAACCACAGAAGACCACCTCACCTTCAGGAAATTACTAAAATCATGGCTATTCAACTGCCAATAACCAGCACAATGGGAAAAAAGCAGCCCATCCAATGACCGAAAGAAACACCCCTACCCTCCCCTCTCCTCCCCTCCTAACCACACGTCACCCTTAGATAGACCTGGAATGAATAGCCTTGCCTCACGCTAGACAAAACTGCAAAAGAAACGCACCACTTGTTAGGGAACCAGGGACTAGGAAGGTACCACTGAGTTTGCAGCAGGACGAGCTCTGAGATCACACTTGGAGGAATTTTGTAAGTAGCCAATGTACTAATAACTCCACCCTTCTCCAGCTCCTCCTACATAATCGACAAACATGATACACAACTGTGTGCTAGCCAATTACACAAAGACACACCAAACCACCTTACACTTGCAAACAATAAACAGACTTTGGACCTAATGTCCAGACGGTACAAAACCGTTCATACAACCAAAAACACTAACCAATCAACAGATACCAATGCACTAAAAACACACGCCATCTGAATGTATCCAGCATAAACCACACTACATCGACACTGGGCACCCCTACGGATACAACAAGCCAGTGTGCTCGATTATACAACCAGCTAACCACACATGATAAACACAGCGAACATAAACACAACAAATGGCTGAGGCACTGAGTCTTACCCTTACGGCTACAACAAACCAGGTCTTTCTACTGTGAGACGTGCATGGTATCAAGAGAGACCACACAGACAACAGAACCCAAGTTCCAAAGAACTTTATTAAAATGTCAGGATGGTGTAAGGCCCAACTTGCAATATACCTAAGGTAGGGATTTCCTCTGCCTAAAGAAAACGAAGGGACGTCTGTGTCTGTAAGCCAAATAAAAAATCTGTCTGTGTCAAAACCTATGCTTGCCCTCACGTCTAGAAATAAACATGGTGTGGGGTTTCTTAACAAAAAATTAATGTTCAAAAGTAAAGTCTCAACTGCTCTCAGCTTAAGTCCTTCTTGGGTTTTCTATTTTAGGCTAAATACAGTTTCAATAGCTGTTTGTGTTGCCAATGTTCAACCAGGCCTTGAGGATCCCTTCCTCAAGTTCAATATGGTACAGTTTGCACAAAAAGATGATGTAGTACTAATGTCACTTGCTCAATGTTCAATAAAAGAAAACAGGTTCACTTGATCTGCCTTCTGGCTTGCTTTGCCAGCTAGTTCACAGTGTCCTTTGCTTGTCATCATTTAGGGCTCCGTGGTCTAGGCGCAGTTATCAGACCACACGGTCCACCCATCACAGGTCATGCAACCAGGAATCCTATCCTTCTGCTTGGCTTGATTCAGGATGTCTGTGATCTTCACAGTAGAGAGCTCATTGGTCTAGGCGTAGTTATCAGATCTCATGGTCCACCCATTAGAGGTCACACAACTATAAATCACCCCCTTAGATTGGTTTGGCCCCTCACAGGCTCATCTGCTTTGGGCTATGGGTTTTCCACACTAGGCTTTCTTTTTGGCAAGTTTAACCCTTTTCTGCATCAGACTTTGCTTTGCCACCAGTTCATAAATCTTCCTCACATTTGTAGTTTGAATACTTAAGTGTTTGATCAATTTGCTACAGGCTTTAGTTCTATTCACAATGTTGCTGATGTACAATTTGACATCCACTATGTTGATTTAACTTACAAATGTTCTTTTAGTATTCAATATCACTTGTTATTAATCGAATACCAGTTTCCATTCAGTTCGTTATTCAATATGATGCCCTTTCACTCAAATCACAATTTCCATTCAGTTCATCATTCAATATCATTTGTATTCACTTGTGCTCATGGAACACTACTTGCATGGGTTCTATGTGATATTACAGCATTTAAAAGACTGAACACAAAAAGATAGATTGTTATTCAGCGGCTTTTGTGTTGGCTATTAAATGCAGCAATATGACATTCCCCCACAAAACCAACCACAAACATGCTTCAAAAAAAACACACACACACACACACACACACTCTCACTCTCACACTCTCACTCTCACTCTCACTCTCACTCTCACTCTCTCACTCTCACTCTCACTCTCACTCTCACACTCACACTCACACTCACACACTCTCTCTCTCTCACACTCTATCTCTCTCACACTCTATCTCTCTCACACTCTATCTCTCTCACACTCTATCTCTCTCACACTCTATCTCACACTCTCTCTCTCACCTGACAGCTCGATTTAGAATGACCGCTCTGTGTGGTCAAAGAGCAGTCATTCTAAATCCATCTATTTTTTTTCTTCGGTTCGGTGAAAACTAGGTTTTCACTTAGGACCCTTGCATGCAGTCCCATGGGAGCACTCCAGTTTTCCTGTGTCCTCTGAAACTCATCGCCTCTTCACGTCTCCCCAGCGGCGATTCCTGCTCCTCCCGCTCACCACTTCGGGAAGCAGCTTCCACTTTGAAGGTTCCTGGTCCTGCAAACGCCACACGACCCGTTCTTTCCGGGTACTGCAGGTCCTCTGGGATCCTTTCCGATCTTTAGACTTCCTAATCTGCTGCAACATGACGGTTCTCCTCCCTCAACTGGTTTGCCTTTCCTCCCTTTATACTCCTAATCCCTATTAAGGGGCCTCAGGCATGAGTCGATGATTCGCCTTTAATGAACCCAATTAATGGGACATGCCTGGCCTTCAGTACTGCATGCTCTTACACCTCTCTTCTTCGTCTCAGTACAAGAGTGGTGTTTGTATTAGGAAGTGTGCATTGGTCCTAGTTGCTGTTTACTCTTCTCAGTACTTGGTGGGCATTTACAGTGAAATATGGGGCAGGAGTGGACATAGCCCATGAAGGCTGAGGGAAGGAAGGGTCAATCTGTATTAAGGAAGGGACGATACCATGTCCCGCCTCCCAGCACACTCTCCCCAATCCCCAAGGGCCCTCCACCCAGGTGATCCTCCCTCATTTGTCCACCACCAGGGTCGGGATCCAAAAGCTATGACCCTTCCCAGGCCACCTGAGCAAAAGTTCCCTGGAGAGTTGCTGTGAGAGTGCCTTCTGATTTCTCACACTATCAACCCATATGCAAGAAAACTCACGCAGATGCCAGTTTCTCATGGTTCTGAACCTATCCCATATTTCTAATCTCACTAACTGCCATGCCCTCTTGTCTTGCAGAGCCAGGCGAGCACCCGGAGACTGTCCCGGAAGTGGTAACACTGCACAGTATAAGTCAACATAACATAACATAACATAAATGGAGGAGGCTGGGAAGGATGGATTCAGGAGGCGGGCTGTCTGGTATGTGGGAGGGTACGCGGGTGGCTGGATGGTTTGGGTCAGGGATAGAGCAGGGAGATTCAGGGCGGGGTAGCAACGTGGGTGAGGAAATGGCGCCAGAGGTGTGGGATGCTCGGCTCACCCTGGGTTTGAAGGCAACTGATTTTCCTCACCTGCACCAGGTGCTGTTTAAAAAATTAGGAGAGATTGGGCTATTATGTCTGCTAAGAGTGCTAAGCACAGCTCAAGTTCTTTGTAAGGACATAAAGGATTGAACCAGACTTGATCGTCGGTACTTAGATTCCGGGGAACGCACATGTCTAGATGTTCTCCCAACTTGTTGGAAAACATGCTCCATCAGCAGGCCAGGAAACCGGTCTAATGATGCAGCGCAATGCAGCTGTGGATTCTGGGATTTGGAATTCCTGCGTTTCGATCCCTGCCTTTTCCTAACCTGGTCATATGCTACCCTATATAAGCAGCAGCCCAAGCACCTGTTGCTGTTTTCCCACCTTGCAGTTTGATCAGTGGACTCCCCTTCACATCTTTTCTGTTTCATCAATCTAGGGGCATTTTGTGACTAATATTCAGTCCCTCTTGTTGCTTTTTAACAGAGAGAAACTATTCCTAAAAACTAATTTAAATTGATTTTTTAAAAATCTAAATGTCATTTGAATTTTTTTTACAATAGTTACTTTCAGTTTCACAGACACGCCCTGCATTTCACGAGCTTTACAGTGTATATCCGGTTCACTCGTCCATTGTTGGATTCTCAAACTCACACAGAGGCTGCATCACATGCCTGGGCAATCTATATCTGGTGCAGTCTTGTCACTTCTGTACAGGAATAGGGCCATGGTCCCTTAGAAGCCATCCTTAAAAAGGGGCGGAAGGGGTCCAGTACTGCAGACGATGGTGGAATTTACACTTGATTGTTGGATGTTGGTAAGGTGGTTTGTGCACCTGGTTCACTGCGGGTGGCTGGAGTTTCTGTAGGTATTGGGCAGATAGGTGCACCCCCAGTTCATGGGGTTCCTGAGGTTGTTGGTTCCTGATTCTCAGACATACAGGTGCCTGCTAGGCCAATCAATCTACATGGTGTGACCACTACAAATCCTTCATTACAGGATCTCGTTTTACGGCTCTGTTAGTTTGGTAATGATCAGTGACCATCAAATGCCAGCTCACCTGCCTACATGATTCCACATTTTCTGCCAGATAGAGCCTCTTCTCCTGGTCCAGATTTGCACCGTAAAAACAGGAGGCAAAAGCATGAGTCCAAGACTAGCACTAGTGCACAATAAGTGCTACTTCAGGCTTTTTAAAAAGAAAAAAAGAGACATCACAAAGACTAGAGTGAGCAGAGTGTCAGCAGAGTGTCAGGGCTAACACAGTTACAAGGCTGTGTCTTCAGTAAGGTGAAGCGAACATCCAGATCCCTGTTCTGTTTCATTGAAGAGGAGGAGAAGAGGAGCCTTTGTCACGTGAGCCCAGCTGTCACATACAAACGTGCTGGGTGCGTGTAGTGCTCGCACAGAGTGTCAGCAGAGTGTCGGGGCTAACACAGTTACAAGGCTGTGTCTGCAGTAAGGTGCTTTGTTTTGCAACCTGAAGCGAGCATTGAGTTGCTTGTTCTGTTTCATTGAAGAGGAGGAACCTTTTTCACGCGAGCCTACCTGTCGCGTATAAAAGAACTGGGAGCGCGTAGCATTCACAGAGTGTCGGGGCTAATGCAGTTGCATCAATGTATTGGTTATTCGGTTCACGGTTGCACTCTAACACCACTTCATCTCCTCTCAGCGAGTGCTTCAGCAACTTGGGGAGAACGTCTATAAAGTGAGTTGTACCCACTTTCTCTTTCCTACTGCAAGTCTATTTGATTTCTCCAGTGTGGCCTCTACCAAATCTCCATTTGTCTCAATGCATGATTTATGCAGTAATCCCTCTGCAACTGGAAGCATATGATCCCCCCCCTACTACACCTGCTCCTACTCCCACACTTGTAACGAAAGGCCTGGGCATTGATCAGAATGCATGGTATCAAGGTAAAAAGAAAAAAGTGGGGAGGCAAGACTCAAAGTACGAACATCTCTCCAATAAAACAAAAAGAATCAATAAAAAGATGTCATGCTTCACTTTAGTGGAGGCTGTCAATCCTGCTATGAAACCTGGTGAAATCAACCTTGCTCCGGAGGCTAACACCAACACGCTGACTCCCAATCTACCACAAAATGGGCTAAGTACTGCCGCCCCCAATTGTGTGTCTCACATCCCACCTGCAGTGGGTGATGAAATCAATACAATAAGCACGGGTGACACAATGGGTTGCCAACAGCAGTATGTGGCTGAAGAACCACTGACAGTCCAACAACCATGCCAGCTTATTACTGAAAAGGATTGTCCCCACAATGAAGCTCTAAACCTAGGGAAAGACACCACTGATATTGAAGTCGCACCAACTTCAATGCTAGGACAAAGTGTTAGGGGGAATGTTGACAACACCTGTCCTAAACCTCTGGTTGATGAGGGTACTGTGAAAGCAATGAGGATCGAGAGTGTCTTTGGTCACAAACAGAACTTCCATCTGAATCGGTCCTGTTTGCTGGAACTATTTCACAATGTTAGAAGTGACATTGCTTTCGTTGACATATATGAGGACGTCAGTAAGGCCACTTCAATAGTGTACTTCACCACAGAGACTACACTATCATATGTCTTGGATCATTGCTACTCTACCTACAAACTCGGGTATGAATGCTCGATGATTGCAACAGGAGACCCATTCTCGCGTGGGCCGACTATGCAGGAAAACAGAGTAACTTCCACACATGCTTAAACTGCCACATCAACTAATCTCTTCTCTGGCTGCCATCTTAATACCATTGTTTCTGCAACTGAGCAAGATAGGATTTCTCCTCTTCTGCTATGCAATCCGTCTGCAGATGCTAGTGGTCACAGAGGGGAAGACACTCTAGAAGGCGCTCACTGGTCCTGGCTGGCTAACATGATGGCCAACCGGGGGGATTTGCACTCAGACCCCAGGGCCTATACGCCAGTTTGTCCTGTTAAACGGGAACATGCGTTGCTCATTGCATCTATTTCACGAGGACGGACTACTAGATCAAATAGATTAGTTGTGCATAATAGCCTTACAGGAAACCTGGTTAACAAACCTTCTAATTGTGGATGGCTGGCAATTAATCAATCGCCCCACGATACAGGACCTAAGAGGACGCCAATAAAGGGGCTTGACACTGGGAGTAAGAAGCCCAATTGGAGTGGAGGAAATTCAATTCTCTTTACCCAATATTCTGATTGGGAAAATCATTCTATCACAAGATCAGTACCATGCCTCTGCCTCTGAGTTCTATGTTATTAACATCTACTTACCCCTGTACACCACTAGCCATCACGTAGTGATAAGGTAATTGGAAGAATCACTCTATCTACTGAACAAATGTAGCTCAATCTTGGTATGTGGTGACTTGAATGCACCAATCCCCAACTTTTGACATTCCGAAGATAGCATTCCATCACTCTCTACGTCAATCTCTGCACATGTGGCATCAAAGATCCGATTGAATAAAACTAAACATGGTCAAAGGTGGAGTCAATTGATGGCTGAAGCTAGTCTGTTTATGGTGAACGGTGACCAACACGGCAACACTACCTCATGGCTCCCTACATCCAGAGTTTTAAAACGGGGTTGCAATTTGGCTCCCATACTTTTTAACCTTTATCTTGCCGACTTGGATAAGGCCGTGCATAATTCAGCTTCGATTCCACCAAAATTAGGTACTGTAGCGATCAAGTGTCTAGGCTATGCAGACGATATTGTCATCTTCGATCTACCCCTGCGAGGCTTGCAGGCCACCTTGGTTAATCTCAAGGACTACACCGATCTAAACAAGATTAGTACCCCGGCGAGAGACAATCAGAATGCAACAAGCATTCTGATTGGCTCTCGCCAGGTCCCTACCCGGCCGGGAATCCCTCCGTCAGGATTCCACAGCCTTTGTCCCTGGTGGGGGGCGTGGCAGCCCCTCAGCCAATGAGGAGGCTTGAAGCGGGGCCATGCCGCTCCGAGCCTCCCTGCTGCTGAGAGGCTGCCTTTGCCCCCCGCCGGGGACTTGGGTAAGTCTTTTTTTTTAATTTGATTTTTCACTTCCCTTCCCTCCCTCCCTCCCACCCGCCCCCCAACTTACCTTCTTGATCATGCGTCCCCGGCGGGGGACGAGGGAAGCCTCCAGCCGTGTGGAGACTCGGAGCGGGGCCATCCCCGCTCTGCGCCTCCACATGGCTGGGGGCTTCCCTCGTCCCCCGCCAGGGACGCAGGTACTTTTTTTTTTTTTTTCTTTTTCCCCCGTCCCACTCCCGCCCTCGCAACCCCACTTACCTTTTTTTTTAAATCCTTTTTCGGGAGCGGACGCGCTGGGAACACTTGTGTTCCCAGCGCGTCCGCTCCCGATGGCTGCTATGGAAAGGGAACATGGATCCTTCAGATCCTTTGCCGGAGATGAATCATCGTCCATTGCTTGAGTTAAACTTTGTATTAAACTCTCTCATTAAGTTATATGAAAATATACACACAGAGTTTAAAGACCAAAAGACTGTTTTGTCCTCAATAAGAGTGAAGCTATGTTTTCTGCAGGGCTATATTTGTGCCACCGAGTTACATACGTCTCTGTTCTGTCACCTCGAGAGAAGGTATCTCAAGTTTTCCAAATCCAGCTACTACAGACTTGCTTCCACCATGTAACAGCGCTGACCTGCAAATAAATAGATCACTATCTACTGTAAAGGTGCAGAAGTAAGGCTCAGACACAAAGGTGGCATAGTTTTGGTTATCAACTTTTATTAACCAGGAAAGGTGTTGGGGAAAAATGCCTCTCTGTCTCTAAATCTGAGAGGTTTCCCTGCCTCAAAGAAATCTATGGAAAACGTTGGGATACCAAAGAAATAGTCAGTGTCGCCTCCAAAACCCCTACTTCTGACCTTAACACTAGTAACTTAAATCTAATGTGCAATGATGTTGTTTTCCAAAACCTAAAGTGGTACTGAAAGTTCCTTTCAACTGAACAGTTCCCAATGCCTCAGGTGGTCAAAGCAATAAAAGAAATGTTCGTTTTTCACAATGTATAAGTTCAATGTTCAGGGCGTTCGGCTCCTTTCCGCTGGATTCTTTCTGGTTCTACTTCAGCAACTTGTCTCCTCTTTATGTGCTTTCCTTTGTATTATACCAGCTTGGCATACTCTCCTGCCAAGAGTATACTTCCTTCTAATCTGTCTCTTTCGCTTTAAGGGTCCCAGACCATCTTTTTCTCTGGTTCTCATATGGTTGCGGGGCCCAGACTCACAATGCGCTGTCACAATAGCTTGGTTTACTCTCCTGCCAAGCACATGTTTCCTTCTGTACTATCTATGTTTCTTTCAGGATTCCAGACCATCTGATTCTCTTGCTCTCATATGGATGCGGGTCCCAGACTCTCAATGATATCTCTTGCCTGCTTGGTTTACTCTCCTGACAAGCATACAAGTGGTTATTCCTTTCACTCGTGTTCCTGGGGTCCCAGACCCCGTTATCTTGTACTCTGCAGTTCCTCCCCTGGTCCTCCCGGAACTCAAGCACTTATCAGTCTGCATGCGTACCTGTTTGTGTGGTTCGTGCCTTCCGGGCACCAGTGCTCTGCTGTCAGGCTCTGGCAGCATTCGGGTGTTCTCTCGCATCGGCAGTGCCTCTGCCGGTCAATTCTTTTCCCTGGGCCAGACCATTCTTCTCTTGCCACATTCAGTTTTTCCTTCTCATTGGCGGCTGCTCCACCAATCGCTGCTCCCTCCCACCCGAGCTGCATTCTTGCTTTCTGGCTGCTTGCCAGACTTCGGGACAACCTCAGGGCTGTTCGGGCAGCATACAGGGTAGCTCCTTCTCAATGGACTACCTTCATGCTCCCGTTTGCCTCCATACACGGCGTCTCCTGCTATAGGCTCCTGTTCACCGGGTCAGCATCTCTCAGGTGTCCACGATGGAGGATGGATCTCTCCAGATTGGCTTCCCTCTGCTATTTTGTATTTCCTTTGGCCAATCAAAAACTGTAAGAGACTAGACCGTTCACTCCAGTTCTCTGGAGTGATCTTCATACTGCTAGTCATCATCTTCTTCATAGTACTTGTATTGGAGCAATATGGAAAGCAATCTGTATTTTCAAGCCCACTGGTCAGGTTTGACCCACTAGGTTGGTAACCTTACAGAAAAGGACACTGGCCCTGGTTGGACAGATGGAAGGAGTGTTTGGGTTGGGGAAATACAGGAGGGTCTAACACTGTGGTAGTATACTGCGTTCTCAGGTGATGGTCGTTCCTAATCCCATGAGGGGCTTCCTCTCCCATGTGATCCTCCCCGGTGCACCACCCAGAGGGGAATATTGTACTGTGGAGGCACCACCCTGCCCCCAATGGAAAAGGTCTTGCCCTAGGGGAGAAGGGATGACAACCATAGATTCGTCACACTACCGTTAATGTGATAACAACAATGGAAACACGAACCGTCTCTGTGAAAGAAAATCCAAAGGCTGATGAGGACAATCTCTCAACCCCCAGAAAGAAAGCAAAACATCAGAAAAAACCTGCAGGAGTAAATATCAATGGGTCAAGGAAGTTCCTGCGAAAACTCAAGCCTTCTTTGTTAGAACTATCTAAAGCAAACATTAACCAATCGAAGAAAAAGAGAAATAAATAATCTCTAAACTGGGAAAATGGTGGCCAGATTGTATCTTTGTCAGAGGAAATTGCCTTGCATAAATTGCTCCCTCCAAGGCCAAAAGTAGAAATCCAGTCTGCAAAGCCAAAATCTCAGATATATCATTATACGCTACCTAAGGATGTGCTACAAAATCAAGGGGAAGATGTTCTCAACCTAAACCAACTATCAATTTACTCTGATGAGGTTTTACTGTTGGGGATCTCGTCAGAATATATGGATAACACCAATGTTGAACAAACATCAACAGTGTTTCACCATGAGTGTGCCGCCCAGTCTCCAGTTATCCCCCTTATGTTTGGCAGTGGTAGCCCAGCTCATAAACAAAACGTAGACAATGATAATATTCGGGAAGCGCGTTCAGACACTTGAAGAAAAAAATAACTAAGGCGAGCAGTCATGGAAATATCATGACAAATGATTTGAAAGACTGAGTCATCAAAAAAAGGCATCATAAAAAAGGTGACTTCTGATAGCTCTGTGTGTGTTTGTTTGGAAAAGCCCTTTGGAACAGACTACACCATCACCTTAAACAGACAGAACATCTTACTCCTATTGAAGGAGCTGCTTAGGCTTCGAGTCATATCTTCAGCAACCTCAAACAGATCGAGTTTATATCCAACAAGAGACTGGATGTTATACTTATTCACCTACACTCCAGATTGACAACATCATAACATTTTTACTCCACAAGTCCATCCTGAGCCACCATGTTCTGCCACTTCTGTAGGAAGTAAGACATTGTATCATAATGAGGCGTGAGAAGAGCTCCTACAGACAGAAGTGGAGGGCGCCTCTGGCAGGCACAGCAGGAGGGTGATAAGACCTACCTCTACATAGCACCAAGGAAAGGAAAGAAACGATTGGTTTGAACCAACTTCTGCTCTGCATGCACAATTTAAAGACAGTTCTGTCAACAGATGAGATCACACTTCTACTTGCTATCTAATGTCTTGAAATTCGAGGGGTCAGGCACACATGATTTTTCAAGAACAGTTTGACTTTCTTCTTTTGCAGGAAATGTGGCTCCAACATAAACCACTACTGGATGGTTTCTTGCTTTTCCATCTCTGGGAGGGTGGGAGGGTGAGGAAAGGAGGACTTATAGACCACCGTAATTGTATCTTTTTTTATGAACTTATGAACTGTGATCAATTTCCCATGAATTCCAAAGTCCTGCTGGCAGTAGCAATGTCGGACTGCTCTCACGATGGAAACATGTGCAAGATTGCTTGATTAATATTTATCTCAATCCTTAGGCGATAAATGCTTCCACGCTAATTCGGGATATAGTGGGAGTGTTAGACCTATGGTATGCTGAGCACGATGGTGACATAATAATCGATGGTGACTTTTAATTCCAATTGTATTAATTTTAAATCCCCGGGCCACAGCATTTACGCTAAGTGGAGAGGTGGTTTAATTGTGGACTGTATGAAAGCCTGGGTACTGCAAATGATCAGTTGGGGAATTACATTCCTGTCCACTCGACATGGAGGAGAGGCATTGGCCATTCCATGATTGACTACCTATTTGCCTCGAGCAACTTCTTTGAAAAATGTACTACATTTAAGATAAAAACCCATGGAAAACAGTGGCCATGCTGCTCTACGCCTTTGCTTTAAAACTAAAATGTGGTTGAAAGAGCGCTCCTTAATGCACGCCAACCACAGTACAAATAACCAAGGGACGAGCATCAAGTAGACCCGTAGACTGATTTGTACCTTTAATTCATAGATTTTGAAGCCTCTACACAATACCAAAACGTCTGGTCCTTGTATACAAAATGCGGAATCCCGTAGCATGTCCCTTCTAAGAGCTAATATGAAGTCCATTGACGTCCCGCAACAGAGGTGCCACAGCTTTGATAAGGGAACCAGATCTAGCAAGAAAGTATTCAAATCTAAGATGAAACACTCTTAAGTCTTGAAAGAGCAAAGGCACTTGAAACAATTATTTAAAAATTGGCCGAAGTCGCACAAAATAATATTATATCAAAGCTATGCTGAGGGCTCTTAACCCCAGAAAAATCAAGGATTGTTGTCATCTCCTTGGAAATAGGGGTTATGATCACACCAGTGCCCTAAATAATCCAATCCAGGAATTTATTTGGCGTGGACACTTACTGGAGCTTTATGCTATTTCTTATGCTTCAGACCATGCACTCAATTTTGGGACCATGCACTTAATTATGGGACAATCTTTCTTGGGCACTAACTTTTGACAGGGACAATATCCTTTTAGCGATATCGAGGGCAAACCGTCAAGAGCTGCAAGGCCCGGCGTGATTCCCATATTAGTTTTCAGGGACAAGCCAGTTTTCTGTGCTGGAATATTATTTGAACTGTTTAGGGACAGCTTGAAAAGGAGGAAGACCCCTGCCTCATGGAAGACATCGATTTTGGTTCCTATTTATTTATTTATTTATTTATTGAGCATTTGTTAGGAGCCTATACAACAAAATAGTGTTTCCAGGCGCCATTTCACATTTAAACAAGCATTGGCAAAGCCTACAGTGTTGGCCTTTATGTCCCATGGATAGGAGGATGCATGGTATATTAACCATTCAAAGATGGCTGGCTTGTTTCCAGACAGCTTCCTTAGAGACAGTCATCCAGGTTGGCTGCCTCCATGGTAGAACTCACTCAAAATCAAAGAGTTCCGAGGTGGGCAGGAATGGGTGGGATTAGCCGTAGGGATTACATTGCCTAGGGTAGGGAATGGGAAGAATTACAACTGTGTATCCCTCCTCAAATGTCATCCCCATTGGAAAAGCATTACAGACCTTCATTCAAAGCCCATATTTGAAGCTCTTATCTTAATGACAAGAGTTTTGACTTTTAAGGAAGGTAACGCTTTCAGCGCCACCTAATAGCCCAAACTAAAATGGGGATAGAGACTGCCCAGTCAATTACAGAGCTGTAGCCTTACTTGATGCAGTAAGTAAGGTAATCTCAGCAGTAGTTCTGAATAATTTGAGGATGTGGATTAAACATTTTAAGATATAGGGCGTGAACAAATCTGGTTTTCGAAAGGTCTAGACACATCCCTGAATTCCCACAGTCTATCATAACTTCAGGAGCACTCTAGGGTTTCTGGACAATCTATCTATATGACTTTTTTTAGACTTAATGCAAGCTTTTGTCAGAGTGAACAGGGTCAAATTTTGGAATAAGTTGAAATATATGGGATGTTCAATTCTGCTAATTATCATACTGAGGTATCTATTTTTTTGTTATTGATTAAAACGTGCAACTAGCTCGAGAGCAGCGGAGCACTGTACGGAGTGTGGGACACCAGGATTTTGGCTACCATCTTTTGACAGTAGCACAGTACTGTCAGGTTTGTGCATCGGTAAGTGCATCCTTGGTAAGCTGTTGTTGAAGGAGTCATATTTGAGAGATTTGCAAAATTGGAGAATTTTGGGGGCATTGCAAGTCAACACTGGGATCGGGTTCCAGCGGGTGGCGGCATGACAAGAGAAGGATTGCTTGCAGGTGCTCTCTTTGCAGAGGAGTTGTGATTCAAGATAGTGGGTCGATTTGCTGTGTGGGGAATGTGTGCCACTAGATATGTGGAGCTTAGTCATCAGGTACACTGGAGTGCTACTTGTGACTGCTTTGTAGATGATACATGCAGTCTTGAACAATATCCTGGCTTGGAGTGGAAGCCAATGTAGTTTGCGTAGGATGGGGGTAATTCGGTAAGATTTCCATGCTACTGTACTAAGACATGGTACACTCAGACACAGAAATTCAGGTATGCCTGAGTGGGGATGGAATGTTGTCAAAGGCAGTTGCAGTATTAAAAGTCTTCAGCAAGGGTGTGTACTCACCCCAGCATTGTTTAACGTATACTCTGCTAATCTAGAGACTGCTTTGCAAACTAAGGGAGTTTTTTCCACCTAGAGTGGGCCAGCTGCAAGTTAAATACTAGAGAGGTCTATTCACATCCTTTATACATATTTGAATGAGCTGGACCTACAAATAAATGCCCAGAAAACTAAAATATTAATTTTGAACCCCAAAATGAAATCCCTTGGTAATTTTAAGTGGTATTTGAATAATTCTCAGCTGGAACAGGTGTCCCAATGTAAATACCTAGGCAATAACTACTACCAGAATCTTACATCAGCAGTGGTGCATAAAGAACAGCCAATTAAATGCTTTTACTTCTTGTTGCTCATATGAAAAAATGGAGACTAAATTTGGCAAATATTCTATTTGACAAGTTATAAAATATTACAGTAGGGAAAATTGTACCAAGCTTAATTTACGGAGCTGAATGTAAAACCACTAAGATCTTTCGGGATACAATTGAGGACATGCTATGGAACGAAACCTTGAATCTGCCCAAAGGGGTTGCCGTTCCGTGTATCCGGTACGTACTGGGTCTGGAATCTTTAGAGGGCTATAAGTGGGCATCGCTACTTTTTGTTTAACAAGGTGTCGCTCCCTCCTGTGGGTTCCCTCTTTGTAAAAGTACAGGAGCTGGTTATCAAACAGTCATGTTGTGTTTTCAACAACTGGGTTGAGGCAATGCACATTACATCGAACAGCATTGATAGCTCTGCTTGTGAACTGAGAGTACCCATATTTAGTCCAAACAAAATTCTTCCAGTTAGAATGGATTGCCTCCAGAGATCGTTGCCTTGGCTATAAGGTATTTAGATTCACCCATGTTCCAGGGAAAGGCATGGGTTCCCTAAATACATATCTGAGGCGTTCGCCCAATAAACAATGGGGACTGGACTTTCTACGCCTAAGACTTAACCTTTCTCCTACTCACAAGATTTCCTGTTTTCGTGGAACTTTAGCTGACACTCCTAGAACTTGCAGATACTCTAAAGAGGAGCCTGTCATTGTAACTCCGGAACACTTACTAGTGTTTTGTCCGGCGTTTCTTCAAAAACGCACTTTACACTTTTCGAGATTTTTAGAATTATTCTGCCATAGAAATTTTATCGATATCTGTAATTATCTTTTGAGCGGAAAGCAGATTTCTATAAGCACAGCAACTTTGAATTTTGTACGTGATATTTTAGAAATGAATGCACTTTTTTTAATGTAAGTTGAGTAGAATTCAATATATTTTTCTTCTATTAGGGTCTTGGGAAAGCATGGAGCAATTTGAATACGTTTTGAGTTTTAAAGTTCGAACCATGTGGTTAATTTTATGAAATGTGTAGATCAAGATGTGAAAGGTTTATTGTAAAACCAAACACACTAACAATAATTTTTCTTTAAAAAAAACAGTGAGCCAAAGAGGAATCTCCTCATACCTTCAAATGATTCCGTAGTACCAGGTCCAGTGCAGGATGAACTGTCTACTGTGACAAATCCTGGGAATTTGTCCCTTTTCCCCACGGTGGAGTCACCGCCTTTGGCACTAAGTAGGTGAGCCTGCTACACAATACCCTCCCTAACGGTTGGAGCAAGCAGGATCCCACTGGGTAGGAAGGCGTAAAGCAGGGCTCCATCCCACCTAAATTCCCTTCCAAGACTTCAATGTTCATTGGTTATTAGGGAATTGGAAATGTTTACCAATGTATAGGGCCCCTTTAAGGTGGATGGCTTGTTTACTGACCCATACTCATTCTTACATGCTGAAGAGGCCGATGATCAATTTACTTCTCGTCTTTACTCCAGGAAGAAAGTTAATTCATGGAGGAAGTCAACTGACAAGGGGAAACTCTGCTGGATATCGTGGAAACATGGGCCTGTGCAGAGCTAGAGGAGGGAGGCAGTCCCTCATCTGGAGAACAGAGAACCACAACAAGGATGTGGTGGACAGAGACCGAGGGCTCCACGATGAAACCTGCCACTTTGACGAATGTGGGGACCCCAAGCTGGCAGGGGCCGCTGAGACGGAAAGCGAACAGAGAAGCACCACAAAGTACCAGATTCATGACACTCGGACATCGATGTCCCAATGGAAGAAGGAGAAGCTGAAAAGATGACCGCGCATTCCAAAGTGGAAGTGGAGGTGCAGAACTGCAGGAACCATATACACCGATGACAGCACTGAGTCCTGCTGCTGGAGATAAGGTACACGGCCACCATGAGGGATTGGTTGGCAAGTCGAGAATAAAACAAGAAACAGGTCTGACTGAGCCCCTAGCCCACCTGGTTCTGAGAAACCGAGAACTCCACAAGGGGGTAGAAAAGAGATAGTGAGCTCGACTGAAGTTTCCCAGAGCCCGCCTGGGGCTGAGGAACAAAAGACCCAGTGAGGGGGTGAAAAGGAAATACCGAACCTGCCTAAATGACACTCTGGATGAGAGAAGGAGTACTCCGCTCCCAGGAAGAAGAATCATACTGCATATGCATAGGGCAGAACAAGCCTTTAGCCAACCAGGGGAGAGATATTCAGAACCCTGCGAGGGGAGGAAAGACGAGGCATAATAGGCTGGGTGGAACAGGTCCACAACATAGCTACTACGACCAAGTTGCACAAGGGCAGAGCAACAGAGAGGGAACTTTGTTTATTTTTCTAACCCTAGGTTTACCAGAGTCAATAGAATACAAACCCAAAGGAGGAATAGTTGGCATTGTTTTAGGAATATCTGACTAAAGCATTGGGGTTCATGTTCGTTGGGGTGTAGTGTATGCAAAATGCATACAAACCTTGTGTGAAGGATTTTACGCATTTTGCTACGCCCCTATTTGTATTCATTTATACGGCAGAGGGGTGGGATGGAGTGCAACTTGCATTTCCACTGCCTCCCTTTCTCTCTGCAATAGAAATGTCCCAGCATTTGTGCCGTAATGTATTTTTATGCTAGTGCAAATGCTGGGGATCCCTATGGAGCCCAAAGGTGGATTGCATAAGGATCCATTGTAAATGCTGCCTGCCATACGAGCATGGTAGACAGTGCAGAACGCTGACACGGGAGCGGGACAGATGGTGTTCGTAGTTGAAGGAAACCACAGTACCTGGAAAGGCAGGTTGGAACTGATTGCTTGAAACCAGTTGATGACCAGGCAACAGGTCAGGTGGCAAGCAGGATGGAGGCACAGAATGTCTGGCGAAGGAGAGGAGGGAGGGAGGGAGGGAAGGGAAAGGAAAGAAAAGAAAAAGGACAAACAGGGGAACCCCAAGTAAGGGAACCAGGCAGGAACAAATGTTAGGTAGCAGGGGCAGGAGAAGAAAGGGACAAGGCAAAGGCAGGACTAGACTGAAGGCAAGGCCAGAATGCGCGAACATCGAGATGTGTGCATACAGAGCATTGTGATGCACCGGAATGAATGGGAAGCCTTCTTTTAACTGCTTCTAGACTACCGCTACAGAGATATGCTGTCATGGCGACACCTGTCCCGTTGTGTGTGCATGTTGCAGGGGGTGTATTCTTACACATTCTTTTTATTTAAATGAAAGAAAAAGGCCTGTATATCCCTATCCAAAGGGTTTGCCATACTGAACACCAAACAACTAGGGTGCTTGTCGTCAGTAGTGCAGTCCAAAACAGTCATCCATCCTCCTTCCAAAAAGCTATCCTGTTCTGACCCTACCACTAATAAAATATCCAAAAGAAAAGAGAGGTCCAGGAGAATGACTCCCTTCTCCTGCAAAGGCTTGTTTATTCTCAATGATCTATCTTCAAATAGTACTTTGTAATTACGTGAACCAGTTTGTTTAGTTCTTCTAGGGGACATGTCCACCCTTTGAGCCTCCTCTGTCATTCTTTAAATACAGTTCCTTGGTTTATCAAGCTAGGGTATTGACCCTTATTCCTTTGGGATTCTTGCAGTGTCCTTCTTACTTTCTACTCTTGGTTTGGGTTTAAATCACTTCCTGGGCTCAATTGTATTTCAAAGGGTTCTTCACTTTCCTTAAAGTATTCACAATCACTGGGATGAATATGATGAGTACCTTTGTACTCTTTACTTTCTTCCAGGTATTTACAACCACTGGGACAAGTATGATGAGTCCCTTGTGTAGGGAAGGTAAGGTATCACAAGTATGACACTAACACAGTTGATACAATTTGTAAAACATTTATTGAAAATGTTGGGGTCGTAGAAACTCCTATTTTGCCCTATAACTAAGATGGGAGTAGTCTCGACCATCGAACTGTAAACAAAACAGTCCCAGTGGAGTTGCTCAAATAAAAATGGCCTATGCTAACAAAACCTAATGCCCGCCCTATCTCTTGTACAAAAAGTGTAGAAAGGAAAAATAAGTGTTCTAAAGAATAACGGTAGGTGAAATAGCTCTCATCCTCACGTTAAACCTCACAGAGTAAGGCTGTCTTTGTAGGCAGGATGACACACTCTGGCTCGGTTTACAACACTCGAAGAAGGTCCAAATTGTGGATGGAGGCCCGCCTGGCCTTGCACGTTAAAGTCTCTTTCTTGACTATCAAAATTGCCTTCCCAAATTAAAGTTCACAAAGGTCCCCCTCTGCCGGGCTCAGACCTTACAGCACACAGTTCACGTAGGTCCCCCTCTGTCTGGCTCAGACCTCTCACATCACAGTTCAACACAAACTTGCTGGGGTTCCCTTCCCTAAGCTTATTGTACTTTGGGTCTCCCTCAAATGTGCTTGAACCCCTTTCGGATGTCGAAGACTTTCAAATGTGCGTGGCTCTATTTACAGACCACTACAGGAGCACTTTGACTCAATGCTCACATTTACTCTTGCTTATTTCACTTTGCTGTTTGTTTGCTTTACAACTTCAAACAATATACCTTTCACTGAGACTTTAGAATGGGGTACTTCCTTTCGCCAGACTACTCTGTAGTCTACTTAGTCTACTCTGTACTTAGTATGACTAATCTCCCAGCTGCCTTTTACTTAAAAGTTCATTCACACGTCTGCCTTTCTTCGCGTCTCATCCACAGGTGTGCAGTCTTCCCTTGTGATATAATGTTGCCACTTCATTCGCTTTAACATACACCGGTCTCTAAGGTCACTTGCCAACTCACTGGGGGTCATTACAACTTGGGCGGTAAGGGATACTGGGCACCGGTAAGGAGACTGGTGCCGGTAATCCCTTACCGCCCTATTCCAAGGTCCCTTGGCGGGGACCGTAAGGAATGTGTGGTCTGACCACACGTCCCTTACGGGTTCCACTAAGGGACCAGGGTGCTAATAGCGGGCTTGCAAGTCTCGAGCCCGTTATTAGCGCCCTCCCCATTCCCATTGAGCCCTATGTGGGCTCAATGGGAATGGGGAATGGTTTGTTCAATGGGGACTTACCGGTCCCGCCAGGGTCAGACTGCACCGGTAAATCCCCATTGAACAACACCGGTGCCGGACCCGTTATTGGAGGCAGCCATGGCGCAAATAGTGCCAGGACTACCTCCAATCTCAGAATGAGGCCCACTGTCTCTGTGTGCTTTTTTTTCTTGTTTTGCTATTTCCAATTTCAAGAGTCATGGTTAGTACCACAGGCTTGGCCTCGCCTCCCCAACTCTGCCGTTCACCAGGGAGGGTCATTGGCATCCTTGAAACACAATGCAATCTTCACTTGTATGATCTGGCCTTCTCCACGTGGTTTTCGCAGACTGCTGGAGGCAACGACCTCCAGTAGGGACCCCTTGGGGTTTTTGGCCTGCTGCTTTTGTCCCTTGGTCTGTTGCTCTGCTCCAGTAGGTGTGCCTTCGTTCTGTTCTGATCGTACTCGTGTTCCGCCTTGCTGAGAGTGTTTCTTTAGGTGTTGCCTTTTATTTGAGCGCTAACTGGTATCAGGTGTATGCACTTAGTGTAAAGTGCCTGACTTTGCCTGACCCGATTAATGAGACATGTCTAGTATGATGTGAGAGAGTTAGTCTTGTTACCCTCGGTCCCCCTCTTCCTCAGCCTAGAATTTGTGTAATAAAGTGGGAGGGGAGTTGGGACTTCGGAAATCCTACAAAATAGGATGGGGTAGATGAACGAAAAACGCTGCTCCCGTTACCTTTGTTCTGTCGGATTGGTGTCAGTGGTTCTTCATGTGGGGTCGGGCTTTTTCTCTTAGCCCGAACACTTCTAGCATTTCTTCTTTCTTCCTGCTCCAATGTGCAGCTTTGCTGAGCCCCTTCTACTGCGGTCTCGGCGTCATTCGAAGACCAGCGGGTCCACCTCCTCTGGGTCACGCCACTACCTCCACTTTCCTTCTTGGGCCCCTGCCCTCTCTGTGCCTCCTTTCATTTGCGGTTGCCAGTGTCCACTCAACAGAGGTCCTCCCAGACTCTCCTGGTTTCTCTCTCTCTCTCCGGGTTTGAAACTCCCAGGTTCCGCCAACATTGTACGTTGGTACTTCTTTCCTTTTTATCGGGAAGTGCTGGGTCCTCTCCACTGTAGACCTGTAGACCCTTTTCTCTCTTCCCTGAGCGTTCTTTGCTATTCGCTCAATCTTCTTCATCCCAGTATGGTTGGCTTCCAACCACTGAGTAATCTTCATTTCTGACAAACTCTTCTTCTTCTCAGTATGTCTGTCTTTCGGTTGGTTATTTTGTATGATGTTACCATAACAAAAATGACTTGTTTAGGATGGTTCTCAGGAAGTTCTGATGGTCTTAGTGGTTCCTCGCAGAGGGTTTTAGGGAGTTCCTTGATGCAACAGGAGTCCTTGTCCCCAAGAGAGGAATCTCTCCCTTTGAGGTCCCGCTTACCACCATCCTAGGGGGAATGGTGCCTAGTGCGCTTACACCCCTAGCCTCACAGAAAAGGGTTCCCCTCTGGGGAGAAGTGACGAGATCCCGCGAATCATCACACTTCCCCTCGATGCCCTTAATTCTGAAAATTCTTTAAAATTGCGGCTCTATGTGACCCCAATGATAATTCTGCTTGCTCTGTTATATATGCAATAGTTTTTCTTTGCAGATCTGATGTTTTCAGATAGTCTTCCTGGACGTTCTTCCTTATAGGAAAGACTTTCTGTCACTAGAAAAAATGTTGATCCTCCTTACCCTCACCGCACTATTCACCCCAACCATTGATCAGCTCTAGATCATGGTTTCTGATGCAATATCCTAAGCTCAAAGGGGGATTTCTGGGCTCAGCATTAAAATTTGCTGTGTTCCAGGAAGGAAACAATAAAAAAGCAAATGCATGCACTTCTGTCATTTGGCTCTGGAGAATAGTGTCAACCGTATCACTGCGTCCATAGACAATGGATCGTCTTTTATGTCACATTTCACCAGCACTTATATAACAAAACTGCTCATGAGCAAGGTCGCGATTTAAACAATAGTTAAAAAAACAAGCATTGGCAATGCCAACGGTTTGGGCTTTTGTGTAGGCATGGGAAAGGCAGTTGCTAGGCCCTTCCAAAGTGGTATTAACTGCCATTGATGGTAGCAGGTACAAAATGGAACAAACCCCACAAACTGCGTGAAGAGAGGAAGAAAGGAAGGGGAGGGCAGAACCGACAGAGGGAGCTGCACGACTAGTAAACGGGCAGGGAGAGCGCATAAAAAGCACTGCAAGCAACACGATGGAAAGAACGATGGCACACCTTTTTCAGATTTCCCCCATCCCCTTGAAGGTTCCACCTGATTATAAAGCACACATTACAGTGTGAGGGTTGAGAAGGGCTCACCTTCTTGCTCAGCGGTGGACAACAAATGAAGCTTAACTTTGTCAGTGCATTTATTTATTTAATTTATAATGCGCGCATACAACCCGGATGCATTGACATACTGTTACCGGTACAACTCAGGTAGGCACGGTTAGTCATAAAGTAAGGTTTTGGTGGAAAGGCAATGAGAGTAGGTAAAGATTACACTGGTTACATGACGACAAAGTGTTCTCATACATATTGGTCGTACTGTACATACTGAAGGTAGAGGTGTGGAAGAAACAGACTAGAAGGTAAGGGTGGGGTGGTTAGAAGAGCTGGGTTTTGAGGGCAATACATTTGCAAATCGTTCAGCAACCCTCCACCCCCCAGCATTGACTGTTGTTACTGGACATTCACATCTGTAAGATGTGCTTTCACACAATAACAATGCAGCAGATGCCCACACTCAAAGCAAAAACAAGAAACAAAGCTGCTGTATGGAAGTGGTCTTTCCTCACAGTTTACAATAAAACAATAGAATAAATGGACACCAATGGACACACCCCAGTAGGGAATGAGACCAGGAGAGATTGCAAGTGAGTTAAAGGGATTCTTTATAGAAAGATAAAGTGGGGCACGCAGAGGACTCTGCAACTTTGAGAGCACTCTGCCCATCATGCAAAAACCTCACATTTTATGTCAAAAACGTAATCTATGACGTTTGCTATACAGGTTACACAAATATATTTCATTGGTTCAATGAAAGAAGACAGTATACAATGATTGCTGGTACTGGTGCCAGATTGGCTGAGGTTGAACTTGTTGTATCTAGAGGCGTGTGGGACGGCTGGGCTCATCAGGGAGGGCGAAGGGTCATGCAGTGTCCATGCAGCTATAACTCTAACTAAGCTAAGCTTCACAGTAATCATGGGAACGCAAGATTTAATAAGACATTTAAGATTCATCACAACACATTGTTGTCTATAATTTGTTGCAGTAGGTATGCACTCTTGACCTGGGCCAAAGTGGGGCAGAGGTGCGGTTGTCCAGGTGCCTTATCTTGGCGGGTACTGTCGGGGTACATTTATCAAATGCCTCGAGGATCAAACGGGGGTGTCGGGTTTGTTAGTACATGGAGAATATATGTTTGCTCAAGATTAGTTATATGGGGGCATTCTAGGATGGCCCATGGGCAGGGGTCTTAATCCTGCTACATCAAAGAAGCGAGGGGGTTTTGAGGTTCATGCAGACAGTAACTCTTAAGGTGTGGGTTTTTGGTGCAGGGGCAGGTTTGTGGAGACGGATGGTTTCCATGAGCCTGGCTCTTGCCCGGTCACACACAGGGCAGTGATCTCAGAGGAAGAATAGAGATACAGTGCCAGCTTGCAACAATTTGCGCCCAGGTTTCCGTGAGAACAGGACAGCCACACCGCAGACAGTGGGGAGGAGGTGGGGGTTGCTGGGCTGGCCATGCATGGCACTGGACAGGGGAGAGATGCAGACTTGCCGCTGAAGGTTTGATGTGTGGCCTAGTTAAAGATGGAGTTGTGGTTAATACAAAATGGAGTCTCTTGTGTCATGGAGAGGCATTGGATATGTGTCATTCAGTGGCTATCTTGCATCTTGCACCCTTCATCGGGGCACGGCCAAGGGTATGTTTCCAACCATTGAATGAGTATAACGTACCCTTTCCCCTTGAATTTAGGGGTCCCAAACGACCCTTCCTCCCTTACACGTGTCACCCCGTTATATAGCAAGCACTCATTCCGACATAAAGTACACCTTCATACAAATTGAAAAGAAATATGAGGAATATTCAAAAGCATTTTTCATGTGACTGTAAAGTTGCAGTAAGTGGTAGTATGTTGTAAAGCACATTCAAGCATTTTAACGTAAACTCTACTTTTCCGGTGACCCGTGTTACAAGTGACTGTGTTCCTAAATACTCAAAAGGTCTGTGTCAAGTGCATTGAACCACGAAAAAAGGCACCCATTAGTCCCAACATCATGCCACATTTCCCGGTGTACCCTCTTCCCACTTAAATGCAGTGCTCCCTTCACACGCGAGCCCTACAGATTGCATCTCTGTATAAACCCCCTGCACAATCATACCAACCTAACACAGTCCACAGTAATGCCGCTATCGCAAACAACCCATACCTGCCTACATTTGAAAATCAAAAACCCTGAGCTTTATGACCCGCCCACAGTCAAAAAAGACTCCACCCACTTGTACACGGCCCGCCCACCTGTCAAAAAGGTAAACTCGGCTGTTGTAGCCGTCATTCGAAACACGTTCACAGTTTGCACTTTACACTGGAATGGAATAAATGTGAATGTCCAAGGACATGCATAACCACCTGTTGCATCTTGTGCACAGGCCCTGCAATTAATAAAGACGCAGACACAGGATGTATATCCGTCCTCCTTTATTTCTCTACATCATTTCCCGTTCCCTTCCTCGTTCCTTCTCTTCCCCTTTCCCTCCCCAACCCATGGCTCTCTTAAAGGGGCAGAGCCCATCTAGCCCGTAACCCCCACCCCTTACTTATCACGGGAGTTTGTGGCCTACATCTGTTCAATGAGGCGGGGGCCTGCATACGTTCGCTGGGGCTGGCCCTGCGGATTCCCAGCATCATCATCATCTAGTGCCTTTGGTGGGGGATCCTCGGGCGGGTCTGCCTAGGGTTCCTCTTCGCCCAATCCCTCTTCCATCACAGGCATCTCTTCGTCAGGGTCCTCTTGGAATAACTTGCGGAAGAGCGATGCGTTTCTTGTTATCTCCCCGCTCTCTCCTGTGGCCGTGATCATTGGCTCTTTGACTTCCTAGACCACTAGTGGCTCAGCTCTGTATCTGGGGTCGGTTTTCCACTGTTGCGTCTGTCTGACCAGCACGACTTTGCCTACTGGGGTTTTGGTCTTCTCTGGCTTTCCGCTTCTGATCCGTCCATTCTTTGGCCTTCCTCCTCTTCTCGACCTCCCGTTCCCTAATCTCTGCGTCTTCTGCCAGGGTGTAATCTTCCAATTGCGGTAGACGAGTTTTCGGCTTGTATTTTATCATGAGTTTGGCCGGGGTTCGGCCGATTGTCTCATGAGGGGTGTTTCTCCTCCGTCACCTAAGTGCAGTCAGGCGGGCTGCTGTGTACCTTCCTGTACGCTCCTCCTCCTCCTCCCCTTTCTCTTTCACTCCCCCAACCCATGGCTCTCTTAAAAGGGCAGAGCCCATCTAGCCCGTAGCACCACTCAAATTGCAAAGGACTAATGGCATTCGCCTTCCATAAAAGCAATACACACACAAAACCAGGATAGGATATTTTCTTCAAATAATGTTTTTGAAAACGTTCGCATGTGTGCATGTTTTAAACTCCCAGAACCAATACAAAGGTTTTCCCTGGAACTTGCAGTACCGACATTTCACTTTAGTTGTTATTTTTAATGAGGTTATATAGTGCGGTGGTGAGGTGTTCAACCTGCAAACCTGATGGCTGTGGTTGGCTAATTCATGAATTCAAAGCGGACCTTCAATGTTTATCATTTTAGTTCGGGGGACCGAGTCCACCCTCTGAAATAAGTGCACCCACCCGCGTTAACCCTCAACTTGAGCTCTGGCAAACTGGCCAAAAAGAATGCAAGTAGGAACACTAGGAATACTGGTTTCAATCCAGTGTCATTAATTACACCGGATTGAAAGCAAGTAAACTGCCTTTTTTTTTTTTTTTTTTTTTTTCTTTGCTTCAGTTTTCATTCTTTTTTGCCAGTTTTCCTTATGTTTTATTCGCCCTTCAATTTAGGGCGGCTAAAACATAAGGCAAACTGGCCAAAAAGAATACAAGTTTAAGCAAAATAAATGCGGTAATACTGCATTTTCGCCATTTCCGGGTCCCCTCCAATCCTCCACACGATTGGCTTCAAAAGACCGCTGCTGGTAGCCAATCGGATGTAGGATTGGACGGGACCCGAAAACCCAGAGACTCCAGGGTCTTCCCCGAAGACCCAGAGAAATGACTAAAAACCCAGAGTCTCTGGGGAAAACCCAAAGGTTAGACGGGTAGGAAACCACCAGGTGTTCGAAAATCATGAATTCCCTGAATCGAGCGTCTTAACCACCGGCAACACAGCACAAAGTGACTTACTTGAGTTCAATATAATGCCCTTAGCAGCTGATAAATCGGCGGTATGGAGGGAAATATGGGGATGGAGCTGGGTTGGGGGAGGGGGCGTCATGAGAGCCTTAGTATCAGCAGATCTTTAGCACTGTTCTTTTTTTAAAAATGTGTTAACGCTTGCTTCGAGGGGGGATTCTGTAGTGCTCAGTGTGTTGATTGTTGCCATAGCTGTGTGTGCATGGATAGCAGGTGGTACTATGCAATACAGGTGGACACAGGCTAAGAAAATAACAATGACTGCTGGGGGAGGTTGGCTAAACGAACACTAACGCAAGAGTTGAATTCCAGCTACCAACAGATTAGCTATGCACGGTGAGGTGACCGGTACTGCATGGTAACGCAATGCAGCAGAAGTCAAGATAAGCACTTCAGCACAGACTGTCTGGCCGCAATTCAGGAATGGTGTGCCGCCAATGATCTCTGACTTGATCCCAGTAAGACTGAGATGCTCCTCATTGGGACACCCGCTCCATCCTTTTCTCTCTCTCTCGCTCTCTCGCTCTCTCTCGCTCTCTCGCTCCCTCTCTCTTGCCACCCACTCTGAACCCTCTTCATGCTCCTTCCGGTGAGGCTAAGAACCTTGCTGTTATCTTCGACTCCACCCTCTCCTTCTATCCTCACATCTCTGACGTCTTTAAGAAGTCAAAATATCAGCTGCACATGTCTCCAGAGCTCTGGTCCTCTCTAGGCTCGCCTATTGCAACAGCCTCTTTCTAAATCTTCCTGCCTCTACACTTCGACCTTTACAACTTTTCCAGAACAGGACTGTGAGACTTGTCCTTGGTCTCAAGCCCAGTGATCGTATCTCTCCAGCTATGAAATCTCTTCACTGGCTCGCTGTGGCTGCAAGGATCTATTTAAAGACCCTCTGCATCGTCCACAAGGCTTTCTGGGGCCTGGGACTGTACTTCCTCCAACTTTCTCTTCCAAAAGATCTTCCTTCTCGAGCTCTCCGCTCATCCACCCCCAACTCTCTGAGGGTCAGACGCTTCTCCAAGCAGAGAGTTGGGGGCAGATCTATCTCCTCAGCTGGGCCCCCTCTGGAACTCCCTCCCTGCCTCTCTCAAACTTGAGCAGAACCACCTCCGATTCTGGAAGCAACTCAAGACCTTCCTTTTTGCTTCCGGTTTATCTCTTCCTCTCCCCTGCTGATGCACCTGACTGCTCCACGCACTGGTCACCTGGTCACTCTATGAACTTGGGTCCAGGATTCTGCATGTCCAGTTGCCCTTGCACTGCCTCCGGGCTCCCCAGCACTTAAGGGTCTGTATCTGCAACCCTACAGTCCCTTCTGTCTGCACTTATGAGCCACCAGCTGGCTGCACTTGTGAGTTAACGGCATTACCCCACTTACCTTCCATTCTGGCACTTCTCCCTTCCCTCTTCACCACAATTGCACGATCTGAATGACACAAGGCCTAGTAACATAATTATTTTGTCCTCCCTTTGTTTCCCCCTCCTTGTCTTGTCGCACGTTGAAACAATTGTGTACAGGCGCATTATAAATGCCACATCATATATCCTATCATATCATATCACTATGCCAACCAAGCTGGTTTCCACAGATTTGCCGAAAATGAGCCAAACACGAAGGAGGGTGGATGCGCTGCATAAAGTATGTGATGAATGGGGAAGACATGCCTCACCGAGTGTGGAGGGGGTAAGCGCTGTTAACCGGATGGGGAAGGGAAGATATGGGCCATGGGAGAAGAGGGGAGTCTGTGCACATGAGGCCCAGCCTGCTGTGGCATGCAGGCCAAGGCACGCCGCAAGAGGAGGTGCCCCCCACGCCTCTTCATACTTAGCCTGAATTAATGCCTCCCTCCAATACCAACCTGGGAAATTGCAAGCTGCACGCTGAAATCGAACACTGGAACTCCTCAATGACTCTGGAACCGTGTCTCGTGTGTACCAATCATGGCTTCTACAATAGCTGCCAAGAGAACCTGTCATGAGTGAAATGTGCAGCCAGTGCTGCCATTTTAGCTAACTGCCCTGTGCTTTCTGGGAATTATAGTTTTTATTAGCAATTAAACGGTTTTTATTTTGCATTGAATCCAAATGTGTTATTTTGCCATGCATATGCGCTATGAGTTTTTGATGCATTTTATATTTGAATTTGGTACAATTAATGTAATAACAAAGAGGTAGATATAGAAGCATACAGGAGCATGTCTACTTTAGCTATTTTAAACAATATATCATTTTATTTAGAAGATGCCTGGTATCTTTTCCAATCAAAGATGACGGCTAGTTTTGCCTTGTTTGAGAGCTTCCCTAGAGAGTCATCCAAGATGGCTGACTCTGTGGAAGAGCTCACACAAAATCAAAAGTTCCAATATGGGCAGGAATGGGTGGAATTAGCCATAGGGATTGGAAAAGCATTACAGACCCTGATTCAAAGCCCAAATTTGAAGCTCTTATGTTAATGGCAATAGTTTCAGCTTTTAAGGTAGCGCTTTCAGTGCCACCTTTATAGCCCAAACTAAAAACGATATCCCTATTGGGTGAAAAGAACTATCATAAATTCATTTCTAATTATTCTCCAAATATTAGGATAGTTTAGGGGCAACACGCTCGACTTGGAAGCAGGACAACGTGGAGCAACACAGGTTCGGTCCCCGGGTCTGATATATTACACTGCCACAATAGTGGCAGTGTAGTTATGGTTAAGTTGCTGTTTCCATAGGAAGAGCACTTTTTGGACGGCTTATAACTTCGCTCCCCCTGGAAGAATCCTCCCCAAACTTTGCAAAAAAAGTATATGGCCCACTCTGAATTTTTTTTGCAAAGTTTGGTGAGGCTCCGTGCAGGGGGGGAAAAGTTATAGGGGGGGGTCCCAAAATTTCTGTTTTTCCCATAGACTGAATGGGAAAAAATGTTTGCTCGCGCCTACAGCCCAAACCGCTGGACGGATTTTCACCAAATTTGGACCAAGAGCAGCGGCTTGGTCCCGAAAGCGTGCTTTTGCAAATTTGGTGAAAATCCGTCCAGTAGTTTTTTTTAAAATGACCAAAAAGTAGGGCAAAAAAAATTAGTGAGATCTGTGTTCGGTCCATGGATGGACTTCCATGTTCGCTCTGCGGACAGGAAGGTGATTGGGCCAGCAGCTTGCGTGATGTCCGTGGAAATCTGACGTGCTCTCTCATTGGATGCAGTGAAAGCGTGCAGATTGGCTTCAGAGATGCCCGCCATCTTTCTTTCCCGCATGAGAGGCTTTGTCGGGTCAGCAGGAGCGTGTCTGTCTCCTGTTCCTCCCACCCCCGCTCATGCCCCGTGTCTGCCCCACCCCCCCGCTCATGCCCTGTGTGTCCTTTCTGTCCCCCCCATCCCCACTCATGCCCCGTGTGTCCTTTCTGTCCCCTCCACCCCCGCTCATGCCCCGTGTGTCCTTCCTGTCCCCCACCCCCGCTCATGCTCCGTGCGGAGGGCCGATGAGCCGGGATCTGCCGCACGAACTCATGTCCGTGCGGCATGTCCGTGTTTTTGTTTGTCCCCCACCCCCCTTCATGCCCCGTGTGTCTCTCTGCCTCCCCCACCCCCGCTCATGCCTCGTGTGTCTCTCTCCCTCCCCCCCAACGCCTGCTCATGCCCCGTGTGTCTCTCTCCCTCCCCCCCACCCCCGCTCAAGCCCCGTGTGTCTCTCTCCCTCCCCCCCACCCCCGCTCATGCCCCGTGTGTTTCGCTCCCTCCCCCCACCCCCACTCATGCCCCGTGTGTGTCTCTCCCTCCCTCCCACCCCCGCTCATGCCCCGTGTGTCTCTCCCTCCCGCCCACTCCCCGCTCATGCCTCGTGTCTCTCCCTCCCACCACCCCCCGCTCATGCCTTGTGTGTCTCTCTCCCTCCCCCCACCCCTGCTCATGCCCCGTGTGTCTCATGCCCCGTGTGTCTCTAGCCCTCCCACCCACCCCCCACTCATGCCCCGTGTGTCTCTAGACCTCCCACCCACCCCCGCTCATGCCCCGTGTGTCTCTCTCCCTCCCCCCACCCCCTGCTCATGCCCCGTGTGTCTCTCTCCCTCCCCCCACCCCCTGCTCATGCCCCGTGTGTCTCTCTCCCTCCCCCCACCCCCCGCTCATGCCTCGTGTGTCTCTCCCCCACCCCCCCACCCCCCGCTCATGCCTCGTCTCTCCCCTCCCCCACCCCCCGCTCATGCCCCGTGTGTCTCTCTCCCTCCCACCCCTGCTCATGCCCCATGTGTTTCTCTTTCTCCCCCCACCCCCGCTCATGCCCCGTATGTTTCTCTCCCTCCCCCCCACCCCCGCTCATGCCCCATGTGTCTCTCCCTCCCCCCCACCCCCGCTCATGCCCCATGTGTCTCTCCCTCCCCCCCACCCCCGCTCATGCCCCATGTGTCTCTCCCTCCTCCCCACCCCCGCTCTTGCCCCGTGTGTCTCTCTCCCTCCCGCCCACCCCCGCTCATGCCCCGTGTGTCTCTCTCCCTCCCCCACCACCGCTCATGCCCCGTGTGTCTCTCTCCCTCCCCCACCCCCGCTCATGCCTCGTGTGTCTCTCTCCCTCCCCCCACCCCACTCATGCCCCGTGTGTCTCTAGCCCTCCCACCCCCCGCTCATGCCCCGTGTGTCTCTAGCCCTCCCCCCACCCCCCGCTCATGCCTCGTGTGTCTCTCCCCCTCCCCCCCACCCCCCGCTCATGGCCCGTGTGTCTCTCCCCCTCCCCCCCACCCCCGCTCATGGCCCGTGTGTCTCTCCCCCTCCCCCCACCCCCGCTCATGCCCCGTGTGTCTCTAGCCCTCCCACCCACCCCCCGCTCATGCCCAGTGTGTCTCTAGAACTCCCACCCACCCCCCGCTCCTGCCCCATGTGTCTCTCTCGCCGCCCCCAACCCCCCGCTCATGCCTCGTGTGTCTCTCTCCCTCCCCCCACCCCCCGCTCATTCCCCGTGTGTCTCTAGCCCTCCCACCCACCCCCCACTCATGCCCCGTGTGTCTCTAGCCGTCCCACCCACCCCCCGCTCATGCCCTGTGTGTCTCTATCCCTCCCCCCACCCCCCGCTCATGCCCCGTGTGTCTCTCCCCTCCCATCCACCCCCCTGCTCATGCCCCGTGTGTCTCTCCCCTCCCATCCACCCCCCTGCTCATGCCCCGTGTGTCTCTCCCCTCCCACCCACCCCCCTGCTCATGCCCCATGTGTCTCTCCCCTCCCACCCACCCCCCTGCTCATGCCCCGTGTGTCTCTCCCCTCCACCCCCCTGCTCATGCCCCGTGTGTCTCTCCCCTACCACCCACCCCCCTGCTCATGCCCTGTGTGTCTCTCCCCTCCCATCCCCCCTCTGCTCATGCCCCGTGTGTCTCTCCCCTCCCACCCACCCCCTGCTCATGCCCCGTGTGTCTCTCCCCTCCCACCCACCCCCTGCTCATGCCCTGTGTCTCTCCCCTCCCACCCACCCCCTGCTCATGCCCCGTGTGTCTCTGCCCTCCCACCCACCCCCTGCTCATGCCCCGTGTGTCTCTGCCCTCCCACCCACCCCCTGCTCATGCCTCGTGTGTCTCTCCCCTCCCACCCACCCCCCTGCTCATGCCCCGTGTGTCTCTCCCCTCCCACCCCCCTGCTCATGCCCCGTGTGTCTCTCCCCTCCCACCCACCCCCCTGCTCATGCCCCGTGTGTCTCTCCCTTCCCACCCACCCCCTGCTCATGCCCCGTGTGTCTCTCCCTTCCCACCCACCCCCTGCTCATGCCCCGTGTGTCTCTCCCCTCCCACCCACCCCCCTGCTCATGCCCCGTGTATACTAGATAGAACCCCATAATAGAATGCTATTTATATCAATGCATCGTTCAATGAACTAATTAGGGTATGATATTTATTGCAATGATCCTTGGCACTTTTTCCGCAACATTATAATAAGAATCCCTTGTACACATATTTCATGAAAAGTACATACACATGTGATGCCATCAGTGATGTCATCAATGACATTTGTGATGTCATCTTTGATGTCGTGGGTGTTAGTCTTAGCAGTGCACGGTGGTGGCGCGAGTTATGGTTACTTAGCTTACCATAACTGGCGAATTTCAAGGGTTTTTCGGTTTTACTTGGAACCATAACGTCCCTTTAACAAAGTTTTTTCACTGAATTTCATAGGTTTTTAGTAGCGCAACTTAACCATAACGTCCCTTTAACAAAGTTTTTTCACTGAATATATATATATATATTGAATATTCTATAACGCAGAACAGAAAAATAAAGATTAACAACCCAAAAATATATTGCCTTTATTTATAAAAAAAAAAAAAGTTTGGAAAAAAAAATAACAATGTGACGAATCCTTGGATGTCGTCCCTTCTCCCCTAGGGCGAGCCCATTCTCTTGAGGGCAGGGAGGTGAGGCTGCTACCCGATGGTCCTCCTGGGGGTGGTACTCAGCGGGAGGATCTCATGTGGAGGGAGCCACCCTGTGGGACTAGGCACAACTGTCCTGAGAGAACGTGGTATTGGTATACCTCACCAGACCCTCATTCACCCTCCTCACCTCACATTCCCACACCTATACCCCACACTTCCATGTATACATGTAGGGTAAAAGAAAACATCTCCTTAGAAAGTACTGGGATGAGGAGGAACAAGAGCTACCCAAATAGTATTTACATCAACTATGGGCCGATGAACATCTCTATTGACTCTTGGAAAAATCACCAAACTGATACTGTGTCCAGAAGGGGATGCAGAGACATCAAGAGCACCTCTTTGAAATGTTTTGAGTCGTCTAGCATTTGTCAAACCCTTATTGGTTCAGAACGAAATAAGATGGAAAAAGACTAACATAGTTGCTAAACCCGCCCTGGAGAAGCCACGAGAGGTTCAACAATCCAGGAAGGAAAGAGGCAGACTGGGACGCCGTAGCGGGAGCAAACCGGTCCAGAGTGGATCCCGCATGGAGGGACAGCATGCTGCACACTGAGGAAGAAGCTCCTGGTACCCCTGAAGTCCAAAAGGCATGGGAAACAGGAGCCACACCAGCCTGAGAAAGGCTTTTGCTGTGGGACCACTGCAGGCAAAGGAAAGCCATAGAGAAATGGGGAAGCCCCTTGGCAGATTGCAGGCATCCAGGAAGACCCGGGACCACCGCAGACCATAAAGTGAGGTACCAGAGCCCATAGAAGTGGTCAGGAGACTGTAAAAGGAAAAGAAGTCAAGAAGTTATCTGATCTACTTCACTCACAATTTTCCCATTCTAGATGCCTTTGCTGAACCCTTTCTCGACTGCTTTCATTGCCTATTCCTGACCCTTTTATCAATTGTACTCATAAGGCTACCGATCTTTCACTCTACCACGAAAGTCTCCTAATTTCTATTCGCTATCGAGACCTCTCGTGCTCAGGACAATTCTACATCCTCTGTACCTATTCTTGAATCTCCAAACGTAATTTTCCCTGGCTTCACCTCTATCACTAACGAAGACACCCTTTGCCTTCCAGCTCATGCTCACCCTACTTCATCTCCTTTGGATCGTATACCATCTGTAATTATACCTCAAATCTATATTTCTACTCTATCCTACCTTACAATTCTATTTAATTCCTGCTTCTCTCTTCTACCTTCCCTTTGTCATTTAAGCATGACACTATTATCCTATTTTGAAATAACCTTCCGCTGATGTTTCTTCTGCCTCTAATTTCCATCCTATCTCACTTCTCCCTTATCTCTCTAAATCCTTGAACGCCTAGCTTACACTCAACTTTCTACCTTTGTCTCCCAAAATTCTATTCTTCCTTGTTTCCAATCTGGGTTTCGCCTAGGTTATTCTAATGAGACTGCCCTCCTCTCCATTTTTGACTCATTACACTCTGCATGCCACGCTAAACAATCCTCTCTTCTCATACGTCTTGACCTTTCTGCTGCATTCAATACTGTTGATCATACACTATTGCTATTTGCTCTCTCTACTTTTAGTTTTTCCTGGTTCTACCCTCTCTTGGTTCGGATCTGATCTCTCTCAGAACTTTTTCAGTTTCTTGGGCTGGGGTCTCCTCTGAAACACACTCACTCACTTGCGGCGTTCCTCAATGCTCAGTCCTTGGTCCTTTTATTTTTTCCCTCTACACTTCTTTATTAGCTGGGGTTATCTCCTCTTTTAGGTTCTTGCATCATTTCTATGCTGATGATACACAGCCTTTTCTTTCATTTCCACAAACTCAGTGCTTGTTTAATGGCTATTCAATCATGGATATCTGATGACTTTCTTGTCCATAATGGGGCAAAAACAGAGGTTAGTTTCTTTCTTTCTAACACCTTCTCTGGCTTCCTTGTCTTCTATCATCTAATTTCCGCCAGCTCAGTTACCTACTTCATCAATTGTGCATAATCTTAGTCTTTTTCTTGATTCAGATCTTTCTTTCACTCACCACATCTCACTTACTGTCGTTTTCATTTCTACAACATCCAGAAAGCCTGTTTGTTCATGACTTTTAAAGCAACAAAATTATTGGTCTGTGCGCTAATCTTTTCACGACTTTTCTACTGCTCTTCTGCACTTTTCGGGCTTCCAATTTCTCACTTAGCCCCACTTGAGTCTGTATTTCATGCTTCTATTTGTGTTCTTGGTCAACTGGATCCCCGTGACTCAATCTCTTCCTTCCTGGTTCAACTTGGTTGGCTTCCTTTTCATGAAACGTTTGAAGTTTAATTTCTGATGTCTGGTGTTTAAAGCACTTTATGGTCTCGGCCCTAATTTCCACCCTGTCATCCACTCTCATCCTTGTGCCCAATCTCGTTTCCGATCCTTTTCTCTCCTCGCACCTCTGAACTGGAATAGTCTCCCTCTTTCTCACCTATCTATTACTGTGTACGCCTCTTTTCGAGCCTCCTTACGCTCTCACTTACTTTTATCTGGTTAGCAAGATCCTGTTGCAATTTTTGAAATACTTTGTGTTTTAAATATTGATTCTACTATTTTCACTGTTTTAATGCTATGTAAAGGGCTTTGATGTAAGGCACTATATAAAACAAAATAAAATACAAATACAAAATACAAATATATGGTTTGGGTGCCTGTGATAAGAGAATGAATATTTGCAGATGTGAAAACCAGTGATCTACCTTGGCAGGAGAGTGAACCAAGGCTATCAAGTGGAAGTGTAAAGGGAGACATGCAAGTCTGGGACCCACACCCATAATGAATCAAGTATTATCATTGTACAGAGAATGTCCGAGAAATTAGCCCCAAAGTGGGTAGCTGCGCACAACCTCTGACAATTAGTATGATTTGCAATAATGGTAATCTGTAAGGTTTGCTGCAGTAGTGGGGCGTGGAAGGGTAATTTCTCGGTACCCCTTCTAAGAAATCATGGACTAAGAGTGAGGAGTGCCTCCCTATCGGCTCTATCATCCAGTTATTATGTGACAAGGCTATGTCAGGATAGGTATATGTACCCACAGGTTTCACTTGGAAAGTATAATGGCTGACAGCAGTGTCATTCTTATAGTTACAAGCGTTTAATTCACAGAAAAAAACGCCACGCCAACATGTGTTTCAGCCCTCTCTGGGCCGTCCTCAGGGCGTTAGAAAATTATATATATGTGACGGTCAATCAAACGGTGCAAAATCAAACATTGTAGCAAAACATTAAGACATATCCATAGTCACCAATTCGTAGTTGCAACAACAAAATACCATACATTGATGTAAAGACATGAAAACAAAACAAGGACAAGGTGGGGGAATGGGAAGAGAAAGCAAAAATGAGAAAAAAGCCATTAATTAAGACTGACAAATCCTCATTCTAGGCAATATTATAATAAATAATATTGTCACAATATATTCAAAAGTGATAGGTAATAAAGGACCACATCACAAATAGAAAGCAGTCCATGTGGGCGGGGTACCTGATATATGGAGCACGTTGCATAGTCTGCCGTGTGTTTGGTGTAACAGAATTGTGTGCGTTGGCTAGAAGAATTTCCTACTTGCATACATTTCTGTAAAAACAAACAAGACCTATTTTTAGACAGATGTGTTAGACACTAACTAATCCATTCCGTATTTCCAAATACTCGAGTTAACCAGCAAGTCACAAGCTTTCTATTAATCACGCGACGTTATGAGCTTTATCTAGGTGTCTTGTATCATCTAATTCGTAATCTTGTGTGCTAATAGAATGAAACATGGAGAGACAGAAAGGCATGTTTGCTGTCAGAACCTGTATCCAACAACCTGCAGTGTCAACGTTCTGATTAACGGTGATGTGAAGTCAGCTTACCCATTAGCCGCTTGAATGCGTGTGTGTCTGGTGATTCCTGCCAGCTTTCCGGTCGCACCCTTGAAGGAATGTGGGTGTTGTCTTGGCTGTCCTATAGCAGCTCAGTAGCGAGGATAAAGACATTGCTCATGTGACCTGTTGAAGCACTGGTTACCTAGCAACCTAGGTCGTTGTACTAGCTTTTAGAAATGCCTCGTGTTTGGTTTGTTTGCTAAGTACCGAAAAAGTTTGAAAGTCCCCAATTAAAATGCAAGGAACATCAAAGGTTACATGCAGTGCTTTAAGTGGGGTAAGAAATTGAGGGGGGGCCCTGGTTTGGGGGTGTGGCTTCCATTGTGGGAGTGGCCTAAAAGTGCACAAATCATAGTAAGGTGCGCAAACAAATATATAAATGTATTTGAGCATTTATATATTTGTTTGCGTACTACTATGGTTTGTGACTTTTCAAGCCTTCTTTTATATACATAGCAATGTTACATATTTCTATGTTTATAAAAGGTGGCTTGTAAGTGCACAAAGCATAGTAAATTACGCACACTTGTGTGCTTACCTTACTATGGTCTGTGTACTTTTCAAGCTGCCTTTTATAAACATAGACATTTGTAACATATGTCTATGTTTATAAAAGACGGCTTGAAAAGTAGGCATCTTTTATAAAGCGTTGAGGACGGACAAAACCCAAGGTGGCTTTGTCCGTCGACAAAGCTTTATAAAAGATGCCTTGAATTGTGTACGATTCAAGCAGTCTGTTATAAACATAGAAATATTTCTACGTTTATAAAAGATGGCTTAAACGTACACAGTTGAAGGCATCTTTTATAAAGCCTTGCCAAAGGAGAAAGGCGCCTCGAGCTCAGTGATCTCTGCTTTGAGCAGAGATCACAGACCCTGAGGCGTCTTTCACCCTCTGCGAACCCGCGGGCTCCGTGATCTAATCTGCATATTTGATCATGGAGCCCGCGGGTTCGCTGAGGGTCAGTGACCTGGCGAGGGAACACTAAAGGACTCTAGCTTCCTCTGATGGCCCCTCAGATGAGGGGTCATCAGAGAAAGTTACAGTGACTGACGGAAGTGCCAGCCAGGCACAGCAACGGTGTGCCTGGCTGGCACTTCTGTCAGCTTGCCTGACGTTAAAGTGGTGGGCGCATCTCCCGTCGCGGCTGCGGCCGCGGCGGGATAATGCGTCCTGCCATGGCGTGATGAGGTCGGGGGGCCCCGGCAGGGCCCCGGCTCAGCCCCACTTTTTGGAGACTGCCGGGGCCCGGCAGGCCCCGGCCCACTTAAAGCACTGGTTACATGTGACAAATAGTAGCATTTCTACATAATTGCTGCATGGTCCGTGCATGACGGAAAACTACATCATAACGGTGAAAGCTGAACGTATTAGATCCCCAGATGCCTAGCAGCTTTCGAGTCGTGCTACACATTACACATTCTCTTTTACAGGAGCTTGTTTGCTAGATAAAGATTAAAGACATGGACTCACTAAGACGCACAAGTGAGTTTTAAATAATCTCAAGGGTTGGCGGATGTGTCACTATATCATTGGCGCAAATATATAATCTCGATTATGAATATATACGTGAATGATGATGGATTCGCTCTCGTGCGGGTCTTTTAAACAAACATTTTTTGGGTGTAAGATTAAGCATATCACTGTCATATGAGAGGCTCAGGTGCCAATGTGAATATTATTGGTGCAATAAATCATCTCCACTCAAAGATATACTACACTAATCACGCAACTGAGCATCTCGGTTATATTATTAGTGCAACTGTACATCTCAACTTGAAGAGTACTCTAATGATGCATACTGGTCATCTCAGCTATAAAGTATATGTGTACTAGTGGGTTAGCTCTCATACCAGCTTTCTGTGATAACTCCAACTGTTATCGACAACTTGTACATACTATCCAATTTATTGCATTTATGATAAATACCCCAAAATATTGACAAAATATTTGACGGGACATAAAATTGGTAAATAAAAGGATGGAATGTGTGTCAGAGAGGAATGGTTGTACAGCCGAAAGGCTGATCTATGTGATGTGAGTTGACACTCGGTCCCTAGGCACATAACTGGCTCTGATTAGAGCACAGAAACAAAAATAATGGGTCTGATTAGAGCACAGAAAAAAGAACAGGAATAGAAATCAAAAGAACCCCTCAAAGGACTGCCTGATCTATTGTGATGTGGTGCCATCATGCAGTCTCAGCATTAAATTATTGATTTTGCTTTACATTGCACCATTTAAATCATAGAAATACATTAAGTTCACGTTCTTGGTTAAGACCAAGCTGAAAACATCTTAGCCTACAAATCATATAAACTTCTGCTTGTCGTAATTTCAGTTGTCTGACGCCACCTCTTGCGTGTGGCTTGATGTGTTGCAGGCCCACAAATCTGATGTCTCTTCTGTGTGCCATTTGATGCTCCTTTTGCTAATGTGTTGCAAATGGCAATTTTATATCTTGGCTATTCAAGTTTGCAAGATGTTCTCTAATCCTTATTCTCAGCTCTCTGATGGTAATGCCAATATACACTTTCTTGCATACACATATTATTCCATATATAATATATTTGGAATGGCAATTGATGAAATCAATGATGTTATTTCTCAAATTCCCATGACATAAAAATACTTTGGTTGGAGATAAGGCAAACTGGCAGAAATTACAAGTCCCACACTTATGGAAACCACTGGGTCTAATATTCTGAGTGATCCAGTTTTCCTGTCTGTTGGAACCAGATTTCAGAAAGGAGGGACAGAGTAAATTTCTGAGAGCCGACACTCTTGAGAAGATTATTTTGGGTTTCTCTGTGCTATAGGTCCCCAAATCTGCATCTAAATGTAAGAGTTCCAATGTTTATTCAAAATATAATAAATGAATTGAATTTGGAATCACTAGAGAATTTAGTGATGAAATTGACATATTGTGGAAATCCAGTGGTACTTCTAACTGGTTCTCCCGTAGTCTTTGTGAGGAGAGAGGGTCGCGTTATTGTTTTCGCATTCCTTAATGCGTTATGAATGTTAGCATTCGTGTAACCTCTCTCTTGGAATCTGGCTCCTATAGACTTACCTGCTTCAAATTGCACATCTTCACTACAGTTCCTCCTTGCTCTTAGGAACTCTCCTTGTGGTATGTTATTAATCACGTTTCTTCTATGACTGCTACTAGCATGCAGAAAAGAGTTAACTGCAGTTTCTTTATGATATGTACAGGTTTGTAGGGTTTCATTAGTTATATAGATTCTAAGATCCAAAAACATAATTTCTGTGGCATCAATTTGGCCAGTAAACTGAATCCCGAATTGTTTCTGATTTAAGAAACTGCATGAAATCGTGAAATTGGGAGCGTGCACCTGCCCATATTGCAAAAACATTGTCAATATATCTCCTCCATACAGGGATGAGCTCAATGTACGGATTGTTATGAAAGATATGAGTCCTCAAAGTATGCCATGAAAAGATTAGCTAGGGCGGGGGCATACTTAGCACCCATGACAATGCCCTTTGTTTGGGTATAGTATTCATCATCAAAAATGAACTGGTTGTGGTTAAAGGTAAAATCCACAAAATTCTTAAGCATCTGAACGCGCGCTGCATGTGATGCAGAGTGAGATCTGAATGAATGGTCTATTGTTTTTAGAGCCAATGTATGTTCGATTGATGTATACAGTGCAGTAACATCTAGGGTAACCAGAAAGTAATGTGATTTCCATGGGATGTTGTTGAGAATTTGTAAGATATGAGTTGTCTTTCAAGTATGCTGGAATTTTTGGTACTTGATCCGTAATGCAGGAGCCAATGTAAGTTGCTAGGTTCTCAGTGACCCCTCCTTGGCCGCTCATAATAGGTCTTACTGATTGTAGATTTTCAAAGGTTTTGTGTATCTTGGGTAGTAGATACAGGGTGGGCATAAATGGACTGTTGTTGATCAGGAAATATTTTTTTCTTCATCAGTCAACATACCTCGTTAGTACCATTCTTGGATCAGTGTCTGAAGTTCTTGGACGGTCTGAATCGTCGGATTGTTACTAAGCTTTTGGTAGCAGCCTGGTGTTGCTAAATGATCTTGACCCATGCTTATATAATCCGATGTGTTGAGAATAACAATGCTCCCTCCTTTATCCGCCTCCTTAATAACAAGCGTATTGTCCGCAGCCAACTCTTGGAGTGCCAATTGTTCAGATTTAGATAGGTTAGAATTTTTGCTGGTGTAGCCCCTATGTTGTCCATCAATATATTGATGGATTTCCTTGGTAATTGCTCTGTAGAAAATTTCTATTGCACTGTCTCCAATATTGGGCAGCGTGAATTTGGATCTGTTCTTGTGTTCCATGATGTCCATATTCCATTGATGTACCCCTAAGTCTCTTTGGATCTCAGTTATCGATTGGCCATTTTCGCCTGCATGGTTAGCAAGGAGATGTATATTCTCAATTTCCTGAATGCTCTTGCTGCTGATAGGGGGTAGCATTGTCTTTTGTTGGAAGAATTCCGATTTATTGTGAAAATGTTTCTTCAGTTCCAATTTTCTCGTGAATTTGTATAGATCTATTTGTACCTCAGTCATATCAGATGCAGTGCTGGGTGCGAAGGAGAGGCCATAGTTAAGAACAGTTATTTGTTGTGGTGATAGTTGTTTATCCAAAAGATTTATAACTAAGTTTTGAGAATTGGCTTTAGTTTCGATACTTTGAGACTGGATCTGGTAAATCTTTTCCTTGTATCTCTGGTTCCCTCTCCTCTTAGCTCCTCTTCCTCTGAGGTTGTTGGGTTGTAGGTATATTTGGGCCTAAAGGGAGTGTTTTTTGAAAATGTACTTGCTTGTGATTCGCATTGAGGTTCAAAATGTTGCCCTTTTTATATCTTTTAATTTCCGCCAGGAAAACTCTTCTAATGTTTCGTCTTTCCTCCACAGTTTGTGCTTGATCTGTGTCTTCCGTCCCGTCAGTACTGATTGTCCCTGGTTCTGAATCAGAATCCATATCTGATGTAATTGGTGAGACATTTGGAGTCTTGACGTGTGTTTTATCTCCATCAGATTTAGCCTGAAAGGTGTAGACTCCGTCATTGATATAATCTATTTCATCTCAATAGAACTTCCTGAATTTTCTCATTTTAATGTCATCCTGATAATCTTCTAGAATAATGTGCATTTTCTCATAATTTTTGCCTTTAGTTGCTACAGGGTTAGGCATTTCCGAAATTTCCTTCTGAATCTGGTCGATTTCTGCGGTCACTCTAGTATGTTCTCTCTCTGGATGTTGAACAAGAATTTTCATCATATTTTCTGAACTCAATGTCAAATTAGCTTCCCAATCGGAGGCTAAGGCCCTCATTACAACCCTGGCGCTAAACCATGGTGCTATTAGCACCATGGTTATTGCCGGTGTTGTAACAAGTCCGCCATGGTGGAATGGGGAAATACCGCCCCATTCCAAGGTTGGCGGGTCGGTATTTCCCCATTTCACCATGGCCCTTCCCCATTCCCATTTTCGCCCCATAGGGCTCAATGGGACTGGGGAAGGCGCTAAGTACGGTACCGCAAATTGCAGTACCGTAATTAGCATCGAGGTCCCGTTGCGGCACCCTACTTTAAGGGCTGGTAAAACCAGCCGTTAAGGTCGGGTCCCGCAAAGGGACCTCGTAATCAGGCGTTAAGGGTTTAATGGCGCCGACACCTTTTACAGCGCCGTTAAACCCTTAACGCCAGAGTTGTAATGACCCCCAAAGTCTTGGTCATCCTGATGGGTGAAATCTGGAAATATAAGTATTCGTAAACCTCTTGGGACGATTTCTTGCTTAAGGTAATTTTTAAGTGACACTTGTGCCCAGTATTTGTTTATTTCTTTTCTGCTTAATCGTTCTAGTTTGATGAATTTTTGCACCAACGTCTCAGTTTTTTGCATGCGGTTTTTGAAGGGGTTGCTATCCGTACCCTGTGGGGCAAAAAGGGCAGCACTGTCATCACTATTATTTTAATATTTGGCCATATTGGAGTGGTACAGTGTTACAAGAGTGGTATTGTGCAGCACTCCCAAGGGAAAGGTAAGTACAGAGAATGTCCGAGAAATTAGCCCCAAAGTGGGTAGCTGCACACAATCTCTGACAATTAGTATGATTTGCAATAATTTTAATCTGTAAGGTTTGCTGCAGTAGTGGGCCGTGGAAGGGTAATTTGTCTGTACCCCTTCTAAGAAAGCATGGACTAAGAGTGAGGAGTGCCTCACTATCCGCGCTATCAACCAGTTATTATGGGAATAGGCTATGTCAGGATAGGTATATGTACCCGCAAGTTTCACTTGGAAAGTAAAAAACGGCAGTGTCATTCTTATAGTTACAAGAGTTTAATTCACAGAAGAAAACGCCACGCCAACACATGTTTCAGCCCTCTCTGGGCCGTCCTGAGGGCGTTAGAAAATTATATATAAGTGACTGCCAATCAAACGGTGCAAAATCAAACATTGTAGCAAAACATTAAGACATATCCATAGTCACCAATCCGTAGTTGCAACAACAAAATACCATACATTGATTTTTTTTTAAACTTTATTTTTGAATTTTGAATACAAACGCACCAACATGGGGCTCTGTCGAAACCATTGGAAAGGGAAAAAGGGAAGAAGGGAAAAGAGGGGGGCATGAGAGGAAATGAAGGGAAGATAGAAGGAGGAAAAACAACACAACGTTACCCAATCCCGAGTTCCCCTCCGAGGCCGCTTCCACACCCACCCCCGCAAGATGAAAAAAGCCCAAAACAGTCCTTCATCAGAGTCTGATAGTTTAAAAATTCAGTGGAGTGTTGAGGATCTTAGTTCCATAATCTCCTTTCAGGTACCAGATGAATCGGAGTCAGAAGATTCATCACTATTTAGCAGATATGCAATATATGGTCCCCAGATGTCGGGGGGCGTGCATGCAATGGTAGGGTTCTTATAAATGTGCTTTCCACGTCCTGGCAGTATGTTATGTCTTTTTTCCAGTCTTCAATTTTGGGTAGTGGGCCTCGGCTCCATGACATGGCGATCCTTCTTCGGGCCAGCACCAGAAGAAGGGATGCTAATTTACGTGATGCGGGTTGAAGGTATTTAGTGAGACCTAGTAGGGGCCCCAGTGGTAGTGGGGTCACCTGTTCGCCTATGATGTCGGCAGTTGTTTGTAGAACCAAGTTCCAGAAACGCCTTATTCTAGGGCAGTCCCACACTAGGTGGCGGTAGTCCGCACGGGCTGCCGCACATCTATTGCATTGGGGTGATGTTTCTGGGTGAAGCTTGTGTTTCTTAACTGGGGGATAATATGTTTGGTGTACAAAATTAAATTGAAGTGTATTAGTTTATAGCGCATGTTTAGTGAGACCTTTTGAGTTTGACATAGGATATAGGACCAATCCTCTGTGGGTATTGTCTCCTGAATGGCAGTTTCCCATTTTAGCTGTGTTTTAGGGTTGGGTTTCCCAATATCGACCACCAGGGATTCATATAGCAACAAGACTAACCTCCCCTCCACCTGCGCCTGAATCGTGTTTTGCAGCAACTCTGACGTGGGGGGGTTGTTTGGGAAATGAGGGAAATCATTTGTGTAAGGTGTGGCATAGTTTAAAGTAGAGGAACACATCCAGGGAAGTGTTTCCGCCCCTATCTTTGGGTCATTTGTGGGGTTAGAAAGGTGCCCTCTGGGAACAGGTCTCCGAAGGAGTGGACCTTAACCTTGTCAGCCCATATTAGGAATACTTTTTCATTTGTGAGGGGGATTCCGGGAATAAATCTGATAGGCAATAGAGGGGAGAATCTTATGTCCACACCATATTTGGCCGTCATCTTTATCCAGATTGCGTATGTAGACAAGACTGTGTTGAGCGTGCTGTACGGAACTGGGATCTGACTTATGATGATAGCACTTAGAAAGCCGGGTGAGGCCAGGGCTCGTTCCACCTGCACGTGTGGGCGAACAAAGTGAGTCATATACCAGAAGCTCAGGAAGTGAGTCTGGGCCGCCCAATAGTATTTTTCTGTATCTGGGAGCACCAGACCTCCCTTTGACGTCGGTAGAACTAGTGTGTTATACGCGACACAAGCCGGTTTACCCGCCCATATTAGCTGCAGGACTGCCGACTTGACTTTCTGTAGAAAGGATTTGGGGAGGAGTAGTGGGATGTTTATGAATAGATACAGAAGCTTAGGAAGAACGACCATTTTAGTCAAGGATGTTCTACCCCATAGCGTTAGTGGTAACGATTTCCACCTGTGTATACGTTCCTGCAGAGAATTTAACGTGGCAACATAATTATCTTTGTAGATCTCATGATGGTTCCGTGACATGTAAATACTCAAATAGCGCACCTTTGAGTGCTCCCATTTAAAACCATGATCGTCAACAAATTCAGTTGTATTGGGAGTCGAGGGGAATACTACCGATTTGGAATGATTCGTTTTAAGACCTGACATTTGGCCAAATCTTATCACTTTGCGCATTACAGGGTTAAGATTCTCTTTGGGGTCACTGACGAACAACACGACGTCATCAGTGTAAAGAGAGACAATCAACCTGTGGGGGCCTAGTTTAAGACCTCGGTGCAGGTGGTTTTCTCGTAATCTCGATGCCAGGGGTTCCATGATAAGGGTGAATATCGGGGCTGAAAGCGGGCAACCTTGTTGTGTTCCCCGCTCTAATGATATGCTCTTGGATCTAGTGTTTCCTAGAGTGACGTATGACCGTGGGTCGTTATATAACAGAGATACTAACTTGATAAAGAAATTGCCGAAGCCCATTTGCCTAAGCGTTTCCATCATGAATGGCCATTCTACATAGTCAAACGCCTTCTCGGCGTCGAGCAGTACTGCAATTGCTTGTAGCGTTGGATCTATGGCCTCAATGACCACGAACAGTCTCCTGATGCCGTATGTGGTGCTGCGTCCTGGGATGAATCCGGCTTGGTCTCCAATCACCAGAGCCGGCATGAGAGGGAGGAGCCGTGACGCGAGTTTTCTGGCTAGGATTTTATTGTCCAGGTTGATTAAGGAGATCGGCCTGTAAAATGCGCAGTCATCTGCGGGTTTGCCGGCTTTTGTGCAGCACCATAACGTTGGCTTTGCGCAGTGTGGGGGGAAGGTTTCCACGTTCGATTGCTTCTTCGTAAACGTGAAGCAGGAGTGGGGCGAGGATGGACACGTGGGCTTTGTAGAACTCTCCAATGAGCCCATATGGGCCTGGCGCTTTCGAGTTTGGAAGGGATTTTATTGCTTCCAGAATTTCCTCCTCTGTCAGCGGTGCGTTCAGTGGTTCACGCAGGTCTGCCTCCACCCAGTACAACTAGGTGTTGTCGAGATACTCTTGTATAGATTTCGGATCTGAGATACCTGTGGAACTGTACAGTTTCTGATAAAAGTTTGTGGCCAAGCAGCCATGGAGTAGGCTGCGATTCCTTGGAGCTCCGTGATCCGACTTATTGATTTGAAGCAAAATACATTTGTTGACGGCTGATTCCAGCGGAAAAAAGATATTGCATCTGGGTGAATACTTCAGGCAGCAGATGAGCGTATCGGCGGGAGAAAGTGGACACAGCAGATGGAATTAGGCCACTTTGTGTCCTGATCCGGGAGCGGCGCAATTGATACTAAGATGGTGGCTTGCCAACACAAAGGGACCCCCAGCGGCACTTGAAATCGGGTGCCAGGTGGGCAGTGAATGGACTGCAGGCGTGCAGCGGCGGATGGAACAGTGAGTGGCCGACTACCGGAGAGAAGCCCATGAATAGCCCGAGAGGATGTACACAGCGTTGGGCCACCGGGCCATGAGATAGGCGGCACGTCCTTGGTGCTCCCACTAGACCAGGACGATGTATACACGAAACGGACAAGAAGAATGACAGTGTTCCTACAATAGGTTGGAAGCGTCGAGCACGCAGGGATTACATCCCTAAGCTGCATCGAGGAGTGGATTAGCAAATATGGACACAAGTGGCGCCGAGACCTGTACCGCCCGAAACAAAATGGCTACCGATCCTGAACAAAGGATTACACTGGTGGACCGTGAAGCGGCCTCGTAAGTGTTGGGACGCAGCAAATGAGTATATGCATCTTGTATGCACCATCGGCCTTTGATAGGTGCCAAGACCAGGAAGAAGCATTGAAGACGCAGAAGACATCACCCTGCTGATAACGGGCACAGAAACTGAAAGGTAATTGTGACACAGAAAGTTACAATCCACCCGAATAACAACTTCATGTGTAACAATTGGTGTAGGTTGCTATACAGAGACCCCAACAACTAAGCGGCACCGGGCCGGAGCCAGACATGTGGGCAAGGTTGCATCATGTCGCTGAAAAGTCTGAGAACCAAGACCAAAGAACCCACAATGGAGGTCTTCGCGAAAGCGCAGAGGACCCCCACAACATCGGAGCGGAGCGCGCATGAGACCACTGCTGAAGAAGCTCCAGAAGGAGATAAGCACCAAATCCTAGAGGCTATATCGGAGCTGAGCACCAAGTGGGGCGCGATAATGGCGGACTTACGGACAGCCCTGGAGGGCAAAATAGATGCGGTCGGGACTGAACTTACCCTGTTACGGCAAGATGTCAGGGGGCTGGCAGAGAGAACAAGTGGGCTGGAGAGTGCCGTAAAGACCAATACTGATGTCAGCACAAATAATGCAAAGGAAGTTCATGTCCTCAAACAGCAGGTTGCTAACCTCAAATCGGGTGGAAGAAGCGAAGGGAAGAGCGAGGAGAAATAACATACGGGTTGTCGGCCTGCCGGAGGAGGAGGAGGGCCAAGACCCTACAAACTACGTGGAAAACATGATCCTACAAGAAATAGGAGCAGATAAGCTTTCGCAGGGATTCACGGTGGAGCGGGCGCACCGAGCCTTGATGATGAAACCACGACCTGGGGCTCCGCCGAGACCTATCATCGCTAGGATCTTGAACTATAGAGATAGGGAGAAGATCCTGGAATATTTATGTAAAGGTGGGACAATACAGAAAGCATCCGCCAACATTACAGCATACCCGGATTATACGATGCTGGTGCAGAGACTGAGATACAGCTACGTGGCCGTCAAGAGGAGGCTGCGAGCAGCAGGCATCAAGTACATGCTCCTGTTCCCCGCAAAGCTGAAGGTGCTACAGAAGAGTAGAGCGCTATTTTTTGACACTCCCTAGGAGGTGGTAACGTGGCTGGATCTGAAAGGCTGCCCGGAACAAGAAGTGGACCGTGCACGGCAGGAACAGGACGGCTGAAAAACTGGTGCCACGGACATTGGGGGTACCGGATTATACCGGGAAGCGAGACTGGTTGAACACTGGATGTTACATCTTCCACGTCCACGTCCTCTACCTTACGAACTCCTGTGTTTCCCACTGACTCACGTTTCCACACACCCACATTACGCAGCCCCCGAGGCTTACCTCTGGGCGCGCAGACAAGGCGACACCAGTGCATTCGTAATGTCAGGGGGGTCCATGGCAGACTCGGTGTCTATCGCCCTTCTCTCCGTTGGCAATGTAATTGGAGGTTCCCATTTGGCCGCAATCACTGTTGCCCATGTGGACCTGATCGTCACGTGAAGAGACCAAACGCAATCGGTATCACGTGACGACCCCCACGCCTCCACGTTCCTTGTTGAACATCACGTGACTTTCCCCAATGGTTTAAATGCATTCGGAAACACCGACACGGTGCTTCACAGCTGGTCTTTCTCTTGGACATTGCCACGCTTTGAATCTACCAGGAAATTTATGGTTACTTGACAACGGCTTGCTTAACGGATTGCTTCCTCTACGCCCTGAACTTGCTTTGAACACTATTGGAACTTTTGGTTACTCGACCACGGCCTGATTAACGGATTTTCTCCACGAACCACGACTCTTTGGATCCTGGGCCTATGGCCTTTCACTAGGCGTTTGCCTGATCAACACCTATCCTAACCTGACTTCAGGTCCATTCACTCACCCACATACTGTGCACATAGGTAAGAACGTTTAGTTTCCATTTCTAGATACTCTGTGAATTGCATTTCACCTTGTACTAATCCCTCCTTGCCTTACAGCGCTCAAAGGGTCCTTCCGGCAGTTCCTGACTACTACCTCGACAAACTACCACACCTGTGGCTCCAAGGACTGCACAGGCAGTATTCCTATAATTGCCTGTGTGGTACTTGGGAACGGAGGTATTCATATCTGCACGACCGGCAACATTGTAACACTGGATAGCATTCGGGCCTTGTGCCCGTCATGGACTGGAATATAGTAGGTAAATTGTAATTGGAAGCTGCATAGGGTTAACACAATGCGTAATAAATTTGGAAATAGAAGCAATAGGATGGAAGTAACCCACCCCCGAAATACTAATAGTGAAGTGGCCATTAGGGCGACTTTACCCTACTGAGCCCTGAGCATAAGTTTGTGCTGGACGGGGCTAGATGTGGGGGTGCCTGAGATCCAGGGATGGAGCTGGGCAACAGTTGGAGGGGGCGTTGTTGGGGAAGGGTTGGGTGGGGGGAGGGAAGGGAGGTGGGAAGTTTGGGGTGTACATAGTTTTGGGGAGTTTAAGTTTAAACATGAGCCTACATGGAAGAGCTGAAGGGTTGTTTCTGCATACCATGACCGGGAGGGTTCGTTTGGAAATGAGGGAGGAAGATATCCGAGCGCTATGGGAGATCTCAGGATAGTGACGTGGAATGTTAGGGGACTTAACCGTTATATGAGGAGGAATAAGGTCATGCTGTATTTGAAAAGGCAAATGATAGATGTTGCATTGAAACAGGAGACGCATTTGACGCGGGAGAAGCTGGAGCTAGTTGGGAAAAAATGGAAAGGGATTGTGGTGGGTTCTTCGTACTATGCTTACGCTAGGGGAGTGCTTGTCTGGGTGGCGCCTCATGTCCCGTTTCAGCTACTACAGGAAGTGGCGGAAACTGACGGGAGGATGGTTATATTGAGAGGGCTGTTGGAGAATAAAGAGGTATGCATCGTGAATACGTACGCCCCCAACCATAACACGGCGGCATACTTCAGGACCCTGTGCACCAACCTTAGTATGTGTGTGGGAAGCGCGGTTATTTGGGGTGGGGATTTCAATTGTGTAATGAACCCCAAGGTGGATAGATCTGATAGCAGGATTGACAGGCCCACCCCAGCGGCCAAAGCATTGCAGGTGTTACTAGATGATTTCGGCTTGGTAGATGTATGGAGAACAAAACATCCCAATGATGGGCAATATTCGCATTATTCTGCCCCGCAGCAGCTACACACGAGATTGGACTATGTTTTTGCCACGCCGGATGTAATTGCAGAGAGCATTCAAATATAATACAAGGCGAGGGTCCTCTCAGATCACTCGCCCCTGGTCCTCGGGTGGCAATACTGCCCTCCCGAGGGCGGGGATTCCGACATGGCGCCTCCGAGCGGAGGCACTCAAAGACCTGGTCTTTCGTGAGGACATAAGAGATGAGATCATTAACTATTTTGAAATTAATACTGGTAGTGTTGACTCGGTGGGTACACTATGGGAAGCTTTTAAGGTGGTGATGCGGGGGCAGCCATAGCTAAGTCAAAGGGCCTGCAAGGTGGGGTTCTGGCTGACCTACAAAGAGTTGAAGATGAACTAGAAAGAACATTAGAAAGTGGCAGTGTGGACACTGAGCTAGTACTTAAACTACAACAGCAATGTGCGGAACTCTGGGAAAGGCTCTGTAACCTCAATTATAAAAAGTATGTAGAAAGACAGCACGCAAGAGGAGATAAAACGGGTAGGCTTTTAGCGTGGCTGCACAAGAGTGAGACCCCCAGACCCTCGATTAGGACAATAACTAGAGAGGATGGCGATGTAGTAGACACTCAAGAAGGAGTCAACAAGGAATTTGCGGATTATTATTGGGTCCTATACGGGGACAAGGAGGGGAGTAGTCAAGAGGAGATAACAGAAACACTAGAAGATATAGGACTACCTAAGATAAGTGATGAGGAGAGAGAAGAGCTTGATGCACCAATTACCCTGGAGGAGTTGGAGGAGGTTGTGAGGCAGTTGCCCACCAGTAAGACCCCAGGAGCAGACGGGTTCCCTAGCGAATTTTATAAAGTATATAGAGAAGAAGTTCTCCCCCCCAATGCTAGATATGCCTAACGAAGCGTTTGAGATGGGAAGGTTGCCGGAGTCACTCAGAGAAGCGATTATAATACCGCTCCCTAAACCCGACAAACCGGGGTGTAGCTGTGGCTCCTACAGGCCTTTGTCGATGCTGAATCAGGACAGCAAGATACTGACGGCTGTCCTGGCAAACAGATTGCAGAGAGTAATTAGTAAATTAATCCACCCGGATCAAACGGGCTATGTCCCGAATAGGAATATAACCCATAATCATAGGAGACTCCACCGTGTGATCGAATGGGCGGATAGAAATGAAGGCAAAATGGCGATTGTATCCCTAGACACAGTAAAAGCTTTTGACTCCGTTAAGTGGCCATGGCTGCTTGCGGCCCTGGGAGGTTACGGAGTAGGGCCGGGTTTTATCAGGTGGGCAAAATGCTATACAGTGAGCCATTAGCCAGAGTTCGAACAGGATCAGTGATATCCGAGAGATGGCAGCTTAGTAGAGGTACCAGGCAGGGGTCCCCTGGTCCCAGATGCTTTACATCCTAGCCCTGGAGCCCCTAGCGATATACCTCAGGCAACAATACGATACAATAGGTATTGAGGTTGGGGAGGAGCGGCATCTAATATCCTTATATGCGGATGATTTATTACTATACTTGAAATACCCGGAAGAGAATCTTCCATATATCCTTGAAGTGATGGAGAAATATGCAGGGTTGTCTGGCATAGCGGTAAATCCTCAAAAATCTAGTATATTCCCGCTAGGTAGCTATAAGGAGACCCCAGTGGAAAGGTTGCCTGTGTTACAGATACCATGGGTGACAGGTTCTTTCCGTTACCTTGGCATAGATGTGTATCACACCGCAGAAGAGGAACATAAGCATAATACCGAGGTAGCTGTTGAGAAAATCCGGAAATGCATGAAGTTTTGGGAGAAGTTGCCCCTAGCTATGATGGGACAGCGGGCAATGCTTAAGATGGTGGTCCTACCTAGGCTTTTACATTATTTTAGTAATATCCCACATATGATACCCAAGAAGTTCTTCGCTAAACTGAATAGTGTGTGCAGGGACTTCCTATGGCATGGTACCCGGAATAGAGTAGCGCTATGGAAGTTGCACAACTTCTACGAAAAGGGGGGTATCAAGCTGCCCAATTTTGAGGTCTACTATATAGCAAGTCAATTACAATATGTGGCCAATTGGCTCTCCGACGAAGTGACCCCTGAACATAGGTTGTTTGGGCGGGTTTGTACCCCATTTTACTTAAGGGAAATGATATGGTTGCCTGAGACAGATATGAAGGAGCGCCCTAGGATGATGATGTTGGGGTAGAAAATGTGGCGTCGAGCGTGTCGGATGATGGAGGACCCATTCCCGTGCTCCCCGCAAGTACCGCTGGTCGTTTTAACAGGAGGGGACAAGCAGCTGAGGGTGATTATCAGACCCTACTGGGAATCGGTGGGGCTGGTAACGTTAGGGGACATCTGGCAAGAGGGGACCATTAGAGATTTCGAAGAACTTGGGGAGGAGGTGGGATTACATACTGGCCAATATGTTACATACCATAGGAAAACGTGGCCGGAAACAGTGTTGGCAGAGGAACCAGATGCTACTGTGGGGGCAATATATGACATATCAGAAGGGGGGCATGAGATTTCTAGATTGTATGAGATGGTAATGACCAAGGTGGGGAAGGAATTGACACATTTGAGACTTGATTGGAAGGAAGGAGGAGGTGGGGGCCCCAATGGGAGATGGGATGTGGGAACGAGCCCTGGGATATCACAAAAAAGTTTTGCGAAACGCCAGACTTAAACAAATACAGCTGTACATAACGCATAGAGCATACATGACCCCTCTGAGGATATCCAAGTTCCAAAACGCTGGGCGACAGGCCTGCCCTAAGTGCGACATGGAAAACGTTGACATGACACACATGTTTTGGACATGCCCAGTAATCTAATGTTTCTGGGGTGAAGTGGCACAAAAATTAGAGACAAAAGGGGTCCCGCTTGTCATAGATACGGCCTGGGCCTGCTTGCTGGGAGGGTTCCCCAGACCACGGAAACTTAAACATGTTGAGAAATAGAGAAACTTGGCATACGTGTTAGCAAAACGGAGGATCGCCATAGGATGGAAGAAGTGCCACAAGCCACGGGTGAAGGTATGGTGGAAGGAGTTACAGAAATGGGCGGAGGCCGAAACGGTAGTATGGCAGGAAGCGAGCAGCATGAGTGGGGAGGAAGAAGTGGGTACTTTGATGGCATGGAAATTATTAATAGCGGAACTGTTCGGATCTATATCGGACCCGACGGAATCCGATGGTAGTGAGACCCGGCCACATGTAGCAGATGTTGAACGCAAAGTATAAATAGGCACATAATGGAGGGTGGGACCTGGGGAGCAGTGGCAAAATGGAAATGCAAATGGTGTTTAATGGAATTGTTGTAAACTACACTGCGTGTTGGGTTTGTTTGTATTGTTGTTTGGTTTGAATAAAATTAATAAAAACATTTTTTTTTTAAAAAGTTCCGAAATGTGAGAGCAATTTCCTCCTCAGTGTACACTCGCTACCCTTGATCATCTTTAACGCATTCAACTCAAGTCGGGGTTCTGTCCATCGACAGTAGACGGGCTAACAGAGTGCCTGGTTTCTGTCCTTCTCCATATTGTCAGACCTGGCGACCGCGACCCAAGAACTTTATCTCTCGTTCGGCCGTTTTCTTGAACTTCAGAATTTCTTCCTTTAGTTTAGCTTGGGTGTGCGAGTTTGGAGCAGTGAGGACCTGGAGCTCTAGTGTCTTCTGACGTTATTCACTGTTTAATAAATCTTTGCGGATCAGTTTTAGTATGCCATTTTCTTTAGGTAGGCATATGCCACGAACAAAGCACTTCAGAGCTTCCCAGATGGTACCGGGCGAGTCAACAGAGCCATCGTTTGTCTCGATGAAGGCCATTATTTCTTTGTGCAGTTCATCTGCGAAAACTGCATCGGCAAGTGTGCCAGGTTTGAATCTCCAGTTAAGGCTGGGAACTGCTGTGTTCGCTAGGGAGACGTCGAGAGTGACCATTGAGTGGTCGGACAAGGTGCGTGGCAAAATTTGACTCATCCCCCAGACGAATGGGCTGTGGGTGGACGCCAAGATGTAATCAATCCGGGAACTGGTGTTATGGACGCGGAGTAGAATGTATAGTCCTTTGCATCTCGGTTGTGGTACCTCCAGGAGTCGGATAGGCCAAATGTCTGGCAGATCTCCCGAACTTGAGCGCTGGCTTTGGACGGATTCCCCGCTGTGTTGTGGGATTTATCAAGTCTGGAATCAACTGGTGTGTTAAGGTCCGTTCCCCATATAATGGTTGCTGCGTTGGCCATTCCTAGTTGGGACATCACCCAGTTAAAGTTGTTTGGGCTATCCGTATTCGGTGCGTAGGAGTTCACAATTATTACTTCCTTTCCTGCGATTATCCCCCTCACCAGCAGAGCTCTCCCCTCAGAGTCTTTCTGCGAGTCAATTACACTAAAGTTTGTTCTCCTGTCTATTAAGATTGCGACTCCCCTGGCATAGGAAGAGTACGATGAGAAATACCTGTGACAGCCCCAGGATTTGGCCCAGTGCAGTTCCGACTGTGGCAGGAGATGAGTTTCCTGCAGTATGGCAATGTTGATTTTGTGTCTGCGGAGGTACTGGAAGATTCTCCTTGCTTTCGCTGCTGGTTGCCCCCACGGATGTTCCAGGTGGTGACTTTAAGTGTTGGCACTGTCATCGGAGAGATCTGGTGAGGTCATGTTTGACAGGTCCGGATGTTGCGACTGATGGCTTGATCCGTATGAGTGACTGGAGGACTTGGCTTCTGATCGGACAGCTACGTGCTGCGTGATTGTTGTGGAATGGGAGTGCGGGGTGTAAGGCGGCCGTACTGAACTCGAATCCCTCCCTTGAGTGGGCAACCCCCAATTGGCCCACGACAAACAGTCCCTAATAAACCAAACTGTCAACATTGCTGTGCAAGGGGCGCTGGTAGCCCTCCAAGAGGAGGTTTGCTCCCTCCCACTGTTACGCTTTTATTTCGCAATGATGAATGTATTGCGTCAAGGGAAAATGGAAGCCTTTGATTTGTTTTTGCACCTGGAGATAACTTTATGGCGGGTCTCTTCTTGGTCGGTGTCCCCTTTGTGGGAGACCATTATTTTGGGCTGGTCTGCAGCCTGCGTGATCCAGGTAGTCACTTGTTTCTTCAGGTGTGCTGAAAAACTGAGTTTTTCCCTCGAATTGGATGCAAAGTTTCACCGGGAATAGCATTGAGTATTGAATTTGGTTTTCTTGCAGCCTGCGTTTCACAGCTGTGAACGACAGTCTTTGTGTCTGGATTGCTTGCGAAAAGTCTGGGAAGAACTGTATCTTATCTCCCTCGTATAGTAGATCCCCTTTCTCCCTTGCGGACCTGAGGATTGCATCTCGATCCTTATAGTTTAGTAGCTTAGCTATGATGGGACGCGGGTTTGCCCCCGGGATGGGTCTTGAGTTAGGAATTCTGTGGGCTCTTTCGACCACGAAAAGCTTGGACAGGATCTCAGGGCCAAAAGTCAGTGCAGATCTTCTCCACGTGGTCCTCAGTCTTGGAAGTCGGTTGGTGCTCTCTAACTCTGACAATCCTTATGTTTTTGCGCCAGGAGCGACCTTCCAAGTCCTTATTTTTGGCCATTACCACTCTCATTTGCGCCTCGAGTGAGGACACTCTGGTCATCAGGGCTGATGCCCCATCGTCAAGGTCGGAGACCCTCTGCTCGACTGCATCCAGCCGGTCTGCTTGCTTGTCCAACCGGTGTTGGAGCTGGTCCACTTTGGAGGAGAGTGTATCCAGTTTGCTTCCCAGGCCACCTATGCCGGCTTTAAGATCAAGTAGTATTTCCCTGATGTCGAAGTCCTGTGTCGGTTCTCCGTCTTGCGGTGGGTCCTGGGCGGGGGATTGCAATCTACTGTTGGGGGGTCCCCGTTTTGGTAGAGGAGCAGCTTTCAAAGGTCAGCTTTCTCTGTGACCTATCGGTTTTCCCCATTCTTGTTGTGGATAGGGCCGGCTGTATCCCCGGAGGCTGTGTGGCAGTGATTTTCGGGGCTCACGTCCGTATATAGTGCCTCAGCTGGATATTCGGAACCTCAGGGACACCAGGGCTCCCCGCTATATTTCGTTGCTTGAGTTCGGGGGTACCGCTCGCTGCTGAGTATTCCTCGCTGTCCTCTCCGACCTGTGCAACGGTGTCGCGGCTTGAGACCCCCTCCGCAGCTCTCCTGTTTTCAGGGAACGGGCCTCTGGGCGGATGCAGCCTCGAGACTTGTGCCGCTTGCTTGCTTGTCGCAGGGGGAGATCGGGATGTTCAGCCTGCCGCCGTGCGTGTGTATGTGGCTTAGGGGTGCGCAGGGCACTCGTACCTGGGCTCCCGCGGGTCACGGCCGGTTTCCTCTACTTTCTTCCTGGTGCCGGTGTTGGGCCACTCGCTCTTCTCAGGCCGCACCCGGATGCAGCGGTGACCGCCGGGCCCATCCAGCGGTCTCAGAGCTTATCCTGAAGTGGGTGCCGCCCGGATGTTGCAAACGGGAGGCAGGTTCCTCTCAGCTGACTGCCTTTCCGCACCCCCGGCCCTCCGTGCCCGAGCAGAGGCCGTGTCTTCAGGCCTGCAAGAGGAGGGGGGGTCCTTTCTGCCGGGTATTCAGAGGCAAAGCGCCTGGTAACCAGATTAATCACAAATTTTGGTTCGCAAACGCTTCGTCTAAATATTGCTGGCGTCAGGGCTTAAAATCACCATCACGATAGCGATTTATCAGGATCTCGGGGGAGCTTCACGGAGCTCACGGGGAGGCTGCCATCTTGGACGGCTCTCTAGCGCCCTCAAAATACCATACATTGATGTAAAGACTTGAAAACAGATCAAGGACAAGGTGGGGGAATGAGAAGAGAAAGCAAAAAAGAGAAAAAAGCCATTAATTAAGACTGACCAATCCTCATTCTAGGCGATATTATAATAAATAATATTGTCACAATATATTCAAAAGTGATAGATAATAAAGGACCACATCACAAAGAGAAAGCAGTCCATGTGGGCGGGGTACCTGACATATGGAGCACGTTGTATAGTCTGCCGTGTGTTTGGTGTAACAGAATTGTGTGCGTTGGCTAGAAGAAGTTCCTACTTGCATACATTTCTGTAAAAACAAACAGGACCAATTTGTAGACAGATTTGTTAGACACTAAATAATCCATTCCGTATTTCCAAAGTATAATGGAATACTCGAGCTTACCAGCAAGTCACAAGTTTCTATTAATCATGCGAGGTTATGAGCTTTATCTAGGTGTCTTGTATCGTCCAATTCGTCATCTTGTGTGCTAGTAGAACAAAACAGGGAGAGACAGAAAGGCATGGTTGCTGTCAGAACTTGTATCCAACAACCTGCGGTGTCAACGTTCTGATTAACGGCGATGTAAAGTCAGTTTACCCATTAGCCGCTTGAATGCGTGTGTGTCTGGTGATTCCTGCCGGCTTGCCGGTCGCATCCTTGAAGGAATGTGGGTGTTGTCTGGGCTGTCTTCTAGCAGCTCAGTAGAGAGGATAAAGACATTTGTCATGTGACCTGTCGAAGCACTGGTTACCTAGCAACCTAGGTCGTTGTACTAGCTTTTAAAAATGCCTCGTGTTTGGTTTGTTTGCTAAGTACCGAAAAAGTTTGAAAGTCCCCAATTAAAATGCAAGGAACATCAAAGGTTACATGTGCCAAATAGTATCATTTCTACATAATTGCTGCATGGTCCGTGCACGACCGAAAACTACATCATAACGGTGTAAATTGAACAAGCTGAACGTATTAGATCCCCAGGTGCCTAGCGACTTTCGAGCCGCGCTACACATTACACGTTCTCTTTTACAGGAGCTCGTTTGTTTGCTAGATAAAGAGTAAAGACATGGACTCACTAAGACGCACAAGTGAGTTTTAAATAATCTCAAGGGTTGGAGGATGTGTCACTTTATGATTGGCACAAATAAATAATCTCTATTATGAATATATATGTGAATGATGTTGGATTCTCTCTTGTGCTGGTCTTTTAAACAAAATAATTTTTTTGCGTGTAAGATTAAGCATATCACTGTCATAGGAGAGGCTCAGTGGCCAATGTGAATATTATTGGCGCAATAAATCATCTCCACTCAAAGATATACTACACTAATCACGCAACTGAGCATCTCGGTTATATTATTAGTGCAACTGTACATCTAAACTTGAAGAGTACTCTAATGACGCATGCTGGTCATCTCAGCTATAAAGTATATGTGTACTAGTGGGTTAGCTCTCATACCAGTCTTGTGTGATAACTCCAACTGTTATCAACAACTTGTACATATTTTCCAATTTATTGCATTTATGATAAATCCCCCAATATATTGACAAAATATTTGACGGGACATAAAATGGGTAAATAAAAGGATGGGAATGTGTGTCAGAGAGGAATGGTTGTACAGCCGAAAAGGCTGATCTATGTGATGTGAGTTGACACTCGGTCCCTAGGCACATAACTGGGTCTGATTAGAGCACAGAAACAAAAAGAATGGGTCTGATTAGAGCACAGAAAAAAGAACCGGAATAGAAATCAAAAGAACCCCTCAAAGCTGCCTTATCTATTGTGACGTGGTGACATCATGCAGTCTCAGCAATAAATTATTGATTTGGCTTTACATTGTACCATTTGAATCCTAGAAGTACATTAAGTTCATGTTCTTGGTTAAGACCGAGCTGAACACATCTTAGCCTACAAATCATACGAGCTTCTGCTTGTCGTAATTTCAGTTGTCTGTTGCCACTTCTTGCGAGTGGCTTGGTGTGTTGCAGGCCCCCAAATCTGATGTCTCTTCTGTGTGCCATTTGATGCTCCTTTTGCCAATGTGTTGCAAATGGCAATTTGATATCTTGGCTATTCAAGTTTGCAAGATGTTCTCTAATCCTTATTCTCAGCTCCCTGATGGTACTGCCAATATACACTTTCTTGCATACACATATTATTCCATATATAATATATTTGGAACGGCAGTTGATGAAATCAATGATGTTAGTTCTCAAATTCCCATGACATACAAATACTTTGGTTGGAGATAAGGCAAACTGGCAAAAATTACAAGTCCCACACTTACGGAAACCACTGGGTCTAATATTCTGAGTGAGCCAGTTTTCCTGTCTGTTGGAACCAGATTTCAGAAAGGAGGGACAGAGTAAATTTCTGAGAGTCGACACTCTTGAGAAGATTATTTTGGGTTTCTCTGTGATATAGGCCCCCAAATCTGCATCTAAATGTAAGAGGTTCCAGTGTTTATTCAAAATATAATAAATTAATTTGGAATCACTAGAGAATTCAGTGATGAAATTGACATATTGTGGAATTCCAGTGGTACTTTTTACTGGTTCTCCCTTAGTCTGTGTGAGGAGAGAGGGTTGCGTTATTGTTTATGCATTCCTTAATGCGTTATCAATGGTAGCATTTGTGTAACTTCTCTCTTGGAATCTGGCTCCTATAGACTTACATTCTGTTTCAAATTGCACATGTTCACTACAGTTCCTCCTTGCTCTTAGGAACTCTCCACGTGGTATGTTATTAATTACATTTCTTCTATGACTGCTACTAGCATGCAGAATAGAGTTAACTGCAGTTTCTTTACGATATGTACAGGTTTGTAGGGTTTCATTAGTTATATAGATTCTAAGATCCAAAAACATAATTTCTGTGGCATCAATGTGGCCAGTAAACTGAATCCCGAATTGGTTCTGATTAAGAAATTGCATGAAATCGTGAAATTGGGAGCGTGTACCTGCCCATATTGCAAAAACATTGTCAATATATCTCCTCCATACAGGGATGAGCTCAATGTATGGATTGTTATGAAAGATATGAGTCCTCAAAATATGCCATGAAAAGATTAGCTAGGGCGGGGGCATACTTAGCACCCATGGGAATGCCCTTTGTTTGGGTATATTATTCATCATCAAAAATTAACTGGTTGTGGTTAAGGGTAAAATCCACAAAATTCTTCAGCATCTGAACGTGCGCTGCATGTGATGCCGAGTGAGATCTGTATGAATGGTCTATTGTTTTTAGAGCCAATGTATGTTTGATTGATGTATACAGTGCAGTAACATCTAGAGTAACCAGAAAGTAATGTGATTTGATGAAAATTCTTGTTCAACATGCAGAGGGAGAACATACTAGAGTGGCCACAGAAATCGAACAGATTCAGAAGGAAATTTCGCAAATGCCTAACCCTGTAGCAACTAAAGACAAAAATTATGAGAAAATGCACACTATTCTAGTAGATTATCAGGATGACATTAAAATGAGAAAATCCAGGAAGTTCTATCTAGATGAGAGATTATATCAATGACAGTCTACACCTTTCAGGCTAAATTTGATGGAGATCAAACACACATCAAAACTCCAAATGTCTCACCAATTACATCAGATATGGATTCTGATTCAGAACCAGTGACAATCAGTACTGATGGGACGGAAGACACAGATCAAGCACAAACTGTGGAGGAAAGACGACACATTAGAAGAGGTTTCCTGGCGGAAATTAAAAGATATAAAAAGGGCAACATTTTGAACCTCAATGCGAATTACAAGCAAGTACGTTTTAAAAAAACACTCCCTTTAGGCCCAAATATACCAACAACCCCAACAACCTCAGAGGAAGAAGAGGAAGAGGAGCTAAGAGGAGAGGGAACCGGAGATGCAAGGAAAAGATTTACCAGATCCAGTCTCAAAGTATCAAAACTAAAGCCAATTCTCAAAACCTAGTTATAAATCTTTCGGATAAACAACTATCACCAAAGCAAATAACTGTTCTTAACTATGGCTTCTCCTTTGCACCCAGCACTGCATCTGATATGACTGAGGTACAAATAGATCTATACAAATTCACGAGAAAATTGAAACTGAAGAAACATTTTCACAATAAATCGGAATTCTTCCAACAAAAGACAATGCTACCCCCTATCAGCAGCAAGAGCATTCAGGAAATTGAGAACATACATTTCCTTGCTAACCTTGCAGGCGAAAATGGCCAATCGATAACTGAGATCCAAAGAGACTTAGGGGTACATCAATGGAATATGGACATCATGGAACACAAGAACAGATCCAAATTCACGCTGCCCAATATTGGAGACAATGCAATAGAAATTTTCTACAGAGCAATTGCCAAGGAAATCCATCAATATATTGATGGACAACATAGGGGCTACACCAGCAAAAATTCTAACCTATCTAAATCTGAACAATTGGCACTCCAAGAGTTGGCTGCTGACAATACGCTTGTTATTAAGGAGGCGGATAAAGGAGGGAACATTGTTATTCTCAACAAATTGGATTATATAAGCATGGCTCAAGATCATTTAGCAACACCAGGCTGCTACCAAAAGCTTAGTAACAATCCGATGATTCAGACCGTCCAAGAACTTCAGACACTGATCCAAGAATGGTACCAACGAGGTATGTTGACTGATGAAGAAAAATATTTACTGATCAACAGCAGTCCATTTATGCCCACCCTGTATCTACTACCCAAAATACACAAACCCTTTGAAAATCTACCATCAGTAAGACCTTTTATGAGCGGCCAAGGAGGGGTCACTGAGAACCTAGCAACTTACATTGACTCCTGCATTACGGATCAAGTACCAAAATTTCCAGCATACTTGAAAGACACAACTCATATCTTACACATTCTCAACAACATCCCATGGAAATCACATTACTTTCTGGTTACCCTAGATGTTACTGCACTGTATACATCAATCGAACATACATTGGCTCTAAAAACAATAGACCATTCATTCAGATCTCACTCGGCATCACATGCAGTGCACGTTCAGATGCTGAAGAATTTTGTGGGTTTTACCCTTAACCACAACCAGTTAATTTTTGATGATGAATACTATACCCAAACAAAGGGCATTGCCATGGGTGCTAAGTATGCCCCCGCCCTAGCTAATCTTTTCATGGTGTACTTTGAGGACTCACATATCTTTCATAACAATCCGTACATTGAGCTCATCCCTGTATGGAGGAGATATATTGATGATGTTTTTGCAATATGGGCAGGTACACGCTCCCAATTTCACGATTTCATGCAATTTCTTAATCAGATCCAATTCGGGATTCAGTTTACTGGCCAAATTGATACCACAGAAATTATGTTTTTGGATCTTAGAATCTATATAACTAATGAAGCTCTACAAACCTGTACATATCGTAAAGAAACTGCAGTTAACTCTATTCTGCATGCTAGAAGCAGTCATAGAAGAAACGTGATTAATAACATACCACGTCTAAGAGCAAGGAGGAACTGTAGTGAAGATGTGCAATTTGAAGCAGAATGTAAGTCTATAGGAGCCAGATTCCAAGAGAGGTTACACGAATGCTACCATTCATAACGCATTAAGGAATGCGAAAACAATAACGCAACCCTCTCTCCTCACACAGACTATGGGAGAACCAGCAGAAAGTACCACTTGGATTTCCACAATATGTCAATTTCATCACTAAATTCTCTAGTGATTCAAAATTCATTTATTATATTTTGAATAAACATTGGAACCTCTTACATTTAGATGCAAGTTTGGGGACCTATATCGCAGAGAAACCCAAAATAATCTTCTCAAGAGCGTCAACTCTCAGAAATTTACTCTGTCCCTACTTTCTGAAATCTGGTTCCAACAGACAGGAAAACTGGCTCACTATTATATATGGAATAATATGTGTATGCAAGAAAGTGTATATTGGCAGTACCATCAGGGAGCTGAGAATAAGGATTAGAGAACATCTTGCAAACTTGAATAGCCAAGATATCAAATTGCCATTTGCAACACATTGGCAAAAGGAGCATCAAATGGCACACAGAAGAGACATCAGATTTGTTGGCCTGCAACACATCAAGCAACACGCAAGAGGTGGCGACAGTCAACTGAAATTACGACAAGCAGAAGCTCGTATGATTTGTAGGCTAAGATATGTTCAGTTCGGTCTTAAACAAGAACATGAACTTAATGTATTTATATGATTTAAATGGTACAATGCAAAGCCAAATCAATAATTTAATGCTGAGACTGCATGATGTCACCACATCACAATAGATAAGGCAGCCCTTTGAGGGGTTCTTTTGATTTCTATTCCTGTTCTTTTTTCTGTGCTCTAATCAGACCCATTCTTTTTGTTTCTGTGCTATAATCAGACCCAGTTATGTGCCTAGGGTCCGAGTGTCAACTCACATCACATAGATCAGCCTTTTCGGCTGTACAACCATTCCTCTCTGATGCACATTCCCATCCTTTTATTTACCAATTTTATGTCCCATCAAATATTTTGTTAATATATTGGGGGATTTATCATAAATGCAATACATTGGATAGTATGTAGAAGTTGTCGATAACAGTTGGAGTTATCACACAAGACTGGTATGAGAGCTAACCCACTAGTACACATATACTTTATAGCTGAGTACCAGTATGCATCATTACAGTACTCTTCAAGTTGAGATGTACAGTTGCACTAATAATATAACCGAGATGCTCAGTTGCGTGATTAGTGTAGTATATCTTGGAGTGGAGATGATTTATTGCGCCAATAATATTCACATTGGCACCTGAGCCTCTCATATGACAGTGATATGCTTAATCTTACACCCCAAAAAATTATTTTGTTTAAAAGACCCGCACGAGAGCGAATCCATCATCATTCACATATATATTCATAATCGAGATTATTTATTTGCGTGAATGATATAGTGACACATCTGCCAACCCTTGAGATTATTTAAAACTCACTTGTGAATCTTAGTGAGTCCATGTCTTTACTCTTTATCTAGCAAACAAACGGAGCTCCTGTAAAAGAGAACGTGTAATGTGTAGCACGGCTCGAAAGCAGCTAGGCACCTGGGGATCTAATACGTCAGCTTACACCGTTATGATGTAGTTTTCCGTCGTGCACGGACCATGCAGCAATTATGTAGAAATGCTACTATTTGGCACACGTAACCTTTGATGTTCCTTGCATTTTAATTGGGGACTTTCGAACTTTTTTGGTACTTAGCAAACAAACCAAACACGAAGCATTTCTAAAAGCTAGTACAACGACCTAGGTTGCTAGGTAACCAGTTCTTCAACAGGCCAATGTCTTTATCCTCTCTACTTAGCTGCTATGGGACAGCCCAGACAACACCCACATTCCTTCAAGGGTGCGACCGGCAAGCCGGCAGGAATCGCCAGACACACACACACATTCAAGCGGCTAATGGGTAAACTGACTTTACATCGCCGTTAATCAGAACGTTGGCACCGCAGGTTGTTGGATACAGGTTCTGACGGCAACCATGCCTTTTTGTCTCTCCCCGTTTCATTCTACTAGCACGCAAGATGACGAATTAGACGATACAAGACACCTAGATAAAGCTCATAACCTCGCGTTATTAATAGCAAGCTCGTGACTTGCTGGTAAACTTGAGTATTTCTTTATAGTTTGGAAATACGGAATGGATTATTTAGTGTCTAACACATCTGTTTAAAAATAGGTCCTGTTTGTTTTTACAGAAATGTGTGCAAGTAGGAAATTCTTTTAGCCAACGCACACAATTCTGTTACACCAAACACACGGCAGAATATACAACGTGCTACATATATCAGGTACCCCGCCCACATGGATTGCTTTCTCTTTGTGATGTGGTCCTTTATTACCGATCACTTTTGAATATATTGTGACAATATTATTTATGCATTGTGAATAAGGAAAGCTGGGAAAAGCCAGGGGAAGCAGCCATACCCTCTTGTGCTGTCAATAGATTGGGGCCCGAGAATGGCCAGGGGAATGGAAACATTAACCCAGCTGTAGTGAACTGCCAGGAGAGACCTGACAAGGGCCAGGGGGAAGGGAGCCAATTCCCCCAGCTGTATTAGACTGCCAAGAGAAGCCCGAGAAAAGCTTGTGGAAGGGAGGCATTCCCACACTTGATGAAACTGGGAAAATTGGGCGGAGAAAGGCCACGGGAAGGGAGCCATTCCCTCTACTTCATGAAATTGCCAACCATCTAAAACTGTACGTGTCCAGAGGAAGGGAGTCTTTCTTCTGGACTTAGATGGCAGTAAACCACTTTAGTTTGTTTTCAAGTGTAAGAATTGGAAATGGGTTTTGACACGCGACAGTGGACTCTTTCCTTTAGACTGACATCCTGACATGCTTCTTGGTATTTAGTTAAGGCAAGGAAACCCCTCTTCGAGTTAGGGAAAGGTAGGGTTTTCCCTTTACTTTCTTTAAAGAATGAAAGTCTTTGCCCAAAACCATGCCACCTCAGTGTCGGTCTCCTCCTTCCACAACATTTAAAACCAATTCAGAGAAATGCAGACCAACAACCTGCAATTTGGTTGGTTGTATATCAAACCTGTCCACCTGGATAGCCTCCTTCCTTAAAGACAGGTCCATCGGGTTATTTCAGACACGGCAAATGCCCCCCATACATATCCCCATCTTTTGCAGTGTTCCACAAGGTTCTTCCGTCTCCCCTTCCCTTTCTAACATTTTTATCAAAACCCTATTCGACCTCCTCAATGACATTGGTATGTAATACAGCAACTATGCCGATGACACCCAAATTCTCATACCCCTATCAGGCTCCTATGAAGAAGACTCCCATACTCTCAATAAAACCTACTCCATAATCCAGGCCTGGATGGCAACTAACCACCTCTGCTTGAATGACGACAAGACGGAGATCCTGCTGGTCGGCCCACAGGGTATGCTAAAATAACAGAACCCCCAATTCACCACCTTCACCCTAGATGGAATCTGTATCCCATTTTCAGCCTCTGCAAAAACACTTGATGTCTACTTGGATGCCTCTCTCTCCCACACTAAACAAGTGAGCACTGTGGCCTCATCGGCAGCATACTCGTCCCAGGAGGATAGCCCAACGGCAACGTGCTTGCCTTGGAAGCAAGATGACACGGAACAACAAGGGTTCGATCCCTGGGTCCGCCCTTAGAAAACTCTGGGTATTAAGCGCGTTATAAATAACCTATCATATCATATATCATACACGGCCAAGCTCATCAACACAGCCAGACCATTCCTGTCCCCGGAGAGCTACTCGACTATTGATAGAGCCATCACAGGTGCAATGCTGGACTATTGCAATGCCCTTTTCGCTGGGATACCTAAACAGAACATCAATAAACTACAGAAAATCTAGGACGGTGTCCTTCGGCCAGCATTGAAAATATCAAAAAGAGACCACATCACAGAGGCCAGGAAGAAGGTTTACTGGCTGCCAATTATGGAAAGGATCATTTTCAAAATGATTTTCAAAACACTGTCTATCATCCATAAGTGTTTGAGTAACACAGCTCTGCAATACCTTTCTCAGGTAATCGAAAGGCATAAGCAAACTGACCAATAAGATCCTTCCACTCCCACTGCCTGATCCTTCTGAAAGTGAAAAGGGGTTGGAGAAAGCTTCCCCACAGTGGCAGTGTTCCTCTGGAACTCCCTTCCCTCTAATAGCAGAGGACTCATACTGGGCCTTCCGTAAGGCTTTGAAAAATCCAAATCCTTGGGTGGTATTAACTGGCATTTAGCCCGGTTTATGGTCTTTACATCGAAACTGTAGCATCCAAATGCCACAGCATTGAAACCAAAGCATTGTCTACCAGTGCATCAACAGGCTATCTTACATGTAAAAGGGCTTTTCCATCTAAACCAGTCCATCGAAAATATAAATGGACTGGTTTCAATGGAAATGCACTTTTACATGTAAAAGATAGCCTTTCAATGCATTTTTTAATAATGTTAAAACATCACATGGATCTGTCCAGTCCTGCATTTTCGGCACTGGCCAGCTTCTTGTAACGTTTTATTGTTTTTTTTGTATATTGGGAGGTGGGGGTCAGCCCTCCCAACCCCCATGACCGCCCCAAATCCTAACCCTAATGTAACCCTTAATCTAACCCTAGCCCCAACCCTAACCCTAATGTAACCCTTAATCTAACCCTAGCCCCAACCCTAACCCTAATCCTAACCCTAATGTAGTTCTTAATCTAACCCTAGCCACAAGCCTAACACTAATCCTAATGTAACCCTTACTCATTTCGATACTACCATCGAATTATAGTCAACGAAAAAGTCTTTCGATGGTAAGGATTTTTGTTGCATATAAATCCATGGAGTGGTGTTAGATGAACTAGCATTCGATGGAATAACTAGATACCATTTAGCCCCTGTATTTATGTCTGTTCTAGCATTGTTGTTATTTAACTCTTGTAAGATGTTGATGCCTCTGGGCTTATGCGCTTTTCAAATTAAAAAATAAATATGCAGAGTCCCTAATGTAACATGTTTATATATCCTACGTTTGATTTTTGTAGACATATATGTATGTACTGTCAAGTTTAGATACCACAGGGCGCAGGTGGATGTTTTCAACTCCTTTTATTTTCAAGAGTCTGGTTGATTGGTTGGAAGACCAGCTATTCAAGAAGGAAACGAACACAAGAGGGAAGGTCACAGCTAGAGGTAAATGGGCCGATGAAACTCTATAAGAGCCTAATCTAAAAGGACCCAATATTCGGAGTCCAGTCCCTATTCTAAGTTTTAATCTTTTGATCGCCCTCCCATGACAGTGTTCATCCAGTCCCTCACAGTGACAGGAAGTTTGGAGAACCACAACACACCTCTTTGGATTAGTTGTGGTGGTGGCTGTTGTCTTTGCGTTGGACGGCCAAACCTCTCTTTGTGTATCTTACTGCATGGAGTTGGTGGCATGGATACTGCTTCCAGGGCAAGGCATTTAATGCACCCCTCCTACCCTGTGTTTCTTATCAGGTTTTTGGTGGGAATTCTCCCCTCTGCATGAGTACTTTGGGGTAGGATTGTGTTCCTCCGACCCACCATAGGTTCCGAAAGGATTGCAAACTTTTTAGTTAGGCCTGTGGTCTTTCAGGCGACAGACTTATCTGATAGTTCTCTGGCTTTTCTTTCAAGACCTGTCTCCTGACATCCTGTGGGCCCAGGTTCTCGGCCAGCTCTAGACTCTAGCCTCTCCATTTAGCCTTAACTGTTCTAGCGTGTCACCTAATTTTCTTAACCACCTCTGTTTCTGGATTCTCCTAACTACATGCCCTATTTGGCTTGGTTAATTCAAGTCCAACCTCTCTGGTGCTTCTTCTCTTTACACTCTCCTTGCAACACAACTCTTTCTCTATGCAACACGACCCTAACGCCCAAGACATGAGGAGGCTTGCACCTCCCTTTATAGGTGTGTTCAGTCATGACTACTTTTCCCAATGACCCTACTGATTCATTGATCCTTTTTCCAAATCGCTTTGTGAAGTGCGAGTGGCCGTTGATTAATTATTCCACCTTCTTCCCATGTGTTTCATTTTCACTTGACATCATGTGGAGATTGTGGTTCAACAATAATAATTGGCCTGTTCTCATTCCACGTGTTCAGAGAGGGTAAAAGGACTGTCCGTCATCTTGGGATGAGGTACATAACCAGCTGTCTAGCATTCCTTGTTTGTCTGCTTTGTCTACAGAGTCATTGCACTGAGTGCAGTTAAATGGTTTATGTGCTTCCTGCAGGTCTTGGGTAAATAACATTCGCCTTTGATTTGAGCTTTATGAGGGGGTTCTCAAGCCCTCTGAGTGCTGCTTCCCGAGTGTTACTCTATGCATGCAGCCACAAGCGTGACTGACCACAATCTGAAATGATTTGTGGTTGCCTCATATTTGTGAACCTCTGCTGGAAGGGATTTTCTTTGTTTTTCTCTCCCAGGCAGCCTGAAACCCTTCTGTCCATAAGGCTTGACCTTCTCCTTCTTCCCTCATAGCTCACATATCCTTTATTGGTCTGGAGGTCCCATTCTGGTCTGGACAGTGACTGAACTTTAGGGGCAACGGAGGAAAGACTGGAAAGTTTCTGGGGGATATGTACTGGTTCCAAAGGTGGCCCCACAGAGTGCAAAGCTCTCCATGACCTCCAGAACTCCCAGTCTCCCTCAAGAGGTCACCACCTGGTGACCTTGTTGCAATACACAAAACAAGAGATTGTTCCATAGCATATCATTAAAACAAGTAACACTTAAAATAAACAAGAAGACCGGAATGGCAAAGGACATCAACAGGTGCTTGTGTACATGCTCTTTGTTAATATCCATACGTAGGTGCCATCAAACATATAACCAACAAGTTTCAACGTAAAGGGTCTCTATTTCACTCCTCCGTCTTCCTCAGGGTCTCCATCCATCTCGGGAGGATAGCTCAGGGGCAACATGCTCGCCTTGGAAGCAAGACGACACAAAGCAACCACAGGTTCGATCCCCGGTCTGCGCTTAGAGACCTCTAGGTATTAAGCGTGTTATAAATAACCTATCCTATCATTATTTATAACTCTCACTTAGGACATCCATCAGTTAAGATTTAGAATTGATTTTCAAACCAATGTAGCACTGGATGTGCTAACTTCACCTGTGGGGGATCCAAACCAGTGGCGTATTGCCAGTGTTCCTTCTATCTCGGAGGCTTCCTCATCAGACCTAATGGCGTGCAGTAGAAATGTTATGGGGCATGCCTATCAAATCTAGTCATATTGCTCCTGGCGGGTGTAATTTATCAGCCGATGTCCCTCATATGAACTGTGGCAGTTTCTAAACGGATTCTTGTGGACACGGGGCCTCATTACACGGATGGCGCTAAGGGATTACTGGCACCGGTAAGGGCACCGGTGCCGGTAATCCCTTAGCGCCATACTACGAAGTCCCTCAGCGGGTCCCGTCCTTAACGTGTAGCCAGACCACACGTTAAGGAAGGGACCCGCTGAGGGACTTCAGGGCAAAAAACAGTACAGCTAATAGCGGTACCGTTATTTGCTCCTTCCCCATTCCCATTGAGCCCTATGGGGGCTCAAATGGGAATGTGGAAGGGCCTTGTTGAATGGGGAATTACCGCCCCGCCAACCTTGGAATGGGGCGGTAATTCCCCCATTCACCAAGGCGGAATCGGTAAAATACCGGCGGCAACCATGGCGCTAATAGCCAACTGTCTGTTGGATACTGCAGCCTACTTTAACATGGTGAGGATGTTTTCATCTTTGACGAATTAAGCTTCTTTGCCTTTATCCACCTGTCAGAAATGTATATAGCACTATGCAGATGTGCATGCAAATATGGATTTCCAAGGACTGATGCGTCGTCCAATCCTAAGGACCGGTCTGTTTTTCATATGAACCAGGGCGTGTGCTTACCTGTTTTTCAGCCAACATTACCATGCTTTGACTCCAGATTAGGCACTGCAGAATATGGACATGGCCCACACTTTTAAGTGTGATTAAGACAGTGGGAAGACCTTTTCGTGGCGCAATCTTTTTGTTATTCAGGGTGGTGTTTTACCTGGGGGGCGAGGGGCTCAAGGGGGCTACTGCCATAATTGCCAGAAGGATTGTACTGTGCATTCCAAAAGCATACACTTTGCATGGCCTTCCTCTTCGCAGGAGGCAGCATGCATGCATATACGTGGCCTCCTGCGCCCATGTCCATTTTTTGTAATGTCATACCTCAACAACAAGAACTCCCCTGCTTTTGTTCCCTTTTAGCCCCCCCACCTCCATCACTCCTTTCAACTGTAAGGCACCCAGTAACAATAATTACAATGCGGTCCTATACATTCCACTAGATATAAGGCAGTAAGAGTAACTTTCCAAAAGCATGTTCCTATTTCTAGCAAGTGTAAGGCGGCCATGTGGGCCATTACGTGTCTGCTCTAGACGCCCTATTCCCTGGATTTGTGTTCCAGAGGGGATGTTTCAGTTCTGCGTAACCTATTCGCATTCGCTTGAGGCACTGGTGTAGCCCGTCACCTCCTCCCTAGTTTGTAAGCTGTGTGATCTGCCCCAGCAGGTTGGGAAGGAGAGAGAGCAATGTGGACACAAGATCAATGCAAAATGGCCACCATGGCGATTCACTCGCTCTTACTCCACAGTTCTCCCTCCTTCACAACTCCCACCAAGTCGCCCTCTTGTGCATCTGCCAGTGGAGCTATTACGCAGCCGCTGGGCGTAGGACTTGGGAACCGACGGCTGGGCCAATGGGATCAATTATAGAAGAGAGTTTGGCACAAGGGTGTGTGGTGGGAGGGTTGCGTACAGGGGAATTGAAATCCCGTATGCTCTAGCTGCATCGTGCTGCATCTTTGGACCAATTGCCCTACCTTGCCTGTTGAAGGAGCAGGCTTCCCAGCATGTTCTGATGGAGGGAGTGCTATGGACTAAGAAAAGAGTACCTGCATCACCATGAAGGTAAATCTTTTCTTATTTCGTCACGTGTTGAAATGAAATTAAGAAATAGAGGACATAGAAAGGCTTGCAGTCTTGTGGGAAAATACAGAATAGTACAGCATAAAAGGTTTTGAACACCTGTCTTCAAAGGTATTTGCACCATAGTTCTTAAGAGCTCAACAATACATTTAGCCTCATCACGAGTTGGGCAGTATCCTGGTGGTAATACCGTCGGGACTATTAGCGTTACTGCCAAGCCCCCCGGTGCTATTAGCACCAGATCACGGGTTTGGCAGAACGGTAATTGCCCATTGGGCCCATTCGGGAATTTTCGGTGCTACTACCGTCAATGGTATTATCACACGGTAATAACACCAAAAATCGTCAAATTCGCCACGGATTTACCCCCAGCTATGAGCTGGGGGTAAATTCTGCCAAACCCGTGATTTGGTGGACCCTTAAATGCAGTGGTAATAGCATTACCGCCGTATTTAAGGTTACCGCCAAACTCGTGATGAGGCAGATTATGTTATTAGTTGTTAGGATATTTAATTAGAGCCCGTTCCAGAGGGCTCTATTGTGTGGTAAGCGACTGCTGACCAAGTTAGTGTTTCTGAGCTGATGGCGAGGGACTCTAGCGAGGCCGAAGGTCACCTACCACAGTGTAGAGCCTGAGGGTAAAGGGTCTAATGCTATCAGAGCTTGTGCAGGGGGAAAGGTCAAATCCTCCTCTGGGGCCTCCTGTGACACTGCTTGTCCATGTCTCTGACCAGTGCCAAGTGTACACGCATCACAGAGGGAAGCATGGAATGCAGCCTTTACAAGTGGTTAGAGCCTCCCTTCCATGCTTGCTGATTGGCTAGAGAACAGGAAGCTGCGAGAAGAATAAAGGAGAAGCCTAGAATGTGGGCTTCTGCCTACTGTGGTTAGAGCCTACGTTCCACACTTCCTGACAGGATCACTAGAAGACAGCATGCGCTAACCCCATCCTACCCTGCACAAAAGTGCCTTGAGGGGATTCTGTGTGCACATTCAAATTGAACATGCAATGAACGGGCACTATTATGTCTCCCTCCCCCGTCTGCATGCTACTTGTTTTTGATTCCACGTGTGCATTTTTTCATTCAGTGTCTTCCTTCCTCCCATTGGCAGTCGCATTCTCCCCTCTCCTCTACAGTACATTATTCTGTCTCATCTTCCCATGCTGCGCCAGTCGCGCGCTTCCCTTTCTGACTCTTCAACCACTTGGTCCCTTCTCCAGGCATTTACCGATTATGCCAAGCCTGATCTCCCCACCCTCTATCTCAAACATAAACCTTAACCCTTGGTTTTCCACTGACTCCTTCATCTTTTATGTCTACAATCACTACTTCAACATCTATTCCCTCCCTAACTTCCTCGTACTCCATTTATAACTTTACACGCTCATCCTCTTTTTCTGTGTCCATCTTTACTTCTTTGTGCTTTATTTCCTCGCCATCCGTAACTCCTGTCATCTGTCTTTTGTTTCCTGAAGGTGACGCATCTCTTTGACAATGAAGGGACAGTCTTCTTTGCCATGTTCATGGCAGTGTGGGGTAAGTGTGGCTGGTTGTGGGTGGGCGCCATCATATTGGAATGTTGATGCCCTTATTGCAGTGCTTGTTATTTCCCTGGGGTAGCTTGCTCTACTCCCGGTCTGTCAGGTGGTAAGTCTATTTGCCCTATGTTTGTATCTCTTCGTGTTGCTGTTTGTGAAGCTGTGATATGTTCCCAAAACCCAAAGAGAATTGAGAGGTCAAATGATGGTCCCCTTTGAGCTTTCTGGTGCCCCACAACTCACATTCCCTGACTCTAGAGTCACACAAGATTCATTTGCCTCACTGTTTAGCAATGAGGCTAAATGTTACATCGCACCACAAATGAAAACTTAATTCTCGCTGCATCCCTAATTCACAACCGTCGCTAGATATTAGGTAGATTACATCAATACTATGGCTAAAGACTGTCTTGTGAAGCACTGGTGTTGTGTGAAATCACAACACAACTAATAGAACATCAGTAGAGAAATGCGTGGGACTATTCCTGCTGCATAGTAAAGAATACTTGCCTCGTAGATAGGTTCCAAAAATGAAGTCCAAGTATTCAGATTGTGTACATCTAAGTATGCTGACACTACATCTGGGCCTCGAACATCTGAAAGAGGTACGGTATTGATGAAATCAGAAATCCCCAGTTTACAGGGAGGGAATACTTGAATAAAAGGATCTCCTGCATCATAATGTAGAGAATACTCCCACTATGTAAATTCTGCATATAGAAGAACCATTCCCCCTAAAGAATGGGATTAGCTTCTAATGCTCTCAACTGACCAGATCCACTCAGACACATTTCCAGAAGGATTTTGGAGATCTTTTGCCTTAAGGAGTAGCACCGTTTTTAGTTACCTGGTTTTAATATCTGTATTTCAAATGTTTTGAAATGCACGTTTTTATCTACGTCAGTTTTTTTAAAGACTTTTTTCATATGTTCATGCTCACGGGCGTGGCCGACTGCAATGCCGGGAAGACACGGATGGCGTGAGCTCCTTAGAGAGATCCTTAGTAAAGATGCTTAAACGGTGCGCGCAATCTTGATTTCGACATAGACAGCTCCTCTTGGCTGTGACGGCAGGCTGCTTGAAAACTGAGTTGGTCGGTTGCCAGAGAAGGCAGTTTAAGGAGGCTGTGGAGCACTGCACACTCCCTCAAGAAGGCAACCGGTGGCTGAGACTAGATGGCCCGGCAGCTGAAAACAGGCGGGGAGGAGACGCTGCTTGGAAGTGGGCGTGGCGGGACTCCCTGGACTGTCTTTCCCATTTACGGAGGACAGCGTCGCCCTATCACCCCCCCCCCACCAACCGCCCGTCCGCTGTAGGTGACATGTGGCGGAGTGTGGCCAGGAACCCAAAGTGCAGTGGTGACACAGACGGCAACAGGGGCTTGTTGCCGCAGGGCCCCATGAGCAGTGATCCCACATGGGCCGTATAGAGAGATGTAAAACACCCGAGAGGGTGGCATGGCAGATGACAGCCTAGCTGGGAGAGAAGCCGGAAAGGCCACACATCTATTTTATGGGAGCCTTCTGAGGCAAATTTACTGGTGATAACCTCACGGCACTTGGGACACTGGCTGGTGGCCTGTAGCACTGTGGGGGTGACCAGATTTTCAGAAACGAGGCTCTCACCACCAGGGTTGTCTGAGAGGCAAGAAGGAACTAAGAGGGCGCCAAGCACCGTAGGGTGTGTGATGGGGCTTCCCATGCCTCGGGCCGCCCTGTACTAGCATCAAAGCATATGCACACAATAAGACTCGCACACGCACGTCTGATCGTTCCAGGGTCCCGGCGGCATCTGCCCCACGGACCGTCTTTATTCTTTAAGCGCATGCGCGGCCATAACGAGGCTCGCGCATGCACACATGCATTACGGACGTAACAGGGTGGTCCTACTGTTGGCTCCAGCACTGCAGCCCATAATACTGCATACATGCCGGCCCGTGGGTACGCAGAAGGACCCTCCACCACCCACGCAGGGGGTGCATATTGTCGATGGGCTCATCCCATTAGACCAAGAAGATAAGCTTCTGGCAGCAATAGCAGCACTACGTACCTCAGTTGAGTGTAAGATAGATGAGATAGATGAGGTAAACATGCACATTAACCTTCTATGACAAGATGTTCCGTCGCTATCTGAAAGGGTCACCAACACTGAAGAGTGGCTCACCGCAAACGTGAAGAGGACGGAGCCCCCGATGACTATGGTGGAAGAATTGAAAGCCAAGACTAGGGTACTGGAGCAGCGGGCGGAAGACGCAGAGGGAAGGTCTAAATGCAATAATATTTGCGTTATGGGACCCCTGAATGCAGTGGCGTCGCCAGGAAACAAATTTAGGTGGGGCACAGAGGGGGCCAAAGACAAAAGTAGGGGGGCACAGACAAAAGTAAGGGGAGAACATGGTCACTGCTCATCTTAGGTAAGGGGGCACAGGGTTTCATAGGAGGGGCTGGGCCCCCCCCCCCAAGATGCCCACCTAGCGACGCCACTGCTTGAAGGTGAAGAGGGGAGCCTCCTAACAACAATCATCGAGAATATGCTCCTACAGGACTTTGGTCCGAGCAAGTTATCTCAGGGCTTCACACTTGAGAGTGCACACCGGTCCCTAACACGAAGACCACTGCCAGGGGCCCCACCAATGCCCATCATAGCATGGGTACTTAACTTCAGAGACAGTGAAGTGATCCTTAAATTTTTCAGGGAGGGCAGGATCATACAACGTGGACCCTCTCTGATGCCGATTATATCTGACTATACACCGCTGGTCCAGAAAAAAAAACATTTTCACCCCAACGAAAGAGAGTCCAACAGCTGGGGCTTAAGTATATGTTTGTGTACCTGGCAAAATTGAAGGTTCTCAATAATGGGAAAACTTTATTTTTTGAAGGTCCAGAAGAAGCACATTAATGGATGGACAATAACAGACTGCTGATGTGTCCCTTAGAGGGCAACAGAGAAACATTGAAAGATTGAACTGGGCTCCTCTTTTGAACATATAAACCACTGGATACTGCCCAGCCTGCGGACCACCCTTTGGGGTCATTGACTTTATCTAGCATACGAGCTGGTATTATGTAAGTTCTCAGGAGCTCCACACTGACCCTTACAGTCAGCAATCTGGTGAACAACAGCTTGGAGAGAGTGTCTAGCAACCCAGAGGCTTTGGTACTTGGGGGCGAGGGGGAGTTCCATGTTGCTGGTACGCCGCTGACTTCCGAAGTAGCTTTGCTCTAGAAGTGCAGAATGACTCGAAAGGTGACATACCGTTGAGCCTATTGGTCACTCTTATTGTTTTGGTTTGTTCTTTTTGTTTGGTTTATATCAGAGCTACATAGCTGCACATGTGAGAAGAGGTGGGCACTTCTGGCGGCTTGGAGAGAGTAGTGGGAGGTGGGCTAGACTCAAAGAAGACGGAATTACTGAGTGGATTAACGTGGGGACTAATCTATGTTGAGTCGAAAATCTGTGAGTGGTCTAAGAGTGCTGAAGGAGGAGACTGACACACAGGTGGCATGCGTGTTGGCATAAACTTTTATTTAGTCAAAATAAAGAGGAAACCTGTCCCTCCCTATCTCTAAGAGAGGTTTCCCTGCCTCTACTAAGGAACTAAGGAATCGGTCAGAATGTCTAAGTAAATAACAAAAGAGTCCACTGTCTTGTGTCAAATCTGTCCCTCACACTTGTAACTAATACTAAAGAGGTTGTAGATCTTCGTGGTCCAGAAGGATGACTCCCTTCTTATGGACACTGAACCACCGTTCCAATCGCAGAAGGGTGGGAACTTCGCCTGAGAGAAGGACTCCCTTTCCCAGGTCTCACTTCTTTCCCAATAACAAAGTTACAGGTTGTGGTGATGTAAAGTTCTCAGTTTCAACTCAAACATCATTCCCTATCCCATACTTTTCTTCACTATTGGGGGTCCTGGAGAATGCCTCCCTTCTTGAGATATTTCACTCTCAATGCCTCAAAAATGCCAGGGCAATGACTTCATTGCCCGGGCCTTCTTCTGTTTGGTTACACTTGCTCTACTGGTGTCTCTTGGTTTCACGGTTAACCAAGGCTGGGAAGAATGATTCCCTTCCCCCAAGCCCATCTCAGGCTTTTGCAATGCCAATAGAATTGTCTCCCTTCCCCTGGCTTCCTTGACTTGTTGGTTGCAGAGTTCACAGTTCAACATTGCCAGGGGGAATGCCTCCCTTCCCCAGTCTTGTTTGGAATTAAAGTTCACTATTAACATTAACTCTGTTTTATGGGTGCGGGTTCCAGACCCATGTATTTCTCTTGTTCTTTCCTGCGGACCTGGTTCACAAACCTGCCAGGTACTGTGACTGGGAAGATGATTTGACTTATTCTTTCTAAAAGGTTATGGGTCCCAGACACGTGGGATTCTCTCCTATTAGGGTGTCAGACTTGGTTAACTATCCTGCCAGGTACTGTGACAAGTGAGAGGGTTAGTGATGTCCTTCTCATTTTGTGATGGTGGGTCCCAGACCCTTCTTGGTGCTCTGTAACTTGTAGCTAGTATATGTGTTTCACTATCCTGCCAGGTATTCTCCTGATTCAGTTTGCATAAGGCAATCACTGCACTTGTGTATGGGTCACAGACCATGGTTCTTGGGCTTCCCGCACCTCTTGGCTTCCCCCAGCAACCAGTTTGATTAATGGAGTCTCTGCACTTGTGTATGGGTCCCAGTCCCTGATTATTGAAATTCCCATGCCTTTTCAGCTTCCTCAAACAGCCCTCGCACCTTTGGGTTCGTTGTTGGGTCTTCTGTGCAGGTGCGAAGGGCTTCTGCAGCTCTATTCGGCTTCCCATGTTCTTTCTCTCTTGCGGGCTCTGTGCTCTCTGCAATGGCTCTGCAGACGTAGAGGCTGGGCGGCTGAAGGATCTCTCCATGACCATGTGGTTCGGTGGCTTGCTCTCACCTGGCTTCTGTTCCACTAGCTCTCGGCTCTGTCTGCCGCTTGCAGGCTAAATAGGGATGCCTCTTGAGCGACCCTCGCATCTCTGGCCACTGTCTCCTCTCTGCTCCAAGCCAGACGTCCTCCAGACTGGTGGATCCTCCTGGGAGGATTTTTCTCTGTCCTGGTTTCCCACTTCAGTACTGATGAGGGTTTGCCAGATCAGGTTTTGGAAAGCATTAGACTTTTCATTACAGTTCTCCTGAGTGCTATTTATGCTTCTGCACTTCTTCTTTGTCCCAGTACTGATCTTGAAATCTTCCATTGAGCCAATTGGTCTCTCCCGCATCCCAGTACTTAAGGGATACATTTCCCTTGAGGCGTTCACACTCTTCCTCGTCCCAGTACTTCCTATACTGCCAGTATTACAATAACATATAGGAACACTACGAAAAGTGTTGGTGGGAGGGGCGTAGGAATTTGTGTTAGGGTAAGGCGATTTATGGGTATACCATGTCATTGCTAATCCCATAGGGGGCTTGCCTCCCCATGATATCCATCCGCAGGGGGTCTATCGTGTAGCGGCCTCACCTCCGTGGCCTCATCGGAAGGTGCTCCTCCTAGGGGAGAAGTGACAACATCCACGGACTGAATGGGGGATGGCGGACCCACATGTAAAATGGCTACACTTAGGGTTGTGACGTGGAATGTCCAGGGGATGAACACTTATCTGAGGTGGATCAGGAGTGTCACCAGATGGGCTGAGGGGATGAACTGGACAAGTTTGTCAGCAGATGGGGTGAGGTGAATATGACTTTCATTACGCAGTATATGCAAGGGGAGTTTTGGTGTGGATTTCTGGTTCGGTCCCCTTCAAATTGCTCAATGTTATATAGGATGACCTCAGCAGACCGGTGATCGTACATGATTATATTAAACATAGGGAAATATGCATTGTTGATTTGTGTTCGCCTTATCAGCAGCATCTGACTTTATTTGTTTGCTATATGGTAGATTGACACCTTGAAGAGGGACCTTTTGAATTTGGGGGGTGATTTTAATTGTACGATGGACCCCAAGTTAGACAGGTCAGACTTTAAATGTGAGCAGCCCTCTGCGCCTGCTAAAACCCTTAGTACCATGCTGGGTGAGCTCTCACTGGTGGATGTGTGGACAGCCATCAACAAGGACCGTAGGTGATATTCATATTACTCTGAGCCACATAAATTCACACCCAGATTGATTACTTGGGTGAGATTACTGTGGCAGTATATGCTGGTAGATCTATAAAGGAGCAGCAGGGGCACTCATCAGTCACCCCAATTACCAGAAAGATGGTACTTGGGCCCCAACAAAATCCCTGCCGCAAGAATGGAAGACTCAACCATAGAAAGTTTACTGTCTTTATTATCAATCGAAATGACTGGGATCACACTAGAACAGCATCTCGTTCCCGAAACTCATCATCCAAACGTGGATTACACCATTTCTAAATGTCAGTGACCTCATAAAAACAAGTTACAACCCAATAAAACTATCAGGGATTGCGACTGGTTAGTCGAGGAAAACTATAAATGTAATTTACAGGGGTTAGTCTGGTTATTGGAGCGCCATATCTGGTGGTTCCTCCTAGGACCAACTCTAAATGTTACAATTACAAAATTGCAGGTTAACAGGGAAATCATTGGCCCTTACAACATTGTGTACCTAATGTGAAAGGTAGCTGAGGATTGGGCAGGACAGGTATTCTCAGCTATGGGAACTTGGACAGCTATTAGGCTGAGTGAAACTATTTAAGGCAATCGGAACAATCACAAAGGTGCTGTCCATTCCCAATAAGTTGCCATCGCTGATCGCCTAAGCCCTGAGAGTGTACATCCAGCTTTGAACCTGTGTATTAATTGCATCTTTCCACCTCCGGTTAGACGGGAACATCTTTATTGCATCTACCACAAATGAATAGGCACTGTCCGATTCTTCCAGGTCACGTGTGTATGGACCATGAAATGGAGCTCTCCTGCCTGTAATTATGAGGATTTTAGGCTACATTCCTTGCAGGTGTCTTATCGCCTTGGTAAACTAGAAACCTTCCATCTCTTCTCATCCTTGGCTAGGATGTGCACTGTGTCTGTGCTGGAAGCTCTGTCTGTCTGCCTTTAGCTGAATCAGGCTGTCAGCCTCTCCATGTATTCGGAAATCATCTTGCTTTCGCGATTCACTTCAATGCACCTATGGTTTGCGTCTTTGGTCTTATGGCTGTCCTTGTTGGTCCCAATTAAGCAAGAGCAAGCTAGTTGTACGCATTCTTAGCATCTTTCTGTTTCCGACTAGCAAAGGATATATAAGTAGGTGTGTGTGTTACTCCTCTATCTATGGGAGTCATAAGCATTTGTTTCACATCTATCTGCAATGAACTAAAATGTCTTTGTAGCTTCATGCATGGGTGCCTATATGCTTCATGTCTAACACATCTACATCATGAGTCAGTAGTGATGTCATCAGCTGCTATAGTCAGTTGATTTGTTCGATCAATGACAACTGTATCTCTTTAATATCGTCAGTTGAGTACTGTTTGAATGGCTGTCTGAGCGAATAGCAATTCTCAAATCTATGATACATCACCTCCAGCAGGGTTGCACCAAACTAATTTTCCCCATTAGTCATGTGAGTTGAAACTCCAACACTGTGCCTGGTGGGAACAGTGGACCCTATGTCAGCTGTTATGTCAGCGCATTACGTGTTTTTGTCAGTTCATCCTCTTCTGTCTCCAAGTCTAGTAATACTTTCATCCCTATATCCTTTTCAGTAGTCTTCCTGCTTTGTGATATTGCTACTCTGATGACACAAAAGGCAAATAACACTGGTATCAATGCTGATACCAGCACCTTAAGTTCATTGGCCATCCATGATGTTATCCAGGAAAAGATGTATGACAACCAATCGTCATCTGGCTCTATAGCATTCATCTTTGCCTTGATTTTAGCATGCAGGTCTGATAGTTGAGTAATAGCTTTTGTCAGGTTACCATTTTCTTCATCCTGGGTGGGAATGTATGTACAGCAATAAGGCCCAATCTTGGTGCAAACACCTTCTTCTATAGGTGTGAGAGGTCTAGAACATATTGGTTCTGTAGGGCCATTAATCTGACAACTCTCAGTTCTCCTTTGATGGCATTCAACCCTTTCACGGTTGAGTTTATCACCTGCCACAGCTCCCATTGTGTGATCTGTAGCCATTTACCATTCAAATTCACTTGAACAGCTGGAACAATGGACACAAAGAACATCTTGGTCCTGCTGACGTTCTGGTGGTATTGCATCCAGTGCATCTTCCATCTTTGATGATGCATAGTTTCCTCTCCTCACTCTTGTCAGCTCTACAGATCTCTTCATCCTTTGATGAGCATCCATCTTCGGGTACCCATCTACTTGTATGTACTTCAGAGGTACTACTAGTGCTGGTGCGTTTAGCTGTACTAGAGAACATATTCCTCCCCAATATGGCAGCAGTTGCATGTATATATTTGACACGCAGTCCCAGTAGTGGTCCATTAGTACTGCAGTGCTGAACTTCATGCCTGGTACCTTCGATATTTGCTTGCATCCCTTATTCTCTCGAACCTTAAGTGGACCATCATTCTGGAAACACAATGAAGCACTCTTGAGCTGTAGAATTGGCATAGGACCTGCTTAATTCTCTACCAAGGTGAGCAGTTGCACATGCTTCCCATTCCTTGAGGCAATTGTCATTTTCCTTTTCTATTATTTTTACTGGCACTGTCAGGAGCACATGTGCTTTGCTCCCAACCATTCCCTCAGTCGGGTTCACTAAAGGCTTTTTTTTCAAGATCTCAGCAACTTGTAGCATTCAAGAGTCTCAATCTCTTTTTAAACAATTGTTCATTGTGGGCATCCCTCAGCTGAGTTAACATTTGCCAGATTAACACCGTTCACTTGCAACACCTCGTGGGATTCACTTCCCTTAGTTTTTTTCCAGCCCCCAGTGAGGCATCTCTCAAGCCCCCAGTCAGGTTTTCCACATTTATTTTTCATACAGTGGTTTCCATCAGTGGGCCCACAGGCCTGTTTCACACTGTCACGACTTTGGTAATATGTTATGGACTTTCAATTGTACAAGGCTCGACCCTTGTATGACCACCTTAACTCTGTATGCTGGCCTTTCCTACGGCTTCTTGTTACTATATTATTCACAAGAAAAGGGGGCCAGCCAGAGTCTTTTGAATGGATGCCCATGTGACTCTGGACCACTCTGCAGCTGGTCTTTCCCTGGGTTTTAAAAGTTCAGTAGTACACAAGTTCTTTGTTCATAATGAGTTGCCATTTGCAACCTTCGCTCAACACCATCCGATGTACTATCGGTTCTCCCTCCATCTCACCGGCTGTGCTGACCTCCTGGTCGTGTCTTGTCTCTGGAGTCAAGGATGATACCACGGTAGCAAGTGCACCTCCCTACCTCGGCTATCCGTGTGGGAGGCTCCTGTGCACCGTTGACATCTATTATACCACATGTCAACTGTAGTTCCCGGTCTTATGATTCCTTTTACTGAGGCTTTGCAGGCTTGGGTTGAAGAGGGCAAGTTCCCTCCTTGTTGTCCTGTCCGGTCTCGCCGCCTTTCTTTTCTGTTTGAACTGCCATCCTGGAATAGCTGCCTCCTTGTGTGTTTACCCTTGCTCAAAAAGTGCTCTCATGCTCTACCTTTTATCCATGTGTGCAAGAGAAAGGGCCGTCAGGTGGGTGTAGTTATTGTCAATTGACTGACTCTGCCTGACCCTTGTGTTGGGTCACATCATGTAAACGGCTCTGGTGTTAGTCCATTGTCTTTCACGGTGTAAGAAAGTGTTCGTGTTGGAAGGGGGGGGGTAGAGCTTCAAAGTATCCTATGGGGTAGGATGGGGAAAAGGTGTTAAGGAAGGTGGTACCGTGTCTCAACCATTGGTGTCCCACTTCCACTCCCCAAAGACCCCTCATCCAGGTGATCCTCCCTCACTGGTCCCCACCAGGCACGGAATCTAATAGTGATGGCCATGTCCTGGCCACCTGTATGACAATTCTGTGGGGACTAGCTGGTGAGACACCTTCGGGTTTCTCACACTGTTCAAAGTCTGTCTGTACTGCGTTTAAATCTTTTTACTTCTCTAGCAGTATTAGTCCTCGGCCCAGATATGGCTTCCATAAAAGCATGAATAGGGGTTGAGTTAGTAGGATTCAAGGAATGTGCATGCAATAATAGAATCCTGTGTGTAACGACACAACAGTTTGAATTACAGTTCTCATTTTCTGTAGTAGTGATGTCCTCTGTGTTCTGAAAATCTGTAGGTATCACCTGAAAAGTCTCAAACATGATGATATAGTTTTGGTGTGTTATCTAAGCTCTTTTCCTGTAATATTGGATGAGTTTTGCAAAAAGCAATCGTTCCCACACCAAATGAACTCTAGCACTGCTCAGTAATCTGATGACAGATGGATCTCCATGGGTCAGACGTGGATATGTTTGTGCCACATAAAGAAGGAAAGCATGAAAAAGCAATCTAGATGGGATCATCGATTCAGACTCAATTACAAATCTGGTAAAGTGCTCCTCGAAGGGTGTGTTCAGGTACGGAACCATGTATTTAAAGCAGTCCTTTTACTTTCACGATGAATACTTAGTGTGAGGAATCTAATTCTGCATTTTGTCCTTCCCTAACTCTATTCATAGATTGAGTTAATCTTTGTTGTGGTGCTTTTCCTTTGTCTTGTTCTTCTTGCATTAAATTGTCTTCGATCTGGCGGGAAGAGGTCTCACCTCGGCAGAGTTTGACCTCTCCAATATAGTTCAGCCTTTCTTGCTACACAGTTTTACCACTCGATAAGTGGCCTGCTCTACAGAAAACGGTCCCTCAAACCTAGGTTTGAACAAAAGCCTAACAAATGTTCGGAAATATACAGAGTCTCCAGGATAAAGCAGTGGCTGCTTCAGTAGTTCGGAGTTTGTTTCTGGTATGCTGTCTTCTTCAACTTTCTTTGACCTCTCCCACCCGGATTGTAGCTGTCGAGAGATAGAAGAGGCACTAGCCATCATCGAAGCAAGGTAATCGTGCATTTTATCACCTAAGACAACAGCAGAACTATGGGTGTTTGTCAGCATTCTAGTGGGAGTCGCAAGTGGGAGTCGCTTGCGTCGCCCTGTCACCACCTCATGGGGAGTTAAATGGTGGTCGGATCAAGGCTAATTGCGCAATGCGAACAAAGCTAGGGGCACGCAATGAAACCATCCCTTTTTCAATGTGGCTTTAATATTGGTTATTTTCTCTTTCAATAGGCCATTGAGACTCTCACATATTATATTCGCTTGTGGGTGATAAGCACAGGAAAATGTGTGTTTAATCCCCAATAGAGCTGTAATGTGTTTAAAAAGTCTAATTTACAAAAGGAGGTTAATTGTCAGATTGCAGGACCTTGAACACCCCCCATCATGGGAACACCTCTCTAACGAGGAATGTGCCCGCCATGAGGGTATCGAGTGTGAACAGCGACCAGCTTCGATCCACTGGGAAAATAGGCATACAACTATTATCATATAACGGTAGCCTTAGCAGACTTGGATCAGGTCTACATAATCTACATGGAGATGTTGGAAAGGCCCGATTGGGCGGGGCATTGCTCCTCACTGTCATGACGCGTCCGTATTGGAAGTTGTGGACGCTATGGAAGAAACGCTAATGGAACTGTTTGCTGCAGTCTAGTGTCTGGATTGTTTGCCACGCCCCCAGGGGACTAACGCTTATCTCCGCGTCCATCCGTAATGCTGACACGTTGCAACCCTTGCTTCCGCTTCGGGTCTAAATGCTGTGTTTCTTCCTACGTGCATTCCTTGTGAGTATCCTGCTTCTATATTTTCTGCCTCCCTACTTTCGTTCTGCTTTCTTTCTCCGTGTCTCCCGCCTCCTGCCTCTATGTACCTCCACTTCTGCATTGCTTACCTCCGTTCAATTTCCTTACCTGCTCCGGCTCCGCTCCTCTTCTGTTGCTGCTCCCATTCCGGAGTATACCTTCTACTTCACTCCTCTTCTTCGATTTCCTAGATCCCGCATTGTCCAGATCACCGGAAGAGACTTCTGGGAATTGTAGTCTCCTCCCGCTGGAATTCTATCGTACCACAGAGAAACATCGAACCAGGGTTTTTTCAGCTACGCTTTTTCCCTGGAATTGGGGCCGGACTCCTTTGGGTCATGGACTCCCTGGGGGTCCCACTGCCAAGCAGATTGCTAACTGGCAGGGTGGCCTCCAGAAGAGTTTGTCCTAAGCTCTGCAAAAAAAGGCAAGAAGGGGCCTGGAGAGATAGAAGGACAATATCTACAGAGAGCTCCTCAGAAGGACCAAAGACAGGTGAGGAGGAGGAGGAGGAGGTGGGCATTCCGGGCATTGTCCAAAGCAAAGAACCCTCCACATCTGAGAGTTTGCAACGCAAAACGATGGTCAGCTTGGAGCAGTTCCAGGAACTGGTCAATGCCATTCAGGGGATAACAGCTGAACTACAGGCAATAAAGGCCGATGACAATGCATTAAAGGCTGACAATGCTGCCTTACGCCAACAAGTCACACAAAGGGAGGATATACAGGATGATCTCCCCCCTATGCCCTTGCCCTGTGGCAAGTATGAAGGCAATCCTAAAAGAAGGAATGAATGAATTCCTCGACGCATGTCAGGTCTACTTTACTTTTCGTCCAAAGATGTTCGGATCTGACAAGGCAAGAGTCGTATTTCTTATCTCCAACCTAGGAGGTAATGCTTTGGCTTGGGCAACCCTGTTAGTAACCAACTCTGACCCTATTCTGACCGATTACGGAGACTTTGTTCAACAATTCTGCACAAGGTTTGAAAGACCAGAAGATCTATACACCTCATACGAGAATCTCTTGGATACCAAACGGGGTCCTCAAGACGTACAGACGTACGTGTCAACCTTTCAAAGGATTGCAGCGGAAACCAGGAGGACGGACTCTGCCAAACAAACACTCTTCAGATAGGGTTTACATGATGAGATCAAAGATGAACTCTCGAAGGTGGCTAGACACTACTCGCAACGCTGGGCCACATTATATTTTTTGCAAACAGTACAATTTTCCACAAATGCGGCTATATGCTCCACCATATTTGGACAGGACCACTCTTCACAAATTTGTGCGGCAAGTACGTCCCTACTTAAGTGAGTGGGATGATGCAGTTGCATGCAATCTGTAACAATGCTACTGGAATCACTAGCTTGCCTGTGCAATCCTGTTGCCATAATGCTTCTCTAGGGGATATTGAACAACTCCTCATGCCCATAGTTCCTTTTCCTCTAGTGGTGCCTTCCCTAAAATTCCATTATCTGTGTATCAGGTAGTGAACTATACCCTTCCTTCAATATCAGATTGTGCATGTGTATACGTGTGTTAGATGGGGTGGGAGACTCATTTATTTCCATGAAATATGCGGCACGCTTCGCTTCTGTGTCTGTGGCTTCATTGCCAGAGGAGACTAACAGGGTAATTCATGGAAATTCGCACAAAAGTGTCGCACGCGGCTGGCGCACAGCGTGCCCGTGCGAATGTCTGCGCCAGCCGCGTGCGATAAAATCAATTTCCGCGCACAGCGTATTCATGGATTCTCGCCTCCAAAAGCAGACGTGGCGCAGAGTGGCGCAGCGATCCTGCAGCAGCGGCAGTTACGCCCCCAAGAACGCCCTCGCGCAAGGAAAAGCCATCAAGATCGCAAAACCATCGCAAAGGGATGCGCCAACCCTGTACCAGTTTACCGGACTGGCAAACAGCAAACGCAAAGCGGGGAACGTGTATTACGGGTTTCGGGAACACGCGTGCGTGAGAAGTTTCACACGCGACCTGGCCTGGGGGAGCGTGTGCGTGTATTTCAGAGGTGCGCGAGAAGTTTCACACGCGAACGGGCTGGGTGTGTGTATTTCAGGGGTGCGCGAGAAGTTCCACACCCGATCGGGCCTGGGGGAGCGTGTGCGTGTATTTCAGAGGTGCGCGAGAAGTTCCACATGCGATTGGCCTGGGCGATTGTATTCCAGAGGTGCGCGAGAAGTTCCACACGCGATTGGCCTGGGCGCGTGTTTTTCAGAGGTGCGCGAGAAGTTTCACACGCGAACGGGCCTGGTGGAGCGTGTGCGTGTATTTCAGAGGTGCGCGAGAAGTCTCACACGCGATCGGGCCTGGGGGAGCGTGTGCGTGTATTTCAGGGGTGCACTAGAAGTTCCACACGCGATCGGGCCTGGGGGAGCGTGTGCATGTATTTCAGAGGTGCGCGAGAAGTTTCACACACGATTGGCCTGGGCGCGTGTATTTCAGGGGTGCGTGAGAAGTTTTACACGCGATTGGCCTGGGTGCGTGTATTTCAGGGGTGCGCGAGAAGTTCCACACGCGATTGGCCTGGGCGCGTGTATTTCAGAGGTGCGTGAGAAGTTTCACACGCGATCGGGCCTGGGGGAGCGTGTGCGTGTATTTCAGAGGTGCGCGAGAAGTTCCACACGCGATTGGCCTGGGCGCGTGTATTTCAGAGGTGCGCGAGAAGTTTCACACGCGATTGGCCTGGGCGCGTGTATTTCAGAGGTGCGCGAGAAGTTTCACACGCGATCGGGCCTGGGGGAGCGTGTGCGTGTATTTCAGGGGTGCGTGAGAATTATCACACGCGATTTCAGCAGGGTACGTGTATTTCAGGGGTGCGCGAGAATTTTCACATGCAATTTCAGCAGGGTACGTGTATTTCAGGGGTGCCGGGGAGTCCTACATGTGATTTGGCAGTGTGGGTCCTCCCAGGTGTTCCCTGTACACCCTCCACGGCCCCTGCAGGCAGCCCACACCACAGGGGACTACCCTGCATCCCTGGTCATGTCCCGCAGGCAGCCCACCCAACATGGGCATGCCCCCCAGCAAAGGCACATGTCTCCTTGCACTACTGATCACCAACTCATGTCCCCTTGCACCCCCACCCCCAGCATTGTGGGGCACCTGCCAGCAGGCCCCCACTCATGTCCCACTCATGTCCCCTTGCACCCCCACCCCGCAGCACTGTGGTGCACCCTCCACCAGGCCCCAACTCATGTTCCCCTGCACCCCCACCCCCCAGCACTGTGGTGCACCCTCCACCAGGCCCCAACTCATGTTCCCCTGCACCCCCACCCCCCAGCACTGTGGGGCACCTGCCAGCAGGCCCCCACTCATGTCCAACTCATGTCTCCCATCACCCCCACCCCCCAGCACTGTGGGGCACCTGCCAGCAGGCCCCCACTCATGTCCAACTCATGTCTCCCATCACCCCCAGCCCCAGCACTGTGGTGCACCCTCCACCAGGCCCCAACCCATGTTCCCCTGCACCCCTACACCCCAGCATTGCGGGGCACCTGCCAGCAGGCCCCCACTCATGCCCCACTCATGTCCCCCTGCACCCCCACCCCCCAGCACTGTGGTGCACCCTCCACCAGGCCCCAACTCATGTTCCCCTGCACCCCCAGCACTGTGGTGCACCCTCCACCAGGCCCAAACTCATGTTCCCCTGCACCCCCAGCACTGTGGTGCACCCTCCACCAGGCCCCAACTCCTGTTCCCCTGCACTACCCACCCCCCAGCACTGTGGGGCACCTGCCAGCAGGCCCCAACTCATGTTCCCCAGCCAACATGTCATCACAATCTAGATCCCTGGTCCCTATGGTCAGCCTCCAAATGCAGAACACCCACCTGAGTATTGCATCCACCCACTTAGAAATGGCAATAACATGATAGAACACCAATTGCAAGTTTGGAAACGAACACATGTCCCTCACATACACCCAATGGGTGTCAGTGAATCTCAAAACCCATATCATGATACGCATGAAACCAATGAGATGATACTACACATTGAAGTTTGATCAAGAAATATGTATTAAAGGAAACATAAATTGAATAAAAAATAAACAAACAGAAATGGGAATGTAAAAAAATAAAAAGAAGCATGTCCGTGAAAAAATGCTAAACCAAAAATCATAATCCAAAGGAATGGTGTCCAAAGTCACAGTCCACAAAAGAAAATCCTATGGAAAATAATAATCGAAAGCCATTGCTCCATGTGTAAATTGTAAAATAAAAAGAAAATCTAACAGTGAACTATGTACAGAGGAACAAGCCAGGGTCCATGATCCCAACAAAAGAAATGAAACCTATCTAACAACACTACCTAATAAAAAAAACTATATACAAAAATGTGGCCCATTGTCCAAAAGGTCCAAAATAAATAAAAAAGCAAAGGAAACCTAATACTAACTGCATAACTATTTACAAGGGCAGCGGGCTAGTCCGACGGCTCCCTGGTTGTCATGGGCCAGGGCATCATCGAACTCCTGTTCAATGGCTTGGAGGCGGGCATGTTCCCTGGCCCCGAGGTCCCGCAGGGATAATGCAGTGTCCAGCTCCAACTCCCTGCGAAGACCCTCGAGGCACTCAGCCCGCCTCAGCGCCCTCCGCATGGAGTTCTCCACCCTGACCATTGTGAGCCGCTCCTCCTCTGCCCGCTGCCGCTCCGCACCTATCTGCTGGCCCAACCACTCCCACACGGTAGCCACTCCCATTCCAGGGTTCTCCTGCCCTCCGGCCGATGCCTGCACCCCTGATGTTGATGGCCCCGAGCCATGATGCCTCCCACGTCGAGCCTGCCGCTGCCTCCGTCGCAACTGCCTGTGCCAGCACGACGGCATCCAGGCTGATGGAATCCACCGACGCCATCGTGCCCGTGCCCTGCCCGATGATGCCGTCACATCCTCCATCTGCTGGGGTCCAGTTGCTCGTGTGTCCACCCCTGCTGGACCTCTGACTCCTGACTGTGGCAGGGATGGGATCCCCACCGAGGTGGCTGCATTGGTCGGGGCAGGTCCACAGGGGGCCCTGGTGGCATCTGGGCCGGAAGACGGCATGTAGTACGACTGGCGCATAGCCTCCAAATAGGAGGAGAGGGTCGCCAGAGTGCCCGACACATGTACGAGACCCCCGACCATGACCGCTCCCAACTGGGCCACTTTGGCACGGTGCTCTTCGTGATGACGTGCGTGCTCCCCCGGGAAGCACGCACCTCATCACGAAGACAGCCGTGTGCAACGCGACACCAATCAGGACCTTCTCCATACGGCCAGGGGTCCCCTCGTCCGCAGGTGGAGGGGAGTCAGATGACATGGACATCCCCCCTACCTGTGGACGGGCCTGGGATGGGGCATCCCTGCTGGTACATGGTGGTGCAGTTACAGTGTCAGGGACAGTGACATGCACAGGCACCTCCACGGCGACCTGTGCTGCCTCCTGCCCCTGCCCCTGGACTGCACCACTTGCACCAGCAGGGATGCCCCCACCAGGCCCCATGTGCGGCTCATTAGCGGCCTCCACCTCCTCTGTGGAAACCACCAACCTGGATGGCTCCACACCGTCCTCCACCGTTGCAAGCCCCTGTGGGGGCTCACCCACCCCTTCCGCTGCAGCCGTGGGGGCATCCCCGCCGCTTAGCTCCACAGCGCCGTCTCCGCCCTCTTCTTCACTTTGCACTGTGTAGAGGGAGACATAGAACACAAGCATCAGGGTACTGTACAATGGTCCCCTAGACAGGAGGCAACAGCAGATGAGTGGCACTGTCAAAGATCACTTCCATCATGTCCCTCCACAACACATGGGTCAGTGCAGGCAAAACACATGCAGTAACAGGCATGGCACATGCTATGGACATAAGCAAACATGTCCAAGGGACTCTTGAAGAATACAATGTTTTTGGACTCACATGCATCATGGGTCATGCCTATCACATGCACACACTTCAGCGTACTTTCATCCATCTGGACTCGTACACCCCAGACACAGTGGATGCAAGAATAACTAGGCTGCATCAGTGATTCTGAACATTGTCACAGACATGTGTCATGCATCCATGGCATTCACAAGTCACAGACACGCAGTTCAGAAACACAGACATGGACACCATACATGTACATGGCATCAGCACACATCCCTCACCCCCACCATGTCCAGGAACAGAGACTGGCATGCTCTCATGTGTCCATTCCGCATAGGGCTCCCCATGTTGCATTTAAACACATACACCAACCTTGTGCTTCACACATTACTGGTCTCACATGCATGACCATGATGTCCCTGCACACACACACGTGTACATGGCCTATGTCACACATACAGGCTGGTATCAGACAACCAGCACGCTGCAACATGCCCTGTCTCGCACAGCAATGCTTGGCCACTTACCGCTCGACTCCAGACGGGTCTGCCTCTCAAGGATCTGGGCATGGAGCGCTGGGCGTACGCGTTCCAGGACCCTCAGCTGGATGGTACTCATGCTGCCCCGGCCCCCCTCCACGAGGCGCCGGGCCTTTGAGGGTCCTGGACCTGAAGTCCTCCCAGCGCTTCTTGACTTGCTTGATGTTGCGGGTTGCCACCCCCTCCGCTTTGATGGCAACCACATAGTCGTCCCAGATCCTGTCCCGTCCTTCCTTGTCGGCGCGTGATGATCGGAAGAGGGTATCATAATGCCTCAGGACAAGCTCTACCAGGACACCAACTTCCTTCTGACTGAAGCTGGTGGCCCTCTGCCCCTCTGGCTGGGGGTCGCCAGTGGTCTCGGATGGTGTTTGCCCCGACATGGCGACCCCCGAGGCAGGCGTGGGTGGGCAACTGGGTCCTGGGGCTGGGCTGTGGAGCGATGGTATCCCATTCGGGAGTGTTCTGTTCCAGCAGGGGTGGACACAGCAACTGGACCCCTGCAGATGGCTGATGTGCAGGCACCAAATGGCAGGGCACGGTGGCAGCAGGCAGGCAGCAGCAGATGGCTCGTGGGAGGCTGCTCGGGGCTCTGGGGGGCAGTAATTCGGCCTTTTTGGCAGGAGCGTGGTCTTCCGTGTGCTTACGCGTGGCCAGCTTGATACGGAGTGATTAGGCACATGAAAATTCTGCACGTCAGCGTGTGAATCGAGGAAAGGCCCTTAGCACGTAAGCGCGTCAGCACGCATACGCGATTCCATTGGACCAAAGGCCCTTAGCACGTATGCGTGTCTGTGACGTATCGCGCACGGGCGTTGCTTTTCGTGGGGTGCGGTGCGTGTGTTTTGCAGGCGTTGGGGTTCACACGCTATTACTTCACAGCGGGTGGGTGTTGGCTACGCGTTCTTCTACACGCAAGGCAGACGGTGAGTGGTACCCTGCTCCCCCAGGCCCGATCGCGTGTAAAACCACCCGAGAGCCCCTGAAATACATGTACCCCGCTCCCCAAGGCCCGATCGCTTGTAAAAACACCCGCAAGCCCCGGAAATACACGTACCCCGCTCCCCCAGGCCCGCTCGCTTGTAAAACCACCCGCGAGCCCCTGAAATACACGTACCCCGCTCCCCCAGCCCCGATTGCGTGTAAAAACACCCGCGAGCCCCTGAAATACACGTACCCCGCTCCCCCAAGCCCGATCGCGTGTAAAAACACCCGCGAGCCCCTGAAATACAAGCGCCCAGGCCAATCGCGTGTGGAACTTCTCGCGCACCTCTGAAATACACGCGCCCAGGCCAATCGCGTGTGGAACTTCTCGCGCACCCCTGAAATACCCGCGCCCAGGCCAATCGCGTGTGAGAAACTTCTCGCGCACCTCTGGAATACACGCATACGCTCCCCCAGGCCCGATCGCGTGTGAAACTTCTCGCGCACCTCTGAAATACACGCACACGCTCCCCCAGGCCAATCGCGTGTGGAACTTCTCGCGCACCCCTGAAATACACGCGCCAGGCCAATCGCGTGTGGAACTTCTCACGCACCCCTGAAATACACGCGCCCAGGCCAATCGCGTGTGGAACTTCTCACGCACCCCTGAAATACACGCGCCCAGGCCAATCGCGTGTGAGAAACTTCTCGCTCACCTCTGGAATACACGCACACGCTCCCCCAGGCCCGATCGCGTGTGAAACTTCTCGCGCACCTCTGAAATACACGCACACGCTCCACCAGGCCCGATCGCGTGTATAGCACTTTGGTGCACATTTTTTTCCTGCGCAGGGACGCTACCACCTGCTTTCGTGTGGCGGACATGTATGGGCCTGTGCGCGTCTTTGGCTGTGCGCTGTTTTTCCCTATTCGATTCCATGAATACGTGTTGTAGGCGAGCGTTGCCTCCTGTACTTCCCCCGTGATGCCCACATTTTCACGAGTTGTTCCCCATTCTGCGTGTGACGCCCCGTGTTACGCCTACTTTTGTTATGTGCGAATTCGCTGTGGCCTTATCGCACGGCGTTCGATGACCTGTGCGCCAGCATGCGCCGCGCACTTTTTCAGCGCACATCCCACATTTTGCGCGTGCACGGGCTTCCATGAATAGATGTGCAATGTTTTCTGTGCGATAATCGCACTTGCACTGCGATTTTCGCTATTTCACTGCGAATCGCACGTTTTCGCACGCGTGCGCCGTTTTTTCGGTGCACATTAATTCCATGAATCGGCCTGTAAGTCCTCCCTCTTCGTGTGTGCTTGGCACTTTGCGACCGCTATGGCTGATGGGAGTTGTAGCACGTCTATGAGTCTGCCCAATAGGGGCGCGTGTTGCACTGGTGTGCTGTCAACACATCGGAAGTCCCTCTTCTGCCATCGTGGCAGTCCAGTGTGTACTGTAGATGTCACAAAGGCCGAATCGGAATACACTGTAGCCGCCTTGTCTTTTTTGTGCTTCTAAGGCCATTATGAGAGCCAATAATTCTGCTGCTTTCGGTGAGAAATGTTGAACTGGAGAACTTCCAGCCCTTTAAGACGAGGTAGCAATACTCTGAGATGAATGGGGATGCAGAGTTTACTCAAAACATCAATAAACAAAATGTCTCAGAAAGTAGGCAACAAGATAACTGTTTTAATAGCAATTAACTAAAACAGGGAGTACAACAAACGTCATTGGACGTATCATAGCAAGATATCAATGAACTTCACAAAAAAACACTCTTTTATACTAAAATCTCATCATACAACCTGCATATTACGAACGTCCTCCTATGTGGCAAACTACAAAAGCTACTAGCAAGTGTGATTGGCTCTAAAGGAATATCTTCGTATATGTTCCATACTAGTATAATGGGCGTGAAAGTAGTGATAGGTTTCTTAACATCAGGTGGGGCAACTAAGCCCTTCCCTCAAAACAGGTCACTATGAACGTCACTTAATACACGACGTCCAATTGGTTACTTAACGATAGGGCTCCTAATCATGCAGTCCTCGATCATTGGCTGATTTCTAACTTCCTTCATCCCTCTTCCACCCACACTAGCAACACGCAGGCCACACTGCCAGGTGCTTGGTGAGCTGGTCATGACCATAGCTTCTCATAAATTAGAACATCATCCATCATCACCTCAGTGGTCTGCTATCAATTAGGCCTTTTGAACTTGTCCTTGAAAATGTTCTCTGTTCCTGCAGAATACAGGGTGTAGAGATACTCATTTCTCGTGCATAGGTGTGACCATCATGCTCGTCCATCTTCCTCCCTCCACGTGACTGAATACCACAAAATCGAGCAAAGGCGTATTAAAAAGAAGACTATTTTCCAATGAGCCTCTGATGTCTTCTTTTTTCTTATTCACGCCTTCAGAAAAGGTGGTTAATTCCTTCACAGATTGCAACTAATTCCTGTTCCTTCCAGCCGTTACCTTGGCTTCTTGGCTCATTCAACCTCGCAATTCTGAAATTCGCCTGTAATTCACTTATTGTTTTACTGCGACATATTTGGAAAATAAAGTTTTTTCCTTCTTCTTATCTTTGCTATAATGCTTGGTGGAAGACCCCATTCCGTAATCTTACTTTTTACACGTGTATATATATATATTGGCGCTTGCCGCAATCTATTTTACTATAAAGGTAGCCTCATGAAAACGTCATCTGCTTGCGTTACTTTGCATCTGTACATGTGAATTGACTTTAATAATTTAATCGTTTCTTCAGCATAAGCCACTTCATCTTGAGCCTAAGATGTTGCTTATCTTTGTTACATTCTTGATGCCTTATAGAATATCCGCATTTTCTCGTCTCTGCATCTCTTCTATGTACGTCAGCTTGACTCTCGCATGATGTCACCAATCTGCTCTCTCGTGCATTCGTCCTTTTCCTTCTGGGTTTTCATTCAAATAGCCATCATACCGTCTTGGATGTAGGTATGGTTTCCTCAACGGGAACCTTGCCTCCAGAAGTCTCTTGGGTATGGGCACTTCCCCTGGTACTGCTCGAGTTTCACACTCTGGTACCCAACATATAGGCAATATGGGCGAGTTGGTTGAGGTGGGGTACTTGGCTCCTTCTCTACAATGTGAAAGCAATCTCTTGCTTGCTACTACTTTGGCTGTCCCGTCTACATTAATTTTCACCACTGCTGTCCCAGTATGCCTTTCACCCATCGTCTGGTCTATAGTTGATGACCCATCAATGAAGAGTATTTCTGCCCCCTCAAGGACATTCTCTCCCACTTTATGGATGTCGTCATAATGTGTATTAATGATGGGTACTTCCCAAATTTGTTGTTGAGTGACCAGTCGCCACTGGGGAAGATGCCTTTAAGACTATATAAATAAAATTGGCGACTAATTACGCCTCCCTTGACTACACACATTTGTGAACATACTCTATATATGCTATAGTCAATCTTAGCATTTCATTTCCTAACCAAAAAAAAGGATTATCAATCCAAAAAATATAAATGTATTCATAGATCTTTAAAACAATGCATTGTTTTACATATAACACCATTTTATACCAAATTTCATTCCGATAAACTATAAGAATGAAGGCAATTGGAGGCAAATAATAACAGTACTTTCCATACCACACTTGATAAGTAAGAATACTGGGCATCAACATGGGATTCAAAAGGCTTCAAGACAGTTTAGGCTATTCTGAGGTTAGTGTGAATTTGTTATCCTCTGTATGACGTACATAGAAATAAAACCTCTTTTGGACAAGAATCCTGTTAACAGAATACTAAATTAAGGTTATGTGTTTTTGAAGCAGATACAAGCTACCAAGCCACATGCAGATTGAGATAAACAACTTAAAGAGCCCATCTACACCCCTATCAAAGTAAGGTTAGTTTTCCACACTCTAGATTGAAACTTACACTATTGTTTTGTTATGGTGTCCACCTCTGACATAGTCGTCAATGTCTATATGGCTGCCCTGGCACGTGTGATTGCCACTTTCACCTCTAACTACCAGTGTTAAGCGGATGACACCCAGCTATCCTTCAGGCTACCCTCGGCCGCCTCCTCCTCCTTGCACATATCTGACTGTCTGTCGGCTAACAATCATGCTGTGCTGCAAACGACCTCTGCCTCAATGCCAGTATGACTGAGATCGTTCGCAATGGGAACCCTGCTCCTGCTTTGCCACTTTCACTCTGGCCGGCCTCCCTTAGCCCTGCACCCGCACCCACCTGCAAGGCTAAAAACCTTAGGGTCACCTTCGACTCCACGCTCTCCTTCTCCTCACACATTTCGGACATCTCTAAAAAAAATCCAACCATCAGCTACACCTCTTCAGAGGTACTCTACCTTTTCTTACTTTCCCCCAGTGGCTCACTGTCTCCAGAGCGCTGGTTCTCTCTAGGCTTGATTACTGCAACAGCTTCTTCCTTAATCTCCCTTCTTCTACAACTCATCCAGAACAGAACCGCAAGACTTATCCTTGGTCTCAAGCCCTGGGATAGCATCCCTCCGGTGCTGAAATCCCTTTATTGGCTCCCTGTGGCTGCAAAGATCAAGTTTTAGACCCTTTGCAAGGTCCTCAAGGCTTTCTGGAGACTGGGACCAACCTACCTGCAACATTGCCTACCTAAATACTGTCCCTCACGAGCCCTCCGCTCATCTACCTCCAACCATCTGCGGTTCTCCAAGCAGAGACTTGGAGGGAGAGCCTTATCCTCAGCAGGTACCTCCCTCTGGAATAGCCTCCCTGTCACCCTCCGTCTTGAGCCTGATCTTCTTAAGTTCCAGAAACTCCTCCGGACCTTCCTCTTCTCCTCTTCTCCTCTTCCTTCTCTCTCTCCTACCCTGCTAAACTAGCTCTCTGCTCTTTCCTTCCCTCCCTCCCCCTCCTTACAGCTTGCTGACTGGCCGTCTGGTGTTCCTCAGAGATTCACAAGTCCCCGCCAGTCCTCTCTCGCACTTGCCTCAGGGCCCTACATCCCGCCCACCATCACTGCACTTAAAAAAAAAAACAAGAGAGTGGCTCTCTCTGCACTTACCTAGTCTCCACTGACCAGGTGCACTTGGACCTCCCCCTCCCTGTCACCGTCTAGGCACTTGAGCATGACAAATGCACTGAAGACAGTCTTCACCCCCTAATCGCACTGTGTAAAACTGCAGAATCACCGTCAGGCCTATTTGCTTTGTCCTCTGTTGTTAAATTCATTTTTCGCACTTACTCTGCATGTTGCATACTATTATCGTCTCAGAAATTCAAGGGCTCTGAGCGACTGCTGTTTTTTTTCCCCATGTTCCCACTCTCCTTGAGCGCTTTGAAACACTTGCCTGTATATAGGTGCTTTATAAATAAACAATACCAATACCAATTACAAAGTTTTATTATTTTTTCTCACATTATAGCATGATTGTTTCGAAGAAAGGGTTGTATTGATTCTTTCACATACATAAGAAGAACCGTCATGGAGAAAGCCCATCATTTATCTGTCAATAACATTTGGATCAATGTATAAGGGCTGAAACGTGTAGACAACACAACTGCTTGAATGACATCTGTCGATCCTTTTTTCCATCTAGGTGTCTGAGTAAAAACGCAGACACCTTTTTGTTGTTCTGTGCATGTTTTTTATCTGAATCAATTATGAAAAAAATAGAGCAGAATTGTAGTAAGAATAGTGAATATGTTCAGAAGCAACTAAACCACACTGTTACTAACTTCAAGACATAAAAAGATTTTATATTAAAGGTTTATCTGAAATGTTAATGCTTATCTGAATTAACTTTGGTATCAAAATTGTGTTATATGTAAAACAATGAATTTGTATACACATTTTTGTAAGCTCTACATTTATATTTTTGGATTGATAATCCTGTTTTTGGGCTGGACAATGAAATGCTAAAATTGACTATAGCATAAAGAGTGCTCACAAATAGGTGTGCAAACAAGGGAGGGGTAATCAGTAGCCTATTGTGTTTATACTGTCGTCATAATGTTCGTAGCACAGTCAGGCACATAGTCTTCTTCCTCCACTGGTTCAGCTATGAATGTCACTGGGTTTCTAATTCTGCATCTCACTACCTTTATCTCTAGATTTTAGTTACTCGCCTCTCACATCCAGAGATGCTCTCTGTGTAGTCAATGTGTGTTTGAGCTTTTCGCGGATCGCAAAGAGGGCATGCTTCACTTGAAGTGTGGTGCTGCACCCCATTGTGATACTTGCTGACTTTTCTACCGTGAATGCAGCAGCAGACAATGCTTGTTCTCAAGAGTAATGTAATCTCATCACTGGGTCTAAAAGTCTGCTATGGTAGGCCACTGGTTTGTGTCCTAAGGTTGACTTCTATGTGAGCACTGCTGTCATCACTACTCCACTGGAGTGTGAGAACAAAAAGAATGTGTCCTTGTAATCGGGAATACTTCACTGGAGCTGTGTATATTGCCTTTGTCAGCTCCACGAATGCTTCAGTCATCTTGTGTGCCCATGATAGGTTACCATCCTCTCTCTGTGCCTCATTAAGCCCACTTAATAGGGGTCTTATTTATGTGCTGTAGTCGAATACATAGGCTCTGCAGTAATTGCAGAGGCCCAAGAATTGCTGCATCTCTCTCACTGTCTGTGGCAGCAGCATTTGAAAGATACCCTTTCCTGAGTTACCTTTCGGCCTTCCTGTGATATCAACTGCCCAATGTACACTTCCTCCTGGCAATATTGTAGTTTTGCCATGTCTACCTTGTAAGCCTTTCCTGCTAGTACTGTTAACAAGTACACTGAGACATTTCAACACTGCTCTTTCGGACGTGCTGGAAATCAAAATGTCATCTACATACTGAATGATGGTACTCTCCAACTGTATGTTCCCTAGGTCCATTCGAAGGACCCTATTTAAGATAGAGGGTGATTCACAGGGTGATTCACAGTACCCCTGTGATAATCTTGTGTGTTTCCACTTCTGGTTTCTATATAGGAAGGAAGTCAAGTCCTGTGATTCTTCGTGGCGTGGTATAGAAAAGAAGGCGCTCTTCAAATCTATTACCATGAAATGGCTACCTTCCGGCGGAACACTACATAGAATTGTTGCTGGATTGGGAATTTATGGAAATTCTGCCTCAACAGTTTGATTCAGAGGATGTAGATCTTGAATAAAATGATCCCCCATGTCCTTCTTCACTGGGTACACAGCTTTATTACACTGTAACTCTGAAGGGACTATAATGCCCTGCTTTCCTAAAGTGGTGATCGTCTCATAAATGCCTTCATCTGCCTCTCTAGATAGGGGATATTGTCTTGCCCTTCATGAAATATCCCCTGGCTTGAGCTTTATTTTGACAGCTCCTATCCCTTTTAACAGGCCAATGTCATCTGGACTGCTAGTCCATCGAACACTGGGTATTTGTGCTAAGTCTTCCTTGAGAAATGGTGATAGCACTTTTTTCAGCAAAACCATTCTCTGTGGTACTTCCCTGTAATGTATCCTCACCCAATGAGTAATGCTCATGAAAAACACTTTCTCGTGATCTGAACAATCGTCTCCAAACAGTTCCTTGTCTGTCAAGTCATTCAGCCTGTGCGCTTCTCCTACCGTGATTACTGTCCTGCATGCTCGTCCTGTGTCTTTCTACCCTTACTATAATTGCCTACATTTCTATTTGGTATCACCTGTCCTTCCCTCTAGTGCTCTAGCACCTTGAAGAGTCTCTTGTGCTAGATGGGATTACCAATAAAGATCTCATACAAAATAACCAGACAGACTCAAAGAATATGGCAAAGTGCTACTTTATTCTCAATTTAATAAAGCAAGGCAAACTGGCAGACATCGGACTGATGCTTGCACACTCACACAAAAACTTGATTGCACAGAGGTTTTATACCCCAACATGCATCATATATGATGTCATGGTACATGGCAAACTGTAAAACCTATTGACAGGAGGGATTGGTTAGCGGAACATATCTAGTTATAGAATACATAGGGATTAGTACAACATTGGCCGTCTCTTATCTGTAAGGCACTCCTCAAACTACTTCTAAATACGTATAATACTGATTATAGCAGACGAAATGGCATCGTACAGTATTCAACCTTGTATAGCAGGTTACCCGTTAGACCCACTGATTGGCTGGCATTGCCACCCAACCTTGGACTTTCGGCTCGGCTAGCAGCACATAAGTTTTTACAAAGTCCAAGACAGGTACTTGATTCACATCAGATTACTCCCCACTTTCCAAATTAGTTGATCATCTCTCATCCGTCTGACCGTTAGCCAAAGGTTCCTGTCTATAGTTGACCTTGTAGCTTGGTCTCTGTTCTGGGACATTCAAGGGAGTGTAAGCACATCATTATCTTCAACCAAGGTTTAATGAATAGCCCTTATTTTCAACTTTTGACTCAGGTGTAAAGAGAACACAAATGTGTCCATCTTTACCTCTTATTTACTGCTATTTGATTTACTAATGCTGGGTGTTCTTGCTCCTCTTGGCCTCTATAGGGACTTGCTCATTCCGTCTTCTAGGAGCCTTGTCCATTGTTAATTGTCCAATACCTGGCTCTTGCAAATGCTTTCTTCTTTTTTAATCTAAGAGTAATGTGTCTCACGTCCATGGCTTATCCGTCTGCCTCCTTTGTGCCATGCAGATATTCTTTAAATATAGCATCCTTGATCCCAGGCCATCATAGACTCCTTTTCGTATTGCACATGAAGCTGTCTCCGAGCATCTCCTGACTCAGCAACCCTGGTATGTCTCTGAAGTAGCTGGATTGAGTCTTAGCATGAGCCGGTTTAAATTTTCCAATTATGGCCATCCTAGCCATGTTATATATTCCTCTATAGCAAGCTTCTATATGTCTCCTCTACTTTGCATTACTACGTATGTACAATTATTGGTTAGCAAGTTACATTGACTTCTTTTGCATATGATTACTTTATCATTTTGTACATGTTTCTCTTTTCACTTCAGTTTCATTGTCAGTCTTAAGTATTTTCATAATGTTTCAGTATGTCCTCACACATCTTCTTCATGACATCACTATGCCTCAATCATATTTTACTGAGCACTTCATGATGTCCAATGGTGCGTGCTGACATCCTTCCACACAATATCCTTTTACTCTCTCAGTGCGAGGATACATTCAATACAGTTGTCTGAGTGCATCTCGTCTTTCATACACTCAATGTGGTATAGGGACGGCACATGGAGTCCTATTGAGGGCTCTTCTCCTACTGTTCCAATATGACAGCAGTGAGGGGGCGGGAGTTAGGGAAAATGCATCCACCTGTTCCTCTACACTCTCATCTAGGTGAAACTCTGGTTTGAACAGAATCATGTTGGGTATACGTAGAAATTTTCCTTGTATCCCTTGAAGCCATTCTATCAGCACTTCCACTCCATTTTGGAAAAGCTTGAGATTTGCTGGCACCCACCTCTGTTTAGTCTGCCCACAATATGCCTGGATATGTTCCCTCATGTTCATGTAGTGAATTCCTGGAGTCGAGCACACTATCCTCTGGTCACTGAATTAAATGGTCATGTTAAATCGGCTCATCATGTCCCTACCCATAATGTTTAATGGTGTCTGTTGGGAATATAACAATAACATAGTAAGGTTGTGTTCTCCTATGGAGATTGTAAGTTCGTCAGTGAAAGGAACCAAATCTGTAGCCCCAGAGAATGCCTGCGCATTCATGGCAATGCCTGACTTCGGTATCTCCCCTTCTCCAATACAGAATCGAGTCGCCCCCGTATCCACGAGAAAGGAGAAAGTCTTGTCACCTATTGTCACCCTTATACGTGGTTCCTAGTTTGGGTTGAGTGTAATGGATAGGATCGAACACATCCATTTTGTCTGTGGGCTGTCTTATTGTGGATATAATGACCTTCCTGTCCAGGTAAAAGGATTACCCCCCACTACAATCACTCCCTCCCAGCTTCCGTATGGGAGTCCACATCATGGAGTCTGTGTGTGCCATGGCTACAATGTTCTGCTGCATTGGTGCTTGCTGTGCTGGTTGAGGTGGCTGTGCATGTTCCTGTGTTTGCGGTTCATATGTCATGGGCTGATATGGCTGCATGTGCATGCTCTTTATTTGTGCTGGTTGTGGCACGTATGTCTCTGCGTGCTTGTGATCTTGAGCATAATAGTCAATTTGTTCTGTCTGATATGTGGGCTGATATGGCATTCTCCCCCTTCATTGCATTCTGCCCCTTTTTCTGCACATTCGTGATATGTGATCTATCCTTCCGCATAGCCAGTTTTGTACCGGACCCCCCATTGGTCTTGGCTGTTACTCATTAAATCCATCTCCACACTGTTGCATTGGGTATCCAAACCCTCCTCCCCATCTCCTTGGCCAGTAATTTGTGTCACCCCTTCCTACGAAGGCTCCTCCTACTGTTTGCGGTCGATTTTGTATGTTCTGGGTAACTACTCCCTCTCTGCTTGTCAACATCGGCCCTTCCATGGTGTACTTTGATAGTTTTTTCTGCACTAACTTTGCTTCTTCCTACTTCCTCTCCTCCCACTTCTTTCTTGCATTCACCTGCATTAACCAACAATAGTGCACTATATATAGCTGGATCTCTGACCATGGTTTAGCTTCCATCCCCACTAATTTCTTCAGATATTTCTGTGCATGTTCTGGCAATCCTTGCCATAATATGTGAATAAATAACCCCACTGTTTTGTCCCACGGTTCTCTTGTCTCAAGGTGCCAACGTTCTTGAATCTCATGAATGTATTGGAGTGGGTCTTCGTCCTCACGCATTTTGCATGCCACAATTGCGCTTATGTCCGATGTGTCTGGGTACTGTACCCTTAGAGCAGTTATTGAACGGGCTCCATGGTGCGCCATATTTTGTGCTGTCACTCCAGGATATCCTGTCCTTTTCCAAATGTCGTCCGCGACCTCCCTGAGAATGCCAGACAGCAACTCTTCATGTTGCCCTGTGGGGGAGGGATATCATTGAGTCTGGTGTAGACCTGTGTCTCTTGCCAGGTATACCTGTGGGAACCATTGTGCAAGGATCAAAGGTCCTGATTTAATCAAACTGGTTGCCTGGTCCACAATGGTAACATATTATTGAATTAACAAAGGTATGCGTCCATAGATGTTTGTAGATTTGAGTATTCACTGTGTCTGCCTACTGGGAGGACCCCCTACACAGCTATACATGATGAAAACAATGTGCTGTGCTCTGTGCTTAAACCTGCAGCTACCGTATTCCTGGAGCTATGGAAGAGGCAGCGAGCCAAAGACGTCACGTGGTGGAACCTGTACAGCTGGGATGAAGATGAGGTGAGACATTGACCTGTCTAATTTGTTTGACTTTACCCCCAGCTGGAGTCTATTTGGGGTTCAACCAGTGGGATGTAGAGGAAAAGAATAGTTCAGCTCCAGACCACTGATGCCAGTCACACCTGGCTGCTGGTTATGAATGGTGTGCATGGGTTGGTGTTCCCAGCCCAGTGTCCTCTTACCAGGACACCAGCAGTAATTGACACAGTTTCATTGGGTTCCAGACCTGACAGGTCAATGGGTTACATACTACATTTTTTGCGTAAGAGCGATGGAAAGCAAAGGTAATCCTTTTATTAATGTTTTTCTCTGTAGTGCCTGTTTATCACCACAAACAAAAGAAGGCTGTAGCGTTAACTCAACTAATGTTATCTCCCTCAAAATGCATACGTGTCTTTTCTCTATCGTTGTACTTCTGGCTTTTGAGGAGCACATCTTCTCTGCAATCGCCCGCCATTTCTGGGGCCACAAATTGATGGAACGTATAAAGTGTAAGTTTGAATGCCTGAGTGGGAGGGTGTATCCGTAGGCAGTGGAGCTCTCATTGGAAGGTCCAGATCTGGATTTGAGTTGCCCAGCATACAATTCCTGAGCAGTAGGAATGATATTTAATTCCCAAACTCATGGCAAGCTTTCTTTCCTGCTAGGCTAATATGAGTCCCATGAACGCAACCACAGGAAAAGGGGGAAACCCCTCCACCAAAACCATGGAATTCTGGTGCATTCTTCACATTGATAGCTAGCTACAATCTTCTTAAATGAATGGCGTCAAGGGGATTTCTCTGTCCCCACAGCTTAAGAACTCAAATGTTCTAACTCCAGAGAACAGCCATCTACAAAGACGTACAAAGACACTGCTTCGTAAAAGAAAGGCCCTCACGATTTCACAGGGAAATCCCTTTGCTTCGGTTGTGTGCGAACAGGATCGAGCTAGCCCATAGGGCAAAAGAACAATACCTGAAGCGCCGGCCTGAAAGTCCAGCATGGGCAACATTGCTGGGCCAATGTGGGCCACATTTTGGACAAAAAAGATGGTCGTTTTAACCATGTTACTGTCCTAACGTGCCTTCATAGTCACTATTTCACACACATGTTCCCAAACAATCCACTGCTAAGTACTGCCTAAACAGTTTTTCATGGACTGTCACAAATTACAATTTCCAAATGCACTGTAGACTCGTTTGAAGAAGATGGGCATTTGCACACAGACGGGCAGAAATTCGATTGTCTGGAGCAACAGAAAGAACGAGTGGTTGTGTGGCCTTCAGATAATTCGATGATAGAAAGTGCTCTGGGTCTGGAGCAACAGTGAGAGGTAAAGGTGCGCTCTGTTTTCGATGCATGGTGACTGAGTGAATAGGTATTTTCAGCTACCTTTTTCTTGATGCTTTACTCGCAATGGTGCAATCGGAAGATGCAATGTTTCTTTTTATGCCAACCCACCTTAGCTTTGGTTACCCTCCTCTTCCTGCGCATCTTCCTTGTTCACACCCTCCCCTCAGGTTGCCCCTGCCTCTGTGGTCAGTATCTTGAACCTAGTTCTCCTTACCTGTGTCTTTCGTCCATTCTCTGCCCTGGTGCAGTGATGCTCCTGCCATCAGTGGTCCTTCTCTCCTTCTCTGCAAGGGGCAGAAAATGCATCCAGGCACCAAGGAAAAAGTGGCCCACAATCGCACGATTCGTTACTTTTCAGAATAGACTGTTCCCCCAAGGGGGGGGGGGTGGGGGGGTTTGGTCAAATATATTGCAAGTAATGCATTTGTAAGCATATTTGCTTAGTAACCTTGGTAAAAACGAGTGTAGTAACTTATGAAAATGGTCTGCTCGGGTTAAACAAGAAAAAAAACTGGCTAAAAAAACTGGCCCATACTAGAATCATAGACTGGCACTTCATGCATTGCCTTATAGGTTAGTCTGGGCCTGCTTCCTGTCTGCTACCATTCTTTAGGGGGGGTCCATTTTACCCTGCCCCCACCTCTCTACCAAGTCCCATCCTGCCCTCCATCAGCAGCGCCAGGGGCAAATTGACATTCTCATGGTAAGAGTTTGTGTTGGCGAGAGTTTGTTGTGGTTGTGGTTTCTGTTCACCTTTAGTTTACCATGCTGCAAGTGAACTGGAGGTATCATTTCACCTAGAACTCTAATAGCGTTTCTGTAAAATTAGCACCGTTCCCAATTAATTCATGATCTTCCTTTCATTGTAAATATTATATTTTTTCTTTTTCAAAAAACAAAAATGATTGTCCAATTCACGCCTTCGTAGCGCATCAAACATTATAATCCATCGCAACAATTATTTTGATAAGCACAGCAAAAGTCATAAGGAATAACCCAAAATCATATTTGCCAGAAATGCTATAAACTCTTATGGCCGGATTCTGAAAACAGTTTTGTGCGCAAATGATGAACGAACATACATTTCATGTGTCTGTGAACATCCTAGTTGTACGCATACAGATGCCCTTTAACTTTTAAGATTGCGTTTGTTTTATATTGTTTATAATGTTTGTTTTTAACCAATAAACAATTTTTTTTAAAGAGAAAAGAAGAGGCACTTTAACCCCCCCCCCCCTTGCACATTTGCGAGTAGTAGGGAGTGTAAGAGGGGGTTTCTGCACATTTCAAAGCACATCCACAGTTCACATACAGGATGTGCACTGAAATGCAATAAAATAAATGCATTCAAGTGAGTGTAATTTCTGGCAGTTACTTTAAATGGTACATCAGCTGTTATTTTTCCACTTGCATTTCTTTTTTTTTCTTTTTTTTTTATTAGCATTTATGGTTATAACATACACAAACACCTCCCCTTCCCCATACCCCCAACCACCTCCTACCCTTCCCTGAACACTCCCCCCAGGACAGCTGCCCCTCTTCTTTCTTAGTCGAGATCAATTCTCACCCAACCCCAACATTGTCCCCCCAAACGCTCTGCGTATTCTAGAACCAAATATTTCTTTCATTGCCACATTAATACATTTCCAGAATGGTTTTAGGACGGGGCAGTCCCATCATAAGTGCCTGCATGTCCCATTTTCTTTGCAACCCCTCCAACATATCCCAGACATTTTAGGGGAGCCGTTCTGTAGCTTCTCCGGCATCAGGTGCCACTGTACCGTAACTTTAACTCACATTTCTCGAATTTTAAGTGCTCTCATATGATTCGGTATCCTCTGCCACACTTCTTGCCATTGTTCGGCCGGTATGGAGTTATTTAAGTCTTTTTCCCATTGTTTTGTATACCCCCAGTGCCAGTGTATAGTCAATGAATCTGTAAGTAGCCTATAGAGTGCTCTGACCATATGAAGGTGCCCCGAGTTTGTAATTAAATATTTTTCAAAGGGTGTAAAGTCACTTACTGCTGCTTCTTTATTTCCCCTTGCCAATAGCCAATGTCTCAATTGTGAATATCTAAACCCTTCCATTTCAGCCAAGTCAAATGCCTTACATTGCTGAAATGTCTTGGTCTTCCACCAGATCACCCATCTTCTACCACCCCACCTTTTCCCAGCATCTAAAAGCACCCCGCTCTAACCCAGGTGTGAACTGTGGGTTACGAAATAGGGGAGTAAATGGAGAGGTGAACATTGTTATACCCACACACCGTAATAGCTCATCTCATAGGTCACCCATCAATGTCGTTATTTTACTCTTGTACATGTTATGGGGATGATCAACCTTTTGAAACCAGAGAACTTTTTCTAAGGGCCTACCGACCACTGCTGGATCCATCTGTACCCATATTTTCCCTTTATTTCCCCCAAACCAGTCACATATTATCTGCAGTTGAGCCACTTGATAATTGATTTTAAACTTCAGGGCCCCCATTCCTCCTCTCGCAACGGGTGCCGTCAATAACTTCCAAGCTACCCTTGTCCTTTTCCGATTCCATATAAATGCCTCACAACCCTATTCAGTTTTTTTTAAATGCCAAAGGTACGGCTATTGGCAAGGCTTGGAAATAATATAACACCCTCGGGAGGACAACCATTTTGATTACATTAATCCTACCTATCCATGAGATTAATAATGGATTAAGCTCCTCCAATCACTGGGATAATTACCCTGGTATATACTCCATGGAGTGGTTAATTTTCACTCCCAGATATGTCAACCCTTTAAATGTCCTCTGATAATGTCCCAAATCTACAAGCCTTTCCGTGTATGGAGCCCCCCGCCCCCTTGTAGTACCATGATTTCTGATTTGTGAGTATTGATCTACAATCCCTCTACTTCTCCAAACGTGTTAAGCTCTGTGGTCAATTCCAGTAGTGAGTTAACCAAGTCCATTGCCGTGACAAGTAAGTCATCGGCAAATGCCATCGCCTTATGTTCCATACCTCCGAACAGTATCCCCCTAATGTTCTTCTCATTGCGGATCTTTGATAAAAGCGGTTCCAAATGTATCGCATACAGAAGTGGAGACAAAAGGGCTTCCTTGTTTTGTGCCAAAAGATACTTTAATTCCCTGGGAGATGTACCCATTAAAAGCCAATCGGTGTACCAGAGTCTGATAATTAACCCCAACCATGCGCAAAAATCTAGGGCCAAACCCATAAACTCCATAGTATGGAACAAAAAACTACTACTCCACCCAATCAAACACTTTTTCAGCATCTAGAGCGAATATCCATGCCGCCAACCCCGATTTATTTACTTTCTCAATCAAATGACTCACCCTTCCTATATTATCAAAAGTTTGTCTTCCTTTAGCAAATTCCAATTGATCAGGGTGAATAAGTTTAGGTGTTACAATTTCCATTTGTAGTGCTAATATTTTCATGAATATTTTTGCATGAATATTGATGAGAGCAACGGGTCTGTATGACCCACACTCCATTTTATCTTTGTTAGGCTGAGGAAATAGCTCCACCTTAGCCTCTTCCATAGATGGTGTAATACATCCTGTCATGATAAAATAATTAAAAAGGGAAGTTAATATCAGAGCTGGCGAATCTATGTAAGTTTTATAGAATAGTGCCAGGAAACCATCTGCCCAGGAGCCTTATTTATAGGAATAGCCCTAATTGTTTTACCTACTTCCTCCCTTGTAATCTCTCTTTTCAGTTCCTCCCTTTGCCGAAGATCAAGACTATTCAAATGGCATTGCCTCTAATAAGTTTCTTGAGCTAATTCATCTGGTATATCCGAAGTATACAATTTGGAGTAATAGTCTGTAAATCTTTGAATTATATCTTCAGTTACGGTGCTATAAGTATCTGAACCTGTTTTAATACAGAGGATGGCCCTTGCTTCCTCCTTCTTTCGCACTTGCCACGCCAGCATATAATCTGCCTTATTTGCCTTTATATGATAGCGCTGCTTCAGAAATAATAACGACTTCTCAGGCTGTTTAGTTTGAAACAAATCCAATTGTCCCCTAATGTGTCTATATTCCCTCCGTAAGGTCACACCCCTATTTGATTCCATTCTCCTCGTTACCCCCTTTAATTGTAATTCTAAGTCCCTTTGCATTAACGTAAGTCTTTCTCGTTGAACCTTTATTGCAATTAGTTTGCCCCTCATTGTCGCCTTAAAGATATCCCACACTGTCTGTTCCTGCATTCCTGGCATCTTATTGGTTGTGAAAAACTCCCCAATTGTACCCCGTATCTCAGCACTAATGACCGGATCGCCCAATAAATGCTTTGGGAATTTCCAGCACCGAAAGCTTGACTGGGGAAGATCTAATTGGATTTCTATTGATAATGGAGCGTGATCTGCAATTTGACATACTCGCCCCAACAAAGTGGTTGATACTCATATATAATGTATGTGGGAAAAGGACAGGTGGATCTGGGAATAAAAAGTATATCCTTTAGCCCCCTTCTGAATTTCTTTCCAATAATCAGCCATAGCTAGTCGGGTCATACTTGCACAGAGTTTCTGCGTCTGGCCCTTATGAGAGACATCTGCTATTGTCCTCCTGTCCACCTTTGGATCCCATGCTAGATTAAAATCTCCTGTCATTATAATTTGGCCTATTGCACATTTTTCTAATTTACTCAATACCGCCTGGAGGAATCCATCCTGTCCCGCATTAGGGGCGTATATTGTGGCTATCGTAGGTTTTAAAGTTCCCAACTGAATATGAGTGAAAATATATCTGCCCTCATTGTCAAATTCGTTTGCAACTATTTGGAGTACCTTCATTCTCTTGAATGCTAGGAGGACCCCTCCCATCTTCTCTTTGTTGTTAGAGTGTAATATATGTTGATGACTCTTGATCCTTAATTTGTGGCTATCTTTCTTGGCTATATGAGACTCCTGAAAAGCCACCATGTCAGGGTTACCCCGCCTTAACCATTCCTCTACTTTACTTATTTTAACCGGTGAATTCAAACCCCTAACATTCACTGACAACAGATGAAGCCCGCTTTTACCCCATGTAAATTTTGACACAAAATGTTCCCACCTGGTAGCTGTTCCCCCCGCCCCCCTAACTAACCCCTGCTTTCCCCCTCCCCTCTCCCCAACCCCTACCGGTCGGATTTAACCCAACTCTTCCCTCTCCCATGCAACGAACCATGGGGTTGAATCACATTACTCGCCTGTGATAACTTGTATGGGCCTACTTTGACCCATGAAACCCCTCCCGATTCCAAGTGCCAGAATCATCTCACACCAACCACAACGCCCCTAGAACCATAATCCACCACCCCAGGGGTATATGCTCATCTTCGTACAACCTGCTGCCCACCAATCCGTCCCCTCTGAGAGCCCAAGGAACCATGTACCTATTAATCTTCGTACACAAGTCATGCTGTTGACAGTCCCTCAGGTCCATTTGAAGGCTTCTTTCTCGACTGTGGCCCTCAAACTCTTCTCCATTCCCTGTATTTCTTTAATGTCTCTGTTGGCAGGCCTTGTCGCTCACTCCCCTCCTCCAATTTCAAAATCCTAAGACCTTCCTCGCAGGTAGTGACACAATGTTGCCTTCCCTCCCACGCGAACAACAATCCAAAAGGAAATGTCCATCTATATTTTACTTGAGTCTGCAATAGGGCTCTGACCACTGGACCTATCAATCTCCTTTTTACCAGCATAGCCTGCGCTAGGTCTTGATACAGCTGAATTTCCACACCATTCACTTTAGCAGGGCTAGCCTGTCTAGCCTCCTGCAGCAGCACCTCTTTTTGGCCATACCGTTGAATAGCTGTAACATCCTGAGGTCTGGCACCTGATTCCCTTCTTCTTGGACCTATTCGATGACTGCGATCAAGGGGCGCCTCTTCCCCCACTTCCAGCTCAAGCAGGTCAGCAAAAACGTGTTGTATCATGTCCTTTAGATCGCATTCAGAAAACACTTTGATTCTAATGTTAGATCTCCTCGAGCGATTTTCGAGACCTTCAGTCTGATTCTCCAAATTATGCGTGACTGTTGCAAGTTGTTCAGTCAGGGTATCAATCTTGCGGGTATCTTCTACCAGTTCCTGTATGACTTTTTCTGCAGAGTCCAATTTTTCCCCTAATTCTGTTATTTCACCTTTCACCTCCTGGAGGGATTGAACCAGTTCATTTCTAATTAAACTCAGCTGGGACTGTATGGTCTCTGTCGTTTGATCACTGAAGTCCTTAAAACATTGTTGAAACACCTTTTTTAGTGATCATTTGTCCCATGGACCGGCCTGGGGGCCCTGCCGTATCTTCCTGGACCTGGGTGGTCTGTTCTTCATCTAATTCCACTTCCCCTTTCTTACGCCAAAGTTTTTGCCATGCACCATCTTGATGCTTTTTCACCCCTCTTGGGGTAAGTGCCCCCTAGTTGGTGTCCTTCGGCCTGTTCTTTAACATCTTGAAAAGATTTATGCAATGTCTTCTTTTCGCTGCTACCATCTCAGCTGTCCAACCAGAAGGCTCACCTTAATCCTGTAATTTGCTGTTCTTATCAGGTACCACAGGTTTGAGTCCCTTGCCCCTCCACTTTCATTCCCTAGGGCTCGCCAAGATTCTTCCACTTCCAAGGAGCCACACCTTGTGCCCTTCCTTTGCGGCTCTTGGGTGCTACTTTCAATGAAATCCTTGGTGGACACACTACATTTCCCCTACCACCACAATGCCACACCCACCTCAGCGCGATTCCTTTTTCTGCCCGTTTCAATAGATTCCGAAATTCACAGTGGTGGAAACATTTATGCCCTGGTACACTGCTAGGCGCCCAAAATGGTTAGAAAATTCAGCTGTTGCCCCAGTGAAAGTTCCATGCCCATCCTCAGCGGTCCATAACAGGCCTAGTTTCCAAATGGCGACTGGGCAGGGCCTTGATGAAGTTTCTTGTTTATCCCTCACCATTCAGCAGGATCGGTCTCCATCCTTAATTCCAGGGGTACCCAAGCCTTCCTCGGGTTGCCAGAACACTTTACCCGCTCTCCCTAGGGTGTGGAGTTTTCCATTTGCATAGTTTCTGGGGCGCCAGGTGGGAGCCTTCCCCTCGTGGTGTTATCATGTCAGTGGTCATCTTGCAAGTGGAGATTCCAAGAGCCACCCACCTCATGGTGTTATCATGACGGCAGCCATCTTGGAATCTCCACTTGCATTTCTAACCATCAATCAGGATACAAATTATTTTCCCTATGGCAGAGACTTCAAGTGCCCATCATTACAAAATGCACCCCGACACCAATGTGTGTGTTTGGCATCCCTCAGACATTAATATCGGGGAACGCTCCCAACACCAATGCACGCAAAATTGCTGGTCAGTGCATCATTTGCGCTGGATCATTTGCGCTGGCACACAATGCCCCCACCAAAAATGCAGAGGCAACGTTTGAGATTAAGATGACCTTGGCGCTTCTTTAAACCACGTAAGTACAAAGAGCACGTCTTCAGTGCTTTTTTTTTTTACTTGTGTGAATGATTTATTTTTTATTTCAATATATCACATTCAGAGAAACTATTTGTTTCAGACAAAAGTGAATTCGGGGATAAACTTCTGAAAACGTTTAATAATAATAATAATAGTAATAATATTGTATTTGTGACTTTCCTTATGGTTCAGTTTTTACGTTTTTCTAAGTGACATCTTCCGCCTTCCCTTCCCCACCTTCTGTAAGTGTAAGCCTACTTCAGAAATCAAAGAAAACAAAATTCAGATATGTCTTCATTATGTCCTAAAAATGTACAATAATGCATTACTGATTATTTTCCCTTGGATGGTTGGTACACGTTTCAGTATTTGTTTTTGAATGTTGTCATTGTGCTGTGAACATATATTTTATGAGAACATAGTATTTTCTCTGGTATCTTAACGCAACATTTAAAAAAATTGCATTTAAGAATTAACATTCATCTGAAAGTCAAATTCGCCCAGATTACTTTGCCGACATGGCTAAGCGCCCTTCACTCGTTTGCATAAGCAGTGTGTGTCATTCACCCATCAATGTGCCCTTCAGTGCATCTTCCAGAGTTACATAACTGCAAGGCATCTGCATTTCTTTCTCATGGATTTTAGAGTTTACCCCAGGGAAACAAAGAGCTGAATTTTAGGATAAATTAATGTAAATAGGTTTGTCATTTATGGTCAATAGACACTCATGGCATAAATATAAATGACAATCCTATGCTTTTTAACATTTACCATGCTCCCCTCGTCCACCTGATCTCTACCTTCTCTCCTCATTTCCAGTGTTATACGGATGACACTCCGCTCTCTTTTAAGCTTCCACTTTCTCCCATTTACTGCACTTTCCCCTCTCCCTTCCCCCGCGTACTTTTCCTTTTCCCCTTTCCCATGCACTTGCGCGATCTGAATGACACTTGGCCTAGTAGGATCGCTGTCTGTCCTCCCTTTGTCCCCCCCCCCCTTGCCTAGTCGCGCCTTGAAACACTTGCGTATAGGCGTGTTATAAATGCCATATCATATTGTGTTATAAATGCCATATCATATCCTCTACCTCCTCTCCTTCCTCTCTCATTCCGATTGTCTGACTGCTATTCAGGCATGGTGTGCTTCTAACTATCTGTCTTAATGCCAGTAGTACTGAGATTCTTCTCATTGGAACCCCACCCTCCTTCTCTCCTATTCTCTGGCCCCCCTCGTTGGTTCCCCTGCCCTAAACCTCTTGTGAGGCAGAAAAACTAGGGGTAATCTTCGACTCCTCTCTCTCCTTCTCACCTCATATTGCTGACCTTGCCAAGAAGGCTCACTTTCTGCTTCACCTCCTCGGAGGTATTATCTCTTTCCTAACCTTCACCCAGAAAATCAATGTCACTTGAGCTCTGGTTCTCTCTAGGTTGGACTACTGCAACAGCCTCTTCCTTAATCTGCCTCTTTCTCCCTTCGCCCTCTACAACTAATCCAGAATAGGACTGCAAGGCTTATCCTTGGCATCAAGCCCAGGGACCGCATCTCCCCAGCCTCAATGGCTCTCCACTGGCTCCCGGTGAATGCAAGGATCATATTCAAGACCCTCTGCATCATCCTCGCTCTGCTCTGCTATCAAACATGTGGCCGACATCTGCCTCCTCCTTTAAGACCTTGACCTTGACATCCTCACTCTTACTGAGACGTGGTTCGATGCCAGCTTAGTCACTGCTTTTGACTCGCTTCCCTCTGATGGCCATAAGATCATCTCCATGCCGTGGCCTAACCGTGCTGGCGGTGGGGTTGCCCTGATCTTCCCTGAGTGGGTCCCTTCTTCTCTCATGCCCGCCCAACCTTACTCTTCCTTCGAGAGCCTGGTTTGCAAACTGGTATTCTCTTCCACATCCTCCTTGACCATTGGCTCTATCTACAGGTCACCTGGCTCTACCACCCTGTTCCTCTCTGAATGGGCTGATTTCTCCTCCTCTAAACTCCATTTCCTGGGTGACTTCAACATCCACCTTGACTCCTCAATCACAGCATTCACTCTCTTCCATGACCTCTGCACCTCACTCTCCCTCTCCATTCTCCCCTCTGGTCCTACCCACTCGGCTGGACACACTCTCGATTCCATCATCCACACTGATCTCTTGTTCTCCTCCCCACTCAACACCCCACTCTCCTGGTCAGACCGTTCTCTCCGCTCTTCTCACCTGGGCCCTCTCTGCCCCTAGCCCCGTCAACCTTGTTCACGAACATCCGTTCGATGAAATGAGTGTCAGCTGCTGAATGCGCATCTACCTTCATGCTCCTCTCCTCCCCCACTGCAGGCTCTATCGCTAACCCTGCTCTCAGCAACCTCCAACTTGCCATCACCAATACTCTTGACATTCTAGCCCCAGTCATGAGGATTCACCTGAAACATGCCTCCAAGCGTAACATCTTGCACGACTCTGAACTTGCAGCCCTGAAATGCAAGTGCAGAGCTGCGGAATGGAAGTGGCAGACCTCAGGCTCACCCTCTGACAAACTGGCCTGTTGCCTGTTCCAAAGGCAATACTGGCTCTCCATTTGCTCCAAAAAAAGGATCCATATCCAGGCTCACGTTTCTGGTGCATCCAACAACACGGCTGAACTCTTTAAAATCTGCAAGAAACTAGCCAACCCTTCCGCAGTATCCACCTCACCTCTTCCCTGCCAGGCCCTGTGCAATGCACTGGCCACACACTTCACTGCAAAAATTCAGAACATCCTGAGCACCCTCGCTTCTGTTTCCCCCTTCCCCTTGCTCCACCCTCCTGCCACCTATGGAATCCTATCCCCCCTCTGCCTTTCTCTCCTATCACATCTGACGAGGTCACTAGAGTTGTCCGCTCTATGATGGTCTCCTCCAAACAGGTCTCCCCCTGTTCTTCCAGAACTATTAAGGACAATATTGGCTCTCTTGCGCCTGCACTTGATGATTTCTGCAATCACTCTTTTGCTACAGGGTCTTTCCCCTCTTCTCTCAAGCATTCTCTTGAGCACCCCCTCCTGAAAAACCTTCTGCAGACCCATCTTTTCTGGCTAACTACCGCCCCATCTCTATGGTAATGTTCATGTTATGTTATCACCCCCTTCCATTGGAAACTTTTGGAGAAGCTGGTCTTTCCCCACCTGACCCCGTATACTGAGCTTGTTGGTTGCTTACACAACCATCAAACTGGAGTCTGAGCATCGAGAGGCAAGGAAACTGCTCTTCTGAACACCCATGAAGAACTGCTTGCATCTCCTGAGTCTAACTCTCCTGATGTTCTCATTCTACTTGATCTCTCCTCTGCATTTGACATGGTCAACCACTCCATCCTCGTAAAACGGCTCACAATACCATAGGTATCTCGGAGTGGGCACTGGACTGTCTGAGCTCCTTCCTCAATGACTGTCCTTCCCAGGTTTTCCCTTGGCTCTTTCACCCCTCCAACCTCTTTCTCCATCTTTGGCGTCCCCCAGGGCTCCAACCTTTCTCCCTGGCTCTTCCCTCAGATCCTCTCCTTACCTCATCCATCATTCCTGACTACCTATCTGCCATCCAGTCTTGGTGTGCCTCCAATCATCTCTGCCTCAATGCCTGCAAGAGAGAGATCCTTCCCGTTGGGACTCCTGCTCCCTCTTTCTTCCCCTCACTCCGGCCACTCTTTATGGGCTCTCCTCCTTCTCCTTCACCTGAAGCCAAAAACCCTGGAGTCATCTTTGACCCCTCTTTCTTTCCTCCCTCACATTCAGGGCCTTGCCAAGAAGGCCAACTTTCAACTTGGGTTCCTCAAAGGAATCCTTCCTTTCCTCATTTTTCCACAGAAGCTCAATGTCTCTAGAGCTCTGATACTCTCTAGGCTTGACTACTGCAATGACCCCTTCCTAAATCTACCCATCTCCTCTCTACATCCCCTCCAGATAATCCAGAATAGGACAGCAAGACCTACTCTTGGTCTTAAGCCCAGGGACCAAATCTCTCCAGCCCTAAGAACTCTCCACTGGCGCCGAGTTGCTGCAAGGATCAAATTCAAATCCCTCTGCATCATCCATAAGGCTGTCTGGGGGTTTCGGGGACCACACTATCTACAACTGGCTCTCACTAAATGCACTCTCTCCAGATCTTTACATTCCTCCAGCACCAACTCTCTTTGTGTCAAGCGATTCGCTAAACAGCGAGCTGGCTGAGGATCTCTTTCCTCCGCTGGCTCCCTACAATCCTCAAATTCCTGAAGCTCCTCAAGACTTTCCTTTTCACCTCCTCCTTTCCCCCCTCCTTTGCTAAACCCCACAGTCGCTGAGATTGGTGACCAGGGCCCTTATGTGTGTACCAGGGTCCTGGCTTCCCACCCCCAATCACCTTCAGCCTCCGCCCACTCCCAGCACTTGCCTGTGCTATCACAGGCTTGCACTTATTTATTGGCAGTTCACCACTCTCACCAAGTGATCTCTGCCAGTCGCTTAACAGTTTGCAACTTACCACCTAGCACTTCCCTCCTTGTTAGTCCTAGCACGTACCCCCCACTCCCTCATCCCTCTCTCTGCACTTGCACGCTCTGAGTGCTCACAAGGCCTAGTAGGACCGCCTCTATCTTTCATTGTTATATTTGACTTTCATTGCCATGTTCCCTTCCTGTTGCCCTGTGGGCGCTTTGATTTTAATAATTTTTTATTAAGGTATGTAGAATACATTTGTAACGTCATAATATCCAAAACATAATACAGTTAACCATTACATGTACTTAAGAATAATCTATGGTAAAATAGTAGTGATCGAGAGGATCTATTAATAGAGTGCACTACATACTTTATGAGGTTAAGCATTTGATGAACAACTTACAATAATAATTGAAACATAAACGAAACCATTGTGACACAGTGTTGCGCACGATTTAGTGTTGAACGATTTCTGCATTATGATGTTTTAAGTAGGGGGAGGACGAACACAAGACTAACATTTGACAAACACGGAAAATGAGGGGATGGGAGAGGTAGGGGGGTAGGTGTAGAGGTGTGGCTCTTTAGTATATGGTAAAATAAATATTCAATACAGTGTTAGGGTTAAGATTCATACATAAAAATCTTACGAGCATCAAAGGAGTGTTATATATTAACAAAAGTCAACACAACTTACTTGATGTATAAGCGCCTTACAAATGCACAATAAATAAATCAAATCCACAAATCGTTTCTCCAAGCAGAGAGTGGGGGGCAGATCTCTTTCTTCGGCTGGAGCAGCCCTCTGGAACGGCCTCCCCACCCCTCTCAGATTTGAGCCGGATCTCTGTAAATTCCAGAAGCTTCTCAAGATCTTCCTCTTTGCCTCCTCCTCCCCTCTCCCTTGCTAAAGCTCCCCCCTGCTGATACTACTGGCTGCATGGTCCCTTCTGAGTCATACGGGGGTCAGGCCCTCCACGACCAGTCTGCCTTAGCTCCCTGCACTTGCTTTCGGGCACCCTTCCCTGATCTGACTACTGAGTTGGGTCCACCCCCCCCCCACTCCTTGCACTACCTGATCCCCACCCTATCCCTTTAGCACTTGCCCTCCAGGCCTCACTTGGCACTTGCCCCTCAGGTCCCTTTAGCACTTATCCAGACCCTGGCTCCTCATCTTCTTGAATCCCCCTTCCCCACCCCACACCTTCCCCTCGCCCTCCCCCACTGCACTTCATGTTGCTGCATGTGCATGATCCGAATGTCACAAGACCTAGTAGGGCCGTTTATTGTTGTTTTATGCTCCTCTGTTCCCTCCCCCTTAGTCGTGTGGCACCTCGTGTGGCGCCTGGAAACACTTTCTGCTGTATAGGCGCCATACAAATGTTCAATAAATAAATACATTCTAGAGGGCAGGGACGAAAATCTTTCTGATTCAGCATTCAGAGAAGATAATGTATTTCCTGGAGTGGTTCTATTAAGAGCTGGAAAAAGCAAAGTGCAGGGGACTGTAAATGGATCCTCACCAGATGGTTTGGGCAACAACGCCCATGTCGATGGGAGTTTTGGTCCTAAACATACTGAGAGCCAAAGGATCATTCCCCTGGGACAGCACTGCACCCTGCTCCTCGTTCCCGACCGGTCCGAACGGGCGCAGTCAGTAGTAGACTAGGAACCAAAAGAGGGTCTGGATTTTTTTCAAAGTGGCCCCATTTTACATCTTGCATGCGAAAATAGCATCTTAATTGTGTGTGTTTTGTGTGCATACAATTCTTATAATTCTAAGTGCTCTCAGAAGAAAGAGGCCCACAGGAAAACTCCAGACTTCCCTGTAGGGCAGTCCAGCCATGGGGTCAGTATACACTCCCATAATTGTGGAATCATATATGCGCCCTAGATTCAATCTGCCACTTCCGTGGCACACCCCTAACGTGATCACTTATTTGGTGTGGTGGAAATGCATGTGTAAAGAGGTTTCTGCATGCAGTGCCTCTCATATGAATCAGCACATTGACTCGGGAGGATAGCTCAAGGGCAACATGCTCGCCTTGGAAGCACGCCAACACTAAGCAATACCGGTTCGATCCCTGGGTCCGCGCTTAGAAACCTCTGGGAATTAAGCGTGCTACAAATAACCAATCAAATCATATCACACACGCAAACTGTGTTTCTCCACTGGATTCTGTGTGCACTTGAAACATGTAAGCAAGCGGGTGAAAACGTTTGTGATTTGGCCACTATCTGACAGGAAACCAACAATGCTGAAGTCCTGTGCCACAGAAAGAGCACTGATGAGGACTTACAGCACTAAAAGAATAATAACCTGCAAGTATTTTATATTGCTGTGCTTCTGGACCACTGCTGAGAACAAGCTCACAGTGCTGAAAAACCTACAGCACTCAAAGATCAATTACTAGCAGATTATTTTTTATTGTGCTTTGCTTCTGTACCAGTGAAAGAGCACTGCCCAGAACAAGCCCACAATAATGAAATCATACAGCACTGAAATAACAATTATTAGAATGTATGTTATAGTGCTGTGCTTCTGTACCACTGAAAGAGCACTGCCCAGAACAAGCCCACAATGTCCTAAAACCTACAGCACTGAAACAACAATTTCTAGCAGGTATTTTATAGTGCAGTTCTTCTGCACCACTGTAAGGGCACTGCCGAGAACAGGCTCACAATGCTGAAAAGCTACATCACTGATGGAACAATTTCTAGCAGGCATTTTATAGTGCTCCACTTACTGCCAAGAACAAACTCACAATTCTGAAAACCTACTGCATTGAAAGAAAAAATACTAGCAGGTCGTTTATAGTGCTGTGCTTCTGTGTCATTGAAAGAGCACTGCCCAGAACAAGCAAACAGTGCTGACATCTTACAGTACTAAAATATCAATTACTAGCAGGTATTTTATAGTGCTGGGCCTCTGGACCACTGGAAGGGCACTGCCCAGAACAGGTCCACAATACTGAAAATCTACAGCACTGATGGAACCATTACTATCTGTTATTTCTATAGTGCAGTACTTCTGTACCACAGAAAGAACTGTACAGAGAACAAGCTAATAATGCCAAAAACCTTCAGAACTGAAAGAATAATTACTAGCAGGTATCTCATAGTGGAGTTCTTCTTTACCACTGAAAGAGAACTGAACAAGCACTGAACAGAACAATCCACAACACTGAAATCCTACACCACTTAAAGAACTGTACTAGCAAGTAGTTTATAGAGTTCTGCTTCTGTACCACCGGAAGAGCACTGCCTAGATCTGTTAAACGAGGTGTCTTGTAATTGCTGGGTACCTGTTCTTCCAGGTGAGTGATGTAGAGAGGGTGCCAGTCTGTTGACATATACTGAGGGGAAGAACAAGCAACACAGAACACAAACCCATCACCCTCCTGGTTGACTTAAACAGGACGGGCTGGACTGGTTCCCAATGCCACGGACGGCACTTCTCTGATTGGCCTGACATCAGGTACAGTGCAACCACTGACAGCGAAGGCCTTGAGATGGTCCAACTGTAGTTCAGGTGTAGAACGGAGATCCGAGAGACAGAGGTACACAGTTTCCAGGAGGCAGGACGATGAGGTTCCAAAACGGAGCAGTGAGCTGGTTCCAACAGGCAGGATATCGAGCAAAGGCACAAGGCAACGCAATGACAAGAGACTGACAGCCAGGAGACAGCCAGGAAACTGCTCAGAGAGGCCATAGGGAGTCGGGAGAGGGAATCTGGGAAACCAGAGAAGGGAGCGGTAGGCCCCCAGAAGGAGAGACAGGGAACCAGAGGGCAAGGACCCAACCCATACCCAGGGTAGGGATCCCAACCCGACCCAAGGAAGGCACAGGAACCAACCTGACAAGGAGCAGGCCAACCAAAAGACAAGGAAGGAGAACAAGGCAGGGCAAGGAACATAGACCAAGAACTAGTCCAAAGCGAGGAATGCGATCAGGGGACTTGCCGCATTGAGATGTGGTATACCCTTGCCAGTGGAGCCCGGAGATAGGTCCGGCTTCAAAACGAGTCTTGGAGCGTAAGCCCTGGTTGCCAAGCGCACTGCGCATGCCCGGAGAGTCAGGCACAGGTACCAGTGTATGCGCAGGCCCGCAATCATGACTGCGCCCAAGGAGCCGGAGACCCGGACTGGACGGGCCCGTGGAAAGCACCATCGCGGGTAAGCCTCCATGTCGGGATCCACCCGAACCAATGACCCTGCCTCCCAGACCCGATGAGTGGCATAACAACAACAAGCGTACAATGCTGAAAACATACAGCACTGAAATAACAATTACTAGCAATAATGTTATAGTGCAGGGCTTTGTCCTTGCCCTGCTCCTCTTAAGCATTTACATTGAAAAGGTAATTTCTTCACTCATAGAGAACTGTCTTGATCCTTCTAGGTTGGGGAATGGCAGATTCCCTGTCCTCTCTTTTGCCGCTGCCACCGTACTGTTAGCCACTTCCCCTATGGGGCTTAGATATACCTTAAATCACTTAATTCATTAATGGGTTGGAGCTCAACAAGAGCAAAACGAAAGTGGTGGTATTTCGGCCAAAATTTACCAAGTCGTGTAGACTGGCTGTGGAAGTTGACGGATATAAATGAGAGCAGGTTCTGTATTACAATTACCTCGGAACGCGGTTCTACGAGAATGGCTATCGCAAGATCAGCTCACCAAATCTTGAGTTACTCTGGAGAAGAACAGTGGCGGTGTACGCAATCCACATCAAATTATGGGTGCAGATCTGTGTCTCCTGCTTTTGAGATCTATAACCTTCAGGCCCTACCATAGGCCCTTTGTGGTGCAGACATTTGGGGCTATTCCAACTGCTCTTCTCAGGCAACTGCTGAGAACAAGTTCCTCAAATTACTGTTGAGGCTCCCAAGCAGTTCACCTACTGCTTCACTCCATATGAAATGTGGAATTAGCCCTATATTAGATATAGCTCTATTTAGACCCCTGCTGTATTGGACGAGAATTTGGAGCACCCCTGAAATGGGGTAAGTACAGAGAGGCCTTATCCTACATCCTCGCGTCTTAAGGAGGACGTTTATTACCCTTGGCGGCCCATGTCAAAAAATGGCTAACACTAAACATCCAATGTTTGTGGCTGGAACCGCTAAACCTTAACAAGGGAAGTAAGATCATTATATCTAGGGGCAGCGAAAGAACTGTCGAAGAATATGTTGGAGAGCTCATGTCGTTCGCTATGTCCCGGTCAGACGTATCTCCTAGCTGAAGAAGTGTCTGGGCCCGAATCATATGTAGATGTTCTAGTTCCAACCACTGATCGCAGGCTTTTTGTGGCGTTCCTATGAGCATATGGGGTGAGCCCGGCACTGCTACTTGCCCAGTTTGCAATATTAGCGATGAACCAATCAGACACTTCATATTGCTGTGTAATGGTTCTAGAGCACTAAGAGCTAGGTATCTACTGGCAATGTTTCGAGCTGCTAACATCTGTCTCACTCATGAGGCAGTAACTTTCTGTACGGCAACAATCGACTTCAATGATGCCCGCCTTACTGCGAAGTACCCCTATCATGCATGGTTGGTGAGGAAATCACAAGTTCCCCAAAACAATGTTTAACGCTACCTTCCATATCCGTGTACCACATTAGCGGCTCATTGTAGAACAATTAGTATGGGGGGGGCTGCTATGCTAGTGCTCAGCTCTTGTCTTAAGAATTATTATTAGGTCCTCCCTCCCTCCCGCCTACCTGCTCACCCACAACTCCTATTGGGTGCCTTCTGGTATTAATCTGACCCTCTTGGGTAGCCCCCCTGCCCAGCAGCCCCCTCGGCTAAGGGCCCCTTAAGCAAAAGGGCGGCTCCATGTGCTGTCTGCAGGTGTCCGAGGGGACGCCTGGTGCCTCCCTTGCTCATTGGGCTGGGCCCTCTGTCCACTGTGTCCACCTGGTTTGACCAACTAAGTCAGCTGTGATCTCACTGTTTCAACTGTGCACTGTCACCGTATTTAAAGTTGCTCTGTGAAACCTAGGCCTTTTCTCACTCTTTAGGATTCTCAAATTTAGGTGGGTTTCTCTACCTGTTTAACATGCACTGTCACCGTATTTAAGTTGTTCTGTGAAACCTAGGCCTTTTCTCCCTCTTTAGGATTCTCAAATTTAGGTTTGTCCTTCCTATCTTAGTTTGTCCTGGGCCTCTCTTGCACTCGCCGCGTAAGTACCGTCCTGTGCCATTCTCCTGCTCACTTGTCTCTCGCTGTCTTGTCTGCCTACCCCTGGACCCCCTCCTCTCCCACCTACTTTATGGTGCTCTCTGTCTCCCCCATCTTTTCAAACTGTTTCACTATTGACTATCCTGCTGCCCTCACTAAGTCTGGTAGGAAAAAGTTTAAAAAGGACATCCTGGTCTTTAACCCAGGCCTCCCTATCGCTGACACCTACATCAGTGCCTCCTCCAAGGAAACTCTCACCGACATCCTCTTTGTCGTTCCTTCTTCAGATCTATGGACCCCTCATATGGTCTCTGTTCTCTCGCCTTTCTCCTCTTCTCCCATTAATGGTGGTACTCGCTGGGATGCCTTCCTGGCCTCCTTCCTTTCCTCTAAGGTCATCATTAATGTCTACTCTAATGGAACCGTCTTGGTCCAAGGCCCTCAGGCCAACCTTCATCTCTTTGATAGATGCTTTCCACACCTCATCAACTTCCTTTCTTCTCCTGCTGTCCCCTGCCCCCCTTCCTTGGCTACCTTGCCTACCCTCTCCCTCTCTGCCCCCTCTCGGGCGCTTTCTACACCTCCGCAGGGCGTACCTCTGATCTGTACCCCTCCCCGGAAGTCCTTCAATGAGGGCAACCTTCTCCACATTGCCACTCTTAACTCCCGCTCCGCTGTCAAACACTCCTCTGACATCTGCCGCCTTCTTGAAGAACTCAACCTCGATGTCCTCGGTCTCACTGAGACATGGTTCACGTCCAGCTCTGTCACCAGCTTCGACATGCTCCTACATGATGGCTACAAGATCCTCTCCGCGGCCAGGCCCAACCGATCTGGTGGGGGCGTAGCCCTTATCTTCCCTGAGTGGATTCCTGCCTCTATCATTCCTACGCAGGCCTACTCCTCTTTTGAATGCTTCGTCTGCAGGCTCTCTCTCTCGCTTAGCCATTCCCTTACTGTGGCTACTATCTATCGGCCACCTGGTCAGGTTTCTTCCTTCCACTCCGAGTGGGCGGACCTCTCCTCCTCACTCCTGGCCTCAACCACTCAACTCCTCCTTCTTGGAGACTTCAACATCCACCTGGATGCCTCCTGTCCCCCCTCTGAATTCTTTCGCGACTTCTGCGACTCCCTCTCCTCACTAGTCTCCCCTCTGGCCCGACTCACTCTGCAGGGCACACTCTCGATGTTCTGATCTCTTCAGACCTTCCCCTCTCTATCCCTCTCTCCACTCCTCTCTCCTGGAGTGACCACTTTCTCCTTTCCTCCCACCTCACCCTCCCTACCCCACAGGCCAAGCCACCTCCGTCACTCCACCCACCTTCTCGGTCACCCGACCCATGAAGCGCGTGTCAGCTGAGGCTTTCGCTGCCACCTTCTCACCTCCTCTGGCTGACTCTCACCCTGACGCAGCCCTCTCCACTCTGCTATATCTGATACTCTTGACATCCTTGCCCCTGTCATGAGAATCCGCTTGAAGCCCAAAGCCAAGTGCAACTCCTGGTACGACTCAGACCTCGTCAGCCTAAAACGTAAGTGCAGGGTTGCCGAGAGGAAATGGGGTGCTTCAAGTTCATCCTCTGACAAACTGGCCTGCCGCCTGCTGCAAAGGCAATACCGGCTCTCCGTCCTCACCAAGAGGAGAGCTCATATCCAAGCCCGCGTCTCTGCGGCATCCAACAACTCGGCTGAACTCTTTAAAATCTGCAAGGAACTAGCCAATCCTGCCGCAGTCTCTACCTCTCCTGTCCCTTCCCAGGCCCTCTGCACGGCATTGGCCTCTCACTTCATTTCTAAAACTCAGGACATCCTGTCCTCACTCTCCTCCTCTTACCCCCCACCTGCTATTCCCTGCTCTTCCTCTGGCCCTTCTGCTGCCACCCCTACTCCCTCCTTCTCTACCTTTCCCCTTTTCTCTCCAGACGAGGTTTCTAGACAAGTCCGTTCTATGAAAGTCTTGTCGAAACAGGTTCACCCCTGTTCCTCCAAAACTATTAAGGATCAAATCAACTCCTTAGCTCCTGCCCTGGTGGATTTCTGCAATCACTCCTTCGCCACTGGAGTCTTCCCTTCCCCCTGAAGAACTCCCTTGTGCACCTTCTTCTTAAGAAACCCTCTGCCGACCCCTCCTGCCCGGCTGACTATCGCCCAATCTCCATAACTCCCTTCTTGGGCAAGCTCTCCCAACTCATTCTCCACACTGAATCTGTTGGTTGTGCTCATGACCATCAGTCTGGCTTCAGAGCTGCCAGAAGCACAGAAACTACTCTCCTGAACATCCGTGAAGACCTGCTCTCCAACCTCGATTCTAACACCCCTTGCGTTCTTATCCTACTTGATCTCTCTTCTGCCTTTGACACGGTCAACCATGCCATCCTTCTCAACCGTCTCTGTGACAACCTGGGTATCCCTGGTCTGGCTCTGGCGTGGCTGACTTCTTTCCTCTCCGACCGACCCTCCCAGGTCCAACTTGGGTCCGTCCTCTCTGACATCTTTTTCTCTACCTGTGGTGTCCCCCAGGGATCTAACCTCTTTCCCTGGCTGTTCAACCAATACCTGGCACTCTTTGGCCACCGCATCGCCACTCTCTGTCCCAACTTTCAGTGCTATGCTGATGACACCCAGCTCATTTTCAGGCTACCCTCAGCCCCCTCCTCCTCCTTTCCTTCCCTCATCTCTGACTGTCTGTCTGCCATCCAGGATTGGTGTGCCGCCAACGACCTCTGCCTTAATGCCAGTAAAACTGAGATTCTATTCATCGGCACACCCACTCCCTCCTTCCCTGCAGCTCTCTGGCCGGCCTCCCTTGGCCCTCCTCCCACTCCCACCTGCAAGGCAAAAAACCTTGGGGTTATCTTCGACTCTGCACTCTCCTCCCCTCACATCTCTGACGTCTCTAAGAGATCACACTACCAGCTGCACCTCCTTAGAGGTATTCTTCCTTTCCTATCCTTCCCCCAGAAGCTCACTGTCTCCAGAGCCCTGGTCCTCTCCAAGCTGGACTACTGTAACAGCCTCTATCTAAATCTTCCTGCCTCCACTCTCCGACCTCGGCAACTTATCCAGAACAGGACTGCAAGACTTGTCCTTGGCCTCAAGCCCAGGGATCGTATCTCTCCCGGACTGAAATCTCTGCAATGGCTCCCAGTGGCTGCGAGGATTAAATTCAAAACCCTCTGCATTGTACACAAGGCCTACTGGGGTCTGGGGCCGAAATACCTTCAACTCTCTCTTCCTAAATACCTTCCCTCTCGAGCTCTTCGCTCATCTGCCTCCAACTCCCTCTGGGTCAGTCGCTTCTCCAAGCAACGAGTTGGTGGCAGATCACTCTCTTCGGCAGGGGCCTCTCTCCTTCCTGCCTCCCTGAAACTCGAGGAGAACCACCTCCGGTTCCGGAAACACCTCAAAACCTTCCTCTTTGCTTCTGCTTTCTCTCCTCCCCTCCCTTCCCTTGCTGAACTCCTGACTGAAATTGCACTGGTTACCTGGCCACCCTTCTGATCTCTGGCCCAGGCCCTGTCAACTGCCCACCTGCACTGCCTCCCTGGCAACCCCTGCACTTGGGGACTGTTTTTCTGTACCCCTTCAGTCCCCTTCCAGCACTTTGTCCGCACTTCCTTGCACTTGCCTGTTGTTGTTTTTTTTTAATGCGCTTTTATTATTTATCTTATTTATTCCACTTCCCATGTACTGCACTTTCCCCTCTCCCTTTTTCCCCCTCGCATTCTTCCTTTTTCCCCCCTTCCCATGCACTTGCACGATCTGAATGACACCTGGCCTAGTAAGATCGTTGTCTGTCCTCCCTTTGTACCCCCCCTTGCCACTTGTGTATAGGTGCGTTATACATGTCATATCATATCATATCATATGTCAGATTTCTCCCTACTCTAAAATTCGAGGATATGGGGAACATTCAGATTAGAGGTCTAATAGTCAAGAGACAGCAATAAGAGACAACTTTGTATGTGAAAAAGGGCTACACACTCCAGGTCCCCAGCTTGTGAGGGGCCTTCACATGGCTGCATGCTGCAAAGAAGTCAGTGCCCATTTTCTCAAAAAAACAACACAAAAAAAACACACCTTTCATGATATTGTATAGCACTCTGCTAGGGCCGGAGTCTAGCTATTTTTTACAAGTGCATTTCAATCTGACCAATACATTCTGTAATGTATTCTGTGTTCACTATAACACCAGTTGTGTAGTGTTTTTCACCTTTCTGAAGGGAATATATTGACGATGCGCAATAACCAAAGTTGAAATACTTATTCGTACATTAGAGTGCTGTAATGGTCCAGAAGACAGGTCTGTGTGTTAAGCAGCAATTAGTAGAGAATTGTGATCATATTCCCGACGCAATACCAAAACCCATCAATATTGTCTCGGGCCTGAATCTGAGGTGCATGCACACAATTAGGAAAGTGTTTTCCATGAAGGAAGAACACTTTCCTTAAAAGCACCATATTCTGTTAAAGTGATAATGTGGCATCCTGGCTTCAAAGCCGCCACTTTTACATGTGCCTGATTTACTGCTTGACAACAGCTCAGCAACTATCAGGAATGCAGGACAGACACTGCTTGGGGATTCTCCTTCCAAAAACCCTAGTTTTGCACACCAATAAAAGGAGTTACTGCAGCACCTCTAAGGTGCTGTTAAAATCTGCTGCACACCTTCTCCCTTTATAAAAATAGCATTTCCTGCACCAACGAGATGGTGTTACTTTTACAAACGGACATACCATAAGTATGTTGCTGGTCTAGGGCTTGGTTCCTCTAGCCTAGGGTTGTAAATCTGGACAGCCACCCCCGACAGGGGACGTGAAACATTGGTCGGGGAGGTGATTAGGAGGCTAGATTCGAGACTCTGGATCCAGTGTTGAGGCTCATATTCCGGCTTCACCACTAGATACTACAGGGACCCTGCTGTGTTCTATGAAAGGGTTTGACATCCCGCCATTCTGGTGACACGTTTAGGTCATTACCTACCCCTCTTTTTTTGTATTTAGGCCATTTGAGTGGCAGGGGCTCTATAACGAAGGGTGCGGACCAAATGTTACAGGCCTCTCTCTGGCAGATATTTTTCCAGGCTGCTCATATCTCACATATGATTTCAAATGTTCTTCTGCACTTCATGAATAACAAGCCACAAGTCTGTGCTTTCAGTGTATTCGAAGCTTCAGTCAAACGCATTTTATAAGCAGACCTCCATTGGCATTCTGGTACTTGTATATTCCCCTTGCTGATGGAGATAAGGATGGCACAATCATTCTTATTTGCATACAATTTTTCTGTAAACATTGTTTAAAATATATCGTCATAATGGGTTGTTATGTGATGTTTTTACTTTCCAAATCACGGTTACAAAAAAGGGCATTATTTTAGTTTATGAAACTCAAAACGTTCACCAACATTTACAGCTTGCTCTATGACAAGAACTGGCAAAACATGTGGTCAAGTTGAGAAATGAGTGTCTGGGCTCAAGTCCCAGGTTCATCGCCTTACCAAAGTGTGTGATCCCGGGCAACTCATTTACGCCTCACCTTGCCTAACCTGTTGAAATTGCCAGCCCCTTAATATTTCAAAATGGTCAGCCCTTAAGATTGAATGAGTTCTCAGGGTATGCGCTTCAAAAAGCCTCACTCAAGGTTTTCCAGGCTAAAGTGTTACTTCATATATAATATTAGTGATCATTAATGTATTGCACATCACATAGTCATGTGTTTCTCCGCTCCCTAATGGCATCGCCACTTGAAAACCATGACCCTCTTCTGATCTCAGTGTATGCCCGGATATGTGCACCTTCCTGGTAGCTCCTAAACCTTATGCACTATCTCCGTTGTGCGCCCCTTTCTCGTGCCCCCTATCTATGCTTGAACACTTGTACATTCTGCAAGGTTGCTAATCTGAGCTCTGTGTCTATGCTGGGGCTATGTTTCCCTTTTTCAGATTGCTACTGATCTGTTCTGTTATAAGGCATTTCTTCTTTCTTTTTCTATGAGCATATAAGGTTAACCGAAAACCGAATTGTGCAATAAAGAAATAGTGCAATTTAAAACACATTTGTCCAGTATCATTGATCACATCCTCCACCTGCACAGAGCAGCGACTCCTCAAACTGACCCACTGTGCCCCTTAGAAATGGCCCACATTAGAATGTTGGACTGGTACCTCGACCATTGGCTAATTGCTCTATGACCCATCCGAGCCAGCAGGTGGGCGACACTGCTCAGGCCATATATTGATCGCAAGGTACTGCTGATGGAAGCTCAGATTCTGAGGCCTAGAACTGGAAGCACCAACAGGGCACTGCCGAGGCCCTGCAGCAGTAACAGGGCTATACTGGAGGTACACTCACAGTGCTGCAGCACTGCACCGCTGATCGGTCACTGTTTCACAGGACGATTACACTGGCAACGACCTTTAACACTGGCACTTTTGACCTAAAGTTCAGAATGACGACGGGTTCATCAATAGGCCCTCTTTAAGCAAGTCTCTCTTTACTCTTTAATCAATTATAGGATGTCCCAGTGGCACGTGGGTCTCTGTATACCAGGTTCCTTGCACTTTTTTCCAGTGGGCTCTGATCTCCCTGGTCCTCCCCGTTGCCCCATTGTTCCATGGGTTTCTGTGTTCTGTCCCTCTTCTCCCTGTGTCTCTGGTCTCTTTCCCATTGTGCCATGTATCTCCTGTTTCCTGTGCTATTGATTCATGGGCCTCTGGCCTTCTGTTCAATTGTTCCCTGTGTTACCCGCCCCTAACCCCCCCCCATTGTTTAATGGGTTTCTGGTATCCTGTCTCACTGTTCCCTGTGTCTCCGGTTTCCCATCTCGTTGTTCCATTGGCCTATTAGTCTCTGGTGCTTGTCTCATTGATCCCTGGGCCTCCATTCTCCTGTTATATTGATGTATGGGTCTCCGGTCTCCCGTGCTGTTGATTGATTTACAGGTGTCTCCAACCTTTGGCTCTCCAGATGTTTTGGACTACAGCTCACCTCAGCCAATGTCAGCATTTTCAGTGGTGCAGGATCATGGGAGTCTTAGTCCAAAACACAGATAGCGCTGTAGGTCCCAGACCCTGTTGGGGCTCTGGTCTCTTATCTCATTGTTCCGTTTGGTGTCACTGTTCTTGGATTGTCTTATGAATGTGTCACAGGCTCCTCTGCTTCTGTGTCCCCTCTTTCTCTCTCTGCAGGAAGAAATGGCCTTGGAGCTGATCAACAATCCAGATTGTGCCATCCAGTTACATCAGCACTCCTACATCAACAGTACACTGATCATCATCGGTGTCTCCATAATGGTACAGACCTTTCTGCTTCCATGTATGTTTCCTCCGCGTGCATGTTTACTGGGCGTGGGTTGCACAATATGTTTGTGACCACTGCATGCACACGTTACATGGAACTTTTGGAAAGTTCTGGTTGGATGTGGCCTTGCTTGGTTGGATCTAGGGTCATGAAAATGATGGAAGAACATGCTGTACACCTGCTTTGGACTTTTGGAAATGGGGAAATCAGAGCAGATCTATGTTGACTTACATTGAATGGGTTGTTTATTGTAGGAAGAGATGGTACTCTGAAAGAAGTCTATCGTGTATCCTCCTATCTGACTTTCCCTAATTAATAAATATAGGGGTTGGGATTTGCACTTTGTTTTCTTTCTCCTGCTTGTCCCGTGCTCTCTTCTTCACTGTGCCCGGACCACATGCTGTGGCACCTTTCTTTTTTACTGTCCTCTTATCCTATCTTCTTTAATGCCATTTTGATGTGTCGCCATCTTTCTTTCGTCGCTTCAATGGCCGCCTCTCCTCTGTGTTGCTTTCTTGTCTCTCCGTCAGAGCTGGCATGCTGTGTTCCCTGCATAACCGAGTTTCATCCATCCTCTTCTGGCTACAATTTGGTAATTCTCTGACATTGTATGGTTGTGACTAACACACTGAGCCAGGACACTTTGCAAAGGTTTCCCTGTTTAAATGGAACCAAATGTCCCCGCTGCATCGTCTATATAGATATGTTTCCTAATTCAGCCTGCTCGCACCTGGCACTACCTTGAACCCAAACAGTACCTGCTTGCCTAATGCAATTCCATTCTGATCCCGCAAAGCTGTCTTTTATTTAGCATTTCCGTGTACCCTCGTTTATTTAGCATTTCCACGTACCCTGGCCCTGTCCAACGTCTGTCCTTTGTCTGACATTACTACATCCTTCTGTTTACCTTTCGCTGCTCTCTAGGACAATTCACAGATCACCAAAGAGGAAAGCAGCTGATGATGAGATGAAAACAAAGGGAATAAAACAGAATTCCTCCAAAACAGAGTGCATTATTTTTGAACCTATTAAATTGGCCTGAAAAAATAACGGGGCCATGTTCTCCACCCCACAGTTATGGGGGCATTGTTTGCCGCTTTGCAGTCCTGAGGCCCTGTTCTCAACTCTGCATTTATGGTGTCTGTGTTCTCCACTCTCTGCAGTCATGGACCATTGCTCTCCACACTGCAGTTGTGTGCCCCTATGCTACACTCTGTAGTCATGTTGCCCTGATCTCCACTGTGCAGTCTTGGGGCCCTGGTCTCCACACTTCAGTCATAGGGTCCTATTTTTCACTCTGCAGTCATGTGACTGTGAGAAACCAAAGGGTGTCTCAAGTGCTAGTCCCCAGGGATCTCTCTCTCAGGTGGCCAGGGCGTGGCCATCGCCTTTGGATCCAGACCCTGGGGGTGGACCAGTGCGGGAGGATCACCTGGGTGAGGGGTCTTCGGGGAGTTGGGGTGAGGCGACCGGTGGCGAGATGCAGTATTCCCCCCCCTTTTCCATACACCTAACCCATCCTATTTTGTAGAATTCTCTGATGTCGCAACTCACCCCCACCCTTTCTAGACAAACACTGGGCTGAGGAAGAGGGTGACTGAGACTAAAGAGGCTAACTCTTACACATCGCATTGCACATGTCCCTTTAATCGGGTCAGGCAGAGTCAGGCACTTGACTTTAAGTGCATACATCTGATACCAATTCGCTCTCCTCACCTGGATAAAAGGCGTAACATAGAGACACACTCTGAGAAAGGTGGCAAACGGGCTTGAGCAGAACTTCAGGGGCGAACGCGAACCTAGTGGAGCAGAGTGACAGACCGAGGGATGAGGGCAACTAGTCGAGGGCTGCAGGAGTTCCCTACAGAAGGTTGTTGCCTCCAACAGGCCGTGAAAGACACGTGGAGAAGGTCGTACTCCAGACAAGAAGGCTGCATTGTGTTTCAAGGATGCCAGCAACCCTCCCGGGTGAATGGCAGATTTGGGGAGGCAAGGCCAAGCCTGTGGTACTAACCTTGACTCATGAATTGAAAAACTGTAAAGACAAGAAAGAAATGCACAGAGCCGATGAGTCGACAAGTGACCTGAAAGACCGGTGTGTGTTAAGGAAAGATTGAAGTTGCAACATTATATCACACAATTGAAGGCTGCACGCGTGTGGATGTGACGGGAAGAAAGGCAGACCTGTGAATGAACCTTGAAGTAGGGATAGCTGTGAAACCAGCAATACTGAGTGGTCAGGTGAAAAGAAGTAGCCCACTCGAAAGTCTCTGTGAAAGGTGAAATGTTTGGAGCGATAAAGTGAATGAACTGTAAACGAGAAGTAATCAAAATTAACCCTGAGAGTAAAAAGGTGAACTTTGCACTTTGGATGCTTATGACATTGAACTACACAAACCAAGAAGCACTGGGGCAAATACAAGCGTGTGAGCTGAAGGGAAAGTGGAAGTGATCCTGCAGAGGTCTGCAGTAAAAGCCACGCACATTCAAAAATCTTCGACATCAGGAAATGGTGCGAGCCTGACTGAGGTAGACAGGAAGTGTGATAAGTTAGTGGAAGGGAACCCCTAAAGTATGTGAATTAAGTTTGAGGAAGGGAATCCCTGCAAGTGCTGTGTTTGAAAGGTCGGAGCCCGATCGAGGGAGACCAATGTGAACTTATTGTTGAAATGAGTTTTGAAAGCTGGATAGAGAGACTTTAACGTGGAAGGCCAGGTGATCCTCGATCCACGTTTTTAACTGCCTTTATGTTAAGAACCTGAGCCAGAGTGTTTCATCCCGTCTATGGAGACCGCCTTACCCCATGCTGTCTAACGTGGGGAGGAGAGCTAACTCAACCACATTTATTCTTTATATTTGAACACTGATTTTCCTTTGCATACATAGTCTCCTTTATTCACTTTTTGTACAAGAGATAGGGCAAGCATTAGGTTTTGTTAGTATAGGCCATTTTTATTTGACAGACTCAACTAGGACTGTTTTATTTATTATTTAATGATAGAGACCACTTTCATCCTAGTTATAGGGCAAAGTAGGAGTTTTTCCAAACCCAGAAACCTTAATAAAGGTTTTATGAACTGCACCCTTTGTGTCAGTGTCATACTTGTGATACAATGCCTCCCTTACATGGCCCTCATGCCGCTGTGCCCTCAGAGGACCTATTCCTTACTCCTCAGACATGGGGGCCTGTCATCAACTGTGCATTCATGGTGCCTATGTGCTCCACTCTGCAGTCATTGAGCATTGCTCTCCACTCAGCAGTTATGTGAACCCTGATGTCCTCTCTGCAGTCCTGAGGCCCTGTTCTCCACGCTGTCGTCATGGTTCCTGTGTTCTCCACTACTCCAATATGGCACCCTGCTCTCAGCTCTGTATTCATTGTGCCTGTGTTCCCCACTATGCAGTCATGGAGCATTGCTTTCCACTTTGCAGGCATGTGACCCAGATGTCCACTCTGCCCTCAGAGAACCTGTTCTCCACTCCTCAGACATGGTGCCCTGTTCTCAACTTTGTATTAATTTGCCTGTGTTCCCCACTCCTCAGCCATGCGCCATCTGCTACACTCTGTAGTCATGGTTCCTGTGTTCTCCACTCTGCAGTCATGGAGCATTGCTTTCCACACTGCAGTCATGTGGCCCTATGGTACACTCTGCAGTCATGAGTCCCTGATATCCACTCTGCCGTCAGAGGATCTGATCTCCACTCTGCTGTCATAGGGCCCTGTTCCCAACACTTCAGTCATGGGACCCTATTCTGCAATCTTTAGACATATAACCCTGATGCTCACTCTTTATTCATGGTGCCTGTGTTCTCCACTCTTCAGTCATGGAGCATTGCTCTCCACACTGCAGTTATGTGGCCCTGATGTCCACTCTTCAGCTCAGAGGCCCTGCTCTCCAACCTGCAGTCATGGGACATTGCTCGCCGCTTTGCAGTCCCGAGGCCTTGATCTCCACTCTGTAGTCATGGTTTCTTTGTTCTCCACCCCTCAGACATGCACCCTGTTCTTAACTCTGTATTCATGATGCCTGTGTTCTCCATTCTGCAGTCATGGAACATTGCAAGCCACTCTGCAGTCATGTGGCCCTCGTGCCCACGCTGCCATCAAAAGACCTGTTCTCCACTCCTCAGACAAGGCGGCCTGTTATCAACTCTGTATTCATGCTTCCTGTGTTCTCCACTCCTCCGACATGCACCCTGTGCTCCACTTTGTAGCCATGGTTCCTGTGTTCGCCACTCCTTGGCCATGGCGGCCTGTTGTCATCTCTGTATTCATTGTGCCTGTTTTCTCCGCTCTGCAGTCATGGAGCATTGTTCTCCACTCTGCAGGCATGTGACCCTGATGTCCACTCTGCCGTCAGAGGACCTGATCTCTACTCTGCAGTCATGGGGCCTTGTTATCCACTCTGCGGTTAGGATTCTCTGCTCTTCACTCAGAAGTTTTGGGGAAACAACCCATCCTTTCCTCTTGGGAGCTGTATCTCTCCGCTTACACTCCCCTGTTCTCCAAGAGCCACCCTATCTGATGGAAGTCCTACCACTCTGCTTGAAATCCACTGCTCTCCCAGAGCCAACGGTATCGGGTAATAAAAACGCGGCAAAAGTGTCGCTGGTAAAAAAAAATGCAGCAAAAATTTATTGGTTTGACCCGGTAAAGGTGTACGCTATTATACCATTTAAGGGGAGCAGAGGTTGAGGGGGTGCCCCCCGCATCCCTTAAATGGTATAATAGGTCTGGGGGGTTGCGGGGGTGTCCCCCGTATCCTTTACATGAATGTGGTGGCAAAACCACAGCCTTTTTGCCGCGATATTTTGTATACACGGCCATTTATGCCGCGACTTTAAGACATGGAACCAAGCCAACATGTCCTAGTGAATTCCCTTCCTCTCTGCTTAGCCTTTCAAGGTCTCCTGCAGCAATCTATGCTGCCTATCTCTTTGCATACACCATCATGTTTTTCTTGGCAAACATCCTTTTGACGTGTTCTCTCTCTTAGTTCCCCTGTTCTACACTTTCCCTCACATGTCGTACCTCTCTGTTTCTACTGCCATGGTTTCTTAAAGCACCCTTTCTAGTGAACATCTAACCTCAATGTTTGTACACTTATGGTTTCGCAGAGTCTCTTTTTCCTGGAGAAAGTATTCTCTTATTTTTCCATGGTGCCCTGGCACCACACTCTTCTAGTCAACATCGCACACCTCTTTCCACTTCCCTGGTTCACATAAGCCACCCTTTCTAGCTGGAAATCCCACCTGGCTGCTTGTATTTGTGGAGTCTAGTGCTCATTTGTCTTGTTGATTTTCTTTTCTTTGTGCAAAATCTCTGTTTGCTGATATTCTGCCAAACTAGAAGTTGGCTCATTCTTTTGGCAAAGTGCAAATTCCCTGTACTTGACATAGGCCCTGCAAACAGGGCAACAATGTTGTCCTGCTGAAGATGTTCTGATAGTGTACTGACTACACATAGTTGTGTAGCGCGCTGGTACCTACTCGCTCTGATGTGCTCGGCTTCTCCAGGGTCTAACATTGTATCCTTATGCCACAACAGTGGTACTTCAAGACTTAGGTATTATTGCATGCATGCCCTTGACCCCTTGTTCTTGTTCTGCAGCTCGCCATCATGATCGGCATCGCCCAGGCAATCGTCATCTACCGGGTGGTAATGACTGTGTACTTCACACAGTCTGACTGGGACTTCATCCGTGAGCGAGCCAACACAATAGCAGTCATGACTGGGGCATTGGTCCATTACATTACCATTGTCATCATGACCAAGGTATGGTATGTGTAAAGTCTGCCTCCTTTGGATTAGTGCAGTGTCTGGAGTGATCCTAGTACTGTGCTAGGTCCCAGAAAAGCATTCTGGGCTCTGTGTTAGTGCTGACCCACACTGAATTGTGCCTCTAACATATTGCTGGACACTGGGCATGCGCTGAGACGGACATAAGAGTGTCTCTGACACCATGGTAGGGATTTGTAAGTTGTGACACTAAGGGAATACTGGTACAAACTTCTTACACATCACTATTATATACAGGGATTGGCTAGTGCCCATAATACCGTGCAGGGAATTCCATCCGCGTTGGCACAACAGTAGGTGTATCCCTAGCACAATTCTGGGTTTTGGGACAGTGCTTTCTTACCATTAATTGTCCCTAGTACCGTACCGTGCTGTGCATTGGGCCAGTGTCGGCACAGGAGGAATAGTGTTGTTAATGGTATGCTGGTGTGTGGAGGGAGCGCTGCAAGAGAGAAGAATGGCCCTAATACAAGCTGCTCCCTTTGGGTTGCACAGATGGAGAGCTGCAATGCTTTCCTGGTCCCTTGGTCACTGCTGACTCAGAGGTAAGAGTGCCCCAACACCGTCCTGGACCTTGGAACCTGGGCCATGGGGTGAGTACTGCCTCAGAGAGAAGAGTGACCTAACACCATGTCACCAACACCTGGGACATGGGACAGTGCTTGCTCAGAAGGAAGAGTGCTCTAATTATGCTGTGCTATAGGCCCTGGTCAAGACTAGCTTAGTGGGACTAACAGAATGATTGCCCCTGGGCCAAAGGACAGTGCTGTCTCAGAGGGAAGTGCCCTAATACTATGCTGCCCCTATGCATGGGTCAGAACTAGCTTAGAAGGGAAGAGTGCCCTAACACCACCCTGGGCCTTGCAACCTGCATCATGGGGTAAGAGAGAGAACAGTGACCTAATACCACACTGGGTCATGGGTCAATGCTGCTTTATAAGGAAGTGTGCCCTAGTGCATGCTGTGATATGGGACAGTGCTTGCTCAGAGGGAAGACTTCCCTAATACTATCCTGCCCTGTTGACCCTGGTTCAAGACTGGCTTAGAGGGAATAGTACCCAAACACCAGGCATCGACCTGGGTCAAGGGACAGTTCTGTCTCATAGAGAATAGTGTCCCAATCATATGCTGTATTCTAAGCCATGGGCCAGAAATGGTGCAGAAGGGAAGAGTGCCCCAACACCATGCTTGGCCCTGGTCTTGGGACAGGGCTGGCTTATATAGGAGAGCACCCTAACACTATGCTGTGCCCTAAGACCTGGTGCATTACTGGCTCAGAGGGAACAGTGCCCTAACTGTATGGATGACCCAAGGACATTGGAAAATGATGACTTATAGGGAATAGTGCTCTAATACGGTGTCCGGTCAAAGGATCGACTGAAAAGGATCGAATGACAAAAGGGTCGAGTCAAAAGGACTGAAAACCAAAGGGTCGATTTTTTTTTTTAAATGTATATTCTATTTTTGGATTTCGTATAGGTAAAAAAGTGGTTTTTACACCCAAAACGGGGGTTTTGGGGGGGACCCCCCCGGCCCACCCCACCAACAAATAAATAAAAAAAATTTGACCCGTTGGTTTTCGGTCCTTTTGACTCGACCCTTTTGTCATTTGATCCTTTTCATTCGAACCTTTGACCTATAACCCTCTAATACTATGCTCAGCCTTAAGCCCTGGTGTAGCGCTGGCTCAGCGCGAACAGTGCCCTAACACCATGCTCGACTCTAGGAAATGGGACACAGCTGGCTCAGAGCAAAGACTGGCAAATATTATGCTATACCCTAGGCCCTGGTTCAGGACAGGCTTTGCAGGAATTGTGCTCTAACATCACGTGTGACCCTGTGCCACGGGACAGTGCTGGCTCAGAAGAAAGAGTGCCCCTAATACTATGTTGCTCCCTAGGACATGGGTCAGTAATTGCTCTGAGGTAAGTTTACCCTAACACCATGCTTGGCCCTGGGACGTGGGACAGTGCTGTATCATTGGGAAGACTACCCTAATCAGTGGTGAACTGGCCTATAGGGTACTCTGAAGATTTCCCGGTAGGCCTCTGCACCTTGGGCCCCTTTTGTGCAGTAACTTATTTTATTTCCAAATTTCTCATAGGAAAAGGATTGGGCTTGCTGAAAATGTGTAGTATGGGGCCACTTTGAAAATTATATAAATCCCTTGCAGGACAAGGCAGCAGTGTTGTGCGATACAGGACCGCAGGAGATACTGCCCTTTGATACGTAACACCTTGTCCTATGTCTACGCTTCTGAACCTTTAAGAGCTGAGGATCAGACCCCCTGCAGCAAAGCCCTCGCAGGACTAGGCAGCGGTGTTGTGCGACGTAGGACCGCAGGATACGCTGCCCTTTGATATGTAACATGTTGTCCTATGTCTACGCTTCTGAACCTTTAAGAGCTGAGGATCAGACCCCCTGCAGCAAAGCCCTCGCAGGACTAGGCAGCGGTGTTGTGCGACGTAGGACCGCAGGATACGCTGCCCTTTGATATGTAACATGTTGTGCTACGTCTACGCTTCCAAAGCTTTTAGAGATGAGGATCGGACCCACTGTGGCAAAGCCCTTGTGGGACAAGGCTGCAGTGTTGTGTGATGCAGGACCGGAGACACTGCCCATCGATACATAGCATGTTGCGCTACCAGCACGCTTCTGAAACTTTAAGAGCTGACCGTAGAAACCTGCAAGCTTTAAGGTGTATTTCAAGTCAGTCACACAGCTATACACTACAGTGTATATGTGTTCTTTATAAAATCAGCCCTCAAACAAATTCCTCTATATATACAGAGAGATATGAACTTACTTTTAACTTTCTTCACAATGCGTCACACCCCAAATTCAGGCCACCAATCTTTCACAAATATTGCACCTCTCCATTTATGTCTTCCTATTTGGCCTTTTCTTTTCTACTATCCCCTCCCTTTTTTCTCTTTCCTCACAGACTATGGCATTAGTAACCCGTTCCATGGGCTATACGGGAGGTGGGGTGGTAATGGCCCGGAAGCCCCAGAGCAAAGCAAAGGGGTATAACGGGGGCACCGCGATGTTACCCCCCCTGGTATAGCTCATGGAACGAGTTACTAATTCCATTAGCACCTTGGGTTGCCAATCTGGGGTGTTGATGGCAGGGTCTTTAATGCTAATGAACGGGACGCCTCCTGGCCTCCTGTTGCGTCTTACGGAGTCCCTCTTCCATTACCATGGCAGCCGGCAAAGGGAGACGGAGAGAAGCAGCAGCGGGCATTGTCGCCGCAATGATCAAGTAAGTAGGGGTGGGGAGGGGGCTTGGGACATAAAAAAGCAAAAGAAGGGAATGGAGGGTGGGGAGAAGATAGTGGTGTGGGGCGGAGGAAGCATCCTGCGTGTTGCATGGCTGAGATTAGCAATTTTAGCCCACAATCCACAGAACCTGATTGGCTGCTCCCCCACCTTGGGTGCTAATAGGGTCTGGAAACCCCTGGGGAGAGCACAATAAACCACCTTTTAGACAGGCCTAGGCACTCTGATATTTCTACAGTGATTTTGCACGATGTAATAACATAACCTATATCTGACCTTTCATGTCTCCTTTCAGGTGAACAGAGTGGTGGCCATGTACTTGTGTAACTTAGGTGAGTCAAGGGTCTTTAAGTACGTACGTGAGCTGATAACCGGTGTGTTTGCATACAGCTCCCTCATTGTTATGGGCAAGGAGGTGGCCTGGGAGAACGGGGCACCTTGGGGTTTGGAGACTTGTTAAGGGCATGTGTTTCTGTTCATGCATGTATGTGCAGGGTTTTATAATAGTAAAAGCCTAGCTGGGAAGCAACAGAGCGCGTAACAGCAAAGGGACACAGGAATATCATACCATACTATGGGTTCAGTTAGACGGGAGGAATGTTAAGGGTACGTTTAGAAGGACATGGAGAAAGGAGATATACAGTGTCAGGGATGCTGCTAGGTAGGGGGAGAAGGTGTGCCCATGCTTGATTCCCTTGTTGGTGGATCCACAGCTGCGCTCCCATTGATGCTATATTCCTGTCTGTATCACACAACTTCACTGCGTAGTTCCTGCGTCTGCACCAGTGGTCCCCCCCACCAAACCCCCTTACCTTCTTATTTTATTCCTGTGTCTCCTGTTGCACTGGATGGTGCATGGATGAGGGAGTCATTGGATTAAATGGGCTGTGGTCAGAAGATAGGGGGGATTTTGAATGGAGCCATGTGTGCACAAATTCTGATTGGTGATGTTTGTAAAATAATGCAATTACCAGGAACCTATCCAAGATCACTCAAGGTTGCAGCAATGGCAGTCTCCTACAGAAATGCACACATTGGAAGTAGAATACACCCCTCCGCATTCTTCCCATGCGGTGCACGATGAGTGGTGTGTAAGGTGAAGCAATGGGCATGTACAGTAAGTACAAGAGTCAGATGCAGGAGGAAATTAAATAGCATTTTGCACCACAGACAGAAACAGTGTAGGGGGGCAACTGGCCTATTAGAGTAGAGCACATTCCCCGGGTCTGTGTAGGGAAGGAACTGCACATTCAGCATAATCCACTGCCAAGAAGAAGCCTGCAGAATGAACAAATAGAACAGCAGAGAAGCAAACAAAACGAGCACATGTCAACACAATTCACTTAGACTGGAAAAGTGATTTGATATAAGATTCTTTGCAGGACAATGCGCAATGAGGCTGCCAATATGGCCGAGCTGTGTTATACAAGGCCACTTTACACAACATTCAATTTTGTTTAGCCTCCAGGGTGTAATTTTCTAAAAATACCTATTCCCTTTGCCCTTTTGGTATACAACTCCAGCTGAACACACAAGTTAAACTGTCTTGGGACATAGGATAACCCTGCTGCAAAAAACCGGTGAAACACAAAATCGAGGGACTGTTGTGTAATTGCAAACACACGGGAGAAGTGGTTTTCTATAGTGGAGTGTCTATGGTTTTGGAGGCGTCTTTCTGTGCGCTGCAGGAACATACAAAATGAATCCAAAGATGGGGGTGGGGGAGACAAAGCAGGGGGGAGCAATCAGCTCACACCTGGGTAGACAGGCTACCCTCTTGAGGAAAGGTTCAGCACTATGATGTGCTAGATGATGGGCGGGAGGTGATTATTGGAGGTGCTGTAACCAGTAGCACACACATTAGACCACACACCAAAAACAGGAAGAAAAGAGAAAAAACACCTAACAGAAAAAGTGCAGTGCTGATCACAGGGCCGCCGGTGCGTGCAACTCTCATGGTTTAGTTATAGGAATAAACTCGGAGGGAAAGGCATGTATCCTCAGGAACACGACTTCTGCAAGTCAAAAGGAAAAGTTGTGAAAATAGCAACACATGTTCTGGTGTATCAGAAATGTGGCCACAGGCTTTACGAAAGGGCAAGAATTAGTCCAAACCTCATTTTTATCGTCTGTATTCTCATGTGTGTGATCTAACTTGAAAGCTTTGTCACATATGCACTAACCTACAACTGCTTTTGTGTATGGGCTTTGTGTGGTGCCATTTCTTGCCAAAATAATACAATGAATGTGCAAAAAAAAAAAAACATTCAGTTGGTTGAGGTAGATCAGTGGCGCAGCAGCCACAGGTTAGATGACAAGAGCTGAGCAAATGCTGAGCTGTGGAGGTCTCATGAACGGGCTACCTGCATCACCGGCAAACTCGCTCTGGTCATAGCTATTAGGAAAGAGGTGATGGACCAGTCAGTAAGTGGTACAACAGTGATTAAACATGAGAATGCGGTGGCACAGGTCACCACTATTACCGTAGAAACTAGCCTGTTTCCCCAGTATTCAGGGGACTTCATTAGTTCCCAGTAAATTAAAAAATCTTGTTTAAATTCCTCACCATAAAGCACTTCATGGAAATTGCTCTACATATATTACTGCCCAACTCAAATGGCATTTACTAATTTTCCTTTTAAGATCCAATCACAGAATCACGCTGCAAATTCCTAGATTTAAACAATATTGTGGCCTTGGCCGTGCCAGCCTGGTCTTCTCCGCTACCACAAAAGAAAGAGGTCACCCACCAAATTTACTTTTGAAGCAGCATCCCCAAGTGGGATCAATTGGAAAGGACAAAATAAGAGGAGATTGCTGCAATTTTCATGATATTGATTGATTGTTTATTTATATAGCGCCTATACACCATGTGTTTCAAAGCGCTTCAAGGAGGGAGGGAACATAGGAAAAATACAGTTACATTCAATAAAGGTCCTTGAAACAATACAGAATGTGAAAAATAACTATCGTAATAGGCCTGACGACATTTCAGATAGTGCAAGTGCATAGAACAAATAAGGCAAAGAGGGAAAGGAAAAGAAGGAGAACAAAACAAGCAGTAACATTACTATGCCTGACGACAATTGATGTAGTGCAAGAGGTAAACAAGAGGAGGGGTGGGAGGGGGGAAAAGGGGGATAAGAGAGGGGAGAAAGGGAATAACAAGACACGCTACTGTGCAAATTTGTCAGCGACAAATTAATAGAGCAGGGGAGGGGGGTGGAAGGAGAAGATAAGGAGGGGAGGAGGGGAGACAGACAAGCTGCTATCAAAAGTCACGGGAACAAATGATAAGAGTAAGTGCTAAGTGGGGGGGGAGTAAGAGAGGAGCAAGAAAGATAGAGGGGTGAGGTGTAGGAAGGTGGTGAAAGAAAAGAGATTAGTGGAGGGGGTAAGGGGCGAAAGGCAGTTTAGGAGGCAAGGGGGGCACACAGACACTCACGGGGGGTAATGGGGCACACAGACACTCACAGGGGGGTAATGGGGCATACAGACACTCACAGGGGGTAATGGGGCACGCAGACACTCACGGGGGGGTAATGGGGCATGCAGACACTCACGGGGGGGTAATGGGGCACACAAACACTCACGGGGGCAAGGGGGCACACAGACACTCATGGGGGTAAGGGGGCACACAGACACTCACGGGGGGTAAGGGGACACACAGACACAGGGGGTAATGGGGCACACAGACACTCACGGGGGGTAATGGGGCACACAGACACTCACAGGGGTGAAGGGGGCAGACAGACATAATAAAAATAAAATGTAATTCACAGGTGGAATTGCATTTACAGAATCAAAAAATAGATTATTTCAGTGTTTTACTGATTTAACAGAAGAAATGTGACATAAATGCACATATATGCAGAGAAGACAACTTCATACAAAAGACAAAAACTTGTTTTATAACTTGTTTTATAACAAAAGATATCACAATGTACAGACAAAGCGAAAGATGACCTTTGCCGCAGATACACAACAGAATTGTATGACCTACGTGCAGAATGCCCAAAGTAGGGGATAAGTAAAAAAACTAAAATCGTGGGATAAAAACACCAAAAGAGTCCTATGTGTACCCTTTGAGTTGTACTAATATATCAACTCATGCATCCACATTAAATCAAAGGTGCGCAAAAGCAACATGACTACCATCCAAAATTCTAACAGAGAAAAGCAATCCATGCTTAGATGTTCATATAGGCTGCTTAACCAAGAAATTGTACTTCAAAACTACAAGAGATGTTTCTAGACAAATGGAAACTCGAGTTTTGGTTGCTAGATGGCTGTCAACTTAAACAGTGGCCTAGCCTTCTTCTGGGCAGGAGGAGTTTTCAGTGGGGAAGCATACATAAATAACCATGTTCCTGGGGGTAATATGTTCCAATAATTCTAGTGAAAAAGCACATAATCTTAATGCAAGGACACAACCGTCCATATAGTTTCTGGGTCCCCTCTACCAACGGGAGTCTTTGGCGCATGGCCCTGCATGAGGTAGTGCTTAAAAGTCTTCGGTACCGTCACTTACTCAAAAATCGATTCAAACAGCATTCATTCTGGAAACCCAGTCAACCCTACGACAGAGCTGCATCAACCGGTCTTCTCCGCTACGCACTCAAACAATCTACCAGACATTGGTCCTCATTCCGACCCAGCTGGTATCCTGGTGGTAAACCCGCCAGGATACTGGCTAATGTTATTGCCTTTTCCAGGACTCGGTCTGGCGGCATTGCTGCGGATCACAAGTGCCGGAGTGATGGTGTTAATCCCCATTCATGGAGTCCTAGGGATTTGCTGTCATTACCAGCACCGGCAATACCTCAAAAGAAAAAACCCTAAGCCCCTCAAAATGAACAACTCCTGGTTCTCAGAGGACCTAGTGATCTTCCGAATGGAAAAGAATGGCCTTTCAACACATATGTTAAAAATAAAACTCACCAAGCAACTGCACCACCCTGACCACTGCTGCACGCTCATAAAAGAAAGCAGTAGTCACCTCCAAATCTGACTCGAACAATGCTATAATCGCCAATGCAGGCTCCAACACCAGAGAGTTATTCTCCATTATCAGAGAACTAGAAACCCCACAGCCCCATTGCAGGCACTCGCATGGATCAAGATTGGAATGCACAATACACAATGCCCTGTCACATAAAATCGAGGTTCTACTCACCAAAATCAGTAGTAAAAACGCCCTGCTCGCTACCAAAGCTCCCACTCTGGGTGATTTTGACCAACTCAGTGTGGCGCATCCCTCTCCTGCCCCACCATTTTCTTCCTTCCAGGTTACCCAGGAGCCAAGTCTTTGCCACTGTCTGATCACTGAAGCCCTTGAACCGCAAAGGGGACTCCTGCCCAGCCTACATTGTGCAGCTCTGCGCACCCACGCTAGCACCACTCATCACCAAGATTAACGCATCATTTCGATCCAGCACTGTACCCTCCAGTATCAAATTCGCCTGGATCACCGCACTCCTAAAAATTAAACATGTTAGACCCATCCTTTCCCACTAGTTGCCACCCTATTACCACAGTCCCTTTCCTGCTTAAAATTGACTGCCTGGCCTATGCGCAGGTCCAACAATTCCTGGAACAAAACCACCTACTTGGTAAAAGGCATTCCGGCTTCCGGACCAAGCACAGCACATAAATTGCTTTGTTGGACCTAAAAATCCAAATGGACAAGACTCGTGGCTCTGGCGACCTGCCCATCCTTCTCCTAATAGACCCCTCGGCTGCATTTGTTGTAGTCGCCCATGATATCCTTTGTCAACATCTTAGCCATCGCTTCCACTTCTCCCTCGATGCCACCTCCTGGATTAAATCCTTCCTCAATGGTAGCACCATAGTCTCCATAGGCGATGCAGCAGCCCCATCCCTGCCCCATTAGACGTCCCCCAAGGCTCCTGTCTCTCGACCACACTCTACAACAAATACACCAAGCCTCTATTCAACCTCCTTGATACATAGGAAATTGCAGATGACATGCAAATAATCATCCCCATCTCTGGTGATTACGCCCGAAATACTGCCAGCATCAACTCAGTGTACAGTACTATACAAAACTGGATGGCCACTCCCAAGTTGTGCCTAACTGGCAAAAAAACAGAGCTCCTCAGTGTGAGCTCCTCGTACCGTCTCAAAAACCTTGATGCAGTTTACACCTCCATCAGCATTGATGGTACCGCCATCCCCGTCCTGAAACAAATCAAAATCCTGGGGTTCTACCTTGAAGCAGATCTATCCATTTCTAGACACATCCACACTCTATCATCTGCTACAGCTTACACTGTCAGGCTCATCTCCTTGAGCAGGCAGTTCCTCTCACCAAACAATTGCCTCACTCTTGCTCGAGCACTGACTCTTACAAAACTGGATTACTGTAATGTCTTACTAATGGGCATTTCAGGGGCCAACATGGCCAAACTATAGCTACTGACAAAACATTACGTGCTGCTCTAGGCCTAAAATGATCAGAACAGAACTCAGAAATCAGATGTAACACACACTGGCTGCCTATCAAAGCTTGAGTGGATTCCAAAACCTTGGCTCTAGCACACAGATGCATCTGCAATGAGGCAATCCTCTTCCTTAAATCCAGTATTGCTCAAAACTTGCCAGCGCATGCACTAAGATCCCTCTCCAACATCTCGCTGGTCACTCCTCACTTCAAGAGCAAAAGAGCCAGAGGCGTCAGCTTCTGCGTCACTGCTCCCACCCTCTGGAACTCCTTGCCCGCCCATATCGGAAATAAACAATCCTATCATACCATAAAAAAGTGTAAAAACATGAGATTTTTTATCAAATATGAGTAACATCTGCCATTTCACAAATGACTGCCGTTTTCTACCTTTACTTTACCAATGTCTGCTTGAATGTATTTCTTGCCTTTACTGTAACAAACGGTGTGATACACTTGGGTCTTAAAAAATGAAAAAATAAATAAAACCCCAATTATTCTAACCCTATGAATCTTACTGTCCTCTTTAACACTTCTTTTTCTATGGTCCAATTCTTGAAGGGGGCGGCGAGAGAGTCCCAATACACATCTGTCAAATATTTGGTTTTGAGTCATCACAGTGACACATGATTGGTTGAATGGAACATGGAGAATCCCTACTGGCAGCTTGAATGGGTCTGCAAAAAGGGGCGGGGGGAGGGCTGCCTGGCATGGCTCCTAGGGAATGATTGGTCCCTGGTGAGATGTATCTTTCTTACTCAGGTATTCTTTTACCACTTTCCTACTCCTTCTATCTTTTGCCTCCAGTGCTAGTGTCTCTGTGCTGTAACCCCTGTCCGCTGACCTTTCTTTTGCAGAGAAACCTCGGACCTTCACCGAGAAAGAGAATAACTTCACAGTGAAGTTCTTCACCTTCCAATTCTTCACACACTTCTCCTCCCTGATCTACGTGGCCTTCTTCTTGGGCAGGTAAGAAGATTACTGAAGCCATGTAAGGCGTAGAGGGTATCAGGTAATATTATCCCCACCAAAAATATCGCCGTTTATATGGTCGTCGGGAACAGCCATAGGTGATATTTTTGGTGGGGATAATATTAGGAGTAGGGGTTGCGGGAGTGTCCCCCGCTCCTTTAAAAATAATACAGGGGTTGCGGGAGTGTCCCCCGCTCCTTTAAAAATAATACAGGGGTTGCGGGGGTGTCCCCCGCAGGTTCCATGCATTAATATTACCGCAAAAATATGGCAATATTTTTGTATGGCGATATTTTTGCAGGGATATTAACACATGGAACTGCTTAGAGTGGCAATCCTGCTCCCTTCTAGGGCACAACACTCTATCCCCAACTCCTTGTCTTTTCCTCTTAAACGGTGTGTATTGGTGATACATTTAACAAGCCCAGTGGCAAGCCTGGTTTCCCCAGTAGACCTGGGGTGTTGCGTAAGCGCCATATTCTCAAGCTCCCCTTCCCTGTTACGTACACGTTGCAATTTTTGAAGAAACAATCGAAGGATTTAGCTGAACGCAATGCATCCATGATGCCATGTCAATGTGGATCCATCAATATTTTGGTGGCAGTCAGGTGCGCCCAACACAGAAAGTAAGAATGCCATGTGCAGAGCACACACTTTGCATTCTCTTTCTGAGGATGCAACCTGAAGAAGCAGTCTTGGTCTCTTTATGAACTTGGAAGCTTTTCAGTGCCGTCCTGAAATGAAGGTCGTCTGCCTCCCAGCAGAGATCAGTGGAGCCCTCATTGCAGGTGGTGGGTGTGAGGTTTGATCCTGAGCAGAGGGTGTATGGAATGTGTGTTTATAAGCAGACTGTGCTCTAGCGAGGAGAACTCAGGAGTTGGAGCACATCAGGAGACCTTTCTGCAATGGGCCATCAAGAGGTGATATTGTGAGCTAGCCCAAAGTGCCTGATATGTGGTATCGATCCTCTTTCCTCCCATGCGATCCCTCTCCTCTGCATTCCTTTAGATGCCCTTTGATTTGCTATGGACAACATTACCAGGGATGCTTAGCGCAGGAGGAATATTCACTATCTAGGATTTGGTTCTAGGCTCCACGACTCACACGGGGTCTACCTTTTCTTTCTCAGGATTAACGGGCGTCCTGGGCAGTATGTGAGGATTGCGGGCAAGTGGAGGCTGGAGGAAGTGAGTATCCCTTCCGCAAGATCTGTGAGTGGCCGCGCAGGAAGATGGTGAGTTCTATAAAGACGAGAAGACTGACAGTCTGTGCGTTCCTCTCCTTGTTAGTGCCACCCGAGCGGCTGCATCACAGACCTCTTCATACAGATGGCCATCGTGATGGTCCTGAAGCAGACCCTGAGTAACTTCGTGGAGTTCTTGTCGCCGTAAGTTTCCCCTCTTGAGTCATCTGCCCCTTCACCTTGGGATGGGCTGAGGAAGATGGCTGAGGCAAATACATAATTCAAGTATTGATGAATGTGTAGCTTCTCCTTACGCAGTGATGGGTGGTATTCTGTTTTCTATGGACTACGGCAGGGTTTTGCAACCTTTGGCTCCCCAGATGTTTTTGACTACAACTCCCATCACCCTTAGACAATTTAGTCAATGTTGACAGCTCTTGAGAATGCTAGTTAATGTTGACGGCTCATGGGAATGGTAGTTCAAAACTTCTGGACAGTCACAGGTTGAAGACCCCTGAACTAGGGTGTTTGCATTGGAAAGGAAATGCAGTGCAATAATGTAATATCAAAAAGCTGCCATGGCCAATGTCATTGGGCAGTGCCATCTGTACCATTCTTACTCCTCCCCAAGTTAGCATCTCCTGCCAGTACTTTCATTAGCCAGTGCCTCACCTAATTCCAAGTGCTCTCCTCCATTTTCTGTCATTTCTTCTCATAATCATAGTTCAATGACATCATAGTGCTTGCTCTTTTCCTCCTTTTCTAGATTATCCTCATTATTGATACTATTAATGGAAGCTTAATAGTTAAATACCACTATTTGCACTACGCACACATTCAGCAAAATGTACAGTTTTGTGTTGAAATATTTTCTTTTTGAAACGATTGCCACAGTTTTTTGGTGGGTTGTTTATTGTATCGATGATATGGGGTCTGTCTTTACGATTCGTGCTGTAATACAAAGCATGCATTATCTGTTCACCACACTTATTTTTACCTGTGTCCATTATTAGGTGTATGCCTTACATTTTAATATTTGCTGCATGTAATAGAAAAAATGTTTTAATCTGCATTTCAATACTGCTTTTCTGTAAAGAAAACATACTGTCAGAACATTCGGTGGTTACTCTTTCAGTTAATTTCCACCCAAAAGGTGCAGTCGACGTTGTTTGTCATCATTGTGTCGCGTATTTTCTTCCACAAGTGAAGAGATGCGCTAGTGCTCCTCTCGCTTCCGGGGAAAGCAATGCAAGGTGTTCACACAGGGCACGAGACTGGGCACCTCACAGATGTGCCCATTCCAAATGTGCTCTTCCAGACCTCTGTGCACACTTGTGCAACTCCACTGGATTTAATTCAGGGATGGGGGGGATCAGGGGGCGTTTCCTGGCCTCTGCATCCCGTATTCATGGCGGAAGGATATGGACAGTATAAAATGTGTAACACTTTGAAAATGTTTTAATATTGCACAAAAACACGTGCCTCTCTTTGTGCCCAACAACGTTTTGTGTATTCGCCCTTCGTCAGGTGGGCTGTTAGAAAAATATATAAAGAAAAAGAAACCAGACTTTTTTCGATTGTGCCTTTAAATACGAGAAAAATGAGACCCTTCTAAAAATATAATAGCATTCAACTTCCCTAGAGGGTTAAGGCAAAACACGGCGAGCTGAATTTTGGTGTACTCTCGCCTCAGCTTTTTGCAAAATGTATGTTACGAAGAAATGCCATGGTGTTCTGCCAAAGCAAAGCACATATGCATAGGGTTGTCCAGTGATAATGGGACGCGTTGTTCCGCTGCCCCATTAACACATCAATCTCTACACACTCAAAATACACAAAATGCAATATCCATGACAAACCTTCTGAGAAAGCGCCATTCGTGTCGGTATCTTCACTGGATCAATCCCTAGGTGGCAGTTAGCAGCTCTGCTTGAGTCATTATGGAAAATGTAGTTAATGCCGGATTTTTGCCACCTGCTTGAGAGACCACTGTGGTGCTGTTTAGACAGAGGGACTGGCCTACGGGGAACTCTGGAGACTTTCCGGTGGGCTTCTGCACCATGGTCTTCTTGTGTGGATACCCTGCTTTTCTGCTCCACTTTCCCTCTCTCATATGCACCCCGCCCCCTCCTCTCATTTATCCTGAATCCAAACATCCCTTTGACCTACAGAATTTGTTATAAAGCTTTCAGAATGTTATTCCTCATTGTTAACAGTTATTTCTCCTTTTTTTGTTATGTTTAACTGCTTCTTAATTCATGTATAGAAGCAAATGCGCTTTAAAATTCACTATTTTAACCAATTGTTTCCAAATGTTCTTGTGGGACAACTGCGCTGTACCAGAATGCTTATAGTGTTTTGATTTTAAGTTTAGAAACTGCGTGTTTGATGTTTCTCAATTTAAAATAAACTAAAAAAAAGATGGCCACCATGGTTGAGGGAGAAGGGAACTACACATAGGGCCTCATTACGAGTCAGTCGGTCTGGAAATAAGGGTGGCGGTAAACCCGCCGCCACCGTTGTTTCCGGACCAACTGATTTCGAGTTCTGCAGGTGGGAGGTGGCATTACCGCCAGGTCTGACCTGGCAGGTTTAACACCACCCGCCTGCTGGCGGACATGGAAACACCGGCACCATCACAAGATGGTGCCGGTGTTTCCACTTCCCCATTCCCATGGAGTCCTATGCGACTCCATGGGAATGGGGATTTACCGAATTCCGCCTCCGGAAATGCTTGTAATGCTCCGCTGATTCCGGGAATCACAGAGGCGGAATGGTAATACGAGTCTGGCGGTAACCTGCCGGAATTTCCAGCACGGTTACCGCCGGACTCGTAATGAGGGCCCACTGCCCCTTTTTCCTTTCTATGATGGCCATTGCTGCATCATAAACTGACACTGTAACACAGCAAAAAGGTTGACCGCGCAGCCCTGATATAAGGACAGGACAAGCCGGAGTGAGTTGGAGATTGAAGCTCTCGCAGTCCCGCTACTCCAAGGGTTAACAAATAGATCTGGAGGGACGGAGCATGGGGCACCCGAATATCGAATAACCCAAGCCGAACCCAACGCATACTGTCCCCAAGCAGTGTAACACGCGGAGACATGCAGTCACTTGCCAGAGGAGTTTAATGAGGACTGGCAGTGTGACACACTGAATGATGACCAGGACCGGAGCACGAAGACGCCCGAAGCGCATCAATGTCACCAGGTCGGGATAGGAGTCACGACGAAAGGAAATGTGCCAATCGAGCTGCTCACTATTTACAAAGATTTCGGTGCGCGAGACTCGTAGAGCACCATTAACAAGCCTGAAAGAGCAGCATAGAGCTGAGACCAGGGATACAGCAGCTGCTGCACAGATACACTGTTCGGGCCAAACTAAATGCAGCGGCCAGAAAACACACCCACCCCGGTGCATGACCGGGACGAATAACGGTCAATATTAGACGGTCCAGAAGCCATCTCACACACGTGAGAACAAAGACCCTCAGAGACCGGGAGAGGGCAAGAGTGAAGGAAGGCCAATGGCAGAGACTCAAGGATGCCACTGATCACAGAGACAAAGAACACGCCACTCATCGGAACAAAACCCCACTAGGCGAGCACCCATGTGAGTCGGACTGCCCTAGGAACACAAAAATTGGGAAGGCAGGCACAAGAATTGGAGAGCGTGAGCACACACACAGCAGGGACCCACATTGGAACTGACTAGATGGCCGAAGAGGATGCGGGCAACACACAAGCCACTCTGAATTGTGGCTGTGCAGCAGCGCAACATCGCCAGGCGCCAAGTACAATGCAGGATGGAGGCCGCGGACAAAAACCAGCTTAAAACAGCGATCCCGAATTGAACAAGATGCCAAGGTAGAGGCAGCAGAAGCAGAGGGCACAGAGCTCTGCGGCAAAACCAGACGTCAACACTGGGTCACAGGCCATAATACCGGTACCCACGCAGAACTGAAAGGTATACCAGTAGACAACCGCAGTAACTGATGAGAGGAAGGACTGAATAGAGGCCGACCTAGACCACGCAGCAGGCACTAGACTCGGGGGTCAGCAGGCAAGTGGACATCAGACCACCAGACCGGGTAAAGCTCCCGGATCGACCAGCAGAGCACGGTGAGGTGACAGACGGAGAACTGGCCTGGCCAGCGAATTGGAGGATCTCCCATGGATGAATAAAAGCCTGCTACGCTCGTGAGCCTGCCTACGGCTAGCCAAAGTGAGCACAGCCCAGCAACAGGCAAGAACGAGAACTGCACAGAACGACACCAAACAGTATACACTTTAACAGCAATCTAGGCTGTTAAGAAGGGATAACCCCGCTTGACCATGGAGCCGTAGGGGCCACGGCCAAGCTCAGAGACCCCTGATACTGGGCCCACACATCTAACCAGTGCACCCACATACGCACTAACATCTGTAGCCACACCCCACACTCCGCAGATGCGACTGGCAGCCCATGAATAAATCCAAGCACTAGACGAGCCAGGGCAAGCGGAAGGACTCGTGAGACTGGCCCCAACCACACAAGAAAACCTCTGCCTGGAGCCCCCCTCAATCCCTGAGGCCGATAATTGCCAACATTTTAAACTACCGGGATAGGGAGAAGATCCTGGAATTCTTCCAGAAAGGGGGCACAATACAAAGGGCATCCGCGTCTATTACGGTGTACCCGGACTATACACTCCTATTGCAAAGGCGGCGACTGAACTATGGGACTGTGAAGAAAAGGTTGCGAGAGGCGGGCTTCAAGTACATGTTGATGTACCCAGCGAAACTGAATGTGTTCCACAGGAACAGGGCACTGTTTTTCGAAACCCCAGAAGATGTGACGGAGTGGCTGGATGCACAAAATTGCCCGTCCGGGATAGACAAACAGAAGGAGGACGGAACAGAGAAGTGAAGCAGCGGATCCAGAGGCCGAGGTGCTGTATAAATTGGGACATTGGGACTTGAATATAAGATAGAGTAACATAAGCTGAGAGACAAGATAGGTGCCAAGTAGAAGAATACGGGCGCGCAAAGTATATTGTGGCATGATTGCGGGAGATAAACCGGACCCAATCCCATATCCCTATTGATAGTTTAGATAGGTTACCGGTAGTTTGGTAAACCCTGCTGAGTTCCTAGTACCGGCTAGCCGAGAAAGGACTAAATGTGGGACCGCCTGAGATCCAGGGATGGAGCTGGGCAACAGTTGGGGACGGGAAGGGCGGGGGGAGGGAAGGGAGTTGGGGGATTTGGTTTGTTATTAGTTAGTGAACGAGCTAACACACACGTACTGCTGTGCTTGAAGCGGAAGATGAGGAGGGTCAGAGGTGGGACTGGGTATGGCTGAAATATGGGAGACCTTAGGATAGTAACCTGGAATGTCAGGGGGCTCAACAGTTACTTGAAGAGAAACAAGATCATTATGTACTTAAGGAGACAGAAAATAGATATTGCCCTAATACAGGAAAAATATCTCACGAAAGAAAAACAAGAGGTGATAAAGAGGAAATGGAAGGGGACCTTCATAGGTGCAACGTATTCGGCTTTTGCCAGAGGGGTGATCACCCGGTTGGCACCACATGTCAGCTTCCAGCTGCTACAGTCCACGGCCAAGTCTGACGGTAGGATGGTCGCAATACGGGGATTGATAGAAAATAGAGAAATATGCATTGTTAATACATATGCCCCCGAACCAAGATACAGTGGCCTATTTTAAGACCCTATATATCAGAATGAGCCCGTACCTGGGGGGCATGGTTATATGGGGTGGCGATTTTAACTGCACGCTAGACCCAAGGGTAGATGGGTCAGACAGGAAATTTGACAAACCCACCCCCACTGCCAGAGCCCTGAGGTCCCTGTTGGGAGACCTTCGGCTGGAGGATATGTGGAGGTTACACCACCCATATGACATTACTCACATTACTCGGCCCCACAAAACTTGTACACACGGCTAGATCATAGGTTCGCCTCACAGGAGATGACGGGAGAAATAGTGCGATCAGAATATAAAGCGAGGGTCCTCTCGGACCACTCGCCAATGGTCTTAACATGGCAATATGTGCCTCAGAGAGCTATGATCCCAACATGGCGGCTCAGAGCCGAAGCATTTAAAGATACGGTGTTCAGGGAGGACCTCAGAGAAGAAATCATAGAATACTTTGGAAATAACACTGGGAGTGTAGAGTCGGCCGGTACTTTATGGGAAGCATTTAAGGTGGTGGTGAGAGGATCAGCTATAACTAAATCTAAAGGGCTCCAGGGAGGCATACTACTAAAGCTGCAGAAGGCAGAGGCGGAACTAGAGACTGTCCTGGGCAGAGGCGTTAACTCCTGGGTGGATGCCGAAACCATAAATCAATTGCAGCAGGAGTGTGTGGGACATTGGGAGAGATTATGCAATTTAAACTATAAGAAATACATAGAAAGGCAGCACGCTGGGGGAGACCAGCCGGGGAGATTGCTGGCATGGCTGTATAAAAGTGAGAACCCCCCAGACCAACGATTAGAGCAGTACTGGGGGAGAGTGGACAAATATTAGGTACCCAAGAGAGCATGAACGGAGAGTTCCTTCAATTCTATAAATGATTGTACAGGGATGTAGGAGGTGGTGGAGGGAGCGAGATATCCGAAACACTAGAGGATATTGGCTTACCAAAAGTAAGTGCTGAAGAGTAAGAAAACCTGGATGCCCCAATTACACTGGAAGAACTAGAGGCGGTGGTTGAGCAACTACCTACCTGTAAGACCCCGGGAGTGGATGGACTCCCCAGCGAGTTTTACAAAATGTATAAGAAGGAAGTGCCCCCCCCCCTTACTGGCAATGTTAAATGAAGGATTTGAAATGGGGATGTTGCCAGAATCCCTGAGAGAGGCGATCTTTATCCCACTCCTCAAACCTAATAAGCCAAGCACGGACCGAGGGTCGTACAGACCGTTGTCGATGCTGAACCAGGACAGCAAGATGCTCACGGCTGTGTTAGCAAATGGAATGAAACAGGTCATAATCAGACTAATACATCGCGATCAGACCGGATATGTGCCACACAGAAGCATATCCGACAACCTCAGACAGCTCCACCGTGTCATAGAGCAAATGGAAGGAGACTTGCGCGAGATGGCAATTGTATCATTAGATGCAGTGAAGGCCTTTGACTCTGTCAAATGGCCTTGGCTGATGGCAGCCCTAAAAAAATATGGGATGGGACCCGGGTACCTAAAGTGGGGGAAATTACTATACAGCTCGCCATTAGCCAGAGTCAAGAGGGAAGCAATCATTTCCGAGAGGTGGCAACTCAGTCGGGGCACTAGACAGGGATGCCCTTGGTCCCTGATGCTGTACTTTCTCGCACTGGAACCCCTAGCGATCTATTTGAGACAACAATACGAGGAAGTGGGGATCTACACAAAAGGGGGACCACACATAATATCGTTATATGCAGATGACATGCTGTTATACTTGAGGTACCCCAAAGAAAATCTGCAATACATATTAGAAGTATTGGAGCGATTTGCGTTGCTCTCTGGCATTGTAGTCAATCCTAAGAAGTCATGCATATTCCCCCTGGGAAGGTATGTAAGGGTCACGCGGGAGCAACTGCCAGTACTACAAATACCTTGGGAGACCAGTACCTTTAGATACCTGGGGATTGACATCTATCACACGGTAGAAGCTGAATATAAACATAACACTGAGAAAGCGGTAGCAAACATTGAGAATAGCATGAAGTTCTGGACTAAGCTCCCATTGGCCATGGTGCGGAGGGGGGGGGCACTGCTGAAGATGGTTGTATTACTCAGGTTGCTACACTTTTTTGGGAATATACCATACATGATACCCAAGCGATTCTTTGTTAAACTTCAGAGCATATGCAGTGGCTTCATTTGGAATGGAACTAGGAATAGGATAGCCCTATGGAAACTACAGAACATGTATGACAAAGGGGATATAAAGCTACCTAACTTCAAGATCTATTATGTGGCCAGTCAACTACAATACGTGGCTAAGTGGTTAGCGGAAGACTCAACATCAGAGTGCAGACTGTTAAGATCTGAATGTGCCCCCTTTTTCTTGAAAGAATGGATATGGCTGCTCAAACTAGAGATAAAAGGGTGCCCGGGGATGTTGGAACTGGGATGGAAAATATGGCGAAAGGCTTGCCAGGCCATAGAGAACCCGACCCTGTGTTCTCCGCAAGTGCCGCTAGTGGCATTGACCGGAGGAGACGTGCAACTGAGGAAGACGATTCGTAGGCATTGGAAACCAGTGGGAATTGCAACAATGGGAGATATATGGCAAGAGGTAGAAGTAAAGGAATTTATTGAGCTGGTGGAAGAAACAGGCTTACAGTTTGGGCAGTATATCACTTATACCAGATTGGTACGGTGGGTGAGAGAGACATGGTTCGAAATAATGCTGGAAGATCAACCCGACATGGCTATTGAAACATTATATGATGTTGCAGAGGGAGGGCACAAGGTTTCCCGAATCTATTAATTGCTGATGTGCATGGTTGGAAAGGAAGCGACTCAGCTGAGATGGGACTGGGAGGAAGAAGCAGGGGAACTCATGACTGATGGGCTGTAGGAGCGGGTTCAAGGGTATCATAAAAAAGTGTCTAGGAACACGAGGCTACAACAAATGCAGCTATATGTAACCCACACAGCATACATGACCCCCCCAGAGAATAGCCTGATTCAAAAGCATAGAACGACAAACATGCCCCAAATGCGGGGAAGAAAATGCAGGGATGACAGACATGTTTTGGGCATGCCCCGAAATTGGGAAGTTCTGGGGAAAAGTAGCCCACTGATTAAACGAGAAAGGGATAAAGTTAAACGTGGAATCAGTGTGGGCATTCATGGTAGGGGGGTTTCCTAGACCGCGTCAATTGAAACATGTGAGTAAACTCAAAGATTTGGCTTATATACTTGCCAAGTGGAGAATTGCCATGGGGTGGGAAGCATGTAACAGACCCAGGATAGAGGTTTGGTGGAGCGATCTCCAGAAATGGACCGAAGCAGAAATGGCAGTATGGAATGAAGCGGCCAATAGGGAAGGGGAGGAGGAAGCAGAAACCCTGACGGCCTGGAAACACTTAGTGGCCACACTGTCGGGGTCCACCCAGGACTGCTCAAGCAATGATACTTCTGAGAATACTGATTGGGAGGCACCCCCAGAGGAAAAAAAGGCAGAGGGCGAAGTGGAGTAGGCTCGAGTTGTGGGTTAAGGGCAAGCAGTAGAGACTTAACGATATTTCCATGATGTTTCAAATGTTATGACAAGCACTGCTGGGGTTGTTGATTGTTGTTTGTTGTAAAAATGAATAAAAACATTTTTTTTTTAAAAAGTTGTGTACAAGCCATTTGTGTGCATTCATCAACAGACAAAGTACCGGCAATCATTGGGATCTACAAAGGAGAAATATCGTCAGTGTCATCTAATCGTTTTCACTTACGGGTATAGTGGTTTGCATCTTAGTGTTTCCAAGAGCTTGTCAAAGAGACATCACCTCTGACATGCCTTAGATTAACCTCAAGCAGGATGATGCTGGAAGTTATGAGAACTAGTCCATGTTGGTTGTTCATTCTCGTTTAGTGCTGCTGAACAGAAGAAAACCGATCTCTCCTGAACAGTTGGAATTAGCATCTGGTCCCAGACCACAATCTCATAAACAAATCAGAAGAAGAGAGAGCACATACATTATTCTGGTCCTCCTGAGGTTTTCAGAACAAATCTGAGCTGGATCATTAATTAACTGCCATGGGTTCCCCCCCCCCAGTGCCAAGGCCTCTTTCGGTGATTTTGGTATTCTGCCATTCAATGCCTTCTAACATTTTCTGTTTCATTAACCCCTTCAGTGCCAAGGACAAGGTATCTCGTTCTTGGTAACAGGTATGTAACCCAAGGACGAGATACCGTGCCCTTGGCATTTAAGGGCTTAATCACTGACATAGTATCTCCTAGAATTCCTCTGCAGGTCTCTCTGAGGTTCTTGATCGTCTCCCAAACAATGTACACCATTTACCCTTCAAAAGCTATGTCTCTGTGAATGATCTTTGGAGTCATGCAAAATGTGTAGACTTTGAACCATGACCTTCCCACTAGCCCATCCTCCCAAACGAATATCCAAGTTCATTTTCAACCCCAAATACCTCATTTCCTGCAACCTTCATCTCCCAGATGGTGCTTCTAGTTGATCCAAGGTAGGGGGCCATCTACCATCATTAAGAGCATGATCTTGGTTAAAAGTTCCCACAGTGTATACGACAACTTGTTTGGCCTGCATGACGATTTTGGTGTCATTCTAGAAACTGTTGTGACTGCACAACCTACACAACAGTGGCTTATGACCCATTTATTTGAAGGGCTTTGATAGTTTTGGAAGTAGCTTCACACAGACAAAAGTCTCTTAATAATATATCTGCAGGTATCTGAAGTTTAAATTCAACTGCTTCCGAGCCACCCCCAAGGGAAAGGGACAGGTTTACTTTGAAGGCAATGGACCAGACCCCTGCAAAGAGAAGTGGCAGCAAAACTACCGAATGGGGGAAGTACATGTCTTCAGTTTGTTTGATGAGTTTTTGGAAATGGGTGAGTGAGCTCCTGCCTAGTGGGAGCTTCACGTTCTTTTGCATTTGCTCTTGCTTAACCTGTGTGCCTATTATTCTGTTTAAATCAAGTTTCTGTGTCATTTTTCATATTTCTCTTTCTGAAATTTCTATATATCCTTCGTCTCACTCTGTTTCTGCATCTCTATCACTGTCTCAACTCTATTCCATCCTCACTAGGTGTTCTGCACCCTCTTTCATGTCATTGCCCTTTGCCTGCTATTTAGCTTATGTTTCTTCTATCATATGAAATTCATTTAGCAGTCTTTCATCATATTCTTTTCATTCATTTTTTCTGATCGCTCAGTATTTTGCTCGTATCCCTCTAAATCTGCACACCTCCTCCTCTGTGGTCGGATGCCTGGCTTCTTTGGCAACACACATTGCTTCCTTTTTGTTCCTCTTTAGGTTTTCCCCTGGGTTCCCCCTCTTCTCTGTACCTTCTTGAGTTAATCTCTTAGAGCGGCCACTTATCTCTCTGGGTGTCTCTTATCTTTTCCTCTAGAAGTATACACGATGGACTTAGCGATCATCTCTCTGATGGTCTTTTTCTCTCAGTCAGTCTCTCAAGATTGTCACTGCTCTCTGACTGTCTTCCTCACTCTGCCTCCATTTGTCTGTGTTTTTGGCAGTCTCCCCCTCTTCCTGTCTGTACATCTAACAGTTTTTCTATCAGTCATCGTCTCTCTATTTCCAGCGGCCACTCTCTGTGGCAGATTCCCACTCCGTAGGTCTGTGGTTCTGTCACCCTAGCAGTCCTACTGTTTGTATGTGCATGAGTCAATCCCTAAAGGCTGACAATGGTTTTTTTCATCATTCTCCATCTTTGCAATTCCAGTTTCTTAGGGGATTAGCTGCAAATCTTGACACTGTACTTCTCTACCTTCTGGATCTCACCTCTCTGACAGCTTCCCTCTATGTGCCTCAGTGAGACACTCTTTCCGGCTTTCTATGAACTACCAGGGGACAGTTTCACAGCCTGCAACTGCTCTCTGTCAGAATTCTTCTTGGAACTTCCATAGTTTCTCAGTGTTCCAATCTGTATGTCTGTACGTCCATCTTTGAGAGGTAATAAAGCTCCCGCTGGCAATCTTCCTCTGCATTTTGTGTACCTCAATGAGTCAGACCCTTGGATATGTCAGTCCTCTCTCTAGCAGCTTTTCTCTCTTTTCTCCATCTACCTCCACAGGTTGGTCTCTGGCTAGCTATTTGTAACCACATGAGCATGTCTACTACTGCTTAAAAATGTCTGTCAATCTCTTGCACTAAGACTTCCATGGGTTGTTCTCAAAGGGCTGTCACTTTTCCCCTGGATGTCTTAGTCTGTGTCTTCTATCGGTTGGTCTCTCTAGAAGTCTTCCTGACTATGGCTTCTTCGGTTGGTCTTTCAAGGACATGATTGCTCTCTGTAAATCTCACTCTATTCCTCCAGGGATTGTCCTCTGTGACAGTCATTGCTCTATTCCAGTTTTAGCCCCTTTAATTCCTGGCATTCTTCCTCTCTTTAACTCTAAGGTTCAGTCTCGCTTACTGTAGCTCTTTCTAAACCACAATGGATTTGGTTCACAGGCCTCAAATCTTGGGTTGTATATTCCACACAGTGATCCAGTACAGCTTCACAACCATCTTTGTGGCGGCCTTCCCATTGGCTCCGCTGCTGGCCTTCCTCAACAACATCGTGGAGATCCGCTTGGACGCAATAAAGATGACAAGACTGCAGAGGCGCATGGTGCCCAGGAAAGCCAATGACATGGGTAAGAGCAAGGAGTGGGCATCATCTGTTAGGAAAACAGCAAAAGTCCTAGATTGGTAAAGGGTATCCTTTGTGGTATGTCCTTTGTAGCAGTAACCAATGTCCTTTTTCACCCACTGACAGTATGTTGCTTATTCCCAGACAGTATCATGAATTTTCTCCCTTGTGCATGCATTACCTTTGTGGGTCCATGAACCACTCCCATTATATTTAATGCCCCTTACCCTTTCATCAATGGTCTTTGTTCTCCTTTTTTTATTTTCAATGTTTGCGGGGGGCTGTGTTGGACAGCATCAATGATGAATATGCAGTGTTCGGCCTGGAGAGCGATCACCAGATGAAAAGTTCACTCACCTGTGCAATCCCTAAAGGATCCACTCTTTCTCCTCTCCTTTTCATTGCCTACCTGCTGCCTCTCACCAGGATGATCAAAGAGTTTGGCTGGGTTTTCAGATAGATGAAAATGCTGATTGTAACCATGACTGTGCCATGAGGGACATGGCAAGAGAAGCTTCCTGACTGATGGAAGTCCAAGCTTGGATGGAACAGAACTCACTGTGTTTAAAAGCACACAAAATAGAGGTCCTCTTTCTGGGTCTCACCTTTGTCTGGCTAGAACAGTTGGGGAGGGACCCTAAAGTCTGTCCTGGGTGGTTGGAGAATTGGAGTCCTTTTTTAAAATTCTGCTCTGACTTTTTTTTGCCAAAGGTCAATGCCACTGAGAGAAGAGCCCATTTCTGGCTTAGCCTGATGGCCCAACCTTTTCTCTTGCCAGGCCCCAGACATCGGGCTCTTCTCATCCTGATTACTATCTCCAGGTTTCAATACAGCAATAACAGCCATTTTGAGCATATTAACAAATGTCTGGATAGGCTCCAACGGGTCTAGAATTGAGCTATCTATCTGATATACGGCATAAAATGCAACAACCCAATCGCTCACTTCATATGATGTGGTATGATATGGCATTTATAACGCGTCTGTACACAAGTGTTTCTAGGCGTGACACGACAAGGAGGGGGAAACAGAGGGAGGACAATACAACAATCTTACTAGGCCTTGTGTCATTCAGAGAGCGAGTGGCTCAGTGTAGGTAATAGAAAGTGCAGCCAGTGGGTGCCTCATAAGTGCAGAGAGAAGGGACTGTAGGGTTACAGATACGGACCTCAAGTACTGGGGAGCCAAGAGGCAGTGCGAAGTGCAACTGGACATGCAGGGACCTGGGCCCAAGTTCAGAGGGTTGCCAGGAGACCAGTGCATGGACTGGGTTATCAGCATGGGAGAGGAAGAGAGGAAGTGAAGAAGATGGTCTTGAGTTTCTTCTGGAACCGGAGGTGGTTCTGCTCAAGTTTCAGAGAGGCAAGGAGGATGTTCCAGAGGAAGGCCCCAGCCGAAGAAAGAGATCTGCCCCCAACTCTCTGCTTGGAAAAGCAACTGACCCTCAGAGAGTTGGAGGCGGATGAGCGGAGGGCTCGAGAAGTGAGATGTTTTGGAAGAGAGCTTTAGAGGTAGTGTGATCCCAGTCCCCAGAAAGCCTTGTGGACGATGCCAGGTGTCTTGAACTAGATCCTTGCTGCCACTGGGAGCCACTGAAGAGATTTCAGTGCTGGAGAGATATGATCCCTGGGCTTGAGGCCAAGCACAAGTCTCACAGTCCTGTTCTGGATAATTTGTAGAGGATGGAGAGTAGAGGCAGGAAGATTTAGAAAGAGGATGTTGCAGTAATCCAGCCTAGAGAGGACTAGAGCTCTGGAGACAGTAAGCTTCTGGGGGAAAGTGAGGAAAGGAAGAATACCTCAGAGGAGGTGCAGCTGATAGTTTGACTTCTTAGAGACATCAGAGATGTGAGGAGAGAAGGAAAGGGTAGAGACGACGATGACACCAAGGTTCTTAGCCTCACAGGTAGGAGTATGAAGAGGGCCCAGAGTGGCCAGCCAGAGAGGAAGGAAAGGAGTAATAAACTAGGCTGGCTAACCACCCATCAGCCAATTATGCCAAATCCGGCATGCTTTGCTGAAAATGTATGAGAGGTCATGGCTCTGAATACCTTTCACAGCTGGTCCTTCTATACTGCCCAACCAAGGTCTTGTTGTTCCTGCAGAGAAATCCGTATTTTCCCATTTGAATCAAAACCTAAGAAACTTGAGGATACATGTTTGCAATCTTGTAGCATTGCTTTTTGGCATGATATGATATGGCATTTGTAACGCGCCTATACACAAGTGTTTCAAGTGTTTCAAGGCGCTACGAGGCAGGGAAGGGGGAACAAGGGGAAGACAGACAACAATCCTACTAGGCCAGGTGTCATTCAGATCGCGCAAGTGCAGGGGTAGGGGGAAGGGAGAAAGTGCAAGGGGAGGGGAGGGGGGGGAGTGCAGTACAAGGTAAGTAGAATAAAATAAATAAAGGGCCAGCTGGTGGCAAGTGCAAGGTAAGTGCAGACAAGTGCTGGGAACGGGGGCTGTAGGGATACAGAGACAGTCCCGCAGTGTTGGGGTTGTCAGGGAGGCAGTGCAAGTGGAGAGTGGCTGGGCCCAAGACCGAGGTCGGCGAGAGTGGCCCAGTTGCAGATTCGGTGCTGATTCAGCAAAGAATTAGCAGGGGAGAGGGAGAGAGAAAGCAGAAGCAAAGAGGAAGGTTTTGAGGTGCTTCCGGAACCGGAGATGGTTCTCCTCAAGTTTCAGGGAAGCAGGAAGGCTGTTCCAGAGGTAGGCCCCTGCCGCAGAGAGAGATCTACCCCCAGCTCGTTGCTTCGAGAAGCGGCTGACCCTGAGGGAGTTGGAGACGGATGAGCGAAGGGCTCGGGAAGGAAGATATTTAGGAAGAGAGTTGAAGGTATTTAGGCCCCAGGCCCCAGAAGGCCTTGTGGACAATGCAGAGGGTTTTGAACTTTATCCTCGCAGCCACTGGGAGCCAGTGTAGAGACTTCAGTCCTGGAGAGATACGGTCCCTGGGCTTGAGGCCAAGGACAAGTCTCGCAGTTCTGTTCTGGATGAGTTGCAGAGGGCGGAGAGTGGAGGCAGGCACATTAAGAAAGAGGCTGTTACAGTAGTCCAGCTTTGAGAGAACCAGGGCTCGTGAGACAGTGAGCTTCTGGGGGAAGGAGAGGAAGGGAAGAATACCTCTGAGGAGGTGCAGCTGGTAGTGTGACTTCTTAGAGACGTCAGATATATGAGGAGAGAAGGAGAGTGTGGAGTCGAAGTTAACCCCGAGGTTTTTTGTCTTGCAGGTAGGAGCAGGAAGAGGGCCGGCCAGAGAGCGGCAGGGAAGGAGGGAGTGGGTGTACCGATGAGTAGAATCTCAGTCTTACTGGCATTAAGGCAGAGGTCATTGGCGGCACACCATTCCTGGATAGCAGACAGACAGTCAGAGATGAGGGAAGGAGAGGAGGAGGCCGAGGGTAGCCTGAAAATGAGCTGGGTATCGTCCGCATAGCACTGAAAGTTGGGGCAGAGAGCGGCGATGCGGTGGGCAAGGAGTGCCAGGTACTGGTTGAACAGCCAGGGGGAGAGATCTGATCCCTGGGAGACACCACAGGTGGAGAAAAAGATGTCAGAGAGGAAGGACCCCAGTTAGACCTGGGAGGGTCGATTGGAGAGGAAAGAGGTCAGCCACGCCAGAGCCTGACAAGTGATACCCAGGTTATCACGGAGACGGTTGAGCAGGATGGCATGGTTGACAGTGTCAAAGGCAGAAGAGAGATCGAGCAGAATGAGAACACACGGAGTGTTGGAGTCAAGGTTCAAGAGTAGGTCCTCACGGATGTTCTGGAGAGCAGTTTGCGTGTGTCATGATGCCCGCTCCCGGGGAGCCGGTTCAAGCCCTACATCCCCGAAAGTGGACATCCAGTCCCCAAGGAAGGACCCAGCAGCCCCATATAGGGGCCCTTTGGACAGTGTCCTGGCGCCATAGGCGCCAGGCTCATTATGGAAGTGCTTGGGTGCACTTACCTGATGCAGACCATGCTGCAGGATCCCGGCCTCCTTGAGGCCTGAAAGGAACTACTTTACCTGTGGGACTAATTTACCATCCGGGCGTGGCCGGGGAAGGATACATACCTGGAACTTATTCCAAGGCTATTTAAACCCCACCCGAACAGCCACACATGCTTCGCGTTGTTCTGCATCTAGCAGCTGGACGCTCACCGTGTCTGCTCCTGCATCCTGACTTCTGCCAGCATCCTGGATCACCTGCAAAGGAAGAGAAGAAGAGAACAGAAGAAGGAAAAGTCCTTACCTGCAAAATCCGCATCCCGGAGACATCTCGCCGACAATCCTGAAAAGGAAGACTTATTTAAAAGCTCATCGCGTCGATCGCTGCAGCGCCGCATTCCACTCACCTTTACAGGGTGCCTCCAAGTTCAGCAGCGATCATCCGGATTTGCAGTCACGCCCCAGCGCCTAGGGAGAAAAAGACCAGAACAAAAGGTGAGAGAGAGAAGGGAATAAGGAAAGCTAAATCTCCATGTTAAGACTTACCTGTTGATTCATTCCCTCTTCATTTCGGGTCCGCGCCGCATCCTGGCATTTCCGGACCCCGGCCCCTAAGGGGAAAAAGAGACATCAGCGTTAATGAGCGAATTAAAAGACATTACCAAAAAAACGCTCATTAAAGACTTACCTGATTTCTACAAGGATTTCACCTCTCATCTCGGGTCGGTGCCTGTTCCCCGGCATTCCGTACCCCGGCCCCAATGGGGAAAAAGACACTAGCATTAGTACATTAATGCATGGACACAAGGGGAACCTCTTATCAAAAAACTTACCTGGAAGCCAAGCACGTTTAGTTCTCACCAATCCGAAAATCCAGTGAAGTAACTGGATACCAACGCGCCCCTGCATCAGAAGCAGTATGGAGAGCTCGTTCTTCCAGACCCTAAGGTGAGACGCTATGAAGAATCACAGAAGGGTTTCGAGGAGGGTGAGAGGGGAAAGTGGGAGGCTGATTGCATTACCCTGCAGACAGTTAATCCCCTATTTTCACCTAGAGAAGGATACTTCTGCGAGCCAACAAGCCAGATTTGGGGGCCCGGTCCAGTCCGTCTTCCGAACCCTGCGCATCACCTTAGAAGAGGTCACAACAGAGCGAACCAGGCCAGCGCCTCCGTGGGAGTCAGGTGAGCGTTACAGAACGCGAAGCCTTCCTACAAATTCCCACCCAGGCGCTATGGAAAGTTCTGAGACTGATCAGTTGGCCCAATTACTGGGGGAATTACGGGCCGAAGTACATGCTGCTCGTCAAGAGACTAATGCCCTCAGGAGGGAATTAATAATATCAAAGGAAAGAGCTGGCCCCACCCGAACGCTTTGCTGGGGACCCCAAACGATTCGCCGTATTCATGAATCAGTGTCGTTTGCACTTCCTATGCAGACCTGGGGCCTTCCCTAATGATCAGACCAAGGTAGCCTTTGTATTGTCATATCTCAGCGGCTGCGCTGCCGATTGGTCAGTTCCACTGGTTACTCAAGATGACCCGATTCTCCGTGATTTTCAAAGGTTTCAAGCAAGCATGGAAAGGTTATTTGCTCGACACTCTCAGGGGCAGGCTCTGGATGACGAACTTCTATCCCTGCGACAGGGCAATCAGGACCTCCTATCCTATATTGCAACCTTTAATAGACTAATTGTGGAAACGGGATGGCCAGAGGATAAAAGAGTCACGTTGTTTTATCGAGGCCTACGCAGAGAACTTAGATGTCTTGGCCCAAGTTGTAAATCCGCCCCAAGAATGCACAGAGTATATAGACTTAGTGGTCCAATTGGATCACAGACTTCAAAACAGAAAAGCAGATCGGTCCAGGTTTGAGAGCCGGGTGTTGGTCAAGACCCATGCTAATCCCAAGGGAGTTGATGTCTCTGAGCCTATGCAAATTGGAGGGGTTAATGGACCCTTAACTCAAAAGGAACGAGAAAGGAGGCGGCAGTTAAAATTATGACACTTTCTACGAGATTGCCCGGCAAAACCGCCCCGAAAGGCGGTAGGAGCCGCTGATAAAAACCATGAAGACTCTGTTTCGGGAAACGACTCTGCCCGACAAGTGTAGGGGTCCACTTGCCGAGCTTGAAAACTAACTCTCAGACCTCGCATTTCATTGTGCCAATGGTTCTCGTAGATCCAGAACAGCCTAAGCGGTTGCATGCAATAAAGGAATACATCGATAGTGGGGCTATTGGAAACTATGTGGATCGTGAATTGGTCTCTAGGATTAACCTCCCTCTCCGTCCTAAAACCAGCAAAGATGTCATCACCACAGTCGATGGAACTGAAATTGCCTCTGGACCGGTAACACATTCCACTACTGAGGTGACTCTTATTGGTCCCGACGGCCATCGGGAGGGTGTTGTGTTTGATGTAATCAAGGCTCCACAGTTTCAGGTTATTCTTGGAATCCCTTGGTTAGAGACACATAATCCTCGAATTGATTGGCGAGCTAAGAGAATAACCTTCCCGGATTGTATACAAACCTGCTACCCAGAAAACCTGAAGATTAATCTAGCATCTGTAACCTCTGCCTCCATGCAACTACCTCCGGAATACCAAGACTTTCAGGACGTCTTCCAAAAGGAACAGGCCAACACGTTACCTCCTCACAGATCGTACGATTGCCAAATCGATCTGGTGCCCGGTGCACAACCCCCTTGTAGCAGGATTTATGCCCTTACCGAACCTGAGAATCTGCATTTGAGACAATATTTGGATCAATACCTAGCTAATGGTTTTATTCGCCTGTCAAAGTCCCCGGCATCCTCGGCTTTGTTCTTCGTGCCCAAAAAAGAAGGCGACCTTAGAACTTGTATCGATTACCGCGCATTGAACCAGATAACAGTTAAAAACTCTCTGATCCCTGAACTCCTTGACCAGGTGAAGGACGCTTGCATATACACCAAGTTAGATCTCCGGGGGGCTTATCATCTGGTACGAGTTCAAGAAGGCGACGAATGGAAAACTGCCTTCCGTACTAAATACGGATTATTCGAGTACCAGGTGATGCCTTTCGGATTGTGTAACGCGCCGGCTGCCTTCCAATACTTCATGAATGATGTCCTTCGGGAACTCATCGATGTTTGTGTTGTCGTATATATCGATGACATTCTGGTGTACTCCTCTTCGGAATCTGATCACAGAAAACACGTCAGGGCAGTACTTGAAAAACTGCACCAACACAAACTATTTGCTAAATTGGAGAAATGTGTTTTCCATACCACAGAAGTCGAGTTTCTAGGTTTCATCCTGACACCCAAAGGAGTCCGAATGGACTCAAGAAAAGTGGATGCCATCCTCAAATGGCCATCACCTAGCTCTGTAAAAGGGGTTCAAAGCATGCTCGGCTTTGCCAATTTCTATCGCAGGTTTATCCCGGAATTTTCACGCGTGGTACAACCCATTACTGCACTCTTGAGGAAAAATAAACGTTTTGAATGGTCTGAAGAAGCCGAGCAGGCCTTTCAGGATTTAAAAGCTAAGTTTACCTCCACACCTATATTGAAACACCCGTGTCCAGATCTCCCTTATGTTGTCGAGACTGACGCATCCAGCCTAGCCATGGGAGCTGTCCTGTCCCAAAGAGATCCCGAAACCAACCAACTGCATCCCGTAGCATTTTGGTCCAGAAAATTCTCGGCACCCGAGGTTAATTATGCAATCACGGACAAAGAACTGTTAGCCATTAAGTCCGCTTTTAAAGCCTGGCAGCATTATCTGCTTGGCGCTCGACATACCATCACAGTGATCACTGATCACCGGAATTTACAGTATTTGAAAACCGCCAAGGCTCAGTCATCACGGCAGCTCCGATGGGCTTTGTTTTTCGCTGAATTTGATTTCGTGATTACCTATCGACCTGGCTGCAAGAATGGCAAAGCAGACGCCTTATCCCGAATTGGAATGGGAGAATCTGATACAAACTCAGAACCAGTACCAATAATTCCCGAACAGAGGATTCCAGGCATGACTTCGTTACAGACGCTTGAAGACATTCAAGCCAGGGTGAAACAACTCCTGGACCCTACAACCTTACAGGATTGGATACAAAAGGGATCAGACTTTATCATAGATAATGGTTTACCTTATTTCCAAGGACGCTTGTTCCTGCCACATAAGGAATTACACGAACTAGTTATTTCCGGTTATCATGATGCATTAATAGAGGGACACCCCGGTATTGCCAAGACAGAGGAAAAGGTGAAACGACAATTTTGGTGGCCCTCTTGGCGAAAAGATGTTAAATCTTTTGTGATGTCCTGTGGTGTTTGCGCCCAAAATAAAAGTCAAAAGAAAAGACCAGCCGGTCTCCTTCAACCTCTAGACATACCGCCAGCACCCTGTCACACCCTATCAATGGATTTTATTACGGACCTGCCTCCTTGTTCGGGGTACAATACTATTCTGGTAATTGTGGATTTGTTTTCCAAAATGGCCCACTTTATTCCTTTGAAAGGTTTACCTTCAGCTTCTGTCCTAGCCAAAGAATTCCTCGAAAATATTGTTCGGCTACATGGATTCCCATTTATACTAATCTCTGACCGGGGAAGCCAATTCATTTCCCACTTCTGGCGCAAATGTTGTCAAATGGCGCAGATCGACGTAAGATTATCGACCAGTCACCACCATCAGACCGATGGTCAGACCAAGAGGACAAATCAGACCCTTGAGCAATACTTGCGGTGTATGTTACAGCAATCTGAAAGCAACTGGAAAGACATTCTTTGGATAGCCGAATACGCATATAATAATTCGGTACACTCTGGAACTGGCCACAGTCCTTTTTATACTTTGTTTGGGCATCACCCTCGAACCTCAAACCTTGACTCACCTCAGAACCTCGGAATGCCTGCAGTAGAACATCTGCATTCTACAATTACCCAAGCCTTCAAAGAGGCAACTACGCATTCACTACAAGCCAAGAGAAAATACAAGGAGAATGCTGATCTACATCGGAGTGAAGCACCTCCGTATCAGATTGGGGATCAAGTGTAGTTAGTTACCAGACATTTACCACTCAAAGGGCCTTGAACTTTTAACCCAAAATATCTGGGACCTTATTCTATTACGGCAATAATTAACCCAGTGGCTGTTAAACTTGATTTACCAGCTAGTATGCGAATTCACCCTGTTTTTCATGTGTCACTTCTGAAACCAGTGGTACCCGGAACCCGACTACTCAAACCTCCAGAACCTATTTTAATAGATGGGGAGCCCGAATTCGAAGTGAAGAACATTTTAGACTCAAAAATGTTTAGGTCAAAACTGTTCTACCTAATTGATTGGAAGGGGTACGGACCTCAGGAGAGGTCGTGGGAACCCAGCGACCATGTGCATGCACCTCGATTAGTCAGGAGATTCCACCGACTCTTCCCAGACAAACCAAAACCCCCGGAGGGAACAACCTTGGGAGGGGCCTTGGGGGGGAGTGCTGTCATGATGCCCGCTCCCGGGGAGCCGGTTCAAGCCCTGCGTCCCCGAAAGCGGACATCCAGTCCCCAAGGAAGGACCCAGCAGCCCCATATAGGGGCCCTTTGGACAGTGTCCTGGCACCAGGCTCATAAAAGACATCAGTCCTGGCGCCATAGGCGCCAGGCTCATTATGGAAGTGCTTGGGTGCACTTACCTGATGCAGACCATGCTGCAGGATCCCGGCCTCCTTGAGGCCTGAAAGGAACTACTTTACCTGTGGGACTAATTTACCTTCCGGGCGTGGCCGGGGAAGGATACATACCTGATTGGAGGAAGGATACATACCTGGAACTTATTCCAAGGCTATTTAAACCCCACCCGAACACCACACGTGCTTCGCGTTGTTCTGCATCTAGCAGCTGGACGCTCACCGTGTCTGCTCCTGCATCCTGACTTCTGCCACGCCTGCCAGCATCCTGGATCACCTGCAAAGGAAGAGAAGAAGAGAACAGAAGAAGGAAAAGTCCTTACATGCAAAATCCGCATCCCGGAGACATTTCGCCGACAATCCTGAAAAGGAAGACTTTTTTAAAAGCTCATCGTGTCGATCGCTGCAGCACCGCATTCCACTCACCTTTACAGGGCGCCTCCAAGTTCAGCAGCGATCATCCGGATTCGCAGTCACGCCCCAGCGCCTAGGGAGAAAAAGACCAGAACAAAAGGTGAGAGAGAGAAGGGAATAAGGAAAGCTAAATCTCCATGTTAAGACTTACCTGTTGATTCATTCCCTCTTCATTTCGGGTCCGCGCCTCATCCTGGCATTTCCGGACCCCGGCCCCTAGGGGGAAAAAGGGCCATCAGCGTTAATGAGCGAATGAAAAGACATTACCAAAAAAACGCTCATTAAAGACTTACCTGATTTCTACAAGGATTTCACCTCTCATCTCGGGTCGGTGCCTGTTCCCCGGCATTCCGTACCCCGGCCCCAATGGGGAAAAAGACACTAGAATTAGTACATTAATGCATGGACACAAGGGGAACCTCTTATTAAAAAACTTACCTGGAAGCCAAGCAAGTTTGGTTCTCACCAATCCGAAAATCCAGTGAAGTAACTGGATACCAACGCGCCCCTGCATCAGAAGCAGGATGGAGAGCTCGTTCTTCCAGACCCTAAGGTGAGACGCTATGAAGAATCACAGAAGGGTTTCGAGGAGGGTGAGAGGGGAAAGTGGGAGGCTGATTGCATTACCCCGCAGACAGTTAATCCCCTATTTTTGCCTACAGAAGGATACTTCTGCGAGCCAGACAAGCCAGATTTGGGGGCCCGGACCAGTCCGTCTTCCGAACCCTGCGCATCACCTTAGAAGAAGTCACAGCAGCGCGAACCAGGCCAGCGCCTCCGTGGGAGTCAGGTGAGCGTTACACCGTGCTTCTGGCAGCTCTGAAGCCAGATTGATGGTCATGAAGACTGCCAACAGATTCAGCATGGAGGTTAAGCTGGGAGATGGCCAGTTTCTCCAGGAGCTTGCCCTCTTCGTTACCGTTGAGGTCCTTGTTTTTATTTGAGCGTGGTTACATTTTAATTTGTCTGCTTCTTTAGACCTACTGCAGGCACCAAGTGAACATTCCTTATGCTTTCATTGTGTGCTTTCTTTATAGCAGATATGCATTTTTGTTGTATTGTTATTCTTGGTATATGTATTGTGTATTATTTCTGCAATATAGGGAAGTGAATTTGGATTTATAATCTAAACTAAAACTAAACTCACTGCTTATTTGAACATGAATTTGTTCGCTCAGTGACACTCATTGTGAAGTCATATGAAATCTCTAGATGGCCATTTTTGATTGTCACTTCTCAATGATATGTATTGCATTTTTGAGGTCTTCTTAAACCATTCCTTAAAACCAACATAGAGTTTTGAATTTATTAAGTGTTCCTAATTGTGACTGTTTCACTGGACATTGCCTTAGAACAAAGGCAAGTTTAAAAGAAAACTTCCTATGGTAATCTATGGGTGGTGAGTATCAAATGGCCAGGTCTTGGGTCATTCCCTGACCCCTACAGTCATGCAGAATGTGGGTTTTGTTCTTTTATCTTCTACCAGGAAGTCCACTCTCAGGAATTACACCTTCACGTATGATTTAGGACAAGAACAAGGTTATTTAAGAGGATCTGAGTTGGACTGGAAGATTGTTTCAAAGATGAAGTTTGAATACAGAAAATCCCCCATCTCCTCTCTTAATACAAGGAGGAATGGTTAGAAGATGTAGCTGCGCTCTGCGGAGTGAGAGTGAAGGATGACATTCCTCTATTTTTTGTGAAAAATATTGTGGTGCCAAGTCATGGATGTATTTATAAACTAAGAAAAGTATCTTGAAATAAGTTATTTGGGAAATGGGTGGTGTGAAGGCATCATGAAGCAAAACAAAGACAACAGATTGAAATTTGTACTCGCTGTATATTTATTGACTTTAAAGATAGGGTGGAGAAAGGCCTAACTTGCCCTATGATTTTCCTACCTAAAGGAAACTAATGATAGTCTGTGTCAGGATGTTCAATTTAAGTTTCTGTCTGCGTCCGAAACCTATACTTGCCCTCCCAACTAACTGTATACAATGATTAGGGATGTTGGTCTCAAAACAATAGTGTTCAAAAGAAAGTTCAGCGCTTCTTCCAGCTCCTGGCTTAGGATCAGTTTCCCCTTCTCCATGTTGAATATTGTTCTCAAAGTCTTGGGATTCCCTACCGCAAGAGTTCAAATCTTCTTGCTTCCAAATCAACACAGTTATTTGGTACACTTCCCAAGTCAGGGTTTTCTTCCCCAATAGTTCAAACTTCCAGCTTTCAAAATTAACACAGTTCCTTGCGACCCTTTTCAGTCCAGGACTTATTTTGTCAGAAGCTCACAAGGTTCCCAGCTTTCAAAGATGCTACACTTCTGTTTCTTGTCTTCAGTTTATTTGGCAAAGATGTCGTAACCTATAAGCTGGCATTCAAATATGCTTTTATTGGCTTTTCACAATCGACACAGTTCTGTTTCTTAATTTCTGTTTCTCCAACCAAGATGTAGCAACACATGAGCTTGACTTCAAATATGCTTTAAATGGCTTTTTCCAAATGGGGCACTTGGTTTAGGCGGTCTAGGCGCAGTTGTCGGACCACGCAATCCACCCATTACAGGTCACACAGCCGATACTTCCATCAACACTTCTCTGAGCAGGATGCTTATTTGATTCGTCAGTGTCACAGGCTCCCATGGCTGCTTTAGCCAACATGCACTTTCTTATTCTAATTGGCTTTCCTCTGGCCCTTGCCAACCCATCTATGGCTCTTGCCAACACTGGTTTCTCTTAGTTGACCATGTCTCATGCACTTAATTAGTCTTGGTTATATTCCTCTGGCTCTAGCCACCACAAGTCTGGTTATCGCCAACACAATTCTCTCTTACTTTGTCATGCCTGGGCTCTCTCTGGACATTGTGCATCAATTGAGTGTGTCTTCGTACCTCCTTAGTACTCTCTTGACTTTGCCTTTACTTGTTTCACTTGCTGCACACACTGTACTTCTTCACTCTATTACTAAGCACTCCTTTGCTTTCGCTCCCTTCATGAGCATTCAACTTGTTTTGCTTCAGCCTTCACAAGTGTTTTCAATACCTTTTTATTCTGTGCGGTATTCACAATAGCTTTCTAAATTTAATCAAGCTGTACAGTATTCACAATAGTTTTCCATTCATTTTTACTCTGTTCGGTATTCACAAGTGCGTTCAATCCATTGCACTTCATTCGATTTGCAATCATTTTCATTCCGGCATTTAACTTGCTTTGCCTTTCACTTGGCAGCAGCAAAGGACTTTACTAAACGTTACGCAAGCTCTCTGGTCAGAGTGTATATTGGTTATTCACTCACTGGCCACGTATGGCAGCGTTCTTCCTTCTGGCGTCCTTGCAATGGGCTTCTCACGGCTTCTGCTGCTTCCTGGCTTCTCCGAACTCCGCCCTTCTCTCATGGTCTGCACCGCTCATACCGCCCATTTTTCTGACTGCACTCAGCAGTGGCTGCGGTCATGGGGAGCTCCACTGCTTCTCCCCTCCATACCTGCTTTGGCAGATGTCAGGATCCCTGGATCCTCCCACAGCCAGCCACGACTACAGTGTACCTTCTCCTGTACAGCACTGCTTCAGCCTCCTAGATCTCCAGCTTCCTCTCCTCTAGCCTGTTCCTCTTTCTTCTGCACAACAGTAATTTTTATATAGTTCAGGTGTGTTAAGTGACCCCATGTGTGAGTCGTTGAGTTCCCTTGCCTGATTTTGGAGGAGTCCATTACGCAGACATGCCTGGATGTTTCTCTGGTATGTCTCCATAGTCCTCTTCCTCGTCTCAGTAGCAGAGTGGTGTTTGAAATTGCCTGATTTAACAAACAAAGTATTTTCATCTCTGTTTTGACTCTGATATATATATATGTGTGTGTTCATGAAATGAGGATGTGTCCTCCCAGTTGGTCTCTTCATCGTCCCAGTACTAAAATGTTGTGTCTGGGGAACAGATTGAAAGGAGGAGAAGGGGTTGACAATATCCCACAAAGGATTTAGGGATAGAGGGCTCAGTGGGAAAGGGAAAGGGGGGATACTGTATCTCACCCAAAGACATCCTCTGCCCATTCCCCAATTTCCCTCCACCCATGTGATCCTCCCTCGCATATCCACCCCGATGGTCGAGATCCAAAAGCAATGGCCTTTCCCTGGCCACCTGAGAGGAGGAGTTTGCGAAAAAGAAGTAAATACGCCCTCAGGTTCCTCAGTCGCCAACAAAGAGACCTTCTTAAAGCAGAAGGACATCAGCAGAGATGAAAATTTAAATGATGGCTGCATTTTGCATGATTTGTAGATGGTGTACGAGATAGTTTGGCAGAGCTGCATATGATGTGCTGGCATAATCCAGATGTGAGTTTACCATTGTGCCCACCACTACGGCATGATCTGACGGAGGAAGGAATCAGAGGATGTGACGCACCAATCAAAGGCAAAATAAGACCGATTTTACTATGCTATTAATTTGTTTGGTTAACTTTAATTCTGTATCCCAGATGGTTCCCAAGTTCCAAACATTTTTTAGATGGTTGTGGAAAGGCCAAAAAGCCGAGGAGAAAAAGGATGGCGTGAAGGGTCCCTTCAAAAATGTTTAGGTCCCAGAAGCATAACCTCGGTTTTTGCAGGGTTGAGTTGGTCGAAAGGATCTTAGTGGCTGGATACCATAAGAAACATTTGGGTCCCATCTGCATATGAATTGGATGTTATATTTCTGGATAAGGAACATGAGAGGCAAGATGTATATATTAAAAAGAACAGGTAATAAAGAGAATGCCTGTATAACTCCACAAGCGACAGGGGAGGATGTAGAGGTAAAGGGACCAATTTTCATTGTCTGGTGTGCCCGAAAGGGAGCTCCAGAACCAGTACAGAATAGAACCAGAAACTTCGGTGATTTCTGAAAGCCAGCGCAAAATCATGGCATGATCCACCATGTCCAGACATATCTAACATGATCAACAGGGATAAATAACCTGGGTAGGAATAATGTAGGAGATAACCCCAGACTGAGAATAGAGATGTTTCTGTCCCATCTCTTGGGTGAAAGCCATATTGAAATTGGTCCAGGATCTGGTTGGTCTATTTGTAATCCATAAACTGGGGAAATACCACTTTTTCAAGAATCTTGTGAATGCAAGGCACGGCTATGGATCGGTAATGACCTGTCTCTTTAGGTTCGAGGGGTTTCTAAATCGGGGGCAAAATGATGGTGGTTTTTAGGTGTGAGGAATGATCCCCTCAGTGAGGGAAAGATTAACAAAATGGATAATGTGACTGGTGAGACCTGCAGCATGGGCTTGGGAGACAAAAGCTGGTAGCACGTCTACACTGGAGTGCTGGTTTAGCGTGTAGGTTTAAGTTTGCACATTAGGGAGAAAAGTGTCTCCTGTGGAAGACTTTTAAATATGAAGGAGGCAGTAGTTGGAGAGGTTAAAGAGGAATTCACAGATGTGTTGGATTTAAGATTTAAGTAGATCTTTTGAAATCTTGTCAATGAAGAATGTATTCAACTCATTAGCAAACAGAGTCGAAGGTTCCAATTTCTGAAGGAAGCACAGGGGCTGACACATAGTGAAAATAGAAAAAAGCTTGGCAGGTTTATTACTGGCTAGATTAACCTGGTCATCTAGGTAGATCATTCTGGATTTCGAGATCGCTTTTTTATATGCAGTAAGAGCTGCACATGCATCAATAAGATGACGACAAGCAGTTCTAGAAGGAAGGTAGTGAATGAACATCATCACAACTCAGTGATACAGAGAGTAGAACATCTGAGTTAATCTGTGGAAGTGCTCTTTTGGACCTGTGAAATTTTATTATGGCAGGGAGAATATTCTTAATACAGTTCATAGAATAGTTTGCAACACATCTGGCAAAATGATCACTCCAAGAGAAGGGAAGAGTGGAAGAGAGAGAGAGTGAGATCTACATCTCTTGATAAAATTACATCCAGGAAGTTGTCTTTACTATGCCTTGGTGGCCCTTGTGTGCCAAGAGGACCATGTGTCTGGGCAGGTCACGAGGACTTATCAACTGTGTCCCTCAGTCGTAGTCCTTCTGGTGCTATTGATAGATCCCTTTTGATTTAATCAGGGCTTGATATAGTGTTGATTCCTTTCCATGATGCATTTTCACTGATGTTTCTGGTTTGGGTCCGTTACTATCTGTAGGAATTCACCTTCTAGAGTTGCTTAAGGGGGATTCTATAGGTATGAGGGTTACACTGTCATGATCACGTGCTCACTTGACATGCATTGCATGCTCTTTCATCTTTGCCCCTTCCTGGCACTCTGCAGTGGTCGCAGAGTTAGGGTGCCATGACAGGTAGCCTGCAGGATTGCCAGCTCTGTTAAACTGGTACTAATCTTGCAACATCCTCTTCTTTGTTTAAGTCTGCTGTTCTGGGGATATCGTTGGCTATCAAAATAAAGGGCTTGTGGTTTGCTGCCATTTTGATTGGTTCGCAGCACACACACAAATGGAAGAACCAGTCTTCCCACAGTATCATTTATATTTCATTTTCTAATTATGAGTAGTGAGTCCAAATTTCACTTTTTCTATAAAAGCTGCCACAAAGCAATCGGGATCAAGAAGCATGCCAAGACCAGACATGTCTATTTATCCTATTTTCATGTTGAGTAACTGTTACAGAATGGGAGAAAAGCAAAGGGGGACAAAACAAAAATCAACATCTTCGGGTGTCGGGTGTCGTTTAAATCTCTTTTATTGTTTTTGCTTTAACCTCTCTTGAGAGGGCTGAGCTACTGTTCTTTAGAGGACTCGAGCTCCTGAGCCCATCTTTGTGTTAATTGTCCACTGTGGGGTTTCTACATTCCGTTGTGTGTTTCCTGGGTTCCCAAACCCTTTTCAGTTGACTGACCATTGCAGTTTCCCGGGTATTTTTAAATTTATAATTTAAACTTTGCTTTCTGCTTTTCTCTGATGTTTCTGGGCGCCAATCTGGGAAAGCTGATTAGTTAATGGCAGGCTTTCCAATAAAGGATTGACCTAGCTTCCCTAAAGTGGACGTTCCTTTCAGATGCTTGTACCACTCCCTGCCTCCAATTCTTTACTTAGGCTGATCTGGCCCTCCAGAACCTGTCTGCTCTGCCATCCGGGCATTACCTCTGGTACCAGTTCTAGCTCTACCATCAAAGGGCCTCCCCTGCAGACCTTCCCCTTAAGATGTTCCCAACCAATATCTTATCTTCCCAAGTTCACAGAATGTCTTCCAAGTTCTCTCTTATGTGTCTTCTCACTCTGATGTCTCTTTGACAGAATTGTGCCTCACACTTGTAAAAGAGGTCCACAGAGCTGTCCTCCACTTCTTCCTTTATTCCTCCAGCCACTTTCTTCAAAGGATCAACTCGTGTCTCAAAATGTTTCAGCTTTCTTTCCTCACTTTCTACAACCATCTCCTTGACTTTACCAACCACCTCCACAATGTGTATTCCTTATTCTATTCAATGTTCCCACCCATCTCCTTCTCTTTACCTTCCTCCTCAAGATGTTCTTCTCTTCAGTACCTCCACTCCCCTCTGTCCCTTTAAGAACCATCTTCTTTTAAATATGTTTCACATCCTTCTTCTCAATTACTCAAGCCTCTTCCTTTGCCACCTCTCTTCTCCACTTCCTCCTTTAACCCTGAAAGCTCTCGCAGGACAAGGCCACGGTGTTGAGTGACGCAGATGCGCAGGAGATGCTGCCCGACTATATGTAGCATGCTTCGCTATGTCCATGCTACCGTGCCTATAAGAACTGAGGTACGGACCCTCTGCGGCAAAGGCCTCGCAGGACAAGGTCGTGGTGTTGAGAGACAGAAGTATGCAGGAGACGCTGGCCGACTATATGCAGGTGTTTGGCTTCAATGAGGTAGCGGTGCAGATTGTGAGTGCAGACAACTTCACCCTCCTTTCCACTGCCGCAAGGTAGGAAGTTGCGTGGAGAGTTAGTTTAGTTTAGTTTAGTTTATTAATTTGTATAGCGCGCCATACCCTGGAGTATCAGGGCGCAAGCGAACAAGGATATGCTCAACTTAGTTACAGGTACATAGAAATGGGGGTACAAAGATGCGCTGAGCTTGGTTACAGATATGCTCAGCCATTGCAAGTACAGAAAAAAAGCCAGGAAGTGTAGACATAGGCAATATTACAGCAATCGAATGTGAACAGGGAGACATAAGCAGAATTATAGCAAGCAAATATGAACAGGGAGAGATCCAGGACAGGGGTGCGAGGAGCATGCTCCTGTTCACGTAATATATAGTTATATACAGTATTGTACAATGTGACAAGTGGACTAGTTAGTTGTCATTGGCTCTCAGCCACCTGGTGAGGTTTTGTCTGAATTTAGCAAAAGGCTGAGGTTCTCTGACGTCATGGGGGAGGGAGTTCCATAGCTGCGCCGCCTTAACCGGGAAGCTGTTACCTCCTATAGTGGCAAGTTTGAAACGCGGGACTTGAAGGCAGTTTGCGTTGGCTATTCTGGTAGGTCTGGAGGAGGTTCTTTTACGTAATCTATCCATGAGGTAAGGTGGAGCTTTGTTGTTGATACATTTGTGGGTGAGGGAAGCGATTTTGAGATGAATTTTGTCTATGGTGGTGAGCCATTTGTGTTCTCTTCTTGTGGATGATATATGTTCGTTTCTGTTTATCTTGAGTGCTGCTCTCAAAGCATTGTTCTGGAGCACTTGAATTTTGTGGATGGTCTGTTTATTAGCTCCAATGTAAAGTCCATTACAATAGTCTAATTTGGATAGTATCAAGGCTCTGGCAAGTGTAATGCAACTGTCTGTGGAGAGGAATTGTTTGCTCGCTCTGATAAGTTTGCATGTATATGCTGTGGCAGAAGCTAGAGAGTTAACTTGTTTGGTAAAGTTCATGGTGGCGTCTAGGTAAAATCCTAAGGTTTTTACTTCATGGGCTACTTTTATGTTGTTCCCATCGATAATGAAGTTGTCATAATCATGGCTGAGTTTGGATATATAGGTAGTGGTGCCCAGGATGATAAGCTCAGTTTTATCATCGTTCAGGCATAGGCCGTGTGTGGCCATCCATGCCTGAACGATGCTATAAATTCTGTTCACTAGGGCCAGGTCCTTGGCGTAGTCTCCTGATAGCGGGAGGAGGATCTGGGTATCGTCTGCGTAGTTAGTGTAGGCGATACCCAGATGATCCAATTCATCAAAGAGAGACTTCGTAAAGACATTATAGAGGGTAGGTGATACACAGGACCCTTGTGGAACACCGCAGGTTATGGGGACTGGATCTGCTGAGGCTGATGGCGCGAAGACTCTCATGGTCCGATTGCTCAGGAATGACTTGATCCAAATTATGGCCTCTTTTGAGAAGTGGGCTGCCGAGTCGAGGTGATTACAGAGGACTTTGTGGTCCACTAGGTCGAATGCCGCTGATAGGTCCAGGAGGAGAAGTAGGGCCGCTTGGCCATTGTCTCTGCAATCGTCTATTTGTGCCTTAAGGTCTATTAGCGCTGTCTCGGTCCCATGTTGCTGCCGGAAGCCTGATTGACGGGTTCCAAGTAAATGGTTAGTCTCTAGGAAGCTTTGAATTTGCGAGTAAGCCACTTTATCTAAGATTTTTAGAAGAAAGGGCACCGTCGTGATGGGCCTGAAGTTAGTCGGAATGGCAGGGTCAAGGGTTTGCTTCTTTAGTAGTGGCAGTACCCAGGACTCTTTTAGGTTGATCGGTACTGAGCCTGAGGTAAAGGAGGAGTTGATTAGTTTGGTTATAAATGGCGACAGTTCTCTCGCAGCATCCTTGATGAGTTGTGCTGGGCATTGGTCGCCTTTGCAGTTGGACGGTTTAAGTCCCAGGATGACCTTTTCTACCTCTATGGTCGATACCTTAGAGAAGCAGAATCGGGCTCCCAACTTGGGCTGGGGCGGTGGCGCTGAACTCTGAAGGATGTGTGGTGTTAGTGATGCCTTCTTGATGGCAATTTTGGTTTGTAGGTTTGCTACTTTGTTTATTAAGGCAAGTTGTATGCTAGAGCACCATTGTTTATCCTTGGTGCAATTTTCTTGGGGTACAACGGGTGTCTCTAATTCTTTCAGAATGCTGAACAGTTCTTTGACACTAGATTTTGAGTTGGATATTCTAGTATTGTAGGTTTCTTGTTTGGCTAATAGTATTTCTTTCTTGTATTGGGAGGAGGCTTTGGAGAGGTTGAGTTTATTTTTGACTGATGGGGAAAGTCTCCAAATGGTTTCAAGTTTTCTTTTAGCCAGCCTAAGATTTTTTAGGTGGGGCGTGAACCAAGAATTGAGGTGTTTTTTAGGTTTGCTGTTTCTTAGTTTGAGCGGGGCTATGTGATCCAAGGCTGAGGACATGGCTGCATTATAATGTTCGACTAGCAGATTAGGGTCCATGCAGTCAGATAGTGCGTTTAATTTACGTAGTATAACGGGCATCAGATTTTCTGCTGTCATTAGTTTTTTATTCCTCGTTGGCATAGGTGGGGCAAGTGAGGGCGGGGCAGTGACCTGATAGGTTGTCACTGAGAATAATAGCAGGTGGTGGTCAGTCCAGATCTGCGGTACAGAATCTGTAATATTTACATCGCAATTATGTTCCGCTATCCAGTCAAGGATGCGACCTTTGTTGTGGGTGGGTAGTTTAACTTTTTGGGAGAATCCCAGCTCTTTCAAGGTCAGAGCAATCGCTGACGATTGGGTGTCCTTAATGTCATTGTACCCTAGATTAAAATCTCCTAGCACTATTGTTTGGGATGTATTTTTTAGGTTGTTGGACAGGGATGTCGAGATGTCCTCAGAGAAGGTTCCGATAGGACCTGGTGGTCTGTAGATGAGGATGATGTTTAGGGTTTGGGAGTTGGCGGTGGCTATTTTGACCGTGAGGGATTCACAGGATTGCATATTGGTAGCAGTGATGATCCTCATGTCCAGGCTAGTTTTAGCTATAATTGCTAGACCTCCACCTCTGGAGGTAAGTCTGTCCGCGCGTAGGATTGTATAGTTGTCTGGGACTGCTAGTGATAAGGCTGGGCCAGCCGCATCATGTAGCCAAGATTCTGAGATGGCCAAGAAGTCTAAGTTGTCTGTGACAATGATATCTGAGATCTCTGTAGCGTGTGCGACTAGCGACCTGGCATTTATAAGTGCGCCTTTGAGATGTGGTTTGTGGTCGGTTAAGTTAGGGCTGGAGATGTTGTGACTACCTTTGGTTGTCTGTTTGGAGTTATATATTTTCGGTCTGTTAGGCTTGGGCTGTTTCCTAGTGGGTTCCGCAATACCCTTCAGGGGTAATTGTAATTTATTTCGGGATTTTGATAGTTCAACCTTCTTGGCTGGTAGCTCATGCAGTTTGGACAAACGAGCACGTAGTCTAAGATTTCTGTCTGCAGTGTTACAAGGCCTTTGTAGAGTGGTGCTATCTGGATGATGAGTCATTTTAAGTTCAGTATTAGGTTGTTGTATGTTGAGCATGATATGGCAGGCGCGATGGATGGAATAAGTGCGAAGACTCAGAGTGTTAACTTTGGTGCTTATTTTAGGTGGTTGTATTCCTAATGTGAGGAGGAGGGCGATATACAATGGTAGCCAAGGTGACCTGTAGGCAAAACGTAGGGAGTACATGCTAAGTGACTGGATAGTAATCCGGTAGGAGTAGTTTCGATGGCCGTTTAAGTGGCTAGGACTAGGCAGGCTAGATGCAACTATCAGGTTGAGTACAGTTTCCGTAGGTGAGGGTTAGGAGAGTTCAGGCTATGGTCCCACGTGGGAGTGAGACGCCGGTAGTGGTGTGCATAATGTGGGAGCGAAGAGGTAATGCTTGTATTAGGTGAGATTGGAAGTGCGAGTGTACTATCAGTCTAGTTGGTAGGTCCTGTTAGCTCGCTACTTTCCACGCAACCCCCCAAACTTTTGCCCCCTCAAACCCTTGCATATGCGTTCTCCCCCTGCAACCTACACTTGCACCCCCAATGCGCTTGTGCCTCCCCCTCTTACATTCACTCCCCAGCGGCTGAGTGCGTGCCCTCGCAACTTCAGACAATGTACGCTCCTTTGCTTCTCTTGCCGCATGTGCTCCCTTGCATCATAGGTCCCCGCACCCTGCTTGTGTGCGTGTACTCCCTCGCAACTGGCTGCGTGCGCTCCCCTGCTTCGCTAGCTGCGTGCACTCCCTCGCATCATCATAGGCCGCCACATCCTGTTCCGCTCTCCCCTGTTCCCATCTTATCCCTTCCCTTCTTGATCTATTGTGTACTGTTTTTTGACATGGTGCTTGCTCCACTGCGTTCCTTCCTCTCATCTCCAGTTGCGCACTGTGCCTTCTTGGTGGTATTGACTTAGTGTTGATCCCTTCGGTTTTGATATTGTGGTGTTCTCCACAGTCTGTGGCAATAAAGGTTTGCAGGAAGATTGAGAACTGAGATTAGGAATGTGAGGTATGATAATTTGGCAGAGTCCAGTGCAGAGGAAAGGGCAGCAACGGAATTGTTGTAGGCTAGGCGTATGACCAGGGTCTGGGATTTGCACAAGCATTCTATGACCTGGCACATGTTTGCTTTGAGTGTCTAGATTGTAGAGGTGATCTAGGACTGAGGATGGAGGGGGGAATGATGTGAATGTGCGCGCAGCATAGTGTTGGTCAAGGAGGTCATAAATCCACGATGAAAGTTGGGAGAAAGTGCAGTCACTGGAAGATGCATGAATGAGAGAGAGAGAGAGAGAGAGATGGAGAGAGAGAGGGAGGGAGAGAGAGAGAGAGCCAGGCAAGGGGGCCTCACATCATCAAGTTAAAGGCCAGGGGCCTCATTACGACCCAGGCGGACTTCGCGGTGCTAAATGCACCGCGAAGCATGGCGGAAAGCCGCCGATAGCGCCATGGGGGTTGGCGGATTTACCGCCCCATTCCGACCTCGGCGGAGCGGTAAATCCCCAATCCCCATTCTGCCCTTCCCCATTCCCATTTTCGCCCCATAGGGTATAATGGGAGTGGGGAAGGAGTTAATTACGCCACCGTAAAATACGGTGGCGTAATTAACAACGAGGTCCCGTAGCGCCATGGTTTTCTCCGGCTGGTAAAACCAGGCGGAGAAAACCTCCATGGCGCTACGGGAACTCGTAGTATGGCGGAGAGGTACGCCATGCACTACGCTGGCGTAATACCCTCTCCGCCAGGGTCCTAATGAGGCCCCAAGAGTGTTTTGTTCAAATTTCTTATTGGTCATGTAAGAGGGGAGGGGTAGATGGCAGAGGGATCAAGACATTAAGTGAACAATGGAATGACCAGAATGAGAGGAGTTAATCTAGAGGTTACAAAAGGAGAGCAAAACACAGGGAATGACAATTTCAGGAGAGTTCCCACCAGAGTAGGTAGGCTAGTCATGTAGGAAGTAGAGGGCATGGCCTAATAGAAGGGAATCCAGTTCAAGGTGGGATACTTTGAGGGGTGTTGGGGAGGTTCAAGTCTCCCAGCATGACAATGGGAATGTCTGTGAAAAGTGACTCAAGGAGAATGTTCAGGTCAGGGAAGAAGGAGTTGGGACAACCATGGGGTTGATAGAGAACTAGAATAGTGAGAGGAGTGGGAGGGAGGAGTTGATTAATGGCATATTAAAAGGAAGAGGAGGTTATCCAATAGGGGCAGTGGTGAGGGCCTTATTGATAAGCAACTACTCTCCACTGCCCTTCCCAATAGGTCGGGGAGAGTGGGATAAGGTAACAGTCGTATGAAGAGCCCCCACTGTAACAGAGTAAGGAGGGGAAGATCCAGGTTTCTGTGATGTCGGAGTGACAGCTAAGGGGATAAGAGTCAAAGCGATCAGTGAAGTAGGACGACTTGTCATAGAGTGATTGTGAATTCCAGAGGCCAAGCAAAAGGGTGATATGATGTGGAGGATAGGAGCAGGCATTATACACGAGCTGATGGGGGGGGATAGATGAAGTTGGAGATCCTGGGAGGATGGGAGCATCAGGTTTGAGGTGTGGGGGTAAAACAAATAGCAAGCAAAGACAGTGCATGAAGAATGCACCCCAAGAGGGAGAGGGTAGTTGGGTGAGTGAAAAGGTTGCCTGGGAAGGAGTAGGTATACGTTCTGAGTTGGGTTAGAATGAGTCTATAGATGACCAAAAGCCATTTAGAAAGCCCAAAAAAGGGATGACTCTTGGTTCTTTGAGGTAACAGCAGCTTCACAGTGAATGGCACGTCACTGTGTAAATGGAGCCCTATGTGTGGAAGCAGGAATTGGGCAAAGAGAATCGCCAAAAGATGGCAAGATATTTGATCATTTCTGTGTGTAGGTTCCTTTGTACATTTAAAGTTCATTGATTTCAGTGCATATTGTTAAAGCAAGTGGTAATTAAGCCATATTGAAAGGATGATCCAAAATATGTATTGCCTGCCCAATAAATGAATAATTTTTAATGGTCGCTTACCGCCTGTTTATATTTTTCAGCAAAAACAAAATGGTCTTTGGCTAACTGGTTACTGCACCTACCTTTTGGATTTCGTTCAGTGCAAACTACTGGTTAATTGAAGTCTGTTTATGTTTATAATTGAGAGTGTGGTTTTGTTTCTCTCACGTGTCACTATTACAGTGAGCAGCAAGAACTTCACACTATCCGAGAGGATTTGGACTATGCCCCGGGCTAGAGTGCTAATTGTAAGGCTTCATAAGGCAGTGGTCAGGTCACCTTGAGATCATCATTGAAATAGACCAAAGGGATGCAATATTCATAGGCATCTACTTGCGAAATTGTGACCACCATCCCACAGGGACTTGCATCCACGTTTGCTGCACTGGTTTAAAAGGTTTACTGTGAGGGTCTTAGTTTCTGGGGCAGCTTTAGTATGCTGGAAGGCCTCTTGGCAATTTGGAGTCCACGTCCTTTTATTGTCGATATTCAGGTTGTTAAAATACTCACATGTCTCTGTGCATGCAATGACAGTCCTGTGTCTTTTGGTCGTTGCTGTATTGTACATAGTCTTTCATAATGTTCTGTCTCACCTCATGTGTGGATTCATTCTCTGTGGCATTCTGAAAACCCTCAGCCACTGGGACACACTAAAGCTCTGCATCACCTTCTCATGGCATGTAGGGCTCATCCAGCATGCTGGCACCGGATAAGGCCCACGCGTCTTGAGAAGGTGGTGATGTACCATGTCGCTGGGTGCAAACAGTCAACTGTGAAATCAGTTGTGAGGTCTACTTTTAAAGAACAGCTTGCCTGACCGTGGCCTGACAGTATGTCATTGATGGTGGGAGTGATATGCCTCTTCTGTTAAATTGCCTTAGTGGGAAATATCATGTCTAGACAGATTCTGACCTCATTCTGATGCTTTGGTTGCCTTATGAGAATGATAGATGCCAGTGAGAGGGTGATCCCCAGTACTTTTTCTATGATGTTAGCTTGCCCCAGTTTTAGGTTATTTTCAACTTTGGATATCATGTGGAAGGCTTCACTACGTCATGAACGTAGACGTATTACAAACTATTGTGGCCCTGCAATCATTTCACACATTTTATTTAATTTATTTTTTATTTATTTGTGTATGGTTTATATAAACGTTTACAAAAATGTTTTACAAACATAAGTAAAATAGTACAATATCAGAAATACCTATAAAAGAAAGAGTAATAATAACAAAGAGAAAAAAACAATTCATCAAATGACAAACAGTATGGTTCTAATTTCATACAAGTCCTATAAGTCTCATAGGTATATACTACTACTTTCTACACATTTTCAACCTTTCCACAGAACCCTGCTAATATTAGATTGTCTGCTTTTAGTCTATTTTACAAACTATTTTTCGAAATGATAAAACTCTTAACTTAATGATATTGAGTCACCATGTAACAAAGTTAACCAAAACTGATGTCATTGAATCCATTCAGTGTTTACAAAACATTTAAGATACTTTATCCTATTACACAACAGTTCCGGACACAGCAATAACAAGTGAAACAATGATTCAGTATCCAACTGGTTTTTACATTCTCTAAATATACCATTTGTCCCTTCCTTTGGATTGCGAATTAAATTTATTTCATTTGTTGACATGACATTAAATCTGAACCTCATAATCCCAATTTTCGCCTTTCTAGTGTGGCATTTAATAAGATAGTTCTCCATTGAGCCAGGAATGTTTTGTGGGGATACCACTTGGGCATAGATCAGAGAGTCGAGAATCTCCAACCTATTCCTCTCCCAATCCAAGCTCTTATTAATATTTTGTACCTTTGTCGGGTTAGTTCTTAATATGTCCAGAGAGAGACCCAGATTCTCAAGAATGATGACGCACTCTTCACTAAGATTCTTCATATAGCCAGCCGTATCATTTGTTCCCAATAATGTATATAATGTCTAATCATGCAAAATTTCACACTTTCTTAGCAGGCATAATTTTCTCCATGAGACTATACTAACAATGGACTGCAGACCAATCTCAGAACGTATTACCTGTGACGGAACACATTTTGGCAGAAAATAAAGGCTAGATCGCCAAATCACACTTTCTATGACTTTAAATTCTGACTCCAATTCCTTAGGCCAGACTTCCAGGCCATAACAAATACTTTTTCCCCTATAAGATTCCCTACTTGGTGTAAACAAGATTTTACTAAATTTCCGATCCAATTGCCTCATTTGATTTATCATTCCTGTTACTTTTGATTTTAGATCGATTTTATAGAATATTATTTTGAATCTTGCCACAATTGGATAACCTAGATATGGCAAGTTATTCTTTATTGCCAACACACTGTTTTCCCAGGTCCACTTCAACTTTCTTACCTTATTCTCCTTCCCTTTGGCCATTCTCATAATCACATGTATTCACCAAATGCTACACTAAGTCTTTGCAATCCTACTGGCGTAGAGTCTATCAGCAATAAATTGTCGGCATAAGCTGCCCAGTGTAATTTTAATGCTCCAATTTTAGGAGAGGCCAGCATTGTCTTATCTAATACCGTACCTACTTCTGACATGTATAGATTGTATAATGTGCGTCCCAGGATGCACCCTTGACATATCCCTCACATTGTCTTGCATTCCTTTGATAGTAATCCCTCAGAGTTTAATCTAATCTTTATTTTCGAGTCTTTATGCAGATGCATCACAATGCTAAGTAAACCCTTTGGCATACCAAAATTTATCTAGTTTTTTCCAAAGTAAATTCCTATTTACCTTATCAAACGCCTTGCTTAGATCCATTGAGGCCATAGATATTGTAGAATGTGTTGAAGACCAGGTCAATCTCTGTAGGCAACTCACCAATAGCCCCCACAATCCATACCCATATTTTTTCGGAAGTCCATCTGTCTATAATCACGTATATTACTTGTGCACCATTCCTCTGTGTTCCAGCAAAGTCAAATCAAACATTTTGGAATCCACATCCATTATTGAGATGGTTCTATAATTCATTGGAGACAGTCTCGAGCCCTTCTTAAAAATTAGGACCATATAAGACATTTTCCAAGACTCCGGAATAATATGTGTTTCCCTTATATTTTTTAATGCAATCTGAAGGGTCTTGGCCCACAGCCCCAAATTTTGTTTTAATATGACTTTGGTTAATTTATTGGACGCTGCTGCTCTTGATGGGTTTCCTAATTTTTGCTTTGAGGTTGTTCACAGAAATATCTATTAACCACTCTTGGTCCTGCTTTAAACTATCATTACTTTCCAAGATATTAGATTTATGCATGTCCTCGAAATATTTAATCCAAATCTCTTCGGGAATAGGATTACTTACGAGTCACCTCTGGTTTTCTTCTGTTTTATTTATTAAGTCCCAGAAAGCTCTTGAGGTTTTACCTTTAACACTTTCTAACATCCTGTATCCATCTAATTGGTATAGCCTTGCTCGCTCGAAATTTAACCAGTTTTTATACCTCTGTTTTCATAACCAGATTTTCTCTCCTTTATTCACCTCCTTCACATTTGTCCTTAAGATTTTTTTGAATCTCTCTATGCAAGACGTTTTTCTATGCCTTTGCCTCTATATTAAACACATGCCTTCCTTTTCTATTAGGTTTAGTGTTTTGGCCCATTTCAGTATTCACTTCCCCAAAGATTGGCTCTAGGTATTCTGGGAGACCCTGTATTGAGTATCAACAGTTTCTCTTCCAAGGAGCTAGCATTGAATTCCCTCATTATGGTTGCATTAAATTGACACACTTTCTTAGCTGACCATCTCAATCGGTTTCCACTATTGTTGACCATTAGATCCCTCAAGTTAATGTCTGAGGATACTATGTTTGTCACCCACTTAAACTGCACACATAGTTGCGCATGATCACTCAAGTCAGTTGGCTTGATTTCATAATTCAATACCTTGGAGAAAAGATTACTTGACACACATTTTTACTCAATCTCTGAGGAAAGGCCCCTAGCCGCCCATGTGGGGGCGTTGTTCTGCAAGAGAATAAATCCCCAGGTTTCTGCAAAATTAAGCCAGATACCCCGCTTCTACTATTTTGTTCCTACCTCTAGAGACCGGAGCATAGTCTGTCATAAGAAAGTTCATTCTATCTATATTTTTAATATTACAGCTTGCATTAAGATCCCCTGCCAGGGTCACATCTCCTCCATCATGCGAGTTATACAATTCTTCAATTTTTTGATTCATCTTGCCAATAACTGTTTCCAGATTAAGATTAAGAGTCCAATACACATTACTTAATAAAATGGCCACTGTTCCATTTACCCCCTTCACTTCTAACCCCGTTCCCAGAATGTTATCCATTCTCCTCCAATTTTCAATTCTTTTTATTTACCGCCACATTTTTAAGTGCAGTTGTTACCCCACCCTTTTGTCTTCCCTTCGTCCCCTGCGCAGCTCATATACTTATCATATCAAATCCCTCCCAAATTAGTGTTGATGTTACTCAGGTTTCTTGAAGAAATATGACATCATTTTATTTGATTTCCTTACAGACATTTGTGTTAGTAAGCAATTGCCTATGCCCCCTGGTGTTCCAAATGAGGAGCTTCAGGGTATTATTATTTTTAAAGTGCTTGACTCAAAGATTTAGTCAGCCACCGCCAATTGGAAACCTCCACACTAGACGACCTTTGTCTCCAATCATCCTCTTTCACTCTACCCCTCTCATCATACTCTGTCCTCCCTCACCCTCCTTTCCTCAGGCTTATATTTCTCATTGTTATATACCGAAATATCATATCCGTAATTTCTGCTAACTAGATTTCTTACCAAGGGAGATTGGATGATTAATCTAACATAATCATTGTAGACGACGTATGATTTCAAAAGTCTATCGACATAGTGGCAAAAGCCTGTTCGCTCATAGAGGTATGACGTTATTAATCGACAATGCGTCTAAACCACCAATAACCTTTACATACACTTTAATAAAGTTCCCTGTAATTTCCTACCATTTCTCCTGGGTATGTCCAGGTAGACAAGCTTACTGCAGTAAGAATTGCAGCTTTAATGTCATCCAACCAATTGCGGATTTCTTGTCATCCAACCAATTGCAATGATATTGTCCCCATTCCTTAAGCGAACTCCAGAACGTAAATTATATATTTGCATAAAGTGAATCCACCCAGCTGCCACAGAGGAACAGCCAAACAGGCACTTCTCTGGTGCGCACTGCTTTGGTGTTTTATGGATGTGGCTGTCGCGTGATGGGAGGGTTTCAGCCTGTATAGTGAAAAACAGTCAAAAAAACGTGTTGTTAGTGTTAAATAAGTGTTGAATAATATATCCGCCAAAGTCAGGGTTGCTTTAAGGGCTTGCAGGTTGCCAATAGTACGTTAATTCAAAGTTTGAAGCACACCATAGAGTTTGCAATGATCCGGGTCGTCAAAGACAACAGAGCTTCCCGCCAAACAGGCACTTCCTGGGCACTTCTCTGGTGCGCACACCCGTAGTGTTATATGGATGTGGCTGTGGTGTGATGGGAGGGGCTTCAGCCATAGAGTTCTCAATGATCCGGGTTGGCAAAGACAACAGAGCTTCCCGCCAAGCAGATCCTTCCTGGGCACTTCTCTGGTGCGCACACCCGTGGTGTTATATGGATATGGATGTGGCTGTGGCGTGATGGGAGGGGCTTCAGCCATAGAGTTCTCAATGATCCGGGTCGGCAAAGACAACAGAGCTTCCCGCCAAGCAGATCCTTCCTGGGCACTTCTCTGGTGCGCACTTATCTGGTTCACACATATACATAATGATTGCAAACTGAATCTCTTGCAGTATTTCTGCTGCTGCCCAGGCTGTGTCACAAACACCTTTTGGAGTTGCTTTGTTCTCCTTGTGTTGCAGCATCCTGTTAAATGTCTCAGTTGGAGATGTAAAATGTTTAAAGCATGGCAGAATTCTGGGCACTAAAAATAGAACAATTAAAGCAATATATAGTCTCAGAAATCTAGTAGCAATCATCTTTAGAGCAAGCTAGGGAGTGAGGAGACAAACAATAAATTAATCAAGAATTGCGTTATGCAACACATCGTTCAATTTCCTTTTAAATTGGAGATCTGGTATCGGGGACTAGGCTTTGTGTCTTAATATGAAACCCGCCCCTGTTCACAAACTCTTTTGAGAGAGTATGAATAGTGCATCTCGTGAAGGAGCAGTGGATGCAAGGAACCCTAAGGCAAAATCAGTCCTGGCTCCTAAAAACTATTTTGGTCCTGCAAGATTAAGAGTGTCCTTGAATATTGAAAATACACTGGAAGGTGCAGGACAATGTATGTATATGGTAACATCACAGAATCATCAGATCAAACATTTTGACAACCTTATGATGAGGTTCTCCATTCGATGTGACTCTATCGACTCTGACTTGCCAACCATATACCAATGCCTAATACTTTGGGTTTCTTCTGAAAAGCACCATGATTGTCTTTTGCCTGATTTTTCGAATCTTCCAGCTATATCCTGCAATGCATATTCAGACTGGCTTCATCTTGGGTGTCACCTGCATGCAGCACAGATGGAGAGAGAGAGAGGCAGAAAGTCCCTTTCCGCCTCCCCTGCTTGTGATCTGTCCCCTTTTTAGTCTATTTTTAGTTCTGCCATCTGGCCCCTTTCTATGCACTCTCCTTGTGCAGTGCGCTTTGTTGGATTTCCTCTCTTTCTATTGGCTGTTCCGTCCTCCTTGTGCTCAGTCCCACTTCCTCTCATTCTTACTTCTTAGTCCTGAATTTTGTAATGCCCTTCCCTTTACCCTGTTCTTCTACTCATTTCTCTTTCTATTATTTAATAAAAACCTTGCTCTTGCTACGTCCTGACCTAAAATGTGCATTCATGTCTCACTGTCTAAAGAGCTCTGGTTCTCTATGCTGGACTAATGCAACAGCCTCTTTCTAAATCTGCTTGCTTCTACTCTCCACCCTCTGCAACTTATCCCGAACAGGGCTGTATGACTTGTCCTTGGCCTCAAACCCAGGGATCGTATCTCTACTGACATCTCTGCATTGGCTCCGAGTGGCTGCGAGGATTAAGTTCAAGACCCTCTGCATTGTCCACAAGTCCTTCTGGGGCCTGGGACCTCAATACCGCCAACTCTCTCTTTGTAAATACCTTCCTACTCGAGCCCTTCACTCCTCCACCTCCAACTCCCTCAGGGTCAGTCACTTTTCTAAGCAACGAGTTGGTGGTAGATCTCTTTCTTTGGCTGGGGCCTCCTCCTGGAACAGCCTCCCTGCCTCTCTGAAACTTGAGGAGAACTGTCTCCGGTTCCGGAAGCAACTCAAGACCTTCCTCTTTGCTTCTGCCTTCTCTCTCCCTCCCCCCTGCTGATTTCCTTTCTGATACTGCACCGGTTACCTGGCTACCCTCTGATTTCGGGCCCAGGTCCCTGCCCGCCCAGTTGCACACCCGCACTGCCTCCCGGCAACCCTTGCACTTGGGTCTGTATCTGTAACCCTACCGTCCCCCTACCTGCACTTTTTGACACCTGCTGTCTGCACTTACCCTTGCAACTGCCACCTGCTGGCTGCACTTATTATTGTTTTGATCTCATGTACAGCACTGCCACCTCCCCTTGGCACTTTTCCCTCCCCTATTCCCTGCACTTGCACAATCTCAATGTCAGTTGGCCTAGTAAGATCGTTGTCTCTGTCCTCCTTCTGTTCTTCCACACTTGCCTCGTTGCGCCTTGAAACACTTGTGTGTAAGCGTGTTATAAATGCCATATCATATAATATGTTGGTTTCTTCCTTTTATTGCATATAAACATGTTGCAGTTATAATTCGATTTGTAAAGCACTTAGGCAAAGGTTATTAAAATGCAAAAATAAAATAAACTATAAGCCTGACGCACAACATATCTCTTGGCAAGGCAAGTACTTTTAGTAAGGGCTGGTCGAGGGTATCTTGTGCCCGGAAATTGGGATCCTTAAGGGCAAAGGGCAGAGTATTTTTTTTCCTGAAAGGGTCTAGCCAAGAAAGCTCACCAATGGCATAAGATACCAGTCAAGCAAAACCGGTAATGGAAGGTGACTGTGTCCAGTCCCAAGCAAGCAAAATCAGTAATGGTAGGTTGAATGTATCCTGCGCCACCTCACAGACCATCCATGAGCATCCTGCTGCCCCTGGTCCAAGTCATTGGAGCAGTGATTTGTAAAGATCCTGATTTCAGAGAAATGTGTCTGTTGATACCCTTCAGTCTTAGGGGATTTTCATCACTGCTATAGATTGCTTAGGGGTCTGTCTTTCAATCTCCCTGAGTCAGAAGAGATGTCTGTCACGGCACTGTATACCTGATGAATGGGCATTTTCCTCTTCTTAATGCTTAATAGGTTGTGCGTTACACTGACCTGGTCCTCCCAAGTCTGTTCCTGTCCCTAATTCAGGAGGAGTCTGTTTTCTATGATTTCTGAGGTACGTGCGTGTGACTGCCTCCGATTCCTAAAGGATGTCTGACGGCACTACTTATTCTTACACTGTTATGACACCTATGGGCTATGCTTCTGCCCCTACGTGTCGCTGTACTGAACCCTGAGGGATAAGCCACATTCCTGACTCCTGAAGATTCTGTTTCTGCCCCGGACTGCTAAGGGGTGTGCCTCAGTGTGAGCACTCCTGAGGGATGTGTGTCACTAACCCCTTTCTCACGAGGTATGTGAATTGGTATGGTTGATTCTTGGGGGTTCTTTGGCCATACCCCTATTTCTTGCATGATGTTTGTGACTGCCCCAGCACCCTAAGGATGTGCAGGTCTCCTGAATGTTGTGAGTCGCTGCCCCTAAATGTGGAACGTTGCTCTGGATTGCTGAGAGATATGCTTAACTGCTTGTGGTGCACTCACCCCGTCCGCTTTACATTACAGGCATCTGGCTGCAAGTCCTAGAAGCCATCGGAGTCCTTGCTGTCATTTCCAATGGCCTGGTGATTGCCATCACCTCCGACTTCATCCCACGGATCATCTACAAATACTTCTACGGGCCCTGTGCCACAAGCAACGTCACTGACATTGAGTGAGTACAATGGGGCATTGCAATGCCCTCTGCCAGACCTCAACATACCCTTAACCAGTCCTCACTGTACCCATAAATGTGTCTTGTATGCCCTCAGCCTCACTGCCTTGTACCCAGACACAGAAAAGGTGATGCATAGACATCTTTGAGATAATCATTACCACGAGGACAAACTCTGGGTGGCTTTCTTTATTTTGTAGATATTTTGTGGCATTATAAAATGGGGAAACCACATGCAAATCAGGCTTCATCCCACCCCAAAAGGGGCACTCCTGGCCAAACAGCTTGGCCAGATCCCTTCTGTAGGCTATCTCAAGCAAATCCAGACATGATGCAGCCTCATGTGTCCCCAGTGAGCTTGGGACCCATGGCATGCGTCCATGGAGGTGAGCAGTCAAAATATCGAAAAAAAATGTCGAAAGACGAAAAAGTCGGAAAAAAAAGTCGAATAATTATTTTTTTTATTTATATTTATTTTTTGGCTCTCGTACGTAAAAAAAAAAAAAAGGTTGGCGGAAAACCCCCCATTTCGAATAAAAGAGGTTATAAAAAAAAATTCTTTTTTTTTTCGATGTTTTGACTATGAACCGTCCATGGATCCACATAGGTTACTTGTCCAGTCGTCTCCAAAATCTTCAAAAGAACTCCAACACATCCTACGTCGGGCAGATATTTCTAGGAAATTCTTCCAAAATCTTCCCCAGCATTTTTCAGTGCAAACCCACTGCATTACTTTGGGACACTAAGGCCTTCCAAATTCTAAAATAACCTCAGCTCCGATAGCCTCAGCCCTCTGAACATACCCCCACCTCTTAGAGCATCTAACAGAATTCAAAGGAGCATTGGCAGAGCAAACAGTTCAGCTTTTGTGTAAGCCTAGGATAGGCATTTCTCAGGCACTGCCATAATGGTACTACCTGGGCATATGATAACAGCGCTAGGCAAATGCTTAATGCCTACGCAAGCCAACACTTTTGGCTTTGCCAATGCCTGTTTTTATCAGGACTTCAGTTTAAGCACATGCATCCTGCTTATAAATCAACTGGCTGAAAGCATGGTTGGTGAAAAGATTTTTATTACAGCAGCACACTTTTTGCTTCAATTAAGCGTATAATGCTTGCGCCAGAAAGTCCTGCAACGGATGAGTCGCCACTCACTCCCTGATCTCAGAAATGCAGGGGAGCCCAGCGATGGGGCAGGCTTCTTCAACCAGCTTATTTAATGGAAAAAGGCCTTCAACTAGATGACAAATAAGACACATAAAGGTGTACATACTTGGAAACCCCTGGAGCAAGTGGTGCCCTGGCATGTTCTTTACCAATAACACCAGCGGCTGCAGCAACTGAACCAGAAGTGAGTGTGCGAGTGAATGCATGTGACCTTTTATATAGCACTCACTAAGGACGAGTCTGCCACTTGGCGTTGCCAGAGACAAGCGGGCAGGGGGAGTAAGTCATCCGAGGAGTGCAAGGTGCAGGTGGTCTGTGGAAATGAGAAGAGGGTTGTGTCTTGTCTCTCCTGCTGAATATCTTTGACTTTTGTTGCGAAGAAGTGGCTCATGGCATCACAGATTCCCTGGGAAGCAGCAGGTTCTCCCATGGTACAATGATGGACAAGAACGTTCTGGTTAATTTGAAATACTCCCCAATGTTTATTCATGTAGGTGAATAATGTGGTCTGTAGAAAAACGGTTTTTGGCTTCAAAGAGGCTGTTTGTACCCATGTAACGATTGCTTCTGTTAATCAGGTTAGAGTCACCCATTGCCTTTCACCAGAAAGTTTCAAAACATCTGCAATTGCCCTTCAGTAGGAGGACCTCTGCCATGAACACGAGGGATGTCCCTTGTTTGAGGGAATGCCAGAGTGGACATGAAAGGTTATTTATTAGACACTTACTACCCAGATGTTACTAAGTCTGACCCGGGGATCGAACCTGGGTTGCTCTGTGTCATCTCGTTTCCAAGGCGAGCACGTTTCCCCTGAGCTATCCTCCCGAGACGAGGTGTTCGAGAGCGTAGGGCCCAGAACATAAATGCCCTTTGCCTTTACATAGATTTACCATCTTTCATAAGAGTCCATGCATGGATCCTTACCGCTGTTCTCTGCTTTCTTCTCTTGCAGCTGTTTGACTGGATATATTGACAACAGCCTGTCAGTGTTCCAGCTGAAGGACTTTGAAAGTAACATCACAGCATCCAAATTCAATATCTCCAATTGCAGGTATAACAGGAACACCTTGGCACTGCTTTGTAAGTGGCCCCTCTTGGCTGGCCTCCAAACAGGCAGGTACTATGTGATGGGGGCTTGGTCATGTGGTTGAGAATAACTTTGTGATTAACCAAACATGACAAATCACCTCTTGGCACTTGAAGCACCGTTGAGCAGGCCATTTCATCGCCACAGTGCCACACCTACTGCGGATGCTACAAAGTTGTCTGCGAGTGTTATACGTCATAGAAATTGAGTTATTCTTCCTTAGGGAAGCCACTGCTTTGGTTCCACCCTCTCAAAATGTCCACATGTCACGTAAGGATGATCAGTCATCCATCTGCCCCTTACTTCGTCTCCATTCCTGGCCTCTACTCCTTTTCCTCATCACCTACCTCTAAGTGCCAGGGTCTGTGCTTGGTCTTCTGTCTCTAATTGATACCTCCTCCCCATCATAGGTACCGTGATTATCGAAACCCTGATGACTACAACTTCTCGGTGCAGTTCTGGCACATCTTTGCAGCCCGCCTGGCGTTTGTGATTGTGTTTGAGGTAAAACCACAGTGCCTGGGAAAGGAGTGCAATGCACAGGCAGTCCATAAATGGCAGATCAGTCGCAGTGATCACGTGAGGGACATGGTCGTCACACAGCGTTCTGGGTCCACCACCGCCATCGAGCTACAGGGTCAACAGTGAGAACCCGCTATCAGATGATTGTTCAGAGAACCATTACACAATTGGGGTCCAGACTGTATGACTCCTTACTGAATGCCATTGGGTCCTGGTAATCATGACCGGTCCCCAAGAAATGATCGAGGAATGGCTCGGTCCACGCACTGTTCATGTGTGAGTGGAGTATTTTATTCTACCACGGTAGAGTGCACTAGCCACCGTGGCCTTGTGATTGACGCAGCATTCAGCAGCTGCAGGAGCCTGGCATACAAGGGATACCTAAGGGTTTGGGTGTGTAATCAAATGCAATAAATACAAATAATAAATAAATACAACACCACATAACTCACCAATGATAAGAGTAACGCCGGCAAGAGGATGGGGCATGCAGTTCCTATTTTCAGATCGCCTAGAAGCTCTTCTGTTAATCGTGCATGCCACAAAATGCCTTCACTGTGCAGGGTTATAGAGTTCATTGTTGTGCCATATATAATTATCACCATTTAACTAGTACATGCTGCTGGGCAAATTGTTGAATAGTTCACTTGTAGCAATGCCACTTAGGAGTCAAGGAAATACATCATATACTACATTGTTTGGTGGGTGGGGGGGGTCCTTCGATCCCCAAAAGACAATAAAAAATAGTTTGAAGGATGACTTGCATCCTGACCTGTCCTTGGGTTACATACAGTTGTTTGGGTGAGGTGGCTGTTATTGGGTCTGAACGATATAAACATTGCCTGATCCTGTGACAATCCCCACACTGCTAAAAGCTTCCACTCTAGAGGTTGAGGCCATGAGACAACGCCTCGTCTGCCTCCTCCCCGAGCACTCGTCATGAAATGTCATAGGACCGTTTTTAAAATGAATGATTTGTCGGCGAGTGCTTTCATTCCTGATTGGAAGTGGGTGGAGCTTGCTTTTTGATGAGGTTGCTCTCTGGGGGTCGGCGAATTTGGAGGAAGGGACACATGTTTTTCAGGGGAATCTTAAGCATCCCAATAATTATTTTACAGGCTGAGTGATAACCTTCAGGATTTCAAAGTTGCATATAGTAAGGAGCAGAAGAGCTGTATACGGGTTAAGCAGTGCATCGGGCGGGGGGACGGGGTGCAGAGGGATAGATGATGAGGAGAGGGGGGTTGGTGAGGAGGTACAAGCCTGCTGTGAAATCTCCAGAGCCTGGTGTACCTGACTGCACCTCATTTTTACTGGGCTGCCAGGGGAATCCTCCTTCAGACTACTGGGTGATGGAACAAGGGGTGGCCTGGCCAGACTGGTGTGGCGGGCGTGTGTGCGCCCCTGTCTTGATAATCTAATGCTGCAAAGGCACTCTCCCATTTTTTTCTTTCAGCATGTAGTTGTGTGCATCAAGTTCATTGCCGCCTGGTTTGTGCCCGATATCCCACAGTCGGTGAAGAATGACGCCCTGACAAAGAAACGTGATGAATTACTGGCAGAACTCAGGTGAGTGCTGTTCAGGAAACATTGGATAACTGTCCTCTAGGACTGAACCTACTCTTAAGTAAAGGGTGTCGTACTGCCTCCCCCTCTTTCTCTACATACTTATTTTCCTTCCTCGTCCTATCATCTCATTTAAGGGTGCACTGCTTCCTTTGCCACTCGTCCTGTCTCATGGTGGCTAGCTTCGCAGCTCTTAGCCCACACACCACTACCATTAGGCAGATGCATAAGCCTACACACACACACACACACACACACACATTGTACAGTCGGCATCTTGGCTACCATAAACCACACAAATAAATGGGACATATTTGGAGAGCTGATCTTATAGCTCTTCAGATGTAAATGCCCAAACAGTAGCAACAACAGTACTAAGTGCCATCCCAACAACAGATACACTAATCCCTGGTTCTAAAAACCCTTTGTGCCTGGCAAATATGCCTGCTAACCAATGGTAGTTCTAAAAAAATAAACCCACCAAGGCTCCTATCAGTTTTTAATGGAGAAACCTAAATGGAAACTTGATATAAATCCAGAAAAACAAAACCAGAAACTCAAGTGACCTGAACGTGAAATGGGGCACCTGGAACAGGGGTCTCCAATCTTTGGCTCTCCAGATGTTTTGGAGTGCAACCCTCATCCACCTTAGTCTGCTTAGTCAATAACGGGGGATCAAGGGAGTTGCAGCCCTAAAAAACTGCAGAGCCACTGAGCCTTTGCAACAATTATAGGCGGTGGTGCCTTAAACAAGACTGCTTTCATAAGGCCATACATGAACTCCCGTGTCTGGGGGGGGATACTGTGATGCTGGAAATGCACTGGAGGGACAGGGTTTCCCTGTCCTTGTCCTGTAGTCCTTTTTCATTTGTGTTCTGTATTGTTTTCTGCCCAGGAATCCACATAGGATTCCTGGCAGTGCAGCTCTTCCTGTTTTTGGTTTGGTGTACAGACCCATGTGTCAGGGCTCCAGCTTCCAGGCTCAGGAGTGGCACGAACCAACCATCCCCTCCCGGGTCTTGGTGCCTGCAAGTTTAGACTTACACAAGCCTCCGTGACCCCGGTGGGGAAAGAGGGTTAGGGTCTCGTTGGTTGGTGGGGTTCCGTAGCAAGGGTAACCGGTGAGAGGACTAGGAAAGGGGAGGTGGACAGGGAAGGGGACATGGGATAACAATACAATATTCGCACTTTCACAGCATGCACAATTCCCCCCCACACCCCACAACGAAGGCTAGAGCCAGAAAGAGACTTATCTCAATGGGTGAGTGCTGGCCTCCTGTCTGCGCACTCTCAGGTCCAGAATCCGGAGCAGTGTTATTGCTGAAAAGAGAGTGGGAATTACCGACTGAGTGTTACCTCACACACTGCACCTTACATTCACACACTCTCACACAAGTGGTTAATTGCACCCTAAACATGCTTTAGGTGCATCATGCTCAGGTAGTTAGGCACATGCTTCTGCCCAGATTATCCCCTTCACGAGCGGCTACAGCCGCGCGTGGCTCTGTGTCTATTGGTGGCCGAAGTAATTGTTCTACTAAGAGTGTTCCTGCGAAGCAAAAGCTTGTGTTGTGCTTCACACGAATCAAGTTCTAACTCTTCAAGAAGCCACATATTAATAAGAGCGTTCTCTTCCTGTAGGTTAACTCGCAGCAGTTAGTGGGTTAATACATGCACAGCAACGCGCTGCATGACTCCTAAGACTCCGTGTAGTTCGGGTTGCAGAAACTACTGCACTGATAATCAGGACGTTTTCACTTGGCTTTGCCAGAGCAGGGGGACATGAGAATCTTGGGAGGAGCCCCCTGCGCGTGCCCCCGACCGCAGCTGCTGATAAAATCTCTTGACTCTCTACGATGCGGTACAGCGCTGCGAGCATTCCCCCTGGTCTGGTTGGTCTGCCTATGGCTTGCGGCACTTATCTGAATTAGATGAGGGGCCCGGGTGAAGGAAGGCTGTGGCCCCTCCTTCGCTTGCCCTTGCTCGGAGCTCCAGAGAACGCGTCTTCACTCGCCGTTCTGAGCACAAGCCCCGTGCTCTTGTTGATCTTGTGCGCATGCGCACACTTGCCCCACCCGACGTGGGTGGTGGTGAGTAGTTTTTGGCCCGGGGGTGCTTGGGAAATGTAGTTTGTAGGCCGATTCTCCTGCAGAAAGCACATAAGAGCCTTTTGTAAGGCAGCAGCCTACTTACAGAAGCACGTTTCCTGGTAGTGCTGGCTACCAGTAGTCTCTGCCCCTTTCCCAGTGCTAAGCTACCATGATTGTTGCCTTGTCCCATGACACAATGGGATACCCTTATGGCACCCATGGGTGGGGTGCAACCCTGTGCCCCTAGTGTATGTTTTTGGGCACCTGTGTGTGGCCCACAGAGCAGGGTATGGGCTGGTGGCAGCTATATGCTGAATTTGACAGGTGCTCCGAGTATCCTCCATTTTGGGATATCCAGGCCCTGCCATTGGAATCAGTTGATTCCTGATAGGAAACAAGATGGCCCCTGTGGCCTCTTGCTTTTTATTGCCTGCTACCTTGTTTTCCCAAAGTCCTGGGAAGCCCTGACTCTGTCCCTTCCCCCTGACTGGCTGTTGGGTGGAAGTTCCATATATGGTGTTGTTGTGAAGTCCAGGCCAGACTGGCTGGAACCTTCCCAGTGACTTTATGTTGTGAGTACACTCTGTGGGTGGGACCTGGGTGAATGGTGTGTGTGACCAATATGCACTTCTTGTTGTGGATGTCTGGTTGCTGGTATATGACACAATGACTGAGACAGCCCTGCCCGAAACTGGTATGCAGTGTGAAGTGTTGAATGGCTAGGTACTTGTCCCAATACATATTCCTTGTTGTGAGGGTCTGAGAGGGAGGAGTATTGCCTGAATGCAGTGTATGCCTGATTGGCTGACTGACTGCATGAATGACCTTCTGTATGATTGGCTGCTGAGTGTGACTCAGCAGTGTGGATGAGAGACAGAATAGTATATCTGGGGACCTCTCACCACTGGAAATTGCTCAGAAGCTGAGTTGACACTTGAAGAGTAACTGGAACTGCTTATCCTTGAAGCCCAGCTTGAAGAAGAAGAACTGCTACTGCATTTGTTACGACCCGATCCGAAATCTGTCGAAATCATCAAGGACTGATCCAAAAGAGGACCTGGTTAGGCGCCCTCTTCCCATGCTCCGAGGGACCATTGAGCACTGCTAACCTTTGCCGAAGCTCCCTAGAAGTCAGACCCTCGAAAGGCTGCCAACGGAGACCAGGACCGCCGAGGAGAACGAAGTAAAGCTCCCGGACATTGACGCCGTCGAAGTCCATTGCTGTCGACCAGGGTTCGGAGTATCGCCGTAACCGCTGAAGGCCCATCGAAGCCGGGTTGCCCAGAAGAGTGGACCGCTTGACGCCATGCCACCGACGACCGGAGCCGCACGCTCTTTTGCCTAAGACTTTTGATTCACGGATGCGCTTGTCCGCACCGCCGCCCGCCTTATCCCACCGGAGAAGGCCAGGTCGTCGACGCACTGAGGAGCATCCGCAGGTGGGTTTCCCGCCACCCAAAGACCACAAAGACTTCGACGACTCGACGCCCTTGTCGGGCCATGGTTCTTCAGAAACTCTTTGCGGTCCTCAACTATCAAACACCGAGTTGCCCCGCACACCTCATCCTCACAGGACGTCGCCAACAAGCACCGCCTGGATCGACGCCGTGGTCTTGGCACCATCGAACTTTTCATTGACGCCATCGAAGCCAAGTTCACCTTCTTCGACGCCTCTTGATGATCCGTGGCTCCTGCTTTTAAAGGGCGTCACTCAAGAAGGATCCATCGATGCCTCATCAAAGAACTCTGCTCTACCAGGTACATTTGGGGGGTAGAAACCTTATAGAAGGAAATAAGACTTATAGAACAATATATAGACTGGGCTTGTGATATATCTTTAATTTACAGGTTGCCAAGGTGGGGGGATCTCCACACAGAATTGTGCCTAGTTGGTAGGGGTCAATATTCTGCCCATTGTTCTAACCAACTGCTTTCCTCCTATATCTATTGTTGGTTACTTTTATTCCTTGATCTGTGTGACATTTGACCAGAGTATAGTTTAGTTGATGCACTTTAATGAGATCTGATAATAATTGTGGTACCACTTTAGAACTGTATATATTTGCCATCGTGGATTTTCTGAGAACAAAGTGAGTTATTGTGATAGTATACATAACCTTGAATATTAATTATATAAAGACTGTGTTTTAACTAATAAAGTGTGTGGACATTCCTTTGTGGGGGCTTGGGGACTACACTGTACTTAAGAACCAGCCTGCATCACCTCCTGAGAAGCTAGGCCTTGATTGCTGAAACAGCGCTACCCTATAGAGACTCTTGGCTAGGGTCCTCTGTGCCTCTCCTCTGCCATATAGAGAGCAGGAAGTACAGACACCCCCCTCCAGTCTTTACAGATGCCTCAGCGACAAAGTGCTCGCCTTTGAAGCAAGAGGACATGGAGCAACACATGTTCGATCCCTGGCTCGCGCTTAGAAACCTCTGGGTATTAGTGCGTTATAAATAACCTATCATACTATATCATTGGTGGCGGAACTATCTCAAAGTAAAGGGGCATACCAGAGCAGGACATAAGACTCGCAGGAAGATTCCAACTATCCCAGTACCTGCATAGACCCGATCCAGCAGCCATCGCCATTACCTGCCTGTCCTGGGAGGGCAATGCTTATTCCAATGGTTTCGGCAGAACCTGGGACCCAAACACTGTGCATAGAGCGGCCCTGTGACACTCGACATGTTTCCTTTTGGGACCAGTCAATTGTCCGCTTACTTTCAATCCGACTTCTGTTTGAAATAGGCAATTCTATGCAGTGTCCTTGCTCTGGACTAGAAATGTTGATACGAAGTTGTTAAGAACAATTTCGGAGTTTGGGCAAAGAATGTTCCATCCTGGATGATCTTTCAGTTCGGGCATGAAGCCGCCATGTCAGGGAGTAATGGGCTGCACCCACCTGTGCCTGACATGGCGGCGCTGCTCTCCTGGTGACATCTATCTCTCAAGGACATTCTGATCCAGTTCTAAGCAGATGATGAAGCTGCCATGGTGGCCAGGCCCCGATGCTATCATGGAACCCCTTTCCATGTGTGTGGCCCTATGGCGCCATAGGTTAAATGCACACTGGCAATGCAACGTGTGCAAATGTCAGATAGAACATGCATAATTATCAGGCACATTATTTCAGCGGGTGTGGGCTGCTAAAAACAATTCGCTGAAAAACAGAAGAGTTGTTTTTTTTTAGTGCCTCTGTCACTTTCCTTCCAGGTTTGGGACACATTTCTGCACTCGATCTCTCAGTATGTTCAGGCCCCTAAACCTCACACCATCTCCCAGAATGCATTGTTTCCTTTTCCTACTCTGGTCGTACTCTCGGGTTGCATTGGTTTTCCCAGACTGTGGAATCTCTACTCTTGAATCTGGTTATTTTTAAGGAGGGTACTTTGATTTCCAGATTTCACTGTTTTACTTGGTTGCTTTCCCTGGGGTTAGACTCGCGCTCTGTGTTTGGACTCCTTTGTCTCTGGAGGATAGCCCAGGGGCAACGTGCTCGCCTTCGAAGCAAGATGACCCAGGAGCAACACAGCTTCGATCACTGGGTCGGCGCTTAGAAACCTCTGGGTATTAAGTGCGTTATAAATAACCAATTAAAATAAAATAAACGTAGCCTTTACTTGGCTTCTTATTCTTGGTTATGTCGTTGGGATTGTACTTGGTTTCCAAAATGTTACTTTATGATGAAGTGATTTTTAAAGGGTAATGCTCTCCACAAGTGGCCACTTAGCGCTAATGGTCCCTGATTCCCAAGGGGGAGGAGACTAAATCAGGCTTTGAACCAAAACATTTTTAAGTGCCTTCGAAAGAGCAGATATTGCTCCATGCCATAGTCGTAAACCATTCCATACTGCCTGGGCCAGTGAAGAGAAGGTCCCGCTACCCACTCTGCTTTTATTAAAGCGTAGGATGTGGAAGAGAAGATACCACCACCCACTCTGCTTTTATTAAAGCGTAGGATGTGGAAGAAAAGATACCACCACCCACTCTGCTTTTAATAAAGCATAAGATGTTGAAGAGAAGACACCGCAACCCGCTCTGCTTTTATTAAAGCATAGGTTGTGGAAGAGAAGATACCGCCACCCACTCTGCTTTTAATAAAATAAGATGTTGAAGAGAAGACACCGCAACCCGCTCTGCTTTTAATAAAGCATAAGATGTTGAAGAGAAGATACCGCCACCCGCTCTGCTTTTATTAAAGCATAGGTTGTGGAAGAGAAGATACCGCAACCCGCTCTGCTTTTATTGACGTGTCGGATTGTGAACTGTCTTGAGGTCAAGAAACAGTGGCATTTCACTATGTGATAATCAAGGAACACTGTGCAGGGTTCACAGTGAGCACAACGGGCCAGACACAGTGTCCTGAAATGGGAGCACCTTTGCATTGGGAGCCAAAGAAGGGACCTAATCATAGGGGTGAACTGTTCACTTCTTGGGACACTGCTTCTGATAAAAACACACTGAAGCATTATGGAGCCTGGGAAGTCTCAGTGAGATACTTTGGGTGGTCTGGGTAAATGCCCTTGGTTTAGCCCAAGCCTGACTGGATTAGGATAACAGCATTTACCTGGGTCCCAAATGACAGAGTTCCACTTACCTGCCTTCGATGGCTTGTGTTTGTGTTGCCCTTAAGGAATGGACACTATTTCTCGGAATGTACATATTACCTTGTTTCATACTATTGCCTTCTTTACGCTGTGGGAGTGTACTCGGTTTCCCAAAATTCAGAATTTCAACTTTGGGATTGGCCTCGTCGTCAAGAATGCCACGGTTCAATCTGTTGATGTCATTATGTTGCGCTCTTTTTTCTGTATGCAGCGTTTCAATTAATGTCCTTCTCCGAGTTTCAGTACAGATGCTATTGCAATATATCTAGAATTCCCAGAGGGCAGCGTTTTGCTTCACTCCAGCAAACCCCCTGTCTTGGTTCTGCATGCTATCAGAGTGTTACTCCACTTCCAGAAGTCAGCATGCTTCTCAAGTTTAATAATCTCCTTGGTTTGGTCCTGCATGCAATGAGTGCATGACTCTAACTTTCACTGAACATTTTTGTAGCATTTTGTATTGGGGCAAGCCCCCCTACACCCTTACCCTCACCTCTACTAGAAAATATTGTGAAAAAGTGCAGCAAAATAACAGTTCACCAAATGTGCTGAAATGGCCATGGTGAGTTGGGCAGGGTATGAGCGTGTGACTCGAACTCCCATACGTCCCAGATTGCTCAGGCAATCTCCTGCTCTTGGTTTACTTCTCTTACTTTTGTTACCAGACCTCCCACATCTGCGTCTATCATAGTCGCTTCTTGGTGGCATTCTCTCTTGAGTATTCATTTCATGTTCACGTCCCGGTTCTCTATTCTTTGATGTTATACTCATTCCTCTCTCCGGCATTTGCAAGCTTGCTCATCAGAAGTCTCTCCGTACCTCTGCCATCTGAGGCACATCACTCAGTCGAGAGTCCTAGTCCTCTCCCATTCTCTTTGTCCAGCATTAGATCCCTTTCCCTTATAGCTCTCTCTCTCTCTCTTCTCGTTGGTTCCAACCTCCTTCGTTTTCTGGGATCCACACTGGTCCTCCCATCCTCTGTCTCCATCACTCGCTCTGTGTCATATATCCACTGCTGATGGCATCTCTGCTCCTGCCATGAACATCTTGCTCAGCCTCTTTAGCCAGCTGTAGTTAGCTGTTGTGTCTCAGACCTCTGTGGGACACTGCATCTTCCTACATCCTTCTCCGTCCTTCCTCTTACCCGCGTTGCTGCAGATCTAGTCACCTGGTTAGAGAAAAGAAAGGGGCACTGCCACAATGTTAATGTTTTTTGCCCCCCTCGAGCCACCCTTATTTGGGATCAGTTGTAGATACTTTGCCACATATCCTCTCCTTAGCTATCAAATCTACGACACCTCAAAAGGAGGATGGAAGCCAAAGAGAAAGTATTGTGCTCACAACCTCCCCATCCCCCGATGGGTGACATCAAACTGAAAGGGTTGTAATGCCAAAAATCACCCTAATATTCTGTCATTGTTCTTGTTTGTAGCCAGTCAGGCTTAATGGATTGTGATCCATCATTGAGGCAAAATTATCCTTGGTATATGATACTGCAGAGAACACATCCTCATTCAATCACCAAACATTGTGTTGAATGATAGAATATCTATTCTATATCGGTAGAAGTTTCCTGCTGATGTATAACACTGTTTTTTTTTCTTCTTCCGTCTCTAATTTGCAAAAAAAAGGCTTCCCAAACCTACTTTTGTAGGTTTCTGACTATAAGGTAGAACGTTGATTGACATCAATATACTTTAGGAGTGAAAGCTTACACAATGCATCTTTCAAGTCCAGAAACCCTTTGAATGGCTGTTCATCTCACTTCGAAGGCTTGGGTTCATTGTTTGACAGCATATTCGTGAGGATACTTGGCGTGGAGGGAACACTGCAAACAAACAGTCTGTAGTAACCTATCAATCCCAAGAAGTATCTCAGATCTGTTTTCTTTTCTGGCATCAGAAGATTCTGTTTGGCTTGCACTCTGAATTCTTGTGGTGTTATCACTGCATTTTCCATGTCATGTTTGAGATAATGGGCTGATAGGGTGGTTCATGCACACTTGGTAAGGTTAGGTGTAAAGCCTGGTTATCGAAGGGTGATTTTTACAAATGCATTTATCAATTTGGGCCATATATAATGTTAGCTTTGGGATAGTCTGCATTGTAGTCCCTATTTTTTGTAAAAGATACTCCATAAGTCTTTGGAAGTTAATGGGTGCACTGTGCAAGCCAAATGGTAACACTACGAAATGTGAAGACCCTTGTGGCGTGGGAAATGTGGTCTTTTCCTTATCCCTCGGCTGGAACTGCATCTGCCAGTAGCCCTTGGTTAGATTGAGATTGGTGAGAATCCGAGATTGCCCACATTTGTTCAATTAGCTCATCGATGCATGACTTAGGCTATGCGGTAAATTCAGAGAGGCCAATAACTTTCCCAAATTCTACACAGAACCTCCAGAACCCATTGAGCTCATACACCAATGCAACCAGGAAGGAATATTCACTAAATAAAGATTTTTTCAGTGAACCCCAGTTTTAGCATTTTTGTACCTCCTTCCATTTTCCCTATATTTGGGCCTCTAGAACTTAATAGAGTCTTTGTTAAGCTACCTTTACCAGAGTTGCTTTTATCAGTTAATTGACTCAGCCTTGCTTTTGTAACCAGTAATACTGCTTACGGAGACTCTCCGCTCCTTACTGTGTTGTATAGAGAAACACTCTGGCATTTGTGCAGTTCCTTTCAATTGATGATCCCACAGACTTTCGTGATCTTACCCGCGAGTGGATATGTATGTCACATTTTGATCATCCTGTTTGACTTTGTGTGTTTTTCCATGATATATTTGGGTTTTCTTCAGATGATAGACTCGACAATTTAGGTTCCCCAACACATCAGTGACTTTATATGGGCCATTAAATTTATATGGTTCATGCCAGTAGAAAATCAGTTTATTGTCACGGCTGGGTAGCTGTACCACTACTTAGTATCCTCCTTCGAAAGTCTGCATGTGAAAGTTTGAATTGTAAGAGTTTTTCCATTTTTTTTTTTTGGCCTTTGACATTTTTTTGACCAAATCCCTTCCCAGTCTCATTGTTTCTTAGGTATTGTGGTGGGTTGGAAGGAGTCGGACACGTTTCTGACATGTTAATGATTGTTTAATCAAATTATAGTAAAAAGTCCCATCTTTCCCTATTGCTAAAGGTGTTTTCCATAATGAAAGGTGCTCTCTACCTGACCCTGCCACTAATATGAAGAAATACCCGGGCACTCCTAACAGGGATATTCACCCTTGCATTTGATCATTTAGATTATTAAATGATTCAATTGAATACGTAAACTCGCCAATTGTTCTTATGGCTTTGATTATAATTTAGTATAATATTGCTAAATGTAGCTTCCTAATTGTTAGGGAGTTTTTCTAAAGTCCACCAACCTAGGCCTTTATAAGACTCTCTCCTTGGGCATACATAGCTCCAACTTTAGTATAGGCCTGTACCACTCAAGGTAATGGTAGCTATGGCAGAGCGGCCAGGCTCATCTTAGGAGGGAGAGAGGGCTGTAGGATGTATGCAATGAACCTGTAGCATACATATGGTCCAAAGAAACACGTATACACTCGGGAGTTATATACAAATCATGGTTCATTCAATATATAAACACAGGCAAAGAGAATTCTTCAGAAAGGAAGTACTATTCATAAACGTATTAAACATAATAGAAAACCAATCCAATGTTTCTGGTAAGCAAAACACAGTGTAAAAGACTTATTGAAGGGGAGTATGCAATTCAAAGTAAGCAGAAAACACTTTGTAGTAAACTTGGTAGCATATTCTATTTCAGGAATAGAATGAATGAACCAAACCAACATAAGCAGGTAAGCATATTTCAACACTTGTAACACTTTCATAGGGTGCCTCAGGCTTCAGCAGTCCTGCCCTATCTAGGTATGAGATTGTCTCAGAGTCAGAAGGGGACACTGGGCATCAGTAGCCTGTTGTAGGCAGAACAGGATAAGGCACACGCTCTAGAAACGTCAGCGCTCCAGAGGATTCTTCTGCAACAAGTAAGTACTAAGCTTTTGTAGGTACAAAATGTTCAGGACTTTGTAGAAAGCTCCCTGAATGCGCACCAGCATTAGGCCTGGGCAAATGTGTATCGGCAAATACCCAAACGTGCACATTACCACCTCAGCAACAAAGGAGTAGAAGGATGACTCTAGGTAAGTTTTACCTCGAGTCTCACAGTACCTCAACAGTGAAGAAGATGATGCCGATGGACGCCCTCCCGATGTAGCAGCTGCAGGACCTTGTCACAGAATTCTTGATTTTCTGATGAAAGAAGGTACACTGGATGGCATTTTGCAGCAGCAGTCGAGTAGAGAGGCTCCCAGCAAAGGATTCTTTGTAGCTTCTCGTGGATCTGTGATTTTGGTGCCCTTTTCAAGACACCAGATGAAGAAATGTGACTGTCCAGTCGCTTCACCTCGCTTTCTCGGTCCATCACTCTGGTGAGGGTACTTCAAGGAGTGGAATTTCGACTCCACCAAAGTTTCCGCAGGATTCAGTCTTCTGAAGATGCACTGCACGATGGTTGCATGTCCGAGGATATTGGTGGTTTGCAGCCCAGGAGGGTCAGGTCGTTGTGCAAAATGCAGGTTGTCTCAAGGCTCATTATGCTCACCAGCCCAAAGGAACGAGTTCTCCTCTTCGGAGATCCTCTGTCGCATGGAAGAATGGTTCCGCGCAGCAGGGGTCACTCAGCAGGCATCTCTGGTTGATGGAAGCAGCTGCAGGCATCTTCTCCTCTTCAGATTTATTCCCAGTGGTCGACTATCTGTGCACCAGGAATCTAGCCTCTTATCTAGGAACCCAGCCAATCAACATTCATGCCACATTCAAACTTTGGACCTGGTTCCAGGCAGGCATACCAGAAGACAAAGAACAGCCGATCTCCGGAACCCTCCCGTGCTTCCTGTCCTCACAGACACACTTGCGCCTTGAAGGGCTTCTAAATGGATTCTCAATGAAGACAAAAGCACGAGAAGGATATCTCCGAACCTGCATGGTAGAAGAAGGAAAAACAAAGGACAAGCAAATAAGAAATGGTAAAAAAAAAAAAAGGGAAACTGTCACCAATGATGACCCTTCTATGTATTACCAGGGCTGTGAACACAGTCTGCATGTAAAAATGATACAAAGTCGGTAGGACACGTCCACTGCCATCAGCCATTCAACTATGCTTGTCACTATAACAGAAATGTCACAGGAGCGCTGAGAAAGGGGATACAGTGTAACCCCTCTGCACTCCACATAAGGTGGTGTGTGCTGATCTCAAAATAAAATGTGTAGAAAGCATGAAAAGTATCCCCCTACCCTTGAGAACATGTGTTCACCCAAGGGACTCCCCAGCAACACTGCACAGAAGGTGCTATGTGCTGCAAAAGTAAATTACAGATGCCCAACAGTTGGAGGAAAGCATGACTCCAAGAGTAAAGTGTAAAAAGACACAAAAGTGACTCCTATGGATAGAGTAAACGAATGGGTGAGTCGGTGGGTAAAAAGGTTCCCACTCACCAGGTCATATTGACAAACAATCCACAAGTCCAGCAAAAAGTGCTGGGGGACTCACAGGTGAAGGAGATTTGACATAAAAATGAAAAATATACCCGACACTAATGAATGTGTATAGCCCCTTGCGTGTAAGGAAGACTTCTATTATAAAGTACAAATAAACAAGATAAATGACGGGTTACAAAATAAGATATAGAAACTCTGTAAAGGTTCTCATTAAATGGTTAGCCAACAATTAATTATACCTCTCGAAAAGGTGGCAGCCGTTCTTGCCCCGCACTCAGCATCACCTTTTCGAGAGATATAATCCACTGTCGGCTATCCATTGAATATCTTGAAGTGCACGGAGTAGTCAATGGCATTTGTGGGTTATCTACAAGAGCGTTGTCATCTTTATGTGAAACTTCACTAACAGTTCAGCTTTTAGCTACATGTTGCCCGAAGGGATACATGTTGGACGAAGGGATACATGTTGGACGAAGGGATACATGTTGGACGAAGGGATGCATGATTCCCGAAACACATAGTTAACACAGGAGGGAATAATGAGTCATCACTTTAATTTTGTAAAAGAGTACTCCTGTGCTTTGACTATCATACAAGAAAAGAAATGTGGGACACGATGTTGTCAAACTGATTTTGAGCATGAATTATGTAAAATGATTTCTTGGGTCTTCTTTTGTAACCAGTCATTTATCTTGTTTATTTGTACTTTATAATAGAAGACTTCCTTACACACAAGGGGCTATGCGCTTTCATTAGGAGCTACATTTAACAATATCATACTGAATTACAATAAAAACCATAAGAACAATTGGTGAATTTACATATTTTTCTGAATCATTTAATAATCTGAATGATCATTTGTAAGGGAGAAAATCCCCTTGGGAGTGCCTGGGTAGTTCTTTGGGTTCCGAGGAACTACATTTGGGATTATTCTTGATCTGGTAGTTAGGGTCTTGCACAGAGCACCTGAAACATCTCTGTAATTTATTTTAAACCATCAAATATTCCTGGGCACTCTCGTCCTCATTGCCGAAAGGATAAAGGTGAAGCACATAGTAGTTATCAGCAAACAAACAAAGAGTCCGAATGTGTGCAGATCAAGGCCTAACTCTATGGCCACAGATGACATATTGACAAACACCTGAGAGAGAATAGAGAGTGGGTATGCTATGAATAGCATGCCTCCGACTCATAAGGTTGATGAACTGAACATGAGGTTCTGTCTCCCTGACCGCTACAGAAAAATGCCTTTTGCAATCCCTTTGCCCTTTGCAAAAAGTATGGCAATAAAGGGACAGAATCTGTTGACTAAGCGAATTGAAAACAATCAGCGTGTGTCCTCATACGTACATATGTTCATTTTGCCCTTGGCTTAGTTATGAAGCTCAGAAGAATCAGTTGCAGCATGTCCCAGTTCAGGGATAAAGCCACAGGAGAGAACCTCTCCAGACTTTAGCAAGATGTTTGGGCACGACTACCATTCAACGAGTGTCCCAACTAATACTGGGCTTAATTATCCCTGTACGGAGTTCTCAGTAACTTCCTGCATTCAGTGCCCTTTAAGGAGAGGCCAGGAACAGCCCACACAGGCTAAGAACGGCAGCAGAGAGGCTAAATAATGGGCGAGTACCCTTCATTCTAGGACACAAAAATGTTCTATCTATTGGTGGTGGATGACTTGTCGCACTTCCTTCTACAGTCAGATTAGGCTTAATCATAGTAGTACCCATAGGAGTTCTGTGTGTTTACAACAAATCAAACTGATTTTTCTTAGCTTTGCCTTTAGTTCATTGTATTGAAGACACCTTTGCAGCACAGTTTATTTTCACACCTCAGAACAAGTCTGTTTCTGAAATACAGGACACCCTGATCTGCAGGTCTTTTGGCATTACTATGATCAGCAGAAACCCTGTAATATCCTTGGGTCTGGTTCTGACATCTCCTGCCTGCCGATAAGCAGTGAACGCAGCTATCAGGGTGCATGTACATCGAATGCCAGATCCTAGGACCATAACCTTTGTCCAGAATCATCGCAGCCAACCAACTCATAAATATGCTGTGCAAGGGACGATAGATACAATTTGGCACATCATTACTCTGCTATTTCCAAGTTAAAATGAGCAGCAGGCATTGAAAACTACTAAGAAAAGGCATCAAAGTTGGTCATCTTAGACATAGGATACAAATTGACAACAGTGCTGAGCTAGAGTAAACTTTCATGATAATAACTTTTACGGTTCAAGAAATAGTTTTTGGTTCCTCCACCTACCACTTTGCTTTCAAACACATGGTACACATGTTTCTCAGTCAATTTTGCCTTTTAATAACAAGCAAAGATGACACAAAAGCCATAGCATCTGAGATAATTTACTCTGAACTAAAGGTGGGAAAGCCAGGCAGGGCTAGGACTGGCCTGGGAAAAGTTGCTGGCTCCAGCTCGACTCGAGATAGGAGCCGCTCCCTGGCCAAAACACAAGACAAGTCCTGCCAGGTCATCTGGTGCAAGGAGAAACCTTAGGAAAAAAAACCCTCTTACCTTGCAGCAGAGCCACATTGGAACCCGATGGGCATTGTTGTTAGTTTACACGTTTTGGTCTCTTTTTATTGTGGAATTAGGCTTTCTTCCTCCCTTTAAGCCTGAAAATCAACAATGGAGCAGGCAACAACAGTGATAAGGAGGAAGCAAGCCTGAATTCCCTTAAAGAGGCCTGACAAATGTGGGAACACACAACAAAGGTAAGAAGGTCACAAATGCTCAAACATGTGTTTAATGTTTTGGCAGATAGGGGTCGTGTGCTTTTTGTGGGAGCTTAGTGGGAATGTGGGGGGAAAGCAACATGCCGGATAGAGGTCTTGCATGGTGTTGGAGGTGGATGAAGCAGTCAATGCCATTAAGGGGTCTCTCTTTATGGGAGGAGACATGATGCTAGGTAGTCGTCCTCTGTGATGGTGGCAGGAGAAAGTGTGGCAGGTTGTGATGTAGGTGTCCTTGTTGTTGGGGGGAGTGGGTGGCAAGGCAGAATGCCAACCAGGGGTCTGGTGCTCTTGTAGAGTGGGATTGGGTGCAGGAAGCCGGGTATGGGTGTCATGATGCCTACCCCCGGGGATCCAGACCAAGTCCAGCAACCCCGGAAGCAGGCATCAAGTTATTCCAAGCAAGCCCAACAACCCCTGCTAGGGGATATTTGGGTGCAGTCCTGGCGTCTATGGCGCCAGGCTCATATGGAGAGTCAGCCCTGGCGCCATAGCCGCCAGGCTCATAGATTAAAACTTACCTGATGCAGACCATGCTGCAAGAGCCCTAAGCCAAAAGAGGCTTGGAAGGGACTACTTTACCTAGGGACTATTTTTTACTCGGGTGGGGCTGGGGAGGAATACTTACCTGGGACTACTTTGGAGGCTATTTAAACCACGCCCGAAGAGCAGTACACGCTTCGCATTATTCTGCATCCAGCAGCGTAACGCTCACCGTGCCTGCAAGTCTGTATCCAGTCTTCTGCCATGCCCGCCTCGAGTCTGGAGCTCCTAGAAAAAGGGAGAAAGAAGGAGAAAAGGTTAGAACAAGAGCAATACCTTTGATCCTTACCTGAATTCCTGATCCATTGCGCCTTCGAACTGGAAGAAAGAAATTAATTATTGCGCGTCGCCTCGCCTGCTGCAGCGCCGCGCTGGACTCACCGGCCTTCGCAGCGTCTTCACATTCCACCGCATCCTTCTGAATTTTCCTGCTGCATTCCGGGACCTAAGGGGAAGACAAGAACAGCAAGGTGAGCCAAGGGAATACACAGAGGCAACATTAGTTACCCCCCATAGACTTACCTGATTTTACCACCGGGGGTACTATTCCTCTTCTCGGGTCGGCGCAGCTTCCACTGCATCCTCGCTGAACCCCGGCCCCTAAGGGGAAACAAAAGGACAGCAAGGTGAAACAAAGGGACAAACAAGGAGAAACCTCCTCTCCACAATAGACTTAACTGATTTTACCGCTGGAGGCATTATTCCCTGAGACTTCATACTTTCTCTCAGCGCCTGAATAAGGGAGAAAGCAACAGCTTACATATTGACATTATTTTATCGAACTGTGTTGGATAATACAAATACTTACCTGAATATTACCGGTTGCCACGAGGAACTCTTCGCTAGGGTCAAGCTGCAACCTGCAAGGAATCGGACAAGAGTGAAAGTCAGACAATTGAACTCTTACGAACTACATAATTACGGCGTCTTGCCGGGAATCTGAGTCAATATTGTTCTGGAACTCACCATTTCCTTTGAGCCAGTGAAGCAACTGGTTATCTACGCGCCCCTGCGCTCAATGCAGGATGGAGAGCTCATCTTTCCAAACCATCAGCTGAGACTATAAGAGGGGACATCAAAGGTGATCAGTGGGGAGAACAGCGGAGTGGGGGGGGTTAACGCTCAACTCCACGGGTGGTTAATTCCCTTTCTCCATTTGCAGAAGAATATTCCTACGGGCCAAGCAAACGAAGCTAGGCAGGCCAGTCCAGTCCGTCATCTCAGCACTACGCTTCACATTGGTGGAGACTGCAGCTGTCCAGTTCGGATCGACGCCCCTGTGGGAACCAGGTGAGCGTAACAATGGGTCCTGAATGGTGGGACATCGGGAGGCAGGATACCACGTATATTGTCTTGCTGACTCAACTCATGTGTAGCCGTAAGAGAAAACCTGAATCTACTGGCTTGGCTCTCGCTTAGCCTTACCCATGAATTCTCTGGCTCCCCCAAATCCACAGATAAGATTAGAGATTTTTGCTGTATCAGCCAAAAATGACATTTATTTATTTATTTGGGTATTTGTATCACACACCTAACCCAGGGGTATCTGGGTGCATTCTTAACATCAAAACAGTTACAGCAGTACAGAGTGAGTTAACAATCATTATTGCAATGATGGGTTACACAATTAAAGTAAAAACAGAGGGAACATAATTAGCAGAAATGATGCATAGTATTTACATGAGTTGTCAATCCTTACAAGTAGATACATTGATGGGTAGATCAATACAGATACATGCAGTGCAATTTAGTGATAAAGGGTAGTCTTTATACGTTAACTCTCTTGTTGGAAAAGCCACATTTTCCATTTTTTTCTAAACGTCCTGTAAGATGGTTCTGCTCTTAAGGTCAGGGGCATAGAGTTCCAGATTTTCGCAGCTTGGACTAGGAAACTAGTCCCTCCAGATTTTTGTAGTTTAAATCCCGGTATGTTTAAGAGATAGCTATGTGTTGACCGGGTGGGTCTTAGGCTGGTATGTTTTGTAAATGTATTAGAAAGATATCTAGGAGCTGCTTTGGAAAGGCACTTATGCGTTAGGGAGAGTGTTTTAAACACTATCCTGTCATGCATCGGGAGACAGTGGGCATTACGTCTGGCAGCATGTGGTTATTCCTCAGTATATTAAGAGCCACTCTCAGAGCATCATTTTGTAGAACTTAGTTTTTAAAATTCCGTTTGTTAGTTCCAACATAAAGGGCATTGCAATAATCGAGACTGGAGACAATGAGGGCTCTGGCCAGAGTCAAACAACTCTCGGGTGACAGAAAGGGTTTACAGGCATTGATGAGTTTAGAGGAGTAGGCAGTTGCCGAGGTAGTCGCGTCAACTTGTTTAGCTAGCGTGAGGGTTGAGTGCAGGTAAATGGCAAGTGTTTTAACTTCTTTGGAGACCTTGATGTTAATATTATCGATATTGAATGATTTAAACCGGGTGTCTAGTTTCTTTAGTTGGTTCTGAGAACCAATGGGAAGTAACTCAGTTTTGTCATTATTAAGGCAAAGGCCTTGGATAGCCATCCACGCCTGAATAGTTTGGTACGTGTCATTAAGGTTTTTTTGAATCAACATCATAAAAGCCAGTGATGGGAATGGAATTTGGGTTTCATATGCGTAGTTAGTGTAGGTGACACCCAAATTGTCCAGGTGGTCAACTAGTGGCTTTGTAAAGATGTTGTGTAATGTGGGTGAGACACAGGAACCCTGTGGGACTCTGCAGTCCACTGAGGCTGGCTCGGCAGAAGCTGACGGTGTGAAGACCCTCATGGTCCTGTTGGAGAGGAAGGTTTGAATCCATTCCGATGTTTTATTAGAGGAGTGTGCCTCCATAGTCAGATGGTTACACAGTACTTTATGGTCGAATAGGTCAAAGGCCGCAGATTATTCTAGCAGGAGTAGGAGAGCTAAGTTGCCATTATCTTTGATTTTGTCCATTTGCACTTTAAGGTCTATCAAGGCTGATTCAGTCCTGTGTCCTGGTCTAAAGCCTGATTGACGAAGGCCTAAGAGATTGTTTGATTTTGAATTTGCAGGTAAGCTGCGCTGTCCAGTATTTTCAGTAAAAATGGGACAGTCGTGATAGGCCGGTAGTTTGTAGGAATGTTTGAGTCCAATGTTGGTTTTTTAGGAGAGGGAGGACCCAAGCATCTTTCAGGTTGGTTGGGACAGTGTTAGATTCGAAAGAGGCGTTAATAAATGACCTGATGAAAGAGTCTAGGTCTTCCACCGCGTCTTTCATGTCTGAGGCTGTGCAAATGTCACCTTGGCATCTAGATGGTTTGAGGCCAGATATGATTTGTTTTACTTCCATTATGGTTACAGATGTGAATTCGAATGGAGTGATCTGATTTAGGGGGACTTCCATAGGTTTAGCAAATTGAATGTTAGGTGGTAAACTCAGTTTTTTGCTTCAATTTTATTTTAAAGAAGTTTAATTTTGCCCAGTTAGGCATTCACTATGTTTTGTGCACCATGTTGCATCTTTGGTGCTGGATTCTTGTGGTGTCACAGGTGATTCTAATTCATGGAGGTTTGCAAACAGTTCTTTAGTGCCAGAGTTGGCGTTCGGTATTCTTTCATTATAAGTAGAGCTTTTAGTCTGCAAGATGGCTGTTTTGTAGTTATCGGAGGCAGTGGCAAATTTTCTTTATTTGAGTCCGTTGGGTTTGTTTTCCATTGCATTTCAGCAGCTCTCTTTTCACTATGCAGGGTTTTGAGACTAGTGGTGTACCACGTATTTAGATGTGTGAGTGGTTTTGCTTTGCGCACTTTGAGTGGAGCTACTTTACCTACGGCTTGTAGGATAGTGTGATTATACAGTTCGACTAAAGCAGATAGGTCAGAGCTGTTTTAGTTAGTATTGCTAGTAATGGGTGACAATAGTGGCAGTAGCTTATCAGCTGTGATGTTACGTTTGCACCTTGTAGATGCTGGTGGTGCTTTATTCAGGGCAGTGTTTGCGAGGGGTTTATCCTGGATTGCGAAACATATGACATGAAGGTCCGACAAGCCGCATGGCATGTTGGAGAGGATCTTCGTGTCACAGTAGAGGTCGGCCAGCCAGTCAATGGTTCTACCTTTACAATGTGTATGGTTTTTAATCCTATGAGAGAAGACAAGTTTGGTTAAGGTGTTGGCTAAGGCAAGGGCGTTATCGTCATTATTGTCATTGAAGCCTAGGTTTAAATCTCCTAGCAGCATGATTTGGGAATTGGGTTTTGTCGTCTGTGTTAGGAACTGTGTGATGTCATCCTCGAAAGAAGTGGTGGGAAACGTGGGGGTCTGTAGATGAGGTGGATTGTTAGTGCGGGAGGCAGTAAGAGGAAGTTTAACGGATAGAAGGTCACCTGATGGAAACGATTGTTTGGGTAGCTCTCCCAGACCAAGTTCATATTTAGCAATGATGGCTACTCCTCCACCTCTTGTGGTTTCTCTGTCTGTCGTAAGGATGGTGTAGTTGTCAGGGAGAGAGTGGGTCCTGCCATGGCTTGAAGCCATGTTTCTGTCACTGCCAAGACATCCAGATTGTTGTAGAGGATAAGGTCAGCAATATCTAGAGCATGGGCAACGAGCGATCTGGTGTTGATAAGTGCACCTTTGATGCGTATATTTATGAGAGTTTTAGGAGTATTAGGAGTTTTGGCAGCCAAGGGTAAGTTGATAGTTCCTAATGGCTGTGGGTGTCTCAAAATCATTTAGATGCGCTGAGGTGTTGTGGTTTGAGTTGGACAGGTTAGGTTGTGTTGTGGAGTTCGACCTGTTTGCGAAGATAGATTTATACATGGTTAGAGTCGTTGGTCTAGGTCTTTTTTGTGGTGTGGACTTGAGAAATCAATATCTCAGTCTGGTGTTTCAGATGTACACTGGGCAGGGTTGGTTAGGGGTGGGTCGGCTATGATATTGCATAATCCATTGCAAAGGAGTGAGTAGGCAATCTATTTTGGGAGTAGTGCCTTTCTCAGTTTTAGCTATAGTCCCATTCCCAGGCTTCATTAAGGGGTTGCTGAGTTGTAGCATGGGAAGGAAACTAGTAGGTGGTATGTCGAAGTTTTGAGGTGTTTGTCGAGCCATAGTTAGTATAGACTTATGTGTGTAGGGCATGTAGAGGGCTAGTGGCAAAGGATAGCGTGGCTATTGCACTCCACTTATGTGGGGGCCCTATTTAGGAATGAGAGGTCACTCATCATAGGATAAGTTAGTTAGGCACTAGCAGTTAGGTAATGAGCACATAGATGTGCCATAATATTAAATGCTAGCACAGGGAGTATGGTTGGCATATCTCATAGGATCCTAACTTACAAGTAATTGTTTACACTGACGGTAGTACAGGTAATAATGAGTTATTTGTTTCTTATAGCTGTAAACGGTCTAGGAGGTAGGCGCCTGGCAATGCCATAGTTTCAAGGGTAAAGGATCCCTGGAAGGACTGAGTCGTTGGATATACCTAGTGGCACCTATACATTCAGGGTATGGAGCACAGTATTTAGTTATGCATGGTGTCACATATGCCTTCAACGGTAATGTAGGTTTAGGGTAATGGAACCCTGGATTCATTAATTGTACCTAATGGCACATATACATTCTAGAGTAAAGGAGCAATATATTACAGCATTGTTTATGTATACTGGCATGTGTGAGACAGAAGAGTGAATCCTGGTGAGTGGGAAAATGAAAAATGTATATTAACAAAAAATGTGTAGGAAAGTGAAGGCAAATAACACATTCACATGAACCATGAACACTAAAAAAAGAGGGATGAGAGGGCAAATGAAAACAGAGCTTCTGATGGATAGCGGCCTACCTCAGATTTCACGTCTTTAAAATAGCTTGATGTGAAACATGACTCAGAATGTTTACACCAGCCACCAGGGGGCATTGGTGCGACTCCGACTGTCGTCATGCCATCGTCATCATGGGCAGTCATGATGCAGGTGTTACATCATTTTACTATCAGTATTATTATGGTTTTACCAATAATAATAATAATACTAAAATACTTCTACTAAAAATAATTTCAACTATAAGACTAATTATTACTATTATTTTTTGTTTTCTTCTAATTATTATTATTATTAATAATAATAGTAGCAGTAATAGGAGTAGTATTGGTAAAAAAAAATAGTTTACAAAATTGTGTTAAAGTAAACTAAAAAAACAGCAACAAACTCAAATTTAATGGAACCTCGATATGTGACAGTTTTCATAATGCATTTTCCCTAATAGATTTTTCAGGAAAGTATGCATTGAAAAATGTATTTTTCATAATCCGATAAATGTGCCCGTCTAGCCAAGCACAGTTAAAAGTAATGGCTCACAAACAAATGTCCTCTTCTACCTCACCCTGGCCAAATCAAAATCATTTCCAATTAGACATTCTTTCCAGCCATTCCCGCCTCCTTCACTATTTAGAGAATGCCTACCATGCTTTTTGTCAATCACAAAATTCCTCCAAAACAATATTTGCAGAATATAATGGTTTCACTAAACTCATTGTTTGCCCTTCCATTGCTCTTAGCCTAAGGTTGCCTTTGTTCCCGTTTTGCTAGGGCAACGCCTTGCTCAACTGCTTACATAGCTGGATGAGTGATAATAGTTAGACCTGGTTACATGTCACTTTCTTCCCCAGTCTCGCTCTCTCTTTCTCTGTCTCTGTCTCTCTTCATCACGCCCCCCCTCCACCATCTCTGTCTCTGACTGAAGCAGGGTGGGATGGGAAGTGGCAAATGGTAACGAACAGGAAGACATAGGCAGGGGGAATCTCAGAATATAAGAGGCAACCTGGAATGGGGATAAAATGTGAGGAGGTCACACCGGGGCTACGATGAGGATAATGAAAGACTTGAAGCATGGGGCGGTAAGTATAAAATGCCAATGCACAAATTCTACAATTTAAATGTTGAAAAGACCTTTTGGTCAAAGAGCTATGTGACATCTCCCAACAGATTTGCTAAATATGAATGGGGTTTAAAAGGGCAAATGTGATAGGTACAAAGTGGCAAATGTACTTCTCATAATCTTGACTGCTCCCCACCAAACGGTGAGAGTGCATAGGTATCAAAGACATTTTCACAAGTAACACATTTCTTTTTAAGAATTATGCTTCACCACCCTTGTCATAAATGTCACACATAAGTGTACTGACAATTTTGCAGCTATGAGCCATCACCTGACTCGGCATGGCCCACGGCATGGGCCCCGTTTCTTCCTAACGGCACCAGGTAAGAGCTGGGTTGGGTGCAGCAGAAGCGAAAAGTTCAAGTCAATTATTGTATTGAACATTTTATGATATTTTGGGGAAAATCAATAATGCTTCTGAATGTTTCAAGCTGAAATTTTGGAGCCAAATGCATTGGTTCATGGATTATTCAATACTTCTATGGTTTGGCCAAATCAATACAGCAATATCACTGAATTTTCCAAACCAATATTTTGGCACCAAATTAAGTCAAGCTAAAAATGTTTAGCCAAATGAATCATGTTACTGATTGTCAAACTGACATTTTGGGGACAAATCAATAGATTTGATGATTTTTGTAGGCTTCTCTTTTTGGCCAAATCAATAATTTGGCTTAATATTTGAAAGTGATAGTTTAGATCTAAATCAATGACATTACTGACAATTTGAAAGTTATACTTTTAGGTTAAATCATTGCAGCTTCTGAATGTTCTCAGCTATTCAAACTTTTCAGAATAATTTCAAGCTGATTTTGCAGGGCAAAATTAGAAGGTCCATTAATGGGACTCTTATGCCAGAGAGTGTAATCCATGCAAATGTGGGAGCAATGTATGATTATTGCATGTACATTTTAGATGTAGCATGAAAGTAGCCACAGACATCTAAGGACACCAGAGACCTGCTACTCCTCAATCTCATGTGGCCAAACACCACTTGTCCCGCTAAGAAGTTGACCGCAGACTGCTGGAGTCATGCAACTAGTGAGCATGGAGGAATCCCTGTTTTTTAATCAGAAATAACCAATCAAATCGCTCCATCTATGAACGACATGCACCACCATTTTACATGAACATTAGTAGTAGAAGGGGTCCCCTTTTGCACAAGTCAACATTTTGACAGGTGGTCCCTCCCCCTTTTGATAGGCTCTGATATAAACTTACTATAAATTTGATATAAAAAAAATTCTTTTTATATCAATTTGATATCTAATGAATATTGGATATAAAGTGTGTTATAATTTATATCAGTTTTGATATAAAGTGAATATAAGTTTTATATAAAATCTATATATAAATGGGAGCAGCGCTCAACCATATTTCTCAGTCTAGAGCTGAAAGCGAAGTGAACTCTGAAGACAGGGACTGTGAATCTAGGGTTTCACATTGACGCAGTGATGACATCACACATGGGTTCCGCCCGCTGCGATAGGAAGCAGATATACATTTCATATCAAATTGATAAGCCCTCCAAAGTTTTTGATAGCAATTTTATTGCACCCCAATAATGTTTATATACATTTGATATATTTGAAGAATTCAAAGAATGTTTGATATACATTTTGATCTAAAGTGACAGCCCTAAGGCTATGATGGCGTGGGCGAGGGGCTTGCAACCCGGGTATATATCCTTTGTGGTAGGCCTGGGAAATACGGGTGCTCTTTCAGCTTTCCTGGGGCTATTCAGAAAATGATGATTATGAACAGCTACAGTTGCGATGAGGGGAAAAATCCTAGGTGTTATGACGATAGTCATATTTCTGATTGTTTTATGGTGTATGATCGGATTTGATATTGATATGATATCTTATTTATAGCGCACCTATACACATGTGTTTCATGGAAGATGCCCAGTTTTTTAATGGCTGACTAAGAACCTGAAGAGTTTTGGGACAACGACAATGTGGTTTTGGAGCAACCAGCCAGTGGGGGCTCCGAAGACCGGGATGGACTGTGAATCTAGAGTTTTGCAGGTGGTGATGCCCGGGACTGATCTAGCCCCCTGGGGAATTGATGGAAAAACAGGGCCCTGAGTTTGGGGGTGATGAGCACCAAGCTGTAGTAGGAACTATCAATATTTATTGTGTTTGCTTCTCAAACCAACTTGAGAACCCGGTGGATCCTGACAATCGCCTATTTAAGGAATGTGTTTCGCTAACGGAGACCGGTAGCATTAAAGACAATGTTTTTATTCATTGTACCCTGCTGTTCAAAATGAATTGGAAGCCTGGGGGATAACAGTCTGTGTGAGGAATAGCTTGATAATGGAGACCGATACGGACACACCGGCTCTCTCCCGCATTGATATTTGGACCATACAAGGGTTTACGGACATAGGGGCTGGGGCGTGTTTAATAAACACTTTTACAGATGGTGCTACAGACATAAAATTGATGATCCCCAGCAGGATGCTCACCAACATTTGGAAATATCTTGCATAGATAATTTGCTCTGTAAAATATGTTGCGTGTTGATCCCTAAACGTCTAGTAGATGTGCTGCACTTGACACAGCAGCTGACAAAGATAAGGATTGGTGTAGGGACTGAACAATGCGCGTCTAAAACATTATGGGGTATAGAATCAGCGGATACCCCCTTATGAAAATGAAGCAGTTTAGAAACTTGTGTCCGCTGGCTGTTAGAAACATTAGTGAGAAAACAGTACCCAAGTGGGCAGGGTTAAAGGATATCCATTTAAATGCCTAATGGAATGTTGACATGTTTGCTTATCAAGGCGGTGGTGTGCAATGTATCTGTGCAGTAATCGCATGTACAATGGAGCCTACAGTAGGACTGATTGTTCTAAAAAACATTTTAAACAATGAATGACTGTGGTATCCAAAGTCGACCAACATTGGCAGGCAGATATTATAGATTTGAGTCAATTCCACAAAGACAACAATGGTTTTCACTACATTCCAGCTGCTATCTGTCATAAATCACCAAGGTATCTTCTGAAAGGATATAGTAACCAAAAAGGATACAATTGGTAGGGCTCTTCCGGATCCTTATTCACACGACTTGATAGTAGTGAAGTCAAATTAGACCATCCAAATGATACCACTCTCTGACCGATGAAACAGGCAGAGAGAGGGATCACTGGAAAGGGCGTGGGAGCTTTGTAGGAAGTCAGCCTAGGATAAATAAAGTATCATGAGAAACTGTCCCAAATCAACTAACTATAGAACAGCAATATCACTAATTAACAACACTGACCTGTGGGCTTAGAACTGAAGTCTCCACCAAAGTCTCTGAAGAAATCCTGGAGTTCACACAACAAAAAGGAAGGGAAGGTTAGTAAGGGAGACTTATCCCGAATGGCACGAGGCTCACGCTAGATACCGGGTTGGTGCACCACAGGATAGCATCCAAAGTACTGTGCACAATCACCTTTTAAAAGAAATACTTCCTTTCCCACGTAGAAACAGAAATATGATGAAATGAGTCCACCCGTTTTCTCATCACAGGTGCCAGGGATTCACTCCAAAGTAAAGAACAGTATGCGTGTGCAATTACACGTTTCAACAGAGTTCAAAAGTCTGTGTGCAGGTTTACACGCGACAGAGTTCACGCAGCCGGGACAGCCGCTCTTGCAAGCGTGAGGATTCACACGTAACACAAGGACACGCAACTAGGACCGCAGCGTGTAAAGAGAAGACCGCGTGCGATACGCAAACAGAAGTGCACGCAGTCAGAGCAGCCGTACCTGAAGAGTTCCAGAGTCCGCGTGTGTATTACCCACGAACAAAGTACACGCAGCCCAGGACAGTCACGCTTGGAAACAGTGTCCGTGTGGGATTTACACGCGACCAACTTCACGTAGTCAGGAAAGCAGCATGCGAAGAAATCAGGAACCCGCGTGTCAGAATACACGCGACTGAAGAGCACGCAGACAGTGCGGCCAACCTGTGACTTCCAGACAGCAGCTCCAGGAATTTGCGTGTGGAGAAAAACACGCCGAAGAAACCAAGGAAGTAACTGAAGAGAATGTGAGGATGCAGATCAAGAGTTTCAGCTACCAAACGCCATATTGGATCAATCAGAAGCAGCGAGCGACGTATCCACGCTGCTTATGAACGTACTGCCATAACACACGTGACTAACCTGAATCACGTGAATTTAACGATGTGAATAATGCAGACGTCGTTTTCCCGGCAGTGCATCAAACAATCTCCATTTAGAATAGAACGGTCTAGCAGTTCTATGAGCATAACTCGTTCTGCGTGAAGATGTCGTTCCAGGTCCAGAGGTAATATGTCCAGCATGCATGACACCATCGACGTTCTTTCAAAACAGGCCTATGTTGAGGCTTTAAAGATCAAGATGGGTCACAGCGTGGCAACGGCTTTTAAACTCATATTTAACAAAGGCTGAGCCCCCGCTAAACTACAGACAGATGCCAGTAAGGAGTTTTTAAATAAGCCGCTACAGAGTCCTCTAAAGCAACACAGGGTGCACCACTTCGTAACACACTCCGAAGTTAAAGCCTCTATTGTAGATTGTTTTATGCAAACTTTTAAAACACGGTTCTGGCGAATTTTCACAGCTCAAAACACCGTAGATATGGGGAGGCATTACCCGCTTTTATAAATGTGTATAACACGAATCATAGATCTATTTAAACCACCCCTGCTGATGGAACGCCGCAGAATATCCTGAAGGTCTGGAAAAAACTGTACGGCGAAAGACTTTTTAAAAGACGACGCTTGTGCCCCTTAAAAAGTGTGACCATGTGCGGATCTCAAAACACAAGGCCGTCTTTACAAAGGGCTATGAGCAGAAATACAGCAATGAGATTTTTATTGTAGATGGAGAGACTCAAAGGAAGGGCATCTATATATATACACACACATTGATTATTCGGGCAAGGGTGTTCAAGGTGTTTTTTACAGGGAGGAGATCCTGAAAGTCATTAAAGACCAACAGCGAGTTTATAGAATCCAAAAAGTCATAAAGAGTAAATGGCATGGAGCCAGGAAACAGCATCTAGTCAAATTGCTAGGGTGGCCCGACAAATTCAACAGTTGGGTGCCCATCCAGATGCATCGGTTAGGTTTTCAAAAGCGGGAAGACTACGCAACATATTGGGATACGTGCAGCACACTGCAAGTAAAGAACCGTGGGATAATACCAGCACCGACATTAACAGGGGTTTTAATAGCTTACTGCTTTACAGCGATATGGTGGAGTATGGAAGGGTGAGAGATAGCTACGCCCCGCTGCTTAGAACCATGGAGAATAAAGGAAACAACAATATTGTGAACATTCAATACAACAAGCCTGATTATGCATGCCCCTGTGTGTAAAAAACATTTTGACACCATCAACATACAGATAAGAGACGACCAGGGGAGTTTGTATAATTTAAATGTTGAAAAATCTGGCAGAGGTTGTACTTCAAACCGCTCCAGCTGAAAGTCTACTAAAACAACGCTATAATGGCTTTGGTGTATAACTATGGAGACCCTGGGGCCTATATGGAATATTGCATTAACCAGGCCAGTTACAGCGATCAGCCGTATTTTAGCAGAAATCCCCATAATGTATGGTGCAGAGCTCAGCGGTATCTTTAGAAGTCTTTTCAGACAAGCAATACCCTTCCTACGTGGTAGCTTTGAATTGGCTAAACCGCACATGAAAATGGCAGCCACCAATATTGCAAAAGATGTCATGGGAAGCGTGACAACAGCGGTTGATGGGCGTATTGCCAAACAGAAAAAGGAGAGCCAGGACGACTCAAGACTCATTTTTAAACCATGCAAGAGCATTTAGAGGAAGAGGTCAGCGTCCCTGCTGCACGCCCCCTCGAAAACCCACCAAAAAAGCACCTTAAAAAACTGACACGGACAGCCGAGTAAGAAGAAGAAGCGTGCTATCACTAGAAGACACAAGGGTGGGAATATCTTTTAAAGAACAATGGCGTTCTTAAACAGAGCCTTTGGGGAATATGTGAAAACAGATCTTGACCTCTTCAGCATACCTCCGACCTAAAAAAGCATTGATAACAGTTTCTACATGGAGGTCTCGCCTCTAGCAGCTCTATCGACGCTATCCCACATAGAGTTCTTTGTACGGATTGACCGACATGTATCTGGATTTGAACAACACACTGCTGCATCTAACTTGTAAAATAACAAGGCGGATGGGACCGACATTGCGGGTACAGCACGAGTGGGAATGATCGCCTACACGATAGCCACCATCTTCAACCAGGTAGATGTGACGTTGGGTGATTGAAAGATAATGCAGAGCAATAATATGTATGCCTACCGGGCCTATATAGAGAGCCTACTAAATTCTAGCCACAATGTCCTGAATAAGTAGCTCTTAGCTCATTATCGCGATAAAGGAGACCTTATCGTGACAATGCAGGGCATTTTGACAACACTGCTCTGGATGGCAATAACAAGGGGTTCGTGATTAGAGCACTTCACACCAGAACCAGTAGAGTATTCAATTTACTAGACCATCTACACGTTAACCGTTTCTTCCAGGATAAACTATTGATCAACAGTGTTGACCTCTAAAGTGAAACTATCCAGAAACACAGCCGATTTTTGTCTAATGAACGCAGCCTCTGACCAATACAAACTAGTCATCATCGGCTAGTTTATTCGTCAAACATATAAGCGTTCCGCTGACCATTAGATTAGCTTATGCAGAGGTGCTGCCGATATGTAACGTGAAGTTTCTCGCGGAGAGTCACCCTTAAAGTCTTCAGCATTTCTACCGGTAGCAGGGGCATCAGTCAAGACAACCTATTCCTAGGCCAGCTTCCAAAAATTATCATCCTGGGTGTTGTTAAAACAGTATCTGGGACCGGAACGTACGATCGAAATCACTTTGACGTCAAACACAGTAAAATGAACTATGCTGCGCTGCATAAGGACAGTGTCCTGAACCCTGCCAAAGCGTATGCTCCTAACATTGGAGTTCGGAAAATAATCAGGGAATACATGAGCCTGGTGGCAGTCACAGGAGGGCAGATGTGTGATGCACGGGTCTCAATCACACGCAACCAGTATGCTCTCAGCTATACCCTATTGACCTTCCATCGAAGACCTGACAACGCATCATTGGGTCATTTCAACTTCATGAGGAGCAGAAACATAAGTGCTGAAATAAAGTTTGAAAGAAACCTAGCCATGCACTCACTGCTAGTGTGAAGCATTTTCGATAGGGTTCTCGAGATCAACGCACAAAGAAACATACTTTTTGATAGTTAATGGATACTCTACAGATGAAAGGATTTTTGTATAATCATAACATAAACAAGCTCAGAAAACATTTCACGGTGTGTATGCCAGCGACACATGTCCCAAGTGCCCAGGAATTGGCTGGTTAGCCTGGTGTTGAACACCGATCTGCAGACCAGAGGTGCAACAAATTGGATAGCTTTGTGGTTGGAGTGGGATGTGCTAACAGTGTTTGATAGTTTGGCACACTTCGTGCATCACCCCATTTACGCCAGAGTTTTAATGGAATATGTGAAAAGTCTTGCAAAGTATTTACGTTATACCACTGTGCCGATTCAAGACTCTAAATCTGTGACCTGTGGTCAGCACTGTTTTTTTTGTATTAGTCAAATGTCTGAATGGAAATCGCTGTCGGCTGTTTTGAAAATGTATTTGAGCAATCCCAATCAACACAATCAAATGGCTGCAAGATTCGTTAACAAGACATTACCTAATGTGTATAGATGTCACAAAATATTCACAGTGTGTTAAAAATGTTAATGCAGATTGTCTATCCAGTGATACATATGTCAATAAAATAACTTTTTTTTTAATCATTGTGTGTCGTGTGTCAATATACATAATAAATAATAAAACGTAATGAAGAACCTGTTGGTTTTACGATTTATAAACATTTATTAATAAAAAATGAAAAAAGATCTACTTAATACAGAAAGAATGAAAGTTATACCACAAACATGCCAATATAGCAAAGAAGAAACATATCCATTCAGACAATGATGGAGGAGTGCATTAATTGGATAATCATATAGGGGGCATGTGTCTTGATGCGACCTAGGCGCTTCAGCAGTATGACTGATGGGGGAATCGTAGATTTGTGAGGGGGTGGGTAAATATTGCTTAAACCAGCTGGTATTCCACCCCTCACCGGGACTGGGCCAACAGGTTCTGCTCACAGGGCTATCTAGAGGGCTGTGTTGTTGATGAAGAATAATGGGGGCAGCATATTATAGCCACTCCAGAAGGTGTTGTTGGGTGACATTACCCACCATGGATGTCAGGATATTTAAATTCACGAACGTATGCATGAACTCGTTCCAGCAATGGGGCATTTAATATAGATGTTGGGTGTTCATTCGTAACACCCTGCACTATATTGTGCAGGTTTGAACCCCTTACAACCCAGCTGCTGTAAATAAACTCACCCATATCGATCTAGCCGGCCATATCCTTTGCAAGTTCCATCTTATGTAGCGATAGGTCCACGTTAAGTTTATAGCGTTGGCTAAGGGTCTTCACCATATCAGCGGCAGCCTGATCTAGCCATGGTGGAGCCTTCACACAGATTCCTCAGGTGGCATGTATAAAGTTAGTTTGTATCTCTCTGCATTGACGTGTCAGGCGTAGTTTAAGTATTTATGCAGAATCAGTATATAAGGCAGCTTTATCATGCGACAGTAAATCAGGTCCGTTTAAAATGTCCTTCATTTCCGAGGCGAGACCCATGGAGGCGACCATGCGTATATCCCAATCTGGCAGGGGCGTGGGGTTGTCAGACTTTCTAACTGCTGGTTGTTCACCAAATACATTTTATGGGTGTGCTCCATCAATGACCCCAGAGCGAGCTGGTGATTAAGGCTATGCCAAATACAGATCCTATGAATCTGCAAGCCTGAAAGACTGTTTTTCTTTTAGCCCTTAGCGATATTAGCTTATTGACCAGATTCATGATGACCACCTTTTTCAACACACCTATTTGACAGTGTGCTAGGGGTATGTGTCCCTTTAAAGTGTTCTGAGCAGTCTCCAATATAGAAGCCACCAGATCGTCAGAGGCCATGGCTAGAATGGCCTTGCGTGGTTGAGGGGATGGCGCATACAAGCATTTTGAGCAGCTCAGTGTTTCAACATGGTGAAAGCACGACTGGCTACTGGCACTGTAATGTGAGTAAGGTTGTTTTTTAGATGTCTTTTTTGGCATATACACAGCGGGTAGCCCTGCAGGAATATAGCAGTGCATAATCTATAATCCTCTAGAGTGATTGTTTTAAAATCAAGCAGAAGATATCCGTAGGGCTTAATGGTCGAATCTTCAAAAACATCCATGAGGACATACGTTTTAGACTATACATTTTACAGGCTATCATGGTTAGTTGTTTATCCCAGGGGGTTTTAAATAACACTATGCAACTAGTATTTGGCATTATAGATCTGTTACTCTTGCTCGTGTTGAACAGGTTCTGCAATGTAACTAAAACTTAGATTGCGGTGGTGGAAGTATAGAGTAAAGGCTTTCTCTAGCTCGGCATTCTGGCACCCCTCCGTCATCAAATCGTTCACGATGATCATATTCACCATGCTAACTGGAAGTAAATGATCGCCGTTGAGACTGTTGGGCATACTGTCTACAAACCGAATGTGTTTAAACTGATGTTGCAAGGAGGTATAAAGAGGTTGCCAGCAGCTGTACAACCATATATTATTATTGACAAGGTGTGTAATCGCGGTGTTGGCATTTTCTAGAGGTTCTCTGACCAAAAAAACGTTTACTGTAGCTGGAATGCCCTGCAAGCACACACGCGAATGAATGTTGTAGCTGGTATTAATAACAACAAATTCTTGACCACAAACCAACCATGTACAAATATCTATGTGCGAACGCCCCAACATGAGGTTAAATCACAGTGGGTGGTTAGCCTTTCAACTTTCTAGGGGTTGGTTAAAACAAACACCAATGTATCTGGGCGTGTATATTTGGCGCTGAAGCACCAAGTGAAAACCTACAAATGTACATAGTCTTCTCTAGCATACCTAGAAGCGGCAAATAAAAACATGCGACAGTTTTTGCAAATTTCCTTCAACAATATGACATTAAAGACTGTATAAAATGCACATCCACTGTATATGATACACAACATACGTTTGGATGTTATAATGAATCATCCAATAAATAGCACCCCATACCATTACACCTGTGGAAAACAATGGTTTGCTTTTTGTCAGACAGCCCATAACACCTGTCCTTGAGGCTCTCAATATTCCCCATACTTGTTGGCCCCCAGATATTCCATGGCCCTTGATGATTTGACAAAAACAGGCGGCCCCATCCTTAGACCCTCAAAACAATGTTTCACACTTAAATACTGTAGCGCAGAGGTCGTCAAACTGTGGGGCGCGCCCCCCAGGGGGCCGCGCCCGCATCCCAGGGGGGGCGCCAGAGCCCAGCATGAAATGTTAAAAATGTTTTTTTAGTTTGGAGTAAATGAGAAGGGACAGCTCACATGGTCAGACTGGACCATAAAACGGTCGTAGGCACCAATGAAAAAATGGCCAGCAGTTGCGAATGGATATTCAGTCCTTCAGTCACAGACTGTTTGAATAGTACCCAAGGGGTTGTTTTTTGTTCAAATGTAAACAAATTGTGATATTTAAAGAATATTTATTCAGCAACAATGGTCAAAACTACTAGCTGCATAGTGAAGTAACTCCTCAAACTGGCCCACATTGGCCAAAAAAGTGGCCCATTTTGACTGACCTACATTAGCATTTAGCATTTTTGGTCATCGCCCTATTGCCCTATAGGCCAGTCCAAGCCTGCCGGCTCATCCATAATGGGTGAGGGGGCGTCCACCCACTGGCCACCTCACCCATTATGGAGGAGCTGAGGAGCCAGCCCAGTGAAACACTGAACATCCCTCAGCTGCTTTTAGCAGCTGAGGGAGTGCTCATGGGCTGGCTGAACTGTCAAAGGGAAACACTGTTTGCTTTTGACAGTTCATTTCCCCAGCCGCACATGATCACTGAGCCATGCAATGCTGGGGGTGTTTTGCTTCACCAGCCTTGCATAGCTCATTGGAAATGCTGGCTGGGGCACTGTATGTATGTATGTATGTATGTATGTGCGAGGGGTGCTCCTGCGCCTCCTCGCACATACGGGCAGAGCAACTTGGAGCGGGGCATTTTAGCAACCACGCGCAGGCCCCTGCAGAAGGTACGTTTATGGCGATTTTATTTTTTATTTAAATGTGTATGGATGTGTGTATGCTTGTGTTATGGGACTGTGGTGGGAGCAGGATGGGTGGCAACACTGGGATAGTGGTGGGAGTATGGTGGGGAGAGCCCAGGGTCTGTACTGGGAGTAGGGTGCGGCGACTGCACGCAAAAGTTCATAGCGATTTCTACATACTGTCCATCTGGCACTTTTGGGGGGGCCCGGCCTGCCCAAAACTTTGCTCAGGGGGGGCCCAGGCCAAAAACGTTTGAAGACCACTGCTGTAGTGTCATCATCAACCCCTGTAATACTGGTTCTTGGGGTCAGACCCACTATCTGTATCACCCCATGATTGATATCTTGATTGCTGTGGCATTCTCACTGCTCTCTGGCTTACGGATAACAAGGGCATCCAGAAACCCTATCCATTCCCAAGACACTTGTTGCCGGAGCCCCTTGAACTACCCCGAAAGCCATGCTCCATTGCCGGTGGCAAACCCAGGCCTTTGTGGGTTGAAACCCCCTGAAAAACAGTCCCTTCCAGTGACACATTCCACAAACCTTGCTATGCAGATCTATCCTCGATGATTGCGTGAACCTATCAGTCATATCCATGGGCGGCCGTAGATCCATGGCATCGGCGTATTTTAGTTGCAAGAGGCCACATGCCACACACAGTGTGGGAACAGCACAGAGACCATGATGGTTTGTCTGGCCCCAAACACCATGTTCGGGCTCTCAATACATCCAGAAATTGTTCATTTATGTGCAGAAATGTTCATAAATCCAATGGCGTCGAATGCTGATCTGCGCAGGCTGTTTTTTCAGGGGCACCGTGCTGTAACATCCAGTTGTTGGAAAACATTTCTATAAAAAACTGAAAATATATAGAATCAGGATAGATCACCTTTTACAAAGTGAGCATCTGTGCATTAAAATATTCACCAACAGTGTTACAACTGTAGCAACACACAGTGTGTTGCAATGTCAGCGTCAACATATTAAATCCAATGTAACAACCAAGTAAAGGTCCCTAAGAAATTGAAATTTCAATCCATTTATATAAAAGAATCACGGCTACACCCCTTCATCAAAGGTGTGATCTTTGGCAAAAAATCGAATCCATCACATCTTGGGGCATGCCAAGATTGTATGAAACACTGCAAAAGTTAGACCCATATTTTAAACATTCTGGTACACTTCTACCTCACACCTTTGTTTCAAAAGGTACACATTGCAGTTTTCACATGTATAGATGTAGGACAGCACTTGGCACTTCCCTTGCAGACAGTACACCTCCCCAAAAACCTCGAGCCCTGTATAGCACCCTGGCATTCCCACCCTTAAAATTTCATCAACTGTAGTACTTTGTACCACTAAATCACTGCGGTACCTTTCGCGCAACATGTGTGATCTTTGGCAGAAATACCAATGTCACTTTGCATGCATTTGAAATAGTTCATCAACTTTATCGGTTCTGTGAAGCTGAAACAAGGCCCTTGTGCACGTGCAAATATGCTGCATCACAAAAAGACAAGTGCACCAAAAGTGCAGACAGTGTTTATTTAATTTTTAATGTAATATTTTGAACGGCAATAAGGTGGTGGGTTCCACACTTTAATGGTGAAGTGTCTGAATGAATGTGTAGCAGCACCATAAATGCTTACAAAAAAACTCTACACACATGTTCAACTTATTCCCAAAGCTGTAGTCAAAATCAAAATACAGTTCTAGAACATAAGCTCTGTGCATAGAAATAGAATCCGGCGCTACCAATGTCTACGCACTGTCCTGTCTGACATGCAAAATCACAGAGCAATCTAAGCAAAGTATACATTTAAAAACACGTCATTAAAAGCACATAGCTGTTTAGTTTAAAAATGCACAACCTGTCTCAGAATGGGCCTGCATCATGGCCTATACAACAAAGGGTCTGCCTATCAATAAATACAGTAAACAAAAAAAGACTTATCAAAGCTTGAATAAAACTGCATAAATTGTCCAAACCACAAAAACAATATATTAAAGCAGTGGTCTTCAAACTTTTTTGGCCTGGGCCCCCCTGAGCAAAATTTGGGCAGCCCAGGCCCCCCCAAATGTGCCAGATGAACCTTTGCGCGCCGTCACTGCACCCTACACCCAGTACAGACCCTGGGCTCTCCCCACCCTGTTCCCATCACTATCCCAGTGCTCCCGCTCATCCTGCTCCCACCACAGTCCCTTAACACAATCATACACGCATCCATACACATATTTAAATAAAAAATAAATCACCATAAACACACCTTCCACAGGGGCCTGCGTGTGGTTGCTAAAAGGCCCCGCTGCAGGTTGCTCTGCCTGTATGTGCAAGGAGGCATAGGAGCACCCCCTCACACATTCATGCATGCATACATACATACATACATACATGCATGCAGTGCCCCAGCCAGCTTCCCAATGAGCTATGCAAGGCTGGTGAAGCAAAACGCCCCCAGCGTTGCATGGCTCAGTGATCATGTGCGGCTGGGGAACTGAACTATCAAAGGCAAACAGTGTTTCTATTTGACAGTTCTGCCAGCCCAGGAGCACTCCCCCAGCTGGAAAAAGCAGCTGAAGCTGAGGGAGTGCTCAGAGTTTCACTGGGCTGGCTCCTCAGCTCCCCCATAATGGGTGAGGGGGCCAGTGGGTAGATTCCCCCTTACCCATTATGGATGAGCTGCCAGGCTTGGACTGGCCTATAGGGCAATAGGGTGATGACCGTACCGAAAATACAAAATGCTAGTGTAGGCCAGTCAAAATGGGACACTTTTTTTGGCCAATGTGGGCCAGTATGAGGAGTTACTTCACCATGCAGCTAGTAGTTTTGGCTATTTTTGCTGAATAAATATTCTTTAAATATCACAATTTGTTTACATTTGAACAAAAAACACCCCCTTGGGTATTATTCGAATAGTCTGTGACTAAAGGACTGAATATCCATTTGCAACACTGCCCACTTTTACATTGGTGCCTAAGGCCGTTTTATGGTCCAGTGTTATAATTTCCTACAATGTAAAAAAATAGAAAAATATATATATATATTTTTACACATGTCATGCTGGGCTCTCGCGCCCCCGCACCCTCCCCCCAAGTTGTGGCCAGGCACGCCCTACAGTTTGAAGACCTCTGCATTAAAGTATTGAAATACCCCCCAAACTCAGTTTTACTGTTGAAATAAACTCTGAATAAACAGCAGACCCAGTTTCCAATCAGCAGGCTTTGCAGGGGTTCTCCCAGTGTTTGCAGACCCACGATAAAATCCAGCTGAAAAACAAGACCTCCCCGGGCAGAGCTGCAATCGGATGTCCCACTGCAGGGGATCTTCAGGCAGGTGTTCTGACACTGGGGTTGACAGTAGTCCTACTGGAGTCAGAGAACCCCTTTTAAAGGTTGAAAGCTCAATGTGTTTTCATTATCAACACATACAGATTTTATGAACTCATGTACAGGGTTTGTCACAAATCCAATTGTACCCGTTTCCTGTGTCCAAGCTGTTTCCCTGGCCTGGTGCCACTTTTTCTTATCAACACACACAGATTTCATGCATACTTGACAGGAATTACAGAGTGGCACCCTAGATTGTGAATAGTTAGCTTCCTGTATCCTTATAGCAACATCTAAAATTAAATAATGTCAGTGTTTATTTTCATGGATGGTGTGTTTATACAGTTGGCACAGAACATTCTGTTTTCCGGCGAGCTAAATATAAAGACATCTATGTTTTCTGCTGATGAGCTAGAATACCTCTGAGTCGCCACATTCCTGGGATTCCCCAGGCCTTGTCGTAGATAGTGTTGCTTTGCAGCTGTTTGTTGGGTCGCATAGCGGCAGAGGGCTACACGTAGGTTGCCGGATTGCACAGTGTCTGGGGAACACACTTTACTTATAATGTAAACTGCTTTAGTTATTTCAAAGCCAATAGTTTGAAGTGTTGTACAGGATCTAGTAAGCACATTTTACTTATAAAACAAAAGGCATTTCATATTTATACTCTGTATCAAAGTCAGTTCATATAAGATTGATATACATGTTTATATCAAAAATTGTGATATGAAATTGTATATAAAAATATTATTTGAATTATTTTTTATATACATTTTCATAGCAGAAAATATGTGTAATACGGTTTATATAAAATTTCATATAAAGAATTATTTTAAATATTTTTATATACATTTATATATCAAAAAATATGTTTCTATTATTTTTATATACATTTTTATATCAAGAAATATGTTTTATATAAAGGTTAAAAGGATATCAAAACTGCTTGATATTTTCCACTTCCAATCGCAGCAGGCCAGAACCCCTCTGTGGCATCATCACCATGTCATTCTGTGAAACCCTAGATTCACAGCCCCTGACTTCAGAGCTCACTTCACTCTTGGTGCTCGACCGAGCAACATCGTTGAGCGCCGCTCCCAGCCTCTCTTTTCTATATATAGATTTGATATTAAATGTATATTCACTTTATAGCAAACTGATATAAATTAGAAAACACTTTATATCCAATGCATATTGGATATAAAATTGATATCAAACATTTTTGATAGCCTTTTATATCAAATTAATATTGTGTTTATATCAAAGCCTACTAAAGGGGGAGGGACTAAGACTGGAAGCAGGGGGTGTGACCACCTGCCAAAATTTCGACTTGTGCAAAAGGGGACCCCTTCTACTACTTACATTTTCTCCTTTAAGGGAACATCGGTCACCAGCATATCTTGTTCTTTACAAAGAAATGCATAACAATTCCACAATTGTTCTCTTCTGCTTTGAGAAGAAATATATAACAATTGCACAATTTTATAATGTGTTTGACACCAGATAATACTTGATCTTGAAACACCTCACTGGAAAGCTTGGATTACATATCAGTAATCCTATTACTCTGATTCCTTCTCTTCCTCATCCCAGGCCTTATTGAGACAACCTCTTGTTTACATCTAAAAAAAGGTTCTGATGCCCCCGCCTCCACCTAGACAAGGAAGTGTATAAGATAGAACTCATGAATCTACATGTTCATACCTCAGAAGTAACATCCTGCAATATCCCTCTCAGTGTTGGGGCAGGGAGATGTAATCTGGACTCAACTTTACAATTGAGGTAGCCATGAACTTCCTTCCCTACATCTAGTGAGTCCCTAGTGAGCCCCTGCCATTCTCTCATTCAGTGTATGGAGGACTAGGTCCACATATAGGTGAATGTCAGTGATTACCTTAGGTTTGTAAAGGGGGGTAGAAATAAGCTATAGGCCTTTCAGAATGAACCTCAGGTATTGGGGTATGGAGTTTGTGAGGAACACATGGTGGCAACAGTAAAGACTGACACAAGCAATCACAGTTTAAGGGTGTTTATTAAACTGCATGAAGGTTGGATAAATGCCTAATCTAAACCTAAATCTAATATGGTAGCAAACGACTACCATGACATGAAAATGAAGCAGTCCTAGTGGCATCATTTCAAATAAAAAGCGCCTATACTAAGAAACCTATTGCCAAACCTTACAACTAATATATAAAGGGTGTGGGATAGTTTTCAAGAAACGAAAGAAGTGTTCACAAATAATATTTCAGGATGCGGTAGCTTGGGTCTCCCTTCCCCAAGTTTTGAGCACGGTGTAAGGTAGGATCTTGGAGCACAATACACTCTCAAACTACCCCAGCATGAGATGAAAGGTGCACTTGCAGCTGTCCAGGTCACTGATGGCCAAGTATCGTTTCTCTTGAAAGTCTCTTGCCTTTGAGGGCCTGACGTATTCCACTAACAAAACAAAAGTTCCTTCAACAAACAAATGAAGTTCAGTTTCCAATGTTCGCTGGGTGATGGCTTCGCCCCTGGGTCCCCCTCTTCCGGGTGCAGACCCTTCTTTACTTTCAGACTCCCTCCTCTGGGTTCACTGTAGCTTTTCCTTCTTTCATAAATCTTAATGTCTTTCCAAACAGTTTGCATGAACATCCCTTGGCCGGGTTCACCTTTGTCAGCACACTGTTTCTTGGGATTTTAGACTTTGCCCCTTCTTCTAGGCATCCATCTTCCAGGTTCACTCTTGCCAACGTCACATTCATTTTGCTTTTACTTTTCACTGTTTGCTGCATTCACTTCCCTTACTTTCTCTATAGTTCTTGGTCCAAAGGCTTTTGACTGCATTGGGATTTTGCTTGACCTCCTGTATGACCACTGTGAACTAACTTGGCTGCTCTCCTACAGACATCTGGTATCTGTAGTTTCACTCAGGCGGGGATCGACCAGAGTCTCTCGAGTTAGCACCCACGTTGTGCCAGTTCCCCCTGCAGCTGGTCTCCCCTTAACAGTTTTACAGTTCTTTGAACTTGGCTCATCTTGCCACTTTGTGACTGTCATTCACCACAGCCCGGCTCCCATCGGCTCTCGCCTCGACTCACCGGCTGTGATGAACCCCTTGGCTTTCCTCTTACCTGGAATCAAGGCCGGTACCACAGTAGTAGGAGTTTCCCTCGCTCCCGCTTATCAGCGTTGACATGCTCTGTGTACCGTTGACATCTGGTGCAGGACATTTGGGCTATTGTCCTTGGTCTTACAATTCCCTCTGCAGAGGTTTTGTGGGTCTGCATCGAAAAGGGCAAGGTTGTGTCTCCTTGTCAGCCACTCGATATCTGCCGCCTTTCTCCTCCTCTTGGATTGCGGACCTGGATAGCTGACTCGTCGTGTGTTTGCCTTGCTCGTACTGTGCTCTCTTGCTCCACCTTTTATCCCAATGGGGAAGGGTAAGGGCCATCGGGTGTGTGTGATTCTGATCAATTGCCTGACTTTGCCTGCCTCTTGTATTGGGACATGTCAGGTAAACGGCTCTGGTGTTAGTCCATTCTTTTGCATGTTGTGCGAAAGTGTTCATGTCAGAAAAAGGGGGGGGGGCAGTGTTTTTGAATGTCCTATGTGGTAGGGTGGAGAAGGGGTGTTGAAGAAAGGGCTTACTGCGTCTCACCCGTCTGTGTCCCACTCCCACTCCCTGAGGACCCCCCCATCCAGGTGATCCTCCCTCACTGGCCCACCCCCAGGAACTGGATCCAATAGCGTTGGCTGTGTCCTGGCCACCTGGATGACATATCCGCGGGGACTAGCCAGGGAGAGACCTTCAGGTTTCTAACAGGTATAACACACTGACCCATCCTGCATGCCAATGCCATTACCCAAAGAAAAATATTAGTAAGCTAGCACACACCTGTGGACTGGTTCAATGTGTTTGAATGCTGCACAGGGGTTGTGACATGGCCCTGAGGACAAGTAGGAGTTCCCAATTAGAACAGGGTGATCAAACTATAGAGCATGGAATTTTAAAACCTATGAGAACTGGGGAGATGGAAGCCCAAGAGGACCTAAAGAGTCTTATGGCTGCCAGTTGTGCTCTTGGGGATAACATGGCCAAAAATGTCTGGTGGGAAACCAAACACGTTGATTGGATTGTAATAGTTTGGGTCCAGTCAGCTTTGTGGCAGCGACTGGATAAGGATATCAAGTTGTGGGTGTACGATTTGCAGGTGGAACCCTGTGTTGCTTTGGGCACACCTGGAGAAAGGTCCTTCTCCAATCTTCTCAGGAGGCAGGCATTTCAACGAAGATGTTTCAGAGTGGAGAAAGGAATGTGTGGTCAGAGGAACAGGGAGGGGTCGACTGATGTGATGGAAGGTAGGAACACCTGTATTCCCTCAAACAGCAGGGAGCCACCAAAATGATTGAAGACTTCCCTTTTCTGATTTGTACCAGTACCTTATGAAGGGCAGGTATCAATGGGAATACAAATGAAAAGTAGCTCAGCCACAGAAATATAATTTAATTAGTAGCCAGAGTTAGGGGGTCTTGAGAGCAAGATGTTTACCTGGCAAATAGTGCATTTAGATTTGAGGCCCAAAAATCCCACAAGGAGGCAGTGAAACTATTGCAATGTATCTGAATGTTGAGGGTCTTAGTGAATAGCCCACTGTTGAGGGGTGTAATAGGCCTGAAGTGATATTGAGTTGCCTCTGCCCAGCTCCGTGTTTTGTGGGCAACTATCTGGATTGAGTAGCACTTTGTACCACCTTGATGATATATGTAGATCTTGGCCACCATGTTTTAGTGTGAATCAGGGCAGCCTACCCCATCACCTAAGAAGCCAGTTATTGGGGTAACTGAATGTGATACAAAGCTCAGTATCTCGCTATTGACTCTCAGGAATGTTTGTTCTGGCACCTAAGAGATTTGTTGTTGCCCCCAGCCCAAAAGGAGCATCGATTGGGGGGAGGTTTAGTGTGAGGTCTTTGAGGAAATGATAATCCTCGAGTCACCATGCCAAGGACTACCTCATTGGACAATGTGATTGCTTTTTGAGATTGAATAACAGTGCAACAGTAGGATATCCACCATGGGGTTGATGTGAGGAGAGGCCCAGGGAACCACAAACATGGTGCTGGCCAGTCCGCCTTGAACTGTTAGTGTTTCTTGGCCCTGTCCCCCATCAGGAAGGCCGACATCCTGTTCTACAGCTTGGATGCTCTTTTATGGGTGAGGAAAGTCTCATTCCTTGTGGTGTTAAAGGCCACTAATTAACGCCAGTTCATGGGATGGTACAAAGAAGAATTACTTCATGTTCAGAAGCCACTGAAATCGCTGCAGGAGATTCCATACAGTATTTGTGCCCTTCCACGAATGCTGTAAAGATGGAGCACAAATGACCCAGTCATGCAACTACGAGTGGACCACAACACCTTGGCCTTGAAGCATTCCTACCATGGGTGCAGACCTCTATGAATACTGTGAGGGCACAGTGCAGCCAAAAGGCTATAATACTGAATTGGTATTGGACTGATTTTGCAGTAAACCTCCGAAGCCCATTGGTTTCCATTTGGATGGGGATGTGAAAAAAAGTTGTCCTGTTGGTTTATTGATGCCATGAAGTTCCTTTTGGGGGGCATCGGGGTGATCCCCTGAAGTGTCTCTGTCTTGAACGGGATATCCTTGTCAAATTTGTTGTCCACCTTTATGTCGATAATTGGGGACCATTCCCCTGAGCTCTTTGCTACCAGGGAGAGTATGGAGTATATTCCCATCGACTATTGTGATTTGAGGAAAGATGTTATTTCCCCTTTCTGTAAGAGTTTCTGGATCCCCTCCTAGAGTGCTGCTTCATTGTGGGGGTTCCTGGGCCAATGTGTGACAACCAGCCAAGAGCCTTATGGAAGAGATTTTCATCCTATATCGCCATTTAACAATATCCGGATGTAGATGTCTTTTACCTCTTCTTCTGAAACCTAGGTTAAAAAGTTGGAGGCGGTCCCCAACCAATGATGTCTAGTTGTGTCCCGTGTTCCTGGTGTCAGAACGTTGACCGACTCTGAGACAGGTTGTTTTTTTCTTTAATAGGTTTGAATCAACTACATCTGTGAAATATTAGATGTGGAAACAGGAATCTGCACAACTGAGCATGACACAGAAACAGGAAATAAATAGGACAATAAATAAGACCCTAAGTGGGAGACAGAGAGGTAGTAAACCAGCCAGAGAGCCTGGATCATGGCAATGCCCTTCTGGAAGTTCTCCAGCAAGCACCCTGGCACCCCTGAAATGCTTCCTATATGCTGCAGCATGACTCATCAAAGGACTCTGCAAATTCGACTACCTCGCCCTGACCCCTCTAGAACTGTGCTGGCTCCTGCTTCAAGCACATATCACCTTCAAATCCTGCTGCATCATCTACAAGGCTGTTGTGCTCAAGTCCCCAAGCTACCTGGCTGCGAAGCTTAGCATCTGCAGAGGCCTACGATCCACCAGAAGTAAGGACATGTGTAGACTTGAACGCTGCCGGCGCTGGGAGGAAAAAAACAGAAGGCAGGCCTTCTCTGTCTATGCCACAAGACTCTGGAACCTCCTTCCCATCAACACCAGACTCACCCCTTTGCTTTTACATTTTAAGAAGGAGCTTGAGGTCCTTTTATACAAGGAATGGCAACTCCTTAAAATGAAGATCCACACACTGCTTCACTCACAACCTAACCAGAGACTAGGCAATCCAATCCCCTATTTTCTAGTGATAAAAATTGTAATAATAATAATGAGGTCAAATACATAACTCTGTAGTGGCTTCATTAGTCCACTGAACCACAGACCTGACTAAACCATCACCAAGTGGCCCACACATGTCAGGGCAACACTGTTAGCTTGCTTTAAAGTCTAGGAGATATTTACTCGTCCTTGTAGCCTTAGAGAAATGTTCAAGAGCAGCAGTCAGATAAGTGTCTTCGCACCTCAAAAATGAATTCCTTGCAGCAAATTTCCCCAGCAAAACACACTGGTTTAAGGTACCGCCTCCTAAAGACAGTGGGTGAAAAAACATAAATGGTTGACACTAGTTAATATGCACTTTGTGTTTCATTATTTTCAAAATATATTTGGGCAAGTATATCTAACAGTTGTCTTCAAGCAAATTTACATTTGAGCAGTTTAACTAGCTCAGCAGTGCTTTAAAATACAAAATAATTCCTTCTAATGCTGCCTTTAATTATTTGTCAAATTCACATTAAACATGCATATATATATACATTTCCTTGCTTAATCATTGAATTCGTTTTTTTTTTAATGGCAGAGCTATATTCCAACGCAGATTTTTCAGCCATTGACCTTCTCCTAGTGCAAACCTCCAAATTGCAGATAATCCAGAACTTCAAATGAAAAAATACATTTTGCTAACCTTCACTTTTCTTACTTTAAATATTCATAATAGAATGTATATTCTCTTCAGGGCGGGGAATTAATTGTGAGCAACATCGGGTGGGAGAGGGTCATAAAACCAGGATCAGGCTGGGGAGCTACCAAATAGTTACACTGGGTGAGAAAGATGCAGGTAACAAAATGCACCTACAGATGGGATTAATGGAGGGCAGAAACAGCCCGAGATAAACTGAGCATTTACGGTGAGCTACAGTGGGTGGAAACAAGCGAGGTAACTGTATGCACATAGAGATGAGAACAACAGTGTTAGAGATACATGCAGGAAACAGGCAATGGAACTAACAGAGATACACTGGGAGAGAGCAGGTAACAGGATGCATCTATAGATAAGAGCAACAGAGGTGAGATAAAGCTGGAAAACTAAAATATAGTTAAACTGGGTGGAATCGAGCCAGGTAACGGGGTGCACCTATAGACAAGAGACACAGTGGGGAGATGCAATCAATAAACATGACCGGGTACTAACTTAGAATAACACTGGGTGTGTGAGAGCAAGGTAACAGGATATACCTATAGATAGAGCAACAGCGGGGAGCCAGATGTAGGAAACCGGCCACAGAACTAAACTAGGGTTACTCTGGGTGGGAGAAAGCCAAGTAATGGGAACCACCTATATAAGAGAAAGAGATGCGGATGCAGCCAGGAAGCAGGCCCTGGAACTAACAATGAGTAACATTGGGTAGAAAAGAGACAGGTAACAGGATCCAACAGTAGATGAGAGCAATAGAGTGGAGATACAGCCGGGTGACCGGTCAGTGAACTAACAGGTAGCACTGGGTAGAAAAGAGCCATGCGACAGAATACAACTGTAGTTAGAAGTATCAGAGCAGAGACATGCCAGGGAACTAACAAAGTGTTACACTGGGTGGGAGGCAGCTAGGTGAAGGGATGCAACTGTAGATTACATACAGCAAACAAGGGACTAGGGCCAATAATCAGGCTAGGGAAACTACCATAGAGTTACACTTGGTAGCAGCATGTGTCTATCGATCAGAGCAACAGAGGGAGATACAGCCAGAAGACAGGCCAGAGAACTAACATAATGTTACACTGGGTGGAATAGAGACAGGTAACAGGATACACCTATAGATAGAGTGATCGTGGGTAAATAGAACCAAGAAACAAGCCAGGGGACTAACCTGGGTTACTCTTGGTGGGAGAAAGTTCACTAATGGGATCTACCTATAAATAACCACAACAAAAGGTAGATGGAGCTGGCAAACTAGCAATGAGTTAAACTGGGTGGAATCGAGCCAGGTAATATGATGCCCCTATAGTGCAGAGCAACAGAGGGGGCTAGAGCCTATAAACAGGCCAGGGAATAAATATAGAGTTACACTACGTAGGGAGAGACCCGGGTAATAGAGTACTCCTGTAGATACATACCATAGAGATGGTTTAGATCCAAGAAGATCCAAGAAGCAGGCCATGACACTAACATTGAGTTACACTGGTTATCAAGCCAGGCTGTCCATGGGAATTGTTGCCTATGAAATAGCCAGAGAACTAATAATGAGTTCCAGTGGCTGGTAAAGAGCCAGGTAACTTGATAAACCTATAGATAAGAGCAACAGATACGCATTTAGGAAACAGTCTAGCGAAAAACAATGAATTATGCAGGGTTGGCTGTACCTATAAATAAGAACAAAGGTGGATGGGATAGTACCAGGACACTAGTGAGGGAACTAAGAATATGAGGCACGGTGAGTTGTTGAATGGTGGCTAGCCGTGGGAAAGGGGTCGTTTTCCTCTGCTGTACCTCACATAAGCGTTGTGTGTTTGCCTTGCAGTGTGATCGAGCACTCAACAGAAGTGTGAGGGGCTCCTGACCTGGAGCAGGCGTGCACTGAGAGACCTCCTTGAACCCATGGATGCAGCTGGACTGTGCTACAGCAGGTCTCTGGTGCTCTGCATGACTCTTTCTATTAAACATACTCTCTATCTGGCCGACCTGAGCATTAGACTTTCTTTCAGAAGCACCGAGAATGACCAACAAATAGACCCCTACCGTTCTCTGGGAGGGCTGAAGCTCAGGAGATATCAGTCAAGGTCTCGAACCGTGCCAAGTCTCTACATGTTGACCATGTCTCCAAAGGAGGATGAGGACTACCTAAAAGCTGTTTGTGAATCAATGTAAGGAACTGTATGTACCCTTCCACAAAGCATTCATCAGCAACTAAGTCCCACAGCGAAGCTCTAGTGCACAAATATTGAGTCTCGACTATCTGTTCTCTCACTGAGTGCTTAGCATCATTAAGGGTCTGTGTCGCACTGAAGAGATGTCTTCTGGCCGATGACAAAATGAACACTCAGATCATGACAGCCAGATCAAAGAGACCAAAAACTCCTGAACACTTTAAACCACCCACCTTCTCCAGACTCCTCCCCATTTGTTCCTGGCTTGTCTCACAATTGATCGAATTGGACATCAGATGTGAAGTATTGAAAGTGGGCAGGTTATCCTGTAATGTTGATGTTTCCCATTCTTGCATAAAGCAAAATGTCATAATTCTTGCATTGATCAACACATGATTGTCCTCTGTCGACAGATCCTCTTTCCTCAGGCCTCCATGTGCTTGTGGCTGGTGAAATCATTGGACAGATGTCCAGTTGAAGGACTCATTTAGATGATAAAGTTAATGAAATTGACCACCCGAATTGTAGAACCTGACTTCGGGAAGGCGTGTGGTGGTTACTACCTCATTTGCATATTGTTGACATCCCCCAACCACACATTTATGACATTTTTGTGTAATTTACTCATAATTACTGTTTGTGATTAAGAACATTGGACCAGAGGATTGTTTAGATAGGAATTTGTCACCCACGTGGGCCCTGACCCGTAGTGTAAGGCAGAGCTAGGCCAATCACCAATGTCTCCCACAATGAAATCAAAAGGAGAAGAGGAAGAACGCTATTATTTATTGTCTTGTTTGGGATGCTTTGGGAGAGATTGCTAGGATTCTGGAAATTCTAAGAGACTTGTCTGTGTGCCTGGACCGATTCCTTAATTGCTGCCTGCTCTGTTGATCATCACTCTTTGGCCCATGAACAGTTGGAGGAGCAGGCATTTTGACGAGAGGTATGCAAAGGTGCTGTCACACATAGATCTCCTATGTGTAGGCCAGTTTGGGCTAGTTACATTCCTTTCTTGCCATCTCCCAATACTACACATGCTAAATGCCAGAGGAAAACGCACCATCCATCTCCCTGGCCCTCTTACTGTAACAGAACATGCCAATATGGCACCATTTATTTGTCTATAAGAGAGCTGTTATTTAGGAGTGTTGCATTCTGGAGAACTAAAACATGGCATTTACTTAAGATAAGCACACACTGCTTCTTCCCAATTCAATTTATCATAAGATGCATTGTGAGCAGAGTCAATGACCAGACCACTATGGTTCTTTGAAGTGGCTTTCGTGATATTGTCAATTTGGAACAAAACACATCTACATTTCCCTATTCTTATGCACTGAAAGAAGTTCAAACCTCTAGTGCCAAACTCTGTTTTAGATACTATAAAGTGATGTGGTTAGAGCCATCTAGCTCCGGGTAAGATCAATTGATAGAGGTAAGGCATTGTTTTGCTCTGGCTGGTGGCGTTCTTAACCCTTTTTCTCCCTGCCCTCTCCCCTGGATCAAATGCCTTCCAGAGGTGGTCTATGCTAAGGGAAATCAGAAGATAGGCTAGTGCCACCACAAAATGAAAGAGATGTGGGGAGATTAGATAAGACAAAGTCTTTACACACTAAATTGTCAGTCTGACCACCGACTGACTCTCTCCAGTCCGACCGGTCTTTTAAGGCAGTGCACATGTAGACCTGATCAGATCAGTATCTTCTTCCATAGCCCATTGGATATTCCAAATGCTAAATCTTTCATCCGCAGGTTCAGCTGGAACACTGAAGAGTGAAGTTGATCTCAATACCAATGTTGTCTTCCTTTTAGGTTGCCACCTGTCCATCATGTTTGTATGGAGATATTTCAATTGGTGGTATGTTGGCTTGAACACTACATTTGTAACCAGACAGTAATTTTCCTAGAATGTTGGCACTTTTTTTATACAATAAATGAAGTTGTTTACGTAATGTAATTGATCGGTATTATTGCATTGTTGAGGAATTCTGGGGCGAAATATGGGGTTTCTCTCTCATTTCTTCTTTCTCAACAAATGACTTGAAAGTAAATCTGAAGGGCAAGACTATTTCAGTATTGTGGTTTGTTGCAGCTTCAAATAGTTGGGTGACTACTCTGTGTCAACAGGGTCTCAGGCAACGGTTCTAGAAGAGCCCTTAACTAATGGGAAAGGCGAAAGGATGATGGCAGTGTTGATAAGTTCAAAACACGGTTCTACTGCTCAGAGATCCCCTGAAACTCTACTGTGTGTGTGTAAGGGTATTTATGGTGGAACCCAAGTGGGTGGGGCATTTGTAAACTATCACAGACTGGGTGGGCCCTGCCACATTCAGGAGCCTTCCTGCCACAGACAACCTAGCCAGGTGTTGGTACTGCCTGCAAATGAGAGGTTGCAATTTCAGCAGCAAGCGAAGGACTTTTATAGAAAGGTTTGTTAGAGGCAACATTTGCTGCCATAGGTTGAGAAGACCAATCAGGACCCTGTGCTGACAGACGGGGTCTATTAGAAGTAGTAGTTGTGAGGTTAAGAATTGTGCATTTGGAGTATCATCACTTTAGATAAAAAAAAGATTTGTGTGCACTGATTTGCATGACTGGGAAGCGTTATAAGTATGGTCCAGGCAATATAGCCATCTTCAGGTCTTGCATTCTGGGTATAATTTTGTATGCTATTTTCACAGATACAATGGTGTAAGGGTTTTAGGACCTATGTTCTGCTATCATGGAAAGAATACTAAAAAGCAGGGAGGCAAATATTTGTTATAAGTGCTGCAGAGACATGGCTAATGATAACTGCTGGACTGTGCCCATCTTCACCTATTTTATGAGGCGGTGACCTGTGATTATTTAACTTTAGTGTAGGTGTCAGAGCACATTCAGGTTAATAAGGCACAAATAATCTTTGAGGTTTTGTCTCACTAACAGATTTTTCTTCTTTTGTTCTAAGTAGCCAAAAGTCTTTTATTGTTAGTCCTACAAAAGCATGGCAAAAGTTACCTCTACAATATGGACTGTGAAATGATGCAATGCAGGGTTCCTATGTTGTTTCTGGGGTTACCTCACAGGGATGCAGTTGGGGAGAGTATCACATGTTCTCAGGTTCAAAAGCAGAGTCCTAGACATATTTTGTATTAGAGTGGCAGATCAGCGGCAGCTTCAGTGGTCTGCCTCCTCTGCGACTAAGCTGGAGACTTGAGGTCAGAGTCCTTGTAAAGTAATCACACCAATGATAGCTGGAATCAAAGAACTGAAGGTAACTAAACCATCTCCCCTCCAGATGCAAGGGCTGGGCTTGCTGATGGAAAGTGTAAAACCATAATCAAAGAGTGCTCACAACACCACCTACAGGTCATAGGAGGGACTGAACATAGTTACGACATACAAATGAGCACATAAGTTGTCATCAGAGAAAACATGCAAGCTACCGACAAGCACCTTTCGCCCATCCCAAGTAATTATGTGCCCAATACTGCATTAAACAACCTTGTTTCAACTCTCTGTGGCGTGGAGGCATAGACACTGTCCCTTCACGTTACCTCTATAGTGACACCTGCTGGCTAAAGAGAGGCATTTCTGTGTTAGCATCCTTTCCTAGCATGGATGGTGATGGCCGACTTCTATGCAGTGCTGGGGAAAGCTGAAGTGGAATTTGAGACAGATACCCAGCCCCGAAGGAAGCCTTTGTCCTAAGAGGATGCATGATGAAAGTAGTTAGAATACCACAAGTACTATACCCATGGCCAGAATCAAACAGTCTCAGTTATATATCTCATGGCAGGGTCTTAGGTGTGCCGAAGCTAGTCAGGACGAAGCCCTAGCAGTATCCAAAATGGTCTCCTGAGACGATTCCTCATCCCACTGAAAGCACTGTCCTATGTGCATATTAAATGGGCATTTTTCTTTTTCAGCCTTTCGTCTTTGTTGCAGGTGAAAGACGCCAAATCGCTATTCTAAAAGGAATTACAAATTTGAAGGAAAATTATGTGGAGTCTAAGTAGCAATTTTCCATCTACTGTTTCTTTGGACTTGTATGAGCATACATAAACTAAGGCAAAATCCCAGCTCCATTGCATGTCCTGTACATTCATTTACAATAGGATTAACAATGTTCTGGCCAACATATTACTTTTATTTATTTATTTAGGGAAGAACAATGCTCTTTTGATCGCAAAAGAACATAAATAAATAATCTACCAGATTTGAAGCAGTGAGCTTCTAACAGTGGGGTGAGTTTAGGTGACATTCTGAACAGGTTATGACGGAGAGTGAATGGGACAATCACCCGGGACAATGCATGGGTGGAATGACATAGATTAAGGAAAATTAACATTAGACATTTTTAAGTGCAAGTAGGAGGAATGGTCAGCTATGTTAGTGTGTGAACATGATTGATGAAGTGTTACTGGAGGCAGAGAAAGTGAGGGACTGAGGCAGATTAGAGGCGAGGGGAAAATGTTAGCTAGAAGGTAGATGAGAGGTAGGTAAAGAGGAGGATAACTATGAGACGAGGAGGTAGTCTTTCAAATTGTCATTGAACAAATTGATGTGGACTGTTTCTCCGTTGTCCAGTGGAAGGGAATTTCATGCTGGTGGAGCAAGAAGAGAAAAGGAGCAGAAGTGAGAGAAAGCACAGGATGGGCGAGGTGCCCCAAGGGTAGTTGAGATGGAGCAGAGATTGCGAGAAGGCTTGTAGAGTTGGATAGAGGAGGATAGAAATGGTGGTGCCTTACTGAGAATAGATTTGTGAACCAGGAGAAGAAATTTAAATCCGGCCCTGTTGCATCGTCAGCCGTTTACCCTGGTGACAGTATGAGAAAGTAGGTGTGAAGTGAGTCCTAAAAGAATACTTACTGGTTGTGAAGTTAATGATCTTGTCAAGGGGACAGAAAGCATATTTATGGAGACCAAAGAAAACGCTGGTTTAGGGAAGACAAGAGTAGTTAAGAGATCCTTGACAATGTTGAAAGGAAGAAGGTGCCTGATTTTGCTAATATTTAGGAGGTTGATGCGAGCTACCATTGCAGTTTTGGAGACAAAGTAGAGAAGGTGTGAGAAGAGTCATAGAAGACTGCAAGGTTTCTAGCTGAAGAGGAGTAAGGGAGAGTGTTAAGTGGGAACTGGACAGGCACGGGAGGAGGTGAGACACAGTATTTGCAGGGAAGAAGGGCACCTATGTTTTGGAAGAGTTTAACATCAGAGAGTGTGAGGCCTTCCAATATTTTATGGCAGAGACAAAGTTGAGATATTGATAGAGAGGTCAGAGAAGAGTTCAGGAAAAGAGAAGATGTCGGTGTCATCTGTGAAGAGTTGATACTAGAACCCAATGGTGGATATTAGTGCCCCCAGAGCAGAGTTGTAGAGTGTAAAGAGGAGAGGACCCAAGAGAGAGCCTTGTTGAACACCAACAGTTGGCGGAGTGAGTTGAGTGGTGTTGTTCCATGAGACAGAGAATTGGTGAGGTGAGGTGCTAGTTTGGATTCAATCCAGGCAAGCGCTTCCAAGAAGAGAGAGAGTATTAAGGAGATCAGAGTTATTGACTGTGTCAAAGGCAGCATACAGGTCAATGAGAATTAGTATAGAGGATAAGTGTGTTTGCTTAGCAGAGGCGATGAAGTTGGAGACATTTATGTGAGCAGATTCCATGGAGTGACAGGAACGGAAATGGTATACAGTGTTTATAACGAAATTAAAATAGTGACACACTTTTTCAGTGAAACATAAATAACGACAAAAATGTCAAATTTGTAATAAAGGTATATGTGGAGTGTGGGGTAGGGGATTAAAAAGTGTTGGGGGTTGAGGGAAGGCTAGTAAAGCAGGGAAAACGTGGGGTTTTGGGGGAATCCATAATAAACATTTTTTTATAAAATCAACATGTGTTCGTTATTTTAGAGTCACTGAAAATGTTTGTCACTATTTTTCTTCTCGTTATAAAGACATGTAACCAATGGAAACCTGCTTGTAGGGTGTCTTGAAGGTTGTGGATGTCTAATAAATTGTTAAGATCATTGAACACAACACTTTCTAGAGCTTTAGAGTAGTGCGGAAGGAGGGACACAGGACAAATGTTGGGTCAGCCCCTTGCTTTTTATAAAAGAGGGATGGCCGTGGCAATTACGAAGATGGTGGGAAAGCAAGTGGAGTCGAAGGACCAGTTGAAGAGTTCAGTGAGGTGAGAGGCTGCAAATAAGGCAATTAGTTTGCCTAGATGAGGAGCAAGAGGGTCTGATGGGGCACAAGAGGTGGTAGCCTTCATCAGTAGAGATATGACTTTGGTATTAGTGTGACTATAGTGGGAGATAGAGGCGGAGGATGATGGTAGAGCAGGCAGAGTGTAGAATGTAGGAAGAGGGAAATGTTTGCACTAAAGTAGTCAGCTAGGCTATTAGCTGTAAGAGTGGAGTTGCTAGTTATAGGTTTAGGAGGAGTGAGTTCAGAGTGCCATATAGAAGGCCAGGATGGGCAGGGTGAGAGTCGATGAGGGTGAAGTAGAATTCCCTTTTTGCTCTATCAAGAAAGGACTTAAGAGAGTTCAAGGCATAGAGGTAGAATTGCAGGTCCTGAGGCGATTGGCTATGCCACCCATTTCGCAGCAGCCGAGGCATGCCTGTGCAGAGACAGAGTATGAATGGGGCAACCCATATTTGAGGACGCCAAGACTTAGGGATGAGTGGGAAGTGAGAGGAGAATGTATCAATCGTCCCCGCATTGGTAGGGTACATGACAGGTAACGGCCCGCTAGCACGGGCCAAGACAGGTCCGAACAAAGCAAGTGCCTTGGTGAGGATTGTGGGCCATTACCGCCCATGTATGCACGCCCGACAAGGGGCTGATAGCTTATAGCACCCCAGAGTTTGCCTGAGGTGCCAACAGTTCTTTTTTTTTTTTTTTTAAATGGGAGATCGGCTCCGCACGTATTAAGTGAGCTCGATATACCGTAAACAAAAAAAAAAACAAGATGGTCACTACCATAGGAAAAGGGACTTAGTCCCTTTTCTATTTGCATGGAGGCAGCCACGGGCAGGAGGAGTGCTGGAACTGGAGCACTAAGCTCCGGTCCAGCAGGGAAGTGGGGAGGGGCAAGTTAAGGGGATGGGATAAGGGTGTGGGATGTCTTTGGAGGTGGGTGGGGATGTGGGAAGGCAACAGGGAGTGGCTCCCTGTTGCCTTTCCTCAAACAAGATGACAACACCCGGGGAAGGGCCTTTGGTGGCTGGAAAAAGCAGGTGGTACATAGCGTGTTCTTTCTGCTTTTGCACCTCATTGACTAAGCGCCCTTCCCTATGAATGAGTCCTATAATAGGGATTGGAAGATGGTGAAGGCAGTGATAGTGGAAGATGTAATTAGGTGTGAAGGACAGTGATAACTGTATGTCAGAGAGAAAGGGAGACATGGCATATTGTTTACATTTCCTTTCTAATAGGTGAGGTAAGTGGTGGTGGAAACAATGGAGTGACCAGATAGGGATGGTGTGACAGTAGTATTAGTGGCTGAGAGAGAAGAAGGTTAGATCCAAAGAGTTAGCCCAGGTGTGGACTGCTAGGCTATGGATAGAGTGAAGGGCGTGGTCACTAAGAAAAGACTGAAGTTCAGATTTCTGTGGAGACTGAAGGTTAAAGTCACCTAAGAGAATGAGGTGATATTTAGTGGAAAGAGAATCAAGGATTTGCCCAAGTTCATTAAAGAATGGTCAGGTGGGACTAGGAGGGCGAAAGATGGAGATGTAGGTGAGGTGGAGAAATAGTAGAGATGGTGAATTCAAGAGCTAGGAGAGGACATGACATTGGAGATGTGTGAGGCGATAAGACAGGAAGGCAGTAGGTGTCCAACACCCTCCACCCCTGCCAGTCAGCTGAGGTGAATGAATAAATTATAGTTTGCAGAGTGGCAGTGTCGGATGGGGAAATCCCGGTTTCAGCGATAGTCAGGCGATATAGGGGAGGAAAGGTGGCATGAAAATAGCCAGTGATAACAGAGGTTTTGTTGCATACAGACTGAGCATTCCAGAGATCATTGTTCAGTTGATGCAGTAAGGAAGATTAGAGAAGTTGAATTTCAGAGAAAGAGAGGCAATGTGAATAGGTGTTAGTGAAGGTGTGGTTTGCTTGTTGGCTTTGTTGGAAGTAGGAGATGGAGGAGAGGGGGTTTTGATATGTGAGTTCTAGGATATGGATATAAAAGGAGGAAATTGCGGCGTGATTGAAGAAAGCGAAGGGAGAGGTGAGTAGGAGGAGAAGCAGCACTGAATACATTATAGTGAGTACTGCAGTATGGAGAGACAGCACAGTAATTTGCAAGCTTGGGGGATTCACAGGGAATGTATGTTAAACAAACGTATCCCAAAAGATCGAATTACAAAATCACGGAGCTCACTTGCCCATATTTTGGAATTTGATGTTTTGGGATTTTGCTAATTTGTCCCCTGAACTGCCTTTAATGTATGCGGGGACACCTCTGCAACCCCCGCAGCCCATAATACAGAACTGGTGGAGCGGGAGACACCCCCGCAACGCCCTCTCCCCTGTTCAGTATTATGGACAAAAGATCTAATCTACTATGCCGAATGCACACTAAACGTACATTCGGCATTTTAGGTTAAATCTTTTCGTTCATTACCATTAACAGGGGCAGCAGGTAGGAAGGCAAAGGCTCATAGGTGAAGAGATAAATAGGCTGGTAAACAGCTGGTATTTTCCCTTTATTGTTAGAAGAAGCTAGTCAATGGCTGGTCTTCAGAGTTTACAGTTCTGTCCTTCACTGGGACATCCCTATTATAAAAGGATTGCAGTGGTGTGAACACGCCTTTCCATTCTGTCATGTTTTCTTGTAACTTTTCTTTATTGTAGGTTTGGGTATTCCACTGTTTAATATTTGTTCTATTCCATTGGGTAACTTTTGTAAATTTTCTCTTTCAGCATATTTCCCCTAACAAGCAGTATTATGAGACAACCTCCTTTATGGTTACTACTACATAATTGCATGAGACTATGGTTATTATGGCTATGGCACCTTGCTATGAAACGGGACTGCATTAGGCAGCGCAGCTGCCACTAAAAACTGCTGACAATGTAGTAGGGGCCTGAGCCCTAGGAAGCAGCATGGGATTCAAACACTAGAGAACTGCATTAAGGATGTGAGATAATGTAAATGTACTGACTGTCATGAAGTGTCAGAAATGCAAGACGGACACACAGGTAAAGTTTTTTCACAAGTAGCCATTTTATTAAATGATATGGGGTGAGACAAATACCTATCTTTCGCTCGTCTAACAGGGATTTTCCTACCTGACAAACTAGGGCTAAAGGAAAATTATATAATGTCCAAAAGTGTCTGTCCCTCACACTAATACATACAACAAAATCATACAGGAATTATTTGGCTGTTTAAATGTCTTGTAATAACATATAAATTAAAACATAAAGGTTAGAAACAGGAATCCTTGGGACCAGGGTTGGATCCCCTTCCCCTGGATGAATTCAGGATGTTTCAAACCAACGTTCAATTTCAGAAACGTTCTTTTCACTACCCAAGTTCCACTCCAGGTAGAATACAAAGTTATTTTCATTCAATATGTCCTATGTCCTTTTACTTGGTAAAGTGACTGTCTTCCTTCCGAAAGGTTTCTCACACTTAAAGACAATTGTTATAGTGTCCACAACCTTCTGCTTGGCAGACCAAAAAGACTTTCTCTTCGCACATCAAGTCAGAAGTCAATATGAATATTATTTTCTCTGAAGACCAATCATTTTTTATCACATCCTATTTCACCTTAATAAGCAACACCTTAGCCAGGAAGGTTCATTCAAGATATACATTAGTCAGGATGGTTTTACAACAGTTCATCAAAACACAGCAGTTGAATTGCCACTTATTTTCCACCACAATCTTCTACCACATTTACAGTACTTAAAATGTTATTCTTCCTGGGCCACTCGCCTGCCAGGACTATCCACTATTTGTCCCTTTCCTGGTTTACTCGCCTGCCAGGATAGAACTCTTACTACTACAACTTTCTGGTAAGGCTTGTTCCAAACTTTCCACAATTAAATCCTCAATGGGGAAAGTTGAACCAACAAATGCTTCTTGGGATAGTCGTTTGACTTTCAAAACAATTGGCTTACTGCTTCTTCCAAAAGTATACTGCACAAAAATTGGACGATGATTTTCACAATGATCTATTTGCCATAGGCAATGCAAGTTACAATTCCCCCCCCTTGATTCTTTTTAAAAAGAGGGTTTTTCTCCTGCAGTCTCCAATTTCTTTCTACACAACCTATTGCCTGCTGATAATGTAGTTTACAACTTTCTCCCACAGAGTATCTTGTTTTAGGACTGTTATATTCAAGTTGCTTTGGTGTCACCCTCAGCTTTCTATGGCTTTGGCAATGCAGGTCATAATGTCCCCTTATTGGATATCCCCCTTTGGGAAATTTGTGCTCACTTTGCTTTACCTTTGCCCATCTATGGATTTGGCAATGCAGGCTACAATTTTCCTTTATTGGTTATCCCCTGTAGGCAAACTGTATTCACTTTGCTTTATTTGCCGCCTTTTGGCTTTGGCAATGTGGGTTACAATATTCTCATGTTCAACATCTCTTAATAGGAGAGTTGCACCCAGTTTGCTTTAATTCATAAATTCAGTATTCAAAATATGAATTCTTACACAGCAGTCTCCTTTGGAACACCCAGGGTCACCTGTATCAGGCCAACTCACCAGTGTCTCCTGGCATCGCCTTCTGGCTCACCGGTTCCGCTTCTTCGTTCGTCGGGAGTCCCTCAGCGTTGGACATCTCTGATCAGTCTGCCACTGCTTGCGCTGTTAATGGAGCTTTCACAGCTCCATACGCTCTCCGGTGAAACCTTTTCAACATAGCGGGTTACAGGACATAGAGAGCTTCTCTCTCCTTCAGGGTAGCTGGCCTCAATTCTGCTTCCAGCTTAGCGTCCTCTGCATAACACAGGAATCGCAACCTCCGCCACGTTCTCTGCACAGCGTCCCGCTGTCAGCACAGCAGTGACTCCAACTTCTGCTTCTTCCTGCTGCTCTCACTTGGCCTGCACCTGAAAGGCCTGGTTTATTTATTTATTTATTACATTTGTTATACGGCCAGACCCTGAGGTATCACAGCGTAGTTACAGATATAGGGAAAAAATACAATCTTAGAAATGAACACATCATTTAGGCAAAGAATAAAGGTTACATTTGTTACATAATATACATTGGATACAGGTTACATTTATCACATTACATACATTGGAGACGACATTTATGTACAGTTGGAAAGGGGAGTAGGCCAGGGCTGTGAGAGGCAAAGGACTAACTAAAACTGGTTGAAAAGCCATGTTTTGAGTAGTTTTTTGAAGAGTGGGAAGGTAGTTTCTTTCTTGATGTTTATGGGTAGGGTATTCCAGTGCCTGGGAGCGAGTACTTTGAAGCTGCTGCCTCCTGCTTTTTCTCTTTTATAACGTGGGATTTCAAGGTTTTCCCTGTTAGATATGAGGAGTCTAGTGTGTGTTTTCTCGGTAATTGTGTTGATGAGGTGTTTAGGAGCTTTGTTTGTGATGCATTTATGGGAAAGGGTTTTGAAGAGTATGAACGGTGCACCTACCTTGAAATGTTTAACGGTGGCGCTCAGGTGTGGATCATTGCACAACTAGACTGCTCATTACAGTTTGGTAACTCTGTACCCCTCTTCCTCATCTCAGTACTAAGCATTATGGGACTTGAAGTCCATAATGTTATTATTTGCTTTCATATTATTTAATTCACTCTGTTTGAGTTATTTATAGGATGCATATTTAAGGGAAGGTGTCTAAGGAAGTGACAGTTTTCTCTTAGATCTTTAACCCAAACACAATTTACAATCATAACTACTAGAAGTAGTAGTATTAAATTCCTGCTCCTTATATACAGAATTTTCACGTTGACAAACAGGTTCTCATACTTGGCACCTTGGGGAAGTCGGGGAGGGGAAGCCTTACAGTGACAACATGGCATTAAATATTCAGGCACTAGGATACAGCATCCTCAGAAGAGGATGAACACAGATTCTCCCCTGAAGGAGTCAACTCATTCCCTTGACAGCCTTCTCCTCCCATGTGATCCTCCCTCTTAAAGCCAACCCCAGGGTTAGGACGAGGAAGCAGCTGCCTTTCCCTGGCCACATGGGAGGAGACTTTAGGATGGGATTCAGTGATGACTCGGAGGGGTTCATCACACAGTCTAGCAACGAAGGTAGCAAGGTCACCACACAGTCTGGAAGCTTCAGGCAGGATTTAGTCATGTGTTCAGCCATTGCGGATGTACACAAGAATGGCCGCAGACTAATAGAAAGGTGCCTTGGCAGGACTGTCGAAGGCTGACTTCCCTCATTGTTTCTGATCAGTTTTCCTTTTCATCAGCACCCTATTTCATATAAAGGCTCTATTTTTGGGGGTGGGTTTAGGTTGTTGCTGGAAGTTTAGAAGGGGACATGCTGTTGGCATTTTAGTAAACTGTCACTGTTCCTTGCTACTCTTCAAATTATGTTGTGTGGGTTCAGTTTCTCCAACAAAGTGCCGTGACCCTGACCTATTTTGGCCCTTAGATATTGATGGTTTGAAGATTGCCTCCCTCCAAACCCCTATGGCACTGCCTCTGAAGGTACGAAATCAGTTTACAACTGCAATGGGGTGATCTGGAGGAGTCTAACCGTAAGTGTTCTCTTTTGGATTACACAGGGGACTGTATTTTTCATGAAGTAGCACCAGGATTGGCAAAAAAAACGCAGGGCCAGGTCTATAAGTATGTAGGTTTAAGAAAACACACATGAGCACGGTATCAGAACATATTACACAGCGTTGTTAGTAGTGTTCTCAGTCAGTCAGTTAAATGCATGCAGTCAATCGAGGACTAGGTAGGAAGTTAGTGAGTTGCAAGAATTATGTCCGTTAGTGAGTAAATAAAAGGTAGGCAGCATCGATAGCCAGAAGGTGGGATGAGCCGGCGAGGCCCGGAAACCAGAGCCCTAAGACTGGGTATGCATGGAGCATTATTGGTATGGGACTACTTTGGTTCCATCCATCCAGAGGATCCACCCTGGCAGTGAGTATCGAAAGCAAAGGGAAACCTCTGCTTTCTTATTGTCCCTTTTGCGTCTGCTGAGACTTTGATTTGTGAATGATTCTTCCCTCCTTAGGACAACATTTCAGAGTTTTCTGACTCTCTGATCTCCATTCTCACCAATCAAGGCCATAGTAAAGTTTATTTGCTTAATGTATTTAATGTAAATTACAGGGAAACAATGTATTTTTAGCACAAAAAAAGAGCAGAGGTTATCGTACAGACGGTTTTTCCCATTGGGAATTCGTTTTGTAAAAGGATTTCTTAGCAATGCGTGTGCACATGAATCCATTATTGTAGGCAAACAATACTGTCATTGTAACAATTTCGCTGATCAGTATTAGAAAAATAATGTTTTAATTTATAATGCCAGCATGATTATTTTGCTCATGTTTATTTCATTACATCCCACCTGCGTCCCTTTGGCACCCTAAAATTTCCCTGCCTTCTTGAACATCTGCCCGATGAAACGAGTGTCAGCTGCTGCCTTTGCTTCTACCTTTATCCACCTTTTCCCCACTACCTCAGATTCTACCACCGACTGCTCTCAGCAACCTTCACTCTGCCATCACCAATACTCTTGACATCCTTGCCCCAGACATGAGGATCTGCCTGAAACCCGCCTCTAAGCGTCACACCTGGTATGACTCCGAACTTGAAGCACTGAACGGAAGTGGCAAACCTCAGGTTCACCCTCTGACAAACTGGCCTGCCGCCTGCTTCAAAAGCAATACAGACTCTCCATCCATGCCAAGAAAAGAGCCACATTCAAGCAGTAACACGGCTTAACTTTTCAAAATCTGCAGGGAGCTAGCCAACCCTTCCGCAGTCTCCTCTTCCCCTCTTCCATTCCAGGCCCTCTGCAATGCACTGGCCACTCACTTTGCCACCAAAACTCAGACATACTGAACACCCTTGTTTTTCACCCGCCAAACCCATCCCACACCCCCTTGCATCCCTTGGCCACTCACCCTCCTTCCGCCTTCTCCTCCTTCACCCCTGTCACACCTGAAGAAGTTACCAGAGTTGCAAGCTCTATGAAGGCTTCTTCCAAACAGGTCCCCCCTGCTCGTCCAGAACCATCAAGTACAACATTGGCTCGCTTTCCTCCGCACTCGCTGATTTGTGCAACCACTCTTTCTTTACTGGTTCTTTCCCCTTCTCCCTCAATTACTCCCTTGTGAGCCCACTCCTGAAAAAGCTTCAGCAGAGAACCTGCCTGTCCATCCAACTACTGCCCCATTTCAATCACCCCCTTTCTGTGGAAACTGCTGGAGAAGCTGGCCTTGCCCCCACTGAACTTGCACACTGAACTTGTCGGTGGTCTCCACGAACATCAATCTGGATCCCGAGCATCCAGAGGCACGGAAACTGCTCTTCTGAACACCCGTGAAGACATGCTTGCATCCCTGGACTCCAACTCCCCAGCTGTCCTCATCCTACTTGATATCTCCTCTACTTTTGACTCTGTCGACCATTCCATCCTCACACAAAGGCTCCACGATACCCTTGGTATCTTGGAACGGGCACTGGAATGGCTGACCTCTTTCCTAACTGGCCGCTCTTCCCATGTCACCTTGGGCACCTTGTCTCCTACTTCCTTCTCCACCCGTGGTGTCCCCCAGGGATCTATACTCTCCCCTTGACTGCCTATCTTCCATCCAGGCCTGGTGCACTTCCAACAATCTCTGCCTCAAGGCCAGCAAAACTGAGATCCTTCTGATTGGGACCCTGCTCCCTCCTTCTTCCCTTCTCTCTGGCCTCCCACTTTGGGGTCTCCCCCTGCTCCTTCGTCTGAAGCCAGAAACATTGGAGTAATCTTTGACTCCTCTCTCTCTCTCTCCTTCCTCCCTCATACTCAGGACATTGCTAAGAAGTCCCACTTTCAACTCTTCCTTCTCAAAGGAATTCTCCCATTTCTCACTTTCCCCCAAGAAGCCCAATGTTTCCCGAGACCTGGTTCTCTCTAACTTGACTATTGCAACAGCCTCCTCCTCAATCTACCTTCTTCCACTCTGTGACCCCTTCAGCTAATCCAGAATAGAGCAGCAAGACTTATTCTTGGCCTTAAGCCCAGGAACCGTATCTCTCCTGCCCTAAAAAGTCTCCACTGGATCCCGGTTGCTGCATGGATCAAAGTCAAATCTCTCCATCATCCACAAGGCTGTCTGGGGCCAGGGGCCACACTATCTGCAACTCTCTGTTACAAAAGTCTCTCCATCTAGACCTCTACATTCCCTTGGCACCAACTCCCTCTGTGTAAAGCGTTTTGCTAAACAGACAGCAGGAGGTTGTTCGCTTTCCTCAGCTGGATCCCTCCTATGGAACAGCCCCCGCTCCCACTGCGTCTTGAGTAGGACCTTCTTAAGTTCCGAAAGCACAGCAAGATGCTCCTCTTTTCCTCCTCCTTTCCTTCTTCCCTCCTCTGCTAATCCCACAGTTGTTGTGATTGGTGTCTTGAACCCTTTTGCATATTCGGGCCGCTTACCATTTACACCCAATCTACCCAGCTTCTGTCTACCTTCAGCAATTGCCTCGGCACACCCTCCGCACTGGCGACTCACACTTTTGCACATAATGCGGCTCCAGCCCGCATAGCACTCACCATACCTTGCTTTTCATCTGTGGCTCACCCTCGAGCTCGGACACCCCAGCACCTACCCCACTGTCCTCTTCCTTGCTGCACTTGCACGTTCAGAATCTTCACAAGGCATAGTAAATTCGTCCGTCCCTACCCCCACTGTATTTCTTGTATTTGTTAATTGTACTGTAATCCCATGTCCCCCTCCCTGTTGCCCTATGGGCACTTTGAAACAGAATTGATTTGCTGTATAAGCGCCTAACAAGAAAACAATAAGTAATAAATGAACATAGATTTAGTTAAAAATCTGAAATTGAAAATGGCACAGCAAAAGTTGTGAGACAAACTAATCAAAAAATATACATGATATATGAAGAAAGGGTAGTCATTTTGTCCAAAGAAATATGAAAATAATAAATTACTGATCTCATCTAATGAGATGATAAGATGATTGCCATAATGAGGTGAATAAATGAAATGGCTCAACATCTGTTTTCGACTGGGTACAGGGTTGAGGGTAGTGACAATGACTTGACTGTGAAGAGGTTGAAATCCAATGCTTAATTCAGAAAGTGTGAAAATGGTAAAACCAATTATGTGAAATGGAAGTGCTTATAGCATATCCCTGTTTATAATGGCATACATTAACATACCTGAATGGTACCAGAACATTATCACATAATGAGACTGCAGGGAACAATGGTGTCTCGCAAATATGTCATCTCATCTAAAGAGAAAACGAAGGTGCCTCAGGGTCGTCATTTTACCAAAATGCCAGGGGTAGTGGAAGTGACATCACATGACACTTGACCCCTGATGACATCACAGGAAGTGATGTCATTTGACCACACCCCGAAGTGATATCACGAGAAGCAATGGAACACGACCTTTCACCCGTTGACAAAACAGGAAGTGTCATCACCTAGCATGGTACACTACGAAAAATATGGTTACGATATCACTATAATGTGATGTATATTTCATACAAGAATGGATCGCCATATGTATTGTTAAGATCAGTGTGTATAGGCCCATATTACCAAATTAATGTGAATGCAAGCAGATGTCCATGACCAAATGAGAATGATGTGTTATTATTTAGCACTTACGCTTAAGCGCTTTATATAGAAAAAATATACACCCAATATCACCCAGGCTGAGTCGAGGCAGGCGTTTAAGAACAGACTAAATCAGTGACTCGCCCACTGAAGTGTGCCTGAAATAAACCTTTAATGAGTCTAGCAATTATTGTATAGAATTCCAGAAAGACACATTTGGTATTCCTATTCTTTCTTATTTAGGGTCAGTGCTGAAAGTGTTAGACTTGTGGCACTCCTGTTCTTATTTTTCTTTTTTTTTTTTTTTTAAAGGGCCTGAACAAGAAAGCCAGCCACTCCAGAAGTAAAGAGCCATATGGCACAGCCATCCCAGGAGCTTGCATTACATTGCACTTTTTTTTTTTTTAGAGATCGCATGGGAGACCACAGGGGTCGCAAGGGAGACCTCGGAGGTCGCAGTTGCGACCTCTGGTGACCCCTAAATGACGTCCCTGTGGTCCCCTCATTGCATGAGCTGAAAGGTATATATACTGTGGACAAAGTAAGGTAATCTGAGAAGTATAGTTTGGGTAAAGGAGGCAGTCTTACCTTTGCAACAAATGAGGTAAGAGAAACCTGACTGCAAAGTCAGATGCGGGCAAAGGACCTGTTGTGAAAAATCACAAGCAGTAATATTGAGGTGCTCGTGCATCATTATGTCAGTGCGCTGGAGCAGTATGACATCACGCAGCGGCACAGTGACATAATGACATCGGCGGAGTGGGCGGTGTGACGCATTCGAGCAGACTATTGATACACGTGTGGAAATCTGGATGGGAGGAAACCTTCCTAAAAACCAAGGTGAGATGGAACAATGTAATGCATTCAGAAAAAACTGTACTGAATTACAGAAGTTAGCAACAATTATGTGGATGAAAAACCATTTTGAGTGAGAAAAAATGTTTAAATGATGAAGGACATTGTCAAGAAATGGTCATGATGGACAAAGCTGCTGATTTAAAAAAAAGAGGAAAGGACCAATGTCCTTAACAATGGGTGAGAGGATGTGAATATAAGACCATATGATGCAGGGAAGGAAGAAACATGAACCAGGGACAAGGACAGTAGAGCCTGATATAGGAACAGGACAGTGGAGGAAGGGCTGAGTTTTAGGATGAAGGGGTGAGGGATAAGTGCTGTGGGGTTGTCGGAGAGAGATAGGGGGAAAGGAGAACAGGGAGATGTGGTGGCAAGATGCTTCAGAAAGACCAAGAGCTAGGAGGTTGGATTTAAATAGAGATAGAGTGGGAGTAGTTCAGAGAGGGAGAGACAGCATTCCAAAGTGAGTGAGGAAAGGGGGTGCAAGGGGCACGGGAGGTGGCAATAAGGTGAGCTGAGGATGATCATAGGGAGCTAGGGGGGTACTAGTGAGTGATATGGGCCAATGGGTAGGTTGGGGGCAAGAATATGTATAGTTTTGCAGATGATGAGAACTAGTTTATACTTTGCCTCCTGTCTCATGGATAACTAGCCTAACTGATGGGCTAGGGAGGTGAAGTATTGAAGGTTGAAAAAGCATAGTTGGTAAAACCATAGAATAGACTCGCACAGTAGTCTGATCAAGAGCGTACTAAAGAGGAGATCGCTTAGTAGTGTTGAAGGGAAGGAGAGGTCTTATTTTTCTGATGTTGAAGAGATTAAGTCTGGCCGCAGTGCAAATTTGGAGATCAAGAGCTGGCCGCAGTGCAAATCTGGAGATCAAGAGCAGGTAGTTGTGAGATGGGTCAAAGACAACACCAAGGTTGCGAGCAGATGCAGAGATGTGACGGTAGTCAGGAGAGAAGAATAGAAGAGGGTTAGAGGAAGAGCTAGCCTGTTCCACCATCCCTGCATATTGAAAAGAACAGCAATATGTTTTTGTGTCATCTCGCTAACTAAAACAATATGATATGGCATTTATAACGCACCTATACACTAGTGTTTCAAAGCGCAACGAGGCAAGTGAGGTGGAACAGGGGAAAGATAATCCTACCAGGCCAGGTGACATTGAAATCGCGCAAGTGCAGGGTAGGGGGGGGAAGGGGAAAAGTGCGAAAGGGAGGGGGCAGTGCAGTACATAGGATAACAGTAAAATAAATCAAGACAATAAATTAAAGTGCGGCCAGATGGTGGTAAGTGCAGACATCAGGTGTCTAGTGCTAGTAGGGGCTGTAGGAATACAGAAACAGTCCCCAAGTGCAAGGAGTGCCAGGGGGGCAGTGCAGATGTGCAACTGTTGGGAAAGGGACCTGGGCCTGAGATCAGAGGGTAGCCAGGTAACCAGCAAAGTTTCAGATTCAGCCAGGAGATCAGCAGGGTAGAGGAGGAGAGAAAGCAGAAGCAAAGAGGGAGGTCTTGAGGTGCTTCCGGAACCGGAGATGGTGCTCCTTGAGTTTCAGAGAGGCAGGGAGGCTGTTCCAGAGGGAGCCCCCAGCAGAAGAAAGATCTACCACCAACTCACTGCTTGGAGAAGCGACTGACCCGGAGGGATTTGAGGGCAGATGAGCGAAGAGCTCGAGAGGGAAGATATTTAGGAAGAGAGAGTTGAAGATATTGAGGTCCCAGGCCCCAGAAGGCCTTGTGGACAATGCAGAAGATTTTGAACTTAATCCTCGGTGCCACTGGAAGCAAGTGCAGAGATTTCAGTCCGGGAGGGATACGATCCCTGGGCTTGAGGCCAAGGACAAGTCTTGCACTCCTGTTTTGGATGAGTTGCAGAGGGCAGAGAGTAGAGGCAGGCAGATTTAGAAAGAGGCTGTTGCAGTAGTCCAGCCTGGAGAGAACCAGAGTTCTGGAGACGGTGAGCTTCTGGGGGAAGGAGAAGAAAGAAAGAATACCTCAGAGGAGGTGCAGCTGGTAGTGTGACTTCTTAGAGACGTCAGAGATGTGAGGAGAGAAGGAGAGAGTGGAGTCAAAGATGACCCAGAGGTTTTTAGCCTCACGGGTGGTGCGTGGGAGGGGGCCAAGAGAGTGACAGGAAAAGAAGGAGTAGGTGTGCAGATGAGGAAAATCTTAGTTTTACTGGCATTTAGCCAGAGATCATTGGCAGCACACAACTCCTGGATGGCAGACAGGCAGTCAGAGATGAGAGAAGGAGAAGAGGTGGCGGAAGGGAGCCTGAAAATTAGTTGTGTCATCCGCATAGCACTGAAAGTTAGAGCAGAGAGCGGCAATTCGGTGGGCAAGAACTGCCAGGTATTGGTTGAACAGCCAGGGAGAGAGGTTAGACCCCTGGGGAACAAAGCAGGTGGAGATGGAGATAGAGGAGAGGAAGGACCCAAGTTGGACCTGGGAGGGTCGATCAAAGAGGAAAAAGGTCAGCCAAGCTAGGGCCTGATCGGTGATACCCAGGTTATCACAGAGCCGGTTAAGCAGGATGGCATGGTTGACCGTGTCAAAGGCAGAAGAGAGATCAAGTAAGATGAGGACAAAAGGTGTGTTGCAATCGGGGTTGGAGAGCAGGTCTTCACGGATGTTCAGGAGAGCAGTTTCCATGCTTCTGTCATATCTGAAGCCAGACTGATGATCATGGAAACAACCAACAGATTCAGTGTGAGGATTAATCTGGGAGATGGCCAGCTTTTCCAGAAGTTTGCCCAGAAACGGAGTGATGGAGATTGGGCGATAGTTAGCCGGGTAGGAAGGGTCGGCAGAAGGCTTCTTAAGAAGAGGGTGCACAAGGGAGTGCTTCAGGGGGAGGGGGGAAAGACTCCAGTGGCGAAGCAGTGATTGCAGAAGTCAGCCAGAGCAGGAGCTGGACAGTCTCATGCCACTGCATGAACCTAGCACGAAGCAAACAAAAAACTGCACAAAGTTTCTTGTGTCACTGCGTGAACTTAGCACACATCAAAAAGAATGGCAACGGTTTGAAAAAAACATGCAAAGTTTCTTGTGCCACAAAGCAAAACTAGTATGGACCTAAAATAAGCCTGTGCAAATTTTCTCATGTCGATGCACAAAACTAGCACGGATTGAAAAAAGACCTTTGCAAAGTTTAATGTGTCGCAAACCTAGCCTGCATCGTAAAAAGATCCACACAAAGTTTCTGTCGCGCAGTGTGAACCTATCATGAATCGAAAAACCACATGAAGTTTCATGTTGCAACGCACAAAACTAGCACAGCTCGGGGGAAACCTGCATGAAGATTCTCATGCCGCTGCACGAAACTAATACAGATTGGAAAAAAAAGTGCAAAGTTTTTCGACGTGCTACACAAAACTAATATGGGAACAAAACACCATGCTCTGTGCAAAACTGCAACATTTCAGTGGCGGTGGAACCGTATTTCTTATGTCGCAGAACGGGCAGAAGCAGTTTCCAGTGCGGATTGCACACATTTTGCTTGATGGAAGCAAATAGGGATGGAGGATGCCACGGTCAGATTGGCACCAGGAGTTGGTGGGGGGTCCGGCTTTATCTGCAGGCAGCCTCAGGCAGATGAAATTGTGGTTAGGAGCTCTGTGTTGCTCTCAGCCCAGTGGAAGCCCCTTTTGTAGGTGGAAAGACCTTTCAAAGGTGGCAGTTTTGGGGTCAGAGTTCATGTGAGCAGTACGTATATCGATCCTGGATGCTTCTTGTAAGTTCCCTGACCTCTACAGACAACGTCAGGCAGATAGAATGAGTTCCCATGGTGGTGTTGTTATGTCCTCAATGTTGCAGTTTGTGTGTGCATCTGTGTGTGTGGATAGAGTTGTTGAAGAAAGGGCTCTTTCAGATAGGTTTAAGATTGTGGTTGTTAGTGCCAAGGTTAGCAGGTCTAACCAGAACAAATAGGGATGGGGAAGTCAAAGGATGTGCCGATACAAGCTAAGAGAACTCCAGCACATTACATGCACATACAACATAACAGCAGAACATGAAATCTAGCGATGTCACTGCTTCCCTGGAGAGAAACGTCCCTCATGTGACAAGGGAAAGGCAGAAGCTACCTGGCTCTGACCCTAGGGGTGGCTATTGGCGGGAGGACTGCATGGGGAAGAAAACCCTCAGGGAGATGGAGAAGACTTGCTAGGTCAAAGCAGGCCTTTCCCTCCTTCATTAGCCTCTGGTAACACCCACTTTCCTCCCTATTCCTGTATGGCATACTATAATGTGGGTGTTGAACCTCCAGTCATGACCAATCAACAACTGTATTTACATTCCGCTTTGCTTGATAACACTGAGACAAGGAAGAGGACTGAAGTAATGTAGATCACTAGAACCGGAAAGCAAACACCGCTCTCTAGTTGTTGGAAAAGGTTAAAGGGTGCCAGGACATTTAAAAACATCACACTTGAAGGGAAGGAGAGACTCACTTCTCCTGCTGTCGCTCGGGACACCCGAAGGAGAGCAGGCTGTAGTGCGTAGTGGAAAAGCTGCTGGAGGTACCATCCAGGGAAGTCTGGAAGTGGAAGGTTCTCTGTGCTTGTGCCACGGACAGCAGGAGCTGTCAGACGAAGGAGGAGGCAAAGCGGGAACTGGAGAGCAGACAGGATGCCTTCCCAGTCGACAAGCAAGCCGCAGCGAGAACAGTGAGATGCAAAGGACGTTGAAGAAGCTGACGGAAACCGGTGAGCCCAGAGAGCGAGGATGGGATGCTGGGGCGCTTCATGGCCGGTACTGCTTACCGTTGATAAGCCTGGCCCAAACAAGGGAGCTGGGACACCAGGGCAATTGAGCAAAGAGGCTAAGAAGAATGAAAAGGGTTTTCTGACCCAACATATGAAAGGTTTCATTAAAGAATCTTGGGACTATATAAAAGGGAAGGTGATTACTGATGAGAAGTGCGAATCTGGGTCCTGCACTCAAATACTGAACCAATCAAGAAAGTCTTGGCAAGAGAGTAAACCAGGCAAACAGCAAATCTGGCACCCGCAACCAATCAAGATTGTTAAACTTGGAAAAGGGTGAAAGCAGTTTCTCAAAGTTTTGGAATCTATGGGATGGGCGTCTTGTACCGCTTTTTGCTGTGGGAAAATCAAGAAGGCTCAGGGGACGTAGCATACCTCTTGAGACTGTGACTTATGAAATTGTGAAGTCTGTTAACTGTAGACTGTGTACTGATTGTGGAATGGTATTTATTGATTTGTTGTTCACTTGTTAGGTACTTATACAGGAAGCAAATACTGTTTTAAAGCACACACAGGGCAACAGGGAGGATACAGGGGATGATAGACAACAATGTTAAATAATTAAGACAACAATATAAGAAGAGACAATGGGGAGGGGAAGACGAACCTACTATGCCTTGTGAGTGTTCAGAACGTGCAAGTTCAGTGGGCAGATGGGTATGGGATAGGTGCTGTGGTACTCATGGAGAGCAGTAGGTGAAGTGCTGTGAAGAAGCTAAGTGCAACCTCCAGTGGTGGAGGGTGAGCCGAGGCAAGTACAGAGAACAGACAGCACCTGGTATGACAAGATGTCGGAGGTCCGGCCCCCGAGGATGCATAAGGGCCCTGCACACCAATCAAGCTACTGTGCGATTAACAGAGGGGAGAGGAGGGAAGGAAGAGCTAAGAGGAAGGCCTTGAGGCTTTTCCAGAACTTAAGGAGGTCCTGCTCAAGACGAAGAGAGAGGGGGAGGCTGTTCCAAAGTAGGGAGCCCACTGAGGAAAGCTATCGACCACCTGCCCTCTGTTTGGCAAACTGCTTTACACACAAGGAGTTGGTGCCAGAGGAAAACAGGTGTCTAGATGGGGAATATTTAATCAGAAAGAGTTGCAGAGAGTGGCCCCCGGCCCCAGACAGCCTTGTGGTTGATGCATAGGGATTTGAATTTAATTTGTGCTGCAACCAGGAGCCAGGGAAGAGTTTGTAGGGCAGGAGAGATGCGGTCCCAGGGCTTGAGGCCAAGGAAAAGTCTTGCTACCCTATTCTGGATTAGCTGGAGGGGTCACAGAGTGGATGAAGATAGATTAAGGAGGAGGCTATTGCAGTAGTCAAGCCTCGAGAGAACCAGAGCCCAGGTAACAATGAGTCTCCGGGGGAAGGTGAGGAAAGGTAGAATTCCTTTGTGAAGTAAGAGCTGAAAGTGGGACTTCTTGGCAATGTCCTATGTGTGAGGGGGGAAGGAGATAGAGGAGTCGAAGATGACTCTGAGGTTTCTGGCTTCTGAGGAGGGAGCAGGGGGAGAGTCCATGGAAGAAGGCAAGAGTGAAGGGAAGAAGTCGGGTGCTTGGGTCCCAAAAGGAAGGTTCTCTGTTTAGCTGGCATTGAGACTAGGTTCATTATAGGTCCACCAGGCCTGTATGCCTGAGAAGCAGTCAGGGATGATGGATGCTGCAATAGCGTCAGCAGGAAGTTTGAAGAAAAACTGAGTGTCGTCAGCATAGCACTGGAAGTTGGGGGGAGTATGAGGAAATGAAGCCTGCCAGCAGAGTAAGGTAGATGTTAAAGAGCCAAGGTGATATAATGGAGCCTTGGGGGATGCAACAGGTGGAGAAGGAAGTAGGGGAGGAGAAGGTGCCCAGTATGACTTTGGAAGAGCGGTCTGTTAGGAATGAGGTCAGCCAGTCCAGTGCCCGCTCCGAGGTGCCAAGGGCGTCATAGAGCCTTTTTATAAGGATGGAGTGGTTCACTGTGTCAAATGCACGGGAGTGATCAAGGAGGATGAGGACAGCAGGTGAGTTGGAATCAAGGGATGTAAGCAGTTCTTCATGGGTGTTCAGAAGAGCAGTTTGTGTTGCTGGATGCTCAGATTCCAGAGTGATGATTGTGAAGACCGCCGATAATTTCAGTGTTTAAGTTAAGTTGGGGCAGGGCCAACTTCTCAAGCAGTTTCCCCAGGAAAGGGGTGATGGAGATGGGGCAATATTTGTCTGGGAAGGAAGGGTCTGCTGGCATTTTTTTTTAAGGAGAGGGCGCACAAGGGAGTGCTTAAGGATGGATGGAAAAGAACCAGTAGCAAATTAGTGGTTACAAAGATCAGCAAGAGCAGGGGCGAGAGAGGAAATGTTGTTGATAGTTCTGGATGAGCAAGAAGCAACATGTTTGGAGGAGACCCTCATGGAGTTGACAGCTCTGGTGACTTCTTCCAGAGAGACATAGGCGAAGGAGGAAAAGGAGGAAGGAGGAGCATGAGTGGTCAGGTGTGGGGAAGGGGGAGGGATGAGTTGGAAGAGTGCGCAACATGGTTGTTCCGTATGTCCTGGGTTTTGGAGGTGAAATGAGTGGTGAGTGCATTCTAAAGGGCCTGGGAAGGTGTAGGGGCAGAGGATACTGTGGATGGGTTGGCAAGTTCCCTGCAGATTTTGAAGAGTTCAGCCATGTTGTTGGACATGCCAGATACTTGTGCCTGAATGTGGGCCCTTTCTTTGGCACAGATAGAGAGTCTATAATTATTATTATTATTATTATTTTATTATTATTTATAAGCATTATATTAGTTTACATTTAAACTTTTTATGCTTGAAACCATAAAATCAAACCAATAAATATAATTCAATCCAAATAAATAAAAATAAAAAAATAAAAAATAAAACACACACATTATCTCTTCAACTTTAGTCCATTCTCTTTAGATGGTCTCTTTTTCTGTTATCTTCAAAAAAATGTCTTGAGTAAAAGTTAAAAGCACTAAAATTTCAGTGGTTCTACTCCCCTGAGTCAAATAATCCCAAAGTTCCTTAGATGAGAAGGTCATTAAGTGCTGGAAAAGTGGGCTCAAATATGTTGTTCTCAGAACTGTCAGTGATCCACATTCTGTCACCAGGTGTGCAACAGTTTCCCCGACACTCTAGGCAGAGCCTACAAGTATGGACATGCTATGCTACTGGTTTCCGTTTCTCCATGACCTCCCTAGTAGGGTAAAGATTAAAGCTTTAATCTTTAAATCTTAATCATAAATCTTAATCTTAATCTTTTTATGATTAATCTCAGAGTCACCAGGTAGAGACCGTCTCTGAAGGTTTTCTGTGGTTGAGTACAGGGGCATGGTAATTCAGTCAGAGGTGGCGGAGCAGAAGGGCAAGTAGGGGGAGAGGCAGTAGAAGGAAGGAGGTTGGTGAGAGATGGCAGGATCCGGTGAAAGAGGTTGGCCTGAGGGCCTTGAACCACGATGGTGCCCGTGAAGTAGAGATTAATGCAGCAGCGAGATGAGAAGAAGCCCACCAAGAGGACTTCCGACTTGGTGCCACCATTATTGGTAGTGGAAGAGTAAGGGGGGAGAGAGTAGAGATGAGAAGTCTATAGGTCAGGAGATGGGACAGAGAAAAGGATGTCAGTAAAGATTTCTCTGAAGGATGCACAGACATAGGTGTCTGCAATTGGGAAGCCAGGGTTTGCAGCAAGGATGTCCTTTTTATGTTTTTCCGTCCAGATTTTGTGAGAGAGGGTGGATAGGTGATAATGTAGCAGTTGGGGTAGATTGAGGAGATGGAGAGTGCCATCTCAGAGGAAGAGTAAAGATGTGAGAGGCCGGGAGATAAAGAGGGCAGGGGAATGCTACAGTGCACATTTCTGACTTTTAGCTCACAGGCGGCCAAGTGGATGTTAAGAATAACAGTTACAAAGCAATGCAGGATGTGTGCACAACTACATTCAATTGCAAAGCAGCAGTCACAAATGAAGGATGTGAGCACACCTAAATTCGATTTTAAAAGCAACAGGCACAAATGCAGCATATGAGCACACCTACATTCGATTTTAAAAGCAGCAGTCACAAATGCAGGTTGTGAGCACACTTACATTTGATTTTAAAAGCAACAGTCACAAATGCAGGATGTGAGCACACTTGCATTCGATTTTAAATGCAACAGTCGTCACAAATGTATGATGTGAGCACACCCAAATTCGATTTTAAAAGCAACAGTCACAAATGCAGGAGGTGAGCAAACATAGTTGTGATTATTTAAGACATAGGTATTGCAGCACTGAGTACAGAGTGGAAGGGAAAGGGATGAGATAGCTTTGGAAGCAAAGATAATTAAATAAGTATTGACCATGCAGTAGATTGGGGGAGAAGTGCCAGCTGCGATATATCAGTTAGAAGGTCAGGAATGGCACAGGATCAGAGTCAAGGATAGCTTAGGCAGACACACGGAGCAATCAGCAGCACTCAAGTTATAGCAGAAAGAAGCATGCCATAGTGCAAGGGTGAGTGTTGGAAGTGTCCAGCAGCATGGCACATTTTGTACCTGTAATAGAGGGAGGGGTCAAGCCAAGGCCAGTCATACCCGGACAGGCACAGAAAGGGCCTTGGATGTCGGCCTTCATTGCAGGGGCTGGCTTTCCCCTCCCGGTGCCCCGATTGGGTAAAGTACAGCGTGGCAGCCAATAGCATGGAACCAGGCTGCAGACAAAGGGTGGCTCCACTGCCCTAGACAGTGGCAACCATCTTGAAGGAGTAGCAGAGTCAATGCAGGGAGATGTAAATAGGCTCCTCAAATCATCATAAGCATCACTAATGCATCACACACATAATCGCTTTGCTCAAAATTTGATTTGCCAACACAGGCTCAAATGTGTGTCTCGCATGCAGAGCTGCAATTATTGATAATAAAATTAATTAAACGCGATAAATGCTGATTTCAATTAATTAAAATGAAGGGAAGTGCCCAGCGATTTATTTATTTTTTAGCCCTAATGAGCTTACCTTCATGAAAATGCAGCTCAAAAGAGGGAGGCGGCAGTGTGGGCTCCAGGGAGCATGATGCTTTTGTTCCTTCTGCTGGACAATGAGGGAGAGACCAAAAGGAGATCAAGAGAGAAATCATATATCTTGAGTTGATGAACTGTGTAAAAAGAAAGAAACTCAGTGAAGAGAGTTAAAGTGAAGAACATTGAAAACACAGATAAATCCAGGGAAGAACCCTTTTAACTGGTAGAACTTTGTTGTTTTTTCCTTTTATGTTGGAACTTTGGAAAGGAGCTGCAGGTGTTCAGCTAAGAGAAACCAAAAGAGAAACAAGTGGTTGGGACACGTATATTGGGAAAATCCGCGAATTGAACATGCAAGACATTGCCTGGCAGAATAGTGAACCAGGCCTGATTAAGAGAAGGCCTGCGGCAGGGAGACCCCCAGTGTGAAACTATACAGAAATCCTAGTGAGGGCCAGGGGAAGGAGGATATGCCCCCATCATTGATGAACTGCCTACAGTTAGTCAGAAGGAGGGAGCCATCCTTCTGGAATCAGGGCACAACCTAATAGGTTTGGGACACAGGACAGTGAACTATTTGATTTTGATGGATGTTCTGACACCATCGTTAGTTTTATTTGAGGCAAGGAAACCCCTCTTAGTTACATGGTGTGGGGTAAAATAGCCCCTGGATGCCATAAGTAAAAGGCCAGTGTCAGTGGGCGACATGCCCCTAAGCCAAAGGCCTGCTCTGGAATAATGTGGAAAATGAGGCTATGAAATCAAAGTGAGAAGGAGTGAAATTGAGCCTCAAAGCATCAAGACTTTTATGAATGCCAAATGCCAACCTCCCTGCCATTGCCTTCCATTCAAAGGAATAAAGTCCAATTGATGTTTTGGGGGTTGAGTGTCCCAGGGGGAGTGCTTAACTCTTGTGCGATCATTGGGCCTCATTATGACTCTGGCAGTAGCCGTGCCGATAAAATCAGGATGGCTGCCGCCGGAGTAATTTTTTTCCGGTGCCTGGGAATTGGCAATTCCAGGGGCATTACAGCCCCGGCATACCCGGTAATTGCCCATACCTGGGCACCGGAAAAAAATGCTCCCCATTCCCATTGAGCCATGGGGCTCAATGGGAATGGGGAGGCCAGATGCACCAGCACCATTCGTGAATGGTGCCGGCGCATCCGACATGGTCTGCTCGTGCCGGTCCACCTGCCAAATCAGACCTGGGAGCCGAAAAGGCACCCGCGAGAAAGACCTTGTAGTTTGCCGGTCCGGTAACAATGGTACTTGCAAGTTTACCGGTACCGTTGTTACCGGACCGGCAACCTTATAATGAGGCCCATTGTCTGTTGAATTGTTCTTCTTCTGTTTTATCATTAAAAAAGGAAGTATTTATGACAGTATATCTTAACCTGGTCGATTTATAGAAGTCATTGCATTTTGTGTTGCCTCAACATTGGTGGCTGTTCTAATTGGTTGATTCTAATTTGACATTAAATAATAAATGAATAAATATCTTATTGATACACACCGGCCTGGTCCCTAGTCCATTGTGACACGGGGTGTTTGTAGAGGGTGTGTGCGAGACGGGTTGGAGGCCTTCTCAAAAGAATCTGAGGTATAAAACTAAAGCGTTTGTATTGTTCACCACATTCATTGTAGGGGGAAGGAGATCCCTGGTTGTGTGTACCGCGTAATAAACCGTGACAAATGAAGAGATAGAGTTCTTCATTATTTTTCTGTTAAATAAAAGTTTATGCCAACAACATGCCACCTTTGTGTCCTTTGTCTACGTCTGCACCCTCACAGAATAAAGAATAAACCGGAAAAAGAGAAAGACACGGAGACGACACTGACTTTGCTGTACCCTCTATTATCTAAAGATAAACAGGAGGAAGAGACAGCAGAAGATGTAATTTATTATTATTTATCTTTACCAATGTCAGATGTCTTTCTCGACAATCTGATCAGACCTACCCCCACATCTAGCCACCTCACAGCATGTTAGCCAAACTGGCCGGACTCCCCACCCAGCAGGTCCAGTAAATGGCTGTTACACAGCAGCTGGCTGCCCAGTTCTTGCACATTTCCCTGTATCCAACCCCGAAATTCCCAGTATTTTCCAAGCCAATTATTTTCGACAGGTCCACCAGCCTATTCACTTAATCAGACAACTGGGGAGTAGGTCACCACCAGGTTTTCCCACATTCCTGTAATTTCTCCCTTTAAAGGTCCATTACTCAGGGAGGTGGCATCTTCGGTACTACAAGGATTATCTGGAGAAACCAAGAGTCGGGTCATCGTGCATGCCCCATGGTCACCAGGAGATCTCAGAAATCTGGTAAGACTTTCAAAACACGAGTAAGGAGCTGCAGGGATTCACTGAGGTATTACAGACTGTCATCCTGTGCTATGATACCTTGTGGGCTGATGTTAATCAGTATAGTCACGTAATCATGCCTGCAGAGGTCAGATATGAAACATTCAGGATGGCAGTTGGTTGGCCAAAGTCTGAGTCTCGAATAGGTACAGGGAAAGACTGTTCAATGCCTTTTGTGAAGTATGCCACCAGAAAATGCATTGGGGCAAGATTCACAATTGCTAGCAGAAGAAGGGACAATCTTTGGCAGACTTTCTGGACTGGCTGCACAAGAGGCTGTGGCAAATGCCTTGATTCAAGGACTACAGCCCAAAGCAGCAGCAGATGAAAATGATTTGCACTCGATGGCATTCTAAGCCCTTTTCTGAATTGTTTATGGTCCCGCTTGCCAAGAATAAAAAGTAAAACACTGAGAACAAGCTCATGGCCCCACAGTTGCACAATCGCCAAGGGGCGATGTCTCGGACAGAAGAGAAAGGGTTAACCCAAGGGGAGCTGAAAGGGTTTGGGAAGAGGAAGGGGATAGGGAGATGGTGCAGAATGCCAAGGGTACCACCAGTCTCACAGCATGTAATTATTGCCAACAGGAAGTTTATTTGAAGAAGGAATGCACCAATTGGCCCATTGGAATTTCCAGCCTCTACTCCCAGATCTGACCCATTTCCTAATACAAATGTAACTGCTTTCATGCCAAAGAATGTACAGCCTAGTGCTCATCATGACGATCAGGATTAGGACAGTCTGAGAGAACATCTTGTTATGAATCCCTTTATACCTGTACATCAAGGAGTTTCTTATGTACATTGTGCTATAGAAGGATAGTCTGTTTCATGTTTGGTTGACCCATGTGTTAGCAGGGCAGCCATACGTGCGTTTCCCGAATATAGCTGCTCTGCCTTTTCCTTCCTATGCCTGAATGTTCTATCATATTCTTCCATATCCTCTCGTCAGAAATGTTTTGTTATCTTGCATTTTCATACTGCCTCCTGCCATAGCTTATGGCATCAAAGCACTTTTTTGCCTGTCGAGGACCTGATCTTCACAAAGAAGGGTAGGGAAAACTCTTGTGACTACCAGAGAAATAATATATGTGGGAATCAGAACATTAATACCCTGACCTCTGATAAATTTAATTATCCCTTAAATCTAAACCAAACATCAACTTCTCTAAAAAAAAAAAAAGTAAATCCAATAATGTTGAAGTTTATATTTTGGAAGAAAGAAATAATCAGAACATTGGGGACTTCCAAGTCCCACAATGCCCTAAGTACTCAGACGAGGAAAACAGCAAATATGCAGTCTAGTGGTTCTAATGACCCACACCTGAGTGGGAATTGTGAATATATAAGGCCCCCTCAGGTGCAGGCCATTTGAACAAGATGGTGGAGTTGCAGAGACTACCCGTTGCAGGAGAAGCAGAAGTGGAAGAAGGTGGGAGATGCCAGAGTCACCGCTATTTTTGAAGTGAATGTCAGTCCTGAGATGGTCTCCAAGTTCCCACCCACTAGTCCCTGTGGGTCTGTCATACAGGTGGCCAGGACACAGCCATCGCTTTTGGATCCAGTTCCAGGGGTGGACAATTGCAGGATGATCACTTGGGCGAGGGGTCTTCGGGAGTGGGACATCGGATAGTGAGACGCAGTATCCCCTTCCCTATAACAGCTTTACCCTATCCTACCAGGTAGAATATTAGGAACTCAACCCCCCACCGCCTTTTACAACACGAACACCTTCAGACGGCCCGCTTTGAGAGAAAACAGACTAACACCCAAGCCTTATACCTGACGTGTTTCAATACAATGGTCAGGCGAGGTTAGGCAATTACTGACCATCACATACACCTGACTTCCATCAAGCTTCCCCACATGGATAAAAGGCGGAGCACGAGAGCAGACTCCGAGCAAGGCAAAGAACCCGAGGAAACAGCAGTTTCAAAACGGCAGTTGAACGAGAGAGGAAAGACAGCAAAACAGAAGGGGATCGCGAGAAGTTCCCTTGACCTTTTCAAAAATGAACCATAACTTTCCAGAGACCTCGAGAGTAGAGTGCGCAAGACCAGGAAACCAGGCAGAAGTATCCTGCATTGTGTATCAGAGGTACCCAGGGCTCTCCCATGTCAATAATCAAGACAGGGAGAATCATCAGCCGCCATGGTACCGTCCTTGGCTCCAAGAACAAAGCAGCATTGGTGAAATCAACACAGCCGGTGAGTTGGGGAGACCGATACAAGACCGGTCTGTGTTGAAGCCAAGATTGCAAGCAGCAACATTGTATGGCGAGCACTGGAACGAACATTGTTAAAACGCATGTGATAAAAGACGCAAGTAATGTTGGACTGCTGATAAGTTATTGAACTTTCAAAGTAAGATACAATACCTTTGACAGAGTGGTTCGGCACCACGTAGGTGCTCAATCAAAGATCTCTGCAAGGTAGCCAGCTGAGAAGTGTCAAAAGTGAAAGTGAGAAAGAGGTTATATCAAGAAGAGAGTGAGTAATTGTGAAGCGAGTTGGTGCTGTGACGGTTTTCAGCAAAATCCAGCGCATAGTCGAAAGTCTTTGATTTTTTTTTAAATAAAGAAAGCTTGGAAAAGTAGATAAAGTTGGTCTGATCCCGGTGGAGGGAGAACAATTGAAAGCTTTGTGTTAAAGTGGGTCTGAGCCCAGCAGAGGGGGACCCGGTGTGAACAGTAAACCACCCGATAAGGTTTTTGTGTTGAAATGGGTCTGAGCCCGGCAGGTTGAATGGAAAATCACCAGAGAAGTTGTATATGTGAAATCCTAAGAAGAAAGGAACTTTAGTGTTTGTCATGTTGCATCAGGCCCTCTGAAATAAGAGACTGTGAATGGAAAAGAGACTCTGGGATGGAAGTCCTTACTGTTGAAGTTTTGAACTGCATCCTCGTGCTAGAGAAGTCAGAGATTGTGCTAAGTTTCAGTTTGCTGCCTTGTACCATGCTGAAAACATGGGGTAGAGGAAGGCAACAGCTTGAATATCCTGACATATCATTTCTTGAACACTTTTCTTTTGCATAATGTTGTTTCCTACACTATTTGTATTTAGAAGTAAGGATTGGAAATAGATTAATTACTAGAGGCCCGTTTATTTTAACAGACTCGACTAGGACTGCGTTATTATTTCATGGTCCCAGCTTTAGATTTAGGATTAGATAGGCATTTTGCAAACCGAACTGAAGTTCAATAAATACTCTTGAGCTGTGATCACTTGTGTTTGTCTTCCCGTTTGATACCATGCCTTCCTTACAAAGGTTAATAACCTGAATCGCACAACAGGAATCCACATTGCGGCAGGCTTTCAAAATGGAGAGAGAGGCTCTCCTGTTGGCGTGCAATTTCCTGGTGGCTTGATGGCACCGGCATACACCGGGAGCAAGGAAAGCTTCTTTCCCCTTTGGCATGGGCCGCAGAAATCTAGGAGCAGCCTGCCATTCAGACAGAGGCAAAAGAAGAAGAATGAGCAGTGGCAGCAAATCGCATGTGCAGAAGCCGGTGAATTTACCAGTGAAGGGTAATCCCGGTACACTCTGTGCACAAACACTGACCACTGACAGTAATGTTGAACACCAAACTAATATAAAGAAAGCATATTGGTGAAATAAGAACTTTGTAAAGTGGCAAGAAGAGAAACATTACAATCATTGTTATAAAAGTCAACACCTTTACCAAAGTAAAAAAGGGCCAACACTGAAGCCAGCTAATTACAAACACCATTGCCAAAGTAAAGAAGGTGTAATACAAAAGCAAGCTAATCATAACCAGCATTGCCAAAGTAAAGAGGGGGGCAATACTTTACAGAGCATATAATCCATGTTGGTTAAATGACAAGAGAACATTGTTGCAGGAAGATCCTAACTCGTTGCTGCCAGAATAAGGAAGATGCAATAATTAAACAAGATAACAACAAACATTGCCTAAGCCAAAGAGCAGCAACGGTTAGAAAGAAAAAATGTCCTCAGTTTATTGATGTGAAAGTGGGAAAACGGAAGTGGCAGGAGAAGGGCCCTCCTAATATAGAGTGTCCATTAGGGGAGGAGCATAACCTGCATTTCCTGTGGCAAAACCAAGAGTGGACAAACTGCACCAATGTGTGACATGTCTTTTTAAAAGAAGTTGTGAATGTTGATGTTGTTGATAGTTAAAGAGGTTTCTAAAGATTTGAAGTAGACTTCACCACAGAATACTTGTAGTGTTATGAGCTTTCCTCCTGGCAGGCAAGTATACCAGGATAGAGACCATTTAGTGGTAGTCCTGGCAAGTTAGTGGACCAGGATGAAATCCTTGAAGTACTGCATTGTGGTTGAAGGATTTGTGAAGAGGAAGTGGCAAAAGTGTTTCATTAATTGTTGTAGAATTATCCTGGCAAAACTTTGCTGTTAATACAAAGAATTGTAAAAGTGATTGGTTTCTCAAGAAGAAGTTGTTGTATTGAACTTTTGCCATAAGTGGAGAGACAAAGCCTTTTCAAATTGAACTGTTGCTTAAATTCCAAGTGAAAGACTTTTGGAGCAAGAAGGACTTTATGATCCAAACTCGGCTACAAAAAGGAACTTGCTTATTTGAACTTTTGAATGAAAATCGTGCTTTAAATCTGGGAAGAGGAGCTGACCCAGGTTACAAGGATGTATAGTTATTAGGTCTATGTTGAACTTAACTGTTATTTTTGTTACATTTAAATTGCCATATCTTTCCTTTAGGAGTTTGATGTATGTATAAATGTGAGGTACAGATTCCTTTTGTTAGAGCGTTTTCCTTTAGTTTATTTTGACAGGCAGGGAAAATCCTTGTTAGGTTAGGGATAGTGAAGCATTTACCAAACACTTGAGTTCATAAAATGGCTTCTTGTGAAAAACCTTTACCACATTAATGACCCCTCACACGCGTCTGTTCAATACCATATAAAGTTCCAACTGGATTTGGGTCCTAGACCCAGGTTGTTCTTTGACTCAGTGGACCTGGTTCACTACCCTGCCAAGTACTTGTATTATTCTCTTGGTTAGGGTTGCTGACCCTATTCTCTCTTATTCATCTTGGGCATGGGTCCTTGACCGTTCTCTGGTGGTCAGTGTGATTTCCCCATCCACTGATGCAAAGAAGAGGCGCATTCAGGTAGGTCTGATGCACATATGGACCAATCTGGATGTGGCAACTATTAAGCCAAAGAAATGTGTTTAATGCCTGCCTCCCTTCTACTCCCAAATCCCCTTTGGGTCTCCCGTACCTCCCTTTACCTTCATCGGGATGTTGGTACTTCACTGAGGCTTCCAGGGCCAAAGGTTTGCCTCTCTACTGCTTCAGGCTACTCCCTCTGCATCTGTGATGATGAATAGATTGACCTGATCCCAGGAAGAGATAAGATTCTGGATTCAGGGAGTAGGAGGGGGCTTTTTCATGGATCCAGCTTCTCTGCGGTTCTCTCCATATCTGTGACTGCAGTGCGTTCTCCCTCTCTGCAGCTCAGCTTCATTGGGTTTCTCTTTGTGTCGGTCACGTGAGTGCAGCACTTCCTTTCAATATTCAGCTTCCTTTTGGCCTCCGGGACTGCCTGAGATCAAAGGCTGCAGTGGCTCTGCAGCATCCACCATGCTCCTTCTTCTCTGGTTCCACAAGTGGCTTTGAAACTCCCACGCTGCTGTCTTTCTCTGCTGGAGTTGACTGGTATCTTTGTACCTCTTTAGTTTTTATACAATGTAGCCAGTTCCCAATCAGATCATTCTATAAGTTCTTCATCTCTTTTGTTGTTTTGTTCTTGATACTGGTGTGGGTCCACCTCATACCAGTACTTGTTTGACAAGTGATAGTCATGTTTCCTGCACTCTTGGTACTTTGAAGTTCCCAATAGTTCTCTAACTGATAACAGTACATATGTTTACTCTCTACAAAGAGGTTATTCGTGGAAAGAAAGGTTAAAGTGCGTGAGGGTATGCTGATGTCAAAAGGGCTGCACCTTAGATGGTCATATTATTTCCTAGAGAAGGCTTCCCTACCCATGAGATCCTTCCACATTATACCACCCCCAGGGGGACTATCGGGTAGTGGCCTTACCTCCCTTGCCTCTTGGGAATGGGGTTCCCCCTCAGGGAGAAGGGATGACATGTAGTAAATGATCACACAGTGTCACGCCTGTTACTCTGTGGCGCCTCTGGAACCAATGGACCTGCTGCCATTAACCGGCCATTACGCAGTCCCGGAACGTGCAGCAGCGCACTAGTTGTTTCCATCATGGTCGCCGCCAGAATTAATAACTTAATTCAGAACCTCTGGCGCAGTGATTTGAAACCTTTCTGTTATCTCCATGGGTAAGACGCTAGTGTAGAGTTTTTCCTTTGCGATTCCCCACGCCTGCTTGCTGCCTTCATTGCTTGCCAGCATTCCTTCCCTCTTTTGTGTGTGTTTTTTCCATTGGATTTTCCCGTTGTTTTGTTTGGCTCTCAGCCTCCCTATCCATTGCTCCTGTACCCTCCTACAGTTTGCTGGTTTCACGGTCTCCCACTTACCTGGTTCTCCTTTTCTGAGATTCCGGTCTCTTGCTTACCTGGTTCTCCTTTTCTGGGAATGGGAATCTCGACACCAGTTTTCTACACCTCAAGGATCTCATCCCTGGCTCACGACTACCTATTGTTCTGGATACTTACCTGCAACTGCCTTCTGGATCCTCAATATGCCGCAACCTTCCCAGGGTTTTTCTGCCTGTATAGGCTTTTCTCCTGCCCGGCTGTTCCGGGGAAGGGGCCGATAGTCTGCTTATCCCTCAGGCAGACATACTGGCTTCCCTCCAAGACAGGCCTTGCCTCTTCAAGGAAAGAAAGACAACAAAAAAGAAGGAGAAGAAAGGATCAAGGAAAGGGTCCCTTTCTTAGAGCAGGAAGGAACAGGTGAGGAGCTTGAGAACCTTTCCAATACCAGTGACAGTCTCGACACACAGGCCTGTACTTGCCAGACTCCCTACTCCTGGTACTCTTCAGTATTTCAAGTACTGTAAGCAGGAGAACTGGAATAAGTCTTTTGCATCCCCCCTCCTCATCACCCCTCAAGATCACTGGCGTGAATATATATCTTACTAATGATATGGTACTAAATTAGTGCACAAGGCATATTTCCTCTTTAAAGTTTCTTCATGTTCAGGTGAAAGAAGCATTCCTGAAAAGGACCATAAGAAGCGGGCCACTTCTTATAGCCAGGCGATTGCATCTATAGCAATAAACATCGGAGGAAGCCATCACAGACACCCTACAGGGCCTACTCACAACCAACACTGCGATAAAGTTGAAGGATGTCCCTGTGTGGGTGTATGTCACCCATTGTACAAAAATGTTACCGCAAATTATGCAGAACAGATTAATATCATTTAGTCTCCTGCTGGATTTTCTATATATTGTGCCTTTGATTACTGACGTGTGTAAGGAACTCATGGTGGCAACAGTAAAGACAGACACAAGTGATCACAGTTCAAGGGTGTTTATTAAAATGTATAAATGGGTGAGAAAAACACCTAACCTAAACCGAATTTTAAGCTGGGAGCAAGCTACGACCATCAAATAATAATAAGGCAGTCATAGTGGTGCATTGTCAAATTAAAGGGCCTATACCAAAAAATAAACTATTGCCAATCCTTACTGCTAAGTTCCAGAACAGTGTGGGATAATGTTCACAAGAAAAGAAAGAAGTGTTCGCAATGGCCGCCGTCTCCCTTCCCCCCGTTTTTTCGCACGGGACAAGATAGGATTCTTGAGCACAGCACACTCCTGGCCTTCTCCAGCACAAAGCTACAGTTCCTTTCAGCGATATCAGGACCTTAGATGGTCAATTCTCTTTTCTACAAAGTCTCTTCCTTCTGAGGGCCTGATGCGTCAAAATAACAAAACAAAAGATCCTTTACGTATTCTTTTCCGTTGGGCGATGACTCTTCACTCCTGGATCCCCCTCAATCGGGCTCCGACCCTCTCGAATGTTAGTTTCCCTCCGTCGGGTTCCCTACTCCCTTTCACTCAGAATATTTTCACCTGTCGTATTCAGCATTCTCAATGTCTTTTTAAACAACATTTCACTGTGGACATCCCTCAGCTGGGTTTACTATCATCAAAACAATGTTCACAGGGTTACCATGCTTCACCCTGTTTTGCAGGCATCCCTCTGGCGGGTTCACATTTGCCAGCTACACAGTTCACTTTGTTTTATCACAATGCAGGATTCACTTCCCTTAGCTTTCCTCTCGGTTACGGGTCAAAGACTTCGATTGTACAAGGGGTTTTACTCAACCCTTGTATGACCACTTTGACCTCTTATTCCGGTTCTCCTAGGGCCTCCTGGTATCTTCAATTTTAACAAAAGGGGATCAACCAGAGTCTTTTGAGTAAGCACCCATGTGGCGCTAGACCACTCAGAGCTGGTCTTTTCCAGGGCTTTAAAAGTTCTATAACTCACATGGGGGGTCATTACGAGTTTGGAGGTAGGCATTGTGCTATTAGCACCATGGCTGCCTCCAAAGTCCTGTCCGGGTTCTTTGAATGGGTACTTACCGGGTCATTCCAACCTTGGAGGAGCCAGTAAGTCCCCATTCAAAATACCATTCCCATTCGAGCCCCCATAGTGCTCAATGGGAATTGGGGAGGGAGCTAATAACGGGCCCACTAATTGCGGGCCCGTTATTAGCTCCCTGGTCCCTTAGCGGCTCCCGCTAAGGATGGCTGGTTTTACCAGCCGGCCTTAGTGGGACCCGCTAAGGGACCTCCGAATGCGGTGGTAAGGGGTTAACGGCACTGGCATCCTTACCAGCGCCGTTAACCCCTTACCGCTGCACTTGTAAGGAGTCCTACGGTCTTTGTTTTCCAATTCATATCATGTTGCCATTTGCAACCTTTGCTCAACACAGCCCGGTCTTCTATTGGTTCTCCCTCCGACTCACCAGCTTTGCTGACCTCCTTAGCCTTCTTGTCTCTGGGATCAAGGACGGTACTACGGTAGAAAGCGCCTCTCTCCGTCTTGGTTATCAGTGTGGGAGGGCCCTTTGAACTGTTGACATCTGTTACACCACACGCTAGCTGTAGTTCCCAGTTTTGTAATTCCTTTCACGGAGGCTTTGTAGGTCTGGGTCGAAAAGGGCAAGGGCACTTCCCTCCTTGTTCTTTCCAGTTTCTCCGCCTTTCTCCTCCTCTTGAACTGCCATCTTGGAACAGCAGTTTCCGCTTCCGTTTTGCCTTGCTCAAAGGGCGCTCTTGTGCTTCACCTTTTATCCATGTAGGGAAGGGAAAGGGCAGTCAGGTGTGTGTAGTTATTGTCAATTGCCTGACTCTGCCTGACCCCTGTGCTGGAGCATGTCGGGTAAACAGCCCTGGTTTTAGTCTGTTGTCTATCATGGAGTAAGAAAGTGTTTGTGTCAGAAAAGAGGTTGGGTGGGGGGGGGAGTTTCTGAATATTTTACGGGGTAGGATGAGGAAAAGGTGGTATAAGGAAGGGGGTACTGCACCTCACCCGTCAGTGTCCCACTTCCACTCCCTGAGTACCCCCCATTTAGGTGATCCTTCCATACTGGTCTACCCCCAGGAACTGGATCCAATACCAATGGCCGTGTCCTGACCATCTGGAAGACAGAAACCTTCCAGGCCATCAACACTTTGTTTTTGCTTTGTCACCCCAAGTGGGACGGGCATGCCTAGATGTGGATCCCATGCCTGCTGGGCCTAGAGACCCAAGCTACACCTCACTGATGAGGCCCAACAAGACTGAAACATGTTTGGCGATGCTTGTGGTCTCACGCAGAAGGGATATGACCTGGCAGTGCGGGCTGGACTGCTGCTTTTGGGGCAGGCCCAAGCCTGATTTACATATGGTCTTTCTCCTTCTGTAATTGCTTCACATGTGAAGAACAATGGTCTGGAGGGTTGCCAAGAGCAATGCCAGAGGTTAAGATTCATTCTAAACCTTCCAGCCATCCCCACTTTGTTTTTGCTTTGGCAAGAAGCGTGTGACATATTCTGCCAAGGCCAGGAGGCTACCGAGGTGAAGACAGAGAACGGTAAATATCATCCATAAAGCCAAGAGGCCAACAAAGAGAGGGATCCTGGTTACACGACTTGTGATGGGTGGACTGGGTGGTCTAACAACTGTGCCAAGAGCAGTGAGCCATGAACTGTCAGAACCAAAATACATTGTAGAATAAACCAGGAAGGGGCACGGCCAGTGAATGGATGAGGCAATCATAGAACAAGGTCAAGTTCAGCTTGAATTGTGGTAAACCATTTGTTTTAAAGACTGACATAAGTATAACTGGCGGAGTTGAAGTCTTGGGGAAGGCAACCCTGAGACATTTAGAGTTACATTTTGTTGTCTTGAAAACAAAGCCTCAAGATCTGTTTCTTGTGAACTTTGTTGCTAAAACCTGGGAACCCCGAGGATTGTGTGTAACTATATTGCCTTGAATTGCAGGGTAATGTTGAGACTTTTGGGAAAATTCTTTGAACTTGGCGAAGGGGAGCTGAACAGAAAGCTGAGAGCAGGAAAAAGCTCAGAACTGTATGATGGTTACCGTTTCTTTGATTATTGACATTCTTACAGGTTGATTTGCTTTAGTTGTCAGCTCAAGGATACATTTGCACCCAGACAGATTCTTGGACTCAGACTTACCTTAGTTTTGTTCGGATAGGGAGATCCCACCTTAGCATAGGGCAAGTTAGGCCTTCTACCATCCTGACATTTACTTTGATAAATCATTTTTTTTTAACATTGAATCTGTTTTCTGTGTCTTGCTTCTGATTCCTTCACAAATGGTATCAGCGATGGGATGTGACTCAACTGATGAAAGTTGGGGGACTCTAAAATTTGAAAAGCTAAGTGCTAGAGCATCAGTCCCTGCAGTAGCTACTAAGGGCTTTTTTGGGTTTGATATCTGTAGTAGTAGGGATGAGACAATTTCTCCAGGTGAAAGAATATTGATACCCACAGATTTGATATTGATTCCACCCTTGGATACCTACATTAGACTAGCGCCCAGGTTAGGGCTAGCATTGAGATTTGGAAATGATGTACTGGCAGAATTGATAGACCTAGGCTTTAGGGGTGATGTTAAGGTATTGCTACAAAACCACAGAAAGAACCCATTCCAAATTCACCAAGGGGATAAGGTTGTCCAAGAGGTGCTTGAAAATGCAGTGTTCCCTTGGCTTAAGGAAACATCTGGAGAGGAAAGCACAGACAGGGGGACTCGAGGATTTAGGAGGCTTATGAGACATCTGAGGGCCCTCCCAAGGCTGAACCCAAGAAGCCTACGGAGGAAGGTCCAGAGACATTTCCTGATTTAGCCTTTGCTCAAAGAAATCACCCCTTGTTGGTTGAAGCATTTTTACAAGTAGTATTGGAGCTCGAGGGTCAGGAGAAAGGAGGACCCTCTTTCTTTTTAAACCATGGGCTTCTTTATAGGGGAGATACCACTTCAGAAGGTCTGATAAAAAAACGAGTTGTGGTCCCTAAGAGTTCTAAATGGGTGGTCCTAGAGATAGCCCATTCACATCTGATGGGAGGCCATCTGGGGCAGTCCAAGACTCAAGCACATATAGCAAATAAGTTATATTGGCCTGGAATTTACACTGTCATTAAAACCTTCATTCAAGTGTGTGTAGTCTGTCATAAAACCAGCACACATGTACCGCCACCAGTCCACTTAAAACCATTACCAATAATTGAGGTCCCATTTTACCGGATTGGTATGGCATTTGTAGGACCCCTGAAAACATCTAAACTCAGGAATAAATACACCACACGTTAGCTAGCCCGAGGCCTTCTACCTGAGAGCCAACAAATCCTGAAACACCTCCCTTTCTTCTCCCGAGGTGTGTTCCCAAAGGAGATATTGGTTGATCAGGGTTCTATTTCATGAGCAAGCTTATGGGGGAAGTTAAAGAACTATTGCACATCGCCACCCTTAGAACATTGGTGTATCATCCCCAGACAGATGGCAGGTGGAAAGATTTAATAAGACTCTCAAAACTATACCTTGAAGGTTGATTGAACAAGACAGTAAATACTGGGATCAAATGATAACCTCAACCTTGTTTGCTTTCCGGAAAACCCCTGAGGCTTCAACAGGATTGTTCCAGTTTGAACTCCTTTATGGCCAAGAACCAAAGGATGTCCTGGATATGTTGAGAGAAACCTGCAAGAAGACAGAGGAAGCTCCAATTCCCCTCTCCCAGGCCGTGGATAGATTCAAATAACACATGACAACTGTAATATCTTTGGTACAGCCTCAAGTGGTTAAAGCACAAGAACAACAAAAGACCTCCTACGATAAAAAGGTTTCTCTCAGATCCTTTTCAATAGGTCAAAAGGTACTCATCTTATTGCCTACTTCAGAAAATAAACTTGTCTCCATGCGGCATAGACCATGCAAAGTAATAGAGCAAACGGGTCAGTGTAATTACAAAATCTCACACCAGATCGCTGCCTTATAAGACAAATATATCACATAGATGTATTTAAGGAGTGGAAGGAAAATCCCACAGTGTTTCCGGCTATAATATTGTCTTGTTTCTTGCCAGAAGGCAGAGAGAGGAAGGCCCTAATTTCATCAGAAACAAGATTTATATGAACTAATAAGGCAGTACACAGATGTGTTTCGAGAGGAACCGTGGCGAGTAAAGAGTATATTGATTGATTTGTTTATTTATTATGTGCTTATACACAAGTGTTTCAAAGCGCAACCATGCATGGGAGCGAAGACATAAGGAATACAAGAAGAAGTGATCTTACTTGGAATGATACATTCAAATGATGCAGGTCACAGAAAAGGAAGTGCGTGGTGGGGGAGGGGGCGCCAATAGGGACCAAGTGCACCCAGCCCCGTCAGAACATGGGTAATAATGTAAGTGAAATAGTGTTGTGGCAAGTGCAAGGGCCGGGAGCAAGTGCAGGTAACTGGCAAGGAGAGCTTGGGACCTCTGGGGCTCTGAAGGTAGACCAAGCAGCCAGTCAGCAAAACTGAACAGAAGTAGAGGAGAGGATTGACAGAGCAAAAAGAGGTGGTTAGCAGGGAAGAGGGAGAGAGAAAGAGGAGGCGAAGAGGAAAGTCTTGAGGAGTTTCAAGAACTTAAGTATTTCTGGCTCAAGATGGAGAGATGCAGGGAGGCTGTTCCAGAGGGAGGCACCTGCAGAGGATAATGATCTCCCCACAAGTCTCTGCTTGGAGAAGTGGCTCTCCCGCAGAGAATCAGAGGAAGATAAGCACAGGGCTCGGGGGGAAGAGTATTTAGGAAGAGAGCGTTGCAGATAGAGTGGACCCAGGTCCCAGAAAGCCTTGTGGACAATGCAAAGGGTCTTGAACTTAATCCTTGCAGCTACGGGAGCCAGTGAAGGGATTTCAGCGTGGGAGAGATGCGGTCCCTGGGCTTGAGGCCAAGGATAATCTTGTAGTTCTGTTCTGGATGAGTTGAAGAGGACAGAGGGTAAAAGAGGGAAGGTTGAGAAAGAGGCTGTTGCAGTAAGGTAGCCTAGAGAGGGCCAGGGCTCTGGAGATGGTTAGCCTCTGGGGGAAAGTGAGAAAAGGTAAAATACCTCTGTAAAGGTGCAATTGTTAGCCAGACTTTTCAGAGATATCCCCGATGTGAGACGAGATAGAGAGAGTGGAGTCGAAGATGATCCCTAGATGTCTTGCCTCGTTGGTAGGTGGAGGCGCAGGGCCAACGGAGGCCGGCCAGAGAGAAAGAGGGAAGATGGGAGCAGGGGTCCCGATGATGACAATCTGTCTTATTGGCATTGAGGCAGAGGTCGTTTGCAGCATACCAAGACTGGATTGCGGACAAACAGGCAGGTATGAGTGAGGAATAGGAAGAGGCTGAGGGTAGCCTGAAGGATAGCTGCGTGTCATCTGCGTTACACTGAAAGTTAGAGGTGAATGTGGCAATCATACAGGCTAGATACCCATTGGAAAACCAGGGGGCTAGGTTAGATCCCTGGGGGGCACTGCAAGTAGAGAGAGTGATAGGGGAGAGAACGGACCCCAATACCAGCTGGGATGGGCAGTCAGACAGAAAGGAGGTTAGCCACACCAGGTCCTGATCAGTGATGCCCATGGTATCACGGAGACGTTCGATCAGGTTGTTGTGATTCACTGTGACGAAGGCAGAGGAGAGGTCGAGTAGAATGAGGACAGAGGGAGAGTTAGAATCAAGACTTGAGAACAGATCTTCAACAGTGTTCAGAAGAGCGGTTTCCATGCCTCTGGATGCTCTAACGCCAGACTGGTGGTCATGTAAGTACCAACAGATTCAGACTGGAGGTTAAGCTGAGAAAAAGCCAACTTCTCCAACAGTTTGCCAAGGATAGGGGTGTTAGAGATCGGGTGATAGTGCGCCGGAATAGAAGGGTCAGCAGATGGTTTTTTGAGGAGAGGGTGCACAAGAGAGTGCTTAAGAGCAGTGGGGAAAACTCCAGTGGCGAAGGAGAGGTTGCAGAGGTCAGCCAAGGATGGGGCGAGAGAGTCAATGTTGTCCTTGATGGTTTTGGAGGGACAGGGGTCTACCTGTTTGGAAGAGGCTTTCATAGACCAGACTTGTTTAGTCAATTCCTCAGGTGCGACAGGGGAGAGAGAAGAGGGGGGCAGGGGACATGGGCAATACAGGAGATGTTGGTGCATGAAGTGGTACGGAAGAACGAGAGGATAGGGTATCCTGTGTTTTTGGTGTGCAGTGTGCACCCAGGACTGAGCACAGGGCATGGGTGGGTGCAAAGGTGGAGGAGGCTGCAGTGCAATTGGCTAGTTCCTTGCAGACTTTGAAGAGTTTGGCCGTGTTGATTCCGTGGAGATGCAGGCTTGAATAATGACTCTTTTCATGAAGCGGATGCACAGTCTAGACCAGGGGTGCACAACTGATTTTGACAGAGGGCCGAAAGTACCTTACATGAGGGCTATAGTGGGCCGAAAAGTAAATGTGGCCGGGGCGGTAGGCGGGGCATGGCAGGAGGCTTTTTAAACCCCCAATTTGTACTAAACACATGGAAAAAGAATGTTTTTGAGGGGTAACGATTTTTATTTGCATTTCAAACTTACATTTTGTACTACACATTTTCCATTGTTATAATTTATTTCTATTTAGTTATTGTATCTCGCCTGTTTAATTAACTTATATATATTTTATTGACCCTAGATTGGACATGCCATTATTTTGGACTGCTACAGTTTGCTATTTGGGTTGCCCAAGAGGAGTATGGCCTTCGTTGAGTCAGGTTTCCTCAAAAAGCCAAAGATGAACATCTGTTAACTGTGCCTGTTTTAGCTTTATTATTGGGTTCACTCTTGGAGTGCAACACTAAGCCCCATGGCCCCCTCACCCCCAACCAAACACTATGCCCTATGGCCCCTTACACCCAACCAAACACTATGCCCCATGGCCCCCTTACACCCAACCAAACACTATGCCCTATGGCCCCCCTCACCCCCAACCAAACACTATGCCCCATGGCCCCCTTACACCCGACCAAACACAATGCCCCATGGCCCCCTTACACCCAACCAAACACAATGCCCCATGGCCCCCTCACCCCCAACCAAACACTATGCCCCACGGCCCCCTCACACCCAACCAAACACTATGCCCTATGGCCCCCTTACACCCAACCAAACACTATGCCCTATGGCCCCCTCACCCCCAACCAAACACTATGCCCCATGGCCCCCTTACACCCGACCAAACACAATGCCCCATGGCCCCCTTACACCCAACCAAACACAATGCCCCATGGCCCCCTCACCCCCAACCAAACACTATGCCCCACGGCCCCCTCACACCCAACCAAACACTATGCCCAATGGCCCCCTAACCCCCAACCAAACATTATGCCCCACGGACCCCTCACCCCCAACCAAACACTATGCCCCATGGCCCCCTCACCCCCAACCAAACACTATGCCCCATGGCCCCCTTATACCCAACCAAACATTATGCCCCATGGCACCCTCACCCCCAACCAAACACAATGCCCCATGGCCCCCTCACCCCAACCAAACACTATGCCCCAGGGCCCCCTTACCCCCAACCAAACACTATCCCCCATGGCCCCCTCACACCCAACCAAACACTATGCCCCATGGCCCCCTTACCCCCAACCAAACACTATGCCCCATGGCCCCCTTACACCCAACCAAACATTATGCCCCATGGCCCCCTCACCCCCAACCAAACATTATGCCCAATGCCCCCCTCACCCCCAACCAAACACTATGCCCCATGGCCCCCTCACACCCAACCAAACACTATGCCCCATGGCCCCCTCACCCCCAACCAACCCCCCCCCACCCCCGCATCTCAACATACACACAAAATACATTGAAATCCAAACATTCATACACATCCGACACCCCCCCACCACCGCATCTCAACATACACACAAAATACATTCAAATCCAAACATTCATACACATCCGACACCCCCCCACCCCCGCATCTCAACATACACACACACAAACAAAGCAAAACAAACCCGACACACAAACACAAACAGACCACTTACCGGAGACATGCTGGAAGGCAGGCAGGCAAGCGGCAGGTAAGGTGGAACGTTGGAATCGTACTACGGCTGGCGTGGTCCAAGGCTGAAATGCCTTCCGGCATCAAGCCTTATGGACCATGCCAGCCGTAGTGCTGGCCCTCCATTGGTGCAGCACACACGCATTACGTGGCTCGTAGGAGCGACGTGGTGCGTGTGTGTGCTGAGCCAATGAGGGCCAGTGTTTTGTCTGGCCCGGAAGACAACAAAGACTTTCCTAATGGAGGGCGGCCGCGGGCCGCCCTCCATTAGGAAAGTCTTTGTGCCTCGCGGGCCGGACAAAAGAGCATGGCGGGCCGCAACTGGCCCACGGGCTGTAGGTTGTGCACCCATGGTCTAGACTGTCTTTGAAGGAGGCGGCAGGCCAGTTTGTTAGAGGGTGTGCCATACGAATCCCATTTCCGTCCGGCTGCCCTGCACTTGCATTTAAGGACGGCCAGTTAAGAGTTGTAAGAAAAGTTGCACTTTTTGGTAGGATTCAGCCGTTCCCTCATGACAGGGACAAGAATATCAAGAGTGTTGGAAACAGAGATGTTAAAGTTAGAGAGGGCTGTGTCAGGGTGGGAGTCAGCTGCAGGAGTAGAAGGAGGAGAGCAGGTAGAGGCAAAGGTGGCTACTGACACTCTTTTCATGGGTCCGATGACCTTGTAGATGGGAGGCAGTGCTGGGTTTCCGATGCAAGAGTAGAAGAGAGCTTTAAGTGAGATGAGAGGAGAGAGTGATCAGTCCAGGAGAGAGAGGTAGTGAGAGGGATAGATAGGGAAATATCAGTTGAGATGAGAGCATCCAAAGTGTGGCTAGCGGTGTGCGTTGAGCCTGTGGATAAGATGGAAAGAGAGAGAGTGTCGCAAAGATTGTGGAAAGGTCCTGAGGAATCAGGTGAGTCGAGATGGATGTTAAGATCACCAAGTAGGAGTTGAGAGGAGGCGGAAAAGAGATAGGAAGTCAAGTCAGCCCATTATGAAAGGAAGAGTATGGGCTGACCAGGTGGCCAATAGAAAGTGGACAGCAGGAGTGAAGCGCTAGGAAAAGGGTAGAGCCTGCAGGCTAGGCACTCAAATGATGAATAGGCCTGAGTAAGAGTGACAGACACAAGAATCCACTCAGGGAAAATCATTGCTACTCCACCACCTGGTCTGTTTAGTCTAGGAAGAGAGAGTATGTTATAGCCTTCTGGGAGAAGTGTGTCAAAACCTATGACAGAGCTATCTTTGCACCAAGTCTCAGTGAGGGCAAGAGGTTGCAGATGTCAGAGGAGTGTTTGACAGCTGAGCGAGTGTTAAGCGTGGCAATGTGGAGCAGATTGCCATCTGTGAAATACTTACTACGGGGGGGCAAGGGACGGTGGTCCGCCCCATAAGTGGCGAAAGTGCCTGAGGGACAGAGGTAGAAGGGGGCAGAGGAGCCAAGGTCAGCAAGGGAGCAGGGACCACAGTGAGTGAGAAGGGAGCCAGTGCGGGCAGGACCGCAGGGGACATTGGAGCCCCAGATACAGTATTAGTGGGTGGCAGGTTCACCAAAGAGAAGGAAGCTGATGAGGTTGTCAATGTGAGGGGTGTTAGCAAGGAGGCCGTGGCGAGGGAAGAAGGGTAGTTAGGAGGCAGCGAGGGAGCCAAGGTGGGCAAAGCTGACAAGGGAGCCAGGGATACCAAAAGAGCTGATGCAGAAGAAGCAAGGGAGGATCCTATCAAAGCGTAGAAGGTTGGTTTGAGGGCCCTCTACCATGATGGTACAATTACAGTGGACATTGATGATGACCCTGGAGGTGGAGAAGAGGGAAAGAAGTGCCTCCCAGCAGGTGCCACCATTAATGGGCGAGGAGGAGAAAGGAGAGAGAAGGGTGATCATATAGAGAGTTCATAGGTCGGGTGAGGGAACAACAAAGAGGATGTCGGTGAGGTTGGTGGCAAAACTCGGTGGAAGTTGGAGATTCTGTATAGATATTCATGAATGAAATATCATCTCTGCCTTCAACGCTTACTCAATGCCCCGTATTGATGATCTGAAAGATCGGCTGGGTAATGCGGTCTACCTTTCAACTCTCGATCTCACAAAGGGGTATTGGCAGGTTCCCCTACATGGGCCTGAAAAAGAGAAAACTGCCTTTGCTATTCCCATAGGGTTGTTTCATTTTAAAGTCCTATCTTTTGGGCTACATGGTGTTCCTGCAACATTACAGAGACTTATGGATAAAATCTTAAAACCATACTTGGAATTTTGTGGAGCCTATATAGATGACATTGTAACACGTAGCAGGACATAGGAATATCATTTGTACCATCTCTACACCATCATGAGAGTAGTAAGAAACGCAGGGTTGAACGCTAATCCCATAAAGTGCAAGTTGACTCAGTGTGCAGTAAAATATTTGGGGTAATGGCACGGTCCAACCAGAAGAGAAGGTGAGAGCCGTCCTTGATGCAACCCCTCCAAAAACCCACTAGGACTAATCAGGTACTAGCACAGCTTTATTCCACATTTATCTAGCAAGACATCCAGTTTGACAAACAAATTGAAAAATGCTGAGCCCCAAAAGATCAGGTGGGAAGAAGAGGATGAAATCTTTTATACGGCCTTGAAACAAGCCCTATGCTAGAGCCCAGTTCTGAGCGTGGCAGATTTCTCCAAATAATTCATCCTCCAGATTGCTGCTTCCTTAATAGGAAAAGGGGCTGTTCTGTCACAAAAATACGATCGTTTTGAACACCCAATTGTATACATCTGCAGAAAACTCTTTCCCAGAGAAAAACATTATTCAGTCATTGAGTTAGAGGCATTGGAAATCAAGTGGGCTTTAATTCATCTAAAGTATTACCTCTTTGGTCACAGGTTTTGCTTAATAACAGACCACTCTCTTCCAGTTTGGATTAGTCAGAGGTGTAAGGAAGGCATGGTATAAACAGTAAGACGGACACAAGTGACCATAGTTCAAGAGTGTTTATTGAATTAAAAAGGGTTTGAAAAACACCTATGTAATCCTAAATCTACAGATGTGAGCAAGCTACGACCATCAAATAATAATAACGCAGTCCTAGTTGTGTCTTGTCAAAATAAAAGGGCCTATACTAATAAACCTATTGCCAATCCTTACTAATGGTTACACGCAGTCGAGCAGGGATCGTGCTGACTGGCAGAATAGAGCTTGTCACTCTCTGCGCCGACGATATAATGCTATATGTGAGGAACCCAGAGAGATACCTGCTAAACGTTTTAGAAGCAGTAAAAGAGTTCAGAGAATACTCGGGTCTGAGGTTGAACGTTGCCAAATCTGAAGTGTTTCCCCTAACAGATGCAATTAAACAACCTGGCCAATTACACAGACTCAAATGGGCACCACAAAGGGTGAAATATCTGGGAGTAGAGATAGAATGCACGACACAGCATGCAGGCATGCTCAATTACGGCGAACTAATAGATGCATTCTGCACCAAGCTCGACCGCTGGAACTACCTTCCGATCTCGCTTATGGGACGCCTAACACTGATAAAAATGATTCTATTACCCAACATGTTCTATCTGTTGAGCACAGTCCCAATATGGCTGGGAAGATCCTTCCTCTCCAAGATTCAAGGAGCATGCTCAATATTTGTATGGAAAGGGCAGGCACGAGTGAGTTGGAAACGGCTAACCAGACCATATGAACAGGGGGCACTAGCTTGAATTCCTTGTGGCACAAGCCTATTATGCAGTATACTGGAAGAAGGGTGGTCCCGCGGCTTCACACGTGACACTGGAAACAAAGGGAAAGGACCCAGCGAGACTCCTACACCCACTGGCGGAAGGAAAATCAAGAAGCAACAATGTATTGAACCCCACTCTGGTGACATATGTAGCATGGAACAGGCTAACGGGCAACCCCAATAGTGCTGTGTTATAGAGCCCAGTCATGACTAGATCGGATGCACCATACATCCCCCCGGCGCATGATGTGCAATTGGCCACACACTGGAGAAACAAAGGTATAAATCACTTTGGGGACTTATATGTTAACAAACAATGTGTTGGCTGGGATGACAAAGGCAATTGTCGATGATAATCGATGATACACTGATGCAAAAGTTAGAATACCTCAGGCTATGCTCGACAGTAGCAAACACATGGGAGTGTTTCCCCAGGGAACCACCATCACATCCAAGCCTGGGATATATACTTTCTCCTAGCCGGGCAAAAAAATCAGCCTCTACCCTATACAAAACCACCATGTCAACCTGGAAGATCCAAGCTCCAGATGTTAGAGGGGAATGGGAATGGGACCTAGATATCACCCTTACAGATGCACACTGGTCACAAATATGGTGGTTAACAAAGAATATATTTTGCAACTCCAGATATCGCCTGATACATTTTAAGATACTGAACAGGGCCTATCTTACCACAGCCCGTCTCAAAACATGTTCACTTCAGTGTTGGTTGAAAGCCAAGATGCAACAGTGAAGCAGTGGGCATATTTCACATGCTGTGGTCGAGCAAAAAACTCGCTGGATACTGGTCAGATGTGTGTGAAACGCTCAGTGAAATGTCGGACCAGCCAATAGACTGGGACCCGGTGTATTGGGTGTTGTGTGCAGAATGAACCCGACCCGGTGCAAACTCCTCAATCTAGGCCTGTTATTAGCAAAACATGTAATACTAAGGCGTTAGAAAAACAGAGAACCTCTTGTACGGAAAGAATGGATAAAGGACATGACCTGGGAAAATGATAATGAAGAAGTATACCCCAATGTATTTCCAACGACATGTCGCCTGAAAGATATATTGGGCGGGTTCAGACAGTATTTGTTGGATAGAAATGTAGGAGAAGACGATATAAACATGTAAACCTCCAACTATGTACACAATTGAATAACTGTAACAAATAAGAAATGCAACTGCATACAATGAAATGTGTTGAAGAAGTGCAAGCTAAATAAAAGGTTTAAAAAAAAAACGATTGGAAATCCTTTCCTCCAAATAAAAATAGTGTGGGAAACAGGGTTACGAAAAAGAAAGAAATGCTCCCAAAATTATATGTCAGGATGTTCCTGCCGTTAGCCTCCCTTCTCCAAGTTTTCAGCATGGGACAAGGCGGTACACTCAAGCTTGGCACAGTTTCTGGCTTCTCTAGCACAAGGATATAGTACAATCATTAGCATTAGGGCATTCTGCACTCAAGCCTCTTTACCTTTCAAAGTCTTTTCTTTCAGAGGGCCTGATGCGACAAACAAAATACGTTCTTTTCCTCTTAGGATTTCACCAAGTACTCAATTTCTCAGGAAATTCACTATTCACCTCGGATCCCACTTAGCTGGGCACAGATCCTCATAACACAATGTTCAATTAGTCTGCCTCTGCCAGACTCGAACCAATTTCAATTTAACTTTCAAACTCAAACTTTCTTTAACAAAAATCTCTCAGCTGAACTCCCTCCCCCCGGGCTCGGACCAACTTCATCTGCTTGTTCATCAACTTCCTTTACGCTATTAACATCGAAGACTTTCAATTGTGCACAGGATTTTGCTTGACCCGTTGCAGGACCACTTTGATTCACAAATCTGTGTTATTCTTTCGCTTTTGCCACCTTTCACTAGTGGATACCTTACAGAGACTTTTGAATGAGCATGTACGCACGGGGTGCCGGACCTGTCTAAGGTATCGTATCTCGGCTTAAAAGTTCAATCACTCATCTGTTGTTCAATTTTACTTGCGTAGATTATCTCATCTGTTTCATACACTGTTCGCTTCAGCATTCACTATACAATGTTGCCACTTGCAACCTTGGCTTCAACACAGACCAGTCTGGTATCAGTCTCCTCAACTCACCGGCTGTGCTGACTTCACTGGCGCTGCTTTGTTGTAGGAGCCAAGGACAAAACCACGGCAGCAAACGATTCTCCCCACCTTCACTATTGACGCGGAAGAGCCCGGGTTGCTCCGACACAATGCAGGATTCTTCAGCCTTGTTTCTTGGTCTTACGTTTTCGATTCTTGAAGGTTCATGAAAGTAATGGCTCTTTGTCAAAAAGGTCAAGGGAATTACCCTCCTTGCGATCCCCTTCTGTTTTGCCATTTTTCGCCTTGTATTAAACTGCCATCTTGGAAATTCTGCTTCCTCGTGTGCTTTGCATCGCTTCAAGTGTGAGAAAGTATAATGGAAGTCAGGTGTGTTTAATAGTCAGTAATTGCCTGACCCTGCTTGACCATTGCATTATGACATGTCAGGTATATAGCTCGATTGTTAGTCCGTTTTCTCTCATAGCGAGCAATCTGTGAGAAAGTGTTTGTGCTGGGAAAGGCGGGGGGTGAGTTCCTAAGTATCCTACTTGGTAGGATGGGGTAAAGGTGTTAGAATTAAGGGGATACAGCGTCTCCCCATCCGGTGTCCCATTCCCACTCCCCGGAGACCCCTCACCGGCCCACCCCCATGGAATTGGATCCAAAAGCGATGGCCATGTCCTGGGCACCTGGATGACAGATCCCTGGGGACTAGTGGGTGAGACACCTTCAGGTTTCTCACAGAAGCAAGAGTCTAACCCTCTGGTAATATAGTGGTTCTTGGACCTTCAGCCATATTGCTTCACAGTCAAACACAGAAAAGGAGAGCAAGGCCACGTGGACTTCCCCCCTCCCGTTTTCCCTGTGAAGCACCTTGGTCCAACCCCCATTAGGGAAGGGTATGTGGGAAACCTGATGGTATTCTCACTCCTTCTCTCTTCGGATCCTCTGTGCAGGTGGCCAGGGAAAGGCCATTGCTTTTGGATCCTGACCCTGGGGGTGGAGAATCACATGGGTGAAGGGTCCTTGAGGATTGGGAATGAGGTGCACTTGGGTGAGACATGGTATGCCCCTTTCGATCTTGACGACTAACCTAACCATCCCCTGACCTTTATGGGCTGTTGCAAGCCAGCTCCCCTCATTTACTAACATGCGACACTTAACAGTACTGAGACAAGGGAGAGCAGACAGAGTAATACTCACTTGCCTTGTCACCACTTAGTACTGGGATGAGGAAGATGCCTGCAAAGAGTGGTGAAAGTCAGGCATGTCCTATTAATCATAGTCAGGCAAACACAATTGGAAGCCCACACCTGCAACCTGTTAAAAGGTTGCAGATGTATAAAGGGTGACAGCATGTGAAGCAGGAGGAGGAACAGGGAGACCTGTGGGAAAGGGGTCTAGCAGGAGACCCATTTCCAGAGGAGGCAGCCATGGTGGGACCTGTGCAAGAGCCAGGACGCCAGCCAGAAGACCAGTAAGCCTAAAAAGCCCAAGGCATGTTGGGCCGGTGGGCTTTTGCATGAGTGGGAGCCTCCGTGCCATACAAATCAGCAGCCAGAGCTGCGGAGGTGTATGAGAGAGTGTGACGCTGTACGCGTCCATCCAGAGCAACCAGCGTGGGCGACAAAGGCCCACAATGTGATGGGGGCTAGCAGCACCTAGCCCACTGACCAGTGAGGCTAGAAGAAAGGAGCGGGAGCTGCCGACGAACAGTGCTGAAAACCGGTGAGTGTCGGGAGAGGCACTCAGGAGCCAGGGGCGTTCCTAGAGGGTGGCAAAGAGGTAATGCTTTACCGTATTGAAGGAAAAACTTGAAATTAAGCATATTGAACATTTGTTAAACATCGCACTGAAGGAAACTTTGCAAATAAGTGAATTGAATTAAACATGCTATATGCATATTGAATACTGAACCAAATGGGAACTTGAAATTCCACATATTGAACATTTGTTAAACACCGAACTGAATGAAACTTTACAAACAAACACATTGAGTATTTGTTGAATACCGAGTGGAACAAAATCTCGCAATTAAGCTTGGTGAATATGAAATTAAGTGACATCTTGTGGACAAAGTCAATAATAAAAGGCAGTCAGAGGGAAAGTGCCCATATGACAACAATAAGAAAAAGCAGAAAGATTAAAGATTGTCATGGAAAGGTGGGACAGGAGTAAGACCACCACAAAGTGAACTTTACAAATAAATGCAATGCGGCAAGGACCAAGACTGGCAAGAGGTGTGCGACATATTCTGTCAAAGCCAGGAGGCTACAGAGGAAAAGCCAGAGAACTGTAAATATCATCCATAAAGCCAAGAGGCCAACAAAGAGAGGGATCCTGGTTGCGTGACCTGTGATGGGTGGAACGTGTGGTGTGACCACTACGCCAAGACCAGTGAGCCCTGAACTGTGAGATCCAAAATACATTGTGGAATAAACCAAGAAGGGGCACTGCCAGTGAATGGATGCCTGGTGTTCATTACCTCTCAGGGTTGCAGACATATTGAAGGAACTTGGGCACCTCCCAGCAGATACTTCCCTGTCCGTGGGCAGGGGATACTTGAGACTTTATTGTACACCATGACGTATGGCAGATCAAAATTGCTCGACAGTCTGACAGATTCGTGTTGAGTGCCCTAAAGGTAAATCATGGCTGGATTGGTCCTGGAACAAATTGGCAGTTGGAGCCCCTTGTACCACCCCATTTGCAATGTATAAAATATTAGCGCCAGGTCAGAGAGTAAAGGTATGCTGGGTGGGGTTTGCTTAAAGGTTCCTATTAGAGGGAGGTGAGTTTTTCAGCGCAAATAACAGCTGTTTTGGGGGCATCAGTGCCCCCTCCGTGACATGCATTTCGTTTTAAACAGATGTACTAGGACTCAAAGTGTATTTTGGCCTCGGGAAAGGAAGAGGTTGGTAAGCCTTGAATATGATAGCTTCAATTTGTCAACTCTTTTGCCACTTTATTTCCTGAATCTTTTATAATGTATGCCTTAGGTCTAACAAACATCCAACATAAGTAAGCATACCAAATAGAAATCATGTTTGCTGTGGAGAAAACAGGTTTTCAGGCGACACATATCGATACAACATTCTGTGCATTCCTTCAGATTTATTCTGCATGGTAACAGAGCATAAAGGCAAAACCTTATTATTTTTGGGGCGTGGTACTAACAATATTTCTTGTTGCCTCAGAAGGTATGATAATGTCTTGTCATGTTTATAAAGGATCAGCACATGGTTATTTCCATCGTGAACATGATGATGCTTTTGAATTGCATAGTGATGCGCTGATGAACATAGTGTCTTGTGATTGTATTAAGAGATTAATAAGGTCACTTCTCATGGACCTGGCTCCCATGAAATGTAACGTATTGTGAAAAGGCAATAAAGTGATTTCAATAATAAAGGTAGTTGCACATGACGTGCAAAGGGAGTGGGGGCTGGGAGCATATCATTCCAGTCTGTCATTTTGCCTTGTTCCTTTTCTTGATTATATGTTTGGGTATTCCACTGATTTATATTTGCTCTGTTCCATTCCCTATGTTTTGTTTCAGCTTGGACCTTTAACAAAGAACTATAATCCCACTAATAAGTAGCAGTATACAATAACCTTCATTAGGATTGCTGGCACCTTTTATGGGCGGCCACAGTTACTAGAGCTGCTGGCATTTGGCTATGAGGCCGTACTGCATGAGGCAGCTGGCACTATACACTGCTGACACTGGGGTAGAGGGTGGGGTGCTGGGAAGCAGCAGGGGATTCGGACTACTAAACAATAACGAACTGTATTATGGATGTGAGCTAATGGAAACGCACCGACTGTCTAGCATGGGAGGAAGGTAGCAGGTAGCCCCAAGCTTACCTCAGAGTCAGGACGCTTCAAGGAGGATTTCATCGTGTGCTTGGGCATTGCAGGTGTTCCGGAGAATGAGGATGGACTAATAGAGAAATGGAAGAAGGACTTACTCTAGAAGCTGAGAAAGGCATCTTCCAGGGGCTGTCCAGAGCAACCTTTATTCATTGTTTCTGATCAAGTTTTCTTTATTTAGCACCCTTCTTCTTGGGAGTGGGTCTAGGTTGGTGCTTGAAAATTAAAAAGGGGACATGCTGTTGTTTTGTTTCTTAGTGCATTGCAATCTAATAAACCTTCTCTGTTAGTTCCTCCTCTTCAGTTTATATTGCATGGGCTCCGTTTTTCTGACAGTGACCATGTAGCATTCCACAGTATTATGTGTACCATTGTTTGGAGTTTGAACTGTAAAGGTTAAAAAACAAGGGTGCAAGGTCTTATCTTAGTTACTTCAATCACACGATTCTATGTGATTGAAACGTTTTAATCTAAAAAATATATTGGTAGATTTTGCAACAAATATATGTGGGGTGAGACCCTCGCAACCCCCCTGCATTAGTTATGCGGCTAAACCCACCCCTCAGATATATTTGGGGCAAAAGCCGATGAATTATTCTATAATGAAATCTTCTGCGGCCAAAACTCCCTTTCTCAATCCCAGAATTCCTACAGGTTTGTGCACTTAGCCTTTCGTCCATATCCCCATAGCAGCCATGTTAGCATGTAATATCTATTTCCGTAGGTCCTCTTATTCATATGTCTATTTATGATCACAGACAGGGAAAAGCTGTGAACCATTGTTACTCGCAGATCACTAAACTCTCATTTGACCCGCAAGAACAGTGTTTGTATCCGTGACTCAATCTTGAAGCTGTTGAATGACCAGGCTTCATATATCATGTATTCCCTATGCATGCATCCGTATAGGCAGGAGCGGTGCACTATACTGGTTGCTAAAAGCCCTGCAGCTCAAGTTTACTTCCTCCGTCAAGCGAGGTTGGTTATCTAGTGGCTTCTAAAGGCCGCAGCTACAGAGCAGAAAGCTTTCTGCTAAAGATTTTAGAATTTAAAACGTTTCCCCTACTTGAAAACATGAGGTAAACGTGAATGCCATGGGGAATGAAGGAGCTCCTTGAATGAAGGAGGCCCTTTTCTTTTTCCATTGCAGCCAAGGAGCAGAGCCACCAGCGGCCCCAAGAGAAGAAGTTGAAGCCTGTGGCCAGACACCAGGTAAGCCAATAGAAAACAACCTGTTAGGCCCCGATGGGCCACTGAAAGGAGGACAGACACGCCGAGGTTGTGCGTATGTCTTGCTTTATTCCGAGCAGAACATAAACTGCCTAGAACATTCCCTCCCCCTTGCGTTCCCTGTAACGTGACGCTACCCACGTGACACAGCGTCGGTCTCTTAAGGAGACACGAACACTGTGACATCACCCCCGGACGAAATATCCTTACAACGTTCTCAACATTCTTCAACCAGGCGTGCTGGTTTCTTCACGGCTCATTGGGGCCGGCTGCTGGTGGCTTTTCCTGGATCTTCTTCTGGCCTCTCTGTTCTCTTTGTTCCTGGACGAGGTGAGAATCTTGGAGGCGTCCATAGTGTATCTCGAGGATCTAGTGACATTGGTTCGGGATCTGTGGGCTGAAGTCTCTCATTTCCCTTTGTTGCCGTGAGCTTGAACTGTGAGCTGTTCCAGGTTATTTCTCCTTCTTCATTTTTGTCAGTCACCATGGTCCCTTTTATTGCCGTGACTTGTAGAGGCTGTGGGGTGAATCTAGAATCGGTCTTCTTGACCATTGTCTATTGTACCAACACTTAATCTCCTACTTGCAGGCAGGGGAATTGCTAGGTGTGGAAAAGACCTGGGGCTAAGCTGATGTCGGAACTGTCGGGACTGGGGGCTAGCTAGTCTTTTGGCTGTAGCTCCTGAGATTCTATCCGGGGCTACAACCAAAAGATCAGGGGCTATAGCCCCCTTAGCCCCCCCTAGCAATGCCCCTGCTTGCAGGTCTTTTGGGCGTGCTCTTCTTCTTTCATCTGCCTGGATGCGGGCTCGTTCTTTCCACTCTGCGTCTCTCTCTAGGATTTCCGGATCTGTTTCTGGTTGTTTGTCGGATGTCGTATGATTCGTGTACGAACTTGGTATTTTACCATGAGTTCGACCGGGGTCCTGTTTGTGGCCTCATGTGGTGTGTTACGATAATCTCAAAGCATCCCGCATAGGGCCTGGTGTGGGTCAACATTTTCCAGTCTGGCTCTTTGTAATGTCTTTTTGATTGATGACATAATCTCTATGCCATCCCGTTGGCTTGCGGCCATAAAGGTGTTATTTTCTGGTGCTTGAACCCGGTTGCTTGGCGAATGTTGCAAAATCGTGGCCGCAGAATGGCGGGCCATTGTCTGACTTGATGACATCAGGTATGCCCCATTCGCTGACGACTTGGTGAAAGACAGCTACGACTTGGGCAAAGGCTGTGGATGAGGATGAGGATCTCTTTACGATTGGGAACCTTGAATGTTCAGCAATGAATAAGAGCAGGTATTCCCCTGATTCTAGGAGTCCATAAAAGTCCACTGCCACCTTTTCCCATGGGTGTTCTGGTATCCGAGTTGGCTGTAGGAGTATCGGCGCTTCGGCTCTGGCCAGGGCATTGGCATGCCATGCAGTTCCTTACCCATCGGTTTACTAAAGCGTCAAGGAAAGGGAACCACACGTGGCAGCGCAGTTGTCGTTTGGTGCTGTCCGCTCCCCGGTGTCCCTCGTGGGCTGTCTTTATTATGTCTGACCGTAGGGCCGCTGGGATTACTATTCTACACCCTCTGAGGAGTATGGCTTTGTCTTTGACGGCTAGCTCCGTATGGACTTTTGCTAGTCTCTCTAGTTCGTCTCGGTTTTCACCTGGATGTGTTGTCAGTGATCTCCTGTGGTCCTTCCACTTGTGTTCAGTGAGGTGAATCGCCAGGGCCATGGACGGATCAGCTGCTGACACCAGTGCGACAGCTTCTAACGATATTGCTGGAGGCAGCGCATTTGTGGTGACGTAGCTTATGTATTCCATGTCACCCTGTCTTGGTGTTGGCCTTCCTGTGGGGTGTCTGGATAAATAGTCGGCTGGGTTGTGTTCACTCCCCGGATGATGTATGACCTGATAATCATACTCTTGTAGGCGGATGCCCCATCGTTCGATTCTAGGGGGCATCTTTGTTTGTGGGTTTCCAAATAGTGAAAGTAAGGCTTGATGGTCCGTGATAAGGGTGAATCTCTTTCATATTATGAAATTGTGAAAATGATCACACGCCCAGACTGCCGCTAGGCTCTCTTTTTCTGCTTGGGAGTATGCAGACTCGGGGGGCACTAGTGCCCTGCTGGCATATGCCACTATGTGTTTCGGGTGGGTGTCAACTCCGTTAGTCTGGGCGAGTATGGCACCCAGTCCTACTGGGCTTGCGTCAACCACTATTTCGGTGTGCCAGTCCGGGTCGAAATAGGCCAGTTTTCTGGCTTCTGCTAGGGATTGCTTTATGGTGTTGAATGCCTCTTGGCATTCTGCTGTCCAGGCGAAGAGCATGTCTTTCTGGAGCAGTTTTCGGAGTGGTTTGATGATTGTGGCATAGTGCGGTACGTACCTTGTGCAGTATCCTGCCATGCCCAGGAATGAACGTACGTCTGCTATTTGTCTCGGTTCTTGTAGTTTGAAGATCGTAGCAACTTTGTCGCGGTCTGGGGTCATTCCGTCTGCAGAGAATGTGACTGAAAAATTTTAACTTGGTTTTGCTGAACCAGCACTTGTCAACATTCAAGGTGAGGCCTGCGTCTTGGATGGCTTTGCATGTGGCACGAAGGGCGACATGTTCTTCTTTCGACTGCCCATACACAAGAATGTTGTCACTGAAGTTCAGTGCCCCTCTAAATGGCTGAATGATTTGACTGATGGCCTCGTGGAAAATTTCTGCGGCTGAAGATATGCCGAAATTTAGACACTTGTAGCAGAATAATCCGTCGTGCGTGGCAAAGGTGGCGATTCCTCTCGATTCTGGATGGAGTACCATCTGGTGGTACCCTAGATTGAGGTCTTGTTTGGAGAAGAGAGTGGACTTATTCAGTTGAACAATCATGTCCTCGATTCTGGGGCCTGGGTGTCGTTCACGCTAAATCGCGGTGTTGGCTACTCGCATGTCCACACAGAGTCTAAGTCGTCCTCCGTCCTTTGGCACTATTACCAATGGGGAGGCCCACGGGTTCGGGCCTGTCGCTGGTTTGATTATTCCGTCTTCCAGGAGTTGTCCGAGTTCAGCTGCCACTGCGGCTTGGAGGTGGAAGCCAACCCTCCTTGGATGTTGTGGAAGGGGTCGGACAGTGGGATCAATATGGAGTTTCACTGGGGCTCCTTTTAGTTTCCCTAGGTCCTTGCAGATGAGGTGGAATTCTTTCATGATGGTGTCTTTTGATATCGTCTCTGTACACGTGGGACCTGAACGGATGTTGAACACGCTATCTCTTGTCTCAGGTGTTGGTACTGTCAAGTGGATTTTGTCGCCTTCTTGCACGTGTATGTCTACGAGTCCTAGGCAGGGGGCAGTTCTGTAGCAGAGGAGGCATCTTCCTTTGGTTGGACTGCGAATGACATGAATGCTTGTCGTGGTTGCCGTGGATGAGACGCCGACCGAAAGAGCCAATTGTTTGTAGAGGGGTTGCAGCGCCCCATTGATATATCTTGGACTCGGATGGCGTCAGGGCTGGTTTGTTGGGAATCTGGTGGAACTTCTTCTCACCCATTATGTTGACGGTGGCTCCTGAGTCGACTAGGAAACAGAATTGTCTCCCTCCTATATCCACCGGTATCATGGGTGCTTCACGTGCTTCTCCTTCATACATGATAAGATTGACATATTCGTCATGTGGATGTTGGTCAGATTGATTGACTTCTTATTCGAGACCTTGTTGGTCTGCTTCATAGTGGGTGTGATGAGTTGGGGGCCCATCATATTCGTCTCTTATGAGGGATACTTGCTCGTATCCTTCAACTCCCTGGGTCTCATCAGGCGGTTAGACATCTTTGACCACTGTGACATACCTTCTTGGGTTTTGGTGATATGGCTGTGTTTGGTAGGCTTGAGCTTGTGGGTTTCTGTTGGGTATTTTGAATTGAGGGGCAACAGGTGGTCTTTGTATCGGAAATGGTCTGCCTTCCCTGCAGACTGACTGAAAGTGTCCCTCTCTGCCGCAGTTACCACATCTCTGGGACAGTGCGGGGCAAGTCCCTGCATGAGGGAAAGCCATCCCACAGCGGTAGCATTGGCTTTGGGTTCTCGGCGTCATTGAATGGTTGGGATTGAGGACTCTCTCTGTTGTTCTGGTGGCGTTGGACTGCATTGCCACTATCGTTTCGTTCTTGTCCTGTTTTGTCGAAGCAGTGCCTGTTATCTGTGACACTTGTTTTTCAACCCTTTCTAAAATCCTAGCCATCGGACTTCTTCTATGGTGATCGGCTTTTTGAGGAGTTGTTTCTTTAGGGTCTCGGATACACATCCTTCGATTACTCTCAAACGTATGGCTTCATCAAGCGAGAAGGCATGGAATTGGCAATTCGCTCCTTTTATTCGTAGGCGGGTGATGAACTCGTCGACGGTCTCGTCAATCCTTTGCGTGCACTGATTAAATATGTACCTTTCATAGTCCCTATTGGGCTCAATTACCAGTATTCTATTCAGTGCCTGGGAAATCAGCTTGTTCAGCCGTCGGAATGGTTTTCAACAGAACTTTTGCCATTTCCTGCAAGGTTTAGAAACATGCTGCGTAGTCTTGGTGACCTTTCTTCTCCCGCGGCATCTATGAAGGTATTAAAGTCTTCTAACCACTCAACCCACCTTGGGCCCTTGTCCGCTTGTGACATCATGGAGAAAGTGGGGGGCATGCGCCATGCCGTGGTTGCTGTGTTCCCTGTAGGAGCTGGAGGGGTTGGAGCTTGCTGATCTTGGGGCAAGCTCATGGTGCGGTGGTGGTGGTGAGCGGGGTGTGTGTCACTGTTGGTCGTCTCGGATTGGGCACCCTGTGGTTGCAGCAGGTGGATGGGCTTGGACCAGCCGTCTTATTTGTTGGCTGTCGGTGCGGGGTATCATCCACCTTCCTCAGGAGTCTGCTGGTTCTTGGTTGAGACCGCTGGCGGATTGCCGTGCAGTCGATGTGTGGGGGCACTTCACGTGCACCCTGGACGAGTTGTCTTTGCCGACGTGGAGTTGTTGCTGGAGGATGGGCCACGTGGAGTTGAGGTCTGCCCTGGATTGAGGAGGGCTTGGGCCTAGGATCAGGCGTGCTGCTGGGCACGTGGCTTGCACGTGTGCAATGGAGGAGAAGGAGAGCGGCCTCAGGCTGGGCTGGCTGCCAATGGCGCACGTGGTGGTATTCGCATGACCGTGTGTGTATCGAGGAGGGAGGGCGGGCCTGGGGTCAGGTATCCGCTGCTGCGGCCCAGGATCAGGTCGCAGTGTGGAGGAGGAGGAGGAGGAGGAGGAGGAGGAGGAGGGGGGGGGCGGGTGTGGGATCACACACAGCGGCAATGCAAGATGGGCCAGGATCGGTCCATTGGATGTGGTAGGAGGCGGGCCTGGGATCAGGCACGGGCGCCGGTGGGCTGGAGGTGCCTGTGGTGTGCTGCCAAGCGGGATCGCTGCCCGAAGATGGAGGAAGAGGAGGAGGACTCGGCGGTCTTGGAGAGCACCTCGTTGCCAGTTGTTAGGCCCGGATTGGGTCATTGAAAGGAGGACAGACACGCCGAGATTGTGCGTACGTCTTGCTTTATTCCTAGCACAACATAAACTGCCTAGAACATTCCCTCCCCCTTGCATTCCCCGTCACGTGACACTACCCACGTGACACGGCATCGGTCTCTTAAGGAGACACGAACACTGTGACACAACCTGGCATTGTTATGTCATGTTCCTGGGATTTATACAGTGCAGCACTTCCTGTGCAGGGTCTACAGGTGCTCCGGTGGCACCAAACTCATCAGATTGCTCGGAACCACAGCTCAATAATTGATTATTGCCTTTATTCCAAGCTACCTGATTGGCCAGAATGCGTCTCCACGGGTTCTAGTTATTAAGATAGGCCTCCAATGGTAAGGGTTGTTAAATCACACAGCTTGATACCTTTCTTTTCTTGAATAGCAACGTACCCTCGCTGCCTGCTGATTTAATCACTTGATCACATTTAGTAAAATTGCTCCTGATGGGTTGATCTGACCTGACTTGAGGTCTGTCTGTTAAGGCCGCATCAATGTCTTCTAGAGTGCATTCGCATGAGTGAGTGAGCGGCATGACTTGCATACACTGTGAACCAAACCGACTGAGCCAGTAGCGGAGGCAGCTTTTCGTGCCGGGGGAGAGGAAGGGCGGATAATAAGACACCAGCGGGAGGCTGGGGGGTACTAGGCACCTGGGTGGTACCGGGGGGCAGCCCCCCCGCCCCCGGCTCTGCCACTGCCCTGGGCACCTGCAATGAAAAATGAGACCTCCGAGCAGGCAGGAGACAGACTGTACTTTCCAGCTGTTCTCCCTGGTTTGGGATCTTTCACAGAGCACTCAATTCTGCTTCCCATTTCACCTATTTTTATTTATCTATGGAATAAGCACATTAGATTCGACCCTTGTACTGACTAAAAAAGTATCAATACATTTGGTGTCTGTGTTAACAGGCAGGCAGCCGTAGTTTCCCAGTGGTAGCAGCCAAACGCTGGATACGCTCCCGCTCGCTCTAACATCAGAACCGTCTTTCTGGACCGTGTGCAAAAACCTCAAAACCTGGCTCTTTAAACAAGACTCCTAAACAATAGGAGACCACCTTGCTTCCCGCTGCTTACTCCTACAAGTGACAACACCACAGGTCTGGACAGCGCCTCTCTAACCAGCTACCAACCTGACGTGCAATGTATCCTTTCTGCCTATTGTCTTTTCTATGCAACCAGCGCACAGATGCCTCCAGGCTTGAAGTGCTCTACAAATGCTAAATAAATAAATAAATACATAAATAAATAAATATACCTATGTTAACTTACATTTGGTCTATGACCTTTTAATAATCGCCTGTGATATCTGGAATACTATGCAGATGTAACCCACTGCTTTTTATAAGGTCATATCTATAGGACCATTCACTATAAAAGTGACCCTTTGTGTCCAGTGCAGTGCTGCTGCCATCTCTCGCTCCTCATAATGCTCAAATTACTACCACGGCCGCCTGAAAATATCTCGTTGAGCCCCATGTTGGACTGTGCTTGTCCAGTTTTCGTTATAGGTTATGATTTACATGGATCTCGTCACCAGAAGGCCCTCTTGCAGAGTCAGGAAGACATGCTTCTTCTGCTGTGGATCAAAGCACACCATTGTGTCATCCTTTCTGCAAAACGTAAGAAGCACAGACACCGAAAGGTTAATAACTGCTGTAGTGTGCTTGTCTGCACAGGTTGTTCTCTGCTTTGGAGATAGCCAGCCCCTCACACTGTGTTCTTGTACCATTGATGTCCCCTTCTCTCCTGTCTTGTCTCCATTCCTCACTCCTGCCTCTTCCTGGAAGTGGTGTCCAGATCCAGGTTTAGGGTCCAGGTCTGTGGCTCAGTGGACTAGTGCGTTCGCTAGAAGGATACATGAGTGTGACCTCATAGTCACTGGTTTGAATCCCTGCAGGTCCACCCAGAGTTGTGTAACAATCAGTGGAGTAACTTTGCTGAAAATGTTGGGGGGGACATGACATCTGAAGAAAAGGTGCCCCAAGTCAAGTGAATGGGGACAAAATGGTGTGCCATGAAAGTTGGGGGGGACAAACACCCCTGTCCCCCCATACATCCAGGCCCATGGTAACAATGAACATCTGTTGCCTTCTATCTATAACACCAAAATGCACCAGTGTGGGTTTGGGGGGGTGGGTGCACTCCAAAAATACACCTATTATGTTAATACCTTCCTCTGTGCCGGACCCAATAAACTCAATTGGTAATTCGCTATTGGACCTCTATGATTGGTCACAGCACTTTGCTATAGGGGGTGGACGAGTGGAGTTCTAAAAGTGAATTAATAGGCACATTGGCAGCTACAAGTAGTATTGGTTGTTCTCCTTCCAGATCATTGTGGGGGCAATGGATTGAGGAGGGGCTGAATGAAATAGAACACCAGATCTGCACTTTGGTGGGCGATTACGCCATCTTGTCCATCCGTGTGTCGTTTTGTGTCTAGGCATGAAAGCGTGAGCGTTCTGGAGGGGATTTGAGAGCATGGGGTGGAAAAGATGCGATGGGGTTTTGACGTTTAATCAAAAAAAAAGATTTATTTAGGTTTATTATTGGTTAAAAAACCACCCAATTAAACCAACAACAATAGATAGATAAAATAGGGGGGGGGAGCATTTCGTTACATTGCTATGTATAAACATGATTCCTAAAAGCACCGAGTTAAAAAAGAAACGGCCATTTCTTAAAACATGATATCAATAGATTACATTTCCTTGAAATAATCAAATAAAAGGGTAAACATACGTTTCATGTACCTTTCATTCCATTATTATTAAAACTACTCCAGTGAATTGTGATCAAATCTTAAAAACATACTTTTCCCTTAACTATCAGATGTGGAGTGCAGAAGTATGACAGACCCACACTCCCGCTGCCTGCCCACCCGCAAGAGGGGCCACAACATGAGGTGATTGAAAAGGAAGCCCCTTTCTCACGCTTGTGAAGGATGGTGAGCCAAGGACAGTGACACGCCCACTTGCACCCGTTCGTGAGCGGCGAGCAATTCAGGTGATCAGAGTGTTAAAGGCTCCTGAAATCATCTGTGTCCCTTAGTTATTAACTTCTTGTCGCCATTTGTGGGAAATAATAACCAACTGGCATTTATTTTTATTTTTGCATTTGTAGAGCGCCCTACAGCCCACAGGCATCGAGGCGCTATGAGAAGACGTAAGAAAACTTGATTAAGGGTTACAGAGATGCGGCCCAACAGAGTATTGCTTAGTACAGAATGTTTTGATACAGTGTTACAAAAAAAGAGATACATAGATATGGGCATGCAGCCTAGACAAAGAGCCTTGTTTTGATGGCTTTGCGGAATGCTGAATGAGAGTAAATGGCTCTGATCTGGTGCGGGAGCATGTTCCAGAAAGTGGCGGCCATGGTGGGGAAGCTTGTGCCACCCGAACGCACTCTGCGAGTTAGGGGAACAGTGTTTTGGTTCGAGTAAGCCATTCTAGAAGGTCTAGATGGTGTGTGTCTGACAATCCTTTGGGTCAGGTAAGGGGGTGGGGGGGGACGGCCATGGAGACATTTGTGTGTCAGGGCCAGGGTTTTAAAGACAATTCTTTCCTTGACGGGGAGCCAGTGGATGTGCCTTCTGACCACAGAGATGTGGTCCCTTCGTGAGATGCCCATTGCTGCCTTAAGGGCATTGTTCTGAGCTAGTTGAAGCTTGGCAAGATTCTTGTGGGATGTTCCAACAAAAAGGGCATTACAATAGTCAAGCCTTGAGCCAATAATTGCCCTAGCGATGGTGAGGCAATTCTCCTGGGATAGGAAAGGTCTGGCTGCATTGAGCAGTTTGGAATGGTAGGCTGCGGAGGATGCAATAGCATTGACCTGTCTGTTCATGGTCAGGTTGGGTTCAGGGTAGACGCCCAAGGTCTTGATGTATTGCTAGATGGTGATGGGGATGTTATCAATGGTGAAAGAGCAGTATTGCTTGTCCAATTTGCCCAAGGTGGAGGGGGACCAATCAGCAGAAGTTCGGTTTTCTCACTGTTGAGACATAACCAGTTTTCTGCCATTCAGGATTGGATTGTGGAGTAGATGGAGTTGAGGGTGTTCATATCCATTGAATAGTCTCCCGAAAGGGGGATGAGCACCCGAGTGTCATCTGCATAATTGGTGTATGAGATGCCCAGGGCTTCCAATATTCTGAACAGCGGCCTAGTGAAGAGGTTGTAGAGGGTTGGAGCTAATCAAGAACCCTGTGGGACCCCACATTTAATGAGACTAGGGTTGGCATTAGAGATTTCGGAGAAAACCTTCATCACTCTTTCCTGTAGGAATGAAGTTATCCATGCACAGGCCCTCGGGGAGAAGTTGGCTGCAGATGAGAGGTGATGGCAGAGGGTTTTGTGATCCAGCAGATCAAAGGCAGTGGAGAGGTCTAAAAGAAGGAGGAGCGCAGGTTTGCCTGCATATCGCAGGTCATCCATTTGATTTTTTAGGTCAAGTAATGCCATTCGGTGCCATGTCGAGGTCAGAACCCAGGTTGGCGAAGACCAAGAAGGTGGTTGTCTTCAATGAATTTTTGGACTTGCAGGTAGGCTGCTTTGTCCAGAATTTTAAGCAGGAAGGGGACAGTGGTAATGGGCCTGAAGTTCCCTGGGACCGATGGGTTGAGGGAGATTTTTTTTCTTTAGTTTTCTTTTTAGGAGCGGTTGGACCCACGCTTCCTTGAGTCCAGTTGGAACATGGCCGGCCTGGAAGGCGGTGATAAATGGGGCAAGGGTGGAGGCAGAGTCTTTAATTCACGTTCACTCATGTCTGTGAATTCAAACATTGTGGTCTGCTTGGGAGTGGAGACTGGGGCAGCAGTATCAGGACTTTTAGCAAAGAGATAAGGCAACACTTTTAGATGGGCTAGAATTTTGCCATGCAGGGAGTCCAGTTTGTCTAGCATGGCTGCTTGAAGTTTGTTGCACCACTTTGCGTCCGTCAGGAGAGTAGGAGGCGGGGGTGATGTCATCTCCAACTCTCTAAAGATGGCAAAGATTTCCTTTGTCCCCGATTTGGCATTTTTAATCCTGGAGTTGAAAGAGTCAGCTTTTGCATGAATGATCGCCGATTTATAGACTTTAGATATAGACCTAAAGGCAGCTTTGGAGGCGTCATTGGGGTTGTGTTTCCAGGTAGCAAGAGCTGCCTTTTTTCTGGAACGAAATTCCACGAGCTCCTTGGTGAACCAGGAATTGGAGTGTTTTGCTTTCTTGGCTTTTTTGAGGGTGAGCGGAGCGATGGCATCTACTGCTTGGGAGATTCCCTTATTAAATGCAGTTGCCAGTAGCTCCGGGTCATTAGGAAAGGGGGGCAGGAGGGCCGGTACCAAGAGGTAGGGGGATAGCACCTCTTTGGTGAGCTTCCGTGAGCTTCTTAAGTATGCATCTGGTTGGAGGATGGTAGACTTAGCTGACTCTTTGGGTGTCGTGATGTCAAGCTTAATGCAAAAGTGGTCGGACCAGGGGATGGGAGAAATTTCAGAGATGAAGAGGGAAAAGTTGTGGGCGGATACCCAGTCAAGCGTGCAACCTTTGATATGGGTCGGCTTAGAAATGGCTCGAGTAAACCCTAAGGTGGTTAAGGCTTTTAGCAGAGTGGAGGCATTGACATCCTTCGGGTCATTGAGCCCTAAATTAAGGTCACCCATGAGAAGGACTTTGGACGATTTTTTGAGGTTGTCAGACAATGCGTAGATGAGGGCCTCATGAAAATCAGTGAGGGGCCTGGTGGGCGGTAAACCAGATGAAGGGCAATCGTACAGTTGGGAGAGAGCTTGATTTTGAGAAAGAGGTAGTCAGCGTTCTGTCCCAGTTCCCCAGGTATCCTTCTGATATTGAGCATGTTTTTAGCGATAACAGCTACCCCTCCATCCCTTTGACCAGTCCGGTCTGGTCTAAATATGGTGTAGCCAGTTGGGACTGCAAGGGAGAGGGCAGGACCAGGGGTCTCATTGTTAGGTGTTGGGGCCCCCTATTGGCTAGCATCCCGTGTGCATTCCTGATGAAGACCCACTTTGAAGCACTCTCCCACACATTGCCCTGGGAGGGAAGCTCCAAGATGTGGCTCCATCAATTGGGCCTAGGTCTTAATCAAGTCCTCACAGCTCACACCCTGCAGACATTGTTGCTAACAGCGGCATGATTCAGTCATAACACCTCTCGGCTCTGCATGACCTGCTATGTGAGGGATCTTTCCACCCTCTCTTCCTCCTCTTCTTCCACTCCTGGCCTGTCCGAGGCCGTCTCTCCTCCTCCTTTCCTCTATTCACCCCTGATGATGTGTCTAGACATGTCCTATCTATGAAAGTCTCATCAAAGCAGCTTCTCCCCTGCTCATCCAGAACTATCAAGGACCAGATTGACACCCTTGCTCCAGCCTTGATCAATTTCTGCAATCACTCCTTTGCCACTGGAACTTTTGCCTCACCGTAAGCACTTTCGTATGCACCCCCTTCTAAAGAAGCCCTAGGCCGATCCTTCCTCTCTGGCTAACTATCGCCGGATCTCCATCACTCCTTTCCTGGGGAAACTCTTGGAAAAGCTGGCCTTCTCCCAGCTTAATCTAGATACCGCATCTGTTGGTTGCCTCCATGAACTCCAGTCTGGCTTCAGAGCTGTCAGAAGCACGGAAACTGCTTTCCTGAACACGTGTGAAGACTTGCTCTCCAATCTTGACCCTAATCTCCCTTCTGTCCTCGTTCTCCTTGATCTATGCTCTGCTTTAGACACGGCCAACCATGCCATCCTGCTCAATCGTCTCTGGGACAACCTTGGTATTACGGATCTGGCCCTGGCCTGGTTGACCTCCTTTCCCACCGACTGACCCTATCAGGTCCAACAGGGGTCTTTCCTTTCTTCTATCTCTCTCTCTACCTGTGGTGTTCCTCAGGGATCTTACCTCTCTCCCTGGCACCTCTTGCCCACCGCATTGCTACATACTGCTACAATTTTCAATGTTATGCGGATGACACTGGGCTCTCTTTCAGGCTCCCCTCAGCCACCTCCACTTCTTCTCTCATACCAGACTGTCAGGCCGCAATTCAGGAATGGTGTACCGTCAATGATATCTGCCTTAATGCCAGTAAGACTGAGATCCTCCTCATGGGGATTTTTTTTTCTCTCCCTCTCTCCCTCTCTCCACTCTTGGCTCTCTTCCTGCTCCTTCATGTGTGGCTAAGAACCTTGGTGTCATCTTCCACTCCACCCTCTCCTTCCCTTCTCACATCGCAATGTCACTAAGAAGTCAAATGATCAGCTGCACCTCCTCAGAGGTATTCTTCCTTTTCTCACTTTCCCCCAGAAGCTCACTGTTTCCAGAGCTCTGGTCCTCTCTAGGCTAGGCTATTGCAATAGCCTCTTTCTAAATCTTCCTGCCTCTACTTTTCGACCTCTACAACTTATCAGGACAGGATTGCGAGACTTTTCCTTGGACTCAAGCACAGGGATCGTATCCCTCCAGCTCTTAAATCTCTTCACTGGCTCGCTGTGCCTACACGGATCAACTTCAAGACCCTCTGCATTGTCCACAAGGCTTTCTGGGGCCTGGGACCGCTCTAACTCCAACTTTCTCTTCCAACATATCTATCTTCTGAAACTCTCCACTCATCCACTTCCTACTCTCTGTGGGGCAGATGCTTTTCAACGCAGAGAGTTGGGGGCAGATCTATCCTCGGCTGGGGACTCCCTCTGGAACAGCCTCCCTGCCTCTCTCAAACTTGAGCAGAACCACCTACAGTTCCAGAAGCAACTCAAGACCTTCCTTTTCACTTCCACTTTCTCTCTTCCTCTCCCCTGCTGGTGCACCTGACTGCTCTGCGCAATGGTCACCTGGTCACCTTCTGAACTCAGGCCCTGGGTCCTCATTGTCCAGTTGCCCTTACACTGCCTGTGGGCTCCTCAGCACTTAAGTGTCTGTATCTGCAACCCTACAGTCCCTTCTCTCTGCACTTATGAGCCACCCACTGGCTGCACTTATGAGTTAATTGCACTTCTCCATTCCCCTCCGCCTGGCACTTCTCCCATTTCCTTCACTTGCGCGATCTGAATGACAAGGCCTAGTAAGATTGTTGTTTCGTCCTACCTTGTTTCGCCCTCCTTGTCTTGTCGCACCTAGAAACACTTGTGTACAGGCACGTTATAAATGCCACATTATATCATATCCAAAGCAAGACTGACTTCCCCTTAGCTGGTTATGGGGTGGTGTGTCGCTCGGGTTGCCCACTGAGGTACTCCTTACTGCATAGCTTATTACACAGCCCATGTGAGGTGAGGGGCAGTCTTAAAGGTCTTATTTAAATGGGCAGTCACCTTCACCTCAATATGAACCCCCCCTGTCCCCACCTTGGGTATACCTCTCACAAGGAACTGGTCCAGTGCACTCTGTTTAATTTTGTTCTTTTCACTTTCATAGCTGCATGTATTGTAGTTAGATCATTTTCTTGGCTCACGTGAATAAATTCCCTTTCATTGAAAACAACTTGACATCATTGGTGCCAGCCCCCCAGGCAAGAAGGATTGTGTACACACTCCAATTGGACCTGTAATGTACTTGCAAAAAGGAACTGGGCGGCTACTAGATCTGGGATGGCACTGGCCTCCCTGTCTGGCTAAGGTAGAGCCCAAGATCAGCCAGTCTTTGGCAGAGGTCAGCTGGCTCACCGTTACTTGTCCATACCTCCCAAGATCAGCCAGTCCTCCGCAGAGGTCAGCTGGCTCTCCGTTACTTGTCCTTACCTCCCAAGATCAGCCAGTCCTCCGCAGAGGTCAGCTGGCTCACCGTTACTTGTCCTTACCTCCCAAGATCAGCCAGTCCTCCGCAGAGGTCAGCTGGCTCTCCGTTACTGGTCCTTACCTCCCAGGATCAGCCAGTCCTCCGCAGAGGTCAGCTGGCTCTCCGTTACTTGTCCTTACCTCCCAAGATCAGCCAGTCCTCCGCAGAGGTCAGCTGGCTCACCGTTACTTGTCCTTACCTCCCAAGATCTGCCAGTCCTCCGCAGAGGTCAGCTGGCTCTCCGTTACTGGTCCTTACCTCCCAAGATCAGCCAGTCCTCCGCAGAGGTCAGCTGGCTCTCCGTTACTGGTCCTTACCTACCAAGATCAGCCAGTCCTCCACAGAGGTCAGCTGGCTCACCGTTACTTGTCCTTACCTACCAAGATCAGCCAGTCCTTCACAGAGGCCAGCTGGCTCTCCTTTACTTCACCTTACCTGCAATGAACGTAAAGACGCTCAGGCTAGAGAATGCAGGTGGTCGTCCAGATTTGTAAAGGGTGACGTCCAACACCACTATCATCAGTTCATTAGCAGAAGCGAGGAAGAAGCTAGGAAGGAGGAAACCAGGAGCATCAGGTAACCTCCTCTCACTCTAGCAATCGTCCAATCCATAAATAGAAATATTTGGATACAGAAACTTAGATCAAGGAGACGTCTAACCAGGGACACCAGGCCCTCTGTTGGGTGTATTGAAAGCTTAGTTTCCTGGATACATGTTCTGTTCAGGTACCCTACTGGTGAGTGATTCCTTGTCCGACTGTCAAGCTTTAAAGCTGGGCTTTTGATCTGTACACATCAGTGCGTTGTGATCCAAACGGCATGTCCTTGCCTCCGCGCCTCAAGGAAGATTACAAGGAAGGACTCTAGAATCATACTCATATTGTGTTCTGTTTTTTCCAGATCTCCGATGTACAGTTGGATGTATATGAAACTATAGTGTGTCATTTGCAGAATAAAAAGAAGGAATTAGCATTGCGCTGAATTCCTTCGATTTTACTTGAGCACTTCTGAATGTTGCGAGTTCTGCAGCCACCATGGATAGAAGACGTTATGGCAATTGTGGGCCTCCAAGTGGGTACCAAGGCTGCACATTCCCTGGTACCCAAGGGAGCTTATGGGAACACCTATGGTCATCTTCAAAGAGGAGATGACTCTGAGCGCACCCGAGTCAGACATCCAGTATAGACCAAACAACCACTGAGCTGTTCCCACAGGTCAAAGCTGGAACTTCGTGGCCTGTATCAATCCCAGGGAGATGCCCACTGTCTGTGCTCAAAGGCTTTCGACATTGCAGGCTATGGCAGGCACTGGCCAGCGTTCATTGCACCCAACGCCTGGGAATGTGGCACCAGGTATGCTGGCCATGGTTTACCATTTCAATGCATGGTGGTCTAGGGCAAATCCCTATCCATGGTTCTAGAGGTTTCCAATTGTATCACGTTCTTCAAGCATCGTGTGCCCCACTTTCACTGCCCCCCCCCTTTCAATGAAGGCAATCTGTAAGGGCCTTATTTCACCTCCTGGCCTGAAAGCGACCACATAGCCCCAAGTATGCAGGGGCCAGTTTGATCTTGGCAGCTTGCTTTCACGCTAGAGCACACCATTGGATTGTAGTCCTAATAGGTAGCCCTACAATCCCAGTAGGGAAGAAAGTGGGCCTTGAGGAGCGGCCCAAAATGTTTCAACTTTAACTTTGCCTCTCTTAACTGCGCTGCCCAAACCTCCACAACTGAACAGGGGCAGTGATATTTATCAAACACAAATTGAATAACGTTACCTTTCAGAAGGAGAGTGGACGCTTGTACATTCCTGCCAATGTCAAGAAAACACATCTATCCTCCTAGCCAGTTAGTAAATGTATTGAATGTACACGTTTCGGTTCTAAGAGCTTCAGCAGAAGCATACATGGCTAAAAAGAAAAAAAAAAACAAAAACAAAGAGGCGATGGATGGAAGGTTTAGAATGAATCTTAAACTCTGGCATTGCTTTGGGCAACCCTCCAGACCAGCGTTCTTCACCTGCCAAGCCATTACAAAAGGGGAAAGACCATATGCAGATCAGGCTTGTTCCCACGCCAAAAGGGGCACTCCAGCTCAAACTACTTGATCACTTCTGTTCTGCACAAGAACACAAGCATCCCTAAATATGTTTCGGTCTTGTTGGGCCTCATCAGTGAGGAGTAGCTTGGGCTTCTAGGCCCAGCAGGTACGTGACCCACATCTGGGCATACCCGTCCCACTCAGGGTGACAAAGCAAAATCAAAGAGGTGATGGCTGGAAGGACTAGCATGAATCTTAACCTCTGGCTTTGCTCTGGGCAACAATCCAGACCATAGTTCTTTGCTTCCCAAGCCATTGCAGAAGGTGACAGACCATATGCAAATCAGTCTTAGTCCCACCCCAAAAAGGGCAGTTCAGCCTGAACTGCTTGGTCACCTCCCTTCTGCACAAGACCACAAGCAGGATTGGTCCCGTGCCTGCTGGGCCTAGAGAACCAAAAAACTCCTCACTGATGAGGCCCAACAAGGCCGAAACATGTTTGGGGATGCTTGTTGTCTCGGAAAGTGACCGAGCAGTTCTTGGCAGGCGAAAAACAATGGTCTGGAGGGTTGCCGAGAGCAATGTCAGAGGTTAAGATTCATTTAAAACCTTACAGCCATCACCTCTTTGCTTTTGCTAAAAACAGAAAATAACAGGTTTTCATATTTTTATAGTAGGGCTACATTTGAAACGATTAAAAGCACGCCCCTCCTCCCTGATTTAAGTTGTTTTCTAAAAAAAAGAAGAGTCCTGTACATATAACCATCTGTTATCAAAACGGTGAGAAATCTCACCTCCCTGGAAAGAAAATATAATGAGATTCAATGTCTTTTCCATGTTAACTAGTCCTCTTGATATTTTAGTCCAATATAACAAGTGACTGAGTGTGTTCGAGGTCTGCTGGACATTGAGACAACAGCATGTGGAGAATCTCACTGTTATTTATTTATTTTATTGCTATTTATAAAGCTCTTCAAAAAGACTAGTGTGCCTTGATCCGAAGCCTACACTCCCGAGAGTTGCTTGCCATGTAACATCCAGCTATTTAAACTTCACCCAGGCCCCCATAGCAAGCAAGCAACCTGTCAAATCTGCCAAGACCAGCACTTTGCATTAAAATACCAGCCAGCGCCTGCACATTTCACTGGAATAAGTATGCACAAAACATTTGCTCATATAATACTAGCACTTTCTTCTTCACACTCAAACACACTATACACAGGGCAACTATGCCACTTGTGCACAGCAATTTCAAATCCCTCCCTATATAAATCAAACAAAACTCTACGCCTACATGGCAGCATTCCGGCCAATGCACCCCAGCACCACGGGCAAAAGGAGGCTCCCATCTGGACACTAATCCTCTATGCCCTTGAGACTGACCACCCAGAAACAGACCTACACCTAGTACCAGAATACCTCTAAACTGTACATATCACCTCAGTGGCACAGCTAATCTTGCATCTTCCCACTCTCACCACTAACTTAAACCACTCCTCCCTCAGATCCACCACAGCGGCTAGTGGATATGCAAATGGCAGCTGTGCCATTCAATTCAAGTAACACAGCATAACATGACATCCTCAGAAATGCAAAATTGACGCAGAGATGTAAATACAATGCAAGTTCAACTTCACAGCATGCCACGTGCAATGCATTAAACAACAATATGGCCCCATATACAGGAGTCCTTTTGTACCATGAACCAACATTCCTAGTTCTTTCTTCACCACTCCAGAGCCCTATTATTGGGTTGTTTTACCATCCTGGGGTACAATCTTTTTAGGTCTGGTAGAATACGATTTTAACACTGATATGACATAAAATGTCCTAATAAAATAAGAAGACTCCATGTCAGCTGCATTCCATATGATTTTTTTCTGCTCAAGATACACACGCCTTTTTGATATGTGGGTTGTGCCTCTACCAGAAAGTGGTACCATGTTATGCATACAACCACAGCATGGGGGAAATTATAAGTAAAAGCGCATGGGCAGCTGTTACATTAGAATTCGAAAGTGGTTTGTAAAAAGAAGCCAAGCATCAGCTGTGGGGAAGGGTTTTTCTTCCAAAATCGCATGAAACAGTTTCAAACGGCCCATCTCATAGACACCTTGCAAGGAAGTTATTCCTTATTGTGATGCTACCATAAACAAAAATGGAAAGTAGATAAGAAACCAGAGGCTCATGATCAATACCCATAGGGTTGCAAAACATGCCCCAGATTCGACTCAGGAGATGCTAGTCCAGTACATGTTTTTCTTTTGCGTTTTTGCCCTGGATGTAAAACAGGGACATTGATGACAAGTCTAAGTCCGGAATACCATCTTCCGAACGGAAGGGGCATGTTGGGATTTATACATACTACCAACATGATGTGCTTTTTTTTCCAAGCTTCCCTGAAAACCTCTCACAACTCCCTCTGCCTGTTCCAGTCCTCCAACAACCCAAGATTTGCTCTGCTGTGGGTCATGTGATGCTGAAACACAGCACAGAGCAGTGCTTCCCAGGGTAGCCTTTCCCAGGCAGCCTTTCCCAGGCAGCAGTGCAGTGTAAAGGCTAAGGGGGCTCCTGTCTGCCTGTTCTCCTGGCACCCGAGCTCTAGCCTTACAACATGTCTCCCCAATCAAAAGGATCAACAACCTGGCAAGGTGATTGCAACAGCTTAATTGTCTTCTTTTTCCTTACAAATCCAGGGCACTACCAGTTTATTCTTTAAATGGTTAAATGAATACATCTCCCATTGGGTATGATACCAGCGTATTCAATTGCTTAGCTAGATAAATTCATTTTGCTACACGTGCAAAATCACATAGCTAGATTATTTTATCTTCACATTGATTAAGCTACCAGTTTATCCACTGTGTTGCCAGACGCATTTAATTATGTCACCAGTGATCCCATTGATCAGCTAGATTAATTAATTGTATTATTTTAGTTTGCTACTGGAACATACATTGCATAGCTAGATTATTGCATGATGCTACCAGTGTAAGCATTCCTAGCTTGATTAAATCAATGCCCCTCTCTAACGGCTACTGTTAAATCCAGTGCACAAATATACTATTACTATTCCTCATTCATTACTGTGGCAAGAGAAGGCATTGCATACCTAGATTAATATAATGTCTCCATTCATTGAGCTATCAATGAATGTGCTGCATAGCTTTTTTGATTGAGAGATCAGTGAAGGCACATGTCCTGATTTAATTGATCTTTACATTCATTGTTGTTTCCAGTAATCCTAGTCCAACACCACCATATATCATTATACTATTAGTGCACCAATTGCATAGTTCATTCATTGTGTTACCAGTTATCCACTGCATAGAGTAATTACTCCATGATGGGGAGCAGGTGCAAGTGGATCTTGGTCACCTAGCCTAAGCCCCGCCCACCTGGTGCCTTCCTGGTTGCCGCTCTTTTTACCTACTTAAGGAGCCCTCCAGCCTCTTTTCCTTTGCAGATGGGGAGAAGGTCCAAGTGGATCTAGGTCACCTGGCCTAAGCACCACCCACCTTCTTAGGCTGCCTCTTCCTTCCTGCTCTTAACTCTTAGATCCCTTTTCCTATCTCCACCCCTCCTCTCCTTACTTCTCTATGCACTTACTCTATGAGAATTGTCCCTGGACCTAGTATGATGGCAACCTCGTCTGTCTCCTCCCCCCTTCCCCTTACTTGTCCCCCCCAGCACTATCTGAAATGTCGTCAGGCCTAGTACAACAGTTGCTTGTTTTGATTAGCCCATCCCTTTCTGCACCCCTCTCCCTTGTTCTGCACCCCTACTCTTGTTCAGAGGAGAATTGCCTAGAATTTCGGTGCTGGACAGCCCCTGGGCAGGGCAAAGACTGATATGCAGGGATATTTCTTCTCCGTGAAAGGGACAGTGAGCTAAAGACTTGGTTGAGATTCTCCCAGGGGCCATCCATCCAAGAACAGGTCAATGGGCCGTGTTCGTGCTGGTAGAGAGACTCCCAGATCCCCTTTAGTTTTGCATATTAAGTAACTTTGGGTCTCACCCTAAATTACCAGGGGAATCCAGACGTGGACCCATTGCTCACTGTTCTTCGAGAGGCACAACTCCACCTCACTGATGAGGCCCGACTAGGCCGAAACACGTGTCTGGGGTGGCTGTTGATACTCTTGTTCAGAGGAGAATTGCCTAGCATTTCGGTGCTGGACAGCCCCTGGGCAGGACAAAGACTGATATGCAGGGATATTTCTTCTCTGTGAAAGGGACAGTGAGCTAAAGACTTGGTTGAGAGTCCCCAAGGGGCCATCCACCCAAGAACAGGTCAATGGGCCATGTTCGTGCTGGTAGAAAACCTCCCAGACCCCCTTTTGTTTTACATATAATACACGTTTCTTGTGGTCTAGACTATTGTGTTCATTGCATTTTGGAGCACACCACTATAAATTGAATTGATTGAGCACATTTGAAACTTAAAGTTGCTTGTTTTTAATCCCCAATCAATATGAACTGGTAGTGAAATAATGATTGAGGATTCATCTTTGTTTCAGATAGTAAACAGGTTTAAAGGAATGGTTCGCCCAAAAACTATTATTTCAAAAATAGATAGGCAATATAAAAAAAAAACGATTGCCATTTTTTTTTCAAAGTCCCTATGTAAAGTTTTTAGCAAATCAAGCTCAAAAATTGAAAAAAGCAAGCACATGGGGGCATCCATTTTGTGAAATGGCTGCCCGCCTGTGCTGGCTTTTGCTTTTGCGGCACTAATGAAGGAAAAGCCGGCCAGCTGTAGTAAACAAAAGCTACCACTGGGTGGCTTTTCCTTCATTGGTGCCGGGACTCGGAGGACGCAGACCGGAGATTACAGGCAGAAAAGCTGCAGCTGCCTTTCGGTAAGTGCTATTTATGCTGGAGGAGCCCGGAAAACCTAGAAATAAAACCGCAGCTTTAAAAACGTTGTATTTATGTTTGCGGTCACTTTTGAAGCGACCGCAAACATAAATACAACGTCATTGTGTTTGAAAACGCTGCGGTTTTTCTTTCTAAGTTTCTCAGGCTCCCCTGAGCCTGAGAAACTTAGAACGAAAAACCGCAGCGTTTTCAAACACAACCGCGTTGTGTTTCTGCCTAAATCTGCTTTCCCCCTTGGGGAGCCCGAGAGCCCCAAATGGGAAATCAGATTTAGGCAGAAACACCGCGGCATGTAAACACAACCGCGTTGTGTTTCTGCCTGCCTTGGCTTTCACTTTGGGTCTAGCACTGGAGACCCAAAGTGATAGCCACGGCAGGCAGAAACACAACGCGCTTGTGTTTGAAAACGCTGCGGTTTTTCTTTCTGAGTTTCTCAGGCTCCTCCGAGCCAGAGGAGCCTGAGAAACTCAGAAAGAAAAACTGCAGCGTTTTCAAACACAATAACGTTGTATTTATGTTTGCGGTCGCTTCAAAAGCTACCGCAAACATAAATACAACGTTTTTAAAGCTGCGGTTTTATTTCTAAGTTTTCCGGGCTCCTCCAGCCTGGAAAACTTAGAAAATAAAACGCAGCTAGTGCTTCTTTTTAAAAAAAAATAAATAGCCCTTACCGAGAAGCAGCTGCAGCTTTTCTGCCTGTAGTCTCCGGTCCGCGTCCTCTGGCACCAATGAAGGAAAAGCCACCCAGTGGTAGTTTTTGTTTACTACAGATGGCTGGCTTTTCCTTCATTAGTGCCGCAAAAGCCAAAGCGAGCACAGCGGCGGGCATCCATTTCACAAAATGGATGCCCCCATGTGCTATCTTTGAGCTTGAATTGCTCAACATTTTACACAGGGACTTCAAAAAAACAAATGGCAATCGTTTTTTTTTTATATTGCCTATCTATTTTTGAAATAAAAAATGTTGGGCGAACCATTCCTTTAAGGGGCAGCATCCCTGCAACTGTGTGTTCTATGAAACTGAGATGTACTTATAGGAAATGCTATGTATCTGGTTGACCTCAGAATAAATGCTTTCTCATTTTATTAATGGTTCCAAATTCTTACAGTGGAGCTGCAGACATCCATCACCATTCGGCTTTTGCTTTAAAGAAAGTGGCTGTTTAATGATAAGGTGATTATTTCACTGCATTTATTTGGCTGGTTTCATTTTCATTCATGACTGTATTGTCTACCTTGCCATAATATACCATCTCTCTAGTGTGATGGTGCACCCAGACAATCTGCAGAGAATGAGCAGTGCAAACCATGCACAATAGTAGCTTTTACTTTGCTATCTTATCATAGGCCCTTGGTATCTAATGTTAAGCTAGATTACGCATTCTCCCATTGATTATGGTACTAGGGTGCCCATTGCATAGCAAGATGAATTAATTATGCTGCCAGTGAACCCAGTGCATAGATAAATGCATTCACTGTGCTACCATTATATACATTGTATTGACACATTTATTGGGCTAACCTGTGAACTCAGCGCAGCGCTGTATCAATTCATTTTCTCAATTTATGTTGCTAGTAGTGCTTCCATTAAATAGCTAAACTAACTCATTATACTACCTTTGTGTGTGTTTTATGACCTTGATAAAATAACAATTCTGTTCCTTGGTTTACCTGTAAATCCAGTGCATAGCTACATTAATTAAATTGCTCATTCTTACCAGCTGCCACAGATGGCCTTGCAAAACTAAAATAATTTAATTTCTCCACAGTGTGCTACCAGTGAATGCACTGTATAGTTTCTTTAATCGATTGGTATAGCAGTAATGCATTGCATTACATGGCTTGATTAATATATGTCCCTGTTTGTTGCTGCTGCCAGTGATCCTATTGCATAGGATGAATCCTAATAATTAACTTCTAGAATGATCTAGAATCATCTAGAAACATCTCACTGCTGAACCTAAAGGAGAGCTTACTAATATGCTCCTCACAGCTCAGGTCTTTCAATTAAACAAAAAGCTGAGAATCGCCCCTTCACCACCTCCCTCTTCCCACTCCCAGCTCCTTCAATTTTTCCATTAAATCCTGTAGTTCACTAAGACCCAAAACAACATGCGAGGACACTTCAAAGCCGCAGAATCAGAATAGAAGAAAGTTCAAGGAAAATGATAGAAGCTACCCTAGCTACTCCTTCAGACCAGTCAGCCATAGGCACTAGACTAATCCTTTTTCCTCACCTCTTCCTCACCTCAGAAGAAGAACTTCCAAGTACACTTTGAAGCCCAGAGCCCAACTACGATGTGAACTCAGAAGACTTAGACAAAAACAGCAAGTAGAGAAGCAGGACACATCGCTAACCCAACAAGCTCCCCACACCATCCACCAAGAGATCTACTGTTATACTGAAACTACAAGGACCTACTACAGAGTTCATCACAAGTCAGCCTGAAACAGCCATAACCAACTCACAAGGACACTATGAAGATAAGCCAGACTCCAAGAGGAATCTACTCAGTATTTTCGAATCTGATAGCCTTAACCTGGAAGCCAACCAATGCAACAACACACAACTCACTGAAATGCCTTAAAGACCGGCCACAGAATGACTGGCACCAGATAACTCTTGATGAATGCATGTTCAATTGCCAAACACAGTTCTGATATTTTGTATCTCCTCTCTGAGGACCAAATAGATCTTCTCTTAATCATGGAATCCCATATCTCTGGTGATCAATTTCCGTTTATCCCACCAGGTTATAAGATCACATGCACAAATTATGCCCACAGGCGAGGTGGAGAGAAATGAATGCACGTCCCCATTAAAAACATCCCAGATTGTAAATTGTTCGTCGTTATCAGCCCCATCTCTCTCACCTCATCATTAAGCTTGCTCTTAATATATAGAAAACTATGGTGCCAGTAGAGCGCTCACTTTGACATCCATGCAGAGCCTGCCGACGCAGGTTCGAATCCCGGCAGGGCCAAACTCAGCCTTTCATCCTACCGAGGTCGATAAATGAGCACCACACACCGTGGGTAATAATAAGCAGCGCTCAGATACCTGAGGGTTCGTAGCGCTATATAAAATGCAAAATTATTATTATTATTATCCTAAAGCTCAAACTTCACAGACAAACTCACTGATGTGGCAACCAACATGTTTGTAGTTTACCAATATCTGACTATACTCAGAGATTTCAACATCTTACTTGCAAAAATCATTTGCAACAACGGACTGACCACCTACAACTACGCAGATTATACCCAAGTCATCGTCAAGATAGCCTCAATCCAAACACCCTCAACAACTGCTTTACCAACATATACAGCTGGATGACAACCAACAACCTCAAGCTAAACCCGACCAAAACAGAAATAATGATCTCATGCCCAGAGGATAACTCAACAGACACAACCGAACTGGCCACCTGGATTGGGTACTCAACCGGAAGTGGCCATGATAAAAAATCTGCGACTCTACTCCAGGACAATGGACTCTCACTAGAACCACAAGTCAACGTTTTTTTTTTTTTTAACGTTAACGCAAAGAAATGTTTTTCCTTCCTGTAACTACTTAGTGGAATCTTCCCCTCCCTCTCCTTCCCACACAGAACCCTTGCAATCATCTATTTAGTATTATCAAGAAAGGACTACGTAAGCAGCCTTTACCTCAGAAGGCCAAAACGGCTCACAAAAAAACTCCAACGCATCCAAACTCCCAAGTCTAAACAGAAGAGACAACATCACACCGGTCTTGGAAAGCCTACACTGGCTCCCAGTGAAAAAAATGCATTAACTTCACCGGGGGATGGAGGGCGGTGGGGAAATTGTTGGTATGTTGTATGTATGTTTAAAAATTAACCAATAAAAAAACAAACACATCAGATGAGGAACTCCACAACATTCATAACTTGATTTGTTCCGAGTTGGGCAGCATCGAAAGACATTACCTTTAAGAAATTGAGAGAAGAAGAGACTTTCTAAATAGCTCACTGCCAAACTAATTGCATGAGAAAAGAAAACTGGTGAAAATGTGGAGGAAAAACAACTTGCAATCAGACAAATTTGCCTACTATCAATAGCTATTTTTCTACAGGACAGAAAAGATCAAATCCAAGAAAGGACACTACTCCCTATGCCTAGAATCAGAACACATACTCAAGGAAATGTTTAAGACCTAACCTGCTATAAATACTAAAACAACTCACAAACACTTCTTCAATGAACTCAACAGCCCTAACACATGTCTCACACATGTGGATGAATGAATGACAGCAAACAGGTTGAAACTCAGTGATACTCATCTTTTTGGTCAAAAGTGGAAAGGTCTAATTTTCTTTAACCCCATTTGCTACTTTTTTTACAGCAAAAATGTAGATAGTGTGTTAGGGGTAGGTGTATAGTAAGAGGGTGTATAGTAAGAGGGGTTAGAGACTAAGTGTGGGTGTTTTGCATTCAAGCAAAAAATGTATTTTTCTAAAATAGAACCAACTCAACTATCTCAAAACAGAAAACTTATACTTTGCAGTTCAGCTCTGCCAATCACCACCTCAATCCCTTGGTTTAATGCGATGGGCCCAAGCCCAGTACGGAATGTTGGAGTAGCGACGAGTAGCAGTCTTGCAGGAAGCCCTATCTGGTGGTCTGTTTTTGCTGGCAATTGTTTGTGGAGGAGGAGCTTTTACAAACAAAAAGACCCACTGCCCGCGGTGCGGAGTAGCAACGAGTAGCAGTCTTGCAGTTTATGCTGGCTGCGTGGCTGTGTTGCTGTAAATTGGAGCCATGCAGGAGAAGTGGTGAAGTGTAAAAGCCTGTATAAACCTTAAACCGTCTGGACAAGGAACCTTAAGGTAGTAGCATTGAGATCAACCACATGTATTGGGTGTAAAGGGTAAATTTATCATAGATCGAAGAATTTTGTCTTCCATGTGCTCTAACCAAGTAATCTGGTGAACTTTTAGTGCAACCGAGCCATACATTACGGTGGGTATTATGCATATTTCAAGGAGACCCTCTATGTTGTTCGCCCCATGATGGCTTATGTAGTGCTTTACCACTAACCACTTCTTCCAAACTTTCTCCCACAATTTTTCAAAGTCAAATTTCCCAGTTCTGTTTACTATTATGAAGAATCCTAAATAATTATACTCAGATACATTTACCAGAGGGAAATCTTGAATTTGCCAATCCATTTTTTCTTTTTACCAATGTTCTTTTTACTTAGCCAAGGCATTTTTGTTTTGTTTATGTTAATCACCATTGTGTTCTGTGCAGCATATTTTGCCATAGAGTTTAAAGACCTCTGCAACCCAATCTGGGTACGATCGAATACGATGATATCGTCAGCGTAAAGCAACATAGGAATCTTCACTCCGTTAACACTTGGGGGCAAATGTTTTGTTTCGACAAATACTTTTTCCATGTCTGCGGTAAATAGGTTATAGAGTATTGGGCCAAGTACACACCCCTGTGTTTTAATCTTATGTTTGCCTCTTGGAAGTTCGTACAATGCCCTACTACATTCAACTGGATTGCAATGCTTGTATTTTTGTAAAGAAGTTGAATGTAGTACAACAGATTTTTGTCTATTCCCCAATATATTCGTTTTTTCCAAAGGGTAGTACGTGGCACCTAATCAAATGCCTAAGAAAAATCAACACTGCATGCGTACAGATATGGTGTATTTTTGTTTTCCCCCTCAGCCTTTAAATATTGAACCACTGATATATTTGTTAAGGTGTTGTACTTCTTTCTGAATCATGTTTGATAATGACTCTGAATATTGTTTTCTTTGGCCCATTTTGTCAATTTACTTAATAGAACACCAGCAAATATTTTCTGACTGGTGTCCATAAGGGCTATTAACCTGTAGTTTTGAGGATCTTCCCTCTTTTCTTTTTAATAAAATGGGACCAGTATCGCCTTATGCCAACTTTTTGGCAAGGTCCCATTCTTTTCTATATTTTTAAACATTATTACAAGTATTTTGGCCCATAGCTCCCGCTGCGCCTTCATAACTATATTTGCTATCCCGTCGGGACCCGGCGCCCGGGAGCTCTTTAAGTTTGAAATAATTCTATGTATGCCATTTTCATCAATATCAAAATTTGACATGCTAAATCGATTTATCTTCTCCGAGATTTGAATGTTTTTAACATCTGGGATGAAGTATAGTTTTTCTATATACTCTAGCCATTTTTCTTCAGAAATTGGATTTAGTTCCAAGGGTGAAATATCCTTCTTATAGGTGTTAAATTTGGACCAAAAGGATTTACTATCATGGGTCCGTAACCCCCTAAATAATAAGAACCAGTTCAAATTCTGGCTACCAAGCCCATGTTGTTTATACCAATTCCTATAGCCTGTGGCTAATTTTCTTATCTGCATATGTTTTTCATTAAGATCTAATAATGCATTTTTTTAAATTAAATTCCTCACTGTTCTAAAGACTCGCTTTCTATTGGCTATTATTACATCATAGGGGTTTCTGTAATTATTGTTGTTGTAATACTTTTCTTTGCTAGTTTTTATTCCATGGAATTTCATGTAGGAATCTAGCAATGATATAATATCCCCCTGGAAATGATCCAAATCCTGATTAATAGTGATTTTTTTTTGTTTTCAACATTTCATTAACACTATTAATTAATTCTGCCGACCAGTTTAATCTCAAACCCCTATTATCGCAGCACAATCCAACCAAAGGTTTGTTAATGTATTTACTCCCTTTTGCAAAATCAGTTGTTTTCCAACTCAGTCTAGCATGGTCACTCAACGTATTCGGATTTATCTCTACTTCTTCACATTTCGTTTGTGTATCTTTATCCGTGATTATATAATCAATGTGTGACCTTGCTTTACCATTTGACCAAGTAAATGTACCTTTATTACCCTTCATGGCCTTGCATATTAGTAATGTCAAATCATGCCTTTCAAGGAATTTCTCCCATTCCTTATTTTGTTTTTGCACTCCACTATGGTGCATATGTAGGTCTTTGGCATTAAAGTCCCCAGCTATTATTACTGAACAGTTTTTGTTTTGAATGAGCCATCCAAGCATAACATCTTCCACACAATCTATGATTTTCTTTGTACAACTTCCACCGGGAGAGTCGTATATATTAATCAAAAGCGTTGGATTTTTGAAACCTCATGCTAATCTTAATATCGTTGGCAAAACGTATGGTATTAATGATTTGATTTTAATCATTTCTAATGAGTGTTCGACTCGTGTGCCAAGCGCTAATCCCCCCCCTAAGTATACCTTGACCTGATTAAATTACAAAGTTCTGTACTATATGAAAACCATCCAGAAATAAAGGCTTTGTACACCATGCCTCGTGTAACAAGAACACATAACATGATCTTATCATCTCTAGACCTTCATACTGAGCAAGAAACAAATTGTACTCTTGGGTATTCCAAGATAACCACATTATTTCCTCTAAACCAGATGCATATCAATTCGCTCCATTGCTCACTACTACTGGCTGCCAACTAACCATTTCACAAGTAGTTTCTATTGCCCTTTCTCTTTCCCTCTTTAGCTCCCTCAAGGCTTCCCTCTATGTTGTTAACTTCGGTTCTCTCTTGACCCTTGATAAGTTTGAGCTTCCTCCCGCATTATATTGAACGAACATTTTCTTTTTTTGACAAAGGATCAATGATATACCTATTTCTGTCAGTAAATGAGCGTGAGCTTTAAGCAGAGCGATCGTAATGGCCGATGAAAATTCATTCAAAGCCCAGTTAGTCTGACTTACCCATCTAGAGAGTTCAATCCTTTTCATATCCCTTGAAGCGATCAGGCTAAATTCTACTATTTCACCAAAAATAGCTAACATTTGTGTGCGGTTTAGAAAAGGGCTTTCCAAAGTTGGATCTACTTCTTCAAACTTTGCCCACAAACCCAAATAATTTCCCGTCACGGACACCCGAGTTCTCACCACCCATAGGTTGTTTGGCTGGGCCATAGGAAAGGGGATCCTGCTTGCAAGGTCTTACCAAGCAAGCCATAGTGAATGTTGGACTCGTGGAAGAAGCCATCATTAGCGTGGGACTCCTAGAGGAGGACTTCCCACTAGGCCAATGAGTGGCTGAATGTGGGTTGGTTACACTGATTGGGAGTGGTACTGGGTCTTCAAAAGAGATTGCAGTTCCCAATAATACTCAACTCTATTGAGAACATGTGTATATCAATGGCCACAAAACTCCTGCGGTCCGAGACACCATGGTTAGTGGCACTACTGTCACGTGGCATTGGGAACTGCCAGGCCAATATATTGATGCGCCTGATTGTAGCATCAGTGGGTTTGATGGAAAGAGTAAGCACCCCTTGCAGTTAGTAGAGTTCAGCTGATGAGGTGAAACAACCCAGTGCAGTTTAGCGGTGAAAGACTCCATCCCTGTCCCATGTCTATTGGGTAATGATCTTCCTGATCCCAAGATAGTTGCAGTGGCTACCAGTTCGAGGGCCAAAGAGATCACCAGATTGAACACTCTCACAGCCTTCGGGCCTGGAGTATTTCCAGAGGGCTTGTTGGAAGGACCGGCGTGACTGGTAGCCCCTAGTGCAGTTCAAAATACTACTGAGCCACCTATTCCTGTGGGAGAGGGGCCAGTAGCCACTGAGGACACTACTTGGTAGCAGGGGATTCAGGGACTTCAGAGTTGTCTGGTGCAGAGCAGGAACCTGAGGTGGAGGACTAGGTGGGTGCAGATCTGAAGGACCTGCCCAAGCTGGATGAGTTTTCATCAGCTGGGGGCCCAGATCAGACTGACTTCTTCAAATCCCAGAAAGAGTGTCCCACTCTGGCAGGTCTGCAGAAGCAGGATCTAAGGGCGAAGCCCCTGGTCTGTTCAAAGTGTCCTGGGAGGATGGACTCCTATACAGTGAGCTAAAATACTCTGAGGGCGAGGGCACAAGAAGGTTGGCGATTCCCCAGTGCCACAGAAAGTTCCTTTTGGATTTGGCTCACCTAAATCCTTTAGCAGGTCACTTGGGAATGACTAAGATATCAGACTGGTTGTCTGCGCACTTTTAGTGCCCTCAGTTCGAAGTAAAGGTTAAGGAATGTGTCCAGTCCTGCTCGATTTGTCAAACTTCTGGCAAGTCAGGTAGTGACACAAAGGCTCCCTTAATTCCACTAACCATGGTTGGTGGGTCTTTCGAGAGAATAGGCATGGACATTGTGGGCCCTTTGGATCCTCAAACCAGCTCAGGGAACAGATAGCTCTTGGTGGTGGTTGACCACACCACAAGATACCCTGAGGCTGTCCCTCTGATGAGCATCAAAGCTCCTGTGGTTTCAAAGGCTCTGATTGGGATATTCTCCCATGTTGGATTCCTCAAGAAGTCGTTTCTGACAGGGGATCAAACTTTATATCAGCATATATGAAGGCTATGTGGGAAGAGTGTAGAGTCACCTACCGGTTCTCTACATCCTTTCATCCACAAACAAGTGGGCTGGTTGAGTGGTTCAACAAGACTCAGAAAGGCATGATAGGTGGCTTGGAAGAGCACCTGAGGAGAAAATGGGGTATTCTCCTGGCATACCTGCTGTTTGCCTACAGGGAGGTGCCACAAAACGGAGTAAGGTTTAGCCCCTTTGAGCTTCTGTTTGGACATCCTGTATGAGGTCCCGTCAGTCTAGTGAAAGAGGAATGGGAGAGCAACCCCTCATCCCCTACACAAGATGTGGTGGACTATGTAGATGGCCTTTGGTCTAGAATGGCAAAGTACATTGAACAACTTTTACTGCTTCTCCAGTATTAGCTCTACCTGTCTTCTTATCAGATCACTATATACTCTCAGTATCAGTTTTGTCTTCCATTCCCCAGAGTTCCCCTGCTTCTTCTCTTCCAAAAACATTTGTCGGTGTGACCTACGCAGCTTTAACCCTACACTTTTTAATGATACGTGTACTGCCATCCTTCCTTCTCCCTCACCTTTCTCCACTCTCAATGCTGATGAGGCGGCATCTGCTCTTTCCTCATCTCTCTCTCTTTGCCTTTATCAACTCTATCCCTCGTCTGCGTTCCACCCCCCTCGGAAACCCTCTCAACCCTGGCTTTCCCCCACCACTGCTCTATGTGAGGTCTTCTTTGCTGACTCGAAAGGCGTTGGATCAAATCTAAATCTGCATCTAATCATTCTTCCTACTTCTCATTTCACACTCTCTATAACAAGTGTCTACTCTCTGCAAAGCGTGCCTACTTCTCTGAACTTCATCACACTCAATCAACCCATCCTAGGCATCTTTTTCAAACTCGTGCATGGCTACCATCTCCTCCCACTCCTGATCATTCTCTTAACTCCACCTTATCCGCTTCTGACTTAGCTCATTTCCTCTCTTCGAAAGTCCTCTCCCTCCATCAAGACATTGGAGTCTCACTTCCCCAAAGTACATCATCTCCTTCTCCTTCTTCTACTCCTGCTTTTATTTCTCACTTTGTTCCGTTTCCAATACTGATGTTCTTGGCTTGCTTAGTAACGCCCACCATACTGCTACTCCCACTGATCCAATTCCTTATGCTCTCATACCTAAGGTCTATCCGCTTCTTATACCCTACCTTATTTACTTTTTCAACACCTGTCTCTCTGCCTCTGTCTTTCCTGTTTCCTTTAAACATGCAACTATTATTCCTATCTTAAAAACACCTACAGTTAATCCTTTGATCATTTCTAATTTCCGCCCCATCTCTTTCCTACCCTATCTTTCTAAACTGTTAGAGCGTATTGTGTATTCTAAGATCTCCTCTTTTTTCACCGATCTTTCTCTTCTTCCTTGCTTGCAGTCTGACTTCTGTCTTCTCCACTCTACTGAAACTGCCTTGATCTCTCTGCCTAACGCTCTTCTCTCAGGTCGATACTCCAAACATTCCTCTTTTCTTATTCTTCTTGACTTATCTGCTGCATTTGACACTGTGGATCACTCTTTGCTCCTGGAGTCACTTTCTTCTTTTGGTCTCAAGGGTTCTGTTCTATCCTGGTTTATCTCCTATTTGTCCCATCAAACTTTCTCTGTCTCATGGGCGGGCAAGACCTCTACGTCCCTTGACATAGAGACCCTTGATCACGGAGTACCTCAAGGGTTAGGCCTCTTCCTTTTTTCATTGTACACTTCACAACTCGCTGCCATTATTTCTTCTTTTGGTCTTTCACATCACTTCTATACGGATAATACTTGTCCTATCCTTTTCTTCCTTCACTTCTGATATCCCCCACACTCTCACAGCTTGTCTCACTGCTATTAAATCCTGGATGTCATCTCACTTTCTCACTTTTAATGCAGGGAAGACAGAAGTCATGTTCATCCCTGCTAACACTCCTCCTCCTCCATCAATATCTTTTCCTCCCTTTAATCTGCCAATCTCTACAACTGCTCGCAAGCTTGGTCTTCAATTTGACTCAAACCTTTCCTTCTCTAATCATTTTTCTCTCACCCCTCGTTCCTGTCGTTTCCATCTTCATAACATCCTTACTTTCCAAGCATCTAAGCTCTTAATCTCCTCACTTCTCCCGCCTTTTCTATTGTTCTACCACTCTGTTTGGTCTTCCAACTTCTCATCTTGCCCCTCTAAAATCAATCTTTAATGCTTCCATTTGTCTACTTTGTCTCCTTTCCTTTTGAGACTGCATCTCTTCCTCTCTCGCTACACTTGGTTGGCTACCCTTTCATTCACAAATTAAATTTCACTTTCTTTGCATTGTCTTTAAATCCCTCTACGGACTTGCTCCTAGTTAGCTTGCTGTGCTGTTACCTTTCTATACTGTGTCTCGCTCTCTGTGGTCCTCCCCTCTCTTTTGACTTGCAGTTCCCCATCCTCTGTGTGCCCAGTCTCACTTCTGATCTTTTCAACTTCTTGCTCTTCACTAGAATGCTCTCCCACATTCTCTTCGTTCTATTACTGTCTACTCTCTCTTTCGTGCTTGCTTGAAAATCTATCTTCTTCAACATCCCTGAATGATTTCTATGTGAATTTGATTATTTGATTGTTCCACTGCTTAACCATTTATATTGTACCGTATCTTGTTTTTAAAATGTACAGCATTTGGCTTAAGGTGCTTTATAAAACACAAATAAAATACAAATGCAAACAGTCAGCGAGAAACATAAAGGCCAGTCAAGAGCTGATGAAGCACTGGCACGACCAGAAGGCCAGAGTGACAGTGGGTGTGGATTATGGTGCCTGTCAAACACAGTGCCCTTCGGGACAAGTGGATTAGGCCTTACTGTGTTCTGGGAAAAGTCAGTTTGATAAATTATCTCATTGACGTGAAAGGACCTAAACAGATGTGCAGGGTCTTTCACGTCAACTGGCTTACACCCCATTCAACCCGGGATGACTTGGTCATGGTATTAGTGACTGTCGGAGAGACTGAGGAGGAGACCGATCTCCTCCCAGACCTCCTGCACACTGAAGCCACAGATGGGTCATTTGAAGGTGTCAACCTTCCACAGACCTGTCTCACCAGACTGTTGCCATTTACTGGGACAGTTTGCTGGTCTGTTTTCACCGATACCGGGTTGCGCACATTGGTGCACCCTTGATATGGGCACTGGAGACAGTAAACCGGTGACGAGTAGGATTCACCTGATGTCCAATCATTTCAGGGACACCATCAAGGAGGATGTTTCCAAGATGCTGTCCCTAGCAGTGATAGAGCCATCGAACAGCCCCTGGGCTAGCCCAATGGTACAGATCCCTATAAAGACCAGTGGTGGGAAGACTAAAGTTCGCTTTTGTGTGGACTACAGGGGCCTCAATTCTGTCACGAAGACAGATGCTCACCTCATTGCTCGGGGGGATGAGTTCATTGACAATCTTGACGCTGAGTACCCTTAAGTGAGTGAGTATCCTTGACCTCCCTCACGGCAGGGTTTTGGCAGGTTGGCTTGACAGATGGAGCGAGAAAGATCAGCATTCTCCACCCCAGAAGGAAATTATCAGTTCACTGTGATGCCCTTCAGATTGAAGAATGACCCTGCCACTATTCAGCAGATGGTTAACCAGGTTTTGTCTGGTCTGGAAAACTTCAGTGTCGCCTAGTTAGACTACATTGTTGTCTTTAGCCACACCTGGGAGGATCACTTATCCCACCTGAAACAAGTGCTTCATGCACTGCAGAATGCAGGTCTAACTATCAAGGCCCCAATGTGCCAGATAGCACAGGGCACCATGCCACACCTAGGCCACCTGGTCAGTGGAGGTAAGAAACAACTTCTCGAAGCGAAGATACAGGCTGTGAAGGATTTTGATAACCCCACCACACAGACACAGGTGAGAGCCTTTCTAGGTCTCACCAGGTACTACCGGCCATTCATCAAGGGCTATGGGACCATTGCTATGCCCCTGAATGATGTAACTTCCAAGAATATGCCAATGAAGGTAACTTGGACCCCGCCTGTCAAACCTCCTTTCAGGATTTAAAAGATGGATTGTGCAGAGCCCCAGTTCTGAAAATGGCAGACTGTGGTCAGGAATTCAATATCCAGACAGACAGTTGTGATTTTGGGATTGGAGCATTGTTAGCATAGCTGAACTCTCAAGGGGTATAGCAACCTGTTGCCTACATAAGCAGGCGATTGACAAAAAAGGAAAGGAACTGGGGTGTCATTGAAAAAGAGGCTTACACAGTTGTTTGGTCCGTAAAGAATCTGAAACCCTACATCTTTGACTCACACTTTATGATCCAGACAGCCCACAGGCCTCTTCGATGGTTAATGGCCATGCAAGTGGAGAACCCTAAGCTTCTGCATTCGGCCATATCCCTACAGGATGAATCCGCTTCTGCCAGTGAAGGAAGGCTATGATTTCCATGTCTGTCCTCTGCATTCCTTTTCAGGGTGGGTTTTATTTTGTAGTGTGCTAGAACGGTCTGTTGTGATAATAATTAAAGTAGACATTTGTATACAACCTTGCCTGGACATTGCCTTCCATCATTGGGTAATAACTGTATTTTCGCTGTGTTGCAACTAACCAACGATCCACGACCTTGCGGATATAAGCCTGCCGTTCCGTTCCCGTTACCAACATTGGACAAGGAGGTTTATAATTTGCTTTTGTTTGCAATCTGTTCGGATCCCTTCGGGTGTACTAGAGGTGTGGGTCTGATTGCTGGTTTAGAAACCGATATTCATCCCTGGACTACTGGTGACACGGAATTTGATTCGTCACACCCGGCCTGCCCACATTTTCCTCAGGTGGGCCCAGGACAAACATGTTTGAAGGCCACTGGCATAAATAGAGGATACATGTGGGTGGGCACACTTTTTTCAGAGGGGGTCCACTAGCCCGCTTGGGTATTTTTGTGCCCAGCAAACATGCTCAAGTGTTCGGCTACAAGGATTTCACCCAGGTTGTCCAAGTGCAGACACTTACCCACAAGACCACATAAAAGTGTCATCAAAAATATGTCTCTTACTGGGATTTTGTTTTCCTCTGAATATTTTGTGGGGATTAAAAGGTGGGTGCCTTTTAGACTTTGCCAGCATAGTTATTGGAAAATCTCCCCTCTCATGTCATTTTCCTGGTGCTGATTAATGGGTTTTTTTTTACGTCAATGTTCTTTTGTCTGGTGCACTTTCTTTTAAGGGGAAAGGACAATTGAACCAAACTTGAATATTACACTTTATGATTTGTACACTTATTGAGTTTATATTCATAGGTGACAGCTTTTGATGTTTGATATGGGGCCAGATGTTCCCACAACTAGTGATAGAAGGGAGCCATACCCATCCCATAGTCGAAACACCACATTTTGCAGCAGGAATGGGAAAAAGCCATATGTTTTACAGGAAGATATAAACATAACATTTCAGCAACAGCCACCTAACCTGGTCAGTTGCCATTGAAACATTCTGTTATGGGATTCCCTGATTCCTGTTTCAGTCCCTGCACCCCGCCAAACAGTTGTGGCCTGCTCACCCCATGAAGGCTTTTACGTTTGGTTGCAGGTGCAGGCTGGACCACATAAGAATCCTTAATCTAACTCACATAAGGACCGCAAAATACTGTAAGTACACTTACATCCCAGAGAATAGCATATACTAACATTAGTGATAAAATGAATCGCATCAGAATAGCTAACCAATGTTTGTATGGTTTATTTACAGAGAGTAACAGGCGCAGATAAACAAGTGGCTGTTCGCCACTCTGCAGTGCATGGCCAATTGAAAATGGCCTGAAGAATCAAGCTAAACACAAAATCAGGCTGATTGGTATTAAAAAGGAAATGTAAAGGGCTATGATCCGACTACCCTAATTTTGTATATGAGGAAGAGTTGAAACCCCCCACCCACCTTCTTTGGTTTAGGGGATAACCGAATGTAAGGTTCGGTTACCCCCTAAACCAAAGAAGGGATGAAGGCTCAGGGGGTAATGAGGCTCCCTTCTCATTTTGTCTGCTACTACTAAATAAAGCCTCACTCCTGATATTGCCACATAGGTACATGTTAACAGTGACATATCATATACTGGACGTCATATTGTATTTGCCTCCTGCCTTACTAATGGCAACGTGTTTTTAATGTAACTGCTGGTGATATTTTGTATATTAAAGACTCATTCGGTGAAATAATTTTCTGTAATATCACGTGTCCCCCCATTTATGCACATAAGGTCCCCACCCTCGGAAATCCTAAGGCCGGCCCTGCCATTAGCATCACTGTAAGCGGAGTCTAAGGCAGCACTGAGGTGCGCTGACAGAGCTGTGTCTGTGGCCTTGGCCCTGCGGTGCTCCGCGGGCGTGGTTGCAGTTGCAGGTGAAGAGCTGGATAGTGTCCCAACCATGGACCCTGGAATGTAGGCGTTCTGCCCCGGGGAACCTTCGTGACATCCGAGCCGTAAACATGTCAATGTAAGTTTCTTCTGGGAGTGGCTGCTGAGCCGGATTTTCCACTTTTTGTTCTTATTAAAACTGTTTGTGAATTGATGAAGGTCAGGTGGCGATGAAGGTGACGGGCACACAAGCACAATGTCGCTTGGGCTTTGGCGGAGAATTGCGCCAGGCCCTGCCTAGGAGCTGTGTCTTCCCCTCCCACCCTCCGTGACACACTTTGGACCTCGTCCACTCCCCACGCCTTATCACGCCCAAGTACGACGATGCGTCACTGTGAAAAACACCGAGCCTGCACCCGACACTTCCAACACCTGCGCAGGATAGCGGGGTATCCTATCCCGTGTGAAGATGGGCGCGTCGCGTTTACGCAATTAAGCGTGAGTATGACGCAGTGCTCTTTTTTTTTAATACCTGAGACAGAGTATATGAATTATCGCAAGATAGAGAGAATGGGGTGTTTTGAAAGATAGGGCGCCCTCACGGGAAGCCTATTCCTTCCAGTATAAGAGTGATGCACTAACATTATGACGTACACACGCGCCTCACTCTGAGGATGGTTGTCATTCTGCGCGACGTCACTAATGCGTGACGTGCACAGACATCATCCCCATTTTACACACACAGACACACGCTAGACAGGATGCAACGGCATTGGAATTAGGAATTGCCTACAGATTTCAAATCTTGCCTTTTCCACTAATTAAAATGTACTCTCTTTTGTATTTCTTTTCAGCTAGCAACTCGGTTTAGGAGATGGGAGGGTGGTTCAAACCCAAGTTGACAGCCCTAACTCGCCCAGCAATCAGACAGTAGAACAGTAGGTGTCTCTCCTGAGTCCAGGTCCGGGGCAAAACTAAAGCAATGCACAAGTCTTAGGCCTAGGCACGCATCCTGCATGCTCAAGAGCAGTGTCCCCACTCCCTAGGCACAAACGGGGTAGCAGCTCTCCGTTTGCCGCTCCTCCTGCCTTTACCAAACCAAATTAGGACATTAAATAGTGAATACATGATTTCATGATCATCCATCAGTTTTACCTGAAGGTATAGTTACAAACATACAAGACAAAGTTAAATACATCAAAACATTAAAAAAACACATTATGGTAAAAACAACTATAAAGTGCAGTGTGCAAAAGTGTCAAAGTGCTTAATGTAACCAGTTGTGTGAAACACCTAAAATGTGCAAATATTGCAGCTAGTCTATAGATGTTGTTGGAGATCTATTTTCCCTTTAATTGCCCAACATGTTTTGTTCCTGTTTTTTCTGAATCAATCAGTGGAACTCATCAGAGGCTAGTTAACCTTACGTACACTTGTGTACATTTTAGCGTTCATGGGTGATATAACTATGCACTGCCCTTTTGTTTAGGCAGAGCTTTCTTGCTCTATGTTGCTGAGAACCTTACATTCGGTTACCCCCTAAACCAAAGAAGGGGTGTGGGGGGGTTTCAACTCTTCCTCATATACAAAATTAGGGTAGTCGGCATTTCCTTTTTAATACCAATCAGCCTGATTTTGTGTTTAGCTTGATTCTTCAGGCCATTTTCAATTGGCCATGCACTGCAGAGTGGCGAACAGCCACTTGTTTATCTGCGCCTGTTACTCTCTGTAAATAAATCATACAAACATTGGTTAGCTATTCTGATGCGATTCATCTTATCACTAATGTTAGTATATGCTATTCTCTGGGATGTAAGTTTACTTACAGTATTTTGCGGTCCTTAAGTGAGTTAGATTAAGGATTCTTATGTGGTCCAGCCTGCACCTGCAACCAAACGTAAAAACGGATATTGCCGCTGTCTGACTTTAAGTATTCTGTCACCTATCTGCGATATAATTCACAGTATTCTTTACACCGGAGGCCGAGTTGCTTAACAAATAACTCGGACCTCTGTATCATTTACCTTAACCATAAGGCACTTACTTATTTTAAGGGTAGCCTTGTCTTCGTAGTATTGAGGCTGTTTTCTGTGTTACTTGCAAGAATGGCTCTCTAAAGTTAATAAAAATGGTCCTTGGTCAGGATTAGGCAGTATTATGTGCATTCTAGATTAACTATAAAACGTTGTGACAATTTCAACATATCTGTCACTCTTGACATATATTAGTAACATACTTAGAGGTGTATTTATTTATTTAGTCATTTGTATAGCACACCAAACCCAGAGGCATCAGGGCGATGGTTACAGTAAGCGCAGATTTGTGAGTCAGATACAAATGGCACAGACATACAGTTAATGAGCGATTTAGAAATGCAGGACCCCTAATTAGTCGCTAGACAGTGATTCAGGCTAATATTTGTTTTTAAGTCTTGTGAAAAAAAAGCCAAGTTTTGAGGCACGTTGCGGAAGGTCCAGAATGACGGTTCTGACCTTAATGGTAGTGGTAGCGCATTCCAATGTTTGGCAGCCACCACCAGGAAACTACAACCCCCTGCTCTTTGTAGTTTGAATCTGGGGATGTTGAGATTGTGTGAGTGGGTGGCCCGGGTTGGTGTGATGGATTGCGTTTTGGTAAATGTTCTAGACAAGTACCTTGGTGCAGTGTTTGAGAGGCATTTACGCGTTATGGTGAGAGTTTTAAACAGAATGTGCTCTCAAATGGGCAGCCAGTGAGCATTTTTTCTTTTTCTAGCATGCGATTTGTTGTTTTTTGTTTGAATGTTTAGGGTTCCTCTTGGCACAATTTTTTGAACAATCTACAACGTCTTGATGTTGCAGGTAGATCCTGTGAAGAGGGCGTTACAATAGTCTAGCCTTGAGACAATGAGTGCTGTAGCAATTGTGACGCAGCTGTCCGCAGAGAGAAAGGGTTTGCAAGCATTAATAAGTTTAGCAGTGTAGGCTGCAGACAAGGCAATTGCATTAACCTGTCTAGTTAACGATAAGGATGAGTCCAGATAAATCCCTAAGGTTTTAGCCTCTTTGGAGAATGGGATAGTGATACCGTCGCTGATAAAGGATTTGTAGACTCCGTCAAATTTATTTAGTAGTGTCTGTGATCCGATAAGGAGCAACTCGGTCTTCTCATCGTTTAGGTATAAAGAATGTGCAGCCATCCAGGCTTGAATAGTTTGGTAGACTATGCCTAGTGTGTTGGAGTCAGTGTCATAAGTGCCTGAGATGGGAAGGAGGATTTGGGTATTGTCTGCATAATTAGTGTAGGAGATACCCGGGGTGTCAAGGAGGTGGATTTCGGTTTGATTTCTCTTCAAGGATTATTGATGCTTTGATATGTCTTTAACGATCATTCACGCCTTAATAGGTCCACAACCTCAATATTTAGCATTCTACAAATAACGGACCTTGGCCTCGGTCTGCTTATGCATTTTTATTACCGCTGATGTTCATGTGCATAGTTTAAACTACTCATTAGTTTAATGATAGCCTACCAGATGCCTCTCGAGCTCTGTCTCAGTCTTCATTGAGGGTCGAGTGGCTTGCAACTCAGTATCTCATTTGTGGCCGCCAGAACGCCAGGAAAGGTTTAGTATGGTTATCCCGGGCAACCCAGTCACTTGTATCTAACTCGTGGCTATGGTGCTCTGTTCATTTCTGCGTGCGCCATCTTATGCTGGTTTTCACTTCAATGTCATACATAGAATATGCAAGAAGTGCAGATGTTCCAGCCAACATATTATGTGTGAATCGGGACACTATTTGTTTATCACCATATGATCGTCTCTAATTCTGCATGAAGGCTAAATCTGTGGTGGCAATCAAACATTGTCGCATTTTAATAATTATAGCTGCCGTGTCACTCTGATGTTGTCTAAATTATATATTTACTAGCTCTCTCCTACCCCCCATTAACCGGTCAAAGTCCATGCTGGCCTGAAAAAAGACATTGTTAACACATGTGTAGGAAACTACATGGGTGCTAAGTGGTGAAGGGGGATCCAGGAAGGGAAGGGGATGCTGGCTGCCCAGGCTGCTCGGAACGTGGGCTTGTACCATGCAGTACAGCCCGCGTTCCAAGCCTTCTGAGTGGCCAGGGCCGCCCTCCCAGGGCGCTAATCATTTAACTTTTAGATTAGGAGAGAACCATGGCTCACAAGGGAAAGTTCCATGAGCAAGCCAGACCTGCCTACATTTCTATGGCAAAAAACCCTGAGATAGCATCAGCATATTTAATTCATTCCATCTGGGAGAATCGAAATAAAAAAACAATCATGCACACGCACACACCGTATGTAGTTCACATTAGAGGTGCTGCAGAGAAGAGACAGAAGGATACACTGATTTGCCCAGGATCACACACTTTAGTTAAATGCAGTTGCGGCTGGTGAATTTTTTTTAATTGGAGGGGCATAAATGTTTGCCACGAATATGTAAGAGCGATCGACCATAGCATCTTCTCCTTGACTACCTAGCTGAACTCATTTTACAATTCGTGCACTTTACAATCTTGGGTGGTTTCAATTCTTAAATTGATCTAGGACTCTTTATGTTAGATGGGTCTTTCCCTCTTTTATCTCTGACCCTAATGGTGAGAGTTTGTGGGAGTTGTAGTCCACAACATCAGAAGAGCCAGAGGTTGCAGACCAAGGATCTAGGATTTCCTACCAGTGGCGGCTGGTGAATTTTTTAATTGGAGGTGCATAAATAAAAAAGAGTTGCCATATATGGAAGCAAATGAGCAGGGTTAGAGTGGGTTCTTCCCCTAGAATATTTTTTTAAAAATGTGTTAAAATGCTGCATTTCGAAGCACACTTTTAGTGAAAAAATTAGTAAAAAGTCACACAATTAGTAATTTTATAAGGTAAAACATGAAAAAATAACAGTAGATGCAAATCACCAGCAGTATACAGGTAACTTTTTCATTCCATTATTTTCATGCCTTTGGCCACAATATATGCCAATATAAAAACATTTTTAACGCTGGCTGTGAAAATACATCTCCATACAGGCTGCACCAACGTGTTCCAGTATTACCATATCAAAATATAGTCCTGTTCCCTTTGAATGCCAGTAAATAACACCATGCCACTGTAAGAAAGTGTATCCAGACTGGCTGTATACATGTTGTCCATTCTAGGCATGTAATAACACTCTTCATGTTTTGTTATACCCTTTAGGTCTAGTAAAACATGCCACGTCGCAGTAAGAAAGGATATTCAGGCTAGCTGTACCAATGAAGGCCAGTATAGTCATGTAATAACACTTATCATGTTTGCATTGCATGTTTGCATTACCCTTGAGGCACAGTAAAAAAAATGCCATGCCACAGTAAGAGTATATGCACAGACTGGCACCACCAATGTAGACCAGTCTAGTAATAGCATTTATGTTTGCTGTACCCTTGGAGCAATATACAGGAGTCATGCTACCAGCAGCCTCCCCAAAGTGTTGAGGCTGCACCCTCTTCTCTCTCACACACACACACACACACACACACTCATAACAACAAACATACATACAAACACATTACATTCACATAAATGATATGGCCAGGATTTTGGATGAATTTTTTACATTTCTTTACCCTTCAGACTACACATCCTGGAAATGCAGATTTTACTTTTACAGCACTGTTTTCTGGATTGTGGCCTTTCAAGAGCTTAACTATAACACTGCACATGTGTGAACACTTCCCGATTTTCTGTATGGAGGGGCAGCCTTACATTGCTACCTTCCACCAATCAAAAAAGTCACAGGAAAGGGGCAACTTACCCCCAACAATTCAGGAGGAGGCCAAGCAGACAGGTAGGGAAGAGGTGTGCCTTAGCTTCAAAATTTAAAAATGCCCCATTTTAGACTAGTCAAAAGTGGTTTCTGGCCCTACTTACACACATCCCAAATAAGGTGTAACCCACTGAAATTGCTACTTATTTACACACATTTTTTTAAAAGATGGTGAAATAAAGATTTCAATATGTTCCTTGTAAAATGAGTGCAGTATTTTGAAAGTTCTGGGATTTTAGCTCACAATTTGTGTAATATCTCTACTTTTTATTTGCACTATGTATTTAACCGTGAGGATAGCTCAAGTCTTAGGTGCTTACCCTGGGAACAGGACAATGCTGTGCATCATGGGTTCGATACCCTAATTGGCAAAATAAGCCTTTCGCTCCCCTCATCCCCATGTGACAAACATAGTACCACATTGTGGATACAATGAATGGTAATAGGTCAATGATGTTACCAAGCGCTCTGAAACTAGATTTCTTTTCATTGGGGTGCTTTGTAAAACAGCATTAATCACATATATACAAGACTACAAGTAACAGGATGTAAAGTGATGGGAGCCTAAACAACAGACCTCAGCACATATCACACCGGACATTGGGCAACTACAGAATGTTGTAATCTCGCTTCTGTGTGATATGGTGTCCTGCTTTTAGTTAATGTTTGATACAGTCATGATGTGAATACATGTTGCAACCCGACAAAAACATAAAAATAGTTTTGAAGTCAACTGGTAGTTTTACGTTTAAGAAAGGGATTAATACAGTGTTCTTCTACATGCTGGAATTTCCATCTGAGGTACAAAGAAGCCCATTTGATTCCCACTGACGCAACCATATCCTGCTGTGTCAGCTGTAGGCCACAGTCATTTACTCCCTAAAGCAAATACACATTTAGTGAAACAGTGACAATTGGGGGGTGCGGGCTATGATATACATGAGTAAAAGGGGACTGAAAACCTCCAGACTCCAGGCAGCCAGTGCCATACTCAGGCCTCAAAACTGCGAGAATGGGGTCAAATTGACATCACAGTGAATTGACTGTGTTGTTCCCAATAGTTCTCAATAGTTGCGCGGTCCGAAACGTGGTACAAGAACCATAGTCTGGAACCGGACAGAAACCTCTGTAGGAGCAATTAAATGCTCAGGTACCCAATGCTTGGGAAGATCCTTAAAGGTTTACTAAACACAAAAAACCATCATGGTGATTAAAGTATCTTTAGTCCACAGCTGTCTCTCCTTCTTAACAGAAACTAGAACTCTTTGCAGCTGGAACCCATGTCGCCACCACCGAAGGCCCAGGCACTACGTGTAATCCCGTGAAACCATGGGCAGCCCGTGTAACCACATATTAAACCATTATTTTGTAGTTTCTAGTCCTTATCCTTCCAGTCTGTTTGCAAAGTGTGGTTCGTTGTTGAAACATAGAACTTCACAGACCTCCCCACTTTGGAAATACCTCACATACGGGGAAATTCTGCAGCGGATGTGGCATATGATAGTGTGCATGGACCTGCTTCGATTTGGCTGGAAGAAGGGCATAAACCTACTATCATATACTTGGAAATGTTACAAATATGGAACATATACATCTAGCCGATATGCAAATGCTGAAATGGTCCAGTAGGATGGGGTATTGCTCCTCTCACCATTCTCATGATATGGCCAGCATTAAACATTTGGCAAACAAGGCAAAAATGTTCAATGTGCTCATTTAAGTTGAGGACAAACCAGTTCTCTGATATTAATACTGCTAAACATTCCCTTGTTATGTGTGCTGGATAATGGAGCTGCTCTAGTGCTACGGTAAGCAGCCCAGGGACATAACTGGTTTCCTGGTGTTTTCCTGCTGCCACATTGCTTCTATGGTGGACAATGAGCAGCCCCTCCTCTTCCACAACTTCTGCTCTTCTGGTGGTGCCCGTCCCTGCAACTCTACAATCTGTGCTACGGGTAGTGTATTAAATCCGTTGTTCATCACCATGTTGCGTTTGTATGTATTTGGTTGGGGCAGTTGTAATGTCAGATAATTCTGGAAAATATGCTGCACTATTGGCTTCTAAGCCGAGGCCTCATTGCCGCGGGAAATCGAGTCTGCACCTCTGGAGTGCACTGTGCACTTCACTACAGTGATAGCTGATGGAAGTTCAAGTGAGTCTATTAGTCTTTGGAACAATGGCTCATGCTGTAGTGGTGTGCCATCTGTGCTTTGAAAGCTCTGTCTTTTCCAATGTGAAAGCCCTGCGTGTACTGTGGACATCAGGTAGGCGGAGTCAGAATACACTGTTACCGCCTCATCCTTACGAGCTTCAAGGTCAAAAATCAAAGCTACCAACTCTGTCGCTGAAAAATGCACTGAAAATCTTGCACTTGTCACTGTTTCAAACTTTTCACTCTTTCCTGCCTTCACTACTGCTATTCCGCTGTGTCTCACTTCAGAGCTCTGATCTATCATCGATGACCTATCAAGGAAGAGAAATATCTCCCCTCCTAGGTCATATTCTTTGACATGAGGTACATCGTCATAATAATCAGTGTAGGTAGTACAATCATGTACATGGTCTGCCTCGTTCGCTTCTTCTGCTATGAATCTGGCTGTGTTCACTACTCGACACCTAACCATTTTGATCAATGGATTTGATATAATCACTTCATAACCTGAAGCTCTCTGTGGCAATGTACTTTTGGGCTTTTTAAGGATGGCAAAAAGAGCATGTTCAACATATGATGCAACTGAACAGGTAATAGTTATGCTGGCTGATTTCTCTATTGCAAAAGCTGATGCAGCCATTGCTTGCTCACATGGGTAATGGCCTCTCATTACTAGTTTTAAGATTCCACTGTAGAATGCTAATGGTTTGTGTCCCATGGACATTTTCTGCATTTTCTGCATGAGCACAGCTGTCATCAATACTCCATTTGAATGGGAGAATAGAAAAATCTTCATTGTTATCAGGAATTCCTAACACTGGAGCTGTGCTAATTGCTAGCTTCAACTCACCAAAGGCATTTATCATCTCGTCTGTCTAGGCTATGTCACATTTGTCTTTCAGTGCTTCTTTCAGTCCTTCTAAAAGTGGCCTGGCATATGTCCTGTAGTCAAAGACCCATGCCTTACAATAGTTGCAAAGTACTGGGGACTGCTGTAATTCTTTCAGTGCATAAGGCCTGCGTGTTGGTAATTGCTTCTGCTCTTTCACGTGTCACCTTCCTTCTGTCTTAAGATATTATCTGACCTATGTATAGTACCTCTTCCTGACAATATTGCAGTTTCTCTTTATCAACTTTGTACCTTTATTCTGACAATAGGGTCAATAGTTTCACTGAGTCTTTCCTGCACACAAATATGTCATCCACATATTGGATGATTGTGCTGTCAAGTTGTACATTTCCATCTGCAGCACTCTGTTAAAGACGGAGGGTGAATCACAGTACCCCTGAGGTAAACGGGAATGTTGCAATCGGATTCCTCGATAAGTAAACGCAGTTAAATATTGAGAATCTTCATGCACAGGAATTGAAAAGAAGACATTCTTCAAATCTATAACTGTATGTTACACAATAGTGTGGATGGACTAATAAATTCTGCCTCAACAATATTATTCGGGGGGCCTAAATCCTGTTAAAATCTCCATGAGCCCCCGTCGTCTTTTTGATCAGGTACACCTCTGTGTTGCATAATGATTTTGAGGGTAGTAATATGCCTTGCTGCTTCGGGGCAGAAATGGTTTCATAAACACCGTTGTCACCTTCTTTGGACATGGGATACTGTTTTACCCATGGAAAAATGGCACCCTTCTTTAGTTTAGTTTACTTTTGTCTGCTCAAACTCCTTTTAATGGAGATCATATGGACTGCTGGTCCATAGTGATCTCGGCACGTCTGCCAAATGTTCCTGTAAGAAAGATGAAGATTCCCCAGAGAATGTCATTGCTAAGTAAAGTACTCTGTCCACAATTTGTAACTCATATGTGAGACTAATGCTAAAAACCACCTCTCATCTTTGAACAATTCTCCATCCATCAAATCAGTCAGTCTGTGTACTGAGTCAAGTGCTATTACTGTGCTCCAGTTTACCGCTTCGCCATTCACTTCATGTAAAATTACTTGGTCCTCACTCACTATTGCTGCTTCTAGCTTAATTGTAATTATCTGCCCTTCCACCACATCCATGGGGGCCTCTGGTCTAAACAAAAACTCTGCGGGTAACCTCAATAATTTGTCCTGCGTTCGTGGAAGCCATACCAATAACGTGTACTCCATAAAGGAATACTTCCGCGTTTAGTGGAACCACTCTTGGTGCTTTCTGACGATAAAATGCTGTTATGAATTTGTGTGCATTCACTTAATAGATTCCTGCAATAGAACATATGATCCCCTCTTCAGTAAATGAGATTATCATGTTTAACTTGCTCATAAAATCTCTCCCCAATATGTTAACTGCTGTCTTGCGAGAATATAGCAATGGTATAGCCATGTTGTGCTCTCCTTTGGTTATGGGTAAGTTACATGTAAAAGTAACCATTGTTACTGCCCTAGAAAGTCCTTGTGCATCCATGGAAATACCTGACATTGGGAGTTTTCCTTCTCTAACACATGATCATGTTCCCCTCATATCTATCAAAAATGAACAATTTTGTTGCCTATGGTCACCCCAACCCTTGGTTCCTCTTGTGGGGCTGGTGTATCGATAGGATGGAGCACATCAAGTCTTTCTGCGGGCTGTAATATTATAGATCCATATTCAGTCCTGTACCAATGAAAGGATTCCCTTCCACTGCTGTCACACACCCTAATCTACATGTAAGTGTTTGCGGCAATATGTTTGTGTTCCATGGGGCCACTGGGCCCTGTTGTACTGGTGCCCATGCCTGTATTGGTGCTTGCTGTGTCTGAGGCTGCATCTCTTGTTGCATCTGCTGTATTTGTGGTGCTGGTGTCTGATACTGCATGTGGTCTTTGGCATAATAGTCTTGTGGTTCCACGCTATAGTAGGGGGTATGCTGGGCCACTTTTGGGTCCAGTGGTTGGTGCCAATGTTGTATTCCTCCTCTACCTCTGCTTACATGTGCAATGTGTTCTATCTTCCCGCATGTCCGCCATTGTGGTGGAGGTCCTCTGAATCGTGGTTGCACTCCATTAAATCCCTCCTCCCTGCGGGGCATGACATCCAAGCCTTCTGCCCTGCTTGCAAACCCTCTCCCCCAGGTGGAGTAATTATATTCTTCCCTTCTTGCAAAATTCCCATTGGCATTTGGCTGCATAGATTGAACTCCCTGTGCATTGTGGCTCTCCCCAGTGTTTCAGTATTGCCCCTTCAACTGTTAATATTGAAAATAATTCTGGACCAATATCGCTTCATCTTTCTGTCTTCAACTTTCTTTTTGTCCTTTTCTTGTTTTAAATCGAAAATAATGGACGTATTCAATTGTATTTAATTGGTATCTCATGATTTTGCTTAAATTCTCTAAATTTTCTCTAATTGCCTCTGTACTTCTTCGGGAAGACCCTGACAGTTCCCATAATGCACCACACCAGTTATTGCAGCTTTTTTTGCTACATATAACCATCTCCTTCTTATGTATCCTCATAAAAGAGCCAAAGTGTGATTATATTATGTGTTTCTACTGGGAGATTTTTTTTTAAGTTGCAGCTATTACACATTAAAACTGCACCCCTTTAATCGCACCTGTTTAATTTTCCAAAATCCATTTAGGAAATCGAATTCTGCCACATGGTTAAATGACATTTGTACACACTGAGCCTGTCCTGACTGTTTAGCAAACAGGTCATTGCATTCTTGGGTTTGTAGTCTCAGTTATTCCATCGAAAGGTGTGGCGCACAAGTCTAAAAATAATAAACGTTGTTGACTGAAAAAACTGGTCTAGCATACATACACAAATCAAGAATCTGTCACAAAGTCATGAGGTGACTGTCAGCGCTGACTCTTTTTTTTGTTTTTTAAAACGGTTTTTATTAATTTTTAAAACAAACAATACAAACCAAACTGGCAGCGCTTTTTGCAACAATCACATGAACATCAATTAGTCAAGACCACTGCTCCCCCAAACCCTCCCCCCTCAAGAGCATGTTTATCCTTCACTTTCCGTATCTGCTACGTGTGGCAGGGTATCACCTCCTTCTGAGTATGCAGAATCCGTTATCGTTCCGAACAGTCCTGCTATTAATACTCTCCATGCCATCAGGGTACCCACTTCTTCCCCACACATGCTACATGCCTCCTGCCATACCACCGTTTCAGCCTCCGCACATTTCTGTAATTCCCGCCACCATACCTCCACCCGTGGCTTATGACACTGCTTCCATCTCATGGCAATCCTTTGTTTTGCGAGCACATATGCCAAGTCCTTCAATTTCCCAACATGTTTAAGTTTCCATGGTCTGTGAAACCCTCCCAACAGGCAGGCCCAGGCCATATCTATGATGAGTGTGACCCCTTTGTCCGCTAGTTTTTGCGCCACTTCTCCCCAGAAACTCTCAATCACTGGGCAAGACCAAAACATGTGCGTCATATCAGCATTTTCCTTATCGCATTTTGGGCACGCTTGTCGTCCCGCATTTCCGAACTTCGATATTCTCATCGGGGTCATGTAAGCTCTGTGCATTATATACAACTGTATTTGTTGTAATCTAGCATTTCTTGACACCTTCTTGTGGTATCCCATAGCACGCTCCCACATCCCATCCTCCATCTGTGCTCCCACCTCTGTTTCCCAATCCAACCTCAAATGCGTCAACTCCTTCCCAACCCGGGTCATCACCATCTCATACAATCTAGAGATCTCATGCCCCCTTCTGATATGTCATATATTGTCCCCATAGTGGCATCTGGTTCCTCCGCCAATACAGTCTCAGGCCAGATTTTACGAATATCTGCACCAGCCTTAGGTACGTGACATACTGGCCCCTATGACAGCCTAACTTACTGCTCCTATTGTGATTGTCCGCTGATTGTACACTATGTATGTATGACATCTTTGATCATGTTTATATGCACCTGCAACACTAAATATGTACATACCTGTAACTGTAACATAACCCTTTGTTGACTGCTTTTAATTGTAACTGTAACCAGATCTAATTTACGCGCCCGTATGCCCCCGGGCCTGGCTGCGCTTTATAAATAAAATAAATACAAATACAAATATGCAAGCCCGCCTCTTCCCATAGTCCTTCAAAATCCCTAATGGTCCCCTCTTGCCAAACATCCCCCAATGTAACCAGCCCGACCGACTCCCAGTAGGTCCTGATTATCTTCCTTAGTTGCTTGTCTTCCCCTGCCAAAGCAACCAACGGCACCTGTGGGGAACACGGGTACGAGTCCTCCATCATTCGACATACTCTACGCCACATCTTCCACCCCAGCAACATCATTCCCGGGCGCTCCTTCATTTCTGAACTAGGCAACCAAATAATTTCCTTCAGGTAAAACGGAGTGCAGTCCTGTCCAAACAGCCTAAATTCGGGAGTTACCTCATCAGAGAGCCATTTGACCACATATTGCAACTGACCAGCTACATAATAGGCCTCAAAATTAGGCAGCTTAATACCCCCCCTCTCATAGAAATTCTGCAACTTCCATAGCGCCACTCTATTCTGGGTGCCATGCCATAGGAAGTCTCTGCACATACTATTCAGCTTGGCAAAAAACTTCTTAGGTATCATATACGGAATGTTACTGAAAAAATGTAAGAGCCTAGGCAGGACCACCATTTTAAGCATCGCCCCCCATCCCATCATCGCCAACGGCAACTTCTCCCAAAACTTCATGCTTATGCAGATTTTTCTCACAGCCACCTCGGTGTTGTGCAAATGTTCCTCCTCTACCGTGTGATACACATCTATTCCGAGGTAGCGGAAGGAACCAACCGCCCATGGTATTGGCAACACTGGCAACCGCTCCGGAGGGGTTCCTCTGTAGCTACCCAATGGGAATATGCTCGATGTTTGGGGGTTCACCGCTATGCCAGACAGTTCTGCATACCTTTCGATTACCTCCAGAATATATTGAAGATTTTCCTCCGGATATTTCAAGTATAATAGCAAATCGTCAGCATACAGGGATATTAGGTGTTTCTCTCCCCCTACCTCGATGCCTATCATGTCATATTGTTGCCGAAGGTACACTGCCAGGGGCTCCAGGGCCAGAATATATAACATCGAGGACCAGGGGCACCCTTGTCTGGTGCCTCTGCTAAGTTGCCACCTCTCGGATATCACCGCTCCTGTACGTACCCTAGCTAGCGGCTCACTGTATAGCCACTTCACCCACCTAACGTAGCCCGGCCCCATCCCATATTCCCTCAGGGCCTCCAGCAACCACGACCACTTGACTGTCGAAATCTTTGACTGCATCTACGGACACAACCGCCATTTCACCTTCGCTCTTGCTCCCCCATTCAACCACCCGGTGGAGTCGCCTATGGTTGTGGGTTATATTCCTGTTGGGGACATAACCTGTTTGGTCCGGATGTATCAAATTACTAATAACTCTCCGCAATCTATTAGCCAGGACCGCCGTCAATATCTTGCCATCCTGGTTCAGCATTGACAAGGGCCTGTAGGAGCCGCAGCTATGCCCTGGTTTGTTGGGCTTAGGGAGTGGTATTATAATCGCTTCTCTAAGCGATTCCGGCAACTCAGCGCTGACTCTTAAAGATCATGTTATTGTCTCCCTGCCAGTGTTCCTCTGTGCACATGGGGTGGACGGGCCTATAAGGAACTCTGGAGATTTCTCGGTAGGGCTCTGCACCCTGCAGGAAAGATAGCTCAGGGGCAACACATTTGTCTTGGAAGCAAGACAACGTGGCGCAACACAGATTCGAATCCCGATTCCATGCTTTGAAACCACTCGCTGGTATTAAGCACGTTATAAATGAACAATACAATTAAAACAAATTAAATCAGAAAAGGGTTGGGCTTGCAAAAAATGTGTAAGGTGGGGCCACTTTGAAAATGATTTCCTGGGCCTCTTTTGGTTGCCAGTCCACCCATGTCTGTGCAACAAGCATGCCACTCTCTTTAGTGAGAGGGAGATTGGAGGGGCGACTGGGCACCCCATTAAAAGAGGGAGGCAGGTCTGTTGTCAGTCATTTCCACTGAAGACAATGCAAATCATAGTAATGTTCTGAGATAAGTAGCAGCAGACTACTGCAAGTAAAAATCCCCGATGGGGTTGGTCAGGAAGGATGCTACTACTACTAGAAGACATGTTTAAATGGTGCTGGGCATTTAATTTGAATATGAATACATCTCTGAATTGAATGCCAGGAGCCCTGCACCAATTGATTGCAGCCAGCCAGGATTGCAGCACTAGTGGAGGTAGCTTTTGGTGTCAGCGGGGCGGATAATAGGGCACCAGTGGGAGGCTGGGGCTTGGGTTGCGCACTGGGCAACAGGGAGGACCCAAGGGGGACGGCCGCCCCACCTAAAACTGCCACTGGATTGCAGATGGCCATCATGATCATAGATTTCTTTGCCAGGAGGCACCCACACAGCAATACTTCTACTCTCCCGTGTGGGCGTCCCCACCGTCCATCACTGGCCCAAGCTTGCATACGCTCACGCAGATGCATACTTTCATTCACACAAAGGTAGACACACAACTGCTCGTATAGACGCAAGCAAGCACACATACATCCACACAGATATTTTCTTTTTCTTTTTTTTTAACTTACTAAGCTCCCTCGGCTGCATCAGCTCTGGACTCTGTCTTCTTCTGGATTCCCAGCCCCTGTGTACTCTCTCGATGCATGAATCAGGAAGCAGGGGCAGGGTTGTCAATCGCACCTCTCTCTGATTCCTGGTTACTGCTTAGTGCCAGTGATCTAATGCTGGTTTCAGATATTTATGTGTAGGAACTCCCCCTACAGTATAAGGGACTGCAGTAATCCAGCCAGTGTGTCAAATGGGCTATGCATGTCTGAGAAAGCAAAATGCCCTCAGACCCTGCATGGCCCAGGGGCATGCGCTGGAAGTGGTACAACCACACACCGGGAACAAGGTTTTCCATATTACATGGGTTGGCCCAAGAGCTGTCTCTGGAGAAGTGCTCTGGGTTCACTGTGGCTCCTCCATAATTGGTGTTAGGTTGGCACACAACTCCCATAATTGCGCAATCCACAAAACACTGACTTTGCCATGGGTAAAAGGTTCAGATAGGCACAATGACTGTTTCTTCATTAATAATATTTTCAAGCCTTGCATTTGGGGTTTGATAGGAACTATAATGTGCCTAACATTAGGGGTGTACCAAACTTTGGCTTCAAGTCACTATTCGGCCAAAGTTCAGCTGAACCACAGCTATTCGGTTTCTGCCGTAGTGACTCAAAGCCGAAGTCCTCTTTCTATGATTAGCTGTCTTCTCCCTGTTTGGGAGATGACAGCCAATCATAGAATGTGTGGCAGTGTCTAGGCTGCAGAAGCCAAATAAACTGTTTGATTATTGGATACTGCAGCCTGACCACAAAGGAAGCAGCCTCTGCATGTTAAAATAGGAAGTGAGAGAAGGGAACAGTTCTTCCCTTCTCTCGCTTCCTATGCCAGCAGACCAGCAGACGCCAGCACTGCCAGAAAGACCACTTCCCAGGTAAGTCTCCCCCTCCTCCTTCAACACACGGTGAGGCCGCTGAGGTGTCTTGCTCTCCTGTGGCCTCACCGAAATGCCCAGCTTTATTTGCATCAGCCACCAGTGCAAAACCGGTGGCTCGACCTTCATTTTAGTATTAGGGGGCTGCTCCACTCTCCGGGAACAGCCCCCAGACTCACAAGGCCACCGAGGCACTTGTTCCCCCCCGCGGCCTCTAAATTTGTAAACATCACCCCTTCAACACAGAGTGTGGCTGCCGGGGTGATCTGCAATCCTGCAGCCTCACCGGAGTGGCCATTTGCGACAGGCCACCGGTGCAAAGCCAGAGGCCCGACCTTCATTATAGTATTTTGGGGGATGCTCCACACTCTGGGAGCAGCCCCCAAACTCACGAGGCCGATGGGCACTTTGTTCCCACCCCCGCAGCCTCGAAATTTGGTGGGACTGGGCCATAAAATTGTCACTGACATCAAAGTGGCCCACAGTTGCAAATGGCTATTCATTCCTTTTCTGACACTGTTTGAACGGGGTGTTTTGTGTTTGAAATTGTGCATTTTAAAAGAATATTTATTCAGCAACACTGGTAAAAAATGATTAGCCGCATAGCTACGTAACTCATCAAACTGGCCCACCACAATGCCCCAAAAGGTGGCCAACTATGACCCCAGAAAACTGGTCCACGCTAGCTTTGTGTTTTTGGTTCAGACATTTGCCCTATGACCGACTCCAAAAAAGTGCTTACAGTTGCAAATGGCTATTCATTCCTTTTCTGACACTGCTTGACTAGCACCCAAGGGGTGTTTTTGGATAAAATATGATGCGATTGAAATTTTGCATTTTAACGAATATTTATTCAGCAACACTGGTCAAAACGATTAGCCACATAAAGTAACTCATGAAACTGGCTCACCACATTTCCCCAAAAAGTGGCCAACTATGACCCCAGAAAACTGGATCACGCTAGCTTCTTGTGTTTTTGGTTCAGGCATTTGCCCTATTGCCCACTCCAAAAACAACTATTTGGCTCACTAATCGGCTCCGGCTGAATAGTTGAACCAACTATTCGGTATTCGGCTGAAGAGTAAATTAACTATTCGGTACACCCCTTGTCTAACTAAATTATAAACATGTTTCTTCACTTGCAGAGGACTACAGAATCCTGAGCACAGGAGGAGATGGAAATTGGGGCATCGCTATCATTTGTCCTAATTTGGACAGAACTAAATACCAGACATTTCTCCCAGTACAACAGAGTTAAATGTCCATTTGTCTGTGCTTGTGGTTTCACTAGACTAACAAGTAAATCTGTTTGAGAATGTGCTGTGGATTAGTACTTCTCACTACAAGCAAATGTTCATAGATATTTATGAAAATGGGATTTCAAATGCAAAACATGATCCTGTTTTTGAAAGCTATCTTGATGGGTTTCCACTCGGGTCAGCTCACACACCAGCGTGTTCATGCATCTCGATGGTACAAAAGGTACCAAAAAAGTAGTGGAAGTGTGACCATGGCAGGGAAACAATAGGTAGGAGGCGAGCAATGTCCAAACCATTTTTCAAGGGTTGCAGCCATGCTGGTTGACGGGCAAATGAGTTGAAACAGATCTCAGTTTAGCTGTAACTGCTATTGGGTGGTAAAGTGGAGAACTGTGCTTCAACCTCGCAAAGAGCAGTTCTGGAATGATGAAAAAAGTTGCAAGAAGTAGTGGAACTGTTAACAGTAAACAGTAAAAAATAAAAGTAGTGGAACTCCGCTTCTGACCATTCCCACTCACTGCGATCACCGATACATCTCTTGATTTTGTTTTGGTGGCTCCACTTGCCAGTACCAGCACTCTGAAAAGTGGTCTGGCACCACTGTCCATCCTTGGACCTGATTTCTTTATTTTACATTTTTTTTAATTGGCATATGGTTTATTACAAACCTTTACCAATTAATTGCAAAAAATAAGTACATTACAATTAAATAAATTATAATTAACTTATCTCAGACTGGGTTCCATCCCATTTCATGCTAGGACTGTTTTAAATAGTTCTTGTACAGAAGTTGTTAAGACAAAAGACAATCTGGAGTTGTCACTCCCACATAGCAAAACCCACCAGTCTCTAGCATCTTTGGGTTGCGACTCATTCACAAGGAAGCCTAAGAACCTAGTTCTCCGCTCTCTCAGCTCGGAGCAACAGAGGACCAGGCACATTAGTGTTTCTCTCTGTAATTTACATAGTCTACAAGCATCTGTTTCACCAATACCCTTTCTTCTTGATGTGAGAAATAGATTAGTTGGAAAAAGATTAAATCTGACACACAGTAGCAGATTTCGATGGTATGGACTTGGGAATTTGATCAAGTATTTTGTGAGGACATTCCTTGCTTTAGTATCATTTATTATGTAGTCATAGAGTTTGTGTTTAGCTTTGGCTTCTTCTGTTTTTATCCAGTCCCAGTCCTGTAGTTTCTTTTTTGCTGCATCCGGGTTGCTTAGTAGGAGATAGAACTTTATGTTGATATCCACAAGGACTGCTAGGCATTGGTGTGACTACTGGGAAAGTGCCCAATCTTGATTCAAAGTATTGTCCAGATGAAGTATATTGAATCGGTTGATTTTTCAAGGCCAGCTTTCTGAACAAGGACAAGGATTTCCATATTACAGCAGGGTAGATTAAAATCGAGCCCAATTCATACCTTATGATGGATATAGGTACACATCTTGGCAACTTTAGTATTTTCTTCCAGAATACACCTTCCAAGGTGCTCCATACTTCCCAAGGGAGGCACAGGGATGCTTCGGCACCGTAAGTCAGTATGGGGATTACTTTTTGTTTAAAAAAACTAACTGCTGGCAACAGTGAAAACGTTCTGAATTTTCTGTGGATAATGGAACCATGTGTCGCAAAATTCTTTGTTTTGGACTTTAATTGACCTATTTGTTGCATACCATTTGTGCTTTAATGTTTGTCCACTCCTAGATATCTCATATTAGAGACCTGGACTCGTGTTTCATTATCGACCTGCCAATGGAAGCTTTGTTGCCTATTCTTCCCATTTGGTCTTTGGAAAACCAAGCCTGCTGATTTGGAAGCATTGATCTTGAGCCCTTTGTCTTAAATATAAGTGTGTAGTTTATCCAGTTTCCTCTGTAGACCAATATGAGTTTGGTCTAAAATAATGTCATCAGCGCACAACATCCATCCCACCGGTGACCAAGGAAATTTAATCGGAAATGAACCATCAGTATACATCCGATCTGTTATATCTGAGATGAAAAGATTGAATAATTCTGCTGCCAGGGGGCAACCTTGTCTTAACCCACGATTGGTTGATATTTGTTTAGTTGATTGGCCTGAATGGTTCAGCCTTATTTGTGTTGAAGTTGTCATGTAAAGGGTCTTTATTGGTTGCAAGATTTCCAAAGGACAGCCCGTTTTCCATTTTTTCCCACAGCAGCTCCCTGTTAATGCTATCAAATGCTTGTGCAAGATCCACTGCTGCTGCATATATTTTCGTTGCTTCTCTTAGGACTCTTAATTCGAGGATGTTTAGAACTAATACATTTAGAGGGCAGCTCACATCTTTGACAAAACCGGTTTGTCTTTCATCAAAATGGCCTGATTTCTTAACCCATTCTTCAAGCTTGTGCAGGATCAGGGTGGTAAATAGTTTGTCAAAAATGTCCAATAAGGCAATGGGCCGATAGTTCTTCGGTTTTGCCCTATAGCCTTTTCTAAAAATGGGTATGATAACTGCGGTCTGCCATGAGTTAGGGATTTGCTTCTTATTTATTATCACACTGAATAGGGTTGTACAGAACTCCACCCATTCTTCGGGTGCTTTCTTTAGCTTTGTGTTCAAGAGGCCGCCTGGGCCTGGGGGATTCGAGTGGCTGATTTAGCTAATTAGGTCTTCAATCTCTTCCTTCTCGAAGATCAATGACCATGAGGGAGTGGAGGTTTTGCTGCTTGGTATCGCATCACTTGCTGGTTGACCATATAATGCACCAAAAACGTGAACCCAGTCATCCTCTTGGACTGGATTGCTTTGGAGAGCTGTCTGTTTTCCATCTGACTCATTCAATATCAGCCACAATCTTCTTGAATCGCTTTGATGCTACGATCTTCAAACTGTGTTCAGCAGCTCTCGGACGCATTATAATTTTGTGGTTGAGTACCCAGTTCTTGTACTGTTGTTGACATTTATGACGCTTCTCAAGTTCTTACCTTTGGTCAATCTTAAATACCTGATTTCCTGGTTCAGCTGACGTTGCGTTCAAACAACTTCAATGCGATACGTATGTTTTGGCTTAAAGTGGGTTTTTCTATGGAAGGGTTTGGACATGACAATGTGACTGAAGAGAGGCTCATAGTTGGCACTAATGCTCCGCTCAACGAGCGCACACTTTTAGTCGGTGGTTATTCGCTGAATATTTTAAGATAGGGGGTAGAGCCTATTTCTGCCTGGTCCTAACGTTACCTTATGATCCCATACAGCAGGACTTTCAAGTTGGTAAGCAGAGGACTACTTCTACCAGGTCATGATCACTTTGAGCAACCTTGATCACGACTAAGGATTTAACAAGCATCAGCATATTGGACAACACAAAGAAATAATCCAGAATTAAAGCTTGATCACAGTGCCTTCATGTTGGAGCAGCTGGAGTGTCACCACGGACCTGGACATTCAATAGGTAGATGTTCTGCTCATCCATTTCCATTTTCCACATTTTGGCCTTTGAGCTCTCGATGTTGGTTTTGACTCCCGCTTGTGTTTTCAAATTGTATAGGGCTTCCCTGATGCAAATTAGGTTGAGGTGTCCGCATAGGATTATTATGGGATCATCATATTCAATAACACTATCCTCAATAACCGCCATAACTATTAAAACGAAGCAATCCTTTTTCCATGCAGCTGAATTCCAGTACAAATTCATGATGACTAAGCAAACAGGATTCTTATCAGCGTCATTCACTAGCTCCAAGATCATAATCTGCATATGTTGGTTAAGGTTTATTTTAGATATAATCTTCATTCCTTTTCTGATTTGGTAGATAGCCATGTCTCCTGCAAACAGAGAATGTCACATTTAATAAGCAAGGATTTTTCATTATAGCAGAGATGCTCAAATCCTCTTGTGGCCCAACTGCCTACGATGCTGAGGTCTTCCAGCAGGGAAGTTGGCTGTTATTGCATTTTATTTGCATTCAACGACCCAGCAAGCCAACCCCAATTAAGCTCGTCTTGATGGGACTGCTGCTTGGAGTCTGGAATTGAGAATTCCCTTTTGGAGTCTTGCTGTCTTTTAATCAGAATTTTGAACATGACTTGTTTACCAGGTGAATCTAATTCAAGTTCGTTAAGGGGATCAATGCACTTTTGTAAGCTGGTAATTCCAGAGACCCAGTGCCTTTGTTTTTCCCATGTGCTCATAAATTCGAGTCTTCTAGTCTAAGTTCTTTTAGGTCAAACCTCATAGGCCGAAAAAGATCTACTGAACCCAGAAATAGTGAGAACATGATTTTAGAGTTGGTGTGGAAGCATACACAATCAAAACAGTTTGTTTGGTAGTGGGAAATCAATGATCTGGTACTTTCGGTACAGGCTGGAATAGTCCAAATACATTGGAGCAGCTCATCATGAGGCCATCAAAGTATTCTGCCCAACATGTAGTTTAGTTCAGTTTATTATTTGATAATGCGCTCAAAACCCTGGGGTAGCCGGGCGCAGCGGTAACAAGAGTACTTAAGCTTGGTTACATACAGAGAATACATTACATGTTATTACCGTATTTACAGTACAAATATACAGGTTGTCAGTACCTCCCTTCCACTAGTCTAAGGTACAGGTTTCAAAGTAGTACAGGTTTCAAAGGTATTTACATGCAGAAGTCCAGTGTCTAGTACCGGGGAGCAGTTTGGTGGGTGTCGGTAGTCCAGAGCCAACTTTTCACTTTACATCTGAATCTAGCGTATGGCTGACGCAACGAAAAGGGGGGAATTATCCCATAAGCAGTGAGGAAAGGGATTAAGAACTAGACTAAAACAAGAGGGTCCGCACTGTTGTGGGTTTAATTAATAATTAGTGCGAGTAAAAAGTTATTTGTCAGGGTGTACTACAAGGGTATCACTCAAATTTTTAGGCTGTAGCAGACTCTGAAAGCAAACAGGGTAGTCTGAGATTGAAAAACCATAAAAAATATTTATTTAACAAAGAAATAGTTGTGTAAATAATACATAAACAACTAAAGATAAAGCAATATAACAAACATATAAATGCATTTGTTCGATGATTGGAAGGTTAATAGTCAAGAGACACCAAACACAAAAACTTAAATGTAGGTTTTTCTTCAAACTTTTGAACAAAGTAGACAAAAGAGAATTCTAAAAGAAACTGGACAACAAACTGCCAACTGTATGGTGGCCTTGATCCCAGCCAATATTCTTATTTATGGCTTATATTGGGCCACTGCACAAGTTGTTCTCAAAAGAGTTGGCAGGAGTAAAATTGTTCTATGTCCTACGATTTGTTGACGGGTCTGCCTACGTGTGCGTGTCAAAAGTTAGTGACGTAAACAGTAAATTTAAATTGACATCATTAGACCACGTTTCGGCAAAAGTGCCACCTGTCTGGCCAATAGTTCCATGATATAGTTAAAGTTGCCTTCCTCAGGGCGAAATACCATACAACAACTGGACCCTGTGGGGAAGCAGACATAAACAAAGTAAATAATATGAAAGAGATGAACCCTTTCTATTCAACTACCCATATTGCTTAAAGAGAAAGTAAAACGCCCAAAGGCATAAAAATTACCAAGTCAATTCGCTGTGGGTGAGTGGAGATAGCCAGGCGCGTAGTGAGCCAGGAATCCCAGCGCAGAGCGTCTGGATGAGTGGAAGCGGGGTGACTCACGGCAGGGCTGCATCAAAAGACAAGGGGCTACATCGGAGAAAACATGCTCTCTGGCAATTAAATAAAAGAAGTTTCAGAAACAAGGGTGCATAAATGATGCTAAACAGGTAATATATTGTTGAAAAGTGGGTGACTACCTTTCACAAAAGTGTTTAATAGGGAACGCCTAGGGGACCCTGACGTCTATGGAAACAAGGCGAGTCACCACACATGATAGAAACGCCAGACACAAGGTTGTATTCCCAAAGCTAGGGTTTTATTGCAAAGCAAAAGTCTCAGTTGGCCAACTCGGTCTCGACGCCCCGTGACGTGTATCTCTAGACCTCGTGGGACACAAGAGAGCGAATCACGTACATCAGTTACATATATACAAAATGCATATCAAACAATCAGCTATGTCATGGTTAACACCCCTCTTCATTGGGTTTCTTTGAACTTGGTGTGACGATGGACATCCCCGGCCAGTATGACACCTTCAAACATCTAGTCTACTAACAATTTGCAATTTGTGAGTGCGTAGGCATCTTTTGGTTATTGAATAGAACATGGCGCTTCTGTTCTTGGAAGCGAGCTACATGCAGAGGGGGTTACATTCCGGACCTTGCTATCTATCGGGTGCTATTCGCGTCCTGGGAGCCGACATGCTCTTAGCGGGCTCAGCAAGTGGGGGCCGTTAGAAAAGCATAATTCAAGCCTTTAGTGGTATTATTCTAACATATTCTACCATATAACGAGACTGGCTGGCAGCTGTGAAATGATTAAATGCCCTGCGGCTCTGCTTCAAGGCTACATTAAGGAGGGAGCTGGGCATTCTTCCTGGCGCTGCCTACGTTTGTGTTTCAGCAAAACTCTTGTTATCCTCTCGGCCCTGTGGCCTTGTCCTTTTCATATACAGACAGCATTGTTCCTCAGTCGAGCAGTGTAAGCGAAAAATATACTGCGAAGCAATAGGAACAGAAAGCAATGAGCAATGGTTAAAAAAACAAAATGGCGATTCTTGTTACATCAAAATGGCTGTTCATTAGATTACTCGAAAACCTATATTCTGTCGTATCGTGCATGAGACGGTTGGCCCACGGCCACCAAAATACGTTTGTGGTCTCGAATTAGATTTCTAGACTGACAAACCCTCCTTTGGCCGTATGCCAAACGTCTCATCTATTTATTGAAACCTCATCTAGTGATGATGAATCTGAATTACTTATGTCTGATTTGTGCATGCTATCGTGGTCATCATTGCCTTCAGTAATATCTATTGCCATCAACTCCTTTATTACTCTCATCTCATTTGGGTCTGCGCTAGTTCGATCATGAGGTGGTTTTTTCTTTGTCATCATTTGCATGCATCCTTCCATACATCCCTCAGTTACCTCTGCACAAACTATGGGTAAACAATGTATACAACAACAACACGTTAGGAATATTCCGAACACCACTACTAGTATCGAGATCAGCTTCCATCCCCAAGATCATAGTATTCCCCAAAACCAAGATCCTATTTCCCAGCTCCCAGCTCCCTTCTCCCGTGGGGAGTTCAGAGCTTAGGACGTGCATTTTCTTTATTGCTTCAAAGATCGTGGGGGAATATTCATCGACATAACCGCAACATGCTGATCCCACTATTTTGCAAATTCCCCAAAGATCAACCAGGATTACATCGAGAGCCATTCTATTTTGCAGCGTCATTAACCGGATTCCTCTTTCTTACAACGTCATGTTGAATAATAAATCTGTTGTGTTTATTGTATTCTTTAGGATTCTGGACAATTGCCTTATATTATAGGAGTTCACTATCTGTCCTAAGAATGGAACAAATGATTTTGCTACATTAGTTGCTATTAAAACACCATTGTCAGTCCTTTTGACTCTAGTTCTGGATAATTTGGCCATGGCTGCTGTTTCCAAGAGGAATACCCCTGGGAATAATAGCCCAAGATAACATGTACCTCCCCAGTTTCTGGGCAACCAAGGGTATGCTTTCTCTCCACATATAAAATAAACTGGATCACCTACGTATACTGGTTCTACTTCCCATGTTAGTACCACCGTATTCATACAACCAGTATATGTTCCGACCGAAAAAGATCCTTTCTTTTTCAGGCAAAACGGGACAGTTCTTGGGCTATAATTCACCATGTAAGATGGGGGAATCGCATCTTTGTTCCCTTCTGTTCTTACACGCAAGGTCATTACAGATGGTTTTTTCTGGCGGGGACAATCTATCTCGTCTATTTTGTCTGTTATTTTACGTGTGCTTTTCCTCGTGGGCTCTGGGGCTATTACTTGTGCTTTATGGAAAATGGACAACCCACAGGCTTCATTATTATCTCCTCAAACTCATTCATGTTGGTTCTGTCTAATTGACCCATACTACTCTCATTCCATTTCCCATAGAACATTGCACCTAAAGATGCACTACATGCAGAAGTTAATGGTAACGGCTGCACATACCACCCTATTCCTTTCCCAGCATGCTGTGGGAAATGGGCACATACCCAGCAGTTTGTTTTCTTCAGGATCGCATGTGTCATGTTCATGATTAATAATAATGTATTATTCCCAAAACCTTCCCTATGTGTTTCTTCCATTGGGGGTAGAGTATAAGTGATCACCTAAACCGGGCTTTCAGTAGTGGATATATTGATTATTGGTAAAAACATTTCTAATGGGTGTATTGTTTCTACCCACCATAATATTAGGGCTGTTGATATTGGTGCTACCACGCTCATAAAGCACATCATTATCATTAGTTTCAGCATACAATTTGTTTTACCATGCGTTTTTCCTAAAGTTATAGTCTTTATAACTGACTCATTTTCAGCAGTGCTGGTGCAGGAGGAGGCTGGAACCGGTCACGGCATGTTTCTTGTTGTCCTTCTTCCTTATCACAGTTCGTTGTGGATATCTCTCTTCGTCGTGTTTGCTCTGATGTCTATAAGTTCAATGAAATTCTCCCAGTTCAGTTTTGCCTGTCCTTTTTTGGTTCAGCGTGGATTCGATTATTCGTTTTTGGGCAAGATCACTTGGCCCTTTTTATACTGCTCCGAGGACCTTTGATCAGTTTTTGCCTCAGTATCATGCGCGCCCTGCTTGTCCGCTCTGCTTTCGGACACATGTACTGTTAATCAATTATCTCACTTGCCATAGTACCATGTGCGCCCAGCTTGTCCGCTCTGGTTCCGGACACATGTACTTTTATGATCGCACCGAGGAGCTGCGAGTCTTGAATTGTCCGACATGCACAATTCTCACGCTTCTCTCCTCTAGACCCCTGGTTCCTGCCCCGTCCATGAGCTGAACCAGAGGTTGACATAAACACCAAAAGAAAAAGAATGCAGATCGCCTTGTCTTCCGAGGCCGCAGGTTGTATCGCCTTGCTCCTGGTATCGTATGATCCGTGAACAGTGCCGGTGCACTTTCAGATTCAGGCTTGAAGTCGGCCTGCGGCGCTTCTGCAGGTACTGGTGTGCGCCGCGCCAATAATGCAGATTCAGTCTTTGGCGTGCTGGCAAGTGCTGGTGGGCGCCAAAGGGGTACATAATTTGTTTCTGCTGGTATTTGCAAGGCATATTTCACGTCGGTCAGCAGTGATGTCGATTCTGCTGGGCAACGTTGGGGCACTCTTTGCCCTTCTACCTCTTTGGTAATCGTCTCAGGCTTTGTTTCGAGTTTCACTTCATGTTTTGGCAGATCAGAGGGCTGCACACTGGCAACAGTTTCTTTTGTCTCTGCGACCGCTGTCTCTTTCCAGTCATCGATGTCAGGCAAAACTTTCAGTGCAGTTGGAATTTTCTTGGCATGGGTGGCATGGATCGACGACTTCCTTCCATCCACCCGGATTGCCGTTTGCGTCGCCAAAAGTACTTGATAGGGCCCGCGCCACCTGGGTGCTAATGATGACTTTCTTTCGAAGTTTTTTAGCAGCACCAGTGTCCTGGCTCCAGCGCGGGCCCGGGACCGGTATACCGCACGGGTAATGCCTCCTGCACCTGCTGATGAATCAAACGCAATTTCTGCATTAAAAGGCCACAATAAGTACTAAGCACAGGATGTTCTATCTCACCGTGTCGTTTTGGCTGAGGTGTGCACCATACATTTGCCGGCCTCCCCATTATGATCTCGTATGGGGAGAGCCCAGTTTTAGCCTGTACAGACATACGCATACATAATAGTGCTATTGGTAATGCATCCGCCCAACTCAATTTGCTTGCCGCACAAATCTCGCTAATCTTTGATTTAAGAATCCCGTTGTGCCTCTCCACAAGACTGGCAGAACTCGGATGCCTTGAACTGTGGAATCTTTTATCAATCTGGAGACCTACACATATCTGTAACACCACTGCACCCACAAAATGTGGTCCATTATCAGACTATAGGACACGGGGCATGCCAAATCTGGAAAAATACTCCTTCAACATTACTTTTGCCGTACTCATCGCTGTGCAGTCTTTTAAAGGATATGCCTCCACCCACTTACTGAATGCACAGATTACCACCAAGACGTATTTTAAGTTTTGGCACTTTTCCATCTCTATGAAATCAAAATGAACTACCTCAAACGACATGTAGGGCGGGCCAAAACTTCCTGTTGGTGTCACTGTTCCCTTTCCTACATTGTGTTGTAAACAGGTGATACAGTTCTGCACCAACCTTTCTGCATTCTTTTTTATGTTTGCATTCTGCCATACTGTAGAAAGGTGCTGTATCATTTTCTTGGCACAGATGTGCGTAGGACTGTGGGCCATTGTGACCATTGCAGTCACATATGAATTTGGCAACATCCAGTTTCTAGTTCCCTTGTCCACCCAACAACCCTCCAAATCCAACTCAGCAGATCCCTCTGCCCATCCCTATATTTCATTGGCGGTAGCCTCTGCCTGCATTTCTTTGAGTCGCAACTCCATCTTCTATCATACAGGGTACTTCCTCTGTCTGAACCGTCATCATCTTGGTATTTAAATCAGTGGCAGTTTGTTTCTCAATCCTGTCTGCAAACACGTTTGCCTCCCCTATTTTGCATGTTACTTTATTTGCCTCGTATTTCACTATTGCTAGGCGCTCTGGAGACGTGAGTGCAGACAGCAATCGTACAATCAAAGGGCCATGTTGAATTCTGGCACCATGTGATGTCAGAAACCATCTCTCAGCCCAGAGTCGTCCAAAGTTATGAACCACTCCAAACGTGTTCTGACTGTCAGTATATATATTCACGTTCAAATTTTCAGACATCTCGCAGGCTCTGGTTACTGCTATTATTTCCACAGCTTGTGCTGATTTGTAGGGGATTCTTTTGCTTTCTACAACACTCTAGGCTAGTGATAGCGTATGTGGCAGTTGTCGTGCCATCTGGTAATTTAAAACATGAGCCGTCACAAAATAACTCTCCATCCGGCTCTTTCTGTGGAATATCACTTAAATCAACTCTCCCCTTGGTTTCTTCCTCAGTGACCATTAAGCAATCGTTGGGGGGGGGGGTGTGATTCATTCTTCCCAATTTCTGTTATGGTTAATGTCATTTATTCTGCAGGATTCAAAGTGCTACACCTCATAATTTGGATATGGGGTGCAAACAAGATAATCTCATATCTTGTTAATCTAGCAGAGGTGAGGTGTTGCATCTGTGTCCTATTTAATAGAATGTCTATGGCATGTGGCACCATCAGAATTAAAGTGTGCCCCAATACCATCCCTTCCATTTGTTTCACTGACGCAGCAGCCGCCGCGACAGATCGCAAACATCGTGGTAGAGTGCGCGCGCTACAGGTTCCAGCGCAGATGAAAAGTAGCCGCACGGCCTATTTCTTCCACCTTGTTCCTGTGTCAAAACCTCCAATGCACATCCTTCACTTTCACACACAAATAGTCTGAAAATGTTCTTATAGTTCGGCGTACCCAAAACTGGAGCCGAGCATAATGCAGTTTTCAATCCATCAAATGCTCTCTGACATTCCTCATCCCACTGCAAAGGCATAACTGCATCCTTTCTAGTCAAATTCACTAATGGTTTCATAATCAACGCAAAATTACCAATCCATTGTCGGCAATATGAAGCCATGCCCATTTATGGCTCTGACTTCTTTTTGTGTCTTTGGAATAGGCATACAAGAAATACTTTCTATGCGTTCTGGCGTTAGTCTTCTCCCTCCTTTCGAAAGTAGGTAGCCCAAATAAACTACCTCCTTTCAATTATACTGAAATTTCTTCAAACTAGCTTTATGGCCATGTGCCGCTAGGTGTGACAGTAGTAATACAGTGCTTTTTTTACAAATCTCCTTGTGTCTGCAGCTAGTAATAAATCGTCTATGTATTGCAAAGGTACACAACCCATGGGTAATTCCAGCATGTCTAGCTGCTCTTTTAATGCTCTACTGTAAATACTTGGACTTTCCGTGTAACCTTGTGGAATCCGTGTAAATGTAAATGATCGTCCTCCTAATGTGAACGCGAACAAGTATCTACTGTCCTTGTCAACTGGAATACTAAAGAATGCGTTCTTCAAATCTATTACACTAAAATATTCTGCTGAAACAGGTATCATTGTCAATATTGTAGTGACGTCTGGCACTAAAGGAAATTGCGGATGTACTACCTTGTTTAATGCACGTAGATCAATTATGAAACGGTATGGTACCTCATTACCTCCTTTTTTATAAACAGGAAGGATCGGGCTGTTACATGTACTGCCTGTGATTTCCTCTATTACCCCTAATTTCATCAAATCGGTAACAATACTCTTCAATCCTTTCTCACCTTCAACTGAAATTTTGTATTGGGGTATTCGCGGTAGGGTAACACCTTCTTTTAAAATGATCTTTACTGGCTCCATCTTTAAACATCCCACATCGTTGTCATGCATTGCCCATATACAGGTTGGTACTTTACTTAGTTCCCCTGGTAATGCTTCGGACATGAATTCTGACACAGGGGCACGTGTGGCCATATCGTTAGAAACACTCCGTCTGCCGTGCAATGTATAACAGAACCTAGTTTTTTCAACAAATTCAATCCCAACACATTTTCTCCACAATTTCCTGTTAGAAGGAAAGGACAATGTTCAGTGAATGGTCCTATGGTAACTGGGACTGGTTTGGACACTGGGTTTATGACTGGTGTACCTGCGAACCCTACAGAAATATTCTTTTGCCCTGACAGTGGTATATTCGGAACCAAGTGATGGTCTATTGAACACTTCTGTGCTCCTGTATCTACAAGAAAGCGGTGTTCCTCATTCCCGACTCATTTCTACGTAGGGTCCTCTCTGATTCACGGGAATAGACACTGGTTCCGACCCCTGTCCTGGGCTGTCCTATTGGGAAAATAACACATCGTCCGATGTGTAATCATTACTATTACTGTAATACGTGTTTGGCTGTGTATCGAAAACATTTCCACTCTTCCCTCTATTTCCCCCATTCTGATTTCCATATTGTTGATTTTGCTGTCCCTGACTCTGGTTTGGGGGCATTTTGGTTTTGGCCTTGGTTTTGATTACCTCCATTATGATGATGCTGCTGCATACTATTCCTATTTGGTCCATTCGCTCCTGGGTGTCCTCTATGCTGTCTCCTTTGATCAGACCCATTTCTGTTCTGTAAATGCGGGCATTGCGCTCGCCAATCTCCTTCCTCTTTACAATATGCACACTGATTCGGCCCCACTGTTCCCCCATACATATTCAAACTACTCCTCACTTGTGCGTTCCCTCGCCCTCTATTATGTCCTACTACTTGCTGCATTAATACCTGTGTCTTTAGATTTACCCTATCCCTCTCTTCTTTTTCTTTTCCTGCAGTCACTCTGCGCTCATAATATTGGGCCATATGCAGTACTTCGCCCAACATTTTTGCTTGCCATGTACTCTCTGATGTCATTATTAGATCCTGAATTGGAAGTCTTAACCCCCTCACATATTTGTCAACAAATAACCTTTTCCCTGCTTCTGCACCCACATCCAGCCCGCTGAAGTCTCTGAATATTTCTTCAAATCTATTAAAATAATCTGTAGCCAACTCATCTTTGCCTTGTACACATGCAGTCAGTTTGTCCCATTGGATTCTTTTCTCTATAACAATTGTTTTGAACTTCTGTACTATACGTGCTGGTAATGCCACCAGGTTTGGTCCTGGTGTTCCTCCAACCGCTTTATTCCTATCCTCTATCATCAAATCCGCCCATGTGGCGTCAAAGGCAGTTGTGTCATCTACCTTCCTTATTTGTTTCCATATATCTGCTGGCAGGATCACCGGGAATATTAGGTCTATATCACCCATGGTAAGCATGGATGACTGCAGGCAGGACTCTACTTCCTTGTAAAACCCTGCAGGATTCTTTCTTATATCCGGAATTGTCTGCTTTATGTTGTTCAACTCTTGTCTGGAAGAGGGGACATGCACGTATTGGGCGGTGTAATGGGCTGGTGCTACCTGCGCCGCTACATTGCCCACTGCGGGAACCTCCACTTTGGGCACAAAGGTAGGTGGGACCTCTCTCATAGAGAATGCCCCACTTACCGTCCCTCCCCCTTCTCTTAGATGCAACAATATTCCCAGATCCAATGATAGGGCTGTTTCTCCTGTTCCTCGTTCTAATGCTCTCCTATATACTGCCATTATTTCAGGCGGGCTGGCCTTCTCGTTTTTTATGTCTTTATCTAATAAGTGTTCAACCATCGATGGTAGCGCTTTTCTTTTCATAGGCATGGAATATTCATCAAATATCTCCTTTATCTCCATTGTGGGAATACTAGGATCTGACATCCATCTAGACGCTTCTCGCATACATACTTTTACCTTGTCGCCCCTTTGTACTGATGACATCGAATGCCGTCGCTGTATATATGGCTCTACAGTTTCCTTTCTATTTATCCCAATATCTTTACTCCTATATCCAGGTGCAGTAAAAATTTTGGCATAGCCATTATCCAATTCATCCTTTAACTCAAAAAGTCTATACACATGTTCTCTTACTTCCCCATCCCTCTCCCTACACCGTGCTAATGCATTCAGATCTAACAATCGCTGCGGTGGTAATTTCCCAATTAGCTGTTTCCATCTCTCCACCAAATATTCACCTATGCATTCCAACACTACCTGTCTTTCGTTGCTTCTACGAAAGTCATATATCGAAGCCAATGTTGCCGTCCCATCATTCCCGTCTATATACATCTCTGCCTGTTGCTGCAATTCCACCTTCCTCTCCTTGCTGATTGCACTGCGGGTTACCCTTGTGCACTACCGTTGGTCAGTCCCGCCTCTTGCCCCCATGGTTTCAACTTCAACCCCGGGAGGAACGGACGGTACCGAGTCTGTGTCTAAGGCGGGAGGTGCGGATGGGACAATGGGAACAGCGAGTGTCTGTTGTGGGCCTGGTTGGCTAGTAGGAAGTGTTACGTGCACGGTCTGTGGCTGTGGGAGGGCTTGAGCTACCGGAGGGGGAGCTTGAGCTACAGGCGGGGTCTGGGCAATAGTTACTAACATATCTGGTCTTTCGTCTGATCTTGGGCCTTGTTTTGTATGAGTCAATATATTTTCTATCAATTCATCTGTCATGTGTAATTCTCGGTGTGGGTATATCTTTTCTATATTCAACTGGTCACGCCTGCCTGCCCTTCTTAGACTCTCAGTCCACTCCTCCTCTTCTTTTTCTTCTGCTACCTCACCTTTTGATTTATGCCTGCGCGCATGCTTTGCTCTGCTTTTAAATCGGAGCATTGCTTCCTTTCTCCAGTCTTTAATAGTTTCAAAGGCCGCAGGGCGTGCTTTCTTTCTTATCAACACCCTTTCCAAGTTATCTATCCTCGTCATCTCAAAACTACCATTAATCGGCCACTGGTGGTCTTGTTGCTTTCTGGTTTGCCTATGCCAAGTCTCACAGAATATTATCGCACCCACTCCATACTTCACATACATCTCATACGCCGGCGTTCCCCCAGGTGGTACAATTTGGCCATGTTCCAAAGATTGTCTACCACAGCGGAAAAACCCCGCTAAGGTGGACAATACCACAGGCATGTTTCAACCTTCCCCTTGGTTAATCAACCTTACCTAGGGCGTTTGATTTTGCAAAGTCAACTCTCAACCAATATCAGGATGCTATGAATCGGGGAATGACTCACCTGATAAATCAAGTCGTCTGTATACTGACCGACCAAAGGACGTCGTGTCTGCGTTTTTTGGCTTCCGCCTCATTTCGGGACCCTCGCCTCCTTGTTCTCTAGCCAGGCACGTCGATCAGGAATCAGATGTGTGCAGATCTGCAAAGGAGTCTCTCATCACTTTTACAGGGCGCCCCGAACACCTCTTGATCCCGGCTCGATCGTCCCGTCCTCGCCGTTCTCTGCCTTTCTCAATTACAACGTTACACGAAGGAACAAGTGGGGGAGGGTCCCTATTCGGGTGCCATCTTGAAAGGGGCCCCTAGGGGACCCTGACGTCTATGGAAACAAGGCGAGTCACCACACACGATAGAGACGCCAGACACGAGGTTGTATTCCCAAAGCTAGGGTTTTATTGCAAAGCAAATGTCTCAGTTGGCCAACTCGGTCTCGACGCCCCGCGACGTGCATCTCTAGACCTCGTGGGACGCAAGAGAGCGAATTACGTACATCAGTTACATATACACAAATTGCATATCAAACAATTAGCTATCTCATGGTTAACACCCCTCTTCTTTGGGTTTCTTTGAACTTGGTGTGATGATGGACATTTCCGGCCACTATGACACCTTCAAACATCTATTCTAGTAACAATTTGCGAGTGCGTAGGCATCTTTTGGTTATTGAATAGAACATGGTGCTTCTGTTTTTGGAAGCGAGCTACATGCAGAGGGGGTTACATTCTGGACCTTGCTATCTATCAGGTGCTATTCGCGTCCTGGGAGCCGACATGCTCTTAGCGGGCTCAGCAAGGGGGTGCTGTTAGGAAAGCATAATTCAAGCCTTTAGTGGAATTTTTTTAACATATTCTACCATATAACAAGACTGGCTGGCAGCTGTGAAATGAATAAATGCCCTGCGGCTCTGCTTCAAGGCTACATTAAGGAGTGAGCCGGGCATTCTTCCTGGCGCTACCTACGTTTGTGTTTCAGCAAAACTCTGGTTATCCTCTCGGCCCTGTGGCCTTGTCTTTTCCTATACAGACAGCATTGTTCCTCAGTCGAGCAGTGTAAGCGAAAAATATACTGCGAAGCAATAGGAACAGAAAGCAATGAGCAATGGTTAAAAAAACAAAATGGGGATTCTTGTTACATCAAAATGGCTGTTCATTAGATTACTCGAAAACCTATATTCTGTCGTATCGTGCATGAGACGGTTGGCCCACGGCCACCAAAATACGTTTGCGGTCTCGAATTAGATTTCTAGACTGACAGTGGCACAGGGAGAGACTGCACTGGTGCACGCTTGCCAAAGGCAGTCTTTCTGGAGTAGCTAGACGCACTCTGTCTCTAGGTTTTGCTCTTTCTCGTTCTTCAGAGGTTACACATCAGAAAGTTCTGGGGGTTGCACCTGCATTTCTGTCGCCACGTCAGGTAAGTCTGTCAATGGCAAAGATATTATTATGGAGGGCGATATCTTACAAGTGAAGTTACTAGACCTTTGTGGGCTCCGTTTGTCTCTTGACACACTGCTAAATATGTATTTGTGTTTAGGATTGTCATTAGCAGGGATCTGTTCTGATTTATGGAGTTCATATCTGCGAACGCTAGAGGTATCGAGGAGCTGACTAGACTTGTCTCGTTTGCTGGAGCAGTCATTTAAATGTTCTGAAACTGAAAACAAGCTTACTTGCATTGTAGTTGTTGTAGTCGGTTGGACTGCTCCATTTTTTGAGAATAGGCAGACTTGGCGTCTAGTGCGCTGGAGTGTGGCAGCGTTGAAATCCATACTTGATGAACTGTCAATAAACTGCTAAAACCACACTCCACTCGCTGTACTGACAGCACAGACAGCCACTCTTCACCACTCGGCTCCACGGATGGAAGCTGGTTTTAGGAAGATGCCCCACTTCTTCAGGGACGCAATGGAAAAACCACTCAGTTATGTTTCAGCACAGGCAGCCACTTTACCACTTTGCCCTATTAAAAACATGGTGTGGACTCGCTCAGCCAGAGGGATTATGAATCCTTCATGCACATAGACACTGGTCTGTGGTCTCTGCTTAAAATAGAGGGATTGCCTTAAACCGACATGGTTTTAAAAAAGATAATAATAATAATAATTCATGTGACACTGAAAGTGCTGCATGTGTTTAGTGTGAAAAATTCACGCTTTAGCAAGCAAGCAGCCCAGGACAAGGTTATGGATTTCTTTTCAATGGAAGAACCCTATTAGCAATGGTTAGCAGGTATCTTCTCTATCACCACCATAGGTTATGACAAATGATCTCACTGCTTGATATCAAAATAGGGCCTTGATTTTGGGAACAACTGTGAACCCCAAAATACCCTCTTTGCTTCTCTTTAAAAAAACTCCAGAGAACTCAGAAGGCAACAGTTCGGCTACAATGTGCCGACGACAAAGTGGCCATGTCTTACTGGTTAAATGCAGCAGATAGAATTAATTTAGTTTGTTTTGTCTGGCTTACAATTGCCTGAAATCCTCTGCCCCTTTTTACCTCATCGCTGAACTTTCACAACAGGTCCTACTCAGGGATCCAAAGACGGGAATCACTAAATTCTGTCATCTCCAACATTTCAACTCTTCTCCAAAGCAGGCAGACATTTTGTAGTACAAGCTCCAAATGTCCAGCATCAACTTCTGATTAACTGCTGGTGTGCAACTGCCTTGTCATTTAGGTGAAATTGTAAGCAATTCGGTTCCATTAAGTAGTTCCCCAAAGAGTAACCCCTACGGTGTGTGGTCACTATTTAAATGTACTAAACCAATCAATCTGTTCTCGCCTTCCACTAACAAAGTCCAGTAGCAGTTAAAGAATGGTGCTCTAGTGGCTACGGCAGGCCCTGGGATTTGCGGTGTCCTGGGCGGCAAAAGATGTGTGGGCCCCCCCTTATTTGCATAAATAGTGACATGAGTCATATTCCAAACAATATTACAGAATGAGGCTTTAATATGCAACGGTATCATGGAAAGCTAAATTAAAAACCTGATGCCATGAGTGAGGCAGGAGACAAATAAACTGACATCCTGTATATGAATTGTCACTGTTAATATTTAACTTTGTGGCAGTATCCGGAGAGAGACATTTTTTCACAGTATGTGGTGAGCCTGAAGAAGCACACCGACCTGAGGACATGGTATCCAAGTAACTTTATTTAACTTAAAAGAAAAACACCAGAGTAACCTTAGTGCTAAAGGGGAATTCCCTTCCCATCAAAACTAAACTAAGGTGCTCGTCAGTTGTCAAAACAAAAATAGTCCTCGGTCCAAACCTATCCACTAAACTAGTCCAACCACTTAGAGAACATGTATTAGAAAATTAGCTAGAGTGTTCTACACTAAGGGTTGTTCACCACAGTCTCTCTTGGATGTTCCAGGAGTTCTTCCTGGCTCTGGATCCACTGGTTATCCATAAGTAAATGTTCTCCTTATTTAACAGTTCTTGGCAGTGTATCAAAATTTTCAGGTTCAACAACAAAAGTCTCAAGTTCCTGCAAAAACAGACTGTCCAAATTTCTGTAGGTGGAAGGACATTTCCCTGATCTCTCTCTCCATACCTTTCCTATTACAAAAGTTGGGAGACCATGGTTCTCCTTCAGTCTGCTCTCCACTTTGCTTATGGGCCCCAGTGATTCCGTTGGGTTTCTCTACCCCAAATGTCTCCCATTTTATTTCTCTGGTATAGGGGTGACTCCTCTTTCCATCTGGTTCTTTTAGTTCTCAGGGGCTCCTTTTGATTCTTCTTGAGCTTTATACTGTTTGGGTTTCTCGGGTCTCCACAACACTTTTCCTTGTATCGTGTTCACTTTCTTGTCAGACCCCAGTGACTCTCGTGGTGGTTTAGGGAAGTCCTTTCTTCATCCCCCCCCTTGTTCATTTACTTATCCCTCTGGGGTATTGGTGACCCCATTTGCTTTTTGTTTCTTTCAACTCTTGGTTCAGATGTTGAGAGCCTCTATGCTCCCCTCGTACCTATTCTTTGCTTATTGGGCCCCCTCTGGCTCCCTTGGGTTCCTCTTTCCCCATTGTCCCACTTATCTCTTCTTTCCTTGTGGCTCTCTTTAGCTCTTGCGGGTTCCTGTGACCCTTCTAGAGATTGAACCTACTCTGGTTTCTCTGGCTCCCATAACCCTTCTCATTCTCTCGTTCTGGGTCTTTGTGACCCTGGTATGGTGTTAGGGCAATCCTTTGTTCTTCCCCACTTGCTCTTTCCTCTCTCAACCTCCCTTCAACCTGGGCAATCCACGTACCTTCAGTGTTGCAGGGTTTGCTCCAGAGAAGATGCATCTCTCCAGCAGCAGTGGTGTGCTCCACAGCATGCCGCTCCTCTGGATTGGATACAAGCGATTCGCGGGTTTCGCTAGTTTCAGTGTTCTCTTGCTCTTTTGCTCTTGGTTGAGAGCAGAAGTCTCACTCCTCCCTCGGTTCTTGGTTTCAGCGTCAGTTCACGGACACCAGGCCCACCACGTCCTCAGTGTAGTTGCTCCTCCAGGTAAGCTTTGCTTTTGGCACCATTTGCTTCTCAGGCCATGCACTTCTCTGTCGGGTCAGCAGCATCTCACTTTGCCGTTTGCTCCTCTCTGATGTTTCCATGTCAGAGATTCACCTCCGCGTATGGTTTCTGAGCCGTCATTCAAGGGTTGTTGGATCTTTATTCTCTTTCTGTGACTTCAAAAGGGGCGTATTGTTCACCTTCAGCTGTCGAGCCTATGGAGAATTCAGCATTACCTTGAGCCAAACGCATAGAAGTAATGTCAGGGTTATTTTGAGTCCAACACATAGATGTACTCCCTTATTCCCATGTGGGCAGATCATTTCTTTGGTAAAGGTAGTTTCACTGTGTGAATGGGAGGTCTTGTTCCCTGAAGGGGAGTCAGTCCCATTGAGGTACGGCTTTCCTGAACCATTAGGGAGGGTTTTACTTAGTGCCATAACCTCCCTAGCCTCAGAGAGGGTGGCTCCTCCTAGGGAAAAAGGGATGAAGTGTCCAGATTTGTCACAAGTATGTGAGAAAGGCATGGTATCAAAGTAAGACAGACACTGATCACAGTTCAAGGGTGTTTATTGAACTTATCAGGGGTGTGGAAAACACCTATCTGAACCCAAATGTAAGATGGGAGCAAGCTACAACCATCAAATAATAGAAAACGCTGTCCTGGTTGTCTCATCAAAATAAAGGTGGCACATACAAAAAAAAAAAAAAACTATTACTAAACCTTACTCTGCATAACAAAAAGTGTGTGGGATAATGTTCATTAAAAGAAAGAAGTGATCACCAAGTATGTCAGCATGTTTAGGCCTTTGGCCTCCCTTCCCAACGTTTTTAGCATGGGACAAGGTGGATCACTCGAGCACAGCACACTTACGGGCTTCTTTTGCACGAGGTCACAGTTCCTTCTACCAACATCAGGGCCTTCTGTGCCCAAGTCTTTTTTATACAAAGTCTCTTGCTTCAGAGGTCCTGATGCACCAACAAAGAAAAGTTCCTTTAAAAATACATTTTCAAGTCGGGTACTTAACTCCTCGCCCCGGGATCACCCTCAGCTGGGCTCAGGTCTTTCTTGTACAATTAGCTTCCCTCTGTCAAGTTCGGACCAACTTTAATTTGCAGGTATCCCTCAGTCGGTTTCATATTTGCCACAACACTATCTTTTGTGGGTGAGCTTTACTGTACACCCCAGATCCCCCTCTTCTGAGCTCAGATTCCCCTTTTAACCAATTAGTCCCCCTCTTCCGGGCTCAGACCAATGTCAGTTCCTATGCAATCGAAGTCTTTCAAATGCGCACAGGATTTAACTTAACCCACTGCCGGACCACTTCGATTTCGTCATTCAATGTTCACATGCTCTGGGGGTAGCAAACAGAGACCTTCTAGTGAGCACACACGTGGTGCTGGACCACTCTGTATCTGGTTCTGAACTGGGTTATCTTAATAGCACAGAGGTTCTTTGTTCATACAGTGTTGCTGCTTGCAACCTTGAGCATTACACAGTCCGGTCAGCTATCAGTTTATCCCGACTCACCAGCTGTGCTGAACTCATTGGCGTTGCTTTACTGTCGTGAGTACAGGACAGTACCACGGTGGCAATCGCTTCTCCCAGCCTTGGTTATCGGAGGGCCCTTGTACCTTTGACACACGCTACACCGCTAGTCAGCTGGAATTCCTAGTCTTTTGTTCTTTTGTTTCTTTTCCTTGAGGCTTCTTGAAAGTCACGATCCTTTGGTGAAAAGGACGAGTGCAACTCCCTCCTTGTTGTCCTCTCTGGTCTCACCACCTTTCTCCTTGGTTTAAACTGCCATCCCGGAATAGCTGCTTACTTGTGTGTTTGGCCTTGCTCAGATTGTGCTTTCATGCTCCGCCTGTGGGGAAGTGTGATGGAAGTCAGGTGTGTGTAATTATCAGTAATTACCCGACTCTGCCTGAACCTTGCTTTGGGACACGTCAGGTATACATCTCTGGTGTTAGTCTGTTGTTGCTCACGATTAACTGTCCGTGAGAAAGTGTTTGTGTTGGGAAAGGGGGGGGGGGTGGGTGAGTTTCTAAGTCTCCTACATGGTAGGATGGGGAAAAGGTATCGTAAGGAGAGGGATACCGCGTCTCACCCTTCGGTGTTCCAATTCCACTCCCCAAAGACCCCTTATCCAGGTGATCGTCCCGCACTGGCCCAGCTCCAGGAACTGGATCCAATGGCGATGGCCGTGTCCTGGCCACCTGGATGACAGATCCCCGGAGTCTAGCGAGTGAGACACCTTCAGGTTTCTCACAAGTAGCAGACAAGTGCGAGATAAATACCTTGTAGTGACTTCTAATTTTGGCAGATAGGGCATAGTGAGATAAATGAACTTTCCCAGAAGCACACTCTTTGGTTAAGTGGCAAAGCCGGGATTTGAGACCAGCCTGTACTTCAGGCATTTGAACACATTGTAATTGGTAAACATATTGTTTGTGAAAGGTCTTTTTGAAACTCTGGTATGAAAACACGATCTGACTGTTTTGTATTGAAAAGAATATATATATTTTTTGCTAACTGAAGGGAAGTGCTATTTTTGCAGAAGTTTGAAAAAAGTGTTGTACATTGAACACAAAGGGCTATCACAGAGCAATTCTGTGGGCCAAGATATCAAAATACACAACCTGCATTTGAGAGGGCACCAACCAATGGCAACACATCTTTTGTGTGATCATAGACGCAAGTTAGTTTAAGAATACACCATGTGCCACCTCCCAACACGACGGACACCTCTTATCTTTATTTTTATAACAAAATCTTGAAGATCTGTGAAGTAATTCTAGCCAATTCAGAAGTGTTACCTAACAACCTCCATTCACAGAGGTCCATCCTGCGGCGGTAAAACCAAAATCACTGGGTATAAAGATCAAAGCTATTCAGTTTTCGGTTGCGATAACTGCAGGGTCCAGGAGAATCCTTGGGAAGCCAGTGTTGAGAATTGACTGAGCAAGCTCTCAAGCCCGAAAAGGTTGGTCAGAGGTGCACACCGAATTTGTATGACATTATTGATATTAATTGGAGAAATCCAATACTGTCATTTAACATAAATTCTACTAATCACAAAGTTAAGCAAATGCAGTTTGTTGAGAACCAAAAAGGTATTTTATCGGAACAATATACTTCAGATTCGAAAAATGATTTGCAAAAGAAGAAACAAAGTGGCATCAATAATCAACACCAAGTATTAAGAGATGCTGGAGTCCGATTAAGTCTGACGTGTTTCGAGGATGGAGGGATTGGTAGTCACCTCCTCTTGTGGGACCCTTAACTACTTCAAGTACCTGAAATTTCAATAGTGCAATCGAATGCTTTTGGGAGTTGAAGTAGCGGGCTACTGGTGAATGCCGATTATTGCACCTTATATTTGACCTTTGCTCAGTCAATCTCAATTTTAAGGGCCTTTTGGTCTGACCCACATACACCTTCCCGCAAATAATCATTTTTTCATTGCTATCAGACAGTGGCATTCCAGATGAATCATAGTCAAGGGGTGGGGATACTCAGTGGGGCCTTTTGTCCCTTAGTACCCATTTTGGGCATCCAGTGACTAATAAATGGTACATGTCCATATCTCTTTGACCCTGTATATGAACATATTTGTGACCCAAAATATGGGAGAAGAATAAGATTCTATATGTCATAGCTTTATAGGATCATTTAACCTTACAATAAACAATATAGGCATTGGGTATACAAGTTGAATATGTGTAATGAGTTATGTAAAGATTAATTCTTGAATTACATGTTAATGAACCAATGTTTTCTTTCTGTCTGAAGAGTCAATTTCTGGCTACATGCAGAAGAGGAAAGCATCCTCGAAACGCGTCGCTGACTTTATCGGACTCCAGCATCTCTTAATTCTTGGTGTTGATTATTGATGCCACATTGTTTCTTCTTTTGCAAATAATTTTTCGAATCTGAACTATATTGTTCCGATAAAATACCTTTGGTTCTCAACAAACTGTGTTTGCTTAACTTTGTGATTAGTAGAATTTATGTTACCTCCTTACATTTTGTTTCAATGACAGTATTGGATTTCTCCAAACATTTGAAAGTGTGCAGGGGACGGGAGGATTCCTAGGCTGAATCCTCTCTCTTTTCGAAGCTCTCAAGCCCTTCAAATATCCAAAATTACATTCCCTTGGAAATGCAACACAATTATCACAGTATTTAAGTACACATCCTCCTCCTCTCCTCTGTTGCAGAACAATGGTCCACCTAACAGGACGGACATGCACCCATGCCATCACAAAACATTCTTCTCTGAAAATAAGGGTGCCAGTAGCAACATACTGGCACCCTTTCCGGACCACCAGACTAGGAGTATGCCTGCAGGGGCCGTTGTTCCCGGCAGGCCTGACCTGCTGGGGGCACCGGCCCCTGCAGGCATGGTTTTCATGGAAGCACCGGCACCATTAGCAATGGTGCCATGGCTTCCGTGTCCCCAGTCCCGTGAAGTCCAATGGGACTCCACTGGAATGGAGACTTTTCGCCGCCTGACATCCCAGGCCGCTGCGACTTGTATTGTCCCAGTAGCACCCAGATATCAGGCGGTGGAACAGTGTTATGAGTTTGCCAGCAACCGGTTACTGACAAACTCATAATGAGGCTCTGTGTGCTCTCGCTCATCCCTTGTAACAAGTTGAATCTAAATTCATGTACAATCGGTACAAGTTAATTAAATTATTGTGGTCCTTAAATCATATTATCCATATCAATGTCTACTAACTCAGTTCTTTTATTTCATCATAAAAGGCAGTGAAAATCCATAAGTGTCATATCGCTAATGCATTTCAGAACTCGGTACGTCCTAGGGCTAAACACTGCATATGTACATAAAGTTGTATGCAATTGAATGATTCTTCTAACCTACTCAAGGTTAATAATTCATTGATATGGATGATATGATTTAAGGACAACAATAATTGAATTAACTTATACCCAATATACATGAATTTTAATTCAACTTGTTACAAGAGATGAGCGAGAGCACATGGTCAGTCTAGGGGCAACCTTGAAAGTTTTGCTTTGTACTTTATATTTTTGTGCTAATGTTTTTTTTACCATTGTGCTCCGATGAATTTTAATGACTGTTGTAATAATTATTTAAGCAAATAGATAATACTAATTGAGTGAAGTGGTGCCCACCTTGTACCATTTTTGTTATAATTACTTGTAGTTTGATCACATGGCATAGTATAAGGTCTTGGCCAGATTGACTACTTCTACTTCCCCACAAGCCAGGTACGATGTCCACTGTGTGTGCCCATGTACGCTGGTAGGGTGCTGTTCCTCACTATCATGGCATCATGTGTGGCACAAGGTTATCGGGCAGAGGAGTGGCAGATTGTGAGGTCGGCATTGCATATCATTTGGGCATTCATGGAATGGAACGGTTTCCTGTATGCCTGCTCCACTGCCTAGGGGGCCACTAACGCCACATGTGTGCAATCCACTGCTGCTATGGTGCTGGGGAAATGGGCAATGGTGTATAAACGTGTCTTTGCTTCATGCACCTACACCTCGATGGTGAGCATGGAGATGTGCTGATGGGCATGCCACAGAAGTGCATCCAGGGCTTGTTCCAGCAGCTTCAAGAAAGTTGGCTGGGACATCCCATGCAGAGTCACAAAAGTGTGCTGGGATCCGCCCATGGCACAGAACTGTAGGAGGGACACATGCTTTACTGCGGGGGGTACGCAGTTCTGAATGTAATGGCGCTCTGTAGATAAGCTTCCATCAGGGAGTGCAGGTCTGTGATGGATGGATGGCCCAAGCGATAGAATGTCACTAATTGGTTGTTTGTCAGTGTCCAAGGAGATGGCCGGACATGTGGTATGGGTGCCCTCCCCGGGAAAGGTACCCTGCACCTTTGTGGTGCCCGTCTTCTTCTCTGCTGGGGTCTTGCATACTGCTGTAGCTGGATGAATAGTAGCAGGTCATGGTTCCCATAATCTACGTCTGCTTGTGGCTGCATGTTGCTTGCAAGGTGTGGGCCTTATACTCCTCCAGAGTGGATTGGGTGCACGTGTGTGCATTTATCTCCACGGTTTTGGTGGAGGAAACTGCACTGTGTTTTTTGGATGAATTACCACAGCTTTTAAGTGGTAATTCAGCTGTTTTTCAACTTGTGATAGAGTGGAAATTCCATTTGTAGTTCTGGCGATAATTCCACTATGGGATTTGCCCCGGTACTAATTCCACCAAATCTCAGCTGTAATTCTGCAGCTGGTGATTCTGCCAGTGGAATTAGTGACACTTCCTTATTTCTGCGTTGTTGTAAACGTACCACCAAATTTGTAATGAGCCCCAATAGCTTGATAAAACCATTCATGTCTCTAACAACATGTGATACCAAGATATGAGCCGAGTGGGGAGGGAGACGTCTGATGAGAGCTGTTGTGTGTACCCTCATTCCCTATTCCATGAGTGCCTCCACAATATTCCTAAAGACAGAAATACTTTCACACAGCGTACACTGTCTAATGCATTTGGCACTATGCAAGGGCAATTTCAGGGCAGGTGGGCCACTTTACAATGGATGACAAAAGCAATGTTCCCTTATGAGATAGCTTCATAAAACAAAAGTCCACAATGGATGACACTAAAACAAAAAAATAAGGTGATGAAATATACACTGGCAGGCCAGAATAGAGGAGAGTTTAAAATGATGGACCCTAAATTGTTGCAATGCATTAATGCAGACGGGAAAAAAAAACACCTGGTTGCTGAAACAGACCCCAGTTACTAATATACCAAGAGATATTTACCTCGGAAGGCTTGGTGAAACAGATGATTGGTTGTAAGGCACAAGCACTTCTATCAGTACCACTAGGGGTTGCACAGAATGCAAAAGATATATGCCTCAAGTAAAGGACTGAATATTCCTAGTTACTCACATGGGTGGAGGATGAAGAATGCCTCTTTATGCTTCAGAAGTAAGGGCCCAGTAAAAGTAGGGTAAAGTGAATGGTGAAAACACATTTTTTATGTGCCTGGCATGAAATCAGACACAGCAATGAACCACTATTTAGCCTGTGGTTTAAGAGCCTACATCCAGCTCCCTCCGAATTGGGCAGGCCTTTGCTCCCTAGAAATAATAAGTACACTGGCCCCGGTAGTGCCCCAGAAAGAGGTGCAGATTGGCGATTTACCCCGGATTAATGCACACATAAGAAACAAAGGTTCCCTCACTCTTAAACGCACAAAGAGGGATAACTGTTTCTCGATAAAAGCAGTAAATGGGTATGATTGGTAACGGGAGGGACAGCCCAGTATCGGCAGGACTAAATGGGCTGAAGAAACAAGAGGTTTTTCCTGTCCTCAAAAAATGCTATTGCAATTAATTCTTGCAATAATTATTCAAACCTTCAAAAAAGGACTGATTAGCCAAATAAAAAAGGCAGATGTAGCCAAATCTCAGTGGATGGATGGTTCTTTCCCAGTGACAAACTTTATTGATGTCTCGCTGGGCCCTTTTTTTGAAGGTTTGAATAATTATTGCAAGAATTAATTGCAATTGCATTTTTTGAGGACAGGACAAACCTCTTGTGTACACTGTAAATGGGTATGATGACATACCTGATGGGCATAAATTGTTCAGTAGAATGGCAATGTTCATCCTTCTTTACTGCCGGGTTGCAGGCATCTACAAATGCAAAATGGTTACAAATGACCAGATGGAAGCTGTTGCAAACAATCAATACAACTGTGAAAGGATTTAATAGAATAAAAGAAGAGCTGAGAGCAGTTAGGCGCATGGCTCTTCAAAACAGGTATGGCCTCAACCTCATAACAGCAATGGAGGGGGCGTGTGTGCAAAAATTGGCCCGTCTTGCTGCACATACATTCTGCTCACGATGAGGAACATGTGTCCCTCACAGAGGCAAACACCACCTTGAAAGAAGGCAGTGGGAATGAAAATAATACATTTGGATACTCATGTACATGAGTGTACCCAAACAGATGAAGTCTCCTGTATGCTGACTATGGAGAGTCCTATCACATCTCCTGGGTCCAAGTTCAAGTTCCCTTTACCCCTACACTTAGACCGAGCACTGGGTGAATTGTGACTCTGATGGGAAATGTAGCTACATGACACGGGTTCCAGAAGAATATGTGGCACGTGGCGGTAGCCTGAGGGGGTGAGCAAAATATAGATACCCAAGAAGCCCCATCTTGGGGAGAGCAGAAGAATGGGAGTGGTTGATGACTCAGTGTTAGGAGGCAGATGAATTTTGTCTCTGCGGAGAGGCACGTTAGAGGAAATGCCATATGCACATTCTCCCATGCGTGATGAAGTATAAGGAAGTTTTGAGTGGTGAATATCGGACCGCTCGGGTTGTGTACTTTGATGAGTGGTCTGCTTTGTTTGAGCACATTTAAAATGCTTGTTTCGGGTAGTGTCACTGCCTTCATGTATTATTGGGGGGGAATGATAGAAGCTATGATTTGCAGGGAGAGGCTATTGTATGTAACAGCAATGGGACAAGGAGGATTTGAGGTAATGTAATCATCGCTGATGCAGCGGCGAAACCATGTAGCAAGGTGCAGACAAGAGATATTGGTTGCTTGGAGCGCAGTGCTGGGAAGCAAGTAAGGTAATGTGCCAGCCCTGGGATAAAGTATCCAAAGGGGCAATGCCTGCATTTCAATGTAAAATGATGCAACAGTAACAAAGAGTTTTAAGTTAAGAGTTTTAGGGTATGCCTTTGCTGGTATTGCATATGGACTAATACGGTGGTGCAGAGAATGCCTTTTGTTGGTACTGCAAAGGAATTAACGTGGTGGAGCATGGGATTTTATGCACATTGACCGTTGTCTGCAATTATGTTAGATGCTCAGAAGGCTGTACTGAATGGAGACACGCTATAATGGCAATGGTATGGAGGGCATTATTCAATTTTAATGTTTACTGATGGATGCGGATGCAATTCTGCATTCTTGGTCCATTTCACAGCCTGAGGTTTTTACTTTGGCGTGTTTTCAATATGCTAAGGAATTAAATGAATGGCTTTTGGAATGTGTGCCGTTGGGTGAATGGAGTTGCACTTTAATGTGTTTAAGAGTTGCTACCAGGGAAGTTGTGCTTTTTGAATGATGAGCAGTGTAAATGAATTACAAAGTAGAACTGAAGAGTGCATTTAATGCTAATGAGCATCAGTGAATATTGACCTAGTATGCAATAATGATGCTGCTATTTATATGATGTTGGAGGAATACAGCTATAGATAATAGAAAATGAAATGTTTCTACATATTGATTTTCATGTGACATGTAGTCGAAATTAATACTCCAAAAGCAAATGAAAGGGGAAGATCGTTCCAGTTTGACTATTGCCAGTCAGAGACATCCAAGTGTGGCCCATGTAAAGAGCGGGACCGAAACGCAGACAATTGTTATACTCCTTCCACGAAGACAGTCCTGAAGAAGGTGGCAAGAATTAGATAATCCACCGAAACCAGTCGACAAACACAGGAAGCCAGCGGGAAAATGTCCGATGCAATTCCCCGATCAAGTAAGGGGCAGTTCTAGAAATTGGAACACACAGACCCCTGACACGAGTCTTCACAGTAGTCGTTCAGCTATCTACAGAAGTACACTTGTTTTTAAGGGGAACTGTTCACACAAAGTAATGCATTGCCACAGTACTGTCCGAGCACAATCCCATATAGTTTTCAATAAGTTTACATTAGCACGTCCCTATGCTGGTGTTTCTGTCCTGCATGAAGAAATGAATCTCACAAAAAATTAATCAACAACTGGATTGATGCTGTATAGCTATGAATAGAATTAGAACATCAAGTATTCTTTTTCCTTATTCTATCCACTTTTAGATCGGCGGCATGGAAGCGCTGCCTAGAGATAGGTCCCCAGATAGGAAGGCATAGATATAAACTTCTCTACCCCCCCACCCCCCTTCTAACGGTCTTCAAAAGCCACCTGAGATCTATGTTCAAGAACTACCTAGCACGCAGCATCCAATCCATTTATCTAGTCTGCTCTCAAGAGAGAGGACAGAGCCCAACCAGCCAAGTCTGCCCTTCCTGCCCTTTCTTTCGGGAGACGGTTCGAAACATTAAGGGGCATTATAAATTCTCTACTGAATTAAGTAATTGTTAGGGTACGTAGCCCCACTCCCCATTTCGTGTTACAAAATATTGCCAGGGCACAACCCTTTTTCAACAACTGTTAGCAACTTCACCCCTCCTTTTTTTGGCTTAGTAACTCTGGATAGTACCAACACTTCAGAGATCTGCTCATGTGACACCCAGGTGCTTTACATAGCTATGCTCTTTGCAATTACCAGGCAAACTCACTCAGACCTCTAGCCTGGACAATAAAAGGAAGCTAGAAATGTTTTTTGTGTCTAGCTTCGAAGATCTTTAGCTCTCTGAGGAAAAGGTAATGATAGGAGCAGATGAATAAGGTCTCATGTTCCAAAGTTCATGACGTGTAGCAGAAACCATTACGCATGTTAGTGATGTAGCGCTATCGACTAGTGAACTCTATTAGAGTCTCTCCTGCATTCTTCCTATAAGTAGTGCTGTTCAGTGGTACACTACATGTATGCTAAAGGGACACATTGTATATGGGACGGTGCGACATCGCACTGAAACCCATATATCATATTACCTTGGTCTTTCATTTAAAAAGGTGCTAAACTTGTAATATTAGCCCAGCATTGTGGGGAATGGAACAGCTCTCCGAGAAGAAAAGGAATTGCACTGTGAAATGGAGGCTGTTCCTGAAAGGACTGTGTGGCTTGGGAAGTTTACATTTCACAGTTATCATTCAGGGAGAAGAAGTCAAACAATTCCATGACTGAAGAATTGGGAAGTATGTACATATTTTTGTAGGTCAAAGTAGTCCCAGAATTACTTTTGAGAAAAATAAAATGAAATTAAATAGTTGGATAGGAAGCCAGGTGGAATTCTCTAACTTTTTTAAAATCAAATCTGGAAACGGAACATAAGACAAAGCTGACAATTAACTTGTAAAATTCCCAATCTGGCTGCAAGGAGCTGCGAGATGAACTGTGGGAGAAAGTCAAGGAAAATTTTTAGGAATGCTGCTGAGGTGCTATTACCGGAAGTCATGTTTTAAAAACAGTGCAATCTATGAACATTCTTGACTTCCTGGTGCCTATTTTGGGACTTTATTTTGCCCTTTATGATGCTTAACAAACACCCAAAGGGGCCTAATGGAAGTGCAGTCAAAATGGAAAAGCCATCAGGTGCAGTATGTGCCCCATGCCCGTTACAGATGGCCTCAATGACTCTCAAACAAGAATAAGGAAAGGTTCACCGTTCTTTATTTTTGACTTAATAGGTATTTTATGGACGTGTTCTAGGGGGTACGGTCGGCTACTCTAAACATCCATCTGGGCACCCTCCAACATAGCCCAGGTGTTCCCGCTCCCCCCAACAGAAATCTAAGGCACAGTAAACCCCATCTGCCTAGATGTAAACAATTCTAAGGGTGGGCCTAAATGCCGGGTGCTTCTCCAAATCCCACCATCAGGGGACTTTCTATAGGGATCCTCTAGGTGTTTTTGATATGCCAGGTAAAAGGTTTAACAGTTCTGCTCACTCACTCGCTCTCTCGCTGTCTCTCTTTCTCTTCAACCTTGCTCCTCCTCGCTCTCACTTCTTTCTGCCTCTCTGTCTCTTCCGCCTCTCCTACCACCTTCTCCACTAATCCTCCTAGTCTCCTCTCTCCTTTCATCTTGCTTGTCTCTCTCTGGCCTCTGCTGTGCGATCGGCTATGGCAACTGTCCTGGTAGGCCGCCTAACCCAGGTTTGGGAAGGGTCCCTCCTCCCCTTTGATGGGGTGGAACCCCCGGACCCTGTCCACTGTTTAGTTTCTGAACACAACAACAGTGTCCATCCCTATTAAATCTATTGGGAATGACCCACATCTAAGTACTGTGCTACTAAAGGTAAAGCAGCATAATTGTTTCACTGTAATCCTATATAGAAAGGTAGAGTCACCCTACAGAGAAGTATTGTACCATTTTATTATGTACTCAGCTTCTCAGCCACTTTGTTAGGTTACGTTACTTGGCATTTATATAGCGCTCTATATATCATTGGTATGACCTCAAAGCGCTGGTAGGTTGAACTCCCTCGGTCACCGTAGTTCTGGTCAGTAGAGAGAGATAGTGTTGTAGGGTGCATGGGTGCACGAGATAAGTGTACAGCTGGTGTAATTGCTAGGTGGTAGCTGCATCCTAGCGTTTAGGTGTGATGCTGGGGATGTCGGTTGGATGTGTGCAGTATGTTGGGTGGACACCCAGGCTGCGCTCTGGCTGCGTTAAGCCTGAAGGACGCATATGTGAGCAACTAGGCTGGAATGTGCTCAGCTAGCTGCGCTTTATTAGGGTGATGAGGTGTTCATGCGGTCGTATTCCTATGTGAACAGCTAGGCCAAATTAATCTGGGGTTTAGCTGTGTTCTAGTTGAATGATGGTGTATAGTAGAGAGTAAGAGTAGTGATGTGATATGATGGTTATCTTTAGAGCGCCCGAGACGAGGCACGTGAACAGGGAACATAGCGACACACAGACACTTAGAGACAGGTGGGATACAGATGTATAGCAACAACAAGCGGAACAGGAAGGCAGGGTGCACAGTGATAAATGTGTGGGGCGTGGTAACATTCACATTTGCCTTTCTGTCCAGATGCGATTCAGGCAGCGTTCACAGCTCCATCGGAAGTGGGACAAGCCAACATCTGCGCTTCCATCCAGAAGCGACAGGCTAGCATTTACAATCCTGATATGGTCCAGCGCAGGCAACATGCATGTTTCCAAATGAGTACTCCATTAATTCTTTCCATTTCCATCCATTTCATCCACTCATCTTATTCTTCCATTCCATCCATTCCACCCACTTCATCCATTCCATGTACTCCACCATTCCATCCATTCTGACCATTCCATCTCTCCACACCATCAATTCCATACAACCAATCCATCCGTTCTATCGATTCCGCCCATTCCATCTGCCCCATTCATTCCGTCCACTCCGTCCATTCCACCCAGTCTATCCATTCCATCTATTCCATCTATTCCATCCACTCTATCCATTCCACCCATTCCATACACTCTATCCAATTCATCCATTTCATCTATCCCATCCACTTTAGCCAATCTATCCCATCGACTGCCATTCAATCTATCCCATCCTCTCTAGCCATTCAATCTGTCCCATCCTCTCTAGCCATTCAATCTGTCCCATCCACTGCACCCATTCCATCTATCCATCACATCCACTCTGTCCGTTTAATCCACTCTATTCATTCTGTCCACTCTATCCATTCCATCTATTCCATCCACTCTATCCGATTCCATCCAATTCCATCCATTTGAAATATTCCATCCATTCAATCCATTCCATCCACTCTATTCCTTTCGTCTATTCCATCCACTCTATTCAATTCTATCCCATTCCATCCACTCCATCCTGTGGGTAGGATTGGGGGTCCTTGAACAGCAGGTAGAGACTGTCATTGGGTGTCAAGTCATTGGGTTGTTGGGAGTTCAGACATATCTTTAGGGTTGTTGTTGGAGTTATGGAAAGAGCCATGTTTTTAGTAATTTGCGGAATGTCATATAGTCTTGGGTGTGTCGGATGTGAGGTGGAAGCAAGTTCCACAGAGTCGGGGCCAATGCTGAGAAAGCAGATCCTCCAATCCTGACAGAATTGGTGGTTATGATTAGTTGGTACTTAAGTCTTAAAAGGCAGAATTCAACACAATAAAGTGCAAACCCGATGTCGCTTGACCACAATATCTTGGTGTGACACAGTCTTAAGAGGCAGAGTTCAGCACAGTGAACTTTTAGTGAACTCTAGGCACAGGGGGTGCAATGCAACACAGTATCGCTTGACCACAATATCTAGGTGTGACACAGTCTTAAGAGGTAGAATTTAACACAGTAATCTTAGAGCGCACCATCTAGATGTGACACAGTCTTAAGAGGTAGAGTACAACACAATATACTTTCTGCGGACTATCTAGATGCGACACAGTTTTAAGAGGCAGTTGCTATCATTGACAATTCCGTCCGGGTCCGACGCAGTCTAAACTTCACAATTATATCTAAATGCGGCTTAGATGTAGACTAATGTTCCTGACTACATCCAGGTGTGGTGCATGCTAACTTTTAAAGGTCTGTCTAGGTTTCAGCACAACCAAGCATTCATAGTTGAGAGGTAGGTTAATGTAGAGTGACAGGGTTTTCTGGAGTAAAGTGATTGCTCTACTCCCCACCCGTGCCACACTTACTTTAGTGGTTGGTGCTGGTTGACAGCTGGCTTCCCTGGCGTCTCCTGCGGACACCTGCTGACACTTTCTGGACCCGCCTCTGTAGAAGCCGCATTTTGCCTTGGGGGCTGCACAGACAGAGGGATGCCTTGGGGTGTCTTCATTGAGGGTGTAGCGCACCAATCAAGGCCGGGAGGGGGGGCGGGGAGGTCTGGGAGGTGGGCTCGTGTGAAACCAGGAAGCGGAGAAGCCTGGGGGTAGACCATGCTACGGTCGCGTACTGCGTGCTTTGTAAGGCACTGCAACTATTTCTTTTTTTTTTGGGATGATCACTACATCCCCCTTCTTCGACTAAAAAGAAAATGACCAGACAATAACCACATTGAAATGGGTTCCTTCCTGTTAAACCATAACCACCGACAGAAGCAGTCACCAGTTTTCTGACTTAACTTTTCCATCACCTTTGGGGTACCTCCCAGGTTCGGCCCTACCACCAATGGTACGACACATGTTCATGCCCTCCCCAAGGCCTTATTCACAGGAAGTTTCTCAGAAATGGATGTGGATGCAAGACAACCACCTATCTCAGTGCTGCTTCAAAGCTTTGATAAGGCTATGTGGCCTTCATTGCTTTCTCTTGTCAGTGGCTGCATTCCTTAGCCGGCCTCCACTTTGACTTTGCAGCATATCATGTGCAAACTAGGAGTGAACTTTTAACTGACATCTCTTTCAAATCTCATTTCAATGATCCCACTAACTTGCCTTTCTACAGCCTATTCCTCCCGGAACTCCTCTTCCTCTTTTTCCTTGCATACAGCATAGTGATGTGCCTTGCAGTTGTAATATTTAACTGTGTCTACTTCAATATAATGTACTTTGGCCACCTTTTATGAGGGCCTGAACAAACATCTGAGGGCTCAGGCGTTGCAGTCTGCCTCACGTGAGGCCTAGATAGATATATAAGCAATGCACAACCGGAGGGTTATGAAAATTCTGCATTACCGCCCTGTCAGGCAGCAGAAAGAATTCAGGGCACTGTGCCTTGTACCAAGGCTCTCACATCACCTTAACGACGTGTTCCCTTCTTACCAAATGTCTTAGTTCGTCCTCCCCAAACCTGTTGGCTTCCAGGCTAAATAGATAGAAAACATTTTGGTGCAGAATGCTCCACACTGTCCCTGATCCTCCGACACCCACAAGTTACAGAGAGTACTAAGGATTCCTCAGTTTCACTCAGCTTAATGTCCCTAACCAATAGAATTTGCCTGACACCCTTTTCCTGCATGCCGCTCTGCCTCTCATCCATCTACTTTTTTAAGCAACTTGAAGTGGCATCCGCATGGTGCATGTGCTAGATGAATAGAGTGAATGGATATTAAAAGTATAGAAGAGAATTGGAGTGGAAATAAGCATTTTGACATCTTTGGGCAGAATTCCCCTGACCATTAAAGTGCACAAAACGGTCTACATTTGTAAATTGCGGTAAACTGGATTGGATGAAACAGGTGGTCTTGGGATTGGACAAAATGCGTATCTGTGATTTCATTAATGACAGTTTTCAACAAACCTAATTAGTCTTAAATTACCCTTTGGCAGAAGCAAAGCTAGTGTAATGTAAAGCAATATTTTAGACCACTAAACATTCTTCAATTAATAAGTGTAAATTAATAAGTACACTCTCACATTCAATTAAAATGAATAAGTAAACAAATTAATCTAATGACAGAACACAAAACTGCTAATATATATAGCTAAATGAAACAATTTAGGTCAAACTCTAGATTCATGCCTTTAGGACTTTAACAGGGCATGGATCCAATACATTTTCCATTGTTTCATCGGTAGAATAGTTCCTCCCCTCTTCAAAAGTGAAACCTTTTCAAGGACCACACATTGGTACTGTGTCCCTGTAAGATTATGTTCTGCAGAATGTACTGACACTGGCGCTTTCAAATTTCTTATATGCATCTGAGACTTGTGCTCAGTCCATCTCGTTTTGACTTTTCTAGCTGTTAACCCAACATAAAATATTCCACATGGACATTTCAAACCATAAATAACATAAGGCGAACCTCATGTTGCAAAATCACGTAATGTAATGTTCTGACCAGTATATGAGTTATTGTAGTACGATCACAGTCCTTATTTTATCCAGGATCAAGGATTTCAATGCAATGGGTTATTCTTTAACGGAAATGACATCACATTTGCTACACAACATTATTTCTATGAATAATTTAACTTTTTAACCCGGTTCTTATTTAGTTTACTGACCATTACTCATGGTAATCTTAAATTCTACAAGAAACCATCCATGGTATCTGTAGATTGAAGTCATTCTAAATTAGGCTGTAAATTAGTAGATTATATGCATTTTTATTTACTTCAAGATGGCTGACATCGTGGCCATTGGAAACTGACAAGTATCGGTCTAGTAGGACCGAACATGATGTCTTATCCCAGAGATAGGTGTTTTCATCCTTTTTAGGAGAACACCCGAGGGATACATTGTTTTGCTCCTTTGAAACAAGGTTCGAAGTTGGTCATAGCACATAAACCTCAGAGGGGTTTTGTCTTTACTTATTGTATTGGGACTGTGTAAAATGTTGAAAAACATGATAGCCGAATATTTTTGATAATACTACATACACATTTGTGTTACATAGATCTCCACAGCACTTAGAAGAGTGAACATCCTTTTGGGGTCATTTTTCAAAGTTTCAGGTAAAATGTGATTTGCTAAGATGATGGTCTCTGTGACAACCTGGATATCAACGGTCAGGCTCTGGCCTGGCTGACCTCTTTTCTCTCTGATCAACCCTCCCAGGTACAACTTGGGTCCTTCCTATCTTCTATCTCCCTCTCAACCTGTGGTGTTCCCCAGGGGTCTAACCTCTCGCCCTGGCTTTTCAACCAATACCTGGCAACTCTCGCCTACTGCATTTCCATTTTCTGCTCAAATTTCCAGTGCTATGCTGACGACACCCAACTCATTTTTAGGCTTCCTTCAGCCACCTCCTCTCCTTCCCTAATCTATGACTGTCTAATTGCCATTCAAAATTGGTGTGCCGCCAATGATCTTTGTTTAAATGCCAACAAGACAGATCCTCCTCATTGGTACACACTCTCCATCCTTTCCCCTGACTTTCTGGCCGGCCTCCCTTGGCTCTCCTCCTGCACCTACCTGCGGATCTAAGAAACTCAGGGTCATCTTTGACTCCACCCTTTCCTTCTCCGCACACATCTGACGTCTCTAAAAAGTCAAACTTCTTACTGCACCTCCTTAGAGGTACTCTTCCTTTCCTCCCCTTCCCTCAGAAGCTGACTGTCTCCCAAGCTGTGATTCTCTCTAGGTTGGACTACTGTGACAGCCTCTTTCTAAATCTACCTGCCTCCACTCTCTGACCTTTACAACTAATCCAGAACAGGACTGCGAGACTTGTCCTTGGCCTCAAGCCCTGGGATCGTATTTCTCCAGCTCTGAAATCCCTTCATTAGCTCCCAGTGGATGCAAGGATTACATTTAAAACCCTTTGTATTGTCCACAAGGCTTTCTGGGGCCTCAGTCCAAAATATCTTCAACTATCCCTCTGTAAATACCTCCCCTCTCGAGCCCTTTGCTCCTCTACTTCTAACTCCCTCAGGGTTAGTCGTTTTTCAAAGAAACAAGCTGGGGGTATGTCTTCGGCTGAGGCCTCCCTTTGGAACTGCCTCCCTGCCACCTTCAAACTTGAGGAGAACCCTCTACGGTTCCGGAAGCTCCTCAAGACCTTTCTCTTCGCCTCTGCCTTTGCCCCTCTTCTCCCCTGCTGATCTGCTTTCTCTCTCGGCACTGTTGCACCTATCCACCCCCTGTCCTTTGGGCCCAAGTACCTGCTCACCCTGCCACCCTCCTGCACTGCCTACTGGCCAACCCCTTGCACTGGGGCCTGCATCTGTACCCATGCAGTCCCCACCCACTCTTCTTCTGCACTTATCAGATACACCCTATCTGACTAACCTTGCACATTGCTAGTCAAAGGCTTCACTACCACTTACTTATATATTTACTTATTAGTTATCTTGTTCTCTCCTTTGCTCTGCACTTTCCATTTTTTCCCCTCTCCCATGCACTTTCCCCCTTTTCCCTTCCCCATGAATCTGCGCATTCTCAATGTCACTGGGCCTAGTATGATCGTTATTTTTGTTTTCTCCCCTGTTCCCCTCCCTTTGCCTGGTCGCGCTCTGAAACACCTGTGTAAGAGCGCAATATAAATAAAATATCATATCATGGCTGTTTTTTGTATTGTTGGTCTGTTTTACAGTTCACCCTTTCAATAGGGGAATACATTTTTCTTCCAATTTAGGATGCTTGTTCAACTGATACATACTTACAGATTACTAATTGTGGATATTTACGAGTACCAGGTTAATGAATTCTGTCAAGTTAATTTTTTTTAATGGTTGAGACTATGGCGTTTTTGCCTACAAATGAAGGGCTTGTCGTGAAACATGTAGAGCACATTTTCATATTTCAATTAAATATTTGTATGAAGACAGGCTTTTAGGTTTCAATTGTATAATTGTTCATAAGCTGATATGAACTACTAACTTGATGTGTGAATTTGATTTTTGTCCATATGGGTGTGAAATATGGTCAAAATGTTATACATTGTTTTTAATCACAATATATGTTGTGGCTTATGATATATCTTATGTTTTACTGAAATTGTTTGTTAAATGGCCCTTGTGGTTCTGCAGGGCGTGCAACCGCATTCCAGATTGGTACAGTTTAGTGCATTTGTGTTAGGTCTATAGTGATAGATGTTTTTGTGGTTGCCACCAATCATTTTGATTTAAATAATTAAGAATTCTAGGAGATATGTGTTAACTTTAATTAGAATTTCTCATTTACTGTATGGTGTGCATACCATTTCCATTGTCCTTTTTTGTATTACTCAAAACGATGTCAATGGCCACGGCCCACCGGCCGGCATCTGTTTTTCGCCCAATTGAAACTTATGATATTTCATTGGGTTATCCTAAGGCTGGTACCTTCTGTTTGGCAACAACTGGGTGTGCAGCCATACTATTTAGGGATGGACAAGTAAAACTGATTAATCCAGGTTTGACCAAGATAGATTCACATAATTAATCTTGGCTGAACCCAAGTCACTGGATGCATGGCTTGCTGATTGCTCTACATGGTGAACAAATGGCTTTTGGTCCGATTTCTACATCCATTGTTCACCAATCGGAGGCGGAAAGTGGAGTCCAGTGTGGTGAGGAGGAACAGGTGAAGAGAGCATGGGTTGTGGGTGGGAGAGTGATTACCAGGCATGGGGTGGGCTATTGTGGCGAATCAACTTCCGGGCACCAGTGGTCCAGGGATGAATATCGGTTTTCTAAACTGTCAATCAGCCCCACACCTCTAGTACACCAGAAGGGATCTGAACAGAAATGCAAGTAAATTATAAACCTTGTCCAATCTTTGGTAACATGGACAAAATGGCAGGCTTTTCTCTGTAAGATCATAGACCTTTGGTTAGTTGCAACACATGGAAACACAATTATTACCCAATGATAAAAGGGACTTTCCAATCAAGGTTGTATAAATATAACTACTTATTATTCAACTGACAGTTCTAGCACACTACAAATTACAATCCACCCTGTTATGGAATGCAGATGACAGTTTCAAGAAGGAAACAAGATGCACTCTGGATACTGACAGGAGGGTAGTTGGTAAATTAATCTCAATATTTCAATGGTATTTGGTTTCAGCACAAAGAGGGCAATGGATCATCAAATGTCACTAGGGGCCTTGGGGGAAGGACCAGGGGGACAAAACCACAATGTACCTTGTGTTTGTAGAAGTTCTCGGTGCTGGACAGCATCGAATCGGTTTCAGGGCACTTTGCAGCTTCTGCAACAGGGTTCAAGGCGGAAGACAGCTGCAGGTATTAGACGGCAGGCAGTTTGGCAAGTGAGGCTGGACGGATGGCTTCAGGCTGGCCTAAACGGAGGCTTGGGGTCAAGAATCATCGTCTTTGTGCTAGTTGGCAGATCAGGAATGCTGGTCGAGGCGTCTAGGACAGCTTTAGTGACTGCAGCATGACAAAAGTCTGTGGTGCTGCTGGTCCACTGGTCGCAGTTCAAGGGCTTGACGGTCTCAAAAATGTCCTTAAAAGATGGCCGCTGGTTGATGCTTGTTGTGGCACTCCTCCTAGCTTCTTTGTAAGGCTGGTGTCATCCTTGAAGGCGGACGGCGCAAAGCTGAAGAGAGTGTTTGCAAGCAAAGGCCTTGTCCTTGGTTCAGAGACTCTCTGGCACTTCCCACCTAGGGAGCTTGCTGGTAGAACCTAGCAGGGTACGCTGTGTGCTGGCTAGGTACTGGGGATGGGTCCTCTGAGTCCTATCTCCCACCTTTCCCTGGGAGATGTTTAGAGAAGCGATCTTGCTCCCTCTTGGAAATCCTGGCCTTCCTTCACTGGCGGGAAGATGCAAGGCAGACTGTAACTTTAGCCAGGGTCCACATGAGTCCTCCTTACTCCGTTCAAAGTCGTTGGATGATCTGCTAAGTGAAAGGCTCAACCCACTTTTAAAGCCAAATAGGCCCCAGTGATTGGTGCAGGCTAAGCCTGCCTTAAGGAACCAATCCTGGGTCCCCACCAGCAATCTTCTGTTATGCGTGAGGTCAGGACCAGAGTGCTTTGCAACAGGAAAGGTAAGGGATGACAACATGCACTCCTGGGTCCCACACATCTTCCTGTCTGTTGTAGATCAAAGTGTCTCTCAGGTTAACTGAGCCCTCTGTGACTCTTGATCAAAGCGCAGGTCTCCCTTGAAGTTTGTGACGAGAGCATACCTCCTCTCTCACTTAAATCACATACTTCTTCCCCCTGAAAGGGGTCCTCTCTGCAGGGGTTGCCTAAGGTAAATAGTGGACCCAGGCATGTCATTCACTGCCTTTCATACAGGGTGGTGGGATATAGCTTCAAGTTGACATATTGCATATCCAACAGGTTTCAGTCCTGCCTCGCTTTTGTCCGTTCTGCGACCAAACCTATCGCAGGCCTGTTTCAATTAACTCATCAGTATGTGCTGCCACCATCCGATTTAGACAATAAGAGAGGCAGATTCATGTAGTCTGATATTTTAATTAGGCTGGCCATGGCCGTAGGAGGGTGTCGCCTTGCCCCTCTGAGATGCTTTGGATGTACCTGTAGCTTTTACATTCCAGCTGAACATGACAAGGGAGGACGGAGCCTGTAGTACATTCGACTATGCGTTTGTTGTGCGGTGAGCAGAGAAAATCTGTGCAGAATGGCCCCTCTCATTTTCAGAGGTTGATCTCCCATCATTCATTTTCATTTCCAAAAAAGCCCAGGCGAGCACATATTCCCAGTGTGCATGGTCAAATTCCTCACATGACCCCCCCCCCAGCCTCAACATGTGAATCACCATGCTACTGAGGGTCTGGTTCGTCATCAAGGTGAAAGTAACGGCTGAGGCCATCTGCATTTCCATGCTGGGAGCCTGGCTTGTGTTGAATGTCCATATCTAATCTCTGTACGGATATTTCCCAACCCAAAAGCTTAGGGTGCTCCGCTTGCATGGCCATTAACCATCGCAGAAGCTGGCGGTCTGTCTGGATGGTAAAGTGAGACCCAAAGAGGCAACACTGAAGTTTTTCAGACCAAACGAAATCTGGTTAATCATCTGCTGAGAAGTGACAGGGGCATTCTTCAATCCAAAGGGCATCAAAGTGAACTGATAATATCCTTTTAGGGTTGCAAATGCTGAATTCTCTCTCGCTCCATCTGTCAAGCAAACCTGCCAATACCTTGCTGTGAGTTCAAAAGGTACTCATGTACTAGCACCACCGAGCCTGTCAATGTGCTCATCTGCTCGAGAAATGGGGTGAGCTCTGTCTTCGTGACAAAATGGAACCCCCTGTAATCCACACAAAAGAGTCTTCCCATCACTGGTCTTTGTAGGCACCAGTATCACTGGGCTAGCCCACTGACTGTGGGATGGCTCTATCAATCCAAGGGACAGTATCTTGGAAACCTCCTCATGGATGGCGGCTCTGACCTTAATCGGACATCCAGTGAATCCTACTCTTCACAAGCTTACTGTCTCCAGTGTCCACACCATGGGTGCACCAATCTTTGCCACCAGGATTCAGAGAGAAAACAGGCCATCAAACTGTCCCAGTACCCGGAGACAGTCTGTTAGTTGCTGTTCTCACAAGTCCGCTGCAAGGTTGACACCTTCAACTGACCCATCTGTGGCTTCAGGGTGCAAGAGTTCTGGGAGCGGGATCAGTCTCCTCCTCAGTCTCTCAGTCAGTCACTAATGTCATGGCCAAGTCTTCCTGGCCTTAATGAGGTTTTAGCTGGTTGACGTAAAAGACCCTGCACACCCTTTTAGGTCCCTTGAGGTCAATGAAATAATTCACCTTTACTGACCTTTTCCAGCACACAGTAAGGCCCCGACCACTTGTCCTGAAGGGCACTGCGTTTGACAGGTTCCATAATCTACACCCACTGGCCTGGAGAATAGACTGTCACTGTGACCTTCGGGTTGTGCAGTGCTTCAGCAGCCCCTGACTGGCCTTTAGGTTCTTTATTGACTGTTCATGTACTTTGCCATTCTAGACCGAAAGCCGAGTATCTCCTGTAGGGGATGAGGGTTTGCTTTCCCATCCCTCTCTCACTAGACTCAGAGGACCTTGTACAGGGTGTCCAAATAGATGCTCAAAGGGGCTAAGCCCTACTCCGTTCTGTGGCACCTCCCTGTAGGCGAACAGAAGGCATGGCAGGAGATTCCTATTTTCTCCTTAGGTGCTTTTCCAATCCACCCATCATGCCTTTCAGGGGTTTTGTTGAACTGGTCAACAAGCCCATTTGTTTGTGAATGTAAGGATGTAGAGAACCTATAGGTGACTACACACTCTTCCCACATGGCCTTCATATATGCTGATAAGAAGTTTGATCCCCTGTCACAAACAACTTCCTTGGGGAATTCAGCACGGGAGAATATGCAAATCAGAGCCTTCGCTTTGATGGTCCTCTGAGGGACAGCCTCAGGGTATCTTGTGGCGTGGTCCACCACCACCAAGATATATCAGTTCCCTGAGCTAGTTTGAAGATTCAAGATTTAAGGCAGACTGTACCTTCAGCTAGGGCCCAAATGAGTCGTCCTTCTTACTCCTTTCAAAGTGTCTCTCTGGTTAACCGAGCCCTCTGTGACTCGTGTTCAAAGCACAGATCTCCCTTGAAGTTTGTGATGAGTGCAAACTTCCTGTCTCCATTAAATCGCATACTTCTTCCCTCTGAAAGGGTCCCTCTCTGAAAGGGTTGCCTACGGTATATAGTGGACCCAGACATGCCATTCACTGCCTTTCATACAGAGGGGTGGGAACTAGCTTCAAGTTGACACATTGGGCATCATTATGTGGTTGGCAGTAACTCACTGGTGTGACTGGCGGGTTGCCACCAACCCCGTTAACACCGAATATGGCCCCTGACTTCCAGATGCTACCGGGACATTACAAGTCCCAGCGGCACAGGAAGTCAGGCGCCCGATTTTGTAACTATCCATTCCCGTAGAGTCCAATAGGACTCTATCGGAGTGGGGAGACAGAAGCGCTGTTGCTAACAAGGCCTCCCTGCTGCGGGCGCCGGTTGCAGGAGGCCCTTCCTCCTTTGCTGTGATGATCCCATTCATTTGGTAAAATAGGGTATAATAATCCCTGGGCCTGACAACAGCGTTGGGTCCAGCCATCCACCTTCAGGTCCTGAAAATCGCACCATTTTGCAAATGCACCCAGGACTTCTAGGCCCAGACTATCTGGAGCCAACACAAGGGCGGGCAGGCAGGCAGGCGTACAGGGCACATTTGCTACAGTAGCAAATAATACATTTGCGTGCACAGCCCAGAAACAAGCTGCTGCCTGCCTGCCACCAATGAGGATCACTTAGCCATCCCTGCCGGCCTGCCCGTGTGTGTGCATGCGTGCCATGGTGGTCCACGGTGCCCTGGCCTGCCCTGGCTCTGGCTGCACTGCAAGCTGCCTGCCTGGCCTATGATGGAGTCAGAGACTCTGCAGCACGCAGAGAGCCGCCCGCATAGCAGGTGTCCCGCACGCCTGGACATTTGTTGCTCCTGGAAGACTTCCTTCGATGTCTGTGTTTTTGAGGTGACGCTAGGGCGCCTGAATCACTCTGGCGTTCACAGGCCTTTTTGCCTTTCTCCGGATTCATTCAAGCGGCACAGTTAATAGGTTCAGTGTCACATACCTGGCAAGACTAAGCCCAATTCCTCTGGTTATTCATACGCTGCTTCGAGTTCCCCTTGACACCGGAGAAGTCTTCAAGCCCCGCACAAGTAACAGCGTTAATTATTCAGAAACTTTCGTTTTTCACAAGAATCATTAACATTTTGCACCACCACCTGGAAGGGAATTTTTCTGACGGAAAGCGGGAGATTTAATTTTTGCCATTTGGGGGTTGGAATATTTTTTTAGGATGAGAGAAAGTTAAACATTTAAAAACATTTCTTTTTAAAATGGTTGGCATGTATGCATGGGGCCGCTGGGCAGCTAGGCTGATGGGGTCATTGCTCTTTCCAGCATGAGAGCACTACACCAAGTAATAAGCGTTGCTGCTAAGCGCAGTGTCCCTTAAGGCCTCCCGCTGTGCTGTGCAGCTTGTTTGAAATTAATCTCCTGCAGCGTTGTGCAAGTAGACCTTCCCATCAGGGAATGTGTGGCCAAAAGACCTAAACTAAATAATGTTATGGTTTATGCGACTCTTTTATACCACTCTCAGCTGCCATTTACATGGTCCCTTGGCTCTATAGGATCTGAAATACAAGTGGGCTGCGTTGGTTGGAACAAGGCAAGACTGCTTTGTTCTTGGGCCGATGCAGATCAGAAGTACTGAGCTTCATTATTACTATCATTAGGGTATTTGAGCACAGAGTTAGCTTTGGGAAGCAACCGTCCTCCGTCGGAGTGCGTGACACGTGCATTTCATTCTTTGGCAGATGTTCACACGTGCATTTCTCCCCACAGAGCTGTGTTGTGTTACTTACCAATTCGAAACTTTGCGATATATAACGGGATCTGCATCTGTTTTTTAATTCATAGCGCATGGAGCAGCGCACACTCAGGGGGCATCTAGTTGTTTGGCATATGAACATGGCCGCTTCTGAATGCACACCACACTACCGGTCCTATTCTGCACCGTCATTGTTTTGATCCATAAATGCCATCGGAATAAGCAGATGCATTTTGGACAACTTTGGAATGTTTCAAAACAGTTCCATCTGCTGCCTGGCCGTTGGGAGACTTTAAAGGCCTAACTCACTGAACGTTCTGCAATGGGGGGTTGCCGTTATAAAACACTTGTGTGAATTAGGCCCTATGCTTGGAACCTGAAAGTGCATTTTGAAAGGCATTTCCTGAAAGCATGCAGCACTTGCTTCTGGGCAATGCTCACATCTGTTTTGCCTTGAGTATTAAGCATCCCAATTAGCAGTTTGTGGACAGTGAAGGAGAAAAGGAATGCTGAAACATCACATTATAGTAACTGTTATTTAAAATGGAACACCAAATAAGTGCTCCAACCCACAGACGTAAGGCATGAAAAAAGTATGCCTTCCCATCAACAGTTCCTAGTTATACCCACAAAATTCAGGAAATGGTACTGACCCCGACTCCTTTTTGACCCGACTGCCGCTGTGTGCACAGTGGAGCACTTCGCCCCCCCCCCCCAAACCTGGGTCTGCCACTGGTAACGAGGCGGAATGGGGGTAATTGAATATCTTCAATATGCCTGGACAAGCAGATCCTCAATTTTGAGGAAGGGGACAGGGGAACAACCAGGTGTAATGATGGTGTAGGGAGCCACGCACCACATGGCGGAACGAGGAGGTGAGAAAGGTAAAGCCTGGGGGCAGGAAAAGGGAGGCAATTGTGTCAGTGGAAGAGACCAAATACAAGAGGAGAGAGCAAGTGCGGGTATCGGAGTCCAGGGGTGTGGAGAATGGGAAGGTGCAAAAAAAAAAAAAAAACAGCAGATGGCAGAAACGTGCAAGAGGAATTGGTTGGGCATCCCTCTACCTGCCGCCCACAGTCAAACATTTACCAGAGTAAAGAAAATAGAATTAAAGATTATAATACATGAGGTGGTAGGACTCCCAGCGGGAGGTTATAGGCGAGAGCCTAGCACCAGGACCTCCTGAGCAAGTAGACTTCCTTATCTTACTTTACTTCCCATTGCTGGTCTCGCTCACTCTTTTCCCCTCTGTGGTTACTGGTTTTCTTTGCCGTTCCTCGCTCCTCCTCCTGTCCCTTTTGCAGCTGCTCTTCTCTTTAGTTTCGCTCTTGTACATCCTTCACTTGGGGCGCTTCCTCGCCCTGCTCCCGTATCCCTGAATCCCCCCTCCAGCTCTGCCCACTCCTTGCTCGCTTCTCCTCTGCGCTCTTCCCCTCTATCCTCCTTCAGTTCTGCCCACTCTTTTCTCGCTTCTCCTCTGCGCTCTTGCCCACTCTGGCCCTCTATCCCCCTTCAGTTCTGCTTCTGCCCACTCTTTGCTGTTTTCCTTTCCGCGGTGCTTCCTCTTTCTTCTCCAATTTCTCCCCATCCCTCCTCCTCCGCAGCCCCTCCTCGCCCTTGTCCTATTTCACTCGCCACCAGTATTCCACCGCTCCCCTTCCCGTTAGCCGTGCTCCTGCTCTGGGTTTAGACTCCTTTTTACCTGCGCAGTTCTGCGTCTTTCCCTCCAAGACCCTATCCCCCCCTTTTCCACCACTGCAATTCCCAGTTTCTCCCGACTTCTCCTGTTAAACGCTCCTCCCTTTTCCTCTGCTGCTGTGCTTTCTCCCTCCCCGCCCACTTGTGGTTTCAATTCCTTCTCCTCTCTTTGCCCACTGTGGCAGCCCTGCCCCATCATCCTCGCCCCCCACCATTGCTCCCCTTGGAAAGCCCTTGCCCTGCGGTGCCCCGTGTGCAGTGAAGTGTAGCGGCGGAATTCCCTTTGGACCCTGGCCTGGCTCTGCTTCGTGCACTGGCCCGAAGCCCAGTGTTTGGCGGAGGCCGCTGGTCCGGACAGGTGAGTTATTAACATTGTGCGCGCGGCTCTACCTGCTGGCCACGAAGAGGAGCCGCAAACAGGAAGTACAGCACAGCTCAGCTCAGAACGAGGTCACCAGTGTCTGTACACCCGCATTGCGCTTTACGGTCAGTATGTGCATGCATAGCCTAGCACTGGACAACACCTGTGTCTGCTTGTGCGTACCAGCAAAGAAATCCTCACAACCAGGAAGTGTAGACAGCCCAGCACTGGCTCACACCTGTGTGCGAGAGAGAGAGGGCGTCGCTAGCAGGTGAGCTGCATGAGGGTAAGAGATAGCATTTCATTGATAACGTGTATGTGAGAGAGATGGCGCGGGCCTGCGAACAGGCCTTGAAAACAAGACTTACAAGTCAATTTTGTGATGTATTTTCGGTGACTTGTTTCACTCCTGTGAGTTGGACCAAGCACACCTGAAGCTTGTGTGTGCACCACCCCTACCCCCTCCTAGCTGGTTGAATGACAGTGTGACTGACTACCGTTGTGAGCTGGCCTAGGGGCTGTGAATGAATATGGATGGATGTACTCATTCTGGCAGTGCCTGCTTGTGACATGGTGATGGGCTTGCGTCTGTTTGACTCTGATGTATATGTTTTTGACGGCACGTATCTTTTGAGTTTGACGGTCTTATTTCTGTGTGTAATATAGCCCGTGTTTGTGTATTTCAGTGCATACCTGTCGGGTGATGGTTCTTGCCTCTGTGTGTTTTCGTTCGCTTTTTCTGATTGAGTTCTGCACAGCTAGTCCTAGGCAGCCCCTACTGGCGCTGTACGCTATCCGGTGTGTTTACACAACAGGAACAGCTTTTGGCCGCTGCACAACAGGCACATCTGTGTGGTATTCCAGGTAAGAGGGGAGGGTAGTTGGAGAGACCAGGACGCCTGGGGGTGGAGTGTGTTGGGAAATAGGTGGTCAGGCAAGTCATGTGTGGACGCGGTTCCTCTCCCAGGGCAGGGGGTCCGTAATGGGCGGGACTTTTAGGTAGTTTAGGAGGCAGGGTCAGGTGTGATGCAATGTGCACTTAAACATGATCATACATGTCAACATACCCCATTCCATCCGGGAGATGATGGCCCAGTGTTGGTTTAACTTTGAATTCTGGGACTTGTGGTCTTCAGTTTATAGTGGGGAAACCCAGGACTAAAAGTCCCAGAATGCTAAATTAATACCTGCACTAGCATCTGCCAAGTGGAATGGGATGTTGGCACACTTTTGCCTCTTTCCTATACTCCTGCTATGACGGTATAACATATTTTGTGTCCGGAGGGGGCATTCTTGCAGGTTTGCTAATAGGCAATGTTAAATGCCTATCCCTGAAGGGGGCGGGAGGGAAGGTCACCTTACCTGCCGCTCAATGACAATGTTGCTTTGTTCACAGTCGCCTGTTGACACCACGCCCCCTTTTTTAAGTCTACAGAACGTATCAGGCAGGCATGGCCCCGGAACAAAGTCGCAAATACTGTCACTCGTATAGGACCAGACACCTTCATATACACGAGGCAGACCGACAGAATAATTAACAGTAACACCGGCATAACATTGTCACACACAACACCCACAGTAAAACGAGACGTTCGGGAAGAGAGCACCAGCAATACACAGTAATTCAACAAAGCATATCTGCCGTGATACAAGTTTCAACGTTAAAATGGGTTCAGGGTGTGTCAAACACACATTTCGCCCCAATTGCAGCACACCACAAACATATGCTTGGTAATCTTCATTACTCCTATTCCTACTCTTCCTCGTCACAATACTCACCTCTGAGGCCCTGCCTCCATTCCAGGACCCTTCTTTTCTTTCTTCTGAGGTATGTTACCTCATACTTACCCATAAGCCCCAGTTAACAATATCCAAGCCGGAGCATGGAACCCTGTTCACAGGGAGGGAGAGGAGGGTCGACAGTACTGTGATGAGGAAGAGTATCACTAGGAGTACTGAAGAATACTGGTAAGTAATCTGAGCATTACCTCCTCGTCTCAGTACTTCCCTCTGCGGTATAACAAAGCACCACTAACGGGTAGAGGTCCCAATGAGACACAAGAGCCAATGAGACATGCAACACAACACACTTTAACACCCCAGAAATTCACATGACAACTGGCAAAACTCCAACCCCAAAGAATCCATCCGAGGGGTGAGCCACATTCAGCCTATAATGGCTAACAAACATGCTCTGCAGATCTATAAATCTCCTGCAGGGACACCCCACAGACATCAGCCCAGGAAGCCGCCACACCCCTAGTGAACCGACCCTGGACATGGTGAGGCACAGGCAAACCAGCAGACACACAAACCATTGAGCTGACCGTCCCGCAGCAGCAGCCCAAACATCAGCCTAAACATGACAGTCGGACGGAATATTTCCGTCCTAGAAAGGTACTCCAGGACAGCCCGATGAACATCAATGGCGTGCCTTCAAGCAACCTTGTCAGGAGTCTGGAGGTCCTGGAAAAAAGCCAGGAGAAGCAGACCCTGCAAGGTGTGAAGCGAGACACCACCATTGGCAGAAACTTGGGGTCACAACGTAAAACAATGCAATCGGGGAGCACCCACAAAAAGGGAGGGAGGCGCAACAAAACCACCACCTCCAGCAAACGCCGGTCAGAAGTGATAATGGAAGGCTGTCTTGAGCACGAGGAGCCGGATGTTGATGAACTCAGTGGGCTCAAAGGGAGGACCCTGAAGAAACTTTAAAACCACAGAAAGTTCCCACGGAGGAAGACTGTTATAGGTACAGGGATGAGAAGTAGAAAACCCCCTAAGGAACATCCCCACCGTACAGCCCTCCGAGGGAAGGCTGTGGAGAATCTGATGGGATTTCCCCCCCCCCTCCCCCAGGAACCTGGTCTGGGACCCTTCTCATGTGGCCAGGGGAAGGCAGGCACTCTCTGATCCCGACCCTGGAGGGTTGTGCACTGCAGGAGGATCAAATGGGGGAGGGGTTAAATCAGACCAGGAAGACTGGGAGGAACCGCTTTTTTATCTTTCCCAGTAATCTGCCCTTCTTATGGAAATCGGCCGTTTTAGGGAAGCAGGAAAAAAGTGGACTACATATCCCAGATTCCCTTGGGGACTGTGATGAAGAAGAGGGTTGGGAAGACCTGTAGGAGCCAAGGGCAGGCAGGCCTAATGGCTTTTGGCAAGGTCAGGCAATTGGTCCTAAGGGCCTGTACCTTATGCCAGTTAACTCACCTGAGTGGTATAAAAGTCTGCAGCAGGAAGGAGCAGTAGAAAGCAGCGGGAGCAGAAGAAGCAGAGCATGAGGCTGGCAATTCTCTAAGAAGTATGACCACAGAAGGGATGCCGGAGCAGATTTCACCTGAAGACTCTGAGTTGGTCCTGTGCTCACAAACCCTGTTTGACTGTGGCAGCATTGGAAGAGACTGGGAGAAACGGGCAGTTTTTTCCAGGTGCACCTAATTGATGTGAATGCAGAGCTGAAGTTGTGCATCCACGCAAGGCCTGTGTGCAGGTCAAGCCGAGGGAAGCTGGAGAGAGGAAGACTCTACATTTATGAGGCCGTATCAGAGGCACCCATGCAGCAGAGGGGTGTAGGTCCCAAGAGTGCCTGTAACAGTAGCAGCAGAAGAAGTTCAGGAAGCAGCCTGCAGCCGGTATGCTTGTGGAGTTGGAAGAAGGAAGCTCTGTACTACAAATCCTCAGAAATACCTTGTCAGTAACTGTAACCAGCTTAATTTACACTCTCATACTCATGAAAGTGAGTAAATGTTATTCATATAAGTGGGAAGTCCTTCTAACAAGGGAATTGTATCACACGCTTATATTAACAAAGCTGAAGTACCTGTGTGTAGAGAAAGCCTCTCGTGTCCCCATTGTTAGAAGTAACCTGTGGCTGAGCAGTCGCATGTCTCCTATTAAAGAGGAGAAAGTTGCCTGTAAATCTTATGAAGCAGAACTTGACTTTCCTGTAATGTTACAAGACCATTTAACATCAAAAGAGGTTGCACACGAAACTGTGTATCTCAATTCCTTTGAAACATAACGCTGACCAAAAGGAGGGAATGAACAACTTTGACAGTGGCAGTACAATATCAGAATGAAATCACTTGTGCCTAATTTAGTTTCCACAAAGGAACTTAAAGCTTGTAACCTATTGAGCACTGAGGGAGCAGTCGTGGAAGTTGTTGAAGTCAACTAAAGAACAAGTATTACCCAAGCCAGTAGAGAAAACTCTGTTAAAGTGAAACCAGCACATTTAAGAACTGAACACCATTGATATAAAGTTGCTGAGGCTTTTGTAAACCCCTAAGTCATCTGATGCACTGGTGAAAATGTTATTGAAGGCTTGAAGAGTGGGAATACAACTTGGGGGTAACTACTGGAGGCAAGCAGGTTTATATGCAGCTGGGGAAGGGAGCTAGGTACTTGTTAAAAAATAACGAATTCAAATCTGTAGAGTTCAAGTTGAGAAGAGGCAGTCTGGGAGACAGAGTTTCTGGTACAAAGTGGCTGCCCTTTCTTGCCAAACAAGAGTGCCTTGCCAACCTCTAGCAGTCTAAGAGTCTTGTTGAAGTTGCTTAAAATTATGTCGCAGCAGTAGAACTGTGGTTGTCGATACTTTTGTCAGAACTTTATTCATTGACGTTGTAGAAGCAGAAGTCAACTGTGGGGCAAGGGAGCCTGTTCTCACAGTATCATTGGCAGAAGGGAGTTGCTAGAGGGAGAGAGCAAACCCTATGAAGAAGCATTCTGACATACTAAGACACTGCAGAAGTTGCAAGAAGAAGGGTTGTTGCGAAGTAGAAGTGGTACTTTTGGCTTACATGTGATGTTTATCGAATGATAGAAATGAAATCCCCACCCCATAACCTACGATTCCCAACCACATATATATAGTTAAAATGCATTTTCTTTCTATTCGATAACAACACTGCATATCATACTTTTTTCTTCAAATTTACCCATTGTTTCCTGGAAGGAGGTTATCCAGGAATAACATTGGTGCTGTTGTTTTTTTTTTGTGGAACTCAAGACAGCATAGAGAATACCTCACGGCTACTCCTGATTCATGGTGTTGACCACTTAGGCACCCACTGAAGGAAACCGGGAGCAGAAGAGGGGCACCTTCGACGAGGTGGTGAAGCAAAGTGATCTGGAACCTGGCACCCGAACCAGTGGCAGATCTCCACAAACCCCTTGTCCGTGAGGACCAGATCAAGGGAAGAGGGGGGGGGGGGAACCCTGCTGAGGCGATCTGCCCGAAAGTTGTCCACCCCGGATGTGTGCATCTTCCAGATACACCAGATGTCCCCCCCCCAAGCAACAAAGGCCAGGTCATTCAGGGAGCGACCCAAGCCCCCTTGATGATTTACATATGCCAAGGCCATCATGTTGTCTTTCCTGACCACCGAGCCCGGCCCAACAGGGACTCACTGAAAAACAGGGCCGGTGAGTGGCACACAACTCCTTCCAGTTGGACGAGCAGTGAAACTCGTCTGGCCCCGAAGGCCCTGCACCAAACGGGACCCCAGAGTGGCTCCCACCCCTACCCACTGGCATCGATAGTAAGAGTGGTTTGCATGGGACAAACAAGGTCCACCCCCACCCAGAGATTGTGAACCTTCAACCACCAAAGCAGATCCTCCTTCAGAGCCCAAGAGAATGGGACAGAAGCCTTGTATGCTTGAGAGGCCGAAATCCAGTGGGCCAGGATGTAGGAGACCAGGGGACACAGATGGAGGTGTGTCCATGGCACTAGAAAAACACAAGAGCCATGTGCCCCTGCAGAGCATGCAACATGCGAACCATAGCCCCCCTCCACCGGACAACCTGTGGAGAACATGTTGAAGATGCCAGACCCTCACCAGAGGCAAGCAGACCTTCCCCAGCCTGCTGCAAAACTGGGTCTCAATGAAAACCAGATCTTGGGATGGACACAGGTGGGACCTGCCCCCACTCATAATGCCTTCCCCGCTGGAAGTCGCTGCCTCTGTGCTTCCTGTGGTTTTGCGAGAGCTCTGGCTGACGTCCTGAGGGTGCGTTACTCTACATACCTCCTTTGTTGAGAATGGAAGCATCACTCTATCAAATAGTTTGTAAACCGTCCTGGTCTTCTTCTTTCTCTTTGTGGATGAGTTCCTGCTTTGGGGAAGTCTCCACCTTGCTGTTCTCTCCTGGTACACCTCACTCCTCCTTGGGTTGCCCCTTTCTCGTGTTGGTATTCCTACGTGCTGCTCTGTTTCCTGTTCAGGCTGTTCTTCAGCCAGCGTAAACAAAAACAAATTTTCAGGGTGAGAGGTCACACTACTCCCGCATTCTGAACATATATCACAGTCACTAGAAATACATTTTTTTTTTCCACATCAATGTGTTTTAATAACATCTGGATAAAAACTGATGGGGCTAGAGCACCCAGGAGTGTTTGAGAACACAATACAAATATGTATGATCCAGTGGACAGAACTGGATCTGGATGCAATAAACAGCAAAATGTTACTCTTGTTCGATTATAACACTTGTGCGGTCACAGGAACGAACATATGTTCAATTTCATGAACATGTATACAGTAAATCATAAAGAAAAACAACAATGCTAGGATTGTGCACTGTTCAGGTGGTGTTTACGTATGTGGAATCTTAATTTTGATCTTATCACCCTCTTGGTCTGAACTACGTTGTGGAGCTCTCCTCCAATCATCCCACGTCTTCATGCTCTCTTTACTTCTCCATTGCCAGAGTAATTCCTCTATATTCACTGTGTGATCTTCCCTTATTCTTGCCAGCCATGGCGGGACTAATGTGGACTCAGCTCTGCAACCTCTGAGGGGATGGAATGGCGATATGTTTGTAATTCCATTGGAGGTAAGGTGATGAGCCGCTGCCCCTTCTTTGACTGTGCTATGCGGGTCCAATCTGGCTTCTGTGGCTAGTTGCATGGCCCCTTAATGAACCTGTTTGCACGTTCCACCAAGCCATTTGCTTGGGGATGGTACAGTGCTGCTTTTATTTGGTGAATGTTATTTTCTTTGGGAAACATTTCCATTTCGCTCTAGACAAGTTGTACCCCATGGTCAGTGACTAATTCATTCAGCAATCCTTCTCTTTGGAATATATTTTTGATGAAGCGGTCACCGTGGATGTCATGATGTCTGAGACAAACTCAACTACTACCCACTTTAACAGGTAGTCAACAAACGCAATTCTGTGCTTGTGTTCCGAGTCCATCAGATCTAGTAGACTTATAAAGTCCAGCCCTAGTTTTTGCCATACTCTTTCCGGCACTGCGGTTGGGTGCAAAGGGGCCTGTCTGACTCAGAGTCTATTGACTCTGAGGCATTCATGACACCTTTCAGTCATTGCTCTTATGTCCAGGCCCATCCCAAGTCACCAGTACGATTCTTTCACCCGCCTTCTCATCATATAACTCCCTAGGTGTCCTGTGTGAGCTCTGCACATGATGGTTCTCCTCTGTGTCACCGGTTGAATGCATTGATCACCTCTCATTAGCATCCCCTCATGTTCAATCATCTCATCTGAAACCTTCCAGTATGGACGCAGTCCTTCTGGGATCGCCTTCTGGTTCAAACAGCCTTTTCTGATCCATTCTATGTCTTTTGTAGTTGTGGTATCCTTGAATGCCTCCTCGCTCCAATGATTCTCACTCATTTCTAAGAATTCTTGACTTCTGAGATCGCCCAGTAATGCAACTAGACATTCATCTTTAAGAAAGCTGGTCATCATTTCTTTGCATTCAGGCAACCTGGACATGCAGTCTGCTCGAGCATTTTTACACCCCTCCGCAATGTGCTGAATCTCGTAATTGTAACTTAGCTGAGATGCGAACCAGGCGGGGAGTGGATGTTTAGGTGCCTCCTGGACTTAGCAAATGTACCAGGGCCTTGTGGTCTGTTACCAACTGAAATTTCATGCCCCACACATATGTCCAAAAATAGTCTACTGCCCAGGTGCATGCAAGCATCTCCTTTTCTATGGCGGAGTAGTTCTTTCTGCCTGCGATAGTGCCTTCAATGGAAATGCCACTATGTGCTCCTCATCCCCTTTCTTCTGGGTTAGGGTTACCCCTAACCCATATGAACTGGCATTGGTGGTGATCATTGTTTACAACTGGGGGTTAAATGGCTGGAGACACAGTGCATGCGTGATACCCTCTTTGACTTCCTCAAAGGCCTTCGACTGCTCTTCATTCCATTGATGCTCTGCTCCTTTCTTCAGTAGTTATTTCACGGGGGCCGGGGTTTCTGAAAGAATTAGTCACACATTTGGAATAGTACTCGGGCCTAGGATCGACCTGAACTCCTCCTTACTGTTGGGAGGGGGTGCCTTCACTATGGCCTGTAACAGATCCTTCTTCCGACTGATCCCTGACTTATATTGTGTAGCCCAGGTATTCCACTTCTGCCAGCTGCAATACGCACTTGTTGTAGCATAGCCGAACGCCCACTTCTTGTAGTTTGGCTAGTACCTTGCAAAGCTCTGTCATGCATCTCCTGATCCTCAGCATACACCAGGATACCATTCTGAAAGTACAACGCATTCCTGATGTTCTTCAGCAAGGCGTCCATCATGCGTTGGAACGCCGAGGCTGCAGAGGACAAGCCAAACGGCATTCCTGTGAATTGGTATGTACCAAATGGAGTTATGAAGGCAGTAAGTGGTCTTGACTTAGTGTAAAATGATCTGGGTATAAGCGTCTCTCATATTGAGCTTTGAAAAGTCTTTGGCCTCCTTCATTAGTAGGATAAGTTCATTGATACGTGGCAAGGGATAGCTGTCCGACACTACTTCAAGGTCGACACTGCAAAGGTCGATGCAGATGCGAAGATCCCTTGTGTTTTCTTTTTTTTTTTATAGGGACCACCGGGCTGAGCCATTCAGACGACTCCACTTTTTCGAACGTTCCTTCTTTCAGCAGCTTGTTGAGCTTAGCCTGTAATGCACTTCTCGCTGGTACTGGTCTCACCTTGTGCTTTACTGGAACAGCTCCTTGTTTCAACTTGATCTTGTGAACAAGTTCCTGTTTTTCCCAGGTGTGTCGGAGAACAGTTCTGGGAATTCTTCTTTGGTGATCAATGCTCCTCATCTGTCTATGGACAATACTTGTCCCTCCACACTGGGGTCTAGTCTGATTTACAGCTTGGCCTGGTCATCCCACCCCAAAACCGGTGGGCCTTTTTCTGCAAGTATACTTTTGTCCTCGTGGATCTTCCTTTTGAATTCCACAGTTGCTTGGATATATCGTAGGAGGTTCACCATGGCCCCACTAAAGACTGTAGGGTTGTACTTCGTCTGGTTTACTTCTACCTTCTCTTTGCCGACCATGTGCTTGTATGTGTCCAGTGGCAATTTTGTGAGATCCGAATCTGCCATCACTCGTTTCGCACCCATCCACCTTGATGGTGCAGTGTGGCTTTTCTCTGCGAGCCGTGACGCTGTTGACCATGATGACTGTGGGACCCACTTCTTCAGAGGAGACGTTGTCCCTAACTTTGGCACTCTGTACCATCAACATGGCTTTCTTGCCTCTCTGAGTGCAGACTGAAGCAAAATGTCCAGATCTTCTGTATTTAGAGCATTCTCTATTCCGTGCAGGACATTCTGTGTGTACCAAATGTTTCTTCCACTGCTCTTGAAATCTGGATGGCCTTGTCTAGTTGAAGCTCCTTTTCAAGAATTAACATGTCCTGAATCTTGCGGTTGTTGGTGTGCACTTAAGAGCATGTCACAGATCCTATCTTCCGACGTGCTGCCAAAAGCGCACATTTTTTACCAATTCTCTCATCTTGACTACGTAGTAGTCAAAAGGTTCAGCAGGGTCCTGTTTTCTGTTGTAGAACTTGATACTGAGCATGACTACATTTTCTTTGGAAGAGAATCTTTTCTCTGTCCTACTCACTGCTTCATTATATGTGTCGTTATCGTCCCCTTCCTGTGTTTCTGCAAAGTCCTTTGGCCATCAACTACTAGAGCATTAAGGAGCATGGCCTTCTTCCATAAATTCTATGACTGCAATTTCAGTTTATTGGAGTCACTGAATCCAGTGGGGATAGGGTCTTGGGCTTTGTTAAGCCAATGTCGGGAGGAGCGCTTGGCTGGGGTGGCATTCCTGGACCTGCCTGCACTCAAAATGCCTTCCCCACGGGAAGTCACTGCCTCTCGGTGCATTGCGTGCTCTCACGAGAGCTTGGGCCGACTTCCCGTAGGCTGCGTTACTCTACAATGCCTATTCTTTATAAACCGATTGCACTTTATAAACTTCTGTTTACCGCCTCTGTTCTTCTCACCACACCTAACAATATAAAAAAAGATTCTCTTCACCTGTCATCACAGAAGCTCCTCCGCACTTCATGTGTAGTTATCATAGTCTTGAGCTTGAGAGTCTGCTACCTTTATTGAGATGCATCATGAAGTAGAACCAAAAGTGAAATAAAGAGCCCTGGGGTATTTACAGAGTCCTCCCGTTCTATTTTGTATTCTTCCTGTGAACTCTGAATGAATGCAAATATGTCCTTATTTGCATTTGACAATGGCTCCCAATAAACACTTGGCCGCTGGTTATCTGGCAGGACTCAGATTGTTTCTGACTAGGCTAGGTCTCTTGTTCTTACTTTACATTGTGGGCAGGAACTGCTTGCTAGAACATGTGAACTGCTCAGAAATGCAGGAGATGTTTAATCTAGAAAACTCTGTTGTCCTTGAAGAATATTTAGTCGTAATAAAACTATGCCTTTGGACTAACCGTTGTGTTATGTTAAAAGCATTTATAACTCGCACAGTCGCCCTAATTCATTATGGCGCGACGAAATACAAAGTATGAAGGCCACCAAGATGACAAAAGGTCAGATGGTTCTCAGCCCGTCTAAGGGGAATGAGCAGACCATTCCAAAGTTTGCCCCCAGAGACGGAGAAAGCACCCCTCTACCCCCGCCTTTGTGATGATCAAAATGTCATGTATTGCCACCGTGATTGCGGATAATTTCACTCTCCGAATACATGAGTCTAAGGTTAAGAAAGCTCCCAGATGTTGCCTCTGAATGACCTTTTGGCAGGAATGGCACGTGGACAAACACTGGAAGTAGGAAGGGCACAGAGCGTGGGTGTGGCCAGGAGGAAGGGAAACTGAAACTAGAAGCAACGAAGGGTGAGTCGCCTGTCTGGGGTACTGACTACCCGATAGAAATTCTACTTGTGAAGGGTTGGGAGGGTAGCCATCTGCAAACAAATTCATCTTGCTAGACCGCAAACAGGTAGAGGAAACTGAGAAGGACTAACGGGGGTAAGCCAGGAGAAAAGTGTGGGGATGGAAGTAAACGTGGGCAAACAGGAAGCTGGCTGCACAGGGTACTGCTGGTGGGAAAATTGAGGTAAAATATTTAGTGCTAGTTAGTTGTGTTACTCGCTGCTAAATGTGTGTGTTCTCTTCATCATTGCTGTGGAAGGTTGGGAGACCATTGCACTGAGAGTGGCAGATTGTTTTTAGTGCTAATACCGTGCAGACTTCACCGGGGAGGAGGGTTTGGGGAGGAGTTGTTAAGGAGGAGTTAAGAGCAGCAGGGTTGTTAAAGGGCAGAGAGTTCTGGGTAACTCCAGGAAAGTTTAAGCATCCCAGAAACTGGGAGGTAGTTTTTAGTGGGGTGAGCATGCAATCGGTATTTTGCAAGCCAACTTGCAAGAAGGGGGTGATTGGGCTGGTGCACCTTCCAACACAAGCAGTCCATCCACTGTGGGATGTAGGAAGGCAGAAGAAGAAAACGGATTAAGCCAGAACGATTGTAAATCATTCAAGTGCAACTCAAGGTACAGATAGTCCATCACCTCTCAAACAGAGAGCATTCCCTTTGAGTGGAACCCGTGAGTGGCCGGGAGAGTAGTGAGCATCTGCACCTCCCTTGAATGCACTGCTGAGTTACTAAACCACACGTGTTGCCGCAAGACGCTAGTGCAGTGGCAGATGCTGGACTGTAGGGCATGAAAGCAGATGACATGTCACACATATCACGCTTAACTTTGGAAGGCTGAGGTCAGAGTCAGTCACATATCATGGTAATAGTTGATTTCCGTGAAGGCAACATAGCCTCTACATGGTTCACTGTGGGATATTGGCCCAACGGCAATGCCAATATGTGTCCCCTTCAAATGTTTATATAGCTAAGAGTGCAGCTAAACTTTGAGGCCCAACATTGAAAGGTAGGCTGCTAATAGCCTTGCATGTCTGGGTGTGAGGGACCAAGAGGGGTTGCAGAGCCTGAGCCTTGTCTTCAGTTTAACCTTTTGGTCCATGGATTCCGAGGTATTGGTATTTATTTTAAGAACTGGGATGCCAATGTCGATCAGAAATGACTTCCAATAACACATTTACAGATGGCGGAAGCATTCCCATGATAGATGCCCGTACAATAGCATAAAGATGAGAACAAGGAATGCACCAGTTTTTCAGGGTTTAAAAAGTTCAGACATATACCAGGGACAAAACTGAACGAACAGATATAAGAAAACGGCCAGGTCTTGGCCAGGCCAAGATAAGGTAACCTTAGTCTAAGGGAGCAAGAACTTCAAACTAAAGAGGAGTAATAACTAATATTAAGCGTCACTGGAGGCAGTACTGGTGTTGAGTAAGGAGTGTAGGGGAGAGGTCTGGGGGAGCTCCCTCTTTAGTAAGTAAGTGACATTTAAGCCAAGCTTTGAAGAGATCCACAGTTGGGTTTGCTTTGATTTTTATGGGCAGTGGTTTTCTGTGGAGTGGGAGGAGTAGGCGGAAAGAGCGGAAACAAGAGGAGGCACAGGGAGGTATGGTGAGGTTTAGTGCAGAGTAGGATTGGAGGAAACAAGATAATGAGTCAAGTGAGATACAATCAGACAGGTACTGAGAAGCAAGACCATTTGTAGCTTTGAAGGCAAGGAGAAGGAATTTGAAAAGAGAGCGGTTGTGCATGGAGCGCCAGCCAGCATGTTGTTGGTAGGTAAAAGTAAGGGGAGGATCTGGGTAGGTTGTAGAGTGTGTGGTTGCAAAGTTGACAACTTTGTCTAGCGGGAGGAAGAAGTAGAGGAGAAAGCCAAGGATAAGGCTTGAGCAATAGTTCTGTTTACTGAGCACAAGGGTGGAGATTTGTGTTTTGTAGAGTGGTTATTAAGAAAAGGACACATTTTCTGATGTTGGGGAGGTTAATGCAAGCAGCAGGGGCAGTGACAGTGATGAATTGTTGCAGTTGTACTCCACTATCAAAGAGAACCTGCTCTGTTTCTTAAAGGTAGGTTCCTAGACAAGTTGGCCATCATGTCTGTGGGGATGCTGAAAGGGGTAACAGAGCCTGTTAATTCTCTGGAGTTTAACCCTGTGGACTATGATCCCAAAGTGATGGAGGAGCAACAGATCCCCAAGGTAGCATGGAGGAAATGTTTCTGCATGCCTTCTACTAAGCAAACAATGCTGCATGATGCTGGTTTGGTTTAGCCAGCCTGTAAGACATATTGGTTTGCCCCTGGCTGCCCCTTCCCTCAACAGCAGCCCGTTTTTGTATTGGCATCCTTGCTCGTTCTCTGTGATCATTACACTTGGCCAACAGTTACTCATTAACCCACTCTTCTGGCTTTCAGTCACCGGCAAAACCTTGTGCATCAACATCGACTGCTTCTACAACCACACAGCTTGACCGTGCATGAGCCTGTCGAACAACTCTTCCGTCCCCCGGCCAAAGACAGTCTGGGCCTACAGCGGGCTTTGCTGAGGTTTAACCTGCATTGGAGTAAAGATTGCCTTCCTCTGGCACTAGACAGCGAGGGGTCCCATTTGTGAAAGCTTTACATGCAACCTCTTCTTGCGGCACGACGTTCTCACCATGGCAGGTAGGTGTGGCTGTGGAGAAGGGGGGGGGGTGGGCTCACACCACCCATTCTTGGGCAATTGAAGATGATGATGATGACACTAAATGCTTCTTCTACCACCCATAAATCACAGGTCTAATGTATCAGGGCAATAGAGCCACGTTTCCTTTTTTTTTTTTACATTTTATGTAGTGACATGTCCATGTTTGTAGTTGGTGTGACATTTCAATGCCTTTTGCGCCATTTTAAATGGCACTTTATCATCAGTAATATTGTTACGTTTAGCAATAAAGTCTTTTGTGTGTATTTTAATCGTGTAGAATGAGGCAGTCAACCGCCATGACAATCCCAACATGATTCAGTGCGATGCACAAGCCACACATACACAGAACACCTTCCTGTTTACCTCATATTCTGAGCAGCAGTCTGTAAATCCTAGTGCCTCTGAGCAGTTTCTGAACAGGAAGCACGCTTGGCACCTGAGCGAGCAGCACACGCACTCTGGGCAAGCTTTTGCCCGACATGCACACCCAAAGACATATCGGATTCAGCCTGCCCTATACTCTACACAATCTTCTGCCCCAGTGCACAGGCAGGGATTATTTCCTGGTACACATGGACACCCAGGGTGAACACCTATGCGGTGTGCACACTCTGTTAACCCAGGCCGCTACCCCCGTGCTGCCCAGGGACATCACAATGTAATCACAGGAGGCTAAACCACAGTCGCACGGGCCGTGTTCCTAATTTTGCTGCTATTTATTTTGATAGGGTTGGGTAGGAGAACTCAAGCCAGTAGCATGGAAACATGCAACAAAATGTTCCCAGTGTGAGTAAATGTTGCACAGAGAGTACTTCCTACTTGTTGCTGCACTGCCCCCCACAGATTGTAGACCCAAGCACATTTCAGAGAATGTTGGCTCCATACATAATTTGTGCATCGCCTGCAAAATGTGGCAATCAAGCAATTTCTTATGAGAAGGATGCGTGCCCTCTTTTGGATCAATTACTATGACGAATCCCAAGTCATGATGTCCCCTCCCAAGGTCTGCATGGCTATTGGCACATGGTGGAACTGGCAATATATGTTTTGGCGCTTTCGTGGTGAAGTTAAAAAAGGGTGTTTTTAAAAGTGAGTAAAGTAAATGGACAAACTGAGTTGGTAAATTAAATGATGTAGTTTTATTTGGTACTTATAGTTAAACATTTTAATTGCAACTTGGTTTAACGAAAGCGGGGACGTCATTTCACCAAAATGCCAGGGGTAGCGGAAGTGATATCACACGACCCTTTACCTCTGATGACATCACAGGAAGTGGCCCCACCCTGAAGTGACATCACGGGAAGCGATGGAGCACAACCTTTCACCCCCCTCGACAAAGCAGGAAGTGGTATCACCTAACATTGTTTCTGAGTACACTGCAGAAGATATGGTTATGATATCACTGTAAAGTGATACACATTTCAAACAAGAATGGCTCACTATATGTATCGTTAATATAGGTGCGTATAGGCCCGTATTACAAAATCACTGTGAATGAAAGCAGACGTCCAAGGCCAAACGATAATGATGTGTTATTATTATATAGCACTTACGCTTAAACGCTCCATATAAAACAAATATACATACAATATCACCCAACCTGTGTTGGTACTCCGTTATCAACTTCAGCAGGATGAAAGGCTAAATTGACCTTGCTGGGAGTCGAACCTGCAACCTGCATATCACACGCACATTGCAGCAGCTGGTGCTCAACCCACTGAGCTATTTTACCGGCTATAGCTATCAGAAAACCAGCCACTCCAGAAACGAAGAGCCACATGCTGCTTGCTGGCAACAGCCCACGAGCCTCAATGTGTAAAAAAAAAAAAAAAAACTTTTTTTTTTTTGGGATAGCAAGGGAGACCACAGGGCTAGCAAGGAAGACCCCATGGGTCGCACTTGCAACCCGTGGCGAAACCCCTAAATAACATCCAAATAAATGGTTTCTCTATAAGAAAGCTGAAACTTTTTCCAATCTGTTATCTTTCTCTTTCGTGTGTTAAAAAGTCCTCCTGGAAACAAAACCATGCCTGGAAATTGCGCTGTTGTTTCCCTGGCTGCTTCTGAAAATAGAATGTTCAGAATTCAGTCAATACCATAGTTATTGATGCAATGTAAACATTCTGATTGGCTCAGAGGAGGTGACCAACGATTTCCACGTGCTAATAATATTTAAGTACATTTTCTTAGCTACTGTTTACATTCATTTTCCTAAATCACATTTTTACCATATATTGTTTCCCTTTCCTGCCCTGTATGTTTTGTAATGCAGTTAAAATTCGACCATGTAGGCCACTCTTTTAGGGACCCACACCGCCCTAGTTACTTGCGCTTCTTAGGCCGTGGCAGGCGCTTCTTATCTTCTGCCCCGGGTATTGGTATTGTTTTCATGACTGGTGAGCCCCCCCGCTTTGATTTTTTTTTTCATCACTTTTAAGGCCCTGCACAGTGTGCACTTAAGGAAACCTCTTCACCAAACGTATTTATCCTCCCATGAAATGTTTCTGGCCTTACTCTGGCTGTTGTAAGGTCTTGCTTTGCCATTTGCTTAATGCGTCCTCTTTCCTTTGTCATGATTCTTGTCTTTCATTGTTCTGTCCAGTGCCTCCCTTCGTGGTCTCAGTGCAGAACCACATTTACATGTAAGTTATCCTGATTATGCAGCCCCCTAGTGACCCCTCCCTGGCCACCTGCATGCTCTCTATTGTTCTCTTCAGTGCTATATTTCAGATGATTCTTGATTGGGATTCAAAAATGGCCACATGCAGCCTATATACTACACCGAGGCATGAAATGCACAATCCAATGAAAAAAGAACTGGATAAAGGAGTAATTGGAAAGTCATGTCTTGAGGGCTTTATGGAATCTGAGAACAGTATCCATCGTTCGAGTGGAAAAAGGTAGAGCATTGCATATTTGAGGTGCTGAAAGAGCAAATCTACGGTTCCCTCCAAATTTAAAATGTAGCTTTGGGAAGTTTAGATCTGCCCATCTTAAAGAACAGGATGGGCTGTATTACTGGGTCTTGTATTGCAAATAAACCGGGGCAAGCCCATGCACACATTTAACACCCTACAGAGGACCTTAAAAGTGACCCAGTATCTGATGGGAAGCCAGTGAAGAGACTTGCAAAAGGAAGTGATCAGATATGCGTGCATGAGAAAATTGAAAGCTGAAGCAGACTGCCAGGTTCTGGACTGTCTGTTATCCTACTTGGTAGCCTGATATGCCCAGGTACAAGGAATGTCAAAAATATATCCTAGAATCTATTTATGAGAACCGACAACCACAGGGAGATGATCTCTATCAATATAAGGGGAGATACTTTGAAGTAGTCGAAGCTTGTAAAAAGATGTTTTAAAAGTTGATTTGATGTGTTTAGTCGTGTCTAAGTCTTGTTAAAATTAACTTTTCTGGCAAATGAGGGTAGTGTTTGTTATACTGTGATTTAATTGGGGGGGGGCATTGTCTTGGATCCAGGATTGAACTTCATCTAGTCAATTGACAAGCTTTTTATGACTAGAGCCTAGGACAATCAACTTTAATGTAGACTTGAGTGTCATGTTCATATGAGTGATACCTTAATCCATACTAGGGAAAAATGTTGAACAGTGGTCATCTAACATAGATATTGAAAAACAGTAGAGACAGGGGAGAGCCCTGAAGAACACCACAGGTCACACATTTTCCTGGAGACATGAACCAACCTAACTTTAGCTGTTGGGTTTGGTTCTCCAAAAAATATCCCAACCATTTCAGGACATGTACCAAGATACTGGCACATTAAATCATCAGAAGTGTCATGCCTTCCATGATAGCATCCAAGACTGAAAGTAAAGCAGTCTCTGTGCCATGTTTGGGGCAGATCTACCACAGAATTACGTACAATAACATTTTGAAAGTGTGAGGTCACCACTTGTTCCAAGATATCAAAAGCCAAGTGAGGCCTGCTACTGGTCGATAGTTATTCATTTCCAGTGGATCAAGCAATATTTATTTTTAATAAAGTGGAGGTCAGGGAGGATTTCAATTAAACTGATACCAGCCCTTCATTTTACAACTTATTAATTAACAATGTAATATGTTCCACAATTGAATCTGCAGGTTTTTTGGAAGATATGGCTGGAAGGGCATTTTCTGAACGCTAAGTAAGCCACAGATTTCTGAATAATATAACAATCTCACTTGAAAAAACCGGATGGAAATCAAATAGTTTGAAGGAAGATCAAGTAAATTAATGGGAGAATACATGTCATCCTTCTAGCCAATAATCGTACATTTTTGTTCCAAAATATTTGTTTGAATATCTAACAATTGGCAGATGAAATGATCTTTCAATGTGTCAGACAGTGGTCATAAGAGACCAGTACAACCGATTGAGATACAGACGGTTTTACTAATTATTGGATCATCTGAAACGGATTCTTAGGTACATTTTCAGCATTCGTAATCTAATTGTCTAAGAATTGTTTTTTAGCTTGCATTTCTTTTCTCTTTGTTTGTCAATTCTAAGCGAGTTCTTGGAACTCCTATTCTTCCAACATCTTTCTGCTTTAAGAAGATCGTTCAGCTTCCCTTAGCTGTGGTGCGAATCAAGGGGAAGATTTCTCCATGGCATTGGTCATTTCAAGTGGTGCAATATTACAGCAAATGTTTAGAAACGATGACAAAAGGCATTCTTTAAATTCACTGCAAGAAGAATCTTTATTTAAAATTATTTGATTGTGTTCTTGCAACGATTTTGTTTTTACGAAAAGGAACGCTGAGGTTTTCAGCTGCTCTAAAAGCATAAAATGATGGAAACTCCTAATGTAGCGGTCGTCCATGAGACTCGTATTGCCGTGCAGCATTGCAAGGGCTCGAACAGCCCTTGATCTCAGCATTGGCCCTTTGAATGAGTGGGGCTATAAGGAAGGTGATTAAAATGATTTCCAGTTATAACTGTTTATGTTTCAGCACATTTATGACCTAAAAACCACCAGAGATTTAAATCTCCCAACACTAGGAGACTTTTGAAATCTAGAGCCTCTCCCCAAAGCCATGACTCAAGATATAAAACCACTTTGGCAGAACCTGGAGGACAGTAACACAGCAAGGCCATAAACATTCACTTTTTCTCTAGTCCACATTTTAATAATAAACATTCAATTGTTTAGAGCCAAACAAAATGGTGAACTGCGCATACTTCATGAATACTTGAATGGATTGTAGCAGTGCCACCACCTCGGCCCATTAACAAGCAAACATACTATAGTTTAAAGGAACTATAGTATGAAAGAGGGCCTCACAATCCTCACTAAACCAGGTGCCTGCAACAAACATAACATCTAAATGTAAGGTTATTTAGTTTTTTCTCCTGTTGCCTTGAGTGCTGAACTTACTTTGTTCTCTGTGTTGTTGCGCACACTTGTTTCTTCCCAGTTCTTTTATTCTCTTCAGTGGTTTCCACAGTGTCTCTGGTGCTTTTCTTGCCTCCTCTTTGTCACCATTGCTTTCTATTCTTTCCTCTTCCTTTTCCTGAAATGTATTTTCTTCAGTGTCTCATCACTCTTACTCGTTTTACCTCTCTCGTTTCTCTTTGTGTTCTCTCTACATCTGTCTCGTTAACCTCTTCCAGTGGTTCTTTTTCCCCTCACCGCCATAGTTTATTTACCATTCCTTTCCCATTCCCTTGCCTCTCTGCAAGTCTGCCCTCTCCCTCTCTCGTTCTCAAGTGTTTCTCTTCCTTTTGCTCCTTTCTAAAGAGCCTCGCTCTTCCCCTCCTCCTCTTCCCATTCCCTAGGTCACCTTCATCCTTCGCTAATCCGTCTTCCCTTTCACTCTGTCCCCCTCCCCTCTTGCTTTTCGTAAAATGTCTCGCTCATGTAACAATGCATTGCTCAGTTGCACTGCTTATTTCTGAGTGTTGCAAGAGACTGTGTGGGTTATGCTGGATTTAGCTTGTCAACAACATCCCCAGTAACTAGAAACAATAATATTTTAAGGCATTTGAAAAAGGCAAACGTGCCCCAGGCAACTGTATTTTAGCCCCCCACTTACTTTCCAAACGTAGTCCTGCCTGTTGCCAGCTGTTCGTGCCTTGCACTGGCAGCAGCGTCCAGTAATGTTCTGACAGAGTGACCTGAACACAGGCTTGTCATTATGGGGTCGCAGGTTTTGAATCCTATATTGGAGCAGAGCCCATTGCTGTGGACAGAGAGCATGCTTTAGTGATGTGCCATTATGCCCACCTTCTATGTTTCTGACATTGTGATTTGCTGGAAGGTGAATAGACTGTGCGTGCCTTTGTAGTAATTGGTTGCCCATGCTGCCACTTTAAGGGATAGAGATCCAGATGTCCAAGGCTTGTCCTGACAGTGCATCTCATTATGAGTTGGCCGCTATCCGGCTAAAGTGCCGGTAATAACTTTTACTGGCACTTTTACCAGACTGGCCAGCTACAACTTTGCCAGTAGGGGTTAAGGAGAGGTAAATCTGACCCTTAACGGTAGGAAACTGCTTGTATTACCGGCATGGCTGGGAATAGCATACTAATCCCCCTCCATGGAGTTCTACAATGATTTACTGTGTATACCAGACGTGCCGGCAATACAGGCAGTTTTTTGCCAGTATGGGTTAGATTTAAGTGCCGGTAATGGTAATTGCGCTTGTCGGTATTCTGGCGGATGTACCGCTGGAATACCAGCAAACTTGTAATGAAGCCCAGTGTTTTCTCTGCTCTACTTTTTCGGCTGTACGTTTATGCCTGTTTTTTGTTAGGGTATTTGATGATTGTCATTTGTAATCGCGTGAACTTTTCTTCCAACCTTTAGTCAAGGCATAACGTTTATTGGCGCGCTTGATGGTGCACTTGCAAGTCATAACGTTTATTGGCGCGCTTGATGGTGCATTTGGCGTATGACAGCCAACGCCTACTGGCCTGATCGATGCTTGTTTTACTTCCTTTGGCCCCAATTAACATTCTGTATCAAGTACTTTTTTTGGCTGTGGTTAGGTCTTGGGGTTGGTTTGGGTGATGGGTATTTTAACTATGGCATCATGTAATGTAAACCTTATTAGGAAATAAACTATTACCCACCTTGCAATGTGCTGGTAGCTAAAGAGGACCTAAGTCCAGCTGCTTTTTATGGCGCATATATAACACTACACCAAAAAAGGCTGTCCCTGCAGAACGTATTGTGAAATTACTTTTCAATTAACTGAGCACTTTAAGTCCCGCTTCTCAATGTTGTTTGTTTATGTATGCACATTCCAGAATCATGAAAATCCAGAGAGTGTAAAATGTGGAGTTTGGACAGTTGTGCTCTGGGCAAGAATCGCGGAAACACGTAGTGCGTTAATACATTTCACCATTTCAAAGTGACAGTAAAACTGTTTAGCTCAGGGGCCACACGCTTGTTCTTGGGAACAAGACAGTGCTGAGCAACGTGGGTTCTATAACCAGTCCCACGCTTAGAGGCTGGAGGCCGGCATGAACTGCGATATAAATACCCAATTTAATTAAAATGATTATTCAAATTGAGCTTTCTAAAGTATTGAGCACGTATGTATGTATATGTGTGTGTGTGTGTATATATATATATATATATATATATATATATATATTTTAATTTTAAACTTTTTTAAGGGTGTAATTAACCTGGGCCTCTGCTCCCAAGGACACCTCTAGAATAATCCCTACCGTTTTCACCTTGTTAGATACTGGGATTACACAGTCCTCGATCAGGAAGTTGGAATACTCTAGTATTTGGCTCTAGATTGACGAGAGCCAAATATAAGTAGCTCAGTCTTCTTATTATTGACGCACATCCAGTTGCCACACATCAATTTTTTGATGGTTTCATAAATCAGATGGATATAATCTAAATCTGCTTCATAGGTCCATATGTGGCTAGATTTAGTTATTCACCCAGAAACAATCCAGGGTTTGGGTACATTCTAAGGGGACATTGTCTCTTACATGACAGTTGCTGGCGGCTGGAGTCATGAGCTGCTTAGGGGCTTCTATGTGCAAGCAGATCAAGCAGGAGATGGGAGCAGCCTCAGCCGTCCATGCCTCTGGCCCCCAGCAGACTACCCGGGCGAGGCTGCACTGAACAAATTGCTGGAATGCGCGTCTTCTGGTCACGTGATTTGAAACATGTATCAATCGGGGACCAAGGATGCGTGCATGGTATAGTGGCCTAGAAACCTTGCGTAGGCGTGATAGAATAAGGGTTTGTAAGTTTGCCAGGGGGAAAAGTCATGTTTTATGGGCCTTCCTGAATGAGAGGTGGTCCTCTAAGAGGCAGACGTTGAGTGGAAGGAAGTTTCAGAGTTAGAGAGATAGAACAGAGAAAGATGAACCTCCTATTCTGGCATGATTGAAGGGGGGGATTACAAGGAGGAGTGCAGAGCCAGATCTGAGAATTCTGTTGGGTCGGTATAGTGTGAGTTTGTTTTGTAGGAATTCAGTGCTTTACTTGTGGATGGCATGGTGGTTGATGCACATGACTTTGAAAGTGGCACATCGCCTGGTAGGCAGCCAATTAAAGACCCTGAGGGAGATAGAGATGTGTTCTCTTGGGGAGAGGGCAAGGAGGATTCTGGCTGCAGAGGTGTGGGTATGTTGGAGCTTTCTGAGCTGAAAGGCAGGGGCACCTAGATAGAGGGAGTTTGCATAGCCAGGAGAGGATGATAGCCAGAATTGCAGAGATTCTGTGAGGGTAGGAGAGTTAAGGGAAGATTTGTCTGAGAGTGAAGAGGTGAAATTGGCATGATCTGGAAACAGCCTTGATGTGGCGAGAGAGTGTAAGGTCCGAGCTCAAAGTGCATCCCAGGTTCTTTACTGAGGTCGAGGCTGCAGCAGGGGGGCCTAGGGAGAGCGGCTAGAGGGTGGGTTGGGGCAGGAGTGCTATTTTACCTTGTATCAGGACTTTGGTTTTAGCTGGATTGAGGAGTTGGTGGTTGGCCATCATCAAGTGGTCAATTTCAGCATGGCAGGAGGTGAGGTCTGGTTGGGGAAAGGCAGGGGATTTCGGAATCTTGAAGAGGATCTGTGTGATACGTGTAATTGTAGCAGGTAAGGTCATGAGATCGAATGATGGTGGGAAGGGGGTTTATGTAGCGGTTGAAGAGGAGAGCGGGAGGAAGGCTCCTTGTTGGACTCCATAGGAGACAGGACAGGGGGATAAGAAGGGAGGTAGGATGATGATTTGGGAGCTGTTGGCGAGGAAAGAGGAGATTCAACTACGAGCAGATTCCCTGATGCCTAGGGAGTGGAGTCTGTCTATGAGGGTGATGTGGTCGATTGTGTCAAATGCTGCCAACCGATCAGAGAAAGTGTACAGCGCAGCCTTCTGAGTGTGCTGTTCTTTTTATGCTGTCCCTGATGGAGACAATGGAGGGTCTGAAACCGGAATGTGTAGGATCAAGTAGGCCGTTGGATTCTGTAAAGAGGCAGAGTTGGGAATATAAGAGTTTGGCAATAAAGTGGTTGTTTGATATTGGGTGGTAGTTTCATGGGAGGAAGGGGACGAGGGAGGGCTTTTTCAGTATTGAGCAGTTTTGAAGGCTGCTGGGAAGACACCCGATGTTAGTGAATGGTTATTGATCTAGTGACGCTGCCTGAGCAGGTTGATAAGGAAATGTTCTTGAGTAGATGGGGGCGGGAGAGGATCCGGCGGGGTGCCTACTGAAGAGTAGCTTCAGGAAATCTGGATGGGAAATGGGGGAGAAGGAGCACACAGGGGAGGAATGGAGGTTAAGGGAAGGATGGGTTGAGAGGGGGGGAGAATGTTGCTAATTTGGTGCTGATGGTGTAGTTTCTTTTGATAGTGATGTTGTAGAAATGATGTGACGGGGCATCGCATAGTGCTTGGTAGTGTGGGGTGGAGAGGGTGGAGCAGAGGGGGGCCTTGAATTCTGCAATGATCTTCTGGAGTTCCCTGCGGACATTGGAGAGTCGGCTTCCATAGAAGGATCTTTGACCTTTCTTAATTTCCGTCATGTCGGCCCTGATCTGTCTTGTCGGGGTGCCTTCGTTATGCTGGCCCTAAGCCCCAGAGCCATCTATGTACAAGCCACAGTTGCTTGAAGTTGATTCTGTACGGCACCTGCAGCCAGCGGAAAGATGTCCTGGCGGTGGTGACCTGGTGATATTTCATAATGCTAATAAACAGTCTAACTACAGCATTTTAGTTTTGTAAAGTTTGTAATTTAGAAATGCTGGCCATAGGTAGTCCTGTATATAAAGAATATATATTCCAGTTTACAAACTCTCCCACCACAATAGCCCGTTCTTTAGTAGGTAGGCACAGGACAAAGATGGGTACCTTTTATTTGACATTCATAATTTGGGGTTTCATTGACAACTTGGTGCATCTGCACCCCAGGATTGCAGACCTGGGTGGTTGAGATGGAGATGTTGTTCAACAACAGGGGTGGAGGGGCACTGGCGTAACAGAGGCCCACGCAGACCCCGTGGTGCAGGGGGCCCCATTCTGCCCATGTCCAGCAGAGGGGCCAGTGGCGGTTGCGGGGGGGGCCCCCCCTCAGCAGGGCTTGCACGGGGGCCCCCACATTTTGTGTTACACCATTGTGGAGGGGGGTGAGTGGGAACCATGACTAACCACAATAGCAGGACTGAGTAGAATAAGCTTGTATTTCCCTTTAAATTGAAGGCAGTTCTACCTCACTCATAACTGGATGTCGTCCAAATGCAAGATCCCAGATTGGAAAATTGATCCGAAGAGATCCGTAACTTGATAAGTTGTCATTGATGTTGGCTGATAAGGAATATTACATTGCTGATTGGGTGTGAAAAGTGCTGCAATGAAGAGATTACATTGTAGAGGGGAGATTTGGAAGCTCAGAAGAACCCCACATACCACCTCTGCTGTGAAGGGGTGAAAGAGTCAATTTATGGCCAACTGGGAACAATGTGCCAAGAAAATAAAAAGAACCATTTGATTCTGCTTGGCGAGAGATAGGTGGCAAGCCTTACGACCAAAGTCCCATCATCCACCAGATCGAACACTGCCTAGTTGTCAAGTAGGCAGATCAAAGTGCAATCGCTGGCATCCAAGGCAGTGTCCCTGGCATGGAGTAGAGCAGATTTGGTGCCAAGTGGAGTCCCGACTGAAAATGATCCAATATATTAGTGGATATGCTATATTCCTGCAACTAGGCTGTGGCAACCGCTTCTAGGAGCTTAGCTAGAAGAGGAGACACTGCATTGGAGCAATAGTTGGTGGCAAATGCTGGGTCTAGTTAAGATTAACAAGGTACGGGCCAGTGCGTGTTTTATACCCATTATGAAAGATTCCTTCTTACAAGGAGGAATTGATCATGTTAGTGAAGGCAGGCATAAATAGATGAGGGCATGTGTGTCCCAGAGAGGCAGGAACTGGGTCCACCATAGAATTAGTGAGTTTAAGAAGAGTGACTCGACTGACTTCCCCCCCCTGCCCCCTCCCTGCCCTCCCTTTCCTCATTTATCCTGATTGGCTGGATTTCAAATGTAATGATATCTGTGGGGTTGCCAGGGACATCGATTAGGGGCCTCACTTCTTGGATATCAATTTCATCAAGTGGCGACCTTAATTTCATAAATTTAGAAAGAGAGAAATGGGAATTTCTTTGCAAACTTTTAAGAATTGTATGACTCATCTAATGGAAAAGGGGGAGGCGAGAGCTTGAACCATCTTGGCATCTTCTTGTATTCCATTGTTGAAAAAAATATTTTAGCCTGTGAGATTGTAATGTGGTACAATGTTATTTTTGTTAATGATTTGAGGAATTGGATCTTCCTCAAAGTAAGTTATCCTGCGTGATTTCCTGTGCTAGATTTAAATTCCCCAGAACACCCAGAGCAGTCAAGTTTTTTGTATAGTTTTACAGAGATTCTCTGGTGCTATGGCCTTAAAAGCTTTTCCCACTGTGTCTGCAGGGCCGTCAGCTAGGTTGTTGGCATATCTAGCGTCAGTGGTGTGGGTGGATAGGTTAGCCAGAAGAGGCACTTTTGGTAATATCTCTCGAAGGGAGAATGTACCCCTGGAAAACTAGTCACAGGCAGGGGTGGGCTGGCCAACAGGGAACTCTGGAGATTTCCTAGTAGGCCTTTGCAGCCTGGGCCTCTTTTTTTGTAGGTAATTCCAAATGTTCTCGTAGGAGATGGTTTGGGCATGCTCAAAATGTGTAATATGGTGCCACTCGGACAATTATTTCCAGGGCCTCTTTTGGTTCGCAGTCCATCCCTGGTCACAGGGATTGCATCTAGTGTACTCTAACCTCAAGGGGTGGTGGTAGTGGTCCGTCCAGGCGAGAGTTAGAGACGTGGATATTGCCAGAAGTGGGTCTCTAGTAGTAAACCTGTCCAGGGCATGTCTATGTGCATGGGTGCAGCCAGTGGGGGATCACTGAAAGATTTAGTGATGTCTAAAGGACCCAGGAAGTGTGCAAAAGGGAATTGGATATAATGTTCTGATGAATGTTGAGGTCCCCTTGAGAGAGGATTTGGTCATGTTCAATGTCTAGGGAAGCTCTAATAACGTAGAAGTGCACAATACTTATTAATGCTGGGGGGGGGAGGGAGAATGGTAGCAGAGTATGACAATCCAGGAACTATTGGGGGATAATGATATTTTTAAGACAACGTCTCTACGCCTAGTTGTGAGATTTGAACAGAAATGGAGATGGACCATTGTTTGAGAGAAATTAGAGCTAAACTCCTATGGGGTTATCAGGAGGCCTTGCCTCTTCACTGATAGCACTTGTTGTCCAGTCAACGACCATGCCCTCTGCCACCCAACGGCCAACTCGCTCACTGATCTGCCCATAACCCTGTGCTGGCCTTTCTTTGGATCCGCTGCTCTGCTGGCCAGATAGTTTGTTCTATTGTTCACTGTTTGCAATGACTTTGGTCCTCGGCATACAGTAATAACTGTTGTGATCACATCTATATGCACCCTTATTTCCTGCTCCGCTTCCATGATGCTGTTCCTACCCTACCACTTCCCTTTTCCCCTTGCACTGTGAAGCTAATCTAATTGGACGTGGCCATTATAGATCACCAATAAATAAATACTTCCACTAAAGGATTCAACCACTGCGATACTAGAAGGCGCCCCTCGCGGTGTAACTGATGCAAGTCCTCTACACTTAAGGGGGATCCACACTGAAGCCAGAGTATCTCACTGGGAAGCGCTTGCGGCCGTGATTGCAATGAGGCATTTGCACACCTTGCTCCAGAATCCAACGCCTCTCGCCCCCACCTTGTTCTCGAACATCATATCTATGACCCCAGTTCTAGAATTCATGTACATAATGGCCTGCCACTTGCATGGCCCATGGTGCCCGGTTTATTGCGCTTGTTACCCCCTTTCACCAAGGTGAGCTAATTTTCCAGGCATTTGTACTGCATGGCACTGGCACAGCTCATAACTCTGCTTACATAACTTGCTCGCTCTCCTGGGCTGCTAAACTGGTTTGTAATTCTTGTGTTTGTGTGAAACACTAAATGAGTCTTGAGAACAACCCAAGTAGACCTCATCCTTCACCTATCCCTTGATTTCTGCTTTCCCGTCCTCTCATCTTCCCTCGCTCCTTTTCTTACCCCCCAGCAGACCAAGGTACGGAATCCCCTGGCAGTGGGCCCAGTATGCCACTCTACGGACAAGCCTACGCACTCTGCAACTACCATGGTGGAGAGTTGGCATTGCATACAAGCCTATTAACATCATATAGCAAATAACTAGTCAGCCAGCCCAACAATGCAACTGGATCTACCTCTGTGGGGTTTTTTTCTCCCAGAGAGGGAGTTTGGGCTCCTTGGCTGATAGTTGCCACCCATATCTTGGCTCTCCTTTACACCATGCGAATGATGCATTGTCAGCATTTTGTATTTCCATTCCCTTCTGTCTCTGTGGGTCACAATAGCATGTTCAATGCATTCAGCCCGGCATACACTTCAGAATATGGCAATATGTAGGTCAATTCCCACTCATTTGGCTAATGTCAGATTTCAATGGTTAAAGTACAATTTCCCATTAAAATGAATTCTAATTACCTGGAGGAGGGTGGCGCCATGGAGAGAGATCAAAGTATAGCACGAAGGACCTATGTACTCATTAAGTGGACGATAATATCATGCAACGGCTAATCAAGACCTTAATACACATGGCTGCTTATCAATTGCGTTGGCATGTATTGAGAGAGATGGAGAGAGACCGGGCAAGAGAGTTGGTTGGCTGAGCCTGTCTTTTCTCATGTGAGCGTATTTTCTGTGATTCTACTCTCACGCCACTTTCTCTTTCTACAGCCGACTCTTGCACTGCACAACCAGATTTCCTGGCCCCTCAATCGGGCAAGCAAGTTCTAGAGCCGATCCTCGGGGACCGAGTCTTCCTAAACTGCACCGTCAGACAGCAATTTGAACTCCAGTGTGAGCAGACCCCCCTCCTGTGGTTCAAAGATGGGCTGGCCCTGGGAAGCGACAGCCCATACACCAGCCAGGTGTTTTCCTGGTGAGTAGTGGGGTTCAGGGACACCCTGCCCAGGTAAGTTGGTAAATGAGGGTGGCTTAGGTCTATTCTAGCTAAATCTATCTACTGTTGCTCACATTGAAGCCATCAACTTGTGGCTCTGAGAAATAGGTAAGATCTATGCCTTGTACACTTGAACGGGGCAGACGGTGACGGGTCATCTTACCATGAGCCTTTTCACGGTTACCTTACCGTGTGTAAAAAAACGGAAGATTTTGAGGGTCTCAACCAGGAAGAGAAAGTCCACCGCCTTGCAGAGCAGCAAGCGGGCGGTAGGGCCAGGAGCAGATGTAACCTGGAGTGAACGAGTAAGCCCTGAATAGAATGCTGTGGTGAAATGACCCTGAGCCAACAGTGGTATCAAACGAGAGCCAGTATGATCTACATGGAAAGTGCCAGAACTCCCTACAGGTTTTGCCTCAAGGCCATTGGTCCTCTTGAATTCCTGTTCACGTCTTACACATGGCTACTACTGTCTCTAACAGCCAGCATCTAGGATTTTGGACTGGCTGGCATCTAGGACTTTGGACACTTTGTCCTAAAGGGGCTTTCTGTTCTCTGGATGTTGGCTGAACAAATAGCCTTCACCTCCCAGAATGCATGTAGGTTCCTTTCGTATTGTTGGTCTTCCTGGTGCAGGTTAAAGTACATGTTTTTTATGGCTATCCAGAGAAAGCCAATCCTCACACTTACAGCTAAACAAAGTACAGAAACCAGAGCCGGATCTATTCTAGTGATGGGTGACCCTTAAAGTGCTCTACTTGATGTTGGTTCAAACCTACCATGAAAAGTTACATATTGGCTGAAGCCGTTCAAGACTCCATAGACTCGTTTAATGAGTCGGAAACCGATGCAATAAATATCCTGTTCTGCTTCATCGTTTCGAGCCATAGCATGCTGTACTTCAAATTGTGTTTTTAAAAAAAAGTTTAAAATCCATAGGGATTTTAAGACCTAATGGGGAAAGATCTATTTTTGACCCTAGTGAGAAAATGCACTTGCGCGCTGCATCATTGCACCCCAAAGAATCCCCCTATTCTCATACATGTCTGAAAGTGAACATGTTCAGATGGCATTGTAAACCCCTTTGTGCACGTGCATAATTAAGGGTGCATGTCTGTGCGTTTCAAAGTGCATCCCAAGTCCATAAATCCAATTCTCTCAGAAATGCACAGAAAATAGCCACATTCCTCTGCACCTATTTGGATATGCGCCCCCTGCTGTCACAATTGCATTTCTTTCCCTCAAACTGGGCTCATTTATTTTTTACATTTCACAGTTGCAGGCTCTGAAATGCTGTTCCAGCACCCACGTGGCTGATAGAAGCCTGTCGTACGTTAGTGTCTGGTGCGTGCTAGGACGCTAACGTTTGTAAGGTGGCGGGTCGGCGCATCGTTTGCGCTGCCTGCCGCACATTCTACTGAAATGCACAGCTCACCTTTGTGAATAAGGCAGTCTGGGTATTTCTAAAGTGAATGCAAATGGGAAAAAGTGCATCCTCTGCCCTTTTTTTTTTATTTTTTAATTGTGGCTTATTTTATTTGTCCCTATTGCATAATATATTTAGTGACCAGTACTAGTGAATTCTAGATACTGACCCAACATCCTAGAAAACGGCATTACTAAGGAGCTGTGTCCGAGTCGAACCATCAAATACTCGCATGTATACGAGTGCCTCGAATTACGTTTTGAAAGTTTGAAACCATTTTGCGACTCTACTCCAAATGGTTCAAATGATATGGGCTCGGTTGAACCCATATTATCCAGATCGCTGCAAATTGTTTTCGAAGCTGTTCACCCAGCCCTAATCTATACCCTCTTGGTGTAAATATTGATTGTAGAATCAATAATTATAATTACAAAATGCTTCTGGTCTTTAAATGAGGGTCTCCCCTCCTACCTCCCATGCAACCTCAGTTAAACTGCCTTATTCCCTGTTCCTGTCCTATTTTTGCAAGGGGTATTAAATATGTCACACATTTCATTTTTGTAATCGGAGTGGCATGTTTTTTTTTTATGAAAAGGCATAGAGGCCTGGAAGAACTTGGGAGTAATTGGGGAAGCTTCTGGAATAAGTGGCAAAAGAACAGCTGGTTCTCAGTGGCCACTGCATATCCAGGACCCCCCACTGCACGAGACCAAGGCAGCCATGGCTACATTCCAGGATGGTGCATCTTACTGCGTAGAAAGTAGGCAGATTGGCCACCGCCAGTCACTCCCCTATCGCTTCTATTTTAGGCCAATTGCACACAGACCAATAACCTTCCCTTCTTCAGAAACGAAAGCAGTAAATGGACCCTGACCTTCTCAAGGATAGTGGTGCACACCACCACTTGCCTTTCACTTCCTCCTCTGAGACCAGTGGTGCACACAGCCGCTCACCTTTCATGTACAATTCAGCGAATAAGGGCGCGGGTACAACCGGTGACCTTTTTGACGAGCTGTTAAAAAATAAAAAACAATGATTGATTACTTGGCTAAATGCACACTGAATCGAGGACGTTCACATTGTGGCTCGACACCCACACACACACACACTCCCTCTCTTCACTTTCTGTGAAGAGGGTGTGGGAAGAAGACCGAACATATTTGCCTTTCAGTTGTTTGGCGAGTAGTGCCCAAGTACATTAACAATCTCTTCCTGTAGGAGTACACGTTCACTGGGTTTCTTGTTTTCAGGCTACCGATCCATGCACTCGGTGACCTTTCCCTTTGTCTTCTGAGGCTCATAAAGGATCATACGATTACATGTTGCTGACAGTCCCTGGTCTCGTTGCAAAGGCTTTTGGCGCATACAGTGGACCTTTCGTTTTCTTTTAGGATGCTTGCCTGACACTGATCTTTAACCTCCTGTCCAGAGCAGAGAGTTGGTTCCATCAGTTACTGACCTTCCACTTCCCATAGAGAGTAAAAGCATGGACAAGGGGGCCCGCCAGTCAATGCCTCTTTCTCTAGTGAGCTAGGTAGGATGGAGCTGGGGACTCTGAATGGCCTGCAGTGTGGACGGGCCTCAAGGTCCAGGTGTCTGCAGAAGTGAGTTCACTGTTGTCCGAAAAATGATGATTGCATGGTCTGAGATTGACTATTAAAGTGAGTGAGACAGTCTGCAAATTAGACTATGCTTCGACTCGCTCCCAGAGAGAGAGACTTGTTGTGTCTGGGTGTGGACTACATACGAATGGGTGCAGAATATCTGGGTTTGGAGGACTGGTCTGTGTTCATTTTCTAGATTTATCACACGTTGGGTCTCCTCTCATGGCGGCTTGGATCCCACGTAGACTCTCTATGGCCTCTAGCATGCACACCTCATTTTAACACCCATCTCTTGTACTTCTACCGCAGGGTTAATAATGTGTCTTCAGAAAGGTTCACCTCTGGCATCCTTGACGTGAACATGACCAGAGAGGACAACTTTGGCACGTTCACCTGTGTGGTGCATAACAGCACAGCCACATTCATCCTAAATCAAGCGGGTAAGTACATTCTCCTTCATTGCTTAGTTCTCTCTGGAGGCCTAAGGTAATCTTTGGATCTCTTTGGGCATTGACAACTGTGTAGGAAAATGGCAACCCTTCTGTCTGTGGTAGAGGAAGAGGGAAGGCGGTGGATTTCAGGGCTCCCACTATCATCTGTCAATGTGTTGATCTAGCGTCTAGACTCTCCCATGCTCGCTCGTTAATTCAGGATGATGATGGATTAAATTCATTGCAGGGCACCATGTAATCCAGTGTTATCAGAGAGGATTAGCTAGAACTACCTGCACTAGGATTATTTGGAGATCTAGAGGAAGCCACTCGCCATTCCAAGTTGGAGGCACTTTTTTGATAGCCCTGTATAGGCATTCACCAGGAGATCACTTGGTTTTAGGTATGCACCTCCTGATGCAACACCGTGCTAAATATAGTTCACAGTATCAGTTTATTCAATTCATTTGGTTGAACACATCAAAAATGATGTAAAGAAGCACCTGCCAACGCGTGTTTCAAACGTATTGCTCTTCATCAGCTACTTCCTTGGAATATAAATATTTAGATATATTCTGGTAAATCTATCAATAATTGATTGTGTCCCTCACTCATGTCGCTTCTCATCCTTTTGTTTAAAAGTGTTCTGCAATACACAGTGCACTCAACGCTTTTTAGAATGGGAACATATACACCTAACGGGGAACCAATATCAAAAAGGCAAAAATTAATGGCTGCATGAAAGTGAAGACAGAGTTAAAAATGGCCACACTACTGCAACACGTGTTTCATTGCAGAATTTCTTTACAAAAAGGATGAGAACTGGCATGAGAAAGAGGTACACCATCCTAAATTCATACATTAACCAGAATACATCTAAAGATCTCTATTTTAAGCAAGTAGCCCTAATGAAGAGCAAGTAGCCTGAAAATGGTGCTGGCAGGTACATTTTTACTGCTACTTTAAAATGCCATCTGTTGGTCACAGCACAATTTACCAAGATCCTTAATCTACCTTGTAGTGTCCCTTCATCATTACAGGAGAGTGTTCTAGATTCGTGCAAATAGTCATAGACCACAGAGAGAAACACTGCAGGCATTGTGTGCATAGAACACTTGGCCAATCACAATGACTGATCACTCAGTTTGGCAGTAGGGGACAACCCTACGGTATTCTGCCTCCAAGCTGCTCAGTTTTACTCATGTCTCGGTGGTACATCTGAGCTGCTAGGAGTGTTTCCCAGATTTGATTTAAGCTTGTAGGTTTCTCATGAGCTCCTGTAGCTCGTAGTCCCCATTGCCCGGTGTTTGCCAGTCTTCCTGATGACCTTACTGTCTGTCTTATTTTCCTCCTGAATATAGTCTCTTATGATTCTTCCTCTTGTTTTCAGTCCTGTGCTGTCCTGGTACTGAGGTCTACCTCTGTTAGGACTTGGTTTCTCTTACTTCTCCTTTTCACTATAGGGGTTCCACCACTCCTGACGACTTTCCACTGGTTTACCCCTCTCTTGTTCTCTTCTAATGCTGGGCTTTGTACTTAAACTTAATATAGAATGGCTTTCACTGACTTTTCCTAGAATGTTCCAATGTTTTACAAATGTGACACTTGGCAACTTTTTTTCCTCCCAGTACACACACTCAGGGTTTCACATTCATTCTTATATTTAATTTCACATTTAGTTTGTAGCCTCTGTTGCCTCTCCCTCTCTCGCTCTACCCTTGTACCTTCATTCCCAGGGTTTAGATTCCTAGGGTCTGGTATTGAGACTGAGCAGCTTCGATCTGGTTCTGCTGCCATCTTCCTTACTCTGCCGCGGAGTCGCTCTGAGCGCATGATCAACTAGGACTGTTCAGCGTTGTTCGTCCGTTGAAAGCTTTTGCTTCTCCCACTCCTGTTGGTTTCAGTGTCATTCGTCCAGAAGGAGATTTTGTATCTCTTGTTCCTGCTGGTTTTGGCGTTGTTCCTTGGGCCCCAAGTCCACCACGGCTCCCTCACAGTCACGCCACCACAATGGACTGACTCCTGCACTCTGTCCTGACAGCAGATTCGCACCTGCTTGAAACACCAGTCTTCCAGCATTCTTGGCTGGAATTCTCTCCCCCCTTCAAGGCATAGCGACGTCGGAGGGCTTCCCTTGCGTATGCCTCTTCTCGCCATCTCCCTCTGTCTCGCGCTCTCACTCTCTTTCAATCGATTAGTTTCAGTTACATGTGTGTCCGAATGCAAATGGGGGTTGTGTTTGGCTTCAGATTTCCTAGTTGATTCAGCATTATCTGAAGTGAAAGGAAAAGACGACATATGACTTGGTATAGAAGATAATCCCATATAAGGAGATATTGTTGCTGTTATAGGGAGTTCCTCATGGGAATGAGAGTCCTTGTCCCCTAGAGGGGAGTCACTCCCAGTGAGGCCCTACTTGCCCAGATGCCTAGGGGGTGTGTTGAAGAGCGGGCTCTCCTCCCTAGCGATGCAGGGGTTGCCCCCACCTGGGTAGAGTGGGCAAATAGTCTCGATTTGTCACAGTATCTAGAGGGGGCAAGGTTTCCAGGAACCGTCAGATTATTCCTCCCACGAAAATGTGAAGAACGATCTTAAAAAAAAAAGTACTCATGGGGCCAATGTAGGTATTAATAACTCTGACCAAATGAGCCATATGGAACCCGACACAGAGTTTCTGCACTCATGCAGACAATCCTCATATCTGCATATATCAGCATTCCAATTCCCCAAAATGGGTTAACAGCTTGGTTTTTCTGTGCTAGCAACAATGATGCGCAATCCTTTGCAATCGGTGGGGCTTTAGGAGCTCACCTTTTGCAATGTAGCAACCATTGCTGATCTACGTTTGTGCTTGCATGCATGGTGGAGATCGACTGCATGTGCACAATGAAGGGTGTGGAAGCCTGTGCAGATCTCCGATTTCCACACCCGGCTCTGCAGGGGTGCAGACATTAACAAATTCCACCCGACTATCTGAATGTGCTGTTGGTTGGGCGTGCTTCCACGGTCCCACCACCAACAGTAAACTGAAGATCGGATTTTCAGACAGGAAAACCTAACCTTGTACAAGTTTTGCATTCCCTAGAATTATTCTGCACCTGTGATTGGCTAAATCCAGCCCCGCAGAGCTGACATTTTCGCTGCAATTCTAAAAGATATGATTTCCTCCCGCCTTCCCTTAGAACTCGATGGACCAGAGATCTAAATGATAAATTAATGTATATCTCTTCTAGCCTACACAGGTCTCTCCTGTTTAGGCTAGATGCTTAATTCACCAGTTAATGTTACCCATGTACGCTTCAGAGAAGTTACTTCCTCGGAAGAAGAAGATATATACATTCATTTATCCTTTATATCTCTGGTCCATCGAGTTCTATGGGAAGCCGGGAGGAAATCATATCTTTTAGAATTGCAGCAAAAATGTCAGCTCTCGGGGGCTGGATTTAGCTGCAATTCTAAAAGATATGATTTCCTCCCGGCTTCCCATAGAACTCGATGGATCAGAGATATAAATGATAACTTAATGTATATATCTTCTTCTTCCGAGGAAGTAACTTCTCTGAAGTCTACATGGGTAACATTAACTGTTGGAAGTCTGGTGAATTGAGCATCTATGGCCTACTCGGGAGAGACCTGCAGAAAAAGACTAAAACACATGCAGCTAGGTTCACTCTAAATTTGACTGAATCTATGCATAAGAAGTAGGCTTCGGTGCACAAATTGGCACATCTCTCACCAATCGTGTATCCGATGAAATTTCTCTCCGTAACCACACGACTTCCTATAAAGAATAAATCCTACAAAATAAAATACATTCCGAACGCTTCATATTTCTAAAGCTTCTGATACACTAAAGGCTTTCTTTAGAATAAACCTAGATTTCAGGGGGGTGGGCTCCAAGATGGCCACTCATCTTTTGCACTCCGACGGGAGCTCCATTCCTGGGACCCTTTCTCATACTAGAAACAAAGCAGTGACCTGCCATGGTAGAACTTCTGTTGTGTTGATGGTGGAACCCTAGTGGTAGAACCACCCACATGTAAGAAGGAGCGGTGCCGTGATCCCAAACACAAGGCTCTCACTTTCCTGAAGCTGTGCTGAGGGACCTTTTTAATTGCAGTGTTACCCAAGCAAAGGTGAGACCCACATGTGGATGGCTACCCTTTCTCGAGGCAGAGAGCTAGGGGGACGATCTCTGGAGACTGGCGCTTTATACCAGAATCTCTGTTATGGTCCCAGCGAGAGGCCTTCCTGTGGCGAGGAAAGTCCTATGAAGAGAAGCTTTATTTTAAAGATATTATAAGGGTGAAGGGAATAGTTTTATACATGTTCTTTATAACTACAGTTGTCTGTATGCCATACTGTCCCTGATATGGAGTGGGGGCGAGGCAGCCTCCTTTGTGTGCTATGTCACCCTACACTGGCGGTGGTGGGCTGCTTAAAATGGGTGTGTGATCTCATAGTTGTTCCAGGTTCTATCTGCTGATGTTCCATTCTTAAGGTTGGTCAGCAATGACCTCAAATGACTCTAAGGGCAAATCTAAGGGAGAGGCCTTTTCTGCCACAGGAGTCTCAGCACAGGTGAGGGACGTATGCAGATATATGCCCGTAGGGGTAGATCAGCCAGCTCTGGTTTTAATGCATGAAACATCCCTCCTTAAGGGTGCCCTTAAAACAACCACTAAAGACTTTGAGTGCACAGTTGCAGTATTTGAGGATAAGCTATAGACAATGAATGCCAGCAGAGACTCCTCAGTGAAAGAGGTGTTGGTTCTGCTGAAGAGGATGTACACTGTTGCAGCAGTAGTTGTCAAGCGCATGCAGTAACCTCCATAATGTAGCAAGTGGATCAATTTGAGACTCAACCTATGGCCACAAACCTGCCTTTACTGGTCCTCGCTGCTCCCACCACTATGGGGGGTCCCTGATTGACTTGGTACGTTGACTCCTGTATCATGTCTTCTAACCTGATAAAGAAGGGTTCAGGGTACTGCTAACCAGGACATTTCACCATGCAACCCGTGGATCTGATAATGGGGAATCAACTGAGTTGTGAGACTGCAACGCCCGAGAGACGGGGAGAGGATTTTAAGATTGTTTGCCAAAAACAAGGGGCATTTGTTTCAGGGGTCATGGAATATATGTGATCTCGAGCTTGCTAGATAAATGCAAACTCAGAGGCAGGAACCTCAAGCAATCAAAGAAAGAGTTGATCAAGACAGGGATTGATGCATCAATTCAGTTAATTCACGATGGGACGACTAAAATGTTTGTGCTGGTTGAGGGGGCCCAGACTTTATTGGAATTATTGTCCAAAGCTAATGAGGGGGAGTGTTGATGCTGGTGTTTTGGGTTTCATTATCTAGGAGGTTGAAATTTGGGTTGCTTAAGGGAGTTGCCTCCAAACAGGACAGGTTATGCAAGTTGTTGGCTCATCTATTGATGGGTTGCTGGTGTAGCAGCTCCAAATTATAGTAGGGGAATGTTTTTAAAAGTACTCTGTTTCCTGAGTTAACTGGTTTTCTGCCGAAAGCATCCACCTCTAACTTTCCACCTCCTTGTTATGCATTGTTTTGAACAAAAGCAAGTCCTGAGGGATCTATTTTAGTATGTTTCTTCACTAAGAGATGTTGCATTATTATAAGCATGAGAGTCTGTATTTAATTACATTGCTTTTCTCCCTTTGGATATATGCAAGATACATTGATTATTGTTTGGGATTTATTGCTTGGTGTAACATATTTGAGCAAAATAAATAAGGTTGTGGAAAAGATAATACTCAGCTTTCCGAAATCCCTCTGCTACCAGTAGCAAAAGTGAACCTAGTGCATTCATGTGCAATTAGCTAGCTAAACATGTTCATCAGAACATTTAGAAAATGCATGATGAATTTAAAATGAAAACGGTCTCAGCTGATCCATCCTCTCCAGCAGCACTAGGCTGCAAGAGCTCTCTGTACATTTCTGGATCCTTTTCAACCCTGAGCCCTGGCTGATCCTCACACCTTCAAGCCATTCAGGAGCATGGTTCTCCTTTAGACCCTTTGCTCAGCAGACATCCATCTCTATAGGATATATGATTATCATGAAAGCCTCTTCCTCACCCAAGATTTAGTCACCGAAGCATGGAACTGACAGAGTGATCCAGGGATTTGGTGCCCAATTGTCATTTCTAATACGACCCACCCTGCCAAGCGTATTGTATATTTGCATGGTGCTATGCTATAGTTCTATCTTTTATAGAGCGAACATCTCTCCTTAACCCCTTGCAGGCTCGCTTTCTTCCACAGAGGGGAACACAGCAGTCATAATAGATGTACTACTACAGGTTGTACTCTTGGATTTGCTATTAGCATACTTGATCAAAACATTTTACGTTTTCGATTTGACCTAATTCTTTTTATCGCGTTTTCGGTCAAATTGAATAAATATATGAGGAGGGGTAAGGGAATAGGTTGAGGTGGGGGGAACTGAAGGGTTGGGGGGGATTTTCAACCACAAAACCCCCCCAAATAAATGGGTCAAATTGGAAAAGGTCAAATATTTTCGACCAAGTAGACCTAAACCTTGGATTTGAATGCTGATGTTGACATTAAGCCACTCCATTTCGTACTCACTTTGCGCAATGGGTTTTAAATGCTTGGTTATCACATGGATCAAATCCATTATCAGAGGCAGGCAGTAAAGAATCCCCATCTCCTTGTTCTTTTCACATCCCTTAACGTAGTGTGCCCGGGGGCTCGGATTCTTCATTACTGATTAGCATCTAACTCCATGCTTTTGGAGCAGACTCCTTCCTTTTGGGATTATTTTCTTTAAATATGTTGAGGGCACAAAAGAGGTGGTGGAGGGGGATCTGGGCGTGAGGAGGCGAGGGTACACAAAAATATGGGGTCCAAAGAAAGACGGAAAGCTGGAGGGGGAAAATAGCGGTGTCATCGGTGTATGGCAAATCAGGGGGTTGAAAAAGTCTGGGAATACCATGAGGTAAGGCTCCTCTTTTGGGAACTGTGATTGGCAGAGGTGCTATATGATGTCCTAGGCCGGGTGCCAATTTGGTCACACCAATGGCTGCTAAAATGTTGACCTTTTTATTTTATGTTGATGTTAAAGAGCATTTTTACCACTTACTATCACCACCGGAGTGGTCCCCTGGTGCTATGGCGGATCTGAAAAAGATGGAGTGTTGGGTGGGTTAGGAGGGCATAGTGGGGAGAGGTAGAGCGAGTGTTTTTATGTCCTGTTGACCAGTTCAGTTTGGTTTGCCCCATTCGCTGAGCATAGGTTGCCATTTACGGCTCAGAAGATTCACATGTGCTGTTTTGCTGGACTATGTGTGGTTGTTTGTTGTTGCAGTGTAGTGAAGTGCATGCAGATTGCTGTGCAGAGATGGGGTTGTGTTTGTTAAGTGTTTAAGAGGTGTATGTGGAACTTGAGGATTTAGGGTTGGGTTAGAGGGATTTTTCTTACTTCTGTTGGTTCGAACGTCTGTGCTCACGGTCTCTGCCTGTGCTGTGTTTGTAGTGGTTCATTGGCCGGGTTCTGCGCATTGTGATAGCTTTTCTCTCTAACTGTCTAACGGGCTATATACATGAGGTGGTGAAGGCCTCCCCCATTCCTGGCTGGAGATGGGTATGGTTGAAGGGTTTGCTCTTAGTCTGCCAAGGGTGTACCTACCCTATTCTTCCCCCATGCCCTGATGCAAGGTCCCCACCCACCGAGGAAGGCACATTAGGATCTCGGGGGGGGGGGGGGGGGTGCCAGTTTATGGGTAATGCTCCTCCCTCCGCAGTTATGGTGTGCATCCCTGCGCTGTCTAGAGTGGGGTTTTTGTTTGGGGGTGGGTCCTTTTTAGTGTCCTCGTTATTCCGGTCAGATTCTGAGGTGAAAAGCCAGGTTTTAAATCGTTTTCTGAATTTTTGGTGATCCTTCGGACTGCATATTTGTTATGGGAGGGTGTTCCAAATTTTTGCTGCCATGTGGGAGAAAGATGACCTCCACCCGCCCGCGGCCAAGTTTCTTTCTTGTGTAAGGCTTTGGTTCCTGGCAAATGTCGTTGCTTGGTCCGAGTGCTCTTGTTGGTCGGTAGATCATTATTTTCTTTTGTAGGTAATTCTGACCTTGGCCATGAATTGTTCTGTACGTTATGCACATTGTTTTGAAAGTGATTCGTTGTTTGATAAGATTCATATTTGCTGTAAAGGACACCACACATGCTTTAAGCAATAAGTCAATCTCCCTATCCAGTACTATCCAGCAGTATTTTCATCCATGTTCTGATTAGAGTACCCCCTTGTGCCTCTTGTGTGCCTCCTACAGCAACCTAGGCCTAGGATGAAGGGTCATCACAAAACAGCAACGGCACAACACCTTGCTGTCCTCTGTGAGAAACCTGAAGGTGTCTCCCTGACTAGTCCCCGGGGGTCTGTCATCCAGGTGGCCAGGACACGCCCATCGCTATTGGATCCAGTTCCTGGGGGTGGACCAGTGAGGGAGGATGGGCGGTCCTCTGGGAGTGGAAGTGGGACACAGACTGGTGAGATGCATTATCCCCCTTCTCATGACAACTTTTCCCCAACCTTCCACGTAGGATACACACACTTCACCCCCCCCCCCTTTTCCGAAGCAAACACCTTCACATATTACGAAGTACGACGGACTAACACTGGAGCCATTTACCTGACGTGTCCCAACACAAGGGTCTGGCAAAGTCAGGCAATTGATCTGAATCTCACACACACACACCCGAGAGCCCTTTCCCTTCCCCACAGAGATAAAAGGTGGAATATGAGAGCAGACTACAAGCAAGGCAGACCACACGTCCAGGAAGCAAACTCAGCACAGCAGTACAAGAGGAGGGGAAAGACGGTGCATACTGAGAAGGTGACAAGAAGAGGCACAACCTTGCCCTTTCTGACCAAGACCCGTGCCTCTGCAGAATGAATTGTAAGTCCTCGAACAATAGCCAACGTTTGTTGCAGCAGATGTCAACGGCACCCAACACCCTCCTCCGCTGATAAACAAGTCAGGAGAGACACTTGTCTCCATGGTACCAACCTTGATTTCAAAGGGAAAGAAAGCCAAGTGGTTCATCACAGCCGGTGGGGAGAGGAGAGACTCGATAAGAAACCGAACTGTGTTGAACGAAAAGTAGCAAACGGATAATTCAACTGTGAAAGGTTAAATGAACTATTGATGATAAAAGGGGGGAAAACCAGCAACAGAGGAGTCTGGAACCACGTGGGTGCTCACTCGGGAAACTCTGGGCGATTACCCCATTGTTGAAACTACCATAACCAGAAGGCCTTGGGAAAGGCAAGAAGGGGGGTCAAAGTGGTCATACAGGGGTCTTGTAAAATCCTCTGTACAGTCAAAAGTATTTGACCGACAGATGATTGTGAAGCTAAGGGAAGTGAATCCTGCACCGTAAGAGTTGAATAGAAAAGGCACGATAGACAAGATTGGCAAGAGTGAACCCGAATGAGGGATGCCGGTAAAAGGGGGGCGAAGTCTAAAGTCCTGAAATACAGTATGTTGACAAGAGTGAACCCGACCGAGGGATGTCCACAGTGAACTGTATAAAAAGACATTAAGATCTGTGAAAGTCATAAAGAAGTTTGCGTTGAAAGCCATAGTGAACCCGCAGAGGGTGTCTAACAATTGCAAAGGGTTAGAGCCAGGAAGAAGGGGACCCAGTGGTGGAAAAGGCATCATCCAAGATTTATGCAACAAGGAACTCTGTTTATTTGAATACATCAGGCCCACGACTTTTTGATAGAAAAGAGACTTAACCACCAAATGCCCTACTGCTGAAAGCGCAACTGTTATCTCAAGCTGGGAAAGCTGGACCATGTGCTGTGCTCCAGAGTCCACCCTTGTCCCATGCTGGAGACCCCAAGTACCGCATCCTGACTTATCATTTGTGAACACCTCTTTCTTTCATAAGAACATTACCCCACACTTCTTTTTGTATTTAGCGTAAGGACTGGCGATAGGTTTTTCTTAGTATAGGCCCTTTTATTTGTTACAACATCACTAGGACTGCCTTATTATTATTTGATGGTCGACGCTTGCTTCCATCTTAGATTTAGATTAGGTGTTATTCCACCTACCTTTGCAGTTTATTAATAAACACCCTTGAACTGTGATCACTTGCGTTTGTCTTTACTGTTGCCACCATGAGTTCCTAACACCTCCACCAACAGTTTTTCATTCATTCTTACATATGCTGGGCCCACCAACCTTTCCTTCGAATACCCTTCACTATATACCACAGTGCCTTTTCAAAAATGTCTTTGCAGGTGGCACCAATCCATTCCTCCTCAGATACCAATGTTTCTGTGGCACACATGGCATCCACTACACCAACTACATCAACCACATCCTTCTTATCTCCTAAAATGTTGCTGCATGGCAGTGGCAGCCCCATTCTCTTGAACATTCCAGTATGTGTATACTACACCCTGTATACAAACTCATGATATTTTAATGATAGCCTGGCAAGCTTTGCTAACCTAATTTTTTTAACCACACACTTGTAAAACTTTAGAAATAAGCCTGAGGTCTTTGCCACTGCAAATGTAATCCACCAAATATGACCTAAAAATTGTGCACTGCGCACACACATGCCAAATCCTCTTTTTCTATTTGTTCGTGGGTACTGTTCCAATGTATTGTGTAATATGTTTGAAGTGAATTCCTCTGCGTGTTCCTTTCATACTAAAAGCTGCAATAAGGTCACCCTCAGCCCACACACCCTTGGATCAAGGATTATGATGCACTTGATGTACTATACATAGATCTGCAAGGTGACGTGTGGTCACACAGGCCAGCCTGATCAGGGCTGCGGGCAGGCAACAGATGGAAGGTGTTGCCGTGTTCACACCGCGGGACAGTTGCTTTTGGTCACCTAGGCATGCGACAGCGGATCAGATATACATACAGGCGTGGGCACACAGCGTTGCGTACAATGATGAGTCGGACAGAGTTGCCGGCCACGGAGTCTGCTGTTGTACTACTGCACATGCCGGCTAAGGCTCCTTTTTATTGGGAACCAGTCATGACACAGACATGACTCACACTTTTGAACGGGACATCACCACACTCTCCATAATGGCATTTTTGATACCATTAAAACTTATATTCCTTCCGTTTTCCCACTCATATGAGACATATCCAGGGTTCCAAATTTCACATCATTTTCCACAACCCCTAACTGGCAGCTGTTCTCTATTTATGAGTCAAGGAGCATATTGAAGTTCCCTCTGTACTGATTGAGCCAGGACAGACACAATTGAGAAGCTTCCTCCCAATAAAAGGCAAAAATATGGACAAAAGCACCACAGACACAGACTTCCTGACCGTGTGTTTTTCCACCCTCAAGGCCCTTGGTATGTGTTCCCCAGGCTCATATCCTCCCTTTGCTCCCACACCTATATTTGTCTGGCTTGCAAAGGTAACCTCTGTGTCTGAACCTGGTGGACCAGCTACTGCTGTCGCCAGCACAGGGTACACCTGCCACTCCACTCCCTGCCAGCTCCTACTGCTTCCCTGACAAGAAAAAACACAAACAACTAGTTAAAAACCCTACAACCCACCCCTTTATGGACAAACAAGGAGAATGCAGACTTTGGAATAAATAGGGGTGCTGTGGGTTTGAAGACTGAGGTGTACAGACAATACTTTCAGAAGCAATATCAATTCACTGAAGATGTCTCTCAAAGTGAAAGCGTGGTGTCTTACTAGTCATTAGTACACTTTAAGGTGAGCCAATGGGACAGAACCACTTCAAACACCTTAAAATGCTTCTCCTGGGTGCACAACAGCATGGAATGAGACTTCTAGGTGTTTTTTTTGCCATTTGAGTCAGTGTTGAAATGGGTCGAGACCATTGCTATAATAATTCAAAATATTGGCCTATATCTCTTTTGTCTTTTTGCAAAGTTGGAATACAACAAAGTTTCAAATACATATAGTTTAAAATGGAAAATGTATTCCTAAATATTCAAACACTTTAAAAAGAATAATCAAAATGTCATCAATTCTGACTGATTAAGCAACTCTTATTGATTAGCTGAATTAAATTATCTACATCAAACGTTCACATGCATGAAAAATTAATAAACAAACACTCATCCTCAGATGTGGGTTTCAAGACCATTGCTTCCAGCAAGTAATATCAGCATTGGGATGGGTTGAGTCAATGTCTTCAAGCGGATTGAGGCACTTCGAGACGGACAAATCAATGGCTTTCACTAGGTTCAGTTGGCATCAAAGCAGATCGAGCCAAAGTCGATGGCTTCCAGTGGGTCAAGTTGGTGTCGAGACAAATTGAAGATAGAATGAAATGAAATCAGTAAGTGTCGATGGCAGCTCTGGCTGCTTGCAACGACTTGCAAAATGACTTGAGTGGGTCAAGCTGGATCAAAATCATATCAAATCATGCAAACGGTGCTCTTAGATAATTCTTAACTTCTGGTTGCTGTTGCTGTTGGGACCAGGTCTCCCAGTGCAAGTTAAGTACTTTCATCTGCATTTGCCAGCCAGGAAGGTTTTAGACCTCATTTGCAGGATGTTGCCACCTGTAGTGAGCGGGTCATGGGCACAATTGCTCTCAACTGCAGTAGACAATGGCCAATCAGCAGATCATGCCAAATGTTTTTCAGGATGGTTATGGGAAGGGTCTTTCTCCCTATTTGGAGCCTCTGTTTTCACCTCTCTGATAGAGCGCTTTGGAGCAGACTGTACTCCCAATAAAGATCCATATGAAATCCTTCCTCTTCAGATGTCAAAAGATGATTTGTTTATTGGCTTGGAGTTTCCTTCTAAAATAGTAAATCTTCTACAGCAGATTGGATCTCTTCTAGTCTCCTTTAAGGGGTTCAGTCCTGACTTCTGTTTCAGCATTTTCTGCCTAGTGATGTCATACCAATAATGATTTCCTGAAGGAATTGAGGATAGGATGCAGAAAGTTTGGAGCCCTAGGAATCTCGAAGATGGTGGAACCTTTCCCTTACTCGAAAGTCCTCTCCCGATCTACTCTACTTCACCCCCTTACCCGGTCTGTGTCAAAGAGTCTGTGTTAATTTCCAACGCTGTGCGATTTTCCTTTGACCAGGCAGAGGAAGTCCTTTGAAGCACCGGAAATCGCCCTAGCCCGTGGGGGCAGTTCCTGTCTTTGACAGATGTAACAACCTTTCCCAGGTGAAGGCAAAGGATTTGCAAATTTTCAGTTTTGGGTGAAACTCTTTCCCTGAGAGTGAATACACTGGAGGCCTGGACAGGGCTGCCGCTTTAAACCAAGCTGACGATACATTGACACACAGGTTTTGGCAATATAATTGTGGATTCCCAGAGGCCGCCATGTCATTGCCAGACATGGCTTCTATTTAGATTTCTCATCTGCCACCAGGTTTCGAGGCCCACAATTATATATATTTGTATTTAGATGCAGGACTGTCCACGAGTAAGGGTGGGTCCTGGCTGCTCTACTTTTGGTCCCAACAGATGCTGGCAGGAATGCACATGTCACCTTATCACTGCCATGTTGCCATAATTCAAGGCAGCTGCTAAGAGGTGTCCGAAGACAGCCTACATAGAGGTACATGTGCGCACTATGTTTTGTAGCGTGAAGCATTATTGAGCGTCCCTGAGGCCTGCAAGTGTGAGGCACTATATACAATATTTACAGAATACAATATAATTAAGAAAGGGGGTAGAGGGTCTGATTAGCAGACCTCACTTTCAGAATCCAAGCAACCAACATAATTGTATTGCTAAAAATCAAAATCGCTTAGGTTATTCCACCCTCACAGATCACATTCTGTCACATGCAGGAACTCCTGGAGACCACTTTTGAGACCATCTTGCATTAAAGAGAGGTACCAGCCAAAGGCCCATTATCAAAAAAGAGAAAGATCCAAGAGGAGCTCCTTTATCTAGGAGATTAATATTCTGAGGAGTCATTTGGGAAAGACCTTAAACATGAGGTCCTGGAAGAAGTTATCAAATGTGTGCTGTCGAATTGAGGGCCAAGAACAGCCCTGGGCGCACCAGGTTCAAACTCCTGTCATGGTTGGGCTAACTGTATCAGAGGATGTACATGACATGGTGACATGGTGAACCCCTCAACTATTCCCAGGGTGGACTCCTAGCCCCCCTCCCTCTCCACAAAATAATCAGTGACCACTGAGAATGCCCACCGTCGGATGCTATTAACAGAAAGGTGAAGGCCTCTCTCAAGCTATCCTACACCTCCCCCCAAGTTTACATTAAGGGCCACAATTTATGCAGCATAGCTAACAATATCTCAGTGGGTTTTAAGGTAATTTGAGCAGCAGCCAATCACTTTCGGATTGCACTGATAAGCTGGCAATAATTTACCAACGAGTCGATTTCTTTCAGATATTGCGTGTGATTCCGTGAAGGCAGCAGCTTCTTCTTTGTCTTCCATCGTGGGGACTATGCAACAGTATTGGCTTTGCTTCTTCATTTACCCGTTGTAGGCCAGAAACTATTTGGACCAAGTTAGGTGACAAAAGGAAGCAAGGAGCAGAAGATAGGCGGGCTGACGACTCCCTTCTAGCCTAGACCTTTATGGACGCATACCTCCATATATCTATTTGGCCAACAGGTCAGCAATTCCTAAGATTCATGGTGCTAGGTTTGCACTATTAAGTTCAAGTGTTGACTCAAAACAGCGTAGCAAGCTCCATGTTGACAAAATCGTATTTCATCCCTACATGGATGACTGACTTCTACATGCTAATATAAATCATCCCAAAATGGCCACGGATTATGTTCCATGGTGACAGAACAGGGCCTGAAAATGGTCTTCACAAAATCTTAGATGTCACTTATTCATGTTCTCCACTTCATCTAAGCCACTTTCAACACCCAGTTGAGACAGATATTTCTTCTAATACAGAGAGCTCACAAACTCTCAAGTTGTCGCCAAACACTTCTATCGCTATATCATGCTTCTGTTTATGGATGGTTATACATGCAAGAGGACATGGAATCAAGCATATTAACAATGCTGTGGGCACAATTACATTTAAAGTCCCTACTACAATGCATTCTGAAACACTGGTCGCCAGACTCCAAGAATACAAAGTCATTCTTCCAGTGCATCAGTCTCTACTGGAAAATATCTAGTGGTGGATGGAAGATGCACACCTGTTCAAGTGTATTCCCCTCTCTAACGAAACTCCAAAGGTCATTACTACAGATGCAAGATAGAAAGACTGAGGAATACAATTGGGGTCCACATTAATTCAGGGCCTTGGTCTCTATCGGATGTGATGGACTTCTCAAACTGGAGGGATACAATGGTGTTCTTGCTGACTCATCAGCACTTTGTGAACAAAATCTCCAACCTCACTATCCTAGTAAGAACAGGCAAAGAGGAGCCAGAATCTTCTGAACAAGCTCAAGATATTGTATATTGGGCTGAGACAAGTATTCTCTCCCTACAGGCAGCCTACAACCCAGAGAAGGAGGCCATTACTGGTGTCTCCCTCAGAGTGCTATTCCTACTTGCCATGACCTCTCCTTATATTAGGAAGTGTTTAATCAAAACTGCCTCTTTCTGGTCCTCGCTGGAGAGACATATTTTCCTTGCCTCACAATTCACAGCTACCGACCTACTGTTCTTGGGTCAGGGTCCCTAAGACTGGTCCATAGATCCCATGTTGTTCCCCTGGTTCTTTACCTGTATGCCACAATCCCATGCTTTTGAGGGTCCAGGCGAAGAGCAGGAGGGATGAGGCTCAGTCACCCTCATTTCCAAACAGCCCAGTATGTCATGGTTCCCTCTTCTCTGTCCATGTAGATCTCCAGGGAATGGTCAAGTTCGATCCCTCCTGCCCCAATGAGGTGGCCAACCCTTCCAAACTGTGCCCTAAGCAGATTGTGGCTCATGACGTGGAAGCTGAAAGAGTGGCGTTGATCCTGAAAACCTCAAGTCAAGGTGCCCATCCACATGGAAATCCTACAACGGGCAATGGGCCAACGGTAGTACTTGGTGTGCTTCTATGCAGCCACACCCCCTTGAATTGGACCTTGTCTAAATTCTTCAGTCATTGACCGACTGGTTTGAAAAAGGTTGGTCTTTTTGCACTCTTAGATCCCAGCTAACGCAAATTGTGGCTTTTAGAGGGCTTTTTGGGAAGTTGGGGGGGGAGGGCAGGGGGATGTTAAGGAGATTGATGCTGCTTTCCAGAAAGGCACAGTCGGGCCTGGTCAGAAGCAGTCTCCCTCCCTGAAATCTTCCATTGGTCACCCAAGGGGATCCCTTAGAACCTTTGCGTAAAGTCTCCTTAAAATACTTGGCATAGAAAGTTGTATTTTCGGTTCGACTTCTGGATAAACTGGGCACCTTAGTGATGCAGAACTTAATGAAATCCTCCCTCATGGAATGGACCTCCTGCCATCTCCTGCCTTTTTACCTGCGATGGCATCAGATTTCCACATTGACAAGGAGATTGTTCTATCCACTGGACAAACACTGCTGTTTCCTTGATGTAGGCTGAGCCTTACAAATATACCTGGAAGGGACGTCCACCTTTATAAAGTCAGAAGCACAGTTTGTACTGTTTGGTCCATGTCACTAGGCCATCCAAAGCTCCACCCAGACAGCCAGTAGGTGGATTAAGGAATGCATTTCCCCTGCATATGAAATGAAATATGTTCCTTTACACGTTTGTAACCTCTGTCATTCAACCAGGGGTGTGGCTACAATTTGGGCAGATTAACGGCCTCTCCATCTCAGAAATTCATAGGGAAGCTACAGGGGCTCCTCCCACACCCACTGATCAGTTCAGATGTGGTGTTCAATTTGTTGTACAACTGGACTATGCTATTTATTGATGGGAATAGTCTGGTGGCTTGGTATATCCTCAAGAATATAGGACGGGGAAGGGTAAAAGGGATGATGGGGTAATGTCTGGATTACTGAACGGTAATTTTGGTTACTCAGAGTCCTACTCTTCTTCATCACAGTCCTTAGCCCTCCTGGGTATGAGCCCCGATTTTGATATTCTTGTTTGGGATGAAAACAGGAGTTAATGCCAGTAACAGGGATGCTTGGGGTGAGACCACCATGGGGAGGAGTGGGGACCCAGATCATATCTGAAAACTGCTTATGAAAATGAGGTCTGTCCCACGTGACTCGCCCTCTGTGATCAGGAAAAGCAAGACTCAGAGTAATGAGGGTTACCAATAAGTAGTCTGGACGAAGTCATTATACAGAATGTTTATGTTGGGGAGAATTATCAGAAATGTGCTAATTCACTTTTACCTTAGAGACCACCTAGCTCTTTTTGCTGGACTGTAGGACTTTTAATTTTAATCATGGAGTGAGGCCTTTTTCCCACTCTCTCATGCATTTTTGTTTAATTTGAACTCTGTGTTTCTTTTGGTTTTGGAGTCTGACAAACTCCATAGGCATCTTCTTTTACATTGCGACACACAGCACCTTCAGTACAGTGGCACAGGAAGTCTTTCAGATTTCCCAAAGGTTTAAATACCTTCTCTTGGTTGAACTACTGTTTCCAAGAGCAGTGAAGTGAAATTGACTTTACTTAAATTTTGTAACTTTTTTGACCCAGCACACGCTATCTTACAATAGGGTGCTGGAGGGATTACTTAGTCTTCCCTTTGTCTAGTTTCTGATGCATCATTTTTATGTTACCCTTTCTACAAGTAATGGCTGGTGGCAGTGGTTTACTTTTTACTACCATTGAGAGTTTCTACCGCGGGCTGCAATTGCAGCTGCAGTAAAGCACCCATGGGTGCCCATTTTGTGAAAATGACCCGGTCTTCTCTTTTCACCATTTCTTGTTGGAAAGGTCCTTCGTGAGATTACTCTGAGCGCCAAACCAGGTTTGCTCCTTTTGTTCAGTTTGCCTCTGCCGTCAGCGTGTCTGGCAGGGCAGGAAGCAAGGTAGGCACACAAAGCTCCCTGTGCTTAATCCCCTTGGTTACAGTAATGCACCCAAAAGGTGATGTGCTGGCTGGCTGGCTGGCTGTCTGTCTGTGTGATTGACAGCTAGGCTGTGACTGAATGGGAGAAACTTGTATAAAAGGCGAGGTCTCTTGCTTGGAAGGCAGAGTCGTTGCTTGGAAGGCAGAGTCGACCACTGGACAAAGGCATACTAAGAAGAACTTGGAAGAGACGCCTGCTGCAACTCCTGTATCATTGGTTTGCCGGGTGACACCCTGCTGCAGGGATGAATTTCTGAATTTGCCTAGACTAGAGAAGCCCTGCAAAGCATCTCTTTCCTCGGCTGGTGCCTCCCTCTGGAACAGCCTCCCTGCCTCCCTGAAACTTGAGGAGAATCATCTTCGGTTCCGGAAGCACCTCAAAATCTTTCTTTGCTTCTGCTTTCTCTCCCTCTCTCCCTTGCTGACCTCCTGGCTGACACTGAAACTGCACTGGTTACCTGGCCACCCTCTGATCTCGGGCCCAGGTCCCCTCCCTCGCCAGTCACACTCCTGCACTGCCTTCCTGGCAACCCCCGCACTTGGGGACTGTTTCTGTATCCCTACAATCCCACTACCAGCACTCGGCAACTGTTGTCCGGCCTTACCCTTGCACTGGCAACCTGCTGGCCTTACCCTCACTGTTGTTTATTTATATCCCATGCACTGCACTGTCCTCTCCCTCTTGCCCCCTTGCACTTCTCCTCCTTCCCCTTCCCATGCACTTGTGTGATCTGAATGACACTTGGCCTAGTAACATCGTTGTCTGTCCTCCCTCTGTTCCCCGTCCCTTGCCTCGTGGCGCCTTGAAACACTTGTGTATAGGCGCGTTATAAATGCTATATCTTATCAAGGACGACTTCTTCCCCTGGGTTGGTGGGATCAATCGACCCCCAAGACAAACTGGTCTGAAAATCCTCTCGGAGGAAGCTGTACTCTCATTGCTGCTGCAGGAACCGATTGCCAGGGAGAGGAACGCCAGAATAGAGTGTGTCATCTTTAAGTCAAACCAGAGCTCCAGGAAGATCCTCTGGACACCCATGAAGCAGGTCTGACCAAGCCTGAGCTGGACTCCAGATGCAACGAAAGTCCATAAGGTATCCGAGAACCGTGGTGGTGCTATTCGCGAGAAGCTGAAACTGCGAAGTGCCGCTGATCTGAAGTTTGCCCATTGCTACCGCTGACCTTCAATTCGTAGTAGAGGATTCCCCAGATGTCCTCTCTTTTGTCCCCATGACTGAGGGCCAGTAACAATCAGATCTGCAGACCTACAACAGGAACATAAGCCAGCTGGAACCAATTTCTTCAGACCTAACGTACTGTAAAACTAAGGGGTACTTGCCTCTTGTTGTGTCTCCTTGCTAGCTCTGAGTTGACACTCGTCTTGGTTGCTTTTGCAGAGTTGCTTCCAGCTTTGCCCCTCACAAGCCTCCCAGCGTGTGGCCCAACAGTGATTTTATTTTCTACTTCAAGAAGTGCTTCAGCTCCCCTAGACTTTGCTCAAATTACATTGGCTGTCCTGGCTCCCTGAAAGACTCTTCTATCCTCTGGCTTTGTGCTTGAACTATCCCTCAACAAAAGTCACACATTCTCTAACTTGTGTAGCTGGGAAAGGTTAATTTACTTTGCATTGGGAAGTTCATAATTACTTACCTGCTTAAGAATATTTGTTAACCATTGTTTTATTCCCGCACTCTTTTCATTTTGACACCAAACTCAGTATTGCTCTAAGTGTGCAGTGATATATCAATGTCCACAGGGTCCTAGTTATTTAGGTCACCTCAGGGTTTAGGAAGTGTCTGCATTAGGGCTACACAATAATAGTACATAGAGTGTACATACCACGTATATTGTTAACCGAAAGAACAATATGCCCCAGTGTTGAGTTGTAACTTTATAAGTAAAAATAATCCCAGTATTGTTGGAAGTGTCTGTGTGTAATCCCAAATGGGTATCTACTGATTTATTGAAACTGAGTGTGTATTTTTGAAGTATATTTTGTGTTGCATGTATTGCTCCCTTCTAAAGAAGGCGTATTCAGACTGACTTTAAAATAAATAATTGTTCAATCAAGAAACCTTGAGTGTGAGAGTTTTATTTTGGATACTTGTCACTGTGAAACTCTGTGTTACAACCCTACAGCTCACATTGACCCCACTTGAGATAAGCCTGGCTGCTCAGTCACTCTACCAACTTGTGTAGTACATGCTTATACCGAAGGTTGGGTTAACTATTGCCAAGAGGACAAGGCTGGTGCAGTCTCCCACAGGGTACTGCATACAATCTTGCCTAACACTGGTGGCAAGCGGTGAGGATCTATTGTAGAGTTTTTACATTGAGTATTTGCTTTGCTTTTGTTCAACTAAAACCTTCACAGGGCTAAGCTCCATCAGAAAAGCGACTGCAACATGCCTAATATGGATAACTTCAGTCAGGAAACCCTGATCATTTTGACAGTAGATCAACAAAGAAATGTGTAAGGTTAGGAATCTCCTTGTAAAAAGAAAGAAACATGAGTTGATTACAAGGCTGTTGAATCACCAAAGTTTGGGTAGTAGATCTGTCACACCTACTAACCAAGGACATGTGGAAACTGATAATGAGGATGGTAGTTCAGAGTCTAGCTCTAATGTCTTAGAAGAGTCAGAGGCGGTAGAGGAGTTCCAGGATAGGAGCCCCTCTTTGCCTCAGCCTGCCCTTTTGCCCTAAGCTATATCCACAAGGTCCATCACAGAGTCCAGAATATGTGTCTCTTGATAAAATGAGACCTGAATTGGAATTTAAAAGGTTTCAAGCTCAAGCCAAACATCAGGAAACCAAGCTCAGGGAATTGGAAATGCAACATGCTCTTGAAATGGAGAAAAAAAAAATGCTTTCCCTCCCAGAGTCCTCTAGGTCTTCCAGTCCCAAGAGGCCTTGCCTGCTTAAAGATGCATTGAGTATGTATGAATTGAAACTTGATATTTTTGATTGGTTGGGTACCTTGGAATACAATCGTGGGATTCAGGGTCTCACAGGGAATCAGTTGATTCCCTGGCTTTTGTCTAGCCCCCCCACCCCCAGGTTGCAACTGACTGATGCTGTAATGGAGGTGGGTGAACTTGAAAGACAGGGGCATGATAATGTGAAGCTGGCTTTGATAGCCACATTTGGGAAAACTCCTTTCCAGTACCTCAAGAGGTTTAGGACCCTCAAAGAGACTGATGGTACCTCTTGGGCTACCTGGGTGTGTGAATGTTTGAAAAACTTAGATTGTTGGATTAAGGGTTACAGAGTGAACTCCTTTGAAGGAATGAGAAATCTATTTTTGTTCGTCTATTTTTGATGCCTGCTCCCCTGAGCTGGGACAGCACTTGGCTGACTCAAAACAGATTGATCCCAAGAAGTTAGCAAGGATTCTCGGGCCACTCACAAAAAGGTTGAGGAGAAGCAGCACAAGAAAGATGGAACAGAGAATTCAAATTTCAACCACCCAAAAGACGGCCACAAACAGAAAAAAGGTAAGCCACATGGGAAACCAGGTCAGTCTAGTGAAACCTCTGGTGCTAAGCAGGGAGGTCAGCAGAAGCCCCATTCCACAAAGCATTTGGTAAATGTTATTGTTTTGGGTCAACTGACCACGTGAAAGGGGATCCCAGATGCAAGGGTAAACCTTCAGGGATCCACACTGCCTCCTTATACTTAATCCCCGAGGATGAAGTTCATATGGCCAGTGGTAACTTTCATGTATTGGCTGAAGACCCCTTTGGAGTCTCAGCCTGTGTTTCTTTAGTATCCCTGGGTCTGTGTATAACTCTATTCCAGATAATACTAAAGAATATTACAAGGACAGTGTGCTTCTGAATGGACAGGAGACCCCTGACATTAGAGACATTGGGGCCAGCATTACAGTAGTGGATGAAACTTTTTTTGAGCCAGAGGATGTTGCTAAGGCACCCACGGCTCCCACTAAACTTGCTCGAGGCCCACTTCAGATGATTCCTAGACTACCAGCTCTTATCCAGTGCAACAATATGACTGTAAGAATACCTGTCAGTGTACAAAGTGAGATGCCTGGGAGAGTCCTGTTGGGGAATGACTTAAAGACTCTTGGAGTTGTATCAACCACCCTCAGGCCTCCCAGTAAAAGGAAGCAGGAGCAGTCTAGATTAGCCAGAGACAGAACTTTAGATGACTCTCAATGGGAAGTTGCAGAGGAATCTATAACTTCCAGTCCACAGGAAAGACGCCCTTCTACTTCTAGGACAAAAAAGGAGACCAAGGGGAAACCCAAGGTCTCAGGAAAGAAGAAAGGTGTCACACCTATTCAAAGGACATGGACATCCCCGAGAGGACAGTTCAAGGTCACACATATGATCCCCTCCACCAGCTGAGGCTGAGTGTGAGGAACAACCAGAAGAATGGTGAAACGGAGCTGGAATAAGCCCTTCCCTATGTTGGAGATCTGGATCCTAAAGACCATCCTGAGCTGCAGTCTTTTCTTGCAGAAGGTGGACCCTCTAAGCCACACTTCAGGAGAGGTCAAAGAGTGTCCTACTCTAGAAGGCCTTTGGCAAGAGGCAGGATCCCAGCTGGAAGGGCAAGAGCCAGGGAAGCACAGGATGTACTGGGAGGATGGTTTCAGTCTACCCCAGGGGACTACAAAAGACTTGTAGTACCTCAGGTGGCGAGACCCCAGTTTCTACAGTTAGTCCATGAGATTTCTTTAGCTGGTCACTTAAGTTTTAAGAAGACCAAGGAACATATTTCTCATGTATTTCTACTAGCCCAATATGGGGTCTGATGTAGATAAATTCTGTAGAAGTTGTCACACTTGTCAGACCTCTGGTAAGAGTGGAGCCAAGAACGTGGCACCCCTGATGCCCCTCACAGTGATGGGAATTCATTTTGAGAGGGTAGAGATTGACATTGTTGGTCCCCCTAGACCCCCACATCTTCAGGCAACCAATTTATATTGGTTGTGGTAGACCATGCTACCAGGTATCCTGAAGCCATGCCTATGAGGACCGTTACTGCTCAGGCAGTGGCTAAGGCCCTCCTTGGTATTTTTTACCAGGGTTGGTTTTCCTAAGGAGGTTATCTCAGACAGGGGACCAGCTTTATGTCCCACTGCATGTTACATGCAAGCCATGTGGAAGAATTGTGGAGTGACCTACAAGTTCTCAACAGCCTACCATCCCAAACCAATGGGTTGGTGGAGAGGTTTAATACAACTATGAAGAGCATGATTGGTGCTTTAGAGGAATCCCTTAGAAGAAAGTGGGACCTTCCAGTGCCATGCCTTCTCTTACCTTATAGAGAAGTCCTTCAGTAAGGGGTTGGTTTCAGCCCCTTTGAACTCCTCTATGGTCATCTGGTTAGAGGTCCATTGGCCCTAATCAAGGCAGGGTTGGAGAGTGCCCCTTCCCTCAAACCAGTGAGAGTCACTGACAATGTGTTAGATCTCAGAAGAAGAATGACACACATGATGACAGAAGCTTCTGATAACTTGAAAGCAGGTCATGCTCTGGTTAAACATTGGCATGACCAGAAGACCAACATGGTGGAGTTTACTCTAGACCAGCGAGTTCTAGTAATGGTACCTACAAGGCAGACAGCCTTACAGGACAAATGCATTGGACCCTTCAAGGTTGTGGTCAAACTTGGAGAGGTCAATTACTTAGTGGACTTGCGAGGCCCCTAGGATCTTTCACACTAACTGCCTAAAGACATATGTATCCAGACCAGAACTGGGAGCTTTGCTCTTAGCCTCTGATCAAGAGGAGGAGCAGAGTGAACCTCTACCTGACCTTCAGGGGACAGCCTCTAGATGGGAAAATAGGAGTTAATCTCCCTTTTTGATCTGACTCTGCAACAACAGGAGGAGTGGAAAGTTCTGTTAAATCAGTTTGCCTCCATGTTTTCACTAACACCAGGCTTGCCCCTTGGGGCCAGCATAATATACTCACTGGTGACTGTCTCCCTGTCAAAAACAGTGGTTACAGAATGTCAGACCATGTAAGAACCCACATAAAGGAGGAGGTAAATATGATGCTTGATCTTGGGGTAATTGAGCCATCTACAAGTCCATGGGCTAGTCCAGTTGTACTACTGCCAAAGGCAGGATCCAAGGAGTTCAGATTATGTGTGGACTATAGAGCGCTTAATGCAGTCACCACGACTAATGCCCATCCTTTACCTAGGACAGATGAGCTGGTTGATAAACTTGGTTCAGCCAAGTTCCTCAGTTCATTTGCCCTAACATCAAGAGACCATGCCAAGAGGAAAACTGCATTTTCCACCCCAGGAGGCCTCTACCAGTTTACAGGTATATACCCTTTGGACTAAAACATCAACCTGCTACATTCCAAAGGATGGTAAATCATGTTCTGAATGGGATGGAGGACTTCTGCGTGGCATAATCGGATGACATTGCAGTGTTAAGCCCCACTTGGGAAGAGCATCTTGACCACCTGGGATATGTATTACAGGCTCTTGAGCCCATCTGACCATAAAGGCAGGAAAGTGTCAAATTGGTCAGAGTAAAGTGGTCTACCTTGGACATGAGGTAGGAGGAGGTAAAATAAGGCCATTGCCTAGCAAGGTACAAGCTGTACAAGTCTGGGCCACACCTACTACTCAAACCCAAGTGAGAGCCTTTCTGGGTCTCACATGTTACTATAGGAACTTCATTGAGCACTATAGGACCATAGCTAGTCCCTTGAATGTGATCTCCTCATCCAGGTGGAATGAGGAGTGCACCAAGGCATTTTAAGGACTTAAGAAAGCCCTTTGTCAAGCTCCAGTCTTGAGAGTTCCTGACTACAACCAATCCTTTATTGCACAAACTGATGATTCAAATACAGTAATAGGTGCAGTTCTGGGTAAGCTGAATGTGAAAGACAGGGAACAGCCTATCTACTTCATTAGTAGGAAACTGAAGGACAGTGAAACAAGGTGGGCAACAATTGAAAGAGAATGTTTTGCAATTGTGTGGTCTTTGAAGAAATTTAGACCATACTTGTATTGATCTACTTTTTGTAATTCAAACAGACCACCAACCCTTGAGATGGTTAATGCAGATGAAGAGGGAGAATCCTAAATTGGTAAGCTGGTCAATAGCCTTCAGGAGTTTGATTTCACCATAGAACACAGGTCAGGGTGTAATCCCCAAAATGCTGATGGTCTCTCCAGAAAGTAAGACCGACTGGAGTAAGGAGATTAATTCAGGAGTGGATTTAATCCTCCTGTCCCTTAGTCTGGGGGGAGACGAGTGTTAGGGAGAATTCTCAGAAATGTGCTAATTCCCTTTTACCTTGGAGACCCCCAGCTCTTTTTGCTGGACTTTAGGACTTTTAATTTTAATCCTGGAGCGAGTAAGACCATTTTCCCGCCCTCTCATGCATTTTTGTTTAATTTGAACGGTGGTGACAGTGGTATCCCCGTGGTAATGGGACTCCAGCAGAAGAAATAATGGTGAGTTGCGGGAGTGAGGTGGTCCTCAGAGCATGGGGAAACTGCGCAGCATGAAGAGCGTACCGCGGATGCAGCAGTGATGGTAACCAGCCCCCAGCAGGGCATAGAGGCCATCAAGGAAGACGTGTACCATGGGTTGTGCAGTGGCAGCAGCAACCCCACATCATGAATAGAGCAGCCTGAAAGAACTAAAGACATGCCGGGCAATGCAGCGGTAATCGGGAGGCCCCATGTGGTGCCCTTTTTGTGAAGTGCACCAGCAACCAACCAATGAACAGTGAATGGGGTGCATCGTCCATTTGTACAGCCCTGGGCAGACCCCATCCACCAAGGACAGCACTACACGGGTACTTAAAAAGGGTAGTTAACTGCAGCAGCCACCCCTGCTTAATATAATGTAAATACTTGTTTAATATGGATTATAATGTGGGTAAATATGAAATAGGTATTCCTGTAATTGTGTAAGTCAGGGTTCCATTTAACAGTGGTTCATGTTGGGTATGTATTTGGTTCTGTTAGTATTGTATGTGGATTTGATTGGGTATGGGTTGTAGGTTGCATAAGGTTGGTAAGTATAGGTGAAGGAGCCCCGGGGTGAGGTAAGGAAGGGAGGTATTGGCCACCCACTGGGGCAATTTCCTGGTCGTCGTCCTTCGCAGTGGGTGGTGCAAGGCAGGGCATAGGGGTCTGCTCCATCAGTTGCACCCTCAGGATCTTCGTTTGACCCCTTTCAGGGAGGGCGGGCTGACTGGGCAGATCCCTCAGAGGGAAATCGCACCAGGGGAAAGAGAATAGGAATGGTATAAGAGTTTTAGAGTGGGCAAGGTTTATAGAATTTGTGTTTTATTTTTTAGTTAAAATAAATTCCCTGTTAGGATCCCTTAAAAAATCCACCTTGGTGTTGGTGTCACATTGGGATAATAAGGTAAGAGCTCAGGGCGTAGCCCAACGCCTGTTTAAACATCAGTTAATTGCAGGTTGCTTGGCACCCATTCCTGTCCAGCTGGTCTGGGGCGTGGGGTGGTTACAGTGTTGTTAATCTCTGGTCTGGATAAAGAAGGTCCACTTTCGACACAGGGCCAGAAATTTAGGGGCTACTAAACCATTTCAGTGCATTATTGTTTTATGTATTTTACCAGTACATTTTCTGAAAACATTCCAACCTATTTACATCTGTCTTTTGTTTTTCTATCGTAACATATATTATTACACATCTTTTCAAAAGTGTGAATATACGAATATACAACCGTTCCTATTGATTCCATATCCCTGGCTGGACTATTGCCACCCTCAGTGTATTCTGTTTTTCTTTTGTGCTATCCTTCTTTACATTTCGTACTACTGAAAAGTATAAGCACGAACCAGCTTAAAGTGATTTAATGTTCTACTTCATTTCATAAATACCACCTTACTATGTGTAATGGGGGATGATGCGTGAAACAGGCGTGGGTGGGCCAGGCCAATACTCTAGTATCCATTTTCTTTAACACATTCCTGCCACTCCTTTGACCTGTTTCGAGTGATCTGCTCTTGCTGCAGTTCTTGGATTGCCCCAGGTCATGTCGCAAGGGAAAGAAAGTAGGCATGTCAAGTGGTGTAAAGGCAGGTAAGAAGGGAAGGTGCACCCATCCCCTATCCAAGTAATGAAACCATCACACTTCTAGCAACACAAAAGGTGACTCAAGGATACACAGACAACAGGGGGTCTGGTGTATGTTTTCTACAGCCACAATCCCTGTTTGTCTGTTCGCCCTCATGCAAGACTCCAGGCACTACAGCTACTCTCAGGTAAGGGACGCCCAATTAGTATTTGCCGCACAGTTCCTATGAGAATCCTGAAGGTGTCTCACCCGCTGCTCCCCGGGGATCTGTCATCCAGGTGGCCAGGACGCAGCTATTGCTATTGGATCCAGTTCCTAGGGATGGACCAGTGGGGGAGGATCACCTGGATGAGGGGTCTTCAGGGAGTGGAAGTGGGACACTGGTGGTTATGTGGTACCTTCTTCCTTGTAACACCTTTTCCCCATCCTACCCTGTAGGATACTTAGACGCTCTATCCCCCACCCCCTTTTCTGACACAAACACTTTCTTACACCATAACGGACAATGGACTAACACCAGAGCCATTTACCTGACATGTCCCAACACACGGGTCAGGCAGAGTCGGGCAGTTGACAATAACCACGCACACCTGACGGCCCTTTCCCTTCCCCACAGGGATAAAAGGCAGAGCGCGAGAGCACACTAAGAGCAAGGCCGAGCGCACGAGGAAACCGCAACACTGAACCAGCAGTTCAAATGGAGGAGAAAGGCGGCGAGACCTAGAGGGACGACGAAGAGGGAACTGCCCTTGCTCTTTCCAACTCAGACCTGTGAAGCCACCGAAAAAGGAATTCTAAGACCGGGAAGTACAGCTGTTGTGTAGAGTGACCAATGTCAACGGTGCACGGGGCCTCCCGCATTTATAACACAGGTGGGGAGGCAAGCTGGCTACCGTGGTACCGTCCTTGACCCCAGAGGCAAGCCAAGCCAAGCCAGCGGACTCCACACAATTGGTGAGTCGAGAACAAAGAGCTTGTGTACATTTTGAATTCCTGAGAAAGCCCAGAGAAGGGCCAGCAGCAGAGTGAACCTGGCAGAGGGATGCTTGCAAGTTGAGGTGAAGAGTAATGCACCCATGAACATTGTGTTGACAAGAGTGAACCCGGTCGAGGATTGTCCGCAGTGGGAAGTGGTTTGAAAGGACATTTAAGGCTCTTTAATATTGCGAGCTGCATTGTGTGAAAGGCTGTACTGAACCCGACAGAGGGAGGCCCAAGTTGCAAGATGGATCTGAGCCCAGCGGAGGCAGAACCAAGGGGCGAAGAGCCATCGCTCAAACTGCAAGATTACCGAAGGAACTTTTATTTGTTTGTTGTTTTGATCCAGCAGGCCATCTAAGGCGAGAGACATTGTAGTAAAGAGACTTGGCCCCTGAAGTTCCTAGTATCATTGAACTTGAATCGTAAACCTGCTCAGAAGTACTACCTTATCACGTGCTAAAAACAGGGGAAGGGAGATCCAGCCATACCATCATGACTTAGCCTTTTGTGAACACCTCTTTCTTTTTTGGTGAACATTATCCCTCACTCTTTTTTTTAAACCTAGTAGTAAGGATTGGCAACAATTTTCTTTTTAGTATAGGCCCTCTTTATTTGACAAGACGCCACTAGGACTGCCTTATTAATATTTGATGGTTGTAGCTTGCTCCCATCTTAGATTCAGGTTTAGATTATGTATTTATCTCGCCCATTATAACGTTCAATAAACACCCTTGAACTGTGATCACTTGTGTCTGTCTTTACTGTTGCCACCATGAGATCTTTACATACCCCAAAAGTAGATTTTGCCATCTTATCTCGCCATCGTTTGTATTTTGCCACTACTTCAATTTTGCCACACAGTGTCCCAAATGTAGATTTCGACGCCTTGTTATCTCGCCACTGTTTTGCCCCGACTTGCTTTTTTCCCCATAGTGTCCCAAATGTAGGCTTAAAATCACTAACCATGATATCCTGCATAACCACCTTCAAACACCAAACAAAACATGCACATACCTCTACCACACCGGAAACCTAAAACCACCCAACACCCAACCTAAACAAAACACACTACAGAAAACTAAACCATTTACACACAAATCATCCCACGCACACTCGTACAACAAACGCCACCTAACGCGTACCAACTAAAAACAAACCTAAAACACAGTGACCGTTTTTTACAAACTGAAGCTACCAACAGCACAGCCAAGCTCTCCAGCGCTTTCCCTCTCTATCCCACTAACTAAGCCCTCCTTCCTATTCAAATCTACCAGGACCCTGGAGACCATAAAAAAGAAATGCCAGCGGTGCGTGGTATAAATCACAATAACATAACATATATTAGGCCTAGATGTAATGGGGACAGCGGCAGAATTATTTTTGGACTGGGTAGTGAGGACAGAGAGCGGGACGCCATCACATCCCTCCATAGTGAGGGTCAGGTGAACACTTTTAAAATGGCCCTTCACTTCCTCACTTCATCAGCATTCCTCTGTTTTCCTTTGAAAGCGTTGTCTGAGCGGCGCAAGCACAGGAGGGTCCCTTAATTTAAAGTGCAGCCTGGGTGCTTGGGGGAGGGGGGCCCGAGCTGTACCCACTTAAAAAAAAATAACATGTGCCTTATTGAAATCCCCATCTAATAGGGGCAAAGGGTGTAGGTTTACCAATGTTATACTACCTTTTCTGAATACCACCTTACTGTATAATAAACTTCTTGTGAATGTTCTACATCTTTTCTGTTCTCTCTTTCTCTGTTACAATGTGATTCAGAGTGTGAATAAATATATATATCAAATAATATATTCGAGGGATTCCTCCCCGACCTGAGAGGCGGTGGCACTCGGATCTCCTTTTCTAGGTTAAAATTCATTCTTTATTATCCATCTGTGTGGCATCAAGGCACCATGAACAAACGTGAACAACCAGGCTTCGTCCTATGCGCATGTCTTTTATCTCCTGGGGATCCCTTATTTGTGTCTGACCATTCATTTCAGGTTTTTAACAACGTGTGGTAATTGCGGGGGCCATCTTGGAACAAACTCAAGTCTGTACATTACATAGTAAATCTATAAGTGCTGCCCATGTTGGAGGCAAGCACATTCAATTTCAAACATTTAACACAAACGTGTATCGACATACCTGTAACTCAAGTTATTACTGTGCTGGTATTGCTATTGTGGTCCAATATCTTGTTCTACCCCATTGTATAGCTTAATTTGTTTGTTTTACTGTTTGTTTGTGTCATACACATCCCCTCCTGTTTGGACGCCTCCTAATCTTAAAGCATGTTCCATTGCCCGACTGGTATTTTATAATCTTACTGGCATGCCTACCTTTATTGCATTGGTTTTCCAGATCTGATTGTATTAAACCCCAATTAAGGCACATTGTGCCTGTATAATGCAATAAACCCCCTAGTATTCATATAGGCATACATTTCACTGTAACCCAAATTATAGGACCGCATAGAGTTAATTGACCTGTAGTCCAGTGAGGCCAAATTGTTTGGACATGTATAGTAGAATATTGTGTGTATAGTGGAATTACACTATCTTGTGTCTCGTATTATGTGTAGAACGACTTGTGGGGAATAAGCTGCCATATCATAGTAGGTTATGAAGATGCATATTCGTTTCATTCCATATCTAAAGAATTGTATGTTGTTCCACATAACAGGCACCCATTCTCCATCCCATCAAATATTTAAAGTACTGGATGGAATAACCCCAAACCACAAAAAGCACTCAAGTCCCTGCTTCGTGCCCAAGTTGTTTTGCACCTGTTCCAAATCCGTCCAGCAATTTGGGCTATGTGGTGGAGCAAAAATGGACCTTTTTTGTCTGTGTAAAAATAAATGAGGCCTAGGCCGCACCCTTTGTTTTTTGTGTGTTCTTCATAACCTTTTTAACAAATATTTCCAAAATCTGCAATATTAGGGGGCACGGGTCTGTCTAGATATCATTAGAATTTCAACAAATCCATCGCACAGGTCAAATGGTCACAGCAATTCATTTTTAGGGTTTCCTATGGTAGTCTGACTCACCTTAACTGTATGTGTGTTTGTGTATATATATATACACCCCCACCCCTAGTTATTGTTACAGATATGATAAAATGTGTATCTTGGTGCCACAGCACATACATACTTATTCAGTAGCTTACACAGCCTGGGTTTAAATAGGATGCACATTTTTACAAATCGGAGTGAACGCATATGCAATGGACAAGTGCGTTACACACTTTTGAGTAAAGTCAAATGAAAGCTATGGCAGGGCAATACAACGCACAAACGTCCTACTGGTTAGTAGAAACCCAATGAAAAGAAATTGCTGACCTTGCAGATAATGTTATATGAAGGGCAACTAAGGGGCTTGAAATGCAGCTAGATAGTTGCCTTGTATATTCTGAAATCGGGACCCTATAGGTTCGTATTATGGTAAACAGTTAAGCCTGCTAAGGAGCACTGGACATCCACTGCCTCCAGGAGCAACTTCACATTTCAGTTTTGGTCGAAACATACTGTTTGAGCCACACACTTTTCAAGACAGCTATTTGTATGTCGCTAAAGGCTAAAGGTCGGGAGTTCAAATAATAGGCAAAATGGGCGTTTCAATACAGTCTGTGCTACATTGACATCTGTGCGTTGTTGAGGAACCAACATGAGCCTAAAATCTTCTCCTGTGCTGTTTTGGGAGTAGAAATGTACACCTCCACCGAAAGAGCACCAGAAAAACCTTAAATCACGTACAGCAACGGGACAATAGTCAATCAATGAAATGATCAAATGCAGCCTCACCAAATTATATTTCAGCAATACATTACTTATAACCTTTATAACAATGGGTCTTTTGCAGTGTATATTAAACATGAGGCAAGTTGTACAGTATTTATTTGCCTATAAGTCAATTATTTTTGTGTCCAAGTTTTGATGTGTGTTTGTGTATGCTATGTGTCCACTAGCACTGACTTCCCGACTAACTCCACAGTTGTGTACACAGGTTTGAGTAACCCCTCTTTCATGCTTATACCACATTCTTCCTGTAATGTTCCCTTCAGTCCCAGAAGGGCAGGGGCAGTAGAATCACTTGAGGACAATTGCAGCTTTCACTCACCATGATTTGTCCCTTGTCCTTGCAGAGTCTCCCGGGCATGTGGCTGCCCTTCTCTTTGCCTTGGCACTCATTGCAGTGCTGCTCATCGGTGGACTGCTGTATGTGAAGTGTCGTCTGAACGCCAAGATCTGGTACAGGAACAAGTATGGCGATGTGGAGATGAATGGTGAGTGGGGGTGGCCCGATGTGCCTCACAGACGTGAAATGATTTAAATGTAGAATAAACAGGATGAAGCACCTTCTGAGTGTAAACAGTCTGGAGTGTAACTTACCAATAGACTGAACTGGGGCACCCCCTGCTATTGCCAACCTGTTAGTACTCGTACACAGCTCAGTGGGATAGCCAGGGCATGGCAGGGGGGCAGTCACGACGCAGGCACCTCCTCAGTGCCCAGTATACCCACACTGGCTTCCGTAGGGCTGGTGCTCCCACCCTAAATGTATATTTTAAAAAAATTAATAAAGTGTGCTCTGCGCGGGCACCAGTGTGTGCGGCACTGCCTAACCACTTTGTTCCCTAGGTTGCAGTTGTTCATATCTGTCAAGCCTTCTGGAGTTTGTTCGCACTTGGGCCCATTCCCCTGGGACTTTAGATAGGAAGATAAGTATGTTTTTTTGTAAGTGATTGTAGGTTTGTACTTTGTGAGTGTGGGTTTGAATGCAATGTGTGTGTTTTGAGTCTGGTTTGTTGAAGTGTGTACGTATGTGTGTGTCCATGTAGCAGTGCTTGTGTGCACGTGTGTGTGTGTCTAAATGACTGGGTATGAGTGTGGGAGTGAATGCAGTGTGTGAATGTGTTTGCATGGTGGGGAAGAGGGTAGCATTGGCAATGCTCATATTTGTCAGGGATTCCGCTTCATAAATGATTTACAGTGACCATTACTGCACTATATTGGCTACAGCCTTGTGTAAGTGATTTACAGCGAACACTACAGGCAAAGATTGATTGTTCATGGCTTCATGTAGGTGATGCATTGTGGCTGCAGTCTCGTGCAAGAGATTTAGAGTGAACATAGCTAAAACAGATTGGCTGCAACCTCACACACGTGATTTACAGTGACCAGAGTTATTGGCATAGATTGTTTGGGCCAACAGCTTCATGCAAGTGATTTACAGTGAACATCCTTTGAATAGGTATGGCAATAGCTTCATGAAAGTGACTTGGACACTGTAAACCACTTTCATGAAGCTGGGACCACAATCCACAATCTATGCTAGTAATGGCCAATGTATATCAATTTCATGACCAGCCTACATACATTCTGATTATAAATGTTGACCTGTATACTTTTAACGACCTGTCATTTATGGGACTTTTTCATGTGTTGCCTTTCAGAACCAAATGTAAACAGTGTGCATTTTTACCCCTTTTTGTTCGTAAATTGTGCTGTAAAAGGCACAAATATAAAAAAAAACAACACTTTATTAGGTGGAAGGAGATACTCCAAGCCCTTCTACATTATCTTGTCATCAATAGATTGTAGCTGAGCCTCATGTAAGTGGTTTACAGTGGCTATTACTGACACAGAGTGGGTGCATAGCCTCAGACAAGTGATTTGCCATTGGTAGTATTGGCATAGGCTGTGCCTATAACCATAGTATGTGATTTACTGGCATAGATTGATCATGGCCCGCAGCTTCATACATGTGATCTACCAACTGTAAATGACTTTCGTGCAACTGTGGGCACAAATTACAACTTGTTTATGCCAGTAAGTGTCAATGTAAAGTAATTTACAGTAACTGTCAATGGCATAGATATATGGATTGTGGCAGCAGCTTATTGAACATGCTGTAAAATGCTCTTGTGTACTTTTGGTGAAATGGTATTTATTTGATTTTTAATGTGTTAACCCTAGAAAACCAATTGTAAACTGTCTTTTTACTCCATTTCTTTTAAAAAGAGTGCTGCAATATTCTATTTTATAAATGATCTCCGGGGGAGGGGCGGGGGTGTGTGGAGAAACCCCCCCGAACCAGTCCATATTCTTTTGGGCATCTTTGGTATGCTTGTTCCTTGCAGTTTGGGATACATCTAGGCCACTCCACTGAAATTATTCACCAACTGTGACTGACCATACATCATTTAGAATTCCTAAGGGGCTGTCTGCGCCCGACACCAAAACCTGCCTCCACCAATGGCATAGACCTACCAATGACCCTGAACTCTTACGTACGCTGCTATTCACATACCAAGACCCAAAACAGTGATATTAATGTACCGGTTTTCTGACATGAAGCATCTGTACTCATCTCTTCCCGAGGACTGGATGCCGTTCTTTCAAAACCCTTTATCACGGGTCGACCCAGCACATCTAATAATGCTAATCCTGGATCCTTGCAAACCGCAATCCATCTACCCCCGAACCCCTCTTCCAGTACGGAGGCCCACCTGAAGCTCTGCCATGCATCTCAATCCTGAGTCAAATCACACCTGCTGCTTTAGTCTTGGAGCCCACCCATCACTCGGCCAATGAGCTTAGTTTCAAGCAGCAGCACTCCTTCCATTCCAGTATTAGAACCTAGGAACAGAAACAAATACACTCCATTCCATTCCTGCTGCATCTGCAGCACTGGGACTTGCAAAAACAGTGTGCCATCTCTGCATCTTAGATTGTCTCTAAAGATTCACACCTCGCCTGTGCTGCCTTTGATGCCTGGTATGATAAACCAATGGAAGAAATGGTGACCTCTCTACCCTGTCTCTTTGTAATTCTCTTGAGTACTAGAAGAGTCTTCTTTTGTTACCCATTATCCCTAGGGGTCACTGAAGGGATGCCTGACACAGGGCCCTGAGCAATGAGCCTTGAGTGCCATCACTAAGTGGTGTATCTGGGCAGCAAGGAAGAACCTAGGCAGAATATGTGACTATCAAAGCTGCACCAGTACCCAATCACTGCCATAAACGCATGTGTCCAACTATACTCTTTGTTCAGCAAATTTGTTGATCCTCCAGAGACAGGAGATAATCTTTAATTAGGCCCAGTAAGTTTCAGCTTTCACACATCCTCAACTTCTTCTCTCTACTTGGTTTTGTTTGGCCTCTAGATGGCAAGCTGTATGATGCATACGTCTCCTACTCCACTTCCACTGATGACAAGAAATTTGCCAACTTCATTCTGAAGCCACACCTGGAGAATCGCTATGGGTACAAACTCTTCTTGGATGATAAGGACATCTTGCCAGGCTCAGGTAGGCGATGTCCACTCATTCAAAATTGTTCAATCTCTAGTGTATTTGCACTCTGTTTCTTTGGCCAATCCTAGCCAGTACCTGCAAAGGGCCATCACCCTGAGACCCCGGGATGATGTTTGTGCTGCCTTTACGTGGATGCTTGGATGTTGTTGGTCACATACATCCATGGGCTTGGTTGTTCTGCACATCTCTAGATCATGGGTCAGCGGCATTTGGCTTTCCCCAGTGTTTTGGACTACATCTCACATCAGCCCTTGTCAGAATAGTCGATGATGAGGGATCTGTGGTTTCATAGTCGAAAATATCTGGATAGACACAAGTTGCAGACACCTGCCCTAGATGGTCTTGATTTCTCTCTCTCATGCACACACAACAAACACTCACATATTCATAGTGACCATCACTAGCCGATAAAAGAGGGGTTGAGCAAAACACATAGTATGTTTCTTAACTTCATAAAAAATTTTTTTTTTTTACATTTGTTTGAAAGCAGAGCGCAAGCCTGAGATCATTTTATGTTTTTTGTGGGGCTCATTTTCAAATGCTTGTCACAATAAGCAAAACATTAGGCACCCAGGCAGTAGAAAAGCACCACAGTCCTTAGCAGAGGGCAAGTGGTTGGGAACTAGGCAGAGAAGACCACACTACATGTTGTTTGTTGCACACAGATCCTCAATTGGTGCTGATCACTTACAGATTGCTGATTGGTGCTCATTACCCACAGATCTCTGTATGCTGCTGAACAGATGCCTAAATAGTACTGATCCATCACAGATCACTGGATGAACCTTGTCAGGACATGCTCGCTTTCAATGCAGCATGCCTCTACTCCCACCTTCTTGTTAGGCCAAAAACCTTGGGGTCATCTTCGATTCCGGTTTCTCCTTTGCCCCTCACATCATGGACCTTACCAAAAAGTCCAATTACCAGCTCCACCTCCTCAGAGGCATTTTTCATTGTCTCAACTTCCCCCAGAAGCTCAATGTCTCCAGAGCTCTGGTCCTTTCCAGGCTGGACTACTGCAACAGCCTCTTTCTCGATGTCCCTCTCTCCTCTCTTTTCCCCCCTCCACCAGCTAATCCAGAATAAGGCAGCATGATTTATCCTCGGCCTCAAGCCCAGAGAGCATATCTCTCCAGCCCTAAAATCACTCCACTGACTCCCAGTGGCTGCAAGGATCAAATCCAAGTCCCTTTGCATCATCTACAAGGCCTTCTGGGGCCTGGGTCCACACTATCTCCAACTTTCCCTCCCTAAATACTCCCCTGCTAGAGCCCTACGCTCCTCTAATTCCAATTCTCTGACTGTCGAGTGCTCCTCTAAGCAGAGAGTGGGGGGCAGATCTCTCTCTTCTGTGGCTGGTGCCTCCCTTAGGAACAGCCTCCCTGTCCCTCTCAGATTTGAGACAGACCTCCTTAAGTTCCTGAAACTGCTCAAAACTCTGCTTTTCTCTTCCTCTTTCGCTCTCCTGCTAATCACCCCACTGCCACTGTGACTGGTGGCCTGGTCCTCATGAACCTCATAGGATCTCAGGTCCTTCCTCCCAGTCATGGTCCGCACCCCCTGACCCCCACAATTTGCATTGCCCTGTGTGCCCCCGACTGGTGGCTCCTCTCACCACCCTCGAAAGCTGCCTTTACCAGCGCTTAGCCTGAGGTGCTCCTCCTGGCTCCCCTTGGTACTTTCCTCTTGGGCCCTCCTCCAGCACTTGTCCACTCCTCTGCTCTCTGTTAAGATGGATTTCTGAACTCTGTCCTGGAGGGGCAGAGGTTCAGAAGGCCAGTCTAGTTTCTTGGAACAGGGTAACCTCTGGACAAGCCAGACCAATCAAGGTAGCGATCGCGGCGGTCAAGACTAGGTCTCAAGAGGGGTGAGGGTGACTGAAAGCCAGCAATGAGCACACAAAGCAAGGACACTTACAAATTACTCCAAGCAGGTGTTATATTAAAAATATAGACACATTTATTACAAGGCCTTTGTAACATTGACCGTAGCGAAAAATCTTAATAAAACTCAAGTAAACCAACACATCGAAACCAAATACAATATATATACAATTACCAACGAGTCTAACGAGTTAGGCGCACCAAATGTGCAGACCACCTAGATGGGGAGGAAAACAGGCAGTGCGAATAATAGTTGGACCCAGTCCGCCTTCAGAGGCAGCTAACTAGAAGGAAGTCCGAGCCCTACGAAGAGTGGAGCCTTGTGCTCAAAAGGACCTGCACACGCTGGTGCCAACGGGCAAAGGGGAGTCTCTTCGAGGGAGTCTGGCAGTTCAGTTCGATGAACAATTGAAGATGTACAGAGCTCTGCCACTCAAGCGCAGCCTCCACTGTGGGCAGAAGCAGAGCGCGAGTACGGAAAGGCGTGCTGTTAGACACAGCCGGGAAAAGCTATGGGTTACTGCAGGAGGGCGACCAGTTCCTAGCGATGCTACTCACCGGTCCCCGATGCAGGCAGACCCATGCTTCTCTGCGTCAGTTTCAGTGCTGGCAGGTTCAGATACGAGCAGGGGACGTCTCGGCGTCGTGCAGATTCCGCAGCAGCAGAAGTTAGAGTTGAGGATGTCCCAAACGCAGTGAACCCGCACAGATTGTCACCACAGCAGGGCGACGGCGCGGCCGTGTGTATTTCAGCCCAATGTACACTTCTCACGTCAGACCTGGGAATGCCAAGTGTACGAATCGTGTGAGAGTGGCAAGGTCTCGTAATACAACACAACCTGACGGCAGTTACAGAGCAAGACTCCTGGGTAGGCTGGTCAGTCTGCTGGATGGCCCAGAGGCACTTCCGAAGGCTTACGTGCAGGAGATGGTGAAGATGCCGAGAATAGTTGTTCCCACTATGGCAAGGGGTCGAAGTACCAGTACAGGCCTTCTCGTTCGATCAGAGGTAGAAAGGGTTTCGCAAAGCGACAGCAGTGCAGAGGAGCAGTCCTTCAGCGGGTCACCAGCGATTCCTCGGTTCAGCCTCATAGTTGCAGGATACTTGGCTCCTGTATTCCTTCGTTCGTGAGAACTCAGGAGATCGACATGGCAGTGGTGTTTCCAGCCTCCTCTTATCCACTGTTCCCTTTGCGCCAAAACGGAGGGGACCCAATAGGAGATCTGCTCACAAAACACTCACACCATATGTGGACCTATCACGCACCATGGTGGTCCCAGGCGTTCATGACACATAAGACTCTCTGGCACCCAGGATGTGTATTGAGACCAGACATCCCAGCCCACATCCTGGAGGCACACACAAGGCCTGTAGAAGCCCGCAAAAGCATCTGTGTTTCGCGGGAAAGTACATGCCCAAATAAGGAAGGCCCCAGGACGGCTCGACCTGGGGAAGGTGAAGGGGGCAAGACGGTCAGCGGGCAGGACAAAGAGCCTTGTGGTCTGGCCATTTTGGGAGCCAGGCCACCATTTTGGGCTAAGCGCGAGAAACGCGCTTAAACGCCAAAAGGAGCTCAAAAACACAATCTGCCACCAGTCCGTCCGTCATTCACTTGCACCGTTCGTTAACAATCCAAAGAGAGTGTCTAGGGCCTGTAGAAGACTAGAGACCCAAGAGAGCAGTAACTTAGCTTACAGTGCCCTCTTGTGTCATGTTGCGCGAAAGCTGCAACATGATAAAAGAACTACGGAAAACAGCGTTTCCCAGTACTGACTGTCTTAAGGGCATGTCAGTTTCCCCGTAAGAATGTAGCGAAAGCCCAGAGGAGTGCGCCAGAAGGCTGCACTTCTCTGGCAAAGTCTAGATCATGGTGAAAACAACAGCAACAAGTTTAGGGGTTGCCACATGGAAGGAAAATTACCCACAATTAAGAAATCTTTCCTAACACTCGCCCCTCCCAGACTATGGACAGGGGGAACTAATCCACCCCTGGATGAGTCTCTTGTTCAGGTCGGTTAAAAATTCTGGACAACCAATTAGCATTGCTATGTTGGACACATGGCCTATGCTCAATAGTGAAGTCAAAGCCTTGTAGGCTTATGGACCACCTAAGCAACTTTGGATTCTCTCCCTTCATGTTCATCAGCCACTTTAAGGGCTTATGGTCCGTTTGCACAGTGAAGTGGGTCCCATAGAGGTAGGGCCTCAGCTTCCGTGGGGCTCACACAACAGAGAAGCATTCTTTCTCCACTGTGGACCATCTGAGCTCTGTCCTTAAGCTGGCGACTAATAAAACCAATGGGGTGTTCCTTACCCTTCTCATCTACTTGCGATAGTACAGCTCCTATCCCAGTGTCAGAGGTGTCCGTCTGCACAATAAAAGGTCTTTGATAATCAGGGGCCCTGAGGACAGGGGCCTGGCACAAGGAGTCTTTTAAGCCGTTGAAGGCCTTCTCACAGTCGTCGGTCCACGTTACCTTCTTGGGTTTCTTCGGAGTGGTGAGGGCAGTCAGAGGGGCAGCTATGGTGCCATAGTCTGCCATGAACTTGCGGTAATACCCCGTGAGTCCTAAGAAGGCTCTAATTTGGGTCTGTGTAGTGGGGGTAGGCCAGTCTTGTACTGCTTGTACTTTACTGGGAAGAGGCTGTATCCTCCCTCCACCTACTTCATGTCCAAGGTAAACCACTGAGCCTTGTCCAATCTGGCATTTACTAGCCTTTACGGTCAAGTGTGCTTTCTGAAGAGCCTGGAGCACAATCCCGAGGTGTTTCACATGGTCTTCCCAGGTGGCACTGAAAACTGCTATATCATCCAGATATGCAAGACAGAATTCGTCCAACCCATTCAAAACATGATTCACAAGCCTCTGGAAAGTGGCAGGTGCATTCTTCAACCCGAACGGCATTACCCTGAATTGGTAAAGGCCGTCTGGAGTAGAAAACGCTGTCTTCTCCTTGGCATGTTCTGCTAAAGCTATTTGCCAATAGCCAGCAGTGAGGTCAAACGTGCTAAGGTAATTGGAGGTACCCAAGGTATCCACCAGCTCATCTGTTCGAGGCAAGGGATGTGCATCTGTCTTGGTGACAGCATTCAGAGCCCTGTAATCCATGCAGAACCTCAATTCAGAAGTGCCTGCCTTTGGAACCAAAACCACAGGGCTGGACCTAGGACTACTAGAGGGTTCAATCACCACAAGGTCTAACATCTTGTTGACCTCGGTCTTAATGTAAGACCGTACTTTGTCTGACATCCTGTATCCCCTACCTTTGGTAGGTACACTGTCTCCTGTGTCTATGTTTGCACCAAGGTATCAAACCAGGCGACTGTGAAAACAGGGAGGAAAACTGCCGAAGCAAACCTTTCACCTCAGCCTGCTGATTAGAAGTCAGGTGAGGGGCCACTCAGACACCCTCAAAGGAGCGATCTGAAGGACCGCTTTGGAACAGGCCGGGGAGAGGTTCAGACCCCTCTTCCTCAACATCTGAAGCCAGTAGCAGTGCTGCGATTTCGATTCTTGAGACGAAAGCCTTCAGCCTATTTATGTGGAACACTTTTGGAGCCTGTACAGGCCTTCCAAGGTCCACTAAATAGTTAACCTCACCCAGGGGCTCCACCACTGTGTAAGGGCCTGACCATTTGTCCTGTAAAGCTCGAGGCCTTATGGGATTCATGATCAGGACTTGCTGACCAGGTGTAAAGTTGATGAGGGAAGCCTTTCTGGTCATACCAATGTTTCACCAGCGCTTGTCCTGCCTTCAATTTATCACTAGCCAAGCCCATCAGACGTACCATCCGGTTTCTGAGCCCCAGCACATAATCTACTACGTTGGTAGTAACAGGGAGAGTGGGCATCTGCCATCCCTCTTTGACTATGGCTAAGGGTCCCCGTACAGGATGACCAAACAGAAGTTCGAAGGGGCTGAAGCCAACACCCTCCTGTGGTACCTCTCGGTAGGCAAACAGCATGGTAAAAGAATATCCCATTTTCTTCTCTGAGGTTCTTCCAGAGCCCCAATCATGCTCTTTAACGTTCTGTTGAAACGTTCCACCAGACCATTGGTCTGGGGGTGGTATGTAGACGAGAACTTGTAGGTGACCCCACATTCTTTCCACATAGCCGGCATATACTTTGACATAAAGTTGCTGCCTCTGTCAGACAAAACTTCTTTAGAGAAGCCAACCCTAGTAAAGATGCCAAGTATCGCTTTTGCAACCGACTTGGCAGTTAGTTTTCAATGGGATAGCCTCAGGATATCTGGTAGCATAGTCGACTAGCACCAACATAAACCTATTACCTGAGGATGTCTGCGGGTCGAGGGGACCAACAATGTCGATCCCTACCCTTTCAAATCGTATTCCCACAACTGGGTGTGGTACCAATGGAGCTTGGATTGTTGAGCCACTCTTAACAGATAACTGGCAGGAGGCACAACTCCTGCAGTGACTTTCTACTTGCACCCCCATCTTGGGCCAGTAGAAGTGCATGGATAACCTTTGCTTGGTCCTCTTAATACCAAGGTGACCAGCAAGGGGCACTTCATGCGCCAGCTGCAGGAGGAAGGGTCTTAGAGCAAGAGGAACCACCAACCTCCTATGGTCTCCTTCTGTGGACTCTGTGGGCTCGCTATACAGGAGTCCACCTTCCCAATAAATCCGATGCGTCCCAGGAGGTTCACCCTCAAGCTGGGAGCAGGCCTGTCTTCTTAGGCCTTCCAGAGATGGGCTCTCACGTTGGCCTTTACTGAATTCTTCCCTGTCAGGACCACCTTCTACTAACAAGTCTTTTAGTTCAGGATGGTCATTGGGGTCAAATACTACAGGCATCGCCACCTCCTCGTCAGGCCCGGGCGATTGACCAACTTCCTCCACCGCAGTGGTAGGCGAATTCGGGGGAATGTTCTCTTTCCCTCGTCTTGACTTTCTTACTCCTTTCGCCTTGGGTTTCCTCTTTGGCTGGGGCGGCGTATTGGTCTTGGGCAATGCTGCCCGTGTTTGAGACCATGTGCAGGGTCTGTCGGCAGTGTCTCCTACGAGCCCTAAAGCTCTGAGATCGTTGCCTAACAAGACCTTTCCTGGGACGTTTCTCTGAATGCTCACTGGAATCCTGACTGCTGTACCATTTTAAAGTAAGATTTACAGGTATTACAGGAAACATGCGAGGTGGGCTGTCAGCCAACTTAGTGGGCACAGAGTAGCTCTGGCAACTTCCTCTGAATCTACCAAGGTAGAATCCACTACAGTTTGACTGCACCCACTATCCCTAAGAGCTGCAATATCTACTCCATTGATCAGCACACTGTATTTAAAGTAGTGCTTGGTATTATCTGGAATCCTAGCATAAGCCTCTGCGACTTTAGGCTCCCAGGAACCCAGGGAAACTAAAACTACCTCTGCTTCTTTCCCGCTGGGGAAGAAATCTGAGGAGAAGGATGCTCCTGTAATCTCTTCTTCCTGGTAGGAGGAGAAGGCCAGATTAGCGGAGTGGACCCCCAAAGGTTTAACCTTACACCGGGGATCCCCCTTCACATGGTCAGTTGCTCCACAAGCAAAACAAGATCCATTGGGTCTGTTTACATAGGGAGGATTATTGTAACCAGAGTTCTGTTTCGGAGGCTGCCCTCCACTACCCTGTGAGTTCTCTTGTGTCTTAACCTTATTTTTCTTTTTGTGGCCCTTTTTGAGAGGAAGTTTTATCAGATTCTCCACCCTCCTTATCTTTGGACTTTTTCCCTTCCTCCTGCTTACCAGGATGAGTTTTGTCCTTATGGGACACTCGATGTGACACCCATAATTCTGCTGCAATGGCAAGCTTCTTAGGATCTATTTCCTTCGAATCGGCCAAATGCTGCTTAAGCTCCGGGGAAGAAGATGCAAAACTATGTTCCAGCATGACAAGACTTGTCATGCCTTCAAAGGTAGAAACCTTATAACCTTCGACCCCAGCCAGTCAAGTTTTTTAAGGATTCGGTTACATAAGATACCCAAGTACCACCTTCTTTTTTCTTATACTCTTGGAATCGTTTTAAATATTGGGCAGGAGTCTTTCCAAACTTTAAAAAATGAGAGTTTGCTTTAACATTGCGAAATCAGCTCGCTCAGCCTTCGACATTTCCATAATGGCACTACAGCCAGAATGGGGCAGTCTGCTGAGTAACCGGGCAATCTTATCAGCATTGTCAACCTGTTGGACTTCACATGCATATTCAAACGTATTCAGCCAGTCCATAATGTCATTCTTTTCCTCATACACACTGAGCAGATCTTTTGGAAATCATGGATGAGAGGAGGCCCCAGACCGATGTCCAGGACCCTTGGATTCATTTGCAACCTGAAGCTTGGCCAGTTCCAACTGGTGAGCCCTGTCTTTCTGTTTTTCTGCCTGCTCGATTTTTAGCTTGACCCTATTTAACTCTAGCTCTTCCTGTAGTTTGGCCATATTGAACTCCAGCTCCTTCTGCCTAAACAGCAGCTCTTGCTTCTTGAATTCAAGCATGGCCTCCCCATCGACACTGGCAGAGGAAACATTAGACATCACATCCTCCCTGTCCTCGTGGTCGCGGTGGATCAGTGCAGCGGCAGAACCGTCGGTTCTGCCAGTGAGAGCAGCCCCACCTCCTTCCGCACTGTCCTCAGAAGTTATAGCGTCAAGCTGCGCTTCTTGCCACGCCACGATTCTTTGGATCATATCCAATTTGGTGCCTTGAGAGGAGACACCTCTCTCCGCACACATCTTTTTCAATGTTTCGGATTTAGAAGCATTTAAAGTTAACAAGGTATTTGTTTCCATACTGTTAGATACGACTATGGCCTTTTAAAAGTTAGACTATGACAATTCACTATGTTTCCTGGTAGGAATAACTTGAAATGCCTTCGCTCGTGCGCAACACTGGATACCTTCAGTCGTATCCCACCGCTGTACACCAATTTGTTAAGATGGATTTCTGAACTCTGTCCTGGAGGGGCAGAGGTTCAGAAGGCCAGCCTAGTTTCTTGGAACAGGGTAACCTCTGGACAAGCCAGACCAATCAAGGTAGCGATTGCGGCGGTCAAGACTAGGTCTCAAGAGGGGTGAGGGTGACTGAAAGCCCACAATGAGCACACAGGACACTTACAAATTACTCCAAGTAGGTGTTATATTAAAAATATAGACACATTTATTACAAGGCCTTTGTAACATTGACCTTAGCGAGATATCGCAATAAAACTCAAGTAAACCAACACATCACAATCAAATTCAATATATATACAATTACCAACGAGTCTAACGAGTTAGACGCACAAAATGTGCAGACCACTAGATGGGGAGGAAAACAGGCAGTGCGAATATTAGTTAGACCCAGTCCGCCTTCAGAGGCACCTAACTAGAAGGAAGTCCGAGCCCTATGAAGAGTGGAGCCTTGTGCTCAAAAGGACCTTCACACGCTGGTGCCAACGGGCAAAGGGGAGTCTCTTAGAGGGAATCGGGCAGTTCAGTTCGATGAACAAATGAAGATGAACAGAGCTCCGCGACTCAAGCGCAGCCTCCACTGTGGGCAGAAGCAGAGCGTGAGTACGGAAAGGCATGCTGTTAGACACAGCGGGGAAAAGCTATGGGCTACTGCAGGAGGTCGACCAGTTCCTAGCGATGCTACTCACCGGTCCCCGATGCAGGCAGACCCAGGCTTCTCTGTGTCAGTTTCAGTGTTGGCAGGTTCAGATACGAGCAGGGGACGTCTCGGCATCCTGTAGATTCCGCAGCAGCAGAAGTTAGAGTTGAGGATGTCCCAAACGCAGTGAACCCGCACAGATTGTCAGCACAGCAGGGCGACGGCGCAGCCGTGTGTATTTCAGCCCAATGTACACTTCTCACGTCAGACCTGGGAATGCCAAGTGTACGAATCGTGTGAGAGTGGCAAGGACTCGTAATACAACACAATCTGACGGCGGTTTCAGAGCAAGACTCCTGGGTCGGCTGGTCAGTCTGCTGGATGGCCCAGAGACCCTTCCAAAGGCTTACGTGCAGGAGATGGTGAAGATGCCGAGAATAGTTGTTCCCACTATTCCAAGGGGTCGAAGTACCAGTACAGGCCGATCAGAGGTAGAAAGGGTTTCACAAAGCGACAGCAGTGCAGAGGATCAGTCCTTCAGCGGGTCACCAGCGATTCCTCGGTTCAGCCTCGTAGTTGCAGGATACTTGGCTCCTGTATTCCTTCGTTCGTGGGAACTCAGGAGATCGACATGGTAGTGGTGTTTCCAGCCTCCTCTTATCCACGGTTCCCTTCGCGCCAAAACGGAGGCGACCCAATAGGAGATCTGCTCACAAAACACTCAAACCATACGTGGACCTATCATGGACCACGGTGGTCCCAGGCATTCACGACACACTAGACTCTCTGGCACCCAGGATGTGTATTGGGACCAGTCATCCCAGCCCACATCCTGGAGGCACACACAAGGCCTGTAGAAACCCGTGAAAGTATCTGTGTTTCGCGGGAAAGTACATGCCCAAATAAGGAAGGCCCCGGGTCAGCTCGACCTGGGGAAGGCCAAGGGGGCAAGACGGTCAGTGGGCAAGACAAAGAGCCTCGTGGTCTGGCCATTTTGGGAGCCAGGCCACCATTTTGGGCTAAGCGCGAGAAACGCGCTTAAACGCCAAAAGGAGCTCAAAAACACAAAGAAACGATTGCTGCCACCAGTCCCGTCCGTGATTCACTTGCACCGTTCGTTAACAATCCAAAGAGTGTCTAGGGCCTGTAGAAGACTAGAGACCCAAGAGAGCAGTAACTTAGCTTACAGTGCCCTCTTGTGTCATGTTGCGCGAAAGCTGCAACATGATAAAAAGAACTACGGAAAACAGCATGCAATAGTGTTTTTTTGCGCACAGATTTATGAATGGTGGTCATCACACACAAATTGCTTAATTTTGTTCATGATGGATAAATGGGTTATTTTGGTCATTGCATTTTGTTTGTAACACACAGATCTTGGATTCAGACTAGTTAGGGTCCCACTTTGATTTATGGATGTTGATGGTGTTGGCACCAGTCGCCAATTGGTCACTGGAAGGTTCTTGTCACATACTTAGGGATGTATCTGTGTGTTGACTTTCTATGCTGCTCATACAAGGATGCCTAATGGGAGTTGACGCTGCTCACACAGAGCTGCATTGAGAGGGTTGGTGCTGCTCACACAGAGATGCTTGGATGGCGTTGGTGGTGGTGAGACATGAGGTCCTGGCCAGTGTTAGTGCCAACCACTCTGATCTATTCCTGCAGAGCCCTCAGCTGAGCTTATCATGAATATCAGCCGCTGCCGCCGCCTCATTGTGGTCCTCTCAAAGGCCTATTTGGAGCAGGAGTGGTGCCGCAACAACTTTAGGTAAGTGTGTGGCTGCAGTACAATAACCTTTATCTGCAGATTCTTCACTGGAAATCTGTGACCCAAGCATTAAGACAGTTAATGGTGTCTGGGTGGGCTCCCATTCCTATGTAGGTCTCTCTGCCTTTTAGCCTTTTCCCTGCACCTCCCCAGGCATAGCTCTGAGTCGTCTTCCAGTATGTGCCCCAACTTTCCTTTGGCATATCTCAATACAGCTTCCATGGCCTGTATTTCTGTGACATAGCTATTCTGTCTCAACTGTATCTATTTAGTGTGTTCTCCCCAGTCCATAGTCATATTTTAACAAATCTACATAGCATGAGACTGCTATGCAGAATAGACTAGCATGTCCACATTTTTAAAACAAAGAGTAACTTAAAAATAGAAATAATCACAATTCAGGAATCGTAATGCTTTACTATGCAGAATCACATTTGACATATCTTATTCCCTTGGCGTTTCGTTCTCCTTTTTTAGATTTGATACATCGATCTCCTGCTTCCCTGTGTTGTTCCAACCAAAAACAACCTACAGTGTGTTAATCTTTATTTGCCCCTCTTTGGCATGCCACCCCCTTGGGACCTCTCACCCAAACTCCAACAGTCCGGTCTTACCCTCCTCATTTCTGATTCTCTAGATTGCCACACACCCCTTTGTCAAACACTCCATTCCTGGGCTCACCATGACATGACATGACTTCCCCACCCCCTATCCCCTAACCCCTGGCTTCTCTTGTTGTGTCCCCTCTTGGTGCATCTTCCCTTAGTGTCATTCACCCTCCCTTAGTGCTGTTCCCTCCTGGAGCATTTCTTTTGTGTGTCTGCCATCAATGTGTTTGCCATGAGTGTTCCTAACAAGCATACATGTACTGTTAGTCTGGCTTTTGATATATATACTTGTATCTCTTTTATGTCTCCTCTCATATTGCTCCTCCACTTGTTGTGTCTCCACTTAGCTTGTCCCCCCTTTGGCATGCCACCATTTAGTATATCTCCTATTGACATGTCTTCCCTGGAGATTCTCCCTTTGCTGTGTCTCCTCTAGGCATGTCTTATTGGAATATTTTCTCACAGTCATTCTCCCATTCTTAAATGTGTCTCTACGTGTCATGTCTTCTCCTGTAGTGTCTCCCCTCGGCAGGTGACCCCCATTGCCGTTTTCCTCTCAGCATGCATTCCCTTGCAATGTATCAAACTCCTCTGTCCTTGATTGGTGTTTCTCCAATTGCAATATCTGCCTGTTGAATACCCCCTATCTCCATGTCTTCATTTGTTGTGTTACCCCTGGACATCTCTCCCTTTGGCATATCTTCACTTAGCATGTTGCCGCTTGCCTTCTCTCTCCTTTGCATGTCTCCCCTTAGCGTGCCACCCCTTAGCATGTTCACCTGTGGATTGTCTTTTCTTGTCATGTCTGTTCCAGATAACCCTGGATTATGTTTCCTCTGCAGGGAGGGGCTTTGGCGACTGATGGAGCTCTCCAAGAAGCCTACTTTTATTGTGTTTGAGAGTCAGTACAAGGAGCTGTCTAACCCTGTCATTCATCTGCTGAAGCAGTATAAGAGGACAGTCTCTTTCTTGCCCTGGAGGTCTGGCTCTATGGTGAGTACAAGGGAGAAGAGGCAACTCCTGTGGAGCAAACCTCTTCCCAGTGGATAGAATCATAAGGGTTTGCTTATTAGAGAATGATCTTATGAACCCTGTGGTGGTTGACTTCCTTGCATCAACTACTGTATCCTACAAATGGGCCATTTAATTGGTGGGCTGTGCACCTTTAGATTATGTGTATGTTTTCCAGTGGTAGGCTTTTAGAAGAGAAATAATTCCTTGGTGACTCCACTGTCTTAGGTCAGTTGTCCAATACACTAAAAAGATATACTTCTTCAAGGAATGGCTTCTCCTTAATACCTTGGTCCACACCCACTCCACTCCTCAACTACCATGAGACTGGGCGATCAACCCCGCCCCCCCTGTCCGCTTACTCCCCTAGTTTCTTGTAGATACACTGCAGACTTATTGCCTGCCCCCCCTCCCATTGTTAGCTCTTTGCTATCTTATATTTTTCCTTTGCAATATGCTTCCCTCAGGGTGTACTTCACCCTATGATTTGTAAAGCACTCTGTTGCTTTTCGATATTAGGCCAGCGCTGAATAAATATTTTGATAATAACTGTGTCAGATACTATTGAATACTGCATAGTGGTAAAGTTGAATCAGGGTGCAAGGCTTTCTCTGGTCGTTAGCCATTAGACATTCCCCACAGACATCCACAAGAGTGCTTCAAATAACTCTAAAAGGGCAGAAACCAGATTGATAGGTGGGAGGAGTAACGTTCCATTTGAATGAAAGCTGTGTGGCCATTGCTGATTCGAACTCTTCGCTCATGCATGGTAGATGCAATATAGGTCTGAAGTTTGCAAGTATCTCCAGGTCTGTGCAAGCCTTCCTCAGAAGGGGAATGATTATGTCCGGCTTCAGATTTGGGGGCATTTTCTCTCCTCTCAGTTAAATGTTGATGAGGGCAATCAACAAGGCGGTATCCCTGGGACATCATGTTTAGTTTTTTTGTGGTGGTAAAGGCCTGGGAATGATGCTGATGCCTTGCAGGAATTTAGGGTCTTTATACCAGGATTAAGTTTAATGAAGTACCTCTGGTTTTCAGGGAAATAAGGTTGGGGAAGAAGCCTAAGGTATGCGGTGTTGGTGCAGAAGTTCTTGAGCCACGTGTGAATGAATTGCATAAGATAATCTCCAAGCTTTTGGAGAGTTATCGGATGAGGGTGCTTAGGGAAGGATGGCCATCTCTTGGGAGACGTGGAAGAATAGCTTTGTCATCAGTGGTGAGTCAGTTGTGGTACTGTTTCTTGGCTCCCTTGTAACCCCTCCTGTAGATGTAGGAGGTTACATAGTCTGAATGGGAACTTTGATATCCTTCTGACCCTCCCCAGTACAATTTCACACAATTCATTGCACTCAAGTCATCATGAAATCATTTGTTTGATTCAGCTTTGCTGGTCATGGGATTTCACTGTCTGTGGGGAGCTGGCTGCAATGTTTAGGGCTGCTTCACACCTCTTGCTAGGATATCAATAATCTAATATATATTCTCCTACACAACCTCTTGCTGGCACGGTGCACAAGCCTACTGTTAGCGGGTGCTCTCTGTTGACCGCAAGACAGGTCAAAGTTAATTCTTAGACGCACGTGCTCACCTTTAAGTACGGCTTTAGAGTGGTTAAACAGAAACAAATGGGTGAACACAACCTTACGAGAGCACTCGGTCTTGAAAAGTGCAAGAATAACTTTAATCTTTTATTCTCATAAAATCCACATATAAAACCCGTTATTTAAAAAGAACCAACATGGTCTTACTGGACTGCTTGTTACAGTCCTGCCATGTCAAATTGCACCACGCGTTCCATCCCTCCATCAGGGACTTCCTCAGATGAAATTACAAATCTTTGTTTCAGGCTGTTTTTTTTTATTTTTACATTCCACCAAGTCACGTGACTCATTGTTATTTGGCGGAGTTGGCTAAATTAACCCGGGGGCCATCTTGTAGTGTATTAAAATAGCACTTTGTGCTTCTGCCTGTTTAATATTGTTCTTCAAATACGCCAGCACTGATATATTTAACCATGTGACTTGGTATGCTTTCAATAATTAATCACCGTTTTCTAAACCCATAAGCCCAGTGGCTCTTAATGTTCTGTACAGTCCCCACTGCAGTCTAATACTGTGTGGCACGTACAGGACAGTAAATTTCAGAGAAGCCCTCGGATTGCAACAGCATAAAGCGCGCTTATGTTGTCACTGCCCTTGTGGGCTGTACTGAATGCAACAAGCTGTTCAATGCCATATTACTGTTATCGATTCAAATGATGCCCCAGTGGGCTACTCCCAATAAAATGCATTGTGCTGAATTCATTTTTCTAGTGTCTTGCCCCAGTGGGCTAAAATGCAACAATATCTAAAGTGCAAAGTGCTCAATATCATTTAAGACAAACCCCACATTATATGTTACATGTATCACATTAAAACCAGTGTATATAAAGAGTGTATCAATATAACTTTCTAAAATATATAAAAAGGTAAGGAGCATTTACAAAGCCTAATAAAAATGGCTAAAAAAAAAAAAAAAAGGTAAGGAGCATTCAACAATGTATTTCGATAGAAAAAAACCTTACTGTCATACTAGTATACGTATCTCTATACCATGACATTCTAATCTTCTAATAGATGGATAGCCAACTCTTCATCTGAATTGTGCCCAAATGTACGTGTTGAATACAATAATTAGTTTAGACTCCAACTTGCAAAGACTCGGTTCTCTATTGCCTTGTCTTACCTATTCGGGAACATGTGCTAGTGCAAGAGTCGCATGACTGTTATGTCTATCGGCAAAGTGCACTGTCAGAGGATAGTTCTCATCTTTGTGTAGAATGACTCGATAATGCTGTAAAATGTGAATTTTTTGTTGGCAAATGGTAGATCCTATATACATTTTTTGCACAAGGATATTTTACATTTTATGGCATAAACTACATACTTAGTTAAGCAATAGTTTTTATGCATAATGTACCAGTTGTTTTGTTTTTTTCTTCCCATATTCTACCATGGTTTTCTTTTCTGCAAATGTGCACACTTTACATTCTTTACATTTGTCAAAACATTTTTCTCGATGTCGCACTGCCTAGCCAATTCGTTCATTGATTAATTGACTGGCTTCAACATGCTAGGTGATATCGGGTCTTTTAGAGATTTGGCTTTAGAGAATGTAATTTGGGGAAACTGTCTTAATACTGCACTGAGATCATCATCAGCTTTCAGAACTGGCCAGTGCTTTTGAAGTATATTTCTGATGTGAATTGTGTAATAAATCTTATCTGTGTCTTTTTTCTATTTAGCTTTGAGAGTTCCACTCTTTTTCATTTTGTAGTTCTGTCATAAGCATTGGTGACACTTTGTCTGGAAATCCCCTTTCCTCCCTTATGCTAATATTTACATGGGGTGTTGGGAACAGGATTATGCATGGTCGGATTGCTTTGATGAATATCAGGGACAAATAATCTCTTGGTACAGATATATATATATATATAGATGATCTGCTCTTAATTTTGAGCGGAACAGAAGAATCACTAGTTGAATATATTTCGCTTCTTAACAACAACAATTAGAATCTGAAGAATCTGAAGTTGACTTTCTCCTGTACTCCAAACCGATTGCCATTTTTGGATGTAGAATTGTTTGTATTAAACAGCAAGCTATGTAGTAAATTACACGGGAAGGTTAATGCATCTAAAACAATTTTACATGGGAAAAGCCACCATCCAAAAAATGTGATCAAAAGTATCCCCTATTGGGAAATGATCAGAGCCAAATGAAACTGTTCTTTGGATGATGAATTTCAATAGGAAGTTAGCAACGTGGGAGCACATTTTCTGTAAAGGGGATATTCCAGACAAAGTGTCACCAATGTTTATGACAAAACCACAAAACGAAATGGAGTGGAACTCTCAAAGGTAAATTAAAAGAAAAAAGACACTGATTGTATAAGATTTATTACACAATTCAGTCTTCAGTCGCAACACATCGGGTATACTCCAAAAGCACCGGCCAATTCTGAAAGCTGATAATGATATCAGTGGAGTATTACAACAGTTTCCCCAAATGACATTCTCTAAAGCCAAAACTCTAAAAGACCTGATATCACCTAGCATGTTGAAGCCAGTCAATCAACAAACCAATTGGCTAGGCAGTGCGACATCGAGAAAATGTTGTGACAAATGTAAAATGTGCAAATTTGCAGAACAGAAAGCCATGTGGGAATAAAAAACAAAAGAAGTGGTACATTACACCTAAAATGAATTGCTTAAATAGGTATGTAATATATGCCATAAAATGTCCTTGTGCAAACATGTTTATAGGATTGACCATTTGCCAACGAAAATTTCCCATTTTACAGCATTATTGAAAAGATTAGAACTATCCTCTGGCAGTGCACTTTGCGGATACACATAACAGCACTGCTACTTGATTAAATTATTTTGCACTAGCACATGTTCCCAAATTGGTAAGAAAAGGCAATGGAGAACTGAGACTTTGCAAGTGGAGTCTAAACTAATTATTGTATTGAACCATTTGGGCACAATTTTGATGAAGAGTTGGCTAGCCATCTATTAGAAGATTAGAATGTCATGGTCTAGAGATATGAATACTAGTATAAATGTTTTTTCTATAGAAATACATTTTTGAGGGCTCCTAACCTTTTAATATATTTTAGAAAGTTTTATATTTGTATTTTATTTGTATTTAATTTATACAGCACTTTAATCCAAAGTGCTTTACATGAGGAACAAGGCAATATACAACAAGCATAACATGGCAATTGAATCACAACTCGAAAACAGTACAAGGAACAATTTACATTATTGCTGAGGTAAGGTGAGAGTGGAGAGGGAAAGAGGTTTGAAAGGGAATGGGAGGTATGAGTGGAGGTAGAAGCAAGAGGGGAGGCGAGAAGGTGTGAGGGAGAAGAGTGGAAAGAATAAGACCCGATAAGAGCGGGAGGTAGGGTAGAAGGGAGTAGAGAGGAAGGAGAGAGTGATGAAGTACAGAAGTAAGAGGGGGAGTAAGAGGTGAGGGATGAGGCGGTGGGAGAAATAGGAGAGGAAGCAAAAGGTGTTAGGGAGGGGAATGGAAAAGATAAGATTTTAGAGAAGAGCGGAAGGAAGGATAGGAGGGAGAAGAGCATTTGGGGAGGGGGAGGCGGTTCCAGTGGAACGGAGCGAGGAGTTGGAAAGAGCGGAAGCGGGAGGGGGCGCAGTGTGGTGGTGGTGGTGGTGGAGGAGGAGAGAGTAGGAAAAGATTAGCAGAGCAGAGAGAACCAAAGGGGTGTACAAAGTAAGAAGGGAGAAAAGGTGTGGAGGGCAAGACCATAGAGGGATTTGAATTTGAGCTGGGAGTGAAATGAGAGCCAGCCTAGAGAGGTGAGAGAAGAGGAGATGGAGTCAAGAGGTGAGAGAAGGCAGTGGGAGCAGATGGCGGAGTGGTAGACAGATTTGAGTGGGGAGAGGTGAAGGGAGGGGAGTCCAAAGAAAAGGGAGGAACAATGGAAAAGTCTGGAGAAGATGAGGGAGGTAATTATGAGTTTAGTAGCGTGAAAGGTTAGGAGGGGTCAAATTTTACAAATGTTGTAAAAGTGAAAGCGACAAGACTTGGCAGTAAGAGAAATGTGGTGAGATAGCGAGAGGTGAGGGTCAATAGGAACGCCAAGGTTACGGGCATGGGGAGAAAAGGAGAGTTGGGAGGGGGAAAGAGAATCAAAGGGGGAGGGGAGGGAGGAGGAAGAGTGTTGGCAGGGAAGAAAAGTTTTTTCAGCATTAAGAGTAAGGAAGTGAGAGGACATCCAGGATTTAATAGCAGAAAGGCAAGAAGAGAGTATATCGTGAATGTCGGGAGAGGAGGAGGAGAAGGAGAGGAAAAGCTGGGTATCATCAGCTTAGAAATGGTGCGAGATACCAAATGAGGAGATGATGGGAGCTAAGAAGGAAGTATAGAGTGAGAAAAGAAAGGGGCTAAGGCCCGAAACTTAGGGGATGCCATGGTTGAGAGGATATGTGGGAGAGGTGGAGCCACCCCAGGAGACAGAAAAGGTGAGGTTAGAAAGATGAGAGGACAGCCAGTTAAGGTGAGGTTAGAAAGATGAGAGGACAGACAGTTAAGGTGAGGTTAGAAAGATGAGAGGACAGCCAGTTAAGGTGAGGTTAGAAAGATGAGAGGACAGACAGTTAAGGTGAGGTTAGAAAGATAAGAGGACAGCCAGTTAAGGCCGAAGTCTATGAGGCCAAATGAGGAGAGGGAGTTGAGGAGAAGAGGATGGTCAACAGTATCAAAAGCAGCGGAGAGGTCAAGGAGAATAAGAATTGAGGAGTGCTTAGAGTAGTGTGCAGAAAGGAGAGAGTTAAGAACAGAAATGAGGGCAGAAGCCAGATTGGGTAGAGGGAAGGAGGGAGTGGTTAGAGAGGAAGGAAGAGAGTTGAGAATAGACAATATGTTCGAGAGGTTTGGAGAGGAAGGGTAGGAGAGATGGGGCGATAATTGGATGCAAGGTGGGGATTAGCAGAAGGTTTTTTGAGAATAGGGATAATAGTTGTGTGTTTAAAAGGAGTAGGAAAAGTGGAAGTCGAGAGGCAGATGTTAAAAAAGGAGTTTAGTGAGTGAGCAGAGGGAGAAGGGTCCTGAGGTTAGAATGAGAGGTGGATCGGTGGAACATGCAGTAAGGCAAGAACACTCTGGAAGGAGGTGGCAACCCCAGTAGAAGTCGTGGCGAGAAAGGAGGTTGCAGTGTTGAATTAGTGGTAGCCAAAGGAGCTGAGTGGAGGCCGAACTCACAAACCCACTGAGGAGAATGATGCAGGGCTGGCTAGGGTTGTAAGGATCAGGAGAGTGAAGAAGGGCTGGTTGGAGAAGGCCAGTCCATGAAAGCAGGGCCGGCCGCCCTAGGAGCAGGCTAGAGGAAGGAGGGCGGCAGGATTAGTCCCAACAGTCCAGGGCTGATGTCGAAAGCCGTGAAATGCAGGTGAGGATTAGCGCTGAAGTCGAGAGCAGCTGGGGCAGCCCACGCAGTCTTGGAAGGGCGGCAGCCACGGCTTGCCGAGGTGGAGGCAGGCAGAGTACACCTGTGAAGGCGGCGAGAGCCCTCAGCTCGAGAGCAGTTGGAGCGGCCCACGCGGTTCTGAAGGGGTGGCAGCCGTGGTAGGTAGAGGTAGGGGGCAGCCTGAGTAGAACTGCGTAGGTGGCGGGAGCTCAAGAGCAGTTAGAGCGGCCCAAGCAGTCCTGCAGTCCAGTAGGTGGAGGGCAGCCCGAGTGGAACTGCATAGGCAGCAGGAGCTCTCTGGACGAGGGCGGCTGGAGCAGTCTGTGCAGTCCTGGAACGGTAGCAGCAGCGGCAGGCACAGGTGGAAGGCTGCCCGCATAGACTGGTGCAGGCGGCAGGAGCAGTGGCCGACAAATGAGGTGGGAGCAGTCCGGATCACAAGCCGAGTCCTGGAAGGGCAGCAACAGTGGCAGTCAGAGGTGGAGGGCAGCCCGCGTAGACCGGTGCAGGCGGTGTGAGCAGAGGCTGTCAATCGTGGAGGGAGCAGTTCGGAAGCACAGGCCGAGTGCGGCAGAACAGCCCGCTCAGTTATGGATGAGGGGCAAGTGCTGCGGTAGTGTGATGTGGAAGGCCCGCAGCACTGAGCAAGAGGAGCGGGCAGAAGCAGCACCAGGAAGGATGAGGCACAGGGGGAAGCAGTCTCTAGAAGTCCAGTTGAGGGGGACCATCGAGGGTCAGGAGAATCGGGACGAGTACGCCATGTTGCCGCCAGCAGGCGGGAAAAGTGCAGAAGATGCGATCCTATGGAAAGGGGCTGAATTAATATTAATTAATATTGATGCACTCTTAAGATATACACAGGTTTACATGTGATATATGTAACATAGAATGTGGTGTTTGTCTTAAATGATATTGAGCACTTTGCACTTTAGATATTGTTGCAGTTTAGCCCACTGGTGCAAGACACTAGAAAGATTATTTCAGCTCAATGGACTTTATTGGGTGTAGCCCACTGGGGCATGATTTAAATTGATAACAGTAATATGGCATTGAGCATCTTGTTGCATTCAGTACAGCCTACCAGGGCAGTGACAACAGAAGCACACTTTAAACTGCTGCGAACCGAAATGTACTTTTATGTACCTGCCACACAGAATTAGACTGTACTGCTGACTGTATGGAACATTAAGAGCCATTGGGTTTATGGGCTTAGAAAACGGTACATAATGCTTGAAAAACATTCTACCAAGTCGCATGGTTAAATATATCCGTGCAGCTTATTTTAAGCACAATATTAAACGGGCACAAGCTCAACAAGAGTTGGTTCTTTTTTGATATGCTACAAGATGGCCTCCGGGTTAATTTAGCCAACTGGGCCAAATAAGAATGAGTCACGTGACCACATACATCACGTGACTTGGTGGAATGTAAAAATAAAAAACAGCCGGAAACAAAGATTTGTAATTTCGTCTGAGGAAGTCCCTGAAGGAGGGTTGGAACGCGTTGGGCAATTTGACACAGCAGGACTGTAACAAGCGGTTCAGTAAGACCATGTTGGTTCTTTTTAAATAACCTGTTTTATATGTGGGTTTTATGAGAATATAAGATTAAAGTAATTTTTGCACCTTTCAAGACTGAGTGCTCTCATAATTTTGTGTTCACCCGTTTGTTTCTGTTTAGCCACTCTAAAGCAGTACTTGGAGGTGAGTATATATATAATATATTTGGTTATTTATAACGCGCTCAATACCCAGAGGTTTTAAGCACAGACCTGGGGATCGTACCTGTGTTACTTCACGTCCTCTTGCTTCCAAGTCGACCGCATTGCCCCTGAGGGTTACATGTCTTTATATCGAAACAATATATAAAGAACGAAGATATATTGATACTTTTATAACGAAAAATATAACGCCTGTCCCCCACCCCTAAAAACCACAGCAACCGTTTCCCCAGAAGATTTTACCCATTACCCCACCCGTAAGTGCATTCGTCATAACATTTTTTGTTCTAAAATATTGATATATGTTCAGTCTTTATAAGATGTTCGATATGAAGACTGCATACCCCCTGAGCTATCCTCCGAAGTGGGCTCATGTTGATCAACCTAGGTCTGGTCAGTGGTGAGAAAGGCTTTGATAAAAACCTCGGCCTAGGCATCCTTGGTGTTTATGGATCAGGCATGGGGACCCTGCTGCATTCTTGATGGAAGGCAGGAGCCACACCTCATGGGTCCTGTTGAAGAGGGCACAGGTGGGGTCAGTCCAAGAGAAAGGCTGGTAGCCTGCACTGCTGATGTTGTCGTATATCAGTATGGGAATGTATGATTTCAGGAACGGCCGGAGTGATGCATAGACAGTTCAACTATTTAATGATTCTTATAGTGCAGAGGTTATCAAACGGTCGATTGCAAGGGACCAGTAGCTCGCCTGAGCCTCTTCAGTCGCCCGCGCTGGAGATACTGAAAAATAAACCCTTTCTGAAGAAAAATTATTTACTGGTGTCTTTTGTTGCTACTGTCTGTGTTCAGGATCCAAACCCTGGTCACTCCGGCGGGGATCTTGGCTGCTGTGCCACGTGGAGCTACATGTAAATTCACTGACCGATGTATCACATTCTGCTTCTGCGTCCGCCTGTAGTACCACAGATGGCCTTGTGCGCCCCCACGACACTGTCTTGCTTGAGCGAGCTTGCTCTTGTTTGTCGGAGATGTCCGAGGGGTTAGGGCAGGAACAGTGTGTGCCACGCAATGAAAATATCACACTAGCACTGCCGCTCGCCTGGGCTAGCATAGGTGGCTGGTGGAAGAGGACCTGGATTTACAGCAATGCTAAAAATACATGTCCATGGAAGTGAGTTACAAAATGTTTGTCACTGCGCAAAAAAACAAATATGGGAGGTAGGGAGTCAGCAGATATTACGATATGACAAAAACTGGATATGGCCGGCTAACGGGAACAGCACGTGTTCGAAATGGATGTCTCAATGCAGCCATGCAACACAAAGGTGCGCCACAATCTTCAAGCGTGTTTAACAGTAAGATGTGAAATGCACATATAATATTTGAACGTTCAGGAATGAAACAATATCTACATGATTGCTAATTTCACAAATGTATTGGTGGGGCCCAGGCGAGCAGCCAGGGGCTGTGCGCTTCTGCATGATCGCAGGTCTTATTGACAGATGTCAGCCCATGTTCAAAGATGGGGGCTGGGCAGTGGTGGAAATGGAAAAAAATGGAAAGGGGATCCCACAAGGGCCGAGCTGGGGGTGAAGTTTTGAGGTAAGGTCGGAGTTCCGAGGAGGCCATGCTGGCAGTTGGACTCCACTCAAAGGACTGGTGCCATTTCTTTCATGCTGCCGCTTCCCAAACTCCACACTGTATATCAATTCCACTTCAAATCACTTCCATGGCAGTGGTGCACCCAAAATACTGTTGGTAACACTGTGATTTTGAGAACATTAAGGGATCCATAGACCCACTCTACAGTACAAGGCTGCGGGGTAGCTCGGCAGGTTGACCTACTGTTGCTGAGATGCGTAATATTGAAAACTGGTTATTAATCGTATGCCTTTTTGCAATTCCTTATTTTTTTTTTAAAAGACATGTCTATAAAATGTGGCTGGGAAGGGGTGGGTTGGGCTGATTGCTTGCTTATATTCAGAGGAAAGGTGAGGATACTTCTGCCCCTGTAGCGAAAATCAAAAGTTGGCACCTATGAACCCACTGTTTAATTTCCTAAAAACTGCTATCAGCACAACAGAAGCATTTATTTGTGATTAACCATTTTGACAAGCATATAACATCTTTATAAATTTTACTTTATAAATATAATCTGTGCTAAAACACAGAGGGGCACACAAATAAAAGTATATGTGGTGTCTGTCAAAGAAAACTAGTGAACGCAAGCAGCATTTTTCAGTTTGGAAATTTTATTTATGGAAGTGTGAAATGCACATTTGGAAAACAATAGTGTGCTCAGCATGTAGAAAGCCGAAAGCTGCATAAAACGCAAAGGAAGGGGCACAACAGTTACAGGAAATTTGTGTGGTAGTCCAAGAACTATCTGTCTTTTTTATGGGGCAGCTACTAATAAATAATAATGCAACAAAGAGGTTTTTGACGTTCTTAATATACTTGTGAAGGCATGTGTTGTTCCATCTATTTATAGGGTGGAAATAATCGGGCCAAAATTTGTAAACATTCTGAGGTTTATAAACGTCCCCATCCCATTATCGCACAATAGTAGCTCTCCACTGTTGACCTCCACTACAAGTAGATCTAGCTAACGTAAAGGTTGAAGACCCCTGCTATAGTGTATATGTTGCCACTGTCATTGATCATATGTTGAGGTCCCATAGAGTGGCTGCAGGTGGAGGTTTAGTGCTCTACTGGGCCTTTAAGGTCGAAACCGCCATGTGCTTGGGAGTGTGGAAGAGAATCCGAAAACAAAACGTGTGGCTGATGATGATATTATGATTTTTGACATTGTTTTTTTTTTTTAATAAACATATTTTATTGGTGATTTAAACACATTCATACAACATATCAAAAGTTTCCCCCCTCCCCCCTTGCACCCCCCCATTCCGGGTTGATTCCTTGGTCTGTTCATGTTTGTCACTCCATGCATCACCTCCAGTAGTATGTCGCCTGTAATGTTCAAGATAGCACCCCAGTGCTCCCGCCATTGCCCACCAATAGTTCTCAGATTTCACGTTCTTCCCACTTTCCCCAGATCTTTGTAGCTTTTGCAGGGCACCCCCGTGCCGTGTATATTCTGTGTTCTTTTGTCGCGCAGATGTCCATTTCGTTGACCCATTGGTCGACTGTTGGGCATTCCGGTGCACCCCATTTCTGTGCTATGTCCTGCTTTATCAGGCCCATTGCTGTGGAGAGAAAAATACCCTCCCATTTGTTCGAGGCGCTTTCATCCGGAGCGCCCAGTAGCATTATTGCGGGTTCTAGTGTTATTGTGCGGCCCAGCATTCTTGTAAGTACTTGTGAGCATTGTGTCCAGAAGTCTCTGATCTTGGGGCAGTCCCAGAGGAGATGAAAAAAAGTGCCCTCCTCCCCCTGGCATTTCAGGCAATTGGGGTCTGCTGCCCTTCCCCAACCGAAAAGGGCCACGTGGGGGTAGTATACCCTGTGAAGTATTTTGAGCTGTACCAGTCTTATTCTGGAGTCTATTGCGATTTCGCGAGGGTGCATGAGGACCTGAATCCAGTCCTTGGGGTCAATATCCCCAATATCCCGCTCCCATCTAGTTTTGAGGCTGGCCAGTTCCGGAGTAGCGAATGCATTGATGGCCTTATACAGCATAGTCGTTACCTTGGTGGGGATATGTTGTGGCAGTAGGTTACGTTCCAGGTGTGTATAATCTGGTGCGTCGCCAAGTTCTTGCCTGTAACCCCTGAGAGCGTGTGTTAGTTGTGTATAGTGCTATTGTTCTGCTGCCGGGATTCCAAATTTCTGTTGGAGTGTTTCAAACGGAAGGATGGCGCCATCCGCAATAACATCTCCCGCTGTTAATCCCGGCCCTCACCCATCGGGTCCATGTAGTCAGTTTTTTAACCTCCGTCAGCATATGATTGCCCCATAGTGGTTGTGCCGTGGTGATCCTGTTCTCCCAGCCTATGTGTCTATGGGCCTGCCTCCAGACAATCGTGATATGGGATGAAGTAGTTTGTGCGGGGGGTCTGGGTAGGCTTTGGTATAGTGTTCGGATTGGTGGGGTGTCCTGGGTTATAGGTAATTCCGCTCTGATGTGTGGGAGTTCTGGGTCCCCATGGAGGAGGTCATTAACTATATTTAAGTAGTAGGATCTGAGATGTGGGACTCCTATGCCCCCCTCCCAAACAGAGCGTGGCTAGTGCTATTCGGGGGTGCCCCCCTTCCATATTAGTTTCCTTAAGAGGCCCTCTACCCGGGTGAACTCAGGATTTGGTATGGCTAGCGGGGCGTTCTGCAGGACATAGAGGAAACGTGGAAGTGCCATCATCTTGAATAGGGCCGCTCTCCCCATGAGTGTTAGTGGCAGGAGCCTCCAGTGCTGTACGTCACCATCGAAGTAGTCGATCAGCAGGTGTAGATTATACAACACATAGTTTGATAGTGTCCCAGTGACCCATATGCCCACGTAACAAAAACCATCCCTCTCCACTCGACATGGGTGTCCCGGGGAATTGCCAGATCATCGCCTTTAACCGGGAAGAGGATTGATTTCCCCCAGTTTACCCTGAGGCCACTGAAATTCCCGTAGGTCATCAGCATTCGGGCTATGATGGGGCATGCATGGTCCAGGTTGCTCAAATACAACAGTAGGTTGTCTGCATAAAGGGAGAGTTTATCCTCCCGTCCGTTTGGCCATTGGAATCCGGACCATGTAGTTACTTGTCGGAGCCATCGGGCTAGTGGCTCGATTGCCAGGGCGAAGAGAAGGGGGGACTGTGGGCAGCCCTGTCGAGTGCCTCGGCCCAGTGGGAAGGTTCTAGAGGTCCAACCGTTTACTCTAACTGCGGCCAAGGGGGCCTCGTATAGAAGTTGAACCCAGCTGAGAAAGGTTTCGCCTATGCCCATACGCCGCATTATTGTCCAGAGACTTGCCCATACCACCGAATCGAACGCTTTCTCATAATCAATTGCAAGCAACGCGAGTGGCGTATTAAGGGTTGGGGCCCTTTCCAGGAGCAGGTGTGAATGTCATAGGTTCATTCTGGTCGATCTTTGCGGCATGAAGCCGCATTGATCTTGATGGACCAATGCCGTTATGACCGTTTGGAGCCTATTTGCCAATACTTTGGCCAGGATTTTAGTTTCGCTATTAATGAGTGATATCGGTCTATACGACTTACATTGGTTATGAGGTTTCCCTTGTTCGGGAATTACCACGATATTGGCGGTTCGTAGGTCCGGGGGAAGGGTGCCCTGCGTCTTGGCGGCTAGGAACAGATCACGAAGGGGGGCCGCCATCTTGTTGGTGCCCAACTTCTTCCAGGTCTCGGCCGGGAAGCCATTTGGGCCTGGTGTTTTCCCCGATTTGTAGTTGGGTCATGGCCTCTGCGATCTCGGCTTCATCTATTTCCCTATCCAGATGTGCTCTTTGGGGTTCCGACAACTGCGGGAGCGTGATCTCCTCCAGAAGGGATGAGTCCGTGGGGGCCGTTGGAGCGGCGTAGAGCGAGGCATAAAAGTTGGCAAATGCCTCCGCTATTTCTGGGTCTGTTTGGGCAGGTCTGTCTGGGCTATCTGTAATTAATCTAAGATGTCTGTGCCCTTCCTCCCGTCGCTCCAGCCATGCCGTTATCTCCCTGTTCATAAATTCTGTTTTTGGACCCCCTGTGTGCCTGTCTGGTGTTATCTAGCGCTGTGTTATGCAGGGTAGCTCTGGCCTTTAACAGGGAGCGGTGTGTTTCTGGGGTAGCGTTGGTGATGTAATTGGTTTCCCACTTTTCTACCTCAGCCTCCGCCTCAGTTACTTTCCTATGATGTTCTCTCCTTTTGTTCCATATCCAGGCCATCATCTCCCCTCTAAGTACCGCCTTGTGTGCTTCCCAAAGTGTCACTGGGTCCTCCACCGAGCCCGTGTTAATTTCGAAGAATTCATCTGACTTTACAGTAATATGCTCCACGAATTCAGGGGGGCCCAGGTAGTAGTTATTTAATCTCCATGTTTTGGGTGGTAGGGGACGCTCCGTTTGGAGCGTCACCTCTAAGGGAGAGTGATCTGATATGCCGCGGGGGAGGAGCTCTGCCGCCTTTACCCTATATGCTTCGGGGGGTGGGAGGAAAAAATAATCTAACCTGGAAAGGGATGCGTGTGCTCCCGAGTGGAAGGAGAATCCCCGGTCTGTTGGGTGTAGTTCTCTCCACACGTCGCTCGGACCGAGCGCGATGCAAAGGTCGCTAGACCCGTGGGCCGGTGCGGGTTTCTGTTGCGGATATGGGTCCGGTCGAGTGTGTTACACATAACATCATTAAAATCCCCTCCTAGGATGCACAGCTCTGTCTGTTGTTGCGCCATCAGTGCCGTCACCTCCCCCAGGAGAGCCTCCCCCAATCCCGGTGGGGAATATATCGCTAGAATAGCCATTGTCTCCCCCCAGAGTGTACCTTGAATCATCACAAAACGGCCACTGGGGTCCTGCACCACAGTGGATAATTCAAAAGGGAGTCGTTTATGCAGGAGTTTCAGGACCCTCCGGGAGCCCATAGTATACCCTCCGTGGTACGTCGCCCGATAGTTGGATCTGCGGAAAAACTGGCAGTTTGAGCCTGCTAAGTGGGTCTCAGAAGAGCTACATCAGGGGAGTGCCTGTTAAGAAACTGTAGGATCAGTCGGAGTTTTATACTTGAGCCCACACATTCCATGTAAGGAGCTTAAGAGACCTATGGCGTTCATTAGACATCGTTGAGGGTTGTGTATTTTGGCAATCGGGGTCGCTATGTTGTTGTGTAGCCATTACTGTCTAAAGGTTTATGGTGGTGTGCTCTGCGGGCGCGTGGTGTGTATGAACTTAGAAACATTGTGTTCGCATTTGGTGGGAGTGTGGGCGGCGAGCACTGTGTGTTTGGTGAATTCGCTATGGACGCTTGCCTGGTATGGTTCCCCGGAAAAAGATAAACATTATACAACTTCCCTTCCCCTCTCCCCATACTCCTCCCCAACATGAAGTATCTGTCGCCCGATCTCTACTGGCGCTTAAAAACTATGTCGCCAGGTTAACTTAACATGAATTGTTCCCACTACCCCTCTGACTTACTATACCCGTGTGGGTCTGGTGTCTCGGGTCTCAAGTCGGGGCATGGCGGCCGCCGGTGGCATGGTGTGTTACTGGTGACTGCTTGCGGTTCATGTGATCCGTTGCAGGGGGACAGGGGTAATCCGCCATCAATGATACTCCCGGAGGAGTGTTCCTTGCAGGTTGTTGCCAGGAGAAGTGACCGGGCATTGAGTATGCCGTGAATCGGCCCGTTCACGTGTCCGGCCGCTGCACCTATTTTTTTCTTAAACATCCGTTATTCATTGGGGTCTCCGTCTGGTTCGATTGGGACCTCCGGTCTGGGTTGCTGTGCAGGTCTTTCTCCCCGTGGTCGGGGTCTTGATCTACTTCTGCGATTTTGATTTGGTCCAGTCCAGTCCCCCCCAGTGTGAGTTTCTGCCCATCTCCAGGCCTCCTGCGGGTCAGTGAAATGGACAGTTTTGCCCTCATGCAGGATTTTCAGTTGGGATGGGAACACCAGTCCGTATTTCACGTTCATGGAGCGTAGTTTCCTCTTTAGGTGTTCAAAGGATTGCCTGGCCCGTTGGACCTCAAGGGTGTAGTCTGGAAAAAAGGCTATTTCCGCTCTGTTATATGTCATTGACCCTTTGGTGCAGGCCATTTGTAGGTTGGCGTCTCTGTCGCAGTAATTAAGCAGTTTCGCGATGATTGTTCTCCGGGGAGCCCCGGGGATCGGGCGTCCCGTGGGCATGCGGTGTGCACGCTCCACCGAGAAAAATTTTGAGAAGGTCTTTGGTGCAAAGAGATCCGCCAGCAATTCCTCCAGGAAGAGTTCCACGCTGGGTCCCTCCGCACGCTCCGGTAGTCCCAGGATATGAATGTTGTTGCGGCTGGACCTTCCCTCTCCCTCGTCGACTCGGGCCTCCAGGGTTTTCATTTGGTTCAACGCTTGCGCGAGTTGTTGGTGTACCCCGCTCAGGTCATCCTCCACTCCGGAGATTCGTTGTTCCGTTTCCCCGGTCCAGGATGGAGGTCGTGGCGGAGGAAGGAGACTTCGGTGGAGATGGTGTCCATCTTCTGCTCCACCGAGGTGTGCGAGTTTTCGATGGCGGCCATCGTGTCCTTTAATGAGTGGTTCCTCTGGCGGAGAGGGGGTTACCCTCGAGTCCTCTGTGCTTAGTGCCATGGTTGTGCTCGTGGCGTATTGGTCCATGGTGTATTGGGTCGAGGTTTTCTTATTCCTTTCCTTGCCCATTGTATTGCTTTGCGTGGGTCGCTTGTTGCCTGTTTGGAGGGGCTGTTTTTTCCCGCCTTATCTCGGGCCACTACCGTGCTCTTGTAGCTTGCTTACAGTTTTATAGTCTCAGGAGCCTTAAGCAGTAGTGGTCTCCTTGAGGTTCTGTTCACCGATGAGTTGTTTGGGGTTTCACCTCGTTTATCTTGCCTCCTTAGTACCTTGAAATACGTCGTTCGTATGTATTTCCGTATCAAGGAGGGCCAACTCGCCTACTCAGTTCTCCCCTCGCATCGCAAAGATGGTTCCGTTCAGTATGCCACAAGGTTCTCGATTATCTCCTCCCCAGGCGGCTGCACCGCAGCAGGAGTGTGGTAGGCTGCCTTGCCAGGTTGTCAGGTGCCGTGGGATGTCGGTGGTCGGTCGGGGAGGAAGGAGGGTCACAGGCCCTTCACGTCTGTTCCCGGCATTCTGGTTTGGTTCTCTTGACTGGCGATGCTTTCCGCGGTGTCCCGGAGCAGATCTCTCGGGCTCCGCCTGCCCAAGAGCCGAATGGCGTTCCGAGGCACCGCTGCCTGGGAGTAGCGTTGTTACGGGGGTCGATTCCACCATCGTGTGCCGGGGGTGGGGGAAGATCGCACAGTCCGCTCACCCTCGGCCACAGCAACAGGATATGGTCCACCGCTGTGCAAAGTCTGTGGTTTGAATAACGCCCAGTTGCTCCGAGGGCATTTAGTACCGCATCTGCTCCGACAGTTGAGATTCGCAGCGGCCCACGTTTGTCTTCGCTCTACTTCATCGTAACTTGGAGGCGGCCATCTTAGTTGGGCCCGCGCGATACGTTCTTACAGTTTCCAATGCCGATATCTTGCGTTTTCAGGCGTGGATCCGGCCCCTTTCACGGCTAGGTGCTGCTATCGTGTTCTGCTGCCCGGATTTATTGTTTTTTAGCAATTTCACCTTTTCGTAACGCAGGATTTTTCAGGCGGCCGCGGCAGCGCCGACGAGTCGCGTCCTCCTCGCTCGCTCGCTGGCCACGCCCCTGGATTTTTGACATTGTTGATTACCGACAGTGAGTTCAGTAGTGCAACTCTGAGGATGGCTAAGAGCATTTTAGGGCTCACTTACTGTGATTCTGTTTGTGTTGTCAATTTGTTTCTGAGCTTTGTAGGTGTTGATGGAGAGTGTGTAGAGTAGTAGGACAGAAGGGGAGATGGTAATGCCATTACAGTTTGGTGCAACGGTCCATCCTGAGAACATATCCATCTTCTAGCTACCTTAAAACAAATTCTGCTAATATTACCTACCAAAGGAAGGAAGTGGCTGCAGAGGAATATTTCTGCAAAAGACTGTTTGCTGAAATTATTTCTCACAAACTACTTATTTGCGGGTGAAAATTATGGAGACAAGCATGACATACACTGCAGGTAGCATCTAAAACTTCAATAAAAGCAGTTGCCTTGCAGCAGCAACATAAATGTTAAAGCAAAAGGAAAAACGAGTGCCCCACAGTGCATTCACAAATAACCATAAAAAACTAAAGACAAATGCAAAAAGGGAAATGAAAATTGTAAAATGCCATACCTGTGGAAGGCCCTGCCGAGCCTCCTGAAAATCCCCAGTCATGGTCTCGATATGCATTCATTGTCCAAAATGTCTTTGTATTGTTTGAAATTGACATTTGTTGTACTGCTTTCATTTGCTTTGAATGCAGCTTAAAATGAGGCCCAGTTACCTAATAATTCTTCTTCTTTTCGCCAAGGTTTAAAACGTTGCAGTAGGGCCATCTAATAAAGTTATCTATGTTGCAGGGATTTAAATGATTTTTTAATTAGGCTGGGTTTAGTAAGATTCACTTGGCTTCCTTCACAAGTTGAGACTGAATATTTGCCAGTTGTCTTATCTGGTGTTACATTGTTTTTATAGAAGTCGTTTTAGGCTATGGCATACAGGCACATGTTTTCCAAAGCAGTACTTCTGTTTTGGGTACTATGTGTCAATTAAATTGTTTTATCTTAATGTCCTGGCTATTGGGATCATGCTTCATCCCTTTTAATTTTTGGTATGTTTTTAGGGGTGTTGCCTTTTGCACTGTCTAACAAAAGACATCAGGCTATTTACTCCTTTTTTGCAAACTGCCCTAGGGAAGCCAAAGCGACATTTGGTCTACTATTTACCGTTGGTTTATATCTATGTCGGCAGTATTTGCCACACTTATGTTTTTGGACACGCGTAAGATTTGTGTACGTAGGTCACTATATGTGGTTTCTGAAGGGAGGTTGCAGATAATGTATTTTTCAATAAACTGTTAAAACAGTAGCATAGCATAACTGTCATGGGCAAATTTGGGAGCATCTTTTATCCACAAAAGCATGTGGATGTGTGGTTCTCCTCTGGATTGATATTCTTTTCTACAAAAGAAGTGTTGCACTTTTCCGAGCGGAGGGTTAGTTTTATTGCAATGGAAGTGCAGCATGGCAATGAAACAATGGTGAAAGTACCTTGATACATTGACAGGGCCAACAGAACAGATTTCTACTGGTGTTTATATATCTATTCCATTTTTATTTTTGTTTGCAGTTCATAGGAAGTTGTGCAAGTCATCCCATGCGTACTCTGCACAACTTAAAGTAACAAATCATGTGGGTGGGCCTAGGTTCCTTAGCATATAACGTACATCAACGTAACATTGAAACCAGTACTCTTTTGTACCATGCATGTTTTCCAAGTGATTGATACTTGACTGCAAAACTTCTGTCTTTTATCTTTTGAAGCAGTTGGGTAGTGGACATGTTTAAAAATGTAGAGCCAGATGTGTGTGCAGCACCATAACAGTTACTAGTTCACCTTTCGGACAGGAGGTGGAAAATGTATTCTACATTTTGTCTGAATCTGGGGTCTTCAGAATACATTTATAAAGAGTAAAGTCTGATGCAGAAATGTGTGTGGATCTTTCATCATATCGTTGCCCTTTTCAAGTAGGAAAGAGTAGAGGCAAATAATGTGCTTCTTCACTTTTTGCCCACATGCTCATTAGGGATACTTTGGTTTGACACATTTGAAATGTTTCTAATGCAACTTCAATGGTGTCTTTTGCAGTGTAGTGGGTGAATGGCATACTTGTCTAAAATGTTGGCTGTTGTAACAGGATCTACACCTTGAAATTGGCCAGTTTCTGGTGACTCTTGAATTATTTGGGTGGTTTCTCTCAGGTTTTCCTCTGTTTATATCTTTGTAGTATTCATTGTTTTCTTTCCCATGTTGTAGGGTTTGTCTGACTTTAAGTCGACTAGTTGTTGCCACATTTCTTTGTCATTTGTTGGTACCATCATTAACTAGTACAATCAAAGATTGATCTGTTGGTGTTGTACTCCTAGAGTTTCTACATTATCTTTAAGTTCTAATGGCAAATATACTACTTCACCATGGATGCCTTTTACTAACTCAGATGGAGCTAATTTGGTGGTTTTCAGTTGAAGGCATTTTATACATTTAAATGGGTCTATTGTTTGGATTATAATGCTATCGTAAGTTTTTGGAGAGCTTTTGGAAGGGGGAATATTAGTTATTAGTGATAGCATGTGATGGCATTTGGTTATTGTCGTCAAGCTTCGTATCGCAGAACGTGCCTGTGAGGGGTCTTGTTATTTTGTATTTATTTTCTGCTGTTAGATATAAAGCTATTTGGAACCATTGGGATTCCCCATTGTCCTCTATTTTGTAAGCCATATCTACTAGTTTTGTGTTCCTTTTTATAAAAAAAAAGGTCTGCAACAACAGACACATACTTGGTCTGGTATTTCAACAGATGCATTTTGAAAATTAGATATTTCTTTTTTGGTGGTGTTTATCAGGAGGTTGGTGTTGGTGAGGTTTCTGCAAATTTTTTCTGAAGTGACTGAATTTTCAAAGTCCACTTCAGTTCCAAAGTATTTACTTTGGATGTGCTCTATTTCTCAAGAATTCTGTGGCTGTCCCATGTAGGAGAATGTTATTTACATTTTGCAGTTCTATCGCAGGACTTTTGCATAGTATAGTCTGCACAAGATTCTATATAGTGGAATTGTGTGTTGCTAAAAGTGGTGGAAGGTGCGTTTGCAAGCAGTTCCTGAAATGCAGGCTAATTTAAGGTCCTCTAAGTCCAGTGTGGCTGTGCACTGGACAGCAGTCCTTGGTTTGTAAAATTGTCTTTTTTAGTTTTGCCTTTTAGTTTCAAATGGTGATTGAGGAATTGTAAAGATTTAAAGGATTGTTGGCATACATTACACATTGAGCTGCATGTCCATATATACACTGGGAGGTTTGTTTGAGCAAAATGAATATTTGGTTGACCGTTTGTTGGGGATGTTTTTTCTGTAGGGGTATCTTTTGCCACAATACTGTCTCCTACCATTTCATATTCTCTGACATTAATGTCTATGGCGATTGGGTTGTTTTGTAAGCCTCTTTATTGAAATATGGTTATGTGCTGCTTGTGTGAACCCATTTACCTTCTCAGAAAAGGTATCAATATTGACATTGCCCATAATTAGAAGTACTTTTTTGTAATGTATTGATTTTAATTGGTGGTTTCATTCTGTTGAAAATCAATTTAAACAACTTTCTCTTTAGTAGAAATGTGCTGTCAATTAGAGCTTTGAGGATTAGTCTTCTGCTGTAGTTTTTAAGGGTAGATCCTGACTTGTCAGATGTCTTGATCAGATTGTGAAGAACTCTAGGGTGGAATTTTTTTTGTAAAATACATTTTTTGGAATGCTTTACTGTGGCTACGTTAACATTAGTAGATGTAGTGTTAGGTTCATTAGTAGGTCTGCTTTTGTTTGTGCATCTTTTTTACTTTTAGTTTTTGGAAGAGGGGCCTTACTTTTTCTAGTGGTCGCTGGTTTAGTTTTGTTGTGAGGTTACTAACAGTTTTGTTTTAATGTTTTCTATAAATGATTTTAGAGGTGGATGACTATATGGCTTGCTTTTATTCTTATCTGCTCTATTTTGTCTTTCTTTTCTACAGAGTTGCTTTTTAGTAGGCGTTCCGTCTTTTGGGGCAAAACAAAATTGTGTGTGTTTGAAAGTTGTGGAATGTATGTGCATATATTGTGGATGGGTGTGTGGTTGTGATTGTAGCGATGGATAGAGTGCTGTTTGATTGTTTAATGGGATGAAAGGTGTATTTGGGGAGATTGTAAGAGTAAGAGTGTGTGTAGGTGTGAAGGGTTTGGGTTAGTGAGTAATAAAGGGGTGATGTGATTGAATATTAGGGTCATTATGGTGTTTTGAGGAAAACAGTGGTTGTTGGAATGGTGGTCTTTAGATGGGAATAGAAAGTATGTGAATGTTGCAATATAATGAGTAAGAGTGAAATATAAATGTTGATTCAAAAAGAATACTGTAGGCTAATATTGAATGCACATTGTTACAATTAGAAAAGTATACATGCTATATTGATGTACTTACTTTGTAGTATGTGAAGTGTTCTTTTTTGGTAGTTGTTTTTGGCAAACTTCTTTTTCCTGTAATTGTAAAAGAAAGTAAGTGGATATATGTGGTAATGGTGAAGTGCTTTTAGCAAGCAAGGTTGTTTTTTTATGAAAGTAGGAGGAATTGTTTGGAAAAAGAGTTAATAAAGTTGTGTTATCGGTGGTGTACGAAAGTGTGTACTATATTAAAACAATTGCAGTATGAGTAGTGCAGTTTGTCACAATAGAAGCAACAGGGCAAACATTGGTGTAGGAAAAAGATGCATATCTAAGTTATTTTTGTGGTGCTGATTTTAATAGAAGAAGAGCTGTGTTTGTGGTGTAATGTATATGTAATAAGTTGCAGTGTTGTTAAAAAATATGAAACTGTGGCCTAGTGGTAATGCAATGGCGGATTGTTGTAGAAGCAGTGTTTTGGTGTCTTATAGTAGAGTTTTGGACAGAAGAGTACTTTATATGTAAGGTAAAGTGTTGTATTTAGATACTTTGGTCATATACATATACGTGTGAGCAGGTGGAGAATGGGGCAGTGTAAGGGATGTAATGAGTGAGGTTGGAAAGGGTGAGATTTATATGGAATGAAAAATGGAAAATGCTGACCGTTTTAAAAATGTTGCTTTTTAGGAGCATTTTCATGAAAGTAAAAAAATGCAGATCTGCATTTATAGCAGCACTGTGTGCAAGTGTTTTCTAAAAGGAAAGAAAAGCAGATGGAAAAGATTGGTAGCACGTTTTTTAGTGGCAGTTGGTGTGTGAAAGTTGAATATGTTGGCAATACATGCATACTTGCCATTTCGATCCATTGCAATATGTAGGTGCTTATGAAGTTTCTTTTCTTTGTATTCTGGGAGTTGTAGTTTCACCCTTACCATTAGAAAACTTGGACTACAAGTCCCAGAATGCATAGAAGAAAGTAAGAGTTGATTATCACCTACAGATTGGAATGGGTCATGTTAGCAAGTATACATGTACTGTCAAGGTATTACACTTTCACACACTGAAGTGGTATTTAAAAATATTGCACACATATTTTGCATCTGCTTTTTCTTTGTTTTACAAAGAAGTTACACACAGTACTGCTGTAAATGTATATATGCATTTTTAACTGTCGTGAAAATGCTCCTAAATACAAATATTTCTAAACGCAAAGCATTTTCCATTTTTCATTTAATATACATGTGACACTTTTGAATCTTGCAGTCCAGACCTGGTTATCTTTTCAGAGGCATTTTGGGACTTGTAGTCTGAGTTGTGTAATGGAGAAGTGGTATTAAAAGGCAAAGATAGAAACCAAGGCTTGATAAGCAGCTATAGTTTGGAATGGGTCATGTTGGCAAGTATGCATGCACTGCCAACATATTAAACTGTCACACACCAAGTGCCACTTGGTTGACAAATCTTCTTTCTGCCTTTCCTTTTTTTAATAAAAAGGTTACAAACAGTGCAGCTATGAATGTGCATATGTATTTTTTAAATTTCATGAAAATGCTGCTTAAAAGAAACATTTTGCATTGTAAGTAACTGCCGCGTGATGTGACCAGGTGCTGAATGCTGCAATGCATGTGCTAGAGTGGTTAAAAAAGAGAATGTGCTTATTGAGAAGCTTATTACAGGGTAAGTGGCAGGAACCCTGTAAACATACATTTGTAAAAGAGTTGGAAAAAAATACTTAAATAAATATAAGCATACTTATACTATGGGCCTCATTAAGGGTCCGGCTGTAACCCTGCCAATGCTATTAGCGGGTTGACACTGGACTGTAATATTTTACCAGCGCCTGACTTCCCAGTGCCACTGGCTCATTAAGAGTCCGGCAGCCCGGGAAGTCAGGCGCCAGTAAATTGTAAGTACGGGAGTGGGGACACGGAATCACTGGCAGCATTTGAAATGGTGCTGGTGCTTCCGTGAACAGTCTGCCTACCGTTGTCGCAGCACCTGGCAGGGTCAGACCTGTCAAGCGCAGCGGCCATGGTAGGCAGGCAGAGTTTGCTGTTCCGGAAACAAAGGTGCCGGTAAACTCACCGGCACCCTTGTTTCTGGACTGGCAAACTTGTAATGAAACCCTATGTCTTGATAGATGCAGATGTGGAATTGGCAAATAGAAATCTTGGAGAGTTTTACAGTAGTTTTTGATGCAGGTGGCTTTAACAGGAGACATGTACTTCGAGAGTTCAAGAGTACATCTGAAGTGTTGAACATAGATGACAGGGTTACATGTAGAGTTGTGGGATGTGACTGGGGGATGTTTGTGTGACTGTTTGAGAGCAGCCAATGAGGGAGTGTTACAAACATGAACATAGAAAAGGTAGAAGGGCTGCCCTGTGCTACAGTGTCCATGGACACTGGGGTAGTCTGCGGACCTGCATGTGCCATATGGGTCTTTTAAGGAGGCCTGGCATGGAAAGGGGACTGCAGAGACCGTGGACAGTCATGGATGTCTGCAGACATTGAGGTATCAGCCAATCGGGTTTCTTGTGTGGTGTGTAGGAAGACTGGGTAGCAAGAGTTATCTTTGTTGTGTGCAGTGAAGATGGCTATGGCTTTGTGGAAGCCGTCTGTCTGGATTGTGGGAGACTCTTGGATCCATTGGCTGAAAAGTGTATGCTGAGCACTTTGGATTGCCTGACAATCTTGGATTTGATGAATTTCAAGTTTCTGTCACAGTTGGCTGCTCAAGGGCATACGTGCCCAGTCATCCCTGTGTGGTGGGGACCTTGGGGCGATCCCACAGAACCATTGCCCTTCGTTCTCATGGGATGCTCGGAAAAGCCATGTGGATCATGTCCTGGCGCCTCTGGCGCCAGGCTCATAAAAGAGGTTAAATATGGGAGCCTGGTGTGAGTGAACATCCATCTGCACATGCACTAGGTGTGACTGGGTGTGGCTGGCCTGGTAAAACGGTATCTGGGCCCATTAGCACATGCACTAGGTGTGACTGTGTGTGGCCATCCTGATGGAGGCGTGGCTACAAGCCTGGCTATATAAGCCTCCTCCTGGCATCGGTCTGTGCTTCGCGTCACTTTGCTTCTAGCAACGTGACGCTCACTGCAACCTCATCCTGCAAAGGAGAGAACGAGAAACTAGCAATTTACTGTCACAGGTTTCCCCTTTTCTCACCTGTTTTCTCTGTTTTGCGGAGTCCTTTGTCGGGGTTTTCTTTCGAGCAGTTCGGGTCTTGTACAAGCCCGCTCGGCCGTCTTCGGATTCCAGGATTCGATCAGCTTCTTCGTCCGGGATCTAGGAAACTCCAGGAAGCTTGGAATGGAGACAGCACACGGAGGCGGTCTGCGCGGAACGCGGAAGAGACGGATCAAGGAAGGTAGTAGGAAAGGAGAAGGAGGAAGGTCCGGGGACCAGGAAGCAACACAGTTCAAGAGTACAAACTACGGAGCACGTCAGGCCACAGCTTTCGGTAGTGTTGAGATGCGTGGAACCGCAGGGGAGTGGCTCATTTATAGAACGTGCTGCATAGGACGTAAAGGTCAATAGACCGCGTTCCGTGTATACGGCCATGTTGGGTGTACTACAGCGAGTAACCCCCGACGTGCCAGGGACCAGGAAGACCAGAAGGGGCATGATTGATGGATCATGACACTTACCTGGACCCGATGACCACGACGACCATCTGCTTTGGATCTCTATCGCACCACTCTGAGCTTCAAAGACGCGTGCCGCACTCGAACTTCTCTCGCATGCACATACAAATCCACGCACCTGCAACCGCAGCTCCAGTGTTCAGCTCAGCTCACTGCGGCTTCTCTCTTCAGCACGCCTTGCCGCTGCTCTGGTGCCGCACCACTCGCTGCTACTCCAGCCGTGACGTCACCTAAGGAAAAAGACAAAAGAACATTAATAACGGAAGGAAAACAAATCGTGCAATAAGTCAGACATTACAGAACAGACAGCGCTCATCAAGGAGCGGTCGTGGAGCATCAGGGACACTGAGACATAAGGAAGGAGATCACGGAACAGACAGCACGAAACCGACATCATAGAACAGTGAACATTGAAACCTAAAAGGGACATTAAACTCCATAAAGGCCCAGTGAAGTAACTAGGACCTCAGCAACAATGTGCCCCTGTAGTGAATAGCAGGAAGGAGAGCTCGCCAACTCAAATCAAGAGGAGCAGAACCAACAGTCCCGGACCACCACCGTCAGACCAGTGAACCAGTGTGAAGAAACACAGCCCCAGATCAGACCAGACAGCACCCACGCCCCTGCAGAGACATGGTGAGCATAACAGTTTCACGGCATGGGGTTTGAGAAATGAAGTGGGCGGCATTCCTCCTGTTTTGTGAGAATATGGTTAACTTGAAGCATCCGGACATCATTGCAGTTCACTCTGGAGGCAACGGTTTGGGCTATGTTACCAGCATTTCATTACAATTTTCAATGAATAATACATTTGGAAAGTTGATGGAACTGTTTACACATTCAAAAAATCTTTTCACGGATATCTCAGAGACAAATGTGGATAAGTTCGAATTTAATTCTTCCACGAATTAAGAAAGCAAGGTGCAATGTGTATACAGTTGCATGTGTTTTTTTGCGTGATGTTAGGGTGACTTTTCCATAATGAAAATATTCAATTTGATATTGTCAAAATGTTTTGAAGAAATGGGTGAATATACAAACAGAAGATAGAAGGGAATATTTTATCTGCCTCGAGGTTCATCCCCCCTAACAACTTGCGAAAGATACTTAACTTGGGAACCTGGTTGCTTTTATGCTGTGCCTTAGGGAAATGGACGACTCGCACCACCAGGGTTCTATCACCCTTAAATATTAGGAAAATCACCTAGCTACTCACGCAAATTTCATTTGCAATACAAAAATTACTTTATTATTAAGACAATGTATTATGTTAAAAAATGTATTAAATCATCATCTGTAAAAAAACCTTTTTAGAACACATTTGGTAGACACACAATTTGACTACAATTCATATTTCAATTCAATAAAACACACAACAGTGCATTAAGTGCTTTCTTCCACTACACGCACATTGCATTCAATATCTCATTCATACACAAAACCCAAACCACAAAATTCCATACGCTCGTCGAATATAACACTAAAGAAAGCCCTCAAACATCTGAGTTGCTCACTCTCGACCCTAGTGTCTTACTTAGGCGAATCCTTGTACTCAAGGTTCTAATTAATTTAATAACTTATTCGTCAGTGTTGCCTTAACAAATGACCACCTCCTTGCCCTTTGAAGAGATGGGAGCACATTTCACTGATGTGGGCAATCAGATTTTTTTGAAAACGTTGAAAATGCATTGAAACACTTTTTTGTGAACATATAGAATATGGATTCAAGTATTCTTTAGTAGTTGAAGTAAACAAAAAGGAAAAAAGAAATTGGAGGCACTTTTTGTGAAAGTTAGAACAAATAATTTCAGTAGAATATTTGTTAGTTAAGTATATAAAACCAAAAATTAAAAAAAATCTATACAAGCCTAAAACAGGAAAAAAGTTTATTTTAAGAACCACCAATTTTAAATGGAAAAAAAAACCTATTTAAATCATTTTAATTCTCCCACCCCATGCCTGGAATTTTCCAGGTGTCTGCAGACTACTGTGCTGTCCGCGGACTATGCAGGCTGCAAAAGGGCCTGTGATTTTTTTGTTTTTTTCTTCAACTGTGAAAGGTGGCTCCTTAAGGAAACTTTTTTTGTGTTTTGTGATTTTGTATTTTTATTGCCTTTTTTATTTTTTATAGGAGAGACAAGGTAAGGTGGGTGAGGAAAATAATGGATGGGGCACCAACCACAGAGACTGAGGGGCAGGTGGACAGAGGAAGATGTTGGGCATGCCTTACTTATAAGGTGGGGGCAGTGTTTCCCATGCTCCTTGACCGCGGCCTCGAAAGCACTATGAAACTGCTCCCCCCTACAGATTGGTGCATCACAGTACAAACATAGTACTGTGAGCCTCAAAAGGTAAGAGTCAACAGCATTCTGTATTGCCTGCGAGGCGGCTTGTGGGATCCTCTGCCCTACAGGAGTAGTCTGTGTGGTGATGAGAGCGGTCGAGGAAGATTGGGTAGAGGCTGTCAACCTGATGCTCCCTGAGAAAGGTGCTGCCTTTTTCAGAGCACCCGGGTGGTTGGATCTGCTGTGACTGTGCATGGAGGTGGTCCCGTAGGAGTACAGCCCAGATTTTCCGTGATTGAGTACAACTTTGCACTCAATACATCTCACCTTGGCTGCCCGAGCCTTTGATACACCCCCAACGGTGGTGAAAAACCACCACACCCAGGCCTCACTCCAGGCGCTGGAGATAGGCACTTCCTCATCTTCATCTTGCATCCTCGCGCCTGGTCTTCTTTCCAGGCCCTCCAGATGGCGGTGGTGTTAGGGTTGGTTGTGGAGGAGGAATGGCCATAACATATTCCATTAGAGCAGATAAAGGTCTCCAAAACTGATCTGAAAAGCAGGTGCTCTCTCCTCGACAGACAGATTGAGAATGACTGAAGGTAATGGATGGGTCCCTTCAGAGGCACAGTCTGCCGACCGCATGACTGTACCTGGACTTGGCCTTGAAAGGTTGTGTTGCCAGATCATCTAAGAATGGGTCTAGGAGCTCTGGAAGGGTAAACCTTCAACTTGAAACATACTAGATTGGTGGAAAATACAGTTTTAGACTGTCCACAGAGCATGGATACCGTCCTCGGTCAGGCCTTCACGCCGCACAGGTGCAGTCACATGTTGATGTCCGCGGACACCCATCGGGCGGGAGACACAGGACGCATGCACTTGGATGTCCACTAACGGGTGCGCCGTCTGCGGACTAATAAAAAGCGCATCATGCGAGAATGGACATGCCCGGACACGGCGCATTGTCTGCGGACACTCCAATTTTGAAAACTGATATCCTGGACAGTTGCTTAGTCCGCTAACTATTAATTGGGCTTTTAAAAAAAGAAAAGTTTCACGAAAATATACAGGACATTTATAGTAGAAATTCTTTTTTTATTCATGAAAGGGATGGGGTATCAGAATGGAAAACATAAATGGGAGGATTTGGAATTTGTAGGAAGTCATGATTGGGGAAGGGAGAGAAGTTTGATCAAAGTCTTTCCTGTACATTTTTAGAATCTGCTTGGGGCGATTGTTGGGGGAAAGGTGGACAGGTGCAAGACAGTGATAATTCACATTTCGAATAACATGATTTCTTACATAAACTAAAAGTTCTTTAAAATTATGATTAAGTGTATCCAACTTTTCAGACAACATTATTAGTTCATTATGTACATTTGGGGAATTGGATAGTGGGATTGCTCCGATTCTTCACAATTAATTGTTGAACTTTCTTCAAGTGAAGTATGTACTATGAGAAAATAAGTTATTATTATTTCAATTGGCTGTTTATAAAGTACATTATTTGTTTCTATTAAAAGATGTATTGGTCACCATTAGTGCTTGCTTCATTACATTTTTGCGACGTTTTCCATTTCTGTCCAAATAAAAAATGGTCATGTTTACTTACTATTTGGTGAGAGATTGTTTTGGAAGGAGTTGCTAATCTATCTTCGTCTGTCTGAAGAGTTGTACTGAACTAGTAATTTGAGGTTTATAGTTATGGTTTGTGCTTTTTGCATTCTATAATAGTTTGTGATAAATGAACCAATAGTTTTCCCATTTTGAAATGTTGAATTGTACAAAAAGGTATATTTGGGTGTAGCAAATATAAGTAATGTGATTTTATGTATATGTTTTTGTGGGTTGAAGGGTACAACATTTTCTGTTACCCTCTGTGCTTCTGGGTTTTGTTGGTGCCACCTGATGTTCGCAGACTTCCGCTCTGTTTGCTGTGAAAATCAGAGGCTGTTTCACTGCCTAGACCCCGGGGATTCTTTACTCAGGGTGCCAGGGCACGGCCATCACCTTTAGATCAAGACCCTGGGGGTGGACAAGTGTGGGAGGATCACCTGGGTGAGGGGTCCTCAGGAGTGGGGAAGGAACGCCCGATGTTGGTACATGGTATTCTCCCCCCCTATTCAAATACCCATGTCCCAGCCTATTTTATAGGATATTCCCAGACCCACCCCCTTTCCTACACAAACACAGCCGAGGAAAGAGAAGGTATGATGCTAAAGAGTACCACCCATGCAATACATTGGACATGTCCCACTACTAAGAATAGGCATGTTCAGGCACATTATCTTAATTACATACACCTGGTACCTATTGGCTCTCCTCACAAGGTTAAAAGGTGGAACACTGAGACGCACTCTGAGGAAGGCGATGCACGACAAGGAGCGGTTCTTCCAGGGCGATGGTAAACCAGGCGGAGCAGAGCGACAGGCCGAGGGACGGAACTCTGGTACGGAGAAACCTTGGACACCCTGGCGAGAGATTGTTACCTCTGAAGGGCCTTGACGGTTGCGCATAGAATCCCAACAGGAGAGAAGAGACCAACCTCTCTTGTGTTTCAAGGATACCAGCCACACTCCCGGGTGGATGGCAGAGTTGGGGAGTTGCAGCGGCAGTTGTTATCACCCTTGACTTCAGGATCAAAGCCGTGGAAGATGGAAAAGAATTAACACAGCCGGTGAGTTGATGAAAGCAGTGAAAGACTGGTCTGTGTTAAATGAAACTTGATGACAACAGTACCCGACAAATGATGATTGTACGTGTGCTGTTAAGACGCAAGAGAAAGCAAAGCATTGTAAAGAACTGTAAATTAAAGATACAAAGTAACAGAGTGGTCCGACGAAAGAAGATTGCCCAATCGAAAGTGTCTGTGAAATGTCTGATGCCGTAGAAGTGGTGGGAAGAGAAAGAAAATGAAATGCAAGATTTTAACATTTGTTAGGTTTGATCCTGACAGAAGGAAACCTGGATGTGATAGCTTTGAACTTTAAAAAGTACTGTGCTCGAAACTACATTTACCAAGAGGCCTTGGTGTAGGAAAAAGAAAAGTGATGCTTGTGGAAAGAAGGTCCAAGTGGTCATGCCAAGGTAAGAGCAAAAGCCTCGCAGTTTCGGGCTTGAGCCCATCGCAGGGAAGCTTATGACGGTGTGGTTGAAATTCGGGAAGCGGGGGCCATCTCCCAAACCACAAAGACCAGTGACAGTCACCAAGAGAAAGCAGTAGCTAGGCTGATCCCAAAGTCTCCTGTGTGCTGTGTACGTGGACTTGCACATCGACCTATGTCATGCACAGTATGTGTGAATAAACATCCGCAACTGTAGCAAAGCATGTTTTGCTTTCTGCTAATTATACTCCAGTTAGTAATAACGTTTGCAGATATGGGTAGGCTTATGACTAGTAGGTTATATATTTTAGCAAGTAATGCATTTTGAACTTGGGGCTATGGGTCGCAATTTTTCATAAGTAAGTCTGTCAACTGCAAGATCTTAGAACTGAGTAAGTGCTACGGTTGGGCGCCCTTTCTTACGTCGGCTGTCAGATCATATAACAGATTTAGTTTTACATAGAGTACCCTGCCTGTAGTCAAATTTCGGATCTAGCAATAGGTACTATTGTACACAGCCGTATAACGACTCTGGGTTTTTATATCGTTATATTTCTTTGGCGTTCACTGCCTTTATGTACACAGCTGGATCCAGTAATGTGTAGGTTTCCATGGTTGAGTACCTCTTTTTCTGTCAACTGTTGGAACCTATGATTGATATATTTCTTAAGTGGAACACACCCCATTCTATCGGTTGTTGGACACTTTAATAGGTTTATTTTTTTGACTGGGTACACTGCCTGATGCTGACAGTTGAATATTTGAACCATAAATTAACATGGTCAGGTGGACTCCTTTGCTCTAGGATCTGTCAATCAAGGTCATGCCCCTATTTGCTGTAGGGGGTCTTAGAAGGTAGTCCAATATACTCCCTTATTTTGACTGTCAGATTTTGTAATAGTTATATTTCTATGGTGAAGTACACTGCCGTACCTAAGAGACAAAAAGGTGAGTGCTGTTGTCTTTCTTGTCCTCATGTAGACGCCTTCGTCGGACTTCTGGAAGGAGCTATATCTCGCCATGCCACGGAAGCTGTCCTACAGGAGTGGGCCTCTGGCGGACCCCCAGACACAGCTACAGGAGGACAAGGACCCCATGCTCGTCCTTGGCAGCAGCTACCTAGAGGGCAGCGCAGACCCAGATCCCGAGGGAGACCTTGGTAAGAAAAGTCACAGTAGGCACTCCCGGTCGTCTACACCGACAGGCCACGGTGACCTCTCACGAAGTGATCCCTGCTCCGTGCAGGTCTTTTAAGGAAGTTTGCAATGCAGCACTGCTCTACTTGTGGTCTGTGTTTTTAATGCTGCCTGTGCTGCACCTGTGTTTTGTGTGTGAGTGAGAGACCAATCAAGATCGGCTGCTGTCCATGTTGCACCTTGTGTCTGCGTGTTTGTGAAGCTTGCAGTGCTGCGTGTGTTGACACTGCTGCTGTCCACCCAGTGGCTGTTTTATGGGTACGATGCTTACAGATCACGTGACTATGTGGTGCCTTCTTTCACCGTTACCATTGCACTGCTCCATCCCCCTCTGTGTGGGATTCACCTCCTGCACATGCTACACCTATTCTGTGGGTGGGGAGGCTGCTTGGACTGCCTCAGGCTGTGCTCTACGGATATACATTGTTATGCGTGAGAGAGGTTATTTCGTGCTGCTGCCCAAGCTGTGCATGCAGTGCACGTAAGAGAACCTCGCACTGCCTCTTCAGTACGAGAGAGAGAGAGAGACTCTGTTTTTGCCCATGTTCTAACTCCTGTGTGTGTATAGCTAGCTTATACTGTACATGTCCATGCTGTGCCTATGTTGTGTGTAAAGCTCAACTCCTGCAACTGTTATAGTTGTTTGTTTTTGCTCTGATGCTTCCAGTGCTGTCCTTGTTTCGTGTTTAAAAAAAACAAACAAGACTGCCATGTGTGTTGTACACATCGTGGGGCAGAGGGTGCTGGGAAGGGGGGTGTCAGGGTGGTGTCCGTGTTTAGCCTGCAGCCCATGCTAGGATATCTGCTCTCCGACCATAGTTCTTGTCTAATATTTCATCTGGCTCTCTGACTCTCTCACTCTCAGTGACCCAAACTTCACCCTCCGATCCTATTTCAAAGGTCCAATCTAAACCCTACCTCAGTGTGCTGATCCTAAACCTGCCCTCTATCTAGATCTTTGCCCCTGAACTGGAGTTCTCTGATTCACCTGCCTCTTGAACCCTACCTCTGTCCTCTCACCTGTGTATCCTCTTCTTTTCGTCTGATCTTATTGAAGACCCTAACTATGTCCTTTTAGCCTATCCCCCAGGCCATCCCTTCCCTGCGAGCCTGTCCTTGTTCCCTCATGTGTATCTTGCATATGGCTCTAGCTGTGCCACCAGAACTCACTCTATTTTCTATCTCACCCTGTAGGAGTCCGTGGAACGATGTTCAAGGATCCCGCTCCCCGGATGGCAGCGGCTCCCCTACCGCCACCCAAAGTGCCAGACCCTGAGCGGAGCGAGATCGACATCTCTGACCTAGGCTCGCGCAACTATAGTGCTCGGACAGACTTCTACTGCCTGGTGACTGAAGAGGACATCTAAGCCTTGGGGTAGAGTGTGCACCCCCACATACTCCAGCATAGCCAGACCCGTGGCCTTCTCCCATGCTGGCTTCTGCAATAAACGGGTTCCAGGCATAGGAACCTGGATCTTTGTAGGGTGTTTGATGCACCTACACACTACACCCCAACGTAACCATGCGCACCAAAGTTTGGGAGGTACAGCCACCCTAATGGTTGCACCTAGTGATTTTTCGATAGCAGCCTGCACCCCAACCGACTGTTGTGCCTAATCCAGTTATGTGGTGAATGGTGGCACCATGGGTCTGTAGCAGTGCTGAGCTATTGTCATGTGGTGCCCTAGCCACTTGAACCTGCACGAACATTGGTGCCGTCTATTCCATGTGTTTGAGGAACCAGTGCCATAGAGCCGATTGCAACTCTGCCTGAGCAGAGCTGTGTGTTCTGGCACCCATGTCTACTCTGCCATACTAGGGAAACTCGCTCACCTGGAACCGGTGACCTTTTGTTGCCACCCCCACAACCAAAGCAGGATAATCCTACTGTCCTGCAGCACAAAGAGATTAAGCCTTTATCAGCAGGTATGGCGAGTAGGTGAAGTTCCATGCTACACCCCCATTCACTCCTTCCCGAAAATCCAAGATGTCCATGCAGAGAATCGTCGGATTCCTGAAGCAGAATGAACCAATTCATCAAAGATTGCTTTTAATTGGACATTTAGTGGCGTCAGTGGGATCCAAAGAGGAAGGGTTTTGTGCTATTCTGATAGACTTCATGGACACTTGCAAAGACGTGCACGTCTTCATGTTTGATGCTAGTGGACAGCTGCGACTTCCAGCACCACACTGAGATTTCTTTGGCATTCCAAGGTTTTTTGAAGCTCAAAAGGGAATTCTTTGAAGTTTGTTGGAGAGGGCAGTCTCCCTTAAACCAACAGTGAATGATGAGTTGCGGAAGACGTGCAGCTCAACTGTAAGGCTGGACGTACTTCCACACCAGTAACCTGTGAATACTTGGGTCATTGAGTGAAACGTTTGGTGGCCCATGAATACATTGCACGTCACTTTCGGGTGGGTGAAACGGACCCTCTGCTCCTTCTTAGTACTGCAAGAATATTTTAAAGTTGTTTTCTATTTCCAGTGCCAGAGCTCAAATGGCCAAACATGCTCGCCCAGCACTACCCACCGCTTCTAATTGACTTGTTTGTTCATCGGTGGTAATAAAATATGTACTATTTGAAAGATCCAGTAGAGGGCGCCAAGGGTACACTTAACCAGCATTGTTCCCCGTACACATGGCGGCAACCTGTGAACTTCGGTAGAGTCTCGAGCAGAGCTCAGGAGGTAGGCATCTGTTCCATCATGTCCCATGCTTCGAACATTTGGGTATACAACCAGTGCATGAAAGGAACTCGTGGAGCATGGGAAAAGACCAGGGTGGGCTGGGATCCAAAAGAGGCAATGGCAATCATTTTCAAAGTGGCACCATGTTACACATTTCGAGCAAGCCCAACCATTTTCCTATGAGGAAAATGTTGAAATAAAATAGGTAACCACACAAAAGAGCCCCAGGGTGCAGAGTTTATGGCATGGGTACCTGTCATTTCCTTGTGCCAAGCTTAGGACGCAAAGCTGCAATGACGTCCTTTCCTAGACCAGGGTGGGTGAGATCGCAGATTGCTGTAGTCCGAGTTCCCAACATAGCGTGCCGGGTGTGTGCGGCTGTAGACTTGCTTGCGATCTGCAGCAGAGCTCCGCATGTAGTTATCTGCACTCCTCTACTAATGTCTAGGATGCAAGGTTAGAAAGTCTGTGACGCTCACCATGGCTTTGGCGCCTTGTCATTGCCCTGTCCCAGGACTAGGACACATGGCTGCATACTGATAGCGAGTGGCCTTACGACCCATACACAAACACTTTATTGTTTTAAATAAAATAATGCATACAATTGAGATTGTCACAGACTTGCAAGTTCTGCATCCTTATCAGTCTCACCGTTCCATGTAAGGATGTTCTTGACAGCTCACATGTCTATATATATCGAAACCCACTATCTAAGAGCATTAAGCCACCCTTGTCCCCAAAGTGCCCCCTTTTCCTGACCTCGAGGTCAAATAATTCCCCAATCCTTCTGTCTCTGAGTGGTCTGGACCCATTTTGGTCGACTAGCCACCTCCCATTTTAACCTCTTAGCCCCAAGGCCATCTACTTATTTCCTTCCAGGACAATCCCTGTGACCTACCTGTCAACCCTGTCCACAAATGACAGGGGTCACCTCATGCCCTCTGTCCTAAAATCACAGGGATAGCCTCCCCCTTGATCTAACATTGGAACTAATAAACTTTGAAGCTCCAACTCGTGCAAATCTCCCTTCTGGTTGTATTTCTGGGATGTCCCCTAGGAATGCAACACCTGGGGTCAGACCATAGCCCTCTGTATATACCTTTAGTAAATACCTCCCCTGTTCACATTCCCTCCAGTAAATCCTCATAACCTAACCAGCGCCTTAAACCTCTTCTGCTTCATGGGATGGGTGGGTGTTGTGCGCCAATGGCCACCTAGCTACAAAGCGCTAGGCTCAGAAGATTGCTCCACAGGACCTGCAAAGTGACCCTGTCCCCCACAAGCGACCAGTCACCGGCGTGGGACTCCTGTGCAGGTGTCCTGTGGCACCCAGCAGCCATATGGAGGCCGGACAAGGCCTTCCTTGCCCTCAGCGCGCTGTTGGAAACCAGTGGCACAAGACCAAACACCCACACTTTCGTTTTTGATAAAAAGTCTCATTTTCTTAAGGTTATCACACACTTACATCCTTGTTGCCCCTCCTTGTCCCACGGTCTCTTACAGTCCCCAGGCCTTTTTCCTAGTGCCTTCTGGCCCCATTCTGACCTACAGGCCCCTTGCTTTTTAACCTGTTCCTAAGGCTACCTATCAATTTCTTGGCTTCCAGGATCCTCCCCGCACCCTACCATCCACCCATGCCCCCCCAGGCTGCACATAATAGGGGCAATTTCCTCCCCCTCATTTCTTATAATTTAGTCACCTTTGACTATTTACTATAATTCAACTGTTCTGTTGCAGTGGCGTGTCCTGACTCTTTTGACTCGGGTGACACAAGTGGGGCACTGCCATATGCAGGGGTGGCATGAAGTACACACACACACCCTCCACTCTACCCTCACCCCCCGGGGGTGGGCAATCCAATTCCAGGGGTAGCACCTGCCACTCCCAGGACACGCGTGTGGTGTGTTGATCTTTCACACTTCGTAAAAAAAAAAACCTTTGGGTTTCTGGCTCATTCCCAGTTAGATCGCCCATTCCAACACCTGGAATAAAAACCAGGAATTCTGTGCACCTCCCTGTGTGACCCATGAAACACTTGAAGGCTATCCTTTATTTCCTTAAACACTTAAAAAAAAAAATCCATCAACTTGAGAAATGTGCCTCAGCCTGAAGAAAATACAAGCGTACTCCTTTTCTTTCTATTCTTTCCTTTAGTGTGCAAATGGTTTCGTATCATTAAAACCTCACACAGACATCAGTTCATTACACACGTATTATTACACATAAAATCATATTATTACAATCGTACACATATATTTAAGTTAATTATTACATCTCCTGAGACTTTAAAATAACTAAGACTTTAGTTCGTAGCAACTACAATACATCATGATTATGCTGCATATTTATGGGAAGGTAGCTCCATGCCCATTAGGAATTGATATAGGCTCTTTCGTCACCCATCCCAAGTTGATCTGTAGGTATAGCCACATATCCTCAGCTGACTACTCCACATTTCATCCAGCAGTTTTTAAAACATTTTCCCCTTAGATCATTCAAATTTAGACAGAAGATGACTAGATGTTTCAATGTTTCTTCGTCAATTTGACAAAATCTGCAATTAGAGTCAACAATCATTTCAGTTTTCCATCGAAGGTCTATTTCTTTAGTTGGTAAAATATTCAGCCTAAAACGCAGCAACAAATTGCAAAATTGTTTCAACTTATATTTACATAGATGGGGGGACATACATTCACCCGCTTGTTTACTTTACTAAGATTTTTACCAAGCTTATATTTTCCCCCACCATCTATGGTTGAGCACAAGTCTGCTCTGCATAACTGTCTTTGATATGCATATAGATTTTTTTATTTTGTCAGCAAAGTTTAACTCCAATGTTTTGAGTTTAACTTTACAGTTTTCAAGATGCCAATCAACCTCCTTCGCCTTCCCTATTTTCAGTTCTTGACATAATGAGCGCTGTGGTGTGTGTATATATGTTTGTTACACATCTGAATATTTTTCCACAACACACGGAAGTTCCGAAAGACAAGACCCAACTCATGATCATGGGAGTCAATCTAGCCAAGAAGAGCACCTTTTTCAATATTTAGCACTCTAGTGTGGTAAAATCAAAGTCACCCAGCACATAGCCGATTTCTACTCCGTAGATCAGAGCAGGTACCACCTTTGATTCATAAAATGTACACGCTGAGAGCAATGAAAACTTTCCAAATTTATAGTGAAAATGTTTCATCTGAATGGCAAATCTAATGGCCTTTTCTTTCAGGTGATGGACTGGTCCGGTATAATTTTGGTTGGGCAGTGATAAAAAAGCCCAAATACCTAAACTCAGGGACCACCTCCAATTTGCATGTCTCAGTCCTCCAGGCAGGCTTTTTCCTATGCCCCTTGGAGAATGTAATAATTTTTGGGTTTTTTGCATTGATATTTAAATAATTTTGCAAAAGAACACAAACGCGTTCAGCAATCTTTGCAGTCCTACTTCAGTTCTATTCAAGAAGTCTACATCGTCGGCGTAGGAAATCCATGTGAACTTTAGTTTGTTAATTACTGGTGGAATGAAAGCTGCCTCATGTAGTTTAGTCCCAAGATTGGCTAAATACAAGTTAAAAAGGACTGCTGCTAGAATACAACCTTGTCGTAGACCACAACCAGTAGGTATATTTGAAGTGTATGCCCCCTCCTGATTCATTCGAATTTTTATTGCAGCATCAGAATGAAGATGTACCCGGATCTTTAATATATTAATCAGAAGACCCCAATCCCTTAATTTAGTTCATAATCGGCCTGTATTCATTGAGTGAAACACCAATGACCAGTCAATCATTGCGGAAAATATACAATGTTATTTTTGTGCCCATGCCTTATTTTGAATCTGATCGACCATGTATCCCGCAGTAGTTGTTTTTCCCACTCTTGCCTTCAAGCCCACCTGGTTGAAGGGTAAAATATTACACAATTGTAACCATAATTAATCTCAACCAATATTACTGATGGAAACATTTTTGAATCTGCAGCCAAGAGGTCTATCGGGCGGTAATTTAGTGGGTCGACCCTATTACCTTTTTTGTAAACGATTACAATGTTTGACTCCTTCCAGCTTTCAGTTTTTTTCTCCTGCTTAATAATTTCTTGGAATAATTCAAATAAGATTTGTCCCCATAGTTTCTGGGTCTTCCTTCAGGATCATGTGACATAGGCAATTCAGACCTGGGGCCCTTGATTTACTGCTCTTTTTGATAATTCTTTCCATGTATTCTCGTTTTATCTCCAATTTCCATCTTGAGTCAACCGTCCTGTGACAAACCTGAAGGTATTATGCAAGGTTGACCCAGGAATCCCTTATCCAGGTGGCCAGGACACGGCCATCGCTTGTTGGATCCAGTTCCTGGTGGTGGACCAGTGGGGGAGGATCACCTGGGTAGGGGAACCCGGGGTTATGCTTGGAAGGATACCCAAGGTGAGGGGCTGTACTGTAATGCGGAGGTAGAAGATGAGATCCCTGAGGCCTTTGTAGGTTATAATACATCTGCCACCCCCATTAAATCTCTCCTACCCAGATCCAAGAAACCACCTGCACAAACACCATCCGCTAAGATCTCTAACCCGCTTGCATCTCATCCAAACAACCCTGGATATTCCTTTCCACATTCCTCTAGTTATTTTGTCCCAAACACCCAATCTACTTGGACAGAATACTACTATTCCCACAATCCCCTATGTTCTGTTCTCCATCCCGACCATTCTCGTCTATTTCACAAACTTTGCCTATGCCGTCCCGTAGGATACTCTGACACTCCAAACCCTCCCCATTCCAATACGAAAACTGTATTTCCTGATAACACTTTTTCCCCATCCTTCCATGCAGAACATGTAGAAACTCTACTGTTCCCTTTTTCCGACACCCACAATTTTACCTGATGTAGAAAACAAAAGACTTGTAATAAGACTGTTTACCTGACATGTCCCGACATGATGGTCATGCAAAGTCAGGCAATTGACTTAAATACCACACACCTGATGGCCCTTCCTTTTTCCCAGAGGGATAAAAGGTAGAGCAAGAGAGCACAGGACAAGCGAGGAGAGCCCAGCAGACAGCACAACGGCACAGCTAACCAAGCAGGGCCGTTCAAGAGAAGGAGAAAGCCAGTGGGAGTAGAGAGGGTGGTGAGGAGAAAAGCAACCTTGCCCTTTTTTTCCCAGGCCCGCGGATCCTTTGTGGAAGAGGACATAAGACAGCAAACGGTACAAGTGTTTTGCAGAAGATGTCAACAGTACATACATGGGGCAAGCCTACGCGGAGAAGCAGGAGTGAGGGAAGCTCCCGCGACCATGGTACGGCCTTGACTCCAAGGAAGCCGAAAGCAAAGTTGTACATCACAGCCAGTGAGTAGAGGGGAGAACTGATAAGAACTGGGCTGGTTTGAATGATAATAGCACACGGGCAAGTTTTAACCAAGTTCATTGAACTGTGAAAAGTGTTAAGGGGAGACCAGCTGCATAGGGAAACTGGCACCACATGGGTGCTAACTCGAGAGAGGCTGGTCAATCCCCATTTGAGCGAACTACAGGTACCAGAAGGCTATAGGAGAGATGCCAAAAGAGATCAAAGTGATCATACAGGAGGTCTAGTAAAATCCCTGTACAATCGAAAGACTTTGATCTACAAACTGTGAATCCCGCAACACTTGAAAGTAAAGTGAATGTGAAGTTAGCAAGAGTGAACCCGACTGAGGGATGCTGACGCAGAGGGGGCAAGTGTGAAGTCCCAAGGAACAGTCTGACAGACATGAACCCGACCAAGGGATGTCCACTTTGAACTGTTTAAAAGGACATTAACATTTGGAAGGGTCTGAGCCTGAGCGAGGGAGAGCCAGGGGTGAATCATCACCCGAGAAAAGCCAGAGAGAACCCGGTAGAGGGAGGCTGAAAGCAAAGAAGGGTCTGCGCCCAGAAGAAGGGGACATGGGGGTGAAGCCATCACCTGAGAGACATATAGGACAGAACTTTGTGTTCCTTACTTGTTTTGTTAATCCACCAGGCCCTCAAACAAGAGACTCGACCAACAAAGACCTTGACATCGATAAGGACTGTTTAGGGGTCTGTGCACAGAAGAGGGGGACCCAGGGGTAAAACCACCACCAAATATGAACTGTGGAAACGCTCATTTTGTTAAAGGAACCTTGTTTTGTTATTTGAATACGTCCGGCCCTCGGAGGCAAGAGACTTTTCAAGTGAAACAAGACTTTGCCATTGATGGCCTTGATAACTGGAACTGTCGTCATGTGCTGGGAAAGCTTGAGACTGTGCTGTGCTCCAAGATCCCACGTTACCCAATGCTCAATACGTGGGGAAGGCAGACCCAAGCTACCGCATCCCAACATATTATTTGAGAACACTTCTTTTCTTGAAAACCATCCCACACACTTTTTGTATTATTTGTAAGGTTTGGCAATAGGTTTCTTAGTATAAGCCCTTTTTTTTGACACAACTCCACTAGGACTGCCTTCTTTTCATTTGATGGTCGACGCTTGCTCACATCTTAGATTTAGGTTTAGAGTAGGCATTTTTCCAACCTGCAAATAGCATTCATTGTTCACAGTTCAAGGGTGTTTATTGATCACATGTGTCTTTCTTACTTGTTGCCACCATGAGTTCCCTTTAGTCCTCAACTCATCATCCTGGCCTCCCTCACCTACCTCATGAAGTGATTTATCCAAATTGTTTCAGCAATTGGATTAGTCTGAACTAACGATTGAACGTCATCCACATTATGAACCAACCTCCAATAGTTAACATCCCTTTTCTGAGTTCTACAAAGCAGTAAACTTTCTCCATCTCTCTGGTATTGAACACCCTGCAGATTCCTTATTTTATTTTTATATGTCTGCTTTGCCTTTTTGATAACCATTTTAAGCACTTCTGCTCAAATGCAGGTCCTCTTTAACCACCTGACATTCTGCCTATTCAATCTGTTAATATCCTGGATCGTCTTATCATATGTTTTCCTCTTGTTACTAGTGATGCTTCTTTTTTCTTCCTTAATAGGTTCATGTGATTTTTTTGATAAAAAAATTGGGAAATTCCCAGGGGTTCCGTATGGCAAGACATTTGAATTATTCCTATTTTCTACTGAACTCTTTATGGATACATTGAATTCCTTTATCTTAGTTGGATGCCATCTCAATTTGTTCCACCTAGCAACTGTTAAGTTATTTCCAGGCACTTATTTCACTCTCTCAAGATCTTGATCAAAATGCACACACAAACATTGATGGCCACTGGGAGAACAATCTCTCAGTTCAAAGTGTTTCATATCAAGTGCATGTGCTTCAGTAACCACCATGAAATCGATACATGAGCATTGCATTCCATTGTGCCACATTCCACACTCCCTTTCATTTTTACAGTTGCAAGGGGAATAAATAACATTGGTCAAAATATTCCATTCACTTTAGACCTTTAGTAGATTGTTTCTTACTAGTCTGTTTTTGAATATCAGAGATAATTTTCCCCGCCTCCTGGGTTCTGCAATCTGCATTAAAGTCCCCGATATGATGATTTTGCTAGAGTTTTCCTCATACCAATCCTGTACAATGTGTCCCACATGTTTAGTCAAATGTTCAATGTTGTTATCTACAGAATTACAATAGACATTGATCACCCAAAGCATTTTTCCATCCAATATAGGGTCCATGGTCAATTCAACCGATAGGATTCCGACCATAGAATCATCCCTTAAATGAACTCACAGGAACGTACTGGTACGAAGGAGACACAATAAACCTCATTTTGGTCTTCCTAAGGGCCCCTTGCCTTTTGTAAATATGCCTCATATCCATCCAAGACTACCTCCTCTCACAAAAAGGTTTCCGTGAGGCATATTATATCATACTCATTTAAGATTACAATGCTAGCCTTATCTTCCAAAAAAATGGTTGAACCTCCATGTGTTTCAAATACAAACTCCAAAAACCAGGATTCATACACCTGTCGCTCTTCTCATATGTGCCCAGGCTTCCTGGCAGCCATGACCTGTCATCTTCTAATGGTGTTTTGATATTTACTGACTCCTGTATGCTCTGTGGTTGTCTGATTTTATAGTACAACAAATAGGTGGTATTCATGGAATCACATTGTCTACTACCTTCAGGTCTTGCTTTATGTACAAATCTAAACCTCTTAGTCTCAACTTGTCCACTGCAGGCAGTAATAGCTCTCTGATCACCCTAGATGCTAGAGTAATTATTACTACATCAAACCTTTCTCATTGATGAAATCAACATGTTCAATATCACATGAGTTCAAATAGTTCAACCTTGGAATATCATGGAAATGTTTCAATATGCTCCACTGATTTAAACAAATGTTGTCTTCTCTTGGGAACATTGATTCTAAGACATAACCGAACAGGTTCAGATCACCATGTGGACCCTTTATGTCCAATTATTTTTTAGAGTGTTTGTGTTTGGCCAGATTCATAGGTTATATCTTTAAACCGATTTAGTGGCAACTGCTTTCAGCTGATGTTTCCTTAATTAATGATCAAAGGGGATATCACTCTTGCTGTCTACTCATGAAATCATTTTGCAACTGCTCCACATGACTATCGGTACTTTTAGACAACTTTTGTGTTTGACCACATTTGTGGCTAATATCTTTAAACCGATTTAATGGAAGCTGGCTTTCAGACAATGTTTCCTTGAATAATGGTCCAAATGGATGTCACTCCCACTATCTACTTATCAGCTCATTTTGTAGCGGTTCAACATGGTTATCAGTACTGGGCTCTGGATTATCTTGTTGTACCAGGGCTCCATCTGTTAAGGGTATTTGATCTTGTCTCTCAGCTCTTGCATGAAACCTCAGCATTTGATTCATTTAAGTGGCATTTTCAAAGGGGCCCATAGGATGATATTTATTACTGGCCACTGCATTTTTTGTGGATCTCCTTGGTCCCTAATTTCTTCTTGGTCAACATAAATAATTGATCTCAGTCGAGCATATTCATCTATAGAGGATATCGATGGTGGGGTGTCATTAAGCTGATCTTATTATTTAATCCCCTCTCAAGTTGACCAATAGCTTGAAGGGCTGGTGCTTTGACAGTATCATCCCACAGCTTTTTTCCCTCCACACTATGTGCATTTAGAAGGAAATTACTTGTTTGCCCTCTATCAGTGGTGTGAGTAGAGTTGTTATTACATTATGATGGGCAAGATTATCACATTCTCTGGGTTGCTCTTCACTCCCTTTAGATGAACAGTTTCTCATCATTGTTAGCACAGCACTCTGCTTCTTATTCTCCTCGAGTATTACGTCCATCTTGCCATGTGCTTCTTTTCAGTTGCCTAGTCGTTCGATGAGACTTTCTGAATTATTTTGAATGATCTGTAAGGTATTGCCTTGGCCCTTCACTTCCTCTCTGAGCAGTTTGAAAACATTTACTAATGAGTTTAAAAGAAAAGTGCTCCGAAAATGGAAAGCTGCACACACTCATTCAATTTCATGGCATCATCCCCATTGGAAAGGTCCATAGATTCCGTGGGTTGTGCCATTTCTTATCCAGCCCCTGTTCCCCCAAAGGTTAGTTTATTGATGTTCCAAATAAATGGGGGGGGGTTGCTGATAAAGAATCCCCTAATTGCACATTGTCAATGTGTTTATTTGAGTCATGCTCTCTATCTACATTGATCTCACTCATTTCATCCAAACTGACTTCTCTCACATGAGTGCCATTTGGATTAATCCCCCCTCCTATGGGCATGTCTCTTCTGAGGCTTTGATTGCCCTCACTCAAACTCCTTGTCCTTGTAAAGCAATCACCAATCCTTTATTTTATATTCGTTGAAGTGAGTGTAAAGTCAATTTGTGGCCTCAAATGTCCAGTTGAGGTGATGGGGGATACCTCTCCCACCCGGTTCCCCCGTTGGATAAACATACTCTCCTGTTCTTTACTGAGAATTAAGGGTACTTTCAGATCTTGGGTAAGATTCTACACAGGATCACTTTTGCCAAAAGGTTCACACAGCAGTTCTATTTCCACGTCCACCTGGGTAACTTTAGCTGGGAAACTTTATAGTTCACCTGGGCCGGGCCATTACTTCGCAGATTGTATTAGGGGTTAAACCTAGCAAATGTACAATCTTATTTATAGAGCGACTCAACCAACACTAATAAGCTCTTAAAAATATTAGGCCTCTATAGCTAAAAACCACAAATGTGAGTATCCAGTAATCCAGTAACAAAAGTAGCAAAATAGGGGCGTGTAGTCTTTGTAACCACCAAGAGGCAAAATTGCTCCTTTTCAAATAAGCAGTCAAAAAAATAAGAAACATTGCAAACGGAAGGTTTATTGCAGCAAAACAACCGTTGGCTTCTCCTAGGCCTGAAATTTAGAGCAAATGACATTTGGTTACGGCAACTTGCTGCCCACTATCAGTTTGAGGCCCAGAATAATTGGATAGGCAGCAAATGTGGCAAAGACACTGCAAACACCGTCAGCCTCTCTGAGGCCCGGAATGTTAAGCAGACAACAAATGCATCAAATGCAAGCCTTATATTATTGTCTCATGTTTACAAAACCTCTGTGTCCTCACCAAGTCACAACGTCTATTGGCTGTAACAACTGTTGGCCTCTCCTGGGCACGGAATTAGGGAGAAAATAAACAGTAACTTTCTACTTACAACATAGCCACTGACCGGCTAGTCTCTTATTCTTAGATCTTTCAAACCCAGTGAACCAATGAAAATACTCCCTACACACTGTTTGTTTTTTTAATGATTTTGATACTCCTACTTTTGATGAACATGAAAAACAGACTGCTTCAATAATAATCACAGCAAGAAAGCAGTCAATCTCCTATGACACACTGAAAATACTCCCTACACACTCCTTTCTGATAGCACAGATCCGCAAAACTGGCTTGTATATCCGCATGACGTACACAGTGATTTCCAAGCTTCATAAATAAGAGCTGTTCACAAGCTTCCAGGCCCTGTTAGTGGCTACCAATTTTCTACCCCTACACCAGGCTCCCTTGGCAAACAACAGCATCCAAATCAGATTGGTATCTGGGCAACAACTCTTTGCTTCTTTGGATTATCTTAAACAGACTTTATCAATTTCAAATTCGTTTGTTGAATGAGGTAATTCTCCACGTTTATTACCAATAAAGCAGGCCTACCTTTCGCCCTTTCAAACTCTCAAGCCGTGGTAAATAATTGGTCCCATTTCATCCCTCTACTCCCTGACCATGTGACTTCTACTTATTCAAAAGGCATCGCCAGATGCTTGCCCTAGAACCGTTTGTCTGCATGCACACCTGCCCATTTCACAATAGTGTTACCGCAGAAATATACCATCCTCCTCATTCTTCCTTCTAGGTAAAGAAGAAACATAACTAATCAAAACAGTCCCAACCGCCACATCTACAGGTCATGGCCTTATTTAGGAACGATACTGCTGAGAAAGCCACCTACCCATTGCCTTCACTTCCCTTTCCATCATTCTCAGCTGTGCTGCCTTTGTGGCCACCTCAGTTCGAAAGAGAGAGTAGCAAAATCCTTCGGGTCTAGCCTTATTTGCATAATGCAATGTATCTTTGAAGCGTTGCTCACACTTGCCTAGCCTTCAAAGCCCTCTCTGCACTTGGCTTGTACACCAACAGCATACCCACCTCCACTGGGTTCAATTCCATGTAATCGCTCGCCATCCACATCTCTCTCTCTTCCTCTTCCCTGCTGAAACTGAAACTGCACTGGTCACCTAGCTACCCTCTGATCTCGGGCCCAGGTCCCCTCCCCGCCAGTTGCACACCTGCACTTCGCCCCTGCAACCCTTGCACTTGGGTCTGTATCTGTAACGCTACAGTCCCCTTACCTGCACTTTGGACACCTGCAGTCTGCACTTACCCTTGCACTTGCTACCAGCTGGCCGCACTTCTTTTATTGGTTGATCCCATGTAATGCATTGCCCCCTCCCTTTTCCCCTCACACTTTTCCACACCCCTCTCCCCTGCACTTGTGCGATCTCAATTTCACCTTGCCTAATAAGATCGTTGTCTCTGTCTTTCCTTTGTTCCCCCTCCCTTGCCTCGTCGCGCCTTCAAACACATGTGTATAGTCGCGTTATAAATGCCATATCACATCACACTGGCCATACAGTATCACCCTGTATTGCCCTCACAAACATTGGAACTGCCCTTTCTGGTCAGTGTTTGACCCGCCCCACCAAATAATCCTAAACCCTGTGTCATGATGTATGTTGTCTCCCCCCATAAAGGATTGTCCGTACAGTGTCAGTCAATTCTGACACGGAACTGTCTTCCAAAAAAACAGCAATGAAAAAGTAGCTTTAAACCAAAACATTCAAACCTTGATCGTCTAATTTCCAATTCACACATTATCCTCCTCCAGCCTCAACGTTATTCAGTTCTTAGTATCCTCTGTCCTGCCACACATGCTGGACCAACCTTCTAGCATCCGTCTGCCCATTGCCCCCGATTGGCTCATAATCCCAGTGCCACTTGCCATCAAATGCTGTGCCAACCATCTGGTTCTAGTGGTAGCCGAAGGCGGCCTTCTGTCAATCAATGCAAAAAGAAATGGAATGGCCTCAATCCTTCTGTCCTCATGCCCCTCGCACAATCCTTCTGTCCTCCATGCCCCTCACACAGCTCTCTTTTTTTCTGCCTGACTGTCCAGAAATTAATATCTTGAGCAGTTAAACGTCTCTTTAGTGGATTATGCCAGTGGCCCATCCGTGGGCCACAACACTCTCAAACCCTCCCCACTAGCTCCAGCTTCCAGCGGTACTGGGACATTCTCACCACCCTCCTCATCCTCTGGCGCCTATCTGTGGACCCTTGACCACTGTAAACGAGAAAGTGCATCAGCAACACAGTAACTGACTGCCAGGGAATGTCTTGCTCTACACTTTAAATTTCATTTGAGACACTGCACAGCAAAACACTGACAGTAACTGCAAACCCCTCCCATCTTTCACAAGCTGTCTGTGCACTACTACTACCATGCTCTGTGTCCAATCGGCTTGCAATACCATGGTCACCAGTACCAGAAACGCCCCCAGAAAAGGAATGCTGTGTGCCATCTCCAACCACCCACTCAGCCATTGATTCTGAAAATGCCCAAGCCTGCCAACCTGGCTGCACCAGAGTATATCCGAACACTGCAGGCTGTTTCTTCATTGGAAAGACCTAGTGCCACATCATTTCACTCAGATCATTTTTATGTCACTTTTCAATCCAAACCCCCTTTATCCTCTTAGTAAACTGCAGCCTTTGATGAAGGTGTTCTGCTCCCCTTATGCAAAATGAGAACTCCCTGAAAGGTGCCACATCCTTGGAAGTAAAAAAGTAAAATTTAAATGCCCCAACATCTGTTCCATCTGTCTCAATGGCATCTTTTTTTACTGCCAATGCCCCTGTTAAGATGTCTCTCAAATTTGGTAGCTTGTTGAGCGGTAACCTGGACACCAATGCTTTAGAGTCCAACACAATCTCCAGAAACGTTACGTATCTAGCTGTGACCTCCATTTTATTCCAAAGTGAAATTTCTTTGCCATATCCTAGATTCCTGACAGTTCCTCTCTGCCCCCGTCTTCCCTACTAACAAAAAGTCTTCCAGATAATGCTTCACTTGCTCTAATTCCAATTTGTGTCAGAAGGCCTAGTCCAGGAATGTGCTGAACCTTTGAAAAAGCTTGCACAATATGGAGCATCCCATTCACATGGCCCTGTCCACATATATGGACCCGCAGTATGCACACCTAGCAAATGCAAATCATCTGGATGTGGCAAGAGTAAGCGGAATACAGATCTAATGTAGCATTTGGCCATCACTGCTCCCTCCCCACAATACTCCACCATCTCAAACGCTTAGCCAATATTACATTGTGCCACTCTGTTCTCCTCTTGTTCAATAAACCTATTCACAGGTGCCTCTCTGGTGATGACAGGTGAATGAGCCTAATCTCACCCAGCTCCTCCTTAGGGACAGTTCTGCGGCATGAAATGATCAGTTCAACTGTTCAATCATAAGCAATGTGGGAAATGGCCCTGCAGGGCTCCAGCGTGTTGATCCCTTCTGCATCCTGTTCACTATGTCGGAATGTTCCCTTGCCAACACCCAGTTCTCTGCCCGCCTCCTCAATTTGGGACCCTTGCAGGGTTTTCTGAAGCTACATTGAAATCGCTCACTTAGCAATCAAGCTCTCATTCTCTCCTGATATAGGGCCAACCACCCTTGCAACAACTGAACTGGTGGCTGAGCCTTTTCCCACAGCTCCCTTTGACCCACCCCTGCTTCTCCCATTTGCACTTCGGTCCACTCTACTTGGCCATAGCATCGGAGGTGTGGGGGCTTTCCTGCGTATTTTGAATGTTTGGTGAATATTTACACACCACCCTTGTGCATGCCCTTCTTCATGCCTTGGCCTGTGAGCAAGCAGGTTCTCCTATTCCTTCGACCCTCCTGTACATCTAAGTTCTCTATGTGATCATTTCAAATTGTTAGAACATTTGCCGCCAGATTTTGTCCTTGGTGGTCACCTTAAAGTGCACCCCAATGGCTTTGTGTTGCCCAAATGGGACTCTTCAATGCCACATCCAGGTCCTTTCTTGTGTTCCCTGGCCATTAACTCCTGGTTTGTCCAAACCTTTTGTCCTAGCCTCCTTCTGCATTCTCCATATTATTTCCTTCTCCCAATGCTGGCAGCACTGTGTCTCCCTATGCACAGGCCTATTTGTGGCTATACTCCCGTGCGTCACCGCCTTCTTTGCAGTCTTCCATTTGCCTGTAACTTGAGATCAACCAAGCACTGGGGCAACCTGAGCCCTGGCTCACTTTTTCCCCAACGTTCTGCCCTTTTATTTACCATATGTATTGAATATGCATCCCGCAATGTGTACTCGTACTCCCCATCGGCCCTCTACAGACATACTCTGAACACACGGGCTAATTCAGGTTACCAGCTGCTCCTTTCTCCTTTCCGCCTTGCATAGCAGTGTTCTTCTATGTACCATGAATCCTCCAGCCCTCTCAACTCAACAATCATGCAACTCCCTTCATCTTGGCCAGTACTTCACCCAGGAGCCGGCCACCCTTTAATCTGTTTTCCCCCTTTTGTTCTCCTTTCAGCCAGTGACTTCCTTTACGATGGCTGTTGTGTTCCTGTCCTCTCCCATTCTGTACTGGGTGACCTCTGTGCAACCCTACCTCACTCACTGTCAATTCCTCCTCCTCTGTGAATGCTCTGGCAAGTGGCTAGCTTTCAATCGTCCCACTGGCTGCATCACAAACTGACTTCCTCTGTTCCTCAGCCATAGATCAGCACAATTGCTCTCTGCAGCCCTTCCTCCTGGTGGCAATGAGACCACCTCCTGTTCAGTCCTCCTCCCTCGGGTAGCAGTTTTGAGCTGCACCAATGATCTTCTGCACTTCTCTTCCTATTCAGCCCTTAGCCCCAATGTTCTTAGTCCTTAATGCAGGCCAGCCTGTGGCATACTCCACCCTGCCACTCAGAGCAGCACCCAGGCCCTCACATACCCTCAACTCCTTTTATACCTCTCCCTCAATGGCCATAGGAGCATTCTTGACCCCTTTCTTGCCTTTTTCCCTAGGGCTGTTCCTTTCTTGGATGGTGAACTACATGCCAAATATAGATGCAGACTCCCCCAAAGGTGCAGCACTGCTTTTTGGCCTCCCCTGTATCACAGGTGTGATACTATTGGAAATCCCACCTTCAGCCACATCCTTCCCTGACACAGGAAAACCTTCACTGAACCCTCACACACCCTCCATATCAGCCACATCTACCTCCGCTGCTTGTGCTCTTAATTTAATCCGGCTCCAGCATGTCACTTCTGCCCAAAACTCTAGTGTCCCCTCCAGTGTGGCCAGTGGATGTTTATGCGGATTAAACCCACAAACCATAGTTCTCCGATGAGTGCCTAACTGCACGGCTCTGAAAACTCTGGGCAAGGTGGTTGGATTTGCAGGGCCCGGTAAATTACTGTGAACGGCCCAGTTCGGGACTGTCCATGCCAGTGTGTTTCCTGTACCACCCAATGTCTCCAGGTGGTGAAGAGAAGGAGGCTTTCTTTCCCTTAAGGTCCCATTTCTCTGAGCCTCCGAATGTCTTAGGGTGTGGTGGTGGGTATCCATTTTTCAACACAGGCTGAGATCTCGGAGCTATACAGTTCGACCTACCCAAAAAAGCTCTAAGTGTGGGCGTGTCTAAGGCCAGGCCTGGCCTTCCTGTGTCCCCAGCAAATGGACACAGCGGTGCACAGCATTTGAGCCCAAGCAGTTGTTGATGGATGGACTGTGACCAGTCTGCTTCCATCATCTGAGTATACATGAATTGCCCTTCAGCCAGTTTCCATTTAATGATAAATCCGAAGAAACCTTGTGAATGAGTTTAAATTAGCTAGAGTATGAAGAAAATCAATATTTAAAAGTAGCTGAAATCCCAAAATATGTCTTAGTGATGCCTCTGCTTCTAATGAGTTGCCGGGGGGGGGCGGGTCAATACGTTGTGATCTGAATACCCTACAGCCCCCTCCAATGCAGAAGTGGTGAGAGTCCCTCTGGGTGCAACGTCTCCAGGAAGGTCTTACTTTGAGGCCATGAACTGTGTAACACAAGCCATGCCCGCATTGAGAGTCTATCCTGGGGGCCCTCTGGGGTGTGATCGGTTGTCGCGGTGTCACTGGGTCAATGATTGATTCCTTTAGAAGTATGAAACTCTGCAGCCCCAGTTTGTGTTGTGATTACAGTGTAGTCTAGAGATGGCAATGATTATTTGTGTGCCGGGAATAGCAGTCGAGGGCTGTGAAAGCTGCGACCAAGCCGCAACGATTTATGTTTTTAAATGGTCTCTGTCGTATGGGTATGGAATTTTCTTCTGAAATTGACATTTGTTTGCACTTGAGGGGGACCTGTCTTATCTGCCAGCGAACAGGGTGGTTCCCATAGAGATGGAAATTCTGAGCAAAGAGGCGCCCAGACCCACGGTGGGGCTGGTTCAGCGGGGACATTATTTTTATTTTCTGTGAAAAATTCAAATGCTGATGAAATGAAATGTAAGGAATTAAATTCTTTTAAGCCAACACAAAATACAGTGTTTATTTATTTTCAAATCTGCTGACATGCCACCTTCTAGACCCTTTGGAGCCCTTGTGCATCGGATTCATTTGGGCATCAACACCAGGACGTCACATTATGGGTGGGGGGGGGGGGCACAACATTATTTGCCTTTTGAGGTCTGCTGCATTTGGTCTCATCCAGCTCGGCCTTGAGTATTCCAGTGAGCCTTTTAGGGGGCACTGTTCCTTTTTGCAGCAGCCAGTGTTTCCAAATATGGCAGCAAGATTGTTAAATGCCCCCCGAAACACCCCTTTTCCATAGAAGCACCTTCAATGCCCTCTGCAAGAAAGGAAAGCTGAGCATGTTCCTTGGGTTCTGTTTTGAGGCTATGAGGAATTCGACCATTCGCACAGGGAGTATGCTCTCGCCTGGGCTTTTTGATTTTTGTTTATTTAAAAGAATGTATGATGGGTGATCAACCCCTGGAAAATATGTGGGGCCATTCCCGCACATATTTTCCACGCTCAGCGCACAGCACAAAAATAGTCATGTACTCTGGGCGGACACAGCTTACCAATGCTGCCCTCCCCTGTCATGTGCAGCTGACACCTGAAAGCTGTGGGAAGATCAAAAGCCTCTGGCCGTGGGCAACCTGATTAGCATTTCAAGGCACCATGGATTTGCATCTCTATTGTTAAAGCTTGCTGGTGGCGGTGAATACTGAAGAACGTTAATTAGCAGGCCTTGGGGAGGCCTGGGTGCAGGAAGTGACAATGGAGACCGGAGACCAAACTTCTTTGTAATGCAATGTGTCAACTTGGTACTAACGCCCCTCGTTGGTATGAAAGGGCAGTGAATGTCCTGTCTGGAACCACTCCTTTCAGAGCAGGATAGCATGTGAATTGTAGAAGACGAAAGTCTAACTGCAACCCCCTACTTCAAAGGAGGCCCATGTTGCGACCAAGTTCTGCATAGGGCTCAGTTAATTACAGAGATACTTTGATGTACAGCAGACAGGCAGATGGGTGGAACTTAGAAGTATATGTTGTCGTCCTCCCCCTGTCTGAAGCATCACTGACGATTGTTGGTGGGGACCCAGGATTGGTTCATTAAGGTGGACTTATCCTGCAACAATTACTGGGGCCCGTTTGGCTTTAAAAGAGGGCTGAACCCCTCACTGATCAGATCATCTGAGGACTTTGCAAGGAGTAAGAAGGAAGACTCATTTGGACCCGACCTGAAGAGTAGAGTCTAGCTTACATCTTCTGCCAGTGAAGGAAGGCCAGGAGTTCAAAGACGGAAGCAAGATCCCCCCCTATACATCTCCCAGGGAACAGAGGGAGATTCCAGACTCGGAGGACCCATCCAGCAGCTCCAGAACCGGTACCGAGCCAGCACACCGTGCCCTGCTATGTTCTGACAGCAAGCTTCCTAGGTGGGAAGTGCCTGAGAGTCTCACCTTTTGATAGCATAGGCTGAACACCAAAATGTACTACGTCAGAGAGGGCAGGGTATGCAGAAATCCACAGCAATAATTAACCCTGTGACCCCCCCCTTAGGGAGGGGAGAAGCCAAGGTCCATAGATGAGCATTTATTAAAAAGTAGTACAGCTGTATTCTATAAAGCACTAGGCATGTTATGTTATCAGGATTTATAAAGCGCACGCACACCAAAAGGCATCATGGCGCTAAGGGAAATAGAGTTCAATAGGATCAATAGTTCAATAGGATAAAAGTAGAGTGCGCTCTAGAATAGTAACGTTTTCAATTTCCCCCAGAAGACCAGATGATCCACAATCCTTATGGATGAAGTTCATTCCAAGCCTTAGCCGCCACAGCGGAGAAGGCGCAACCACAAATGTGGGCACGCCTAAACCGAGGGACGACTATCAAAAGGGCAGAATGGGAGCGTAGAGCACGGGTAGGAATATAACGCACATGTTTTTCTTGCAGGGACTCCGCTCCAATACCGTAGAAATCCCGATGTACCATACACAAGGATTTGAACGTAATCCGAGCCGCCACAGGGAACCAGTAAAGTTGTCTCAACAGAGGGGACATATGGATACCAGACAGAGGGGCGAAGAATAGATCTCGCCGCAGAATTTTTGAGAAGTTGAAGCCACCTGAGCAGGTACAGAGGCTGTCCTAGATAAAGTGAGTTACAATAATCAACTCCCCTCAAGACTAGGGCAGCTTCCACAGACGCTTGGGAAGCAGTGGGAATGAAAGGTATCATTTGGGGATTGGGATGTATGAATGTCAGATCTAAAATGAAAAGAAAATAGTGCTGGATGGATACACAGGAGAATTCTGTGTTGGGATGTCCTAGCCTCTAGTACAGGGATCAGAATCCCTTGATGGCTGGTCTAGGCTTGCTGTGTCTGGTTTTTGTAATTGATGTCCTAGCCTCTAGTACAGGGATCAGAATCCTTTGATGGCTTGTCTAGGCTTGCAGTGTCTGGTTTTTGGAAATTCTGTCCTAGCCTCCAGTACAGGGATCAAAGGTGTGGGGAACCAATCACTATTAGAACTGCTAGAAGCACAACATCACAGAAAACAGTGGGGGCCGCATGTGAGTCGAGCATTCCTGGATGCTGTAGCATGATAGGCCAGGAAAAGCCACAACCAGACCCATGCTGCCAGGATGCCCACAAATATGCAGTGCGCTTCTTCGGGTGTCCTCTGCCAGGCAGATCACAGCCATAATAAATGAGGAAAGATATAGAGATGATGTAGATAACCTATCCTGGGCTCTTGAGTGTTCCCTAGTGGGGTAGACTGTGCAGAGGGCTCTTTCTAAGTTGGGATCTCTGGCGAGTAGACTTTCTTTGGTGATAATCGCCATATGAATGGCCTCTTCAGTAACAGGGCTAGTCAGCATCTGCAAGAGTGGAGCTTCAGGTGCACCCCCTCTGCCCTGAGGTGCAGTGGTGAGGAGGGCGCATCCCCAGGAGTAATGCCCTCTTCTGCTGCCACTCACAAAGAGATCTCGCTAGCATTCTGAGGGCTGCTCTGTTTCTTTGCGGTATCACGGACTCCTGGCCACTGTTATGATGATATGCACTCAGCACCGTGCAGTGTGTGTTGCCTCTGGATCAGCAGTGTGCACTCTTCATAACACACCTGTAATTATATTTCCATGTGCACTTGGTTCAGGGAGCATGACTATATCGCAACCACCTGACGCCAAGAGTGTTTTGATTCCATGTGCCACGCTATCAGGACTGGCGCTATGGGCTACGGGACTTGCTAGGTGATCAGCTATGTCTTCGTCTTCACTCGATTGATACCCCTCCCCAATCACTTCCTCCTCACCTGAATAGTCCAGTTTCTTCCGGCGGGTAAGTCCTATGTAAGGCTTCTTCTTTTTTAGAAGATATGGTCTACCTCGGAAGGAAGCCACCGTGACTCCCAGCCAGAGAAAACCCACGGTGACTCCCCTCCGTGACAGCCAGAGGGGAAAAAGCCACTGGAACGGCAAAAAACCCCTGGATCCAAGGTAGTCGTGAAGGCTGTGGAAGTCGTCTGCACTGTAGTAGGTTGAATGGGTCCTCCGCCGAAAACCCAGGAAATGGTAAGGTCGGCGTGTCTCTGCAAATCGAGTGAATGGATAGGGCGGTTTACAGGTAGGTGCCCCTCGGGGTGGAAGTGTGAACGGGAGAATCCGGGAGTTAGAGTGTCCTAGAGCGAAGAAATTGCAGCAGAGAATCAGCACGGGAACAAAACACAGGAGAAGGCTAGCAGGAACCAGAGAAGGGGGGGAAGCCCATAGGGAACGGGAGGAGGAGGAAAACAGGAAGAGTAAGGAAGGCGTGATAGCAAGGCAGAACCGTCCGAAGGAAAACTAGCGCAAGCAACAGGGCGAGGAATAAACTCAGTTGCAACGCGCCGAGCCGCGGCAGCCGAGTGAGATATACAAACGGCGGCGGCCATCTTGAAAACAACTAGACCAAGTCTAGTAGGCGAGGAGGAACGTAATGGAACACTTTAATGGCGTCCTTGTTTCCACCTTCGCCACAAACGCCAGTCGCCAGCGGCTGTGACACACGCAGTCAGTGGACTCGTGCTGCTGCGCCGTTACACCGTGCACACCGCATTGGGCACCGCCATGAAGGATCATCAGAACACATGAGTCCGAACAGTTCCTCATGTTTATCTGGAACCAACCGGTTAGACAGGAGGAATTCTGTGGTATATGAGGTCAGGAACCAAGCAGGGATGGCACAAGGAACCTTGGGCTTTATTATTAGTTCCAGTCTATACTGAAACACAAGTGCATAAAGGACAGGAGACAGCCACAAGCCGCAACACTCAGCCTAGTTCCGTCCCAACTAACTCACACATAGAAAATATTTTCAAAAGCCAATCACCCCCTCATTTTCTGAGCTAGCATTCACTCTGCAGACACCACCATTCTATCTCACGTGCAGCGTGGCCACCAGGACAAGGAGCAAGACACTGCACTCGCCTCCCTCTCTTACAACAAACTCATGAAGCATCCATACGGGTTCACTCACGCATGAACCAGCGAGCGGGCAGCAGCAATCCATGTGGGAAGCACTACTCATGACTTTCCCAGGATGTGGAAGCCAGTCAAAAACAGACCGCCCAATAGTCCCATAACACTGAGAAAAAGCACAATCACACAAGGCTCCTTGGGCACATGCCAGGAACAGACCTGCATCCCAAAATCATCACTGCAAGAGACAAAAAAGGTACCCCGAGATGGAAAGTACTCAAGCAAGAACCACAGGTAGTCCCACATTACTGAGACCAGCTACTACACACACAGTCATGCCTGAGCTCGTTACACCTTCACTCAGCTCGCCCCACAAGGATGGACCCAACAACGCAACACGCTCCCTGCTGAGTAGAGCAACAGAACATACTGTAACTTCTGGCATACCTCCATTCCGCACGGCCCTACGTGTCCCCACAGACACAGGGCACACCATTGCACATGTGCAATGACCAAGCCTGCCACACTGGAACCAGGCATGCAACACCTGCATTCCTGCAGTTTCACAGCACCGGGACCAGCACCAAGACACCCAACTACACCCTGCAGGGAAAAGCGAGATAAGCCGTCTGCATACATTCAAAAGCTTGAAACGGCACATTCAAACAACAACTCAACTGCTTACGCGCACACACACACACACACACACGCTATGCCACACTTACAGATGCACTTTGCCAAACAGGCAGTTCAACATTCACACACACATTCTAAACAAAGTCTAAACTGTTAACGCACCACTTAATACACACGGTACCAAGACTTTCCAAGAAAAGTGCATTCCCCAGCACGCAACTGGGGAACAGAACCAATTGACCCGCAGGCACACCCCCTACTGCTCACACACACAGATTGCAATCACCAACAATGTGTGCTGAAATGACACGCACACCTGTTCAAATATGGCATAATAAAACAGGCGTACAATAATGCAAGGGCGAATGGAGAAATGGCATGGGTCACCGCATGGCATAGTAATGGTAATGCCAGAATACCCATGGTCATGAACGAAATCATCAATTATAAGTCAATCTGGCCTTTGCGCTACTTGAGACAATTGACTAACCCTACCTCACCCGGGGAGGTTGGAGCACTGAGCACAAATATGTTCTCTGAACTATTTAAAGAGTCCAAGTATTGAATGGCCAAAAGTAAATCAGTGACGCAGACAGCACCACACCCTCTTTACAAAACTATTCCAAATCTTCAACTCCAGCAATAATATAGAGTTTTAGAGAGATGTAGTGCATTGCCAGAGCCAACCTAGGCAGAACTATTTCTATAAAAAAGGCCACAACACAGATTGACCAAAGTAGAGCAAACAGCCTTCCAGGACAGCCTAACTTTATAAAACCTTACCTGCCGCAAACTGATAGCAGGATCCTGTCGAAAAAAACAAAGCAAGATAAGATTGCAAGTAAATGAACATTCCCAGGGAAATATTCTGTGGTTAGTTCTCAGGATCCGATTATACATTAACCCAGGACCTGATGGTGCTTTGAAGTGCATCTCTCTATCAAATGTTGGCAGCTCAGAGAAATGCAGCGGATTGTAAATGGGTTCAGTCCTACATTGTCAAAAACAGTTTTCGCAACCTCTGAGTGGCAGTCCTACAGCATAGGGTAAAGCCCGTCAACTGTATATATGTATGTATATATTTTTATAAAGCGCCGGTAGCCCGAGGGCATCAGCGCGCTTGAACATTACAACATAGAAGAGAAGAAAGCGGGCATAAAGAGACGCAAAACAGTTGGCATGGAAGACCTGACAGCCACTAGCGCTAGAGATCTTATCTGAAGAGGAGTGTCTTCATCCGTTTCCTAAATACAAGGTGGTTTGCTTCTGACCTCGGTGAATCGGGAAGGCTGTTCCACAATTTAGGTGCCAGTACCAGAAAAGATCTACCCAACCCCGATTTCAACTTGAAATTGGGTACGACCAGGAGGCACTTTCCTTCCGATCGTAGTCTTCTCCTGGGTGTGTAGAGGACTAGGCTGTTTCTCAAATACTCTGGTGCTTTACCATAGAGGCACTTGTGGACCAAAGAAAGAGCCTTAAACTTTATACGTTCCTCTACTCTTAGCCAATGAAGGGAAATCCTATCGGGGGTGACATGATCTTTCTTCTTCAGATTTTTTACTAGCCTAACCGCACTGTTCTGGATCACCTGACATCTCGCTAAGTCCTTAGACGAGGCCCCTAACAGCAGTGCATTGCCATAGTCGAGCCGTGATAAAATAATGCTCTGGCAATGGTCGCCAGGTTACATTCATTTAGGAAGGGCTTGATATATCTCATTAGCCTGAGATAATAAGCCGTGTTTTTCTGGAGATAGCTGGTCTGGGCATGAGAATCTACCGCAGAGTTAACCATCATGCCTAAGGTTTTCACTTTAGGGGCCACCGAAATGATGGCTTTCTTAATTTGGAAGGATTTGTACTCTGCCCCTAGATTAGCCAACTGACGACTGGGTGATGCCCTCTCTGTGCCACCACTGTGATGAATCTGAGGATGTCATCCATTCTTCCCTAGGGGTGAACTTTCCCATGGGGCCAGGGCGGTGCGTCCACAGTCCAACAGTCCCCCTGAGGGTGGTGCAATGAGTGAGGAACGCTTGGGGAAGGAGTCCCCCTATGGGATTGGGGACGATTATCACCAGGGAATGCAGTATCACTCGGCTACACCTCACCCTACCCCCTTTCCAAGACAAACTCCTACTATCCCTTCCCTCTATACAGCTAATATATATTACTGTCAAGTTAGTGAACATAACCCAATTGATAATATTGAAGACCTAGATAGATTGAAGTATTATACATATAGCCAAACTGACCTGCATAATAGTATTGAAAATGCAAATAGTCAAGCCAACATGCATAACAACATTGAAAATGCACATCGCCGAACTGGCTTACAGAACGCTGATAATACAAAATATATGCAGGTAGCTTGACAGATGATACTGTGACGAAGAAGAGGGCCAGGAGTACAAAGATCGCTCATCAGTAACCGAATGAGCGGTCTAGCTTCTAGAGGCTTGCAACGGGCTTGAAGAAAAGTATCCATCCAACGTGGGAGTTCCAAAGGAGCGCAGGCTCAAACAAACATGTCAAAGAGATGTGAGAGAGGGAGACCCAGCCCCGGAAGAGTGCAAGTGGCGAGCAGAACCAGATGAGACATGACGTGCGGAAGAAACCAAATGCATGGCCGGGAAGGGCATCCAGTGAGGCTGAAGACCCCACTGGATGCCGAACGCTGCCGGAGCCTCCTGGAAGGAGACAACTGCTGGGGACAGCAGAGACCACCGCGAAGGAGGCAAGCGTATACGCGGGATGCCCTGGATCCGTAGGAGGTCCGGGGAAGTGCAGGGTGAGCTAAAGAGCCAGAGAAGGAGGGTCTGGGACCCTACATCAAATAACAGACAGGTGTATGTTTGGCAAGAGAGTGAGCCAACCAAATACAATGCACCTGTGCGGGGCTGGATCCCACACCCAAAATCACAAGAGCCTGGGACCCTGAAACAAATGACAGGGGTCTGGGACCCCACACCAAATGGGAGACCGTTAGATGTTTGGCAGAAGAGTGAACCAAACTAATACAATGCACCTGTATGACTCTGGGACCCACACCCAATATCACGAGGGGCTGGGAGCCCGAAACAAATGAAAGTTGCAAACTTGGTAGAAGAGGGAACCAAGTGGATGCAACAGAGCATTGCGAGTCTTGGACTCCCACCCACCGGTGAAATCTAAGTTCAAATCCATGAGTGTCTGGAACCCGACAGAGACCATTACCTATTTGATGAGAGGGTCTCTGACCCTGAAATAAACAAGACATACATTCTGAAAGGTCCAGACACCTGAAGCAACTGTCTTGTTTCTCTGAACCCCCTGGTTTCTCTCTGAATTGTTATTAGAGAACACTACTACCCAGCGACCAGAATACATACCTGTGACCCGGCCGGTACTGCTTACACATCAGCCGGGTGAGTAGCTTGTTGGTCCTCTCTGCTCATCACATCACAATTGTAATAATGTAGGTTATATATGTATAGTGACACATGTTTCTTTAACATGCAGGACTCTACAGCAACCTTTGCCCCTAATCCATAAGGGCCTAAGGTTAGTACTTCAGGCGATTGGCTTACATAACCTTTAGTTGCACTATCTAGAGTTAATTGGACTAAGTAAGTTTACTTATTGCCCCTTAGGTGAACACGAGAATAGAAAAGCTACATTTGGAATTATATGGAACTATGAGCTCCAAGCCCTGAAGATGGATTTGTTATAATCCGACACGGGTTGGCAATTCTACTTCTAAGAGGAGCCCATTGGGCAGTCTTAGCTATTTTATGGTTGTAGGTTGCAAAACCAAACTATGTGAACAATGTAACACACATCTCACTCAATGAGTGTCTTTGATTGGTACTATTTTGTTTTGTATATGTTTTACACACATGAACATGAATATGGTTTACCTGCATAAATATGAATGTCTATATGCATCATTACTACCTTAACATGATTATAAGTTTGGAATACATTGAAGAGTGATGGTATTCTTTATAGGCTAACTTCTTGTTCCAAACAGTTGTTCCTTGAACTTTATTAGTCATTTTTATCTACAGAATCTGGTTCCTACCTGAACATTATTTGCGAATCATAAATCGAACAACTGGGGTTCATTTCCTGGCCTAGAAATTACTTACAGAACTGGTCTACTATGAGGAACCCAAGGAAGGGGGTGTATCATTCTAGACCTCAAAGATACCTGGGACCTCATGTCCCCCTAGGAGTGCAGAATAGGGTTACCGATTGGCAACAACCGGTTGTGTTTTGCGTACTTGTTCTAAGTCTCGAGTGGCCTAGAGACTTCTCCCTATTGCACCTGTAATAACCCTTTTTACACTTGTAAGAGTCTTAACTTTGCTTAAACCCTTACTACAGACCGTAAGTTAATGGTTGTGTCTCTCTTATCCACTCCCTTAAACCAAGATCTAGAGCCAGGAGGGTCAGAGACCCCGAGGGTTAACACCAAAAATAACCACGTGTTTAAAAAGGAACCAAACACGTCACTCAAAGCATTGCAAGCCTGGGACTCACACCCATATTAGAGATTGAGAATAACAGTATCAAAACCAGAGGAATTCTAAGCTTGGCCGCAGAACATGCCAAGCTGGTAGGATACGGGAACTGTACAACCAATAAACGGCTACTCCAGACTTGCATCATCAAAGACATCTCGCGGGGACTGGGGAGGGACCAAAACCCTAACATTGGAAAGCTTGGGAACAGAGCATACCACGCCAGTAAGCCATAGGAACTGTGAAAATAGACAACAGTTCCCCGCCAATTACTCAGGGACTTGACATAAGAAAGAAGGTGGGGGAAAGGAGTACATCCCTGAGATTGGAAAGTTACATTTGGGAACATTATTTTTGTAACACCTTTTTTTCAGCCAGCGAAGCTGGGAACTTTTCAGTTGTTTGAAAAAAACACCCTTTCCTTTGAGAGTAGAATAACCCTGCACATTTATATTAGACTGTTAGTGTTAGGGATAGAAGTAAGGTTTGGGGACACGACAGTGGCAGACTTTTTAGTTACGGACTATCTTAAAATCGGATTAGTTTGCTTTTAGGTAGGGAAACCTCTCTTAGTTGTCGGGATAAAGAGGTATTTTCCAACTCACTTAGTTTATTACTAAAAGTCTATATCCAAAATTTGTATAATTGTGTCCCAGTCTTACTTCATCCCCCTCGCACCGGACAAGATCCATTCGGTCTCACTTGAAAGGGAGACATACTTTCTTCTGCAGGATGCAGCCAGCACATGACACATTAGGGAGCCACCAGGATCCCAATTATGGCTGTTTGCATTTTGGCTATATGTCATCATTTGGGACGAGCAAAGAACCTGAACAGAGTTCCGTGGCTCCACACACCATGTTTCCAGAGCCTTCCTCATGTAGGGTTAACTTACAGCGCAAACGTTCTACACTAGCTGTTGACTCCACCATGCCCCCCGCGGCTCGAGGACGTGGGGTTCCCAAGACCCCACAGTGAGACCAGTCTACCAAAATGGGTAAGCTCATATTTAAATCTTAGCAGCACGTTTATAACATTTTTAATGAAGCCTTCTAATGTAGCAGTGGCCAAAAGAGCAATGCTAATTAGCATTGGAACCTTCCAGGCCATCCGTTGCAGTTGTTCCAGGTCTCCCTTTCTCAGGCATGGCTTCCTATGTTCTTTCGCCGCTTGATTTCGCAGCTACTATAGCCCCAGCAGCCTTCCACCGGGAGAACCGTTGAGCCGCCAAGCATACCATGGAGTTAAAGTAATCCACAAAACAGTGGGCTCATGACGCAGAGTTTTGTGTGTTGAAGCGCAGACTGTTCCACTACAGAAATTGCATTGAGAACTTGATAGTGTCACCTTCTCTTCTCTAAACTCTAATGGCTCAGTGTTGGATTTCTAGAATATTCTCCTGCCGCATTCGGCAACTTTTTCTGGGACTGCACTGCCTCCCTGTAAACTCAGCTAAATGGCCCAGCAGCTACAAGTCCCCGTTGTGCAGACAGACTAAACTGCAGCACAGCTCACCTGGGACCGCTGCTGGGACTTGAGGGATCTCCAGTCGGGGCCTTCACGGTCTCTTCACACTTCACTTCACTGCACACCTCATGGTCCCTTTGAAGAACAACGCGCTGCAAATGTATGAAGTCAGGAACCACACTGGGATGCACAGGAGGCTTTCTTGTACAAGGTAATGCGGGCTTTACTCTTAGTTCCACTTTCAGCGTCTTTACAAAGCCACAAGCACGTAGAAAAATAGGAAACGCCCACCGACCACCCCGCATATCCTAGCCAGCTTAAAGCACCTACTCAGCCCCACACTACAACAAAACTCTGTGATCCCAAAAATAAAAGTGAAACGTGCACATCCAAGACATATGCCTCCTTTGCCATTTGTGGCAGTGTGGGGCGAGGAACAGGCTAGAAGGTGTGAAGTGATCACAGTAGCAAACCAACCAACCAGGCCTGGCTGAAGAAGTGCGGGTGCTCATTTCAACATTATGGTCCCTCCACCCCCATTGCTAAGAGCGTTAAACAGTCTGGGTGCATAAATTATAATAAAGACAAATGCAGCCGGGGGTTAATAGCCACCAATTAACACGAGACGGCCAACCAGCAGGAAGTAACACTAAATGCCCACTGATGATTGTCTCATTGTCTTTTAATACCGGTTCCTGCACATCAGCCCCTTGCTGACAAAGAAGAATGTATTGCTTTTCAGTGGGCATTTAGGTTTTCAGCTCCCTGCTGGCTGTTCGTCTCATGATAATCGGTGTCTGTTAGCGCACTGGTGTATTTCTTTGCTTTAAATGTGCTCTTTGCAGTGCTTGCTACAAACCCATTTGCTGGAGCCCTTCATTTCGTCACTTCTAAGTGATGGCCTGAAGGGCCCCAGCTAATTATGCTTATAAAGCGAGCGCTGCAAAGCGCACATTTAAATCCCCAGAACGAAAATAATATACACAGGAATCTATTGCCATGTCATAAAACTGCTGACTGGCAACATGGGAGCCATTGCTGGGGGGAGGGGGAGGGGGGGGCTGAGGCTCGAGGCACTTTCATGTGAAAAGGTGGCACGGGCCTGATGTCATCCCTGCAGATAACAATAGTACAAAGACTCCAAATTAAAAGACTGTCCAGTCAGGGTTACCTAAACATATATATATATATATATATATATATATATATATATATTAATCAAACAATCAAGAATGCAATAACTAAGTAGAAAACGCAAACAAAAACTCACCCATGTGGAAAGAACACAATGTAGAAATTGTAGAGAGCAGCACACTAGGTACTTGCGCAGGGGTGATGAGGCAAGCAATTGCAGCAATGCCACTTTTAAGGATATGTCTTTTCAAGAAAAGATTCAAAAATGGGCCCAAAAGTAACCAGGGTCCATGAAAGTGGAAGGACCGGGCCTCTTCACAGTACCTTATTCTTGCCTTTGGGGGCTCAACCTGTGTTGGGCTAGACTTCTAGGAGGTTCCTCAGGTGGAAATTCAGCATTGGGTTTGTGAGTGGGTCGACTGAGTCCAATAATTGCATGTGGCACAAAGAGGTTTGGGAAAGGCAGGTGAAGTCCAGGTAGAGTTTACAAGTGGTTCAATGTGGGAGTCAGGGCCCAGAGCTGTTTCTTGACATCTATGTTGCTGGGAGGGCCAATCCAGAGTCTCCATGGGTGAGTTAAGTCCTTCTTTTGCATCCCACTCCAGGGACCTTGGATGGCCCCTACGAGTATCCTCACCACCACTGGGCAAGAGCCCTCTTCCAGTGGAGCCAGCAGTTGAGACCTTAATCCACAGTAGGTGAACCCTACTGGTCCCAGGCGATGGTTAGGGGACAGAGCTCTACTTTTCATTGGATTCAGTGGTCTTCACCACTATGGCAAAGGACCTTGGAATGGACTGCACTCCTCTCAGGGTTTCAGAGACATCTTCTTGTTAGTGTTAAGGAAAGAATCATGGGAGGAGAAGGAAACCTCTTCCTTATACAGGGAAAAGGTCATTTGTGGAATTGGAGGTGAGACATGTCAAATCCTTCTTGCTATAACAAGTGACCCTTTCCTTCTTGCATCAGACCTAGGGCCTCTTGTTCCGCAAGAAATTGAGAGGACAAGATGGAAAGGGTGTGCCACAGAAAACCAAGATGTTGAACCCCTTCTCTCGAGTCAAGCTCCATCTCTGGCTACTCTAACGGTGCCCCCTTCCCATGCCTGCACCTTTAAAGGCATTTGGTCTGCAACCCCTAGTGTGAGACTAGCCTCTATTATGGAGGTACACCTTGGAATGCAAGGTTCCTACGAGATATCCTGGTGAGAGCTCCTTTGTCACCAGGGGTTCAAAGAATGGCAGCATCCTGGCTATTGTCTCACTTGGACCAGTGCAGACAGCCAGTCTGCCACAAAGAAGACATTTCCTTTCAACCTGGTCTGGGCTCACATGGCTGACACTAAAATGTGTGCAGCTTTAATAATTGTGTGCTCTTATCAGACACTAACTCATAAATGGGTATATCTTATTCTTAGAGTTTACCCTGCCACCAGATGTATTTGGGTCCCAATTATTGTATTTTGGATCAGAGCTGCGCAAAGGATAGTGGTGCCTCAAGGGCACATGTATGCACGATGCCTTTGGCATTGAGCTTTATATAAGGAGGGGGCTGATTAGCAAACACACCTCTCAGAAACAGAATTAGCCACATCATTTTATTTTAATCACTCCAAAAAGCCAGGGCTTTCACGGCCTTGCCAAAAGTCAATCTGTGCCACGAACATTCATTCAAAAGCCACCTCCCAACATTCCCTAGGCTAGCATTCACTCTGCTAACACCAGCATTCTATCTCACAAGCATAGGGACCAGCAGGAAAATGAAAACGGCACATCAAACTCCTATAGGGCTTTGGAGTTTGACTACATTTCAAAAGCGACAGCTCTACTGAAAGTGCCAGTGAGGATTTATTCAAAATGGTTCAAGCCCCTATCTATGGGACCACTGGACCATTCAGGATTGTCTACTTTAAAGCACAGACTCTGGGATATAGCACCCAGCTCATAGTGCACACTTAGAGTTTTGACTTACTCCTTCCAGTAAATATTCTCTCCTCCCTTACTTAGAGTATCACCGTGGCAAAAATAATGTCACCCTCTAGCAGTGGATCTCCCCCTCCCAGGCGACTAGCAACACCTTGACAAGCCTCTACCAGCAAGTATAAGCCCCACAACCTGCTTAGGGTACTGGTGTGTCAAGGATGGTCCCACCCTTTAGCTATGGGTTGCCCTCACAGGCTAATGGCAATATTTCTGGGCATACTCCTATCTTCAAGCATACCTTCACCCTTGCTTAGGTCTTTTCACTCTTTGATATTCGGGTCGCCCTCTTGGGCCAACGCCACTTTAACAGGCTATGTGTTCTACTCCTTGGTGTCTGGCCTTCCAGACTTTGGGATGCAGCCCTAAGTGGGCTTGTAGAATTATTCTACACTCTAGATCTGCTTTCAGACATTTTCTAAGAGCTACCACCCTCCGTAAGCTTGCAACGTGTTTTATTCCTCTCAATCTGGTTTCTGCCAATGCCTGAGCTATAGCCCCCAGCAGGCTTGCAACTTCCTTTCTTTCTAGGGGTCTATGCTCCCTTTTTGACTATTTTTAACATCCTTCTGCGTTCAGTCAGTAAACCAGTCTTTTGCGCTCCCCAGTCTTTTCAGGCAGGGTTTGATAGTATTCCTGATTAGTTCATCATCCCAATAATGTTCATGATTGGTGTTCCTCAATTTCCCGCCTTCTCTTCGTGATTGGCTTTGCATCCACTCCCCACTCGTTTTTCCAGTTGTTTGGGCATTCGCATCTTGCTTTGCCAAATTGCTGTACTAAAGTTCCTCCCCTACATAATGGAAGGTAATTTGGCTTTTTTGCCAGGTTGTTGAGGGCTTAGAACAGCTGCCATTTTGTGATCAGGTGGAAGTACCTGACCTGACGTGTGGTTCAGCAGCTAAATGTGCTCTCCCTGCATTTGTTTCTGCGTTTAATGCTTCATGGTCTCAATTAGGTGAGGGGTTGTTTCTCCACTCTGTGAGCCAGTCTGGGAGCAGTCACTGGGATCACAGAATTTACTGGGTTCATTTGCGTGAGCAATCGCTGTTTGAGTACCTGTTGTAGGATGCCTTTGGGGATTTATACACACAAAGTGTAACCACTGCCCTTGCCCTGCATTGGGAAAGCTTTTTCCTGGTAGTTGCACTAAATCAGGTTGCTGAGATCTGACCCGGTGTGATGGGTACGAAATGTGAGCGAAGGTGCTGGTGTCTCATTGGGGGGGTGGGGGGTGGGCAGATCTAACCATTTCCCCCAAGCAGTATGTAGGTTGGGTGGTGATTGCTGCCATTACTAATGCTCATGATACCTTCAGTACTGTGAAGGGGCTCTTGGTAGACCTCCATGTACCTCCTCTGGGTATCCCTGCATCTAACTTATTGGTTTTCCCAGTCCACACATCCTTTCTGGTTGCAAAAGAAGTATGGTCATTCAATGTGTCTGTGCCACATACCCAACCCTGTTCCCTTTAGCCCCTTTGAGGCCGTTTGTTCCTCCTGGTGGGGGGGCTGCTCGCTTAAGCAATCAACATTTAACTGCATCTTCATTTCCCTGTGCCCAACTATAAAGACCTAGGGTTGCAGAGTGAGGAACCACCTCAACATCTGGAGTTGTGAACTTTATCATGAACTAACCAGACTAGGAGCGTTTGGTCACAGCCCTGGTGACATTTTGGTATCCAGTGAACATGTTGCAAACTAAAATTTAGTCCATGAAAAAATTGTGGTGAAAACACCTCTGCTGTGACAGTCACCAAGCAAAATGTAGTCCTAAAATGCAGCTGAAATGTAGGCAATAATTCAGTGCTAGTGGGGCTTAGTGGGCTTGTGATTGCCTGGTTCAGATTTAGAATAGGGTTTAGGGTAAGGCTAGGGGTTAGGGTTATAGTAAAGATTGTAGTTATAATTAGGGCAAAGGTCAGGGGGTTTGTGGGAAGGCTGTTGATGTTTGGATTTGGTTAGGAGTTAAGGAATATTAAGTGTCAGGATAAGTGTTAAGGTAGGGTTTATGATCAGGCTAGTGCTAATAGAGTAATAGTTTTGGGTAGGTGTTAGAGAGATAGGGAGGCTAAGAGAGGGCTGGTGAAGTTGGCATAGGATGTGGTAAAGGTAGAGTAAGGATTGGGGTCATTATAATATGCCATTTATATAGTGCTTTTATCTTAAGTGATTTACACAGAACATGTTCTATACATTTATTAGTATCCAATCAATATTCATACTCATTCTATCGACCTCGGAAGGGTGAAAGGCTGGGTTGACTTTGCCAGGATTCAAATCTGGGACAAACGGATCACAGACAAATCGCAGCAGCAACCGCTTAACCCACTCAGTTATCTTACCGGCTAAAAGTAAGTGTTAGAGTTGCAGTTAAAATGAGGTTAGGATTAGAATAATGATTTGGGTTAGAACAAGGGCTACACCACGTCTGGCTTGTCGGTGATGTGGTTGGGGTTCGGTTCACTATTGATTTCCTATTTATTTGGTGTTTTGTATTGAGACACATGCAAATAAAATGCTTTAGCGCGCTGAAGGGTTAGTGTTGGGTAAGGTCTCAGGGTAGAAGTTTTGGAAGAAGAATGGAGTTAAGGTCGTTGTGGACGTTTCATTAGTGGTTTTGGGTCATTGTTAGGGTTGTAGCCTTGCATCTTTGTGCATAAAAATTGCATTTATTCTGACATTCTTACTGGCAACATTGTCACACTTTGCATTGCTTAAATTGAATGAAATGTATTTTGAAAACGACTTTTTGCTGGCTACTTTTTCACATGACTACATTTTCCTGGGGCCATTTTCACATAGAACCAACTTGTTCTTTCTGTCCGATAAGATTTACGGGATGGAAATGCCCTTCTGATGGCTAAACATGCAAGATCAATTTTGAAACCATTCCTTTTTCACTGGGATCAAATTGCTGCTAATGCACAGAACAGATTCCTCTATACCTTGCTGCTTGTCTGAGTGGGCTGCCATAAAGACTATTCTGGAGGTGTCAGTTTCCGGGACAGAGAGTTTGGAGAAATTGGGCATGATTAGAAAGGGTGGGTTACAGAGAGATCACTTCTAGGAACTAATAGCCTGGATCTCAGCAGGGTTGATTGTTGTTCATTCTTTCTGCAAGGAGCCCTGTGACACTGGGGATGGCAGCAGTAGCCCACTCATCCTAAAAATGCCCTTAGTTTATTTTTCATCAGCAGCAGTATGCCTCGAACCCTAAAAATGCTCTTTGTTCATTTTTAGTAAATGAAAAGGGAGATTACTATACCGCCTCTACCTCCTTCTCTTGTGGTCTGGCCAACCCCATTCCCACAAAGAAGCTTAGGTAATTCACCGCTGGTTGGGCCAGTCAGCTCTTTGTAGGGTTAGCTGTTTATCCTTCTTTGTAAAGGTTCCAATATATCAACCGTTAGGCTCCTAAAAATTCCTTGTGAGGTCTTAAAATCGAGTCCGTTACCCATTGGAAAATGGCAGGAACCTCAAGCAAGCTGAAGAGAAACCGACAGCAGCAGAATAAAACATCTGGCGTGGCAGATGTGATCTTCTCTTTAACTTCGGGAACCATGGGCACTAGACATGACCTTTTTGTCAGGTACAATATCCAGATGATTGCAGCAGAGCTAACCTTCTCAATGACCTTGTTGTTTCTTGGCCTCTGGAAGTAATGAAGTTGGACAATTCATTTAGCTTTCTCTACTCTATGCATAATCGCCAGGTGCCGATTGTTTTTTCAAATGAGATGATTGGAGGGGTGGGGGGGTATTGGCTGAGTGACCTTTCAATTATTTAGAGTTGTAGCTTTTTTTAATGTAATCTCTTATCTTTTGCGATCATGACTCAGACAGCCTACAACGACTGAGATGCCCATATTTTGACGATGTGGCCTTGATGTGACCTAAGACCCCTTCTCTCTGCCACTCTGCTAGTTAATGTGGAAAAAAAAACATTGACAAAATATTCAACAATGTTCTGCAAGTCCCTTTCCCCTGTCGGGACCAATTTATCAGGATGTTGTCCCAGTTGTTGACCACTTCAAAAGGTGAGAACCCCTTTTAAGACCTAGTGGGATTTCGTAACTGCAAATTCTGCCAATGATTAATCCAAATTCTGATGATCCTTGCCCATTAGCGTTCTCAACAGATGTACAGGTGTCTGGTTAAGTTGATCTACTAGTCCATCAGTTTGGGGTGTAGAGATAAGATTGATCCTGAGTAATTCTTCAATTTTGGTCAAGAAATTTGACTCTTGATCAGTCCATTTTTTGGGGGGAAACCCACCCAAGTAAAGTAGGGGACCAGATGTTTGAAGAGTTTGTGAGTCATTTTGGTTATTAATTACCAACCCGTTATGGCTTGAATATGCCACTTGCTACCACCCAAAAAGCTGCGAGGTAGCGAGTGGCATTTTTATACTCAAAAAGCTGTATTTGTTTCTGGCCTTGGATGGTTCTAGGAATACGACTCTGTGGAATGAGATGTGTATAATTTGAACAAGTTCCAAGGGGGCCATCGGAACATCCGCTGGAGGGGTATGTTCGTGTGTTGGGCAGGAGGAACAGTAAAATCACAGTAAATTCTGGACTAAAAGAACTATGACAGAACCTTGTCTGTGTTTTTGCTATTACTATGTGTCCTGCCGTTAGATTGGAATGGCTAATTTCTAGTATGGTTCTTTGGAATGTTAGCGAGTCTTACCATCGCCCTCGACATTATGTTCTGCTCTCCACAAGAACCCCCTTCCTTTGGTAAAGAAAAACTCTTGCCACTGTTCCCCCTCCACTTCTGTGAATACCTCAGACGATGTGACCAAGGATGTAAAATGGCTGTCTTCTGTGGTTGGATGAGGAGGTAGTGCCTGACCCGCCACTCGGGTCACCCTACCTGCCAATCTAAACCCATTACCGATAATAGAAGTCCCCATCTCTAGAATCGAAATGGATATCATTGGAGTGTTGGAAACCTCAAAACTGGGTAGTAATAATGTTCTTCTAATCGTTGATTACGCTACCCGTTACCCAGAAGCCTTCCCCATGCAGAACAACACAACCCAGCACATTTTAAAACACCTGCTGCCATTTTCTTCTAGGGTTGGTTTCCCTAACGAAATTCCAATGGATCAGGGATCCAATTTCATGAGTAAGCTTATGGGTGAAGTTGTGGAACGACTATACATTACCCCCATAAGGTCCTCGGTTCACCACACCCAAATGGGCGGATTGGTAGAGGGATTTAATAAGACCGTCAAAATGATTCTGATAAAGTCAGTAAATGAGGATTGGAAGGACTGGGATTATATGATGTTGTGGACCCTATTTGCAGTGAGAAAGACCCCTCAGTCATCCAGCGGATTCTCCCCCTTCAAGTTACTCTATAGGAGAGAGCCAAGAGATGTCTTAGACAAACTCTGGGAGACCTGGGAAGAAATAGAAGAGGCGCTAATCCCCCTCTCACAAACAGCTACCAAATAACAAGAGCACATTAGACTCATCCGGAGTCTAGTCCACACTAATATGGAGAACGCTCAAGCCCAACAAACATTTACCTATGACAAGAATGTAAATCTAAGATAATTTACAGTAGGATAGAAAGTTTTAGTCCTCTTAACTACCTCTGAAAATAAATGTGTTTCAAAGTGGCACGGGCCCTTTGAGGTACTAGAGCCAACAGGAACTTGTACCCATAAAATAGCTCAACCCGATAGAAGGAAAAAGACCTATCTCTACCACGTAAATCTCCTGAAAGAGTGGAAAGAAAATCCTTCCTCTACTACCTCTTCTATATTGTCTCGTTTGGTACCCGGGGAGATATATAACTCTGAACGTATTCCCCAAAAACATAAGCAAGATCATTTAAATGACCTTATTATGGCATTCCCCGATGTATTCTGTGAAAGACCAGGGAGAGTACATGGTATGTACCACTATATCAGAACCCCAAAAGGGAAAGTGGTCCATTTGAAGCCATACAGACTCCCAGAAGTACGAAAGCAGGTAGTGATTGATGAGCTTACAGACATTTCAAAGGCAAACATCATTGAACCCTCTTTGAGTCCATGGTCCTTCCCTACCATTTTGGTGACTAAACCCAATCACTCTTGGAGGTTTTACATAGACTTTAGGCAGGTCAATGCCATCTCCACCTTCAATGCCTATCATATGCCACGTATCAATGATTTAATAGATAAACCTGGAAAGGCCACATTCTTGTCAACCCTAGATTTAACCAAAGGATATTGGGAGGTCCCTGTGCATGAACCTGATATGGATGGAAAAGACAGCTTTCTCAATGCCAATAGGCTATTCCAATTCAAAGTCCTCCCTATTGGATTGCATGGGGCCCCAGAAACTTTCCAATGACTCATAGACAGGATATTACAACCTTATTCTGATATCTGTGGGGCTTATTTTGACGACATAGTCATTTATAGTAATACTTGGAAAGACTATCTTTTCCATCTGTCCACTATTATGACACCCATCTGAGAGGCAGGCATAGCTGCCAATCAAGCAGAATGTGAGCTAGTACAGTCAACAGTGAAATACCTAGCCTTTGTTGCAGTGAATGGCAGTGTCCAGCCCCAACAAGAAAAGTTGAAAGCCGTCCTAGATGCTCCCAAACCCAAGACCAAGAGAGGCCTTGGGGCATTCCTAGGATTGATTGGATATTATAGTAGTATTATCCCAATGTTTCCAGATAGAACAGCCAGACTGCCAGACAAGCTAAGAAACCGTAGAATCTGTTGCACTGATGAAGACAATGCTTGTTACACTAACCGGAAACAAACCTCATGCCAAAATCCAATATTAAAAGTAGTAGACTTCTTGAAGGAATTTGTATTACAAACCAATGCCTCCGACACAGGATTAGAAACGGTACTATCGCAAGAACACGATGGATTAGAACACCCCATCCTATTCAGTAGTCGTGAACTCTTGCCCCGTGAAAAGAACTACTCTGTGTTGGAACTGGAAGCCCTTGCCATCAAATGGGCAATTGTCCATTTTGGGTAGTACCTTCTACGGAGAAAATTCACACATCGCTGACCACTCACCTTTGGTATGGATAAGTCAACTAAAGCACTGTAACCGTTGAGTCATGCAATGGTTCTTAGACCTGCAACCCTACAGGTTCACTGTGGAACACCAAAAAGGTAAAGAATAGGGGAACGTCAATTTCCTTTCCCGGTTTCCCTGTGAAACAGATGCGGCTACATCGGATAGGGCAAGGGTATGTGATAAACCTAAAGGGTGCCTCAATTACCAGTCCTCGGGGACCTCTCTCACAGGTGGCAAGGGCATGGCCAACGCCTTTGGATCCAGACCCTGGGGGTGGACCAGTGCAGGAGGATCACCTGGATGTTGGGCCTTCGGGGAGTGGGGTGAGGCAACCGATGGTGAGATGCAGTATTTCACTCTTTCCTGTACCCATGACCCCTCGTATTTCATAGGATTCTCTGATTGCCCTGAGCCCCCTTTTCTACACAAACACTGGGCTGAGGAAGAGGGTGACTAAGAGTAACAAGACTGACCCTTACATATCTCATTGGACATGTCTCGCTAATCGCGTCAAGCAAAGTCAGGCACTTGACTATAATCACATATATCTGATACTCATTAGCTCTCCCCACACAGATAAAAGGCGGAACATAGCGACACAATCTGAGCAAGTGGAACACGAGAAGCAGCAGAACTTCCTGGGCGAAGGCGAACCTACTGGAGCAGAGCGACGGATAGAGGGACTAGAAACAAGGGTAATGGAACCCAGGAGTTTACTGCAGGAGGTCATTGCATCCAAAGAACAGTAAGAGATATGTGGTGATGGCCATATCCCAGACAAGAAGACTGCATTGTGTTTCAAAGACACCCACGACCCTTGCGGGTGAACAACAGAGTTGGGGAGGCGAGGCCAAGCCTGTGGTATTAATCTTCACTCGTGAATTAAAACGGCAAAGACAAGAAAGGAATGCACACAGCCGGTGAGTTGGCGAGCGAGATGAAAGACAGGTGTGTGTTAAGGAAAGTTTGAAGTTGCAACAATATATCTTACAATTGAAGGCTGCATGTGTGTGGATGAGACGCAAAGAAAGGCAGACATGTGATGAATTTTAAATTACTGATTACAGTGAAGCCAATGATACGGAGTAGCATAGTGGTCCGGCGAAAGGAAGTAGCCCACTCGAAAGTCTCAGCAAAAGGTGAAATGTTTTATTATAAAACAGCAAAGTGAATGTACTTTAAAAAGCGTAATGATCAAGATTGGCCCCAGCAAAAGGGGAAGTGGAAAGCCAATATTGAATTCTTGTGCTTATGATATTAAAAAACATAGACCAAGAAACACAGGGGCAAATAAGACAAGAGTGTGAGCTGAAGGGAAAGTTTTTAAGTGGTCCTGCGGAGGTCTATAATAAAAGCCTCGCACATTCGAATGTCTTTCACATAAGGAAAAGGTCCGAGCCTGACTGAGGGAGACTGTAAGTGTGATAAGTTAGGGGAAGGGAGCCCCCAACAAATGTATAAAGATAGGGCAGGCATTAGGTTTTGTTAGTATAGGGCGTTTGATTTGACAGAGACTGACTAGGACTGTGTTTTTGTTATTATTTGATGGTAGAGACTACTCCGATCTTAGCTATAGGGCAAAGAAGTAGATTTTCCAAAACCTGAGAATTGAATAAAGGTTTTACAAAATGTACCTTTTGTGTCATTGTCATACTTGTGATACCATGCCTCCCTTACAACACTCAAATTTGTTCTCTTCTCCACCCCACAACATTTCCTTTGTCCCTGTCCCATTTCCTCCCAGTTGCTTGGAGTTCATTTTTTGGCCATCATCTCACTTAACTTCTGTTAGAACATCTTCCATCGTGTCCTCTTTTCTTCTCTATATCGAGTTCACAAATCTTTCATGAGTCCGTTATTGCTTTTTTGGATGCTTTGCAGCACGTTCAGGGACCCCTTAGTTCATATAAAGGCCATGCCTTGGGAAACATTATCTTATTGAGTAAAATAGTCAGTGAAGGGGATATTGTCATAATTGGTGACATAAGGATGGGGGAGTCCATAAAGGGGATGGTTTCTTCATCTTTTCTTCAATACAATAGCAATGGGCTTCTTGCTGGTTAACCTAAGCCCTCCTTTTTTATGACAGTTAGGACCTTTCTCCCTGCTTGTAGACCCCTGTGCAGAGGTCACTTGAAGTGCAGGTATTCTCTGTCAATCTGAAATATAAAAAACTGGGTGAGTTTCTTGAAAGATAAGTGCATTTTATTATCAGCACTTCCTCCTAGAACCTAAATATTACTACTTTAATGCTTCTATTTATTTAAAGTATTCCTACCTCCTAAAACACTTGCTACTAAATTGCCTCTTCTTTAATTTAATTGAATGGCTGCTTCTCCTCCCTCAAAGGCATACCTTTGGGTCACTTGTGTTTATCTATGCTTATACCTGGTTGTGCCTGTAATGTAAGATCAGAAAGCACACACATGTTGTTTTATCCTCTCTTGCCCCACCTTTTTCATAACTTCACATCCTATATTGTCCTTCTTGGTGCTGTTCTGAGTTCAAAGGTCATCTCAAAATTTTTCTTTCTTCTTGGTGCATTTATGATTAAAATGTCATTCACTTCCAGTAGAAACCAAATGGAGGCAAAAGTCATGATAAACTAACAAATTACAATGTACTTCCCATTTAGTATGTTTTCTCCTGTCTCTGCATGTATGGCATTAGCCTTGCTGCTGTATATTGCCTTAATGTGATGATGTTAGGTTCATCTCTTTATATCCATGGCCACATAGAACACAATATTATCTTTTCAAAGTAGAGGTAACGGAGCACTAAGCTTTCTCTTTTTTATGTGTATTTGTTGGCAGGCCTGCTTTTAGCACTCTTTGTTTTGCTGAAAATCTTCTCTGTACTCTTCTTTTTGTATCCTTCTCTTGATGTTACCGGACTGCGGTCTCTTCTTTCTTTACTGTGTTTATTCTGGCAAAATACAATTAACCCTTATTGTTGCCCTTCCTACTCTAATATGCCTTTCCATGACGCTGAAAAGAAGCATGTGTACTATTTAAATGCAGCAAGTGTGACATATATGCATACACTGTTTGCCTACCACTTCATTTTTATGACTCATTATTTCTTTGTTCCTTTACTAAAACATAAAATAGCAAACATACTTTCAATATTTTTCATTGACATAATCACAAAAGGGGTACTCCACCTTCTTACATCCAGGAGTCTTCTCTACCTTCTTCTCTAGATATGACACATATACTATACTTTATCTACACCTACTACACTCTACTTAGGGAAAAATGCTATCAGTTTGAAACCACTCTATCCCTCACTAGCTTTAACTTGTACTCGCCTGGGTCCTCATTCCTCTGATAATAATCAATAAGGAGATCCACACACTTCTTGTGTCCACATTTTCACTGTTTATTCATCTCCCTCTTTCATCCAGTAGTACTTAATCTTTTCTTAAAATGTCTCTTCCAATTGTATCACTATAATCCACTAAGGCCATATATAAATTCCTCCTGTGCTCAAAAAATGACACTTTTTTATCTGAAGCATAAATCAACATTTTTCCATAAACCTATATATTAAATCCTTTTCTTGTTACTTTCTCTCATACGTTGTTCTGTGCACTTGCAGGTGTTCTCTCATTATGTTTTTCCTCATAACCCCTCCTTCCTGAATATGTGTGTGTGTGTGTGTGTCTCAACCCCCCCCCCCATCTTTATGGCCATAGCATGACAAAATCCTAACATAATATCCCTATGTTTTTCCAAATGTTGTGCAGTTCCCCTCCTCTTTACTTCTTCTAATAAATCACTAATCAGTACTACTGATACATAACATGCGCAATACTTGTGCCAATGCTTCCTTGTTTCTGTTTGAAATCTTTAACTGCTAAATCAACATCCATTAAGCAAGCCCTTGTTTGTCAAATTAATTGATCTGTGTTCTTCACCAAGAGCCATCACTGGCCTTCAGTTGGATTCCCTCATTTTTGCTGCGCCTAGCTTGCTTGCACTCATTGGTCCATCTTTCCCATCCGTGAGTATGTTTTATTTCAATAAAAACTCTATAGGTAATCTTAACAATCTACCCTTTATTCTTAAAAGCCATGCTAATCAGGGTCTGTGCTCCATACAAAGAAATGCTTCTTTGGCCTTATGGTACCCCCCTTTATATTTCCTGGCCTTAAACTGCTAATGTGCCTTCTTGTGTAAATACATAAGTAATCCCTAAAATAGTGCACGTTATCCCCTGGTCACTTACCCAAATCTCTGTCCAATATATCTGTTAATATGTTACAAAAAATGTAGTAATTGTATAAAAAGGTCATGCTCCCCTACCCTATAGTGTATGTAACTTCAGTCTTTTGCTGGTGAGAGTGCTCCCTCTCATTACTATTACTTCCCCCCCCATTCTCATTACAAATGCTTGTGACAGTGCATGCGCATTTCATGACACTACTGAAAAACGTGCTTATAATCTTGTTAATTCCTGCTGTACTCAAGTAAGTGTTTGCCGTGCCTAATCTGGTGTCAACGGACATTGAATTACCCTTCTGTGTTGTGTAATTTGCATTTGTACATTTATTCTCAGTGCGTGCCTGGCACCATGTGTGATCTTGGGCATATTATTTCAATGATTCTGTGCTATGCAGTGGGGGATATGCTGTCTCCCTGTTTTTTGTCCTTAGTTACTCTTCTGACCAGTGTCCTCACTGTCTGGTTATTTGCAGAACTCTCCCGTGCCTTAATTGCAATCTCTATCTCACTCTTGCTCTCCAATGCCCGTTTCTTTCTCACTACCATTTCCCTCCCTCTCCTTCCTCAATCTTTTTCTAACATCTCTCTTCTGACGTACTTCCTTGCTTTCTTATTGTTGCAAATTCTATGAAAATAAACTGTGTGCTTCTGCTCTTCCTTTTGATAATGTACTGATACATCTAAGAGCCCTTCCATTTGTTGAAAAAATTTCTATACTACTTAACACAAGGGTGTGTGGCACCTCCCTGTGCTCATTCATTATAAATTGAAAAACCATTGGGCAATGCACCTTTTCCCTTTTGCAAATTACTTCTCAAAAATGCGACTAAACTTTAAAAAATGTTTCTTTCCATTGCTCAACATGCATTTCTCCCTTATTTGCGTGACTACCCTGTGCACAGTTATGGTATATGCTTTTTCAAAACCCCCTGTTCTAATACTAATGAAGGTACCTACAATGTTTAAATGGGATTTTGAAAAATGGGGGTGGTGTGCTAATATAATGTGTATGCTCAGGTCCTAAAAATCCAAAATAACTAACAAAACCTTAAAATGGGACGTGGATTGTGCAAATTTAAAACAATTATCTAATGAGACCAATCTAATACATATATGGGTAATGAATGGGGACACATTCTAGTGTGAAGAAATGTGCTCCAAATATGGTTAATCATACGTATCTCAATATAGACCCTTACCAAATCAAAAAACAGGGGTCCGTCCATATACCCGAAAATCCCATGTATATCAATCAAAGGTGGCCCAAGGGCACCATCACAACATAACACACAACAAAAAAGTATCTCGAATTCCTTGGTGTTGTTAAATCAAACTAAAAATGACATTCTCTACTCTAAAAACACCAATATTACTGATATATCTCATTAGAGAAAACTAAAAATGATGTCAATGTAATGAGTCATGGCTCTAAAATACCATTAAAATGAGAGTGGTACTGAGCCCCTGCTTCACTTAAAGCTCTGTTTTACAAATATCCTTTTTCAAAATATATCACCAGAATCATCATTCTAATATTTTCGTCTACTGATGTCAGTCCAAAATCACTTGAATACTATATACAACATATTGCTTAATACTAAAAACTTTTTTTTTTACAAATCTTAAAAACCTATTTTTACTCAAAAATCTACACTAAACCTGAACATTACACGGCCTGCGGTAGCAGCCGTGTAGTTATGGTTAAGTTGCTCATCTCATAGGAAGAGCACTTTTTGGGTAGCCTATAAGTTCGCTCCCCCTGGACTAATGCTTACCAAACTTTGAAAAAAATATATATGGCCCACTGAAATCTTTTGGGAAATTTGGTGAGGTTCCATGAAGGTGAGGGGGAGTTATAAGGGGGACCCCAAAAAAAATTCTCCATAGACTGAATAGAAAAAAAACATTGCTCACACCTACAGCTGAAACCGCTGGATGGATTTTCACCAAATATGCGGCAGGAGCAGTGGCTTGGTCCCGAAAGCGTGCTTTTGTAAATTTGGTGCCAATCAGTCCAGTAGTTTTCTTTGAAAATGGGCAAAATATAGGTACAAAGAAATTGCAATATCTGGCTGCGCTGACCCATTTTCCTGTTCGCTACGCAGACCGGACTCCGATTGGACCGGAGGGGCATGTCATGTTTGTGGACACCCAACATGCTCGTTGATTGGCTAGAGGGAAGCATGATGTGTATTACATTTTACTGAAACGCCTGCCATGTTGTATCTGCGTATAGTGCGGCAACAGAAACGGCTGGAAAACATGTTTTGGGGCATCTGGTGTTGGGTAGAGGGGCTACAAAGGGTGGGGGAGTGAAAGATGGTTTATATGATGTACTTGTTTAGGTGGAAGAAGAACGTGTGACACTGCAGCAGTTTGCAGGTAGGTCCTCAGGCGAGCAGGTTTTGTGGTGACTGCAGGCAGGCTTTATCAGGGTAGGAGAGTGGAATCTAGATGATATGAGGATGTTTGTATAGGCTGTGTTATGCTGTGGTGTTTGTGGCCAGCTAGTAGATTCTTAGGTGCATGACCAGATGGCATGTACCCAAGAGTCTGCCCACTAGTTGAAGTACTGTAATAGTATGTGTGTGGAGAAGTGCATAGGGTGTGTGGCAGCTGGGTTATTGGATTGTCCTGAGATTCTTGGGTGTATGAGAGTCTGTGCAGCGGGTGCATGTAGTGTAGTTGTATGTGAACTGAAGTAGATAGGGCCTTAGGCGGCTGCCTTATGTGTGTGGGTTGTGGCCAGTGGGCAGATGATTTTTGGGTGCATGGCCATATTATGCTGCAGTGGATGTGGCCAGGCCCTACGGTCTTGTGAGCATGGCCGCAGACTGTACACCCAAGAGTCTAGGGCCTGGCTACAACCACTACATCATAATACGGCCATGCACTCAAGAATGTGACAGTGGAATATGGATTGCACCCAAGAGTCTGCTGACTGGTTGCAGTACTGCAATAGTATGTGTACAGAAGTGGACAGGGCTTTAGGCGGCTGGCTTTGTGTGTGGGTTGTGGCCAGTGTAGAGATTCTTGGGTGCATGGCTGTATTATGCTGTAGTAATTGTGGTGAACTAGTGGAGTCTTGAGTGCATGGCCAGAGGGTGTAGGCTGTAGGCCATACACCTAAGAGTCTAGGCCCTGGCCACAACCACAGCAGTATAATACAGCCATGCACTCAACATTGTGACACCGGCATTTGGGTTGCACAAATCTGTGTAGAGTGCAATTTGCAGATTACAAAGAAGTATGACAGAAATAATGGTAAACTCACTTTATGTATTGTTCAGGCCCTGTGCACCTTTTTTGCATATAGTGCATAATACTGGTCAGGCGGTAATAGAAGATTTCAATATTGTGGTATGTGGAAATACAGGACAAAGTATTGTTTCATTCTCTGTGATAAAAGAAAACATAACATGTTAGGGTAGGTACTTTGTAATGTCATATTGCATTGCTTTGCTGATATGTGTGTACTTTGTGGACCCTCATAATTAGTACTTCACAAGTACTATGATTTAAACAAGTGTACTGTTCAATGTGCTCAGTCCCTGTGTTTGTTCGCATAATGATTTGGTCTGTGGGAAAGAAAATCCATGCAGGATTAAAATAAAAACCTTCTATGTTCATTGCTCACCTGCTACGTTCATCTGGAACATCCTGTTTCAGTGACGGGTGCACTACTTACAGAAATGTTTAAGGTGCATATCTATGTGGTGGTCCGCTTATAAGCACTGCTGCAGTAGGAAGAATTGAAATGGTGTATGATTTTCCTTTTGGAAGTCGTTGTACTATGGTTGCAGTTAGATACCAGTTGGCGTATTCTAACGGTTTATCTGTTTCCTCTTTTTACCAGTCTTTGTTTATTTTTTTGCTGCTTGCTATTGATGTTTTCTAAATACTTTGGTATTGCACACTAATATTGGAGGATTGTGGGGGTCGTTAGATACCTGTTGGCATATTCTAACTGTTGGTAGTTTGAAAGTTGTTGAGGGTAGGTTTGTGGCACTGTGATTGCTGGAGGTTGATTTTGGTAGTTTGACCACTGGAAGTAATATTGTGGTACTGCGGGTGCAGTAAGATACAAGTTGGTATATGCTGGTTGTTTATATTTAATAAGTGTTGAAGGGTTTCCTCAGAAGAATGTTTATTTTAGGTGTTTTATTTCAAATTGTGTAGTAATTGGAAGTAATATTGTAGTATTATGGTTGCAGTTAGATACCAGTTGGCATATTCTAACTGTTTATGTTTCTCAGTTTTGCAGGGTATGTCTTCAAGCACGTTCATTCTTGTTGGTGAATTTACATTTTTCACTCCTGTTAAGTTGAAAGGGGCCCCTAGGGGTCCCTTACGTCTATGGAAACAAGTCGAGTCACCGCACACGATAGATACGCCAGACATGAGGTTGTATTCCCAAAGCTAGGGTTTTTTGCAAAGCAAAAGTCTCAGTTGGCCAACTCGGTCTCACGCCCTGCGACGTGTATTTCTAGACCTCGAGGGACGCAAGAGAGTGAATTACGTACATCAGTTACATATATACAGAATGCATATCAAACAATCAGCTATGACATGTTTAACACCCCCCTTTATTGGGTTTCTTTGAACTTGGTGTGATGATGGAAATTTTTCGACAACTATGACACCTTCAAACATCTATTCTAGTAACAATTTGCAATGTGTGAGTGCGGAGGCATCTTTCAGTTGTTGAACAGAACACAGCGCTTCTGTTCTTGGAAGCGAGCTTCATACAGGGGGAGAGTTGCATTCCAGACCTTGCTATCTATGAGGTGCTATTCGTGTCCTGGGAGCCGACACGCTCCAACGGGGCTCAGCAAAGGTGGGCCGTAAGAAGAGCATAATTCAAGCCTTTAGCTGCTTTATTCTACCATATAACGAGACAGGCTGGCAGCTGCAAAATGATTAAATGCCCTGTAGCTCTGCTTCAAGGCTACATTCGGGAGGGAGCCGGGCATTCTTCCTGGCGCTGCCTACGTTGTGTTTCAACAAACTCTTGTTATCCTGGCGGCCCTGCGGCCTTGTCCTTTTACGCGCAGACAACAATGACAACAGTCGAGCAGTGTAAGCAGAAAAATGTACTGCGAAGCAATAAGAACAGAAAGCAATGAGCAATGGTTAGAAAACAAAATGGCGATTCTTGTTACATCAAAATGGCCGTTCATTGGCAAACTCGGAAACCTATATTTTGTCACATCGTGCATGAGACGGTTGGCCCACGGCCATCAAAATACGTTTGCGGTCACATAGTAGAGTTATCCATTTTTCTTGACTGACAAACCCTCCTTTGGCCGTATGCCAAACGTCTCATCTATTTATTGAAACCTCCTCTAATGATGATGAGTCCGAAGAACTTATGTCTGAATTTTTCATGCTATCGTAAACATCATCGTCTTCATCAATATCTATAGCCATCAACTCTTTTACTGTTTTCATCTCATTTGTGTCTTGGTCAGCTCGACCATGAGTTTGTTTTTTTCTTGTCATCATATGCATACATCCCTCCGTACATCCCTCAGTTATTTCAGCGCAAACTATTGGTAGGCAGTGTATGCAACAACAGCACGTTATGAATATTCCAAACACCACTACTAATATTGAAATCAACTTCCATCCCCAAGAACGCAGTATTCCCCAAAACCAAGACCCTATTCCCCAGATTCCTTCTTCAGTAGGGATTTCGGAGCTGAGGACATTCATTTTCTTTATCGCTTCGAAGATCGTAGAGGCATAGTCATCTACATATATGCAACACGCTGATCCCACTATTTTGCAAATTCCCCCACGATCAACCAGGATCACATAGAGAGCCATTCTATTTTGCAGCGTCATTAACCTGATTCCTTTTTCTTCCAACGTCATGTTAAATAGTAAATTTCTTGTTGTGTTTATGGTATTTTTTAGTATTCTGGACAGCTGCCTTATATTATAGGAGTTCACTATCTGCCCTAAGAATGGAATGAATGATTTTGCTACGTCAGTCGCTATCAAAACACCCTCGCTAGTCCTTTTGACTCTAGCTCTTGATAGTCTGGCCATGTCTGCTGTTTCTAAGAGGAATACTCCTGGGAACAGTAGCCCTAGGTAACATGTACCTCCCCAGTTTCTGGGCAACTAAGGATATGCTCTCTCCACATATAAAATAAACTGGATCTGCCACATATACTGGTTCTATTTCCCATTTTAATACCACTGTATTCATGCATCCAGTATATGTTCCGACTGAAAAAGAGCCTTTCTTTTTTAGTCAAAAAGGGACAGTTCTTGGGCTATAATTCACCGTGTAAAATGGGGGGATTGCATCTTTGTCTCCATCTGTTCTTACACGAAACGTCATTACAGATGTTTTTTATGGTGGGGACAATCTATCTCGTCTATTTTGTCGTGTTATCTTTCGCATACTTTTCCTCGTGGGCTCTGGGGCCATTACTTGTGCTTTATGGAATATGGAACAACCCACAGTCTTCATTATTATTTCCTCAAACTCATTCATGTTGGTTCTATCTAATTGACCCGTACTACTCTCATTCCATTTCCCATATGTCACGGCTCGCTCCCTTCGCTCCCGTTCCCACCACTTAGGGGCATGTTTTGGGGTTTCTTCCCTACTGGACATTTCCTCCGAACCTTATGCTACAGTGTCCTGATGAATTGGGAGCGCTAAAACCTTATTTCCCAAATTACTTCCCTTCCGGATCCATCCCAGGTTTTTGGCAGCCAGCATACTACTGCTACTATAATCAAATGACTATGCTTCCCAGAATGCCTGGCTCACTGCCTCACCTCCTCCCTTGCAGGACAAGGCTGGGTGGAGGATAGGCAACACCTGCGGCTGCAGGTGCAGCAGGCGACACGCCTGAGGGGTGTGCTCGTTAAGCAGCTTTAAAAGCCTCAGTCTGCTTCAGTCCAGCGCTGGTCATTGTTGCAGCGTTCCTGTCGTGACTGGTCCCTTGTTCCTGGTTCCTAGTTTTTGTGCCCAGTTCTAGTTAGTGTTTCTTGTTCCTTGTCCTGGAATTCGTATTTGTATGCCTAATTGATTTCTGCCTTTTGGAAATCCCTTTCTCCCTTTCTCTGTCTGCAGGCAGCCTTTCTCTGAGCTTTCCTTTTGTTGTAGCCCAATTGCCTGTGTTCACAGTTTCCTAGAAATTGCCCTTTGCTACTGAAAGACTTGTTGCATTAATCTTTCCTTTACAGGTTTAGTTTCCTGCCTTTTCACCTTGGACGGGTGGGAAAGTTTCCCTTTTGAAATCGTTTTCACTGCTCCTGATCCTTGCCTTCTATTGGGATCCATGCCATGTTTTCCTTTACACTTTTACATTTATTTCCTATTTTATTATTAGGTGTGGGAAGCTGTTGTAACTAGCTCCTGTGTGATTATCTTTTGTTTTCCACACTGTATTATTCCTTCTTGCCTCTTGACTTGGGTTTAGGTATTTAGTCATCCTCACTCTTTGCCTTTACTGCCTTCTGGGTTCTTGTTTGATTTACAGGGTTGTGGGTTAGTACTGACTTTTGAGTGGTCTTTCCGGTCCTCGTGAATACGGACATCCAAGTGGTCTTTCCGGTCTTCGTGAGTACTGGCATTCATGTGGTCATTCCGGTCCTTGTGAGTACTGTTTCCAAATTCCTTATCCAGTACCGTCTAGAGTGTCAGCTTACAGATTCTGTCCCTGCTTGCCCTCTACGTGGGCTTAGCGCTGTCAGTATCTGTAATAGCATAGTGGGTAAGGAGTTTGCCGACTTTCCTTTCAGTCATAAGGAGGTTCTAAGTGCTTACCCTACATTCCTTTTCTTATAGTGGTATACACGAGTCTTGGGTATTGAATGCACGTTGTTATATTCAAGGTTGTTTACTGTGTATTTTGTGCACATTTCCCCTGCCATATCCATCGCCTTCTTCCTTTCCTGACACCATAGAACATTGCACCTAAAGATGCACTACATGCAGAACTTAATGGTAATGGCTGTACATACCAACCTATTCCTTTCCCAGCATGCTGTGGTAGATGGGCACATACCCAGCAATTTGTTTTCTTCAGAATTGCATGTGTCATGTTCATAATTAATAACAAGGTGTTATTCCCAAAACCTTCCCTGTATCTTTCTTCCATTGGGGGCAGGGTATAAGTAATCACCTGAACCGGGCTTTCAGTAGTGGATATATTAACTATTGGTAAAAACATTTCTAATGTGTGTATCGATTCCACATACCATAATATTAGGGCTGTCGTTATCGGTGCTACCACGCTCATAAAGCACATAATTATGGTCAGTGCCAGCATACAATTCTTTTTACCATGCGTTTTTCTTAAGCTTACAGTCTTTATAATTGACTCATTCTCAGCAGTGGTGCAGGAGGAGCCTGGAACTGGTCCCGACATGTTTCTCATCGTCCTTCTTCTTCCTTATTACAGTTCGTCGTGGATATCTCTCTTCGTTGCGCTTGCTCTGATGTCAATAAGTTCAACGGAATTGTCACAGTTCAGTTCTGCCAGTCCTTTATAGCCTGGATTTGCTTATTTATTTTTAGGCAAGATCACTTGTCCTTTCTCATACTGCTCAGAGGACTTTTGATCAGGTATCTTATTGCCTTAGTACCATGTGCGCCCAGCTTGTCCACTCTGGTTCAGGACACATGTACTTTTTATGATCGCACCGAGGAGCCGCGAGTCTTGAATTGTCCGACTTGCACAATTCTCACGCTTCTCTCCTCTACACCTCTAGTTCCTTCTCCGTCCATGAGCAGAACCAGAGGTTGACATAAACACCAAAGAACTGTGGATCACTTTGTCTTTCGAGGCCGCAAATTTTATCGCCTCACTCCTGGTATCGTGTGATCCGTGAACAGTGCCAGGGCACTTCCAGATCCAGGCTCAGTCAGCCTGTGGCGCTACTGCAGGTGCTGGTGTGCGCAGCGCCAGTGATGCAGATTCGGTCTTTGGCGTGCTGGCAAGTGCTGGTGGGCACCAAAGGGGTACACATTTCATTTCTGCTGGTATTTGCAGGGTAGATTTTGTGTCGGCCAACAGTGATGTTGATTCTGCTGGGCAACGTTGGGGCATTTTTTGCCCTTCCTCTTTTTTGGCAAACGTCTCGGGCTTTGTTTCGAGTTTCACTTCTCGTTTGGGCAGATTTGGTGGCTGCTTACTGGCAACAGTTTCTTCCATTTCTGGGACTGCTGTCTCTTTCCGGTCATCTGGGTCAGGCAAGTCTTTCAGTGAAGTTGGAATCTTTTTGGCATGGGTGGCATGGATCCACGACTTCCGTCCATCCACCCGTATCGCCGTCTGCGTTGCCAAGAGTACTTGATGGGGGCCGCGCCACCTGGGTGCTAACGATGACTTTCTTTCAAAATTTTTAAGCAGCACCCAGTCTCCTGGCTCCAGCGCGTGCCCCGGACCGGTGTATCTCACTGGTAATGCCTCCTGCACCTGCTGATGAATCAAACGCAATTTCTGCATTAAAAGGCCACAATAAGTACTAAGCACAGGATGTTCTACCTCTCTAAGTCGTTTTGGCTGAGGTGCGCACCAAACATTTGCCGGCCTCCCCATTACGATTTTGTACGGGGAGAGCCCAGTTTTAGCCTGTACAGACGTACGCATGCATAATAGCGCTATTTGTAATGCATCCACCCAACTCAACTTGCTTCCCGCACATATTTTACTGATCTTTGATTTGAGAATCCCGTTGTGCCTCTCCACAAGACCGGCTGAACTCACATGCCTTGAACTATGGAATCTCTTATCGATCTGAAGACCCGCACATATCTGTTACACCACTGCACCCACAAAATGTGGGCCATTATCGGACCATAAAACACAGGGCAAGCCAAATCGGGAAAAATATTCCTTAAGCATTACTTTTGCCGTGCTCATTGCTGTGCAGTCCGTTAAGGGATATGCCTCCACCCACTTACTGAATGCACAGATCACCACTAAGACGTATTTTAAGTTTTGGCATCTCTCCATCTCTATGAAATCATAATGGATCACCTCAAATGGCATAGAGGGCGGGCCAAAACTGACTATTTGAGTCACTGTTCCCTTGCCTACATTGTGTTGTAAACACGTGATACAGTTCTGCACCAACCTCTCTGCATTCTTCTTTATGTTTACATTCTGCCATACTGTAGATAGGTGCTGTATTATCTTTTTCGCACAGATGTGGGTAGGGCTGTGGGCCATTGTGACCATTGCAGTCACATAGCAATTTGGCAACATCCAGTTTCTAGTTTCCTTGTCCACCCACCAACCTTCCAGATCTAACTCAGCAGAGCCCTCTGCCCACCCTTGTATTTCATCGGCCGTAGCTTCGGCCTGCATTTCTTTGATAGTGGCAACTCCATTTTCTATCATACAGGGTACTTCCTCAGTCTGAACCGTCATCATTTTGGTATTTAAATCAGTGACAGTTTGTTTCTCAATTCTGTCTGCAAACGCGTTTCCCTCTCCTACTTTGCATGTTACCTTTTTGTGTGCCTCGCATTTCACTATTGCCAGGCGTTTTGGAAGCGTGAGTGCAGACAGCAATCGTACAATCAAAGGGCCATGTTGAATTCTGGCACCATGTGATGTCAAAAACCCCCTCTCAGCCCAGAGTCGACCAAAGTTATGAACCACCCCAAAAGCATACTGGCTATCAGTATGTATATTCACATTCAAATTTTCAGAAATCTCAGGTTAATCCTATTATCTCTGCGGCTTTTGCCGAATTGTAGGGGATTCTTTTGCTCTCTACAATGCTCTCTAGGGTAGTGATAGCATATGCAGCAGTTGTCGTGCCATCTGGTAATTTAAAACGTGAGCCGTCACAAAATAATTCTCCATCTGGCTCTTTCTGTGGGGTATCACTTAAATCAACTCTCCCCTTGGTTTCTTCCTCAGTGACCATTAAGCAATCGTGGGGGGGTGATTCATTCTCCCCAATTTCTTTTATGGGTAGTGGCATTAATTCTGCAGGATTCAAAGCGCTACACCTCATTATTTGGATATGGGGCACGAACAAGATAATCTCATATCTTGTCAATCTAGCCGAGGTGAGGTGTTGCGTCTGTGTCCTATTCAATAGAACGTCTATGGCATGTGGCACCATCAGAATTAAAGTGTGCCCCAATACCATCCCTTCCATTTGTTTCACTGACGCAGCAGCCGCCGTGACAGATCGCAAACATTGTGGTAGTGCGTGCGCTGCAGGGTCCAGCGCAGAAGAAAAATAGCTGCATGGCCTATTTCTTCCACCTTGTTCCTGTGTCAAAACCGCCAATGCACATCCTTCACTTTCACACACAAACAGTCTAAAAACCTTCTCATAATTCGGCGTGCCCAAAACTGGAGCCGAGCATAATGCAGTTTTCAATTGATCAAATGCTTTCTGACATTCCTCATCCCACTGTAACGGCATAACCGCATCTTTCTTTCCATTCACCAATGGTTTCACAATTAACGCAAAATTACCAATCCATTGTCGGCAATATGAAGCCATGCCTATTATGGCTCTGACTCCTTTTTGTGTCTTTGGAATAGGCATACAAGAAATACTTTCTATGCGTTCTGGCGTTAGCCTTCTCCCTTCTTTCGAAAGTAGGTAGCCCAAATAGGCCACCTCCTTTTGATTATATTGAAATTTCTTCAAACTAGCTTTATGGCCATGTGCCGCTAGGTGTGACAGTAGTAATACAGTGCTTTCTTTACACATCTCCTCTGTGTCAGCAGCTACCTTGAAACACTTGTGTATAGGCGCGTTACAAATGCCATATATCATATCATATCATATCATACCAATAGATCGTCTATGTATTGCAAGAGTACACAACCCACTGGTAATTCTAGCATGTCTAGCTACTCTTTTAATGCTCCTACTGTAAAGCTCGGACTTTCCGTGTAACCTTGCGGAATCCGCGTGAATGTAAATGATCGTCCTCCTAATGTGAACGTGAACAAATATCTGCTGTCCTTGTCCACTGGAATGCTGAAGAACGCGTTTTTCAGATCAACTACACTAAAATATTCTGCTGAAACAGGTATCATTGTCAATATTGTAGTGACATCTGGCACTAAAGGAAATTGTGGATCTACTACCTTGTTTAATGCGCGCAAATCAATTATAAAACGATATGGTACTTCATTGCCTCCTTTTTTATAAACTGGAAGAATCGGGCTGTTGCATGTACTGCCTGTAATTTCTTCAATTACCCCTAATTTCATCAAATCTGTAACACTACTCTTCAATCCTTTCTCATCTTCAGCCGAAATTCTCTATTGGGGAATTCGCGGTAGGGTAACACCTTCTTTCAAAATGATCTTTACTGGCTCTATCTTCAAGCATTATACATCGTTGTCCTGCATTGCCCATATACAGGTTAGCACTTTACTTAGTTCTCTTGATAAAGTTTCAGACATGAATTCTGCTACAGGGGCATCGTGTGGCCAAATCGTTAGGAACACCCCGTCTGCCGTGCAATGTATAACAGAACCTAATTTTTTCAACAAATTTAATCCCAACAGGTTCTCCCCACAATTTTCTGTTAAAAGGAAAGGACAGTGTTCAGTAAATGGTCCTATAGTGACTGGGACTGGTTGGGACACTGGGTTTATGACTGGTGTACCTGCGAACCCTACGGAAACATTCTTTTGCCCTGACAGTGGTATATCCGGAACCAAGTGGTGGTCTATTGAACACATTTGCGCTCCTGTGTCTACAAGAAAGCGGTGCTCCTCATTCCCGACTCTCATTTCTACGTAGGGTCCTCTCTGATTCACAGGAATAGACACTGGTTCCGACCCCTGTCCTGGACTGTCCTATTGGGGAAATAACACCTCGTCCGATGTGTAATCATTGCTGTTACTGTAATACGTGTTTGTCTGTGTATCGAAAACGTTCCCACTCTTTCCTCTATTTCCCCCACTCTGGTTTCCATACTGTTGGTTTTGCTGTCCCTGGCTCTGGTTAGGGGCATTTTGGTTTTGGGCTTGGTTTTGATTACCTCCATTATTGTGGTGCTGCTGCATACTATTCCTATTTGGTCCATTCGCTCCTTGGTGTCCTCTATGCTGTCTCCTCTGACCAGACCCATTTCTATTCTGCAGATGTGGACATTGCGCTGGCCAGTGTCCTTCCTCCTTACAATACACACACTGATTTGGTCCCACTGTTCCCCCATGCATATTTGAATTACTCCTTCCTTGTGCATTCCCTCTCCCTCTATTGTGTCGTACTACTTGCTGTAGTAGCACCTGCGTTTTCAATAGGCATACTTTCAAGTCTGCCTCCATCTGTTTTAGCAATGATAATTCGTCCACCATTTCCTTCTGCCCTGGTGATAACTGCTGCCGTTCATTATGTGACCCCTGCATTCCCTTCCGATGTCTCCCGATATCCTTACTCCTGTACCCAGGTGTAGTAAACATTTTGGCATAATTATTATCTAATTCATCTTTAAGTTCAAAAAGTCCATATACATGTTCTCCCACTTCTTCATCCCTCTCCCTACAGCGTGCTAATGCATTCAAATCTAACAATCGCAGCGGTGGTAATTTCCCAATTAACTGTTTCCATTTTTCCACCAAATATTCACCCATGCATTCCAACACTACCTGTCTTTCGTTGCTTCTTCGGAAGTCATATATCTAAGCCAATGTTGTCGCCCCATCATTCCCGTCTACATACATCTCTGCCTGTTGCTGCAATTCTACCTTCCTTTCTTTGCTGATCGCGCTGCAAGTTACCCTCGTGCATCCCCGTTGTTCAGTCCCGCCTCTCGCCCCCGTGGTTTCAACTTCAACCCCGGGAGGAACGGACGGTACCGAGTCTGTGTCTGAGGCGGGAGGTGCGGATGGGACAATGGGAACAGGGAGTGTCTGTTTTGAGCCTGGTTGGCTAATAGGAAGTGTTACGTGCGTGGTCTGTGGCTGGGGGAGGACTTGAGCTACCGGAGGGAGAGCTTGGGCTACGGGCAGGGTTTGGGCAATAGTTACTGACGTGTCTGGCCTCACTTCTGATCTTGGGCCTTGTTTTGTATGGGTCAATATGTTTTCTATCAATTCATCTGCTATGTGTAATTCTCGTTGTGGGTATATTTTTTCTATATTCAACTGGCCACGCCTGAGCGCATGCTTCGCTCTGCTTCTAAATCGGAGCATTGCTTCCCTTCTCCAGTCTTTAATAGTCTCAAATGCTGCAGGACGCGCTTTCTTTCTTATCAACACCCTTTCCAAGTTATCTATTCTCGTTATCTCAAAACTACCATTAATCAGCCACTGATGGTCTTGTTGCTTTCTAGTTTGCCTATGCCAAGTCTCACAGAATATTATCGCACCCACTCCATACTTCACATACATCTCATACGCCGGCGTTCCCACAGATGGTACAATTTGGCCATCTTCCAAAGATTGTCTACCACAGCGGAAAAACCCTGCTAGGGTGGACAATACCCCAGGCATGTTTCAACCTTCCCCCTGGTTAATCAACCTTACCTAGGGCGTTTGATTTTGCAAAGTCAACTCTCAACCAATATCAGGATTACTTTGAATACGAATCTGGGAATGACTCACCTGATAAATCAAGTTGCCTGTATACTGATGCACCAAATGACGTTGTGTCTGCGTTTCTTGGCTTCCGCCTTGTTTCGGGACCCTCGCCTCCTTGTTCTCTAGCCAGGCACGTCGATCAGGGATCAGATGTGTGCAGATCTGCAAAGGAGTCTCTCATCACTTCTACAGGGCGCCCGAACACCACTTGATCCCGGCTCGATCGTTCCGTCCTCGCCGTTCTCCGCCTTACTCAATTACAATGTATGAGATGGAACAAGTGGGGGAGGGTCCCTATTCGGGCGCCATCTTGAAAGGGGCCACTAGGGGTCCCATACGTCTATGGAAACAAGGCGAGTCACCACACACGATAGATACGCCAGACACAAGGTTGTATTCCCAAAGCTAGGGTTTATTGCAAAGCAAAAATCTCAGTTGGCCAACTCGGTCTCACAACCCCGCGATGTGTATTTCTAGACCTCGAGGGACGCAAGAGAGTGAATTACGTACATCAGTTACATATATACAGAATGCATATCAAACAATCAGCTATGACATGTTTAACACACCCTCTTTATTGGGTTTCTTTGAACTTGGTGTGATGATGGACATTTTCGACAACTATGACACCTTCAAACATCTATTCTAGTAACAATTTGCAATTTGTGAGTGCAGAGGCATCTTTCAGTTGTTGAACAGAACACAGCGCTTCTGTTCTTGGAAGCGAGCTTCATACAGGGGGGAGAGTTGCATTCCAGACCTTGCTATCTATGAGGTGCTATCCGTGTCCTGGGAGCCGACACGCTCTAACGGGGCTCAGCAAAGAGGGGCCGTAAGAAGAGCATAATTCAAGCCTTTAGCTGCTTTATTCTAACATATTCTACCATATAACGAGACTAGCTAGCAGCTGCGAAATTATTAAATGCCCTGTACCTCTGCTTCAAGGCTACATTCGGGAGGGAGCCGGGCATTCTTCCTGGCGCTGCCTACGTTCTGTTTCAACTAATTCTTGTTATCCTCGCAGCCCTGCGGCCTTGTTTTTTTACGTGCAGACAACAATGTTTTACAGTCGAGCAGTGTAAGCAGAAAAATGTACTGCGAAGCAATAAGACCAGAAAGCAATGAACAATGGTTAGAAAACAAAATGGCGATTCTTGTTACATCAAAATGGCCGTTCGTTGGCAAACTCGGAAACCTATATTTTGTCACATCGTGCATGAGACGGTTGGCCGACGGCCATCAAAATACGTTTGCGGTCACATAGTAGAGGTATCCATTTTTCTAGACTGACAAAGTGCTGTTGCACTTGTAGTTACATGTAGTTGCATATTTCTCACATTGGTATGGCATTATTAGACAACTGTTGCCTTATTCTAGCAGTTGGTGGTTTCAAAGGTTATTGAGGACAGTTTGTAGATGCTCATACTTAGATCAGTGAGTACATTTTGGTTTCAAGAATATTAAGTAGGCATTTGCAAGATTTGTTGGTAATCTCTGCTTCAGAGTAATGGAAGTATAATTGCATTCAAAGCATCCACAATTCTGTTTAATGTACTTAGTACAGTGACCTGCACTGGTTGTGGCACCCGTGTGCTAGATTATGCCTACTGTTAAGGTTTTTTTGCCAAGTGATACTTGCCCGTGTGTGAAGCTACTAAGCTTGCAGTTGTTTTTGGTACCATCTGCATTGTATCGTAAAAGCATTACTATTACGTATTGGCTATGTGATTGTATCTGTAAGGTTGAATGATTGTCGGAATTGCAAGTAGTACATAATATGCCATGGTTTGCATTTTGTACGAGCTGCTGAAATGGAATGTATTCACAGTTAGGTATAGAGACATACAAAAAGCGCTCGTTGGGGACTTGTTCCTGTACCACATGACTGTAGAGAGTGCATGTATGTTTCCAAATGCATGAAATCTGGAAGATTTAAAACCATTTATAGGTATGTTTTTGCTTTCCAGTGCTTTCAGTAAGTACATTAGAAATTCTTGTGGATCTTCTTGTGTGTTTATAGTGACTCTCAACATTCCTGCATAACAGTCCAATTCCTGCCTTATTCCTGAGACACTAAGTGTTGTCAGGTTTGTTTGTTGCATTTCTGTGAAGGAGCAGCATTTGAAATCACAACTGGTCCGTGGCGTTTAAGTAAATGTTTTCAACAATTGGAATAGAACATTGTTTGCCAAATTTGCATAGCAATTTACACAAGTTGTATTGGAAAATTTGAATGAACCAGACACTTCTGTGTCTGACTCATTTTATGGAAGTCCATGTTTTCTTTGAAAAGGTAGTTCTCTTTGTTTTTGCAGTTGGGTATGCATTTGCCTTTTTAGTAAATCCTTCTGTGGTTGTGGTAATTGATGGAGTACCAGCTGCTTTTAATTTCTTTGGTGGTATAGTTGGGAAATCATGTATAAGTTGCATTTGCACTACTTTTCTTTTACAAAGTTTTCCTTTTTGAGGAACAGGTTGCATTTTGAGATGAGGTAGAGTGCACATCGTCTGTTGTACCCTACGATGCAAAGAATGTCAGCCTTCACTTTACTTGGATTACAATTGACTAGAAATAGTCCTTCAAGTGTACATAGGTGTGACAGTGCTATGTAACTCATGGCTTCTTTAAAGACTGTGCTGCCAATGTCAATCAATGCTTGGTCTAGGGTTAGACCTTGAGATTTATGAATAGTGAATGCATATGCTTGAGACAGAGAAAACTGTTCTCTGCATACATACATGTCTTTGAAAAGAAGTAATCCCGGCTGTTGAGCGTCCTATCCTTTTAACTTCTGGAAGTTTGCCAAAGTGAATATTGACAAACTGAAGGATGTTGTCACGTTGGTATGTCTGGAAGCCAACAACTGTACCAAGTGCTCTATTAACTAAACCTTCCTTCATGTCAAGGTTACGCTTTAGCATTACTCTATAGTTCAAACACAATGTTAACATTTTCTCCAAACAAGCTGTGTTAGAGATAGAGTTTTCTAAGGTATTTAGTCATGCTGTGGCTTGTTGACACATAGGTACTGTCATACTGTGCCCATCCAGTTTGTCTGTAGAGTAAATTTGCGCTATTGGTTGCAATTATTTTCTCAACATTGTTTCATTGAATTGTGCAAATATTGCTAGGGTTGCCATTAAGGACATACAGTTTACATTGTGGTGTGCTAATTGTTGCATGACAACAGTAATGTTATGGCCGTTTAGCTCATGAATGCGTCTGGTATTTAAGATAGACTATGCACCAATCCGAATGCTTTTCAAAATGTCGGCATAGGTGAGGTCTGCAGACTGATGCATGTTTTCAGTCAGTTCTCTGTTTTGGAAATGTTGGCAGAGGTTTACATTTCCTATGCTGCTAAGTGTCTTTCGGCGCAGTTTGTGTCCTAAGGGTTCAAAAATAGGTTCACCTTTCACTGGTGTTAATTGAAGAAGATCTCCAAAAACAATAACGTGGTTTCCTCCAAAGTACTTGATAGTCTGTTGTATGGACCTATTGCAGTCTGAGGTGAATCAAAGCCAACATTAGGTTGAAGACCATACTCACTTCATCTATTAGGAGCATTTTCATTTGTTTCAATACTCTGAGTAGCTCCATCGCAACTTCTGCTGAAAGTCTGTAGTAGTCTAATTTGTTTTAGTGCTCTACTGGAAGGAGTAGCAATCAGTGCAAAGTAACACCACCTATGTTGTAGGCAGCTAAACCTGTGGGGTAGATACAACAGCTGAATGTTTGTTGTTTATCAATTGTTGGAGGAACTTGCAGATGATTATGATTAAGAATGTTTTGCATGAACCGGCTTGACCACTTAAATACAAGAGTACAAGTTTATAGTTTTGACAGGTAGATGTTTTAGCTTTGTGCTATACACCATGTTCAATTTGTTTAGTTACTTCTAGGAAAATGCTATGCTTCTCATTGTTTAGTTGTAATTCCAGTACAGCAAAGTTTTCTGCAGATTGCTCATACTGACACATGGTGTTTTCTACTTCAATCATGGCTAATTCTGCCTCATTTGCTACGAGTGGCTGTCCAAGAGGTTCTTGAATTCCTGTAAGAGAAGGTTGACTGCTCTCATGAGTGTCTATATTTGGTTGTGGTTGAAGTTCTTCTTCTTGTTGGTGTTTATTACCCAACAAGTTTTTGTACTGTGTAAAGTTTATATCTGTTATAGTGCTTTAAATTGCATTGAAATCATCTTCATAGGAGGCATGGGTGTCCAATAAATCTTCTTTTCGCTATGGTTTAAAATGTTGCGTTAGGGACATGTGGTACAGTTCTCTATGTTGAGGCGTTTTTAACAATAGCTTTATATCATTAATCAGGCTGCATTTGCTAAGTTTAACCAGGTTGCCCTCACAACTTTTGACTATGTATTTACCTTTTTATCATCTGGTTTAATATTATTTTTGTATGAGAATTTTTGGGCTACGTGGCATAGGTACGTGGTTTCCAAAGCAGTACTCCTGTTTGGGTAGTATGTGTCCAATAAGTTATTTTTCAAAATGTCCCAGCTGTTGGGATCATTTTTGGCTATTGTTTCCATGTCTTGGTACAATTTGAGAACTCTTTTTCTGGATGTAGCGGGACCAAGGCTTAGCCAGGCTGTTTTCAGATTTCCCATACAAGGCAGTGCCGGTTAAACGGTCTGCGGCTTCGTAGCAGCCACATTCTCTATATGAGAGCATTTTTATGCCAAAGCTGTACAGTTTTTTTGTGACAGTGTTTTGTCAGATGATATGTCATCCCATAGGTGTTTCAGCTCCGTTTTCTCTGCTTGGTTAAGTAGGCTGTGACATACCGTGCAACTGCAGTGGAATTGTCTGCAATGTACGGCACATCTATGTTTGCATTCCATAGGAGGGCAATGATTGCATTATAATCATTGATGTACTTTGATGCTTCGGTTGTTTTTATGCAGTATGTCTTCTTAGGTGCTTTGCCTTTCACACTGTGTCTAACGGAAGACATGAAACTGTTTACTTGTCCTTTTTCTGAAACGGGTCTAGGGAAACCAAAGCTGCATTTGGTGTAGTATTTGCCTTTGTTTTTATATTTGCGCTGACAAAACTTGCCGCACTTGTTTCTTTGAAACTGCAAAATGTGTTCATGTAGGTCTGTATGTGTACTTTCTGAAGGGAATTCACAAGTGACATATTTGTATATGAACTGCAAAACAGTGGCATCACTGTCCTGACCAGATTTAGGAGCATCTTTAATCCACAAAAGCATGTGGATGTGTGGTGCTCCTCTGGCTTGATATTCTTTTCTCCAAAAGAAGTATTCCACTTCTCTGAGGGTAGAAATTGTTTCATTACAAATGAAGTGGAGCATGGCAATAAGGCGAGGATGGAAGTACCTTGATTCATTACAGGATCAAGAGAGCACAGTTCTCCTGGTGTTTTTATGTCAATTCCTGCTATGTTTTTGTTTGCTATGCGTAGGAAATCATGCAAGTTTTCCCATGCATACTCTGCGCAACTGAAAGTGACAAACCATGTAGGTGGGCCAAAGTGGCGGAGCATGAACCGTACATCAGCGTGACATCGGAACCAATATTCTTTGATAATCTGCATGTTTGCCAAGAGATTTGTAATACTTCACTATAAAACTTCATCTTTCACTTGTACCTTTTGAAGTAGCTGCGTGGCAGACATGTTTAGAAAATTGGGACCTGTTTTCATTGTGTGTTCAACTCCGTAACATAGAGTTGCTAGTTCACTTTCAAAGAGGAGGTGGAATATGTATTCAACATTTTGTCTGAATTGGGGGTCTTCAGAATATATTTGTAAAGAGTGGTATTCTGATGCTGTTATTTGTGTGCATCTTTCATCATACCTTCCACCTTTTCCAGTAGGAAACAGTAGAGGAAAGGTGCGTGCTTCTACACTTTTTTCCCACATGCTGATTGGATATCCTTTGGCTTTCCGCATTAGACATGTTTCTAGTGCATCGTCTATGGTGTCTTTGGAGTGTAGTGGGTGAATTGCATACTGGTCTTAAATATTGGAGGCTGTCGTAGGATCTAGAAGTTCAAATTGGCCAGTTGATGAGGAATCCTGAATTATTTTGGTGGTTTCTCTCAGGTTTTCTTCAATGTTTATTTCTCTATAGTATTCATTGTTGTCTTTAAGATATTGCAGGGCGTCTCTAACTTTGTTTAAGTCTATTAGTTGCCATCTATTTTTTTTTGTCTTTTGTAGGTACACCATTCATTAAGATAATCAAAGATTGATCTATTGGCCGTTGCACTCCTGGAGTGTCTACATTTTCTTTGAGATCTAATGGCAAATAAACTACTTTGCCACAAATGCCTTTCATTAATTCAGAGGGATACAATTTTGTTGTTTTCAGTTGAAGGCGTATTAACGCTTGAAATGGATGCACTGTTTGGATTATAATGCTCTCATACAAATTAAGCTGTTGGAGTAGAAATATTTCCAAGTTATTAGTGATAGCCCGTGAAGGCATTTGGTTATTAAGTTTTTCAGTATGTGCAAAGTATTAAGGGGTTAGTAATTTCATATTTGTTTTCTATTATAAGATAGAGAGCTAATTGGAACCATTGGGCCTCATTACGACTTTGGCGGTAGCCATGCCCTTAATAAGGGCATGGCTACCACCAAAACTGGGTCCGGGTTCCCTGAATGGGGAATTACCGGGCCATTCCAAGTTTGGAGGGCCCGGTATTCCTCCTTCAGGGAACCTGGGCCTGGACCTTCCCCATTCCCATTTGAGCCCCTATAGGGCTCAATGGGAATGGATGCAGGGAGCTAACAATGGGCCGATTACGACCGGCCTGTTGTTAGCTCCCTGGTCCCCTTGCGGGACCCAGTAAGGATGCCTGGTTTTACCAGGCGTCCTTACCGGGTCCCGTGAGGAAACCTCGTAATGAGGCAGAATGGGTTTAACGGGTCCGCCTCCATTAGCAGCACCCGTTAACCCATTCTGCCAAGGTTATAATGAGGCCCATTGTCTTCTATTTTGTACGTTATATCTACAGTTTTGGTGCTCTTTGTATAAAAAGTTCTGCAGCAACAAACACATACTTGGTTTGGTACTTCAGCAGATGTACTTTAAAACTTTGCTATTTTTTTTGTATGCGTTTAATAGAAGGCTGATACCTTTTCTAAAGTTACTGGAGTTTGTACATGCTCTTCAGTTCCAAAATATTTGCTTTGGGTGTGGTCTATTTCTGTCATTTAAATGGTCCAGTGCTAAGGCTGGACATTTTGCATAGTACAGTCTCTGAATGAAATTTCGTACAGTAGAATGGTGTGTTGCTAACATTTTGATGTGGTGGAAGGTGCTTTTGCAAGCAGGTCCAGAAATGCAGGCTAATGAATGTCCTCGTAGTCCTGTGCATTTGTGCACTGGACTGGAGTCCATACTTGCGTAATATTTTAATTTTTTTTTTGTGTTTGGCTTTCACATACTGATTGAGGAACTGCTGTAAACATTTGAAAGATTGTTTTTGCATGTTACACATTGATGTGCACAGCCATTTGTAGACTGGACATATTGGTTCGTTGGAATGTAGAGTTGATTGTAAGTTTGCTGGGGATATTCTTGCAATCAGTGTTTCTTCTTCCATAATGGTATTGTCTACCTTTTCCATATCCTCTCCCGCTGCTATGTATGGCAATTGGGTAGGGCTTGCTCTTGTTTGTATGCCTCTTCATTGAAATATGGCTCTGTGGTGGTGGTGTGAATCCACTCACCTGCACAGACGTTTGTAAAGGTATCTATGCTGATAGTGCGTCTGTTGTGAAGAACTTTTTGTAGTTTACTAATTAATTTTGTTAGTGGTTTCAGTCTGTTGAAAACTAATATAAATAATTTCCTTTTGAGGAGCATTGCACTGTCTGAGAGCTTCCAGGATCAGTTTTCTGCTGTAAGTTTTAAGGGTGAAGCGTGATTTTTCCCGTTTTTATAAGGTTATGAAGGATTCTGTGGTGGAACATTTTTTGTAAAATGTATTTTTTGGAATGCTTACTTGTGGCTAAGTTACTGTTGGTAGATGTATTGTTTGCACTACTGGTGGTTCCATTCTTCTTAACACATTAACTTTTAGTTTTACATTTTGAAAGAGAAGTCAGACTTTTTTCCCTGTGAACTAGTTCCATTTTGCTTAGTGACTGTACTAGCTGTTTTGTTTGAACTTCTTTTAGAAAGTTTGCTAGAGGTGGATGGGCATTTTGCATGGCTTGAGTTTTATCTGCTATATTTCTCAGTTGCTTTCTACTGGGTTGCTTTTTGGTAGGCATTGTCTTGTGTCTGTTGGAGAAAAAAGGAAAGTGTGGCCTTGGAAGATAAGTTGTGCAATGTATTTGTGTGTACTGTGCATGAGTGTCTGAAAAAGACGGTAGGTACACATAGAGGAGTGAGATTGCGCTAAGGGCTGTTAGTTTTGGTTGGGAAAGTTGTAGTACTATGTGTGTGTGTTCCTGTGGGAAAGGTTTGCTTCTGTGTGCATGAGAGTGTAATGTGCTTGAAGAAGTAAGGACATTGCAATGTTCTCGTAAAACTAGTGGGTGTCTACATACTGGTGTTCTGATGAAACAGACAGTGGGGACCTGGCAAGGTGAAATGATGAAGGGTGAAGTAAATGCTGTGGCCTTGATCCCCTTGTCTAGGCTGCAATACAACAGCACTGCACTGTCTAAGTAACAGGGAGAACACTACAACAGTACTGCACTTACTTTTTGGAATGTGAAGAGTATGTTTCTTCTGGGTTTTATCTTCCAGCAGAGACGGCACTGGGTTTTAGCAGGCGGTGTTTCACTGCAATTGCAAAAGAAGGAAGTTAATGGGTATGTGGGTTAATATTACAGTAATAGCAGTAGGAGAACACATTGTTTTAGATTGCAGGAGGATTTTTTGGTAGTAAGAATTAGTGTTCATGTGCAATTGTAGAGCACTGCATACGAGTGAGGATTTGGAAGTGTTAGTATTGTTGGCATGGGGCAGTGTTGCAGTGATAAATGTGCCTTATTGGGCTGCAGTTTTGAAGTGTGTGAGATGTTTTTGCACTACTTGATTTGGAAATGTATTCGTGGAAGTCACAGTAGAGGCAGAAAAATGGCAGAAAGATGTACAGATTGGAAAGGAAAATGCTATTGTGTGGAATTTTGGTAAGTTTCTCACACATAGATGCTTGCTAAATGAGTGTACAAATTCTTTTCAGTTGTTGCATTTATGTATGCAAATTTACATTCAGCAGTCTTTCCAATATACATATGCATTTCTTTGATTCCATCCCAATGGGTGCATTTTGTCAATTGAGTAGTCCATGTGCTTGGCATGCTTTTGTAATATATATGCAATTTGCCTTTTTTGTGTCAATTCTGGCCATTTCACCTAGGATCTGGCACTTGCATGTGCTGTGCAAATGTTCCCAATGTGGTATTTTATAAAAATAAATCACAGGTAGTAGTGCTGAATTGAAAAATGTGGTTTGCAGCTGTTATGCTAGTGGGCAGTACAGGAAAACTGTGAAAGGAAGCAGTATTGTAAGAAGCTGTTAGTTGATGTGAGGAGATGGTACAAATGAGAGTATGAATATTTGGTAGGGTATGCAGTGTAAGTGGCAGGCACCCTGTTGATATGCATGCAATATAGGCACTTGCAATGCTTTGGAAACATACATGTAGTTTTAATTTTCTGTGTGCATTACAAGACATATGCATATCTGTAGTTTGTGTTGATGGATGTAGATGTGGATGAATCTGGAAGTAGAAATCTTGGAGAGTTTTACAGTACTTTTGGATGCAGGTACTTGGGAATCATAGGAGATCTGTGATCCAAGTGTTGATCAATACATCTGCAGTGTTGTACAGAGTTGTTATTGTTGGATGTAGCGATCTTGGATGTGATTGGTGGATGATTGTGGGTCTGTTTACCAGTAGCCAATGAGAGAGTGCTGCAAAGTGGAAGTGGAAAGGGAAGAAGGGCTGCCGCTGTGTTACGGGGTCCGCGGACACCGCAGTAGTTCGCAGATAACACATGCTACATCTGGGGATTTTCAGCATGCCTGCCATGGAAATGAGAGTGTACTTTGGAGCTTAGCTTAGGTGTTAAGGGTGAGGTTTACAGGAAGGGAGAATAATACTTTTTTTCATTGCTGTGTTGGTTGTTGGTTGTGCAATGACGATCGATGGCAGGTGTTATTGTATGGATAGTTCGAGATTGTTCTGTTTATGATCTGGAGAGGTACACAAAGGAAAGAGGTGTTTCTACAGATCTTGGGTTTCCAGGCCTCGAGGCTTTGTGGTGCAGTGTGCCTGGACGCCATGTGCGGGCATTGGCTTCTGTTTGCAGAAACATGGCTACATTTGGTAGTCCTGATATATTGGTGGTGCTCTCTGGTGGAGAGTATTTGGGTACATCAGTGCCCCAAGTTTGATTCCTGTACTGAAATCCTTGGTGGATAAACTAATACTCATTTTTCCATGTAAAAAGGTTATGGGACTACCTCCATGCAGTGACACCTAAGATCCAACAACAAAGCAGCAGTTTGGAGGGTCATCCCCTTCAAACAGGGTAGTAGGTTGAGTTCCAGAGCAGCATCCTCAACATCTGCTCCTGTCACCACAAGGGACACTCCTGTGGGACAGAGGATTCCCCAAGCAGCCTAGCAGGCTATACGCACGGCAGTGGTTCTTTACCTTACAAAGATCACTGTTTTGTGTATATACTGCGATGCAGTACTTTGCAGTGGTGAGCAGTTCCGGAGTGGTTTCGAGGCTGCAGTCCAGGACCATAACGTCACATACTGATGTTGTGGATGTTCCCAAATGGGACGGCTGTCCGCAGGACACCTATTGCGCAGGATCCATTTTGCACATGCGCATAGGTGTCTTACGGACAGTGTTGGGGTCTCCGAACTAATTAAAGGTGTGACACATGTGTGGCAGACAGTTCTGAACAGGCACCGTGTTCGTAAGACCCAGGGGATGAGATGCACATGCGCCCAGGTGTCGGCCGGCGGACATGGGTGGGGTCTCTGAACTAATTAAATACATCACAGCTTTGCGGACATGCATGACAGGATTGATGTCCCTAGGACTCAGAGGGAGAGATGTGCATGCCTCCAGTTGTCCGCCGGACAGGTTTGTGGTCCCCAAACTAATTAAAGGTATGTCACACCTATGCGGAGAAGAGTCATATGGACAGATCCATTTTGAATGCAGACTTTCTGGACCGGCGCAGTGTCCGCAGGACACATCCATTTTGATTAATTGCGGACATCCCAGACAGTTGCGCGAACCATAAAAGTAAAAGAACACACACAGAGCATTATTATACACATAGCAGTTTATTACACACATAAATACACAGAATTAGGAAAGGGAATGGGTTGCAGAAATGGAAACAAATACAGGGGAGTTAGGGTTTTCCACAGGTTGGACTTCAGGGGAGGAAGGGAGTAAGGTCGCATTGTAACGTATTTGTTTACAGGGAATTTGTGGGGGATGGTTAGCTGGGATAGGGGGCAGGGGTGCAGGTGGGACAGTGGTATTTAATTCTCTCCATGATATGTTCCTGTACAAAATCTTTTAAGTTGGCAGAAGTGTTCAGCAATTGCTCCATTTTTGCGCCCAGGTGGTCTCGTTTATTTTGTACAGTGTTTGTTTCATTTTCAATGTGCACTTCTGGAGGAGCTCCTGCTTTTGGGGCATTCCCTTCATTTCCTGTATGTACTGTTACAGGAAAATATATCTGTCAGGTATATGTGAAACAATGTGTATTAACTGTCTTACAAACTGTGTTGTGTACCAATGGAGTTACTGTCTTCACTCATTTCATCGCGAGGGACATTCTCTTCAAGCCATTCCAGGGTGCTTGCCATTTCTGAGTAAAAAAAGAAAAATATTTGTTCCTAGTATTGTACAATGAACAAACTGTGCAGTTATAGGAAAGAATGTAGTGTACTTACCACTTAGTAGGGCAGTTCTGCTGTCAGTACTTTGCAGTTTTCCCGCTGACAAGTTGCTTCTCAGTTTGTATGTAAAGCAGCACTGAGGTAATATTGTTTTTCTTCTTGGTGAATTCCATTATGTTTCATACCCTATACAGTGTCAGGGGTCACTGGGATAAATATCATGAGCTACGTAGTTCATTAAGGAATGCATTGCTATAAACACCATTTTATTACGGAGTTCCTTCCAGTATAGGAACCTACTCACGTGGAAACCTAGGCATTGTGTGCAGCATACCCCTAGAGGTGCAATATCCATAATCTTGCCATGTTGGATAGTAAAATGATAAATGCTTTTGTATTAGAGTTTGGCGTAGTGTAAAACATGTACTGAGTAGCTAATAAAGCCCCACTTAATACATAATTGTAATACTACAGACAAAACATAAAGAGACCACAACGGATACAAATATGAGCATATACAGGGAAAGTAAAGTAAGCAAAAAAGCAGCAGTACTACCAGAAAGTGTTCATAACCGAACTGATTATCTTCGTGCACAGAACTGATTGCTGTGTTTCAAGGCTACTTCTTCCCCTATGTATATGTATCATATGATGTGACTGGACCCTAAGAAAAGTAGTGTAAGAACATATTTGAAGGGTAAGGTCTACAAATATAGTACCTTTAGCATTTTTAGGTCCTGACTGTTAGTGTAGAAAACCAGGTGGCCTAGATATGTCAGTAAAGAAAGAAATAGGGAGCCAGACATGTGATGTCATCAGTGAGGTCATCAATAACATTTGTGTCATTGATGACTCGGCAGTGCATGGTGGTGGTGTGAGTTATAGTTGCTTAGCTTACCATAACTGGCGGATTTCTGGGGTTTTTCGGTTTTACTTGTAATAACCATAATATGGATAGGTTGTTATTCGTGCAAAGTAACTATAACGTCCCTTTAACAATGTTTTTGCACTGAATTTGGTATGTTTTTCTCAGGGCAACTTAACCATAACGTCCCTTTAACCTTTTTTCACTGATATTTATACATATATATCATCTCTAGCCCTACTCATTCTTATTTCTTATAGTCCAGACACTACATAAATCTATTTACCCATATATACTATTATGTGCCTCAAATCACACCTGCTAAAAAGAAATTAATCTTTTTTAAATTGACCTACGTCATAGCCCTTTTTCCACTTACATTCACAGAATATCTATACCAACCACTCTTTACCTCATTAAAAGGTCCATTATCTACTTTTACACACCCTCTGTGTCATTCCCATCATGTATATGTTTTCTCAAACCACCAATTCAAAACTTGGCATCTCATTCTCATCTACAAATTATCAACCAATAACTACCAGTTTAAAGGAAAACGCATTTCCTTCATATTGCTTTTCAGATTTTTCCAATCTGTTTTAGCTTCCCAAGCCCTACTGGCATCTGTGACCCAAGGGCTCTTAAAGAAACTGGCTCAACTTAAACTCCACTACTTAATTTATACCACATTTTACATGCAATAACTAGCTCCTCTTCCTTCCTGGGAGATTTTTAACATAATAAGTTTCCACAAATCCATACCGCCTGTCTCTTCAATGTGAGAAACTAAACACTCATCACCATACTGACTGGGCTATCCCAGGTTCAGCCCCTGTTCTCGTTTAAGGAATGCAGCCTTCTCTGTTACCTGTGTTTTGCGCACACATAAAAAACACATCCTTTTGAATTAGCAGCCTGCGAACAAAAAGAGAAATGCCATCTGTTTTTTGTATGTTCCAATGTCCTTCTTTGAAGTCTGCCAATCCAGCAATGTTCTCTGCCTCTGTCAGATGACTTTCACAATACACTAAATTTTAGCACAACGAAAACACTGTCTCTTTCAAACTTCTTTTCATTTTTAGCTTTTAAAACACACACATATTAGATATTTAAAAAATAACATTATTTTTAAAAAAGCTGTCGCTGATACATGACAAAACACAACAAACACTAACCTCAAAATAAAAATGTGCAAAATACAGCCTCTTCCCCCATTTTCTATAACGGAGGTAACTCCTCTCTCAAATCCATCCCATTTGGGGATTTGAAATTTGTCCATCTCAAGTCTTACTTGAGGAAAACTCTTCAAAAATATTTGCCCTTTCATGAGGGATGACACATCACCTTCCCTATTACTTAATACAGGTAACCTTTCCTTAAACAAATCTTTGTTACACCGTCTCATTTATGTATATACAATGCACTGAGTGGCTCCCCTTTACATCTCCCCGTTACCCCCACTATATGTTATACAATGCAATTTTTCCCTTTAGTTCTTTGTTGACTGCAAAATTTCATACTTTACCCAAAATCTGACTTCTGTGCTACAGAGCACGGACAAGGACACACCACCAGACATCTGACCAGCTTGGTTCCTGCACCCTCTCTCCGCACTCTGCAGTACCGTACATCATTGCATATCATCAGAAAAGACTGTGGGCTCTTGTCATTTTTAATCTGTAAAAGATTCAAAAGCATTGCTTCGTGGTCAACATATGTTGAGGAGGTGTCTTCTCAAGATAACTCAATGAAAGCCCTTTCAGAGATGGAATCGTGCAGAGAGCAAACGTTTCTTTTTCTTCAGCCGGCTGGGAGCAGTTACTCATGCCACAGATGTCAGTTGGCACGGCAAGGACTCAGAGCTTGTCCAGTTTGAACACACTTCTAGAAAATAAAGCATTGCACAATAATTCATTGACCTCATAGTATGCTAATTGGCATGACTAGGTCATTTCTAAATTACAAGACAGGATTTTCACAACTTTAAAACTAGAAAATAGCAGTTCTGAGTGTGACGCAATTTGCTTCAGACTTCTAGCACACTCTACCAAATTCATAGATTAGCTGTCTGGTTTTCTATCTGTTATCTCGCCGGGCTTATCTGCTTCAGCCTACTGCCAAATTTTATTTTAAAAAAGCCTTTGAACACCACCATTAGAAATTGTATATTCCTACCACTAAACGTCTGAATCAATGCATATTGGCCTCTGCCCAAGCACTCCCTTTCTGAGTTTACACACGGCACTATATTTTCTATTTGTTCAACACTTCTAAATTTCCAGCAGGTTTGAGGCCTGCAGTTTATTTGTAATACATGATGTGGCATTCATTTTGAAAAGAATGAATCCATTTGCCATTGCTAAGGGCCTTATTCTGACATTTTTCTAATGCCTATTGAGTATGGGTGATATTTCTTATGTCAGGGAGCTGTGTTCTATATTTTGTATGTTTTGCGCAATGTAAGCATTCCTTTGTTTTTATATTGCCCCAAATAAACATGTGCAGTGGCACCTATTTTCTAATGTACCTGCCTATAATAAGGGCATCCTGGCTGCCTCAATGAAAAATGCTTCTGAATTGTATAATGTTAGACAGGAAGGCGGGGCACATGCCCTGAATGACATTTTAACCTGTCTATCACCAAAAAGGGGGAGGATGTACTCCTCGTCACATGTATGAGGGATGCAGTACACATTGGATAACATAATAATAGGTGCCTTAATATATTACTTACTGCCATTAATCAGACAGCTTTTGTGGACTATCAAAACCAACTGATACTACACAGCTCAATAATGTTCATTTTATCTACCCCAAAGAATGACAATCGGAGAGGTTTTCATCAAGATTGGCACCTGCGACCCAGATCTTGAGTACATATCTCTTCAAATATGTGTTCTATTGAAATAGTTTTATGTCTGATGTTTAAAATGAAAGGTTCTTTGAACTAAAATGCAAACAAAAAAGGTATCTCTTCAGTAGGTAAATTATCCCACCAATCTAATTTATCAAGCTTAAATCCTGTCTTCTGCACTTAGAATTAAATTACTTTTCTATTTTACTGAAGGTATGTTGGGCTGGGACAGGGTCAGTAGCATGCAAAGCAGCAACAATGTATACATTCATTCATCCATCTGATCATTTACCTGTGTTGTGTTCTGTTGGTATGAGTCACTGGCTGCCCTCTTTCCAGAAACAATAATGGTACAACACATATCCCTGCAGTAAGTGTTTTTTAAGGATTATTGTTTTGTTAGATGAAAACAAAGTTATATGTACTTCACATAACCAACTCCCCCAATGCCTCCACGCAGATAGTTCTGCAAGCTGACGCATATGAACCTTGAGTGCCAATACAGGTTTGTGCTTCTTCAACCCTTACTTTACAGCCACCTCTGAAACTGAAGACACTTAATTCAAACTTAAAATACAACATGCTTAAAAGTCTGCATAATCGTCAAACTTCAAATCCTCAAATTCAGGTGGTCATGAGTTTGGCCAAACAGGATTGCTTGGGAGAACTAGTGATGTGGGTTGGAGAGATGTGAGCACCAGTTAGTTTCTCCAGCTACCAGCCTCTCTGGCATTCTGGAATCCCTTAGAAAGGGAAGATGTAAGGCCTCCTTTCTGAAAGAGTGATAAATACATTGCTGGTGGCAAGTAACTCAGGAACGGAAAGTACCGCTAGCATAGAAAAACCATGCTGCCAGTTTCCCAATGAAATACTGTATGTGGTAAAATGACCTTGGAATTTGAAGCAGAACCACCAGCAAATCTCATCAAACAAAACAAAAAAAATATAAAAAAAGACACAGTAACACACTAATAACTAACATGATCGGCCCTGAGGTGGTCTTAAAAATGGTCCTTCCGGTCATCAGCCGCACCAATGTAAATTGTGTGGCACATGTGTCAAATGACATATGCATAATCATGGGGAAATGTTATTTTTTCTTCAGGGTCCCTGCCTTTACCCCAAAAATGATATGAATAAGCATGGAAAACTATGTTTTTCTTCAAGGCCCCCATGTTTATCCCAGAAATGAACACGTGCACATTCTGGTAGTGTGTTCCTACTGAATTACAGCCAGTGATACACATAATGGACTGTAGAAAACACTGGCAAATGTTGTGCCAGTGGTATTTGCATCTGGCAGTATTTCACACAGATCTGCGTGATTTTACCGAACCCGAAGGTTCGACTCCCAAAAAGTTTTGAAATATTTTTTTCTTTTTTATTTTCTGCAAATATATATGTGGGGAGAGGCCCCCACAGCCTCCCCCACCTTACCCCTATACATTTTGTATACACTTTACCCCCCCACATTACATAGGTTTTTATTAGTCCAACTTAACCATAACGTCCCTTTAACAAAGTTTTTTTTCAGTGAATATAATATAATATATGGAAAATTGGGGGTCTGCCTTTTGGGAGTTGAACTTTTGGTATTTGGTACTTTTGTACAATACCATTTCACACTACCACCTGTGAATCGGAGATTCAGTACGTCTTTTGCGTGATGCAGAGGTAGGGGTGGCAGAGTGGTAGGGGTTTAGCAATGCCAATGGTATTAGCAGAATGAGATGGCACACAGCCGGCATTATGAAATGCCACCAGTGATTAAATACTGCCGCATAACTCCAGTGAGTGGGTAGAATGAGAGCATACATCAGTTTCAAAATATGTAGTTGAGAGACGCTGTGACTCTGGTCAATGGTTATAGGACCTGAGGCTACAAGGCAAATATGAGCGATCAGCCATCAATATTTCCTCGAATAATCACTACTTTTGACGTATTACCATTTATCTTTACATAGCTTGCATCCAGCTACGATAAGGTCATTTGCAGAAATGCATATAAGCACGAGCATGAACATGGTTGCCCCACCACCCCCACACCCCCCGCCCTACCCTCTGCCCCCTGCTTGATCTGGGTCACATCTGTGTCAGAGAATTGTACGTTTAATGCACTAATCATATGGGCAAAAGACACATATGCAAGGTAAACAGAATCAGGCTGGGCGTCGAGCCTTGGGATACCCCTCAAGTAACAGGATGACATGGAGAAGAGAACAGAGTCGAGAAGAGAACTGTAAGATGAAAACTTTTCAAATCAATTAAACAGAAATGAATGACTGAAACCTCTACTGAATAGGGTGCTCAAAAGCTATTCACAGATCTAATAATATCAGGGCACTGACAACGCCTTTATCACTCATCTTACTCTCTTCTGATGGTGCTGAGCAGCAATCTTCTGCTATGGTCATGTAAACTTAGCAACCTGGGGTGTGTGTCGTGGGTCCTCCCAGTCAATCGGGGAGTTCAGAATGCAGGCTTTACAACATGGTATTGCCCTCGTTCCCAGTCCCCTGAACAGCGAGAGGCAGCCATCTTACTTCTGTGGCACAGCTTCACTATCGCTGGCCCCCACAACCCTGACAAACTCCCCACAAAGCCAGTTTTGCAATCCTGCACCACCCCCACAACTAATCCCTACACCACCCCATGACTCACCTGCAGCCACATCTTCTCGCCTATCGTCCTGCACGTCACCTCATTGTCAATGACCATCATGGAACGAAAGAAGTGACTAAGTGTAGTTCCCTTCTCCCTTGTCCATGGCGGGCATCTTGTTTTGTAGGTTTTTAAAGTTGAGAAATGACAACCACACCGTTTTTCAACATAAAGACAACTATCAGCACTCTGTGAAAGCATGCTGGGACAGCAATAGCAATAAATCTTTGAATTGGGGTGTGGGGGGGTAACCCGGTCTGGTAATACCGAAGGGCCTATGGCATGGCCCTTGCTTGCCTCAGGCCTCTAACCTAGGCCCTGAGGCATTAACTAGCCCAGTAATGACCCCTACCCGGCCCCACCCTGCCATCTCGTTGTTTATTGTTTAAATATGAGGTTGGTCACTGCTGGGATTTCTTGATAATCTTCCTTACATGGAAGTGGCCTATCAGGCATTCAGCCTGGGCATGGGATTGAATGCTATCCATGGAAGACCTGTTGCCGTTTTGATCCTCTTCAACCTAACGATGCACCATGGATCATCCCATGCTTTGAAATAATTGAGTGATTTATCCAAATTGACAGTGAGAAAGTGAGAAAGCCTACTTCATAGTGAATACCACCATGGTCCTGGGGGTGCAAGTGTCCGAGTCAGGGGAGTTGCTAGGTCTGGAAAAGAACCGGGGCTAATCTAATGTCCAGGCTGTCAGGACTCAGGGCTAGCTAGTCTTTTGGCTGTAGCTCCTGCGCTTCTATCCGGGGCTACAGCCAAAAGATCCGGGGCTATAGCCCCCTCAGCCCCCTCCTAGCAACGCCCCTGGTCCGAGTAGTAGAAAGAGTTTGCTTTCAATTACACCTTTGGATGAGGATTCTGCACACTTTCCTGCCAAAAACAGCCTGTTTCCTGTGAATTCTGACATTGACTGTTGTAAGAGCATTTACGTGGGAGCGCTTGGGCCACTGCACAAGTGGCACAAAGTGCAGCAGAACGACTAGTTTGTGGCCTAAGTAAATAAGACCATGTTTCCCAGCCCATCACTCCTACGACGTTCAGTGACCAACAGGATTTCTATCACTATTGTATGTATGATTAATTATGATTTGCAATCTTGTTCGGAATCACCTGGAGGAGAAAGTTTGTGGGCAAACTTTAGTCCTGCTGTCTTTGGATCTAGGTGCAGAGACTTCCACAAAGTCCAAAATCCTAACCAAAGAGTGCAAAGAGTTTTCTTTGCTAGGCCCGGCCCAAGGATATCATAGGAGCTTTGCCAGGTGATCCACCCAGTGGAGTCACTGCATCTTTAATTGCTTATAATTGTTTGTCAGGAGTCGCCAAAGCCTGTGGATGTCAGTGAGGCTCCAGTCTGAATAAATAAGTGAAGTTACTGAGGCGATATTAGGCGATACGCCGGCCGACCCTGTTGCCACCGCCTAATTTAAGGGCCTGAGCAAAGCGAGAGTCCCTTAACGAGGGCGGCGGTGCAGTGATGTTACCGACAGGATCGGCCTGTCGCCTCACTTATTATCGTCATTACCACCCGTGCAGTTAGCTACATGGCTGCTAATGGTGTTTTTTTTTTAAAGAAAAAAAGATGAGCGTACCCCGTTGAGGCGCGGCCCAATGCTGCTGTCAGCAAAGCCCATTTTCCATGTTGATGACTGTGATGTTATCAACATGAAAACGGACTTCACTGACAGCAGCACGGCGCCGCACCTCGCAAGAAAGGTACTGGTCGTTTTTACACCCTTAGAAGCCATGTAGGAAACTACACGGGTGCTAGATGGTGAAGAGGGAGCAGGGAAGAGGAGGGAGGCCCCCTAAACCAATGAAAATGCTCGGATCGCAGGCTTTCCGTTGATAATACAGCCTGCGTTCCGAGCATTTGCATTGGGTAACGGTGCTGCCCAGGGTGCTCATGGCTGAAAGACCAGCAGGGCATTGTAGATTCTTGGTCTGGGACCTAAAGAAGCAGAACACCTGAGGGTACTTGTCCTGAATCTTCACTGGCAGGGCACCTGATTGGCTTAATGACCTGTTATTCTGTAACTTCCTGGCTCAGTGGCATTGGTAGTGTCGGTTCCTTTGCTTAGTGGTAGAGATGGCCACTTTAGCATAGATCAATGGCGCATGCAGAGGTAGCCGTACTGCTTAGTACTATATGTGGCAGCCGCTGCGTGGCTGGTGGGAGGACCGGAAGTCATGTGGCTTAGGGCGGAACGAAAGTGCTGCCCTCATGACAAACTGCAGGTTAGTCATGTTATTTACAGGGAGGGATGTAGCGGCTGCCCCGTGCACAAATAGGAGAGTAATGGTGTCAGCTCTCTGGTGCCAGTGAACATAGGTGACTGGGCGTGTAGCGGGTGAGAGTGTTGGGTGACGAAATTACGCCATGTCACTAGTAGAAGGCTGGTACATGGCTTTCCTTTAAGAAATCATTGGATACATCAGGGATCCGAGTTCCATGTGTTGCGCTGCGTTAATCCCGACTACATCTCCCATAATGCACCACTTGTTGGATTAAACCCCACGATTTCACAAAATGCGCTCTAGTTAGATAGTTTCATTGCTTCACCTTCAGCTCTGGAACGGGGATTGGGAAAAGCTCGGCCTGTGCCATCCCATTTGCAGTGCCACAGAGCTGTCGACGTGTTACACGACAGCTGCATATTGTCCACTCAGACTTTTTTGGTCTGCATTTTACAGGAGAGAGATCGAGGAGCAGGTGTGCTGTGAAGACAAGAACACTCCCCCCTTCTCTCCCCCCATCCCCTCTCCAAGGTCAGGGCAAACTAGCCATGCAGGTCTAGGCTTGTACGAGTCATGCGGTGAGCAATCGGGAAAGGGGCGTTCTAAAGTGCAGAGAACTGCACTCACAGCGTGAGCCCTACACTCACTTTACCTGAATAGTCAAATAAAACGATCATATGTGCTTCGTTTTCGCCACCCTCCCTCCTTCGCCGCGGGGTTGGGTGAGCCTGTTTTCCCGGAAGAGCAGCGGCCGTTCTTAGGCAAGGGAGGGGAATTCTCGTCTCGGTGGCAGCCGTGACTGGCGTCTTTGAACTTGAAAGCGAGAGGAACATTCCGGTCGATGCCATCCACCCTGGCGGGCACCTGCGAGCATCATCGACGGGTCGGTACAAGTCCCGGAATTCCAGGCTCGCCACTGAGACAGCATGTTAGCAGACTCCCAATAGCCCGGGACATCTGGGAAACGTAACCCTTTCCCTACCCCGGGACATCTGGGAAACTTAACCCTTTCCCTACCAGGAGACCGGCACAGATAATAGCAGCGAAAGGGGCGGGAAGTTATATAAATATAGGCAGTGAGTGAAAAGAAGACAGCACAAGTCCACTCAGGTGCCCTGCCATTCTCTCCCTGGACTCAGGCCCGGCTGACGATGTGTGGGGACCCATTTCAACATGAAGGATGGGTACCCCCATTGCTTAGTCGGAGGCAACCCTGGAGTGCCTACACAATAATGGAGACAGAAAATACAGCCAGGGTTAATCACCGCCATTTATCACAAGGGGACTGGCTAGCACAGAGCTAAAACACTAAATGCCCACTGAAAAGCTATGTGTCCTACTTTTTCAGTAAGTGGCTGATGTGGAGGAACAGGTGTTAAAAGGTGAAAAGGTGGTAACTCTTCAGTATACCCCGAGGGAAATGACGGCTGCCAGGACTCCAGCCAATGCAGAAAGCCCCAGAATGAAAGGAAGTATATAAAGAAATATATTGCCATGTTATAAGACTGCTGACTGGCAACAAGGGGGCAGTTGCTGGGAACCCCCTCGAGGCCCCTTTCAACTTAAAAGGTTGAAAGGCCCTGACTCCGCCCCTGCCTGAACTTTTAAGTTGTACGCTGTGCATTATCGCCATCTTTATCCATGGTCGGCAAGTACAATTCCTCCTCTGTGCCTCTCACATGCATGTCCAATGTATGTTCTTGCGTCTTCACCACTCCTGCATGGAAGTTGTGATTGACCCTTCCACAGCCAGGACCAGTTGTATGATTTACAAGGCCCTATTCAACAAAAGACTGAGGGGACCTCCAAATTTGCATTTTTATTGTGATCATCAAGAGTGCCAATACAGAAAATGACATCACAGATAGCGAAAACAGACTTTGATAGTGAATAGTTACATTAGAAGAACACAATACTAAGACACAAATACGCTTGTGATGTGCTTATGATTGGTCACTATTATAATTATTAATGGAACAACACTAACACTTATTAAAACTATGATTGTGGGTTTAAAAAAAACCTCTGTACACTACCTACAGGCTGAATCACTAGTGCAGACACATGTCTTTGGAGGTACAGCACAGTAAAAGAAATGATTTGCCCAGGGTGGCACATTTATAAGAGGTGATGGTAGGATGGGAGCCAAGTCTACAATTTAGGCCCTTGACTGACAATATATCTTTGAGATGGTTGGTAAGAAAATATAATAAAACAATCCGACACACAAATCCTTATGGAAATATGCTGCTCAAAACTGTATGTTCCACATTCTGAATGGAAGCATACAAGAACGAGAAGGCAAAGAAAAATATGAAACAGCTTAACAAGGGGAAAAGGGCACAAGAGGTTAATGAGTGACCCACTTTAGTTGTCTTGAGAAAAGACAGCCTTCAGCGGCCAAGTGGAGCTGTGTGGGGTCTTTCATCAGCACGATCCCCGCCAGCTCGTGTTACACACACAGTAATACGAATCTGGCAAGACTTGCGTTCATTCACCAGCGGCAAAGATCTAGTTACCCGTTCAAAAGTGTGGGACCTGTCAAGGTATTTAAGGTTTCGAGGCCCGAATGCCAGGTGCTGGGGGCACAGTTTTCAGTACCCATCATCCTTATCCTGTTCTAGATGTGAGAGGGTCCTAAGGTGGCCCATGCCTTCCCCGTCCCATGCCTTCCCACAGCCCTTGGCACACACAACTTACATGTGCCATTTGCACGATGCTCCTCCCTTGGATGTCATTTGGCAGTAGCTATGGGGTAGCAATCTCTACCCCCTACATTGCTGCATGCTATCCTTGGTGTGGTGATTTGCAACCCGTGTGATTGAATCGATCTGACTACTATTCTATTAAAAGTAAGACTGTCTCCAGTTAATGCCTCTTTTGGTAAGCATGTGCGCCTGCCATTACCGTGTTTTTGACATGTAGCCTTGTTTCTTCCAGTGTGAATCATCGCGTGATTCCACTCCCTGTGATTCTATAGGTGTTAAAGGTTTCCTAATCTTTTCTGCTACCACTATGATTTTGGTAAAATGGTGCCAGTGGCTCCTTCAGTCCTGATTTTACTTTTCAACCTGGGAATTGTACCCTGGATTTACATTGGAAAAACAAAACTACAAGTCCCATAGTGTACCCTGGATTTACAGCGGAAAAACAAAACTACAAGTCCCAAAGTGCAAGGAAAAAATCAAAATTGATGAGCAACCTTCGAATGACACAAGACTTGATCACTTGTATGCAGACACACACACAAGCCAGTACCAAAAACTGCCAATTGTTCTAAACTCCAGTATGCAGTGATCGCTGAGTTCAGAAAACTAGCACGGAAATTATTATTATTAGTAGAGCCGTGGGTAGCTCAGCAATAAATACACTGATATCCATCTCATCTAATGTAATCTTCTAGCAATATAATAAAAGGCCAGATGTATGTTTGTCCGATGAAGTAGCTTTGCATGTTGTCACCGCTAGAGGGAGCTGTTGCCTTAGGATATATAGAGACAATGCCAATTCGCATAGCTTTGCTCGTTGTCACTGCTAGAGGGAGCTGTTGCCTTAGAATGTATAGAGGTCTTATTGTGTTAATCTAAACCTGCACTTTGGCCCATGTACACAGGCTTCTACACTAGTATCTTATAAAATGCCAAAAGCATATGTAAGCCGCCCTCTACTCATTTCACACTGTCGGCAAGCATGTACGCCTCCATAGACTTCAATGGGGCTCTCCGGCACAAAACCAAAACCTCTGATTTTACCAGCCTTAGAGTCGCTATATGTTGAGTGGTATGCATGTGTGAAATCTCCTCTCCCAAGAACAAACAAGCCTCAATTACCTGGGATAGTGCCCACTGAGTAGGATCTACAGTCACATTTTAGGTCTGTGTGTGCCAAACCTGGGGAGAAATATATATTTGCATCTCAGTCTGCTGCTACCTAAATCGACAGTCAAGGCCAAAATGCTGGGCATATCTCCACTGAACAAGAGAAACAGCAACCCAAGACATTGTGGTTATCATACAGTCTTTGTAATGATGTAAATCATGCAAGAGTACAGTAAACTTCAGCCTAAATGTTGGCATCTATGAAACTACGAAAAAATAGGATTTCCTAAAATCTTATTGGCGCCCATTGTGGAACATTGCCAGCCTGTCAGACAATCAGGATTCAGGCCTTCCAGGCAATAACTGCTGATATGGCTATGCATCCTGATGCGAGACTGGATGACACTCAAATGGCACTCGAATGTCTGGCAGCTTCATGCTAGTTCTGCTCCCCTCTTAACTTGGCCTCCTAATTTCTGCCATCATCGCCACTTGCCCTATTTTCCCCTGCCACTGCCCACCCTGTGTGCTGACTTTTTAGAAATATAAAAAGAAGTACTTGTTTAAGTGGATTTTGTCAAAGTTGACCCTCATTTTTGGAGAAAATGAGCTCCACAGGATAGCACCTGGCTCTTTGGACGGGTGTTAATAGTGAAAGGAAGTAACTCAAGCATTCCAATGTGAAAGAGCAGCTTCTGGGAAGAAACAAGTACATTTTTGTCACAAAAGCGACTTTATTGCATGCGAACGACTGGGAGGGTCCTGTGAGCTGAAAAGTAAACCGATTCTCTCCGAGTGACAACAAAGTTACATTTTATATACCCAGTTATACAATTTACAAAATCACCAATATTTTGTTACGTCATCCCCCAACCCTCCATTGACTAACTCTAATACAAGTAATTTAATCCCCCTGGGACCTAAAACCCCATTGGATACATTCACACACAAACTATAACCCTTTTGACAAGTGATCTTCTTCCCTGTACTCCACATAATAAGTTTATGATTAATGACTAACTCAGTGTATTATTCAGACCATGTGACAGAAACCCATTTAACCCAAATGATGATTGTGCTAGACTTTCCATAAACACTTTAAGGCACGGAGAGGGAGAGAAATAAATAAGCATTCATTTTAAGCACCAGTAAAAATCATTTTCCTCCCAGATGTTCTAGGCGTGCAATAGAATTCTTCCTGCATTCTTGCACGTAATCCTATTTGCTACTACAATTTCAAGTCCTAGCCTTTGGCATATATTCGATTTATTTCCCTGCAAACCCATAAACTATCAGCTCTCACCTATTTTACGTATGACCACACTATAGGCCTCTAGCATATTTCGCTAAGCTGCACAATACAGCGCTTAGCGCTTTGAAACACATTGTGTATAGGCGCTATACAAATAAACAATCAAAAATCAAAAACCATAATGCAAATAAAAATCAACAAAACATAAAAACTCACCTTTGAATCCTCTCCATAATTCTCCAAAATCTAGAACCCTGAAATCTACAATTCTAAAGTTTTGCACTGACCAGAGGTAAGCCAAATATTCGCAATAAACGTGGTGTTAACAAACTGGCTGCTAATTTTCGGCTTTTACATTCTTGAAAACACCAAACAAACAAAAAAAAGATTCTCACACTTGGAGTTTGAAAATATATTGTCTCATATAGCTTCTATTTTTTCAACATACTAATACCTCAAAACCATCTAAACAAAAACCCTGTCTCTACCCCACTGTCACTTCTCCCGTCCTCCTCCAACCCTGTCTCCACAAGCCACAGCCAATTTTCCCTGCTGTTCAACTCTCCTCCTGCGTTCATGCCGATTGCACCTTCTTCATGAAACCAGATGCCCTGTTTCCCAATTGCCAAATGCACAAATAATGCTACTTCCACTCCAACCAAAAGAAAATTCCTGTCTTCTAATTAATCTCCCCCATAAACACTTGTTTGACCAAGATCACACTAATAATGAAAAAAGGGATCCATTGTCTCTAACCAACTTTCCTCATGTTTATATTCTCCTAGATCACTATAGTGATCCTTTCTCTTCCATCTTCTCTCAGTATATAATATTCTCACCTACTCTTATCCAACAAACAAACATACATTTCCCATATTGTAAAATTACATTTGTCCATGGTTTAAGGGTACTTATACTAACAGTTTGTAATAATTTAAAAATAGCCACAAAATGATCACTGAAACATGACCCATATTTTCCAATTCCTTCCCCTTATACTTTGCTATCAAAATAGGTATACACGTTCCCCAAAACACCCCTGTCATGCATGCCTTCTTCAGGCCAAGGTTAAAACATCCTGCCTTTTAGTTCCTGTACCTCTTCTCTGTAGTACTTATTTATTTATTTTTAATTCTTACTCGACCTCTCCGCGGCTTTCGACCTCGTCGACCACAAGGTCCTCTGCAGACACCTTGACTCAGCTGCTCATTTCTCCCCAGAAGCTATCAAATGGATTGAATCCTTTCTGAGTGAGAGAACTATGAGAGTCTTCTCCCCTTCAGCAGCAGCAGACCCCTCTCATATCACTTGCGGAGTCCCGCAGGGCTCATGCGTCTCCCCCACACTATATAACATCTTCACCAAACCCCTGTTCGACGATCTGGACCATCTGGGTGTCACCTACACCAACTATGCCGATGACACTCAGATTCTCCTCCCACTTTCAGGGGATCACAGTAAGGACAGAGAGTTGGTGAATAGGGTATATCTCATCATTCAGGCATGGATGGCATCTCATGGTCTATGCCTGAATGATGACAAGACAGAGCTCATCATCTTAGGTACCCCTGCTAATATCAAGAAACTAGGCCTTGAATATGCCGAATTCAACATAGATGGCAATCTCATCAGAGTATCCAGGGAAGTAAAAACCCTTGGCTTTTATCTGGATGCCACTATGTCATTCACTAAACAGGTCAACTCACTAGCATCTACCACTGCGTACACGTGCAAATTAATAAGGGCAGGCAGACCATTCCTATCCAATGACAGCTGCCTGATCCTGGCAAGAGCACTCATACTATCTAGGCTTGATTATTGTAATGCCCTCTATAGCGGTGCTAACAAAGCCATTATCCACAGGCTTCAAATCTTACAAAACAATGCCTTGAGAGCTGCCCTCGGCATTAATAAGAGAGATCATATCTGAACCACCAGACGCCAACAGAAATGGCTCTCCACAGACAACAAAATCAAACTAAAGTTGGCCTCCCTAACCCATAAAGCCCTCAACAATGCCGCCCCCAGTTATCTGATGGACAAGGTAAAGAGAAAGTCCTCCATCCGACAAACAAGAACTATCAATTCCGACAGTCTGATAATTCCCAGATTCAAACTATCCACCATTGGTGGGAACAGTTTCCCGGTGAAAGCTGCCACGCTCTGGAATTCTCTGCCACACAACCTAAGAGCTGACCAACCATATTTGCACTTTAGAAGACACCTCATCAGTCACCTTAACTCCAATAACCCTTGTATTTAGCTGCACTTTCTACACCTATGTATAGATAGTGATACTTTTGTTCGTGATTCTGCCCTCGCCTCTAACAGCCTGCACACATCTGTACACTTACCTCCTGTATAGATATTGACTTTTTATGTTTGAAGATTTGTATACCTCTTATTCCTGTAATCCTGAATATTTTTTCAGGATTACCCGCCTCTAACAGCCCTGTACATATCTGTATATTTACCCCTGCATAGATATTGACTTTGTATGCATGAAGATTTGTATATTTCTTATTCCTGTAATTCTGATTATTTTTATTACTACTTCAAAGTGTATATTTCTGCAACATTGTAAGCTTCGAATTATCTTTTGCCTGTGCCCTGTTGCCCCTGGGTAAGGTGCGCCATACAAATAAATAAACAAACAAACAAACAATACTTATATGAAGGCACCTCACACCCAGTGGGCGCCCTGAGGCCTCAGGAAAATGTTTTCCTCATCACCATCCGAAATTCGCTGCCCCGTATTGTCATTCACCAGCATGCACATTGAAAAATTAAAACTTGATCAAGGCGCCATGCATGGCATGGATCCCCCCATACCCTCTTGAATACACTGGTGATACTCCAATGAACTACTCGCTCTCAGTCTGATAAAACTCAGACTCACCCAGAAGTTTGATTTTAGTCTAGCAGACTATATGGGAGCTCTTCTAATAATCCACAGTTGTCCACTCTGGCCCATTGATGCACAGATTCACTGGGGCTGTGCTTTAGAAAATGCGCAGACTAAATCGGTGCTTTCCTCCAGATAATGCCAAGACACTCAGAGTTGTGCTGTGGAAAACTCTCATCCACATAGGGCTTTGCCAGTGATGATAATATTCACGTTTTCTGTGTCCTCCTCCTGATGATGCCACACCACATTGAGTGCTCTGCCTTTGATAATGCCCAGACTCTGGAAAATACCACCTAGTCTCACAGAGTGGTGTCCCCAATTATACCCACAACAATGCAAAACTCTAATCCTCATATTAAATAGGATCGCATGGCGCTCTGCTCCAGGGTAATACCCAGCTTCATTATGATCTCTGCTCCTAATAATGTCAAGACTCACTTAGAGCTCCCTTACTCCAAATACACTCCCTCATAGAGACCCCCTCCAATGAAAATATCCAAGTTTCCCTCCGCCTACCCCTCCTAAAAATAACAAGGCTCACTTTAGTTCTGTTCCTGAAAATACCAGACTTAGGGCCTGATTCACAGAGTGTTCTCCATTGGGATTCCACCATATAAAGTGCTTCTATGAATAAGGCCCTTAGTCATATACTTATTCCCAGACTCACTCAGGGCTCTGTTCCTGATAATACTTAAGACTCACTTGGATCTATGGTCTTACCAATGCCCAGACTCACTCAAAGTACCCTTCACGATAATACCCAGAGTCTCCCAAACCTCTTCTCATCATACTAAAATGTTTACTCAGATTGATGGTTCATATCAAACCGAGCTTCACAATATGCCCTGTTTGTGATACTACCCAGATTCCATCAACGCGCTTCTGCTAATACCCAGAGTGAGAACTTCTGATGGCATCCAAACTCACAAAGAGCCCTATTGCTCATAATAGCCACAACTAACTTTCCAGCTGTTTCCACATTAGAAAGAAGTCTTGCTCATGGCTGTTCTCTGGGTAAGCAGTTTTACTTCCTAATAACACCCTTACTCATAAGGAGAACTGCTCTCATTATACATGGGTGTAGACAGTCTCTCTCTGATGTCTCCTCTGGATATATGTAGACCTATTTTCCCTCCAAGTTGCATTGTTTGGTTTGCCTTGACTGGATTCTGGGCTGACCTGGGAATTGGACCTGCCTGATCTCTGGGCTGGACTACTCGCTAGGCTCAGAAGTAATCAAATGTGTATCTATGTTTATTTATTAAGCTTGGAAAGTACTCTACAATGGCCATACCAAATGGCTGGAGTGGTTCAGTTTATACACACTCTCCATAGTCCTAAAATAGTAGGTAGTAAGGAGCAAGAAACAGTAAATAGGGAGAGCACAGGCTAAAAGCAAAAGCAGCCCTAAAGAAAACATTGTAGGAACAGTGAGCACCCTACAGAGTTTTTTTGAAGACTGCCTGTACTTTTTGTGTTTGCTTGATCTTTAGGTGAAGGTCATCTAGTGAAAGCACCAATAATTTTTTCTATAAAGATTTTGAACTGGTTTACTATGTGTAGACTTTTTTGAGTGCAGCTTTCCCTTTTCTTTTTTTCCTTGATAGCACAGGCTAGACATCTGCTACAGTTGCAGTATTCACAATTGCATACAGAGGTACAATACAGTAATGAAGTTGCTTGTGGGTCATTGGGGGAATGTGAGTGTGGGTTGCTAGCACTATAAGATTATGGGGCCCCTTCATGAGGTAAAGGTCGATCACCAAGCTAGTCACTGCTGGAATGTCCTGGATTTCTGTGCATACGGAATTCCAGCGATATGGAATCAGGATGGTGAAGAAGCAGGAGGCAGCACAGGATGGATGAGATGGCTGGGTTCCTGAGCACTCTGAAGTGCAGCATCACCTGGAGCAAGTACTGGGTGAGAGATTATTGCAGGAAGGGAGATGATAGAGGGGCTAGCCCATGGACAGATTTAAACACAATGGCCCTCATTTACCTGTGCCTGACTTGCTGGAAACACTGGGGCATTACAACCCCGACAGCCCGGTAAGTCAGGCGCCGGTAAAATGTTGATCCCCATTCCCATGGAGTCCCATAGGACTCTATGGGAGTGGGGACCACGGAATCACCGGCATCGTTAATAACGGTGGCGGTGCTTCCGTGAAAGTCTGCGGAATGGCACCCGCCCGCAGCCTCGTAGTTTGCCGGTCCGGAAACAACGGTGCCGGTAAGCTTAACAGCACCATTGTTTCTGGACCAGCAAACTTGTAATGAGGGCCAATAAAAAGGAACTTAAACAGGGCGTGATTTTTTACAGTTTATCTGGAGGTTAAGCCTGGCAGTCGTAGCAGTGCAGGTAATGGGGTGCTGAAGGTTTTGGTCTCGGTCAAAGAGAAATCCCAGAAGGTGAGCTTTGGGTAATTGTGCAAGGAGGCCAGTGGAAAAGGATAAGGGGAGGTGAGGGGGGGGCGTGCCGTTGTAGTCTAGGATAATGATCACTATGGCTTGAGAAGGTGCACATCAGACAATGGAATGCCCTCCCATGCCGATTAGCAAATGCAAGTTGCTGAGGTTAACTCAGGGATGTTGGAGAAGAAGATCTGGATTTCATTCTCAAAGAGATGGTATGTAAAGCCAAAGATGATGAGCTTGCAGTGAGGGAGCATATGCAAAGTGCGAAGATGAAGGGTCCAAGGAAAGACCCCTGTGAGACCCTACCAGGTACTGGGGTGGTGTAGATCCCAGATGCACAGGAAAAGGCGAAGGAACAATGGGCCAGATAGGGGAGAACTCAGCTGAGGATAATGCTCAATAAGCTGAGATGTGAGCTATTCTGGGGGAGGGGTGATCGCTTTTTGCAAAAAGGTGTCAAACGCGGCAAATAGATTGCAGACAAATAGGACGGATAGCAATGGTGAGCTGTATTGAGAGAAGGAGATGCCGAAGATTGCGCTCTTCCTGGATTGTGTGCTGAAGCACATAGGTCAGAGGCAATCACAGAGTTTGTTGACCTCCAGGTATTCAGTAATGCTGTTGAAGACCACCAGTCAAGTTGTTCTCTTAGCTGGGCTGCGAATCTGGCGTGGGTGGAGATTCATCTAGAGCTTGGCGGGAACGTGTTGAGCTCTGGTCTGAACTGAGCTCCATCTGGGGTTATTGATGCTCCAGCATTGGCTGCTCTTACGGCTGGACTGGCGCCTCTACATGAACTGTGGTCTAGGCTCTATTCTATGCTGTAGGCATGTATGGCCTCTACATAGGTTAGACCCTTTGCAAGTCGCTCTACTGGGCAGTGCTGGCTACCAGCGGATGAACATTGTTCTTTGCAGATTTGATCTCCTGGCTGGATTAGTGTCTATTATGCCGGGCTGACCTATGCTAGCTCTCTCGCTGTGGATGCCCAGTTTTGCTCCTTTGATAACAATTTCACAGTGATGGAGACGCCTGCCTGTTATTCATGCTGCTCACTGGGCTTAGCTCTTAGTACCCCAGTGGCAAAAGCAGAACCATCCATTGGACAGGCTCCAACTTAATCCCTCTAAAATCGAGGTCATAGTGTCCTGACAAAATATCTTCTTAGGAACTACCATGTCACTACTCCTTGTCCTGCCGTTTTCGATGCGGCATCATCCTTCTTGTGTAAGGTAAATAAATCTGGGCAGCATATGGCAGGCATCTTTGGGCTGCAATGTCCATGTTTCAGAAGATGTTAAATCTGTCTTCTATCAACTTAGGCTCTTAAAATCCATGTTGCCATTCATTTCCGAACCTGACCGTGTTGTGGTTGTGGGGACAATGGTAAACTCCAAACTTGATTACTGCGGCAGTCTTCTTCTGGGAGCACCACGGTGCCAATTGCAACGGCCCCAGGTGGCCCAGAATGCCTCTGTCCCACTGGTATACAATCTGACATTTTATTTCCCCATCTCCACGTTTCAGAGGAAACTGCATTGGTTACCTGTTCGGAAAAGGATTGCATTTAATACCCAAGTGCATTCACTAAATGAGGAAAGCTGGCAAGTGCAGCATTTAATTTGAAAGGCATCCCTTTGAGCTGAAGTAGCCACATACATTGGGTATGCTGACCTCTCTTGGGCACCATCTGTCTGTTAAGACGATCCACAAGTTTCTCCTGATGAAGTCAAAGATACTGCGAGAGGTGTGCATTCCTAACTTGTTAAATAGCTCATCAGCTTGAGCCACGGGGTCATATTGTTTCTTGGTGACTGAATTAGGGCCACGATAACCCACACAGAACGAAGCACCAGGCTTTTTGGCTATTGGAAGGCTTAGCTGCCTGTAGGTTAAGCATCTTGACTAATTCATCCTTGATAATGTCATGTACCTTTTCAGATATCCCCCCCAAAATATGTTAAGATGGTCCAACCTGTTTTAGTCTTAATATCATGTATATACCAATGTGGTAGCTTCTGGGTCATGGTGAATAATCTGTGGAACTGCTGCCGCAAGTGCTAGCGGGCTCTCTGCGGTTCACATGGCAGCACTGCAGTTCACTTTCCCTGGTTCAACCCTACCTTCTCCACGCAGCAGGTCTCCCATTCCTTATTAGTGGTTACAAGGACATGCTTCATGTCAGCTTGGCTGTAGTGGGACTCCAGGCGGTAGACATGAAAGACCCTTTGGGTTGCCATGAAGGGCTTGCTCGCTTCTCCCAAAGGTCATAGGGCCTCCCAGGCAAAGCGCTGCAGATTTCCTTGCCTGCCTTGTGGTTTTCTGGTCATAACAATGTTTGATCAGAACCTGAATAGCTTCCAGATTCTTTGAGTTGTATTCATCTACTTGGCCATCCTGTACCTGAGTCCGGGTACACAGTGCACTGGTATGAGAGGGCCATGAGGCTTTACCTCCAAACTTTCTTAATCTAGTCTTAGGGGACCAATGGCAGGTTATCTTCACTCTTATCATTCAATGTGCACAGTTCCAAACTGAGCTTTGATGCCATTGCTATGTAACTATCCTGTCGTTTTTATTAAGAAAGGGTGCAAGAATAGTATTTGATTTGATTTGAGTTTTTTAAACCAAGCAAGATGGCCGCCATGTAAGTAATGCTGTTCAGCTTCTCCAAGATAAGGTAAGCCAACCCATGCTTTTTCTCCACTAATCTTACCCATCCAGTCCCAATTTCATATGTTTTTCATTGGGTAGTCATTTGCGTGTGCTTTGAGGCATTTGCCTGTATGTTTATATGTGCTTGTATTTGACATATTTGAGGTATGTGCTGTTTTCCACGTCAATCCTTTCATTATGTTGCCCTGCTTTGTGGAGGTAGTTAATTGCCGCTGCTGTCCCACTTGCATTTCTGTTACGTGCAAATAGGGATAGAAATGCTTTTACTTTTTGTTGACATTTTATAATGACAGGTTTCTTATGTGCCAATCGCGGCAACATGTTCTTCCAGCACCCACCTGGTTGCTCCCAACACTAATGAATGCACAGCGGATGGTCAGGGCATCGTTTGCGGTTCCACCCAGACCCCAGCAATGTGCAAATCATTTTTGTGAAGGCGTCATGTGCATTTCTAAAAGTAGCACAATTAAAAACTTTATGCATATAGAAAACGTTGAATGTTTGGGGTTGTGAAGTTCCTCCAATGGGTTGCTTGTTTCATTTTGAATAAACTGGGGTAAATTAATTAATCTTTAATAACACGCTTAATGACGGAGACCAGTCTGGAAGCGTCGGGCCGGGATTCAAAGCGGTGCTGATCTACGCTATCTTGCTCCCTAGACAAACACGTTGCCCCTGAGCTATCCCCCCAGCCCAAGTTGGTGCAAAAGGGTACTTTCAGATTGATTTAACACACATTGGCACCCTAGAAGAGGGCACTGGGCCAATCAGGATGCTCAGAACGCGGGCTGTATTGTATGGTACAAGCCCACGTTCCGAGCAGCCTAGGTACTGACGGCCTACGTCCCTTTCCCTTCCCTGCTCCTCCTTCCTTTTCCCGCCTTCCCCCTCACCTCTTAGCACCCATGTAGTTAAGGTGCTAAGAGTGCGTTTTTTTATTTAAATAGCAAAATGTACCTTTTGTGTGCGGCCCGGCTATGCGCCGTGGTTTCCGAAGTCCGTTTTCAATGTTGATGATGTCACAGTCATCGACATTGAAAAGGGACTGTGAACCACGACACAGCACTCACTTCGCTCGGGCCCTTATCTTGGATGGCGGCCCGTAACTGACAGGGTTGTCCCACCGCCTCGGGTAATATCGCCTTAGTTCAAATAAAGTGCAGCACAGTTTTTGTACAGGCTCCTCAAGCTTGGGCAATGATTGTAACTGTATGTATAGAAAAATTAACCGTGTTTCCATGCAGGTAAAAGAGCAGTTCACAGTCTTGTGTTTTTTATTTACATTGTAGTAACAGTAAGGTTGTTTTTATCATGGGTAAAAATGACAAATGCCGGAATGCAAGAACTGGATGATATCCACAGCTGTCATGGGAAAACCTGAGATCTCTGTGACATGAGTGCATCCTCTTGAATATTCATGTAATATGTGGGCGTGTTCCACAAAAGTGACCAGCCGAAGGAGCCTGTGTGCGTTGGCCTCCAAAGTCCCACTGATGGTATATCTGAGGTAAGGAGAAAGTAGCATGCCATTTGAGGCTGTATATAGAATATGTTATGTTATTTGGCTTTCATACTGATATAGTTGTGAGGATATTTCATAGACGGTTTAGCTAGTTTATTTAGCAGTTTCTTTATTACAGTTACATGGTAAGTCTAAGTTACAGGAGGGGGGACTCCCTGACTCCCACCACCCAGGCTACATGAAGAGAAGGGCTGAAGGTTGTGTTGCAGCAAATAATTAGCTAGAGCATGGAAGAAACGAGAAGGGCTTTCTGGCCTGATATCAAGACTGAAGACAGCCAAGAACTGGTTATCTATTCTTGAAGGCAGAGAACGTGAGAAGCTGATTGATCCCTTGTTTAGGTGCAAAGAAGGAACACCATGAGTGCCAAATGTAATTAATTCAAAACAATAAAATGCTATAAAATGGGCCGAATTGCAGTCCCCTGTCACGTGAGCCCAGGATGGAAATAGAGTTGTGCATGCAGTCCTAGAACTATAATAAGCATGTGCCCATACTCCTTTCTATTCCCAGAGACGAGAAAACATTGCAAGGCCAAGTTCAAAGTCAATCAAGAAGGCATGGGTGATGAGAGATGATGGGCTAATTGGGTGGGTAGGTACAGTCCAGTCTACCCCTGCCAACTGGGTCTGAGCTCACATGCTGCAAAGTGAACCGAATGTTCCAGAAGGGTACGAACGTGCCAACAGATTGTAGAGGGTCATATAACGAAGAGCCTTATAGTTTAAGAGGCAATAGAGTACAGTGTTTCTAATAACTGATGAAGATGATGCACTAGGGGTGGGCATGAGTTGTCCACCTGACTGTAGAGACCCAACCACAACCCCACCCCTTATAGAAAGTATATTTAGATGTTCCCCTTGAGCCAACCACAAACCCCGTAGGTTTTTCTTATTTTGTCACGTAGTATGACGTCACGTATGACAAGTTTTTACTATAAAAGTGTTGTTTTTTATGACATACTTCGAGAGAGAATGCTGTGTGACGTGCGTCGATGTCGTCGTAACTCTGTTTTAGACAATTGATAATAAAACAGTAAAAGGACTTTGCCGTCTTCCTGAGTTGGTCTGATTATTGGTGTACAGAGTTATTCTGTTTTCCATCCACCTGCATGACTCGCTACCTAACTAAGGCCCTATGGTCACTTCAGGTACAACTCTGTACCATAATAACAATATTTACTCCACTCCACCCATTTGGTACCCTTAGGTACTACAATATGTTTAGGCTATCAATCCAAACATCCGGTACCACTAGGTACGGCAATACCTTTTGTTACCAGACAGTACATCCAGTAGAGCTTAGGTATAACAATATTTTTGTTGTCAATCCATGCATCCGGTACTACACATTTAGCACAAATTCAACTTCAACATCCTTGCCTCTAGCGTATTCAACAGACACCCGACACCAGCACACACCACCCACCTGGCACCAAACACACCTCCTGTTTCTCCATCACTCCAATCCATTACAAAGGCACACACCCTAGAAATACCGAACAGCAACAAGGCGTTTCTGCTCTTCCCCAGTTCTAAACGTGGTAATCTTCCTAAAAAAGGTATGCATGTGTCTAAAAGTCATTGCTGTTCGAGCAGCACTAACCTTCAAGTCCTACACAAAAGGTTAATTTCTCCCACATCTTACAACTTGCTGTTAATACCTAAAAGTCCATTCCTGCACTGGCAGCTCTAAACCTGTGACACCTCCAGAGGTTATTAGGTAATCTCAAACATTGCACATGTTTACTACACCACAAAGTTAACCATACATATATAGCATACTCGTTAATGGCATTGTGCAGCTCACAATTCACACCTGGCGCATGTCAAACAGATGACGCATAGCAATATCCAAGACAGTTGACACACAGACACATACATATGTATATAAAACCCCTTTAAACGACATGACTACTAAGCCTGTTGCCAACGTGGTGTGTTTCTATAACATTTCTACTAAATATCCTTTATGTTACTTTTTAACTCTATGTTGAAAAGTCACTGAAAAGCTATTTTGCCGGTAACATTATGTGCTCCTTGCAGCCACTACGCAGGTTTTTATTTTGTTTAATTCTTTTTATTTGATGTATGGTTTATTAGAAACCTTTATCAATTCATTACATTACATTACATTTCATTTTAACAGGAACAAGAGTTGAGTTCCTTGTTTTGCAAGCGTCATGTTAAATAGATGTTCTACACATTTAATTAGTGCAAGAGATAATTAAAGGTTCTTGCTCTCACATCGCAATCCACCAGCTTTTTGCATCTTGCATATGTTACTCGTTTATTAAAGCGCCTAGGAATTTGGGGTTCTATGTTCTCTCATTTCCAGGCAGCAGAGGACCAGACCTAGTGTTTCTTTTTGGAGGTGGCACAGTCGACAAACATCTGTGTTGTCAGTGTTCATATGTCCTGCAGAAAGCACTTGATTCGTTGATAGGAGGTTCAGTCTAATCCACAGTTGTACGTTTCTACGGCAGGAGCTTGGAAATTTAAACAGATATTTTGGAAGAACATTTGTTGCTTTGGTGATCGTAGAGCTTGTATTTGATTTTGTCGTCTTCTGTTTTTATCCAGTCTCAATTCCATAATTTATTTTTGGCAACCTCTGGATTATTCAAGAAAGTATCTAATGTTATATCAGCTTCAGTCAGTATTGCTGAACAGTGGTTAGACCATTGAGTATGTACCCAGTCTTGATTTTGCATGGTATCTACATGGAGTATATTGAATTGAACTGGTTGGGTGTCCAAAGTCAACTTTCTAAACAGGCACAAGGATTTCCATACAGCTGCAATACATTGAATTCAGACCTAGTTTGAGTCTTACAATAGAAATAGGTAGACATCTCGGTAACCTGAGGACTTACTTCCAAAATGTACCCTCGAGGGTAGACCAGACTTCTCAGGGAAAGCATAGCGATGCTTCGGTGCCGTATGTCAGTATTGGTTTTACCTTACGCTTATAGAATTTTATCACTGGCATCAGTGAAAAATGTCCAAATATCTTACGGATAAAGTCTGCTTGCGTCGCTAAGTTATTTAATTTTGATTTCAATTTGATGATTCATGGAGTGTCCTTTGCACTTAGGTTTAGATTAATGCCGAAGTATCTCATACTCTGGACCTGAGTTATCACATCTCATCCAATACGCCATTGCAAGCCTTGCTGCATTTTCCTCCCTTTGGGTTGTTGCAGAACAAACACTACGGATATTGCGCTGTTCATCTTTAGCCTGTTTGTTTCAATATAGAGGTGGAGGCTGTTCAGTTTTCTCAGAAGGCCGATTGGGGTTTGGTCTAGAATAAGGAGGTCATCGGCGTACAGCATCCCACCAAATGGTGTGTTATTCAGTTTCGGTGAGAATGAGTTGACAGTGGACATTGAGTCTTTTATATCTGAGACAAAGAGGTTGAATAATTCTGCAGCAACTGGACAGCCTTGTTGTAGCCCTCAATGTGTTGGTATGCTTTTGCAGTGCTGACCCACCATATTCTTATGCATATTGAGGTTGCCCTGTATAAGGCTTTTATTGGTTCCAATATTTCAGGAGGGCATTTCCAGTGTTTCATTTTTGTCCAGAGCATCTCTCTGTTGATGCTGTCAAAGGCTTGTGCCAAGTCTAACGCAGCTGCATAGATTTTTTAGCCTTCTTTCAAGGCTACCAGTTTGAAAATGTTAAGTGTGACTAGGTTTAAAGAGCAGCCAACACCTTTGACAAAGCCTGTTTGTCTAATGTCGAAGTGGCCCCATGTCTTAATCCACTCTTTTAGTTTGTGCAAAATCAGTGTTGCAAAGATTTTACCAAGGACAGCTAGGAGCGCAATGAGCCGGTAGTTTTTTGCCTTTTATTAAAGATGGGTATGATCACGGCTGTCTTCCATGAATTTGGGATTCGTTTTTTCTCAATTATGAGACTGAATAAGATCTTACAAAAGGCTGCCCACTCTTCGGTTGCTTTATTGAGCATGGCATTAGAGAGGCCGCCTGTTGCTTTATTGAGCATGGCATTGGAGAGGCCGCCTGTTGCTTTATTGAGCATGGCATTGGAGAGGCCGCCTGTTGCTTTATTGAGCATGGCATTGGAGAGGCCGCCTGTTGCTTTATTGAGCATGGCATTGGAGAGGCCGCCTGTTGCTTTATTGAGCATGGCATTAGAGAGGCCGCCTGTTGCTTTATTGAGCATGGCATTGGAGAGGCCGCCTGTTGCTTTATTGAGCATGGCATTAGAGAGGCCGCCTGTTGCTTTATTGAGCATGGCATTAGAGAGGCCGCCTGTTGCTTTATTGAGCATGGCATTGGAGAGGCCGCCTGTTGCTTTATTGAGCATGGCATTGGAGAGGCCGCCTGTTGCTTTATTGAGCATGGCATTGGAGAGGCCGCCTGTTGCTTTATTGAGCATGGCATTAGAGAGGCCGCCTGTTGCTTTATTGAGCATGGCATTGGAGAGGCCGCCTGTTGCTTTATTGAGCATGGCATTAGAGAGGCCGCCTGTTGCTTTATTGAGCATGGCATTAGAGAGGCCACCTGGGCCTGGTGCGCAAGAACTGGACAGCTCACGAATCAGTTAAGTTGCATCTGTCTCGTAGTCCAGTGACAAGTGCGAGATAGAGATCTCTCGACTTATTCTTTTATCAAGTGTGGATTGTTGATATAGTGCGCCAAAAAATTCGACTCAATGGTCCTCTGGTACAGGGTTACTTAGTTGGGGTATTTGTTTCCCGTCTAGCCCATTGAGTAATGTCCACAGGGATCTAGAATCATTTGATGCTCGGGTCATCAGCATCTGTTCTGCGTCTTTCTGGAGCATAACGATCTTATGGCCGAGTAACCAGTTCTTGTACTTTTGTTGCTGCTTCTTTATGGCTTTTTCCATGTTCATTCCTTTGGCCAATCTTATATATCGGATGTCCTGGTGCAAATGACGTGTCTTGTAGGCTATATCAGCATCGTAGATATGTTTGGCGTTATAGTGTGTTTTGTGGCCAAATGGTTTTGTTGTTATAAAGTCGCTAAAAAAAGCGGCATAGTTGGTATTGTTGCTGAGAACAGCTAGCACCCGCTTGTATTTGGCATTTATTTGCCTGATATCGTGAGGCAATAGAGGAAGTCTGTTTCCACCAGGGCCTACTATTACTTTCTCGGGCCACAAGGAAGTGACTTTTCTGGGAATCGGGTTGAAAGCTACTTCAACTAAGTCGTGGTCACTTTGTGCCATTTTAATCACTACTAAGGCTTTTACACACGGCAGCAGATTTGATGACATGAAAAAATAGTCCACGATTAAGGCTTCCTTGCCTCTTTTCCAATTCGCAGCAGCTGGAATATCTCCAATACCCTGGCCATTCAATATGTGGAAGTTTCGTACATCAATTTCTCTTTTCCACAGTTTAGCATTAGAGCTCTCGATGTTAGTTTTGACTCCGGCCTGTCTTTCTATATTGTATAAGGATTTCCCGAAGCAGTTTATGTTGAGATCGCTGGTTAGAATTATCATTGGATTGTCATATTTGAGGATACTGTCATCGATGGCTGCTATCACGCCTTCGACAAAACATGTTTAAGTCCATGCAACTGGGTTTCAGTATAGGTTTATGATGACTAAATTGACAGGTTTCTTGCTCGTGTCTTTCACAATGCGGCTACTCACTACACAACATCCGACCATCCTTGTCACAATGTGCACAGCCAGCATCCCTATTCCACGACAGGCATCTGCATCAGTCAGGCACTAACTCCTGATACTCCGCTTCATGAGAAGAATCTCTGTAAAATGTTGTGGGGTACTCCAGTAATAGGTCCAAGGCCCACTTTGGACGCAGCATGTCTTCTGCGCAATCTGCGCAGGTCAGAAGAAAAAAATAAGCTGAATTCCCCTTCAAAGCTAGCCCAAAACGAGCAACTTCCAACCAAATTATCTGAAAAAACAAGCGCACCTCTAAAAGACTGTGGATAGGTCTCAAAAGTAAGAATAATAACAATAACGTAAATATACATAGAGAGAACACAGAACCAAAAGCATTTATTAAAATTGCATTTTATTTTTCTAACAATTAGTGTCTATTTTAATTTCTTGTATGTGTGTGACTTATAAAAGCATATCATTGGCTATTTGGATTCTTGGCTTCTCTGGTCCATCGTCAAACTGGTCCTTGATTCGTTGTACTCCTCTGGCGTTTTGCTCTCTTGCATACCTGCCAGGTAGCCCCATGTCCTTTGTTAAATGAGCCATTCCAGGCATTTCCTTTTAAATGCTAAGACTGGTATTTGTGTTCTTTCCATTACAAGTATCGGCCTACAAGGACCACCATGCAAACTGAAAATCTAGGACTGGCTCATGGTGTCACGCATGGCATGGGCCCCACTTAGCAGCAATGCCCTTGTGAGTCGCTCCTCTTTTCTGTCACCCCTCTGGTCCTGGACTCCCTTGTGAGTCGGTCTCTGGCTAGTCGCCCTTCTGGTCTTGGGGAAACCTAGTTGATTGCTCTCCTCTGGTCCTTGGTTCATATGGTCCATCAGCCCTCTGGTCATTGGCTCCCTCATGAGTTGCTCCTCTAGTCCATCACTCCTCACATTTTGATGTAATCATAAAATTCCCAGGTGGTACTGAGGATAATTTCTGGTGAAATTAGGAAATAATAGAGTGTTTAGAAAACGTCCACTTGTACTCCCGCAAGTGAACTAGCCAAGTGCTAGGGCAGAGCTGGCGAAAGGACTCAGTCACCCGGTTCACGACAGAGTTGGCCTGTCAATGTACTGAGTAAGAAGGAAACTCTTTGATCTCTCTTTATTCAAGCCTTAACATCAAACTTTGCACTCAAAGGGTTTTTTCAAAGTTTTCCTTTGAAAGTTAGTGACTTAATTAAAGCTGTAAACGCTATTGTTGTAGTCAAAATATCTTAACCAGGTCTGTCTTCAGTCAATCGATTTATAAGCACTGTGCCTTCAGTGAAGTCCTGTTAAAAAAAAGCATTGGCAAAGCCAACTGTTTTTGGCTTGTGTATACGTTTTAGGCATTTGCCAGGTACTGCTAATAGATGCCCAGATCAGAAAGGGTACTATTGGACATGCTTTTCTGCAATTTCCTCAGTTCCCTTTCCTTTTCTTCCTTTAAAGCAAGACTGTCCCACCTAGTGATTCCTGTCATTGTCAAGCCATGATCAAATAGAAACTGTAAATCATTTTCAAAACAATCACTGCAAAAGGTGTTGTCGCCATCTCACAAAAAAACTCCAGTGTGTCCAGAAAATGCAGCAGTTGACCCAGTGAGCTGTGTGCAATAGAATATGCATGCAGTATTTTATTTTTTCATTTACATCATATTTCTATAGCACTTTATATATATTCAATGAAAACATTTTGATGAAGGGATTTTATGGTTACAAGTAAAACCGGGAAACCTCAGAAATTCACCAGTTATGCTAAGCTAAGCAGCCATAACTCGTGCAGCCACTGTGCACTGCTAAGACTAACACCCAGGACATCAAAGATGACATCAAACAACAACAAAAGGAAGGTTCCTTTAGGAACTATCTTTCACAGTTAAACAAATAGAACTAAAAGAAATCTTACGGACTCGATTACCTTTACATTTCTCAATAAAGTGCATAGACTCAATAAGATTTTCCAACATTCCCATTAGCATTTTGTGTTATGCTAATGGAAATAATGTGGCGTTACTCCCCCGTTCCAGGGACTGGAACGGTTGATAACGGCCCGGCAGCCCAAGTTATCAGCCCAAGGGAAGCAAAGGCGGATAATGAGGGCTCCAGACTGTTACCTCCCATTCCAGACCCTGCAATGGGGGATGAAGGCCATTAGCACCCTGGGTTCCCAAAGCGGTAACCCGGGGTGCTAAAAAAAAAAAGATTTTTCTTCCAACATCGGGACCCCTGCGGCGTCCCACTGTAGGAAGGAAAATCCTTTTCCAAGATGGCCACCATGGATAAGAAAGGCAGGGCTCCATACAGAACTGTTATAATCTGAATGTCGTGCAGATATGTGAGACCTCTGTCCCCAAGTGCCGCACAGGGAGAATGACAATTCGCTCCCTAGACAACCTTTGAGGCCACAGGTGGAGATGAATCCGGGACCGTGAAGTACTGGGAGTCCCAGGGAAGCTGTAAAGGAAGGCAATGTTAAACACCAAGCAAGCAGGGCAAAACGTAGGTAGACAGAAAATAAGGGGAAGACTCTTACCAGGATTCAATAGCTGAAAGGGATTCTGGGGCTCAAGATGGTAATGGGCCCTGGATGTGAGATACTGACTGGAAGGCAATCCACTTGAAGATTTTCGAACACTGGACAGTCCCAGGTCCAAAACCAAACGTAGCAGTATGAATATGGAGAGCAATGAAGAACACAATCCAAAAGGGGAGTCCGTGTATGCGGTCCGAGGTCAGAAGCCCAGAATATCAGTCCAAGCCAAGGTACAGACAAATCGTGATCCAAAAGAGTTCCAAAAAAGGGTAGCCGAGTTCAAGAATCCAACAAGACACAAGATAACGGGACAGGAGCCAAACAGAGTCTCAAGAAAACAGCTGTGAAGCGTGGTACTGAGGTATTCCTCTGCTTAAGTACCTTTTGGTGTCGGATCATGTGATCGTGAAGCCAAGTCACGTGAACGTGAGTTCCGGTCACGTGATTTCTGATCACGCGACCGTGAAGCCAGGTCACGTGAACGCGAGTTCCAGTCACGTGATCGGGTAACTCTAGCAGCATAATGCGAAGAATCAAACCTGTTCTTTTGGTGACCTAATCTCCATGGCAGCTGCCAATGAAGAAATGGACGCAGACGTGAGTGTGGAGTAGTGGTGTGCGTATGTTGTGACTGTGTGCGAGCCGGTCTGGACCGCCCATGTGAGCTCCGGAGGATGAGTGGGGGGTGAATTCGGGCTGAAGGGGACGAGGGGGAACTGGTGTCATCTGATGTTTGGATGGAAGTCATGACAGAGCCCCCCCGCAAAGGCCCACGTCCACGTGGGCAGGACGGATATTCCCGATGAAACCGAGCCACCAAGCGGGGGGCCTGGACATCCGAAGCCGAAACCCAAGATCGCTCCTCCGGGCCGTAACCCAACCAGTCCACCAGGTACTGCAACTTGCCCCTGAAACGTCGGGAACCTAGTATAGCGGAAACCTCAAAGACATCGGGGGCATCCAAGGAAACAGGGGCAGCCGGGGAATGAAGACGGGACGAGACAGAGCAAGGCTTGAGAAGGGACGTATGGAAAACAGGGTGAATCCGCCAGGAAGACGGGAGTACCAGGCGATAAGCCACTGGATTGATGACTCGAGATACCACAAAAGGGCCCACAAAACGAGGCAGAAGCTTCCGACAACCCGCCAAACGGAGATGTCGGGTGGACAGCCAGACTCGGGAACCAACCGCATATAGCGGGGCAGGGCTACGTTTCGAGTCAGCGTAAGCCTTCATAGATGACTGGGCCTCCTGGAGATGAACCACGGTCTGGGCATGGAGAGAGGACATGTCCCTAATACAGGCAGCTGCAGCTGGGTTGACAGAGGGAGAGGCATCGGGAATCGGGAGGACACGGGGGTGCTGGCCATACAAGACATAAAAGGGGGAAGAACCAGTGGAGGAATGTATAGCATTGTTATAGGCAAATTCGGCAAAGCGAACAACCTGCAACCAAGTTGCTTGTTGCTGTAGCACCAAACAGCGTAAATACTGTTCCATGGACTGGTTCGTTCTCTCAGTTTGTCCATCGGTTTCGGGATGGTAAGCTGAGGAGAACCGTATGTCGATTCCAAGCAACTTGGTCAAGGCACGCCAGAACCGAGAAGTAAATTGGGACCCCCTGTCCGAAATGAGCACAGACGGCAGACCAAAAAGACAGAAGACCCCCTCAAAGAACAACTTGGCTAGCGTAGGTGCAGAAGGAACACCCCGACAAGGAGTGAAACGGGCCATTTTAGTGAATGCATCAACCACCACCCAGATTGTGTCGTAACCCTGGACCTTAGGTAAATCAGTCACAAAATCCATGGTCACAGTATGCCAGGGCTTAGGGGGTATGGGTAATGGTTGCAAGAGGCCAAGTGGACGACCCCTGCGATTTTTACATTGGGCACAAACAGCGCAGGTGTTGACGTAGCAGATAACGTCATGTTTCATGGATGGCCACCAACACCAGCGTCTCAAGAGCTCCAGAGTGCGGGTTTGACCTGGATGACCATTGAAGGGTGCGTCATGAGACCACTCCAGAGCTAGGTTTCTGGTATCGGTGGTAGGTAACACTAGGCGGTTCTGCACATATGGTAACCCATCAAAATACACCGGGTCCCATTCGGATAGCTGTTCGGGATGTTGCTGGACCCAGGTACGGATGGTGTCTAACAATGCCAACGGGGGTGTACATGTGCATACCACGTTCTCATGGGACAAGAGAGTGTCCGGAAATATGGGTAACGAAACACCCCCAGGGGAACGAGATAAGGCATCGGCTTTACCGTGTGACATACCGGAACGATGCTTGATTTGGAAGTTGAAGGCAGCAAAAAACAAGTGCCACCTGACCTGTCTGCTGTTCACGCATTTCAGGGAGGCCAGATCCTGTAGATTCCGGTGATCTGTAAACACAGTGATCTTGTGTTTTGCGCCCAACAGATGATGTCGCCAAATGCGGAAAGCGTCCATCACCGCCAGGAGTTCCTTCTCGGTAACGGTATAGTGAACTTCTGCAGAATTGAATTTGCGAGAATGAAAAGCCACAGGGTGTAGATGTCCTGTAGCGGAACAGACCTGCGACAGGACTGCCCCTAATGCAAAGGAGGAGGCATCAGCCTCGACAATAAAAGGTAGGTCAGGGTCAGGATGCTGGAGCACAGGGGCAGTGGTGAAGGCGTTTTTTAGAGTTTCGAAAGCCTGCTGATGTGTCCCCTGCCATTTGAAAGGTACATGGGGGCTAGTGAGAGAAGTGAGTGGTGACACAATGGAGGAAAAGCCGAATATAAAACGCCTGTAGAAATTAGCGAAACCGAGAAATGATTGCAGCGCCTTCAGGGTTTGTGGGGTTGGCCATTCTAGAATCGCCTTGACCTTGGAGTAATTCATCGCCAGACCACCAGGAGTGATGTTAAATCCCAGGAATTCGATATTGTCCACATGAAATTGGCATTTCTCTGGTTTCGCATAAAGCAAATGCTTTTGTAGCCGGGACAATACCTCTCGAACATGCTGTACATGGTCTTTGAGGGTATGAGAGAAGATAAGGATATCGTCAAGATACACCACCACGTAGATATCCAAAACATCATAGAACACTTCATTCATGAAATGTTGGAAGGTGGCTGGGGCGTTGCACAATCCGAAGGGCATTACTGAATATTCAAAAAGACCGTATCGTGTACAGAATGCGGTATTCCATTCGTCCCCCTTACGAATGCGGACAAGGTTGTAAGCACCTCTCAAATCCAACTTGGAGTAGATAGAGGCGTGTATCAACCGGTCCAATAACGGGGTGATAAGAGGTATCGGGTACCGGTTTTTAATGGTAACAGCATTGAGTCTGCGGTAGTCCACACACGGACGTAGATCGCCTTCCTTTTTGGGCACGAAAAAGATTGGGCTGGCAGCTGAGGACGTGGAGGGGCGTATATGACCCAGGAGCAAAGACTTGTCTATGTATTCTTTGAGGGCTTGATCTTCAGACTGTGACAGCGAGTAGATACGACCTGAGGGTATGGAAGCCCCAGGGGTCAAGTCAATCGGACAATCATAGGGACGGTGTGGGGGCAGATTTTCGGAAGAACCTTTATCGAATACCGAAGCATAGTCCTGGTATTCCGTGGGAATGTACGCATCGACTAAACCCACCACATGTGGGTCAGAAGACGCCCTGGTTTCTGTGATATTGAGCCGAGCAATCGCACCCAATGCTGAAGCAGGATTGTTCTCCTCTCCATTTAGGGGGAGGCAAAAGTTTTGACATAATTCGGACTCAAAGTGTACATGACCCAAACCCCAATCAATGTGTGGATTGTGATCCCGCAACCATGGCATCCCGAGTATGATCCCGAACTGAGGCATGGCTATCAAGTCGAAGTGTATGGTTTCCTTGTGAATGGAGTGGATCGTCAGTATGAGTGGTGCCGTTTGTTGTCGAATGGGTCCAGACGCTAATTCTGTTCCATCAACTGCATGTACCAGTTCGGGTCGGTTTTTATTAACCAGGGGCAGGTTTAATGCTCTGGCTAACGTGATGTCAATGTAGTTCCCGGAAGCTCCTGAATCAAGGGTGATCACTACAGGATGAATGATACCGGGTGTGGGTTGCAAAGTAGCTTGTACTCTGATGGGTCTGATTCTACCGAACATCGGGATCGAACCCGGGGAGGAACATAGAGAGCTCGACCCTTCCCCCGCATCTAGGGTCGAGCTGGGTGAAAAACCTGGTTCTTGGGTTTCGGTCTTCGGGGACATTCCTTCACAAAGTGTCCACCCAGGCCACAGTAAAAACAAGCATTCTCTGCTCTTCTACGTTCCCGCTCCCTAGACGTGATGGGACTCCTGATACCTCCAATCTGCATAGGTTCCCCTGTGGTGTCTGAGGTGGAGGAAGTTGCGGTTGGACCTGTGGAGTGGGAAAATCCGGCTTCAGTTCTTCGTTCAGAACGCCGTGCATCGACTTGGAGGGTTAAATCTACAAGGGCCGGGAATTGGACGGGCAAGGATGGGACCACGGCTAATGCGTCCTTCATAGGATTACTTAAGCCTCTGTAAAAGACCACTGCCATTTTACTTTCTGGCCATGATGTTTCGGCCGCTAGTTGGTTGAATCGGGTGATGTAATCGATTAGGGACCCCTTACCCTGAGTAAGTTCGAGTAACTCTAAATCATGTGACTGGGTTTTATACCTGGTGTCGAAAACTCGTGACATCTCCGATACCAGTTGGTCGAAATCGTAGAGAGCTGGGTGGTTATTTTCTAATAGGGGATTTGCCCAAGCCGCAGCTGTACCAGCTAGGTGTGACAGGGTGAAAGCTGCCTTAGTAGTGGGATCTGGGAAGGCAAGAGGTCGACATAGAAAATGTAATTTGCATTGGTTAAGGAAAGTCCTGTATTTTCTGGGATCTCCATGAAACTTCTCTGGGGCTGCCAATGGGAAAGGAGACGGTAGTACAACAGGGAAGGGTGCAGGGGTAGTCGGAACCGGGGCTAATGGAGGGGCTGGCATAGGAACCTGAGCGGCGTCCCCGAGCTCCGGATCCGCAGGCAAGGGATGTTGGGCACTCTGCAATAAATCAAGGCGCTGATGAATTACTGTGTTGGCAGCGACCATGTCCGCCCGTAATACCGTGATTGCTTGGATTATAGCAGCCATGGGATCTTCCGCGGTTCCCTCCATACCTGGCACGACAAGGCTTCACAGACTGTTATAATCTGAATGTCGTGCAGATATGTGAGACCTCTGTCCCCAAGTGCCGCACAGGGAGAATGACAATTCGCTCCCTAGACAACCTTTGAGGCCACAGGTGGAGATGAATCCGGGACCGTGAAGTACTGGGAGTCCCAGGGAAGCTGTAAAGGAAGGCAATGTTAAACACCAAGCAAGCAGGGCAAAACGTAGGTAGACAGAAAATAAGGGGAAGACTCTTACCAGGATTCAATAGCTGAAAGGGATTCTGGGGCTCAAGATGGTAATGGGCCCTGGATGTGAGATACTGACTGGAAGGCAATCCACTTGAAGATTTTCGAACACTGGACAGTCCCAGGTCCAAAACCAAACGTAGCAGTATGAATATGGAGAGCAATGAAGAACACAATCCAAAAGGGGAGTCCGTGTATGCGGTCCGAGGTCAGAAGCCCAGAATATCAGTCCAAGCCAAGGTACAGACAAATCGTGATCCAAAAGAGTTCCAAAAAAGGGTAGCCGAGTTCAAGAATCCAACAAGACACAAGATAACGGGACAGGAGCCAAACAGAGTCTCAAGAAAACAGCTGTGAAGCGTGGTACTGAGGTATTCCTCTGCTTAAGTACCTTTTGGTGTCGGATCATGTGATCGTGAAGCCAAGTCACGTGAACGTGAGTTCCGGTCACGTGATTTCTGATCACGCGACCGTGAAGCCAGGTCACGTGAACGCGAGTTCCAGTCACGTGATCGGGTAACTCTAGCAGCATAATGCGAAGAATCAAACCTGTTCTTTTGGTGACCTAATCTCCATGGCAGCTGCCAATGAAGAAATGGACGCAGACGTGAGTGTGGAGTAGTGGTGTGCGTATGTTGTGACTGTGTGCGAGCCGGTCTGGACCGCCCATGTGAGCTCCGGAGGATGAGTGGGGGGTGAATTCGGGCTGAGGGGGACGAGGGGGAACTGGTGTCATCTGATGTTTGGATGGAAGTCATGACAAGAACCCCTTTTCCATTTCAATGGCAGCCTGCAGAAGGCGAAGAGAGAACCCTATGACCATACTACCATGAGCACAATTTCTTTTCTCTTTCAAACCTATCCCACTTTCGAATAACTTTACCACATAGCCGGTCCCAGGTGGACATGGCCACTTTAGCCCCATTTGTCATCCCTCATGGTCATGGCCAGTAGCCAGATTGTCCGGGTCATGACCTTATGCCATGACCCGGACAATCTGGCCACTGTCCATGGCCACAGGCTATACCTCAGTCACCAAAGTGTATCACTATTTTTTGTACCTACATTATGAAACTTGTCAATAAATAAAACACGGGCACATTTGGAAAACCATGCTTTAAGGTCCTTGCTTTAAGGTCCTTGCCAATGCTCCTTACATGAGTTTGCTGAAAAAACGTCCATGTTGTATTTTTTCAAAAGTCTCAAAATGTATGTACATACAATAGTCATATAACTTAACCCCCACTTAACAGAATCCATTCAGACTTTACACAAACATTCAAGGTTGGGTCTACAATTTTTCTGGAAACTTTTATCCACATTCGTCAAACGGCAACAAAATGATAAGCCATTTAAAAATGTGAGACCCACCTCTAATTCAGCCCCCTGTTGACAAAATCCCACCAAACTTTACAAAAACATCCATCTCTAGATCTAAAATGTTTTTGCAAACATTTGTGTAGATTCGTCAAATGGCACCACATTTATAAACCGTTCCAATATTTTGGGACCCCCACCTCTAAATCTGCCCTTTCTTGAAAGAATCCCACCAAACTTTGCAAAGCCATTCAGAATCAGGTCTAGAATAATTCCAATTCATGCACTTTCATTGAGTGGCACCAAAGTTATAAGCCATCCAATAACGGCTTTTCACCAACCCCGTAATGCAGAATTAGGCATAGGTGTCCCCAAATATCTGGACTGTTCGCAGACTTCGGGAATGAAAAACACCCGTTTTTTGGCTTCTTGCGGCCATATCCCATCCCATCCTCATCACCCCTCACCTCCCCAAAGATTGTTTGATAAGTTTGACAAGTGCAATGTTGTATTTTTTTATATGTTTTTACTGCCATGTCTGCGGACACCTGCTGTCCGCAAATCCAATATGGCGGGCGTTTCCAAAAATCAGACGCACTTCACGCTTTTCACCATCAATCAGTGGGCGCGTCCGATGTCCGTGGACATCACATCACCCTCTTGGCCAATTGGAAGCCCGTCCGCAGACCGGACAGGGAAGTGGGTCTGTGGTCCGAACCCAGATATCACTAATTTCTTTTTTACCTGCTTTTAGCCTGTTTTAAAGAAAACTACTGGATGGATGTACACCAAATTTACAAAAGCACGCTTTCGGGACAAATCCACTGCGGTTTAGGTTGTAGGCGTGAGTAAATTCTTTTTTCCATTGTGTCTATGAAAAAAAAATGTGGGTACCCCGTATAACTTTGCCCCCTCTGGACGAAACCTCACCAAACTTACCAAAACACAGCGGCCTATAAACGTTTTATGCAAAGCTTGGTAAGGATTCGTCCAGAGGGAGCGAAGTTATAAGCCGCCCAAAAAGTGCTCTTCCTGTGAGTTGCACAACTTAACCATAACTAAACGGCCGCTACCGCAGGCCGTGTAATATATTATAAATATATATATACTTGGCAGCAGGGGCCGGCGTTGAAGCAGTGAGATAACTTCCATGTGGCTTATTGTTGGCTTCTTTACTTGACTTCACTGGCGCTGTGACGCAGACCCCTGCTTCCAAAGTTTCATTGGAAATTAAATTTAGCAGGTCAGTATCGGAATGACGTGGCACTAGGTTTAATAACCAGAGGAGGTGAGCAATTAATGGGGAAACTATGAACCCAATAAACAGAAGAAAAATGGGCAAATATACAGGAGGTGGAGGTTGAAGAGTGGAGACAGTATAGAAAGTAGGGATGTGCAGAGGAGATCGTGCCATAGTGGAAAGGGGCGAGCAGAATAGAGTTTGCAACATGCAGGAGGAATTAGGTCTGTAATACCATGCTTTCGTTTTGTAGGACATCTTGTTTTCAACGTTTGGATAGCCTTCATGGGGGCTTAGGTATGTAAAGATCTCACGTTTCCCATAGCCATGCGTAATAAAGCCACCCAATCCTGTGTTTTGTTTTCGTTTGAACTATGGGAAATGTAGTTTTTATTTTGCGTTTTTGATTTAGGAACCTACAAGTTCCAGAATTCCAAGCAATACCGGAACTTCATGAGCACAGGAAGCGTGAGAGCCCAGGGTATGCCATAATCATTCCACAGTAGATCAGTACTTTTGTGCGAGACATACCAATTACAGTCATCTTTATTCCAGTTTCTTTATTTCATAAACATTTGTAATTTACACGTTCTGTAAAAAAAGTATTGAATTTCTTTAAACGTAAAACATTAGCATTTCTTGTTGTTATTTGTATGGAATTGTTTATTTGCGCACACTTGTTATCTAAGTGCTGCCCCCCCCCCCAAAACCACAAACGAAATTACCTGAACTTGCAACCCATGAATATGCATGCATTTCTATAAAGAACATGCACACATCTCCATTACATGATATACCAGAAGGGGCATGTAATTCGGATTGGACATTGTAGTGTTTGTTTCATAAGCAAAGCATACACAATCTAAGACCAGACACATGGATAGTAATTAAGACAAGCATGGAATATATACGTAATCATCCTAGATGGTACCGGCAGTAGCAACTGGAGTAGTGTCTGCTGTGGTATTAGCCTGAAGCATATGCAACAGGAAGGGGCCTCAGGTCTTGTTGTGGTGCTCTGCGCCGCCGGTGAAGTTAAGAAGCCAACAATAAGCCACAGGGAAGGTAACTCGTATTTCAATCATGTTCTAATGAACATGATTGAAATAGTTCGACAGTCGTTGTTTCTTCATTTCAGCCGCTTTGGCGCCAACTCTGATAGTGACCCCGAGTCTGATAGTGACCCCTGCTGCTAATGAAACTTAGCAGCAGGTGTTGCGGTGCCGCAGCAGCAATTGAAAGGAAGAAGGCTGACAGGGCGGGGAAGTTAATTGGAGGTCGTTCATGTTAGGGTGCAGGGCCGCAGCAGGTGAAATGATTCTGTTTGTTGCAGTTTTTGTCTGCTTGATAAGTGCAACAATAAGCACTCAGTAGGGGTGATAAGCAGACAAAAAACACAAGCGAACTGCATAAATTATAAGCGACTTTGGGCAAAAAGAAGCCCAAAGTCGCTTATAATGAGCGGATTTAGCAACTCTGAGTCTGCTTAACCATGCTTGCCCTATCCTGACCATGTTCTTTGTACCTTTCCTCTAATGCGCGCGTACACTGCGCTCAGTGGTTACAACGTTCTCTTTCCTCTGAATGTCCCTTGCTCTCAGCCCCTCGCCCTGACAACTCACCTTCCAAACTGCCTGGCTGCGAGCTTGCCCCATCCGGCTGCACCACACGGTACTTTTTCATTTAACTTCAACATCGCCTTCATGCTTTCCTCCTCCTCACGCCCAGCGTTTTTCCGGCAGGTGCCACCGGGTAATGGCAACATTTCTTAAATTTCTACAGTATCCTTGTGATTGGGCGAGTCCACTCGCCCTCTATATCCCCCATCCTCTGCTCCTGCAGGCTGTACATGGGCATTTGGGGCTGTGCTTGGTATATGATGGCAATGCATCTGTATGTAAGGCTGCCTCTAGCATATGTTGTGTTAAAAGGCTTTTATGCTTTGCCCATCACCACTGTAAGGGTCTAATGGCGCTGAGTCAGGTCTGGATAGTGGCCCATTGTGCCCCTGCCTGCTGTGAATAGGATGGCTTTATCTGAAATATGAGGCTATTCCTGGCATAAGAAAGACCTACCTGGCAATACGATGTTACATATACATTTCCACAACAGTACATAGGTGTACGAGGCTGTACTTTGCATGTGTTATGTTAAAGATATATTGTATACTGCACCAATCACCACAAACGTGGTCGGACAGAATTGTGCTGTGTATGAGAAATTGGTGTGTTGTGCCCCCGTCTGGGGGTAACTAGGTCCTAGTTTATGGAAAAAAGAGAAAGGAAACCAGGCCAAAGAGAAAACTACAGAGACAAGGGGACAGTAAAGGGACACCCCAAAATAACAAATGATGGCAGTACATGGGCTTGCAAGGCTCTCTTTATCTTATGATGGATATACCAGTCATATGAGGCTGTGTCTGGCAGTACTTGGTCTTCAGTGGCTGTACATAGCATTTTATGGCAGATCGTGGCCATATCTGGCTGGATATTTTGGCATCACCCTGTCACGTGAGACCGCATTAGACATATGATAACAACGACCGAACACGTAAGGCTATAACGGGCAGAAGTTACACTTCAGCGATTGTATCGATATCCCGTTGGCTAGTTATGGTCCTCCTTGGTGTGATCCTGGCATAGCCTGACTTCACCAATCAGGGGTGTTGCTAGATCTGGAAAAGATCAGGGGCTAAGCTAATGTCGGGACTGGCGGGATTCAGTGCTAGCTATATATTGCTTGTAGTCCCTGAGCGTCTATCCGGAGCTACAACTAGCAACGTCTCTGCAACCAATGTTATCTCAAGGCAGCGCCCAATTTAATATATAGTTGGTAACTAAAGTAGCTTAAGTCTGCTTTGGGATTTACTTCACGTTTATCGTAGTTCTTTCCATTAGTGATGCCACGTCTGCTAATGTTATTTGGGTAAAAGGTCATATGACATCACTTCCTGTGGTGTCTTTGGACATTTGATGGCCCTTCTGCTACCCCTGGCATTTTGGTGAATCGACAGCACTGTTTGGGCAAGGACATCAAGGTGATGGCGAACGTGGGCCGGTAAAGTGACTTTGGGCAGAGCTGGTGCAGGAAGCTGCATGAGAACGTGTTTTACATTGACCTAGCTGCCACATCTAGAGACATGACTTTTCCACGGGGACAGCGAGCATGACAATGTGTTACAAAATGCCCCTGTGTACTGCTGGTGGCCCGGCATCTATTGGCGTTTGCTGGGGATTCTCCTACAGAATACATTGTACATTGTGTAGCTTTTTTAGCCATTTCATCAGAAATCTGTGTCATAAAATGCTCAATTTCAACCCATTATTTAAATATATTCTCAGCTGCAACTGGATTGTGTTGAAAGTAGGTCGCTGCTGCCAGTGCCATCTATTCGCTACCTGCCAACTTTGATATCAGGTGTACCCAGCTATTGTCCATTTTTGACATTCCCCTGTGATCCAGAAGTGGTAATTCATGCTTTCTGTTCGTGGGGGACAGTTGCAGCTTGGGAGAGGTTCCTCTTCGACCCTGCCAGCACTTTAGTGCTTGCCCGCAGGAGCCTCTGCCCACTGGCATTTCAGCACTTTGAACCTTATGACCTATCCATTTCAATAGTTGGCTCTGTGTACATCAATATTTTACCTGTGGCACTTTAATTCTTCCCATTCGTGCCAGCCCTCTGCATAGAGCTTGCCAGCCTCGGATAATGTTTTACCGGTCGCTGCCAGGTCCTGACAGCTGGTCAGTGCCATTCCCATCCCGAGTCTCACTGCACACCTCTGCATTATTTATGCCGCTCTCTAGAACTGGTAAGCTATTGGCATTTCTCAGCCCCCACATGCAGAGGACACACTCCTTCCCAAGCAGTGCTCTGACTGCTTATTATAATTTGTATTCATCCTAATCCTATTCTTCTTCGTCACAGTACTTACTCCATGAAAGTGATCCGTCTTGCACCTTCTAACGGAAAGGGTTCTGTGGGTCACTTTCGCAGAGTAAGTGGGGTATAAACCTCCTTACTGTACCCAGAATCCTCCTTGTATAGCCCAAACTCAAATATGACCGGCCCAAAAATGGTGGGAGAGGTAGGTTGTAAGTACTGTGACAAGGAAGGGTAGGATATGGGGTAATGAATATTACCGGTAAGTAATCCGTGCATTACCCTCTACTTGCCTCTTTCTCATTACAGATATACGAACAATACTCAATGGAGCAGGTCGAACCGGCCAAATACTCTTATGGAACCCTCCCATAGTCATGTGGTCACACAAATTCCAAAGGGAAACAAGGAGACAATACAGACTCGGGCACACCATTATGAGCAGCCGAGAACAGAGGAGAATTTAATGTCAAACAACCCTTCATTCATTACTCTCCAGGACATCCTAGACACCTAGACTTATCATGATTCATATTAGTGCTATCTTGTTCAACAGCGACATTCCATGAAGCACAAGAACCGCGTCCTGCTAAGTAACGGGATCAAGCAATGATTACCAAACTAGGCCACCAGTGTTAAACGACAAGCTTTGCAAGCCTTTAGGCCAAGAGGAACTGGACTATCATGGATGAACTTTCCATACAGGATTACTTCCCAATGAGCAAGCAGGGACATTTAAAAGCACCAGGCTGCCCCGTGTCAAGTACAGGCTCAGTCAAAGGACCGGGCCGAGATGACCCAGAACCCCCACACTCAAATGCAAAAGCCAATGTTTCTGGGCACCCAGAGTGTTGTAAAATCTGAATGGAAATCATAGCAAAATGGTCATTATGGCCAAGGGCTATTCTGCCAGCAGATGACAAGGAGCCCTATACAAAGCCTTCTTACGCTGGAGTAGATACTTGCCAGAATCCCTCTGAAGAAGAATGGAGAATGATGCATGAAACAGAACCACTAATGCCTGGACTATGACTGAAGTCTGCTAAAGGAGCCACCGCTCCGCATATTCTGCTAACTCGATCACACAATACGAAGCCACCTAATTTCAAGGTATCCGTTTTGAGTGTTTTCAGTACTAGACTCACTGCCCGGCAGTACGAACAATGAGAAAAATTCTCAGACCCCACCAAGCCGTCCTGCATCTCTTTTGGTTCCCTGGAAAAGACAAACTCTTTATGATGGTACAATTCAGAAATCTAAGGAGTGGGAGTGGAAACAGGCTAAAACTTTGAAAGAATGAATGTAGATTTCACAATCAGAGGTTTTTTAGTGCTTCCATAAGTGATAAGCAGGCAGCCTTCAATAAATCCATCCAGCCAATTCCCATTCCTGCCGGTCTCATCTACAGGTGTTCCAATCCTGCCAAAACGAGGTCCATTCAGCTCACTTACCATTAGGAACAGCTGTCGGGATCTAGCCACTGACCAGAAGGCTCAAGCTAGGAGCACTGCTGGTGAGCTGATGGCACTCAGCGGATTGAAGCGTAGCCAAAATGATTGCCCGCGGCAGGGAAATCACAAGCCTGAAGTAGTACACGCTGGTGGTGTTCTATGTCGCTTGACAAAAGGGACCATAATACAACAAGGAGAAAGGAGCAACATTTGGACTGGTACATTCCAGAAGAGCCGCAATCCAAACACTCCCACTCACAACCCAAGATATGCAGATTGAGCTGTGACCAAAAACCCGTCGAAAGGTGCCCAGAGTCCTACTTCAGACACAATGTCAATACTACCAGGATCTATTGATTGCACTCACAGCATCCATAGACCAAAATAACAGGCCATCTCAAATTTACTGCAAACCATGTTCTCGAAAAGATCCAAATTACATCCACTGTGCTGTCCCAATTGATTCCGATCGTCAACCGAGCTAAATTGCCCCTGCAGCTTAAAAAGTAGTGTGGTAATGCTTGTACGTTCTTTGAACTCAATCAACATGCAGTGCACTAGTCCATACTCTCTTGCAGGGGGCCAAGGGGGACGGGGGCAAGAGTAAGACAATGTTCATAGCTATAACATACCATAGCAGGCTCGGACTGGCCTATAGGGCAATAGGGCAATGACAGAACCAAAAACGCTTAATGCTTGAGTGGGACAGTGTTTTGGGTCAACGTGGGCCACCTTTTTGGCCCACGTGGACCAGTTTGATAATTTACTTCACTGTGCGGATCGTAGTTTTGACCAGTGCTACTGAATCAATATTCTTTCACAATTTGCATCACATTTAATCAAAAACGTTGCCCTTGGGTACTCCTTAAACATTCTGTCACAAAAGGAATGAATTGCCATTTGCAACTGTGGGACGCTTCTCCATTGGTGCCCGAGACAATTGTATGCCTCAGTCCGACCCTGGACCATAGAGACTTGACTAGACAGATGTGAGGTCAACTGGACCACATTCTAAGTCACTATCTTTACCAACCCTCACCAGAAATCAGTGATTGTAAAGAATCAATGTATGAGGTTGAATAATATGCCTTAAACACTCAAATACCCTAGTCAACACGGGCAAGGAAAAAAATGTGTTGTTTTGTTATTTTGTATTGTTAATAGCTATGTTATGCTATTTTTAAACCACAGTAATAAAAAAGTGTTAATGTATTTCCAAAAATACTGGGTGTTTCTCATATGTACAGACAACCTGCAGTGATCTGTAATAAGTGTGCTGGTTCTACAACTAGGCCAGTGTTAGACGGGTGGGGAAGCCGAAGTTCATTTCTTCCTCAATTTGCCATAGAGACTGAATCCAGCTGTCCAAGAGAGCAGTGAAGTTCCTTCAGCCCCAGAGTGCTGCGCAGCAGCTCCGGTGAAGGGCCACAGGGCCGAGGCGCGTGCGATAGTGCAGAATACCAGGACATGCCCTAGCTAGAAATCCATGCGCGACAATCGAGCTGCGTCCTTTGGTGTCGCACAAAACTGAGGTTGTCCCGCATTCACAGTATATGCATCGGGGCTCAGTGGGAATCGCATCAAACAACAAAAGAAAAGAGCCCGACGCACAATGTATAGATTTTGAAATTAATGTACCTAATAGCTTAAAGATGTAGCTCACAAACGTGAACCAATTATACTCCACGTATTGTTTTGTTTCTGACATGTTCAAGCGCTTTGTTCTTTGCTGTTATCTGTGATGTGGTACAACTGAGGTGAATACGAGGATGAACGTTTGTGATGTACCTTTCCATTTTTTATCATAAGTAATATATATATATATATATATATATATATATATATTAGACGGCCGTGTAGTTATGGTTAAGTTGCTAAACCCATACGAAGACCACTTTTTTGGGCGGTTTATAACTTTGCTCCCCCTGGACGAATCCTCACCAAACTTTGCAAAAAAAAAGTGTATGGCCCGCTCTGAATTTTCTTGGCAAGTTATATATATGCATGATGTCTATTTTGCATTTTTCTATTCTTGAATTCTCCTTGCACATGTTTAAAGCACTTTGTTATGTCCAATTTTGTATTTGAATCTTTTTGCACATGTCAAAAACAAATCAATAAATTGAGTATAATTGGTTCATGTCTGTGAGCATTAAATATGGGAGCTACATATTTAAGCTATTGAGTACATTGCTTTCAAAACCTATACATTGTGCTTAGGACTCTTTTTTGTTGTTGTTCAATGTGTGTCCTTTAGATGTGACTTGAACGGGGAGACCCATGAGTAGAGCCTAGGCTCTTACAGGAACACAGCACTGTCTCCTTGGGGTTAGAACCCCCAACCAAAATCTGTCAAACGCTAGAAAGCAGAATAGGGAACCCCAAGTTCATACCACTGGCTGTCAGCTAAGTACCTTGTGAACAAGTCGGCCTCTGCTTAGATAGTGCAAGTACTCTCAGTTCCCTTCTCTGTGCCCTGGTTCACAGGAAGGAAGGAGCACAGCAGGGATGAGGGAACAGTACTGCTCAGTTGCATGCTTGTGGTCCATCTGTGCTTCACCATATACCAGTTGACGAGTGGACCAACTCATCGCAGGTCGTGCAACGTTCACCATGATATGATATGATAGGTTATTTATAACGTGCTTAACTTAATACCCAGAGGTTTCTAAGCGCAGACCCAGGGATCGAACCTGTGTTGCTCTGTGTCGTCTTGCTGCCAAGGCGAGCACGTTGCCGCTGAGCTATCCTCCCAAGACAAGTGAGACATAACGTCCCCCAGAGAGTGGAAAGAAGGAAACAAACGGCAGGACTGAATCACTTCACCAAACTACTTGAACCACAATGCCCTGTTTGATGAGAGCATACCAAAGCCAGGAGCTCACTGCAAACTCGCCCAAGACCTCCACACATTACAAACTACTGCTGACCTTACTGTAATTTATGGCAATCGGAAATAGTAATGGCGCCACACCCTAGGTGCACTCTGCATATGTGAGGGCTGTGGAGTGATCTAAAACACCTGTGAACAGCAAGCATACAGAAAAGTTGTGCCCTGTTCCTTAAAACCTGGTCTGTGGCAGAGGTATCCGGATTAGGAGGAGACCCCATCCCTTAGGTGAAAGAGCAGAGAATAGGATAGGCCTCACATTTCACTTCAAAAAAATGTTGGGCGCCGTAAGCGCCAGCACTAAAACACCCCCCTGAAGTTAGTACTGGCCCATTTGGCCGAACACACTGGGACTATAGGATCACGACTTGGGGGGGGGGGGGGGGGGGGGGGAAGATGGCTGCTCCACTCAAGAGCGTGGCCCAGTTAACATCATACTGGTGTTCCAGAACTCCATCCCTAAGGAGAGGGCAGCAAGTTCCCGGCCCGGGACTAGATCTAAGGAAACACATTGGGACAGCCCTTACTATAGCCATGCCTGATGGGTGAGCCCCAGAAGTAGACAACCTGAGCCATCTTACCCTGTGTCTATGGTCCCCTTCAACCATAGGTGTGTCGCTTATTGTGACAGAACGGCAATCTGGTGAGGGCAATATAGCCCAAGCATTTTTTTTCTATTCACATAAGAAGATGCAGGCAATTCTGTTGCTGAAAGGGAGGACTGCTGATCAGCCCTCCTTTCATAAGTGCCCCATTCCAAAATGATAGCACACAAGTGTGCCTTTGCTGAGACAGCCTGCAGGCACCCTTGCACCCTCAGCCCCGGCTCTGCAGCGGCACAGGGCAGGTTCAATGGTCACATGGCCATCCCAATGATAACATCCTTATGCGGGAATTGAACAATGTTTACAGGCCTTTATTTTACTTTGGTAGCCGGTGATGTTAGAAACGTGCATCAATCCGGCTGGTTTGAATAGAGGCACACGGGCTACATTGTTTCACAGTGCCGTATGGTATTAGGTACAAACTGGTTTATGAATTGTAGATACTAGTGTTTTTGCACTATTTGTGTGCTTGGCATTTTAAAAAAAGAAATCCTTTTCTGCACATGGATACATGTCTGGTTGGATGTATGAGAATGGAGTGGTATGTATGACGGAGTGGTATGATTGACATGTGATGGTATTATTTGTCAGATATACGACTGTTTCAAATGTCTTTTTACACATGTTGGCTTATATTTAAAATACGATGAGACTTTATTACAATAAAACACATTTGATATTCTTCTTAAATTGCTTAAGGCTCACTAGTTCACTTCATTGTTAACTTAGGGCCTTTTCATAATTTTGTAGGGCAAATGTCGTTCCCTGACAGCTGCTAGGGCACAAAGTTCCTGCAGGCAGAGGTGGGTTTTTAATCTTTCACACTTTTGATCTAAATTGTAATATGTGTATGATTTAGTCAGTCTGTTGGCACATCAATCTTTGAAATATAAGCCATGGGCAGTTGTGCTATGTCACTTCTAAGAGCACACAATCATACAGCCACATCAATTTGATGTCACACTAGTGTCTTTGTGAGCAGGGCTACGGCTATGACAGGACTCGTGTGTATCATTGTCTGGTCTGTCTGACCCTACTGTACCGATGTGGGGCAATGATCTAGATACTGCCCCTTTGATTCTCCTGCAGGAAGAGTAACACCTTCCCCCAGGGCATCAGAGCTTCCGCCGGGAGCTCTTCTGGAACCAGTGTATTAGGGGCAGCACATACATTTAAAAAAGCCTTTCTCAAACCGGGGTGCTGGCTGCAGGAATCCCTTTGAAGTCAGCTGGCGTGGAAAGGAGCAGAGTTAGAGTAGCAGAAGAGAGAGGTAGGCCAGGAGAAGGGTCACACCATCTTTATTTCTGTTGAGTCGCTCTTCCTTTTCCTTTCCCTCCATTTCTTCCAGGCATGGTACTCTGGGTGTGTTGTCATTAGCCAAAGGGCACTTGTTACAACAACCTAGCTTGGAGCCAGACTTGCTTTGGACCAATCCCTGGGCCTGTGACAATTTGCTTTAAAAGGAGAGGGGTAGCCCCTCATTCTTCACTTCACCTCTGGACTATCACAAGAGCAAGAAAAATTCCTCTGGACCTCTATTGGGCATACAGTCTATCCCAAAGTCCTCTGCCAGGAAGGTGAAGATAGAAGTCATCCAAGGTAGTGGAGAGCTTTGTCCCTTAACTATCCTCATCGAACAGTGGGGGTGACTGCCGTTGGCGGAAGGCTTTCATACTGGCTCCACTGGAACCATGCCACTGTTCATTGAATGTGAAGAATTCTCTGTAGGTGCAAGCTTAGCTCCCTGGAGAGAAATCACAGATGGACACACCTTCTCTTGGACCCCTGGATTGGGACTCACAGCAACCGCACAACCAAGGCAGACACACTTGACTCTCCCTGATTCCACGAACCGCATCAAAACATGTTTGGGCACCTTTGACGCTGTCCAAGTTGCTGCACACGAACTACCAGAGTCTTCTCTGACCTTGACTCCCTACTGCCTCTGCAATATCTCAGTGTTGCTTGACGTCAAAGCTCAATTGTCTCCGCATCTGGGACTCACTAAGTCTTCTAGCATGGTATCACACAAAAATACTGCATATAAAAAAACAAATGGTTGAAATGATCGGATTTTGGCTGTACCAAAATTACGTACAGACGAAAATGCGAACAGTTTAACCATTCGGTTTTCATTATAGCGAAAAAGAGAAGTGGGGTTCTGGGGGTGTCCCCCGCACCCTTGTTTGCTATAATGGAATTGGGGGTGGTGGAGGTGTCCCCCACATCCAAAACAAAGTTTTGGTGAAAAAAAAAAGAAAGAAAGAATAGGACCCTGCAGTGCCGGTTCCCATCCACGGAAGTGAAGGGAACTGGCACTGCAGGGACACAGTGGCACACAGCGAAGTGTGCCGCCAAAAGGTAAGTAAGGGAGTGGGGGTAGCGGGGTGTAGAAAGGCCATGTAATAGTGGGGTGCTTATTTTTAATATGAACATTTAGAATGCAAGATTTTCATCTTCGTAATGTTCGTATTCAAAATAATCACATACATCCTTCTAGCATACCTAAGCCAACACTGTTGCCTGCTCACAATCTTCTTTTAGATCCAAGCCAACTCCATTACAGCACCCATACGCTGTATTGAGCCAGCCAAGACATGGCAGAAGACCAGTCTCACCTTCTACGCACCCAAGTATGAGACTTCCAGCGCTGCAAACCTGACATCACCTGCTATCCCCAGTGCCGCAAGAAGTGGTCGCTATCTGCTCTTCAATTGAACACTGGCCCAGAGCAAAAAGTCCCCATGTTCCCAGTTTGATGCCGAAAAACCGGCCTCAATCCTGTTGAGCCCCAAAGACCAGAACATAAGGTACTGTGAAGAGGCCCTGTGCCCCTCGTCCACTTTTGGAACCATAGTGACTTTTAAGCCCCCCCCTTCTCTACCTTGTTCGTAAAGACATATACTTTGACAGTGGTATTGTGCCTGAACACCCCTGCTCATCTACCCATAGTAAAACTATCTATTTCTATAGAACCTCAATTGGTCATTCTTTTATTTTGGAGTCTTTGCCCTATTGCAGTTCAGGTTACTACTGGTATTCACTATTACAGTTCCTGAAGAGTAAACGCTTCTCCTGGCGCGCATTAACACAAAAGGCGACTGAGGTGTTCCTGTTGGGCTGTGTCTGTTTCACCTTTATTATTGGGATCACTGGTTGTTTGATAGTATGGGGCTGAACATGCTCTCTAGCCACTACTCATCCCAGTACTCCTGAAGACCAGTGGTCGTTTCATCACTATTAGCCCACAAGGAGGGCTGTTGGATCAGCAGACTGGATTTGAGGCCAAACCCTGATTAACAATGCCTGCAGCAGTGTTTCAGGTGAAGGAGGGACCCCAGCTCCTACAACATGCTCTTAAGTGGGGCTAGCAAGCATTGCTAAGGACAAAGCCCAACCTGACATTTGCGAGCATGAAGGAAAACGGTGGTATGACTAGGCAGCACCCCTCCAAGTGCCGGTGGGAAATCAGGGCGCTCATGTTGCACCCAGCTTCTAACACTACTTTTTCACCCGACATCAGAAAGACAGAAGCATGAGTTCCAATACTTGCTTGTCCAGGGATCCCTCTATGGGTGCTATAATGACACCCCGATCTGGCGCTCCCTTCACTGGTCAAGGTTTGTGAGTGCAAGAACCCCTTTACCACAACAGCCTGTGATGTAGCTCACTCCCTGTACCTCAACAGGTGCCGGCTAAGGGAGACCTACCCACGGCCAACCACTGGCCCTGGGCACCACTGGCGTTTCATACTCATCAGACATACAGCGCGCCCATGCCGACAAACCCAGCACAGACTTAGGGGGGAAAAACAGCAACCAAAAACAGGAAATCCCAGCAATAAGGCTGAACTTCAGGAAAAATGAGGAAGCCTGCCCAGCAGGTCTCAGGGTTCACTCTCTGAAAAGACTGACAAAAATACAGGAGGATTCTAAGTAGGGTACGAGCTTTTATACCCCAGACGAGAGAGGATTTAAACAGAGTGTTTGGCAGTAGGTTCTGTCAGGAGGCGGATCATCTACAGAGAGTGAGTAGTGGGATATTAGGTGTAACTGATATTCCTCTCTTTGTGAGAATATGTGCCTGTTCTGTGTGTATATCTGTAATTTGTGAATGTGACACGAGAATGAGAGGGCCATGTGCACTGTGTCTCTGCTCTGTGAGAGAGAATGAGAAGCCTGGGCTCTGAGCCGGTCTGTCCCCTACAGTAATAAAATAATAGAGTTCACTGCCTGTGTTTGCAAGAATGACTAGTTTTTCTTCCCTGTGATCGAAAGATGCTTGAGACGGTTCCCATATGTACCTGCGCTCAATGAAAACCACACAATCATGTTTCTTGTGAATCCCAGCTCTACTATGATACGATGCTCAGGTTCTCTGTATCTCTGCTGATGATTTGCCTAAAGTCCCATGAATATCTGCTCTTTGAAAGGCACCAGAGTCCTGTGCACCTCTGCTCTGTGATATCCTACGCGTCTCTTCTTCGTCATAGTGATGCCCTTTGGTTTCTCATGTATCTCTGCTTGTGGATAATGAGACATCCATTTCCCTCTGTATCTCTGCTCTTTGATGAGCACTAAGGTTCCCTATGTGTCCGTGCTCTTTGAAAATGGTGCGATTTGGTTCCTGCTTTTTATTATGGTATTTATTGGGCGCTGATCTGGCGCTGATCTGGCTTTAGGAAGCAACAGAGCACTTTACAATCATTGGGAGAAGAAAGCAGAGAAAACTGGAGCGGGGAGCTAACAACAGGGGAGGGCAGGCAATTGGCAGCAAGGGATCTACAAGCAACCAGGTGAGGAGCAGATCACTGAGTCTCAGGTAATTATGATTGTTCTTTTATAATGTGCTTAATACCGGAGACCAGTTTATAAGCGCAAGACCGGGATTCAAACCTATGTTGCTATGTGTTGTCCTGCTTCCAAGACACATGTGTTGCCCCTGAGCTATCCTCCGAGCCTAGGTAGGGTGGGGAGTGGAGGGTGTGTGGACCTAGGTGTTAGGGAGGAGCCATTCCTTGAAGAGGAAGGTCTTGAGTTCTTTCCTTAACTGTAGAAGCGATGGGTCGTGTTGATGTAGTTTAAACATATGATACCAGCCATACAGTGTAGAGGTAGAGTGTGCACACACAGGGAGTATTGCTATGTGTTGACTATGTGACAGCTGGACTGAATTTTATTTGGGATTTAGGAGTATTCTGTGGGTCACATAGTTATGCGGGGAATGGCTATTAAAAATCAGGCTATCAACTTAACAGCAACTATCTACATTAGAGGGTTCTGCTATACTTTACATACAGAACACATGCACATTTTTGCACACTTGTCAAAATATGTCAAAAAAACTTTCAATGCATGTCCACCTGTCCGTAATACTGAGTTAATTAGTAGAATTGTTTCTATTGCAAAGGGTGTTGCACTGTTGAACAAGTTAATGTGGTGGAAATGTTTTATGTTGACTACAAATACAGTCATGAACACTCCTGGAGTGGATCTTCTAAATTCATACAAAACACCATGTTTGGTATGTAAGTAAATACATAAATGCATTTTTCTCTGTCAGACAACCCGGTTACAATTAATGCATGTATTAAAAAAATAAATGAGAAATAAAGTGCTTATAACGGTAGTAAGTGTAATCCTGCACGTTCTGCTCACATATTCTCAAAGCACCACCCTTCCCACACAATTAATTTCAGAAAAAAACATCTGCTTTATTAAACACGGTTCACAAAAATGTTATTGTTTGTGACAATACAAAAATCCACTACTTTAAAAACAATTCTAAAAACACAATTCATTTGTGATAGCAGTTAGTGTCACAATGACATGAAAAATAACAACGTTTGAAATCAATGCCAAATTCTTTGTCACTAATCTCAGATCGGAGACACTCCCCGTTTCAGCTATGCAACTGTCTATTCTGAAATATTGCACATTCCCTGTATTTAGACAGATTGGTTTTAGCAACCAGACAGGTGCTTCGAATATTTAAACAAGGCACATCTTGTGATCTTACTAGTTTATAGATGACCTAGACTATCTCTCACGAAAATATATGTTGACACAACCATGTTTCGACCACTATTCAGCGAGATCAGAACACATGTTCATGTCCCTCGATTTCATCTCCGGCCTTCATCAGGACACATTTTATTTTGCTTGGACACCAATCTACCTGTTAAATTAAATAAAAAATAACAGTACTTCTATTCTTCCTTTAAGTAATTTCAAGACACCATGAAGCACTAGGACAGAGTGTTGATTTTTAAAATGCTCAGAGAGAGACTGGTTTATTTTGTCTGCTGCAGCTTTACTCAGGTGGTGTAAAGACACCGTCTGAGCCCTCTCTCTCCGTCTCTGCCCCCTCCATTAATACATGGGGTGTTTATACAATTTACAACATAGATTACATTACAACAGCCATTGCTTTGGTGCTAAAATTGAACTGCAGCCTGGGTCTCACAATTCCTTCTACAGCTGCTCCTAGCTAATTTAACACTTCGTACATGCTCTCAACACAGGCCCGACAGCTGGGACCTGGCAAGGACATTCTGTGTTTTTCTCAGTCTAAGGCTATTTAAAATATGTCTGCAGTTAACTGTTTCAGAAGAGAAGTTATGTTAAATACTTGCAAAGCCTACAATGAAAATACATATTGCTAACCCATCCCTTCTTGTAACTGTTCAGAAGGGATGGATTTTTAGGGAGGACCAGAATCACAGGCAGAGCCAGGCCCAAGAGAACATGGCTAGCCAGCAGCTCGGGACAGGTGAACAGTGTCACGTTGGGTCTTGAGGTCTAGTCTCTCCAGTTGGACCTGGTGGCACACGTCCTGTGAGATTGGTTCTACATCCTCAATATACTCAGTGGGAGTCAGTGTGGAAAACAGAGTGTAGGTTTTGATGTGCTTCAAGCCCGAGCAGATGCATCTGCATGGCAAATCAGGATATGGGGCCACAGGTCAACACAGTTCTTCTGCCTGTTGGTTAATTTTTACTGTGCAGCATGCCTGGAGTTTGAGATGCATCAGCTGGTTCTGAGTTTTTAGAGTGACCAATAATGGGTTCAGTGTCTTCAATCAGCATTGTGAGCGGTGGCAGTAAGGGGTTATCCCACCTATGGAAAGGCTACAAGTGAGAACCGAGGCTGAGAAGCACACAACTTCCTTTGATCAATTCAGAGGTACGTCCCCATTCGTAATTGCAAATCTAAAAGTGCCCAGCTCCCACAGCACTCTGGCCACAGTGCTTTCCGATCACTGTTCCCTTTCATGTCTCTGTAGAGACACCTACTTGACCTTGTTCTGGGCCCATGTCTCTGTAGAGACATGGGCCCAGAACAAGTTCAAGTAAGACATGGTTAAAGCATCTCCACGATGAATGACTTTGAAGTGTGAGAAGCTAGTAATTTGATAATAGTCATAGTTATTTGTAATAGTATGTTCTGGGGAAAGAGTTGTGTATCCCCTTTTAGACATGTAAAGTCTAAAGTCCCGGGGACTCAAAATCAAGTTAAAGTTCTCAATTTGTGTTATTATCGTCACAACAGTGTTGGGGTTAGGAATGTTAGAACAATAAGTCTATGCCCTAATGGGGTTCTTTGGGCGCTATCTGATAAGTGCCATATGAGTCTAGGGATGGCCTGGGGGTCCTTGGAGATCCCTGTATACCCCCTCCAGGGGCAACATCATGGAGCAGGCAGTGGTCCCTGGCCCCAGGGTTTCCCAGTTCAAGGCTGCCTCCTTTGCTTTTCAGTCACTCAGCCACTGGGATTGCATAGTGACCCACACACTTTTTTCTTGACTCAGTGCTTTTCATAGCTGGTGCAGGGGTCATCAAGCTTTCGCTTTGGTTTGCCTGTACTCTATCAGGCACCACCACCTGGCACCCTTAGTTTATTCGACAGGGATGATGCGTAAGACACACCGTACAGAAGTGGATACCAGGGTACTTCAACTTCACACTCCTGGTTTCTTCTCCAAAGCATCCTCTCAGTTTTAGGCAGTACTAGAGGAAACCTCTACTAGGTTCTAAGTTCATGCATGTCTCTGTCCCTTGAACTCCCCCCCCCTCTGCCAGCTTGGCAGCACCCTCCCCACCCAGGTTTTAAGGGACTCTTGTTTCATCTTTGTAGGTCTTACTTCCTCTGTCAGGTCTTTTCCCTATCTTCCTGCAGTTTGACACCGTTCTCCACTCTGTTGTAGTCTGGCTCATTCTTTTCCCGCTCTTCTCTGATGTTTCTCCTTCCCTATCTCTGTGTGTGCGTTTCACCTCCTCGTTCACTCCCTCTATACCTTCCTTCACCTCTTCTGCCCCATTTACTACTCCGTTATCTGCTATATTTTCTCCCCCTGCGACCTCTCTCTCCTCTCCACATTTCACTCCGGTTGCCTTTGAACCCACTCCTAACACCCACACTTCCTCTCTGCCTGCTTGGTTTTTATACTCCAGCACATTTGGTAACTGATCGGGCAATTTTCAGATGATTAGCAGCGGGTCTTCCAATTGGCGTACTCGTTGGCAGCCTGCCAATTCCCCATATAAGATTGCTTGTGAAGTAGACCACCCTTGTCGTGAAGCAGGCAGTGGACCCTGGCCCCAGGGTTTCCGAGACCAGATTTCCTTATTGGGCTCTCACATGGTGTGAGCGGTCTAAGTAACTACCTGTAAACAGGAGAGTGGGATGGCATAAACCACCTGAAGTTCTACAATAACTCCCCGACCCGATCACCAGGATTACTTAAACATGGCTCCACTTGCCAGAGGGCAGCACAGGAAGCCCAGTGAGTGTGACTGGTTCACATTCCCTCATTAAAATGAAATAAAGAAAATGAGTAATTGGACAGAACAAGGCACAGAAATCTTTATTATTAGTTCCCTATACTAGAAAAAATGTGCAAATGGATACAGGAATGAAACGCAAGCTCATACAGGCATGGTCGGCAAGAGCAGGTTGAGAACTTGCGATCTGTGTGTGATCTGCAGGTCGCAGGTCCGAATCCCAGCATGGCCAACTCAGCCTTTCATCCTTCTGAGGTCGATAAATGAGTACCAACTTCAGTTGGATGACATTGTATGTAAATATGTTCCCTGTTAAGCGAAAGCGCTATATAAATAGCACATCATTAACATAGATACGTGTGTGGTTTCTCCAGAGGTTATGGTGCCTACCGCCCAGCCAAATGACATGGATGGGTTTGCACGATGCATGATCGTGACATTAGCGGCCCCCACCGCCCAGCCCGATTTCATAGGTGGAGTATTGTTATGCACAAAACACCACCTTAACCAAACAGAACCTCAAATTCCCTCAGTGTTTCTAGGCGTTATGTGGACACTCAAGGGGGAAGCCCAAGGAGTGTTCTTTTATCACTGACCATCTAGACGGCTGTTAGGGGTTAACTGTGGATCGCTTTAGGATTGTGTGCTGTTTATGGAGGGGCACTGGTGGGGCGAGTTCGAAAACGCAACAGTATACATAAAGTGAACACCTGTGTGGCGATTGCTGGTGTGGCAGCATTGCCAAACTGGGCAGAAAGGCAGTAAACGCAGGAATACAAATGCCCCTAAAGGGAAAAGGTGCTGAAATCCTTCCGGTGTTCTGGACAATTTACTCCCTTTGGGGGGCTTTTCTCCTCACACTAAAGAGTGCCAGAGAAATGTATAAGGCCTAAGCAACTTATTGAGATTTCAGTTGGATCCCAACCCTCATGGTAGAGCTTCTTAAGGTTTTTAGGCTTTATGGGGGTGATGGACCCTCACCCTCCGTTTAGTGCTTTACACTGGTGCGGGGTGCTTTAGGCAGAAAAGCCGTCAACCTCTGATCAGAAACTACAGTCCTCCTGTCATGAAATACTCACAACTACCTGGCACCAAAATCCTGCCAAGCGGCATCCTTGGTTAGTCCATATATAATCTCCCCCTTGGGTGGCTTCCTTCAGAGCCTTACACTTAAGCTGGTCTGTAATAATTTTATGGTGGTGGTCCCGTCCCACCTGGGAGAAGGCAACCCCCATAAGCTCCCTAGCGCCGGGTTCTCCCTCCTTATACAACCACAGGACACCACTCTGCCACCTATACTGAAGCGCCCATCACTGCAGTCCAGGCAGGATGTCCAATGAAAGCACAGGTGTGATAATATTCTCCCAGGCCCGGAAGTCAGGAAAGGTTAGTGCCTTGTCATCCAGCCCAGAGCTCATCCTTCTTTCGATGCAGTCCTTGTATGTAGACAAACACAGGCTGGGCCTGGTTCCAAAATACACCCACTTGCATGAGAAGTTGAATCCACAGGATGGGAAGCAAACCTTTTTGAAGTGATCTTATGGCTTTTCTTTCTAGAGCTTTAGGATAATCATAGGAGTTAGAACTGGAGGGGCGGGTGATAAGGCATCTGCCAGCCAGGGGCAAGAGTCAGGACCAGGCTCCTTGCTGCTCTCTTATTGAGAACAAAGACAGGTTTGCGGTGACCTTATTTTGGGTGTAATTGTATAATACCCCCTTTAATGGTCCTTTTGATTTATCAGCCCCCTACTCCTCTGGAAGGACTAGGCATGGCCTCTAGGCGCTTGCTGTCAAAGAACAAAGCAGGCTTAGGTTTTCCAAACATAGATGGCAGAAGGTGCCACTCGTCCTGTAGACACGACAATCAGTGGAATAAAATATAAACGTAACACACGGGGCCGGCGCAACAGCCAATCAAGTTGCTTGGATTGCAGGCTGAATCCAAGGCCGCATTCCAAGCAATGTGGAAGGTGCGAGTGCCTGCCCTGCCGTCTTTCTGCCACCTCCCCTTCTCTCTGGCCTCTGATCTTTCACCCACACACACTTACCCAGACCTCTCAACTCGCATGCTTCTGGCGGGTGTTACCATGGAATCCCTTGACTCACCTGCCAAGCCCCTAACCTGCCCATACAATGCAATGGGCTCTCACCCACCAAAAAGGAAATCTTCTGTTTTCACCTGTTCTGCGGACAGAAAAGGTCGAGAGCTTTCATTTACTTGATTTCCCTGGTGGGGGTGCCACCATCACCATTGTTACTGCATCCGGAGCTGCCATAGAAATGGAAGAAGGGCTCGGCCTAGAGCCGACCTTCTATTTTATTGGTGGCCATTTTAGGTGAGTAGTCGTTTGAATGAACGGGACGCCATGAGGAGCAACTCTTTCTTTCAAACAAATACATTCCGGCCTTAGTGAAGTATTATTGCTTAAGTACAGCATAGAGACATGTGCTAAAGTAGTGCTTTTCATTGATGAGGCAAACCGCAGGGCCTTTCTGGCTGTTTGCTAAGATCATAGCAAAACAAAAGAGTTGATGCCTGGAAGGTTTAGAATAAATCTTGACCTCTGGCATTGCTCTGGGCAACCCTCCAGACCATCGTTCTTCGCCTGCCAAGCCATTACAAAAGGGGAAAAACCATATGCAAATCAGGCTTGGTCCCACCGCCAAAGGGGTAGTCCAGCCCGAACTGCTAGGTCACATCCCTTTTGCACGAGACCACAAGCATCCCCATACATGTTTCAGCCTTGTTGGGCGTCATCAGTGAGGAGTAGCTTGGGTCTCTAGGCCCAGCAGGCAAGGGACCCACGTCTGGGCATACCCTTCACACTTGGGGTGACAATAGCAAAACAAAAGAGTTGATGGCTGGAAGGTTTAGAATTTATCTTGACCTCTGGCATTGCTCTGGGCAACCCTCCAGACCATCGTTCGTCTCCTGCCAAGCAATTACAAAAGGGTAAAATCCATATGCAAATCAAGCTTGGTCCCACCCACAGAGGGGTAGTCCAGCCCGAACTGCTAGGTCACATACCTTTTGCACAAGACCACAAGCATCCCCAGACATGTTTCAGCCTTGTTGGGCGTCATCAGTGAGGAGTAGCTTGGGTCTCTAGGCCCAGCAGGCAAGGGACCCACGTCTGGGCATACCCTTCCCACTCGGGGTCACAATAGCAAAACAAAAGAGTTGATGGCTGGAAGGTTTAGAATAAATCTTGACCTCTGGCATTGCTCTGGGCAACCCTCCAGACCATTGTTCTTCGCCTGCCAAGCCATTACAAAAGGGGAAAAACCATATGCAAATCAGGCTTGGTCCCACCCCCAAAGGGGTAGTCCAGCCCGAACTGCTAGGTCACATTCCTTTTGCACGAGACCACAAGCATCCCCAGACATGTTTCAGCCTTGTTGGGCGTCATCAGTGAGGAGTAGCTTGGGTCTCTAGGCCCAGCAGGCAAGGGACCCACGTCTGGGCATACCCTTCACACTTGGGGTGACAATAGCAAAACAAAAGAGTTGATGGCTGGAAGGTTTAGAATGAATCTTGACCTCTGGCATTGCTCTGAGCAACCCTCCAGACCATCGTTCTTCTCCTGCCAGGCAATTACAAAAGGGTAAAAACCATATGCAAATCAGGCTTGGTCCCACCCCCAAAGGGGTAGTCCAGCCCGAACTGCTAGGTCACATCCATTTTGCACGAGACCACAAGCATCCCCAGACATGTTTCAGCCTTGTTGGGCGTCATCAGTGAGGAGTAGCTTGAGACTCTAGGCCCAGCAGGCAAGGGACCCCCGTCTGGGCATACCCTTCCCACTAGGGGTGACAATAGCAAAATAAAAGAGTTGATGGCTGGAAGGTTTAGAATAAATCTTGCCCTCTGGCATTGCTCTGGGCAACCCTCCAGACCATCGTTCTTTGCCTGCCAAGCCATTACAAAAGGGGAAAAAACATATGCAAATCAGGCTTGGTCCCACCCCCAAAGGGGTAGTCCAGCCCGAACTGCTAGGTCACATCCGTTCTGCACGAGACCACAAGCATCCCCAGACATGTTTCAGCCTTGTTGGGCGTCATCATTGAGGACTAGCTTGGGTGTCTAGGCCCAGCAGACAAGGGACCCATGTCTGGGCATACCCTTCCCATTCGGGGTGACAATAGCAAAACAAAAGAGTTGATGGCTGGAAGGTTTAGAATAAATCTTGACCTCTGGCATTGCTCTGGACAACCCTCCAGACCATCATTCTTCGCCTGCCAAGCCATTACAAAAGGGGAAAAACCATATGCAAATCAGGCTTGGTTCCACCCCCAAAGGGGTAGTCAAGCCCGGACTGCTAGGTCACATCCGTTCTGCACGAGACCACAAGCATCCTCAGACATGTTTCAGCCTTGTTGGGTGTCATCAGTGAGGAGTAGCTTGGGTCTCTCGGCCCAGCAGGCAAGGGACCCACGTCTGGGCATACCCTTCCCAATCGGGGTGACAATAGCAAAACAAAAGAGTTGATGGCTGGAAGGTTTAGAATAAATCTTGACCTCTGGCATTGCTCTGGGCAACCCTCCAGACCATCGTTCTTCACCTGCCAAGCCACTACAAAAGGGGAAAAACCATATGCAAATCAGGCTTGGTCCCACCCCCAAAGGGGTAGTCCAGCCCGAACTGCTAGGTCACATCCCTAAAAAACAGTGGTGTGGAAGGTTGCCCGTGGTTTAGATTCATTCGAAACCTTCCACCCATCACTTTTGTGGTCAGTTTTTTTCTCCTTGTGAGAGAGGGTATGCCCAGACGTGGGTCCCTTGCTCGCTGCGCCACAGGGAACCAGGCTGCACCTCACTGAGGAGGTCCAACAAGGCCGAAACATGTCTGGGGTTGCTTGGTTTTCTGTGCAGAGGGGACCTGGCCTAGCAGTTCGGGCTGGGCTGCTACGTTCGGTGACGGCAGCTGCTGACTGATTTGCACATGGCTGGTCCCCTTTTGCAATGGCGCAGACGGGCTAATAAACGGTGGTGTGGAAGGTTGCCCAGAGCAAATGCCAGTGGTTTAGATTCATTCGAAACCTTCCACCCATCACTTTTGTGGTCAGTTTGTTTCTCCTTGTGAGAGAAGGTATGCCCAGACGTGGGTCCCTTGCTCGCTGCGCAACAGGGAACCAGGCTGCACCTCACTGAGGAGGTCCAACAAGGCCGAAACATGTCTGAGGTTGCTTGGTTTTCTGTGCAGAGGGGACCTGGCCTAGCAGTTCGGGCTGGGCTGCTGCCTTCGGTGGCGGCAGCTGCTGACTGATTTGCACATGGCTGGTCCCCTTTTGCAATGGCGCAGACGGGCTAATAAACGGTGGTGTAGAAGGTTGCCCAGAGCAAATGCCAGTGGTTTAGATTCATTCGAAACCTTCCACCCATCACTTTTGTGGTCTGTTTGCTAAGATCTACATCTCAAGAATTTGACAACATGCATATCCCAATTAAGTTTTCAACAACATATTAAAATAAATAATTGGTTGGAATGGTGCCAAGGGAATACAGCCTAATGGACAGGAGATGGTGTGAGTGCGGCTCCTTAAGAACACAGTCGGGGGCTGAGGGGAGGAGGGAGAGGCTAAAATTCAGAAAATGGAATCTGGCGTGAGAGTGAAGTTTTCGACTTGGTTTGAGTTCAGCAAAAAGGATGGCATTTCTGCTCCCCTATACCAGAGCAAGTTGTGATGACACAGACCTGGTGACCAGCGACTGGGTTAATGGTTCCGGCCAGGGCCACAGAGGCCGTGAGCAGGACACAGCCCAGGGGACTGAACCCTAAGGTAGGGAGCTGGAGGAGGCTAGGGCACACGAGACTTATGGTGGGGGTCTTCAGAACCGGTGTGGCGGTGACAATCCAGGGGGAACAGTATTTAAGGGCAGTAGCGCAGTGGCCACAAACATGGGATTAAGGGGCATATACCTGGAAATATGAATGCAGTATCTGGCATTTGAGTGCATTGCCATATTATTGCAGTGCCTGGCATATACTGGGAGCACTTAGGCATACAAATGTAATGCCCGGCATTTCAAGGCAAAATGTTAGATCTGCAGTATGACACATTTTTCTGTTGCTTCACTTTTGACAGCCCTCTTCTCCCCTTATACCTTCCTTCTATTCTCGCCATCTCCACCCTGTGTGTGTGTGTGTGCGCGCGCACATAAAACCCTTTTAAAACGCATGTCAATACTGTTGCCTCTGTACTGTACCGAAAAATGTAACGGCTCCAAAGCTTTAGAATGCAATGGTGATTAGTCAAAAGGAACAATGAAGGTATGAGAGAAACATAGACTGATAACAGGGAGAGTAGAAAAATAAAGATATTGGGAGACGGGCCCAGAATAATTAGGGACCTCGAGGGAGTGGATAATGCGAGTAAGAGCAGTGTACTACGGGGGGATAAGAACATGGGGTCCTTTCCTGTGGAGTAGAGCAGAGAATGTTGCCCCCATCATGGCAGGAGATGCGCCGTCAACGACCGCTCAAACCACAAAATGATAAGTGCGTTCAACTCTTCACACGCTAGCTTACCTGCTCTTGAATGTATGCATTATTCAGCAGAGGCTGGCATAATTCCACCTCGGCCTCCCCCTCTCCCCTCACCGTCTTTGGCTTTGCTGAGCGGCTACTGAATCATTTATTTTTAGCAGTGGCTGGACTCTAAGCACCACCCTCCGCCATCATCCAGTCTGTCCAATTCACGAGGCACACACTCGGATAGAGACTGCACGCCAATACCATGCCTTGCAAATGGCGGGTTGTATCAGGGACATGAACCCCACATTGCTTTAGTTTGACTGAGTGCCGAGGGACTAGGGCAGTGGTCTTCAAACCTGGGCCCCCCTGAGCAAAATTTGGGCAGTCCGCCCCCCCCCCCCCAAATGACAAATGGAGAGTATGTATTGCGCGCTGTCACAGAACCCTACTCCTAGTATAGTCCCCCACCTGCTCCCATCACAGTCGCTGGGCTACCTCATCCCACTCCTACCCAGTCCCTGGGCTCTCCCCACCCCATTACACACCCTGGGCTCTCCCCAACCTGCTCCTACCACTATCCGATGGTTCCCGGCCATCCTGCTCCCACCACAGTCCCTCGGCTCCCCCCATCCCATTCCCAAGACAGTCCCAGGTGCAGTGGCAGCTGGTGAATTTTTTAAGTGGAGGAGCATAACTATTTCCCCCAAAAATGCCATAGTGACCGAGCGCAGCGAGGCAGCCTGAACCAATCATGGGAGGTGGGGGGGGGGGGGTGGACCCCCGTGAATTTAAAAAAAAACCAATGGGTTAAAATGTTGCATTGTAGAGCGTACTTAAAAAAAATGGGTAAATAGCCAAACAGTTTGCAGTTGATGCTGGGGGTCCCAGGGGGCAGGCATGTCATTTTTTACTGGACATCTATTATAAATGTCCAGTAAAACGATACCATCCCTATCCCCTGGGCCCCACTGGGCCTAACAAAATCAACATGATTATGTGTGTATGCAAGGAGCTAGGGTGCCAAGGGGGAAAGCATGGCATTTTTGACTGGACATCTATGATAGAAATCCAGTAAAAATAATACCATCCCTGTCCCCTGTGCTCCACAGCGCTTCAGAAGGAGAGCTGATTTTGGCAGGTGGCTAGGGGTGTTGTGCAACAAAGGCATTTAGGCATTTTTAAAATGCCATTGTTGTACAACCCTCCTTCACCCCTCTATCCACCACTTGCCAAAATCAGCTCAACGGCAATGCCTGTACCAAAAATGCGGGCCAGTCAAAATTGGCCACCTTTTTGGCCAATGTGGGTCAGTTTGATGAGTTACCTCACTATGTAGTTAGTGACCATTGTTGCTGAATAAATATTCTTTAAATATCACAATTTACTTACATTTTAACACAAAGCACCCCCTTGGGCACTATTCAAACAGTCTGTGACTAAAGGAATGAATATCCATTTACAACTGCGGGACACTTTTTCATTGGTGCCTGTGACAGTTTCATGCTTTAGCTCGACCATGTGAGCTGCCCCTTCCCATTTCTTCCAATCTTAAAAAAAAAGATATTTAATGTTTTTTTTTTTTTTTTTTTTACATTTTATGCTGGCCTCTCAAGGCCCTCCCCACAGTGTGAATACCGCTGGACTAGGGGGTGCCAGCTAGCACAGAGTTGCTCCTTGTGGCATGGATCCACGCAAAAAGGACTACAAAGGGGGGGCAGACCCAGTGCAACCTCATTCCACTGCCTTGGCATGACTGGCATGACTTTTTATTAACTGAGCATCTATGATGACTCAAGCAAGATAAGAGTTCTTATGGATATAGACTGGCTTAAATTAGAACCAGTTTGGACAGGTTTTCCTATAGTGATATGTCACTTTTAATGGCTAAACCAACAGGAGTGTGTACTTAAATAGGAGTACTGGCATATATTGGCAGAGCCAGTTTTGTGCCCAGTGCCAGTAATGATACTATAGAAAAATGTCTTAAAGCGAACATAAGTATGGTTTTAATGGGAATACAAGCATATGTTGGTGGATCCAGCATGGAAATGTATGGGCACAGTCAGCATACACATGTTTTTTATACTGCCATATATTGCAGGGACCGGCATGATAATGCATTGGGAAAATGCCCCGTGTGTGCACTTTTGGTGACTTGCATCTATTGTACTTTTTTCATGATTTATCCTACACCCTACAAAACAGATTGGTGGGCTTTTACCCACATTGTTGGCCTTTTTTACCCACATTTTCTCAGAAGGTGTGCTGTGTAATGCACCATTTTAACCCATTATTTAAAACATTTACTCTGGGGAGGGAGAATAATCCCCCCGGCGTCCCCCCAAACCAATTTCCTTAGTTTGGGCTCCCTCGCTGTGCCCAGTTGCAATCACATACTTATGGCAAATATTTACACCCTCCAAAAAAACAACTCACCAGCCTTTGTGGACGAGGCACCAACCCATTCTCTCTATGTTACATTAAAGATTTAAGCTTTAATTGAAAAACATATTTACTTCTTTTACTTGCAGTAAGTAGTGCATGCCCCTGCAGCAGCATAATCATCACAGACATTCCGCTCACATGGTGGTTCGGACTGGCCTGGGGTGTGGCGTGCCCTGTGCTTTGTTAAGGAGCTTGGGCAGCTCCCACAGCATAGCTCACAGGGGAATTGCCAAATTGTGTGCTACGCCATTGGGCACCACTCGGTGTGACAAAGGGGTAGCGTGCAGTGCGCGCCTTGAAGTCTGCCAGTGAGTCCCTGGGTGAGAAGCAACTCATGGGTGTTTTCAATTTTAAATAACTATGTGGTGTTATGAATGTATGTGTGCAGCAATGATATTACATGAAATGGTGTTTTTTTTAAAAAAAGTCCTCTGGCACCCAGTATTACGCTTAGATAATAAAAACTATAGGGGGTGTCTTGGGTATATTGAAAGAAACTTTCCCAGGTATTATACTCCAGCAAAGATAACATTATCAGGTGCACTCCACTCTTTGCACCCAGACCAGTCTAATAGGTTTCTTCATTCGTAGTGGTAGCTGAATCAAATATACATTTATAACTGGGGAATTTTGTTTGTTGATACTAAATCCTGGTCAATGATTTCATTTTTAGGCCTTATTCATGCAGCATTTTTCTCGTGGTTAAACAGCAGCTCACGCCTCCCCGGTCAGTGCTTTTTTGGCTTGTTTAACACAGCAATGCCACAGATAACACATACTTCAGCTGTAGCCTGCGTTAATTTCGGTTACCGTTTGGGAAATACTGCATTATGTATGTTTTACATATAGACCCCACGTCGAATCTGGAAAATGGCATTCCCCAAATGGGTAATCGCGGATAAATCATGCCTCCCTCTATGCCTCGGTTCTTATAGCTGGATGAAATGAGAGCACCTGGAAACACGGGTGCTAGATGCATCTAAAAAATCAGAAGGTAATTTGCCATCACTTCCCGTGATGTCACTTGGGGGTGTGGTCAAATTACATAACTTCCTGTGATGTCATTAGGGGTCAAGGGTCATGTGATGTCACTTCTGCTACCCCTAGTGGCCCTTAGGGGCTTGGAAGGACCCATAAGGGACCTAGTGGTCGGGGAACGAACGGATGCTGAATTTAAATTGTCTGCAGGATCAGTTGGACAATGGGAATTGCATGGTCATATTGTACCCGGAAAGCCTGGTTGTCAGTCAAGAGCTATCCTAAGAACTGCCCGTTGGACGGGGGCGCAGTTAGTGGAGGGAAGTGAGTGGGGGGTTGGTTTCACTTGTGAAGTTTACTATGCCGAAGGATGTGGAATTGTTCTTCATATGCTCGTGCTCAAAGAAAACCTTAGAAAAGAAAGAATACCAAAAAAAAAGAGGCCTAAGATATGTGGCACACTATTAACAGAGTTGGCCCTTTCAGTGAGGTGTTCTGTGATTATGGCTGCGGTGGAAATGTTTGAGAAGCTGCCACTACCTTGGATCCGGCTGGAATTTCCTTTGTGGGCATATTTTGTTTCCGTGCTCTCCCTTGAATCATCATGTCCGATGGAAGCTCCCGTATGTTTGCAGGTTTTGGGAAGCACTTTGTAAGGCATTCGGGAAAGAGAAGGATCTCATGGTATCAGGTTATCACCACCAAATGGGCAGATGGGGAGTGTCAATCAGAAAAGGTTTGGTGATGCTTCTCCTAGGTCTGTATTTATTTATTTATGTATTTATTTATTTATATTTATATAGCGCGCAAGCAGCCCAGGGGCATTGAGGCGCTGTTACTTGCAATAACTTAGTTACATGGTACAGGCATGGTAGCGATTGTTGACACATTATGAATACAACAAGACATGATACTGTTCTTACAGATATTGCATTTGGTCATATAATACAACATACATGAAAAGTATTCATGCTGATGTGTCTGGCCTTATGTGAAGAGGGTAGTTTTCAGCGTTTTGCAGAAGGTGGTGAGGGAGGCCTCACCTCGGATAGTGGGTGGTAGGGCATTCTGTGGGGCACCAGGTGTGCTTGTCTGCATTTGTACCTGCTCATTTTGTACCTGTTAAATTCGTACTTCATTCTTATATAATGCTATGCTACTAAGCTTGCTTAAATACTCCAACAAATCAGCACCAAAATAGTTTCATAGCACCTTGCATGTCTGCAGAGAGGCATACTGCGCCCCCTCCTGGGGAGTCCAAAACTTGCAGTATTATTCCTGTTACTCTGATCAGACCTCTGAGCCGAGATCCTTTTGGCATTCTGTGGTTCCATCGCCTGCTGCTCCTAAGGTTGGTCAACTTCAGTTGCCATCTCTGGTTCATTTGAATGGTTTTCCCGTGGCAGGTTGTGGGAGTCTACCTTTGTTCATTGGCCCTCATTAGTGCATTTTATTCCTTTTCCTGATAAGCCTACAATGCTGGGGAAGTGTGAGTTGAGGGAAGTGAGGGAAAATCTGTTCATGCGTCACATCCACTATTGGGCCCGATGTCACAGGGATCCACATGTTGGCTGGCCTGGGCACCATTGGCTTCACCATAGTGTGGTGCACTCAGGATGGCTGCTTGTGGCAGCACCGTCAGAAGGGCTTCAGCCCTAGCTTTATTGTAGGGGACTCTGGAGTCATTAACTCGTTGTTGCTGACTGTCCAAATTGGGCCCCACACACGATTGGGATATAGAAGGGGATTGATAAGCAGGATATCCAATAATTTCGCCTTAGCGGATTTATTTACCTTCCATTAGATCACAATATAGAACATTCTCTTGGTTGATGGTGGGTGCTGCCTGACATTCACTTCCTGTCACATGGTTTAGTCGAAACTAAAATGTGGCACTGAATGGAAAGCAACATAACAAATTCTCTTCTCCTCCACCTTTGGTGCTGGATTCCTCATGGGTTTGTTTCTTGTTTGTTGGTCTGGTGGATGGTCCTGTAGTTTTGCTACCTTGGTATTTTTTCCACACTGGGTTTCCATCTGTGCAAGTGTTTCACATTCTGGTGGTCTAGCTAGAGTGGTGCGGTGTAGCTTCAGGAAAGGGATGTCCGTATCATTCAACCAACAAGGATAAAAGGGCGCTTGGGTGCCCAGATTCCCCATAGCATACAGTAAAATTGCTATTCTAGGCGAGTCCCATGTTGTTGGCCAAAATGGTTAAGGACTCTGCCGAACGTGTCTATTGTAGAAGGACCACTTTGTTGAACTGTGATGGGAAATTATTCCTTATGGACCTTGAGATCCAGCTTGAAAAAGCCCTATTGATGAACCCCGATCAAGTGAGATTCATAGTTAACAGACAAGCCGAGGAAATAAAAAATATACATCTAAATCCAAAATACACTTCACTCTACTTTTGCTTGATGCAGAAAAAGCATAAGGGTTGGTTGATATGTAATTTATTACCAGATTGTATGTATTACGAGATTGATGTAGAAAATGGGGGTTTATTAGATTAATACTCGGTAACAACCAAACGCTGTCTGCCAAGATTTCAATTAGCAAGTCTTGGGACGTTCAGTGCTGACCTGTCAGGTCACCTATCATGAATGCCTATTCTTCCCAGTTAAATTTGCCCTGACTATGGAACCACTGGCACAGAGTGCGAATTGCGCCCACAGATTTCAGGCATTTGACTAAGATCTCGGAGCACAAAATCACCATTCATTATATATTTTCTCTCAAGAGGGAACAAGAACAGCCATCTCCTAGGCAAATGTTAGATGAAATAGAGGAACAGATGCTCAACTTCCTGTGGAGGGCAAGAAGAGGCAAATAGCACATGGCATGCAGACACTGCCTAAGGAAGTGGGGGGGGGGTCGGATTGCCGAACCTGGATATATATCACAGGGCAGCACAAATGAGGTTGGTGGTCCTGCACCTTCGGATAGAAACCCAGATGCAGTGGGCTTTCCTAGAAAACCACTTGTTGCGCCCAGTCACGGTAGAGGAATGGCTTTGGGCCCCTAGGGATCAGATCCTGTGAAGAACTAGGGAATGCAGCATCCCATCTGTCATTTGGGAGATCTGGAGGTTGGATATGGGCATGAAAGGAGTCACCACTGGCACAGAGTGCGATTGAACCCACAGATTTCAGGCATTTGACTAAGATGACGAAGCACAAAAACTCTATCGATGATATAATTTGTCTCAAGAGGGTACAAGAACAGCCATCACCTAGTTTATTGGTGATCTATGAGAGTTTAAAGACACAGCAGGGTTTAAAGTAAATTACAATATCCTTCCCAGAATACGAACACCCAATGGTGGAAGGGGCACCTTGTAAGCTCAAAGTGGAAACCATTGAACACTATTTGGTGTACCCCCCAAATAAAAAGGCTTAAAAAAAATCCCCAAAAAGATTTTTAGGCTCATTGTATGGATTAAGAAAAGGCCAACAAACCAAGGCCATCCAACTCCTAGAATACCCTGGCTTCTGATACCGTTCCAGTTTTTTTTCGTGGTTCTGTGCCTTGCATACAAATGCCTAAAAGGCTACACAAAAACATGATTATTGCAAAAACAGAATTCAGATCCAAGGGGACATACGAATCACGCCTGCTTCTCGTATAACTGCTTGGAAGACAAGAGTTGCCAACAACCTAATGACATTTAGGACAACATTGCGCAAAACGCCCTGGAGGAGCCACCACTGTACTCTGCCACGATGCAATTAAGTTTTCTAACGAGCGATCTACAAGTAAAGAAACAATAAGTCAATGACATATAATATGGCAAACATCCAAGATTCCTTTAGATTTATGAGCTATAATTGTGATGTTATGTGGTCTAAGATGAAGTGAGTCTACATGAGAACATACCCTGTTTCAGCACAATATTGCAAGGTTCTTGTCAATATTTATGGGGAGCTCAACTTTTTACCAAGAGACAGGCACTTCCGATCATGTTTACTACTGCATCAATACAAAACCATATATTTAAGTTTATTTGGGGGAAGAAAACACATGTTTATGTCGCGGTTTATTACACGGTAACACCCAAGCCAGGGCGCTCCTTCCCCCACAATGAATGTGGCGCACAATCAAGTGGTTTTGTTTTTTTTCTAAAGTTCAATGTGGTAAGGCCTCCAACCTGTCTCGCACTGATTCGCAACAAGTACCCGGTGCCACAATGGACTAGGAACCAGTCCGGTGTGTATACAAATCTATTCATTAAGTAATTTATTTAAATCAAATTTGACAAACAGATAATCTCTGAAACCAATGCTATGGCCACACCAAAACAAAATGACCTCGTACATCGCCAACACAGAGATATGCAGCCACAATTAATTTCAAGATACACAGTGATTTCAAACAGGGTTATGCTTTTCTGCCAGTGACCCTCACACTCCAAACATCAATTTGACTTGACTCCTCTGAATGGAATGCCAGTGACAGGGAGTGGGAACACAATGGAAAATCAGATTTGGGGCATTCATCACAGAAACAATATGTGAGACAGTAAAGCAAGTGGAACAATTTGTTTTGCCAGACCCAACAATAACACACAGGGCTTTGGGCTTTTATCAGAACACAATGGGAACACCGAATTTGAGAGATTTAGCACAGCTGTAATGTGAAAGAATGAAATGGGAAATTTGTTTTGCAAAGCAAAATGGGAAAATCGGTTTTGGGATTGGGATCACTGATGCAAGATGGGAAAGAAAAACAGGGGGAAATTCGTTTTTCAGGGCACAATGGGAAAACAGGAGCAATTTCGTTTTGCACCTTGCATATGCACAACCACTACTAGGCTTCCCACTTCTGATTTAGACTGAAGGGGATCAATGGGGAAATTCGTTTTTGGACCCGGCGCACACACATGGAACAGGGCTTTTGGGGTTAATTCTTTTGACAAATCTTTATGACTACACAGGCTCACAACACACTGAGAAGTGTTTGTTAGTTTCAAATGCCAACAAACACCCCCGTGATTAAATATGCTAGAGATCTACACAGGCAAACAGGAGATTTTTCAAGGGGGAAATGACCAAAATAGTGCTGCAGAAATATAGGGCCTACACAATCTATGCATTTGGGGTGGTTCTACTTACAGGAGAGGCCTTAAGGAAGTTGAGCATCAGGAATCTCAGAGCACCACTGGGACAGCTAAGGGGTCAGTCAAAGATCTCCTCTGAGTCCTCCAAGAGGACCCAATCAGCTTCTATGTCTCCTGTCTCCACTGCAAGACTTGGGACTCTCCGCTGGGATATTTTTCGCCAGATTCACGCAGCAGGTCGCCTCTTGGAAATATTGGAAGAAGTCCAGCTCTGATGCAAACTGGCTTAGTTATAGGGCAAATGACATTACAAACTTGTCACGATACCCACAAAGGAGATTGGCTAGTCTTCACTTAACCCCTCCACCTGTGTGCCGATAGGACAAGGGGACGGGGAGTGCTTTGGGATAGCGATGGGAGGAGAGAGCTTCATCATCTCACTTTGACAGGTGGACTCGGTCTGCATTGTGCTCACAAAATATCTCAACATCACAAGTACCCTTAATTTCCAAATCTTTACATGTATGAACATATTTACAAGAACTACATGTTAAAGCAAATCAGATGAGACTAGTCTGGAGTCGGCACGACCTTCCTGTTCAGAGATACAGTTTTTCTTCATTTACTTAGGAACCATATGATTGAAAAATATGCCACTTTACTGGCGTCATATTAATAATTACCGGTATGCTCTTACCAACTTTCGCATCTCTTGAAATCAAGGGAAGGCCCAAATCACATTTTCTTTAATAACTTTAGTTGTGTTTATCCCACCAAAATTGTTTTAGCATGGGTAGAAGGGGCTGACTGTCACCTTTAATTAAAGCCTGGAATTACCGTTGTGTGATGTACACTGTCCACTTTATGTGATAAAATGACTCTCCCATTTTAAATCAAGTGCAGTTTCACTCCTCCTTTGCTGGCCATAACCTTTTTTAAGTTTCACTTTTTCTCTTTAGGCATTTGACGTAAGCAGAGATGCCTGTGTTTAGGTTGCACCTCCCCCTCCAATGCCTAATGGCCATTTTTTATGGGACTTGTGACCTGGAGGTTACAAGAGCTACCGGAACAGACATGGTTTATCTGGCCTACCCCGTATTTCCAATCTAAGGGTATATTATTTCTTGTATGTTTAAGGAAGGGCTCTGATTGATGAAGATGGCCAGACCTGAATCTCCAGGGCAACAGAGGGAGATCCTGGAGTTTTGTTTCACAACTGAAGAAATGGCCAGCAGCATGTGGACTTTTCAACTCATACACAATTGCTTTTTAATAACATCTTAGAAGGCATAGACTTTAACAATATATGCGTATTACTTCTGAATGGTACATGTACATGAGAACACCATACCCAAGCTTGAAAGTCTGGTGGGAATTTTGCTTGGCATCCTGTCAGTTCAGAGGGAAAAACAAAATATATTTTTTTTAAATTAATGTACACATGAAATGCTTTGTTTCCCTGCAGCTGCTTGGAGAACAATTATGTCATCCCATTGAAGATACTGTGCACTGCTATTTCATATATGTGAGTGCAGCTCTCCATGGATTTGGCAAAACATCCTTGCCACGTGTCTTTCTCTTCCTTCATGAAATGCATTTCGCATATCCGCGCATTTTACAATTGAGGTCCACTTTCTTTCCTTTGCGATGTAGGGTTCACTAGGCCTTATGTCCGACATCATTTCTGCACTGGCCTTTTATTTTTGTACACACTTACAAATTACTCTGGCCTCTTTATTTCTGGCACCCAGGGGCTATATTTCACCCCACATTTTTCTTGCAAATTCTTTTGCCTTTCACCATTAAATAGAGCTATAGCTATTGACAGGTGTGCAAGGACAGCTTAATTATAGGCTGCTTTTGGCTAGGTGTCAAACTCTGGACATAAGCAATGGGTTAACATGGAACAGAAAGCTCAGATACTCATTGCAGAATCTGATTCGGGTACCCCAAATGCGCAGACATATACAGAGCCCGTTGCTTGCCTCCCGTGCGGAAGTTGAGCTTTGACACATGACACCAGATTAATGTGGTTCGAAAGGATATCATTTATTCAGTGTTTCGTCAGGAAAGAATTTGGCCCAAACACCAATAGGAATTTGAAATATCTACAATTAATCTGGACATTACAAAAGCAAATAGTGTCAGGAATGGGACAGCACAAAATGGGGTTTTCTCCCGGTGTCCTCTAAGTGAGTGTACACATCATAACAATTTAGCCTAATCTGAAGATACTTGCCCCTGCATGGACAGTTTACTCTACAAAATAAGTTCTAAAGATGTGGCCAATAGAAACTTTCAAAACACATTCTGATATAGCCTAAGCATGCTAGTCCTAAACTAAAACACAAGTCTTGCTCACAAATTCTTACAAATGTGACTAGTCTTGCAGTACTAACAACGCAGTTTACCAACTCGACCGAAAAAAAAGTAATGACTTGCCCCATTGTAAATAAAAAAAGTACCATGCCATAATCAGACAATGTAGCCAGGCTGGCTGCAGCAATGCAGGCCAGTCTATATGATATGTCCACATTTTAAAGGCCGGATACATAAAAGACATTTTTTCCAGACAATATTTTCAGACGATTTTGTGTGACCTTTAAATGTGGAAATATTACACTGTGATCATGGCCCACCTCCTGGGAAGGCAATACCACCCCCGCTCCCACCCTCTCCTGCAAGGTCCGATATTGCACAAAAAGCTGGATAGGGTACACCCCACTTGTTACCTCTACTCACAGTTCAAATGATAGAGAAATCCCATGGGACAAGAATTCCACTGTGCTTGATTAACAGCAATTTAATTCCATGTAAATTAACAGTTCAGCCCTACAGCCAACACGTGTTTCGACAAACTGTCTTTGTCAAGGCTGAATAATGGACAGGACATATGGAAATGAAATTGAAAGTTGTATGATAATAGACATGTAAATCATTAATACATACCATTTGCAGGGTTTTAGGAGGGCGAGGATGGGGATGGCAACAAATGGAGAAGGGATGCTTGATTAAGTTCATAAATATATCATCCATCATTAAACTGCTATTCGCATTCTCTTTCAGATTGGTAGGAAGTACATGCATAGTAATACGTAATGGTTAAATTCCAGATAGGTCTTGGGTTCATTATAATACAGTGATCAAAACTTTAGAATGAGAAGCACCCACAAATTCCATAACTATAATTAACACCTTAATGGTGAAAAGAACATTTTAGGAGTGCGACATTGCTCTCTCAGTTATTACACTGTGATAGTTGGGAGCGTGAGGGTGATATAGGAGAACATTGTGATTAAGTGATAAACACAAGGACAACGTTCACACTCACCAAGGCTAAGTGCAATAGAAGAAAATAAGCTGATGGCAACAGGGAAGTACCTTACAAGATCAGTATTAGAAAGCGATAATAGTCAAAAATGAGGGACTCCGAGATAACTGACCAGATTGGTATGGCTAAGGAGTCTTTTCAGTGGTAAGTAGTGTTCTCATGAGTAGGGTGGCTCTGTATATAGTACCGCAAGAACATTTGGGGAATCTGAGTAAGGAAATCAGTTCAGCTTGCTGGGTTGTCTCCAATAACGGGCATGAGAAGAAATAGTTAAACTTACCCCTGTGGTATGATTGTACTCGTATAATAGAGCGTTTAACGGTCCAGTGGCTGTGTTTCAATATATATCCCTGCAAAATTGAAGGATAAATCGAAAATGTGACACTGTTGGTATCCTACTGTGTGTTAATCCGACTGTGGGCTAATGATTACATATTGGCCCATCCTCTTGACGATACGGAAAGGCAAAAAGACACATATGCCAAATATCGAGCATGAGAGAGTAATGCATATATCTGGAGGCTCTTTATTATATTCTTCACTATATGCAGTGTTTTTTGGGTACAACCCTTTCTGATAGGCGGGTTAATACCCGACTATCAGAAAGGGTTGTCCCCAAAAAACACTGCATATAGCGAAGCTTGTTGTGCAGGAGCTGCCGTGAGGTAGTGTTGCTACCAATATTAGAATTAAGTCGTCCTGGGAGCCCACAACTAAGTTGGGCCTGGACACACAACGTGCCTTGATGAACGGGATACATTGACTTACCCAATTGGGAGACGTAGCAACCATGGATTCCTCATGGTCTGCTGCACTGCGCCATCTGCACGGCAGAGTAAATACATTTATTGTTTATGCGAAGGTACATTTATTTACTTTCTCTTTCACTAGCCATTGTCACTTGGCCATAGTTACCCCTGGAAATCAGTCTGGGCTATGACACAAACAGATTAGAATTTGGGGAACGTAGTCTTTGGACTCTGGATTATAAATGAAGGACAGCAAACAAAAAGGGATTCAGAAACTTCCAGAAACAAAGTTCTCCTGTTTGGGTTGCTCTAGCATTCAGTTTATCACTTCTTCTGGAAACCACGAGGCCTCTATACCTATCTCAGGATTTAGGACTTTCCCCACTTGCCAAGTGACCCAAAAGGTCTCACCTTCTCTGGGGCTTTCCTTTTCTCTGTTAATTAGTCTTCTCTTCTGGGGTCAAGTGACCCTCACCTTCTTCCTCTGAGGTCAAAGTCATTATTTCTCTTGCTACTTCTCACCCCTCCAGTCGCTTGGGCCAGGGGTCTCTTTCTTTTGGTTTTAATTGGCTCTCCTCCCCATCACTGGAGCCCACTCCTCTTCTGATGACCCAGGGGCTCATGTCTTCCTCACATGAACACCCAATCTTCCAAGGTTCAGTGGGGATCCTCTCCCCCTCACCAGAGCACTCCCCCTCTTCTGGGGTTCAGGAGGCTCCACGCCCCCTCACTGGACTAGACCACTCTTTTGGGAGTTTGTGCACACTCATCGCCCCCTCTCTAGAGCACACTACTCTTCTGGCGTTCAGGGAGGTCTTCTCTCACTCACAGGAGCACACCTCTCTTCAGGGCTCTCCCCTGGCCCAAGAGACGGGATGGGTGAGAAGTAGCAAGAGAAAGAATGACTTTGACCTCAGAAGAGGAGACGTGTAACAAAAGAGGAGAGCCCCTGGAATCCAGAGGAGGGGTGGGCTACAGTAAAGATAGAACCAGTGAGTAGAGCACTATATCCCTGGGTGTGGAAGGATGAGCAGCGCTCCATATGCCTGAAGAACAGAAGGTGAGGGTCACTTGAGGTACACAAAGCTTGTAGGTGTTGTTTGGTTATTTGCCCACCCATTGACTGCCCACGGCCATGATGATCCCTATGGTCATTCCCTGCCTTTCCCTGCCCAAAACACTGCCTCATGGGAATTCTTTGAGCTCGCATTAATCAAGCTTTACCATCAAACATTGCACTCAAAGTGCCTGCCACAATTCTTTCTAAGCAGTCTTCCTAGAGTTAATTTCTTAATTGGAGATGTAAACCCACTACTGGTGTAATATAAATGTCATAACCAGATTTGCCTTCAGCCACTTGATTTATAAGCCCTATGGGTGTCCCTCATTGAAGTCCTGTTAAAAACTAGCATTGGCAAAGCTAACAGTTTCGCCTTCTGTATAACTATTATGCATTTACCAGGCAATGCTATTACATGCCCAGGTCCTTGCACCATTTAGCATCTGCTACCTTCAATAGCCAGTTAATACCTGTTGTATAGAAACTCAGACCCTCAGTTGAGTTGTAACCTTGGATTTATTGAACAGCAATGGTGGCAGCATAAATAAAGATAATTGCAAAGCACAGTTAAATTCACTGCAATGTAATGTCCAAGTCTCTGGGCTTTCTCGTAGTCTTTGGGGCATATACAAGTATCTGGTTCCTCATGCAGGAGCAGCGCCGGAGCTGCTGCTGCTTTGTGGCTCTCTAGCCTTCCCCAATGTGGATACCGCTCCCTGCAGCCTTCCACGGCTCTCGCATATAATCTCGTGAGATCTCGGCATTGTTTGGGTTTCGCGAGTAGTCCTACATACCTCCCTTCGATAACACAAGCACAGTTTTATATAATATGGTAATTATACTTAACCGGTATTCTGCTCTCTCTCCTTGGCCAAACCTCCATCTCGTGCTCACTGACCGGCATTGGGATTGTTTTGTAGGTCATCTCTGGCAGCTCGTTCTCTGTTTAACTTGCTCTGTGGGATGCCCTCTGCACCTCAACTTCTGGGTGTCCTGCTGCCTCCTGGTCTTGGTGCTCTTGACTGCTTGACTCGTCGCTTGCTCTTTCCGCTGGCTGATGCCTCGCAAACAGTGCCACATGTTCCACGTGCGGCCGTCTTGGGTGCGATTGTGGTTGGTGCCTCTGTGTACTACCTTGATTGGCCAACTAAACTTGGATCCTGTCACTTTATCTTTCAGTGGTAATAACAGTTTGATCCAGTCCCCTTCTCTGACTTCTCGACCTCGGACCGCTCTCCTCCGATCATTCAATTTCTTCATTTGGACCTTGCTGTTCTTTATCCTCTGTACCACGTCTTCCACATTCACTTCTTTGTCATCTCTCACGCCAGCCAACCATGGGGGTACCAACGTGGACGCTACTCTCCTTCCCCTCAGCATGCAGAAGGGTGACATTTGTGTGACGCTGTTGGGGGTCAGGCGGTGAGCTGCAAAGGCTTCTTTGAATGTTTTCAGGGGATCCATTCTGGATGCTGTGGCCAGCTGTATTGCTCCCTTGATGAAGCGATTTGCTTTTTCCACCAGCCCATTGGCCTGGGGCTGGTACAGCACTGTTTTGATTTGTCGTATGTTGTGCCTTTTCAAGAAAGTCTCCATTTCCTGTGAGACTAATTGGACTCTGTTGTCAATGATGATGTCATTGGGTAGCCCCTCTCTCTGGAACACGTTTGTCAATACTTCTATGACGGTTGACGTGGTGATATTTGATACGAATTTGGCTTCCACCCACTTTGACAAATAGTCGACCATGACCGCTCCGTAGCGGTGCTCACAGACATCGCCTCCAGAGGACCAATGAAGTCTAGTGCTACCTTCTGCCACCCTCCTTCTGGTACTTCTGTGGATATGAGTGGCGCCTGTCTCGTCTTTAACCTCTTATCGCTGTTCAAGCACTCGTGACATCTGTTGATCATCATGCGGATGTCCTGATCCATGGCTGGCCACCAGTTGGCCTCTCTCATTCAATGTTGTGTCATAGTGTTTCCTAAATGTCCTGAGTGGGCCCTACACAGGATGACTTTCCCCATCCCACTGGCGGAATCACCTGATCGCCCTTGATGATCAGTGATTCTGCTTCAAATATTTCCTTCACTACTTTCGAATAAGGCCTAATGCCTTCTGCGATGGCTCATTCCTCAGGCCACCATCTCCTGACCCGTTCCATTATGAGATCTTTGCAAGCTTCCTCGTTCCAATGGACCTCATTCATTTCCAGAAATTCGGCACTTCTCAGATCCTGAATGGATGCTACCACACATTCATCTTCTAAGAATGTGGTTGCCTTCTCCTTGTTTCCTGGTAGCCTGGACAGGCAGCCCAATCGGGCGTTTTTCCACCCTGATATATGCGCTATTTCAAATGCGTACTCCTGGAGTGTTGCTGAAATGCACGCTAGCCACAGGGTGGATGTTTTTGTCCCTCCTAGGCTTAACATGTGGATCAAGGGTTTATGATCAGTGAGCAGCTTGAATCTATTGCCCCAGATGTAAATCCTGTAGTACTCCACCGCCCATGCGCAGATCATATCTCCTTTCCCATTGACAAGTAATTTCTTTCGGCTTTGGATAATGCCTTGGATACAAATGCTACTACGTGTTCTCTATCCCCTCTCTTCTGAGTCAGAACAGCTCCCAAACCGTGCGAACTGGCATTGGTGGTGATGATTGTGTCCCACTCAGGATTGAATGGCTGGTAACACAGGGCTTTTATTATCCTTTCCTTAATCGCCTAGACAGCTTTCTTCTGTGCCTGGGACCATGTAAACTCAGTTTCATTTTTGAGCAGATCTCTTAACGGTGTGGCGACTTCTGAGAAGTTGGGAATGAACTTTGCGTAGCATTCAGCAAAACCCAAAAAGGATCTTAACTCGTGCCTGTTGGCGGGTTCTAGGTCTTTTACAATGGCCTGCACCAGGTTTTGCTTGGGAGGATCCCCTGACTGGATATATTGTATCCCAAGTATTCAACTTCCTTGGCCCTCAGCACACCTTGTCGTACCCGAGCTTGATGCCAGATTCTTGTAGCTTGTTGAGGACTTCTCTTAGTTTTCTGTCATGCGTGTGCTCATCTTCAGCGTAGCCTAATATATTGTCTTGAAAATAGAAGATGTTGCTCACGTCCCACAGCAACAAATCCATCATCCACTGGAAGGCAGAGGCTGCTGATGATAGGCTGAACTGCATCTTGGTGAACTGATAGGTGCTGAACGGGTGATAAACATGGTAAGGGGCTTAGATTCCTTATGCAAATGTAACTGGTGATAGGATCTCTCATATCCAGCTTAGAAAATACCTCGGTCTCCATCATCCTTAGTATGAGTTCATTTGTACTGGGGAGGGGAGAGCTGTCCATAATGACCTCTAAGATTAAGCTGCGAAGGTCTATACACACTCAAGTCCTCTGAGTTCTGTTTTTTTAATGAGCACCACCGGACTTAGCCACTCTGATGCTTCCACTTCATCGATGGTGCCTTCTTTCACAATTTTTTCCAGTTTCAATTTTAGTATGTTTCTAGCCGTTGCTGGCACTGGACGTACTTTGTGCCTCACCGGGCCTACATTGGTTTTGAGCATTATCCTATGAACATGATTCTTGATTTTTCCCAGTCCTTCGAAAAACAGTTTGGGGAAGTCTTCTTTCGACACAGGCAGTCCTCCTGCATTGACTGCTAACATTTGATTCTCCATGTTGGGATCCAACGTAATCTTTTATTAGGCTTGATCGTCCCAGCCCAGGACCATTGGACTTTCCCAGGCCAAATACACTCTGGTCCTGATCTTGTTTACCTATTCTTATGTGGGACATCACGTGGAGAAGTCCAGAAAGAGTCTGATCACCTGGGATCCCAAACACAGCGCTTTTTGTTCTCTTACAAGTCGAAGGAGGTGATCCCTGTCCCAATAGCTGAGAATCATGGCTATAATAGGCCACGGGATAAAGGCTTAAGGCTCCATGTGCTCACTCAACCGCAAAAAAGGGGCTCAACACAGGTGAACCCAAGAGATCCCTAAGCAAATTCTCCACCGCCTGTTCCATACCGCCTGTTAAGGCATCCGCCGGCACTCCCACTATCCGAATGTTGTTCCTCTGAGAACGAGATTCCAAATCATCCCACTTAGATTTCAAAATGTTCAGGTCTTTTACTAATTATGACACTGTAGCCTGAAGGTTCTGCACAGTGTCCTCAGTTGCCCCAATCCTCGTATCGGCTTCTGTAATGCATCTGGATTCTCTGTCCAGCTGCGTCCTGATGGAGGTGTCATTAGCAGTGATATCGTCCAATTTCTGGTGGACTGCCGCAAATCTCTTTGCCATGGCCTCCATTATTTGCGTGAGGACCTGGGGCGGATTTGGAAATGGCTGGGCCTGACCCACAAAGGAGGTATTTGGGGGGTCAGGGGTCCCTCTGGCATTGGCTGTGGAGTACTTATCCATGATGCCTGATTTCTTGCCCCCTCCTATGCCTCTAGTCATCACACCATGCCAAGATAGGTACTGGTTGCCCTGTTTGGTAGATCCAGCTTATCCCACAGGTCTAGATGTTGCCCCAGCCTTGGCTCTCACGGTTGCACATGGTATTGACTTAGTATCACACCGGGATTGAGTTGCGCAGCGCCATGTGCAATCTCCCTTTAGCTAGGCATTATAGAATCACTAGCCAGTCTTCAGTAGGGGTGCAGTTTATGTGAGCGTGGAGTGACAGCTATCTCCACTTTATCCCATGGCTGAGGTTTGTTTGTTTATTTATTTATAAAGTGCACCGGGCCGTTAAGTATCTGGGTGCTTGAAGGAAGTAGAATCTTAGGTTACAGGTACATAGGTATTATACATTTCTTATATTACAGTGTCACATATACAGCATTTCTTATGTTACAATGTCATATAGCTTATTAATAGGATATGTTACAGTTTCAAATCTTTTTACATTAAATATACAGAATATTCGGTACCGTTGAGGATTTAGCAGTCATTGGTGTGAAGCCAGAGTTTGACATTAGCTTTGAATACATGGAAGGAAGGAGTAGCTCTAAGTGAGTCTGGGATGGAGTTCCAAAGATGAGCTGCAAGAACTGGGAAGCTGGACCCTCCAGTTCTTTTTAGTTTGAAGTTGGGTATCTTGATACTATTGGATTGAGCCTTTCTGATGGGTCGCACAGAGGTGTACTTTGTGAATTTCTCTGCGTGGTATGCAGGTGCTTCATTATTCATACAGTTGTGTGTAGTTTTAAGTTTGATATGGTCATTGATGGCCAACCAGTTGATGGCTCTTCTTTGGTCAAATATGTGTTGCCCTTTAGGAATGCCTAATGCTGTCCTAAGGGCATTGTTTTGCAGGGTTTGGAGTTTGTTGGTGTTATGTTTACTGGTGCCTAGGTACAGTGCATTGCAGTAGTCTAATTTGGAGAGGATGAGGGCTTGCGGTATGGTGGTACAACTGTCTGTGGATAGGTATGGTTTGCATGCGTGAATAAGTTTGCAGGTGTAGCTCGTTTCTGAGGCTGTAGCATTTACTTGCTTGTCGAGGGTAAGAGCTGAATCTACATAGAATCCTAAAGTTTGAACTTCCTTGGCTACCTTGATTTTGATGCCATCAATAGTGATGGAATTGTAGAAATGGGGTCATTTGTTAAGTTTACTAGTGGACCCGATGATTAAGAGCTCGGTCTTGTCGTCGTTAAGACATAGGCCATGTGTGGCCATCCAAGTTTGGATGATTTGGTAGACTTTATTTATGAGGCTGGTGTCATTGTCATAGTCTCCTTGGATTGGGATAAGAATCTGGGTGTCGCCGGCGTAGTTGGTATATGAGTCCCCTAGTTTGTCCAAGATGTCAAACAGAGGCTTTGTAAAAATATTGTACAAAGTGGGGGAAATGCATGACCCTTAGGGGACTCCACAGGTGATGGGAACTGGATGCGCTGCTGATGTAGGTGAGAAGACTCTTATGGTTCTCTTATCCAAGAATGAGTTTATCCACGCCGTGGCTTTTGTGGAGAGGTTGGCAGCCGATTGGAGGTGGTTACAGAGAACCTTGTGGCCTACCAGGTCAAATGCGGCTGATAGGTCTAGGAGTAGGAGAATAGAAATGTCTCCTCTTTCTTTGCGCTCATCTAGTTGGTTTATGAGATCAAGGAGAGCCATTTCCGTTCCATGTCTCAGTCTAAATCCTGATTGTCTTGTCCCTAGTGGGTTGTTGATCTCCAAGTAAGATTGGATCTGTAGATATGCAGCTTTATCTAAGATTTTGAGGAGGAACGGGACAGTTGTTATGGGTCTATAGTTCGTTGGGACATTAGGGTTTCCTTTTTTTAGGAGAGGTAATATCCAAGCATCTTTAAGGTTGGTTGGCACAGAACAGAACTGAAAATGCTTTAAATGATGCGTTGATAAATGTGACGAAAGGGGCTAATTCATGTGCAGCCTCTTTGATAATAGGGGCTGGACAGGTGTCACCAAGGTATCGCTATTTTGTCTTGTAACATTGTGATTTTGTTGCATAAGGCATTTTGAATGTTTGTGCACCAGGTTTTGTCTTTGTAATAGTATTGTGGCAGCCCACAGTTGCAGGCAGGGTGTGCAAGGGAACTGCCACTGTAGCATCAAGGCCCAGCAACAGGATCAGTTCCTTGCCCTCGGAGAGCGAGGAATTCAAAGTGGTACTTCGCAGTTACTGTGTGGGCAGCCCACCAGTACAGCCTTCTGGCTTCCTGATGCAGAAGCTAAGAGCAGTACAAGTCATGCAGGCCCTTATGCAAATGGTAATGATACGTGGGTTTCGTATCGTAAGGCACCACCTTTGCACAGGGCCCAGGAAGCACTGTGCAGCAAATACAAGTGTAAGGCAGAGCTTGCACTACCCAGGGTGTTCGTTGGTGGGTTAGGGAGGGGGGTGCAACATGTACCAGAATGATGGCAGCCTCCCAGCAGGGAGTACACACTGCGGTTGGATTCTGTGACCTCCTCCAAGACTGTACCATGTTGCACTCTGCTCTGTGATGCCTCGTCCCAGAAGATAGTATGGTGCAGTGATTGTCAAATGTCCAGGACTGCATCGACACCTCCTCGCAGGGCAGATCCAGCCAGCCACGTTCAAAATCAGGAGGCACTGCACCATGCACTGAATCAACAGGGCCGACACCGACACAAGAGCGTATTCGCCCTCAACGCAGTAGCCTATTTTCTTCCATTGTGGATATCAATATCCGGGTCAGGCAGCCCACCCTTGCCGGGGGTGACTTCACAACTGGTGTCCACAGCAGGTTACCAGAGCCGCACTCATGTCGTGGTGCCTTCAGCACTCATCATACTTCTCGGAGCGCCGTGCCGTGGGTGGTTTGTTACCCGCTGACCCAAGGGGGACCAGGTAGCAGATCAGTCGTACCTCTCCTTCATATGGCACCCTCGGCCGGTACAGTAGGAGCCAGTTCATCCACTGGCTCAGTCCACTAGACTCAGTTGCAGACAGTCTCCAGAGCGGGCTTGCTTCCCGCATTAGGCAGCCCGACTCTCATGCGAGCTCAACTGCTGTAGGCATGGGGTCGAGACTCATCGTGGTGCAGTCCCTTCCCTCCTACTCTCCGCAGCCACTCAGCAGGGCCTTCCCGGCTCCATTTTCCCTCAGGAAATTCAGTATAGGTAGCTCACAGCGTCAGCACAATGTATTTATCCAAGTTTCAGCCATAAGTTGTGGGAAGAATGAATCTTTTTAAGCAAATATCGTGGGTTTTAGCGGAGCGACGGCAGGTGAAGCCCTCATTCACTCGCGCACAACAGCACCCCAACAGCGGCAAGCCAGTTTGTCAGAGGTTCCACACGATGCCCGCCATTTCCTCTCAGCCACCCTACAATGCATTTAAGGGTGACAGGGTCATACCAAGAGGTGCACTTGGCTTTGGGCTTCAAGCGGATCATCATAACAGGGGCTAGTACATCAAGAGTGTCAGAGATGGAAGAATGGAGTTTTGAAAGGGCTATGTCAGGATGTGAGTCAGTCAGAGGTGCAGGAGGGGGGGGAGAAAGTGGTGGCAAAAATCTCAACTGACACACGCTTCATGGGTCGGATGACTGTACTGAAGTTGGCTCGGCCTGAGGAGTAGAGAGAGAGAGATGAGATGAGATGAGAGGAGAGGAGAGGAGAAAGTGGTCACTCCAGGAGAGAGGAGTGGTGAGAGGGTTAGAGAGGGAGAGGTCTGAGGAGATCGGAACATCCAAGATATGCCCTGCAGAGCGAGTTGGGTCAGAGGGTAGAATAGAGAGAGAAAGAGAGTCACAGAGGTTACGAAAGAGTCCAGAGGAGGGACACGGAGCATCCAGGTGGATGCTGAGGTCTCCGAGCAGGAGGAGTTGAGTGGTAGAGGCAAGGAGGGAGGAGGAGAGGTCCATACACTCAGAGAGGAAGGAGTTTACCTGGCCAGGCGGCTGGTAGATAGTAGCCACAGTGAGAGAGCGGCCAGGGGAGAGAGAGTGCCTGCAGACCAGGCATTCAAAGGAGGAGTACACCTGCATAGGAATGATATAGGCAGGGATCCACTCCAGGAAGAACAAAGCTACACCCAGTGGTGTTGCCAGGTCTGGAAATGATCAGGGACTAAGCTTATGTTGGGACTGTCGGGACTCAGGGCTAGGTAGCATTTTGGTTGTAGCTGCTGAGCTTCTATCCAGGGCTACAACCAAAAGACCCGGGGCTATAACCCCTTCAGCCCCCGCCCTAGCAATGCCTCTGGCTACACCCCCACCGGGACGGTTGGATCTTGGCACAGAAAGGATCTTGTAGCCGTCAGGGAGGAGAGTGTAAAAACTTGTGACAGTTGTGGCCGTGAACCATGTCTCGGTCAGACTGAGGACATCAAGGTTGAGTTCTTCCAGGAGAAGGCAGATGTCAGAGGAGTGTTTGGCACTGTCTGCTACTATCTGGTCCCCTTACAAGGAGAAAAAGTGGGTAGCTGTCTCCTTGTCTTCAAACGATAACACCATACAGCCAGTTCTCTGTGGCCTGCTGAATTATGTTCGATTCCTCACAGCTCACTGCTTAGACATCTGGAACCTGCTATCCTCCCATGAACTGGACGTTTTCTGTGTCACGGAAACCTGCTAATGGAAGCCACTACACTCGATATTATTCAAGCACTTTCCCACACCTATGCCATATTGCATGGGGTCTGCAAATCATTGCATCCAGCCAGGTGGGGGGTTGCTATAATTTACATCATTTCCAGTGTGCAGAAATGACTTCTAGTTCCTGTGCTAATTTTGGACACTTACTAATTAGACTTTCCCTTTCAGCCAAGGAAACTGTTCATATTCTCATTGTCTATCGCCCTCCCTCCCAAATGGGTATTTGTTATCAGTTTTCTTTATTTTATTTCTTCATGCCGTCTGACCTGTTCTCAATTAATCATCATGGGTGATTTTAATTTTAGGTTTGATGACCCTCTAAACACTCATGTATCACAGCTGCAAACTGCTATGACCAACCTCCAAATTGTCCAATTAATTCAAGACCCTATGCCTGTAAAAGGCTGTATGTGAGATATGATTTTTGGAAATCCTGAAAAAGTCACTACACATGTTCCCCATCCTGCACTTTGGTTTTACCACTTTATTGTTCCTTTCACCTATTCCATTGCCTCGAAGGTATCTAAGTCATGCCCATTGGCTCATAAAATACGTGATTGGAAGCATGTAGCCCCTTTGGTATTGTTGAATTATATTAAAGACCTATTCACAATGTCAACTGAAGAGAAGGGAAAGTGACCCTTTAATGGTTCTACAGGAGGCATTTCAAAGTGCTGTCGAGGCACTGACCTCTGTCACATAGACATAAAGGGAGGGGAAAATCCTCTGCTCCATGGTACTGATCCTGCTTTCATTATGCGAAGCTGTAAAATAGACAAGCAGAACGCACCTGGCTTATAAAGAATCAAGATACAGACAATAGCCCGATGAAATGACATTGCATCATCTATCGCAAGTCCATCAAAGAGTATGTGAAGATGTGCGATACTATACCAAAGAATCTTCCTACACCTAGCGACCCACATTCCCTTGGTAGAGACTTCTGGTCTAGTAAACTGAAAACAAAAAAATGTCTGCCTATGACTGTGACTCAAGTTTTGGATATTGTTTCCAAGCTTCGATCCACTACGCCTCTTGACCCCATTCCGCTCACAGTTTTGCCGCACCCAACAATAACACACAGGTCTTTGGGCTTTTATCAGAATACAATGGGAACACCGAATTTGAGAGATTTAGCACAGCTGTAATGTGAAAGAATGAAATGGGAAATTTGTTTTGCAGAGCAAAATGGGAAAATCGGTTTTGGGATTGGGATCACTGATGCAAGATGGGAAAGAAAAACAGGGGGAAATTCGTTTTTCAGGGCACAATGGGAAAACAGGAGCAATTTCGTTTTGCACCTTGCATATGCACAACCACTACTAGGCTTCCCACTTCTGATTTAGACTGAAGGGGATCAATGGGGAAATTCGTTTTTGGACCCGGCGCACACACATGGAACAGGGCTTTTGGGGTTAATTCTTTTGACAAATCCTTATGACTACACAGGCTCACAACACACTGAGAAGTGTTTGTTAGTTTCAAATGCCAACAAACACCCCTGTGATTAAATATGCTAGAGATCTACACAGGCAAACAGGAGATTTTTCAAGGGGGAAATGGCCAAAATATTGCTGCAGAAATATAAGGCCTACACAATCTATGCATTTGGGGTGGTTCTACTTACAGGAGAGGCCTTAAACTGAGCATCAGGAATCTCAGAGCACCACTGGGACATCTAAGGGGTCAGTCAAAGATCTCCTCTGAGTCCTCCAAGGGGACCCAATCAGCTTCTATGTCTCCTGTCTCCACTGCAAGACTTGGGACTCTCCGCTGGGATGTTTTTTGCCAGATTCACGCAGCAGGTCGCCTCTCGGAAATATTGGAAGAAGTCCAGCTCTGATGCAAACTGGCTTAGTTATAGGGCAAATGACATCACAACTTGTCACGATACCTACAAAGGAGATTGGCTAGTCTTCACTTACCCCCTCCACCTGTGTGCCGATAGGACAAGGGGACAGGGGAGTGCTTTGGGATAGCGATGGGAGGAGAGATCTTCATCATCTCACTTTGACAGGTGAACTCGGTCTGCATTGTGCTCACAAAATATGTCAACATGGCAAGTACCCTTAATTTCCAAATCTTTACATGTATGAACATATTTACAAGAACTACATGTTAAAGCGAATCAGATGAGACTAGTCTGCAGTCGGCACGACCTTCCTGTTCAGAGATACAGTTTTTCTTCATTTACTTAGGAACCATATCATTGAAAAATATGCCACTTTACTGGCGTCATATTAATAATTACCGGTATGCTCTTACCAACTTTCGCATCTCTTGAAATCAAGGGAAGGCCCAAATCACATTTTCTTTAGTAACTTTAGTTGTGTTTATCCCACCAAAATTGTTTTAGCATGGGTAGAAGGGGCTGACTGTCACCTTTAATTAAAGCCTGGAATTACCGTTGTGTGATGTACGCTGTCCACTTTATGTGATAAAATGACTCTCCCATTTTAAATCAAGTGCAGTTTCACTCCTCCTTTGCTGGCCATAACCTTTTTTAAGTTTCACTTTTTCTCTTTAGGCATTTGACGTAAGCAGAGATGCCTGTGTTTAGGTTGCACCTCCCCCTCCAATGCCTAATGGCCATTTTTTATGGGACTTGTGACCTGGAGGTTACAAGAGCTACCGGAACAGACATGGTTTATCTGGCCTACCCCGTATTTCCAATCTAAGGGTATATTATTTCTTGTATGTTTAAGGAAGGGCTCTGATTGATGAAGATGGCCAGACCTGAATCTCCAGGGCAACAGAGGGATATCCTGGAGTTTTGTTTCACAACTGAAGAAATGGCCAGCAGCATGTGGACTTTTCAACTCATACACAATTGCTTTTTAATAACATCTTACAAGGCATAGACTTTAACAATATATGCATATTACTTCTGAATGGTACATGAACATGAGAACACCATGCCCAAGCTTGAAAGTCTGGTGGGAATTTTGCTTGGCATCCTGTCAGTTCAGAGGGAAAAACATTTTTTTTTTAATTAATGTACACATGAAATGCTTTGTTTCCCTGCAGCTGCTTGGAGAACAATTATGTCATCCCATTGAAGATACTGTGCACTGCTATTTCATATATGTGAGTGCAGCTCTCCATGGATTTGGCAAAACATCCTTGCCACGTGTCTTTCTCTTCCTTCATGAAATGCATTTCGAATATCCGTGCATTTTACAATTGAGGTCCACTTTCTTTCCTTTGCGATGTAGGGTTCACTAGGTCTTATGTCCGACATCATATCTGCACTGGCCTTTTATTTTGGTACACGCTTACAAATTACTCTAGCCTCTTTATTTCGGGCACCCAAGGGCTATATTTCACCCCACATTTGTCTTGGAAATTCTTTTGCCTTTCACCATTAAATAGAGCTATAGCTATTGACAGGTGTGCAAGGACAGCTTAATTATAGGCTGCTTTTGGCTAGGTGTCAAACTCTGGACATAAACTCTGGGTTAACATGGAACAGAAAGCTCAGATACTCATTGCAGAATCTGATTCGGGTACCCCAAATGCGCAGACATATACAGAGCCCGTTGCTTGCCTCCCGTGCGGAAGTTGAGCTTTGACACATGACACCAGATTAATGTGGTTCGAAAGGATATAATTTATTCAGTGTTCCGTCAGGAAAGAATTTGGCCCAAACACCAATAGGAATTGGGGAAATATCTACAATTAATCTGGACATTACAAAAGCAAATAGTGTCAGGGATGGGACAGCACAAAGTGGGGTTTTCTCCCTGTGTCCTCTAAGTGAGTGTACACATCATAACAATTTAACCTAATCTGAAGGTACTTGCCCCTGCATGGACAGCTTACTCTACAAAATAAGTTCTAAAGATGTGGCCAATAGAAACTTCCAAAACACATTCTGATATAGCCTTAGCATGCTAGTCCTAAACTAAAACACAAGTCGTGCTTTCAAATTCTTACAAATTTGACTAGTCTTGCAGAACTAACAACGCAGTTTACCAACTCGACCGATAAAAAATAATGACTTTCCCCATTGTAAATAAAAATTTAAAAAAGTACCATGCCATAATCAGACAATGCAGCCCGGCTGGCTGCAGCAATGTAGGCCAGTCTATGTGATATGTCCACATTATAAAGGCCGGATACAAAAAAGACATTTTTTCCAGACAATATTTTCAGACGATTTTGTGTGACCTTTAAATGTGGAAATATTACACTGTGATCATGGCCCACCTCCTGGGAAGGCAATACCACCCCCGCTCCCACCCTCTCCTGCAAGGTCCAATATTGCACAAAAAGCTGGATAGGGTACACCCCACTTGTTACCTCTACTCATAGTTCAAATGATAGAGAAATCCCATGGGACAATAATTTCCCTTGAGTCTCTCCAGCTAGGTCAGAGACTAGAAAGTCTCCCCCCTACTCCCCCAGTATCACAATCAATGGGGTCACCAATTTCCACTCTGTGGTGTCACGTGGAGGAGGGTATTTAAGCTGCAAGAAAACAAGCAGAAAAGCTCCTTTAGGCTGAAAGAAAACAAGCAGCAAAGCTCCTGTCCATGGACATGGAGCTTTGGTGCCTGTTTTCTTGCTGCCTAAAATACCCTCCTCCACGTGACACCACAGAGTTAAAATTTATGACCCAATTAATTCTGAGACTGCGGGGGAAAGGACTTTCTAGTCTCTGACCTAGCTGGAGAGACTCAAGGGCAATTCTTGTCCCATAGGATTATTCGATCATTCGAACTGTGAGGAGAGGTACCCAGTGGGGTGTACCCTTTCCAGCTTTTTAGGCAATATTGGACCTTGGTTTGAGAATAGTGAAAGGGTAAATGGATTTGATGCACCAGAAGTGATGAAGGTAGCGTGAGCAACATTGAAAGTTGAAGGTGGTTTTAGGGTTTTTTCAAGACACTGGGTGATGCACTGATCAATGATTTCTTCAGTCAAGTATACTACACGTGCACAGTTTATCAGCCCCCGATGAATGTCCGGCAGAAACTTGGACAAGTTGGGCTATTTAAGCAGCACTGAATTGCATATTTTTGTATTTTGATCCCAATATCTGAGAACAAAACAGTGCATAGTGGCAATCCCTTGGATTTAATATGTGTTATGTTCATGGATTAACCATTTTTTCTATTCCATGGTTTTTATCTGGATATTTATTATGTATTTTTTCTATGACTGTGTGTGCATATATGTTTAATAAAATTGATTTATGATATTATATATGTGGTCTAGATGAAAAGTTCATAGATGAGCGTTGTTTTTGAGTTCCCTTTTTATTATTAGCCTTCCTTTGCTTAATAGAATATTGTACATCCCATAAGGTAGGAGGGTTTCTGTACCGTAGGTGGAGTAGCCATTTATGGTATTATTACCACCAATAACACAGCAGAACTTTTCAAAATCTGCAATGAATATGCCAATCCTACTGCTGTCTCCTCTTCTCCCCTTCCCTCCCAGGCCCTCTGTAGTGCACTGGCCTCCCACTTCTCCACCAAAACCCAGGACACCCTGTCCTCACTCTCCTCTACTCCCTTCCCCACCCCCCCATCTCTTGCCTCCTTTGGTCCCCCCTTTGTCTCCCATTGCACTGGACGTGGTGTCTAGTAGTCAGATCTATGAAAGTCTCCTCTAAACAGGTGCTCCCCTGCTCTTCCAGAACTATTAAGGACAACATCTCCTCTCTTGCCACCGCCTTGCAGACCTCTGTAACCACTCTTTTGCCACTGGCTCTTTCCCACCATCCCTCAAGCACACTCTCCTAAAAAGGTTGACTGCTGACCCTACATGTCCCGCAAACTATCGCCCTATTAATAACACCCCTTTCTTGGACAAACCCCTGAAAAGGTTGTTCATCCCTCAACTGACCCACCACACTGAATCTGCTGACTGCAGAGCATCCAGAGGCATGGAAACTGATCTCCTGAACACCTGTGAAGACCTGCTCTCAAATCTAGATTCCAACTCTCCCTCTGTTCTTATGCCCTTTGATCTATCCTCTGCATTTGACACGGTCAATCATACCATTCTCATGAATTGTCTCAGTGACACCCTTGGCACCACGGACCAGGCACTGGCCTGGCTGACCTCCTTCCTTTCTAACTGACCTTCCCAAGTGCAACTGGGCCCTTTCCGCTCCTCCACCTCACTCTCTACTGCAGAGTTCCTCGGGGCTCTGTCCTATCACTGTGACTTTTCAATATTTACCATGCCCCTCTGGTCCACTTGATCTACACCTTTTCTCCTAATTTTCAGTGTTTAAGCTTCCCTCCTCTATCTCCTCTTCTTCCTCCCTCATACCCGACTGCTTGACTTCTATTCAGGCTTGGTTCTCTGCAAAAGATGTCTGCCTTAATGCCAGTAAGACTGAGATCCTTCTCATTGGGACACCGGCTCCCTGTTTCCCTCCCACGCTCTGCCCACCCTCCTTGGCCCCCCTTCCCTCACCCTCTTATGAGGCTAAAACCCTTGGGGTTATCTTCATCTCCTCTCTCTCTTCTCACCCTCACGTCACAGACTTTGCCAAGAAGTCCAAATTTCTGCTCCACCTCCTTAGAGGCATTCTTCCTTTCCTCACCTTTCCCCAGAAGCTCAATATCACAAAAGCTCAGAATCGATGTAGGCTGGACTACTGCAATAGCCTGTTTATACATCTGCCTCTTTCCTCCCTTCACCCTCTTCAACTAATCCAGAATAAGGATGTGAGATTTATCCTTGGCCTCAAGCCCAGGGACCGCCTATCTCCAGCCCCAAAATCTCTCCACTGGCTCCCGGTAGCTGCAAGGATCAAATTCAAGACCCTCTGCACCATCCACAAGGCTATCAGAGGCCTGGGACCCCGCTACCTCCAACTTTCTCTCCCTAAATACCCCCCTGCTAGAGTCCTTCGGTCCTCTAGCTCCAACTCTCAGCAGATCAGACTTTTCTCTAAGCAGAGAGTGGGGGCGGGTAGATCTCTTCTTCGGCAGGGGCCTCCATTTGGAACGGCCTTCCTGCCCCTCAAAGACTTGAGCCAGATCTTCTTAAATTCCCAAAACTTCTCAAGACTTTTCTTTTCTAATCCTCCTTCCCTCTCCACCTCCCTTGCTGAATTCTCCCATCCACTGCGACTGGTTGCCTGTTCCCTTATGTGCCTTCCTGGGGGTCAGCCCCCGTCGTCCAGTCTACTACAGCACACCTTAACCATCACATGCCCTTGGGCACCCTTCCCTGACTAGCCTGATTCTGGTCCACCTTTCCTTGAATTAGCCGACCCTTACCCCTGGTTTCCCCCAGCACTTGCCTTGCCCCTGGGGCACCTGCCTTCCTGCACTTCTCCGTCTCCCCCTGCCCTTCCTCCCTGACCTGCCCCACCCCTGCACTTAATGCCCCTGCACTGGCACGGTCCAAATGTCACAGGCCTAGTACGACTGTTTTACTGTGATCATTCACTGTTATTGCTCTTTCTCCTCTGTCCCCTCCACCCTCTATTGTCTTGTGGCACCTTGAAACACTTGTGTATAGGTGCCTTACAGATGTCCAATAAATACAATGAACACATTCAGAGCTGCAGTAACCGAGCCAGCATGCAAGGCTTGCATCGCCCAATTGGGGATTCTGGCTGGTGTATGAATCGTCAAAGGGAAGTCACGTTTTTCTTTTTGACAGTTCAAGCCAGCCCAGGAGTGCTCCCTCAGATTCTGCACTGGGCTGGCTTCAGAGGATTTGCTATTTAATGAAAATAACGTTTATTTTCAATAAAAAACAAATTAATCACCACGTAGGGTGTGGACAACGCAAATTGTTCTCGTTCTTCATAAAATCACCTTGTCGATGCAAGTGGGCAAGGAGATTTTGCAAGCCCTGCAAATGTTCCAATCCTTGACCAAAATTAAAGTTCACAACCTATTCCATAGTTTTCAACTCTAATCTACACCACAACAAGAAAGGAATGGTTCCTGGGACAGTGGCTCTGGATGATTGCGCTAGCCTAGATTGTGCATGAGCAGGAATAGGTTAACAGACTTAAATACAAAGCAAGATGCAACAAAACAATTCAATGGATGTGCTTGATTAACAGCTATTTAATTCCATGTAAATCAACAGTTCAGCCCTACACGTGTTTCGACAAACTGTCTTTGTCAAGGCTGAATAATGGACAGGACATATGGAAATGAAATTGAAAGTTGTATTATAATAGACATGTAAATCATTAATACCATTTGCAGGGTTTTAGGAGGGCGAGGACGGGGATGGCAACAAATGGAGAAGGGATGCTTGATTAAGTTCATGAATACATCATCCATCATTATACTGCTATTCGCATGCTCTTTCAGATTGGTAGGAAGTACATGCATAGTAATACGTAATGGTTAGATTCCAGATAGGTCTTGGGTTGATTATAATACAGTGATCAAAACTGTAGAATGAGAAGCACCCACAAATTCCATAACTATAATTAACACCTTAATGGTGAAAAGAACATTTTAGGAGTGTGACATTGCTCTCTCAGTTATTACACTGTGATAGTTGGGAGCGTGAGGGTGATATAGGAGAACATTGTGATTAAGTGATAAACACAAGGACAACGTTCACACTCACCAAGGCTAAGTGCAATAGAAGAAAATAAGCTGATGGCAACAGGGAAGTACCTTACAAGATCAGTATTAGAAAGCGATAATAGTCAAAAATGAGGGACTCCGAGATAACTGACCAGATTGGTATGGCTAAGGAGTCTTTTCAGTGGTAAGTAGTGTTCTCACGAGTAGGGTGGCTCTGTATATAGTACCGCAAGAACATTTGGGGAATCCGAGTAAGGAAATCAGTTCAGCTTGCTGGGTTGTCTCCAATAACGGGCATGAGAAGAAATAGTTAAACTTACCCCTGTGGTATGATTGTACTCGTATAATAGAGCGTTTAACGGCCCAGTGGCTGTGTTTCAATATATATCCCTGCAAAATTGAAGGATAAATCGAAAATGTGACACTGTTGGTATCCTACTGTGTGTTAATCCGACTGTGGGCTAATGATTACATATTGGCCCATCCTCTTGACGATACGGAAACGCAAAAAGACACATATGCCAAATATCGAGCATGAGAGAGTAATGCATATATCTGGAGGCTCTTTATATTAACCCGACTATCAGAAAGGGTTGTTCCCAAAAAACACTGCATATAGTGAAGCTTGTTGTGCAGGAGCTGCCGTGAGGTAGTGTGGCTACCAATATTAGAATTAAGTCGTCCTGGGAGCCCACAACTAAGTTGGGCCTGGACACACAACGTGCCTTGATGAACGGGATACATTGACTTACCCAATTGGGAGACGTAGCAACCATGGATTCCTCATGGTCTGCTGCACGGCGCCATCTGCACGGCAGAGTAAATACATTTATTGTTTATGCGAAGGTACATTTATTTACTTTCTCTTTCACTAGCCATTGTCACTTGGCCATAGTTACCCCTGGAAATCAGTCTGGGCTATGACACAAACAGATTAGAATTTGGGGAACGTAGTCTTTGGACTCTGGATTATAAATGAAGGACAGCAAACAAAAAGGGATTCAGAAACTTCCAGAAACAAAGTTCTCCTGTTTGGGTTGCTCTAGCATTCAGTGTATCACTTCTTCTGGAAACCACAAGGCCTCTATACCTATCTCAGGATTTAGGACTTTCCCCACTTGCCAAGTGACCCAAAACGTCTCACCTTCTCTGGGGCTTTCCTTTTCTATGTTAATTAGTCTTCTCTTCTGGGGTCAAGTGACCCTCACCTTCTTCCTCTGAGGTCAAAGTCATTATTTCTCTTGCTACTTCTCACCCCTCCAGTCGCTTGGGCCAGGGGTCTCTTTCTTTTGGTCTCAATTGGCTCTCCTCCCCATCACTGGAGCCCACCCCTCTTCTGATGACCCAGGGGCTCATGTCTTCCTACATGAACACCCAATCTTCCAAGGTTCAGGGGGGATCCTCTCCCCCTCACCAGAGCACTCCCCTCTTCTGGGGTTCAGGAGGCTCCACGCCCCCTTACTGGACAAGACCACTCTTTTGGGAGTTCATGCACACTCATCTCCCTCTCTCTAGAGCACACTACTCTTCTGGCGTTCAGGGAGGTCTTCTCTCACTCACAGGAGCACACCTCTCTTCAGGGCTCTCCCCTGGCCCAAGAGATGGGAGGGGTGAGAAGTAGCAAGAGAAATAATGACTTTGACCTCAAAAGAGGAGACGTGTAACAAAAGAGGAGAGCCCCTGGAATCCAGAGGAGGGGTGTGCTGCAGTAAAGATAGAACCGTTTAGTAGGGCACTATATCCCTGGGGGTGGAAGGATGAGCAGCTCTCCATATGCCTGAAAAACAGAAGGTGAGGGTCACCTGAGGTACACAAAGCTTGTAGGTGTTGTTTGGTTATTTGCCCACCAATTGACTGCCCACGGCCATGCTGATCCCTATGGTCATTCCCTGCCTTTCCCTGCCCAAAACACTGCCTCATGGGAATTCTTTGAGCTCGCTTTATTCAAGCTTTACCATCAAACATTGCACTCAAAGTGCCTACCACAATTTTTTCTAAGCAGTCTTCCTAGAGTTAATTTCTTAATTGGAGATGTAAACCCACTACTGGTGTAATATAAATGTCATAACCAGATTTGCCTTCAGCCACTTGATTTATAAGCCCTATGGGTGTCCCTCGTTGAAGTCCTGTTAAAAACTAGCATTGGCAAAGCCAACAGTTTCGCCTTCTGTATAACTATTATGCATTTACCAGGCATTGCTATTACATGCCCAGGTCCTTGCACCATTTAGCATCTGCTACCTTCAATAGCCAGTTAATACCTGTTGTATAGAAACTCAGACCCTCAGTGGAGTTGTAACCTTGGATTTATTGAACAGCAATGGTAGCAGCATAAATAAAGATAATTGCAAAGCACAGTTAAATTCACTGCAATGTAATGTCCAAGTCTCTGGGCTTTCTCATAGTCTTTGGGGCATATACAAGTATCTGGTTCCTCATGCAGGAGCAGCGCCGGAGCTGCTGCTGCTCTGTGGCTCTCTAGCCTTCTCCAATGTGGATGCCGCTCCCTGCAGCCTTCCACGGCTCTCGCATATAATCTTGTGAGATCTCGGCATTGTTTGGGTTTCGCGAGTAGTCCTACATACCTCCCTTCGATAACACAAGCACAGTTTTATATAATATGGTAATTATACTTAACCGGTATTCTGCTCTCTCTCCTTGGCCAAACCTCCATCTCGTGCTCACTGACCGGCATCGGGATTGTTTTGTAGGTAATCTCTGTCAGCTCGTTCTCTGTTTAACTTGCTCTGTGGGATGCCCTCTGCGCCTCAACTTCTGGGTGTCCTGCTGCCTCCTGGTCTTGGTGCTCTTGACTGCTTGACTCGTCGCTTGCTCTCTCCACTGGCTGATGCCTCGCAAACAGTGCCACATGTTCCATGTGTGACCGTCTTGGGTGCGATTGTGGTTGGTGCCTCTGTGTACTACCTTGATTGGCCAACTAAACTTGGATCCTGTCACTTTATATTTCAGTGGTAATAACAGTTTGATCCAGACCCCTTCTCTGACTTCTCGACCTCGGACCACTCTCCTCCGATCATTCAATTTCTTCATTTGGACCTTGCTGTTCTTTATCCTCTGTACCACGTCTTCCACATTCACTTCTTTGTCATCTCTCACGCCAGCCAACCATGGAGGTACCAACGTGGACGCTGCTCTCCTTCCCCTCAGCATGCAGAAGGGTGACACTTGTGTGACGCTGTTGGGGGTCAGGCGGTGAGCTGCAACGGCTTCTTTGACTGTTTTCAGGGGATCCATTCTGAATGCTGTGGACAGCTGTATTGCTCCCTTAATGAACCGATTTGCTTTTTCCACCAGCCCATTGGCCTGGGGCTGGTACAGCACTGCTTTGATTTGTCGTATGTTGTGCCTTTTCAAGAACGTCTCCATTTCCTGTGAGACTAATTGGTCTCCATTGTCAATGATGATGTCATTGGGTAGCCCCTCTCTCTGGAACACGTTTGTCAATACTTCTATGGCGGTTGACGTGGTGATATTTGATACAAATTTGGCTTCCACCCACTTTGTCAAATAGTCGACCATGACAACTCCGTAGCGGTGCTCACAGACATCGCCTCCGGAGGACCAATGAAGTCTAGTGCTACCTTCTGCCACCCTCCTTCTGGTACTTCTGTGGATATGAGTGGTGCTTGTCTCGTCTTTAACCTCATATCGCTGTTCAAGCACTTGTGACATCTGTTGATCATCATGCAGATGTCCTGATCTATGGCTGGCCACCTGTTGGCCTCTTTCATTCAATGTCGTGTCATAGTGTTTCCTAAATGTCCTGAGTGGGCCCTACACAGGATGACTTTCCCCATCCCACTGGCGGAATCACCTGATCGGCCTTGATGATCAGTGATTCTGCTTCAAATATTTCCTTCACTACTTTCGAATAAGGCCTAATGCCTTCTGCGATGGCTCATTCCTCAGGCCACCATCTCCTGACCCATTCCATCATGAGATCTTTGCAGGCTTCCTCGTTCCAATGGACCTCATTCATTTCCAGAAATTCGGCACTTCTCAGATCCTGAATGGATGCTACCACACATTCATCTTCTAAGAATGTGGTTGCCTTCTCCTTGTTTCCTGGTAGCCTGGACAGGCAGCCCAATCGGGCGTTCTTCCACCCTGATATATGCACTATATCAAATGCGTACTCCTGGAGTATTGCTGAAATGCACGCTAGCCACAGGGTGGATGTTTTTGTCCCTCCTGGGCTTAACATGTGGATCAAGGGTTTATGATCAGTGACCAGCTTGAATCTATTGCCCCAGATGTAAATCCTGTAGTACTCCACCGCCCATGCGCAGATCATATCTCCTTTCCCATTGACAAGTAATTTCTTTCGGCTTTGGATAATGCCTTGGATACAAATGCTACTACGTGTTCTCTATCCCCTCTCTTCTGAGTCAGAACAGCTCCCAAACCGTGTGAACTGGCATTGGTGGTGATAATTGTGTCTCACTCAGGATTGAATGGCTGTTAAGACAGGGCTTTTATTATCCTTTCCTTAATCGCCTAGACAGCTTCCTTCTGTGCCTGGGACCATATAAACTCAGTTTAATTTTTGAGCAGATCTCTTAACGGTGTGGCGACTTCTGAAAAGTTGGGAATGAACTTTACGTAGTATTCAGCAAAACCCAAAAGGATCTTAACTCGTGCCTGTTGGTGGGTTCTAGGGCTTTTACAATGGCCTGCACCAGGTTTTGCTTGGGAGGGTCCCAGAGCTTGATGCCAGATTCTTGTAGCTTGTTGAGGACTTCTCTTAGTTTTCTGTCATGCGTGTGTTCATCTTCAGCGTAGACTAATATATTGTCTTGAAAATAGAAGATGTTGCTCACGTCCCGCAGCAGCAAATCCATCATCCGCTGGAAGGCAGAGGCTGCTGATGATAGGCTGAAGGGCATCTTGGTGAACGGATAGGTGCGAACGGGTGATAAACATGGTAAGGGGCTTAGATTCCTTATGCAAATGTATCTGGTAATAGGATCTCTCATATCCAGCTGAGAAAATACCTTGGTCTCCATCATCCTTAGTATGAGTTCATTTGTACTGGGGAGGGGAGAGCTGTCCGTAATGACCTCTAAGTTTAAGCTGCGAAGGTCTATACACACTCAAGTCCTCCGAGTTCTGTTTTTTAATGAGCACCACCGGACTTAGCCACTCTGATGCTTCGATGGTGCCTTCTTTCACAATTTTTTACAGTTTCAATTATAGTATGTTTCTAGCCGTTGCTGGCACGGGACGTACTTTGTGCTTCAACGGGCCTGCATTGGTTTTGAGCATTATCCTATGAACATGATTCTTGATTTTTCCCAGTTTGGGGAAGTCTTCTTTCGACACAGGCAGCCCTCCTGCATTGACTGATAACATTTGATTCTCCATGTTGGGATCCAATGTAATCTTTTATTTGGCTTGATCGTCCCAGCCCAGGACCATTGGACCTTCCCAGGCCAAATACACTCTGGTCCTGATCTCCCTTCCTTTGAACTCGATGACGCCATTGATGTATCCCAAGAAACGTACTGTGGCACCTCCAGATACCGTGGGCTTATGTTTGGTGCCATGTATTTGTACTTTATCACTTCCCATCATCTCTTTATACATGAGTATGGGCAGTATTGTTAAGTCGGAGCATGAGTCTGCCAATACTTTTGTTTCCATTCTTTCCACTCTGATTATGCAGTGAGGTTTTTCCCTCCTGGCCCTCGAGCTGTTGACAATTATGACAGTGGGTAATCCTTCCTCTTTGGACATGTCTCTTTCCTCGCCTTACTCCACCTGTACAGTGTTCACTTTTTTGTTGCCCCACCTGAATGCGATCGCAAAGCATCCAATTCTTTTTCACACTGATTATTATTTGTCCCTCACAGGACATTCCTTGTCATTTGCCAAGTGCTCTGTGCTGGTAGATCTATGCCATTTGAGGGGTTCCTTCCTCCCCCACCTTCCTTCCCTTGGTTCAGCTGGATGCCTCTCTTTCTACCCTCTAAACATTAGGGCCTGGACTTCTGGGTGTACCTGAGCTACCATTGAACTCTTTGCATCTGTCCGCGGTTTCTTCGATGGCTCTCGCATTCTCAACGGCTTTGTCCATTTGGAATTATCTTTCCATGATGAACTGCACCTTCCTGCTATTTGTGTGTACCTTCAACATGTCGCAAATCATGCTTTCTGCATTATTTCCAAAGTTGCATATGGACGCCAACTCGCGTAGCTTTGTGACGTAATCATCCACGGGTTCAGAAGCCTCTTGTTTGCAACCGTAGAACCTAATTCTATGTAATACTGTGTTTTCTTTGCTGGCAAATCATCTTACAGTACTCCCCATGGCTTCATTGTACACATCATCATCAACTCCCGCCACTACTTCTGGTGTGCGACTGGCAAACACTCTTTGTCCATCTACTCCTAATGCATTTAAAAGCATTGCCCTGCGCCTCACGGCCGACTATTCTGTACCTCCCAGCACATCTACATATGTTGTAAATAAAGGCTCCCACTGAGGCCATGGAATTGTGGGCCTAACTGGAGTTTGCAGAAAAGGAGAGGGTGACGTTGCACCTTGCATGGTGGTTCGCGGGATCTCTGTTGCTCCTCGTCACCAATTATGTTGTATAGAAACTCAGACCCTCACTGGAGCTGTAACCTTGGATTAATTGAATAGCAATGGTGGCAGCATAAATATAGTTGCAAAGCACAGTTCGATTCACTGCACTATAATGTCCAAGACTCTGGGCTTTCTCATAGTCTTTGGGGCATATACAATTCTCTGACTCCTCATGCAGGAAGAGTGCTGGGAGCTGCTGCTGCACCATGGCTCTCTAGCCGCTAATAATGCAGATTCTGCTCCCTGCAGCCTTCCGCGCTTCTCAGATCTAATCTTGTGAGATCGCGGTGTTGCCGGGTCTTGCAAGTAGTCCTGCAATACCATTACGGCAGGGCCAGGCAAGTGCCTTTTCCATGCCTACACTGGGAAGGAAATAGCAATGTGTTTTATTATGTGGAGGTAGCTATGTTTTAGAATTTCTTTAATTAGTTCCTTTGGTGTTCTGAAGATATTTTGTGTGTCCCTTCCCCCAAAGATCCTGATCGCATTGATTGTGTGTTTTACTTTATTTTTCATTCTTTGCTTCCCGGCCGTGTTCAGGAGGGTGAATTACTTTACTGTCAGTCCTTACGCCTTGCCGCAACCCACAGTGTGTTCTGCGGGCGCTGACCCCGAAGCAGGCACACCTTTGGTGTACCGATGGTGCTCTAAAAGGAAAACCTGTTTGGGCCATCTGGGCTAGGGATGGACTATGGACGATGGTCATAAAACTCCCACCGGCACAACATGCCATGAATGTGGACCACTATTTGCATTCCTGCAGCCGCTCCACCCTATGCTCTTTGATATGATATGATATGGCATTTATAACGCGCCTATACACAGGTGTTTCAAGGCGTGACGAGGCAAGGGAGGGGAAACAGAAGGAGGACAAAATACAACAATCTTACTAGACCTAGTGACATTCAGATTGTGCATGTGCAGGCGAGCGGTGAGAGGAGAAGTGCAAGGGGTGGGTGTGGGTGGATGGACAAGTGCAGGACAAAGAATCAGGAAACAACAAGTAATGCAGGGCTCTGGAGACAGTGAGCGTCTGGGGGAAAGTGAGGAAAGAAAGAATACCTTGGAAGAGGTGCAGCTGGTAGTTTGACTTCTTGGAGACATCAGAGATGTGAGGAGAGAAGGAGAGTGGGGAGTCCAAGATGACAACAAGTTTCTTAGCCTCACAGTTAGGAGCAGGAAGAGAGCCCACAGTGGGTGGCCACAGAGTGACAGGAAAGGAAGGTGAGCCAAGGAGGAGGATCTCTATATTCCTGGCATTAAGGCAGAGATCATTGGTGGCACACCACTCCTGGATTATGGAGAGACAATCCAGAATGAGAGAGAGAGAGAGAGGAGGCGGCTGATGGGAGCCTGAAAGCATAGCACTGAAATTTGGAGCAGAGAGCAGCTATGTGGTGGGCGAAAGGTGCCAGGTATTGGTTGCACAGCCAAGGAGAAAGATTAGAGCCCTGGGGAACACCACCTTTAGAGAGAGAGATAGAAGAGAGGAAGGACCCAAGTTGGACCTGGGAGGGTCAATCAGAGACAAAGGAGGTCAGCCAGGCCAGAGCCTGATCAGTGATACCAAGGTTATTACAGAGCAGGTTGAGCAGAATGTCATGGTTAACAATATCAAAAGCAGAAGAGAGATCGAGGAGGATGAGGACAGAAGGATGCTTAGTGTCAAGGTTTGAGAGAAGGTCTTCATGGATGTTCAGGAGAGCAGTTTCCGTGCTTCTGGCCGCTCTTAAGCCAGACTGATGGTCATGGAGACAACCAACAGATTCAATGTGAAGGTAAGCTGGGAGAAGGCCAGCTTGTCCAAGAGTTTGACCAGAAAAGGAGTAACGGAGATTGGGCGATAGTTAGCCAGACATGAGGGGTCGGCTGAGGGTTTCTTTGGAGAAGAGTGCTCAAGGGGGTGTTTCAGAGGGCAAGAGAAGGTTCCAGTGGTGAAAGAGTGGTTGCAGAAGTCGGCCAAGGCTAGAAACATTATCATGGGTGAACAAAGGAAGTTAAAGGAAGAGAGGAGGACAGGCGGCCCATGAAGTCCAGAAGTAGAGTAAAATGTAGAGGAAGAAGGAGGAGAGGAAGAGAGTGTGGACAGGATGTCCTGGGTTTTAGAGATGAAATGTGAAACGAAGGCCATGTAGAGGGCCTGGAAGGGATATGATATGATGTGATAGGTTATTTATAACATGCTTAATACCCATAGGTTTCTATGCTCAGACCCGGGAATCGAACCTTCTTGCTTCCAAGGCGAGCACGTTGCTGCTGAGCTATCCTCCTGAGACAGGGAGACGAGATGTAGTGTCTGCAGCACAATTTTCCAGCTCCTTGCAGATTTTAATGAGTTTGGCCAAGTTGTTAGATGCCGCAGAGATGCAGGCTTGGATATGAGCTCTCTTCTTAGTGTGAACAGAAAGTCAGTACTGCCTTTGGAGCAGGCGGTAGGCCCGTTTTTTTTTAACCTTTTGTTTATTGGCAAAACAGAGTACAAGGGTGCATATTATCGTTCGTACAGACATACAGAATATAAAGTAAGTATCATAGTACAGTACACTATATCACAGTACTTCCCAGTTACAGTTTATGCAGGAGAGCGACATTCGGGACTTAGCGAGGTATTTACCTTTCAGTCAGCAGCAGGTTTGGATAAATACGTACTGAACTCAGTCCAAATGTTTTTGGGACAGGACTGTGTTGGTAATGAGTTCACATAGTCCACCTCACAGGTTTCAGTTCAGGTGAGTGCTGTAAGCCATATTTTAAAGGTAGGGGGGAATGTTTGCTTCCAATGTTGTAGAATACATCTCTTGGCCACAACACAACCTATGTTTAGAAAAGCTAACAGTTTTTTATTCAAAGAAACATTCCTTATGCGAAATAGGACCCCCAATGTTTCACATTGAACAGGAAACCCTGCAATTTCAGCCAGCGCTCGTGTGACCTTTGTAGGCAGGTCCAAAATATATGTAAATGATCCTCCTCGTTGGAGTGGCAATTTGGACATGTGAAGTGACTAACGGGCAAAATGATTAAACCTGTGGGGAGTGTAGTATAGCCTATTCAGTAGGTTATGTTGTAGATATCGAAATCTGAAGTTGAGGGAGACAGTTTGTGTATGGTGACACATGAGTTTACATTGTTCATCTGAGAGCTCCAAACTTAGTTCAGTTGCCCACTTAGGGTGAGCCGTACCACTCAGATCTGGTCTTTTGTTCAACATGATCTCATACAGGGAGGAAACTATCCCATGCGCACCACTTGCATTTACAATGTATTGCAATTCCTGAGTTTCAGGGGGTTTGTTTGAAAAGCATGGCCACAAGGAGTGCACCGCTGCTCGAAGCCTGTAGTAATGCAACATTTTCAATCCCGCTCCAGAGTGTTCTCCCCCCCCCCATGTCTGGGGCGTAATGAACCTCCCATCTGGGAACAGGTCTGCCAGTGATCTATACCCCAAGCCATGCCAGCGGTGTAGAAGTGCAGTGCCCCAAGTGGGCTCTAGCCCCGGGAATCTCCACACAGGGATCCATCTATGTGCACACATAGCGTGTAACTCGGTAAAGTATTGCTGCCCAGGCCAGATAGGGACATTCGAAAAAATATAGAGCAATTTCGGTACCAAGACCATTTTCACTAGAGAGAGCCTACCCGCCATTGTGATTGGAAGTGCCCGCCATCTACACAGCTTATTTTCAACGTGTTTCACCACATAGTTTTTAGCAAATAGTAAGGAAGTGGTCCCGCTTACCTGCACCCCCAGGTACCTAATGCCCTCCGGAGACCAGCGGAGTGGAAAATCACACGCTGGTTGTTTTGCATTCATTGTAAGTGGGAACATTTTAGATTTTCCATAATTAATCGTGAACCCAGAGAAGGTCCCCATCCACACCACATCCCGTAGTATCGGGCCAAGGTTTGGACCAGGGTCCCTAACATATAGGAGTATGTCGTCTGCGAACAGAGATATAATCTCTGGCTGGTCCTTCGGGTGGATACCTCGTTGAGCATGTTCAGATCTAATCCTGTCCACCATAGGTTCTATCACTAGTGCAAAAAGGATTGGGGACAAGGGGCAACCCTGCCGCGTAACCCTGCCCAGAGCAAATGGAAGGGATCTATGGGAATTAACCAGTACACTAGCTGTAGGGCATGTGTATAATATTTCAATGTATCTAATCATATCCAGACTAATCCCCATCTTGTCGAGAACTACCCACATGTATTGCCATGAGACCATGTCAAAGGCCTTCTGAGCATCTAACGCTACTGCTACTGCCTCTGCATCAGGATTAGTCCTGGGCATCACATTGCAGAGCCTATTGATTTTTAAAGATGATGATCTCCCAGGGACAAAGCCTCCCTGATCCTTATGTATCAAATACGGAATGAGTGGTAGGAGCCGGTTTGGCAATACGTTGGCAAATATCTTTGTATCTGTATTCATTAAGGATAATGGCCTGTAGGACCTGCACTCGTTGCTCGGTTTCCCTTGTTTCAGGAGCACAGTAATGGTGACATTGCGTAGTTTAGGGGGAGTATGGAGTTGCTAAGTGACTCACACCACACCTCCAGGAGGTGGGGAGCCAGCAGTGTTACATGCTCTTGATAGAATTCCGGGGTGAGACTATCTGGTCCCAGTTCCTTACCTTTTGGTAGTTCTGATATTACCTTCACTATCTCCTCAAGAGTAATCAGGTTATCTAGCTCTTCACTGATCTGAGGGCTCACGGACGACATAGGGATGTCCTCCAGGAAGGAATGTAGCGTGTGCTCATCATAGGGTGAACTTGCTATACATAAGAAACCATAAAATCTACAGAAGACATTAAGGATCTCGTGGTCAGCCCATTGTGGAAAGCCTTGCTTGTCTATGATTCACTCTACCTGGTTCTGCCCGTTCCCTGCTCACGTTAGTCTGGCCATTGTTCTCCCCAGTCTTTCACCCTTGCTGTATTTCTTGGCCACCTGTGGGAGTGTAAAGTACCAAATCTCCCTAAGAGCATGTGACTCGAACAGTTCCAGCTCAGCCCGTATCTGTGCAAGATTATACGGGCCCAGCTGTGTTAAGCATTACTGCTCTAGGTGTTTAAGTTTGGTTTCCGAGTGGTGGAGATCCCTCCATATTGTTTTCAGAATACCTGCTTCCCTAGATATGATCATGCCCCATATGTATGCTTTAAACGCCTCCCACCTTACCCACCGTAGAGGTCTGTGGTTCATTGCAGATAATGTATGTTTCAAAGTCAGATCAGATCGCAGCTTTAACCACTATGTCAGAGAGCACTTCAGGCTTAAACTGCCAGGCGCTGCAGGGTGCCGGTGACGCTCCCATACCCAGTGACACAGTCACCGGTAAGTGATCAGATAGTGTGCGGGGCTGCATCCCATCCTGCCCATCAGGGAGCCCGATACAAGAAACATGTCTATCCGCAATTAACTATTGTGTACCGAAGAGTAATATGAATACTGCCTTTCCTGTGGATGGAGGGTTCCCCATACATCCCGCAGCTCCAATTATGTCATGTGAGTAAGTAGTCTACGGGCCGTAGATGAGAGAGGCCTAGAGGCCATCCCCGTTCTGTCCCATATGGTATCCAGAATCAGGTATATATCCCCTTCATATGATCGTAATCCCAACGAATCCCATCATTATTGACACTACGTCATCAAAGAATTCAGGGGTATCAACATTGGGGCAGTATGTTTTGACTAATAGGTATTCTCCACCAGCAATTACACAATTACTATACAGTACGACGTATCTAACCTCAGGTCTACATAGTTCTTTTTCATGCTGAACTTGATTGACCTATGGATCATTGTTATAACCCCTCTAGCATGCGAAGAATAGGTAGTAAAGAATCTGGTTGCCCCCCCCCCCCCATGTCAGTACTATGCCCATTGCGGTGCCTGTCATTGCATGTGGCTCCTGTAGGAGGAGTATTTTAACTCCATGTCTTTGTCCGTATGCCATGATTCTGCGCGCTTTGTTATAGTTTTCCAGCCCTCTAACATTCCATGACATCAGGTTGACCTTCACCCCGTGCTCTAGGGAGTGCCCCATATTTTCCTAATTGTTTACCTAGTCTTATGTCTGCATCACCTGCGTGGACACTGCTCAACCTGTACTCTGTCGCCAAACATTTTCCCATTTTCTTTGGAAATCTTAACTCAATTACACAAACAACCAAACCATTCCCCGCCCTTCACCCCACCCTCACTATCCCCCCACCCCAGCAGCATGCTCTCCCCTCACTCCCCACCCTCCTCTAACTGGCCCACCCCAATTTAGCCCTTTCCCCACCCCCTTTCCCAGCATAATGTTAGCAGTTGCTATGGGGTAAGCGGCTGGTACTAAGACCCGCTGTGTAATTGTGAGAAAATAACAAACTTTCCACAAACCACAGTGTAGTGGGAAGACTAATGTTAACTATAACAACACAGTTCTGGCATGATAATACACGATGTGGCTCTTAGGTGATACATCAATTTGGTGGTGGGTATCATTAGCCTGCTCAGGATCGTCCGGGATCGGGATCTGCACCTCGATGAACTTGATCTCTTCGCCAGGGACCGTGAAGAAATAGAGCTTGCCACAGAATTGGAATTTCAATGTGGCCGGGAACAGCATGGCATATTGAACATTGCGGCTACGTAGCAGTTTCTTAACACCGATGAACTGTCGTCGTTCACGCTGCACTACAGTGGCGAAGTCCAGAAAGAGTCTGATCACCTGGGATCCCAAACACAGCGCTTTTTGTTCTCTTACAAGTCGAAGGAGGTGATCCCTGTCCCAATAGCTGAGAATCATGGCTATCATAGGCCTCGGGATAAAGGCTTAAGGCTCAATGTGCTCGCTCAACCGCAAAAAAGGGGCTCAACACAGGTGAACCCAAGAGATCCCTAAGCAAATTCTCCACCGCCTGTTCCATACCGCCTGTAAAGGCATCCGCCGGCACTCCCACTATCTGAATGTTGTTCCTCTGAGAACGAGATTTCAAATCATCCCACTTAGATTTCAAAATGTTCATGTCTTTTACTAATCACGACACTGTATCCTGAAGGTTCTGCACAGTGTCCTCAGTTGCCCCAATCCTCGTCTCGGCTTCCGTAATGCATCCGGATTCTCTGTCCAGCTGCGTCCTGATGGAGGCTTCATTAGCAGTGATAGCGTCCAATTTCTGGTGGACTGCCGCAAATCTCTTTGCCATGGCCTCCATTATTTGCGTGAGGTCCTGGGGCGGATTTGGAAATGGCTGGGCCTGACCCACAATGGAGGTATTTGGGGGGTCAGGTGTCCCTTTGGCATTGGCTGTGGAGTACTTATCCATGATGCCTGATTTCTTGCCCCCTCCCGTGCCTCTAGTCATCACACCATGCCAAGATAGGTACTGGTTGCCCTGTTTAGTAGATCCGGCTTATCCCACAGGTCTAGATGTTTCCCCAGCCTCGGCTCTCACGGTCGCACATTGTATTGACTTAGTATCATACCGGGATTGAGTTGCGCAGAGCCATGTGCAATCTCCCTTTAGCTAGGCATTATAGAATCACTAGCCAGTCTTCAGTAGGGGTGCAGTTTATGGGAGCGTGGAGTGACAGCTATATCCACTTTATCCTATGGCTGAGGTTTGTTTATTTATTTATAAAGCGCACCGGGCTGTTAAACATCTGGGTGCTTGAAGGAAGTAGAATCGTAGGTTACAGGTACATAGGTATTATACATTTCTTATATTACAGTGTCACATATACAGCATTTCTTATGTTACAGTGTCATATAGCTTACAAATAGGATATGTTACAGTTTCAAATCTTTTTACATTAAATATACAGAATATTCGGTACCGTTGAGGATTTAGTAGTCATTGGTGTGAAGCCAGAGTTTGACATTAGCTTTGAATACATGGAAGGAAGGAGTAGCTCTAAGTGAGTCTGGGATGGAGTTCCAAACATGAGCTGCAAGAACTGGGAAGCTGGACCCTCCAGTTCTTTTTAGTTTGAAGTTGGGGATCTTGATACTATTGGATTGAGCCTTTCTGATGGGTCGTTCAGAGGTGTACTTTGTGAATTTCTCTGCGTGGTATGCAGGTGCTTTATTATTCATACAGTTGTGTGTAGTTTTAAGTTTGATACGGTCATTGATGGCCAACCAGTTGATGGCTCTTCTTTGGTCAAATATGTGTTGCCCTTTAGGAATGCCTAATGCTGTCCTAAGGGCATTGTTTTGCAGGGTTTGGTGTTTGTTGGTGTTGTGTTTATTGGTGCCTAGGTACAGTGCATTGCAGTAGTCTAATTTGGAGAGGATGAGGGCTTGCGGTATGGGGGTACAACTGTCTGTGGATAGGTATGGTTTGCATGCGTGAATAAGTTTGCAGGTGTTGCTGAGGCTGTAGCATTTACTTGCTTGTCGAGGGTAAGAGCTGAATCTAAGTAGAATCCTAAAGTTTTAACATCCTTGGCTAACTTGATTTTGATGCCATCAATAGTGATGAAATTGTAGAAATGGGGTAATTTGTTAAGTTTACTAGTGGACCTGATGATTCAGAGCTCGGTCTTGTCGTCATTAAGACATAGGTCATGTGTGGCCATCCAAGTTTGGATGATTTGGTAGACTTTATTTATGAGGCTGATGTCATTGTCATAGTCTCCTTGGATTGGGATAAGAATCTGGGTGTCGCCGGCGTAGTTGGTATATGAGTCCCCTAGTTTGTCCAAGAGGTCAAACAGAGGCTTTGTAAAAAATATTGTACAAAGTGGGGGAAATGCATGACCCTTGGGGGACTCCACAGGTGATGGGAACTGGATCCGCTGCTGATGTAGGTGAGAAGACTCTTATGATTCTCTTATCCAAGAATGAGTGTATCCACGCCGTGGCTTTTGTGGAGAAGTTGGCAGCCGATTGGAGGTGGTTACAGAGAACCTTGTGGTCTACCAGGTAAAATGCGGATGATAGGTCTAGGAGTAGGAGAATAGAAATGTCTCCTCTGTCTTTGTGCTCATCTAGTTGGTTTATGAGATCAAGGAGAGCCATTTCCGTTCCATGTCTCGGTCTAAATCCTGATTGTCTTGTCCCTAGTAGGTTGTTGATCTCCAAGTAAGATTGGATCTGTAGACATGCATCTTTATCTAAGATTTTGAGGAGGAACGGGACAGTTGTTATGGGGTCTATAGTTCGTTGGGACATTAGGGTCCAGGTTTGCTTTTTTTAGGAGAGGTAATATCCAAGCATCTTTAAGGTTGGTTGGCACAGAACAGAACTGAAAATGCTTTAAATGATGCGGTGATAAATGTGACGAAAGGGGCTGGTTCATGTGCAGCCTCTTTGATAATAGGGGCTGGACAGGAGTCACCAAGGCATCGCTATTTTGTCTTGTAACATTGTGATTTTGTTGCATAAGGCATTTTGAATGTTTGTGCACCAGGTTTTGTCTTTGTAATACAAGTGTTGTGGCAGCCCACAGTTTCAGGCAGGGTGTGCAAGGGAACTGCCACTGTAGCGTCAAGGCCCAGCAACAGGATCAGTTCCTTGCCCTCAGAGAGCGAGGCATTCAAAGTGGTACTTGGCAGTTACTGTGTGGGCAGCCCATCAGTACAGCCTTCCGGCTTCCTGATGCAGAAGCTAAGAGCAGTACAAGTCATGCAGGCCCTTATGCAAATGGTAATAATATGTGTGTTTCGTATCGAAGGGCACCACCTTTGCACAGTGCCCAGGTAGCACTGTGCAGCAAATACAAGTGTAAGGCAGAGCCTGCACTACCCAGGGTGTTCGATGGTGGGTTAGGGAGGGGGCATAACATGTACCAGAATGATGGCAGCCTCCCAGCAGGGCGTACACACTGCGGTTGGATTCTGTGACCTCCTCCAAGACTGTACCATGTTGGACTCGGCTCTCTGATGTCTCGTCCCAGCAGATAGTATGGTGCAGTGCTCGTCAAATGTCCAGGACTGCATCCGCACCTCCTCGCAGGGCAGATCCAGCCAGCCACGTTCAAAATCAGGAGGCACTGCACCATGCACTGAATCAACAGGGCCGACACTGACACTAGAGCATATTCACCCTCAATGCAGTAGCCTCTTTTCTTCCATTGTGGATTTCAATATCCGGGTCAGGCAGCCCACCCTTGCCGGGGGTGACTTCACAACTGGTGTCCGCAGCAGGTTACCAGAGCTGCACTCATGTTGTGGTGCCTTCAGCACTCATCATACTTCTCGGAGCGCCGTGCCGTGGGCGGTTTGTTACCCGCTGACCCAAGGGGGACCAGGTAGCAGATCAGTCGTACCTCTCTTTCATATGGCACCCTCGGCTGGTACAGTAGGAGCCAGTTCATCCACTGGCTCAGTCCACTAGACTCAGTTGCAGACAGTCTCCAGTGCGGGCTTGCTTCCCACATTAGGCAGCCCGACTCTCATGCAAGCTCAACTGCTGTAGGTATGGGGTCGAGACTCATCGTGGTGCAGTCCCTTCCCTCCAACTCTCTGCACCCACTCAGCAGGAACTTCCCGGCTCCATTTTCCCTCTGGAAATTCAGTATAGGTAGCTCACAGCGTCAGCACAATGTATTTATTCAAGTTTCAGTCATAAATTGTGGAAAGAATGAATCTTTTTAAGCAAATATCGTGGGTTTTAGCAGAACGACGGCAAGTCAAGCCCTCATTCGCTCGCGCACAACAGCACCCCAACAGCGGCAAGCCAGTTTGTCAGAGGTTGCACACGATGCCCACCATTTCCTCTCAGCCACCCTACAATGCATTTAAGGGTGACAAGGTCATACCAAGAGATGCACTTGGCTTTGGGCTTCGAGCGGATCATCATAACAGGGGCTAGTACATCAAGAGTGTCAGAGATAGAAGAATGGAGTTTGGAAAGGGCTATGTCAGGATGTGAGTCAGTCAGAGGTGCAGGAGGGGGGGAGAAAGTGGAGGCAGAAATCTCAACTGACACATGCTTCATGGGTCGGATGACTGAGAAGGTGGGTGGCAGTACTGAAGTTGGCTCGGCCTGAGGAGTAGAGAGAGAGAGAGAGAGAGAGAGAGATGAGAGGAGAGGAGAGGAGAAAGTGGTCACTCCAGGAGAGAGGAGTGGTGAGAGGGTTAGAGAGGGGGAGGTCTGAGGAGATCAGAACATCCAAGATATGCCCTGCAGAGTGAGTCGGGCCAGAGGGTAGAATAGAGAGAGAAAGAGAGTCACAGAGGTTACAAAAAAGTCCAGAGGAGGGACACAGAGCATCCAGGTGGATGCTGAATTCTCCGAGCAGGAGGAGTTGAGTGGTAGAGGCAAGGAGGGAGGAGGAGAGGTCCACACACTCAGAGAGGAAGGAGTTTACCTGGCCAGGCGGCTTAGTAGATAGTAGCCACAGTGAGAGAGCAGCCAGGAGAGAGAGAGCTGCAGACCAGGCATTCAAAGGAGGAGTACACCTGCATAGGAATGATAGAGGCAGGGATCCACTCTGGGAAAATCAAGGCTACACCCAGGGGTGTTGCCAGGTCTGGAAATGATCAGGGGCTAAGTTAATGTTGGGACTGTCGGGACTCGGGGCTAGGTAGCATTTTGGTTGTAGCTGCTGAGCTTCTACCCAGGGCTACAGCCAAAAGATCCGGGTCTATAACCCCTTCAGCCCCCGCCCTAGCAAGGCCTCTGGCTACACCCCCACCGGGAAGGTTGGTTTTTGGCACAGAAAGGATCTTGTAGCCATCAGGGAGGAGAGTGTAAAAACTCGTGACAGTTCTGGCCGTGAACCATGTCTCGGTCAGACTGAGGACATCAAGGTTGAGTTTTTCCAGGAGAAGGCAGATGTCGGAGGAGTGTTTGGTACCGTCTGCTACTATCCGGTCCCCTTACAGGGACAAAAAGTGGACAGCTGTCTCCTTGCTCAGAGGACAACACCATACAGCCAGTTCTCTATGGCCTGCTGAATAATGTTCAATCCCTCACAGCTCACTGCTTAGACATTTGGGACCTGCTATCCTCCTATGAACGTTTTCTGTGTCACGGAAACCTGGCTAATGGAAGCCACTACACTGGATATTATTCAAGCACTTTCCCACACCTATGCCATATTGCATGGGGTCTGCAAATCATTGCATCCGGGTGGGGGTTACTATAATTTACATCATTTCCAGTGTGCAGAAATGACTTCTAGTTCCTGTGCTAATTTTGGACACTTTCTAATTAGACTTTCCCTTTCAGCCAAGGAAACTGTTCATATTCTCATTGTCCATTGCCCTCCCTCCCAAATGGGTATTTGTTATCAGTTTTCTTTATTTTATTTCTTCATGCGCTCTGACCTGTTCTCCATTAATCATGGGCGATTTTTATCTTAGGTTTGATGACCCTCTAAACACTTATGTATCACAGCTGCAAACTGCTATGACCAACCTCCAAATTGTCCAATTAATTCAAGACCCTATGCCTGTAAAAGGCTGTATGCGAGGTCTGATTTTGGGAAATCCTGAAAAAGTGACTACCTATGTTCCCCATCCTGCACTTTGGTTTTTACCACTTTATTGTTCCTTTCACCTATTCTATTGCCTCAAAGGTATCTAAGTCACACCCACTGGCTCATAGAATATGTGATTGGAAGCATGTAGTCCCTTCGGTATTGTTGAATTATATTAAAGACCAATTCACAATGTCAACTGAAAGGAAGGGAAAGTGACCCTTCAATGGTTCTACAGGAGGCATTCCAAAGTGCTGTCGAGGCACTGACCTCTGTCACATAGAAACAAGGGAGGGGAAAATTCTCTGCTCCATGGTACTCATCCTGCTTTCATTATGCGAAGCTGTAAAATAGACAAGCAGAACACACCTGGCTTATAAAGAATCAAGATACAGACAATAGCCCGATGAAATGACATCGCATCATCTATCACAAGACCATCAAAGAGGCAAAAACCTTGTACTTTTCTAATATAGTACGATCCGCCTTCAAAACTACCAAAAAGTTGTTTGCAGTAACCAGGGAATTATCCTTGCAAGGGCAAGTCTCCAACCCAATGTCTGCCTCCCGGAGCCAATGCAACTATCTACTTTTTTCATTCAGAAGAGTGTGAAGATTTGTGATATCCGAAAGATTCTTCCTACACCAAGCGATCCACATTCCCTTATTGGAGACTTCCGATCTAGTAAAGTGAAAAACTATTTTTCAGTCTTTCAGCCTACGAATGTGACTCAAGTTTTGGATATTGTTTCCAAGCTTCGATCCACTACGCCTCTTGACCCCATTCCCCTCAGAGTTTTGCAAAATATTCAATCTGAGCTAGCTCCAATGATCTCAATAGCAATTAATGCATCTTTTAGCATTGGTCACATCCCACCATCTTTGCAACATGCTCTTTTCACACCACTACTAAAGAAGCCATCCTTGGACCTGGCTGTCCCTGCCAAATTCCACCCAATATCTCTGTTCAAGTTTTTGATGAAGGTGCTAAAAGCAATTGCTACTCTACAGATCTGAAGTTTATCTGGAAAAATAATCTATATTAGATCACCATCCATCTGGTTTCTGGCCCTGCATGAGCACTGAATTGGTCTTGGTGGCAGTTATTGATGATCTGCCTAGATTAGCTGACAGGTCTGAAACAGAATGTTGATACTCTTAGACCTGTCAGCAGCATTTGATACTGTTCATCACGATCCCCTATGTCAGCGCCTAGAGAAGAGTGGCTTTTCTGGTCTGGCCTTGAAGTGGTTAAAAGCATTCCTCTCCAGCTGGTCTCAGATGCTTTTCCTGGCTCCATATAAAGGCGGAAGAATTCTCCTTAGGCTGGGAAGTTCACCAGGGTTCGGCCCTCTCACCCATTTTATTTAATATATACATGAAACCTTTGATATCCATTATTCAGTCCTGACTGTCTTTTCTACTCATATGCAGATGATGCACAGCTGATATTCTGTATCAATCAGGATCCTGTTGGGGACAAGACTGAGGTCTTGGTTGTCTGCCCCCTGTTGACAAAAAACCTTTCGACCACAGATTGTTGGCCCCTTTGCCCCCTCAAGTTAAGTCCCTGTCTCCCACACTCCAGGTTAGTTCCAGATGCAGTGCTGGGCACCTGAAATTGAAATATCTATGGCAAATCCTTCCTTTTCTAACTCACAAACTATGTGCCCCATTAATCTCAGCATCCATCTTTGGTGTAATTGATTATTGCATAACTACACTACAGAACTCTGCTTCAAGGCTGGTAACTAGTTCTGTTAAATCAGCTTGTGCCTCCCCACTACTCAGGTAGCTACATTGGCTTCCTGTTGACTATAGTTAAATGTAAGACCCTCTGCCTGGCATATCAGGATTTCTATGGTCATGGGGTTATGCATCTCAGGAAAAAACTGTTAATTATAAACCCTCCTTTCTTCTCTGATCTGCTGACAGCCTTCTTTAGATTATGTTGCATTTGCAACAAGTCGGTTTGTGATGGGATTATGAGGGTTGTGCCTCCTCCTCAGACAACATAACATCAGTAAGCTCATGATACACCCACTTCCCCTGGGGCCGCTGTTGTAAGATTCCCATAAATGTATACTATACCTCCTCCCATGACTACACCCTCACAAGCAAAAAGGCTGCTATCCTAGAAAAATTTCCTGTGCTGGGTTTGCGTATCATACCTAGTAACGCCACTAATGTTTCTGGTAACCCTAAGAGTAAGGACCCTAAAGCCAACGTGGTTATCCCTGCCTTTATCTTAACTAAACCTATACCCGCTGAACTACTACCAGGACATCCAACTAAGTTAGTTGTCACTGCTATTACTCCTCCAGCTGTATTGACATTGACACAGCCTTCTCAAGATGTCGTGTTGCACACATATGATGACCATACTGACTCTCCCTTCAACCTGTCGAAGCCACTTGATATCAATACCATAGCCTTAACATTGCACATTATGGTAATCGCATCGTTATGTGTCTCTTAAACACCCAGTCAGCTTGTTTACATGATACCGAACTCTTTGACTACATCTCTACACATAAACCAGACAAGTTTGCAATCAGAGCAACATGGTTGCACGAAACCTCCCAGATATCTACTCATAACATTACACCTGAAGGATATAAAATGTATTGGGCTAACCGTACGGGTTGCAGAGGAGGCGGAGTGGCACTTGTTGATAAAAAAACAATTTGACTGCCATCTTGTCCACACTCCATCTCTGCAAGGATGTGAAAATGTGTGCATTAAATTAAAAGTGAATCATAATGTCTCCCTGACCATAATCCTCCTTTATAGACCACCCCAGACATTACCTATCTTTGAGGAACAACTTTGTGCTCTTGTTAATGATCTTACTAAAGCCACATCTCCCACTATTATGCTGGGTGATTTCAATCTATGGGCCATTGAACATTCCGATAGTAAAGCCTTATCCTTGCTATCTGGACTCAAAATCCTTGGTTTCTCCCAACTCATAAAAACACAAACCCACCAAAGCGGACATACTCTTGACTGGATTTTGTCTCATCACCTACCTTACAGTCACACTTATACCAAGACATGCACTTCATCTGATCACTCTCTAGTCCATCTTAAGATTTCACTACCCACAGCCCCACTCAAACTTAATAGTAATCCTCAGATTGAGGTTAAATGTAGGAATCTCCCAAAAATATCACCAGCAGAATTTGCTGTTCTTTTAACAACTAATCTTCACTCAATAGAAACACCTACTAATGCCTCTGAATTGGCAGGCCACCTCTCCAAAGCTATTAAGACCACCATAGCCACTGAAAGAATGAAGAAAATTAAAACTGAAACAATAAAAAAATATTGGTTCTCAGACAACATCATTAACACAAGAAAAATGAAAAGAGCATTGGAACCAGAATGGAAGAAAATCCTGGACCTCTTAAATTGGGAAAAATAAAAAGGCTGTAAGAATACCATCATCAAAACTAAAAATGTCAATTTACATAATATCAAAGCCAATTTGTCTCCTAATTAATTAAAATCCTTAAGTAATTTGAGAAACACACCTCACCTTTACCACCTACAATAAAAGATTCTACCTGGTGCCAAACCATTCAAGATGAGCTTATTGCTAAAACCTCTAGCCATCAATCGAATATTTCTAAACAATCGAGTCATCTTGCCACTAACGGAAAACAGACCCCTGTTAAATCTAACATTGCTAATGCTCCTATCTCATCCATTTCTAAATTTGAATTTCAACATTGTATTGAGGGAGAAATTCATGATATTATCATGAGCCTCAAATCGACCACATGCTCAGGGGACCCTTGTCCCACTAACATCCTGAAAGACTCTTTAACCATGACTCTCCCATGGATTACTAAGCTTATTAATATGTCCTTCAGTGAAGGTATTGTGCCTACCTCCATGAAAAACGCTTGGATTACACTGTTGCTCAAAACGAACACATTAGATCCATCCATACCCAAAAATTATCGCCCCACAACCAATGTACCATACCTATTAAAAATTCTCGACAGAGTTGCTTATCTACAACTCCAAAACTTTATGGAAGAGAAAAAACTTTTGAGCATTCCTTAGTCCGGTTCAGAGCTCGGCACAGGACTGAGACAGCACTGTTGGACCATAAGTCCAACATTTCAAAGATCGCAGAGGAGGGCCACCCGGCCTTTCTTATGTTATTGGACCTCTCTGGGGCCTTTGATCTTATAGATCACAATCTCCTACATGAAAGACTGCTTACCATCACAAATCTTTCAGGAAAAGCAGCTGATTGAATTTTATCCTTCCTGAGCTCTAGAACTTCAAAAGTAGCTTTCAAGGATGCAGAGGCTACTCCTATCCTCTCTACATGTGGAGTACCTAAGGGATCTTGCTTTTCCCCGACCTCGTTTAATCTATACATTAGACCACTGCTCTATCTTCTTGATGACCTGGGTGTTCAATATGCTAATTATTCGGATGACACCCAGGTCCTCTTCGAGTTATCAGGTACCTATGCCACTGATCTCCTTACTATTTTATTATTTTACTATTTTAATGATATTCAGACCTAATGGGTGGTCTAAATATCATGGAAATAGTAAAAGTCTGTCCAGTTCTGAAGAAGGCCAAAGGCCGAAACTCGTGTCTACTATTGGACACTCGTAATGATCTAATATTTCCTAATTGGAAACGTCTGACCAGTGAATAAAAATACATTGGCAAACTGGCACACTCAGCGTGGTCGCATTCACCTTTTTTGAGTACGAGAGTGTAGTCGGGTAACTTTTGCCCGCACGTGTTGCAACTGATGACAGGAAGCACTCAGGAGCCATTTTTCAACATAATAATTGTGTCGCGCTAAGATCCCTTTAAACCATCCCACAACTGCTTCTTCCAATCACCTGTAACAGTCCAGTTTTCTCATTATGTCTAGGCTTCTCACCCGTCGCCTTCTTTGTGGCTGGACTCCTCCATCCCAGAGATACTTCACAAGTCTACCTTGTCTTGCTCTTCTGTGGTGGCTGGTGTGTCAGGGAACAAGAGCACCACCCCTCTTGTTGTTGTGCTAGGTGGAAAGATTCAAGTTTAGATTCAAATTCTAAACTTAAATCGTTTAACCAGTGCACTGCCATGCAGAGTAACCCAATCTCCTCAGGGCAGCGGCATCATTCAGGGCTACGTCACGTGCTATGCTATTTTCTTTAGTAGTAAGGGGCATAAAGGGCTCCAGCCAGATGCCTAAAAGGGCTCTCTTTTTGAGGACGGCAGGCATCGAATAGCCGGCAAGGGCACCTCTCAATCACTGTGTATAAAGTGCTTTTGGCCCACTGTGGATTGACAGGAGACCTATGGAAGAGGCGGGGCGGGCCTGCCTGGCCGGCACAAGCAGGTGGGTAGAATAACAGTATGTATGCATAAATGCATGTGAGGAGTTGTCTATGCTACGTGTGCTTGCCTGTGAAAGTGTCTGTGTGCGTGTGAATAAGTGCAGCAAGATGTCTGTATGGGTTAAGGGTGCATGTGTAATGTGTGTGGAGTGAGGAGGCATGACCATGGGCGAGGGTGTGTGCTGGGGAAACCAGGTGGGGCCCTGAACCATGAGTGACATTTGTAATGCTGGAGCCCTAAAGGTCATGTCTTCTTACAGTACTGTGTGGCGTACATTAGTCTATAATAGGGCAAACCAAGAAGATTGCATCCTTAGGTGGCAATACTGGCGTATGTCGGCACAGCAAGCCTGATCCTTTTTCTTCCACTGAAATTATGGACGAAACCAACTAGAGTCTAACCTTATTTGGGGATGCTAGCATACATTTGCTCAGTCAGCATTGACATGTTTTCTTACAGTAGCATCATGGGTAAAGCCAAAATGAGTGTGCTTTGTTCTGTCAGTACCGCCATATATTGCCCCATCCAGCAATGCCTTCTCACACTGGCGTATATTGTGATTAGAGGCATCAGAAGAATGCTCCAATGTAACAGCGGTCCACTATTGTTATTATTATGGTGTTTATTGAGCGTGGAGCTAGCTTCCAGAAGCAACGGAGCACTTTACAGAGGTGTACAACAATACAGATACATAATGGAGCACTTTACAGAGGTGTACACAAATACAGATACATAATGGAGCACTTTACAGAGGTGTACAACAATACAGATTACCGTGCTTAGAAACCTCTCGGTATTAGGTGCGTTATAAATAACCTATCATATCACATCATATCATACAAATGCATAACAGAACGCTTTTCAGAGGCGTACAGAGGAGGGGTACAGCTGTACAGGGTGGTGGGGAGGACAGTAGTAAGTAAGGTGACGCCGGGGATGTGATGGCCTTGGTGTTCAGGAGGGGAGACTCCTTGAAGAGGTGGGTCTGGAGTTCTTTTCTGAATTGTAGGAGCGTGGGGGCGAGTATGATGGGGAGGAGGTTCAACAGACTTGGAAGGGAGGCCGAGAAGATTCATTTTCTGGTCCTTTCTTTTTTTTGCAGCAGATTTCAAGTCTGCACGTGTCCTAACTGCTATTTAATTTTTTTCTTGCGTTAGTCTACAAAATAGATAATAAATTGTATGGCATTTTAGCAATTTTTTTCCACATAAACTGTGCTGTAAAATGCACAATTTTACCTTCTTACTTTCTAAAATATCTCAGGGTGGCGGAGACTGTTGAACTCTGCATTGGCTGATTCTGGCTCCCTCATTACTCTGAGTCTTTAAAGCACATTTGTGGAAAACATTTTCACTTTGAAATATAATACAGAAAGTCCTGCACATTCCACTGTAGGAGGAAAAGGAACAGCCCTAAAGTTTTATCATTGCTAGGGCCTATAATGTGAGGAATGACAGTCTTGCGCGCAACATAAGCAAATGGCGCCAGTCACTTTTGGGGGGTCATTATGAGTTTAGCGTTGGTAAAAGCGGCGCTAACTGGGATTATTGACACTTAATTTACTGCCAAATCACGAGTTGCCTGTAATACGGTTGCCTGTATTACAGTCTTGGAAAATGCATAACTGTTGCTGGTATTACGGGCAACGGTAATGCCAGTCATCTCGGCATATCACAAGGTGGGAAAATGGCAGTAATTCGTGGAAATTTGGTGGTAATACCACCAAAAACACAACAGAGATACCTCCACAAGAAAGGTGCAGAGTGACGAGGGAGTGTTCCTTGTGTGGGGATACCAACGTTTTGCTGTGTGGATTGCCCTGGAGATTGCAGAATTTTCACCAGTTTCATTGGTGTAAGGAGGAGCTATTGTTCAAAAACCCCTCACACTCGCGGAGCGACGAGGGAGTGTTCCTTGTGTTCCTTGGGTAATGCGGGGAAAAGGGAGAAAGGACTGGGCTGAGATTTGGACCCATGCCAGCAGTGCTTCATAATGGAAACGTGACGACAGCTGTGTGCTCGCGCAAAACTAACGTGATACGAGTCCGCCCCTGCCCGGTTTCCAAAGAGATTGTTGCTGCAATCTCAAGTAAGTGAGGGAGAACGTAAATGCTCTGAAACATTCTTATCAGACAGTGGTGGCGCTGGGGCTGACTCCGATGTTGTCATGCTAGACTCAGAACGTCAAGTGTTCTATGAATCTCTGCCACTAGGTGCAGAGAAGCTAGACACAGGAAAAGTTGTGCCTATTCCAATGTACATGGCCGAGACCGCTGATTGTGCAATAAAGGATTTAAACCCCCCTGAGAGCGCCTTACAGATATTAGAGACTCGTGATTCCCCTCTGCAGCCCTTGTCCGAGCGAAACCGAATGGAGAATATGCTCGTACCGCATGACCCGCTGGCCCCCTCCCCTTTGCTACAGAGTGCGTGTAAATCATCATTTACGTACCAGAAATCTGGCTGCGACTCAAATCACGCAGACACTGCAGAACGGATGCCTCGAGTCCATGCTGCGGGTGTGGGGGGGGGGGGGGAAGAGCGACTGCATGTGAGTCCTATGATAAGGAGTTTGATCCCTCGCCCTCGAGAGACCAAACGAGCAGCAGGGAGGGCACCTTGAGCTCAAACTCAGATCTTCAAGCACTTCTGACTTCTAAGGGGCTGAGAAAATGGCCCAATGCCGGTTCTTTAACATGGCTTGACAAAATTTCTATCTGGATCAACCATATAGAAGTCAACGACCAGGATGACGTCATTAATGTGAATACTGGAAATAATGACATCTTTTCAGACGTAGATTCACAGGATGCCCTTGTGAGTTTCTAATAATTCCTGAGGCAAAAAAACTACACCCCCCAACTTTCTGGGCAAGGGTAATAGTAATATTGATATAGCAGATTTGATCTTTGCACAGCCAAAGTCCGATAGCGGGCTGAGCTTTGAATATGAGCCAGCTGGAACTAATGAGAGGCGGAACTCTCTGGCTGTAGCTGATCAGATCATAAAAGACATTATTGCTATAACGGAAAAAGTAAACCTTCTCAATGATGAGGTATCAGGTTCCAAACAGTATACTGGCAAACATAATGAATTAATAGCCACATAAACCGATCCTGAGGGCGAGGGCAATGCATTGCGGCTAAAGACAGAAAGAACAAAAGCATTTAACACTTTTGTAAGATCTGAGCGAGCAAAAAGAAGACGAGTGGACTCAAGTCCAATGACAGAGTTGTGCTGCTCGCAAAAAAGAAATGCAAAGAAAACGCAGGCCGGCCCAAGTAATGAGAAAAACGTAACAGCAAAGAGCCAAAGCCAAGAGCATGGTAGGACTGTGCCCGAGTCATCTTCGTATGACACTACCACAGATGAATCAACTACTGACACTGTTTATCATCAAAGAAAACGCAAACCAATGAGAATACCTAACATCCCGAAATTAAGAGCAAACAAGAAAGAATTGATATAAAGGAAACTCATCCAAGAAGTGACAGAAACATTAATGAATGAACTGAGGCCAAACCTACTGTCAGCAATGACTATTGCAATCACGCCCTTAGCCGAGAGCTATAGAGACCAAAACACACTCATTGCTCTCATAAATACTGAAATGGTTAGCCTTGAGATGAAGCCACAAGAACTGAAAACTCAGGCACAAAAAGATAAACATAAAGGTGAGCTAACAGCAAATCTACTAAAGGATGCTTTAAGAAGCTCAGGAGAGGACAAACACTGTTGGCGGAAGTGGCCAAAGAAGCCTTATCGATTCTAAAGAAATATCATAGAGATGGAAATGATTCTGTGTACATGCAAAATGATGCAAACAAAGACTTGTGTGTAGACCATCTGAACCAGGACCAAAGCAATGACTCTAAAACCAATGTGAATATGAGTGGGACGAGTAAAATGAGAACCCAAGCAGAGCCACAAGGCCAGATGGTGACCTGTCCACTGATGGAAAGCAATGATGAAAATAGAATGTCCAACATGACATGCCCAGAAACAAGGGTAGTAGATATGGCTGTGCCCTCACCTCAAGAAATGCAGAGGGTCTGACATTTGATAGCAGGAGTGCAAAGGACAAGATTGCAATTAATGGTAATAAGCAAAAGAGACCAGAGGCAGCTTTGTTTGATACCGACCCTGTGGTGGACGCCTGTGAACAACCAACAATTAACTCAATACTTGCCTCGGGACGAAGACTTGATGTTGAAACCCACAAAAGAAAGCTATTCTATTTTTGAAAAAGATTAAAAAAACACTTGAAAACACAAATAATCAAGTGAATGGAAAAAAGGAAGCTCTAAATATGAAGAAAAAAACAAGAAATAAGTGAAGGAGAAGAGGGAAGTGAACAATCATTTGAAGACGAAGAAGGGAGGTTAAATTTATCATCCCAATCTGAAGACACCGAAGATGCAAACTTGCCAAAAGAATCCATATGTGAAGTAGCTAAATCATGGGAAAGAACAGTTGCGGAAAAATCACCTGAACGAAAATTGACATCTAACGATGACAGTGAGAGTGAAAGGGCGCAGGCTTTCAACGAGTTCCTAACAATGAAAGATAGAAGAGAGAGGGCTCTGGCTAAACTGAAGATAGCAGAATGTGGATCAAAAACCTCTAACGCCGACAGAAATCCAACTCTGCTATTTGAAAGATAGAAAAACCAACATGTAATAAAGGAAGCAGAAGCAATGAACAAAAGGAGCAAACCAGTAGAACGGACAGCTGACGAAACATGGGGAGTCGATGAAAGAGCTAAACCAATGAGTAAAGCTCCGTACAATAAAACAACCCTAGGAGGATCTGATCTCCAGCTATTGCTCGAGAGAAATGAACCAAAAGAAGATGGCTTAATCCTAAATCCTTATATTGTCATGCAGCTCTTAAATCACCTACCGAATATGAAGATGATATCTTCTAACGACATTGAGAGTTGAATTTATTGAAGACTCTGCTCTAGATAGAGTAGTGCTGCATATCCACTTGAAGATTGTTATGATCTTATCTTGCGGAATGCTGAGGAGTTATACTATCTTGGGTTCACAATAAAAGAGATCAACACAAGTCACTTTGAGGGAAAACTGACAGGTGCAATGATCAATCGATACAACTTATGGCATAATAAAATGTTCTAAAAATATTCAGAAAAAGAAATAGCTATAAAAGGAGCCCCAGACGACTTAGGATGGGATGAGGAAAATCTTACTGAGCTAATGAAATTAAAAACGCCTTTTAGAGTTACCACTGAAACCCAAAAAGTATTTAAAAAAACAACAGAAGAAATACAGCTAAGAGGTACTATTGAAGATAGCTGGACCTGAGTTGTTGGAGCCCTACACGCTAAAAATGACAGTTAATATAAGGAGGATCAATGTGGAAATCCTAAAACAGTGGGCTTTTGGAACACCCGTGGCTTCGCTCATTTACTTCTGAAGTCAAATGATCTATTGGAGCCACTAGACATCATTTGCTGTCAGAAAACATGGCTGGCTGAACCTCCTCTAGTAGAAGGCTTTGACCTTGCCTTCAGTCCAGCTATACGCCAAGTAAGAGGCCATCCTATGTCTGGGATGCTCACCTTGGTCAAAAGAAAAAGTGGTCTACGAATTAGCAATACCACTAATCCATCCCCCTATATAATATAACTACAAAGATATATATTATTACTATATATCAGCAACATAAAGCTGCTGGGGAGTGTGCATTTGTTGACCAAGTGTGTGATCTTGTCAACAATAGAACAGATAATGACGATAACTCTGCCATCATAATATGTGGGAACTTTAATATGGACCTTCTAACAGTAATCGTGAAGGGACGAAACGAGACCCATCTTGATAATCTGCGAAAAACTATCTGGGAGGAACTTGACGTCAGAAGCATGGATATACTCAATGGGAACACAATAGGTGATATACCAGCACAAATGACCTGGGAGAGAGACACACAAAAATCTATTCTGGACTACTTTATAACATCCAAATGCATGACAAAGAAAATCTACAAGATGAAGGTCATTAAAACAACCCTAAGTGATCACAACCTAGTAACTATCTCTTACAGCATGGAACCAACAAAAGAAACTACGAAATGGAACCATAAAATCAAAGTAGAACCTGGAGGAAATCGGTTGAGAATGAGTAGTACAAAAATTTAAAATCTCACAGCCATATTAAATATGTGGGATGATGAAGAAGTTGGGGCAAATCTTGAATATGATATCCTTCTGCAGATATACAAAACTCAAACGAACAGAAACATGAAAGACCGAGTGAAGAAACATGTATATGACCCAGAAGTGGTGGGTAAAAAAAGAGACTCGAGAAAGCAACTGCGAGCAATAGAAATCACTAACAAACCAAGAGCTGAAAAGGACAAAGATAAAAGAAAAAAGAAAATGCAATATAAGAACTGGATTAAATGGCATAAATCTGCAATGGACAAAATGACGCAGAAGTCATGATGTCATGTTTAGCTCAAAGAAATTCTAGGAATTTCTGGGCTGCAATTAATGAGTTAGAGAGACCATAGACTGACAGCCTCTGTAATGCAGTCACAGAGGACTGATGGATTGCCTACTACACTGCACTTTTCCAGAAGAACATAGATGAGAAATCATCCGAAGTGTTGAGTGAAGGGCCTTGGAAACTCTGCATAGAAAGAGATGACATCTTTATTAACATCAAGAAATTAAGCATGTTGCGTGCCCCTGGACCAGACGGTTTAACGAACTACATCCTAAAGCAAAATCCGGAGGAATGGGCTGACTTTTGCCATAAGCTGTTTAAGATGGTACTAAATCTGGGAAGAGTACCGAAGACATGGAAAAGAGCCATAATTGTGCCTATTTTTTAAAAAGGCTCAAGTTTGGAGCCAAGCAACTACAGACCTATCGCACTACTTGACGTAGTGGGGAAACTCTTCGCTAGCCAGCTGTTGAACCAGCTAACAACATGGATCAACAAGTCTGGAGTAGCTGATTTGAGGCAGACCGGATTTGTCAAGCGGGTACGATGTAGCCTAAATCTATTCATCCTGAACACCCTGAAAATGGAGGCGCTAAGGAAAAAAACATCTATATATATCACATTTATCGACCTGGCTCACGCCTTCGATGGGGTGGATAGAGAGATGCTGTGGAAAAAAATGAAAAGAAAAGGATGTCCACCAAGTTTGGTTTCTGCAATAATGGCTCTCTATTCGGAGCCTTCTGTATGAGTGCGTCTTGATCAGAGAGGGTACATTACCTCACCGATACCAACCACTTACCACTTGTGGTGTCAAACAGGGTTGTCCCTTAGGAGCCACGCTCTTCAAATTTTTTATATCGGAATGGGCGAAGCTCTGGGTAATGTAAAATCCTTCCCTCCCAAGATCAATGAAGAACATATTAATATGATCTTATATGCAGACGACATTGCAAGCTTGGACCTAACGCCAATTGAACTGCAGAGGAAGATCACCACTTTAAAGGGCTATATTTAAGAAAACAAGCTGGAGATCAATGTACAGAAAACCGAGATCCTTATATTAAAGAATTTACAAGGATCCCATAACCAAAAAGCCTGTAAAAATGTCAATGGAAGCTGGGCAAAGATGTACTTAATGTTTCTGAGGAAAAATATCTGGGTATGATGATAAGTGCAAGCATTTGTGATGAACCTATGGTTAAAAAGTTTGTGTCTAAATGAAATCAACTTGCTGCACAAGCCTAAAAAATGTATACAAAATACGGAAAATTCTCCATGCTCCCAATTGTTCGCTTTTATAGAAATAAAATAATACCAGCGCTTACATATGGAGCCGAGACCCTGTTTGGAATCGATGAGGAGTTTTGGTCAAGATGCAAACAAGAATTCTTAATTTGCCCAAAGGCTTTCCAACTGCCTGTATGACGTATGAGTTAAGTCTATCGTCCATGAACGTGATTGTTATATGGAACTCATGAACCCTCTACAGAAAAATTGTGGGAGACGATACTATTCCACAATTTGGTATTCTAAAAAAAAAAAACGAAAGAGCATTCGACAAATGGACTTTTGAATGTCTGGAAAGCATCCTGTGAAATCATCTTAAACCAGCTAAACACTAATAAGCAAACTCTGGTGCAGAATCCAGATGCAATTAAAAAAAGACTTCTAGTACAAGACTGGATTGATACGCAGGACAAGAGAAAACAACACAAAATAATGAAAAATGCTCCAATGTAAGCAAATAAATTAAATGAACTCCCCAAGTACTTGACTCAATTCCCGTGCAAAAGGAGAAGAGTTTTTATGAACTTCAGACTAAATGAATGGGAAACAAAAGAAACCTTGAACCAGAGAGGAGAGCGATGCTTGGAAGAACCCACATGTCGCCTTTGTAACAGCTCTGAAAATTCATTGAAACACCTGATGCTATTCTGCCCTGCTTTGAGAGATGAAAGAACGAGCTGTATGGGCCAAGAGTTGGACAAACACTCCATGTATACTGCAGAGGAATGGTGGAGTGTCATGCACATCGGCGAAAATAACAAATTAACATTTGCGGTGACAGCATTTTTGGATGAGATAGCAAGACGTTTGAGAACTAATAGTGATGCGGGAAACCATAAGAAATATGCAGGCTCTTAATAGCCTATAAGTGCATCTATAAGGTTTTTTCACTCCTTGACTGAATGCCATACTCGTCACTTAAATCTCTTGCCAGGAGATGGAATGTAGTATTCTGTCCACCACTCTCTAATGAGGATATACATGTATAGATGAATAGGAAAATGTTTTGATGTGTATTTTTTTTTAAAGTTTGTTATAAACTAGAAGAAACAATAAGAAAGGTGGTGGTAAATGCATATCGGTGATGGAAATGAGGCCACAGGTGCCCCAAATGCACTCAAAGGGCGTATAAGGGACACATTTTCCCCAACCACACTTGCCAACACCATCATTCTGCCACTCGTTTCTTTGCGCATGGACATGCAGCTGATCCAGCTCTGCATTGAGCTGCAGGAGCTGGAAGAGCAACATAGGGTACAGGAGCCAGAGGAGACACCATGCAAGCCGAGCACTTACACCCCCGGTCAGGCGCTCACCATGGACTCTGACAGAGAGACAGCTACTCACCTTATACCGGCTGAACTGGGAGACAATTGCTGAGCTGCTGACCCTTATCCAGGATGTCATTATAAGCAGAATCAACATAAGAACAGCCATACCACCCCTTGTGATGCTTGCGTTGGTCCTGCACTTCCTGGCAACATGCACATTCCAACACACTGTGGGGGCACTGCATGGCATTCCCTGCCCGCATTCTCTCATGTACTCATGCAGGTGGTGGAAGCACTTGAGCACCATGTGTCACAGTACATCTCCATACCCACCACTCTCGCACAGGTGAATGCCATGAAGGCACATTTGCATGCCTTAGCCAACATGCCCAATGTCATTGCAGCTCTGGACTGCACCCATGTGGAGTTAGTGGCATCCGAGGCATTGGAAGCAGTCTACAGCAACCGGAAGCAGTACCACTCCCTCAATGTCCAGTTCACTTGTGATCCAGACCTCAGCACTGCTGTGACCACTTCCCTTGTTCCATCCATGATTTCATGCTCCTGCAGAAGAGAACGCTCCCAGGATAAAGGGAAAGGTGCAGAGAGCAATGGACCTGGATATTGGGTGAATATAAGTGCCAACACACTTTTTATGCGGCACAATTGACAATTTATGTGATAGGGAGGGGTTACAACAAATGCAGATTGCATGCACTGTCAAGGCCCTGGGGTGGACTGGCCTGTAGGGAACTCTGGAGATTTCCCGGTGGGCCTCTGCACCCTGGGCCTCTTTTGTGTGGTAGTTCCAAATTGTCGCGTACGAAAAGCATTGGGCTTGCTGAAAATGTGTCATATGAGGCACCTTTGACCATTATTTCCAGGGCCTCTTTTGCTCCCCAGTAATTATTTCCAGGGTCTCCTTTAGATCCCAGTCCACCCCTGCCTGTAAATGCAGGATCTTCCGTCACACCCCACACATGACAGACTACAACCCACAGTGCTGGCTGTGAGCTGTGTGCATGATGTACCAGGATAGAGCAAATGAACCCCCTAAATAGATGTCTCCATATGCAAGGACTGGAACGGGAAATCATGTTGTGTGACAATACTTGTGAAATGCATGCACAGACTGACTATCAACATGCCGTTGTAACAGGCAACACTTCCACAATGCACTGTGACTGACACCTTTGACTCCTATGACCTTTTCCCTTGCAGGTGATTCTGGATAACCCCAGCTTCCATGGCTCATGACACCACTGAGGAATCCACAGACCCCACAGGAGATCACCTACAAGCTGGAACACGTCCGGACTAGGGTCTGTATTGAACAGACCTTTGTCCCATTGAAGGCTTGTTTCCGATGCGTTCACCACTCTGGAGGGGCCCTCATGCACAGGCCCGATAAAGTGGGACAAATTGTACTTGCCTGTGCAATGTTGCACAACATTTGCATCAGGCGGAATGTTCCGCTGCCCTGGATGAGGACATGCCACCGCGTGAGGACAACTCACTACCTGCACAACTATGCACAAGTGAAAAGGTTTCATGTTAAAATGTGACGCAACCTTCCCCAGAACACCATCCCCTCCTCCCCAAAAATCACCCTCAGAAAATCCCCTCAAAATGCCCTCCCAAGAAACACCCTCCCCAGAACCTCCCCAAAAATGCCCTCCCTAAAAACCCTCTCAAAACCCCCTCCCCAAAAACACCTTTGCAGTGTCCAACAGTCACTTTCTGCGCCTTTTGGGCATGGGGGCATTCTCTGGGGCCAGGCAATGTGAGCGGCGCTTTGGGGTGCTAGGTAGGGAGCCCTCTTTGGGGGTCACAGAGGTGTAGGGCTCTGACCCCTGGACTCAGATGAACTGCAGAGTAAGTTGCAAGCATCGGTACAGGGTGTCTGAAGAGGCTGATGTTGCCTCTGTGTGTTCCTGTACATTCTGTCTCACTGAGGTCATGGCAGCGGTGGCATGGTGGAGTGACTGGGACATCTTGCAGCTGCACCCCTGCAGGCAGTCGTGCATGACCTGCATTTCTTGAAGCTGCTGGCCTGCCAGAGCCTCAATGGAGGCCTGCCGGTGTTCTATTGCAACCAGCTTTGCGCATACAGCCGACATGGTGGGCACGGGCGGAGGTGGTGGGTTGTGTGGAGGGCCAGGGCTGAAGCTGATGCAAATCCCATGTCACTGTCCTCCTCACCCCCCTCATCCTCATCAATGATCTCAACATGGGCCCTGTCATGATGGACCCGTGGCTGCACTGCCCGTGATGGTGAGTAGGGCATGCTGGAAACCTTACAACTTCCAACCAGAGCAGGGATGGCAACAGTGTGTGCCATGACAGGCGTCACCTGTGGCATGGCAGTGGCAGGCGTGTCACTTTCCTGGCCAGTGGAAGGACCACTGAGCGCTGCCGTGGGGATCGTTACATCCTCCACACTTTCTGATGTACCCACTGCGGTGGTGCTGGAGGTAGTGGTCTTGCAGCCGAGCTCTGCTGCTTGCTCCCGCTGGCAAGTGGTCTGGCCTATGAAGGGGTGGTGGCAGATGTGCCTGCAGTGGAGGGTCCTGCCACATCACTGTCTCTGAACTGTGGACCTGTCAGTCATCTTGCAGACATGTCTGCGGACTAGCAAGACACTCATGCAAAATTGTGTGTGTTCCAGGGATGCACATGCCGTCTGATTGGCATGGGAAGTATCGGCCGAAAGAGTGCTGCTACTAGTAGATGGTGGTAGTGCCTGCTGAGGGTTTACTTGGTGCATGCATGTGCACATTGACTGTTGTGGGCACGATGGGCCATCACTTGCCAACATGGACTATCATGGTACACATGGGTGCTTCTCATGTGTCCATATGTTGGCATGCATGATTCACCTACAGTTCATGTGCATTGCTAACTTTCCCCGAATCCCCTGGCACATATGTGTGTTCACTGAGCATTTGCTGTGATTGTCATGTATTGACACGTTCCTTTGCCCATTTTGCACATCACTACTGGGAATGCATGCTTTTGGACACTGCATACACATGTACATGGGGCAGATTGAGTTACCACCACAGCCATGGCTCTGGCCTTTGCGCTCCAAGCCCCTTCATGCTCTCCATGAGTAGGATGGAGCTGGCTGTGTCCTCCCAGGGCATGAGGTTGAGGGGTTGCACTGTGCCACCTTTTGTGGCAGCACTCTCCCTTCTGTGTCTGGCAATGAGACTGCAAACCCTCGCCTTCAGGTCATTCCAGCACTTGTGGAAGTTCTTGGTGCTACAGGGTACGGTGCCCACTGCCATCACCCTTGCCATGTCAGCCCATGTAAACGTCTTGCTCTGTGCAGAGGTCTTAAATTGTCTGCTCCCGAATAGCTCCCCAACATGTTCCACTACTACATCTGCTAGTGCATTGAGCTCTGCCTCTGTAAATTTGGGCTTCCGCAGGCGGAATTCTGAGAGGCCTGCCTTTTTTTCCTGTCATATGATGGTACCACAACTATAGGGATTGGATGGCAACTGGAAATGGGTGATTCGGCGTGGATTGAGTTTTTAAAGATGGCTGCTGCTGAACTTCCTGTTCCAGCAGTGATGCTATTTCCGCCACCTGTAATACTGGTGCCGGTAATACCGGCCATGTGGTGCTGGTAACGGTAATACTAACGTGATTTTGGCAGTATTTCCGATGACCATTGCTGCCAGACGGTATTACCGTTTCTGCAGGGGATGTGTGCACGTGCACGCCATATCATAATGTAGTGGTAATTCTGTGGCCCATCCCGGCGGTAACGGTAATATCGCTGTATGAACAGCTAAGTCATGATGACTCTGTTTGTCTTGGTTGTAACGTAGTTTGAAAGAAGTGTTTTGCACTGGGTCCGTTTTTGCCCACGTTGTAATACTGTGCAACATTGCACTAGTGCCAGTGCAAACAGTGGCCTGAAAGGCTGGGCTGACTGACATGGGGACACAGGCCATGCCTGTGGCCTAGCTGATCAGGAGCGCTGCAGTGCCAGCCTTCCTTTCAAGTGCCCAATTGAGATAATTATATACTGGATCTTATCTGGAGTAAAGCCAGTTACTTGGTATGGCGCCAAAGGTCAGCCACACACACACACACATCTCGGGCGGCTTGAGCACGGGTTTTTGTAAACTGGAAACACGTGCCCAGTGGGTGGGACAGGCCTCCGGGTGTTCCCTGATGCAATGAAAACAGATAGTTCTGATTGAAGAACCAGTGGTGCACGTTTTACTGCTGCGGTGAAGTCAATTATTCAATGCGGCCTTTGAAATATGCTTTTTACTCACCCGCTCAGTCTCACGCTCTTTTTCTATCATGTTTGCATGCAAATGATTTACATGAAATTGATCAATCGCTAAGTGGGTTTGTAAGTTAGAAGTTAGTGCATGTAACACCTGCCTCTCACGTGGTTGCCGGTGATACTAAAAGTCCCATAATGGGGTTGAACCTTTGGCGCTGGGGTTAAATGTCTAATTTCAAATCTTTTGCCGGCCTGGTGTTTCTACTGAGTGTTAATGTAGATAAAACCCTTTCCAGCTCAGCAGCAGATCCTTAAGACTAGGTAAGGTTACCTTGACACTGCACCAGAACATCCCTGCATCAGTCTCAGGGTGTCTAAGCTTGTCCAACAAATGGGGCTTTGAGCAAATGTCCCAAATTTGTTGTACTTCGTAATTTAGTCATGGTTTTCATTACTCATCCTTTACTTCATATAAATGCCTTAACCCCCTTTTAAAAACGCTTAACTGAGGCCCATGGGATTGATCTTCACCTATTGTGTGGCACTTCGTGGCTCCTGTTCAGTCTCCTGGCACTGCCTTGTTTGGTGGCTGGTGCACTCCCTGGCTTTGTTAGTTTCGATCCATCCTGGCTTCATTAGTTTTAATCCATGCAGTGGTGGAAATAGAAAAAATGGAAAGGAGGATCCGACAAGGGCCAGGGTGGGGGCGCAGTTAGGAGGAGGGGCAGAATTCTGAGGAAAGCGGAATTAAGTGGGGGCACAGCTGGAAGTAGAACTCCGTTCAAAGGAAATGTTCCAAATAAATGTTTTAAAACGGTGCAATTTCTTTCATGCCGTTTCTTTCCAAATTTCACACTGTACATCAATTCCACTTTAAATCACTTCCATGGCATGGGTGCACCCAAAATGTTATCAGTGCCATATTCATGACTCACTTGCACTCTCATCATCTCCCCTTCTCACACCCGTGGTTGGCTTTCTACAATGCTCTGCTTTGTAAAAGAAGGCTTGAAAAGTACACAAACCCAGGGCATTAAGTGCGCTGTCCCACTTAAAGCCCTGGGTATGTGTACTTTTCAAGTACCAGCTAAGCCCCAGCAGTTTCCAGAAAGTGGGCTGAGCTGGCACCCTGGTGGGACACATTATCCTGCCGCGGCCGTAGCTGCGACGGTTGATGCGCCTGCCATTTTAAAGTCAGGCAAACTGTGACTGGAAGTTGCAGTTTCAGCAATGCTGTGGCTGGCTGGCTTTTCTGTCGCTGTAACTTCCTCTTGCGACCCCTTGCACAAAGGGTCAAGAGAGGACATTATGGGCCATTTATTTTCCTGCCCTTTCCCCAGGTCACTGCCTCCCAGTGAATCTGGGGGCTCCGTGATCTAATAGATCACGGAGCCACCAGGTTCGCTGAGGGTCAAAGACGCCTCAGGCTCGATGATCTAATCTGCTCTGCAGAGCACAGACCACCGAGCCAGAGGTGACTTTCTTTTGGCAAAATTTTATAAAATATGGCTTGAATTGTGTATGTTTCAAGCCATCTTTTATAAACATAGAAATAAGTTACGGATTTCTATGTTTATATAAGATGGCTTGAAAAGTACACAAACCATAGTAAGGCACGCACACAAATACATACACCTTTATATAGTTGTGTGCGTACCTTTCTGTGGCTTGGAAAGTACATAAACCATAGTAAGGTACTGTAGAGGAGCAGGTGTACACATCTGCAGGAGACCCCGCCCCCTACCTCCTTTGTATTGGAGACATGAGACCGTGCTTTGCCTGACACCAGCTATCATGCCAATACCACAGCAAGATATTTGGAAGGAGATACCCATTGAGACAACCCTATTGAATGTACCCTTGAGTTGATGACAACCTATAGGTGGAACTCCCTGAAGGAATATGAGAAAGATCTAAGAAAATGAATTGATGACATCATAAGAAGGTGTGCACAACATCCTGAGATACTGAATGAAGATGATGTCTGGATCCTAGAGGACAAATGATGAAGTAAAGATTCGAGTAGACTATCAAAGTGGAAAAGAAGATTACACGTTAAAGTGCTGCAGAAAACAGAAGTTCAATGAATATACAGATGCTGAAACGCAAGGTAGATCAAGTCATCTTATAGGCTAGCTATGAGTAGTGAATAGAATACAGGCAAAGCCGCCATAATATAGAAACTGCACATTGGTATCATGAGATAAATAAACCAGAAACCATGAAAGGGAAATGAAAAGCTGTGTTGCAGTAAAGGAGTAGTGGATGATTAATCAGCATAAAGTGGAGAACATTGAGCCCTCAGCTCCTCTTATTTTGTCTGAGATTAAGAGTGTAGGTACAGAGGAGATAGGAGTTTATCCTTTAAAGGAATTAAAAGCAGCAATGGGGTATAGTAACCCAACATATGAACCCCCCGCTTATAGTAGTGATGACAGTCCAGAAGAGAGCAAAAGCAGGAAGATATCAGTAAGTTCATACGAGAGAAAGAAGAAGGAGGAGCGAGATTGAATTTATCGACAGATATAGGCAGAGAAATTAAGAGATGGAAAGTAGAAAAGGATAGGGCTGATGAGGTAACGCTCACAAAGAACGAATGGATGGGTGGACAGATATTACTCAAATTAGATGGAAAAAGCATAGAGGAGGTTAGGCAAAGGAAAGACGAGGACGAGCAAGAAAAGAAGGATAGGGAACGAGAAACGCAGTGGAGGGAGGATGAGCTAGGAAGAAAAAGCAGGGAACGGCGGGAACAGATATATAGAGAGGAACAAGAAAAGGATGAAAAGCAGGCAGACGAACAAAGGAAGTTTGATGCTAGAAAGAAAGATAGAATAAAGGGACAGAAGAGAAAGAAAGAGGAAGAAAAGGTGGAAAAAGTCAATTAAAAATGATTATAGAGAAGGCGAGAAGAAGAAGAACGAAGACAGGAAGTGAGAAGGGAAGAACCAAGGCAAGAAGAAGATAGGGCAAGAAGGGATGCAAGAAAGGGAAGGGAAGTGCTCAAAGAGTTAAAACAGAGTAGAAGGCAGCAAGGTTTTGATGCCAGCCTTATTCTTAAAGAAAGAATAAGACCAAGCTATGAAATACAGGGGCAATGGGACACGATAAGTGAAGTTCTCCAGATGAGAGAAAAAAGTCAAGAAACATCTATGATAGCACAGGAAGAGGAAAGATATGATGCCGGAAGCATTGGAGAGAGGATTGATAAGAAATATCAGCAAATAAGGCAGGACAGCGAATCTGGGACTCAAGGGAGTGGCAACCAATCCCTGATAACTAAATACGAGATGAGGAGGAAAATATGTTTAGTGATGAACAAAGAGCATTATTTTTGAGTAGATTCAATTTAGATAGAGAAGATGAGGATGATAGTCACAATAGTTGGGGTCTAGCAATGTCCGATGAGGAAAGAGTCAGGATGTGAGACAGAGGTAGAGGGTACACGCAAGTCAACAGATGGATAAAGAGGTAAGATGGGCATATCTGGAACACACTAAGGAAAGAACACCAGATTCTATACCATATCCTGAAATTCCCCAAAGACGATTGTGTAGAGAGAGAGGAGAATCTCCACATTATGTGAGTAGGTTATGGTTGTTACCAGCACGAAGATGAATAGGCACGATTACCTCTGAATTAGGGAAGCGAATAGTGGGATCCAACTATGAGATGGAGTTCTCACAGTTCCCCTTGCTAGAGAAGGGGAGCAAGACTGCAATATATTCCATGGCCACAGATGGATAAGGATAACTTAAAATGCAAGCTCTGTAGTTTGATTTTGGCAGCTGGGACATGGATATACGAATTAGAGAAAACAACAAGAGGAAACATGCTGGCCATAGGAGACATAAAAGGTCTACTGGCAGCGTCTCTTGGTTAGAGAGCTGACATTTGGAGATGAGCGGGATATGCAGGTGTGACAGCACAAAACACAGTGCACGATGGAGCACTGTTTAATAATTGCAGGGCAGATGTTTGGAGGGCTATCAGGGTGCAGTATCCTGATACATCAGATATGGGTGAAATTATGATATGTTAAATGAAAGATGAAGACCCTATTGCTTATATTCAGAATATTTAGATGCCAGCTTGAAACACGTGAACCATGGGAAAAAACAGTGGCACTATTCTATCATATTTTGTGTCAGGGGTGCCAGAACAGGTAAGGAGACAAATGAAAAAACAAGTAGGGATGGAAGCAAAGCCATGGGCTGAGATACAATTAACTATTGTGCATCATTGTCGGTTATTACAAGAGAAGAACAAAAAGAAAGATGAGAACAGGAAGATTGAAGAAGCAGAGTTAGTTCAGAAGAAATTGTAAAAGGTTGCTATAGAAGGGGAGTATTGACAAGTGGAGAAGGGGGAGGAATGTAAGAAATAATGGGCGCACCTCGTGTGAATAATGTACACCCAGTAGATCAAAGTGGGTGTAGGTTTTGGCCACAAGGTAGGGGTGTAGGCTTCAGAGGAAGAGGAGGCGGATTTCAGAACACTCAAGGTGGATTTCAAAATGCTCAGAGAGGAAGTCAGAATACTGAGGGAGGATATAATGGAGGATTTGCCAAAGGACCACCCCCAGTATTTTGGAATTGTGGGATGACAGCATATTGCGAGTGTATGTAGAAGCCGAGGAAACAGGCAACAAAATGGACAACCTTTAAGAGGGGGGACAGCTTATCCACTACCATACAGTACACAAACATAAGAAGGCTTTGCCCAGGATCACACATCCTATCAGAAACAGGTGCTGCAAGCACCACAGGCACAGCAGCAGGGGTCAGTGCAAATGCACCCAGGGCAAGGGCAATCACAACAAGCTCCTATGCAAACACAACAGAACGTGAACACAGGACAGATACTAACACTTGTGACAATAGGAGGCAAATCCTTTTATCCTTTTCTTTCCTTGTAGACACTGGGGTGACTCGCTCTTGTATGGGGGGGGGGGAATATCCAATATCAAGTACTGCCATGAATGCTCAAGGATTCTCTAGAGCTATGAATTTCTACTGACTAATTACCTCTTTCTATAGAGCAATGTGACATGCCTGTCCCCTTGTTATATTCACAACAAACACCAGTTAACATTTTGGGTAGAGATTTAATGACGAAACTTAACATGACTATTTCCTTTACTGATCAAAGAATAGTGTGCTCCACTCCGGGAATACAATATTATTTATACTGGCATTTACAGGAGTATGAGGAGTCCTGCTAGATACAGAAGTCCTTTTGTATGGGGTGAGCATTTTATTGACATGGCTACCTGGCTTAGTAGGGAAGATTGTGAGGATACCTGATGGGTTCTTATTCAGACCACAAGTACCTATGGGTGAGAATAAAGGGCAGACTATTCCTATAGAATTGGAAGCAGCTATAGTACAAAGAGAAATAACAATGCTTGGATGAGTAGATGAGTAGATGACGAAGGCAGAGCACGGAGGACAGCGATAGCTCTCGAGGTGGGATACAGATTGACTGATGTCACAGATGAAGATATGTTCAGAGATTAATGTTTAGGTGATGAGGTTGTGTTTTTTTATAAGCATTACACACTGGATAAAGATTATTTTAAAAATCCCACAGCGAACGGTGCTAACACAGCAACGACCAGCGTTCTTTCAGGAAGACCTAGAAAAGATGCCAAGTGTCCTTCGGAATATGGGCCCATGTGATATAGGCCTATTGAAGGGAACAGGAGAGGTTAAAATAAAACTCAAGCCAGGAGCAATTTTACCACAAGCAAAAAAGTACTGTATGTACTGAGAAGCTGATGAAGGCACATTTAAGACTACTTCAGCGCTTATGAATCCAGGAATCCTAGTGCCATCAGAATCCCCATGCAATACTGCAGTGTATCTGATAAAAAAAATCAAAAGGAGGCTTGTGGCGATTTATCCAGGACTTGTGCCATCTTAATCCGATTGTAGAAGCCGAGTTTCCATTAGTTCCAAATCATGCAACAATATTGTGTAGTATCCCAGTTGAAGCTAAGTATTTCACAGTGAACAATTTGAAAAATTAGTTTTTCTTGATGCCGTTGCAGAAAGACTCACAAGACCTTACTTCCTTTACGTTCAGACAAAAGAGACTAAAACATACTCATTTACCTCCAGGGTAATGGGAGTCCCTGTCAGTCAATCTTTAACAGGGTCCTACAAATGGATCTAGTCAACATTGAACTCAAGAGTGCTGTAATTCAGTACGTAGATGACATATTAATCTGCAGTCAAACAGAGGATGAATGTAGACAAGACTCTGTCCAGTTAATTACTATATTGGCAGACAACGGATACAAGGTAGACAAGGAGAAATTACAGTATTGTCAGGAAGAGGGGTTGTACATAGGCCAGTTAATTTCACATCAAGGAAAGAAAGAGTGACACCTGAAAGAGCTGAGGCTATCATGAAGACACCATAGACAAATACAGCGATGCAAATGCAGCAGTTTCTGGGTTTATGCAATTATTGCAGGGTCTGGGTGTTCGATGACAGCACATACACAAAACCACTTTTGTAAGCACTTAAAGCACAAGTTGGTAAGGAAAAGATAGAATGGACTGAAGAAATGGAGGAAGGATTTGTGGAATTACAAAGAGCAATCAGTACAGCTCCAGTTTTCGGAATTTCCAATTATATTGAAGAATGTTACTTGTTTTCACACACCAATGGGTCAGTAATCACAGCAGTACTATCACAAACAACAACATTACGGTATAAACCTTTGGCGTACTACTGTGGGATTCTAGATCCAGTCATGAGAAGACATTTTCCGTGCAAATAATCTTTGGCTGCTGCCGCATTTGCAATTGAAAAGTCCACAAGTATTACCATGGGCTGTTCCATGACTCTACGTGGAGCACACCTCATTTGCCATTTTAGATAAACCCAAGCGTACACTGACGTCACAAAGAGCATCTGCATACAAGAGCGATTAAGGTAGTGAGGTGTAAAATAGTGAACCCAGCCACGTTTGTAGCTGAACCTGTAGAAGAAGGTGATCATGTGCATGACTGCTCAGGTTATGTCGAATTTTAGGATGATATAAATCACAATATATTGTGTTCTCCAATTATGGAGACGACACCCAATGTGTCATCACTTTAACGGGTGATCATAAAAATGATGAGGCGGAGGTCAATAGAGTATTTGCACTGATTGAAAAGTGGATGCTTGACAACTTCCTAGCTCTGAATCTCAGCAAGACAGAGTTGCTGATTGTAGGCAGTTCTAAGGCACTTAACAATTTAAATCAAGCTTATAGCACATTTAAAATTGGGAATTGACATTATTTCACCATTATCAAAAACAAAAATATTAGGAGTAATACTGGACCCGACATTAAGCATGAAAGCTTATGTTTCATCTGTGGTGGCAGGGGTAGTTTATTACATTAAATTGCTTGCTCACTTGAGGCCCATGATTTCCCAAGAAAGCGCGGAGACAATAGCCAGGGCAATAATCTGTGCTAAATTGGATTATTGTTGTAGTCTCCTGCTGGGCACCAGTCAACGAGAATTGCATAGACTTCAGGTCGCCCAGAATTGAGCAGTCAGAGTAGTTCTCAGACTCCCCATGCACAGCCATGTAACCGAGGCCAGATGCTCCTTGCACTGGCTTCCTATCGAACACCGGATTAACTTTAGAGCGCTAGTTATAGTCTTTAAATGCCGGCTTCAAATAATGCCAGTGTATCTACAACAGCACATAAAAAAGAAGTGCAGCCAAAGATCATAGAGATCGGGTTCCCTAAACCAGATCGTACAGCCAAGATGTAAATCGCAAAGGCGGAAAAGGGAGCATTCAACATAAAGGCCACCTTTCTTTGGAATAATCGTCCCATAAATCTGAGGAGGCAATCGTCTCTCCTCACTATTAAGAAGGAATTGAAGACCCTCTTATTTGCCTGTAGTCTCTAAAAAAAATTCTGATACTTGCTTTGGTACCATCTTCTGATTGGGGATCTCAAAAATCTCCTTTAGGCCTCCTGGACCCCTCCATTGTGGATTTATTTTGTCACTGTTGTTTGTCCTCATCTGTAGTCTGCGCCTTTATGCCCGAGGGTCAATAGTGTGCATTACAAATGTAATGTAATGTAATATACCCTGTGTGAAAGAAAATGCTCTAGCGGGGGGGGGGGGGATTATCTTTATTGATGATTCTTTGAAAATTGACCAAACTTGTGGGGAGGGGCATCCAGCCTCTGCAGTCGTAAGACACAGATTAAACTGTGAATTTGAGGTAACGGCGAGTGCAAGACTACCGTATCACTTTTCAGCAAAAGTGGAAGAATTGGTTGCGCTTATTGTTGCACTTGAAAAACACGGGGGGCAGGAAGTGGTTGTGTACTGTGACTCTGCCTATGTGATGCCAACTGTACATGCAGGGCTGTCATGTTGGAAAAGGAGGGGTTGTCTCCACGCAGACAGCACTCCAGTGCAAATTGCATCTTTATTGGGCAGGCTTATTAAGGCACTACAACCCCCAGTAGCCATAATGGTCGTAAAATGCACAGCGCATACTAAACTAACAGACTATCTCTCACAGAAACAAAGCTGCAGATTTGAAAGCCGTATTCTTCCGAAATTTCGAGTTTTGATACTGAAAATATTAAAGTAGTATTGAATAGAAGCATGCTAGTACAAGAGGGTTTTGATATGCTGTCAATTATGCAACTAACAAAGATTTAGGGTAGAGCCCTACAAGAAGAGCAAGAGCTATGGAAACATAGGGAGTGTTCTTTATCCCCCAGGGAAGCATTATGGAGAGCCAGTGATGCCAGCAGCATTGCTGAAAGTCACACTCGAGTAGTTGCATTACTCGACGCATATAACCAGAGAAAGTCTTGCTGCCATAATTACAGAAGACTGGTTTGTTCCAATCTATTGGAACATGTTGCACAGTTCATTGTGAATTGCATCGTGCGTCAGAGGTTTACAGCTAGGCATACAATGAGAACAATCAGAGTAGTAATGCCCCATCCGAATGGTCAATTTCAGCATTTACATATCGATTACATTGATATGCTGCAGACATGTAATGGATACTGGTATCCATTAGTGGTGGTGTGCCCCTTCTCTAGGTGGATCGAATCCGGTCCCTATACACACCCTGATGCCACTTATGCAGCAATGTTTCTAGTGCACAAAGTATTTCCAAGATGGGGTGTGTGCGAAGTACTGAGGCCCGATAATGGGCCACATTTTGTCATTGAACTATTGAACAAATAGGACTTCTATTGAATATAAAACATACTTTTTTTATTGGCTTACCATCCACAAGCAAACGGGTAATATGAGAGACTCAACGGCCTCCTTAAAGAGAGGATAGCCAAGATCAGATTAACTTTGAAAATGGGATGGGTATATTGCTTACCACTAGCCTTATATGCCCTTTGCAATCAGCCAGGTTCAGACCACCATCTTACGCCCCAAGAGTTAGTGACAGGGCGTCACATGAGGACACCTTTTACGCCCCCATCTAGAGTCAGGAGTGATGCCCTGAGTGTAGCTCAGGCTCTAGGTCATGAAATATACACTTATTTGACATGTATTACTACCAGTGTTTCTTTCATTGAAGAGCAGGTTAAGCATCAGAGGGAGGGGTCAAGGACCATGGAAGAGGACGTCCAGTAACCAACCCGAGTGAATTATTGCACCACCCATGTTGTATGTTTGCGACCAAATCTTTATAAAGAACTTCACCCGCAGATGGCACTAACCGAGATTTAATGGTCCTTTCTTTGTAGAAGAAGTTTCTCCTACTGCAGTTAGGGTAATTGGAAGAAGAGCTTGATTACATTTAGGAGACGTAAACATCTACAAAGGCAAGACCACCCCCCCTCCAGCTCCTGTAGACCAAGAAGCAAGACAAGAAGAAGAATTTCTGTGTGTGCAAACTCGATCGATGACCAGGAAGGATGACGATAAAACAGTGTGTGGTTGGCACATATTTCTTTTGGACTGGAATTCAGTGGACACTCTTTCTTTAGCAGGAAGTGCATGAACTTGCAGAGAATTCCAGAGGCTAAAAAGTACTTTCTAGAAATTCTTTAAAAAAATAAATATTGCATCAGTACTATGCCTAAACTCCAGTTCTGGATTAGACATTGGAAGAGAGATCAATACCCAGATCTGTTTTTAGGAACATATATGTTTCAAGTATAATACATGATACCCGTTGACAGTGAAACACATCAACTTGTAGTTGCTATTTTTTAGTTTATACTTCAGTCATACCCTGCTCTTGTTAGGAGAGGTGTGAATATACACACCTTTCATCAAGACCCCAAAAATGGTGCTGTTATAAGAAGACTCCCGATTGCGATAATTGAGCAGATTGGGCAACTATGAATGTAAATTGAACACCTGTATTAACATGATTTGGAATAATGTGGTCATAGATAGAGAGCAAGTGCAACGAGTATTGGTATGGCACATCAAATGTTTCTCCAGACTTCTATGCCCGTTATATATATGCATATGTATTTTCTTTTTCTTGGTGTATCTTACATTTCAAAGTCTTTATTATCCCAATGGTCCCATTGAAAAAACAACACCTATGATTTTTCCTAGTATGAGTACAAATGATGATAATTTCTTTGACCTCTATGAGCATGTCAGGCGACATAAGAGGGATGAAGAAGAAGATAACCAGGGGATAAATACCTATCTTGATTATTCAGCTCACCTGGAGAATGATATGTGGTACCAACATATGAGAAAGCAGGGGGAGAGAGCATCTGATTAGAATTGCTATGTCTGATTTCTCATCCCGTATGCCATGACAACAGTAAGAACCTTCATTTCAAAACAGATGTCAACGCAAAATGTGAAGTGCCTCAATCATCTAGCAGCATGTCCTACTAGAGGACAGTTTCAAGGGAACTGGGCAACCTTGTGATGTAGATCAAGACAGTCATTTCTATACTAGGATGATTATATCAAGAGAACAGAAATGGTAAAGGAACATGGATGGACAGACACTATGCTCATGTATCCTGCTGCTGGACAAGACAAGGTGATTGTTGAAGAAATGAAGAGGATGAACTGCTCTGACATGTTGTAAAAGACTGGAATGCCTGGATGCTGGGAATGTTCACAGCTGCTAATCTATTGAAGAGCAAGTACGACCAAAGGATTGGAAGATGGAGTGATGTTCTGTGCAACTCGCCTGCTGAGGAAGGAAGCAGTAAATGAGATGCTGAAGGTGAATGATGAGTGTCTAAAGTCGTAGGCCAAGTATTCTAAACTGCTGACATGGGGGAGGGGAGATGAATCAGGCCCAATGGCTGTAGTCCTATTGGTTAATGCAACAGTTTATTTTCGGAGCAAAGGAAAAAAATCACGTTGGACATAATAAAGGGTGCAATAACATAATTGACGTTACAGGAATGAGGAGAGGGGCATCTGTCTTAATGGATTGATATTGGGCCTGCGGATCCAGAGCATATACGAAACTACCCAGGAATTGGGTGGATTGTGTTCCTTGGTACATATCTATATTCCAGCATTGGTGATACCACAGAGTGACCTAAAGATTGAATGATTTCCAAAAGTGGACGAGCACATGAGAAAAAGAAGGTCACTAGAACTCTGCCAAATGGAGAGGGAATTATTTCTCACGTAAATATGTAATGGCTTATGAAGAAATTGCTGAACAGCACAAACTGTTCAGCAGGACTGCAGCGATTTTCACATCTACGTTCATGCCTGGAATTCAAACAACAGTGAATGCCAAATAGCTACAGATCACCAGGTGGGAACGGCTGCAAACAATTAATGCCACTATAAAAGGCTTTAATGCCATAACAGAAGATCTGAGGGCCATAAGGTTGATGACCCTTCATAATAGATATGTCTTCGACGTGATTACAGCAATGGTGTTTGCTCCACAAATGTTGTACATTCATACCATCTCATGACGGCGGGAATGGGTCTCTGTGAAGGCCATATCAATGTTGACAGATCTACACATAAAAATGGTGGACAAGACAGAGGCCATTAGAGATGACAGTTGGTTCTCACGGTTTTCATGGATTCCTTATTGGATGGCAAACTAAGTTCCTTGGAGCAATATTGGTGATAATATTTGAATTCTGTATGATAAGGATAATAATTGGGCAATGCCAGAAAACATCAAAGAAAGCAGTGGGAATGAAGATCATGATCGACACAAAGAATGAACCAGAAGACAATGTGCTGACCGATAGTGCCATCAGAGGCTACATAAAAGCAAGCATTGTGGCATCTGAAGGAACACAATTCTGGTATCCAAAGGATCATAAGAATAATGTGGGATGTTGGGTCTTTTGTACGGCAAAAGGAGAGTGCAGTTACATGACCTGGAGTGTGGATGAACACTTTAGAAAAGCAGGCACCCTGAGGGGGGTAACGAAGATATGAATACCTAAAACAGTCTTCTTCAAGAGGAGATATAAAGAAGCCGGAAAACTTGAGGAGGTGGTCGAGGACTCGACCAGTGGGGGAAAGTAGAGGAGCAGATGTATACATCTGCAGGACACCCCGCCCCCTTACCTTCCATGTATTGGAGGCATGAGACCGTGCCTTGCCTGTCACCAGCTATCGTGTCAATACTTCAGCGAGAATTTGGAAGGAGATACCCATTGAGACAACCCTATCAATGTACCCTTGAGTTGATGAAAACCTACAGGAGGAACTCCCTGAAGGAATATGAGAAAGAGCTAAGAAAATGAACTGATGACTTCATAAGAAGGCGTGCACAACGTCCCAAGATACGTCCGAAGATACTGAAATAAGATGATGTATGGATCCTAGAGGACAAAAGACGAAATAAAGAATAGAGTAGACTATCAAAGTGGAAAAGAGAAAGATTACACGTTTACAAGTGCTGCAGAAAACAGAAGTTCAATTAATGTACAGACGCTGAAACTCAAACATGATCAAGTCATCGCATAGGCTAGCTATGAGTAGTGAATAGAATGCCGGCGAAGCCCCCATTGTATAGAACCGGACATTGGTATCATGGAATAAATAAGCCAGACACTATGAAAGGAGAATGAAAAGCTGTGTCGCAGTAGAATAACAGGTCGTTGAAACTGCGTGGCATGGCTGTCTGGCCTGAAGTCAAGATCCTAGAAATTGAGGTTAGCTATCTACTCTGAAGAGAACGAGAGTGCAGCGGATGAATCTTCTCAAGTTAAGGTGCAAGAAAGAACACAAAGGATGCCGAGTTTTAATTAATTTAAAGCATTTAAAAGCGGCAGAATGGACCAAATCATGGTCTCTTGTCATGTGAGCCAAAGATGGAAATAGAGTTTGAACTTGGGAGTTCCAGGCAAGATAATGAGTGCCCTCACTCCTGTGCATTCCCAGGATGAGAATTCTCTGCAAGGCCAAGTACAAAGACAATTTCATGGCAGAAGGTATCGGTGATGAGATGTTGGGCTAATTGGGTGGTGAGGTAATATCATGTCCTATCTTCAAGTACCTGGGTCTGGGTTTACATGCTGCTAAATGAACCAAATGTTCCAGACATGGCACAAGTGTGCCAACCAATGGTATTAGTATAACAAAGGACCGTATAGCTTAAAAAACCAAAGAAACACAGTGTAACAATTTTTTCTTAAATTACATGTTTGAAGAGTTAGGCATACATTGTCCACCTGATAAAGGACATCCAATAACAATGCTATCTCCTTTATGATTGTATATCTAGATATTTCCCTTTACCAATCCCAACACTTGATGGGTTTTTCTCTATTGCCACGTAGTATGATATCACTCTTGACGGATAATGGAGTATACGAAGTGTATTTTTTTGTGGAGATCATTCAGAGACTAAGCGTACTTCCGTTGATGTTCGTTGTAACCTCCCTGTTTTACATAACTGTTAATAAAAGAGTAACTTGCAATCGTCTTGTGTTTGTCTAGTTATTTGGACTCAGAATTATTCTGGTGTAATCCCATCCATTACAAGTGCACGTTCGAAGGCCCCAAAATCAGTACGCATACAAATATATAAATGTATATATTTGTTTGCATACCTTACTATGGTTTTGCACTTGAGGCCACGCCCCCAAATGAGGGCCCCCCTCTCAATTTCTTACCCCACTTAAAGCACTGCACAAACCAAAAAGTGGGGTTGAGCCGGGCTCCTATGGTCTCGGGAGGATAGCTCAGGAGCAGCCCGCTCGCCTTTGAAGCAAGACTACGTGAAGCAACACAGGTTCAATCCCTGCAGTGCACACTTTGAAACCTATCAGTATTAAGCACGTCATAAATAAACAATTACAATTAGTAAGGTAAGCACACAAATATATTTAAGTTTTTATATTTCCGTGCGTAGCTTGCTATGGTTTGTATATTTTTCTAGCTATCTTTTATAAAACACAAGGTTAAACATGGTAGGCAACAGGTATACAATTGTGACGCGACATTCCCTCAGAGTCAAGACTACAGAATTCAATTCAGCAAAGCGCCCCAACTTCGTGTGTGTTAACTTTCCCTCAGCAAAACCGGTGGCTCTGCAATGTAATCTTCTAGAGGCAGATTAGATCACTGAGCCGACTGTCCCATCTCTATATGCAGCCACCACCATCATCCCTCTGCAGTAGCAGCCCATGGACAAAGATGCCTCGGGGCAGTCAGGCTCGGTGATCAAGGAAGACAAGCCCTTTCACGTGCCTTCAATTCAAATATCCCAGTTCTCGCCATGGCCAAAAATCAGAGCCAAAAACATTGGGCACTGCGCAGCGCTGCTTGATGATGGTATCATAACACTACATACGAAGCGAGCAGAGCCAGAAGAGCATTTTGCTCATGGCTCGAATCTGCTGCGAGTAGCTCCATATAACAACACTTGTCTTTCCGGTGCAGAGCCAGGCTGGGGCAGGGGCAGGGTGGGTCCTGCGATCCGGCCAGACATCTCACGCCGGATCGCAGACCCGGCAAGAGCCGGGCCAATGACCAGCGCTGAATCCATGAGTGCATGCCTTCCGTCTCTGGCTGCAGGCTGTCTTCTCTTCTTAGTCATCAGGCTTTTGTCCTCCGTGAGGTCCGCCATCCGGCACTGTCCAACTCACCAATGCCACTAACCTCTGCCAGGACTCTGACGCACGTCGCCACAGTCTGCCAATCTTTGCACTTGCATGCACTCACTAAGAGCCCACTGCTTCCAAGGACTGATGCGGTCTAGCAATCTCGGCCAGTGTTTAAGACGGGCCTAGCACCTCATGATGTCACTGTTCTAGGAAGAGGGGTGTCACAGCAGCATGCGCAAAATCATGCATCCCACCACAGTGATGTTCATGTGAAGCATGCACCCCAGGCGAGGGAGGATTCCCCCACCTACCCAATGCCTTCCTTGCCCCTACAAGATCCCCCAGCATGGCTGGGGGCAGGGTTTCTTTTTTGTGGTGAAATGTTTGGACCACACCCCTTTGTTGCTTTACCAAGAGAACTGCCACATGTATTTTTATTTAATTATTTTTGAAGCTTTGCATAGGGCTAGATTGCAGAAAATGGTTTCAAAGCACTTAAAAACAGGAAAATACAAGATTAGCAAACAAATTAGCAGCGATTAGGAAAAAGATCAGACAGAGAACAAAGAAGTGAATGCTCGGATATGAATTCCTCTCTTGGGTATTCATGCCCAATTGTTTCACCCTGCCCCTGTGCTTCTAGTACATATGGGATATATAAAAGACATTTAGCACTTTTTGTTGTGTGCTCTTTGGTGGTCAGTCAAAAGGCCGAAAACATAATACCGAATGACAAAAATCTCGAAACAAAAATATCAAATTATTTATTTATTTATTTATTTATTTATATGTGTTTTTGGGATCAGGTAAGTAAAAAAAAAGGGTTAAAATAAAATAAAAATAAAAAAGGGGGGTTGGGGGGGGAACCCCCCCCCATTTCGAAAAAAAAACGTCAAAAAAAAATTCGATATTTTTTTTTCGGCCTTTTTTTTCGAGATTTTTTTTTGTTGAGATTTTGGAATTCGGTATTATCACTATAAATCTTCAGATAGCATAACATTTACAATATGAGGAAAATATAGCCATTAAACTGGTCTACAACAGGGTCAAATGTAATTAGCAATTCATGCTTCTCTACATTTGTATTTTTTCTCGATATACATCCATTATCTTAACTTTAGGCAGTATCAAATTTGTATGCCTTTTATAATGTATTTTCATTCGTTTTATGACCAAACATGTGTTATTTGTTATACTATTCTGTGTATTTGATGAAAAAAATATGAATATGTAATTTCTCACTGACCGAGCCTATCCCCTATTGTTCGCATATCGAAGTCAAAATTATTTGCACATTTTCTTTATACAATTATTTGGCCGTGTGACTACGTTTCTTGGTTCTTTGATATATAAAGCACACACCTAGCTGGCAAGCAATAGAGTGATTTATAAGGCGACACACCCAAGGGCTACATATAGGGTGCAGAGGACCGATGATCAGTAGGGGAGGGTGGGAACACCAGGTTTGAGGGGAGCTATCCGGGATTGGCAAGATGCTCTTTGAAGAGTAGGGTTTTCAGGTCCTTTTTAAAGTGAAGGAAGGAGGGGGCTAGTCTGATATGCTTTGGTAAATTGTTCCAGAGACTACGTGTATAGCAAGAAAAGGCCTGTTTCCTGTTTTTTCTCACTTGTATGTCCTTTCTTCCAGTGTGGCAACATTGTGGCCTTAGGAGTTGCACTGGCCTACGGAGATGTTGAGCTTCTCAGCCAAGTAGAGCGGTGTTCCCTAGTCACTGCTTTCTGGGTGATAAAGGCAGTCTTGAACATTTGTGCTTGAAGAGGTAGCCAGTGCAGATCCTTGAGAATTAGGGTGACGTGGTTGCATGTTCTTAGTCCCGCGATGAGGCATACTACAGCATACCAGACTGCTTTGCGAGGGACCAAGGTGGCATCTGGGACTCGAAGGGTGTTGCCAATGTCCAAGTGGGTGATAAGGGCTCGAATAACTGTTCTGAAAATCGGGGCATGGATGAAAATGCTTGGCTTTGTGGATGAATGCAAACTGGTACCATGCTGCTTGGGTCTTTTTGGAGGTGTGCTTTTTGAAGGAAATGTCACAGTCAATAGTAAACCCAGAGCTTTTTCACTGGGTGAGAGTTGAGCCTTGACTCTGTTGCCCTTCATGTCAGTCAGCCGTTTCTGGACTTGGGCATGCTTGGTCGTATTTCCTAGGAGAATTGATTTGGTGTTAGTAGAGCTGAACCTCTGGTAGGTGCGTGACATCCGGGCTTAGATGGGGGACAGAATCGGGGACAATGCCCAACCGGAGCCATTTCACCACATCATTTTGCAGCATTTTTATTAGGGGGCAAAACCCTCATACCGGATATCCACACCCCCCACAAAGCCTCAAAAGCCTGGAAGCTCATTTTAAAATATACACGCACCCTGCATCCCCTGTAAAAATGTCAAATGTATAAATGTAGTAAAATGGCTCTTCACCAAATGTAATTAAATGGATGCGGTGAGTAGGGTGTGTACTGAAGGACAGTCAGTGCTTGAGTCGATGGATTCCATCAATGCATGTGATCTTTAGGTAAAGCTGTGCGTTAACTGCATATTGGTGGATCTTGACGTCAGTGTTGGTGAAGACTTCCCCCAGAGGTTCAATGTAGATGAGAGGGGACAGGATGAACCTTTGTGGAAACTCTGCAGGTTATTGGGCAGCACTGGGATCTGTTTGGGCCCATCTGAATGAGTTGGTCTCTGTTGGAGAGGTATGTGGCTAACCACTACATGACTGTTCAGTCAAAGTCTATGCCCATGGTGAAGATGTGGAGGCGGGCTTAAGGGTCACTGGAATTGGAGGCAGTAGAGAGGTCAAAGAGGAAGAGTAAGCAGGGGTCTCCTTTGTCCAGGATGTGTATAACCAATAACTTGGATGGTAGCTGTCTCTGTAGTGCATTGAGGTCAGAAACCAGATTGGTAGCCCTGTATGAGACTGCGGAGTGATATTTGTATCCAACCGAATGATGACCGTCTTCTCAATCTTTCTGCAGAGGATGGGTAAATGTGTGATGGGTCCATAGTGGACCACATCATCATGGATCAAGCATGCATTTATTCAGCAGTGGGATGATCTGTCCAGTTTTCCGTGCATCTGGGAAGGTTCCTTCTGTGAGGGATGCATTGGTGACATTGAGAAGTGGTGGGTGTGCTTACCCTTAGATGACCTTCACAATGGAAATAGGGAGAATCTTGTCTTTGTAGTTAGTAGATTTGAGGGCTGCACGAGTTTGGTGAGGTCTCCTGAAGTAATTGTCCTTAATTCGAACCATCTGGATGTGATGTGGGCTGGTTTGGGTGGGATGTTTGTGATGCATTTGGAGCCGTCATTGTGTGTATTTGTCTGGTCGGTCTTGTTAGTGAAGAAGTGGTTCATGATATTGCATTCTTCAGGGGGTTGCGGTATTGGAGAGTCTGGCACTGGTTTTATTCGCATTGTGGCTTGGAAGAGCACTCTGCTCTTGCTAGATGCTTCAATAATGGTTTTTTGTGTAGTAGTTTAGTATCCTGCACGCTGTTTCTTAGTTGGTGGAATTATCTCCATAGCTTTCCTTTTCTGTGGATGGTGTGCTTGCTGTCATTGGGTTTCTGTGTGTGGAGGGCTTCTGTTTGTGAGTCAACATTTCAGTGGTGCATGGGTGTTGATGGTCTCAACTAAAGTGTGGTTGAGTGTGCCAAGATGGCTGTTGACATTCTCCAAGGGATCAGACTTGGAGGTGGGGGGTTGACTCGGTTGGCCCTGATAAGGGAGAGGTGTGTGGTGGAGCGGGAGGAGTATGGATTTTTGATCTGTTCATTCTAAATCTAGGGGTGAGGAGGGCATAAAATGCAGAGAGAGGTGTTGAATAACAGGTTGAGTGTGTTGCTGTTGTTGTGGGTTGGTTCTGTGATGGGTTACTTGATGTCCATGGTGTCAAACAATCCAAATAGTCTCTCTGGATTTCTCGGTGGCTTGGGTCCTGGGCAGTTTGAGGTCTCTGAAGAAGATGCTAATGGTGTTGTTGCAAATGCTGTTGTGATGAGGGCTGAGATTTAATTGGGATAGGCATTGTGATTTGGGGTGGGGAGCTGGGTGAGTGAGAACTGGCAAGTGAGGAGTTCCCTGAATGCATTTGTGGTAAGCTAAAGGATGGTGCATGCCCATGCAGACTTGTGGATAATAACGAGGCTTCTGCTAGTCTTCCGTAGGCCGTCCTAGTGTTGAATGCTTTAGATTGGGTGGATGAGGATACTGAGGATGTGTGTGGAGGTGAGAGTGTACCATGTCACATATAGAGTGCATCTAAGATGTGAGTGGCAATGAGGTCAGGCATGTCAGCTGCAAGGGGTGCTGCAGAATGAACATTGATAAGCATGTTGTGGGTGTTTTGAGGAGCTTCTTGCCTCTAGGTTGTATTCCTTCCACACTATTTTGGGACCCAAGCTCCAATTTTCAGGAAAGTGCTGAAGTCGCACCTCTTCCACTGTCATATGAATCTAGAGGCTGAATTTTCTCCTTGGCTCTTTCACATGCCCCTCACAATTACTGCACACCGAGGTGGCATTACAGCATTGCAAGTGCTTTACAAAATAAAATAATAAATAGGGATGGGCCTCCCTGATCCATCTGTTCCTGTCCCTCTCCGTTTGCTTTCTCACACTGGATCCTGCCACTTACCCAGAGGAGTCTGTGTTTTCAACTAAGGCTGCCATAGTCACCCTCTTGTCCATTAGATCATCTTTGTTCCTCCTGGCCTCTCTAGCGCTTGATGCCCCTTTTTTTCAGCCTGATTATCTCCTTCTCCTTGGACGCAGCCTACTTTACCCAGCTGCAAGCTGCCTCTTTTGCATCTCCCATTCCTCGCTACACCAACATGTTGTCCCTCTCTGACCTCCTCCAAAACAGGAGTTGGCATGTCAAGCACTGAACCCCCATCAAAACCCACCCTCCTAGCTGGCCTACATCTAAACACCCGTCCAGTCGCCCAAGGGTGTCCAGGCAGTGGACACCAGCAGGTTTGTCTGGCTAGAAGCCATGATCAAACTCAAGAACCCATATTGGATCTGCAACCCTGCACCTCACACCGCAGCTGCTGCTACAGAGGTTAACCATTACAAATACCCTGGCCCCAAAAGGCACAAAGCGGCCAAATATGCTTTGGAAAAAAAAAATATGAATCCTCTCCTCCAGTTGCCTGCCTAGAGAAATTCTGGAGTCCTCCCTTTAACCCCTTTACCCCCCAAAGCCCTTACCTACTTCAGTAGACAACATCTCCTGCTGATTTACAGCAGCTAACACTACACTCCGAATCCGAGTGATTTGCCCGCGGCTGAAATTACCGCAGGCAAATCGTTTGCATGAGAAAGGTGCGAACTACCAAAAGTTTGCACCTTTCTCATGCAAACACACATACAAACTCGCATCCACAACACACCCACAACACACCCCCATCCACACACTCAGCACACCCCCAACATAAACAAACCACACTTACCTTGTCTTCAAGTGATCGGGAACCGGCGCTGCAGGGTCCTTTTCGTCTCTTTTTTTTTTTAAACAGAAGGCTGCAGGGGTGTTCCCCGCAGCCCCCGCTCACTATACCATTAAGTATAGTGAGCGGGGTGATGCGGGGGACACCCCTGAAGCCCCCCCGTTTATTTTTTTATAATGCGACCACCAACGGTTCTAACTTTTGGTGTTCGAACCTTTGGTGGTAGCATTTTTAGAACAATTCATGCAAACCTTTTGATTCGGGAAAATCGTCCTAAACCTACACTCCCACCTTGTGTAATTTCAGAATGGTCACCATCCTGGGTGGATAGCTCAGTGGCAGCGTGCGCGTCTTGGAAGCAAGAGGACACGAAGCAACAACAGGTTCGATCCCCGGGTCCGCGCTTAAAAACCTCTGGGTGTTTAAGCGCGTTATAAATACGTAACTAAAACAAAAAAAAACACAATTACGCAACTAAAAAAAAAAAACAATTCCTGTAACAGCGCCTCGATGCCTGCGGGCTGTGTGAGCGCTTTATAAATGTAAAATAACAATAACAAAAGGTCTGTCCCCCACATCACTAGCAAGCTACCTTCATGCTGGTTTTAAGGGCAGTTTTTGAGGGTGTAACTCTAGACATGGACATATCTTTATTATTTCATTTGTAAGGCGCACTAAACCCACAGGTATTAAGGAGCTGGTTACAGGCATTCACGGAAGCATATGGCGCAACAGTAGGTACAGCATTTAGCAGTAATGACTTGAGTGAAATAGATCATATGGACGGGAACTAGGAAGAGGAGAGCCCCCCTTGTCGTCTCCAGGTTCAATGGTTAAGGACCATCAGTGTCACAGTGATGCGATTTTGGGAAACAAGGCCCTCCTGGTTACCTCATGTGAAAAAAGCAGTCTTCAGGTGCTTACGGAAGGTCAAGTGTGAATGTTCAGATCTCAAAAAGGTAGTGGTAGGGCATTCTAGTTTTTTGATGCAACCTTAAAATGCAATGTAATGTAAAACTAGCTACGCCTCATAAAATGGCTGTCTTCAATGTGCACTTTTGGTGATGCTAGGCTGGCTTCCTGTGTGTAAGCCGAGCATCACCATTTCCGTGTACAGTTTCCTGGTAAGCAGCACGGGACAACAACCGGATGTTCTTAGTTGGGCCTAACATCCACAGGAGTGGAAGTAGCAATGTGTGGGAGTAAGCCATAGTTCTTATTTGGCTGATAATGGAAGGTTCACTGTGATATTAACGAATAGATAAATAACAAACAATTTTAACAAAACATTTTTACCGAAAAAATATCAATTTTTTAAATTTTAATTTGGGGGTCCCCCAAAACCGGATTCCCTTTGTTTATAACCCCACTCCAACACCCTCCCCACCTGTTTTAATCCCTTACCCATATATATATATATAAAACATTCTGTATTTCTTTGGTAAAAATGAAATGTTGATCACCATCATCTTTTTGTTATTATCACTGAACCATGCTGCTATGAGTCAGTAGTTATGGCTGGCAGCCCTCTTAATTCCCAATTTCATCAAGAAACACACTTCCTCCCGTCCGACAGGGACGTCTCCAGCTAGCTGTAGCAATTGCCTGTACCAAGGGTGAGCCACCAAAGACACCCAATCGAAAAATAAGCATTAGACACCCCTTTTTCAGGTCACAGGCCTTTATTTTAAAATTTCAAATAATCCACCAGACACATTGTTAAGTGTATATTTACAAATGAAAAGGCATACATTTCCACTCTCTGGCATCAGGGAGAAAAATTCACACTTTGTAAATTAACTCTTAGGTTCAAGTGAAAGATATTTACATGTGCTGCCCGTCACCACATGTAGGGGGTTTCTTCTTCTCCCATTACCAAATGCACAGAAGACTACATACTCCCCCCCTGCAACTCTGTAAACCCCTTAAAGGAGAAAGGTTTTTCAAACTAATTTGAATGAATTAACTAAAATACACTTCTCCTTGCCAGGGGAAACATGCCTAGTCTATATGTCTAGTCTGGAGGAAGGGGGGCAGTGCTGGCGCAAATTAATGTGCATTTCCACAAGTTTTAATGTAATCCAGAAAGCTTAGTGAAAAGTGCAGACCCAATTGGGCCGATCCAATAGTCTGTTGTTAAGGCTTGAGTAGGTGAGAGCCAAAGAAATATAGTCTTGCACTGTTTGTGATAATAGTCAAAGATGTTTTATTCACAGATGATTTCTACTCTCTACACATGTTTCACCCTTTTTTAAGATCAAAATGGATCCTCAGGAGAGTTTCATGTCCTTATATTGTCAGTCAAACTAAATGTATTAGCTGGTAGAATGATTATCGTTTGGATATAGGTAGAAAAGATTCTGCAGAGTCCAGTTCAAAAATATTCACTGGCCTTGGATTAGGTCATAAAAGTAGAGAGAGTCCATAGATTGGAGAGGGACAATCCCTCTCCAATCTATGGACTCTCTCTCTACTTGTATGATCTAAATCAAGGCCAGTGAATATTTTTGAACTGGACCCTGCAGAATTTCTATCTATATCCAGAAAAAGATAATCATTCTACCAAATAATATATTTAGTTTGACTGACAATATAAGGACATGAAATCATCTGCGATTAAAAAATCTTTGACTATTATCACCAACAGTGTGAGACTATTTCTTTGGCTCTCACCTACTCAAGCCTTAACAACAGACTATTGGATTAGAGAAATTGGGACTATACTGGTGATCAAGAGACCAGTACACACCCAAAAGCTGACAACCAAACCTTCACCACATAATCTTGGACAAACCAATATTGAATTCGCCAAAAGAACGAAGTCCTCGCTTTTTGATTACCATTTAGGAATTTTAATGTAATCATGCCCTGGTTTTGAAAGGGTTTGTGAAGGACCTTCCAACAAAACTCCTGGCAAAGGATATATGCCTGGGAATCAGCCTGGGGCAAAGTTATTTGTTTCTTGACAGGTTTCATGCAATCCTGCTGGCTTGCAGCCATAAATTCACAGGGCGAGCATAACCCTAATTTCTCTACCACATTCAGACACATCTCCATACCGGTCCTTTATATGTATGGTTGGTTTGGAAAAAATAAAAGTTTGGGAAAAGAGGGTAATGGAAAGGAGGTAGAGGGGAAAAGGTAGTGGCAAAGGGGGTACAGCACTGTGTGTATGTAGTACCCACTGTACTTCTATTTGGGACATGCTTTCTTGGTGGTGCTGGTATGCTGGGTTACTTATTTATTTGTCTGGTAGGACAAATAATAATGTGCCATGTTTTTGCTATAAGGCTGTTCTATGCTATGTTCACTGTGCTCTGTTCAGCCTGGAAAATGCTATGCCTTCTTAGGTTTTGTACGCTATGTTACTTATCGGTATCCGGTCATTGCATCGACAACCAAAGCATCGACAGCCATACCATCTAAAAAAAAAAACATCTTTAAAAAAAGCATCTAAAAAAAGAAAAAGCATCCAATGCATTTTTTTATGGTAAAGGGTTTAGTTTAATACGAATGAGTTATAAAGGTTAGAAATATGGTAGATGGTATGGCATTAGATGCTTTGGCTGTTGATGGAATTACTATAAACCTTACTTATCCTATACCATGCCATGTTTGAGCTACTGGGACATGTTGTGCAACACTGGTTCCCAAAATGCACCTTTGTTGGAAATGGTAGCTTGAAATGATGCTTTTGATGCACACTTTAGTTTTGTTTTGAGGGGTGTCAGCCTTAGTCCCACAGACCAGAACTCCAACATCCACTTCCTTGCTAACTTAACCTATACCTAATCCTGCTCCTCACTTGAGGTTTCCTTTGGCAGCTCTTGCTTCCCACTTTCAAGCTTGTAAACTAATGGCATTTCTGGTTTTAAACCCTTAAGTGCCAAGGACGAGTGTGCTTGTCCTTTTTGCATAGACTTCCATAATAGCATGGCAGTTAAGGAATTTAGCTACCTTTTAATTTTATGCTATATTATGCAATGTTGCCCATGAATGTCATGCTGCTCCACACAAGCCCGATAAGTGCTTTGAAGCAGGCCGAATGTGACAGAAAACACCACAGAAAACACCCACAGAAATAAAAGATGGACTTGAGCAGTATCGATTCATGAAAAGAGCCTTTACTCCCAACGTAAACCTGCAAATTAATCTGGTAAGCAGACTCCACACCCGTGTTGGAACCAAGCGCTCCACGCTGCCCTCTTAACTGGACAAAGTCATTGTGGTCTAGGTTGATATGGGGAGAGAAGGTTGTATTATGCAGATCAACTACCAGAAGAGCCCAGCTCTAATCTGAAAGGAGTTCTGCCACCACTGTAAACACTCTATAATGTTCCTAGCACACCAGGAGTGTACAGCCCGCTCAGTCCCGGGCTTTGCTGCCAGTGAAGCCACAGTTCAAAACCCACCCTCATTTAAATGTGTACATGGTTCCTCCCAGTTTTCCTGTCCGTAGAACCCAGCTGTTCGGGCCAACTGGAAGTAGAAGGGCGTTGATCTCCTTCTACATAGGTAGGCTCACAACACCACCCGGGCACTGTGGGTGGCTTAAAGGCCTAACCACTGTTGAGCCAAAATAAGGTTAAAACAAATTTGAATTTGCAATTAAAAACTAAATAACCTTGGGAAAAGAAAAACACGAGATTCGAAATTGGGGTTTAACTAGTATAAAAAAACATACTGATTTTTTTTTTTAATTAAAAGTCAAGCAAATCACAAACATTTTCTACGTTTTGAGAAATGGTTTGCTAAATGTGCAAATACTGCAATAGATGGAGGGTATTTATGCCTCCTTTTCGGACTGTGGGAATTTCTTTGCGGAAGTCCATAGGAAGAAAGCAGGCTTCCCTGACAGCCCTTTCAATAGCCCAAAGTGTTGAGAGGCCGCTTTGGATGCGGACTTCCTTGCGCTCTATGGACTTTGAACCAAAACAACATCTATAATACACGGCATGCCTTTCCTCCACTGTGAAGGATGCAGTCATCAGGAAGAAGCTGACCGCGATCATGGACCTGGTGCATCTCTCCACATGTGAAGGTCACTCGCTTCAAGTACATGGCACGCCACTTTGCATAATGATCATGTTGACAAAATGGATTCCATGAAGTTAGTTAGTACTAGGATCCATTCAAAGTACCAAAACAAGACTCACTGTGCACTATCCAGATTTTCAAAAAGGTTATTCATGTTACCTTTGGAGAATTACAAGAGCCACCATGTTACCTCTAAATATCCAACTGCCCTGCTTCAGGGACCGAGTGATGTCCAACAATTTAGCAACCCCGCTGCATATGAAACACAAACGCACTAGCTGCACTACTCTAGCCTCCCTGTGGCAGGTGCACTGAAATACCAAGTTAGGTAGGTTCATAGTTCTTGTAAATCACAACAAACCTATCGGGTGATCGCCAACACTACAGCAACCCCACCGTCAAATTCAATAACAGGCAGTGACATCCTATGCTTGTCTTGACCTTTATAGAATTCAGTAACCAAAATAAGTGATGGATGGAAATGTATGAATCATCTTGACCACTGGGATTGGTCTGCACAGCCTTCCACACCATTGCTTTTTAGCCTGCTGCACCATTGCAGAAGGGGACCAGCCATGTGCAAATCAGTCTTGCTTCTACCACCAATGTCAATGGTGAAGCCTGAACCGGTGGGTCACGGTCTATGCACAGAAACACAAGCGACTCCAGAAAGGTTTTGGTCTTGTTGTGCTTCATCAAAGAGTAGCAGCTTGGTTCCCTGTGGCTGAGGAAACAATGTGGCCACTTCTGGGCTCGACTGTGGTGCTGTGAAAGGGACATGGCATACCAGTTCAGCTGCGCTGCCCCTTTTGTGGTGGGCACAAGTCTGATTTGCCCTCCTTCCTGTTTACAGATCCGGCAGAGCGCCTGGGGACCAATTCCGCTGGTGACCGTGCGCTATACAAGTACCTTTAACATAACATAACATATGCTTGTTTCCATTTTGTAACAGCATGGCAGGCTGAAAAGCGATGGTCTAGGGGGTTGCCAAGAGCAATACCAGAGGTTATCATTCATTCGACAATTCAAACCTAGCTTATTATTCCACGTACGCCCCGTTTGGAATTTGTTGCAACACCTGACCTTTGGATCACTTACTTTTGGTGGCTTCCAGGCTTTACTCAGTTTCCTGTGTCCAAAAGCAAACTGCCCGATAGAAGCTTTGGGAGAATCCCTTGCAGACTGGTGTATCTGAAAGCCTGGAAAGTTTGGGGGGTGGGGGTGGCGGGAGGGTCAATCAAGTACTCAAAAGCATATTTGTATCCAGTTAAAGCACCACAACACCCTAAAGCCTGGACAGCTTTCAGTCACCCGGAGACACTGCCTTAACCATTTCAAATTGATATCTGGCACCCACGTCCAGAAAATGCCAGGACAACATTATTTTGGAAAAATATGGTGCCAAAGCCGAGTGTGCAGTCAGATTTTTCAACTCAGCTCAATCTTCTGACTTCAGCTTCATCAAACAAGAGCATGGTATTTGTTCGTCTTGGTAATGAACGGGATTTGTTTGTGCTGCTTGCTGGCAATGCATGTAGGTTTCATAGATGCAATTCTGTGGGAAGTGCGTTGGTGTAAGACTGTTTTGCCATGCGCCATGGTTGTCAAATAAAGGATTTCCTTAAGAAGGCTGTGTTGAGCTGTGCAAGCACAGCCTGACAATTGTGGACAGAGTTAATATTAAATAGTACCGAGAGGATAGCTCATGGGCAACACGTTTGCCTAGAAGACAAGACGACGGGGACACCAGAGGTTCGATCCTGGGTCGTGCTTAGAAACCTGTGGCTATTAATCGCGGTATACATTATTATAAAGTTATGGCAATAAAAGAATACATCAGCCCCTCAGAGTTGACATTTGCCTCCCTTAAACTGCCATGGTAGGTATTGGTGTACAGGTACTTTGCAACAAAGGCGTGAATGCCATCCTTATGGGAGCAAGGATGCGTTTCTGAAAATAGAGTGTTAAAGCAGACTCCCATTGCAGACTGAAGGGCAAGTACTGAAATCAGCCATGGGGGTTGGTTCTAACTTAGACTGAAGGGCAAGTACTGAAATCAGCCATGGGGGTTGGTTCTAACTTAGCTACTATTGTCACAGACTTAAAAAGTAAACAAATGCGGACTTTCAGATGCATGTCAACAGAAGCAGTTGTCAGGGAGACCAAAGTGAACCCATTGTTGACCAAAGTGAACCCATTGTTGTCCTACTATATGCCGTGGCTACATAGTCCGACACATGGAAAAGATCATGCAGGAAAGCTGCAGATAACTGCAGTCAACGTGGCCCATATGCAGGCATTGATCAAGCTCAATCATGCCTGTAAAGCAAGCAGCTATCGAGCATCGAGGGAGATCGGGTTCCACATCATGACCAAGGGGCTGATCTAGTGGGAGATGGGAAGGTGACAGCCCCACTGGGCCATGGGGAAATGGATAGCTTGTTATTGAGGGAAGGCAGTGGGGGGTGGGGAGGGAAGAGTGTGCAGTGCTGCTTAAATAATGAAGTTTTCAATTCCTTTGGAATTTCAGGCAGAATGGAATTAGTGGGATGTCTGGTGAGTTAAGGGGTCTGGATCCTGGTGCAGTGTTTCAGACGGCATGGGTCCTGCACTTTTCGTTCTCTACTCTTGGATCCGAGTCTGTAGTGGTTGCGGCTTCTTGTGTCGAGTTACCTCCAGTGGGGGTTAGTTTTATCAGCCTTGCAGTAAGATGTGCCGAGTGTGATTTGCGATCCCTCAGGCTTAGGAGATGTAGGCAGACTTTCTGAATAACCTGATAAATCGGGGGACGCCTCCAGAATACTCTGTACCGCTCTTTACTTGGGCCAAGCCAGCCACAGTGACACCCGAAGTAGGGTGCCACCACCCACGGGTGTTAAAGAGCCAATGCTTAGTTGATACTTCTGTAGTCCTGCACTCTCTGGATCTTCTTGGCAAAGTGTCTCTTGCAGGACAGAGTGAGGAATCAGAGTGTCTAAATCTCTGAGGAGAGTTGGGGGTGACAATTCATCAAAGCTCTTTTCGGATAGCCAGTCTTTCTAGGGTTGAGGTTTAAGAGATGCCTCACACAAAACGGTGTAAGAAGATACTGTATGAAATAAATTGGGCCTCATTACGTGATTAGATATATTGGCAGAGCCAATGCCTTCAAATGGAAATGGATTTACCACCACTGTGTAATTTCCACCTGGTTATGAGTGCTGTTTAGTCTCGTTCTGAAGTCTCATTAGGATTCAATGCGAAATGGAGGAATTCCGTCTAGAAGCAATTCCACTGTAGGCAAATCCTCCCTTATTGGGGCTAATCCCTCCATGCATGTGCTCGATCCATTACCTCCGCCTGGGTTTGAAACATATCACCAGGAGGTAACCACCAGTTACCTCCAGTGTTTTAGTTACATCCAAACTTTCAATGAGGCCCACAGTCACCCTACGAGCAGCCCGAATGTTTAAGTTAAGATGATGCTTTTGGGTGGGGGGCAGCAGTTGATCTCAAGATGAAGCTATGTCCATAAAAGCCCCAACAGATGTAATAGGATGGAAATGTAAAATTCTATGCCAGGAATCCGGAACCTTTGCTCACCAGATGTTTTGAACTATAAATAACATCAGCCCCAACAAGCAGGGTCAATGGAGAGGGATCATTGTAGTCCTAGTCCAAAACATCTGAGGAGCCACAGGTTGCAGAACCCTACTCCAAGCCATTACATGGGGATTTAGCAGTGCAGATGGCGCCTTACAGTTTTTGGAGGCTTCAAGAGGACACGAGCAATGCTAATTCTAGGGATCGGAGACCCGGACTCTGTTTGAGCAATTAATTAAAATGCTTTCAAATAAGAATCCTGACTGTGACAAAGGAAAGACACAGCTGAAGACTGAACAAAGCAGAACTTAAGCAGAGGGTTTTGCATGTATTTTATAAAAGGGGATGAGCGGATTTTGAACAATCTTCGATGGGCTCTTTTACCGTAGAACACATTCTAAATCTGTACAACACACAATCACGCACGCACACAACCGGTTATCAATCCAGTCTGCTCTCCCAACACTCAGTACATAATAAGCAGACGGCTCCAGTCACTAGAGAAGTTGCAGCAGGTGACCTTGATTGGGGGGGCAATGAGTGTGCCCCCGAATACCTGGAGAGAATGGTGCAGGTCAGGCCATTGAAGGAGAGCAACACCGTGTGAAAGCGGCGTTTTCAATGGCCACGCAAATGAGAAAGAATGTCTGCTCAATGCAGAACTCAATCCACCCCAGAGCAAGTGTCTACATAATAATAAGAATATTAAGGCAACTGTGTTATTTACTCACTCCATTATCCGCATAGCCCCCACCCCCCATGCCAGACTATGGACAGAGGTTTGATCTACACCCTTTGCTTTTCTACAGCATGTCTAGGTTCTGTCACCAGATCCTGATGGATCCCGCTGGGAGTCATGGGTTTGGTAGTGAAACACGGTTGCCTCGTTAATCTCTGCATCCTGGATGCTCCCTCATGGGCATACTTTTAGGGGGAGACAAGGGTGTTTGCCCCCCCCCACCAACCTTTGTGGCACACCATTTTGTCCCACTCATTTGGCAGGGGCCCCTTTCATTTAGATGTCATGTCCCCCCCCCCGCACCCCTAACATTTTCAGCAAAGTTACTCCACTGTTCTCCCTCCAAAAGCGAGTAGGAGCAACTGTAAGGAAGCCATCTTCTACAGGTAAATGAACATGAATCGCCCATTCCCCAAGATCATTCAGACCTCCGCTCAGGAAGGTCCATCCAGGGCCAAGGCCCAGGCTGGAAGGGCAGTTATGGAATCATTCAGGGAAGATCATGCAAGAAGATCGGTTATTAATGGAACCTGCAGACCATGACCAAACATCATACTATCCACACTGTTGTATTGGCATTCAGCAATGGCAAAGTGCACAAAGACACTCTACAAGTAGGAACTCCTCCCTTAACTTCTTCAGTCCGGCACTTGCCGCATGGCGGATGCTTCCTGAAAATGGGCACGCCAACGCTTTCAAAAAGGGCACTTCTCAAAACAAAGTTTTAAACATGAACCCTTCAAATTAAAATAGGAGTACCCGAACTTTATTTGGGAGGACTGTTCACTGGAAACGCTCTTCCATACAGATGTGGTTTGTACCATGTCGGGGGGGGGGGACAACCCGACGCGTGATGGCCGAGGTGGTGTGTGAATGATCACGGGGAAGAGTAGTGCACAATGAAGTGAACGATTTGTTTTACCTTTTTCCTTACTAGAATTAAGTTGGTTTTACAGTTTAAAAAAATACATCATCCTCCATGGTGTGATAGAATCCATGGAGGGTGGGGCTGATGCAGGGTACGGGGAGTGGTAGCGTCAAGAGTCTACCTGCTGATACCATCATTTCAGCAGATAGAGTGAAATAGCAAAGGAGTGTCATTGCCGCACAGAGTTGATCAAATACCCGGATAGCAGATGCCTTGGAAAGTCCCTGCTCATGCCGCAGCAGATATGCACACGCACGCACACAAAAGCACACAATCCATTAACCTATACGCCAATCCCACCCCCTTATTCCAAACATCAAAGCAAGGGATTCCTCCAAAAATTCCATAGCTGTCTAAGCCTGCAGAAAGAATTCCAAAGAGAGCAACAGAGTTTCCAGGTTTGTAATTGTAAGAAGTCAAAGTTTGCAGCAGAGGGGCCACATCACAGATCGGAGAGTGCTGCGCTGCCTCTTTATTTCCGCTGCGTACCCGTTAATCAAGAGGGGTCCATTTCTGTCATCTGGAAGGAAGATGTTCTACCCGAGAACTGTGCAGGAGAGTGCGTGAAGAACCCGCAGTATTCATGCGGAGTAGGGTTTTGGTGTATGAGTAGCACAAATGGTACAGTCCTCCCTCGTCATGGCAGTTGCACAGGCTTCTGTACACCGACGTGGGAGTGGGAAGCCATTGGAGGCAGGCACTTTGGTGGGCCAATGGTTGGGCAAGCCAACATTCTCACACAAGGTACACAGGCCCTCGATTAAGCTAGTCCAAGAAGCCCCAAGTTCAATATAGTGGGTCAGTGGGATGAAAATTTGATGTTGGGTGTACACGAAGAATAGGTTGTCGTCGGATGCTCCACTGCTCATGAATTCAGGAAGTCCTCTTTCCGGAAACCTTTCTGTAAGAGGATTTGAACAGTTTATTAATCACGTAAAAAAAATGGCGACAGCACAATTCATGAATCTATGAAGGATCACGTACACAGCATTACAATTCTTATATCACAAACTACCCTCAAATCACGTGATCTGACATTAGCGTGCTCAAGACCAGCCAGGGCCATGCGTACAAAAAAGTCTCCAAAGACTAAATATTCCAAATTGAAAGCCACTGGATTTTTCCATCTATTGCTTTGCTCTGAAACCTCCAATACGAAATGAGCATTCAAAAAAAATCTAAACTTTCATTACAAAATCTTGTGGTACATTCCAACTGCGCCAGATTAAATTAATCAAAAACAACTGTGTAAAGCCATTGGGACAAGCCACCCAAAGACATGAACAAAGCTGTTAAGGTGTTCTCTACAAACCCTTTTACTTTAACATTGAAGGAAAGAATTTGGATCATTCAAATAAGAAACGCGTGGCCTACTGGTTAGAAAAGGGGAACCTTGTTATATAAACGTGCACATCCATACAAAGACAAATTGATCTCAAAGATCGGTCTCATAAAATAATACACAACACACAAAAATGTAATCCACGCATGCGATTGATTAGAATCCAAATAATTCCCCATGAGAAATCCAGCCCATCCACTCATCTCAGGATGCACCCTGGGGATCTGCCTCAGGTGGATAGAATCATCATCCAGGAGGTGCCTCATATGGGAATGCAAGTGGACACGATTCTAAATGCTCTACTATATGGGCAGGCAAATTACTTCTAGAGAAAACATCAGATGATGCAATTATATTAGGGTGAGATAATGTACTTCTGAAATTACTTGTAAACATGTAATTAATGACATGCAGTTTGTTTTTTTAGCCACTTGGATGTTCGCCTTTATCAGAAAGTTATTTGCCAGTGTACAGGCGTGTGATGGCAAAGGCCAAACTACTCCCATGTCAGTGCAGAGACTTTGTAACACAGCCTGAGAGATGCGAAAGTGCAAACCATCAGCATGGGGCAGACAGACCTCACCCACCATCGTCACCACCGCTTCTGCAGCCAGAGGACCATAATAGGACACATTTGGGCTCACCAAGAAAATACAAAGTATGGCATTTTGACATTGGGACAAAGATCAACAACATCTCACCGTTTTCACTTTGTGCAGCAAACCCGTGATCTGAGGGGGAAGCCTGGGATACCTTGGGTACAACCTTGTTGCTTCTACAGGTGATGCAACACCATTTACAGGACTGGGATGAACTCTGAATAGCTGAGCTACAGTCCAATCAACATACCATCCCAGACCGTCTCGTTACTCCATAAACCATTTCTGCTCAACCAACAATGCATTGAACACCAAGCCCCAGCTCAGCGTCCTGTGGTGCTCCCCCATTGCATCAAGTAGTGCGATGGCGGCATTTCAGTGTGAACTTTTTGTTATCACAGATTGCACTTGCACTACACTAACCTGGAGGTCATCTTGCCTATGGACCTCCTGCAGTGTTCTTTAGCAGAAAAGAAATATTGGTTTCCATCAATTGATGGGCAAAGTTGATCACACAAACATTCTCAGCCCAAGTTAACTTTTCACACTGCTGTTCCAGTTGTATGGAAAGCCCATTTTCACTGTGGGGCCAGGGTTAGGTCAGTCTGAGGGCCAGAAATTATCCTTCCCCACGGGCATGTGGACCAGAGAACTCAGCAGGGGCTACCTAGTTGTGTCTTCTCCATACTCAACCAGACAAGAGGGGACCTGATCCCGAAATGATCCATGGGTACCAAGCCCCCTTTATGCACATATTTGATGGCTGATGCCATGGGGGAGCTTTCTGGCAGAGGTTAGAGTTGTTGGTAGCACAGAGGCAAAGACCCCTGACAACTACAACTGGGTTTTGTTGCTGTAGAAACTGGGGCTATTATACCCGCTACCCTATGAATGGGCAAAAACAGATGCTCCTTGCTTTGCACATGTCCCTCACCTTGTGGTGAATTTCAATATTAGTTATAGGTCTGTGATGGAAATGATTGCTGTGGCTTAGAAGATCAGTTCTGGGAGGAATTTGATCATCCGCACAGTGGGTGGGTGTGCGCTCGCCTGGCCATTTTTTAAATTTTAAGTGCAATTGTATGATGTTAGATACACTTCTGGAAAATGTGTGGGGCTAATCTGCACACATTTTCCTATGCTCACCGCACAACAAACACATAGAGCTGTATACTCTGGGTGTACACAGCCTACAGGCGCAGTCCTCCCTGTCATATTTAGTTGGGATCCAACAGGAGAAATACACGATGCATCTCAGAAGGGGAGGGCCAAAACCTTCCTCCTGCCAGGGCCAGCCTAATTAACTATCAAGGGCTCCATGGATCCGTCCTGTCTGTTTAACCTCTGCAGATGGTGGTGGCAATTAACATAATTAACATACTAATAAAGTGTACTTCAAACAGGCCTACATGGGGCCTGTCTGCAGAGGCTAAAAAAAAGGAGACAGGAGACCCCAACACCCCTTCCATATGCAACGTCAACCAGAAGCCAGCTCTCGCCCTAAAGTATCAATGACAGTGAGCTGACATGTCTGTTACATGTGTTTACAGTAGGCATTCCCCACAGGGGGACCCCATTCAGCGGGTAGGAGTATGTGATTTGATGGAGACAGAAAGTCTGTTCTCGCCACAGCTTCAAGGGAGACCTGCCGCTTCAATCAGGAACCACAGATAGCTCAATTAAATAGAGAGACCGCTTTGATCCACAACAGACAGGAAGATGGGTGGGACTTAGTATTACATGTTTTACCCATTCTGTTGCAAAGCACTCTGGTTATGACCTCATGCATACACTAGAATGTTGATAGGGACCCAGGATTTGTTCATTACACCAATCACTGGGGCACATTTGGCTTCAAAAGAGGACTCAGCCTCTCTTTTGGGCAGTTCATCTGAAGACTTTGCAAGGAGTAACAAGAAGAACTCAGCATTGGACCGTTGCTTAAGGTACCGTCTGCCTTATAGCTTCCGCCAGTGAAGGAAGGCCAGGATTTCCAAAGAGGGAAGCAAGATCACTCCCGTAAACCTCTCCCAGGGAACAGAAGGAGATACTGAATCCAGAGGACTCTCCAGCAGCTCCAGAACCGATACCCAGCCAGCACACAGTGTGCCCGGCTAGGCTCTACAAGCAAGCTTCCTAGGTGGGAAGTGCCAGAGAGTCTCTGAACCGAAAGAAGGACAAGGCCGTTTCCTGCAACCCTATCCTCAGCTTTGGGCTATCCGCCTTAATGGATGACACAAGCCCAGTGAAGAAGCTAGTAGGAGTGCACTGACAAGCATCAACCAGCATCCACCTGTAACAACATTTTGGAGGCAGTCGAGCCCCTCGAGCTGCAACCGACTGCACCGCTGATTGTTGTCATGCCGCTGACGCTCACGCCGTCTGAGACACCGTGACCAGTGCTTCAAACCCGCCGACCAGCTCTGAGACTATTCCTGACCCCGAGCGACTATGTGGGCCAACCTGCAGCCATTCATCCAGCCATGCTCGCCGAATTGCCTTCCGCCTGATACCCGCAGCAGTCTCCCATCTTGAACTCTGTCAGACTGCAAAGTGGCCTGAAACCGACTCAACCCTGTCGAGTCCCAAGAACTTCTACAAGCACAAGGTACATTGTGGTTCTGTCCCCCTGTTCCTTCGCTGAAGGCCCTTAGTGCCATTTTACAACCCATTGCTCCTTGTGCTGAAACCAAGTATCCTTGAACATTGTGATTAATTACTTTACCAACTCCCCTTTGGTCAGTATCCAGAGTGCATCCCCTTTCCTTCTTCAAACGGTCTGTTCTTTGTATTCCTTTACATGTTGTGTTGTATTTGTAGTGTGCTAGAACTGTCTGTTGTGATAATAATAAGTAGATATTTGTATACAACCTTGACTGGACAGTCCCTTGGATGATAATTGCATTTTCGCTGTGTTGCAACTAACCGACGATCCACGACCTTGCGGAGATGAGCCTGCCGTTCCGTCCACGTTACCAAAATTGGACAAGGAGGTTTATAATTGACTTGTGTTTCTAATCTGTATGGATCCCTTCTGGTGTACTAGAGGTGTGGAACTGATTGATGGTTTAGAAACCGATATTCATCCCTGGACCACTGGTGCCCTGGAAATTGATTCGTCACAGTTGGGGAGCGGGGATGATCGTCCCAGTTGGGGAGCGGGGACGATTGCCCCAGGTGGATATAGGTGATTATTTAGAATACAAACATTTGAAAGACAGAAATCTTGCATTCTAAATGTTTGTATTTGAAATAATCCCCTTCTACTAAATGTCCTTTCCACACCCCGCTCCCCCAACCCCTTACTTACCTTTTGGCGGCACACTTCGCTGAGTGCCGCTGAGTTCCTGCAGCACCAGTTCCCTTCACTTCCGTGGATAGGAACTGGCTCTGCAGGATAATTTCCTTTTTTTTTTTTTTAAACTTGGATGCAGGGGACACCTCTGCCACAATTATAGCGAAGGGTCAGGACACCCCCGCACCCATGCTTCCTTTGTTTGCTATAGTGAAAACCCAATGGTTAAAATGTTCTGCATTTTCAGCTGGACGTAATTTTGGTACAGCCGAAATCAAAACATTTCCTGGTGAGGTGGAGGCATAAGAGTGTGCTGTAGGTGCATGGGGAGGTTATAGGGGGTATGGGGTTGTCACTAGAAGCCACATTATGGGTAGCTTAACATATGTTTGGGTGTTCATTGCACCGGTACTGAAACTCCATTTTAGGAGACAGCAGTCATTTTGAAATCGAGACCTAGCGCTGCATTGCAGCAGGCCCCAGCCCAGAACATAAAAATAAGAGTGTGCATGTGGGTTCGGGTTGCAGGGTAGACGGCAGTGGGAAAGACCAAATCTGCAGAGATTCATAGCCCTCATTGTTTCATACTATTAGCACATGTATCCCAGAGGGAATGTGCCCTACAAGGCAATGATGGGGAAGAGAGCTCCCTACGAGAAGTTATTCCACGAGAAGGAGGGCATGAGACTGACCTTCACCAGTCCAAACCCTAAATTCTAGAGCCAAGATGCCCCATTGCAAGACCCCAGCATTCCAGCGTGCCAGCCAGCCCCAGACCACCGACCGTAAAACTGTTAGGTCGCCAATCTATCAGGAAGATCACAGCAGAAAGGCAGGTTCACCACGTCTTGGATCCCTGTGATTTGTGCTGCGAAGTGCCAACTGGGAAAAGTAACAAACCTAAAACCAGGGTGGGAAGATTTGGGAAGGCGCTGACGAGTCTGGGATCGAGCTGGGGTTTGCAAGTTACCGTCAACTCGAAAGTATCCTCTGCGTCCATGTCTGCAGTACCAGGTGCACATGAGGCCAAAGATAGAGAATGCAATGATTTGTGCTGCTAATTGCCAATTAGAAGCTTTGTGTCTGATGATATGCAAGCTGAGACCAATGACCTGGCAATATATATATATATATATCGATTAAAAGTGTATTCACATCCGGAGTAGGGCGCTTAGCCAATCAGGTGGCTGGAAGAGTGTGAAAAATACAGCTTGTACCACCTGCTCTTTCCATCCAATTGAGGCCCTCCCCCAGGTGGTGCCCTCTTGTTGGGGAGGTAACAGGGAGCCTTCTCCCTGTTGCCTCCCCATGGGCCCCCAACCCCCACACCCGAAGAGATCCCACTGCCTTTCCCTAGCCCCCCCACTCCTGCCTCCCTCCTTACCTTCTGGTCTAGAGCTTTTTTCTCCGGTCCCAGCACTCCTCCCTTGGAAAAGCGACCAAGTCCTATGGCAGTGACCATCTTTTTTTTCTTCTCTGGAGATTCAGCTCGAGCAATACGCGCAGAGCCCATCTCATGAGAAGAAAACAAATGAAACTATTGGCAAATCCTGGGGTGCATATAGCGATCATGCCCAAGTCAGGGGTGCGTACATGGCCAGTATCGGCCTGAGGCCTGCGCTTCGGTTGGGGCTACCTAGGCTAAAGCTGGCAGGCTGTTACTGGCAATGTACACCCCCGACCCCCCGCCGACTGGGGCGCGATTGCTATCTTATATCTTTTTTTGGGGTGAGCAGGCAAAGCTCGAACTGTGTTATGGCTCCCAGCAGCTTCAGACTCGAGTCAGCCACCTAGCCTGGCACGGCCCAATGTCCACCAGCTACCCCACTTCTCCTGCATTTGTTCAACACAAGGAAAGCAGCAAAGCTTAGTTAATTAGACCAGAAATCATATACATTGTGACAACTTCCAAAAGAAACAGGCAGCTAAACCAAATAGATAACATTTAATGTATGGAGTGGCTATGAACGATAAACTGTAAGGATTACGTAAAATGCAAAGGACACTCATGTTGGCAATTTTATGGTAGAAAATGTACCAGATGAAACGGAGCAACACTACATAGACAGCCATTCGTTTAGAAGAAACACAGAAAACAGTTGTGAGGCGAAAAGATGCTTTGAGGCAAGATAGAGTGCCTACCCACAGCACCACTGTATAAACCGATGAAGGAATGTTGGACAACAGAACTAAGAAAACGGCATGATGGATTGGAGTGAAGATGAGTACCACAAGAACCGGGAGTAGAATGCTGTATCATCATCAGGTGGGTTCTAAGTACTATTTGTTTTCACACCCCACCTCTCTTCCCCGCCCCCCATGATTGCACTAAAACCCATTGATCCAACAAGAAAGAAAAAACAAAAAAGCAGTACCACAAGCTACCTATTTGATTTTAACTGCACATACGTTCCAGCCCCACACTTTACCTGGGGAAAAAAGGAAAATTCACAGGCACCACAGAATGGCAGGAGAATAACGTTAGAACATGCTAAAAATAATTGTTACCACGACAGTTAAATCAACCTAACCACAAAACATCAACAAATACGAAGATGTTCCTGCATAAAAAAGTCAATTTGCGAGCTTTTGTTGCCAGTTGTGGGGAGTCTCAATCAGGAGGCAGGCCACTCATAGTGAGAACAGGACAACCTTTTATTTCGGTGTAAAAGCCCTGCTCTAAACCCCTATCAGTATAGCCCCTATTCGACAGAAAGGGAAGAGTCTAAAACGGCCCCCAGTCCAGAAACCGATCTAGCCTGGTTCAAACCTACCACCATAAAGCAACGGAATGCCGAACTAAAATGCTTAATTGCTTCCCCCGCCCCCCTCGCGACTGGCTGGCTTTTGACCCACACTGTATTGTCCCAAATAAATGTCAGGTCGTACTTCTTAATGTGTGGATCAGTTCTCCTAGGGGCTCCTGCCCGTGGCATCCAGAGAAATAAATGTGACTGGGCCTTCGGCTCTGTGGTTTGATTCGGGTTTCAAGAAAAGTCCTTCAAATGTCTTAATCAAGCTTCGCCCAGCCTGCTTCAGGACCCCTTGAGTTCCAGCCCCTCCCTGGAGCCAGGGTTCTATACCCCCCTCATACGGTCTCAGATCTCACAGCCCTACTTGGGCTGTTCTCTCTTAGCCTCCCTCAGGCTCTCAGCCCCTTCTATTGTGTCTGTTTGCTCAACCTTGCATGGGGTAATTCGGTTCTTGACCAGTCTCTGGCTGTATGTCCGGCCCCACTTATGACTTTTGAACCGCGGCTTGGGGAATCTGAAATACCATTTTGTTTCAGGCGGTATGGCAGTTCGACCCCTCCTGTGCCTTCCTTTCTCTCACACAATGGCTTGGGTATATATCCTCTTTCCCAGTCTCAGTCATTTGGGGGATCAGCCCCTCTTGGGCCTTCCTCAGTGCGGCTTAGAGTATTTTGTTCTATTTCCCTCGGCTTGTGGTCTTCCCTGTCCGTTCCACCCTCCTTGTTCCCCTGGCATGGGTGGGCATTCTTCGTTGCCGGCTGTGCCACATTTCTTGCGTCTCTGGTTCCCTCTGTGGCAGTGCGTAGGTTTCGGTTCTTTCCGGTGGGTAATGGTGGTGTCGGTCGACCACGTCTCAGACAGTCGCATCACTTCTTAGTGGTTCCTGGCTCTCTGGATCTCTACACAGCGGTGCATAGACTCCGTTTTTTTCGGTGGCTATTGTGGGCACCAGTCGACCACATCTCAGGCGGTCATGTCGCTTCTTCGTATGGCAAGGCCGAGCTTCTCAAGCTCCTGGCAATACAGTAGGGAGCAGAGCTTCGCAGGCCGTCTTGCTATGCAGCGCTCCACACCACCTCCGTAGAACATCTCCTTGACTCTGCCCGAGGGGACGGGCCCTACTCTGTGTCATGGCTGTGCACGCTGGTGAGCGGCACTCCGTCTCGCTCGCGCTTTCCTCCTCGTGTCAGTGATAGGCTCCTTTTATATCAGTCTCTGAAAGGAGATGAAGTCCTCCATTGGTTTTGCAAGGATAACAGAATCGGGTCAGAAACTAAGACATGTACAACATTTTCATAGTGATTTGAGGCAATCCCCAAATACCCTATGAAGACATTTGCTTCCTCAGATAAGAGAGGGTGCTACATCTCCCTTCTAGGGGTTGGCTTATCTTCCAAAGGGTGCGATGAGACATCCTCAGTGGGATCCCGCCTGGCTGTCCCCTAAGGATGGGGGTGGGGGAGGGGGTTGTAGCACCTGAATGTGCAAAGGGGACATGCACCGGGTCAGGGTCATGCTAATGTTGCAACATTCGAACCCTAGGGGTCTCTTGGGGCACATCACAAGAACAGTATCCTTAATGATGCCTCAGATTACCACTTATCTGAGAAATATGGTCATTAAATCAGTCAGGAAAAAGAAAGAAGTACAGGGCCTCTCGCCAGATGTACGGTTTAGGCCTTTCACCCAAACACGGGGACCCTTTATTTGGAATGTTTAGCCACCAATATTTTAATCTTTCAAATAGATAATGTAGGAATAAGTCCTAGTCTGTTTGCACCCCATTCGGAATTTGTCTACCCACAGGCAAAGTGGAGGCCTGCACCTTAAGGCAGGTTATCCCATAGCCGTGCGTTTTAAGGGACATTACTTATTCTAGATGGGAAAAGGGCCTGATCACTCACACCACAGAGCAAAGTAGACCATATTAAAGCACATAAGAGTAGGCTATGCTGGGCCATGCACTTGCGCCAGGCAGATATAGGCTTGTCAGTGTCGGTTATCGAATAGTGGTATGGGTCATGTCATCAAGTTTAGTGAAGACATCAACATGGGAAAGCAGGGCATGCATTAGAATGCCAGCAGAGAACACAGCATGCATACCACCACAAGAGAGCAGAACATGACATATCCGCTCTAGGGAGCAGAACATCACATATAAACACTGGTAGAGAAAGCAACTTGGCAAATGTCCCCTGTAGTATCAGAGCATGGCATATCACACCATTGGAAACCAGTGCATGATATGGCCAAAGCCAAACAAAGCGTAACCAATTACACATATAGAAAAGGGCACAGAATATAACACCAATGGAGAGCGGAGGAGGGCATAGCATCATATTTTATCAAATTAAAGAGCAGAGTATGACATAATAACATTGCGAGGCAGGCAAGCGGGTCATATTATCCCTAAAGGCCAGAGTATGACATCACACACACCACTAGAAGATCCACATCACCCACTCGAGGGTCAAGCATCCCCTCGAGCACACCGTTTAAGCTCTAGCAGCAGAGAAGAGCAATGAATATTACACCATCATAGCATCAGACGTGTTGTCATATCTGGAAAGGGGGGTGGGTATTACCTTGGTTCTGTCAGGGTATACATCTTATCACACGGACTGCTGACTGCACAGCACCCCCGCCCCAAGGCTAAAATGTTTGCTATGGAAACAATAAATCAAACCCACACAGAGGTTCTGTTGGATTTGTAGCAAGAACCTGCATCGAGGATGACACCCCCGCCCTCCATTTACTAGAGGGGGGAAATGCTGGTCATCACCAGAGCTCCCGTGGGAACTCCATCGCTCCCCCACTATTCCCATCCCCCCCCCCGCGTATGGTGTTCCCCGACTCTACAGTGATGCACAAGAGACCAGCGCTGCCAACAGGTCCAGGCACGCTTAACGTGGGTGCGAGCGCATCTGTGACAGTGCAACCGTCAGCCTTCCCAGGAGAGATCCAGGCGTCCTGCCAAGTGCAGCCCAAGGCCTTCCCAACAGCAGAGGTCGAAGACTGCCAAAGCACTCCAGTTACAAGTTCTCCAAATTGCTTTTCAGTACTTCCTAAAAATACACAAAACAAGAATTGGCAATAACAGTTTGTGTAGGCATCGGAAAGACACGTACTAGGCACTGCCATAGTGGTATTAACTGACCATTGATGGTAGCAGGAGCAAAATGGTGTGCATACCTGGGCATCTAATAGCAGTGCCTGGCAAATGCCTATTTCTACACAAGCCAAAACTGTTGGCTTTGCCAATGCTTGTTTTGTTAAGGACTTGAGTGAAGGATACGCATCATGCTTATAAATCGACTGGCTGAAGGAAGATCTGGTTATTACACCAGTAGCGGGTTTACAGCTCCAATAAATTCATTAACTCTCTGAAAAGTGCCTTGAAAAAACACTGGAAGGCACTTCGAGAGCAAAGGTTTATGGTAAGGCTTGATTAAAGTGAGCTCAAAAGTTCCCTTTAGGGGGTGCTTTGGACGGGGAGGATCAGGAACTGGGTGGAATTGCCTTAGGGATTAGTATGGCCATGGGCAGTCAATGGTTGGGCAAATAAACAAACACCTGCAAGCTGTGTGTCCCTCCTCATATGCCATTTTTACCATCTGTACTCTCATGCAATAGTTTCGGCTTACAGGTGGCGCAAGTGCCACCTAATAGGCAAAAATAAAAAAGGTTTAAAGGTTTAGAAGGTTATTTTTGAGTGTGACTATTATGTGTAATACAGTCAAATAATTGACTTTCTGTGCAATATCAAAAATAAAGATACATCAACAATATACTAACTAAAATACAAGATAATTTCCAACGCTACGTCCATAAATTCAGACATTCCTGTGATATTGGGCTACTGCATATGGTGTTGCAATGTACGTGTGATTATTAGGCATAGTCTGGTGAAGTGATCTATTAAAAGGTATATCGTTATCCATTAAATAATATCTCGATAAATTGCCTTCATCCATATACAAAGGTTCCCCGTCAGTCGTGGCCAAAAGTGCTCTAGCTTTAAGTGCCGTTAAGACCCCACAAGAGCAAAGCCAGTGCTTAGCTGTCTCTAGAGCATCAGTCTGGCACAGCCTACACGTACGTTCACTTACGACTATAGCGGTTCGGGCACCAATAACGTCCTGGCTGTCTACTAAATTAAATATTACTCGCATATATTCTGCTTTCAAATAATAGCTGGGACCCTCTTATATACAAAGCAAGAGGTTGCAGGAAACCAAGGTTGCAATCATAATCTCTACTGGTTGACTTGGTAACAAGATTAGTCCCGTTTTGTTTTTTATCGATCAGTAGCTTCTTAGAGAGTCTTTTGGATGTATAGCTCAAAACGGCTCGAGGATTAAGATTCAGTCTGTGGAGCACACCAGAGCTGTCCCTCATTCAGGATCTCCACACAGGTAGCTGTTCTGGAGTAACTCGTCATCTTGGATGCTTCTGCTAACAAGGCAGCAAGGAGGGTATCATTGGTATTACCCAAATTGACTGATCACAATTGACCTTCTGTACAATTGGCCATATATATTTGGTTTTATATTAATATAAGGGGATTGGGTGGAGGTTGTGGGGGGGGATTGGATGGGAGAGTTGCAGGGGTTGCCTCGCATATATGGCCTAATTGACCTTTTAAATTCTGTCAACTGTCAATTCGGTCAATTGTAACAGTCAATTCGTATACAACCGTATCATTACCTGCGTTTACCAGTTTCCAATAGTATGACAACCATCGGATCAATGCAATTGTCGGACAGAACTAATCCAGAGTTCCTCTAAGAGGCATTCAGCTGCAAGACGAGAGAGGAAGTTCATAACAGCCTTAATACGATGTCCCACCAATTTACTCGGCTCTCTCACATTCTTTTCTCCCTAAACTTCAATCCCATACATTAATTTTGGGCCAATTTCATCTAGGAGATCATCTCCAGGGATATCAAGGAGAACCAAGCAGGCAGAAATGCAAAGGATTTTATAGTGCCAACTTGCGGTCATTCTTCAACCCTAACTTTAGCCATTTGAGCACACCACTTGAGATGCTGATCAATGGTCATGCCTAGGTCCTTCTATTGAAATACACATTCAACAATCTCACAATTCAGGCCCAAAGTGTAATTAGGCCTATGCCTATTCAAAGCATGTGCATCACCCACCGTGCCCTACACAAAACGGGCCCAGAATAACTTCAACATAAACTCACCTGCTACCAACCCATCAGAAACCTGAGCTCAGGAACTGCACTACCCGTGTTCCCTCCTTTCAAAATCGACAAGATTAGGGGGGGTCCTCCTCCTACAGGTATCCCCCACGACAAACATTCGGTATAGTTGGACACATAATGAATCTCCTGAACTTTCACACTCTGCGGACGACTACTTGCCATCCATCCACATGCCAGTTTGATGTATGGGTAGGTAATAGAGACTTGGCCACCTCTTTCCCCCTTCGTATCGGCTAAAATGCACACACACCATTCTAAACTCCTCTGACGATTTCCCCTTAACCTTGGACTTCAGTCCCTCGAGGGCGTTAACCCACAGCGCTTTGAGGCCACACCAATGGGAATAGATATACAAATGACAATCGCATTACAATGCTTCTTCTTTCCAGGTATAAACATCATAGTCTAGGTTTTTGAGATGTTAATGGTTAAATCAAAAGTTTGAGTAATCTGCCAACCGGCTTAGCTCTGCTTGCAAGGCCCTGGGGGCCAGATTTAATAAGATGTCTTCAGCATGCCAAGGAATTTGGGTGGGTGAGATTGCATGGTAGCTAGGTGAAAGAGATAAATCAGCCATCTACAAATTAACAAGTAAATGGGCCAGGCTGCATCCCTGTTTTATTCCACTGTAAGTGGGCAATGGGTAGGTTAGCGTGCCCTTTAGGTCCAGTCTGACCTGCACAGTGGTTTTTTGATGCAATGAGATGAGCACCTTTAGTAGGCCACTAGGTAGTCCCCACTCAATTTGTGCCATCATTTGTTTCCATTTATGGGATCAAAGGCTGCACTGAAATCAACATAGGCCACGTAAATTGGCTGGTTATAAAAACTCCAAGCACGCTCTACAAAGGTGATCAGTGTCATGATGTTGACAGGGAGGAGAAAGATTTACGAAAACCTGTTTGGTTGAAGGACAAGGTCTGCTTCTGAAGATCTGCAAGCAGCACTCTAGCGAATATCATTCCAGGGGCATCAAGCATTGTGAGACTGCGATGGCTCCTTGGGTCATCTCAGGGGCCTATTCTGTACACCGGGAGGACTATACTTCCAGGTCAGGTCTCCGGAACGTATCCAGTGACGCTAATAGCACAAAAAACCAAAAAACCCTATGAAGAATCTTGGCCCACAGCTTAGAACATTGTGAGACTGCGATGGCTCCTTGGGTCATCTCAGGGGCCCAATTCTGTACACCGGGAGGACTATACTTCCAGGGGCATCAAGCATTGTGAGACTGATGGCTCCTTGTGTCATCTCAGGGGCCCATTCTATACACCGGGAGGACTATACTTCCAGGGGCATCAAGCATTGTGAGACTGATGGCTCCTTGGGTCATCTCAGGGGCCCATTCTATACACCTGGAGGACTATACTTCCAGGGGCATCAAGCATTGTGAGACTGATGGCTCCTTGGGTCATCTCAGGGGCCCATTCTATACACCGGGAGGACTATACTTTCAGGTCAGATCTCAGGAACTTATCCAGTGACGCTAACAGCACAAAAAACCCTTTGAAGAATCTTGGCCCACAGCTTAGAACATTACAAGTCGTTTCCAATGTGCTAATTACAAGTTACCTTTATACCATCGCAGGCAGTTCCTTTTTATAAATGCATATCTATAAATACACATAAATGCATTAATCTCTCCGCCCCTTCCTACCTATCAGAAACGATATCCAAAAACATCTCTGCCCGCCCCACAAGAAGTCACCTTGATAACAAACTCTGTGTACCCTCATTAAAAGAGCCAACGCCAGCGGCATTGGCTTCCCCCACATAGCACTGAAACTTTGGAATGCCCTCCCCAACGCACTGAGAGCCGGAACCTTCCCTACTCGCCTTTCGCAAATCCCTCAAAACCACACTGTTCATATAACCCTCTACACACCATAGCGCCCTGCTAACCCACTGGCTGCAACCTACCCTGCTCTATGGAACCCCAAGATGAAGCATAATGCAAATATTGACTGCCTGCTTTGTACTAGGTAACACCAAGATGAACCATAAATGCAAATACCAATGTAACTACCAAGCCTTCTTTTGTAACCAGCTATGCATATATGTAACAGCGCCACAATGCCCTCGGGCTACTGTGTGCTTTAAAAATACGAATAAATAAATAGGTTCCCTGGACCCTTCTTGCTAGGGTAGGATCTCCTATAGGCGCCTATTCCTTTAATTCCCATTGGAGTAACCACACTCCCAGGCAATCAATGACTACTAAGAGAACAAGCCCAGTTTGAAAAAGGCCCAATTAAGGCCGAAAGGCATGTCACATGGGCATCCAGACCATGGGCATTTAACATGGGCATCTAGACAACGGGCAATTAGGAACAATAATATGTCCACTTGCATATTAGTTTAGAATCACAGAGTATTCATTGGAATAATGTAGTTTTCGAAGAGGTTTTGGAGTGCCTGGAGCACCAGTCGGGTACATCACCAGACGCCATCATATTATTGTCCAAGGAGTATTACAACATAATAAAATTCACAATCTTAACTACCGAGGTGGAACAAAGGTTGCAATATGACCTTTACATCTACATCTCACTAAATATTTGCACTGTGTATACCCTGTGTGAAGGCGAACACCTCTTCCATTGGTAAACATGACTGATATTACACATCTCTATGCAAGGGGAGGGTGGGTTGGGTAGAGCACAGCAACCGCATCACTTACCGCCTTGAAGTCCCGGTGTAGCTTGCTGTACTGCCACATGTTGGCCAGCAGGCTGGAGGCTGCTCGCGCCGACTTCTCACTATCAGGACTGCCAATCGCCCACACAAAAAGATAGAGAAAAGGAGACCAAGGTCAGACGTTTAATATGAATCTGCTTTTGTACTGTGCATGGAACGGGGCGGTGGAGACGTGGTGGGCACAGGTAAAAGCAGGCAGGGGGTCTGGGCCATGCGGCAACTGGGCATGGATGTGCTTGAAACGCCGGTACCGCTAGGGAGAACCAGTGGCAGCTGCATGTCAAAGCCCAGATGAGACGGACTCTCCCCAAGGCCTTTCACAGACCCAGGGCTGGCCGGAAATCTGCTACAGAAGATTCAGTCTAGCAGTTACTCATACCCCACGTCCCTGCCCCGCGCCAGGTCTCCCAGTTCTAGAGGCATTGCTGAGGGTGCGGGCAGGACTAGCCGGAAATCTGCTACAGAAGATTCAGTCTAGCAGTTATTCATACCCCCCCCCCTCCCGGCGCCAAGATTCCCAGCTCTAGAGGCGTTGCTGAGTGTGTGGGGGGGGGGGGGGGAGCTGAAGGGGCTATCGCCCTGGGTCTTTTGGTTGTAGCCCCGGATAGAAGCTCAGGGGCCACAACCAAAGGGCTAGCTAGACCAGAGTTCCGACAGTTCCGACATTAGCGCAGCCCCGGATGTTTTCCAGGCCTAGCAACACCTATGCGCGGCCAGTTACATGCCTAACACCTCGAGTCAGTGCTGATTTTTGTTTCCAATTGCATGCTGTAACTTGCAGTTTGGTTCCTCCCATTGCAAGGATCGGCGTACATGTCCCAGCATGGAATGGGGAAAAAAGCAGGACTGAGGAGTCACACATGGAAGTGGGAAACTTGGCAGCTATGCTCACGGCTAATACGAATTAGGATTTGTGTGTATTCCCACAAGGTTAGGACTTGGCTCGGCAAACCTCCTCCAATCCCATGCCCCCTCACCGTATTGGCGCAAACAGCCTCCAAGAAGCCTTTTGTGCTTTTGACCTCATCACTGTTGCAATTTCATAGCACGAGAGCGGGCCGCAGTAAAGAGCACGACAGAGGCAGTCGACGTTACTGCCACCAAGAAACTTTCCCTGACAAAAGCACACCAAGAGAAGCGCACTCACACTCACCAGTCAATCAAGCAAGCGTAGGGTTACCGGAAGAAACAGGCTTGAAAAATCAAATACCAGCAAAAGAGCGCAAATCGTTACTTAGTGACTCCAGGGCGGGGCGCCCCTCCCACAGTATAGGAAGGAAGTTCTACTCACCACACTGAAGCGGCACAGGCGATCTAAGCTCTTCCTACATGCCTCCACTGTCCGTGAGCCATCCTGGACCAGGCTACCTCCCTTCTCCCCTCAATGAGGGCATTAATACCTTGAAGCTGCCATCATGGCGGAGTAAACCAAATCCTGAAGGCGCCATTTTAGGGAAACTTCATGTCGTTATGGATATCACTATTCTGGGGTGCAGGCAGCGACCCTAATCTTTTTAACAGACTTCGTTAAGCACCCCTTTAACTGGACTTCATTTCATGGGCAACCCTGGCTACTCACTCTGTCCAGGTAGGATGTATCCCACTCCTACCAAGTGGCTTGCCTGGTGTTGGCTCAGATGCTCAACACTGTTTTGGTGCATATTGACCAGGTGTTCCTCAGCCAATTCACTGATTATCTGGTAAACGTACCAGGGTTGTCATTGCTTACATAGACATGATCTAGTGTTTTCGCTGATGTTGCTCGACTTCCTCCATAGCTTTACTGTACCATCACAGATTGTGGCCTGTGCCATAGGTCGGATCATACTTGGACCTGCTAAGGTATATCAGGACTCGCTTCTCTGACTTGGGGACATGCATTCTAAACTTACTTGGAAAGGGGTTGCCATGGGTCCCAAAACGTGTTGGGAGTGGGTCTTGCATTGTTCATTTGTGAATAAAACGTGAATGTGTGGTGCCCAGTCTTATGGAGCATGCGAGGGCCTGGCTCTAAAGCGGGAGCGCGGTAGGTTCTATGAAATTGCACAATGTGGAGATTGGCTGGGATGGTGTCCAGTCAACTAGTCGAAAAAAAACTGGTCGACTGCAATTTGGTTGACGCAATTTGGTCGAAAACCAAATGGTCGAATTTTTTTTTTTTATTTATATATTTATTTTTCGGGTTTTCGTTTAGTAAAAAAAGGGGTTTTTAGAGAAAAAAAGGGGGTTGGGGGGGAGGGACCCCCCAAAAAAAATGAAAAAAAGGGGTTAAAATAATAAAAAAAAAATTCGACCATTTGGTTTTCGATCAAATTGGTTCGACCATTTGTCTGGTCGACCAACTTTTTTCGACCAAATGTCTGGCAACCGGCTGGGACCTGATCAGACTTCTGTATCATGGCCTTTATTAGATTTCTGTGTGGGAAACTAGACCCAGCATGTGGAATAATTCGACAGCGATTCTTTCCCATAAGCACACTACAGGCAGGTGGTATTGTGCCCTGCAGGGGCACTCTACATTAGAAGTGGGGCACAGACACCAGTGAGCTTTCTGCGTGCGCCATTACATTCTACACGCTCTATTACTCAGAGGTAGTCTAGTCCCTGCAAAGTGAAGCCCCACACAACCTGCCTGCCCATGCCGCCAGAGAGACACGAATGGGAGGCCCCGGCCGAGCACCCATAGCAGGGATCCATTCCATGCTTGTAAAACTCGGGGTGGCCCCTAATCCTCGAGGTACACGATGGCCCCCAGGGAATTCCATCTGCCTCTATGGCCTAAGGCTGACCAACTTCCATATCCCGCCCTCCATGGCACAGGTACTGTTTCTAACAGCTAGGTCCTGGTCAGACGCTGGCAAAGCAACGTTTCAAACACGTACACACCACGTACACAGAGCATTTGCCTCTTCATCGGAATTATGCAGAGTCTGGGTCCCCATTATAAACATATATTAAATAAACTGTTCTGCAGAAATGGCCGGCGTGTGAGTGTTTATCTCTTACCCCTGAAGGGCTGCAACCTCAGATGATCCAGACCCTAATTCTGCCAGGGGTCCCCCTATTTTACCTATTTGTCGAAAGCCTTCTCTGGATTCCTCCTTTCATTCTTGCAATCGTCCTATCTCTCTTCTTCACTTTCTAACAGAACCTTTGAACACTGCTTATTCTCAGCTATCCTTACACGTGGAAGCTAACTCTCGCCTTCTTCCTCTCCAGTCTCCTCTTCCGCAGGTTACTAACTTTCTCAGCTCTTCTCGTCACCAAAGCAACCTTCTCCTCCAATTCCTCTTGATCAAGTCGATCACTCCATTCTTCACGCCTCTCTTTTATCTTGGTTTATCTCACCTCCTTTTCTTCCCATTTCTCTAACCGCACATAGTCCGTATCAAGTGAAAAGACTCTTGGATACGTTTTAATAAATTATATTTTCCAAATAATATGAAATGTATATTCAAGTCAATTTTATTGCTTATGTTTAAATCTGTTTTTATTAAGCTAAAGAAGAAGTTCATAAGTTAGTAAAAGGATGGGAAGTTGCTTTGCCGACTTTTAACATCCATCTCTCAAGGTCAGTGCTTGTAGTCGCCTGTTTACAAGGAATTCTGTCCCCCTTAAATAGCCTAGGTTTACACACACATGACACACACACACACGCCCTCCCCCCCCCCATTAAGGTCACCAATCACCCACTCATGTCTTTAGGCGAGATTGGCTCACCACCTCCAGTTGGGTAAGGGGAGATTGCTTACGCACACCAGGCCATGGCTAAGAGCAGCAGCTGCCTCATTGCTCGGTCCTCAGATAGTGGACTCAATCATCTAGCCTAGTGTAAGGTCAGCTTCCATGCACTCACCTGTCCCTCTTGTTCTTGATATACATCAGCTTCCGGAGTCCATCGAAGTAGATGATGTCGCGCACCGCGATGGGGCTTTCCACGGTCAGGTTGTTGAGCACGGCAATGATGTTCACCTGGACATCGACAGGAATCGACCGCTCTCCGTTGCTGCCCGGCAGCTTCTCCACTAGATGGCTCACCACTTTGGTTGCTGTAAACACAGGATAGGAGTGGATTAGATCTCATTCTCAAATGGGCATCAGGCATGGAATTCTGTGACCAAATGCCAATCCGAGTTGTTAATCCCAGAGGCCACCACAATAAAGTCACAGGGAATAGTAGTGATCAGTGAGAACAAATGTGTTAGCCGTTACTACAATGATTAAGGTGATACTGAGAGAGTGCTGCAAAGTGGGACTTCCATTGCACAGTCTAGGAGGGCGCTATAATCGTGGACAGTTCGCTTGTGAACACAAATCTGCATGTTACTGACCAGGAACTCCTGTGGCAGATCCCTAACAAACTCAGCAGACTGGTTCATGCATCCCGCCACTAGAACGGTACGAGGGTAGGGATGTCGTTCTACCTCGTGCCTCCACCATTGCATACTCTGTGAATCACGCTTTAAACATTTTCCCACTCATAAAAATTGCTCTCGTCAAATACACACGCGAATTAATTCACACGGGAGTGCCACTGCCCCGTACACCAGCTGCTAAACACACGCACGCTCTGGTGGCAAAAATGCACTTTACTAGACACACACACTGTTTGTCCAGGAAACTTACAGAAACTCATTGTAACACACAAACACATTGTTGTGCACTATGAATACACATTCTACCAAATGATTGCCACGTATGCTCACTATCACACACAGCTACACTTTGCACACCATTGGGCACTTTGGCACACCCAATTATATAGAAGTTCAAGATTTACTTCACATGCTGCGACATACAGAAATATAGTAGTGGATCCTTTGAATACCTTTTCCAGGCCAGAACCACTGCTTTTCTGGTGCATTTGATGAATTCTGTGCGCTAGTGAACCGAAGTGTGAGTGCAGTGGTAAACAGAACTTTGAGTGTATATATAATGGGGACCCTGGTGTAAGCGTAGGTTTGTTTCATAGTGAACATTACAGTAAGCATCTCTGTGGGTAATGGTAAGCCCCGTTATTCGATGTATGTGCTATAGCGTCCATGAGAAACTGTGAAATGAAAATCTACAAAGATATGGCAGAAGTCGACTGGAAATATTTTAAGACATCATGACACGGTGCAATGATCTACAGACTGACCTATCAGGGCTCACTTGGGCTTCAGTTCCCAGTGACATCTCCAAATTGTGCAATGGCTTGATTGGTCAAATGAAAGATCTACTTCAGGTGATACTGGAAGAGTGAACAACAGAAGCGAGGGGTACTTCCCTTCTCATGAGGTGCATATGTCGCACAAGCAACTTCTGGCAGGAGATACTGGCGGGAATCAACATGGGTCAGAGCGGAGACTTTAAACCAGAACCCCCAGCCACTAGTGCGCCACTCTCACCACAGTCAGTGGGAATCGGTGACTACAACAACCGAGGAGACCCTGGCGGTGGGAAGGAAGCAGATTCCCTCCAATAGGACACTGCGGCTAGACTGGTGGCACAGATGGGGACACCTACGAGCCTAAAGAGGATGCCACGGCACCCGAGGGAGAGGGCGCCTTGCACACGATCTGCAACTCCCAATGTAGGGCTGACTCCTACAGCGATCTGGCATGACAGTGCAGCAGCATCCCACAGAGAATCCTGTCACCAGAGCCCGGGATTCCATCCATTACACAGTCTTCCTGTGATGCTTCACTTCTCTGGTTCCCCCTTTCTCAATAAAACTTACACATGTTTGTTTTATATTGTCATATCGGTTCTGTACAAAATGCAAATAAATAAATGCAAACAAAGCCAACGCGGTGCTAGAGGATGCACAGGTGGCACTCTTCCACAGAACTAGCCTCGAACTAAAGCAATGCCTCATGCCAGAATACTAATGTCGCTCTCACATAGCACCGTCAGCCCGAAATCAGATGGTATGGCGCTAACGCATCCTACTGAATCGCAACAGATGACCCCACACAAAATATACCGAAACTCTTGATACAGATGCCCTGGCCCTTTTCCATATCTATCCTTGTTGGGCTAGTTACCATTTTAGCATAAGATATGAGTACCAATTTATGCATGTTGTAGAGCCCCCCCCATACAGAACGTTCTATTTCAGTGGATAATGGGCCTCAGTACGATGCCGGCGGTAACCGAGCCGGTGATACCGGCGGGTTACCGCCAGACCCGTAATGATTTATCAGCGCCTTACTTCCCGCTAACACTGGGGAATTACAACCCCGGCCCCTGGAGAGTCAGGTGCCAGTAAATGGTAAGTCCCCATTCCATATGGGAGTGCAGACCACGGAAGCACGGGCGCCTTTAATAACGGTGCTGATGCTTCTGTGAAGACTATGCAGGTGGGTGCCGTTACGCCCAGCAGGTCTGATATGCCGGGCGGGACGGCACCCGCCGGCAGTGTTGTAGTGTGCCGGTCCAGAAACAACGGTTTTGGTAAGCTTACCAGCACTGTTGTTTCTGGACCAGCACACTTAGAATGAAGCCTATTGTCTCCAGATTATGTCCATCTGAAATGTATTGAAAATCGAAGTGCCTAATCGGAGGGAGGGCTGGGAATCCTGGAGAAGAGCACAGACACATTACATTCAGAGTTGCTTTCCAACGCCAACATTGTCATAGAAAGCAGCCGGACCAACATGGGAGGAGTTGTTTATTGACTTCCCCATCGCGATCTTCCGGGTGGATTAAAAGGAATCAAATTTGCTTCCTCTCAGAAGAAAAAAAAGCAAGGGAGGGGACCACTGATTCAGACCCAAGGACTCGGCAGTGCAGTTAGATCAGATCGTGTGAAACTCACAGCACTATAGGTTCAATCTGAGCACAGCTGCGGACCATCAGCAACTTAATGAAGACTGTCTGCCTTTTCCTACCTAGCCTGTATCCCCTGCCTGTAACCCTTTGTATCCCATTTGCCTCCCCACTATCCAGCTCCTGCCACGTGCACACTTAACACTCCATCCTTCCAACTGCATCCATATCATTGTGCTTATTGCAGCATGCCCTGGTTGTGCAGAACTCCATTGGTTCACAGCTAAGATAGGTTTGCACTATATAATTCCCTGCAGATACAAACATGCCCATGATCCATCACCGTTTATTGCACCAATTTCCTAATCGACAAGCACACGTTATCACACTCTGTGAAAGGGGCAATGGTTTGCCACTAAAGAACTTGATGCCAATGCATTGCAACCCCTGGTTTCCACTTGTTCACTCAGACACATATGGAATACGCTCGCAATTACCTGTCCACCAAGGACCCCCATGAGGCTTCATACACGAGGCTATGCCATATAGAGGTCTACTTCCAGTGTCAAGGCCACCTGGTAGGCAGCTGTAGCTAGAGCCTGGGGTATCATAAGGGCGCAGGGGAGCCACACGCTCCATGATGCAGTCTCTGGAGATGGTAAACTGTGGACTATCCCACCCTCCCCCCGCCCCCCGGGGCTCCCTCGGGCCTTCAGGGAGGGTGTGCAGGTTGTTGGGCATCCAGGAGACTGTATACAACATATGCTTGAAGGGGTGGGGTATGCCAATGCAAATAGACAGAAAGGGGGGTAAAATCCCACACTAGGGTCAAAAGAACCCAAGGTACTGGAGCCAGAGTAGAGGATACCCTAGTCTGAGTCAGGATGGGATTCCCATTGGATAGAAAAAGCCAGAATACACCTCTAGCCGCAGCACAGAAGTGCTTACCAAATCGAACCATAATAACCAAGTAAATCCCCGAATTTGAAGGTGGTTTTCGTGCCTTCTCTGGGGTCTCAGATCGGAGATTGATGGGCAGAGGTGAAGCCCGAGCAATTCCAAGGATACAAAAGGAACATAAGGGTGGTGGTGGCACAACAAAACATTGTAGCAACACCTGACCTAGCCCGTACAAAGCATTTTCCATTCAGGAATGGTGCCCACGTGCAGTCTCGATTCCATCTCCCTTGGTCAGCAATCTCCCAGGGAGGATCCGACACATTGAGCAGGGGAGAAATAATCGCAGCACCCGGGAATGACTCACGAAGCAGATCAAACAATTGGAGGAACGGGGGGGGGATAAAGGACAATCCCAGTCCAAAAAAGCTTGGCTGGAATTGCCCTTATTTCACCAATTAACCACTTACACATTAGAAAAGGGAGCAGACATTTACTAGCTGGGTGGAGGGAGAGGACTGCATTCCAGAGTGATTATAAAGTTAGGAGGGAGAGCAGTAGGGCAGTCAGTGGCGGGGGTGTACTTATAAAGGCAACAGCTATGTAGGTCAGAGAAGGAGGGCCTGTCCAAAGCAAAAGAGAGATAGAGGGAGATGGCTGGAGCAAGTAAGCCACAGACCCAGAGAGGCCAGGTTAGGAGTACAGGCTAACATTGAAGACCTAATGAGAACCTGTCTCAGAGGCTGACTGGGGCCAGACAGGCAGAAGTCGTACAGAATGTGAAGCATGTTGGGGCATTCGATCTGCTAAAGAAGGTGACAAGTCCAGTTGCTATCTCCTGTCAAGGTGGTGAAGCAGGTCAGTAGGCAATTTCACTAGGAACCATAACCCAAGATCGAGTTTAGCTAGAAGGGAGCTGGTGCACGGCTACTGCAACTCCCTTTACCTGGCACAACCACGTTAGTTGATTAATAGGCTTCAATTACTGCAGTATGCGGTCGCTCGCTCCATATTTCACCCCCCCCTTTTACAGCCCATATGTCTCCCCTGCTGAAGAAACTTCACTGGATCCCCGTTGCTAGCCAGATCCTTTTTAAATCTATGGGTCTGATGCATCGTGTCTTTTATGGCATGGGAGCCGAGTACCTCCACGCCAAATGTGTTCCCTACGCTCTGACCCGGTAGTTGAGATCTCGATCTGCGCTTCTTGTAGCAGTCCCTTGATACCGCCTGTCCCGTAAGGGAGGGCGTGCCTTTTGTGGTGGTTGCAAGATCCTGGAATGATCTTCCTCTCGCTGTCCGTGCTACTGCGGATCATCTCATTTTCCGCAGACTTCTGAAAACCACCCTCTTCCAGTCCGTTTTCTGTCTCCGCTATGTTTATTGTTCTTGATCCACTCGACAGCACCAAGATGCCCTTGGGCGTACGTGCGCTCTACTAAGTTTCTATAACATAACATAAGATAGGTTGTGGGGGTTAGGTCACCACCCCAACCCTGAGAACCGTGCTGTAAAGTAATCTGGTGGGGAGGGAGAACACCCTACCAGAAGTATTCAGGAAGGAAGGGGAAATACCTATTCACAATGCCAGGAGAGGGGAAAGAAACCATGAGAGAGACTGTTTCAAAAGGCAAAGCTACAAGCTCTGTTCCAAAGAGAAACTGTAAAACCCCTGAAGTTTCAGGGGTTCATTAACCAGTTGAAGGCCAGTTAACGAACCAGAGAAGACGCCTGCCCAAACAAAGCTTCAGCGAACAGCAACCCAAGCAGGACCAAGAAGTGTGCAGGGGCACGTTTCCCCCCTGGAGAATGTGTTGAACACTGTCCAGGGTGTGAATGCTCAGGAAGCTTGAATGTTAGAATAGGAATGGCTTTTGGGGGCAAGTGGCACAGGGTCCATTTAAATTCGGTAATTCACCAAGTTGTGTGTATCCCATTCAGACATGGTGTGTTGTGGTACAATGAGGAACCCACTTTATCACACAGGAGTTTGCCTCTCACTACTCATTCCTAGAACTCGGACGGAAATGACAAAGTCTCAAGACCATCAAACTAAGGAAGCAGAAAGAGGCTTCTCCCAGAGGGAGGGATTACATCTTCTAATGCCAGGGGTGTCAGGGATTTTGTGTACTTCCTTTGGGGATTAGACAACCATGAGAAAGTCCACTTCCAGGTGGGCCTCCAATGATGGATTTGCATTTGTTTTGTACTTTCGTTTGAACTCCTAACCCACGATTGCTAAAAAACAATTCCCTTTATGTTCTGTTCCCTTCCTCGTCTGGACTCTTACCAACAAAAAAAAATGTTTGTGGACTACAAACGTGTATGTGTGTGTGTGCCCGTGTGTAAGAGTGTGTATGTGTTTAAGAGTGTGTGTGTGTGTGTGTGTGTGTATGTGTTTAAGAGTGTGTGTGTGTGTGTGTGTGTGTGTGTGTGTGTGTGTGTGTGTGTTTAAGCGTGTATGTGTATGTGTTTAAGAGTGTGTGTATGTGTTTAAGAGTGTGTGTATGTGTTTAAGAGTGTGTGTATGTGTTTAAGAGTGTGTGTGTGAGTACACGTGTGTAACAGTGTGTGTGTGCGAGTGAGAGAGAGAGAGAGAGAGAGTGTGTGTGTGTGTGTGTGTGTGTGTATGGGGCGCGGGGGATGTACAAAAGTTCACACTTAGTCCCGACTTCTTTAACAACGGCTTTAAACATGCAGATTGTCAAGCAAAATAAACATCACAGCATCACTGCAAACCTCGGCTAGCCACACTGTTGCGAGCCAGAAAACACAGTGCAATGCACATTCTGATCAGCCATGAACAGCTCAAATACAGAACACATACACAGAAGAAGTGCACTGGCTACCCTCTGAATCACAGATTCACAAACGGATGTATCATGGTGGTGCACATGTGCTGCCATCAACCATGGGCAGATAATCGTACTCACACATGTCGTCTTTGTTCCTTGCATTGCGAGAGAGGTTCCGGATGAGGCCAGTCAATGAGCGGAGCTGGTGATTGTCGGCCGTGCGGACCCTGTCCAGCACCGGGTTCAGAATCCTCTCCTGTTCCAAGGCCACTCTGCTCAGGACGCTGGCCCACTGTGGAAGACACGTCACAGCACATCAACGAGTCGTGTACATCCAGCTGACAACGGGAGAAACCCAAAATATTGACTTGACCCTTTCAGAGTGAGCCCCTTTCTCTGCATGCCTCCATGGCCGGAGACTGTGTACCTTACTCCTCAACCCGTGGTCCTACCCTTCTTTAGTTTTATAGACCCCCCCCCCAACCTGCAGTCCTTTCTGAGAACAAGGTCCTACACCCTACTTTTCTCTTGAGGTTCAGGTTGCCTCACCCAATAAAATCCATGTTGGAAATTGTCGAGGACCTCTCAGTGCCCACCCTTCTCTGAGATAGCAGTGGGGGTCAATGGAACAATTTGCTTCCCTTCTGGTCCCCCCTGTACAGTTCTGCATTTCCCCCACTCTGGGAATTCCCTTGCATGTCTGGTACGCTCTGCTAAAGTGCCACCGCGCTGAGCACTTCATGGGCTCCTGGAAGGCTATAGAAGATGGGGCATGTGGCTGGAAGTGCAGACACAGCTATGGAAACTACTATTCAGCAGAGGAAATGGCAGCTACAGCAAAGGATAGCACCTGCAAGGTCCACGAATAGATAGAATGTGCAGGGTGAGTTGCTGCATTTATTTGGGTAACTGTGGGCTTCTCTGCTACTACTTCTTGTGGGAGTCTCTCCCAAGATTCGTCAATGCCTGAGCACTTCTCAAGTGATGGTCTCGGCATGTAAAGAGGCTGCCTGAATCCTCCGGGCACCTGTGCAGAATCCAGAGGACACAATGGAGACTTTGTGGTCCTATTATAAAAGCCCAGAAGGATTTCCGGATGGCACCAAATATCCTGCTCGAGGTGAGGATGGGAATCAGCGCCATTACATAATCTTCCTTCTCTGGCTGGAAATCCCAAAGAGTTATGTACCACTGTGTTGCAGCAGACTGATGGGAAGACATTATTTCAGTACGAAGGCACTCCCTACAAAGATGAGCCGCCCCTCCCTCCTTGAAGGGTAACCAGGGAAGGAAATGGACAGGAACAAGAGGAAGCAGGAAATGTGTCTCGCAGGAGCACTGCTGCGTCCTCGGGCTCAGGGCTAGCCCAGGAAACTCACAGATCAGTCCTTAAGCCGAGCTCTCGCAGCCCGTGCTTCGGTAGACACTGTGTGGCAGACTGAATGCAGAGACAGCCAATGTATTACATACTGTTTAGCGGCTGTCCAAATTGGTAGATGTCTTGCAATCTGCAAACATTTTTTTTGTTATGTTGAGTATTGTGACTAATAAAAAGAGCAGAGTCCAACTTCCATTACTCTCTCAAAAGGGTTTCTTGCTGAATCACTATCAGACATTTTCCAAATTTGAAATTGTGGGCACTCTTATTTTCCCATACTGCTCTTTGCTTTTATGCAAATGAGGAGGTTGGGTTCTATGAAGAATGAAGAGATACTTGGCTGTAGAAGCCTCGGCCCTGCCCCACCTCCTCTAGGAGTAGTGGGTTCCCCCAGGATTTATTTTCCCTTTCTGGCACTGATAACACTTGGAAGAATAATACCAGTGGATGTTGGAGGAGCCATAAAGGTTTACGCCTGTTCTCTGATTTGTTGGAAGGGTACGCTACCCAACCCTTTTCCTCCCCCCAGCCTAAGGCAGTGTGTTGCTGCAACTTTTGATGTACGGTTTTATTCATTAACTCGCATGGGTTGCCTCACAGCAAGCACTTCATGGTGTTTCCAAAGAGGGAGTAGGGTTACAAAAGTTACGTGGACAACATTCAAAGGCTCTCTTGGTTCTCGTTTGCTGTTTAGAAGACTAAAGAAATAAAGCAAGAACTATATCATATAAACATTATTAATTTTTGTAAGTGACATTTATTATGTCCCGTTTTGCTGTATGTAGGAATGTAGCTGCCTAACCCGAGATTGAATCGTTTGGTGGAAGCATGTGCAGTGCTGTCGGTGAGGACAGTATGTGGGCAATATCGGCATATGGCATTTGGGTGGATGCCAGGGGTTCCAAGGCCTGTGAGAGGTGGGTTTTTGGAGGGTTACTCTACGCAGAGCATCCACTTTGTTGTAGGGTTTGCTGACCATTTTCTCCATATGTGTTTTGAGTCCATAAGCCCCTCATCTTGAAGAAGGAAGACCAGGCCATCCCCCCCCCCAAAAAAGGACAGCGCAAGGATTAGTTTGCAGCCATAATCCACTTTAAAATCAAGTATAGGGTCTAGGTTGCCAGTCCAAGCGTGGGGAAAACAGCTTGTGACGTGACTGGTTGAGAGCCACAGGGACTCTTCACCCCGTGGCCTGCTGGACCCAAGAGATGGTGGCCCCCTCTATTCAAGCCCCCTCATCAGGATATCCTACCTGAGCTGGACGCCTTTCCCGCATTCAGTCTCCCAAAGTACGAAAGCAATGTAAACGCCGGCCCCTCTCAAGGCTCACCACCAAAACCCCCACTTTTGAGCCCTCCATGCCCCCTAACCCTTGCTATCCCAAGACATTGAGCCTACAGTACCCCTTCGCCCCCACCCTCCCAGCATCAGGGCTCCCTTACCCGCCGGTCGCCGGCTGTGATGTTCTGCAGGGCTCCAGCAGCCGCCTCCGTGGTGTGCTTGTTGAGTTCACACTTCTGCAGGATGCGGTTGTAGAGGCCGAGGATCTGCGGGTTCCAGAGCCACTCCATGCCCTTGGGATCTTTCGAGACTTCCGTGAAGGTGGCCATGTCTGCATTCATCTGCTGCTGCAGAGAGGACACAACGGAGAAATGGCTTCATCACCACGCCCACTGGCCCAGATGCCCAATCCCGAGAAGTAGCCTGCATCTGGCCTTCACTCATGTGAGGAGCCTGCCTCCATGTTCAGGCAATGAGGCGGTGCCCCCCCACAAAACTGGACCACCTGTGGCACCCTCTTACCTCCTTCAGCTTCTTGCTCTGGGGAGTGAAGCAGCCCACTGCCTCGCCTGCGGAGGAAACGCCCTGATTTCTGCGGTGGCCCTCCAGGCGCTGCAACGCGGAGGGTGGCATCTCGTCATATAGGCGGTAGGACAGGTTTCGCAGAACACACACTGCATTTTCCACACTCTGCAGGGGAAAAAGTGTGAGAAAGGGAGCAACAATAGTTAGAAAGGAGGCAATAGGCACAGTGACCAAAGGGGCAATTACAAATTCCGTGAACATGGGAGCAACAGCAGGAAAAACAGGCGTGGAGTGGGAAAGGAGAAATAGGCAACACCAGAGAAGAAACAAAGAAAAGGGGAGAACAGAAAGGCTACTGGGTAAGTGGCAAAAAGAGGAAGAGTGGGGAGGACAAAAAGAGTTCAAGAAGAGGGAACATAAGACAAGTGCACAATGAGACGAGGATTAAAATAAAAGGCAATAAGAGCAAAAAAGCTGTAAAAGAAGTACTTTGAGAAGAGTCAACCAGAGGAGAACTGAGAAAATTGGCCAACAAAAGTATGAATAGGAAAAGGAACATGAGGCAGGTAGAAAAGAAGAAGACAAGAGAAAGATCTGGAAAAGGGACACTCAGAAAGAGTGGAGCAATCAGAGAGAAGAGTAAAAAGTAGGGGGTCATGGGGAGGAGCTGGAGAAAAGAAATCAGATGGATGGGCGAGAAAAGAGGCATTCACAGAGAGCAGGAGAAAAGAGGTGAGCAAGAGAAAGAAAACGGGGCAAGGAGAGGGAAACTGAGAAATTAGGAAATTTGTGGGCGAAAACACGGGCAAGACGAGGAAAAGAAACCAGGTGAGAAATAAGAGGGGGATTGCCCAAAGGGACAATGAGAGAGTAAAAAAAGGAACAATGCCCAGGAAAAAGATGGAGAATGAGAAAAATCTATATGAGAAGGAGGTGGGAAATAGAGACAATAAGAGTGGGCAGGGAGGGGGCAGGATAAAAGTATAAAGATTAAATGAAGGGGGATTGAAGAGGAAAATGAGCTAACAAGAGAGACAAATGGTTAATCTGTGGAATAAAGAGTGAGGGGAATCACCCTAGGGAAGATGGAAATCATGAGAAAATAACGTTTATGGGGAAGAAAGTCAACTAGAAAAAGATGATGGAAAAGAATACAAGTAATACAGGGGGCAAAAAGAGGGAGCACAAGGGAAGGGGTTAAGAACGAAAGGTAGAAAATGGGGCAACGTGGTGACGAGTGAAAGAGGGAAGCTAGCGTGAAAGAAAAGAGAATGAGAAAGAGGAAAAGAAAAAAGAAAGGTGGTGAAAATGCAAGAGAGGGGCAGAAAAGCAGGCCAATACGATGGAGACACGTGCTGCTTTGTCAATACGGAGGAACTGTTACAATGCTTTTTTTTTTTTTTATTGTCGTTTGGTTATGAAACATAACCTTTAACAAAATAAACTAACAATTTCAATATTACATTTGAATCAAAGCAAAAATAGATTCAATTAATAATATAAGAGAAATGTAAAAACACAGGTACTAACAATCGCCTAGCGACAATGATTTGATAGTACCAACCACTGCCATGGTACACCCACCTAAACAATTAGTCCATAAAACGTCACATTCCATAAAATTCATTGAATGTATGCAACATTTAAAATTCAACATACATTGCTGGACACGTTATCAGAAGGCACTTCATGGTCTCAAGCTCATCTGATTGTTACAAAATCTACAGACTGCCTGTTCAACAGACTGTATCTTACTAAACTGTCTATTGAGGTGCACATTCAACCTACACTCTAAAAACACATTACAAATCTATTGAGGTGTATATTTAAATAGGAGAAAACCACTCCACGTTTCTGTGATAAAAAATGTAATGTTTCTTTGACACATAACTATGCAGCTCATCCAAGGTGAAATTCGATTTCCATGGATACAACGTGTTCTTAACTTTGCAACGATTGTTCACAAGATCATTCTTTGTCAGGTTAATTTGAGTCAGCACGTTGTCACAAAAATCAGCAAAACAATGTGTACACTTTTCCTCGTTCAAGTCCTCATATACTGAATCCTGTAAAGGGGCATGCCATGTTGTAATAAAACAATAGGAATATCCATTTGGTACTACTCAACAAGGAAACGAGACCCAACTCTTCGTTGTCACCAAGTGAATGGCATTAGCACCTTTAAAATCCTGCCTCCGAACGACGCCTTCAAACTTAGAGACTAGGCTACTGACCCATCATTGTAGAATTTCAATACCATTTAACGTCTTTGGGGAGATTTTACCTTCATAAAACTTTAGAAGTGGCTTTGCTGAAAATAAATCAAATCAATCTTACAAAGTTGATTAGTTAGAGCTGCAAACCTGGACCGCAGGCGATCTTTAATCTGTAGTTTACGGGTGCTGCACTCTGAGGGGTCGAAATGAGAGACGTACAGACAGTTGGAGGGTTCGTAACATTTGCCATGTTTATTAAAACAAAAAGGGTGGGAGAAAGGCCTCTCTGTTCCTATCCTAATAAGAATGTCCCTACCCATGACACACTAACTAAAGCAAGTTGACCGTGTGTTAAATGATCTGACCCACACACTAACATATACAAAAGGTTTCAAGGTAGATGTCTCTAGTTCCAACCCAACAAAAGAAAGAGTGTGAACGTTCAAATAGGTGATTGCAGTAATGCAATTCTTGCAGTCAGCAGTTGGCTCCCTTCCTCTGAACCATTTAAGGAAGCCTATTGAAAATATGTTGTTCCAACAGTGTTCTGTCACAAATGAATGAAAATGTCCTTCACAAAAAAAAGACTTCCTTGGATTAACAAAGCAAACATTTCTCATCCATAGAATACGATTGTCAGAATAGCAAAACACAAATCTTTTCCACACAATACTTCTCTGCGGGTGGAAAAACCAAATGTCTTTCATAGAACACTTTTCTCATGATGGCAAAACTAAATGTCTTTCATAGAACCCTGTTTGCAAGGTGGCAAAACCAAATGCCTCTTTTATAAACACAGTTTATAATAAGGGTTCTCTCTTATAGCGATCACTCCCTCCTCTCATCTCATCTCTCCCTCTCTTCCCCCCAAGCCAAGCCTACCCAAACACTGCCTGTCAGTTAAGGCTTTTGACGCCACTCCCCCCCCCTCCACCTTTGGCTGTCTCTCATCCAGATACAGCCCTGTGTCTGCTCTACTCTTCAATTTCTGATACGCTTGATGCTCTTGCCCCTGTCATGAGGATCCGTTTGAAGTCCAAAGCCAAGTGCAATTCCTGGTATGCCTCTGACCTAACTACACTTAAACGTAAGTGTAGGGCAGCTGAGAGGAAATGGAGGACTTCCTGTTTATCCTCTGACAAACTGGCCTGTCGCTTGCTACAAAGGCAATAACGACTCTGTCCTCACCAAGAAGAGAGTCCACATTCAAGCTCGTGTCTCTGCGGCATCTAACAACTCGGCCGAACTCTTTAAAATCTGCAAGGAGCTGGCCAACCCTGCTGCAGTCTCTACCCCTCCTGTTGCCTCCCAGGCTCTTTGCAATGCCCTTGCCTCTCACTTCATTTAAAAAACCCAGGACATCCTGTCCACCCTCTCCACCCACACTCCTCCTCTTCCCTCTCCATCTGTGCTTGCTGACCCTCTTTTAGCCACCCTCCCACCATACTTCTCATCCTTTCCTCTTTTCACCCCCGACGAGGTTGCTAGACAAGTCTGATCTATGAAAGCCTCTTCAAAACAGATTCATCCCTGTTCCTCTAAAACCATCAAGGACCACATTGACACCCTCGCTCTGGCCCTTGCTGATTTTTGCAACCACTCCTTTGTCTCTGGATCCTTCCCCTCCCCTCTGAACCACTATTTTGTGCATCCTCTTCTCAAGAAACCCACAGCTGATCCTTCTTGTCCAGCTATCGCCCAATTTCCATTACTCCCTTTCTTGGCAAACTCCTGGAAAAGTTGGCCATCTCTCAGCTTAACCTTCATTCCAATTCTGTTGGCTGTCTCCATGACCACCAGTCTGGCTTCAGAGCTGCCAGAAGCACGGAAAATGCTCTCCTAAACATCCGTGAAGATCTGCTCACCAACCTTGACTCTAACATTCCATCTGTCCTCATCCTCCTCGATCTCTCTTCTGCCTTCGACACGGTCAACCATACCATCCTGCTCAACAGTCTCCGTGAAAAATTGGGTATCACTGATCAGGCTCTGGCCTGGCTGACCTCTTTCCTCTCAGATCGACCCAACGTGGGTCCTTTCTTTCATCTATCTTCCTCTCTACCTGTGGTGTTCCCCAGGGGTCTAACCTCTCGCCCTGGCTTTTCAACCAATACCTGGCAACTCTCGCCCACTGCATTGCCATTTTCTGCTCAAATTTCCAGTGCTACGCTGACAAAACAACTCATTTTCAAGCTGCCCTCTGCCACCTCCTCTCCCTCTCTCATCTCTGATTGCCTAACTGCCATTCAAGATTGGTGTGCCACCAATGATCTTTTTCTGAATGCGAGCAAGACGGAGATCCTCCTCATCGGCACACCTTCACCATCCTTTCCCCTCACTCTCTGGCCGTCCTCCCTTGGCCCTCCTCCTACCCCCACCTGCGAGGCTAAGAACCTCGGGGTCATCTTTGACTCCACCCTTTCCTTCTCCGCCCACATCTCTGAGGTCTCTAAAAAGTCACATTTCCGACTGCACCTCCTCAGAGGTACTCTGCCTTTCCTCTCCTTCCCCCAGAAGCTCATGGTATCTCAAGCTCTGGTTCTCTCTAGCTTGGACTATTGTAACAGCCTCTTTCTAAATCTACCTGCCTCTACTCTCCACCCTCTGCAACTAATCCAGAACAGGACTGCAAGACTTGTCCTTGGCCTCAAGCCCTGGGATCGTATCTCTCCAGCTCTGAAATCTCTCCACTGGCTCCCAGTGGATGCAAGGATTAAATTCAAAACCCTCTGCATTGTCCACAAGGCTTTCTGGGGCCTGGGTCCAAAATACCTTCAGCTATCCCTCCGCAAATACCTCCCCTCTCGAGCTCTTCGCTCCTCTACCTTCAACTCACTCAGGGTCAGTCGTTTTTCTAAGAAACGTGCTGGGGGTAGATCTCGGTCTTCAGCTGGGGCCTCCCTCTGGAACAGCCTCCCTGCCACCCTAAAACTTGAGGAGAACCATCTCTGGTTCCGGAAGCACCTCAAAACCTTCTTTTCTTCTGCCTTCGCTACCCCTCTCCCCTGATGATCTGTTCTCTCTTGGCACTGTGCACCTGGCCAGCCTCTGTCTTTTGGGCCCAGGTACCTGCTCATCCTGCCACCCTCCCGCACTGCCTCCGGGCCTCCCCTTGCACTGGGGTCTGTATCTGTACCCATACAGCCCCCCCTTTTTCTTCCTGCACTTATCAGAACTACCCTGTCTGCTGCCTTAAACCTAGCACTTGCAAATTGCTGGCTGCATTACCACGGTTTGTTGCCTTTATTATTTATTTATTATTTATCTGTGTCTCCTCTGCTTCGCACTTTCCACCTCTCCCCCTTCCATGCACTTTTCCCCTCCCCCCTCTCCCATGCACTTGCGCGTTCGCAATGTCACTGGGCCTAGTAAGATCACTGTTTTGTTCTGCCCTGTTCCCCTCCCTTGCCCTGTCGCGCTCTGAAACACTTGTGTACGAGTGAGATAGAAATAAAATATCAATCAATCAATCTTACACAGTTTTCCTGGTATACTCCCTGCAATGCTTGCTCCAGATCTCCCCCAACTGAAAGCTCATATAAATAGAACTGCCAAACTCTTGCCTCCTTATTTCCCTCCCAATGCCTTTTGATTTCTGGCAATGCTGGTTCCAGGTTTCCCCCAACTGACATCTCATGTCAGGAGAATTTGAGCAAGTTTGCCTTTTTATTTCTCTCACAATGTCTTTTGGCGTATGACAATGCTGGGTCCAGGTTTTATCCCAACTGACATCTCATGTTAGGAGAATTTTACCATGTTTACCTTCTCTTTTTAATTCGAGCAACAGTTAAAAGTATTGCACAAATACTCCTTTTTCGCACTTCCTGGGGCTCCTTTCACTCTCAGGCTAACTTACCGGTATACCGTGCTGTTGCTGCAAGAGTCTTCAGCGGAGCTGGCTTCCCCCATCTAAGCAAAGGTTCATTCGGTTCCTGCGTCAGTGTTTGCTTCCTTTGCCACCAGGACTTGCACAGCTTTTAAGGGCCTTGTCTCCCCTGTCCCCGCTGCGCTTCATTCACCTTCTCTTTACCAGAGTTTCTCTTCTCTGGTCTAGAACGCTGCCGACCTGCTTCAGACAGACGTTCACTGCTCTCCCCATGGCTTTTCTCCTTTGGACTGCCTCTGCTGCCTTTCTCGCTCCCTGCTCTGCGTACTCTGCAGCCTATCTCCTTGTTTCTTTCTCAATCCTGCAGCTGTAGATAACCTTTGGGTTTAAATGTCCTGCAAAGCGAATTTATTTTTAGACAACTACAGTGCACCTGACGCTTAAAGTCACATTCCCTCCCCATTGACTCCTTATTCATCTTCTTTGTTTCAGTTTCTCAGGTAGTATGGGAATTGCAGTCTATATATATTCTAGGCTTTTGAAGGTGAGATTGTTTTAAATATTTGTTGGAATAGAGATTGCCAGAATCAGGAGAGGTTGTGTGAACATTATCCAGATCAAAACCTTTATAATCAAGGGATGTTGTACGTAAACCATACATACCTGAGGTATACGTGTTATTCCGCGGGCGAGTTTTTTTCACACACATTGGTTTGGGTGTTAACATGGGAAGGATTTGCAAAATGACAACATGCCATCAGGTGTTTAGCGATTATGTTTTTTTTTTTAAAAAAAAAAAAATCGGCGGCACTGGAAATGCGTGCGTGCTGCAGGAAGTGCAAACTCCAGCATCAGCACGTGGAAAAGGGACACTAAAGCCACTCTGGCCCAGAGTTGACTCATCAACAACCTACAGGGCTTAGCGATACTGGCCTCAGAAGGACCTGACCTACCCAGGGAGCAACACCTGGATGCCAGAGGCCGCCCGAGCGAGAAGACTAGACTAGACCAACCGGGGGCGCCAGGGACTAGACTGAGAAGGTCTGAGAAGGTCAGATCGACCCGGGGAGCAAGAACTGGGCGTAGAGGCGGGCCCAAGATATCAGGGTGAGCTGGGAGCAGAGACTGTGCTAATTAGACACGTCTGTAAAGGGTTTGCGCACTTGCCAGGGGTCTGGAGGCAGCCCTGGTGAGCGAAGACTGAATGGCGGCTAGACTGGAAGGCATAGTCTCACAGTCCTGTGTCTGGAGGCTCTGCTCCCTCAGAAAACAATGTTTCCACATGGTGGAGGTGCAGAATGGGGAGGCACTGTGTACACCCAGGATGCAAGAAGTCCATACCCCAGGGGCATAAGTAATGTACATAGGATTGCTACAATGTAGTGTAAAGTAATTGTATTTGGAATGTTTTTTCTTTGTTTTGTCTGAAATTAACTTGACATGGAATTGCAGAACTTGTGCAAGTGGACGTGTTTTTTTTTATTGGAGGGGGATTGGGAGCGTGGGATGAAATGAAGCAGGAGATGAGAATAAATTAGACAAGGGATTGGGAGGGTTCGGATAATAGGAGTTAAAAGCGCATGGATTTATGGGGCTCCGATTGGAGACCAATGTGCTCGGAGTAAGAAAATGGGATTAGAATGGGCAAAACGCAGTGATGATATCAGCAATAGAGAAAAAAACTCGCGGTGCCAGGCTGTGAAGGCCTGCTGCAGAAGCTGTGGATGACGCTGCTGTGCCAATTCCACACTTGCTCTACTTGGTACTCCATTGGTCTGTGTTTTGTCCAACATATGCTTCCTTCATAGCCATTTCCAAGCATGACCTGTGTCAGACCTGGATAGAATTGTGAAAATTAGCCACTCGTCCCAATCAGATAGAATTGAGACGATTAACCCTGCATCACACTTAGAATTGTGGTGATTAGTTATTAGTCGCATCAGAGAGGACTGTGACGATTAGCCAAATAGACAAACTTCTTGAGTAGCCATAGAACTAACTATTCTTCCTCAAATACACCACCCAAACACTATGCATGCCGACTGGGCTAGCCAACCTAACACGCACCCAACACAAGCAACACACACTTGCAACAAACAAACACAGACACTTGACCATACCCATATGGACACAAGCCAGTGCGCATAACCTTAAACACCTTCACACCACAACATAACAGTCACATAGAAACATCCCAGGCATTGGACCTTACCAATACGCATACAACAAGCCAGTACATGGCACCTACCATCTGAAAGTCAATGTACACAGACACCAGTTTCTCCTGGTTCTAGACCTATCCTATCATTCAACCCTCACTAACCAACCACGTCCTCTTTCTTGCAGAGCCACATGAGTGCAAGGAGACTGCCATTGGCTGGCATCGGTGCACGGTATAAATCATAACATTTAGAGAGGAATACCGCGCCCCCTCATACAGAAGTCCTCCCTGGGAGTCATATCCTCCCATTTGGTCCTCCCTCGTATTGCCACCCCCAAAGTCAGGATCAGGTAGTGACTGTCTTCCTCTGGACACATGGGAGAAGATTTTAGTCTGAGGGATCAGTGATAAGACTGCAGAATTCATCACAACACGCAATAGGAAAATCCAAGTACATAAAATGATCCACCCTCTCCAATTTATCGCTCCCAATCCACCATTGGAAGTGAGTCTTCTTCTTTTTCATTGTACATTGCATGACTTTAGATTTACTATCTTTAATCTTCAAGTAGTTGAATTTAGCAAAGCTTGCCAAGCCATTGATCAGTTGCTGAAAGCCTATCTGGGTGCAATCGAACAACAGGAAGTCGTCTGCATAAGACAATCATGCCATTTTTAGCAATTCAATTTTTGGAGAGACAACGGCAGTTGGGCCAATAAAATCCTCAATGTCAGGCACAAAGGTTAAAAAGGCAGGGAGCTAAAATACATCATTGCCTGACTCCTGAAAATGTGGGAATTTTCCACAGTTAAAGGACCTTCTGGTCTACCCCAACTTGAATGTTGGAGTGTTCACGTAGCCCAATGATTAAGCGAAGCAGTTCAAAAGGAATCCTCACCCCAAACGACCAAGCTTAGAACATGGAAGGCCCCTATTCACTTTATCAAAAGTGGCAGATAGATCAAGTGTCGCTTTGTAAAGCTTCAGCAGCGTAAAGGTCAATAGGCCTGATCTTGCACCAGGTGCAGCATCATATTATGCAAAGGTACAACCAACAAAGGACAAAATACTGTCATACGAAAGGACATTCTTCAATGCGGATGGAATACCATCAAAGGCCAGCTTCAGCTATCTCATGTCAAATGCTTCATTAAGCATGTACAGCTCTATTTACCTAGTAAAGCCATCCAATGCCGGGTACTGCAAATATGTGCCGAGATTCAGCCATTGCATGCCAAAGTACATGCATCATGGGCTGATACAGCCCCGGTATAGCCTGCCACTACCTCAAGAGCCCAAGTACAACTTTCCATGCTGAGGTCCTGCTATCAAAGCCAGCTGAAGGCTTCTGTACCCAAGTTCAGGTGTCATACATGCACACAGGTGGAGCTCCAATGCATCAAATTCAGCCTCACGAGCCCAGGCACATCCTCACAAGGCTAGGAATGCACCGTGCCAATATAAGCGCAGGTACATTCTCACAGACCCAGAAATAGTCACCATATGCCCAGGTACAGCAAGCAGAACTCGCATGCAGTGCTGTGTTCCCAGGTACAGCAATTATATGTGGAGATAAACCCTCTAATCCGGAGTTAGAACTTCACATGGAAATGTGCTCCTTCCCCCTGAAAAGATACAGCCCTAAACATGCTGGCTGTAGCCTTATATGCCTGGTTCAGCGGTCATGTGCCCAGGAGTAGCCCATATACCCAGGTGTGGCTTAACATGCCTGGACAAAGTCACCAAATAATCCAAAAGTCTCATGCTCTTCAAGGTAAGAGCCTGGGGAGGGAGACCAACCAGGCAATAGGTGGGAGGAAGTGAGGGGCAGACACATGTGCAAGCCCTCTTCCCTGCAGAATGCAGATCTTTCCCCAATGCTTCCCCTTGTGCTCCAGCCAAGAGGCAAGGGGTTGGGGCGTTGCGAAGAAGTCTCAAAGGAGGCGCCTCTTCCCCATCAATTTCTTCTTGCATCCAGGCCTGATTGTGAAGCGCAGGGAGGAACCTAGAAGGAGAGGGAGTGAGCTCGCCCCAAAAACACTCTGCATCACAGTTTTCTGGAGGCAGTAGGATGGGAGCAGAAGGGGAGGGGGAGACTATTCCTAACATGATGCACGTTCTCTTGACTGAAGGAGAAACGAAGTGTCCAGGGAGCATCACTCACCAGGATTATCTACCTGTGGCTGCGCTGCATCCTGGTGTCACGCAACCGAACAGCGGGCCTCAGGTCTCACAGCAGTCAAGAGGGGGTAGAGTTGAAACGAATGTGGATGCACCCGTAACATGGTAGCGGTACCCATCCTCCTCCCAGGCCCCGTTCCAGAAAGTTGCACAGAGGCTGAATGCACCTGAGCCGTGGCGTCCACACATTCCTTCACTCTTCTATGAAGGGAGACCCCAATGAGGAGCAATAATGTGATGAGCGCACCACAAGTGAAAAACATCCAATAGCTTCAGGCCCCCAGTGCACCCATGATTCCTGGCTTTTGCCTGATGTCAGTAGATAGAGCCCTTCTCCAAAACCACCACAAAGGATACATCCTCAGAAAGGGCTGCGAGTTCTCTTCAGGCCAGACCCAAACCGGAGGAGCTGGACTTCCAGCATAGAAGTGTGCAGAATTCTGACATGAGAAAAACGAAAGCAGGCACCTGTGAATGATTTCCTTAATACTTGGAAATTCACACAATCCCGACAAAAACCTAGCTTTACTAGTATAGAGGTAGGAAGAAACCAAAAAAAGAAGGCTCAGATCCACAGTAGAATTAACGAAAGTTCAAAATCCCATGTATTCCTCAAAATCTTAAATTTGATCACATCTCCCATGTGATTTCCACCCTGCCAATCTGTTGCCAATGTGCAGGTCACCTCAAAGCAAAGCTTTCTAGGGGGCGTCCATCCTGAAGGCGTGTCCCTTCCTAAGCATCCTTAGACCCAAGGGCATTTAAAAATCATCTATACATGCATACAAAATCAAGTAAGTGCATAGATACCCATTCATTGTATCACCAAAAATACCAAATTAATATTCTCATAACGTGTGATGGAATAAAGAGAGCCAAGTTGCCTCGTCCCCAAAGGTGCACAGCCTGAACGAGATGAACCAAACACTCGTATGGGGAATGAAAACCAACTTGTTTGGTGGCAGGCCCTCGCCTACGACAAAAAGGATAAAGCAATAGAAAGCCTGGGGGGGATCGGGAATAATAGGCATGGAGGGTGTGAGGAATAGAAGTGCAGGCATGGGAGGAAAATCTTGCCTTCACTATTTATTGATTATGTATTTAGAATGTGACGAAAGCCCACAGGCATCAGGGCGCAGAAACTGAGAGAAGGAGAGTACAGAAGATAGAGGGGAAACTACTCAAAAAAGAACGGTCTTCAGCCTTCTCCTAAAAGCAAGGTGGGTTTTTTCCAGCAGCTAGGTCTTTTGGGAGACCATTCCACAGGTGAGCCGCCTAAATCGGCACTCTATGCCAGGGCTCAAGAGACCAAGCTGCTCTCTCCCGAGGGAGGCGTGGACACATTCTCAGCCTCCCTACTCCCAAAACACCGAAGGGCAGGCGGCTAAACATGCGAAAAACAATCCGAGGGGGGCGGGGGTCCAAGAACAGCAGATACGTGGTTCATTGATTAAGACGTTGGAAAAAGTGAGGGGGGGCGCCTCTTAATCCTTATATCAAGACTGTGGATACGTCTTCAGTGAATTCACAGGCACCAAAAGATTCACAGCACCAGAAATGGTCCCCTTGGAAAAAAATGGACTCAGCTGCTCTAAGAAATGCCAGTGTGATGTGGGATATTATAAAAACGTGTGACAGCTGCCTTGTCATAGGGCCTTCTGGTACGGCCAAACATCACAGAACAAGTTGCAGAGGTTTGGTGGACATATGCAAACTGCGGATGGCCCACTATTGACCCAATCAGAATCGACACCAGCTGCAAAGTGTGCATGCGCAGCTCTTCCAGTGCCGAGAGGAATGGGGACAACAAAAGGGTCAACACAGGAAAATCTGGAATGATTTTGATGAAATGCGTGTCACTGAAGAAACCCAGATGCAAAGCCGAAAAGGGGCCTAAAGCAATTGCAAAAAGCATGACTTATCGTCACAAGCGTCCACTGTCCCCAGCTCCGGCCACTATTCACTTCTGGAGTGACGTGTGTGTGTGTGTACGTACGCATAACAGCAAGATACCATATGTCCGGAAACCTAGAGAGTGTTTGTATCGCTTTGGTTGCATACATACTTCCGCCTGCCTTTATAACCGATGAGCCATCTTTGCAAGTCGTGGTGGTGTATCTTCATTAGATTCAAATAAAGGAGGAGAGGGTATGAACAAAAAAGCGGGAGAAAATGGAACATATGATGGCGTGCAAGAGAGAAGAAAACTGGGTACTGAGACTAGGGGCCAAAGCAGTGGGATAATGGGGGCACAGTAGGGAATATGAACAAGGGGGGCTATGAGAGAGGGGCAGGAGGGGGAGTGGTGAGAAAGAAGAGTAACGGATGGAAAGGAGAAAGGATAATGTGATGGGAGTAGGGGCAATTAGAATTGAAGTGAGAAAATGGTAACAAGAGCGAAGGCTATGGAGGGCTATGCGGAAAGAATGGACAAGGAAAGTGAAGGTGCTTGGGAGGAAAGTGACTAAACGTCCTCCAGGGAGCGTCAGTTACACTCTTTCTGGCTGGTGACAAGCACAGACCACCGAAAACAGGGTAGTACTCTTGGGTAATCTACAGACCAACACAGATTAAGCTCCGCTGCAGAGTGGGGCATCGAAAAGCACTGTCTAGAAGTTAAGAGGAAAATGGGTTAAGACATCAAAATATCCTTTATGTTACAAGATCACCACAGGCTATTCATGAAATCAAGCAGAAGCAAAACGAAACAATCATCAAAATCAGTCTCCAACACTTGTCCACCAGAGGGCCTTAGCAAGGCAGGCTCCATCATCCCTTCTCCCAGAACAAGCTTGTTTGAATCACTCACCTGCCAGTTCTCTTTATCACACAAGGAGTCTGTCCCCTTCCACCTCATCTACAGACCACCACATTGGAGTGACTTTAATTAGTGACATCTCCAACTTACTCCCCTCTGCCAAATTAGGACACTTCAATACTGTTTTTCCCGGAGATTTTGCGTCCGAGTCACATGTTGATTACCACATTCAAAGCATAGCTTTTGCGCTGACTGGTTCCATGGACCCTTAGCAGATTGTGCTCTCCCCACGCACACCCAAGGCAACACCCTAGACTTCACATCATCCTCTGCCTCATATCCTGTGCAGACCTTACCCCACTTGACTGGTCTGACCATGCCGCCATCCTACTATCGGTCATCCACTCAACTACAGCCAACCAAGATAAAACTAAGTGCCCCCTCACTCAATGCCACTCATTCAAAACCTTCTTGGTCAATGAGCTAAAAGCAAACGTTGCAGGACTTCCCCACCAAAGGGAATTCCTCTTAGCATCATAGAATTATTCAACAACTCTGCTATGACACTGGTAGACACTCATGCCCCCTAAAAACTAGCCATATAGCCATACCAAGACCAAACCATCCGCCCCTTGTTAGACCTCCAAGCTCGCCTCCAACTAACGCTCAATCAGAGCCCTAGAGAAAAAGTAGCACAAAAACCATAACCCAGGAGACCTCACCAACCTCAAATCCCTCTACGTCAAATGTAGGATTTGATAACTGAGACCAAAGCTGCTTACTGCTCCACCACCATTGCAGAAACCTCTAACAGCAGCAAAGCCCTCTTTGAAGTAGTAAAGCATTGCATCAAACCCTCACCTGACCAGAGGTACCAGAAACTCCCGAAAAATGCAACAATCAATACATTCTTTTAATCAAAAAAATAGACAAAGTTTGAGAGTCCATCGAATCAACCTCCAACAGCATTAGCACTCCCTGCATCCCAACATGCACACTGTCTCTCTGAACCAATTTCTCTGCTCGCTTTCCCTCCCAGATCTCCTAAAAAAGGATTGCTTCCCTCAAACCTAATTCTTACTCGGATGATAGCTTCCCAGCCATCAACATTAAACAATTGGCAGGACTGGCACACAACAAGCTCCTCAGCAGGGGGGTTGCTAGGTCTGGAAAAGATCTGGGGTTACGTTGATGTCAGGACTCAGGGGCTAGCTAGCCTTTTGGTTGTGGCCCTTAAGCTTCTATCAGGGGCTACAACCAAAATATCCGTGGCTATAACCCTCTCAGCCCCACCCCCCAGCAGTGCTTCTGCTCCTCAGCATCATCAATGATTCCCCCACAGAAGGGCCATTCCCCGACTCCCTCAAAACTGGTCTCATATGACCCCTTTTGAAAAATAAAACACTAGATCCAGACAATCTGGCCAACTACTGGCCCATTACGAACCTTGCGTTTATTGTCAAAATCTTGTAAAAAGTATTTGCTGCACAACTACTCTCCAGAATCAAACAACTTCACCTCCTAAATAACTATCAGTCAGAGTTCCGCCCCAAGTGTAGCATCGAGACAGCCATCATCTAGGTGGTGGATGATGACCTCCAAATCATGGATAAGGGCAAGTTATGCCTCCTCATCCTCCTTGACCTCTCAGCTGCATTCCATACCATCAACCACTGCAATCTCCTCTCCCTCCTTGCCAATAGGATGGAATGGGATTCTCTGGCACTGTCCTGAATTGTTTTACCTCCTTCCTCTCGGGCAGACACCAGGCCTTTCAAATGAACGTGTTGCATTATAACCAACTCCCGGTCTCCTGCAGAGTCCCCCATGTCTCCATCCTCTGACCAATCCATTTTCAACTTTACATGGAGCTTCTGGGCACTCTTCTCAAAGATCCCAATATAGCCATCGACCAATCCCCAGACGATACTCAGTTGTATATGAGAGTAAATGGCACACCGGACATCATTCACCCCTGTAATTAAGTAGCCATCATGTCGACTGCCCAGCTCAAACTAAACCCATCCATGATTGAATTCGTCCTCATCAGTCCACCCACTAAACAACTTGCCCAACAATGGCTCAAACATATGCGCCTAGAAGGACATGAAGCACAACTCTCATGCTCAACAAAATCCTTAGACTTCACCATTGACAGCATACTGTCCTTCGAGAAACACATAGCCAAGAAGGCCAAACAGCCTGGCTCCGAATCTCGACCCTTCACAAAAATCAAACCCTTCCTCCTGCCACAGGACTTCCGGACCGTGGTGCTTGCCCTTGTGATTTTACACTTAAATGGGGGAAATTGACGCTTTTTGGGGCTCCCCGTTGATCACTTAGCTTCCCTAAAAGCAGTCCACCACTCTGCAGCACATCTTTTTATGGGCGCACGTAAATTTGACCAAATTACCCCCCCCCCCGTCCTACGTGAACTTCATTGGCTTCTTCTCCAGAATAGGATACTGTTAAAGACTGCATGTATCATCTACAAAGCAGTCACGATTAGCACACCAGCATACCTGGCAGCTAAGCTCCACGTATCTGGTGGAACACACTCCATGCACAGCAAATTGACCCACTGGCTTGAATCAAAACTGGTTGTAAAGAGGAAACAAACTGTTGTCATGCCCCACCCTCTGGTAATCGATCCCGGTGTCGTCTCAGAATGCCCCCACAATTCTCAAATCTCTCTCTCAAAACATAGCTTTTTCAAAACCTGACCAAGACTAATTTCGATGGATTCACATACCAACGCACAGACCTCAACTCACAGTACTGTGCTACTGTTAAAAGATGTCGTCCATGTGCTGGCTACCCACACTTTCTACACCACTCTGCTGCTCTTGAGCTAGGTCTATGCTTGAAACAATTAAATAAAATAAAAGCTTAAAGGGCAGCAGAGAAGCAAGTATTCAACAGTTCTCCCTTTTAGATTTTTTAATGATGTAGGAAAAAATGCACTTTGGTTTTGGGGTGGTTTATGACAATTGTCAAGAGTAGTGCAAATAAAAACCATGAAAGTTAACCGAAAATATGCTTCATGAGTGGGTAAATTTTTCTACATCCTTAGCTCCAGAGCTCAGCCCTTTGCAGCCACGAAGAAAACTTAGAGTAAACTCACACCAGAATCACTGACATTTACAGTATCAGCAAGTGTTTTTTTTTTTTACCTTGAGCGGTACACAGGTTTGAGTCCATGCACTGAGTGGGATTAGGAAAGCATCACAGTTGGGTGCACACACATCTGGAGCCAAGTGCATTTTTTATGGCATGGATCAAAGTCATATGCAGCTAAAGTTCTTGCTCAGCGTAGTAGCAGGGAGAGGAACTCGCACAAAAGCAAGAGCACTGGATCTGCAGATCCCTATGCCACCATGATAACACTGCCTGATCCCAACATGGCCGACAAGATTCTCGTAACCTCAGACCACCAGGGCCAGGGAACGTGCTAATCCATACAAGAAAAAAATGCTCAACACATGCAAGAAAATGCAAACACAAGCCATACTGATGTGGGAGAGGGGAACCATGAGGGAAGGGCCATTCATGCAGTACGGAGCTAATGGGGAACAGACTCACAAATCAAATCCCTCACTTTTGCAATCACCATAAGCTCCAGTATAAAAATCAGGACAAGCTTTCCAACTTGGTGGGTGTTAGGATAATGTTCCAGAGAAAGAGTAGACAGGAAGAAAGGGAATCAGAAGAGCAGAACCTGTGTTGACCAATCTTAGAAAGCCAACTAGTATCAGGGAGACAAAGAAGGAGTTGGTTAGGCCAGCTATGTCGGAGCATAATAGAATCCAGGCAAGATTAGGAGGCCTGCTGAGAACTTTGGCCCAAAGAACGGAAGGGACCCAGCCTTATAAAAAATAAAAAATAAAACATTTAAAGTGAAGCCAGCTAGGGGCTTTAGGACAGACTCTAGTGGCAGTTGCAAGACCACCAGCTCCAATAAATAAGACTTGCTAAGCTTTGAGAATTCATGTTGTTGGGAGGAGGAGGGGAGGGAGCTAAGGAGAAGTATCCAGAGTAGGGCAGCAATACCTACCCACAATAATAGCAAAGAATCCCTTTGGACTAGAGGGGCCCAATACAGAGTTTGATCTGGTAGCAGCTGGTGGGCAGTCACCACACCCTACAATCCAGGACTAAAACAAAGATCCAGGTCAAGACAAAGGCAAACACCCTGTGTCAAAGAGTTTGTCGAGACACTTTGAAATCTCTAAGTGACTCGCAGAACGCTTCCCTGGAAGACAGCCATGAGCTTGTTTACTAGAAAAGGGAATGGATGCTGTGCTTTAGGTCCTTTAGCTCAGGCCCTTTTCACATAGTTGATTAAATAAACCTTCCTCCCACTGCTTTCCTAGATGTGTTTCTATTTTGATGAATTTCTGCTTGTAGGCATTCCGGTAACCCCTTCCCCAAAGCTCAGGAGGACGTAGTTCGCACTTGGAGAACTGCAAGCTAATGATTGGGAGGTGGGGCACTCCAAACACTTCATCAGCCCAAACTCCTAAGGAAAGACCCCCGTCTGGGAAACTGCACCGAGATGTGGGTGAATTTAAAAGATGGCACCAAGTAGGTCCATCAAGTTCGTGTTGATCCTTCCTGTTCCTTTTCTCTCTGAACCGACAATAAAATGGTTTACAATCACATTCATGGTTGTCCAATTGCTCCCTTCTTCCCACCTCACGACAGGCTAAAATGAAGAAATTGACGCTATTAACTGAAAACGTTGATGTCAATGGCAATTTCCTACCTTATTCTCAGTACTGTGCTTTGAGTCCATAGTTCTCCACTTCTGGTAGCAATATTTGTGGTCCCACCCACAGATCCATCAAGCTCTATGTGTTGCCCCAAGAGGATTCAGCTTAAAACGCTAGACAGACTAGGATCTCCACACCGTTTGCAGAATGTCTGTCAATACTTCACATATCTGATCAGGAAACTGGGTTCCTGAATCCTAGTAAACAAAGGAAATGAGTAAAAGGTCTTTGGAGAGCTGCAGGTCAATCTGTCTGCAGCTCACGAGCTGCAGGATTTTCTCTGTCTGCTCTATCTCCACCTATTCCTCCTTCCGTTCCTCCTTAAAAACATTCCTTCTTCACCCTCCTCCCTGACCTCTCTCCCCTTCCTCCTTTTCCTTCTTCTCCCCACTCCTCCTCCCTGTTCCTTTATCTCGTCCTGTCTCCCCCCCTTCGACTTCCACCCTCCCTTCTACTCCCTCTCCCCTTTCCCTTTCTTCCTTCCCATAACTCTCCTCTTCTGTTCCTTCCCAAATGTAATTGTTGTACATGCTGTTTTTCTGGTTTGAATCATGTTTATTATTCTTATTGCTTCTATGCTCCATGTTTAATGTATTTTGGTTGTTATGCTGTAAAGCGCCTTGGTGTAAAGCGCTATATAAATAATAAAATACAAATACAAATACAGAACAAAGATGATACTAGGTACCCATCCCACCTGGTGCTTCAAAGAGGTGCACATTATGCTGGCGCAAGATAGAAAACTGGGATTTATAAGCAACCTAATTCGGTTTGATACATGGCATACTCTAAAGGGAGTTGCCAAGTGGAACACACCATCACAAATTAAATTCCCTATAGGAGTCCGGTAGGAACTGTGGGCTTTACAGGATAACACATATTTCTAGAACTCGTTATGATATGATATGATATGGTATTTGTAACGCGCCTATACACAAGTGTTTCAAGGCGCGACGAGGCAGGGCGGGAGGGAAACAAGGGGAAAGACAGACAAACGATCCTACTAGGCCAGGTGTCATTCAGATCGCGCAAGTGCAGAGGTAAGGGGAAAAGGAGAAAGTGCAGGGGGAGGAGGTGGGGGGGAAAGTGCAGTACACGGTAAGTAGCGTAATAAAATAGTAATTAATAAATAATAAATAAAAGGGCCAGCTGGTGGCAAGTACGAGGTAAGTGCAGAGCAAGTGCTGGGAAGGGGGGCTGTAGGGATACAGTGACAGTCCCACAGTGCAGGGGGAGCCAGGGAGGCAGTGCAAGTGGAGAGTGGCTGGGCCCTGGACCGAGGTCGCTGAGAGTGGCCAAGATGCAGGTTTAGTGCAGAATTCAGAGGGGAGTTAAGCAGGTTTAGCAGGGGAGAGGGAGAGAGAAGGCAGAAGCGAAGAGGAAGGTTTTGAGGTGCTTCCGGAACCGGAGATGGTTCTCCAGTTTCAGGGAGGCAGGAAGGCTGTTCCAGAGGGAGGCCCCTGCTGCGGAGAGAGATCTACCCCCAGCTCGTTGCTTCGAGAAGCGGCTGACCATGAGGGAGTTGGAGACGGATGAGCGAAGGGCTCGTGAAGGAAGATATTTAGGAAGAGAGAGTTGAAGGTATTTAGGCCCCAGGCCCGAGAAGGCCTTGTGGACAATGCAGAGGGTTTTGAACTTAATCCTCGCAGCCACTGGGAGCCAGTGAAGAGATTTCAGTCCTGGAGAGATACGGTCCCTGGGCTTGAGGCCAAGGACAAGTCTCGCAGTTCTGTTCTGGATAGAATCAATGGCCTTGGCATAGGAATGTTATCTCTCTACTGGTGGAATATTGGCAGTACCTTCTTATGGCCATCCATTGCCCTCAGGATGGACAAGGCCCTGAATGCGAGATCTAAAAAGTTCTAGTCTGCATAACATCAGAATACAGCAATGACTGACACAAAGTGGTCGTGCTGTTCACATAATTCTCTGCCTACTTACACCAGACTATGCCTCAAGACCTATGACATCAGAATGCAGCAAAGACCTATGACAAATTCAGCGACACTGAACACACAGCGAGTCTCTACCATCTCCCGACTCCTCTCAGCACCCATCCACAAGGATGACCTCCTGGGTTGCTCTCTACCGGAGCCTGGCCAGCCCTACTAAGGCTTATTTGGCCAAATGCACACACGCATTCTAATCTTACTCCATGACCTCCAACACCCTGGACTTCGGTTTTTGATAAAGTCTAAAAAGATCTACTTTTATAATTTGTACTGGTGCCTCACATTTGGTCTCAGTCCAAGTCAGTGCCACCGTCCTTTACCTGCATTAAGCTAATCAGCAAATGCGAATGTTACAGGTCTGTATGCATCGGCCTCTGCTCTCATGCTAGTGGTGCATAGTATCAGGCACACCAACGTCACAATGGGTCGCGCAGCGCTCATTGTGCTTGTGAGTGTTACAACGTGACAAAGTACAGTGCTGTTTTAAACAACCAAACATGGGATGAAATATTGAATCAAGAATAACCACTAACAATTTTATTGCCCTATGTGGCTTTCAATAATATTCTTTTCATCCTGTGTGTGCAATTGCAAGAGGGGGGCAAACATTTCCTTTTGTTCTTATTCAGGGGGCGGCGAAGAAAACAATGAAACTGTAAGCTGCCCAAAGAAATCCCCAGTGGTTGTGATTTATTCAAAGTTTCCATCCATCACCAGACTCTGCTATTTAACATATTCCAGCCTCTCTCTGCACAGGACTTTGCTTTGTAATGGTGCTAAGGCTAGAGGCAGTTTTAGCACCATTGGCATAAATATAACTACATATAACTTTTATAATGTGTCTTGCCCATGGCTGGGCAGAACTATGGATCAGTTTACACAGCCACATGTCTCCTCTCAATGGAGCAGTCTCACATCCCAGAACACTAGATGGCCTGGGGGCAGACATTGTTAGCAGACAATAACCTTAGTCAGGGCCAAGTGATTAAATTAAGCAAAATAGTCTGTTGATGAGCAGGATGTGAATTAACTCTAGAGAGGCAGAAATTGGGCAAAGCGAGGGAACCAGAAAAGCTGCAAGCAGTGAAAACAAGAAAATGACTGATGGCAAGTGAAAGGGGACAGGGAAAGGGTGCAATCGAGGCTACGAGTGGGTAAGTAGGAAACTCGGTCCATGAAACAGAGGAAGAAAATGGGCAGGAATGAAGGAGAGGATGAAGTGGGACAAGCTCAAAGAAGATCGAGAAAAGAGGCAGAGCAGGATAACGAAATGGTGCAAAGAAGGAGACCATAAGAAGGAGCAACAGGTAACCAGATTGCTAGTGAAAAGTGGCCATGGAGAGCGAGAAGAAGAATCAAAGTGGCAGTTTCATTCGTATGTATATATTTTGTTTAACAGCCAGTTAATATTACTGATCATTGATAGGGTGCACTGCCTTCCATCGGGAGATGTGTCAGTGCAAACAAAGTTAACTCTGCAAAGGAATACACATGCCACACGCATACAGAAAAACAAATTGATATCCGGCTGTTAGTTACAATGTTTTCTAGCTATAAGGTATGGGCAGAACAAAATAATATACTATTGCCACACTCATGATAGTTTTTCCCATTTGTTGCCAATATTTTCCTCTGTAAGAACACACCTGTAATGACTTTGCCCGAATATTATCAGCATTTGCACATGTAAGGAAACGTGTGGAATGGCTTTGTCCCAATATGGCCACACATTTGCCCCTGGAAGACATTCCTATGATGGTTTTGTTTCAAATAGTACCAGCATTTGCCCCTTTAAGGAGAAACCTGTAAAAGCTTTGCCCCAAAATGCCCACATTTACCCCTATAAGGACAAGCCTGTGATGGCTTTTCAGCATTGGGCTGTTTAAGGACACATCTGTAATGTCTTAGCCCTCAAGTGCCAACATTTGCTCCTGTAAGGATACAGCTCAATGGCTTTCCCCAACATTACAGAACACGCTGACAAACTGGCCTGCTGTCTGCTCCAAAGACAATATAGACTCTCTGTCCTGTTCAAGAAGAGAGCTTACATCCAAGCCCGAGTCTCAGCGGCCTCTAACAACTTGGCCGAACCTTTCAAATCTGCAAGGAGCTGGTCAATCCTGCTGCAGTCTCCACCTCTCCTGTTCCCTCCCAGGCCCTTTGCATGGCACTGGCTTTTGACATCACCACTAAAACTCCGGACATCCTGTCCACTCTCTCCTCTTCCTCTCCCACTCTCAGCCCTTCTCCAGCCGTCTCTACTCCTCCTTTCCCCTCCTTCCCTGTGTTCACTCCCAAAGATGTTTCTAGAGAAGTCCAATCTATGAAAGTCTCACCAAAACAGATGCTGCCCTGCCCCGACAGAACCACATTGACGACCTCACTCCAGCCTTTACCAATTTCTGCAATCAATCTTTTGCCACTAAAATCTTCCCTTCCCCCCCTAAAGCACTCCATTGTGCACTCCCTCCTCAAGAAGCCCTCTGCCGATCCTTCCTCTCCAGAAAACTACCACCCGATCTCCATCACTCCTTTCCTGGGCAAACTCCTGGAAAGCTGGCCATCTCCCAGCTTACTCTCCATACTGAATCGGTTGGTTGTCTCCATTGCCACTGGTGCGGCTTTAGAGCAGCCAGAAGCATAGAAACTGCTCTCCTGAGCACCCATAAAGACCTCCTCTCCAATCTTGATTCCAACCTTCTGTCCTCATTCTTCTTGATCTATCCTTTACTTTCAATAAGGTCTACCACGCCATCCTAATCAATAATCTCTGTGACAACCTGGGCATCATGGGTCAGGCCTTAGTATGGTTTACCCCCTTTCTCTTTGATCGACCCTTCCAGGTCCAACGTGGGTCCTTTCTCTCTCTATGTCGCGTTCCCCAGAGTTCTAAACTCTCATCCTGGCTCTTCAACCATTACTTAGCTCCTCTAGCACAACTCATCTCTACCTTCTGTTCGCACTTTAAGTGTTATGTGGATGACATTCAGCTCTCCTTCAGGGTCATCCGATCTCTCGCTCATTCCCGATTGTCTTTCCGTGATTCAGGAATGGTGTGCCTCCAACGATCTCTGCCTTAATGCTAGTAAGACTGACATCCTTCTCATTGGGACCCCTGCTCCCGCTTTCCTTCTTGCACTGTGGCCGCCCCCCCTGGGCCCTCCACCTGCACCTTCCAAGGAGGAAAAGAACCTTGGTGTTATCATCAACCGCACCCTCTCCGTCTCCTTCTCTCCTCACATCTCTGACATTTCTAAGAAGTCACACTATCAGCTGCACCTCCTAAGAGTTATTCTTCCTTTTTTCACTTTCCCCCAGAAGCTCACTGACTCCAGAGCCCTAGTCCTCTCTAGGCTGGCCTAATGCAACAACCTCTTTCTAAATATGCCTGCTTCTACTCTTCGCCCTTTGCATCTAATCCAGAACAGGACTGCAAGACTTGCCCTTGGCCTCAAGCCCTACAATGGGATCTCTCCAACCCTGAAATCTTTCCACTGGCTCATGGCGGCTGCAAGGTTCAAGTTCAAGACCCTCTGTATCAACCACAAAGCTTTCTGGGGCTGGGGAGCACACTACATCCAACAATCTGTTCTTGAGCATCTTCCTTCTGGAGCCCTCTGCTGATCACCTCAAATGCTCGGACGCTTCTCCAGGCAGAGACTGGGAGGGGTAGATCTCTGTCTTTGGCTGGGGCCTCTCTCTGGAAAAGCCTCCCCGACTCTCTCAAACTTGAGCAGGACCACTTAAGGTTCCAGAAGCAACTCAAGACCTTCCTGTTTGCTTCTGCTTACTCTCTGTCTCCCCTGCTGATGCTCCCGTCTGCTGCACCAACTGGTTGCCTATTCACCCACTGAACCTCACGGGCACAAAGCTCCTGCACAACCAGTAGCCCCTTGCGCTGCCTCTGCGCCTCCCACCCACTGACTGTATCGGCAACCCTACAGTACCCTGCCTCCCGGCACTTACCTGAGCCACCACCCTGGCAGCACTTACTGTGTCTTGCCACCGCACTCTTCCCCCCCTACGCCCCTGGCACTTCTCTTCGTTCCCCCTCGCACTGGCACCTCTCTTCCTTCCCCCTCGCACTATCTGAATGACAAGACCTAGTAAGATCGTTTGTTTTGTTCTGCCTCTTGTCTTGATGCGCCTAGAAACACTTGTTGTACAGGCGCTTTATAAATGACTTTTCATATCATATCATTAGACAGAATAGAAAGACCTCCATTCACTTCTTTTTACCTTGTGTTCGTGTGATGGAATAGTGTGCAAACCTCAACCTGCACATCCTTTTCAGCATTAAAGGGCTTAGCCGGGGGTATATGGGCTTTAAGTACTCTTTGTCAAAGGACAGCATGTTTAGAGATTGTGGCATCGCCATCTCAAAATACAATGCCATTTAGAACGAGTACCACAATAATGCTCATATACCTTGTAAATGGTGAAAACTGTGTGCAACTTAAGGTTTGCGCTGTATTACATTAGTCATAGACCTAGTAAACAGACGCTTCTACACCACAGAAGTCTCTTTACCATGTCTACGCTGAATATAACCGTGTTCAAACGCTAACCTCTTCCACACCACATCGCCCCCAATGCCTCTTACTTACCTCTACATGCATACCAAGGGGACGCATCAACCTCTACACCGTCTCCACAGATGGCCACACAGCTTGCTCACTAATGGGAACACTCTGACCATAGGATTCTATGGAAGCTGTGCACTTCCCATTGAATCCAATGACCGGGATGGTTTCCGCATCCGTAGGATGAAAAAAAGCATGGATCATACCATAAGGCTCAACATCTTCGTTATTGACACTTACAAATGAGGATGACCAGGGGCATGAACACCAAGAATGTAAGTGAGAAATGGAGGGGGGTCCAGTATGAGGAAACTGCAACAGGAGGCAGGGAAAGTGTTCCATAAAAAGGGCAATAACAAGAGGGGGAATGAAGGAGAGAAACAATTGAATAATGATAAGGATACAAGGGTGCATTGTGATTGATAAGAAAAAGAACTAAAGAGGAGAGAAGCGATACACAGAGGAAAATTGGGGCTATGAGAAAGAGCGAGAGAACAGTGGACAACAGTGAGTGCAAGAAGAGTGGGCAACGGAGAGGGAGAGCATTGAGAAGAATAAACCATTAGATGGGCAATGAGTGAGTGCAAGGAGAATGGGCAACACAAGACGAATAGAGAGAAGTTCAAGTTAGAAAGGGGAAGACGAGTAGGCAGGTAGAGGATAGCAAGGGGAATGAGAAAAGGAGGATACGAGGAGGGGCCACAACCAGTTTAGCAAGGTTGGGCAGGACGAGAAGGAACATATGTGTCAGGGAGTAGCAGAATAGACGGCAGTAAGAGTTCAAGTGACACAAGGATGATGGAAATGAAAGGCTCCAAAGGCAAAGGTGAGAGTGAAAAGCAAGCCTGCAGCGATGTTGAAAATTGTTCACCAACAGGGTTAGCAAGAAAAACCGAGTACAAAAAGCAACAGTGTTGGGATAAAGAGCAACAAGATAGAGAAAGGGGGAAATGATAGCAAGGTCGAGACCACACAAAATGGAAAACGAATGGTAAAAGGAGTGATTAGGGGATGAAAAGGAGCAAGGACCCCGAGAATACAGGCAGTGTACAAAATGGGAGCTTTTATATCGCACTTCATGTCGGAGATCAGTCTCTAAGCGCGGGACAGGGGTTCAACCCTGTCATGCTCTGCGCTGTCTTGCTCCCAAGACAAACGTGCTCCCCTGAGCTAGGTGGGAATTAAAAGGCTCAACGAGGGAGAGAAATAAAAAGGCAGCCAGCAGAGGAAGAAAAGACTGAGGAACCAGCCCGGTCAGGATGCAACAAGCATTGGAAAAGCCAACAGGTAGAGCTTTTATGTAGGCATGGCATAGGCATTTTCCATAATGGTACAGCCTGGCCATAAAATGGCAACAGCTGGGAAATGGTGTTAGTGCGTGCGCATTTAATGGCAGTGCCTGCCACATGCTTAGCTCAGGCCTATATCAAAGACAAAACTGTTGGCTTTGCCAATGCCCGTTATATATATATATATATATATGAAGGACACGTATTGCTGCTGATAAATCAAGTGGCTGAAGGCACTGTTACTACACCAAGAGCGGTGTTAGAACTGCAACGGAGCCATTACATTTCAGACTCAGGAAGCAGAGAGCAGTTCAACGATATCCCGGTGGGGTGTTGGTGGGGAGAGGCGGCCGTTGTTGGGAATGGCCATAGAGACTAGCATGGCCATGGGCCATCGATGTGTGGGCAAGAGACCAAACACCCCCTACCCCTCCATACGCTATGTGCCCATACTCGGATCACATCTCTTGCCTGCCTTCACTTCCCATGACATCATGGCATCTCATAGGTCGCACTTACTTGGATACCCAACTGCCAAAACTAAAAAGGAGGAAAGTTGACAAAGAAGTGGTAAATAAGGGATAAAAGGTGCAAGGAAGGAAAACGGTCAGTGTGAAGAGCAGTACACATTCACAGAAAAAGGGGCAAAGAAGACTTGGAAAAGGAGAGACCAGATGGACAGTTGGAAAATAGGGACAGTGATAGAAAGAAAGACAGTGCATCAGGAGAGGGAGTGAGTGTTTTCCGCCAAGGTCCCCCAAACCCCTTCTGAAAACGAAGTCTAAGTCCCTCTCCCTGGCCCCTCAAATATAGACCATCCATAAACAGCCTAACATTTCTGCTCACCTATTTCAGATTTTTTCAGCTATTTGATGTGACTTTGCTCATCTTTCAGACAATCGCCAGAGCGCAGTGTCTGTCTCCAGGTGACCCTTCTAAAATGGCCCTTACTAAATACCCAGTGTCCGGCCATCAGCAAACACAAGCATCATCAATCAGTTTAAGGCTGTGGTCAGCGCTGGTGAGTCAGAAGAGTGCCGGAGAGGCAGAATGTTGTGTGATGGTGCATACAAGGTGTTCCTCCTAGACGGATAATACGTGTGCCAGGCCGCCAATGCTTAGTGTTGTTTTTGTAACTTACCATGGGTTGTGATGGCAGAGCCATTATTGTTGTGCCAGCCTTGGCTGCGCCTTTTCAACTCTGGTTATAAGGTAGTGCAGTGGAGGCTGGACCCCTGAAGACCTGGTGAAAGGATTGTCAGCTGTTGAGGAGCCATCACTCAGGGCTCCTGCATCTTCACGCATGCTCATGGCCGCCTATACTCAGAAAGCCTCCTGCAGTCTACGCCTACTGAAAATATATACAGCACATGGAATAGGGAGGGCGCGAGAGAGGATGGGGAAATGGGGTAACAAAAGGAAGAATGGGCGCAATGGAGAATGAGAGCAAAGAGCGCCAGGAAATGAGTGCAGAGAAGAGTGCAGCAAAAAGATGCAATGCGAGGCAGGAAAGGATAACAGAAAGGGAGCAAGAAAAGGAGGAAGCACGAATGACAGTGGCAAAAAGGGACTGCATGGGGACGAGGAAGAGTGAGACGAGCAGGGCAGTTTCTATATCATATTGCGCCCAGAGCAACAAAAACCAGAATACACTCCCCACCCCCAGGCACACACGTTGCTCCGCTGATTCTACCCTGCACTGTACTCCATTTCCAAAATCATTAGATCATTGCAATTTAAATAATATGCTATTGATTTCTACGTCAACTTTAAAAAGTAGACAAAGAACATATTATTACAAACAGGAATTCATTTTCCTTATCTCATGTGCATGTTCATTGGCTAAATGGAGGGCATTTGCCTACATAATGTTGCCGCAAAAGTGTCTATGCCACTGTGTAATCGATTTTTCCAAAAATATCAGAGCTCTTATTTGAAAGTGTAATTTGTATGATAACATACCCTGACAAAACCTAGCAAATGGACATGCAATTGTAATGCTTGGCACATCGTTAGGGCACATGGCCATGGGATCTCAATACCAACAGTAGCAACAAAGAAAATACCTTCAATATATATATTCTCCAAGCAGACTAAGTTCGGGAGCACCCCGGGTGACGGCACAAAAAGCCACAGACAAGGACCCGGTGCTCTGAATATACTACTGTGCTGAATGGCGCAGTGTAACATAACATCCAAAACTCTTGGCTTTGTTAATGCTGGTTTACCAGCCTTGCACATACCATTTTTTCACAGTAAATTACACAATCGCCCTATTGCTCCTGGACACATACAGCACCAAAGAAATGACGCAATCCACTTAAGTGCATTCCCCTCAGCGTTCAAACTTGCCATTTTTTCAACTCTTGGCCTCTTTGCTAGAACCTTAAGCGCGGAAACAGCCATAATGGGTAACAATATTGCCTCCCCCGCCTACTTAGTCAAATCTTTTGTTTCTTCCTCCCAATAAACAGCATAGTTTTGCAAAGGGACTACAGTCCACCTGAACACGTGTGCCCAGTCCTGGGCTTTCATGTAACAGATCAATGAATTCTAGGAGTTCGTTTTTTTTTTGTTTCAACTGATAAATATAACAAAAAAACAATTATTTCAAAAGAAACACAAGTGATGTTCAGATGACAGAGTCACTCATTTGATCATCGCCCTATAATATCCCACTAACATGTGCCTAGTCACCTGTTACAGGACCATAAATGAATATCAATTTCTCCATTCCTTGGACATTAAGCCTTTCTTTGGCCATTTACTTCAGTCTTCCACCATACCCCGAAACCATCTTACTCCTGCAGGTAGTGACAATACCTCTTGATTAAGCCAGAAAATAAAAAGCCCTTTTAGACAACCATGAGCTGCCAACTCTCCATTCTGCCATGGCAGTGCTACTAAGTCATTATCACACTGTCAAGGATGTGGGGCAGTTTAAGGATGCTTAGTTTCACAAAGAGATGCTAATCTGGGAGGCTGGAGGCTGAGCAATGTATTCAGCCATTGGCTGCAACATGGGGGTAGATAGATCTGAGCAGGGAAGGCTATTGGTCCCCTGCCCCTGTCCACATTGTGCTGCTGACTGTTAATGACATGTTTGCTTCCCATCCCAGGTGGGATATTTAACAAACAGAGCCTGCTGTGAACACCCCCCGCCCCTTCCTCCAACCTGTGCCCCTGGCTGTTGCCTAGTTTGTCTGCCCTTGAAAAGGCTCTGGAGACAAGAATAGCAAGATAGGAAGTAGGTGGAGGATGAGGAAAGATCATAAATAAGTGTCTTCCTTTATTCTGTCCAGATCCTTTATCCACACCCCTCTGCTCCCTTGTTCCCCCTTTCCATCTGCCCCAGACCCCCAATTTCCTCACCTATTCTCTTCAGCACGGATGAAGGTTTTTGCTGCGCAGACAGTGGTTTTCTGGCACATCCCCGCTCTCACAAAGGGACCAGTTTTGATATTTTAGAGGCAATATGGCACCCACTGGGGATGCTCTTTTGCTGATGCCCTAAGCAGCTACCTAGACTCTCCGTATTGTAGCACTGGAAATTCTTATCCTCGCCTACCTCCTTTCCTCCAAAATCTCGCTCATATTCTTTCACGACCCCGGCTATTGCTCCCCTCACTTTCTAGCTTCTCTATTAGCTTACTCCCCAGCTCCACCTCCTAAACTGCTCGATTCCTTCCACTCTCTCATCCTACGAGTGTTCATCCCTCTCTCCCATTCACTCTCTAAACTTGCCCCACTACTCTCTCCTTCCCATCGCCTCGCCCGAACTTCCGTCACCTCCTGCACTCCGGTCCCACTCCTCTAGCCTTCCTGGTGTCTTCCACCGCCTCTCTCAAGTCACAATTGTTCCCTTTCCTCTCCCACCCACCTCCCAGGACTCCTGTCAGCAGTGGCGTACTGAGCATGGGGGAAAGGGCGGGCAGGTTGCCCGTCCTGTGGCTCTTTTAAGAGCCAGACTGGGACATTTGTCAGTGGAACACCTCTCCTGTTCCGCACCTCAATGAGGGTGCCCAGCGAGAAAGGTGTCCCGCTGGCAGGACAATGTGTGCCAAGCTATTCTTGCTTAGCACACTCATTGTCCTGGCAGCAGGACACCTTACCCTTTCCGAACTGGAGAGTGTCCTGCTGCCAAGACAATGTCCCAAGGAGCTCCGGGCAGCAGAGGGGCTCTCACGTTGCCCTGTGTCAACAGAGCATTTCATTGTGAGCCATTTGGTACTGATGGGAGGGAGGGCCAACTATTAGCAGGGACTTTTGTTTCTTTTGAAATTTGAATGGGAGAGAGTGATCCTAAGTGAGAAGGGGGCATAATGTGTCATGCTTTATGAAATAATGACTATGGCTTTAAAGCCCAAGGGGGATTTGTTAGGCTCACATTAATCAGCATGATGCTATTGTGACGTTGCATGTAGGATAGGGAGAGTAAAACTAAAGTCATACTCTTGTTGCTCAACATATTTCTATGACAATGTACATAATGTATTGTTAGTTTACTATAAAAGGCTAGTTTATTATGTAATGTGGTTTACTTCCATACTATAAATAGTTATTTAAGCACATGAAATGCAAAGCAAAATCTTAAATATCTATATCAACTAAACCTGGGAACATGTGCTTAGTTGCTTAAATTGTCCACATCCCGATTTCACCATTTAACCAAAGTGTGTGATCCTGGCCAAATCATTTAAATCGCACTGTACCTTATCTGCAGCTCTGTAAGTGATTCTGATTCACTCCATAGCTTATGTTAATGTATCATGCTATTATAAAAAAGTCTAATGACTATAGAGTTGCTCCCTATATAATAGTGCAATTTAGTTCTTCTGCTCACTTAATATCGCTTTGCGTCCATGTAAGATGGAAAAACTGAGCTGGCTTCGGTTTGGAGCATCTTGAGACTTGCCCTGGCCTGGGGCTCTTCCTATCTGGGAAACACACTGTACTGTCAGTACACGATATAGTGAAATAGCAGCCGCTTAGAAAAAACTTGAGATTGGGCATATGAACCACAAATGAACTGCCATTTTAAAATCCCAACAGCTTGATATTTAAATAGAAATGCATGATATAATAGGTTATTTATAACACGCCTAATACCCAGAGGCTTCTAAGCGTGGACACGGGGATCGACCCTGTGTTGTTCCTTGCTCCGTGTCGTCTTGCTTCCAAGGCGAGCACGTTGCCCCTGAGCTATCCCCCCCGAGACATTGCAATGTACTTGCATACAACAGATTCCTTTCTTTCTACCCATCTACAACCGCTTGATATATGTGTGATTCTCCTCTTCTCTTCTCCTCCTCGTCTTCCATCTACTTTTAGTTTTGTATTTTGCAGTTTCTTCTGTTGTTGTGCCTAATGTCTGCTTGCAGAGCCATCTGCTCTTAGACCGACACACTCATGCAACAGACTGTTATATGACATCACTTCAGAAATCCGTTAGGCCGATTTCTCCCCCCAACCCTCCACCCAAACTGCCCCACGACCTGCACGGTGAAGCAAACACTCTTTCCAAAGTCCTACTGTATTCAAAACCAAACGTGGCCCCTCCCGCTGGACACAGACCTCTAGGCTGGTTGAGGGGACCACCCAAAGGGGAGGGTGGACCAAACTGCCTGGTGCCCTGACCCTCCAACCCCCCACAAGGAACAGCAAAAACGCCTGATGTACAGACACAGAGAGATGGCGTCATCATCTCGTGCCAGGCCTTGCAATAAAGAGTTGCCACGTGGCACCAAGGTCTGCGGTCGAGCGCTTGGCATGGAGCTCATTTGCCCACCTACCCACCTCCCGTAGATTGAGGTATTGCTCAACAATGAGTTTATTTGTCTTAACCAGAACAGGGGAGGGGGGGGTCCCAGTTGAGGTGCTCGGTGACACCAACTACCCCCAAATCGCTTATTTGGCCCTTGTTGGTATGGCACGCAATGTAAAGCGTGTTTCTTTTCCTTTCCTTCAGGTTCGTTGAGGACAGAGGAGAGGACCTGTGGAGGTGCATGTGGGACAGGCTAGCAGCAGAGGTTTGAAGGAGTGGAGGAATGTCTGATATTCGGGTGAGCAGCCGGGGAGGGGGGGCGCCTTGCTTTTGGCGTCTCCTGAAGAGCTTTGAGGAGCAAGACATGAGGGGGCGAGCAGAGCAGCTGGGGAAGTCAGCAAGAGACAAGAAAAGGCTGAGCCGGGACCCCCAAGAGGTTCGCAGTAGGCACGATCCACCCTGGCAGACTGTCCTGTTCCCGGGGATACCCATCTGCGGTCGCTAAAAAAGTTAAATGGTGGAGAGGGGGCTGGGTAGAATACCCACTGGACCACCAGGCCATTTTGGGGTGTATAAGGAGGAAGACGGCCAATTGACGACCAGGAATATTGGGAGAGGTAAAGAGGGACACTAGCGGGAAGACAGTTTAGCAGAGCTGGCCTTAGGGAGGGGCGAACCGGGCGACCGCAAGGGGCACCACACCCCCCAGGGCGCCATTAGCCCCCATCACACCAGCTCGGGGGAGTCTTTCAAGGGCTCCCCTGAGCTGGCATAATGGGAGAAGGCGCAGCAGATGGGCTTTTACTATTAAATGTGCCAGCAGTGGTGGGCTCCTTTAATAACAATATAGTACGGTTGTCAGCACCCTATTGTTATTAAATGCGTCCCGCCGCTGTGGGCGCTTTTAATGACAAAAGGGCGCCATTAGCCCCCACCACGCTAGCTCGGGGGAGTCTGTCAAGGGCTCCCTGAGCTGGCGTAGTGGCAGAAGGCGTGGCAGGCACCCCATTGTTATTAAATGCACCCGTGGAGCGCATATAACAATAGGGTGCTGATACACCATACTCCTATCATGACCTCCTCGCCCGAGCGAGGAGGTTAAAAAACATTACACCTCATGGCCCTGGCGCGCAGTGAGGGGCGGCAAAAGGAGGGCGCCAATTCGCCTAGGGCGCTGCTGACACTAAAACCAGCCCTGCAGTGGAGTTAAGCATTGTGCACTGGACCACCAGGCATTTGGGTAAATTAAGAAAGGACTGGGACCTCTGGTTCATCGGGAAAAAGGAGGATTCTTGGCTAGAGAGGCCACTGGACCACCAAGCATTTTATTAAACATAAAGACGAAGGGCCCATCGACTAGCAGGAGAGTTTTTGCCCGTAGATGTGTTAAGTTAATTGTGCGCGCGCGCACACACACACACACACACACACACACACACACACACACACACACACACACACACACACACACACACACACACACACACACACACACACACACACACACACACACACACACACACACACACACACACACACACACACACACACACACACACACACACACACACACACACACACACACACACACACTGTTATTATTAAAAAAAGGTTTTATTCTACTGAAGGTTTAAATAACCTGTTTAGAAGTTAAAGCATTCTATGGTGAACGTCTGAAATTCGGGAGACCAAGATGAAGGGGAAATGTGTGCTTTTTTTTCCTACTAGCGTTCAATTGCTTTGAGACAGTGTTACACAACAGGTCTACTAGTTGGGCAAGTGTGAGACTAATGCTACGCAATGGGGTGGGCAAGTGTGGAGGCTAATGTTACGCCATGGGGTGGGCATTGCTTCCCTTCCACGTGAAGAGGCTTGCGTGTAGCTCAAAGTTAAGTACTGGAACGAGGAAGAGGGATGTGGAGTTACCTCATTACAAGTTTGTTGGTAGCCTTGTAAAACCGTCAGGCTGACGCCAAACTTGCGTTTTTTTCTGGCACCCTCGAATGGGCAATTACCGGGTCATTACGGCCCTGCCGTACCTGGTAATTGCCTATTCGCGGGCACCAGAATTCAGAATGGTGCCGGTGCATCCGACATGCTTTGCTCAGGGGTGCCGGTCTGCCCGCCAGGTCAGACCAGGCGGGCAGGGAGGCACCCGCGAGCTCAACTCGTAGTTTGCCGGTCTGGTATAACGGTGCCAGTAGCTTACCGCCACCGTTACTACCGGACTGGCAAACTTGTAATGACGCCCTGTCTTGATTACTTACCGGTAATCTTAATTACTTTTAGCCCTCCTTTTCCTAGTCACAGTATGGATGTCCCTGATAACACACTCAAGGCGAGGAAGGCTCCATGATATCGCTTGGGTAAAGTAACGCAGTATTGTGGGTAAATTGGGGTATTATACCTCGAGGTGATGAGGGGCGAGGTCAAAGGAGAAGGCTGAAAAATAATGCATCCAGTGGTATAGGTGGGGACTCAAAAGGGAGTATTGTGACGAGTAAGAGTAGGGATAATGAATATTGCCGGTAAGTAATCCAGACATTAAGCACTGACCCAGCAGATACACACGTTTACATATTCACACACGTGTGAAACAGCTGCAGACCACGCTGCTGCCATTGCACTCTTTTTTAGCCCAGTGCGGATTGTAAAAGGCAGGCAAATGACCTCTCTAAACTATCCCGCTAGTGATGCATCTTGCGAAGCGAGAGCCATCCTCATCCAGGCAACGGCGTGGAGTGGCCTATGGGGCACTCTGGAGAGTTCCCTGGATGCCCCTGCACCCTGGGCCTCTTTTGTGTGTTAAATGTATTTTATTTCCACATTTTCGCATAAGAAAAGGGTTGGGCAGCTTGCTGAAAATGTGTAACATGGGGCCACTTTGAACATTATTTCCAGAGCCTCTTTTGGTTCCCAGTCCACCCCTGCATCCAGATCACCAACTTGATCTAAGCAACTATATGTGATTTGTAGGACATTTTACAATTATGAAGTCTTCCTAAACGCATCCTGTATTACTCATTGCATATATTAATATGCACATATATGCCACAGAGCCGGTGAAGGAAATTGCTTTGTGGGTTTCCCAAACCGTCGCTCAGATCTTGTACGTTTTCAGGGTGGCCTGGGTTGGTGACTTTGAGAAATAGACAAAGTAATTCACGAAGGAGAACAAATGCAGTGTGCAACAGCTTCTTTGTCACCAGTGGAGGCAGCAAAGCAGTGCTGTTGCCTAAGGCCTATCCTCTCTAATTTGTACCCGAAATTCCTGTATATCCTGAGAGGAGTCATCGGCCACAGGGCGGGGCTGCAAAGTGCCTCATTTGGGCTAATGACTAAGACTTTGGTTAACATCATTTGCCTGTCAGCCCAGTCTCATAGCTGATAAGTTTCCCAGTTCCATGGGGAATCTTTCAGCCAGTCTTGTTTTCCTCATTGCATGCTGGGACTTGTAGACCCACCCTTGCAATGATAAAAACGAATCTACAAGTTCCAGCATGCATTTGGAAACAAATAAACAGGAGTGGTTCGAGGTGTCATGCATGGAACTGGGAAACTTAGCAGGGAGGGATTCTCCTGCTGTATGCTAGGGAAATCCAGTTCAGACCTAGACTCCCCTTAAGTGGTCATAATCACAAGACAACATTTGCATTTCATATTTTCCAAACCAACTAAGGGTCACAAATAATTACCTCAAAAATTCACGGGCATAAGCATTAGGGAGACACCCTCTCTTGCTAGGGATAAATAATAGTTTTGATGTTCTGTGTACCTTTCCCTTCAAGCAGAGCTTTAAGTTGTATGTGAAATCGAGTGAGATGGGGGCTATAACAATCTGGTGTGACATAAGTGCAAGGGATGGCCCGCATTCCAAGATGGCCACCATTATCTAAAGCGTAATCCCTCCCACTAATCAGTTCTCAGCAGGCTAGTACAGCTCTATTGAGCTATAGCGCAATGCCTACAGTGCAGCCCCAACATGCTAAGTTGGTCAAAGTGGTCCACTTTTTGGGCCAAAGTGGGTCGGTCTGATGAATGGCTTCACTATGTATAGGGTGACCAGATTTTCTAAACAAAAAACCGGGACGGCCAACAACATAAAAGAGGGACTACCCCATTGCAGCCGACCAATTACCGCCCCTCCCCCAACACGCCCACACAACCACTCCCAACCATACTTCCAGCACTTCTCCTTTCTATAAACTGTATATAATCTCATTTGTGCAGTTTTGTCTGTGAATCGTGGCATGTTATTTCAAAACGAGCGAGAGCTCTAAATGATATTAGATGGCTTGCCATACAATCATTTCCAAACCAGTCTCTGTGGCACAGTCAGTAAGTGTTCCGACTGTACCTGAGCCAAACCTCCAACTGCAAAATTCTGAAAGAGTTGTGAATAATAATTACAGTTTTAATTACCGTAGCCCCCCAAATATGCAAACCCCGGACGGGGTTTCAAAAATGAATAAACTCCCGGGACCGTGGGAAGGAGGGTGATTTCCCCGGTCTGTCCCGGGAAAGCCCGGACGTCTGGTCACCCTAGCTATGTAGTTTGTATTTTTTATAACAGGGCTCTTGTTTATCCACTGAGCTCGTGATTGCTCCCCTCCACCATACCTCTCAACCTTTTAATTCCCCATGGCGGGTGAAAAAAAAAAGAATTTCGTTTTGGGCGGGTGAGAGCCCGTTGAAATGAATGGACGTGTACCGGCGGGTGAAGTAACTCATTTCAGGGCGGGTGACACCCGCCTAAGGCATGCGAGTTTAGCCGTTTACCTTTTGTCCCCTGTCGGCCTCCCACTCATCTGTAACCCTAATCCCACTTCTTCACAGTTACAGGCACAGCACAACAATGCAAGAAATTACAGATCGAACTATGCTACCTAAGAACACTGACAGGATGTTGTTGCTCGGCTCTCCGAATGCACAATCAAATTTAACCACCAGTTTAAAAAATAATGCTGCCTTTCCAGCCAGAGGTCCGATGTTTGCCATGGTCACTCGTTTTAGGGCTGTAAGGGCTCAGCAGACCCTGTGTCCTCTAGGCCATATTAAGGAATTTTGGGGCCTGGGCACAGATGCTTTTGCCACCCCCCCCCCCGCAGCCCACCTAACCAAAGAAATCAACAGATCCAGAATCACTGGTCTGGTCCCCCTCAATGGGATCATAACCCATAGTTTAATATGCTGCCTCGTACCAATCAAAATATGCATGCGTACTCCCTTGAGTCCCCTTACCCTCTTCTGACTCGCAGGAATCAGAATAATAAACAAGTATCACCAGGGCAACATTTGCAGCCCACGCCAAGGGGACATGACACATTTTAACAAGCATCGGCAAAGCCAATAGTTTGGGCTTTTGTGTAGGCATGAGGTAGGTATTTGCCACAACGCGTTTGTCTTGGAACACAACGCTCTGCAACACAGGTTTGAATCCCGATCCTGTGCTTAGCAACAACTTACTGGTATTAAGCACATTATAAATGGACAATTAAATAAATGTCATAATGGTACCACCTGGCCAAAAGATGGCAACAGCTGGAAAATGGTGAGAGTAACTGGGCATATGACAGCAGACCCTGGAAAATGCCTATATAATAACTATAAACAAGCAAAAACTGTTGCCTTTGCCAATGCTTGTTTTTAACAGGCCTTCAATGGAAGGACACACATACTCCGGAGGCACACCTGGTAAAACATGTTTATTGCACAAGAAAAACATTTACAAATGCAATGAAGCCATTAACTCTCAGAAGACTTAAGAGAGAACACAAGCAGGCTAAAGCTTGATGGGATTGCATGGGGAATATAGCTCAAAGTGATCCTAGGAAAAGGTCTTTCGCATGGGGAGAGTCCAGTAGTGGGTGGGAATGACATAAGGATTAGCATGGCCCAGGGCAGTCAATGGGTGGATAATTTACCATAAACACCCATAGGCTATGCATCCCTCCTCATATACCAGCTCCCTACTTGCTGTACTCCGATGCAATACTTTTAGCTTATAGGTGGTGCTTTAGCGCCGCCTAATAGCCAAAGCAACAAATAGCAGCCACTAGGAGATTGTAGTTTTATATGCAGGACACAGATTACTAGCCATATGGAAATGTTTCACGTAACCCAGCACAGACAGAGGACTCACATTAGCTAGGTTGCAATTTCAACACAAACAAAAGGAGCCAGCGAGAGTCCTTTGAATGAGCACTTCTGCGGCACCTGACCACTCTGCAGCTGGCCCTTGACAACAGACACAAAGCCTTTATTCTCAAGTTCCTTGCATTCATATAATGTTGGCACTTGCAACCTTGGGCTCAACACAGTTCGGTTTGCTATCAGCTTCCACCGACTCATCGGCTGTGTTGAACCTTGTTGGGTTGTCTTGCTTCTGGAGTCAAGGACGGTACCACTGTAGCAAGTGTGCCTCCCTGCATGTGCTATCAATGCAGGAAGCCCCCGTGCACCGTTAACATACATTGCTCCACACACCAGCTATAACTCCCTGTGTTATGATTTCCCTTTCGGAGGCTTTGCGGGTCTGAGTTGAAAAGGGCAAGGGCTGTTCCTCTAGGTCTCACTGCCTTTCTCCTCCATTTGAACTGCCGGTCCGGTATAACCGTGTCCTCATGCATTCAGCCTTGCGCGTAGTGTGCTCTTATGCTCACTATGGGGAAGGTAAAGGGCCATCAGGTGTGCCTGGTTATTGTCAATTGCCTGACTCTGCCTCACCCATGTGTTGCGACATGTCAGGTAAACAGCTCTGGTGTTAGTCTGTTGTCTGTTACGGTGTAAGAAAGTGTTCATGTCGGAAAGGGGGTGGGGTAGACCTAAATATCCTACAGGGTAGGATGGGGAAAGGAGTTACAAGGAAGGTGGTACCGCATCTCAACCTTCAGTGTCCCACTTCTATTCCCCAAAGACCCCTCATCCAGGTGATCCTCCCCCACTGGTCCACCCCCAGGAACTGGATCCAATAGCGAAGGCAGTGTCCTGGCCACCTAGATGACAGATCTCAGGGGACTAGTAGGTGAGACATCTTCAGGATTCTCACACGTCTCACCCTGTGGCCCCAGGGCCTTGGTTGCACACAGGACTTATTATGGGGTTGAACTGGGTTCACAGCAGTGGCTGCAGCTGCTGGGTGAAAATAAGGATGGGGAGGGTTCAGAGGGCTAGAAGTGTGGGCACCACACAATTCAATACACAAAAAATGTTGGGTTCTGGCTTAGTACCTCCCGGTGGCAGACTGCCCCCATCGCTCACACTCTATCCCTGGAAGCACTCAGCGGGCACAGAAGAAATTAGGTTGGGGCTTCTGCTGGTTAATGCATGGCAGAGGGGAGCAGACCCCCATCTCGGGAGTAGTTTTCAGAAACTGCTGGGGCTCCTGCTCCACTTAATGCCATGCCTTATATACTAACCTCCATCATTTTTAAAGAAGAACATGTATTTGCAAACGCAACCGTTGGGTCTTTTATATATTCAGATACTTTCTCCCTATATTTATAACATTAAAACTTATAAATCTCACATTTCTACAAATCAGCCCAATAAAACGAATATATCTTTACAAGTCCTCACCTGCATGGAATCAAATGGGACAAGCAAATAACTTTCTCTGAACCCAAAAACTCTTGCTTCCCAGAACAGTTAGCTCTTCACTCAGGGTCAATGGCGGCTGGTAAATTTTTGAAGTGGAGGGGTGTGGGGGGCAAAAAGTCTGCTCCTAATGTGTGCGAGCGTCCAAACTACGAGAGTGAGCCCAAACTAAACGAGGGGGTGGGGGAATGGGTTCGGCAAGATTCTCATCCCACCTGCCTGATAATTATTTTTAAATATGCGTTAAAATGGTGCATTTTACAGCACGTGAAAAATTGGAATTCCCAATCTGTTTTGTATGATAGCACATGAGAACCCATCAATAGATGCAAATTACCAACAGTGCCCAGGACCATTATCCAATGCGTTTTCATGATGCCTTTGCCCACAATATATACCAATATATAAAACATTATCATGCTGGCTGTGTCCATACATGTTCATGAGGTTGGCAGCAATATGTGCCAGTTTTACCATAAAAGGACTGTTCCATGCCACTGAAAGAAAGCATATCCAGACTGGCTATACCAACATAGGCCAGTGTACAGTTCATGTAAAGTACAAAAATGCCATGACACACAAAGAATGTATGGCCAGTCTGGAACCACCAAGATAAGCCAGCCTAGCCGCGTAATAACAATAACACTCAGGGTTGCTTTACTCTTGATGGCAAGTAAAAAGTAACAAATGCCATGCCACACTAAGAAAATAAATGAACACTAATACCAAAGGCCAGGCTAGCCACATGATAACACTTTTGTTTACATTACCCTTGACGTCAAGTAAAAATGTGCCATGCCACAGTAAGAAAGTATATGGAGACTGGTACCACTAATGTAGGCCAGTCTAGCCACGTAATAACACTATTCCTGTTGGCTTTACCCTTGATACACAGTGCATCAAGGGTAAAAGAAATATAAGTGTCATAACATGGCTAGACTGGCCTGCATTGAATTCCAAACACTTTGCTTTACCCTATGCATGTAAAGCTCCAAACATTCACCTTGGCATTTAATTTCAATAAAAAGGCTTTCCCTTCAATGGCAAAACGTTTACTGGAAGCTTTCTCGCCCAGCTTTCTTGCCTTTTTCTACAACATCGTCTACCTTTACCAAGTTGTTTTAAAACAAACAAAAAAAATACTACAGGGATGTTTGGGTTATCCCACAGTGGGGCTGAATCGCAGAGATTCTTTAGACCAGAAGAGTGTGTTCATCAGAGACTAAATCCAGCTATTTACACAGGTACTATTCACACTAGAGCTTTTGCCACATGATAAAACACTGCAGTAATGATATCCCTACTCCCAGGATTGCTCAAATGGACACGTTCTGCCATACCTTTTTTCGTTAATGAAATGGCTCAAACCCAAAACCAGTCTGTCCCCTAATCTCAGGCTGTGCCAGTCCCCCTCTATGCTCCTAGTGGTATTCCAGTTGGAAGGATTCAACACGAGTCTCCTGAGTCTAGTGTGCCTATTTATGGCTTCACTAAAAGCTTCCTCAGAAGTGGAGGATACCATCCCTGCTGGGACTATGAGGTCAGGTACAGAATACCTTTCTTCAAGACATGTTCCCTGAAATGAAAAGCAGTTTATATTCTCTGTATGGCACCGGGTCAAATCTGTGCCCTTTTAAATGTTTTAAAAATGCAAATGCCACCACATGTTATTAGCCAGTCATCTTAATGTATTCAAACCCAAATGGTATAAAGATATTATGGTAGAGGGTACTAATGTGGCACATTAGTACCTTCTTTAAGATGACTGGCTAATAACATGTGGTGTGCTTTGTACCATGACCTGTATTCATGTGAGCAAATCATCTCCAAATATAAATGCATATAGTAACTCTTTCAGCTACTCAAGCCTTTCGTGCAAAGAATTTACAACCAAATAAGGGATACAGAACAGGACCAGCCTTTGTGGTGTAGAGGAAAGAGAATTAGAAAAATTAAGAAGCATGTGCAAAAACTCCTATTTGGGGGACTGTGGGTCTCTTGCAGTCGGCCACCTGAAACCTGGCCAATGCCCTTTTCATCATGTACAAGTATCCTCACTCTCGTCATCACAGCCACCAGAAAGGAAAATACGGTTAAGTTAAAAGGGGCAGGGTCATTGACAACCTTGTTCCGGGAGATATTAGCATTTGTTCCCACGTACAGGAAATGTGTCTAGATATTTTAATTCATTTGGGATTTAACTAGGCACATTCTAAAAAATTAAAACGATTTGACTCATTTTGATCGACTATATCATGGGTCTGCAACCTGTACCTCTCCAGAGGTTTTTGACTAGCACTCCCATGATCCCTCATCATTCTCTCTGCTGTCTGGGTCCGATGGTAGTTGTAGTCCAAAATATCTGGTGTGCCATAGGTTGCAGACCCGTGGACTATATTCATCCCAAAAGGTTCAATTTGATTTTAGGCCACACTTGAACTTCGTTTTTCAATAATTCGTGCCAATTTTCCATAATCTAAATCAAAACAATTACTTTGCCTTACTGCTTCTGGAATTTGCAGGTACCGAAAATAAATGCGTCCAAGTTCAAATTTCAGCCACTCCTGGACTGGTTTTGTAACTTGGATCGTTAACAAACTATTTAAATACACAGTGGAGTACTCCAAGCTCCATGTTGGTAAAACGCCATCGTCCAAATGCAAGTGAACATTGTTGGAAAAGGCTCCATAGGAAAATCTCTTCATAAAATCTGTGCATCTAACTGAATCATCAAGTGGTACAATAAACAGTAAATATTAACTCCTATGGTTGGTGACTTTGATATGGTCGTCAGGTTCCCAATAAACCAAGGGCAGAAATAGAAATTCAAAATTACCTGCCACAACTGTTCCCACTCTATACTGCCAAATGTCTTTTCTGCATCAACAGTGAGAGAAGCGAAAAACAATTATGTACAATTTTATGTTCTATGATCGGCATAATTGAGCAAGTTACAGAGATACGTCTCTCCCAAAAAATAATCAGTCTGTTAGACGAGATCTTGAATCGGATTTTTTGATTCATGTTCAGTAGTGATATTGGGTGAAATGATCCTGGCATCCAGTATTACAAATCCATACCTGGCACCTCGCAACAAACCCCTTCAAATTCAGCAGGCGTGGGAAGGGCTGAGCAGGCATAGGAAGTGATGAGCAGCTGTTGGAAGTGATGAGCATCTTCACTCTGCATCACCCTGTAGATGTCCCCCATGATGTCATTTTGTATGCAATTTTGAATTCCTTCTGTGATATCATGGAAGTACTCATGGGCTTTGCAATGAGAGGAGGAGGATGACGATTCAAGATGCTCATCACTTCACCATCCCCTGATTTACAGGGGTTTTGTTGCGATAAATCAAATCACATTAACTCATCATAAATAATGTTTATTCAGAGAATTTAAAGTGTTCGGTTATAATCTTATTTCTTCTGCCATGGCTGTTCCAATTATTTTAAAAGAGGGAAGGTCATGGCCAGTGGCTCGGGCCTACCAGCTGAAGCCCACACATCCCTCCCTAGTACATAACCAGATCCCAACAGCCATAAACCAAGACCACGGCCAGCTGTCTCAGGGTCCACTGCATTTTGGGCTTCGCCAGTGACCTAGTAGCTGCAGCCTAGGCCATGCTCACTGTTCATGATGACCCACGTATTTAGAAACACAGATGGAATGGCCACGAGGATTGGTCATTGTACATGTGGCACAAATTACTTAAAAGAAAATCCATAATCCACCACAATTCTTGAAAGTTCTCCCTACAAGGTAAAAATATTACCCCATGCCGGCTTCCCCAGCCCACCCCAAACTTCCCAAATGCACATGGACCTCTTCCCCCTACCTGGAGGTAGCTGGATATAAATGTACCTAGAGCATGAACATAAAATCACCCATATTGCAAGTGCTCCGAAAAGCTAATTTATTATGAGATTAACACAAAATCTGTCCAATTCCTCATACTTTCAGTTTTTGATGTGAATTGGTCAGTAAGTGCATGTTTTAACAAGTAGTAAAACAACAATAGCATGAAGTATCAAGTGACAACATTTTATGTAAACCTAGGTGGGTGTTGACTAAGTGGCCTCTTCTTTCGCCCAAAGAGCTTTGTGAAGGCAGACTGTCTTTCAAATGTTTCAGTACAATTTTAACAACTGTCCTTATATAGGTGATGGAGTAGGTGCCCGGGAGAAAAAAAGCTAAAAGAAGATAAAGGACAACACACAAGAAATTTAGAATCAACCATTGATAGTCAACAGAGCACAATAAAAATAAATATAAGAAGTTTTAATGAGTATGAGTGAGTGCCAACATTAAACAATGCAGAGGACTCCAATCTTACAAATCAATGGGAGGAAAATCTCATTGCTAAATATAAAAAGATGACTGAACTATGAATCACACATGTCGATCGGGAGCATAAAGGAACGGAGGCACAGATATACATTTTGAAAATATAAATCATGGAAACAACTTAAAATAAGAACTACAAGACTCAATGAGATTTTACTAAAAAACCAAGATGAAGTTAAATTTAGAAAAACAAGAATTCTTTTTAGAGATGAGTGGGATTATCTAGATGACAGTGTATACACGTTTCAATCAAAATACAATGATAATACCCAATCAATACGATCACCTACAAGTTCAAATACTGACAACGAGGCAGAACGTGCAGCTACAATGATGAACACTGGGCTGGAACCAGTGCAGAAGGATGCCTGACCAACAATATGAATTGTTTTTAGATCAGATCAAGAGGTTCAAGAGAGGAAATCGGCAAAATACGCTCAAACATGTAAGGTTTGCAGATCCAATACACACAGATACCAGAATAAATTCAGATTAAATAGTGGGAGGGAGCGGAGGAAGAGGGAGAGAGAGAGAAGGAGAAGGAATGCGTCCAAGACGACTAAGGATACCATTACATTATAAAAAACACACTTCTGAGGTAAATTTGAACACTAATCTATCACACAGAACACTGTAATCTGCAGAGATTCAGCTATTGAACAAGGGTCTCTCGTTTGCTCCTACAAAAAATATGGACTCTATTCAAACAAGCAGACTTATTCAAATTCATTAGAAAATCGAAACTTAATAAATTCTTTCACAACAAAATATCTAAACCCCAAAATGAATCAGAAATAATTGCTCCAAGTTATTTTACTATTAAAGATATTGAGGACACTAAACTTTTACTATTGTTAGATAATGGCACTCATCTCATGTTCACAAATTATTGAGGACTTCCAAATTGTTTCAGACACCATATTTGAGTCTCCCTAACAGAAAAATCTAAATTTACGCCGTCACAAAACGAGACAGTAATAATGAGACCTTTCATAAAGTTGTGGCGTTTGATTTAAAAAAAAACATATGGATCGAGGCCCAAAACAGTTATCATGGATGTATTTAACAGTGCAAGAAAGGTTGGCTTTGGATAATTTGGCTAATGATCAATACATTATGATTAAGGAGGCGGACAAAGGCAGCAATATTGTTATGTTAGACAGGAAGGACTACATGGACATGGGACTTATCTTTGCATGCCTGATTGCTATGTTAAACTCAAGATCAACCCTATGACATATTTTGAACTAATGTACAGATTAATTTTAAAGGGCGCTGCAATATTATTCTTTTAGCCGAGGATAGGTCATATCTATCACAATCAATGCCTACAATTTCAACAATACATTTCCTTCCAACAATTTATAAACTGTTTGTGGACCTTCCAGAAGTGAGACCAATTGTCAGCGGCAATGGTTTCATGACTGAAAGAGCAGCAAGATACATTGACCAATATTTGCAATCTTTGGTATTCAAGCAAGTCTCATATCTTATACACATGATTCGATAAACATTATAGAACTACTGACTAAGGTTACATGGCAAGACAGCTATCATTTGGCAACCTTCAATGTCAAAGTCTTATATACATCTATTGACCATACCCTGGCTTTGCAATTGATTGAATTTCATGTGGCATCAATGCCAACCACATATTTAAATTATGTATTCCTAAAGGAACTGCTAATGTTTAGTATGAAGAACAATGTTTTTGTTTTTAACAATGAATACTACCAACAGACAAAAGGGGTGGCTATGGGGGCATCATATGCACGGTCACTAATCTGTTCATGGCTCAATTGGAGCTAACATATGCTCAGGACAATATTAATTTGTTAAACATGTACATTAGTGGCATTGTTCCATTGACAATATTTTGCTCATCTGGGATGGGACTCCAGAGGACTTTAACAAGTACAAAGAACAGTTGAACAACTCCATTTCTGTACTAGAAATGGTTGATCATGTCAACCTGTCAGATGTCTTTTTGAGATCTCTCAATCTTTAAAGAGGGTTAGATACACACCCAGAATTTCCAAAAAACAAAATGATGATAACTTCTCTTTTCGCGACTAGTTGTCATGTTGAACATGTCATCCAAAACATGCTAGTTGGCGAAATAATCAGGGCGCGATGCAATTGTAGTGAAACAACAATTGCAGAAATGGAAATTAAAGTTACAAACGGATTCAAACAGAGCTTACAATGATTTAATTTTACTCACTGCACAAAACAAAAGCAAGAACCAAAAGTAGGACGAGAACTAATTGAAGGCATTACAAGAGAAAAATCACTGAGGAGCAAGATGTACTTGCGAAATGAGGTCCAAAACATTGGGTCTAAACACGGATTGTTAACTTGTTTTCTTATGAAAATAGTTAACTAGTTTTGTTATGCTCCCAAGCAGTGTGGGCAACATGAAGAAATGATGGACTTTATATCAAACCATCGCTAAAGAAATGTTAGCTGTTCTTGATAATGCACTCTTAATGCATACCAATAAGTGGCGTTCTATAATAATTTATGTGTATGTGTTAATGTTACTTTGACCTTAATGGACACTAATTATCTTGATCTTGTTAAGGTTACATGGGTTTAAAAGAAACCTGTTGAGGATTGTTCCATTCTAGTTGCATTTAGATACAAATTGTTGGTGAGATAAAATGGAGGAGCGCGGAGCAAGAATGTAAAATAGGCTTTGAATGACGTGCAATAGGTGCTGAATGACGTTAGGCAGTGGCTTTCACAATAGACCACAATTGAAACACACATATATATGATTTGTATGATTAAAATTCCATATTATCAATTGCTTTGTTGTGGAAGTGCATACAAGTAAAAATATATAGAAAAAAAAACATTCCAGCAAACATGTGTTCCTTTTCTTTCCATTGTATCGCAAACACAAGGGAGTGTCACTCTCACAATACAATATAAGAAATTGTTTTAAGAAGGCAGCAGCACTAAAGACAGAATGTAAACATCACACACTTTGACGTCATGAAGCACTCCTATATTTCGATGGCGCAAAATGGCGCCTGTTACACACGCGCAGCCCTGCGGTAAACATTGCAAGCCCACTGCATTGAAATCATGGTAAGGGTACCACTCAGTATGGTTGGCTTTTTTATGGGAATTCAAATCAAGGGATACCTGGTTCTAAAGTGTGCCCACTTTATCTTATCCATAGGCACACCATAACTGCACTTTCTAACCAGCAATAACTAAATGACATGGGCTATATACACGGAATGTTGCGCTTGATGTCATATGCAAACAGCATTATACTTGATGGTAAGCACTCTTTTACCTAGTATGAAATCCGTTATATTAGAGGTTAATCCAATAGACACAACATGGTGCTCAAACTCAGCCCCGATTAATTGTATTAAAGGACATGATGACTGAGAAACATATCGGCCATTGATTACTCCAAAACGCGAGGCATGAACCTTGGAATTACCCAATCATTTATTCAATCGTCCACATACCAGGACCTCGATACAGGTTAGCGACCACACAGTACTTGATTTCTATAACTAGAACGAGCCTAAAGGAGTGAGTTACAGTCTTTGGTATATTTCCTTTCTAGACCTTTTCAGTGACAAGATTGCAAACTTTTTATGGGAATACAGACCCTGATATTCCTCTATTTGGTCCATTAATGATCCTACAATCCAATAGGATGTTTGCAAGGTAATTCACCTTTATTTTGCCACTCACTCGTACTCATTAAGGCTCCTTATATTTTTATTATGATTTGTTGACCGTCAATGGCGGATTCTAAATTTCTTTTGTTTTGTCCCTCCTCTTCTTTTATCTTTTGCCCCCGGGTCACCTGCTCCAGCACCTATAGGAGGACAGTTGTTAAAATTGTACTGAAACGTTTGGAAAACAGTCAGCCGTAACAAAGCCCTTCGGGCAAAACTAGTGCCCACCTAGTCAGCACCTATGTTTACACAGAGCATTTTTCAATGGGATTGCACAATTATAAAATGGTTCTGTGAATCGGGGCCAAAATGTCACTTGATAGTTTTTTTGGTTTTACTACTTATTAAAACATGCACTTACTAACCAATTCACATCTAAAGTGCGAAATATTTGACAGATTTTATGTTGATCGCATAACAATTAGCTTTTGCAATACAGGATTTGTATGTTTATGCTGTGAGTATTGTAGCATCAGGTTGTGTGTTACACACCTTGCAATTGCTGCTCTGATCTTAATTAGGATTAATTTCTCGTTTGTGTGGCGCAGCTAGCTCTCTGACAACCCCCCATTTGTTCATCATAAAAAGTTTGCTCATCAAAATATAATTTTGATCACTTTCATTTTCGTCTTCCCTTGTTATTCGCTAACATCAAAGAAAATAATGTTGGATTTTCATTTCTGACATGCCTCTCAGGCACAAAGCACCATGAGAGATATTTAGACGTGTTTTGGGGAGCAGAGGGCACCCATTTCTCCAACAAGTATTTTAAAAACTACACGATGTATTTACCCCAACCAGCAAAAGGCACATCTGTGATGCTTTGTGCCCAAGTTGTTTCTTAGCTGGTCCAGATCTGTCCAGCAGTTTTAGCACACAGGTGTTCAATCGAAGCACTTTAACCCTATGGGAAATTGGATGGCACAAGGCAAGAGTTTTTTTGTTTTCTGAATAACTTTCCCACCTTTTAACGAATTTTCTCTAATATTTCTAGTTTGTAACGGCCTAGGACAGACTTCTTTTCTGGAAAATGTCATCCACACCCACCTAGCGAGTCAAACGTTATTAGACCCCCTTCTCCACACCTCAAATGGTGTTGCCTTGTGTTTCAACCAACCATTCTCCCAGTGTAGGACCTGACGTGAATGTATTTTTGGTTGCGTTTACCCAAAGGTGCTTTCATGTTCCTACAGGTGACACTTGTGGCACTGAACCGGGATTTCGGGAAGGACTTGGTTTTGAGAGGCAGGTCCAATATGGGAGATAATGGTACAAGTAATACTTTAAATACACGAGAGACCACTGTCCTGTATTGAAAATGAAAGTTATGCATATTCAATTGTGCTCTTCTAGACACAGTTGCTAAAAGCTAAAATAAAGAAAAACGACTAGCCTCACCTTGTCTTCGGCTTTGCCAACCTCCAGGGCACGGTTGCCGTAGCAAACCATAGCATCCACCAGGCCAGCACTCTCTCGCATCTTCTGACGGGTCTTGTCACTTGCCGAGCTGAGGTTCCTAAGCAATAAACAAGACCGACTAATAAGTCTACTGAGATACTTCACTTGCAACCCATGTCAAATAAGATGTATTAAACTGCTGCCCCAAATCCTGCAAGATGATCTCTTCAATAACACATTGCACTCAAAATGCACTCTACTGTTGGTCACACGTTCTCTCAAGTGTCTAATGCTGCCCCATTCCCTGCGGGATGAGCTGGCATGCTATTTAGCATACCTCGACTGTCCCACTGCTGTCCACATCGTTTGAGATGCAGCCATATTCTGAAAGAGGCGGTCACCGGCTGGCACTGCTTCTTGTGAGAAACCAACTCCAGTACCAACATTGAGTGTCATGCCCACAGTGGCCACATTCACATTCCAAAAGAGGCCCTCAATTGCCACTTGCTCATGTAATGTAATGTAAATAGATGTATTGAGCACCACCAAGGTCAAAAAGGCATCTGGTCGCCAAAATCAAAAAAGAACCTATCAGATCACAAACCCTCCTCAAAACAAGTCTTCAGAGCTTTCCAGAAACACACGTCATCTGGAATCTCCCGCAAATATGTGGGCAAAGAATACCATATTGTAGGGTCCAAGAACAAGAAAGAGTGCGCCCCTGCTCGGGTGTTACAAAAGAGCAGAACTTGCAGCAAATATGCAGAGGCTGAGCGCAAGGAACAGAGGCGTATATTGGGTACGTTTCAACTGAGGAAATGCTGTAGCACCCAGCCTTCTGCAAGTCCAGGTGTTTGGAGCCTTGAATCGAGACCCTTCACTTGACCTAAAAGCACGTCTCATTAAAACACCCGCCAGTGAAAATCTGTTCGCCCCCAAAAGATTCCATGCACACCCGGGGTTGTTCCTTTTTTTTGTAATTAAATGCATTTTGGGAAAAATTTAAATGCATAGAAAATTATTTTCTAAGCTCACTTTTCAGATGTAAATTTGCTTTACTACTAAGAAAATAAAATCTAATATGTAGAACTTTATTCGCTCATAAAATTACAATGTAGATGTATTCAAGGGTGAGAGGAAAAAAGTAATTTAGTGGCTTGCTTGTATATCCAGTTATAAAAAGCTTTTGCTGGAGAATTTAGTAACAAACTAAGTGAAATCTCTTGGGATTTCCCCTTAGTTTGCTAATCAGAAGAATTGCAAGTGAAACACTGATCTATGCAATAATGGCAATGGAAGAGTGTCAAAGACAATGGGAGAATGACGGGCAGAAGCAAAATGAGCACGGAATCCTTCATCCTTCACCTGATCAAAAAGGCACTCCCTCCTGGAGGCCGAAATGATGTACTGCTTGCTTCTGGGGAACATATTTGAAATTATTTGATTCTATTCTCTTACATGAAAGTGAATCTATGACAGGTATTTGAAAAAGAATGCTGGTTGCTTCAGCATAAAGTAAAATATTTTGAAGGGCTGGAAATTTGGTGAGGGTCTATTTGACCTAAAACATTTGATCTAATCTCATTTGATCGAAATTCAAGGGTGAAGAGCACTATTTCACTCTGGATAAGCTATTTAATGCCTGCATCCTTTCTTCTCAGCTAACTTGCAAGTGCAATTTCAGGCTCATGGACAGCCTTAAACACATCAAATAAGGTCAACAACATAATCTAGAGAGCTCCAGTGTGCCTGCCTAAACATGTGCGTATTTGGTATGCAATTCCCTATTTTCTTTGCAGTATTTTCTTTGCAGTATTCTGGAAGAGCAGCATGAAGGGTGCAATTCAAAATATAAGGCAAAGCATTCGAGTGTTTCAGTCCGTTACAAATGTAACCTTCAAATGTAAAAACAGGTCTGTGATGTAGGCCTCTCTCCAATGCAACGCAAGAAACGCAGTGTTTCTGATATGTGCAGACGGTGCAACCTAGAAATGATCATGGTCGGAGAATGGAGATTTGAAATGCAACACAATAGGACAAAACATCTCACAATGTCCATGCCGAGCAGTTCGAACGTGAACAAAATGTTTGGGGAAAAAATAATTGGGAAAGCCAATACGTTTGGCTCTTGCAGTTCATTGCATTGTATAGTTATAGGCATAACTGTGTTGGCCTCATAAAAAAATTGAACTTCAGCTTCCGTACTCTTTGAGCTGAACCTGGGTCATCGTGTGATGACAATAAGGTGAGCTGTCAAAACTGCAGCTGGATTAAATTCTTCTAACATTTTAAATCCAAAGCTGAGGCAACACGCCTCAGTCTTCTATGAAGCCCCGTAACAAGCTTTTGATCTCTGTACCATCAAGCATGGCATCACCAATGCTACTGGATAGCTTTAAGTCTCAATTACCCTAGATTCAAATGATGCACAACAATACAGTGTAAACCCAAACAATCCTTTTACTTTAGGGCCAAAGATGTACTTACTACAGAGCCAAGCATTGGGACTGCACCAATCTGAAATGGAATAGAGGCTTGCATGAGATATGAGAGCATGTGTAGGAAGGCATGTACTAATTGATAACTTACTTGCTGAAAGATGAGACTATTGTGCTGTACTGGGACACAGAACCACTTATCCACCAATCCTGCAAGGCCCCTAGTTCCAAAATGCAGAAATATGACACACAGATCTGTATACACGTATGGGGCTCCTGTATCAGAGAAGGACTACATTCTCATAAATCAAATCACATTTTATGCCTTCAGCATCCATCCTCCTTACAACTCTCCATTGAGGCTTCTCTGGCGTTATTTGCAACCCAACCACCAGAACACTCCCCGGGGAAGGAAAAGAGCGAGAAAGAGGCTTACGTCTGAAAACAACTTTCGACTCCGTGAATAGTGAGCAGGTCTCACGGAGGAGTGAAGGCCTGAGGGAAGTCTTTGTGGAGATAATCGAGGCCTGATATGATACAAAACGGAAAACGGCAAGTATGTGTGAGCTGTAACACTTCTCACTCCTAGTAACATAGTAATAATAATAATACTACAGTAAACATGAAAGGCAGGATCAGAGTCTGTTATTACCAGTGTTACACTAATAAAAACAAATCTGTTTTTATTAGTTTAATCAAGTGTCTGTACTATACGTTAGGCAGAACACTGGTAATAACAGACTCTGACACTTAGCCCCGCCTTTCAAGTTTCTTGATAGTAGAGGCACATTATGATGGCAATGTGGCAAGAGTGTGAGAGGAGTGCCACCTACTTCCCAGGTAGCCTGTTCTGGAAGGATTTAGAGGGGTTTATAGTTGGCCAGCAAATGGATGTGCCCGGTTGAGACACCAAGACACTGCCCTCTTGCTATTTGGGGATGACACTGTGCTACTAATGTTCATGGAAATGACAGGAGAAACCTCTGGGCACCTTTTGTAATTACTGCTTTCATAAGAAGAGGATCACTAACGAGCAAAATAGAGGCAATAGTGATGGGCCCAGCTAAATCCCCCATGAGGAGTATATGTGTAAATGGGAGAAGTTTAGAAGTAGCATCACACTTGGACTATCTGGGCATCCACTTGCGTCTGCTTTCAGTGTGAGGGCCACAGGTGGAAAAGAATGGGAGTAAATAGGGCCAATTTGCTGGCGGGATTCCTAGGTTAAAAAAGAAGACGTTTAGTTAGGAATTTCCCTCTACCGGCCCCTGAGGTCTACCAATGGAAGTCTATGCCTGCACCTGTATGTGATGCTGCGGTCTGGGGCTTTAGGACATGTCCTCTGGTCAGAGTAGCTGAAGATTCCTTCCTTAGAAGCCTCTTCATTTTAGAAGGGAACTCTGCCTGGGCCCTATGTCTAGGGACCAGGGAGTGTCCTATCGCTGGTCATATCACCCTCTTGCGAATTGCATATTTGATTAGTATATGGAGAATACCAAACCACAATTATTGATATTGTATGTTTAGATGCTTCTATGTAGGTACTGAGGCTATCCTGAGTGAAGAAAACTGTGTACACATTGAGCTTTGGAACCCTGTGAGAATCTCCCTTTACGATTAATAGGGATCCCCTTGGGGAAGTGAGGGAGAGATTTTGGGTAACCCGGAAACGCCCAATGCTGGAGGACCCAAGGAACTTGGTTTTATTGACAGCTTCCAAACATGATGCTAATCATGATCCCAAATTGCAAGAATATGGATTTTTGGCTTTCAAAATGACAAACTAGGTCTCAATGAATCCCGGGAGATGTAGGTGTTTATACACGTCCAATAATTGCCATTGTCTGTTTTTTGTTTTTCCTTTCCCCAGGCTCCGCCCCCATCATTGCTGCCCCTCTAACTCTCTCTTCCCTTCTTCCCATCCTTCCACCTCTGGACACTCTCCTTAATCACTTCTCACTAACGGGATGACTGACATATGCCACATCCTAAATTCAAGGGGGTCCTGAGCATCACCAGAGGCTCCTTCCTTAAAAACAAAGCTCTCCCTCTCTCGACTGCTCCGATTAGCTTGCATATGGTCATGCGACACGTGTCCTCCAATGTTATTAAGAGCCAAAAAGCAGCAAAGGGAAACTATCTGGGTTGTGCCTTTAAGGGCCAGAAAAGGCCTAGGGTCAGAGCGCATCAGGTCACCTGATTCCTGCTTCCACATATAGAGATCATTCGGCCCGGGCCACACTATCCAACGCAGAACTGCTGTTGTTGGGCCCAAAACAGGGATGTTTCAGGCCCGACGTCTTTTGATTGCCTATCGCCCATTCAAGAAAAACTCAGAACGTATACCTACTCATTCTCAGCCAATCTTTCCCCCATTCCCATTCTGCTCACCCATCTGCTCTCTTCCTCTTGGGCTGCACACTTTCTTTACGTGCATATTTCCTTTACTCACCATTGTGCACCTTGACTTTGCTCCTTTCCTCCTTGTACTATTTCTTCTCCTCCCCTTCTATCGTAGCCTTCAGCCACAACTCAGTATAACTTCCAACTCACTCTGCCCATCTCTCTAGTCTCCCTCTTCACTCCTCAGACTCAAAGCTCCACTTCTCCCAGAATTTCTCACCTCTTTCCCCCCTCCCTCAACTACAACGCAACACCTGCTCCTCTCCCCCGCTTCCCGTCACTCTTTCACGAGGCCTCTGGAATGCATGACTCTTCTAGCCCTGAACTTTCACTTCTTGCTATCACAGAAGTATGGATACATCCCCTTGACCCTGCTACCTTCTCCCACTCTCCCCAACATGTTGAGGGCAGTGGAGTTTGGTTACTTATTAATAAAGCCTTCATGACTGCTCCCCTTTCCTTTTACAGCTGTGCTCCCTCCGCCCTTTGCGCCTCCTTTCTCCTGTTCAATGGTCATAAGGAATATTAGGCAGGACTATCTTGCACATTACACCTTGATGTGAGAACTTCTCATTTGTCCCTCCCCTAGTCATGCCTCTTCCATTGATATGCTTTTCTTGATTTTCACTATACACTCAGGACTCCCTTTGACCATCACTATCCTGCACGCACATTCACACCTTCATGCCCCAACAGTGCCAGTGTAAATCCCAGCCCCCCACATTACTTCTAGCATACACAAATTCCCGTGTTGCCCTCTCCTCAGCAGATTCTTCTATCTCACAAACATAATCTCTTCCCATTGAAATCACTAGGGTACCCTCCAAGCTTTGCTCACACTCCCCCAAGCTATTATCCATTGCCTCTTCCCTCACTGCTAAAATCTCTCCCCCTCTCGGACCTCTCCCCCTCTCGGACTTCTCCCCCTCTCGGACCTCTCTCCCCTGTACCTCTCTCCCCTGTACCTCTTCTAGTCTGACTGCTTATATCCTAACTCACCTACGGAATTTGCACCAGTCCTTCACAGTGCCGATTTATCTTGCTCTCCTATCGACCCATTTGCTTCTCAAATAGTCAGTCACCTGCTCTCATCGCTGAAGCTCTTTAACCTCTCTCTCTGCTGCCTTCTTCGCTGCCTCCTTCAGATCCGCAAATTGTCTTGCCCCTTCTAAAGAAATCCTCGGCGGACCCAAACCTCTGGCAATCTAATATGGTTTCCCTCCTAAATCATTATTCAAAAATATTTAAGGGGTTGGGCTTTAATAAGTCTTGGAGATCCACTTCAATCTGATTTCCGTCGTAAACGCTACAGCAAGACTGCAGTCAAGCAGGTCTACAACTTTCCCTCTGATGCCCACCTGCCCAGACTCTCGGCTATACTTTCCCTTTCGGTCATCCCTGCTGTTTTTAACACTGTTGACCACTCCTCCTCTCTCCATGACCTTATATTGTGCAAAAGGGACCTTGCCTGGATTGCTTTCTACCTGTTGGTCGCCCTTTAAATGTACTGCAAGTTGAAAACCTCCAACCCCACTCCTCTCCCATCAGCACCCTCCAGGGATCGGTCCTTGGACCTCTGCTCTCCACCCTCTATACCTTCGACTAAGAATGACGACTAAGAATGACACTTCTGTTGGCTTTCATTATAATGTATTTGCTAATGACACTCACATATTTTTCTCTTTTCCCTCCTTTTCTCCTTTCCCTCCTTCACCCTGGCTATCTCAGAATGGAACAGATTACCAACTGTCTCACTGCAAACCATCACTGAGAGGCTCCACACATCCTCATGCTTTACTCTTTAAAAATGGAAGCCATCTTTGTCAATGGTCCCAACGCCTTATTTCCCTCATCTCTCCCATCTCCATCCTGTTTGACCTGTTTGCATCCTTGCCAAAGTCTCTTAACATTGGGGTTGTCTTCGATAGTGACCTTAGACAGCAACAATTTATAAATACCTCTGTCTCTGATGCTCGTATTAACCTTAAAACATTCAGAACATGTGTAATTTCTTACTCATCACTCTACAAAAATTCGAATCCCCACCAATATGCTAGGCAAACTAAACTACTGCTCATGCCTAATCCTTGGCATTGCGCTCTACACCTTCCTTTTGACAAAATCGTCAACTTTGCTACCTGCACTCACTGCAACCTATGCAATCCTCCCCCACTAGTACCTATCGGCACCATTTTGGTTGAGTCTCTATGCACATCCTTTTCCAAGTCTACAAAGCTGGCAATGGTCCTTGCTTCTTACTGTACCTCAGTCTACTGCCCAACTCGTTCCCCTCCATTTCTCAACTGCGCTCCACCTCACTTTCTCATGCACTCCCTGCGCCTCCTCACTTCTGCTCTGCTGCCCTATGCGATTCTGTTACATAAAATTTGCTTCCCATCACAAATAAAGCAAGCCTAACTTTGGATTCCTTCAAAGTTTGGCTCAAACTTCATATACTTGCCAAATGGGAACATTCTTCGAACCCATCTGACATCCTCCCTACCCGACCCCACCATTCCCTCCCTGTGCTGTGTAATAATGTAATTTTATATAGTTTTAAAGTACTCCTTTTTAGTTTGAAGCAACCCCGCCCCTGAAAGGAGGACTGTGAGAAAGGAGGAGGACTATGACATAGTAGGACTGTGACAAAGGCGGACAGGGCTGCAGATGTACTGTGGCAAAGGAGGACTGAGACAAAAGGAGCGAGGAAGAAGAAGACCATTACAAAGAAGGAAGGTCTATGGAGAAGACAGTGTCAAAGAAGGACTGATTAACGAGAATGACTGAAGGAGTGGGACTGATGAGGGACATGCGGGATGTTTTAACCCACTAGGCTCTGCCCTGCGACATCCCTGTGTGCTGATGGTGAAAGAATCATCACAAATGGCAGCAAAAGCCCTATGCGCGCCAAACCTATGAAAATTGCGCTTTGAAACACAGAAAGATGGCTGCCAAATATACTTTGCCTGTTGTCAGTAGTGGAAAGGAGACCACACTGCTGAAACATGTTACTGGGCTGCCCACCAAGTAAGAATGAACACTGCAGGAAAGGCAGTGTTTTATTGAAATAAAACCCATAAATTGCTCTTAAATCCCCTTTTCTTGGTTGCTGAAAATACAAAATACCGGACCAAAACACCACAAAACATCCAATATCTTTTCTGGGTGTTACCTGTCACTTCATTTAAGGAATCAATATGAACATACAATGTCATGAAAATATCCACAGTAAAAAGTGTTCTTGAATGTGAAAATCTGTCAAAATATGGGTGCAATACCAGCGGCCGCCTGTATGGCAGCTGTCATTAGTTGCCTCAGAAGCTTAGACTTGTGCAATTGAAATCAAATGTCTATAAATTAAGTGACCCGTTATTAAAAGTAATATAGGTTGCAACTATTTACTCTCCATGGTTTAGAGACTGGAATTAGAGTTCTAGTTGCCTGTTTTAAAATTGCAAGTTTATTTTCAACAAAGAAAAATTTAACAAAGTGACTTTTAAAGTAAGCCTGATTCAAGCAAAACTACAAAGCAACTTCCCCCACTGGGCAAGGCACCTCCCTTCTGCTCTCTGGACCAGGAACTCACATTCAGGTGTTGATTAAGAGGGGAGGGGCACGCGGGCTGCGCCTGGGAGAGACAATGAACCTTCCTTGGCTAAAAGGATATGCAGATTGTAAAGTGTCAAAGTGGCCTCTCCCAGAAGAAAGGGGGCAGATTGCTTCAGACCTGCCAGAGAGCCAAGGAGGCGGGGACAGGCGACCATTTGTGGACTCACAAAGCACAGAAAGCATATTTTTGAAAAAGACTAATAAAGGACTGTGCAAATTTGTAAACATTATAAAATTAATAGCATTGTTAATGTGATTCTTTTGTGCACATTTTAAGAGGAGCCAGAACTCTGAGAAGGCGCAGTGAAAATTCTGGTTTTGTAGCAATCGTATTTTTGTCAGAAGCATGAAACTTGATACGATTATGCCCAGATATCATGCGCACATATGTACAAAATCATGACGACACTCTGTTTTCTCCTCATTCAACGGAGAGGGCAGACTTTAGCCAATAGACTACCTAGGGGGTGCGCTTAGGATATTTCAGCATACCCACCCCTTTATCAAACCCATAAATAGAGACAGCTTAGGACCTAGAAAAACACACTGATCCACCCACCATCCTGAATTTGGCAAAGCACTTTGAAGGAGATCCATCCATACTCCTTGTTCCAGACTACAGAACTTTGCAAGCAGAAAGACTCAGAGCATAGCTGAACCACTTTCAGCTGGGCCTAACTTCCAGAACCCATCCCTCAACTTAAAGGGGAAACCAAAGAGCAGCAAGGCTGTGCTGTAACTGCTTGCCTGCCAAAGAATTATCTTCATAACCAGAAGGGCAGATTCAATCCAAATCTGGTGCCATGCCATGCAGATCCAGTCCAGTCGTGCTGTGCAGTGTAGACCAGAGCACCTTGCTGTCCAGTCCTGCCGTGCGTTGTCCAGAATGCCTTGCTAATCGCTGAACCAGACCAGTCTGGTGTGCCTAGCAGTCTGTCCCAGAAAGTATCCCGGACCCAACCAGAATTCCTGACGGTTTCATTCAAAACATTGGTAGTGAGTATCCATAGTATAGGATTGTCACTAGCCTATGTACTGTCCATAGTCATCCTTGTCCAAATCAAATCTCTCTCATATCCAGAACTGTATTGTTAGACATCCTTCTTGTCTTGCCTGAACTCTCGCTCTTATCCTATAGTCCTTTTGTAATAATATTGTTAAAATCATCTTTGCGCTGATATAGTTCATCTGAAGAAGGCAAGCGTCTCGGCAGGCAAAAACCTGATCGGAGGCATCCTGGTCTGGCGGTTGTGCTGTCGTGTAGTTTGTTTCTTCATAGTACATCCCTAATGTAAAGAAACCTTGTTTGTACATTTAAAAGCGCATCCTTGTTTTACATTTTGCATCTATCTGAAAAAACTACCTGCACAAAAACGTCTACAACTATTTTATAATTCATGCTAAAATGTAAGTGTCTACTTGAAGCTAACATCCTAAGCTTTCTAAAGAACCCAAAACCGCATCTCAACTCCTTATAGTTTTTCCGCAATCGCGCTTACCACACATGGAAAGGTTTTCCGCAAATTTTTCGTTTGGCTAAAATCTATAACGTGTGAAATAGCTTTTCATGGCACCCAACCTCAAAATTAAGTTTTCTAATTGCTTATTACTCTCTAATCATTGCTAGTGTTGTTCTGAACCCATACAAAGCGGCTCCCATTAGAATTTCAACAATTTCAGTGATTTAAACCATTTTTAGTGTTTTACCCATTCATTCCCAGCCAACTTTAAAACCATTTTGACAGTTTGCCAATCATTTCTGTTTTTCTCTGGTGTTTGCTGGGGGGAAATTGGGATTGATATATTTGCTTGAATTCTGCATTCCTGAAACCTGTTCCCTCTCCTTCCATCTCTTTATATTGCATATTGGTGGGATTGAGTAGTGCGCAGGGGAAATATTAACCACATTGCCATTTGATTGAACATACACAAAAGTATTATTTCTGTGCTGCATTATTTTTCCCATTATTGCTCCTTGTGATTAAAGAGATTGTTTAGTGTGACATCACCCCATTGGTGATTATTGTATACCCATTAAAAATAGTGTGATATATATTGTGAAATCCATAAATAAATATTTTACCTTTGCAAACCAGCCCGATTCCTGGTTCAGTGTGACCGGGGGGATTTAAAGAGAGGGGTGTGATATAAGTGGCACATCGTTCAGAATAAAAGAACTTATAGACACAAATAAATAATTAAGGGTTTCAGTTGTGCATCCCACGCTAGGCATTGACTTAGGTGAAGTGCCGGATTGAAATCACTTACAGACAAGGACAAACATGATGTAAAAGGAGAACTTAAATGAATGCGACATAGGAGTAATGTAATGAGGGAGAGGGACTGTGACTGCCGCAGGAGACAGATGCAAGACAAGAACGAATGAAAGAAGGATGGGCACAGGAAGACAGGCGAAAGGAGAAGGGCCGACGAAACGAGAAAGACGGACAAAAGGAGAAGAATGGATGTGGAAGGACTGACGCAGACGGAATGCGACAAAGGAGAAGGACTGAGATGAAAGAAAAGGCTTGAAGACAAAGGAATGATGAAGATGGATGGGTCCCATAATAAAGGATTATGATGGAGAAATACTAAAATGAAGAATTAAGACAAAGGAGCACTGTGTTAAAAAAAAAAAAGACTGTGCAAGGAAAATAACTGACAAACCACTTTAAAAATGAGAACTATGAAAAGGATAGGACTTTGATAATTGATTGTGATCAAGGATGAGGCTCTAATGAATGAGGACTGAAAAGGTAAAAGGTTGGACATGAAGGAGAAGGACTACATTGAGAGGGATGGACTACGTAGGAAGCCTGTGACACAAACTAATGAAGGAGAAGGACTGATAAGGAGGATTACTCTAGCAAAGGAGAAGGACTGATTAAGAACTGAAAACAGGAGGTCTGCGACAAAGAAATAAGCACTTTGGCAAAGAAGTAACAAGAATAAGGACTGTGATTGAAGGAGGATGAAGGGGAGGGACTGCCAAAGGATTGTGATGAAGGAGTTGGGCTGATGAAAGACTACGCCAAAGCAGGCCTATAAATAGAGACAAAGGTTGCAAATGTAGAAAGACTGACTAAGCAGTTAAACTGTAATGTAGAAGGAATGTGGGAAAGGGGTATGTAAGAAAGGCATGGTATCAAAGCAAGACAGACACAAGTGATCACAGTTCAAGGGTGTTTAAGGGACCATCAAAAAATAAGAATGCAGTTCTAGCTGAGTCTAGTCAAATAAAAAGGGCCTGTACTAAGAAAACCTATTGCCAATCCTTACTGCTATGCTAAGAAATAGTGTGTGATAACATTCACAAGAAAAGAAAGAAGTGTTCACAAAATGCTAAGTCAGGATGTTATGGCCCCGGGTCTCCCTTACCCACGTTTTTAGCAAGGGACAAGGCGGGACACTTGAGCACAGCACACTCCTGGACTTCTCTGGCACAAACTCACAGTTCCTTTTCTCTATATCAGGGACTTCTAATATTCAAGAGTCTCAATGTGTTTTTAAACAACCACCTTTTAGATTGGTCCCCCTCTTCCGGGGTTAGACCTTCCACAGCAATTGCCAACCTTAAATAAAGACTTCCGAAGGGCGATCACATCTCGCTGGGTCACTCTGTTAGCCTATGGGCCCATGGCAAGGGCATGTCCATTCGCAATAACCAATTCATTTGGAGTTCCCCTGCGCCAGGCACAAACACCTATTTCACAAGTCCCTCAGTTGGCTTCACAATTCTATTATCGTCAAAAAATTTCGATTGTACAAGGGGTTTTTCTTGACCTGTGTGTGACCACCTTGACACCTCACGTCAACCTTCCCTAAGGCCGCTTGGTACTTGTTTTTATTTATCCTTTGTTGTTCAACGCAGTCTCTTTGTTCAGGAGAGGGGTAACAATCAGAGACTTCCAAACAAGCACCCACGTGGTGCCGGACCACTCTACCTCTGGTATCTAGTTCGTTCACAAAAGACTCTTAATCTTCTCAATGTTGCCAGTGCAAACTTGAGTCTAACACAGTCCGGCCCACTATCTGCAGAGCAAATGCACATTGCAGCAGCGAGTGCTCAACCCACTGAGCTATCTTACTGGCTATAGCCATCACAAAACGAGCCACTCAAGAAACGGAGCCACGTGTTGCTGGCCACAGCCCAGGAGCCCCAATAAAAAAAAGAAAAACTTTTTAAAAAAATGTTATTTTTAGGGGTAGCAAAGGAGACCACAGGGGTAGCAAGGGAGATTTTAGGAGTCGCTGGTGCGACCCGTGGCGATCCCTAAATGACGGACCTGTGCGCCTCCTGTGCACAGATGGGATGCGTCTGGACTGCAACTACCAACATGCAATTCAATTGCTTTCCACTTCTCAGTACTACTAGATCTCCCTCTCTCCATCTATCTATCCCCCACATTTCCCTTGCTCCTTTGGAGCCACTCCACTACACCACACCACACCACATTTCTCTGTGGAAACTAGCAGTCAATGTGGAGCCTAAGATAGGTGGTGTACTCGACGTGCGAGGAACAAACCGTCATCCAAGAACATAAAGCTACTGAGCATTTCTCATTGCATGCAAATGTGGCCCCTGTACTGCAGAGACGCCCCACCCACAATCCTAGATCTCTGCTGCCCATCACTCTTCCACACAACCACCAGAGATCACTGGAATTGGAGGCTTGAGCGAGCCTGGAACTACTTCCCCCAACGAGAGCCGAGTCACCCTCTGCAATCATACAACCTTCAATGGTTCCCTCCTAAATCCCCTGAAGACGCATCTGAAATAGTACCTGCAGTGAAGTAATGCCAAGCCCAACTCCCAGAACCTTTCAAGATGTTCTTCCTACGACCAAGTTAGACGTATTCCAGCATCAAGATAAGAAAAGTGACATCCCACATACCTAAGAAATCCCGTAGCGTTGTAGAAGATCTCAGACTCCGAGGCATTCTGTAGGATGACTGCCGATGTACCAACACCAGACAGTGGAGTCAGGATGCGGTCGGTCAGCTGTACCAGCGTATCCTGTGCCAAGCGGTCCTTGAGGTCGTCACTCGAGGAAAGGTTCCACAGAATCCCTGTTAAAAAGAAGAGGAAGAATGGGGCATCAGTCTAACTTCTTTACTAAGGCTTACTTGTTCCATACAGTTACATCGCTCAATAGTGTTTTGCTCACTTATCCTGGGAATAGCTATAAGATACCCAGGCTAAGTATGGTAGAATTGGAAACCGAACATCACAATAAATGCTAATATAATATCAGTTTCTTTTATAGCGACATAGAAAGATTACTCCTGATATTAAACGCTGCAATAATGACCAGGGCTATTATCATCCTATTCAATTTATCAATCTCAGAATTGTAAAGGGCGACTAAGCCATGCCAAGATTCAAACCATTGTCCTGAAGGTAAAATATGATGGTCTAGGGCATGGTCTTAAATTGCTGAGTTATCTTGAGAACTATAATGAATTTGCCATTAGATCCTTTGGTAGACCACAACATGCTTGATCTTCATGCTGGCATGAGACCTTCCGAACGTGATGGCTACACTATTGAGAAATGATGCTTTTGGTGGAAGTGAATTTCTGGTTGAGAGGATTGGTGCAGGTCTTTGAAATATATCAGGGGGTAAGCAGTGAATGCTTCCCAGTGAATGTTCGGGTGTAACTGCCATAGGTCTGTTTTTATCTATCTAAAACTTTGGCTTTTAACTTCCAAGTTTCCAAAAATGTGTTTGGGATGCTTGGCAACTTTAGGCAGATAGGCACGTATGAGACCTTTCTCTAAAGGAGAGACAGTGAAATGCTTTGATCAGGAACACGCTACAACAGATCACATGACACCAGCAGTAGTAATCCTGTCAACTGGGGGCTTTACAAAAGTGAAAACAAGGTACACCGAAGCTACATAAACCTATTGATGAGCGGAAAGCGTGTACGAGCATTCAATGGAGAATACCCAGAATGGCAGATTAAGAGATATACTGTGAGATGTGCAATGTTATCAATACATACATGGAATTAGTGGATCATTGAGGAGTGATTATGAGGAATTCGACCATCCACACGGTGGGTGTGCGCTTGCCTGGGCTTTTTTGAAATTTGAAATGAAATTGAATGATGGTAGATCAACCTCTGGAAAATGTGTTGGGTTAATCCGCACACATTTTCTTATGCTCACCGCACAACATACACATGGACCAGTGTACACTGGGAAGACACCGCATACAGCCGCCATCCCCACCAGTCATATTTAGTTGGACTATGACAGCCAAGAGTACATAAAGGCATCTCAGACGGGGAAGGGAAAATCTTCCTCCTGCCAAGGCCAGCCTAATTTAATAACAAAGGCTCCATGGATCCACCCTGCCCTTTGCTAGATGCTGGTGCCAGCTTTGCATACTAAGCAGAGTTAATTCAAGCAGGCCCATGGGAGGCCTGGTCCCAGAACTAACAAAGGACAGGAAAACCCCAACAACCTTTGATATGCACTTTGATATGACACTTTGTGTCAACCTGAAGACAGCTCCCGCCTCTCAGTATCAAGGGCAGTGGCCTGTCGTGTCTGGGACTATGTATTTACATTAGTCATCCCTGCAGGGGGTCCCCATTCAGAAAGTGGCTTGGCAGAGACCAAAAGTCTGGTCCTGCCAGAGCTTCAAGGGAGAAAAATGAAGGCATAACAAAACCTGTAAAATTTGCTGAAAAAACCCTTAGTTAAGGTGCAGTCAAGTTGTACAGATTTAACGCAACAAAACCTTTGAAATTTAGCCAATGTGGGAAGTCATGACCAGCTTAACTCGTCCCGCTCCCATAGAGGCCATGCCCCCCTATAATGCCATTTTGTATGTTGTTGTGAATCCCTTCTCTTATAATGTGTATTAGCTCACGAGCTTTGCAAAGGGAGTTAAGCTGGTCATGACTTGCAACATCTGCTGAATTTCGTGGGTTTTGTTGCGTTAAATCTGCAAATCTTAACTGCACCTTAACTAAGGTTTTTTCAGTGAATTTCATGGTTTTGTTATACCATCATTTTTTTACAAGTCTCTAGCCAGGGCCTTCACACATGACCAGTGGCCATGGCCCTCCCTTTTGCCCCAAATGGCGGCCACGGCCTTCAGCCTTGGCCACTATACATGTCTTTTGGGCACACTCCTGGCCAGTTAGCCGTATCCACTGTATATTTTAAAACACTACCTGGCCAATAGCCATGTACACTGTACATGCTCCCCGGTGTTTGTTTTTTTTACCCACTAGGTGGCGACGGCCTTCAACCGTGCCCACTATACATGTCTTTCAGGTCCACTAGACAGGGCATTCGACCCGAGCCAGTGAGCACAGCTTTTTTGTACTCACTGGCCAGGGCCATATATTACCCCATGACATGTTGCCACAATAGGTTACCCCACACCTCATGGTAGCTATGAAATTCCACTTTTTTTGTATTCATCTCATTTTTTTACTTTTTTTTTTACTTTTTCCCCATAAACGTGGTAATATCAGCAATGAACCACAAATATTTCACACTTTCAAAATAACCCCTGAATAGGAAAAATAACCTTGAATATGGAAAAAACGTCAGAGCTCTGAACTTGGTCCCCAAGGCCCCCAACACCCTACCCGTCACCCCCACTACCTGGTTTCACATGGCCTCCTCATTCCCCCTCCAAACCTCTAGCCTGATGCCATTTCATCCTTTTCCCTCCTCAAAAGTGGATTTTTTTTAACTTTTTGTTTTAGGAAAACCCTGAATATTACCCTGAATATCTCTTGCATCGGGCAACAACAATAAAGGCATCTTTTCATTCCTGAAAATACTCTATGCTACAATTGACTATACTAGATATAGCTATAATTTTGGGGTACCCCCTTCTCCATCAAATATTTTACAAAACTAAAGGATGCAATAACGAACCCCAGACCTCCCCCAAGAAATCGAGTCAACGCTCATGCCAAAGTTGTTTCATGCCTGGTCCAATTCCATCCAGCGGTTTTCAATGTGCGCTAGAGAAAAAATTGCAAAAATTGATCGAGCAAATGGGGACTAGGCTGAAACAGCAATTCGATTGGGCCTCACCAGGTCCTTACCTGACCAAACAAGGCTCTGCTCACCGCCGCAATCCCGGATTCCTTCCGGGAATGGCAACCATGGATAGTCCCTTCGCTCCTTTCTATGCCGGCCATTTTCTTTGTATTGATTTTTTCTTTCTTTTTTCAATGGCTGCCATAGAAAGGGAGAAGGGACTACACGTAGTTGCTTCTTCCCATTATGTGGCGGCCATTTTATTCTTTTTTTCTTTTTTGCAGTTGCGAAACACCAACGACTCTCCCAACTGAAAAAAAGACTATTCGTACTCGGGTCTTGTGGGCCAGAATACTAATAGCAATAAGCCCCTCACAGGGGGGCATTACCGCTTCAGGTAATGCCCTGGGGCCCACCTTAAGGACCTTGCTTTGCTCAGGTCTGTAACTATGGGCCCCAGGGCATTAGCTGAATTGGTAATGCCCCCCTGCTCGGAGCTTATTGCTTAAATAAAAGCCTACCCCTCTAGTTCCATGCGTCAGACTGCTTTCACAAAAGGGTGGGGGGTTACAGTCTTAATATGCAGCAGGATGCATTTTCGCCCCACAGACTCCCAAGCAGACCCAACACGGAAATACATACTGGTGAAGAGTGGATGGGAGGTATTGAAATAACCATAGTATCAATATATGAAGTTACACAGAACAACAGGCATTTCCTGTAGATTTTCTGGTGACATTTGCCCTGTCTGCAAGAAGGGATTTACTGATTTCGAGGGATTTCAACGTGGAGTTTGAGGCCAAAGATATGGGCTGTAGGGGTCTAGAGAGCGTATTTACTGTCTGCAAGAAGGGATTTACTGATTTCAAGGGATTTCAACGTGGAGTTTGAGGCCCAAGATCTGGGCTGTAGGGGTCTAGAGAGGGTATTTAATGTCTGCAAGAAGGGATTTACTGATTTCAAGGGATTTCAATGTGGAGTTTGAGGCCCAAGATCTGGGCTGTAGGGGTCTAGAGAGGGTACTCACCCGGAGAGCCTACAGAAAAAGACAGATGGTGTGGGGTGGGTGCTTATCTGGCACCAATTACATGAGGGGGACAATATTCATATTTCACTTATTGCTCCCACATCTATAGAAAACCTAAGATATAGATTGGTGATTAGTACACAATTTGATAGCTCTGTTAGTGGAAAAAAAAGGGCTATTGGTATGATTGACCAGGTCAGATTAGACTATGCCTCAGTGGTTTTAGAGTTGGCACTCAAAGCAAAGGAACAACGTTGTACGGTATGGGGATTGCAGTGTCGATTTTCAGAGGCGTGGTCTGTAAGATTAAAGGTGGAATCTAGTGTTAGATTAGAATATTTGGAGTTCAATGAGCAGCAAGATGCACCATTGGAACACTGTGGGAGGTCATTAATAGGGTGACAACGGGGGGAGGAATAATTTCACTAGCATTTAATCTTGTCAGACTGCAAAGGCTGGAACAAGCCATGGGTTGAACCATAGACGCACGTTACACAACACAAACACCCGTCCTGACAAATATGGAGGAAACAATCGGCTACCAGGGCACAACGATGAACGAAAATATGAAATAAATGTGCTAGAATATTCTATAGCAAGACAGACAGAAATGGTATTCAATCACATAACGAGAAGAGTAAACTAAGCGATTTAAGGAGGTTCTGCCAAGTTTTATAGTCTGCAGAAGAAGCCATACAGACATTCTATGCAGAGAGAATGGACCTTTCCAAAGCCATCTCTCCACTAGAATATTGGTGTAGAGTGTAGAGAGCCTATCAGAATGGAAGAGGTCGTAAGGGACATTTCCCAGCTGAAAGTAAACAACTCTCCGTTTTGAAAAACTATTACACCCTGCCTAGTACATGGACCACGCTTTTCAAAGGGGGTGAGGGGGGCTGCTTATGAGGTCATGTGTTAAAAGATTAATGGAGATTGGAATGCGTACCTGAAGGAAGATTCTAAGCAGTTGGAGAAGAGCGTTGAGCTAAAGAAGCAGATTTTTCACAAAAGGTAGCAGGCGCTCCTCTCCAGAGAGGCATGATAACCTGTTATGTGGTGAGAGTTTGCAGCACACGCTTTTTGCTCACTGTACCTTTCACAGATTGGAAATATCCATTTGCATATCAGTCTTTGTCCCACCCACATGGGCAGTCCAGCACCGAAATGCTATGGCAATTCCTCTCTGAACAAGATGTGTATGGGGTTGCTGTTGGTACTCTTGTTCAGAAGGGAATTGCCATGGCATTTGGGTGCTGGACTGCCCATGTGGGCGGGACAAAGACTGATATGCAAATGGATATTTCCCATCTGTGAAAGGTACAGTGAGCAAAAAAGTAGATGGCTGTGAACTCTCAAAGTGGTTACAAACCACTGAACAGGTTAACATGCAGTGTTCTTTCGGGAGGAGCGCCTGCTACCTTTTTTGTATTTTTGGAAGGAACTTGGGGTTGATCACCCTAAGTTACCTGGGGCAACCATATGTGGACTCCCTGCTCAGAAAGGCACAGCTCCACCTCACTGATGAGGCCCAACAAGGCTGAAACACGTGTATCGGGTTGCTTTTGGTTCTCTTGTTCAGAGAGGAATTGCCATAGCATTTCGGTGCTGGACTGCCCATGTGGGCGGGACAAAGACTGATATGCAAATGGATATTTCCCATCTGTGAAAGGTACAGTGAGCAAAAAGCGTGTGCTGCAAACTCATCTCAGAACAGGTTATCATGCCATGTTCATTCTGGAGAGGAGCGCCTGCTACCTTTTTTGAAATATAAAGAAGCAGATGGGCTGCCTTTTCTTAACCCTCTAAGCAGTGTCATGTCTCCACAAGTGGTGAAAAGCCTTTCAAAAGGAACCGCCACAAGTCCTTCTACCAAACTGGTCGAGAATGACAGCCCGTCTAGCAGATTCAGGACGAGCTTTCACTTGAAGGAGAATTGCTATTCAGAGGTCACAAAGTTATTCCAACAAATGGGAATGATAGAAGTACTCAAAAATTCCCATGTTGGACATCTGGAAATGTCCGCCACTAAGCGTAGCCTCCGATTGAGGGACTGGTGGCCCTCCATGGATGCTGGTGCAGACAGGATTTTGAGGGGATGAACAGTTTGTGCCTGAAGATCTGAGCTGTATCATTGGTGCCCGTTGAACTGCCATAAGGGATCTGGAAAAAAGTGTGCATAGACCTACTGGGGACTGTAAATGGGCTCCCACTGTAGAGACAGTAGGCATTGCACTTATTGCCTATCAGAGCATATAGTCACAAGTAGCCTTTGTCAGCACCCCCTCACCAGGAAAGGTGATACACTTCCTGCAGGAAGTGTGTCCTTGACATATGGTCTCACATATCTGCATTCCCTATTGCTATAGAGAGATGTGAGTTTTCTTGGAGAGTTGTGGAGTGGGCCACTAGAACTGGGAGAGCCAAGAAATTCATAGGAAGGGCCGAGCCCCGGGTCTGGCCAAATAGGAGCCGAGCCAGGAAAATGGGCATGTGAAACGGGGGATGGGCCTGTGTCAGGTGCAAGAAAGGGGCTGAAGGGGCAAGAAAGGGGGGCAAAGAGGGCAGGAGGCAGGAAGAGGGGCTATGCAGGACTGGCGGTAACAAAAGGGTCTAAAGCTGTTAGGGGCAACAAAAGGAGTCAAAGGGGGTTAGGGGCAAGAAAGAGGATGGGAGCAACTAAAAGGGCTAAAGGGGCTAATAGAAACAGGCACGAATGAAAAGGGGCCAAATGGGGCAAGAACAGGGGCTAAACTGGTCTGGGGCAGCTGAAAGGGTTGAGGAGCAAAAGGAAAGGGGCTAAATGGAGCTAGGGGCAGAACAGGTCTGGGACCAACTAAAAGGGTTAAGAACAAAATAAATGGGACTGGCGGGATCAAGAAAAGGGGGAAAACGGGTCTGCAGGCAGCTAAAGAGATTGGGGCAACAAAAGGGGATAAAGGGTACTGGAGGGGCACGAAAAGGAGCTAGTGGGCAACAAAGGGACTCACTTTTCATATTCGTGTTTGCCCCACTGCACCACCAGGAAGTGTTCAAGTTCTGCCCTAGCCAATCAATGAGAGGCTGGGGCGGGCCGGAAAAGCACTCCTGTTGTGCCATCAGCACTTACAGGCGCACGTCTGCCTGACTTACTATCCCCGGCCACCTCTCTTCCTGTCCTGCCACCGTCAATCAACCAATGGCTGGGGCAGGACCATCAGTCAGGCGGCGGGGGCCGGAAGACCAGCAGACTCGCTCCTTTAAGTGCTGTTGGCACACAAGGAGCGTGTCTTTTTTTAAAAGCTGATGTGTGGGCACGCACCTGGTGGAGCTTGTGGCTTTCCCCTACTTTGGGCAGGCACTGACAAGAAAGGGGGGGTGGGGTCTGGCCAGAGTCCTAGGTGAGGTTCGGGCAAGCCCAACCCCGTCAAGCTTGCCCAGCTCTATGTACCACATACCAAGACTCTCAGTGTCACCTGGCAGGAAATGGGCAAGTGGAGAGGCTTAACAGAGTTATCAAGGATACACTAGCAGCCAACCCGAGTGCTGGCAGACTTTGAGAAACAGCAGTGCAACAGATACTATGGAACGATCGTGCCTCTCCCCATTCAACTACGGGTCTAATACCTTTTGAGAGCAGGTGAATGCAAGGGAAAAATCTGATACCCTGGTAGTTGCTTGGGAATAAAGAGGGCAAGATTGAGAATGCAGAGATTGTGAGGACGAGAGTACAGGAAAAGCAAGCCATCGGCAATAAGTGGTATGACTCCGGCAAGACTGTACAAGCTAGGGATGTAATGGTTGTAGATTGGATTCGGGAGAAGCTACCACACTCTATGCCATGGGAGTTTTAAAGCAGTTCTCTTCATCCCTTCACGTACTGAAGTGAGGGGCTCTTCAGTTTTAGCAAGGGATGAGGCAGTGTGGCACATGAACAGAGTGGTGCCACTCGGGGCTGTTCCCATTCAGGCAAATCGAGGAGAAAACAAGGTGAGTGAGAAGGCCAATACAGTGGTTCGGGGAGAATTTATAGGTGCAAGAGAGTAACCATAAACTGACCATCTCCATGCCCCACTGGTATGCAGAGTTGACTTCCCCAGGAAGAGGGGATATGTTACATCCAGTGTATTATGTGGACCACGCTTGTCATGTGGAGCTGCTTGTGGTGTCATATGTTGATATATGAAATTAAACTGGAATGCTTCCCTTCGGGAAGGTTCTAGGCAGTTGGAGAAGAGCGTCGAGCAGGAGAAGTGTCATATCTCCACAGACTCACTTAGGGGTCTAGGCACATCCTTTTACCAAGAGTTTAAACTCATTTCAGAAAGGGCCACCAATTACATGGGTGAAGCAACACTATCGGTAATTCTAAAAGCTGGGAAAGATCCTGAATACTGTTCCTCACGTTGAGCTATTTTATTGTTAAATATAGGCGTTAACGTTTTTACAGGTTTGCTGGCTTTCCAACTTGAACCTCTTCTCGTGGTTGATCTCTGGAAGACAGATTAGGGATAATATCAAACAGTTACTTCCCATGACAGAGGAGATCAGAGAGCTTGTGGTCCAGATGTTACTCAATGCCAAGAATTAATTTGACTACATGAACTGGAGATACCTAGAGTTGGTGCTGGACAAGGCTGGGTTTGGTCCCAATTACATATAATGGGTTATGGCCAACGACTATGCTCCTTAGGTGAGGATCGGAGTATTTGGGTATTAATCAGAAAAGGTTTGTATCCACCATGGTACAAGGTAGGGGTGTCCATTTTCACTGCCAGTTGCATTTGTAAATGAGCCCTTAGAGAAAGTTGATGATTAGGATGAGATGATGAAGAAGGTTAAATGAGTGTCTAGGGAAGAGACAGCACATGTGTTAAGATGTCCTTGTAGCTCTTCCCTCTCCAGAGATGCCATCTCTTCCTAACGGGTACATTTCATAGGTTCCCTGCATTTTAAGGCTTTAGGGGAAACGTGTCAAAATCATATCACCACATTGGGTCAAGAATGCCAAGAGCAAGAAAGTAATCCCATAAAGCTGCGTTTATATCCATGCGGTCTACTAATGCGACATGCAAAGAAAAGTGTGTTTGCATTCTGGGTCTGGGTACGAGGTCTTATATTCTGGGTGTAGAAAACGCACCTACAAATATACTTGTGTGGCTTAATGTGCTTACTTAAGGCTTTGCATGTTTTCTGACTGCCTTCGATTAGTGTACTTTTGAAGTACACTATTACCTTAGCTCGAAAGCCAGAACAAGCATTTGTACTAACTAGAGCCAGAAATGTATGTTGTCGGGTATCTAATGTGTAGAGAGGGTTAAAACCCTGCCTTTACTGCTTCACCAAAGTAGGTTATCCTGGATAATTAATATAATCTCACTGTGCTTTAACTGCAAAGGTTGGAGGCCTTGGGAGTGATGAACACTGTTCAAAATATAACTGTGCAGTTGGGCATATTTAATGATTTGATCACCAAAATGGTGTTCCCTCCTAACTGTCCTGTGGGACGTCACATTGAATTGGGTTGCAGTAGCACTGGCCTTCAGTCAGTCCCACATTACTTGATTTGATAGGCAGATATATATGCTTAACAGCCAGTCAGTGCAGCAGGGCTTCTAGTGCAGCAAACGGACTGCAGCAGGATTAATATTAATGTCCTCCCCTGTTGCTGCCAACCACTCGAGGTGCTTGGGCTGACAAGAACTCTGCTTCACAGGATAATGGGTGAAGGTCCTTTACGCTAGGTCAAGGAGTCTTGTAGGAGGTTAACATCTGCCATTTTCATGGTTTCCTGGTGCTTCAGGATCTTCAAGAGGAGGGGTAGGGGATTAACCTAGAAGCCGAAGGAGCAGGACATGGTGGCTTTGTTTCAGTGCTGTTTGTATCTGAAAAGATAGAGCTCTCTGTGGTGTGTACATTTTAGATATTTTGTGAGTTGTCTGAGGTAGTGGTTACTCTGTTTCCCAGGTTGACTATGTAAATTGTTTGTGTGGTTGTCTGTTTTGTTTGGCAGAGTAGTGGTTAATGAGAGTGTGGAGAGTTGCGTCGACAAATCTTTGGTTTGTTGGTGTTAAGTTAAGGGAAATTTAGAAAAGTTAGTAAATTTGCCACGCCTCCAGTCTTTGAAGAGAGCCTCTCCCCACCATTTCAAGAGTCAGCCCCCTCCAACTTATAGCTGCAAAGTGACCTGACCCCATGTCATGCAGGACACCTTGAGCCAGTCCTGTTTTTTCCCCCACGGCCTGCTGGGATTTGTAGATCCATTTTTCCGATTGTAAGCATGGGACTACAAGTTCCAGCCAGCAAAGTTAAAAGCGAGGTCTAGCTCAAGGTGTTATGGTTGATGTGGGGCCACTTGGCAGCGGTGGATTGCTCCCAAACTCACCAAGCATTCCCTTCGAGCATCACAGATCAGGTGAGAGAAGATGGGATGTGCTGGTTGAAGTAAGGCACGACAGTCTCCTGTAACAGTAGAAACTTTTCTTTTTTGATTAAGATGGAGGTATCTTATATCGAACAGGCCCCACGACATCAATGCTTCTCTCGGTCTAATCTCTCTCCAACCGCCACAGCAGAACACTCACTAGAATCCATCTACATTCCAACCCCTCACCATTCCATGCTTCTCATTCCACCCCTATTCCTTATTCTAAATCTACAAGAATACTACACATCTACAAGAATACTACCCATCCCCCTCCCTTTGACATGTACAATGACAGAGAAACAATTTCTAACAATACATCTATAAAATAACCTTATCTGAAAATTGTTGTACCTTGTATACAAATTGATGTTACACATAGCATAGCATAGCATATTAATAGCAAAGGGTAAACATAGTCCACATGCATTATATGGAATATTCAAGATAATGTTGTTGATAGTCTCTGAAAACAGTCCACAAGCAGTGTAAAGATAATATCCCTTTTTTAAAAAAAAACATACCAGCAGAAGAAAATGTGCATTATAATCACAAGGTACACCATTAAACTGTAGAAGAAAATGTGCATTATAAACAAACACTCACTTAATGAATTCCCGAAATTTGACAGGTAATCTACGCACCATTGAACTTCTCTTAACTCCAACATGAGTAGAATCATTTTCCAACCTTGCATTCCTACTGGCATCCTGATTCTTATCCACATTTCCATTAACATTCTCATTCGTATTAGTACTGCTTCCTTGTGCCCTTAAAGAATAGTCACAGTGATCCCATTCTCTCATCATAACATTCTCATCTTCTTTCACCTTTTCTATTAACAATTTAAACACCCCGTTGAAATTCCAAACAGCTCCACCTTCCACTCTGACTGCTCCTTTAAAACACTCAATGACCTTTACAGGTTTAGAAAATGTGAACACTCCCTTTCGATTGATTCTCCTCTTTCTCACAACATCTCCCACACAGAAACTCTCCTGTTTCCAGGCAACATTTCCTTTAAACTTCTTATGGTATTCCTTGTATTTCTGCTGGCTTAGCAACATTTTGTTGGCAACAAAATCCTTGTCTACAACCAGTACCCCTACTACATCATTCAACCAAGATGGGCACAATTTACTATTAGGTTCTCTGCCCCTTATCATTCTAAAAGGAGAAACTCCATTAGTACTATGTGGTGTTAGGCTAATACTCCACAACAAATCACTAAGATTTTCCTTCCAGTCCAATCCATTAGCCAGCGCCAATTGTACACAATCACCAATCACTCTATTAAGCCTTCCCATCATTCCATTACTATCTGGATGGTATACAGATGAACACTTCCATTGAAAACCCCTCTTATTGACATAATCACTGGTCTCCTTACTGCGGAATTGTGAACCATTATCACTCATAATCACACTCTGTACTCCTCCTTTCCTATATATCTTTGCTGAAAATTCAAATACCCTTTTTGCCGTAACACAATCCATAGCAGTAACAAACCATTTAGTATTCTGTCCACTAATACCAACATACATCTATTTCCATGCCCAAGTCCCTCATACGGACCTAACAGATCAATGGCCAATTCCATCCATTGCCCTTCCGGAACCAAATCGGAGTTAAAGGTGATCTCTTAGTGAACATATTCTTATCGCAATTATTGCAAGCCGCACAAAATCGCAAACATCTCTCTATCTGTGTATTCACAGCCGGCCGCCAAAACTTCTCTCTTATCTTCCTTTTCATTATTTACAACCCAGGATGACCTTCATGAGCCAACATTACAATCTCTTCTTTTGACACTTCTGGAGGTATCATCTTACTCCCCCTCCGAACCAAATCACATTCAATAGTTAACTCATCCTAAACTACAAAATAACCCTTGAATTCATCTTTTTTGTCTGGCTAACCACCCACTATCCATTTCTTTACTTGAATTAAAATTGTGTCTTCTATATATTCTTCTCTTAACTTCTCTTTACTCACAAATTTAAGTACTCCACATACTTGCTCATCAACCTTGCCTTCTAATTCACTCTCTATATTTTCCCCTTCCGTGCATTTATCACAAGGTATTCTGGACAGAAAATCAGCAATGCAATTCCTTTTCTCAGGAGATTATTCAATTTCACAATTATACGACCATAATTTAAGACTCAACCTGGCAATCCTTGGTGTAGCCTTACACATACCTTTAACAGTCAATACTTCAACAAAAGGTTTGTGATCAGTTTAAATCATGAATTTGTCTCCCCACACATACTGTGTAAAATGTTCCACACCACAACAGCATGCTAGTAATTCTCTTTCAATCACGGAATACCATGCTTCTATGTCATTAATGGCACTTAAAGCAAGCATAACTCTTTCCCTTTCTCCTTCAATTTGAGATTAAACAGTGCCCAAACCTTTACCACTGATATCAACTGTAATAATAGATTATCTTCCTGGCACGAAACCACCCAATAGGGGTGCTTCAATAACGCATTTCTTTGTAGTGTCCACACATCTCTCATGTTCACAATTCCAAATAAATCTCACATTTTTCTTCATCATTTCTCTCAATGATTGGTTTATCTCAGCAAAATGTTCAACAAATGTATTGTAATACTCTGTTAACCCTAAGAAAGAATGTAAATCATCCTTGCTGCAGGGATAAGGTGCCTTTTCAATGGCTTCCAATGCTTTACATTTATGTCTATATCCACCCTTGGAAGGTGTGTGTCCCAAGTCATCTACTTCATCACTACTGAATCTCTACTTTGTGTATTCTACAATCAATAATTTTCGTTCTAATCTTCTTGATACTCTACACAGCCTCTGATCATGTTCTTCCATGCCTAGCCCACACCCTAAAATATCATCTTGGAAAACATACACACTGGGCATGCCTTCAGGCAAATGTGACATTACTCTTTGAAATACTGCAGCAGTCGAAGCCAACCCAAATGGCATTCTGACATACCTATACATGCCACCTGGAGTAATAAAAGTGGCATATTTATGGGAATCAGGATGTAGCTGTATTTGGTGATCCACAGCAACCAAGCAAATAGTTGAAAACATGTCTACTCCAGCAATGAAGGTCAACATTTCAGAGATAACTGGCAAAGGATACTTTTGAACAATTATGGCTTTGTTCAATTGTCTCAAATCCATACATATCCTCACTTTATCATTACGTTTCCTGGCAACCACAGTAGGAAATAACCATTCAGATGCATCAACTTCTTCAATCACTCCTTCATCCTTTAACATGTTTAGTTCTGCTTTAACATGCCTTAAAGCTGTAGGTATATGTCTCATAGCATGCAACATGGGTCGAATATCAGGCTTCACAAGTATCTTATGTTTGTACCCTTAACATTTTCCACTACTCTTTCTAAACACATTAGGAAATAGTTCCTTTTCATTACCCCCCCCCCCAACTCCCCCGACACATTCAGACTCAACACAACTATTGTTGGCCATCACTATGGAAATAGGTTCCTGCCCACCTGCATTTAATTTAACCTGAAGTTTAGCCCGATCTTCCCATCCTAAAACATTCACACTCTTTGATGCCACATATATTTTAACCTCTGCTAACCTTCCCTTGAATTCAATTAGTGCACATCTGTATCCCAATATCTGAATGACTGAATCTTCAAAGGTTCCAGGATTCCTGATATTCAACTTTTCCAGAACAGTGTTAAATCCTTTTGAGCATAACTCCTGCCACCTTTCTTTTCATTATAATAGTGCAAGGGGAACCTGAATCGAATGAGTTCCGAAACTATTCCCTCAATCTGAAACATGGTTTTAGGAGTTGTCTTTTATTTACTACTTCTAACCATCATAACCACGTTTACATATTGTCCCTCTCCTTCATCCTCATCCTCTTGTACACATTTTATCCTTTGATTGGATTTTTAATTCTTGCATACTATACTAAAATGACCTTTCATTCCATAATTTGAACACTTCTTGTTAAGTGCCGTACAATATTGTGAATTTGCATAGTGTCCCTTTTTGCCACATCTAAAACACTTTCCCCATGTAAGTTCTTTTTGCGTTCTTTTCTCCATTTTCTTCTGCTGAATACTTGTTTTTCCACTCTTTGCTGCTCACTAAATTGGCTTCCTTAGATACCTCCTTCTCCTTCACTGCATTAACTTTAGTTATCTTAGTTCCCAAGTCATTTTCACAATCCTTGATAGCCTTACTGCACGTTACCGTGTGTTCCACTTTCTTAGCAATTGCCATTGCTTCATCTAAGGAAGAATCACTGCACATCCATAACCTTTCTTGGACCACATTACTATTTGTATGGATAATAATTTGGTCTTGGATCAATTCATCCTGTGTTACATCTCTGCCGAAATTGCAGCTTGCTGCTAGCTTTTTGAGCGCATTGACATACTCCTCTACATTTCGTTCACTTCGTTTCCTCATGTAGAAATAATGCCTATTCACTGATACATTAGTTTTGGGTTGATAATTGTCAAGACCTTCTATCGCCAAATCATATTGATGGGCACTATCTCCATCTCCTTCCCCACCTCTTTGAGGAGGCAACTCCCTATATACACTCTGTGCCCTTCCGGACCTAAGGAGTGCAGAAGCAATATTTTCTTTTTAGTTGCTGTGAAGGCTCCATTGTCAATAGGGTCCATATAATTCCTCCAATACTCCTTCCATTCCCTTCATGGAATGGAAGGTTCAACAACTGTAGCCAGAAATGGTTGAGGAGGATGCATGGTAATTCCTTGCATCCTGTTGAATTGTAACTGTTACAAGTTGTCCCTCTGTAGTTGTAAGTAAGACGTGGTTTACAATTGTTGCGACTGTCTGGTCGTTCACAGTAATTATAACTGCTTAATGCACAGTCTGATCTACACTGCAATGTACTTTAGAAGCATTTTCTTATATGCTACCGCGTAGCCTCGCATAGAAATGTCTCAAGTTCAGCCTGTTTAAAAGATGGCTGCACGCAATGTCACGTCTTAAGGTTCCTTCCTTTAATATTACAACATCCCAAATCCACAAAATGGATGCTTGCATGAATCAGGGCACGTGCGTGTGATTACTTGTAATGTGCCAGTCACTCTGGTTTAGCAATATAGCAGCACACGCTAGTTTCGCCCTGCAACCTCCAGTACGATCGCACCCATCGGCAGGGCAATATCCTTGGTTATGACAGGCATGAACACCAGAATCATGAAATCACATACCGGCAGCACTGTGGGGCCCTCCTGATACTCCAAGACTATTTCTCATCACCAAGACGCTGTTCCGCATCCCATCTTCATCACCATTTGAAGTAAGGCACGATAGTCACCAGTAACAGTGGGAACGTATCTTTATTGAATAAGATGGAGGTATCATATCGGTAACAGGCCCCACTTCTCTCTAATCCTGCTCCAACCGCAACAGCAACAGCAAAAAACACTCACCACAATCCATCTACATTACAACCCCTCACCATTCCATGCTTCTCATTCAATCCCTCTTCCCAATTCTAAATCTACAAATATACTACACATCTACAAGAATACTACACTGGTCTCTGGCAACGTCCAGGACAAAGCATCAATAACCCCCTACACACCCACACCGGCCTGGACAGCCATCAATGGCAGGCTTGACAGGATGGATGGAATGAAGGGCACAATGAAATGAGGGTGGGCTTCGGTGTGTGCCTCCTCCGAGTCCAGTGCCCTTGACCCAGTTGCCTTGAATCAATGGGAGCCAGCTACGAGCACTATGATATGGCATTTGTAACGCGCCTATACACAAGTGTATATCCGCGTGGCAGTAATATTTTAGGAGGCAGAGTCGAGATTGGGCTCTGCATACTGTTCCATCAGTCTCATACTGGGCCCCAGTGACCTTCTCCCAAGTTAAGCGGTGGACGTCGGGTCCCATCAAGATGTTTCATCTGCTTATCAAAGGTAACCCTTCTGTGTGGGACAGAATGGGGATGTAAAAACCCATTATGTTGGGATGAAAACCTTGAAAGCAAGGTGACACTCGCCAAACAAAATGGAGCAACTGTGTTGGGTGGCCTTGCAATGGAAGACATTAGGTGGTTTGGTGGCTTGGGAGAGTGCTGCACAGCACTACTAATCGGGTGAGAGGAAGAGCACAGCAACATTGCACCCACCAGGCATTTGCACATACCCAAAACATGCTCCTGCCGATTAAACACGTCCTCTCCGATGGCCTAGGGGGGAAGACACAAGTACACAGTCAAATGTACTCTGCTGCTCCCCACTACACAACAAGCGAAAGAGTTTTAATACCAACAAAACTCGATTGTGGGGATGAGTGCTCTACCAAACAATAGAGCTGCCCCAAATATCTTAATTGCTGAGGGCGAGTATGCTCTTCCTTTTTGCATTGACGTGCATACTAGCTCAGGAGCCATCCGGATAGATCTGGCATGCATGGATATAGGCATAGAACTCAACACCTTTAAAAATATGCAGCGTTAGATGCGTGGTAGCCATGCACTCCGCAAATAATCCAGTATAGCACAGCACAGCACAACTTTACAGAGCAGAGAAGCAGCATAGGAACGAATGGCATAGCAACCCAATGGCAGATAGCAAACAGCAAAGCACAGCACAGCATACCGCATCCAAAGCAGTGTAGAATGAGTGCACTATCAGAGCATAGCAAAACAAACATCATGCCAGATTACACAGCATAAGCACATAGGTATGTTATAGCGAAGCAGAACTGGAGCAGAACAATTATAGCATGTAGTACCATAACACAGTGCAGGGGTCTGCAACTTTGGATCTCCAGATGTTTTGGACCACCACTCCTGTGGTTCTTTATCATTGACTATGCTGGCTAGCGCTCATGGGAGTTGCAGTCCCAAAGGTTGCAGACTGCTGATGTAGTGTGATAGAACATGAACGAGATGGCAGAATACCGCTGCATACATGCAATAGCCACATGGCATGAGATTGAGCATGTGTTTGAACAGGAGGGATCTAGATGAACAATTGACACTCTAGAACATACAACAGCCCAAGGCAGTTTGGCCTAAAATGTATAAACTGTTGCGTGTGTTTGAGAGTGTGTGTGTGTTTGTGTTAGAGAGAGTGTGTGTGAGAGAGAGAGAGAGAGAGAGTGTGAGAGAGAGAGTGTGAGAGAGAGAGAGAGAGAGAGAGAGAGAGAGAGAGAGAGAGAGAGAGAGAGAGAGAGAGAGAGAGAGAGAGAGAGAGAGAGAGAGAGAGAGAGAGAGAGAGAGAGAGAGAGAGAGAGAGAGAGAGAGAGAGAGAGAGAGAGAGAGAGAGAGAGAGAGAGAGAGAGAGTGAGAGAGTGAGAGAGTGAGAGAGTGAGAGAGTGAGAGAGTGAGAGAGAGAGAGAGAGAGAGAGAGAGAGAGAGAGAGAGAGAGAGAGAGAGAGAGAGAGAGAGAGAGAGAGAGAGAGAGAGAGAGAGAGAGAGAGAGAGAGAGAGAGAGAGAGAGAGAGAGAGAGAGAGAGAGAGAGAGAGAGAGAGAGAGAGAGTTTTGCACATGCGCGGCCATGTCTTGAAGCTGTGCATGTGGAAGTGAATTGAAAAATCGGTCCTGTTAAACTCGAGATATTCCAAGATAATGTAGCTATAGAGGTGTTCCTGTGCACAGAGCGCGTCATAGCATGCAATGCCTATCGTGTATGACACAGCAAAGGAAAAGGCGGACTCAAACGATCATTTTTCAGAATCCCCATAATCAAAAACGCAACATTACCAGAGGAAAGAAACATAGCATGGACGAGGCATATGTAGTAGTGAAACGCACAAAGCCATGGCTGGAATTGAGGCACGTTTCCCCAGATTCGAAAACTGTCCAAAAAGGTCTCCCCGAATCTTGAGACAACGAGCTCAAGCCTGAACCCGTGCATGCTGCACCAGCAGTTATCTATTCACATCGCTCGGAGACAACATTCTGAGCTCAGAAGAGCTCTGCTTCCGTGTCTCGGTTTTGCAGTTAGGCCCAATAAAGTGAGAGTAATCTGTCAAAGCTGCAGACGCTAGGCGATTCAGTGCAAGTAGTGCTCCTCAAGGGGAGCAAACGTCAAAGGGCAGAGGTGCACAAAGCGGATTGCGGTGCAATTTAATGGCTGCGAGCATGTGAACATGTTTTCTTTCCATGTGTTTTAGGCTCAACTTCCTTTGAAGAGAGGTCATTTTAGACTTCCAGGCAGGATGGTGAAAATGCACCTACAACTGCACTCTTTTTGGTCAACACGCTACTGTAACAATTTATATATTCTGCGGTTGATTTATTGTGTGATTTATGCAGGTTCCATGGCATAGCTACAAAACCGTGTTATTTCTTTCTAACCCTGTGATTTTTACACGTTTTACTACCCTAGCACTTGCCTGCCAGGACTCTACCCCTGGCCTCTCCCCGTCATCGTTCCCATAAAATCCAGGAGTCGTTCGTTTCCCTCCACAGCAGTGCGTATAACTTTGAAACGTACATGCCATTGAAGCAAACGAACATTGAACGTAACATTGCATGTTGCATAGAAACACAAGTCGCACTTATGCAAGCGTAGCATTGAAATACACAGAGCATTGAAGAACACAAGCAGCGTTGACACAAGCATAGCGTTTAGCACTGTAGCATTGAGAGAGAGCATTGGCAGTCAATTTCACAAGCAGCACTGAGGAAATGGATAAAGTACACGTAGTTTTGAGAGGCACATGGATAGAATCAATAGTAGGAGGGAGGCGATTGGAGGGGGCTGCATAGATGTAGGGAGGATGATACAGGGGCATGAAGGGAGGAAGATAAGACAGAAGGGGATGAAAAGGTGAATGGATGGAGGAAAGATGGGATACAGGTACTGAGGGATAAAGGGAGAGATGATGACGAAGGAGTTAAGAGAGGGAAGGAGGGAAATGTGTAGGGAGGCGGGTGAATGAAGGGATGGAAGGGAAGGGTGTAAGAAAGGACAAATGGGATGAGGGATGATGGACAGAGGGAGTTAGGCATGGAGCGATGAGGATGGAAAGCGTGATGGGAGAGTTGCGGAGGGAGGATTGAATGGGGAGATAGAAAGTGGGATGAAGGGACGGTTGGATAGGATTGTGATATGGAGAGAGGATGGAGGTGAGGGGTCAGCAATGTGAGGACAACTCTGTAAATGTTTTTCATAAGATGCCATTTTATTAGCTTAATCCCTTAAGTACTAAGGGCAAGTATGCTTGTAATTTTTGCAGAGACTCGATTAATGCTCAGCAGTAAGGGTTTGATAAATGCCTTACTATCCCTACCCTGAAGGGAATTTCACTGCCTATCAAAATAAACTAAAGGAAAAACTCTTACAAAAGTAATCTGTCCCTCACACTTACAATAAACATATGAAGGAAATATATGGCAATTCAAAATGGAACAAAATCAGTTACGCGAAACTATACTTCATTACAATTTCTCCTTGTGACCTGGGTAATGTTCCCTTCCCCAGACTCAAAGACGGAATGTGTAGCAACAGTTCATAAAAGGAAAGTTCCATTTTAGAAAAAATGTCTATTAATAAGATTCTTCATGCTTCAACTAGTCTCTCAATGGTATTTTCCAACAGTTCCAAAAGGAAATAACAAATCTTGGTTCCTCCACTTTACTTGTAACCAAGATTTCAACACAACTTCTTCCTACGAACCAAAACCACTTTCAAAGTTCCTTGATAGCTACAGAAATAATTTGTCAAGACGATTTCAATGTTTCACAAAATCATGTGGTGGCTTTTGCCACCACTTCTTCTGCACAGTCTTTAACAACAACACAGTACTTCAATATATTTTACCTTGTCCACTCACCTGCCAGGTCTACCATTACATGGTGCCTTTCCTGGTATACTCACCTGCCAGGACAAAAGGCTTCTAATACTACTGCAAGTTTGCTTCAATCAACTTGATAAAGTCTTTTGACCTTCAATTACTTAATGAACACCTCTTCTAGAGATGCATGAACTGCATTGGTGCTGTTTAGGCAACATGAAATGCAGATTATGCTCCTCTGCTACAGAATATTAGTCATCAGGAGGGCAGCTCTTCTGCCACAACCAAGGGGGGATTCATGGAATTATTTGCGCCGAAAAACGGCGATTTGTGACCCATTCTGCCCGCAAATCCCCATATGTTAAACAGGGATTTGCGGGCAGAATGGCACACAAATCCCTGTTTTTGGCGCAAATAATTCCATGAATTAGTCTGCAAGTCTTTTGGTTTTCAACAATATCTGTATCAACAACTTCAGTACGGGCTACGTCTTCTGGGTAACTTAAAACACAGTGATCTTGTTTGTTCCATCCTTGGGATTGATACCTGCAATGCAGATTATGATCCTCTCCTCCTGAAGGTTGGCTATCCGGAGGGTAGCTCTTCTGCCACACTTGTTTTCCTACTTATAGATCAACCAAATGATGAAAATAGCTTTTTAATCACTCTTGATTGTCTTTGCCTTGGTCAATGCTTGTTTGGATCTTTAATAACTATTGCTTCTTCACTGTGACCATAGGGTTTGCAATTGGTCTGCTTCTTAATTGCCCTCTTCAGGTTTTGGCAATATTGGTTATTGTTAAGGTCTTTTAAAATGGCCTTCTCTTGGCTTTGGCAATGGTAGTTTCTGGTACCTTTGACATTATAATTGCCCCCAATGTTCTTATTCTGCCACATTAACTGGTAAGCATCACTTTGATATGCAAAGTTATTCTTAGTCTGCGAACTCTGCTCCTTTCTATTAGTTTGCTATTCAATATTGTTAACACGGGCTAGCAGGCAATTACGGAGCGCTCCGGGGTCACATACAACTAGTGAACTCACTTTGTGCTGCATGCTTGTCCGCTCGCACCGCTGCCTTTTTGTCTCCTGCTTCCTCCACTTCCCGTTAAAATGTAAGATACTGCTTTATGGTTCCTTCGGCCCCCGCTGGTCGGGAAAGGAGCATTCCACGCTCCAAAACATTTTTGGTGCTCGTCTGTCACTGAAGTGCTCATTTCTTGGGGGAAAGCTTTTCAACTAAACGCTTACCACTGCACAACCTCTGCATACTAGGTCTCGAAGGGCAGAGACCCTCATGAAGCCAGCATCCATGTCACACAGTGGTGGCCCTGGCATCTCGACCTTCCTGCAACTTCCGCTGCCACTGCAACGTGGAGTGTCGACCATTACTCCACCTACTGATTCTCCTGCTACTACTTCCTATGGCCTGCACCTGAGGGTGTTTTTTATATCCAATAATCCCCCTCAGGTGTGGGTCATTACAATCACTAAACTGCACCTTGCTGTCTAGTGCCTCCAAATCGCTCTTCCTCATCCCAGTTGTAGAGGAGCAGCTGCATGCCTCTACAGGAAAGCCTGTTCCCCTTCCTCCCATATGTTGGAGACCTGAGATCGTGCCATGTTGGACACCTGTCGTTGTGCCAATAATGCAGTGTGTATTTGCAAGAAGATACCCGTTGAGGAAACCTTATTGAATGTATCCCTGAAGTAATGACAACCTAAGGGAGGAACTCCCGGAAGGAATATGAGAAAGAGCTGAGAAAAGGAGTCAGTGACGTCATACAAAGTCTACACGACGTCCCAAGATACTGACTGAAGAGGACGTATGGATCCTAAAGAAACTAATGATGAAGTAAAGAATCCAGTGAGCTCTCAAATATAAAAGAAGAAGATTGCATATGCACAAAGTGCTGTAGAAAATCAACCGTTCAATAAATGTACAGATGCTGAAATGCAAGGTAGACTAAGTCATCACATAAGATGGCTATACATAGTGAATAGAATGCAGGTGAAGCCGCCTTTGTGTAGAAGTTGGACATCGGTATCATGAATTTATTCAGCCAGGACCCATGAACCAGGAAGGGAAAACTGTGTCAGAGCAAGAATAAACAGAATCGTTCCGCTGCAAGACAAGGCTGTCTGGCCTGGAGTGGAGATTGAAGAAGCCAAAGTCAGCTATCTATTCTGGAAATGAGTGAACACGTGGAGGATGAATCATCCCTTGTTAAGGTGCAAGCAAAGCACACCAAGAGTGCCAAGGTCAATCCCAACCATTCATAGGTTTTTCATTATTGTCATGTAGTATGACATCACCTCTGACATATTCTTTTACATAAAAGCTATGATTTGTGTGAAGATCGCTGAAAGAAATTGAGCATCCGTCCTTTGGTGTTTGTTGTAACGCCATGTTTTAGATAATTGTTAATAAAACAGTACTTCCATCTTCCTGAGTTGATTCAGTTATTTGGACTCAGAATTATTCTGTGTGATCCCATCCATTACTTATGCATGTTCCTAAAGGACCCTAAGCTCACAGTACTTAGTAACATTGGGAACTTCAAGTCCCACAATTCCCAATTAGCTTTTTCTCTCTGACATTATGTTTAAATGGATTTACTTCACTTCCATTATTAATCATGTTTTCAGGTGGTGATTTAAAAGGAGTCATTGCTTGTTTTGCATTCAAAGGAGCACTAGCTCCATCAAAACTTAAGATGGCATTGTTCTGATGTCCACAATTAATTTCCCCTTGTTGGCTACAAGAGTTGTAATCATTATAAATGTGGGCAACTTTATGAGGGGGGGCTCCTATGTCTGATAAATGATTGATTAGGGCCAGTTTCACAATCCCCAGAATTAATAGTTTTTGAACAGAGAATCTCACTTTGACAACAAGCCCTTATATATTCTGGCATCCCCGACAAGTCTTTCGCTGATAGAGAAATACTGCGTCCCAGCCAACGGGATCCTCGCACTCCCCTGGGGCCCTTCTCCTCCCAGGTGATCCTCCTGGCCAATGCCAACCCCAGGGTTAGGATCAGGTAGCGGCTGCCTTCCCCTGGCCACCTGGGAGGAGACTTTAGGTAGGGCTTTTGTGAGAATTCCGCAGGGTTCATCACATAAGGGAGAGAAGGAAGAAAAGCATAGAGGAGCGTGGGAAGATAGAGGGCTGGGCAGGTAGTTGGATTAATGGTATGGCTGGTCGATGGAAGTCTGGTGTGGAGGATAGATGGGCAGGTGAAATCGGAATCCTGTACTATCACACTGCACGGATTGAATGAAAATACAATCCAAACACACAGTAGGTTCAACGTATAAGTGCCCCCCACCCTTTTTGCTCTTGTTTAGATGGGGAGGTGGATGCATGAATGGATGCACAAACACACAAATGGGTGCAGCTCAAATACAACTCACATGATAGAAACACCACTGACATGTACATTTACGGATAACAAATGCACAGACACACAATCATAACACTATATGGCTGCAACAAACAGTATATACACAAAACGCAAACAGTATGCACACTCGCATTTGTGGTTGACACATGTGCAACACATACCTGCCAATACACCATCACAACACTAAAGGGCAGGCTGCATGGAACATATTATGCATGATTAAAGAAGATCTAGTTGGTATTCAGGCATGGAGGGAAAATAATTAATTGAAGATAGAAGTCTGAGCCATTAAGAAAGGCAAACACCTGGAACAAACTGTTTGGCCTGAGAATTTTGGGAGATGACTCATTTTGTGGTGGGCAAAATTACTGTTGACGGAACGCAATTGGTAAAATTCCCCAACAATTCTGTTCTGCCGGCAGGGCAGATTTCTATCTTGTGATACATATCCTTTGGTGGTTTGCTTCCAGTGAGGATATTTCACTGTCTCCTGAAAATTTCGTTTTTTTGGCCAAAAGGCACAAAGAAAAATGAAATTTAAAAAAGGGAAAACATTTAATTTAAGGGGGTAAAGAAGGAATTTCGTTTTTCAAAAAAACTACATTTTTAAAATAAAAATTGTGGCCAGAAAAAGGACAGTAACTGCCAATTCTGAAAAATGGGTAAAATTGGCAGATCAGGCAAATGTTGCCTTGAATCTGCTGATTTTTCTGCAAAATGCAAGTGAGCCATTTTGCCCACCGTTAGTCCAATTCCGAGGCAGTCAATAAAGGACCTGGGAATCTCGACTGATGCAAATCTCTATGTTTCTATACAGATTTTATGTAGATTTTAAAATCTTGTATCTTACCTTTAATTTCCAAACAGGGTTTTGGTGACACATTTCTTTATTTTATTAAAGTGCTAATGGTTAAAACAAAACCTTATGAACACTATACATTCATCAATAATAAAAACATATAACAGTACGTATAACAATGTCTCAAGTCAGTTAAGAACATCATTCACTCTATTAAAACACATTGCAATCTACTAAGACGCATACTAACTCATCAAGTCTCTCCACAATCTTCTGCCACATATAATATAAATTGAAAGTTAATTTCAAATTATTCCCAGAGTATCAAAAAAGCCCAGCATTGATATGAAACGTAATTTGCAAATTCATAGTTAAAATGTCTATATCCTTTGATGCGCAACTCTCTCAGACTATGACACTTCATTAATAAATATCTTGCCATCTCCACCTCCAATTTACATAAACGACAGACATTCCTCATAGGGAATGCTCAACCATATTCCCGTTCTAGAAAGGGATGGAAGAAGATTAAAAAACGGAGTTGCGTAATAAATCTTCAAACATTACTGTTACTAAGTTTGATTATATATTCAAATGGCCCTTTAATTGGAAATCATTGGCGCACATAGACATGAAAGCTAGAATTTTCAGCCAGCTTTTGAAATTTGTGATCTCTGTCCAAAATAAAGGCCTTCTTTTTAAATAGCCAGTTCAGTATTATTCGTAAAATCCATATTACAACCTATATAATTAAAAAACATCTTACGTCTACAACCCAGTCTCTCAAAACCACAGAAGGGGTAAGCTTTAAAAAATAAATAAATAAATAAATAACACTTTAAAATGACATTGTTCTTCTCAGTTAACATCTTTAGATAAAACATGCTACAAGATATATTTTTTTTAAAGGTGTGCAAAGTAGTAAGACCTAACTCACTATTAATGGCTTCTAGCGGAAAGGAATTCAGCAGTCCTAATGCCAAACGCCAGATCTTACCTTCCAGAACTCCGGGCCAACTTGTCTCACCAAATGAAAAAATCTCAAGTCTATACAGCGCACAAGAGGCCAGGCCAAATTTAAAAATCTGGAGAAGCCCTTCCACCTTTCCGGCTAATCAAGCTTCTGGTAGCATAGATCCTTTCCGTGACCTTAAGTCTAATAGTCTTAGCTAGTTTATTGGCACTCTAAGAATCCGTCATTGTGACCCTCTGGTCCATGTAAGAGCTGACCACTTCAATAATTTGCTTAATTTTCCAGAGACAGACTGACTGGTCTTTTTATAAGGCTGAATGATCATAACCTTAGTTTCATCAAGGTTTATAGTCAGTGGATTGTCCTCGGAATATTTAGATAGCGAGGCCAAACTACAGAGCAATCGGCATCCTGCCTAGGATGATGGCATCCTCAGCATAGGCCAGCCAAGCAACATGCTGCTGGCCTAGTCGAGGGGCAAAAGTTCCTACAAGTCTTATGGGCTTCATCAATATTTGCCACATATAAATTATAGAGGGTTGGCGTCAATGAGCGTCATTTGTTCAGGCCATGGTTTGCCATGATGTTTGGTGATTAATGCATTTAATTAATCCAGGTTGGAATTTGAAAATCTCATATTTAGATCTGGCAACACAGTCAAATGCAATGTGTTCAAAATGCAGCAGTCTGCATTCTACTTGGTTTGAAGGAATAGGATTACGTTACTGGTGGACTGAAATCGCTGCCCTGGCTGAGACTTCAAGCTAAAACCTTACTACTCCAGTGCTTTAAGTGAGTTTAGAAATCGATGGGGGGCTGTAATGAGGGGGTGTGGCCTAAATGATGGGCATCACCAAGTTTCGCCAGCACAGGACAATAAAAAGTGGCTTTCCTCGCCGTCAGGTTGCTTTAATTTTAATTGGCCCGTGCTTGGGATTCAAACCCGAGCCCTGCTGGCGACACATCACACTGTCCTATTTCATAGGTGCTGGGTATCTTTCGTTTCATTCAATAGGCTTCTCATCATAGGCTTTATGGATCAAGCAGTCCATTTACTTAAACGAAAGAAATCCAGCACCTAATAAATAGCACAGTGCTATGTGAAACTGGCTTGTCACCGGCAGGGCTCGTGTTCGAAGCCGAAGCACAGGACATTTTAAAAAATGGCTTTCCACATCTTTTTTTTTTTACTGTCCCATGCTGGGGATTTGAACCCGAGCGCTGCGCTGACAAGCCAGTGTTGCATCGCACTGTGCTATTTCATAGATGCCCAGTTCATTATGTCTCATTCAATAGACTGTTTGACACAGAAAGGCTGTTACAGGTTGTGCCATTTCGTAGGTGATAGATTTATTTTGTTTCGGTCAATGGACTGCTTAACACATAAATCTGCAACCGGCTTTGTGTCATACAATTTTATCGAATGAAACAAAAGAGATCGAGCATTGCCGAAATAGCACAGTGGGATGTGACCCTGGCTTGATACTGGCAGGGCTTGGGTCATAGTTCGAAGTGCAGCACGGGACAGTTAAAAAAAGTGTCTTTCGTTGCTGGTGGACTGGTGGGAGCTGAGGGAGCCCCTGCATCACCCCAGCTCGATCAACGTTTCGGGAGACTGCTGGGGCTCAGCCCTGTCTAGTGCCTGCCCTCACTTAAAGTCCCGACTAGATCTGACCTAATAAAAATCGATACCGCCTCACATGTGCTTAAATACCATCTGTATGAATACCTTGAATGCTAATCAATGAGCCTTCTAAGTGTCATCTGAAACACAGGAAAGTTCGTGCTGGTGGAAGGTCCTTCTCTGTGCAGGCACCCACTCGATGGAACGCCCTTCAAATTCCGCTTCTTCAGGAAGAAAATCTGTTAACTTTCAGAAATAAATTCAAAACCTATCCATTTTAACATTTCTGATCTTGCTTTGGCGACGTAAACCTTTGTCAGAGAGACAATAAAAACTTCATAGACTAGACATTTTCCAATTATGTAGAATTTAGTACGTTTCCTTGTTATAAGATCTAGGTTAGCTGTTATAATTTGGTTTGTTACTCCTTAAAACACACAGTGATTGTGTGGATATTGAGCGCCGAGAAGCACTGGGGTAATTGAGCGCTCTATGAAAGCTCCTAAAATAACAGATAATACCGAGAACGAGCAGATTGTGACCCAAACGAAAATGCTGAAGGCGCATGCGCGGACACACCCATCACATCACTACGGGGAAGGGATTGTCAATACACGATGCACGTCAGACAGCAACACCAGTAAAACATGAATTTGCGACTGGCCCCAGCGCAATTGCATACTACGCATATATGACATGAGTCACAAGCCTGATAGAGGAGCGCACCCAACATGTACTCAGCCTCCAGTTGCAACCACCGAAGCTGCAATAAGCACACAAATTAAGTTTGAAATACACTCATTCAAAATTGGGGGGAACTCCGAGGGGGAAAGAAAGTTTTTATAAAAACTCATCAAACCCTCTGTCCAAATGGAAAATAAGTGAAGTCTTGAGAGTGTTGTGAAGCAGGGGTGTAGTGCAAGTTGTGGTTTCAATTTGAAGTTTGAGGAGGAATGTTATGTTGGGGAAATACCCCATTTAGATAAGGGACTTCTACCTCAGCATTAGCCTTTCACAGGCTTTCCGTTGTGTTACCATTGGACTGAGTGTGTTGTACCTTGAAGTTGTAACTCTACCCAAAGTTTAACTTCTTTTATTTGTAGGTAGTAACCTTAGCCGGTTTTAAAATCTTGTTTTTTCCAAATTCAGTGAAAAAAACTTTCTTAAATTGTTGAAAGCGGTGCATGAAAGCGGCTTGCGGCCATGGCAGGTGGACCCTTACATGGTTGATGCCCTGGACCCCGCAAAAGCTGCCTGAAGTGTGGTTATGACCAGTGGCACTTTGTCCAGGCATGGCCAAAGGTGCTGTCAAGCCATACTAAGTAACCACTGTATCCTTTTACCAGGCTAATGTGGCCCCAGAGCCCACGGCCACTTTGCCTGGGGCATGGCTGTATAGTCCGGGTCGGTGTACATGGCCTGGGTCTGCGAAACAGACAGGTTTTTTTGTTTTCAGTTTTAGGGGCATAATACTCCCCCCTGCCCCGAGACCCTCACATCATGCCTGTGGTTGGGTGGTCACTTGAGGGTCTGCAATATACACAGTTTCAAGTATTTTGTAGCACAGGGTCAAAAGGGCCCCACAAAATGTCTCTATTCTACACTGGCAGCCTTTTAAAATAGAATGTCAGGAACCCAACCAACCACATTTGCTGTTTTTCAACTGTCCAATCAGGTTGCTCCTTACTAGGTCCACAACCCAACTTGGGTCCACCCGAATTGTATTCACATTCTCAAATCCACATTAGCCGTATATGGGTGCACAAACTGTTACGCAGAACACAGATATTACTAATTGATTTTGCTACTTTTGGGCAATTTTATAATAAATCACTGGACGATTTGCACCAAATTTGCAAAAGCATGCTTTTAGGTCCGAATGCCTGCTTCTGTCCAAAGGTTTGAGGTCTAGAGGTTCTGGCTGCAGACACAACCAAAAATGTGTCTATAGAGAATCAATGGGAAAACATTTGGCGGGGGCGGGGAGGGATCTTCCTCCCCGTTATATTGCCCCACCTTGCCTAAAGTGTGCAAACATTTTTACAAAAATTCAGGATATGGTTCTAAAGTTCTAAGCCATGCAAAAGTACTCTAAGAATTTCTTATATATTCTATACGCTTGTATAGATGGAATTGAAGGTTTACCAAATATGCATTCAAGACAAAATACTGTAACATCTAACTGCAGTTCCCTCAACAGCAATCATTTCCTCCACGGATACACTCATGTATATACATGATACTCGCTGCAACCTTTGGTGCTGCGTCCCCAGAAGGGTTTAGTTGACGGTCCCACGCTTAAATTGGGTTTCATGCCAGAAATCACATATTCACTGACATGGCGAATCACACATCACCCTACACATAAAACTGTACATATAAAGGCTACAGTAGTAGTCATTCGGTGGTCTGCTGAACTCCCAGACTACCTCAAACACTGTGTGTGTACGTTTGTATGCAAAGACAAAGACTTCTTTGATTAATTACATCACGCACTCATGTCAACATTTCTGAAGTGGGAAAATCTATCAAAGTGAAGACTCTGGCCCTCATTATGCATTTGTCTGTAACCCGCCGGTGCTACCTGAGGGATACCGGCAAACAGTGCCACCATCTCCGCCGCCTGATATCCCGGTATTACCAGGATATTAAGGGCAGCAGAGCTGGTGTTAACTCCCCATTCTATGCAGTCCCAGAAGACTCCATGGGATTGGATTGCTGGAATTACCGGCCCTAGGAGTACCGGTGCCGGTAATTCGGGCAATTCTTTTCCAGTAAGGGCATGAACTACTGGCAGGTCGGCCCTGCCGGTAGATCAGAGTCCTTACCGGCAAACTTGTGGCTGGCTTGTCCGTGCTTACGGCATACCGTTCCTGCACCTTCCATTACTTTTACCTTGAGGAGGCCCACTCGGGCACTCGCACTACTTGTGAGCTGTGCACACACAGGGCTCTCTCCAGAAACTCGAGTCCTCTTTGTTCAGAATGTGAATAAATACTATCCATGTAGTCCAACTATAGAATTCCATGCACCCAATTGACCTCTACACACATACTCCAGAACGAAATCTATCAAAAGTGGTTGTTGTCACATTGCTTGAAAATGTTGCCCACATGTTTAACTTAAGCCATTGATACTAACACAGCTCTAAGTATTTGTGTTACAGGAAAAGGCTGGGACTCAAGTAGATTCTGTGAACTGTTGCGCTTTCGCACAGCCAACAAATGTCAAGCCCGGTACAGGCTCATGTGGCAGGTGGTGCCTCATTGATATCAGGCAAAACAGGAGGCTTACAAAAAAAAGAAACGACAGCTCTGAGAATCTAAGAAGTCGACAGGTAAAAATGCCATCTAAATGTTAAATGCCTAAAAGTAGCAATTTGAATAATAATAATTCCTGAGTGTGGTGCAGCGATATTATGAATGTTAAACGTGGGGGATTAGGAAAAGACTTAAATGAATAAAACTATACATTCTAATAGATTTTATGATACAATAAAGAAAATCATTTAATAAACCTCAATAAATATAACACAAACTAAAAATAATAGTTTGTCAGATTACGGTAACACCTAAAAGGAGAAATGAGCCTTCACGCTTAAAGGGTTCGATTGAGCACATCTCAAGCACGTAATTCCTACATGCAGGGCTTTTGGTATGTACTAGAAACCACCCAGGTGTTTATATGCTGCATACACGCTTCCTGATCAGCCCCATGCCTGGACCACTCTACACTGACTCCACAGGCATGCAAACTAACACAGGCTGCAGCCCTACCTCGAATTGCACTGCTTATTTATACACTACCACCACCCCCCCTAACCCCCCATCCCCCCATGCTGCCCATTCCTAGTCTCTCGGCGACCAAGGTCTGTTTACCGTGATGGAAAAGCCTGGCACAGTTACAACACTTTGGTGGTGACTGGCATGAGTCGCTGAGGGGCAGTGGGCGAGGAATAACCAGGGGGTGGGAGACGCCAATAAAATACATAGTTTCAAACAAAAGAAGAGAAAAAGATGACAACCCCACATATTGTCATATGGAAACGTCCCCACTCACCCGTCAAACTTAAGCACATTTCAATTCAAAACATTTAGTCAGATAAACAATGCCACTCTTTTTTGGGGAATTTTATAATTCAGTATTCAACTGTACATGCAGCCTCCTATGAGCGTTTTGTTAATGGACGATTACATATAAACGGGGACATCCTTTTCGAATCCTGGCCTTTAAATTTACTTTGGTTTGGTCCATGTTATTCAAATGAAGAGACTCATGATTAAGTCTTGTAGAGCGCAATTCATGGAGCAATGAAAACCCATGACTGAGGCATGGTGTCCCCATTTTCATTTTGTCATTTGGTAGCCCTACAATCTGACATGCAAGGGGACTTGCTCTAATCCATCACTTCCATTGGCTATATATACCCTCAAAGGACCACCTTTAACAAAGGTACACCTCAAGTGCCAAGGTAAATTCCCCCTCCCTCACCCCGTTTAACAGAAAGGATACCTCCACAGTTTCTAGGGAGGGGTATGCCATGAGCTACGTGGTAGGCGGCCGGCAATGAGACGTTCTCCTCATTGCGCATTTAATTTCAATAGGGCACCTGCCGCACCTTCTCCCACCAGGCCAGCTCAGGGGAGACCTTGAAAGACACCCCTGAAATGGTGTAGCAGGTGTGCGGGGGGGCTAGTGGTGCCCCAGGCAGTGGCCCGGGAGGCTCAGCAGACAAAGTTAGACTTCCAAGGGGTGTAGAGGGGGGCAGAGACAAGAGCAAGCATGATTCCTGGTTGCAAATGTGGTGCTGGTCTTCTCTTCTTGGTCATCTCTCCCACTACAGCATTACACTCTGTGGGTTTGCACCAGGGGCTGGAGGTAGCCAGTGGGTTTGGCAGTAAGGAAAGAAGGGGGGGAGGGGGCTGGGCCTAGATGTGCTTGCGCACCTTGAAGCATCTCTTGTGCTAGATGAAATTACCAATAAAGATCTCAGACCAAATAACCGGGACAGACTCAGAAAATATGGCAAAATACTACTTTATTCTCAATTTCATAAAGCCGTGCAAACTGGCGAACAACAGACTGATGCTCGCACACTTACACACAAACTTGATTATCCAGTGGTTAAATACCCCAATAGGAATATATATATATAAGGAAATAAACTGCTAAACAATATAATTGTTTTCGTGTGCTAGTTGTCATGGTAATTTTATTGGTCGAATAAGGTCTTGTTGCATTAACTGCATTTATTGGCTATTTTCACAGACTGCATTTCACTTGTTAATCAAGACTCGTCATCTAAAATGTCTCGTTTGTTAATTAATGCAATTTCATATTCAGTCACACCAAACACACATTGTGCAGAAATTAACCCATTGTTGTGAAGCCCCATTGATTGTTCAACATTATTGGGGACCCTTATCGAAGAATTTGGCAGAGGAGTATCTGCAGGATTAAAATGTTCATCTCTGAATATCTGCGTGGCATGATCCACGTTACCTTGTCAAATAACGTTTAGCAATAACATAAGTGCAGCACTTGCCTGGCCATGAAGCTTAACTCTGAAGGGCAAGATGGAGCCTTTTGTGAAATTTTGACTGCAGGATGAATTGTGCTAATCGCTTCTTTTAAACTCGAAAGAGAACACTGGAATAGAAGGATTTGCGCAGAGCCACCATTTGCATGTACATATCACTGCCAAAAACATTAATTGTCTAAGTTTCAACTAATATTGTTTCTCCTCCAAAAGCTGTCCCTACGTAGTCATGTAGTGGTCTTCCAGACCCTTCGATTAATGGAATCTGAAATATTCTCACTTGCAACTCAATGAATGAGTGAATTGTTTCAAAAGAAGAAAAAAAAAAGGAAAACTCCTTAATGAAAAATAGAAGGCCGACACATCCTACTTTTTAAAAGAGGCCAGGAGTCTATTCGGACATTGCATATTCTAAGAAATATCCAAATTATAATTGAAAGTTTACACTTGCAGATGTTGCTGTTATAAGAGGTTCACATGCTAGCACACAGGAATACATTCATCTGAGCACAAATCAGGATATTTGCGATGGAAGTCTTGACAGTGGGTGTATAACCATGCATAGGATTCATTACGACCTGCCAAAATATAATATAAGCAATGGAAGTGTAGAGGAGGTCCCAAATATGACCTGCACTCCACCCATTTCGAGATACCAGAAGCATACTCTTCAAGATACGTGACGTATAAGGAGCAAATGAACCAACAGAGAGCCACAGTGGGGCTCTGTCCAGTACCCATCAGAAGGACTTGTATACCTATTGAAGCGCCAATAACCAGACAATCATGGACTGCAAAGTACCCATTAAGACAACCATACCAGCAGCTGACGCGAAATGAAGACCACTTACAAACTGTCCCTGAAGAGAAACAAAGGGCTCTTATTGGAGGCGAATTGTGACGACACAATGGCCTGGACAGACGGTTAGATGAAAGAAATGACAACCAAAAAGAAGATAAAACAAAGACGAAATGTTGCAAACCATGATGAAATGGACATAGAAGAAGAAACAATGCTGAACTTTAAAGAAACGTAACCATTGAGAGCAGGATGGAAATGTGTATTTGGCCAAATGCTTGTAAATAGGCTTGGAACGCAAGAAGCAAAAGGAAATGGTACTGCTTGCAATGCTTAGTAGGAGGATAGAACGGCAAGCGCCAACTATATGTCTACCTCAAGAAGCACATTATACAAGTGCGACTCCATTTTACGAAAGAAGAATTAAGCCCAGGATGGTAGGGGCCTAACAGGCCAGGATTCATGTACCAGCACAAAGTTGGACGAAAGAGCAGAATCGAAATTTAGCAAGAAACAGCTCATGGCTAGGACTTCGAGGTGAACCCAAGGAAGGGAGGAGAGCAGCAACTCCGAAAAATTGAAACCTAAGAGCATAGAAGCCTGCCCCATGAAGCTCTTGATAAGGAGGCCCAGGCAAGTGGCGAGGCCGAACAAAGAATCAAATACGCAAATAGATAGAAAATGAAGCAGCTTTGCAGTGTACTGACACGTGACCAGCCAAGCGCGAAGAGGTACCAAAGTCTGATGTCACCCAAAACTAGAGGATGCCATAACTTTCCCTGATAAGAAGCTACAGTTTCGAGGCCATCCTCAGCCAACTAATTGACACATGGGCCTGATGGTTGTGATTGATGGAAGGGAGGCAGGGTGAATCTTGGGCCTTCCCGCACCTGGGCGACCATTCTGCATTCTGCTAATTAAAGTGAAGATTTATGCCTAGGGGTGTAACCCACCCAATCACAATGGACCAAATAATCTAGGGTCCTATAGCTAATAGAACCAATGAGACGTCGTACTTTTAGTGACGTCTATCACGAGTGATGTAGAGGGATGGGCATAGACGCCCACCCGATAAGAGTTATCCAATCCCCACACTCTATTACCATATGCAGATATAGTACCTATACTTAAGTTACCTTTTCCAACCAATAGAATTGCATATCAAACTTATGAGTTTTACATGTCAATGATGATGAGAATTTGCTATAAAAGTTACTGTTTGCATGAAGAATCTGGAAGTTGAAGCAAGACAGGAGATCGCAGCTCTGATGATTTCCATTTGTTTCCCTGTTTTTTGTACTTGTCATTAAACGGACTTCCCTTTGCCAAACCATTGACTTGTCCTTATTGAGTGGTGTTGGAGTAAGAGAATCCTGCACCCCATCCTCCTCAAGGTGCATCTATCTCGACTTAAGGCGCCGGAGGGCAAGCTCTGAATCTCATGGGCCTGTTCAGAGGTCGCTCCGCCCTCCAGTACAGAAGAATACAATCTCACAGAGTGCGAGATGTGAAAAAAGAGGATTTGAAAAAAAATCACAAAGTTAATCATGGTATTTGCCAAAGAGATGAAATGGATATACATGACCTTCATGTCATTGCTTCCTCTGCATTTGCAGCCTTCCACAATCTCCAAACTCTCTGCTTTGGCGATTAGATGAAAGTGTAAAAATCTGTGTGTCTTCAATCTTTGCCTTTGATCACAACGTCAAGTTTGCATTCACTGGCAAAGGACCAACCGAATTTTATTGGATGGATCAAGTACAAATATTTAAAGGCAGTTGCAAAAGAGAAGGGGCGCTCCATGTGCTTTTATGGGTATCTTTGGATACAGCACTCTAGTGAGTAAATATTAAAGGGCATTCCAAGAACCAGCTGCTCTGTACAAATGCATATGGTGCCAACATTTTCAAAATGAAATATGAATAGGTTATTGGCTGGGGAAAAAAGAAACAATGCCACTATTTACACAGACAGAGAAGAAAGACTACAACTGCATGACCCGTGAATGTATCATGACGTTAGAAACAGACAACAGATTCAACTTTCTAATTGAAGCTTTAAATGTGAGGATGGAGTAAGGCCTAACCTGTCCTATACTAACGTGGGATTTCCCTACCTAAATAAAACTAAGGATAGTCTGCGTCAGTAGGTTTAAATCAAAAGTCTGTCTGTGTCCAAAACCTATACTTGACCTCACGTCTAACTGTATACATTGTGTAGGGATGTCAGCAGCAAAAGGAATAGTGTTCAAAAATAAAGTTCCGAGGTTCTTCCAGCTCTTGGCCCATACTCGGCTTACCCTTCCCCAAGTTTAAAACAGTTCCAAAAGGCCTCAGGGTTCCCTTCCCAGAGCTCAACACTGTTCACAAAGTCTCAGGGTTTCCTACCCCAAGAGTTCAACTCTTCCAGCTTTCAAAACAATACCAGTTCAAATCTTTGGTCATCCAGGGTTTTCAATAGTTCACATTGATTGCTCTGTTTCTTGATTTCCAATCACTTCAACAACTGTTGCCAAACACAAACTTCTTGACATTTACTTCCCTTTGCTTTTTCCAAGTAGGGGTCACTTGGTCTAGGTGCAGTTGTCAGACCGCACAGTCCACCCATTACAGGTCAAGCAACCGATACCCCTATGCGCTTCAATATACTTTCTGTATTACTCTGGCTGTTGCCAATACAGGTTTTCTCTCTCTAAAACTGTAGTTCCTTGGATTCTTGCATATTAGGCAAATGCTAAATTGCGCATCTCTCTCTCTTGACAATATTAACTTGGCCACCACTTGTGGCTTCCACTTCCGTCACAATAGCTTTCCGGCTTTGTCATCACTTGTGGCTCACGCATATAATTCTGTAATTCCCATTAATGCCACCTTGCCTTTATTGCAATCTTGCTTTCATCACTTGCTTTTGTTCTATGCAGTATCCAAATATACTTTTAATGTCTTTCAGTCACTTCGTCATTCAATGTTACGTGTTTCAACTTCCAAAAGCACTTGTTATAGCTTGCAGCTTGGTCGATATTCAAATAAAATTGGCTTTGGCCTTCCATAGTACGTATAACAGTTTTCAGTTTGACCAGCATTTATACATGCTTGTTTCCAGTCCCCGGAGCATCCCCGGTATGAGCGTTCCCTTCTTTTCACTCACTGGTGGTATGCAGGGGCTCCTTCTGGTTTCTTGGCTTTGCTTCCCGGCTTCAATTTGCTCTGCCTCCCCTTTGGGAGAGCAACAAAAAGCAGCGCTCGCCGTCCTGGAATGCCGTAGCGTGTAGCTCACTCTTCTCCAGCAGAGGCTACTGAGAGCATCACGTGCTCTCTCTGAAACTTACAAGGATCGGGAGTTGCAGGGATTGGGAGGCTTCGGTGCTCCACAGCTCCTGCTGTGACCACCGGGCATGAAAGAAAGCAGGGTCGCAGAGCGTCTCATGGCCAGCCTTGGCCCAGGCATCTCTCTCACATGGCTTGACTAAAGCCTGTTCTTCTCCAGCCCGCTCCACTACACCAGGCCATCCCTTCCCTTGTGCTGGGTGGTCACCATTTGTATACACCTGGGACTTGGCAAATGACTGCAAGTTAGAGTCCATAACTTTAATTGCCTCACCATGGTGAAACCTATTAGCTGGACCTGCCTGATTACTACAACCGAATTGTTCCACGGACCTCTTCCTCATCTCAGTGCCAATGTGGTGTTTAGGGAAGTTTGAATGAATGGAAGTGTGCATAACTTCCGGTTGTTTCCTTCTCGTCCCATTATTAGGGTAAACTGTCTGTGGGGCATTTTGAGTGGAAGAAAGGGACAGAAACCCATGATAGAGGGTTCACTTTGACAACGAAAGGGGCATACCATGTCTCCCCTAAAGACGGCCTCTTCCCAGTCCCAAAGTATCCTCCCTCCAGGTGATCTACCTTTGCATATCTACCCCCTGGGTCGGGATCCAAAAGCAATGGCATTCCCTGGCCCCCTCAGAGGAGGATCAAGGGGGAGAAGAAGTGAGGACACCCTCAGGTTCCTCCCAGACCATCTTTGGGAAAAACAAAAAGGAATGGAAACCCATGGAAACAGAAGACATACTTGGATAACAGATATCAAGCCGTTCTGTATAGTTTTACCCGCTATATCTGCATTTCAAGAAAATTTTACAGTAACTTCATGCATTTCAATAACATTTCGAAAGCCTTATTACTTTCAGGAAGATTTGGGGGTCACAACCACTGTCACAGGCTCAGTCTTAGAGCTGTTCTTCAGATGGCCCAGATGACACTGGTCCAGGCCTCGGGTAACAGAGCAATCCTGCAGGATTAGGTGTCAAGCAGCGGAGCCATCCCATAGGTTACCCAGATCTTACAGGCATAGAGGAGTTGTAGTGGAGCTAAGCAGATCCCTAGTGTGCATACTTTGCCCTCACCGGAGATATTCCAAGAAGCTCGTTTGCTAGTTCAAATGAACGAAGAGATCAAGCCAAGCCAGCAATTTCACTATGTATGGACCCCAAAGGTTGACCATGTATCACACGAGTATGAAGCATGTTGCCCGCACAATTATGAACATCAATTAATTTAAACTGCTCCACAAAACAGAACTATCAAATGTTTTCGGCAGGAAATACATCAAGTCCTCAGAAATATACATCATGTTCCGCTTGAACCAGAAGCGTGAGTTGGGTATCAAAAGCAACACAAACAAATACATGTTGCCAATTTAAAACACACTATCCACAACAGTCCCTGCATACCGGTCCACAATCCCACAATACAGTCCCAGAACACTCAACATTCTGAGAATATCTGTAGAGTTCAAGTTTAGAGATTCCAATACATCCACACTATACAGAATGCCAATCATTTGTCAGTTTGCAGATCTTAATACAAACTTATTTGGGGATGAAAACACCTATTGCTCGTTAGGTCCCGTCTCTAGTAGCTTCCCACTGCATGGCAGCCCATAGCCTGAAGATCTCGGGGGAACTCGGGGATAGGACAGCGCAGAACAAACAGCTGCAGAATAGGGTGTCAATCAGTAGAAGCCCCATCTGCCTCAATCCCCTCTCTGGACCCCTCACCCACACACTTGCCTCTTTTCTTTTATCCTCTGTAGGGCGGGTGGAGGGCAATGTAGTACAAGGCAATCCTTGTAACCCGCTAAAGCATGGGGGAACTCGTACATATTCCTCCTTACTGCAAAACACACACACCCACACCTGTGTGACAAGTCTGCAAGAGCTTCGTTTTGAACTGTGAGAGAATGGCACCTACCAGAGCAGGAACATTGTCCACAGTTAAACTGTGCAGCAGAAACCTGGGGAATAATCTTCACTCTCTAGCAGGGTTATCTAACTCCACGCCCCGCGGGCCGGATTCTTGTTGGGTTTTCAAGATACACCTCATTAATAATCATGAGATAAATATGCTTACAATGATTCTAAATGTATGCACATTTTCCTCATGAATATTAATGAGGGATATCCTGAAAACCCATCTGGATCCTGGCCCGCGAGTTGGACAACACGGTCTACAGCATTTACCCGCCGTCAGTGCATGGCACCTTTTTTAAACACCTGCTGCAATTCCTTCAGCCAGACCTAAAAAAAACGGCTACTACTTGTGTGTGCGACTGGTATTGTGGTGTGTGGATTCAGGGCTTCATTCTACATTTAAATCATCCTATGGCCCCTCCAGGGACATCAACAGTAAAGCTGGTTTGTAGACTTCCTCACCCACAGTTCATAAACATCACGTGCACCAGAAGCACAGTTCAGATCAGGCTTTTCTGAATGACATACTCTGCACACCTTATTTCTGTTTGTGCTGCCAACACAAATCTGCTAATTTCGATTTATGGAGCAAAACCTAGGAGGGTTATGCACATGTTACATGGAGCAAAAGGTGCTTTTAAGTTGCCAACATGTGGGTTTAGCTTTAGACTTTAGCGGTGACCTTGGTGAACATGTTAGGGAAGCATTGACCTATTTAAGGGCGTTTTACTTGGGGAACCTGCAGCCAAAGCCCTCCCTCATGGAAGACGGTTCTTCCCGCATGGGTAAGTAGTGTACAGAATGTAGGGGCTCACGGGCGTGCATGATCTCCAAGCGAGTAAGCAGTGCCTGGATGTCCTGGCCAGTTCCAGGGCGCAGTAACTCCTTGTCACCCAATCAGGCAAGGCGTGAGGCTCATGGGGAAAGCATGGTGTGGTACACACATTGTTTGGATAGAAAACCTGATCTGAGTTCTAGGGGGAAGCAATCCAGTGCAATGCAATGGAACAGTGCTTAGGCAGTGCTGCCTACAGGCAGGTTGCCTGCTTCTAAGTGGTCTCATCTTTCGCATCCATGTGAAGTGATGTTTAGGCTGAGACGATTTGTTAAGTGCACATCTACAAAGCTAATTGTTTCTAGGCACTAACAGCACATGATGTCTTGCAACCAGAGTCTACCAAAACACAAGCAGGGATAGCTGGAAGGTTTAGAATCAATCTTAACCACTGGCATTGCTCTGGGAAACCCTCCAGACCATCGCTCTTTGTCTGCCAAGCTATTACCGTGTATCCAGATTAGCCACCTAGGTCTTGATTCCATGTCTTCCAACAAAAATATTCTTGTTTTCCCACTCTGTCGCTATCTCATGAGCTTTGACTCCCTCACCCCCAAGAGGCTACCATCAAACCTGGGCTAAAGCCCATAGCATGCTCCTAGCATGCTCTGTGCAGCACATGCCCCTTGACCTTTGTCAAGTTCAGAGGACCGACCCTCCGACTTCCTTGTACCTCTCTGGGGCTTTAGCACTCTTGCTCTACCCCCTTGCCAGGGTCTGGTTTTCTCCCTGTGCTTGGCTTGCTCAGGGGGTCAATCTCCCTCTCAGTGCTTGACTGTCTTCTTGGGCCTGCCCCTCCCCCAGGATATGGTCCATTGCCTGGAAATCCTTTCTGCTGTACTGTTGGACCCAGGCCGCTTCTCATTACTTTTATAGGGGTCTGTATTGGTGAGCATATTCGGTGTACTGCATTGTGTGGATGTGGTTTATGGGCCACACAGATTCCTATCCACATCCCGGAATCTCTACGAGCACAAGGTTCCTGCCACCTTGCCAGCAACGTTGATCCAAGCATCCCTCTTTGGCAGTGTGGCCAGTGAAATGCCAGCACCCTAGTGAAATCTCTCCCACCTTGCGCTGGCTGCTCTACAGGGCTCCTTGCAGCTCTCCTGCAGGTCAAAGGGGGCACCTCTGTGTACCACCTCTGGAGGACGGATATCAATGTGTGAAGAAGATCCTGGCCCCTACGCCCTTCAGGTCTTTCCCATGTGATGTTCAGCTTGTCCTCCGTTTCCTCGCGTGACACAGGGAGATTTGTGGGTCATCAGGATCAGAGTGGTTGGTTCTCATTTGTTAATTCCATGGACTTACAGAAAGGGGAAGGGGAAGGGGAGGTGCAGAGGGGAAGGGGAAGCGGAGAGGAAAATGGGACACCACTACACACAGCCTTTTAACAAAAGGCCAACCAGACAAGTAACGCCTCCTGTCCTCTCCTCATAATTTGAGCAATTGAGCAATATATTGCAGAAATGCAGTATTACCGAAGCAGTGCCCACAGAATCCCAGCACTGGAATCAAAAGTCAGGAGGTGAAACAGGCACTGTACTTGGAACAGGCGCAAAAAGAGCAACAAAAAAAATAAAGTTTGCAAAGCAGAAGTAGGACAGCACAACCAGACAGAATGCAACAGATCACTGCGGCAAAACTTGCACAATACCCAAGTTTCATTTTTTTTTTTTAAACAAAACACCTGATGCACTGGCAAACTCTTACCCAACTGCATATCCACAATCTGGAAATAGAGACTGGTTGACACATTTGGAGCAAGTTACTCAGGGAGGATAATATTGGTCACGTGTGTTACTTAGGAGTATTAGGGACACTTTCTCTCACAGTGTAATGCATATAAAGACATTCGGGACACTTTATTCCCCCCACGTTTTGTGAGAATAAGGAAGTCTTTGCAAGTAAAACAGGACAAGAGCAGCTCGGCTCCATCCTGAGATGCCCCCAGAATTACAAGAGAGATCAAACGAGGTCTTTGCATGTTACCAAAGACAGTGCATCCAGCAACATGGACTTTCAGAAAGAAAGAATCCTCAACGATCTTAACTGAAGAGACGCACATGCAGCGTCCAACAAAACACTTGAATACAAACTATCGCCCATAAAGATTTAAAGCGAGGCAGATGGGATTTTTTTTTTAAGGGAAGAGGCGGGTGATCATGCTTTGGCACATAAATGACGGCAAGAAAGATAGGTGAACTAAAGTTGGTGTTGAACAAAAAAAAATAAAACGTTATTTTCATACATGAGCAACAATGTCTTTTGATCACAAAAGAACGTAGAATAGATAAGGAATCAGATTTGATGGGAAGCAGTGAACTTCTTACAATGGGGCGAGTTAGAGGGACACTCTGACCAGGTTGTGCAGGTGAGTAAATGGGACAGTCACCCGAGACAATCCATAAGTAGACACACGTAGATTAAGGACAATTAACATTGGATATTTAAGTTCAGGTAGGTGGTATGGCCAGCTGTGCTCAGGTTGTGACCATGATGGGTGAAGTGCTAGAGTGGAGGCAGAGATGCTTTAAATAGTATACGATTAATAATAGTTCCTACCGCCCACTTATAAAGGGCACACCACAAACGGGTTTTTTTTTACCACTCAGTCACATGAGTTACTGAAACCCACCTTTTATAGAGCTGTGCAAGGGCCCTGCTTTGGGTGATGTAAATAATGATCTATGCAAATAGCCCACTATGAGCTCTTTACCCTTTCAACCTATTGTGGAAGCCACCTGGTGCACTGCAGACACAAGTGCAGGCATGTGGAGATGTGCAGCGGCTGCTCACATGCCAGCGGGTGTGCACACACGATACCTGTGCTAATGCAGTCAATGGCTGGAATGCCAGCGTGCACCATTCGGTATGTTCAGATTGCAGAGCTCTTGATGTGTGACGTCATCACTGAAGACCAGCGTGGTGGGACCAGGTTGCACATAAATAGCCACTTAATTCTAGAACCATCGCGTACCCAAGTGTCAACCTTTGCAAACGTTAACTACTTGTTTGAGGACACACTCATACCCAGAGATCTCTAGGCATGGATTTTTTTTTCCTAAGCGAACAAGTGGGATGTCAACTGTGACCAGAACAGTGATAAAGCACCCATGGAACACAAAGAGAAGGGAAGAGAGTTCCAGAGGTGAGTGGCCTGGGTTGAGAAGCATCTACCACCCTCACAGATCAAGAAAGAAGGTGTTGCGAGATCTCCCTCTGGTGAATACATCAGATAAGTCTTGAGGACTAAACCAGAGTCGTAGATAAGCGATAAAACAAAAAAAAAAAAAATAACAAATCACTCTATTATGGACTTCCAGCCAGTGGAGTAACTTTGCTGAAAATGTTGGGGGGGGGGGGACATGACATCTGAAGAAAAGGTGCCCCAGCCAAATGAATGGGGACAAAATGGTGTGCCATGAAAGTTGGGGGGGGACAAACACCCCTGTCCCCCCTAAAATTATGCCCATGCTACCAGCCAATGGAATGATTATCTAGCTGCAGAAACATGGTCACATTTACACAGCCCTTCGATGAGACGCACAGAAGCATTGTGCACCCTTTGCAATTTTGCCATACAAGACCAAAGCAGACCTGGATTAAAACAGAATGACACTCATGTCTGGTGTGGATTAGGGACACAACCCCTAGCTTCCTATGTGGTATAGAAGCAAAGGCACGATTTTCCTTAAGTGAAAGAAAAAGTAACTAGTTACAGAAATAATTTGGAGAGTGGCAGATCCTTATCAAACAATAAACCAAGGTTCTCGGGTCATTCTTGAATGCAGTAAGGTGCCCAGTTGAAGTCTAATACTGATGGACCGTAAAGTGTTCCTATTTTTTCACCAAAAGAATCATTTCAGACTTAGTACTGATCAATTTTAAAAAGGTGAGATTTCACCCACTCTTGTACAGCATTCAGAGGCTCATGTAGGATGACCAATTGCACCTCCAATCCTGTAATCATAATGTCCCCCCAGATATTGTAGATGGAGGATTGCAAAAAGATCCCAAGAGGTAAGCAAGCGAAAGAGTGGAACAAGAAATGTCGTCGAGCAAGGAGACAGAGGCAATCCCTGTGAAATTCCACCGGTGACCCTTAAAGTGGATGAAGAGAAGTATCATAGTGATGCCCTCCGCGTTCCATCCTGCAGAAAGGAGCAAAACCAGTCCTGGAGGATGCTGGATATGTTAACCACTTTCCACGGAGTATCCGCTAGGATATAATGGTTGAGCAAATCCAAGGCTGTAGATACATCTAGCATGACCAGCAGCACCCCATGACCTCTCATCTGTGACCATCGCCCCATCCCAGAATGCCACAAGCGCCGTCTCCATCCCAAGACTACAACAAAACCTTCAATTTCCTGGTCACATCTGCACGCCTGTCTTTTAGGTGACTTTTCTGGGAGTCTAGGAGCAAATCCATGTATATAAGTGACAGAAGTGGATCACCCACAGCAAACTGATCAGAAATGCCCAAGATATGATTTCCCGAGGGAGTGACATTAATGATTTAACCTGTTCTATGTTCTTATGTTCTAGGATCAATATGCTGGACTGAAAATAAAGGTGAAAATAACAGCTTTTACACTGAAAGAAATGTAAACAGTAAAAAAATAAAGAGATTTTAAATGAAGACATTAAAAATCAATAAAATGTACTATTTTTAATTAAAAAGCTAATCCTGTGCAAATATGTGTCTTATTTTGTAAACATCTGTTTAGTGGGGTCTATCTTGCATCAATCAACCTAATGGCTGCTTTTGATCATAATTTGCTGTGGTTCAAATTGTAAAACAGGGGGATTCCAGCAAACCTATTACGTTTGATAGTTGGTTTATGTTCTTACTCTAAGATCCAAGTTCGCCTTAACCAATCTGGCCATCTATCTCCTCCAGTAGCCTCTTTTTAGGGGGTGGAGGGGTCAGGTAGGGATGCGTTTTGGCTCCCTGCCTGTTCAACCCATATATGGCCGTTACAGGAAAAAGCTAATTACTAGCAGATTTGGTCACCCCTAAATTATACCACTTATGACCAGTATGGCTGGTATATGCGGATGACTACCTTCTCTTTGATTGAACCCCGGTGGGCCTCCAACTTTCACTTAATGCCTTCTCTGACTTTGGAACCAAACATGCATTGAAGGTGTACCCTCTTAAAACTAAAATAATGCAATGCTCATGGTCCAGGAAAAAGAATGCATATATATGGCGGCTTGGCTCTGAACCTGTGGGGAAACTTGGGAGTTTGATTTACCTAGGTTTTTTAATATTCTCCAGGATCAGTGTCCCGAAGATTTGCTCATGGATTAAAAGTCGAGTGGTTGCTTTGGCTATGCAACTTCCGAGGGTTGATTCTAAATACGGTAAATTCACATTGAGGTCTTTCGAAGCAGTACTACAAAAAGGGAAGGTAATCCCGAAACTGCTGTATGGGATTGACACTTCTGCCATGGCAGTGATTGGTTAGCTGCCAGTGGTTGAGGTCTTATTGTGGAGAACTATTTTGAGGCTACCATCTTCAATCCCAGTGCTATAAGGTACGAATTGGGTGTGGTATCATCAAAAGCTAAAGCTAATTGGAAAATGTTATCCCTCCTTTGGAAGATCTTATGTCACTCGATAACTTGTTGTATGTGGATTTAAAAATTATGTTAGAGGTGAGGAGTAATACTTGGCTCTGCGAGATCTACGACTATTGTAACACCCCTTCTGGAGAAGACAGGAAACTTTATTCAGGATCAGATTTACTATCCAGCAAGCATCAAATGTAAATTGTTTGAGATGGACTGGATATCCACTATACAGACCATGCATGCTTACTCCTCCCTGGACCATCTTCGGGAGGAACATCAGAATTTGGGTATCCTTGCACCATTCCTGGCGATTTACTAACCCCGATCGATTGACTAGGTCAATTTTTCTCGACTTTCAGTGGAATCTGATCCTGACAAAATCAATTCTGGCCCGTTATGGTATGGTATCCGATGAGAAAACCTCATGTCGATTTTGTAACAAAGATCAGACATGTGAAACTCTAAAACACTTATTACTAATTTGTAAAACCATTCAAGTGGTTGAGATGCAACTATCTAAAAAAATACCAAAAAATGACTCTTGGCACATACTCATTTTGGACAGTATGCTTAGCTGGTCGCACTACCTCAATAGTAGGTTTTCTGAAAGCTCTGAAGTTAGATGTGAATTTATTTTAGTTTGATGTTCATGTTTTAGTATGTTGGAGCTTTTTTTCCTTCAATGAATAGGATTCTTTTAGGTACATTTGTAATTTGAATTTTAAATGTTTGATTAAATATTGTGTTTGATCATGTCTTTTATTCAGAAATGTAACTAATTGCATCTTTGAGATTGTTCTATAAAATGTTAAAGGTTGAATGTCTTGTTAACCAAATAACAATACAACAAAAAAAAAATGAGTTTCACTTGGATTTATTTTCCTCTCCTTCCATAAATGTCATCTCTTTTATTAATTCTTCACTTCCATTCTAAAGGTTCTTCATTTATTTTCTTTCACTTATTTCCTTCCTCCCACCCATGATGCTCTTTCTCTTACTTCTATTCCTTCCTCTGTGGCATCAAACATTTTCTTTCAATTATGTTCCCTTTTCTGAACTCTTATACAATGCCTCTTCCTTGTATATATTGGTCTCATGATGTCCTCCCTTCATCACCTGCACCCTTCGATTCCTTCCCATCACTTCTACAGACCCTAGGCTGAGTGATTGTGAACCCAGCTTCATCGAACGCTTTGAGCAATCCTTTCTACACCGCTCATCTTTCCTGCACTGCATCTAATCAACCTTACAGTGATCAATCTTCTGTCTTCTGCAACGATTGAGCAGCATGCTGGGATATGGGAGACAAATCTGCTTCCCTCTAACCGCCTGCACCGCCAGGTGGAACCAAAGAGGACAGATTAACATCCTTTAAGCCATTCTGTTGTTCTGCAAAAGCCATGTCCTCTCTCCCACCCCCCTCCCCCCCCCCGACTTGTGAGATTTGCGAACAGTTAGGGCGCAGAGTGCAGTGTTCGATTGAATGTTCTACCCGTGAAGCAGGCACCCTTCCTGCACCTCCACACTTGCTTTTACAGGCAATCTTTAACTCACTGGTGCCCCAGTGGGACATCTTGGTCGCAGATTTGAGCTATACGGTTCTCTGCATTCATGGATCTGCTGCCATCTTGCACAAACTGAATACTAATCCATGCCTTTTGACCTTCAAGATCGATACGAGGTGAGTGAGGGCACCTCGGAATCGGGATCAGAGGGGCTCTTTGCGTCTGCGTGTGTGTGCGCACATATTTGCGTGTCTTGTGAGAGTCGTTTGTTTTAATGCACAAAGCACTTTGCGTGTATGTAATAGCACTGTTTGGAACAGAGTGAGATTTCTGAGGAAAAAGGGCATGGCATTGTCCCCAGCCCCGATTGGTTCTTTCCCAGATATGACTGTGGGCAAAGTCCTCGGAAGCCCAAATGAGCACAGCAACCGTCAAGGTGGGTGTGGCCCGAGAATGCCTGCAGCGGCCACCAAGCAAACAAAGATAGGTGAAATAGGGCCTGCGCTTCTCATACTCCAGGGAGATACTTCTTTCAACTACATATGTTCATACTTCCCAGGACCCTTAGAACTGCTCATTGCAGCGCCCCTACCCTAATCCGAGGATCCCTGTTGCACGTGTGAAACAATGTAGCTATTCTAGAGAGATTGACATTGGCAGAGGGAAGGTGTGAAAATGAAAATGGTCTGCAGAGGTTAGTGGAAGTGGCAGTAGGTAGGCGACCAGGTTTTGCCTGGTTATGCCTTGTTGGGCTATATTATGCAATGTTAGGCTATGCCGAGGTCTGTTAGCTTCCCCTATGCCAGGGTGTGGAATCAGTGCTTGCAATTTATACTCAATTAGCCAGGGTCTCCCTTCCAATTACCCACGGACACACCACATTTTCCAACTGCAGTGCCACTCAGCCTTGCATTGGATGACGCTACAATGCGCACAGGCACGCAGCATGCACTAGCAACTGGCATACAACCAGTGCTGGAAATTGAAATGACATATTGGTGGATCCCACCGATGACAGGAGGCGGTGAGGGGATGGGAGGAGAGTGGAAAAAGGTGGTAAGGGGAAACATTTTCTCAACCCAGCCCCTCCCTATACCCGCAACACAATTTTAACAAAATGCCTTTCAGGACAGGCTTATCGTGAACCCCTGGAAAATGTCCCATAATGTTGCCATTAAGATTTAAATTGTGCACACTTTTTAAATCTAAAAAGAAAGTAATTTCTGCAGCGTTCTATCCTAACAAGCAATTTCACAGGTATTCTGAGCAGACGTTCAAGTGGCCTTGTGGTTGTCTCGACCCTGGTCCTAACGGCATGGGTTTGAATACCGGCAACATTTAAGCAGGTTGAAAACACTGAAACACATGAAGGGTGCAAACAGATTTCCCGGATCCGAGAAATATTTTGCCGGATCCCAGATCTGGGAAAATCCAGCCCAATGACCAGCACTGCATACGTCACGTCACGCACACGTCACAACCCAGCCACCCACACCCAGCCACCCAGCCACCCACACACACACACACACACTTCATCACCAGAGTGGGATTTTCTAATATATTATGTTGAACAGGTCAGGCTATTCTGATGCTCCTTTTGGTAACACCCATTTTCATGCAATGTTTGCCAACGGCGCACTGCCTTCTTATATTGCACCTCTTTTTATTTTTCCTCCAGTCATCTGACCGTCTGGCAGCAATAAAAGAGGTTGCTGTTTAATTTGCCTCTCCCTCACAAGCTTTCCTTGCAGCTGTGACCGGACCTGCACACACCCTGTACACACAGGGTGCTCCGATATCGATTGTGGCTCAGAACATATTCAGAAAGCCAGGACAGTGGACAGGCTTTGAAGATGTGGCTAGGAGTAGGGCGGCTGGTCACCCAACCCCTCTTCACCTTCCCTTCCCTCTTTCGGCAACCTTACTTCTCTGCCAGCCTCCTTGGTCTGTATACCTCCTCTCTTCTCCACGGCAATCGGAAGATGAGTGGACTGGCCTACAGGAATCTCTGGAGATTTCCCGGTAGGCCTCTGAACCATGAGCCACTTTTGTCTGGGGAACCTGGTTTTCTGTTTCTCTTGCCCTCTTAGACAAAGAAAGTTTCCTGGATAAAGTTTGCAATTGAGATAATTTGCATACCCACAATGCTTTGCTGTTGTGGCTCAGAACTGGAGGTGAACTTCCAGCGATGGCTACTAGGTGGCGTTGTGGAATGTGCGACTTGGCTCAAATGGACTTTCCTTCTTTCACATTTCAGGTTAAAGGTTTTTTTTTCAAACCTTTTTAGACCCACCATAACTTTCTTGGTGTTGTAAAAAAAAAAAAATAATAAATAAAATTATATATATATATATAGCAATGAATCTATAAAAAATAAAATAAATTCTAAAATGATTAAAAAAAATTAAAAAATAAAATCACATAGTTCCTATACCTCTGTGTCTCCCCTTCATTTTCTCGGGTCCTCGTGGCTTTTCTCTGCTCCTGTCCTCTTTCTCTGACGCTTCATGTATTCTCTCTGTCACTCACTTGCTCACCTTGGCTCCAGCAGCACCTGTGCCCAGGTATCTGGAGAGCTCTCGCCCTTCCTCCACCACCCGTCACCGCCTCCTCCTCCTCCCCTTCTTCTTTTCTCTTTCTCTCAAACATAAACACATAAACACCAACCCTGGTGTCTCCTTTCCACAAAGTGCTTTTACCTCAGACACGTCAATCACCGGAGCAGCTCTCAGCCTTTGTCTTCTTTCAGCCTAAGCTCCCCGACCAGCCCCAGGGGTTTCTTGGAAAAAGAAACACCCAGCTGCAGCTTTCAACATTCAAAAAACAACAACTCGGTGCGCTGGTCTAAATGGCGTACCCGGGATTACTTGCTAGCTCGACAGTTCAGCCTTAACCCTTACAATACCGCAGACTAGGGATTCTCATTGCCAAATCGAGGTGGCAGGGGCCTAGGAGGCGAGGCAAGAAAGCTCAGTAAGGAACATTGATGTGAAACGTTGCAATGGGGCGGGTGGGGAAGTGGTTGGTGACTTGGCCTACAATAATCCTCATGCTTGTGGGAGTTTTCGAAGTGCTGGTGCACAATGCCCAGATCACTTAGCAGTAATCTTTATTCCTAGTCCTACTCCTCACCACAGTATTTACCTATAAGGACCCACCTCCCCCACAAAACCTTTTGTTTTTTCTTCTCTCACCTGGAGGTATAATACCTATTTACCAGCAATCCCCATTTACTATTTCCAAGTCGAATCATGGGACCGTCTACATAACGGGAGGTCCAGAGGTACTGTGACGAGGAAGAGTATGACTAAGAGTAATGAAGATTGCCAGTAAGTAATCGTGGCATTGACGCCATATCCCTCTTCCTCATCCCAGTATTTATCTACAAGCTGTACCCAAGCAGAGTACTGTGAAAGGGCTCAATGAGACACCATGACATCCAAAGGAGCTGCATGCCATCACCAATATATAACAGAAATCCAACCCAACCATGTGATCAGTGATCTGATTCTGCCTACCAACAACAATCCAACCCCCAAAGGAACCATGCCTAGGGTTGCTCACATTCAATGCCCAATAAATAATATATAATGCATAAGGAAGGTGTTGAGGGCTGCCCAAGTGGCGGGCATATAGATCTCCTGTAGGGAAACCCCCTGTGTGTCTGTCTGCCGAGGAGGCTGGCATATGGCTTGTGGGGCGTCCCTGCACATGTTCAGGAACAGGCAATCCAGATGCCACGTTTGAATTGAAATAACAATCCTGATCCAATGGCTGATCGACACCAGAGATGCTTTTCTTCCTGCCCAGGCTGTCCCAAAAGTCACCGAGAGACGGCCAGATCGTCTAAAGCCCTTTGTCCTAGATATGCATTCCAAGACCGATCTTCTCAAATCTACGGCATGCCACGCCTCGTCATGAGATTGAGGCTCCAGAAGGAAAGCAGGGAGAACCACATCTTGAGACATGTGTAACTTCGAGACCACCTTGGGAAGAAATAGATCATCACACCTAAAAAAAAAAAGACCACCAGGAAGGAAGGGCTACACAAAAATGCCCCAGTTTCACCCAATCTACGAGCCGTGGTAATGGCAATCAGAAAATCTGTTTTGATTGGAAGGTGTTAAATGTAAATATGATCAATGGGTTCAAAGGCAGGGTTCTGTGGGAATCTTAGGGCTAAAGGTAAATCTGAGGGGAGACCCTTACAGGGAGGAGGTGGAAAGGAGGTAAGACTCTTAAGGAATCTTCCCAAACACCCTTTTAAAGTTTAAGGACAGCCTACTGAGAGCAAAGAGTGGTCACTGCCAGACCCTTGTCAAAGCCATTCTGGAGGAACTGAAGAATGTCCGGAACATCACATGGCAGTGGAGAGATATCAGAACCCTCACACCATTTTAGATAATGTGCCTAATGTCTCGCAGACATTTAAAGTGCTAAGCCATTTTGAGTATAAGGTGGTTTCTGTTACCTGCTGAGGGCCCTCAGCCTATCACTCTCAATAACCAGGCTGGCCATTGTATCACTGGAGTCCCGACCCATGGCCTGCTTGTAGAGGGTGCGGACATCTCCCGATCCTCCAAATCCCCTTGGATTGGAGCTCCAGGAAAGAAGAAAACACCCCCTGCAGGGCCAATATTGAGCCACTGGGATAAGGGAAGGCCTGCTACGCCTGATCTTTTTAAGAACTCTGGGGATGACAGGAAGGGGAGAAAAGGCAGACCAAAAACACTGAGGACAATCCAGGCCCAAAGCATCCACTCCCCACAGCCCCACCGTCTGGAACTGGGAGCATAAAAGATGAAGGTTAGGGAAACAAGTCCATTATTGGTGTTCCAGCCCTCCAACTGATCTCAAAGAAAGGACCAACTTCTGAGAACTGAGGAGTAAGCCGCCGAGACCGTCCACAAGATTGCTGCCGCCCCCCCCCGAATGTGACCTACTTCCAAGGACGGTAGGTGCTTATCTACCCAGGAACCTATCTTTCCTGCCAAGGGATTCAGGGTCCTTCACCCGGAGCACCCCTGGCAGTTGACAGAGGCCATGGGCGAGGAGCTGTCCATTCTGACCGGAATTGCACGACCCTTGATCCACCAGGAGAACCGCTGCAGTGTCTTGTAAATGGCCGACCCCTCCCTTCCATTTGAGGACCTGTGGAGATGAGATTATATCTGATCAGGAACCAGAGAAACTCTTTAGATCCATACCAAGAGTTCAGGTTAAGTTATCTTGCATTTGTATAGCGCCTCTTGCCAGAGGTTATGATCTAATGATAGAGGGCTAGAAATATGTAACATGTTTTCCGTTTTTAATGAGTAAATGCAGTGAAAAGCCAAGGATGAAACTCTTCAGAATTGTTTGAGACTATGCAAGTATAAGAGAATCAAAAGCTGGCCTGTGGTGCAGTTGCCACAGCTCTCTATCCCACTGTAGCTGCATAGCGGATCAGAGCTGTAGCCTCCCATGAGGACACAACCCAGCACTTGTAGACTAACAAGAACAGGACTTCCTACCCATCATACGTGTGTATATGTGGAGTTTGGCTTCAACTCCATACTAAAAGGCCAAAACTCTTGAATGAAGTGCTGATTAACATATTAGAAATCTATATGGACTGCAAACAGCTTGCATTCCCATCCTGAAAATCAGCAATCTTCCAATGGAGAATTTCTTGGAGCGTAGATATACTGTTCCCAGCACAGTCTAAGCAAGTGGAAGGTCCATCCCAGGCCTGTAGGACAAGGTAATTGTAGCATTTAAAACTCATCAGGCATAGGCAGGGTAGGGCCTGAGGGGCAAGGCCCACCCAAAATCTGTAAATGACCACTCAGCGGTGCTATGTGGGTATTTACAGATATTTTTGTCAGTGCAGTGGGCCCAACTACATTAGCATCAGGCCCCATTTGCTAGACAATCCTGGCTACGCCTCTGATAAGACTCAGTGCTGCCCTTATGAAACACTTAAGCTAAATCAAAAAGGAGTGATGGCTGAAAGGACTTGAATTCATTTTAACCTGGGGCATTGGTCTGGGCAACCCTCCAGACCATTGTTCTTCAGCCTGTCAAGCCATTACAGAAAGGGGAAAGACAATATGCAAATCAGGAAATGCCTCTAGAACCACTGAGCTCTCCCACTGCATCTAAATTATGGTCAGCGTGTAGAAACTGGCATCTTACCACCAAAACCCTACATACATTCACTAGCAGTTTCACCCATGGACCCAACAGAGAAAATACTATATAACTCCTCTACACACGTCAGAACTACCATTTGGGATTATCTAAAGACCAAGTAGTCTACAAACAATGTTATTTGTATTTATTGTGCATTTGTAAGGTGCTTGTACTTGAAGAATTTGTTTTTCAAAGCGCACACAGGGCAAAGGGGAGGGAACATGGGAACAAAGGCAAATAGAAAATTGATGAACAGGAAAGGGACGGTCCTTCGATGCCTTGTGAGCAAGCCTGATCTCCTCAAATTACAGAAGCACCTCAAGTCTTTCCTCTTTACCTCTTCCTTCCCCCTCTGTCACTGAGATTGGTGGCATGTAACCTTATGTATCCTTCCGGGACCTGGCCTTCCTCCCAGTGGCCCTCAGCTTGCCGCCCCATATCAGCACTTGCCTTCGGGCACCCACTGGCCTGTGTTCTCATAGGCCTGCACTTATTTTTGGCAGGTGATCCCTCTGTACTAAGCAATCTCTGCCAGGTACTGCGCTTGCACACAACTGACTACTTGGCACTTCCCTCTTTGGAACTCATAGCACTTATCCCCTTCCCTTCTCTCTTTTCCCTGCACTTGTACGTTCTGAATGCGCTCAAGACGGAGAAGAAGGGGGAGGCTGTTCCAGAGGAGGGAGCCAGCCGAGGAGAGAGCAAAGCGCCTGACACGCAGGATGTTGGAGCCGGAGGAGAGTAAAGATCTCAAAGTGAGAGCAAGTTGTAGATACAGTGGTCCTCGGCCCGACAGCCTTATGGATGATGCAGAGGAGTTTAGATTTGATACTTGCAGCAACCGGGAGCCAGTGGGGGGATTTTAGGGATGGAGAAATACGGTTCCAGGTTTTGAGGCCAAAGTCTCGCAGCCCTATTCTGGACAAGCTGGAGGGTTCGGAGAGAGGAAGAGGGTATATTAAGAAAGCGGCTGTTGCAGTGGTCCAGCCTAGAGAGTTCGAGAGCTCTAGAGACATTGAGCTTCTGAGTAAAAAATCAGGAAAGAAGGATTCCTCCGAGGAGGTGGAGTTCAAAATGGGCCTTCTTGGCAAGGTCCAAGATGTGAGGGAGGAAAGAGAGAGAGGAGTCAAAGATGACTCCAAGGTTTCGGGCTTCAGCTGCAGGAGAAGGGGCAGAGCCCATAGAGGGTGCCAGAGTGAAGGGTGGAAAAAGGGAGTGGGTACCCGGATAGGAAGGATCTCAGTCTTGCTGGCAGAGATCATTGGAGGCACACCAGGACTGGATAGAAGATAGGCAGTCTGGAATGGTGGAGGAAGTGGGGAGAGCATCAAAGAGGTTTGAAGACGCGTTGGGTGCCATCTGTATAACACTGCACGTGAGGGGAGAAAGTGGAGATAAGGTGAGCAAGCAGAGCATGATAGAAGTTAAAGAGCCAGAGTGAGAGATTAGAGCCCTGAGGAATGCCACAGGTGGAGATACGCCACAGGTGGAGATGGATGTAGGAGAGGAGAAAGAGCCCAGGGTGACCTGGGAGCAACAGTCCGTGAGGAAGGAGGTCAGCCAGTCCAGTGCCCGTTCCGAGATACCAAAGGTATGAGTGGTAATGAGGATAGAGTGGGTGACCATATCAAATGCAGAGGAAAGATCGAGCAGAATGAGGACAGCTGGAGAGTAGGTGTCAAGAGATGCAAGCAGTTCTTCACAGGTGTTCAGAAGAGCAGTTTCTGATGGTCATGTAGGCCACCAACGAGCTCAGTATGCTGGGCCAGTTGGGGGAAGACCAGCTTCTCCATGGGTTTCCCAAGGAAGGGAGTCAGAGATGGGGCTGTAGTTAGCCATACATGAGAGGTCGGCAGAAGGCTTTTACAGGAGGGGGCACACAGGAGAGTGCTTGAGGGAAAAGGGGAAAAGACCCAGTAGCGAGAGAGTGATTGCAGAAGTCAATAAGTGCAGGGGCAAAGAAGCAGATATTGTCCTTAATAATTCGGGTAGAACAGGAGACTTGCTTGGAGGAGACCTTCATACAGCAGATGGCCCTAGTGACCTTGTCCAAAGTGATAGGAGAGAAAGAAGAGAAAGGCTGGGGGAGGTTGGGAGGCCAGGGGGATGGGAGGAGGTGGGGGAGGGAGGAAGAAATAGTGCTCAGGATGTCCTGAGTTTTAGCAGTGAAGTGGGTGGCCAGTGCAGAGCAGAGAGCCCGACAGGGAAGAGGCGAGGTGGAGACTGCAGAAGGATTGGATAGTCCCTTGCAGATGATATTAATTCTAATACTAATATGTGGTATAGGCCCTAATATGCCCACGCAGCATACAATATTTTGGCAGCACTATCAGAAAACGGAGTATTCAGGAGTATGAAAACCGTCACACCATTTATAATACATTAATAAAACCACCTCTAGTGGTATATTTTATAAATGCCATGCCAGTGATTATGGACAGTTGAGGTAAAAGAAATCTACTCTACCATGCACATGACAACAGTCAGCAATTGATAGCTGAGCTACCAATCTGCCTAAACAATAAAAGAGCTTTCCTAACCACTCCCAGAATGGTTTACATTAGCGGGATAATAGAGATCCATCATCTGGAGACCAAACCCACAGGGGACCACCACCAGAACATCTGACAGACTCACGGCTAGAAAAGCAAGGGAATTGGCACTACAGGGAAGACCATGTCAGCCTTCCAATGTGTAAATCAGAATCACGATTGAGGAGCATCGGAGTGTGAGCAGCACCTTCATTTTGGGCTTACCCCATGCACTTGCGCGTTCTCAATGTCACTGGGCCTAGTAAGATAGTTGTTTTGTTCTCTCCTGTTCCCCTCCCTTGCCTTGTCGCGCTCTGAAACACTTGCGTACGAGCGCGATAGAAATAAAATAGCAATATACCTTTTGAGCATGAAAAGAAAAAACGAAAAGATCAAGACGTTTCTGTTCAGCAGAGGGGCCTCAGTTACATTCCCCACATTCCTGGCCCAATCTTGAAGACCTCTTACCCCATATGGACAAACTGCTGGAGTTGACAAAAAGGCCTCGGACCGGGAGGCTGTGCCTGCTTGATTTGCCTTCAAATCTTAAAGCCGCTGCAATACCACAGAGCGGGCATGCAAACACGATCAATAACACGGCCCATATCCCTGCGAATCCATCACCATGACAAATTATCAAGAGCATGGATCAAAAAGAATTGATGAGCAGGAGCTAATGGGGAGGTGCCTACCAGGGCTAGGTTGGGTAACAGTTTTGCAATGTCATTAATCACATGTACAATTATTGCTACTCCTGCATAATAGTTTTATTGCTAATCCAGCTAGTGGGCTTTATTAATACTATTGCATAAGTCATATTTTGCCAATTACCTGCCAACTGACCATTTTGACTATCTGTGCGTGATGGACATTATTGCTAATTTCCTGCCTTCCATCATTACTTCTAATGCTACTATCATCCCTATTCTGAAGAAACCTTCTGCCAATCCCAATCTCGTATCCAACTTCCGTCCAATCTCTCTTCTTCCATTCTTTTCTAAATTACTTGAACGCCTAGGCGATTCTCAGCTCTCTGCTTTTGTCGCTAACTTTTCTCTCTCCCCCCCTTATAATCTGGCTTTCGCCCTAAACACTCCTCCGAGACTGCTATCACTCATGTTCTCAACTACCTCCTCACAGCTCGCTACTCTAAGCAATCCTCAGTCCTCGTCCTCCTTGATATCTCTGCTGCCTTTGATACTGTTGATCACCCCTTACTTCTCAACACTCTTTCCTCTTTTGGTTTCAAAGGCTCTGTCCTCAACTGGCTCTCCTCCTACCTTTCCCACCGCTCTTTTACCGTCTCCTGGGGCGGTCATACTGCCTCTACTCCTCCCTTGGACTACAGTGTATCCCAAGGCTCTGTCCTTGGCCCTTTAATATTCTCTCTTTACACCTCTCTTCTTGCCCCCATCATCTCTTCCTTCGGTATTTCTCATCACTTCTATGCCGATGGCACCCAGCTTTTCCTCTAATTTTCTTCCCTCACTCCTGACCTCCATCTTAGTTTCTCTTCTCGTCTTACTGCCATTAAAAACTGGATGTCATCCCACTTTCTGTCAATACAGACAAGACTGAAGTTTTATTCTTCCCCTATAACACTCTTCCTCCTCCTTTTATTAATTTTCTCCCCTCTAATCTTCCTCTCTCTGCCCATGCTCGTAATCTAGGCATTTACTTTGACTCCTCCCTCTCCTTCATCCACCATATTTCCCTTACTTCCCGCACATGTCGCTACCACCTTTTCAATATTCATAAAGGCTGCTCCTCTATCACCTTCCATGCCACTAAACCTTTAATCTCCTCCCTCATCTTCTCTCTTCTTTTCAACTTCTCTTCTCTCCTCTTTGACTCCCTGATTCGCATCTTGCCCTCCTCAAATCCCTCTACCACTCTGCCATTCGTATCCTCTGTCTTCTCTCTCCTCAACTCCATCTCCTCCTCGCTCTCCCATCTTGGCTGGCTTTCCTTTTATTCCAAACTTAAATTCCACTTCCTGTCTTGTCTTAAAATATCTTCACGATCTTGCTCCCCCATATCTCTCCTCTCTCATTTCATTCTACACTGCCTCCCGCTCCCTCCGATCTGCCGATCTCTTCCTTCTCTCTGTCCCCCATCCCCATGCGCCTCATCTCGTTTTTGCTCCTTTCAGCTCCTTGCCCCCCTCCACTGGAACTCCCTTCCTCTCTCTATCCATTCCATCCCCACTTATTCCACCTTATGTATCTCCTTGACATCTCTTCTTCTCCACTCCCCGACATTCCTATCCCCTCCTTCCACCTTCCTCTCTCCTCCCTTTTATCCTACTCTTCTTACCTCTCTCTCCCTGCTCCGTTCCTCTTAAGTCCCCTCTCCTCCTCTCTCACCCTCAGCCCATTCCTCTTCCTGTTTCCCACTTCTTTCCCCTTCTCCACCCCTCCTCCCTCATTTATCTTCACTGGCAAATTGTTCTACTTACTGTATTACTGTTATGTTATGTTATTTTGCATTTCTATAGTGCCTTATGTACCATTGGTATGGTCTGAAGGTGCTGGTAGGTTGAACGCCCTTGGGAACCGAAGTTCAAGTCAGTAGAGAGAGAGTCAAAGGTGCGTGTGAGCACCGGAATATGTGGGCAGCTGGTGTGGTATTCGTGAAATAGCTGCCTCTTAGCGGTAGGTGTGATGGTTGAGAGGTCAGTAGTATGTGTTCGTTCTGGCAGGACTTATCCAGATTGATTGTGGCTGCGTCGGGCCAGAGGAGAACGCCTGGCTGGGGTGGGGGGGGGGGTTTTTGTAACCAGCAGTGTTTAGTTAGCGTGAAGGGGGGGTTTAGGCAGATGTTGGTATGAGAACAGCTATACCGAATGGTGTCATAGTATCGCTGTGTTCTATTTGAGTGGTGGTGTAAAGAGGAGAGTAAGCGTGGAGATGTGAATATGGTGGTTTACTGTAGGTGCTTGAGATCGCGCACACTCGAATAGTTCTATGAACTTCATCCGTTCCATGTACTATGACTGCTCCGTGCATTACGACCGTTTCAAGCGCTCGGACTGTTCCTTTCAATGCTCTTTCAGACGTTCCATGTCCTACAAACCATTCCATGTCCTCCAAACCATTCCATGTACGTCACGCCGTTCCATGCACTCCCATCCGTTCCCGTTCCATGCAGTCCCATCCGTTCCATGTCCTACAACCATTTTATGCACTACTCCTTTCATTCGTTCTACCCACGTTATCCTTTCTCCATGCATCATCAATACACATATGTCATCTTCACACTGCTCATTTCATTCGTTCTACCCATGTTAAGCTTACTCCAAGCATCATCCATCCACATTTGTCATCTTCACACGTTCCATACACTTAAATATTTGCACCCATTTCACTTGTTCCATGCACTTCATTAGTTCCGCCAACTTCGCTGGTTCCAAGCACATCACCCGTTCATTCACCTACTTCATCCGTTCTACCATTTCACCCACTTCACCCATTCTACATCTGTTCCGTCCACACTCTTCACACGTTCCGTCCACATTCTTCACACGTTCCGTCCACATTCTTCACACGTTCCGTCCACATACTTCACCCGATAGAGGGCATCCACTTCAGCCGTTCACCCGATGTTGGGCAGACTTTCAACACTTTGGCACAGTGAACGTTATTGGGGATATTGTCAGATCCCGCTATGCCAGAGTGGTGTTGTTATATACACTTCTAGAATCAACTTTGTACCGAGAGGATATTAGGCATACTTCTAAAATCAGCTAAGGCACGCTCAAGGCACACTTCTAAGTACAACCAGGGCACGCTATCAGGCACACTTCTAAATTCAACTAAGGCACGCTATTAGGCACACTTCTAAATTCAACTAAGGCACGCTATTAGGCACACTTCTAACTTCAACCCTGCACAAAGAGGATAATAGGCACACTTCTATATTCAGCTTTGCAGTAAGAGGATAAGACACAGCCAAAATAGCTTGGCAATGGGGATGATATTAGGCAACCAAATTTTAATTTGCACATTGAGGATATTCAACTAAGGTGCGCTAATGGGCACACTTCTGGGTAAACCAAGGGCACGCTATCAGGCACACTTCTAAATTCAACCAGGGCACGCCATTAGTCACCCTTCTAAAATTCAGCTTTGCACAGAGAGGATATTAAGAGCACTTCTAAATTCAACCAAGGCGCGGTGATGGGTACACTCCTAAATTCAACTTTACACAGAGAGGATATTAGGCAACCCAATTAAACTCTGCACAGAGACGATAGCAGGCCTACTTCTAAATTCAACCAGGGCGTGTTATTTAGAACACTTCTAAAATCAGGCAAGGCACGTTATTAGGCACAATACTAAATTCAACTTTGTACTGAGAGGATATTATGCATACTTCTAAATTCAACCAAGGCACGCTAATAGGCACACATTCAACTCTGCACAGGGAGGATATTAGGCACACTTCTAAATTAAGCCAAGGCATGCTAATAGGCACACATTCAACTCTGCACAGAGAGGGTATTAGGCACACTTCAAAATTCAACGAGGGCACGTTATTAGGCACGTTTCTAGAGTCAACCAGGGCATGTTAATAAGCACACTTTTAAATTCAACTTTGTACAGAGAGGATATTAGGCGCACTTCTAAAGTCAACCAGGGCATGTTAATATGCACACTTCTAAAATCAGGGTAGGAACGTTATTAGGCACACTACTAAATTCAACTTTGTACTGAGAGGATATTATGCATACTGCTAAATTCAGCCAAGACATGCTAAAAGGCACACTTCTAAATTTAACTTTGCACAGGGAGGATATTAGGCACACTTCGAAATTCAACAGGGGCACGTTATTAGGCACGTTTCTAGAGTCAACCAGGGCATGTTAATAAGCACACTTCTAAATTCAACTTTGTACAGAGAGGATATGAGGCGCACTTCTAAATTCAACTTTGTACAGGGAGGATATTAGGCACACTTCTAAATTCAGCCAAGGGACGCTAATAGGCACACTTCTAAATTCAACTTTGCACAGGGAGGATATTAGGCACACTTCTAAATTCAACCAATGGACGCTAATAGGCATGTGTGGCACTAGCTGAATTGGCAAGTAAGTTAATATGCATAACAAGGCAACATTTACAATCCATTTATAGTGGTCACAGGTCTTCCTAAGTATGTATTGTTTAAGTCTATGGCAGTCTACATTCTGGAAGGTAAGGTAGAGTGACAGGGGCTTTCTGGAGTAGAGTAACTGCTCTACACCCCACCCATGCCACACTCACGATTTTGTTGGTGTCTGTTGGCTTCCTTGGCTTCCCCTGCTGACACCTGCAGACACATCTTGGAGCCGCCAATGTTGGAGCCGCCAATGTTGGAGCCGCCAATGTTGGAGCCGCCAATGTTGGAGCCGCCAATGTGCCTTGGGACCCTTAGCCGCAGGGGGTGCCAGGCAGAGGGCTGCCTTTGTTGGTTCATTTAAGACCAGACAGTCAGCCAATTGCAGGGTGGAGGTAGGTTCTGGAAGGTGGGCGGAGGGAGGGGAAGGGGGAAGCAAAGGAGACTGGGAAGGAGCAACACGAGGGGGGATGGGGGCACATGGGGACATGGTTGCTGGTCACAAGATGGCAAATGGAGCAGGGGATGCCTGCAGAAAGTGGTGAACGAGGTGCCGGGCAGCGGGCGGCCCTGGGGTGACTGGCAATGAGGGGGATATCTTTGCCAGGACCAGTCAGAGTGGGGAGGCGTGTCAGGGGGATATACCAATGGGAGCGGGTTGGGCGGGAGCTGGACACAGCAGAAGGAGGGAATCAGGAAATGGGTGCAAGGAGTGAGAAGGCCGACAAGGGGGATACCTGGGGGGCACGGGGACCGCAGAATGGCAACATGAAGGTGGAAAATAGGCAGCAAGGCTCTGGGCACACTCACCGAGCTCCGATGGAGGAAAGGAGCCGGTGAGGAGGAACGAGTCGATAGACTCTCGTAGGCAGCCTTAGTTGACCAATGGGAGAGGGTTGGGCGGGAGCTGGAGGCGGCAGAGGGCGGGAATCAGGAAATGGGTGCGGGGAGCGAGGAGGCAACAAGGGGGATACCTGGGGGGCACGGGGACCGCAGAATGGCAACATGAAGGTGGAAAATAGGCAGCAAGGCTCTGGGCACACTCACCGAGCTCCGATGGAGGAAAGGAGCCGGTGAGGAGGAACGAGTCGATAGACTCTCGTAGGCAGCCTTAGTTGACCAATGGGAGAGGGTTGGGCGGGAGCTGGAGGCGGCAAAGGGCGGGAATCAGGAAATGGGTGCGGGGAGCGAGGAGGCAACAAGGGGGATACCTGGGGGGCACGGGGACCGCAGAATGGCAACATGAAGGTGGAAAATAGGCAGCAAGGCTCTGGGCACACTCAATGAGCTCCGATGGAGAAAAAAAAAGGTATTGTATTCATATTCGCTATTCAGTCCCTAGCCTTCTCTGTAGTAACCATTGATACGCTGTCTCAGTTATTTTTGTGTGTCCTTTAAGAATTGCACTGTCATTGTTATGATTTGCCCTTTCCCTTGTGTAAAGCAGTTTGTATGTATGTAACCACGTTCGTAAATTATGTGCCCAGATGCCCCAGGGCAAGGTACGCAATACAAATACAAACCAGACAAGCATCGACCTATCCCCTTCTCGATAGCGAAAGCAAGATCTTTGCGGACTAGTTCTAGGAGAATTAGTTAATTGGGCCACTGAAAGTGGTCTACTCCAGAAATCCCAGACAGGTTTCCGCAAAGGTCTGGGCACAGAACTAAATGGAATTGTTGGCTGGTTGAGAGGCATCTGGAAGCACTGGAAGACCCCATTGTTCATGGCAGCAATAGATTAAACACAGGCATTTACTGTGATGCAAGTGAAGGGACAGGCACATCACTGGCCATTTACGGGCTATTCTGGTTGCCTTACAGAAACATACTTTTTTGCAGGTGAGATTGAATGGGCGGGAGTTCTGATTGAGGGGGACTCCGTCATGGTTGCGTCTTGGCTCCCTTGGCCGTTCAATCTCGAACTGTCTGACTTGGGAGCCTTTCTGTCACGGATGGATTTCGTTCCACCAAGAAGTTCATCAGTAGCCGTCCTGTTCTAGATAGGACCCAGGTCGGATTGGGATTGCAGAGGAAATTAAACGCTATATCAGAATATTCATTGCAGAATGAGCTCTGTGTACGGATTCATATGTTGTAATTGCTTCTACTGTTTTTTATTGTATCCTTGTTGTTATAATATAAAGCGTGTTGGCGTAAAGCGCTATATAAACACAATAAACAAACAATCTCCTTCCTTCTCACAGGATTGCAGATTCTGACTGCTGGTCGATATTGCAAATTCTGTGCAACTCTCATTACACCTAATCATGTATGATGGTCATTCTTTACAAACCTTTCTGGTGGCATTACTGCTCTGTGAGGGACAGTGCTGGTCTTGTTGCCAACGTACTTGTGAAAAACGTGCATAATATGCAGAGGGAGACGCACACTTTTTTGGCAGTTAACCCCGGGGGACCTCAGTTTGGATCCTAAAGTGGGAAATATTAAACTATGATCATGGATGTGGACAACCACCTGATGCTGCCACTGTTCTGCTCAGCAATCATGGTGGAAATGGGCCGGTCTGTTCACCCTGCAACCTCCACAAATCCCTTACACTCCCGTTTACAGCCAAAGCCCTCCTTGGATCAAGATCAGTGGGGCACCCATTGAGAAGCCTTGGGTCAGGTTCGGAGCTCTGGCATCTTTAGTGTAGCCCCTCACCGACCACCCCCACCTCCCCCAAACTCCCACTCTCCCATCCTGGATTCATCGAGTACCAGGACAGGCCCCCAAACTCCTTAAACAGAGCATCTCCTTCAAATCATGGGGATTTACCCTCAGAGGCCCGGTGTACGGAGGGAAACGAGGCAGTGTGCCCCGTGGCCGTCCCCCCAAATCTAAAGTTACAAAAAAACTCCATGTCACAGGGGACAAGACGCCCCAGACGTGGCCTACCATGTCCCCACCAGTTGCACACTGGAAGATGTAGTCTTGGTTCACTTTAGTTAAATATGTAGGACTGGAGTAAATCCACACCAAAAGCAAACGCCAGGATGGCAACATGGCGCAACTAGAGAGGGATAACCCCCGCTACTTGCAATTCAGCTCTAGGATCTGAAGGTAAATGCACTAAGTAGGGGGGAGATTGGGGTGGGAAGGGAGGAGGGCCTGCCAGCATATATGGAGGGGCAAGCGCCTCAGTCATTACCGCTCACTGCACTCTGACTTATAACTCACTGACTTATAACTCACTGACAAACCTGGTCTCCCTTTAACTAGTGCACCCCCTGATCTTGCTTCCAACCCCGACCAAATCCTTCTCTCAGCAAATTAATCTCCTGGGAGCCATCAATTTCACACTTCTCTATACCGGTCAGTCGATGCTATGTAGAGGTCTTAGTGAAGCGCATAAGGCGCTATACATGCCACCTACACACCATACTATAGCATCTGCATGCGTTCAAAATATTTGCTAATATTTCATAAGCTTGCTCCCGAAATGGTGCTTTCGGGCATCATTCCCAGTTGTCGGCAAACAGAATACATGCCAACATTCCATTGCATTTGGAAGATGCTAGTCCTGTCCTGGTTTTAATTTTAAATTCTCGGACTTGTAGTTCTTGAGTTCCCCCATTACAAAACCAGGACTACAAGTCCAAGAATGCAAAGTTAAAAGCAGGACTGGACTACTGTCTCCCAAATGGAACGGGCAATGTTGGCATATGAAACAGCACAATGCTTTGACTTTGCCACACATTTGGAGATGTGCCAACTGTATGAGGAAGCACGCTACCGATTGGTGGCCTCTCTCTTACACTTCTCTGACAAGTCAGCATTTTCATACGCCATTTTTGAAAAGCATGAAAGGAAACTGGAAGGGAGTTGTAGGTGTGTACCTTGCCACACCCTTGATGAGCCACCTGCCGGATAGAAGTCTGTATTCGGCCGCTCCCAGCCTGCACAAATAGGAGTGATGTTTGTTCCAGATATGAGCTGGCTGAGAGTTACTGCCACGGTGCCATTCGTCCAAACGCGAAGAGAAGGTCAGGAAAGGGAAGTCAGGTGACCGCGCATTACTCCTCCTGGCTCATCCTCAGACAGGCCGGACAAGACAACGTGTGGTTTTCTCAACAAGCCAGTGCCTGTACAAAACCGATAGGAACATCCGTGCTGGCCTGCCCCGCTCCACACAAACCCCATCACCATGCCCCCTCCCACACATAACAAAACCCCCCACACAAATGGTCCTGCCGTTTAAGGGAACGATCAGTGCAGTGCAAGTTTCAACCACTACCTACACTTATTTTAAACGGAAACCATTCTGAAACGGTTTCCTTTCAAAATTAAAGTATAGGAACAGTAACACTTAATAAAAAAAGCAGAAGGGCTCCGCTCCCGCCCACTTCGACACTGGATGTAGACAGGCTGTGCCCCGATGAGCAAGGCCCGCGTGCTTGCCAAAGATTCCAGCCTGTGACAATGCATGCAGAGGAGGAGTAGAGAGTGGGAAGCTGTTGCTGTGCATAACGTTAGCCACAATGTGCTGAAAGTCCATGCACTCAAAGGGGTCTGACTCAATCTTACTGCAACGAATCAACTTCCGGGGCACCAGTGGCCCAGGAATAAATATTGGTTTTTAAACCATGAATCAGCCCCACCCACACCTCTAGTACACCAGAAGGGATCTGAATAGATTTGAAAACAAGTTATATATAAAACTCCTTGTCCAAACGCTGGTTGATGCTGGTCAGTGCACTCCTCCTAGCTTCTTCGCTGGGTTTGTGTCATCCTTTATGATGGAGAGCCCAAAGCTGAGGAGAGTGTTGCAAGCAACAGCCTAATCCTTCTTTCGGTTCAGAGACTCTATGGCACTTCCCAACTAGGAAGCTTGCTTGCAGAGCCTAGCAGGGCATGCCGTGTGCTTCCTGGGTACCGGTTCTGGAGCTGCTATAAGGTTCTCTGCATTCAGTATCTCCTCTGTTCCCTGGGAGAAGTTTAGGGGAGGGATCTTGCTTCCCTCTTTGAAATCCTGGCCTTCCTTCACTGGCGGAAAACATAGGGCAGACTGGACCTTCAGCCAGGGTCCAAATAAGCTCCTCTTGTTACACCTTCCGATGATCTGCCCAAAAGAGGGGCTCAACCCTCTTTTAAAGCCGATTTGGGCCCCAAAAATTGGAGTAGCCCAAGCCTACCTTAATGAACCAATCCTGGGCCCCCACCATCAATCTTCTGTTATGCGTGAGGTCATAACCAGAGTGCTTTGCAACAGGAAGGATAAAGGGGTGAAAACATGTACTAAGTCCCACTCATCTTCCTATCTGTTGTAGATCAAAGGGTCTCTCTGGTTAATTCAGCTCTCTGTGGTTCCTGATTAAAGGCAGGTCTCCCTTGAAGTTTTGGCAAGAACAGAATTTCTGTCTCCATCAAATTACATACTCCTACCCTCTGAATGGGGGTCCCTCTTTGGGGGTTACCTACTGTAAGCACATGTACAAGACATAACACTTCACTACCCTTGACACCGAGGGTCAGGAGCTGACTTCTGGCTGACACAGATCCATATCAAAAAGGTGTTGGGGTTTCCTGCCCTTAGTTAGCTCTGCGATCAGGCCTCTTGCAGGTCTGCTTCAATTAATGCTCATCAGTATGTGCTACACCCAGCAGGACTGACAATGGGCAGGGCAGATCCATGGAGCCTTTGATAATTAATTTGGCAGGCCATGGCCGGAGGAAGGTTTTGCCCTCCTCCTCTAGAGATGCCTTTCTGTAAATCCTGGCTGTCACATTCCAACTAAATGGGACAGGAGGGTGGGTGGTGCCTGTATACTGTTTCCGCCCAGAGAACACATATCCATGTGTTTGTTGTGCGGTGAGCATAGGAAAATGTGTGCGGATTAGCCCCACACATTTTCAGAGGTTGATCTCCCATCATTCAATTTCTTTAAAAAATATCACAAAAGCCCAGGCGAGTGCACTCCCGCTGTGTGCATGGTCACATTCCTCAAATGCACACTTCCATTTGTGCACACTACTCTGGTACTGAGACAAAGAAGAGGACTGTGAAACATCACTACCATGGTTAGCCAAGTCCCACTAATTGGGGTCAGGCAAAGGACTTACACCTGCAGCTAGTTGAAGGGCTACAGGTGTATATAAAAGGGAAAGACACATTTGAAGAGAGAGTCCCACTTGGAGGAAGAAACTTGCTTAGGTAGAAGGATGCAGCAACTTGGTACAGAGCCGGCTGGAGAGGGGCCTGTGTGGAGAAAGCGAGCACTGCAGGAGAGCGAGAGATACGCTGCAGCCTAAACCGGCTCGGAGGAGGTCAGGAACCCTGCAGAATCCAGTGTTGTGTATCCCCCGCTGAAGCTCGCGGACACTGAAGGCTCCAGGGAACCACCAAAAGTAGCGGGAAGGCTTGGAGAAAACAAGCACTGCTTGTCAGAGCTCCCGGCGAGCAAGAGACTGCAGCAGAGAAAGCCAAAAGCACCCAGAGGAGCTGCCGGAGACCGGTGAGTAACAGAGGGAAAAGTCACGCCGGGGATGGCCCAAGGAGATGCCGGTCAGATGGAAACTCATAAGAGGGTCGGGAGGAAAGATGTATTAATACCCAACAAGCTGCCAAGAGTTTCATGCATTATTGAATACCAAACTAAAGAAAAGGTATGCAAAGTACATGAAAGTACTGCACGAATGAAATCGAAGTGATATGCAATTTCAAATCCATTGAAAGCAAGCAAAAGCAGTAATGGACAATGTGAAAATAGGAACCAACTGAACATCAATGAGTGAAAGGCTAATGATAAGCACTATTGTGAATTGTGAAAGCAAGCTGGTGACAAGGAAAGCCCCCCACGAAGTGAATGGTGTGAAAGTCACATTGTGGAAGAAGCTAGAAGCTGCCAAGGATAAAAAGAACTGCAGGTGAGCAAATGACACAAGCTCAAAGAGGGAACCTGTGTTGGCAAGGAAGTCCAATGAGAACCAGTGAATATAACAAAGTGCCAAGGGTTATCGGTTGCGTGACCTGTAGTGGGTGGACCATGTGGTCTGGCAACTGCGCCTAGACTGAGTAACCCCTACTTGGAGTGAACCAAGAAAAGTAAGGTACTGAAGCTGTTGTACCCATCAAGTATTGAAGTTAATAAAGAAAAGAACAAGTTAAGTCAACCATTGAGAAGCCTGAAAGGTTGCAAAGTTGGTTTGGAACACTTACTGAAAGTCAAGAGAACGGACTGTGTTGAATTGGGGAAGGGAACACACAGGCCTATTGAAACTGTGTTGAACTTGAGGAAGGGAACCCAGAGCTCTTTTGTGTGGAACTATTTTGAACTTGGGGAAGGGGCTGAAATGCAAGCCAAGAGCTGGAAGAAGCTCTAACCTTTAGTTGGAACACTATTTATTTTGGTGCTGACATCCTTACACGTTGTTTAGCTTTAGTTGTGAGGGCAAGTACAGGTTTTGGACACAGACTGACTTGAGTTGAACTTACTGACTTGGACTATTCTAAGTTTCTTTAGGCAGGGGAATTCCACCTTAGCATAGGGCAAGTTAGGCCTTATACCGTCCTGGCATTGAAGTTAATATAAGTGTTTTGTTTAAACATTGAATCTGTTGTCTGTGTCTTGTTTAATGATGACTTCACACTGGGTACCCTGGTACCCATTGGAGAACAGCAGTGTTTCAAGCATGTGATCCGATGTCAAATGAAAGCAGTTGCTGGGATGCCATGCCATGAAATAAATAAAGGTCGAAAATACCAATTTTTACATATTTGCAAAGATAAACTAGTATGGTCAGATTGCAGAGCCAGGAATGTCTTGCCAGATCACTAATCCCCCCCCCCTTGGCACCCCAGATCCTGGGTGATCACAATTCACCATGACAAAGACAGTGTTTTCAAGGATCCCATGGTTTGAAGGACATGAATTGCTTGTGAATGCAAAGGAAGCAGTAGCACTCCGGTGTTGATGATCGCCCCCAGTCCACAGCTAGTCTTCCAGGGTCCATGGCAGGTCCGCTTCTCTATACAAAAGAGGTAAGGTTCACCTTACAGCGACCAGGAATGAGGTCCATATGGGGATACCATGTTAGTTTTGGCTCATAATTGGCACTTTACCAGAAACTAGGGAGGAATAAATATTGTTATACACAAGTAGGCGCGTTATAAATGCCATATCATAGTATATGTGGAACGAGTGATGGCAATGCGGAGGCAGAAAATGTCCTTTGGCTGCTTAGTTTGGGCTCCCATGTGGTGCTTTAAAGCAACCAGTAATGATGGCTCAAAGGTAGGACTGTTGCACCAAACAGCGTGAATGAAGGATATGTTGAGAGATATTGGCGCAGCAGCGTGGCAAATGCTGTGCACACTAAGAGTGCAAGAGAGCGTAGGCAGCTTTTCCAGAGTGATGCAGAATGTTGCACCCCACTCCCATGGTGGTGCTCTTTCGGCCATGCAGGCCCACCTCACTGGTCTACAGATTTATGGGACTTGGAAGGCAGCCTGAACACCTGGTTGGCTATGCCGATGCTTGTTTCATGAGGATCCCATTAAAGCATGCAGCCACGTTTCTATTCAAAATGTCAATGATACATGTTTTTATCATTATTGTTCATTGTAAAACAAATTTGTTTGAGAAAAGAGGGTGTCATTTCACACCAAAGGTCAGAGGCAGAGAGGTCACTTCCAGGTTCTGTTTTAATGATAGGAAATATGTATACGTTTAGGTTCATTTTAAGTCCTCAAAAAGGGGGCAGCAACATAATTACTTAGTACCGGATTCTGTTGAGAAAAATGCTAGTATTGCACTGGATGTGCAGCAGGTGTGCGGGTACAATTAAGGATTACATAGATAGGCACCTACACTTAGGGATTAAGAGGATAGTTGCTGTGCTGAGAAGTGCCAGTGCTGTACCATAAAAGGGAACCTTGTACAACAGGTAATCCGCGTTCAGGGTTAGTTCTTCCATTTACCAGGGAACAGTCTCCAGCTCCAGCTATTTCGGGAAGATAGCTCAGCGGCAACGTGCTCGCCTTGGAAGCAAGAGGACACGCAGCAACACAGGTTTGATCGCCGGGTCCGCGCTTAGAAACCTCTGCGTATTAAGCGCGTTATAAATAACCCATCATATCATATCTACCCGGAAGTCTGTGAATGGTCTGCTTCTGTCTCGCATATCAACCACCACCATGAGCTGTCTCAACCGTCCTCCCGTTCATCTCCCATTCAGTCCGGAATATCCTTCTCGGGCTCCAAATTCTTGTCACCCCCTGCGCTATACATTGCTGCCAAACCTTTCTGCACTTCTCGCCCCATCCCAGTGGTGGCACTTACTATATAGTACCTGAAAATGCAGATTTAGGTTGAAAGCAGAGGTGTGCCTCCCGGGTAGTTTATTCTGTTCTCTCGGTTCCATGTAATAACGTCCCCGCAAAAATGTCTCCCGACAAAAAAGACGCAGTTTCTTTTTTTTAATTTATTTATTTTTACAAGGGGAGCAGGGGACATCCCAGAAACCCGTCCCCATACATAATGTCACCAGATAGAATGTCGCCAATGGCTTTTCCAGGAGATATTATGTATGGGGGGGGGGCATAATTACCGGATACCGTTCTCTCCCCGGTGGTGTTGATCAAGGGCCTGGAGTACAATTTGTATCAGGAGGGCTTCACTTTTTTACCACGTGTCTTGGTTTCGTTTAAAAACACATTTGGCTTTTAGTTTATTAGCGGCGGCAGCAGAAATATGTGCCCGTTTCTTGGTCAAGTTACAGCTTAGTGGGTGAGGCCATTGGCACTGCTCAACCTTAACTGGTTACCTGGTAAGCTAATGAGGCATGCTTGGAAGCCAGGACAACTACAAGACAGCAGAGTTCCAGCTGGTCCATGCATGAAATAATCAGCCAGTGCAAGGTAACATTACAATCTTTCACGCGTAATACGGTATTTATTATGTGGAAGAACGCCATGATATACAGGAATGCAAAATGCCATACACCGAAGAAGAGGAGTGAAGAGCCTGGCATGTTTTAGGAGGCGATAAGGAGTGTGAATGAAATACTTAAGGTATACAAGATAATTCGGCTGTGGTTGGTTTGTATAACTGGCTTTAAGATTCTTGAAAACGTTGATGGGAAGGCCCCCCTTTAGCTTTCTATAAACCTCTTCCCAGGCCTCCTCCACCCACCCCCATTCCCAATCAGCTCTGGCAGACCAACCCAATGAGGAGTGGTCTGTACCCAGGGACGTCATTCAGGGGTTACCAGAGGTCGCAACTGCGACCTCTGGAGCAGTGGCTTAGCCAGGAATCAAATTTAGGAGGGGCACAGAGGGGTCCAAAGACAATAGTAGGGGGACACAGACAAAAGTAAGGGGAGAACATGGTCACTGATTGTCTTACGTAGGGGGGCACATGGGGGGCCTCAGGGCTTCACAGGGGGGGGGCTCTGGCCCCCCCAGGCCCCTCCTAGCGACGCCACTGCTCTGGAGGTCTCTCTCGAAATGCAACCTCCTGGGCTGGCCAGCACCATGTGGCCCTTTACTTCTGGATTCTTTTTCAGGCCTCTTAAAAAAAATATAGACTTGTGGCACTTCTGTTCTTATATATAACACTTTCAGCACTGACGCTAAATAAGAAAGAATAGGAATACCAAATAATGTGTCTTTCTGGAATTCTATACAGTAATTGCTAGACTCATTAAAGGTTTATTTCAGGCACACTTCAGGGGGTGAGTCACTGATTTAGTCTGTTCTTTAACGCCTCAACTCAGCCTTTCATCCTTCTCAGGTCAATATATGAGTACCAACACAGGCTGGGTGATATTGGGTGTATATTTTTTCTATATAAAGCGCTTAAGCGTAAGTGCTATATAATAACACATCATTATCATTTGGCCATGGACGTCTGCTTGCATTCACAGTAATTTGGTAAACATGGGCCTTTACACACTGATATTAATGATGCATATCACAATCCATTCTTGTATGAAATGTATATCACATTATAGTGATATCATTACCATATTTTTCGGAGTGTACAATGCTATGTGATGCCACTTCCTGTTTGGTCAATGGGTGAAAGGTCATGTTCCATCGCTTCCCGTGATATCACTTCGGGGTGGGATCAAATGGCATCACTTCCCGTGATGTCATCAGGGGTCAAGGGTAGTGTGATGTCACTTCCGCTACCCCTGGCATTTTGGTGAAATGGCGTCCCTGTCTGTACCGCATACCTGCCCTCAAGCAGCTGCTGCCTGGAGCTCCTGTCAGGGACCCCCAGAACAAACGTAAAGGAATCCCAGAAAGGGATCTTGCATGCCTAGTCCCAAAATTAATTTTTCAAAAGCAAGAGGAATCTGAGTCAAAGAGGTGACAATCTGCCATTCCAAGCTGAAGGGTGGTGGAATTAAGCAATAAGCCCGAGCCGCGGGGGCATTACCAAGTCAGGTAATGCCCCGGGGCCCATAGTTACAGGCCCCAGCGAAGCAAACAATGAATGAGACCATATGTGCTCTTTCACACTGAAGATTCTGCCACAGGCTCCGCCTCCTCTCTGCCAGCTGGCCATGTCTGCCCATATCCCCTTCCGCCTGACCCAGGAGGATAGCTCATGGGCAACGCATTTGTCTTGGAAGCGAGGCAGCGCAGGTTCGAATCCCAGTCAGCGCTTAGAGACTGGCCTCCAATATTAAACCCCTTGTAAAAATGAATCGATGCTGGCATTTGCATCTTCCAAAACACTTCTCTGTAGCTCCAGAGTCTCTTCCAGGGAGTCGTTGGCTTCTCTCCTATCCCTTCTTTCTCCGCCTCCCCCGTGTCTCTCTCACGGATCCCAAGGTCGCTCGCCGATAAGACTCCCACAGACAGTAGTAGCCTTTCCTGCCAGGAGCGCTAATGAATCACGAGTTGGATTTTACAAGGTTTTTTCATCAGAGCCCGAGTGACTACACAACTAAAATATTTCTAGAGGCCCTGTACGTCAGAAAATTCCCAGGGGCAGGCGGTCAGTACACCAAAATATCCAGGGGCCTCACTGCACACCATACCCCCTCCCCAACCCCCTCTGGGTGGAGAGAACAGGGGTGGGCTCTGTACACCATGGCATTCCCAGATCCCCCTATACACGAAAACAACCCTGGGGACGGGGTGGTTGTGGGGATGATCGGCAGACCAAAGTATACCCAGCTGCCTTTGTACCCCGAAATATCCCGGTGGGGTCGAGAGCCCCGTGTACACAAAAACAGGCCCATCACCCCAACCCCTGGCTCTGTCCACTAAAACATGCCCAATTACTTATGTGCACTATAAAGATGCCCAGGGGCGAGCTGCACACTAAAACATCCACAGGGAGCTGTGTACACCAAAACATACCGAGGTACCTGTGTACACCAAAACAAGCCCCTCCTCACCCATGCCCTGTACACGCAAACCTAGTACCACATCTCTATGTACATCAAAACGCCTCCCTCCAGGGTCCTCTGAACATCAACACATCCCCCAGGCACCTGCACACCAAGAACAACCTCAGAACCTCTGGACAGCCGCACACCCCCAATGGCACTGTACATCGACACATCTCCCAGGCACCTGTACACAAAGACAACCTCAGGACATCTGGACAGCCGCACACCCCCAATGGCACTGTACATCGACACATCTCCCAGGCACCTGTACACAAAGACAACCTGAGGATCTGTGGACAGCAGCACACCTCCAATGGTGCTGTACAGCAACACATTTCCGTGGCACCTGTAAACAAAGACAACCTCGGGAGCTCTGGACAGCAGCACACCTCCAATGGAGCTGTACACATCTCTGCGGCACCTGTACACCAAGGAAACCTCAGGATCTCTGGAAAGCAGCCCACCTCCAATGGCGCTGTGCATCCACACCTCCAAATCACCTGTATACCAAGAACAACCTTGGGCACTCTGAGCAGCAGCCCACCCACAACCTCCAATGTCGCTGTGCACATCAATGCATCTCCCAGGCACCTGTACACCATCTCCCAGGCACCTGTACACAAGACAATCTCCAATGTCGATGTGCACATCCATACATCTCCCAGGTTGACGGCACAAGATCGCCAAGCCCAATATTCCGCTAGAGACTGCGCATTTAAAATCCCAGTAGCCAAACATAACTTCATGCTTGATTGCCCCAAGTCAGTTCCAGGATGCCTTGCAGCTCCTGTGACAGAGTTCAAGACGGGAGACAGCTGCGGGTATCAGGCAGCAGGCAGTTCGGCAAGCGAGGTGGGATGGACGGCTGCAGGCTGGCCTACGTGGCAGCTCAGGTTAAAAAATCATCGTCTTTGTGCTGGTTGGTGGATCTGGAACACTTGTCGAGGTGTCTTGGGCGGCTTTAGTGACTGCAGCGTGACAACAGTCAGTGGTACAGCAGGTCGCGGTTCAAGGGCTCGACTTCCTCGAAAATTGTTAAAAGTAGGACGCTTGTTGATGCTTGTAGTGGCACTCCTCTTAGCTTCTTGGCAGAGCTTGTGTCGTCCTTTCAGGTGGATGGCTCAAAGCTGAGGAGACTGCAGGCAACAGCATTGCCCTTTGTTCAGAGATTCTCTGGCACTTCCCACCTAGAAGGCTTGCTGCAGAGCCTAGCAGGGCATACTTTATGCTGGGTGGGTATAGGTTCTGGAGTGGCTGGAGGGTCCTCTGGATTCAGTGTTTCCCACTGTTCCCTGGTAGATGTTTAGGGGAGGGATCTTGCTTCACTTTTGGAGGTCCTGGACTTCCTTCACTGGTGGAAGATGTAAGGCAGACTGTACCTTCAGCCAGGGTCCAACCATGAGTTCTTATTGCTACTCCGTTCAAAGTCTTGAGAGGATCTGCCAAAAGAGGGGTTCAGCACTCTTTTAAAGCCAAATGGGCCACTGTGATTGGTGTAGGCTAAGCCTACCTTAATGAACAAATCCTGGATGCCCACCAACAATCTCCTGTATGCGTGAGGTCATAACCAGAGTGCTTTGCAACAGAAAAGGTAAAGGGGTGAAAACATGTCCTACTCTCTACCTAACTTAGTAGAAGGATACCGCAGACCATTCACTACACATCTGTCCCATGAGCAACTTACCTCAGAGGGGAAGACTGTAAAGGATTACTGACCGGAGTCCACTATGCAGTCCTTCTCCTAAGCTATGCCCTACTAAGTTCCACCCATTTTCCAGACTTTGTCTCCCTCAAACCACATACTCATACCTTCTAAACGGGATTCCTGGAACAACTGTAAACACGAAGTCCCAGGCATGACATTTAACTGTCAATCGAGGGCACAAGCTGGCATCAGGTTGACACATTACATGTGAAAGAGTGTTGGGGTTTCCGGTCTCCTTTGTTAGCCTCTGCAGCCAGGCCCCATATGGGTCTGTTTGAATTACTTTCTGATTAGTATGCAAAGTGCTGCCACCAGCTAAAGGGCCCAACAAAAGGTCAGGGTGGATCCATGGAGCCTTTGTTAATTATGCTGGCAATGGCAGGGGGAAGGTTTGGCCCACCCCCTTCTGGAGATGCATCATGTACTCCGCCTGTCCGATCCCAACTAAATACAGGGGGCTGCACCTGTAGGCTGTTTCCTCCCCCCAGATTACACGACTATGTGTACGTCATGCTGTGAGCATAGGAAAATGCGTGCAGATTTGCCCCACACATTTTCCAGAGGTTGATCTACCATCATTCAATTTCAGTTAAAATTGCAAAAAAGCCCAGTTGACCACTGTGCAGATGGTCGAATTCCTCACACTTGTGCCCTGAGAGCTTTGATGTGTCAAAAGGCAGGTTGCATAAGCCAGAGTTAAGTGTGCCAGTGTTTGCAGTTGGTTTGGGGCAGTAGGTCGTTTCATTGGTCCAGGGCATTTCCTACCATAAATGGCCCCCCGTGGCTGGGTGGGAGGGAAGGATGAGGAGGCAGACAGTCAGCGCCATTCTCAGTTACTGGCCACCATTGCATCATACAAAACACAGCGTTGGCACGTTGCACACTGGTTTCTCCCCCACCTTGTATTAAAGGGATGTGTTGGGAGACTCCCCAAACTAAATTTTAATATGAGGGAGTGTTATTTGACTTCCAACAAGGTCATCGTTGACGCCAGGTGTGCATTAAAGCTCCAAGTAATATCTTGAAATGCGAGCGCCCACTCCACGTAGCCAAGCCTCGGACATTGCCCCCCTCATATGCATCTTTCGCCAGTGTTTTGGCACCCATTCCACATGACAGCAGGGGTAATTCCACAATTCAGGTGAGAGAATAGTGTGTCGCATTAATTTGAGTTAATGAAACCATGGTAATTTGCTAACATCCGTCATTACAGGCGATCTTAAAAGGATTCACAATAAACCTCGAAATTCGCCCAATTCCACATCTTACCCGATATATAAGAGGATTTTATCTCAAGGTGAATGCAACTCCATTGAAACCCAGTTCCATCGTTATTGATATTGATAGTGATGGGGTACAATATGGGGGCCCCAATCTCTTAAGGATTTTATTTTCCTTCATTTCAAGAGTTGTGATATTATATCCCCATTAGTTCCGATCTGTACGGAGTAGCAAACTTTGCTTTTGGCTTATAGACCTCCAAGGCACTTGATACGCAGTCTCCATTTTGTTTGAAGAATGTTATTACTGTTTCTCCCCTTCGTGCTAGGACTACCTTTATCTAATTGCGGTTTCGGTTTCCAATTGATTATTGAAAAGAAATTAAAAGAACTGAATAGCTTAATCATATATTTCAACAATCGCTATAGTTAAACTTTACACAAACTTGCGCTGAGAGACCCTTTTCTTCCACGGCGGGTGACAGACCATCCCTTTGTTTTAGCAATATTAAATTTTAGGCCTCTTTCCTTGGCAAAGTCATGAAAGGTTATAATTTGGTGCTGTAGGTCCATCCGGGTTTTCGATATTAAGACACCATCATCAGCGTTGCCACAGGTTCGGTACATCGGCATCTGTTTTCGCAATGGTGCCAATCAGACGTTCATATACAGAGAAAACAGCAGAGGTGCCAACACACAGCCCTAACACCAGCCATAATCTTCAATGGAGAAGTGTATCCCTTTTCTGGCCTCCCCTTATCACATTATTTAATGATATAATCAAAATATGGCATCACTCTCGATTGACAACTCCTCTAGCACGAACCATGCTTTATGGCGCAAAACCAAAAAACTGGTTTACAAATCTATAAAAGGCTAAGTAAATTGCCCGCCTCTTAATTAAAGCAAATTTATAAAGAATTAATTTTAAAAGTCTGAATGCTTAGTCATGGTTGAAATATCTTTCCTAAAACCTGCTTGCAAGGGTTACGGTGGTTAACAGCTTATGTATGCCACAGCACTCCTCCAGATAATTCTGGATCTCCTTGCTAAAAATCTTACCCAATCAATCCAACAAAGGCATGGGTTGTAATTTTAAGGACGACTGCGTGCACCTTTTAAAAAATAAATTAGGACCAGGTTTGACCCATGCCAACTGCGTGGGACCGAACCCTGCAAAAGGAGCTCATTATAAAATGTGTTAAAGAAGGGGTCCATAACCCTTGAGTTTCTTTAAAATTAGCCACTGGAAGAAAATCTGGAGATGGTGCTTTTCCTAATTTTTCTGTAGGCAGGGATATTGAGGCCTCCAATGTTGTAAATGGGTCTGGATTTGTACCAGCATGATTATACTGCAGTGAGGGGACACCGAGTAGTAGGTAACCCGAGGTATCAATATTATAGACTTGTTCATAATATTCCAGCCACTGATTTTCTGTTATATTATTGTCTGGCATGGAATCGCCCTCAGCCATTACTTTGTAAACAAATTGCCAGAATTCAGTCTTATCATTAGATTTTGAAGCCTTTAGATGGGCAGAGCATGATTTCAGTTTGATCAGCTCTTTGCAAGCCACCCTCAAACTGGTCACCAATTGTTTCTCTCTTCCCACCTTTTACTTAATTCATAGCATACATTTTCTTTTGCCAGTGTACATTCTGCACCAAAACAGCTATTCTTTTTTGTGAGTCCCTTTCTACTCCACACCTTGTTGACATGGTTTAATCATGTCAACAGTCCTATCGTATGAGGCCATAGGGTGTGCTGCATCATAGCAATAACTGGCTAGAATAGGTTGCTTTGTGTAAAGGGCTGGAATGTCCTTCCCTTTATTTAACTTGGACAATTGTAATCTTTTGTAGCTATATTGGAGAGAGCCGGAGTACAGGGAAGGGGACTGTGTGGTGGGGGCATGGTCATTCTCAGCCCGTTCATCAATTCTAAAATGTATGTGCCTCCAGGAACACATATTAACAGGAACATATTTATGTGCGAAGATTTGTTTTGTGTTCTAACAATCAGGCACGCGGGACTGTCGTCTTCCAGTGAGCACTACTGTAAAAACAGACTCTTCTGCAACTCAACTAATACCCCAACTTTGCAAACAGAAGTTCAAGCTGTATAACCGATCCGGGCCAAACATTCAAATGGGGAGTTAGCTTGATGCAGGATCATGTTTTAATGGGTTAATGGGTGCCCAACTGGAGGAGGAGTTCGGTTTCATATTTCTATGCAGGAGAATCTTGAATTTCATTTGTCTTGTTTCCCCATCCTATGCTGTCCTTCCCCTTTCTCTTGAACTTCCGGGAAACATCTTTTGCACAAGGGTTCCAGCCCTGCACCTGTATTGGCATAATAAGCTATTTTCCAGTTGAAGTCGGGATGCAGAATTATGCTTTATTGAAGATACTGCTATAGCAAGAAGCTAGTCGCAGGGAACACTAGAGTGTTTCACATAGAACATGCAGATTGCAAAGGCATGCTCAAATAGTAATATCATTTCAGGCATGTGCAAATACGCAGTGGAACAGGGTGGACTTCTGATGTGGGGCAGCAGTTAGAGGAAGATGGGGAGGTAACGAATGAAGAAGAAACAGACTTCAGTTCCTTTTTGAAGGTCTGGGTGTTGGGAACAAGGTCTTGGGCGCTGTAAGAGATGGTTCCAAAGATTATAGGCATACATGGGGATATGCTTTTGAGGTCTCCAGCTTCATGGGTTGGAGCTGTGGTACTGTCTGGAGTTTCTCGGCCAGATAGTATGCTCTTCTCGAGTGAACAGCTTTAGAAACTATGCAAGGTGACTTGAAATGGGATGTGGACCTGAAGCGGTAGAAGTCTTTTTGGAATGATATGGTCAAATTATTGTTGATCATACACAGCAGCAGACAGTATGCACCCTGGGCGGAGATGTTCTGGGGACTAAGGTGAAATCTGGGAAACAGCGGAGCAGAGCATCGACCCCCCCCCACACACACACACACACACACACACACACACCAGTCACGTACCCCTGAACCCCCCTTACTATATATACACACCTTACTCAAACACACCATCTACTTTTTTCTGTAAAAATAAAAGCACGGAAAAAAATAGGGTACAAAAACATATAATAATTCGATCATTTTACTTTCGACCAAAAAGGAAGTGCTATTGTGGTTAATGTTATACTTCCTTTGTAACGCGCTAATCTGCCATTTGCATGACCTCCTAGCACTGTGTGCAGTTGCACAGTTCTCGATTATAGATGTACCATAGACCGACATTTTCGAACAAATGACAGTGCATGCACACACTGCATGTTTGGAACACAATTAATACCATAGCAATGTTGTGTGCCATAGCACAACAAAACATAATGTAACATACTACGACAAAACATCGTATACCAAAGCAACATTGCATAGCAAAACAGATTACCATGCCACACACCCCCTGGCTCACCACAACAAGACCCATCAACATGGCAGAATTCCATCACCTAGCACCTAAGCACAACATAGCACCACTGCAGGTAACTAGCACTGCAGAACAGCCTGGACACATCCCCTCTTCCTTGCGAGCGAATTCATACAAGAAGGGTACACGGGGGACACACTGCACAGAGTTCTAGGAGTGTAACAGAGGGCTGTGTGTCACTGTCGGTGTTGAGACCAGGTGAACAGGGACGTTGTTGTCTAGCAGTGCTGCATGCTCATGTGGATTGGTCTGGTGTAGGAGTGAAACACACAGGGGCTGAATGCCCCCCCCCTCCAGGTACATCGTCGTGATGACACTGCACACTTGTGTTTGCATGTGTTATGGGAACGGCACTGCACACACAGGGATGTCTAACTTATTGAAGTAGAACTGCCCACAGATGGGTGTGGTTTAGAGAAGTCTGTGTAATGTCATATTTAGGTAGTTTGCAGAGCCATGGTAATGGTTGCCTGGCTGCCACATGAAGCCGCTTGCCCGCCTCGCGGAGGAAGCCTATCCGAGCGTGGACTGGCTGCTGCGATGCCTGGTGGGCGGGTGCTTCCGGCAGAGCTTCCTCCGATCAGTGGAGCACGGTTGATTGGTCCTAGTCTGGTGTTGAGTGAAACCTATACTGAAGTTCCCTGCCTGCAAAAACTAGGAGCCCTTAGGTAGAGCCGGCCTTAGGGGGGTGCGAGCCGGGCGACCGCCCAGGGTGCCACACCCCCAGGGCGCCATAGTCCTCCACCACGCCAGCCCAGGGGAGTCTTTCAAGGGCTCCCCCCGAGCTTGCATGGTGGCAGAAGGCATGGCAGCCGCCTCATTGTCATTGAATAAACCTGCGGCAGCAGGCTCATTCAATGACAATGGAGTGTTAACGCGCCCTATTCACACCATTACATCCTCACAGAGCGAGGAGGTTTGAAAAAAAAGTGCCCCCCCTTGCCCTGCCCCCCTTCCGCCCCATCCCCTGTTCACCAGGGGCGCCGGAGGGTGAGGGGGGGCGCCAATTCGCCCAGGGCACTGCTGCCCTTAAGGCCGGCCCTGCCCTTAGGACTAGGACAGCAGCCAATCGAAGCAGAGAGGCAATGCGTCGCTTCCTTCACCTTGTCTGTGCATTTGCAAGAGTCCCACTAGCTCAGCGAATTAAAATGCGGGCGTTGGACTGCAGCAAAGTCCCGGAAAAGGGAGAGTACATACCTTCCTTCTCACCCTCCAGGCACCCAAGGACCAGGTGGCTCCTACAGGCAGGGACACTGGCTGAAAACATGGCCACTCTCGAACGATAGTGGGCTTCCATTCCGACACTTTTGGGAACAGTGTCCCGTCCCAGGCTGCCTGGAGGTTTGAGGGCTGCCAAGAGCTCTAAGAGTATGGGGACAGAGGTGTGGTGGTCTTTGGCTGGGCTTTTTCAGGCTTTTCCACGCATCTTGTCCTGGCCTGCTCCTCCCCTCTGGCGCAGAAGGAGGGCATCCCAGGAATCCTGGAGCCCACAGTCTTATTGAATCAGCTTACCGCAGCGCTCCAGGGCGCAGTGTTCAAGGGTCTTCTATGATCTAATGAACCGGAGGACAGCAAGGGAATGCCACTTCTGAAATGAACCGTTCTAATATTATTGGCTGATACTTGGAAATACTGTTGGTTGGAGAAGCACTTGTAAGTGTGAAAGATGGAATTCAAGATGAAAGCCATTCACGCTATGGTGGGTAGTTGTGCTTGAGAGAGTTTTGTCTGGAAGTTGTGGTGTGTCCACATGGAGGAGAGAAACTCAAGAGCATCCACAAGCCTCGGCCACCATTTCCTTGGCTCCCCCCACCCATACACACAGCTGCTTATTCCCCTAAATCAGAGGTCTTCAAACATTCCTGCTACAGATCAAGGAGCTGGTGCACTGTGGTCATTGTGCATTTTCTACAGGACCGACGAGGGATCTTCCGACGGGAAGACAACCAAAAAACATGATGGGATTCACCTGAAGCTGGAGTTTGCCCTCATTGAGTGAGAGTCCAGTCTCATGGCGTTGTCTGGATGTTGCCACAAGGCCTATCTGCTGTTGTTCTCCATTTACGGCAAAGACTAAGATGGCGTTGCTGATGTTCAAGACCCCTTGAAGTCCTTCACCACCTTTCAAGTGCAAGCTGAGAGATGTGTACCCGAGCAGGCCAGTGTGAAGAGCAAAGAATAGTGATGTTCTGCATGGCCTGCTGTCCGGCTAAAGTTCAAGCGGCTAAAGTTCAAGCGACTGAAGAGCACAAAGAGCAGCCATGACCCGGAGTGCAGTGGATCTTTTATCGGTTGCACAGGGGATTTCTGAGGGTTTGTTCCTCAAACTCCAATGCCCCCAGGTGACTGATGTGCTGCCAAATCCTCATCACCAAGGTGATGTCTACACGGCGGAGCAAAGCAGAGGAAATGAAATGCACACCCACACGGTGTTCTTCAGACACTTGATCACAAAGGCATGGAATGGCCACTGGACCCTTTATTATTTTCCTAAATGCATGCACAGTGCATGACATTTTGATTGAGTGGCTTATTGTGAACAGAGCAGCCGGGTCAACTTTCTACAAAGGGGCTGGACAGCAGGGCTGGTGCAATGCCCCCTTAGACCAGGGCCTCTAGACAGAAGATGGGGGCGCGGCAGAGGGGTCCTACAGACCCAGGTGTTGCCCAACAGCCATCTTGCTACTTTATCAATAGAACAGACATTGGTGATGCCATTTCCCTGATTTTGCTCATCACAACTAGTTCTGGGTCGTCAGCATTCACTCTGTGCCCTCTTTAGGGTCCCGTCACTTACCACTCAGCCAATTTCAACTCCCAATCACTGAGAACAACGTCATCTTCTAGAATCAGATAGGCCGGAAGAAAAAGAAAGGCCCATGGCTTGAGCAGACGTCAATTTTCCCACATTATAATCGGCATACTTGAGACCATTTGGATTCATCTCACTGTTGAGGTTTGTCAATAAATGATGTCAGAGAAAGCAATGCACCACCAACCGTCCAATCATGAAAAGGTAAACACCATAGATGCGCAGCAAAACCAATGACTTGGTTCAAATCCCTAACACACAGGGCCAAACACGGAAGGTTTCCAGATAAGGTGATGCGGATTCTTGGACAAAGAAAATGCCTGCATAACTTGAACTTTCAATTGATATACACTGCACACCGCCGTCTAAAATGGGTGCGGAGCAATTGTCAGTCCCCCCCACCGCCTCTATGAAGTTCACTTGAGAGCTATGCACAATCCTTTGAGCACCATTGTCCCCAACATCTGGCTATCATCTCCAGCTCGTGCCTGCAGCACTGAGGCGACACTCACTGCAATCGGATCGCTTAAGGCAAGTTATCTGTGTTTGCTCTGCTAGGACCATGCATGAACCAGTAAAATCCTACCCGGACAACCAAGCCCTTTTGCTCAAGTGCTCACCAGTGGCGTTCTTGCGCAGCTCATCGTCCGGCTCCTTCAGTGACATCATGAGCTCGTATATGCCATTCTCCTCCACCAGTGCCTTCTTGTTCTCGTTGTTGTCATAGATCAGATTGCGCATGGCACCTGTGGCGTGCCGCTGCACCTCCTGGTTCGAGTGGTTGAACAGCTTCACCAACTTGGGGATAGCCTGCATGCTGCGTGCCTAGGAGACAAAACAAAGAGCCAATGAAGCCTCTTGTTGATTTTCGAGGCGAGTTCCCACTAGGGCAGCATCTTAACATTCGTTTGTGGAGGTTGTCGCGCACCACTCGCTCTTGCGCCACAAAACCATCCTTCAGCTCGTCACCCAGATCCAAGGCTTTGGCATCATTTGCTTGCATCATCGCTTTTGGCAACCCACTTTTCACCAAACCACCCAGCGGAACCTGGACCAGCTCAGTGCCTATACCCACCTATAGGTACTGCATGGTTGGCAGACATGTTCAATTTTAAGGGGAGTATCCCGCCGATCCATACAGTCTGCAGTAGCAGCTAGCGGGACCATAGAGCAAACGCCATTATGGTGTGCACTGCACAGCACTAGTTGCTAGGAGGTTGATATGTCCAGAGTGCAGTTCGAGATCGTGAAGCAAGAAGGGGGCCCTGGGCCCCATATAAAGTGGGGAAACACTTGTGTATAGGCCCGTTATAAATGCCACATCATATCAAATATTCAGCCAGTCCTGGCTTTTAGGCTCCATTTATATTGCATACTGGATCTTGAATTCCTGCATTTATAATGCACAAAAAGACAAGTGCTGTGCAAGAAGAACTAGAACTGCAGAATTCAGCTTGCAAGCTATTGCATCACTACTGCTTCTCACTAGTGACATTAGAAGAGAAAGGTGGGCAGTGGGTTACTGGTATTACTAGCTGTGTGCAGGCGTAAAAGTGCCAAGGACGAGTATGCTCGTCCTTTTTGCATAGACTTGCATAATAGCCTGGCAGTTGATTGATATTTTATTTCTATAGCGCTCATACACAAGTGTTTCAGTGCGCGACAAGGCAAGGGAAAGGGAACAGGGGAGAACAAAAACAACGATCTTACTAGGCCCAGTGACATTGAGAACGTGCAAGTGCAGGGTAGAGGGAGAAGGGGGAGAAGTGCATGGAAGGGGGAACAAAAGGAGAGTGCGGAGCGAGAAGGAAAAAACTAAAATAATAATAAAATAATAAATAAAAAGGCAACAAACGATGGGAGTGCAGCCAGCAAGTGGCAAGTGCTGGGTTTATGGCAGCAGGCCGTGTAGGTCTGAAAGTGCAGGAAGAAAAGGGGAGGGCTGTATGGGTACAGATACAGACCCCAGTGCAGGGGGTGGCCCGGAGGCAGTGCGTGAGGGTGGCAAGATGAGCAGGTACCTGGGCCCAGAGGGCAGAGGGTGGCCAGTTAAGGAGTTACATTGTAATACCTCGGGTATTGGGTTATGTCACTGCACATGCAGATTACTGCTGTGAGACAAAACATAATACTTGCACTACGGACAATGAATCTACCCCATCCACTAGTCCCCATACGTGTAGAACTGCAGAGATCCATGTGTTTGAACCACTGCAGGGTTGCCTCTGCCTTTCATCCTTCTGTGGTTGATGAAATGAGAGTGAATGAGAGCTATTTTCAGTGTGTCATTTACGATGCTGTAAAGAAGCAAAACTGCGTAGTGAGCAGAATGCAAAAGGAAGTTAATATTCAAGAGAAATGTATCGAAGGTGCTCCTGGCATATGGTGGATGTACACTGGAAGGCAGGGTTGAACCTGGGCATACGAAGTTGCTCCTGGCATATAGTGGATGTACACTGGAAGGTAAGATTGAACCTGGGCATACGAAGGTGCTCCTGGCATATGGTGGCTGTACACTGGAAGGCAGGGTTGAACCTGGGCATACGAAGGTGCTCCTGGCATATGGTGGATGTACACTGGAAGGCAGGGTTGAACCTGGGCATACGAAGGTGCTCCTGGCATATCATGGATGTACACTGGAAGGTAGGGATGAACCTGGGCATATGAAGGTGCTGCTGGCATATGGTGGATGTTTACCGGAAGGCAGGGTTGAACATGGGCATACAAAGGTGCTCCTGGCATATCATGGATGTACACTGGAAGGTAGGGATGAACCTGGGCATACAAAGATTTCCTGGCATATCATGGATGTACATTGGAAGGCAGGGTTGAACCTGGGGATACAAAGGATTTCCTGGCATATGATGGATGTAAACCGGAAGGCAGGGTTGAACCTGGGCATATGAAGGTATTCCTGGCATATATGGTGACTGGGCATATTAGGGTGCTCCCAGAATATTTAGTGGTGCATGGGAATACGGGCCATTACTACATAATAGCTACCGAAAGAGTTAAGATGATGCTTGTGCAAAATCCTATGTGACATTGGGTGGTCATTCAGAATGCCCTCGTAAGATGTTCTCCAGGGCCCGCCCTTGAATGAAAGAATAGACATCCATGCAGTACCTCCTAGGTGGCATGGAAACCTGTCCCTCTGTTAATATTCTGTCACTTCTTTCAGCACGTTGGATAAACACTCAACCAAAGCCTCACACATATACACAAAGGCCACTCATCTTGCCCCATTTCCTCACCCCTGCCCCTCTCTCAGACTTCCGGAGCACAATATTCCCCAACAGCCTATTGCTTTCATCCTATGGCCCATTACCTCCTGTGCCTATTCATAGTCTTTCTGGTCGGACCCTCTATCACACCCTGTGCTAAAGTGGGCAGGCAAAAGAACATTCTGTGTCTTCGAATCCTACCAACTTCACAGAAATGACCTCCAAGTGACCTTGCACCGTCCCATTCATTGGCCAGCGCCTCCAAACTCAGAGCACTTGAAGGGAGGAGACTGCAATGGCTTGACCATTGAGACTAGTTCCGAGTCTGGCTATAGGAATTGGGTCCACGTGCCCACCAATACAGGTCTACCTGCCTTGCTGGATGATGGTCTTGTGTGCTCAGCCACACATCCTGCCATCCAGAAGGCCCAGCTATGTATGCCCTCCCCCCCCCCCCCCCATCAGGCCCACTTCTGCATGCACTCATCCATGTGAATAACTGCATATCCTACAACTATACGAATCACTTCTCAGGGTGTCAACTCTCCAGGACGAGTTTGGAGTAGATGTTACAAAATGTAAAGAAAATGCAAATGGGTGCGATTACTGGCATTCTCTGGAAGCAGCCACCCATCGTTTAATAGCCCATCTCTACCTTTACAGAGGAGTACCTTTTATGTTACTAAAGAAATATTAGCTGAGCAGATGGTTCATTACCGGGCCAGGTATTGCCCCCTCAGCGTCCCCCATCCCCCCGATCAAGTAATATTGCTATTAGTATCCTGGCACTGTCTTTTTTGTTTAAGTTATGAAACGACGTCTTTGCCATTTCGCAACTTTAAACAAGATGGCCACCATGGATGGGGGATAAGGAAACTACACATAGACCCTTCTCCCTTTCCATGGCGGCCATTGCTGGATCAGTGATGCACCAGGAACAATAAGGGACCAGGCCGTGCAAGGTAAGTAGGGTGGAGAGGAGATGAAAGGGGTGTGGGGAATGGAAAAGGAACACAGGCAGCGCTCACTTACCTATGATCAGGCGTGGGAAGATGGCAGTCTCCCACTCTGAGGAGGCTCGAAGCAGGGACTGTACGTGTGGTAAAGCCCCCGTTCTGAGCCTCGTCATTGGCTCGGAGGCCTAAGCCATGCCCCTGCCGGGTACAAATATGCTTTATACCGCATCAAATCTCCAGGAGTGATAGGCTTGTCTGTGGAGTGGTGTACTGTGCCCCCACGAAGGGGGGGGGGGGGGGTTGCAGATTTACCATGTTCCAGGTCTTTCTACACTTAATATGGTGTACCAGACCAGCAGGCTAAAAGGTCTTATGCTCTGCAATGCCATGCATTGGTCTTACTTGCTCGGGTCCTTCCTCACTGAAGCACAGCGTGCCAGTCAAGCAGGTTCAGGTCCTTATGCAGCTAAGTACCACGTTCGAGTACTGCAGTCACATGCACTAAAATATCACCCGTCAGTCCTGAGAGCTCAGGGCCTTGACGCTTAAGTACTGTGAGCTCAGACCATCCCACTGTATCGCGTCATTATGAAGCACCGCCTGTTAGTGCTGCTGGGCTACATACCTGTTTCTTGGCATCATTGTCGCTGTAGCATTTGTGCTGTATGTATGCAGCTCCCAGCACCTGCAAATTGGGATCGCTCGCCATCAAATACTTCACTGCGGAAGGTAGGTCCATATCTTCAAACCTGGAAACAACGGTGCATAGAGACAGAATTAGTATTGGGGTAATGTGGTGGATATGGCCCCCATGTTGCATCATTACCACAGCAATGCTTGGATTAAAGTGCTGAATTTTTCTGTCTATGATGTAGACTATGTTCACTACAATTAAGTATTCTTTTGGTAATGCTGAGCGTTTGGCACTATAGTGTGGTTGTCATGGCAGTGATTCGATTCCGGGGCAATTTATTGGAGTATTCCTATAGTATATCTGTGGGATTGTTGCTATGAAGGCAGTAATCTTACGGTAAGTCTCTTGATTTGGCAAAATGGTGCAGTGTTACTGTATTATCAGTGCAGTATTTCCATGATAATGATGAGGATGTTGCACAGTGTAATGCAGTATTCCTGTGGCAATGCTTTACATTTGCCACTGCAGCGCAGTATTTCTATGGTAGGCTTTTTCACAGGCATTACACAATGCAGGATTGCTATGGACACGGTTTAAATTTGGCACAGTAAAGTGAAGCATTTCAGTATGCACTTTGGGCAGGGGGCCTGTAGGATGCAGTGGTGTCTTGGCAGGAAATCCACCCTCCAATGTGCCCCCAAGATGCCACCTACCCCCCACTGTAGGACTGCTGGCTGATCAGGCTCTTGTTGCCCCCGTCGTACTCATCCATGCCCCTCAGTTCCTGCAGCTGGTGGTTGGACTCTGCCAAGCTTCGCACAGATGGGGCCCTGGAGTTCTGCTCGATCATACCCACGTAGGAAGACCCCACGCCACCCATCTGTTGCTGCACGGTGCCATAGGAGCCGCTGGCTGTTCGGGTACGGTTTGTGCTCTGGAACCTCTGCAAAGTTCTCATAGCTGGTGCTCGGATGGTGCGGTTCTGCGCCACCTCCACCTGTTTCACCCAAGCGCCACCGCCACCATCGCCATCCCGGGGCATGGTGCCACTGCTGGACCTCTGCATCATTTGGTTGACCGGTAGGCCCACTTGCTTCTCCATGGTGTAGGCACTGCTGGCAGCACCACTTCCGACACCACCGAATGATGTCATTCTGTATAAGTTGGGGTTTGCCACCCGCTCAGAGATAATGCTGTAGCGGTCCTCGCCCCCCATGGGTGTGCCTGGCCCATCATTCACCCGGAGGGATCGCAATGAAAGGGTGTCAAAGTCACGCCGGTTGCCATAGGCCCGCTCGTGGTAGGAAGTTGGCCTGGAGCCCAATGCGCCACCATAGGTGACGTTGCTGAAGTTCTGCTTGATCTGCTGGGTCTGCATCCTGGGCTGGCTGGCAGTGCTGATTTGGCGGCTCATGCCCACATCCATTGCAGACTTGGAGGAGAAGTTGCCCCCCTTCCCACTGGCATAGGTGGGAGGGCGGTACGTCTGTAAGGGAAGAAAGGGACAGGCAGGAGTTACCACAGCCAACCGGGGTATCCAAACAGAACTACCAAGAATATTTCTGCTGGCAGGAGTGACAGTGTATGAGGGTATATAAATAGTAGAGGCAATCGCATGTAGGCTGTTGACAGTAGGATAATTATAGCAGCGGGTCATGCATGCACGGAGGTTGATGAAGAGTAGATACTTGCACAAGAATTTAGGAGTAGATACTTGCTTATAAACCTACACAATAATCAGGGTGAGAGATCACACACACTTTCATAACTGTACCCCTACGGAGCGAAAGAAATCTCTAGATTTTTTGAGAGTCAAAAAGGGTTTTTCGAACACAAGATTTTTTTTTTTTTAATAACAAGCAACCCAAGATTTTTAATACACATTTGTTTGTCATAGTAAAAACAACCAGGAACACTTGTCAATTTACAATTTTGTACACAATACACATGAGTACAGTCCAGTCAAATTGACTGGATATTAGTGGACATAGAACATGTTTTTCCTTTTTGATCGGAGTAGATACTTGCACCAGAGTGGCACCAGCGTGTAGGTCATTCAACAGTGGATACACACGACAATGTCACACACGCACATAGGTTGCCCAGGACTAGATACTTGCACCAGCGTGTAGGTCATTCAACAGTGGATACTTACAGAGGCCTTCTGCTGAGTGCTGAGGACCTGTGAGCGAGAGCTGAAGGAAGTGGGCAGTGTGGCGTGCTGATACCGGCTGGAGCTGCTCGCTGCAAAACAGAACAAAGAGATATCAGTGTAATGGAATGCCAGCCTGGCACCTACCCCGGCCCTCCTAATCGAATCCCAATGCCCATGCAAGCATGGGTGTCATTTTAGGGGGGCATGGGTGTCTTTGTCCCCCCAACCCCCAACCTTTGCGGTACACCACCATGTCCCATTCATTTTCCTGGGACCCCTTTCATTTAGATGTCATCCCTCCACCCCCCAACATTTTCAGCAAAATGACTCCTCTGCGTGCAGGCAAGCCCTCGGACCATTGTTTGGTGGTGGATCTTAAACCCTGCCCATCTCCTCCTCATCCTCTCCCAGTACCAGTCAGTGGCTGCCTGTCTCTCTTTAGTCCCCAAACACTTTTCACGAACAGACATGCTGTCAATTATTTGATATGATCCTCTGAGGAGCCATATATTAAAAGTGTGGTGCATCTGTTCTTTACTTGGCCCTGCACCCCAATGTTTTACTGGAAGTATTAAGTTATTCTGTGAACTTTTCTGCCCCCGATTAGAGCCCATTGCTTGTGCAACATTATAAACCACCAGTGCCCCAATAAGGACTGCGGGACAACTTCCGGCTTGCTTGCAATTTCCAGAAGAGCATTCAACTTCACAAGCCTAAAATCTGTAGCATAGCAAAGGAAAACAAACGAGAACACACTGTGATGAATCCTGCAGAGTCATCATTGAACCCCAGCCTAAAGTCTCCTCCCATGTGGCCAGGGGAAGTCAGCTGCTACCTGATCTTAACCCTGGGGGTGGTATCAGAGGGGAGGTTCACATGGGAGGAGATGGCTGTCAGGGGGAAGAGGTAACCCCTTTGGCAGGGACGGAGTATTCATCTTTCCTCTGAGGACAAGAGTCCTATAATTCCCAAATACCTAATGGTGTGCTGTCAGTATACAATTCGCTCCCTTAGAACTACCCAAAGCACATGCTATGAAAAGTCTGCTAAAAAGAATAAGGTTTGCACCTTGATAATTCATTAAGTAAATCCGACATCCTCTAATTGTTAGGATTCTGTCTTAAATAGAGGTCCTAACCCGAAGACTAAATAACAACCCCTTTACATATCCTCTAACTCTGATAACTCAGTTTACAAAGCAACCAAAACGAACCAAATATCAAAAGGACCAATACCACTATGGATTTCAGGATCCACAAGGTCTGTTGTACTGGGACGAGGAGTCAATGGGAATCAAAAGGTGCCATTGAACACGAGTGGTCTAGTTGTTTTAGAATGAGGCCCCTGAGCAGGACATTTAAATCCAAGAATAAGCTTCAGCTGGGAGGATACACTGAAGGGGTAATAGAGGTAGCAGCAGTCCAGAATGCAGGGTTTGCTGTGAAAGCAGAAGGAGCGCCAGCAGAAGCAGACTCTGGAAGAGAAGGAGTGTAGCATTGCAGAGAGTGTGCAGCAGGAAGCAGCATTGTGGACAGCTACGGGAAGGATAGGCCAGCCATATGAGAGACGAGCTCTCAACACAACGTAATCTGCTTCAGTGAAGAAGTGGAAGCAGAGACTCAACTGAGCTGTCAGAGCTCCAACGGAAAGCCATGCAGACCACTGAAGTTATGCGGGAGCAGGCAGCACAACACAGGAGGTCCACCACAGAATCAGGGGAGACGCCACAGCAGACAAGTGAGTTGGCCTGATGTCAATGTTGACCCTGGGGCACTCTGAGCAGGACATTGGGCCATACCCAATAAATATGAATACTGAATGAAGTGAAGAAGTGACAAGGGTGCAATTCCCCTTTAATGGGACACCAATTTGGGGAAGCCTCTAGCCCGCTTTACCAACACCCAAGAGGCTGTACAGAAGAAGTAAAGGGGCACAATTCTCCTTTTATTGTATTGACCATTATGTAGCACCATTTCCCCATTTGTATGGCTTCAATGCGCTTTTTGGTTGGAAAGCCATCGGGGACCGAAATCCAGGTATGGAAAAGATCTAAGAGGAGGCATATGGTGCATGTGTGCATTTGGCCAAAATTAGAACCCAGTAGGGCTGGCTGGGCTCCAGTAAGCAACCCAAGAGGCCAGGCAAGTGAGCAGTTGATGTGGGAGGTCACGGTAGAGAGCTAGTACAGGGGACACAATGTGTATCCAGCTAGACCGAATTTTTTTCATAGGTTGTTGCTGTATTTTAAAGGCAGATGTGTTGAGGCAAGTCTAGTGTTTCAGTGCAAGACTGTTATGTGACCAGCTAGACTGAATTTGTCATAGTCATAGCTGCATTCCAGAGTGCATGGATGGATAGCATTGCCGGCAGCTGAATGTTCACTGAAGTGGTGCGTTTGCACATACCTTAAGCTCAGATGGAGCTGATCTTCGATGTTGTGTCATTCGATTGTCTGTGGTGGAGAAGAACGAACAGTCCTCAGACTTTTTGGACAGTATGGACAGGCTACCCCGCTAGTCCACACAATGCAATAGACTTGGCGACGTAGATCAACATGTCGGGGGCAGACAGGCTGTCATAGAAACTAGGCAAATGGGATTCTCTGGTGCTAGAGACAGGTTACCTTTATAGTCTGACTGCAAATCCCCCCATGTTCTACATATGCTAACCAATCATTCTAATAAGCACATTGTCAAGTATATCTGCTTGTAATCACTGTGGGGTGCACTAGGAGGCTACATTAAGAAGTTATAGGTGCAATGGAGGGTTATCAGCATATATCTTTGGGCATCCTGGGTAGGCTAGGCAAGGTAGGCATAAATGGGACACCAACTTGGGGAAGCGTATAACCTGTATTACCAACAGCCAAGAGCCTGTAAAGAAGTAGTAAGGAGGCAAACAGGGTGGAATCCTCCTTTTACGGGATACCATTTTAGGGGAACCAGTAATACACATTGCCAAGAACCAAGAGACTATAAAAAGAGGCAGCCATTGTCATCCCTCTTCACAAGGGATACTGGTGGGGAGAACTCTGGAACAAATATTGCCACTGAAATCACTTGTAGTTTTAGGAGTTTATCTTCCTGGCAGGCGAGTATACCAGGAAAGTAGAAGTTGTTTTGAAGAAGTGTGTTTGAGGCAAAAAGGTGTGGTGGAGAAGTTTTTAACTCCGCTATAATTTTGACAAACTGTGGCATCATCAAAGGTAGTTGCTGTGCTAGCCCGGGGAAAAGTAGTCCAATTGAAGAAAAACTGATGAGCCAATAACCATTTTGCATCCAGCGGAAAACAATTGCCTTGGTTTATGAACTTGTGTTTTAAAAGAGCAACATTTGCTTTATCAAAAATGATACTCTGGAGGAAAACAACTGTTTTGATTTTTTAACAAGCGTTTGTGAAAGAGACATTTACTTTGCCAAGTGGATGGACGCGGTGGAGGGCAAAATACATTTTTTGTTGTTGAACTGAATAAAACTTTGTGGAATAATAACTTGTTCAAGAATATTCCTGAATTGATCCAGGGCAAGGGGGTCCAAACATGGTCACAAGGAGTACTTGCCAAATTCTATAAGTTTGAAATTTGATCCTGCTTATGGAACTGAAGTCAGTCAAATATTCCTTGAATATTTATGTTGCATGTAATAGTGTGGGGGTCAGATACTTTATGGACACTAGGCCTTCTTTCTTTAGTTTGTTAGGTAGGGACATCCTTGTTAGGATATGGAAAGATCGGCATTTGTCTCACCTCTTTTACTTTAATGAATGGCAAACATTGAGAAAGCTATACCTGTGTGTCTGTCTCGCATTTCTGACCCCTCTTAACATTCAACAGCTCTGCAAGCTGCTGTGCGCATTCAAGGATCTCTGTAGTTGATGGGAGCCTAGCCCCATATTGGCCTTGCAGGTGCTTAATGTCAGGCATCAATGCCTCACTGTACGTTCTCAGAGGCGCATCCCGGCAGCAATGTTACCGCGCCAGTGCACGTAATGGGTATACATCCATGGCAGCTCGCTGAGAGACAGAAATTAATATGGCTCACGCACACAGCCCTTCAGCGGTCACGTGATGCATCAACACTCATATGATCTACCATAAAACATACCAAGAAGTGCTGCACTACAGATTATTTGACTTTACAGTGATGCCCTTCGGTCTATGCAAAGCCCCCTCAACATTTGAGAAATGTATGAACGGCTGCTTCCATGGTATCCATCACCGTTGAGCAGGAAGGATAGCCCGGGGTCAAAGTGTTTGTCTTGGAAGCAAGACAACGCAACACAGGTTTGAACCCCGATCCCACGCTTAGAAATCACTCACTGCTATTAAGCGCGTTATAAATTAACAATAAAATATCTTTGATCTTCATGTTATCATCCACCTCAACGATATCTTGATATACTCTCCTTCGTACCATACACATGTTTTACATGTTTCCAAGGTACTCTGTAGGCTCCAATAGCATGCACTCTTTGCTAAAGCAGAGGCATTTTTTTTGTGCACACAAAGTCGAGTTTAAATGGTTCACGTTGTCTGCCAACACGGTCTCCTTGAACATGACCAATCAAAGCAATGCTATAGTGGCCTCTTGGAACTCGTTGGACTTTGGCCTTGTGGAGCTGTACTTGGATTTGTGCCTTAGATTGTACTTTTGGAAGAAGACTATCGCTAGTTGTGTTCTTGTGCTGCCGGGGCTTAGCATCCTTCCCTTATCCCATTACCCCACCCTATACGCCCCATCAATTCACCCTCTGCAATCCATCAGAATCACCACAGAATTGTTAGCTGGGTGAAAGACTGGATACTGTAAATGCTTTGATTTTGCCAATGTTTCTTATCCCCCCCTTGCAGCTCTACCCTCTACCTGGCACCACCCTCTTCCTCCTTACCTTTCGCTCTATTGATTTGCCAGGAATTCTTTTATGCCATTTTCTGGCTGGTCCATGCAGAAGGACACTTATTGTTGTGACTGGTGTCCCGGGTGAACTAAGGCAGTACCACATAAACCTGCCCAGTGGGACACGACAGGAAAGATCTGGAAGAGCCACACCTTAAAGCAAACATTTTTACAATTGCGCATGAAGAGGAGCACGACCAAACATGCCATGCTACTAAGGCACAGGAATAGGAGTGCAAAATAGACTCCACACTCTGTATGCTGGGGAAAAAGGCACTGAAGTACTGCCTCATGCTAAGCCTTCGTCATTGCTTATGTACCCATTAACTAGGGTGTGGGGAGTCAACCTGCACCTACTACAGCGTATCGATCCCTCAGCCTTTGCTGCTGCTGTCCTACTTTCATACACTGAGCCCAGTCTGGTTTATCAAACCTTATCCAAACAGCCATCAAGGCATCCTCACAAATTGAAGAGGCACTCTTCCGTCCTCTCAAGATTTTCCACTCATTCCCCTGTGACGGAACACTCAACGGGAACACTTCCTAGACAACAGCCAATCACAGCTATTTCCCTACCTTCACTATGGCTCCTAGTTTTGCCCCCCTCGGCATCGGAGGCAATACTTTCTCGCAAACAGAAGCAACCACTCCACCCTGTCAATGGGCCTTCTGTCCTCTATACCCTAATCAATTTAAAACAGCAGCCATCATGCATTTTTCTCCTCGCACCATCCTCCACCGTTCTCGGCCAAATAGGAAATTCCATCAGCATCTTCTCTTATGTAGTAGTGTTACCTGCACCACTCCTAGTTCCATGAATCAGACCACAGTTGGAAAGGTTTCACGTCGTCATGTAGAGCAAGATGGTGAATCAGCGCTGGCACCAACTGTGACTCAGGGCAAGTCTTCCGCATTCGGTCATATCCTATTCATTAACCGATTACAGTATCACTCGAGTTGAACTAATCAAAGACATTGCCCGGTGTTCAAAGACAAACGTAGATTCACATCATCCTATTGATATAGTGTATAAGCTAGTCAGCTATTAACAGGGGAGATCCAAGAATGCACATGGTTTCCCCCCCCTACCTCAATCAAGCATCCAGAAAGGTCAGTCCCTGAAACTGCACTCAGAAGTATTAGGGTCAATGTTTCTCCCAGTACCTCAACAGGCCATACCAGAAGAGTGCTCGCACTGCACTGGCAGTATACTGCCATGAGCCGGGGAGGGAGAAAAGGACTCACTCTACTCAAGTCCTAGAACACTGACAGGCCACTGCTAAAGTCCTATAGAACTGATGCAGCACTGCGAGTAGGAGCCCACACTGCTAGAGTCATATCGCCCCCCTGACAGGAAGGTAGAGTCCTACGGAACCGATAGGCCACTTACGGGATGAACGCGGATCACTCAAGAGTCCTATAGCAGTGACAAGAAAAAGCTGGGGAGGCATCTAGCACAACAACACAGAGAGAACCATGCACCTTTAACAAAGCAATGTTGGAAGGACACTAGCAAGAATGTTAGATCTAATCAGTGGTGACCAATAAAGGTTGGTCATTTATTTCTGCAAACTCAAGGCTCACAACAACTGCACCAGGTGTCAACAGTGAAATAAGCTGGCTGATGAGTATCAGACATCTAAGAACTCTGCCACTGGAGACAAGAAACGTCCAACACATTGTTTTTTTCTTTACCAATCATTTCACTCGGCAACATCTGATGAAGTCACAGAGAATTCCAAAGGGAATGCATTGCTCCATGTATTTAGGCTAAACACGAACTCAGATCACGATAGAAGGAACTTACACGTTTCTACATGCAACATAATTTGCTGAAAGATTTGCCATGAAAGAGTAAATGAAACATAATATGAAGAAGAGGACCTTCAAATACACATCCTTATTAATTCCATGACGTTTCATCAAACTAGCATGGATAGTAGGAACAAACAGACCTTCTAATACTATCCATATAAATAATTTTGAGAAGAGCTACCTTGACTCAACAGCGTGGGGAAATGTGCGTTTTGACATTCTGTACACAGCAGATGTATGATTGAGATCAATAGAAAAGTATTTTTGGAAAGAAAATGTAGGGCCCGATGAAGCCCCTTAGAAGGAGTGAAACACGTTTTGGGCCATCAGAAAAAAAATGAAGGTCATAATGAATGGTCAAACTATGACCTTATAACCAAAGCAATCATTTGAGTACTTATTGAATATGCCTCAAGGTCAATAAGAAGTGGTCATAAAAATGATATGTTTAAAAAGTCACAATGAATTGTCGACTATGACCTTATAACCAAAATCAATAATTTGAGTATATATTAAATATATTTCAAATTCAATGAGAAATGAGCAATAATTTGTTTATGAATTCAAATAGTTTAATTCACCCCTTCAGAGAAAATGTGTGCATAAACATATTTTGATTAAAGAATTCTTTACATATTTGAGTAATATTTGTAATGATACGTATGGACAAGTAATTTTTGTGGTTGGTCAATTTTTTACGGAATTAGTATACATTTCTTTTTACTTGATCTACATTACGATATAGTGTCATTCCTGTTAAAACCTGTAGACAACCACATCAGTAGAACATCCATTTTAACTGAGCAGAATGACTCAATACTTGAACAGAAGCGGGAGCTACTAGCCGCACACATGGAAGGCAGGTATAGATGCATGTTGTCTCAGTGCTGGAATAGCAGGAGTGTTTTGGTCAGGACTGAGGGGCACTAGCACAAAGGCATGTGCTGGCACAGCAGATAAGGACGAGGCAAGGCAGGAGACCTTTCTCGTGCTTGCCTTGCATCCTGCCCATCTGAGTTGAACCTGAGAGTAAAAAGCATCAATCCTAAAGCATAGCCTACAGTTGAAAATATGAAAGACCTCCTTTGAGGCATTCGACCATCCACACGGTGGGTATGCGTTCGCCTGGGCTTTTTAAAAATATTTTTATTAAATGGAATGACGGTAGACCAACCTCTGGAAAATGTGTGGGGCTAATCCAAACCGCTTTTCCTGTGCTCACACCAGGACAGACGCCTAGACCTGTGTACTCTTGGTGGACACAGCCTACATGCACAGTCCACCTTGTCATATTTAGTTGGGATTATGACAGCCAAGAGTACACAAGATAATCTCCAGAAAGGTGGAAGGACCAAGCTTCCCCCTGCCATGGCCAGCTTGATTAACTGAAAGGCTCCATGGATCCACCCTGTTTTTGTTGGGCCCTGCTGCTGGTGGCAGCAATTCACATACAAACTAGAAGGTAATTCAAACAGGCCCACATAGGGCCTGGCTGCAGAGGTTAAAAAAGGAGACAGGAAACCCAAACAATCTTTCATATGCAGTTGTGTCCACCTGAAGCCAACACCTGTCCTCAGTATCTATGACAGTGAGCTGTCATGTCTGGGACTGTGTATTTACAGTAGTTGACCCCCACAGAGGAACCCCATTCATAAGGTACGAGAATGTGATCTGGAAGTGCCAGAGAGCCTGGTCTCACTACAGCTTCACGGGTGACCTGCCACTTTAATCATGAACCAGAGAGAGATCCATTAACCAGAGAGACTCTTTGATCCACAACAGACAGGAAGATGGGTGGGATCTAGCATCACATGTTTTCACTCCTTTACCTTTCCTGTTGCAAAGCACTCTCGTTATGACCTCATGCATACAGGAGATTGTTGGTGGGCACCCCAGGATTGGTTCATTAAGGTAGCCTTAGCCTACACCTATCACTTTGGCCTATTATGCTTTAAAAAAGGGCTGAGCCCTTCTTTTGGCAGATCATCTGAAGACTTTGCAAGAAATAGCCAAAAGAACTCTATCGTTGGACCCTGGCTGAAGGAACAGTGGGCCTTACTTCTTCCACCAGTGAAGGAAGGCCATCTCACAGGGAACAGAGGGAGATAAAGACCTCAGAGGACTCTCCAGCCACCCGAGAACAGCTACCCAGCCAGCACACAGCTTACCCTGCAGCAAACTTCCTAGGTACAACTAAGGACATGGCAGCTGCCTGCAACACACTCCTCGGCTTTGGGCCATCAGCCTTAAAAGACGACACAAGCCCATTGAAGAAGCTGGCCAAAATGGCTTGACGAGCTTCTACTGACGTTTGCCTTTACAAGATATTTTTGAGCCTGTCGAGTTCCTCGAGCTGCAACCGACTGCAACACTGACAGTTGTTTGTTTGTTTTATTTATTTATAGTGCGCATCAGACCCAGGGGCATCAGGGCGCAAAGATATCAAGGACATGTTCAACTTATTTACAAAGGTACACAGAATGCAGGACATGCATACAGTGTAGAAATACAAGAGATATAAAGTACAAAATAAACAGGTACAATGAATGGAAGGAGTTCAATGTGGGATAACACATAGTAACCAAGTTAGAATACAGAAGGGTATGCAGAGCGAAAGAATAAAACACAGTCAAGTAAATGGTAGGCAGGGTACTAGGTCGGAGATAGGGCAGCTATAGAGAGGCTAGGGCCAGGCTGTTTACTTGTCATTTTCTTTCAGCCAGTCGGTCATGTTCTGTCTAAATTTAGTGAAGGATTGAGGTTCTCTAAGGCCAGGAGGTAATGAGTTCCACAATTGAGCTGCCTTAAATGGGAAGCTATGTCCCCCAATGGTGGTCAGTTTGAAACGTGGTACTCTGAGGCAGTTGGAGTTGGCTGATCTGGCCGGTCTGCGAGAGGTTTATCTGCTAATCCTATAAGTAAGGTATGGCAGTGCCTTATTATTAAAGCATTTGTGGGTAAGGGAAGCCCACAAATTTAAGACAAATTTTGTCAAGGGTAGATGGCCATTTGTATTTTCTCCTGGTGGAAGAGATATGTTCCTTTTTGTTCATCTTGAGTGCTGCTCTCAAGGCGTTGTTCTGAAGAACCTGTAATTTTTGGATGATCCGTTTGCTCTCGCCAATGTAAAGAGCATTACAATAGTCCAATTTGGAGAGTATGAGGGCTCTGGCAAGAATTAGGCAACTGTCAGTGGAGAGGAATTGTTTGGTTGCTCCGATTAGTTTCCACGTATATGCAGCAGCAGAGGCCAGGGAATTGGCTTGTTTAGTAAAGTTCAGGGTAGCGTCTAGATAGGAACCTAAAGTCTTCCCTTCTTTAGCAACTTTAATGTCATTACCATCAATGGTGAAGTTGGCATAATCCATGCGCAGTTTAGATAGGTGAGCTGTGGTGCCTAGGATGATGAGCTTGGTTTCATCATCGTTCAATCATAGTCCATGGGTGGCCATCCATGCCTGAACGATGCCGTAAATTCTATTCACCAGAGCCAGGTCAACGGAGTACTCTCCAGTAAGAGGTAGGAGGATCTGGGTATCGTCTGCATAGTTCGTGCAGGCGATATCCAGATGGTCCATTTCATCGAAGAGTGGCTTGGTGAATACATTGTACAGTGTGGGCGACACACAGGATCCCTCGAGTACACCACAATTTATGGGAATGGGGTCTGCTGAAGCCGATGGTGAAAAGACTCTCATAGTCCTGTTGCTCAAGAATGACTCAATCCATATTCTGGCCTCCCTAGAGAAGTGTGCTGCAGAGTCTAGGTGGCTGCATAGGACTTTATGGTCAACCAGGTCGAAAGCAGCCGAGAGGTCTAGTAGGAGGAGTAGGGCTGATGGCCCTTGTTTCTAAGTTCATCTATTTGGGCCTTAAGATGAATCAGCGCTGTCTCCATACCGGGCTGGGGACGGAAGCCAGATTGGCGAGATCCTAGTAAGAGATTGGATTCCAAGAAATTCTGTATTTGAATGTAGGCCGCTTTATCTAAAATTTTTAAGAGAAAAGGCACAGTTGTGATAGGTCTATAGTTGGTGGGTATGGTGGAGTCAAGGGTTTGCTTTATGAGGAGTGGTAGTACCCAAGATTCTTTCAGGTTGTTAGGGACGATGCCAGTTGTGAATGAGGAGTTAATAAGTTTGGTTATGAAAGGCGCAAGTTCTCTAGCGGCATCCTTAATAAGTTGTGCAGGACATTGGTTACCCTTTCAGTTGGAAGGTTTGAGTCCCAGTATGACCTTCTCTACCTCAATGATGGAGACTTTTGAGAAGCTAAAGCGTGTTTTTTGAGTGCCGTGGGGCTTCTGTACTATCCTAGGAGTAGTCCAAGGTGCTAGTGAGGCTTTCTTATCGGCAATTTTGGTTTGTAAGTTAGAGACTTTGTTAGTTAATGCGTGCTGGATACTGGAACACCACATTTTATCTTTGGTACAGTTTTCTTGTGGTGAAATAGGTGTTTACAGTTCTTTTAGAATAGTAAACAGTTCTTTGATGCTTGATTTAGATTGTGAGATTCTATTATTATACGTTTCCTGTGTGGCTAGGAGAATGTCTTTCTTGTATTGAGTAGAGATATTGGTGAGGTTTAGTTTGTTTTCTGCTGAGGGTGAGATTCTCTAAGCGGTTTCATATTTTCTTTTGAGTAATCTTCGATTTTTTAACAGGTGCAATATTGTCTAGGGCTGTTTGCATGGCATTGTTATAATGTTCAACTAGAGAGTTGGGGTCAAAGCTGTCCGGTATGGAGTTTAGATTAGGTCAAATGTGGGGTAACAGTTTGTCAACTGTCATTTTTTTTTTATTCCTCGTAATGGTGGGTGGGGCAAACGAGGTAATCTGACCTGTAGCTGATTAAGTGGCCAATGTAAATGCCAAAAGATAATGGTCAGTCCAGATTTGAGGTGCGAGAGTTGTGATGGTAACATTGCAATTGTACTCTGCGATCCAATCGAGAGTTCGACCTTTGTCATGAGTAGGTAGATTCACTGAAGCCGACTCGACCTTGTTGAGTACCATGAACATCTACTGCACAAGGTACATTGTGGTTCTGTCCCCCTGGTCCTTCCCAGAAAACCCCTATAGACGTTTTAAGTCCCATTGCTCCCTTTGAGCTGAAGCCATGAAACCTTAAACTGTTGTGGTTGTTAACCATACCGACTACACTCCTGTTAGTACCAAGAGTGCATCCCTTTTCCTTCTTTGAAACAGTCTGTCCTCTGCATTCATTAACAGGGTTGGTTGTATTTCATATTGTTGCTAGAACTGTCTGCCGTGATAACAATAAACTGCATATTTTTATACAACCTTGACTGGACAGTCCCTTTTATCATTGGGTAATAATTGTATTTTCACAGTGTTACAAACCACCAACGATCCAAGGCCTTTCAGAGATAAGCCTGCCGTTCGGTCCATGTTACCAAAATTGGACAAGGAGGTTTATAATTTGCTTGTGTTTCCAATCTGTTTGGATCCCTTCTGGTGTACTAGAGGTGTGGAGCTGATTGGGGGTTTAGAAACTGAAATCCCATCCCATGACCACTGGAGCCCCGGAAGTTGATTCGTCACATTTCCCGTTAGAGAAAATATAACCTGTTTATTAGGTGGACAGCTCACTTGGACCAGGCATCCGCCACATATTTATCTTTGGCATCTGAGGACGGCCTTTTATGCCAGAAGCATCATTGCCACCATGACCCGGTCACATCCTATGATCTCGGTCAGTCTCTAGCTTGGCATTGCCAGGTGCTCATGCTATGGACTATTCACACAGATCCACAGCAACGTTCAGGCCAGCCAGCCAGTACACTTGGCCCATTGTGTTTGTGGCACTTAGAGACTGCCCACATTTGCATGTGACGCTCTGTAATAGACCACTAGTATAAGAAACGTCTTACATTGCAATTCTTTTTAATAAAGGCCACAGACTAGAATTAATAAATGTTAAGACTCTCTCTCTTATAGACCTAT